>NC_051849.1:106885921-111885921 GCF_905115235.1 Hermetia illucens
GTGATATCACCTTAAAGTATGATATTACATTACCATCACCGAGCGTGATCCAAACATTACAACATCATCTACCATTGCCGCATCAGGAAGCATCACCGCATTACCAAGCACCATCGCATTACTTAACATCATTGCATTACAAAAATAATGTTGTAATATAACATCACCTAACATTAGCGCTCCTCATAGTATAAGTCGCGGCGGCAGTTGTCGTCACCGACGCCAGGTGTCGGGCTGTCTTTGGGCTTATTTTCGGTTGGCAACGGGCTGGCATCGGGCTGACTTTCAGACTGGTTTCGGACTAGCTTTGGATTTGCTTTAGGTTGGCTTCGGCCTGGTTTTGGACTGGTTTTTGGATTGTTTTTGGGTTGGCTTTGAGCTTCCTTTAGGTTTGCTTCGGGCTGGTTTTGGGCTGCTAGCTTTGGATTAGCAAATGATTTCGGGGGCATGCGCATATGGGAATGCAGATTCTTGGCTTTTAGTTGTAGATTGTAATGTTACGTCTTAGAATAAATGTGACATTGGTCTACGGAATATTTCCTAGTATCATACAAGCGACCGTGGCGACTATCGAGTGCTGATATCGACCATGAGTTGCGAATCTGTACCCTCGGCCAGCTATGATGTGAAAAGGTGATTTTGATTTTGAGTGTGATAGGCAAAATTTAATTATGCCAAGCAAACATAACATTTAAGTAAAGTAATGCTCGTTCGCAAAAATCTTGATCCCCTAATCTTTGCATATGAAAATATTGTACTGTCCATTATCTTATGTCTTTATGGGATCTGTTTTTTTTCTCCTTTTGCATGAGCATTCCTTTTTCAATGATACTTATTTGGCGCTGTCGTATCCTTTACGTTTTGAATGTAATAAATGCATGCCAAATTATTCTAGTAATATGTAATATTTGCTCATATGGGCTGCTGAACGTTAATGTTTAATGTTGATGATATAACATCATATGCCCTGCTAAGGTGATGAAAGTTGGTGCTTGTGATATTACTTTGTAATATTACTTTGTAATATCACCAAACAAAATTAAAAAATAGATATGATATCACATTATCTACTAAGAAAATATTTTGCGCACCTCTACTTTACACATATCTTCTTCTGAAATAATAAAAAAAAATGTTGTTTCTTTTTCGTTGGTGTGGATAATTTATTCTTGCAAATACCGATATTTCGGGAATCACTTGTTCCCTTCATCAGTGCTAACAAGTTCTCCTTCTGTTTTAGTGCAAATACGTATTTCAAAATAAATATTCTGTTGTCTATGCAATTAAGATTTCGAGGACAGTTCTCTGGAATGTGGGAAAAATAAAAGAATAAAAAAGCGAGAGGAAGGACGTAACGCATTCCATTTCGCGCCTTTCTCGCACTGCATAGCCATCTCTCATAGTTTTAATAAAATGTACTAGTTTCGCTTACAATTAATTTCAACGGCAACCCGTCTCTATGTTTACAATGCGCAGATGTCAAAACAGGAATTAATGGCGATTTGTTGAGGAAAATAGTCGGCGATTTTCCTATTTTCCTTCCGACCGGGCCGTCTGAAATCAAAGGACTTATTGTTCAAAATCACAATAAAGCTAGCTCGACTTCGTGTTCGACTCCTTAAATACGGGATTCAGTGCAAATATATGTTCTGAGTGGCTATTTTAGTGAAGTGGAGTATTCTTGAGTTTATTCTTATCATTTTTGGATGATTGGCGCCCCGATTGGTTTTTGGGGTAGTGAAGTGTTTGGCTGAGTTTCGCAGAAAACATGGCTTGGGGTTTTGTTACTTGCGGTCCCAACGAGGCCCTCGTTGTTTCAGGTGAGTTAGAGACTTTCCGTAATTAGTCAAATGGTGATAGAATTTTTTACCCCCGCCTGTCGCTGCACAGGTCTGCATTCCGCCATAGTAGCAATTAATATACACATTTTATTGAGCAACAACAATATACTATGCATGTGTGAAATGATGTCATCGCAAAGAATGTCTGCTCTGACCGGGCTGACCTTTAATCTGTATCTGGGGTGGCAAGGGCAAGCCGCGAGTGCCGCCTTTTGATTTCTGTCTCACTATTAGTTGAACGAAGCTGATCCTTGCACTTTAAAACACAAAAAAGACTGAAACCCTTTACAAATGAAATGGACATTTCTAAAAATATTCTCATACACATAATCAATATCAAAGCAATCGTCCTTAGGCTTTCTACATGTATATGACGCCTGCATCCTGTCCTCAATGAATTAAAAGCCGACAATATGATGAAAGGACTTCCGTGAAGCAGCGATGAGAAACTTGTGGTTAGGGAGTCTGGTCGGTGTGGGTGGGAGGTGGGAGGAAGTCTATTGCCATTATTAGAACAAATGTTACAATTTTTCATTGATTTTGAGGGAAGTGGCGCTTTTTTGTAGATGGGGATTCATCGTGACGACCGAGCGACCGATTCGATGACTAATCGACACACTTAGTTAACGGGTCAATTAAGACCCCAATTAGCAAATACAAGAGAAAAATAAAGGGGGAACAATCCTCTGGAGTGTTTGAAATTGTGCATTCGCTGACGAAGCAATCGTGAAGCTTATCATTGCCAGCATTGAGAGTGAGTCTCGTGTGCTTAAATTCTTCGCATTTTGCACAGTTCAGAATGGCGCGTTCAATTGTTTCTGATTTATTCGCTTTTGGATAAGAAATACAATCAAACTGGGTAATAGAAGATATATGCAATAGCAGCGCCAGACAAATACGATTTGAATAAAAGAAATTAAGTGTTCTTATGTATAGTGAATAATGTAAAATGGAATCCAACAGCATATTATTAAGTGAGGGTTTTCTTGTGTTCGATAGTTGTTTTCTCGATTTTCAGATAAAAAATCTTAAGAGAGAGAACTTGAGAGGCGCAGCGTCCGTTGAAAATGTTTCCGGCTTTATAATTAGAATGGATTTATTTTTCAAATTGAATATAAACAAGTCGGGAAACCGGAAACTTGACGCCTCAGATATAAAAGGTTTTGTGTTCCCCTATGTGTGGAGCATAATGTAGTTCTCCATTGGCTGATAGCATTGACCCGAGATATTTAAATCGTTCAGTTCTGGGCAGGTTACTGCCATTGCCAGAACTCAGCGATTTAAATATCTGAGTCAATGCTATCAGTCAATGGAGAACTTCATAATGGAATTGCTTCACGGATTAACGCAACCTGGATGAAGTTGCATTCCACAATTGGTGTTCATTGTGATTGACGTATCAGCGCACGTCCCAAATCTAAAATTTACTGCAATGTCGTCCGTCTGCCGCTCTCTATAGTTCTGAGTGTTGGCCGACTATAAAAGACAATGAACGGCGTCTTGCGATAATGGAAACGAAGATGTTGCATTGTAGTGGTGACGTGACATGCTTTGATCATGTCTGAAATGAGAATATCCGCGATCGATATGGGGTTGCACCGATCGTGGAAAAACTACGAGAGAGGCGTTTTCGATGGTGTGGTCATGTAATTCACGCTAACGAGAATTCACTTACCAATATTGGTCTGAACATCAATTATTCTCGTTAATTATGACGTCAGCATCTTATTTGTATGGCTTGGGATGCTGTTAATTCGCACGAAATTGATAAGTTTGAACTGTTATAACTTTGGCGTTAATGGCTAGATTTCCATGAAATTTAGCATGCATATACGAAATATTGTCCTCTATGCGGGTAGTCCTAGGATGAATTTAAGGGGGGTTTTTCAGTAAATTTCTAAAAGTTAGTAATATACTATTAGTAAGTTTATTTGAGCAGATATCGGAATGGGACATATTTTGAGGCCTAGATTTCGCGCAAGCGCGAATTTTCTCGGATTTTTAGTTTGGGTAGTTTCCGAAAATGAGTCCTGTCTCACTTTAAGTGCGTACATTTTGACTCCTTACTCACGCATTTTGCAACTCACGCGAACCGGATGATGTACAGTGATGAACAGTAGACGAATAATTTTAGAAGCTACTTAAAGTGAAGTAAGGATGGGAAACTACGGGAGGAGTTAGGGAGAAGAGTTAACAGGTAAATAAGGTAGCAATGTTTACAACTTATTAAGAAGTTAAAAATTCGATAGATAGCAACAAAACTAACTAAACAGTTCTCGCAACGTCTTCCAACTAATTCTGAAAATCTGTTGTAAAGAAGAGTCGCCAAGAGACTAGATCACATTAATATGATGCTTTCATATACACTGTGTCCCATATTTATAGGGCCACATCATTTTTTGAGGATATGCCAATTTTTGGGTGGATAAATGAGTTGAATTAACGATTTTTCCGTGAATGTAAGTGAAATTCCACTCGTTCGTTTATTTGGACTTTTTTTTCACAAAAATGGGTGTCGCAAAATTTATAGAGACACGAAAGGAAACTTCTAATTCGTAAAATAATATAATTTAAATTCGTAAAATAATATAATTTAAAATATATAGTTTTCAGATTTAACTTTTTTTTCATATTCTAAACTTTTTGAATGTCATTAACATACAAACTAGCATTATTGTGCGTGAATTCCCAAAGTAATTCAAGTTGTGTTTTTCTTTGAATTCAATTTTTTCCGGAGGGAATTTATATGCACATGTTGTATCCCGCATTTGTAAAGAAGATTCTCGACGTATTTTCCTCATTTTCAAAGTGGATATTCCTACCCTACAAACAGCGGAAATTTCCGGGTATTTTCGCATTTACCTGGTACATGTAGAAATAGGTTTCCGAATGCTTTTTGGCCAGTTCAATTTTGCTTGTGCGTTGATAACATTCGAGATAACGAAACAATTACGGAAACAGCGAAAGCATTTTCTGCAGAAGAAAAGGCATTAATTGATGCGTATGAGAAATCAGGAAAATAATATATGTACCAGTATGTAAGGAATTTAGGTAACGAAACAGTTAAGAAGAAAGATGGACTACGGTCAAAGATCAGATCGTGAAAAAAGAAAAATAGTCACCGCCGCTTGTCAAATAATAAAGGGGTGTCGAAGAATAAAATATGAAGTTGATCCTCACGCCGATTTTTTTTTACATTTTTTTTTTGTTTTTTTTTTTGAATCCTTTAATTCAATGCGTTCGCAGCAAAGCGGAAAAGTTATCAGGGGAAATTTTGAATAAAACCCCCAATAGGGAGGATATCATTTCCGACATGAACGAGTACTTCCGCAACTATTCTCGGAGATCTCCAGTATTTTTTCTATTCTACGTTTAAATCACAGTTAGCATAGATGAGCATGGTTAACTAACGCCTATCTTACGCTAGTTGTTTACTGCCGTGGCTTTCTTTGCCTTTCTATCAAGGATTTCTCAACGATTAGTCTGGTCCAATCTAATTTTCGGAGCAAGCTAAATAGCGAATAAGCGTGGGTGTTCCTTTTTAAATATTTTAGTAAATAGTTATTGTTAATTGACTTTCTTATTCATTTCAACTTGCTTTAATAATATAGTTTCCATCAATTAATGAAAATTCATTTGAATAAACACTTTTATTTTATGAAGCAGTTAGTGGCGCTACCACAACTCCAATTTTTTTCTAAGGACTTGTAGAGGTTTGGTAGTTGACTTTGCCTGGGTTTGTTATGCCACTCCATCCTCGATATCATTGCTTAAAATCGCAATGTGACTGAATTTATCAGAGTTCCACCAATCTTATGATGTGTATTCTTGGTGTTCGACGAACTAGCATGTACACTCTTAGACTTGATTTTCGACACATCCGTAAAGAGATTCAAAGAATCTCTAAGTACAGGTTCAGGCCCTATTTAAAGCTTTACAGCAAAATGATCGGGAAATTTTTTTTACATGTAAAAAATTAAATTCAACCAAGTATGTTTTGTTAAATGTGAACCAAAATGTATATTTATAATTCACTTCTTATGATAACGGCTCCAGCTAATCCTAAGTATTTTGAATGCGAATAGTAAGCAGGGATCACTTCTGATTGTCTTTTTAAAATTTCTTTGTAGTATCAGACGGGAATTGAATGTCGGACTTTTGCTGACGGCTACCGCATGGGAGCCGATTCTGAAGGATCTTGATTAAAAGATTCCATATAAGGATGTGGGCTCTGACAACACCTGCTTGCGAACTATGGGTCGAGTCAGAATTCATCGTCCAGTGAACAAAATCGAGTTTTTTTTTCTATCTGGCATTAATAGGGAGACTTTTTTTTATCATTGTTTACATTTTTTTATTAATTCGGTAACAATGACGAAAGTTAGGGAATCATCCTTTTTTCGGCTCCTATATTATGTGTAGTTGCCAATAGACTTGTGGAAGACGTCAGGTTTCATTCAATTTCGTAAATGGAAAACGTGGTTAAAGCAGTCTGCTGAAGATATGGCTGCAAAATCTTCAGCTAGTGATCAGCAGTCATCTCCAAACCCTCACTAGGAACCAGCTTTATACAATGACTTAGATTTATTCGAAAGGAAGTCTGTGATTAAGGGGAACACTTGAAACTATCATGCAAATGGGGATTCGATGTCAGTACCAATCGTAGCCACTATACGCTCACCAATGACGCATCAAGCAACGATGAATATTTCAGAGTGAAATTATGCGGTGTTTCCAACGATTAATTAATTGAAATAATAAAACTTGTTGTTTTCTTTTTTTCGTTGGTGTGGGTATTTATTCTTGCAAATACCGATATTTCGGGAACCACTTGTTCCCTTCATCAGTGCAAACAAAGTTTGCTAATCTATAGACATTATCGTTCTATTTATACTACTCTATACTATGATATTATAATACGACTAAAAACTTATATCTAGGTCCTGAAAAAGAAAATAAATATTTAATTTAACTACCTAATAGCTAATGTATCTTAAAACTTATATCTAGGTCCTGAAAAAGAATATTTAATTCACTTCCTAATAGCTAATTTATCAATCCTAAAACAAGACGAGATTATTTTACTTTAAGAGTTTTCTAAACAATGGGGAATAGCAGTTACCCAAATCTGAGTTCAACCTAGTGTCAACCGGTTGTTTGTTGATGAACCAGCTTTCGTAAGCATCCAGTTGGTTAGTCTTTCTACTTGCTTTAGGACTTTCAAGTCATCAGCGCTTACTTTATGGCCGCATTCGACCATATGTTTTGCCACCCATAGATTTAGTGGGTTTTCGGGAGTGCTTTACAGCCAGCTCTGCCTCCTTCATGTGCTCCCTAAATCTAGTGGTTGCCAATCTTTTTGTCTGCCCGATATATACCTTCGGGCAATCCGAGCAGGCGATTTTATAGATGCCGCTCATCTCTTCCACCGTTTTTGGATCTTTTTCCCCCGCCAGCTGGGTTTTTAGCTGGTAGATACGGCTTGATCCTACCAGCTGTATGTCAAACCTTTTCAATGTCCTTTGTATGTGTTTGGACAAGTTTGAGAAGGTGACACTTGATCTTTTCTGAGCAGTTAAGGTTGATTGTTGGCTATAGAGTGTAGTAAGATTACTACGTTTCTAACCTTCGGGTGTGTTTCTTAATCATTGTTTCTATGGTGGCGCTGGGGTACCCGTTTCTTCATAGCCGTGTCCAAGATATAGAGTTTTTCGCTCAGGTAGTCTTCCTCAGTGAGCGGAATTGTTAAGAGGCGGTGGATCATGGTGCCATAAGCAGCCATTTTGTGTTGGTAGCTGTGGAACGAAGTGGCCGGGATGATTTGACAATCAAACGTCAAAATGGACAAGTTACCTTTTCTATTTTCAGGAAACCGACCAGCACTCAACGCACCATCCCGGCCACTTCGTTCCACAGCTACCAACACAAAATGGCTGCTTATGGCACCATGATCCACCGCCTCTTAACAATTCCGCTCACTGAGGAAGACTACCTGAGCGAAAAACTCTAAAGAAGAGAAAAAGGATAATATTTGTTTGATGGCAGGCCACACGTAAGGACTTTAATTTTGGACAAAAAGTGCTTAAACTGCTTTGTCCACAATCGCCTTCATCATTGAAAGCACCTGTAAGGACCAGGAATGTATCGAAGGTTTATTTCTTATATTAAAGGATGTTCTAAGTCTATTCCTGCGAAATGTCTCCCTAAGTTTCTTATTCCACCATAATTATTGGGCTTTGCTTGGGAGATTGATGCATTGACAAGATTTTATAATGAACTGAGCCATACGTTCTAGACTTTTACATTAAGTAGTAGACTGCTGTGTAAGCGATTTACATAGACCTTTTCAGTAGTTTCTCTCGAGTGTTTGTACGCCTTGACTTTTTTATATAGGTTCGCTTTACTCTTTTGCAGTTGTAGGAGTTGCTAGCCATAAACATATACTGAGGCGATATCAAGGGTTGCTGGCCCCGATTCTCTTCAGCATGTATTGCGGTTGGATCACTTATGCTTATCTCAGGGTCTTGAGAAACATGAAGGTTTTTATTTGTTAAATATTCATCCGAACGCACAGGTCCTGTAGTTATTTCGTGAGATTACGTTTTCTCCCTTTATTCATTTTCACTATCAGAAACAACAAACGTCTGAGTCGATTGTTTTAGTTACGCCCTCTTTCTACCACTTTACCAACTAATTTATAAGGTATAGTAATTATAGTAATTTATTCCATTTACTATAATTTCTATATAATGGAAATTCTCTGAAAGAGTTCGATTTCAATATCATTGGTTTACTTTGATAATATTCAGTACTGCTTTGCAATATGTGCTAGCATCGAGCATGCGAGCATATTCGGTTTTACACAGCTCAGTCCATTTGAAGGAATGTGAATAGTATTTAAAACTTATAACAGAAGAATACCTTGAATTGAAGTCTAGGATGACTTCACATTAAATATCGTGAATCTATTCATCATGTATTGGGTCTTGTATTTAAAACCTGCCAAAAACTATTTTTTTGGAAATTGAGTTAAAAATATTAACATTGGCCATGTTTGGCTCTTATAAAGTTAAATTGCAATCCACTGAAACTTCCGTAAGGTTGTCGCAAAATAAATGGGAAAACTCATGTCTGTGTGTAAACACTTCAGCAACTTTGAGTATACAACGAATGACTCTAATGTTTTGTTGATTTTTAGGGGGGGTAATAACTGGCCTACTGTCGCCAGGATTACATTTCGTGTGTTCATGTAGTCTAGACTCAACTGACACGGAGGAGGGTTTTTTACGTTCAAGTTCCTCCTTTTTTGCATTCAAATTGCCAAACCTACAAATGTTTTCAGTTGAACGATATCCCTTGCTCTAACCTACACAATTTTCGGTTTCATATTGAAATGGAGTTGTTTGTCCATGGATATCATGCTTTGCCGCTATATATAGAATGTTTATGAGCGGCTACAAACCGATTGAGAATTAAGTGTGCATGCCGAGTGGGAAGAATTTTATTTTCTGCGATGACGAATCATGACAGACACTTTGGAACACTGAAGTGGGGAGTTTTGATTAAGATTGCGGAGAGTGAGGCGAAACTGGAATCTGGATATTAGCCGATAGATAAAACGTAAAATGTTGATAACCCATTTTCGAGTCTACCCTTCCTTTTTATGCAATACATTGCAGCAGATTTTCGCTTCTCTTTAGGCAACTATGTTAGGTACAATGAATTGAGACATTGAAATTGAAGTTAATATTGAACCTATTGGATCGAAATAAGAAATTGGTTAGCAAAACAAAATTATAAATTCTATTGTTTTGTATTCCTTTTATTTCTAAGCGATTACACAATTTTTTTTTTTCATCTGCGCTGATTTTCTTTCCAGCGAGCGTTCTCTTGTTTTCTCCTATCTAGGGTCGAAAATCACAACCGATAACAGCTACGATGATGAAATCCACGCACGGTTGTTGTTAGCCAACAGAGCCTATTTCAGCTTACAAAGACTATTCCGCTGGAAACGTCTCACCATAGGGTCAAAGCTCTTACTGTACAAGACTATGATCTTGCCAGTCTTCTTGTATTCCTCGGAAACTTGGGTTCTTAGCAAGAAAAATTGCGAACTCTTGGCCGCGTTCGAGAGAAGAATCCTCCGAACAATTTTTAGCCCCCTTGATGAGGATGGACGATTCCGTAGCCTACACAATGACGAAATCTATGAGCGATACCGTGACCGTCCGGTTGTTGACAAAATCCGGCTCAATAGGTTACGGTGGGCGGGTCACTTAATCCGTATGGATGAGGATGATACCACCCGGAAAGTGTATAAGGGCAATATCTATGGTAGAAAAAGAAGACGAGGCAGACCCTGCTTAAGATGGAGCTATGGCGTAGGTCAGGACGCCAGACAGCTTTTAGGGATATCGAATTGGTGGACCTCGGCGCAAAACCAGGATGTCTGGAGTTGCTTATTAAGGCAGGCCTAGACCGGATACCGGTTGTTGCGCTGTTGATGATGATGATGTTCTCTTGTTTGAGAACAGGAAAAAAGTCGCTGTTGGTAAAATCTGGAGAATACGGTGGATGCGGAAGCAATTCGGAGCCCAATTCCTGCAATTTTGCCAACGTTTTCATTAATTTGTGACACGGTACATTGTCTTGATGAAACAGCATTTTCTTTTTCTTCAAATGGGGCCAGTTTTTCGCGATTTCATTCTCCAAACGCCGTGGCTTCCAGACAATTTTTTTTCGCCAAAGGGCAATGCTTTTCTTCAAACTAGCAAAAGTTGCTTCACTTAAAATGTTCTATCCCACAAACGAATATTCCAACAGCTGTCAAATTCATATACGTGTCCTTTGAAGGTTAGGGTTAACTAAAGATCGCACGGATTTAATACTAATAGCGCCAACGAACTTTTCAGCCCAGCTTTTACTCCCTGGATGTATTAGAATAATAATCGTTGGCACAACAATCCATATTGGATCACATAAAACCGCTACGTGGGGCATAGCACGTCAACTATACCTACGGACTTCGCTACTGTTCTCTGGCAATACGCCTCAGCTTCCATCCCTTGCCGGCTATCCGCTCCCCCGGCATACTTTCGTTCTTCTTCTATTACTTAATATGTGGCCTATTCACTGCTACTTACGCCTTCTGATCAACACAATGACAAGTATTTGGCGCATACGCCGGGGAAGTTTCTCATTTGTTATTGCCAGAGTACTCAAAGAGTCAGAGTATTGTTCATGGGCCAGAGTACCCCGGCGACACGACGCATATATTAGTTAACGAAATCTTGGAGCTTTCGAGCAACAGTGGGGGTCACCTTTCTACTTCCTCTTATACCTTTCCCTCTTATACCCTTCCTGGGAATCCGAGAGCTTTCTCAGGCAGTGAAAGACGGGGATGTTTGTTAAGTTTCCGAAAAAGGGAAGGCAGGTCTTAAATACAATTAGAGGGGTAATAGCAAGGCAAAGATAATAGCTAAAATAATCGTGAACAGCATCAAGGAACAACTCAAAAGCTTGATCGATAGAGACAAAGTTAATTTCCGCTAAACCTGCGGGTTATGTTGGAACCGTGCGCGGAGTTTAGATCTCCGCTTCATCTCCACTCGGCGCAGAACAGTTGAGGACAGTGTTGGGCTCTCAGGAAGGAATTGAAGTAGATATCGGAGGGTCGTGTACGAAAGGGGGTGAATGGCAATCATATATGTTATTATTATATTTTGCTCGAAACCTTGTTTTTGGAATCGGGAGGAAGAATTTTGTATTGTTTACGCGGTCATATAGCCGCCATTTTGTACACACTTGCCAATAATAAATTTTTTTCTTACTCTTGAAGAGTTGCTTAATTGATTGGTATATTGGTAGTGAGTTATAGTTTAAACATATACTCACAGAACAATCTCGAATAAACGTTCTTTTGAGCCTCCCAAACAGATATAACCCTTTAATTGAGAGGAGGAGACCAAAAACAGTCTTAGGGCTGATGTCAGCAGTTAAATAGAATTGTGTTCTTTCAAAAACTATTTGCGGATTTGTTTTTAAAATTAGTATGTATTTTACTGTGTATTTTTCAGGATGCTGCTACATGAAGCCTCTTTTGGTTCCAGGCGGTCGAGCGTTTGTGTGGCCAACCATCCAACAAGTGCAAAGGTGCAGTTACTCTTTTCACTAGAATCTACAATTTTTTCATGACTTTGTATTTACAGGATATCTTTGAACACAATGACATTACAAGTTGAAAGTCCATGTGTTTACACAAGCCAAGGTGTTCCGATATCAGTGACTGGTATTGCACAAGTGAAAATTCAAGGACAAAATGAAGATATGTTGCTGACAGCATGCGAACAGTTTCTCGGTAAATCCGAAGCTGAAATTCAACACATTGCTCTCGTTACGCTGGAAGGTCATCAGAGAGCCATCATGGGATCAATGACAGTTGAAGAAATCTATAAAGATCGGAAAAAATTCAGCAAACAAGTATTTGAAGTTGCATCCTCCGACTTAGTGAATATGGGCATTACAGTTGTTTCGTATACATTGAAGGATATTAGGGATGAAGAGGTAATTGCTGTAAATATTATTATATGGAAGGAAAAAAAGAAGTATAAGATAAAGTTGATTTAGAAGAAAACGTCATTTGGCAAATTATAGCTAAAAGGTCTGAGAACCGTTTTATTGTTAGAATGTTTCTGTTGTAGTTGGTTCAGATTTTCGAAAATTGTATTTCTTTATTTCTTCTCTAAGTAGACATAAATTTGAACAATTTTCCTTTTGATTCTTTTTGCTATCAATTTTAATAAAAAAAGGGTGATTCTAAGGTATGTTTATTTGTTCCTACAAATGGTTGACTATATTTTCATTTCTATGTTTAATATCATCATACATTCTAGTGCGTAAAGGTTTCTGTTACTTCATATTGATTATTTCTTTTATTGTCACCTTTTTTGGTTTTACTGCTTCAGTTCAATATTTACCAAAAAAAAAATGTCTCTTTGATGTGTAGATGTCATAATCAATGTTAACATGCAACCATAATGGATGTTATTTTTCGAAAATTCTCCAATTTCAACATTTTGCATTATATTCATAGTAACATTACTGTAATTCTAAAGGCGTAGTAGTCAATTTCGTAGCGCATTGATAAGGCTTGGTGTTATTTATATGGCGTTTTTTATTTCGTCGGTTAATGTATCGACATAACAATGTTGGCATAAAGAAAAGGCGGAATATATTTCGAAATATTTAAGGCTAAGTATCAACTCTTAAAAGCTGTAGGTAACACCTAACGCTGGCTGAAATACACATTTTTGAAACTCGTAGGCGACACCAATGCTTAGTTGGGTTCTCATATTTATTCACTTTCAATTCTGGAAATTGTGTGAAAATAATTTCTAAATGCGGATTCCGCCATTTGTTTATTAATGCATTTCATGTTTTAAAGCAATTTTTTTGATATTTTATAATTTTTAATAAGAAAGAAGGATTACATGAAAGGGTAGCAAGATCCACTTGTATCAGTTAATGTCAAGTTGATAGAAACCTTTCATCCATCATCATCAACGGCGCAACAACCGGTATCCCTTCTAGCCCTGCCTTAATAAGGAACTCCAGACATCCCGGTTTTGCGCCGAGGTCCACCAATTCGATATCCCTAAAAGCTGTCTGGCGTCCTGACCTACGCCATCGCTCCATCTTAGGCAGGGTCTGCCTCGTCTTCTTTTTCTACCATTGATATTGCCCTTATAGAATTTCCGGGTGGTATCATCCTCATCCATACGGATTAAGTGACCCGCCCACCGTAACCTATTGACCCGGATTTTATCCACAACCTGGTATCGCTCATAGATTTCGTCATTGTGTAGGCTACGGAATCGTCCATCCTCATGTAGGGGGCTAAAAGTTGTTCGGAGGATTCTTCTCTCGAACGCGGCCAAGAGTTCGCAATTTTTCTTGCTAAGAACCCAAGTTTCCGAGGAATATATGACGACTGGCAAGATCATAGTCTTGAACATTAAGAGCTTCGACCCTATGGTGAGACGTTTCGAGCGGAACAGTCTTTGTAAGCTGAAATAGGCTCTGTTGGCTGACAACAACCGTGCGCGGATTTCATCATCGTAGTTGTTATCGGTTGTGATTTTCGACCCTAGATAGGAGAAATTGTCAACGGTCTCAAAGTTGTATTCTCCTATCCTTATTCTTCCTGTTTGACCAGTGCGGTTTGATGTTGGTTGATTTGTCTTCGGTGCTGACGTTGCCACCATACACTTTGTGTTGCCTTCATTGATGTGCAGCCCAAGATCTCGCGCCGCCTGCTCGATCTTGATGAAGGCAGTTTGTACGTCTCGGGTGGTTCTTCACATGATGTCGATATCGTCAGCATAGGCCAGTAGTTGGGTGGACTTGAAGAGGATCGTACCTCTTGCATTTACCTCAGCATCACGGATCACTTTCTCGAGGGCCAGGTTAAAGAGGGCGCATGATAGGGCATCCCCTTGTCGTAGACCGTTGTTGATGTCGAATGGTCTTGAGAGTGATCCTGCTGCTTTTATCTGGCCTCGCACATTGGTCAGGGTCAGCCTAGTCAGTCTTATCAGTTTCGTCGGGATACCGAATTCTCTCATGGCGTGTACAGTTTTACCCCGGCTATGCTATCATGGGCGGCTTTAAAGTCGATGAACAGATGGTGCAACTGTTGTCCATATTCCAACAGTTTTTCCATCGCTTACCGCAGAGAGAAAATCTGATCTGCTGCTGATTTGCACGGAGTGAAGCCTCTTTGGTATGGGCCAATGATGTTGTGGGCGTATGGGGCTATCCGGCTTATCAAGATAACGGAGAATATCTTATAGATGGTACTCAGCAACGTGATACCTCTATAATTACTGCACTGTGTGATATCTCCCTTTTTATGTACGAGACAGATAATGCCTCGTTGCCAATCGTCAGGCATTGATTCGCTGTCCCATACCTTGAGCATAAGTTGATGAACCACTTGGTGTAACTGGTCGCCTCGATATTTAACCAATTCGGCTGTAATTCCATCGGCTCCTGGCGACTTATGATTTTTTAGCCGATGAATTGCACGGACTGTTTCTCCTAAACTTGGTGGTGGCAGTATTTGTCCGTCGTCTTCAGTTGGCGGGACCTCCAACTCACCGAACCCATCGCTCCAATATGCCCATTCTGTCGGAAATCAGATTTTCCTCTTTATCTCGGCAGGATGAGCATCGAGGTGTATAAGGCTTCATCCTGCTGACTTGTTGGTAAAACTTGCGCGCCTGGTGCGGTTGCTCCCTGTACTTTTCTAGTTCACAGACTTGTTGGTTCTTCAAGGCTTCCTGTTTCCGTCTGTGAAGTCGCTTCTCCGCTCGACGGAGTTCGTGATAAGTCTCTGCGCGTGCCCGCGTTTTTTGAGAATGCAACATTAGTCGGTATGCGGCATTCTTCCGTTCCGTTGCTAGCTTACATTCATCGTCAAACCAGCCGTTCCGACTCCTTTTGCGGCTGGGGCTAAGTATGTTGGTGGCCGTATCCACGTTCTTCAGGTGATTGTGAAGATAATTTATTGATGCTTCATTTCCAGGTCCTCTGTTGACTGCGGTTATTACGGCATCCATTTCCCTCTTATAGGTGTCGCGGAGGGTTGTGGTGTGGATGGCTTCAGTGTTCACTCTCACCTGATTGTCAGAGGGGATTCTAGGTGGTATTGTTATTCGAGCTCGGAGCACCATGCCAACGAGATAGTGATCCGAGTCTATATTGGCCCCCCTATATGTTCTGACATCAAGGCTGAGAGGTGGCGGCGTTCGATCAACACGTGGTCAATTTGGTTGAAAGTGGTCCCGTCTGGAGAGGCCCACCTATGTTTGTGGACCACTTTCCGCGCAAACCAGGTACTTCCAACAACCATTTCGTGTGACCCTGCTAATTGAATAATCCGCAGTCCGTTATCATTTGTTTTTTCGTGTAAGCTATGGGAGCCAACGTATCGCCTGAATACGGGCTCCTTCCCTACTTGGCTGTTAAAATCCCCAAGTATGATTTTGATATCATTTCTGGGACAGGCTTCGAGGGTTCGTTCTACTGCCTCGTAGAAGGTATCCTTCTCCGACTCTGCAGTCTCTTCTGTAACAGCAGGTTTCATTTTTTGGCTGACTAAGAAACCTACTCCGAGCACATGGTTTACTGGATGACCGCTATAATATATGGTGTAGCTGCTCTTCTCCAGGAAACCGGTCCCTGTCCATCGCATCTCTTGTAACGCTGTTATATCAGCCCTATATTGGGACAGGGTATCGGCTAGCTGCTCATCAGATTTATCTCTGTACAGGGAGCGTACGTTCCATGAGAAAATGCGCAAATCGTTAATCCGTTGTCGTTGGTGTTGGTTCAGCAGGCATTTCCCAGGTTTTATGCTCCATCGTGGGTACCAATCCACGTTTCGCCCTGGGACCTATACTACCCTTTGACCACCACCACCACCCTTTCATTAGATGTGTATATTATATAACCTCACTCGAAATGAAGTGTTGGATTTCCTTTTGTTCCTTTTGTCTTGCTTTTCAATTTATATGAATATTTGTCCGAGTCTAGGTTCAGAAGAACATTGAATTAAAGACATTTTAAATTGAACCGAACTGGATCTGTAATTTTTTTAATTATTACATTGACATTTAATATGTTAATATGCCGCGCTTCACTACTGCCGACTTTTGGTTTTCTACCTCGGTCACTCTCTCCCGCTTGCAATATAAACTTCATCTTTCTTTGAGGTGTGTTCGGATAGCTTCGTGGTTAGAGAAAAAGGCTGTCGTACGAAAGGTCATGGTGCGAATCTCGCTAGTGGCAGTGAGATTTGACGTCGGATACCAGTCGACTCAGACTACCTGAGTCAACTCAGGGTATTAATCTCGGGCGAGCGCAATGCTGACCATATAGCCCCCTATAGAGTACTGTGATCCTTTGGTGTACCGTTACGGTCCTGATTGAAGTGCTCCAACACACTTTGAAGCCCTGATTCAATATGGATTGTTACGCCAACGTTATTATTATTTCTTTGAGGTGAGATATTAATTAATAAAATTTCAAAGAATTTCGCTGGATAGATTTTGGGCTATGGTGGCAGTCGATTTTCAACATGCAGTTTCGAGAAAAACGCATTTAAAAAGTAAAATGCGATTTTTAGCCATAAAACCTTAACAGGCAGTTAATCTGCTATACCTAATCCATGAACCTTAGATTTCTTCAAGAAACACATAGCGAAGTCATTCGAAGGTCATTCGGGCCGACAAATACGAGCTTTATTACGGCGATCGACATAAATCTGGCATGTGACTTATCACATGTATAATTTTCGGACGACTCCGAATATCAAAAAATCGCTTTGCCCATATATTCTATACTATATCTAGATGCAATTGGTGCCAAAAAAAATTCGATTCCTCGGATCCGACACACGGGATGACCCTCTTAAAGCCGTTTAAAAGCCATCAAGTTTTCGAGGCCTGCGAACACCTTATCTATTTAATGTTGTACTTTCCGAACGAATATCAGAAAATTACTTTACTCAGATATTATATATTCTATTCGAATGGAAAAAAGTTACTTCTCGAACCCGACACACGGAATAACCCCCTCTAGGCCGGGCGCAAGCTGAGACGTAGCTTGGTGAGATCGTGATTTTGTGAAACAAGGAATCAATGCAACAGCAAATGTTCGCACGCGGTGAATTAAAGTATTCTACGAATTTTTCACGAATCCGAAAAGCTTGAGATCCATTTCGAGCACTGGTTGGGGGAAGTGAAAGCAAATATTTATCAAATATGTCCAGGTTGCGAAATTGGTGCTTACTTTACATTCAAAAGGTGAACGAAAAAAACGAGAACGTGAAGTAAGGATACCAAAACAGCATTCCATAATGTGGTTCGCCCGTGAAAGTCTATAATTAAACACTTTGTCTTCGTAGCTATTAGAAACACTTCGTGCTGGGTATGGCCGCATCAAATTTTTCGATAAAGGAAATCTCGAGAAGCAGGTGGAAGATTTTTAAATACTTTAGTATTTTCCTGATTTTTTTCGCCAAAACACCGTTAGCAAAGGTGTTTGCATCGCCAGATCTTCTCATTAACCCAACATCATACTGATAAACTGGTAGTCTGAATCAACAGCGGCCATTAACACAGTGGAGAAAGTAATTTTGTAATTAAAAAATGAGGATCCGGTGTTCGCTCCCGTTTTTATTATAATGTGTTTCCGTGGAAATCCGTTCAAAGCCATGAACAATTGTCCCAAATAGCTTCTGTACTTGTTTTACAATATTCGATATTGGCGGTCGCTCATTCTACAGCTGCAATACAATCACAATACGTGTAGACATATGAGTGATGTGTAGATATATAATTAAGGTTGTAACATATAGTATTGAAGGAAGGAGTAGCTCAGAGGCTAGGAAATCCAACTTGTACCCTGTAAGTCCCTTGCTCAAATCCAACACACCGCAAACATTTTTATAATCACATCAATTATTTGTAATGGAAGATCTCCCTCTCTCTCGTATTTAGGGTTCTTGGAAAACTCCTGTTTTCATTAGCCGTGTATAGCGTAATAGCAGAACGAAACCAAAATAACTAACAACTTATAACATTATTTTAGAGAATTCTCACCGAACGATATTCGTTTCGAAATAACAATTTCTATCATACAGGTTCTGAGGCCAAAGTAATTTGGGAAGAGTTAAGGCATTCCTTAAAAGATACGCTTAGGAGACAAAGAACATTTGCGAGAAGTGGTGTTGCAGCAATTTCCATAAAGAAGTGGAAATATTACCAGATGGGGTTTCTTTAGCTTTATACAGTGAGAAGAGCGGGGACAAATTTGATAGACAAACCGAAGATCTCCACACAAATTTGCGAAAATATCCATCTTTATCATCAACGGCGCAATTGCCAGTATCCGGTCTAAGTCTGCCTTAGTAAGGAACTCCAGACCTTCCGGCAGTTGTACCAGAATAGCAAAAGCTCACCGATCTCTCTCTTACCAATACGATTTGGCGAAGATTATGCCTTTTTCTTATTTAGCGTCTCTGATGTGTACAGAACTCCAGACATCCCGGTTTTGCGCCGAGGTCCACAATCCGATATCCCTAAAAGCTGTCTGTTGTCCTGGCCTACACCATTGCTCCATCTGAAGCAGAGTCTGCCACGTTTTCTTTTTCTACCATAGATATTGTCCTTATAGACTTTCCGAGCAGGATCATCGTCACCCATACGAATTAGATGACCTGCCCATCGCAATCTATTGAGCCGGATTTTATCCACAACCACAGGCGGTTGTGGTATCACTTAAAAATTTTGTCGTTATTTAGGCTACAGAATCGTCCTTCCACATGTAGGGGGCCGAAAATTCTTCGGAGAATTCTTCTCACAAAGTTTGCCAAGAGTTCGCAATTTTTCTTGCTGAGAACCCAGGTCTTCGAGGAATGCATGAGAACTGGCAAGATCGTTGTCTTGTACAGTAAAAGCTTTGACCCTATGGTGAGCCGCTTCGAGCGGAACAGTTTTTGTATGTTGAAATAAGCTCTGTTGCCTGCCAACAATCGTTTGTGGATTTCATCGTCGCAGCTGTTATCAGTTGTTACTTTCGATCCTGGATAAGAGAAATTATCAACGGACTCAAAGTTGCAGTCTCCTATCTTTATTGTTCTTATTTGCCCAGTGCGATTTGATGTTGTCGCTTCTCTGTTCTTTGGTGTTGATGTTGCCATCATGTACTCCGTCTTGCCTTCATTAATGTGCAGCCCAAGATCTGTCGCCGCCTGCTCGATCTGGATGAAGGCAGTTTGTACATCTCGGGTTGTTCCTCCCATAATGTCAATATCGTTAGGATAGGCCAGTAGTAGGGCGAAGTTAAAGAGGATGGTGTCTCTTGCATTAACATCTGCATCATGGATTACTTTTTCACTGATGACTATATTCCAACAGTTTTTTCCATCCCTTGATGATTTCCTGGGCGTATGGAGCTATCTAGCCTTGCAAAATAGCGGAGAATATCTTATAGACGGTACTCAGCTACGTGATAACTCTATAATTACTGCACTGTGTAATATATCCCTTTTTATGTATGGGGCAGATATTGCCTCTTTACCAATCGTCAGGCATTGATTCGCTGTCCCACACCTTGAGTATAAGTAGATGAACCGCTTGGTGTAGTTGGTCGCCTCCATATTTAACCAATTCGGCTGTAATTTCATCGACTCCTGCCGACTTATAATTCTTCCATGCTTGGTTCCCATCGTTTTTAGTTGGCGCTCTAATATGTCCATTCTGATGGAAATCAGATTTCTCTCTTTGGTTCGGCAGGATAAGGATCGATGCTTCATCCTGCTGACTTATTAGTAAAACTTGCGCGACTAGTGCGGCTGCTCCTTGTACTTTTCGAGTTCACAAACTTGTTTGGTTCTTTTCCTTTCCTTTTTCGTTCTGTGGAGTCATTTTTCTACTCGACGAAGTTCTGATAAGTCTCTTCGAGAGTGCAGTATTGCCTGGTATGCGACATCCGTTTCGTTGCTAGTTTACATTCATCGTCGAACCAGTCGTTTCGACTTTTTTGCGTCTGGTGCCAAGTATATATGTTACCGTACAAATGATAACGTTTTTTAGGGGGTTGTGGAGGTCATTCTTCGATGCTTCAACTCCAGGACATCTGTTAGCTGCGGTTAATGTGGCATCCATTTGTCCCTTATAGGTGTTACGGAGGTCTCTGTTATGGATAGCCTGCAGTCTTCACTCTTTCCTGATTGTTAGACGTGATTTGCGGTTGTATTATTCGAGTTCGAAGCACTATGCCAACGAGATAGTGGTCCGAGTCTATATTGGTCTGACACGTGACACATGGTCAATTTTGTGGAAAGTAGTCCCGTCTGGAAGGCCCACTCATGTTTGTGGACCGTTTTCCGCGCAACCAGGTACTTGTCCGCCGTCCGTTGTCATTGGTAGTTTTGTGTAAGCTATGGGAGCCAATGTATCGCCTGTATACGGGCCGACTCTGCAGTTTCCTCTTATATTTCGAAATTTGTCTCGCAAAGCAGAGTGCATAGCCGTTCACTTATATTTTGAAAGCCGATAACAGCAGCTTTCATTTTTTAGTTAACTAAGAAATCAACTCCGAGCACGTGGTTTACCGGATGGCCACTACAATATATGCTGTAGCGGCTCTTCTCCAGGAAACTGGTCCCTGTCCAATACATCTGCAACGCTGTTATTGGGATAGGACATCAGCTAGCTGGGAAGCTCCTTCTATGTAGAGGGAGTGCACCTTCCATGAGCAAATGCGCAAGTCGGTATTCCGCTTTGGTTGCCGGAGTCGTGTTGTGTTGTCAGTCCTGTCCGAGGCTCCTTTCGTGGCTTCCCACTTCGTGTAGGGTTGTTAGCCCTATTCAACCCCCAACTTGGAGGACCAGTTGGTACAATTTTCCCCGTTTTTAGGCGCGGGAGACTTGAAGATATGCAGGAAACGGAAAATGTGATGGAAAGTGGATGCGATGAGCGTGATAAAAATGTTAGTGTTTACGCACTGATTCTTTAACAGCTGTCGACATTTGAAAAAAGTCTACTGATTCCGGATTATCCTGGTAAATTGTGTAATGACTAACTATGAATCCTGAGTGTCTGGAGACGACCTAGTCGAAAGAGCTATCCCAAAAACAAAAAAAAATGGCTAAATTGACCGTAAAGGTTCGCCCGAAAATGTTGAAGCTCCATCGACACGTGCTTAGACGCCTCTGTGTTAGCCTGGCTCGGGAATGTGGGAAAGGGGGGCCTTTGAGCACTTTGATAACTCACGTGTCATCATACAAAATTTCACGTGTGTTTGTCGCCCTCCTCTTCATTTCGTCGTTCTTTCTTCGGCCGGAAATACAAACAATTATGTTGCCAGGGGTCGATCTGCGCATTTTCTCACTAGCTGGAGTAATTAGTTCCTGCTAGCCACGTAACGAAAATGCAAATATCTAAATCGAAGCACCACCACGATCATTTATTTTGACTTTATCTATCTTAATGTATTAAACCTATTTTGAAATATAACGAAATTATTTTCAATCATAGTCGAATCTGCTTAAAATCACATTATTCATAAATTCTGGTTGCTTGAGCTGCAGACTGCCCATCACCCATTATTTGAGTAATAATTAGTTTTGTTCGGACACTTTTGAAGTCTTGGTTCAGACAGGAATATCAGATTTTCCCAATTATGTAGAAAGTAGTGCAATAAACACTTATTCAATAAGACGAAGTTGTAGCTCAGGAAATTTTTAATTTTTTTACCGAGATTATATATGCTGAATCGGACAACTTCGATGTCTTCGACGTAACTGCAATAAACAACAAACAAGTCTTGGGTTTAGTGGCCAAGTAAGTTTGCGACAAATCTATTTGTCTTCCAAATGTTGGTCATCCTGCCTAACTTCGAATTGAATTGCCCGATGCAACCTTTGTATGCTGCAACTTTTATATATTTGAAAATGCTTTGTTGTGGTATCGAAAATATCACGTATGCTGCTGTCAAGCCACATATTGTCTGGAATATGTTTTGCTGAATTCCTTATTTTCTCTTTCAGTTCCATGGGAAGTATCCACTTATCTTCAATTCTTTAGGAAAATCCCATATTTATGAAGTCAATGTGTCAACATTGTATTTATTTCTTATCGATTTATTCTGTGTTTGCGGGTAATGTTTCCTCCTTTCTCTTCTAGATGCATTAATTTCGTCACCGGACAAGGATCTTTAATTTCTCTTAATAATTTTGGGATGTTTTTGGGGCTCATTGCCCGAACACTCCTGCCACCAGGCACTTAACCGGGAATTAAAATGTAGCACCATCTCCGTCGTTAGTAGTGATTATTTTATTCAGCATATATCGATATTTCAGGAACAATTTGTTCCTTTCTTCAGTGCAAGGGTGTATACTGGTTGGGTCATGGATACGGCCAATAAGAGCGGTTTTGATAGTAACATGATAGAACCCATGATAAAAGACAAAGCTCGAAAAATGGAGAGAGAGAACTTAACTACATTATACTCGTAACAAATACCAAAAAAGCGCATAAATATAACTTACTCCCCTGTGCAGCATAAGCTAAAACGAATTTTCAAAAAAAATGATGTTCTTGTCACTGGGTCTAGCAGTGCCATTCCCACTCAAAACAAGCCTGTCTTGTGAAAAGGATCCCAAACGGATATATGAAAATGAGCGGAATATACCCTGAATGTCCAAAAGTACGTCGGACAAACAAAAAGATTAGTGACAGAACACCTAAGGGAAGCAGAAGCAGCGAGAAGAAATAATAGAAAGGTTTCGAAATCCATGGTGGCCAAACATATGTTACGTTTTAATAACTTAAATCTTTTCGCTAGAAACATCGCGGCCACACATATACTTAACCGGGAGCAAACTACAAGTGAAAGGTTAAAACATGTTATCTTTCGTAGAAGCAGGAAAATTATCCTTACTTATTTTCTTATTTCATATTCATATAAGCGTGTATTGGATTTAATGCAGTTTATTTAAGGTTTTCACTTTAAAAGGAGCAAGGTTCAAACTAGCAATAATCCGTACACATTCTGCCGCTATGCTAGGGTCATTTGTCGCTTTAAAAACTGTACTCTGTGTTATTTTTATCAGACTTGCACATGCTGCACGACCCTGGCTGACATTTTCTATTTTTTGTTGTCTCCTAACACTGTTTCCATCGGCCGGCGTTATGATTTGAATGATGTAAATATAGCTTTGTTTTACTGGCATCGGTTGCGAAATAACGAGGAGCAGCTTCAGCGAAATACATTTTAAAGATAATTAAAAATATAAACATGCGACATTGGCGAAATCATATTGTTGCGAGCTTCCAGCATAAGTTTTATTTTAACAAGGCTAATCAACGTATGAATACAAGAAATTATTTTGCATACTATGCTTGAATCGCTTTGTATTTTTCAGGGATACCTTAAATCATTAGGTATGGCGCGAACAGCTGAAGTAAAACGAGATGCTCGTATTGGAGAGGCTGAAGCACGTTGCGACGCACAAATTAAAGAAGCTATTGCTGAAGAGCAACGTATGGCTGCACGCTTCTTAAACGATACAGAGATTGCGAAAGCTCAACGAGATTTCGAATTGAAGAAGGCCGCCTACGATGTTGAAGTACAAACGAAAAAGGCGGAAGCTGAAATGGCTTACGAGTTGCAAGCGGCGAAAACAAAGCAACGTATTAAAGAGGAACAAATGCAGGTGAAGGTGGTCGAACGCACACAGGAGATTGCTGTTCAGGAGCAAGAGATGCAGCGTCGGGAAAAGGAATTGGAAGCAACTGTGCGACGACCAGCTGAAGCAGAAAAATACCGACTAGAGAAAATTGCGGAAGCGAATAGAAATAGAGTGATTTTGGAAGCGCAAGCAGAAGCGGAATCGGTGAGTTTTTAGCTTCTTAGTGATAGTGATGTAGTATTGAGTGCTCACCTAAGAAGTTCGATTTTCATCGACAACAGTTTGATATCTAATTAATGGGCATGAAAAATGAATAAAACATTTTATTTTTAAGATTAAAATTCGTGGAGAAGCTGAAGCTTTTGCGATATCTGCTAAAGCAAAGGCAGAGGCAGAACAAATGGCTGAGAAGGCTGAAGCCTGGAGAGAATATCGTGAAGCGGCAATGGTCGACATGATTTTGGATACTCTACCTAAGGTATTTTATTCTGTTCTGTTTGTTCCGTTTTAGCCATGTTCATACTAATATTTGTTCGTTAGATTGCAGCGGAAGTTGCGGCTCCTTTATCACAAGCCAAGAAAATCACAATGGTGTCTTCAGGCCAGGGAGACGTGGGAGCTGCTAAACTCACCGAAGATGTGCTTCAAATTGTAAATAAAGTGCCAGAATTGGTTAAATCTATAACCGGTGTCGACATTGCCAGGGTAGGTCCAAATTCGAAATATATTTAAGCGTAATCAAAACAATAAGCACCTAACAGCCAAAATATACTAACAAGGTAAAAGCATAAAGAATGTCAATCAATCGAAAGCCAATCATAGGATGTGAGAGAAAGCAAATCGGAACAGTTTTTTCAGTTAGACAAAACAATACTCCACTCCATGAAATAAGACTTGCAGTAGCTCTTTCAAATCAAACCCAAACATAATTTCAAAAAGACTTCATCCATTAATATATGTATCATAACAATAGCCAAACCTTTTTAGATTTTCTATGGTTATTCAAAAAGTGTAGAGCTTTCGACATGCTGCTTTTAGAAAATTAAAATAAATATATTTTTCCAGAAAATGTACTAGAACGTGATAAAAGAGTATCTAAGATATTAGGACATATGATTTAGAGTTGAAAGTTACTAAGGAACTATTATTCTGAAATTGGCTTCTCGAAACTAAACAATTTACTAACCCCACGCATGATTATAAGATCACTTGTTCCTTCATTTCAACCATTTTCGTTGCTTACGGTGGAAAAGAAATCACTGCCCCGTTAAGTAGACATAAAACTGTAGTTTTTTAAGTCTTAGCATCCTCCATAAAATTAGAAATTAGAAAATGCCACCAATTGAGATATCGTGGCAGGGTTAGGAGATGGCAGAGTGCGGGTTGTGAATATATCTCAATTTTTCTTTATTTATTATGATAAATAATATTTTTTTAATGTTTGAAGGTAACACTTAGGACTATTGCACGTATTCAAAAATGAGTGTTAACACCAACCTCTGAAACATGTATAATTTTACTTCCTTTATCTAAACTCCTGTGTTTCATCTTATTAATCTTTTCTTGTGACTTTTAGGGAACGTTACAACAGTAGAAGTTTTATGATGGAAGTGGCCATTTGATATCATGTAGTTTGCGTATATTTTAATGTATTTCGATTCAAGTCAACTAAGCTTAAGATGCAAGACCGTTTTCATTTAGAACAGACTGTTTTTTATAAACCTATATTCGGAATTATCGAATCTCAAACTTTCAATTATGACTATGATGAATATAATTTTTTTCCTTGATATATAAATTTATAGGAAAAGAAAGATGAAATGCGGTGCATATGTATGTTTTGAAAATAATGGAATATTTGCAAGAAATTGTGTCATTCAGAAGCAAACAGTTATTTATTTCATATAGTTCGTCATAATTCCTTAGAGTTAAATTTCTGATTTTAGAATTTATGTGTCTGCCAGTTTCTACGTTTCCCGAAAAATGGCATTATTATCGAATATGAAGTGTTGTATTTTCCATGAATGTTTTTTCTGCCTTTTTTGTTATTTGAAATACAACATCCATTCAGATCATATTAGAGTGTAACTTCATGGAATGATAAATGCTCAAAGTTAGATTGCTTGCGTGAATGTCGCTAGTCGTAAACCAATGACGAAATTATCTTCTTTTGGAATGTTTGCTGATTGTAATTAATTTAGAAAAACATGTTAGGGATGCTCTATATTCACCCTGTGTATTAGAGTTAGTCGAAACGATTTCAAGATCGATTACATTTGTGGTTTTCCGTCCATCTCTTTTACTGATAGTTCGCTTGAGAGCAGCGTTAGTAGCAACTTCAATCTCTGGTTCATAGCAGGCTTGCATTGAAAGTGTAAAAATCAAGCCGTGTGGAGGTAAAATCCGTCAGTAGGATTTTTAATCCATGAAAATCTGAATGAAACTGCATGAGAAGACTTTTTCACTTCCTTTTTTTGTGATTTTATAGTGGGAAGAATGAATTGGAATTCAATCAAATTGACCAAGAAATTAGTCATATTTTCAACAACTTTAAAAAGGTTGCCCGATATAATTCCGCCGAACGTCGACAATAGAGTTCTTCACCTGCCGGACGTGTGGTGACTCCAATTTTTATCTAAAACCGGGAAGGCTTTTAATTTCACATCACTAACTTATTTTCTAAGAATATGAACCTCATCTGCAATCGAGAATATCCAAAATCAAAAATTTTTGCAGGTGTTCCACTAATTATGCAAAAAGGTACCTTTAAAAATATGATATCCCAAGTCATGGTTCATATTCTTTGTAATTTTGTAAAGATTCATACCTCCAAATGCCACAATTATCGCTTTGTTACTTTTTGAGTTAAATTTCCCGTAAATGTGAAAAACGTCATTTTCGGACAAAAACGTTTGATCAAAATTTTGAAAGCCACCGATATGAAGCCATCTATCACCCTTAATTGCAAACAAAATACAGTTACAATAAATGCAAGGAACTGACGTCAAGTCTTTATAAATACCCTATTTACATAGCGGTACAAGATCTCGTAAGTCCATAAAGCGATTACTTCCTGGACGTTTGAGCCTAAGTTCAACGTCCGCACACGCTTTGAAATGTGTGCAGTGTATTCTGGGATAGCCAACGATCTATGCAATAAAAAAATTCGATTCTGAAGGCCTCCTAATGAGGTTTCTCTCCTTAAATTTACGAAACTCGCGCATGTAGTAGCTGTTAATTGGAAAAGTTCTAAGGATTCCCGGTGTGGCCTCCATACAAGATTCAACATTTTGTTTCCAATTTTCATCTAATCTCAATTTAATGAGATGTGATATTTAAATATTGTGCCACTTGTGAATTGTGGGTTAAATACAATTTTGGGAATAGTAAATCGTGTTATACTTTTATATTTTTGTATATTCTAAAATGTTTTTTTTTTGTTGTCATTATCAAGAAGACCAAGTAATCGACGAAGTCATAAGCCTGAGTTTCTATGAATGTGAACAATTATCAAACTTTCAATACTTTTGTTTTGAAAATTTTATTTTTGCACTTAACACATTATTCACAGATGAGGTTAATGATTGATAGCTTGTGTAATATTCTGAGGCAAACATGCACTATTTTATTTCCTACTTTCTTTTGTTTTAGAATGAGAACCTAAAGTTCCTTTTTGCCCTGCGCTAGCGCGAACATTTCTAGCATTTATCAGAATATTGGAACTTTCTTTCAATTTTCGTTTAGATAATGGATAGTTATTCTTTTTGCATGCTCGGTTTATTACTCCTAACGCTTTGCAATAGTTCCGCGGAAATGGAAAGTTTTTTGCCCATAGTTATACACAAATTTTTTGCCAGAATTTAAATCATTAATTTTGAGTTTATTTGTCGTAATTTCGTTCAAAAACGAGGTGTATATATGTAAAAAGTTTTCATTTCTATTAAGTAACTAACAGAAATCAGCTGCGGACTCTTCGGATTAATATTTGGTATTGAGAAAACCATACTACTTGATGGACAAATGCGCTATTTCACATCATTTATTGCATATCATTCATCAACTGGAACATAAGAACATCTTCCGAAAACCTTGGTGCGAACCGCTAAAATCCCAGTAGAGTCTTTTTACTGGCTGGAACTGGTTAGGTATTTGTATGTATGCTTGTACAGGAGCTCATACAACTCATACACTTCCCCACAAGTATTTTTCATTCATATGATATATTCTATGCTATGATTTCCTGAAATGAGTGTAGTTCCATCCCCTTTGAGAGGTACCACACTTTTGTGTTGCAGCACTTGTCATTTCCTATATTTAAAGCTGCGTGTCATATTCCATACTCAATTCCCGCTTAAATTTGTGCCACTTCACATACACTTTTGTTTCGGGATCCTGGCCACATTAACTGGCAACGGGGTAATGCACGGAGAACTGCCTTTTAAGGGAATGGCGGGCTCAGGACCATTCTATCGCAAAACAAAAGTTGATGTGTCTTAGCGGAGACCAGACAAGGTTGCAAACCTGGCGGTTTCGAAGAATATAATTAATACCCTTGTCGGTTAGGAATTTAATATAGGCGGAGCAAACAAAATTCGTAATCGCTATCGGTCACGCTGCTCCTTAAAGCAGAAGTGCGAGGCAGCGTTTGATGAGATCACCTCTGCCCTGTCGAAACCGATCAGCCAAAACATTTTTACACGTACCATTTGCTCTTCCCTTTGAAACTGTTGGCAAATGCCTGCATTAACGCTGCCTCTAACATATTCTTCTTGTGGAATAAAGCGAATCCACAAATTTCATTTTGGCTTCTTTCATTGTATTTACAATTCATACTGCCAAATGAGGCAGCAATAGACAGAACAAAAACGACACATAAATTTCATTTAGGCAGATCAAGCCGGCGGTTATTTATTCTTCGATTATTTTTTCTTGAAATTTCCTTATTTTTTATATTGAAGAGGAAGCTGGTTTTCACTTCACCCAAATTTTGTATTGAAGTCTGTTTTGAAAACTGAAGAGTTAATACTCTTGCTTTGGAAATCTCGCTCGTTCTAAATGAGTAGTGCACATGTTTTTTCATAATATGGAACAATCAACGTTCGAGGACCCATTAGTGGAACGTAACACCTTCAAAGATCAATAGTAGATATTTCGATTCAGTTTTTGTTAAAGTTCTCGTTTATAATATTATCAGTTGAAGGTCGCCACAGATTTCGTTTCCCAGGGTTATTATTTCGGAAACTATCCAATATGTTGTATGATGCGGGATCAAGATCGCATGCAATTAGTGACGGAAAATATGATTCTCTTCGGTAAGTCGACTCTTTTCGACTAACCTAATTTGCCGTATCGATACAAAAGAGTGCGTCAAAATATTCAACAATATTTCACCTCACCTATAGAAGTAGTACTGGCTGTAAGGAAATTCGCCTCGAAAAATTAAAAAGCAACTCAAAGCAAAAATGTTCTATTTTGCCAGTTCTTTTTTTTCTTTGTAAGCCATTACCAAAGGAGCTAATTAATACAATATACATGCAATCTAACGTTTATTATTTGGTCGATTGTTTAGATAAACAAATGTGAAAGGTACCAGATCGTATTGTAAACATTCATAAATAGAGTACTTCATATTTGCTATACAGGTATAATGCAGAATAAACGAGTAACATTGTCTCTACAGTACATCGCATTAACAGCGCAAACAATTTCATCACATCAGTTGGTGTTTAAATCGAATCCCACTTCGCATATCTCGCTTAGTTAGATGTGTATCATGTCTTTGAGTTTGTAACGCTGATGGCTGTCGCTTCAATTGAAGTGGTTTGATTTCGCCGACTCGCCTCGTTTGTGGTGAATCGCATCACTCACATAAATGGACTGACTGGCACATTTAAGTCGCGTCACTCATGACTTACACATTCGTACTTTCAATCAGCAAAAAATATATCTAGTGTGTTTAAGAGGCATTAAGTTGTTCTCAGTGCAATGAAGATTAGTTGCTTCCGAGTTCTGAATCTCCGGTATTGCAAAAATTCGGAGCTGCGTACTATTGGCTGGCCTGATTTAACAAGTGTCACCATTTTATAAATTAGGGGTTATTTTAGTGTTAAGGATTTTCTTTTCGATATTTTTTCTTTAACATGTTTTGTTAGATAAAAAATAATCCTTCAAAACATTACGTTGATATCTACTTTCATTTTGATTGGATAACTATTTTTTAGAACACTTGTTGGACGGTGCCCATACAGTAAAAATCAGTAACAAAAGTTTTTTCTCAAAACATGTTTTTGGTGCGTGGAATAGCACAGAGAAAAATCTAATGAACTGATTTAATCCCTTTTATGTAAGCCTATGGCTTTACTTGCGAGTGCATGCACATAAAATTATACACAAATTTTAAATTTTTGAAATTTGGAAGCAGTTTTTCCAATAAGAAAACAACAAAAATCGGGAATGCTATTTTCAAAAGCATGCCAAATTGCCAAAATCAAAATTTATTGCTGAATTTCCCCTGGGCGATTCTAACGCTGCAACATCTGGATACTGCATCCACCATTTTACTTGTAAGGACTCAATAAAAATTTTGTTGTTATAACAATTTTAAAATGATATCTTTTTTACGGGTTCAACGCTAGAATAACCCCTTAAGAAGGATAATTTTTTCGCTGCAAGTTTTTGCACATGCTATTTTCTCGCTAACACTGCAGAATTATTTAAACTACTTTCTGAAGATTTAGCTAAGATGTTTAGGCTTGCTTTAAATAATTTACTTGAGTTTACTTCACGAATGCAAGCAAACCTACTGTTGAAGGTCTTTAATGCTCAAGGAAAGGCGTTTACCAAGTAAAGACTACCTATGTGTTGCAGTGGTGATCCGGAAAAAAAAATCGTTGAAATTCAGCCATAATTATTTTGTTTACATTTTTCTCATCCCATCAACATTTAACGAAACAGTAACATAAAATTCTCGTTTCAAATAAAAAATGTTTCTTAATAAATTATATGTAATTTTTATCACGACTTCTCTTTATATTTTATTTCAGTCTTTGCATGCTGGCTAAATGCTTAAAAGCAGAACATGTACACACGTACACAAAAATGATATTTTACCCAAAACAACATTTACTTGGGATTGCATTTCAATTATATAAGCAAAATTCTTAACAAATTTGTTCAATATTTGTACGAAAGCCTTTTTCAAAGACATTCTACAAGCGATAAGCGTTGTAGACAAGTCAATATACTCAATGGCGTTACAAATTCCACACTAAAATACATAAACCGTGGTTGAATATTCTACACATGAGATTCTCGATTTGTACTACTTTCACTCTCTGTGTTGTTTATTTCAGATAAGAAAAGGTTCTTCTAAAACTTTATACAAAACATTATAAACAGAACAATCAAATAGTCTTTGATACTTATACAAGCATATACGTTTGAGTTGACACAACAAAATTAAACAAAGGAATACCACAAAACATGTTCTAAGACCTTTATAAGAAAAAATTAACAAAATATTTGGTGTGTTCATATAATGTATTTAAAGAGTAAAAGAATAAAAAGTAAAAATAAACAAAAAAAAACAGAAGAAGAAATCCTTAACAACATATTTTAATAGCGAATTGTTTAAAGAGATTAAATTGTGACCTTTTGAGCAATTTAATATAAAAAAGAAAACTAAGGAAAAATTCGAGAATTAGAAAAACTTCTTTCAAATGTAGCTTTCTTATTATGTATTACCAAAACACTACCTTTACGAGGAAAAAATATGCATTTTTCTGTTCCAAAGATTTAGTATTTATTAATTGTATAAAAGAATTTTTGTTCGGTTACAAAGGGTAAATAAAAAATACTCCATTATAGAAGTGGAACATGTTTAATTTAGTTGCCAGTAGCTGCTAGCTGATTCGCAATTGGGTCAACAACACATTTTTTAACAACCAAATGTGGAAATATATTGTTTGGGCTTTCAGTGTGAGGAGTAGTCTTTAATCAACTATGGCAAGGAACTGTATTCGTCATTCGTTGGTTCCATTTAAGATGTCGACGAATTATATTCATTAAGTACAGGCACTGATACCCAAACATCCAGCTTTTTTTGGAATCCAATCTTCTGCAAATGGCTCCAAATGATTTTATGGTCTATACCCAGTTCCTGGCCAATCGAGCGAATGCTCACATGCCGGTCCACTTGGATGATTTAGACGATTTTATCGGTTTCTACGACGTTTGGCCTAGCAGTACGCGGTGTATTTTCGACATCCACTACACCAGAACAAAATCGATCGAATCAACGCTGTGCGAATCGTTACAGTATCGGGTCAACCTCACAAATTTTTTCGGCCGCCTTCGTTGAATTTTTAACTCTCAGGTAGTATAAACGTAAAATATGACGAATTTCTTGCTTGGTGGACTCCATTTTTGACGCGCCATAACTTGAGACTGAAACATACGATCACAACACTGTCAAAGAGACACTTGTAGCACAGATTGTCGTCTTTAAATCACCGTATAGTATGATCAGATGCGATAAGTACAACACAAGATATGTTTAAGTTTCGCCATCTATTGACAAAATATGACATTTCTTTTTCCCCAACCCAATATACCATCTGAATGTAGACGTTCCACATGCATAAGGGTGCAGATTAATAGTTTCTATACTCGACTAAGGAGTGAACAGGAAACGGTAATCTAGGACTTAAGCTGCAAGTGGAACTTATAAAAAATATAAACCTTTCAAAATAAAGTATTCTGAGATCTAGTTCATGTTTGCCTGTTTATGCCCGTTGGGTTATGCCTAATAATGACTTGCAACGTGATCTGCAAGTAGAATTGGTATTGGAAGAAATGGAAACACATGCTGTTAGGCATATGCAATGACTCCGTCACCATGGAAACTCGCAGATCCAGGTGATTTTAAATCACACAACCCTTTGTCAGCTAGAAAGGTTAAGAAGTCACGATCTCATGATCTAATATTGTAAGCACGAGATTTTAATTTGCTAAGAAGGAGCAACTACCAAAAGCCAGACGAAGTTTTACATGTGAACAGTGACTCGACTGTTTATCAAAGCATAATACTGTGCATCAGGTACCTAAAGGAAAAATTCTGGTACTGGTCACGGGAACTGCTGCACTTTTACTATTGCTTCGAAAATAAAAAGTGTTGAATCATAATAAATCAGAAAGTGAAAAGATATTAATTTCATAACATACACTACATATTTTTGAATGTCTGGTCCCGCCTCCGTTCTCTCAAGAACTTGCACTATATACATTAACAGAAACATTAGTTTTACTAATATTTAACTCGGTTTGACATCGTTTATTATTTTCAACATTATTTGTTTCAGTTAACCAGCTTCGAAACCCCACGTACAATCGGTGATAACAAATTACGATCCTAAACTTCAAGGAACCGATGGATACAAATTACTCGTATATGTGGTCGGCTGAAAAACACGATTTTTGTTATAACATTTTTTTATTATTATGTTTTGTTATATTGCACTGTTTTTGTTTAGTAAAATTGCACTTCTGTATGTTACCTCATGAGAAATACTTTTATGTTCACAGAACTTAAGGTTTTTACAAGGCAGTGCTGGTTATTTGCTTACGTATTTTGTTATTCAATTAAATAAAATATTAATAAAACGCAATATAAAATGATTTTGTGATTACGATTGTACGTCTCCTTTGAAAAACGCATAACCCTGTCCCAAGTTAATTTTTTTTAAAATTAGCCTTTGAATATTGAGGTCTTTGAATATTTAAGCTGTTCATGAAAAGGCAACCTAGAACGGTCTGTCGGGATCAGTTGGTTGTATCATCTGTTTACTAAACGACGAGGTCGGACAGAAGCCTCGTTGCGATTTCTAGTGTGAATGATGCCAATTTTGACAAGCCATCTGAATTAAATTGCGGAGTCAACAAGACTTTTTCATCCTTACTTTTTTATTTACGACGTATGCTGAGGTGCTCTCCTGTCGTTGAAATTATACTAGAGAATCATTGTGACTCCAACCGCAGAAACAATTAGAGCTAGCGGAAAGCAAAGTAAGGATTGAAACTCCAAACGAGAGAGATATTCCTTATGTCACCCCTTTTAAGGATAAATCTGGATCTTTATACGTTGGTTTTGGAAGGAAAGTCTATGATCTGGAAAGCAATATTAAAATAAGGGAAGCGTGAGGAATAAAGAAATGAACTTTTGTTGCTCTCGATAAAGAAATGGAAGATAGTAGGCACATGTTCTTTCAGTACTTCAACATCATGTACAGTGACGGGCATCCGTATTCGTACACCACCAAAATGAAACAAGAAATTCAAATAATTATGATTTTTTTGGATGTTTTAATTTTTTTGCCTCATAACAAATATCATTCACTTCTAAATAAATATAAATCAAAATATTTAATTTCAAATTGTTTAGAAGTTCAATAAAGTTAGAAAACCAAAAATTCAATTAAACTCCACACATTTTTACTCGTACACCAACAGAAATTGCCACTCAGCAGTTGTGTATAACGGAGAAATTTCATTCGCTTCATCCGATTTACTTTTCTAAAAAATGATGAAAGCCCAATAACTTATTTTGCAATTTTCATTGAGTATTGAAATCTTGCAACAAACAATTAAAAACGGAAAAATTAGTTACTCGATTACGACTTTCTAGCTAATTCTGTAGGAACTTTTGGAAAACGGCTGAATCTGTTATTTCACAATATGATGGGCAGTACGTTATCGACGATGTTCTTAATATGTAATTACGCCATGGGATCTCTTTTTTAGGGGTTCTATCCTGGGTTATTATTTGGTTTAATAGGTACTTTAAGGAGAATGTTGGAAGAGTGTGTCGCCGTTATCGTTTGAGCATTTCGTCAACAGGGTCGTCACCTTCGAGATTTTTTAATTTTCTTTTATCTGGAATGGTTACAGATCCCGGATCGTTTTCCATAGAAGATTTTCGGTTTGCCGCTGCTGATTTTGTAGATCGTACATTTCGGAAAAAAAGGGTTACGGTTTGAGGATTTTCGGCGAATCGAAATCGCAGAATAATAGGTTGCCTAAACTGAAAAGTTCCTAACTTTCAGGTTACTATGTGAAAATATTATAACTTTTCAAGCGGCACCGGAGAACTTGATTAACAACACAACTCCAAAATAACGTCTTCAATAATTCAATAATTCATTAGTTTATTGGTTTTTAAATTAACTGATTTTCGTGCAACTAATTGTTAGTCAATTGAAATTGTTCGTGTAATGAATAAAAAGTAACAAAATAGTTGCAGTTTTTCGAATAACAATTGAATTTTAAATTAATTTTGAATTTGAAAAATTCAATTGTTATCGTGTTAATGCAACTAACTTTTGAATGGTTTAGTTTTAATCGTTAGTCGTAAGTAACTTTTGCATAGCACTAGCACAACGGAATTAAAAGTAACATCTTCAATTATTAAAGAAAAACATAATTTTGTTAATATTATTATAGTTTCTCCGTGATTGCACAATGATTTTTTATGATTAAATTTTGCGAACCTGAAAATGTCCTTTCAGAAGCAGCGTTGGTTACAGATATCGACAAAACTCTGCAACTAATTTGATAAAATAATGCGCTCTAGCTCATATTTGCATTCAAATAGTTTTGGATTTCATTTTCAATCTTATGGGGCTCGAGTTACGTTATCCGAAACCACACATTCCACACAAAATATGAACGACGTCCGTCCCAGCAACGTGACAAGGGAGTCCAGTTTGACTAGAGGACCTGATAGCCAACTTCAGGCCCAGGAAAAGTTACAAAAAAACTCATGGATGAATGCCGATCTCTTAAAGTGAATACTCCTCGTGAATTATTTGATAACTTTAGATGTCGACGACAATAAACCCACAAATTATTCACCTGAAAATAATAATAAAAATTTAGTAGGTGTCGTTAAGAACATGCTTATTGGTATTTACTGTATTAACATTACTCAAAATATGTCCTTAATTGAGGTCTTCAATAAATTTGACGATTTAGGTTTGTTAGAGGAGACGGAAGTAATTCATATAGTTATCGTAAAAATAGCAATCGTGAAGTGAATAGAAAAGAATTCAAAAGTTGAAATTCTGGAAATAACAATTTCAAATCGCATCCCCGTAGTAACGATTCACAACCAAACAGTGATTATAATAATTTCAAACCAAATCGCTACAATAACAATTTCAATCGTGATAATAATAATAACAAAAATAACTCCCAACCAAACCAATACAACCATTCCAATGGTACTAAAAATTATAATTCCAAGCCAACCGACGGCTATAACCAAAAATATTCAAATTATAATACAGATAACTCGGGACAGTTTCGACGAAACACAAACTCAGAGCAGTACAGAAACTTCGATAACAATAGTTCTGGACATAGTAGACAATCTAACAAGAAAAACTTTAGACGATTTAAAACAAGACAATACAATTTTGACGATTCAGAATCTGTGGAAGTTGGGAATATCCAGGGAAATATAAATTTTCAGGAAGGGCCTCAGGAAAAACCTTGCCCTTAGTGTCTTTAACTATCGATAATACCAAAGTTAGGTTTCTGATTGATACAGGAGCAGAAGTAAGTATTGTCAAACCAAACATTTTAAAAAAGTACCCACTAAAAAAACTTCCAAAATCACTTTTCTTCACAACATTAAACGGTATCAGTGAAGTCCGCAACAAAATAGAAACCCCTATACCCGACGAATTCAATATTCGTGGAACTCTTTCATGGAAAGTGATGGAGTTAGTAGGCCGCAAATATGACGGTATCATTGGAACTAATTTTCTTATCTCGCTAAAAGCAAAAATCAATTTAGACAAGGGTTACATAGAAATTAACAACAATAAACTTTATTTCGAGTATAAGGACGACCCTTACATCATAAACGAAATTTTCAACCAAATTGTGTCGAAAAACAAGCCATATTAAAAACATTAAAGGAATTTCAAAGCCTTTTTTATAAAGAAGGTGACAAATAAATTTGCACAAACGCAACAGTTTTGTCTATATATTTTAAAATATATAGATACCCTCAAGTCTATGAGGAAGAAATTGGAAAGTAAATTAAAGAAATGCTTGACCAGGGTATCATTACGCACAGTAATTCCCCTTATAATAGTCCACTATGGATCGTTCCAAAAAAATTGGACAATTCCAGGACCCAAAAATGGTGCATCAGACGAAGTTAGAATCAGCGACCGCTACCCTAAACCAAACATTGAGGGCAACCTCGATAAACTAGGGAGAGCACAATATGTTAATAGCATTGACTTAGCGAAGGGATTTCACCAAATCCTGGTGAGGCCCGAAGACAAAAAAAACGGCATTCTCCACTCGATTTGGTCATTATGAATATATCAGAACGTCATTTGGATTGAAGAATGCACCATCAACCTTTCAACGGTTGATGAATACCGTTCTGAGAGGTCTAATTAATAAAAATTGTGTGGTCTACCTCGCCGACATTTTAATCTTCAGTCGCTTGAGGAGCACATAAATAGTATAAGGAAAGTATTTGATAGGCAGGAGTCCAATCTAAAAATTCAAATGGATAAATGCAATTTCCTGAAAAAAGAAACAAAATATCTTGGCCATGTTTTAACCTCTGAAGGAGTTAAACCCAATCCAAACAAAATCAAAGCAATTCGTGACTTAAAATTACCTACTACCACCAAACAAATTAAGCAGTTCCTGGGAGTAACTGGGTATTACCGTAAATTTATTAAGGATTATGCGAAAGTTGCATACCCTCTAACTAGATACCTCAAAAAGGGAATGACCATAATCAAAAATGATCCCAATTACATAGCAGCCTTCGATAAATTGAAGGAAATCATTACTAATCACTCCATTCTTAAATATCCAGACTTTACAAAAAAATTTAAATTAGTTACAGATGCTAGTAACTTTGCCTTGGGAGCAGTCCTTACACATCTTATAAGTTACGCATCTAGAACTCTTAACAACCATGAGAAAAATTACTCAACAATTGAGAAAGAGTTACTTGCCGTAGTCTGGGGAACACGATATTTTCGACCCTATTTGTTTGGTAAGGAATTCGAGCTCCAAATAGACCACCAGCCATTCAAATGGCTCCAAACAAAGAATACTGGCAAGGATATTAACCCACGCTTACAGATGTGGTTAATTTTACTAGGAGGGTATAATATGAAAATTGATTACATAAAAGAGAAAGAAAACCACATAGCGGACTTTCTAAGCCGAATCAACAGTAACACACAAGAAATTAATTTACTATAGGAACTAGTTCTCGAAATAAACGGCATATTCGGAGATAAATGGAACAACCCCTCTGAAGATGAGGTGAATGTCATCGATGAATCAATAGAAGTCCAAACTATTCACTCACAAGAGGAGAAATTTGATGTTCACTATTTTGGAACCAGTAGTAAATCGATTTAGAACCCAAATTATACTTAAAGAATACGGAAGTTCGCGCTTCGGGTATAAAGGCTTTGTGCTCATCTTATGTAAGAAACTTCAACGCACATTTTTCTATCCGTATACAGGTACAAATCCAACCCATTCCTTCATATTTTTCCAAACTACGAAGCATACGTACATATTACAGCCATAGATATTATACTCACTCGTAACAAACAAACTGCCTATTTCCGAATACTGTACATTTATATGCACGTATATAAATTCGTTCCCATATTTCCGATTTAAATACGGCTGGCTTAATGTACAAATATATCTATCTGAATTAGACACTGCCCGCAAACTTCATTAGCACGCATATACTATATACCTATATACACACATGTCTGGTTGGAGTAATTGATATTCATATACAAGTGACTAAAAAACTAAAACAAAATCTTTACGACCCCTTTCATAAGAACTCATTTGCTTATGGTATTGATGAATTGATATGTGATGATGACGTCATACCGGTTGTAGATTGCACGAAATTCACAAAAAAGGGCAAAGTTTCACCCCCTATAACTTTGTTAATAATAGCTGGATTTTTTTCAAACTTGACCAAATTGTGTATTACGTTCTTTATTATACCCACGCTGTACTTTTATCATTACTTTTGTACTTCTGGGGTGAACATAAGAGGGGTTACCGGGTAAATTTCTAAAATGTGGAAATATACTATTTTTAACTTAATTTGTGCAGATATCGGAACCGGGTGTGTTTTGAGGCCTAGATTTCGGAGATATGCACCACGGTGATTTTTTTTCAGATTTTTCGGTAGGATAGGTTCTGAAAACGAGACCTATGTTTCAACCAATATCAAATATAGCACCAGTTTCGACTATTACTACTACTATTACTAATTGAGACCTTTCATTTGGTATCCCACATGGCCAGATTTTATGAAAAGAAATTTTGCACCCTCCATTCACCCATTCGTGGATACACAAGATTTCGAAAACGGAAATCTTAGTGATATTCTACGTAGATATATTACCAAAGGAAAAGTAGGTATTTATTCGTATTTTAACAGTCGGGAATATAATAAACTGCATTAAATCATAATCAATTTATACAGAGGTACTGACGCAACCAAATTCGTCAAATGTAGCTTTCTTGCCACTGATATCGAAGAAGAGGAAGAACTGCGTAAACAGATATCTCTGTATCACAAAACTGAGTCAGGACATTCTGGGATAATTCCAACATACGAGGGAATCAAAACCAAAATTTACAACCAAAAATTGAAAGTTGCAGTTCACCAAATAATCAATAATTGCGATATTTGCAGCGGAACAAAATACATTAGGAACGCGATCAAGAAAAAAGTTCCATCTAACTGAAACCGCCTCAAAAATTAATGAAATCAGTGCATGTTGATATTTATTCAATTTGCATTTATAAATTTCATCGATAAATTTTCCAAACAGGCAGTCAGCTTAGAAGATAAAAATAGCCTACACTATTCTTGAAAAAATAATACAATTCCTATCAATCAAAGGAAAGGTAAATAAGTTTATACTTAACAATGGGTTCAATACAATTATATAAAAAAATATTTTAAAGAACGGAAAATACAATATCATTTCACAAAGCCCAACAGCTGATATCGAAAGCACTAAATTTGGGGGAAAAACGCCCTATATGGATACAAGTGTTACTAGCAGTAAAATATTATAACACAAGTTATCAGTTCCATAATTAAATCCACTCCTCTAGATGTCATGGAACATAAAGTAAACCATGATACTATCAAAGAAATGATAGAGAAAACAAAACTGAAAATTGTAGGAAAGAGAAATGAAAACCGACAGAAGTACACAGAAACCAAAAAAGAAGTCTTTATTAGAAGCTATAAATCCGTTAGGCACAAAGAGCAGCCTAAATTTAGAAAATATAAACTTGAAAACATTCATGAGAGTAATATCAATATAATTAGTTATAGAAAAAATCAACTCCGAAGTGGGATACGTCGAAATAAAGACCGACGAAATCGAATTAGTTAGTAACTTCGATATAGTGCTCCTACATAATCCACCCCAAGGATATATTAGATTTAGCCAATAAAATCGCATTAACTATAAATTCAATTAAACCAACCATAAATAAGAATCTAGCAACTTACCAAATAGAAAGTATCAAATCTTGCATCAGAACACTAATCCCGCATAAATCCAAACAAGGTCTTATTAACCTGAGTGGTACAGCAATGAACTGGATATTCGGGGCAATGGACAACGATGGTCGACGAAACATAGAGAAACACTTGACCACCATTGACCAGAATACGCACAACTTGATACAAAACCTCAACCAACAAATAAAAATAAATAACAATTTTAATAAAACCTTAAATCTCATTCGAAACGCTGTCGAATCAGATAGATTGGCAATTTCAAATAAAATTAACAGCATTACCCCAGCAGGAGATCGAAAATTTGAGCAAAACCTATTCCTAGAACAAATGATTAAATTAGATCTGATTAAAAGACAAGTCGAAATTATACAGGAAACCATATCATCAGCCAGAACCGGTATTTTATTTTCCAACATACTCACCATTGAAGAAATTAGGAATTATGACATTGACTTTAATAAACTTTCGAACATAAAACTAGGAGTAGCCAAATGTATCAATGATTCAACCGTTCTCGCGATCAAAATTCCAACCAAAACTATAAAACTCGATGAAAAGCTTTTAATACCCATTGCAACATCTGACGGTAAACAGATTGATCAAGAACAGGAATACATTATTGAACTCAATAACAAAACATATTACTACCAGGAAGCAAAGTCCCCAAAAGAACTTTTTCCAAGCAAAAATTGTATAGTCAAAAATAATTGTAACTTCATCAAAAGTGGCGTAAGATGAATTAATCGAAATTGGAAACGATATTGTCATTCTTAATAATATGAAAAATGTAAAACTTAATAGTTCTTGCGATTTCAAAAAAATGATACTTATCGGAAACTATTTCATTAACTTTAGAAATTGTACCCTTCAAATCAATAACAGGATTTTTAGCAACAAAATTGTTAAGTAAGAAAGTAAATTTGTGATCCTAGGAAACAAATACTTACCGTAAACCAATGCAAAATTAACTTTTGAAGAAATTGTATATAACCACGAAGATAACATAAAAGAAATTCAGGAACTGAAGTCTCATAATTGGTAAATTCCAAATTAAATATTTCAATATACGTAATAATAACCATAATTTTGATTTCAATAACATATATTTATTGTAAACATAACAAATTCAAAGTTAAAATTATTAACCGGTTCCAAGAGAATCCAGGATTAAGGGGGGAGGAGTTACGTTATCCGAAACCACACATTCCACACAAAATATGAACGACGTCCGTCCCAGCAACGTGACTAGGGAGTCCAGTTTCACCAGAGCAGACTGGTCTTTGCTTAACCTGCAAATTTAGATCATGGGAATAAATCCCTTTTATGTTAAAATTAATAAGTTGTCAGACGGGTCGGCAGCCCAAATCTTCTTTAATTTGTGTAGGTAAGGTAGAACCAGATGGATTGTCTGAAATTTACTGCACTTAAGTTTTTTTGAGGCATCTTCGAATGGTGCTTAAAGTCGTACTACTGAGCCCAAAAAGGATATATTTATACCTTCTATTTGATTTGCTTCGCTTCCTTTTATTAGCATATTGGAAATGCCGACCCAATTTTCTTCAACTTACCTTAATAAATAGTAAGGCGTGTTCTATCGCGTGGGGCAATAGCTTTTCAGAATAATCCCTAAATTGAAGCTGATGCCAGACTTTTTGGACAATTTTACCAGCTTGCTGCACAAGTTTAGTTTTATCAACAGCGTTGCGCAACAAATGATTACCACAGTGAACGTTTAGATTTCCTCTAAACTCTGCAATCATGTTTGCCCCTATCGGTAACGATAACGGCTGATCTTCTTCCAAATTGCATCCAAAATGTTACAATATATTATGCATTTTCGTTTTGATATTGGGATCTGTAAAAGGATGTACATCTTTGATGGGAATGCCTTTTACAAAATAAGATGAAGTCAATGACGTGACCAACTTGATAACGAAAATAGGGAAGGATTCTGATTTCATTTTCTCTTTATTTTAGTGGTTAAAATCACAATCAAACACACGCATGGAAGAAACCCACTATTGCGACTAAGAAAGGAAAAAAATACTGAACAATTATGAGCACTGCCCGACTAACTTGTTTCCAGGAAGAATATGTCCGTCCGGAACCAGAAGGAAGTAGAATTTCAACGCGCCGGCCTCGTGCCAGGCCGCCAAATGTGTCGACGGCAGTTCAGTGGGCGGAGGGATTCTCACCGCCGGCAATGGTGATTCTTGCTTCCGATTTGCCGACACACCCACTTTTATTAAAAACTTTGCCAACTTTTTCAGACTAGAATTCTGGATAATCTGAAATGAGCGGCAATTCTTGACTATCTACTCAGTAGCCAGTTTGATGTCTTCTTGTTCGGTATCCATGCTCCTGTTTCCTTCGATTTACTGCCAACGATGTATCATCGGTGCCTGTGAATGCTATAGCACACCTTGCTAGCAACTATACCCTTGATCTCTTCGCCGTTAGCATTTTCTACTCTTGATAACGTGTCCTCTTTTGAAATTGAATTCAAATTCGCCATTGAGAAGCTTCTCCTTAATTAAAGAACTTCGTTCAAGTATGGAGCCATTTGAACCAGATGCCAGATGCTAAGTATAATTGAAATTACATTGAAATCATCACTACCTTTTCCAATTGAACATCAAACATTTATGGACCCTCTTTACGAAAAAAATATTGGCACAAAAACAAATTCTTAGAATATTGTCAAATAAGCATCGGGAAGACCCTACACATGGATTAGATGTCAGACATTTAATAATTATACTGCGTTACAAATGAAAATAAAAAGTATTCGGTTTGAAATCTCATGATTTCTTAGTTATTCCTATCATTTAGTAAAAATATATATATATATTCTTTCCATCACATCTCGTTTTTCTTCCGTGAGGATGTGCCAAATTATATTAAAACTAGAAAGGCCCAAACATCATTTAAAGAAAACTAATAAAATTGACTAGAATTTTTTTCATTTTTCAAGTTTGTTTTTACCATTTAAATATAAAAAACACAATAACAATAATAGCTAACTAGATTGTCCACATTTTCGGTTCTGTGGGATCCTAAAAACTCTTCATAGCCTTGACAAAATTTTTGATCAAGTCAAATTTTATGTGGGGTGATGGTAAAAAGACATTTTTAGGATCTATTAACGGCGCATCTTTCACATTAGAAACAAGCTCTGACCTTTCAGGCCATACTTTTGCAGTATAGTAGTGTAATTAAGAACACCTTTCTTTTGTTATTTAAATTAAATTGCAATTAAAATTACTTTGTTTTATATATTACAATATTTAAATCTACTAATAAATTATTTGAACATATTTATTTTTCAGTAATCGAACTCCAAAGAATACAGCTTTAAAATTAACGATCCATTAGGATTCGCAGTCGTAGCCAGAAGTTTTTGCAATTATTTTCTTTTTTCACTAAAATGACATTTTCCGTCCCCTTCATGGCACTCTGTTCTTCACTCCTGTGGCGAGGTCTAAACTGAGTGGAGAGCGCCGGTGACGTCATCTGTCCGCTGGTATTCGCAACATTCGAAATAAATTTCGAATGCCGCGAATCGTGCCGCGCCACAGTTGTTTTCAGTGGCTATGCTGTCCCACATATAAAGAAAAGAACAGTATTTAGTAAATGCACCCTTTAAATCAGTGCATACTTTAAAGCTGTAATCTTTGCATTTTTTTTCTTCTTTGGCCGGTCTGAAATCTACAACATTGACATATGACAGACAGGCAGATAAACATTGAACCGATTTTAAAAGGTTTTCTTTTACAAAGAAAACCTTAAAAAAGTACAATACATCGAAAACGTCAACTGTTTCTTATACGCTTAAAGTGGGGTTTTTTTTTTTTTTTTGGGAGTAGGGTAGGTGAATGCGTTGACGCACAGAGTGTTGGACCCCCGCAACAGCACGCTGGCGGACTACCAACTAAACACCTCCCTGTCATCAGAGAACTAGCCTGGAACCGTTTGACACATTACTTCGGGCTAGCTCTCCCGCTCTCCCGGCTTTGGGAGCCTTCAAGTCAGGGAATTCGTTTCACCAACGGGAGGGGAGGGGAGGAAGGGAGTTGTAGTTCAGGGAACCCTTACCGTCCGATCCCTCTGCCGGTCGAGTTCAATCTTCTTCGTAGTAAGAAGAGCCCGAACATAATGCGCAATACGATTCCAGCTGCCAGCGCTCTTCAGCATCTGTCTGACAATGTTGTCTGGAGAGAGCTCCCCTGTGTCTGCATAAAGCTGCTGGCGGAGGCCGTCCCACCTCTCGTAAGAGAAAAAGGTGTGTTCAGCGTCATCCGCCACTCTATTGCAGAACACACAATCAGGAGATCGCGCCTTCCCAACCCTGTGCAGGTAAGACTAAAAACCTCCATGCCCACTTAGAAGTTGGGTAAGGAAGTAATCAATCTCACCGTGCTTTCTGTTCAACCATGTGTCTAATTTGTCGATGAGCTGCGCAGTGCCACTTGCCTCCTTGGCTCATTTTGCCAAGAAAGTTGCCACTTGTTAAGGGTGCGTTGACGTTCTTCACGGGCAATCATTTCTCTTAAGTTTTCGCCCTTACGGCGATAGATAGCTTTGCGCTCCTTGGCAAGGAGGGCAACGGGGATCACTCCCGCAATCACCATCACAGCCGGTTCGGAGACGGTGCGATAAGCAGACGCCACTCGCAAAGCTCCCCGCCTCTGCACTTGAAGCGAGGCGTTTACGATGCACCTCCTTGTCAAGGGCATCAGCCCATACCTCCGCACCATAGAGAAGGACGGACTGCGTTGCTCCCATGAGGAGACGTCTCCTAGTTGATATAGGGCCCCGACATTCGCCATTAGCCGACTTCTGCTGCAGCCCTGTCAGCGGCTGCTTTGATTTGCTCGAAGAAGCTCATCTTCGAGTCGAGCATTAAATCAAGGTATTTAATCGCTGGTTTTGACTCTATAGTCAACTCGCCGATCGATATGGGACGCAAGGTCGGGATTCTCCTTCTGGTCAGGATGACTACTTCGGTTTTTTTCCAGCGCAAGGTTGAAACCGTGAGCAGTCATCCATCCGCTTACCCGTCGCATCAATATGCCAAGTCTGCTTTGCGCCTGTTCAACAGTGCGTCCGGCAACAAGTGCCGCAACGTCGTCTGCATAACCGACCAGGCGCGACTCTTCGGGCATATCGAGTCTCAGCAGACTATCGTAGGAAGCGTTCCAGAGGTCCGGCCCTAGGATGGATCCTTGCGCTACTCCCGACGTGATTTCCATCCTCCTCTGGCCCTCTAGCGTCTCATAGAACAGGGAACGGTCTTTCAGATAATCCCTCAATATCCGCAAGAGATAGCTTGGCACGTGAAAGGAGTTCTCTAGTGTGCCTAGCATATCTGTCCATCTTACGGAATTGAAGGCATTTCTGACATCAAGCGTTATGAGGAGCACTATCCGTCGAGATCGGCGGCTGTGTGCCCCGGCTCGATTAAACGCATCTATGACCTCCATAACAGCATCCACTGTAGATTTCCCTGTTCTAAACCCGAACTGCCTTGCGGATAAGTCCCTGGCAGCACGGATCGCTTCAGCGAGTCTACCCCTGATGAGCTTCTCGAGCACTTTTCCGGCCGTGTCAAGCATACACAGCGATCGGTATGTAGACGGGAGCTCCGGGTCTCCTTTACCCTTACTGATCAACGCGAGTCTGGCCACTTTCCAGCGACAAGGAAAAATGCCCTCCTTCAAGCACGCGTTGAACGCTTCGAGCAGCAATTCTGGCCGTTGGCGGAACATCAGTTTGTAAACTTCCGCCGGGATGCCATCAGGACCTGGTGCCTTCCTGTTTTTCATAGTGAGAACCGCTTTTTCGAGTTCTCCCATTGTGAAAAGGGGGCAATCCATGACGCTTTCCGCGCTTTTTACATCAACCCGTACAGGGTGTCTGGGGAACAATGCCCGCACAATGCGGTCCATCTGGTCGGTGCTCAATATGCAGGGCTTCCGAGAGCCCCGATTTTCCGAGTGACAAGCTTATAGCCAAGTCCCCACGGGTCATCATTCACCTCATTAACAAGATTTTGCCAGCCGCGAGCTTTGCTTTTATTTATAGCGCTGCGGAGTCTCCTTTTTGCTGATTTATATTGTGCCTTTATGGCACATGCTTCCTCGTTGGCATATAAACGTTGTGCCAAACGGCGGAGCTTATGACACTCCTTCCGTAGGTGGGCAATTTCCTGCCGTCCACCAGTACATAGAAGGCTTGTCGCGCCTGGGGCCTCTCCGGGGCATGGAAGCCTCACACGCCGTCGTTATCAGATTCATCACTGAATTTACGACGGTGTCAGCTGCGACACCACCGCCCCCCGGAGTGCCCCCCAGCGCGGCGCTACCTGCTCCAAGAGCTTCGACGAACCTTCCGATGTTCACCCTCGCGACATTCCACACGCAGGGGGAATGTCGTGTTGGTGCTCGCCGGCAAGTAGCGTCAAACACTTCGAACGCAATGTACTGATGATCACTTGCCGAGAAGTCTTCTAGGACTCGCCACCCGTCCACCGATGATGCCAGAGATTCCGACGCAAAAGTGATGTCAGGAATGCTTCCTTCACAACCTGGGCGCCGAAACGTTGGCGTGGATCCGGTGTTTAAAATTACGAGCACGGTTCTCGCCGCCATTTCCAGAATCCGTTTCCCTCTGGAGTCTGATTGAGGCATGCCCCATTCAAGAGCCCCGGCATTAAAATCACCGCCAACCAGGATTCGTCCCTCCGCGCTCGAAACGGCGTCCTCCAGAGCATCAAGCCGGCGCTGAAAGTCCGGAATCGACTCATTCGGCGTCAGGTAAACGCTAAAAAACGTTATCCTTTAAACACCGGATCCAGACAAATCCGTCCCCCCGGCCTTCGGCAAGAACACGAAGTCGAACGTCGTCACGAACCCAGATGGCAGAGGTGCCTGATAAGTCGAGATACCATGAGGACGGGTCCTTGTTTCGGTATTGCTCGCTAATCAGCACTAGATCAGCATTTACTTCCGTAGCGAACTGTGCTAGCAACTGGTGAGCGGTTGCACTCCGGTGCATGTTAATTTGTAAAATGCGGATCATGGCGTTCGCACCCTAGCCCTCTCCAATTCCGCCCTGAAGATCGGACACCGTCCCGAGCCCGCAGTGTGTGCGACGCTTGCGCCAGACGCGCCACGATCCCTGCAGAGAACACAACTCTCGCTTTCCTTGCAAGTCTTCGCTTGATGACCCGCTTGGCCGCATCTCCGGCATGCTGTCCTCCTGTCCGGACCCTTGCAAGCTGCTTACGTGTGTTCATAGTCCAGACACCTGTAGCACTTGGTGGGGACTATCCGCATTCGCACCCTGCATACTACCCACCGATTTTGATTCTCCCGCTGTTAAGGAGTTTCCTCGCATATTGCTCGGGAACTTCCACCACGGCGAGCTTTTGGTCTCGAGCATTTACAGAGGTAATACCTACCCGGGCATTGGTCACCTGTGGACATTCACGCTTTAGCGCCTCCTCTACTTCGGCCTTTTCTGTGAGGCAGTATTTTTAGAGAGCACATGGGTTCTAGGCAGGAAACAAGAGCCTTCTCCCCCAATAGCCCCTTGACCGCTTCGCAGAACGTGCTCTTGTTGGTCGTCTTTGGGCCCAGTTCGACGAGAACTCCACCACTCCTCGTTTTCCGTATCGAAGACACCTCTGCTCCGTTCTCCTCCCGTTTCATCCTGTAGCGGGTTTCACTAAGGACTTCCGCAAATGTCTTGCCTTCCGTCGGCTTAATGAGCAGAGCCGACGGTCTAGTCCTTCCTCGTTTCCTCGTTTTTTCCGCTACTGGCTTTGGGTTGGCAGTCTCCTTGTTTTTGGACAGACGTGTCTCTGGCGACGGAGTCCGTTGTTTCTTTTTATCCTTTTTCACCTTCTTTTTTTGGGCCTTGGAGACTACTTCGATAAAGTCTCCTTCAGGCACCTCGTCCTGTTTCCGCTTTTTCCCCAGTTCACTTTGCAGAGGGCTATCTGCGGTCCGTTTGACGCAAGCAGCATTCTCAGCGGGGAATGCAACTGTTTCTGCTCTACAATCGTCTTCCGCTACTCTCCACGTTCGTCTGTAAAAGGAAATGCGGTCCAGTAGTTCCTCCAGTTCCATCAGCCCGTTTTTGACGCCTTTGCTGACGTTCCTCTGAAGGAACGTTGCCGACCGCATACGTTTCACAACTGCTGCGCACTTTCTGATGAGCCTTTCCTCTTCGGCTCTAGCGAGGACGCTCGAATGCACTTCCACTCGATTTGTGTCCAAATCCATCTGCTCAGGACTAGCGTTTCTCACCGAGCTTACTTCCAAAACAGGGGCACTGCAAGGTAATGGAGTTGCCATCTCCGCACGGTCAGTCGCGCCACTTGATGAGGCTTCCTCTTTATTTGGGCACCCCGGTGTCTCATCGGGTATATCTCTTTCACTGATCGCTGCGGTGAACGACGCATTTTTGTGCTCCACCCAAACGCACCCAGCTCTTCCTCCTTGTCTGTTGTTTCGTCGTTTTTTTTTATAATTTTCTGAATATTCTCCATGAAAAAGGTACCAGTGCATCGTGTGCAAGGGAGCAGGCCGCAATAGTCAAAAACGGATATACCCTCGGGGTCACAGCCCCTACGCCAGTTCCCTGAGGCCTGACCTACGCTTAGCTGATCCCGGAATTCACGGACGGATCAGCACTCGCTCGGGGCAACGCTATCTACTAACACCGGTTCAATGCACACTTCCCGACCAGGGCCCCGAAGGGGCTGGCTCCTGATACACGTCGCAACTACCACCTTGACAGAGCTACGCTCACATCACCCCGTCGACGCCGACAGAGAGTTGTCGACGGCTCCGGAGACTCCCAGTGTGTTCCGACGTGTACCGGTCATTCGCGGTTCGCTCTTCACCGAGAAGCTTTCTCAAGGCTACTACCTAGGACGCAGGTATGCTGCCAGCTAGGGGGCAGAACTACTTACTCGGGCACCTCGGGGACGTCACACACCGTATCGTAAGCGACCCGTTTAAAAATCGCTAACGACCCCTGAGGGGGAGTGGGGGTGGTTGAAATAATAATTAACATGTATAATACCTTGAAGACTGGATGTGATGGATACTTTTGGAGCTTTTCATCTATCACTGATAACCTATTCATTCCAGCTATCGGTTAAGCGGGTACCAAAATCGGGTAACGCAGTGTTATTACTTAATACAAAGCATATTCGATATTTATGTTTTCAAAAGAATTTTCAGAACTCATTTTTTACGGACTTTTTTCCAAAATTGAGCAAAATGACTTATTCACTTATTTATATATTATATTTAATTTTACAAGTACTATATTGGCCACTTAGGACTTCAAGAAGAAATGTAGTATTTTGCGAATGCGGGAAACACTAAATGAGTTTGTTTTTCGATTTTTTTTCGATTCTGTAGTTTGATTGTCTTGCATGATCCGAATTGTCCATTGTACTCTACTCGTACTCATTCGATTCAGTTTCGAATACATACACATTCATTCATACCGAATGCTGTATGCACTTCAAAGCATCCGAGCATATACACTCATTCGAAAATAAAAATATGGCTTATGAGTATAATGAATATAACCATTTCTGAGTATATTCAAGCAGCTTTCGAGTTTGTAGTAATGGTCGTAGACCATGCTTTTGGATTTTTCCCACTTGTTAAGGTTTTGTTTGCAAAACAAAGCCTTGTTAAAATCGGTTCAATGTCTGTCTGTCTGTCTGTCTGTCCGTCTGTCACAGGCACTTTTCTCAGAAACGGCTTTACCAACTGACACGAAATTTGGTTAGAAGGTCGGAGCTGTGGACCCCCAGACATGCAGTGATTGATATCCTTCTACATGTAAAAGGGAGGTGTAAACATTTTTATCACCAAATATAGTCATGTGGGGTATCAAAGGAGAGGTCTTAATTAGTACTTTTTGAAGTACGTCTAGTTTTGAGATTTGTTAAAAAGGCAGGGGGTGGGAGTTGGTGGAAAGTGATGATTTCTTTAACGGACCCATTGTCAGAAACTGTCCAACCGAAAAATCTGAAAAAAATCATTAAGCTGCCTCTATATGGTGCCCAGGCCTCAAAATACTCTCCATATCGATATCTATTCAAATTAAGTTAATAATAGTATATTACTATATTTTTGGGAAAATTGAGTAAAACCCCCCTTAAGTTCATCTCAAAGTTATAAAAGTAAAGCATATTATCTCCAAGTTTGATCAAAATCATACTATTAGTAACAAAGTTACAGTAGCTCAAAGTTGTCTTTACCGTGTAAATTTACAACCCGAATCTGACATGCTAAATGCATATTCTTAACGGGCTACGTACAAATGGGATAGTTCTACACTCAAATATACTCCCACAAAAAGCAAGCAAAACCTTTCATACCTGAAGCGCACAGCTTCCGGTTTCCCGACTTGTTTAGATTTTTTTTGTGATAAAGATACAAATACGAATTTTTCACCATAGATTTAATAATATCTTGAGCGTGCATAGTGATTTTTCCACCCTGATCGCATAGTTGGTTATTGAAATACAGAGCAATTTATACACCCATCTCCAGAAAAAAAGTATTTTCCTGCTGCCACGCTAGACGGCGCTGCGATGATCTTAAAGCAAAAAGTAAACGGCATTTAACGTACAGGCTTAGCTACAGTCTGCAAACTAGGATTGTTAAAAAATATTAAAAGTTAAATTTTTGGTGTCTTCTTAAACTTTTTTTTCCTGAATTTTCGTGTTTTTTTCACGGCTTCTTTAATGAATAAAAAAAAACTACTGAATGAATCGCAGTTATCCTAGTTTGCAGACCGTAGAAATATATTCTGAAAATTTCAAAGAATTTCGTTGGATAGATTTTGGGCTATGGTGGCAGCCGATTTTCAACATGCAGTTTCGAGAAAAACGCATTTAAAAAGTAAAATGCAATTTTTAGCCATAAAACTTTAAATAACCATTAATCTGCTATACCTAATCCATGAACCTTAGGTTTCTTGAAGAAACACATGTACAGCCTTGGCTTCAATTTTTCTCCTTTTGGCGAAGTCATTCGAAGGTCATTCGGACTTATAAACACTTGCTAAACACTGTAATTTCCAAAAGACTCCGAATATCAAAAAATCACTTTGCGCATATATTCTACACTATATCTAGATACAATTGATGCCAAAAAAAATTCGATTCCGCGAATCCGACACACGGGATGACCCCCTTAAATACAAGACAGTTATATTCTTAATCAATTTGAAGCTTTCTGATGTACTATATTTTTTGTTTTTTTTTTTGCGGTGTGTAAATATATAACAAGTCGGGAAACCGGAAGCTTGACGCTTCAGGTATAAAAGGTTTTGTGTTTCCCTATGTGAGGAGCATAACGTAGTTCTCCATTGGCTGATAGCATTGACCCGAGATATTGAAATCACTCAGTTCTGGGCAGGTTACTGCCATTGCCAGAACTGAGCAATATAAACCTCTGGAGGGGCAGGTTACTGCGTTTGCCAAAACGATTTAAAAATCTCGAGTCAATGCTATCAGCCAATGGAGAACTGCGTAATGAAATTGCTTCACGCATTAAAACTACCTGGATGAAGTGGCACTTCACAACTGGTGTTCTCTGTGATCCACGTATCAGCGCACGTCCCAAATCAAAAATTTACTGCAATGTCTTCCGTCTGCGCTCTCTATAGTTCTGAGTGTTGGCCGACTATAAAAGATAATGAACGGCGTCTTGCGATAATGGGGACGAAGATGTTGCATTGCACTGGTGGCGTGACACGTTTTGATCTGAAATGAGAATATCCGCGATCGATATGGGTTTGCACCGATCGTGGAAAAACTGCGAGAGAGGCGTTTTCGATGATGTGGTCACGTAATTCACGCTAACGAGAATTCACTTACCAATATTGGTCTGAACATCGAGGTCAATGGTAAGCAACCAAAAAGCCGGCCGAAACAGTGGTGGCTTGATACGCTGGATGGGGATTTAAAGGCCTCGCGATCAGGCATTTGATAAAATAAAATTGCGAAACCGATCACGACGAGCCGACCCCGCTTGTGAACGGGACAAAGGCTGAAGAAAAAGAAAAAGATGTGAGGAGCGACGAGTGCACGACAGCTTCGTGTCACATGACTAAAAAATTCAATGCCCGCTATTTTTTAGAAAGCGATTAAATAAATCATTTGATGGAAACCTCTGTATTGATAATAGCCAACCTCATACGCTTCATACTCTGAGTTTATTATTTGCGGAGTTTTTTAGTCAATTTCTAAAAGTTGATAATATACTATTAGCAAATTTATTTGAGCAGATACCGGAATGGGACATCTCTCGAAGATTAGATTTCACATAAGTGTTTCACACAAAACCTTCAAAAGGCACTGCAGATAAGTAGATTCTTCATAAATGCGACTTTAACATTTCACACGAATGTCAATTATTCCCGTTAACTATGACGTCAGCATCTTATTTGCATGGCTTTGGAAGCAGTTAATTCGCGCGAAAGTGCTAAGTTTGAACTGCTACAACTTTGGCGTTAATGGCCAGATTTCGATGAAAGTTACCACGTATATAGGAAATATTTATATTATTATTCTCTACTGCTGGTGCAAAATTCGGAAGTCCTAGGATGAATTTAAGGGAGGTTTTACAGTAAATTTCTAAAAGTTAGTAATATACTATTAGTAAGTTTATTTGGGCAGATATCGGAATGGGACATATTTTGAGGTCTAGATTTCATCTAAGTGCACCACTCTGATTTTTTTCGGATTTTTAGGTTTTGTAGTTTCCGAAAATGAGTCCTGTCTCATTTTAAGTGCGTACATTTTGACTCCTTACTCAGCCACTTTACAATTAATGCCAACTAAACTAACTAATATCAGTTTCGCAAAGTACAAATTGAGACCTTTCATTTGATACCCTACACGACTATATCTGGTGGAAAAATTTTTTTTATTGAGAAAAATGCGTGTGACAGACAGACATTGGATCGATTTTGATTAGGTTTTGTTTTACACAAAACCTTAAAAAAATGAGCAATAATTTTTTTCTTATTCTTGAAGAGTTACTCAATCTTTTGGCATATTACTTGTGGACTATAATTTAAAAATGTGCTCATAGAAAAATCTTGAAAAAAACCCTTTTTTGGCCCATTAAGGGGGGTTTCGGGTAAATTTCTAAAATATAGTAATATGCAATTATTAAGTTAATTTGAGCAGATATCAGTATGGCGGATGTTTTGAGGCCTAGGTATCGTATAAACACATTACCATGGTTTCTTCAATTTTTTTAATTGAACAGTTTCTGAGAATGGGTCCTTGACTTAATCCTCAATTTTTTTGCATTTGCGTTTTTAATAAAAAAAAATCTTCAGATTGAAATTAAAATCGGCTTTATTAAAGTAAAGTCAAATCTGGTATCACAAAATGTTGTCGGAACGGGATTTATTTTGAGGATTAGATTTTGTGTAGACTCAGGCACCTATGACAACTGGGATCCGAACCCACAGCAGCAAGATCCACCATGCCTCGTTACAAAACCGCAAAAAAGTAAAAATAAAATGATTTAAGGCTCTTAGTATTATAATGATTGGGCGATGGGCAAGAAACCACTGTAGTTGGTTGAAGTCGACCTTATAGTAAATAGAAATAGGCAAGATTAGAAATTAGCCTCTTCCTTCCGCTAGTTTTATTATTGAGAATCTGGAGTTAACCATTTCCCGTTGAACCCGTTGAACAAATCAAATTCCCAAATGAATTATTTCCGTTTGTTGGCGAAAGTAATCTATGGTTTTTTTCGCCGAATTAATTTAATTCGTGCAGTGGTTGAATATCTACAGCGTGAAATTCTATGATGCACCATTAATTTACAAATTGTATTCCCTTGTTCGAACTTTTTACGTAAATCCCAACTTAGGTAGTTAAACATACCAAAGTTTTCTTGCTTGTTGCTTCCGTTTTGCTGATTTTGGTTATTCCAGTTCCATTCCAGGAGTTAGAAAATCCGGTATCCTGCTTCAGAGTGATCACTCCAGGAATTGAATCAAGCTAATCTTTCTTTCTTTCCTAGTAGGTGGTTTTGCCACACCATCGGTAGGTATCATGTTCTTTAGGGCTTTTCGACATCATGAATTTAGCCATCTTCCAGACCTTTAATATGCAGGGTGCTTTCATTTTTTCTGTAATAATAGCCACTTTAACTTTGGCCTTAGAATTGTCGGCCATCCTTGAAAATATAAATACACGAAAATTTTCCCAAACCATTTATAATGTAGTAGTCAACTGGCGACATGACGTCGTTCAGTTCAGTTTTATCTTTGCTGGAAGAGCTGCTTCACTGTTATTTATTAACGAGAAGTTGGAACAAAATTAACAACGAAGAAAACCTAGTAAGTACATATTAGCAACTTCTTTAGAAAGTCTGTCACATCTAACACCGATATCTATAATTTGCCACAACATGAAAGTTGATTATTTAATAGAAGATCAAGATTCTTGCATTGAGTAACTAAAATGTGAAGTGAACACAATCACTACTACTGAATCAAGCATCAATTATCGTCTACACGTAACCAACCACGGTTGGTTATTAGCTTCATGTCGTTGATTTTTTTAAACACAATTAGATAGTAGTCGTGGACGTCAAGAGGGGTGAAATTAGTGCTTTTGATAACGTGTTGATATTGATAGCAGTTACATTGGTAAATTTAAGATAGCATTCGAAAATAAGTTGATACCCCCGTTTTGCCTCAACGATGTTAACTCTTTCCTTATTTCCGATATTTAATTTTGTCGTATACTGTTGTGCGGGGCCTTGTACTGTGTAGCCAGCTTTACTTCGTTTGACTGCATTGATGATTTCTTTGCTATTTGGAGGATCAGTCCGTGTCCGCACGCTGCGATAGTGAAGTATGTTTCCACTTCTTCAACTGTTCATCATTGTGGATGAGAAATCGACTGTTAACGTGCCTCGCAATACCATTGAAATATTCCCATTCCATTTTTCTGGCCAGCGCAATAACGAATTTAGTTTTATCACAGCGCACATTACTTTGAACCCCTCGTAATTTCACGGCATCCAAGCTCGGACGCATCACGCTCGCCCTCATTCACAGTGATCAACAGAGCCTTAAATCTCTCCTGCTCATCGACCCACTTCCATGATTCGGTAGTCAGTCAGATCTTATGACGCAGCTTCAAGACGAGCTCGCAGCAGAGATAAGCAACCATCAGATGATAATCATTTTCGAGCGTTGGTTTTGTTACGCACATTTTTAAAACAACTCCTAAATCTACTGCTGATCGTGAAATAAACAATCTAATTCTCTATATGGTCTCAGCCAGTTAAAAAAAACTACTGTTATGACAAACTCTGTGCTTGAACAATGTACCACCAATGACGAAGCGATGAAAACCGCAGAAACCTACAAATCTCCGACTATGTCGTGACGGTTTTCAAGACCGTGTTTCCCTATCACACGTCCGAGTAAGCTACTGTCAGAGCCCATATTGCCATTCAAATCATCCATCACGATCACAATGTCATCCTTAGAAAGCTTCTCCTGAACTACATCTATATCTCGTAGAAAGCATCTTTTTCCACTATATTGGAAATTTTCATTGGTGCATAGCACTGTACAATTATGATGCTCCTTAACCTAGACCGAAATCTCGCAAACAAAATCCGGCCAGAATCCGGTTTTCTGGTCAAGAGCGCTCACTTGCGATATCCGTCACTAACAATTTGACACTGGATTCGCGCCTGCTACCACTTGACTTTCCAGAGTACAAAGACACATTGCCGTAGGAGAGAGAGAAATACTCTCCAGAGTTCCATCCTCTTATTTCACTCAGGCCAATTATGCCTTACCTATATCGTTTGAGTTGGAGAAAGCGAGTGTTCCGGGGGTATTCCTGTTTTTGATAGCCAGAGGTCCTAGTCGTGACGTGAGTCCTATGCGAGGCGTTGTTGACTTTTCGGTAGCAGTAAATTTTCAAAATTTGCTAGGTTCTAAATTTCCCAACCCAGGGCACTCCAAGTAGGAGGGTAGCATCTGTCGGCCGCTCTTGTATATTGAATACCACTGAGTGGCACGGATTTGAATTCTCGGCCTTCCTCAATGAGTGGACACTCCACTGCTAATTCCGGTATTTAATCAACACGTCTTCGATAGCTGCCCCGGTCGTCGATGTTGACACGTTCCAAATAAATACTGACAAAAATGTGAGTTGTTGGATTAAAGTGATGTGTTTAGCATTGCTTAAGTGCCACTCAAATCCTTATCCGGATATACAAATTGGCAAACTACGATTATTCCTCGAATTGAGAACCTTGTCTTTTGTTGGTGCCGATATTTAGTCCAACTCTCTTGGCCCTTTCACTAGATCCAAGTTTACAATTTAGTGGGAAAGAAGGCATATTTCATGAATGAATTCGAAACGCTTAAACACTGATATTACGGTCTACTTTTCAGCGTCCTCCGGTCAAGACAACTGGAAAAAAGTTACTGATTAGAAGAAGAAATAGTTTCCGTGGGAGTATACTTCTTTAGATGTCAAACTCCTCGAGATTCTAAACTCCTATTGGTACCGGGCTTTTGTATTTCGCTCTGATAATAGTTATTAGTCTCTGTGGAATGCTTCTCTCGTGTATAGTATTCTAAATACACTAAATACTCTGCTGAAAATTGACGAAAGGGGGGGGGGGGGATAAAGGCGAATCGGCATCTGAATGAATTGGCATGACAAAACTGCCAATCTTTAGAACTTTTTAATTTTGAAAATCAGGCTTTTGTGCTGCACTTTGTCGAAGTGCTCAGTGTATTCCTCATCTCAAAGACTATGGACTTTTTCCTTTCCAAAACCAAAATTTAAAATCAAACAGGGAAAAATAACAATATGAAACAAGTCGGGGTACCGGAAACTTATGTGAGAAATTCTCTATGGACGATTTTCCATTCGTACATAGCTAAGAAGATAAAATATTCCGCCATATTTCGCCAAAATCCAAGATGAAATACAAACATTTCAACGCCATAAATACTGTTTTTATCCCAAATAAACATGTTTATTGCCGCATGACGATGCATACATATATAATATATTGATCTAACGCATCTTCACTCATTTCCACTTTACTCCGTGCACAAAGGCATATATATATATGTTATGTTATGTACGTACCTTAAAAACAGCTGGTAACCATTTACATATACAAGTAACTAATAAAAGCCAAGAAAGGAAAACTAAAATGTCCCCATGGGGTCCATGGGCCGTTCATATAAGTTCATTTTATATGATGATGACATCAAATGCGTTTTAGTGTGCAATAAATTAACCTGAAATGCGCAATTTTGGCATTCTATCACTTTATTAATAATAGTTGGAATTATGTCCTGTCTGGGATGAACTCGTAATATACTATTATTAACTTTATTTGTGGAGATATCGGAACGGGATGCATTTTGAGGCCTAGATTTCACTTTGATACATCACTGTGATTGTTTTCATATTTTTCGGTTTAGTAAGTTCTGAGAACGAGACCTGTTTCACTTTTTGGGGTACACGTTTTGAGTCCTATGTTTCACCCAATATCAGAAATAAAAGTTTTGAAAAGTACTCATCGAGCCCTTTAATACCTCTCATAGCTATATTATCTGAAAAAAATTTACACCTCTCTTTCGCATGTGTGGGGAGCCCTCCTTCAAACTCGATACAAAACGGCATCACTCCCTACGTGTAAGAAGCGTGATCACCAAATTTCGTGACAATTGGTTGAGCCTATTCCGAACAAATTGGCTGTGACAGACAGACAGTCAGGCATTGAATCGATTTTAATAAGGTTCCGTTTCACATAAAACCTTAAAAACCTTTCAGCTTACACTAGTATAACCCATGCGTTGTGTTACTAGGAGCGGTGAATGACTTAAGGCCGAAGCACAACAGCGCAATAACTACGTGAAGTGAAGTTTATTACACGGACTTCTATAAAGCAATATACAACAAGTCCGATGCGCAATGCGGCACGCAAAAAAGTTCGGACAATTGAACTTTTGCGATGCGTGACAGATAATAGTTTGTTGCGTCATTTGCAATATGGCGGTGCTTTTCGTTCGTTTTGAGAACTGTGGAAGGCACTATTTGCATTGCAAGTGCTAATTATTAATGTCACTTGCATTAGTTCCGTTCATTCATAAAAATTGAATTTAAACCGGAGGTATGTGGACTCTTAGTGACATTTAATTGTAATTGTGCACCCTCCATTCACATGTATGAGGAGCCCCTTCCACCCTTAAAATGGCGCCACTTACTGTATGTAAAGAGAACAACAGACCACAAATTCTCACCAATTTTTCTGGCAATTGGTCCTGCCGTTTCCGAAAAAATTCGGTGAGACGGAAAGCGACCCTCATTGTCTTTGGAACCATAGACAGGCAAAGTATTCTCTTTCACTTCGCGATTATATTATACGGATTTATGAGAGAATATGTAATTCTTAACTTTATTTTTGTAATCCATTCGTCTCCAGCGTCATTAACTGAAAAATATCATCAAACCTTTCGACAAAATAAATAGCAAACCAAACCTAGATTGACCTGCTCAAAAAAGTAGTGATAAATATAGTAGATATTTTATGTGAAATCAACAGCAGTTTCTAAGGTTTTATGTAAACACAAAACCTTATTAAAATTGGTTTACTGTCTGTCTGTCCGTCACACGCATTTTTCTCGGAGACTGTTATAGCGATTGACACCAAATTTGGTAGAAAGGTGGCACCTGTGAACGCTCACGCATGCAGTGAATTACATCCTTTTACGTCGAATTTAAGGGGGGTCCTCATACATTCAAAAGGGGGGTGTAAAATTTTTTTTCATCAAATATAGGCATGTGGGGTATCAAATTAAAGGTCTCGGTTAGTACTTTTCAAAGCCGATCTTAGTTTTGACATTCGTTGGAAGGGCGGGCAGCGCGGGGGGTTGAAAGTGATCACTTCCATTCTCAGAAACTACCAAACCGAAAAATCTGAAAAAAATCAAGAGTCTGCCATTATATGGTGCCTGGGTTCCGAAATACCTTCCATGCCGATATCTGTTTAAATAAAGTTAATAATAGTATATTACTACAATTTTTTGCAATTGGTTAGAAACCCCCCTTAAGTTAATCCTAGAACAATGAAATTTTGCAACGATATAGGCTATAATAGAGAGCATGATCTTACCAAGTTTGGGGGAAATCGCACTATTATTAACAAAGTTATAATACCTCAAATTTGGTGCTTCTTTGAAAATTGAAGACTATGAATGTCAATATCACCCGAAAGTTAATACTCTCACATAATATATGGATATATTATGTGCTACGTACTAAGAAATACACAAAACCTTTCGTACCTGAAGCGTCCAGCTTCCGGTTTCCCGACTTGTTTAAGTTGCTATACTCATATAACCCGTTTGCATAACCTCATTTATTTGAAGAAGCTTTTGAATTGTCAAAGTGTGCGTAATTATTAGGCAGGCGGTATATTACCAGGCCCCGGCAGCAAACATATCCGGCATGTGAATCATAGTTGCCTCGGAAGCAATTTAATTCTTTTTTAACAAATACTTGTACGTAAAAAATAAAATTTCCCATATTTTCGCAGTGCCTGGTGATTTTACAGGATACACTGAAAACCTGCAATGGCTATTTTGTTGTTGTTAGTTATCTCTATCCCAATCCGTTGATGATATTTAACGCTTATATGCAGTGTGTGTGCTGAAATCGAAAAAAAATTATTGCATTCTTTAAAGTACATTAGTTGTGTATGGATTTTTAAATCTTCATCGCCGCATATATTACTATTTTTTTAATGATTTTGACAAATGCTTCGTCCAGCGACTAGATAATACTATATACTAACGAATATTTTTTAAAATTATAATTTCGGCTGAATAGTTATCGTGTCCACCACAAACCATTTCCAAAAAAGCACTCTTGAAAAACGTGTAGATCAGCTATCTTTAAATTTTTTTGTCTTAAAAAACTTCTCTACTAGATTTTTCATAAGAAACTGTAACTGTAATTTGATGCAATACAAATCAACAGTTGATTCTTTATAATAGATAATGCTGTTTTTATTTAATAATTAAGATAGAAAGTGAGAGGAGTCAATACTATTATCTACATTCCACATCAATCGCTGTGTATATCAAATTAATACCAGCTTCGTGAGAGAGATACCCTTACCTTCTTCGATAGAAGTATTGGTATTGACATCGATAAAAAAAAAGATAAAATTTGAAACCGGAAATCGCAATCAGTGTATGAAAAAGATAGTTTGCTTGGAAAATCGTAACTCTCTTGTGAGAAAGAAGAAATGCATGATCAGACTTCTTCCAATCGATTTTATTTTCGGTATCAATGTTCACTCCTACAAAATTTAACAAATCTTAACGTTATATATTCTGATTAGTCAGAAATTTACATTTCGCACATACATTAAAACAAAAATATTGGTGTTTATCTGCATAAATATACACTTGACTTTCGCACTTCTATTGAAAAAGTTCAATCACGTGACAAACGCTCCAACATTTATTCTAAACTTTCTTCGCAGAACTCATACTTTCCCTAGCATGCCGTGCATGTAAGGTTTTTTCCGATACCCCTTTCGAAGGAACAGCTTTACCGCGACGAACATCATTCCCACGCAGAAAATATATAAGAATATCCCCATCCGCATATCCATGTCGGAGAAGACACTGCCAATCATACGCTTGGATCGCATTTTCGCTGGAGTTTCAGGTAATACACTTTCATCATCGACCCCATATCGACTGATGTTCTGAGGGTTGTGAATGTTTTTCAGGAATTGTAGCACTTCCACTTTATCCCAGTCAATATCGTTGCTATGTTTTGTGGAATGTTCATGCCGGCAGGCAGGGCATGAATTTATACTGGGAAACTGGATTTTTGGAAATGCTGGATCCTCAGTTGGGTCGCCTGCAAGTCGTTTGTTCACTTGGTTATGAGCGTTCCAAAGCCAAAGAACGGCATCATCTTTGCTGGTTACGTTCCACATTTTAAGACGCGCTGCCATGCTCTGAAAAAGAAAATTTTTCAATAATATAGAACAAACAGATATTAAAAGAAATGATATTTGTCTATGTGTTTTTTAATATACGTTTAATAATAGATGTGATTTAAAGGCCAGTGCAATGAAAAGAAAATGACCCTTTTTAAGGTTTTGTGTGAAACAAAACATTAGAATCATTTCGATGCTTGTCTGTCGTACCCGATTTATTCGGAACCGGCTCTCATTGCATTTGGTGAGAACATGGGGTCTGTGAATCTCTTTACATATAGCAAGTGGCGGCATTTTGTGTTGAGTTTAAGGGGGCTCCCCCTACATGCGAAAGGAGGGTACAACATTTTTTTCACAGAATATGGCCATGTGGAGTATCAATTAGTACTTTACTATCCGGTAAAATTTAGAGGAGTGGTGGCTCAAAATATGACTTTCAAAGAGTGTAACAGGTCTCATTCTCAAAACTTATTCAACTGGAAAATTTGAAAAAATCAGTGGTTTATCTAAACGAAATCTAAGTCTCAAAATACATCCCGTTCCGATATCCGCACAAGTGAAGTCAATAATAGTATATTAGCACATTTTAGAAAACTAGTCGGAAATGCCCCTTAAGTTCATGCTAGAAGTACAAAAGACAATTCAGGCGCTGTCAACTAATTCTTTGCAAACTGTTGGCGACAATGGGTCGCCGCCCAAAGTCAAAAGGTTAAATAGAGCCCGTTTAAGGTAAGATCAAAGTTGAAGACTCTAGTAAACAGTAGCAAGTCACTACGTGTTGGTAATTCCGAGGTTTGCCTTTCGATTGGAAAATTAAATGCGATTTTTGTTATGCCGGGTCAACGTGTTAAAAGCAATACTAGTCACTTAGTGTATTATAACTTTGGAAAAGGAAAAAGTATTGTATAAAAGAACATTCGGAAATGTTCTGTCTGAAATTCAAGGTGTAAAAAGTTTACCCTATGTGAGGAATGACGAGTGCATGACCGTTCCGTGTGTACATAGTTAAAACTAAAATTGCCCTATACTTTTTAAAAAGTCATTTACACAAATAATTTGATCTGGAAAGCATTATATTGATAGCAGTCAACCCCATACGCTTCAACAAACGTGGAGAAAAAAAATCTATAACAGATACAAACAAGTCGGAATACCGGAAGCTCGGCGCTTCATATTCACCTTATGTGGGCAACTCTCCATGTACGTTTTTTCATTCGTACATAATTAAGAATATAAAATAATCCTTCATATTTTGCCAAACCACAAGATACATATGTAAGTGCAATAGAGATCGAATGTTCATCCTAAATAAACAAACATTCTAGTTAATTGATCTAACGCATCGTGGCGCATTTCCACTTTACTCTAAGTTAATGCTGCTAATGTACAGCGTTTGAATTTGGTACTCCTGAGATGGACTTAAAAGGGGTTTTCCAGGCAAATCCAAAAAAGTTGGTATCATACTCTTAGTAGGTTTATCTAAGCAGATATCGGATTGCACATATTTTGGGACCTACATTTCCTATAATCGCACCACCCAAATTTTTTTTCAGATTTTTGTGTTGGGATAGATTCCGAAAATGAGTTCTCACTTTAAGCTGATACTTGAGGTTAACTAGCAATAACTATTGTTAGAATTGTTGTGCGTGTAGTTTTAAATAAAATAAGGCGACTTTCGATTCCAATAGAACATGCTTGGGATCTGCTAAAGCTTCGAATGCCTGGAGAAACAGCTTGGCAGATCATTCTTCGGTTGAACAGGATATGCAAATCATTCACATTAGAATATATGGAAAAATAAATTGGATCCGTGTAAATGCAAGCTAAAAAGCAAAAGGAGTTCCAATTTACTTAATTTAACTATAATAGCTTAATCAGACGGCGTTTTTTATCGGTGTTTTTGAAAAGAAAAAAAAATTTCTTAGTTGCTTTGTGAATTTAGTTTCAGATGTAATAGTAGTTTTTTTTATTTTCCAGGACGGCGGTGAGACCTGCTCAACTTCAAATAGCGTCAAATAGAATAGTTTTCTACATTGTAGCGTCAAAAGCGCGGGGAAAAACTACTTTTTAGCTCGCAAAATCAAGGGGTACGGGGGCTTACTCTGATGTGAAAAAGTTTAATCGAAGTCTAACAGGAATGACTTTTGTTGCGATGAAACGGTAGTACCGCTCCTGTTAAACTGTAAATTGTAATCGGCTTCAAAGAATCTAATTCCCTGAGAGGAAGAGAGGCTCAGAATGTAATAAATTGCCCAAAGTTGTTAAAACAAGGACAGCTCAAATTATTTTTTTGTAGTTTTAAAAGTGCATTTTCCTGCATAATTTCTCGTCTTTTAAAAGTTCTTCAGAGTATTTGGCAGATTTTAATTGGAGAAGATTAAATACAGTTTGTAATGTTTGGTTGGAAAATTTATTTACAGGCATACCCCGCTTTCTGCGAACGTGGATTGGTTATAATACGACTTTCTTACAATTTTTTTCTTTTATTGAGTTACCAGTCTCAAATGCCAACATTCAGTTTATTTTAGCTTCCGCTAATAATTTATTTCATATTAGTGAATCTTAGATCAGAAATATAACGTTGATGTGCACATTTAAACTAAGATAGGATTCATTTTCAGAAACTATCATCATCATCAACGGCGCAACAACCGGTATCCGGTCTAGGCCTGCCTTAATAAGGAACTCCAGACATCCCGGTTTTGCGCCGAGGTCCACCAATTCGATATCCCTAAAAGCTGTCTGGCGTCCTGGCCCACGCCATCGCTCCATCTTAGGCTGGGTCTGCCTCGTCTTCTTTTCCTACCATAGATATTGCCCTTATAGACTTTCCGGGTGGGATCATCTTCATCCATACGGATTAAGTGACCCGCCCACCGTAACCTATTGAGCCGGATTTTATCCACAACCGGACGGTCATGGTATCGCTCATAGATTTCGTCATTGTGTAGGCTACGGAAACTATCTAACTCAAAAATCTAAAAAAATTCAGACCCATGGGGTTGTATGAAATCTAGGCCTTAAAATGTCTCATTTCAGTATTTCCTCAAATAAAATTAATAGTAGTATATTCCCAACTTTTAGAAGTTGACCGGAAACCCCCCTTAAGTTCATCCTAGGTTTAACAAATTCTGCAGTGACATAGAGACATAGTTTCAAAGTTACAGCAGTTCGAAGTTATCAATTTTGCGTGAATTTACTGCATCTCAAATTAATCTTAACCTTGGACGCATGGGAGAGCTTTGAAATATTGCGAAAGGATGCGACAAAATTGATGAACAGAGATGAGGGGAACTGTGCATCGAGACTAATTCAAGAACTTGCCGTCAAATATAGAGACCGCACCACCCACTAATTGCTGATAATTGGTGACCGTCAACGCAAAAATAATAAGATTATCATCTCTACTCGTATGTGGACCTTTTATCTTTTTACAATTCGTACTCACATATGTATCTTTGACTTTTAAAACAACTTTTTGCTTTTTAAAATTGGTACCTACATATGTATCTTTGATTTTTAACTTTTCTTATTGAAAAACAGAAAAATCTTCCCCATGATTTAGTAGCTAAAGTATTCAGGAAGAGAGTAAGTAGCTCTTGAAATACGTATCTACAAATTATAAAAATATATTGTAGTAGGAGAAGCTACTTACTACAAGCATCGGAACGATAACTAGTTTCAATATTGATAAATTAATTTGACTTGTCTTAACCAGATTTGACATAGGAAAGACGCAGGGTTCCCTTATTGTGCGTAACAAAGACGCATTAAGGGCCAGATGGATTGCTGGAGAAAATATCAACAGTAAATAAAACTTTATTAATTCAAAAGGGAAAAATGTTGATGCCACGCTTTATGACTGCGTTTGCAAGATCTATTATCGGGACCAATTATTGAAGAGAAAGCCAAGGCTTTAACCCTTGGAGTTTAAGATTTCGCTGCATTTAACCGTTGGCTACAAAGATTTCGCAGTAGACACAACATAGCATTTCGATGTGTGTCTGGTGAAGCCTCTGCTGTTAATCCAGAAGACGTTGAACAATTAAAATTATGCGGCAAAAAAAGGAAAATTTTTCCTTTTTCTAGACAATGTAACTTGCCATACTCGCGGCTTGCAATTACAAATCATGGAAGCAAGCATATCAAACACATCATGGTAAGCATTGACACTTCTTCGATGAAGAGACCAATTAACGTCTTGCAGGCCGTGCATTTCACAAAAGTAGCCTGGATTAAGGTGCAGCCAGTAGTAATTATAAACTGCTTTAGAAAAGCTGGATTTAACAAAAATGATTCTGAATCAGAAGAATTCAACCCTGAGGATGACTTGCCCTTAGCAACGATGTCTTCTATTTGTCAGTTGGCAAAAACGCTTGGGGAGGGCTATTTCGACGCAACTGAATTTTTCGAAGTCGATATAGAATTAGCCACTGACTCCCCATCAACACTCCCTGAGCTTGAGATCGACTGTTCCAGTAGTGAAATCTTTAGATGAAGAGGATTTCGATACTGAACAGCGTGAGGAAGAATCAGAGGTGCTGTCAAATCAGCCTACCTTGAAAACAATTTCAACCTTAAAGTTTTTTTTTTGTAAAAACAACTATATCGGATTCGAGCATTTAAAACATTTAGAGGGACATATTCAAACACTGCTCTTGGAAGAGAAACAGAAAATATTACGTCAGCCAACAATTTTGAAAGTTTTTTAAAAAAAGTAATGTAAATAAAAATTGAATAAAACTTTAGTTTAAGTTTTGCCTCGTAAAGAATGAAATAAAAATTTTGTCATATCTTTAGTAAGTGTATTCATTTGTTTACAAAAGTGATCTCCCTCGACAGATTTTTTTCGAAATATTCCTTATGGACGGACAAAAATTCCTCTCTTGAGCGGACAAAAATTACTCAACGGTCGGTGTCCGTCCGTAAGAGTTTTCGTTGTATATGCTATTGAAGCTTGGGGGTAGTGTCAGATATATTTTTACAGTAAACCAGTGGTATTGAGTATATGTACATACATATGTATACTTGTGTGTACCAAGGAAATCGGAAATATGCGTCCGATTAATTTATATACGTGCATGTATATGTCCCCTTTAATCTGGCCCTGGAAAAAATGATCCGGGATACTGAGGTAAATGCGAGGGGCCTGATCTTCTTTAAGTCCATTCAACTACTGGCCTATTGTTGCTGATAGCTACATCATGGGAAGGACGACCCGACACGTACAAACTGCTTCATTCCGATCGACCGGGCGGCGCAAGATCTCGGACTGCACATTGGACGAAATATATGGTGGCAACGTCCGCAACAAAAAAAAATAATCAACGACATCAAATCGCACTGGTCAAACGGGAAGAATAAAAAGAGCCTATTTAAGCTTAAAAAATCTGTTCCACTCGAAACGTCTCATAGCTTCAAAGCTCTTACTATTCAAGAATTTTTGGCCCCCTACATGAGGATGGATGATTTCGTAGTCTACATAACGAAGAAATCTATGGGCGATACCATGACGTCAAGTTGTGGATAAAATCCGGCTCAATAGGTTGCGGTGGGCGGCTCACTTAATTCGTATGGATGAGGATGATCCAGCCCGAAAAGTCTATAAGCGCAAAATCTATGGTAGAGATAGAAGACGAGGCAGAGTCTGCCTGAGATGGAACGATGGCGTAGGCCAGGATCCCAGACAACCCTTAGGGATATCGAATTGGTGGACCTCGGCGCTAAACAGGTCTAGACCGGATAGCGGTTGTTGCGCCGTTGATGATGATGTTTATGTACAGTATTCGGTATTAAGCAATATTGGTTTGTTTAGGGTGTGCATAATATCTATGTCTGTAGTATGTACGTATATCTTGTAGTTTGAAAAAAAAAATATATATATATTTTGAGTTTTTAGCCATATATAGAAAAAATATGCGTAGAAAATTTTTCACATAAGATGAACACAAAACCTTAATACCCGAAGCGAATTGTTTTTATCTGCTTTAGGTGAACTTCTTCACATTTGCTAATGATGTTGAACTTTTGGTGTGAACCGTATAGAATTAACTATAATGGATGCTTTATTTTAGTACTTTGCAGAGCAAATTATTTGTTTAAATGACTGGTGAAAATGGTATGCAATTGAATTTTAAATTATTTTGCAATTACAACCACCACCCACTCAAAGTTCCTCATATAGGGAAATAACAAACTTTTAGCTCTTCTCTTTTGATTGTCTCTGGCTACTCAGGATGATCTTTGCCCATCGACCATTCCCATTAAGTCATTACATTACAATTTTAATATAACTTAAAATAGAGGAAATAGAGGAAATGATATTAATTTATTTGTCTTCTTGAGGAGAAAGTAGTCCCAATTATAAAATTTAACATTTCTGAGTTCCACAGATCGGCACAGGGGTGTAGAGTAATGAGTTCAAGTTTCAACTTAATCGGTTAAAAACTTTTCTGTTTCCCCGAAATCTTTGAAATGTGGTTCCATAGCAATCCTTACTGATGAAATGCTCCAAAATTCTTCTTTGTATAGTGTCAAATTCTTCTTTTCTAACAGTACATACGGCGGTTTATATACCTACTACGACGCGCTTCATTCATTGCCCTACAACTTTAGAAACATTTCGAATTTCAATATTACATTCAGGCAGTACATTTTCAATATGTTATACTTTCAAAATATTTATATTAGACTGCTCAAAAAATTACATTCAGTTTTTTTTCCCAATAAGTGGACGAAGGCAGTATTGTCTGTAGTTATTTAAATTTTCAAATAACTGGAGTAAAAGGGAAACTGTTTTTCCTACAGGGTAGGGCAAAAGTTTTTAGACCTTTACGTCAGAAAAGCACCTGAAAGTGTGCACCGAAAAAAAAAAACAATTTAGAAAATCTTGTGTCTCTTTTTAATTTTTCTTATACCTGCTACTTAATTCTTAGCATAAGAACTCAAAAGAGAAGATAGGAAAATCTGAAGATAATTTGTATGTAAACTAGGCGACATAATCCATCGAAGGATATTTTAAAACGTTATAAACTGCATTTATTTGAATTAACTCAGAATAAACAGTACAAAAAGAGAAACATAACAAATAGATACATCTAATAAACTTTTAATTCATTATACAGTTCGATACAGTTTTAGCGAAAAGCACAATACTTCGCCGTGTTTCATGGTGCTCCATAAATTCTTTACCTCTAATACAGTATCTATTTTCCGCTAAACTTTTGGTGGAATATCTTGTACAGACTTTCATCTTTAAACAGAACTTGTTTCCAGAACGCGTTTGTGCAGCAAAGCAAATTCTTTTAAGTTTTTAGCTCCACTGAGGACAGGGTTTTCCTTAGCTATTCTAGAGGAATGCCGGTGTTTGTTTAGAGTTCTTTGCACCGTCCTAATGCTAACATTTCATTACACTTTTGTAATAGTTCGTCTAGTTTTACACCACTTTTTTCTTGGGCTTTTGCGTATTGCACTCACTATCATTGTTTCTTCCTTTTCAGATAACTTACAAGCCGCGCCCTGTCCTTTATTTTTATTCCACTGTTCCGTTTCCTTATAACCTTGAACGATATGTTGCATTGTTGACTTCGATCCTTTTGTGATTTTAACTATTTCCGATAATGCTTTCTTCTCTTCCAACTTCACAAGTCAACAAATCACTCTATGCAGAAGCCAAAAGAAAGATCCGAACATTAGCTGAAAAGAAGCCAGGAGTAGGTACGTGCACAATGACGAAACAGTTGAATGCATCCGTAGGCTTCGGTAAACAAAGTCAAGTTTATAACGGTACATTCAATCAGTCTGAGGGCTGTCCTTCCGTAAAGAACATCTGCGATCACGTTAACTCTGCTAGAAGCTTCAAAACCTTGGCTTCGCTGATGATAACGCCCATGGTCGGAAGCGCCGTGCAAACATCTTGTTTAAGGGTGAATCATGAAACGCGGGAACGAAAGATATTGTGAGTATACCTATTATAGCGGCGGAAATTCGCCAAAAATAGGGCGTAGCAGAAGTAAACAAGTCGGGAAACCGGAAGCTCGGCGCCTCAGTTATGAAAGGTTTTGTTTGCTTCTTCTGTGAGTATATTTGAGTGTAGAACTATCCCATTTGTATGTAGCCCGTTATGTATATGCATTAAGCATGTCTGACTACTCACTTCAGTGTGATATTGATATTCAGTTGCAGCTAATTTGCACGGTAAAGTCAATTTTGAGCTACTGTAACTTTGTTACTAATAGTAGGATTTTGATCAAACTTGGGACTAATATGCTTCATATTATATCTTATACTACTACCAACTTTTATAATTCTGGGAAAAACTTAAGGGGGTTTTACTCAATTTTCCCAAAAATATGATAATATACTGTTATTAACTTAATTTGAACAGATGTTGATATGGAGAGTATTTTGAGGTCTGGGCACCATATACAGGCTTCATGAATTTTTGAGATTTTTCGGTTGGGTAGTTTCTGAGAATGGGTCCGTTCAAGAAATCATCACTTTCCACCCCTCCCACTCCCCGCCTTTCTAACAAATCTCAAAACTAATATCGGCTTTGAAAAGTACTAATCGACACCTGTCATTTGATACCCCCATATGACTTTATTCGGTGAAAAAAAAATTTTTTTTACATATATGGCTGGCTGTGTTCTCTAAATGGAAGCCACAGAATCGTTACTTACAAACTTGATAATTATCATAGATGCGATAGAGCCAATGTATAGGGAAATGTGATAAGGCAAATCTAATCAAATTGAATCGTCTGTAACTCGTCTGCGCTTACTCACGGTTTGAGATATTTCATTTTTTTTGTCAGATTTCTAGACTACTGTCATAATAATTGCAAATTAGAGTTTGTACCTATAAATGTATGCCACATTAACAATTTCAGAAAAATCAAACCGAATGAAATACCAGCACGCAAATGAAATTAGCAAAAATATCTTTATCTATGGAGATAACGAAAATGAGGAAAAACAATGAAAACCAAACAGAAAACGACGTGACACTCTTCGTTTGCACCTACATTTCCATTAAATTGATTTTGCACTGGGGACTATGAATAGATAATTTTTATGGCAATCACGTAACCTTGGTTTGTTCCCTAAATAGTCGCTGATTTTTCGCCAGCCGGTGTCCAGGAAATAATGAAACTACATCAACAACCTCACCAAATTCTAAACATGCAATAAATATCTGATGTGCGGTGATAAGCATATGCCTCTCAAATCGTGTTAAGCTTGCATTAACTCCGGACTACAAAGACGTAGTTCACGTCTATCGATAAACATGGAAGATGTATAACAACGAATTCAATCTTGTTGTCGGAGATGCTTGAACTTGTTTTGAAAAGCGACGTGCAATTCGTGCCTTCCTTATTACGAACATGGACATACATAACTGGCCGTTTGCGTGGATTATCATGATAATTGGATCTAATGAGATTCGATAGAATCGTATTATTGTTGCTACATGGACTTTTGCTGACGTTTGAACACTTGTCTCGGCGGAGAGGGTAAAGACCAGAAGAGACTGTTGCTTTCGTTTGATAGACGTTGCTGGTCAAGAATTCAGTTGGAATTGAGATTGGAAGAAGATATGGGGACCAGATACTGGAAATAATTAATCGAAGAAGTCTTGTCGATATTCTACCTCAGATGATTCATCCAAATTCGATGCAAAAAGGAGCATTTTTTACAATTCCAAAGATTTAGTTGATGCATCTCTGAACTGACCTTTTGAATTGACCAACATCACATTCCACCAAATGCACCGAAGGAACACGAATAACCGGATTTCAGTTAGTTTTTGACTCAAATGCAAATTTACATTCATAACAAATAAATAACAAAAACGCGAATTCAGATATATTTTCTGTTTGTAGATCGAACAGCATTCCGCCATACGACTGAGCTAAAAATTATTATAATAGTTTTTTGGGTGGTGAAAGCGAGTTGGAAGCAAAAAAAGTAAATCTTAAAATAGGTACAGAGTTGTTTTGATGCAGATGTTGAAACACATTCCATAGATTTTGAAAGGTAGTCGCAGTTCTTTAAACTGAAAATATTAGGACAACTCTTGTCCAAAATCCATCAATACTTGTGAAATAGCAAGGCAGGATTGAAACCATTTTCAATATGAGCAATGATAGTTTGAGACCACCTGTTTAGAATTCTCCCAGCATATCTTGATTTTTCGCTGGTATTGGTTGTGGAGAAATGTAAATAGTTTTTCATGGCAGTAAATATACTTGTCTGAATACAAATGAATTCAACGCGAAACACATCAATATAAGAGGCTTAATCATTAGTTTTTGGGAATATTTAAAAGAAAAAGGTTATTAAAGGAAAAATTATAGAACTGCTTCCATAATTGAAAGCGCGTCTTTATTTATACCATCCGATGAAATTTAATAAATAAATATATATACATTGAATAGATAGAATATCGGTTTTTCGCTCCTTAGGTTCAAATTTTGAAATGATACCATACCTATGCCTACTTCTTATACATTTATGCGCTGTAGAATTATTATGTGCACAATACTTACTGTTGATATAATCAAATGGAAACATCCATCGTATATTGCAGCTCCCGCGACACGCGGACCAAAAAAACGCATTAAATGTAGTTACAAAAAAAGTGAGCAGGCTATTTAAGAAGCATCGTAAAAATACTTGAACGTCTACATCAGTCGTCGCGGCAGGACGTGAAATTTGTGACTTATATATTGGTCCTGGATAAGACACTTATGCTCTGTAAGAAGCAACAGCAAAACCATTCCCGATGAGACCATCGCACCTCAACATCGGTCGATGTCCTGCGAATCAATCCACCGTAACAAATGAGAACGCACTGGCTCGTCGCGAATTAAATGGTGGCGCTTTCATCAGCAGACTTTATGCTCCACATCTTAACCAGAAGGTTAAGATTATTTGCTACCTTACTTTGGTTAGACCGGTGCTCACCTACGGGTGTGCTATCTGGTTTAATTTGAGTGCTAGCCAAATGGAGAAAATAAGGATCTTTGAAAGGAAATGTCTGCGTGCTTGCACGGGGCTTAATAGGACTGCTTCGTCAAACTATGAGCACTATGTAACTAACGAAGTGATGTATGCAGCTGCTGCTGTGCCAAGAATCGACACAGTTATCGTCAGATTGATTCGGAATCATATAGTGCGATCTGCTTCGCATGGTGAGAACCCTTGGGTTTCGCAGCCGTTCTACCCAAATGATGGGTATTTCGAGAAAACTCTCACGACAGGCTTCATTCCTCCCGAAGCGTTCATGTATCTTGACAGGAATGGTCTAATTCTTGATTCTGCCGGTGATCCGGTTATGTATCATATACATAGACGGGCCACGGACAAAAGGATAGAATACCCCCCGAATTTGAGAGTGGGGCTCCGGGATTCGACTGGAGATACTCCAGAGCGAGAGCAATTGATATTAAGCGGGATGAAAAAGAGAAATCTTGGTACTGGTGGTTGCGGGATGCCGGTTAGCGGTGGCCGTGCTCAGTTCTGCCATTTGCTTCTTGGTGGGGCTTTGTAAATATGTACATATTGAACGGGTGCTGATTTTGTCTCCAGTTGTAACTTATAAATATATACGTTATGATTCTTTGTTTTTTTTGTATGGATGTTATTGTAAAAAAAGAAAAAATGTATAACATAAAATATATAATTATGATAGTTTTAAGAACAATAATTTAAGTATTTTTTGAAGCGATCAAATATTTATTATTACTTTTATATTTCTTTATTTGCCACTAAGGCCAAGTGAATTCTGTCGGGTTTTTGACCATTTCCCGACAACTTATTGTAAAATTAGATTTTTATTTCTTACTGTTTCTCTTCTCTGTCTGTAAATTGCTATTCGAAAACTTTGAAAGCCCACAGTGGCCATTAGATTTAAGTTATTTTTGTTATTTTAAAAGATTGTTTTTTATTGTTCATTTTTCCAATCTATATACTATTGTTACCTATTTCTTAAAAATAAAAATGATTTTAAAAACAAAAACAATATAATCAAATGGAAACATCCATCGTATATTGCAGCTCCCGCGACACGCGAACCAAAAAAACGCATTAAATGTAGTTACAAAAAAGTGAGCATGCTATTTAAGAAGCATCGTAAAAATACTTGAACGTCTACATCAGTCGTCGCGGCAGGACGTGAATTTATGACTTATATATTGGTATCTGCCTGATAAGACACTTATGCTCTGTAAGAAGCAACAGCAAAACCATTCCCGATGAGACCATCGCACCTCAACATCGGTCGATGTCCTGCGAATCAATCCACCGTTGAAACAAACTGAGAACGCACTGGCTCGTCGCGAATTAAATGGTGGCGCTTTCATCAGCAGAGAAGAAATGGTCTTACTTATGCGAATTCCGACCATTACGAGTCTCCAAAAACCGTGAAAGTTAAAAGTACGTTCCGCAAAGCGGCTTATGTTATGCGTCACCAAGCCTAGGTAAGTGGGTCATCAAATGAGATATCTGGTTTTGGAATGATAATCCCTAAACGAAGGTTTGTGCGAAAAAACACTTCTGTCATAAGCACACAGAATGTGCAAAATTTATTGATATTGGGTTGGGGAAAAAGTAATGTCGTATTTGTGATCGAGTTTTGACGCTTTATTTAACATATTTAGAATTACTCGATTTGAGTCAAATATGCGCCGTTTTGTTCGCAAACTTGCTGCTATTCAGAAGGCAACTCCATTATTCCCCTCTTATAAAATCCCCCACCCCCTTCCTTATTTGCAAAAAACTCAGACAGCCAGTTTTCGCAAAACCTCTTTTGAGGCGAACTTAGTAGCACCAAGAGCGTTTTGCATGGACCGGAAGAGATGGTAATCACTTGGTGCCAAGTCCGGACTATACGGTGGGTGCGATAGGACATCCCATCCGAGCTCCCGTAGCTTCTGGCGAGTCATCAAAGATGTGTGAGGCCGAGCGTTGTCCTTGTGGAACAGAACACCATTCCTATTGGGCAATCCTGGCCGCTTCTGGTCAATCGCTTGCTTCAAACGGTCGAGTTGCTCACAGTAGAGGACCGAATTGAGGGTCTGGCCATAGTTGAACAGCTCATAGTGGATGACTCCCTGCCAATCCCACCAAACACACAGCAAAACCTTCCTGGCCGTCAATCCGGGATTGGCGATGGTTTGAGCCGGCTCGCGCGCTTCGAACACGATCTTTTTTGCTTGAGATATTCGTACGTGATCCAATTTTCATCACCAGTCACCATCCACTTCAAAAATGGATCGAATTCGTTCCGTTTCAGCAGTGCATCGCAGGCGTTGATTCGGTCCAAGAGATTTTTTTCTGCCAACTCGTGTGGCACCCAAACATCCAGCTTTTCTTGGAATCCAATCTTTCGCAAAAGGTTCTAAACGGTTTTATGGTCCTTACCCAGTTCCTGGCCAATCGACCGAATGCTCACATGCCGGTATACTTGGATGATTTAGACGATTTTATCGGTTTCTACGACGATTGGCCTACCAGTACGAGGTGTATCTTCGACATCGACTACACCAGAACGAAATCGATCGAACCGACGCTGTGCTGTGCGAATCGTTACAGTATCGGACCCATAAACTACACAAATTTTTTCGGCCGCCTTCGTTGCATTTTTACCTCTCAGGTAGTCAAAATGTAAAATATGACGAATTTCTTCCTTGGTGGACTCCATCTTTGACGCGCTATAACTTGAGACTGAAACGTACGATCATAAAACTGTAAAAGAGACCTGTAGACCAGATTGTCGTCTTCAAATCGCCGTATAGTATGACCCGATGCGCTAAGTACAGTAGAAGATATGTTTAAGCGTCGCAATCTATTGACAAAATACGGTATTACTTTTTCCCCAACTTAATATTTTAACCAAATTTCGTGACAATAGCAGCAACCATTTCGGAGTAAATCTAGTGTGTCGGACGTCAAATTGATTTTCATAAGGTTTTGTTTTACATACCGCCTTCTATGTTCACACTGATCTTGGTAAGTGAATTCTCGTTAGCGTGAATTACGTGGCCAATTCTATCGAAGACGCCATTCTCGTAATTGCTCTACGGTCGCTGCAAACTTTTATCGACCGTGAATATACTCATTTCGGATGTGACTATAGCGTGTTCGCTACTGGTCCGACGTAACATCTTCGCGAGGCGGTAGACGGTCAACACCCAGAAACATAGAAAGCCAATTGTGGAATGCCACTTCATCCAAGTTATACTAATGCGTGAAACAATTTCATAATGCGGTTCTCTTCTCCGGAAAAATAAATAAAAGTGAAAAAATTTACACAATATATTAGAAACAAGTTAGTGTTAGAATGTTAATTTCAAATGTGAAAATATAATTACGGGACGACTCGATTTGCATATATAGCTAGTAGGTCATAATTTAATTAATCAAAAAGCCTGACTATTCACTTTAATATGATACTGTATTTTTATATTGTTTTATGGTATTGTAAATTCACACGAAATAAACAATTTTGACTTACTTAACAATACGATAATAGTACGATTCTCTTCAAATTTTCTAGTATCATGCCTTATAATGTTTCTTTTATTTACGCAAAACAAAAGCAAGTGGGAATACAGGAAGCTCGCCCTTTGGGTATAAGGATTTTGTGTTCATTTCATGTAAGAAACTTCAACGCACATTTTTCTATCCGTATATAGCTACAAATCCAAATCCAAACTACAAGCCATACGTACATATTACAGCCATAGATATTATACTCACCCTAAATAAACTGCCTATTTCCGAATGCTGTGCATACACATGCACATATATAAATTGATATTGCTCATATTTCCGATTTACTTCGTGCACAAAAGCATACATATGTACATATATAGTACGTATATTAAATACAGCTGGATTAATGTACAAATATATCTATCTGAATTAGACACTACTCGCAAACTTCATTACCACGCGTGTGCTATATACCTATATACATACATGTCTGGTTGGAGTAATTGATATTCATATACAAATCACTAAAAAACTAAAACAAAATAATTCTTTCCGACGCCATTCATATGCACTTTCTTCGTTAGGGGATTGTCGAATTGGTATGTTATGATAACGTCATACACATTGTAGAATGCACGAAATCCACAAAAAATGGCAAAGTTAATAATAGTTGAATTTTCTTCAAACTTGACCAAATTGTTCATTATGTTATTCCTTATACCCATGCCATTTTGTATTTCTGGGATGGACATAAGGGGGGTTACCGAGTAAATTTCTAAAATGTGGAAATACACTATTATTACCTTCATTTGTACAGATATCGGAATCGGATGTATTTTGAAGCCTAGATTTCATAGGGATGTACCACTGTGATTATTTTCAGAATTTTCGGTTGGATAGGTTCTGAGAACGAGACCTGTTACACTTTTTGGTGGTCATATTTTGAGCCCTCACTCTCCTACTAGTTTCGGAAAGTACTAATTAAGCCCTTTCATTTGATACCCCACAAGGCCGCATTTTATGAAAAAAAATGTTGCACCCTCCATTCATATGTATGGGGAGCCCCCTTTAAACTTCACACAAAATGACGCCACTTGCTGTATGTAAAGGGAACAACAGATTACACGCTCTCATCAATTTTCGTGACAATCAGTTTAGTCGTTTCCGAATAAATCGGGTGTGACAGACAGACAGACACCGACTCGATTCTAATAAGGTTTTGTTTCCACAAAACCTTGAAAAGGGTATCGATGAGATAATCATGCATGCGGTAAAATCCAGAAGGATGCTTGCATATATGATTGCTTGGTTCACGGATTATTAGAGCAACGAAAACTACTTGTCAAATTTTGTATTGCAAACGGAATTTCATATGCTTAATTGAATGGTAGAGAGCATTCGGAAGCAGTGAGAAGTCGTGGAAGATTTGCCTCGCCCTGGTCGGCTATTAACGTCTTCAACTGAAATTAACAATCATAAAGTGAAGAAAATGGTGACTAAAAATTGTCACTTGAGTTTTAGAGATATAGTTGAACTTTTTGTTTCTCGTGGATCAATTCGTACCATTTTACACGATATCAGCATGAAACGCGATTCGAAAGACCTGAATTTTCTCCAGAAACTCAATTATGTACTTAAAAATATGATAGAATAAGTCAATTCCGATTCCGCAGTTGCGGAGTTTGACCAGTCAACGTCTTTGGAATGCCGCTTTTCAACTGCAACGGAACCGAAAAAAAAATTGAATTCACGGCGAGATTCCAAGAAATGCGTTTGGAAAATGTTGATAATTGAATTATTAGTTGACTTAAATGCGAATACTTGTCAAAGGAGCGTGCAATAAACGGGTATTATTTAAAGACTCCACTGAGAGTCGAGAGGGAGTTGGTCAGATAGTCGGGTGTTAAGGTTTTATAACCTATACAGTGTAAATGCTTTTGCCTTTGTTTTACATTCACTTGAATTCGTTACTATTCGCGGCAATAAATTTGCCATGCACTGTTATTACCCCTTATTTTGTAATTACTAAAATGTGGTGGGCGGAGACCCTCCTAAGACGGGAGGACAATTCCAAAAATCTAACAAGTCGGAATACCGGAAGCTCGTGCTTCGTGTATAAAGGTTTTGTGTTCATCTTATCTAAGAAATTTCAACGCACATTTTTCTACCCGTATACAGCTACAAAACTACGAGACATACGTACATATTACAGCCGTAGATGTTACGCTCACCCTAAACAAACAAACTGCCTATTTTCGAATACTGTACACATATTGGCACGTATATAAATTGATCGTACCCATATTTCCGATTTACTTCTTATATCTATCTGAATTAGGCTCTACCCGCAAAGTTCATTAACACGCATATACTATATACCTACAGACACACATGTCTCGTTGGAATAATTGATATTCATATACAAATGATTAAAGAACTAAAACAAAATAATTCTTTTCCACCCAACTCATAAGAACTTACTTCGTTGTTGTATTGACGAATTGATATGTGATGATGACGTCATCAGGTTGTAGAGTGCACGAAATTCACAAAAAATTGTAAAGTTTCACTCCCTATAACTTTGTTAATAATAGTTGGATTTTCTTCAAACTTGACCAAATTGTGCATTATTTCTTCATTATACCCATGCCAAATTTTGTACTTCTGGGACGAACATAAGGGGGGTGCCGGGTAAATTTCTAAAATGTGGAAATATACTATTATTAACTTTATTTGTGCAGATATCGGAACCGGATATATTTTGAGGCCTAGATTTCGTAGAGATACACTATTGAGATTTTTTTCAGATTTTTCGGTTGGATAGGTTCTGAGAACGAGACCTGTTACACTTTTTGGGGGTCATATTTTGAGCCCTCACTCTTCTATGTTTCACCCAGTATCAAATATTGAACCAGTTTCGAAAAGTACTAATTGAGACCTTTCATTTGATATCCCACATGGCCACATTTTATGAAAAAAATGTTGCACCCTCCTTTCACATGTATGGGGAGCCCCCCTTAAACTTAACACAAAATGGCGTCAGTTGCTGCATGTAAAGGGAACGACAGATCACATACTCCTGCCGATTTTCGTGACAATCGGTTCAGCCGTTTCCGAATAAATCTGCTGTGACAGACAGACAGACGGACAGACAGGCATCGAATCGATTCTAATAAGGTTTTGTTTCACACAAAACCTTAAAAAATGCATCACAATATATTTGAGGTAGGAGAATCATCGATTGAGGATACGATTCATCGTGGCTCTCCCTTTCGATTGCGGCACGCGGGTCCAGGCGAGGTCAAAGCCGTTATTTTTTTATTTTAATTTTACCAATTTAGCTCGCGTGTTGACCTCTTGGTAGGCCCGCGCGAATCCCCTGTTTGTTGAATTCTCACGACTCGTTAAAAGGACACATGACGGATCGAAGTGCTCAAAGGATCCCTACACATTCTCCGAGTCTGGCTAGCATAGAGACAAGCAAGCACATGTTCCGTCAACATTTCGATGGAGCTTCAATATTTGCGAGCGGAACTTTACGGGATATAAATAAACAATTCGGAAAACCGGAAGTTAGGCGCTTTAGTTATGGAAGGATTTGTTAATATTTCATGTAATAATAATCGAGTACACGATGGTTTCATTTATATATAGTTCGTAATGTGTAGGTGGTGAACAAACCCGATGTTCAATTGAATGTGGTATTGACATTTTATCTTTTAGCAAGTACCAATCTGCCGCAAAAGATGCTTGCGAACTTTGACCGACTGTAACTTCGTTAACAATAGTAGGATTTAAACCAAACTTTCCATGCTGCTCCATATGAAAGCTTATATTAATGCAGTTTTACGAGTCTAAGCTGAACTTATGGGGGTTCGCAGTAAATTTTAAAAATTTATTAATATACTATTATTAACTTTATTTTAGCAGATATCTACATGGAGGATATTTCGGCGCATAGATGTCATATAGAGGCATCATCATAATTTTTTCAGATTTTTCTGTTTCTGAGAATGACTCCTTTGTGACCCTCTTAGTCCACCGTTTTGTAATCAGCTTCGAAACTAAAACTCGATTTGGAAAGTACTAATCATCAGATATTCCACATGACTATATTCGGTGGAAAAAAATAGTACATCCCTCTTTTGGAAATATTCGGGACCCCCTCTTAAGTTCCATATAGAACTATGCAGTTCATTGCATGCATAGTCATCGTTCGGATGCTTGTAGTTCTTCTAAATAAAAATAAAACTAGGTAGCTTTCTCCTACTGCAATATATTTTAATAGTTAGTAAATACGTATTTCGAGAGCTACTTACTCTCTTCCTCAGTACTTAAGCTTTTAACTTTTTAAAATTTGTACATATGTACCTTTGGCTTAACTTTTCTTATTGAAAAATTGATTTAGTAGCTTAAGTACTGAGAAAGAGAGTAAGTAGCTCTTGAAATACGTATTTACTAACTATTAAAATATATTGCAGTAGGAGAAAGCTACCTAGTTTTATTTTTATTTATCATTGCATGCATGTTTTCAACAAAACCTTAAAAAGTACTTTGGAGCGACGCATAATTAATCGAATGAATGGAAAATGTGGTGAAAAATCGGTTTTGCCGTCTGGAGTTAAGTTTAACAATCGCATAAAGAAAATGAACTTAAAATATTTTTAATTTGAACGGATGGACGGGCTTGTAGCTTTTTCTCTACAGAGGATGCAATTCATTGGATTGCTTTCAGAGATTAAACTGATCATTATAACTATATAGTTCAAATTATAAGGTTTTTCACACGAAAGTTAAAATGCAACTGATGTAGCGATTATTAAAACAAGTCGGGAAACCGGAAGCTTGACGATTCAGGTATAAAAGGTTTTGTGTTTCCCTATGTGAGGAGCATAACGTAGTTCTCCATTGGCTTATAGCATTGACCCGAGATATTGAAATCGTTGCGTTCTGGGCAGGTTACTGCCATTGCCAGAACTGAGCGATTTAAATATCTCGAAGGGCAGGTTACCGACATTGCCAAAACTCAGCGATTTAAATATCTCGAGGGGCAGGTTACTGCCATTGCCATAACTCAGCGATTTAAATATCTCGAGTCAATGCTATCTGCCAATGGAGAACTGCGTAATGAAATTGTTTCACGCATTAATGCAACCTGGATGAAGTGGCATTCCCCAACTGGTGTTCTTTGTGATCGACGTATCAGCGCACGTCCCAAATCTAAAATTTACTGCAATGGCGTCCGTCTGCCACTCTCTATAGTTTTGAGGGTTGGCCGACTATAAAGGAGAATGAACGGCGTCTTGCGGTAATGGGGACGAAGATGTTGCATTGCACTGGTGGCGTGACACGTTTTGATTACGTCTGAAATGAGAATATCCGCGATCGATATGGGTTTGCATCGATCGTGGGAAAACTGCAAGAGAAGCGTTTTCGATGGTGTGGTCACGTTATTCACGCTAACGAGAATTCAACAACCAGTATTGATCAGAACATCGAAAGCAATGGTACGCAACCAAAAAGCCGGCCAAAACAATGGTGGCTTGATACGCTGGATGGGGATTTAAAGGTCTCGCGATTACATCCTGATGAGGCATTTGATAAAATAAAATGACGAAACCGACCATCACGAGTCGACCCCGCTTGTGAACTGAATGCTGAAGAAAAAGAAAAAGATGTGAGGAGCGACGAGTGCACGACAGCTCCGTGTAATATAGCTAAAAATTCCATTGCCTTCTATTTTCTAGGAACCGATTTAAATAAATCATTTGATGGAAAGCCCTGTGTTGATAATGGCCAACCTCATACGCTTCACGCTCTGAGTTTAATATTATTAGCGAATGAAAACAATTTAACCAACATCAAATATAAACAAGTCGGGAAACCGGAAGCTGGACGCTTCAGTTACGAAAGGTTTTGTGCATTTCTTTGTACGTAGCATGTAATATATGCATATACAATATTATGTGAGAATATCCACTTTCGGATGATATTGACATTTATAGCCTTGAATTTGCATAGAAGCGACAACTTTGACGTATTATAACTTTGTTAGCAATAGTGCGATTTGCACCAAACTCGGTAACATCATGCTCTATGTTACACCCTATATTGTTGCGAAATTTCGTCGTCCTAGCATGAACTTAAGGGGGGTTTTGCAGCGAATTAATAAAAATTATAGTAATATACTATTATTAACTTTATTTGTGCAGATATCAGTGTGGAAGGTATTTTGGAGCCCAGGCACCATATAGTGGCAGCCTCTTGATTTTTTTCAGATTTTTCGGTTGGGTAGTTTCTGAGAATGGCCCCCGTAAAGGAATGGTCATTTTCAACCCCCCGCACTCCCCACCTTTCTAACAAATGTCAAAACTAAGCCTGTTTTCGAAAAGTACTAACCGAGACCTTTAATTTGATACCCCACACGACTATATTTGATGAAAAAAAAAATTACACCCCCCTTTTGCATGTATGGGGACCCCCCCTTAAATTCAACGTAAAAGGATGTAACTCACTGTATGCGTGAGCGTTCACAGTTCCCACCTTTCTACCAAATTTGGTGTCAATCGCTGTAACCGTTTCCGAGAAAAATGCGTGTGACGGACAGACAGACAGACAGACAGACAGACAGACAGACAGACGGACAGACAGACAGACAGACAGACAGACAGACAGACAGACAGACGGTAAACCGATTTTAATAAGGTTTTGTGTTTACACAAAACCTTAAAAAAGGACTAGGGAGAATTAGATTCTTCTTGAATGGAATTTTAATATTTCACTGGAATTTCAATTATTCTCGTTAATTATGACGTCAGCATCTTATTTGTATGGCTTAGGATGCTGTTAATTAGCACGAAATTGATAAGTTTGAACTGCTATAACTTTCCCACTAATAGTTGGATTTTCATGAAACCTGGCATATGTATGCACGAGGCTGTCCTCTATGTCGGTGCACTTAGGATGAACTTAAGGGGAGTTTTTTAGTCTATTTTTAAAAGTTGATAATATACTATTAGTAAATTTTTTGAGCAGATACCGGAATGGGACATCTCTCGAAGATTAGATTTCACATAAGTGTTTTACACAAAGCCTTAAAAAGGGCTGCAGATAAATAGATAAATAAATGTGACTTTAATATTCCACGAGAATGTCAATTTTTCCGGGTAATTATGACGTCAGCATCTGATTTGCATGGCTTTGGAAGCAGTAAACTCGCGCGAAATTGCTAAGTTTGAACTGCTACAACTTTGGCGTTAATTGCCTGATTTCCATGAAATTTAGCACATATGTACGAAATATTGTCCCCTATGCTGGTACAAAATTCGGAAGTCCTAGGATGAATTTAAGGGGGGTTTTCAGTAAATTTCTAAAAAGTAGTAATATGCTATTAGTAAGTTGACTTGAGCAGATATCGGAATGGGACATATTTTGAGGCCTAGATTTCATCTAGGCGCACCACCCTGATTTTTTTCGGATTTTTAGGTTGGGTAGTTTCCGAAAATGAGTCCTGTCTCACTTCAAATGCGTACATTTTGACTCCTTACTCAAGCACTTTGCAATTTATGCCAAAACTAATGTCAGTTTCGGAAAGTACAAATCGAGACCTTTCATTTGATACCCTACACAACTATATCCGGTGAAAAAAAATTTTGAATCTCCCCTTTGCATGTATGGGGAGACCCCCTTCAAACTCCACCTAAATTTATGCCACTCGCTGTATGCGTGGGATTTCATAGTTCCCATCTGTCCACCAAATTTCGTTCGGATCCGTTTAGCCGTTTTGGAGAAAAATGCGTGTGACAGACAGACAGACATTGAATCGTTTTGTTATACACAAAACCTTAAAAAAGAATGATTCCTGAATTTTCACCATTGTTACCGACTTAATAAAAAATGTAAACAGGGCTACTGGCCTATGCTAACGATATCGACATCATGGGAAGAACCACCCGAGACGTACAAACTACCTTCATCCAGATCGAGCAGCCAGCGCGAAATCTTGGGCTGTATATCAATGAAGGCAAGGACAAAATATATGGTGGCAACGTCAGCACCGAGGACGAACCAACCTAACAACATCAAACCGCACTGGTCAAACAGGAAGAATAAGGATAGGAGAATACAACTTTGAGACCGTTGACAATTTCTCCTATCTAGGGTCGAAAATCACAACCGATAACAGCTACCATGATGAAATCCGCCCATGGTTGTTGTCAGCCAACAGAGCCTATTTCAGCTTACAAAAACTGTTCCGCACTGAAACGTCTCACCATGGGGTCAAAGCTCTTACTGTACAAGACTATGATCTTGCCAGTCCTCATGTATTCCTCAGAAACTTGGGTTCTTAGCAAGAAACATTGCGAACTCTTGGTCACGTTCGAGAGAAGAATCCTCCGAAGAATCTTTGGCCCCCTACATGAGGATGGACGATTCCGTAGCCTACATAATGACGAAATCTATGAGCGATACCATGACCGGCCGGTTGCTGGATAAAATCCGGCTCAATAGGTTACGGTGGTCCGTATGGATGAGGATGATCCCACCCGGAAAGTCTATAAGGGCAATATCTATGGTAGAAAAAGAAGACGAGGCAGACCCTGCCTAAGATGGCAGCGATGGCCGTAGGCCAGGACGCCAGACAGCTTTTAGGGATAGCGAATTGGTGGACCTCTGCGCAAAACCTGGGATATCTGGAGTTCTTTATTAAGGCAGGCCTAGACCGGATACCGGTTGTTGCGCCGTTGATGATGATGAAACACCGAGGGACGAAATATAGTCATGTGGGGTATCAAATGAAAGATCCCTCTCCGAAGTTTTGACAATTGTTGGAAAGGTGAGGAGTGTGGGGGTCGAAAGTGATCATTTCTTTCTCGGCCCCTTTCTCAGAAATTACCCAACCGAAAAGTCTGAAAAAAATCAAGAAGCTGCTACTATATGTTGTCCAGGCTCCATACCAATATCTATTCAAATAAAGTTAATAATAGTATATTACTGTAATTTTAAGTAATTGACTGCAAAACCCCCCTTCAGTTCATACTAGAATTATGAAATTTTGCATTAATATAGAGCATATTATCAAGTTTCCTACCAAATGACACTATTACTAACAAATTTATAATAGGTCAGATTATCGCTTCTGTGCAAATTCAAGACTTTCAGTCGATATCACTCGAAAGTGATTATTCTCACATAATATGTGCGTATATTATGTGCTAGGTACAAATGGGATAAATGTCCACTCAAATGTTTTTAAAAAAGAAACACAACACAGAAGACAAAACCTTCCGTATTCATTCAATCATGTGACAACTTTAAATTGTGAATATAGTTTTCACTAAATAAATAAACAAATATTGATTTGAAATTATAATTATGCCTCATTTGAATTGAAGTCTACATAAAACCTAGTATAATTTAGTCATATTAATCCCATTACACAAAACCGTGACTAATATTGGAGGCAGCCGTTTTGAAGTAATGAACGTCTACATTTCATTGGCTTTCTACTACTATAATCTAATTTGCACAACGTTGTAGTATATAAGCCTAATTCTACTGAAACCGTTATCAAATAGGGTTGAATATTTTGCACGAGAATGATTTACAACAAAAAAATAGAAAAAAAAATCGTGAATCATGCCTTGAAACTGCAATCAAACCAATGCAGGCAGTTAACTTGGAAAAACTAATTTGTTTACTTGGAATGGATATTTACTGCCACTGATCATGACCCGATCAACTAATGTTTTCCTTTAGTCATATTCGAATACGCTTTCCACTCTTCCAATGAGAAGTTTAATTGTTTTTTTTGAAAATTGGTTACAATCATTTTTTTACCAATGTGCCCTACATGCATATGTAGGTCGGGTTAAAGGCTTCGAACATAGGTTATAAATAAGCAAGTAAACTTGTCATTGTTAAACAGATAAGCTGTTGTCGACAGGCTGTTGCTTCGATGTTTGTTTTCAGGCAAAGATTTCATCAGCCCCGATGAGGATCTCGTGCATGCCACAGAGCAGTAATTACAAATGGAGTTAGCAAAAGTTCACTGTTTACGATATTTTATAACTTTTTTCTAGCTAAAGTGATTTATCAGTGGTTAGGTTATCTTTTGAAATGGTCAGTGAAAATGCAGACCAAAAAGCACAAAATTATGGAAACTGAATAAGTAAGTCTTGTTCCGTCTTTATTAAAGCCGTTTATTGACCACTAATAAAGCACTGTGGGCAGAGATGAGTTTAAGGATCGATGTTACTTTTAAGGTTTAGTTTTACACAAGCCGGAAAAACAGGAAGCTCGACACTTCGGCTATGAAGGTTGTGTTCATCCTGTATGAGAAATATTCCTTGATTTGCCGAACTCCGCCGTTCATGTGAATTCATTTTATATGATGACAACTTCATACACCTCTTAGATTGCCGGTAAACCCATGTGAAATTCAAAACTTGACCTTCTATAACTTTGTTAATAATAGTGGGATTTTCTTCGAAATTTCCTAAATTATGTATTATATTATTACTTATATTGGTACGAAATTTTGTATATTTTTAGGATGAACTTGTGCAGATGATGTTTGCTTAGCGTCTAATAGCAAAAATGATCTGAAGCAAATCGGCCAAAATGGAATGATCGCCTTATGCAACACGGTCTCAGAATGAATCTGAATTAAAGTGAATTGTCGACGACCGACCTAACGAAGCAGCCACTGTCACTGTCAGCGTCAGTGATCTGTCCAGAACTGAGCGATGTAAATAACTTGAATCAATGCTATCAGTCTAATGGAGAACTGAATTATGAAATTGCTTCACGCATTAGTGCAACCTGAATGAAGTGGTGTTCATCATGTACATCTGGTGTTCTTTGTGATCGACGTATCAACGAATGTCTCAAATCTAGAATTTACCGCAATGTCGTCCGTTCTGTCGCTCGTTATGGCTCCGAGTGTTGGCCGACTTTAGAAAACAATGAACGGCTGTCTTACGGTAATGGAGACGAAGATGATGCGTGGGATTAGTGGCGTGACACGTTCTGTTCACATCCAAAATGAGGATATCCGGTATCAATATGGAGTTGCGCCGATCGTGAAAACATTGCGAGAGTGGCGTCTTCCATGGTATGATCACGTAATTCGTACTAACGAGAATTCACTTGCCAAGATTGGTCTACACATCGAAGCTGGTGGTAAGCAACAAAAAGGTCGGCCGAAACAACGGTGGCTTGATACGCCGGATGGGGATTTGAAAGCCTCATGATTGCATCCAGATCAGGCATTTGATAGAACCAAATGGCGAAACCACGACGAGCCGACCGAACGGGACAAAGGCTGAAGAAAAACAAGAAGATAAAAATAAGGGAATCTTTTGGTCAATTTCTAAAATCTGGTAATATGCTTTTATTAGCTTTATTTGAGCAGGTAGCGGAATGGGATGTATTTTGAAGTCTAGATTTTGTATAAGTGCACCATTGTGAATTTTCTCAGTCTGTGTTTGGATAGGTTCTTAGAATGAAACCTGTTACACTTTTCGGGTCACACATTTTAAGCCCACACACCCCTATGTTTTACCCAATATCAGAAGTAAGATCAGTCTAGAAAAGTACTCATTAAATCCTTTCATTTGATAGCACATGACTATGTTCGATAAAAAAAAATTACGCACCCTTTCTCATGTATGGGAAATCCCCCTTAAACTCCACAGAAAATGGCGCAGCTTACTGTATGTAAAAGTATTCAAAGACCTCATATTCTCACCAAATTTTTATTTCAGTAGCCTCAGCCGTTTCCGAATGAATCGGGTATGACAGACAGACAGATATTGAATCGGTTCTAATAAGGTTTTGTTTTACACAGAAAAAGGCTGGGGAGAAGTAGATTCTTGATAAGTGGAACTTTAATATTCCGCTCGAATATCAATTATTCTCGATAATTATGACGTTAGCATTTTATTTGCATGGCTTATGATGCAGTAAATTCGTCCGAAATTGATAAGTATAACGGCTACAACTTCGATACTAGTAGTCGGATTTCCACGAAACTTGGTAGTGTTATGCGCGATACTGCCTGCTACGCTGCTGGTTGCTAGGATGAACTTAAGGTGGATTTTGCAGTCTATTGGCAAGTTTATTTGAGGGGATATCGGAATGGGACATATTTTGAGGCTTAGATTTCACCTAGGTGCATCAACCAGAATTTTTTGAGATTTTTGTGTTGGGTAGTTTCCAAAAATGAGTCCCCCCTTTTCTTAGAGAGCCCCTCTTCAAAGTCCATGCAAATTTATGTCTTTCACTGTATGCGTGAGATTTCATAGTTCCATAAAATTTTGTTTGAATCGGTGCGACCGTTTTGGAGAAAAATGAATGTGGCAGACAGACAGACAGTGAATCAATTTGAATAAGGTTTTGTTTTATACGAAAGTTTAAAAAAAAGCTTATTTTCCCAGGATACAAAAGTGATATACAATTTTTCCACGTCTTGATTAATACATTACGAAGACGGTATTAACTAGACTGGAAAGCCGACGGAGCCATTCTCAGAAACTACCCAGCCCATAAACGTGAAAAGAAACACGAAGTCGCCCCTATAGATGCCGACCCTACAAAACACCCTTCATACCGATATCTACCGAAGTAAAGTTAACAATAGTATAGTACTCTCTTTGTGGGAAATTTGTGGAAACTCCCTTAAATTTATCCTAGAATCCGATTTCCTGTAATAATATAAACCACGATACCACCAAGTATAGTAGCTGAAAGTTGCATGTTTATGTAAATTTAAAACACTGAATATTAATGTTGGTGGTCAAAGGGTAGTATAGGACCCAGGGCGAAACGTAGATTGGTACTCACGATGGAGCATAAAACCTGGGAAATGCCTGCTGAACCAACACCAACAGCTCTACTACCAAACCCTATCTCTACCTCCACGTGGTGACCGCTGGGAGCTCTTTCTTAACGAAAAGCTGCAGACGGAGAAGGATGAAGGCGAGTCTCCCGCGCCTAAAAACGGGACAAATTATACCAACTGGTCCTCCAGGTTGGGGGTTGGGTAGGGCTGACAACCCCTACACGGAAAACAACTTGTTACGGAGCCACAATAGGAGGCTCGGACTGGACGAATTATACAACGACGAACCCGGCAACAACAACGGAATCACGATTTGCGCATTTTCTCATGGAACGTGCGCTCCCTGTACAGAGATGAAGCTGATAAGCAGCTTGCCGATACCCTGTCCCAATATAGGGCTGATGTAACAGCGTTATAGGAGATGCGTTGGACAGGGGCCAGTTTCCTGGAGAAGAGCCGTTACACCATATATTATAGTGGCCATCCAGTAAACCATGTGCTCGGAGTAGGTTTCTTAGTCAGCCAAAAAATGAAACCTGCTGTTATCGGCTTTGAAAACGTAAGCGAACGGCTATGCACTCTGCGCTTGCGAGGCCAGTTTAGAAATATAAGCCTCATTAATGATTCACACCCCTACAGAGGAGACTACAGAGTCGGAGAAGGATACCTTCTACGAGGCAGTAGAACGAACCCTCGAAGCCTGTCTCAGATATGATATCAGAATCATACTTGGGGATTTTAACAGCCAAGTAGGGAACGGAGCCTGTATTCAGGCGATACGTTGGATCCCATAGCTTATACGAAAATACAAATTATAACGGACTGCGGATTATTCAATTAACAGTGTCACACGAAATGGTTGTTGGAAGTACCCTGATTTGCTGCGGAAAACGGTCCACAGACATACATCGGGCCTCTCCAGACGGGACCACTTTCAACCAAATTGACCACAGTGTAGATCGAACTGCCGCCACCTCTCAGCCTTGATGAATATCAGAACATATAGGGGGCCACTATAGACTCGGATCACTATCTCGTTGGCATGCACCATGCCGAGCTCGAATAACAGCACCACCCAGAATCCCCTTTGACAATCAGGTGAGAGTTAACACTGAAGCCATCCACAACACAGCCCTAAGCAACACCTATAAGAGGGGAAATGGATGCCGCAATAACCGCAGTCAATAGAGGACCTGGAGATGAAGCATCAACTAATGATCTTCACAACCACCTGAAGAACGTTATCATTGATACGGCCACAAATTTACTTGGCCCCAGCCGCAAAAGGAGTCGGAACGGCTGGTTTGACGATGAATGTAAGCTAGCAACGGAACGGAAGAATGCCGCATACCGAGTAATGTTGCATTCTCAAAGAACGCGGGCACGCGCAGAGACTTATCACGAACTCCGTCGAGCGGAGAAGCGACTTCACAGACGGAAAAAGGAAGCCTGGGAGAACCAACAAGTCTGTGCACTAGAAAAGTACAGGGAGCAACCGCACCAGGCGCGCAAGTTTTACCAACAAGTAAGCAGGATGAAGCCTTATACACCACGATGCTCATCTTGCCGAGACAAAGAGGGAAATCTGATTTCCGACAGAATGGGCATATTGGAGCGAAGGGTTGAGTACTTTGATGAGCTACTGAACAACCAGAACATCGGCGAGTTGGAGGTCCCGCCAACTAAAGACGACGAACAAATACTGCCACCACCAAGTATAGGAGAAACAGTCCCTGCAATTCATCGGCTAAAAAGTCATAAGTCGCCAGGAGCCGATGGAATTACAGTCCGAATTGGTTAAATATGGAGGCGGCCAGTTACACCAAGTGGTTCATCACCTTGTGCTCAAGGTAGGGGACAGCGAATCAATGCTTGACGATTGGCAACGAGGCATTATCTGTCTCGTACATAAAAAGGGAGATATCACACAGTGCAGCAATTATAGAGGTATCACGTGGCTGGGTAACATCTATAAGATATTCTTCGCTATCTTGCTAGGCCGGATAGCCCCATACGCCCACAACATCATTGGCCCATACCAAAGAGGTTTCACTCTAGGCAAATCAGCAACAGATCAGATTCTCGGCGGCAAGCGTTGGAATATGGACAACAGTTGCATCATCTATTCATCGACTTGAAAGCCGCCTATGATAGCATAGCTAGGGTCAAAACTGTACACGGCCATGAAAGAATTCGGTATCCCGAAGAAATTGATAAAACTGACTAGGCTGACCCTAACCAATGTGCGATGTCAGATAAAAGCAGCAGGATCACTCTCAAGACCATTCGACATCAACAACGTTCTACGATAAGGGGATGCCCTATCATACGTCCTCTTTAACCTGGCCCTGGAAAAAGTGATCCGTGATGCTGATGTAAATGCAAGAGGTACGATCGCATTTAAGTCCACCCAACTACTGACCTATGCTGACGATATCGACATCATGGGAAGAACCACTCGATGCGTACAAACTGCCTTTATCCAGATCGAGCAGGCGGCCATTGGGCCGAGATCTTGGGCTGCACATCAATGAAGGCAAGACGAAATATATGGTGGCAACGTCAGCACCGAAGACGAATCAACCAACATCAAACCGCATTGGTCAAACAGGAAGAATAAGGATAGGAGAATACAACTTTGAGACCGTTGACAACTTCCCCTATCTAGGGTCGAAAATCACAACCGATAACAGTTACGATGATGAAATCCGCGCATGGTTGTTGGCAGCCAACAGAGCCTATTTCAGCTTACAAAAACTGTTCCGCCCGAAACGTACAAGACTACGATCTTGCCAGTCCTCATGTATTACTCGGAGACTTGGGTTTTTAGCAAGAAGAATTGCGAACTCTTGGCCGCGTTCGAGAGAAGAATCCTCCGAAGAATTTTTGGCCCCCTACATGAGGATGGACGATTCCGTCGCCTACATAACGACGAAATATATGAGCGATACCATGACCGTCAGGTTATGGATAAAATCCGGCTCTATAGGTTACGGTGGGCGGGTCACTTAATCCGTATGGATGAGGATGATCCCACCCGGAAAGTGTATAAAGGCAATATCAATGGTAGAAAAAGAAGACGAGGCAGACCCTGCCTAAGATGGAGCGATGGCGTAGGCTAGGACGCCAGGCAGCTTTTAGGGATATCAAATTGGTGGACCTCGGTGCAAAACCGGGATGTCTGGAGTTCCTTATTAAGGCAGGCCTAGACCGGATACCGGTTGTTGTGCTGTTGATGATGGTGATGAATATTAATGTTACACTAAAGTGAGTAATCTGACGTCTATATAGACATACATAGATTACTAGTTGGAACAGTTTTACACTCAAATGTTCTTACAGAAAAAAATAGACAAAATCGTTCATACCTAAAGCTTTGGTCATCTTTTCCAGTTTTACAAAACATGTTCTGACCAACTTTCTCCAGTAGCCGTACAGGAATCTTTTGGACAACCAAATAGAGCGGGGACCTTTCAGTTTGTACTTAAGTAGGCTGAATAGCTTCAATTTCATGAAATTTTGCAGGCTAAAACTTTCTTTCGTTTCCTCCGGAAGAGTTCTCTTTGTTTTTGGAGATTTTACCTTGCGTAGGCAGCGTTTTATTTTAGAAAAGTACACTCAAAAATCGCCTTTTTCTATGGAAAATGGCTGAGATACCTTTAGACTGTTTGGAGAATTCTTTTGCTTTGGCGTCACCATTTACAACATAATAACGTACAGCATTTATGCGAAAAATCAAGCCCGCAGGAATGAATGAACTCTGCCTCGAGTCGTAGGTTAACTTTGATCTTTAGGGTTCTATGTTATTACCGTCATTTAAGCGATAAATTAAGGAGTACCCGCTAATACTCTACATATAGCCTTCTAGATAGGTATGTAAGTATTACAGAGCAATCTTACATAATATTTCTTCTCGGATAAGTTTTCCGCGTTGATGAGCTCCTCAGTATGAAGCGAAATTATACTTTGAAGAAATAGGACCACTTCTTGGGTGGATAAAGTTTTCTTCAAGTTTATTATTCAATTTTGAAAACATTCACTAGGAATATTATGCCGATAATCGCTTATGTGGTTCCACAACAATTTGTCAATTAGCCTCAATATGTTGATAACATTATCTTGACTTCTGAGCAGCATGATCTATCGAACAAATTGTCTGTGGAGCGGAAATCGTTTAAAATACTAATTTATTGACTGATGTCTTATTAATTACGGCGTCATGCTAAGTGAGTTCGCTCTTATTTGATCATAAAATTGTACGGAAGTTTTCAAACAAATGATCGATCCCCAATGATAGCGATAACTGGCTCGTTTGGAATGAGACAGTAAATTTTCTTTTTTCTCACAAAACTTCGGTGTTTTGTGTTTGTTTGTTATCAAATGGATACTTTACTGGTTAAATTGGTGTGTAAATATGATTTGAATCAATGGGAAGACAGGAAGTTTTTACCTATCGACAGGAAAGATTCATTTTAAATAACATTATTGCTGATCACGTATTTCAACTAATATACTATAGATAATATGTTTGGGTTGTCACAGTTTTGTGAGCATGAAAAATGATTTTAAATGCCGGAATTGCAGGTTTAATAGCACAACACTCAACACGTCACTTGGTAATTTCCCTCGAGGTGAGCTTGTTCGTGGAATCGTTAAGTATAGACAGTTCAGAGAGGTGGAGCTATTATAGCATAAAATGGGTTATATAATGGATGATATAATTCAGACACAAGTCTAAAATGCTGCTTTTCATTTGAATGGGGAAAAGATGATTAAAACATTCAAATACGAGTGACTGAATCCTCATGCGCTATCTAAATCTAATGATGATTGGGAATGCTAAAAATGTGCTTGTATGCGGCGGGAACGCAAAGAATTACCAAAATGATTGGAGAAGAAACTGCGAAAAGGTTTACGTGACTGGACGCCGTGCTATAAGAAGAACGACTTCTTGGTCAGAGTCTACCTATTTTTATCAAAATGTTGATTTTCTTCTCCTATTCATCGATTCTTCTTTCAAGTAACGCTATTCATGCATTGGATGATTAAACTCTCAAACGCGTACGCTTATCGGCTTCTATATTCTTTCACTTTCACGTTTGCCTTTGAACTTCAACATTATCAATTTCGTTGATAAAAATGTCAACTGTAAGTAAAAGTGACTTACATATAATGCTAGCAAACAACATTTTCGTATTTGTTCAAGTTTGCTTCAAATCTTTATGTATTATAGTTCGTTTTGCCTTTAGCGAAGGTTATCGCTACGGCCGTCACATAAATTTTATTAAATGAGAAAAATTCTAATTAAAACCAAGTTATAGTATGTAATAGTGTTATATGTGTATATTTGGATTAAGTGAAACAGTTCATGAAAGAGCAACTGAAGAGTGAAACTAAAAGAGAACTAAACTGGAAACGTCTGTATGTAGTTTCCTTACAATTTGAAGGCTATTCGTTTTATCTTGAAATACTATAGATTTGCGAAGAATTCAACACAACCCCTTTTTGAGTTTCGTTTGGCTACAATAAAGCAAAGGACGGAATTGTATGTTGAATGTTCCAAAATACAATTAATTTCACTTTGTGGTAATTCTTATATGTGTATTATTTCACTGAGTGGCTTAATCAAAGCAGCTGCTTAAATATTTTAAAATGGTTCAGTGTACGAGGATCGTCTCAAAAACCATGCACATTGTTCTATTCTCCTCCTTCCCGCTTCTCAGTCGCCGATTCTTAGCGTCTCAGAATGTTTACTACGACAGGTAGCTCAGCGCGGCTGTTCAGCTGATGAATACGCTAGCGTAACGGAATTAGATACTCCTTTTACTTAGGGAACAAGTCAGAGTCTGGTGAACTCGTGTTTGAGCTGAAAGGTACATGAGGCACCACTTTCCAGTCATACATGCCAACGCAATAATCAACCACAAAGGCCCAATGTGCGAGTGCCCATTATTATGCGAAATCACTATGTGTAAATTGCTCTGATGGATTTCTGCAAGAAGACGCGATAGTACGCTGCTGTCACATTCGTTTGACCTAGAACTCGGTGCTAAAGGCCCATAAGGACATTTTTATCTGTTACTAGCGGACCCGACAGACTTCGTACTGCTTCAATCGATAAATAAAAGACCTAAACTTTTGTATAAAAATTTTAAAAAACGTCTGCGGATTCGACCAATTTCATTATGTCGTGATTGCTGTTGTTGTGTTTGATGTGCACGAACTCGTTGCATTCTAAGCCCATCTACTTCATTATCACTCACTAAATAACGCACTTCTGACATAGCAATACGACTACTTTCTTGCTCTGTCTCTCTCTGGTCATCAGTGCGGTTAGCACGTGAGGTAGCTCTTCGCACATTTGATTGACTGCGACGACCTAAGTCAGGTGATCTTCTCCTCGGCATCGTAAATTGTAAATAATCAAAGTGAGAAAATTTTTCGCTCACTTAGCACTTAGCAGTAAAGTAAATATAAAAAAAAAAGAACACATTACCTGGAATATCACTATAAAAAGGATCGCCAAAGTAAAGAAAGTTCTCGCGCACTCATAGATATCGTAACGCAATATCGTAATACTTCTTTCCGTGTTCTAAAGTGCAACAGGATGGATTGACATATTAGTTGGTTGTCAAATCTAATGTCAAATATTATCGTTGCGTTTAGAAATTTAATTTGTAACAAAACTTAATATCTAGTCTAGGTCTAGGTTTGGTCTTGAAATATTTATGGAAATTCAGAGAAGGTTTAAACGGTGAGAAACAAAAATACTAAAAACAGAAATTCTATTTTCCAATACAACATGTTCTGAGCTGTGAAACATTTTATGTCTTTTGTCTTTTTAGAAATAAAAGATTGTCATTTGGTTGTCAAATATTTCTAGTTGCGTTAAAAAATTTGTCCGTTTCATAGCTGTAATATGGGGTCCGATGAACACAGTGAGTGATTGAACTTTATTGAATATCAATAAAGTTCAAATTGACTCTAAATTTTATTTAGAAAAAAACGTTTATATGGGAAGAAGAAAAGTGCTGGTTTTAGGGTTTTACAGGCAATTATTCGAATTTTTCTCACCTTTTAAACCTTCCCTAGACCTCCACGGACATTTCAAACCCAAGATAAGATAAATCCGTTCAGCCGTTCTCGAGTTTTAGCGAGACTAACGAACAGCAATTGATTTTTATATATAAGAAGAAGAAGATTTCCTCAACTTTCTTTCTTAATTAGTTAGGTCCCAGGGAAGATGGGGTTTTCCATTAGTTTGATTGAGATTTCAACTCTGGTTCCAAATCTCTAACCCACTTTTCATTAATTACACTTTGCAAAGGGAAGGCATTACCTTCCACGACAATTCTGTGTTGGAGTTAAGGGCCTAACGACCCAAAATTTTCTTCATTTTTCAAAATGAGGAAAATAGATGAAGTTGATGCTTTGATAGCGTCGGATATTTCCTCGCATATTGCTTAACGATGATCATTGCGAAAATCCGACACGAAATTTACGTGCATATAAAGTTTTACAAGCAGTAAAACCTTCAAATAAGGAATTTGCCTTAAATTTTGTAATTAAGCGCTATCAAAAGTTCTTGCATATGAGTGAGATGATGCTTTCAAGGAGAGTTGAGAATTCGTCGAAAACTTGCCCCTTTATGGATTGCCGTCAATAAATTTTACCGAAGATGACTTCGAAAAAGTGAAAGAAATCGCATCTGAAAACCGTTCCAATTTTCCTCAAAAACGCTATCATGAATCTATCTATGGATATGATGGGTTGCTGTAGTTACGATCCCAAGTTCCTAGAGTGCAACGTAATTGGCGATCAGACATGTCTCTAGAAGTATGAAATGTTTATATTGAAGGTACTTCCACGACTTCCCGAGATGCTCGCACTCGTCTCCTACTGTCCTGTGCCAAGTGCCCTTCCGATGACACACTTGTCAGGTATCTTGGAAGAATGGATTCTGCCGCATGGCGAAGCCCACAAAGCAATTATCGCCTCCTCCTTAATGTGTGACCTTACCACTTCAGCCTTCCGATCACAATGCGTATGAGTGCCAGGCCTATGCGCCCACCAAGTTCTTCGTTTAAGATAGTGTCAGGCCAGCTTTCGCATGACATCTGGTACTCCCATAAAGCGACACAGAAAAAAATCAGCCCAGAACATTCTCAACTTGAACTTGATTTTGAGATAGCTGCTCTTCCAGATTTCAAACAAGGCGGCGAAAGCGGATCTAGCGCTGATAATGCGTGGGGCAACATCCAGTTCGGTGCCACCGTCGGCAGAAACCACGCTTCCTAGATATACAAATTGATCGACGCCTTCGATGTTATGCCCATTAAGATAGAGAGTGTTTTGTTAGTGTTTATCTTTAGGACTAAAGATCCTACTTGCCTCTCTTTTCAAGTCCGGAGCCATTTGGCCAAGGTCCATGACCCGATGAGAAAGTAAACAGATGTCAACAGCGCAGTCGAAATGTTTGAGGCAAGATGTCACAGTCCATTGAATTCTTCCACGTCCTCCGAACAAGGCAGCATGAAGAATCTTACCGATAACAAGAAGAAATACTATCAGTAGTAGGATGCATCTCTGGCGGACTTCCCTTTGGATCTCAAATTCCTCCGATGTTTTACCTCTGTGCAGTACGTGATATTTTGCGCCACAATATGTCGCTTTGATATTGGTTATTAGTTTCTCCGAAATGCCTCCTCCCTCCAAAATACACTCCCTGTTCATGCTTTCAAAAGCTTTCGCGAAATCAACGAAGAGCAGGTGTAGCGAAGAGCTGAACTCCGCGTACTATTCAAAAATGGTCCGTAGAGGGTTGATGTGGTCAAAGCAGGAGAATTGGGAGCGGAAACCAATTGCTCTCTATCGAACAAGCTTTGGAAATGTTCTTTGATGTGCTCCAGAATTATTTTAACTTCTAGAGAGAGAATGAGTCCTATCAAATTGCTCAAATGTTCAAATTTGAGACTTTTAAGAGAAACGGAAAGGATGACAAATCTAACCTCTGTTGTTCGACAAGGGTATATGCGGAGAAGGAAAATTTTACGATCCCCCTTATTTGCATGGGGACCACCTAAACATCACACAAAATCATGTTTTTCATTGTATACATAGGATTTCATAGTGCGTATATATCTAGTAAATTTCACCTCAATAGGCGCAGTTGTTTCTGAGAAAAAATCTCGACACCAAAGTCAAGCTGAGACTGTTCTACGTAATTGTTCTTCTGTATTGTTATATGAGAGTATCAGATGGAAAGTGATAGACGCTGTTACTTAAAAGTTCCAAGCCTTCGTCAGCCCTTGTCTGTGCCATATTATCGGAGTACGTTGGCCTGACACTATCTCAAACGGAGAATTTGGTCGGCACACAGGGCTGGCACTTGCACACACCTTAAAGTGCGTTTTTGAGAGGTTGTCGAAAAACGAATGTCGAATGAAGTGTCCTATTGGAAGCAGTTAGGATTTTGTACACTTTTTGAGGGATTATGTAGTAGAGTTGACATATGTGATTGCCTCGATAGTCAAAATAGCCATTTGGCAGATTAACAAGCACTTAACTCAGTCTGGATAGAGATCGAAGTGAAATTGACCTCCAAAAAGAACTTTCCTAGAACGCTTTGACGACTAGTCCGGATAGATGGCGGTCTTTTGTGGACGTCAAATTTTCCCGAATATAAAAAAGGTCACCTGGACTACCTAAAAGGTCATGGAAGCATGAAATTACGAAGAAGTCAACTGCTCCTTAGTAGGCAACCCAACTACTGGTAGCATATTATAAGCACAATACTGCGCGACGCATGTCTTTAGGTAAGGTTGCCAGAGGTTCAGAGGAAAATCGAAAGGAAACATACAAGTATATGACAGGCGGCCAAGAGACCATTGGAAAAATCAAAAAATTTTGCTCTAACAGCCAATCAATATTATGCTCGACTCTAGCCACTAATAGTAACCCGTGAATAACGTTTAAAAATTGAGTTCTAAGAGAATAGTTGAACATAAAAACATGTTTCAATTTTTGATAAACAACTTATTGCGATAAATTCGTTATAGGATTTTTCGTTGGTCGGCATAGAACATGGGATGACGAAGGAATGAGAGGTTTCTGGCTGTTAGCGTGCCGGAAAAGCTAAAACCTAACTGAAGTTATGGTCTGGACAATCATCGTCTGTGATTCTGTCAGCGAAATTGAAATAATTCATAGAATTATGAATAGTGGCAAATATACATCGACGTTAGAGACACGAGGTTTCTTCCAATGAAATTATGTACGGAAATTCTATGAGCAAATGGGATTAAAATTGTGGAGCGGCCAAGTAATTCAATCCAATAGAGAATATTAGGACCACTCTAAAAAACGTTAATGTCGGCGAACCACCAGGTCTCAAAATATCGAAATTAGAGAAACTCAAAGTAATTCAGAAGCTTTAGAGCCCGCGAATTTGGCAGACGTGTCCTAATCTAATAAAGATGCCCCCGCTAATAATAATATTGTCATGAACTTATTGAGGGCATGTAGTCTGTGAAGGCCTTTGCATGTCGTGGGTGGCATAATTTTCGGTGTTAAACCTACCCTACATGATCAGTATTTAATCCGTTTGGCGAATGACCAAATTATGGCTAACTGATCGTTTATGGCAATGACTGATGAATGGACTGATGATAGATTGAGTATAATGAAGTTGCCATTGGGATGTTGGTCGGAATGTGACTTCGGAAAGGTCCGTATATTTAAATCCATGCGATAATAACTCTCTTTTGTCGTCTTGTTTATACTAACACTTCAGTCCATCAGTTTTTCATCTGTATAGAGGAGGTCTTACAATCTACGAGATACATGCCTGGATCCTGTTTCGATATACATAATCGTCGCAATTGTTTTTGCAAGCACCAAAATGTGTGAAGATATTTCTTAGAAATAAAAGCGATTAATTCAAGAAGATGAATCTGACGCAAACTTGTGGGGAATATTCAGGTAGATCATCTTGTTTTCTGCCTTCAGTTATATGAGTTTTGATACAATTGCTATAAAAGTCATCAGTAGCTGTATAGATATCTTTAGCAACTGTACAGACATCGACAATTGTGGATAACTAACAATAAATGTTAAATCAACAAAGTAGCTTCCACCTAGCGTCAAACTGTTAAAGCGGTTTTCAGTTTCCTAAAACAAAGAGCCTGTGTGCACTTGGGTAAATAATAAAGCGCAGATCCCCGCCAGTGACAATCGTAAATATTTTTATTGAGTTAACATTTTCTTATAACAGACATTTTAATTTTTTTCATGAAGCAGATACTCAAAATATGGAAAGCTGACTGTCAGATTTTGTGGTTGTACATATTGTTTGCTAATTCTTGATGTGTCATCTTCAACTTTCAGACAAACTGAAGACACAATTATTGGATTATTAGTGACTTAGAGCCTGCTGGATAGTAAGGAATTTTTTGAGAGTGTATTTGTGGAATGCTTGGAAAAGAAAATTTTTAAGGATGATCGTGTATTGAAATCTATTTCGTGCCAACTACTGGTCGTCTGTGCAAGGGGCAAATTGAAATTTGAATAGACAAAGGAGTGAAAATGTCTTCACTTCCGAGAAAATTTCAAACTACAACCAAAATAGCAGAAACTGAATGCCCGGGAGAGAGGGAAGTGTGAATTAAAGACGTTCTAGACAAGGCAATTTTCAGGATAACAGGATAGCAATCTAGGAATCGAGATCGTAGGAGATAAATTGATATATAGCTTTCCTTTGAAAAGTCTTCTTCTTCAGCCTTTATCCCGTTCAGCTATCTTGATCAATTGCTAGGTCAACGGCCTGATCTGGATGGAGTTGCGAGGCTTTCAAATCACCATCGAGCGTATGAAGCTATCATTGTTTCGGTCGGCCTTTTAGTCGTTTTCCATCGACTTTGATGTGTCGCATTATCTAGTAGCAATCACTTATTTCCCGTATGACCCACATGTCGCAAGGCACACAGTCTTTTAACGATGCGGTGGGTGAGATGGTTTAACGAATGTCTATCGCTGTCATTGCCCTAGATTCCAAAGCCAGTCGTCATGGGTGCTTGTGTTCTTCTTTGTCCTGTCGTGCTGTTTAGTCTTATCAACTGTGGTAATAAGCGTAGAAGCCTTATACTACAACAAAAAACGACTAAGAGACATACAATATCCAAACTCCAGCGAGTTCTAATGTCCATCAAGGACTATGGAGCAATCGAAGCAAAGCAGTATAAAGTATATTATCAAACGCTTACCCAATGTAACCAAGAAATTCGCAAAGCTAAGAGGGACTTTAACGTGATTTTGCACTCCAGAAATAATGTGCCCCCAGAGGACCAAATATTCAACTAATTTGATTTGGCCATTGAAGAAATCTAACAGAACTACAAAAGATTGAAAAAGAAACTTTAGAAATCGTTTTAGATACCCACTTTCCAGACTATGGAAATAAAATGTGATACCCACTTAGATGAAACGATTTTACACAATACGGTTTCGATTTTAATATGAAATCACGCATTCTTGCACTTGCACTTCAACTACACCGCAACAAGCATTTCAAACGCGGCGGTTGAATGGAGAGGTGCGTCCCGACCTGATGGCTTCAGATGCAGTAATTCAAAAAATGATGCAGCACTCATTCTCACATAACCGGAAATTTATCCTCGTGTTAGTTAGTTAATTCTGTTAAATAAATTGCAAATTGACCAGATTTCTGATGTGCTTGGAGTAAAGGATGAATTCAATATTTCTTCCTTTCCTTTCGTCCTATCAAACGGTGGTGTAAATACCACCAGATAACTCAACGGCGTCCATTTCGTTTGTGAACAGAATGTCCATTGTCCGGCAGCCCAACCGTTCTATTTACGCGGTTGGATAACCGCCTCTCGCGACTAATCACGAGTCCCGAACCTTGAAAGGTAATAATAGGCGGATGAGGAGTGGGATATTTTCATGTCAAAATGGTTGGGTTTAACTCCGAATCCCAATTGGCAAGTGTAAAGGAGAGAATGAAGGGGGAGCAGGTGATCCCCTGTAAAGTATTTAAACGCACAAATATTAAAACACAAAAAAGTCCGTCAATTTGTCTTTATTTCAAATGTTTCGAGCTCGATATTCCACCGAGATCTTTTATCTTCTAAAATCTTCTACTTTATTGTTTCACCGCGTATCTCCGATGGAGATCCTTTCTTATCTTAAAGCGTAAAAATGGACAAGTGGAAGGGTTTCAAGCTAAACCTGTTTTCACACACACATATTCACCACACACATGTATTATTGGAAGATCTCCGTCAAGATCCATTCCCGATTTTCTCATTTGTGTAGGATTGCAAGCTATGGCAACAAGTTAGTACGTCTACTAATTGCGTGCTACCATGCTCATCCTACACGTTTAACTAAACCTCTTCCACGACAATTATGTGATTGCATAGTTTTCATCCGATTGCGCATTGATAATCAATGAGTCGGGGACACCTTAACTCTCATTGCACATTCCGAACACGAAATAAGTGAGAGATATAGAGCTCATATTTTGTCTCAGTTTTAGCTTTTTACACATTTCGATTTCACCACTTAACATCCCCTCTCTCAAGCTCCGTTGGAAAGCCGCGGTGGTCAGCTGTCCCTTAAAACTTGCGACATCAAAAATATGGGCAGGGGGTTTGATATCCGCATATATCACTAATCAATATAGCACAGATAGAACACCTATTCTTTAGCGATGATATATGATGATAGTGTCCACTTCATTCGTAAATCCATTGTGCATTATTCGACAATTCAACCGTCATTTTACGCGGTTGGACACACACCAGTTCGGCGGTTTGCGGCCAATCGCCCTGGCAGTTAACCGCAAGTGCGTATGGGCCTTAACAGGAATAATCCTAATGGACATAATAGGCGTCTTCGATAATACCTTTTTTGGGCGGATGGTGTCAATTAACAGGAAGCGTTTTCGAAAGGAATTCTGGCTGAAGAATATTTGTAGGGCATTGTGCGCTTCCATATGCAGGGGATGTTCACAAGGGAAGTCTTATTAAATCACCCGGGGGATCTTGTAGTAGACGAATTATCCATGTTACTACTGGGAGCGGGGTATCATGCTCATGCTGATGTTAGCATACTCATATCGGGAAAATTTCTGCAAATGATCTCATAGCCTGTACAACAAATTCTGGGTTTATTAGAAAATTTTGCGATAGACGCTAGTGGCTGAACAATACTTGATCCAGGCTTTGCTAACACTTGAATGAACTTTATGGGGTAGATTACCACTGTTTGAGAGCACGACTCCAAGGCAGTTAAAACGCTCATTGGCAGTGGTTGTGCGGGTTACATTGGGATCGATCACCAGAAACCGTGTTTTATTTACATTTAGCATATGCATAAGGCTATCATTTCAAATTCAGAGTAGTTATTAGAGATCAGCTTTTTTTGGAGACGTCCCGCATGAGTGCATTCATGCTTTGACACTGAAAACGAAAAGGTGGTGAAGAAGCCCGTCCTTCCTTCTTGTGGAGATATATGTTAAAATATTCAACATTCTTCGAGGTTTATTTGTTTCCTCGAAAAAGAATCTGTCATTGTTCCTTTCAAATTCTTTTCTTTTGTTGAGCAAAGTATCAAATTTTGTTTATAGAATGAATTTCCAATCCACTATGAGGTGTTAGAAAAGGGGACCCCTCGACATGCACATGACATTTCCGAAAATTATTCTGCATAGTTTCAAAATGTTTTTTTTATGCCTCGATTTCTTTGCTGCATTAACATTCAGAAAAGCTGATATTTGACTATGGATTTGTTATGTTTTGTGAAGGCGAGAGATGAAATTTGACTTTGGAACCAACGACAAATCAAGCGAATATCGTGCAAAAGGTGAGTCAGAGCAGAAAAGATCACGACAAAGTCATTCAGATTATGCTAATAATTTTTGTCGATAACCGTGGTGTGATACACTAAGAAGCGCCTCTGTCTAAATCTTACCTGGAAGTGAGCTGCGCAATCTGTACATCCAAAGAAGTTCTTGATATATCCATGCATGGCCTGCAAGACTTCCAGGGGGTCGGTTGCAGTTTCGTCCTCGGCAGCTTGCACAGTCATCGAGTGGAATAGTGTCCACAGTCCACATGTGTACCCGCGGTAGCCAGGCTTCGAGGCTATGCAGCCGATCCATTTGCTAGACGAGAAAATAGGACCCAATGATTTCTCGTACTCGAGTGCTGTCTCTTGGAATTTCTTCCCGTCGAGGGACTCATTCTGTGAATATGCGAAGTTTTTCATTTCATCCACAAACCGTCTGCCGTTCTCGCCGAGCGGGTTGTAGCGACTCAGCACTGCCAGATAACGCTGCACGGCTAATAGTTTTTCACCAGAGATCGTCGCCTTTGCAGGAATCTCGTGGAAAATTGTGTAGCGAAGAGCATGCTCCATATCAGCCTGGTAAATTGTGTGGCGAGGTTGTTTCAGGATGTCCGCAAGTGTGCCATGGTCATCTACGGATGTTTTGGTTGATTTATTTGTGTCGTTTTGACCTTCCACTAAATGCTTATCCTGCAGGAACTTGTCGATGGCTATTTTTACTGTAGAGGAAGAGGCATTGGGCAGCGAAATGGACATCGAGTCGGAACTCCTCTGTAAGATCTTGATCGTGTTGAACGTCTCGATGCCCATTTTCTTGGCTACTTCTGCATTCGTGGTGCGTCTTATCTTTACTGCCTTTACCTGGTGGAAGTTCAGTATGGTCTGGGCCCCAACTGTAGAGTTTTCCGGCTCGAAAATGATGATGGCATACTTCAATGTATCCGGTTCGTTCTTGAACAAATTTTGTGGGTTGTCGTCTTCCAGATTGGCGAAGTTGGGCCATTGGGGCTCTTGTGGCGCCTGCAACATAATGTTCCTCGCCACAACATCCGCTATAACGTCCAAATCTTGCGATTGGATTGGATCGCCGAGACTCTTCTCGCCGACTACGTAATGTGGGCCAAAATACCGCAAGCTGGGGTAACCCATAATCTCGTACTTTCGACAGACATCGTTGTTTTCGTCCGTGGAGCAATCCAGCGCTGCTACCTGGACGACATCCCGCCAAGCATGCAGGTTCGCGCCCAGCTGCTTGTACTTGGGTGCGAAGCGCCTGCAGTGGCCACAGAAGGAGTTGTAGAACTGCAACAGCGTCGCATAGTTTTTGTTCGGCACCACTTCTTCAATGTTGCGAGCCGTCAAAATAACAACTTTGTCAGTTGCGTCATATAAACCGGGGTATTCACTGTCCGAAACTGGCCTGTGGAAAGGCAGGCCGGAATCGCTCCGGGTAACGCAAATTGAGAAAAACGCCAAAGACACCAGCAATTTCATCGTGCACACGTGAAAAGGCTCCCAACGATAGTTGTAAACGCGCCGACAAATGTCCATATGCTAGCAAAGAGAAAACTCGTCACGAGCGAGCAGCACAATATTTACATCGCGAACGCAGCAACCGAGCGCGACAAACTGAAGAGCCGTTTTGACAATGACGGCGACAGTCGTGGAGGTGCAAACCGGACCGACGCTCGCTCGGCTAGAGCTCAGCTTTCACAATTGCTGCCATGCCGCCTGTAGGAGTTCCAGCGAGTGCTCCCAATCGTGGATCTAGTCACGGCTGTGGCCACTTTCAAGGTTAAGAATACGAGCGCTCACTCGACTCCTCAGGTGACGATGACGTTTGGCAATTGTCATTGCTGAGTTGCTGATGGCGGTCTGATTGCATACTATTGTGGGTATTTTTGTACAGTTACGTGCATAATTAACGTTTTACGCTTCGTATCTGAAAGTATGTAATTCCGGGTTAGTATGTAATAGGCTGTAAATGCCAATTTCCGAAACGAACATACAAAGTTTGTGCATTGTGTAAATAATCTATTGACGTTAATGCTAGGGGTAGTCTGCATTTTATGAAGATTCAGAGCAAATTTGTGAAGATGCAGGGCTTTCACATGCCTAAAAGTTTCATCCTATTTCTGGTGTTTGAAAGAGAAGGAAGCACTCTAGGGTTAACTTTATTCAAATACAACCAAGTAGTGATGCCAATTAAATACATATATGCATACAACTTCAGGCTTGGATAAGGGTATGGTCACGTATTCACGCCAACGGAAATTCACTTGCCAAGATTGATTTGAACTAGACATGGGTAGATGATGTGCCACATGTAATATTACCTTAAAGTGTGATATCACGTTACCATCACCGAGCGCGATCCAGGGATTATCTGTTCTCTCGGCTGCCTGATGTGAAAAGGTGATTTTGATTTTGTGTGATTGTGGATACTCGCTCGCAAAAATCATGATTGCTTTTTCTTTGCATGTGAAAATATTGTACTATGTACGATGTATCTTATATCATTATGGGATCGTTTGTTTCTTGTCTTTCCTGCATGAAAGGTTCAGTCATCCTTCATTGATACTTGGCGCTTAACGTAGTGAATGTAATAAATGCAAACCAAATTGTTTTCGTAAAAAGTAATATTTGGTACAATCGGCTGCTGAGTGTTATTACCTGATTTTGGTGGTATAGCATCTTATGTACGGTTAGAGTGTAACGTCACCAAGTGATATGATATTAAATTACCTACTAAGCTGATATTTTGTGCACATATAATGTGAACATCGATATCACAGTAGATCTACTATAGCCAGTACCCACACTAAAGTGACCCGACTTGCGAATGTGCTGCAGAAGCTTATCTGTACACATCAGAGACGCTAAACAAGGAAAAGGCACAATCTTCGTCAAATTGTATTGGTAAGAGAGAGATCGGTGAGCTTGTGCTATTCTGGTACTACTGCCGTGCTCACCCATATAGAAAAAAGTTGTTTCACGTATTCACTTATACATAAGCAAAAACTTGCCGATCTCACCAATACATTGGCAAGTCCGGGCGGTATGTCAAACGCAGCTGATCGGATTTTCGTTACATCTCGCTCATGCTTAAGGGCAAAACAATTTGAAATCGTGCGTACTCGCACCTTCCCCCCTTGAGGGGCAAGGGGAGTGTGGTAGCTGTCTAGTGTCTAACTGTGATCGACATTTCGATGGTAAGTGACCAAAAGGATGGGGATTTAAAAGTCATCCGGATCAGGCCTTTGATAGAACAAAATGGCGTTATGGGCCATGTCTAGCCGACCTCGCTTGTGAACGGGACAAACGCTGAAAAACAAGAAGACTCTGTACTATCCTCAGTAAAATAAAAATAAAATACTGAGATTAGGGAAAGAGATAAAGAAAGTATAGTAGGAATCTCTCTTGGTGACAGGCGATGAGCGGATTACTTCCGCGAAAAGGCAGTTGGCAACAGGTGCCATGGGAGTGAAGGCTTTGGAGTATATAATGGGGATGGCAAGCATAGTCTTGATTTTACTGACCTTCAAAATATTGTAGTTGTCAATATATGGTTTATTAAACGGTTGCCTCGTCTTCCTACCTTCTATAGTGGGAATATTAAGTCGGGAATCGACTGCATTCTCATTGGGAGCCATTTTCTCACCGTCACTGATAGCAAAATCGGTCTCTGTGAAATGATTGCACCCCAACCTTAGTCAGTTGGTTGCTATTCTACGAATCAATCTAGAACAACACGAATGGTGGTGATTTTTTGAGAAAAGAGAAGAAATGATTTAACTCAACAGACTGCCGACCATTCAAGGGTCGGAGAAATAGGATCCACAAAGTGTCTTACGCAGCCCTTGTGGTCACTAAGCCCGGTAATTAGTTCATAACCGGAGATACTTTGCTTCGGAAGGAAGATGTCCAAAAGAAGGTCCGTGAGAAGCACCGCCTCCATATGGTTGATAGACTTTCACCAATTGGCAATTATAAGAAACCGAACGGAGAAGCAAAAAATCGACCACTGTTAATCGAGCAGCAAATTATAAAGATTTTTATAATAAAAAGGACACTCAGGAGGGTGAGAGAGATCTATATTAGTTCGTCAAAAGTCGACACAAACGCACACAGGATATCAAACACTTCTGCTGTGTTAATGATAATAACGGTACACTACTTGGTGACGGTCGAAGTGCGACAGACAGATGGTGGGGAAACTTCGAGCAGAGTTACTCATTCACCATTTCCGCAGTCACTACTAATGTTTGGATCAATCCATCTGTTAGTGTGAAAGAAGTTGAAGAGGCAAGCTAAGGGGATGAAAATCGACAAAGTGACTGCACCATTGCAACTGAGCTCCAAAAACTTCGCTCAATTGCGTTATTGAGGATGGTAGAACACCATCTGATTGTGGTTAGACAATATAACCGTTTGAGGATGGAAAGGCGAAGAGAGTCCGACGGTTGTTATACCGTGCCGTGCACGTTTTTGAATGCATTCGTTCAAATTATTGTAAATTAAGTCGGGTACCCTAAGAACTGCTATGCGGTTACTTGCAGAGAAACTTCGCGAGAAGTACCACTCATAATCTCACTTGGTATGGACTGCGAAAACATTTCGTGCCAGAGGAGCTACCTTAAACGCCGTTACTGGGATCCCAAGAGTAAGGTTAGAAGTGGGGTAGGTATATTAAAATCGCTCCGTTCCGGGATTTTCGTTAAAGAAGGGTCACTCGCCACTGTTTTTTGCTCTCGCCACGCGGAACATTTAACGTCCAGCTACCTACCCATGCTCTATGCTGATGATATTTTCTTAGCATCTTACAAAGTGGTCAAAGGGTAGTATAGGTCCCGGGGCGAAACGTGGATTGGTACCCACGATGGAGCATAAAACCTGGGAAATGCCTGCTGAACCAACACCAACAGCTCTACTACCAAACCCTATCTCCACTCCACCTCCAGGATGAAGGCGAGTCTCCCGCGCCTAAAAACGGGACAAATTGTACCAACTGGTCCTCCACGTTGGGGGTTGGGTAGGGCTGACAACCATACACGGAAAACAACTTATTATGTAGCCACAACAGGAGCCTCGGATAGGACGGATTTTAAAACGACGGACCCGGCAACGAAAAAGGAACAACGATTTGCGCATTTTCTCATGGAACGTGCGCTCCCTGTACAGAGATGAAGCTGATAAGCAGCTAGCCGATACCCTGTCCCAATATAGGGCTGATGTAACAGCGTTGCAAGAGATGCGATGGACAGGGACCGGTTTCCTGGAGAAGAGCCACTACACCATATATTATAGCGGCCATCCAGTAAACCATGTGCTCGGAGTAGGTTTCTTAGTCAGCCAAAAAATGAAACCTGCTGTTATCGGCTTTGAAAGCATAAGCGAACGGCTATGCACTCTGCGCTTGCGAGGCAAGTTTAGAAATATAAGCCTCATAAACGTTCACGCCCCTACAGACGAGACTGCAGAGTCGGAGAAGGATACCTTCTACGAGGCAGTAGAAAGAACCCTCGAAGCCTGTCCCAGATATGATATCAAAATCATACTCGGGGATTTTAACAGCTGGTTTGCGCGGAAAGCGGTCCACAAACATACATGGGCCTCTCCAGACGGGACCACTTTCAACCAAATTGACCACGTGTTGATTGAACGCCGCCACCTCTCAGTCTTGATGAATGTCAGAACATATAGGGGGGCCAATATAGACTCGGATCGCTATCTCGTTGGCATGGTCCTCCGAGCTCGAATAACAATACCACCTAGAATCCCCTCTGACAATCAGGTGAGAGTGAACACTGAAGCCATCCACAACACAACCCTCCGCGACACCTATAAGAGGGAAATGGATGCCGCAATAACCGCAGTCAACAGAGGACCTGGAGATGAAGCATCAACTAATGATCTTCACAACCACCTGAAGAACGTTATCATGGATACGGCCACAAATATACTTGGCCCCAGCCGCAAAAGGAGTCGGAACGGCTGGTTTGACGATGAATGTAAGCTAGCAACGGAACGGAAGAATGCCGCATACCGAGTAATGTTGCATTCTCAAAGAACGCAGGGCACGCGCAGAGACTTATCACGAACTCCGTCGAGCGGAGAAGCGACTTCACAGACGGAAAAAGGAAGCCTGGGAGAACCAACAAGTCTGTGAACTAGAAAAGTACAGGGAGCAACCGCACCAGGCGCGGAAGTTTTACCAACAAGTCAGCAGGATAGCCTTATACACCTCGATGCTCATCCTGCCGAGACAAAGAGGGAAATCTGATTTCCGATAGAATGGGCATATTAGAGCGATGGGTTGATTACTTTGATGAGCTACTGAGCAACCAGAACATCGGCGAGTTGGAGGTCCCGCCAACTGAAGACGACGGACAAATACTGCCACCACCAAGTTTAGGAGAAACAGTCCGTGCAATTCATCGGCTAAAAAATCATAAGTCGCCAGGAGCCGATGGAATTACAGCCGAATTGGTTAAATATGGAGGCGACCAGTTACACCAAGTGGTTCATCAACTTGTGCTCAAGGTATGGGACAGCGAATCAATGCCTGACGATTGGACAACGAGGCATAATCTGTCTCATACATAAAAAGGGAGATATCACACAGTGCAGAAATTATAGAGGTATCACGTTGCTGAGTACCATCTATAAGATATTCTCCACTATCTTGCTAGGCCGGATAGTCCCCATACGCCCAGAACATCATTGGCCCATACCAAAGAGGCTTCACTCCAGGCAAATCAGCAACAGATCAGATTTTCTCTCTGCGGCAGGCGATGGAAAATCTGTTGGAATATGGACAACAGTTGCACCATCTGTTCATCGACTTTAAAGCCGCCTATGATAGCATAGTCAGGGTAAAACTGTACACGGCCATGAGAGAATTCGGTATCCCGACGAAATTAATAAGACTGACTAGGCTGACCCTGACCAATGTGCGAGGCCAGATAAAAGCAGCAGGATCACTCTCAAGACCATTCGACATCAACAACGGTCTACGACAAGGGGATGCCCTATCATGCCTCCTCTTTAACCTGGCCATCGAGAAAGTGATCCGTGATGCTGAGGTGAATGCAAGAGGTACGATCCTCTTCAAGTCCACCCAACTACTGGCCTATGCTGACGATATCGACATCATGTGAAGAACCAGTCCGAGACGTACAAACTGCATTCATCCAGATCGAGCAGGCGGCGCGAGATCTTGGGCTGCACATCAATGAAGGCAAGACAAAGTATATGGTGGCAACGTCAGCACCGAAGACGAATCAACCAACATCAAACCGCACTGGTCAAACACGAACAAGCAATAAGGATAGGAGAATACAACTTTGAGATCGTTGACAATTTCTCCTATCTAAGGGTCGAAAATCACAACTGATAACAACTACGATGATGAAATCCACGCACGGTTGTTGTCAGCCAACAGAGCCTATTTCAGCTTACAAAGACTGTTCCGCTCGAAACGTCTCACCACAGAGGTCAAAGCTCTTACTGTACAAGACTATGATCTTGCCAGTCCTCATGTATTCCTCGGAAACTTGGGTTCTTAGCAAGAAAAATTGCGAACTCTTGGCCGCTGTTCGAGAGAAGAATCCTCTGAAGAATTTTTGGCCCCCTACATGAGGATGGACGATTCCGTAGCCTACACAATGACGAAATCTATGAGCGATACCATGACCGTCCGGTTGTGGATAAAAGTCCGGCTCAATAGGTTACGGTGGGCGGGTCACTTAATCCGTATGGATGAAGATGATCCCACCCGGAAAGTCTATAAGGGCAATATCTATGATAGGAAAAGAAGACGAGGCAGACCCTGCCTAAGATGGAGCGATGGCGTGGGCCAGGACGCCAGACAGCTTTTAGGGATATCGAATTGGTGGACCTCGGCGCAAAACCGGGATGTCTGGAGTTCCTTATTAAGGCAGGGCCTAGACAGGATACCGGTTGTTGCGCCGTTGATGATGATGATGATCTTACAGCAAAGTTAATTTGATCATGCAGGATGTGTTTTTGACACCCGATCTCAACACAATAACTGCCAGTGACAGCGACCTACCATGAATTGAGCAATTTACGTTCCTCCAATCGATGCTCTTAGCCAATGATGAACTTTGAAATTGCCTCACAGATCAGCAAAACTTGGCTGAAGTTGAGCTCCACAATTTGCATCGCTTGCTATCAATGGATGTATCAAATATCAAATTTACCTAGTGTCATTCGCCCAGTCGATCTATATGGTCCCAAGTGCTGGGCAATGGACACTGCCTCGCGTTGGATTGAGGGTCGTTGTGATAATTAAGAATTCGCGCTGGTGAATGGGTCAAGAAGTCGAAGAAGAATAATCCGATCCGGCTAAATAGGTGGAAGGTAATGGCTTTTCTTGTGTTAAAATATTGCTGGAATATTATAAGTGGCAGCTCGATAATTACGCTCTATAAGAAACCCGATGGTTTGGTGCCAAAAGCTGCGACATAGAACGCGAACGCAGTAAAAATGGTTACAATCCTCTCTATAATGGTAGCCCACACACCCAATATGGGGGTTATCGTAATGCCCCTAAAGAATTCGAACGATTTGATGACCGGTTGTTGATGCTCATCATTCTATCAACTGATCACTCTTACGCACTGACAGGTAAACCTGATTACCGAGAAAGATGCCTTCTGACAACTTCTCGATGCGAAGACCTGTAAAGCGCCTCCTGGCAATAGCCGCCATGGGCGGAAAGGGTTTGGAGTGCGCAATGACGGTGGCGAGCGTATAGTCGATTTCATCTCCGTTCTGGTGGGGGCAGTGAAACGTAAGTCAACTTAGGGGTATTTTGCTGATCTAGCCCTGGGAGCAGCGTGGACCGAAAGCGGCAACAGATGGAAATCGCTCCTTTATGAATGCGTTACGGAGTGTGTTAGAGCACTTCATTCAAGACCGTAACGGTACACTACAGTATATTGTAGGAGACAATGTGGTCAGCATTGCGCTCGCCCGAGATTATTACCCTGATTTTGACTCAGGTACTCGTTCACAGCTGAGTCGACTGGTATCCGACGTCAAATCACGATACAAATCCTACTGCCACCAGTGACATTTGAACCGCGACCTTCAGTACGACAACCTTGTGCTCTAATCACTCAGCTATCCGGACACTAATATAATAATAATATATTCTGTTGGATTCAATGCGAAAAGAATTAACGAAAAAGGATCAAAGAAAACCCTTACTGAGGGCGAAAAACCAAAATTGAAATCCAGACGGTGCCAAAGAATCGTAATAGCGCGGGTGTAGCCAACATAGATCGGTCAAATACTCCTATGGGCATCGGATATTGATCGGCCACCGATAAAACAGCAGGAGGAGTGTACTGGTCCGCCGCGCATTAAATGGTGGAGATTTCGAGAGAAGAAAGAAAGAAATATCTCACTTACATGATTACCAACCATTACGAATGTTCAAGAGCTGTGGAACCAAGCTAAAAAGTCAAAGCCAACAGGCAAGATAAGCTGTTTGTCAACGAGATGTAAAAATAAAAGTCCATGAAAAGAGACTCTACGCTCGCCAATTGGCAAATTTACAAGAATGCCATCCGGGAAGCAAAGAAAGCGATTGCTGTCACCCGAGTGGTCCATTACAAAGATACTCCGGATGGCGAGACAGATCTGTATCAATGCGCCAAAAGCCAACACCAACGAACATAGGATATCAAACACTTTTGCTGGGTTAATGGCAAGAACGTTACTTTGCTTACCAACCGACGAGCAGCAACGGATTGATGGCTGGAATATTTGGAGCAGATTTTAACGGAAGAATTTGTTCATCCTCCAGTTCCACAGGCACTGCCAACAATTGGAGTAATTTCACCTGTCAGCGCAACTGAAGTTGAGGAAGCAATGAAACGAATGAAATCAGTTAAATCGGAGAAAGCAACAGGACCTGACGGCATCGGATCTGAGCTTTGGAAAGCAAACAGCTGGGACCCAACACTGTGGCTCAGTCAATTCTGTAATTTGGTTTCTGAGAAAGGTAGAACACCATCTAATTGGCAAGAAAGTATCACAGTCAGAATATAGAAAAATAAAGGAAGTCCAGCAGGATGTTCAAATTTCCGTCCGATACGCTTGCTTTCTTATACCATGAGGTTTTTTGACAACCGTATTCGCGAAATCGTTCAAATAACCGTGAATCAAGCGGGGTTTGTCAAGAACTGCAGAGCTACTGATGCAGCATCTGTTGCGGTTTACTTATGGGGATACACCGTGGGAAGCATCGCAAATTTTGAAATTGCATTTCTAGATCTGGAGAAAACGTTTGACAGTGTACCACACGAACTCATCCGGTATGCTCTACGGCAAGGCCTAGCGTTAGAAGAACTCGTGCACTAGGTTAAACTGACCTACCACGATTCGATCTTCGTATCTCTGTTGGCGTACATCAAGGACTACTTCTCACCAATTGTTGTTATTATGGACACTACTACACGGACATCCAAAGTCCAGCGCTCTATATTGCATTATGCAGATGATGTTTTTCTTGCGTCTAACAGCAAAAATGATCTTGAACTACTTGTCCAAAAATTGAATGATCGCCTCATGCAACAAGGTCTCAGATTGAATCTGATTAAAACTGAATATCTGAAGACCGACCTATTGAAACAATCGCTATAATGGCAGTGACCTGCCATCAACAATCGTCTCGAATCCAAAATTTACCGCGATGTCGTCCACCCAATCGTCCTTTATAGTTCTGAGTGTTGGTCGACTATAAGAGACAATGAACGGCATCTTGCGGTAATGGAGACCTTCGTCTGTTGCCTTGGACCAGTGGCGTATTGGCGTGACATGCCTAGATCACATCTGAAATTAGGTTACCCGCGATCGATGTGGACAAATTGCGAAAGAGGCGTTTTCGAGAATTCACTTGCCAAGATTAGTCTGAATATCAAAGTCGATGGTAAGCGACAAAAAGGCCGGTCGAAACTAATGGTGGCTTGATACCCTGGATGGTGATTTGAAAGCCTCGCGATTGCATCCAGATCGGGCCTTTGATAGAACAAAATGGCGCAATCTATCATGACGAGCCGACCCCGCTTGTGAACAGGTCAAAGGTTACAAAAAAGAAGAGGATTGCTGGCGCCCGGTGAACTTGTCTATTGAAGTTCTTCACCTGTCTACAAAAAATAGTAGGAATGCGAGTTAAATTTGACGCAGACATTTTTATACTGCCAAGATATTGGGCCAAAAAGACATCTATGAGTTTGATTCCCTCTCCATGGCTGACGAAAATTATTATGGCGGTAATGTCAGAGAATATACTAATACAATATTTGATAAGAGGCATCTAAAAAGCGCGGCACCGGAAACTCGGGAAAAGACTATGTGAATGGTTGACAGAATCAACAGGACAGCAAACTTCACAAGATAAAAGAAATCAACTCCCAGAAAGGTGAAATCGGCGAGAAAAGCCGATGAAATTGCTAGAGAAACGTATATAACGCACTGTCTGAGAAAAGGGTAGAATCCTACAGGCAAGTTGCGATAGCGTGGAGAATGGTAGCATAACAGCAAAGGGTAGATAGGAGGAGTATACGGCATGATGTGAATATCGTCCCTAAGGGTCGTATGGGGACACTTTCGGAAGGGTTAAGGCAGATCCAGAAGTCTCCACTTTCGGCGACAATTTTACCTGCATCAGAAAGTATTAGAAAGAAAACTTTATGTTGGAGTTCAAGAAGAAAAGGAAGTAATCGCTTACAAAGGCGGGAGATCAGTTAAGAGAGAAGATGTGGGTGAAATCACCAGGAAGAAGGGAGGCTTGCAGAAGGAGTTTAATCTCGACATCAGTTTACGGCTGGAGTTAACATTCAAACTGGTACTACTGAAGCTGGAGTCAATGCGGGCAACAGCAGGTATTCGGAGATGAGGTTGATACAAATTAATTACAAATAAGTCCGTGCGCAAGAATTTGCTAGAGTGGGGGTTGGCAAATTTTATTCATGGAAATCTTATTGAAATCGTCACTCAAAGGATCTGTTACGTAGGCAACAACTGTGACCCCATGTTGGGCGCCAACTCTGTTGCGATGAGAGTTCATTGTTGCACCACTTTGACACTATCAGTGTTACCAAGGCTGTCAACCAACCAAATTCCCCTAACACCGACTGCGAGACATAATATATGGAACCGGATAGCACGTGCTGGAGCTAACCCAAACGGCCTAATAAGGAATGGGCGGGGAAGGATTAGCTCTGAGCTAGCATCTACGCGACGAGTGGCTCCCGTCTTCCTTTCCTCTTCATGGGAAAGGGGGGTAGTGAAATGACATGGTGGTCCTGCGGCGGTCCGTCCCAAACTAAACGATCACTCCCTTCCGCTTCAAACATAATGGGGGAACCCTATGAAAAACTGGAGCACCGTCGCCTTCACCATAATGATTTATTTACTATTCCAGATCATCAATTTTTACTTCTTTCGCGTCAGCAACATTCAAATTTTAACACTATATTCGATTTTAAGATCATTCCGTTGGCTATTGCACGTCAAAACACGTCGGGAAACCGGAACCTGGGCGCTTCAGGTATGAACAATTTTGGGTATTTCCTTTATAAAGACATTTGAGTGTGAATTTGTCCCGTTAGTACGTAACACGTAATATACGTACATATTATGTGAGAATATCCGCTTTTTGGTGATATTGACATTCAAAATCTTCAATTTCCAAAGAAGTGGCAACTTTGACCTATTACAACTTTCTTAGTAATAGCGCGATTTCCACCAAATTTGGTAGAATCAAGCTCTATATTATAGTCTACATCGCTGCATAACATTCGTGATGTTAGGGTGAACTTAAAGGGGGTTCCGCAGCCAATTTCTGAAAATTATAGTAATATACTATTATTAACTTTTTTTGAAGGGATATCGGTATTTCGGAGCCTAGGCACCATATAGTGGCAGCCTCTTGATTTTTTTCAGATTTTTCGGTTGGTTAGTTTCTGAGAATGGCCACGTTAAATAAATGATCATTTTCGATCCCCCGCACTCCCCCACGCCTTTCATCATCGTCATCATCAACGGCGCAACAACCGATATCCGGTCTAGGCCTGCCTTAATAAGGAACTCCAAACATCCCAGTTTTACGCTCGAGGTCCACCAATTCGATATACCTAAAAGCTGTCTGGCGTCTGACCTACGCCATCGCTCCATCTCAGGCAGGGTCTGCCTCGTCTTCTTTTTCTACCATAGATATTGCCCTTATAGACTTTCCGGGTGGGATCATCCTCATCCATACGGATTAAGTGACCCGCCCACCGTAACCTATTGAGCCGGATTTTGTCCACAACCGGACGGTCCTGGTATCGCTCATAGATTTCGTCATTGTGTAGGCTACGGAATCGACCATCCTCATGTAGGGGGCCAAAAATTCATTCGGAGGATTCTTCTCTCGAACGCGGCTAAGAGTTCGCAATTCTTCTTGCTAAGAACCCAAATTTCCGAGGAATACATGAGGACTGGCAAGATCATTGTCTTGTACAGTAAGAGCTTTGACCCTATGGTGAGACGTTTCGGGCGGAACAGTTTTTGTAAGCTGAAATAGGCTCTGTTGGCTGACAACAACCGTGTGCGGATTTCATCATCGTAGCTGTTATGGGTTGTGATTTTCGACCCTACATGTAGGAGAAATTATCAACGATCTCAAAGTTGTATTCTCCTATCCTTATTCTTCGGTTTGATGTTGTTGGTTGGTTGGTTTTCGGTGCTGACGTTGCCACAATATACTATAATTTGTCTTGCCTTCATTGATGTGCAGCCCAAGATCCCGCGTCGCCTGCTCGATCTGGATGAAGGCAGTTTGTAAGTCTCGGGTCGTTCTTCCCATGACGTCGATATTGTCAGTAGGCCAGTAGTTGGGTGGAGGAGGATCATACCTCTTGCATTTTCCTCAGCATCACGGATCACTTTCTCCAGGTCCAGGTTAAAGAGGACGGCATGATAGGACATCCCCTTGTCGTAGATTGTTGTTGATGTCGAATGGTCTTGAGAGTGATCCTGCTGCTTTTATCTGGTCTCGCACATTGGTCAGGGTCAGCCGACGAAATTGATAAGACTGACTAGTCTTATCAATTTCGTCGGGATACCGAATTCTCTCATGGGTCTGTACAGTTTTACCCTGGCTATGCTATCATAGGCGGCTTTAAACTCGATGAATAGATGGTGCAACTGTTGTCCATATTCCAACAGTTTTTCCATCGCTTGCCGCAGAGAGAAAATCTAATCTGTTGCTGATTCGCCTAGAGTGAAGCCTCTTTGGTATGGGCCAATGATGTTTTGGGCGTATGGGGTTATCCGGCCTAGCAAGATAGCGGAGAATATCTTATAGATGGTACTCAGCAACGTGATACCTCTATAATTGCTGCACTGTGTGACATTCTCCCTTTTTATGTATGAGACAGATATTGCCTCGTTGCCAATCGTCAGGCATTGATTCGCTGTCCCATACCTTGAGCACAAGTTGATGAACCACTTGGTGTAACTGTTCGCCTCCATATTTAACCAATTGTAATTCCATCGGCTCCTGATGACTTATGATTTTTAAGCCGGATGAATTGCACGAACTGTTTCTTCTATACTTGGTGGTGGCAGTATTTGTCCGTCGTCTCCAGTTGGCGGGACTTTCAACTCGCCGATTTTCTGGTTGTTTAGTAGTTCATCAAGTTACTCAACCCATCGCTCCAATATGCCCATTCTGTCGGAAATCAGATTTCCCTCTTTGTCTCGGCAGGATGAGCATCGTGCTGTATAAGGCTTCATCCTGCTTACTGGTTGGTGAAACTTCCGTGCCTGGTGCGGTTGCTCCCTGTATTTTTCTAGTTCACAGATTTGTTGGTTCACCCAGGCTTCCTTTTTCTGTCTGTGAAGTCGCTTCTCCGCTCGACGGAGTTCGTGATAAGTCTCTGCGCGTGCCCGCGTTCTTTGAGGATGCAACATTACTCGGTATGCGACATTCTTCCGTTCCATTGCTAGCTTACATTCATCGTCAAACCAGCCATTCCAACTCCTTTTGCGGCTGGGGCCAAGTATGTTTGTGGCCGAATCAATGATAACGTTCTTCAGGTGGTTGTGAAGATCATTTGTTGATGCTTCATCTCCAGGTCCTCTGTTGACTGCGGTTATTGCGGCATCCATTTCCCTCTTATAGGTGTTGCTTAGGGCTGTGCTGTGGATGCTCGCAGCACCATGCCAACGAGGTAGTGATCCGAGTCTATATTGGCCCCTCTATATGTTTTGACATTCATCAAGGCTGAGAGGTGGCGGCGTTCAATCAGCACGTGGTTAATTTGGTTGAAAGTGGTCCCGTCTGGAGAGGCCCACGTATGTTTGTGAACCGCTTTCCGCGCAACCCAGTTACTTCCAACAACCATTTCGTGTGACCCTGCTACTTGAATAATCCGCAGTCCGTTATCATTTGTATTTTGATGTAAGCTATGGGAGCCAACGTATCGCCTGAATACGGGCTCCTTCCGTACTTGGCTGTTAAAATCCCCAAGTATGATTTTGATATCATTTCTGGGACAGGCTTCGATGGTTCGTTCTACTGTCTCGTAGAAAGTATCCTTCTTCGACTCTGCAGTCTCCTCTGTAGGGGCGTGAACATTAATGAGGCTTATATTTCTAAACTTGCCCCGCAAACGCAGAGTGCATAGCCGTTCGCTTATGTTTTCAAAGCCGATAACACCAGGTTTCATTTTTTGGCTGACTAAGAAACCTACTCCGAGCACATGGTTTACTGGATGACCACTATAATATATGGTGTAGTGGCTCTTCTCCAGGAAACCGGCCCGTGTCTAACGCATCTCCTGTAACGCTGTTACATCAGCCCTATATTGGAACAGGGTATCTCCTAGTTGCTTAGCAGCATTCGGTCTGTACAGGGAGGGCACATTCCATGAGAAAATGCGCAAATCGTTAATCCGTTGTCATTGCCGGGTTCGTCGTTGTAAAATCCGTCCGAGGCTCCTTTCGTGGCTGCATAACATCGGTTTTCCGTGTGGGGTTGTCAGGCCTACCCAACCCCGAACCTGGAGGACCAGTTGGTACATTTTGTTTCGTTTTTAGAGGTGGGAGACTCGCCTTCATCCTTCTCCGTTTGCAGCTTTTCATAAAGAAAGAACTCTCAGTGATCAACACGTGGAGGTGGAGATAGGGTTTGGTAGTAGAGCTGTTGGTGTTGGTTCAGCAGGCGTTTCCCCAGGTTTTATGCTCCATCGTGAGTATCAATCCACGTTTCGCCCTGGGGCTTATACTATGGGTTCGTTAAAGAAATTATCACTTTCAACCCCCCGCACTCCCCATCTCTCAAGAAATGTTAAAACTAAGCCCAGCTTCGAAAAGTACAAACTGAGGCCTTTAATTTTATACATGACTATATTTGATTGAAAAAAAATTTACACCCCCCTTTTGCATGTATGGGGACCCCCCTTAAATTCGACTTTGATAGATGTAACTCATTATCTGCGTGAGTGTTCACAGTTTCCACCTTTCTACGAAATTTGGTGTCAATCGCTACAACCGTCTTCGAGAAAAATGCATGTGACGGACAGACAGACAGTAAATCGATTTTAATAAGGGCTTGTGTTTACACAAAACCTTAAAAAGGGACCTAAGTAGATTTTTGGTGATGTAAAGATAGTTTTAATATCCTCTGCCAATTCGAAATTTGAGACCTGCATGAACTCGCGACTGTTAACGCTGATTTTTAGCGACCCGGTCGACGTTGGGGCCCTAATATGAAGACATCTTCCAATCGGCAGATCACTTCTTGCACTTCTAAAACTAAACAAAACTTAGTGTACTATACATGCGCGCTCACAGATGATCACAGCAATACACCAGGTGTTTTGGAGAAGAGAGTATTTGCACACTCTTCAACGACGCTCCAAGTGCATGCAGGAGATGACTAGTCCAAACATTGCGGAGATGGCCAAAGAACTGGACCTGTCTCCAATGAAATGGTCACTAGCGTGCATTTAAGACGTTTATTCGCGGTTAGACGGACGAGTGTAAGCTGTGATGATAAGATAAAATAGGAATAGAGCCAAACAAACTGTCGTCACTGACCTGTGTCAGCTTCCAATGAATGTCCTCCCCGGAAAGAGGTACATTAACAAAGGTGGAGGTAAGTTCGACCATCTACAGGGTAGTGAGGAAACAGTCGTGTATAAGGAATCGCCGCCAAGGACAAAACGAAAGCTAGATCAACCTATTATAGGACACCGAAGAAAAGAATAATTATTCCCTACACCTGCATGGCTGCAGCAAATGCCAACTTTCACATTTCACATGGCTGGTCTTACATTCTGTTTGAAAAGCTAAGAATGTGAAAGGCAATTTAAAGCTATTTGTAAGGCCGATATAATTTTCCTAGCCGCTTTTGAGGTTCTAATATTCCAATTTGAAATTAAAATTCTAAATTTTAAATTTAAATCTTCGGACTTCTACTACGGAAGGGAAATTACATGGCTGGGGAGTTGGTTTTTTTTAGGAAGAAAAAGAAGAAGAAGAGGAAGGTAACAAGTGCGGAGTGTGTCGTGCATGTTTTTTTGAGGTTGGGGTTTCTAAAATTGTAAGGATGGGAGAGCCCGAGGAGAAAATCGACGTCCGGTTCCATATATTATCTCGCGCAGTCGGTGTTCACAACTAGCAAACCTGTTAGGGAAGTTTGGTTGATTGACACTCTTGGTGACCATTTTGGGCCAAGGTGATGCAACGCTGAACTCTCATCGTAACAGAATTGGCACCCAACGTGGGACGCAAGTTGCTGCGTACGTAATATGTAGTTCCTGATGGCTTGCAAGCTGCGACCTCTTTACTCGAAAGCCATTTTTTGACATGGAGGCTTCCAATATAGTGGAGAAGGATGCTTTCCATGAGCAAAATTACACACATTTCGGGAGAGGCTGATGATATTGTAATCGCTCTGAATGCTAAAGTGGGCCCTGACAACATCTTGCATAAACATATAATGGGGAGATACGTTCTTGGCGACGGTAACGATTATGATGGGAGGTTTGTTGTTTTCTGCAGCTTTCACTGTCTCGTCATTGGTGGCATATTATACGAGCATAGAGCTTGCCATAACGTCATTAGGGTTTCAATTGACCGACACCGTACGAGCACTTAGATCACTTTGCGATCATTGGCACATTTAAGAGTTGTCTCCTGTGCCGCCATTTGATTGCGTGGTTTCGCCATATCTTGTAGGGTTGGACAGCTTCGACTCCCCAAATTCAACAGTGACCGCTTGTATAATCCCGCTATTGATCGACGTGCTGCTAACTGGAAGGTAGATACGTTGAGTAACCCGCCTGAGAATACGGATGAACATTAGGCCGTTACCTGAAAGCTTTTTTCTCGGATGCTATGCAAGTCGTCTGTCATGTCCTGAAGGGGCGTCATAAGGTCTCGCAGACTGTAATAAACGGAAAGGATTGAATGATCCAGCGTCGTGACAAAAGATAATTTGTTGTAGTGCTGATTAGTGAAGAAGAAGCTGCCACGGATCGCAGTGATTTCAGAAGTGCATACTGTATCATGAATGAATCTGAATGTGGTCGCAAATCTTTCAATGGTTGTATGAGGGACGAAAATGTGAACACTTCACCACGGTTCTTGACCGTATCACATCAGCCCAAGTTCCTCTTCTTGTGGTTGAAATTGCTAGTCACTGGTAATACGGACTGCTCCTCCAAGCAGAAGAAAAATCATCTCGACCGCAGAGTTTTTTCTCGCTACTTCCGCAGTTTCTGTAGATGCCATTTCCACTTTGTACGGACATTCTGAGAACACAAGCCCTTTTTGAGATTCCAAGGAAGGTGACGATCGTTAAGATTCCGTAAAGATAATAGCTAAAATAGCCCTGAAAACCATGAAGGAACATCTCGAGAATTTGATTGACAAAGAGCAAACTAATTTCCGCTCTGGATCCTCCAGCATTAACCACACCTACACCTTGCATATCATTTTGGAATAGTGTCCAGAATTTAGATCCACGCTTCGCCTGCTCTCTAAAACGTCTCAACTACACTGTTGACATCTGTTCGCTCTCTCATCGGGTCATGGGCCTTCACCTTCGCACTGACTCTGCAAAGAGGGGAAAATAGAGAAGTATAGTATAGTATTAAAGATAAGAACCAACAAAACCCGCAGCCTACATAAGGACGAAATCTATGAGCGATACCATGACCGTCCGGTTGTGGATAAAATCCGGCTCAATAGGTTACGGTGGGCGGGTCAGCCCAAGATATCGCGGTTTGTACGTCTCCGGTAGTTCTTCCCATGATGTCGATATCGTCATCATAGGCCAGTAGATGGGTGTACTTAAAAACGATCGTACTGGTCGCATTTACCTCAGCATCGTGGATAGGACATTCCCTTTACCACGGTTATGTTATCATAGGTGGTCTTAAATTCGATGAAAATATGTCCATATTCCAACAGTTTTTTCGCCGCTTGCTGCAGAGAGATCTGATCTGTTGCTGATTTGCCTGGAGTGAAGCCTCTTTGGTAAGGGCCAATGAAAGAAAGCGCCCAAAGAAGAAATGAATGTCTAATTTTTCTTTCATATCGTCGAGAATATGAAATATGACTTAGTGCATGTAATAGCAATCCCTCATAAAAGAATAGAAGCACAAATTTATAATCCCTGTGATAAAGACATCAAAGATAGTTGTAAATTTCAATTACTACGTGTACTTCAATTTAGGTGAGGAGGAGCTTAAACATATACAGCTGAAGACGATCTATATCTATGCGCTCCAGACATCGTAAACAATATGAAAACAAAGCCAATTTGTGCGCTAGATGAACTATACAACGGACATCAGGCATTGGAGTAACAAATGAGCATATAATGTAGAAGGAGCTAATGAAGTTTGTTGATATCATCTACAAAAATGGCAGAAAAGAGCTTTTGCTAAAGAGTGTTAAACTCAATTTCGCGCCAGAATTGTCGAGAAGGGTGGTAAAATATTGTTTCGGGCCTTGCTGCTGATATAATTCCGCAAAACCCCGCTGAAAGCTTTCTTAGCTGTCCCGAAACGAAACATTCGTAAGAAGTGCATCGCCATCGCCCGAAGGAGCGCAGTTCAGTCAGGTTTAAGTTTTGTGGATAATTCAAATGTGAGTTAACATTTTTTAAACTTTAACTCTAATCTTAATTGATAATATATGACTGCGTTAGAAATTTGTGTCACTACTATTCAAATTCAAATCAAGTCACAGGGGAAAAGATACCGCAGAATAATCAACTTTCCCAAAGTTCGAATTCCGCTTGCAGCCTGTGGATCTTTTATCGCGGCCCGGGTAAAGATGCCGGTGAAGGTTCTTGTGCGTCTGTGTTCGGACATTATTTCTGACAAATCCATGTACACATTGTCCTTGCGCATTAACTGGACTCCCCCACTGCATTGACTCTATAACATTTATGCTGACATATGTAAATCAATTATGTAGCAATGTGACGAAAACTTGCATTAATTTAATTTCTCACACTTGTAAAATGGAAGACATGATTGAAGCAATCGATGAAGATAAATATTAATCAACATTGCAACACTATTCTGCGGGCACGCTGTACTTGCAGAATTTGCCATATCGCTTGTCACCATTACTACGGAAACATAAGATAAATTTAAGGATTATCCTTTCACGCAACAATTACTCACTTTTTTGTTAAAAGCTGGTTGACTACTTTAAAAGTAAAAAGGACAAACACTAAACCGTACGCTTTCACGCAGATGAGATTCAAATTGCTCGCTTCGTGTCGTCACATTAAGTTGCTAGCAAAAACCGCGCTTTCATTTCCGTCTTGTGAGAATTCAATTTGGTTTTTTTCAACGGATATGGTAATTAGTTCGGCGTCAAAAAACATGCATTTATTTTCTAATGCGAAGAGTCTATGTTCGAATATTATGGGATCATGGCGAAATAGGAAAACATGGAAATTAACGAAGGAAGAGGGGACACGAGATCAGTGCGATCATAACCAGACATACAACATCACTTCAGGAAAGGTTCAACAAGATTCTTACTGGCCGAAGCAAATCTGTTCCGAGCAATTATAACGACCTCAATATGAACGAATATAAAATCCTTCCAGGCATGCAATTTAAGCTGAGTTTAATTTTTTACAAAATATTTTACTCTGCCCGTTTTCTGGTAGAATATTCTTCACCTAGATATTTGTAAGTTCCACCAACGTCAAATGGAATTTGGCAAATTTATGATTTGTAAGTATTCGGTGTGTAACTTAAAACCGCATATTTGCTACTAACATCTTTATTATTTTGGCATATTGCTTAGCAGTGATATTTGTCGCATGCCAAACAGTGCATCGTCAGCCATTTCTAAGTGCTTACATTTACTAGGCATGATCGGAAAACAAGGAAATCGTATAAATTTATTGATAATTGAAACCAAGAAATATCGCAGAATTCACATGTGAACTGTTGTTCAAACGACAAAGCCGGACAATTTTTTACATCGTATTGTTGTTGGCGATGAAAAGGGGATACATTACGATAATCTAAAACGAAAAAAAAAACCGAACAAGTCGGGAAACCGGAAGCTGGGCGTTTCAGGTATGAAAGGTTTTGTGTACTTCTTAGTACGTAGCATGTAACATATCCATATATTATGTGAGAGTATCCACTTTCGGGTGATATTGACATTCATAGTCTTGAAAGAAGTAAGAACTTTCACGTATTATAAGTTTGTTAGTGACAGTGCGATTTCCACCAAAATCATGCTCTACATTATAGCCTACATCACTGCAAAATTTCGTGATGGGAGGATGAACTTAAGGGGGTTTTGCAGCGAATTACTAAAAATATTACTATAATTAAGTTAATTCTCAAAACGAATAAGTTAATACTATTATTAACTTTATTTGAACAGATATCGGTATGGAAGGTATTTCGGAGCCCAGGCACCATATAGTGGCAGCCCCCTGATTTTTTTCAGATTTTTCGGTTGGGTAATTTCTGAGAATCGCCCCTTTAAAGAAATGATCAATTTCAACCTCCCACACTTCCACCTTTCCAACAAATGTCAAAACTAAGACCGGCTTTGAAAAGTACCAACCGGGACGTTTAATTTGATACCCCACATGACTATATTTGGTGGAAAAATATTTTACATCCCCCTTTTGCATGTATGGGGACCCTCCCTTAAATTAGACGTAACAGGATATAACTCACTGTATGCGTGAGCGTTCACAGTTCCCACCTTTGTACCAAATTTGGTGTCAATCGCTATAACCGTCTCTGAGAAAAATGCGTGTGACGGACAGACAGACACACGGGCAGACAGACAGACAGAAGTGAACCGCTTTGTGTTTACACAAAACCTTCAAAATCAACATCGTGTGTAAAGCCAGATATCAATTCTTTGCAATTTTCTTGCATTTTATTGGACCAGCTGGGTGTGGTGCACTATAAGCTATTGAAATCCACTGGAGAGATGTCAAATGGAGGGCGATGTCAACTGAAATTGATAAGATGTGAAGTGCCTCGATTGACAAATGGCCGCAATATGAATAGCTATCGCGAAGTTACCCCCCAACATGGTAATGCGTGGTCGCATGTTGCAAAACCGGTCAAAATGGTACTTGGAAACATTGTAATGGGAAGTCCTACCACAATCGCTGTATTCTTCAGGCATCGCTACTTCAGACTTGCGCTTGTTTTTGTTGTCACACAAATTAGGTCGATTCAAGAACAATGTCAAAGACCCAAGCCCTTTTCTAATGTCGCATCGGCATTCTGCCAGAAAAATTAGAAAACCTTCTAACTAGCTATGGACAATACTTCCCTTCAAGTGACCATTTTTAAGGTTTTGTGTAAAACAGAACCTTATTGAAATCGATTCACTGTAAGTCTGTCTGTCTGTCACACGTACTTTTATCCACCGTTGCTTCGGCCGACCCTTTGGTCGCTTACCATTGACTTCGATGTTCAGACCAATATTAGCAAGTGGTTGTGTTAATGCGTCAAGCAATTCCCGTGTTGGGCAAGTTACTTTCATTGACAGAACTGAGCGATTTAAATATCTCAAGTCAATGCTATCAGCCAATGGAGAAATGCGTCATGCTCCTCACATAGGGAAACACAAAACCTTTTATACCTGAAGCGTCAAGCTATACTCGGTTTTTACCTTGCAGAACTTCCAGGGGGTCTTCAGCAGTGGCGACAAGTAAGAATTGAAAGAGGGTCCATAGTGTCCATGTACAGCCCCGGAAGATAGGCTTTGAAACCGTACAGCCTATCCACTTTTTCGCGGAGAAAATATTTCCTGATACTAAATCAAAGTTCATTCGTTCTGCCCAAGAAGGCTGTGGTTTGGCACTCGCAAGTAACGTTTCGCGGATAGCAACATGCCTCCAGATAACATGGTTAAGGAAAAACTTCATGGAAAACGGTGTACCGAAGAGCCTTGCGCAGGGGATGCGTGAGAACCCATTTATGTATCGTAATATTCACAGCATCTATAAAGGTTGGATTATATGTTGCTGCATCTTTGTCACACAAATGATTGTCGGCAAGGAACTCTTTGATTGCAACTTTTACGGTTTCGGTTGTTTAGGCCGGTAACGAAATGGATGTTGAATTCGACTTTTTCCTGAAGACTTCGACAGTTTTTTACCTGCCGATGCTCAACTTTTTAGCGACTTGGGCTATTGTGTTGCGTCTGCTTTTCACTGCCTTTATGCTTTTTTAATGAGTTTTCCGGTTCAAAGAGGATGATAACGTACTTCAACTTTTTAGCTCCCCAAGAAGCAAATTCTCCGGGTTACAGTCTGCCAAACTTGCAACGTTGAGCCACGGAGTTTCAATAGTTCCTGATGCAAAACATCCCGAGGATGACGGACTTTATAGTTCCCAATTGCATCGGGCCGACACCTTCACTGGGATTTCCTTCTTCGAACTTATTAACTGGGAAAACTTGTTATATTATATTTGCTGAGAGGATGTTTCTCTGGCGTTGCACAGGTTCTAATTGCTACTAAAATTAGGTCACGACAAGAGTATGAGTTGGCTGCCAGCTCGTTGTAAATGGGAGCGTAGCACTTGCAGTGGCCAGAAGCATTGTAAAATTGCACAAGGGTTCCGTAATTCTGTTGCAGGAACATCTTATCTGCGTCCTGGCCTGCTAAAATAATGTCCGAAGTTTGATAGAAGCTCCTAGTGTCTGCGGAGGATAGTCTTCTGGTCAGGACGAAAAGGAAAATTGTCAAGCAAATTAGAAACTCCATCCAGCATATCCTGATTAATTCAAACTTTTCTGGCTACTTTTTACGTAACGAAACTTCGATTATTCGAGATTCTTCGCGGTTATCGCATTATTTCGTGTCTCTGATTCCCTTCAACGAATTTTATTTGAAAACGGCAAAGCAGTATCAACCCCAGCGCCAACTAAACACGACGAGCTGGCCGTCCTTGGCTGGCGCTGAAATCGTTTCACTTTAGCTGCCAGAAATACTGCTGATGTGAAGTCTTCTCAAGGTTTACAATATCAAATCGAGGCGGGCGGCAACTCCGCTCGCAATTGAGCAAGTTGACCAACTGAGTCCCGACGAACCACTTTTATACTATACTTCCGATTGCATAGTGCTAGGCGCTTTAAAATACAGCTACGATAAAAACTTTCTACAAATACTTTACAAGGTTTCAAATTAAACTTTTAGTGGGTGAAAAGTCGTATGAGTTCAGGTATTTGAAGTTAAGCGAAAAGGAGAACTAATCAGTCGAAAACCAAAAGTCAGACAACTAAAAATATCAAACTGCACAAGCGAGAACAATAAAGATGGGAGACTACCACTTTGAGACCGTTGATAATTTCTGCTATCTAGGGTCGAATATCGCAACCGATAACAGCTACCGACGATGAAATCCGCACACGGTTGTTAACAGCCAACTAGTGGATGCAAACGGAACGTTAATATGGTAGTCTGAGGAGGCATTCTTTTGTGGTGTCTTGAAGTACCTCCAGATTATTGCATGAAGGGCTGTCCCTGGTTGACTAAGAGGAAAAAATGCTAACCAATGGCGTTGTTGTTTGGTGAATGCCTTGATGCATTTACTAGAATGTATTGTAATTTTCCTCTGATAGGGTGATAGCGCTGAGAAGTTCTCACTATATCTTTTGACATTTTAGTAGTTGTGGTTCATGCACCAGCTGGACATACAAACCAGAGAAGCGTTAATCCGGGCAACCTTGGATAGTCGTTTCCATATATTGAATCAATTGACGTGTGTTGTGAACTCAGTTTGGTCGTTATCTAAATCACTTTTTTCATTGTATCCTCACAAATAACGGGAAAGACACCAATCAGGCGTAGAATCTTTCAAGGGGAACCTCTAATCCTGCTGTAGTTTTGTTTGGCATTCAATCCGTTATCCCATCTTTTGCATGAAATCAAATATGGGTTCTAAGTTAAACATGGCATATTGTCCAAATGTACATTCAGTAATTCAATGTATACTGCTGACATCAAATTGTATCCCGAAAAGGCTGAAAATCAACTTCACTCGTTGCTGGACATCACCATCCAGTTCGGAATTGTGGGGCTTGGAGCAATGCTGCATGAAAACAATCCTTTGTGGAAAACACACCTACAAGGAAGAGTGCGGACAAAATGACATCTAGATTGAGGGCATGGATTCGGACGTCGTCAACAAATACCTTGGCACATTGTAAGCAGCAACATTTTCTGTGGCAGTTGTTAAATCTAAATTGCAGGAGGAATTTGAATGGCGCTTGGGTCTTGTCCTGAAAACTAAGCTGTTCAGGAAAAAAAGTATGGCAATGAACACCTTCCCCATTCCCGTCCTTCTATATATGCTCGGTGTGATACGGTGGAGTAACATTGATTTCGAATTTATCAAAGGGTAGTACTTGAAAACAACAATATGTACAATAGAGTTGCCGTAAAATTGAGGATCACTATCCTACATTATCAGGAAGGAAGAGGAGTACTTAATTTGAAAGCATTGCTTTACGATCCTGTGCGTTCTTTTTGTGAGTTTTCTTTGAGAAACATACGTCTGGCCGGCTACTGTCATGGGAGATAATTAATTTTCTCCTTTGAACTTGAAAAGTAGAGAATGGGATCCCATGACGAATGTCATTTTAGTCCAATAGAAGATCGACCTGTGAAAAGACAAACCCATTCACCGAGGTCATATCAAAAATATGTTGTTGCCGGGCATTGACATCGACGTCTCCAAAAAATGGTTGATAAACCGGTGTTTTATTCTATGAGACCGAAGGCATTCCTCACTTCAATTCAGGCTATTATGCAACTGTGAAGAGGAGACCATCCAGTACATAATATGTTGTCGAATGTTGAGCAGTACCCATCTACTCTATCAAAATTTTGCGTTGAAGTATAACTTCGTGGGAAACTACTTTGCAGAGAATCTTGGGATATTGTTGGGACAAACTACTATGGGATCATACTGTTGCCACCGACCACAGTGTTAACCACAATAGACCCGATCTAGTTTTACTTCACAAGAAAGAACGAGTATGCTTCATACTCGATGTAGCCGTGCCGTTGGATAGGCGGAACGCTGTTGAAAAACAGGGAAAAAAACGGGACTGCGGTCTATTGTTGGTCGATGCGGAGAATAGAGAAGATTAAAGTAGCCCCAGTGGTAATCAGTCCCGAAAAATTTACATAAAGTGCTGAAAATGCTCGATCTGAGGGCTAGATTATACATGAAGATGTAAGGAGCTGTTATCGTTGCAACTTGTGCTATAGTCCGAAGAATCTTGTCCGAAAATAGTCTGGCCTACTGGGCTTTCGCCTCGATTCGCACTGTCTTTCTTAAGGTTTTGTTTGCAAAACCTCTCTCTTCTCTGCCTTTCGCAGTTTAGTTTGGATGGATGCGATCATGGAGTGGACCGCATCCGAATTTTCTTGATGTGCTAGCATTTTCGGTACCAGATTATCTGGTACCAGCGCCTCTCCTAGAGTCTCCTGTCATTTCCTTCCTTTCTTCTACAATTATCGGGCAGTGGAAGAATACATGCTCTGGGTCCTCCGGGACTCCATCGCAATTTGGACAGTCGGGTGAGGTCTCCAATTTAAACCTGTGCAAGTATTGGCGATATCCTCCATGCCCCTTGAGAAACTGGGTGAGCTTACAATTAATCTCACCGTGTCGTCTCTCAACTACTCCTTGATGGCAGGAGTGAACCTGTGCCTGAGCGTTCTTGCCATCTATTTATGGATCTCTCCCTCTCAGCGTTCTTCGTCTGTAATAAGGAAGAGATTGGTTTCGCATTGCATATATTCGTCCATCTCATCTGCCAAGATATCAATCGGCATCATTCTAGAGATGACGAATGCTGCATCATCTGATGACAGTCCTGAAGGCAGAGCATACCCTCAAGGCTGTCCTCCTGTATACTGCACTCAGATTGACATCAACTGACATCTGCAATGGCTCCCTCCAAACTGGGGTCGCATAGAGCATGATTGAGGCCACTACCCTGGCTATTAGCAACCTAGAGGTATGCCGGGGACCTCCCACGTTCGGCATCATCTTTGCTAGCAGTGGACGATCTGTCGCAAACACCCAAGTATTTGATGGTCGGCTTGGAAGTGATGATATGATTCCCGATTCTTATACAAGCGTAGTTTCTCTTTCGGCGCTTCGTGATGAGGACCGCTCCTGTTTTTTCCTCCACCAGTGTCAGACCTGAGCTTTCTAGCCAAATTTTAATAGTACTGATTGCCTCGCTTGAGTATAACTCAGCATCTTCGAGACTGCTTTGCGACAACAACTAGTGCTATGTCGTCAGCGTAACCCACCACTGTGGCTTCCTCCAGAGAGGGAAGATTAAGTACATCGTTGTACATGGTGTTCCTCACTAGTGGGTCCAATACGGAGCCCTGTGGGACACCCACGGAAACAACGTACTCCTGGGGTCCGTCATCGGTGTCATACCAGAGTCTCCTTTCAGTTAAGTAACTATCGACGATAGCAGCGAGATAGGCGGGAATACCAACCTTCGCTAGGGATTTGCGTATTAGATTCCAATTGGCCGAATTGAATGCATTTTTCACGTCCAGGGTTACTACCACGCAATATTTGCTGGTACTACCCTTTCCGTGGATTGCATCTTCAGCCAAGCCAGTAACCAATTTGATGGCATCAATGGTTGATCTGGCTTTACGGAACTCATACTGCCGATCTGAAAGGCCGCCTTAGCTCTCAATAACCGGGAGTAATCTATTATAGATTACCCGCTCTAACATTTTCCCCACAGTGTCCAAACGACATATGGGTCGGTATGACGATGGTTCACCTGGAGGTTCACCAGGCTTAGGCAGAAGCACCAACTTCTGTCGCTTCCATACCGCCGGAAATATTCCCTCGGACATGCACGCTTCGAACATCTCGGCGAACATGTCTGGCCTGGATTTCACAGCAAGCTTAAGGGCCTTATTCGGTACTCCGTCCAGACCCGGCGCTTTATTGTCTCCTATTCTGCCGCTGATCTCCAGCAGCTCGTCTCTGGTGACTAGGGGGATTGCCGTCACATTCAGAGGTGGTCGGAATATGTCGGTGCTCTCCTCTTGCTGGGGGAATAACCCCTGGATGATTTTCAGCAAGAGGGTGGGACACGTGATCTGCGGAGAGGAACGGCTTCTGAATCGCCCCATCACGATTCTATACATAAGCACTCCCCCACGGGTTTATGTCCGCTTCTGAGCAGAGCTCCTTAAAGCATTTCGTCTTGCTTCGCTGGATGGCGAGCTTGAGGGTTTTGCGGGCTGCCTTATAGGCGCAGTCCCTGATCGACTCTACCTACCGCCCTCTGAGCCACTCTTCTGGCTCGGTGGCAGGCTGATCGAAGGCCGGTCAGTTCATCATTCCAACAGTAGTTTGGTCTTCTACGGGGGAATGAGCACCTCCTAGGCGCGTCACATGCTTCGGCGATGCATTGAGCCAGATGGACGGCTCTTTCCGTGGAGGCGCCTGCTTTATCAGGTTGATCTAACCACACCTCTATGAAGGTCTGTCTGTTTGTCTGTCTGTCTGTCACAAGCACTTTTCTCAGAAACTGCTATGCCGATTGACACGAAATGTGGTGAGAAAGTGGGAACTGTAGACCCCCAGACAAGTAGTGAGTGATATCCTTCTAGGTTGAATTTAGGGGAGGGTCCCCATACATGTAAAAGGGGGGTGTAAAAATTTTTTTCACCGAATGTAGTCATGTGGGGTATCAAATGAAAGGTCTCGATTAGTACTTTCCGAAGCCGGTCATAGTTTTGAGATTTGTTAGAAAAGCGGGGAGTGGGAGGGGTGGAAAGTTATGATTTCTTTAACGGACCCATTCTCAGAAACTACCCAACCGAAAAATCTGAAAAAATTCATGAAGCTGTCTCTACATGGTGCCCAAGCCTCAAAATACTCTCCATATCGATATCTGTTCAAATTAAGTTAACAATAGTATATTACCGTATTTTTGGGAAAATTGAGTCAAACCCCCCTTAAGTTTATCCCAGAGTTATAAAAGTATAGTATAAAATATAATATGAAGCATATTACCACCAAGTTTGATCAAAATCATACTATTAGTAACAAAGTTACAGTAGCTCAAAGTTGTCTTTACCGTGGCAATTTACAAGCCGAAGTACCAAATCTGACATGCTAAATGCTTATTCTTAACGGGTTACGTACAAATGGGATAGTTCTACACTCAAATATACGCACACAAGAAGCAAACAAAACCTTTCATAACTGAGGCGCCTACCTTCCGGTTTCCCGACTTGCTTATGATCTACACCTGTGTAGCGAAGGTCCGTCGCATCACTGTTTAAAGCGTTTGCGACAATCGGGGATGTAGCAATACGTAGGTATTGCCAATTTGCTTTAACGTACTTCTACCGCTGTCAATTGTTACGATTTCCTTTACGTAATCCCGTCGCTGTCACCAATTGTTACGTTATTAGCTATCCGTAATCGTCACTAGTTACATTACTTGTTTTACGTAGGCTCGTATCACTGCATTGCGTAACACTAGACAAAAACCCGTTCTATAACTTTATACAAGCGTTTATTAAACACTAAATTCTGCAACCGTACTGTATAATTAATTATAGATCCTTGCCGATATTAGAGCTATTTGTTATCGTATTAAATATTTGCCCTACTATTATACAATTTTAGTGTCCTGGCTAATTGCCATTATTACGACTTACATTGACGTCACCCATAATTTTCCAAAGTGATTTTCGTCGCACTGCCCACCGCCTAAAATTGTTCGTCCCGAACAAGAATCATCGCTATCTGCCTGGTGTTCCGAATCGTGCTCATTTCTCCAGGTACACAAATTCCATCTTCGTCCGGGATTTATCCACTTCGCCTAATTTAGTTAACAGCGTCATCAAATTTCTTAGTTTCCCAACAATGTCCTTCCAATTTCGATTGTGACTTTCGTTTATCTTCCTCCTTGGACTGTAGACTCTGGAGCAATACCAATTGATCCTTAACCTCACATAGGAGCACGTATTTCCTTTTTCGTCTCTTCGGCCTATTTGCGTTTCATATGATCTCACGCAATCTCAACCTAAGCATCTAGTCCAATAAAACTGCCGTTTGCCATTCGTTATAGTTTCGGTGACGTCCAAATTCTTGCTGCTTACTTCTTCTTGATGCTCTAAGGCGATGCCCCGTGTCGTTACACCTAACACAACCATCAACATTTGCACAACTCTACGACCTCCATTTTGCGAATCGTTGAACGCAATCTACCCACTTGCGGAAGATTCTGCCGTCGTGCCACATAAATCTTAGAGATGCAACTTTTGATCCTGAAATCATCCCAGCTTCTTGCTCCTCCAGACTAATTGTTTCCTTTACTCTTAGCCTTTTTCCAGAGCCTTGCATTTTTTGCTCTAAAGTCAGGTCTTTCTCTGCCGTAGCACTCAAAAGATAAACGTTATTGGATCGCTCCGTGGTAGTCACTCATGTACACTCCTTACTTTTCAATTTTCCTCTATTTATCACTTCACTTTCTTCACAGTAAGTATCCCAAAACTCTTGCAGTTTCCGTGTTCATTTATCCATCGCTTCTGATTCCTTCCACTTATTGCGACGCTTCTTATAATTCCGTGTTACGTACTTTCCTCTTTTCCAATCATGACATTCGCTTCTAAAAACGCGTATAAGTGTTACGCTCATTAATTCTACAACTCGGCGAACCATTGCCTTTAAGTCACTAAGCGAGTTGTAAACTGTTGCTAGATTCCTTTTCGTCCAGCATATGCCTGTTGCTAGCTTTGTCCTGAACGGTCTCAAGTTCTTCTTGTCAATCGATTCTGGCAACTTCAAACTTTCCGTCGTCCGGCTTTGCAGTGTCCTGCCAGGTAAAGCTCACCCTGCTTACAAATTTCTTCCACCTATTCCACCTTTCTGCCTTTCTTCTTTCTTCACTCATGACCATGGAGATGGTCTACTGCTTCTCGGCAGTTTCGCGCCTCCTCTTCAGTCACCTCCTGACTGATCACTTCTTGTAATTTTCGTATATTCTGACTGGACTGCAACTTCCCAACTTCCTTCTGCCGTTTTTCAACTTCTTGCACCATTTTTTCCATCGACTTTCGAATGTCATTGGCGTTCTCATGCTGCATCACTTCCTTCTGTATACTCACTTCCTGATTACTTACTTGTTGAAGCACTAGCTTCACGTTCTGACACACTACCGGTCCCTCTTTTCTTTCCTGAGGCTCTTCCGGGGAATCTCGCAATTGCTTTGTAGTTTCTGCTATTTGCTCTAGTACTTCTGTAGTACATTCATACTGCGATTTTTCATTCTCTCGGCACGCTACATCCTTTTGTTCTTCGTCCACCTCCTTTACATTAATTATTTCTTCCAACCGTTCATCTTGACTTCTCAACCATTCCTCATGTCGTCTTCTAGATTCTTCTATAAATTTACTTTGTTTTTCATCTTGTCGTCTTGTAAATTCTTCCATAACAGAAGTATTTACTTCAAGTATATACATATGCATATGTATGCTTTTGTGCACGCAGTAAAGTGCAAGTGCGTGAAGATGCGTCAGATCAATTTTGCTGCTTGATGTTTGTTTTGATTAGTTGTTCCAACGTTTTCCTCATAGTGCCCAATAGGACCGGAGGATGGTTCACCAGGAGGCTTACCAGGGTTAGACAACACTAACCTTTGTCTTTTCCATGTCTCGGGAAAGATCCCATCCACCAAGCATGTGTCAAACAACTCTACGAATATGACTGACCTCAACTTAACGGCCAGCTTAAGGGCTTTGTTTGGTATACCATCTAGGCCCGGCGTTTGTTGTCTCCCAACCTACCCCAAACCTCCAGTACTTCTTTTGTCGTTACTGAGGCTATTACAGCCACATCTAAAAATGTTTGTAGACTGTAACTGCTTGTGCTCTCCTGAGGGAACAAACCCTGAACGATTTTCTGTAGGAGATCGAGACATGTGATTTGCGGAGCTGCCTGACCTCTAAATCTCCCTGTCACAACCCTGTAAACCATATCCGCCTCTGCACAGATTTGCTTAAAGCAGTCTCTCTTTCTTTGCTGTATAGCCAGCTTCAGGTTTCTTCGAGCTTCCTTGTAAGCTTACTGCTTCACCTCCTGGCCAATCCTTTCGATTGCCCTGTGTGCTGCTCGTTAGGCCTGATGACACGTCCACCGAAGACCGGTCAATTCACTATTCCACCAGCAGTTGGGCCTCCCATGGTACTATAGAGAATGTAACGTTTCAATATCGATGGGACGCATGCCGCCGCGATATACTACGTGATATGGAGAGTTTACCTTGTATAGCGTCCTGGTCCAACCACACATCAAATAATGTTTGCTCATCAATTGCTTTCGCAGACCAACCTGACGTTCTCCTCATTATGGGGCGAGCAGATCTTCAACCGCTTGACTTGTTCTTCATATCAAAGGCTTTGTCTGATGATCACTGTGGCTGTGGTGTTCATTGACGTTTCAGGACATATCGGGAACTAGGACAGGACTAACAAAAACCAGATACACAACCGAACCGGAATTTCTTTTCCCGTAAGTATTAACCCGAACGTCGTTTGTATTTGTATTGAAATCACCAACGAGACTTTTGGTTTCCATTCTTTTGCATCCAAGACCAATCTGTCCAACATGTCCCCGAATTCAGCCAACGTCAGGCGTGGTGGAGCATAGCAGCTGTAAATATATATGGCGTCTAGTTGTGCCCATACGGACCCACTTGTGGACTGCCCCATTGATTCCCGTATGCCTACAAGACCGTCCCACCTAAAGGATCGGCTACCCACACATTATTGTTAGCGTTTCTACAAGGTTTGCTTATTATAGCCATTTAGACCTCTGATTCGTTGGTGGTCTGCGAAAGCAGGTCTTCACAGTTTCTCCACAACGTCTTCATCCGTCAGGCCGATCTTCATACTCTTGCTAGATGTCCATACAAGAGACACTGCAAGCATCTTTTCAACGAAATTTGCACTCTTAGGCGACAGACTACCCATCCAATAGGGACCTTCCCAACATCCAGCAGCTTACGCCGTGCTTCTGCTGGTAGCCGGATTTTCGCCGCCTCTGTACCTTCATACGCCTTTCTAAAGCTTACAATCGATGCCTTCTGCAAGGGTAAATTTCCGCTTTGAAGTGACCTCATCTACATCATTGCACTAAATAGTGATCTCATGCTTTTCAGCACGCATGCCAGTACTTTCTCCAAGTAAATTTTTGGCTTGGCTTCGGAAGCCTTTGGCTTTGCTTCCATCGAACCTTTCAGTTTCAGCATAAGATCTCTCTTTTGGTTACTCCGAATCCTGTTTACATTTCCCCCCAAATCTTTAAGATCAGGGTCAGCTTTCACTCGTCTTAATATATTTGCATAGGACATACTACCCCTGCTTGAAAGGATGATCGCCTCGGAACGGATTCTCATTTTCTCCTTCTTCTTTTTTGACTTTTTTGGTCCAACCTTATCCCAACCGTCCAACCCTTGGTTGCTTTAGTGTCTGCCTGTCTGTCCGCCTACGTGTGTGTCTGTCTGTCACACGCACTTTTCTCAGAAACGGCTATTCCGATTAACCTGAAATTTGGGGGGAAGCTGGGAACTGTGAACGCCCAGAAATGCAGTGTTTGCATCTTTCTTCGTTTAGATTAAGGGGGGCGGGGGTTCTCATACATACAAAAGAGGGGTGTAAAATTTTTTCTTCGAATAAAATCATGTTTAGTACCAAACGATTGTACTAATACTTTTCGATGCCAGCCTTAGTTTTGACATTTGTTGGAAAGGCGGGGAGTAGGAAGGGTCGAAAGTGGTGATTTCTTTAACGGACCTATTCTCAAAAACTATCCAACCGAAAAATCTGGAAAAAAAATCATGAAACTGCCTCATACGGTGATTAAAATGTCAATGTATGTAAAAAGAACGGTAGTTGCATTTGTCGTTGTTCACCGCATTCATTTTTAAGTTTTTTTGTAAAACAAAACCTTATTAAATTTGATTCAATGTCTGTCTGCCTGTCTGTCACACGCATTTTTCTCCAAAACGACTAAACCTATCCGAACGAAATTTGGTGGACAGATGGGAATTATGAAATCCCACGCATACAGCGAGTGGCATTTAGGTGGAGTTTAAAGGGGGGCTCCCCATACATGCAAATGGGGGATTCAAAAAATTTTTTCAGCGAATATATTATAGTTGTAGGGTGTCAAATGAAGGGTCTCGATTTATACTTTCCAAAACCGACATTAGTTTTGGCATAAATTGCAAAGTGCGTAAGTAAGGAGTCAAAATGTACGCACTTGAAGTGGGACAGGACTCATTTTCAGAAACTACCCAACCTAAAAATCCAAAAAAATCAGGGTGATGCGCTTAGATGAAATGTAGGCCTCAAAATATTTCCCATTCCGATGTCTGCTCAAATAAACTTACCAATAGTATATTATTACTTTTTAGAAATTTACTGAAAAACCCCCCTTAAATTCATCCTAGGACTTCCGAGTTTTGTACCAGCATAGAGGACAATATTTCGTATATACGTGCTAAATTTCGTGGAAATCTGGCAATTAGTGTCAAAGTTATAGCAGTCCAAACTTAGCAATTTCGCGCGAATTTACTGCTTCCAAAGCCATGCAAATCAGATGCTGACGTCATAATTACCCGGAATAATTAACATTCACGTGAAATATTAAAGTCGCATTTATGAAGAATCTATTTATCTGAAGCCTTTTTTAAGGTTTTGTGTAAAACACTTATGTGAAATCTAATCTTCGAGGGATGTTCCATTCTGGTATCTGCTCAAATAAATTTACTAATAGTATATTATCACCTTTTGGAAATAGACTAAAAAACTCCCCTTAAGTTCATCCTAGGTATACTAAATTTGGTACCGGCATAGAGGACAGTCTCGTGCATACACATGCCAAGTTCCATGAAATTCCAACTATTAGGGTCAAAGTTATAGAAGTTCAAACTTATCAATTTCGTGCTAATTAACAGCATCCTAAGCCACACAAATAAGATGCTGACGTCATAGTTAACGAGAATAATTGAAATTCGAGTGAAATATTATAATTCCATTCAAGAAGAATCTAATTCTCCCTAGCCCTTTTTAAGGTTTTGTCTAAACACAAAACCTTATTAAAATCGGTTTACTGTCTGCCTGTCTGGCCGTCTGTCTGTCCGTCACACGCATTTTTCTCGGAGATGGTTATAGCGACTGACACCAAATTCGGTAGAAAGGTGGGAACTGTGAACGTTCACGCATATAGTGCGCTGCATCCTTTTACGATGAATTTAAGGGCGGGTGCAAAGGGGGGGTGTACATTTTTTTTAATTAAATATAGTCATGTGGGGTATCAAATTAAAGGTCTCGGTTAGTACTTTTCGAAGCCGCTCTTAGTTTTGACATTTGTTGAAAAAGTGGGGAGTGCGGGGGGTTGAAAGTGGTCATTTTTTTAACGAACCCATTCTCAGGAACTACCCAACCGAAAAATCTAGGAAAAAATCAGGAGGCTGCCACTATATAGGTGCCTAGGACTCCGAAATACCCTCCATATCGATACCTGTTCAATATAAAGTTAATAATAGTATATTAATATAATTTTTAGTAATTGACAGGAAAACCCCCCTTAAGTTCACCCTAGAATCACAAAATTTTGCAGCAATGTAGGCTACATGCATAGATCATGATTCCTGCCAAATTTTGTGAAAATCGCACTATTACTAACAAAGTTATACTAGGTCAAATCTGTCGCTCCTCTGCAAATTCAAGACTATGAATAGTCAATATCACTTGAAAGTCGTTATTCTCACATAATATATGCATATTTTACGTGCTACATGCTAATGGGACAAATGCACACCCAAATCTCTTTATAAAAGAAATACACAAATCCTTTCATACCTGAAGCGTCTAGCTTCCGGTTTCCCGACTTGTTTATATTTGATGTTGGTTAAATTGTTGGCATTTGCTAATAATATTAAACTCAGAGTGTGAAGCGTATGAGGTTGACCATTATCGACACAGGGCTTTCCATCAAATGATTTATTTAAATCGCTTTCTAGGAAATAGAGGGCAATGGAATTTTTAGCTATATTACACGGAGCTGTCGTGCACTCGTCGCTCCCCACATCTTTTTCTTTTTCTTCAGCCTTCAGTTCACAAGCGGGATCGGCTCGTCATGATCGGTTTCGTCATTTTATTTTATCAAATGCCTGATCAGGATGTAATCGCGAGACCTTTAAATTCCCATCCAGCGTATCAAGCCACCATTGTTTTGGCCGGCTTTTTGGTTGCTTACCATTACTTTCGATGTTCTGACCAATACTGGTTGTTGAATTCTCGTTAGCGTGAATAACGTGACCACACCATCGAAAACGCCTCTCTTGCAGTTTTTCCACGATCGATGCAAACCCATATCGATCGCGGATATTCTCATTTCAGACGTAATCCAAACGTGTCACTGCCACCAGTGCAATGCAACATCTTCGTCCCCATTACCGCAAGACGCCGTTCATTGTCCTTTATAGTCGGCCAACACTCAGAACTATAGAGAGCGGAGACGGACGACATTGCGGTAAATTTTAGATTTGAGAAGTTTGCTGATACGCCGATCATAAAGAACACCAGTTGTGGAATGCCACTTCATCCAGGTTGCATTAATGCGTGAAACAATTGCGTAATGAAATTGTTCTCCATTGGCTGATGGCATTGACTCGAGATATTTAAATCACTGAGTCCTGGCAATGGCAGTAACCTGCCCTTCGAAATATTTAAATCGCTCATTTCTGGCAATGGCAGTAACCTGCCCAGAACTAAGCGATTTCAATATCTCGGGTCAATACTATAAGCCAATGGAGAACTACGTTATGCTCCTCACATAGGGAAACAAAACCTTTTATACCTGAAGCGTCAAGTTTCCAGTTTCCCGACTTGTTTTCATTAGTTTGCATTGATGAAATCATTAATGCAAGAACGAGATACTTTAACAAAGTCCTACTGGGAGCTGCTGGTAAGGATGAATACTGGCATAGTAAATATAGAGAAGCATAGTTTTATGTCCGGTACGGTAAGTACTGGACACGCTACTGGCTGTTAACACTTAACTGGAGTCGTAGGGTCAAAATTGACCCCACCATCCGCATTTTTGCTCTAACACTTCTAGTTTTTACCTTATACTCACGCTCATCTAAGTAATCTCATTATGCCACGTGCTGTGATGGGTGCCGAACGAAGGGCGGTTAGCCCTTGCTAGAAGCAGAAATAAATACAAAGCGCTTGGGGTCCAAATGGACCCAGAACACCAGTTATATGTATTTTTTTAAATTGATTTTTTTTATTTTTTTCATAAATTTGGAACAAAAATGTCACGAAATCATGTCTGGAAAATAAGTTTGATTTCGAGCGCGATGATGTCTTCGGTAGAAAGGGGACTATGTGACTACCAACTTATTAGTGATAAAGGCGAAGTGGGGAATGTTCGTTGCTCGGAAGACGGTGTAGTTATCTATGTGGATAGCTTTTACAGTACAATTAGCTCTAAGGAAAAGGGAAATAACACATGCAGTCGGCATGAATTTTCTTTCCTTTACCTTTATTTTTTGCATATTTTTGTTACAATTTCCTCTACAGATCCAAAGGGCATGGTTTTCACCAGCAGCAGAAAGCTGTTGGAAGATTATGTAACAATTAAACGACAGATATGTGGAAGGAGAACTTAATGTGGGATCTAATTGTCGAAGTTTGCTATATGAGAGTCGGCAAGGAACTTTTTGATAGCATCTTTTACCGTATCTCGCGAAACATTAGCCAACTCAATGAGGATTGGGTCGAGATTTCTCTGGAATACTTTTATCGTATTGGACTTGACACCCAGATTTTCAGCGACTTGTGCGTTCGTAGTGCGTCTGATTTTCACTGCCTTTATTTTGTGGAAGTCCAGAATGGCCTGGGTGCCGATTACCGAGTTTTCGGGCTCGAACAGAACGATGACGTACATCAAGTCATTTGACTCTCCCTCGAACATTTCCCTCTGGATTGCTCTCTTCCAAACTTGCGAAGTTAGGCCAATGAGGTTCCAAGGGGTGCTTGTTTCAACAGATTCCTCGCAATGATGGACGCTATAGTTTCTTTATTACGTGTTGCGATATTTTCACCAAGACTTTCCTTGTCGAACTCATAGCGTGGGCCAAAATACCGGAGGCTAGGGTACACCTTTGACTTTGTATTTCCTGCAAGTGTTCTTTTCTTTTGCACAGTTGATCGCTGCTATGAAGACCACATCCCGCCAGGGAAATAACTTGGCTGCCAATTTCTTGTATGTAGGAGCAAACCGCTTGGAGAAGGGACAGTAGGGAAGATAAAACTGCACCAGAGTTGCATAATTGCGCCCTAGGAACATCTCATCTGCATTCGGATCTGATAGAATAAGTACTTGTTTTGAATTGCTGTAAAGGCCACCAGTATCTTGGGAAGGCATACTGCATTCAATGCAAATGATGAAAAATGTTAGGCAAAGTAGGAACTTCATAGTGTATATGAGTTGATTTTGAAATTATTCCGGCTGTCTTGACGTGAGGGGGCCTGGATTGTTTGTCCTTTGATATTCCGAACTCCTATGTGATTAAAAATTTTCCGTCATTCGGTGAAAAAATATATTAATGCTGGTAATTCGAGAATTTTGACTTGACCGAAAGCACAGCGCAATAACCACGATCACACGAACTGATTGGGACTGATGTTCACTTTGTTGAATCTCAGTTCACTTTGTGCGTCTGATTTCGAATCGCTCCCAGTGCACTCAACATATGGGGGTAAGGCGACAGGTTTTTTCAAAGTCAACGATTTTAATTAACAAGCCAAATTGAGAAGAACAAGCGATTTAGTTCCGTCCTTGATACTAAAATTGAATATCGTTAGATGTCTTGCGGTACAAATTTCTCTAAATTATCTTATCGCAATGAAATCAAAGTCCCTGAAAAACACGAAGAATTGGAAACTGCGAGGAAGGTCTGAATAGTTTTTATATCCATCCATCCACATCCATTTTTAAATCATAGTAAACCGAACTCTTTTCTTACGCTTTGTGTAGTATATTATGTCGCATCTAGGACCAGTGATCTGGTACCAAAATGTTAATAACGCCTCGGATAGGGACTGACCTCACGGATAGGACCTTTGGCTATCGGAATTTGTTTTTGAATGGACGTACCCTCCTCGACAACGATATCGATGACAAAAGAATGCGTTTTTCTCTTCTGACAGTATAAGCTGGACATTTGAGGTTTAAGCAACGTGAAAGGTGGGGACTCTGAAGAGTACAATTCCTCCTTTTGCTCCTTTTGACCTTGAAAAATTTAATAATAGTAAACATGAACCCGCTGTCAGACTGTTACTGCCAACTTTTGCAATGTGCGCTTTTTCGACCTAAATGCCGATTTCTGACAGGATCTTAATCTTAAGGTTCAGGCAGGGTAGTGAAGAAGGATGCTATCTATGAGCAACAGGATAAGCTCCCTAAAGTCGACATTAAGATCATGATTGGTTATCTAAATGGCAAGGTGGCAACACTCTGCTTGGGCATGTGATGGGGAGGCATGGTGTTAGGAGTTGTCTTTTAAATGTATACACCAAAGTAGACAATGGCATCGGTTTGGAAAGGGACCATCATCTGACTGTTGCTTGCCTTTACTTTGGTGACGCTACTCCAGCTCTGTTGATGACTGGGAATGGAGGTGAGGCGGAGGTGCTGGAGCTTCGTTGCGGTGGAAAAGTACGGGGAATGCAGCGTACATACCAGTTAAAAGGAAATTCATGATTGCTACAAATAGCAACGATCTCATTGCCCTACAGTGCGTCATGAAAAAACTTGCACTTTCGTCTACGATGTACTACTTCACCACATTCCTCTATCTTATCACATCCGTTGTTGGTAAATTATAAGAATATGAAAGCATTTGCAGTAAGTGAGGGTGCCTGAGAAAATTGCGAAAAGGCCACCAGTCTTCAGGAATGCATCAAAGAACACTTCTAAAGTTTGATTGACCGAAAACAGATTAGTTTCCGCTCTGGATCAATTCATACCGACCACCGTGACAGCATCCGGCTTCTTCTGGAGTTATGATGAACCTCGTTGCGAGTGATGCCACTGTTGAAGCTGAGTGGTGATAGTGGTGCGTAGTTACTTTAAGGGAATTAGCAACCTACTAATTTTGAAACTTTATTACTATCTAAACATCAACAACGGCTCAGATAGGGACTGGCCTCACGGCTACGACCTTTGCCTATAGAAAACGGTTTATGGTTGGTCCTAGAATGCTCGCTTTCTTCAACTCGAGCGAGAATTTCAAGAACATAAGGTGGACATTCTGAACTAACTAAGCGAAGTAAGATACTGGGGCTTTGGAGAACACTCCTCTCAATCTTGCGACACTAGTGGTAATATTCTTTTGTACTATGGAAAACCGAGTGGTAGCAGACGCGCAAGGCAAAGTGTGCTCCCTTGACCTGGCAACCGATTTCTGAAGGTTTCTGACTATAAAATTCCGGTCCAGGTTAAGGAATATCACAATTGTACAGTGCAATTAACCAACGGAGACTTCCTTTTTATGAGCAGGAAGGGAGGCTTCCTAAAGTTGACATTGTGATCGTGATGGGTGATCTGAATACAATGGTGGGGTATGACAACACTTTGCTCGGAAAGTGATGAGGGAACACGGTCTTGGGGTCCGTAATAATAATGGGGGGAGGTTGGCGGATTTCCGCAACTTCCACATAATACTTCACCACCATTCTTAACCGCATCACATCCGGCGAAGTTTCGCCACTCCGGCCATTAATGCACTCAAACGAAATAACGCCAGCGGGCTGGACGGTCACTCTTCAGAGTTTATTGCTACACTCGCAATATGAGCAGGTCCGCTACTTTCACTCCTACGGAGATGACAATTTTATTGATGACTATGCCAAGTGGCGGAAACAAGATAGCCAACGACTAGATCGGCCTAACAGCACTTGGCGCAGAACAATAGAGAGGAAGTGCCGTCGTCTCGGGAAGTCCTAGGGGAGCTGAATCGCATTTCAAGTAACCGCGAGCAATGGACGGTAAGTGTGGTGTGGTATACTGCACTAAGTAGTAAATGGCAGCAGTGTATATTTATATTTTTAAAAATTTCAAGCATATCATAGTGTAATTCCTTTACGCTGTCGGTAGTTGCATCATCATATCTATATAAAAAGTCGGAAAACCGGAAGCTGAACGCTTCAAGTATGAAAGGGTTTGTGTATTTCTTTTATAAAAACATATGTGTGGGTATTTCTCGAGTTAGTACCTAGCAAGTAATATATGCATATGTTATGTGAGAATTTCGCGTGATACTGACATTCAAAATCTTCAATTTGAACAGAACCGACAATTGTGACCAATTACTTTACTTACCTATTACTTTTCTTGATTCTAGGATGAACTAAAGGGGGGTTTTGCAGTCAATTTCCAAAAATTATAGTAATATGCTGTTATTAACTTTATTTGAACATATATCGGTGTAGAGGGAATTTCGGAGCCTAGGCACCACACCACTCTTGACTTTTTCCAGATTTGGGTAGTTTTATGAATGGGTTTATGAAAGAAATGGTCAGTTTCGACCTTCCTACTCCCCACCTTTCCTACAAATGTCAAAACTAAGACCGGCTTCGGAAAGTACGTTCGATACCCCTCATTACCATAATTGGTGAAAAAAAGTGTACACTCCCCTTTGCATGTATGGGCCCCCCCTTAAATTCGACGTAGAATGATGTTACTCACTGCATGCATGACTGTTCACAGATTCCACCTTTCCACCAAATTTCGTGTCAATCGCTACAGCCGTTTTCGAGAAAAATCCGTGTAACAGTCAGACAGACGGACAGACAAACCGTCACTTGAAATCGCGGACCGAATTGAGTCTTTTTATTCTGTAGAAAACCTTTTCAAGAGGATTCAGTATAGGTGAATACGGGGCAAAAGTAAGATCGATATATATGTGTATATAGTTGCCATTCACCCCTTGGTGGGGTATAGCGCATCATCCACTGTTACCTAAACTGCCCTTCAGCACCCCCACGACTTCCGGAGACGCTCGCACTCCTCCTGCACTGTTCTGCGTCAAGTGCTGTTGAGGCGAGCCACTCGTTGGCCATCTTGGGTGAGTGGATTCCACTATATGCTGTAGTTCACAATGTAATTGTCACCCCTCCTTAATGTGTGGCTTATCCACCGTCAGTTCTGCCTTCCGATAACAGTGTGTCTTTCCAAATCTAGAGCCATTTGACTCGATAAGAGAGCAAACAGGTGCCATCAGCATAGTCGAAGTGTTTTTAGGAAAGATGTCATAGTCCGCTGAATTCCTCCACGTCCTTCAGACAAGGCAGTATGAAGAATGTCATTTTAGGCACACTCCCCGTTCACGCTGTCCAAAGTTTTCTTTAAATCGTTAATGAGTAGGTGCAGCTAAGATTTGAACTCCGCGCACAGTTCCATAATGATCCCTAGTTGGCTATTTTCGAAAAATGGTTAATTTTTCCTAATATAGCTTATTTCATTTATTAAAAGATTAATTTTATTTGTTAAAGGGTTGATATCATTTGCTAAAGCTTTAATTTCAATTTTATTTGCAAGCGATTCTTCTATCGGGTCGGATGGTCTTGATTGGTTGCTCTGTCGAAGGTCTGATCTGGATGCAGCCGTCAGGCTTTCAAGACACCATCAGCTTATCAAGCCACCGTTGTTTCGACCGACATTTTGATTGTTTCACATCGACTTCAATGTTCACATCAACCTTAATGAGGTAGTTCTCATTGGCGCGAATTACCTGGCTATACCATCGGCGACTCCTCTTTCGTAATTTTTCTACGATCTGTGCAACCCCATATCGATCGCGGATCTTTATATCCTCATTTATGATGAGATCAAGGCATGTCAGGCCACTAGTCCAACGTAACATCTTCGTCTCCATTACCGGGAGGTAATGTTCATTGTCTTTTATATTCGGCCAACACTCAGAACCATAGAGGGATAACATGGCGGACGAAGCTGCGGAAAAGTTTCAATTTCAGACCTTCATTGATACGTAAATCAGAAAGAACGCCAGTAATGGAACGTCATTTCATCCAGCTTGCGCTAATGCCTGAAGCAATTGATATCATTGATACTTCAGTTCTGGGTAGGTGTTTTATTGAGATCGGTCGTCAAAAATTCTGTTTTATTCAGATTCAATCTGAGACCGTGTTACATGAGGTGATAATTTCTTTTTCATTTTTTAACAGCTCGCTCGAGATGCTCGACGTTAGGAAAACATCATCTGCATAGAAGAGTGTATATGGCATTGGACGTTGGATGTTCCGTGTGGCAATGTGCGTAACAACACCGAAGGGTAGTGATAAGAAGGTGCTTTATGGATGAATACGGACAGAGACACGAAGCGGTTTTAATATGTCCGCCGGTTTCGCACTTTACTTTTTGGATCGTGGTGAGGCAATTTAACCCAGCGGATGAGTTCCCAGATGCTCCCAGTTACCAGATGAGTTCGTGTGACAGATCCCTAGATCCAGAAATGTAATGTAAAGAGAGCGATGTTTCCTGCGGGGTTTTTGCATGAGCAACCGCGCAGCGTGTGTTGCGTCGGTAGTTCCGTAGTTCTAAACAAGCGTTGATTTGGTATGTTTGAGCGTTGATTTAATGGAAATTTGATAAATCGTTGATCTTCTTTCAAATGATATATAATATTATTAGGTTTATTTGAGCGGTATCATATTGTATTTTGAGGCCTAAATTTCATTCGACGAATCGAATTTTTTTTTTTGCATCAATTGTGTAGAATATATGGACAAAGTGATTTTTTGATATCCGGAGTCGTTCGGAAATTATTGTGTTAAACACGTGATAAGTCAGATGCCAGATTTATGCCGATCGCCATAATAAAGCGCGTATTTATCGGTCCAAATGACGTTCGAATGACTTCGTTAAAAGGACAATAATTGAAGCCAAGGCCGTATATATATTTCTTCAAGAAACCTAATGTTTATGGATTAGGTTTAGCAGTTTAATGATCAGTGAAGGTTTTATAGCTGAAAATCGCATTTTACTTTTTAAATGCGCTTTTTCTCGAAACTGCATGTTGAAAATCGGCTGCCACCATAGAGCAAAATCTATCCAACCAAATTCTTTGAAATTTTCATGACTTATTCAGAATATATTTCTACGGTCCGCAAACTAGGATAATTGCGATTCATTCAGTTTTTTTTTATTCATTGAAGAAGCCGTAAAAAACACGAAAATTCAAAAAAAAAGTTTAACAAGGCACTAAAAATTTAGTTTTTAATATGTTTTAATAATCCTAGTTTGCGGACTGTAGTTAAGTCTGTACGTTAAAATTCCCTTTACTGTTTTTCTTTAAGATGGTCAAAGTGCCCTCCTAGTGTGGCATCAGAAAAAACACCTTTCTCGGGAGATGAGTTTATAAATTGCTCTGTATTTTAATAATGAACTTTGCGATCGGGCTGGAAAAATTACTATGCATGCTCAAGATATTAGATAGATAGATTCATAGTGAAAAATTCGTGTTTGTATCTTTGACCAGTTCTTCACAAAGAATTTCCAAAAAAAGCCAAAAAAACGGCCTTCACACGGGATGACCCCCTTAAGTGCATTACCTTGAATTTGGGTAGGGTAGATTTCGTAATGAGTTGTCTCCCCCTGACTCCTTACTAGCCCACTTTGCAATTTACATCAAAACTAAAATTGTTTTGTCGAAGTACGAATTTGAGCTCTTTTGATACCCCCCAAGAGTACATTAGGAGAAAAATATCCCCCTTTTCAAATTCATGCAAATTTCTGTCTCTCACCCGAGTGCTTTCATAGTTTCCATATGCTCACCGAATTTCGGTTGAGTCGATGTAGCCGTTTTCAAGAATAGTGCGCGTGACAGACGATCAGTAAACTGATTTTAATAAGGTCTTGATTTACATAAGACACTGTAGGTAGGTTGGTGGCCAATGATGCCAACTCCGAATAAACCAGTTAACGGTGTGATGCGCCGTTTTGATGCCACACGCACCTAAAACCGCCATTGATGTTATGAGAGTAATGAGGCAGAGTCCAACCAGCTCAGATCTTCACCGCCTAAGGAAAGCACCTCTCCCATCGTGCAGCTTGAGATCTCTCTGACTCTAGCTATAGCTGGGCAATCGCAAAGGAAGTGCCTGAGGGTTTCCTCCTCCTCTCTGTCACTTCAGCAATGCGAATTGTAGGGTATGCCGTTACGATCCCCTATAGGTAAATGTCCCGTGCAGATAGCCGTAATTTTAAATGCATTTGTACGCGTCTGGCACGAGAGCTCTCGAGATCGCATTTTGTTATAAGCTAGCCAAATCTTCCTTGGCTTGGCACCAACAATGTATATTAAAATATCTTTATATGATTTTGTAGGGAGCAATACAGACTGTAGCGATGTGACTTTTAGCCGAGCTACGCGGTGCAGTCGAGTTGCGTGTCATTTCTATTGTGAAGGGTGTCCCTTTTATTGGTACAAATTTTAATGGTGGATAGTACCACTTGTTTGGGGCAAATTGGTCCAGGGAATCAGGCACTCTATCTATTACCGTTACAGAGTTATAGCGTTTTTCGTGAATCTTGTCAAACAGCTCGAACTTCCCAAAAAAATCACCATTTGCCACTCCCTCGATAATTTAGCCGCAGATTTGACACCATTTTCGGACATATGGTGTGTCAAAAAAGTATTCGTCCGGTATCCCGACTTGTTCTTTAGTATCTATTCTTTAGAAATAAAATGAAAAATAAGTACTCCATTGTTACAAAGAAAAACCAAAAACAAAAAATAAACGTCTCTTTGTATTCTCTTGAAATAAAAAATTAAGTCGGCATTGCGCTGTAGTCTATTTAGTGTCACATATTAAAGCGATAGATTTCAAGCGTTAATAATGAAGGAATTGCAATATGGAACGAAAGGATCGAGAAACAGATGTGGAAGAGAGAAAAATTATAAATAATTTATTTGTTTGAATAAATTATTTACAATTCAAAGAAATAAGCGAAAGTGTCAACAGGCTAGCTACAACAGGAACAGGAAGACGGCTATAAAGGTGTTGTGTTCATTTTATGTGAGCAATTCTTTATGCCTCCTAGAATCCTTACCTCAGACAACGAGCGGATTTATCAGCCATATTATCGTGTCTGGGTGGCTCAAGTGGTTAGAGTGCTGGGCTGTCGTAGCGGAAGGTCGCAGTTCTAATCTCGCTGGGAGCAGAGGAATTTGTTATCGTGACTGGATGTCGGATATCAGTCGACTCAGCTGTGAATGAGTACCTGAGTCAAATCAGGGTAATAATCTAGGTCGAGCACAATGTTGACCACATTGCCTCCCACAGGGCACTGTGGTGTACCGTTGCGATCTTGAATGAAGTGCTCTCTAACACACTTCAAGGCCCTGATACACTATGAATTGCTGCGCCAACGATTATTATTATTAATTCTCTATGCACGTTTCTCCATTCATACATAGTTAAGAGTGCAAAATATTCCGTTATATATTGACAAAGTAGGCATATGTACCTACATATTAAAGACATAAATATTGTGCACAAAATTGATTTACCGCATCTTCACGCATTTCCACTTTAAGCGGGAAATACAATTAAGATGCGTGCGCAATGCGGACAAGAGATGTTCAATCAAGGTTTCAGATCGGCAAAGTTCGCTTCACGTCCTTCTGATGACAGATTATTCCATTTGCAATTTAGCGGCGCTTTTTGTTTTGGGCTGTTACTTTTGAATGTAATTTATTTAAATAAATTCGTTTTGAGAACTGCGGAAGGCACTATTTGTGTTGCAAGTGCTAATTATTAATGTCATTTGCATTAGTCCTGTCGCTTTTATTCATAAAAATGTAATTTAAGCTGAAGGTATGTGCACTGTTAGTGGCATTTAATTGTGTGATTTCCATAACATATGAAACAACATACAAACAAACACAAACACACATGCCTGGCTCCAGTAAGCGATACTGATACTCAAATAAGTGTCTCCATGGACCCCGTCGTTCATAAAAATTTACCATACATATGATGATGACGTCATGCACGCCTAGAATGCAGTAGATTCACGTGAAATGCAATACTTTGACTTCCAATAACTTTGTTAACAAGAGTGGGATTGGGTTCAAACTTTCCAGAATTATGTCCTATATTGTTGCCTGAATAGATGTCAGAGTTTGTACTAGGATGAACTTAAGGGGGTTTTCGGGTAAATTTACAAAACATGATAATATACTATTATTAACTTTATTTGTGGAGATATCGGAGTGGCATCAATTTCGAGGCCTATATTTTGTACAGATGCATCACTGTGATTTTCAATAGATTTTTCCTTTGGGTAGGTTCTGAGAACGAGACCTGTTTCACTTTTTGAGCCAGACATTTTGACGTCTTCATCCAATATCAGAAATAAGATCACTTTCGGAAAGTACCAGCTTAGCCCTTTCGTTTGATACCCCACTTGGCTATATTCTGCGAAAAAAATTTACAACCCCTTTCGAATGTTTAAACTCTCCAAATGGCGCCACTCGCTACATGTTAAGGGATACACAGACCACATGTTCTTACCATATTTCGCAATAATCGGTTCAGCGGTTTCGGAGTAAATCGAGTGTGACCGACAGATAGACAGATGGACAGACGGACAGACGGACAGACGGACAGACGGACAGACGGACAGACGGACAGACGGACAGACGGACAGACGAACAGACGGACAGATGGACAGACGGACATTGAATCGATTTTAAAAGATTTTGTGTGAAACAAAGAAGTGACAAATAGTGCGAAAAATTTTAAAAAAAATCTAGGCGAAGTGTGCCAAGAATAGCTGCAGAGGTGAAGAAGAGGTAGAGAAAATGGTATTAGATGAAATTGGACGGAATGTTCTTGGTGAGGCTGGACATCAACAAAATTAACAAGAAAAAGCAGCTTGAGTTCGCAAAAATGTACAGGAATCATCCCCTGAACTATTAGGAGAAAGTTGTCTTCATAGATGAAGATATGAATATATTAATTCAAATCGGACGGTAAAATAAAAATATGCAAGAAGCAAAACTGCGAAATGGACGGAAAGAATCTAATTCGGAGGAGGATCACTGTTGGTATGCGATGGGTGGCTTGCACATTTTCGATGAGAATATGAACCACAAAGCCAATATTAATATTTCCAAGTGGCATCTTCACAGAAGGGTGGAAAGTACAGGCCGTGCGATAACATTGGAAAATAAAATCCGTGGCAGATATATTTCAAACAAAAATAACTTTCGAATTGTTCTTTAGGAACAATAAGGAACCATTTGAAGAGGTACAACAGAACCTGGGTTTTTGTTTTTCTCTTTTTTCTTTAAAATAATGGGGTAAAATGCTTATTCTTCATCTTATTTCTAAAGAAAAGATAACAGAGAAAAATTGAGGACATGGACTGAATATTGCCTTTTTTGTTTAGTGATGAAAAAGTTAATCACGGAACAGCTAAGCGGAGGAATACTTTTTTGACACACTGTAAAATTTCTTATAAATAGATATTTTTAAGGTTTTGTGTGAAACAAAACCTTATTAGAATCGAGTCGATGTCTGTTTGTCTGTCTCTCTGTCTGTTTTGTTTTTTTTTTAATGGATGGAGGTGAAAATCTTAGAAAGACACCATCCCGCCAGGTTGCAGCAGCGTGTGGGGTTCTTACCCACTGAAACCACCCCTACTTTCTCCATCTCTATTCCCCGCGGAACCGCCGCAAAGCATTACTTCGCTGGGTGGACTGCGCTTTAAGCGACCAAGCCTTCCGTTCTTCGCGTCTTCCTTGCGCGCTCCGCTTTTTCAAGTTCCTCCTGGATTCTTTTGATTGCGGAGTTCACCGTACACCAATTTCCCTTAGATTTTAACATTTCTGCAACGATGTTCTGCGGGCTTAGGTCCAGACTCCTCCTCTCTGAGAAAAATCGTGAACAATGAAACATAACATGCTCCGGGTCCTCAGGTGTGCAATCACATTTAGGACAGAAGGGAGAATCATCCATATCCTGGCAGGAATTGAGTCAGATGGTAGTTAATCCCGCCGTGTCGCCGCTGGATCCACTCTCAATACGGGGAATCAATGTATGTGTCCAGGGACCCCTCTGCGAGTCATCCCACCGTCGCTGCCACTTCTCCAGCGACTCTCGCCTTACCACCTTTCGATATTCTGCATCCTTTTCAGGAGGATTCATTTCCCTTTTCTCGTACAGGCAGCCTGTCCCACTTGCCAGAATGTCTATCGGGATCATCACGCTGCCGCGCCTGATGTTATTCTGAAGGCGCTGCACACCTTTAGCGCCACTAAGGGGTAAGTCATATTTACCCTCCTCCGATTACTCTCACACGCTAGTGTTTCCTCCTAAACTGGTGCCGCGTATAATCACCCCCAGGTATTTGATAACCGGTTTCAAAGTGATGATGTGACCACCAACACGAATATTAACCGTATTCCTCTTCCTACGGTTGGTAATAAAGACCGCCTCCGCCTTTTGTTCCGCCAGGTTAAACTGAACCATATCCAACCTAGTTTTTATGGCGCTAATGGTTCGGGGTGCTGACCATATTGCCTCCTACAGTATGCTGTAGTGTACCGTTACGGTCTTGAATGAAGTGCTCTAACACACATCAAGGCCCTGATCCAATATGAATTCTTGCGCCAACGATTACTATTATTATTAATGGTTTCGTTAGCGTACATTTCAACGTCTTCAGGTTGTTTCGCGACGACAACCACAGCTAGACAAGCAGCGAAACCAATTATCGTGGCCTCTTTTGGCAGGGGAAGGACAAGGACCCCATTGTACATGACGTTCCACAGAAGAGGAACCAATACTGAGCTCTGTGGTACTCCTGCGGTTACGGTGTACTGCTTGGATCCCTCATCCGTGTCGTACCAAAGTGTCCTCTCCGAAAGGTAACTGTCGAAGAGCTTAGTCAAATAACTAGGGACACCCGTTTTAGCCAGTGAGCTTTTTATCCACTCCCAGCTAGCGGAATTGAACGCATTTTTTGTGTCCAACGTCACCACGGCACAGCATTTTTTAGACGACATCGCGTCTCGAGCCAGCTTCAAAACAACGCCTACGGCGTCGATCGTTGAGTGGGCTTGTCGAAATTCAAATTGTCGCTCCGATAGTCCATCCTTATATTCAATGATAGGGAGCAGTCTATTGTATGATAGATGACCCTTTGGAGCATTTTTCCTGCCGGGTCGATGAGGCAAATCGGTCGGTATGATGATGGGTGTCCTGGGTGCTTATTCGGCCTCGGGAGCAAAACTAATTTTTGCTTCTTCCACCAGTCTGTCTGTCTGTCTGTCACACCTGATTTATTCGGAAATGGCTAGACCGATTGGCACGAAAACTGGTAAGAACGTATGATCTGTTGTTCCCTTTACATACAGCAAGTGGCGCCATTTGGTGTTAAGTTTAAGGGGGGCTCCCCATACATGTGAATGGAGGGTGCAACATTTTTTCATAAAATGTGGCAATGTGGGATATCAAACGAAAGGGCTCAATTAGTACTTTCCGAAACTGCATTCATATTTGATATAGGGTGAAACATAGGGGGGTGAGGGCTCAAAACATTATCATCAAAAAGTGTAACAGGTCTCGTTCTCGGAACCTATCCAACCGAAAATCTGGAAAAAAAATCACAGTGGTGCATCTCTACGAAATCTAGGCCTCAAAAGACCTTCGGTTCCGATATCTGCACAAATAAACTTAATAATAGTATATTTCCACATTTTAGAAATTTACAAGCTAACCCCCCTTATGTACAAAATCTGGCATGGATGTATTATTATTATTCTGTTAAGGGAAAGTCGCACCGCGTCCTTGAAGAACTATTGTGCCCCTTTTACTGGCTATAGTGTACCTATTGATCATAGTATCTCAAGCAGGCCTGTAACCGTTAGAAACTTTAGTATGTTCTCCACTTCCAGATGTTTCAGCTTTGCATCTGGTATTAAGTGTTCTCCCAGATGTCTCGACCTACTTTACACAAATGCCGGACACTGTCCCAGGACGTGTATAGAGGTTTCGTCCTCCTCCTCACAAAACCTGCAGGCAGTGTCGTAGATATCCCTAGCTTCCCTAGGTGATAGTTCAGCCGACAATGACCAGTGAGAATTCCCAGCAATCCTTTGTGCGCTTGGATTCATATCCCCAATAAGTACCCTGGACTGCTCCATCCCTGGTAGGCCCGCCCAATATAGTTCCCTCAAGCGTTTCTCTTCATTTCTCAGATTCATAGCCATGAAACCGTTTCCGATTCCACAGAAGGGTTCTGGTCCGTGTAAAAGCGTCCCTGCTCCCTTCTTGGCTAGTTCGTCCGCTGCCTCGTTGCCTTCCAACCCAGTATTGCCTGGAACCCAAAATATCCAGATCTTATTGGACGAGCCGACTGTATTCAGTCTCTCAAGGCATTCCCACACCAGTTTAGAGTTCACCTGGTTAGACCTAAGTGCCTTGATCGCTGCTTGGCTATCGGTGAGAATAGTTATGTTCTGCCCCCTGTAGTTCCTTTGCAGATTAAAGGAGGCACATTTGTCTATGGCGTATATTTCCGCCTGGAATATGCTAGTGTACCTGCCCATTGGCTCAAAGTACGTTTTCCTTGGACCAATGACACCGGCATCCCCTCCCTCTGCTGTGAGGGATCCGTCAGTGTACCAAGTAATCAGTTGTTGGTTTAAGCCGTATGTCGCAGCCACGCTCTCCCAGTTTGCCTTGTTACTCCAACGTGTTTCAAACTTCTTATCGAAGTGAAACGTCGTTGTCATGTTATCCCTCGGTATCAGTAATTCGGGATACCGCCTAGAAAGAATATAAATCTTCCTTCGATTTAGGCAGCTCCCCGCCTCACTCATACTACCTGGCCCTGAGCATCTGCCTGCATTGTGTAGATGGAGAGGGGTTAATCCCAGAAGGACCTGCCAGGGATGCCGTTGGGCATGTCCTCATTGCCCCACTGATACACACGCAAACCAGCCTTTGGATCTTATGTAATTCCCTTGGCTTGTGTACTGAGTTCGGTTCTTTCTGCCCAGATTACCGCTCCATAGGTAATCATTGGCCTTACCTCCATATCATGTAATGTTATGGCTCTCAGGTGATCCAGCATGGATGTAAGGGATAATATAATACACAATTTAAGAAACATTGAGGAAAAAAGTTATAGGGGGTGAAACTTTGCCATTTTTTGTGAATTTCGTGCATTCTACAAGGTTTATGACGTCATCATCCCATAGAAATTCGTCAATACCACAACGAAGTAAGTTTCTATGAATGGGGTCGGAAAGAATTATTTTGTTTTAGTTTTTTAGTCATTTGTATATGAATATCAATTACTGCAAACAGACATGTGTGTATGTAGGTATATAGTACATACATGCGTGCTGATGTAGTTTGCGGGTAGTGTCTAATTCAGATAGATATATTTGTATATTAAACCAGCCGTATTTACTATACGTACTATATATGTACATATGTTATGTATGCTTTTGTGCACAAAGTAAATCGGAAATATGGGTACGATCAATTTATATACGTGCATATATATGTACAGTATCCGAAAATAGGCAGTTTGTTTGTTTAGGGTCAGGATAATATCTATGGCTGTAATAGGTGCGTATGTCTTGTAGTTTGGACAAATATGAAGGAGTATATTGGATTTGTAGCTATACACGGACAGAAAAATGTGCCTTGAAGTTTCTTATATAAGATGATCACAAAACCTTTATACTCGAAGCGCGAGCTTCCGGTATTCCGACTTTATTTAATTGCAAAGGTTATCATTTATTCGAAGATACAACTGTTTTAAAGAAATTTCAAAATCAATTCTTTAATTAGATTTCAATATGAATTATTGTAATGGTACTTTAAACTTACAAACCTGCAAAGTTGATAAAAGTTGCCTCATTATGTTAGCTGAGATGTATAAATAATAATAATAAAAGTAACCGCCGTAGCCGGTACCAAGTCCGGATGTGAAAGGAGGAGGGATGGATAGCTTCAGTCTGAATGGCTGTACGCCACCGCAGCGTCTCAGGGAGTAGGTGAAGACAGTGCAGAAACTTTGCAGTCTTACAGATTACTCGCTGAGGAAGCTATCCCCACACCTGACAGCTAGGGATAAAATGCACCATCAAAAATGAGAAGAAGAAGAAATTTAAGGTCCGGTACGGATAACCGGCGGGACTCGTCTGACTTGGTGACTGGGTCGGGCTCCCGTAATGGACAGCACGCCGTCGAAACCGCTAGTCGGTCAGGCCTCAGGGAACTGGGGTAGGGGCTGTGTCCCCGAGGGTATACCCGTTCTTGACTATTGCGGCCCGCTCCCTTGCACACGATGCGCTGGTAACTTTTTCATGGAGAATGTTCTGACAATTATAAAAAAAAAAGACGAAACAACAGATAAGGAGGAAGAGCTGGGTGCGTTTGGGCGGAGCACAAAGATGCGTCGCTCACCGCAGCGACCAGTGAAAGAGGCAACGAGGGCTGATATACCCGATGAGACACTGGGGCGCCCAAATAAAGAGGAAGCCTCATCAAGTGGTGCGACTGACCGTGCGGGGATGGCAACTCCACTACCTTGCAGTGCCCCTGTCCTGGAAGCAAGCTCAGTGAGAAACGCTAGTCCTGAGCAGATGGATTTGGGCACAAATCGAGTGGAAGTGCATTCGACTGTCCTCGCTAGAGCCGAAGAGGAAAGGCTCATCCGAAAGTGCGCAGCAGTGGTGAAGCGTATGCGGTCGGCAACGTTCCTTCAGAGAAACGTCAGCAAAGGCGTCAAAAACGGGCTGATGGAACTGGAGGAACTACTGGACCGCGTTTCCTTTTATAGACGCACGTGGAGAGCAGCGGAAGACGATTGTAGAGCAGAAACAGTCGCACTCCCCGCTGAGAATGCTGCTTGCGTCAAACGGACCGCAGATAGCCCTCTGCAAAGTGAACTGGGGAAAAAGCGGAAACAGGACGACGTGCCTGAAGGAGACTTTATCGAAGTAGTCTCCAAGGCCCAAAAAAAGAAGGCGAAAAAGGATAAAAAGAAACAACGGACTCCAGCGCCAGAGACACGTCTGCCCAAAAACAAGGAGGCTGCCAACCCAAAGCCAGTAGCGGAAAAAACGACGAAACGAAGAAGGGCTAGACCGTCGGCTCTGCTCATTAAGCCGACGGAAGGCAAGACATTTGCGGAAGTCCTTAGTGAAATCCGCTACAGGATGAAACCCGAGGAGAACGGAGCAGAGGTGTCTTCGATACGGAAAACGAGGAGTGGTGGAGTTCTCGTCGAACTGGGCCCAAAGACGACCAGCAAGAGCACGTTCTGCGAAGCGGTCAAGGGGCTATTGGGGGAGAAGGCCCTGGTTTCCAGCCTAGAACCCATGTGCTCTCTGGAAATACGGGATCTTGACTGCCTCACAGAAAAGGTCGAAGTAGAGGAGGCGCTAAAGCGCGAATGTCCAGAGGTAACCAATGCCCGGGTAGCTATTACCTCTGTAAATGCTCGAGGCCAAAAACTTGCCGTGGTGGATGTCCCCGAGCAATATGCGAGGAAACTCCTTAACAGCGGGAGAATCAAAATCGGATGGGTAGTATGCAGGGTACGAATGCGGATAGTCCCCACCAAGTGCTACAGGTGTCTGGACTATGGACACACGTCAGCAGCTTGCAAGGGTCCGGACAGGAGGACAGCATGCCGGAGATGCGGCCAAGCGGGTCATCAAGCGAAGACTTGCAAGGAAAGCGAGAGTTGTGTTCTCTGCAGGGATCGTGGTGCGTCTGGCGAAAGCGTCGCACACACTGCGGGCTCGGGACGGTGTCCGATCTTCAGGGCGGAATTGGAGAGGGCTAGGGTGCGAACGCCATGATCCGCATTTTGCAAATTAATATGCACCGGAGTGCAACCGCTCACCAGTTGCTAGCACAGTTCGCTGCGGAAGTAAATGCTGATCTAGTGCTGATTAGCGAGCAATACCGAAACAAGGACCCGTCCTCATGGTATCTGGACTTATCGGGCACCGCTGCCATCTGGGTTCGGGACGACGTTCGACTTCGTGTTCTTGCCGAAGGCCGGGGAGACGGATTTGCCTGGATCCGGTGTTTAGGGATAACGTTTTTTAGCGTTTACCTGACGCCGAATGAGTCGATTCCGGACTTTCAACGTCGGCTTGATGCTCTGGAGGACGCCGTTTCGAGCACGGAGGGACGAATCCTGGTTGGCGGTGATTTTAATGCCAGGGCTCTTGAATGGGGCATGCCTCAATCAGACTCCAGAGGGAAACGGATTCTGGAAATGGCGGCGAGAACCGGACTCGTAATTTTAAACACCGGATCCACGCCAACGTTTCGGCGCTCAGGTTGTGAAGGAAGCATTCCCGACATCACTTTTGCGTCGGAATCTCTGGCATCATCGGTGGACGGGTGGCGAGTCCTAGAAGACTTCTCGGCAAGTGATCATCAGTACATTGCGTTCGAAGTGTTTGACGCTACTTGCCGGCGAGCACCAACACGACGTTCCCCCTGCGTGTGGAATGTCGCGAAGGTGAACATCGGAAGGTTCGTCGAAGCTCTTGGAACAGGTAGGGCCGCACCGGGGGGCACTCCGGGGGGTGGTGGTGTCGCAGCTGACACCGTCGTAAATTCAGTGATGAATCTGATAACGGCGGCGTGTGAGGCTTCCATGCCCCGGAGGGGCCCCAGGCGCGACAAGCCTTCTATGTACTGGTGGACGGCGGAAATTGCCGACCTACGGAAGGAGTGTCATAAGCTCCGCCGTTTGGCACAACGCTTGTACGCCAACGAGGAGGCATGTGCCATAAAGGCACAATATAGATCAGCAAAAAGGAGACTCCGCAGCGCTATAAATAAAAGCAAAGCTCGCGGCTGGCAAAATCTCGTTAATGAGGTGAATGATGACCCGTGGGGACTTGGCTATAAGCTTGTCACTCGGAAAATCGGGGCTTTGCGGAAGCCCTGCATACTGAGCACCGACCAGATGGACCGCATTGTGCGGGCATTGTTCCCCAGACACCCTGTACGGGTTGATGTAAACAGCGCGGAAAGCCTCGTGGATTGCCCCCTTTTCACAATGGGAGAACTCGAAGAAGCGGTTCTCACTATGAAAAACAGGAAGGCGCCAGGCCCTGATGGCATCCCGGCGGAAGTTCACAAACTGGTGTTCCGCCAACGGCCAGAATTGCTGCTCGAAGCGTTCAACGCGTGCTTGAAGGAGGGCATTTTTCCTTCTCGCTGGAAAGTGGCCAGACTCGCGTTAATCCGTAAGGGTAAAGGAGATCCGGAGCTCCCGTCTGCATACCGACCGCTGTGTATGCTTGACACGGCCGGAAAAGTGCTCGAGAAGCTCATCAGGGGTAGACTCGCTGAAGCGATCCGTGTTGCCGGGGACTTATCCGCAAGGCAGTTCGGGTTTAGAACAGGGAAATCTACAGTGGATGCTGTTATGGAGGTCGTAGATGCGTTTAATCGAGCCGGGGCACACAGCCGCCGATCTCGACGGATAGTGCTCCTCATAACGCTTGACGTCAGAAATGCCTTCAATTCCGTAAGATGGACAGATATGCTGGGCACACTAGAGAACTCCTTTCACGTGCCAAGCTATCTCTTGCGGATATTGAAGGATTATCTGAAAGACCGCTCCCTGTTCTATGAGACGCTAGAGGGCCAGAGGAGGATGGAAATCACGTCGGGAGTAGCGCAGGGATCCATCCTAGGGCCGGACCTCTGGAACGCTTCCTACGATAGTCTGCTGAGACTCGATATGCCTGAAGAGTCGCGCCTGGTCAGTTATGCAGACGACGTTGCGGCACTTGTTGCCGGACGCACTGTTGAACAGGCGCAAAGCAGACTTGGCATATTGATGCGACGGGTAAGCGGATGGATGACTGCTCACGGTTTCAACCTTGCGCTGGAGAAAACCGAAGTAGTCATTCTGACCAGAAGGAGAATCCCGACCTTGCGTCCCATATCGATCGGCGAGTTGACTATAGAGTCAAAACCAGCGGTTAAATACCTTGGTTTAATGCTCGACTCGAAGATGAGCTTCTTCGAGCAAATCAAAGCAGCCGCGGACAGGGCTGCAACAGGAGTCGCGGCCTTGAGTCGGCTAATGGCGAATGTGGGCGGCCCTATATCAACTAGGAGACGTCTCCTCATGGGAGCAACGCAGTCCGTCCTTCTCTATGGTGCGGAGGTATGGGCTGATGCCCTTGACAAGGAGGTGCATCGTAAACGCCTAGCTCAAGTGCAGAGGCGGGGAGCTTTGCGAGTGGCGTCTGCTTATCGCACTGTCTCCGAACCGGCTGTGATGGTGATTGCGGGAGTGATCCCCGTTGCCCTCCTTGCCAAGGAGCGCAAAGCTATCTATCGCCGTAAGGGCGAAAACTTAAGAGAAGTGGTTGCCCGTGAAGAACGTCAACGCACCCTTAACGAGTGGCAAGTTTCTTGGCAAAATGAGCCAAGGGGCAAGTGGACTGCGCGGCTCATCGACAAAGTAGACGCATGGTTGAACAGAAAGCACGGTGAGATTGATTACTTCCTTACCCAACTTCTAAGTGGGCATGGAGGTTTTCAGTCTTACCTGCACAGGGTTGGGAAGGCGCGATCTCCTGATTGTGTGTTCTGCAATAGAGTGCCGGATGACGCTGAGCACACCTTTTTCTCTTGCGAAAGGTGGGATGGCCTCCGCCAGCAGCTTTATGCAGACACAGGGGAGCTCTCTCCAGACAACATTGTCAGAGAGATGCTGAAGAGCGCTGGCAGCTGGAATCGTATTGCGCATTATGTTCGGGCTCTTCTTACTACGAAGAAGATTGAACTCGACCGGCAGAGGGATCGGACGGTAAGGGGTTCCCTGAACTAACAACTCCCTTCCTCCCCTCCCCTCCCGTTGGTGAAAGGAATTCCCTGACTTGAAGGCTCCCAAAGCCGGGAGAGCGGGAGGGCTAGCCCGAAGTAATGTGTCAAACGGTTCCAGGCTAGTTCTCTGATGACAGGGAGGTGTTTAGTTGGTAGTCCGCCAGCGGGCTTTTGCGGGAGTCCAACACTCTGTGCGTAAACGCATTCACCTACCCTACTCCAAAAAAAAAAAAAAAAAAAAAAAAAAAATCCGAAAATAGGCAGTTTGTTTGTTTAGGGTCAGGATAATATCTATGGCTGTAATAGGTGCGTATGTCTTGTAGTTTGGACAAATATGAAGGAGTATATTGGATTTGTAGCTATACACGGACAGAAAAATGTGCCTTGAAGTTTCTTATATAAGATGATCACAAAACCTTTATACTCGAAGCGCGAGCTTCCGGTATTCCGACTTTATTTAATTGCAAAGGTTATCATTTATTCGAAGATACAACTGTTTTAAAGAAATTTCAAAATCAATTCTTTAATTAGATTTCAATATGAATTATTGTAATGGTACTTTAAACTTACAAACCTGCAAAGTTGATAAAAGTTGCCTCATTATGTTAGCTGAGATGTATAAATAATAATAATAAAAGTAACCGCCGTAGCCGGTACCAAGTCCGGATGTGAAAGGAGGAGGGATGGATAGCTTCAGTCTGAATGGCTGTACGCCACCGCAGCGTCTCAGGGAGTAGGTGAAGACAGTGCAGAAACTTTGCAGTCTTACAGATTACTCGCTGAGGAAGCTATCCCCACACCTGACAGCTAGGGATAAAATGCACCATCAAAAATGAGAAGAAGAAGAAATTTAAGGTCCGGTACGGATAACCGGCGGGACTCGTCTGACTTGGTGACTGGGTCGGGCTCCCGTAATGGACAGCACGCCGTCGAAACCGCTAGTCGTGGGGCGGTTCGACGTCTACGCGCCACGACAATCAGGAGCATTGCTCCGTCTATTTCAGCTGTTTCGCCACAGACTGTGGCGACCACTTCAGCAGGTTCGCGTAGAAGAGAAGATGAAGTGGACTTAAGAAATGAACCTGGACTGAAATGAACCTTTTCATCATCCGCTTCTACTACGAAATAACGGCGGGGCGGGTACAACATCTTACCGCCCTTTGCTGCACCAAAGATTCGTCAAACGTTTCCTGCAATTCGCGCACGTGACTGTGAAGCGAGTCGCAGACCAGTACCGCTTTATTACTCGCAGCGACACAATCTCGGCCACCATCAGAGAGCGTGTTCAACTTGAGGTCATTGGGGAAACGTGACCGAGAGTCAAGGGAGGCGGCGGCATCAACAACACCACGCCGCACTGCAGGCGACAGCTTCAGTACTCGCCGAAGCACTCTTCTCCACCGTCCAGCTACATTTGGAACGAATTCCAAAGAGCGTCTATAGAATTCTCGAAAAGGGATACTTTTCCCAGACCAGGTGTTCCCAGGCTCTGTGCATCTCCAGGAATTCTATCTCAAATCAATGATGAGATTGCTTTTCGACAATGTGCTGATATGTAGCTGCTGCAACTACAATCACTTGCGTATTGTGGTGCAGTTGCGGCTGTCAGATTGCATGGTCAGAAAATTCGCTTTCGTGTTATTAGTTCGAGTGGCCGAAGAGATCCACGATGGAAAATTCGTCTGAAACGTCGGCGGGACTCCCTAAGGCAGGGCATTGCTAGACTGATCCAAATCAGCACTGGCAATGCCAGCAGACGGGTGAGACATAAAGTGCAGAGAGTTTACAGACACCGTGCCATCCCCAGGGAGACACCTGTAGTTGAAATTCTGGACACACTAAAGCAGAAACTTTCTGCCATATGCAGTCGGTTACGTCGTTATGGCGAAAGTCACTCCAGACGTGTCCAGAATGCAACATATCCGAGCAACCTGCGGAGTTTTTTCAGATCTCTCAACGAATCGCAACAAAGCATCCAGGCTGTACAGTTTTCGCTAACAGAAGCGAAAGAGTATTGCGGTGGACTTCCGCTGCCCCCCAGGATGCTGAGTGGATCACCGTCAAAGGCACCCGCCATGCCAATACGTCTGGCATGAATTTTGCGGATGTTACCGAAGAGGAAGTTCGATGAGCGATAAACAACTCGAAGAACTGGAAAGGCCCAGGTCTGGATCGGGTGCAGAATTTTTGGTATAAGAAATTTACCAGCGTATACAGTCCGTTGGCGCATAGTATAAATCAGGTCATGAGTCGGCCAGAAGAATGTCCACCCTTCCTCACTGCGGGGATTACCTACTTTATCCCTAAGATGGTCACGGTGCAGGACCCCGCAGATGCAAGACCGATTACTTGCTTACCAACCCTCTACAAATTCATAACGTCCATTATTCGTGGAAGGGTCAATGCGCACCTCGAGACAAACAACATTCTGTCTGGGGAGCAGAAGGGCTGCCGAGTTGGTTCAAGGGATTGCAAAAAGCCACTCATAGTCGATTCGGCGGTTGTAGGATAAGCAACTGTAGGCCAAAGAAACGTCCTTAGTTGCTATATCAATTATGCCAACTCTTTCGATAGCGTTCCGCATACCTGGTTAATCGATGTCCTGCACCTGTATCACATTGATCCGAAACTAATAAAGTTTTTGGTGACAGTCATGGAAGGGTGGCATACCACCTTATCAGTGCGTACATCTGAGGGTACTAATACCTCAGAGCCCATCCGTATACAGAGGGACATCTTCCAGGGGAATTGCTGTCTCGTCTTTGGTTTTGTATGGCACTGAATCACCTTTCATGGCTTCTGAATGATGCTAGAGGGCATGGTTTTGCAATAAAGCATGGCCTACGTTCTAAGTGCCAACTAACACATTTGATGTACTTAGATGACATCAAGCTGTATGCTGATACTGACGACCATCTTAGAAGTCTGTTGCGAATAATATATATGTACAGCCGTGATATTCGGATGGAGTGTGGATTAGACAAGTGTCGAATCCAAGCCATCCGCAAAGGTCATCACGAGCCGCATGCCGGACATAGCATTGGTGACCTCCACATCGAAGCTATGACCGAAACAGACTTCTACAAGTACCTAAGAATTCTGCAAAGACCCCATGCGCGAGTTGGTGATCTGAGAGATGGTCTACTCTCCGAATTCCTGCGACGTGTAAAGCTGGTGCTGAAATCGCATCTCTCGGGGAAGAATAAAATAAGCGCTTTGAATGTATTCGCTATCCCTTCACAGGCTTATGCATGAGGAATATTGCCGTGTACGAAGACCTATCTGGAGAACGTCCAGCGGCGAATAAGGACATCCAAACTCTGCCGTGGAGCGGATGAATCTGCCTCGTGACATCGGAGGTAGGGGCGTGGTTGATGTGGAAACACAACATCATCGCATCGCCGACTCGCTGCGCGATTATTTTTACAGCAAAGAGCAGGCGAGTCCCTTGCATGCGGCTGTCTGTAAGGCAGACTGTGGACTGACTCCACTTAACCTGAAATATCGATTTTCAATCCTCTGAGTGGTGTGAAGTCGAACCCAGAGTGGATCGATGAATAGAAGTCGAAGGCAATGCACGGTAAACACGTGAATTGTCTTTGTCAGCCATTTGCCGATTTGCATTTGTTGAACAGATGGCTGTGTGGTGGGGAGCCCTTTGCTGGGACGGAGGGGTTCATGTGTGCCATTCAGGACGGCGTGGTCGCCACCCGAGCTTATAAAATGCTCATCATGAGAGAACGGGTGGAGAATGTGTGGTTCGGTGTTGGATAGGTTGGACCATCTCATCACTGGCTGTACTGTTATGGCACCGGTGCAATACATCACCAGGCATAATGCTGTATGTAAGGTTATCCGTCAAAATCTTGCATACAAGCATGGGCTGATCACGGGAACATATCTGGTCTACCGATATGAGCCAAACTCCACGTAACAAGCCTGACGTACTGTTAGTTGACAAGACGGGCCGCTCCGCGTATATTATTGATGTTACCATCTCCCATAACAGCAACATCGAACGGAACGTGGAGAAGAAGGTGAACTATGAGCCACTGGTTCGGGAAATCAAAGAAATTTGACGTCTCGAGCGGGTGGTTGTAGTTCCCGTAATATTGTCAGCTACAGATATTGTACGTAAATTCTTCACGGCTTCCCTTGATATTTTGTATTACTAAAATATAATTTATTTTACCACTTGTATAATTGTAAATACTAAATACTACTAAATACTTTAATTAAAACATTTTATTTTACAATTTGTATTTACAATTAATATTTTAGATAAAATACGAAATTAAAACGGCCTGCCCCATCGGTGGTTCCCAACTTAATATCTTCAATTATTTCTTTTTCATATTCAATTATTTTATTCACAATTCAAAATTAGCAAGGCCTTCTACGCCACGGAGAACACCGGTGGTAGCATTTGTCAGTCGAATCCACAGTTAGATACTAGACAGCTACCTCACTCCCCCTTGCCCCTCAAGGGGGGAAATCAGTGCAAGTACACACGATTTCAAATTGTTTTGCCCTTGAGCATGAGCGAGATGTACCGAAAACCCGATCAGCTGTGTTTGACATACCGCCCGGACTTGCCAATGTATTGGTGAGATTGGCAAGTTCTTGCTTATGTATAAGTGAATACGTGAAAAAACTTTTTGCTATATGGGTGAGCACGCCGTAGTACCAGAATAGCAAAAGCTCACCGATCTCTCTCTTACCAATACGATTTGACGAAGATTATGCCTTTTCCTTGTTTAGCGTCTCTGATGTGTACAGATAAGGTTCTGCAAGCACATTTGCAAGTGGGGTCATTTTTGTAAGGGTACTGCCTATAGTAGATCTACTGTGGTCGAATCAACAACATTCGAAATAAATTTCGTATGTTGCTAACCCTGCTGCGCCACAATGCCCTAGGACTTTCGCACAGTCTGGTTTAAACCATGCAGAAGTACACCATTCTGTATATGGGCTTGATGTTGCGAGGAGCTCTCGACGGATTCTCCCATTGACCTACCACCGGCCACAACCACTAGCGGCCCCTTAGTTTTTAAGTAGGTAGGATCGTTCGAGCCTAAATTCTTGGCACTTAGTGCTAGTATTAGGTAAAATCCGGCATCTTCCGAGATTGTGATTACTCGGAAATGATAATAAATAAGCTTTCTAATGGAGTTTTCTCTTGAACTCAAAAAATGCTTACATTAGTAATTTGTGCGATTTCTTAGGTAATGGGTGATAGTGGAGATGAAAAGTTTCAGTAAATAATAAACCGTGTAAGGAGTTGTTAATGAATGTTTTGCGTCCTATAAAGAAATTATTATCATGTTTTTGCTGTAAAAACATGTCTTTTTTGTCAATATTGCCAATAGTGGAGGGTTTCCAGGTCTTCAAGAGTGAAAATGTCCCAAGACAAATTAATTAACGTTCCAGCGAGAAAACCAATCTCTAGTTACCATATTCCGATTTAAATAATTTAATAAGAATTTAATTAAACCCTTCCAACAAGAAGCATATTGAGCATATATAACTTTTGAAATAGAGGGTGACACGATTTAATCCCAAATTGTCAGGTAAATCCCTGTTGATCGCAAGATTTCGGAGGTCACACTCGATTCCGACCATCGGGAATGAATAAATGAATGAAAATTATGAAATGAAATAGCTAATTAGTAATATATAATATTTTAAGCATCTTCTGATAGGTATTAGATGGTTCTATTCATAATTAATGATCTGGGGTTCCCTCATGGGGGGCGGTTAATTTAGTTATAAGATTACTTTGAGGTTATTTTTCGATTCGTTATTTTCGTTTTCGAATTTGTTATTAGCGCCTTCCAACTAGAATAAATTTATAAAGCAAAAGAAAACTTCTCTCAGATGCAGATGCAAATGCAGATGATTATACAAGAGTTACATGGAAGAGAATCTTCCGAAATTCTGCTTACCTTCTGCCTATCCAAATTTTTGTGCCATCAACTTTCAAGCAACATGCTGCCGGAAACTTCCAATTGTGGATGAGCGTCGGCAACATGAGTCCGATGCAGAATCACACCTGTTGGCTGCACCCTTCGCCACCTTCACATGTTGCTGGCCGCCGTCTGCAGGTGAGTTACGAGCGCGAGACACCTGGGCATCTGCTTGATTACTGCGAGGTGTCGATGATGAGCGGAATTAGTTTCCGAAGGCAAGAAGTGACGTCGGGCTCGGATTCGGGGCTAGTTTGCGGTTTGCGAGCTGCGGAGCGCCAGCGGGCCACTGGAGGAGGCCCCACGAATCCGTACCGCCGCCGGTCAAGACCCCCACGCAGACGAATTTCGTCGACTCGCGCGGAGCCAGCGTCGTCGGCGGCGAGTCGTCCAGCTAAGACGCTGCTTTCGTGGACTTGCACGACGCTGGGAGCAGTCTCGAGCGTGCCACTGCGAACGGGGGTCGTGGGTCTTGGAAGTGGCGGTTGTAGAGTGTTGTCGTGGTTGCCGGTGAAGCAAGAAGTGCTGCCAACGAACTTCTCAGGTGTTTGCGAGCGAGTGGTCGTGGTGGGGTTTACCTGCTGCAAATTTTCGGCAATCTCGCGGTTTTCTGATTATTAGCGCGGCTCAGTGCGGAATTGCAGTGATTTGTGGTCGGACGTTGCACGGTGCAAGGTCCTCCAGGTGCATTTTGTGTTCTTAGTTTTCGGTGTGCGGAGTCCATTCGCGTCTTGAGTGAGAGTTGGATAAGAAGTTCGGTAATTTTGAGCCTGGACAGGAGTCGGTAGACTTTCACGTGGACCTAGTGCGTGGACAAGCGAACGTCTCGAATTTTAGGACGACCTACCTTCGGGGGTTTCGCCCAAGTGCCCGTGGGACACACAAATAAGGCTGCGGAGTGCTGGAAGCAGTGGATTGTTTAGTATCTTGTCCGCAGGCGACCGGTGTTTAGCTTTGGGAGACCAACCGAACCAGTAGTTCTAGAAAGGCAAAAGTGAAGGAGTTGCCTTCGGCGTCACACGCGCGAGTTCAGGTGCAGGCGAGACCAAATCCAGCCGGGGATAAGCAAGGTAGGTGAATATCTTAGAAGTTCTTATCTGCGGGATGCGGCCGCTTCAATTAGGGGATAGCATCGACTAGGTCCACGGAACATTTCTGCCGCGCGAATAATCTGAAATGAATAATACAAACAGCAAAAAGCAGAAGATGCAAGTGACCTGCTGCCGAGCCCTCGCCTGCTTTCTATTTTCAATTAGTTAATTGCAGTCTTTCGCGGCTCAGCGTCCTATTGTCGGCGCTTGTTTTCGTATTTCTGTTAGCGCGTTAATTGATAACGAATTGCTTCAATTATTCTGCTGCTTAACACTAGCAGCACGGAGTGCTCCCCCGCCAGAAATATTCTGGGGCAACAGCTAGGGAATAATGTCATAAAGAAAAGGTAAGCAATCGAGGCGGATGGGGATGAGTTCTCTTTTGCTTCTTGCCTTGGCCTTTTGAAACCTTACAATCTGTCCGTCTGCTTATCAGAAGTGCTTGTTCGAGACCTTTTTGTGTGATTCCAATATTATCTGACCTGTGCCACTCTCACTCGATCTGGCCAAGATTACTAAAGTTTGGTATTTTTGTAACCCTTGCTTCTTTCTTCTAGTAAATTAGCAAACATCAGATCCTCCGCTCTCCAGGGATTCCGGTTAATTTTATATTAAGTGCGACTGTGCTTCCGTTAATGCGAGGGATCATGTGTTTTGCAAACATCTGAGTTCAGGGCTCTTTCAAATCATCACAATCGAACGCAATGCAAACATGCTATAGCTTTGTAGAATGCAAATAAGCAATGGCTTTAATATAACCGAGCGAGTGCGGTCTATTGGGAGTTTTCCCGGTCAGAAAATGAAAAGATAGTTCCAGTAACATCGTTTTATTAATAACGCAAAGGTGAGTAATCTGAAGCTGTGCCCCCAGGAATATTACTTCTTTAGCTCATCCTTTTTCGATCCAGCACTTCTTAAGTCTAAGTGGCCGCGGCCTTTATAGCGATCAATTATTTGAAATATTGATTGATTTATATTTTGCAAATACCGATGTTTCGGGAACCATTTGTTACCTTCATCAGTGCTAACAAGTCTGTTCATCAGTGGGTTCATTAGCTATATTTACACTAATCTAAATCTATAATACTATTCTAATTAATTATACTATAATTTAGTTTTTAAAGACATATCTAAATACTGAAAAAGAAGAAATATTTAATTACATTTTAAAGCCTTAGTTGGATATCCTGCAAGAAGAGGAGGTTTTTAATTAGTTTTTTATAACTTTTTTAAAAGTTTGTCAAATAATGGTGAATAGCAATTGCCTAAAACTGGATTCAATCTAGTGTCTACCGACTGTTTGCTAATGATAAGCTTTCGTACGCGTCCAACGATAGATGGAAAATGCTCCACTTAAATATAATCGCAAACACGTGATGGGTACGAATTATATTTAAGTGAAATCCGTCATGAGTCTTGACCTAAACCAGGCCGCATCTGATGAGTTGCCTCTGCCCTGGAAGAAACTGTCAGTCAACTTTTTGCCTTTTTTTGTGGAGTGGAGTCCGCGAACTACAATAAAGGGAGTGAGTTGAGACTTAGGACTCCCAGCATTCTCAACAAAAAGTATTATTTATGGTTAATTTTCCTTACTTTTCAGGTTCCGGTATAGTCCATCCTCATGTAGGATTGATAGACCAGTAGCTTACTCCAAACTACAATTTTATTTTATTATGTATGAGCAACTTGCTTCCGAAATATATATATACATAATAAAATAAAATTGTAGTTTGGAGTAAGCTGCTGGTCTATCAATTTTAGACTTAACTACAAACAGAAGACAATATCTAACATCTCATGTAGGATGCCAAAAATTCTTCTTCTTCTTCTCTTGAACACGGCCAAGAGTTCCCAATTTATCTTGCAAAGAACCCAAGTCTTCAAGGAATAGATAAGGACTGTCAAGATCATTGTCTTGTACAGTTAGAGTTTTGACCCTATGAAACGTTTTCAGCACAACAGTTTTTGTAAGCTGAAATATGCTCTGTTGTCTGCCAACAACCGTGCGCGGATTTCATCATCGTAGCTGCTATCGGTTGTGATTTTCGACCCTAGATAGGAGAAATTATCAACGGCCTCAAAGTTGTAGTCTCCTATCTTTATTCTTCCCGTTTCACCAGTGCGGTTTGATGTTGTTGGTTGGTTGGTTTTTGGTGCTGATGTTGCCACCATATACTTTGTCTTACCTTCATTGATGTGCACCCCAAAATCTCGCACTGCCTGCTCGATCTGGATGAAGGCCGTTTGTACGTCTCGGATCGTTTGTGATGTCGATATCGTCAGCATAGACCAGTAGTTGGGTGGATCGTACCTCTTGCATTTACATCAGCATCACGGATCACTTTCTCCCAGGCCAGGTTAAAGAGGACGCATGATAGGGCATCCCCTTGTCGTAGACCGTTTTTGATGTCGAATGGGCTTGAGAGTGATCCTCCTGTTTTTATCTGGCCTCGCACACTGGTCAGGCTCAGCCTAGTCCTATCAGTTTCGTCGGGATACCGAATTCTCTCATAGCTGTGTACAGTTTTCCCCTGGCTATACTACCATAGGCGGCTTTAAATTCGATGAAGAGATGGTACAACTGATGTCTATATTCCAACAGTTTTTTTCATCGCTTGCCGCAGAGAGAAAATCTGATCTGTTGCTGATTTGCCTGGAGTGAAGCCTCTTTGATATGAGCCAATGATGTTTTGGGCGTATGGGGCTATCCGGCCTAGCAAGATAGTGGAGAATATCTTATAGATGGTACCCAGCAACGTGATACCTCTATAATTGCCGCACTGTGTGATATCTCCCTTTTTATGTATGAGGCAGAGAATGCCTCGTTGCCAATCGTCAGGCATTGATTCGCTGTCCCATACCTTGAGCACAAGTTGATGAACCACTTGGTGTAACTGGTCGCCTCCATATTTAACCAATTCGCTTGTAATTCCATCGGCTCCTGATGACTTATGAATTGCACGAACTGTTACTTCTATACTTGGTGGTGGCAGTATTTGTCCGTCGTCTTCAGTTCTTCGTTGTTCAGTAGTTCATCAAAGTACTCAACCCATCGCTCCAATATGCCCATTCTGTTGGAAATGAGATTTCCCTCTTTGTCTCGGCAGGATGAACATCGAGGTGTGTAAGGCTTCATCCTGCTGAGTTGTTGGTAAAACTTCCGCGCCTGGTGCGGTTGCTTCCTGTACTTTTCGAGTTCATAGACCTGTTGGTTCTCCCAGGCTTCCTTTTTCTGTCTGTGAAGTCGCTTCTCCGCTCGACGGAGTTCGTGCCCGCTTCCTTTGAGAATGCAGCATTACTCGGTATGCAGCATTCTTCCGTTCGTTGCTAGCTTATGTTCATCGACAAACCAGCCGTTCCCACTCTTTTTGCGGCTGGGGCCGATTATGTTTGTGACCGTATCACGTTATCATAACGCGCTTCAGGTGATTGTTGATGCTTCTAGGTGGTGTTGGTTCGTTGATGTTTCTGGGTGGTGTTATTCGAGCTCGGAGCACCATGCCAACGAGATAGTGATCCGAGTCTATATTGTCCCCCCTATATGCTCTGGCATTCATCAAGGCTGAGAGGTGGCGGCGTTCGATCAGCACATGGTCAATTTGATTGAAAATGGTCCCGTCTGGAGAGGACCACGTATGTTTGTGGACCGCTTTCCGCGCAAACCAGGTACTTCCAAAAACCATTTCGTGTGACATTTCTAAAGCCTGTTATCATTTGTAAGCTATGGGAGCCAACGTATCGCCTGAATACGGGCTTCTTCCTACTTGGCTGTTAAAATCCCCAAGTATGATTTTAGTATCATAATTGGGGCAGGCTTCGAGGGTTCGTTCTACTGCCTCGTAGAAGGTATCCTCTTCCGACTCTGCAGTCTCCTCTGTAGGGGCGTGAACGTTAATGAGGCTTATATTTCTAGATTTGCCTCGCAAGCGCAGAGTGCTTAGCCGTTCGCTTATATTTTCAAAGCCGATAACAGCAGGTTTCATTTTTTGGCTGACTAAGAAACATACTCCGAGCACATGATTTACTGGATGGTCGCTATAATATATGGTGTAGTGACTCTTTTCCAGGAAACCGGTCCCTGTCCAACGCATTTCCTATAACGCTGTTACATCAGCCCTATATTGGAACAGGGTATCAGCTAGTTGCTTGGCAGCTTATTTTATGGCCGCATTCCACCATATGCTTAACCAGCATGGATTTTGTAGGTTTTCGGGAGTACTTGATAGCCAACTCTCCTCCTTCGTATGCACCCTAAATTTATTAGTTACCAGCCTTTTCGTTTGTCCGATATACACCTTCAGACAGCCTGAGCAAGCAAATTCCTTTTCTCTAGCCAGCTGGGATTTTAGCTGGGAGATATGACTTGATCCTACCAGTTGTATGTCGAACCTGACATTAGTTTTATATGTTTGGACAGATTTGAGAAGGTGACACTTGATCTTTTTTATGCGGTAGAAGTCGATTTTTCGGTGTACAGTGTGGTGAGATGACTACGTTCTATCCTTCGTGCGTGTCTCCTGATCATCGAATCGGTGTACCCGTTCTTCCTTGCAGTGTCCATAATGTAGAGTTTTTCGCTCTCGTAGTCTTCCTTGTGTGATCATTGTGCCATTAGCTGCTATTTTATGGTGGTAACAATGGAACGGGATTGTCCGCTGAGTGCACCCCGCATTAAAAAGAGGTGTATATAAAGTGAAACGGCTTCTGAATTATATTTATCTATGGACTTTTCTGCTATATAGAAAATAACAAAAGTCATCAAATCTTAAATTTTCAAAAAACAGTTTACATCCTCCACCCACGTTCAGGAATATAGAGTATTTGGCTTTTACGGTTTCGATCGCAGGGCAAAGGCGATCTCATCAGACGCTACCTTCGCGTCTCTACCCTGCGGAGCAGCGTGACGCTGGCAAATTTGCTCAACTTCTTTCATGTGATTCCCGATGCATACAACACTAGGATAGGAATGTGTACAGAGTACCGTCGTATTGTCAGTGAAAGTAGAAAAAAAAAACGCGGTCGCCTGGGAGAATTCTGTAGTATATACTTATAACGACTCTACCTTGGGGTACACCCACTTCGATGCTCCATTTTCCTAAGACGGAAGTTTTTTGTTAAATAACAAATCTCCTGCTAGTCAGATACAAGAATTGTTTTAGGTATTCGTAGGTAGCTTTTCTTTGATTTCGTAGGTGAGGCCTTCATGTCAGACCTTGTCGAATACAAACGTCAACGTCATGGAATACGGCAGAGTAGTATTTTTCAACTTCCAAAGCACAGCTTATCTTGGAGGCTAACCGATGAACTTATTCAACAGTTCCATGTTTCCTTATGAACTCAAAATGGTGAGAAGGAATAATTTTTCATTCAAGTGTTATTGCAGTTTGAATAATAGGAGTTTCCCAAATAGCTTTGATATTGAGGGAAGCAGGCCCATCGATTTGTGACAAACGTAGGATATTTATCTTCCTTCAGTATTATCGTTATTCGCCACAATTTACAGCATTTCAGACATAAGGCACCATTAAATATGGGTGTGTTGAAAAATTGCTGGTTTTTGGATAATTTTATCCCTAAAAAGGTCGAAAACAGAAGCCTTTGTGGGATCAGTGTGGTCTTGCGAGAATCTTAAGACTTCGGAAACTCTGAAATGGATCGGTTGGTGTGTATCTTTGAGAATCGAAAGTGATAATTCTTTCTCCATTAGTAGTGGGTTTGGTTGAAAAGTGTCTCTAAAATGTTGAGTTAAGATTGAACCTTTCTCGGAATTACTACTCACCCAGCTGCCGTCCGACAATCGGATCGGTGACTCATGCAGTTTCTGCTCCGCTCTCCAAATGGAGTAATTCGTGGCCGTAAAAGATGTTAGATTTCCAAGGAGCTTCAGATCCTTATCTTTCCCCTTTTTCGATACTTATAGCTCCTTTCTAGCTGCTGCCAGATTATTTTTCGAATTTGGCGATCTAAAATGTTGTCATCCGTGCTTCAGCTGTCTTTTTTAAGGTTTTGTGTGAAACAAAACCTTATTAAATTCGATTCAATGTCTTTCTGCCTGTTACAGACAATTTACTCGGAAAAGTCTGATCCGATTGGCACGAAGTTTGGTGAGAATTTGCAATCTGTGTGTCTACTTACTTGCAGCGAGTGGCGCCATTTTGTATTGCAGGGGAGCTCCCCATATATGTGAAAGAGGGATGTACATTTTTTTTTTACAAAATATAGGCATGTGGGGTATCAATTGAAAGGACCCGATTAGTACTTTTTGAAATTGATCTTTCTGATATTGATTGAATCATAGGCGTGCGAGGGCTCAAAAAATGTACCCCAAAAATTGAAACAGGTCTCGTTCTCAGAACATACCCAACCAAAAAATCTAAAAAAAAATCACAATGATACATCTGTACGAAATCTAAGCCTCAAAATACATCCCGCTCCGATATCTGTACAAATAAAGTTGATAATAGCATATTACCATGTTTTAGAAATTTACCGGAAAACCCTCCTTAAGCTCATCCCAGAAATATGAAAATCTGGCAACATCATTAGCAAAGTCATGGAAAGTCAAAATTTCGCATTTCAGGTAAATTTATTGCACCTTAAGACGTGTATGACATCATCACCGGCAGGGTCCATGGTGACACTTTCCTTTTCCTTCCTTGGCATTTTTTTAGTTACTTGCATATTATTACCCAAGGTAGACATTATATAAATATTACCCAAGGTAGACATTATATAAATATGTATTTGCTAGTAAAGTATGCGAGTAGTAACCAATATAATAGATATGTGGGTACCTGCTTACTAGCGGTTTTTAATGTATAATAATAACATATATATATATGCTTTTGTGCACGGAGTAAAGCGGAAATGCGTGAAGATGCATTAGATGCATATATGTACCCATCGTCATGCGATAATAGACAATGTTTGTTTATTCAGGATGTCGTTGATAAGTATGTACATATGTGTATCTTGGATTTTGGTCAAATATGAGGGAATATTTTGTATTATTAGCTACGTACAAATGGAAAATCGTGGATAGAGAATTTTTCACATTATATGGATACAAAACCTTTATACCCGAAGCGCCGAGCTTCCGGTAGCCCCACTTGTTTTCTTATAAGCTGGTCTGTTATTTTGAACATTTTGAATAATCAGAAACTGCACATAGAGGCTTCGGTGTTGCGGACTTTAACACCTCTGTAGGGTATCAAATTGGATAAGAGCTCAGTCAGAGGAGAAGGCATTAATGAGGAGCAAATCAGATAAGATTATGTTAAATGTGTTGAAAGTTTTATCGCTATTAGGTTGTCTAGAATTCAATCCAAAGGATATATTGGAATCTTTTTCTTCTTCTTTAGTTTTTACCCCGTTAGGATGACCGGTTTCCTGTTTGACCATTCTTTTGGCCCTAAACTAGACCAAAGATGATGTCGAGAAATTTGTAAATCATTGCTTTGTCAAGTCATCTTGATTTCGCTCTTACTGTACAAGATAATGATCTTGCCAGTCCTCATCTACTCCTCGGAAACTTGGGTTCTTAGCAAGAAAAATTGCGAACTCTTGGCCGCGTTCAAGAGAAGAATCCTCCGAAGAATTTTTGGCCCCCCACATAAGGATGGACGATTCCGTAGCCTACACAATGACGGAATCTATGAGCGATACCATGACCGTCAGGTTGTGGATAAAATTCGGCTCAATAGGTTACGGTGGACGGGTTACTTAATCCGTATGGATGAGGATGATCCCACCCGGCAAGTCTATAAGGGCAATATCTATGATAGAAAAAGAAGACGAGGCAGACCCTGCCTAAAATGGAGCGATGGCATAGGCCAGGACGGCAGACAGCTTGTAGGGATATCGAATTGGTGGACCTTGACGCAAAACCGGGATGTCTGGAGTTCCTTATTAAGGCAGGCCTAGACCGGATACCGGTTGTTGCGCCGTTGATGATGATGATCTTGATTTCGGGCTTTCTTTGGATTGATTTAAAACGAATTATAATCAGCACGAATTACATGGCTATACCATTCAAAGTTTGATTCTCATAAATTTGTACGAACGGTGCGACGCCATTTTAATTGTGAATAGCTACATCACCTTCATCTCTATAAGTACCAGGCATTCAATATTGCTGGTTATCTAGCAGTTGGGCGCAAAAATAACAACAGGGCGAACGGTCCTGTGGTAGATTTTGACTTAAAGACCTTCGTTAATGTGTCGATTGCAAAGGCTATGAGTTACGGAGCGCCACTTTGTCCAGGTTGCATCGTTACCGAAAGTGATTCTATGGCGTACTTTGCTATTTTGTCACTGGAAGTGATACTGCCGACATCATTGGACTGGTCTTCAGGAATCATTTTTCTTTTTCTTCTTCAGTCCTACACGGTTGGATGAGTAGCTCAAATTTGATTTCCTATTTCCTTTGATTTCCTCCTGAGAAAGTTGATGAGTGGCGAAGAGCGCTTTTGGGGAACACTAGTGAAGACGGAGACGGAGAGGTTTTAATGTGTCTGCCATGTTTCGAAAACTATTTTTTGGATAGTGATGGAGCAGCTTAAGCTAGCAAGTGGGTTTCTATATCATTAGATGTTGCATACGAGATGAACTTGTGTGGAACGGGATTAGAAGCACTTTTTCTATATCGGAGAAGGCGATTTGTCTGTATGAGGAAACCTCATTGCGTGTATCATCTTGGTAGTACCATCGTTCTTGATAAACGAGGTCTGGTTATCGGTAATTTCCCAATTATTGTGGATATACTTACTTTTTTGATGTAGTTGACTAACCGAATCGGACGATAGTATAAACATTCCGTCGGATTGTTTTTCGTCTTTATTGGAATGTTGCTCTGTTTTGTCAACTAGGTGTTATTCGATTTTCCCCTTCAGTGCGATTGAAGTACACGTTTAGCCACTGTTTTGAATTCTAGTTTTGCATAATCTAGAGCTGAGCGTTTTTCCTCGCTTCCTCGATTCGGAGCAACTTTGAATATGGAACTTTTATTCGAAGCAGTTCCACCATCTCCAATTGGCTGCTTGAAACTTTTACCTTCATGGGACCGCTGTGATTACCCTAGGTATGGATATTGTTGTGATTACCCTAGGTATGGATATTGTGGTCAATAGCTACGTCACAGGTTTCGTTCGGATCAACTGGCAGAAGGCCCTTACTTTGGCTCGGATGGACCTATTTCTGGTACGTAGATAGGTAAAAAACGATTGTTTGATTGGTGATGTTCATCAAGCGGGACTCAAATAGGATAACTTCCTTAACAGCATTTCGGAAACTCCCAGTTATGGCAAAGGCGACACCATGTTGAGTGGCATGGCTTACTAAAGTAGGGAAGTTTATAGACGTTCTGGCCATTTTTCTATGCCTTAATGTTGGGCATCCCATCTCTCCTCGGCGTAGCAATCAATGTGTCTCGTTTGGGAGCTCTGAGCACTTTCATTTTATCGGTGAGCGCATCTATGCTGCCAACCCGAAATTGTGTAATACTCATATTTTGAATAATTATAAGTAAGCACGGGGAATTATAAAAGAAACCGCAATGGACGGTGAAAAAAATTTAGTTTAGCATGGAAGGGATACTTAACAAGCAGGATAATATGGCACCAGCGCAAATGAGTTAAAAATAAGGGTTCTTAGCTCCCTCACACTTTAGTAAAACAGCTCCAAATTGCCAAAGGATTGCCACTTGCTATACAGTATCACGCAGTCGAACTACCCTGAGACTTAATTGTAAATTGTTGCTTTTGCAACGTTGGAATTGGTAACAAGGCGTGCCGTTTGAAGCTATTACAGCTCCTGGCTGAAGCGACAGTAGCTGAGGTTATGTCAAAGAATAACAACAACTGAGTTTCCTTTCTGATCTTTATGACCACTTTCGTATAGACTTGCAGTCCAAGCAGGATAAATTTAGGATCATTAATTCAGTATTCAAATTTTAAAACTTGAACGAGTGATGTTTGCTTGCGAGCTTGCTTGCATAAAAGTGCAACAATATTGAATTCTAGATTATCACGCACACCACTTAACACCGCCAACTTAACTTTCTTAATTCTCAGTTGTTATTGACGATGATCTTACGGCGCCGAAACTTCTTGAATCTGATTTTTAGAGTCTTCGCTATTAACAGAAGCTTCAATTTTCTGGATGTGAAAAATCAGCTCCACCTAAGGCTACAGTTTCAGCGACTTTGTTCCAGGTGTTGTTACGTCCGTGCTAACATTAAACATTTCTTCGTAACTAAAATAATATTAATTGCAATGATTTGATAAGGTCGATTGCATACCTGAATTCTTATTTGTGAGACGAACTGAAAAAAAGCACATTCATATACTCAACATTCTGTCGAAACCACTCAAACTTGTAACAAAACCTGAAACCCAAAACAGTCCGATACAAGGCATAAGCATTAAAAAAGTAAAATAAATAAAATATTGGAATAACACGAAAGATAAGCCTACACTTCTCAAATGCCTTGAGCGTCAAATGATAGCAAAAGTAAATGGACAGCTTATGTGATAAAAAATATACAACGGGAAGCCAAGTCGAGACACGGGGAACATTCGAGGTTCCCTGAAGTGCATCGTGCGGCTTTCTAGTTAGCAATGTAAGGAGGAACCTGAGAGTCAAAAAAGACATTGATGGTACGTGTGTACATAAGACGATAAAACATAACACGATAGCCACTTGAGAGGCCCATTTGTACCTGAAATCCCGGGCTGCATTCTGAAAGAATTATGGCCCGAGATCTACCTGTGGACGGAGTACCTGTGTATGTGCGATGCACGGACCTTGGTGGAGGCATCCGTGCAAGGGACACAATAAGAGCCCAAAAACCTTACCAGACATAGTGTCGCCTGCTTCGATGCCTATGGCCACGGGTATATGTTAACCTTCTTGACATGTTGCTGGTCGAGCTTCAGCACGCTATACTTCATCGACTGGCTGGCTGGCTACCTCACTGTTGTAGGGTCGGTTGTGGACAGTCGCCTATTGAGATTCCTTCCTCCATCTCCCAGGGAGACAACGGCTATGCAGAACACGATCATCGTCATCATCGATGTATTTAAAATTTCTTTACGTTGAGTCTTTATTGTTTTCTTTGGCTGATTGTTTTCTCTCTGAAACCAAATGCTCCCTTTGGAGTGAATTTTTGCTTTACGGTTTGCAATATCAGATCCTCGTGAATTTTTTCAAGGGAAATTTATTAATTCTCGAAGAACTTGTTCCTTTGTACCTACATCCACACGTACATATGCTTGGAGCGTTCAATATTTCGCTAATAGATTTTTTCTCATGCTTTTCTGGTGACGTGTGGGTCGGTGCTCGTTTTGGAGTCTTACACTTGAAATGTAAGAGCTCAATCCGGTCCGCAGATGTGGAGATATGATACCTAATGGATGCTTTTTAATCAATAATGGATGCTTTTAATCAACGTTAATGAAATAAAGGATGCAGTGATATGTGTAGATATGTGCATATTTAAGTTGTTAAAAGTGCGTATATTGTAAGAAAAGCAAATCTAAGCAACGATTACAACCTGTAGATACTTCACAGTAAATACACACAATTTTGAGGCCGCGCTTTGGGCAATCTATTGCAGAAAATATGCAGTATGAGCCTCTGAATTCTAGTATGATATCTTTGTTAAGATAGTAACAAAAAAAAGGCTTTCTGTTGAGTTTTCGTGATAAGCCAAGCACATCACTTAGCGAACTACTCCAGTGATCCAATTGTAAACCCATCCCTTCCTCGGTTTTGGCTGCAGCTCTGTTTTCCGTGTTTTCTTATTTTCCTCCGACAGTGTGATATCATAACCCAGTTGTGCAGTAAGGCATTCTGATGCCTTATCTAAATGGAAACTCATCACAGCCATACATCATCCAACAAACAGTGCGAAATTGAAGGAAACTGGTGAGAATTTGCATTGGCGCGATTTCGTATTTATTTCTGTGGAGATATGAGACACTTGTACTGCTTGTACTTGTTATCATGATCGGAAATCCAACGAACGTCACTTTTTCGAGTTTATTCGGGCTCTCCCAGCAGTAAACACATACGCATGCACATATGCAATTTTTATATAGTGCAAGGCTGAAATAGGTGTTTAAGGTTGGGGAGATAGGGTAAAAATTGAGCCTTGAAATGTGTTTGAGCACTTCATTCATCGTAAGGCAATACTAACCACCATTGCGTTCGCCTGTGATTATTACCCTAATTTGGCTCAGATACTCATTTACAGCTGAGTTAAATCCCTCTGCCATTAGTGAGATTCAAACCACGACCTACCGCTGCGAAAGTTCAATGCTCTCACGACTAAGCCATCTAGACCGATGCATTGGTCTAATTAGTTAGGTATTTCTTCATTTCAAAGCCGGCTTAAGTATAGCTCGAGTAGTAGCTTGTTGCCATACTAAGAGTGTCCAAAAATGAATGTGGAATCGAAGGACTCTCCAAGTGGCAAGAAGTAACAGACTTTGAATCCACAGGGGCAAATTTCGGAGGCGGAATTATCAGATTCATGCTCCTCCATGTAGATATAAGTGAAAGACATACTCTACACTTCAATGGAAACTTGGGACTTAGTATACGCGGCGGTCAGGCAGGAATGAAAATACGACAACTCTCTTGATGAGAGAAGTTGGAGATCCGACGGCGGCCGGTCCGCAAGCGCCACAGTTGCACAAGGAAACTTGAGCGGCTAAGCAGGGAACTTTAGGGTAAAGTGTAGCTGCTAGAACTTTCTTCTCCCTCCGAACGAAAGAAAGGGAAACTGATAATGGGTAGACCAACACTGAACGCAGCAGACTCGTCGGTCGAAGTGCATAAGAAGCGTAAAATGAACACATCTGTGATAACGCTTTGTTTTGCTATACAATAGGGAATAATAATAATCGTTGGCGCAACAATTCAATTCGATCAAAGCCTTGAAGTGTCATAAAGCACTTCAAGACCGTAACGGTACATTACAGGATTACTGTACTCTGTAGGGGGTAATGTGGTCAGCATTGCGTTCGCCCGAGATTATTACCCTCATTTGACTTAGGTACTTGTTCACAGCTGAGTCGACTGTTATCGACTGTTATCGACGTCAAATCACGACAAAAATTCCACTGCCACCATTGAGATTTGAACCGTGACCTTCCGTACAGCCTTGTGCTCTAGTCATTCAGCTATCCAGACAGTTCACTAGGGAATAATTCCACATTTTATACAAGGACTAGGACCGAAGTGTCGAGAGGTGGCTAAATCAGCAAGAGAGAATTCAATGAACTCCCCATCATAGGAATACTAATATAAAGGTGAGAAAGAAGAGGGCGTTTGCACAAGCAATGTCAGAAGAACATTTTACCATCCTGCTGCCAAAATTTTTAGAGGTAAGCATGCAGTTGCGTTCACCTTACTATACCAGACTATTAAGAGAGAAATCCCATGGTTGCCCCTGTATATTTTCCCTATAATTTTTTGTTTCTTTCACAGGTTCAAAAACTAATAGATCTGGTAGTGTACTCTTAACAGGTTGTGATTCAGCACTCAACATATTTTTTGAGGTAGCTACAAACACAATTCTATAGGACGGAAACTATTTGATTTTATCACTTCAACATTACTTGTGAATCAAGCCATCGATAAAATAGTGCGAGGAACGCACTGGCCCGTTGTGCACTAAATGGTGGCGATTTCGTGAGAAGAAAGGAACAAGTTGGGAACTCGCAAGCTGGACGCCTCAGCTATGAAAGGTTTTGTGCATTCCTTTTATAAAATCATTTGAGTGTGCATTTGTCCCATTGGTACGTAGAACGTAATAATAAAAATATCCATTTTCAAGTGATATTGACATTCAAAGTCTTGACTTTTCGAAGAAGCGACAACTTTGACTTATTATAACTTTGTTGGTAATAGCCAATCTTTGCTCTATATTATAGCCTACATTGCTGCAAAATTTCGTGGTACTAGGATGAACTTAAGGGGGGTTTGCAGTCAATTACTAAACATTATAGTAATATATTATTAACTTTATTTAAACAGATATCGGTATCGATGGTATTTCGCAGCCTAGGCACCATATAGTGGTAGCCGGTTGATTTTTTCAGATATTTCAGTCTGGTAATTTCTGAGAATGGGTCAGTGAAAGAAATGATCACAGCACTTCCCACCTTTCTAGCAAATGTAAAAATTAAGACCGGCTTCGGAAAGTACCTTTCATTTGATACCCCAAATGGCAATATTTGATGAAAAAAAGATTTTCACCCCCCTTTTGCATGTAAAACTCGACGTAGAATTATGTAACTCACTGTATGCGTGAGCGTTCACAGTTCCCACCTTTCCACCGATTTTGGTGTCAATCGCTACAACCGTCTCCAAGAAAACATGCGTGTTTGTTTTGTTTTACACAAAACCTTAAAAATAAACCTCTCAGGTCATTATACCTGGCTTTGGAATGACAATGGTCAAATTAAGGTCCGTGAAAAGAAACGCTTCTCCAGAAGTTTCTCAACTATAAAATGCTACCAATTGGCAAATTTACAAGAATGCCAACCGAGAAGCAAAGAAAGCGATCATCATCCGAGCGGTCCGTTGCAAAGATTTATGATAAACTGAACGCTCGGGATGGCGAGAGAAATCTGTAACAACTAATCAAAACCGAAACCAACGCAAATGTTTTTTTTTTTGTTTTTGGGTAGAGAAAGAGAATGTATCCAAATAGCACCTATCGTTAGAGCTAGCCTCCATAACTCCATTGAAAAACACACAATCACGAGATCATGCCTTTCCAATTTTGTGCAGGTTAAACTGCAAACCTCCATGCCCATCCAAGAACTGGCTAGAAATCAAAGCTTTTCCTCCCAGAAGCTCCTTAACTAACTTAAAGGATCACTTAACATCTGCGAGCCGCTTTAGTCACGCTTAGCGTGCTTTAGGCAGAGTTGATGCAGCGTCTGACGATTTGCCTCTTCCCTGGTAAGAAATCGTGAAGCCGTGCCGCCTAATATACCTCTATTTGTTGTACTCGGGCCTAATGCGACAAGGAACCCACCACCTTTCGTTTTCCGAATGGAAGACACCTCCCCCACGCTAACGTCGGGCTTGAACTTATAACGGATTTCGCTAAGGAATTACCTTCCGTCGGCTTAATAAGGAGAGCTTGGTCCCCCTTCGTCTCCCCACCTTTTCTTTTAGTGCTCCATCCTCCGTGTCCGCCTTAAATTTAAGGCGAGGGTTTTCTGATAATGCGGCGTATTGTGGCCTTATGCCCCTCTTCGGCTTCTTCTTTTGGGCCCTGTAGAGTACCTGAATGAAGTCCCTTTCAGAAGCCCCTGCCTCTTTTCGTTTTTTTCCCCAGCTCGGCCTGGTTTTCACGCCTCGGCTGACGTTTCTCTGGAGAAACGTAGCAGATCGCATGCGCTTCACCAATGCCGCGCATCTCTTGATAAGCCTTTCGCCAGATTAGTCCACATGGGAACGCTCGGCTTTCATTCCAAGCCATCTGGGCAGTTTCAACAGCTTCCACTGTGCCTGTTTCCGCACGTTGTGTGCAAGCGAGTGGGCCGCAATAGTCAGCTACGGGTATACCCTCGGGAACAAAGCCAGTTTTCTGAGGCCTGACCTAGGCTTAGCTGATCTTGGAACTCATGGACATATCAGCGCTTGCTCGGGGCAACGCGGTCTACTAATACCGGTTTAAGGCACACTACCGGACCAAAGTCTCGAAGGGGCAGGCTCCTGATACACGCTACAGCTACCATTTGGGCAGGGCAAGAATCCCATCACCCCATCGACGTCGACAAGGAGTTGCCGATGTCTCCGGGGATTCCTAATGTGTCCCTGTATCGTAAGACCTCTGAAGGACTGTTTGCCCTGTTGCCCTGTATATCTCTGAATACTGGACGACTGGCCTGGTGTATTGGTGGTGTAAGGTGACATTGAGACGATGATTTAGTAGACATCTTGGCGAACCATATGATGTAACAAACAAGACTTCTATCAAAAATCGTGCTTTTCATAACCTGTGTACATTTATGAGAGAGCCGTCAAGTAGACGGAAACCAACTGCTCACATCTTCTGACGAGTTGGATAAAACCCATGAATCAGTCAGGGATTAACGTAACAAGTAGATGGGATTGCATAGCGCAAAGGGAAAAATACGTAAGTGATCAACTCTAAATTAATTTTATCACTACAAGAACAATTCCGTTCCTTTCCAATTCTCTTGTACATAATTTCAAATTACTAGAAGAATGGCATGAAGAATGTTTTTTTTTAAAGAAAGAAGGAAAACTGTTGTAAATCTCGGTGGATTTGAGCAAGTATATGAATCAGCTATAGTGACTTGACCCGGCCAAGACATCCGCCAGGCGCTCACTGAATTGTCGGAATAAAGTAATTTTAACACTTGAAATCACTTAAAATTATATTACGATTACTGTTAAAGGGGTCAAGTGACATGAGGCAATTAAAACCTGGAAATGCGTGTTTTGGTGCATGTTCTGCGGTGATTTACAAAGTTTAACGCCATCAAATAAATCCGCTTAAGCAAAGTTAGACGAGCACACCTGAGAGGCATACATATCATCCAAAACGCTACGTATAAATGATAACCGCGAGTGGTATATCTGAAAAATATAAAGACCAAAATGTTCAGAGTCCGCAAGGTGTCCATCAGGGTGAATAGGGTGTGGAAATGTGGAAGTGGGAGCTTCTATGTACGTACGTAGCACGTGTAGAAAGTCTCACCAACAAGTGTAAACTAGATATCTCATGTCCACCCAAGTGCGAACATTTTTGAAAGGAAAAACTTTATGAAGATAATGTAAAAAGTTTTTGTCGTTAGCACTACCATCAACGTAGACACTCTGAAGAAGTGTTAAATTGATCCAAGGACTAGTTCTGTGACTTCATGAAGAAATTGCAAAGAAATTCGCAAAGCTCGTAATATTTTATCAGAGCCATTTGTGCATTTCGTAAGAGTTTTCAAGTTAGAGCGCAGATAAAAAAATAATCTTTTCTGGAATAAGCTGAAGTGACAGTGGGATGGACACTTGTGGGGTCAACCTAACTGCAATTTTCTGTTTTTGACGACTTCCCAAAGTACGTGTAAGTTGCGTTAATATTTCAAAAAACTTTGAGTTTAATTCAACTCCTAAGATAGGATTATGCCGGTGATGAGGGAATATTACAGATTTTGTTTTTCCAAGGAGTAAATACGCATTTAGGATTTCCAAGATACTTTTAGGAATTAAAATAAATTGTAGCGATGCTAACATCATAACATCTCGTTATGATATCTGTATTTTGAATGACACATTATTTAAGAATTTGGAAGGGTTTTATCGACAAGAGTGTTCTAGCGCGCTCTAAACCTCTAAATTCCTTAGATGAAGTTGTGGATGCCAATACCGATAAAATAAATATTTCGACATAGGCAAGTGATTTAAAAAAATTCCTAAAAGGAAATCTTAGTCAGTTAGAGCAAGTGGTTAATGAAAGAAGTAGACTGGTCAAATCGGATTAATCAAATCTTCATAACGATCAGTTAATAGTAGCGAAAGCATTCTAATTTGTTGGGCCCTGTATGGACGGACAAATGCTGCCACCACCAAGTATGGAACAGCGGATCAATGCCTGACGACTGGCAATTAGGCATTATCTGTCTCATACATAAAATCAATCATACAATTATGGAGGTATCACGTTGCTGAGTACCATCTATAAGATATTCTCCGCTATCTTGGTAGGTCAGATAGCCCCATATGCTCAGAACATCATTGGCCCATACCAAAGAGGTTTCACTCCAGGCAAATCAGCAACAAATCAGATTTCGTCTATGTGGCACGCGATGGAAAAACTGTTGGAATATCGACATCAGTTGCACAGTTGCATCTTTTCATCGACTATAAAGCCACCTATTATAGCATAGCCAGGGTAAAACTGTACACGGTCATGAGAGAATTCGGTATCCCAAAGAAATTGATAAGACTGACTAGGCTGACCCTGACCAATGTGCGAGACCAGATAAAAGCAACAGGATCACTCTCGAGATCATTCAACATCCACAACGGTCTTTGATAAGGGAACGCCCCATCATGCGTCCTTTTCAACCTGGCTCTGGAGAAAGTGATTCGCGACGCCGATGTAAATGCGAGAGGCACCATCCTCTCGAAGTCCACCCAACTACCGGCCTACGCTGACGATATCCACATCAGTCGCAGAACAACCCAAGATGTACAGTCTGCCTTCATCCTGAGATCTTGGGCTGCACATTAATGAAGGCAGCACATGGTGGCAACGTCAGCGCCAAAACCAAAAGAACGAACAGGATAGAATCGCACTGGTCAAATGAAAACCGTTAAAAATTTCTCCTATCGGTTGCTGGCAGCCAACAGAGCCTATTTCAGGTTACAAAAACTGTTTCGATCGAAACGTCTCACCATAGAGTCAAAGTTCTTACTGTAAAAGACTGTGATCTTGCCAGTCCTTATGTATTTCTCGGAGACTTGGGTTCTTAGCAAAAAAAAAACTGTGAAATCTTGGCGGCGTTTCGAGAGAGGAATCCATCCGAAGATCTGAGTGTAATTATGCGGTGTTTCCAGTGATTGATTGTTTAAAATAATAAAAAACTTGTTTTTTTTCTTTTTCGCTGGTGTAGATAACAACAACAAGTCCTTTTTAGCACTGATGGAGGGAACAAGTGGTTCCCGATATATCGGTATTTGCAAAAATAAATATATCAACACCAACGAAAAAGAAAAAATAATTTTTTTTATTATTCCTCCGAAGAGTTTTTGGCCCAGAGGAGGATGGACGATTCTGTAGTCTACATAACGACCAAATCTATGAGCCGATACCACGACGGTCTGGTTGTGCATAAAATCCGGCTCAACTGGTTGCGGTGGGCGGATCACTTAATCCGTATGGGTGAGGACGATCCAGCATGGAAAGTCTATAAGGGCAATATCTATGGTAGAAAAAGAAGACGAGGCAGACCCTGCCTAAGATGGAGCGATGGCGTAGGTCAGGACGCCAGACAGCTTTTAGGGAGATCGAATTGGTGGATCTCGTCACAAAACCGGGATGTCTGGAGTTCCTTATTAAGGCAGGCCTAGACTAGATACCGGTTTTTGCGCCGTTGATGATGGTGGTTAGGAAAAGGGAAAATGGAAAAAAAACACAGCCCTTCATTACTGACAAAAAAAATAAATGAAGCTCTGCAACAACAACAAACGTTTTCGAGCCATTTATTCTTCTCAGCAACGTCCAATTACTCGATTTGAAAGGCCACTAAAGAGATAAATTGGCCACAATAATGCGAATCCCTCATAAAACTGGGGATAGAAGTGGTGTTGAAAGGGATGCGGAATCTGCTAATTAGTTAAAAACAATGTTTCCCCCATTTACCGAAAGCAAATGCATGTCTTCCAAGAGCAAACAGGTTTATGAAACCTAATTACAGCAAAAACGCTTAAAGAACAGTATTTCGCGGTTTTAGTGCAAACACCAGAATTTGGATAATTCCGAAATGCGGGAATGACAAAACCTTCGTTATTTCTTATCAATCCAAAAGTCGTCGTCCTATTCTCTCGAAAAATAGATCTTATTATCCATATCTGGAAACGATACCATCCCGCATCATTAGTGCGGATTTCGAAAAAATCATGGTGCTATTGAGCAAATTCACAGAAAGCTCTCCGAAATTAGACATACTTTGGAAAACAGAAAGTTCTGCGCTGCCATATTTTTCGACATTGTGTTGTATAGTACCCAGACCTGCTATATAACATAAACATGCGGTAAACCGAAAGTTAACGAAAAAGGAGAGAATAGAACCCTTGCTATGGGTGAATAACAAAAGAAAGTAATTATAAAAAATATACCATATGTTGTAGCATCTTCACAATCTTGGAGTCAGAGAGTGGAAATAGAGTTCGACCTTCGCGAAGCCACCTTCAAAATATTTTTGAATTGCAAGGGAAAATCAGTATACAGTTATTTCTTGATTGAATCAGTAAAATGTCATAAAAATGGGAAACTATTATAGCTTCTGATAGAAGTGAAATTACTGACAAATTGGTTACTTAGAAAATTGGAATGAATGTCAATCTCACACTGGCATAACACAGAACATAAACAAGTCGGGAAACTTCTTAAGTAAAAAACTTTTGTGTGAAACAAAACCTTATCAACATCGAGTCGATGTCTGTCTGGCCGTCTGTCTGTCACATCCAATTTATTCGGAAGCGGCTAGATCGATTTGGTAATCGGTAAGACAATTAGTGAGATCGTGTGGGAGGGGGGGGGAGGAATGGAGGGTGCAACATTTTTTTTCACAGCCATATGGGGTATCAAATGAAAGGGGTCAATTATTACTTTCAAAAATTGGTCTCATATTTGATATCGAGCTGAAGGTAGTGGAGTGAGGCCTCAAAATATACCCTCAAGAAGTGTAAATAGTCTCGTTCTCAGAACCTCACAATGGTGTATCTGAACTGAAATCTAGGCCTCACAATACATCCCGTTCCGATATTTGCACAAATAAAGTCAGTAACAATATACTAGCATATTTTAAAAATTGAGCCGGAAACCCTCTTAAGTTCATGCTAGAACTACAAAATTGATACTTGCCTAAAGCATAATAGAAGGCGTAACTTTGGAAAGTTTGAAGTAAATCCAACTATTATTAACAAAGTTATAGAAGGTGAAACTTTTACATTTTATGGGAATTTCGTGCATTGTAAAACGTATATGGCGTCATCATAGCATATCTATTCGTCAATACCACAACAAAGTGAGTTCTTATGAATTGGGGGTCGCAAGGGAAACATTTCGCTTCAGTTTTTTAATCATTGATAATCAATATCAATTACCACAGACATGTATGTGTTTATATGTTTATGTAAATGAAGCTTGGGGGTAGTGCCTAATTCAATTAAATATATTTGTACATTAAACAAGCGGTATTCAATATACCAACTTTAGATGTACATATGTATACTTTCATGAAAGAAGTAAATCGGAAATATGTGTAAGATAAATTTATATACATACATATATAAGTATAGTATTGGGTAATAGGCAATGTTTTAATATCTATGTGTCCGGATAGCTGAGCGGTTAGAGCACAAGGTTGTCGTACGGAGTGTCGCGGTTCAAATCTCACTGGTGGCAATCGTCGGATACCAGTCGACTCAGCTGTGAATGAGTACCTGATTCAAATCAGGGTAATAATCTCGGGCGAGCGCAATGCTGACCACATTATCTCCTACAGTGTACTGTAGTGTACCGTTACGGTCGTGAATTGAAGTGTTCTACCATACTTGAAGGTCCTGATCCAATATGGATTGTAGCGCTAACGATTATTATTATTATTATATATCTACGTCTGTAATATGTACGTATATCTTGTAGTTCGAAAAAAGTATAAAAGAATATTTTGGGTTTATAGTCATATACGACTGGATAAATGTGCGAACAAAGTTTCTCATGCATAGCTCCCGGTATTCCGATAATAATATCCATAATATGTATGTATATGTTACAACTGGAGGTAAAAGCAGCATCCGTTAAATATGTACATATTTACAAAGTCCCACTAAGGCACAAATGACAGAAATGAGGACGCCCGCCGCTAGTCGGCATCCCGCAGCCACCAGTACTAGGATTTCTCCTTTTCATCCTGTTTAATACCAATTGCTCTCGCTCTGGAGTATCTACAGTCGAGTTTCGGAGCCTACCGCCCCCCCCCCCACAGTCAAGTTCGGGGAAGGAATAATACCTGTGAGAGTTTTCTCGAAATACCCATCATTTGGGTAGAACGGCTGCGAAAAACAAGGGTTCTCGCCATGCGAAACAGATCGCAATATATGATTCCGAACTAATCAGACCTTGAACTGAAAACCTATGCTCGTTTGATCTATTGTTCTTATCAAATTTATTGCTGATACTTTGTAAAGACGCTTTTTCAATATTCTTATTATATTGTTATCTTACTGTTTATACTATACCCAAGCTCAGATTCACTCAGAAGCGCATAATTAATCTAATTTTGATGAAATTCTCACATTTCGGAAAAACTTCGCGGAATCCCCACTTTTCTTCTCGGATCTGGATGGGATTCCTATCAGCCAATAATTACGTAATATACAGACCGTTGAAAAAAGGAAGATTGAAAGTAATTCTCCAGGATTGGTCTAAATGGTCTTGCGATTCCGGAGGAGGCACTCCTATGACATTGTGGGCAAAAACATCGCGACTCTTACAAAAAAAACATTTTGGGCTCGAATATTAATTGCGGTATTGTTTCGCAGAGGATACAGAACTGTTCATAACGTCGTTGAAAAGTTGTGTGTTGTAGAAAAGCCATTTTATAAAAAAGCATGATTAGGATAACTAGAGTAGAGAAAAATCTTTTCAAAGTGTAGGGATCGATTAAGCTTTCTGTGGACTGGTTCATTGCATTACAATTAGTATTCTGGTAGCGGGAGCATATTATAGAAACGTACCCAACAATATTAACGACGAATGAATTATAAAGTATCACAGAGGAACGGATTCCAATGAATGGGGACGAAGGAGAAATTTAGACATTCTAGAAGTGGAGGCTGAGGACTTGGGGTTGCCAAAAAAATCGAAACTTGCTAAAAAACATTACATTAAGAACTATATGACAAGTGTTTCATTGAATAATAAAATCAATAGCTGGCAACGGCAATGAAGAATGTTGCATACCGAGCAATCCAGTAATTTCAACGAACGCAGAGACCCCCAGGAACCCATCAGGAACTCCATTGGGCGAAAAAGTAACTTCACAGACAAAACAAGTCGGAAAATCGAAAACTGGGCGCTTCAGGTATAGAAGATTTTGTTAGCTTCTTCTGTGAGTATATTCGACTGTAGAACTATGCCCATTTGTACGTAACCCAGTATGTATATGCATTTAGCATGTCAGATTTGTAACTTCGGGTTGTAAATTTACACGGTAAAGATAACCTTGAGGTACTGTAACGTGTTACTAATAGTATGATTTTGATCATACTTAGGGTTAATATGCTTTATATTTTATACTACTGCCAACTTTTATAACTCTGGGATAAACTTAAGGGAGGTTTTACTCAATTTTCCCAAAAATATGGTAAAATATGGTAATATACTATTATTACGTTGACGAAATCATCACTTTCCACACCTCCCACTCCCCGCCTTTCCAACAAATCTCAAAACTAAGACCAGCTTCTAAAAGAACTAATCGAGACCTTTCATTTGCTACCCCACATGACTACATTCGGTGAAAAAAAATTTTACACCACCCTTTCACATGTATTGGGACCTCCGGTATAGCCGTTTCAGAGAAAAGTGCGTGTGACAGACAAACAAACGGATAGACCTGATAGACAGACGTTGAACTGATTTTAATAAGGTTTTGTTTTGCAAAACCGTTAAAAACAATGCCTGGAAAAAACAAAAGGACCGAGTGAGCTGAAGTTTCACAACGAGTCAATAGGATGCAGCTGAAGGTAGACTCTTCCGAGCTGTTTTTCCCATAAGTAGTTAGGTGGGACTTGAAGAGAATGTGCCTCTCGCATTTACATCTGCATCACGAATTCCTTTCTACAGGGCCAGTTGAAGAGGGACGCATGATAGTGCAATCCCTTGTCGTAGACGGTTGTTGATAGTGAAAGGTCTCGAGAGCGATCCTGCTGCTTTTATCTGGCCTCGCACATTGGCTCGAGTCAGCCTAGTCAGTCTTATCAATCTCGTTAGGATACCGAATTCTTTCATGGCCGTGTACAGTTTTACCCTGGCTATGCTATCATAGGCGGCTTTAAAGTCGATGAAGAGATGGTGCAACTGGTGGACATATTCCAACAGTTTTTTCATCGCTTGCTGCACGGAAAAACTCTGATCTGTTGCTGATTTGCCTGGAGTGAAACCTCTTTAGGTATGGGCCAATGATGTTCTCGGCATATGGGGCTATCCGGTCTAGCCAGATAGTGGAGAATATCTTATAGATGTTACCCAGCAACGTGATACCTCAATAATTGCTGCACTGCGTGGTATCCCCGTTTTTATGATAATGTCTCTTTGTCAGTCATCAGGCATTGATTCGCTGTCTCACAGCTCAGCATCAGTTGATGAACTGCTTGGTGTAATTGGTCACCTCTATATTTAACCAATTCGACTGTCATTCCATTAACTCCTGGCGACTTACGGTTTTTAAGCCGGTGGATCGCACGAACTGTTTCTTCTATGACTGGTGGGGGCAGCATTTGTCCGTCGTCTTCAGTTGGCGGGACCTCCAACTCTTTATTCAGTAGTCCTTTAAAGTACTCAACTCATCGCTCCAATATTCCCATTCTGTTGAAAATCAGACTTCCCTCTTTGTCTCGGCAGGATGAGCATCGAGGTGTGTAGGGTACTTTTCGAGTTCACAAAGCTGTTGGTTCTTCTTTCTCTTTCTGTCTGTGAAGTCCCTTCTCCGATCGACGGATATCGTGATAAGTTTCTACCCGCGTTCTTTAAGAATACAACATTACTCGGTATACGGCATTCTTCCGTTCTGTTGCTAGCTTACATTCATCGTCGAACCAGCCGTTCCGACTTTTCTTGCGGCTGAGGCCAAGTATGTTTGTGGCCGTATCAATGATAACGCTTTTCAAGTGGTTGTGAAAATCGTTTGTTGATATTTCATTTCCAGGATATCTGTTAGCTGCAGCTAGTGCGGCATTTATTTCCCCCTTATAGGTATTACGGAGGGCTGTATTGTGAATGGTTTTAGTATTCACTCTCACTTGATTGTCAGAGGGGATTGTAGGCGGTATTGTTATTCGAGCCCGGAGTACTATGCCAACGAGTGATCACAGTCTATATTGGCCTATATGCTCTGACATTCATTAAATCTGAGAGGTGGCGGCGTTCGATCAACACGTGGTCAATTTGGTTGAAAGTGGTCTCGTCTTGAGAGGCCCACGTATCTTTGTGGACCGCTTTCCACGCAAACCAGGTACTTCCAACAACCATTTCGTGCGCTACTGCTAACTGAATAATCCGCAGTCCGTTATTATTGATATCCCTTTTTTAACTATGGGAACCGATGGATCGTCTGAATACGGGTTCCGTCCCTACTTGACTGTTGAAATCTCCAAGTATGATTTTAATATCATACTTAGAACAGGCTTCGAGGGTGTGCTCAACTGCCTCGTAGAAGGTATCCTTCTCCGACTCTGCAGTCTCTTCTGTAGGTGCGTGGCCGTTTATGAGGCTTGTATTTCTAAATTTACATAGTAGTACATAGTCTGTCGCTTACATTTTCGAAGGCTATAACAACAGGTTTCATTTTTTGGCTTTTTGGACTATGAAATCTATTCCAAGCCCATGGTTTACTGGATGACCACCATAATATGTGGTGTAGTGGCTCTTCTCCAAGAAACCGGTCCCTACCCAGCGCGTCTCTTGCAACGCTGCTACGTTAACCTTATATTGGGAGAGAGTATTGGGCAGTTGCTCAACAGCATTTGGTCTGCATACGGAGCGCACATTCCATGAGAAAGTGCGCAGATCGTTATCCCGTTGTCGTTGCCGGGTTCGTCGTTTTAAATTCCATCCTGTCCGAGGCTCTATCTGTGGCGGTTTACCGTGTAGGGCTGTCAATCCTATCCAACCTCTAAGTTGGAGGACCAGTTGGTACAATTTGCCCCATTTGTCAGCGTGGGAGGCTTGTTATCCTTCTCCGTCTGCAGTTTTTCATGAAAAAAAACTCCCAGCGATAACCACGTGGAGATGGAGGTAGGGTTTGGTAATAGTGCTGTTGGTGTTAATTCAGCAGGGGTTTCCCAGGTTTTATACTTCATCGTGCGTACCAATCCACGTTTCGTCCTTGGACCTATACTACTCTTTGACCGCCCTGATTTACATTGGTTCGCATTAGTTGTGAAGTAGAGTAGTGTTAAAATATTCAGACGAGGTCGGCTCGTCTCGATCGGCTAATCCGGGTGGAGTGGAGAGGCTTTCAAATCAAATACTGCGCCAACAAGAATGGCAGAAACAGTCAGTGCAATTCATCGAATAGGAAATCATAAGGGACCGATGGAAATACAGCCGAACTGGTTAAATATGGGGGCGACCAATTACACCAAGTGGCTCATCATATTATGCTCAAGGTGTGGGACTGCCTATCAATGCCTGATGACTGATACCCTATTTGTCTCGTACATAAAAAGGGAATATCATACAGTACAGCAATTAATTATAAAGACTTCACGCCCTTAAGTACTATCTATGAGAAATTCCCCGCTATTTTGCTAAGCCGGGAAGTCCCATACACCCAGAATATCATCGATTTATACTACCATCTCTTCGTAGTTTTTAAGTTCTCAACTGAACACGATCATGTGAGAATTCGGTATCCCGACAAAATTGATAAGATTGACTAGGCTGACCCCAACCAAAGTTCGAGGCCAGATAAAATCAGCAGAGTCACTCTTGGGAATATCAACAACTACCAGAGATAAAGCCCGTGCAAGGCCTTTCAAACCCGGTCACTGGTCTATACTGGTGATATTGACATTGCGGGAAGACCAACCTGAGCTGCCCAATCTCTTCTGCCTTGTCTAATGTCGAAAATCACAACAGATAACAACTACGACGAAGAAATGCTCGCTCGATTCAGCTTACAAAAACGGTTCTGCTCTCTAAAGATAATATCTGTGGTTGAAAAAGAAGGTTTGGCAATGACGTAGGACAGGACGCCAGACAGCTTTTAGGGGTATCGAATCTGTGGACTCCGCTGCAAAACCGTTATGTCTGTAGTTCCTCATTAAGGCGGACCTAGACCGGATACCGGTTGTTGTGCCGTTGATAATAATAAAAAATTAAGCACAAACTGTATTATTTTATAGTTTAATTGGAGGCTGTTTTAAATAGCAACAAGGACAAAACGGTTGATTAATTGCTATACAACAGGAGTTCGGTGAGAAATAAAGAGTGATCAATGGAATGGAAAGCTTTGGCAGAGTCAATATTGATTGTATTGACATGTTGTATTGTATTCAGTGTTTTCAAGCTGGAATGGACTACAATTGGAGACTTTTTGATAAAATTCAATTATTTTTGTATGTAGTTTCGAAAAACTGCAACCCGTCATAGTCTGCGTTTGCAGATTTCCAATCCTCAATCGCTTATGTACAAAAGTCTCTAACTCGAAAAACAAAAAAATCCTTTAATGACTTCGAGAATAATGGTATTCCCTCTCATATGAGAGGAGTCCCCGTTGTCCAACCAAACCTAAACAGTGTCATTCACTGCATGCATTAGATTCCACAAACCTACAATGACTAAATTTCTTGATAGTGCCGACAGGACTATCTATTTTGGCAATTTTGCTTCTTGGTATGTTAAAGATCTGTTAACTCAGCATTTTCTCTCAATTCCGGATTATGTTGGATCCCATTGTTTGCTTCCATGCTCAGATCCAGCGCTCACTTGCCTCGTTATTTGTGAACAAGTCGTTCCACTTCGATGACGCAATAGCTAACATTTAAATAAATCGAAAAATAGAAGGAAATCTCATCTTATTTATTAACTGAATTGCTGTTTGCCTACCAAACAGATAGACATTGTCTCTCCTCCAGTGCACCCACCCAGACTCCAGTAACGATCTTTGCTTTTAATTAAGACTCTAGTGCCTCTTCTAATTTTATCTCCTATCTTACAAATCCAAACATTCCACCATAAAGATAAAATTTTAATTAAAAATTTCTCCAAACAGACTAGAAAAATTATAGCAAAAATCTTATCAGATTTGGAGTTATGTTGTGTGAAGTGTTTGCAAGCAACGAAACGATATTTGCCAAACAGCCATGACTGGTAATGTTAGTTTTTATGCCGACAGAACGTCTGTCTGCGGTTTTCGTCATTTACTCTTTTATTTGGGTCCAAGTGGAGATCTAGGAAGCTAACCAGATATGCCATGGCACTTATGTGTATTGTATCTTGTCACTGCTCAAGTATCCAGATAATGCAGCTTGGGTTCAAATGACACTATACATGGCACTATCGCATTTACGGATTGTATAATTTAGAAATGAGCTTCAGGAATGCCAGAGGCTGACGAAGTATTCATTTCATTCAGCGCCGTGTATTATCACTTAACCGCATGCGCACATTGAAACTTGCCCTGATCGCTGGTGTTTATAATCAGTTAATGGTTAGCCATTTGAAACTAAAAATACTCGACGGTTACCGTAAATTCAATAGTGATACCAGTTTGAGAAAGTGTTGTAATAAATCACCCCAGTAACACCCGGAGAGCCACTCACTGCGAAGCTTCTAATTTCAGCGGCAAATTTATTGTAGTCCCCAGGAATATCTGATGGACGCGAATTTCTGGCTTTGTAAACAAGGAAGATACCTACATCCATTATTCATGAAATTTACCTATTGCAAGTGTTGGCTGGAAATTCCCACTTCGCGTGTAGTTTGATACCCCATTTCCTATTATCATGCGAAAAGAATAATCATGGGCGGCTGTAGTCCATCATTAAAGATTTAAGGCACTCGAAAGTAACAAAAAATTTAGTCGCTTCCCAGAAAATGAACACAAACACTAAATAAAACTTTGATTAGTGAGGTAATCAGCAACATATGCGATATTTATCTCGACACTTACGATTGGCAGAACCCAGATTGTTCGTATGTTTGTGATTTTTTGGGTTATGAGTGCTAGAGCTAAAAATGGGGCTCTTGGAACTTGACATTATAAAGAAAACCAATAGCTCATTACGGACTGGATAAACTTTTCTATTTGTCGAATTCCTTCATCTCAGGTTTAAGAGCCAACTGAAACCATCACCAATAAAAAATGTTAAAACAGCTTTCACAAAATATTGGCCTGTGGTTTTCTGGATGTAAACTAGATGGAGTTGCCAGTGAACAAAATGTGTGGATTCATTTTAATATTCGATATGACCCCTTCCACCACTATTCGATTTGACCCCTTCCATCGTGATAACAACTCTGCTGATATTCCCGTCCTTCATCATCATCATTAACGGCGCAACAACCCGTATCCGGTGTAGACCTGCCTTAATAAGGAACTGCAGACATCCCGGTTTTGCGCCGAGGTCCACCAATTCAATATCCCTAAAAGCTGTCTGGCGTGCTGGCTTACGCCATCGCTTCATCTTAGGCAGGTCTGCCTCGTCTTCTTCTTCTACCATAGATATTGCCCTTATAGACTTTCCGGGCTAGATCATCCTCATCCATACGGATTAAGTGACCCGCCCAGAGAGAAAATCTGATCTGTTGCTGATTTGCCTGGAGTGAAGCGTCTTTGGTATGGGCCAATGATGTTCTGGGCGTAGGGGGCTATCCGGCCTAGCAAGATAACGGAGAATATCTTATAGATGGTACTCAGCAACGTGATACCTCTATAATTGCTGCACTGTGTGATATCTCCCTTTTTATGTATGAGACAGATGCCAATCGTCAGGCACTGATTCGCCGTCCCATACCTTGAGCACAAGTTGATAAACCACTTGGTGTAACTGGTCGCCTCCATATTTAACCAATTCGGTTGTAATTCCATCGGCCCCAGGCGACTTATGATTTTTTAGCCGATGAATTGCACGCACTGTTTCTCCTAAACTTGGTGGTGGCAGTATTTGTCCGTCGTCTTCAGTTGGCGGGACCTCCAACTCGCCGATGTTCGAGTTGTTCAGTAGCTTATTAAAGTGCTCAACCCATCGCTCCAATATGCCCATTCTGTGGGAAATGAGATTTCCCTCTTTGTGTCGGCAGAATGAGCATCGAGGTTTATAAGGCTTCATCCTGCTGACTTGTTTGTAAAACTTGCGCGCCTGGTGCAGTTGCTCCCTGTAATTTTCTAGTTCAAGGACTTGTTGGTTCTCCCAGGCTTCCTTCTTCCGTCTGTGAAGTCGCTTCTCCGCTCGACGGAGTTCGTGATAAATCTTTGCGCGTGCCCGCGTTCTTTGAGAATGCAACATTACTCGGTATGCGGCATTCTTCCGTTCCGTTGCTAGCTTACATTCATCGTCAAACCAGCCGTTCCGACTCCTTTTGCGACTGGGGCCAAGTATGTTTGTGGCCGTATCCATGATAACGTTCTTCAGGTGGTTGTGGAGAACATTTGTAGATGCTTCATCTCCAGGTCCTCTGTTGACTGCGGTTATTGCGCCGTCCATTTCCCTCTTATAGGTGTCACGGAGGGTTGTGCTCAGGGTTCAGTGTTAACTCTCACCTGATTGTCAGAGGGGATTCTGGGTGGTGTTGTTATTCGAGCTCGGAACACCATGCCAACGAGCCCGGCTCGTCCTTCGTTGTGAATTATTGAGTAATATCAATTTACCCTCAAGGAAACCCTCAGAATTTGCTTAGATCATGCCTATTCTTTCATATGTAACGATTCTTTTCGATATTGAGACTACATATACTTATTATTTTATTATTTACTTCTCTGTTTGTTGGAAACGATCCTATTACATCCATATTTTGTCACATACGCCCTACTACCATTCAATTGACTACGTATTGCACAACCCGCTCAGTTCTCGAAGAACTTCATCATCCTCACTTTTCCATACTTTCCTTCATCTAGAAGTTTCTGTCTTTTTTCAAACTTAATTATCCTGCGAGTATCCTCGATTATCTTTACTAGACGACAATCTTGTCTTTTTTAAACTGCTCTTTTCTTCAGCAGTGCCTCCTAATGACTCTTTAGTAAAGTGCAGTCTCTTTGTTATTATTATTTTCCGCCTCCATTTTTCAATGAGACTGTGCTGATTTAGCTTGCGATGACATGACCCATATTTGTTGATAGGTCATGGTGGATGCTGCTGTTAGTGAAAAAAATGTTGCGTGAAAATTCAACGCTATGTGGTAGCGAAAGAGACGAAATCATAAAAGTTGTAATTCCAGAAAATCTCAACTTGGATTTCCCTGTTGCAATTAATTGAGTTCGCTGTAAACATGTTGAATATGCTATGGCAGTCATAGCTCATATGCACCCAATCGAAAAATCCGCAAAAAAATTCACAGTGATTTCAAATAAAACTTGTTTTTTTCTTATTATCTAGTGTTGATATTTTTATTTTGCAAATACCGATATTTCGGGGCAATAACCGGTATCCGGTCTAGGCCTGCCTTAATAAGGAACTCCAGATATCCCGGTTTTGCGCCGACGTCCACGAAGTCGATATCCCTACAAGCTGCCTGGTGTCCTGACCTACGCCATCTCTCCATCTCAGACAGGGTCTGCCTCGTCTTCTTTTTCTACCATTGATATTGCCCTTATAGACTTTCCGGGCTCGATCATCCTCATCCATACGGATTAAGTGACCCGTCCACCGTAACCTATAGAGCCGAATTTTATCCACAACCTGATGGTCATGGTATCGCTCATAGATTTCGTCGTTATGTAGACTACGGAATCGTCCATCCTCATATAGGGGGCCAAAAATTCTTCGGAGGATTCTTCTCTCGAACGCGGCCAAGAGTTCGCAATTTTTCTTGCTAAGAACCCAAGTTTCCGAGGAATACATGAGGACTGGCAAGATCATTGTCTTGTACAGTAAGAGCTTTGACCCTATGGTGAGACGTTTTCAGCGGAACGGTTTTTGTAAGCTGAAATAGGCTTTGTTGTCTACCGACAACCTTACGCGGATTTCATCATCATAGCTGCTTTCGGTTGTGATTTTCAACCCTAGATAGGAGAAATTATCAACGGTCTCAAAGTTGTAGTCTCCTATTTTTATTCTTCCCGTTTAACCAGTGCATTGTTGTGCAGCCCAAGATCTCGCGCCGCCTGCTCGATCTGAGTTAAGGCAGTGTTTACGTCTCGGGTCGTTCTTCCCACGATGTCGATATCGTCAGCATAGACCAATAGTTGAGGGGACTTAAAGAGGATCGTACCTCTTGCATTTACCTCAGCATCACGCATTACTTTCTTGAGGGCCAGGTTAAAGAGGACGCATGATAGGGCATTCGCTTGCATAGAAGAAGAGGTTTTCAAGTAGTTTTTTCAAAAAGTTTTTTGAAAATAATGGTGAATAGCAATTTCCTTGACCTGAATTTAATCTAATGTCTACTGGCTGTTTGCTAATGAATCAGCTTTCGTAGGCGTCTAACTGGTTAATTTTTCTTACCTGTTTTAACACTTTCAAATCGTGGGCGCTTATTTTATGTTGACATTCCACCATATGTGCAGCCACCATAGATTTTGTACGTTTTCGGGAGTACTTGATAGCTAACTCTGCCTCCTTCGTATGCTCCCTAAATCTAATAGTTATCAGCATTTTCATCTCTCTTGCCAGCTGAGAGTTTAGCTGTTAGATACGACTTGATCCTACCAGTTGTATGTTGAACCTTTTCAATGTCCGTTTTATATGCTTGGACAGATTTGATCTTTTTAATGCGGTAGAAGAGGATTGTAGTGTAGTGTACGTTCTATCCTTCGTGCATTTCTCCTAATCATCGTGTCTATGGTGATACTGGTGTACTCGTTCTTCCTTATAGTGTCCATAATGCAGAGTTTTTCGCTCCATTAGTCTTCCTCTGTATATGGGATTGTTAGAAGGCGGTAGATCATCGTGCCATAAGCTGTCATTTTATGCTGGTGACTCTGGATCGAAGTGAAAGGGATTGTACGCTGGGTGCTGATGGGTTTCCTGTAAATAGAAAAAGAAAATTGTGCGTTTTGACGTTTGATTAATATATCTAAGAATGGCAATTAGTTGTTAACTTCAATCTCATGAATGAAGGTTATTTTAAGGTGTAGCATTTGATGTTATCTAACATATTGTGGATACTTGTTTCCGGGATCACTGCCAAAATGTCATCCACGTACCTCAACCATATATTTGACAGTGATGCAACTATATGAAATCAAGGTTCCAAAATACATTCCTTTCCGATATCTGAACAAACAAAGTTAACCATGGTAAATTACCATTTTTTTTAAATTTATCGGAAAACCCCCCTTAAGTTTATCCCAGAAGTACAGAATTTGGCATCGGCATAAGCGATAATGTAGGACATGATTCTGAAAAGTTTAAAGGCAAACGTACTATTATTAACAAAGTTATAGAAGCTCAAATTTTCGCCCTTTAGGTAAATTTATGACACCCTAAGTGTATCACGTCATCATCATATAAAGTGAACTCATATGAGCGGTGGGGTCCATGAGGACGTTTTAGCTTTTCTTTTTTGACTGCATTTAGTTACTTTCATGTGTATATATGTGTATGTGCTAATAAAGTTTGCTGGTAGTAACCAATATAAGAGACATGTGTGTACCTGGTTACCAGGGACGTACATAACATATATGGATATGTAAACTTTTGGGCAAGTAGTAAAGTGGAATTGCATGAGGATGCATCAAATCAATTTAGATGCGCATATATATATGGATTGTCATGCGGTAATAGGCAAGGGTTGTTTACAGTATTTATGTCATTGATATGTGTGTACATATGTGTATCTTGGAGCTTGGCAAAATATGAAGGAATATTTTGTATTCTGAGCTATTGTACGAATGAAAAATCGTGCATCGAAAGTTTCTCACATAAAATGAACACAAAACCTTCATACCCGAAGCGCCCAGCTTTCGGTATTCCGACTTGTTTAGAATTGATTCAATGTTTGTCTGTATGCCACACTCGACCTATTCAGAAACGACTGGGGCTATTGTCATGAAATTGGAAATGGGTTTAAGGGAGGCTTTCCATACACGTGAAAGTAGGGAGATGAAAAATATTTTTTTTAAGTATGGTGGTCACATGGAACGGCTTGATTAGTACTTTCCGAAACTAATCTTATTTCTGATATCAAAGGAAACATAGGGAGGTGAGGGGCCAAATGTATGCCCCAAAAAGTGTAACAGGGCTCGTTAACTTATCCACTCGAAAAATCTGAAAAAAATCACAAAAGTGCACCTTTACTAAATCTAGACTCAAAATACATCCCATTCCGGTATATGCTCAAATAAAGTTAACAGAAAATTTTTTTTTTATAAATTTGGATTTTGTTATTCAATATAGTTACCTTCGAGGGCGATACTCTGTTCTCTTGAGGTCTGAGAACAGAAACAAGTCCCTGGGGGACAGATCTGGAGAATACGGTGGATGCGGAAGCAATTCGAAACCTAATTCATGCAATTTGACCATTATTTTCATTGATTGGGGCGGTGCATTGTCATGATGAGTCAGCACTTTTTCTTCAAATGGGGCTGTTTTTCCACGATTCCGTCCTTCAAACTCTCCAAAGGTGGTATGGTTTTTTCCTTCTTAATATCCCAAAATACTGATGTCATAGCCTCACCAGTTGACTGTTGCGTCTTTGCTCTTGGAGTCGGTTCTCCACATGCAGTTCAAGCAAATGACGATCGTTTTGATCCTGGTGTGAAATAATGGTATCATGTTTCATCCATTGCCACAAATCGACGCATAAATTTGGGTTTTTTATGAAGGAAGAGCTTTAAACACTGTTCAGAATCGTGCACTTTGAACACAGCTTTCGCATATCCAAAGATTCATGCACAATATGTCCAACACATTTCCTTTGATATCTTTAGAGCCTCAATTATCTCGATCAACTTCAGTTTGCGGTTATCCAAAATTACTTTGTGGACTTTTTGGATTTTCGACGGTAACAGCCTCGTTGGGGCGTCCGCTGCATACTAGCCGGCTGTGAAACGGCCGTATATCCACCGACTTCTCAATGCTCTGTTTTCTACAGTTCGTTATTAGCGGGCGCAAGTAGTGTGTTTGTCCAATAAAGGTAGTTTTTGGAAATTTGAAAAAAAAAACAAGTCGGGTAACGGAAGCTGGACGCTTTAGGTATGGAAGGTTTTGTGTATTTCTTATATAAAGACTTTTCAGTGTGCATTTGTCCCATTAGTACGTAGCACGTATATATGCATATCATATGTGAGAGTATCCACTTTCAAGTGATATTGACATTCATAGTCCCGACCCCCCGCACTCCCACCTCTCCAGCAAATGTCAAAACTAAAACCAGGTTCGGAAAGTACTAACCGAGACCTTTCATTTGATACCCCACATGACTATATTTAATGAAGTTACATACTCCTTTTGCATGTATTGCTTGTATTGCTTGTATTGCTTCGCTACAGTGTTTATGGCTTTCACAGTACATGTAAAAAACCATAAAAAACTGGAGGATCATTTTATGGAGAAATGTATACCAAATATGCTAAGCTAATATGTTGCATTAAATTCGAAAAGGGTTACTTTGAGAAAAGTGCGATTAAAGATGAAATTAAAAAAATTCCACGTAATTATTTACGACACCTCCTAACCCGGACAATACGTTAGGGACGGCCCCTCATGCACCGCACACTTATAACTGGCAAACAGCTACTCTTAGAAGGCTGTAACTGGAAAAAATATTTGATATACAATCTTGAAAATTGTATATGTGATTCTTAAAGGTATAACCTATCAAAAATGTATAATAAGAAACTCGATTTTCTGACAATTTCATACTAGTTCTGCTCCTTAAGGCCGCTTCTGTTTTCTCGTCTGCCAAGATCAGTTCAGCTCTTCCTTGCCTGGATATTAGCACTTTCACTGTTTCCATCTTGTACGGTTCCACATCCTCTGGGTGCTTTGCTGTAACAGCTAAAGCTAGATCATCCGGAGAGCCGACAATCTTAGTCTCCACCGGCGCAGGAAGAGCAAGGAAGCCATTTTACACGAGCAAGCACCCCATTATACATGATATTCCGCAACCCCCGTTGGGACTATGTATTCTTTGGTTGCACTTAGACTTCCCTGGCAGCTTCAAAGCTCTGTTAGGGATGCCATCCAAACCTGGGGCTTTGTAGTCGCCGATCCTACCGCATATTTCCCGCAACTTCTCCGCAGTTACTAGAGGTATTATGCCTTCGTTAAGTTGGACAACCGTTTGCGTTCCGTTATTTTCATGGTGGGAAACAAAGCAGTAGCAGAGCAGAGCGCACAGCATCTGCCCATACTCGCGCCTCGCGGGAGTGGTAGAGGTTGATTTGTATCAACCTTATCTGAGATTTGTGGTGAGGGCTCTTCTATATGCGGGGCACATGTTGCTACTTCAATGTGCTGATGGTTCACTCCCTCTTTTCCTTTGTACAGCAACCAATTTGGGCCAGCTCCACAGTCCTTGCTGGTATGGCATTACGCTCCGCAACCTAGATTCGACGCCTTTCTGCAAATACTTCGATGACCACTCAGATTGAGAATCTTGATTTTGTTGATACATATTTATCTTTAGCCCGACTCTGTCCGCTTTCTACGTCCGGAGCCATTTGGCCAAAGTTCATCAAAGAGGTGTCATCATCCTAATCGGTGTTTGTAAGGTAGTCTTCCATTTAATAACGCTACGTCACCAATAACGGGAGCGGAAAGTATCGTTGACAAAATATTATGCTTCAGGCATGAATAAATTTTCACAATTATACATATGCATGTCGCCACGATATCAGCTACCTGTTACTCCGGAATGCCAATCTTGAAGAGAAAATTGTTTAGGTAGTAGACTATAACATTGTGTGGGGTGTAGTGATATGCAAGCCAACAGATAAAGGATTGAAACATACAGTATTAAAGTTCAGGTAAATTATGATAATTAGTTTGTGAAAGGCAAGGAGATTTTAAGATTGAGTAACAGAAGACCACCCAAGATTTGTTTTTATTGAATTCTCGGCAAACAAGGATTCGCGCGGGCTTAATCGAGAATTTCAAAGAAAGATGTCATCGTATATTGTTCTGGCATGGCAATATGAAGGAAAAGTATTGTAATGATAATAGTGGAAATAGGTGATCAGGTCGATCATCCTGAGTGGCCGATAACGACCTAGAGGGCAGAGCTCTCCCAAAAATCTAAACAAATTTACATTACAACGAATTTCGCGACGGCCTATCGAAGGACAAACAGAACGCGAGCTAACGTTGGAAAATAGAAAAGAGAAAAAAAAACCGGCTCGACCGCGCGAGTTATGGGTTATACACTAACCCTTCTTAAAAAAAACAAAAGTTTTAAATTTTAATAATTTATTCGGGCAGCGTTCCTGCCAAAATCCCGATTACAACTCTCTTTGTTAATTTCTATTTCTGACTTTTATACATTTGATTTGCTTAATATGATATGCTTACTTCGAAAATGCACATCCGGCATGTGCTAGAAAGATATCTGATACAATGAACTTGCCGGAAAAATGTATTTTATTACAAATTTGTGAAAAGTGCAATTTGGAATAAATTTATGTTTACTTAAGGTGAAAATATAGATTGTATGTAAATGTAGGATTTTAATGGTTGTTATGGGGACATAACTCGCGCGTGGATCCGTAAGTCTCCGGACCCGAGTGCCGCGATCAAGGAAGGGAAGATCTACGACGGATCACCGTCTCAATTGCTCTCTCTTCCGCCTCAGAGGCGCGGCCTCTGAGGTTCCCACCCTTCCTCGACATCCTCAGGTCAGTTATTCACTCTGAGGATGTCCCTTTATAGAAATTCCGCGGGAGTAAGGAGGAACGAAAGGGAGGAAGTCCTCAAACTACGATTAGATTAGTCAATCACCATTGTTCTTTGTTCAAGCATTCATTAATTATTACAAAAATTATTACAAAAAAAAAATGAAAATAAAAATAAACAAAATTTAAAATTTAAAGAAATAGAATCATAAAAAAAAAAGAAAATAAAAAACAATGACTTACCCAGGTGTCACTCCGAGCTCGGATTGATGCTGGTTTACTTTGTTCAAAGTTGCTTACTCTCTATTTTTTTAAGTAATTGCTTGGACGCCTTTCTACATTATGTTCTTATTCACACACACTGAAGTCGTCCTGACGCCAGGAAGTACACGAAACACTTTTACTGAATATTCATCCAGATATCAAAATTTCAAGCCTCAGTACAGGGAACTGAAATGACTGGGGAGGACAGTAGTTCTGGAATGGACCCCGTCAAACATTTCCAAAATCACTGAATTCACTCAGCGAAAGTTCCGCTCATCCATAAAATAACGTATCGAACCAGTTATACCCACAAACCTTCTGGCGGTTCCGCTATAAGTAGGCGAGGTGAAGTTTTAAGTATCTTGCGGAATCACAACGCAACTGGCAAATCACTCCACTACGCTCACGAATCTTCATGCACTCTTTGAAGCCGGCGTTCAACCCTTTCTTCTGCAAAACGTCACTTCCTTTGTCTTCGATCCCAAAACTTCCTATTTCCTTCCTTCGATCCCAAAAACTTCTTTGTCCTCTCCACTCCCCCAAAAATCCAACCCCCGGTTATTTTTCCGCGCAACGCTTTCCAATCCACATTATAAATTAATCTCAGGAATGTTCATGACCATAATGAACTTCTAGCAACCTTCTCCTCACTCAGCCAAACTCCTCGTTGTTTCTCTCCGCAGCGCTTCTTCACCAAGCAACACATCCGCGTTCTTTGTTCGTGCACCGCTTCTATTCCCGCTACATAGCCTTTCTCACTCGCTAGGCAATGTTGCGGCAACATGCGCATGCGCCTGCGGATGCGGCAAATCATTCGCCTCTTGTCAAGATCAATTCGCTCGAATGCATTCAATAATGTGCAATCTGCGGCGAACATTAAGGCAATTGCACACTATTAAATGCATTGTTTCAGCAAATTAATTAAGAAAGAGCCGAATGAGATTCCGCTCCCGCCACGCAGCCGCGGTCACTACAGTATCGGCGACAAGATCCAATCTTGCCGAATTCCCTTTTGAACTCTGTTGTTGCTGTGGTAATTGTTATTGTTCATACAGGAGGATTCCGCCGATTCAGAGCAAAAACCAACCTGCTCCCTGCCGATCAAGCTTTCGAGCTGTCCTTCGATATATTCCGGGATTATTTTAGCTATTACTTTTGCGACTACGGGGGTAACCAAATACCCTTCGATGAGTCGTTTCTATATAATTTTAGATTGCCCAAAGGAGGGCACTGCATGTCCAATCTAGTAGAATTGTTAACTTGTAACTTGTTATCTTGTCTTTATTACGTACATTCTGTTTTCATGAATACCCACGTCTTTAACTTCTTGTTTACGTTCTTTCTTTTTTTCAGCCCGATCCAGTGTGTTCCGTTCCATTTCTTGTTTCTCCAAGATGTGTCGGTTACTTTCTTGACGCGCGGCTATAAAATTTGAAATATGTGCAAAGGTGACTAACTAAATGGAAAATTTTTGATATAATCTTAAGCTTAGAAGTCTTTACTCAGTTACTACATATAAAAGCGGAATTGAAATAGAATCGAACACGGAAAAATGATTATCCGGAGCTGTGGACTGATATTTATATTCCTGATTTATGGAGTTATGCCCATACTGTCCAGAGAGAGAACTGAGCCGACGGTAAGTTGCTTGATTTCAAGTGGTTGCTTAATTTGAATTTGTGGTCTTTTTAAGTATGTCTTAATCATAATATATTAATCTAATTTCTTAACTAATTTTCAATAAACTGGTTTATGAAGGTTAAACAGATGATTTTGGTGGCATAAGCCGCGAAATTATGTTCACTTTATTTCTACAGCGAAAGCTTAAGTGAATGTTATCAAACAACAAATTGGCGAGGCAATTTTCGCAGTTTTTTTACTATTTATTGTCCAACGCTCACTTGCGAAAAGCCCATCGCAAATTTTAAATAATTCGAGCCGTTCGATTTCAATCAAAGTCTTTTTAAGAGGAGTGAATTAATGGGAAAACATTTCAGTAAACATTCATAATTTGCGTATTTGTTTATGTCCATTTTACGACATTAGATTCAAAGAAACTTCACGGTTACTGACTATTACCCATGCTCAAATCTAATTTGTAAATATTTAAGTAATCAGTTTTGTCAACATTATAATCCAAAAGGCCAAATCACTGAAATCACTGCCAGTGCGAAAGCCATGTTTGAAATAATACCACTGCTGATTCGAGCGCATTTGTTTAAAAAATTCCATGGAAAAGCTTCCATCAGCGACGTTGTTGTCGCCTTAAATGATTTTATTTATGCCCACCTACACGATTTTTGGAATGATCTGTGTGTAATACGTCTGTCTTTTCCTAGCCATTTAGCACGCGCCAAAGTTGTTGATGGCAGTAAAAGTAAATTGCTTTAAACATTCGTAAGTGTCAGGGGTGATATATGTGCGGAGGACTGAGGGTTTGCTTTGCAAGAATATGATAATCGATACTTTTGCCACAAGCTACAAAGATCCAAATATGTATCTTGAAAATATTTTGGGAATGATGGGGTCCTAAGTCCACATCAACTTAATGCAGGACCGGACCAAATGGGGAGCAACTTACTCCCTCTTTCCTGGTCCACGGACCCCTCGCTTAGGGCTTGCACCCAAACTTCACAGAAATGTCAAGCGATGACGGCTTTACGGTTTCTTACCAGGGCAGAGGCAAATCGTTAGACACTGCCTCACCTCTGCCCTGGGAGCAGCGTGACCAATGTGCGAGGGCAACTTTTACCATCAACAACAATAATAATAATCGTTGGCGCGAGAATCCAATCGGATTAGGGACTTAAACTGTATTAAAGCACTTCTTTTAAAACAGTACAGTACCTTTAGGAGGCAATGTGGTAGCATTACCCTCGCTCGTGATTATTACCCTGCTTTGAACCAGTACTCATTCACAGCTGAGTCTACTGGTATTGGGCGTCTATTTAATTACGAATCATACTTTCAGACCAACTCCTTCTAATGTAGTAGTATAGGTATTATTCGTCGCGGCTCTTCCTTCCTATTGAATTGCGACGGGAATGTGAAAAGTATTCATAGTAGGTTGGATAGGAATCCATAATTTTACTTAATATCTTTGAACGAAGATTTATGTGTAACACCAAGAAAAAACGCTTTTACAAATTGACAATGTAACAAAAATATTTGTGTCCCCTTTTAGTAAAAATAATTTGCAATTCAAATGCAGAACTAAATATATAGTGTAACTAATATCTCCTAAATGGAGTGTTATTCGTGCACCATGCCTATGTGCCATCGTACCCGCTTCTAAGAATACTCTTCAGGTCTTCCCGTGAAGCCTATACTCCTCTTCTATCTTCTGTTCTGCACCATGCCTCGACCACTCTGAAATAGTGCATTCCCTTCTTAAAATGCCATCCATCCACCCTCTGATCAGCCTTTGCTCCGATTTAATTCTTTGCCACAGTACACTGATTGCAAAATTTTATTTAAGAATCGAGAGATTCCTAAATCCATTAACTTAATGGCGGATTGGACCAGTTAGAAAGCAACATGATTTCACGGTTATGGTCCACGGAACTCTCATCTTTGGGCAAGCAACCAAGTTCCAAAATTTTTATCACTTGCGGTTTTGTCCAGCGCAGAGGCAACTCATCAGACACTGTCTGACCTCTGCCCTGGGAGCAGCGTGACGGAAGTGGTTACAAGGTGGTATTTGCTCCCTTAATTCAAAAACATGTCATGTCTTCTTTTTCTTCAGCCTTTGTCCCGTTCACAAGCGGGGTCGGCTCGTCGTGATCGGCTTCGCCATTTGGCTCTATCGAATGCCTGATCTGGGTGCAATCTCGAGGCTTTCAAATCCCCGTCCAGCGTATCAAGCCACCGTTGCTTAGGTCTGCCTTTTGGTCGTTTATCATTGACTTCGATGTTCAGACCAATCTTTGCAAGTGAATTCTCGTTTGCACGAATTGCGTGATCATACCATCGAAGACGCCTCTCTCGCAACTTTTCCACGATCGGTGCAACCCCATAACGATCGCGGATATCCTCATTTCGGATGTGATCTAAACGTGTGACGCCACTAGTCCAACGTAGCATCTTCGTCTCCATTACCGCAAGACGCCGTTCATTGTCTTTTATGGTCGGCCAACACTCAGAACCATAGAGAGCGACTGGACGGACGACATTGCGGTAAATTTTAGATTTGAGACGTTCGGTGATACGTCCATCACAAAGGACACCAGTTGTGGAACGCCACTTCATCCAGGTTGCGTTAATGCGTGAAGCAATTTCATAACGCAGGTCTCCATTGGCTGATAGCGTTGACCCGAGGTATTTAAATCACTCAGTTCTGGGCAGATCACTGCCGCTGACAGTGATTGTGCCTGTTTCATGGGGATCGGTCATCAAAAATTCAGTTTTGTTTAAATTCAATCTGAGACCGTGTTGCATGAGGCGATCATTCCATTTTTGAACAAGTTGCTCGAGATCATTTTTGCTATCAGATGCTAGGAAAACATCATCTGCATAAAGCAGTGTGTAGGGCGCTGGACGTTGGATATCCCGTGTGACGGTGTCCATAACAAGGACAAAGAGGAGTGGTGAGAGGGCACTTCCTTGATGAACTCCAAGAGAGACACGAAGCGGTTTTGATACACCCGCCATACTTCGAACTTTACTTTTCGGATCGTGGTAGAGCAATTGAACCCAGCGCACGAGTTCTTCTGGCACGAAGTGTTGTCCTAAAGCATACCAGATGAGTTCGTGTGGTACACGGTCAAACGCTTTCTCAAGATCCAGAAAGGCAATGTAAAGAGGGCGATGCTTCTCACGGTGTTTCTCCATGAGTAACCGCGCAGCGTGTATTGCGTCAGTAGTTCCGCAGTTCTTGACAAATCCGGCTTGATTCACGGTTATTTCAACGATTTCGTGAATACGGTTGTCAAGAATGCGTTCAAAAATCTTCATGGTATGGGAAAGTAACCGGATCGGACGGTAATTTGAACATTCTGCTGGGCTACCTTTCTTTTTCCATATTGGAACAGTGGTACTTTCTTGCCAGTCAGATGGTGTTCTTCCTTCCTGAATAACCCGGTTAAAGAATTCACTGAGCCACAGTGTTGGGTCCCAGCTCTTCGCTTTCCAGAGCTCAGATGCGATGTCGTCAGGTCCTGTTGCTTTCCCCGATTTCATTTGTTTTATTGCCTCCTCGACTTCAGTTGCGCTGACTGGTGGAACTGCTCCAAATGTCGGCAATGATTGTGGAAGTGGAGGATGAGCAAATTCTTCAGTTGAAATCTGCTCGAAGTATTCTCGCCATCTATCCGTTGCGGCTCGACGGTCGGTAAGCAAAGTACCGTTCTTGTCATTAACACAACAGAAGTGTTCGATATCCTGTGTGCGTTCATCACGGCTTTTAGCAAGTCGATACAGATCTCTCTCGCCATCCCGAGTGTCCAGTTTATCGTAAAGATTTTTGAAATAGTTCGCTCGGGTGACAGCGACCGCTTTCTTTGCATCCCGGTTGGCATTCTTATAAATTTGCCAATTAGCAGGCGTTTTATCGTCGAGAAATTTGTGGTAGAGGCGTTTCTTTTTACGGACCTTCATTTCAACATCATCATTCCAAAGCCAAGTATCTCGGTTGATGTACCGCTTACCCGCTTACAGATACGTTGCCTCAAACCCTCCTCCTTTACCTGGGCTTGGGACCAGCATACTATGTTAATAGCATGGCGGTATGAATTATAATAAATATAAAACCGCACGGTCCGGTCTGCCATTAAGTGAATGGCGGACTTAGGAATCCCTCGATTCTTAAACCAAATTTTAATTTAGCCTCGGCCAGCTTAGGCCTAACATTTTACAAGGCGGTTTTATGTTCGTTATAATTCATACACATGATGTATTTTCGAATTAATATAAGGGAGCAAATACCACCTTGTAACCACTTCGGTCACGCTGCTCCCATAATTCGCAGTAAAATCATTTGGTACTATCTGCCAGGATGCAAGGTAAATCGCCAAGAAAATAACCCAGCATAAGCTCATTAATAGAATTGGCCTGCTGAAAACCTCGAAAAGATAAATTGATGAAGAACGAACACGTAATTGGTGAGATACCACCTCGCTTTGAATGACATGGTAGAAGTATGGTGCAGGTACGATTAAGTGTCAAGTCACGCATGAATGGCTCCATTTGAACTTATTTACGAAATAGTCGGAGGCATATCAAGCGAATTCTTTGGTCACCAGGACGCACCTTTAGATGCAATACTCTTTATCCACGCAGCGAATAGAAAGCGTCTGCTACAAGAGTTGTTTAAGATAAAGCTAAGCTTTTTGTGTATAAAATTTTTTGGACATGCTTTCAGGGTTTCATTCGGACCGAACCAAGAAGCCTCTTGAGCTTCCATATAAAGGTCCTTGCAAAATCCTAAAATGAATTACCCACCAGGTCTATAATTTTCAATTATGAACCCATCTAAAAGTGATCATAATCATCTTGATCATTGTTGGATGTCTCTGATTCCCGCGGTAGATATTTTTCGTTTGGGGACAGATACTTATAGTGAGCATTTAAGTGAAGTGCTATCAACTAAAATTAAAAATTCGATTTTTATTTTCCTTTTTACTTATAATTCTAACACTACAAGTAGTCATCGAGTAAAAAGGCAAAATTTCGAATATTTAATCTGATAGGGTTCGCGGATAAAGTTACAAACAACCCCAATACATGGACACAAACCAAATTTGAAAATAAACTTGTTTAGGCGGTTGCTGTTTTTAGGCGAAATGAAGCGATTGCTGCTGTGGAGGAAGTTTGGGCTGCTGGATTGTTTTGAGTGTACAGTTAAAATGTTCAAAATTCAAAAAATGTGATTCATTGCGACTTGTTTTCATGGGAGGTGACTACCAACCTAAGAGCTGAGGTTGTCATCCTTCTACGTTTGGAATCTAAGGACGGTTCATTCCACTCTCCTACCTAATCTACTTTGACATGCTCCAACCTGGCTCCTGTCTAGGATCTTGCCCGCCTGGGAGAAATCAAAGACGGGCTTTCTTGCTTGCTTGGTCCATTTGCGGTAAACACTTTTGAGGCTAAGTAGCCAGCTAAAGGTGATAACGTAAAACTAAAGCCCAGTGAGCTATACCCTGCTAAATAAATATATGTGCAAAACCTATTCTCTCCCTCTTTTTCCCTTTTCTGCTTATATATTTTTTGTTTTATACGTTGGAAGGTGGAAAGGTTCAAAACCTACCGCTGGCTCCTGCCATACAGTTATATGAGACTTTCGCTCACGAAAACCACCTTCTCCTTCGCTTACCCCGCGGGACTGCCATTTGGGTATTACATGGCGGGGTAGGATCAGTTATGAACTGCGGCTTCTGACGTTATTTGTAGCTTTCCTCCGAAGCTCCTTCTTCCTCAGCAGATTGTGGATCGTCTTCATTCATTTTTCCACCGCCCTCCAAGATGTTTCAGAGGCTAGCATGTAATCCGCGATATTCTCGGGTGTCAACCGTGCCTCGGTGTCAATTTCCGCCTCCGCTCTGTGTGCAGCGAACCGCGGGCAGTCAAAAACAACATGCTCCGCATCTTCCGGAATCATCACGCATGCCGAGCAATACGGGGAGTCGTCACGCCCGAAGTGAAAAAAGTATACACGGTACCCCCGTGTCCGCTTAGGAATTGAGTTAGGTGGTAACTAACCTCACCGTGCCTTCGCTTCATCCATTTAGAGACACCTGGAATAATCCTGTCTGTCCAGCGTCCTTTAGGTGAAGCATCCCATCTTTTTTGCCATTCCAAAATAGATTCACTTCATGCCAATTGCCGATGATTGGTATAGGACTCGACGATTGCATATGTTGGGTAATAGAGGTGTGATCCTCGTTCGCCAAGATGTCGATGGGGATCATGCCTGCTATCACACAAGCTTCTTCATCTGAAGTTGTGCGGCAAACGCATGACGTTCGGAATGCACCCAATCGGTATGGGGCTGCGATTTTTCTTCTGTTTGCTTCCACCTTCAAAGACTGTGCCCAAACTGGAGCTGCATAAAGCAAGATGGAGCTAACAACACTCGAGATCAGGAGCCGACGGCTCTGCCTAGGACCACCTATATTTGGTAACATTCTTGCCAACAATGTAGCCGCTCCGGAAGCCTTGGTTGCTAAATTTTGAAGCTGGGACTTGAATTTCAGTCGTTGGTCAACCATGACTCCTAGTATATTTAAGCGTTGGCTGCGACTGTATGATGTGTTCACCAATCCTGATCTTTATCGACGTCTGCTTCCTTCACTTGGTAATCAAGTTTATCGGTTTTATGCTCCGCGAGTGTCAGACCAGCTCCTCGTTTGCTCGTTTGTAAGTTGTGAGTACCTCGATCTTCAATATCTTGTGCCACGATATCCGAAATCGTCTGCGAAGCCAATGATTGTTACTCCTTTGGGTAGTTGCAACTTTAAAATTCTGTCATACATTATCATCCACAAGAGAGGACTGAGGACTGATCCTTTGGGAACCCCGCAGGTTGTTGTATACGTGTTAGGTCCATCGTCCGAATCGTAACACAATATCTTCTCCCGGAGAAATTCCATGACTATGTGCACCAGCTATTTAGGAGCGCCCAATTTGGCTAGAGCCGCAATTATTTTGCTCCATTTTGCCGTATTAAAGGCATTCTTCACGTCGAGAGTAACTACCACGCAAGATTGATTGGCCTCCATTGCTTTTTCCGCAATTTCCGTCACCGTGCTGATAGCATTGACAGTAGATCTTGCGTTTTGAAATCCGAACTGCCTATATGAGAGACCACCCTCCTTTTCTGTGATTGATACACGCCTACTGAAGATCACCCGTTCGAAAAGTTTGCCGATGCCGTTTAGCAGGAATATAAATCTATAAGACGAAGGATCACCCAAAGGTTTATTTGGCTTCAGGATGCTAATCCTACCATGGTGAAATTTTATTTTATTTCTCTTTGGAAAAGAGAAAGCGATTTATTGCGGCGACCAGAGAAAGGTTGTTGCGACAATCGGCAACATGACATTGTCACACAAAACGCGATATCTTGTGAGAGATCTAGTATTGTGATCACTTTCTTACGAGTATCTTTAGTAGCTAAGTGTTGACTAAAAATGAGCAAAGAAAATTAAACGGATTAGCAAGATTATTTCTTTTGTTGGCTAAGACATTGCTGAACAAGTCGGGAAACCGGAAGCTAGACGCTTCAGGTACGAAAGGTTTTGTGTATTTCTTTTATAAAGAGATTTGAATGTGCATTTGGCCCGTTAGCATGTAGCACGTAAAATATGCATATATTATGTGAAAATTTCCACTTTCATGTGATATTGAAATTCATAGCCTTGAATTTGCAGAGAAGCGACAGTTTTGACCTAGCATAACTTTGTTAGTAACGGTGCGTTTTTCACCAAATTTGGCAGGGTCATGCTTTATACTGTAGCCTACATTGCTGCAATGTGTGATTCTAGGGTGAACATAAGGTCAATTAATAAAAATTATAGTAATGTACTATTATTAACTTTATTTGAATAGGCATCGGTATCGAGGGTATTTCGGAGCGTAGACACCATATAGTGGCAGCCCTTTGATTTTTTTTCAGATTTTTCCGTTCAGTAGTTTCTGAGAATGGGTTCGTTAAAAAAATGATCACTTTCAACCCTCCGCTCTCCCCACTTTTTCAACGAATGTCAAAACTAAGACCGGCTTCGGAAAGTACTAACTGAGACCTTTAATTTGATACCCCGCATGACTATATTTGATGAAAAAAAAATTGCACCCCTCTTTTGCATATATGAGGTTTTGTTTGTTTCTTGTGTGAGTATATTTGAGTGTAGAACTATACCATTTGTACGTAGTCCGTTAAGCATATGCATTTAGCATATCACATTTAGTACTTCGGGTTGTAAATTTACACGGTAAGGCAATTTTGAGCTACTGTAACTTTGTTACTAATAGTATGATTTTGATCAAACTTGTTTCAATATGCTTCATATTATATTTTATACTACTACCAACTCTGACATAAACTTAAGGGGGGTTTTACTCAATTCTCCTAAAAATACGATAATATACTATTATTAACTTAATTTGAACAGATATCGATATGGAGAGGATTTTGAGGCCTGGGTACCGTATAGAGGCAGCTTCATGATTTTTTCAGATTTTTCGGTTTGGTAGTTTCTGAGAATGGGTCCGTTAAAGAAATCATCACTTTGCACCCCTCCCACTCCCCGCCTTTTTAACAAATCTCAAAACTAGGACCGGCTTCGAAAAGTGCTAATCGCTTTCATTTCATACCCCACATGACTATATTTGGTGAAAAAAATGTTTACACCCCCCTTTTACATGTATGGGGACCCCCCTAAATCTAAACGTAGGAGGATATTACTCACTGCATGTCTGGAGGTCCACAGTTCCCACCTTCTGACCAAATTTCGTGTCAATCGGTATAGGCGTTTCTGAGAAAAGTATCTGTGACATACAGACAGACAGACGGACAGATAGACAGACAGACAGACATTGAACCGATTTTAGTAAGGTTTTGTTTTACAAACTTTTTACAAACAAAACCTTAAAAATGACAAATGTTCCTACCCCTCTAAAAGTTGAAGCGTGTTTAACCACGAGAAATGTTTTCTCAGAGAAGTGAACGCATCAACACCAAAATATCTAGCGGCGGTTCCTTTCGAAGGTAAAGTCAAAGATCGGAGTCTTATCCAGGACTGGATTATTATGAACCATTGAAGCAGCCTTCATAGGTCCAGTGCCAAAGTTTCAATATTTGATCGCAGTGCAGTATGCCCTTGTGATGTGCATTTAAAAGCTGAACGCTTGGATGCGCTAGATCATAAATTGCTACAAATATTTCCTCTAAAAAACGGATTGATGTAAGTGTGGTATTTAAGTTCTAAGAAGAGAATATGCAAACAACGTGAGCAGTTCCTTTAGAAAGAACCAAAAAAATATTGCTTTGATAAGCGGCCAGCTGAATTCAATTGTTTCGAACAGAAAAGGTTGCTAGTAATTACCCACTTTTTGGTGAATAGCAGCACCTATTGCCTTGCTGGAGCTTCAGGCCTGTAGCCCAGGTGAATAAAGCTAAAGCTGAATATGTAGATTCAGCCAACTATTGATTGGTGGTTCAAAAGTTAGAACGGTGTTTGGAGACGACATGATTTCACTGCGTTGCCAAGTTCGAAAATCATCTGCATGAACTGGAAGTATCAAAAAGGGGTGCAAATCAATAGTTCTGAATTCGCTTCGAGAACTAAGTTAAAGATAGGAATAAATCAGATATAAGGTCGAAAGTGTTCAGCAATTAATTGATGGCCAAAATCTAGGACTAAAGGTAGTAGTTAGCGGTTTGACCCATGTAGTTTAAGTATTTCGCCTATGATAGTCTTCACAAGGTTTTCACCGCCCGCATTGTATAGGGACTATGTGTTAAGGCGAAAACTAGCAACTATCAAGAGAACGACAAATAGCCTGTTGAAGGTAAAAACAGAAATTATTCCCTTGCAACAAGCAGCTTTACAAATGCAAAGTGCTTCACTGGCTGGGTAAAACCACATTTGTATTATTGTTGTATATTTTTTGGAAAAGTGCGCAAAGGGAGATTGTACCAGAAGTCCACCAAGCAGATAGACCAACAGTTTGGCTAATATTGAATAAACTTGCACCAAGTTGTAGGATACGTCTCCAAGGGGAGCATGAGATCTAGCGCATTTCGGAACTTTGGGAGTGGATCAACGAACGTAAGGATGTAAGGCCCTTATTGCAGCTGCAAGAGGACGCTCCTACCTCGAGTGTTACAGTAAATCTCGTGCGCGCGGGGTGAGAAAAAGAAATTTATTATTTCACTGATCAGGAAAACGCTGCGGCGACTACATCAACACCTTACGGATCATTGTGGAACAGTGTGCTGAACTTCGATTGTTGTTTCACTTATTTTTCATTGACTTAGAGAAAACACGGCGCAGGAAGTATATTCCGGAGAAAAACTAATAGCTATTTTCCAAGCGACAGATGATGATGCAAACTTTAAAGTGCTGGATCGGGGCAAAATCTCAGTGTAACTTGAAGTTCAAAGCGGATTTCGGAGGTTGTATTCTGAATCCTCCTGTGCTACTATATTGAAGTAGCTTTATAACTGCGATTGTTGCTCGGAAGCTTCAAGTCTTCGTTAATACTTATCTGAGGCAAAAACTAATGAAGAATTTCTTGAACTCATTTTCTATCGAAGAACTACGATAGTGTACAGGCCAGAAATACCTAAACATGTTGATTAGAAGGTGGAATTGACAATGACTTTCTAATAAAGCGCGATGATCCACTATTACAAAGCGGCCGATGCGTGTTCACCTTAGAACGCGATTGAGTGAACACCGATATGCATAACTCAGTTTCATGGACGACGGATGGATGGATCAGTGATTAGAGGGATTTGTATCATAACTGGGTGTGTCGATCGTCTCAGCTGTGAATGAATCTCTTCTTTTTCTTCAGCCTTTTTCCCGTTCACAAGCGGAGTCGACTCGTCATGATCGATTTCGCCATTTGGCTCTATCGAATGCCTGATCTGAGTGCAATCTTGAGGCTTTTAAACCCCCATCCAGCGTGTCAAGTCACCGTTGTTTCGGCCTGCCTTTTGGTCGTTTACCGTCGACTTCGATGTGCAGACAACAAGCAACTGAATTCTTGTTAGCACGAATTACATGACCATATCATCGAAGACGCCTCTTTCGCAACTTTTCCACGATCGGTGCAACCCCGTAACGATCATGGATATCCTCATTTCGGATGCAATTAAAACGTGTAACGCCACTAGTCCAACGTAACATCTTCGTCCCCATTACCGCGAGACGTCGTTCATTGTGTTTTATAGTTGGCAAACACTCAGAACCATGACGGACTGACATTGCGGTAAATTTTGGATTTAAGATGTTCTTTGATACGTCGATCATAAAGAACACCAGTTATGGAATGCCACTTCATCAAGGTTGCGTTAATGCGTGAAGCAATTGCATAACGCAGTTTTCCATTGGCTAATAGCGTTGACCCGAGGTATTTAAATCACTCAGTTCTGGGCAGATCACTGCCGCTGACAGTGATTGTGCCTGTTTCATGGGGATCGGTCGTCCAAAATTCAGTTTTGTTCAAGGTTCAATCTGAGACCGTGTTTCTTGAGGCGATCATTCCATTTTTGGACAAGTTGCTCGAGGTCACTTTTTCTATCAGATCCTAGGAAAACATCATCTGCATAAAGCAGTGTTAGGACGCAGGACGTTGGATATCCCGTGTAACGGTGTCCATATCAAGAACAAAGAGGAGTGATGAGAGGGCGCTTCCTTTGATGAACACGAACAGAGACACGATGCGGCTAGGATACACCCGCCATACCTCGAACTTTACTTTTCGGGTCCTGGTAGAGCAATTAAACCTAGCGCACGAGTTCTTCTGGCACTAAGTGTTGTCGTAAAGTATACCAGATGAGTTCGTGTGGCACACGGTCAAATGCTTTCTCTAGATCCAGAAATGTGATGCGATGCTTCTCACGGTTTTTCTCCATAAGTAACCGCGCAGCGTGTATTGCGTCAGTAATTCTGCAGTCAAAAATCTTCATGGTATGGGAAAGTAACCGGATCGGGCGATAATTTGAACATTCTGTTGGACTACCTTCCTTTTTCAATATTGGAATAGTGGTACTTTCTTGCCAGTCAGATGGTGTTTTACTTTCCTGAATAACCCGATTAAAGAAGTCGCTGAGCCACAGTGTTGGGTCCCAGCTCTTCGCTTGCCAGAGCTGACATGCGATGTCGTCAGGTCATGTGGCTTTTCCTGATTTCATTCGTGTTATTGCCTCCTCGACTTCAGTTGCGCTGACAGGTGTGATCTGAGTCAAATATGAGTGATAATCACGGGCGTGCGCAATGCTGACCACACTGCCTCCTACGGTGTACTGTACTGGTAAGGTCTTGAATACAGTGCTCTAATATGCTTCAAGGTCCATGTCCAATTGGATTGTCGCGCCAAGGATTATTATTATTATATTTGTGTTATTTTGTCGCTGTTAGGAGGTAAGTTAGTTACCACGTTTCCACTGGCAGCAACTTTAGGCCCAGCTCGATTTTGGAAAAAATAATCCGGGCCAGTCTTGACTCCAGCCACACCATACAGTGAAAGATTATTTGTTGCGAAAAATAAGCATTCTGTTCAGTCATCCATTGAGAAGGTTTTTGATATTGAACATGATCTGGTCCATTTATGGAGAAAGTCGTGAAATCAATGAATTTTAGTCCTCTGCATATTTGCTACCGATATCAAGCAGAAAAGTTCGAAGTTTCCAAAGTTTACGAATTAGTTTAAATTCTTTGCGAGCAGATCTAGTTTCTATTCTGCAAGAGAATTTGCGGTGAAATGAGGCAAAGATGGGACTACAGATAAAAGAGAATCCTCCTTAACACATTTATTACTGTTTGTGGTATTTTGTAAAAAAAGTTGCGGTCTTTTGTAAGATGTGGTCAGATAGAAAGTGATGGTCACAGTGCATGTTCGTTTCAACGACTCCTTATCTCCATATAGCTATTCGTACGGCATTTCCTGGGCCCAGAAAAGTAGATGAATTTTTTCCTTGCCTTCGATAAATCTGGTCACAATCTAGAGAATCGCAAACAGCACCGATACTTCCACACGGCTTCAACATTCCCAATGTAGACTAATGGCACGGTGACAATATGAGTCATGGACATGGCCAGCAGGAACACCATAATTTCATTAAAATCAACTTGTCGTCTCAATCTAGAGATTAGATGCATGGCAATCGGAAGCGAGTCTGACTCTGATTTGGATATAGGGTGGAAATGACTTCTTTGCTTTTATCAGGCGGCCTTCTACGAAGTCAATGTTAGTCTGAATTTAAATCTGGCCACCATCATACAGGCACGCCTGCAGACAGTTTGCGAATGACGGCACTTTAATTTGATTCATCAAGATATGAATAAGTTTCGACGAAATTCGATGATTCAATCACACTTCAGGAGGTCGACAAAATTTATGTGTTTTATGCCAGTGGTCAATGAGACACCGCAGCAACTTCCAGACGCCTTCCTTGAATGAGTAATCCTTGTAATTTGTTGGCTGAAAAAAAAACAAAAAATAATAATTTTAAAAACCGATGAAAACTTTTAGCTTTTGCTCTGAGCAACAGGTCCTTAAATTAATGCTATTTTGAAGTTGAAATTTGTGCCCATGTTTTTATTTTTTACAGTGATTATAAATTAGGAAAAGAACTGGTTTTTTTTCCTTATTCTGCAAATTTTGTATTTCTTTAGCATACAATTGTTTCGGGGATCACGTGCCTCCTTCATCAGTGCTAATACCTAATTAATTGATCTGTCTTAAACTACGCCTATTTATACGGTAACATTATTATGTAATTGTTTTCCATTTTTCCCATTCTTTCCATTTTTCCTCTATTTTTATTACCTGCTGCATACCTTTTTTACCAAGCTCGTTGCGCAATTTCCTTCATCGTGATTTAAGGTTATCTGCCTCCCTTCTTTGATGATGCATATGCTTTCTGCTGTGTCCAAAAGGTGTGTTTTTCACACCCGCTTTATAATGTCTATATTATCCATCGTTACGGTATGTCCGTCTTCCACCATGTGCCTTGCTACCATTGACTTAATGTTTCGAGGGTCGTCGCTTTTTCCCTTGTGTTCCTTGAATCTTGTAGTCACTAGCCTTTTAGTTTGACCAATATACACCTTTTCACATTCTATAAAGCTGACCTTATAAATTCCACTCCTCCTCCTCCTTGTTAGAATCGGGTCGATGTCTGTTTGTCTCTTTGTGTGTCACACCCGATTTATTCACACACGGCAGGATGGATTGTCACGAAAATTGGTGAGGGCATGTGGCCTGCTATTCCCTTTATATATAGCATGTTGTTTGTGTTAAGTTTAAGGGGCGGGGCTCCCCATAAATGTGAATGGAAGGTGAAATTTTTTTTCACAGAATATATAATAGCTATGCGGGTATCAAATGAAAGGGCTCAATTAGTACTTTTCGAAACTGATTCCATATTTGATATTGAGTGAAAGGTAGGAGAGTTAAGGCTCAAAAAGTATAACAGGCCTCGTTCTCAGAACCTATTCAATCGAACAATCTGGAAAAAATCACAGTGGTGTATCTAAACGAGATTTAAGCCTCAAAATAGTAGTAGTATATTAGCATATTTTAGAAATTTAGCTGGGAACCTCCTTTAGGTTCATGCTTTGGCACTTGCATAAGAGATAACATAAGGCGTAACTTTGGGGAGTTTGAATTCCTTCCAATTATTTTTAGCAAAGTTATAGAAGGTTAAATTTTTACATTTTGTGTGAATTTCGTGCATTCTAAAACGTGTATGACGTCACCATAATATATCAATTCGTCAGTAAAACAACAAAGTGAGTCCTTATGAATGGAAGGGTCATTTCGCTTTAGTTTTTTAATCATTTATATATCAATATCAATTACTCGAGCCAAGCACATATATGTATTTATATTGTATATGTAAATGAAGCTTTGGGGTAGTGCCTAATTCAGATAGATTTATTTGTACATAGAAGAAGCGGTATTTTTGCGGGCGAAGTAGATCGAAAATATGTGCATGATCAATTTACGTGCATATATAATACAGTATTCTGTACTAGGTAATGTTTGTTTGTTTAGGGTGAGCATAATATCTATGTCTATGTGCGCGCATGTATCTTGTATAATGGTTTGAAAAAAATATGAAGGAATATTTTGGGTTCGCATTCGAATGGAAAAATGCCTGTAGAAAGTTTCCCACATAAGATGAATACAAAATCTTTATATCCGAAGCGCAAGCTTCCGGTATTCCGACTTGTTTTAATTTGTCTTTTGATAGAACCTAGCTTAGTCCTCATTTGTCTGCTTGCGTTTGCAGTTACTACTTTGATGTTGTGTTTTTGAAAACCGATGAAAAAGTTGAACTTTCGCTCTGTGTAACAGTTCTTTTCTAAATAATAAAGAGGGTACTTGGATTAGTGCTATTTTGAAGTTGCTAACGAAGGGAAAAGTCTGTCCGGATTTCTCTTAATTTTCACGAAACTAAGCCCTTTCCAGCCTTTAAAATGGCAAAATGCAAAGTGCGGCTTTTTGAGATGAAAAGTTTAATGTTGGCTATAGGACACTAACGCTGGACATGAAACTAAACCAAGTAGGCTTTTGTTTGTGATCCCATCTCCCGCCTTTAACATGTATATTTTAATGTGAGCTTCTGATTTATAGTGGGAAATTGAAAACTGTTCACTCTTCGAAAAATATTCAATATATCGCAATTGTTGATTTCCTTGTTTGCTATTTGTCAGCTGGCAGACATGTACATAATTGTGTTGACGAATGTTCAAAATCGATTTGACACGCTTTATTTAATAACTTGCTCTGATTTGCAATTTCAGTTAGAGCAGTTAGGAATACATTGTACTACGTTTCGAGAACTGTTGCCCAAAGCAGTGCAACCTTTTGCATTCTGAAAATCTGCTGCTTCTGTCTTTAAAATAACTGATCTTTCTTGCATCTCCGCACTCTTCCCCTTTGAAAAAAATTTAAAACTAAGTCCTGTTTCGAAAAGTGTTAATCGAGATCTTTCATCTGATATCCCACATGACTATATTAAGTTTAATGTAGAACAATATAATGCACTGCATATGGGGGGAGTGACAGACAGTGAACCTAGTTTAATAAGGTTTTGCGGCATATCATCCTCAAGGGCGGATATTATTTGCAGAAGCTTCAGTCTCCTTCACCAGAATGATAGCCGTATCACGGAAACGCGTTTGAGTCTTAACGCTATTGTAAGTAGATGCGGTAGCGACATGTAAGGGGAAGTAAGCGATACGAATTGTGGTCAATTTCGATTTCGATGTTAACTGCTCTGCACAAAGCATCATCATAAATCATATTGCTTAATGCGATGCAGTCTAACTGATAAGATGTTCGTTGCCAGTCAGTTAAAACCCAACCGAACTTTTGGCAAGCCTTGTACTTGAATAGTATATCGCCGATAACACAGAAACCTACAAACTTTCCACCGTTGTAGTCACGGTTAACGGACTATTCGCCCCATTGTATACTTGAACAAGGTATGATGGATCCTTTATTCACAATCTCCGTTGATGCTTAGCACTGCACATTCATGATGCTTTCTAGTCTAAAAGGGAGTCTCGTAGTCAAGATTCCATCAGAAACCGACACATAGATTATGAATACGCGCCCTGCAGTACTCGTCTGCAATGCTCCGACAATGAGCATATTCCAGAAAGCAATTAAAACGCTTTTTTGATAGCCAAAGCCCCTATGCGAGACGCTTTTGACATTTCTGTAGCAACAGAACTTCAAAATACGCAGGTTGCTACCCACGAATTTCTTTTAGTTGCCTTTTACAGCAAGCAGGGATTACTTTGTAGTCCTAGATCTGAAAAACTAGTTAGTCTAGCTCGATGAGTTGTTATCTATGTTAGATGTTCTAGGGATTAGTTAGCTTTTAGATGGATGACAGGAGAAATAAATATTTTAATTTACCTCATGAGATGATGTTACATTACCAACTACTGAATGAATTGCCTGAATGGGTAAGGCTCTGGTTCTATCGCTGAGACTTCGAATAGTCGAGCATGGTTGATACTATTTTATTGTCATTTTTTTAGGTAATTTCACAAAAATGCATAACATTGCTATGAATGATAATACTTCACAGCTTTAGGAAATTTTACTGTTATTAGAAAATTTGGTATATTGGGTTAAAGTTGCCTTGCCGAATGAATTTTGCTTTTTTTCCTGTTGTTGGGAGGAGGAGGGGGATCGTACAAAGGGGAACAGCTAAATTTTTTCCATTTATTCCTTTTAACCGTTTAAAAGAAACGTAGTACAGTGTGGGTCGAAATATCAACATTATTTCTTCTGGAAGAAGAAAATTGCACACGGTCTTTTTGAAATTTTAATATCATTTGAATGAAGTTTTAATTTTTTTCTACGCGATTTCGTGAAATTTATTAATATTTTTTAGGGCCAAAGTAGATTGGAAACAAGTCAGGAAACCGGAAGCTTAACGTTTCAGATATAAAAGGTTTTGCGTTTCCCTATGTGAGGAGCATAACACAGTTCTCCATTGGCTGACAGCATTGACTCCAGATATTTAAATTGCTCAGCGCTGTCAGCTTCAGTAACCTGCCCTGAACTGAGCGCATTAAATATCTCGGGTCAATGCTATCAGCCAATGGAGAATTGCGTAATAAATTTGCTTCACGCATTAATGCGACCTGGATAAAATGGCATTCCACAACTGGTGTTCTTTATGATTGACGTATCAGCAAACTTCTCAAATCTAAAATTTACCGCAATGTCATCCGTCTGCCGATCTCTATAGTTCAGAGTGTTGGCCGACTATAAAAGACAATGAACGACGCCTTGCGGTAATGGAGACGAAGATGTTGCATTGGACTGGTGGCGTGACTCGTTTTGATTACATCTGAAATGAGGATATCCGCGATGGATATGGGTTTGCGCCGATCTTGGAGAAACTGCGAGAGAGGCGTTTTCGATGGTGTGGTCACGTAATCTACGCTAACGAGAATTCACTTGCCAATATTGGTCTGAACATCGAAATCAATGGTAAGCAACCAAAAAACCATTGCCCTCCATTGCCCTCTATTTTATAGAAAGCGATTTAAATAAATCATTTGATGGAAAGCCCTGTATTGATAATAGTCAACCTCATACGCTTCACACTCGGAGTTTAATATTATTGGCAAATGCCAAGACTGCAACCTACATCAAATATAAAACAAGTCGGGAAATCGGAAGCCAGACGCTTCAGGTATGAAAGGTTTTTTGTATTTCTTTTATAAAGAAATTTGAGTGGGCATTTGTCCCATTAGCTTAAAGACTTAAAATATGCACATATTATGTGAAAATTTCCACTTTCAAGTGATATTGGCATTCATAGTCTTGAATTTGCGGAGACGCGACAGTTTTAACCTAGTATAACTTTGTTAGTAATAGTGCGATTTTCGCCAAATTTAGCAGCATCATGCTGAAGGCTATATTGCTGCAAAATTTTGTAATTCTAGGGTGAACTTCAGGGGGGTTTTCCTGTCAATTACTGAAAATTGTAGTAATGTACTATTATTAACTTTATTTGAACAGGTATCGGTTTCGAGGGTATTTCGGAGCCTAGGCACCATATAGTGGCAGTCCCCTGATTTTTTTCAGATTTTTCGGTTTGGTGGTTTCTGAAAATGGGTTCGTTAAAATGACCACTTTCAAACCCCCGCACTCCCCACCTTTTCAACAAATGCCAAAACTAAAACCGGTTTCATAAAGTACTAACCGAGACCTTTAATTTGATACGCCACATGACTATATTTGATGAAAAAAAAATCGACACCCCCTTTTTGCATGTATGACCCCCCCTTAAATTCGTCGTAAAAGGATGTAACTCACTATATGCGTGAGCGTTCACAGTTCCCACATTTCTACCAAATTTGGTGTCAATCGCTATAACCGTCTCCGAGAAAAATGCGTGTGACGGACAGACAGACTGACAGACAGACAGACAGACAGACGGACAGACAGACAGACAGTAAACCGATTTTAATAAGGTTTTGTGTTTACACAAAACTTTAAAAAGGCTGGGCTTAGGATGCTGGTAATTCGCACGAAATTAATAAATTTGAGCTGCTATAACTTTGACACTAATAGTTGGATTTTCATAAAGCTTAGCATGTACGAGGCTCTCTCTCTATGTCGGTGCAAAATTTAGTGCACCTAGGATGAACTTAAGGGGAGTTTTTTATTTAATTTCTAAGAGTCGATAATATACTGTTAGTAAATTTATTTGAGCAGATACCGGAATGGGACATCTCACGAAGATTAGATTTCACATAAGTGCTTTACACAAAACCGTAAAAAGGGCTGCAAATAAGTAGATTGTTCATAAATGTGACTTTAATATTTCAAGCGAATGTCAATTATTCCCGTTAATTATGACGTCAGCATCTTATTTGCATGGCTTTGAAAGCAGTTAATTCGTGTGAAATTGCCAAGTTTGAACTGCTATAACTTTGGCGTTAATTGCCAGATTTCCACGAAATTTAGCGCGTATATACAAAATATTGTCCTCTATGCTGGTGCAAAATTCGGAAGTCCTGGAATGAATTTAAGAGGGGTTTTTCATTAAATTACTAAAAGTTGGTAATATACTATTAGTCAGCTTGTTTGAGCAGATATCGGAATGGGACATATTTTGAAGCGCATCCTCCTGATTTTTTTCGGATTTTTAGGTTGGGTAGTTTCCGAAAATGAGTCCTGTCTCATTTCAAGTGCGTACATTTGGACTCCTTACTCACGCACTTTGCAATTCACGCCAAAACTAATACCAATACCGGAAAGTGCAAATCGTGACCTTTCATTTGATTCCCTTACACGACTATATCCGGTGAAAAAATTTTTTGAATCCCCCCTTTGCATATATGGCGAGCCCCCTTTAAACTCCACCTAAATTTATACCACTCGCTGTGTGCGTGGGATTTCATAGTTCCCATCTGTCCACCAAATTTCGCTGCCTGAGATGGAGCGATGGCGTAAGCCAGGACGCCAGACAGCTCTCAGGGGTATCGAATTGGTTGACCTCGGTGCAAAACTGGGATGTCTGGGGCTCCATATTAAGACTGGCCTAGACTGGATACCGGTTGTTATGCCATTAATGAGGATGATAATACTACAAAGTTTCGTGAAAATCCAGCTATTAGTATCAAAGTTATAGCAGTTCACACTTGTCAATTCCGTGGGAATTAACTGCATCTCAACCCATGCAGACAAGATGCTGACGTCATAATTACCGAGGCCAGTGACTAAAATTGAAGTCCCATAAGCTATTTTTCTCCAGTCCTTTTTGTATCTGTTTTTGGTTTTTCACACTATAATGTTGAACTGCTAGTGTGAAGCGTATAAAGTTGGTGTTTATCAGTACAGTACTTTCCAGAGCAAATTATTTGGTTAAATGGCTCTTTAAAGAATAGTATGCAACTGTGTATATGCGGGACTGTCATACATTCCTAAGTTCCTTAGATAAGGAAATAGAAAAATGTTTGTACCTAAAGTGTCCGGCTTCCGGTTTCCTGACTTGTTTCGGTTGGTCCTGCTTTCTATGTATATACACACGGACGATCTCTTTGACGCGTTAGTAACATGTTGACATTTAATGTAAGCGCATGTTATACTATACGCTATTTTCTTTATGTACCATTACTTGCTCGATGGTCATACTATTAACTCCCTATTCAAGGACACTGATTTCCAGAATGTCTGGCTTTAGTCATTGGTTTGGGGTGCTTTGTCTTCAGGATGCACATTACAAAAAGGAATTCGTCATTGCAATTCGCCATGTGCATGTGTTTTCTTTTCAATCTTTAAAATGGCCAGATATACAATACTCTGTGTATCTACGAGAACATTACCACGGCCCAGTTTACAGTGTCCAAACTTAGACTGCTTTTGAAGTACCATCCATACAGCTGTAGTGCTACTTCAAACCCTCTTTGATTAGGAGGTAACAGTTGGACTTATGTTATTAACAAAGGCAACACCGCTGATACATGAATCAATATATTGTATAAATCGGGTTTCTTTCGGTTTGTTGAAGAGACAAATAAACAAACTCACCATGGATATTCCCAATCTAACAAATGTTGTTCCCAAGGCATTTTAAATCGTGTATTACCTTTTCACCTTTAAAGGCAACAGGTGTAACTTTTGCTGTACTTTGAAACGAACACGCTTTTATGTTTTTGTCTTCAAGCTGCGGTTATTTAAAATTTGAAGAGGCAGGACTCGTTTATGCGTGAAGCTCCGATAGCCATAAATCTCACTTTATAAGTCCGAACAATTCTTACATTTTCAAAAATACTGTTGTAGTCTCATCTGCATACTTTTATTCAATATTTGCTTTAACCTCTAAGTCTGCAACCGATTCTCAATTTCGATTGACTAAATTTAGCGAATGAAAAAAAGTCATTAGGAATCAATAGACCCATTCCGAAAGGCACTTCAAAGAGGTTACGTGCACAAAGCTACCTAACCTGAACCTGCTGCCCATAAGCCGGCTTCGGCCACAGATCGCCTTTTATTGGTGTACCTCCCCGGCCCGATTAAATCGTATCCTACATAATGTGTGCACGAGGTTCTTAGTCTTGCAGCTGATCAATTGCTTATATTATGGCATCTTTACCTTTTCTTGAGCTGGGAACCTAGCAGTATGCTCTTCGTAGAATTATATATGGATATGTATGCACTTTTTTCTATGATGTCGAACATGAATGTTACATTCAAACCTACCGTCCATCGGTCCAGACAAAGAGTAGCCTCACGGTCTTTTCAATTCGGTACGGTGATCCTTGGAATACACGGCAGTTATACGGAGAAGTGGTAACGTTTTTCTTGGGATCGAAATAAAACAATAAAGCGGACAAAAAAGGAAAGTACAAAAGACTCTAACAGCGATCTCAAGTGGTTTCTCATTATGTGAAGATCACACCAATCTTGATTGCATGTTGAAGACATTCGTGTCTTACGGACTAGCGAGCAAGCATCACACACCTGGCAGAGGAGAGGTGAATAGGTATGAAAGTGTATGCGAAGGTTCTTCGGTTGGTGCCAAAAAGGTAATCGTTTGCCTGTCAGGTGTGCATACAGTGTATGTAAGAACGCAGTTTTAGGTTTAAAACCATCGAAAATTTGCTGATATTTTCGTTGTTGAGTAATTCAAGAAAAAGTTTGTATCCTCATCTGTTTTTTATCTTTTTTGTGAATTCAGTGTTAGAAATTTGGAAACCAAAGTCTATCCAGTAGTAGCACAAGAGCACTCAAAAATATGTCCTACACAGAGGAACGATTGCAAATTGAACACGGCAAAGAAAAATTCTGTACATCCTTCATATTCTATTTAATTCCTCCTCCACTTTAGACTCACTAGAAAGAAAGATTCGTCTCTATCGCTTCCAACTTTCGAATGTCTAGGGCTATCTGACTCATATATACGAGGCATTTGATTTATAATGAAAACATCCCGATGGAAAGTCAGAAACATGACTGGGTGAAGCTCGATATTATTCCCAATAGAAACAGGAGCACCTAAACACAGGAATTCTGAGACAAATTCAATATTCTGCTCATCATCGAATAAAGGAGTTTTTTGCTCGGATATCATCATCATCAACGGCGCAACAACTGCTACCTGATCTACGCCTGCCTTAGTAAGGAACTAAAAAAATCCTCATTTTCCGCTGAAGTACATCAATTCAGTATCCTTAAAAGATTTCTGCAGTCCTGCAGACCCATAACGAAATGAATGCGTCTGTGATGCGAGGGTGTGATATCGTTTGATACTCTCCGATCAGAGCCGCGATGTCAGGAGATGCCACCGTGATGTCGATGACCTCTCGTCTCACCGCGTTGAAGAAAGTGGGTTCATTACCCACATTTAGGATCTGCAAATCGGTTCCTACTAGATACTCCAGTAGTCTCGATCCTCTTGCATTGATGTTCGAACTTCCCCAGCATATGTGGTGAGCGTTGACATCACATCCTGCTATTACCCCCATGCCTCTACTTTTGGCATATTGGATAGCTATGATGAATGTTCCACTGGGAAGGTCTTCTGCGTCGTAAGGAAAATATGCAGAGCACCATAGTATCTCTTTTTCTCCATGTTGACTGACGATGTGGTGTCGCCATCAATAGATCGTTAACCAGGTTAGCCTGGAAGTCTTTGGAGACTACCATGCAGGTGCGGGGTCGATTGCTTCCATTAGCATACAATAGGTCAACATGTTGGAAGTTTAGGCCCCTGACTGCCCCACCAACAACCCACGGTTCTTGTATGAGGTATATAAATGTCTTGCAGCCATTGATCCGACGACTGATAAGTGCAGTCGCCGCTTTACAATGCTGCAAATTTATTTCGGAAATGTGGCACCTCATCTACGGTTCAAATGAAGATGCCGGGAGCTGCATGTCCCTTTCAATGGTTTTAGGAGCCGACACTTGTAACGTGACGGTCCCCAGCCCATAGTAGAGCCGGCAGCCCGATTTTTCCCGAACCTTCGTAACATCGGGTTCGGGAATGCCGATAGTGAGAAAAGTTACCGGCCTATCGGCTCTTTCTCCTGTTTTGCTGCCTAGCACCAAGTTGCTCCAGAACCCCAACACCATTTCGATCTTCTTCTGGAAGCCAGAGGAAGCACTTTTTGATCGATGGAAGCTCAGAGAACCTTTTCAAGGTTAGTCGCGCACCCTCCCATACATCGTTAAGGGAGGAGCAGTACTGCCTGAGCCACTCGTTCGTGTCTTCGTCGGCAAAGTTCAGCCGTAACATTTTACGGCATACATCTACCGACTCAAAGCACAGCTTAATGCCTTGCGCGAGCATGCCTTGCAGTCCTTACAGCTAGTAGGAGTTTCCTCCTAAGCTGTTCGCACTGCTTAGTATCGTAGCCGGCTGGATTACAGTCGTCATACAGGACCCATCCATCGGCTTCGATGAAGGCCTAACCGTTGTCGGCCGAGCCCTCTTTGCTGCTTTGAAACTGGGGGTCGCCTGGTACCCAGAGTTCACCGTTTACCGCCACATCTTAACCCCTATGACCATTCAGCCCTCGGCATGGTAGTCACACCTTGGCTTGGGGTTTTGATTACCACTTGGCTTCAGGTGTCACCTCCCGTTTCCTGGAGGATCTTCCTTACTGAGCTCCCTCACCACGACAAGGTAGGTAATCGTCGAGGGATATTTTCATCCATAAGGATTAGGTGACTTGCCCACCGCCACCTATTAAACCGGATTTTATCCACAACTAGACGGGCCATGGTATTGCTCATTATATAGACTGGAATGCATTCTAATTTGCATGATTTTTTGGTATAGACCGATGACGGAGTACCACGATGACAGCTCCACTGCGTGAATTCCCCTTTTTTAAATATATGGCACCGCCAGAATAGTTTGTCACCTCCATATTTAACCAGTTCCATTGGCTCGTGGCCACTTTTGATTCTTGAACCGATTAATTGCACGGATTGTTTCTTCCATGCTTCGCCTCTTTCTCCCTTTTAGAATGATACGAACGACTTTGTTATTAATGGTTTCAGTTTTCATTTCATTGTCCGAGCGGATTCCAGGTGGTAGTGTTATTCGTGCCCGGAATATCATGCCAACGACATAGTAATCTGAGTCTTTATTGGCCCCTCCACACATTCATCAAGGCTAAGAGAGTCGGAGGTATGGATATTCTAAGTATTTGGGCAAATTTGCTATGGTCCATTAGATTCTTTTTCTGTTTCTCCGGTAAATTGATCCTTGTATGACATCTATATATAATACTCCTGTTTTAATTTAATTTTGTTTTAAGAGGTTTTAACATGTACTATGCCATGTTTTCTCCTCCTCTGAAATACACTTGCTGCAATAGATCTTTCCATTTAGCCGCTTTATATTGCAATTTTTTTGTCCGTGAAACTGTCATTGCTAATAATTTGCAAAGTTCTAAATTTATTTATTTGTATCTGTATCTTCATTTCTTCTCTCTCTTTTTCCCATTGCAGCGTAATCTCTTTGCATTTGTAGGCTTGATTTTTTTCGTGGTCTTCAACTTTTATAACTGGAAGTGAACTTTCAAGGTGGTGTTAGTAGTCCCTGAAACATTTCATACTATCATTGGTTATTTATAAAGACTGCAAAATGATTTACTATAATTGCATTACTTAATAGCATTCGGTTAAAAATACAATTTCAACCATATGCAAAAAAAAGTTATTTTCGCTTAATTAACCAACCATGAACTACATCTACATTAATTTTTTGTCCCCGATTGTTCAAATTTGAAAAAAAAACGGCAACAAACACCGGCTATAATTGTGCAAGGTAGAAGAGAGTGAAAGGCTATGGTTAATTTTAATCCATGTAGTCCATATCCCACTCGATATTGGGGTCAGGAAAATTATTATTCATTCACAATGAGCTTTAGTACCTAAAAGTTAGATTTGTAAGAAGTCGGCCAATAGGGAAATTTTATGGTTTGGTATGAAACCGCATAGAAAATAAAGATACAATCATGTATGTACAAAGAGTGGGAGGAACAATTCAACATTCGGTGAAGCGGAATGTGTTAGTCTTCGTTTTGGCATTTTAGGTTAGTTATTAGCAGATTTTTTGCCCATAAGAAACGCATAAGAAAGCGATTACAATTTTGCCCTGACGACATCCTTATGCATTTCTGTATTTTCATACTAAGTTTATTTTTGATATCTTAAGGTCAAAAGATTCGCGATTGCCAACATAAAATCGGAAAGTATCCCTCCATCTGTCCATCTGCACCTAAGTACAACTCTACGGAACATAAAATTGTATAGTGTTAGTCAGTTGGGGAGGTGAATAAGATTTTTGACATTTCTGCCTCTTGATGTAACTCCACAAATATTAACGCATATATTAAGATGGCCTTTTGGTAACCCGGTGAAGTTCGTGGTAGGGCCACTCTGTTTATAATTTTCTTGTGCACCTCTTCGAATAATCGAATATATATTTATCAATTTGCTAACAACTGCCAACAACGATAATTTTGAAGATCAGATGAGGAATAGTTATTTTTAATCACGCTTAGTATCCAACAAATTAAAGTTTTCACGACAATTGTTAGTATAATATAATGTGTCCTTGTAATTAGTAATATTCATTTAGTTTAATAAATTAATTTTAAGAGGAAAAAAAAATAATAAAATTTAAAGTAAATTGAAAAAATTCTTAACTTTGTGGATTGGGTATCTTTTCTTTTAGCCCGGCCTAGAGTTTAGACAATTAATGGCACCAAATCCATTTCATTCATTGTTTTGAGTTATAGCTAGGGAGAATACTTTCGCCATATATATTTTGATTATGACCTTTTAGTGGCAGATTATTTATTCTACTGTAGTACTAGCATCATATAATGATTTATTGTGTAGTAAATTCACAGGGAAAAACCATCTTCGGCCTGCTACAACTTTATTAATAATAATAGGACAGAATTTTGTACTATACTATTACTATTCACATTTGAACCGTTATTGGAATAGGATGCATTTGAACCTTAGATTACATAAAGAGGCACTATCATGAGAGGAACCTGTAATACCTTATGGTGCGTATATTTCGGCCATCAACTCTTTGTGTGACAACTGATGCCGAAAGTAGATCCAGCTCGAAAATTGGCAATAGGGACACTCCATTTAATACTATTGATGACTTCATTCTGGGTAGGAAAGCATGCTCCATTTCGAGAATAAGGTATTGCTATCATAAGAGCAGAAGAACAGGACAAAAATCCTACACGCAGGGCGAAGAACAGTCAAGGACATAAGCTAAGCTATGTCTATTATGGCTGGAGTACAAAATAATTTTATGCCAAATAATAATCAACTCCAAGTGGATCTATGGTATAGAATTAGCATAAAAACTAATTAGATATTCTAGTGGAAAGTACTCTGCTTAATGACAAATATTGTTGTATGATGAAAAAATATTTCAACATATGAGAGAGCTTCGGACCCGTAGGGCATAAGCTATACGGCAATGACTAAACTAAGGAAAGAATATGCCACCAATATCTCGGCGAGATGTCAAGGAATACGACCGAAAACGATTTCCTTGGATCAGATGTGGGTTCAATTTGCACTTTCGTCGAAAGGACACCCAATTACACTCTGACAGTAGTTATAATACCAACAGTACGTAGAAGAAATCTACCTCTGATTGCAGCCATCACGAACGAAGAAGTTCCTTGCACGAATTTTTAACCTAATCAATTTGCAGGGCTGAGAAATTGTGCATATTTTCACGAGCGTTGGTATTCAAATTAGTTTCATTTTTTGTTTGTCTTTGACTTGGGAAAAATGTTGATTTGAGATGGGATATGCTTTCTTTTATAAAATTGACATTGGGCTATAAATATTACTTATTCCTGTGCTATTCTCTCATGTCCGCTTTCTATCTCCACTTTTTTCATCCTAAGAATGTTTTAATTGCGGCTTCCATCTTCAGCAACAGGAAAAGGTGTGACAGACATCAAGCACTCCCTTATCAGATAATACTTGAAGCATCTCAGCCCACTGTGCAGAATTAATGACGTTCCTTACATCCAGAATTACGAAGAGCTGTCACTGGTACCCTATTGCTCCACTTGTCTTCAGGACTCAGTAGAGAAGCATAGAAAAATTTTAAGTTGATAGCTTTTATTGTGTTTTTTATAACAATTGTAAAATTATTTAAACTTTTAGGCGCTTTACCCTAGAATAACCCCTAAAACACTGACTTATAAATCAATACCTTACAGTTCAGAGCGAGTGATAAGAGTGGAGTATCCACAAAAAGTATATGAAATGTGAGTTACTGGTTCTTCGCTTCTCCGTGTCGCTTCTAACTGCCAGCAGTCGATTAAAAATTAATATACGGGTATACTAAAATAACTAGTTTGTTGAAACAAGATACATATTCTACATACTCTACTGAAAATGTTTCTCTGGAAATTTTTCGCCTTCATGTATAATTCTTTCCTCTCTTATCGCACGTACTGTACTCTCATTTATCTATGATATTTCTTCCTTTATGTATATCAAATCAAAATGCCACTTCTTCACGTCGGCTTATCTTTTGTATGTGTTGCCTGTTAGTGAAAGAAGATCGATGATGGCCACAAAGAGCCCGAGTGAAAATCCCAGACATTCTGGCACTAGATCCGGTGAGAGATCTTGTTGACTATCTTCTCATATAACCTGTACACCAATTTATTGTTGAAAAAACTGGAAGACATGGTCGACTTTAGGATGGGTATTCACTTTGAAGGTCATTTCAATGGTGATCCGGAGATGGGAAACCGATAAATTAGCGATATGGAATGGGTTTTTTCAGCATAAATCAGCTCTTTCGAGCAGGCGAAATGTAGTTTGGGTTCCTCTAAATATGCATGTAGTGAGATATGAACATAACTAGGTATGTACGTAATATATTCAATCCAATAAAAGCTATTTCTTGTGCTGGAAGAATTATCATTCAAATCAGTATCAGCACCAAGCGGACCACATAATAAAGTTTAATTTATGATATCTTTTTACTTTTTGTTGAAAATAACAAATTCCTGGCATTTTTGTGGTTTTCAATTAAAATTATTTTTGCATTCCTTCATATTCCATTCTGGGCGGTGTATTTGCATTTGTTAGGGTCAGTGACTATTTGACGATTTGATCAAAGTATGATAAGTGTGACATGCTTGCAATAAATTCATCTCTTTGCGACTTGAATCTCTGTGCATTGCCCCGTGACTCCTGTTGTCTATGATCGATGGAGTCTGGTTTTCATCTGAAAAAGGGTAAACTATAAAGATTGACTTTTCTTTAATTTTGGAAAAAATTAATCTGTATTTTTTATAGTGTTTACTGAAAAGCTGACAAATTCATCGAAAAAGCTTGCAGTCAAGTTTCCTGCACTGGCGAATTCATAGTGGATCACTTTGCCGTTATTAGTCGCTATTATGAAGATCACTTTTCTTCCTCGATTGGTGGCTAGGGTACCGCGTCAAAATTGAGTTTGCTTTCTACGAAAATGGAAATCAAAAAACAACTCATCGATAAGGAACATATTCCGCCATTGTGTTGGTGCCGACGAATCTCCATCTTAAGCCATATTTCATTTGATAAACCTTGACAGTTGCCTGTTTTTAGTTTCATTTTCAACTTATTCAGGGGATTCTGAATAATGAATTCACACAAGGCTACATTATACCCAGATATAATGGGCTCCTTCATCTGCTTCTAGGCTTTTGTTGACACACATTTTTAAGGAAACGAACAACCTCTGGTTTGCCCCGTTTGCTCTCCTCCAAAACGCTGTCTGCTTTCAAATTTTTTTTGAAAATATGGTGGGCGATTTTCTTTTAGCGAATATGGTCATCTCTACAAAGCCTGATGAATATTTATTTTTTACCTTTCGTATATTTATTATAACTTGCTCCTTTTACAAATCTGCCATTGACATACAACAGGTCAGCATTTTAGACGTTTAGGCCCCTGACTACCTCACCAACAACCCACGGTTCTTGTATTAGGTATATAAATGTCTTGCAGCTATTGATCCGACGACAGATAAGTGCAGTCTCCGCTTTACAATGTTGCAAATTTATTTGGGAAATGTGACACCTCATCTACGTTTCAAATGAAGATGCCGAGAGCTGCATGTCCCTTTCAATGGTTTTAGGAGCCGACACTTGTAACGTGACGGTCCCCAGCCCATAGTAGAGCCGGCAGCCTGATTTTTCCCGAACTTTCTTGACATCGGGTTCGGGAACGCCGATAGTGAGAAAAGTTCCCGGCCTATCGGCTCTCTCTCCTGCTTTGCTGCCTACCAGCATCCAGGTGGAAGTGTTGAGGTCATTCTGCACACCAAGTTATTTCAAACCTCCAGCACCATTCCGTTCTTTTCTGGAAGCCACAGGAAGCACTTTTTTAACGACAGTAGCTCAAGATCCTTTTCAAAGTTAGTCGTGCACCCTCCCACATATCGTTGAGGGAGGAGCAGTACTGCCTGAGCCACTCGTTTTTGTCTTTGTCGGCAAAGTTTAGCCGTAACATTTTACAGTATACACCTATCGACTCAGAGCAAAGCTTAACGTCTTGCGAGGATGCAGTCCTTACAGCTAGGAGCAGTTTCCCCCTAAGCTGTTCGCACTGCTCATTATCGTAACCGGATGGGTTAGAGTCGTCATACAGGACCCATCCATCGGCTTCGATAGCCTTGGCTGCAAATGAAGGACCAGCCGTTGCCGGACGAGCCCTCTTTGCTGCCTTTTGTATCGAAGAGTTAGGATCGTCCGAGGACCGCTGCCGCTTCGGTTTCCCCTTAGTCGTAGGTGCCCCGAACTATCCTTTCCCCTCAACCTTGGCATAGCCCTTGGGTTGTGCTTTGCCCGGAGGTCGTTTGCAGAAGGTGGTTTGCCCGGAGGCGGTTTGCCCGAAGGCGGTTTGCCCGGAGGCGGTTTGCTCGAAGGCGGTTTGCCCGAAGGCTGTTTGCTGTCCGTGGACAGCTGCTTACCTGCTTTAGCCGCAGCAGCTGGCGCCGATTGGAGCCTGGGGTCAAGAGTGCTGACAGAAGGGGCCTGCTTCGGCTCGTCCGTTAAGAACTGGGTCTAATTAGATTGGTTCTCACCCACCACGGTCAGTGGAGAATCTGAGTCTAGACTCAGCAGAACATGCTCTCTAAATAGTAGCGAATGCGGAGCGAACGTTATTTAAAGTACCGTAATTTGCAATTTTTTCGACACCTTTACTAGTGCAATTGGAAGTGCTGATGATCCTGTTCAGGACGTTAATGTGCACAAAAGAATGCAACAAATGCTCCAATAGGCCCTGTTTAATGAAGTTTCTCCATTTTTCCCAGCTATCGTCAAGATGGTGCAATGAAGCTAGGAAAAAACCAGACGTAATTTTCTCTTATATTTCCATTTATTTAAATTTCCAGAGAGATCGTCAGAGAAAGTATTGACGTCATACTTTGTTTTCATATATCAAATATATATGGTTGCATTCACCCACAAGCCGCAGCTTCTGAGCACTCAGACCATGGTGTCCTATTGTACTCGACATTCACCCCTTCATGGAGCATTGTCCATCAACCGCGCCAACGCGTTTCAGCTCCTTTCAAAGCTTTACTACTTTATTGTTCTGGGCTCCGAGGGCGAGCCACTCTTCGGCCACCTTGGGATAATGAATGGACATGAAGTCCCGCTTTACTTGTTTCTCTTTCCAAATCTAGAGCTATTATGGCAATATCCATGACTCGGTGACAGAGAAAATATTTAAGGAAAGATATCAAGAGCCATTGAAGCCCTCCACGCATTCCGGACAAGGCAACACGAAAAATGCCACCCATAGCAAGAAGAAATAATATCGATGACAAGACGCACCCTTGATGACTCCTCTCAAGATCTTAAATTTCTTCACTACTTACTTCACTTCAGGGCAGCATCTAAAAAGCACTGAATCTCAATATCACATTAACATGAGCATTCTGACATGCTCAATGCATGTATATAGTATGACCAACTACGTGCCTATTAAGTAGTTATGCACTTAAACACTGTTACACATAAAATAAACAAAACCTTTCATGCTTTCATCGAGCTTCCAGTTTTCGATTGGTTATTTTTTGGTTTTTGAATCTCCTATGATTTTATTCTTTTCCGAACTCTTACAATCTTGCTTGATTCCGGATTAGGACTAACAATAGGACTAAATGCCAAATAGTAAGGTCGGACAATATTACCTACGTAAAAGAATTAGAGGAACTTTGGTGGTAGTAGCTGGTGGTAAATTATTGGGAAGATCCGCTGAGCACCCTCGCAACATCGAGAATGTTGTACTTCTCCACGGTTTGGAGCAGACTGTGCTAGAGAAATTCAATCATTTTAAATTCCGCATTACGCCTGCCCATGTATTGCACCGCCATCACAGTGCAGCCAGAAACTAGTTGACCAGCGTCTCTAAGGACGAAATACATATTGCGCATTGGTCGTTCTTTACCATCTTTTTCATTATGAGTTTTCTATAAGCTCGGCTGGCGAGCACACCTGCCAGAGATAATTTATGAGTTTACCGTGCTTAATTTGGGTGATGTTTGACGAGCTATCGCCCAAATATCCAATATAATATATATATAATGGCCAAGAAGGCGTATGGTCGGTCCTCTTGGATAGTCATAGTTGAAAATTGTCAAAGCTGAAAGGGATTGAAGCATTACACCTCCCAATTAAGGCTTGAAATCATGTGGAAATCAAACGGTGTACTGGTGACAGAGAGGATATCCCAGTAATGGTTAAGTTAATATTAATAATCTTTATTCATAATTTACGCGGTCAAAGGGTAGTATAGCTCCAAGGGCGAAACGTGGATTGGTGCACACGATGGAGCATAAAACCTGGGAAATGCCTGCTGAACCAACACCAACAGCTCTACTACCAAACCCTATCTCCACCTTCACGTGGTGACCGCTGGGAGCTCTTTCTTAACGAAAAGCTGCAGACGGAGAAGGATGAAGGCGAGTCTTCCGCGTTTAAAAACGGGAAAAATTGTACCAACTGGTCCTCCAGCTTGGGGGTTGGGTAGGGCTGACAACCCTACACGGAAAACAGCTTGTTACGAAGCCATAAAAGGAGCCTCGGACAGGACGGACTTTAAAACGACGAACCCAGCAACGACAAAGGATCAACGATTTGCGCATTTTCTCATGGAACGTGCGCTCCCGGTACAGAGATGAAGCTGATGAGCAGCTAGCCGATACGCTGTCCCAATATAGGGCTGATATAACAGCGTTGCAAGAGATGCGTTGGACAGGGACCGGTTTCCTGGAGAAGAACCACTACACCATATATTATAGCGGTCATCCAGTAAACCATGTGCTCGGAGTAGGTTTCTTAGTCAGCCAAAAAATGAAACCTGCTGTTATCGGCTTTGAAGACATAAGCGAACGGCTATGCACTCTGCGCTTGCGAGGCAAGTTTAGAAATATAAGCCTCATAAACGTTCACGGCCCTACAGAGGAGACTGCAGAGTCGGAGAAGGATACCTTCTACGAGGCAGTAGAACGAACCCTCGAAGCCTGTCCCAGATATGATATCAAAATCATACTTGGGGATTTTAACAGCCAAGTAGGAAAGGAGCCCGTATTCAGGCGATACATTGGCTCCCATGGCTTAGACGAAAAAACAAATGGTAACGGACTGCGGACTATTCAATTAGCAGGGTCACACGAAATGGTTGTTGGAAGTACCTGGTTTGCGCGGAAAGCGGTCCACAAACATACGTGGGCCTCTCCAGACTGGACTCCAGACTCAACCAAATTGACCACGTGTTGATCGAACGCCGCCACCTCTCAGCCTTGATGAATGTCAGAACATATAGGGGGCCAATGCAGACTTGGATCACTATCTCGTTGGCATGGTTCTCCGAGCTTGAATATCAACACCACTCAGAATCCCCTCTGACAATCAGGTGAGAGTGAACACTGAAGCCATCCACAACACAGCCCTCCGCGACACCTATAAGAGGGAAACGGATGCCGCAACAGAGATCCTGGAGATGAAGAATTAACAAATGATCTTTGCAATCACCTAAAGAACGTTATCATTGATACGGCTACAAAGATACTTGGCCCCAGTCGCAAAAAGAGTCAGAACGGCTGGTTTGACGATGAATGTAAGCTAGCAACGGAACGGAAGAATGCCGCATACCGTGTAATGTTGCATTCTCAAAGAACGCGGGAACGCGCAGAGACTTATCACGAACTCCGGCGAGCGGAGGAGCGACTTCACAGACGGAAAAAGGAAGCCTGGGAGAACCAACAGGTCTGTGAATTCGTAAAGTACAGGAAGCAACCGCACCAGGCGCGGAAGTTTTACCAACAAGTCAGCAGGATGAAGCCTTATACACCTCGATGTTCATCCTGCCGAGACAAACAGGGAAATCTGATTTCCGATAGAATGGGAATATTGGAGCGATGGGTTGAGTACTTTGATGAATTACTCAACAACCAGAACATCGGCGAGTTGGAGGTTCCGTCAACTGAAGACGACGGACAAATACTGCCACCACCAAGTATAGAAGAGACAGTCCGTGCAATTGATCGGCTTAAAAAGCATAAGTCGCCAGGAGCCGATGGAATTCCAACCGAATTGGTTAAATATGGAGGTGACCAATTACGCCAAGTGGCTCATTAATTTGTGGCGTGGCAGGATTCGCGGCGTTTGAAATTTATTTCGAATGTTGCTAATCTTGCCGCGACAAACTTGTGCTCAAGGTATGGGACAGCGAATGCCTGACGACTGGCAAAGAGGCATTATCTATCTCATACATAAAAAGGGAGATATCACACAGTACAGCAGAGGTACCACGTTGCTGAGTACCATCTATAAGATATTCTCCGCTATCTCCTCTTTAGCCTGGCCCTGGAGAAAGTGATCATGGGAAGAGCAACCCGAGACGTACAAACTGCCTTCATCCTGATAGAGCAGGCGGCGCGAGATCTTGGGCTGCACATCAGTGGAGGCAAGACAAAATATATGGTGGCAATGTCAGCACCAAAAACCAAACAACCAACAACACCAAACCGCACTGGTCTAACGCGAAGAATAAAGATAGGAGAATACAACTTTGAGACCGTTGATAATTTCTCCTACCTAGGGTCGAAAATCACAACCGATAACAGCTACGACGATGAAACCTGCTCGCGGTTGTTGTCAGCCAACAGAGCCTATTTCAGCTTACAAAAACTGTTCTGCTCGAAACGTCTCACTATAGGGTCAAAGCTCTTACTGTACAAGACTATGATATTGCCAGTCTTCATGTATTCCTCGGAGACTTGGGTTCTTAGCAAGAAAAATTGCGAACTCTTGGCCGCGTTCGAGAGAAGAATCCTCCGAAGAATTTTTGGCCCCCTACATGAGGATGGACGATTCCGTAGCCTACATAACAACAAAATCTATTAGCGATACCATGACCGTTAGGTTGTGGATAAAATCCGGCTCAATAGGTTACGGTGGGCGGGTCACTTAATCCGTATGGATGAGGATGATCCAGCCCAGAAAGTCTATAAGGGCAATATCTCTGGTAGAAAAAGAAGACGAGGCAGACGCTGGCTGAGATGGAGCGATGGCGTAGGTCAGGACGCCAGACAGCTTTTAGGGATATCAAATTGGTGGACTTCGGTGCAAAACCGGGATGTCTGGAGTTCCTTATTAAGGCAGGCCTAGACCGGATACCGGTTGTTGCGCCGTTGATGATGATTCATAATGCCCGGATAGCTGAGTGATTAGAGCGCAAGTACGGAAGTCGTACGGAAGGTCGCGGTTCAAATCTCACTGATTGCAGTGGGGTTTGTATCGTGATTTGAAGTCGGATACCAGCCGACTCAGCTGGTAGGGCTCGGGCGCTCGGGCGAGCGCAAGGATGACCACAATGCCTCCTACAGGCTTCTATAATCCTGTAGTGTACCGTTACGGTCTTGAATGAAGTGTTCTAACACACTTTAAGGCGCTGATCCAATATGGATTGCTGCGCCAACGATTATTATTATTATTATTCATAGTTATAATCAATTCAGAAAGTTATTCCACAATAAAATTGGATGAATTTGCCAGAAATTTAGGTAATTTATCGTCTGACGGCTCGGTAAGGGTTCTTTCATGAGCAGACATTTCAACACGCTCTCATGCTGAATAAAATATTTTAGGAAATTCTAGCTCCAGTTTTCTACCGCGAATGTGCACCTGGCACGTACATAGATGCGAAGTGTAATTTATCGATGATTTCTTTTCCAAATCATTTAATTCGCTCCATAAATTACTGACCAAATGCTTGTTTGAGCATTTATTGTACACATACTCCCAGCAGAATTCCATGGAAGCAGGCTTTGGAAAGAAAGTGGTAGACGTTCTTGATTTTCCGCGTAGACATATTTCCTAGGAAAAACATAACGCATAACCAGCAGACAGACATCCTTTCATCAAGTCGGTCTGGCAAATTTGTACGTCAGTCTTGAACATGAACATCCATTATTTCAATGCTTTATTCCATCCAACGCAAACAGTGAATTGGCCCGTGTTTGATCTTTAGAAAATATAATTTATAATAATATATATATTTACGTATGTGCGCACACCCACAATGTATGCGGATCCCCTTACATTTGCATATATATGGGTAGATCCACACCTAGACGAATTCATTAATAATTGCGCATTCTGTAAACAAACGCCACGGCTGGAGAATTGTTTATTTAATTTCGGTACTTCTGAGATGTTGAGTAAGATAAAAGCGGATATGGATTGTGTTACATAGTCGCGTATTCATGCCACAAATCTGGGCACACGCGGATATAAAGCTATTTTCATGAAAATCCGATTTCCACTTGGACTGCTGAGGATGCTCTGGCAGATTTCGAAGAGAAATGAACTTATTTAAATTTATAAACGCTAAAATGTATTCAAATGAAAAAAATGAAATTCGAAAGCGATCAGCCTCTGGAAACTAGAAATTCGGGATTTGGAGAAAAGTCTCCTTGAAAAAAAATGAGCGGTCTTCAAATTGCAAAGCTAGACTCAATTTCGGCAATGGACCTTCAAACCGTTGTTAAGAATTTAAAATAAATAAGAAGAATAAATACTAAATATTTTTTATCTGGCATGAGTGCATTTGGTTTAGTTGTGGGGCGTCTCCATTTATTCGATAATAGGATGCCTTCTTAAGGTTTTGTTGAAAACGAAATCTAATTGAAATCGGATTACTGTTTGCTGTCTGTCATACGTAATTCTCTCAGAAACGGTTAAACCTAATGACATGCTATTCGGAAGGAAGGATGAAACTGTGAAATTCCAATCATACAGTGAAGAATTATATTGCGGCACGTTGACTTTAACTTTCACCTTAAAGAAAGGATGCAAAATTGTTCACCAAATATAGCCGTGTGGGGTATCAAATGAAATATATGGATTGCTGCATTTACCCTTTGATGGGTATAGCGTGTCAACCACACCTACGTGCCATCGTCCGCGGTTACTTGAGATTCACTTTACCACCCCCCGCCAACCCCAAATTTCCTGAGATCTCTGCACTTCTTCTCCACTGTTTTGCGCCAAATACCCTTGAGGCGACTCACCCGACAGCCATCTCTGGGGAGTCGATTCCACTACATGGCGTAGACAGCAATGCACTTGTCGCCCCTCCTTAATGTGTGACCTCTCCACTTCCAATTCCGCCTTCCGATAACAGTGCATACGAGCGCGAGGCCTGTGCGCCGACCAAGTTCCTTGTTTTAGATAATGTCAGACAAGCGTACTCCAATGATTCCACGCACACAGGTGTTCGTGAAGGGTTGGACCTTTTGAGTAATAGTTGAGTTCATTTTCCATGTGCTACACTCACATAGCAACACAGAAAATACCTTAGCCCAGAACAGTCCCAACTTGTTCTTAGTGTTGAGATAACTGCATTTCTAGATTTTAAACAAACCAGCGAAATCGGATATAATCCTACTAATGCGTAGAGTAAAATCCAGTTCGGTGCCACCGTCGGCAGAAATCCCGCTTCCTACTTGCATTAACTATAGGTGGAAGGTGCGTTGACCCGTCAGACTAAGAACCTTGGTTTTGTGGGTGTTTATCTTCATTCCAAATATACTTCCCTTTCTTTCCAAATTCGCAGCCATTTGTGTGAGTTCATGACTCGATGAGAGAGTAAACAGATGTCATCAGCGCAGTCGACATGTTTGAGGAGAGATGTCATGGTCCATTGAATTCCTTCACCTCTCCTGGACAAGGCAATATGAAGAACGTCGTCAATAACAAGAAGAATTAATGTCGCTGACAAGATACAACCCGCCTCCATTCCGCTTTTGGTCCCAAAATCCTCCGAGAATTTAGCCCGGTGCAGCAGGTGACATTTTACGCTATGTATCATATGTCGCTCTTGTTCGGATAGCTGAGTGGTTAGAGCACAAGGCTGTCGTACGGAAGGTCGCGGTTCAAATCTCACTGGTGGCAGTGGAATTTGTATCGTGATTTGACGTCGGACACCAGTCGACTCAGCTGTGAATGAGTACCTGAGTTAAAATCAGGGTAATAATCTCGGGCGAGCGCAATGCTGACCACATTGCCTCCTAGTGTACCGTTACGGTCTTGAATGAAGTGCTCTAACACACTTCAAGGCCCTGATCCAACATGGATTGTTGCGCCAACGATTATTATTATTATTATTATTATTATATGTCGCTCTTATAATAACCATTAGTTTCTCCGGAATGTCCCTCCTGTGGAGACACTCTAGACACACTATCGAAAGCTTTCTCGAAATCGATGAAAAGCAGGGGTAGCGAAGATCTAAATTCTACCCACTACTCTAAAATGATCCGTATGGTGTTGCTGTGATGAATACAGTAGGAGCATTAGCAGATACCAGCCAACTCTCTATCGATCAGACATTCGAAATACCCTTATCTTTGCGACGACAGAGAGCACGCAGATAGCCCTCCAATTGTCACATTCAAAACGAGTACGCTTCTTTCTAATTTTAATGATCATTCCCTTCTTCCATTCTCTGGGAAAAGCCTCGGATTCCCAAGATTCCCGTTCGAGTGGAAATAGCAGATCTTCAGCAACTGCAGCTTCAGCGGTAAATAACTCTGCGGGAAACCGACAAGCTCAGCACTTTACTCCGCTTGAGTGTATTGAATTGATTGTATTGATTGATTGTCGAAACGATTTCTCTTCTGCTTGGTGGAACAGTCCGTGTCTGCATGTCACGGTGACTAGCCTTTTCATCCACAAAAAAAGGAATCTGGTTAAGAACAGTGGTGAACTGTTCCTTCTACCTCTTCATTTGCTCGTCACTGTGGAATAGAAGTTAACCGTTGACGTCCTTCATAGAACCTTCGGAAAATTTGCGATCATATGCAAGTTCTTCCGTGATGCGGTATATACTTCTGAAATCATTTGCATTCTGCAGCACCTTCCGGTTCCCTGATATGCGTAATAGCAGTTAGATCTTATGACGGGCCTTCGGGACGTGGCCGTCGGCCTGCGCCGTATTCGAAGAAAAGAGCATCATCGATATTTTCATACGGATTACTCACTATATCTGCCGTCCGTTCGATAAGGTAGCTTTCCCCCATCCTCTCTACAATCGATCGACGTTGAACTTAGGGAAGCGAACGGAAGCGACCATCAGATAGTGATCCCTTTCGAAGTCGATATCAACGCCTCTTTTGTTACGCACATCCAGGAGACAACTCCTAAAATTTCTGCTAATCCCGGTGTGTAGAATTGCACAATTGTGATGCTCCTTATGCTGGACCGGAATCTTGCAGTTAGAAGTCTGCGGTAGCCATCAGAATCCGACACCGGGATTCGCGCCTGCTACCTCTTGGCTTTCCAGATTACAAAAGCATACTGGCATTTGTGTAGCAAGACGGAGCAGAACTTTCTAGAGTCCCACGATCTTACTTCGCTTAGGCCCAAAATGGCCAGCTTATAACATTGGAATTTCCGCTCAAATTGAAGAAAGCGAACAGTATAAAGAACCTTCCTACTTTTGTCGAGGGGTATGCCCACATTACAGAAACCAATCAGCCTGTTTTCAATAGCCAAAAGTTGTAGCTATGAAGTTAGTCATTATTCCAAGCGTTGTTGGCGTTTCAGTAGTAATAAAATTCCAAAATTTGCAGGTTGCTAGCCCACAAATTTCTATTCCTTTTAGTCGGCCCTTAGGACAAGTAAGGGCTTTAGAATAGCCCCAAATTACAGGGCAAGGGCAATGAAGTGGAAGCTTTCGATAAATGCTTTCAGAAGCAAGTATTAATTCTGACATTGCAGGGGTGCGGAGGTCCGAAAAACATCAATTAATTGAAAGGCCCGTTCTCCGTGATGGTCCGGGCACATGGTGTCTAGGCCTCAAAATACCCTCCGTTACAATATCTGCTCATATATATCCCTGAAGTTGACCATTAATTCCTGAAATTGCAGTAATATAGTTTTTAATATGAAGAATCATACTGGAAAGTGTTATTAATAATAATAATAATCGTTGGCGCAACAATCCATATTGGATCGGGGCCTTGAAGTGAGTTAGACCACTTCATTCAAGACCGTAACGGTACACTACAGGATTACAGAACCCTGTAGGAGGCAATGTGGTCAGGATTGCGCTCGCCCGATATTATTACCCTGATTTGACTCAGGTACTCATTCACAGCTGAGTCAACTGGTATCCGACGTCAAATCACGATACAAATCCCACTGCCTCCAGTGAGATTTGAACCGTGACCTTCCGTAAGAAAAAAAGTGTTATTAACAAAGTTATAATAGGTCAATAGGTGCCTCATGTGCGCCTTACGTAGCTCGGTCCCCCCATTTTGAAATAATACCTCCTATTTCATTCCTTGCTGTATGGTATGTTCGTCAATGCTTTCCTTTTTCGAAGCGTTTACCATCTCCACGGTCCGGCTGTCGTCCAACAGTGGGAAACCTTTTTTGCTGCGCAAATGACACACACTGTCAAACACCCACCTAAGAATATTGACGATCACTAAATCATCATCCTCTAGCGCAGATGAAGTTGTCGACCACTTCCCTGCCTGACTAAAAACCGTGGAAGCGGGTTGATCAATGTAAGGAACAAAGAGCTCTATTTAGCAGGGTAGAATGCAGCGCGGTGCAGTTCTATTGCTGATGATGAGCAGCTAAGAAGGTTGAAAGGGCATTTCATCACATTCTGAAGCGGATAACACCCAGTGAAACTCTCTTTCGTGTATGCCAACGAGAAGTTACCACTCATTCGTAGACATCAACAATGTGCGGAAGTTAGATCATTACTCTACCTGTATTTCATTGATTTCAAGAAAGCTTCCGACGTGTGAATATGGATTGTATCTGGAATGCTGAAAGCGATATATGGTTCTACAAAATGGTGAAGCACGTGAACACGAGGTAGAATCTCAGAGAATTTCAGGTTGTATGTAGTAGGTCAGGATTGCAGCTTACCACCGATACTTTTTCTTCTCATTATCGATGGCGTTTTTCAAACTGAATTTGCTGACTGAAGGCGTTGAACTACAATATCTATTTAGTATTGTTTCTATTGATGGTAGCAATGCACTTGATACCGCTCGGCGCACATATGCACAGCGCTAAACTTGCTTTGTGTCCAAGATCTCGAAATAAAATGTTCTACTATTAGTAAGTTTATTTAATCATATTTCGGAATGGGATATATGTTGAGGCCTAGATTTCATATGAGTACACCGTCCTGATCTTTTTCAGAATTTTGAGTTGTGTAGTTTCCGAAAATGAGTCCTGTCTCAGTTTAAGTGTGTAAACTTTAGCTCATTTCTCGCGCACTTTACAATTTACGTCAAAACTAGTACATCATCGGAAAATATTAATCGCGAACTTTCATCACTGATTATATATATATCTGCGGAACCCTTTTTAAACTCCACTTTGGTTTTGAAGAAAAGTGCATGTGACAGAAAGACAGTGAATTGATTTTGCTAAAAAAAATTGACATAAAACCTTAAAGGCATGCACCTTGCAAATAGCATCTAAATCCCAAATCGCAGTGTCCACCCATAGAGGTAAATTACCAAGTAACCCAGATGAGAACCACCCTGATAGTCAGCAAAAAATCATCCCTTTTGTCCTTTGGATTAAAAAAGGTAATTTGCTTCGAAAGAATCTTAAAATCCTACCAATATACTCTATGATCAAAAAGTACTGGAAATAGGTAAACTTGTTGTATCTTCTTTAAAATAACATCCATTTGAAACAACACACGCTGACAGTGTTTTACCTACTTGTCCATGCACCGGTGGTAATCCGGCTCGGCTCATCCCCAAAGCTCGGATGATTGCTAACTTGCTTCCAACTCAAATTCGTAGACCGGTTCAATATGCAATGGCAAATTCACTAGTAATTTCTCTAAGGCTGGTATAACGATTTTGGCACCACCATCTCTTTCACTTTTTTGACGCTTTCGTTGATGTCGATGGGTGTCCTGGGTGAATCCTCTACCACAGTACGGCAACTTTTAAAGGGTTTATACCACTCCAGTGCCCGAGTTTTCGACAGAACAGACCCTCCAAAAGTTTTTTGCAACATTTTCAATGCATAAGCATGCGAAATTTCATTAGAAACACAAAATTTCAAACAAACTCTTTGCTCAACCAAACTATCCACATTAAAATACGACAAAATATGAAATGTTGACCTTTTTACATTAGTCAACATTTCACACCAGACAGATACTAGCGATGATTTGGCGCTAAAATATTGACATGTATGTGTGCCAATTAAGATGGTACTAGCTTAGAAAAAAACGAAAATAATAGGTTCTGCCATGGGCGAGTTGTTTAAACTAATAATTCTGGGTCCTTTTTGATCGTGGGGTGTGTTACTGTAAAATCTTAATCAACTTCCAACTTCCATAGGATGCTTCCGGAAAATGTTGCTTTAGCAGGTGCAAGTAGTACCAAAGCAAGGATTGCCTAATGTAAGAGATGTTGGTCCAGGTGGTCTAGGCAAGCAAAATACCCCAGCTTGGCAATATCATAGGTGAGCTTAATTTGAAGCAATAAATACCGCAATATGTACTATATTTACATACTTCCTCTAAAAATTTCTAATAAGCATTGCCGTACCGGTGAAAAATATGGACACGTAAATACCTAAAGCGTGTGAAAATTCATTAAATCTTTCGTATAGTAACAGATACTATACTTAAATACGTAAAAAAAGTAGATGAGTGATATGCGACAAACAGCAACTTATTCCAGTTTCGATTGCACAACGGATGCCAAAACGGCGATACTGAAAGTGTATTTAAACGAAAAATTCGAGGCAATTACCTCTGGAAGAAAACACAGAAACGGTGCGGAAAATACGCAGAATCGAGGCGATTGGAAATAAGGTCTGACCTTGATTTCAGTGTCACTGAAAAAGAAGAGGACATACAGTCAACTCCAAACACCTCTGGAGAAAGCTACTAGAAATAGCTGCCTAGCTCTAAGGAAGGGTCTGGCATGCCTCCTTTTTAAGGGTTCGTGGAATTCTACTATAGATATTGTGTGTATGGACTATGTACGTTTGAATACCAGAGGAAAAGATTCAGCTGTAAACTAATTAATTCCATTTGTTTTTTGGAATATCATTCCCCGACAACTTAGTCACTCTTTCCTTGTTTACTATCTTAATATGTAGATAGTGCAACTTCCGGCTGGTCAGAGACAATACCTACCTGTCGACCACTGGACTCCAAATCACTGTTAGTTCCTGCTAAAATTGATTGATGGGTTCGTCGATTTGCACTAATCACAACGCTTCATGTTCTCCAAATTGCCATTAATTATTTAGGATACTTTTCAGTTCCTCTTCTGGCTTGAATTACGATTTGGATCCCCGTTCGAAATAGGTCAGTCAAGTCGTTCTGAATCGATTTCTCGATTTATATTCGTATGATTCCACATTTTATTATCGTTGCTAAAGGTGTTTTTTGTGAGTTTTGCCTTTCAATTAGAATCCCTTTTTGCGAAAACTCCGGAAACTGCATAAACTTATGTGACCTGCTCATTGCCAGTTTCACCTTCTCATTACCACGTCCACAAATATTTATTTCAGACTAGATTCGATGTTTATTCACGATCATTGTTTTCAAACAGTTTGAAGCTAATGACGAGACGGTGAAAGTTGCAGAAATATACAAACCCGTCACCGTTATTGCCACCAATTTGATTTTAGAGCCCACCTTTGCACTCAAATTCCCTATCACGAACACAATGTCACCTTTCAGAAGTATCTTTTAAACTGCGCCTAATTGCTCATAAAGAATGTACTTCTACCCTACATCAGACATCGTACAATTGTAATAGTCCATAACCTGGGTCGGAATTTGGCGGTTAAGATCCTGTCAGAAATCAATTTCCAGGTGTTGAGAACTCGCCATTTGATAGCGGTTTCCAATTATCCGACATCGCATTCAAGTCTACCACTAAGCTTTGTAGGGTCCAAAAACACACACAAGAGAAGAATTTTCCAGATTTATTTTAAATTGCGCAGGTACTAAATATCTAGATTAAATCCTAGGTGTTCTCGCTCAAGTTGGGAAAGGCGGCCATTCTCTCGAGGAGCGGACACGCATTTCAGAAATCAACTACAAACCACTTTCGATGGCCAAGTTTGTAGTCTTGAGATCCTAGTTGATGTTCCATGCAAGATATTTTCGAAATTTGCAACCTGTTACGCCACAACTTTCTATTTTTTTTAGTCGTCTTTCACGACAGGCAAAAAAATCATTGGGTGTATTTTTAAAATCCAGCTCACAGGGAATACTAAGCCATGACTGCATGGGTCCTATGTCGGTCATAATGCGTCAATTTTACAGTTTTTTAGAAATGTTAATCAATTCCCCAAAGCGATTTTTCGAGATGATTGCTTCCTCTGTTGTCCTGTGCCACGCAACCCCAGGGTGACTTTTTTGTCAGGCCATTACGGAATAGTGTATCCCCTCATGGTGTAGCTGTACGCACTTACACGTTTTGATCAACATGCCCACGGGTATCTACCTCATACGTCAGCGTAATTTTTCGGTTGCAATTCGGTTAGCCCAGAGAACCCAGCAGCATGAAGAAAATATTGACGCGTAAGTTCCTCAATTTGATGTGTATGAGGGGATAACTACCTTTCCAGATTTTGACGAAACAGCGAAGGCGGACCAGTTCAGTACTGCCGTCGGTGTAAATAACGCATTCTAGATTTACAAACTGCTCAACGCCCTCAGTAGAAAACTACAATGAGCCCGTTTTAGAATTGATAATAACATCACCGTTTCCAAATCGACCATCACATACAAGAGAGTTATGACAGACGTGAAGCTTAGTTTGAAGCAAGACGTGCAGTTTGCTTGTGGCAAAGCATCCTTGGTTAGTAAGAACCTAGCAAGAATGATGCGAATATAGGAGGTGAACGGTACACTTGTATGCTACTTATTGCCAGGGAGGTCAGCTTTATCTAATTTTATCCGATCCCAGTTTGGACAAAACTGCTTCAAATATCATGCAGTGACATAAACTGCGATCAACAGAAGAATAGTTCTAAGGGTGTGTTCTGCTTTCAGAACCTCAGAAACTCGGGGATTATGTATGACGATCGACATTTTTTCATATGTGGTGACGAGTATATACAATGTGAAGTCCCTCCTTTAGCGCGGACAAAAAAGGCCGAAAAGGATAGATCTTTAACTAGATGGTAGGAACGTTGGGAACCCTCAGGAAAGAGTCGTTTAACATACAGGCCAGGCCTTACCATCAAAGAATGGCTGTGGAAATTAATTTTGATCTCGCCCAGGTGCCCACGGGGTTTTCAGGAGTCCCTGAGGAGAGGAAAAACCTACAGGGAACTCTTGCTGGAGCGCTGATATCAAAAAATGAGTTGCGAAGAATGCTTGCACTCCAGGAATATTGGGATGCCAGGGTTTTTTGAATATTTGCATTTAACATAAAATATGTTTGATTTTTATAACATAAACTTAAATATGATGTGTAATTCCGTGATTTTGTGGGCAGACAATCGACCTGCGTGCATATTTTATGTTATGAAAATGGTAGAAATAAATGCCACAAGGAGTGCACATACCTCCGGATTAAATTCAAGTTTCATAAATGGAATCGACGAAACTGATGCGAGTAACATCAATAATTAGCACTTGCAAATCAAATAGTGCCTTCCGCAGCTCTCAAATATTAGTTACATTCAAAAGTAACCGGCGGAAAAAATTGCGAATGACGCATCTGCCATCAGAACGAACCTTGCCGACATGGAGCGAACTTCGCCGAACTGAAATCTTTATTGGGCATTGAAGTTGCGTACGATCCGGAACCTGTCTCGTCCGTATCGCGCACGCATCTAACTGTATTTCGGCTATTAGGCCCAACACTCACTGTGGAGTCAGGTACTAAGGAAGTAAAGTATTATAGATACAGTACTTTCAAGAATAAATTATTTATGTAAATCATACTTGAGGACGAACGAAATTTTAAGGTTTGCACTTAGAGTTTTTGTTGTGAACCTCACTTATAAAAAGCGCAAGCAACACGTGCCAAACAATAGCAAATGCTTGGATATTGCGCACAGGGTTTAAACTGTCAGCAAGAAATCATAATTCATAATTAATGACTTTCCTTCGAGCATACGGTATATGTACATTCTTGTCGGCTACTATTAAGTAGGCACATACTGACTTTTCTGAGATAGCAAGAGATTATCACAACATGGCTTTTAAGTATCATTGTTGCTCCACAACTTTTGAATTATTTACAAAAACAAACATCTGCCCTCTAATGACAGACTAATATAATCTGTTGAATGGCTAATGTCTGCTTCTTATTGACAAATAAAAGGTGATCAATCAATCCCGTCATTGGTTGGTTGATACTTTTTATCAACATAATCTCCCGTTGATAGCCGGCAATGCCTTAATATAAGACTCCTTGAATATGGCGGCAAACTTCCTCCTGAATTAGCATAAATAACTCCAACTTTCAAATTCTTGAAGTTTTTACAGCATTATCATGGCAAGTAGACATTCGATTAAGTGAATAAGCTTATGTAAACATATAATATAAAGATATTATTGCATCTATGTGTGGATATTTCATTATTTACTTATTTCGTTTTTGAAATGTCATTTCCCAAAGTGAAATCACAAATCCAACCCCGTCTAAAATTTCGTTTCAGCTCCTTGAAACCGAAATTTCAAATTAAGTTTAGTTTAGTTCACTGAGGGGAGCTGCGGCTCCGAGCACTCAGGCCATTGTTAACTTCAAGCCGAATTGTTTAATGGGATCCCTGGTACATATGTTTTTCCATGCTTCTACGATTCTTTCTATAGGTTTGTTTACATTTTCAATTCGATTTAAATTCCAATTCCATTTCAATGCCAAAATGCCTTGTAGATTTTCACTGGGATATCGGGAGTTAAGGCCGTTTTTCAAACCATGCGTTTGCAGTCCGAGATTTCTGAACAAGATTTTTGTCTTGTTTAAAAATGATATATATGTCCTCTTTTATTGCAATAAATAGAAGAAAATTCTGGTACTTTGCTGCATCGATTCTACCAGAAATAAGGAAAATATCCGTTTTCAAGTGTTTGATGAAAGCTGTCCAAACCATAACTCTACCTACTCATAAGAGACTCCATGACATTACTCTACATTTTTGTCTTAAATTATACCAGTAGTACTTGAAACCATCCGAACCGTCCAGATTGAGTTGCTTTCGTTTCGTTCGTCCGGACCATATTTCACCATGCTGAATGAGTATTGCAGCTAATTGCACTTGTACCTCCATAACAGCTTGTTGGGGGCTTTTTTGCTTCAGGAGTTTCTGTATTTCAAGTATCCGGAAGATGCAGCCCACTTTCTGACAAAACTAGAATCATAATCGAATTCCAAACGTCGAATCATTTTTGAGGCGCAAGCGCCCGTTCTTGACATTTCCCGGAAAACGGTTCCTTTCACTAGCTTTTAGTCGACCTTCCAAATTGCCCTTTTTTCGATAATTTTTCATCGCGATCCATACAAAATTTCTTACTACACCTTAAGAACGGTTTATTTCTTTAGCAATTTGTCTCTGTCTTTCTACTTTATTTCAAATTTACTATTCTGCTTTTCAATATCCGTTATTTTCCAAGAGCCATAATAAAAAGTTTCAATAAGCCAACTTTGTAACGGTATTATCTTCTTCACTAGCTGATAACACGATATGACTTACGGCGTTATAGAACAGGGTACTGAATTATTATTTTTTGACGAGAGAAAATATTTGAGTTTATACTTTTTCACAGCTAAAAATGGTTCCTTTCTTTTACTCCCATTTATCCCCAATAATGGCAATATTGAGTTGGAGGTCCCGCCAACTGAAGACGACGGACAAATACTGCCACCACCTAGTATAGAAGAAACAGTCCCTGCAATTCGTCCGCTTAAAATCATAAGTCGCCAGGAGCCGATGGAATTACAGCCCAATTCGGCTGTATGGAAGCGACCAATTACATCAAGTGGTTCATCAACTTGTGCTCAAGGTGTGGGACACAGCGAATCAATGCCTGACGACTCGCAAAGAGGCATTATCTGTCTTATACATAAAAAGGGAGATATCACACAGTGCAGCAAATATAGAGGTATGCTAGGCAGGATAACCCCATATCCCCAGAACATAACTGGCCCACACCAAAGAGGCTTCACTCCAGGCAAATCAGCAACAGAGCGGATTTTCTCTGCGGCAAGAGATGGAAAAACTGTTGGAATATGGACATCAGTTGTACCATCCTAAAGCCGCCTATGATAGCATAGCCAGAGTAAAATTGTACACGTCCATGAGGGAATTCGGTATCCCGACGAAATTGATAAGACTGACTAGGCTGACATTGACTAATGTGCGAGGCCAGATAAAAGCAGCAGGATCACTTTCAAGACCATTCGGCATCAACAATGGTCTACGACAAGGGGATGCATTATCATGCGTCCTCTTTAACCTGGCCCTCGAGAAAGTGATCCGTGATGCTGAGCTAAATGCAAGAGGTACGATCCTCTTTAAGTCCACCCAACTACTGACCTATGCTGACGATATCGACACCATGGGAAGAACCACCCGAGACGTACAAACTGCCTTCATCCAGATCGAGCAGGCGGCGTGAAATCTTGGGCTGCACATCAATGAAGGCAAGACAAAATATATGGTGGCAACGTCAGCACCAAAAACCAACCAACCAACAACATCAAACCGCACTGGTCAAACGGGAAAAATAAAGATAGGAGAATACAGCTTTGAGACCGTTGATAATTTCTCCTAACTAGGGTCGAAAATCATAATCGATAACGGCTACGATGATGAAATCCGCACACGGTCTTTGGCAGCCAATAGAGCATATTTCAGCTTACAAAAACTGTTCCGCTCTAAATGTCTCACCATAGGGTCAAAGCTCTTACTATACAAGACAATGACTTTGCAAATCCTCATGTATTCCTCGGGGACTTGGGTTCTTAGCAAGAAAAATTGCGAATTCTTGGCCGCGTTCGAGAGAAGAATCCTCCGAAGAATTTTTGGCCTCTACATGAAGATAATCGATTCCGTAGCCTGCATAACGACGAAATCTATGTACAATACCATGACCGTCAGGTTGTGGATAAAATCCGGCTCAATAAGTTACGGTGGGCGGGTCACTTAATCCGTATGGATGAGGATGATCTCACCCGGAAAGTCTAGAAGGGCAATATCTATGGTGGAAAAAGAAGACGAGGCAGACCCTGCCTGAGATGGAACGATTGCGTAGGTCAGGACGCCAAACAGCTTTTAGGGATATCGAACCTCGGCGTAAAACCGGGTTGCCTGGAGTTCCTTATTAAGGCAGGCCTAGACCGGATACCGGTTTTTCCGCCGTAGATGATGATGAATGGTAATATTGTAAAAAAACTCTTCCCCTGACTAGGCACAAATAAAAAATACTTTGAAGGAAAACCAATTGAAAATATTTGCTATTTTTGATGAAAAATATGGAATTATGTTTTTGACTCTCCGATTTTTTACAGTTGTTTATATATATATAACCGAAACCCCGGCAGAATTAAGAATTAAGCCATTCATGTCCAGATACATGAATGCTTCCGGAGAAATAAAGCCTGGTGAGAGTCTCTTTACAATACCCATCTTCTGCATAGAAAGGCTACGAAACCTAGGGGATCTCGCAATGCCATCCAATGCACGAAATTATTGCGAATTTACTTCACAAGCATCGTATCGAGTCTCGGCACCTCCAATTCTAAACATTTCTGAAGAGCAGGAAATTTCTCCTCTTTAGCTGTGAGACAGATCCTTGTGCGTCCTGGAGCGAACTCTTTGATTCACGCGCTATTATCCGACAACAAATTTGTTCAATATAATAATAATAATCGTTGGCGCAACAATCCATATTGGATCAAGGCTTTGAAGTGTGTTAGAGCACTTCATTCAAGACAGTAACAGTACAGTACAGTATACTGTAGGAGGCAATGTAGTTAGGATTGCGCTCGCCTGGGATAATTACTCTGATTTGACTCACGTACTCATTCACAGCTGAGTCGACTGGTATCCGACGTCAAATCACGATATAAATTCCACTGCCAGCAGGTGAGATTTGAACCACGACCTTCCTTATGACAGCTTTGTGCTCTAACCACTCAGCTATTCGGACACATTCAATATAATACATTCTTATATTCTAAGGCCAATTAACTTGCTGAAATAATTGTGTCTGACAGTTATCTTACATACATATGTAATACCTTGCGTCAGAAGCTTCTACGACAATTTCCAATTTCTATTTCCATTTTAATTTTGAAAAATATAAAAGATTTCCGCCGAAAACGTCTCTAGGTCGAAGTGAGATTCAGCAATCTTCTTCGACCGAAATGAAACAATTGGGAATCAAGCTTCAACGGAGATCTCACTGATCTTAAATATTATTGTAATAATATAAACATATTTATATATAAAAAAGCTAGAATTTACTCAGCTGCGGGGATTTTTCTAACGAATTCATTCATTCATTCCCTCAAGGGACGTGTTCCAAACACGAGGCATTCAGTTTCCCGTTCTGCCTATAAATGAATGTGACTCGATTGATGACAATTTTATCGAAATCGGACAACTGCAATAATTATGAAATGCCAATTCATCGGAAAGTAATTACGCTGCTAACTATAATTACTTTTAATCAGACAAACTGCCAGTGCAGCACCAGGCGACCCAGCACAAGATCTTGGTGCGATTATTGTTGTCTTCATTCTGCAATTAGTCGTCGCTATTGTAGCTGTTCGCCGATCGAATAATTTATAGAACATGGCTTTTTTCACTTTGGATTTTTGCTGACACATTAATTTATAAGTACGGCAACAAAATAATGGTGCAATTAGAGAAAAGCCACAAAACGAGCAAATGGAAACAGCGCAGAGGTGGGTAGCAAGTTGCCGCAAAAAATGGCTAGGTACCCGGGATCAATCAAGTATGTTAATCATGGCGCCACGTAATCCATGTATGCTTGTTGCGCTCGTTAATTTTTTAATGCAAAAAGTGTGCCACGAATTTGTAAACAGATCATCGTTACGCATTCTTTGTCCAACAATTTACGATGTGAAAATAGTGATTGGCGGGTTGGCATGTGTGATTGATCAGGAAGGAAAGGTGCACATTATGATAATGGGGTCTTGTTGAAGCCGGGGTAGTTACTGTGTAGAATTACTTGCCGCGGCAGACTGATATCAATTGTGGAATGTACTAGCAAACTTATTTCGAAAGGAACTTGACAGAATGATGGCGAAGCTAAGCCAAAGATGGAGTTGGAACTTAAATGGTGTTACTTTTGCAAAACGTTCTATTTAGTATTCTCATGACATTTCTCAGTAATCCATGGCCTTCCAACAGCCAAACAACATAGAAAACGGAGGTATCCAAACATGATGAACCCCAGTGTCATTGTGCACGATATGTACTTTGAGTGAAAAGCCAGTTGGAGGACGACAAGATCATTTCTTGACCTGCAAACTGGTGCAAAGTATACCTACCTCTTTACGCTCGTCACCTTCGTTGTTTTCTGGCACACTGTCTCGCTGATGTGATTGATTTCAAATAATCTTTTGTCACATCGAGTTAAGCTGATAAGCTATAAACATCAAGTGTATGTAAATATCTGCAACCTGAATGATGGCCTGAGATGCGGTGGCATTTATTCGGATTTGTACCAAGCTTGTCAAAATGTCGTTTTTAGTTGTTACAGGCTTGCTCCGCGCTCGCCAATTTTCAATGAGCTTTTTTGGTGAACTAACTGGTAAGTGTACAGTCGCGAATCAATGTCAAATTTGTAACTTGACGTTTCCACCCTAGGAGAAGGGGAAATTGCCTATGCCTCACTCCCCAACTATTTTACCTCTTTAAGGTTTTGTGTATGTATCTGTCTGTCTGCCGCGCTCGATTTACTTGGAAATGGCTAAACCAATTGTTACGAAATTTGGTGACACCAACGCCTGGCATCATTTCGAATTGGGTGCACGTGGGGGTGAGTGTCAATTTGTTTTCACAGAATATGGTCTTGTGGGGTATCAAATAAAAGGGCTTAATTAGTACCTTTTTTTTTTTTTTTTTTTGTTGAGGAGGTGGAAATCTTCAAAAAAGACACTGGTCTGGACACACCAGCGTGTGGGATTTTTACCCACTAAAACCACCCCCGTCTCCCTCCCTGCCCCGCGGAACCACCATAAGGTATTACATCACGGGGCGGAGTCAGCTCACTCTAGCTTTGTCACCTTTCTTCTATACGCGGCGCACGTGACCGCGCTTTTCTCCGTTCCTCTGCCTTTCGCAATTTATCTTGAATAGATGCGATCATGGAGTTGACCGCATCCCAATTCTCTTGATGTGCTAGCATTTTCGGTACCAGATTTTCTGGTACCAGCACCTCTCCTAGAGTCTCTTCTAGATTCCTCCTTTCTTCCACAAATCTCGGACAGTGGAAGAATACATGCTCTGGGTCCTCTGGGACTCCATTGCAATTTGGACAATCGGGTGAGGTCTCCAATTTAAACCTGTGAAGGTATTGGAGATATCCTCCGTGTCCCGTGAGGAACTGGGTGAGATTATAATTAATCTCACCGTGTCGTCTCTCCAACCACTCCTTGATGGCAGGAATGAGCCTGCGCGTCCACCGGCCCTTTCCCGAGCGTTCCCACCGCTCTTGCCATCTATTGATGGATCTCTCCCTTTCAGCGTTCTTCGTCCGCGATGAGGAAGAGGTTGGCTTTGCATTGTATATATTCGCCATCTCATCTGCCAAGATGTCAATCGGCATCATTCCAGAGATGACGAATGTTGCATCATCTGAGACAGTCCTGAAGGCAGAGCATACCCTCAGGGCTGTCCTCCTGTAGACTGAACTCAGTTTGGTAGCATTCCCTGACATCCACAACGCCTCCCTCCAAACTGGGGTCGCATAGAGCATGATCGAGGTCACCACCCTGGCTATAAGCAACCTAGAGGTATGCCGTGGCCCTCCCACGTTCGGCATCATCCTCGCCAGGGCCATACTAGCAGTGGATGATTTATCACAAACATACTGTAAGTGTTGCTTATAGCTGAGCTTCCTGTCTATCACCACCCCCAAGTATTTGATGGTCGGCTTGGAAGTGATGATATGATTCCCGATTCTAACACAGGCGTAATTTCTCTTCCGGCGCTTCGTGATGAGGACCGCTTCTGTTTTTTCCTCCGCAAGCGTCAAACCAGAGCTCTCCAACCAGCACTTGACAGCACTGATTGCCTCACTTGAGTATAACTCAGCATCTTCAAGATGCTTTGCGACAACAACCAGTGCTATGTCGTCAGCGTAACCCACAACTGTGGCTTCTTCCGGAAGGGGAAGATTAAGTACATCGTTATACATGATGTTCCACAGTAGTGGGCCCAATACGGAGCCCTGTGGGACACCGGCGGAAACAACGTACTCCTGCGGTCCGTCATCAGTGTCATACCATAGCCTCCTTTCAGTTAAGTAACTATCGACGATAGCAGCGAGATAGGCCGGAATACCAATCTTCGCTAGGGATTTGCGTATTAGATTCCAATTGGCCGAATTGAATGCATTTTTCACGTCCAGGGTTACTACCACGCAATATTTGCTGGTACTACCCTTTCCGTGAATTGCATCTTCGGCCAAGCCAGTAACCAATTTGATGGCATCAATGGTTGATCTGGCTTTTCGGAACCCATACTGCCGATCTGAAAGGCCGCCTTGGCCCTCAACAACCGGGAGTAATCTATTATAGATTACCTGCTCTAACATTTTCCCCACCGTGTCCAAAAGACATATGGGTCGGTATGACGATGGTTCACCTGGAGGTTTACCAGGCTTAGGCAGAAGTACCAACTTCTGTCGCTTCCAAGCCGCCGGAAATATTCCTTCGGACATGCACGCTTCAAACAGCTCAGCGAACATGTCCGGCCTGGATTTCACGGCAAGCTTAAGGGCCTTATTCGGTACTCCGTCTAGGCCCGGCGCTTTATTGTCTCCTATTCTGCTGCAGATCTCCAGCAGCTCGTCTCTGGTGACTGGAGGAATTGCCGTCATATTCAGAGGTGGTTGGAATATGCCGGTGCTCTCCTCTTGCTGGGGGAATAACCCCTGGATGATTTTCAGCAAGAGGGTGGGACACGTGATCTGCGGAGAGGAGCGGCCTCTAAATCGTCCCATCACTATTCTATAAGCACTTCCCCACGGGTTGATGTCCGCTTCTGAGCAGAGCTCCTTAAAGCATTTTGTCTTGCTTCGCTGGATGGCGAGCTTGAGGGTTTTGCGGGCTGCCTTATAGGCGCACTCTTTCTGCCCCTGATCGACTCTACCTACCGCCCTCTGAGCCGCTCTTCTGGCTCGGTGGCAGGCTGATCGAAGACCGGCCAGTTCATCATTCCACCAGTAGTTTGGTCTTCTACGGGGGAATGAGCACCTCCTAGGCATAGACGCGTCACATGCTTTGGCGATGCATTGAGCCAGATGGACGGATCTTTCCGTAGAGGCGCCTGCTATATCAGGTTGATCTAACCACACCTCTAAGAAGCTCTGCTCATCCAAAGATTTTGCAGACCAGCCTGAAAACTTTTTCGGTTTCGGGCATGATAGCTCTTTGCCCTGTGGCTCGACACATGTCTCAAAGAAGAGTGCCTGGTGATCGCTGTGGGTGTAGCGTTCACTGACGCACCAGGACATACCACGCGCCAGCGAAGGGCTGACAAAGGTCAGGTCTACAACTGAGCCTGACCCCCCTTTCTGGAAGGTGTTTACAGCACCTTCGTTAGCCAAAACTATGTCCATCTGCGCAAAAGCTTCTAATAAACTGCGCCCCCTAGCATTTGATTCCCTACTACCCCACTCTAGGGCCCAAGCATTGAAATCACCAGCAATCACCTTTGGACTTCGTCCCCTTGCGTCGAGAACAAGATTATCAAGCATTTGCTCGAATTCAGACAGTGTCAAACTTGGTGGGGCGTAGCAGCTGTATACATATACACCACTTATTTTCGCCCACACAAAGCCACTGGCTGCCTGACTTGCAGTACATTGTATGGTTTGTCGACCACAAGCCCATATCGCCGCTCCACCTGTCGAATCTGTGACCCATACGCCACCGTGGCGGTTTCTGTACGGTTCACTTATGATGGCAACCTCCATCTTAGATTCGAACGTGGTCTGCTCAAGTAAATCCTGAGCGACCCTGCAATGATTCAGGTTTATTTGAATAAACCTCATTTTCTCATTGCAGTTAGCGCCTTCCTAAATTCCGGACATTTGGCACTTCCGGCAATGTGCCGGTTATCCTGTCCCTCTTTGGCTACGCACAATAGGCATTTGGGGTCCCTATTGCACTCTCTGGCAATATGGCCTTTCTCCCCACACCTTCTGCATCGATCAGACCGATCAATGTTGCTGGTGCATGCCTTCGCGAAGTGCCCAAACATGAGGCATTTAAAGCACCTCTTTAGTGAAGTTTGCTCCCTTAAACGGCAAACGACCCATCCAATCCGAACCCTTCCGGCAGCTAACAACATCTGCGCTGCCTCCGCTGGCACTCGTATGGTGGCCGTTTGAGTGCCACCATAGGCTTTCCGTAAACCGACAACAGACTCCTCTGTAAGTTCTTTCAACTTGAATTGCTCCTTCAGAGCAGCACAAATTTCTCCTTTCGATGTAACTTCATCGAGATCCTTACATTGTATATAGATCTCATGTTTTTGGGCACGCACTGCGGCATTCTCCCCAAGTGAGTTTTTCACTTGAGTGCGAAAGTCATCAGTTTTGCCTCCGCTGGATCTTTTCAGCTCGAACATGAGATCCCCTTTCTGGGTTCTTCGGATTCTGTTCACATTTCCGCTCAGATCTTTTAGGTCGGGATCAGCTTTGACCTTTTTGAGTATCTCCGCGTAGGACAGATTGCCCTTACTGGAGATAACAATCGCATCTGGACGAGTTCGCACTTTTGTTTTTCGTTTCGCTTTTTTGTTGGTTACTTTAGTCCATCCATCGTTTTCGTTCGTCTTGGGCTTCGCAACGCTGGTCGAGTTTCCTAGATTCGCTGTATGCTTTCCTCCTTCTGAACTGTTGGTGTTTGTCTTCAGGATGTCCTGTCCGCCTTTTTTTCTCTTAGGCGCCTGCTGATTATTTAAAGGATCCCCCTCTTTTTCACGTACCCGCTTATTTCGCTGGGATTCGATGGTAGTACGGTTAGGTGTCACTTGGGTTGCTTGTGATACTGTTGGCACAGCGGGGTTCGGCGTGTTGTTATTATTCTTCTCCTCCATCTGTGATCTATTATAGAGGACTCTAATGGCCCTCACCATATTCTTTATGGCTTGGTGCACGTTGTGCTTGTCCTTGATAAACTCCGACAGCTCAACTATCTTTGCCCCAAGCTGGGTGAAGGGTAATTCCTCCGGATCGGGACTCCGCTCCTTATAAGCCCCGACAGGGTTACTCCTTTTATACGCTGTTTCACTTTTGCCAGTTGTTGATCTTGCCTGTACTTTTTCCTTCATCGCCTTTAGCATTGGTGGAGATCTCAAAGTTGATGAGCTTCTTTTGAGTGGATCCTTATCTTGTTCCTGGAGCGCCTCTTGCTGTCGCGCATCTTGAACATATGCTGTGGGTGTTGTTACAGTTTTTGTCGTCCAACGATCCATCTTCAGTTCATCCTTGGCTGTTCTTGCTACTGGTGTTCTCGGTAAGGTCGTACTTCGCTTGAACACTTCCTTCTCCAGATCCAAATCACTTGTAACATTATATGCCAAGGTGGCCAAGTTGTCCACCACCGAGGCACTGCGGTCGAGGGATATCGACGACCGGGAGCCCGCTTGCTCACTCCCAAAAGCCGCCGGTACTGGGGTTCCGAGCCCCTGCACCGTAAGTTTACTCCTTCTCTCGTCTTCCATGGTGGTTTTATGTTCTGGGTATCCTTCCCATAGCCATTTTGGTCCACGCACCAGAGATGAGCAAACACTAGCCCATACACAGTCAGAAAAGAAAAGTGCATGAACACATATTTACACATCAATAGGTATGCCCCTATCCGCCACCTGGGGTCGCGCCTGATGGGAGATCTGGCAACTCCTCACAGGTAATTAGTACCTTTTGAAACTGATGATATTGTTGATACTGGGTGAAATATGGGGGAGTGAGTGTGTGCCTCAAAAGTGTAACAGGTCTCGTTCTGCGAATCTATCCAACCGAAAAATCTGAAAAAAATAACAATGGTGTATCCATACTAAATCTAGGCCTAAAGATATATCCCATTCCGATATCTGCTAAAATAAAGTTAATAACCATATTTTCGAAATTTATACGAAAAACCCCCTTACGCTTATCCTAAGAGTACTGGCACTGTTATAGGTAATACCGTAACGCAATATTTTTGACAAAAATCCAACTATTATTAACAAAGATATAATAATAATAATAATCGTTGGCGCAACAATCCATATTGGATCAGGGCCTTGAAGTGTGTTAGAGCACTTCATTCAAGACCGTAACGGTACACTAGGAGGCAATGTGGTCAGCATTGCGCTCGCCCGAGATTATTACCCTGATTTGACTCAGGTACTCATTCACAGCTGAGTCGACTGGTATCCGACGTCAAGTCACGATACAAATCCCACTGCCACCAGCGAGATTTGAACCGCGGCCTTCCGTATGACAACCCAGTGCTCTAACCACTGAGCTATCCGGACACAAAGATATAGATGGTCAAAATTGTGTATTTCCCGTAAATTCGCACTCTGTCTCTAACGCACTCTAAGACCTGTATGACCTCATCATCAAATAAAGTGACTTCATATGAACGGCGGAGTTGAAGTTTGGAAATATATAAGTAAATCAAGGAATATTTTGAATTGAAAAGATATGCGAATGGGAAAACTTGAATAGGAAATTTCTTACCCAAGACGAACACAAAACCTTTATTCCCGAAGCGGCCTGCTTCCGGTGTTCCGGCTTGTTTATATCTATTCTAGGTTAACTTCTTCACATTTGGTAATAATTTTGAACTCCTAGTGTGAAGCGTATGAGATTGACTATTATCAATACAGTGCTTTCCAAATCAAATTATTTATGTAAATGGCTTTCTAAAAAAATTGAGGACAATAGAATTTTTAGCTATTTACCTGGCACTCGTTCCTCACATAGGGAAACACAAAACCTTTTATACCTGAAAGGTCTAGTTCCCGGTTTCCCGACTTTATTAAAATTGATTACTACGAATGGGACCCACCCCCTGCAGTATTTCCTCTTAGTCGCAAAGATGATTCAACGTATTATAATTATAAACGCAGATTGCGAAATCTTTTATAGGCAACAGTTTCGTCTAGGATTGAAATTTTCAACGAACGAATAAATGCAAATAGGTCCAAATACCGGAAATCGACTCCTTCGAGTAGAAATGTTTTGTGCTCATCTTAAGTGAGGAACTATCTTTGCACACTTTTCCATTCATATATAGCTAAAAATACAAAATAGATATGAGTACATAATAAAGACACAAATATTATGCCCCTTTTAAACATACATTGCCTATTGTCATATACCGATGCATACATATACATATATGTATGTATACATCTAAATTGATCGGCCGCACTTATTTCCGCTTTACTCCGTGCACAAAAGCATACATTTACTGTACATAAATTGAATACTACTGGTACTAGCGTACATATAGGTCCGTGTTATTGGAGACTAGCCGCAAACTTCATTAGTACATACATATCCATACACTTGGCTGCCTTGAGTAATTGGCACTGATATACCTACAAATAACCAAAAACAAGTCGGGAAACGGGAAGCTTAGTGCTTCAGGTATGAAAGCTTCTGTTGGTTTTTTATGTAAGAATACTTGGGCGCACTACAGTTCCATTTATAGTTTAGGATGGAGGAAGTCTTGAGATTGCATCCACTTTATGACGGGTCGGAAAAGCAACTTATTTCCTCTCTTGTGGTTCATGGACTTTCTTTTTGAGTTAACTACCTAAGAAGGTTTCAGTTAATCCGTCATCAAATGGATACAGACTCTGAACTGCCTGCATCCTCAACAAATCACTTCGGTTTAGGTCTGAACATATAACGGATTTCATCTCAATATCATTCGCACTCATGTCATGTTTGCGATTATATATAAATGGAGCGATTACCATCTGTCACCACTTTCGGTCACGTCGCTCCCAGGGCAAAGGTGAGGCCGCCTCTGATGCGTTGCCTCTGCCCTGGACGAAACCTTCATTCAGTCCATTTGTAAATAATCATTAGTGTGTATACGTTGAATATATGTATGTGGTATTAACAATAACGAAAGAGGCAACTTTCATCTACTATCTTCATCATCAACGGCGCAACAACCAGTATCCGGTCTAGGCCTGCCTTAATAAGGAACTCCAGACATCCCGGTTTTGCGCCAAGGTTCACCAATTCGATATCCCTAAAAGCTGTCTGGCGTCCTGATCAACACCATCGTTCCATTTCGGGCAGGGTCTACCTCGTCTTCTTTTTCTACCATTGATATTGCCCTTATAGACTTTCCGGGCTCGATCATCCTCATCCATACGGATTAAGTGACCCACCCACCGTAACCTATCGAGTCGGATTTTATCCAGAACCTGACGGTCATGGTATCGCTCATAGATTTTGCTGTTATGTAGACTACGGAATCGTCCATCCTCATGTAGGGGGCCAAAAATTCTTCGGAGGATTCTTCTCTCGAACGCTGCCAAGAGTTCACAATTTTTCTTACTAAGAACCCAAGTTTCCGAGGAATACATGAGGACTGGCAATATCATAGTCTTGTACAGTAAGAGCTTTGACCCTATGGTGAGACATTTCGAGCGGAACAGTTTTTGTAAGCTGAAATAGGCTCTGTTGGCAGGCAGCCAACAATCGTGTGCGGATTTCATTGTCGTAGCTGTTATCGGTTGTGATTTTTGATCCTAGTTAGGAGAAATTATCAACGGTCTCAAAGTTGTAATCTCCTATCTTTATTCTTCACGTTTGACCAGTGCGGTTTGATGTTGTTAGTTGTTTGGTTTTCAGTGCTGACGTTGCCACCATATATTTTGTCTTGCCTTCATTGATGTGCAGCCCAAGATCTCGCGCCGTTTGCCGCCTGCTCGATCTGGATGAAGGCAGTTTCTGCGTCATCTACTATAGCTTTGTTAATAATAGACAAATCCAATATTACAATAAAGTTTCACGAAGCTAGGATGAACTTGAGGGGTGTTCGCAGTAATTTTCAAAATATAATAATATATAATATTATTAGCTTTATTTGAGCAAATATCTTAATGGAGAGTATTTCAGAGTATAGATTTTTTAGTTGGATAATTTCTCTTTACTTGTAAACTTACGACCGACCTTGAAAAACAGAAACTGTCTTGATGCCTTATACATACTTCGCAAGGAGTGGACAAAAGGTATACTAATTAGTGTATTGACAAGGAAATTATCGCCACGATTTGGAGAGGAGGCTGTTCCCCTATTGCCAGGTTGCTTCCTTTTCTTTCTCATATCATGAGGTTGAGAATTTTACTCTTATCAGAATCTTTATAGTTCAGAAACTCTGAAGAATTCGTGGGATTCCCGAAATATGTTGTTTTGTGCTCCTCACCTTCTGACATTTTATTCCATTCTATTGCTATACTTTTTTAATATATCAACATCTAACTTTTTTCGGAAACATTTTTGTTTTCTTTCTGATATCGAAGCGTAACCCCTACCTAACCCTACAAGAGTTGGTGCCAAATTTTTCCTGTGAATATAGTCGAGTGAATTGTCAAACGAAAGGCTTTGATTATTACTGTACGAAACAGCTTCGACATGGATTTCAAAGTAGGAGTATACCTCTATATAAAATCTAGGTCTTAAAAAATATCTTATTTCGACCGGTATTCAAATATTCTCTTTGAAAATCACTTTTAAATACCTCCTAGGATTGCAAAATTTTCAAAATCATAAAGCACCGTACAAGATATCATACTGTTTGACCTTATTATCATTAGAAAATGTATAATAGGACAAATTTGCCTATTTCGTGGGAATTTACTCTATATTAAGATAGCATAGAATGGCAGTATGATAATAAAACAAACAGTCTGACATTTAAATTCATGCATATACACTATCATGTGTGAGCTTCGTACAAAAACGATCGCCGTGTAACACATTTGAATTACACAAAACCACACCTCTTCTCATGATCCCATTTCCAATGTACTATATCCATCCGCGACTGCGCAATATTAACAAGTCGGGAAGTTGGACGCGTCAGGTATGAAACCTTTTGTGTTTCCTCATATGAGGAACCTTGAATGCATGACAATTCAATTAAACAATATTTTTTCAAGAGCGATTTACACAAATAATTTAGCCGACCCCGCTTGTGAACGGGACAAAAGCTGAAGAAAAAGAAGATTTACATAAATAATTTGTTCTACAAAGTACTCTATCGACAATAGTTTAAAATTGATATGGTTCCCACAAGGAGGTAAACATTGTCAGCAAGTGTGCAGAAGTTCAGCTAAAACCCATATAAAACTTTCATGTATTATGCGTGATACTGTCCTCTATGCTACTGCCACGTACCCCTAGTATGAACTTACGGCGAGTTTTCTAGGTCTAGGTAGGTCTTGCAAGTGAAATTCAGAATCAGTGGACATTAATGAAGTTCTACCGGAAATGGCGAAATTAATGGCAGTCACAAGTACACGATTTTATATCTAGAGCTCATGAAAAAATACCTGATTGAGGGGATTTTTTCCCAGACCGGCTATGATCCATTGCAACAAATAATGATAGAAAGATAAGATAGAGATGGTAAACAGGTGGTATAAAGCTTGGTACATTGGTACCCGAATTTGAAATGGAAAACTCTAAAATTGACTTAGAAAACTCTGAATCAGAATTGCAAAACGTATATATTATTAAATTTATTTGAGGAAACATCGTGTGTATAGTGGGGGAGAAGCTACAGCTTCTGAGCACTCAGGCCGTGTTGGCCCATTGTACTCGGGGGAACATCGTAATAGGAAGGAAACATCCTAATAGGATATATTTTGGGACCTACATAATGTAAGCGCGTCACCCAGAATCTTTTCGAATTTGTAGGTTCGGTAGCTTAACAAAATTAGTCCTGTCTCACTTTAAATTTACACATTTTCACCCTTTATTCCCTTATTTTGGAATTTACGTTGAAACTGCTTATGAAAGAATAAATGAAGACCTTTCATTTGATACCCCACACGGGTACGTTGATTTGATACCCCACAAGGGTACATTAAAAAAAATCATTTTAGATCCCCCTTTAAACCCCACGCACTCGGTGCCTGGGATTTCATATTTCCATGTGTTCACCAAATTTCATTTCAATTAGTGTTGCCCTTTTGGAGAGAGGTGCATGTGACAGACATACAGGCAGTAAACCCAATAAATGGTTTACTATCTGTTGTTGTTGCTTTACTGAAACCCTTAAAAATTCACCTCCTTCCATTCCTTTCCTTTTCATATTTCATTAATCATACTGGCTTTACGTTAAAGACTTTTTTCTAAAACAATTTTGCCTTAAGCGGTTAACCCCACTTGTCAGTTTTAAAAAAAAATCGATTTTTTCATTGTAACTAGTGTAACTATTTGCGAATACAAATTTTTTCACGGTCGCATATGACCGGTACAATTTGGGCAGCAGTTGGGTAACAGACGGGCCAAACTTGAAGAAATATTGTTTTGTTTCGGATGCATTTCACACACACGGCATTTATTCAACCCAAACGAAACTATTCCTATTCTTCTCCTATGGTGGTGGTTCCATGTCGGTACTTGGGGTCACAGAGTATCTCATCCACTTTTTTCGAATAAGCAACCGCATCCTCCACTTCTCCATCTGCACTATCCACTGATACCTCCTACTTATTTTGAGGTTTTCCATGTATTCTTTTACCTTCAATCGTTAAGTAGACGCTTGGGAATTATTTTTTCGTCCATGCATTTTGCATTGCCTGCCCGCTAGAGCTTTTCAATCCTAATATGAGTGTAGGCGCATAATAGGTATAACTCAGTGCATTCTCATTTGCCATCCGCCGTCCATTCTATTGAAGGACTCGTTCATTATTCACGTCTCGCTGTCGTAATATTGACCACAGACTTGTAATCAAGTTGTGAGAAAATTCCGCATACTCGTTCAGATTGCAGCAGCGTTTGCAAGAATATCGAAAGATTTTAATATTTTGGGGGACGGAGCCTCTGATTGAGAACCGGTTATGAATCCCATACATGCAAAAGGAGGGTTTAATTTTTTTTCACCGAATAGAGCCTAGTGGGGTATCAAATCAAAGGTCTCGATTAGTACTTTCTAAAGCCGGTCTTAGTTTGGAAGTTGTTGGAAACGCGGGGAGTGCGAGGGCTATAAGGCCATTGCTTTCACGGACCCATTTTCGGAAACTGCCCAACCGAAAAATGCCCGACCGAAAAGTCACGATAATTATAATAATAATCGTTGACGCAACAATCCATATTGGATCGGGGCTTTGAAGTGTGTTAGAGCACTTCATTCATTCAGGTACTCATTCACAGCTAAGTCGACTGGTATCCGACATCAAATCACGATACAAATCTCACTGCCACCAGCCAGATTCGAACCGCGACTTTCCCGGCCTTGCGCTCTAACCACTTAGTTATCCGGACACGGAAAAGTCCCTATGGGGTGTCCAAGCTTCAATTTACCGCCCGTGCCCATATGAATGCTCAAATTAAGTTAATAATAGTATATTACTATGTTTTTGGGAAATTTGCTAGAAACCCCCCTTGAATTTACCCTAGGGTCATGAAAAACGTAGGAATATACAATATAGTGTAAAGCATGATATCCCCAAATTTGGTCAAAGTCATTCTATTACTGAGTTGTAGCTTGTCTGTTCCGTGCAAACTTACTGTAATTCAAAACACTAAACATCAATATCACAGTAAAGTGAGTAGTTTGACATGCTGAATGCATATACATTGCTGGCTACGTACAAATGGAACATTTCTGCACTTGAATATACTTACACATGAAATACACAAAACCTTTCATACGTAAAGCACTCTTATAGCTCAAATACGAATTCGCTTTATTTGGAAATTGTTTTGTGATATAATGGGACCTTGTAATCTTACCTCGTAATTTTTGAAAATTCGTACTTAAAGTGAAGCTGCCCCTTTGCTTCATTTTGTAATTTATATGTCCACTCTTTTGAAGAGAAATTATTATAATTGGAGGAAAAAAACACAATCATCGCATTTGGAAAGCGATTACTTCTACACAGGGTACCCTCTTTTCATAAATAAAATTTTGTATTCTGAAGTGAAGTCCTACCTACGATTCGACGTTCACTCCAATGTTCTAGCTATCGTAGTTCATTAGTTATGATTTGAGTTAGGTGAAAAAATTTAAATGTTTGTGGCGGCTAAAGGGTTAAGAAATCGAAAGATTTCTATGTATTTATTTATTTAGAATTGCATGCATAGAGTTTTGAAATACTCTATATAACGGCCAAGATATGTCAAGGATTAGAGGGGCTCCATAAGTGGCACACCATAAATAGCGAAATCCGGAAGAGGAATGAAATTAAGGATACACTTCATAATATATTGTATTTTTCGAGACTGAAATAGTTGTTTTACTATAATCCCCCCCCCCCCCCCCCAAAAGGTTTTTACTCCAATTTTCACGTCGGGTTTGTTTTTCAGGAACTAATTTTCCACCAACTTTTGTTTTAGTTTTACTGATTCTGATCGTATCTCTAATGCACCCGCATTTGTCACAAATTTTACAGCTACAATGTATAATTCTACCCTCCAGCTCCAGGAAGATTAACTGTTAGAGGAGTTCTAGCCTTCTGATGCGGAGATCGCTAATGCTGAGCGGCATCCATTGGTTCATCCATTCAGATTAGAACAGATAACAAGATAGTCGAAATCGCCTTTAAAAGTGAACTTGTTCACCCACGTTTGTCAATTGAATTTCTTGTAGGAGTTTCGTGCTCCCTGGGGTTGATACCACAAATTTTTCTTTACGAATCGTTTGGTACAGCAGCGATACGAGCTAACATTATCACCGACATAGGATAGGACAGACAGCTTGACATACTGGTCATCGGCATCAATATTTCACGACGGTAACTCACGCCAATGAAATATTGACCCGCGGTGAATAGATGATCGCCAAAGCAAATTAAGTTTCCTGGGTAACGGGCGGGAGAACATTTGAGGGCTCACTATCTCTCATGTGCGTGAGTAAAGAGTCAAAATGTTATGTGCATACTTAAAGTGAGACAGGACTTACTTTCGGAAACTAACCAACCCAAAAATCTGGGTAACACGCTCATATAAAATAAAGGCCTCAGAATGTCCCAAATACACTTACTAATAGTATATTACTAACTTTTTGAAATTGACTGAAAAACCCCGCTTCAGTTCATCCTTGGAGTACTAAATTTTAAAGCAGTATGGACGATACCATGACCGTCCGGTTGTGGATAAAATCCGGCTCAATAGGTTACGGTGGGCGGGTCACTTAATCCGTATGGATGAGGCTGATCCCACCCGGAAAGTCTATAAGGGCAATATCTATGGTAGAAAAAGAAGACGAGGCAGACCCTGGCTAAGACCGAGCGATGGCCTAGGTCAGGACGCCAAACAGCTTTTAGGGATATCGAATTGGTGGACCTCGGCGCAAAACCGGGATGTCTGGAGTTCCTTATTAAGGCAGGCCTAGACCAGATACCGGTTGTTACTCCGTTGATGATCATGATAGACGACAGTATCACGCATAATCCCTTATCGTCATGGAAATCCGGCCATTTACATCAACGTTATAGCAGTTTAAACTTATAAATTTAGTGATTCTTAAGCCAAGTAACTAAAATGCTGAAGTCATAATTAACGAGAATGATTGACATTCGAGTGAAATATTAAAATACCATTTATGAAGCCCTTTTTAAGGTTTTGTGTGAAACAATGTCTGTCTGTCCGTCTATCATCGGAAATTTACTCCGAAACGGCTGGAACTATCACCACGAAATTAAGTGAGAATATGTTCCATCGTGTTTCATTATTTTGTGCTGGCTGCTTTTGAGACTCCTCATATATACGAAAGGAGGGGGGCAACATTTTTCTCACAGAATATGGTCATGTACCTTATATGATCAAACGGGTAAAGGTTCAATTAGTACTTTTCGAAAATGATTTTGTTTCGGATGTTGGGTGGCATGCACGGGAGTGAGGACTCAATTTGAGTGCCACAAAAAGTGACACAGTTTCATTCGACCTATCCACCCGAACAATCCCATTCCGATATCCGCGCAAATAAAGTTAATAATAGCATGTTAGTATATTTTAGAAATTTACCCGAAAACCGTCTTAAGGTCATTCTAAAAGTATGAAACTTGGCATCAGTAGAAGTGATGATATAAGACATAATGCTTGAATGCAATCCAACTATTACTAACAAAGTTATAGAAGGTCAAAGTTTTATATTCCACGTGAATTCATTGTACTCCAAGACATGTGTGATCCTCATATCAAGTGAACTCACTTCACACGACATCTGCTGGCGGGGCCCACTAATTTGAGTAGGAACTCATTGCGGTCCGCTCTTCAGTATTTGGCGGATTCAGAACCACTCATCCGTAAACAAAAAGAAGTTGTATTAGCTGAAACCAGTCTAGGGGCAAATCTGGCGCTTTCGAGCAATAATTCCAACCCTCGTCGGGTTTTGAATTAAATCAAAATGAAAAATTCCACTTGTTGCCGCTTTCGGTCACACTGCTCTTCATCGTGGAGGCGCGAGGCAGTGTCAATCGAAACTGACCAGCCACAGAAGTTTTCGCGGGTAGTGTTCCATCCAGACGGATGAACGTTGGTACCAACGGAATTCAACTTTTATACTTATTTATGTACATATGTATGCTTTGATGCATGCAGTAAAGTGGAAATATTCAGATGTGTGCTATTAATAGATAAGTATATGCGTACATGTATATATGGACATATCAATATGCGTTAATAGACAATATTTGTTTAGGATGATCATAATATTTATACCTTTAATATGTAATATATCTGAAAGTTCGGAAATATATGAAGGAATATTTTGAGTTTATTGCTACCATCTTCGAAAAGAAAAACGTGCATAGAAAATTCCTCACATACGATGAACACAAAACTGAACAAAAGCTTCCGGTACTTCGGCTTCCTTGTACCTGTTGTAGGTGAACTTCATCACATTTGCTAATAATGCTGAACTCCCTGTGTAAAGCGTATGAGGTGGACTATTATTAAAACAATTCTTTCCAAATCAAATTATTTGAGTAAATGGCTTTTAAAAATGGAGTGCAATTGAATGTTTAAGTACGTGCGTACAGAACTGCCATGCACTCATTGTTCCTTACATACGGAAACACAAAATGTTTTACTATATACTTGAAACGTCTAGCTTCCGGTTTGCAAACTTGTTTTTAATGTTCTGTGTGAGACAAAACCTTATTATAATGGATTCAATGTGTGTCAGTCTGTCTGCCTGTTTGGCAGCCTTCCTGTCACACCCGATTTCCTCGAAAGCACCTGAACCGATTGTCTCAAAATTTGGTGCGAAGGTGTAGTCTTTGAATCCCTTTACATATAGTAAATGGCACTATTTTGTATTGAGTTTCCAGGAAGCGCAGTATAGAGTTTTTTTCACAGAATAGGATCATGTGGGATGTCAAATGAAAGGGTTCCACTAGTACTTTTTGAAAGTGATCTTATTCCTGATATTGGGTAAAAAAGAGGAGAGATAGGGCTCTAAATGTGTGCCCCGGAAAGTGACAAAGGGCTTGTTCTCAGAATGTATCCAACCGAAAAGTCTGAAGAAATGCATCTTCATGGAATCTAGGCCTCGAAAGATATCCCTTTCTGATATCTGCACAAATAAAGTTAATAATAGCATATAACCATATTTTACAAATACACCAGAAAGGTTCATCCTAGAAGTACTAAATTTGGCACCAGTGTAGGCGTTAATATGGGGCATAATACTGAAAACTTGAAGACAATCCGACTATTATTAACGAAGTGATAGAAGACCAAAGTTCTGCAAGACGCGTATGACGTCATCATCACATAAAGTGAACCTATATTAACGGCGGGGTCCATGGGGACATTTTAGTTTTGGGTTTTCTTTTTAGTTATTTGTATATCAGTGTCAATTACTCGTAGACCTGTGTATTATATGTATATGCTAATAAAGCTTGCGGGTAGTAGCTAATGTGATAGAAATGCGTGTACATTGGTATCAGCGATATTCAATTTACGCACATACATATATGCGTATTTTGTGCACAGGTTAAAACGGAAAGCCGTCAAGATATGTTAGATCAATCTAGATGCGTCCATATATATATGTATGCATCGGCATGGTGTAATAGGTAATGTTTGTTTATTTAGGATAAACACAATGTTTATATCTTTATGTATGTACATATGTGTATCTTGGAGTTTGGCAAAATATGAAGGAATGTTTTGTATACTTAGCTATGTACGAATGGAAAATCGGCCGTAGAGAGTTTTTCACATAATATGAACATAAACCTTTATAACTGAAGGGCCCAGCTTCCGGTATCCAGACTCTTTTTTTATTGATTTATACTACACCAAACATTCCTAGATGTTTAATCAATAACGTTCTTGTATAAAAGCAACTTAAAAATACTTTTAAAATTAGTTTCTGTGAATTATTCAAGCCATTAAACACTCCGGTCCGCCATCAAGTGGATGCAACCTCAGGACTCTCAGCATCCTCAACAAAAAATTCACTTCGGCCTCCTTTAGGTCGGAACTTACGACAGATTTCACTTCAATATTATTGGTACTCATGACATGTTTGTGATTATTTATAAATGGAGCGATTAGCACCTGTCGCTACTTTCGGCCACGCTGCTCCGAGGGCAGAGGTGCGGCAGTGTCTGATGAGTCGCCTCTGCCCTGGATGAAACCGTCAATCAACTTTTTTGGAAAACTTGGGCGTTTAACCCAAAAGAGAGGAGTCTGTGGACCACAAGAGAGGAAGTAAGTTGCTTCCCAAGCGGTCCGGTCCGTCAAGTGGGTGCGGACTCAGGACTCCCAGCACACTCAACAAAAAAGAAACCATTAAACACTCATTTTTCAATTTAACTCAACACAGCATTGCATCGACCAGAAAAGAACTGGAGGAGTAAGATTTTATTTTGTTAATACGGTCCTACAATTGCCATTTTGTAAAAAATATGAATAGTAAACTTTTTTCTTACTTCTGAATACAAGACGAAGACCTACCTCGTTCTCTTTGGGAAATTATACAAATTGCGAAGCCTGTGATATTTATTCGTGTAAAAAGACGAAAAGATAATCATAAACACAGAAAACTTTACAAATTTATTGCAGTTCCGGTTGATATTTTTAGTATCATTCTTCATCATCAAACTCAAAACCGTTTAATTTTATAAGTCAATTATAAATCTAAAATGGAACATGGTGGGCAGACGCGACAAAAACCAATTTCAAATATGCAAAACCACATTCTGCCGCCACGTTTTTTTTCCCAAACGAAGGTTTCAATGATGAGAGTGTCAAAAAAATAAAACCAATTGTGGTTCTTCTTCTCCCAATAAATTCCTTTTACAGATTTGATTACTTCTGGCTGGGGAATACATCATCGTCAAACTGGGGATTGGATAAAGCCGATTTTGGAGCAAAGTACGCAGATTATTTGAAAATTTTAGTCTGACGTAGTTAGTAACTTGAGGTCGCACACGATCAGCATATACAAATATGTTTGGCGCCATCTTAAATCAATTTTGTTTTTTTTTTCTTTGGCCAAGTGATATTTTATTTTTATTGTTGACCATTTGCATAAATTTACAATTTATTATCCTAAATAGACACATTTGGAATTTGCAAGTTCATTTTCAGTTTTTTTTTCACAAACCCCAATATAATATGGGAGTGAATGAGAACATGGCGGACTTTGTGAATATTCCTTTGGCGCATAGGAAATTTGATATTGCCAAGATGCTATGAAAATTTTGTGGATTAAATAATTTAGGCATGTTTTGAAAATTTCATGATGCATTCATCAATTTCAGAATAGGAAATCAGGTGTTTACAATATTTTTCAGATTTGGGTGGCTATGGGTGATGATATCACCGCAAACGGTTATGGCTTTATTAAAGTCATACCGATGATAAAAAGACCTGATTATGCATATGTATTTTTAATGTCATAACATTCAGTAGGATTTTGCTCGGAAAAAATCAATGCAGGTTTTCAATATTTACATATAATTCAATTACATCAGGTCTAAAAGTTTGGAGATTTTAGCGAAAGTAAGTGCTGTTGTTTCCAGGGCGATGCGGGTCTTTCGTTCCGCTCAATCACAAGGCAATTCCTAAATCTTCTGATCGCCACATGTTATGTTCTATCTGATTAGATGTACGCTGCCGGTCAGTCGAAATCAAACTGACCCTGTGGGAGACCACGTGCTCAAACAGTTCTTCCCCATTGTTGTTACGACATACAAAGAGCTTTTTGTGGACTATAGCTCCTTAGCAGCAATGGTCGTAATAATTCTCATTCCGATAATACTTCACCTTGAATTGTACACCAGAAAGCTATGATAACAATAGTCATTGCAGGCTAGTTGTGGGCTGTGATTTTGTCATGTTATAGACGCTTTCCTTCGGGTGAGGTGGTTTCTAATGATATGGGAGGCGTATTTAGTTTTAAATTTCAAAGGCTTATGTGCTACTTCCTGGGGTGTTTTTCATATTGCAGGAATTTGTCTTCATAAAATATTAGCAGAAAATAGTCTGATGACTCTAGGAATGTGGACTCTGCTTTAATGTTATTTGATAGCGATACAGGTTTTTGGTTTCTCCGAAATCCACAAAGAATGTTCCAACATCCATTACCACATTCATAATACGGGGCAAGTGCGCTTTCTAAGCTCACTGCAGGTTTTGTAATCCTTTTGTAGAGCGGCTATTGTGACTTTCACCGTGATGCGATTTCCTTCTGACCTCAGCATCTTCTCCACCCGATTGTGGGTTCCAGTCTCTACTTTGAGAGCATTGCTTTCCTTTTTCTTCCATGAGGCTTCTAATGTGGGGTAATCGCCAGACCCGCTCGTTTGTAAAAGATGTGCCCCATAAGTTATTGCGTCAAGTGGTAGTTTCATTCTTCTAAGCTTCCGTCGATCCAGTTCCTTATACAGAAAATTAATGCCGACTGCAAAGTCTAACTAAACTTCATGGATATACAAAGGGCATTCAATACGAATAGATTTCGCTTCACCCTCAGCCATATATTTAGGCAAATTTAGTTTAGTTGCTTGTGTGTATGTGTGTGTGTATGGTGGGGGAGAAGCTACAGATTCTGAGCACTCAGGCCGTGTTGGCCCATTGTACTCGCCTCTCCCGTCTAACGGAATATTCCGAGTTCGTTAACGTATCGCAGGATTTCCGTTAGTTGATGTGATGCTACCCGTCGCAATTGGAGAAAATCGGCACCAAAGATCTGATGCCTGATGCGTCCATAGGCGGGGCATTCACATAGGAAATGCTCCGTGGATTCCGCTTCCTCATTACAGGAGGGACACGTATCATCTTCGGTAATTCCTATTTTGAACATATGCCCAGCTAGTGAATTATGGCCTGTCAGAATGCCCACAATACATCTGCAAGTCCTCCTGCTTTTCGACAGGATAAACTTTGCGGTACGTATGTTCGGTTCTGGCAGGAAAAGTTTGGTTTGTCGAGCAGCATTTAGGCTCTGCTACCTGTCATTATGGGAAACTTGTTCCCAGTTTTTGAAAACAGATTTAGCCAATGCTACTGATACCCCAATTGCTGGCTCCGGTCCCGGCATAGACGAGATTGACCCCTCTTTCGCTAAAGCGCCCGAGATTTCATTTCCCTCTATACCACAGTGACCAGGTACCCAGAGTAGTTCCACCGTATTGAATCTAGACATAGAGTTCAAACGGTTTCTGCATTCGTGAACGATTTTCGAGGTGATCAAAGGACTGCTCAATGCCCTCAGTGCAGCTTCACTGTCACTGCAGATTGCGATGCGCCTGCCCTTCAACCGCTCGTCAATCACCCAGTTTGCCACCCTTAGGATCGCATAAACTTCGGCTTGAAAAAACCGTTGCATATTGTCCCAAAGGAAAAGCCCACTTCTCGTTTTTATTCGAGAGGTAGACTCCGGCTCCAGAACCCTCTTCTGAGTTTAGTTGCTTACTCTCCGAAAACACTATGCGATTTGATGAAACCGCCTGGTTTCTTTACGCTCGAGGGTTCTTTTTAAGGTTTTGTGTAAACACAAAACCTTATTAAAATCGGTTTACTGTCTGTCTGTCTGTCTGTCTGTCTGTCTGTCTGTCTGTCTGTCTGTCCGTCTGTCTGTCTGTCTGTCTGTCCGTCACAAGCGTTTTTCTCGGAGACGGTTATAGCGATTGACACCAAATTTGGTAGAAAGGTGGGAACTGTGAACGCTCACGCATACAGTGAATTACATCCTTTTACGTCGAATTTAAGGGGGGCTCCCCATACATGCAAAAGGGGGGTGTAAAATTTTTTTTCATCAAATATAGTCATGTGGGGTATCAAATTAAAGGTCTCGATTAGTACTTTTCGAAGCCGGTCTTAGTTTTGACATTTCTTGGAAACGTGGGAAGTGCGGGGGGTTGAAAGTGATCATTTCTTTAAGGGGGCCATTCTCAGAAACTACCAAACCGAAAAATCTGAAAAAAATCAGGAGGCTGCCACTATATGGTGCCTTGGCTCCGAAATACCTTTCATACCGATATCTGTTCAAATAAAGTTAATAATAGTATATTACTATAATTTTTTGTAATTGCCTGGAAACCCCCCTTAGATTCATCCCAGCGGCACGAAATTCTGCAGTGATGTAGGCCATAACATAGAGCATGATCGTACCAAGTTTGATGGAAATCGCACTATAACTAGCAAATTTATAATTCGTTGAAGTTGTTGCTTCTTTGAAAATTGAAGACTATGAATGTCAATATCACCCGAAAGTGGACATATGCAAATATTACGTGCTACGTACTAAGAAATACACAAAACCTTTCGTACCTGAAGCGTCCAGCTTCCGGTTTCTCGACTTGTTTCTCATTAAGGCCGTACTATTGGACTCGGTGTTGGAAACGATAAAAGGTGTATTCTTTTGCCAGGGACGTCCATTCTAGCTTTCCCATAGACTTCATCTCTAATTGGTGGTTTAAACAATAGATTTTTAAAAACTTCCAAATTCAAATTACCTTTAAGCGGCGGAGTCTGCCTTTCTATATTAGTTGGTTCCAACTCTGTCAACACTCCCCGGGATAAAGTCTCTAAGTCTAAGTCGGGCATTGGAAAACAAGACAATTTCTCAGTTGAGCAAAACAGCCTGCCAAAAACTACAACAATGAAGCCTCGCTTTGAGTTGTACCAAAACTATTCCGGGACATTTCAAAGATCCAAACTTTGTAGTACATTAACGATTAACATTATACGATCTCGATCTCCGCAAGCCGCATTGAGGTGACCACTACTAACATAGAGCTCACCTTCTGGAACAGGAGTCGACCTCGCGAATAAAAACAAGTTGCGGGCTTTTCGCTTGGGACAATATGTAACGGCTATTCAATCTGAAATGTATGCGACCCTAACACCTAGCCGAGCTTTAATGCTGCTAAACCCACCCAACTTTTCCTTTCATGGCCAAACAAGCATACTGCAAAGCTTACTCTGTCGAAAAGTAGGAAGACTTGTAAGTGCATTGCGGGCATTCTGACTGGCTATAATTCAATAGCTGGGTATATGCGCAGAACAGGGATTCTCCATGATGATACGTGTCCATCCTATAATGAGGACGGGGGTCCATCGAGTACAATGGACTACTAGGATCTGAATATCTGAGGCTCAGAGGCTTACCTCTCCCCACCTCACACACACACACTACCTGAGGAAAATTTTTTCTAAACTTTTACACAGATAACAAAGGACGAGAGACTATAACCTTTAAATCTCTTCTTTCGATTGCCTACCAGCTTCCCCAGTTTTCCATCGATCAAATGTGCCAACCTCTATCAAATATCGGTTGATATCGGTTATTTGTCGCCAGCTGCATACATACGATGTATATTCTACCAGTCGCCAGGGAGATTTACGCTCCAACTACTAATCAATGATTGAGAATTAATGTGCTTAGTACCTAGCTCGCCATTAAACCGCATTTTTTAAATTTATATGTTTTTATAATAAATATAACAACATTTTACAAGTTTTGGAGCAACTACTGACTTGCGGTAAATGGAATTAAAACAAGTCGAAAACCGGAAGCTCGGCGCTTCAGATTAAAGGTTTTGTTGATTTTTTACGTAAGAATATTTGACCACACGATAGTTTCGCTTATGTTATAAATAGCTCGTAGTGTATACACGTTGGATATGCCCAATATTTAATTCGATGCGGTACCGGCATTTTATCCTTTACGGGGTAGTAATTTGACACAAAAGAGCAAACTTTAACTTTCTGTAACTTTATTAATAATGGTTAAATTTTCATCAAATTATGATATGATCCTTTATTACAGCCTATTTTCCAGAATGATGCTTCTTCTTAAAACCTGTCTTACTGCAAAATTTTCGAAATCTAGGATAAACTTAAGTGGGGTTTAAATTTTCCAAATATAAATTTATACCGTTATTCACTTTATTTGAGCAGATATCCTAACGGAGGGTATTTTGAGGCCTAGATACCATAGTTAATGTAATGTAATGGTAATCGATCCATTTCAGACCCCAGCATACCTCCATTTTGCAGCCAGTGTCAAAATTAATATTTGCAACAAAAAGCACTAACCGTTTCATTTAATACATGGCTATATTCGGTGAAAAAAGTTGTGCAGTCCTCTTTCAAGTTCCCACCTTTTGTTTATGAGAAAAGTGCGTGTGACAGACAGACAGACAAAGGGACAGACAGACAGGGAGTTGATATACCGGTTTGTTTTCAACAAAAAAAAATGTTTGCAAAGGCATGATATTCCCGTCGATTGCTGACCGGCGCAAGTGGGGTATTCATCGTTTAAATATCATTGAATAATGAAAAAAGTTGTGTGAAAATAATAGTGGCACTGAAGTTTTGTGGCGGAACGAGTAACTTGTATGCCGGACGCGCGCAAGTGTGAATCGTGTCGGCCATGACATCGGAAATCAATTTTTGACAGCGAAAATTGTTTTTCGATTTCAGTTGGAGTTCGAGACGGCACCGAGAAGAGAGAGGTCACTCCTTACTAAAGAAATTAGAATAAAAATAATGACTTTAAATAAAATAAAGGCTTAAATCACAATTGGTGGCCCCAACGACTTTCAATATAATTAGCAATACTTCCGCGAGTTAACTCGACAATCAGAGTAAAAATTGGTGAATGGGAATTGCAAGAAAATCAACGTACGGCAGCCGCTGTGTGCCATTGGAAATTTAAATAATTTCTTCGGTGATGCATTTGTTTGTGACAAGGGAAGTGTTTATGCCAACGAAAACGTCACAATCGCAAGGGAATGCTTTGAGAAACATTTGAAATTGATTGACTTTGGGTACACTCGGCAGGACTATGAACTGGACCTCATTCTCGATAGCGAATTGAACGTCTTCTATATCTTCCAATGTTTGCTTAAAACAATTAGCTACGTACATCGCGTTGCTCGGTCGCAAAATTCACTCAACCCCAATCTGCAAGCTCAAAATCAATACCCAGGTACCACCCTACTCAAAATGACTATCAACCTTAGGGAACTCAAGCTTTCAGCCTGTGATCCATCAGCCATCAAAACAGTAAAATCAGCACCAACCATCAACAAAATCGACATTGCTGCCGTTTTCGTGGGCCAGCCAGCATTCCAAGGAAAAATCGACCGGACCAGTTCCGGAGAATATCAAGCAATTGAAAATTCCGCCGAAACCTGCAGTCGATTCGCAGATTTCATATGTATTTTTATAATATTATTATTCAATTAGATGAACTTTCGTAAATTCTTTTTGTAAAGGGGGGAACCGGAAGCTTGACGCTTCAGGTATAAAAGGTTTTGTGCTTCCCTTTGTGAGGAGCATAACGTAGTTTTCCATTGGCTTATAGCATTGACCCGAAATATTGAAATCGTTCAGTTCTGGGCAGGTTACTGCCATTGCCAGAAATGAGCGATTTAAATATATCGAAGGGCAGGTTACTGCCATTGCCAGAAGTCAGCAATTTAAATATCTCGAGTCAATGTTATCAGCCAATGGAGAACTACCTAATGAAATTGTTTCACGCATTAATACAACCTGGATGAAGTGGCATTCCCCAACTGGTGTTCTTTGTGATCGACGTATCAGCGCACGTCCCAAATCTAAAATTTACTGCAATGTCGTCCGTCTGCCGCTCTCTATAGTTCTGAGTGTTGGCCGACTATAAAGGACAATGAACGGCGTCTTGCGGTAATGAGGACGAAGATGTTGCATTGCACTGGTGGCGTGACACGTTTTGATTACGTCTGAAGTGAGAATATCCCCCATGGGTTTGCATCGATTGTGGAAAAACTGCAAGAGAGGCGTTTTCGATGGTGTGGTCACGTAACTCACACTAACGAGAATTCAACAACTAGTAGTGGTCAGAACATCGAAAGCAATGGGAAGCAACCAAAAAGCCGGCCAAAACAATGGTGGCTTGATACGCTGGATGGGGATTTAAAGGTCTCGCGATTTCATCTTGATCAGGCATTTAATAAAATAAAATGACGAAAAAGATCACCACGAGCCGCCCCCCTTGTGAACTGAAGGCCGAAGAAAAAGAGAAAGATGTGAGGAGCGACGAGTGCACGACAGCTCCGTGTAATATAGTTAAAAATTCCATTGCCCTCTATTTTCTAGAAAGCAATTTAAATAAATCTTTTGATGGAAAGCCCTGTGTTGATAATGGTCACCCTCATACGCTTCACGCTCTGAGTTTAATATTATTAGCGAATGAAAACAATTTAACCAACATCAAATATAAAACAAGTCGGAATACCGGAAGCTCGCGCTTCGGGTATAAAGGTTTTGTGTTATGTAAGAGACGCACATTTCTCTGTCCGTATATAGCTACAAATCCAACATAATCCTTCATATTTTTCCAAACTACGAGACATACGTACATATTAGAGCCATAGATATCATGCTCACCCTAAACAAACAAACTGCCTATTACCTGCTGTACACATATATGCACATATCTAAATTTATCGTACCCATATTTCCGATTTACGTCTTATATCTAACTTAATTAGGCACTACCCGCAAAGTTCATTAGCACGCATATATTATATACCTACATATACACATGTCTGGTTGACAAATAACTAAAAAACTAAAACAAAATAATTGTCTGCGACCCAATTCATAAAAATTCATTTCGTTGTGGTATTGACGAATTGATATGTGATGATGACGTCATGCGGGTTGTAGAGTGCACGAAATTCACAAAAAATTGTAAAGTTTCACCCCCAATAACTTTGTTAATAATAGTTGGATTTTCTTCAAACTTGACCAAACTGTGCATTATATTCTTCGTTACACTCATGCCAAATTTTGTATTTCTGGGATGAACATAAGGGGGGGTGCCGGGTAAATTTCTAAAATATGGAAATATACTATTATTAACTTTATTTGTGCAGATATCGGAACCGGATATATTTTGAGGCCTAGATTTCGTAGAGATGCACCACTGTGATTTTTTCCAGATTTTTCGGTTGGATAGGTTCTGAGAACGAGACCTGTTACACTTTTTGTGGGTCATATTTTCAACCCTGACTCCCTTATGTTTCATCTAATATCAAATATTGAACCAGATTCGAAAAGTACTAATTGAGACCTTTCATTTGATACCCTACTTGGCTACATTCTGTGAAAAAAAAATTTGCACCCTCCATTCACATGTACGGAGAGCCCCCCCTTAAACTTAACGCAAGATGGCGCCACTTACTGCATGTAAAGGGATCACCAGATTACATACTCTCACCAATTTTCGTGACAATCGGTCTAGCCGTTTCCGAATAAATCGGGTGTGACAGACAGACAGACAGACAGACAGACAGACAGACAGACGGACAGACGGACAGACAGACACCGTCACCATTCTAATAAGGTTTTGTTTCACACAAAACCTTAAAAAGGCTAGGGAGAATTAGATTCTTCTTGAATGGAATTTTAATATTTCACTCGAATTTCAATTATTCTCGTTAATTATGACGTCAGCATCTTATTTGTATGGCTTAGAATGCTGTTAATTAACACGAAATTGATAAGTTTGAACTGCTATAGCTTTCTCACTAATAGTTGGATTTTCATGAAACCTGGCATGTGTATGCACAAGGCTGTCCTCTCGGTCGGTGCAAAATTTAGTACACTTAGGATGAACTTAAGGGGAATTTTTTAGTCTATTTCTAAAAGTTGATAATATACTATTAGTAAATTTTTTGAGCAGATACCTCGAAGATTAGATTTCACATAAGTGTTTTACACAAAACCTTAAAAAGGGCTGCAGATAAATAAATTCTTCACAAATGTGACTTTAATATTTCACGCGAATGTCAATTATTCCGGGTAATTATGACGTCAGCATCTGATTTGCATGGCTTTGGAAGCAGTAAACTCGCGCGAAATTGCTAAGTTTGAACTGCTACAACTTTGGCGTTAATTGCCTGATTTCCATGAAATATATATATACGAAATATTGTCCCCTATGCTGGTACAAAATTCGGTAGTGCTAGGATGAATTTAAGGGGGGTTTTTCAGTAAATTTCTAAAAAGTAGTAATATACTATTAGTACGTAGTAATATACTATTAGTATTGTGAGGCCTAAATTTCATCTAGGCGCACCACCCTGATTTTTTTCGGATTTTTAGTTTGGGTAGTTTCCGAAAATGAGTCCTGTCTCACTTCAAGCGCGTACATTTCGATTCCTTACTCACGCACTTTGCAATTTATGCCAAAACTAATGTCAGTTTCGGAAAATACAAATCGAGACCTTTCATTTAATACCTTACACAACTATATCCGGCGAAACATTTTTTTTAATCCCCCCTTTGCATGTATGGGGAGCCCCCCTTTAAACTCCACCTAAATTTATGCCACTCGCTGTATGCGTGGGATTTCATCTGTCCACCAAATTTCGTTCGGATCGGTTTAGCAGTTTTGGAGAAAAATGCGTGTGACAGACAGACAGACAGACATTGAATCGATTTTAATAAGGTTTTGTTTTACACAAAACCTTAAAAACGTCAGGCCGGAAGAGTCGAGAACTGCCTCTTTCTATTATTTTAAAAAGAGAGAACGCATCAGACGGCGCAGGGTCTTTTTCTTCTCTTGAGTTCTTTTCTTCTTTGGTTCTCGAACCCCGCTCATTCCATTTGCGCGTTTTCTCTCTTAGGTTGTTCGTTTCCTCTTGTGTTGTACGTTTCCGCGCAAATGTGAATCGTGGCGGCCATGAGTTGAAGTTCAAGACGGCACCAGGAGAGCAGGCAGCAATAAATAAATAAAATAAAATCTTTAGATTACAATTTTTAACTTAAGTTAAAGAAACTGAAAAATCAAATTAATTTAAATAAAAAAAAATTAAATCACAGCTTAATCGAAACGTTCAATGTGCTTCGCGGAATGGATGTTGAAACCAATTCATATCGATTACATTTTGCCAAAAGACACCAACTTTGGAGGCAGGAATTCCACCAATTAATCACCAACGACTCTTTTAAATTCAACAAGTCGGGAAACCGGAAGCTTGACGCTTCAGATACGAAAGGTTTTGTGTATTTCTTAGTGCGTAGCACGCAATATATGCATGTTTTATGTGAGAATATCCATTTTCGCATGATATTGACATTCATAGTCTTAAATTTGCAAAGAAGCGACAACTTTGACGAATTATAATTTTGTTAGTAATAGTGCGATTTCCACAAAACTTGGTAAGACCAAGCTCTATATTAAACCCTGTTCGTGGTGCTAGCATGAACTTAAGGCGGGTTTTGCAGCCAATTACTAAAAATTATAGTAATATACTATTATTAACTTTATTTTGTACAGATATCAGTATGGAAGGTATTTCGGAGCCCAGGCACCATATAGTGGCAGCTCCCTGATTTTTTTCAGATTTTTCGGTTTGGTAGTTTATGAGAATGGCCCCCTTAAAGAATGATCTCTTTCGACCCGCGGCACTCCCCACCTTTCCAACAAATGTCAAAACTAAGACCGACTTCGAAAAGTACTAACCGAGATCTTTAATTTGATACCCCACATGACTACATTTGATGAAAAAGAAAATTACACCCCTCCTTTGCATGGGACCCCGCCCCCCTCTTAAATTTGTTGTAAAAGGATGAAACTCACTGTATGCGTGGGCGTTCACAGTTCCCAGTTTTTTTACCAAATTTGGTGTCAATCGCTGTAACCGTCTCCGAGCAAAATGCGTGTGACGGGCAAATAGACAGACAGAGAGACAGGCAGACAGACAGAGAAACAGGAAACCCATGTATCCGTACTGAAGTGAACAGCCAAAAGTCCAGACTTAAATCTAATCAAAAATTGATGCCAATCTACTAAAATCAGTAATTGATTCAATGCCATCTAGGTCGGGGAAAAGTGACTTGTAGCCAAGAGATTATATTAGGTTGTTGCATATGAAATGGCCGATTTGGCAATCAAGTGAAGTTAGTTGCGATTTTACTGTATCAAACCACCACCAGTTGGCGCTGTTGGTATCAGATAATGAAGTATAAATACTCCTGCATTTAATCAAGGAGTCATTTCAGTTTTGGACCTATCGTTGTGATAACAGTGAATAAAAAGCAAACAAGTCGGGAAACCGGAAGCTTGGCGCTTCAGGTATGAAAGGTTTTGTTTGCTTCCTCTGTGAGTATATTTAAGTGTAGAACTACTCCATTTGTTCGTAGCCCGTTATGTATATGCATTTAGCATATCTGACTACCCACTTTAGTGTGATAATGATATTCAGTTGCAGTAAATTTACACAGGTAAAGTCAACTTTGAGCTACTGTAACTTTGTTACTAATAGTATGATTTTTATCAAACTTGAGGATAATATGCTTGGTATTATATTTTATACTACCTACCAACTTTCATAACTCTGGGATATATTTAAGGATGGTTTTACTCAATTTCCCCAAAAACATGGTAATATACTATTATTAACTTAATTTGAACGGATATCGATATAGAGAGTATTTTGAGACCTGGGAACCATATAGAGGCAGCTTCTCGATTTTTTTGAGATTTTTCGGGTGGGTTTGTGAGAATGGGTCCGGTAAATAAATCATCACTTTCCACCTCTTCCACTACCCGTCTTTCTAATAAATCTCAAAACTAAAACCAGCTTCGAAAAGCCCTAATTGAGGCCTTTCATTTGGTACCCCACATGACTATATTCGGTGAACAAAATATGTACACCCCCGTTTTACATGTATGGGGACCCCCCTAAATCTCAACGTGGAAGGATATTACTCACTGCATATCTGGCGGTCCACAGTTCCAACCTTCTCACCAAATTTCGTGCTAATCGGTATAGCCGTTTCTGAGAAAAGTGCCTTCGACAGGCAGGCAGACGGACAGACAGACATTGAACCGATTTTTTTGCAAACAAAACCTTAACAAGTCGGACACACCGGAAGCTAGACGCTTCAGGTATGAAAGGTTTTGTGTATTTCTTTTATAAAGAGATTTGAGTATGCATTTTTCCTATTAGCATGTAGCACGTAAAATATGCATATATTATGTGAAAATAGGCACTTTCAGGTGATATTGGCATTCATAGTCTTGAAGTTGCAGAGGAACGACAGCTTTGACCTAGTATAACTTTGTTAGTAATAGTGCGATTTTCACAACATTTGGCGGGGATCATGCTCTATACTGTAACCTACATTGCTGATTATAGGGTGAACTTAAGGGGGGTCTTCCTGTGAATTAAAAATTAAAGTAATAGACTATTATCCACTTTGTTTGAACAGGTATCGGTATGGAGGGTATTTCGGAGCCTAGGCACCATATAGTGGCAGCCCCCTGATTATTTTTCAGATTTTTCGGTTGGGTAGTTTCTGAGAATGGGTTCGTTAAAAAAATGACCACTTTCAACCACCCGCGCTCCCCACCTTTTCAACAAAAGGCAAAACTAAGACCGGCTTCGAAAAGCACTAACCGAGACCTTTAATTTCACACCCCACGTGACTATATTTGATGGAAAAAAAAATTACACCCTCCTTTTGCATGTATGGGGACTCCCCCTTAAATTCGTCGTAAAAGGATGTAACTAACTATATGCGTGAGCGTTCACAGCTCCCACCTTTCTACCAAATTTGGTATGAATCGCAATAACCGACTCCGAGAAAATGTGTGTGACGGACAGACAGACAGACAGTAAACCGATTTTAATAAGGTTTTGTGTTTACACAAAACCTTAAAAGATACGGAAAAGAGCCGAGAACGTATACTTTTTCTGTATGAGTTCAAACTCGGGCATAAAACAGCGAAGGTGACCAGGAACATTAACAGCACATTTAGAGCTGATACGATAAGCGAACGAACCACACGGCGGTGGTTCGAAAAATTCCAGTCAGTACACTATTCGACAATTCGTGAAAATTCGTGAAAAACTCAACAAATGGGTTCCGCAAGCCCTTACGGAGCAAAACATGGCGCTACGAATGGAAATTTGCAGTTCTATACTCTCCCACAACAGAAGCGATCCCTTTTTGCACAGAATAGTGACATGTGATGAAAAGTGGATATTATACGTTAAACGTCGCCGATCAGCACAACGGCTAGATTCTGATGAGCCACCGAAGCATATGGCGAAACTGAGCCTCCATCGGAAGAAGGTAACGGTGACTGTTTGGTTATCTACAGCTGGAGTTATCCACTATTCTTTCTTGGCACCTGGAGAAATGATAAATGCGCCGATAGGCTGTGCCAAACTTAAGGAAATGCACCAAAAGTTGCGTATTCAACGGCCGAGATTAGTCAACAGAGATGATGTGATACTCCTTCACGACAATGTACGACCTCATGAATCCAGAACAACGGTTCAAAAGTAGAGATTGCAGTATGAGACCCTGCCTCATTATTCGCTGGACCTTTCGTTAACCGACTACCACTTTTTTAAGCATTTGGATCATTTTTTGGCGGAATAACAATTGAGGAATGAAGAGGTTATCAAAATTGCATTCGACAAGTTTATCAACTCCTGAAAATTGGACTTTTACAAAACTGGCATACATGCTCTTGTCTCTCGCTTGGAGAAGTGTTTTGAATCGACTGGCACCTAATTTGATTAATTAAATAAATTTTTGTAAGCTTTACAGTCGTTTCAAATTTTAGTACCAAATCGGCCATTTCATGTGCACCAACCTAATACTTCCTATAAAACTATATTTTGCGCTGAAAAAATTTCATTAAAAAACCTGCCTTTTTAGCTAAGACTTTTCCGAACATACACATATATATTCACTATAAAGCTTTCAAATTTTAGGTTTGTTTTGGGAATATATATACGTCTAGTATGAATTTGGTTTTGTGTTTGGTGGAACACATCAAAACCACCTCAACTCCATATAGTATGATTCCCAAAATAGGATTAAATTAAAATATCGGTTTTTTTTTAAAAGAAGAATTGTTATGTTGCACATACAGAGGCCAGCATCCGTATTCGTACACCGTGAGTATTGAGGGAAAAAATTAAGTAATCATGAAAAAATAAAGAATTTTAAACATTATTTTTACATTGCGTAAATTTTATTTAAATACAATATCTAAATCCAATTAAATTTACAAAATAATATTCAAATTCAATTACTCAACAATAAAATAAAATCCAAAAATTAAGTATTCAGTTAAACTGTCGTATAACTAAACGACGCATTCGTATTCGTACGTTATGAATTTCGAGAAAAAACAACGAGAAAATTAAGCATTTAGTATTTAGTCGGGTAGCCTTTGTTTTTAATAACATGTTTTAATCGATTTGGCATCGACCTCACCAATTTTTCTGTAAATAGAGGGGATATTGCACTCCATTCTTTTCCGATTGCATCTTTCAAGTCTGCCGCGTTTTTTATATTATATTTTTTTAACCCTCTTTTAATTTCCGACCACAAATGTTCTATCGGATTAATGTCCGGTGATTGGGGGGGGTGTCTGTAATACTTTAGGGCAATTATAAAGTAACCATAAACGCGAATTGAGAGCCGTGTGTTTCGGATCGTTATCTTGATAAAAAATAAAGTTATCTTGTATTCGTAATTTTTCCGCGCTTGGGTTTAAATTACATTTTAAGATATTCACATATTTGGCAGCATCCATTATTCCATCAATGAAATGCAAATTGCCCGTTCCTGCTGCAGAAAAACACCCCCACACCATAACAGATCCTCCGCCATGCTTTACGGTGGGTATTAGGTTCTTCGGATGCAAGCTTGAATTCTTCTCTCGCCAAATTTTTCCAATTCCGTTCGAGGTGATGATATTAAATTTACTTTCGTCTGTAAATATTACCTGTTTCCAGAAGTCGTAATCCTTGTGAATATATCTTTTCGCGAAATCTAACCGTTTAATTCTATTTACTTTATTGATATACGGTTTCTTTCTTGGTACAGAGTTAAAGAGACCATACCTTTTAAGTGTCCTTCGGACGGTATCAACAGAAACTATTTTATTAAAATGTTGGTGGAGTCTTGCGGTTATCGTTGTAGCACATTCCTTAGGATTTTTTTTTATTTGCCTTAAAATAAAACGTTCGTCTCGCGGTGTCAACTTTTTTCGTCCTAAATTTCTCGGCTTATTTCCCAGCATATTCTCCGACTTGTACTTTTGAATTATATACTGAATCGTTGATTTAGCTCGACCAACGATATTACTTATCTCGCTTAACGATTTTCCCTGATTATGTAGGGATACAACGATTTCACGGGTCTCTATTGAAGTTTCCTTGCCTTTTCTGCCCATCCTGCACTTTTTATCACTTCGAACACTTGTTTCGAACTACAATGACGTTTTTGAGTGCTAGAAAAATTCTAGAACAGAAATCATTTCTAAGAATATACCCAAAAATTCAACAGCTGAAATATAACGGGACATTTTTTGCTCGTACGAATACGAATGCGTCGTCGAGTATCGATCATGATTTTTGTTAATTGCTGTTCTTTCGTCAAGTACAGTTTGTGGTGAATTTAGGAAAAAAAAAATTCACAGCATAAGTGATCTTCTGTATATAACTAAGACATAAATGAATTTAGGTGTGCATTTTCAGTTATAACTGTCGCGAAGAATAATTTTTATTTTATAGTGTCTCAAATGAAATATTTCATACGAATACGATTGCTGCCGACTGTATATGTACGTGATTATTTAATAGGGTGTATGTTTAACGTCTATATTTTCGGCTGTTTGAGGACGTTTTCGCATATCGCCAAACAAACCTCCAGCATTCAATTATATGCTTACAATAGTACTCTAAAATTCCCCTTTCATCCGTCGTCGGATTTTTTAAAATAAATATTCTCAGAGCTTTGACCTTGGATTGGTTAAAATTAATTTCTAGCAATTTCTATGCAAAAAACCGCAGATATTATCTGGCATCTATATATGGTTTCTGGCGTTATTAAATTGGTAAGCAATTGAGTCGAAAATGGATAGTGAGGCGCCACACGCTGACTACTTTATGTTCTTTGGACGACCAGACAATGACTTCTTCAGTGAAAAAATGTTGCCAAGTGTACGGACTGCAATAACAAATCGGTTCATGTGCGATGGCATTGCATCTAGAGTAGCTGTGTTTTCACGTCATAATATACTACATGTTCACATTTGGGCAAACTACGTCAGTAATGAGTAAATTGATCATTCGACCAACTCAGCCATGCTTACAAGCTATTAGTGGATAATTAAATTATGTCGGCATTAACTCCCACACTTCCGGTGTCTACAGCGTTACGATTAAGTTAATTCCCTTTCAGCGAAATGAAGACATTACAAAACAGATATTAAAAATTAGGGGAGATCAGGGAGGCAGATATTTCCCAAAGGTCGGACAAGGTAAAAAATCTTGGGTCATCAGACTGCTGACTGTGGAAAGAGCATCTCAGCATAAACATAAATTCCGGCTGAATGAAGCTTCCTCAACGGTGTATAGTGGACAACGACAGCGACAACCTGTCATGAAGATGACTTGCTTCCAAATGGACCAAACGCCGAGCTGTCTCCTAGAATTAGTCACTGCTCAACTATGATATCACCATCTTCCCATCTTGCCCCATTTATTTATTTGATGTCTTCAAGTGCAGTTCCCTTTCACATTTCTTAAACTCTAGTGATTGCCTCGCGTTCTAGTCATTTATGCGGACCTGACGTACGAGTAGTTTCGGTGCAAGTTCAATTTATGAACCGCATTCGTTCACTTGTTGGCCCACACATCTGGTTTTTTGCTCCTTCATAAATGACATCGCAGGAATTCGTGTGGGAGTTGCTCCACGAATGACTAGACAAAGTGTGAAGAATGCAATAAATCATTTTTATATGATATGCACGTAAAACTTCACATATGTAATATATTTCCAGATGTCAAATACACTAAAATTAACACACTCCGAAGACCCGTAGGTTATACGGGAATTCTCGAATTTTGGAGCTCCAAGTGCACATTCAAAAGTTCGAGTCAAACGCGTGGTGACCATTTGATTGTAGGTAACGAAGCAAATGTATCTTTTGATTGAAATTATGCGATGCAGATGCCTCTAGGGATGCACACCGCGATAAAAGTCATCGTCAACAGGCTACCAGGCCACACCGTAAACACTTTTCTGCTTCTGGTAATATTCCAACATCTGCTTCCAAACCTTCTCCTTCGATCTGCCGTCTGAAACTTATTGTTTTTGCCTTCTTAACATTTCTCATCCCATCTAAAACTCTCGTGGAATTTGGAAATCTGCCTGTTGTTTCTAACCGTTTGAAACCAATGTTTTTACAAAAATGTTTATATGAGCCCTTCCCCTGCGTTCAGAACATTGTTTATCGTGTATTAAGTTACCATATTCCTTACATAATACAGAGCTTCCATAATTTAGAAAAGAAACTATTGTTACTTACTAGCCCTCCAGAATAAGACTCTGAAGCTGACAATGTATCATCATCAACGTCCTAACAACCGGTATCCGGTCTAGGCCTGCCTTTATATGCAATTCCAGACATCGCGGTTTTGCGACGAGGTCCACCAATTCGATATCCCCAAAAGCTGTCTGGCGTCCTGGCCTACGCCATCGCTCCATCTTAGGCAGGGTCCGCCTCGCCTTCTTTTTCGACCATTGATGCTGTCCTTATAGACTTTCCGGCCTGGATCATCCTCATCCATACGGATTATGTGACTCGCCCACCGTAACCTATGGTATTGCTCACAGATTTCGTCATTATGTAGGTTAGGTAGGTCTGCGAGGAATACATAAGGACTGGCAAGATCATTGTCTTGTACAGTAAGAACTTTGACCCTATGGTGAGACGTTTCGAGCGAAACAGTTTTTGTAAGCTGAAATAGGCTCTGTTGGCTGCCAACAACCGTGTGCGGATTCGATCATCGTAGCTCCAGGGCCAGGATAGAGAGAACGCATGGGGCATCCCCTTGTCTAAGACCGTTGTTAATGTTGAATGGTCTCAAGAGTGATCCTGATGTTTTTATCTGGCCTCGCACATTGGTCAGGGTCAACCTAGTCAGTGTTATCAGTTTCGTCGGGATACCGAATTCTCTCATGGCCGTGCACAGTTTTACCTTGGCTATGCTATCATAGGCCGGTTTAAAGTCAATGAAAACAACAGTTTTTCCATCGCTTGCCGCACAGAGAAAATCTGATTTGCTGCTAATTCGCCTGGAGAGAAGCCTCTTTCGTATGGACCAATCATGTTCTGAGCTCATGGGGCTATCCGGCCTAACAAAATAGCGAAAAATATTTTATAGATGATATTCAGCAACTTGATACCTCTATAATTGCTGCACTGTGTGATATCTCCCTTTATATGTATGAGACAGATAATGTCTCTTTGCCAGTCATCAGGCATTGATTCGCTGCCCCACACCTTAAGCACAAGTTGATGAACCACTTAATTTAATTGGTTGCCCCTATATTCAATCAATTCGTCTGTAATTCCATCGGATCCTGGCGACTTATGATTTTTAAGCCGATGAATTGTACAGACTGTTTCCTCTATACTTGATGGTGGTGGTATTTGTCCGCCGTCTTCACTTGGCGAAACCTCCAACTCGCCGGTATCCTTTTCGTTGAGTAGTTCATCAAAATACTCAACCCATCGCTCCAATATGCCCATTCTGTCTCGGCAGGAAGAGCGTCGAGGTGTGTAGGGCTTCATCTTGCTAACTTGTTGGTAAAACTTCCGCGCCTGGTGCAGTGGCTGCCTGTACTTTTCGAGTTCACAGACTTGTTGGTTCTCCCAGGCTTCCTTTTCCGACTGTGAAGTCGCTTCTCCGCTCGACGAGTTCGTGATAAGTCTCTGCGCGTTCCCGCGTTCTTTGAGAATGCAAAATTACTCGGTATGTAGCATTCCGTTACTAACTTAAATTCATCGCCAAACCAGCCGTTCCGATGTTACTTGCGCCTAGCGTCAAGTATGTTTGTGGCCGTATCAATGATAACGTTCTTTAGGTGGTTGTAAAGATCATTTGTTGATGCTTCATCTCCAGGACATCTGTTGACTCCGGTTATTGCGGCATCCATTCCCCTCTTACAGGTGTCACGGAGGGTAGTGTTGTGGATGACTTCAGTGTTAACGCTCACGTGATTGTCAAAGGGATTGTTGGTGGTGTTGTTATTCGAGCTCGGATAACTATGCAAACGAGATAGTGATTCGAGTCTATATTGGCCCCCTTATATGTTCTGACATTCATCAACGCTGAGAGGTTGCGACGTTCAATCAACACGTGGTCAATTTGGTTGAAAGTGGTCCAGTCTGGAGAGGTCCACGTTTGTTTGTGGACCGATTTCCGTGCTAACCAAATACTTCCAACAACCATTTCGTGTGACACTGCTAATTAAATAATCCGCAGTCCGATATCATTTGTAGTTTGTTGTAAGCTATGGGAGTCAACGTATCGCTTGAATACGGGCTTCGTCCTTACTTAACTGTTCCAATCCCCAAGTATGATTTTGATATCATTTCTGGGAGCAGGCTTCGAGGGTTCGTTCTACTGTCTGGTAGAAGGTATCCTTCACCAACTTTGCAGTTTCCTCTGGAGGGGGCGTGAACGTTAATGAGGCTTATATTTCTAAATTTCCCTTACAAGCGCAGAGTTTACAGCCGTTCACTTATGTTTTCAAAGGCGGCAACAGCAGGTTTCATTTTCATACTCCGAGCACATGGTTTACTGGATGGCCGCTATAATATATGGTCTAGCGACTCTTCTCCAGGAAATCAGTCCCTGTCCAACGCATTTCCTGCAACGTTATTACATTAACCCTTATATTGAGGCTAACTATTTGGCAGCTCCATCCCTGTACAGGAAGCCCACGTTCCATTAGAAAATGCGCAAATCGTTATTCCATTGTCGTTGCCGAGTTCGTCGTTATATTATCAGTCCAGTCCAAGGCCCTTGTTGTGGCTTCGTAACAAGTTGTTTTCCGTGTAGGGTTGTCAGTCCTACCCAACCCCCAACCTGGAGGACCAGTCGGTATTATTTGTTCCGTTTTTAGGCGCGATTAGACTCGCCTTCATCCTTCTTCGTTTTCGTTAAGGAAGACATCCCAGCGGTCATCACTTGGAGGTGGAGATAGGGTTTGGTTGTAGCGCCTTTGGTCTTGGTTCAGCAGGCGTTTCCTAGGCTTTATGCTCCATTGTGGGCACCAATCCACGTTTCGCCCTTGGACCTATACTACCCTTTGACCACTATGGATATGAATGAATATTAAACCCTGTGCGGAATATGGCAGTGCAACTACTAGCCTGTTCACGAAGATGAAAGAAAATCCTTTTGCTACAGACAACATACTTCATCATCATCAACGGCGCAACAACCGGTATCCGGTCTAGGCCTGCCTTAATAAGGAACTCCAGACATCCCGGTTTTACGTCGAGGTCCACCAATTCGATATCCCTAAAAGCTGTCTGGCGTCCTGGCCCACGCCATCGCTCCATCTTAGGCAGGGTCTGCCTCGTCTTCTTTTCTTACCATAGATATTGCCCTTATAGACTTTCCGGGTGGGATCATCTTCATCCATACGGATTAAGTGACCCGCCCACCGTAACCTATTGAGCCGGATTTTATCCACAACCGGACGGTCATGGTATCGCTCATAGATTTCGTCATTGTGTAGGCTACGGGATCGTCCATCCTCATGTAGGGGGCCAAAAATTCTTCGGAGAATTCTTCTCTCGAACGCGGCCAAGAGTTCGCAATTTTTCTTCCTAAGAACCCAAGTTTCCGAGGAATACATGAGGACTGGCAAGATCATAGTCTTGTACAGTAAGAGCTTTGACCCTATAGTGAGACGTTTCGAGCGGAACAGTCTTTGTAAGCTGAAATAGGCTCTGTTGGCTGACAACAACCGTGCGCGGATTTCATCATCGTAGTTGTTATCGGTTGTGGTTTTCGACCCTAGATAGGAGAAATTGTCAACGGTCTCAAAGTTGTATTCTCCTATCCTTATTCTTCTTCGTGTTTGACCAGTGCGGTTTGATGTTGTTGGTAGATTCGTCTTCGGTGCTGACGTTGCCACCATATATTTTGTGTTGCCTTCATTGATGTGCAGCCCAAGATCTCGCGCCAATCAGCGCCTGCTCGATCTGGATGAAGGCAGTTTGTACGTCTCGGGTGGTTCTTCCCATGATGTCGATATCGTCAGCATAGGCCAGTAGTTGGGTGGACTTGAAGAGGATCGTACCTCTTGCATTCACCTCAGCATCACGGATCACTTTCTCGAGGGCCAGGTTAAAGAGGACGCATGATAGCGCATCCCCTTGTCGTAGACCGTTGTTGATGTCGAATGGTCTTGAGAGTGATCCTGCTGCTTTTATCCACCGGCTCCTGGCGACTTATGATTTTTTAGCCGATGAATTGCACGGACTGTTTCTCCTAAACTTGGTGGTGGCAGTATTTGTCCGTCGCCTTCAGTTGGCGGGACCTCCAACTCGCCGATGTTCTGGTTGTTCAGTAGCTCATCAAAGTACTCAACCCATCGCTCTAATATGCCCATTCTGTCCGAAATCAGATTTCCCTCTTTGTCTCGGCAGGATGAGCAGCGAGGTGTATAAGGCTTCATCCTGCTGACTTGTTGGTAAAACTTCCGCGCCTGGTGCGGTTGCTCCCTGTACTTTTCTAGTTCACAGACTTGTTGGTTCTCCCAGGCTTCCTTTTTCCGTCTGTGAAGTCGCTTGTCCGCTCGACGCAGTTCGTGATAAGTCTCTGCGCGTGCCCGCGTCGGTATGCGGCATACTTCCGTTCCGTTGCTAGTTTACATTCATCGTCAAACCAGCCGTTCCGACTCCTTTTGCGGCTGGGGCCAAGTATATTTGTGGCCGTATCCATGATAACGTTCTTCAGGTGGTTGTGAAGATCATTAGTTGATGCTTCATCTCCAGGTCCTCTGTTGACTGCCGTTATTGCGGCATCCATTTCCCTCTTATAGGTGTCGCGGAGGGTTGTGTTGTGGATGGCTTCAGTGTTCACTCTCACCTGATTGTCAGAGGGGATTCTAGGTGGTATTGTTATTCGAGCTCGGAGCACCATGCCAACGAGATAGTGATCCGAGTCTATATTGGCCCCCCTATATGTTCTGACATTCATCAAGGCTGAGAGGTGGCGGCGTTCGATCAACACGTGGTCAATTTGGTTGAAAGTGGTCCCGTCTGGAGAGGCCAACGTATGTTTGTGGACCGCTTTCCGCGCAAACCAGGTACTTCCAACAACCATTTCGTGTGACCCTGCTAATTGAATAGTCCGCAGTCCGTTATCATTTGTTTTTTCGTGTAAGCTATGGGAGCCAACGTATCGTCTGAATACGGGCTCCTTCCCTACTTGGCTGTTAAAATCCCCAAGTATGATTTTGCTATCATATCTGGGACAGGCTTCGAGGGTTCTTTCTACTGCCTCGTAGAAAGTATCCTTCTCCGACTCTGCAGTCTCCTCTGTAGAGGCGTGAACGTTTATGAGGCTTATATTTCTAAACTTGCCTCGCAAGCGCAGAGTGCATAGCCGTTCGCTTATGCTTTCAAAGCCGATAACAGCATACTTAAAGACGGCTAAAACGACGATAACAATTTTTTTGGCTAGCAATTTGCCAATTTTGAAACTGGATTGCTAGCGAAATGTTAATAATGCTTCGACATTACTAATGGCTCATAATTGGTTCTTGAAATGTGCGCAATACTGATCGACAATAGTATGGGGGACTTGCTACTCCGAACTTGAACAAGAATTCTGAGGATATGGACAGGACAATCGGGAAATGAGATGGTGGGACTCTCGAGGGTATTTCTCTTGCGCTCTGCTTCTGTGCTCTGTAAAACTTAGTAGGAGACGCGAACCCGATGTCGGGCTAATTTTGGCGATTACGGTAAGGCGCTTTGTAATGACCTGGGAACCGATTCCCCATGGGATTCTGATTACTGGATACTGATCCAAGTTTATGGGTATCACCATTGTGCAACGCTACACAACTACAAAGATTTCGAATATAGAAGAGATAGATGTTCACACGTAGTTAAGGAGAGGCTTCCTAACAGTGATATTGAATCGTGATGGGTGACCTGAATGAAAAGGTGGGCTCTGATATCACCTTACTCGCCATCGGTTTCAGAGTTGCTTTTAGCATAACAGACGAAGTTCTGATATTTGATATTGATTGTTAAGGGAGCCATTCTTCGAAACTACCCAACCGAATAATTTGAAAAAAATAAGGAGGCTGCCACTATATGATGTCTGAGCTTGGAAATACCTTCCATACTGATATGTGTTCAAATAAAGTTAATAATAGTATATTACTATAATTTTTAGTAATTGGCTGCGAACCCCCCCTTAAGTGCATCCACGAAGTGGATGTAGGCTATAGCCTACAGCCATTGAGCATGATCCTACCGCTTCTTTACAAATTCAAGACTATGAATGTCAATATTACCCGAAATTGGATACTTTCACATAATACAGGGTGCGGCAGCATAACTTCCTTTTTTAAAATGCGCGCCAGTCAGTTAGCGGAGCGCTTGTGGTCTCGTTCAAGAGGGGATACTGTAAAGTTTTGTCCCGACACGGTTCAGTCGCCATCATGCGTTGGAATAGTGAGGAACGTGCCTTTGCCGTTGAGGTTTACTTTTCAAGCGGATGTTCGGTTATTGCAACACAGCGTGCATTTCGGAATCGCTTTAATTTAGCCCCGTTGGCTCCCGTCCCAGACCGCAAATCAATTGTTACATGGGTCACTACATTCAGACAAACTGCAAGTGCGACAAAAGGAAGAACTGGAGTCCCTCGGCCCGTTAGATCACCTGAGAACATTCAAGCAGTGAGAGCGTCAATGTTGCGATCACAACGGCATTCTGCGCGCAAACACGCATCTGCCCTTGGACTATCCGATCGTTCTGTGAGAAGAATTCTTCGTGATGATCTTCATTTTCATCCCTATAAGATGGCGATAGTGCAGGAACTTTCAGAACGTGACTTCAATTCTCGGATGAACGCGTGTGAGCTTCTTCTTGATGTCGTTCCCGAGGGTGCTATTGTTTTTTTTAGCGATGAAGCCCATTTTCATTTGTGTGGGTCGGTTAACAAACAAAACATGCGCTACTGGGATGACACCAACCCTCGAGAATTGCATCAAAAGCCTTTGCATTCACCCAAAGTCACAGTGTGGTGTGCAATTTCCTCAGCTGGAATTATTGGTCCCTAGTTTTTTGAGGAAAATGAGGTTACAGTGACAGTGAATTCGGACCGGTATGTAAACATCCTACCACGGCTAGAAAATTTGGATTTGGGGGACACTTGGTTCCAACAAGACGGTGCAGCAGCACACACTTCAAGAGCATCGATGGCTGTTTTGAGGGAACACTTTCCAGAGTGCCTTATCTCAATTAGAGGCGATTTGGAATGGCCGGCACGCTCTCCCGATCTGTTCCCTTGTGATTTTTTCTATGGGGTTTTTTGAAATCCCGTGTTTATGTGAACCGTCCAAGAACCCTACAAGATTTGAAGACCAACATCCAAGAAGAAATTGCCAACATAACACCTGCTATGCTAACAAGAGTCATGACAAACGCCAGAAATCGGTTTACGCAATGTATGGAGAATGGGGGACGTCACCTAACAGATTTGATCTTCAAAACAATGTAAATAAAAAATTTAGACATGTACCTACATTATAAAAAATAAATAAATATTTTCCGATGCATACAATAGTTTTTATTGAGTTTTGAAAAAAGGAAGTTATGCTGCCGCACCCTGTATATGCATATATTACGTGCTACATACTAATGGGACAAATGCACACTCAAGTGTTTTTAAATAAGAAATTCACAAAACCTTTCGTGCCTGAAGCGTCCAGCTTCCGATTTCTCGACTTGTTTTATTTGTCACTATTATGTCTGCTCACAACGGAAGGGAATGGAATTCCCAAATTTGATACTGTCGTCCAGCGGTGAGGAAATTTTCTTTTAGCGCAAACGGCACAAACTCTAAATAACGCGCCCCATAATATCGATGAATACTGAGCAACGATCAAAGATATTATATCTCTTGTGCGGATGTCGGCCACCTGTGGCGCTGAGAGTTCCGTTGATGGTTGTGAGTGGGGATCAAAGCGACGAACTGGAGCTTCGTTGCCATGATATAATACAAGAAGTATAACGTAGCGTCTTCTGCTTCTTTAGAGTTTGTCCCGTTCGGAAGCGGAGTTGGCTAGTGTCAATTGATTGGGCCATTTTGGTCCTTTTGCATCAACTTAACTGTTCAGACCAATCTTCGCTAGTGAGTCCAACCCCATATAGATCGCGGATGTCCAGTTCTCCATTGAGTGATAGCGTTGATCCACGATATTTAAACCACTCAGCTCTCGGCAAGTCACTGCCATTGACTGTGATAATTCCTGTTTCATTCCGGCGGTCGTGTTGAATAATTGGATAAGTTGTTCGAGATGGTTTTTGCTATTAGACGGTAGGAGAGCACGAACGCCACTTTGTCCAAGTTGCATTTAAGCTAGAAACCATGTCATAAAGCTGTTCACCGTTGGCTGATAGCACTGATCCAAGACACTTAAATCATTTCGGTCTCGGCAGGTCCCTGTCACTGATAATGGTTTCATCGATGTCTGTCGTCAAAAATTCTGTTTCGTGCAAATCTAGTTTCAGGATATATGTATGTATCACGTTGCGTGAACAAGACATAACAAGTAAATACATGGATGCTATTGTCGGAGGCAGGACCAATGTAAGTTGAGGAGTCTCGAATGAAACAACTTGAATTTGGGAATTGATTTTTTTTGTTCACGATTTAAATTAACTACAATTTCCTAATTAAAATGTTACCTGGCAGCAGAAATACACAGCTGTGAATTTAGATATCTTTGATGCCCTGCGTTGGAAAAGATCTCAAGGCAAAATCACTTGAATTTTAGTCTTTGAAGTATGGAATTGGTTCGGGTGATTGTATGTGGGTAGAATTGGGAAATATTACTCTGGGAGTTGCGGAATGCGCTTCTCGAAGCTATGGTGCGAATTACAGGTAACTGCTGAATTGAGAAGAGTGTTTATTGGGCAGAGATATTAATATGTTAAGTTCTACATTACCCGATCACACCGCGACTTTTGTTCAATGAATAAATATATTGTTTTCCAAGACTTCATCCTAATTCCTGAATGTCAAATTCCAGGAAACTGAAATCGTAATATATTGGGCAAATGTGTTTTATTGTTTTGAGCTAATTTTTAGGTTTTCAATACGGAATTTTCCAGATAGTGCTATATGCGAAGTGAAAATAATGTTGCTTCTCACGCGGTTTCTTGATTAATCGTGCAGATTGTATTGTGGTCGGGTTTACAGTTATTTGAACGGTGTCGAGAATGCGGTTGTCGCGAATGCGGCACAGTAACCGCATCGGACAGTAATTTGAACATTCTGCTAGACTACCTTTCTCTTTCCATATTAAAACGATGGTGATTTCTTGCCAGCCGAATTGTGTTCTATGCTTCTCAATAACCCGATTTAAAAACTCACCTGGCCAAAATGTTGGGTCCTCTTCCCACCTTTTCGTTTTCCATCGCTCAGCTGCAATTGAAATCACGTATTTGCTTCCCGGTTGGCGTTTTTGTAAATTTGCTAATTGAATAGCATTTCATCGTCGAGAAACTTATGGTAGAGGCCTTTCTTCTCATAGATCATCATTTAGACATCATTGATAGCAATGAAAGGCCGATATTCAGGTGCAGTGGTCTCATAGGCAACAGCTTTGCAGACAGTAACAAGGCATCTTATGAGGATACAGTCGATTTGCGTTTTATTGCTTCCAATATAAAATGTAGGAGGAGGAGATAATCGTTTGATTATATTGACAAGTATAAGATCGTGAATGCGCGCTAAATCGTTTATACGCTCGCTACCCTCATTGCATGCTCCAAAGTCGTTCCCCATGGTACTTATTGCCGACTGCCTTTTCACCCACATGACCATTAAGATCGCCAATGACGATATGTTCATCGGCCAGCAAGTTACAGGCCTTTGTGCCGAGAAGTTGCCAAACGCAAATATCAATGCGCCTTTTCTGAAGAGCTCTTGCGAGTTTTATTTAGTGTTCAGACACGTACTTGTTTGGTTTGGACTAATTTAGTTACGTCTTGATACCATCCATACGTCCTGTCACCAAAAGAGATCAGGTCGGATTTAGCATAGTAGTATATATGTAGTAGGTTGCATCAAGCCTTCCTCGTTTATCTGGGCCTGGGTCAGCATGTTATGTCAATATGTCTCGGAAGAATTTGAAGTCCACATCCAAAGTTTGGCTGGGCTGCATCTTGCCAGCCTCTCGGTATCGGCAACGTTCTTCAAAAAGGTAACAACTCAACTGCGGGTTATGCCATTCAATGGAACCCACTATTCCAGGATAGCCATCTATCGATAGCTTTAGCCTTAGAACTATATGGCACAGAACAGTGGATAGAGCATGCATTCCACGCAAGGGAACTAAGTTGTAAACTTTGTTTTCCAGCATCTTTACTATTACGTTTATAAAGCAAGTCGACTGATGTGATAAGCGACAAGGAAACACGTCTTTCTATTGAATATTTATTGAAGTAACAAATAAACGCATCCACCTTCCTAAATGCACATGGTTCAAGTCTGATATCTCCCGGAAATCTCGTAGCAATCCAAGTTTTTTTAACTTCGAAATTATTTAGCATCCGTGGTGGTATTAAATACCTGAGACCGTGTTCAGAATATTGCAGCTCATTGAAATACACTTATGCATCGTCAAAATATTTGATAAACGTTGAGAAATATTTTATTTAGGCGACGCTTGTCATTTCAGTTCGCTTTTAAACGATCTGTCAGCTTTGCCATGTAATATTCATGGAGTCGCCTCGGGTGCCCGGCTTTAATATTGCTTTGTTGCTATTGAAAAAGTCTATTAGTGAAAATAATTGTTGGTAATATTCGACACTTCTGCTAAGTTGTCTGCGTTCTCTGCCTGTAAAAAGCGTTTGGATCGACCATTAGTAAGCAATAAACGGAATGTTTATTGCAATATCAAATCAAGTCCTGAATTGTTGGTTTATAAATATGAGATACGCGGATAAAAGCAGCGGACAATTCAAACACGGGTGGTATTGTACTCCCCTGAATATTAATGTCACGCGAAGTCCAAGCCACTGGCATTTACCCTTTAAGATAGTTATTTGGCCATTTAGCAGTAATCAGTTGGCTTGAAAACGGTATATCGCTCCACTCCACATTACCATCAGTTTCGACTAGCCCAGCCAAATCGCTGGAAGAACAGCCTTCTGCAGAGTTTTATAACTCGTTTTACGATGGCTCCTTAGTAGAAGGTAATCATAATAAAGAATTATGATGGAGCTTAGAAGCAGAGGTAGTGGTACTTAATAGAATTACAGTAGATGTATGCAAAGGTGATTTATAGTCAACCTGACAACTTGGCCATTAAAACTGGGTCCCCGAGAGTGGCTGGAATGAGCGACTTAAAGATAGTGAATTGCCTCCGGTGGCTATTAAAATTCCCATGCCATGTAATTGGAAGGTAATTTATCGTACCTAATTCGATAATGAAATTCAGAGATTGCTTAGTGCAGTACTTAACGCTTTGAGAGGAAATGGCGGCATTCATAGCTTGATCCCCGCACCAAATAAATATAGGCGGTAGTTGGCTAATACAAAAACATATAAAGGGTCAAGGACAGTGTTCGGTAAAGTCCGTAATACGCGCACTATTGAAGTGATTGATCGCTGTAGGAACACTTTCACTGCCCAAGCATGTCATTGTCGGTCGTATATTACGTCAAATCCCGAATTTTTTAGAGACCGATGAAACCAACTATTGCTTCGCTCACATCGATGGTGAGAGCTAGTGTAAACATAGTTATGCTGTTCAAATAAATAACTTGTCACCCTTGTAACGTCAAACGTGGCAGTCACCAGCAGCACAAACCACTTCACCAGAGCAGAACAAATAAAAGTAGTCAAATCAAACACTGCTTCACAACAATGTAAAAAGTAATAACATTTATGGGACGTCAATTTCATTCATTTAGTAATTGAATAAATATGTTTACATACAAGAAATTCTGTCCTTCTCCTCAAAAATGAGTTATCAAACAGACTTACATCCAATAAGCCTCTCTAGACATATTGGAAACATCTTTTTTCTAAGTTCGTACTGTATTTATTTATGATCTATAAACATTTGTTGGTGTTCTGAGGCTACTTATTTACATACTTATGTATGTGTATGAATTATTTCTGTCTACACCAAATAAAGGTACAGCATATCCTACTCTTAGTAGCTTGTCTGGCAGCACATTACTTACATAACATACCATAGAGGGGTGAGATAAGAATAGTACTTTCATTGATGAAACTTTTTATCATTTCCAGATATCAGAATGTGCAGCGAAAGGCGGTGAATGTGACTGAGACCAAAGGGCGACCTGTGTGCGGTACTGATAAGCAAACCTATCCGACGCGATGTCACTTAATTCGGGCACAATGCAGCGGCCATCAGGTGAGCCTCAAGCACCGGGGGTCATGCCGAGGTAACAGAATTCCTTTTTAGCATTAGTCTGTAGCTGAACGTAAATTATTGCGAAGGTGGAAATATGCATGTACAACTCAGACTAACGGGTTTCAAAATTTCATCAATTAATTTCGCTCAGTATATTGAGAGCTTCTCTTTGCCACCGTATCCTTGCCCCCTTGATGCCACTGCCCTAACTTGAAATCTAAGGCTTGAAAATTGGTGGGGAAACGGTGCGAGCGGATATTCTCGAAAGAAAACTTGAGCCAATATGATTAATTATTTTGTTAAAGGTTTTATTTAGGAAAAAAAATCACCCGATGTTCAGCATTTTTCCCCACTAAAAAACCTCTACCTCACCAAGTCATAACTAACTTAAACAAGTCGGGAAACATTTCAGTGGACATTTGTATGGACGTATGCATATATTATGTGAGAATATTCACTTTCCTGAGATACTGACGTTCAAAGTCTTGAATTTGAGCAGAAGCGACAACTTTGACCTCTTATAACTTTGTTAGTAATAGTGAGATTCCCACCAAATTAGGTAGGTACGATCATGCTCTAAGTCATAGCCTTCAGTGCTGCATGAAATTTAGGGGGATTTTGCAGTCAATTACTAAAAATGATGGTAATACACTATTATTAACTTTATTTAAATCAGTATGAAAGGTATTTCGGGACCTATGCACCATATAGTGCAGACTCTTGCTTTTTTCAGATTTTTCGGTTGGATTGTTTCTGAGAATGGGTCCGTGAAAGAAATGATCACTTTCGATCCTCCGCACCCCCCACCCTTTCAAAAAAATGTCGAAACTAAGACCGACTTCGAAAAGTACTAACCGAGACCTTTCATTTGATATTCCACATGGCTACATCTGATGAAAAATTGTACACACCCCTTTTGCATGTATGGGGACCCCCGACCTTAAATTCAACTTAGAATAAAGTTACTTACTGTATGCATCCCCACCTTTCCACCAAACTTGGTGTAAATCATTTCCGACAAAAATGAGTGAAGCAGACAGACACACAGTAAACTTATTTTAATAAGGTTTTGTTTTACACAGAACCTTAAAAAGATGAACTAGTAACTCTTCTTCACATTTGAAGTTATATGAGTTGAGAAAATCACCTTTTTTCCGACAAGGTCGTGATCTATTATAAAACCGCTTCCATCTCCGAGTTTTCAAGTTTCAGTTTATTTTCCAGTCAATCATTACTCCCAAATATTTGAGCGCTGCTCGCGAGTATATGATTGGCTCGCCAACCGTAATTTTTGTGTAGGTTGTTTTTTAGCGTTTTGTGATCAAAACCACTTCAATTTTATGCTCCGTGAGTGCAAATCCAATATTCTCAAGCCAGGATCTAATGTCCCAAATTACCTCCGTGTGTCAGGATTTCGATCTGCTGCGCCACCATAATCACTCCAATGTCGTCTGCAAAGCGAAGAACAGATCCTTGGGAGTCTTAGATCAACAACCTCCCGAAAAGGAATTCTCTGACATACACAGCAGGTGTTCGAAAGTTTCTAATCTCTCTTTCTTCTATTGCTGTCTTCTTGGTTTTCGTTTCGTTTGATCCACACTCTCCCTTTCTGCGATTAGTATAAGTCTATGATAGATGAGCCATTTAGTAGGTATATAGGCCCATAGGACGAAGGATCGTCCAGAGGCTTACCATCTTCTCCGATACTGGTTTATCGAATTTCCTGAATGTCCAAACCGTTTGCCTAGTAGTCACTTTGCGTACAGTTCTCACTCACTTCTCATTGGACGTTCTTGGATAATAAGTCGCTGTCAAACGTAAGGTTTCTTGCGGAGCACGTCTCCGAAAATTATTGACCCACCGGTATTTGCCAGAACTAGATTCAGCTATCAAAACGCTTTGAATTATATACGACCTTATGCATTTGTTTCGCGACTTCCCCAATCTTCGCCATAATTGTTGAAATCGCTAGCTATTATGATTGAGTTGCGCGACTTGCTTCAGAAACTACTTACATTTCCCATCAGTATGAATTCATCAAGTGTGAGGCTTCGTAGAGCATATCAACCGAATATGTTGGCGCCGCCTACTTTTTTTTATGGTATGGAGGGCATTTCGAAGCCTAGAGCCCATAAAGTGGCAGCTTCATGAATTTCTTCAGATTTTTCGGTTAGGTAGTTTTTAAGAGTCATCATTCATGAACTGCGCAACGAACAGTATCCGGTATAGGCCTGCCCTTATATCCAACTCCAGGCACAGCCGGTCTTGCGTCGAGGTCCACCAATTCGATATCCCTAAAAGCTGTCTGGCGTCCTGACATCGCTCCATCTCGGGCAGGATCTGCTTCGTCTTCTTTTTCTACCATAGATATTGCACTTATAGACTTACCGGTCGGATCATCCTCATCCATGCGGATTAAATGACTTGTCCACTGCAGCCTGTTGAACCAGATTTTATCCACAACCAGACGGTCGTGGCATTGCTCATAGTTTTCGCCGTTATGTAGGCTACGGAATCGTCCATCCTCATATGGGGGGCCAAAAATTCTTCGGAGGATTCTTCTCTTCGAGCGAAACAGTTTTTGTAAGCTGAAATAAGCTTGGCAGCCGACAACAGTGCGCGGATTTTATCGTAGCTGTTATCGGTTGTGATTTTCGACCCTAGATAGAAGAAATTTTCAAATTCTCAGTGACGTTGCCACCATGTACTTCGTCTTGCCTTCATTAACGTGCAGCGCAAGATCTGTTCGATCTGGATGAAGACTGCACATCTCGGGTTGTTCTTCCTATAATGTAAATATTGTCAGCGTAGGCCAGGATTTGGATGGAGTTGAAGAGGATGGTGCCTCCCGTATTTATGTCTGCACCGCGAATCACATTCTCCAGGGCCAGATTAAAGAAACATCCCCTTGTCTAAGACCGTTGTTGATGATATCGAGAGTGATCCTGTCGCTTCTATCTGGCCTCGCACATTGGTCAAGGTCAGCCTAGTCAGTCTTATCAATTTCGTCGGGATACCGAATTCTCTCATGGCCGTGTACAGTTGAAAAGATGGTGCAACAGATTTTCCATCGCTTTCCGCAGATCAGAAAATCTGATCTGTTCTTGATTTGCCTGGAGTGAAGCCTCTTTGGTATGGGCCAATGATGTTCTGAGCATATGGCGCTATCCGGCCTAGCCAGATAGCGGAGAATATCTTATAGATGTTACCCAGCAACATGATACCTCTATAATTGCTGCACTGCGTGATATCCTCCATTTTATGTGCGAGTCGTCAGGCATTCATTTGCTGTCCCATACTTTGAGCATCAGTTGATGAAGCGCTTGGTGTAATTGGTCGCCTCCATATTTAACAAATTCGGTTGTAATTCTACCGGCTCCTGCCGACTTATGATTTTTAAGCCAATGAATTGCACCGACTGTTTCTTCTATGCTTGGAGGTGGCGGTATTTGTCCGTCATCTTCAGTTGGCGAAACCTCCTACTCGTCGATATTTTGGTTGTTGAGCAGTTCATCAAAATACTCAACCCATCGCTCCAATATTCCCATGCTGTCGGAAATCAGATTTCCCTCTTTATCTCGGCAGAATGAACATCGAGGTGTGTAAGGCTTCATCCTGCTGACCTGTTGGTAAAACTTCCGCGCCTGGAGATATTGCTTCATCTATTTCCCGCTTATAGGTGTTACGGAGGGCTGTGTTGTGAATGGCTTCAGCATTCACTCTCACTTGATTATCAGAGGGGATTGTAGGTGGTGTCGGAGCTCGGAGAACTATGCCAGCGAGACCTACCGACTCTATATTGGCTTCCCTATATGTTCTAGATCAAAGGGTAGTATAGGTCCCAGGGCGAAACGTGGATTGGTACATACGATGGAGCATAAAACCTGGGAAATGCTTGCTGAACCAACACTAACAGGATGACGGCGAGTCTCCCGCGCCTAAAAACGGAACAAATTGTACCAACTGGTCCTCCAGGTTGGGGGTTGGGAAGGGCTGACAACCCTACACGGAAAACAACTTGTTACGAAGCCACAACAGGAGCCTTGGACAGGACGGACTTTAAAACGGCGGACACGGCAACGACAACGGATGAACGATTTGCGCATTTTCTCATGGAACGTGCGCTCCCTGTACAGAGATGAAGCTGATGAGCAGCTAGCCGATACCCTGTCCCAATATAGGGCTGATATAACAGCGTTACAAGAGATGCGATGGACAGGGACCGGTTTCCTGGAGAATAGCCACTACACCATATATTATAGCGGTCATTCAGTAAACCATGTGCTCGGAGTAGGTTTCTTAGTCAGCCAAAAAATGAAACCTGCTGTTATCAGCTTTGAAAACATAAGCGAACGACTATGCACTCTGCGCTTGCGAGGCAAGTTTAGAAATATAAGCCTCATAAACGTTCACGCCCCTACAGAGGAGACTGGAGAGTCGGAGAAGGATACCTTCTACGAGGCAGTAGAACGAACCCTCGAAGCCTGTCCCAGATATGATATTAAAATCATACTTGGGGATTTTAACAGCCAAGTAGAGAAGGAGCCCGTATTCAGGCGATACGCTGGCTCCCATAGCTTACACGAAAAAACAAATGATAACGGACTGCGGATTATTCAATTAGCAGGGTCACACGAAATGGTTGTTGGAAGTACCTGGTTTGCGCGGAAAGCGGTGCACAAACATACGTGGGCCTCTCCAGACGGGACCACTTTCAACCAAATCGACCACGTGTTGATCGAACGCCGCCACCTCTCAGCCTTGATGAATGTCAGAACATATAGGGGGGCCAATATAGACTCGGATCACTATCTCGTTGGCATGGTGCTCCGAGCTCGAATAACAATACCACCTAGAATCCCCTCTGACAATCAGGTGAGAGTGAACACTGAAGCCATCCACAACACAACCCTCCGCGACAGCTATAAGATGGAAATGGATGCCGCAATAACCGCAGTCAACAGAGGACCTGGAGATGAAGCATCAACAAATGATCTTCACAATCACCTGAAGAATGTTATCATGGATACGGCCACAAACATACTTGGCCCCAGCCGCAAAAGGAGTCGGAACGGCTGGTTTGACCATGAATGTAAACTAGCAACGGAACGGAAGAATGCCGCATACCGAGTAATGTTGCATTCTCAAAGAACGCGGGCACGCGCAGAGACTTATCACGAACTCCGTCGAGCGGAGAAGCAACTTCACAGACGGAAAAAGGAAACCTGGGAGAATCAACAGGCCTGTGAACTAGAAAAGTACAGGGAGCAGCCGCAACAGCCGGGGAAGTTTTACCAACAAGTCAGCAGGATGAAGCCTTATACACCACGATGCTCATCCTGTCGAGACAAAGAGGGAAATCTGATTTCCGACAGAATGGGCATATTAGAGCGATGGGGTTGAGTACTTTGATGAGCTACTGAACAACCAGAACATCGGCGAGTTGGAGGTCCCGCCAACTGAAGACGACGGACAAATACTGCCACCACCAAGTTTACGCACATCCATGAAGGCAAGACAAAATATATGGTGGCAACGTCAGCACCGAAGACGAATCAACCAACAACATCAAATCGCATTGGTCAAACACCAAGAAGAATAATGATAGGAGAATACAACTTTGAGACCGTTGACAATTTCTCCTATCTAGGGTCGAAAATCATAACCGATAACAACTACGATGATGAAATCCGCGCACGGTTGTTGTCAGCCAACAGAGCCTATTTCAGCTTACAAAGACTGTTCTACTCGAAACGTCTCACCATAGGGTCAAAGCTCTTACTGTACAAGACTATGATCTTGCCAGTCCTCATGTATTCCTCGGAAACTTGGGTTCTCGACAAGAAGAATTGCGAACTCTTGGCCGCGTTCGAGAGAAGAATCCTCCGAAGAATTTTTGGCCCCCTACATGAGGATGGACGATTCCGTAGCCTACGATCGTCCAGTTGTGGATAAAATCCGGCTCAATAGGTTACGGTGGGCGGGTCACTTAATCCGTATGGATGAGAATGATCCCACCCGCAGAGTCTATAAGGGCAATATCTATGGTAGAAAAAGAAAACGAGGCAGACCCTGCCTAAGATGGAGCGATGGCGTAGGTCAGGACGCCAGACAGCTTTTAGGGATATCGAATTGGTGGACCTCGGCGCAAAACCGGGATGTCTGGAGTTCCTTATTAAGGCAAGCCTAGACCGGATACCGGTTGTTGCGCCGTTGATGATGATGATGATATGTTCTTGCATTCATCAAGACTGAGAGGTGGCTGCGTTCAATAAAGACGTGGTAAATTTGGTTGAGAGTGGTCCCGTCTGGAAAGGCCCACGTATGTTTGTGGACCGCTTTACGCGCAAACCAAGTACTTCCAACAACCATTTCGTGTGATACTACTAGCTGAATAACCCGCAGTCCGTTATCGTTTTTATCCCTATGTAAGCTATGGGAGCCAACGTATCGCTCCAACCCTACTTGACTGTTGAAATCTCCAAGTATGATTTTTATATCATACTTGGGACAGGTTTTGAGGGTCTGCTCAACTGCCTCATAGAAGGTATCCTTCTCCGACCCTGCAGTCTCCTCTGTAGGGGCGTGAACGTTAATGAGGCTTATATTTCTATTTGCCTTACAAACGCAGAGTGCGTAGCCTTTCGGTGATATTTTCAAAGCCGATAACAGCAGGTTTCATTTTTTGGCTGACTAAGAAACCTACTCCCAGCGCATGGTTTACTTGATGGCTGCAATAATATATGGTGTAGCGGCTCTTCTGCAGGAAATCAGTTGTTCCGTTGTCGTTGCCTGGTTCCTCGTTTTGAAATCCATCCTGTCCGAGGCTTCTTCTGTGGCTTCATAACTTTGGTTTCCCGTGTAGGGTTGTCAATCCTTCCCAAGCCTCAACCAGGAGAACCAGTTGGTACATTTTGTCCTGTTTTTAGGCGCGGGAGACTCTCCTCCATCCTTCTCCATCTGCAGCTTGACGTCGAAAAAGGGCTCCCAGCGGTCACCACGTGGAGGTGGAGTAGTAAAGCAGTTGGTGTCGATTCAGCAGGGGTTTCCCAGGTTTTATGCTCCATCGTGGGTACCATTCCACGTTTCGCTCTGGGACCTATACTGCTTTTGGCAACCAGTTTCTGAGAATGGGTTCGTTAAAGAAATGATCACTTTCGACCCCCTGCACTCCCCACCTTTCCAACAAATGTCGAAACTAAGACCGGCTTCGGAAAGTACCTTTCGTTGACTTTCGTATGGCTATAATTGATAAAAACAAAACATGTACACCCACCTTTTGCATTTAAAGGGACCCCCCTTTTTTTAAATTCGATGTAGGAATATGTAACTCATTGTATGCGTGAGCGTTCACAGTTCCCACCTTTCCACCAAATTTGGTTTGAATCGCTACAACGGTCTCCGAGAAAAATGCGTGTGATGGACAGAAAAGCGGACAGACAGACAATAAACCGATTTTAATAAGGTTTTGTGTAAAACGAAATAAAAATAAAAGCAATGACAGCAATTATTCGCAAGCGTCTCTGAAAAAAGTTGAATTGTAGTGCCGCTCATAACTTGGTGCTGGATCGTCTGAAATAAAAAAACCAAAGTTCTTTCATTAGATGATTGCTTTCTCCAGCGCTAACGATAGTGCTGGGAGGGTTTTTGGAAATTTAAATTTTTCACTTTTTGGGAACACTTGAAAAACGCAATTTTTGATCGGTGCAGTAATTTTGGAGTTTTGTGGGGCACTGACGTTGAAAACAGGAGTTGTGGGTAAAACGATTTGATGTTTTGAACGCTGAAGAAATTATTATAAAACGTTCATAAGCGAATCACACTGAACCATCGATTCTAGGTCCATAAAGGATGTTGCTATCATCCATGATGTTTGCAGCACCCTCTTGCTCCTGCCTACGATGAATCCTGCCTTCTTTATTCTATTTTTCAGCTCCCAGCTCCGCTCGGCTTATCGCGTCCATTCATGGGCGCTTAGTCCACTACTGATTCGCATGCCTTGCATATATGTTAATAAAGCAAAGAACCTTTATTAAAGCACATGCAATTTCAACGATGACAAAGGTTTCTCTTAAGTTCTTTGATGAGATTTTCCAAATAAGTTGGTTCGAACTCTTATTATTGTTTTGCGTAAAACCTTCGACACGATGGAGGGCGCATTTGTTCAGATCTTTAGAGAAAGGCTTGATGGCATCCAAAACATCTTTGGGGAGTCCATTGCTTTTGCAGCTGCAACATTTTGCCATTCAAAACGTTGCTTATACTGCTGTATATTAGTTTCGTTCCGATTCATCTCAGATTTTCACATTATATTCTTGAAACGCTTTCCATTCAGAAAATTAAGTAGAAAAATGCCATAAACAAAAACGTTGGCCCCCTTAAGTAATTCGAAATTGCTTTCTTCCTTATATAATTGATTAGAGAATATACAGCAATTCACAAGCCCTTCCGGTCCCCATGATACAGTTTCAAGTTTACTTCCAACAAAATGTACGTATATCCTTCTAGAGTCTGCAAAACTCTCTGCTCAGAGGTTTTCGATATGCAACATTATTATTTATTGGTTCTATTTTATGTTTTTTGTGGCCCTTTCGTACTGGCTATTTTGCTACCAATTTGTTAATCTGCTTGTTGTCTTGAAGTTTGAATTTTTGGCTACAGACTCATATTTTATCTGTTTTACTTCTCCACACATATCATAGATCCATCATTTTCAGAATGTGCTGAGTCACGAAGCTACGCCCTATCACATCGAAATTCCTCTCCATCAAAATTTGTTCCACGGTGTCGAGCGGATGGCTCATTTGCACCTGTTCAATGTATGGAAGGATCAGGGTGTTGGTGCTCCGACAGCAACGGCATACCCATTCCAGGTACTGCTACAAGAAATGGAAAGCCAAATTGTCGTCGGTACGGTAAATCGAATATCCGTCGGGCCACAAATATCAGCAGTCGAAACAAGCGAGGTTGCACACAACACGACCAAGCAGCCTTCAATACCAATTTGATTGAAGTATTCCAGAGGGAATATGCGCGGTATCAAGGTCAACAGGTAGTGGGTGATGGAGGTTCTATTCGTGAAGAGAGTGTGGTGGATTGGAAGTTCAAAGCGTTGGACACAAACAACAACAACATGCTAGATAAAACGGAGTATCGCGAGTTTAAGAGACTCGTTAAGAAGGTAAGTAGTGCATTTATCAGATTTGACTTTTATTACTTCCAACAACTTTTTTTTTAATTTTTGTTAGCAAACAGTGGAACCCATTCTCGAAAAAAGGAATCTTTATTTATTCTCTATAAATTTTCAATATTTCTGAACTTCTAAACTTACATCTTAAATCTACAAAGGTTCTATGGAAAATTACAATTTAAAATTGAAGTCAGCATCCAAACCCATTTTTTCGAACTGTGGTAAATACTGCCGGATTGCCATCTCCACGTCAATCGCGTTCATCTTCTCTTGAATCCTTACTTTGATGGGATTTTCAAGCCCATCCATAATTTGATAACGTAGTAAGTTCGGCAAGACATTTACTCCAAATTCCAAAATGTAGTCTAGAGTTCCAGCACCGTCGCAACGTATCTGGATGTTGCCCAAGTCGAATTGTAGATCTTTAATTTGAGGTCGTTTTCGCAAATCTAGTGCTTGGCTGACTTCAATAGTTGCTTTAATGTGTTGCACTGTAAACTCGGCATGTCCAGCTCTAGTGACCATTCCATTTCCCATTCCAACTTCCCATTGCGTGGCGCCCGCCAGCTTCTGAGTACCAACTTGAAAACGCATGGATATTGTGTTGTTTGCCATGACCACCGTCATATTCCCTACTCTATAGAATGAAGATGCCCCTGTTAAATATGTGTTGGTCATTTGCATTGAGAACAACCCCATAGTGTGATTATAATCCCGAATCATATAAGGTTCATAGCCCATACTGCGCACTTTCTTGCGTCCTTCAGCAATGGCCATATCCAGAGGCGAAATTGAGTTGGGGAAACGGAACTCACCCGTTGCGTTAGCTATATTTGAATCAATTTCAGTGCGGATTTGCTTATAAGCTTCAGCTAACATAAATGGTTTCATTGAATCAAAAACTAAGGTAGGGGCCGAGTTAATAAACCCTTGGAACACGCTCCCCAATATCCCTAGATTTTGAAAATCCATCGCCATGTCAGAGAAGGTTATGTCGATTTGAATGTCGTCTGTTTTTATCATTCCGTCTCGCTGAACCGCCAAGGAAGCGTTGCCTTTTACCATAACATTTTTGAGCATCACTTTGAAGGGTCCTTGGGTTCGACTGAAGAGCGAGGATAATGTGTAATCACCGACCATGTTCATGTTATCTAGTTGAATTCCAACGAACGCCTGAAAAATAAAAGCATGGGAACAATGATGTTACAATTGATCGTCAATTTTATAATATCAATAAATAGAAGTGAAAATGAATATTATAATGATATTAATAAGCCCTCACTAACAGTACTTTTAAATATTCGTACGTCAACGCGAAAAGCTGAGAGCGGAGGGATTTATGATATATCGTGAGTGGATGTCGGACACCAGTCAAATCAGGGTAGTAATCGCAGCTGAGCGCAATGCTAACCACATTACCTCCTACAGTGTTCCGTAGTCGTCTAATATGCCAGCTAATTTCCATATCTATACTTACTGCGGAGCCCCCTATTCTTTCTGTTATAATCTGAACAAAATTTTAAATTTTATTCTGAAATTTTGGCAGTACATTTTCAGTATGGTACTTTCGAAATACATATGGAAAGAAAAAATTCGACTTTTTAAAATCGCCGCACTGTGCTACTAACTTAATCCATTATACTACAAAATCTAGCCAGTTTTAGAGGGCACGTCGTGCTGAAATCCAAATATCATATTGACTGGTTTAAGACTGCATCAAAACGAACAGTGGAAAATTTTCCTATAGACATAGTGCATACCGCGGTAGATTGCTAGCCCAATTGCCTCAAAGTTTTATCAAGGCTAAAGATGGTTACTTCGAGTAATGTTCTTCATTTTCTTATTCCCTAGTTTATTAACAATCTTCTCCTGTTTCTTTAGCTTTTGAATGCTGTCGCGAGGCTTTCAAATCGCCATACAGCGTATCAAGTTGTTTAGGACGGCCTTTTGGTCGCTTACCATCGACTTCGATGTTCAGACCAATTTTGGCAAGTGAAGTCTCTTAGGGCCAATTACATGACCATACCATCGAAGACGCCTCTCTCGCAATTTTTCCACGATCCTCATTTCAAATGTGATTAAGGCCTGGCACGCCGCTAGTCTAGTAATTGAGATGAAGATGTTGCATCTTCATCTCAATTACTGTAAGAGGCCGTTCTTTGTCCTCTATAGTCGGCTAACAGACAGAACCATAAAGGGCGAATATCAATACCATAACAAAATACATAAAATGCATCATAGATGCACCATAGCACAAAGGAGGATACCCTTGCGCTGATCAAAAATACAGAAGCTTCCATAAATCAAAATGATCAGAGTTTCTTTAAAGAGAAAAGCAACGAATATTGCCGCACACCCATTGCAAAAATTCTATCAAAAGTGTTTTTTTGACTACAAGTACAAATGTGAGGAGAAAGAGGTGGTTATTACTAATTAATAAGGACAACCCTCTTGGATATGATATTCCATTAGTGCTATTAATATGATATTATTCCTTAAACCCTCTGCAGTTTAGAGAGCATAAGGAATATTTCGAAAACCTAACCGATAATAAGAGGACATACTAGATAAGGTTACAATAGAACCATGCAGGTATTAAGCCGCGACTTAAATATCGAAAATATTTTAACTTTCGTTCTAAACATGATTAAAATTGGTCTTAAGATCTGAGAAGATCTACCTGTCAAAGAAATTAAATCTGCACTATGGTCTATCTTTTTTATGTTAACTGCTTGTCGAATTTTAGTTTGCTTTCTTCACCATACGTGAAATTTCGTCACTAGTGTTGGACCAGAATACTGTTGAAAAGCAGGAAGCATCCTTGCATATGTGCTATATTCCGAAGAATCCTGTCCAGTAAATCTGTCCTAGTGGACTCTAGATTCGCACTGTCTTCGATTTGAAATAGATATGTTTCTGCGGCTTAAAACCACAGCGTCACTGCTTGTTTGTGGGATCGGAATGTAGTAACACATTTTCGCATGGTCGCACACACTTTGCGTACTCCGTATTGCGGATCAAGCTTGATCAAGCACTTGATCTTGGCATTGAGATAACTGCATTTCCAAATTTCAGACAAGGCACTTCCTAAATTTTTCGATGCTCTGCCCATTAATGCAGATAGGGAGAGTGCGATGACCCGTCATACTGAGGACTTTGGTTTGTTGGTGTCTGTCTTCAGTCCAAGGCTACTTGCCTACCTTTCCAAATCCGGAGCAATCTGGCCAAGGCTCTTCACCCTTTGAGAGCAAATAGATGTCACCAACGTGGTCTTGGTGTTTCAAGAAATATGCCATAGTCCATTCAATTCCTCTATGTCCCCCGGACAAGGCAGCATGAAGAACGTCACTGATAACAGGAAGAAATAATATCGATGACAGGATGCAACCCCGGCAGACCTCGGTGTGCCGTCATGTGCTACTCTGATAATTTCTACTAGTTTATCTGCAATGACCTTCCTTCGTAGAGCACCCCAGACACACTGCCTTTTCACACTATCGAAAGTTCTCTCGAAATCGATGAAAATCAGGTGCAAATCAGTCCGCGCACTGTTTCAAAATTATCCTTAGGCCTTCCCTCTGTCGATTAACCTTTAGAGATGCTCTTTGGTGCGTTCCAAGTTTATTTTAGCTGTTACAATTGCAACGCCAGGGAACATGCAGATACTCCCCAATTATCACATTCAGAGCGGATTCCCTTCGTTGGGATCTTCACGAACCCTTTCTTCCACTGCCTGAGAAAAATCTCAAATTCCCGAGATTTCCGTACGATTGGAAGCAGCAGATCTGCTGTAACTGCAGATGCAGCGATAAATACTATAACTCTGCGGGGAGACCATCAAGCAAAGCGTCTTTATTCCGTTTGAGTGCATTGATTGCCGACATGATTTCTCTTCTGCTTGGAGGAACAGCATGCTATGGTGACTAGCCATTTCATCCACAATAAGAAGAGCTTCAGATGTTAAGAACCGTGGTAAAGTGTTCTTTCCACCTCTTCAGTTGCTCTTCATTGTGGATGAGAAGGGGATCGTTGACGTCTTTAACTGGACCATCGAAATATTTGCGACCACTCACAAGCTTTTTGGTGATGCGGTATATACTTCTGAAATCATTCTGTGGCATCTTCCGCTTAATTTACCAGCGCAATAGCAAATTCTCTCTTGTCACGGCACGCAATAAACTGAGCTTCTCGGCATTTCGCTCTGCATTGGAGTCCGAGCACGTCACGGCCACCATTACTCACAGCGGTCGATTGAGCGTTTAAACCCTTCCGTTCATCAATCAGCTTCCACGATTCCGTAGTCATTGTATAATACTCCATTAGGAGATGGCCGACGACCTGCGTAGCACCCGAGAAATGAGCATTTTTAATAACGACCAATGTTCATCAATATTCTCAAGCTCTCCCATTATGGAGCGACAGGTGCTTCATACAAGCGGTCTATGTCGCAGTTCCCCAGCCCTGCGAGAAGTGACGGACGCAATACGCAAATGAACGTAAGCGACCATGAGATGCTGATCCCTTTCGGGGATGATGTCAGCACCTCTTTTGTTACGCACACTCACAACTCCTAAATCTACTGCTAATAGCGAAGTGGTCGATCTGATTGCTCGTACGGTGTCAGATAGTTGAAACTCAACTGACTTTATGGCAGGTTCTGTGCTTGAACAATGTGCCATCAATGACGAAGTAGTGGAAGTTCCAGAAATCCATGAACTTCCTACCATTATCTTTACGGTCGTCAAGACCGTATTTCTCCGTCACATGTCCGAGCAAGGCGCTGTTAGAGCTCACTTTGGCATTCAGACTACCCATCAAGATAAAAATGTTACCTTTAGGAAGCCTCCCCTGAACTGCTTGTACTCGTAGGTCGCACTCTTCTCTATTATATCTTAGGTCGCCGTTGGTGTGTAGCATTGTCCAATTGTGATGCTACTTAACCTGGGCCGCACTTTTGCAGTCAGAAGTCTGTCGGGAGCCTGTGCCCAGGTGAAAAGAGCGCGCTTTACGGTTGCCGTCATAAACAATCCGACACAGGATTCGCGGGTATAAAAGCACATTGGTATTATGATATGTAGAAAACGGAAGAGGAGTATTTCCCAGAGTCGCATCATCTTACTTCGTTTAGGCCCAGAATTATATCGAGTTGGAGAAAGCGAGCATTCTGAGGACCCTCGCTACCGTTTTCGTTTATCCGTCTGTCCGTTTCGATCGCCAAAGATAGTATTCATTAGGTCCGTCCCTATCCGAAGCGTTGTTAATGTTTGGGTTGTAATAAAGTTTCAAAAGGGGCAAAGTCGCGTTGAGTGTATTCTTAAGCCCCAACCCACAGGTCATTTCCAAATTGCAATAAGTTGAGATATTATTAATTTTTGATGTCGTTATCTAAGTATAACCACTTTTCGCCAACAAATGTCAAAAAGCAATTGTAGATGATATATGAAAAGCGAAATAAAGAGAAAAGTTAAACATAAATGGAGAAAAACCGTCTAGTGCAGTCACACAGAGGATTTTACTGGCGTTTGCATCAACTTACCGCAGAAAATTCGGTATCAGAAGCTGCTAGAAATATGAGAAGAACGATTTTTTTCCAAGTTGATCATCTCTCCATATAGACGAAAGTGAGTTCTTTTGACTTCTTTCAAACCTTGGAGCATTTCAGAGCGGTAGAAAAGTGGCAGTTGCAATCAAACTGCTTAGTTAAGTGCGAATTATATGGACACCACCCTAGAATATGGGTTTTAGCACAGAGGCATACAAGCACGTTTTGATGTATGGTTGAAGATATCTCCCATCTCCAATCCGCCGTAGTTACCGGGCTCCCGAAGTATGCCTTAGGTCTCTTCCAACCTTTCCAAGGAGCCTACAGGCCTCCTGTACTGTTTTGCATCATGTATTTCAAGTGCGACCTACTCTTTGGCCACTACTGAATGGCAAATCTAATTGCATAACATTGCCAGAAATGAGGTCGACACATTTTCTTAAAATTTGACATATCACCTGTGACTTCCGCTTTCTAATCAATATGTCTAATGCTCGATGACGTAACGCAAACATGAATCGAGGCTTTGAGTAATAGTTGGGGTGACTTTCCATGCCATAAAGTAGCGCAGGGAGACAACTGACCCGGCACAACCTTATTTCCAAATTTTGTACAAAACAGCTAAGATAGATTTCGTATTGTTAATGCGTCGAACAACGTCAAATTGGATGCCGCCGTCGGCGGAAACCACGCTCAATGTTTTGCCCAGTAATGCAAATAGGAAAAGGGTGATTACCAGTCAGATTGATAAACTGCGTGTTATTTCCTCCCGAGTGCGGTGAAGAGGTCACATCCTTCTTTTCTAAGAACCCATGTCTATGAAGAGTGCATGAACACTGGGAAGGTCTTTGGCTGCGATGAAACGTTTCGAGCAAAACAGTTTTTGTAATAGGAAATATGTTCTGTCAGTGGCCAACAACCATGTGCAGATTTCGTCATGATGCCCGTTGTGGTTTCTAACCCTAGATGAGGCAATTTTTAAGGTTTTCTGTGAAACAAAACCTTATTAGAATCGATTCGATGTCTATCTGTCGGTCTGTCTGTCTGTCTGTCTGTCTGTCTGTATGTCTGTCTGTCTGTCTGTCTGTCTGTCGGTCTGTCTGTCTGTCTGTCTGTCACACCCGATTTATTCGGAAATGGCTGGACCGATTGTCACGAAAATTGGTAGGAGTATGTAATTTGCCGTTCCCTTTACATGCAGCAACTGGCGCCATTTTGTATTAAGTTTAAGGGGGGCTCCCCATACAGGTGAAAGGAGGCTGCAAATTTTTTTTCACAGAATGTAGTCATGTGGGGTATCAAATGAAAGGTCTCAATTAGTACTTTTCGAAACTGGTTCAATATTTGATGTTAGGTGAAACATAGGGGAATGAGGGCTCGAAATATGACCCCCAAAAAGTGTAACAGGTCTCGTTCTCAGAACCTATCCAACCGAAAAATCCGAAAAAAATCACAGTAGTGCATCTCTATAAAATCTAAGCCTCAAAATATATCCGGTTCCGATATCTGCACAAATAAAATTAATAATAGTATATTTCCACATTTTAGAAATTTGCCCGGCACCCCCCTTAAGTTCATCAGTTATAGGGGGCAAAACTTTACAATTTTTTGTGAATTTCGTGCACTCTACAACTGCCTGACGTCATCATCACATATTAATTCGTCAATACCACAACGAAGTAAGTTCGTATGAATTGGGTGGAAAGAATTATTTTGTTTTGGTTTTTTAATCATTTGTATATGAATATCAATTATTCCAACCAGACATGTGTGTATGAAGGTATATAATATATGCGTGCTAATGAACTTTGCGGGTAGTACGTAATTCAGATGATATAAGAAGTAAATCGGAAATATGGGTACGATCAATTTATATACGTGCATATATGCGCAAAGTATTCGGAACTAGGCAGTTTGTTTATTTAGGATTAGCGCAATATCTATGGCTGTAATATGTACGTATGTCTCGTAGTTTGGAAAAATATGAAGGATTATGTTGGATTTGTAGCTATATACGGATAGAAAAATGTGCGTTGAAATTTCTTACATAAGATGAACACAAAACCTTTATATCCGAAGCGCAAGCTTCCGGTATTCCGACTTGTTTATTTATTTCAAAGCTGAACTCTTATTGTTTTCAGTGGACCAGGACTATTGGATGTTTTTGCTGTGTTCGTTTTTGGTGCTGGTATTGCAAATCTCTCCAATCTCGCCCCAATCGCAACTGCTCAACCTAGATGAAGGCGGTATATCTCGAGCTAAGACCAATTATAAATAAATTGGAATACCGGAAGCTGGTGCTTCGGGTATAAAGCTTTTGTGTTCATCTTATGTGAGAAACTTGCTATGAACATTTTTCCATTAATAATATAATTTTTTTTTAACTACAAGATATACTTACATATTATAGACATAGATATTATGCTCACCCTAAATAAACAAACATTGCCTATTATCGAATACTGTATTATATATGCACGTACATAAATTGATCGTATAGATATTTCCGATTTGCTTCGTGCACAAAAGCATACAATTTTGCATATATGGTACATATACTGAATAGCGCTGGTTGAATGTACAAATATATCTATCTGATAGCTTGATTAGCATATCATATACATATAAATATATACATATGTATGTCCTCGAGTAATTGATATTGATATACAAATGAATAAAAGACTAAAACCAAATATTTCCCTATGACCCTCCACTCATATGAGCTCACTTTGTTGCGGTATTGACGAATTAATATGTTCTGATGACGTCATACATGTTTCAGAATGCACGAAATTCAGATAAAATGTAAAAGTTTCACATTCTATAACTTTGTTAATAATAGATGGATTTCTTTCAAACTTCCCAAAGTTATACCCATATAGGCATATTTCAAAATGATGCATGAGCATAAGAGATAACTGCTCATGGAGAATTTTGTACTTCAAGTAGGAACTTAAGGGGGGTTTCCGGCTAAATTTCTAAACTATGCTAATATACCCTTATTAACTTTATTTGTGTAGATTTCGGAACGGGATGTACTTTGAGGCCTAGATTTCGTTTCACTGTAATTTTTTGCAGATTTTTCGGTTTGATAGATTCTAAGAACGAGTCTGTTACACTTTTACAGGGTCATGTTTGGAGCCCTCACTCCGTTTCACTCGATATCAAATATGGAATCACTTTTGAAAAGTACTAATTAGGCCCTTTCATTTGTTGCCCCACATGGCCGTATTCTGCGAAAAAAAAATTTTGCATTGCCCTTTCGCATGTATGAAGAGCCACCCCTTCAACTCAACACAAAATAGCGCCACTATGCTCACTAAATTCCGTGAAAATCAGTCTAGCCCTTTCCGAATAATTCGAGTGTGACAGACATACAGGCAGACAGACGAACAAACATACATCGACTCGATTCTAATAAGGTTCTATTTCACACAAAACCATAAAAAGATTGATGATAGAGCATCGCCTTCTTTTAGACCGTTCTCGACGGTGAAATGCGCTATTATCGGGCTCACACATTGGTCAGGGTTAACCTAATCAGTGTTATTAATTTAGTGGTAATACTGAGGTTTCTCACGGCTTTGTACAGTTTTACCCTGTCTATGCTATCATATGAAGTGAACGAAAAGATGGTGCGACTGTTGTATATTATTCGTATTCCGGCCGTTTTTCTATCGATTATTGCAGAGAGAAGCTGATCTATTACTGATTTCCCTTGAGTGAGGCAGTGAAGCATCTTTAGTATGGGCCGATAATATTTTGGGCAGACGGCCTAGCAAGAGCGTGGAGGACACTTTATATTCACATCGTACTTAGCAACCCAATACCTCTATAATTGTTTATGTGCGGAACAGATAAAACCTCGTTGTCAGTTATCATACATTGTTTCGGCGTCCCAAATCTTGAGTATAAATTGATGAACCGCTTGGTTTTATTGACCGCCAGTTCAGTTTGGTTATAATTCCAACGGCTCCCTGCCGTCTTATGATTTTTCAAAATACTCAATCCATCGCTCCAATAAGCTAATATGGCCGGAAATCAGATTCCCCTATTTGTCTCGCCAGGATGAGCATAGAGTTGTATATGGCATCATCCTGCTGACTTGCTGGTAAGATTTCATCGCCTAATGCGATTGTTTCCTGTGTTTCGTTCGTTTGTGGAACTCTTTCTGCGCAAACTTCCAGCAACTACTATATTTCCTGTGGCATTGCTGACTGAATAATCCACAGTCCATCCTCACTGGTGGATTTATGCAAGCTACGGGAAGCTATGTACCCCATGATTTCTATGTCATATATGGAACACGCTTCGAGGATTCAATCCACTGCCTCGTAAAAGATATCCTTTTCAGACTCTGTAGTTTCTTTTGTACCGGTGTAAACCTTAATAGAGCTTTTGCTTTGAAATCCAACTTGCAAGCGCCATCATGTATTGGAAAGCATATTTTGTAAGAAAAATGATTGGATTCTTTCTCCTGTAATATAATAAACTAGCCTTTGCTCGCCTAAAAGTGCAAAACATAAAAGGTAACAGATTAAAACTTAACTATGATAGATATTCAGCAACCATCGGAACTTCATATTCCAGATCAGAAAGCTTTGTACGACGTTGAAGAAGCGGATGAAGTACCACGAGGGGGAAAATTGGCTACTATTCCTATAAACAAGAGTGGAATGATCAACTCATTAACCATAGTTTAAGACTGAATCTGAATTAAGTAGAATTTTTGACGACCGACCCCAATAAATAAGCATTATCACTGCTAATGGCACTTGCCGAGAACCGAGCAATTTAAATATTCCGGATAGATGCTCACAGGCGATAGTGAACTGCCTTATTAAACTACTTCTCGCATCAGCGCAACTTGGATGAAGTGTCGTTCCGGAAGTGGCTTTCTTTGCGGTCAACGCACCAACAAATCTTCTAAATCCAAAATTTACTGTCGCTCTTTATGGTTCTAAATGAACGGCCCCTTATGGTAATGGAGACGAAAATATTACATTGGACACAACACTCCTTGATCTTATTAGAAATGAAGGCATCCGCGATCGATATAGGATTGCACCGATAGTGAAAATTTCGAGAGAGAGATATTCGATGGCATGCAGATGTAATTCGAAATGACGAACACTCACTTGCCAAAATTGATTAGAACATCGAAGTCGATGGCTTGATACCCTCAACGATGATTTGAGAACATTTCCACTTCATTCAGATCAGGCATATGACCGAACAGAATGGCGTAATCAGCACGACTCGACAACGCCTCTGAACTGGACGAGGGCTAAAGAAGAAGATGATCATCCTGATATGAAACTGGTATCTTTATATGTAGTGATACCGTGCTGCGGGACTGCGGACAAAGGCTGAAGAAAAAGGTTATAATTCGTATTCCTCCAACCCATTTTTCGAGCCGCACATCGCTGCCGTTTAAGGTTGATTTGTGGTTGATTAATTAAACAACCTTTTCCAGGCGTTGGCTTAGTCAGCTATTTTTAGCTGACTCTTTCCTCGAGGTTTAAGAGGGTCATCCCGTGTGAAGGCTGTTTTTTTCGCTTTTTTAGAATTTTTTTGTGAAGAACTGGATATACTGGAAGTTACAAATACGAATTTTTCACCATATATTAAGGTTTTGTGTCGGTGTCTGTCTGTCCGTCTGTCTGTCTGTTACACCCGATTTATTCGGAAACGGGTGGACCAATTGTCACGAAAATTGGTGAGAGCATATAATCTGTTGTTCCTTTTACATACAGCCAGTGGCACCATTTTGTGTTAAGTTTAAAGGGGGAGCTCCCCATACATGTGAATGGAGGGTGCAACATTTTTTTTATCAAATGTGGTTACGTGGAGTATCAAATGAAAGGGATCAATTAGTACTTTTCGAAACTGGTTCTATATTTGATGTCGAGTGAAACATAGGGGAGTGAGGGCTCAAAATATTACCATCAAAAAGTGTAACAGGTCTCATTCTCAAAACCTATCCAACCGAAAAATCTGAACAAAATCACAGTAGTGCATCCCTGAAATCTAGGCCTCAAAATACATCCGGTTCCGATTTCTACACAAATGAAGTTAATAATAGTATATTTCCACATTTTATTAATTTAGCCGATAATCGCCCGTATGTCCATTCTAGAAATACAAAATTTTGCATAAGTGTAAGAAATAACATAATGCACAATTTCGTCAAGTTTGAAGAAAATCCAACTATTAGTAACAAAGTTATAGGGGTCAAATTTTGACATTTTTGGGAATTTCGTGCATTCTGCAACCTGTATGACGTAGTCATCACATATCAATTCATCAATACCACAACGAGGTAACTTCATATCAATGGAGTCGGAAAGAATTATTTTGTTTTAGTTTTTTACTCATTTGTATATGAATATCACTTATTCCCACCAGACATGTGTGTATGTAGGTATATATTATAGTATATGCGTGCTATTAAAGTTTGCGGGTAGTATCTAATTCAGATAGATATATTTATACATTAGACTAGTCGTATTTAATATAGGTACAATAAATGTACATATGTATACTATTGTGCACGAAATCGGAAATATGGGTACGATTAATTTATAAATATACGTGCATATTCGGAAGTATTCGGAGGCAGTTTGTTTGTTTAGGGTCAGGATAATATCTAATAATATCTATCTAATATGTACGTATGTCTTGTAGTTTGGAAAAATATGAAGGAATATGTGGGATTTATAGCTATATATGGATGGAAAAATGTGCATTGAAGTTTCTTACGTAAGATGAACACAAAACCTTTATACCCGAAGCGCGAGCTTCCGGTACTCCGACTTATTTATTAATACCTTGAGCATGCATAGTAATTTTTCCAGCTCGATAGCATAGTTCATTATTGAAATACAGAGCATCTTATCCACCCATTTCCAAAAGAAGGGCGTTTTTCGGCTGCCACGCTAGAGGGCACTGTCATCATTTTAAAGAAAAAATGTAAACGGCATTTTAACGTGCGGACTTAACCACAGTCCGCAAACTAGGATTATTAAAAAATATTAAAAGCTAAATTTTTGGTGCCGTGTTAAATTTTTTTTGTATCAATTTTGGTAGGCTTCTTTAAAGAATAAAAAAAAAACTACCGAATGGATGGCAATTATCCTAGTTTGCGGACCGTAGAAATATGTTCTGTATTTTCAAGAAAAACGCATTTGAAAAGTAGAATGCGATTTACAACCATTAAATCTTAACTGACCATTAATCTACTGTACCTAGTCCACAAACCTTAGGTTTCTTGAAGAAACACATGTCAAGCTTTGGCTTCAATTCGTATGATTTTAGCGAAGTCATTCGAACGTTATTCGGACCGATAAATACGCGCTTTATTACGGCGATCGACATAAACCTGGCATGTGACATTTTACCTGTTTAACAATGTAATTTTCGAACAACTCCGAATATCAAAAAATATCTTTGCCCATATATTCTATACTATATCTAGATTCAATAGATAGTCAGAAAAAAGAATCGATTCCTCGGATCCGACACAGGGGATGACTCCCTTAAGCGAATTTCGTTCTTCGGATAACCGATTATAGCTTGTCAACCCGAACACCACAAACCAGGCAGAAAATACATCAGGAAAATTTGCTACGTCTTATCAGAAAATTTCACTGACGTCTTATCAGTGGCACGTTGAGAAGAAAATTTAAATTTATTTATTAGACTGCTACTAGCATTTTGGTTGGAAGCGTTAAAACGTTTAAATATACATATTCAAAATAAAAACATGCTTTGTAAGATTTATCTTTTGTAGCATCCCGAAAAATTCAACGATCATCAGAAAACTGTTACTACGACCAATTTTTCAACGGTTAACTAATTCTAACCAAGTTGAAGCTTAATATGATTGCAATAAACCATTTCCTTTGTGCAATTTCAATTTGATAATGCTTTGTAATTTACCTTCAATTCTTTGATGTCAATATTCAAATTTTTTATTCGAAATTTAGAAAGGCCATGAGCGAGAACGTTTCTCATATTGAAAGTAGCAAGGCCAAGTGATTTACTTATGTCAGGCACAGGCATAGGGTCAGGAATCGGTGCCCCTGGAATTCCAACAGGATCTTCTTGCTTGTAATGGTCTATAAGTGCCAAGATCTGTGCAGATATGCGTTTCTCGCCCACTTTCGTATTGTGTTTGATAACATCATCTAAAAAGACCATAACAATTTATAATTTGTGTTAATCAATGATATTTAGGTTTATAAAAATATGAATAAGCTCCTTAACTTATTGCTGAAAGTGTCATTTGAACATAAATGCGAATTCCATAGAAATATACTCCAGCAAAGCAAGCTGCAATTTTGACATTAAAATCGGTTGGTACAAATTTGCATAAACCACTTAATTTGAGTTTTTTTTCCGAGATACGCCACAGCTTTTGCACTTTTCTCGAAACTGGAAACACGCGGTTACACAAATTATCACAGATCACTTAATGTGTAAAATCGAGCCCTAACCAACTCTAGAAATGGCAGTCATGTTCCTCTTTTCGTCAAGCAACAAAAACTTCACTTTCTTAAAAATCGCATTACAATACACGTTCAGCTTTTATAAAAAAGATAGTAGTCTTTTTACCTTTTTCGAATGATTCCACAGTTTTCACTATTGCACCACAAAATAGAATCAATAGCGCCAAAAATCGTGCACTGGACGGTTCCATTTTTAGTTGAAACCAAATAAACTTCTCACAAAAACTGATTTCCAATCAATTCAAAGGGGTACCTAAATCAACCGGAGCAAATGAGATTCCACAACTGATTTGAGTCAGATGAAAGTTCCTTGCTACTTTCGTCAATGCGGACTACGTGCCAAAGGTCGAATTCTAAGCATGTGTTCCCACATACTTAATCGGCGAGAACCAGGAGACTGCTCTGACATGTCAGCAAAAATACGAGAGCCAGTGTGTATGATAATTCAATCTAAATTTGAATTGTGAATATTATTCAAGGCATTGTTATCAGCACAATTGATCTAGTGAAAAGACGACATCTTCTCTTCGGGTTATTGATAGTTGTGTGTGGTGTCGTCAGTCTAGTCTTATCATTTCCAAAAAGAACGCGGCTCTGGCGGATCAACAGCTAACAGTTAATGTCTCAGTTTGTTATTGTTGATAAGAATTTCAGATGAAAGTGATTGGATATGCTGGTGCAATATGCAGTGGTAGAATCAATAGCTACTGGCGTTTGTGTATGAGAACTTAGTCATTTCCGGAAATATCTATAACAGCATTCCGGCGGTCCGTGATCTGGATTTTTAACTGCTCCTGCACTCAATCGGGGAACTGTTTTCGAGCTTAAACAACTGTTGAATTAATTCTTTGTTATTTTGACATCTTTAAGGTTTTGTCTAAAACAACGCTTTGCCGTTCACAGGTGGGATCTCTTTGTCTTGATTGATTGCGCCATTTTATTTTATCAAAGGCCTGACCTGGTTGTAGACGCGAACCCCCTTCAAATCCATCTTAGATTCGGAATATTACAGAAATATAGATCCTTAATATATCATATTGGAAAGTTTACTTGAAAATCTTACTATTGTTAACAAAGTTATAGTAGGGCGAAAGTTGCCAGTCCCTAAAGTACCCTATAGAATTGAATATCGGGTGTATTAAATGTATATATACATTGCGAGTTACATATTAGGGGGGTCATCACGTAGCCAAAAATCTTTACATAAAAAATCAACAAAAGAAGCGCCGAGCTTCCGATTTCCGACTTGTTTAATGATGGGGAATAACAATTGTACAATTAAATAGGTCGAATGCCGTGACAGGTTTAAAAAGGTGAGGCTTGCTCTTTTTTAAGGTCTGTGCCTCTCCTCTTTTACATGCAGCGAGTGGCGCCACTTTGGGTTAAGTTTGAAGAGGGGCTCCCCATACATGTGAAAGGTTGGTGTAATTTTTTTTTATAGACTATGGTCATTAGGGGTGTCACATGAAAGGGCTCAAATAGTACTTTCCGGCAACTGATTTTATTTCTGATATTGACTAAAACATTTCGGAGTGACGACTCAAAATGTGTGCTCCAAAAAGGTCCTCAGAACCTATCCAACCGAACAACCAGAAAAAACTCGCAGTGATCTATTTGAAATCTAGGCCTTAAAATATATATATGCACAAATAAAGCTAATAATAGTATTTTACTATGTTTTAGAAATTCACTGGTAAAAGTTTATCCCAGAACTACAAAATTAGGCAGCATCACAGGCGACAATATAGGACATAATTCTGAAAAGTTTGAACGCAATCCAACTATTATTAACAAAATTGTAGAAGGTTAAATTTTCGCATTTCAGGTAAATTTATTGCACCCTAAGACGTCTATGACGTCATCATCATACAAAGTGAACTTATATGAATGGCGGGGTCCATGGGGAATTTTTTAGTTTTCCTTTTTCGTATTTTTCAGTTATTTGCATATCAGTGTCAATTACCCGAGGTAGACATGTGTATGTATATGTATGTGCTAAAATGTTGCGGGTAGTAACCAATATAATAGACACATGCGTAACTTAATACCAGCGGCTTTTAATTTACGTACGGGCTTTTGTGCACGGAGTAAACCGGAAAATCGTGCATAAACAGTATCTCCCTCTCTCTACCAGAACCTTATATTTCATGAATATTATTTTTGGTTGTAGTGTGTTATTCAACATATTATTGACGCTTGTTCCTGCAATAACGGATATGTCATCTACGTATCCCAAACCTACATTTGTTAGGCAACAATTCTTTTTCATTTGCTCCTTGAATGATGCCATAAAGACTTCAATTAGGAAGAAGGGAACAAGTGACACCCCAAATTTTAGGTAGCAAAACTATCAGCGAAAAATCAAATCAAATCGGCAAACCGGATGCTTGACGCCTCCGCTATAAAAGGTTGTGTGTTTCCCTATGTGGAAAGCGATAAGTACATAACAGTTCCGTGTGCACATAGTTAGAAATCCCATTTTCCTCTATTTTTTAAGGAGGCATTATTTATTTAATAATTTGATGGAAAGCACGGTTTTGATAATAGTCAACCTCATGCGCTTCACACTCGGAGTTTAGTATTATTGGCAAATGTGAAGAACTTAACCTACAACAGATACAAACAAGTCGGGATACCGGAAGCTAACGCCTCGAATTCTCTATGGATGATTTCCATTCGTACATTATGTAGTTAAGAATATAAAATATATATTATACAATATATTAAGAATTTCAAACTCTAAGATATACATATGTACATACATATTAACGAAAAATATACTGTGCTAATCCTAAATAAGCAAACATTGCCTATTACCGCATTGATAAATTGATCTAACACTTCTTCACGCATTTCCACTTTACTCCGTGCACAAATATACGTACGTAAACCAAAATCCGCTGGTAACTCGGTGTGTGTACCGTCTATTATATTGGTTACTACCCGCTAATGTCTCCCTCGAGTAATTGACACTGATAATACAAATAACTAAATAATAATAATCGTTGGCGCAACAATTCAATTGGATCACGGCCTTGAAGTGTGTTAGAGCACTTCATTCAAGACCGTAACGGTACACGACAGGATTGCAGTAACCTATAGGAGGCAATGTGGTCAGCATTGCGCTCGCCCGAGATTATTACCCTCATTTGACCCAAGTACTCATTCACAGCTGAATCGACTAATATCCGACGTCAAATCACGATACAAATTCCACTACCACCAGTGAGATTTGAACCGCGACCTTCCGTACGATAGCCTTGTGCTCTAACCACTCAGCTATCCGGACATTAAATCACTAAAAAAAAGCCAAAAAGGAAAACTAAAACGTCCCTTTATATGATGATGACGTCATATACATTAGGGTACAATAAATTTACCTAAAAGGCGAAACTTTGATCTTCTATAACTTTGTTAATAACAGTTGGATTGTCTTCAAGAATTAGAATTATGTATTATATTATTGCCTATGGTGTTGTCAAATTTCGTGTTACCGGGATGAACTTAAGGGGGGTATTCCGGTAAATTTCTGAAACATTTTCGCATGTATGGGGAGCACCATCTATTCATCGACTTTAATGCCACCTATGATAGCATAGCCGGGGTAAAATTGTACACGGCCATGAGAGAATTCGGTGTCCCGACGAAATTGATAAGACTGACTAGGTGGACCCTGACCAATGTGCGAGGCCAGATAAAAACAGCAGGATCACTTTCAAGACTATTCGACATGAACAACGGTCTACGACAAGGGAATGATCTATCATGCGTCCTCTTTAACCTGGCCCTCGAGAAAGTGATCCGTTATACTGAGGTAAATGCAAGAGGTACGATCCTCTTTAAGTCCACCCAACTACTGGCCTATGCTGACAATATCGACATCATGGGGAGAACCGCCCCAGACGTACAAACTGCCTTCATCCAGATCGAGCAAGCGGCGCGTGATCTTGGGCTGCACATCAATGAAGGCAAACCAAAATATATGGTGGCAACGTCAGCACCGAAAACCTACCAACCAACAACATCAAATCGCATCATAATTATCAACGCAAATCGCGTTGATAATTTCTCCTATCTAGGGTTGAAAGTGACAACCGATAACAGCTATGATGATGAAATCCGCGCACAGTTGTTGTCAGCCAACAGAGCCTATTTCAGCGTACAAAAATTGTTCCGCTCGAAACGTCCAAAGCTCTTACTGTACAAGACAATGATCTTGCCAGTCCTCATGCATTTCTCGCAGACTTGGGTTCTTTGCAAGAAGAATTGCGAACTCTTGGCCGCGTTCGAGAGAAGAATCCTCCGAAGAATGTTTGGCCCCTACATGAGAATGGACCATTCCGTAGCCTACATAACGACGAAATCTATGAGCGATACCATGACCGTCAGGTTGTGGTTAAAATCCGGCTCAACAGGTTACGGTGGGTAGGTCACTTAATCCGTATGGATGAGGATGATCCAGCCCGGAAAGTCTACAAGGGCAATATCTATGTTAGAAAAAGAAGACCCTGCCTGAGATGGAACAACGCCAGACAGCTTTTAGGAATATCGAATTGGTGGATCTCGGTGCAAAACGCAGATGTCCGGAGTTCCTTATTAAGGCAGGCCTAGACCGGATACCGGCTGTTGCGCCGTTGATGATGATGATGATGGGGAGCCCCCCTTCAAACCTGACACTCACTGCATATAAAGAGGCACACGGACCACATGTTCTCACTAAATTTCGTGAAAATCAGTTCAGGCGTTTCCGAGTAAATTGGCTGTGACAAACTGACAGACAGGCAGACATTGAAGCAATTTTAATAGGGTTTTGTTTCACACAATTTTAATTAATTCAATTAATTTAATCGCTAAAAACACCAGAAGAACACACTTAGATCTTAGGATAAATTTAAGGGAGCTTTTCAATAAACAAATTTAGTTGTTTGTACGTATTGTATTTAGAGACTTAGATTAGATATACCAGCATAGTTCATGGTTTTCTTTAAATTTTTCGACTAAGCACTTTTTGAAAATGAGTTCACTTGAAATTTGTACTTTTTAGCCTCTAACTAACAGTTAAAGGTAATTTATTAAGCAGTGCAAAACTCACTAATTACATATACATGTATACACACGCCTGTATGAATATTGAATCTGAGTTTCATAGTGTCTCTGCTGCTCGTAAAAAATTATTATACTAAGAAGTTTATGAATAAATTTTGAACCTCTGACGCTACCGAATCTTCAACAAAGCCTCGAATAAGAACCATTTTCATGGGTACGACCTTTGACTGTTGAAAACCGTTTACAATTGGTTTATGGCATGCATGTACGCATCCAGACAGCGATATATGATAGAAACCCCTTAGAATGCTAGTCTTCTCCAACTTGAGCGAAAATATCGGCATTATAGGCTGCATATTCAGGTTTTGCGGCATTTTACTTTTGGCTGAGGAAAGCCTGATCCTAGGAGACACAAATCTGGGGTCGGGCTTTTGTTGACGGCTATTGCAAGGTCCATGCTCATGACGTAGGAACTGGTTCCCAGACATCTGATGATGTCTTCACTGCTAGATTCCGGCCCAGGTAAATGAGCATCAGTATTGTGCAGTGATTCAAATGCCAAGGTTGGATTTGATAATATTTTTCTCGAAAGTCTATGTTCGGTAGTAACCATAACAACAACGGCGAATAGTTTGTACATTTCAATGATCGAATGCAGAGCTTGTCACAAAATCAGTTGCAGGAACTGTCCAAGTAACAACGACCACACTAACGTACACTATCCTTGCAGCTTCGCTATTTCTACTTATTCATGAATCCTGGGAATCTTACATCTTTCCCAGTGAGTCGAAGAAAGGAGTTAAGATTCCAAGGAAGAGCACATATGCGCTCCTTAATATTAGATTAATTATCAAGAACGCATTAGAAGACGTCCCGAACGCTTTCGTTGATAGAAAGCAGACTGGTTTCTGGTCCCGATATTATTGCACCGAGCATATTATCACCATTGGGATCGTTGCCGATTTGTATATAAAGTTTACGGCCTCGTTTCACTTACTTTTCATCGATTTCAAGAAGCCTTTCGACAACCCAATACGGAGTGTATTTGGAATCCTAATATGATAGCCCAAAATGTCACGTGCTGCATCGAGGTATATTATAGTAAGAGTTTGAAGCCACAAGCGGCATTGTTGCATTCTGTATACTGATGTATGCTATCTTGTGTGAAGGGCATGGAGAGATTGAATGGACGTGTCCTATTTTCCCAAATACTTCGACTAAGCTGAAGAGATCTTCTTGTTACCTTACCAAGTCATGGACCTTAATTATATAGCTCTCGAAGAAGGCAAACAGAGTCGGACTGAAGATAAACCTTAACAAAACGCCATTTGCAATAATGGGTTTGTTTCTGTGAGCGGCGACAACAACTTCGCATGACCCATTAACAACCCATTGGTTGGCGGGTATACAAAGTAACGGTTTGTAATGATAAGAGTGGTAATAGGAGATCAGGTCGATCATCCTTAGTGGCCGATAACGACCTAGAGGGCAGAGCTATCCCAAAAATCTAAACAAATTGGCTAAATTGACCGTGAAGGTCCGCCCACAAAGATTGAAGCTCTATCAAAGTGCTCGGTCGACACGTTCTTGCACGTGCGTGGGTACGCACCGGATTTTAAATTCGATTTTACAAGGAATTTCGCGACGGCCTATCGATGAACAAACAGAACGCGAGCTAAATTGGAAAATAGAAGAACAAAAAAAAAACCGGCTCGACCGCGCGCGTGGAGCCGTAAGTCTCCGGACCCGAGTGCCGCGATCAAGGAGGGGAAGATCCACGACGGATCACCGTCTCAATTGCTGTCTCTTCCGCCTCAGATCTTGTACGAGGCACGGCCTCTGAGGTTCCCGCCCTTCCTCGACATCCTCCGGCCAGTTATTCGATTAGAGGATGTTCCTTTTATAGGATTTCTGCGGGAGTAAGGAGGAACTAAGGGGAGGAAATCCTCAAACTACTTCAGATTATGCAATCATTATTGTACTTGTTCAGCTTCAATACATATTAAGACCAAAATTATTACAAAAAAAAATTAAAATAAAAATAACTAAAATGTAACACTTATAAGAAAAGAATAAAAATAAATAAAAATCATAAAATAAAAACTATAAAAAAAAATAGAAGAAGAAAAGAAAATAAACGAATAACTTACTCTGATGTCACTCCGAGCTCGGATTGATGCTTCTAGTATCTATACTTTCTTTTTTCTCTTTTTCAATTCAATATATTAATAATAACAAAACTATTATATATAGTCCTTAGAGAAAAATTAACGTTAATTCACTTTCTATCTTGTAATTCAGTACTTCACTTTCAGGTGTTTGTGATGGTTTATATACAGCGCGGGAATTCCGACACTTTACTTATGCCGCTAAATATTAATTTCACTTATTTGATATTTCGATTATTGGTCTTTTCCATTGTTTTTCCACTTTTCTTTTTGCTCTCAATCACTGGGCATTTATCATTTATTAACGACTGAACGATTCGACCACGATTTTAACTTATCCACGCGTTAGAGTTTAGCACGAAATGGTGTTAGATTTCTTAATTAAACTCTTTTCTTTTGCTCGCGAAAGTCTTCACCTTCTCGGATCAATGATCCTCTTTTCTTCCCCAAGATTTTCCAAATTCACTTTTAGTTCCTCTTTCTCTATTTTCACGCAAAAGCAACCCAAAAACCCATCTCCTCTTTCAACATCGAATCCAGTTCCCCCTTTTTCTTCTCGTCTCCTTTCCTTCTACGTCCCAGCGGCACCTTCCTTCTCCACGTCAACCAGACCAACTTCTCCAAGACAAAGCCTCACTCTCGTTCCTCTTTTTCTTCTCGTCTCCTTTCCTTCTACGTCCTAGCGGCACCTTCCTTCTCCACGTCAACCAGCCCAACTTCTCCTAGACAAAGCCTCACTCCCGTTCTTCCACACTCACCCAGCAACATTCCTGTGCTCTGCTCGTGCACCGCTTCTATTCCCGCTACATAGCCTTTCTCATTCGGCAATGTTGCGGCAACATGCGCAAGCGCCTGCGGATGCGGCAAATCATTCGCCCCCTGTCAAGATCAATTCGCTCGAATGCATGGAATAATGTGCAATCTGCGGCGAATATTAAGGCAATTGCACACTATTAAATGCATTGTTTAAGCAAATTAATTAAGAAAGAGCCGAATGAAATTCCGCTCCCGTCGCGCAGCCGCGGTCACTACAGGTTGGACCAATCAATGCCGCTGGTGCATAACGTTTCATCGAAATCCGTGGATTGTATATATAGATGTCCATCTTCTGCTTTGTTTTTTGGCACGCCCTGCGGAATTCTTCACAAGTGAATTTTTAACTTCGTTATGAAAGCCATCAATTTCACCTATGCTGGCCTCCAGTAATGACTCATTTGATAAATGAACCAATTTGATGGCAAAATTGAAATCCCTCCAATTCAATTTTTAAATAACACACAGAGAAAAGTACTCAATATGGTGTTACTTTCACAAGTGCTGAGCTATGGTTATGAAATTTGACAAGAATGGCTGTGAAAGATGGGTCCAACCTAACAAAAAAAAACAGAACTTAAATCGAGTCGGTAGGTTGTCGAGCACGGGAACTTTTTAATCAAGCTAGTATTTAATTAAATGAAATCTATAATTTTTATTTAATGTTCGTTATCAGTCGGTTCATTACCGATCATAAACGATTTAAATAAAAACCAATCAACGTTTCTGTCTTTGCTTTGCGGCTACCGATACCGTAACAGCCCACCTTGATAAGTTACCTTCAGATCGCATGTCGGCATCTACGTATAATATGATAATAATCATTGGCGCATCTGGATCTGTTGTGTCTTGAATCACTTCATTCAAGACCTTAATCGTACACTACAAGAAACAAGTCGGAATACCGGAAGCTCGCGCTTCTGGTATAAAGGTTTTGTGTTCATCTTATGTAAGAAATTTCAACGCACATTTTTCTATCCGTATATAGCTACAAACCCAACATATTGCTTCATATTTTTCCAAACTACGAGACATACGTACATATTACAGCCATAGATATTACGCTCACCCTAAACAAACAAACTGCCTATATCCGAATAATGTACACATACTTATATGTACGTATATAAATTGATCGTACCCATATTTCCGATTTACTTCTTATATCTATCTGAATAGGCACTACCCACAAAGTTCATTAGCACGCATATACTATATACCTACGTACACAGTTGTTATTCATATACAAATGACTAAAAAACTAGAACAAAATAATTCTTTGGGACCCCATTCATAAGAACTCATTTGGTTGTGGTATTGACGAATTGATATGTGATGATGACGTCATGCAGTTTAAGTAATCCAATTACTTTTTATTTTAATAATCCGTTAAGTAATTAACACCACTTCTCATTTCAACAATCCTTATAAATATTTAAGATATTTTTAAATTAACAATTCATATGTTGTTTTCATTAATGTACACTTAACATTCTTTTTAATTCAACGAACTCAAAAAGACTTCTCTGCTCAATTCCCAACTTGATATCTCTTTTAAGTCCAACCGAATAATTAAATTTTAGTGACAGGTCTCAAAAAAACAAAATTACTCATCGCACACTTTTCTGAGATCTTCCACTCCATTGGCGTGCTACGCAAAGTGGATAGATCCGCACCATCTATTCGCTCGCACTCGCAACATTCGAAATAAATTTCGAATGCTGCGAATCCTGCCGCGCCACATCACTCCGCCCCCAGATGAAACCTAGGGGTTTCAGCGACTGATCCCCGAACTTCGTTCGCCGTTAATCCACAAAGCGGACACGACGTTGCTTCGGGGCGCACGCGGGTTTCAGCCTGGACAAAGAGACCGCCCTCTTGTGACCACCGATCTCGAGCTGGAAGAAATGTTCTCCCCGCTCGAGAACGCGGTACGGGCCCTCATATGGAGGTTGCAGCGGCTTCCGGACGGCATCCGTCCTGATCAGCACGTGCGTGCAAGTGTCCAGCTCCTTGGGCGAACAGGCAGGTATGGACGAGTGTCGAGTGGGTGGTGGCGCTTTGATGCGTCGGAGATTGTCTCTCAGCAGACGCACCAACCCCGACTCCGTGAGACCCGATCTCTTGTCGAAGACCGGATCGCTTGGGAGTCTCGGGTTCTCCCCGTAAACCAGCTCCGCGGGGCTGGCAGCAAACTCCTCTCGGCGAGTTGTTCGAAGGCCGAGTAGGACGAGAGGCAAGACTTGCGTCCAGGACGGGTCGTCGCGTGCCATAATGGCGGCTTTCAGCGTCCGGTGCCAACGTTCCAACATCCCATTGGATTGTGGGTGGTATGCCGTAGTCCGCTGGCGTTTAAAACCAAGGAGTTTGCCTAACTCGGAGAAAAGGGTGGACTCAAATTGCATTCCCTGGTCAGTGATGACCACTGCAGGGACGCCAAAGCGAGGTATCCACTCTCGACAGAGGGCTTCAGCACATGATTGCGCCGTGATGTCTTTCAGAGGTATTGCCTCAGGCCACCGCGTGAACCTGTCGATGATTGTGAGGCAATACTTATAACCGTGCGAGTCTCGCAAAGGCCCTATTATGTCGAGGTGTATAGTGTGGAAACGCTTGGTAGTGCGGGGGAATGAGCCCACTTCTTTCCTAACATGCCTGGAGACCTTACATTTTTGGCATGCGATGCACTCTCTGGCCCAGGAATTAATATCCTTGTTCATGGAGGGCCAGAAGTATTTTCCGGTGACTAACCGGTTTGTTGTCCTGATGCCGGGGTGCGCCAAGTCGTGAACTGCGTGGAACACTTCCTTGCGAAATGTGGCCGGAATGTATGGCCGAGGTCCCTTTTCCGAGTCTTCGCAGCAGAGCGAGAGGCTTGAGCCGAAGATGGGCAACTCCCGAAATTTGTATTTGGGGTTGGACTTGAGGCTCTGAAGTGCTGCGTCATCCACTTGCGCCTTGGCAATAGCCGAGAAATCGAGTGAGGCGGGGATGTTAACTTCGGAGACACGAGACAAAGCGTCAGCAACAATGTTGTCCTTCCCGGACACGTGCTGGATGTCCGACGTAAACTGGCTTATGAAGCTCAGGTGTCGAAGCTGACGAGGGGACGCTTTGTCGGGCTTCTGTTTCAAAGCGAACGTGAGAGGCTTATGGTCCGTGAACACTGTGAACGGCCTGCCTTCTAGGGAGAAACGGAAGTATTTGATGGACAGGTATGCGGCGAGCAGTTCGCGATCGTAGGTGCTGTAGTTCCGTTGAGCGGGATTCAACTGCTTCGAGAAGAAGCTCAACGGCTGCCAAACTTGGTCCACCTTTTGGTGAAGGGCAGCACCTACTGCGTTGTCAGAGGCATCAACAAAAACGGCTAGGGGTGCATCTTGCAGAGGGAATGCCAAGAGCGTAGCGTCAGCCAGTTGTTGACGAGATTTGTCAAACGCGCAGATAGCCTCTTCAGACCACACGATCTCTCGTGTGTCCTTAGTTTTGGGGCCAGACAAGTACGCGTTCAAAATGGACTGGAGATGGGCGGCCTTGGGCAGGAAACGACGGTAAAAGTTCAGCATGCCCAAGAACCTCCTCAACTCCCTCACTGTCTTTGGACGCGGGAAGCTTGATATCGCTTGCACCTTGTCTGGGTCGGGCTGTATTCCTTCAGGGGAAATGAAATGGCCGAGGAATCTCACCTGCTGTTGAAGGAATTTGCATTTCTCAACGTTTAGGACTAAACCGGCCTCAAGGAGACGTTGAAAAATGCACTCGAGATGGGCTAAGTGCTCAGACTCAGTGGAAGAAGCGACCAAAACATCATCCAAATATACGAAACAGAATTCGAGGTTTCGCAGGACTGAGTGAATGAACCTTTGAAAGGTTTGCGCCGCGTTGCACAATCCGAAAGTCATCCGGGTGAACTCGAAGAGTCCAAAGGGTGTGCATATTGCCGTCTTTGGAATGTCTTCAGGAGCTACTGGAATTTGGTGATAAGCCTTGGTTAAGTCCAAGGTCGAAAAGATGCGGCAATTCGCGAGGTGATGCGCAAAGTCGTGGATGAGTGGAATTGGATATCGGTCAGGAACAGTCTGTGCATTTAGTCTTCTGTAATCCCCACATGGGCGCCATTCGCCGTTTGGCTTAGGGACCATATGCAGTGGGGAAGACCAACAGCTGTTTGAGGGCCTGCAGATACCCTGTTGAACGAGTTGTTCAAACTCTTTCCGTGCAATTGCCAGTTTCTGAGATGGTAGAGGACGCACCTTCGAGAAGATCGGGGAACCAGTAGTGATAATGTGGTGCTGCACATTGTGCTTCACTGGTTTGGAGAGACTACAGTTGGTAGTAATCTGGCTGAACTTTTGGAGAAGTGCCCGAACACGAGAGTCGGTAATGTCTTCTAAAAGAACGGAAAGATTATTGCCTGGGTGAGATACCATATGTCCCGACGAATTAAGGTTGGTCGTGGAATCTATAAGAGACTTGTTTTGCAAGTCCACCAGCAATCCATAGTGACACAGGAAGTCTGCGCCTAGTATGGGGAAGCTGACATCCGCCAGGATGAAACGCCACGAAAACGTCCTACGCAAGCCAAGACTCACGTCCACTTGCCTATACCCGTACGTGTTTATGCGGGAGGAATTTGCTGCGGCAAGTTTGAGCGGTTGAGGGAAAAGTTGATGATGCTGGGGTACGGGAAGGACCGAAACCTCCGCACCCGTGTCGACGAGGTAGTTGAACTGGTGGTTGTGCGTTAGGAAGTTCCGGGGTCACCAATTAAGTAATCCAATTACTTTTTATTTTAATAATCCGTTAAGTAATTAACACCACTTCTCATTTCAACAATCCTTATAAATATTTAAGATATTTTTAAATTAACAATTCATATGTTGTTTTCATTAATGTACACTTAACATTCTTTTTAATTCAACGAACTCAAAAAGACTTCTCTGCTCAATTCCCAACTTGATATCTCTTTTAAGTCCAACCGAATAATTAAATTTTAGTGACAGGTCTCAAAAAAACAAAATTACTCATCGCACACTTTTCTGAGATCTTCCACTCCATTGGCGTGCTACGCAAAGTGGATAGATCCGCACCATCTATTCGCTCGCACTCGCAACATTCGAAATAAATTTCGAATGCTGCGAATCCTGCCGCGCCACACAGTCATGCATGAAGAGTGCCCGAAATTCACAAAAAATGGTAAAGTTTTACCCCCTATAACTTTGTCAATAGTAGTTGGATTTCCTTCAAACTTGACTAGCTTGTGCACTATGTTCTTTATTATATGCGTGCCAAATTTTGTACTTCTGGGATGAATATAAGGGGGGTTGCCGGGTAAATTTCTAAAATGTGGAAATATACTATTATTAACTTTATTTGTGCAAATATCGGAACCGGATATATTTTGAGGCCTAGATTTCGTAGAGATGCACTATTGAGATTTTTTTCAGATTTTGCGGTTGGATAGGTTCTGAGAACGAGACCTGTTACACTTTTTGGGGGTCATAATTTGAGCCCTCACTCCCCTATGTTTCACCCAATATCAAATATTGAACCAGTTTCGAAAAGTACTAATTGAGACCTTTCATTTGATACCCCACATGGCCACATTTTATGAAAAAAAATTTTGCACCCTCCTTTCACATGTATGGAGAGCCCCCCCTTAAACTTAAGACAAAATGGCGTCAGTTGCTGCATGTGAAGGGAACGGCAGATTACATACTCCTACCAATTTTCGTGACAATCGGTTCAGCCGTTTCCGAATAAATCGGGTGTGACAGACAGACAGACAGACAGACAGACAGACGGACAGACAGACATCGAATCGATTCTAATAAGGTTTTGTTTCACACAATACCTTAAAAACCAGCGTTACGCTCGCCTATGATTATTACCCTAATTTGACTAAGGTACTGATTCACAGCCTGAAGAACCCCTCTGGAACCTCGTAAACAGTCCTCTCTAACCTATCAGTACCTCACATTACCCTTACCTAAATGGCAGAGGTCGGAAACGAAGCCTTGGCATGACGCTAATCTTAATAGACCGCGTGAGTGTTGTATTATCTGGATAGGATGTGTAGCAGCTGAATCAGTAGCTCACCTCACTTAAACCGCAAATCTCTAAGTCACTGGAAATCTCACTCTCTCTGGAAAGGATTAACATGTCTAAGATCCTTAAAATATTCATTCTAAAATCTAGTCATTTTCAAACCTGGATAAAAGTATCGCATCATATATAAGGAAATATCGAAATTTGTAATTTTGTGTCGCCGCCCACTGCGCAATATTTAATGCAACAAGACCCAGTCACTTTTTTTCGTGCCACTTGAAACAACTGGAAACGGGAGTGAAACCTTTTCAAAATAATTTTTTTTCCCATTGCAGGTCATCAAACCTAAAAGATGTGCACGATCATTTGGAAAATTTTGTGACAAAGACCAAGATGAGCGGTTGTCCAAATCCGAATGGGTGCGGTGTTTGTCAAAGGATGGTGTCAGTCGTAAGTACCAGTTGTTTATTCCCTCTGTCTAGGACGAGAAACAAGCATTAATCACCTGCCAACTAAGCATTGTGAATACCTTTTGGTTTTTGGGCAACTTTTTACCATATCCTCACAAAATGTTTTCCAATTAACTCTATTAATGTTACTATCTCTTAACTGACTGAAATGTGTTGTTCGTCGACCCGATTACATTCCAGTAATATCCTTAAAATTTAAGTTGTACATATGATTAATACCGGCAACAAACTGGTTGCAAAAGAACAAAACCCAACTCCTTGTCTGCGGAAGGTGAACCCACTTTCGATGCCGCATCCCCTGTTGTTCATCAAGTCATTTGCTCTTACATTTTTAATAAAATATTTTATTCACTATCTAACCACCATCCGGTTTCGGTCATTCTTTCTTCCTTTTTTGTTGGACGAACACATTTGCTACAGGTGCTCCTCCTAGCTTTGCTGGTGCTAATAAAGGTGACGGACACAAAAATGGTGTTTCTTCGCCACATAATAATTGGCTAAGTATGAATCACGGACTTGTCGCCGAAGATTTCGACGGCGAGGAAGATGATGGCAGTGATCAGCATTCAGATGATTACGAGGATGAATACGACGAAGACCTTCCGGATGAAGGTTCTCGAATCGGAATATTAGGGTCTGGACGCCACTCGAATCAGCCAGTCACACAATACCCACCGCATTGTATGTATACGAATGTTTGCTCATTGTTTATTATACAATATAATCATAAAAGACAGAGGCTGCTGAACCAATTTCATGTTTTTTGCATTTGGACCCCAAAATTAAACCAAAATTCTAACCTAAAATTAAAATGAATAATAATTGGTGACTAATTTATTGCCTCATGTACTGGAATTTTATTTGAGTAGCCAAAATTCTTCTTATTTCAGAGACGAATAAAATTTCAGGCATGCAAAGTTTTTAACAAATTGGGCTTAAGTTCATTCGGCCATAACGATTGGTTTCAAAATTTCCTTTAGCATAATTTGCCATTTCTCCATAGACCTTCGCAAGTTTTTGAATGATTGATGGATTTTGTTTATTTAGTATTGCGAACAAATGTTACCTCGGATCCGAATCAAATGCAATCGAAAAGCGAAAGTGAATCTGACTGCTTGGCTGACCGCGCGACAGCTTTGGACGAACAACAAGTAAGTAAATAAGACCCAGTACATTTGTTTTGCTCCCGTACCACCCACATGCATATGTATATCTGCGTTTAGTATCTCAGACTGCCAACTTTATTATGATACTAAGATATATATATAAAATACCAACCATTCAAACAATAAGGGAAAATTTGATATTCTATAACTTCATTAGCAATAGTCGGATTTCCTCTAAAATTTCCACTACTGTACCCTATATTTAGTGCTTCTGTGAAGTTAAAACAGTTTCTCTGGTAAATTTCTAAAATAGCGTTATATACTATTATTGGCCTTATTTGAGCATATTTTGAGATTGTAACATTTTTCAGACTTTATAATAACGAACCTTACTTCACTTTAGGGTGTGTACGTTTTGAATCCTCACTTCCCTATATTCCACCTGATATCGGAAATCAGAGCAATTTCGAACCATACCCCAGATAACCATATCTTCAAAAAATCTCCCTTTCGCATTCGTGCTTTCACTTTATTTCTAATGTCTGTCCACCCAATGTTTTGCTTCTTGGTAATTTTTTTGTAGTAATTGTGTTTACATACTTATACTCTTGGCGTTCCAAATATGGACGTAAATCAAATATACTACTACCTAAACAGAAACGACAGTTACTAACTCTAGTGAAAGAAATTTGCTCACATCTTGTCTTATCCTGTCATCAAATTTTTCCAAGTTTTTGCGATATAACTAAAAATTTCTAATGTTGTTCTTGATTGTCTTTTTGGTTTTTGAAGGTGTTCTTGGTTTCGATGGTTACAGTTCTTCAGATTATTCCTGAAGATATCGGTTGATAATTCTTGAAAGGGTAAACCGTCTTTGATACCTTCTCTCGTATATCGTCTTAGTACCTTCGAAGTCAGCTTGAAATTGATCAGCAAGTAAGGTGATCAATTTCGAGGCAACCTCGTAATGACCACCTGGAACAGTATTGTTTTTCTAAAGACTTGTAATAAGTACCGCTTCTGTATTTTCGTCCATGAGGCCCAGTTTGTCCAGTTCCTGACACACGCAAAAGACCCATTGTCTTTTAATGTTACAGAACAGAATGCCCAGTGGACCTCAACACCTACTTTGAGACTTGCTCAGACTGAGGTCCACCTTCGTCCAACCGCAATTATTTTCAACAAAAGTAATCAGGACTACTATATTATTTGTATGGCACGTTTTTTTTTGCTCATTACAACTTTGTAGGCAGTGACCCAGAGGTTTCTATTAACTTTGATTTACCATATGGTTTTCTGAAGGATGTCCGGGTTCCGGGTTATTGGACCTTTAGCAAGATCTCATCACTTGGAAACAAGACGATCTTAATGTCGAGATTTCCTGCTTTCGTCAAGTGGTACAGCACTGAAGAAGGAAAGAAGTTCCTGCCCTATGCAAACCTTAACAAAAATGCTGGGGAATAGCTACATACGTTTAATTGCTTCATTTTTGTTTAGTCGCTAAAGACGCCGCAGAGATATATTTCAACATTTTCTTTTAGGCTGCAGTCTCTAACGACGAATATCAAACTATTCAGTACATACTTCCTCATATTATGCTATTGCTGCAATTGGATGAGCGTAGCAGCTATAGCCTGTCTTCCATATGTCCGGACGTACCCATCCTCCAAGTTGCGTTATCAAAATTTCGATAGAGTTCGCATATCAACGCCACGTCAACAGTCGAATCTGAAATGATACATGGGAGCAGCTCCTCAGCTGCAGAGCTGAGATTATTGTCTAAATTTTATTGATACACAGCGATCTCCCCTCGTACTGAGCTAAAGTTTAGGAGTATACTCAAGTATTCTTTGCTTGACATAATAAGCTGCCAAAAATGGATAGAAATTGGCGGGCTAACAACCTGCAAATTTCAAATCTTATTCTGTGATTGGTTTCTCAAATATGCACTCATTTCTGGAAAACAGTATTGAGAGTCCCCAGACGCTCACTTTCTAGAATTTGATTGATAATTCCGACACTACGCACTAGATATTTTCGGTATAACCCAAATGATATGGTGGGACCCTCTAGAGTACACCTTTTCCTGCGGCTCCCTGATAATGATAGCTCCTCCAAGACACGCGCTAGTGACGTGGTCCAGATTAAGAAGCATAGCCACTATATAATGCTAAGCTCGAACAGAGATTTTCGATATTTGGGGGGGGAGGGGGGATTATGCCTTCACGGCAGGTACTCACTTTAAACCCCCAGGACTTTCATTGCGTTGGCCAGGGAAACGGAAGCTAGCGTGAATAATGCAGTTGGCCGTAGGTCTTCTGAAAGTCTCGTTAAGAGCGTTAACACTAGGCTTCTAATACACAATGAAACAGCACTTTACCGCGATTCGAAATTGTGTAGCATCTAATGTTCCACTAATTGTATATAGATTGATCCCTCAATCTTGAAAGTGTTGTTTTTACCTACGCCATCGTTCCATCTCAGGCAGTCTTCTTTTTCTACCATAGATATTGCCGTTATAGACTTTCCGTGCTGGATCGTCCTCATCCATGCGGATTAAGTGACCCGGCCGCGTGTTTAGCCGGATTTGATCTACAACCAGACGGTCGTGGTATCTCTCATAGATTTCGTCGTTATGTAGGTTACGGAATCCATCGTTAACATACTTAGGAACCAAAAATTCTTCGGAGGATTCGTTTCTCAAACGCTGCCAGGACTTCGCAATTTTTCTTGCTAAGAACCTAGGTCTCAGAGGAATACATGAATACTGGCAAGATCACAGTCTTGTACTGTAAGAGCTTTGATCCCATCGTGAGACGTTTGAGCGAAACAATTTTTGTAAGCTGAAATAGGCTCTATTGTCTATATTGGCCCTCTTATATGTTCTAATATCGATCGATCAACACGTAGTCAATTTGGTTGAAAGTGGTCCCATCTGGAGAGGCCCTCATTTGTTTGCGGACCGCTTTCCACGCAAACCAAATACTTCCGTTATTATTTATATTTTTATGTAAGCTATGGGAGCCAACGTATCGCCTGAATACAGGCTTCGTCCCTACATGACTGTTCTCTCCAAGTATGATTTTCATATCATACTTGGGACAGGCTTCGAAGGTCCGTTCAACTGCCTCGTAGAAGGTATCCTTCTTCGACTCTACAGTCTCCTCTGTAAGGGCATGAACGTTTATGAGGCTTATATTTCTAAATTTGCCTCGCAAGCGCAGAGTGCATAGCCTTTCCGCTTATATTTTCAAAGCCGATAACAGCAGGTTTCATTTTTTGGCTGACTAAAAAACCTACTCCGAGCACATGGTTTATTAGATGGCCGTTATAATATAAGATATGGTATAGTGCGGGAAATCGAATCCCTGTCCCTGTGCCTTATATTGGGATAGGGTATTGGCTAGCTGCTCAGCCGCACTCGGTCTATACAGGCAGCGCACGTTCCGTGGGAAAATGCGCAAATCCTTATTCCGTTGTCGTTGTCGGGTTCGTCGTTTAAGGGGGTCATCCCGTGTGAAGGCCGTTTTTTTTGCCTTTTTTTGGAAAATTATTTTGAAGGACTGGATAAATATAGAAACGTGATTTTTTCACCATATGTTTATTGATATCTCTAGTATATGTGATTTAATTGAGCTTGATTTTGTAGCTAATTTTCGGAATAGGTGTTAATTTATGCACCCATCTCCAAAAAAAGGTGTTTTTCTGCTGCCACGCTGGAGGGCGCTGTGTTCATCTGGGGAAAAGAAACTAAACGGCATTTTAATGTGGACAATATTCCACGGTCCGCAAACTAGGGTAATTGGAAAATATTAAAAGGTAAATTTTTGGTGGGCTTTTAAACGTAATTTTTTGGATTTTGGTGTTTTTTTTTTGGCTTTTTTTATGAATAAAACAAAACTACCTGTCCGATTGCAATTATCCTAGTTTGCGGACCGTAGAAATATGTACTAAAGAAGCCGTGAAAATTTCAAAGAATTTGGTTGGATAGATTTTGAGCTATGGTTGAGTTTCGAGAAAAACGCATTTGAAAATTTATATGTGATTATCAACAGTAAAATTTTAGCCCACCATTAATCTGCTATACCTGGTCCATAGAGAGCACCCTCTGTTTCTTCAAAAAAGTCTTGTAAGGTCGATTGTTGCTCTCTGGTGTCAATTGTGGCTCTTTTAGCGAGGTCAGTCGAATCGGTCGTTCGGATCCGCCAAATTCGCGCTTCATTACGGCGGTCGGCATAAACCTGACATATGTGACCAACTTGACATCCCCATTGTCACTAGGATTTTGAGAATGCCATTAGAATCCTTCATTGAAATTAATTACAGCCAGAAAAGTGGCTATTTCTACGACCTTGGCCCCAGAATGAAGGTGTTTAGGAGCGAAAAGTCTAGGTCAATGCATTTAACGACTCATTGTTATTCTGGGTCTCTGCTCCTAAACATCTGTTCAAGAGATCATCTCGTGACAAATCTTCATAGATTGGATTGATGACTGTTTGAACTCCTTCAGTCAAAGGTGCCTTCTCGTAGTGAAAACTATCCAGTTCTCCTTCAGCATCCACTTTGCGCCGTTTGCACCAACTGTCCTCGCCTGCTGGACAATTTTGATGCTGAGGATTTTCGTCTGTAGAACATTTATGGAAGAAAGTTTCCCAAATTTCTTGCTTTATTCCTTCTATCGAATTTGCGTGTCGACGAATAGCTAGCCCAGAAAATGTAGTGAGGTCCTTATCAGTAAGTTTTCCAGCCCCTTTTCTAACAATGCCTTTGTAATTCTTCTTTGCATTTCTAAGCCGCGTTCCCATTCTTTTCTCGACATGTCTTACGTATTCCTTTTTTACTACTACGTATATTTTATTATTTGCAGAAATTTGCAGAAATACCGGAGAAAACTGAAGCAAAATCCAATATACAATATACAAAACTTGTCGCAATTGGAACATCCATGTTCATGCTTGCTAAAAGTTTCTTTGCTGATGTTGATTTCCTTCCTTTTTCTTCTCTGATAACTATCGATTCCCAGGAAAATACCTCGTTTTTTAGTGCGAGCATGACGTTGAACGTTAAAGGGATCTCCCTTCGTACTATCCATTTAAAAAAATCACTGCACCCAAAAACAGCATAATACTTACAACAAAATATAACTGAGTATAACTTGTACGCCTTTCAGTGCTCACTCTAGATTGGATTATCCTTTTTATTCTAAACAGCAAATAAGTTTAGACGATTCATTGGTTTTTCATCTTTTTATATTTATACCTGTGTTCAAATTTATAAGGACTTAGGTAAAAAACTACCAGGTAAAAAAAGATTCGATGCTCTTTCGCATCGAGTACTCTAGCCGCGGCTGCAAACTCCTTACCTGTTTAACCCTGTAATTTCTGAAGGACTCGGAATATCGGAAAATCTCTTTGCCCACATATTCTCCACTATATATAGAGACAATTCATGCAACAAAAAAAATCGATTTCTCCAACCCGACACACGGGATGACCCCCTTAAAATTCTATCCTGTTCGAGCCTCTTTCTGTGGCTGTGTATCATCGGTTTTCCGTCTAGGGTTGTCAGCCTTATGCAACCCCCAATCTGCAACCCCGGCTAAGAACGGGACAAATTATACCAACTGGTTAGGTATAATTTGTCCCGTTTTTAGCCGGTTTTAATACGCTGCGCTATGAAACATAAGCGAATGGAATAATCTCAACCTATTTGTGCGTTTTTAAGGTTTTATGTCTGTCTGTTCGCCTGCGCCTAATGCTGAGTATCAAATGAAAAGATTAGCACTTTCCAAATCTGGTCTTAGTGTTACCGTTCGCTGGAAAAGCGTGAAGTACACAGTAGACACTACCCAACTCAAAAAAACTGAAAAAAGTCAGGAAGCTCTCCATATCGAATATCTACTCAAATTAAGTTCTTAAATGTGTATTACCATATTTTTGGGCAATCGACTAGCAACTCCCCTTAAGCTTATCCTAGAGTCATATAAATTTGCAGTAATATTGGGTATAGTATCAGCATGATATCCCTAGTTTGGTGAAAATAGTACTATTGTTGATAAAGTTACAGTAGTAGTAACTGTACTCAAAATACTAAATATCAATATCACACTAAACTGAGTTCTGCACTCAAATATTCTTAGACATGAAATACACAAAATCTTTCATATCGGAAGCATCGAGTTCCCGGGTTTCGACTTGTATAATAGATTCTACTCCTCCTAGTCGAAATTCCCTCCATTATTGTGCTCACCATAGTGAACTCCATCTTATAAATCATCGCCTTTTTCCATTGTCCTGAAAAGATTTCACTTTCTAGGGATTTCAAAAGTGAGCTCTTGTTATTCCTATACTAGTTGAACCCGGCAGATGTTTTGTCTATGTATATTTGCAGAAAGTGCGGATTTTCTTCAGATATTGGAAGAAGTGAATCAATCTGATGATACACTTATCTTTTCACCTTGAATGTGGGTATGAAATAAACACAGTTTACAATATTCGTAGCTTCAAACGATGTGATTTGAATGCATGCATTGTATTCCAAGCAGCACAAAAAGTGTTGGGATTCTTGAGTAGTTCATATGAATTAGAAGCGCCTCTGGCGGCTCAATCTGTGGTGGCAAATTGACTATGTCAGTGGAACAGCACATACAAATCGTGCATCTTCCTTTTCCAATGTTTCAGTAGCTTTTGAAATTAAAGCTCTGATTTCTCTTCAAGTAGGGACTCTGATTCGTTCTGTGTCAGCAGTCTGTCTCTTTCTTCAGATATTTCATACTGACTGATGTTGATATTTAGTTGATCTCCCAATGTTCGTTTTTTTTTGGACGACACTTTCTATAATTTCCAGAATTGAATGTCTTACCATTCGCAGTTTTGATTTCTCACAAAAGCTGGCTGAAAGGTGTATTGGAGCATCATTTACGGGGAAGTTAAAATATGAACCAAAATATTTTCCATGGTAAAATAAAGATGCATACCAATTTTCATGGTGATTGTTTGAGCGGTGTAGATGTTTATTCTTTGCAGCATCATCCGGTGGAAAGTAACAGCAACATATATAACGTAAAAACCTTCTCCATTAAAAACACATTTTAAAAATTTTGTGTAAAACAAAACTTGTCCGCTTGGTTGTCTGTGGCACGCAATTTTCTCAGAAACAGTGGAGGGAAGGTGGGAACTGTGAACCCCCACCAATGCAGTGAGTAACGTTCTATGTTGAGTTTAATAAGTAGATCACCATATATGCGTGCAGTGATATATATAATATAAAACATAATCCTACCAAGTTGGGTGGAGATCACACTGTTGCTTGTCATTTGTCTGTTCTGCGTAAATTGACTGCAATCTAATATTTCTAATGTCATTATCACGATAAAGTCAATGGTCTCGCACAATTTGTGCACATACATATATTACGTGCTAGGTGCAGATATATATATTATATTATATAAGAAATCCACTGGTTATAAGAACCGAATGTACGGAAGGTTACTTTTGATATCTCCTTCAGTCGCTACATCCCTTCCAGATCAGTTTCTTCTTTTTGATTTGTTACTGCGTAACTATGTTCTTCATCATTGAAACATAAGCGTTCTGGGAGGTAGAAACCTTTATTACTGTAATTATATTTCTATTAAAGAGAAATACTCACTTTAACTTCGGGGGATTCGTTGTTTCTTCCTTTCTCTTTTGTCTCTTTTTGTCTCTTTGCTTCAACTCATCCACCTTCTGTTGCCTTTTACGTTCTAAGAGATCCTTCTCCGCTTGTTGGGGGGTTTCCTGACTGCTCGCATGCTCTTTAACAAGTGGACCGCCTGCCGCTCCAAACGATTCCTGATCTCCCTACCGGCGGTTGCTGACCGGGCCTCTTGTCGAGCCTAACATTCCTCAAGTCGTGGCCGCTTAGTGACCGCAGGGACTGGGTCGCTGGCTTTGAGGACCTCCTTCAGCGCGTCTGGGCTGGTCGGGGTAACGGAGATAGTACGCAGAAGAAGAAAACAAATGATTGCGACTCCTATAGTCCGGGAGTCAAAACAGCCACTCCGATTTCCTAGTTGAGGTAAGTATTTGCCTTAGATAACAATTGGATATTCATCGCCTTCGAGAACAGTTTCCAGAATAAAAAGTCGTTTTTTAGGGTGGATAGCGTTTATTCCTAGCTATAAAACAATGTGCAATTAATTACAATGAAAATAAAATGGTAAAGAACGTTAATCACCTGTTAACTCAACCCAAGTCCACCTTAAATGCTCAGAAGCCGGCAAGGAGCCAGATAAACCAAACACTTCGGCGCTAGTACCGTATAGTGGCAGCTTCGTGATTTTTTTTTTCAGATTTTTCAGTTGAGTAGATTCTGAGAATGGGTCAGTGAAACAAATGACCACTGTTCAGCCCTCTCCCTACCCCATGTGCATTAAATGTCAAAACTGAGACAAGCTTGCTAATCGATATCATTTGATACTCCAGAATTTTATACCCCCTTTGTATGGAGATCATCATCATCATCATCATCATCAACGGCGCAACAACCGGTATCCGGTCTAGGCCTGCCTTAATAAGGAACTCCAGATATCCCGGTTTTGCGCCGAGGTCCACCAATTCGATATCCCTAAAAGCTGTCTGGCGTCCTGGCCCACGCCATCGCTCCATCTTAGGCAGGGTCTGCCTCGTCTTCTTTTCCTACCATAGATATTGCCCTTATAGACTTTCCGGGTGGGATCATCTTCATCCATACGGATTAAGTGACCCGCCCACCGTAACCTATTGAGCCGGATTTTATCCACAACCGGACGGTCATGGTATCGCTCATAGATTTCGTCATTGTGTAGGCTACGAAATCGTCCATCCTCATGTAGGGGGCCAAAAATTCTTCGGAGGATTCTTCTCTCGAACGCGGCCAAGAGTTCGCAATTTTTCTTGCTAAGAACCCAAGTTTCCGAGGAATACATGAGGACTGGCAAGATCATAGTCTTGTACAGTAAGAGCTTTGATCCTATGGTGAGACGTTTCGAGCGGAACAGTCTTTGTAAGCTGAAGTAGGCTCTGTTGGCTGACAACCACCGTGCGCGGATTTCATCATCGTAGTTGTTATCGGTTGTTATTTTCGACCCTAGATAGGAGAAATTGTCAACGGTCTCAAAGTTGTATTCCCCTATCCTTATTCTTGTTCGTGCTTGTGTTTGACCAGTGCGGTTTGATGTTGTTGGTTGATTCGTGTTCGGTGCTGACGTTGCCACCATGTATTTTGTCTTGCCTTCATTGATGTGCAGCCCAAGATCTCGCGCCGCCTGCTCGATCTGGATGAAGGCAGTTTGAACGTCTCGGGTGGTTCTTCCCATGATGTCGATATCGTCAGCATAGGTCAGTAGTTGGGTGAACTTGAAGAGGATCGTACCTCTTACATTCACCTCAGCATCACGGATCACCTTCTCGAGGGCCAGGTTAAAGAGGACGCATGATAGCGCATCCCCTTGTCGTAGACCGTTGTTGATGTCGAATGGTCTTGAGAGTGATCCTGCTGCTTTTATCTGGCCTCGCACATTGGTCAGGGTCAGCCTAGTCAGTCTTATTAATTTCGTCGGGATACCGAATTCTCCCATGGCCGTGTACAGTTTTGCCCTGGCTATGCTATCATAGGCGGCTTTAAAGTCGATGAAGAGATGGTGCAACTGTTGTCCATATTCCAACAGTTTTTCCATCGCCTGCCGCAGAGAGAAAATCTGATCTGTTGCTGATTTGCCTGGAGTGAAGCCTCTTTGGTATGGGCCAATGATATTCTGGGCGTATGGGGCTATCCGGCCTAGCAAGATAGTGGAGAATATCTTATAGATGGTACTCAGCAACGTGATACCTCTATAATTGCTGCACTGTGTGATATCTCCCTTTTTATGTATGAGACAGATTATGCCTCGCTGCCAATCGTCAGGCATTGATTCGCTGTCCCATACCTTGAGCACAAGTTGATGAACCACTTGGTGTAACTGGTCGCCTCCATATTTAACCAATTCGGCTGTAATTCCATCGGCTCCTGGCGACTTATGATTTTTTAGCCGATGAATTGCATGGACTGTTTCTCCTAAACTTGGTGGTGGCAGTATTTGTCCGTCGTCTTCAGTTGGCGGGACCTCCAACTCGCCGATGTTCTGGTTGTTCAGTAGCTCATCAAAGTACTCAACCCATCGCTCTAATATGCCCATTCTGTCGGAAATCAGATTTCCCTCTTTGTCTCGACAGGATGAGCATCGAGGTGTATAAGGCTTCATCCTGCTGACTTGTTCGTAAAACTTCCGCGCCTGGTGCGGTTGCTCCCTGTACTTTTCTAGTTCACAGACTTGTTGGTTCTCCCAGGCTTCCTTTTTCCGTCTGTGAAGTCGCTTCTCCGCTCGACGGAGTTCGTGATAAGTCTCTGCGCGTGCCCGCGTTCTTTGAGAATGCAACATTACTCCGTGTGCGGCATTCTTCCGTTCCGTTGCTAGCTTACATTCATCGTCAAACCAGCCGTTCCGACTCCTTTTGCGGCTGGGGCCAAGTATATTTGTGGCCGTATCCATGATAACGTTCTTCAGGTGGTTGTGAAGATCATTAGTTGATGCTTCATCTCCAGGTCCTCTATTGACTGCGGTTATTGAGGCATCCATTTCCCTCTTATAGGTGTCGCGGAGGGTTGTGTTGTGGATGGCTTCAGTGTTCACTCTCACCTGATTGTCAGAGGGGATTCTAGGTGGTATTGTTATTCGAGCTCGGAGCACCATGCCAACGAGATAGTGATCCGAGTCTATATTGGCCCCCCTATATGTTCTGACATTCATCAAGGCTGAGAGGTGGCGGCGTTCGATCAACACGTGGTCAATTTGGTTGAAAGTGATCCCGTCTGGAGAGGCCCACGTATGTTTGTGCACCGCTTTCCGCGCAAACCAGGTACTTCCAACAACCATTTCGTGTGACCCTGCTAATTGAATAGTCCGCAGTCCGTTATCATTTGTTTTTTCGTGTAAGCTATGGGAGCCAACGTATCGCCTGAATACGGGCTCCTTCCCTACTTGGCTGTTAAAATCCCCAAGTATGATTTTGATATCATATCTGGGACAGGCTTCGAGGGTTCTTTCTACTGCCTCGTAGAAGGTATCCTTCTCCGACTCTGCAGTCTCCTCTGTAGGGGGCGTGAACGTTTATGAGGCTTATATTTCTAAACTTGCCTCGCAAGCGCAGAGTGCATAGCCGTTCGCTTATACTTTCAAAGCCGATAACAGCAGGTTTCATTTTTTGGCTGACTAAGAAACCTACTCCGAGCACATGGTTTACTGGATGGCCGCTATAATATATGGTGTAGTGGCTCTTCTCCAGGAAACCGGTCCCTGTCCATCGCATCTCTTGCAACGCTGTTACATCAGCCCTATATTGGGACAGGGTATCGGCTAGGTGCTTATCAGCTTCATCTCTGTACAGGGAGCGCACGTTCCATGAGAAAATGCGCAAATCGTTGTTCCTTTGTCGTTGCCGGGTCCGTCGTCCTTGGAGATCCCCCTCCTTAAATTTCAGGTAGAACCGTGTAACTCACTGTATACGAGGGCGTTCACAGCTCCCATCTTCCACCAAATTTGGTGCAATAGGTATAACCATTTCCGAGAAAAATGCATGTGACCGACACACAGACAGATATACAAACGTTCAGGAATATTTTAATAAGGTTTTGTTTCGTCACATAGGAAAACCCTCTTAAGCGGTGCTCTCCGATTCTTGCATCTCCTAAGTAACAGTTGGTTATGGGAAGACCACACTAGATATGATAATATGTATGAGACACATCTGCAGCAGTGATAGCTACCAAGATATTTTTCATATGCAGTTTCTTCAAGTTTTTTTAATTCCTATCTTTTGTTTGAAGATAAACCTGACTTTAATTTTATTTCAAATTTTCTAGCATGGAGCAACAGCTCTTTATGTCCCAGAGTGTACAGCGGATGGTCGTTACCAGAGAATCCAATGCTATAAATCAACCGGATATTGTTGGTGCGTAAATGAAGATACCGGTCAAAATATCCCTGGAACATCGGTAAAGGATAAACAACCTCAGTGTGATTCTATTTCGAGGCCTATGAAAGGATGTCCGGAACCGAAGAAAACTGAGTTCCTAAAAGACCTTAAAATTTTCCTTAAGGAAAAAGTAGCTTTTACCACGTAAGGATATAGTGCATTTTAAAATTATCTTCAATAGCCTAGTAACCGTAGTTTATCTAATATGCAGTTACCACACTCAAAGAGACGGATGTTTGAATCTAATTTTCAAGCCTATCTAACCACTCCATAACCTCCAAACAAGGACAATGCATAATTTTCGTCAAATCCTATTGATAAATTGAAACAACAACTGAAGAAATTAAAACAATAACTTACACATGCCCATATAATCAAAAGTAGGCTAAAAAAACCTACCCGTATTCACTAATAAGTAGGCAAAAGGATGCTTACCTCACCAATGAATTGACAAAGTCCGCGCGGGTTCCTCAATTACGGCTGATTCGAAATCGTGCGTACTCGCATTATTGCATTGTTTTGGGTGGCAAGGGAAGTGTGGTAGCTCAATAGTAACTAACTGTGGTAGTAACCGAGGCGAAGAATCATTCAAAAAGATCCTGATCCTGGTACTCTAGTTAAATTTTGGTTCCTTTTATTTGGAGGTAAACAATTTTGTCAGCTGAACTAACAAAATTCAAAATTAGTTAATCTTTTATGTGTTAATTATCGGTGACCCTAATCCATCTAGATGGGATTATTCACTACATTCCATATCCAATTTCCAGCGTCAATACAACGAAATTCAGTTCTGAAGATGAAAAAATTGCAACGCTCAGTTTTGTTCTGCTGGATAAGAACAAAAACAAGTTTTGGGAAAGAAAAGAATGGAAAACTTTCAGAGAATTGGTGACAGCATCAAAGTAAGTGTTAACGAAAAAAATAATGAAATTCACGTTTATTGTTCTCTCTATTTTTTAGGTCACTCAAAAAATGTGGAAAAAAGATGCCTACGATACTGTGATGTGAACGGAGACAAAAGGATAACCCTTTCTGAGTGGTTAAATTGCCTACAAGCTGTTCCTAGGGTCAGGACCCCTGAAGTAGCCAAACCTGCTATAGGTAAGTTTATGGTGCTCAAATCTTTTGAGTTTGTTTTCTAAAGGATCCAGGCAAGCTATCCTTGAATAGAGTTGCCAAGCTAAATCCGTTAAGTCAGTGATAAGTCACTGAACTTTGTTAGATGGAATTGTCTTCATTATGTGTCCGTTTTGTAAGAGTTATCAAGTTAGTTAATAATAATAATAATGTTGGCAAAACAATCCATAAAATTCTTGTACAGTAAGAGCTTTGACCCTATGGTGAGACGTTTCAAGCTAAATAGTTCTTGTAAGCTGAAATAGGCTCTGTTGGCAGCCAACAACCGTGCGCGGATTTAACACGAACATAAAGTAATAGTTCCTATTAAACATCAATTTTCAACCATATACAAACGTTTTTGACGATTCGCAATAATAATAAAAATAGCACTAGCTGCAGCAACAATAGCCTTTCGAATGTCAATTCAAAATTGAATTTCAAGCTTCTTTGCTCATTGGAAACGAACCTTCGGTATTAAAAGCAGCAATAGCTCGTGCAGCATTGCAAGAATCGCTTATTTCATTTTGGACTTGGTACCATATATGAGAAGAATATCCTACGGTTTCAATGCAGGTCTCCTTATGATTTCATGCATTTCTCTCAGAAACAGTTGAAGTCAGGGGAAGTGGTAAAGTTAGTAAGAAATCAAGTAAAATAAAAACTACCTAGCGGAAAATTCCGAAAACATAATGATGATGTCCGTATATGACACCTAGGTCGCGGAATAGCTTCCACGTTAACAACAGCTTAAATGTAGTTGATAATAGTATATTATTGTATTTTAGAAATTTACTGGAAATCCCCCTTAAGTTCATTCTAAACCCTGGAAGTACCACAGTTTTAATGATATGGAGCATCTTAGTTTAGTAGAAGTCCTACTATTGTCAACATAGTAGGCATAGTAGATCAATTATGCCTTGGTGAGGTAATGCCTTCATGCTTGCCTACTTTGAAGCAATCGTTCTCTGTGCGTAAAAATGTGCCTATCTGTGCCGTAACATATACGGTGTCGGCGTCTCAGCAGTGGCGTCCAGCCGTGCTAAGGCAAACTGATCACTAGCTTCAAAATAAATGTCTTATATAATGATATACGCGTATATACAAACAGGTAAGGTATTCGCTACGTTTTAAATTCCTTCGCTTACCTATACAATCCATACGAAATCCTACCCCTTTTTTGGGTCAACTAGTCAATTTAAAATAATTTTACATTGGAATGCATTATTTTATGGAAGGTGGTTAGTACCTATCATACAACGCAAAAATTCCAATGAATAAGCTTTCAAGGATCGTAATGCGATGGATTGCCTTCGACATTTGATTGAACTGACTCTAAACATCATGATCGGCAAAAGATTTCCTTGAGTATCATCTTAATCTAAAGGTAGATAGCTTTTATTTTTCGTTATCTAATATTAATCAGAGACCCTCTTTCTTCCTTTCCATCATCTTATGTATTTCTTCCAAGCATTTCTAATTTCTCCTATCTAGGGTCGAAATTCACAACCGATAACAGCTACGATGATGAAATCCGCGCACGGTTGTTGTCAGCCAACAGAGCCTATTTCAGCTTACAAAAACTGTTCCGTTCGAAACGTCTCACCTATAAGGTCAAAGCTCTTACTGTACAAGACAATGATCTTGCCAGTCTTCACGTATTCCTCGAAGACTTGGGTTCTTTAGCAAGAAGAATTGCGAACTCTTGGCCGCGTTCGAGAGAAGAATCCTCTGAAGAATTTTTGGTCCCCCACATGAGGACCATTCCGTAGCCTACATACCGACGAAATCTATGAGCGATACCATGACCGTCAGGTTGTGAATAAAATCCCCCTCAATAGGTTAGACCCTGCCTAAGATGGAGCGATGGCGTAGGTCAGGACGGCAGACAGCTTTTAGGGATATCGCATTGGTGGACGTCTGGAGTTTCTTATTAAGGCAGGGCTAGACCGGATACCGGTTGTTGCGCCGTTGATGATGACTGATCATTTCTAACAACTTTTCTCCAGTGAGAAAATGTCCAAGCGTACAAAGCATTTAGGTGGTTCGGATCAGTGCTTGAAGGAGTCAGTGGTATTGAATTTAAGTGGGTCTCGATTTGGGCCAATAAGGATGACTAGATGAGAACCGATCAACTTCACTAAATGTCGTTTCTTAGATTTAACAGCGACCGCCTCCGTGGACATCCTGGTGATAATGCTGCTAACTTGTACGATTCACTAAAATTGAGTTCTCACTTGTCGTACTCTCCTTGTGCAAATTGGATGTTCTATACTCCAGAAGAGTACTCAGTTGCTCGTGAATAGAAACCAATCCTATTTCCTGGAATGAGTTGCCACCAGTACTCGACTTTATGACATACTAGCACCGTACGAGACCGATTAAATAATTCTAGTAATATGTACGAATGCTACTCAAATTGTTGACAGTGCATACCATATATTGTAATAGTTGACCGTTACGGTGTCATGTAAAGTCGCCTTAATGTTTGGAGTCCATTCCAGCCTCCTTAGCGTTGAAAGAATAATAATGACTTCGGAGCTGTTAAACAATTGAAGATATTGTATAGTAGTTTATTATAGGCAGCCTTTTTGTCTCCTGGTACAAGTAATCTTGGGGTGACACCATGCGCTGTGCGAGAAACTGTATTCTGATGGGTCTGAGTATTCGTCCATTGGTATCATTTGAGATAGGAAGCCAGATAGGAGCTGTATAATTTATTTCCAAATTGCCCTATCCATTTATAAGTTACTGTAAATGTCCTCTTATCCTTCCCCTTTCCTGGGGGAAATCCCAGCTAAAGTTCGGAGCATAGGTTGATTGCCTACCGATATATCTAGATATACTTTCATTCATTTGATGCGGTGGATTTAGAAGCAGATAGGTTCAAGTTCTTGTTGACGAGAAAGATTGAAGTCCCTATTGAAAAAAAGGTATGAAGTTAGCACATGTCGAAAATTTCATACCCAGCAGCTAAAATCGAAGTAGATGATTTGGAATCATTTCGGTTGTGATCCTAGAAGGGTCGGACTCATTGCATCAAAGTTCCACGAAGGACTGAACATAATTGGCGATCCATTTTCTTATTTGTTTGAAAAGCCATGTATGGCCGATGTCGTCCCCAACTTGTGTCTGACTGCCCCTATCAAAATGTTTCAATAAACCAAAAGCATCAAAATTATTCCAAGATCTACTGAGCACACTTCGGTAGTGTAGAGAGAGAGAAAAGATTCAAATCGTTTGCCCTTTGGCACTCATTTCTGAATTCTGTATACCATTCGCCTAATATGCCCCACCCGTACAAACTTGGGGAAATTAACACGTTTAATGCTGATGGTTTTGCAAATAACGTTGTCCCAAACATACAAAAGGGGATTTAAATGTTTTTCTCAAATATAGTCATGTAGAATACCAAAGAAAAGGTGTCAATTAGTGCCTTCAGATACAAGTCACAGTTTTGGAACTGGGCTTAAATGAAAAGCACATTCTCTAGCTACCCAACAGTAAATCTAAAACAATCATAAAGCTCCGTCTGTAAATAGTGTCCCGTTGACGATGGTAGAAATTTTAAGGTTGGATAGTGCCACTCATTTGAGAAAAATTGTTCCATGGAACTGTAACGGTGAGAGATATAATAGCCATCTTTCACCGTGGCAGAGTTCGTTTTTCGTGAATAGTGTCGAAAAGCTTCACCTGTCCAAGGAAATCATAATTTTCCACTCTACCGTTTTTGGAAACCACGTAAAATGAAATGAATGAAGGCAAAGGTCATTGTCACTTCGAAGATATAACTCTTGAAACTTCAGAAAAATTTCAAAATTAACTTTTTCTGCTAAATTTCATGGTATATTATACTTAAAATAAACCTGCAAAATATTACAGATACAGAAGAAGCAGTTCATGGCTAACGCTTTCGAGTCTTCGAATTTCTACTAATTTGTAATTTGGACAAAGTCTGCTCTTCTTCCAGCCGCCAGGTTCTTTCTATTTCACTCATATCTTAACTGTTAGTTTATGGATTTGTTTCATAAGTTGAGTCACAAATTTCAGAATTTCTGCAGGAGTCTCGTCGATTCCAGGTGCTCTATACTTGCTCAAAAGTTGACACATTGCAATAAACTTCCTGAAGGTGTTGAATAGTCTTGAGACCCTATATATGAGCGCTCTTTTGATAACTCCTGGATTATTGATATAATTCCTTCTGTTATTAATGTTTTAATTTTTTCGGCATTCGTTGAACCTTCCATCATCCAAATAGTTAAAACTCCTTGATATATTATGACTCCTCAGTTTGACAGTGTTTTGAGTACATGTACCATAAAGACCACTTCTATTCCTAACTGCCAACCACCGGCGCCAATCAGATTTATTTTATACTCACGGGAAAAAGTAACCCCCTCCAATCATCCACTTTTGAAAATGCATAGTTTTCAGCCTATTTTCATCTGGCAGATTGCATATTCTGCATTAAAAGCGGTTCTGAGAGACCTTTGAGATTTCGGACCCATGCCGTTTAGCCTTCTTTGAATTGGTCCGGCGCCGTCTGGTTGCCTAAAAGTGTTTAAGAGTTGATCTCTAAGTTTTGATGCAGAAATTGATCGATAGCTTAAACATAAACATTTTAAATGAGTTTCATCTTTGGAGTAAAAGGCACGACATATTGGTATATTTTTACATCAGCGGTATTGTTTCAATAATAATCCCACTGATAAAGGATGGACTTTGGGACAACGGAGCAATCGTAAATCCAAATATTCTAATATAATAAATATACGAAACCTTTCAAATTTTTCAATAAGATCCTGCTGTTGTTAAATAAAGTGTAGAAAATAGCAAATGATAGCTTTTGAAAGAAGGGGAGGATGATAAATTATTTAAATAATTATTTTCTTTATGGTGCAGAGGAATGGCTTGGCAATTGTTTGTGGTATTGTTAAAAGCGTATAGAGGACAATCTGCCTACAGTTTGAACATTTCATCTCAACGGCGTAACAATTGGTATCTTAGTAAGCAACTCCAGACAGCCCAGTTTTGTGACGAGGTCCACCAACTTGATATCCCTAAAAGCTGCCTGGGGTCTTGACCAACGCCATCGCTCTATCTCAAGCAGGTTCTGGTAGCTTTTCTTTTTTCTAACATTGATATTGTCCTCAGACGAACAGCTTTTCCATCCCTTACTGATCTTACTGATTTGCCTGGAGTGCCGCCGGCCCAGAAAATGGAAAACATCGTATAGTACTCAGTACTTATAGTACTCAGCATACATCTGTAATTAGTGCACTGCGTAAGATCCCCCTTCTTATATATGACGCAGATAATACTTCGTTGCCAGTCATCGGGCATTGATTCGTTGTCCCACATCTTGAGGATAGGTTACTGAACCGCTTGGTGTAATTGGTCTCCTCCATATTTAACCAGTTTAGCTGTAATTCCATCGACTTCTGGTGAATTCTGATCAACTCCTGGCGACTTATGATCTTAAGCTGATAAATTCCACGGACTGTTTCTTCCATGCTCGAACATTTTTCCGTTATCTTCAGTTGGTTGAACTCGCCGATCTTCTGGTTGTTGAGCGCATCAAAATATTCAATCCATCGCTGGTAAAATCCCCACCTGGTACGTTTTATTCTTATATTTTTCGAGTTCACAGACCAGGCTTCCTTTTCTGTCTGTAAAGTCGCTTCTCCGCTCGACGGAGCTCATCGTAAGTCTCCGCGCATGCCCGTGTTCTTCAAGATTTTTACGTTACCTAGTATGCAGCATTCTTCCGTTTCCTTTAGCTTACTTTCATCGTCGGAACAGTTGTTCCGACTTTTTTTGAAAAACCAGTTATTAGCAATAACCTTTCTTCTGGTACTGCTAGATGGAAAATCCGGAATCCGTTGTCATTGTGAGCCAATACATCGCCTTACTTGGCTATTAAAATCTCCAAGTATGATATCATGCCTGGGACAGGATACGGGGGTACATTTCACTGCCTTGTAGAAGGCGTCCTTCTCCGAATCTACTGTCTCCTCTGTAGGGGCGTGAACATTAATGGAACGTATGTTTCGAAATTTGCCTAGGAAGCGTGAAAGACCGATATTGGAATTGGAAGTTTCATTTCTTGGCTCATTAAGAAACCTACTCCTAGCACATGGTTCGCTGGATGACCACTATAATGTATAGTGTAGTGACGCTTTTCTTGGGAGCTGTGACGTCAGTCTTATATTGCTGCTTAGCGCTCTTGATCTGTGCAGGGAGCGCAGGTTGCATGAGAAAATGCGCAAATGGTTTGTCCGTCTTTGTTACCGTTTTGTAATCCATCGATTCCCCGGCTAATTTTCTGGATTCGAAACAATTAATTCCCATGTAGGTACGGTAGATTTGCCTTCATTCTTCTTCGTTCGCAGTTTTTCATTAAGAAAGAACTCCCAGCGATCACCACGTGGAAGCGAAGGTGGGGTTTAGTAGTAAAGCTCTTGGTGTTGCTTCAGTAGGCGTTCAGCAAGTCTTATGCTCCATAATGAGTACGACTCTACGTTTTCGTTTACCAACTATACTACCCTCTAAAGTTTGAACATTTGATTTCGAATGACTTCCCTCGCAAGAAATAATCATTATATGGCCTTCCGAAAATCGCCGTTATCAATGCGCTGGTATACATAATTTTTCAGCGAAATCATCTCAGTTTGCTATTTGCGCAATTTTCCTTTATTTAAGTATTTTTTCTCTTTCTCCAGACTTCCGTAAGTTAAACAATTTTAATCCTCTTCTCCTGAGTTCCCAGCTAATTGTCATACAAAAATGAATACTCAAAAAAAAAGCTGAGGTTCTGAAATGTGATCCTCTTTCTTCGACTCCAGCAAACAATTTCCATTTTCATAAACCGTTTTAAATTCCTATTTAGAACATATCAACCACTATCCCAATTTACCTGTCCACTTAACTCGCACCTGGGGCTTAAGAAAACACTCAAAGTCTTCCCTGCTGCAAATTTTAAAAATTTACTACCACCCGAATATCAAGAATGCCTCGAATAGGAACTGACCTCACGACTACGGCTTTTGACATCGAAAACGGATTACCATTAGTTTCTGGGATGTGCATACGCTCCTCGACAACGGTATTGGAGGTCCTTGAAATGCTCGCTTTCTCCAAATGGAGAGAGAACTCCGAGAATATAAGCTAGAAATCTGGGCCTAAGCGAAATAAGATGGTGAGTCTCTGGAGAGTACGCCTCTCGCTCTTGCAGCAACGTGCTTTGTACTCTGAAAAGTCAAGCGGTACCAGATGAGAATCCAATGTCAGGTTGTTTATGACGGAGCGGTTTCTGACAGGATTCTGACTGCAAGATTCCAGTCCAAGCTAAGGAGCATTACAATTGTTCAGTGCTATACACTAACGGAAAGTGCCGATATTCTGGAGCAGGATGTTTTTTATGTGCGACTACACGAAGTTCAAGAGAGACTTCCTAAAGATGATATAGTGATCGTAATCGGTAATATGAGTGCCACAGTGAGCTCTGACACCGTATTAGCATAATGATAATGGTGGGAGATTTGTGGATTTCTGCAATTTCCACTTAGGCAGGTTATCCTTTGTTAGTAAGTCATTCTTTTCAGTCTCGCATTGTATTTGGGATATCAGTCAATTTTCAGACTTCGTTATTTTCATGTGAGCGTAATGATGGCTATGCTTAATTATTCGCTGTTTGATGACTTTCCTTTTCAGGTCCCTGTGCAGATTTTCATTACGAATGAATCACTATGCTTCTAAGCATTTTATTTTGGAACATTTGTATCGTCTCCAAGGTTGATTCTTTGGCACAGCCCCAGAGTTGGTTGCCGAACGTACAAATGGGCCTTGGGATCAGCTTGTTGTTGACGCTTAGCTAGGAACTCTTGTCCGAAAGCAGTATATCTGCCTGTAGCTGACATTTAACTTGTCTTTCTTTCTTAGGATGTATCTTTTCCAGCTGAACCTAGCATCGAGTGTCATACCTAAATATTTAAACTCACTCACCGAATTGTTAAGCCGGTATTAGCTTCCAATCCACAATGATTTCATTCAATCTCTTAAGCTGTAGCTGTAGTTAGGGAGTAGCAATATTAGTGGATACGTTTCGACTCTACTTAGCTCCTTCCCTGGTTTAGAGACAATTATAATCTCGGCCACTTTTCCTTGTCGAGGAACGTATTTTAGTCTGAGAGCTGCATTGATTTATTTGTAACAACTTGATCGGACCCTTTTCTGGCAATTCCTTCAGTATTCTCCCGGTAATAAGTTCATAGCTAGGAGTTTTATTAGGAAGAACAGTTGTTTTGATTCCTGTCCTCAGTTCATTTGGTTTTACACGGTGTATTAGATAGTGGTTCACTCTTTTGACTAAGGTTAAGCATGTAGGAGCTTATGTATCTAGCGGCTGAAAGGTGCTTTCTAGCTGGTTCAGCTTGCTCAGTGAGAGAAAGAATGTCGATGGGATACTGGACCACCATCAAAAACGCTCTGTTTTCTGGTGCTATGCAGGGCGTAGGCTCACGACCCGAAGGGGTGGCATAAAATCTGACTGACTGCAGAAGCGTGGGAGCGGATTGATGAACGGAAGGGGTTGACAACTGTGAGTGATTGTGGGCGTGACGCGCGTACGACATCCCGGTGTGTGTGCCGTGATAAAAGAGAATTTGTTATTGTGGAGTTCAAGGAAGGGAAAGCTGCCGAAGAACGCATTGATTCCAGAAGTGCATTCTGGATACGAAAGAACTCGCATGTTGCCACAAAGCTTTCGGTAGTCGTCCTCGATGAAGAGCAGCTGAAGAAGTGGGAGGAACGCTTTACCACTGTTCCTAACGGTACGACACTCTGTGAAGTTCCGCCTCTTATGGATAAAATGACTAATCGCCGTAACATGCGAATGCGGACTGCTCCTCCAAGCAGAAGAGAAATCATCTCAGCCATCAATGCACTCAAATGGAGTGAAGGTCGATGGCCTCGATGATCTCCCCACAGAGTTATTTATCGCTGTACCTGCACTTCTGCAGATCTCCTTCTCGTACAAAAATCTGGCAAGCCGAGACCTGTCCCAAAGAGTAGAAGAAGGGAAAGTTTTCAAAGAAGGGCCTTCGTTTTGTATGTCCCATTTGAAGAGGTGTTTGCATGCTCCCTGCCGCCACAAATATAATAGCTCAATTAATCATGGAGCATCTCGAAAGTTTGATCCATAGAACAGGCTGGTTGCCACATCGATCCTCCTGCATTGCTCACATTGGCACCCTACAGATAATTTTTGAATAGTGCGTGGAGTTTAGATCTTCGCTTCACCTTTCGACAGCGTGAACGGGGAGTGTGTTTGGTATGCTCTACGCAGGAGCATCCCGAAGAAACTAATAGCCATTTCAGAGCTATGATGACGCAAAATGTCACGTGCTGCATCAAGGTAAAATCTCAGAGGATTTGGAAAGAAGTGCAAATAAAGGGGTAACGAAAATAAATGACAACAAAACCAACGTTCCTAGTCAGACGGATTATCGTACACTGCCTATCTGCATTAATGGGCAGAGCATCGAAGGGATCGATCAATTTGTATATCTCCGGACGATGACACCAAACTAGATGTTGCCCGACGCATTAACAGCACTAGATGCGTTTTCGTTGCTTCGCCTAAAATCTGGAAATGTTGTTATGTCAACACCAAGATCAAGTTGAGACTGTGGTAGTATCCTTTCTTTCTCTTGCTATATGGGAGTACCACATGGAAAGTGACCACCACTGCCCTCGAAAGCTTCAAGCATCCGTAAATATCTGTCTGCGACGTATCATCGTCTGGCCTGATACTATTTCTAACGAAGAACTTGGTCAGCGTGTAGACCTGGATGGGTGAGAGAATAAGGAGGGGTGACAATTGCATTGCGGGTTACGTAATGCAGTGGAACTAACTCTTCCAGGATGGCCGACGAGGGAGTCACCCCAACAGTACTTGACTCAGAACAACAGAGGCAGAAATGCAGGCATCTAGGGTAGTTCCGGAGAAGCGCATTTTAGCGATCCGGGAACGACTGCACGTAGTTGTGGTTAATGCGCTACACCTCACCTTAGGGGTGAATGGCAACCATGTATACAGTGGCAAGAGAGAGAATGCTTTGCTTTGATATTTAAATAAATTTCTCTACTGTTTTTGGAATCCTGCTAGAAAGGATGAAATCATTATAAACTTCCTTCCAATGTTCCTAATGGCGGTTTTTATTCTTACAGACACATCCGAGCATCCACCAACGCGAAAGGGGAATAACCCATTCGAGACCTACCTAAAAAGTGACTGATGGAGGGGCAACACAACTATTAGCGCAACATACAACGGAATACGATGAAATATGGATTACAACGGGTGAATTGTTACAAGACTTGTGCCATTAAATTACTGCAACTATGTATGTTTTTTACCAGTTTTAATTTTGTTTCTTTATTTTAATTTATGAACGGCAAAGTGAATATATAAAAATGATAATGATTTTTGTACATTCAGCAACGAAACAATTGCGATGCGAACTCATAACCAGTGATTATTTGTTGTTAAAATTAAGGTAAAATTAATTTAGCGCTTAAGTACATATGTAATTAAAACAAAAGCAATAAATATAATATTTTGATTTAATCAGTTAGAAATATCCCGTTTCCATTTCTGCACAGCAATATTGACATTATAGAACACATCATGTCCAGAAATGGCCCTACTACACCCATTTTGCAGCGTAGTGGGCCTGAGGTTCTAGTTAAGGAATAGTAACCTAACCATACTTGTATGTCATCGTGGTGATAAGAATCTCGTAGAAAAAGAATATTCTTGTTACCAAGCCATTGAAGTCAAACTCCGCATGTTATTTACCTAGCATGCTGGTCCCTAGCCCAGGTAAAGGAGGAGGTTTTCAGACAACGCACCTTGTACTATCCTCAGTAAAACAAAAATAAAGTGCTGAGATCAGGGAAACAGATAAATAAAGTATAGTTAGAGTTATTCCACTGAGCTTATTCCTACTTGATCTCTATTGGGGAAAAGTCCCGCGACAGGCAGACCAAGCAAATGCATCCAATGTCGTTATAAACAAAATGATGATGATGAGTCATAAGCCTCGGAAAAATGCTAGGGCGTTCACCTCAGTCGTCGCAGCAGGACGGGCCCCGGTGCTGTCGAAAAATGACAAGGGTTCTTGATGCATTGGCGACATCAGGACGTGAGTAAATTAAATACGTGTCTGCACGCTAAATATTGGCACCCTTCTTCGGAAAAGGCTCATTACGGCATAGAAGCGAACACGGTTAAAATTACTACAAACTTCTGTATTTTGCTAGCCCACACACTCAATAGGGTGTTAGCATGACCTGCCCAAACTGAACAATTTTAATATCTCGGATGAATGCTATCAGCCAATGGAAAAGTGCGTTATCAAATTGCTTCACGCAAATGTTCCATAACTGGGGTTCTTTGTATCTGACATATCAACGAACGTCCCAAAACTAAAATTTACCGCAATGTCGTCCACCCTGTCGCCCTCTATATTTCGGAGTGTTGGCCGGCTATAAAGATAATGAATGGTATCTTGCAGTAATGGAGACTAATGTATTGGACTAGTGATGTGACACGTCTGATCACATCGAATGAGAATATCTGCGATCGATATGGGGGCAGGGGGCCGGAATCTAAGACGAATTTCTTACAATTTTTCCACGATCAGTACAACTCGACGTCGATCAGGGATATCCGCATTTCGATCAAAACATGTCAAACCGCTAGTTCAATGCAACACCTTTGTCTCCATTACTGCAAGATGCATTGTCTTTTATAGTCGGCCAACACTCAGAACCATAAGGAGCGACATGACGGACAATATTGCAGTAAATTTGAGAATTGAGACGTTCATGTGTAATAAGAACACCAGCAGTGGGACGCCACTGAGATTTAAATCGCTTAGTTATAGGCAGGTCATTGCGTTGACAGTGATTGCCCCTGCCTCATAGGTATCGGTCGTCAAAAATTCGTTCATTCCATTTTTGGACAAGTTGCTCGAAATTATTTTCGCTATGAGACTCCAGGAAAACATCATCCGTATGGGCCATCCCATGTGACAGAACCCATAACAACATCAAAAGGGAGTGGTAAGAGGGTTCTTCTTGGATGAACGTGGACAGAGGCACGAAGCGGTTTTAATATGTCCGCCGGCTTCGCACCATTTTGATGGTACGGCAAAGTAATCAGATCGGACGGTAATTTGAACATTCTGCTGGACTACCTTTCTTTTTCCATATTGGTACTGTGCTACTTTCTTGCCAGTCAGATGGTGTTTTACCTTGCTGAATAACCCCATTGAAGAATTCACTAAACCACAGTATTGGCTCCCTGCTCTTTGCTTTCCAAAGTTCAGACACTATGTTGTCAGCTCATCTTGCTTTCCCCAATTTTATTTGTTTTATTGTTTCCTCGACTACAGGGGCGCTGACAGTTACTTCTCTGTGGATGGTCTCCTTAAGACACGGATTGATTTGGTGACCACAATGAGAGTCCGGCTGAGACAAGCACAACGGTACCAGTCTATATTCAGTGCATGGCTCAGCATTCATACTGGTGAATGCAAGATCCTATGTAAATTGTAAAAAATGTTCTCTACCGAACTATGGAGTACGGCATTCGTGTTAAAACACAACACCACGTTTCCAGCCCGAAGATCTCTGTTCGCTTGAATGCAATCACATCCCCCATGAAACTCCCATTAGGTGGCCAACCGCACATCCAACAGGAATTCTCCTGAAGTATGTGAATTCAGGGGCTATTCCTATTCCCATGGTACCCGTGTACCCCTGGTAAGGTTTCGTGACCTACCGCCACTTCAGATGGTACCCGTGTAGACTTGGGTCTAATCACTCTGATAAGGTCTTTGGAGCATTCGCGTATTGCATCACGGCCGGCAAAACAATGTGATGCAACGTAACCCAGTGCCACCACTATGGAGATTCTCCTGGGCAACTTGGTTTTGGTTTGCTCAACAGGATTGCCACCCCGTCTTCCTCATCGCCACCTCTTGGCTTTATGGCTAAGATCAAATTGGCGCTGACAGATAGAACTGCTCCAAATGTCAAGAATGCTTATGGAAGTGCAGGATGAACAAGTTCTTCAGTTGAAACCTCCTCGAAATATTCTCGTCATCTATCCGTCGCGACTCGACGGTTGGTAAGCAAAGTACCGTCCTTGTCTTTAACGCAACATAAGTGTTCAATATCCTGTGTCGGCCTTTGGCGAGTCGATACAGATCTCTGTCGCCATCCCGAGTGTCCAGTTCATCGTTAAGATCTTTGTAATGGACCGTTTGGCTGACAGCGATCATTTTCTTTGCTTTCCGGTTGCCAATTGGCGAGCGTTTCATCGTCGAGAAACTTGTGGTAGACGCGTTTGTTTCAACCCCATCATTCACGAGCCAAATATCTCGATTGATGAACCGCTTACCCAGCTTGGTGACCCCGAAGGTTGCAAAGACCGCTTTGAAGATCGTATCTTTAATTTGGTTCCACAATTCTTCCAAATTCGTAATGATTGGTAATCGTGTAAGTGAAATCATTTCTTCTTTCTTCTTACGAAATCGCCACCATTTAATGCACGGCGGGCCAATGCGTTCCTTACACTATTTTATCAGTGGCTTGATTCGCAAGATGGCAACCAACGGTCGATGTTGGGGCGCAATGGTTTCATAGGGAACGGCATTGTAATCACTGACGGTGGTAAAATGACGGCATCTTATAAGAATATACTATTTTAAGCTTTGCTCTTCCCACTATAAAATGTAGGAAGATAGGACAATCATTTGATGAACCATGTATTCTAAAGTAAAAGGTCGTGGGTGTCCGCAAAATCGACCATACGCTTACCACCCTCATTAATAATAATAATAATCGTTGGCGCAACAATCCCTATTGGATCAGGGCTTTGGAACCTGTTACAGCACCGTAACGGTACACTACAATACACTCCAGGGAGTAATGTGGTCAGTATTGCGATCGCTCGAGATTATTGCCCTGATTTGTCGGCTGGTATCCGTCATCCAGTCACGATAACAAATCCCTCTGCCACCAGGAGGATTTGAACCACGACCTTCCGCTAGAACATCATCATTCATCAGCCGGTCACCAAACCGTTCGGCTTCTTTCCTGGCGGCAATGTCAACACCGTATTGAGTGTGTGGGCTGCCAAAATAGAGAAGTTTATAGTAATTTTCTATGCCGCCGCTTGCGGCACCACACCATCAGGTTCCTTGTGTAACGCAGATATCAATGCGCCTTTTCCGAAACACTCTCGCGAGTTCCTCCGCTTTTCCAATCAGGGTGCCGATATTTAGTGTGCTGACAAGTCGTCCGTACCTCAAGAACCCTTGCCCATTGCTCCACAAGACCAGGACCTGTCCTGCCGCGTTGATTGAGGTGAACGCCCTAGCATTTCTCCGAGGCTTGTGACTCAATCCGATCACTATTGCTTTTCGGCCCGTCGCGGGACTTGTCAGCAGGAGAGATCAGGTAGAATTTAGTATAGTTCAATAACTCCAACTATACTTTATTTATCTTTTTCGCTGTTCTCAGCACTTAATTAAAGTACGTTGCCCCAAACCCTCCTCCTTTACTTGAGCTTGGGACCAGCATAATAAGTAAATAACATAGCCAAGTTCTTCATTCTTAGAAACGACCCAACTGAAAATTCTGGGACAATAACGGTAGTCCATGCACATGGTATCTAAGCTCCAAAATACTCTTCGTCATCTGTTTAAATAAAGTTAATAATGTTATATTTTGTATTTGAAAAATTTACTATGGATCACCCTTGAGTTCATACCAGATCTCTAAAGTTGTGCAGTTCTACTATGAACCAACATTCTGAGGAGTTTGTCTAAAATCCTTGTAGGATGTAGTGAGTTTATCCCGTTTAAGTAATCTTTCTTTAAGAACACAACTACAGCCAAATGTCAAACGCTAGTCCTGGGTATTTGCTCTTTTCTTTGTCTGTCACACGCACTTTTCTCCAATTCAGCTACACCGAATCAAACGGAATTTAGTGGACAAATGGGAACTATGAAATCCAACGCATACAATGAGTGACGTAAATTTACATTCATCATCATCATCATCATCAACGGCGCAACAACCGATATCCGGTCTAGGCCTGCCTTAATAAGGAACTCCAAACATCCCGGTTTTACGCCGAGGTCCACCAATTCGATATCCCTAAAATCTGTCTGGCGTCCTGACCTACGCCATCGCTCCATCTCAGGCAGGGTCTGCCTCGTCTTCTTTTTCTACCATAGATATTGCTCTTATAGACTTTCCGGGTGGGATCATCTTCATCCATACGGATTAAGTGACCCGCCCACCGTAACCTATTGAGCCGGATTTTGTCCACAACCGGACGGTCATGGTATCGCTCATAGATTTCGTCGTTCTGTAAGCTACGGAATCGTCCATCCTCATGTAGGGGGCCAAAAATTCTTCGGAGGATTCTTCTCTCGAACGCGGCCAAGAGTTCACAATTTTTCTTGCTAAGAACCCAAGTTTCCGAGGAATACATGAGGACTGGCAAGATCATAGTCTTGTAGAGTAAGAGCTTTGACCCTATGGTGAGACGTTTCAAGCGGAACAGTCTTTGTAAGCTGAAGTAGGCTCTGTTGGCTGACAACAACCGTGCGCGAATTTCATCATCGTAGCTGTTATCGGTTGTGATTTTCGACCCTAGAAAAGAGAAATTGTCAACGGTCTCAAAGTTGTATTCTCCTATCCTTATTCTTCTTCGTGTTTGACCAGTGCGGTTTGATGTTGTTGGTTGATTCGTCTTCGGTGCTGACGTTGCCACCATATATTTAGTCTTGCCTTCATTGATGTGCAGCCCAAGATCTCGCGCCGCCTGCTCGATCTGGATGAAGGCAGTTTGTACGTCTCGGGTGGTTCTTCCCATGATGTCGATATCGTCAGCATAGGCTAGTAGTTGGGTGGACTTGAAGAGGATCGTACCTCTTGCATTTACCTCATCATCACGGATCACTTTCTCGAGGGCCAGGTTAAAGAGGACGCATGATAGGGCATCCCCTTGTCGTTGTTGATGTCGAATGGTCTTGAGAGTGATCCTGCTGCTTTTATCTGGCCTCGCACATTGGTCAGGGTCAGCCTAGTCAGTCTTATTAATTTCGTCGGGATACTGAATTCTCTCATGGCCGTGTACACTTTTACTCTGGCTATGCTATCATAGGCGGCTTTAAAGTCGATGAAGAGATGGTGCAACGGTTGTCCATATTCCAACAGTTTTTCCATCGCTTGCCGCAGAGAGAAAATCTGATCTGTTGCTGATTTGCCTGGAGTGAAGCCTCTTTGGTATGGGCCAATGATGTTCTGGGCGTATGGGGCTATCCGGCCTAGCAAGATAGTGGAGAATATCTTATAGATGGTGCTCAGCAACGTGATACCTCTATAATTGCTGCACTGTGTGATATCTCCCTTTTTATGTATAAGACAGATAATGCTTCGTTGCCAATCGTCAGGCATTGATTCGCTGTCGCATACCTTGAGCACAAGTTGATGAACCACTTGGTGCAACTTGTCGCCTCCATATTTAACTAATTCGGCTGTAATTCCATCGGCTCCAGGCGACTTATGATTTTTTAGCCGATGAATTGCACGGACTGTTTCTCCTAAACTTGGTGGTGGCAGTATTGTGTTGTGGATGGCTTCAGTGTTCACTCTCACCTGATTGTCAGAGGGGATTCTAGGTGGTATTGTTATTCGAGCTCGGAGCACCATGCCAACGAGATAGTGATCCGAGTCTATATTGGCCCCCCTATATGTTCTGACATTCATCAAGGCTGAGAGGTGGCGGCGTTCGATCAACACGTGGTCAATTTGGTTGAAAGTGGCCCCGTCTGGAGAGGCCCACGTATGTTTGTGGACCGCTTTCCGCGCAAACCAGGTACTTCCAACAACCATTTCGTGTGACCCTGCTAATTGAATAATCCGCAGTCCGTTATTATTTGTTTTTTCGTGTAAGCTATGGGATCCAACGTATCGTCCTGAATACGGGCTCCTTCCCTACTTGGCTGTTAAAATCCCCAAGTATGATTTTGATATCATATCTGGGACAGGCTTCGAGGGTTCGTTCTACTGCCTCGTAGAAGGTATCCTTCTCCGACTCTGCAGTCTCCTCTGTAGGGGCGTGAACGTTTATGAGGCTTATATTTCTAAACTTGCCTCGCAAGCGCAGAGTGCATAGCCGTTCGCTTATGTTTTCAAAGCCGATAACAGCAGGTTTCATTTTTTGGCTGACTAAGAAACCTACTGCGAGCACATGGTTTACTGGATGACCGCTATAATATATGGTGTAGTGGTTCTTCTCCAGGAAACCGGTCCCTGTCCAACGCATCTCTTGCAACGCTGTTATATCAGCCCTATATTGGGACAGGGTATCGGCTAGCTGCTCATCAGCTTCATCTCTGTACAGGGAGCGCACGTTCCATGAGAAAATGCGCAAATCGTTGATCCGTTGTCGTTGCTGGGTTCGTCGTTTTAAAGTCCGTCCTGTCCGAGGCTCCTTTTGTGGCTTCGTAACAAGCTGTTTTCCGTGTAGGGTTGTCAGCCCTACCCAACCCCCAACCTGGAGGACCAGTTGGTACAATTTTTCCCGTTTTTAAGCGCGGAAGACTCGCCTTCATCCTTCTCCGTCTGCAGCTTTTCGTTAAGAAAGAGCTCCCAGCGGTCACCACGTGAAGGTGGAGATAGGGTTTGGTAGTAGAGCTGTTGGTGTTGGTTCAGTAGGCATTTCCCAGGTTTTATGCTCCATCGTGTGTACCAATCCACGTTTGCATTGAGTTTGCAAAAGAGGATGTAAAAATTGTGCTTACCGAATGTAGACAAATGTTGAGTACTTTCTGAAACTGAAATTTTGACGTAAATTATACAATCCGGGTCAAAATGTACACACCTAAAGTGGGACAGAAGATATTTTTGGAATCTACCCCACCGAAAAATCTGAGAAAATTTAGGTTCATGTGTCATGAAACCTAGGCCTCAAAATATGTCTCATTTGAATATCTGCTCAAATAAATTTACTAGTAGTATATTACCAACTTTGTGAAATTGGCTGGAAACTTTCCTTAAGTTCATCCGAGGAGCACCAAATTTTGTAACAACGTAAAGAGCAGTACCACACATAATACTCCCAAATTTCGATATTGTGAAGGAATATGCTGGAAATCTGGTTATTAGTATGATAGTTAAAGCAGCTTAAGCTTATCAATTTAACGAGAATTTACAGCATCTTAAGCCATGGCAAGTAAGATTCTGACGTCATAATTAACGAAAATAAGTTGACATTCGAGTGAAATATTTTTGAGATTTTGTGTGAAATAAAGCCTTATTAAAATCGATTCAATGTCTGTCTGTCATTCTTTTTTTTAAAGAGGTAGAAATCTTCAAAAGACCTTGTCCTGGACCACAGATTACAGGAGTTTTACCCCAATGCGGCGCTTTTCCCCCAAACTGGGACTGCATATAATAGCAAGATTGAACTCACTGCTGACTATTAGCGGCATGCAAGTATACCTCGGTCTTCTTACGGTCGACATCATCCTCGCTAGAGCTGTATTCGTGCTGGATGCTTTTCCGCAAGTATGCTTTATGTGCCTTTCCGTATATCATTACTTCCAAATATTTGATGGCCGGCTTGGAAGTAATGATGGAATTCTCAATTCTAATAGGGACGTAATTAATCTTGCAACGCTCAGTGATGAGGGCCGCTTCCGTCTTTTCCTCCCCAAGTGCCAGTCCAACACCCTCTAACCAAGCACTAATTAATTCGCGTGACTACAATTCAGCATCTTCGAGATGCTTTGCGCCCACAACCAGTGCTATGTTGCCGGTGTAACCCACCACCATGGCCACCTCCGGATCCGCAAAATTAATTACATCATTGTAGATGATGTTCCACAATAGTGAGCTCAGCGCGGAGCTCTGTGGGGCACCCGCGGAGACAGTGTACTCCTTGGGTCCATCATCGGTATCATATCAGAGCATCCGCTCTCGCAAGTAGCTATCGACAATAGCAACGAGATAGGTGGAAACACCAATCTTCGCCAGTGAATTTCGTATAAGACTTCAATTGGCCGAGTTGAATGCATTCCTCTCGTCCACATTTTCCCGTAGGAAAGATCCCCTCGGAAATTCACTCTTTGAACCACTCCGCGAACATATTCGGTGTATATTTCACGGTAAGCTTGAGGGCCTTATTCGGTATGCCGTCAAGATCCACGACTTTGCTGTCCCCTGTTCGACTACAGATCTACAGTAACTCTTCCCTGGTAGTTGCCTAACCTCTGAATAACTTTTAACAAGGAGATATGGCACGTGATCTGCGGAAATGAACGACCTCTGAATCGTCTCATCACGGTTCTATAGGCCGCTACCCCACGGGTTTATGTCCATCTGCGAGCAGAGCTCCTTTAAACATTTGTTTTGCTCCGCTGGATAGCGGGCATTGGGTTCATGTAGGCTTCCTTATAGGTATGCTGCTTTTACCCATGATCCTATCCTATCTATTGCGCTCTGAGCCGTTCGTCATCTTCGTTGACCGTAATTATAACCAAATAGGCGAATGCTTATAATAAGCACCGCCTTTTGCGTTATTCTCTCTGCTGCCCCACTCGATAGACTACGCATTAAAGTCACCGGCTATCACCTTTAGACTTCGTCCTCTTGCGTCGAGAAAAAGATCGTCTAATAGGCCTTCAAATTGAGACAGTGTGACGCTCGTGCGGCGTAGCAATTTTATACGCTCATTTTTCCCACACAAAACCGCAAACCATCTAACCCATGCTATATTGTATGGCTTGACAACCGCATTCCCATTCGCTGCTCCACCAGTCAAATCTGTAATCCATATACCATCGTTAAGATTTCTGTACGATTCACTTATTCAGTATGCACAGTCGCATTGTGGCCATTGAGTACCGTCATAAACTTTTCTGAGACTCAAGATGGATTCTTCTCCGAACCCCTCCAACTTCTTGTTTCAAGGCAGTCCAAATCTCTTCTCTGGATAGCCCTTCATGGAGTTCCTTGAACTTTATGTAGATCTCATATTGGTGGAAACGTACCGTGACATTCTCCCCGAAGCGAATTTATAACTTACGAAAGCCGTCAGTGCTTCCCATCTTGAATTTGGATCGCCTGTGACACTGTTGGGAAAGTGGGTTTCGGCTTTTCCTTAGGTCTTCTTTCTTCGTCTTGCGACCTATTATAAAGCACCCTCGTGGCTCTTACCATGTTGTTAATAGGTTTGGTGCACGTTGTGTTTCTTCTTGATGAATTCGGATATCTCAACTATTTCAGTTCCAAACTACATTAAAGGTTATTCTTCCGGGTCGAAGCCTTCTTCTTGGTGAGTCCTGGCCAGTTTGCTTCCTTTTATAGAGTTTTTCCATGAGCTTTATCTTTTGCCATCTTTGATATTGGAGGAGATCGTAAAATTGATGAGCTCTTCTGAATGGAACTATTTCCTGGTCCTGGAGTACCTCTTGAGCAGGTACGGTCGAAATCGCCTTTTTTAACCAGCTATCTCTTTTCAGCCCGTCATTCTTTGCCTGTGTAATTGGGGGTCTTCACAGAGTTGTGTGTCATTTGAACACCTCTTTCTTTAAATCTAAATCGCATGTAGTTGTCCACCACCGAGGTACTCCGATCGAGGGACTTCGGCGGCTTGCCCGCTCCCAAAAGCCCTCGGTGCTGGACTCCCGAGACCCTACACGTTAAGTTTACTCCTTCTCAATCCACATGGGTTTTATTTTCTGGGTACCCTTCCCATAATGATTTTGGTTCACGCATCACATATGAGCAAACACTAGCCCATGCACAGACAGAAAAGAAAAGTAAATGAACACTTACTTACACATCAATAGGCATGTCATTATCAACCACCTGGGACCGCGCCTGACGGGAAATCTGGCAACTCCCCACAGGTCTGTCTTCACACCCGATTTATTCGGAAACGACTCAAACTTTTGTCAGGAAATTTGGTGGTGTGGCCTACGAATCACCATATATAAAGTGGCACTATTTTCTGTTGACTTTAAGGGAAAGCGAAAGCGAGGGTGTAAAATTTTTCTCACCGAATATTGTCATGCGGTATCAGGTGAAGGGGCTTCAATTATGGTTTTATTTCTGATATTGGGTAGCAACTTAAGGCAGAGAGCGCTCAAAATGTATGCCCGGAAAAGTTTAGCAGGTCCCGTTCAACCGAAAAATCTGAAAAAATTCACAATGGTGCACTTTTACAAAATCTAGGCCCCAAAATACTCCCATTCTGCTCAAATAAGATTAAAAATAGAATAATACCATATTTTAGAAATTTCATCCTGGAAGTGCAAAACCAGGTACCATTATAGGTTATAATATTATACACAATTTTATAAAATTTGAAGGAAATCCAGCTATTATTAACAAAGTTATATAAGGTCAAATTTTATATTTCACATGAATTTATCATGTATCGTGTATGATGTCATCATCAAGTAAATTGAACTCATATGAACCGCGTCTGTGACTCTTCGTCTGATGGGGTGGAAATTTGCGAAAACGGTCGTTTGGAAGATGTCAAAGTTGGGAATCTTATCACTACCACTTCACACCGGTCTCAGAAAGGTCTCTTGGATGAATAGAATATATACCTCGGTCTCATAAAGGAGTTCTTTTTATTCTCCCATTTTGCTTTTGATGGAGTTTGCATTTCAAGAGAGAATATTTGTCTTAATTTTTCCATGATGATTGATTGAGCTAGAGGGATCTGCGAATTAAAACAGTTTTGGATCATTGATTCTATCGTGATTTGGATTTGCGATTGAGATCTTATTATTAGATTGATTAGGTTAATTAGAGATTATCTGTGGAGGTGTTTTAGTTTTAATTACTTGAGGAGATGATTTTTCCAGATTTTTAGGATTTTGTGGGCAGGCACCCCAACTTACTGGATGTCCTTCCCTACAGTTAGTGCTTGCAGTCTATTCCTCCTTTCGCATTAGATGTAGTGATGCGAACATTCACTTACAGCAGCATATCAGTTGTTAGCTGAGTGTCCGAATTTTTGACAATTCCAACATTGAAATTTGCTTGTTCGTGGTTTTTGAGATTCTATTTACGCTGTTAAATGGCAAATATATAATATTTCACAATATATATCTCCGTCTCGTATTCAGGCATTAGCACTCTCACTATCCTAGATGGGCCATCCCTGGTTTTGGTGAAAGAGCATTCTATTGGGTGAAGACCCTGCTCCTCTTAAACTTCTTTGACATCCTCCGGGGCAATTCCTTCCAGGCGTCTTATTAATATGTTGATTTTCTTTTCTTCCGGGAGAAGATAAGTGTAAAATTGTATCCTTCATTCCCAAAAAAATTTGGTAAGTTTTCGGTAATTGCTTGGCCAGTTCCAAAATTATTTTGGAGGACTAGATAAAGATAGAAACGTGATTTTTTCACCATATATTTATTGATATCCCTAGTATATGTGATAAATTTTTCAGCTTGATAGCATAGCCAGTTTTTGGAATACGTGTCAATTTATACACCCATCTCCAAAAAAGGTGTTTTTCTGCTGCCACGCTGGAGGGCGGCTGTGTTCATCTGAGGAAAAAAAACTAAACGGCATTTTAATGTGGACAATATTCCACGGTCCAAAAATTAGGATAATTAGAAAATATTAAAAGGTAAATTTTTGGTGGGCTTTTAAACTTAATTTTTTGGATTTCGGTGTTTTTTTACGGATTTTTTTATGAATAAAAAAAAACGACCAGTCCGATTGCAATTATCCTAGTTATGTATTAAAGAAGTCGTGAAAATTTCAAAGAATTTGGTTGGATAGATTTTGAGCTATGGTGGGAGCCGATTTTCAAGATGCAGTTTCGAGAAAAACGCATTTGAAAATTTAAATGTGCATTATCAACAGTCAAATTTTAACTCACCATTAATCTGCTATACCTGGTCCATAGAGAGCACCCTCCGTTTCTTCAAAAAAGTCTTGTAAGGCCAATTGTTGCTCTCTGGTTTCAATTCTGGCGAGGTCAGTCAATCGTCGTTCGGATCGCCAATTTCGCGCGTCATTGCGGCGGTCGGCATAAGCCTGACATATGTGACCAACTTGACATCCCATTGTCACTAGGATTTTGAGAATGCCATTAGATCCTTCATTGAAAATAATTACAGCCAGAAAAGTGGCTATTTCTAAGACCTTGGCCCCAAAATGAAGGTGTTTACGAGCGAAAGTCTAGATCAATGCATTTAATGACTCATTGTTATTCTGGGTCTCTGCTCCTAAACATCTGTTCAAGACATCATCTCGTGACAAATCTTCGTAGATTAGGTTTGATGACTGTTTGAAGTTCTTCAGTCAAAGGTGCCTTCCTTGTGGTGGAAACTATCCAGTTCTCCTTTAGCTTCCGCTTTGTGCCATTTGCACCAACTGTCCTCTCCTGCTGGACAATTTTGATACTGAGGATTTTCGTCTGTAGAACATTTATGGAAGAAAGTTTCCCGAAATTTCTTGCTTCATTCCTTCTATCGAATTTGCGTGTCGACGAATAGCTAGCCCAAAAAATGTAGTGAGGTCGTTAATAACCTTATCAGTAAGTTTTCCAGCTCCTTTTCCACCAATGCCTTTGTGATTCTTCTTTGCATTTCTAAGCCGCGTTCCCATTCTTTTCTCGACATGTCCTACGCATTCCTTTTTTACTACTACGTATATTTTATTATTCGCAGAAATTTGCAGAAATACCGGAGAAAACTCCAGCAAAATCCAATATACAAAACTTGTCGCAATTGGAACATCCATGTTCATACTGATGTTGATGAGAAGTCCTTTTTCTTCTCTGATAAGTATCGATTCCCATGAAATACTCGTTTTTTAGTGCGAGCATGACGTTGACCGTTAAAGCGATCTCCCTTCGTACAATTCATTTAAAAAAATCACTGAACACACAAACAGCACAATGCTTACAACGAAATATAACTGAGTATAGCTTGAAAGCCTTTCAGTGCTCACTCTAGACTGGATTATCCTTTTTATTCCAAACAGCAAATGAGTTTAGACAATTGATTGGTTTTCCATCTTTTTATATTTATAACTGTGTTCGAATTTATAAGGCTCAGGTAAAAAACTAACAGGTAAAAAAAGATTCGATGCTCTTTCTCATCGAGTACTCGAGTACTCCGGAAGCTGGCGCTTCGAGTGTAAAGGTTTTGTGTTCATCTTATGTAAGAAATTTCAACACACATTTTTCTATCCGTATATAGTTACAAATCCAACATATTCCTTCATATTTTTCCAAACTACGAGACATACGTACATATTACAGCCATAGATATTACGCTCCCCCTAAACAACCAAACTGCCTATTTCCTTCCTTCTATTCTGTACACATATATGCACGTATATAAATTGATCGTACCCATATTTCCGAGTTACTTCTTATATCTATTTGAATTAGGCACTACCCGCAAAGTTCATTAGCACGCATATATTATAAACGTACATACACACATGTCTGGTTGACAAATAAAACTAAAACAAAATAATTCTCTGTGACCCAATTCATAAGAACTCATTTCGTTGTGGTATTGACGAATTTATATGTGATGATGACGTCATGCAGGTTGTAGAGTGCACGAAATTCACAATAAATGTAAAGTTTCACCCCCTATAACTTTGTTAATAATAGTTGGATATTCTTGAAACTTGACCAAACTGTGCATTATGTTCTTCATTACACGCAAGCCAAATTTTGTACTTCTGGGATGAACATAAGGGGGGTGCCGGGTAAATTTCTAAAATGTGGAAATATACTATTATTAACTTTATTTGTGCAGATATCGGAACCGGATATATTTTGAGGCCTAGATTTCGTAGAGATGCACCACTGTGATTTTTTTCAGATTTTTCGGTTGCATAGGTTCTGAGAACGAGACCTGTTACACTTTTTGTGGGTCATATTTTGAGCCCTCACTCCCCTATATTGCACTCAATATCACCATTCACATGTATGGCGAGCCCCGCCTTAAACTTAACACAAGATGGCGCCACTTACTGCATGTAAAGGGAACACCAGATTACATACTCTCACCAATTTTCGTGTCAATCGGTCCAGCCGTTTCCGAATAAATCGGCTTGTGACTGACAGACAGACAGAGAGACAGACGGACAGACGGACAGACGGACAGACGGACAGACGGACAGACGGACAGACGGACAGACGGACAACGGACAGACGGACAGACGGACAGACAGACACCATCTCGATTCTAATAAGGTTTTGTTTCACACAAAACCTTAAAAAAGGATATTTTTATTTTATGAAAAAAGAGTCACCCTTGAATTGCTGGTGATAATCGCCTGCACTCTACGGATCTCCATAGGGGTCACCACGTATAACTCGGGGGTCGTGAGTTGGCCATTTCCACTTACACACTTTCCGGATGAAGCTCTTTTGTTGCACTAAACTATTAAGTCGTTAACTTTTTCCAATGCTTTTATTTTAACCTTCATATTAAGGTTCTTTGTGAATTTGGTTTGGATTTTCACTATTGCCGAACGTAATCATGAACAGTAAGAGACCTCGTTAACTGATTATTGTCTCTCCGTTTTCGTTAGCAATTTCTCCTTTCTCTCTTTTCTTCAGTAACTTAACTGTATCTTGAAATTTAAAACCATTGAATGGAGTCACCTAGTCATAACCTTGTTAGTATTTTCTTACGTATATCATTAAATTTTTTCCATGTTCATCCTTTTCCTATAGACGTCTGCATCTACAAAGTATTTTTCCTCACATTATTGTTTAGAACAACTATTGAGCACTGCTTAATCATGGCCGCCGATAGTGGGCTTTTAACCTTTATGCGCTGATCGATTCCACTGGTGTTAACAGAGCTCGACTTTCTATGGACTATGGCTAATAATTTCTGCTGACTGATTCTTTCCTTGCTACTACTGTGATGTTTTCTGCACTTTACGTTTTGTTTCTGATTGATGGTGGTAATCTTGCAACCCTCGAACTCCTACGAAAAGAATCGGTCAAATGCAATAGAGTTCCCTTCCTGAGAATCTTGTGAGTGTGGAATTCCGGTACAACTTATCTGCTTCCTGGAATATTTAGTCCATTGTTTTTCCCAATCGCATATATCTTTACATTTATAATCTCGCCAATAGTCTAAAAGTTGGCTACATGAAAATCTACATGACTCTCCGCACGAAAAATTTAAAATGGAAATGGTTGGAATGTTGTCGGTGTAGCAATAACCGGACAGTCAAAAAGCCTACTGGAAAACTAAGACGTGGGCGGGCTGTCAAACCTGTCAAATTTTGGTCAGAAATAAATTAACTCCTGCACGGCTGAATTGCACACCTATAGAGTGGTCAAAGAGTAGTATAGGTCCCAGGGCGAAACGTGGATTGGTACACACGATGGAGCATAAAACCTGGGAAATGCCTGCTGAACCAACACCAACAGCTCTACTACCAAACCCTATCTCCACGTTCACGTGGTGACCGCTGGGAGCGAGTCTTCCACGCCTAAAAACGGGAAAAATTGTACCAACTGGTCCTCCAAGTTGGGGGTTGGGTAGGGCTTACAACCTTACACGGAAAACAACTTGTTACGAAGCCACAACAGGAGCCTCAGATTGGACGGATTACACAATGATGAACCCGGCAACGACAAAGGAATAACGATTTGCGCATTTTCTCATGGAACGTGCGCTCCCTGGACAGAGATGAAGCTGCTGAGCAGCTAGCCGATACCCTGTCCCAGTATAGGGCTGATGTAACAGCGTCACAGATGCGTTGGACACGGACCAGTTTCCTGGAGAAGAGCTGCTACATCAATATTATAGCGGCCATCCAGTAAACCATGTGCTCGGTGTAGGTTTCTTAGCCAGCCAAACAATTAAGGCTGCTGTTATCGGCTTTGAAAACATAAGCGAACGGCTATGAACTCTGCGCTTGCGAGGCAAATTTAGAAATAAAAGCCTCATTAACGTTCACGCCCTACAGAGGAGACTGCAGAGTCGTAGAAGGATACCTTCTACGAGAGAATAGAACGAACCCTCGAAGCCTGTCCCAGATATGATATCAAAATCATTCTTGAGGATTTTAACAGTCAAGTAGGGAAGGAGCCCATATTCAGGCGATACGTTGCCTCCCATAGCTTACACGAAAATACAAATGATAACCGACTGCGGATTATCCAATTAGCAGTGTCACACGAAATGGTTGTTGGAAGTACCTGGTTTGCGCGGAAAGCGGTCCACAAACATATATGGGGCTCTCCAGACAGGACCACTTTCAACCAAATCGACCACGTGTTGGTTGAACGCCGCCACCTCACAAACTTGATGAATGTCAGAACGTATAGGGAGCCAATATAGACTCGGATCACTATCTCGTTGGCATGGTGCTCCGAACTCGAATAACAACACCACCCAGAATCCCCCTGACAATCAAGTGAGAGATAACACTGAAGCCATCCACAAAACAGCCCTCCGCGACACCTATTAGAGGGAAATGGATGCCGCAATAACCGCAGTCAACAGAGGACCTGGAGATGAAGCATCAACTAATGATCTTCACAACCACCTGAAGAACGTTATCATTGATACGGCCAGCCGCAAAAGGAGTCGAAACGACTGGTTTGACGATGAATGTATGAATTTATACCGAGTAATGTTGCATTCTCAAAGAACGCGGGCACGCGCAGAGACTTATCGCGAACTACGTCGAACGGAGAAGCAACTTCACAGACCGAAAAAGGAAGCCTGGGAAAACCAACAGGTCTGTGAACTCGAAAAGTACAGGGAGCAACCGCACCAGGCACGCAAGCTTTACCAACAAGTCAGCAGGATGAAGCTCATCTTGCCGAGACAAAGAGGGAAATCTGATTTCCGACAGAATGGACATATTGGAGGGATGGGTTGAGTACTTTGATGAGCTACTGAACCAGAACATTGGCGAGTTGGAGGTCCCGCTAACTGAAGACGACGGACAAATACTGCCACCACCAAGTATAGGAGAAACAGTTCCTGCAATTCATCGGCTAAAAAATCAAAAGTCGCCAGGAGCCGATGGAATTACAACCGAATTGATTAAATATGGAGGCGACCAGTGACACCAAGCGGTTCATCAACTGATGCTCAAGGTATGGTGCGAATCAATGCCTGATGATTGGCAACGAGCCATTATCTGTCTCATACATAAAAAGGGAGATATCACACAGTGCAGCAGTTATAGGGGTGTCACGTTGCTGAGTACCATCTATAAGATATTCTCCACTATCTTGCTAGGCCGGATAGCCCCATATGCCCAGAACATCATTGGTCTATACCAAAGAGGCTTCACTCCAGGCAAATCAGCAACAGATCAGATTTTCTCTCTGCAGCAAGCGATGGAAAAACTGTTGGAATATGGACAACAGTTGCACCATCTCTTCATCGACTTTAAAGCCGCCTATGATAGCATAGCAAGGGTAAAACCGTACACGGCCATGGGAGAATTCGGTATCCCGACGAAATTGATAAGACTGACTAGGTTGACCCTGACCAATGTGCGAGGCCAGATAAAAGCAGCAGGATCACTCTCAAGACCATTCGACATCAGCAACGGTGCACTATCATGCGTCCTCTTTAACCTGGCTCTCGAGAAAGTGATCCGTGATGCTGATGTAAATGCAAGAGGTTCAATCCTCTTTAAGTCCACCCAACTACTGACCTATGCTGACGATATCGACATCATGGGAAGAACGACCCGAGACGTGCAGACTGCCTTCATCCAGATCGGGCAGGTGGCGCGAGATCTTGGGCTGCACATCAATGAAGGCAAGACAAAGTATATGGTGGTAACGTCAGCACCGAAAACCAACCAATCAACAACATCGAACCGAAGAATAAAGATAGGAGAATACAACGAAAATCAGCCAACTACAAAATTTCAGCTTACAAAAACTGTTCTGCTCGATACGTCTCACCATAGAGTCAAAGCTCTTACTGTACAAGACTACGATCTTGCCAGTCCTCATGTACTCCTCGGGAACTTGGGTTCTTAGCAAGAAAAATTGGGAACTTTTGCCCGCGTTCGAGGAAAGAATCCTCCGAAGAATTTTTGGCCCCCTACATGAGAATAGACGATTCCGTAGCATACACAATGACGAAATTTATGAGCGATACCATGACTGTCCGGTTGTGGATAAAATCTGGCTCAATAGGTTACGGTGGGCGAGTCACTTAATCCGTATGGATGAGAATGATCCCACCCGGAAAGTCTATAAGGGCGATATCTATGGTAGAAAAAGAAGACGAGGCAGACTCTGCCTAAGATGGAGCTATGGCGTAGGCCAGGACGCCTGACAGCTTTTAGGGATATCAAATTGGTGGACCCCGTTACCGGTTGTTGCGCCGTTGATGATGAAGATAGAGTGAAGACCCACAAATACAGGACAAATATTGTCGGAAAGCTAGGTAGAAGATGAAAGGCTGTCAGAAGGCTTAAATTTGCAAAAAACATGTAAAATTTGCATATTAAAAGCTACTTTGTCAATTCACTTTTATATTTTTCACTGTATACAGGATGTTCCAAAATTGCCGGAGAAAGTGATGCGTGACAGAAACATGACGTAATTTGCAATATGCAATGCGCTTTTCGTTTTCGAACGATTTTCTGAACTTTTTTGCATGCCACATTGCAAGTTGTTAACGAACATCGGCGCCATATAGCTTTTGTTTCTTATGCCACCCTCCCCTCACCCCAAATTTCATGACGGTCATCAGTCTTGACTGAAAGAATTCGGAGATCACACCGGATTTTCAGCTTCAATAATTGGACTAATCCCCAGCTATCATTGGGAGTTGCGAGATTCAGTCAAGTGCAGGGATCCTAACTCGCCTTCATCATCATCATCAACAGCGCAACAACCGGTATCCAGTCCAGGCCTCCAGACACTCCGGTCTTCCGCCGAGGTCCACTAATTCGCTATCCCTAAAAGCTGTCCGGCGTCCTGATCTACGCCATCGCTCCATCTCAGGCAGGGTCTGCCTCGTCCTCTTTTTACTCGCCTTGGCCGCGTTAAAGGCGATCAAGAACTTAATCTTGACTCACTGATTCCATTCACATTGATTCAAGAACATTTCTCTCCAAATTTGACTAAATAAGAATACTCAGATTGAAATAGAGGACTAGTTTCTATTGACTGGTATTATGAAATCGATGTGTGAAAGGAAATAAGATAATTCTGGGCAGACAGTATTAGTGGGCCACTCAGAGTTCTGCCAAAAGGGAAGAGTTGCGCTAAATTTTGGTGTCGTTTATGTGATACTCTTAAAGGGCGGATAAATGGCACTGCTACATTGTCATGCTGTTCAATAGCTTAACAATTCCACTCACCCCGAACCTGATGCGAACTCAGTTAAATTTCTTTAGACCAAGCTGTCGTTTCTTAAACTTAAATTTCTCATGTTCCCTTATTAGTCGATTAAACCGGCCCGCGTTCAGTATACTCGGAATGTTTATAGCCACTGGAGTGAGTGATGTTCGGAATGCAATACTGAAACCAATATTTGCTAATGCCTTCAAAGCTTACGAGACGATTTCGTTAAAATGTGAGGTCGTTTCCATTGTGCCTAGGCTAGAAGCACATTCGACATATTTTGACGAAATTCGTATCCAGCGACAATCATTGATGCGAGGGGAAAGTTTCATGGAGTATTTACCCCTTTATCAGCAGAAGAGTTTACAGATATTTCTGGACGTTTCCATTTGACTCAGTATGTCCACATATGCAAGAGAATATTCTAGATAAATAGCTTCCTTACACGTTTGTGCATTTACAGATATGGGTGTTTTATAACGCAAAAATAGAATTTGATTGGGTTTTAAGCGTTGGTCAATAACCTGATAAGTTGTCGCACGGCGATAGACCGTACAAATACGTAGACTACACTTTCTTTTCACTCTGGGTGCGCCAATTGATTTCCCCAGTTATTCGGGAGTTCCCCGATTTGATCTTCGATTCCCTGTTTGGCTATTCACATTTCAAGTGGACTTGCCTCGTTGGCTAAACTGTCATGCGATGCTAAAAACACTTCTAGAGGACTCAGTTAATTACAGCAAGAAATTTCGAGTTGAGATTGTGAACGAGAAGCCATTCAACACTTTTCGACTAACAAGAGAAATGTGAATTGATAAGGAGGATTGCTATGACCCAAAAGCAGACAAGGTAGCCGGGAGTTAAGTCCGTAGTCGTTAAATAGAAAGATCCTGTAGACGTTGCGAGCGCTAAATGGAACACCTTTTGTGCAAAGCCTTAGCTCCCCTAAAGTTTTAGCGCGGCCCACGAAGTAATTTTATGAAACCAGGCCAGGAAAGCATAATGTAGTATCTTGAAATAAATGATAATGCATTATCCAATGTCGGTAAAGTTTTAATTTTCCATCCCATCCCTTTAGGGGGAGAAGTCTATGAAGGGGTTGTGCCCCTCTTCGACCCCAATGAAAACTCGTGGTGGTCGCCCCCTTAAACAGTTATGGTCCCTAAAAATGGGAAATTTTAAATCATTCTGGGAACCCGATGCAGTTATGGAGAGAGGATGAAGATGGTATGCAAGAGGAAGGGAAAGATCCCCTCTCGCCACCCCCGCTAGAAAATTGCGGCGCCACTTCCTCCTTAAAAAGTGATGGTGCTTCGATTGTTTAACTGAGCAGCGATTGACTGAATTTTCGATAATCGTCTATGAACCGTGTTGCTGACCCTTTGATTACCTCCGCCTGAACCCACGGCAACTCCTATTAATATGGAATTTGGTTGAAAGGTGGAACCTATGAATGATGAGTAACATCGTTTTACATTGAGTTTAAGGTTGGTCTCCATACATAAAATCTTTTTTCACCCATGTGGGGTATTAAATGAAAGATATCGATTAGTTCTTTTCGAGGCAATATGTTTTGACTTTGAATGCAAAGAGGAGGAGTGCGGGTGTCCGAAAAGGGTCAATTATTTCAAGGACCCATTCTCAGGAAATACCCAACCTTAAAATCTGAAAAAAATCATGGCGATCAATGCGTACGGTGCCTAGGCCTCAAAATATTCCCGGTTGCGATATCTGTTCAAATAAAATTAATAATAATATATTATGTCTGGGAAATTTGCTGCTAACCCTCCTTAAGTTCATTCTAAATCCGTAAAATAGACTTTAGTCGGAAGTATCACACCGGAAGTTTGGTGAAAATCATACTTTTATTAACAAAGTTGAAATAGGTCGAATTTGCCCGTTTCGCTTCAAATTACTACTCTCCGCGACATAAAATGTCACCACAATCGGGGTATCTTCAACGTTTATTTACCAACCAAATAATTATAATAATCGTTGGCGCAACAATCCATATTGGATCAGGGTCTTGAAGTGTGTTAGAGCATTTTTCAATGGGCCTCCATCTGTATACTTCGAAATTATATAATTTTCTACCCATTTTAGGAGATTATAACAGATTATGTCAAATGAAGGTTGCTTATAACACTGCGTTTGAAGGTATTGGCAGAAACCGCCAATGTTATCAATGCAAAGCCACTTTATTATGTTGCGGACTTAATCTGACTTGAGTTGACTTTCAGAACCAAAACGGGAATTTTAGTGCATTTTTATGTTCATGGATTCTATGAAAAATTAAGTATTTAACGGGGAAACACAAAGAAAATGACATGTGTGTTAATTATTTATGCATTCGGGGCTTCCCCATTAACAGCACCATTTGTGTACTTTACCAAAGCTAGAATTTCATCAGCTTTTGTCGTGTTTACCGTAGACTTCGTGGCCTCATTAACTGGGGAAACACATCTGCAAATTCAGAGGCAGCGAAAACTTGATTTCGATCACTGGGACTTCAACCTTCTACGGCATAAACTTTCGTCAAGCCTAGTGCAGGCACATCCAATGCACCTGAAGCTTTTTGAGACCGCCCTCTATTCAATCAACTGCAGTGTCCCTCAACCTACTCTAATATCTACCAACCAGTATTTCTGATGTATCTAAGTTAGTTTGCAAATGCTTTTGTTGATTATAACGACATTGGCTACGGGCTCGTATATTTTACTACTGCGGCATTATTTTCCACATGACTTACCATAAAGAGCTTCAAATTATTAAGTTCAACTAAGAAGCTCTTCAAGTGATTTTCTTCGAATATGAATCTGTGTAAAATAAAACCTTATTCGAATCGATTCGATGTCTCTCTGTCCGTCTGCCACATCCGATTTATTCGCGAACGGCTAAAGCGGTTGTGGCGAAATTTGGTGGGAACAAGTGGCCTGTGAATCTCTTTACATATAGCAGCCGGCCATATTTTGTGTTGAGTTTGAGGAGAGGCCCTTTATATATGTGGAACGGGGTGTACATTTTTTTTCAGCGAATACGATTGTGCGGGGTATCAAATGAAAGGGCTCGTTTTGTGCTTTTCGAAACTGATCATATTTCTGATACTGGGTGAAACATAGGGAAGTGGGGGCTCAAAACGTGTGCCCCAAAAAGTGTAACAGGTCTCGTTCTTAGAATCTATCCAATCGAAAAATCTGAAAAAATATCACAATCCCTTTCAGATATCTACTTAAATAAACTTAATAATAGCATATTACCATATTTTAGAAAGTTATTCGAAAACCCTCCTTTCTTTCATTATAAATAATAACATAATCTATTATGAGAAAAACCAATTATTTTTCATGTGAATTTATCGCATTCTAAGACGTGTATGATGTCATCATCGTATAAATTGAACTTATACGAACGGCAGAGTTAGAGTTTGGAAAGACATATGTATATCAATGAATATTTTTAATTTAAGGTATATGCGAATAGTAAAATGTGTGTGAGCTTCCGACTTCTTTAAAGTATGAAATTCCGAATTTTTACTGAAAATTCTCAGTTTTTTAAAGCCTAACATTTTTTGTAAATTGTATAGATATTCACAATAAATTTTAAAATTCTTCCTTCCTCTAGATTAGAATTAAGAAGGCCAGATGGCTCGCCGATTAGGCACAATATTGCTGCCTTTTTTCCTTTTTTCAAGTTAAAAAAAATATTCATTTAAATATACCTAACTAGGACATTATTATTCAAAATGTTTAAAGTGCAAAAGTTCTACAAAAAAACAATTTGTCTCTCTACAGGAACATTTTACCTCCTTATCCATGTTTATTAATTTCCTAAGACCATTATGCAAAACCACACCACACAGGTGGCAGGGCAAATTTGAATAAAAAAATCTTTCGAAGTTGACGTCGTAATGCTCGCTGATTTCGCGACATGTGAATCATTTCTTCTTCATTTAATTGTTCAAAGTACTTCCGCTTTTTACCACCTAGTATTTAAATTACTTCCATAGACCCCGATTTTTACTTTGGGCAATCCTTGTTCCCCTTACCAAACTTCTTTAAATTCCTTTCCAAATACTCTTGTCGGAGGAGTAACGATCCCAAGCTTCATTGGGAAAGAATGGAGGGCGAGTTACTATAGTTTGAACTTATAGTGTAAGATCTAAACGTCTCAGGGAATATGTAAGGCCTTCTTGATAGTATCCGCTATTAAGCTACTGCACCTTGAAGAAATCCACTCAAAATATTCCCCGCATGTCGTAAAATTTAAGAATCAACGCCCGGTAAATTTCGAAATATTCTTGCTATTGAAACGCGATTCATACTTCGGATAGCGGCCGACTTGCCGGTAACGCTCTTTGGCTATCGTATTAGGAAACAAATTGGTTTTTGGAATGTGCGTAAAAATATGGTATGAAGGATTGCCAGAATAGTTACGCTTTAGAAGCTGCACACTCTTGCGTCAAATGAGGTTAGATGGTGGGATTTTCGAGACTACCAATCTGCGGCACTATACTATTATACTCCGGAAAGCCTGGCTTTTGCCAAGTGAGAAACCTGGCAAAAGCAATGGAGACTTCTGATGCAGGGGAAATGGAGGTTTTCTATGAGGAAATGAATGCAGTCGATGATGATCTGAGTGCGAAGATAAGCTCTGAGAAAACCTTGTTCGAGCATGTGATGGAGAACCACGGTCTCGAGGACCGTAAAGAAAATGGTAATAGTTGGGTTTCATAGGCGAGGCTTCATAGCCTCGATAGGAAACGCCATTTGTCTTCGCTTACAAGTTTTGCCCGACGCATTTTGCAGGATTGGAAAGCTGAGTCCCCCAAGTTCAGTACAGATTGCTTATACGATCCAGTTGGTTCGATGGTTCGAAAATGGGAGAGCTACCTTCCTGATTGGATATCTTGATGCCTTGAGTAATCCGCCTAAAGGATCGTCATAAGACCCTGCAAACTGTGGAAAGATAGAAGCGAATCGACGAACGAGTTTGCTTGCGAGTGGGGGCGAATCTAATGCGCTCAAAATTCAATGCCTTGACAATTCCCTAAGGTGCAGCATAATTCAGCCCATGATGCGTTTTAGAAAAAGCATTTTATCACAATTCTCAATTGTTTAAAATCTGGTGAAACACCTTCCTCCTAAAAGTGAATTAATCTTCGTCTGCGCTAAACTGTGTCACTTTCATTCATCGTGAGAATCCGAAACACCTGGTATGGACGAAAGGGACGGCCGTTAAGATTCCAAAGAAGGGTTTCCATATTAGGTACGGCAATAGAGGCCATATTTGCGAGGTCCCAGCTGTCGCAAATATAATAGCCGAAATAATCCCAGAATTGTGAAAGCGCCTTTCGGGGGTTTGATAGAGAGATAGCATACTGCTTTCCGCCGTAGATCCTATACTGACTACTAGCAGTGTCAACAGGGAGGGTACCTGGAATGCTCTACGCAGGAGAGGTATCCTGGAGAAGCTAACAGTCATTACCAAAGCAACATGTGAAGCTGCCAAATGTCACGTGTTATATCAAGGTAAAATCTAAGTTTGAAGCGAAGTCCAGTAGGATTGCATCCTGCACGCGCTTTTGTCTAAGCGCGAATGTAAGGGGTTGGTGGTCCCTGAACATTGTGAACGGCCTGCCCTCAAGGGAGAAACGGAAGTATTTTATAGCGGGGTACACGGCGAATAATTCACGATCAGAGGCGTTGTAGTTGCGTTGAGCTGTTTTGAAAAGAAGATTGTGTCAGAGCAGTGTCAGAGGCATCGACGAACACAGCTAGGGGAGCATCTGGCTGAGGAAATGCCAGCAGTGTTGCGTCAACAAGCTGTTGTTTGACTGTCTCAAACGCATGGACCTCAGCAGACTACGCAACATCGCGGAAATCTTTAGGTAGCGTTCAGGATCGCTTGATGATGAGTGGCGACTATATAAATTTAGCATGCCCAAGAACCTTCACAGACCCTTCACCGTGGTTGGTAGTGGGAAACTCTTAATCGCCTCAACCTTGTCTGGGTCAGGTTGGATACCGTCAGGGGTAATTAAGTGGCCGAGAAATTTCACCTGCTTCTGTAGAAATCTGGATTTTTCAACGTTTAGGACAAGTCCAGCCTCAAGGAGACGTTCAAAAATGCACTCGAGATGCTCTAAGTGCTCAGATTCGGAAGCAGAAGCGACCAAAACATCATCCATGTATATGAAACAAAAGCGAAATCATGGATGAGTGGTATGGAATATCGGCCTGGAACTGTCTATAAATATCTGCATGGCCTCTATTCACCGTTTGGTTTAGGGACCATATGAAGTGTAGAGGACAACCAACTGTTTGATGGTCTGCAGATGCCCTGTTTCATCAAATTTTCAAACACTCTCTTCGCAACAGCAAGCTTCTTGGGTGAAAGAGGACGTACCTTTGAGAAGATTGGAGAGCCGGTGGTATTGATATGGTACTGCACATCGTGCTTCACCGACTTGGAAAAACTACTTTCCGTAGAGATGTTGCGAAACTTTCGGAGGAGTACGCGAATGCGATGGTCGGCAGCGTCCTTGAAAATTATCGAGTGTTATCTCAGCAGGTAGAAATCTTGCCTGACGAACGAGGTTGCGGCGTCTATCAATGTCTGCGCCTAATATGGAGATGCTATATCTGCTGAAATAAAGCGCCACGGAAACGATCTGCGGAGTCCGAGACTCACGCCCACCTGCCTATAGCACAGGTGCTGATGGGAGATAAGTTTGCAGCCGCTAAACTCAGGTTTTGCGGAAGAAGGCTGTTCGGACGGGGTACAGGGAGAACCGACATCTCAGTGCCCGTGTCGACCAGGAAGCAACGTCTGCTTGGGGTGTCGAAGATTTTAAGGCAACGTGGTACTGCGATCGATATGGAGAGTATTTCGAGATTTTTGGGTTGCATAGTTTCTGATAATGGGTTCGTTAAGGAAATCATCACTTTCGACCCTCGCACTTCCCGCCTTTCCAACAAATGTTAAAACTTAGGCTAGCATCGAAAAGTACTTACCAAGACCTTTCAATTGGTTCCCAACATGACTATATTCGGAGAGAACAAATTTTACACCCCTTTTTTGCATGTTTGAGGACCGTCCCTTAATCTTAACGTAGAAAGAGCAATGTGTGTGGAATAGTGCGGGAGGAGTGTGGGGGTCTCAGGAATTCCTGGAGGGAGCTGAAACGCATTTCAGATAACTGCGAACGATGCGCGTAACTGTACATATAACTATGACTGTGATTTTCCTAGTGTACACTACACACCCCCACATCAGTCTCGAAGACTGCTGGTTCAACCCTTTGATATCTGGAAAAAAGGTGCAGCTTCGCTCCCTCTGTAAACTTAACACAATGATGTAGAGCATGTAAAGGATTTCATAGACCACATATCCTCATCAAATGTGTGACAATGGTTTCAGTTCCTGGTGGACTACTGGAACCAAATAGAGAGTTTAAAATTCAAAATGAGTGGAGTGACAGTGACACTCGTAGAGTCGGGAGCAACAGTGACGACGGCCGCAATTTAGACAATACTGTCCGCAGCAAGAGCAGAGGCGATGGCAACGAGAGTGACGACAAACAAAACAAATTGAAACAAAGAAGTGGAAGAAGGTGCTCCTGTAATCACTTACGGGGCGTGATAGTGGTTTGGTTGCTGCACATATTTCAAACATATCAAGATTTTTAGAAACTGGTTTTGCGGCCAAAACAATATCACTAGATGGTCTTTAGATTATTAGGATTAAGATTAATTCCGTTGCTGGAATACATTGAAGTGCGGAGCACGCAAAAACCGGCATTCGGTCTAGGTTAATAAGGAACTCCAGACATTCCAGTTTTGCGGCGAGGTCCACCAATTCGATATCCTTGAAGACTGTCTGAAGTCATAATATGCACAATCGTTCCATCTCAGGCAGGGTCTGCTTCGTCTTCTTTTTCTACCATAGATATTGCGCCTATAGACTTTCTGGGCTAGATTATCCTCATCCATACGAATTGGGGGACCGCCCACCGCAACGGTTGTGGCATCGTTCATAGATTTCGTCATTATGAAGACTACGGAATCTTCCATACCTACATGAGGGGGCCGAAAATTCACCTGAGGATTCTTCTCTCGAACGCGGCCAAGAGTTCGGATCTTTTCTTGCTAAGAACCCAGGTCTCCGAGGAATACACAAGAGCTTTGACCCCATGGTTTCGAGCGAGAACTGAAATAGCCTCTGTTGGCAGCTAACAACTGTGCGCCGATTTGATCGTCATAGCTGTTATCAGTTCTGATTTTCGACCCTAGATAGGAGAAATTTTCAACGACCTCAAAGTTGTAGTCCCCTATCTTTATTGTTTTCGTTTGACCAGTGTGATTCGATGTTGTTCATTCTTTCGTTTTTGGCGCTGACGTTTCCATCATCCCAACGAGATAGTGTTCCGAGTCGATATTGGCCCCCCTACATGTTCTGACATTCATCAAGGCTGAGAGGTAGCGACGTTCGATTAACACGTGGTCAATTTGATTGAAAGTGGTCCCGCCTGGAGAAACCGCACAAACCAGAAACTTCCAACATCCATTTTGTGTGACAGTGCTAATTGAAGAATCCGTAGTCCGTTATCATTTGTGTTTTGATGAAAGCTATGGGAGCCAACGTATCGCCTGAAAACGGGCTCCTTCCTTACTTGGCTGTTAAAATCCCTAAGTATGACTTTGATATCATATCTGGGATAGGCTTCGAGGGTTGATTCTACTGCCTCGTAGAAGGTATGGGCATTAACGTTAATGAGGGTTATATTTCTAAATTTGAGTCGCAAGCGCAGAGTGCATAGCCGTTCGCTTATATTTTCAAAGCCGATAACAGCAGGCATCATTTTTTGGCTGACTAAGAAACCTACCTATATTGGGACAGGGTATCGGCTAGCTGCTTGGCAGCTCCATGAGAAAATGTGCAAATCGTTATTCCGTTGTGTTGCCGGGTTCGTCGTTGTGAAGTCCATCCTTTCCGAAGCTCCTCTTGTGGCTTCGTAAATTTGGTTTTTCGTGTAGGGTTGTCAGCGCTACCCAACCCTCAACCTGGATGACCAATGGCTTCATCGTTCTCCGTCTGCAGCTTTTCGTTAAGAGAGAGCTCCCAGCGGTCACCACGTGGAGGTGGACATAGGGTTTGGTAGTAGAGCTGTTGGTGTCGGTTCACCAGGCGTCTCCCAGGTTTTATGCTCTATCGTGAGCGCCAATCCACGTTTCGCCCTGGAACCTAACTACCCTTTGACCACCTTACCTCACCCAGCGTATACTTGGGCACGGCGATTACAGGATTTACATCACATATGTCGAATACGACACCAATTCTTGCTGTAAAATATGTGCGGATGTTTCGGAAGACCCAGAACACGTCTTGTCTCGTTGCGCGGTGTTGAAAGGTCGGAGGAAGTAGATAATGATGTTTATAGGGTCGTCAACTGTACTGAACAGAGGAGTTGCGGAATGGAGAAGAAGAGAAGGCGCTAATGAGAGGGTCATTCCATAATCGGCGGGGACTCGAAAAAAACTTCTGGTCTGCAATTGGAGAGGACGTTTTACTAGGTAAGTATAAGGTATAATTCTCATTGTTAATTAATAATAATGCCTAATGCGGAATTGAGATTTTGAGGAAATATCGCGAATGGATACTTGCTTGATAACGCATTATTTTTTTGTGTAAAACAAAATAAATTCGGTTTACGGTCTGCTTGTCTGTCTGCCTGTCACACGCTTTTTTTCTTGGAAACAGTTATAACGGTTCACACCAAGCTTGGTGGAAAGGTTGGAACTGTGAATGTTCATGCTTACAGTGAGTTACATCGTTCTACGTCGAATTTAAGGGTGGGAGTCTCCATAGATGCAAAAGCCGGGTTTAATGGTTTTTTCACCAAATATGGACATGTGGGATATCAAATGAAAGGTCTCGGCTAGTACTTTCCGAAGCCAGTGTTAGTCTTGTCATTTGTTGAAAAGATGGAGAGGTCGGGGGGGTCGAAAATAATAATTTCTTTCAAGGACCCATTCTCAGAAACTATCCAACCGAAGAATTTGAAAAAAACAAGACTGCCACTATAAGGTGCCTAGCCTGCGAAATAACCTCCATACCAATATATGTTCAAATAAAATTAATAATAGTATATTACTATAGTGTCCGGATAGCTGAGTGGTTAGAGCGCAGGGCTGTCGTACGGAAGGTCGCGGTTCAAATCTCACTGGTGGCAGTGGAATTTGTATCATGATTTGACGTCGGATACCAGTCGACTCAGCTGTGAATGAGTACCTGAGTCAAATCAGGGTAATAATCTCGGGCGAGCGCAATGCTGACCACATTGCCTCCTAGTGTACCGTTACGGTCTTGAATGAAGTGCTCTAACACACTTCAAGGCCCTGATCCAATATGGATTGTAACGTCAACGATTATTTCCGAGTTATCACAATCTCGGCAGATGCCGGATTTTACCTAATACTAGCACTAAGTGCCAAGCATTTAGGCTCGGACGATCCTGCCTACTTAAAAACTAAAAGGGGCACTGGTGGTGGTGGCCGGTGGTAGGTCAGTGGGAGAATCCGTCGAGTACTCCCCGCAACATCGAGCACGTATGCAGAATGGTGTACTTCTGCATGGTTTGAACCAGACTGTGCGAAAGTCCCAGGACATCAAGGGAAGCCGTGAGGGATTTAGGTACAATACCTGTAGCTGAAAATATTATGGGAACTACAACCACCCGCTCGAGACGCCAAATTTCTTTGATTTCCCGAGCCAATGGCTCATAGTTCACCTTCTTCTCCACGTATTTCCGTTCAATGTTGCTATTATGCGGGATAGCAACATCAATAATATACGCGGAGCGACCCGTCTTGTCAGCTAGCAGTACGTCAGGCTTGTTGTGTGCGGTATGGCGATCAGTCAGAACTTGCCGGTCCCAATACATGCTGTAAGCAGAACTATCAAGTACTGCTTGCGGCTAATATCGGTAAACCGGACATGTTCCCGTGATCAGCCCATGCTTATATGCAAGGTTTTGATGGATAACCTTACATACAGCATTATGCCTGGTGATGTATTGCACCGGTGCCATAACAGTACAGCCAGAAATGAGATGGTCCAACGTCTCTAACGCCGAATCACACATTCTGCACTGGTCGTTCTCCACCCGTTCTTTCATGATGAGCTTCTTATAAGCTCGGGTGGCGACCACGCCATCCTGAATGGCACACATAAACCCCTCCGTCTCAGCAAAGAGCTCCCCAGCACACAGCCATCTGTTCGACAAATGCGAATCGACAAATGGCTGCCAAAGACAATTCACGTGTTTACCGTGCATTGCCTTCGACTTCCATTCCTCGATCCGCTCCTGGTCCGACTTCACCCCACTCAGAGGATTGAAAGATCGATCCTTCAAGTTAAGTGGAGTCAGTCCACAGTCTGCCTTACAGACAGCCGCATGCAAGGGGCTCGTCTGCTCTTTACTGTAAAAATAAGCGCGCAGCGAGTCGACTTGGCGATGATGTTGTGCCGCCACGTCAACCACGCCCCTACCTCCGATGTCACGAGGCAGGTTCATCCGCTCCACGGCCGACTTTGGGTGATGCATTCGGAATTTGGACATAGTTGTCCGTATCCGCCGCTGGACGTTTTCCAGATCGGTCTTCGTCCACGGCAATATTCCGAATGCATAAGCCAGTGAAGGGATGGCGAATACATTCAACGCGCTTATTTTATTCTTCCCCGAGAGATGCGATTTCAGCACCAGCTTTACACGTCGCAGGAATTCGGACAGCAGAGCTTCCTTCAGATCACCAACTCGAGCATGGGTTCCTTACAGAATTCCTAGGTACTTGTAGAAGTCTGTCTCGGTCATAGCTTCGATGTGGAGGTCACCAATGCTATGTCCAGCATGCGGCTCGTGATGACCTTTGCGGATGGCTTGGATTCGACATTTGTCTAATCCAAACTCCATCCGAATATCACGGCTGAACATGTCTATTATTCGCAACAGACTTCTAAGATGGTCGTCAGTACCAGCATACAGCTTGATGTCATCTAAGTACATCAAGTGTGTCAGTTCGCACTTAGCACGTAGGCCATACTTTATTGCAAAACCATGCCCTCTAGCATCATTCAGTAGCTATGAAAGGGGGTTCAGTGCCATACAAAACCAAAGGGGACTCAATGAATCCCCCTGGAAGATGCTCCTCCGAATACGGATGGGCTCTGAGGTATTAGCACCCTCAGATGTACGGACTGATAAGGTGGTATGCCACCCTTCCATGACTGTCGCCAAAAACTTTATTAGTTTCGAATCAATGCGATACAGATGTAGGATATCGATTAGCCAGGTATGCGGAACGCTATCAAAAGCCTTGGCATAATCGATATAGCAACTGAAGAGGTTTCTTTGGCCTCTAGTTGCTTGTCCTACAACTACCGAGTCGATAATGAGTTGCTCTTTGCAACCCCTTGACCCAACTCGGCAGCCCTTCTGCTCCTCGGACAGAATGTTGTTGGTCTCGAGGTGCGCATTGATCCGTTCCACTAATAATGGACGGGATGAATTTGTAGAGGGTTGGTAAGCAAGTGATCGGTCTTGTGTCTGCGGGGTCCTGCACCGTGTCCTTCTTAGGGATAAGGTAGGTAATTCCCCGCAGTGAGGAAAGGTGGAAATTCCTCCGGTCGACTCATGACCTCATTTATACTGCGTGCCAACCGACTGTGTACGCTGGTAAATTTCTTATACCAGAAATTCTGCACCCGATCCAGACCTGGGCCCCTCCAGTTCTTCGAGATGTTTATGGCTCGTCGAACTTCCTCTTCGGTAACATCCGCGAAATTCATGCCAGGTGTATTGGCATGGCGGGTGCCTTCGGCGGTGATCCACTCAGCATGCTCAGCATGCTGGGCAGGTAACCCCCAAAGTCCACCCCAATACTCTTTCGCTTCCGTCACCGAGAACTGTATTGTCTGGGCGCTCTGTTGGGATTCGTTGAGAGATCTGAAAAAGCTCCGCTGATTCCTCGCGTATGTTGCATTCTGGACAGCGTCTGGAATAACTTTCGCCATACCGTCGTAACCGACTGCATATGACAGAAAGTTTCTGTTTTAGTGTGTCCAGAATTTCAACAACGGGTGTCTCACAGGGGATGGCATAGTTCCGGTAAACCCTCTGCACTTTATTTCTCACCCGTCGGCTGGCACTGCCAGTGCTGATCTGAATCAGTCTAGCAATGTCCTGCCTTAGTGAGTCCCGCCGACGTTCCAGACGAATTTTCCATGGTGGATCTCTTTTGTCACTCAAACCAATAACGCGAAAGCGAATCTTCTGACCGTGCAATCTAATAGCCGCAACTGCACCACAATACACAAGTGATTGTAGTTGCAGCAGCGACATATCAGCACACAGTCGAGATGCAATCTCATCATTGATTTGAGATAGAATTCCCGGAGTTGCTGGAGATGCATAGAGCCTGGGAATACCTGGTCTATGCAAAGGATCCATATCCGAGAATTCTATACACGCTCTTTGGAATTCGTCTCGAACCTCAGCGGAAACCTCAGCTGGACGGTGGAGAAGAGTGCTTCGGCGAGTACTGAACCTGTTGCCTGCAGTGCGGCGTGGTGTTGTTGATGCCGCCACCTCTGCCCCCATCGACTCTCGGTCACCAGTTTCCCCGATGACTTCAAGTCGAACACGTTCCCTGATGGTGGCCGGGATTGTGTCACTGCGAGTGATGAAGCGGTACTGGTCTGCGACTCGCTGCACAGTCACGTGCGCGAATTGCGGGAAACGCTCGACGAATCTCTGGTGCAACAAGGGGCGGTAAGATGTTGTACCCGCCCCCGCCGTTATTTCGTAGTAGGAGCGGACGATGAAGAGGTTCATTTCTTCAGTCCATTTCATCCGCTTCCTACGCGAACCTGCTGAAGTGGTCGCCACAGATTGTGGCGAAACAGCTGCAGCAGGCGGAGCTGTGCTCCTGGTCGTTGTGGCGCCTAGACGTCGAACCGCCCCACGACTAGCGGTTTCGACGCCGTGCTGTCCATTACGAGAGCCCGACCCAGTCACCAAGTCAGACGACTCCCGCCGGTTATCCGTACCGGACCTTAAATTTCTCTTTCTTCTCATTTTTTGGTGGTGCATTTTATCCCTAGCTGCCAGGTGTGTAGATAGCTTCCTTAGCGAGTAATCTGCAAGACTGCAAAGTTCCTGCACTTTCCTCACCTACCCCCTGAGACGCTGCGGTGGCGTACAGCCATTCAGACTGAAGCTATCCATTCCTCCTCCTTTCACAACCGGGCTTGGGACCGGCTTCGGCGGAGTTTTATTTCCGAGTTATCACAATCTCGGCAGATGCCGGATTTTACCTAATACTAGCACTAAGTGCCAAGCTTTTAGGCTCGGACGATCCTACCTACTTAAAAACTAAAGGGGCACTGGTGGTGGTGGCCGGTGGTAGGTCAGTGGGAGAATCCGTCGAGCACCCCCGCAACATCGAGCACGTATGCAGAATGGTGTACTTCTGCATGGTTTGAACCAGACTGTGCGAAAGTCCCAGGACATCAAGGGAAGCCGTGAGGGATTTAGGTACAATACCTGTAGCTGACAATATTATGGGAACTACAACCACCCGCTCGAGACGCCAAATTTCTTTGATTTCCCGAGCCAATGGCTCATAGTTCACCTTCTTCTCCACGTATTTCCGTTCAATGTTGCTATTATGGGGGATAGCAACATCAATAATATACGCGGAGCGACCCGTCTTGTCAACTAACAGTACGTCAGGCTTGTTGTGTGCTGTATGGCGATCAGTCAGAACTTGCCGGTCCCAATACATGCTGTAAGCAGAACTATCAAGTACTGCTTGCGGCTCATATCGGTAAACCGGACATGTCCCCGTGATCAGCCCATGCTTATATGCAAGGTTTTGATGGGTAACCTTACATACAGCATTATGCCTGGTGATGTATTGCACCGGTGCCATAACAGTACAGCCAGAAATGAGATGGTCCAACGTCTCTAACGCCGAACCACACATTCTGCACTGGTCGTTCTCCACCCGTTCTTTCATGATGAGCTTTTTATAAGCTCGGGTGGCGACCACGCCATCCTGAATGGCACACATAAACCCCTCCGTCTCAGCAAAGAGCTCCCTAGCACACAGCCATCTGTTCGACAGATGCAAATCGACAAATGGCTGCCAAAGACAATTCACGTGTTTACCGTGCATTGCCTTCGACTTCCATTCATCGATCCGTCCGACTTCACCCCACTCAGAGGATTGAAGGATCGATCCTTCAAGTTAAGTGGAGTCAGTCCACAGTCTGCCTTACAGACAGCCGCATGCAAGGGGCTCGCCTGCTCTTTACTGTAAAAATAAGCGCGCAGCGAGTCGACTTGGCGATGATGTTGTGCCGCCACGTCAACCACGCCCCTACCTCCGATGTCACGAGGCAGGTTCATCCGCTCCACGGCAGACTTTGGGTGATGCATTCGGAATTTGGACATAGTTGTCCGTATCCGCCGCTGGACGTTTTCCAGGTCGGTCTTCGTCCACGGCAATATTCCGAATGCATAAGCCAGTGAAGGGATAGTGAATACATTCAACGCGCTTATTTTATTCTTCCCCGAGAGATGCGATTTCAGCACCAGCTTTACACGTCGCAGGAATTCGGACAGCAGAGCTTCCTTCAGATCACCAACTCGAGCATGGGTTCCTTGCAGAATTCCTAGGTACTTGTAGAAGTCTGTCTCGGTCATAGCTTCGATGTGGAGGTCACCAATGCTATGTCCGGCATGCGGCTCGTGATGACCTTTGCGAATGGCTTGGATTCGACATTTGTCTAATCCAAACTCCATCCGAATATCACGGCTGAACATGTCAATTATTCGCAACAGACTTCTAAGATGGTTGTCAGTACCAGCATACAGCTTGCTGTCATCTAGGTACATCAAGTGTGTCAGTTCGCACTTAGCACGTAGGCCATATTTTATTGCAAAACCATGCCCTCTAGCATCATTCAGTAGCCATGAAAGGGGGTTCAGTGCCATACAAAACCAAAGAGGACTCAATGAATCCCCCTGGAAGATGCCCCTCCGAATACGGATGGGCTCTGAGGTATTAGCACCCTCAGATGTACGGACTGACAGTATGCCACCCTTCCATGACTGTCGCCAAAAACTTTATTAATTTCGGATCAATGCGATACAGATGTAGGATGTCGATTAGCCAGGTATGCGGAATGCTATCAAAAGCCTTGGCATAATCGATATAGCAACTGAAGAGGTTTCTTTGGCCTCTAGTTGCTTGTCCTACAACTACCGAGTAGATAATGAGTTGCTCTTTGCAACCCCTTGACCCAACTCGGCAGCCCTTCTGCTCCTCGTACAGAATGTTGTTGGTCTCGAGGTGCGCATTGATCCTTCCACTAATAATGGACGTGATGAATTTGTAGAGGGTTGGTAAGCAGGTGATCGGTCTTGTGTCTGCGGGGTCCTGCACCGTGTCCTTCTTAGGGATAAGGTAGGTAATTCCCGCAGTGAGGAAAGGTGGAAATTCCTCCGGTCGACTCATGACCTCATTTATACTGCGTGCCAACCGACTGTGTACGCTGGTAAATTTCTTATACCAGAAATTCTGCACCCGATCCAGACCTGGGCCCCTCCAGTTCTTCGAGATGTTTATGGCTCGTCGAACTTCCTCTTCGGTAACATCCGCGAAATTCATGCCAGGTGTATTGGCATGGCGGGTGCCTTCGGCGGTGATCCACTCAGCATGCTCAGCATGCTGGGCAGGTAACCCCCAAAGTCCACCCCAATACTCTTTCGCTTCCGTCACCGAGAACAGTATTGTCTGGGCGCTCTGTTGGGATTCGTTGAGAGATCTGAAAAAGCTCCGCTGGTTCCTCGCGTATGTTGCATTCTGGACACGTCTGGAATAACTTTCGCCATACCGTCGTAACCGACTGCATATGACAGAAAGTTTCTGTTTTAGTGTGTCCAGAATTTCAACTACGGGTGTCTCACAGGGGATGCCATAGTTCCGGTAAACCCTCTGCACTTTATTTCTCACCCGTCGGCTGGCACTGCCAGTGCTGATCTGAATCAGTCTAGCAATGTCCTGCCTTAGTGAGTCCCGCCGACGTTCCAGACGAATTTTCCATGGTGGATCTCTTTTGTCACTCAAACCAATAACGCGAAAGCGAATCTTCTGACCGTGCAATCTGATAGCCGCAACTGCACCACAATACACAAGTGATTGTAGTTGCAGCAGCGACATATCAGCACACAGTCGAGATGCAATCTCATCATTGATTTGAGATAGAATTCCCGGAGTTGCTGGAGATGCATAGAGCCTGGGAATACCTGGTCTATGCAAAGGATCCATATCCGAGAATTCTATACACGCTCTTTGGAATTCGTCCCGAACTTCAGCGGAAACCTCAGCTGGACGGTGGAGAAGAGTGCTTCGGAGAGTACTGAACCTGTTGCCTGCAGTGCGGCGTGGTGTTGTTGAAGCCGCCGCCTCTGCCCCCATCGACTCTCGGTCACCAGTTTCCCCGATGACTTCAAGTCGAACACGTTCCCTGATGGTGGCCGGGATTGTGTCACTGCGAGTGATGAAGCGGTACTGGTCTGCGACTCGCTGCACAGTCACGTGCGCGAATTGCGGGAAACGCTCGACGAATCTCTGGTGCAACAAGGGGCGGTAAGATGTTGTACCCGCCCCCGCCGTTATTTCGTAGTAGGAGCGGATGATGAAAAGGTTCATTTCTTCAGTCCATTTCATCCGCTTCCTACGCGAACCTGCTGAAGTGGTCGTCACAGATTGTGGCGAAACAGCTGCAGCAGGCGGAGCTGTGCTCCTGGTCGTCGTGGCGCCTAGACGTCGAACCGCCCCACGACTAGCGGTTTCGACGCCGTGCTGTCCATTACGAGAGCCCGACCCAGTCACCAAGTCAGACGACTCCCGCCGGTTATCCGTACCGGACCTTAAATTTCTTCTTCTTTTCATTGTTGGTGGTGCATTTTATCCCTAGCTGCCAGGTGTGTAGATAGCTTCCTTAGTGAGTAATCTGCAAGACTGCAAAGTTCCTGCACTTTCCTCACCTACCCCCTGAGACGCTGCGGTGGCGTACAGCCATTCAGACTGAAGCTATCCATCCCTCCTCCTTTCACAACCGGGCTTGGGACCGGCTTCGGCGAGTTATTATTATTATTATTATTAAACGAAGAAATAAATAACTTGAGCATGAAGAATTTCTAGGTATTTATAGAAGTCTGTTTCGGTCCAAGCTTAGATGTGGAGATCCCCAATCCGGCATGCGGCTAATGATGAATTTTGTCGTGGCATGAATTCGGCACTTGTCGAAACCAAATTCAATCCGAATATAATGGGCAAACATATCTATTATTGGCAACAAACTTCCACGGTTGTCATCAATACCAGCATACAACTTGATGCCACTAAGTACATCCAGCTTGTCAGCTCACACTTAAGACGTAGGATATACTTTATTGCAAAATCATGCCCTCTAGTGTCATACAGTAGCCATGAAATTATTAACCGACCGTATATACTGGTGAACTTTGTGTACAAGAAATTCTTCACCTGATCCAGACCAAGACCCCTCCAGCTATTCGAACCTTCTCTTCGGTGCCTTCATCCACTACCCACTCTGCATGCTCAGCGTGCTGGGCGGGTAACCCCCAAAGTCCACCCCAATATTCCTTTGCTTTCGTTACTGAAAACTGCACCGTCTAGGTTAGTGTTAGGATTCTTTTCTCGCGTATGTTACATTCTATGTTTAGAATGTGTGTAGTGACTTTCGGCATACCGTCGTAACCGACTGCATACGGCAGTAAGTTTCTGCTTTAGTGTAAACCCAATGCGCTTCATTTTCCACTCGTCTGTTGGGACTACCAGTGCTGATTTGAGTCAGCCTAGCAATATCCATCCGCGATGAATCACGCTGACGTTCTAGATGAGTTTTCCATGGTGGATCTCTTTGGTCAGTCAAAACAATAACGTGAAAGCGAAACTTCTACCAGCCGCAACTGCACCACGATACACAAGTGATTGCAGTTGCAGCAGCGACATATCAGCGCGCAGTCGATACCTTCCCAGTTGAGCAGACAGTTGCCATTGTTCTAAGGAAAAAGGAATTCAGGAAATTGCTTTTTACGGAGCGATTAGATGGTTGGGGTGTGGCAGAAGTCTTTCTAGGTATTTGACTTGGGAGACGTCCGACACGAAGATAAATCCGAAAGTGATTAAAGGGTTTATTTACTGCTTGTATTAGAAGAAGACCTTTTTGTGGGGTAGGTTTGATGAAACGGATGATGGGTTATAGTGACCTTAATGCGCCGTTTACATGGCCTAATGCTAACGCAATCCAGTTTCGGAGTCTTCTTCTTTTGATCCCGTGAAAAATTATTGACTATATTTTTGGGAACTACAAGCTTCCACTTGGTACATGATCGGTGGACATGGCTGCTATTCTCCTCTTGGTGGAATATCGCCCGTTAACTACACCTACGCACCATAGTTCATAATTCCCTGGAATGCGCTTCAACTCCTCCACTCCCACGACTTCTCAAGACGCCTTCACTCCTCTACTGTTCTGTGCCAAGTGCTCTTGGCTCATCTAGGGAGACTGGGCTTCTCTGTGTGGCGTAGCAGTAATGCAATTGCCACCACTCCCTAACGTGTGACTTATCTATCCAATGCCACTTCCGCTTTCCGATCATACAAACAATCTGTGCGCCGACCAGGTTCTTCCTTTGTAATAGTATCAGGCCAACGCTCTCTGATGATACGTTGCAGATAGGTCCGAGTAATAGTGGGGTCACTTTCTATATACTACTCCCATATAGCAACGCAGAAAGAACATTAGAATAGAACAATCTCAACTTTATCTGACTGTTAAAATAACTGCATTTCGAAGTGTTAGACGAAAACGGCTCTAGCACTGTTAGTGCGTCGAGCGACCTCCAGTTCAGTGCCACCGTCGGCAGAAAGTACGCTTCCTAAATATACAAATTGATCGACGCCATCGATGCTCGCCTGCCCATTAATGCAGGTAGGGAAAGTACGATAATCCGTCAGACTGAGAACCCTAGCTATGTTGGTGTTTGTCTTCAGTCTAACTATACTTGCCTCTCTTCCCAAATCGAGAGTCATTTGGCTAAAGTCTATGACCCGGTGATGTCATGTACGTAGTCGAGGACAAGGGCTTACGCTAAGGAACGTCACCTATAACAAGAAGAAATACATAATGTCGGTTACAAGATGCAATCCTGGCGAACTCCGCTTTCGACCACGAATTTCTCTGAGATTTTGCCTCGATGTAGCACTTAACACTTTGCTCTATTATATGTCGTTCTGCGTAGCGTACGAGAAAGACGGGATTCAGTGTATCTGCCGTTTGATCAGCGAAATAGTTCTCCTACTGTCAAGCGACAACTGGATCATATAAACGGCCGATGTTGAACTCGGGGGATGGATCGTAGCTCGCCAACTCTGGGAGAAGTAGCAGACGAAACACGCAAGCAAAGGTGAACGACCATCAGATGGTGATCCCTTTGAAGTCAATATCAGCGCCTCTCTTGTTACACAAATCCATAAGACAACTCTTAAATCTATCCGCAAACTGGCCAATCTATATGTTCGTTCGGCGTTATTCAGTTGAAAGCCAAATGAACTTATTGCAAGCTCTGCGCTCAAACAATATGCCACCAATGACAACGCAGTGGAAACTGCAAAAATTCACAATCCTCGCACTATTCTTGTTCCGGTCACCAAGACCGTACTGCCCCATCACATGTCATCAGAGCCTACCCTGGCATTCAGATCACTCATCACGATCACAATGTCATCTTTAGAAAATATCCGTTGGTGCTCTGTCCAATGCTGATACTGTTTCACTTGTACCAGAATTTTGCAGTCTGAATCCTGTCAGATAGCGGCTCCCAGGCCAAGATAACGCGCCTTGCAGGAGCCCTCAGTAACAAACCGACACCGAATTCGCATCTGCTACCACTTGTCTCTCCAGAGTATAAAGTACTTTGCCACAGGGTCGAGAAGAGTACTCTCCAGTGCCCCCCCCATCTCATTTCGCTTAGGCTTAGAATGTCCAGATTTTATCCTTGCAATTCTCACTCTAGTTGGAGAAAGCGAGCACTTTTGGGACCCTCGATACCCTTATTGAGGAGTGTGCGACCATTTCAGAAACCAATCATAATCTGTTTTCAATAGCCAAAGGTTGTAGCCGTGAGGTCAGTTCCTATCGTTTGGCATTCTTGAGGTTTGGGTGGTAGTAAATTTTCGAAATTAGGTTATTAGCCCACAAATCTCTCATCTCATCTCTCATCTCTCATTTATAATCGCCTTTTACTGATAAGGTCACCGGCACATTGAAGTATCTTGATTGGGTTGTGGTGGTGAACGGGTTTAGGGATATAGGCTGAGAATCGTGAGAAGGATGTACGGAAAGGACGAAGCCTTGTGGAATTCGAGCTGAACAATTACTTGGTGTGAATAGCTATACTGAACTTTCGCCTGGAATTGCTACCCACCTCGGAACCTAAGTGTAAGCAGACAGACGTGTGGGTGGAAGTCTAGGATGTTTTTCAACTTGAAGACGAGTCCGTATTGAAATACGGAGTCGAAGCCTTTCCATATATCAACGAGAAAGGTCATTGTTGGAAGATGAGAAAAGGCTATCTAATCGAGTGACCAATTCGATTCAAAGCTTTGGTTGAGCATGTGGAGCGTGGAGGGGTGAGCTTCATGCGAATGTTTCACAAAGACGTTTGCGGGATGTTTTAGAATAGAATATTACTACGGCGGGTAGTTTTGCCAAGTAGTGGGGTGGAGATTTCCCTGGATGTATTTGTATTTAATTCTATGTTGGGCTGGTTGTTATGGAGATTGGTGATATACAGGGTGAAGATTCTTTCGCTGTTTGAAGTAATCAGAGCGTGAATTTTGTGCTCCGGGGAGGCGTACTACGACGTACTACTTTAGAAATAGATAGTCTCTACCTTTTTCAAAAAAATCTCCGCCTTGAAGGCGCATGTCGGCATGTTCGTCGCATACTTCCTGAATAGCTTCAGTGAATTAATGATCTGTCCTGTCAATGGTATGGTATTCGATACGCAGCGGTTTCGAGGAAATTTTATTCTTTTCAAAGTCTTGTACTTGGTACTTGGCGGCATTGCTTGGCGAATTGTCGAAAGTCGAGTATGTTTGGATGACCGAGTGCAGGAGAGTCCTAAAATCACGCGCTGTTAGTTGAATTGGACCGGGTTGTTTCTGGGATGAAGAGACTCATTTTTGGGCATACCTTAGGCAAAGTTAGGGCACTTGCGATAGTTAGCGGGGTAGTCGCTTACTTCGCAGTTCGCGGACATGGGACTTTCATTTCACGTCTTGGAGCATTCTAGGCCTCTGCACGCTGTCACATTTAACACAGCGATACTGGAAGGGGCAGTTCTTCGCTGTATGACCGACTTGCTAGCAGTTTTCGCTTTGTATATATTAGCGATCAGCGATCTTCTGTGCAGAGTAAGTGTAGTCCATGCCATAAATTATCAAAGATGTTATTTTCTCCGAAGGACGCGTAAAAGCGAAGGACTTCGTTTAGTTCTTCACGAGGTGGTCCTTAGTTGTGGAGTAGCCCTCTTTGTTTTTAAAGAGTATCTGGTGATTGAAACTTCTTGATTTTTTAAAGAAAAAGTTCTTGGTAATAGAATTGAAAATCATGGTTTGGCTGGGCAAGAAATTTCTGCGAGTTTTACGACTATGCTTGGAGGAATTTTCGCACTTATCTGCTTCCTTTGAGGTGCTTTCTGCTGCTTAGATGTCGCTGGCTATGTCGCCGGGTGCCGTGCTTGTTGCAGCTGTGGGTTAGTAATAGTGGGATTGCCACCACTAGGAACTAGGAGGCAGGATTATGCTCTGTACTATAGTCCACGTTCCTGCGAAATTTGGTCTTTCTAGGATGAACTTACGGGGACCTTGCAGTCAATTACTAAAAAATATAGTAATAATAATAATAATAATAATCGTTAACTCCGCCGAAGCCGGTCCCAAGCCCGGTTGTGAAAGGAGGAGGGATGGATAGCTTCAGTCTGAATGGCTGTACACCACCGCAGCGTCTCAGGGGGTAGGTGAGGAAAGTGCAAGAACTTTGCAGTCTTGCAGATTACTCACTAAGGAAGCTATCTACACACCTGGCAGCTAGGGATAAAATGCACCACCAAAAAATGAGAAGAAAGAGAAATTTAAGGTCCGGTACGGATAACCGGCGGGAGTCGTCTGACTTGGTGACTGGGTCGGGCTCTCGTAATGGACAGCACGGCGTCGAAACCGCTAGTCGTGGGGCGGTTCGACGTCTAGGCGCCACGACGACCAGGTTCGCGTAGGAAGCGGATGAAATGGACTGAAGAAATGAACCTCTTCATCGTCCGCTCCTACTACGAAATAACGGCGGGGGCGGGTACAACATCTTACCGCCCCTTGTTGCACCAGAGATTCGTCGAGCGTTTCCCGCAATTCGCGCACGTGACTGTGCAGCGAGTCGCAGACCAGTACCGCTTCATCACTCGCAGTGACACAATCCCGGCCACCATCAGGGAACGTGTTCGACTTGAAGTCATCGGGGAAACTGGTGACCGAGAGTCGATGGGGGCAGAGGTGGCGGCATCAACAACACCACGCCGCACTGCAGGCAACAGGTTCAGTACTCGCCGAAGCACTCTTCTCCACCGTCCAGCTGAGGTTTCCGCTGAGGTTCGAGACGAATTCCAAAGAGCGTGTATAGAATTCTCGGATATGGATCCTTTGCATAGACCAGGTATTCCCAGGCTCTATGCATCTCCAGCAACTCCGGGAATTCTATCTCAAATCAATGATGAGATTGCATCTCGACTGTGTGCTGATATGTCGCTGCTGCAACTACAATCACTTGTGTATTGTGGTGCAGTTGCGGCTATTAGATTGCACGGTCAGAAGATTCGCTTTCGCGTTATTGGTTTGAGTGACAAAAGAGATCCACCATGGAAAATTCGTCTGGAACGTCGGCGGGACTCACTAAGGCAGGACATTGCTAGACTGATTCAGATCAGCACTGGCAGTGCCAGCCGACGGGTGAGAAATAAAGTGCAGAGGGTTTACCGGAACTATGCCATCCCCTGTGAGACACCCGTTGTTGAAATTCTGGACACACTAAAACAGAAACTTTCTGTCATATGCAGTCGGTTACGACGGTATGGCGAAAGTTATTCCAGACGTGTCCAGAATGCAACATACGCGAGGAATCAGCGGAGCTTTTTCAGATCTCTCAACGAATCCCAACAGAGCGCCCAGACAATACAGTTCTCGGTGACGGAAGCGAAAGAGTATTGGGGTGGACTTTGGGGGTTACCTGCCCAGCATGCTGAGCATGCTGAGTGGATCACCGCCGAAGGCACCCGCCATGCCAATACACCTGGCATGAATTTCGCGGATGTTACCGAAGAGGAAGTTCGACGAGCCATAAACATCTCGAAGAACTGGAGGGGCCCAGGTCTGGATCGGGTGCAGAATTTCTGGTATAAGAAATTTACCAGCGTACACAGTCGGTTGGCACGCAGTATAAATGAGGTCATGAGTCGACCGGAGGAATTTCCACCTTTCCTCACTGCGGGAATTACCTACCTTATCCCTAAGAAGGACACGGTGCAGGACCCCGCAGACACAAGACCGATCACTTGCTTACCAACCCTCTACAAATTCATCCCGTCCATTATTAGTGGAAGGATCAATGCGCACCTCGAGACCAACAACATTCTGTCCGAGGAAGCAGAAGGGCTGCCGAGTTGGGTCAAGGGGTTGCAAAGAGCAACTCATTATCTACTCGGTAGTTGTAGGACAAGCAACTAGAGGCCAAAGAAACCTCTTCAGTTGCTATATCGATTATGCCAAGGCTTTTGATAGCGTTCCGCATACCTGGCTAATCGACTATCCTACATCTGTATCGCATTGATTCCGAAACTAATAAAGTTTTTGGCGACAGTCATGGAAGGGTGGCATACCACCTTAGTCAGTCCGTACATCTGAGGGTGCTAATACCTCAGAGCCCATCCGTATTCGGAGGGGCATCTTCCAGGAGGATTCATTGAGTCCCTCTTTGGCTTTTGTATGGCACTGAACCCCCTTTCATAGGCTACTGAATGATGCTAGAGGGCATGGTTTTGCAATAAAGTATGGCCTACGTGCTAAGTGCGAACTGACACACTTGATGTACCTAGATGACATCAAGCTGTATGCTGGTACTGACAGCCATCTTAGAAGTCTGTTGCGAATAATAGACATGTTCAGCCGTGATATTCGGATGGAGTTTGGATTAGACAAATGTCGAATCCAAGCCATTCGCAAAGGTCATCACGAGCCGCATGCTGGACATAGCATTGGTGACCTCCACATCGAAGCTATGACCGAGACAGACTTCTACAAGTACCTAGGAATTCTGCAAGGAACCCATGCTCGAGTTGGTGATCTGAAGGAAGCTCTGCTGTCCGAATTCCTGCGACGTGTAAAGCTGGTGCTGAAATCGCATCTCTCGGGGAAGAATAAAATAAGCGCGTTGAATGTATTCGCCTATCCCTTCACTGGCTTATGCATTCGGAATATTGCCGTGGACGAAGACCGATCCTGGAAAACGTCCAGCGGCGGATACGGACAACTATGTCCAAATTCCGAATGCATCACCCAAAGTCGGCCGTGGAGCGGATGAACCTGCCTCGTGACATCGGAGGTAGGGGCGTGGTTGACGTGGCGGCACAACATCATCGCCAAGTCGACTCGCTGCGCGCTTATTTTTACAGTAAAGAGCAGACGAGTCCCCTTGCATGCGGCTGTCTGTAAGGCAGACTGTGGACTGACTCCACTTAACTTGAAGGATCGATCTTTCAATCCTCTGAGTGGGGTGAAGTCGGACCAGGAGCGGATCGAGGAATGGAAGTCGAAGGCAATGCACGGTAAACACGTGAATTGTCTTTGGCAGCCATTTGTCGATTTGCATTTGTCGAACAGATGGCTGTGTGCTGGGGAGCTCTTTGCTGAGACGGAGGGGTTTATGTGTGCCATTCAGGATAGGCGTGGTCGCCACCCGAGCTTATAAGAAGCTCATCATGAAAGAACGGGTGGAGAACGACCAGTGCAGAATGTGTGATTCGGCGCTAGAGACGTTGGACCATCTCATTTCTGGCTGTACTGTTATGGCACCGGTGCAATACATCACCAGGCATAATGCTGTATGTAAGGTTATCCATCAAAACCTTGCATATAAGCATGGGCTGATCACGGGGACATGTCCGGTTTACCGATATTAGCCGCAAGCAGTACTTGATAGTTCTGCTTACAGCATGTATTGGGACCGGCAAGTTCTGACTGATCGCCATACAGCACACAACAAGCCTGACGTACTGCTAGCTTGACAAGACGGGTCGCTCCGCGTATATTATTGATGTTGCTATCCCGCATAATAGCAACATTGAACGGAAATACGTGGAGAAGAAGGTGAACTATGAGCCATTGGCTCGGGAAATCAAAGAAATTTGGCGTCTCGAGCGGGTGGTTGTAGTTCCCATAATATTGTCAGCTACAGGTATTGTACCTAAATCCCTGACGGCTTCCCTTGATGTCCTTGGGACTTTCGCACAGTCTGGTTCAAACCATGCAGAAGTACACCATTCTGCATACGTGCTCGATGTTGCGGGGAGTACTCGACGGATTCTCCCGCTGACCTACCACCTGGCCACCACCACCAGTGCCCCTTTAGTTTTTAAGTAGGTAGGATCGTCCGAGCCTAAATGCTTGGCACTTAGTGCTAGTATTAGGTAAAATCCGGCATCTGCCAGGATTGTGATAACTCGGAAATAATAATAATCATTGGACGCTACAATCCATATTGGATCAGGGCCTTGAAGTGTGTTAGAGCACTTCATTCAAGACCGTAACGGTACACTAGGAGGCAATGTGGTCAGCATTGCGCTCACCCGAGATTATTACCCTGATTTGACTCAGGTACTCATTCACAGCTGAGTCGACTGGTATCCGACGTCAAGTCACGATGCAAATCCTACTGCCACCAGCGAGATTTGAACCGCGGCCTTCCGTATGACAACCCAGTGCTCTAACCACTGAGCTATCCGGACATTTATTATATTATTATTTTATTTAATGGGGACAATATGCAGAAAACAAATTCCTTATTACATATTTCCTCAGAGGGAGGAGCAAGTGAATGGCTTACTTTACGTTTAAAACTAGGTGGAAGTAAATCTCGAGCCCCGAGAAGAGTACATCAAAAATGTCCGCACTACGTGTATTATGAAACGAGGTAATCCGGAAAGTAATATCCGAGTTGGCAGAGCAGTCCACCAGGCAATTGTAGAGTTTGAAAAAAGTACACATATCAAGGAAAATACGGCGTTGCTGCAGGGAGGGGAGATTTGGGGTGCGGAGTCTTGACGGATAGTCAATCCGTGGAAGGTTCTTTTTATAAAAGAGGAACCGGGTGAATTTGCGTTGTACAACAATCGCGCTGGTCAAACGAAAACAATGAAGATAGGAGACTACAACTTTGAGACCGTTGAAAATTTCTCTTATCTAGGGTCGAAAATCACAACCGATAACAGCTACGATGATGAAATCCACGCACGATTGTTGGCAGCCAACAGAGCCTATTTCAGCTTACAAAAACTGTTCCGCTCGAAACGTCTCACCATAGGGTCAAAGTTCTTACTATACAAGCCAATGATCTTGCCAATACTCATCTATTCCTCGGAGACTTGGGTTCTTAGCAAGAAAAATTGCGAACCCTTGATTGCGTTCGAGAGGAGAATGCTTCCAAGAATTTTTGGCCCCCTACATGAGGATGGACGATTCCGTAGCCTACACAATGACGAAATCTATGAGCGATACCATGACCGTCCGGTTGTGGATAAAATCCGGCTCAATAGGTTACGGTGGGCGGGTCACTTAATCCGTATGGATGAGGATGTTCCAACCCGGAAGGTCTATAAGGGCAATATCTATGGTAGAAAAAGAAGACGAGGCAGATCCTGCCTGAGATGGAACGATGGCGTAGGTCAGGACGCCAGACAACTATTAGGGTTATCGAATTGGTGAACCTCTGCGCAAAACCAGGATATCCGGAGTTCCTTATTAAGGCAGGCCTAGACCGGATACCGGTTGTTGTGCCGTCGATGATGATGGTGAATTGTTAGTCTATTCCTAGATTCGATTCATATGTTATTGCAAAATTCGGTGGGACGGTTTTTGTTGCTGAACAGAATGACTGTGTCGTCAGCAAACGTGGTGGTGATAATTTCTTTGTCAGTTGGTAAATCAGTGGGTATATTAGGTAGAAAGTTGGTTCGAGGACAATACCGTCCGGTACATGAATATATTAAAGTTTACTTTTGTGGACATTGCAGGATACTTTGAAGCATCCGTGATCTAGGTAGTTTAATAATATATCATGGGATTCAAGGGGAGTGCAAGTTGCTATCTTGTGTTTAAGTCCAAGGTGCCAGACTTTGCCGAACTCCTTTGTCACGTCTAGAAATAATGCTAGACAGTATGCATTGCGCTTCATTGCCAATTCAATTTTGTTTACAATCTTGTGCACTTGTTCAATAGTGTTGTTGTTTATGCTTGTTTCTGAATCCAAATTGATGGTTATATTCTTCCTCAGCTTTAGTAGGATTTTATCAAGGAGCATACGTCCGAACAATTTGGAAAGGACTGGCGGAAGACTAATGGGTCTATGTGAGTCTAGCTTGGTCTTGTCCTTTCCTGCTTGAGAATAGGCGTGATGACGGTGGTCAATATGTATAAGCCGGCCACTCTGCCTTTTCGGGAGAGAAATCTTTCAGGTTTATGACGTTGGGCTTTGTTAGTACGCAGATCCTTGATCTTGGCGTGAGATGTGAATTTACGTTTTCTTGGTCTTCTTCTTTGGGATGTTGTAGAAAGGGCGTTCGGTGACCGATGAGGTGCCATTAGTGCATTAGTTTTACAGCCTTATCAGCGGGGGCTGGAATACAATAGTCTTGGTCACCTTTGAGCGGTGTTTCTGGTAACCTAGCACGCTTAATATTTTTAGTAACTTTGTAAATCGAGACCTTTATTATTATTTTGTTAAGGGAAAGTCGCACCGCGTCCTTGAAGAACTATTGTGCCCCTTTTACTGGTTATAGTGTACCTGTTGATCATAGTATCTCAAGCAGGCCAGTAACCGTTAGGAACTTTAGTATGTTCCCCACTTCCAGAAGTTTCAGCTTTGCATCTGGTATTAAGTGTTCTCCCAGATGTATTGACCTACTTTGCACAAGTGCTGGACACTGTCCCAGGACGTGCATAGAGGTTTCGTCCTCCTCCTCACAGAACCTGCAGGCAGTGTCCGTAGATATCCCTAGCTTCCCTAGGTGGTAGTTCAGCCGACAATGACCAGTGAGAATTCCCACTATGATTCGGAGGTTCTTTTTGGTGAGGTTTAAGCAATCCTTTGTGCGCATGGGTTCGTATCCCCCAATAAGCACCCTGGACTGCTCCATCCCTGGTAGGCCCGCCCAATATAGTTCCCTCAACCGTTTTTCTTCGTTTCTTAGATTCATAGCCATGAAACCGTTTCCGATTCCACAGAAGGGTTCTGGCCCGTATAAAGGCATCCCTGCTCCCTTCTTGGCTAGTTCATCCGCCGAGTGTATTCAGTCTCTCAAGGCATTCCCATACCAGTTTAGAGTTTACCTGGTTGGACCTAAGTGCCTTGATCGCTGCTTGGCTATCGGTGAGAATAGCTATGTTCTGCCCCCTGTAGTTCCTTTGCAGATTAAAGGAGTCACATTTGTCTATGGCGTAAATTTCCGCCTGGAATATGCTAGTGTACCTGCCCATTGGCTCAAAGTACATTTTCCTTGGACCAATGACACCGGCACCCGCTCCCTCTGCTGTGAGGGATCCGTCAGTGTACCAAGTAATCAGTTGCTGGTTTAAGCCGTATGTCGCAGCCACGCTTTCCCAGTTTGTCTTGTTACTCCAACGTGTTTCAAACTTCTTATCGAAGTGAAACCTCGTTGTCATGTTGTCCCTCGGTATCAGTAATTCGGGATACCGCCTAGAAAGGATATCAATCTTCCTTCGATTTAGGCAGCTCCCCGCCTCACTCATGCTACCGGCCATCCTGAATATTGATCTCCTTGCCTGCATCTGTATGTGCAGATGGAGAGGGGTTAATCCCAGAAGGACCTCCAGGGATGCCGTTGGGCATGTCCTCATTACCCCACTGATACACACGCAAACCAGCCTTTGGAGCTTATGTAATTCCCTGGCTTGTGTGCTGAGTTGGGTTCTTTCTGCCCAGATTACCGCTCCATAGGTAATCATTGGTCTTACTATTGCAGTATATATCTAAAGTAGTATCTTCGGGCTACACCCCCATTTTTTTCCTGCTATGGATCTGCAAGTCATCAGAGCCCTCGTGGCTTTCCGACAAGTGTTTCCGACATGTGTCTTCCACAGTAATTTTTGGTCTAGCGTGATTCCCAAGTATTTGACCTCTGTTTCTCGTTTCACCTCCATATCATGTAATGTTATGGCTTTCAGGTGATCCAGCTTACGCCTCCTAGTGAATGGTACTATGGTGGTTTTGGTTGGGTTGATCCGCAGTCCCACCTTCCTGCACCAGGCACTAGTAACCCTTAATCCAGTTTGGATTCTATCACATAGGGTATCTTCATATTTGCCCCTACAGATTAGAACAATGTCGTCCGCGTAGCCCTGGACTTGTATTCCAGTATTAGTTAACACGTCCAGGAGTTCATCCACTACCATACTCCACATCAGCGGCGATAGTACTCCGCCCTGTGGACAGCCTTGAGTGGTGTTCATGATAATAGAATTTGTACCTGTTTGTACCTCTATTTGTCTGCTTTCTAGCATTTTGCCCATCCAGAGTGCCAGGGTGTTTCCCACTCCTTTGCGGCTCAGGGCATCCTGTATCTCTGTGTGCGATGTGTTGTCGAATGCTCCTTCGATATCCAAAAACGCGCACAGTGCAATTTCTTTTGTTTCAATGGCGTCCCGTAGTACCTCTGTCAGCTGATACAGAGCAGTTTCAGTTGACCGTCCTGCCCGGTAAGCGTGTTGACAGTGATGTAAGGGATTACGCTTTAGAACGTTAGTTCTAATATAGTTGTCTATGACCTTCTCCACCGTTTTGAGTACGAACGATGTTAGGCAGATTGGTCTGAAAGATTTAGGGTGAAAAGGATCCTTTTTACCCGCTTTCGGAATAAAGACCACTTTTGCCCGTCTCCATGCCCTTGGTATGTAACCCAGTGCTATGCTCCCCCTTACCACCCTCAGAAGAGACTCTAGGATAATTCCTAGGCCTCTCTGGATAAGTGCAGGGAAAATGCCATCTGCTCCGGGAGATTTCATTGGTTGAAAGGTTCCCACTGCCCATCTTAGCCTAGCTTCTGAGCATACCTCTTTTGCTAGTTTCCAGCTCTCTTTCCTTCCCCTTTTATTCGTTATCGAGACCTTACAAGCAGCTGTATGGTCAAGCTGAAATAAAAAGTTGCGACCTTTAGTGTTTTTTCGTTATAAGTTTTGTTTTGGGATGCATGATCGCCTCATAGAAAGTTTTTTTTTATTTTTGGAGATCGCTTTCCTTTTTAAGCGCAACAAAAACGGCGTAGAGTTACTGGGGGCATTAGAGAGGTGTTTGGAGCATCGTGGAGGAGCCAGTGTTGCTGACGGCTTATGATGGTATCCCTTAGGATTTCGATATTTTCGTTTGACTTAAGCTTGTTGTTTGGGCAGAAGGTATTGTGTAAAAAAAATTTGAAACTTGTCCCATTTGGTTTTTAGGTTAGCAGATCACAGTTTAGTGTGGTAATGGTCGGCGAGTGATCTGAGAAAAGATTTCTGGTAATTGTTACCGTAGTTTAGTAGTGTCGATTCCTTTCGAGACATTAAAAACGATTAAATCGGGGAAATCAGCTTGACATCTGACAAGCAGGATAGGTGACTGTTAAGGATAGTAATTATGAGTTGTTTGCCTTTGGGAGATGTTAAGCGAGATCTTTAGTATGGCAATTTAGCAATATAATAACCCGCCGCTATAAAGCGGGACCCTAATTTTTTATAGAACGAGTCAAATTGTGTCACCGTTATCTTATGTTTAGGTGGGCAGAAGACTGAATGTTGACAGTTGAATAGTGACGATATAACAGTTGTTCACACAGTAGGGTAGTGCTGAATTGAGCTTCTGACAATTACTGCAACCCCGCCACGGTGGTTTCCTGAATAGATGGAGTGTCCATGAACTTTAAGGAAGTTTTTGGAAGTAAGGTGAGTTTCAGATTACCAGCAAGATATCAATGTTTTCGGATTCTAAGGAGTGTTCTATTTCATTTTTATGGCTGAAGATTCCATTGGCATTCAAGTGGGCTATTTTAAACTCCTTCATGGCTGGGCTAGTTTGGTTGATAGTTTGCCGTTGTATTTGATGCACTATCGTGGTTAATTGTTGGATGTTGTTAGCAAGTGATAAGAACTTTTGTAAAAGCTCACCTTAATTTGTATAGTTTATAGAACTAGTTCCTTTGAGTGTATAAGCGAAGATACTTTGAGCGACTCTTTATTGCCTAAACCAGAAGCTGGAGTTGGCGATATGTTGATTGACGCGGTGCTGTGATTTCTGTGAACGCTGGATACCATGTAACTTTTTGACCGGGTTTAAGTAGTTACTTCTTTTAATTACGTGGTAGAAGACAGGGTATCCTCTGTAGTGCGCATATTCTGTTATGAAAGTCATGAAATTAGACTTTCATAACAAAGAATATGCGCACAGGTCGATTGTTCGTGAACCCTCTCATGATATTGGATTTAATCGCAAACTAAGCTGCGAGCATATTTTGTTTGATGAAAATAGTAACAAGTCGGAATACCGGAAGCTCGTGCTTCGGGTATAAAGGTTTTGTGTTCATCTTATCTAAGAAATTTCAACGCACATTTTTATACCCGTATCCAACTACAAAACTACGAGACATACGTACATATTACAGCCGTAGATGTTACACTCACCCTAAACAAACAAACTTCCTATTTTCGAATACTGTACAACATATAGGCTCGTATATAAATTGATCGTACCCATATTTTCGATTTACTTCTTATATCTATCTGAATTAGGCTCTACCCGCAAAGTTCACTAGCACGCATATACTATATACCTACATACACACATGTCTCGTTGGAATAATTGATATTCATATACAAATTATTAAAGAACTAAAACAAAATAATTCTTTTCCACTCAATTTATACGAACTTACTTCCTGTGGTATTGACGAATTGATATGTAATGATGACGTCATGCAGGTTGTAGAGTGCACGAAATTCACAAAAAATTGTAAAGTTTTACCCTTTATAACTTTGTTAATAATAGTAGGATTTTCTTCAAACTTGACCAAATTGTGCACTATGCTCTTCGTTATATGCATGCCAAATTTTGTACTTCTGGGACGAACATAAGGGGGGTGCCGGGTAAATTTCTAAAATGTGGAAATATACTATTATTAACTTTATTTGTGCAGATATCGGAACCGGATATATTTTGAGGCCTAGATTTCACAGAGATGCACTACTGAGATTTTTTTCAGATTTTTCGGTTGTATAGGTTCTGAGAACGAGACCTGTTACACTTTTTGGGGGTCATATTTTGAGCCCTCACTCCCCTATGTTTCACCCCATATAAAATATTGAACCATTTTCAAAAAGTACTAATTGATACCTTTCATTTGATATCCCACATGGCCACATTTTGTGAAAAAAAATTTTGCACCCTCCTTTTACATGTATGGGGAGCCCCCCTTAAACTTAACACAAAATGGCGTCAGTTGCTGCATGTAAAGGGAACGGCAGATCACATACTCCTACCAATTTTCGTGACAATCGGTTCAGCCGTTTCCGAATAAATCGGCTGTGACAGACAGACAGACAGACAGACAGACAGACGGACAGACAGACAGACAGACAGACAGACAGACAGACGGACAGACAGACATCGAATCGATTCTAATAAGGTTTTGTTTCACACAAAACCTTAAAAATGAATGCACCTAAAAGTGTACCTACCTACCATCAAAACGAACCTTGCTGTCGTGGAACGAACTTGGCCGATCTTCGGCCAATTCTTGGACCAATTTTCCTGACACAAGTGATACTACCCACCTTTGGACTGTCTACCATCATGAACGGGACACCATGTATATGGAAAGAAAACGTAAGTGTTCACATTATTGGGTTCATAATCACTGGACCAAGGCCAGGGTAGCGATCCACGCTATTGATAGAAAGCTTCGGTTGTTTTGAACGAAAGAAGCTTTGGTGTGCAGTCATCAGCTGCACAACGTGAGCATAAAACTGGACGATCGTGAAGAAATGCTGACGAACGTTTGGCGCGATTGGGGGCTTCAAATATTCCGGGGCTTTATCTGCAAAGAAAAACTGCACAGATACACGGGTGCAGTACTCCAGTTCCGCGGCGTAATGTTATAAATAAGGTTTTCCCGTCCGCGGATTGCCATTCGGGCAAGTGCCGCAAGTGTTCGTGTGAATCGCGAAAGTGCTTTTGAGTTGATATAATTTTTATTGGAACCAGTGACTTTAAATCAGGTGAGTTTTGTATGTTATCGCGGATGCCGAGCGAAGATTACAGAAGCCGGCGCATTTGCTTCCCGTGTAGTTCTAATCGCGTTGACAGATCGCGTTTTGACATTGGTTTCGTTCGGGAAAAGTTTCAGAAGAAATGGTTGGTGATGCGCCGTGCGTTATTATGTATACCTTTACTGGGGTCACACTGTTCCCAACATTTCCCCGAATAAAAGGAAATTGAAATAAAACACTTCTTTTGAGTATGTTCGCTACCCGGCTGCACATGCGCCTGCCATCGCGGCGGCACATTTGACATGGTGAAGTGATTTTACTTGTGTCGCTTTCAGATTTCAAAGGGCATTGCGGGACTGCTTCGCTTAGAAGCGCCCATTTTTATTTGTTGCGGTATTAAGAGGTCCTAAAATGTTAAGAAACAGTATTAGGAGCACAATATGCATATTGCGGCGCAGTGCTATTCTGCGATTACTCACGCTTGTGCACATGACATTGGATGAGAACCCATCAGAGTTGCGGTGCCTTCAATTCCGTGCTCGGCAAGCGGGGGTTTCCCCAGATTGTCGCCTGATGTCGCCGCATAGACACAGAAAAAATGTTCAATTTCGTCTACACGGCGAAAAAATAGGGGCACCTGTACTTACTATGGTTTTCCTAAAGTTGATAAAGGAAAATGCGTATCTGTTTCGCTAATATTTGAGCCTTAAATATTTTTATTTCGATCAGAATGTAGCACAGATTGGCGTCCAGAAATCAAAACCTTATTGTTTCATTGACGAAAGGTGAAAAAGCCTGGAATTTATATTATTTGTATTATATTGTTATAACATTACTCGGTGTTGCCATATGAGTCTTTTACTTACTAGGACATTTGTCCCGCTAAGTCGTGATGATGGCGTTGTTTTCGGTTATAATGGAATGACTTCCTGGGAACAATGTATCAAAAGGTAGGATAATAGTATTCGAAAGACCATATAATTAACTCGAATGCGCTGCAGTTTTGTTTGAAATAAGATCCCTTTCTTCCAAAAGGGAGTGCAACATTTTTTTCCATAGTGGGGTGACAAATGAAATGATACAATTAGTACTTTTCGAAGCTGGTCCTATATTTAATATCGGGTGAAATGTAGGGGAGTGAGAGCCCAAAATATGACCCTCAAAAAGTGTAACAGGTCTCGTTTTCAGAACATATCCAGATGAAAAATCTGGAAAAATCACAGTGGCATATCTGAACCAAATCTAGACCTCAGAATACATCCCGTTCCGATATCTGCACAAATAAAGCTAATAGTAGTACATTAGCGTAATTTAGAGATTTAGCCGGAAAAACCTCTTAAGTTCATGCTAGAACTATGAAATTTGGCACAAGTATAAGGGATAACATGATGCATAATTTTGGACATCGAATTATTATTAACAAGATTATAGAAGGTGAAACTTTTACATTTTAAGTGAGTTTCACGCATTCTACAACTTGTATGACGTCCTCAGAATGTACCAATTAGTCAATACCACAACAAAGTGAGTTCATATGAGTGGGCGTTCGGAGGGAAACATTTTGTCTTAGTTTTTTAATGTTTTATATGTCAATATCAATTACTCTTATGTATGTATTTATATGTATATGCTAATGAAGGTCTGTGCGGAGTTGCCAAATCTCCCATCAGGCGAGTCCCTTCGTGCGGATAAGGGAATGCTCGGCGAATGTGTCATGGGCATGCACATGCACGCATCCGGAGATGTGCGTGTATGGGCATGCTTATGCGCAGGCCGGGTAGGTGGGAAGTAAACGCCCACCCGTGGATAAAAATTGGCTATGGGAAGGACACCCAGAAATTAAATCAAATATGGAAGAGGAGAAAAGTTTTTTTTACGGTGCAGGGCTTCGGAAACCCAGTGCCGGCGGTTTTTGGGAGTGAGCAAGCGGGCTCCCGGCCGTCGATATCCAACGACCGCAGTGCCTCAGTAGTGGGAAACTTGGCTACTGTGGCATCTAATGCTACAAGAGATAATGGTGGAGTGGAAATTAGATCCACACCGGATCCCTTTAGGAAGAGTTCGAAGCTTGGGAGATCACCACTGAGAACAATGGTTCTTTTTGGTAGTCGAGATTCGTCGCGGGACTCTGAAAGAAATACGAATAGTCCCTTAATCGAGATCATTCCTTGTGGCGCAAGGCGCGAAAGCAAACGGGAATATCACGTTCGTTACACTCGGGGAACGAATAAATAAACTGTGCGAGTTCATCAAGGAGAGGCGGAATATCCACCAAAATATTCGAGCCTTGATAAGAGGCATTAAATTGTCTTATATCAAGGCCCTCGAAGAAAAGAATTCCCAAGCGTCAGTTGGCAAGGTCACAAGGGAAACGCAGGTGACGCCTCCCCGCGGTAAAGCAGGCGGGAAGGCAGGAAAACGGGCTAGAGATGGTACCAGCGAGCCTCTTGGACCACAGCAAGTTCCGAAGAAGAAAAAAGCCTCTTCACCAAAGAAGGCGGAGCCGGCGAGAGTACCCGCGAAAGTCGGTAATCTCACGATTGCAGCCACAACACCTACAAAAGTGGAAAAAACCAACGCCCGAAGTCCCGAACAATGGACTAAGGTGAGCAACAAGAGGAAAAAGGACAAAAAGAAGCTCCGCCCGGAAATAATAATTATTTCCAAGAAGGGAAATATGTCCTATGCCGACATCCTCCGAAAGGTGAAGTCAGACCCGCAATTGAAGGATTTGGGGGATAGTGTGAGCCGTATCAGGCGAACACAGAGAGGGGATCTGATGCTGGAGTTAAGTAAATCCGCCGACAAGTCGGCCGATAACTTCCGCGGGAAGGTGGAAAGTGTACTTGGAGAGGAAGCTGAGGTGAGAGCTCGGAAACAGGAGATAGTGGTTGAATGCAAGGACCTAGATGAAGTCACCTCACGGGAGGACATCTGTGCTGCGCTAAAGCAGCAGTTCAACCTTGGCGATATAGACCAGAGTGCCATAAAAAGGATGAAGAAGGCATATGGTGGCACACAGACCGCTATTATTAGTTTGCCGACGGAATCAGCTATTAAGTTAATTACCGCGGGCAAGGTAAGAGTAGGTTGGGTCGTGTGCAGGCTCAGGGAGCAAATCTCTCTAAAGAGATGCTTCAGATGCCTCGATTTCGGCCATTTTGCGGCGGCATGCACTAGCCAGCATGATAGGTCGAGGAGTTGCAGGAAGTGTGGGGAAGAGGGCCACCTCATCAAAGATTGCACCGGAGATCCACGGTGTATATTATGTAGTGGGAAAGAGGGCGTGGACGGCCGGCATATTGCGGGAAGCAGCAGGAAGTCATGCCCCCCCCCCCCCCCCGGCAGCCGGTTTTATAAGGACGAAGGTCGACGGTGTCTATATTTACAGCTGCTACGCTCCTCCTAGTGCAACCTTAGCACAATATTAGGAGATGTTAGACAGTCTGGTGTTGGATGCTAGAGACCGTAGCCCTAAAATCATTGCGGGCGATTTCAACGCGTGGGCCCTGGAGTGGGGAAGCCGATCGACGAACACCAGAGGTCAAATTCTGTTGGAGTCATTTGCGGAGCTGGACATCGTACTGGCCAACGTTGGATGCGTGCCCACCTTTCGAAGAAGACGGTCGGGTTCGATCGTTGACCTGACATTTGTTAGCACTTCACTGGTGAGGGGGATGGCTTGGCAAGTGAGTGAGCACTACACCCACAGTGACCACCAGGCCATCTTCCTCCACATTGGGAACCGGGGGAGCAGTCAACGACGCTCTGGAGGTGGAAAGGCTGTCGGAGCTTTCAACGAGGAGACATTCCTGGCCGCATTGGAGGGAGCCCATGATCCGGATGGAACAGCGGTGGAAAGGGTCACACAGTTGTATCAGCGTGTAACCGAAGCATGCGACGCTACGATGCCACGACGACGTTTGCACCACGGCAAGAGGCCAAACTACTGGTGGAACACGGAGATCGCTGCCTTGAGATCCTCTTGTCTCCGAGCGAGGAGACTTCCCCACAGGACAAGGGGAAGGCCGGAGCACCAGGAGCGTGAGGAGGAATACAGGGATATGCGAAGCAACCTTAAGAAGGCCATTCGAAGAAGCAAGCGGGAATGCTACCAGAAGCTCTGCATGGAGGCTAATACGAATCCGTGGGGTACAGCCTACCGAGTTGTAATGAAGAAGATCCGCGGGCGAAAATCACCTCAGGTGACATGCCCACGGCTCTTGTTGCAAATAATTACAACTCTTTTCCCGCAGCAGGAGCAGGACGAAAGAGAACCCCAACTGGCAGCTCAGCAGGACGTCTTCTCGATCCCTGATGTTACCGAAGAGGAACTTTGGGAAATTTGCAGGCGTATTCGGGACAGCAAGGCTCCGGGGTTGGACGGAATTCCGAACAGGGCTCTGAAGGTGGCGGTCAAGGCCAGACCAAGGTGGTTCGCAAGCACATTCGAATCGTGCATGGTGGAAGAAGTGTTTCCCGCCCAGTGGAAGAGGCAGAAGCTGGTCTTGTTACCGAAGCCTCGAAAACCACCCGGCGTGCCCTCTTGCCCTATTTGTCTCTTAGACACCATGGGGAAAATGTTGGAGAGGGTGATATACAACAGGCTGCTCCCGTTCATCGAGCTTGCGGGTGGTCTTTCAGAGCGGCAATATGGGTTTCGGCGAGCCCGTTCTACGGTCGATGCAGTAGCAAAGGTCGTGGAATTGGCTCGAAATGCAATGGCCATGGGCAAATGCTGTGCTCTGGTGACGCTGGACGTCAAAAATGCTTTTAACTCAGCCAACTGGGGCTGGATTAAGGGCTCTTTGGCCAAACTGGGTGTTCCTAGCTACTTGGCTCGGCTCATCGAGAGTTACTTTTCGGACAGACTTTTCTGGTACGAGACGGACGACGGGCCGAAGGAGTACATTTTGACAGCAGGTGTGCCTCAAGGTTCTGTATTGGGACCGCTGCTGTGGAACATAATGTACGACGGGGTGCTTGGCCTTCGCGTGCCGGAGGAGACAACGCTGATTGGTTTTGCGGACGACTTGGAGGTAGTTGCAATTGCAAAGCATCCCGAGGACGTGGAGCTTTATGCATTTAGGACGGCGTCGACGGAGGCAGTGTGTGTTATCGCAGGAATGATCCCTATAGATCTTCTAGCGAGCGAGGCGCACTGGCTCTACGAAAAACGGAAGGCAAATCCAGCCGAGGTGAATGCGGATTTCCGTAAAGCCATCAGGAGAGAGTTTTGTGGTAAGTGGCAACAACGATGGGATAACTCCGACAAGGGCAGGTGGACCCATACATTGATCCCGTGTATCGAGAAATGAGTCAACCGAAAGCACGGAGAATTGAATTACCACCTGACACAGTTCCTTACGGGACACGGTGGCTATAGGAAGTACTTGCATCGCTTCGAGTTGGACGAGTCTCCCAACTGTCCTGAATGCGGTGCTACACTCGAGGACCCGGAGCACGTTATGTTCCATTGTCCCAGATTTCTGCAGCAGAAAAGGAGGTTGAACAGCATCTTAGGGGCGGACATCGAGCCCTCCAACCTGGTGGAAGAGATGTTGAAGTCGGAGGAAAACTGAATGGCGGTAAATGAGGCAGTAGCCGTGGTGCAGACAAAACTCCTGGAGTTGGATCGAGCTCGGAAGGCGGCGCGACGGAGACGTGACATGGACGAGCTGGTATAGCGAACCAGAGCCTCCCCCGCGAAGTAATACTTCACGGGGGTCCCGCGGGGAGGGGGGGAAGAGTGGGGGTAGTTTTAGTGGGTGTGAATCCCACACACTGCTGCAACCTGGCGCAGCAGCGTCTTTCTAAGATTTCCACCTCCATCCATATAAAAAAAAAAAAAAAAAGTTGGAGTAGTGCCTAATTCAGATAGATATATGTGTACATTGAAAACGTATTGTATATGTACATATGTTCGCTTTTGAACACGTAAAGCGGAAACATATATACGATCGTTGTAATCGTGAGACATGAGGCTCCACATGGAACTCAAATAAAGTTAATAATAATAACCATTGGTGCAACAATCCAATTGGGTCAGGGTCTTGAAGACCGTAACGATTCACTACGGGATTACAGAACTCTATAGGAGGCAATGAGCTCAACATTGCGCTTACCCGAGATTATTACCCTGATTTGAAAAAAAAGATTGTGATTTGACTCGGGTTTTCATTCACAGCTGAGTCGGCTAGCATCCGACCTCAAATCACGACACAAATCCCACTGCGACCAATGAGATTTAAACCGCGACATTCCGTATAACAGCGCTACGTATAGTGAATATCGCTTGTTCAATATATCTATCTGAATTAGGCACTACCTCAGAGCTTCATTTACGTATAAATATAAATACATACGTCTGTCTGGAATAATTGATATTGACATATAAATGATTAAAAAACTAAAACGAAATGTTTTCCTGCGACCTCTCATTCACGTGAGCTTACTTTGTTGTGGTATTGACGAAATTCACACAAAATGTTATCCTTTAAGCAAGTGCCAGTGTAGTGTAGTTCTGACATGAACGTAATGGGGGTTGCCGGCTAAATTTCTAAAATATGCTAATATACTATTATTAACTTTATTTATGCAGATATCGGAAAGGGAAGTGATTTTTTTTAGATTTTTCGGTTGGATGGGTTCTGAGAACAAGACCTGTTACACTTTTTGGGGGTGATATTTTGAGCCCTCACTCCTCTACGTTTTACCTGATATTAAATATGGGACCAGTTTCGAAAAGTGTTAATTGAGCCCTTTCATTTGATGGTATTCTGTGATAGAAATATTGAACCTTCCATTCACATGTATGGGGAGCACCCGCTTGAACTTAACACAAAATAGCGCCACTTACTGTATGTAACGCGAACAACAACACACGCTCCCACCACTTTTCGTGACAATTGGTCCAGCAGTTTCCGAATAAATCGGGTGTGACATTCAGGCAGACAGACACCGACTCGATTCTAATAAGGTTTTGTTTCACACTATGGGTTTGTGATTATCATTTTGTCGAAATATTGACTGTTTCATAGGTTCTTTTTTTGAATAGATTCTTGCATCTGAGATACCCAGAACTTGCAGTGTTATCATCCTCTCCCCAGTGCTGATTGTACTGGAGGAAGGCATTCTCATAGATTGTTAGATAGTCTTTTGGGGAACTAACACTTCGCTTCTCCGCATCCTCTTCATCCTTATTCAGTTCATCGTGATATAATTCACTTCTGCCAAGTTCATCATCGCTCTCATCGCTGTCTTCCAGAAGTTCACAAATTGCGTGGGTACTTAGATTTGGTGTGCGTTTGATCTTTAGAAGTGTTGAACAAGGACGTGCCACATAGACGAGGGAATATACCGGCAAAAGGTTTGCCTTGGATGCCGATGCTAATTTGTATATTTCCTCCCAATCTCCTTTTGGAGATATGCGTGGGTGCGTCCGACGCGGAGGGGTTTGTTTTTCTTGGTGTTGCTAGACTTAAGGCAGCGTTGGTTCCAAAGTGAGCTAGGTCGTTGACAGTGTTGGAATGGGGCGGGGTCCAAGAAATATGACAATCTATTATATTATTGCGGATCTGCGGAGATTGTTTCCACTACTCATGTAGTTGCATTACCGGCCGGTGAAGTTTTACACGTATGTAAGGAGAGGGTTTTGGATATCACATATGGGGGATAGCTGCCCCACCGCACCACTCTAAAAACTTTGCAGCATCTGTACTCAGAATCGTGAATCCATCGGAGGCTAAGTTATTGAGGAAGGAAGTATTGTTCCGTTATTTGCTTCTTCGAAATGTTTGATTCTTGTAAGTCCAAATATCTACGGAATTGTGCGGCCACAAACGGTTGTTTCGAAAGTTGACGAAACTGTATATATCGGGTATTGGTCCGATTCAGGAAGATTATACACAGGAGGTTCCTCGTTGAGTTGTATCTTCGACATTAATCGTCTTCTTAAGGAGAAGATGCTGTTGAGATCATTTAACGTGTGATCGTTAACTATAAGCTGAACTCTGTTCGCAAAATGATGGTGGTTTGTTTTTCCAAGCTGATCGGTAGTCTAAAGTAGACACATTCTTCAGTGGAAGATTTTGCCTATATCTTTAGGCTTGAAATTGCTTCCTCATTTACTTTTGCAGGTTGAATTGATCATAAAGTCAGGGGGTATTGAGAAGTCGCTGTATTAACGTTATAGCTCTTTATAGGGATGCAGTGTAAAGGTTCGAAAAAAATAGGGCTTAGGCAGCTCCCATTGCATTAGACCATTTGGGTTTGTGAGGGACTTATTATTGATTATCAGAGGTCTATGCGCAAGGAGTAGGAGTTCGCATCGAGCAATGTCAGTTCAAGGAAATTGTCTTTCAATAAGTGTGTTTTCTCTTTTGTGTGGCTAGGGTTACAAACACTACATGTCTCTTATTACTTTTTTCGACCGAGATATGTAAGAGAAGGTCAATGATGCAGGAGTTTATTGACCTGGAAGGTCTGTAAGTGTAGCTTTCAAGGGGAAAACACTTATTCTTCACGAAGCTTTCAAGTCTTTTTTTTTCACTATCGCATTGAGCTTCTTGGCTAATACATTAATTAAGGATATTGGCAGAAAATTTCTAAAATTGGATCAGTCTTAATTTTTTTTTAGAATTAGGACTATTTATTAAAGGCCCCATCTGCCAAAATTGTTAATTGAAGCCATGCCTTATTTAGTACTATCATTAAATTGTGTTTAGCTGAGACATTTATCTACTCGAGATACTGATGCAATACAATTTTCGGGGACGAATTCGTTGTGTGTTTGGATAGACTGATATCAAGATTTTCAATTGAAAAGGGTTGTTCACAAAAGGACGATTTAGATTATAAGGTTCAGGTCACCTCTCTTGTTGTATTGCGATTTTAACATATTCAAATATCATTGGTCACTAGAATCATTCCATAGTGATGGGGAATATGACCCATTTCGGTGAATCCTCTAAAGAGTAAGCATTATTTTCACTTCGCCTATCACGGAAATTTCGTATCGAAAACTTAAAACAATAAAACATATCTAAATTAATATCAGAATAAGCAGTGCCTGATGTATTGTGATTTCTGTTTCTTGGTATTTGATATTCAGAAATTAGAAAGTCTTAGAAAACAATATATTTATTCTTTGAATAAATATATTATTTATATTTATTCTTTGAATAAATATATTAGGTTGTTGCAAATGAAATGTCGGATATTTGAGTAAAATTTCAAAAAACTATAACTTTTATGAAAATTAATTTTATTAGTCAAAATAAGAACCAGCAGCTTCAATGTACTTCTCCCAACGAGATACAAGGGCATTTATTCCCGTTTCGTAAAAGTCTGGGTTTCTAGAGCTAAGAAATTCTTCAAAGGTACTTTTGACAGCTACTTCATTGCTGAATTGTTTCCCCGCCAAAAAGTGATCCAAATGCTTAAAAAAGTGGTAGTCGGTTGGCGAGAGGTCGGGTGAATATGGTGGATGAGGAAGAGTCTCATATCGTAATTCATTTAATTTTTGGATCGTCATTCTGGAAATATGAGGTCGGGCGTTATCATGGAGCAGTATCACTCCATCTCTGTTGACCAATCTAGGCCGCTGAACACGTAATTTCTCGTGCATTTCATCAAGTTGGGCACAATATTTCTCTGCATTAATTGTTTCACCACGCTCCAAAAACGAATAATGAATAATTCCAGATGCAGACCACCAAACAGTTACCATTACCTTCTTCGGGTGAAGGCTCGGTTTTGGCATGTGTTGTGGAGGCTGATCGGCATCTAGCCATTGCGCTGATCTGCGACGGTTGTCGTACAATATCCACTTTTCATCGCATGTCACTATTCTGTGCAAAAAGGGATTGTTCCTGTTGCGGTTGAGTAGAGAACTGGATATTTCCATTCGCAGCGCCATGTTTTGCTCGTTGAGTTCATGCAGAACCCACTTATCAAGCTTCTTCACCTTTCCAAGCTGTTGTAAGTGCCGAGATATTGTCGAATAGTGTACGCCTATTTTCTCTGCAATGTCACGAATCGATGATCGGGGATCAGATTCCACTATCAAACGCAACTCGTCGTTGTCGATCGATGGTCCTGAGTGTCCACGAGGTTCACTTTGGAGGGTCATGTCGCCTGATCGGAATTTTTCGAACCACCGCTGTGTCGTTCGTTCGTTTGCTGCGTCAGCTACAAATGCTCTGCAAATGTTTCTGGTTGCCTCCGATGCGTTGTGACCAAGTTTAAATTCATATAGAAAAAGTAGACGTTTTTGACTCCCTTCCATGCTTTTTTCTTTGAGTTTTACTTGGAACTTCAATGACGATTGAAACTGAAATGACTCCATACAATAGGCTGGGTGCGCTGGGGTTATATACAAGTTAACACATACCTATCTCTGTCTCAATAAACACAATCCTCAAATCAGCACGTACCTGTAATTCACAACATAAAATCAAGAAGCGCATGCTTCCATTCCGAGACTCATATTTCCCAATTCTGCCCAATCCAATTCTATACTCCAAAGACTATAAAATTCAAGGGAATTTACCCAACCATCTTTTCCGATATTCGAATAACGTCTAGGGGATAAAACGCAACATCTATTTAAGGAACAAACTATTTAAATGCACATTTGTGCATTTCCGCTTTGAGATAACATTTAAGTTAAGAAGCAAAATTGTAATTAATTCAAGCTCTTTTATTCGAGGCTCCATAATTTACATTGCTTCTACTTCCGACATTAGCATGCACGTATGTACACACATATCATCTCATCTTGTTCACTAAAACCTGATAACCTCATGCCCATATGCAATATTAGGTGTCGAATTTGTGAATTCAAGTTATGTATTTCATTCCATATTGAAATTTGCACACAATTTGTTCATACCACATTTCACCTTATAATTGTTTTTACACAAAACTTTAAAATGATAGGTTCGACGTACAAAATTGCCTTGTAAACATACCTTCCTTCGTACATACGTATAATAGTCATATTGGCTGCATTTGCAAAACAGAAATGTATTCACTATGCACACAGTGCACCGCATCCACAAGCCATCCAATATCGCCTCAGCAATTGAGTCGACTCGCACCTCGTTGAGTCGGATGTGGAGCTTGCTCATTGTGCCGAGTCAACTCACATCAATGGACGGAGTATCACAATTGAGTCGACTTCACTCATGAGTTGCCCATCTCTATATTCCATCTAAAACGTTTTTCTTTTGAGCTGCCAATTCTGCTGAATGCTTTTTTTTTATTTACGGGAGTTTTTAGATGTAAGTAGACCGGTGTTTTGTTCAATACTTGTTTTTAAGGTCTTGTGTAAAACAAAACCTTATTAAAATCGACTATCAGCTAAACTGTTGCGAACGAAATTTGGTGGACGGAAGGGAACTATGAAATCCCACGCATACAGCGAGTGATATAAATTTAGGTGGATTTTAAAGGGGCTCCCCATACATGCAAAGGGGAGGATTTAAAATTTTTTTTTATCGGATATAATGTGGACTATCAAATGGAAGGTCTCGCTATAGCAGTTCAAACTTACCAATTTCGCACGAATTTACTGCTTCTAAAGTCATGCAAATAAGATGGTGACTTCATAATTGACGAGAATAATTGACATTCGCGGGAAATATTAAAATTCCATTCATGAAGAATCTACTTCTCCCCAGCCCTTTGTATCGCATTTGCTAAGAACTCGAGAGTGTGAAGCGTATGAGGTTGACTATTATCAGTACCGGGCTTTCTTCATCTTTTTCTTCAGCCTTTGTCCCGTTCATAAGCGATCGGTTTCGCCATTTGGCTCTATCGAATGCCAGCTCTGGGTGCAATCTCGAGGCTTTTAAATTCCCATCCAGCGTATCAAGTCACCGTTGTTTCGGCCTGCCTATTGGTCGTTTACCATCGACTTCGATGTTCAGACCAGGCCTGTCTCCCAATTTTTCCACGATCGGTGCAATCACATAATGATCGTGGATATCCGCATTTCGGATGTGATCAAAACATTTCACGCCACTAGTCCAACGCAACATCTTCGTCTCGATTATCGCAAGACGCCATTCATTGTCTTTTATAGTTGGCCAACACTCAGAGCCATAGAGAGCGACAGAACGGACGACATTGCGGTAAATTTTAGATTTGAGACGTTCTTTGATACGTTTATCACAAAGCAAAGGACACCAGTTGTGGAACGCCACTTCATCCAGGTTGCGTTAATGCGTGAAGCAATTTCATAACGCAGTTCTCCATTGGCTGGTAGAGCAATTGAACCCAGCGCGCGAGTTCTTCTGGCACTAAGTGTTGTCGTAAAGCATACCAGATGAGTTCGTGTGGTACACGGTCAAATTCTTTCTCTAGATCCAGAAAGGCAATGTAAAGAGTGCGATGCTTCTCACGGTGTTTCTCCATGAGTAACCGCGCAGCGTGTATTCCGTCAGTAGTTCCGCAGTTCTTGACAAATCCGGCTTGATTCACGGTTATTTCAACGATTTCGCGAATACGGTTGTCAAGAATGCGTTCAAAAATCTTCATGGTACGGGAGAGTAACCGGATCGGACGGTAATTTGAACATTTTGCTGGACTACCTTTCTTTTTCCATATTGGGACAGTGGTACTTTCTTGTCAGTCAGATGGTGTTCTTTCTTCCTGAATAACCCGATTAAAGAATTCACTGAGCCACAGTGTTGGGTCCTAGCTCTTCACTTTCCAGAGCTCAGATGCAATGTCGTCAGGTCCTGTGGCTTTCACCGATTTCATTCGTTTTATTGCCTCTTTGACTTCACTTGCACCGACAGGTGGAACTGCTCCAAATGTCGGCAATGATTGTGAAAGTGGAGGATGAGCAAATTCTTCAGTTGAAATCTGCTCGAAGTATTCTCGCCATCTATCCGTTGCGGCTCAACGGTTGGTAAGCAAAGTACCCTTTTTTTCATTAACGCAACAGAAATGTTCGATATCCTTTGTACGTTCGTTAAGGCTTTTAGCAAGTCGATACAGATCTCTCTCTCCATCACGAGTGTCCGGTTTATCGTAAAGATTTTTGCAATGGTTCGCTCGGGTGACAGCGACTGCTTTCTTTGCTTCCTGGCTGGCATTCTTATAAATTTGCCAATTTGCAGGCGTTTTATCATTCTTATAAATTTGCCAATTTATCGTCGTTTTATCGTCGAGAAATTTGTGGTAGAGGCATTTCTTTTCACAGACCTTCATTTCAACGTCGTTCGGAAATTACAGGCCAAACAAGTAAAGTGGCATATGTCAGGTTAATGTCAATCTTCACAATGAAGCTCAAATTTACGGGCTCGAAGGACGTTCGAATAACTTCGTTAAAAAGGCGAGAATTAAAGCAAGTTGGACTAGGTATAGCCAACTAATTACCGTTTAAGATTATATGGCTCATAATCACATTTTAATTTTTAAATGCGTTTTTTCTCGAAACTGCATGCTTAAAATCGGGTGCCCTCATAGCCCAAAATCTATCCAACATCATTCTTTGAAATGTTCACGACTTATTTAGATCATATTTCTACGGTTCGCAAACTAGGATAATTGCGATTCATTAGGCCGTTTTTTAAGGTTTTATGTAAAACAAAACCTAATTAAAATAGATTCACTGTATGTCTGTCGGTCACACGCACTTTTATCCAAAACGGCTAAATCTATCTGAACAAAATATGGTGGAAACTATGGAAACTCGCGCATACAGTGAGTGACATAAATGATATGTAAAAGGGAGTTTAAATTTTTTTTTTTCAGTGAATATAGTCACGTGGAGTATGAAATGAAAAGTCTCGATTAGTTCTTTTCGAAGCCGGTCTTAGTTTTGAGATTTATTAGAAAGACAGGGAGTGGGAGGGGTAGAAAGTGATGATTTCTTTAACGGACCCATTCTCAGAAACTACCCAATCGAAAAATCTGAAATCCGTTCAAATTAAGTTAATAATAGTATATTACCATATTTTTGGGGAAATTGAGTAAAACCCCCCTTAAGTTTATCCCAGAGTTATAAAAGTTAGTAGTAGTATAAAATATAATGTGAAGCATATTATCTTGATTAAAACCATACTATTAGTAACAAAGTAACAGTAGCTCAAAGTTGATTTTACCGTGTAAATTTACTGCAACTAACAATCAATATCACACTAAAGTGGGTAGTCAGACATGCTAAATGCATATACATAACGGGCTACCTACAAATGGGATAGTTCTACACTCAAGTATACTCACAGAAGAAGCAAACAAAACCTTTCATACCTGAAGCGCCCAGCTTCCGGTTTCCCGATTTGTTTTCATTAAATATAGGCATGTGAGGTATCAAATGAAAGGTCTCGGTTAGTACTTTCCGAAACCGGTCTTAGTTTTGACATTTGCTGGAGTGCGGGAGGTCGAAAGTGAACATTTCGTTAAGGGACCTATTCTCAGAAGCTACCCAATCGAAAAATTTAACAAAAATCAAGAAGGTGCCGCTTTATGGTGCCTAGGCTCCGAAATATCCACCATACCGATGACGGTTTAAATAAAGTTAGTAATATATTACTATAATTTTTAGTAATTGACTGCAAAACCTCCCTTAAGTTCATTTCAGTGCCACGCAATTTTGCAACAATAAAGGGTATAACAGAGCATATCCAAGTTTGGTGGAAATTCCGCTATTATTAACAAAGTTATAATAGGTCAAACTTGTCGCTTCGTTGCAAATTCAAGACTGAATGTGGATATTCCCACTTAGAGCATTTCATTAAAGACGGTAACGGTACACTACAGGATTACAGTACCCTGTAGGAGGCAACGTGGTCAGCATTACGCTTCCCCGAGATTATTACCCTGATTTGACTCAGGTACTCATTCCCAGCTGAGTCAACTGGTATCCGACGTCAAATCACGATACAAATCCCACTGTCACCAGTGAGATTTGAACCGCGATATTCCGTACGACACCCTTGTGCTCTAACCACTCAGCTATCCGGACATACATATTACATCATCATCATCATCATCAACGGCGCAACAACCGGTATCCGGTCTATGCCTGCCTTAATAAGGAACTCCAGACATCCCGGTTTTGCGCCGGGGTCCACCAATTCGACATCCCTAAAAGCTGTCTGGCGTCCTGACCTACGCCATCGCTCCATCTTAGGCAGGGTCTGCCTCGTCTTCTTTTTCTACCATAGATATTGCCCTTATAGACTCTGCGGGTGGGATCATTCTCATCCATACGGATTAAGTGACCCGCCCACCGTAACCTATTGAGCCGGATTTTAACCACAACCGGACGGTCATGGTATCGCTCATAGATTTCGTCATTGTGTAGGCTACGGAATCGTCCATCCTCATGTAGGGGGCCAAAAATTCTTCGGAGGATTCCTCTCTCGAACGCGGCCAAGAGTTCGCAATTTTTCTTGCTGAGAACCCAAGTTTCCGAGGAATACATGAGGACTGGCAAGATCATAGTCTTGTACAGTAAGAGCTTTGACCCTATGGTGAGACGTTTCGAGCGGAACAGCTTTTGTAAGCTGAAATAGGCTCTGTTGGCTGACAACAACCGTGCGCGGATTTCATCATCGTAGCTGTTATCGGTTGTGATTTTCGACCCTAGATAGGAGAAATTGTCAACGGTCAACAAGTTGTATTCTCCTATCCTTATTCTTCCTATTTGACCAGTGCGGTTTGATGTTGGTTGGTTCGTCTTCGGTGCTGACGTTGCCACCATATATTTTGTCTTGTCTTCATTGATGTGCAGCCCAAGATCTCGCGCCGCCTGCTCGATCTGGATGTTTTCCATCGCTTGCCGCAGAGAGAAAATCTGATCTGTTGCTGATTTGCCTGGAGTGAAGCCTCTTTGATATGGGCCAATGGTGCTCTGGGCGTATGGGGCTATCCGACCATGCAAGATAGCGGAGAATATCTTATAGATGGTACTCAGCAACGTGATACCTCTATAACTGCTGCACTGTGTGATATCTCCCTTTTTATGTATAAGGCAGATAATGCCTCGTTGCCAATTGTTGATGAACCGCTTGGTATAACTGGTTGCCTCCATATTTAACCAATTCGGTTTTAATTCCATCGGCTCCTGGCGACTTATGATTATTTAGCCGAAGAATTGCACGGACTGTTTCTCCTAAACTTGGTGGTGGCAGTATTTGTCCGTCGTCTTCAGTTGGCAGGACCTCCAACTCGCCGATGTACATATTACATGCTGCGTACTAATGGGATAAATGTACACTCAAATATCTACATAAAAAATATACACAAAACCTTTCATACCTGAAGCGTCCAGCTTCCGGTTTCCCGACTTGTTTATACATTAAAAAGGCCATAAGAAAATACGAGAATTTACAAAAAAAAGTTTAGCAGGGCACCAACAATTTACCTTCCAATATTTTTTAATAATCCTAGTTTGTGGACCGTGATATACTCCCCACGTTAAAATGCTGTTTACTTTTTTTCTTTAAAACGAGCACAGCGTCCTCTAGCGTGGCAACTGAAAAACACCTTTTTTGGTGATAGATATCCAAATTGCTCTGTACTTCAATAATGAACCATGATACCGTGCTGGAATTGTTACGCTTGCTCAGGATTTTAATTTATTGTGAAAAAATCGCATTTCTATCTTTATTCAGTTTTTCACGAAAAATCCCCCAAAAATGCGAAAACAAGCCGGGATCCCGGAGGCTGGACTTTTATAAAAACATTTGAGGGGATATTTGTGCCACTCTAGGTACCAATGTGTAATATATGCATATACTATACATATTATGTGAGAATATCCACTTTCGCATGATACTGACTTTTAAAGTTTTGATTTTGAACAGAAGCGACAATTTTTACCTATGATGATTTTGTAAGTAATAGTGCGATTTCCACTAAACTTGGAATGATCATGCTCTGTATGCCTATATTGCTGCGAAATTTCATGATTTCAGGATGAACCTAAGGGGGGTTTGAGGTAACTTACTAAAAATTATAGTAATATACTATTATTTGCTTGATTTGAATAGATATCGGTATGGAGGATTTTCGGAGCCCATGATCACTTTCGCACCCTCGGACTCCCTACCATTCCAACAAATGACAAAAACGAGAGGACTAATCGAGACCTTTTATTTGATACCCCACATGACTATATTTGGTGAAAGAAAAATGTACATCCCCTTTTGCATGTATGGGGAATTCCGCTACCTAAACTCGATATAGAATGATGTATCTCACTGAATGCGTGAGCGTTCACGGTTCCCACCTTTCGACCAAATTTGGTCCCAATTCCTATAATCGCTTCTGAGAAAAATGCGTGTGACAGATAGATAGTAAACCGACTTTAATAGGGTTTTGTTTTAGATTTTCATTAGGTGATCGATGGAATTTTCCCGCAAATTAAGATAATAAATTAGTATCCAAAATTGAAACAATCTTTAATATCTGCAGCACATTAACATTAACACGGTTCCAAATCATCGTTTCCCGAACATTAAGAGTATCAAATTCATCATGACATGCATGGTGCCTTGTCTGCTCAAAGAATAGGTTTACGTTTGTCAATATTTTGATCTAAAGTGAGGAAGTGTTTCAGTTCCGAAAGTAAATGTTTACACTTCAGTGGCCTTATAAAGGTTTGGCTTTCGATTTATTGGTATTGAATTTCATAATATCTATTTCCTTTATTTTTGGTTGGGTTTTTTTGATTCCAATGTTTATTCTCTTAGCATCATGATCCATGATAACTTTCCAAACTACATTTAGAAAAAGTTTACTTTGAATGGATATGTAGTGAAGGGGGACACCGCTCAAATATCCCTATCGCAAAGTATAATATATTGTTTAAATTCAATATTGCATTTTAGTGCCTGTTGAGCAAACTTCTGCATTATATGAAAGAAAAGTATTTCCAAATAAACGAAAAAGCAATTTTCACTTTATTTGATAAGGCTCCAGACTTCTTAATAGTTGGGTGTTCGACTGTTCCATTCATACTTTTACGTCCTAGAAGCAGTAGTATCCATTTGTGTGATGATACGATGGTGTTAGTGCAAATGCTTGCATTTTCTAGTTAAGTGCCAAATCAATCGTAGAAGGTGGGGATCACATGTCACTATCAATTTCCTTTCGGTTCTTGTAATTTACTGCATTCTCGTTACATCGATTCACACCCCCAGACGTGCTATAGAAAGACGACACACAATACATAAAGAGAGGCGTAGAACACACTGCGGCTCTGCTTGGGGTGCAGTAAGTTTACTAGAAATTTGGTGAAGTTCTGTCCTCTTACAACTTTATTAATAATAGAAGGATCTCCAGCAAACTTCAACTCCAATATTGGATTCCATATTACTATATTATATATACAGTTACTCAAAAAAGTATCCGGACAATGGTTAATTTAGAATTGTAATGCGAAAAACATAGATTTGTAAAATAGTAACATAATTTCGTTTTCCACGATAATAATATTTTATAGCAACACTTTCGAATGAGCGAAAAAAAATCATCATTTCGTTTTAGTGCAGTTGTTTTTCTGAGAATTTATGTATACATGCTTGTTATGAAAGTCAAAAAAGTATCCGGACAGCGATGAATTCTTGGAAAATGCACAATATTGCAACTGAGTTGTCTTTTGATTTAACATGGTGATTAAACATTGATTAGTAGCGCATTTAATTCTTCTGTGTATACACACGTTTAATAAAGATGGGTCGGAAAACGCGGGAGATTAGTAGTGATGTTAGAAAAGTTATTATTGATCTTTTCAAGGACAATAAACCGATACGAGCGATCGCGGAAATCGTGAAAGTGAATAAATCGACGGTTCATGAAATAATTACACGCTTTAAAAAAACGGGTTTCATCGATAAGAAAGGGCGATCAGGCCGTCCACGAAAGTTTAATGACGGAGAAGAAAGATGGATCGTGCGGAAAATGAAAATAAACCCCAAACTAAGTGCAGTTAAGTTGAGAGCTCAGGCGGAAAAGAGGTTTGGTAATGTTACAAGTGTCGAAACAATTAGAAATATTCTTCGAAAGAATAATTTCCACGGTAGAGTTCCCAGAAAAAAGCCCTATATAAGTAAGCAAAATCGGCAAAAAAGGCTACGGTTTGCTATTGAACATATAAATAGGTCTTTTGGAAAACCGTTATATTTGCCGACGAAAGCAAATATAACATATTTGGATCAGATGGAAGTAATTTTGTATGGCGGCAGCCAAATACGGAGCTGAATTTGAAAAATTTAAAGTGCACGGTGAAACATGGCGGTGGTTCTCAGTTGGTATGGGGCTGTATGTCAGCAGCGGGAGTTGGCAATTTAAAGTTTATAAATGGGAAATATGACAAATATCAGCATCTCACAGTCCTTAAGGAAAACTTACTTCAAAGCGCAAGGAAAATGCAAATGGAGCATTTTTGTTATTATGAGGACAATGATCCCAAACATAACTCCTACGTTTGTAGACTTTGGCGGCTGTACAATTGCCCAAAAGTGATAGATACTCCGGCGCAAAGTCCGGATCTAAATCCAATAGAGCATTTGTGGGAACATTTGAAAAGAAAAATTCAAAACTGCGAAATTTCAAGTCTAATTACACTTAGAAAAGCTTTGAAGGAAGAGTGGGCGACGATCAGTCCACAATTTTGTGAGAAACTTGTCAAATCGATGCCTAGTCGACTAAGGGAAGTAATAAAAAATCGAGGAGGTCCAACAAGATATTAAATTTTACATTAAAGGGGTAAGTTTCCTTCAAACGCTTTCTGTCCGGATACTTTTTTGATTTTATTTTTTGTAGCGTTCTTAACAGCGGAGCTTATTTTTTTTTAAAGCGGAAACTGAGAAATTTTTTTTTTTTGGAAATTTATTATAAACCAATCAAAGATAAATATAACAAATAATCATTAAGCAAATGTGCCACAATTGTTTATATTTCTTTGAAAATATCTATACAACGGTCATGTCCGGATAGTTTTTTGAGTAACTGTATATAGATCACACAAGCAAGGAAAAAGGAGCAGAATCAAGAAAAGTGACCGGATGCTAATGAAAACCCAATCAAATTTCAACTGCCATTTGATCTGTAAAACAACGGTGCATCAGATTGGAAAAATATTGAATCACATCACATTCGTTCTCAAATTCCTACAATGTTTTCCGGAAATCAATTTTTGAGGTGTGCTGTTTACGGATATAGAATTCGGGGAAATGCCACAGAATTTTCAGCCAGATAAAGGTTTACCGATTAGAGAAGCATCTAGAGTCGGCGTTAGACAGTATACAATAACTATTCCTGTGCCGAGAAGGAAGTGTACTTGGGTTTCTCCTTAAATAGGTTGTCTTTACTTTTGCCACATCATCGACTAATACCAAAAGTTGGGGATTTTCTTGGTTTTTAAAGTTTTGTGTAAAAGAAAACCTTATTAAACCTGTCCTGCACCAGCATAAAGGACAGTATCGCGCATATGCATACCAAGTTTCATGGAAATTTAGCTATTATTGTCAAAGTTATAGCAGTTCAAAACTATCAATTTCGTGCGAATTTATTCCATCCTAAGCCTGCAAATAAGATGATGACGTCATAATTAACAAGAATAATTGACATTCGAGTGAAATATTAAAATTCCATTCTTCCATGTTCTCCCCAGGCCTTTTCAAGGTTTTGTGTGAAACAAAACCTTATTAAAATCGATTCAATGTCTGCCTGTCCGTCTGTCATGCCCGGTTTACTCGGAAACGGCCAAACCAATTATCACGAAATTGGCGAGAAAGTGTTGTCTGGGAACCCCTTTACAAGTGTGGCAAGTGGCGCCATTTTGTTTTGAGTGTGCATGCGAAGAAGTTTGGTGTAAAATTATTTTTCACAGCATATGGTCATGTGGGTTATCAAATGCAAGGACTCGATTAGTATTTTTCGAAATTGATATTTCTGATATTGGGTGAAACGTGAGGGAGTGGGGACTCAAAATGTGTGTCCCAAAAAGTGAAACAGATCTCGTTCTTAGAACCTATCCAGCCGAAAAATTTGAAAAAAATTCACAATGGTGTTTCTATACGAAATCTAGGCCTCAAAATACATTTCATTCCTAATATCTGTTCAAATAAAGTTAATAATAGCATATTACTACATTTTAGAAATTTACCCGAAGAGAGGTACAAGATTTGGCATAAGGGATAATATAAGGGGGGGGGGGGATAATATAAGGAGAGTTTGAACAAAATCCAACTATTATTAACAAAGTTCTGGCGGTGAAAGTTTTACATTTCACGGAAATTTATTGCATTCTAAGACGTGTTTGACGTCATCATCATATAAAGTGAAGTTATATGAACGGCGGGGTCCATGGGGACATTTTAGTTTTCCTTGTTTAGTTTTTTTTTTAGTTATTTGTATATTCAGTATCACTTACTCGAAAAAGACATGTGTATGTACATGTATGTGCTAATTAAGTTTGCAGGTAGTGTCTAATAGTATAGACATTTGTGTACGTTAGTACCAGTGGTATTTACCTCAAGAACATTTGCATGCTTTTGTGCACGGGGTGAATTGGAAATGCATGAAGATGCATTTAATCAATTTGGATGGGGAACGTTTGTTTTTTTTTAGGATTAGTTCAATGCTGATGTCTTTGATATGAATGTACGTATGTATATCTGGAGTTCAGCAATTAATGAAGGAATATTTTGCATTTTTAGCTATGTACGAATAGAAGCATGGTTTTCTATGGGGAGTTTCTCACATAATCTGAACACAAAACCTTTTACCTGTAGTCTCCGATATCCCGACTTGTTTGTAGATTGTCTTGCTCACATTTGTTAATAATATTGAACTCCTAGTGTGAAGCGTATAAGCTTGACTGTTATCAACACAGTGCTTTCCAGATCAAATTATTTGCGTAAAATGTCTTTTTAAAAAGTAGAGGGCAATTGAATTTTTAACTATGTACATACGGAATTGTCATGTACTCATCATTTCTCACCTAGCGAAACACAAAACCTTCTATGAAATTATCCACCCAAAAAAATCTGAAAAAATTATGATGAATTAATTGCAAATGGTTATAATATGAAAGATCATATTGCATTGCAGCCTGAGACATCTATGTACATCGGAATCACATTAAATAATCTGGAAGTGTATATACACTACGAGTTTTTTACAAATGGAACAATTTAGTAGTTCGCACATATTCTCAAATAACAAAAATCCAGAAATCTTGCGCACGTAAAGTACCGAGATTGGACATTTTGATATGCTTTTTCGATGACGATTTCCAAGTTTTTTTTTTCACTTTTAAAGTCTTTGATAAGCCAAAAGATATGTGGAATTATGATTTCTTTTTATATCATTGTGTACTATAATGTTCAACGAGTTTCAAAACAAATAAACTTTTTCGGGGAAACAACATCTTGTGTAAAACAACAGATTATTGAAATCTATTCACACGGTTTGCTTCAAAATGACTAAACTATTGTCATGAAATTTTGGTGAGAATGTGTGGTCTGTGAAATCCTTTACATGTATTTGCATGCAGCTAGTGACATAATTTTCGTGTTGAGTTTAAAGAGGGAGTCCCCAAACATACGAAAGAGGGGCGAAATTTTTTTTTCACTATATGGTACGGAGTATGAACATTAAGGGTTAGTACTTTTCGAAACTGATCCTATTTCTGATATCGGTTGAAATATAGCGGAGAAATGGCTTGCGTTCTCAATAAGTGAAACATATCTCGTTTTCAAAACCTACCCAACGAAAAACTCCGGGAAACATGATATTTACTCAAATATTTATGTATGCAAGTATTCGCAGTATCAGTACTATTCAATTGTACTCCCATTAGTATATGTATGTTTTAAGGTTTTGTGTAAAATCAAACCTTATTAAAATTGGTTCACTGTCGCACACACTTTTCTTCGAAATTGCAGAAAATATATAGAGTTCAATGAGGCGCTCCCATATATGGTTGCTATTTAACGCTTGCTGGGGTATAGCGGGACAACCACACCTATGCGCCATCGTTCGCGGTTACCTGTACTGTGCATCAGTTCCCCTTCACGGTTTTGTGGCAGATGCCCTTGAAGCGACCCACTGCATGGCGTAGGTGGCAATGGAATTGTCGCCCCTCCTTATACCACTGCTACTTCCGGTGCGTAGGAGTGACTGGTCTGTGCCGACCGAAGTTCTTCGTTTGAGATAGTATCAGGCCAGCGTCTGATATGATTCGATGATGAGGTATTAGAGCTTTTGAATAACAGTGGGGTTTACTTTCCATGTGCTACTCCCATCTAGCAACACAGAAAGAATACTAACACAGAACAGATTCAACTTGATTTTCACGTTGAGATAACTGCGGTTCCAGATTTTGGATAAGGCAACAAAGCGGACCTAGCGTTGTTAATGCGGGAATCTAGGTTGTTGCCAATGCCGGGAGAAACCACTCTTCCTAGATATTCAATTGATTGATGGCTTCGATGGCTTGCCCTTTAATGCAGATAGAGTACGATAACCCCTCAGACGGAGAACATTGGTTTTGTTGGTGTTTCTTTAATCCAACTCGACTTGTCTCTCTTTCCAAATCCAGACTCATTTGGTCAGGGTCCATGATCCGGGGAGAGAGTAAACAGATGCCATGTGTGTAGTTGGGATGATTAAGGAAAAATGTTATAATCCATTGAACTCCACGTCTTCAGGACAAGGCAACATTAAGAACGTCACTGATAGAAGAAATAATATCACTGACAAGATGCAACCCTGGCGGACACCACTTTGGGCCTTAAATTCCTTTGAGATTTCACTCAGGTGCAGCGTATGACATTTGACGCCATCATATGTCGCCCTGATAATAGCTGTTAGTTTCTCCGGAACGACCCTTTTGTGTAAAGTACTCGAAATACACCCTGTTCACGTTATCAAAAGCTTTGTCGAAATCGATGAATAGCAGACGCAGCGAAAATCTGATCTCCGCGTTCTGTTCCAAAACGATCCATAGGGTGTTGATGTGGTCAATGCAGGAGGATCCGAAGCGGAAACCAGCGTGCTCTCTGCCGATCATAATTCCGCGATGTTTTTCTATGCGTTCCAGGATTATTTCAGGATATATCTTTGCAGTGGCAAGGAGCACGCAGATAACCATCCAATTGTCACAATCAAAACGAGCCCCCTTCTTTGAAGTTTTACCGACCATCCTCCTCTTCCACTTTCTGGGAAGGGTCTTGAATTTCCAAGAATTTCTTACGAATGGAAGTAGCAGATCTCCAGTAACAGCAGGTGCAGCGTTGAATAATTCTGGACTAGTGAAATATGATGCAGCGTTCAATAACCCCTTTCTTTCATTGATTCGCTTTCACCATTCCGCAGTCATCCAGATCTTACGACGCCCATTTGCATAGCATCCGAGAAAAGCTCATTTTTTATGACAGCCCAATGCTCATTGATATTCTATTCTCTCTCTCGGTCTATGTTGAACATGGCGGCTCGCAGCTTGTACAATTGTAATACTTCTTAACCTAGATTTGAGTCCTGCAGTCATCAGAACTCAGAAACCGGCTCCCCGATTCAAGAGAACATACCTTGTGGTAGACCATTCGACATCAACAACGGTCTACGAGAAGGGGATGCCCTATCATGCGTCCTCTTTAACCTGGCCTTCGAGAAAGTGATCCGTGATGCTGAGGTAAATGCAAGAGGTACGATCCTCTTTCTGTCCACCCAACTACTGGCCTAAGACGGGGGGCCCTTACAAACGAAAAGAGGGTACATGAAATGCAAGGTTTCAAATAGAACTTTACGAATCAGGTCTCAGATTTGACGTCGGTTGCAAAATAGGAGCGTTAGGGGTTAAAAAGTAAAAATTTAAAGTGAAACAGGTCCCATAATGATGCCCCTAATTAAAATCTATGCCTGAAGCTCGAAATGCATGTCATGCCGATCTCTGTTCAAATAAAGATAATAATAGTATGTTTAGAAATTTTGAATTTTACTGGAAAATCTCCTTACATTTACTCTATAATTATACAATTTCGCGGCAATGCAACATAAACCAGGGCTATTTGACGAGAGAGATATCACGTTGCTGAGTACCATCTATAAGATATTCTTCGCTATCTTGCTAGGCCGGATAGCCCCATACGCCCAGAGCACCATTGGCCCATACCGAAGAAGCTTCACTCTAGGCAAAACAGCAACAGATCAGATTTTCTCTCTGCGGCAAGCGATGGAAAAACTGTTGGAATATGGACAACACTTGCACCATCTATTCATCGACTTTGAAGCCGCCTATGCTAGCATAGCCTGGGTAAAACTGTACACGGCCATGAGAGAATTCGGTATCCCGACGAAATGAATAAGACTGACTAGGCTGACCCTGACCAATGTGCGAGGCCAGATAAAAGCAGCAGGATCACTCTCAAGACCATTCGACATCAACAACGGTCTACGACAAGGGGATGCCCTATCATGCATCCTCTTTAACTTGGCGCTTGAAAAAGTGATCCTCTTTAAGTTCACCCAACTACTGGCCTATGCTGACGATATCGACATCATGGGAAGAACGACCCGAGACGTACAAACTGCCTTCATCCAGAATCCAGATCGAGCAGGTGGCGCGAGATCTTGGGCTGCACATCAATGAAGGCAAGACAAAATATATGCAACGTCAGCACCGAAGACGAATCAACCAACAACATCAAACCGCACTGGTCAAACACGAAGAATAAGGATAGGAGAATACAACTTTGAGACCGTTGACAATTTCTCCTATCTAGGGTCGAAAATCACAACCGATAACATGATGAAATCCGCGCACGGTTGTTGTCAGCCAACAGAGCCTATTTCAGCTTACAAAGACTGTTCCGCTCGAAACGTCTCAGCATAGGGTCAAAGCTCTTACTGTACAAGACTATGATCTTGCCAGTCCTCATGTACTCCTCGGAAACTTGGGTTCTTAGCAAGAAAAATTGTGAACACTTGGCCGCGTTCGAGAGAGGAATCCTCCGAAGAATTTTTGGCCCCCTACATGAGGATGGACGATTCCATAGCCTACACAATGACGAAATCTATGAGCGATACTATGACCGCCCGGTTGTGGATAAAATCCGGCTCAATAGGTTACGGTGGGCGGGTCACTTAATCCGTATGGATGAGGATGACCTATGGTAGAAACAGAAGACGAGGCAAATCCTGCCTAAGATGGAGCGATGGCGTAGGTCAGGACGCCAGACAGCTTTTAGGGATGTCGAATTGGTGGACCTCGGCACAAAACCGGGATGTCTTTAGTTCCTTATTAAGGCAGGCCTAGACCGGATACCGGTTGTTGCGCCCTTGATGATGATGATGCCTTGTGGTAGCCGCCAGAAGCAAACCGACATCGGATTCGCGTCTGCTACCACTTGGCTTTACAGATCACAAAAGCACATTGCCATTAGTGTAGCAAATGTGAGACAGGACTCATTTTCGGATATTACCCAATCCCACATGTCCTGCTTCCGGTTTCCGGTTATATGAGAATTTCGTAAGACGTAATGTTTGTTTGTTTAGTTTGTAGAAGACTTAAGGGAAAGAGGTTTTAAGATTGTTTTAAGATGTGTTGAAAAAAGAAACGCCGAGGTCTAAATAAAAGCATTGAGAAAAATCAGCGACCGAATACGCCAGTTCGAAAGATGTCATATACACAATCATGCACAAAGGCACTGTAAACCAAACTGTGTAAAATGTGAGAGCTTCTCCGGTAAAGTGTGTCAATTGTAAGGCCCAACACTCGGTCAATTACAGAGACGTGAAGGAACGCCTCCGCACGGATAGCAGCTCCCGAAAATACAACCTGAGCCACGATATTACATTCCCGTGTCTCTTGTTAAACCCAAGAAAATAGAATACCCACAGATAGTAAAACAAGGTGCGCTAACCAAAAGCAATAAATAATTTTTTGACAAACTTATCATCATTAAAGGCGCAACAATTGGTATCCGGTCTAGGCATGCCTTAAAAATGCAGACATCTTGGTTTTGCGTCGAAGTCCACCACGATATCCCTAAAAGCTGCCTGGCGTCGTGACCTACGCCATCTAGTCAGTCCTATCAATTTCATCGGGATACCGAATTCTCTCATAGCCGTGTACAGTTTCGACATGAGCAAAGGCATAGATCGATGAAAAGATGGTGTAACTGATAGCCATATTCCAACAGTTTCTCCATAGTTTGTCGTAGGGAGGTTTGTTGCTGATTTGTCAAGAGTGAAACCCCTTTGGTTTGGGCCGATGATGTTCTGGGCGTGTGGGGCTATCCGGTCTAGCAAAATAGCGGAGAATATCTTGTAGATGGTACTCAACAACGTTAACCTTGTATCATTTTTGCAATGCGCCATATCCCCCTTTTTATGTATAAGATTAATAATGTCCCATTGCCAGTCGTCAGGCATTGATTTTGTATCACACTTTGAGCATCAGTTGATGAACGGTTTCGTTTAGTTGGTCCTCCGTATTCAACCAATTCGGTTGCAATTCCATCGGCTCCTGGGGTGACCTATGATGATGATTGGCGGAACCTCCAACCCGCCAATATTTTGATTGTTGAGAAGTTCATTAAAATATGCCATACCGTCGGCAATCAGATTTCCCTCTTTGTCTCGACAGCTTGAGTATCGAGGTATATATAGCTTCATTCTGCATCTTCTTCTTTTTCTTTAGCCTTTGGCTCCTTCACAATTGGGATCGGTAGTGCCATTTTGTTCTGTTATTTGTCTGATCTGGATGCAATCAGGAGGTTTTCAGGCCAGCACGCCATCGTTGTTTCGGCCAGCCTTTTGGTCGGTTACAATTGACTTCGATGTTCAGACAAATCTTGGCGAGTGAATTCTCGTTAGCGTGAACTACGTGACGATACCATTGATGCCGCCTTTCGCAATTTTTCCACGATCGGTGCAACCTCATATCAATCTCATTTCGGATGTGATTAAGCCATGTTAAGCCACTAGTCCAACACAACATCTTCGCCTCCATTACCGCAAAACGCCGTTCATTTGTCGTTTATAGTCGGCCAACACTCAGAACCATTGAGAGCGACGAGGAGGACGACACTGCGGTAAATTTTAAATTTGAGGCGTTCGTTGTTACGTGATAGTTTCATGGGGATTGGATGTTGTTTTATTCAGGATCAATCTAAGACCGTGTTGCATGAGGCCATCATTCCATTTTTGGACCAGTTGCTCTAGATCATCTTTACTATTCGACTCTAGGAAAAATCATCTGCATAAAGCATAGGGCGCTAGACGTTGGTAAAACTTCCTGCTGCCTGTACTTTTCAAGTTCACAGATATGTTGGTCTCCCCATCCTTCCTTTTCCTGTCTGTGAATTCTCTTCTTCGTTCGATGAAATTCGTGATAGATCCCTGTGCGTATCCGCTTTCTTTGAGACTGCAGCATTGCTTGCAAGTGCAGATTGCACTTATGTTTGTAGAGCCGGTAATAGCAGGTTTAATTTTTTTACTAATTAGGCAACCTCTGAGCATATGGTTTACTGGAAGGCCACTATATTATATGGTGTAGTGGCTCTTCTCCAGGATACCGCTTCCTATTTAACGCGTTTCTTGTAGCGCTGTTACAATAAACTTATATTGGACAGGATATCGGCTAACTATTTAGCAGTTCCTATTCGGTGCAGGGGGCGCACGTTCCATGAGAAAATTCGCAATCCTTTTGTCTGTTTTCGTTGAACAACGGAAGGAACAAAATTTAAACTTCCTATCAAACAAGCTACAGGTCTCACTTTCTAAATGTCGAAATGAATGCTTCAACAGATATATAGTATGATAGATTCTCGATAATTCCTATGGTCAAGGGACTGACAACTTGTTTCGAATTATCGGGAATATAAAAGAATAAAAATTAACTCTGGTGATCAGCAATTTTGTATTAATTAGCCGGAAATACGAATAATTGGAATACGAAATCTGGAGATTCCTCTGTATTTCAAATCTGAAAGACTCACACTATGGAAGCCTGCGAAAAATCTAAAAGACCTAGACGACAAATCCCACCCATTAAACAGGAAAATGGGAACTAGGTTCGTTCTTCAAAGGATAAGGCAAGATGTTTTCGCGGAGCATGCACAAAGTACCTTCCAGCCTTTAGATACCCAAACGTCTACATGTATAGCTCGAGTCTGGAAAGTTGGCCATTACTTAATACGGCGTGTAAAAGTAATTGAGCTGAGGATAGAAATTAAAACAAATGGGCCTCCTACTACAGCTCCTGGCTACAAACTTATTTTACTTGCGGACGTTTTAAGTCTAAGGGCGGTTACAGTAAATTTTCAAATATCTTAAAAGATAAGGTTTGAATCAAAAAATTTCGTAACTAGTTCCCAAAAATAGACTTGAACTTTCGGTTTGAAAGTAGGCGATCCTCTTAGAAAAGGGGCAGTCAAATGGAACAAAGGATGCTGTCTATCGCTCATCAGTCTGCTCTGATGGAATATTCCAGATTATTGTGGGCCGCATAGTAAAATGCTTATTATATTGCCGTGTGACAGATAGTTAAATCGATACCTGTTAAATTTGAATAATTTTTTAGTTCTCGTGCGTGCAATACGCAAACTTTTCTCCATAATTTTCGCTACAGCCGCTTTTCTTTCTCTCCTTTTTAAGGTTTTCTGTGAAACAAAACCCTATTAAAATCGATTCAATGTCTGCCTGTAAAAAATTTGGTGAGAACATGTGGTCTGTGTGCTCCTTTACATGTAGCGAGTGGCGCTGCTTACATACATGCGAAAGGGGGTGTATATTTTTTCTCGCAGAATATGGTCATGTGGGGTATTAAATGAAAGGGCTCAAACAGTATTCTGCGATACTTATTTCTACTATTCGTTGAAATATAGGAGGGGTAGGGAATAGGTCTCATTCTCAGAATCCATTCAACCAAAAAATCTGAAAAAAATCACAGTGATGCAGATATATTAAATCTAGGCCTTGAAAATATATCCCGTTTCGATATCTGTACAAATAAAATTAATAGTATATTACCATGTTTTAGAAATTCACCGGAAAATCCCCCAAAATTTCATGCCGGAAGTACAAAATTTGGCATCACCTTACGCGATAGTATGGGACATAATTGTGAAAAGTTTGAACGTAATCTAACCATTATTAACAAAGTTATAGAAGGTCAAAATTTTGCATTTCAGGTAAATTGATTATACTGTAACACGTGTATATAAAGTGAACTTATATGAACAATCATCAGATCAATTTATCAATGCGATAATAGACAATGTTTGTTTATTTAGGATGAACACAGTATTTATGTCGTTGATATTTATGTACATATGTGTATCTTGGAGTTTAAAAAAATATGACGGAATATTTTGTGTTCTTAACTATGTACGTATGTCGTGCATATATGGTATAGTTTCTCACATAAGATAAACACAAAACCTTCATACCCGAGCGCCCAGACTTGTTTCAAACAGGCTTGAGGCGCTCTTTGGCCCTTGGCTTCAATTGATGACTTTGAGCAGCAAGCCATGTCTATCGTAGTTATACCGTCGATTTGATTTTTTTATATGCATAGTGCCAGGTTTGTTCAATCATTATCAATTGTAAATCGTGTATTTTTGCCTTACCTTACAATGCAAACACACACGCTTCTGAACATTGAAATTCGTCAAAATGTTTGTATGTTACATGTTTCATGGTATTTCACTTGAACTTTTATAACGAAACCTTTAATTTTTCTCATTTAGATAAAATATGGCTGCACCCAAAAACGCCGAGGAAGCATTCCATCTTATAAACAGATTCACTTCGCTCAACGGGATGGACAAGCAAACTACAAAGAATTACGAAACCGTTAAGAAATATATCATTGACGAAATGTGCAAACAAGATAAAGTTTTTAATTACTTGGCTAATCGCCACAACTTAGCGGGAAGCTACGCGGACAATTTAAAGATTACTTCGCCTAATGAATTCGACTTGCTCATTGAAATCAAATTAACGAAATTCTTCGTTACTGCTAGGATAGAAAGTGACACACAGAAACCAGGGAACGTTAAAATTAACATATCTGAAATACTGAAAAAATGTTTGGAAAACGATAACACCAAGTTTGTTTGGGAGAGACTTAAAAAGCTTAAGGATGACAACGACTATTTACTCCAGGATAAATTCCAGTCCTGGGTTCAAGGCATTTTATCAAAAATTAATTTACATAACTCTTACTTTGAGTCTCAGGGCAGAAGTTTCAGGCTAAAATATACGATTTCCGGCCCTGCGCATACATGTCATGTAACGACTGAACCACTATCGTTCAGTATGGACCTAGTTCCAGCGGTTATTTGCAAGAGCGATCAATGGCGTGCTAAACGAAATTACCCTAAAGAACACACTTCTCTTTACTGGCATGCTATACCAAAACCCATAAAGGAAAAAGCGGGCCAAAGCAATATATCGTGGCAAGGATCGTATGCTGATTTCGAGCGAACGATAATCGGCAACAAAAACAATTTGAAGAATACATGTCGAATACTGAAAAAGCTGCGAGATAGACAAAATTATAACCATTTTAAAAGTTACTTTATCAAGACAATGTATTTATGGGAGTGCGACATGCAGCCTCCGGAGTTCTGGAATCGGCCAGTTTCTGAGCTAGTCATCCATGTAAGTATGCTGGATATTCCTGTATTATTTTATGTTCAAGCCAAAATATAAGTTTCAAGAAAATGAAGGAAATGTACAAAAAAAATCGAAGGGTATTTTTCAGCTAATATGTCAATTTCAATTTTTCCTTTTCAAAATAGAAAAATAAAGAGGAAAATTGAAGTTAAATTCATAAATATCATTTATTTTACAAAATATTTATTTTGGTTATGTCGAATCAATATTTTTGAAGAGGATTTTGGTTATTGGCTGAATTTTTTTGGTGAAGTTACATATACTACATCTTTTGAAACAATTGTCCCCTTCAAGGTCTTTTCGTGAATTTTTTCATGAATTATAATAATAGCCAATATGAGTCAAACTGCTTAACGTTACTTCCTTGATCCTTCCTTGTATCATCATATGACTGGCAACTGCTGATCTTACTTGTATTCCACATTTCGGGTCTAGACCTATCTAGAAACTCATACACTTTTCTACCAAACCCCAATGTAAATATTTGTCTGAGTAACATAGTTCCACGTTGAGTTTAAGGGGTTCCCCATATATGCAAAAGGAAGATGTATCACTTTTTTCCACCGGGTGTAGTCATGTTATATCAAATTAAAGGTCTCGATTAGTACTTTTCAAAATCGATATTAGTTTTGATATTGACTGCAAGGGGAGGAGTTGAGGGGTCGGAAAAAGGTCAGTTACTGCAAGGACCCGTTCTCGGAAACTCTTCAATCCAAGTATCTGAAGAAATGTGGTTGGCCTTGCTTAGTATCTAGACTTTAAAACACGCCCCATGCCGATACCAGTTTAACTAAAGTTAATAATATCAAAATACTATGTATATTATAAATATATTTTGTAGAAATTGACCGGGTATCCCCTTAAGTTTATAATAATAATAATAATAATCGTTGGCGCAACAATCCATATTAGATCAGGGCCTTGAAGTGTGTTAGAGCACCTTCATTCAAGACCCTAACGGTACACTACAGTATACTGTAGGAGGCAATGTGGTCAGCATTGCGCTCGCCCGAGATTATTACCCTGATTTGACACAGGTACTCATTCACAGCTGAGTCGACTGGTATCCGACGTCAAATCACGATACAAATCCGAGATTTGAACCGCGACTTTCCGTACGAGAGTCTTGTGTTCTAACCATTCAGCTATCCGGACTATCAACTTTTGCAGTAATGTAGGCTAGGCAGACGATGCTGCCAGGTTCGATAAAAATAACACTATTACTACAGAGCTATAATAGGTCAAAGTTATCACGTTTGTGCAATTTTTTTATTTTCTAAGACTTTGGATATCAGTATCATTCTAAAGTGGATGGCTTAACAAAGTAAGTGCATAAACGTTATGAATTAGATACAAGTGGGACAAATGCCCACTTTAATATGCGTATACAAGGTGCTCCGAGCTCGAATAACAACACCATCCAGAATCCCCTCTGACAATCAGGTGAGAGTTAACACTGAAGCCATCCACAACAGTCCCTCCACAACACCTATAAGACGAAAATGGATGCTGCAATAACCGCAGTCAACAGAGATCCTGGAGATGAAGCATCAACAAATGATCTTCACAATCACCTGAAGAACGTTACTATGAATAGGGCAATAAACATACTTGGCCCCAGCCGCAAAAAGAGTCGGAACGGCTGGTTTGACGATGAATGTAAGCTAGCAACGGACCGGAAGAATGCTACCGAGTAATGCTGCATTCTCAAAGAATGCGGGCACGCGCGGAAACTTATCACGAACTCCGGCGAGCGGAGAAAGCAACTTCACAGACGGAAAAAGGAAACCTGGGAGAACCGACAGGTCTGTGAACTCCGAAAAGTACAAGGAGCAACCGCATCAGGTACGGAAGTTTTACCAAAAAGTCAGCAGGATGAAGCCTTACATACCTCGATGTTCATCCTGCAGAAACAAAGAGGGAAATCTGACTTCCGGCAGAATGGGAATATTCGAGCGATGGGTTGAGTACTTTGATGAACTACTGAACAACCAGAACAACGGCGAGTTGGCAACTGAAGACGACAGGCAAATACTGCCACCACCAAGTATAGGAGAAACAGTCCGTGCAATTCATCAGCTTAAAAATCATAAGTCACCAGGAGCCGATGGAATTACAACCGAATTGGTTAAATATGGAGGCGACCAATTACACCAAGTAGTTCATCAACTTGTGTTCAAGGTGTGGGACAGCGAATCAATGCCTGACAACTGGCAACGAGGCATTATCTGTCTCATACATAAAAGATATCACATAGTGCAGCAATTATAGAGGTATCACGTTGCTGAGTACCATCTATAATATATTCTCCGCTATCTTGCTAGGCCGGATAGCCCCATACGCCCACATCATTGGTCCATACCAAAGAGGCTTCACTCAAGGCAAATCAGCAACAGATCAGATTTTCTCTCTGCGGCAAGCGATGGAAAAGCTATTGGAATTTGGACATCAGTTGCACCATTTTTTCATCGGCTTTAAAGCCACCTATGACAGCATAGCCAGAGTAAAATTGTACACGGCCATGAGAGAATTCGGTATTCCGACGAAATTGATAAGACTGACTAGGCTGACCCTGACCAATGTGCGAGGCCAGATAAAAGCAGCAGGATCACTCTCAAGACCATTCGACATCAACAACTGTCTACGACAAGGGGATGCCCTATCATGCGTCCTGTTTAACCTGGCCTTCGAGAAAGTGATCCGTGATGCTGAGGTAAATGCAAGAGGTACGATTCTCTTTCAGTACACTCAACTACTGGCCTATGCTGACGATATCGACATCATGGGAAGAACGACCCGAGACGTATAAACTGCCTTCATCCAGAATCCAGATCGAGCAGGCGGCGCGAGATCTTGGGCTGCACATCAATGAAGGACAAGACCAAATATATGGTGGCAACGTCAGCACCAGAAACCAACCAACCAACCAACAACATCAAACCGCACTGGTCAAACGGGAAGAATAAATATAGGAGACTACAAGTTTGAGACAGTTGATAATTTCTGCTATCTAGGGTCGAAAATCACAACCGATAACAGCTACGATGACGAAATCCGCGCACTGGTTGTTGTCAGCCAACAGAGCCTATTTCAGCTTATAAAAACTTGGACGCGTTCGAGAGAGGAATCCTCCGAAGAATTTTTGGCGTCCTACATGAGGATGGACGTAGCCTACATAACGACGAAAACTATGAGCGATACCATAACCGTCAAGTTGCGGCTCAATAGGTTATGGTGGGCAGGTTATTTAATCCGTATGGATGAGGATGATCCAGCCCGGAAAGTCTATAAGGACAATATCTATGGTAGAAAAAGAAGATGAGGCAGACCCTGCCTGAGATGGAGCGATGGCGTAGGTCAGGACGCCAGACCGCTTTTAGGTATATCGAATTGGTGGAGCTCGTCGCAAAATCAGGATGTCTGGAGTTCCTTATCAAGCCAGGTCTAGAGCGGATACCGGTTGTTGTGCCGGTGATGATGATGATACAAGCAATACACAAAACTTTTCATACCCGTTCAATTTTATAGTTATTTTTTTTTATTTTTATATAAAAATCGTGCGTTTAACAGTTGTTAACTACATTTATTATTATTATTTTGTTAAGGGAAAGTCGCACCGCGTTCTTGAAGAACTATTGTGCCCCTTCTACTGGTTATAGTGTACCTGTTGATCATAGTATCTCAAGCAGGCCTGTAACCGTTAGGAACTTTAGTATGTTCCCCACTTCCAGAAGTTTCAGCTTTGCATCTGGTATTAAGTGTTCTCCCAGATGTATCGACCTACTTTGCACAAGTGCCGGATACTGTCCCAGGACGTGCATAGAGGTTTCGTCCTCCTCCTCACTGAACCTGCAGGCAGTGTCCGTAGATATCCCTAGCTTCCCTAGGTGATAGTTCAGCCGACAATGACCAGTGAGAATTCCCACTATGATTCGGAGGTTCTTTTTGGTGAGGTTTAAGCAATCCTTTGTACGCATAGGGTTCGTATCCCCCAATAAGCACCCTGGACTGCTCCATCCCTGGTAGGCCCGCCCAATATAGTTCCCTCAACCGTTTCTCTTCGTTTCTTAGATTCATAGCCATGAAACCTGTTTCCGATAGCACAGAAGGGTTCTGGCCCATGTAAAGGCATCCCTGCTCCCTTCTTGGCTAGTTCATCCGCTGCCTCATTGCCTTCCAACCCAGCATGGCCTGGAACCCAAAGTATCCAGACCTTGTTGGATGAGTCCGAGTGTATTCAGTCTCTCAAGGCATTCCCATACCAGTTTAGAGTTCACCTGGTTGGACCTAAGTGCCTTGATCGCTGATCGCATGTCCTCATTGCCCCACTGATACACACGCAAGCCAGCCTTTGGAGCTTATGTAATTCCCTGGCTTGTGCGCTGAGTTGGGTTCTTTCTGCCCAGATTACCGCTCCATAGGTAATCATTGGCCTTACTATTGCAGTATATATCCAAAGTAGTATCTTCGGGACTGCAACCCCATTTTTTTCCTGCTATGGATCTGCAAGTCATCAGAGCCCTAGTGGCTTTTCGACAAGTATTTCCGACAAGTATTTCCGACATGTGTCTTCCAGAGTATTTTTGGTCTAGCGTGATTCCCAAATATTTGACCTGTTTCTCGTTTCACCTCCATATCATGTAATGTTATGGCTCTCAGGTGATCCAGCTTACGCCTCCTAGTGAATGGTACTATGGTGGTTTTGGTTGGGTTGATCCGCAGTCCCACCTTCCTGCACCAGGCACTAGTCACCCTTAATCCAGTTTGGATTCTATCACATAGGGTATCTTCATATTTGCCCCTACAGATTAGAACAATGTCGTCCGCGTAGCCCTGGACTTGTATTCTAGTATTAGTTAACACGTCCAGGAGTTCATCCACTACCATACTCCACATCAGCGGCGATAGTACTCCACCCTGTGGACAGCCTTGAGTGGTGTTCATGATAATAGAATTTGTACCTGTTTGTACCTCTATTTGTCTGCTTTCTAGCATTTTGCCCATTCAGAGTGCCAAGGTGTTTTCCACTCCTTTGCGGCTCAGGGCATCTTGTATCTCTGTGTGCGATGTGTTGTCGAATGCTCCTTCGATATCCAAAAACGCGCACAGTGCAATTTCTTTTGTTTCTATGGCGTCCCGTAGTACCTCTGTCAGCTGATACAGAGCAGTTTTAGTTGACCGTCCTGCCCGGTAAGGGTGTTGACAGTGATGTAGGGGATTACGCTTTAGAACGTTAGTTCTAATATAGTTGTCTATGACCTTCTCCACCGTTTTGAGTATGAACGATGTTAGGCAAATTGGTCTGAAAGATTTAGGGTGAAAAGGATCCTTTTTACCCGCTTTCGGAATAAAGACCACTTTTGCCCGTCTCCATGCCCTTGGTATGTAACCCAGTGCTATGCTCCCCCTTACCACCCTCAGAAGAGACTCTAAGATAATTCCTAGGCCTCTCTGGATAAGTGCTGGGAAAATGCCATCGACTCCGGGAGATTTCATTGGTTGAAAAGTTCCCACTGCCCATGTTAGCCTAGCTTCTGAGCATACCTCTTTTGCTAGTTTCCAGCTCTCTTTCCTTCCCCTTTTATTCGTTGTTGGGGTGTCAGCCAGATTGTTGTCGCCTGCCGCCGAGCGGTAGGACCCCGGGAAATGAGTTCTGAGAAGCAGGTGTACCCTGTCCTCCTCATTCTCGGTGAATGTCCCATCTTCCTTCTTCAAGCAGACAGAGGATATTCCCCCGTCTTTGGCTACAGCCTTGTACAGCCTGGTTGCTTTCTGTGATCTGTTCAATCCCTTCACAGAATTCCCTAAAGCTGTTCCGTTTCGCTTCCCTGATCGCGTTGCTATACGCAGTCAGTGCATTTGTATACCTCCGCCAGTCCCCGTTTTGTTTTGCCCGGTTAGAGAGTTTTCGTACCTCCGTTCTTATTCTGGCTAGGTTCCTGTTCCACCATGGTACATCCCTTGATGACTTGACTGTCTTGGCCGGACAGCTGGCCTCATATGCGTCAATGACGATTGTGTTGAGGTCTTCCACCACCGTTTCTAATTCCAATTCGCTCCTGATGTCACCGCCCCCTTGAAGGTGGGCAATGTTGTTGCTCAGGTGCGTTGTGTAGGATTCCCTAATTCCGTTCTCTTGGGATTCCTTATTATTCTTTTTATTTCGGAGCTTACCCTCAATGTCGAATCTGATTATCCTGTGATCAGACATTGAGGGTTCATCCGACGGCCTCCAATTCCTGACCATCCCGTTCATTAGGGTATTTCCTAGAGTTATATCTAGTACCTCTTGTCTGGTGCTGGTCACAAATGTTGGAGTGTTCCCTACGTTGTATATTTCTAGCTTATTACTAAGAATAAATTCGAGAAGGTACTCATCTCTACGATTAGTGTCGCTGCTTCCCCACACTTCGTGGTGGGCGTTGGCATCGCAGCCGAGAAGAAGTGGTAATGCCCTCTCCTCGCAATACTCCGTCAGCCTTTGCGACTTGTTCCGGTGGAGCCCGGCTGTCGTCTCCTGGGAAGTATCCCGATGCTACAACTGCCTCTCGAGTGCTCCTCCCGGCTTCCAATGAGACTTGGATAGCCACAAGGTCCCCGGTTAAGAACTCTGAAAGGCATATGTATTTTAAATTACGTTTGAGAATTATGCAAGCTCTTGGTTTTTCACAAGAGGAGTCCCAAATTACCTGCATGTTTCCTCCTTGCAGACCGCGAATCTGCCCCCGGTACACCCAGGGCTCCTGAGCCAGCACTATTCCAATGTTTTCCTTGGAATTTGCCCTTGCAATCACTGCAGATGCAGCTTCTCGCATGGTGGAGGTTTATCTGGGCTATCCTAGTGCTGGCCATTGGCTCGTTATTGTTTGGAGCTCTTCTCCACTGTCGGAGTGTCACCCTCCTCCTTCCGACATGGCGCTTTCCTTGCGCGTCGCTATCCACCCCGAGTCCTAGGTCTAGGTCGTCCAGCTTCTGCTTTTCACTGAGGCAGCAGGTCTATTTCCCTGGTTGATCCAGTTCTTTCCGCCTCTATGGCTTCTGAGACTTCTTCAGGGACCTCGGTAAGTTTTCCACCCGATGCCTCCTCCGAGGTTCTCTTTCCTTGGCTTTTCCTTGTGCACATGCATGGGTATGTTGCCAAATCGGTAGCTTGATATGACAACTCCGACGTTTAATTGCCTCCAGGGATCGGTCATTTACCCCGATCGTGAGGAGTTTATCTTTCTCTCCACCTTGCTTCTGAAGACTCTCCATAGTCGAGTATGGAGATCTTCATTCTGAGCAATTAGGAGTCTCATAAGGTCTTCTGTTTCTATTGCCGCGGCCTTTGGGAGAAAAACTGTCACCATGTGGGCTCCTGGTATATCATCCCCAGCACATGTTGACAGTTCTACCCCTTCCCAGCCTGGCAATCTAGGAATTATGGTTCTAACCCATTCTGCGGTGCCTTCCGTCGCGCAGTCCACCAGTATAAGGCCTGGTCGAAAGCGTATCCCGGTGAACACTAGTTTCGACGTCCAACCCTTGATCATCGCTTGACGACAAGTTCCTCAATGATTTCCTGTTCCTCTCGAGTGAGTATTTGCTCGGGGAACCTTTTTGGCAGTATGGCCAATCGAATGCCCTTGACCGCACTAGCATAGCCTAATGCCGGGCTTCCTGGGTCCTGCCTTCACTCCTGACCTGCCCGGGTTTTCTCCTTCCCGTGGGTTCAGGTCTGGATTTTTTGGGAGCATTCCCTTCATGCGGGCTGATCTCTGCTGCTCCCCGCTTTCTCGGCTCCGGTAGAGATGGCTTAGGTCTATCCTGAGCCTCTTCTGGTTTCAGGCCTTCCTTCAGATAGTGCAGGTACCATTTAACCCCGGCGCCACTGAGACCTGTCTCCTTCCTGTTAAATTTATCTCAGACGTGCTTTTGCTGGCTCCCTGCTCTTTGAGCAGTGGTGTTCGTTGGCTATAGTCCACGCAGTATACCAATGCTCACCTTGACGTCCTCAACTTCTCCCTTATTGGGTGTAGTCACCTGGCTCTCAGTAATTCGGAGACGTGCCTCCGCCTGATTAACGAGTTTTGGTGCGGTACGGGGCCCCGCTTTTTTGGTTCTTGTTTTCTTTTCTAGTTTTGTACTCATTTGATTTCCCACGAGTATGGGGGTTAAGAGGTCCGCCGTGCCATAGCCCCCCGTAGCACGGTAAGGTCTAACTTACTCACTGAGGCGACCAGGTATCAGTGAGGCTCCGTTCGAATACAGTCAGTTACCCCCGACTGCAAACTATCCAATGGGCACGGTTCGCATGACACCCTGGATTGGGGGAGATGTTTTTCGACTCCCCAGTCTAGATCCGTAGCGTTTTGTTAATAGTAGGGTCACCTCGTACAGGTTGTGGCTATTACCACTCACTAACGGTCTTGGTAGACGAGAGGCTTGGCCCCTGAAAAGGCACACATCCGTCCCAGAGGAGAGACAACTCATCCATAGAGAGATAGGTTCGCCTCAGGGAGCTATGTTCCGCATCAGTCTATCCTGCGGTGCACTGCTTGACCCCTGTTAACTACATATACTGAATAATTAATTACCTAAAAACATGTCGGGGAAAGCCGCAAACTGAAGGTATGAACGGTTTTGTGTATTGCTTACATAAGCATATTTCTATGGTTATTTGCTCCATTTTAACTGATTTTCAAGTCTTAGAATGCAAGAAATTGTGCACAAAAACTCACAACTTTGACCTATTACAACTCTGTTATTAATAGTGCGATTCCCATCCAACTTGGTAGTATCATGCTTTATGGTATAGCCTATATTACTGGAAAAGTTGGTCATTCTGGGATAAACTTAAACCCCCAGGCAATATCTAAAAATGGTAACATACTATAATATATTATTAACTTTATTTAAAAATGGCATTAACTCGTCTTGTTGAAGAAATAAGGCGTATACTAATCGAGTAGCAAATTATGATAATAAATTTGTAGGTAGTAATTTTGAAAGTGACGTAGATAACGTTGAAATTAAAGACATTATAGATAATGAATCTACTGATTGGGAAGACTCGAAAGAAGAGAAACAGTTTCGTTCTCCCCTAGAGTTTTCACCAATAGTTGTTCTACAATTAGAAGAAAGTTTAGTGGTAGCTCTACTCCAATAATAGGGACAAAGTTATCAATTTCGTGAAAGCATTCGATTGATTTTGGATGTTGAAAACATGCGATATCTCACAACCTGCAGAATAATCAAAGCCAAATAAAAGGATAAGATATAGTTTTTTCTCAAGAGAAAAAGACAAAGTTCTACTGCGAGAGCTGTCATGTGCCTGTTTTAAAAAGCACCGCGGAAGTCCATGTTGCAACTGCTACGAAACAATAAAAGTCGTATAAAATTTAGTACTACTTTGGTTTTTTATATTCGCCATTTCATGTATTTTCTAACTAGTATGTGAATTTAGCTGTAAAAAAATATACTATTATTAATAATAATAATAATAATCGTTGGCGCAACAATCCATGTTGGATCAGGGCCTTGAAGTGTGTTAGAGCACTTCATTCAAGACCGTAACACGGGACACTAGGAGGCAATGTGGTCAGCATTGCATTCGACGTCAAATCACGATACAAATCCCACTGCCACCAGCTAGTTTTGAAACGCGACCTTCCGTACGACAGCCTTGCGCTCTAACCACTCAGCTATCCCAACTATTATTCTTCTAACTAAAAGTGTAAATCTTCTGTTTTTCATTGAACAAAAAAAAAATTGAAATTGAAGTTTCAAGTTTCAATAGTACTTTGGGATTGTCATAAACGTGCAAATAAATAAAAATAATAAAAATGTGTTCCTGCTTTTTGTTAAAACCAGATATTTATTTGAAATGCATGTTACATAGGAATGTTATGCAAAGTATGCTCTATTTGCAGCCACAACCTCCACCCATTTTTCAGGCAATTTACTGATTCCTTGTCTGAATGAAGTCTACTTCCTTTGGGTAGGTCAATTTTCGACATTTTCACGAGAATTGAACCGCTGGTCTGCGAGGGCTAATTGCATCGACCGGAACAAGTGGTAATTTGAAAGAGCTTTGTCTGTAGAAGGAATGACTTCTCAGTCTTGCTCTTCCAAATATTAATTTGTGGTGTCTGTTAACCCATTCTGGGCAGTTTTCTTGAATAGTCCGTTTCAAACGGATTAGTTGTCGCCTGTAGACACCGCTAGAGATACGTTCACCTGTTTCCAGTAACTAAAAATTCACCATACCCTAGTGGTCGCACTAGATACCCAACACAATCTCACCACAATAAACATCTCGCTTTCGTTGCGCTGGATCTGGTTCTCCCGACTTCACCCAAGGTTTTTTAGATTTAGGATTCCCGTAGCAAATCCATTTTTCATCTCCAGTAATAATTCGATGCAGAAAACCTTTCTTTTTTTGTCTTTGAAATAGCATTTTACAAATGGTTTTTCGACGTTTGATGTCTCTGTCTTTCAATTCATGTGGGACCCAATAACCAGCCTTTTGAGTCTTAACGTTTGGCAACAGTTAATTGAAAAAGGTTTAATGCAGAAGCCAATTCTGATTGTGTTTGGCATGGATCCTCATCAAGTAATCTTTCCAATTGTTCACCATTAAACTTGGTACTCCCGCGTCCCCAACATCATAAACACCTTTGAATTGTCCAATCCATCTTGTGCACATACTATCGTCTTAGGTTCACCGTCAACATCAAGTAAACGATGATTACCAGCAACACTTTTCCTTAAATAATAAACAAGTCGAGAAACTGGAAGCTTGACGCTTCACGTATAAAAGGTTTTGTATTTCCCTATGAGAGGAACATAACGCAGTTCTCCGTTGGCTGATAGCATTGACTTGAGATATTAAATGGTTCAGTTCGGTTAGCGGCAGTGATTTGCCCAGAACTGAGCGATTCAAATATCTCGGGCTAATGCTACCAGCTAATAGAGAACTGCGTAATGAAATTGATCACGCATTAACGCAACCTGGATGAAGTGGCATTCCACAACTGGTGTTCTTTGTGATCGACGTATCACCGAACATCTCAAATCTAAAAATTACCGCAGTGTCGTCCGTCCTGTCGCTTTCAATGGTTCCGAGTGTTGGCCGACTATAAATATGTTGCGTTGGACTAGTAGCGTGACACGTTTTGATCACATCCGAAATGAGGATATCTGCGATCGATATGGTGTTGAAGAGAGGGGTCTTCGATGGTATGGTCACGTAATTCGGTTTAATGAGAATTCACTTACCAAAATTGCTCTGAACATCGAAGTCGATGGTAAACGACCAAAAGGCAGGCCGAAACACATCACAGCTCCCTGTCACATAGTTAGAAATTCCATTGCCTTCTAGTTTTTAGAAAGCGATTTTAATAAATCATTTGATCGAAAGTCCTGTATTGATAATAGTCAACCTCATACGCTTTAGACTGAGTTTAATATTATTAGCAAATGTGAAGAGCTTAATCTACAACACATACAAAAAGGGCCAGAGAGAAGTAGATTCTTCATGAATGAAATTTTAATATTTTATTCGAATGTAAATTATTCTCGTTAATTATGACGTCAGCAGTAAATTCGCGCGAAATTGATAAATTTGAACTGCTATAACTTTGGCGTTAATGGCCAGATTTTCATGAAATTTGGCATGTGTATGCGAAATGGCAGTCCTAGGATGAATGAAAGGGGGATTTTCAGTAAATTTCTAAAAGCTGGTAATATACTATTAATAAGTTTATTTGAGCAGATGTCGGAATGCGACATATTTTGAGGCCTAGATTTAAGCGCACTCTCCTGATTATTTTCGGATTTTTGGGTTGGTTGGGTGGGTTTCTGAAAATGAGTCCTGTCTCACGTTAAGTGCGTATATTTTGACTCTGTATTCGCGCACTTTGCAATTCACGCCAAAACTAATGTCAATTTCGGTAAGTACTAATCGAGACCCTCCATTTTATATGCTACACGACTATATCCGGTGAAATTTTGTTTTAAATCCCCCTTCCATATATGGGGAGTCCACCTTTAAACGTCACCTAAATTTATGTCACGCGCTGTATGCGTGGAATTTCATAATTCCCATCTATCCACCAAATTTGGTTCGTATCTGTTTAGCGGTTTGGAGAAAAGTGTGTGTGACAGACAGACAGTGAATCGATTTTAATAAGGTTTTGTTTTACACAAAACCTTAAAAAGGGCTGGTTAGAACTAGATTCTTCATGAATGGAATTTTAATATTTCACTCGAATGTCAATTATTCTCGTCAATTACGACGTCAGCATCTTATTTGTTTGAAGTTTGAACTGCTATAACTTTGGCGTTAGTGGCCAGATTTCCATAAAATTTGGCACGTTTATACGAAATATTGTCCTCTATGCGAAATTTGAAAGTCCCAGGATGCATTTAAGGGGTTTTTTTTTTCGGAATGGGACATATTTTGAGGCCTAGATTTCATCTAAGCGCAACACCCTGCTTTTTGTTTGGATTTTTGGGTTGGGTACTTTTCGAAAATGAGTCCTGTTTCACCTGAAGTGTGTACATTTTGACTCCTTACTCGCGTACTTTGCGATTCACGTAATATCAGATTCGGAAAGTACTAATCGAGACCTTCCATTTGATACCCTACACAAATATATCTTTATATGTTTGGGGAGACCCCCTTTCAACTCCACCTAAATTTATGTGACTCACGGTATGCGTGGGATTTCATAATTCCCATCTGTTCACCAAATTTCGTTTGGATCGGTTTAGCCGTTTTGGAGAAAAGTGCGTGTGACAGACAGACAGTGGAAAAAGTAAAACTTTCCGCAAATGCGGGACTGGCAAGATCTTGCACAGTAGAGCTTTGGCCCTATGGTGAGACGTTTCGAGCGAAGCTGAAATAGACTGTTGGCAACCAACACCCGTGCGCGGATTTCATCGTCATAGCTGTTATCGGTTGTGATTTTCGACCCTAGATAGGAAAAATCATCAAAGGTCTTAAAATTTTAGTCTCCTGTCTTTATTGTTCTCGTGTGACCAGTGCTGTTTGATGTAGTTGCTTCTTTGGTTTTTGTAATCATATATTTCTTCTTACTTTCATTTATGTACAACCTAAGATCTCACGCTGGATGAAGGCAGCTTTGTACATCTCTGGTTGTTCGTACCGTGATGTTGATGTTATCAGCGTAGGCCAGTAGATGGCTGTTGCTGATTTGCCTGGAGTGAAACGTCTTTGGTCTGGGTTATTGGTGCTCTGGTCGTATGGAGAGTAGTAAGAGAGCGGAGAATATCTTATAGATTTTACTTGACAGCGTAGTATCTGTATAATTGCTGCACTGCGTGATATCAGCTTTTTTATGTATGGGATAGATACTGCCTTGTTGCCATTTTCAGGCATTGATTGGCTGTCTCATACCTTGAGCAGCAATTGATGAACGGTTTGGTTTAGTTGGTCGCCTCCATATTTAACTAATTTGACTTATGATTTTTAAGCCGATGAATTGTAGGGACTGTCTCTTCCATGATTGTTCCGGACTTTTTTGCGATCGCGGTCATGTATGTTTGTGATCATATAAATAATAACGTTCTTCAGGTGGTCGTGAAGATCATTTGTTGATGCTTCATGTCCAGGGTATCTCCGGTTATTGTGGCATCCATTTCCCCCTTATAGGTGTTACGGAGGGATTGTTGTGGATATCGTCAGTATTCACTCTCATTTGACTGTCAGAAACTGTATTGTTATCTTTTTTGTGTTAGCAAAAATGCGGTGTGGAAAGCTTTTGTCGACCTCAGAGAAAGGCGCCATTCGTTCATACAATGATTTAGGCTTGTGTACAAGTCTTATGCATTGGTTTTAATTTTCTGAAATTAGGTGACTCGTGTGGGAAAACTGCTGGTTTTCATCGCAATAAAGGAAGACCCTGCAAGCACGTAATTAAATTGTTACTAAGTAATTGAAAAATAAATTCTTTTCGAATTAAATTACGAGTATGTCAAAACTTATTCTTCCAGTTGCAAGCTAAAACAAGTTTTGTACGGAAATGAAAATTTGATTTTCAAAAAAAGGGCAAAAAACCAACTATCACGCAACTTCATAATTTTAGCAAATGCCAAGCATTGAAGGAAGAATGGTGTAATGCACGTGTCTGTGATGAAAAAAATAATATTTATATATCTCAGATGGCGTTCAGTTGTACCGGCATGACAAACTTCTTCGAGATGAAGCCAGAATGTTTTGTGTAAAACGAAACATTATTAAAATCGCCGTTCCGGATTGCCCAAGCGGCTAGAGTGCTGGGCTGTCGTAGCAGAAGTTCGTTGGTGGCGGAGGGATTTGTTATCGTGACTGGATGTCGGATACCAGTCGATTTAAGGGTGTCATCCCGTGTGAAGGCCATTTTTTTTTTGCCTTTTTTTGAAAAATTATTTTGAAGGACTGGATAAAGATAGAAACGTGATTTTTTCACCATATGTTTATTGATATCTCTAGTATCTGGATCTGGAGGGCGCTGTGTTCATCTGAGGAAAAAAAACTAAATGACATTTTAATGTGGACAATATTCCACGGTCCGCAAACTAGGATAATTAGAAAATATTAAAAGGTAAATTTTTGGTGGGCTTTTAAACTTAATTTTTTGGATTTTGGTGTTTTTTTACGGCTTTTTTTATGAATAAAAAGAACTACCAGTCCGATTGCAATTATCCTAGTTTGCGGACCGTATAAATCTGTACTAAAGAGGCCGTGAAAATTTCAAAGAATTTGGTTGGATAGATTTTGAGCTATGGTGGCAGCCGATTTTCAAGATGCAGTTTCGAGATAAACGCATTTGAAAATTTAAACGTGATTATCAACAGTAAAATTTTAGCCCACCATTAATCTGCTATACCTGGTCCATAGAGAGCACCCTCCGTTTCTTCAAAAAAGTCTTGTAAGGTCGATTGTTGCTCTCTGGTGTCAATTGTGGCTCTTTTAGCGATGTCAGTCGATGGTCGTTCGGACCGCCAAATTCGCGCTTCATTACGGCGGTCGGCATAAACCTGACATATGTGACCGACTTGACATTCCATTGTCACTAGGATTTTAAGAATGCCATTGAATCCTTCATTGAAAATAATTACAGCCAGAAAAGTGGCTATTTCTACGACCTTGGCCCCAGAATGAAGGTGTTTAGGAGCGAAAGTTCAGTTCAATGCATTTAACGACTCATTGTTATTCTGGGTCTCTGCTCTTAAACATCTGTTCAAGAGATCATGTCGTGACAAATCTTCATAGATTGGTTTGATGACTGTTTGAACTCCTTCAGTCAAAGGTGCCTTCTCGTGGTGAAAACTATCCAGTTCTCCTTTAGCATCCGCTTTGCGCCATTTGCACCAACTGTCCTCGCCTGCTGGACAATTTTGATGCTGAGGATTTTCGTCTGTAGAACATTTATGGAAGAAAATTTCCCCAATTTCTTGCTTCATTCCTTCTATCGAATTTGCGTGTCGACGAATAGCTAGCCCAGAAAATGTAGTGAGGTCCTTATCAGTAAGTTTTCCAGCCCCTTTTCCACCAATGCCTTTGTGCTTCTTTGCATTTCTAAGCCGCGTTCCCATTCTTTTCTCGACATGTCTTACGTATTCCTTTTTAAGGTTTTGTTTGTAAAACAAAACCTTATTGAAATCGGTTTACTGTCTGTCTGTCAGTCTGTCTGTCCGTCACACGCATTTTTCTCGGAGACGGTTATAGCGATTGACACCAAATTTGGTAGTAAGGTGGGAACTATGAACGCTCACGCATATAGTGAGTTACATCCTCTTACGACGAATTTAAGGGGGGTCCCCATACATGCAAAAGGGGGGTGTAATTTTTTTTTTCATCAAATATAGTCATGTGGGGTATCAAATTAAAGGTCTCGGTTAGTACTTTTCGAAGCCGGTATTAGTTTTGACTTTTGCTGAAAAGGTGGGGAGTGCGGGGGGTTAAAAGTGGTCATTATTTTAACGAACCCATTCTCAGGAACTACCCAACCGAAAAATCTGGAAAAAATCAGGGGGCTGCCACTATATGGTGCCTAGACTCCGAAATACCCTCCATATCGATACCTGTTCATATAAAGTTAACAATAGTATATTAAAATAATTTTTAGTAATTGACAGGAAAACCCCCCTTAAGTTCACCCTAGAATCACAAAATTTTGCAGCAATGTAGGCTACAGTATAGATCATGATCCTGCCAAATTTGGTGAAAATCGCACTATTACTAACAAAGTTATACCAGGTCAAATCTGCGCTCCTCTGCAAATTCAAGACTATGAATGTCAATATCGCTATTTTCACATAATATATGCATATATTACGTGCTACATGCTAATGGGACAAATGCACACCCAAATCTCTTTATAAAATAAATACACAAAACCTTTCATACCTGAAGCGTCTAGCTTCCGGTTTCCCGACTTGTTTACTACTACGTATATTTTATTATTTGCAGAAATTCCGGAGAAAACTGCAGCAAAATCCAATATACAATATACAAAACTTGTCGGAATTGGAACATCCATGTTCATGCTTGCTAAAAGTTTCTTTGCTGATGTTGATTTCCTTCCTTTTTCTTCTCTGATAACTATCGATTCCCATGAAATACTCGTTTTTTAGTGCGAGCATGACGTTGAACGTTAAAGGGATCTCCCTTCGTACAATCCATTTAAAAAAATCACTGAACACAAAAACAGCACAATACTTACAACAAAATATAACTGAGTATAACTTGAACGCCTTTCAGTGCTCACTCTAGACTGGATTATCCTTTTTATTCCAAACAGCAAATAAGTTTAGACAATTGATTGGTTTTTCATCTTTTTATATTTATACCTCTGTTCAAATTTATAAGGCTCAGGTAAAAAACTACCAGGTAAAAACAGATTCGATGCTCTTCCTCATCGAGTACTCTAGCCGCGGGTGCAAACTCCTTACCTGTTTAACCCTGTAATTTCTGAAGGACTCGGAATATCGGAAAATCCCTTTGCCCACATATTCTCCACTATATATAGATAGATAGAATTCATGCAAAAAAAAATCGATTTCTCCAACCCGACACACGGGATGACCCCCTTAACTGTGAATGAGTACCTGAGTCAAATCAGGGTAATAATCTCGGGCGAGCGCAATGCTGACCACATTGTCTCCTACAGTGTACTGTAGTGTACCGTTACGGTCTTGAATGAAGTACTATAACACACGATTATTATTATTAAAATCGGTTTACTCTCTGTCTGTCTTTATCTTTGTCTATCATTCGCATTTTTATCGGAGATGGTTGTAGCGATTCACACCAAGTTTGGGGGAAAGGTGTTAAATGTGAACGCTCACGCATACAGTGAATAACATAACTCTACACCGAATTTAAGGTGGGTCTAATTTTTTTTCGTCAAAGATAGTCATGTAGGGTATCAAATGAAAACTCTCGAATTTCCGAAGCCGATCTTAGTTTTGACATTTGTTGGAAAGGTGGGGAGTGCGGGGTTTGCTAGTGATCATTTCTTTAACGGACCCATCCTCAGAAATTACCCAACCGAAAAATCTGAAAAGAATCAAGATGCTGCCACTAAATCGTGCCTAGTCTCCGAAGTACGCTCCATATCGATATCTATTCAAATAAAGTTAAGAATAGTATATTACTATAATTTTTAGTAACTGTCTGCACATCATTCCCCCCTAAGTTAATTCTAGCACCACGAAATTGTATACGCACTTTTACTAACAAAGTTATAATAGGTCAAAATTGTCGCTTCTTTGCAAATTCAATACTGCATGTGGATATTCTCACATAATATATTCATATATTACGTGCTACTTACTAATGGGACAAATATTTTATCAAAGAAATACACAAAACTTTTCATACTTGAAGCGTCCAGCTTCCGGTTTCCGGACTTGTTTTAATCATTGACTTGTTCCCTTTCAACGACATAATCCTCGTCCTTTACATAGAACATTATACTCTCATATCGTATTTCAGGGATAAATGTCGTTATTCTCGTTTTGTAGTTTCCTAGAAAGATATCGGAATCCTCGGACATTTGGTGTACTCACACAGGACTTGTTAGCACTGATGAAGGGAACAAGTGGTTCCCCAAATATAGGTGTTTGCAAGACCAATAAATTAACACGAGCGAATGGGAAAAACAAGTTTTCATTATTTCAAATAATTTAATCGCTACAAATACCGTGTAATTACACTCAGATGTACTCACACAGCTGTGACGTTAAGTTTTCCATTGTCTCTCCCGGTAATGTATGGTCATGTTAATGGAAATCTGTAGAAATGTCGATGACTGTGTTTGAGAGATGATAAGCTGTCGACCAGAAAGTGCGACGGAAAATTTCAAGCTGGGGGAAGCGCAAAAGGGATGCTAACTATTGATAAGAAGAACATGAGACTCATTCAGGATTTCAAGTGTCTACAGTTGAATGTTAGACGGTGGGAAATATGGTATCAGCGTACAACCTGCTTGATGAACTGAAAACAATAGTTCACCAAGTTATGGCACATAATTCCAGTTACGGAATTTTCGAAGTTAGACGTAAAGAGGGCGTAAGAAGCCTTAGATTTTCACATTATTCGGTTCGAATTCTCTCTCTCTTCATCCAACTGGATGCAGCTGATACCATCTTCGACTTTCCGACTTAGTCCTTCTTTGCCATGAGTACAGCTCCAAATGTTCTCAGAATAGAAAAATCCTTATCAGAGCTTTCGGAGATAAACGAATTATTATCTCAACTCATAGCCGTTTCGCAAGAGTTCCTGGCACGCGTTTGCAGCGTCAGACAAACGAATTGTGTTTTTATTACAATCGCTTTAGCGCCGCGAAAAACCGATGCAACTTGCCGAGTAACTTCAACAAGCAATTGCCGCAGCGAAATTTAAACGTACGTGTAAGTTTCCTGGTTGAAAGCGATTCCAACGTATTCATCAACTCCATTCGGATCCAAAACATGCAGCCGCAAACGAGTCACTCATCTATACATTTAGGCCCAAGATAGCGCAGCTGGAGCTAAGCCTTCGCAGTTTATTTCCATAGTCGTTTGTCCTAGCAGATGTGAAAGTACCAATTTTAGGCGCTGCTTTTCTCTCATATTGCGGTCTTCTCTCTGATGCCTCATCGTTGAGACTACTCTCTGCTCTTCAATTTCCTCATTGTGGCAAATTGAAACAGATACAGATGGCATGCACAAGGGAGTTCCAGCCCCCGTCGCAGAGTCTTATACTCATAAGCATTTTGTCGCATTGAAGGTATCATCATCGGGCCAACCGCTACAGTCAAGTATCACGTAGTGACCATTGGCTCGCCTGTCTTTTTGAGACCTCGTCAATTGATTGGCTGGCTGAATTTAAATTTTATGCGCCGTCGGACCTTCCAGTAGCCAAGTCCTCTGCACAATGCTATGTCTAGACAGGTTCGTCCTACAGCCGATTACCGGAATCTTAACACGCAGACAGTGCCGGATAGATACCCGATCTCACAAATATATAACCAATTTTTGCAACTGCATGGAAAAACAGTTTTCTCTACGATAACATACTTTGAAATCCCGGTTACAGAAGAAGATGTAACAAAGACGACAGTGAATGCACCATTTGGGCTCTTTGAGCTCATCGGGATGTCCCTAGGTCTTAGAAATGCGACCCAAACGTTGTAGAGATATATTTCATGGCCGCTTACTTGGATGATTTTCTCATCTCGTCGTCCGGCATGCAGGAGCATCGAGAGCACCTACGCATCGTCTTCAACATCCACCTGAGAATAGACTCCGGATCAACAGGGACAAATGTGTGTTTGCTAAAGATGAGGTTGATTTCTTGGGTTTCACAATTAGCGCACATGAGTTTAAACAGCCGGGAGAGAAAGTCGAAGCCATCTTGTCCTACCCCAGACCCAAAACTCTGTGGAACCTCAAGCGCTACTTGGGAATTGTCAATTATTTCAGAGCGCACATCCCACACGTAGCTCAAACACAAGCTCTGCTCAACGAGCAGCTTAGAAATACAAAGAAGATGAGAGACTAGTTGATTGGATTCCGCAGCTGATAGATGCTTTCGAGACATTCAGAAAGACTCTCGCCAACGCCACAATGTCGATTTTTCTTCATTCGGACGCATTCGTTCTCTCAGCCGACGTATCTTCAACCGCGATCGGCGCTTCGTTAGAGCAGTTAGTAGATAGAAGCCATCCACATTTTTTTCAGGAAGCTGTCGTCGGCACAGCAGAAGTACAGCCCACACGTTCGTGAGTTTTCGGTAAATTTGTCAATGCTCAAGCACTTTGGCCATATCGTTGAAGGTAGGCACTTTAAGATACGTACTGATCACATGAGCGCAATGCTGACCACATTGCCTCCTAGTGTACCGTTACGGTCTTAAAAATGAAGTGCTCTAACACACTTCAAGGCCCTGATCCAACATGGATGGTTGCGCCAACGATTATTATTATTATTATTACTGATCACATGCTCCTAGTCAATGCATTTCAACAGCGTCATGAAAAAGTCTCTCCGCCTCTGATGCAGCAGCTTCATTGTATAGGTCAGTTCAGTACCAACATTGTTCATATTCCAGGTGAAGAAAATGCCGTTGCAGACGTACTCTCGCGTGTTTGCACGTTTACTACGCCAACCAGATGCGAAGCTCAGGCTGAGCCCAATGCAGACTTGCCGATTGAAGACGCCAAGTCGCTTAAGATCCAGCCGTTGCAGCTTGAAGGTGTTTGAGTCCTTTGCGACGTCTCTTCAGGCGTAATGCTTCCGTACCTGCCAGTATCACTACGGAGAGTATCCTTCAAAGTCGTCCGTGGATCATCGCACCCAAGTGACCGAGAAACATGCAGGCAGTTAAAAGTAAAATTCATTTGGCCTGGTACTGCGAGCCAAGATCCACAGCCTAACAACATCGGGGTTCCGGAGGCACTCTTCACTCACGTCCATTTAGACTTTATTGCGATGCCAGCACTTATGTGTTACTATCGCACACCCTGGATCGAGATTTGACCAACCGTCCTTTTGGGACTTAGTACTACATACAAAGAGGACAAGCTTCGCCATCGGACCTCTTTCTGGGAAGATCTATAAGAGACCGCCGCACGTGGTCCATTTCAACCTTCGTAGGCCGGATGCTCGAGATGTCCAACCAAAGGATGGAGTTTCTGGGTTGCCTTCAGATTACCCCTGACCAGTCGGACTCAATCGATAACAGATATCGCTGTACAACGAGCCCCACGACGCGCACTCAAACAAATGTTGTTTCTGCGTGCTTCTTGCTCGATCATCTTCCTTTCGTCTCGACTGCCATCGTAAGCGGACGTCCCTGCTCACTGAGAAGTGGTGACAGACGGATTGATAGAATTAAGGTTTAGTGTCTGTTCCCTGTACCAGAGTAGTCATTTGGTACTCAAGTGTACCAAGGTCCCTCTTATCTGCATAATGCAATGTTAAGCATTTAGATATATTTTCCCAATTGTTTGGGGTATTATAAGACTCTAATGCAACATCCACTTGCCCAATCATCTTATTTCGAATGATCGAGAGGGTACCATAATACTTGGGAGTACCTTTCGTGTGTTCATATATCTTTAAAATTCTATCTACACTTTTTTCCAGGAATTAAATTCCCTCGGGCGGCCAGAGAATTCCCTTAGGCTCTTCACTTCATCAGGGATTTTGCCCATTTCTGACAAATCCTGGTTATTTCCGATATTTAGAGGGACATCGACATCATTATTGATATCCGATGCAGGATTCATTATGGAATTAAAGATTCGCCTTCCTTGGTTCTCCAAAGTAGCGGCAACGATTTAAGGTATTATGTGTCTCAAATGTTCGTTTGTCACTACTTGGTTTTGTGGAATGACTGGGGCTGGAACAACATCTTCAGGTGGGGGTGGGTTTGGTATCTGTAGCACAGGCGGTCGAACAAGGTTTCTTGGGTTTAAGATTTTTCCGAAAAATCGAGAGAAAAGCAAATTGTTAACCACACTGAGATTTCGTTACTACACAAGATCACAATTTCCTTTACAAAAATACTTTGCAGCAATAACACTCTAATATTGTCACATCCACTTTTTAAACAATTTATAAATCAATCAAATTTGCTAGTTTTATGAAGAGAGAAAGGTGAAAGAAGAGAAAAGAAAAAATTGACAATATTTCAAAAGAAATTCTTAATGACACTTGAATTTTATGCAGAATTCCAGAAACTTCCAGAAAAGATTAAGTTTCATAAAATTGAAGTGAATTTCCTGTTTTTAGATTCAATTCAACCAATTTCCCGTGAAACTCACTTCAATAATAATAATTTTAACTCACACTATTTTCAGTAGAAACGCTCACAAGGCCCACTTTAGCATTAAAACTTCTAATTTGGATTCCTTTTCACTTTCACTTTTCTCTCCTTTCAATATAATATAGAAAATACAAATTGCTGTGCTGATTATGAGGTTCTGGACTGCAATCCGAAATTAGGCGGCGGTGGAAACCTCCAAATTCGCTTTTATTCGGTTGGTTATGGGCTACTCGGAGGCCTATCCTTAATGTACCGTTACGCTTCCAATGATTTGGTTATCAACTTTTGTTCACCACTTTCCTTCACCGGACACACGGTGGAAACAAAAATACAAACGCCCTCGTTTGGTTTTCATCAACTACAAAAGACGGTATCTTGCGCGGAGACACCTTTATTGTCGTTGTTTAGACTAACACGACCTCTTTACGTAACAGACGAATGCAGCTCCTCGGGCGCCAGTTAATAAGTGAAAGGTAACAGCTTTTAAAAAATAAAGCAAGTCGGAATACCGGAAGCTGGCGCTTCGGGTATAAAGGTTTTGTATTCATCTTATGTAAGAAATGTCAACGCACATTTTTCTATCCGTATGTAGTTACAAATCAAACATATTCCTTGATATTTTTCCAAACTACGAGACATACGTACATATTACAGCCATAGTAATATCTATGGCTCACCCTAAACAAACAAACTGCCTATTTCCGAATACTGTACACATATATACACGTATATAAATTGTTCGTACCCATATTTCCGATTTCTTATATCTATCTGAATTAGGCACTACCCGCAAAGTTTGGTTGGAGTAATTGATATTCATATACAAATGACTAAAAAACTAAAACAAAATAATTCTTTCCGACCCCATTCATAAGAACTCATTTCCTTGTGGTATTGATGAATTGACATGTGATGATGATGTCATGCAGGTTGTAGAGTGCACGAAATTCACAAAAAATGGTAAAGTTTTATCCCCTATAATTTTGTTAATAATAGTTGGAGTTTCTTCAAACTATGCCACATTTTGTATTTCTGGGATTAACATAAGGGGGGTGCCGAGAGAACGAGATCTGTTACACTTTTTGGGGGTCATATTTTGAGCCCTCACTCCCCTATGTTTCACCCAATATCAAATATGGAACCAGTTTCAAAAAGACCTTTCATTTGATATCCCACATGGCTACATTCTGTAAAAAAAAAATTTGCATTTTCCATTCACATGCATGGGGAGCACCCCTTAAACTTAGTGGCGCCATTTACTGCATGTAAAGGGAACACCAGATTATATACTGTCATCAATTTTCATGACAATCGGTCTAGCCGTTTCCGAATAAATCGGGTGTGACAGACAGACACCGACTCGATTCTAATAAGGTTTTGTTTCACACAAAAGCTTAAAAATTAATGTTGACAAAATTTAGGGTGAAACGGAGGCTGAGCAATGCAAATACGTTTACATAATATACAACATATTTCTATCCCAGCAAAGCGTTACGTTATACTATATAATATGTAATCGTGCAATATACAGCCAAAGCAAATGCTTAACACTTGACAAATTAAGCAGAATGCACTGCAACATTCTGGCCTTCGAGAACCGGGAAAGGAGTCCCGTTGATCGTTCACATACGTATTGTCACCTTTTCTATTCCAAGGAGCGGAGCGGGACTGTCGAGCTTGATGAAAAATGAATGATGGGGCTTGCGCTTACCAAAGATAAATTATTATTACGAATTTCCATGTTAGCCATGGTTTTGTCGATGTATAAAGCTGCTTTCAGCCATTGATTATAGCCTGTTAGCCACTACGTCGGACTTCCCACCATATTCCTATCAAATCCTGATTCGATTTTCCAGGAGATGTGATACCATCTGGATTGGTCAAAATTCGAGTTTTTGGCGATAAATACCTACCACTGAAGAACAGTGCTGAAATTTGTCCAATAGTCCAGTTTGATTTGAGATCATCCAAGTGTATCCAATGTAGATTTCGTGAGCTTGACCAGTAAAAAAGTCAAATAACCGTTAACAATTTTAACGGAGTTGTCTTTATTTTATAAGTTTACTCACTCACTTAGTTACCGTGATCGTACCGCTAAATTCAAATAAAGTGGAAAATTTTCACCTTTTATAACTTTGTTAATTATATTTGAATTTTTTCAAGCTTCTCAAAATTATGCCTTATATTATCTCTTATGTACCAATACCTAGGACGAACTTAAGGGGGGCTTTCGGGTAACTTTCTAAAATATGGTAATATACCATTCAATTACGCATGCTGCAACAAGCCGATATGAAATGAGGGTAATGATGGTTGAAAGCGAATCACATGTTCAACGATGCAAACCTGTGATAAGTTCACTTAAAATCAAAATCTAGAAAAAGTAATTTCAGTCATCATGAAAAACCTGCAGCCATAACAGTGTCGTCATTGCAATTTTATTTTAATTTTGATTTGCACTAGCGTTTTAGTTTTCTGTTTCCGTCTCTTTTTTATAGCAATCATCGCCAATGGCGCAACAACCAGATATCTCGGTTTCGCGCCACGGTCCACCACTTCGATATTTTTAAAAGCTGCCTGGCGTCCTGGGGTACGCCACCGCTCTATCTGAGGGAGAGTTTGCCCATCCATATAAACTTTCCTCACTCGCGCGGATTAATTAATCCGCCCACCGCAACGTCAAATGGGCGTTCATCCATAAGAGGCGATAATTCTTCGGAGGATTCTTCTCTGGAGCGCGGCGAGGAGTTTGCAATTTTTCTTGCTAAGAACCCAAGTTTCCGACGAATAATTAGGACTGGCAAGGTCATTGTCTTGTACAGTAAGAGCTTCGACCCTATAGTGAGATATTTCGAGCGGAAAAGTTTTTATAAGTTGCAATATTTCCAAATTTTCGGTGCTGGCAATGCCAACATGTCGTTCGTCTTGCCTTCATTAATGTGCAGCTTAGGATGTCGCGCCGCCTGCTCAATCTGGCACACAGGTCACATTAATCAAGTCAAACGCCTACTGCTTGAATGTTTGTGTAATCTAGTAATATCATATCGAAAGATGAAAAAAAAATATGCTTAGTGAAAAGGTAAGATCAGAGCAGAAATTCCTCAGGAGAGCGTATTCGGCCCTATAGTGTATCATATTTACTATTATGCTCTGCCAAACCATCCAAGACTTGGAAACCAGGACAATAGTGGCATTGATCGTTCTAGATATCGCATTATATGTAACAACTGCCATAAAACATACATATGTATATAGGTCAACCGAAAAGTCAGGCCATGAGGTCAACGTCACACAGTTGATTCTAGCGGAAAATAAACTGGTACCGAACATCAACTTTCTTTTGACAAGACCGAGGTACTGTTGAAAATTTCCTCACGCTACTCACGAAAATATTATGAATTGGTAGAAATGAAAATCACCATAAAAACATTACGAATCATTTCCATTGAATTGGGGTTTAAGCAATGTAAGATTCCGATCCAGGTTAAGGAGTGTCAAAATTGTGCTGTGCTATGAAGCAACGTAGATTTCCGATATAGTGCAGAAGGATGCTTTCTACAAGCAATTACACGTAGGTGACATTGCGATCGTGATCGTCAGGATCTGATTGGCAAGGTGGGCTCTGACAAGACCTTGCTCGAATAAGTGATGGCAAAGGACGAGAGATATAGTGGTTATTGGTACTGGAAAATACCGCTGAGCATTGGGCCGCCATAGAAAATGCTCTTTTCTCGAGTGCAAGGCAGGTTGTCGGAGGTGTGTTATTTATCGATGCACCTGCAGTTGGCAGATCTGGTACTTCCATTTGTATGGAAATCCGGGGAATCCGGAACCTTTCGGAAGGATACAAGAAGGGGATGATCGCTAAGATTCCAAAGAAGGGCACTCGTTTTCAGTGGGGTTTGGGGGGTGCTGCATGTTCCCTGCCATCGGAAAGATAATAGCTAAAATAATCCTGGAACGTATCAAAGAACATCTCTAAAGTTTGATCGACAGATTGCAGGCTGGTTTCCACTCTGGATCTGCTTGTAATGACCACCTCAACGTCTACGGATAATTTTGAAACAGTGTGCGGAGTTCTCTTCATTGATTTCGGGAAAGTGTATCTTATGTACTCTAGGGAGGGGGAGCATTCGGGAGGCAGTAATAGGTATCATCAGAACGACATTTGATGATGCAAAAAGGCACGTGCTGCATCGATGTGAAATCCCATAGGAATTTGAGGTCCAAAGCGAAGTCCGCCAGGGTTGCATCTTGTGCCCGACATTATTGAGGTTTTGTGTGACACAAAGCCTTATTAAAATTGATGCGATGACTGTCTGCCTATCTACAAGATTTGGTATCAGAATAAGTGGTCCTCAATATGTATGTATGAATATCTGAAAGCTTGTAATGATTGAAGGAATGTTTTGAATTTTTAACTATGTACGGAGAGAAAAACGTCTATAGAAGAACTTTATGTGGACACATAAGATGAACACAAAATCTTTGTACGCGAAGCGCCCAGCTTTCGACATTCAAACTTGTTTGATTTTTTTTAGTTATTTGCATACCAGTATCAATTATTCGAGTCTTACATATGGATATGTATACGCCAATGAGGTTCGCGTTTAGTATACAATTCAAATCAACACATGCATACATATGTACTTTATTACCAGCGGCAGTGGTGAAGCGCACGCGGCCGGCGACGTTCCTCCAAAAGAACGTCAGCAAAAGGCGGAAAAATGTCCTGATGGAAGTGGAAGAACTACTGGAGCATATTTCCTTTTACAGGCGAACATGGGCAGCAATGGAAGACGTCCGATAAGCAGACACAACCATGCTTCTCGCTGAGAACCCTGTAAACTTCAAACAGGTCGCCGACAGCCCACCATAAATCGAACGGAGGAGAAAGCAAAATGTATCTAAAGAAGCCTTCATTCGAAAGAAGAAGGCAAAGAAGGACAAAAAAGAAAACATACTATACCAAAGCAAAGGCGATTACGAATGGTAAATCGCTAACAGAAAAGGTGAAGGGACTAAGACAAAGGACATTAAACCGACGGAAATCAAGTCGTTTGCCCGAAAACAGTGGAGCAGAAGTGTCTTCCATACGGAAAAGCAAGGGTGGCGGAGTCCTCGTTGAATTAGGTCCGAAAATTGATGTTTTCAGTCGTACCTGTACAAGATCATGAAGGCACGACCTCCTGATTGTGTGTTGCAATGGAGTGGCGGGCGATGCCGACCACATCAGCAACTTTATGTTGCGAAGAAGATTTAGCTCGACCGGTGGAGAAACCGACTGGCAAGAGGTTCCTAGAGCTAGCAACTCCCTCCTCTCCCCTCTTGTTGATGTAAGGAATTTCCTGACATTAAGGATAGTTTTCGAAAGAATGGGGAGGTGTTTAGTTGGTTGTCCATCGACGTACCGCTGTGGAAATCCAACTCTGCGCATAAATGCATTCACCTATTCTACTCAAAAAAAAAAAAACCACCAGCGGTATTCAATTTATATATATATTTACATCTATATACATACATATGTATGCTTTTATACATAGCGTAAGGTGGACACACAATCAATTTAGATGGGTACATATATGTATGCATCAGTGTGTGGTAATAGACAATATTTGTTTATTTCCGTCCGTTGTCACATCCGCTTCCACAGAAATGGTTACACCTATTGATACGAAATTTGGTGGAAAGGTGAGGATCGGTAATTTGCATGCAATGAGTAACATCACCCTAGGTTGAGATTCAGGGGGAAGTGCGAGGGAACGAAAGTGATCTTTCCTTTCACGGAGCCATTCTCAGAAACTACCAAAACGAAAAATCTGAAAAAAGTCACGAAGCTGCCCCAATATGGTGCCCAGGGACCAAAATAAAGTTAATACCATACCACTATATTTTTTAGAAATTTATTGGTGACTCCCCTTAAGTTTGTCCTAGAATCATCAAGTTTTGCGGTACTATTGATCATAACGTAGAAGATGATACTACCAAGTTTTATGGGAACTCCGCTATAACTAACAAAGTTATAATGGATCAAATGATCTGTCTTATGCTTCAATCGAAGACTGAAAGCCAGTGTTATATTAGAGTGAATAGTCTGACATATTAAACGCAAGCATTATAGGCTGGGCGCAAATATTCTTATATAGGAAATACACAAAACCTTTCATACCTGAGGCGCTGAGTTTCTGGTATTTTGACTTGTTTCTTGTATATATATATTTGTATATCTGAGAAGCGTAATTTACTGCCATTGGTGGCAACGAACCGAATATCGCCCGACGCATTTAATTAACAGCGTTCGCTGTCTAAAACCCGAAAACGTAGTTATCTCAACATCAAGATCAAGTTGAGATGCGTCCACTAGTGCAGGACTAGTGGTCCTTTTGTGTGTTGCTACATACGCGCATAGGCCTCCCACCTCTACCTCCAAAGTGGAGCGAGAGTTTTATTATTGACTACGATGCTGTGGAACTTACCCTCCTAAGATGGCCGATGAAGGCCCGAGAGCACTTAAGGCATAATAGTAGAGGAAAAGTTCGAACCTTTCTTGAAATCCTTGGGGTGATGGCGTGTAGGCGTGGTTTGACGCGCTATACCCCACCAAGGGATGAATAGCAATCGTATACATATATACTAGGTATATCAAAAAGTCCCTGGAATTGAAATTATAAAGTGAATTTGTAGTTACATAAATGACTTTGATTTTCTTTGTAATTTCCCTAACCTTGTATAGACTTATTCCAATGATTTTCTAATTTAAGGATCCCACCCCTATAGTGGATTTCTTGAAGATGGTAAAATACCCGTTGGCGGCAGCTATTATCTCTTCATTTGATGAAAATGATATTCACGTGAGAATTTTTTTGAGGTGTGGGAACAGCCAACAAGGGAGCCAAATCTGGCAACTAGAGTTGATGTTGCAGCAATTTGTACTTTAATTTCGTGATTTTAGCTATGGTTTTAATCGCTGTTTGGGCAGGGTCATTGTCTTGAAGCAAAATTACTTTTTTCCTCAGCAAGTCAGGCCTTTTCTCATGAATTGTTTTACCAGTTTGGAGGTAATTCACTAACAAAATTTCATTAACATCCTTAAACACTGATGCTAACATCTAACAGCTGATTTCTACTCACGAACTCGCTTCGGTGCCGAAGATTTGAGTGGACACCACTCCTTAGCCTCTTGCTTCGATTCAAGATCATGGCGACAGATGCAGGTCTATCTAGGGATCTTAACCTTAGTTCTAATATCTCCGAATACAGGTATAGCAGTCTGCGAATATTTTGGTATACTTTGTATGTATGTATGGCAATCGAACTGCAACCAAATTCAGATTGAAATATTCTTGAAACTGTTCACGACAGTGCGCTCGAATTGTGCCGCATAACAGCTAATTTTATTTTATACAATCTTGCCAAACGATTCGCATATTGTTGTATGGAAAAATATATTCTCGATAGATTTCAAACGTAATAGTGTGATTGTTCTGAACAAAACTGCAATTTCACCAGAAATGATTCGGGAACTGAAGATGCTAATCAAACGAAACTCGCATCGAAGTGAAAGGAAAATGTCTCGACGACCAAACTCTTCGAAGTTTCCAAAGTACATAAGCTAAGCCGGAACTATAATAATGAAATCCCTCAATGAGAACGTCGTGAAATGTTTCCCTCCGAGAGTTTTGTTAAACAGAAAATTCGGTAACAACTGATTTTTTCGTTGCCTACACAACTGAGTGGTTAGAGCACAAGACTGTCGTACGGTGCAAATCTCACTGGTGGTAGTGGAATTTGTATAGTGATTTGATGTCTGATACCAGTCGACTCAACTGTGAATAAGTACCTGAGTCAAATCAGGGTAGTAATCTCGGCGAGCGCAATGCTGACAACATTGCCTCTCACAGGGTACTGTAATCCCGTAGTATACCGTTACGGTCTTGAATGAAGTGCTCTAACACATTTCAAGGCCCTGATCCAATATGGATTATTGCGCGAACGATTATTATTATTAACTGAATTTAGCATAGGAAATGCTAAACAGATGCCGTAGGAAATGTCATTCAAAATTTGTTTCTGTGAAGTGATTTGAATGCCAAGTATTCAAACGAGTCAATACGATTATGGGCGTGAATGAGTTTTGATAGATATCCAATCTACGTTCGTTAAAATGTTGGCCTTGTAATATGCCCATTACAGTTCCAGCTTTAGAGTAGAAAGAGCCAAGGAATTGCTTTTTCCAGTCGAAAGTGGTGAGTTGCTGAATTTGTTTTTTCGCGGCGACATCCCACTCACCATTAAGCAGTTTGTGAATAATTAGAATCACAGAGATCTTTCGCCATAGAGGTCTTTCGAAAATTCACACCCTCGGATGGCCACCCAAAAGCATGCAACACCGATGGTGACGGTGTGAGCTATTCTTGGATCATGGTATCAAAATTAAACCGACCATATACCTTGAAACTATCTTAGGGCCTGGTATTAAAGACCTGGCCAAATGAACATTTCGATCAAAGAACGTGGATTGTTAAAAAACAAGACTCAACACCATCTCACAAAGTGCGCGTCAACCAAGAATGATTCAGAAAACAATCTTCCACGAATGGTTATCAAATTGTCCTAATACAAATCCGTTAGACTGTTCTGTCGGGAGTATATTGAAGAAGGTTGGCGCTTCGCGGAGAATGGGCTAAAATCCTCTAGAGCCACTTTCGGTCTGCCTTAAAGAAGTGAGCTCGACTACTCACAAAAAGGTTATTTCCAACGTTACCAAATCCAAATTACATGGTCGAAAATCGAAACAAAAGACTCAAAAATAATTTCAATTATGTGCGAATCGTATTGCAACTACAAAGTTTTCATTGATTTGGTGGTGGTCCGATGCTAAAACAATTCGAAAAACTATTGTGATTAACGTGAGGTTCATTAGCTTTAGACTTTTATACATAAACAAGATGAGTCCGTCCCATTTCTACATTTATATATTTCCATTATAATATATTTCAGATGATAGAGCGATGGATTGATTATCTAGCAGAGGAACGCTTACCTTTCTATTGGGACAAAGATTGTAACCTTCTGGAACGAGGAAGTTGGGGAACAATGTGCTGTCAACTCAAACAAGTCCTCAAACGTTTGAAGGGATATTATGAATCTGAACCAGGGAAAATATTGAATATTTTCCGTATGTTTCGAAAAGAATCAACGTAATACCACTTTTGTTAATGTTTAATCTTTCAGTTGACGATGACGAAATTAGTAAACTGAACAGCAGCGCGCCAATCAGTGTTGTTCAAAGCGAACAGGAAGAAGTGAAAAGTAATTCGATTGTGGAATGGATTGTTCGAGGAATTTTGGGCTTATTTTTATCGAAAGATAACTCCAACGCGTAGTTGCAGCGTCATTATATAAACATACATTTTTAGTGGTGAGCCGCGTTCTTCGCTAGATTATTTACCATCGTAGATGAATACCTTCTACAAATATATTTTAGAGTTTTTATACAGTCAATAATTTTTTTCTTTGATTCTCCTCATTTTATTTAAAGATTTATGAATCAGGAGACATCACTCCTTCCCCGAAATTGAATACAGTCCTTCAGGAGTTGGAACTCTTTCCTCTTATGCAAACGAAACAACACGAGAATATTCATGAGTTTTAACCATAGTGCAGGTAAATAGGTTGGCTATGTCCCAAAAAGAGGTAAAAAACCTGGCTGTCTGGAAAGGTGAAGGCGGATCGATGAACTTTAGCTGAGAGCTCTGTTAATGGTTGCGAGAGGGGCTAAACGAGTGACAAAAATAATTCCACCCTTCCGAAGCAGAATCTGGCACAAATTGCACCAACTGCGCTACCATATACCGCAGCAAGAAAGATGGTCCTGTGATGCGCATTAATGCTAGGCTTCTCATTTCCTATGGTAAGCAGCTAAAGAGGTGGATGAATTTTTCATCAAGATTCGCAATTGTATCACATCCAGTGAATTTCCGGGGAGAGAGGGAAGGGGGACAGCATGTACGGGATGCTGCAAAAGAGGACTTAATACTTTTCGAAGCTGATAATTATTGCAAAATGGGAGAGTGGCGGGGCTCGAAAATGATCATTGCTTTCACGGATCTACCCTCAGATATCAGCACCTGTATAAAAAAAAGTAAATAAAAAATCACACTTTTTCTGACAAAGTTATAATAGGTCAAAATTGTCTCCCTTGTGTGAATTTACAGCAACCTACGACTTTAAAATTCAGTATTACACTAAAGCGAATCCTAAATGTACAGTGCGCGAAATTTGTTTAACCGCACACAGTCGTATTCACAAAAGTAATGATAAAACGCCTGTACTCAAAATTTTATTTGGGTAACATTGTGTTTTGAAAGCGTACATTTGGTATTATATGTGAAACCACCAAATTGAGAATATTACGTTATTTCAATTTCAATATGTGTATTCGATTCCACCTGTTTTGCCTGAAGTTCGCCGCAGTGTCATTTTAGACGTCGTGGCGAGTTTTTCCCCATTTTCTGTACTTTGCAATAACGCGGCTAGCGTGCGTATCTGCACAAACTTGCGCAGCGCTAGTCAGAATTATTATAGGAAAATTGAAAAGCCATTCCATTAGAAGCCACAACAAAACCTTATTAAAATCGATGTCTGTCTGTCACACCCGATTTATTCGGAAACGACTGAACCGATTATCACGAAAATTGGTGACAGCATGTGATCTCTTGTTCCCTTCCTCTATAATGAGCGGCGCTATTTTGTGTTAAGGGGCGCCCCATACATGTGAATGGAGGCTGCACAATTTTTTTTTTCACAAAATGTGGCCATGTGGGGTGTCAAATGAATCAGTGTAATTAGGACTTTTTGAAACTGGTCTCATATTTGACATCGGGTGAAGCGTAGCAAAGTGAGGGCTCAAAATATGATCTCCAAAAAGTGTAGCAGGTCTCGTTCTCAGAACCTATCCAACCGAAAAGTTCACACAATCACATTTTATGTTCATACAAGAAGTACAGCCCTTGCATAAGGGATAACATAAAGCATAAGTTTGGGAAGTTTGAAGGAAATCCAACTAGAAGGTGAAACTTTTACATTTTATGTGAATTTGGTGTATTCTAAAACGTGTATGGCGTCATCACAACATATCAATTCGCCAATACCATAACAAGTTTTTAATCATTTATATATCAATATCAATTACTCGAGACATATATATGTATTTATATGCGCATGTAAATGAAGCTTTGGGATAGTGCCTAATTCAGATAGATATATTTGTACATTGAACAAGCGATATAGATAGATGGCTGGCAATGGAGCCCTCAGACCATAACACCACCAGAATTGTGTTTAACCGTTTGAGCGGTATATTTGGGATTAACACCTTTCTCCCGTCCATGATTTTCCACAAGTACTGATTCGACTTCCCGAGCACTTATCGTCGAATTCGTATCCACAATCCGCTTCATAATTCGACGCATTCGAATTGTGGTGAAAACTTTCCGTCCTGTTCAATTCTCTACCTTTGGATAACACTCGGCACAGTATTGCGATTCACTCCATGCTGGTGAACTGCGATGGACATCAGGCCGCCAGATATTTGTTCCTCCAATAGCTGCACGTACTTTTCAGAGTTCATTTTCCCCTAATGGACGCTAATTCGGCCCAACTGTTAAATCTGATAGCACCCCAGATCATTACGGAGCCATACTGCCGCTTACTTAAAATTACTTCCTCGTTTCGGATGTGGAGGAAATAATATGACCAGCCGTCCGGACCATCCAAATTGAATTTCTTCTCATCTGAAAATACCACACGTCTCTACTTTTTAAGATTTTGTGTGAAACAAAACCTTATTAGAATCGAGTCGATGTCCGTCTGTCACACTCGATTTATTCGGAAACAGCTGGACTGATTATTACGAAAATTGGTGAGGGCGTGTGATCTGTTGTTCCCTTTACATGCAGCAAGTGGCCCAATTTTGTGTTAAGTTTAAGGGGGGGCTCCCAATATATGTGAATGGAGGGTGCAACATTTTTTTTTCAAAAAAGGTGGCCATGTGGGGTATCAGTTAGTACTTTTCGAAACTAGTTCCATATTTGACATCGGGTGAAAAGTAGGCGTGTGGGGGCTCAAAATGTGACCCCCAAAAAGTGTAACAGGTCCTGTTCTCCGAACCTATCCAACCGAAAAATCTGAAAAAATCACAGTATCTCTATGAAATCTAAGGGATAATATAGTGCACAATTGTTTCAAGTTTGAAGAAAATCCAACTATTATAGACAAAGTCATAGGGGTGAAACTTTGCCATTTTATGTGAACTTCGTGCACTCTACAACGTGTATAACGCCATAATCACATATCAATTCCTCAATACCATATGGCTTCTTGTCAAGAGAGGTTAACGGTGGTTTTCGTTTCACTTGCCGGCATTTAATAAATGGTGGATTTCTAATTACCCTCTGTATATTGTGGACATGCGTTTTTACGCCAACTCGTCTGTTGATCTCCCTCGGAGTAAGAGTTGAATTAGGGGCCTCCCTCAAAATTCTACGTTCCTGACGTGAAGTTATCGCTCGTGGTCGGCCAGGTGGCTTTCTTTTCCCGTAGTTTTCCGGATCCGGAAACAAATTCGTCACTGTCTTTGGAATCCTACCAATAGTTCGCCCAATTCTAGCAAAACACTTTAATTCCCGTGTGGGAATTCTAAAATCTTTGCGATTTTGGAATAATCTAACAATTTATCACGACCCATTTCTCCAAATATCAAACTGTTCTTTCCTCTACCTTGAATGCCTTTTTTAAGGTTTTGTGTAAAAGAAAACTTTATTAAAATCGATTCAATGTCTGTCTGTCTGTCTGTCTGTCACACGCACTTTTCTCCAAAACGGCTAAACCAATCCGAACGAAATTTGGTGGACAGATGGTAACTATGAAATGCCACGCATACAGCGGCATAAATTTAGGTGGATTTTAAAGGGGGGCTCCCCATACATCCAAAGGTGGGATTCAAAAAAATTTTCTACCCGATATAGTCGTGTAGGATACACTTTCCTCAGAGATGGCTGTACCGATTGGCACGAAATTTGGTGAGAAGGTGGGAACTGTGGACACCCACATATGCAGTGAGTGATATCCTTCTCCGTTGAGATTGGGGGGGGGGGTCCCCAAACATGTAAAAATGTGTAAAAAAATTTTTCACTGAATATAGTCATGTGGGGTATCAAATGAAAGGTCTTAATTAGTACTTTTCGAAGCCGTTTTGAGATTTGTTAAAAAGGCGGGGAGTGGGAGGGGTAGAAAAGTGATGATTTCTTTAACGGATCCATTCGCAGAAGCTACCCAACCCAAAAATCTGAAAAAAATCATGAAGCTGCCTCTATATGGTGGCCCCGTATTATTCCCTTTTTCACTAAAATTCCTATTCTGGGCCCCCCCGAAAACTCCATACCCGGGGAGAATATCCCCTTTCCACCCCCTCCCGTCAGGCCTATCTCGTGAGTATCTAATTTCAATTCGTTCTCGTATGTAACTCAGGATTGAAGTTATTTTTCGGGTATTTAAACAATGGGTACAACTATGTTCGTGATGGGAGGGTTGCAGTTTAGAATCGTTTTGTTTCACTATAACGTATACTTAGCATCCTCGATAGTTAGCAGTATGTGATCCACCCCAATTGCTATATTTCATTCTTCTTTGTTTTGCAGTTAAAAGTTGATTGAAAATCGCCGCAGATCTAGCAAAAGTTTGGTTGGTGTGGCAAACTCCCGGCAATTTTGACACTGGGGTGGGTCGATTCTTCTCCGAAATTCCTTAACGGTTATCTATCGATAGAAGAGGTAACGTAGATTATAAATCGGATGATTTTCATGGGCTTTCAGTTTGCAATTGGTTGGTTCCAATTCAAATCGGGAGAGGCTGCAAGGCTTTGTTTTAATTCACAATATTGTAAATAGTTTTAACTGCAATCTGCTGCATCTTTTATTTCGTCTAAATTCACACCAGGCTTAATACTAAGTGTACTCAGGTTTTTTTTCGAAATATCGAACGCAAAAATTACTTTACGAAAATGATCTGCGCTATAGATTTGTATCTTCACTTCATGGATGCTACCTTTGGTAACAGGAGCTATATGAAAATTATTATTCACAATAAGTTGCAAAATAAGTTTCACTAGTCTATTGTTATTTTTGTCACAGAAATAAAGAGTTGATAGTTTTAGTTTTTTACAGCCGTGAGCAGTTTGTTGGCTGGTCTCATTCAGTAATTTCAATCGGTTTTGGTTTGAAAAGGTGACCGATTCAGTTTTCGAGAACTTTCCGGGATTCCTTGTTTTGTGTGAAACAAAACCTTACTAGAATCGAGTAGATGTCTGCCCGTACGTCTGTCTGCCTGTGTGTTTGCCACACCCGATTTATTCGGAAATGGCTAGACCGATTGGTGAAAGCGGGTGATCTGTTGTGCCCTTTACATACAGCTTAATTTTGTGCCATCTGATGTTAAGATTAAGGGGGGGCTCCTCATACATGTAAATGGAGGGTGCACATTTTTTTTTTCATAAAATGTGGTCATGTGGGGTATCAAATGAAAGCCCTCAATTAATTTTCGAAACTGGTTCTGTATTTGAGATCGGGTGAAACATAGGGGAGTGAGGACTTAAAATATGAACATCAAAAAGTGGACCAGGTCTCGTTCTCAGAATCTATTCAACCGAAAAATCTGATAAAAATCAGTGATGCATCCCTGTGAAATCTAGGCCTCCCGTTCCGATATCTGCACAAATAAAATTAATAATAGTATATTTCCACTTTTTGAAAATTTCCCCAGCAACCTCCCTTATGTCCATCCCAAAAGTACAAAAATTTGGCATGGGTGTAAGGAATAACATAATGCACAATTTGGTCAAGTTCGAAGAAAATTCAACTATTATTAACAAAGCTATAGGGGGTGAAACTGCCAGTTTTTGTGAATGAATGTGACGTCATCATAGTCAGTGGGGTCGTAAAGAATTAGTTTGTTTTAGTTTTTTCGCATTTGTATATGAATACCAATTAGTCCAAACTGACATATGGGTATGTACGTACATATATAGAACATACGTGATAATGAAGTTTCCGGGTGGTGTCTAATTCAAATAGATATATTTGTACATTAAACCAGCCGTATTTAATACGTACTATATGTACGTATGTACGCTTTTGCGCACGAAGTAAATCGGAAATATAGGTACGAACAAATTATATACGTGCATATATATGTACAATATTCGGAAATAGGCAGTTTGTATGTGTAGGGTGAGGATAATATCTATGATTACAGTCATGTACGCATGCCTTGTAGTTTGGGAAAATATAAAAGAAGATGTTGGATTTGTAGCTATATGCGGATGGAAAAATGTGCGTTGAAATTTCTTATATAAGATGAACACAAAAACTTTATACCCGAAGCACGAGCTTCCGGTGTTCCGACTTGTTTTGATTTTGGATTACGTTTACTTTTTGTAACAATAATGTGTCTATCGATGCTAGTGTGAATCTTGTCATGGGGCTGCTTTTTATGTGCATCTGCATTCATTCATATTATCGACGGTAATGTACTGATTGGTGTCAGGTTTTTTTTTGGAGTTGATTTTCTTTGTTCGATGTAGAGCCCTTCTCAGCAAGAAGACTATATGCAAGAGGAGCAAATCCAGCGGCAAAGCGGTGTGGGACCTTATTGTGTACCTTGCGGGTAGCGAAGAGGTAGGTAAGTGACTGGTGACCCATGTGATTAATGTAATGGGTTGTGGTAATGTCACCTCGATGGTTTTCTTGTGTGGCTTTCCCACTCTATCCCAGCAAGAAACAAATTCATCCGAAAGATTGATCTTGAGTCATCATCATCAACGGCACAACACCGATCCTAGATAGGAGAAATTATCAACGGTCTCAAAGTTGTAGTCTCTTATCTTTATTCTTCTCGTTTGACCAGTGTGATTCGAGGTTGTTGGTTGGTTGGCTTCTGGTGCTGACATTGCTACTATGTTCTTCGTCTTGCCTTCATTTATGTGCCCGAGATCTCGCGCCGCCTGCTCGATCTGGATGAAGGTAGAGTGTACATCTCGGGTCGCTCTTCCCATAATGTCAATATCGTCAGCGTAGGCCAGTAGTTGGATACATCTGAAGCGGATGGTGCCTCTTGGGTTGACATCTCCATCGCGAATCACTTTCTCCACGGCTAGATTAGAAAGCACGCATGCTAGGGCATCCCCTTATCTTAGACCGTTGTTGATGTTGAATGCTCTCGAGAGTAATCCTGCTGCTTTTATCTGACCTCGCACATTGGTCAAGGTCAGCCTAGTCAGTGTTATTAATTTCGTCGGGATACCAAATTCCTTCATGGCCGCGTAGAATTTTATCATGGTTATGCTGTTATAGGCAGCTTTAAAGTCGATCTTGAATGCATCTATTTATTCCTTCTTCACTTCCTGTGAGAGTAAACATGAATAATTGCCGAGAATGATGCGCGCGTTTGTTCATATCAAGCTTCCTATAGGGACATTTTGAAGCATCATTCGTCCAGTGATTCCATTAAGGTCCATTGTTCCGGAATGAATATTTGATGAAGCCTTTGGTTCCAGTTAGGATGTGGGAAGCCATAAAACGCTGCGCAATATCTATTATTATGACAGGTATTGGACACGTGGTCGCAACAACTCGCAGCCATATGCTCGCAACCTATGTGCGCGCACACCAATGCACTATATCACACTCGGCACTAGCACGAGCCCTTATGCGCGGTATTTTGGTGGCGCAACTCCCATCAAGATTTTTCGCCCCCATAAAAGTTCAAAAAATGCGCCGGGAGTTAAATCTGCTGTATATAGTCTTCTTGCTTCCCGGTTGTAAACCCTTTCATAAATTCATTCTGGGTGGACTAGTGCAGTTGCTCGAGGCTATATTCAATTGCGGTTAGTCCGGCGCCAGAGTTAATTCCTTTTTTCTCGATAACATTATATATTTTTATTTTGCAATTTTTTGAAAATGTTAGCATACAGAAAGAATACTCGGTATTCGGTGGAATTTGAGCTCAAGTATCACTCATCGCTAGCTGCATACGGTGCCATAGAGTCAGCTGGGATGTTGCGCAATCCCCATCTCATGGGGTATTCTAGTTAAGTCTAGACCCAGATGGAATAATAGTTTATATGAACAATGATGATTTGCTTTGTTCACAATTAACACTAGCTAATACCGTTGTAGCCTTTTATTAGTTATAGTAGATCAAAGTTGTCATTTTCATATGATTTTATTGCACGCCGAGAGATCACGTAAAGTCAGCATCAAATTAAAGTGGAAAGTCATACGTATTGAAAGCCCCATAAACGAAAGGGAATATGATGAAAGTATTCTGACAAGTTGTAAATTTGCTAGCTTTGGATAGATATTCTTTTGTAAAACAGTTCCGTGTATGGTTAAAAGAGAATATGGATGGTATGAACGGCAATATATGTATATACATTCGTAATAGAAGGCGATATTTTCTTGCGTGAACATCGGTATGTATGGATGGGTTTGCTTGCCAAGTAAAGTGGTAATGTTCAGATGCGTATGTACATATTTGCGTTTTGAGATGGCCGTGTTCTTCAAATGCGTACATACATACACTTACTAAAAGGCAATGTCCAATGTTTGTTTGTTTAGGATGACAATACATTAACTACTCGTATATTTTCGATGTGTTCATCATTTGGAAATACGTTTTGGGTGTTCATCTAGGAAATAAAACGCAACCTCTATTGTTACAACGCTCATTCAATATTTTCTCCAGAATAAACTTATCACATGGTCAACAGATTTACATATTTATGAATAATATAATAAATTAAAAAAAAATAATAACTACTCATTGAAGAAAAAGCGTAAAGCATATCACTAGTTACGTAGTATTATTTTCACAAGTATCTTTACTTTCTCTCCCCAACCTCCTCCAGTTCCTTGTTTTTTCGCGCTTCTTCCAGCTCTTTCTGCTTCTGTATAAGGCGAAGTTCCGTTGGTGTTAGCATTCCTCTTAAAATGGTATCATAAGAAATGGTTACACCCTTGTTCATCATCTTCTGGAAAAGTTTCCAGCATTCGCGTTCCTTTAGTGATCGGACATATTCCGGGTACTGAGTATCATTCGTAGTGTTGTTATTTTCTGAAACATTTTCCTTCGAGCTTCCCTGAGTGGAGGTGATTGTCGTTAGATCTTCTTTACTGGCAGTTCTCCTCGGAATAGACATTTTGGGTTCACTGCGTGAAAGAGAAAATCATAAGAATTGATTGTAATAAAAAGAAACAAGTACGACCTTTGATAATAATAATAATTGGTTCTGCTCATTCTAAACCGTAACATTACATTAGGGGACAATACGATCAGCATTGCGCTCGTCCGTGATTATTATCCGAATTTGACTCAAGTACTCACTCAAAGTTGAGTCGACTGATATCGGACTTCTAGTCAGGGTATAAATCTCGCTATCACCACTGAGGTTTGAACCTCGACCTTCCATTACGGCAGCCTACTGCTCTAATCACTATGCGATCTAGACACAAAAGGAGCAGAAGGCGTGAGCACCTCTTACGATGCCGGCGAAACTTAGCGAAATGAATGAGTATTTTTTTTTTCTAAGCTCACTTTTGTAAAAAATAACAACCCACCCAACAGCTTCTGTCTGAATCTGAACGGTTTCACTTTTTAAAAGTGTCAACTTAGTTTCTCCATTGTACCAATTAATCTTATATCTATCTAATATAGTCGCTGCGATTGGCGGGGACCTGTTCAGAACAGTGTTTTAAATATTCCAAATCAGTAGTTTCGGCCAATAGTAAGCTCTGAAGTTATTTTGCGTATCAGCATTTCGTCTCTCCGGGGAACTATTCATCGTATCATCTGCATTTTCTGCAGAGTTGCTACTTCCATTTATACAGTAAACCTGGGAATCTGAACCCCATAAGCGGAAGAAAAAACGCACCCGCCTTGGTTGCGTCATTTGAAGGGGAGTATTCTGTATTCTGTCGCAGATATTCCGTTGTGTCAACGGTAACGTTCGGTTTGCTGTCTTGTCCGGAGGATGTTGAGGACTTCAATAGACAATGACATCTTTCCCCAAACACTTCCATTACGCGTTGGAAAACTACTTTATAAGTAGTAGTTTTACCTGCTCATTTAACATATCCATTGAGAAAAACCAACTCGGAACATTCATAAGGACATAAATATTTGCACGGTTTTGATGGAGATAATGTCCAAGATGCACAAGAAACTTCACACTGGGTGGCAATAGAGTAGAATAGAATACATTTTTGGAAGATTCGCAGGCCACCAACATATCGGATTCGCACTGAACGGGATTCGAACCTTTTCAAGCGTGAGTCATTCTGAGGCTTTAGGAAATGAGGTTGAATGAGAACTACATGCAAGTCTCAAAGTTTTCCCCCAAGTGAAATATGAAACCGGAAGCTGGATGAATTTCTTATGTAAAGAAATTTGAATATGTGTTTGCCCGATTAGCACCTACTACATAATATATGCATAATCTTGAATTTGCAAAGAAGCGGCAAATTTGACCTATTACAACTTTGTCAGTGATACTGCGATTTTCACCAAACTTTGTAGAATTATGTTATAGCCTACATTGCTGCGAAATTTGGTATTTCTAGGATGAACTTACGGGGACCTTGCACTCAATTACTAAAAACTATAGTAATATACTATTATTAACTTTATTTGAAAGGATATCGGCATGGAGGGTATTTCGGAGCATAGGCACCATATAGTGGCAGTCTGTTGATTTTAGTTTTTGAGAATGGGTCCGTTAAGGAGATGATCACTTTCGACCCGCCGCACTCCCCACTGTTTTCAACAAATGTCAAAACTAACACCGGCTTCGGAAAGTACTAACCGAGACCTTTCATCTGATATCCCACACGACTATATTTGCGAAAAAAATTTACCCCCCTCCCCTTTTTCATGTGTTGGGACCTCCCTTAAATTCGACGTAAAAGGATGTAACTCGCTGTATGCGTGAGCGTTGACAGTTCCCACCTTTCCACCAAATTTGGTGTCGATCGCTGTAACTGTCTCCGAGAAAAAAAAACGTGTGGCAGACAGACAGTAAACCGATTTGAATAAGGTTTTGTTTTACACAAAAGGCTTAAAAATTAGTAACAGTGACACAAAATTGAAACGTAGTCATATATTATTAATAAAGATTGGAAATAAGGCGGGGAGTCTGTCAGAAGGATTATGATGACAGTGTATAATAAGCTAATACAAGGCGGGATCATCTGCAAACCGCAAATCAGCGAGGAAATGCCGGTTTGCCATTTCTCCTTCAAGGAGAGGAGGAACATTTTAGGGTAATTTATTTAAAAGAAAAATAGAGAGCTTTTTCTGTTTTCGAATAAAATTGTGTTTTATTTTGCAAATGAGGTATGTATTTGAAGTCTTGATGTTAGCCTTTCTCTTTTAGACAGGAGAGTAACATATTTTGGTAACTAGCCGTTTTCTTTTCTATTAGGAGACCAATACTGATAAAAAGAACAATAGGTCACCGAAATATGTCTTCCATTTGCAAAATGAAATACGTTTTCTGCCAAAAAAGGATGCCTTTTTTGTAGATAAAATCTAGAAAATTGGTTTATGGGCTCGACTTGAACTGCAAATATTTCTTCCACTGTTCTCATATCTCCGTTCTAACCGTAACGAGTGGATTTTTTAAAACACTTAAAAATCATAACGTTGAGCACCTTGCTTCAAATCCGTGTACAAAAATGGAGCCAGGTGGTGCGGTTGGTGGCCTATTCGCTCGTATCCTTGCTGCGAGAGGTGCAACAGATCCCCGGCGTATCATATGAGGAAACTCCTTCGCTGTATTGCTAAAATTATTAATGTCATGCTCCTGGAACGAGACTTCAAGCGTTTAATAGGGTTAATTATCAAAGCCTTACGAAATGCGGGTTTACTTACCAGATTTGCCGGACTTTCTTAACAGAGGTGGGCGCTTCAGCCGGCTTGAATCAATCGCAATAAGGGATTCCTCCTTTTCGGAGTCACTACCCTCGGAACTAATTAGGGACACCAACGTGACGACGTCACACCCCAAAGTCGGTCGAGTACGTGCGATTGATTTCTTGCCCCCTTTCGCCTTGGACTGTTCGGCGGAGGTGTCTACGCTCTCTGGGGTTTTACTTTCGACTACACCATTTTCACTAATTTGACTGAAAGTGCTTGATGTTGGGCGGCCGGAGATCTTTCTCCGTCGAATTTTCCGCTTATTAGCTAGGGTGGCTTTGCTATTTTCGTCGTGTGGCCTTATAGGTGCGGACATAGCACGCACTAGCGGAGTCCGTCGCTCCACCGTCAAAGACAAGGCACTAACTACTGAAAAAGCTGGATTTCCGACGGTACCTCGACTAGCTTGGAACTGGGCTCGTCGTGCAGATGCTGAAGGTTGAAAGCGTTGCGATTGATCAACAGGTTTTAGCTTCGAGTCCTTTAATTCCTGCTCCAAGCGCTTCTGTACGTCTCCAGTCTGGAAATTTACTTTTAAGTAGACTCGTTCGTCAGATTAAATCTAGGTATTAGAATAGAGTAAAAAATACGTATAGCGAGTGCGATATTTGCGAAATGAAATCGCGATTAACACAAACATATTCTGAGGCTATGGATGGTGAAATACAATATTAATGAGATAACACAGAAAACCGATTTCTATATTACATACCTCTGACTCACTAACTTGTTCCGAATCTGTTTCCTCGGATGAAGATGACGAAGATTCTTCGCCCTCAATACCATTTGAATCTTTGCTCGAAATATTAGGATCTAGGAATATTTTTAAATTGTAGCGGTCATCTTCAGCTTTAGATTGTTTTCTTGTGCGCTCAGCATTTACTTTGCTGGAAAAAAAAACAGAAAAGCATTTAGAATATTCTGAAGCTACTTATCCAAAAAATGTAAATCGATCTAGAAACCAATAACTTTAGTGTGAGAATGTTCTATTCCGTAGTTTCTGAGATTTTGTCTAAAAACCATACCAAAGAGGCTTCACTCTAGGCAAATCAGCAAGAGATCAGATTTTCTCTTTGCGGCAAGCGATGGAAAAACTGTTGGAATATGGACAACAGTTCCACCACCTATTCATCGACTTTAAAGCCGCCTATGCTAGCATAGCCAGGGTAAAACTGTACGCGGCTATGAGAGAATTCGGTATCCTGACGAAATTAATAAGACTGACTAAGCTGACCCTGACCAATGTGCGAGGCCAGATAAAAGCAGCAGGATCACTCTCAAGACCATTCGACATCAACAACGGTCTACGACAAGGGGGTGCCCTATCATGCGCCCTCTTTAACTTGGCCCTTGAAAAAGTGATCCGTGATGCTGAGGTAAATGCAATAGGTACGATCCTCTTTAAGTTCACCCAACTACTGGCCTATGTTGACGATATCGACATCATGGGAAGAACCATCTGAGACGTACAAACTGCCTTCATCCAGATCGAGCAGGCGGCGCGAGATCTTAGGCTACACATCAATGAAGGCAAGGCAAAGTATATGGTGGCAACGTCAGCACCGAAAACCAGCCAACCAACAACATCAAACCGCACTGGTCAAACGGGAAGAATAAATATAGGAGAATACAACTTTGAGACCGTTGATAATTTCTCCTATCCAGGGTCGAAAATCACAACCGATAACAGCTATGATGATGAAATGCGCGCATGGTTGTTATCAGCCAACAGAGCCTATTTCAGCTTATAAAAACTTGGCCGCGTTCGAGAGAAGAATACTTCGAAGAATTTTTGGCCCCTTCTTGAGGATGGACGATTCCGTAGCCTACATAACGACGAAATCTATGAGCGATACCATGACCGTCCGGTTGTGGATAAAATCCGGCTCAATAGGTTACGGTGGGCGGATCACTTAATCTGTATGAATGAGGATGATCGACCCCGGAAAGTCTATAAGGGCAATATCTATGGTAGAAAAAGAAGACGAGTCAAACCCTGCCTAAGATGGAGCGATGGCGTAGGCCAGGACGCCAGACAGCTTTTGGGGATATCGAATTGGTGGACCTCGGCGCAAAACCGGGATGTCTGGAGTTCCTTATTAATGCAGACCTAGCCCGGATATCGGTTGTTGCGCCGTTGATGATGATTTGACGGTAATCACATTAATAGCAAAGTTATAGTAGGTCAAAGTTGTCTCATTTGCATGAATCTGCTGTACCTTAAGACAATCTGATATATTAAATTATATACACAATGCTATGTATCATACAAAGGGAATCGTCGTATAACAAAACTTGTCATATCTGAAAAACCAAGCTTACGGTTTCCGATTTGCTGTATTTATGTTTTTAGTTATAATTGACGAGGACGGACATTCCGACTAGGCTTCATCTATACCTATAAAAGAAAGCAGGTGAATGGAGTTGGAATTGACCTGTTCGGAAGGTTTTGAGTAGTAGTAGGGGTAGTTTAGACAGGGTAACGAAAGCGGATTCAGGGCTATTACAGCGTCGAGTGATATCCAGTGCGGTTCCAGGGGGAGAGTACGGTGACCTGTCAGACTGAAAACTTTGGTTTTCTCGCTATTTTTCAGTCTGCTTGCTTTCCTTACTTCTTGAACCTTGGTCAAATGACCCTGGATTTGGTCAAGGTCAAGGTAGTCGTCGTCAACATTGCCCTCGCCTGTGATTATTACCCTTATCTGACCCAGATGCTCATTCATAGCTGACTTGACTAGCATTCGACCTTAAGTTACGATGCGAAATACCTAGCGCTTTAAGCACTGAGCTATCTAGACCTTAGCCGGATCCAGAGGGAAAATTATCCGAAGTATTTTTTGATACGTTTCAGGATTATTTCGACAATTATCTTTGCGACGGCAAAGGGCAGGCAGATACCTCTCCATTTGTTGCATATAGAAAGGTTCCGCTCTTCAAATCTTAACGATGATCCCCATCTTCCACTCTTTGGGAAAGATCTCAAACTCCCAGGAATTCCGTACGACTAGAAGTAGCAGATCTGCAATAACTGTAGGTGTAGCGATAAATATCTCTGTGGGGAGACCGTCATGACCGGCGGCTTTACTGAATTTCAGTGCTTTGGTGACTGAGATGATATCTCTTCTGTTTGGAGCAACTGTCCGTATCCGCATGTTACGGTGACTAGCCATTTGATCCACAAGAGGCGAAATTTCACCGGATACGATACGGTTAACCCTTAACATGCCAAGGTTGTCCTCGAGGGACCCCGGACAGTGACTTTAGGTGATTTTGCAGTACCTACTATAATCCTAATTTTTATAAGGGTCCCAAATTAAATGAAAATTAATATACTATTAATATCCCTATAATTGCTTTTTTTTAAAAAGTTGTAGGTTACTCTCTACAAGAAAAAAACCCTTATAACACTAGCAGCAAATGAAATTTAACGTTTTTTTAAAGTTAAATTTCTAAATGGCTTAATATTATTGCGCAGTATTTAGTAAACAAAAAATATATTACTTCGTATAGTAGAATCTTACTATCTTACTGTTATTGTTAAAAATGTTACTAAATATTACTAAACAAGTCGGGAAACCGGAAGCTTGACGCTTCAGGTATAAAAGGTTTTGTGTTTCCCTATGTGAGGAGCATATCGTAGTTCTCCATTGGCTTATAGCATTGACCCGAGATATTGAAATCGTTCAGTTCTGGGCAGGTTACTGCCTTTGCCAGAATTGAGCGATTTAAATATCTCGAAGAGCAGGTTACTGCCATTCCCAGAACTAAGCGATTTAAAAATCTCGAGTCAAGGCTATCAGCCAATGGAGAACTGGGAATGAAATTGTTTCACGCATTAATGCAATCTGGATGAAGTGGCATTCCCCAACTGGTGTTCTTTGTGATCGACGTATCAGCGCACGTCCCAAATCTAAAATTTACTGCAATGTCGTCCGTCTGTCACTCTCTATAGTTCTGAGTGTTGGCCGACTATAAAGGGTAATGAACGGCGTCTTGCGGTAATGGGGACGAAGATGTTGCATTGCACTGGTGGCATGACACGTTTTGATTACGTCTGAAATGAGAATATCCGCGATCGATATGGGTTTGCATCGATCGTGGAAAAACTACAAGAGAGGCGTTTTCGATGGTGTGGTCACGTAATTCACGCTAACGAGAATCAACAACCAGTATTGATCAGAACATCGAAAGCAATGGTAAGCAATCAAAAAGCCGGCCAAAACAATGGTGGCTTGATACGCTGGATGGGGATTTAAAGGTCTCGCGATTACATCCTGATCAGGCATTTGATAAAATAAAATGACGAAACCGATCATCACGAGCCGACCCCGCTTGTGAACTGAAGGCTGAAGAAAAAGAAAAAGATGTGAGGAGCGACGAGTGCACGACAGCTCCGTGTAATATAGCTAAAAATTCCATTGCTCTCTATTTTCTAGAAAGCGATTTAAATAAATCATTTGATGGAAAGCCCTATGTTGATAATGGTCAACCTCATACGCTTCACGCTCTCAGTTTAATATTATTAGCCAATGAAAACCATTTAACCAACATCAAATATAAACAAGTCGGAAAACCGGAAGCTAGACGCTTCAGGTATGAAAGGTTTTGTGTATTTCTTTTATAAAGGGATTTGGCTGTGCATTTGTCTCATTAGCATGTAGCACGTAAAATATGCATATTTTGTGAAAATAGCCACTTTCAAGTGATATTGACATTCATAGTCTCGAATTTGCAGAGAAGCGACAGCTTTGACCTAGTATTACTTTGTTAGTAATAGTGCGATTTTCACCAAATTTGGCAGGATCATGCTCTATGCTGTAGCCTATATCGTTGCAAAATTTTGTGATTCTAGAGTGAACTTAAGGGGGGTTTTCCTGTCAATTACTAAAAATTATAGTAATGTACTATTATTAACTTTATTTGAACAGGTATCGGTATGGAGGGTATTTCAAAGCCTAGGCACCTTACACACAACCCCTGATTTTTTTTAGATTTTTCGGTTGGGTGGTTTCTGAGAATGGGTTCGTTAAAAAAAAGACCACTTTGAACCCCCCGCACCTCCCACTTTTTCAACAAATGTCAAAACTAAGACCGGCTTCGAAAAGTACTAATCGATACCTTTAATTTGATACCCCACATGACTATATTTGATGAAAAAAAATGTACACCCTCCCTTTGCATGTATGGGGACCCCCCCTTAAATTCGTCGTAAAAGGATGTAACTCACTATATGCGTGAGAGTTTACAGTTCCCACCTTTGTACCAAATTTGGTGTCAATCGCTATAACCGTCTCCGAGAAAAATGCGTGTGACGGACAGACAGGCAGACAGTATACCGATTTTAATAAGGTTTTGTTTTACAAACAAAACCCTAAAAAGGGCTAGGGAGAATTAGATTCTTCTTAAATGGAATTTTAATATTTCACTCGAATTTCAATTATTCTCGTTAATTATGACGTCAGCATCTTATTTGTATGGCTTAGAATGCTGTTAATTAGCACGAAATTGATAAGTTTGAACTGCTATAACTTTCCCACTAATAGTTGGATTTTCATGAAACCTGGCATGTGTATGCACAAGGCTGTCCTCTCGGTCGGTGCAAAATTTAGTACACTTGGGAGTAACTTAAGGGGAGTTTTTTAGTCTATTTCTAAAAGTTGATAATATACTATTAGTAAATGTTTTGAGCAGATACCTCGAAGATTAGATTTCACATAAGTGTTTTACACAAAACCTTAAAAAGGGCTGCAGATAAATAAATTCTTCATAAATGTGACTTTAATATTTCACGCGAATGTCAATTATTCCGGGTAATTATGACGTCAGCATCTGATTTGCATGGCTTTGGAAGCAGTAAACTCGCGCGAAATTGCTAAGTTTGAACTGCTACAACTTTGGCGTTAATTGCCTGATTTCCATGAAATATATATATACGAAATATTGTCCCCTATGCTGGTACAAAATTCGGAAGTGCTAGGATGAATTTAAGGGGGGTTTTTCAGTAAATTTCTAAAAAGTAGTAGTATACTATTAGTAAGTTTATTTGAGCAGATATTGGAATGGGACATATTGTGAGGCCTAGATTTCATCTAGGCGCACCACCCTGATTTTTTTTCGGATTTTTAGGTTGGGTAGTTTCCGAAAATGAGCCCTGTCTCACTTCAAGTGCGCACATTTTGACTCCTTACTCACGCACTTTGCAACCTATGCCAAAACTAGTCAGTTTCGGAAAGTACGAATCGATACCTTTCATTTGATACCCTACACAACTATATCCGGTGAAAAAAATTGTTGAATCCTCCTTTTGCATGTATGGCGAGCCCCCCTTTAAACTCCACCTAAATTTATGCCACTCGCTGTATACGTGGGATTTCATAGTTCCCATCTGTCTACCAAATTTCGTTCGGATCGGTTTAGTCGTTTTGGAGAAAAATGCGTGTGACAGACAGACAGACATTGAATCGATTTTAATAAGGTTTTGTTTTACACAAAACCTTAAAAATGATGATCTGATCACTGAAGCATACCTCCACACTCCCAAAAGTAAAAAAGACGTCTCTAAGGGACACCAGCCTGGTAAACAACGTAAACGATAAAAGCTTTGAATGTTAAGGATTCAAAACCGTTCTTTCGTGTGATGTGATATGCACTTTTAAAATCATTGCGATCTGCCGAATGGTCTGCTTCCCTGATCAGCGCAATAACAAATTTCCCTTTGTCACGACGTATACTACGCGGAACTTTCTGGGATTTCGCACGGTATCGTAATTCAGACGCCATCAATATCAGCAATCAATAGAGCCTTCCGTTTATCAATCCGCTTTTACAATTTCGCAATCAGCCAGGTCTTGTGACGTTCCTTCGGGACATGGACGAGGACCTGCATAGCACCCGAGAAAAGAGCATATGCTCATCAATATTCTGAAACTGGTTACTCAGTGTATCTGCATCGGATCAGCAAAATAGCTCGATCACTGTGGAGCGACAGCTAGATCATATAAGCGGTCGATTTTGAACTTGGGGGTCGCAGCTCTTCAGCTTTGTGAGAAATGACGGACGCAACAAGCAAGCGGACAAAAGCGATCATCAGATGGTAATACCTTTCAAGGCTCATGTCAGTGCCTTTCTTGTTATGCGCATCCAGAAGACTACTCCTAAATCTACTCCTGATTGCAAAGTGGTGAATTGCTCATACAGTGTCAATCAGTTGAAACGCCATTTTCCTTATGGCAAGTTATGTGCTTGAACAATGTACGACCCACAAAACTTTTACCATTAACGTTATGGTCGCCAAGAAGTCTCTTTATCAGATGTCGGAGCACACCTTGGCATTTATATCACAATGATCTGCGTGTAATGACTGCACTATATCAAGAATCTTCGTTCGTGCATTGAACTGTACAATAATTATGCTCCTTAACTTGGACCGGAATCTTGCAGTCAGAAGTTATGCATGAGCAGGTATTCAAAAATCTCTGGGGCATTTACAGATATTCTTATATGAAGGAAACCTGGAATACAAAACTAAAATGGAGGTGAGCTAACGGCCATAAATATCTCTCGACCACAATGATTTGGTGATGAATCAATTGGCTGACAAAGCTTTTAATGCTACAAGTGATTGAGGAAAGGAAATGTTCAAACAGGGTACGCCTTACTTTCGGTAGAAATTCGAGTTCTTGCTGATGAAAAAGGCTTCGAAAACTGAAATTGGCACCTTTTGCATGCTTTGAAATATGGAAGCTTATATAAAAAAGCCATATTCATATGTTATAAAAGAAAACCCCGGTCCGAAGGCTGATATTAGTGAAAACTAATTGCACTGCCGCCCTACAAACAAAACACTGCGAGAAAAAGAGAAAATTCTCTAGTGCACAAGCATTGCCCAAAAAAGGGTGTATAAGTTAACCCGAACGGAAATGCTGCACGCGCAAACACACCTGTGTCAGCACCACATCCAAAAGCGACGTCTGCAACTATTGGGGTCATCGGTGCAATCGATGAAATCGCATGATTGCACATTAGGCAAAATCATATTAATTTCTTTTATATTTCAAAAAATTGTAGTTAGTTGTAATTAGAATGCCAAACAGGCATGAAGTAATAAATTGTTTTTTTTTTAATATAACTACCCGATATTTTTATTAACTGGCGCCCGAGCAGGGACCGTTTCGCACGTGTGATTTTTTTGATAAGTCTTATCCTTAGAATCTCTAGTAACTTCCTTACATTATCGCAAAGTTTCCGCGAATTTTAAAACGATACGCGATAACCAAGTAATCGTTTTCGTGTAAACGCGAATGAAAAGTTTCGGAGTGGAAAAGATAAAACCGGAATTAACCAAAATTTCGAAGCACGCGTGTTTTTCCTGATTTAGCCCCAAGTAGCCTTTGAATAACCAAAGGAGGCAAAAAGGACAATCGCTGATTAAGGATCCGAAGCAGTTCACCATAAAATTCGAACAAAACAAAATTTCATCCGATATGAAAGCAAGAGCGTTCTTAATGTAAGTAATTACAAATTATTATTGTAAAATTACGCCAAATTGATTTCTCTAAAAAAGCTAACCAGATTCAATTAGAATAAATTCAAAGTTTTAAAGGTTCAATTAAGAATTGTATGTTTTGTTTTACCTTATATTCATTTATTAAAGCTATTGCATTATTGTCACTAAATTGTCTTTTATATACAAAAATATTTAATTTATTTTAATTCAAAAGAAAAATACTCGAAAAGCGAATCGTTTGAATTGACATAATCAGAAGTGAAATAATTAAAAGTGATTGAATTCAGGAAGTGAATAGTGAATATCTGCAATCTTTTTGAATTTATCGGGAAAGGTGATCTTTTAGTTATTCAAAAATGTCGAATCCTCATAATTTGATTCAACCACCGCGATTAAATCTCGATGGCCTTGCTGATGCTTTGCCCACTTTAGAACCACCGGTTAATGGCAATCATAATGAGTCTAATAATGCTCCGAACTACGAACTGCTCCAAACTATTTCCCGAGTAGTTGAGGAAACTCTCCGTACTCAAGGGAGACAAATGTTTAGTGCATTATTGAATCCCGCATCTGACATTGGAGATGAAGTAGACGTACCAGTTAATATCAGTAATAATGAGAATCTGTCCGAAATGGATAGAATTCCTGACGTCGTTAAGAGCTTGAGGACATTTTCTGGGGAACCAGGTGAATTCAGCTCATGGCGAAAGAGCGTTGATAGAATCCTTCATATTTATGACCATCTAAGAGGCACGCCGAAATATTACGGTATACTATCGGTTATAAGAAACAAAATTGTAGGTAACGCAGATATAGCATTAGAATCGTACAATACCCCTCTGAATTGGACTAAAATCTCCAAATGTTTAAATCTGCATTACGCGGATAAAAGAGATCTTGGTACCTTAGAGTACCAGATGACAACCTTAGTCCAAGGTGCGAATACCGTTTCCCAATTCTATCAAGAAGTGTATAATCACCTATCTCTTATACTTAACAAATTAGGGTCGATTGAAATGAGTCAGGACGCGATGAATATCATGACTCAATCGTACCGCGAAAAAGCACTTGATACGTTTATCAGAGGACTAAAAGGTGATTTGCCACGGTTGCTTAGCATTCGCGAACCGGCAGACCTACCGCAGGCCTTACATTTGTGTTTCAAACTTCAAAACATGGATTATCGTGCCCAATACGCGAATAATTCCAGCACCAATCCACGGAAGGTGCTCCATAATACTCCACCTCTTGTTCCACCACGTAGAATGATGTCTATTCCTTCTAGACAGGCACCAATACCAGCCCCTAGGCGCGATTTTCATCCACAATTGGTCCATAATCCTCAAGTGCCACAGAGACCACGATTCTACTCACAAGGTTACCAACAACCCCAACATGAGGCTCCCCAAAATAAGTTACCTCCTCCTCGACCACCACGAGGATCAGTACCTATGGATGTTGACCAATCCATCAGGTCTCACGCCATAAATTATGCCAATAGACCCCAAAACCAACGTTGGCTACCAAAACGTCCCCAACAAGCCTCCCAGAGGCATCACCCTCCACCTAAGATACAAAGAGTGTACTACACAGAACCTGATGAAACCAATGATGTTACAGAGGAACAATACGAACAAGACATGAACCAAGAGGACCTTAATTATGACCAGACCCTAACTGACTATGTGGACACTAGTGACGAACCAAGTATCGACCAATCCGAACAGCTGGACGATATCTATTTTTTAGATTAACACGCTCTTCACTCCCATATTTCGAGCATGTAGTACGAAGTGGAGAGCGTCTCAGATTTCTTGTGGACACAGGGTCTAACAAAAATTATATACAGCCTAGACACATCCGAAACCATATACCAAACAACAGAGCTTTCTACGCTAACTCCGTAGGAGGTAGCATCGAAATTACGCATCATGCATTTGTAAACTTATTTGGCCCTGATGCAACGAAAATTCAATTTTTTATCCTTCCAAGTTTGATTTCATTCGATGGTATAATTGGTAACGACACCCTTAAACAAATGAAAGCTATCATTCACACAGACGAAAACTATATGACACTTCACCCTAACTTACACATTCCTTTGAAACAGCATATCTCAGAGACTGTTAACAGCATTAACATCAGAACAACACATCTAAGCCAGGAGCAATCGAGTAGGTTAAAGTTAATCCTTAAGAATTGCTCGAAACTACTCACAGAACCCGACGAAAAGTTAACGTATACTAGCACAGTAAAGGGAGAGATACGTACGAAGACCGACGACCCTGTATACTCCAGGTCATATCCCTACCCAATGGCCTTGAAAGGAGAAGTTGAGAAAGAAGTAAACAAGCTTCTCAAAGATGGAATAATAAGACCCTCCAAATCCGCTTATAATTCACCAGTTTGGATCGTTCCTAAAAAGCAAGACGCATCCGGTGAGAAAAAGTATCGAATGGTAATAGATTATCGCAAGCTCAACACGGTTACTATCTCAGAGAGATACCCCATTCCCGAAATAAGTGAAATTTTAGCGAATTTGGGCAAAAACAAATTTTTCTCTATAATCGACCTGAAGAGTGGATTCCACCAAATCCCACTCAAGGAGCGCAACATACCAAAAACGGCTTTTTCCATTAACAACGGTAAATTCGAGTTTACCCGTCTTCCGTTTGGGTTGAAGAATGCTCCGTCCATTTTTCAGAGAACCCTCGATGATATTCTCCGAGAGCACATAGGGGTGTGCTGTTACGTTTACATTGATGACATTATCATCTTTGGAAGAAACGAGGAAGAACACTTTAGTAATCTTGAAAAAGTGTTGAAAACCTTAGAAGCCTCCAACATGAAAATCCAGTCGGATAAATGCGAATTTATGAAAACGGACATAGAATTCTTAGGATTCGTAGTAAGTAAGGATGGTATCAAAACTAACCCTCAAAAGGTCCAGGCAATTGCGAATATGGCAGTACCTAAAACATTGAAAGATCTTCGATCATTTTTAGGAATGTCAGGATATTATCGACGTTTTATTCAGGATTATGCAAAAATTGCAAAACCCCTAACGTCTCTTTTAAGAGGGGTAGACGGACGAGTGTCTAAAAATCAATCCAAAAACAAAATCGTTCACCTCGACTCGAAAGCCTTAAATGCTTTTAATAATCTAAAAAATTGTCTTGTGTCTAAAGAAGTAGTACTGACTCATCCGAATTTTGAAAAGGAATTTCATTTAACAACAGACGCTTCTGACTACGCCATTGGTGCAGTACTCTCTCAGGATAAAAAACCCATCGTCTTCCTTTCCAGAACATTAACAAACACCGAAGAAAACTATGCTACCAATGAGAAAGAGATGCTTGCCATTATATGGGCACTGACCTCATTGCGAAGCTACCTTTATGGTTCTCGAAAGATTAAAATATACACTGACCATCAACCACTTACCTATGCTCTTAGCAATAAGAACACTAACAGTAAGATGAAAAGATGGAAAGCCATCCTAGAGGAATACAACTACGAGCTAGAGTACAAGACAGGTAGAGCGGCCTTCTAAATCAACCCTAATCAATTCCCTTACCCCTACAGAACATAGTGATGAGAGCTCGTCACACAACCTCATCCCTACTGTCGAGTCACCCATTAATGCATTCAGGAATCAAATTATTTTAAAATTCGGCAATGAAGACAGCTACCAGCTACAAAACCCTTTTCCAAATTATTCGAGACACATATTTATCAAGGCGCAATATTCAAATAATGAATTAATAAGTATCTTCAAGCGTTACCTCAATCCTAACACCATAAATGGTCTTCTAACTGCCGAAGAGAATATGGGCCGCATCCAAGAAATTTACCCTGAACATTTCAGTAGCTACCGAATACGCTATACGCAGAAATTTGTCGAGGACGTCTCTAACGAGGCCGAGCAAGAAGAGAGAATACTACAGGTACATAAACGAGCGCACCGCAATGCCGAGGAAAATCGGTTACAGCTATTAGAGCATTTATATTTTCCGAGAATGTCGGCAAAAATAAAAAGCATAGTAAAACGATGTTGTACTTGCAAAGTAAATAAATACGACCGACACCCTAATAAACCCTTACTAAACGCTACTCCTATCCCCGCATACGCAGGTCATACAATTCATATCGATCTCTTTAGCACTGAGGGACATAGAGTTCTAACTGCCGTCGATAAATTTTCTAAATTTGCCCAGGCTAAAATAATTGCTTCAAAATCCATCGAGGATATTAAACAACCCCTTACAGACTTACTTTTCTTTTACTGTGTGCCAGAAATCGTTGTCATCGACAATGAAGGAGCGCTTAGGTCCGCCTCCATAACCTCCTTATTAGAAGATGACCTTAAAATCCGAATCTATAAGACTCCCCCTTATAAAAGTGAGATAAATGGCCAAGTTGAACGCTGGCACAATACGCTTACTGAGATTATGCGATGCCTAAAGGAAGAAGGACCACCTAGATCCTTTGAAAATCTCTTGCAGCGTGCTGTTTACGAATACAACCGTACTATTCACTCCACTACGGGAAAAAAACCAGTTGAGCTACATTTCGGCCGAATTCCAAGAATAGACCCAGACGAATTAGAACGAATTCGGCTATCAAATATTGAGAAATTAAGACAGAAACAACAGACGGACATAAAAAACCACAATAAGACGAGACAGCCCACTAAGCAATACGAAACTGGAGAAACTATCTACGTAAAACAAAACAAAAGAAAAGGATCAAAATTGACAGCACGATACAAACAAGAAGTTGTTAAAGAAAACAATAATACAACCGTTTTAACTGAATCTGGAAAAATCATACATAAAAGCCACATACGTAACTAGTCTTCCCTTTTCAGGATCTTACCCTACTTGGTAAACGCCAAAATTGAGATTTTGGACTTTTCGAACTCCCAAATCGTCTTGTTTCACACAGGAAGAGGAAAAATACAAGACGGAAATTTTAAATTGATCCACACTATCAACATCGATCAATACGAGCGCTTCGTAACAGATATTGAACCTGTTCTTAATCTCCCAGAAGTCAGACACTATTCTTTCTCATCTCATTTATCTTACGAGCTCAAACAAATTCAGGAATTTATTCGAAATTTAAAACCACGAAAAATTAAAAGGTCACTTGATTTTATCGGCAGTACTTGGAAATGGATTGCAGGTAATCCAGATCACGAGGACTTTGTCACTATAAAAGCAAAAATTAACAATATGTTAGAAAATAATAATAGACAGGTTCTAATCAATCAAATGTACACTGAAAGAATCAATAATATTACACAAATTGCAAACGAAATTCAGAAATTATTTAAGGAAAGCAACAAAACAAATTATGATATGATATTAGATGTTAAATTCAGATTGTCAATAATTAAAGAAGAATTGAAAAATATAAACCTAGCAATTCATTGGGCAAAATTAGGCGTCGTTAACTCAATTATTTTATCAAAAATAGAAATGAAATTAGCTACTGACATTTTAGATAAAGAATTTGTACCGTACTCCACAATAGAAGAAGCTTTAGATTTCGCGGAAGTAAAAATAATAACAAATTTGTCATGTTTACTGTACATTATAAATATTCCTTTGACGACTAAGCCTATCTATGAAACATTATTAATTAAAGCTGTAAAGAAAAAACATATTATCAATTTCATCGAATTTAGTAATTTTGAAAAATGATGAACAAATATTTGGCGTAATTGAAAACTGTAAAAATGTAAATTCTTTAACCATTTGTAAATCGGATGAAATTTTGGATATCTCAAACACCTCTTGCATACCAAACCTGATGAAAAGCCTTACAGCCACATGCAAGACAACCAGCAATGCGCACATACCAACCATTGAAGAGATTGCATCCGGTACCATTTTGCTGAACCAATTTACTGGTACAATCGAAGCTGAGCAGATAGCCCATAAACTAAACGGTACCTATTTAGTTAAAATCCATAACACGAGCTTAACGGTAAATGGAAGGACCTTTGTCAATCGCGATATAACAACGATGAATGTGCTACCTGCCATATTACAACCATCTCCAGAAGTTAACACTTACCAGGAAGTACTCTCACTACAAATGATGAAAAATCTCCATATAAACAACACCAGCGAGATTCAACTTATGCATACCGAAACTAGCATCCATCGAATAACAACATACTCAACACTTACCATAATTGGCGTTTTTATCGCTTTCATCATTTCCTTCCAGTTATGCTTAAAATTCAAAACTAAGAATATCGTTTCAGAAATAAAGGTTAAGCAATCGACGGAACTACCATCACCGGTTCCGACATCATCGTCGTCTTCGAAATCCGATCCAGAACCGCCAACATCAATTCCAACATCAGATCCACGATCAGCAACTACCAAGGTCAGGTTCAACGACATACGATTCTTTTAGCGATTGGGGACTATCGCATTTAAAGCCGGGCGAGTTAACCCGAACGGAAATGCTGCACGCGCAAACACACCTGTGTCAGCACCACATCCAAAAATCGATGAAATCGCATGATTGCACATTAGGCAAAATCATATTAATTTCTTTTATATTTCAAAAAATTGTAGTTAGTTGTAATTAGAATGCCAAACAGGCATGAAGTAATAAATTGTTTTTTTTTAATATAACTACCCGATATTTTTATTAACTTATATGTTTGCTTTCAGAGGCGTAATTTAGAGCCCAGAATGTAGAAAGACAGTGTCACAAAAGCTGGTGTTGTTCAGTTCAGTGAAGTCCAAGGACAACAAAGTCGACGACTGAACCCTGGGCAAAAACAGTAAAGGACCACATGGAATCGCCTAGAGGCGACTGAGATCTCCATTAGCGCAAGGGGAAGCCCATCCACATGTTTTCCAAGCCTTAAGAAAAATTCGCAAGCGCGTGTTTGGCTTGGTTGCAAGCGCTTGTAGGTAATCATGCGCATTCACACACTTGCCAAACCTGAAAAAACCGTGGTAACACAAATGTGTGGATAAGATGTTTGGCTTGCTACCTAGCGCTTGCCGTCGATCCGATGGAGTGTTATTTTTTGGCACCAACCAAAGGATGTGTCCGCGATGAGAGAGCAATGTGAATGCAGTTTTTGCGCGGAACAATTTTTGTAAGCTGAAATGGGCTCTGTTGGAAGCTAAAAACCGCGTACGGATTTCATCGTCATAGCTGTTATCGGATGTGATTTTCGACCCTAGATAGGAGAAGTTTTCAACGGTTTGAAAGTTGTAGTCTCCTATCTTTATTATTTTCGTTTGACCAGTGCGATTCGAGGTTGTTGATTGGTTGCCTTCGTCCTGCCTTCTTAACGTACAGGCCGATATTTCGCGCCATCTGCTCGATCTGGATGAAGGTAGACCATAATGTCAATATCGTCAGCATAGGCCAGTACTTGGATGGACTCGAAGATGATAGTGCATCTCGCATTTACATCTGCATCGCGATTTACTTTCTCCAGGGCCAGGTTGAAGAGGACGCATTATACGACTACCCCTTGTCTTAAACTGTTGTTGATGTTGAATGGTCTCGAGAGTGATCCTGCTGCTTTTATCTGGCCTCGCACATTGGTCAGGGTAAGCCTAATCAGTCTTATCTATTTCGTTGGGATACTGAATTCTCTCATAGCCGTGTACATCTTTACCCTGGCTATGCTGTCATATGCGGCTTTAAAGTCGACGAAAAGATGATGCAACTGATGTCGATATTCCAACAGTTTTTCCATCGCTTGCCGCAGAGAGAAAATCTGATCTATTACTGATTTGCTTGGAGTGAAACCTCTTTGGTATGGGCCAATGATGTTTTGGGCGTATGGAGCTATCCGGCCTATCGAGATATCGGAGAATATTTTATAGACGGCACTCAGCAACGGGATACCTCGATAATTGCTGCATTGCGTGATATCCCCCCTTTTATGAATGGGACAGATAATCCCTCTTTGTCTCGGCAGGATGAGCATCGAGGTGTGACTTCATCCTGCTGACTTGTTGGTAAAACCTCCGCGCCTGGTACGGTCCACAGTCCTGTTGGTTCTTTAGTCATTATATTTTATTATTATTTATAGCTTGAATTTACAAATACATGAAACAAAGGGAAGTAGCTGATTTTTCATATTCCCTGCATGAAGTCGAAATTACATTTTTCTTGTTAAATTGAAAATTCGGCGATCAAAAGCAACTTAATAATCATATTTCACTATTTTTTACAATTTAAATTATTTGTCAAGGCCGACTACGCCATGGAGAACACCGAATTAATAACAAAAAGATTTATTTCGAATGTTGCTAACCCTGCTGCGCCACAACGCTCCGCCTTTGCTCTAGAGCTGGAAGAAATGTTCTCCCCGCTCGAGAATACGGTACGGGCCTTCGTATGGACGCTGCAGCGGCCTCTGGACAGCATCCGTCCTGACCCGGACGTGCGTGCATGAGTCCAGTTCCTTGGGAGCGCAGGCAGGTGCGATGAGTGCCGGGTGGGAAGTGTGGTTTTAAGGCGGCGGAGGTTGTCTCTCAGTAGACGCAGCAATCCAGAGTCTGTGAGACCCGATCTCTTTTCGAAGACCGGGTCACTTGGAAGCCTTGGGTTCTCCCCGTATACCAGCTCCGCGGGAATGGCCGGAAATTCCTCTCGGCGGGTTTTTCGGGGGCCAAGTAGAACGAGAGGTAAGACTTGAGTCCAGGACGGATCGTCGCGGGCCATAATGGCGGATTTCAGCGTCCGATGCCAACGCCCTATAATATGTCCGCTAGCGCTTGAATCCCAGGAGTTTGCCTAATTCCGAAAAAAGGGTGGACTCATTCCCTGGTCAGTGATAATCACTGCAGGGACACCAAAACGAGGGATCCACTCTCGACAGAGGGCTTCAGCACATGATTGCGCCGTAATGTCCTTCAGAGGTATTGCTTCAGGCCACCGCGTAAACCTGTCGATGATTGTAAGACAATACTTGAAACCGTGCGAGTCTCGCAAAAGGACTACGATGTCGAGGTGTATCGTGTGGAATCGCTTGGTAGTGCGTGGGAATGAGCCCACTTATTTTTTTACATCCCTGGTGACCTTACACTTCTGGCATACGATGCACTGTCTGGCCCAGCAGTTGATGTCCTTATTCATGGAGGGCCAGAAGTATTTTTCGGTGACTAGCCGGTTTGTGGTCCTGATGTCTGGATGCGCTACATCGTGAACCGCGTGGAACACTTCCTTGCGAAAAGTGGCCGGAATGTATGGCCAGGGTTCCTTTTCCGAGTACTCGCAGCAGAGAGAGGTTCGAGCCGAAGGTGGACAACTCTCGAAATTTGTATTTGGGGTTGGATTTGAGGCTCTAAATTACTGCATCATCCTCCTGCCCCTTGGTAATAATCGAGAAGTCGAGTGAGGCGGGAGGGGATGTTAACCTCGGAGACACGAGACAAAGCGTCAGCAACTGCGTTGTCCGTGCCGGACACGTTGTGTATGTCGGACGTGAACTGGCTTATATAGCTCAGATGTCGAAGCTGACGAGGGGACGCTTTGTCAGACCACACAATCTCTCGAGTGTATTTTGTTTTGGGACCAGACAAGTACGCGTTCAAACGGACTGGTGTTGGGCAGGAAACGACGATAGAATTTTAGCATGCCCAAGACCCTCTGCAATTTTCGGATGCGGGAAGCTTGAGATTGCTTGCACCTTGTCTGGGTCGGGCTGTATTCCGTCAGGGGAAATGAAGTTGCCGAGGAATCTCACCTGTGTCTGGAGAAACTTGCATTTATCAACGTTTAGGACTAAAACGGCCTCAAGGAGACGTTGAAAAGTACACTCAAGATGGGCTAAATGCTCAGACTCTGAGGAAGAAGCGACCAAAACATCATCCAAATACACGAAACAGAAGTGGAGGTTTCGCCCCGACAGTGGCGCTATTCGCCATTTGGCCTACGCCAGTAGTATAGCTATGCGGGTTCTGCGCCAAAATCCCATGTATTTTTAAAGGGGCTTCCGATTTTTACATTCGCCGCCATCTTGGATTTTTGGGATGACGTCATAGACTTTTTCCTAACGAATTGCATAATATGTGGAGTTGTTAATAATTAAATTAAAAAGCTCATTACATAATATTACCTTATATTGTGAAATAGCTTTTCAAGATTTTTACTCACTATGGATATTGGCAGTGATTTTTCATCTCAATAGATGGCGTTGTGTCTGTTAATGATATGTAAAAGTTTAATTTAGAAGGATTGAGTTCGAATTGGTTGGGTGCTAAAATATTGATATTTAAATTTATATTATAACTCCACTTAAGTTAGATTAATAAGTACTACAATATACGCCAGTCAGTTTTCAAATACACACGTATGCGGTAAATGCCTAATTCAATGCCTTCTCTTTGATGATCACTTATCTGGTCAATGTACCTCGGTGCTATATCCAATTGATAATTTGAGAAAGGAAAACTTGATATTTATCCAATATCAGTTGAAAGAAGTGAAGGGTAATTGAAGCTTCAAAGCAAGAAAACCAATATTACCATATAATAAGAAATTTATTTATTGAATTAATTAAGTATATTACAATAGTGGATATAATTCATATTTTAAATTTAAAGAACATTCTCATACATAGTATAGTTTACAATATTTCCTTATTTGCTACGTTATCACTTATATCTACATCCATAATACTATGATGACCCCATGCAAGAGTTTCGAAAGTATCTTTTATCATGTACCTCTTATCATCATTAGCGCTCAGGGCAATTTTGAGTTGTCTTACTGAACTCACCTTATGTTTCTGAGATTGTATGAGATTTTGGTTTACTTCTTTTCGAGTGTTATTTTTTAAACAGTCTACAAAATCATCGAATGATAATCTATTTTTTACAATTTGACTTTTAACACCTTTAGATTTTTTCATTTTATCTTCACCCGCCACGCGAATTGCATACATTTTTGAGCGTAAACCAACGAATTCGATCATAATTTTCCCATTATTCTCATCTTTCATAAGGCCTAATACTTTTTTGTTTACGAGGGGTATTCCAAAAATGTTATTAGAAGGATAATCACTAGTATCAAAGCGATTGCGACAATCACGTTTAATTACTTCGTAGAAATCGTAACATTCTATTTCATATATAAGGGAATCTGTATCCGTATAACACAATGAACAGTTGAAACCAAATTCAGGAATCATATAATTATAGTGGAAATCATATATAGTGGTTTTTGCCAAATCCAAAATACACATACCTACATATATCGGTTTATTGAAGTAAATTTCAGATTTATTAAGTTCAATGGCTACAAGATTCTCATTAAAAACAGTTGACGCTTTAAATTCTGGCTTTGCAATTAGCGATTCTGCTCCATACCGACCTGACCATTGTGTTACTAGTTTCACAATGCTATGTTTACGAACGTTTTCCATTGTTTTGCCAAACACAGCATTGTTCATCAGTTTAAACAAATGTTTTTCAAAGTCATTTTTTGATAAAGTTCGAAGTCGTGTGTTGAGTTCAATGTACGGTTTGAGCCAAGGAGACTGCCTAAAACTGAGAACTCTGTGAATTTTAGTAAGATTTAGACCATGCTCCATTGCTTGCTTCAAGTTTCGGTAATGAATGATATATTTAACTTTATCTTTTAAAGTAGCCAACAATTTTTCTTCTTTTGATCCAGGCGGTACACTGCGTTCTGAACAGAAGGGGAGTTGATTGTGTAGATTATGTAATTCTTTCGGATATTCCAGATCTACTTCAAGGATATAACCAATAGGTGACTCATCAGACACATCTTCTACTTTAAAATCTGCCGTATTTTCCAGCCACTCAAAACTATTTTGTGGTAGAAATTGGCACATTGCCCACCCATATTGATTATTAATATCATTATAAATCAAGAATTTAGACGGCTTAGTTGAATCGTAATTGCACATATATTTATTGTTTGCCTTTGAATAACGTTTTGAACATTGACTAAGTCCTCCTCTAATGCCGCGTTCAAAAAACATTAACATATCTACATCAGTCAATAATTCTAAAGTAACATCAGTGCATTTGAGCATTGCATCCCAGGTATAACCAGGAAGTGTGAAGTAGTGAGCTGGGTCAAGACCGTATGTATTATAACAATTTGAACGAAATTCTTCAAAAACATCCGCCAGAAGAAGAACATCAATTTTTAGATACAAATCAGAGTATTCGCCAAGATTTTTTATTGAAAATTCCTCCCAAATTCTAGAGGTGTGCACGTAATCTTTGTGACTTACACTTTCGTCATTTAATTTGTTATAAAACTGGGGAAAATCAGGGATTTCTGTTTCTGTGAATTTATCGAAAGAGTTAAAATAGTCATATGGGTACAAAAGTTTGCGAGTTATGAGATTAAATTTATCTTCTGTAAGATCAGTGAATTGAGACTTTAAAATAGGAAACATGGTTAGGTAGGATGCTAATGTATCCAGACTATTTGCCATGAATCTGAAAGAATCAATAAAACGGAACTTAATTAAGTATCCTTCCAAATGTTTCGTGAATGAAATATATCGCTCTTTATTTATATGCAGTAGATCAATGCGACCTCTTAACCCAGAAGCTAAATTCTCAATGATGAAATGGGAATCGTAGCCGCTAAGATTGTGAAAAATAACTGGAATTGTATGTGAATCTTTAAAATTAATGTTGCATGCATTATGAGCTGCACCTCGGTATTTACCTGTAAGATGACAGTGATCTTGCACTTTAATATCGTTCATGGAAAACAATTTTTCGCATATGTGACATTTGCAAGCATTTTTAAAATTACTGGTTTCTTCTATAGTTAACTCAGTCAATGGAACAGGGGAAAGGAAAATCGACTGTAGATATTCAGCAATTTGTTTCAATTCATTAATAAACCACTTTATGCAATCCTTCCCACGATAACTCTTGTAGAAAGATAAATTTTGATCATACGAACACTTAACATAATAACCTACATTACTGGGAATATGTTCTTGATACTTGTTTTTATCATTAATTGGTATCAGTAGACACTCTAAATCTGCATAAATTACAAAAGGAATTTCTACTTTATTACTAAAATTCTTAAATTTCAGAAACATTGAATCTTCGGATGGTAACCGAATTTTACAATTGTTAAGTTTATTACAATCCTGAATATGTTTTTCTAAACGTGTTGGGCTATAAAAATAATGAAGACATCGCTCACAAAATAAAATTTTGCTTTTATGTTGAGATACTTGTGAAGATAAAAGCCGTGATAGGTTTTTAATCCAAACAAAGTGATAATGCAAACATTCAACTCTATTAATATCGCTATCATTTACATCTTCGTCATTATAGTATTCACTTTGTACCATCAGAAGATTTACGAGGGCGGTCCGATAAGTACTTAGCCTACCAAAAAAAAAACGAAAATTTTTGAAAAGTGGCGATTTATTTCTCGACATAGTCTCCTTTTAACTCGATACACTTCTCCCAGCGATGCTCCAACTTCTTTAACCCGTCTGAAAAATACTTTTCTCGAGGTCTGCAAAGTGGGCTTCCGTGGCGGCTATAACCTCCTCATTCGACTCAAATTTCTGCCCGGCGAGTGACTTTTTCAAGTTAGGAAATAAATAATAGTCGCACGGGGCCAAATCTGGGGAATACGGTGGATGGGGCAGCAGTTCGTAGCCCAATTCGACCAATTTGGCCGTGGCGACGGCGGAAGTGTGAGCCGGTGCGTTATCGTGGTGGAAGAGCACTTTTTTCTTCATCAAATGCGGCCGTTTTTTCCGCAATTCGGCGTCAAATCGGCTCAATAATTCGGCATAGTACAGCCCTGTGATCGTTTTGTCCTTCTCCAGGTAGTCGATGTAGATCACACCTTGTGAATCCCAGAAAACGGCGGCCATCACCTTTCCTGCCGATTGCACAGTCTTTGCCTTCTTGGGAGCACGTTCGCCGGGTAAAGTCCACTGTTTCGACTGTTCCTTGGTCTCTGGAGTGTACCAGTGGATCCATGTTTCGTCGACGGTCACGAAACGACGAAGAAACTCTTTCGAATTGCGCTTAAACAGCGTCAAACACTGCTCTGAAGTGGTTTCACGGTTGCGCTTGTTGTCCGGAGTGAGCAAACGCGGCACCCATCTCGCCGACAGCTTTCTCATGCCCAAAATTTCATGCAGGATATGACCCACGCGATCTTTTGAGATGCCTACTGTCTCGGCTATCTCGCGTACCTTCAATCGGCGGTCTGCCAATACAAGGTCATGGATTTTTGTAACGTTCTTCTCCGCAGTAGCCGTTTTCGGGGCACCGGGGCATGGCTCATCAAAAACTGACGTGCGACCACGTTGAAATTCATTAAACCAATTTTTGACGGTCGCCATCGAAGGAGAAGCGTCACCGTACACAGCATCCAAGCGTTCTTTGATTTCGCTGCGCGATTTCCCTTCCAAAAACAAGAATCGAATCACCGACCGATATTGTTCTTTTTCCATTTTTCTAAAATTCGCCCGCACGCCCGCTTCTACACGCGCTAAAAACAAAACTACAAGTCCTATTCGACTAAAATTTTGACAGTAGCCGTCTACGAGAATGTTCTACACGACAGTAAATACTTCTTGCGATAGTAGCGCCATCGGGCGGAGAGGCTAAGTACTTATCGGACCGCCCTCGTACATGCTGGATCTTTTTAGCTTTTGTTAAGTAAGTTGGTAAAACAATATAATTTACTTTTTTTCCATCGCCTGTTTTCTGCAGAATATAAACATTAATAGAGAGATTATTCTGCTTCTCGAAACGGGGAATTTGCTTCACTGTTATTGGAAATCGTATATCTTTTAAATTCAGCACATGGGAATAATGTGGATATGAGGCTGGTCGATCTGGATGTTCCAAGCGATGTACTGAATGTAAAGCTGATACAACTGCCCAAGCAAAGCAAGCATTATCATCATTTTTTACATTAATACAAGCTTTCTTGTCACTTATTTCTTTAGGGAGTTGAATATAAGATGAGCCTTGCATTGGTGCGAATTTGTTAATATTAATGCTTAGGTTTATAATGGCTGATAGTGTCCAACCACTATCTTTCTCCTCGAATTCTTCCAATTTTTGTAAAATCTTATCCTGAATATTTCGCTTAAACCAAATATTAATATCAGTATCCTGATAGATTGGCATATTCCTTGTGTTCATACACTTGAACTCATAATGTTCATCTTCGCCTTTAACAATTTTAAATTCACCACACAATTCTGCGTTTACTTTTAACGCTATTTCACTTTTAAGAATTCTTGTTATACGACGACGAAATAAACTTGCACAAGCATGTAAAAAGTTAGCTGGGTCTTTGTTTTCAAGATTAGTGATCACTCCAGTCCGTATTCGACTTTTAAAAGCTGACTGCACATTTTCCCATTTTACTGTACGCCTAACTGGACATAGATTCGAAGAAGAACGGTCAAAGCACACAGGTCGACGTAGTTTCATTTGTGTTCGCAAACCACTTAAAACACATATTGCATGGGCGACTTTCCTTCTAGCGCCAATCGTTTTCGCGTTCATTAGAGCAGAGTTAAGTTTTCTTAAATTTTTGCTGCATTCCTTAATAGTACCTTCTAGTAATTCCACATTTTTCTTAGTTAAATTTACTGCGGATTTTGTATGCTCTATAATGTTTTTGATATTCATGTTGAGTTTTATCGTTTCGAGTAATTTTAGAAAAAACAATATTTATGAAATATTTTTACAGATTTTATATCTGACAATAAACAAGCAACTAATTAGATGTACATTAAACGAACATTAAATTTCGTTTGTAATTGTCTATATTTCACAACGTTGAATATTGACACAATACACTTTAAAATTTGCTGCAATGTAACTTGTCTGCAACACCTTTCTACTTGAAAGATAAAGAGTGAATAACATGCATGTCGAAATTGCATCTCATATATAGATTTCAATTGCACCGCAGAACCCAATAATTAAAGCTCAGTAATTCAGAAACACATTATCTACAATAACAACAAATTATAAAGCATGTGTATTTAAACTACAGGTTAATTAGAATGAAGTGATAATATTAATTTAAAACTTTACCTAATAATTACCACAATTGATAGTTTATCCCGGAGTTTCACGAAACTTAGAAAACTTAAAGAATGTACATTGTTTATAATGATATTGATTATTATTGATTGATTGATTGATTGACTATCAGTATAATATTAATATTAATATTAATTATTAATTAATTAATATTAATTAATATTAATATTAATAATTAATATTATTATTAATTAATATTAATTAATATTAATCAATAAATAAATTTCTTATTATATGGTAATATTGGTTTTCTTGCTTTGAAGCTTCAATTACCCTTCACTTCTTTCAACTGATATTGGATAAATATCAAGTTTTCCTTTCTCAAATTATCAATTGGATATAGCACCGAGGTACATTGACCAGATAAGTGATCATCAAAGAGAAGGCATTGAATTAGGCATTTACCGCATACGTGTGTATTTGAAAACTGACTGGCGTATATTGTAGTACTTATTAATCTAACTTAAGTGGAGTTATAATATAAATTTAAATATCAATATTTTAGCACCCAACCAATTCGAACTCAATCCTTCTAAATTAAACTTTTACATATCATTAACAGACACAACGCCATCTATTGAGATGAAAAATCACTGCCAATATCCATAGTGAGTAAAAATCTTGAAAAGCTATTTCACAATATAAGGTAATATTATGTAATGAGCTTTTTAATTTAATTATTAACAACTCCACATATTATGCAATTCGTTAGGAAAAAGTCTATGACGTCATCCAAAAAATCCAAGATGGCGGCGAATGTAAAAATCGGAAGCCCCTTTAAAAATACATGGGATTTTGGCGCAGAACCCGCATAGCTATACTACTTACGCCCATATGGAATGGGGAAGACCAATAACTGTCTGAAGGTCTGCAGATACCCTGTTGGATAAGTTGCTCAAATTCTTTCGGTGCAAGAGTCAACTTCTGGGGTGGTAGAGGACGCACCTTTGAGAAGATAGGGGAACCAGTAGTGTTAATGTGGCGCTGCTCATTGTGCTTCATTGGTTTAGAGAGACTACATTCGGTAGTAATCTGGCTGAACTTTTGGAGGAGTGCATGAACTCGAGAGTCAGTAATGTCCGCACCAGTATCAACAAGATAACTGCGCCTGCTGAGAGTGTCATAAATTGGCCGTCGCCAGGACCCCCTGCGGACCTAGTTTTTTTTTTAGGTAGGCGCGAATTTAAACGGGAGCGTACATCTGGTAGCTTTTTCGCCGAATCTACAATGGTACCAACAAATGCTTCGGTCCATAGGCTGTCCTGATGACCTGTTGCTCGATCGCCCTTTTCGGGCGATAGACCGCGAGCGAACTCGCGACCTGCTGCCCGAACGCTGAGCGTCCAGCGTCGGCCTCATTTCCGCCATGCAGGCCACAAGAGTAGCGATTTCGTACTTCAGCGCGCCTATTTCTTCTGAAGGCTGCTGAACGGCCGCTATTGTGGGACGCGCGTGCATCTCATACAAATTATTAGCCGCAGCGGCCAGTGCCTCCAAAGAATCGGAGACGCACGCGAGGATCGCCTGGGTGCTCTCCGGAAGTCGTCGAAGCCAGAGCGACTCCAGCAAGTCGTCGTCAATCTTGCTCCCACTGAATTGCCTCATTTCGCGAAGCAATTTGCTGGGGGTTCGGTCGCCCAACGTCAAACATGCCAGGCCTGCCTGACAGGCGCTTAATTAGCCCCGTTTTGAGTACATTGTGGGTGGCCGTTTTGACAATGTCTGTCACAAGGAGAATGGTCTCCTCATGCAGGCCTACAATGGCGTAGTTAAACTTGGTCGCGTCCGTTGTGATCCGGACATCTGGAATTGCGCCTCCAGATGGACGAACCACAGCTTCGGGTTCCTTCGCCAAAAAGGAGGCGCACTGCATGGGCGGTCACTTGAGGGTCCGATGGCCTGCCGCGTCTTTGTTGTCCAGAGACATGACAATAGCTAAGTTAAGCAATGCGAGATGAGTCGAGAGCGGGAGGGGAAGCTTGAAGCGCAGGACAAAAATAAAAAACTCGCCACGAGAACGGAACTCCAACGACGAATTTTAAAAAAAATATCGTCGCCGTCTCTTGCGGCGAGTGTATGTTTATTGTATGAAAATTCTTATGATAATAATAAGTATGAACATCGAATAATAAGCATGGAACCTGCGACTTGACTGCAGTCTTCGGCGGATTTCTTGGATTTGCTTGTTTTGATCGCCTTGTGAATTTTCCCTGCGGTAGCTTGCACTGACAGCGTTTTTTGAGGTTAAGGCTCCTGCGCGTGCCATTGATCCTTGACGGCGGCTCCGACTCCCTGCGGCGACATTGTTGAAGTCAGCTTCCGCTTCTTAGAGGCTGGCGGCTCAAGGGACTGATCAATTATTTCAGCACTAGACAATTGGCAGCGGCAATCCAAAAGAAATTTTCTCACTCGCTGTCGCGGTAAGTGCTGATGGGGGCAGGCGGGGACCGTGACTATTGTTTTGTTGCTCCCACATAGAAATTAACAAAAATGCGAGCAGTTCGGACGGGCCGTGGAATGTCTCTTGCTCCTCAGCTAGAAAATACAATAAGCCTCCAAAGCAGTCTCGTGATTTGTAGATAAGGCCGGGAGCTAGGTTTCACGGGTCACAGTCGTCCCCGACCCTGCCTAGGGTCTGATACCAGCTTAATCCGTAAAAAGATAATCACCAACAGTATCACGTGACGAATACCACAGCAGCTCCCGAAAGACTCACAACACTTGAACTGACAAACTCCACAGCTAATCGTACAACGCGAAAATGCTCTGGAAAACAACAAACGGCAATCTCAACGTTGTAATCTCAAATCTCAGCTCGACCGACCGTTTCACTGCGAAACTGATGCTTTCTGTCACGCGATTTCACGCTAAACTGTTTTGCACTTTTCTACCCGCTTTTCAGTCAAAACTCTTCGCGGCCAGTGGAATTTTTCTTCTGGGTTGGGAACAATTGCCGTCGCCGTGCTCGAACGCCTCAAAACCGATTTCCAATTGAAATTCCTTTTTGTGCGGTGCGCGCGCGGTTTCCCCTGCTGCGCCACAATTCTCCCAGGCTTCCTTCTGTGAAGTTGCTTCTCCATTTGACAGAGTTCTTGGTAGATCTCTACGCGTGCCCGCCTTCTTTGAGAATGCATCACTACTCGGTATACAGCATTCTTCCATTCCGTTGCTAGATTACATTCATCGCCAAATCAACCGTTCCGACTTTTCTTGCGACTGGGGCGAAGTATGTTTGCGGCCGTGTCAATGATAACTTTCTTCAGGTGGTTGTGAAGATCATTTGTTGGTGCTTCATCTCCAGGACATCTCTTGGCGGCAGTTATTGCGGCATCCATTTCCCCCTTATAGGTGTTATGGAGGGCTGTGTTGTGAATGGATCAGTATTCACTCTCACCTGATTGTGAGAGGGGATTGTAGGTGGTGTTGTAATTCGAACCCGGAGCACTATGCCAACGAGATAGAAACTCTATATTGGGCTCCCTATATGTTGTGACATTCATCAAGGCTGTGAGTTGGAATCATTCAATCAGCACGTGGTCAATTAGGTTGAAGATGGTCCCATCTGGAGATGTCCACGTGTGTTTGTGGACCGCTTTCCGCGCAAACCAGGTACTTCCAATAACCATTTCGTGCGATACTGCAAACTGAATAATCCGCAGTCCGTTATTATTGGTATCTATATGTAAGCTATGGGAGCCAACGTATCTCCTGAATACGGGCTCCGTCCCTACGTGACTGTTGAAATCTCCAAGTGTGGGATAGGCTTCGAGGGTCCGTTCAACTGCCTCGTAGAAGGTATCCTTCTCTGACTATGAAATCTCCTCTATAGAGGGGTGACCGTTTATGAGGCAAATATATCTAAATTTGTCTCTTAGACGCAGAGTACATAGCCTTTCGCTTATGTTTTCAAATTCGATAACAGCAGGTTTCATTTTTTGGCTGATTAAGAAACCTACTCCGAGCACATGTGGCGCGGAACTTTCCACTCACTTTAGAACTCGCCACGAGGGTGGAGAATTAGCGGTGAGAACGAGCCGTTGGTTGGGACAGAAGGGACCGCATGGAAATAAGCCGGTCTCTTCTGTCGCAACCACCGGGAGACACACGCGGCTTCTCTCACGGCCCATCGAATAAAACCTTTCACCGTTCACCGTAATAAAGTTTCTATGTTGAATAATAATGATAATTCTGTTATAAAATTTCTAAATTGAATAACAACAATAATAATGTTATAAAGTAGCGTTAATTAATATTAAGAACATGAAATGTGGAAAATGAATATAACGGAATATATTGAAAACCCATTTTTACAAAAGTGACAGTAAGTAACGCTAAAGTGGTGACCCCGATAGAAACTACAGAAGAAGGAAAGGATCGCAGTGTTTTCCCAAAATCTCGGTCTACAGTCCGGTGCGCGTAGCACATTCATCGAATTTGCACTCTTCTCGCCCGAAAACGAGTCGAGTGCTGCGTCGCTACAACGTCTGGGATTGTATGAAAACATTTCGCTCAGCCATCGCATAGCGAACTAATCGCCCAGTGCACCCAGGCAGAGCCACGCAACAGGTACAGGAGTAGTCGCGGCAACGATCAGCAATAGCCCAAGGATCTCAAGTTCAAGCCTCCGCCCCGGTGAAAGGAATCACCAGCGACTGCCGATCGCATTCACGCCAGCCCGAGTGGGGACTCAACCGATCGCAGGAGCTGTCGGGCGGACATCCGCCCAACCTAAGCAGCGGCAGGGGTCATCTCTTTGTACCCGTCGCAACGGTCCGGCCGAAAAGCATCAGCAGCAGCGAGCACAACAACAACAATTGCAGCAGCAGCGAGCCCAACAACAGCATTTACAGCAGCAGCAAGTGCAACAACAGCGGCAGCAGCATTCACAACGAAAACCAGCTGATTTCAACAACGGAAATTTTAAATTTTGTTAAATTTTATTGTTTATTAATTATTAAATTTTATAATAATTGGCAATAATAAAAGTAATATCCGCTGCAAGAGACGGCGTCGAAGCATTTACATTCACCGCGGGTTCTTCATCCTTTTGGCGTGTTCCTCCGTAATTTCGGTCTGCGCTTAAGAGCGTCCGCTTCGGGTTGTTGTTATCCACTCTGTTCATGCGGTCATTGGTGGGTGCGCCCTGCCGTTTCGGAACAAATTCACCGCGTTTTCATTACAAACTCGTCGCGTTTTCATTGCAAACTCCTACTTTTTGTTACTCAAGATGTCGTTCGACAGCAAAGACGCGGCAGGCCCATCGGACCCGCAAGTGACCGCCCTCGCCGTACGTGTTCCTCCGTTTTGGCGGCGGAACCCGGAGCTGTGGTTCGTACATTTGGAAGCGCAGTTCCAAATGTCCGGCATCACATCGGACGCGACCCGCTTCAACTAAGCGGTGGAGGCAATTGGGTGGGAGCAAGATTGGCGATGACCTGATCAAGTCGCTCTGGCTGCGACGGCTCCCGGAGGGCACCCAGGCGATCCTAGCTTGCGTCTCCGGTTCCTTGGAAGAAATGGCAGCGACGGCCGACCAGGTGTAGGAGGTGTACGTATGTCTAACCATAGCGGCCGTTCAACCACCGTCGAGGTGAGCGACTTAAGGCGCGAGATAGCCGCTTTAACAGCCAGTGTGGCTGAGATGCAGGCGATGTTGGGCGCTCAGCGTTCGGGCGCCAGATCGCGAGCTCGCTCACGGTCTGCCACTCGAAAAGGGCGTTCGAGTAGCAGGTCGTCAGGACAGCCTGCGGGCAAAGGTATTTGCTGGTACCATCTTAGATTCGGCGATAAAGCGACAAGATGTACGCTACCGTGTAAATTCGCGCCTACCGCAAAAAAATAGGTCCGCGGGGGGTCTTGGCGACGGCCACCTAGAGCGCAGTGCCACGTCGCCTAACTATTTTCGACCCTCTCAGCAGGCGCAACTACCTCATCGATACTGGTGCGGAGGTTTCGGTTCTTCCCGTACCTCGGCAACATTAACTTTTTCCACAAGCGCTCAAACTGGCGGCAGCAAATTCATCATCATCAACGGCGCAACAACCGGTATCCGGTCTAGGCCTGCCTTAATAAGGAACTCCAGACATCCCGGTTTTGCGCCGAGGTCCACCAATTCGATATCCCTAAAAGCTGTCTGGCGTCCTGGCCCACGCCATCGCTCCATCTTAGGCAGGGTCTGCCTCGTCTTCTTTTCCTACCATAGATATTGCCCTTATAGACTTTCCGGGTGGGATCATCTTCATCCATACGGATTAAGTGACCCGCCCACCGTAACCTATTGAGCCGGATTTTATCCACAACCGGACGGTCATGGTATCGCTCATAGATTTCGTCATTGTGTAGGCTACGGAATCGTCCATCCTCATGTAGGGGGCCAAAAATTCTTCGGAGGATTCTTCTCTCGAACCGCCAAGAGTTCGCAATTTTTCTTGCTAAGAACCCAAGTTTCCGAGGAATACATGAGGACTGGCAAGATCATAGTCTTGTACAGTAAGAGCTTTGACCCTATGGTGAGGCGTTTCGAGCGGAACAGTCTTTGTAAGCTGAAGTAGGCTCTGTTGGCTGACAACAACCGTGCGCGGATTTCATCATCGTAGTTGTTATCGGTTGTGATTTTCGACCCTAGATAGGAGAAATTGTCAACGGTCTCAAAGTTGTATTCCCCTATCCTTATTCTTGTTCGTGCTTGTGTTTGACCAGTGCGGTTTGATGTTGTTGGTTGATTCGTCTTCGGCAGCAAATTCCTCCCGCATAAGCACATACGGGTATAGGCAAGTGGACATGAGTCTTGGCTTGCGTAAGACGTTTTCGTGGCGTTTCATGCTGGCGGATGTCAGCTTCCCCATATTAGGCGCAGACTTCTTGTGTCACTATGGGTTGCTGGTGGACTTGCTAAAAAAAGTCCCTTATGGACCTCACGAACAACATTAATCCGTCGGGTCAAATGGTATCTCACACTGACAATAACCTTCCCGTTCTTTTGGAAGACATCACCGACTCTCGTGTTCGGCCACTCCTCCAAAAGTTCAGCCAGATTACTACCGAGTGTAGTCTCTCAAGACCAGTGAAGCATAATGTGCAGCACCACATTAACACTACTGGTTCCCCGATCTTCTCGAAGGTGCGTCCTCTACCACCCCAGAAACTGGCTATTGCGCGGAAAGAATTTGAACAACTTGTTCAACAGGGTATCTGCAGGCCCTCAAACAGCTGTTGGTCTTCCCCATTACAAATGGTACCTAAGCCTAATGGCGAATGGCGCCCCTGTGGGGATTACAGAAAGCTAAATGCACAGGCTGTTCCTGACCGATATCCAATTCCACTCATCCACGACTTTGCGCATCATCTCGCGAATTGCCGCATCTTTTCGACCTTGGACTTAGCCAAGGCTTACCACCAAATCCCAGTAGCTCCTGAAGACATTCCAAAGACGACAATATGCACACCCTTTGGACTCTTCGAGTTCACCCGAATGACTTTCGGATTGTGCAATGCGGTGCAAACCTTTCAAAGGTTCATTCACTCAGTCCTGCGAAACCTCGATTTCTGTTTCGTATATTTGGATGATGTTTTGGTCGGTTCTTCCACTGAGTCTGAGCACTTAGCCTATCTCCAGTGCATTTTTCAACGTCTCCTTGAGGCCGGTTTAGTCCTAAACGTTGAGAAATGCAAATTCCTTCAAAAACAGGTGAGATTCCTCGGCCACTCCATTTCCCCTGAAGGAATACAGCCCGACCCAGACAAGGTGCAAACAATTACAAGCTTCCCGCGTCCGAAGACAGTGAGGGAGTTGAGGAGGTTCTTGGGCATGCTAAACTTCTACCGTCGTTTCCTGCCCAAGGCCGCCCATCACCAGTCCGTTTTGAACGCGTACTTGTCTGACCCCAAAAAAAAAGACACACGAGAGATTGTGTGGTCTGAAGAGGCTGTCTGCGCGTTCGATAAATCCCGACAGCAACTGGCTGATGCTACACTTTTGGCATTTCCTCTGCAAGATGCACCCCTAGCCGTTTTTGTTGATGCCTCTGACATCGCAGTAGGTGCTGCCCTTCACCAAAAGGTGGATCAAGTTTGGCAGCCGTTGAGCTTCTTCTCGAAACAGTTGAATCCCGAACTGCTCGCCGCGTACTTGAGCATCAAATACTTCCGTTTCTCCCTAGAAGGCAGGCCGTTCACAGTGTTCACGGACCATAAGCCTCTCACGTATGCTTTGAAACAAAAGCCCGACAAAGCGTCCCCTCGTCAGCTTCGACACCTGAGCTTTATAAGCCAGTTTACGTCAGACATCCAGCACGTGTCCGGCAAGGACAACATAGTTGCTGATGCTTTGTCTCGTGTTTCCGAGGTTAACGTCCCCGTCTCACTCGATTTCTCGGCTATTGCCAAGGCGCAGGAGGATGACGCAGCACTTCAGAGCCTCAAATCCAACCCCAAATACAAATTTCGGGAGTTACCCATCTTCAGCTCAAACCTCTCGCTCTGCTGCGAAGACTCGGAAAAGGGATCTCGGCCATACATTCCGGCCACATTTCGCAAGGAAGTGTTCCACGCAGTTCACGACTTGGCGCATCCCGGCATCAGGACAACAAATCGGTTAGTCACCGGAAAATACTTCTGGCCCTCCATGAACAAGGATATCAATTCCTGGGCCAGAGGATGCATCGCATGCCAGAAGTGTAAAGTCTCCAAGCATGTAAGGAAAGAAGTGGGCTCATTCCCCCGCACTACCAAGCGTTTCCACACGATACACCTCGACATAATAGGGCCTTTGCGAGACTCGGACGGTTACAAGTATTGCCTCACAATCATCACAGGTTCACGCGGTGGCCTGAGGCAATACCTCTGAAAGACATTACAGCGCAATCTTGTGCCGAAATCCTCTGCCGAGACTGGATACCTCGCTTTGGCGTCCCTGCAGTGGCCATCACTGACCAGGGAATGCAATTTGAATCCACCCTTTTCTCGGAGTTAAACGCCAGCGGACTGCAGCATACCACCCGCAATCCCATGGAATGCTAGAACGCTGGCACTGGACGCTGAAAGCCCCCATTATGGCACGCGACGACCCGTCCTGGACTCAAGTCTTGCCTCTCGTCCTACTCGGCCTACGTACAACCCGCCGAGAGGAATTTGCTGCCAGCCCCGCGTAGCTGGTATACGGGGAGAACCCAAGACTCCCAAGCGATCCGGTCTTCGATAATAGATCGGGTCTCACGGAGTCGGGGTTGGTGCGGCTGCTGAGGGACAATCTCCGACGCATCAAAGCCCAACCACCCACTCCACACTCGCGCACACCTGCCTGTTCGCCCAAGGAACTGGACACTTGCACGCACGTTCTGGTCAGGACGGATGCCGTCCGGAAGCCGCTACAGCCTCCATATGAGGGCCCGTACCGCGTTCTCGAGCGGGGAGAACATTTCTTCCAGCTCGAGATCGGGGGACACAAAAAGGCGGTCTCTTTGTCCAGACTGAAACCCGTGTGCGCCCCGAAGCTGCGTCATGTCCGCTTTGTGGTTTAACGGAGAACGGAGTTCCGGGATCGGTCGCCGAAACCCCCTAGGTTTCGTCTGGGGGCGGAGTGATGTGGCGCGCCAGGATCCGCAGCATTCGAAATTTATTTCGAAATAAAGTTTCTAAGTTGAATAATAATGATAATTCTGTTATAAAATTTCTAAATTGAATAACAACAATAATAATGTTATAAAGTAGCGTTAATTAATATTAGGAACATGAAATGTGGAAAATGAATATAACGGAATATATTGAAAACCCATTTTTACAAAAGTGACAGTAAGTAACGCTAAACACATGATTTACTGAATGGCCACTATAATATACTATATGGTGTAATGGGTCTTCTCTCTTCTTTCTTGTGTCTGTCCATCGCATCTCCTGCAACGCTGTTACATCAGCCCTATATTGGGATAGGTTGGTACAATCTGTCCCGTTTGAAGGCACGGGAGACTTGCCTTCATCCTTTTCCGTCTGCAGCTTTTCGTTAAGAATGAGCTCCCAGCGGTCAGCACGTGGAGGTGGAGATAGTTTTGGTATTCTAGGGTTAATGGAGACATTGTGATCGTTATGGATCATCCGCACGTCAAAGTGGGCTTTGATCACACCTTGCTTGGATACGTTATGGATAATCACAGTGTTGGGACAGCAATTACAATACTGCGAGAAAAAAATCGACCGATGATTTCGTCTAGGGCAGAGCTAACGCACCAGACGCTGCCTCAATTTTGTCCTGGGAGCAGCGTGACTGAAAGTGGCGACAGGTGGTAATCAATCCAGTTATATGTAACCGCAAACCCAATAGGAGTGCAAATTATATTGAAGTCCGTAGGGTGGTCTAAATTAGGCCGAAGTGAATTTTTTTGTTTGAGTGTAAAGAGAGGATTGAGTCCCGATTCACTTGATAACGGAGCAAACCACTTGGAAAGCAACTTACTTCCGCTCCTATGGTCCACGTACCCCTCTTTTTAGGTTAAACACACAAGTTACTTACGAAATTGACTGACGATTTCGTCCAGGGCAGAGGCCAATCAACAGACGCTGCCTCACCTCTGCCCGGCAGTAATATATGAATGGAGCGACTACCACCTGTCGCACATTGAGCTACACTGCTCGCCTGGTATAGGTCAAGTTTTCGGCCATACCCCGAAGGAGTGGCATACTGGAGCTTGGAAACGCGTTGACGAAAGTTTGTATTAATGGACAAAGCATTGAAGTCGTTGATTAATTTGTATAACTTGATAGCGCTGTTTCTGCTGACAACGGCAGCGAACCTGATGCTGTTTGACACATTAATAACGCTTGTTCTTTTGTTGTTTTGTCTGAAATCTGGAAATGTACGAGTAGTTACCTCAACGTCAAGTCGACATTGCTCTTTACATTGAAGGTGACTTTCACTGCTACTCGTACTCTCGAAGGCGTCGTTAAAAAGAATGTCGAGTATTATAGCACGTTGCACGAAGAACTTCGCCGGCGCTCGGGCCAGATGCTTGTGGATGCATTGATTAGAAAGCGAAAGTAGCAGTAGATATGCTTAACAGCGAGCTACAACTCTACTTCTGGCTGTGCCATTCAATGGAATTCATTGTCCCAGAGGGAGCTACTAGCTAGCGACCCCAGGTACACGTGCGGCAGAACAATGGAGGAGTGCAAGCTTCTCGAGAAAGAGAGGAGGGAAGGAAGCAAAAGCAAGTTTCAGTAGACTGGTGTCAATTGGTTCTAAGTGCGGCGAATGTGCCAGTAATAGCACAATATGAATATTTAGGGTATACATATAGAATAAATATTATTGGGTGCAGGCATAATGTATTTTATATTGCCTGTACCATAGTTGTAGACATATTCTTATCTTAAGATAATAACAGGACCCTGTTCGAAGAACGCATCTTGTTTTGTAACATGTGTGAACGGGCCTGATAATAAAAATGGTACAAGCATAATGTTATCATATTTATATTGCTTGTACCCTATTTCGTAAGAAATGTGTGTTCATTAATGAAGACACTTTGACCTGCGCATTGTAAAATGCAATATGGACATGTGCGCGACACATGATAAAGATAGGATAATGTTTACAAGATAGGTTACTTTGTAAGAAATATTGTAAGTAGTCTTTAGTCTAAATTTGGAATTTAAATAAAATGGTCATACGATCCTTCCCAAACGGACTCAAAGTGAATTTTATTTTAATTTGCCCACTTAGGGAACGACCGTAACTATAATATTATATATTTAACGAAAGCAACATATTCAAATTTTAAAATAATCTCAAATATAACCTGTTAAAAAAATAATGTATTTTTAGCAGAAAAAAGCTCTTTTTAAATGTAAATATCGCCGGAGGAAGTAGGAAGGTCATCAAGTTTATAGTCATCACCTCCTTCAAAAACTGATGGTGCCTCAATCAGAAGTAAGGTTTGAATTTTACACTTTATTGATACGCTTATTGGTAGGGTAGTTTTCGTCCCGCGGGGCTGAATAGTTTGATTTGCTTATTTTGCCGAACTGACTTTAATAAATGACATATAGAGGGCAAAGGGGATAAAGAGGTAATTACAATCCGAAAAAAAATTTTCGGTAGAGATTGTGGAGGGAAATGCAGATAAGTCAAAACAGTGAACAGTGAACTAGTGAAAGGAACAAGGTGAGGAATTTTCAGTAATGAAATGATTTGCAAATGCAAATGAGCAAAAATCATCACAGCCAATTAATAGTATTTTAACAACATTTTGATCGATTCAGATAGGGAGAGACTAAGGTCGATAAGATATGCATTGGCAATCACGGAAGTAATATGTATATTAAGCATGTAGGTGAAGAGACAACTGTTGAAATATTATAATGTGGTAATTTGTTAGTGTGTTTGTCCTTGCTGGGTTTTTGTGAGCTTTGTAGGTAATGTTAGTGTAGAATAATCAATAAAAGGTTGAACTAAATAACACATTAAATGGCTATATTCGTTCAAGCTTTAATTTGTCCTCGTAGTTTTGTTGTAAGTGAAAAGCTAACGAAATAGTCCATGAAGGTATCAAATGCTTAAATTGCCATCACGAACCGTAACCTTCCATCTTAACTACTTCGTTCATCGTCAATCAACCAAATCCAATTTCCTAAATATCTTTGAAGACACGATGATTTCTGCCCCCGAACCTAAGCTCATATTCATATATCAATATAATTCTGAACTATCATGCATGGCATGAAATCATTCCTATTATTTGGGTTGAAAAGATTTATTATCCTCGAACATTAACCCCGCATGGTATGTCAAATATATGAGTGCCTAAGGCAGAATACATTGTCCTAGTTTTTCAAATGGGATCATTCACCAATGGCAAAGTAGATATGCTTGAACCTTAGAACCAATTGTATGAATCCCTAACTTTCGGGTATTATGATGTGAATATTGTAAAGATGGAATTTCCGAGAGTGGCATTGGTTGAGAGATTTCCCGTAGAGATTGAATAGTTAGCGAAAAAATACAATTTTTCAAAGCCTTGATCACTCCTCACGCGCCAACTCAATATATATATATATGTATATATATAATTAAAAAAGCCCACGAACCCTTTTGCTGCCCAACCTGGTCGGTTGGGGGCTGGATGGGCTGAAGGCAACATCCAAGGACCCGCATCACAGCGATTATGCGTTTCAATGCAAAGTGTGTGCGACCATACGAGAATGTATTGCTACATCCCCGATAGTCACAAACACTTCAAGCAGTGACATAGATTTTAAATTAAAGACCGTACGAATCGAGGCTGAAGCCCAGTAGGCCAGACTATTACCGGACAGGACCCGGACTATAGCACATGTTGCAAGGATTTCCACTTTTTGTATCTCCATGTATAGCTCGGCCCTTAGATCGATTTTTCGGGACTAATCCCATCGTTGAAATTACCACTGTTTGTTGTCTCCAACTCTGCTTCATATCGTTTTCTTGCTGTTGATCAACAGTGATCCGGTCCAACGGTATAGCAACATCGATTATGAAACACGCTCGTTCTTCCTTGACAAGCAGAACTAGATCGGGACTGTTGTGATTGTCACTGTGGTCAGTGGCAATAGTATGATCCCACAGTGGTTTGGCCGATCATTTTCCAAGATTCTCTGCGGAGTATACTTATAATTAGGATGGTAGGTTGCCACTAAGTTATACTTCAACGCAAGGTTTTGATGGAGAATATTGCAGACGGAGTTATGACGATTGGTGTACTCTCGGTACGACTCAACATCCTGAATGCAGATGTTATGTGCTGACCATCCAGCACCTTTTCACAGTTGCATAACCTACAACTGGGGTTGATGATTGAGGACTCATGAAGTATACATGTACGTTTGTAGCTTTTTGTTGGGAGCGAAGCATCCTGAATTAAAATTAGGAATGCTTCGATCAACAAATTTTTTATATGGCTTCCGAGTTTCCACGTGTTTTCCAGGAACAATTGTTTTTATGCGACATTTCTCCAAACCCACTTGCATGCCAATATCCCTGCTCACCTGAACGCCTGATTGATATCTCTCCTGATGTTTGCGAGGATACCGATAGCTTCGTTCTGTAATTCTTCACCATTGTTTTCAGGAGAAGGACCACATTCGGGTTGTTTTTGTATAAGCGTAACACTTGTAGTAATCACGAATGCGATATGGAGTCAAAGGCTGATTTATAGTAGTTGTAGGCTCTCGAGATATTTCGATTTTGGTTGACAGCCTGTTTTACAGCTACCGTATCGATTACAGCCTCGGGAGTTTTTGCGCATCTCTTTTACCCCTCAGTTATCAATTTATGAACATCAAAATGTTTTGAGATGTTCGCGCACAAAACTGAAGTGAAGATCTTGTAGATGGTAGGAAGGCAACTAATTGGTCGACATTTTGAAGGACGGTAGGCACCGTGTTCATTGGAGATGAGGAAAAGTTATCCCCTTAGTGAAAAATTGTGGAACTAATTTTGAATCGGCAATAATCTGTTTAAAATGACTGCCGATACCCTGTGAGTTTTCTTGAATCGCTTCAGCTAGAAGTTGCGAATCTTATCAACTCAATTACTTGACTTATCAAGGGCTGCTTCTGCGTCCACTTCGGTTATACCAGACATGTTCATTTTGGGGATGGTCCCATATGAAGACATCTAAATTGAAACGGCTGCGTTCGCTCCAAACACTTCTCCAGAAGTCTTCTTCCTGATCCAGATGGAGATTATTTTCCCGCTCTGAGTTTGTGAGGCTTTTATGAAATCTTCTTTGGTTCTGAAGCTCTTTTGAACAAGGTGTTAACTGCCCTTCGCTGAAAGCTCTTTTGATACCTACGGATGCGATTGGAGCATACCGCAAGTTTCTGCTTCAGCAACTCGAGAATTTGTCCGCAACATATCTATGCACTCTTGGTGATGGATTTTCAAGAAGCGATTGCGTAACACGGCCAATATCCTTTCTAGACGTTCGGCTTTTTTGCTGAGTCGAAATACCCAGAACGGTAAAGTCCTTCTACGCATAATTCTGTTTTTCGCTCCAAGATGTTGTTGAGACGAATAACCGTAGCGGCCGAAACGTAGACCAGACTCTGTAGCAGTAATCTCGCTAGCCAAACGATTCTGTCAACGGGAGCATTGATGTTGGTAAGGAAGTAAATTTTAATTTCGGGATCTGTGGTCTAGCGTGTGGGAGAATCCCAGCATACTCTGTGAATGCCTCATTATAAATTGGGTTGACATCCCCAGCCACTAAGCTTCTCCTGATTGCCTTGTATGTGGAGTATTCGAGTTGCTCCTTTGTTCAGTTCGCTAAGTTGCCTAGTTGGTAGGGCAACTGGATTATTTTTCACTATCACCCGGTATTGATTGACTACGTTCTGCTCCGGAACATGACTCAGTTCCGGAAATTGGGTTATGAACCCGCCCCGCCCCTGGTGGTTGCCGGCATAATCGCGCGGAGAACCGCTCTAATGTTGTTGAACTACTCCTCACCGTATTGGGTAATGTCTTCATGCGCCTGGGGTCCCATCAAAATAATTTGAAATATTATCCCCAATTCCTTGCCCACGAGTAGTGAGGAAACAATCAGCCTTACAACAGAGCCCTAATGTTGCAAGGCTTGCATGGTTACCTACAAAAGTAGAGAAGGTATTTAGAGAGTAGCCGCTGGAATAGCAGCGTAACGTCAGTGCAATTCATTCAATAGGCGCAGTCGATTCCTTTACCCCGGATTACGAATTCGTTAAGGAGGTTTACTCTTCCCGAAAGAAGGAAAGGGTTTAGGAAGACAAACTCATAGGGAAACGTTCTGCTTGTCCGCGGCTACTTACCAACAAGATCAACCACTGCGAGGCAACCATTGCAAGACAGCTCAAGATTAGCTGTCGCAAACCATTCGAGAGTCGAATGTGGACGTGTTGGTACTCTATGTACTTTACCGGAAGGTAAGATAGTGCTACATGGGTGAGAGAATCATTACCGGAAATAAGATAGTGCTACATGGTGAGAGACTATCTAGAAACGCGCCGATATGGGCTTGCGGACGGCATGTCATTCAAGAAATAATTGCATTCCCGGGAGTCGGTTTTGTAAGGGCAAAAATCAACGGCGTCCATATCTATAGCTGTTTTGCTTCTCCTAGTGCAACATTAGGGCAACATGAGGAGATGCTAGACGATTTTCTGTTGGATGCTAGAGGCCTCCGCCCCAAAATCATTGCCAGCGATTTCAAAGTGTGGGCCTTAGACTGGTGAAGTCGAGCGACGAACACCAGGGGCCAAATGCTGCTTGAAACCTTCGCGGAGCTGGACATCGTCAATGTTGTATGCGTGCTCACCTTCCGAGGCTTTGGAAGAAGGTTACGACCCGAAGGGAACGGCGCTGGAAAAAGTGAACCGACTATTTCAGCTGTATATCAGGGTAACTAAGGCATGCGATTCTACAATGCCGCGACGGAACTTCCAACACAGTACGAAACCAAACTACTGATGGAAACATTGCGCTGTTGAGAGCATCGTATGTGCGAGCGAGGAGGCTTAGGCAAGGAACAAGAGGGGAGCCAGAATATCCGCAGTTGCGAAAAGAATATTGCCATCTTCGAAGTAGCCTTAAGAAGGCTATACGGGAAAGTAAGCGGAATTGCTACAAGCAGTTGTGTCTTGAGACAAATACAAACCCGTAGCACCCTGCTGACAAGGGTGTAATGAACAAGATTTGTGGACAAAAATCACGCCAAGCGACGTCCCCGCTACTCTTGTTCAAAATAATCACAATCTTTTTCCTCCTGTTCCTGGTCTGCCTCGTCTTCTTTTTCTATCATAGATATTGCCCTTATAGACTTTCCGAGCATTCGATCAACCTTATCCATACGGATTAAGTGACCCGCCCACCGTAACCTATTGAGTCGGATTTTGTCCACAACCTGACGGCCATGGTATCGCTCATAGGTTTCGTCTTTATATAGGCTACGGAATCGTCCATCCTCATGTTGGGGGCCAGAAATTCTTCGGAGGATTCTTCTTTCGAACGCGGCTAATGAGTTCGCAATTCTTGTTGCTAAGAACCCAAGTCTGCGAGGAATACATGAGGACTGGCAAGATCATTATCTTGTACAGTAAGAGCTTTGACTCTAGGGTGAGACGTTTCGAGCGGAACAGTTTTTGTAAGCTGAAATAGGCCTCTGTTGTCTGCCAACAACCGTGCGCGGATTTCATCATCGTAGCTGTTATCGGTTGTGATTTTCGATCCTAGATAGGAGAAATTATCAACGGTCTCAAAGTTGTAGTCTCCTATCTTTATTCTTCCCGGTTGACCAGTGCGGTTTGATGTTGTTGGTTGGTTGTTTTTCGGTGCTGACATTGCCACCATACTTTTTATCTTGCCTTCATTGATGTGCATCCCCTTGTCGTAGATCGTTGTTGATGTCGAATGGTCTCGAGAGTGATCCTGCTGCTTTTATCTGACCTCGCACATTAGTTAGGGTCAACCTAGTCAGTCTCATTAATTTCGTCGGGATACCGAATTCTCTCATGGCCGTGCACAGTTTTATGTTATAGCCGGCTTTATGGCGGGAATATGGACATCAGTTTCCATGGGTCATCGACTACCCATGGAATCTGATGTCCATATTCCAACAGTTTTGCCATGGCTTGCTTCAGAGAGACAATCTGATCTGTCGCTGATTTGCTTGAAGCCTCTTTGGTATGGGTCAATGGTGTTCTGAGATAGGGGGCTATCCAGCCTAGCAAGATGGAGGAGAATATCTTATCTTGGTATAGTTGGTCGCCTCTATATTTAACCAATTCGGCTGTAATTCCATTAGTCCCTGGTGACTTATTATTAAGCGGTGAATTGCACGGAATGTTTCTTATATACTTGGTGGTGGCAGTATTTGTCCGTCGTCTTCAGTTGGCGGGACCTCCAATTCGCCAATGTTCTGGTTGTTTAGTAGTTCATCAAAGTACTCAACCCATTGCTCCAATATGCCCATTCTATCGGAAATCAGATTTCCCTCTTTATCTCGGCAGGATGAACATCGAGGTGCGTAAGACTTCATCCTGCTGGCTTGTTGGTAAAACTTGGGCGCGTGGTGCGATTGCTACCCTGTACTTTTCGAGTTCACAGACCTGTTGGTTCTCCCAGGGTTCCTTCTTCCGTCTGTGGAGTCGCTTCTCCGTTCAACGGAGTTCTTGGTAGAAATCTGTGCGTGTCGGCTTTCTTTGAGAATGCAACAATACTTGGTATGCAGTATTCTTCCATTCCGTTGCTAGCTTACATTCATCGTCAAACCAGCTGTTCTGATTTATCTTGCGGCTGGGGCCAAGTATGTTTGCGGCCGTATCAATACAACGTTCTTCAAGTAGTTGTAAAGATCATATGTTGACGCTTCATCTCCAGGACATCTGTTAGCTGGGGTTATTGCGGCATCCACTTCCCCCTTAGGTGTTACGGAGGGCTGGGATATGAATGGCTTCAGTATTCACTCTCACTTGATTGTCAGAGGGGATTGTAGGTGGTGTGGTAATTCGGGCTCGGAGCATTATGCCAACGAGATAGTGGTCCGAGTCTATATTGGCCCCTATATGTTCTTACGTTCACCAAGGCTGAAAGGTGGCCGCGTTCGATCGGCAGGTGGTCAATTTGGTTGAAAATGGTCCCGTCTGGAGGGGCTCACATATGTTTGTGGACCGTTTTCCGCGCAGATCAGGTACTTCCAACAACTATTTCGTGCGATGCAGCTAACTGAATAATCCGCAGTCCTTTATCATTGGTAACCCTATGTAAGCTATGGGAGCCGACGTATCGTCTGAATACGGGCTCCGTCCCTGCTTGACTGTCGAAATTTCTAAGTGTGATTTTGATATCATACCTGGGGCGGGCTTCGAGCGTCCGTTCAACTGCCTCGTAGAAGGTATCCTTCTCCGACTCTGCAGTTTTCTCTGTAGAGTTATGATCGTTTATGAGGCTTATATTTCTAAATTTGCCTCTCAAACGCAGAGTACATAGTCATAGTCATAAGGTTCGTCGTTTTGAAATCTATCCTGTCTGAGGCTCCTTCCGTGGCTTCGTAGCTCTGGTTTTCCGTGTAGAGTTTCCAGCCCTACCCAACCCCCAACCTGGTGACCCAGTTGGTACGTTTTATCCCGTTTTTAGAGGCGAAAAACTCGCCTTCGTCCTTCTCCGTCTGCAGTTTTTCATGAGGAAAGAACTCCCAGCAATCACCACGTAGAGGTGGAGATGGGGTTTGGTAGTAGAGCTGTTGGTATTGGTTCAGCAGGTGCTTCCCAGGTTTTATGCTCCATCGTAGGTATCAATACACGTTTCGACCTGGGACCTATATTACTTTTTGACCGCTCAATCATGTTTTGTGTGAAAAATTGAAAATGAGGAGATGCGCTATAAATGGTTGTTACAGTTATCAAGGCAAAAGAGGAAGCACTTTGAGGTTCTTTCGTTTGGATGAATGAGACAATTTGCGAAGAGTAGAGAAAACTATGTGAAAAGTGAAGGGAGATCAACTTTGAAAACGTCATGTGTGTTCAAAACATGTTTTGCAAGACCATTATAAATATAAGACATACTTCTAGAGACTTTGAAAAGCAAAAGACGGTTAAAGGACGACGCCGTTCCGAGTCAGTATTTCCGGCAGCAGGGTAATGAAAGCCATACACCCAAAAGAGTACAACTGAGGAGACAAAAAAGTTGGTACAAGATGCTGTATCATCTTTTCAGATGTAAGATGTTATTCAATTCGAAGAAGATATTTAAAAAATAGAAAAAGGCTAGACGTTTTCATCAAAAATAAAGGGATGATTCATCAGACGCTACCTGGTCAGCAGGTATTGTTTTCTGTTTATATTTATTCGTCATGCCTACTTCTTGGACGAAAGAGTCTAGCCTTTTTTCCCGTTTTTTTTTCATTGGGTGGTTTCCCATGAACGAAGGGTCTGCACATAACAAGCGGCACATCAAGTTGCTGTGCACTTAATGCAGTGCACCATTAAATTGATGGTGGGCTTAGCACTGCCCAAATCCACAACAAAATAAATCCAAATTTAACTTCCGATAATTGTATTAAGGGCAAGAAGATATTGCAAGCGAAGTAGAAAGTATTTCACCTGTTCAAGACGTTAATGTTCAAACAGCGTAAGTTAACAGGTTGCAAAGATAAAAATTAATCATGGAATCGTCAAATCTGTGCTGCAACTGGTATTAAAATCAAGGGAAGACATTAAAGAACGACTCTGGGTGCGGGGAGGGGAGGTGTCAAAAGATAACGAGATGAAGGTCAGAAATATTTTGAGTATGCCAATGTTAGTGATGGCCAACGACTGGCACCAAAACGAAAAATTATTAAGACTATTTATTAATTTTATGTGTTCACACTAAGCTTATGTTCTTTGTTGAACCTAAACTGATTGATTGATTTCATTATCAATGAATTTTACAAATTTTTTTCATAAGTGAATGCAGCATTTGATTTACTAACAATAACTTTTAGTGATGATTTTATTTTTGGTCGCAAATTAACAGATCTATGGTCATACTTTTCTACCGATTTTCATAGATATGGACTTTATTCATAGATTGAAATGTTACTCACAAATCTTAATTCATAACTGTCCTGAAACCATAATAGTTCCAGAGATACAAGGTGTTCATTAAATTTCGCTACATATTGTATCGATCCAAGTGACGTCGTCAAGAGTTTGACGTTTCGTATTGATATTACCTTGTCTAGTCTGTGTATACTGACTTCTGTGAATTGCACGAGAACAGTTGAGTAAAGTGCGGAGCGGAGGAAGCGGAGGAAAACAAAATCAAAAATTCAAAGATTCAATTCTAGGACTTTGTGACACAATTTAATCGAAATTGTGTTCGATATACAGTTTTTGATGTTTAGATTTCGCAAGAAAAAGAGACCCAATCTTTTGTAGGAACGTTGCGGAATTTGTATCTTTTCTTGGAAACTGAGGGGGAGATTTCATTCAGCCGGTCGAGTGCTGAAACTTTTCAACTTTAACATTTCCTGGTGTTTGCGATGAGTTTCCAATAACATCGCAATTGATGGCTTGAACCACTTGATACGTGTCAAGTATATCGTAAGGATCGGAACAGGGGAAAATGCAGGAGGAGGATTACACGGAAATATTTTAATTATTCCGGAAAAAAAAATTTGTTTTGAAAATCACAAAGCGATAGAAATGAGACACGGAACGCTTCTTTTCCGGATTTATAGACAATTTTGATTAACATACAAATTGATAATATCCTTAAAGTGGAACTTCTCGTTAGAGAATTCGCGTGTACCTTTTCTTTTGTTTTGTTCTAAATATCTCTTTTTGTTTTTCCTTCCTTTCTCTCTCTATCTTTCTCTTTATTATGATTACACAATGCAATATAAAAACAAGTCGGGAAACCGGAAGCTCGACGCTGAAGGTGTATTTCTTTTATAAAGCCATTTGAGTGTGCATTTGCCCCATTCGAACCTAGCACGTAATATATGCATATTATGTGAGAATACTTTCGCGTGATATTGACTTTCGAAGTCTTGAATTTGCAAAGAAGCGACAACCTTGAGTTATTATGACTTTGTTAGTAACAGTGCGATTTCCACCAATGGTAGGATTATGCTCTATGCTGTAGCCTACTTTGCTGAAAAATTTCGTGGTTCTAGGATGAATTTAAAAGGGGTTTCGCGGCCAATTACTAAAATTATTAGCTTTATTTGAATAGATACTGGCATGAAGGGTATTTCGGAGCCTAGGGACTACATAGTGACAGCCTTGTGATTTTTGTCTGGTTTTTCGGTTGAGTAGTTTCTGAGAATGGCTCCGTTAAAAAATTGATCACTTTCGATTCCCCGCATTCCCCACCTTTCGAAGAAATGTCAAAACTAAGCCCGGCTTCGGAAGGTACTAACTGAGACCTTTCATTTGATACTAACACATGACTACATTTGGTAAAAAAAAATGTACTTTTCCGTTTTGCATATATGGGGACTCCAAGTTAAATTCGTTATATAATGATGTAACTTACTGTATGCGTGAGCGTTCACAGTTCCCACCTTTTCACCAAATTTGGTGTCAACTGCTATAAGCGCCTGCGAGAAAAATGCGTGTGATAAACACACAGACGGATAGACAGAGGGTAAACCGATTTTAATAAGGTTTTGTTTTACATAAAACCTTAACAAGTCGGAATACCAGAAGCTGGTCGCGTGGAGTAGAAAGGTTTTGTGTTCATCGTGTATGAGTAATTTCCTATGCACGTTTGTCCATTCGTAAATAACTAAAAATTCAAAATATTCCCTGCTATACGTATTTCTAAACTCCAAATCTGCCGTCCGCATGTGTTCACTTTATATGATGTTGACGTCATATATGGCTTAGACTGCAATACATTTACGCGAAATACAAAATGTTGACCTTTCATAACTTTGTTAATAGCAGTTGGATTTCCTTCAAACTTTCCATAATTATATTATTACTTATTATGGTGCCAGGATAAACTTAACAGGGGGTTTCGAGAAAACATCTAAAATGTAGTAATAAACCATTATTAGCTTTATTTGAGGAGATATCAGAATAGAATGTATGTTAAGGCCTAAATGCATCATCGTGAAATTTGTCAGATTTTTCGGCTTGATAGGTTCAGTTTCACTTCTCGGGGCACACATTTTGAACACTCACTCCTCTACGTTTCATATACTATCAGAATCGGAAAGTATTAATAGAGCACTTTCATTTAATATCCTGCATGATCATATTCCGTGCATGGATACGACTGCTTGAAATTTTGTCTTGTCCTTATATATGACATTATTATTTAGTTACCGCTAAGTAATTACCTCTGCCTAATTTATTTATTTTCTTAATTCCAAACACTCTGCGCCATTATGACGTAATGTAACCATTTGATTCACACAGTTCAATTCATATTACAGTTAGAAGTCGTTTTTAGTGAAATATTAAATAATATTAAATATTTGATTCTTTTTCTTATATTGCTTATTATTATTAGACCTCGTTTGTGAAATTGCTGAAAACAAAGCCTGATTTAAATCGGTTTACTGTCCGTCTGTTTGCTGTCTTGATTGTTACTTTCCGGTATTAGTTTTGAAATTAGTTGTAAAGGGGAGTGGGAGAGCTGGAAGGCGAGCACTTGTCTAACGGCGGCATTCTCAGAAATTGAGCAGTCGAAAAATTTGAAAAAATCACGAAACTTCCCATGTACGGTCCTTAGAGCTCAAAAGCCCTCCATACAAATACCTGCTCAAATAAAGTTAATAATAGTATATTATTAAATTTTTTGAAAATTTTTTGGAAACCTCTCCCTCAGTTCATCCTAGAATCATGAATCTCTCCAGTAATATAAGCTATGATCATGTTACTGCCAAGTTTGATGCTCGTGGTATTACAGGTCTGCACACAAATATAGGAAAAACACAAAACCTTTCATACTTGAACCGTTCAGCTTCCAGTTGCCTGGATTTTTCTGTTAGTCTCTCTAAAATATTGAGTAAAAGTTGAGCCAAGAGGAACGTTCAAAATAAACTGAAAAGTAGCGTTTGGGAGTGCTACCAACTTGAAGACTGACCAATTTAACAAACAATTTCGCCGTAAAGTATGCAATATTTCATTTCCTAACTCATAAAAAGTTATGAACTTAAACTTTTGAGTGTTAAGTTTCTTGGAAAGAAACGTTCATTGTTCATAATTTGCATAACTTTACCGTCAAGTTCTCAAAGCCAAAGTCAAGGTTACGTTTCGCAATTCTCGGGACGTTGGCTTTAATGGATATTTAATGTGGGTTTCCCCATTATGAATAGCTACTTACTCCTTCTTCCGGTCATCATATCCCCGCGGTTGTACTCGTTTCTTCAAAGCAGGGACTATCTTTAAATTTGCGTCCCCTGGCTCACCAACTCTATCGCACTGTTGGTGTGAAGGCAAGGCTGCATTGCCATCACATGCTTTAGAATAGCCGACAGTCGTACCCTTTGTAACACTTACTCGTAAAGTATTCTGGCCGACAGTTTTTTGCCGAACACCACGGCTAACCGCAAACACTTGGTCGACCGAAAATTGCTTTTGAAAATTCGCGAATTTGAAACGGTCGACGCGGCGGATGTTCACAGCGTGACTACGCGGGATAACCAAAGAAGCGTTGGGAACTGATGAGTCTACCAAGGATACCTGCTTCCGCAACGGATGCTGATTCGTTGAGATCCGGCGGCAATTTGACGACATAGCGAAGGAGAGCTAAACTCCGGCACAAATCACTTCAAGGACATTAGGCACCACAAACCAACCCCCGAATTGTTCAATTGATTTCGTACGAATCGGTGGGACGTGTAAAGATTCTATTTCCAATCAGCTATGAGAGCCTTCGCTGAAACTAATATATCACGCGAATAATTCAGAATCGAAGGCGATTGTGACTTTTGTCGTTCTGTCGGAGGTTCCCACGCCGCCGTGGTTCGTGGATACTAACTACGGAGGAAGAAACGAGCGATACAGGAGTATATAACACCTCAGAGCACGACGTTCATTGCCCTCGTCACAGGAAAGAACAAATCGAGAATGAATGGCTCGAAGCAATCTACGTGCTACCTATTCCAAGTGTTCCTCCGAAACGGCAGTCGTTGTTTATCGCAAGGCTTCTATGTTACTTAAATTTCTATGCTGATTGGCGATACCTTCATACATATTTGTATGTTACTCCTCCACTCTTCGAATCAGAAGACCTGCACTATTTCCTCGCGACCGTGGTTCCGATAAAAAAGAAAAAAGAATGAAATGTTACCTGATATGAACAATATGAGATTAATTGTTGACTATTACACTCGCTGACTGCGCGTTGATTTTATTATAAAACATTACGTAACTATGCTTGAAAAACAAAAATAGCCAGACATATCGAGTTCCTGGGAACCAATCCTAGAGGGAGTTTCAAAACTGCCACGCAAGCTTTGATCCCAACCAAACATTGGAAGCTTCAGATACTAGTAAATTATCTATATTATCCCATGCCATTGCTGGGAATTATCTATTTTAGCATTAAAATGTATGTTTTTTTTTTAAATTTTTCCATTTTTTTCTTCAATTTAAGTTAAGTTCAAAAGAAAATGTTTAGGGAGTGGTGATCTGCATTAATTTAATCATGAAACAAGTCGGGAAACCGGAAGCTTGACGCTTCAGGTATAAAAGGTTTTGTGTTTCCCTATGTGAGGAGCATAACGTAGTTCTCTATTGGCTTATAGCATTGACCCGACATATTGAAATCTCTCAGTTCTGGGCAGGTTACTGCCATTGTCAGAACTGAGCGATTTAAATATCTCGAAGGGCAGGTTACTACCATTGCCAGAACTCAGCGATTTAAATATCCCGAGTCAATGCTATCAGCCAATGGAGAGCTGGGTAATGAAATTGTTTCACGTATTAATGCAACCTGGATGAAGTGGCATTTCTCAACTGGTCTTCTTTGTGATCGACGTATCAGCGCACGTCCCAAATCTAAAATTTACTGCAATGTCGTCCGTCTACCGCTCTCTATAGTTCTGAGTGTCGGCCGACTATAAAGGACAATGAACGGCGTCTTGCGGTAATGGGAACGAAGATGTTGTATTGCACTGGTGGCGTGACACGTTTTGATTATGTACGTCTGAAATGAGAATATCCGCGATCGATATGGGTTTGCACCGATCGTGGAAAAACTACAAGAGAGGCGTTTTCGATGGTGTGGTCACGTAATTCACGGTAACGAGAATTCAACAACCAGTATTGGTCAGAACATCGAAGTCAATGGTAAGCAACCAAAAAGCCGACCAAAACAATGGTCGCATGGTACACTGGATGGGGATTTGAAGGTCTCGCGATTACATCCTGATCAGGCATTTGATAAAATAAAATGACGAAACCGATCACGACGAGCCGACCCCGCTTGTGAACTGAAGGCTGAACAAAAAGAAGAAGATGTGAGGAGCGATGAACCTGACAGTTCCGTGTCACATAGTTAAAAATTCTATTGGCATCTATTTTTTAGAAAGTCATTTAAATAAATCATTTGCTCGGAAAGCCCTGTACTGAAATAGTCAACCTCATACGCTTCACACTCTGAGTTTAATATTATTAGCAAATGCCAACAATTTAACCAACATCAAATATAAAAAAGGGCTAAGGAGAATTAGATTCTTCTTGAATGGAATTTTAATATTTCACTCGAATTTCAATTATTCTCGTTAATTATGACGTCAGCATCTTATTTGTATGGCTTAGGATGCTGTTAATTAGCACGAAATTGATAAGTTTGAACTGCTATAACTTTCCCAATAATAGTTGGATTTTCATGAAACTTGGCATGTGTATGCATGAGGCTGTCCTCTATGTCGGTGCGAAATTTAGTACACTTAGGAGTAACTTAAGGGGAGTTTTTTAGTCAATTTCTAAAAGCTCTAGATAACTCTCTGTTCACGCTATCAAAAGCTTTCTCGAAATCGATGAAGAGCAGACACATCAAAAATCTAATCTCCGCGCACTTTTCCGAAATGATCCATTGGGTGCTCTCTGTCGATCATACTTTCAAGATGTTTTTTGAAGCGTTCCAGGATTATTTTTGCATTCCGGTATTATTTTACCTATTAACTTTCTGTACTTTGTGATAGAGAGCACGCAGATTGTCACACTCAAAACGGGTCTTTGGGATCTAGACGACCGTCCTCTTTCTCTATTCTCTGGGAAAGGTCTCAGATTCCCAAAATATCCGTACGAGTGAAAGTACCAGATCTGCAGTAAATGCATGGGCAGCGATAAATAGCTCTGCGGGGAGACCGAAAAGCCCAACGGCTTCAGACCGTTTGGGTGCATTGAGGGCCGAAATGATTTCTCTTTTATTTAGAGAAACAGTCCATATCTTCATCTAACGGTGGCTAACTATTTCATCCATAAGAGGGGGCACTTCACCGGATATGATACGGTTAAGAACCGTGGTAAAGTGTTCTTTCTAGTCGATCTGACTGCTCAGTCAGTGTCGGTCAGTTGAAACGCTTTCATACAATACCCTCAAAAAGGAAAACTAATATATTTTCAGGCATCCGCCCCTTATATGAGATCACTTTATGTATATGATAATAACGTCACTAGTTCGTGTAGCTGAGCGGTTAGAGGTGGTCGTACGGAAGGTCGTGGTTCAAATCTCACTGGTGGCAGTAGAATTTATATCGTGATTTGACGTCGAATACCAGTCGACTCAGCTATGAATGAGCACCTGAGTCAAATCAGGGTAATAATTTCGGGCGAGCACAATGCTGACCACATTGCCTCCTACAGGGTACTGTAATCCTGTAGTGTACCGTGTACTGGTAATAATAGCTGGATTTCCTTCAATGTACTATTTATTTTGATTAAAAATTTTATACTTCTACTACTAAATCACTATTGGATTTCGAAATGGAGGGTATTGTGATTGTGATTTTTTTCAGATCTTCCGATTGGATAGGTTCTGAGACCAAGACCTGTCACTTTTCGGAACACATATTTTGAACCCTATTTCACTATGTTTCACTCAGTATCAGAAGTAAGATCAGTTTCGAAAAGGCCATATACACGCTTTCTCGTGTATGAGAAACCCCTCGCAAAATGCTGCCACTCGCTGAATGTAAAGAAACTCACAGACGTTATCACCAAATTTCACAGTTTCCCAGTAAATTAAATGTGACAGACAGACAGACAAATGTGATGTGCCACCTTATGTGGTTGTTGCCAGTCCACTTGGCAATCCCTTACTCTTCTTTCTTTGTAAATTAGTTTATGGTTAGTCGGAGCAGCTAAATGCCAAAACTCCAGACTAACCAGCTATGGGAGCAGCAATTGCCTGAACTCCACAATGATCTAGTCAAGCAGTGTAAATTTTGGGAGCAGCAAATTGCCTGGACTCCACAGAATAAAACACGTTAGGCTTGTGTTCGATAGTTCCAACGAACTATGTATTTTTAATTTATATTTCCTATTTTATACAATTTTTACCTATACTTAGTAGGCCGGTACATATGAATTTACAGTATTTTTAGAGAAAATATTACATAGTAGGCAATGATAATGTGGATAAGTTTACAGTATTTTACACCTTACCCCTTTTGAAAAAAAATGAATTGTCTTTAGGAACGGTAGACAATTCGTTTTTTCTTTATTGTTTATATTATGTTAGAAGTTTTTTTTTTTTTTAACAATAATGAGTAATATTTTTAAAGTCTACTTATTGTAATATATTGTATTGGTATTGATTAATTAGGTGGTATATTTATATTTATAATAGTATTTTCAACAGTATAGGCAATTTCAAAGCGATTTTGTTTATTTTATTTATTTATTTATTCGTCTTAACCTATTTTTGTGAATTTTAGATATTTTATTGTCCTGGTCTTTTATCAGGCAATTTACATTGTCAATTGATATTATGCTATAAGGACCTTCATACAATGGGTCTAGTTTTCGTCTGTTTTCGACGGATAACAAAACTTGATCTCCTATTTTCAATGATAATGGGTTACATTTTGGGTCATTTTGGTTTTTTGTCTTTTTCTTTGCTTTTTCTAGAAGTTGTTTGGCTTTGCTAATGGAATTTTGTAATCTGTATTTTAGTTCATTATTGTACAAGTCGTAATTATATATTGGTTCTGGTTTTGTTTTAGAGAGTTCTGAGGGTATATTTACTTTTTTTCCAAACACTAACTCGAATGGTGTGTAACCATGTATGGAATTGGGTGACGTGTTGTAACAGAAAGAGTAGTACTGTACCCAATCATCCCAATCGTCTTTGTTTTCGTTAACGAAACTTCGTAGGTATTCGTTTAGACACTTATGGTTACGTTCTAGAGCTCCTATGGTTTCAGGATGAGCTGGTGTTGCAAATATTTGTTCTATTTTTAGCAATTTACATATCTCCGAGAATACTTGATTTTTGTATTCAGTACCGAGATCTGTTTTTATTTTGTTCATGGGTCCGTAGTTTAATATGAATCCATGGACAATTGCTCTTGCAACAGTGTTCGCTTCCTTGTTTGGAATAGGTATTATTATCACATATTTGCTCAGATCACACTGCATAGTTACAGCGTATTTATTACCTTGGTTGGTTTTGGTAAACGGTCCAACTGTGTCTATGGACATGGTATCGAATACTTTGGTTGGTGTTGTTGTTATCTCTAGTAATTCCCTATTTTGTTTTTGATGTTTATTTTTTGTACATGAACTACAGTTTTTAATATAATTAGCGATTGTTTTTTTCATGTTTTTCCATTTGTACATTTCACGAAGTTTTTTATACATTCTACTCTGTCCAATGTGTCCTGCTGTTGGAGTAGAGTGATTGTTATGCAATATTTCTATTATTTTCGATTTGTCCGTTATCGTAATTAGTGGTTTGTATATTTGGATATCCATATTTTTCAAAGTATGATTCGCTAGCGTTTTAAATGCGGTTGTGTTTAATATAGTGAATAATTCACTTTCGGCCGATAGTTTCAGAGTCTTGATCTGAAACCTATTGTTTAGATATTTTTCCAACTCTGTGAGTTCCTGCACTAATGCGGGTTCAATTGATTGGTTATTATTTAGATTTATATACCGCTTTATTTGGACTTTATTTTTATGTATTACGTCTATTTCTATATCAGTATTTTTATTTTTATATTGCGCAATATTAAATTTCAATTCCGGTAAATGCATTACTTCATTAGGTGATAAAACCTCGAAAACGTGCAGTTGATCAGGCTGCATGTTTTTGTTAGTATTGTGGTTTTCTGAAGTATTGTGAATGAGTTTTGATTGATTTGTGTTTTTGGTCATTGTTCTTGTTTGTATTTGCAAGACATTTTTCAGGTTTGTCAGGTCTGTTATATCTAGTTCTATTCTAGATAATGTATCTGGGCCAATGTTCTCTTTGCCTTTAATGTACTGTATGTCAAATTGATATTCTTCTAGATCAAGCCTCATCCGTGTTAGTTTAGATGATGGATTTTTCATCCCAAATAAGTAAATAAGTGGCCTATGATCTGTTCTTACTATAAAATGTCTTCCATAAACATATGGTTTGAAATACATTATTGCCCAATGAATTGCTGTTAGTTCTTTTTCTATGGTAGATTTATTTTTTTCACCTTTAGTGAATGTTTTGCTAGCGAAAGCTATTGGCAATTCAGTTCCATCTATTGTCTGTGATAGTATTGCTCCACATGCATTTTCGGATGCATCTGTGGATATTATAAACTCTTGTTTAAAATCAGGGTACTGAAGTATGGGCGGGGACATTAATATTGTTTTAAGGATGTCGAATGCAGTGCTACACCGTGGTGTCCATTCGAATTTAACATTTTTACGCAACAATTGATTTAAAGGTAGGGCAATTTCAGCGAAATTTGGGACAAAACGTCTGTTCGTATATTTTGTTCAGTCGACTTTGCGTCTATTAGTGTTTGTTCAATTAATTCGCGTTTTTCGCGTATAGTTTTTTCACTGTAAGGACTATTTACACTTTTCCGTAGATTTATTAGTGTAATTTGAAGTTTCTCTTTTAGAGATTCTAATTTGTCCATTTAGAAAAAGCAAAGAATAACATTTTCAGACATCTTCTTTTATATTGTTATATTGTCGTGCTTTCAATCATGTGGTACAAATACTAACATTATTTGGAACAAACAAAAAAAATCATTTATTATTTATTACTACTACATTTATTAAACTAATTCTAATTGGGAACAAACATTTTTTTTATATTATTTTCAGGATTAACGTTAATATTTTTTTTTTTGCATTTTTTTTAAATAATTTATTTCTTTTTTAACATTGGTTATTAAATATTTATACTTGTTCTTCTCCTCTGGTGTGGCTGCAATTTGCTCTAACCGTTTATACTTTATGAACTGCCGCTGGAGTTCTCTTCTTCGTCCTCCTTTAGCGCTGACAGATACGTTATTGGATAGTCGTTTCGTTCGCTTCTTATATTTTTCTATTGTAACGCGTCGAGGTCCCGCAAGTTTATCATCAACCGCAGTTGTCGGTGTTGATTCTGACGGCTTCCAGCGTGGTGGTTGCTCTCCAACTTTATATAGTGTTATGCCTCCGGTGTTTCGCTCTGGTTTTTTGAGCAATCGCCAGATTTTCTGGTAAAGCTGGTCGAACTTTTCCCCAATGTCGTTCATTTACACGACCTTGATTTTCAAATTGTGACAATAGTAGAAACGATAGTAAGTAGAAACGATAGTAAGCAGAAGTCTTTAGACTGGTACTTATATACGAAGTCTTTAGACTGTCACGGTCGCCATGTGATGTGCCACCTTATGTGGTTGTTGCCAGTCCACTTGGCAATCCCTTACTCTTCTTTCTTTATAAATTAGTTTATGGTTAGTCGGAGCAGCTAAATGCCAAAACTCCAGACTAACCAGCTATGGGAGCAGCAATTGCCTGAACTCCACAATGATCTAGTCAAGCAGTGTAAATTTTGGGAGCAGCAAATTGCCTGGACTCCACAGAATAAAACACGTTAGGCTTGTGTTCGATAGTTCCAACGAACTATGTATTTTTAATTTATATTTCCTATTTTATACAATTTTTACCTATACTTAGTAGGCCGGTACATATGAATTTACAGTATTTTTAGAGAAAATATTACATAGTAGGCAATGATAATGTGGATAAGTTTACAGTATTTTACACAAACATGCAGAGAGATATTGAATTGTGTTCATCTCTTCCAAGCCAGCCATCAAATACTTGGGGGTGATGACAGACGCGAAGCGAAACGTGAGAGGATTACGGCATACTTCTAGGCTGCTTATGGCTAGGGTGGTGAGTTCGATCTGGCTTGATGCACTTCTAGTGTGTAGGAAAGGAAGGAAGGACAGCTCTAAAGGTATGCTTTGTCTCCAGGACCGTCTCAGATGATGCATCGTTCGTCATCTCAGGAATGATGCCGATTGACATCTCGGCAATCAGGTGACGAATATATACAATGCGAAGCCTACCTTACCTTTATCACAAACGAAGAACGCCGAAAGCGAACATTAGCAACGCTCGGAAATGGATCAGTGGACACACAAGTTCATCCGGCCCATCAAGGAGTGATTGCAAAGACGGCACGGTGAGACTAATTATAATTTTACCCAGTTTCGCACGGGGTACGCACAATATTGCAGTATTTGTACATGTTTAGATTAGATATCTTACCCAATTTTCGAAATTGAGATGGAATCCCAGAGGACCCAAAGCACGTGTTCTTTTACTGTCCAAGATTTGTGGAAAAAACGAAGAATCTAGAGGAGACTCCAGGGGAGGAGAATGCTTACATATCAGGACTGAGATGCAATCAATTCCACGATCACATCTATCCAGAGCATGCCGCGCAAGGCAGAGAAGATGACAAAATTGCGGTTACGTACGCTGCATAGAGAAAAAAGCTGACTAACCTAGAGTGGGCTAACTCGGCCTCGTGATTTAATATCATATGGTCTTTCCGCGAGGCGTGGGAGTAGTCGGGGGTGGTTTTAGTGGGCAAAAATCCCACACGCTGCCGTGTCCAGGCCAGTCTCTTTTAAAGATTGTTTCCCACAAAACTTTGAAAACACCGGATTTGGACAAAAACACATACCGAATACTTCGTTAAACGAAAATTAAAAGATGATTGTATTGTGAATGGTTTAGTTTAAAGTTTTTCTAAAAATGTTCAAAATCACCACCCTCCATTGTTGAGCAATAGAATGCTCTTTTAAACAAAACAAGGAATTGATTTTCATAACATTCTGCTTTATATATTTACGTTAACATTACTAACTTTAAAAGAAACTTCTTCTAAGGACCTTGGAGTGCCTTTATAAATCATTCGTTTACAAGCTCACCAGAGGAAATGGTTCAAATCGGGTAATCTCGAATACCTTCGTGGGTAAATAAAATATTCTTAGCGAAATTGGGATTTTCCCTAATTGGCTTTTACACTCAATCGTAAAAATGAACTCGTATTGTGGAGCTCCGAGTTTTCAAAGTTTTCCCAAGACAAGTGGTAGGAATTCAGATGTAAATTTCAAGTGATTCATTGTACCGTCGAAATTGGAAGCCCCGATTCTCGATATTCCCTAGCAGCTAGCAAGCTATTGCCATTATGGGCATGCCTCAACAATTAAGACGTGTGTCAAACTATTCGTCCGCTTGAGATGGTAATAATATACTGAATCTTTTTTGGTCAAATTGTTTTCTAGTTATCCTTATTTCAGGTAATGATGACTGTAGTAAGCAATGTTGTCGGAAGTGGAAGAACTGTGGTATTAAAAAGTGGAACAAAAAGATACTAAATAGTACTTTTCAAGGTTTTGTGTGAAACAAAACCATCTTATTTCAAAAAATTTGTAGACAACATCGATGTCTTCGACGGCACCGTCAGTTGATGTACAGGGTGCGGCAGCATAACTTCCTTTTTTAAAATGCGCGCCACTCAGTTAGTTGATGTCATAGCGGAGCGCTAGTGGTCTCGTTCAAGAGGGGATACTGTAAAGTTTTGTCCCGACACGGTTCAGTCGCCATCATGCGTTGGAATAGTTCCTTTGCCGTTGAGGTTTACTTTTCAAGCGGATGTTCGGTTATTGCAACACAGGGTGAATTTCGGAATCGCTTTAATTTAGCCCCGTTGGCTCCCGTCCCAGACCGCAAATCAATTGTTACATGGGTCACTACATTCAGACAAACTGCAAGTGCGACAAAAGGAAGAACTGGAGTCCCTCGGCCCGTTAGATCATCTGAGAACATTGAAGCAGTGAGAGCGTCAATGTTGCGATCACCACGGCGTTCTGCGCGCAAACACGCATCTGCCCTTGGACTATCCGATCGTTCTGTGAGAAGAATTCTTCGTGATGATCTTCATTTTCATCCCTATAAGATGGCGATAGTGCAGGAACTTTCAGAACATGACTTCAATTCTCGGATGAACGCGTGTGAGCTTCTTCTTGATGTCGTTCCCGAGGGAGCTATTGTTTTTTTTTAGCGATGAAGCCCATTTTCATTTGTGTGGGTCGGTTAACAAACAAAACATGCGCTACTGGGATGACACCAACCCTCGAGAATTGCATCAAAAGCCTTTGCATTCACCAAAAGTCACAGTATGGTGTGCAATTCCCTCAGCTGGAATTATTGGTCCCTGGTTTTTTGAGGAAAATGAGGTTACAGTGACAGTGAATTCGGACCGGTATGTAAACATGCTACAGAATTTTTTTTTCCCACGGCTAGAAAATTTGGATTTGGGGGACACTTGGTTCCAACAAGACGGTGCAACAGCACACACTTCAAGAGCATCGATGGCTGTTTTGAGGGAACACTTTCCAGAGCGCCTTATCTCAATTAGAGGCGATTTGGAATGGCCGGCACGCTCTCCCGATCTGTCCCCTTGTGATTTTTTTCTATGGGGTTTTTTGAAATCCCGTGTTTATGTGAACCGTCCAAGAACCCTACAAGATTTGAAGACCAACATCCAAGAAGAAATTGCCAACATAACACCTGCTATGCTAACAAGAGTCATGACAAACGCCAATCGGTTTACGCAATGTATGGAGAATCGGGGACGTCATCTAACAGATTTGATCTTCAAAACAATGTAAATAAAAACTTTAGACATGTGCCTACATTATAAAAAATAAATAAATATTTTCCGATGCATACAATAGTTTTTATTGAGTTTTGAAAAAAGGAAGTTATGCTGCTGCGCCCTGTACATAGCCAAGGTTTCATTCAACTTGCTGCATTTCTACTACATCACCTTTTTCCTTTTTGTTGCCGTTTTCGACATGTTTACTTTGTTTTCCACATTCACCATGAACATTTTGGGGATGCTATGTTAAAAATCTTCCGGTAGCTCATTTGCTTTTTTAATGTAATGACTTTAAGAACTAGTACTTATGCAGGACTTATCTAATATTGAACCAGGGTGGCTTTTCACTTTAGACACAATGCTCCACTCTGGATGTAGCAGTACGTGGCGGCAAAAACCGAAATTATTGACATTTTTGTTTTAGACGAAACCTTAAAAGGGGCCGTCAGATAACGCTTCCTACCGACAAACACCACAGAAACAACTACATATAAGCAAGAAAAGTTGTTATCGTCTGATTTTTGAGCTATATATTATATATATACATATTTATGTACATTATATGTATTCTATAATATATGTTTGTACGTAGAAAATATTCTATATGTATGTCATTGCCACAATAAAACGAATCGTCGGAGATAATATGAGCCCATATGAATGGGGACGCTTGGGCTCATCTTAAGCTGGGGTATTAGCGCGAGCAGACCGTTGGACGGTTCACCTGAAGTACTGCTCCTAATTTAAATGTTTGTACAATTAAAATGTCACAATCGTGCGGTTCGTTGTGATGGCAGTTCACATTTTAAATTCACCGGCGGTTTTGGTTTTCTGCAATTGACTAAACATGCCTCAGCCTCCAAAATTAATCCAGATAAAAACAAGTCGAAAACCGATATTTGGACACTTCAGCCTCATACTCTCATATTTATTTCTTGTGTAAGTATATTTGAGAGCAGAACTATTCATTTGGACGCAGCCTGTAATGTCGCATGTTAGCATGTCGGACTACTCACTTTACTGTAACTTTTTCAGTAATAGAACGATTTTTTCAAAATTTGTGGATATTATGCTTTATACGTACCTGCATACTGTATTACTACACATTTTTATGACTCTGGGATGAATTTAAGGGGATTTCTAGTCAATTTCCCTAAAACATAGTAATATATTTTTTATTAGTTATCGGCTTGGAGTTTCGCCTAGGGCAGAGGCAACTCATCAGACGATGCCTCACCTCTGCCCTGGGTGCAGCGCGACCAAAAGTGGCCACAGATAGAGATCGCTCTTTTTAAGGTAGTAGTGCAGTGTGACGATTTTAAAAAATCGGGGCCTTGAAATGTGTTAGAGCACTTCATTCAAGACCGTAACGGTGCACTACAGTACACTGTATGATTTGACTAGGTATTCATTCACAGCTTGGTCGACTGGAAGCCGACATCCGTCTGTCTGTCTGTCTGTCTTTTTTTTTTGGTTTTTTTGAAGAGGTGGAAATCTTCAAAAGACACTGGTCTGGGTACCTCGGTGTATATGATTTTTACCTACTAAAACCACCCCCGATTTCCTCCTTGCCCCGCGGAACCACCATGAGGGTATTACATCACGGGGCGGAGTCAGTTCATTGTAGTTGAATCCATTTCTTCTATACGCGGCATACGTTGCCGCGCTTTTCTCCTCTCCTCTGCATTCGGAATTTATTTTGGATAGATGTGATCATGCAGTTGGCCGCATCCCAATTCTCTTGTTTTGATAGCATTTTCGCCACCAGATTTTCTGGTACAGCACCTCTCCTAGAGTCTCCTCTAGATTCCTCCTTTCTTCCATAAATCTCAGACAGTGGAAGAATATATCCTCTGTGTGTCTGGGACTCCATCGCAATTTGGACAATCGGGTGAGGTCCCCAATTTAAACCTGTCCAGGTATTGGCGATATCCTCCATGCCCCGTGAGAAACTGGGTGAGATTATAATTATAATTAATCAGGCGTAATTTCTCTTCCAGCGCTTGGTGATGAAGACCGCTTCTGTTTTCTCCTCTGCAAGCGTCAGATCTGAGCTCTCTAACCAAAATTTAACAACACTGATTGCCCCGCTTGGGTATAACTCAGCATCTTCGAGATGCTTTGCGACAACAACCAGTGCTATGTCGTAACCCACCATCGGAAGAGGAAGGTTAAGTACATCGTTGTATATAATGCTCCACAGTAGTGGGCCCAATACAGAGCCCTGCGGGATACCCGCGGAAACAACGTACTCCTGGCGTCCGTCATCAGTGTCGTACCAGAGCCTCCTTTCAGTTAAATAACTATCGACGATAGCAGCGAGATAGGCGGGGAATACCAATCTTCGCTAGGGATTTGCGTATTAGATTCCAATTAGCCGAATTGGATGCATTTTTTCACGTTCAGGGTTACTATCACGCAATATTTGCTGGTACCACCATTTCCATGGATTCCAATCTTCGGCCAAGCCAGTAACCGAATTTGATGGCATTAATGGTTGATCTGGCTTTACGGAACCCATACTGCTGATCTGAAAGGCCTCCTTGGCTCTCAACAACCGGGAGTAATCTATTATAGATTACCCACTCTAACATTTTCCCACCGTGTCTAAAAGACACATGGGTCGGTATGACGATAGTTCATCTGGAGGTTTACCAGACTTAGGCAGAAGTACCAACTTCTGTCGCCTTCCATGCCGCTGGAAATATTCCTTCGGACATGCACGCTTCGAACAACTCAGCGAACATGTCCGGTCTGGATTTCACGGCAAGCTTAAGGGCCTTATTCGGTACTCCGTCCAGGCCCGGCGCTTTATTGTCTCCATCACGATTCTGTCGGCACCCCCTCACGGGTTTATGTCCGCTTCTGAGCAGAGCTCCTTTCCTTAAAGCCTGAAATTTTTTCGGTTTCGGGCATGATAGCTCTTTGCCCTGAGGTTCGACACATGTCTCAAAGAAGATTGCCTGGTGATCGCTGTGGGTGTAGCGAGCCTGACTCCCCTTTCTGGAAGGTGTTTACAGCACCGAAAATAAGTGGTGTATATATATACACCACTTATTTTGGCCCCCATAAAGCCACTGGCTGCCTGACTTGCAGTATATTGTATGGCCTGTCGACCGCAAGCCCATATCGCCGCTCCACCAGTCGAATCTGTGACCCATATGCCACCGTGATGGTTTCTATATAGTTCACTTATGATGGCAATTTTCATCTCAGATTCGAAAGTGGTCTGCTCAAGTAAATCCTGAGCGACCCTGCAATGATTGAGGTTTATTTGAATAAACCTCATTTTCTCATTGCAATGAGCACCTTCCTAAATTCTGGACATTTACCACTTCTGGCAATATGCCGGTTATCCTGTCCCTTTTTTACTTCGCACAATAGGCATTTGGGAATCCCTATTGCACTCTCTGGCAATATGGCCTTTCTCCCCACACCATCTGCATCGATCGGATCGATCAATGATGCTGGTGCATGCCTTCGCGAAGTGTCCAAACGTGAGGCATTTAAAGCACCTCTTCAGTGAAATTTGTTCTCTTAAACGGCAGACAACCCATCCAATTCCGAACCCTTCCGGCAGGCAAGCAACATCTGTGCTGCTCCCGGTGGTACTCGTATTGTGGCCGTTTGAGTACCCCCATAGGCTTTTCAGTAAGCCTACAACAGACTCCTCGGTAAGTTCTTTCAACTTGAGTTGCTCCTTCAGAGCAGTACAAATTTCTCCTTTCGATGTCACTTCATCGAGATCCTTACATTGTATATAGATCTCATGTTTTTGAGCAAGCACTGCGGCATTCTCCCCAAGTGAGTTTTTCACTTGAGTGCGAAAGTCATCAGTTTTGCCCACGCTGGATCTTTCAGCTCGAACATGAGATCCCCTTTCTGAGTTCTTCGGATTCTGTTCACATTTCCGCTCAGATACTTTTAGGTCGGGATCAGCTTTGACCTCTTTGAGTATCTCCGCGTAGGACAGATTGCCCTTATTGGAGATAACAATTGCATCTGGACGAGTTCGCGCTTTTGCTTTTCGTTCCGCTTTTTTGTTGGTAACTTTAGTCCATCCGTCGTTTTCCCTCGTCTCTGACTTCGCAACGCTGTTCGAGTTTCCTACGCTTTCCTCCTTCTCAGCTGTTGGTGTTGGTTTTCAGAATGTCCTGTCCGCCTTTTTTTCTCTTAGGCGCTTGTTCACTCCCAAAAGCCGCCGGTACTGGAGTTCCGAGCTCCTGCACTGTAAGTTTCCTCCTTCTCTTGACTTCCATGGTGGTTTTATGTTTTGGGTATCCTTCTCATAGCCATTTTGGTCCGCGCACCAGGGATGAGCAAACAATAGCCCACGCACAGTCAGAAAAGAAAAGTGCATGAACACATATTTACACATCAATAAGAATGCCCCAATCCGCCATCTGCGGGGGATCTGGCCACTCCTCACTCTTCCGTCTGTCTGTCTGTGCATTTTTCTCAGAGACTATAGCCACGATTGACACCAAACTTGGTACAAAGGTGGGAACTGTGAACGCTCACGCATGCAGTGAGTTACATCCTTTTACGTCGAAGTGAAGGGGGGTCCCCGTACATGCAGAAGGGAGGTGTAATTTTTTTTCACCAAATATGGTCATGTGGGGTATCAAATGAAAGGCCTCTGTTAGTACTTTCCAAACCTGGTGTTAGTTTTGATGTTTGTTAGAAAGGCGGGGAGTTCGGGGGTTGAAATAGGTCATTTTTTTTATCGGGACCATTCTTAGAAACTGACCAACCGAAAAATCTAGAAAAAATCAAGAGGCTGCCACTATATGTTGGCTATCCATTCAAATAAAGTTAATAATAGTATATTGCTATAATTTTCAGTAGTTGGCTGCAGAACCCCCCCCCCCGCCTTTAATTCATCCTAGCACCAGCATGCAGCAATGTAGGCTATAATATGGAGCGTGATCCTACCAAGTTTGGTGGAAGTTCTACTATTACTAAGTCAAATCTGTCACTTCTTTGCAAATTCAAGATTTTGAATGCCAATATCACCCGAGCGTGAATATTCTCACATACTATATGTGGAAATTACGTATTACGTGCTTATGGGAAAAATTCACATTCAAATGCCTTTATAAAAGAAATACACAAAACCTTACATATCTGAAGCGTCCAGCTTTCGGTTTCCCGACTTGTTTATTATTCCCTCAGGGGATCGGCAACGATCCTTCATGGGTCGTTTACGATACGGGGTGTGGCGTCCCCGAGGTGCCCGAGCAAGTAGTTCTGACCCCCTAGCTGGCAAAATACTTGCATCCTAGGTAGTAGCCTCGAGAAAAGTTTCTCGGTGAAGAGCGAACTGCTAATGACCGATACTCCCGGCGACACTGGGAGTCCCCGGAGCCGTCGACAACTCCCTGTCGACGTCGACAACTCCCTGTCGACGTCGACAACTCCCTGTCGACGTCGATGGGGTGATGTGAGCGTAGCTCTGCCAAGGTGGTAGTTGTGGCGTGTGTAGCCAGCCCCTTCGGGACCCTGGTCGGGTAGTGTGCATTGAACCGGTGTTAGTAGACCGCGTTGCCCCGAGCGAGCGCTGATCCGTCCGTGAATTCCGGGATCAGCTAAGCGTAGGTCAGGCCTCAGGGAACTGGGGTAGGGGCTGTGTCCCCGAGGGTATACCCGTTCCTGACTATTGCGGCCCGCTCCCTTGCACACGATGCGCTGGTAAACAACTCAAATGGAGAATAAAAACGAACGAAACGAGGAGATAGTGGAAATGGAGAGTGAGCTGGCTGCGTTTATTCGCAGGACGAAAATGCGCCGTTCGCCCCAGCGCCCAGCGAAGGACGCAACAAGGGCTGAAATACCCGACGAGACATCGGGACGCGCAGACGGAGAGAAAGACTCGGAAAATGATGCCGCACCTGCAACACAGATAGGAACCCAGACCATACCGTACAGTGCTGTAATTGGGGAAAGAGGCACAGTGGAAACTTGCCGAAACTAATAAAATGTTTTCGAATATAAGCCGAGTGGGAGGACTGTCGATTACTCTGGCGCAAGCGGAAGAGGAAAGACTTATTAAAAAATGCACGGCAGTTGTGAAGCACATGCGATCTTCGAAGTTCCTTCAGAAAAACGTCGATAAGGGGGTGAAAAACGGGCCTAATGTAACTGGAAGAGCTCCTGGACAGGATTTCATACTATAGGCGAACATGGAAAGGAAGACAAAATCCGCAGGAAGCAGAAACAACTACGCTTCCCGAGGAGAACACCACGAGTACCAAACGGATCGCTGACAGCCCATTGCAGAGTGAACTTGGTAAAAAACAAAAGGAGGAAGAGACATCTGAAGGAGACTTCACTCAGGTACCCTCCAGGGCTGAAAAGAAGAAGGCGAAGAGGATCAAAAGACAACAACACGTCGCGCCATCAGAAAAACCGCTGCCTAAAACTAAGACGGACACGAAGGACGGAGTGCCAAAAGAAAAGGTGGGGAGACGAAGGAGGACTAGACCGCCAGCTTTGCTTATTAAGCCGATGGAAGGCAAAACTTTTGCGGAAGTCCTCAGCGAAATCCAAAATCAAACCCGAAGACAACGGAGCGGAGGTGTCTTCCATACGTAAAACGAAGGGTGGTGGAGTCTTAGTCGAACTAGGCCCGAAGACTATAAATAAAGTCACGTTCTGTGAAGCAGTCAAGGGGCTTCTAGGAGAAAAAGCTTTGGTTTCTAGCCTGGAACCCACGTGTGCTTTAGAAATCCGAGACCTTGACTGTCTCACGGAAAAGAACGAGGTAGAAGAGGCCATCAAACGCGAATACCCGGAGGTAACCAATGTCCGGATTGGTATCTCCTCCGCAAACTCCCGAGGCCAAAAACTGGCTGTGGTGGAAGTTGCCGAGCAATACGCGAGGAAGCTTCTAAAAAGCGGGAAAATAAGAATTGGTTGGGTAGTGTGTAGAATACGAATTCGGGCCGCCCCAACCAAATGTTACAGATGTTTGGATTATGGGCACACATCTGCAAACTGTCGGGGACCTGACAGAAGGGCAACATGCCGTAAATGCGGTCAGGCATGGCCATAAAGCGAACAGCTGCAATGAAAAGGAAAGCTGCGTCCTATGCAGGGACCGTGGTGCGACTGATGAGAGCATTGCGCACACTGCGGGATCAGGGCGATGCCCAGTTTTCAGGGCAGAACTGGAAAGAGCTAGGATACGGTCAACATGATTCGCATCCTACAAATCAATATGCACCGGAGTGCAACCGCTCACGAGTTGCTAGCGCAGTTCGCTGCGGAGACCAAAGCTGATTTAGTACTCATCAGTGAGCAGTACCCAAACAAGGGCCCAGTTTCATGGCACCCAGACATATCAGGTACCGCTGCCATCTGGGTTCGGGACGGCACCCTCCTGGGGGTTCTTGCCCAAGGCCGAGGGGACGGCTTTGTCTGGATTCGGTGTTCAGGGATAACGTTTTTTAGTGTCTATCTTACGCCGAATGAGACGATGCCGGACTTTCGTCGGAGGCTTGAGGCTTTGGAGGACGCTATCTTAAGCACGGATGGGCGGATCCTGGTCGGGGGTGACTTCAATGCTAGGGCACTTGAATGGGGCATGCCTCACACAGATTCCAGAGGGAAACGAATTCTGTAAATGGCGGCGAGAACAGGACTGGTAGTTCTAAACACCGGATCCACCCCAACGTTCCGGCGCCCGGGCTGCAAAGGAAGCATTCCAGACGTAATCTTCGCATCGGAATCACTGGTGTCGCTGGTGGACGGATGGCGAGTTCTGGAAGACTTTTCGGCAAGTGACCACCAATACATTGCTTTCGAAGTGGTGGACACAAACTCTCGGTGTGCGCCACCCCAGCGATCTTTCTGTGTATGGAACATCGCGAAAGTGAACACCGGCAAGTTTGTCGAAACTCTGGGAACAGGTGGAGCCACGCTGAAGGGTACTCCTGGGGGCGGTGGCGCCGCTGCTGACACTGTCGTAAATTCAGTTATGAACCTGATAACGACGGTCTGCGGGGCCTCCATGCCCAGGAAGACATCGAGGCGCGGCAAACCTTCCATGTATTGGTGGACAGTGGAAATCGCAGAGTTCCGGAAAGAGTGTCACAGGCTCCGCCGCTTAACACAACGTCTAGGCGGCCGGGAGGAGGCATGTACCATAATGATGGAGTACAAATCAGCCAAAAGGAGACTCCGCAGCGCAATAAACAAGAGCAAAGCCCGCTGCTGGCAAGATCTGGTCGACGAGGTGAATGGGGATCCGTGGGGACTCGGTTACAAACTTGTAACCCGTAAAATCGGGGCTCTGCGGAAACCCTGTTCACTTAAGGCCGAGCAGATGGACCGCATTGTGAGAGCACTCTTCCCTGCACACCATGTATGGGATGATGACGTCGGCGCGGAGAGTGCAGAGGACTGTCCACTTTTCTCTGTAAAAGAGTTGGAACAGGCAGTCCTCTCTATGAAAAATAAGAAGGCGCCAGGACCCGATGGTATTCCAGCAGAGGTGTAGAAACTGGTATTCCGACACCGGCCAGACCTACTGCTCGGCGCATTCAACGCTTACCTGAAAGAGGGCATTTTCCCTGCTCGGTGGCAAAGTTGTGAGGCTTGCGCTGATCCCTAAAGGGAAAGGCGATCCCGAACTGCCGTCTTCATACCGCCCACTATGTATGCTTGATACTGCTGGGAAAGTGCTCGAAAAGCTCATCAGAAATAGACTCGCTGAAGCGATACGCGCTGCCGGAGATTTATCTCCCCGGCAGTTTGGTTTTAAGGCAGGGAGATCGACAATTGATGTACATAGCCGCCGAACTCGACGGGTGGTGCTCCTCGTAATACTTGACAGTCAGAAAGGCCTTCCATTCCGTAAGATGGAAAGACATTCTAGGCACACTAGACAATACCTTTAACGTGCCGAACTATCTCTTACGGATTTTGAGGGACTATCTGAGGAACCGCTCCCTGCTCTATGAAACACTAGAGGGTCAAAGGTGGATGGAGGTCACGTCGGGGGTTGCACAGGGATCCATCCTAGGGCCGGACATGCCAGAAGAGTCGCGCCTGGTCGGCTACGCAGATGATGTCGCAGCGCTTGTTGCTGGACGCACTGTCGAACAGGCGTAAAGCAGACTCGGCATATTGATGCGACGGGTAAGCGGATGGATGACTACTCATGGTTTCAACCTTGCATTGGAAAAAACCGAAGTAGTCATCCTGACTAAGAAGAGAATTCCGACCCTGCAGTCCCATATCGTTCGGCGAGTCGATAATCGAGTCAAAATCAGCAAGTAAAGTACCTCGGGTTGACTCTTGACTCAAAGATGCGCTTTTCTGAGCAAATCCAAGCAGCAGCAAACAAGGCTGCGGCTGGAGTTTCGGCGTTAAGTAGGCTAATGGCAAACATTGGGGGTCCTACGTCTAGTAGGCGACGTCTCCTGATGAGCTCAACACAGTCTGCCCTGCTCTATGGTGCAGAGGTATGGGCTGGCGCTCTTAACAAGGAGGTATATCGTAGACGCCTCGCGCAAGTACAGAGACGGGGAGCTTTACGGGTGGCGTCTGCGTACCGCACAGTCTCTGAACCGGCCGTGATGGTGATCGCGGGAAGTTATCCCCGTTGCCCTTCTTGCTAGGGAGCGTCAGGTCATATACAAGCGCAAGGGAGATGAGCCAAGGGAGGTGGTTGCTCGGGAAGAACGGCAACACACTCTAGACCAGTGGCAGCTCTCTTGGCAAAATGAAACTAGAGGCAGATGGACTGCGCGGCTCATCGGCAACTTAGGTGCGTGGCTGAATCGTAAGTATGGTGAGACTGACTATTTCCTTACCCAATTTTTAAGTGAACATGGAAATTTTCAGTCTTACCTGCACAAGATTGGAAAGGCGCGTTCTCCGGATTGTGTGTTTTGCAATGGAGTTGTGGACGACGCCCACCACACTTTTTTTTCTTGTGGAAGGTGGGATGGGGTTCGTCAGCAGCTCTATTTAAACACAGGGAATCTCTCTCCAGACAACATTGTGGAAGAGATGCTGAGGACTGCTGACAGCTGGAACCGTGTTGCCCATTACGTTCGGGCCCTTCTCGTTGCTAAGAAGATAGAACTCGACCGGTGGAGGAGCCGGATGGAACTCCACAGATTCTTCTATACGTCTTAGGTCCATCGTCCGAATGGTAACCCATTGGCCTCTTCCGGAGGAATTCGATGACTATCGACACCATGCATTTTGGAACGCTTAATTTGGCTAATGTAGCAATTATTGTGCTCCATTTTGCAGGGCTGAAGGTATTTTTAATCAAGACTTTCCGACAGTTTTCTCAGGAACTGGTACCCTTACTGAAACCTTTCTACCGAAGGTTGGAACTCTGAACCCTCACGCATGCGGTGAATTACATTGATGCACATTGAGCGGAAGCGAACAACCCACAAGAGAGAAAACAAATCAAACGCAAGTGGAATGAGTACAGAAACGAGCAGAAAAGAGCGGAGGAAAAGGAAAACGGCTCTGCGCCGTATCTTAAGGCATTCTTTTTTTAAAGTCGGTGTCTGTCTGTCTACCTGTCACACCCGACTTATTTGGAAGTCGCTGGACCGATTGCCACGAAGGTTGGTGAGAACATTTGATGTATTGATCCCTTCACATATAGCAAGTGTTGCCATTTTGCGTTGAGTTTAAGGGGGGAGGGGCTCCCCATACATGCGAAAGAGAGGTGCAACCTTTTTGTAACAGAACGTGACCATGTGGGTTATTAAATGAAAGGGCTCAATTAGTACTTTTCGAAACTGGTTCCATGTATTAGGTGAAACATAGAAGAGCGGGGGGCTGAAAATATAACCTCAGAAATTGTAACAGGTCTCGTTCGTCGAACCTATCCAATCGAAAAATCTGGAAAAAATCACAGTGGTGTACCTAAATGATATCTAGGCTTCGAAATGCATTCCGTTCCGATATCTCCTCAAAGTTAATAACATTATATCAACATATTTGCGAAATTTAGCCGGAAACTCACTTACGTTCATGCTAAAAGTACAAAATTGGTAGTGTTATAAGGGATAATACAGAGCATAACTTTGGGAAGTTTAGAGGAAATCCAACTATTTTTATCAAATTTATAGAAGGTGAAACTTTTGCCATTTTTTTATGAATTTCCGCATTCTACAGCGTGTATGACGTCATCATCTCTTATCAATTCATCAATACCACAACAAAGCGAACTCTTATGAATGAGGGTCGCGAAGAAATATTCTGTTTTAGTATTTTAGTCATTTGAATATTAATATCAATTATATTTGAGACAGGCATATGTATGTATGTATATATATGCTATTGAAACTTTGGGTTAGTGCCTAAATCAGATAGATATATTTGTACATTACGTACTGTATATGCCATATATTAGCTTTTGTGCAGGAAGTAAATCGGGAATATGTGATTAATTTATATAGATGTATATATAAGTGTAGTATTCGGTAGCAAGCAATGTTTCTTTGCTTAGGATGAGCATAATATTTACGTCTGTAATATGTACGTATATGTTGTAATTTGAAAAAAATATGAAGGAATATCTTGGGTTTTTAGCAAAATACGAATGCAAAAATGTGCCTAGAAAGTTTCTCATAAAGATGAACATAAAACCTTTATACTCGATTTGTATATAATATTTGGAAGAGAGAGAGGCTGTGCCGACTCTTGCGGTCTGACGTGTCTTACTTTAATAATATCTTCCAAACAATTCAATAATGTGACTTACATACGTTTAGATTGCACAGAAAAGAAAAAAAAAACTATTGCGATATAAAACGATTAAAAACGAAAATAATAAAATAATAACCATTAAATTAGATATAAATGTCTCCTGCTTGTCTGATATTGTTGTTAGCCGGGATGCTGTTGGTTTTGTTGTTGATTCCATGAATTCGCTTGGAGCTCCCAAAAAGATTCAGCTAATACGGATAACACACCGCCCACAAACCACTAAAATCAGCTACTGTTGGGAAATATAAGTACAATTCACGAACCATTGAATTTTCACTATGCGCTCGCATGATTGACTGTTGTTATTTGAGTTGTTTAGTGACATCCTTCGTTGAGTTGCCGTATTTTCCCGACCTTGGACTTAGTCGTGGCATACCATCAGATCCCTGTAGCTCCCGATTACATTCAGAAAACGGCAAAATGCAGACCTTTCGAACTCTTCGTTTTCACTAGGATGACTTTTTGACGGTGCAACGCGGCCCAAACCTTTCAGAGATTCATCCACTCTGTGCTGCGAAACCTCCACTTCGGTTTCGTATATTTAGATGATGTTCTGGTCGCGTCTTCCTCTGAGTTCGAGCATTTAGGAGCACCTCAAGTGCATTTTTCATCTCTGAGACCCTTGTACTACTTACGTTGAAAAGTGCAAATTCCTACAATCGCGGGTGAGATTTCTTGGCCACCTGATTACCCCTGAAGGCATCCAACCGGATCCAGTCCAGGTGCAAACGATTGTGATCCTCCCGCTTCCAAAAACTCTTAAGGATCTGAGAAGGTTCTTGGGCGTGTTAAATTTCTTTCATCATTTCTTGCTCAAGGCCGTCCACCGTCAATCGATCCTTAACCGCTTCTTGTCTTCTTGTCTGGGCCGAAAACCAACCTAATGTCTGATTGTGTGATTCTCAGAGGTTACCCAGGCGTTTCAGACCACCAAGCAACCCCTGGTGGACGTTACACTTCTGGCATTTCCTCAGCAAGATGCACTCCTAGCCGTATTCTTCGATGCCTCAGACATTAATGTAGGTGCTACTCTTCATCAAAAACTGAATCAATCCTGAGGACCTGAGCACTAACTCCAAATACACATTTAGGGAGTTGCTTATCTTCGGTTCAACATTTAGTATATACTGCGAGACCTCAGACAGGGGATCAAGGCCACATATTCCGGCCGATTTCGGAAGGGAAGCATTTCACGCCGTTCACGACCTGGCGCACTCAGGCATTCGGGCAACGAATCGATTAGTCACCGCAAAGTATTTCTGATCGTGCATGAACCAGAACATTAATTTTTGGGCCATATTGCATTGCATGCGAGAAGTGCAATACTATAATAAAAGCATGTGATGAAAGAGTTTGGAGTGTTACCACGGTCCATTTCCACACAACCCACCATTGGCTCTTTGCGAGACTCGCACGGTTAAAGGTATTGCCTTATTATCATTCTGTTAAGGGAAAGTCGCAGAATAAGGTAATAAGGTATTGCCTTACAATCATCGAGAAGTTCACGCGGTGGCCTGAAGCGATACCTCTGAAAGACATTGCTCCACAATCTTGTGTAGAGGCCCTCTGTCGAGGATGGATTCCATGCTTTGGTGTGCCGGCAGTTATAATCACCGACCAGGGAATGCAGTTTGAGTCCTTTCTTTTCTTAGAGGTGGACAGATTCCTCGGCTTTAAACGCCATTGGACAACCGCTTACCACCTGCAGTCTAATAGATGCTCGAAAGGTGGCACAAGCCGTTGAAGGCCGCCCTTCTTGGGCGCAAGTCTTACCACTCGTTCTATTTGGCCTTCGGACAATGGAGAAGCGTTTGCTGCAAATGCCACGGAGTTGGTATACTAGGTGGACCTGAGACTCCCCAGCTACCTTGTTCTGAACATCAGGTCGGAACACAACGCTACTGGTCTGTTCAAGGACGCAATGCTAAAGCAGAAGCCGACAGCACCTACCAACCATGAGAAAACCGTGACTAAATTATGAAAATTGAATTTTTTTTTCAATAGCTGCGGGAAGTTTGATTATTTTCACCTGCATTGCTGTTCATATTCTAAGAAAATAAGTTAGTAATGTAAGATTAAAATCACCTTTCCACCAAATTTGCTGCAACAGTCCCCGAAAAAATGCGTGTGACGGACAGACAGTAAACCGATTTTAATAAGGTTTTGCTTTACACAAAACCTTGAAAAGTGCAAAAGTTGTCCGAAATATGAAAAATATAATGTCCTAACTTGATTGAATACCAATTAATTATCCCCACTAAAAAACAAAACAATTTTTAACATTCTTTTTCAATTTTTACCTAAAATTTGCCATATTGTTTAAAATATTTTAAACATAAAGTTTTTATAAGAAAAACTCCTAAATATTGGAATAATTTTGGCGTTGGTGGTAAAAAAAAAGAGAAGAAATAAGGAAGAGATACGATCCACAAAGCTTTCTATGTCTTAGGGTCACCAAATCTGGTGAGTCTTTCGTCGATAGAATACTAGCCAATTGACAAATTTACAGCAATGTGAACAGGGATGCAAAAAAGTGACTGATGTTATAAACATCTTTATGACTCGTGATCTATATGGACGTGTGAAAAGCGGGAATATTTCGAGTAGATTTGAACGGAAGAACTCGCTTATCCCCCATTTTCATAAGCACTACCGACATTTGGAGCCATTCCACTTGCTAGCGTCACAGAGGTCGGAGAATCAATCAAAGGAATAAAATCGAGGAAAGCAATAAAACTCGATGACGTCACAGCTGAGCTGTCGAAGGCGAAGAGCTGCGGCACAACCCTCTGCCTCAGTGAGATTTTCGATCGCGTTATTGGTCGTTGTAATATGGAACAAGTCGAGAAACTGGAACCTGGACGCCTCAGGTATGAAAGGTTTAGTGTATTTCTTTTATAAAAACATTTGAGTGACATTTGTCCCATTAGTACGTAGCACGTAATATATCCAGACGTCATGTGAGAATATCCAGTTACCCGTGATACTGACATTCAAAGGCTTGAATGTGCATTGAAGCGAAAACTTTGACCTATTATAATTTTGTTAGTAGTAGTGAGATTTCCACCACCACCTGATATATCATGCTTTATGTTATAGCTTACATTGCTGCTAAATTTCGTGATTCTAGGATGAACTTAAGGCGGGTTTTGTACTACTTTTGTACTACAGTACTATTATGCTATATATACTATTATTAACTTTGTTTGAACAGACGTCGGTATGGAGGGTATTTCGGAGCCTAGGCACTATATAGTGGCAGCCTCTTTTAATTTTTTACGATCTTTTCGGTTGGGTAGTTTCCCCGCACTCCCCATCTTTCCACCAAATGTCGGAAAGTAGTAACCGAAACCTTTCATTTGATACTCCGCATAACTATATTTGGTAGAAAAAAATTATATTATTTATATATATTGTTCCATTCTAGAACACTTGACGCAAAGCAATAAAAAAAGGTTTAAAGGTTTGTCTAGTCACCCAATGCAGAAGGTTGTGTGCCACTTCACTAGTCACTATGAAGTTCTTTACAGTATACGTGGGTGGCAGGGGGTGCCTAGGAGGAAAAATAACAAGTTCACGTGGTTAGTGCTCCTCGGAATCTATTGTAAATGTTGTCATGGAAAGAAACGTTCCAAAGGAGGCTAATGGGACTCGGTATCGTTGAGCTTAGTAAAAAGTTTTGACGATGATGTATTTAGGGCGCTTCATTTTTGGGCGGGAGACCTTCCACTCCATCTAAATAGAAGCTAATGTGAGTTTCCATTTTTCCTTTTTTGGCTATTGATATTGGAGAATTTGTACGTAAGCGAGTTACCTTTATCTGAACATTTTTCTAAATAGCTGTGAGAAAATGTATGTGAAGACTAACAAAAATTACATAATTTATCAATAACTGCCTCCATTTGCAGAGCTAAATTCAAAAAAACTTCATCCGTAAACTGTTACTATGGTGTATCACCAACTTATTGGTACCTCGTGAGCAGTTCACTTTTCCTGCCTCTTCAGATGTTGCCTAACATTGCTCGAGGAGAATTCTTCTATTAAGCAAATGTACATAAACGAGGTTGATTGCTACTCGTTCGCCCTATAACTAGCCAAAATAAAATTGCAAGAAGAAAACTTTCTCATTAATTTTGAAATTCTGTGAAATCACAATTTTCCCAACCCAACGACAGAAAAAAATGATTGTTAACATACCGAAGAAGGAAAACTGCCCTAATAGAGATCATTGCAAGGACATTTGTTTGGTGTATGTAACGGCAAATTTCTCTAGAATTAGGGAAATTATACCGAAGTACAAAAAAAAAATCTGGATTGCTAGCAAAGTACAGACATCTTAAGTGTAAATTAATTTTGATTTGTCCGAAAGATTCTGCGATTAAATATTTAAAACATCTTAAACTAACAGGACCCTTCTCAGCTAATCTAATCTGAAGTCAGGTTAACGCTGTGGTGCGCCGTTTTGATCCCACAACCTCCTGAGACCATGACTGCTGTGGGAGCAGAACCCAGTTGGTTCAGATCTTTATAGGACTCTTATATCGTCTACGCCTACGTTTTCATTCCCATGTTACCATACCTAAACCATAAAGATATTTATAAATAAATTTTATGTGAAATATGCGAAACATAAATAATTCGTAAATAAATGAACAAAATAGTTTTAGTATGGTAACTGGTTTCTATTTAAAAGGCGACAACATGGCATGCAATAACATACATGGCGTAGATATATACTATGTATATAACAATGCTTTGTAATTGATAATTTCTAGCGAGTTTCAATCGAATCTTCGTTATTTGGATCTTTACCGATTTTAGATAACGCTGATGGCGATGTCAGATGTTCAGACGATTTCTTCCAGTGCCTTTCAACTGCTTTATGAAAATTATTTAAATCGCTGAATGTTGCTCACCGCACGTTACTTTTGGTAGAAAACAGCAAATTTAAAAAAAATGTGATTTGCGTTTTTTAATTAGAAGATAAAGTAGGAAATTAGAATAAAAAATGTATTCTATTTGATTTTGAAATTGGTCTCTTTTTGAGACTTGATCCATGCTTTTCTCACCGAACCGTGAAACCAAAGGAAAAAAAATTGTAGATGTCATTTTGTTTGGAACGCATGTAGTTATCGCCCGAACTTGAATTAACGAGATCGGTTGAAAAGTAGAATTTTGGCAGCTTTTAAAAAATCAGCAGATAAAGTAGATCTGTAGAATAAAACAAAATAAGTAGGGAAACCGGAAGCTGAATGCTTCAGGTATGAAAGGTTTTGTATATTTTTTATAAAAAGATTTGAAGGATTTGATTTGATGTTCATACCAATATAGGCGAGTGAATTCTCTCTCGCAATTTTTCCACGATCGATCCAACCATATATCAATCGCGGATATCCTCACTTCGAATGTGATCCAAACGTATCACGCCACTAATCCAACGCAACTTCTTGGCCTCCATTACCGCAAGACGCCGTTCATTGTTTTTTATAGTCGGCCAACACTCAGAACTATAGAGACCGACAGGACGGACGACATTGGGGTAAATTCTAGATTTGAGATGTTTGTTGATACGTCGACCATAAAGAACACCAGTTGTGGAACGCCACTTCATCCAGGTTGCACTAATGCGTGAAGCAATTTCACAACCCAGTTGTCAATTGGCTGATAGCATTGACCGGAAATATTTAAATCGCTCCATACCGCTGAGAGTGATTGTGTCGTCGAAAAATTCGCTCCCTTGAACACACACAGAGACACGAAGCAATTTTATACACACGCCACACTTGGAACTTTACTTTTTGGATCGTGTTCGAGCAATTGAACCGCAATTGGCGACAGTTATGGAAGGGTGGCATACCACCTTATCGGCGCGTACATCTGAGGGTGTTAATACCTCAGAGCCCATCCGTATACGGAGGGGCATCTTCCAGGTGGAATTCGTTGATCCCCCTTTGGTTTTGTATGGCACTGAACCCCCTTTCATGGCTACTGAATGATGCTAGAGGGAATGGTTTTGCAATAAAGTATGGCCTACGTGCTAAGTGTGATCTGACGCACTTAATGTACTTAGATGACATCAAGCTGTATGCTGATACTGACCACCATCTTAGAAGTCTGTTGCGAATAACATATATGTTCAGCCGTGATATTCGGATGGAGTGTGGATTAGACAAGTGTCGAATCCAAACCATCCGCAAACGGTCATCACGAGCCACATGCTGGACATAGCATTGGTGACCTCCAGATCGAAGCTATGACCAAGACAGACTTCTACAAGTACCTAGGAATTCTGCAAGGAAATCATGCTCGAGTTAGTGATCTGAAGGATGCTCTGCTGTCCGAATTCCTGCGACGTGTAAAGCTGGTGCTGAAATCGCATCTCTCGACGAAGAATAAAATAAGTGCGTTAAATGTATTCGCTATCCCTTCACTGGCTTATTCATTCGGAATATTGCTGTGGACGAAGAGCGATCTGGAAAACGTCCAGCGGCGGGATACGGACAACTATGGTCAAATTCCGAATGCATCATCCAAAGTCTGCGTGGAGCGGATGAACCTGCCTCGTGACATCGGCGGTAGGGGACGTGGTTGACGTGGCGGGACAACATCATCGCCAAGTCGACTCGTTGTGCGCTTATTTTTACAGCAATGAACAGGCGAGCCCCTTACATGCGGCTGTCTGTAAGGCAGACTGTGAACTGACTCCACTTAACTTGGAGATCGATCTTTCAATCCTCTGAATGGGGTTAAGTCGAACCAAGAGCGGATTGATGAATGGAAGTCGAAGGCAATGCACGGTAAACACGTGAATTATCTTTGGCAGTCATTTGTCGATTTGCATTTATCGAACAGATGACTGTGTGCTGGGGAGCTCCTTGCCGAGACGAAGGGGCTCATGTGTGCCATTCAGGACGGCGTAGTCGCCACCCGAGTTTATAAAAAACTCACTATGAAAGAACGGGTGGAAAACAACTAGTGCAGAATGTATGGTTCGGCGTTAGAGACGTTGGACCATCTCATTTCTGACTGTACTGTTATGGCACCGGTGCAAAACATCATCAGAAATAACGCTGCATGTAAGGTTATCCATCCAAACCTTGCATACAAGCATGGGCTGATCACGGGAATATGTCCGGTTTATCGATATGAGCCGCAAGTAGTACTTGATAGTTCTGCTTATAGCATGTGTTGGGACCGGCAAGTTATGACACACAAGAAGACTGACATACTGTTAGTTGACAGGACGGGTCCCTCCACGTATACGAGTATTATTGATGTTGCTATCCCCCATAACAGCAACATCGAACGAAAATACGTGGAGAAGAAGGTGAACTATGAGCCACTGGCTCGGGAGATCAAAGAAATTTGGCGTCCCGACCGGGTGGTTGTAGTTCCCATAATATTGTCAGCTACAGGTATTGTACCTGAATCCCTCACGGCTTCCCTTGATGTCCTGGGACTTTCGCACCGTCTGGTTCAAACCATGCAGAAGTACACCATTCTGCATACGTGCTCGATATTGCGGGGAGTTCTCGACGGATTCTCTCATTGATCTAGTTTTCCCTTTAGTTTTTAAGTGGGTAGGATCGTAAGAGCTCGAATGCTTGGCACTTAGTGCTAGTATTAGGTAAAATCCGGCATCCGCCGAGGTTGTGACAACTCGGAAAGTAAATATCAAGGGAGATTTGCACGGCGTCCTGAGGAACTAAAATATTTTTAAAATTTATTTCTCTGGAGTAACTTTTAAGAAAAAAACCGCTTTTTAGTGTAGCAAAATATGATTGTGGAAGGGCGATTGTATGATGCTAGGATAGGAGAGCCAAGTTGAAAAAGTTTTTATGAACCATATTTCTATGACATGGAAAACTATGGTGTATTCAAATTTGAAACGCGTTTTCGCGAAGCCACGTTTTCGAAACCGGCGAGCAGTAGAACTCAAATCGCAATCAATATGAAAATTTAATTATAACTTCTTCATTTGATTATCTAGTGAGGTACATAGCCAATTTTTATTGTGGAAAAAGCGAATTTTGTTTTTCAGCCCCGCCATTCTGATCAAAAGGAATTTCAAAATTATAATAGTGTGTACTTCTCTAGAAACACCTATACACCATAGTTTATAAAAAAATTCTAAATGGTGGTCCAACTTGGTCCACTTTCTGCCGTGAGAGACTTTCAAAAATCTCGTCGTATTGAAAAAAATCATTTTTTTTGGAGTACAACTATGTGAGAATGCATGCTTGAAACTTTTAACGCATTTTTCTACAAATAACATGTTGAAACCGGTGACCAAAATTACTGGAAACGGCTGAAAGGTGGCAAGCTTATTCAATACATGAAAATCAATTAACGTGATATCACGTTAATTAGTTTAATAGGCTAGGGTATATAAGGCTATAGAGTTAAATGAAATGATGAAATGAAATTATTACAAAACCATCACTGAAGAAGGACACATGTTGTGGCCGAAACAAGTGTCCGCAATCTTTAAATGAAATCTATAGGTAAACTGGAAACTTTTCGTTTTAATAGTTTTACTTAAAAGGAACTATAGGAAACAAAGGACCTGTGTTACTGTTATTCAACTAAATCCAGCGCCGTTTTTTGGAATAGATTATCCAGTTCGCCACAATTTTGGTATCATGGTAAAAAATAAAAATGTTTTTTGAACGGCAATTGTGACGTATTTTTCAATAAAAAAAGTTTCGTAGTTTTTTGACCAAAATTCAAATAATCAATTTGTTTGCGTAATAACCATTATCAGAAACTATCCGGCAAAAAAATCCGTAAAAATTGAGACTTCAAATAAATTTAATAAAACTATATAATTATATTTTCAGAAATATACTAACAAACCCCTTTCACTTTACATTGGAAGTACTACATATAAAATTGCATTAATGAAGAATGCAATACAGGACATCATTTTGGAAATTTTGACAGAATTCCTACTATTACTTACTAAGTATAATAGTTGAAAATTGTCTATTTTGCCTTAATGAGAGACAGCATCCGATCAATCTAAAACAAGTCGGAATACCGGAAGCTGGCACTTCGGGTATAAAGGTTTTATGTTCATCTTATGTGAGATATTCCTTCATATTTTTCTCAAACTACAGAAAATATATTATGCTCATTATGCTCACACTAAACAAACAATCATTGCCTATTACCGAATACTGTATTCTATATGCATGGATATAAATTGATCGTAAACCTATTTTCCATTTACTTCGTGCATAAAAATGGTGGTGGTCAAAGGGTAGGGTAGGTACCAACGAAACGTAGAATGGGACCCACGATGGAGTATAAAACTTGGGAAACACTTGCTGAACCAATACCAACAGCTCTACTACCAAATCCCATCTCCACCTCCAAGTGGTGACAGCTGGGAGCTCTTTTTTTACCAAAAGCTGCAGGCGGAAAAGGATGAAGGTGAGTCTCCCGCGTCTAAAAACGGGACAAATTGTACCGTGGGTAGAGCTGACAACCCTACACGGAAAACCAATGTTACGAAGCCACGGAAGGAGCCTCGGACAGGATGGACTTCAAAATGACCAACCCGGAAACGAAAACGGAATAAGGATTTGCGTATTTTCTCATGGAACGTGCACTTCCTGTACAGAGATGGAGCTGCCAAGCAGCTAGGCGATACCCTGTCCCAATATAGAGCTGACGTAACAGCATTCCAGGAGATGCGTTGGACAGGTACTGGTTTCCTGGAGAAGAGTCACTACACCATATATTATAGTGGCCAGTAAACCATGTGCTCGGAGCAGGTGTCTTAGCTAAAAAATGAAACCTGCTATTATCGGCTTTGAAAACATAAGCGAACGGCGATGTACTCTGCGCTTGCTGCTGCGTTCACGGCCCTACAGAGGAGACTGCAGAGTCGGAGAAAGATACCTTCCACGAGGCAGTAGAACGAACTCTCCAAGCCTGTCCCAGATATGAAATCAAAATCATGCTTGGGAATTTTAACAGCGAAGTAGAGACAGAGTCCGTATGCAGACGATACGTTGGCACCCATAGCTGACATCAAAATACAAATGCTTACGCGGAAAGCGATTCACAAACATACGTGGGTCTCTCCACACGGGAGGGGGCGGGGGGGCAATGTAGCTTCGGATCACAATCTCGTTCGCATGGTGCTCCGAGCTCGAATAACAGCACCACCCAGAATCCCCTCTAACAATCAGGTGAGAGTTAACACTGAAACCATCCACAACACAGCCCTCCGCAACACCTATAAGAGGGAAATTAGAGCAGAGAATATTAGAGCGATTGGTTGAGCATTTTGATGAACTACTGAATAACTAGAACATCGGCGAGTCCCGCCAACTGAAGCTGGCGGACAAGTACTGCCAACACCAAGTATAGAAGAAACAGTCCGTGCAATTCATCGGCTTAAAAGTCATAAGTCGCCAGGAGTCGATGGAATTACAGCCGAATTGGTTAAATATGAAAGCGACCAATTACACCAAGTGGTTCACTAATTTGTGCTCAAGGTGTGGGACAGCGAATCAATGCCTGACGACTAGCAAAGAGGCATTATCTGTCTAATACATGAAAAGGGAGATATCACACACTACTATATATAATATAAGATGTAATAAGATATTCTCCGCTAGCTTGCTAGGCCGGATAGCCCCATACGTCCAGAATATCACTGGCCTATACCAAAGAGGCTTCACTTCAGGTAAATCAGCAACAGCTCAGATTTCCTCTGTGCGGCAAACGATGGAGAACTGTTGGAATATGGTTTAATGTACAAATACATTTACATATGCCTGGAGTAATTGATATTGATATATAAACGATTAAAAGAGCTAAATCGAAATGTTTCCCTGCGACCTGCCATTCACGTGAGCTCACCTTGTTGTAGTATTGAGGAATTGCTATGTTGTGATGACGTCACACACGGTTTAGAATGCGCGAAATTCACACAAAATGTAAAAATTTCACCTTCTATAACTTTGTTAATAATAGTTGGAATGCCTTCAAGCTTCCTAAAGTTATGCCTTATGTAATCCCTTATGCAGGTGCCAAATTTTGTACTTTTAGCAGAAACGGCTAAATTGTTGAAACATGCTAATATATTTTGAGGCTTAGATTTCGTTTAGATACACACTGTGATTTTTTCAGATTTTTCGACTGAATAGGTTCTGAGAACGAGACCTGTTACACTTTTTGGGATCATATTTGAGCCCTCGCTCTCCTACGTTTCGCCCGATATCAAATGTTGGACCAGTTTCGAAAAGTACTAATTGAGCCCTTTCGTTTGATATCCCACGTGGCCAAAACCTGTGCAAAAAAAGGTTGTACCCTGCATTCACATGTATGCGGAGCCCTCCTTAGACTTAACACAAAATGGCGCCACTTGATATATATATAAATGGAACAAAACCTCGAGCAGATTTTAAGGATTCGCTCCACTGCCTCATGGAAGGCAATCTTCATCGTTTCTGCAGTCTCCTCTTTAGGGACGTAAACGTTAATGAGGTTTATATGTATCTCGCAATTTGCCCGTTCATAGCCGTTCGGTTAAATTTTCAAAGTCGATAGCATCACGTTTAACTTTTTGGTTGTATAGAAAACCCACTCCGGGTACATGGCTTACTGGATGACCGTTATGATTGATGGTGTAGTTGCTCTTCTACAGAAAAACGGGCTCTATCCAGTGCATCCCTTATATCGCTTTAATATTAGCCTTATATTGGAACAAGGTATGGGTTAGCTGCTTAGCAGTTTCTGTTCTGTATAGGGAATACGCGCAAGTCGTTTGTCCGTTTTCGTTGCCGAGCCCATCGTTGGAAAATCAATCCAGTCTGAGGCTCCTTCTGTGGCTTCATATCATGTAGTTTTTATTAGGTCTAACCTGAAGGAAGAGTTATTACAATTTGTCCCGTTTTTAGGCACTTATCATTCATCCGCCTCATATCCTATACTACCCTTTGACGTAATAGAGTAAATGTATGTTTGTTTTCATAATGCCGAAGTGATTGGGTGAAATGTTGAAAAAGTAAATAAATTTTTTTTCCCAAATTGTCATAATAATATCATGTAGGCTCAGACGATTTTATCTACTCAAAAGACGAAGGAACTTTGGTGGGGGCCGCCGGAGGTAGGTTACTGGGAGAATCCATCGAAAACTTCCCGCAACATCGAGCACGTATGCAGAATGGTGTATTTCTGCCTGGTTCGAAGCAGACTGTGTGAGCGTCCCAGGACATCTAGGGAAGGTGCAATATCTGCAGCCGACAGTATTCCGCCAAGTTCCAGTGATACTTTGGACCAGTGGTCAGGGCCGTAGAGAGAAAATTCTTGGCCGGGGTGAAAATTTTGCGGAGGCCGAGGTGGGAAATATATGTGTCTCGGGAGAAAGTTATGTTGATTCGCCTATTATCCCTTTGTTGCATTGAATGGCTCCCGACCATACTTCAGGCCCGGGGGGAATCCCCCCTCTCCACCCCCTCTTCTCAGGCCTGCCAGTGGCCGATAGTTCACCTTCTTCTCTACATATTTCCTATCCATATAGCAACCTGAATCTTGTCAACTATCAGCAAGAAAGGTTTGTTAAGTGGTGTATGGCGATCAGTTAGGACTTGCCGGTCCTAATGCATGCTGTAAGCAGAACTATCAAGACATGTCCCATGATCAACCCATGCTTTTATGAAAGGTTTTGGTGAATCATCTTACATAGAGCATTGTGCCTGTTGGTGTTTCGAATTCCATTCTATTATATGCCCTTGGTTTGACTTCACCCCACTCAGAGGATTGAAAGACTAATATTTGAAGGTCAATGCAGTCAATACACAATTTGCCTTACAAACAGCCGCATGCAAGAAACACGCCTCCTCTTTTCTGTAAGAATAAGTGAGTGCCCCCTTACTGTAAAAATAAGGGCGCAGCGAGTTGAATTGACGATCGTGTTGTGCCCTAATATCAAACACACATCAAGTGTGTCAGCCTCGCACTTATCACGTAAGCCATATTTCATTGCAAAGCTATGCCCTCTCCCATCGTTCAGTAGCCATTAAAGGGGGTTCAGTGCCATACAGAGCCAAAGAGGCACTCAATAAACCCCCTGGAAAATGTTTCTTAGTTTTCGTGGCTCTGCGGCACCTTCAGATGAATGCACTGACAAGATGGTAATGCCACCGCCTCTGCCCCCATTGACTCTTGGCCACTACTAGTCGAATGTGCTTCGTGATGACGCTGGGATCCGCTGTAAATTATGAAGAGGTACTGGTGTGCAACAAAACCTTATTAAAATAGATTCACTGTCTGTCTGTCTGTCTGTAGCAAGCACTTTTCTGCAAAAGGGCTAAACCGATCCGAAATTTGTTAGACAGATGCGAAATATGAAATCCCACGCATACAGTGAGTGATTTAAATTTGGGTGGAGTTTAAAGGAAGGCTCCCCATACATGTAAAGGGGGGATTTACAAAAATTTTTCACCGGATATATAGTTGTGTTGGGTATCAAATGAAAGGTATCGATTATTATTTTCCGAATCTGATACTAGTTTTGACGTGAATCGCAAAGTGCGCGAATAAGGAGTCAAAATGTACACACTTCAAGTGAGACATTTTCGGAAACTACCCAACCCAAAAATCCGAAAAAAAACCATGGTGGTGCGCTTAGATGAAATCTAGGCCTCCAAATATGTCCCATTACGATATCTGCTCAAATAAATTTACTAATACTATATTACCAGCTTTTGGAAATTGACTAAAAAAATCCTTAAATTCATCCTTGGACTTCAAACATACACACACCCGCCCCGCACCGGGGCATAGAGGACAATATTTCGTATAAACCTGCCAAATTTCATGAAAATGTAGGCACTAACGCCAAACTTATAGCAGTTCAAACTTGGCAGTTAGCGCGAATTTACTGCTTCCAAAGCCATCCAAATAAAATGCTGACGTCATAATTAACGAGAATAATTGGCATTCGCCTGAAATATTAAAATTCCATTCATGAAGAATCTAGTTCTACCCAGCCCTTTTTAAGGTTTTGCCTGCAAGAGAGGTTAAGGTTGGCAAAACAAAACCAGCACTCTCTAACCAAGCCTTAACAACACTGGTTGCTCCGCTTGCGTATAACTCAGCATCCTCAAGATGCTTTGCGACAACAACCTGTGCTATATCATCGGCCTAACCCACTACCGTGGCCGTCTGTCTGTCGGTCTATCACACGCACTTTTCTCAGAAACGGCTATTGCGCTTGTCACGAAATTTGGTGAAAAGGTGGGAACTGTAAACGCTGAGACATGCAATGAGTGATATTCTTCTACGTTGGGATTAAGGGCGGGTTCCCATACATGCAAAAGGGGGGTTTACAATTTGTTTTCACCGAATACAGTCATGTTGAGTATCAAATGGAGGGTCTTGATTAGTACTTTTCCAAGCTGGTATTAGCTTTGACATTTGTTAGCTGGGAGTGAGAGGGGTGGAAAGTGATGATTTCTTTAACGGACCCATTCTCAGAAACTACCCAACCAAAAAATCTCAAAAAAATTATCAAGCTAACACTATATGGTGTCCAGGCTGCAAAATACTCCAGTACATTACCATATTTTTGTAGAAACTGAGTAGAAACCCCTTTAAGTTTATCCTAGATTTATAAAAACCAGAAACCGGAAGCTCGGCGCCTCAGATATGAAGATTTTGTTTGCTTCTTCTGTGAGTATATTTGAGTACAGAACTATCTCATTTGTACGTAGTCCGTTATGTATATGTATTTAGCATAACAGACTATTCACTTTAGTGTGATATTGATATTTAGTTGCGACAAAGTCAACTTTGAGCTACTTTAACTTTGTTAGTAATATTATGATTTTAATCAAAGTTGGGGATAATATGCTTCATATTATAATCTATACTACTATCGACTTTTATAACTCTGGGATAAACTTAAGGGGGTTTTACTGGATTTCCCCAAAAATACTGTAATATGCTATTATTAACTTAATTTGAGCATCTATCGATATGGAGAGTATTTTGAGGCCTGGACACCATATAGAGGCAGCTTCGTGATTTTTCAGATTTTTCGGTTGGGTAGTGTCTGAGAATGGGTCCTTTCAAAAAATTATCATTTTCCGCCCTTCTCACTCGCTTTCTAACAAATGTCAAAACTAAGACCGGCATCGAAAAGTACTAGCTGAGACCTTTCATTTGGTGCCCAACATGACTATATGTATATACTATATATTTTGTTAGTATGGAACCAGAACATCATTTGCATAAATTCAATGTTTAGAGAGATTTGCTGTGACGGCTTTCATTGATATCGATCTCCATCTTATTATGCTGATATTCGAGTACACAATTACCGCGAAGCACCTATTGTACATATCGACGTATTATATTTAATGACTAACTCCGTCTGCATGGATACCAAATTTCACTTAGCACGAAAGTTCCCTTGCACGTTATGTTTGTGGGTATACGAAGAGGATGTATCAGCCAGTCACAGTGTTTTCTACTAATTATTCTGTTTTTCTTTCTTTTGGAAGCAATGTGTGCATTTTATGTTTTCTTCTTTTGGTATCAGCAAAGAAATACATAAAGTTGTTGCTTTTGAATATTCATTAATTTGGAAGACATTACAGAAGGAATAAATCTTCATGCGTGCGGACATGACAGGGGAAGCAATTTTTAGGAACAAGTGGTATTTGGGTGGAAAAAGTAAACTTTCTGAGTAAGTAGACGAAGGGCTTGTTATTTATTTCGTATTGTCATTATTAAGCGCTCCAACGCAATTCGATTTCGTAAAAAGAACAAAAGCAGGAAATTCACTATGCGGGCAAGTCTCTTCTAGCTCAGCTCGTTCAAAAACTTTCAAGGTTCTGAAAAGTGGTGGCAATGGTGTGTTAGTCCTAATTTTATATTGTTAATTTCTATCATTTTTATTTTTCTGTTTTGAATCCCCGTTACCTGTGGAGACGTTTTAATACCGCCTTGGAAATGTATTCATCGACAATATCACATCAGTTTAGGGTAGCTTCTTTTACTTTTTTTTTTGTGTAAAACAAAACCTCATTAAAACCGGTTTACTACCTGTCAGACTCCCCGTCCCTCCGTCGACCTGTCTGGCTGTGTTACATGCATATGGCAGCATTTTCTCAGAAACAGTTACTCCTATCGCCACGAAATTCGTTGAAGAGGTGGGAACTGTGAATCCTCTCCTAGTGAGTAACATCATTCTGCATTGAGTTTAAAGGTGGTTTCCATACATTCAAAGAGGACATTTTTTATCATGTGTGTAAATGCATGTAAATGCAAGACTGGCATACAAAGTTCTACATTGCAGTAAATTTGCACAAAAGGCAGGTCATTTCAAATCAGAACCATAGAAGACGACAGACACGGCGGTAAATTTTGGATTTGAGACGTTCGTTAATAAGTCGATGACAAAAAGCACCAGTTATACAACGCCACTTTATCCACGTTGGGCTAATGCGTGAAGCAATTTCATAACGCAGTTCTCAATTGGCTGATAGCGTTAAATCGAAATATTTAAATCGCTCAGTTTTAGGTAGATCACTGCCGCTGACCGTGGTAGTACTTGTTTCATGAGGATCGGGCGATAATAATTCTGTTTTATTCAGATCCAATCTGAGATCTGAGGATGTTCCGTGTGACACTGTATAAAACAGGAACAAAGAAGGGTAGTGAAAGGCCCCTTCTCTGATGAACTCCAACAGAGACACGAAGCAGTTTTGATGCACCTGTCACACTTCGAACTTTACTTTTCAAGTCGTGGGAGTGCAATTTAACCCAGCGCATGAGCTTTTCTGGCACTAGGTGTTCGTGTGTCATACGGTCAAATGCTTTCTCCACATTCAAAAATGCAATGTAAAGAGGGCGATGTTTCTTATGGCGTTTCATGTATCGCGTCAGTAGTTCCGCAGTTCGTAACAAATTCGGCTTGACTCACGGTTATTTGAACGATTTCGCGAATACGATTGGGAAGAATGGGCTAAAAAATGTTATTGGTATGGAGCAGCAATCGGAATAGGATGGTAATTTCAACATCCTCCTGGACTACCCTTTTTTCTATTTTGGACCGTGGTGCTTTCTTGCGATTCAGATTGTGTCCTACCTTCCTGAATAACCCGATCGAAGAACTCACTGAGCCACAGTGTTGGGTCCCAGCTCTTCGCTTTTCAGAGCTCAGATGCGATGTCAGCAGCTCTTGCTGTTTTCTCTGATTTCATTTGATTTATTACTTCTTCGACTTCAATCGCGCTGGTAGGTGGAATCGGTCCAAATGTCGGCAATGGTTGTGGAGAGGATGAACAAATTCTTCAGTTGAAATCTGCTCGAAATATTCTCGAAATTTATCCGTCGCGACTCGTCGGTCGATAAGCAAGGTACAGTCCTTGTCATAAACGCAACAGAAGTGTTTGATATCATGTGTGCATTGGTGTCGTGTTTCGACAAGTCGATATAGATTTTTCTCGCCATCCCGCGTGTCCAGTTTATCTTGAAGATCTATGTAATGGAGTGTTCGGGTGACAGCGATCGCTTCCTTTGCTTCCCGGTTGGCATTCTTGTAAATTTGAATATTGGCAAACGTTAGGAAACTTATGGTAGAGGCGTCTCTTTGCGCGGACCTTCATTTGAACATCATCATTCCAAAGTCAAGTAACTCGGTTGATGAACCGCTTACCTGGCTTTGCGACCCCGAGCGTTGCACAGACCGATACCTTTACATTCGTCATGTTTGGTAATCGCGAAGCGAGATAATTTCTTCTTTCTTCTCACAAAATTGCCGCAATTTAATGCGTGGCAGGCCACTGCGTTCCTCATACTGTTTTATCGGTGATTTAATTCTCAAGCAGCAATCAGCGGCCGATGGCGAGGTGCGGTAGTCTCATAGAGAAAGGTTTTGCAGTCAGTGACGGTGGTAAAAGTCAGCGTCTTATAAGAATGTAGTCAATTTGCATGAGATAGATGTCTGTGGTGCGTATGCGGTGAAGAAATAAATAGTGCGAGCAGCTGAGATAATGGTGGGCTTCATCAGCAGAGGGAGCGGGTGCCGGTGTCATTGGTCCAAGGAAAATGTACTTTGAGCCAATGGGCAGGTACACTAGCATATTCCAGGCGGAAATTTACGCCATAGACAAATGTGCCTCCTTTAATCTGCAAAGGAACTACAGGGGGCAGAACATAGCTATTCTCACCGATAGCCAAGCAGCGATCAAGGCACTAAGGTCCAACCAGGTGAACTCTAAACTGGTATGGGAATGCCTTGAGAGACTGAATACACTCGGCTCGTCCAACAAGGTCTGGATACTTTGGGTTCCAGGCCATGCTGGGCTGGAAGGCAATGAGGCAGCGGATGAACTAGCCAAGAAGGGAGCAGGGATGCCTTTATACGGGCCAGAACCCTTCTGTGGAATCGGAAACGGTTTCATGGCTATGAATCTAAGAAACGAAGAAAAACGGTTGAGGGAACTATATTGGGCGGGCCTACCAGGGATGGAGCAGTCCAGGGTGCTTATTGGGGGATACGAACCCATGCGCACAAAGGATTGCTTAAACCTCACCAAAAAGAACCTCCGAATCATAGTGGGAATTCTCACTGGTCATTGTCGGCTGAACTACCACCTAGGGAAGCTAGGGATATCTACGGACACTGCCTGCAGGTTCCGTGAGGAGGAGGACGAAACCTCTATGCACGTCCTGGGACAGTGTCCAGCACTTGTGCAAAGTAGGTCGATACATCTGGGAGAACACTTAATACCAGATGCAAAGCTGAAACTTCTGGAAGTGGGGAACATACTAAAGTTCCTAACGGTTACTGGCCTGCTTGCGATACTATGATCAACAGGTACACTATAACCAATAAAAGGGGCACAATAGTTCTTCAAGGACGCGGTGCGACTTTCCCTTAACAGAATAATAATAATCAGCCGGCATCACGAAAACTTTCAGAAAGACTACCAAAATAGAGAAGTTTAAAGCCATTTTTAGCGCGTTTTAAGTCGCACGGTTTGCCACCAGACCGTCGGGTTTCGTGTACAGCGCAGGTATCAATGCGTCTTTTTGGAAGGCTCGTGCGAGTTCCTACGTGTTTCCAGTGAGGTGCTAACATTTGTTCTGCTCGGACTAATTTACGTCCTTACGCCGCCCATGCGTCAAGAACCCTTGCCTATTTCTCGACTGACCGTGCCTTCCCCTGCTGCGTCGGCTGAAGTGAACGCTCTAACATTTCTCCGAGGCTTAGGATCTTTCAACAAGATCATTTTGTTTTTAACGATTGTTCAAATCTAAAAATAAACTTGACCATGAGGTCATCATATTAACATAATTTTCACAAAGTCAAGTTCACCTCTTTATACCATATAAATATAAATTACTGTTGTTATTTAAATTTCATAAATAGCACGTGCCTTCACAACTTGCAACCTAAGCAGTTCTAGATTTATTTCATAGACCACCGTAAGCAGAATGACATACCTTCAACCATTTGCCAAGGACATAGAATTTACTGCAAATATTGCACTTTAAGCTAATTATAACTATGAAATAAACTGTAATAATTAAATAAAGCTGGTTCATTTTCAAAACTATTTTCTACAACTGCTGTCAGTGAGTCTGCCAAAGCGCTTCTGTTTATTTTGGTACTTTTAGTAGTATTGTGACTAAGTTAGCATAGCCATAATCAACGATAATGGATGTATCTTCTTGATCAGCTTATCACGGGACCTGTCACCAAGATCAGGTCGAATTTAGCATAGTGGAATAACCCCATATAGCCTCGACTACGCTGATTTCATCTATTTGGTCTTGGAGAAGAAGATAAGCAGAGTTGAACTGAAAGTAAAAACTAACGCAAACTATTACTCTTCCTATTTACATTAATGAAGAGAACATCATACGCCTTTTGCCTTCAACAAGTATTCAAATGCCTTAGTCTAATCTTTTAGAGCAGAGTTTCCTACCGTTTTTTCTAATAGGATACCACAACAACTTGCTTCTTTCATTTCTGATTGCCTTCCTGAGGTCTCTAAAACATGAGTCCTTTGGATATACACTGGAGATTATTGTGTTTGGCAGAGCTTCTAGGAAGTGTTTCCCTTTACCACTATATGAAATGACAATCTTTTAATTCAGTCTCCGTATGATAGACACACCGACAGTAAACATATTTTAATAAGTTTTTGTTTTACATAAAACTTTAGAAAGGAATGGGGAAAAGTGTGACCAATATTTTTGACAAACCAAGCATCAACATACATCGATATATTGAAAAAAATTATACAAACACATAATCATTATGTCACACACACACATATTTCGTTTAAAAACAAAAACAAATAATAAGGTTTTGTTTCATACATGCTAGCTTGTATGCCTAAGTGAAGTAAGATGGTGGAAGTCTGGAGAGTACTCAGCTCCCTCTTGCGGCAATACGCTTTTGTACTCCTAGTGGTAGCAGACGCGAATGCGGTGTCTTGTTGCTTTTGACGGCTTTCGCTACCGCTCTCTTGATCTGGCAGCCGGTTTCTAATAGACTTCTAACTGCTAGATTTCGGTACAGGTTGAGGAGCATCACAATTGTACAATGCTACGCACTAATGGAGAATTCCCATACAGTGGAAAAGAATACTTTCGACGGGCAATTAAACGCGGTTCAGGGGAAGCTTTCTAAAGGTGACATTGTGATACTCATGGGTGATTTGAATGCCAAGGTGGGATGTGACAACACCTTCCTCGGACAAGTGATGGGGAAGCACGGTCTTGGCGACCGAAGGGGAATGGAGGGAGATTAGGTGGATTTCTGCAACTTCTATCGCCCCGTCATTGGTGGCACACTGTTCGAGCACAGAGCCTGTCGTAAGGACAGTTGAGTTTCAACTGACCGACGGGTGCTGCACAGGCCGTCGGCCACAACCCGAAGGTGCGTAATAAAATCTGGTTTACTGCGGAATCGTGAAAGCGAATCGATGAACGAGGGGGGTTGAAAGCTCTCTCCCGCAGCGGCCAGCGGATGATGGCGAGCGTGACGCGCTTGGAGTCCGGTACCGAGCGAAGTCCCGAGAAGTTCAACGTAGTGTGCGCCCTGAAAAAAAGGAATTTGCTATTGTGCAGTTCAGGGAAGCGGAAGATACCGCAGATCGTAATGATTTCAGAACTGTATACTGCATCACGGAAGAACTTGCATGATGTTCCAAATATTTCGATGGCCCTGTGAAGGACGTCAACGTTCGACTTCTCATCCATGATGATGAAGAACTGAAAAGGTAGAAAGAACACGTCACCAGGGTCCTTAACCGTATTACATCCGATGAAGGTCCTCTTCTTGTGGATGAAAGTCATCGTAACACGCGGATACGGACTGTTCCTCCAAGCTGAAAGGAAATTATTTTGGCCATCAATGCACTCAAACGGAGTAAAGCCATGACCTTGGTCAAGTGGTTCTGAATTTGGAATGAGAGTCAAGTATAGTTGAATTGGAGATAAAAACCAATAAAACCAGTTTGACGGGTCATTGCCATTCCTTTCATCTGCATCATGAATGCATCATGGGCTATCAGAAACATGGTTTCTGTCGAAGGCGGCATCGAACTAGGTGTCACCCGACGCATTAACAGGGCTAGATCCGCTTTCGTTGCCCTGTCTAAAATCTTGGAAATGCAGTTATCTTAACTAGTAAGATCAGGTTGAGGCTGTTCTGTGCTAGTGCAAGTAGCACATTGAAAGTGAAATTCACTGTTGCTCAAAAGTTCCAAGCTTTCGTCAATACCTGTCTGCGTCGTATCATTGGAGTACGCTGGACAGGCACTATCTCAAATGAAGAACTTGGTCGGCGCACAGGCTCGGTGCTCGCATGCGATATGGTAAAAAGAGGGAAGTGGCAATGGATAGGTCACACATTAAGGGGGGGGGGCAAAAATTGCATTGCGTGCTATGGCGTGCAGTGGGATCCACTCTCCCAAGATGGTAAACGAGTGGGTCGCCCCGAAGGCACTTGGCACAGAGCAGTACAGGACAAGTGCGAGGGTCTCGGGAAGTTGTAGAGGGAGCTGAAGCGAATTTCAGGTAACGGTGAGCGTATGGTTGACACGCTATACCCCAACAAAGGGGTGAAAGACAACCACATATATTCCTTTAAGCGCCGCTTTCAAACTTTGGACATTAGAAGTATGGTATTTTCGGAGACCTAATTTTAGCATATGCCATATATTTTTAATGAAGTTTAAATCTGGGGATTAAGCGGGTGTTTAGATGAAATGTGGGCAGTTCCAAATTAGCCAAGATTGCACTATAGCGGATTTGAGTTTTGGATCGCTATCTTGGTACAATGTGTCCGGATAGCTGAGTGGTTAGAGCTGTCGTACGGAAGCTTTGAAACTCCGTTGAAGTGCGTCGACCCATCTCCCCAAATCACACAATTATAACTGATTTCAGTATTTTTGAGTAGGCGCACTCTTTCTTCAATCACCTTTATTTATGTTTTCGACTACCGTTAGCTATCCGGACTTCATTAGTCCATATACACGCATATGTCTGCCTGGAATAATTGATATTGATATATTATACAATTGACTAAAAACTAAAGCAAAATGTTGTTTTTGGACCCCCGTTCATATAGACTGAGTTTGTTGTGGTATTAACAAATTGATATGTGATGATGACGTCATACAAGTTGTAGAATGCACGAAATTGACAAAAAAAATGGAGAAGTTCAACCCTCTGTAACTTATCTAATAATAGTTGGATTTTCTTCAAACTTGACCAAATTGTGCCTTATGTTATCGCTTACGTCAATCCAAATTTCTGAAATATGGAAATATACCATTATTAACTTTATTTGTGCAAATATCAAAAACGAATGTATTTTGAAGTTTAGATTTGGTAAAGATCCATCATTGTGATTTTTTAAATTGTTTGGTTGAATAGGTTCTGGGAACGAGATTTACTTCACTTTTTGTGGTACACATTTTGAGCCCTCACTTCTCTATGTTTCGCCCAATATCAGAAACAAGATCATTTTCGAAAAATACTAATCGAGCCCTTTCATTTGATGCCCCGTTTCACATGTATGGGGAGATCGTCCTCAAACAAAATGGCGTCAATAGCTATATGTAAAAGGATTCACAGACCACACCTTCTTATCGAATTTCGTGACAATCGGTTTAGCCGTTTTTTGAGTAAATCGGGTGTGACAGACTAACAAGCAGATATTGAATTGATTTTAGTAAGGCTTTGTGTTTATATAAAACCTAAAAAACATAAAAGCCCGCCAAAAGTAACCGTGCAAGTCCGCTTGTAGTTCAATGGAATTACAATCAGTTCAACGCTCATAATTTTTCTTTTTTTGAAAGCTTTATTCCAAACAGTGCATTCGGCCTTATATCGACTAAATATTAGGTGCTTTACTTTGCCTTAAAATTCCAAAATTGACGCCAGCTGATAAAAAGTCGGGAAACCAGACCTGGACGTTCTTGGTATGAAAGGTTTTGTGTATTCCTTTTATAATGACATTGGAGTACACATTTGTTCCATTAGTACCTAGCATGTAATATATGCATATACAATATTATGTAAGAATATCCACCTTCACTAGATACTGACATTCAAAGTTTTAAATTTGCAGGGAAGCGACAACTTTGACCTATTGTAGTTTTGTTAGTAATAGTGCGATTTCCACTAAACTGGATAGAATCATGGACTACATTACTGTACAATTCCGTGATTCTATGACGAACCTAAGGGGGGTTTTGCAGTTAATTACTAAAAATTATAGTAATATTATTAACTGTTATTAACTTTATTTGAAAAGATGTCGGTATGGAGGGTATTTCGGAGTTTAGGCACTATGTAAGGGCAGCCTCATGATTTTTTCGGATTTTTGTGTTGGATAGTTTCTGAGAACGGGTCCGTGGAAAAAATGATCACTTTCAGTCCCCCACACTTCCCAGTTTTCCAAAAAATATCAAAACTTAGACCGGGTTCGGAAACTACTAACCGAGGCCTTTCTTTTGATACCCCACATGACTATATTTGGTGAAAATGTATACCCCCCCTTCACATGTATAGGGTACTCCCCCTTAAATGCAACGTAGAACGATGTAACGCATCGTATGTATGAGCGTTCACACTCGCTATAACCGCTGCTGGGAAAAACGCGTGTGACAAGCAGACAGACAGTAATCCGATTTTAATGAGGTTTTATTTTACACAAAAACTTAAAAAGCTCTGTTCATGTTCATGTTCATGTTCATGTACCCTCCGACATCCCATCTGGCGGCCTAGCTAGACTAGCGCAGAGCGCTACTTCCTCTTCTGGCTGCAGCTGCCGAGGAAGACGAATCGGATTTTTTCTATCACCTGATTCCATTAATTTGTCAAGTTAAAACATTTTTAGCTACTTTTGTCAATAACCTTTGTAAAGCAATTGTGATAGAATACAAATAAAGTTAATGCAAATATAAAAAGTGAAGTAACTATACTGTGGTGACCCCGATAGTGCATCCGAAAGTGAACCGAGTTTTCATTTTTTCAACACGAATTAACACTCGATCATGCTGTTGTTAGCAATTTTCAAGACCTCGGTTCTATGTGGCGATTTCTCGCTTTACATTTAGATTCAAAACTATCTGATTAATTACCCAAACAAACGGCACAATCAAAATTCATCGGAGATTAGTATAAAAGCGAAAAATATACCAGTCTGACTCGAAATTATTGGAAAAACAAGTCGGGAAACCGGAAGCTTGGTGCTTCAACTATAAAGGAATTGGTGTTTCCCGGTGCGAGGAGAATAACGCAGTTCCCCTTTAGCTGATAGAATTGACTCGCGATATTTAAATCGGCAGTAACCTGCCCAGAACTGAGCGATTTAAACATCCCGGCTTAATGCTATCAACCAATGGAGAACTGCGTAATGAAATTGCTTCACGCATTAACGCAACCTGGATGAAGTGGCATTCCACAACTGGTGTACTTTGTGATTGACGTATGAGCGAAGGTCTCAAATCTAAAATTTACCGCAATGTCGCCCGTTTTCCGCTCTATAGTTCTGAGTGTTGGCCGACTATAAAAGACAATTAACGCCGCCTTGCGGTAATGGATATGAAGATGTTACTTTGTGGCGTGACACGTTTTAATCACATCCGAACTGCGAATATCCGCGATCGATATGGGATTGAACCGATCGTGGGAAAACTGCGAGTGAAGCGTTTTCGATGGTATGGTCACGCTAACGATCTCACTTGTGAACGGGACAAAGGCTGAGGTAAAAGAAAAAGATATGAGGAGCGATGAGTGCATGACACCTTCGTGTCACATAGGTAAAAATTCCAGTGCCCTCTATTCAAAGCGATTTAAATAAATCATTTGATGGAAAGCCCTGTACTGATAATAGTCAACCTCATACGCTTCACACTCTGAGTTTAATATTATTAGCAAATGTGAAGAATTTAACCTACAACAGATACAAACAAGTCGGAATACTAGAAGCACGCGCTTTCGGTATAAAGTTTTTGTGTTCATCTTATGTAAGAAACTTCAATGCGCATTTTTCCTATCGATATATAACTATACAAATTCAGCATAATTCCTTCACATTTTTCCAAACTACAAGACATACGTATATTACAGCCATAGATATTATCCTCACCCTAAACAAACAAACTGCCTATTTCTGAATACTTCCGAATATGCACGTGTACAAATTGATTAGTATCCATATTTCCGATTTACTTCGTGCAGAGTAGTATACATATCTACATTTATTGTACATATATTAAATACGACAGGTCTAATGTATAAATATATCTATCTGAATTAGACACTACCCGCAAACTTCATTAGCACCCATATACTATTTACCTACATACACACACGTCTGTTTGGAGTAATTGATGTTCATATACAAATGACTAAAAAACTAAAACAAAATATAAACGGATAAACGATAAACGCTGTAGAATGCACGAAATTCACAAAAAATGGCAGGGATTCATCCCGTATAACTTTGTTAATAATAGTTGGATTTTCTTCAAACTTGACCAAATTGTGCACTATGTTATCCTTTACACCCAGCCGAATTTTGTATTTCTGGGATGGACGGGTAAATTTCTAAATGTGGAAATATACTATTATTAACTTTATTTGTGCAGATATCGGAACCGGAACCGACCTAGATTTCGTAGAGATGCACTACTGTGATTTTTTTTTCATGATTTTTCGGTTGGATAGGTTCTGAAAACGAGACCTGTTACCCTTTTCGCGGTCATGTTTTGAGCCCTATGTTTCATTCGATACCAACTATGGAACCATTTCCGAAAAGTACTACTCGGCAATATTTTATGGAAAAAAAAAATTGCACCCTCCATTCACATGTATGGGAAGCCCCCCTTAAACTTAATACAAAATGGTGCCACTTGGCGTATGTAAAGGAACAACAGATCACACGCTCTTACCAATTTTCGTGACAATCGGTCTAGTCATTTCCGAATAAATCGGGTGTGACAGACAGAAAGAGAGACAGATACGGAATCGATTCTAATAAGGTTTTGTTTCACACAAAATCTTAAAAAGGGCTGAGGAGAAATAGATTCTTCATAAATGGAATTTTAATATTTCACTCGAATTTCAATTATTTTCGTTAATTATGACGTCAGCGTCGTATTTGTATGTCTTAAGAAGTTGTTAATTCGCTCGAAATTGATAAGTTTGAAGTCCTATAATTTTGACACCAATTGTTGGATTTTCGATGAAACTTAACATGCGTATGCACAATACTGCCCTCTATGCCGGTGCAAAGTACTCCTAGGATGAACCGAAGGGGAGTTTTTGAGTCAATTTCTACAAATTAGTAGTATACTATTAGTAAGTTTATTTGGGTAGATTTCGGAATAGGACATCTCTCGAGGCTTAGATTTCATATAAGTGTTTTACACGAAAACTTAAAAACGGCTGGGGAGAAGTAGATTCTTCATAAATGCGACTTTAATGTCAATAATTCTCGAGCTATATCCGGTGAAAAAAAAGTTAAATCCCCCCTTTGCATGTATGGGGAGCCCCCTTTAAAATCCACCTAGATTTATGTCGTGTGCGGGTGCGGATAGCTGAGTGGTTAGAGCACAAAGCTATCGTACGGAAGGTCATGGTTCAAATCTCGCTGGTGGCAGTCGAATTTGTATCGTGATTTGACGTTGGATACCAGTCCACTCAGCACATTGCCTCCTACAGGGATACTGTTATTCTGTAGTATACCGTTCCGGTCTTGAATGAAGTGCTCTAACACACTTCGAGGCCTTTATTCTATATGGATTGTTACGCCAACGATTATTATTATTATTAAATTTATGTCGCTCGCTGTATGCGTGGGATTTCATATCGGATCGGTTTAGCGGTTTTGGATAAAAGTGCGCGCGACAGACATACAGACAGAGAATCGATTTTCATAAGGTTTTGTTTTACACAAATGTTATGATGACGTCATGAACGTTTTAGAATGAACGAAATTCACGCAAAATGTAAAAGTTTCACCTATTTTAGCTTCGCCAATAATAGTTGGTTTTTCTTATGCCCTATGTTACCGCTTATGTAATTGCCAAATTTTAGTTTTTAGTTCTAGCACGAACTTAAGGGAGGTTTCCGGTATTCCGATTATTCATGCAGATATCGGAAGGGGATGTATTTTGAGGCCTAAATTTCGGTTAGATACAGCATTGTGATTTTTTTCAGATTTTTGGGTTGGATAGGCTCTGAGAACGAGACCTGTTACACTTTTTGGGGGTCTTATTTGGAGTCATCACTCCCCTGCGGTTCACTCAAAAAGTACTAATTGACTCTTTTCATTTGATATCCCACTTGGCCACATTCAGTAAAAAAAAATTGCACCCTCCATTCACATGAATGGGGAGCCCCCTCCTCAACTTAGCATAAAATGGCGCTACTTACTTTATGTAAAGTGAACAACAGACGACATGCTCTCATCAATTTTCTGAATAAATCGGGTGTGACAGACAGACAGACGTACATACCGACATCGAATCGATTCTAATAAGGTTTTGTTTCACACAAAGCCTTAAAAATAAACGGAAAAATACAAAATACCACTAAACTGTTGAACAAGCTGGTGCCGAACGCAAAACACTCGTAATTGAAGTTTCGAGTTGTACGTTTGTAGCTTTGCGAATTGTCGAGGTCGGCAATGCGTTTTTAATTTCCATGCTGCTTTCAAATTAAGAACGAAGAACAGACTACCAGCAATTCGAATTTCCATACAACTTGTGGATCTAGTTCGCATTCAGAGCATATAAGTACAGCTCAAAATTTGGCTCCAGAAAGTTCTTTTATTGGTGTTGCGCAAGCATCATCGATTATTCCACAGCCAACCGACAATCATTCACGCCCCAACCAAATCTTAGTGCCTCCAGGAGTTCTCTCCATTTGGCCATTTCGCCGTTTCTGATAGGAGGCAGATCACCGCTGTCGATATGGTCAATGCTGCCGAAAAGGCGATTCATCAATAACTTTCAATTCTGCTAATTGCTTCCATCGCAAGGGGTTTCGCAGGAAAGGAGACGGTCTATCAACTTCATCCCAACTAGTGCTAAAACCACACTTTTTACTATAAAAATCACATAGAAGTTTTCTACATAATATTTCACATACATTTTTATTTTTATAAAATAATACAATAAAAGCACACTCGTTCAAGAGCCGGCGTGAAGTTTCCGATCCGGTCTGCGCTCAGTTCGCTTTCAGTGGTTCGCTTACGTCGGTGGTTGCATTGTTTCGGCTTTCTCCCAGCCGGTTAAGCACGGTGTGCAGCACAATATTAACACTACCGGCTCCCCGATCTTCTCAAAGATGCGTCCCCTATTACCCCAGAAGCTAGCTGTTGCAAAGAAAGATTTCGAAGATCTTATGAAACAGGGTATATGTAGACCTTCAATAGCTCTTTGTCATCTCCACTCCATATGGTCCTCAAGCCAAACGGCGGGAAGCCTTGCAGATATTACAAGCGTCTAGATTCTCAGACAGTTGCTGACCGATATCCAAACTGCCATGTTTTCTTGACGTTGGATCTAGGCAAGGCGTGCCACCAGATCCTTGTAGCTCCCGAAGATATACCGAAGTCACCAGGATGACATTTGGCTTGTACAACGCAGCGCAAACATTCCAGGGATTCATTCACTCTGTTCTATGAAACCTGTACTTCTGTTTCTTCCGAATCTGAGCATTTGGACCATCTCGAATGTATTTGCAACGTTCCCTTGAGGCGGGCTCGTTTTAAACGTTGGAAAATTCAAATTCCTGCAAAGGCAGGTGAAATTTCTCGGCAACATGATTTACCCCTGACGGAATTCAACTAGACCCAGACAAGTTTGAAGCAATTAAAAACTTTCCCCTGCTAACCACGGAAAGGATCTGTGTTAAACTTCTATCGTCGTCTCTTGACTAAGGCCCACCATCAAGCGATCATCAACGCTTACTTGTCTGGGCCCAAAACAAAACACTCCCGCGAAGTTTCATGGTCTGCAGAGATCGTCCGAGCATCCGGAACCGTCAAACAACTGCTGTTTGATGCTATACTTCTGGCATTTCCTCGGCCATATGCACCCCTAACCGTGTTCGTCGATGCCTACAGAGGTAGGTGCTGCGCTTCACCAACGGGTGAACCAAACTTGGCGACGGTTGAGCTTCTTTTCTAAACAACTAAACCCAGCTCAAGGTAACCACAGCGCCTACGATCGTGAGTTACTCGGCACCTTCTAAGGCAGGCCGTTCACTGTGTTCACGAACCACAAGCCCCTTACGTTCGCGCTCTAACAAAAGCTCGACAAAGCATATTTTCGTCAACTTTGGCAACTTAGCTTTATTAGCCAGTTCACTTCCGACATCCAACACGTGTCTGGAAAATACAATGTCATTGCAGACTCTTTGCCACGATTCTCAGAAGTTACAGTCGCCGCCGCGGTCGATTATACGACAATCGCCGAGGCGCATAAAGATGAAGCACAGCTTCAGAGCCTGCGGACATTCTCCACATACAAGTTCAAGGAGTTTTCTATCTTCTGACCAAATTTATACTTATTCTGCTAAACCTCAGACAAAAGACCTAGGCCATTTTTCCCGGCCAATTTTCGCAGGGAAGTATTCCACGCAGTACATGATCTTGCGCACTCAGGCATCAGGACGAGGAACGGGCTAGTCACCAGAAAATACTACTAGCAGTCCATGAACAAGGACGGAAACTCCTGGGCCAGACAGTGCATCGCAAGCCAGAAGTGTAAGATCAACAACCACGCAGAAAAGGAAGTAGGTGTATTCCCTCGGTCGACCAATCGCTTCCACATCATTTACCTCGACATCGTTGACCTTTTGCGAGACTCACACGATTACAAGTATTGCCTCACAATCATCGACAGGTTTATCGGTGGCCTGAAACAATACCCCTAACTGACATTACTGCACAATTATGTGCTGGGGCCCTCTGCCGAGAATGGAACCCGCGCATTGGTGTACCAGTAGTTATCTTTACGGACCAGGAAATGCAATTTGAACCTACCATTTTCTCGGAGTTAGGTAGTACCATCCGCCGCAGTCTAATTCTGGAGCAATGGAATCATACGCTGAAGGCCGCATTAATGGCTCGTGACGATCTGCAGTTTTCACAGATCTTGCCTTTCGCCCTTCTTGGCCTTCTTTGGAGATAGCGCATAAGGAGAATCTGTGACTCTCTGTCTGTGCTATATTCCAGATCAGGGTTAAGCGATTCCAGCATGCTGCGTCTGCTTAGGGACACGGTTTCAAAACTGCGGCCGACTCCACCTTTCCGACATACGACGACGGAGGTCGATACTCCGAGGGACTCGAGACATGCGCGCCGCTCCTCATTAGGGTGGATGGTTCTCAGAAGCCGTTGCAAGCATTTGATGAGGGCCATTTGAAGTCCTGGAGCAACGGAAGTACTCTTACAAGCTCGGTCTGGGACGGGCCCAAATGGGTTTCCTTCTCGAAACTTAAGGCTTTCGTCAAATTGGGGGAGCGGTAGCAAAGTGTCAGGTTCGCCCAGTAACACGATTGGCGGAATCCCGGGTTTCGCCGCTGAACCCATGTAGTTTCAGCTGGTGGCGGCACAGCAGAGACGCGAACTACGCACTGCATGGCCGGCCATGTGTCGTATCGAAAGCACCCTTCGCCGATGCACTGAACTACCGCAGACATATCTGTCGGCCTAGCACTAGGTCGGCGCGGAGTGTTACTTTCTCTTCTAGCCGCAGCTGCCGAGCGAGACGTATCGGAATTTCTGTATCGACTGATTCGGTTAATTCGTTACTAGTTAGAAAATTTCTGGTTACTTTTGCCACCAACCGATTGTGATAGATACAAATATAAAAAGTAAAGTAAATATTCAATTATATATTTTAGAAATCAATCAATACACCCTTAAATTTTCGATTTGGTAGGAAGAAAACTCCTTGTTATGTCTCTTTCACCCAGTCAAATTTGAGGTTTCATGGTAATAGGTCATTATCGATTATTGTTACAGGCTTTCTATTAACAAGCGAAAGTACCCTCATCTCATATTTTGATAACGCCATGTCTATTCCAACTTCACTTATGCAATGCATTTGTTATCAGGAATGCTCTCTTTTTACCTCTCCACTTGCATTCATTTAATTTTTATTTATTACTTATTTCAGATGATCGGAAAATGGATTGCATATCTAGAAAAAGGACGATTGCCTTTCTATTGGGATAAAAAATGTAATCTATTAGAAGGTTTAAATTTCTCGTCGGTCTGCAACCATCTTAAGAAAATACTTAAGAAACTCGAGAAATTCGAATCAGCGGAGAAGTTCTTGGAAATTTTTCGTATGTTGGCAAACCAAACAATATTTCCATCTTGCATAATACTTGCATCGTTTTATTTACTTATATAGTTACCCCAGATGAAATAAGTGAACTTAACATGGAAAATAGCATTACCCAAACTGATATCTGGAAAACAGATAAGAATTTAACAGAAACGGAAACAGATAAGGACTCAGACTTGGCAGATGCAACCGAAAAGCTTTCGAACTTAAATTTGAAAGGGTAAGTTTTTATAAAGTCGGTTTTCATCTTTTTCTTTTCGATCAGGGTTTGTACCGTTCATTAGCGGTGTCGCCTTTCTGATTTAGCGATTTTTTCGGGTGAAGTTATACCCTGTTAGCTTTGAAGTTCATCCCACCGGTGTCATCGATGTCAGTAGTCAGAAACTGACTGTTATACTAACCAGCAATGGGCAACCTGCTTGCCAATCAAGTTGCAAGTTGCAGCGAAGTACCACTTCTGTAGGCAAGCTGGGGTTGCTCGCTCAAGTTGTAGCAATGGTTGCAAAACTATTAAAGAATTTTGAAGCTCTCAGATTATAGGTACCATAAAGTGGCTTTGTACTGATGAAGGGGGTAAGTCGGCCCCAAATATACTATATATTTACATTTAAAACTAAAAATTGTAGTTTGGAGGAAGCTACCTCTTGTCTATCAATTTTACCATAAACTGTAACAGACTTATGTAGTTCAGTATCTATGCAACGAAAACTCTTGGAAATGACATTGTGATGCACCTTTATGAAATTCCTTCGTAATATTTGCATAAATAAATCCAATAATATTATAATCTTTATCAGCGGCGCAACAACCGGTGTTCGGTCTAGGCCTGCCTTAATAAGAAACTCTAAAAACCCCCAATTTGACATCCCTAGCATTTTTCTGCTCTGAGGCAGGACCTGCCACGTCTTCTTTTTCTGAGATAGATATTGCGCCTGTAGACTTTCCAGACTGGATGGTCCTCCCGGCAGTCTACTGAGCTGGGTCGTGGTCTGGCTCATAAATTTTCGTCGTTATATAGGCTACGGAATCGTTTATCCTTTTGTAAGGGGCTAAACCAGCTTGACGAGAGGGAAATGGAAATTGGGGATTCACCTCGGGCCCGAATTTTCTTAGGAACCCGGAACATAAATTTCAATGGAAAAACGGACAATACCGGCCCCATATATTTTTCACCCCAAACCTGTTTAATTTTCATTCCGAGCCCGGATTTGCTCTCTACGGCGCAGGGGCTAAAAATTCTTCAAAGAATTCTTCTCTCAAATGCGATTAAGAGTTCGCAATTTGTTTATCTCTACACCGAGTTTCCAAGAAATATATGAGGAGATCATTGTATTCTACAGGAGCCACAGTACATTTAATGTAGTAGTATCCACACTCAATGGACCGAACTTCGGTCTATGATGTGTACGGATAACCTTCCCTAATACATTCGCAAACCTGGTCCATTGAGTGTGGGTACTGTCTATTGGATGTAGTGTGATAGGTGTTTTGGCCATATGGTTAGACGTTTCGAGCAGCAGTTTTTGTAAGAGGAAATAGACTCTGCTGGCTGCCAAGAACCATAAAAGGATTTTGCCGTCTAAGCCGTCATCGGTTCTGTTGGTTGGATTCGAAGAAAGTAGTGTATTTGGCATTCACAGAGCACAAGTTTTAGGCCGTTATTGATTATGAATGGTATCCAGAGTGATTCTGTTGTTGTCTGGGCTCACGCGTTGATCAGGACCAGTCTAGTCTTATCAATAGATGGACGCCGAATTCTCTCATTGCTGGGTACAGTTGTATTCTGGCTATGCTTTCATGGCGGCCTTGATATTCGACCAGGTTTTGCACACGTGTCTTATTGATAAAACGCTCCCTCGCTGCTTCCTTTTGCCCGTATGGAGACTCGTCCTGTTTTGAGACGCGGAAGACTTACCTTCATCCCTCTCTGTCTGCAGTTGTTTGTATAAAAAGACCTCGCTGCAATCACCACGAGGTAGATTTCGTATCAGCTGTTGATGTTGGTTGAGCAGGTTTTTGCCAGATTTTGTGCTCCATCATGAGTAGCTGCATGTATATTATTTTTTTATTTTTTTTTTTTCGTGTGTGCCCTGTGAGTAAGTAAGAATATACTCAAAGAATGCGTTCTACTTCACGTTAGCAATGCTCAAACTGTCAAAAGTGTTTCGCTAAGTTATCACACCTGCGCTGTAAAAATTTCTCCCGTGCACGTGCTTCGTGGGAATGGAACTGATAACTTCCAGAATGCTTGCTTGCACCAACTTGAGCCAAGATTCCAGCGATATAAGCTGGACATTTTGAGCCTAAGTGAAGTGAGATGATGAAACTCTTTTAGGGATAGTAGACTGTTGATGAAAGCCGCTACGAGACGTATTCACATAATCGGGAGCCGGTTTTTGACTACAAGACTTCAATCCAGGTCAAAGAACATTTCAATTGTGCAGTACTACGCACCAACGGATATTTCCGATATAGTGGAGAAAGAAGCTCGTTTCTTAGGGGGGTCCTCCGTGTGAAGGCCGTTTTTTTTTCGCTTTTTTTGACATTTTTGTAAAGCACTGGATGCAGGTACAAATGCGTATATATTTATATATGTACAAATTCACTATATATTTATTAATATCTTGAGCATGTGGAGTAAGCAGCACGATAGCATAGTTCGTTATTGAAATACAGAGCAACTTATACACCCGTCTCCAAAAAAATATTATTTCCTGCTGCTACGCCAGAGGGCGCTGTGATCACCTTAAAGAAGAAAATGTACACGGCATTTTAACGTGCAGACTTAACCACAGTCCGCAAAATAGGATTATCAAAAAATATTAAAAGGTCAATTTTTGGTGACTTGTTAAACTTTTTTTTTGTGTAATTTTGGGGGGGGGGGGATTTTGTTGCATGACATATCTCGCAATGGAGCTGTCACACTTTCTCAATGTTTTTTTCGGCTTATACTTTTATATAGCCTCAACTTGATGTTGTCGTTGAGGTGCAAAATGACGAAGGCAGGTTTAACGGGCGTGTAGTGGCGCAATTTTTAATGCCGCCGTTTGTTAGAAATAATGCTACCTAAGTATACACACTGTAGGGTCAATGTTTTGCCCGTTAATACAAATAGGAAGAGCGCAATGAGCTGGTAGAATGAGAACTACGCTTTTGATATTGTTAAGCTTGCTATCCACGTTCAGTTCTTCCTGTCCGTTACGTCAGAAGAACCCGCAATGCAGTCGGCCGCCAGTTGAACTGAATGCACCTTTCACGTTTCGCCAAGCAGCAACATTATTAGTTCAACTCTGAACGGGGTAAGCCTTGAGACGAGAATTTGAGATATTTTTTGTGAGCATCTATCAAAAATGTTCACCAGCGATAAAAATGCTCATAAAAGCTTGCTCACAGCCTACACAATAATATCTAACCGGTTGGCCGAATTATTTGCCATTCGATCACCATCGATCATAACAGACCAAATGCATCCCATCCGCGTTATGGCCGGCGGTCAAACGCGGACTCTTCAAGCGTAGGGCTCATACACTGTGAAACAAATTGCGCAACGGAGCGATGCGCAACATTGCGTTGTGCAATTGTAGTCCCCATACAGTTAGTGGAATTTTGTTCAAACATTAGTTACAAGTTGGAAACAGAACGAATAACATGCCATTAAAATGGTGCTGCATTTCTCTATATTGTTATCGGAAGGGATAGAATGGTGGGGGTGACCCCCTCTGTAGCCCCCCTTCCACATTGGGACGGTAATTACTCGACCTTATTTATGATTCGAAAATAGCCCCTTTCGGGGTGCCATAACTTTGACAGAAGTGGAAAGGAGGGACATTTTTTTCCTTCTATATATCCTCTTGTGTGTACTCTTACTCTCTGGGGGTATGGTAAGCAGACTCAACTGATGATAACAAAATACCCCTCATTAGACGGAGGGAATTTGAGAGAGAGGACATCCTTTATAAGTGCGGGAATAGGGCTCAAAATTAAACAGTATCTTTTAAAGGGATTATGACCGCCACTGTCCTTTAACGGGGCTAGAAGAAGAGAACCTTTCCTTCCTCTACTTATCCTCCCCATTATGTCCTCCTCATGGGATAGGTTTGAAAATTCATGCTGATGTAAAAGGAACCCCACTTTGAATGGTCATAACCTTATAAGGGTGATGGGCGCATTGAGTTTTGACCGGGTTTGAACAGGAGGCACCATCCCCTTTCTCCTCCATAAACTTTCCACCCCCTCCGGGGACGAGGTTGAAAATTCTGCCTTCTCGAAAATTATATTTCAGCCATCACCTGACAAATATTGTGCAACAGAGCACAATATGCCCATACACTACACAACACGTTGCGCAAACATCTCCGTTGCGCAAAAGATTTCAAACATGTTTGAAATTCGTCAAACATTTGCGCAACGCATCAAACGTGCCCATACATTAGCAGATTATTGCGCAACAGCCTGCGTTGCACAATCTGTTTGATAGTGTATGGGCCCTATAACTGGTAGGCCGAACTGAACTTGGATGACCGGCTTTAGTTTGATTTGTTGTTTTAAGCGAGTTTGTGCGTAACTTTGAGAAGAAAATGGTTGTTATACAAAGAATGCCCTTCATTTGATTGTACTCAGATTCTCGACGAAATCCTGGTTTTCGGATTTTCTTGAAGATCGTTAGATTTCACTTAATACTTGGAAGAGGAGAGAGTTGCAGATCCAAAATTGTTTTCCGGAAGAGGTGGCATTACTGAATATACTTAGAACCACGGTGTGGGAAAGTGAGGTGCAGAGGTTAGTTGAAGATAGTTTGCCAAGTTTAAATTTATTTTGGCTAAGTCGCCGTTGCATTTGGTCCTGCTTGTAGCGCTAGAAGAAACTTTGAACAAGTCCGGAAACCAGAAGCTGGACGCAGTGAAAAGCAATTATTACCAAAATAGTGGAGGTGGATGTTTATTACTGATCTTAATGAGCTCTTTCGTCATCGCGGTGTTGGAGGTGGAACCAGGGAATCTAAAACTGATTTGAGCAGACGTAAGTGACAGATTAGATGATTTTTTTACTCATCGTGAACGACATTTACTGCGTTGCTGACACAGTTAAACGTTTATCTATTCTTTTAAAAGGTATAGAAATGAAAGGAAATATCTTTGAGGGATTGAATATTAGATTTAAATTTTAAAATTCATGAGTAACTAGCTGGACTTAGATGAAGTCAATTAGCATCTTCCAGTGGTAGTCCTAGATAACTTAGAAAACCGTCGCATGGTGGACAAACGTGAGCGTCCCACACCCCATACATTCTAATACAAAGGCTACTGTACCTGACAAGAGGTATAAATTGCACCCACCCATATGCAATGGAACAAAACAATGAATTTTATATACCCCAGGTGCCAGACCAGTTGTCTGGAAAATCCACCCTCTCAGGCGTTTGGTTCTATGATACATATAGGGAAACCCAAAACCTTTTATATCTCGGTTGTCTAGCTGCAGGTTTCCCGACTTGTTGTATATTAGGTAGGATGATTCATCTAAAGTTGATTAGGGTTTATTGTTTTTAAAGGTTTTTTACAACTGTCTGTTCGTCATCATTCTAAGTTCGGCTCAAGAGAGGTCCGGCACATGCAAAAGGGAAAGTACCAATTTTTTTTTCACTGAACATAACCATGTGGGGTATCAAATGAAATAATAATAATCATGGGCGTGACAATCCAACTGAATCTGGGCTTTGGAGTGTATTAGAGCACTTCATTCAATACTACTTCGTATAGAGCTTCAACCTTCCACTATTCGCCTTTATTTTGTTCTGTTTTCTCGAAGTCTTTACGCGGTGGGAAGTGCGGGACGTAAGAAAGGGGCCATTTTAATTGAAAGGCCATTCTTATATACTACATTACATTTAGTTCTTAAAATATCCTTTATACCGATGTCTGCTCAAATGAAATTAGTAATCATATATTATTATAAAAGAACGACTGGTAGTTTCGTCCAGGTGAAAAGCAAATCAGTTTATAAAGAAGCAATCACCACCTGTCGCTTTTGGTCACATTGCTCCCCAGGTAGAGATAGAGTAGCGTCTGACGAATTGCCTCTGTATTAGACGAAACCGTCGGACTTCTTTGGCCCAAAAGAAGAGGTATATAGACCAAATTTATTAGCAAAATTACAGTGTTAAGGGGAAGTCGCGCCGCATCTTTAAAGAACTATTGTGGCCATTTCACTGGTTATAGTGTACCTAACAATCATAGTATTTCAAGCAAGCCGATAATCATTAGGAATTTGAGTATATTTCCTACTTCCAAATTTTTCAACTTTGCATCTAATATTAAGTGTTCTTCCAGACGCCTCGACCTGCTTTGCACAAGTGCCGCACACTGTCCCAGAACGTGTATGGAGCTTTCATCACACTCCGCAAAGAACCTGCAGGCAGTGTCCGTAGATATCCCTAGCTTCCCTAGGTGATAGTTTAACCGACAGTGAGCAGTGAGAATTCCCACTATGATTCTTCTTGGGGGGGTTCAAGCAATTCAATAAGCACCGTGGAGTGCTCTATTCCTGCTAGGCCCGCCAAGTACAGTTCCCTCAGCCGTTTCTCTTCATTTTTTGAATGTCATAGCCATGCACCCGTTTCCGATTGTATCCCCCAATAAGCACCCTGGAGTGTTCCATTCCTGCTAGGCCCGCCTAGTAAAGTTCGCTCAACCGTTCCTCTTCATTTTTTGGATGTCATAGCCACGAACCTGTTTTTGATTCTACAGAAGGGATCTGGCCCGTGTAAAGGCGCCCCTGATCCTTTCTTGGCTAGTTCGTCCACTGCCTCATTGCCTTCCAACCAAACATGGCCTGGATGCCGAGCGTATTCAGTCTCTCAAGGCATTCCCTTACCAGCTTAGAGTTCACCTAAGTGCTTTGGTCGCTGCATGGCTATCTGTCAGAATAGCAATGTTCTGCCCCTAGTAGTTCCTTTGGAGATTACAGGAGGCACATCTGTCTATGGGGCATATTTCCGCCTGGAATATGCTAGTGTGATTACCCATTGGCCTCAAGTACATTTCCCTTGGACCAATGACCCTAGCACCAACTTCCTTTGCCGTGAGGGATCCGTCAGTGTATCAGGTAATCAGTTGCTGGTATTTCACAGCTACGCTCTGCCAGTTTGCCTCGTTACTCCAACGTGTTTCAAACTTTTTATCGAAATGAAACCTTGTTGTTATGTTATCCTTTGGTATTAGTAAATCGGGATGTCGCCTAGAAAGAATATCAATCTTCCTTTGATTTAGGCAGCATCCTGAAGATTGCCCTCCTTGTCTGCATCTGTATATGCAGATGGAGAGGGGTTAATCCCAGAAGAACCTCCAGGGATACCGTTCGGTATGTCCTCATTCCCCCACTAATCCACTCTCAAGCCAGTTTTTGGAGTTTGTGTGACTCCCTGGCTTGTGTGCTCAGTTCAGTTCTTTGTGCCCAGATTACTGCTCCATAGGTAATCATTGGCCTTACTATTGCAGTGTATATCCGAAGGAGTATTTTCGGGCTGCAATCCTATTTTTCTCCTACTTTGTACCTATAAGTTATCAGAGCCGTCGTAGCCTTCCGGCAAGTGTTTCCGACATGCGCCTTTCAGAGTAATTTTTGGTCTAGCGTAATTCTTAAATATTTGACCTCTGTTTCTCGTTTCACCTCCTTGTCGTGCAACCTTATGGCTCGCAAATGATCAAGTTTACGTTTCCTAGTGAATGGTACCATAGCGGTTTTAACTGGATTGATACACAGTCTCACCTTGCTGCACCAGGCACTAGTAACTCTTAGTCCAGTTTGGATTCTATCGCATAAGGTTTTCTCATACAGATTAGATGATAGTACCCCGCCCTGGGGACAACCTTGAGTAGCATTCATGACAATAGAATTTGTACCCGTCGGTACTTCTATTTGCTTACTCCCTAGCATTTTGACCATCCAGAAAGCCAGGATGTTTCCCACTCCCTTGCGGCTCAGGGCATCTTGTATCTCAATGTGCGATGTATTGTCGAATGCTTCTTCGATATCCAAAAACGCACACAGTGCTATTTCCTTTGTTTCTGTGGCATTTCATAGTACAACCATAAGCTGATGCAGAGCAGTTTCAGTTGACCGTCCTGCCCCGTAAGCGCGTTGGCACTAATGTAGGGGATTATGCTTTAGAACGTTAGTTCTAATATTGTTGTCTATGACCTTCTCCATCGTTTTGAGTACGAACAATGTTTAGGATGAAAAGGATCTCTTTTATTAGCTTTTAAAATAAAGACCACTTTTGCCCGGCTCCATGCCCTTAGTATATATCTCAGGACTCCGCTGACCCTCACCACCCTCAAAAGAGGCTCTAAGTTGATTTCTAGGCCTCTTTGGATTAGTGCTGGGAAGATGTTATCTACTCTGGGTGATTTCAGTGGTTTAAAAGTTTCCACTGACCACCTTACCCTAGCTTCTGGCCATACCTTTTTTGCTAGTATCCAATTCTCCTTTCTTCCGCTTTTATTCATTGTTGGGGTGTCAGGCAGAATATTGTCGCCTTCCGCCGTGGGGTAGGATCCCGCGCAATGAGTTTTAAGAAGCATGTATACTTTATCCTCCTCACTTTCGGTAAATGTCTCGTCTTCCTTCCTCAAACAGACAGAAGATATTGCCCCGTCTTTGGCTACAGCTTTGTAAAGGTTGTTTGATTCTGTAATTTGTTTAATCCCTTCATAGAATTCCCCGAAACTGTTCCGTTTTGCTTCCCTGATCGCGTATCTATACGCAGTCAGTGCATTTTTGTACCTCGACCAATCCCTGGTTTGTTTTGCGCGGTTTTCGTACCTCTGTTCTCATTTTGGCTAGGCTCCTGTTCCACCAGGGTATATCCCTTGATGACCTAACTGTCTTAGCCGGACAGCTGGGCCCATATGTGTCAATGACGAGTGTGTTGAGTTTTTCCACCTCCTTTTCTAGTTCCAGTTCGCTCCTAATGTCGCCGTCTCCTTGAAGGTGAGCTATGTTGCTGCTCAGGTGCGTTGCTGCTCAGGTGCGTTCCCATGGGATTCCTTATTATTCTTGGTATTTCGGAATTGCCCTCAATATCGAATCTAATTATTCTGTGATCAGACATAGAGGGCTCTTCCGACACCCTCCAATTGCTGACCAGCTCTTGCATCAGAGTAGTAGTAGTAGTTATATCTAGTACGTCTTGTCTAGTGCTGATCACAAATGTTGGAGTGTTCTCTATATTATAAATTTCTAACTTATTGCTAAGAATAAATTCAAGAAGGTACTCACCTCTTCGATTGGCGTCGCTGTTTCCCTCGACTTCGTGATGGGCGTTGGCGTCGCAGCCGAGGAGAAGTGGTAACGCCTCCTTCTCACAGTACTTTACTAGTTTATCGACTCGCTCTGGTTGAACCCGGATGTCGTCTCCTGGGAAGTAGCCCGATGTCGCGACTGCTTCTCGAGTGCTCGTCCCGGCTTCCGAATGAATCTTGGATAGCCACAAGGTCCCCGGTCTGGAAGAATGAATTACACAAGCTCTTGGTTTTTCACAAGAGGAGTCCCAAATTACGTGGATGCTTCCTCCTTGTAGAAAGCGAAGGAGGCACGGTACACCCAGGGCTTCCTGTACCAGCACTATTCGAATATTCTCATTGGAGCGTGCCCTTGCACTTACCGCAGATGCAGTTTTCGTATGGTGGAGGTACTGCACCCTAAGACATCTTATGTACACAAAATATCACAAAGATCTACTTACTCAGTACATACTATAATACATAACTTTGCGTAAATCGACCTACTCAAGTATTCTTATATAAAAAGTCTACAAAATATTTCATACTTGATGTGTTGAGCTCTCGGTTTCCAACTTGTTTGCTGATGTGCTTCTATCCTCCTTTAACATTATTCTCCTCTTTATAGGGTTAGATCACTGTGTCGGCTTAGTAAATAAACCTATTTTGGGATTTTGATCAGCAGGACAGTGAAGTAAATTAAAATTCAGATAAAGGATCTTCATTGTACATATGATAATCTATATAAATTATTTTTTGGTAGCAATACAAAAGAAAATGATAGCAACAGAGGTTCGGCACCGGCAAGCAATATATATAGTTAAAAAAGCCCACGGACCCTCTTCCCGCCCAACCGGACCGAGGGGCGACCAACTTAAGGATGGGCTGAAAGCAACATCCAAAGGCCCGCATCACAACGATCATGCGAAAATGTATTGCTACATTCTGATTGTCACAAACACTTCAAGCAATGACGCGGTGGCTCTACACTATAGAGACATGGATCTTAAATCGAAGACAGTACGAACCAAGACTGAAGCCCGCTAGGTCAGACTGTTACCGGACAGCACTCTTCGGACTATAGCACAGGTTGCAAGGATAACCGCTCTTTGGATCTCCATGTATAGTCCAGCCCTAAGATTGAGCTTTTGCAGCGCTTTATGTAAGTTCTGCGGGACTAATCCTGTCGCTGAAATTACCGCTGGGACTACTTCGATCTTTTGTAGTCTCCAAGTCTGCTTCATATCGTCCGTCAAGGGACCGTAGTTCCGCATTTCTGCGTGCTGTTCTTCAACAGTGTTCCGGTCCAATGGTAAGGCTAGAATGGTAAGAATTTTTGGCTCCCTACATGAGGATGGACGATTCCATAGCCTACATAACGACGAAATTCATGAGCGTTGCCATGACCATCAGGTTGTGGATAAAATCCGACTTAATAGGTTACGGCGGGCGGGTCACTTAATCCGTATGGATGAGGATGATCCACCCCGGGAAGTCTATAAGGGCCATATCTATGGTAGAAAAGAAAGACGAAGTAGACCCTACCTGAGCTGGAACGATGGCGTAGGCGAGGACGCTAGATAGCTTTTAGGGATATCGAATTGGTGAACCTCGACGCAAAACCGCGATGTTTGGAGCTCCTTATTGAGACAGCCTTAGACCGGATACCGGTTGTTGCGCCGTTGATGATGATGATAGTTTGTTCAGCTCCCAACTTGTCAACATTCATTAGATTCACTTGAATGCCAATGATCACATAAACTCTGTTTGGAAATACCGTCTTGGAATATGTATACCAACTTGTAGTGTCCACGGCTTTGCGACATGAGCGGCATTTCATTACAATAAGCATCATTCCCTCTTTCTCTCCCATTTTCACACCCGTTAGCTTCCCAATTACCCCTCTCAATTTCACAATTCTCATCCCGACATTCATTTATATATAACATCTAACATTCAAAATAATTAATTTTGCTTCTTTTCGAACAAACGTTTTCCCCTAAACTGAAGAACCCAATTTCATTTGAACCCTATAACTCTCCCCTGTTGGTCGTCTCCAATCATTCAGGATGGTCTTTTGATCATCGTCAATTACATTAAGTCATTGCAAATTCATGCTGCTATGTGTGGTACTACGTTAAAGCTAAAAAACATCGATAGCGGCTTTTATTTTACTTAATTGCATTTATTGAAAGGTCTTATATCATATCAAATTTATTTTTTCAGAAACAGTCTACCGGCAATTGAAACAGGTCCGGTCCTGCGAACAGTAAGCCACATGCTCTCTTGCATTACACAGAACAAAGCAGCAAGTAAGAAACTCGCAAAACAACTGGTTGAAGAAGTAATTAGAAGAATGAAGGATGCTGACAACAGATTCAACGAATCATTTAATAAAGTAGTTCCTTGCGGTATTTCACACGATGATCTTCACGCGGGAGAATTCAATGAGTTCGAATATAATATACTCATCAAATTGCCGAAAAAGGTGACTGTACGAAATAAAGCGGGCCTAATTCAGATAAATGTCAGCGAGTGCAAGGATGAGACTGTGTTTGGTAGCCTTTTGCAGAAACATCTGGACAAAAAAGGCTTTCTCCAAGTTACCTTCTTACAAACCTGGTTTCAGAGTCTTTTCAGTAAAATCAGCAAAAAAGATGAACCTATAATTATCAATGGATTTACTTCATCTTTTACGATCCGTAAAACTGAATCAGGACATATACTCGATACAAAATGTGAAGATGACGCTGAAATGTTTAACTTGAGTATTAAACTGATACCAGGTTTCCAATTCGGCTCGGAAATCTGTATCTCAAAAAAGGCATCACGACACACTAATTTCGAATGGTCCGCTATAGAGGAGCGGATATATTGCTCAGAGGCCATAGATAATACTCTTTTCATGCCGTTCTATCCACAACAAGAAAGCAAAATAATTAAGGAGAATAACCAACTGAAAAGCATTTTCCGCTTTATAAATAAAATGTGCAGTCGAAAGAAGATTGGTAATCTAAATTCCTATCATATGAAAACAGTATTGCTCTTGGTAAATGAACGAGAGAAACCACTTTTCTGGCGTCAATCACAAGAAGAAATCCTTTCAAAAGTAAGTAAATTATATGTGCATGTGTACTTATATAAGAGAAATATATATTATATATGGACCATTGAGCAACAAAAATGTTCCTTAAGGAGGGAAAAGCTGAAATCTAGGAGGGCTCCTAACGGAACAAAGCTTCCCTAAACTACAACACGAAGAAATCGGGTAAGTTTTCTCGGTTATAGGTATGCAGCTGATGTAAAAAGAAGAAGGAGACGGCACCGCATTTCAAATGCAGCTGCCAGAAACTTTAGACATATTTTAGATTTCCCTGGAAAGCTTCTCTTTAACGAAAAATTCCCGCACTCTGAGAGACGTCCTTAGATTCTCAGGCAAGAGGCCGCTTGAATAAGAGTTTCAGGAGATTGTACAATAATAATCGTTGGCGCAAGAATCCATATTGGATCAGGGCCTTGAAGTGTGTTAGAGCACTTCATTCAAGACCGTAACGCTACACTACAGTACACTGAGATTATTACCCTGATTTGACTCAGGTACTCATTCACAGTTGACTCGACTGGTATCCGACATTCGATCACGATACAAATCCCTCTGCCACCAGTGAGATTTGAACCGCGACCTTCCGCTACGACAGCCCAGCGCTCTTACCACTTGAGCCATCTGGACACACAAACACAAAATATCAAACAACTTAACACTTGCCATAGCTAACAGAGTAAGGAGCAGCGCAGACTAAAGGCTTAGCGGAACGCAGCGCAGCGTAGCATATATTATTCAATGAAAGCGTAAGCGCAATTGAGTGTAAAATTGGCAGATTGAAGACGTATTGCAGCGCAGAGTAATGATAATACGTTTGTATACTCAGTAGTGAAAAAGTATTCAAAATGACAAGCTTACTTTTTTAAAAGATCAATTATGTCTGCAAAAAAATATTTATTTATTTTATTTTATTTATGTTTCTTAGAAAATACTTTCCATAAAAAGTTTTTGTTAAAAAGAAGAGGACTGGTACAGGTACATGAAATTAATAAATTATCAAAAAAATGTGGGGAATTTCATCATTTGTATCCACAACTTCGAAGATACCCAGATAAATTTTATGAATATGCCACAATATCTCCTGAACGTTGATTACATACTAACAATTCTTGAAGGAGATATTAGAAAGCAAAAAACAAACTTTCGTGAACCAATTTCACCAGAACAAAGATTGATTGTAACTTTAAGGTAGGCACATTTAATTTTACATTACATAAATGCACACATAAATTGAAGTGATGATAATAATAATTATCAACCCCATCTGCAGAAAAAGCGGAATCATCAAAAGAAGCCCAAGAAGAGTGTGATGGCTGAGGCCTGTTCTGCGTGCTTCAAAATCACATTTTGGATCTCATTTCGTATACATAGTTTTTGTATTTGTGTAAATTGCTTCATAAACGGAAGTAAACTTTTCAAAAACAAAAGGTATTCACCTCTTTCCTCGCCTCGCTCTGGTACACTATCCATTTCTAATAACCTTATCTTCCAAACTAATCATCTTCTCAGTATCAATATCTCTGGTGCTCTATAGTCGCTTTCCAAACTCTGCTATTCTATTCCCAATACCATTCCCACTAAATCCAATTCCAGTTTGTTTTTTAGAGGCGACAGGCTGGTCGCTGGGTAATGCAAGTTCACTTTGCGTTCCCAAAATAGCTACATCCTCAGTTGACGTAGAGTTGTCACCAGAAGGAGCTCGTTCGGAGATATTTCCCTTTGAAGGCATTAATTGATATTTAATAAACGACATCAAGTCGCCATAGATGAATTTTGCAGCAACCGATGATCTAAATTCAGCAGAACCAGATTGTGTTTTCCATTCTTTTTTCAGGTTTTGCGTAATACAAAACCTTATTCAAATCGATTCACTGTCTGTCTGTCTGTCTCACGCACTTTTCTCTAAAACGGCTAAACCGATCCGAACGGTGGACAGATGATAACTATGAAATCCCACGCATACAGCGAGTGACATAAATTTAGGTGGAGTTTAAAGGGGGCTCCCCATACATGCAAAGGGGGGATTTAAAAAAAAATTTCACCGGAAATAGTCGTGCAGCATATCAAATGAAAGATTTCAATTTGTACTTTCTGCAACTGACATTAGTTTTGGCGTAAATTGCAAAGTGCGTGAGTAAGGAGTAAAAATGTAGGCGCTTAAAGTGAGATTCATTTTCGGAAACTAACCATCCAAAAAAGCCTAAAAAAAATCAGGAAAGTGCGCTTAGATGAAATCTAGGCCTCAAAATATGTTCTATTCCGATATCTGCTCAAATAAACTTACTAATAGTATATTACAAACTTTTAGAAATTTACTGAAACACCCCCTTAAATTCATCCTAGGACTACCAAATTTCGCACCAGCATAGAGGACCACATTTCGCATACACATGCCAAGTTTTATAGAAATCTGGCAATTAACTGTTATAGCAGTTTATACTTATAAAGTTATAGCAGTTCAAACTTAGCAATTTCGAGCGAATTTACTGTTTCCAAAGCCCTGCAAATAAGATGCTGACGTCATAATTGGCGAGAATAATTGACATTCCCGTGAAATATAATATTAAGGTCGCATTTATGAAGAATCTACTTCTCCCCAGCCCTTTTTAAGGTTTTGTATAAAACACAAATGTGAAATCTAAGCCTCGAGAGATGTCCCATTCCGATATCAACTAAAATAAACTTACTAATAGTATATTACCAACTTTTACAAATTTACTGGAAATCCCCCCTTAAGTTCATCCTTGGAGTACCGGCATAGAGTGCAGTATCGTGCATACGAATGCCAAGTTTCATGAAAAGGCAACTATTAGTGTCAAAGTTATAGCACTTCAAACTTATCAATTTCGTGCGAATTAACAGCACATCCTAAGCCATACAAATACCACGCTGACGTCATATTCAACGAGAATAATTGACATTCGAGTGAAATATTAAAATTCCATTCATGAAGAATCTATTTCTCCCCAGCCCTTTTTAAGGTTTTGTGTTTATATCTGTTGTCGGTTAAATTCTTCGCGTTCGCTAATAATACTAAACCCAGAATGTGAAGCGTATGAAGTTGACTATTCTCAATACAGGGCTTTCCATCAAATGATTTATTTAAATAACTTTCTAAAAAATAGAGATCATTGGAATTTTTAGCTATGTCACACGGAGCTACCATCCGTTCGTCGCTCCTCACATCTTCTTCTTTTTCTTCGCCATTTGGCTCTATCAAATGCCTGATCTGGGTGGAATCTCGAGTCTTTCAAATCCCCATCTAGCGTATCAAGCCACCGTTGTTTAGGTCTGCCTTTTGGTCGTTTACCATTGACTTCGATGTTCAGACCAATATTGGTAAGTGAGTTCTTGTTAGCGGGAATTAAGTAACCAAACCCTCGAAAACGCTTCTTTCGCAGTTTTTCCACGATCGATGCAACCCCATATCGCGGATGTCCTCATTCCGGATGTGATCAAAACGTGTCACGCCACTAGTCCAATGGAACATCTAAGTCCCCATTACCGAAAAACGCCGTTCATTGTCTTTTATAGTAGGCCAACACTTAGAAGTATAAGAGGGCGACAGGCGGACGACATTGCGGTAAATTTTAGATTTGATACGTTCGCTGATACATCGACCACAAAGAATACCGGTTGTGGAATGCCACTTCATTCAAATTCCGTTAAGGCGTGAAGCAATTTCATTATGGAGTTCTCCATTGGCTGATAGCATTGACCCAAGATATCGTTAGATATCGTTCTGGACAGGTCATCGCCGCTGACAGAACTGAGCGATTTAAATATCTCGAGTCAATGCTATCGGCCAATGGAGAACAGCGTTATGCTCCTCACAAGAAAAGGCAAAAAGCTACGGGTTTCCCGACTTGTTTAAAGCATGTCCGTATTGATCCTTAACACTTCACAATCCATCTTCACTTCTAATCAAATCATGACTGCCGCTTACTACGAGCGTAGAAATTCAAACCAAGCGGTGGTTCAGCAATATGCGGAGTATTAAAGAAACAGTGGATTTGAAAAAATGCCCGTTTACGCTACGCTCTTAGTTTGCGCTCAGCCTAAACCATCTACCCATTTCCAATTTTTTTCAAGGAATTCTAGAAAATTGTTTTTAAAATAACAAAAAGTATATTTTCTTAGAGCCTTAGCGATGGCGGAAGGGCTTTTGACAATCCCGAGAATGAGACATTGATTTCTTATGAATGGAATCACAGCAAAATGTGCTTGCGCCGAAGCGTCCAAATGTTCTCACCTTGGAACAAACGGCATCGAAACTTGCTTCACAAAAATGCTTGCTTACTCCAACTTACGATAGATGCAATAAGTAAGTGGTGAGCTTGGCAAAAGGCGCACTGGATTCTGGTACTGCTGTTCCGTGTTAGGATGTCGAAATCTCATCAAATTCCGTCAAATTGAAGGAGCGTTGACTGGCATAAGTATTCCTTGGATATTCGGCGAGTCTGCTTGAAAGTTATCCCCCAGAAACGACTGTCTAGTTCGCAACGGATGAGAATTCAAAGAAAGTCGCAGTGGAAGTACCACAGGGCTCGGCAGTAGGCCCTTGCTGTGGAATGTCATGCATAATGGAGTGTGTGTGTGCTTCTCGTCCCAGAGGAAGCTACGATTGTAGGCTTTGCCGGAGACCTGGTGTAGTTGTTCCAGCAAAGCAACCGGATGATGTGGAAGTTTACGTAACGGAGACGGTGAGCACAGCAAATACTTCACTCGAAAAGGTCGGGATAGGGCCTAACAGATGAGAAAATCGAAAGCGGTCTTAACAATGGACCGTAGAAAAGAAAAACACCGTGAAGGTGGAAGTTGGTAGCCATATGGCCGTCTATAAGCCAGGTATCAAGTATGTGGGGATGATAATTCACGCCAAACTGAGCTTTATTAGGGCACCTGGAGTATGCATGTCAACAGGTAGCTAATGCGATCCCAACACTTGCAAGAATGTTGGCGAGTGTCGATGGACTAAAACACTGTTGAAAATTGCTTTTAGGCGGACTGACACGATCCATTCTTATGTATGCGCCATCTGTGTGAACCACCTCAGATGTGGCTGTATTGGTTGTGGCGGGCATGATTTCAATCGTCATTTTAATGAATGAAATGAGTACGCTATACCATGCAAGTTGTATGCAGGGGCACTCAGAACGCAGCAATGCGGGAAGGTTAGGGTCGCATTATCTCTGGTAATGCAGATGGGGCGAGCGTTCGAGGGACGGTGGACGTGCAAGCTAATTTCTAACATTAGAGTATGATTTAAGCATAAAGACAGAAAAATCAACTACCACATTATTTAGTTCCTCACGAGACGCAGTGGTTCCTATAGGCAGTATCTGCACCGCTTTGGATGGATATTTCGCCGGGTTATTCTGTATGCAACGGAGGAGGAGGAAGGCTCAAAGGACGCGATGCCGATAGCAAACCCATTCCGCAAAGTAATACCTAAAAGGTGGTTCCGGGAGGGCTATGTTCCGGCCATTAACGCCGATAGGATGAAATAATCCGTCAGAATGAGAACCTTTGTTTTAATGGGGGACTCTGCTCGCCTACTTTGAATCCAGAGCCATTTGGCCAAAGCTGTAAGCTGACTCAGGGAAAATCAACAAATCTCATTAACGTATCAGAGGTATTTCAGGAAATTGTCAAGGTCCACTGTCCTACGGAAAAGGCAGCATGAAAAATGTAACCGATAACAGGTGGGAGTAGTGTCGGAGACAGAATTTTACCTGGATACGTTAAATTTTTCGTCACCATATGTCCACCCGAATACATAATAATTACTAGTCTCTGGGGAAATGTTCCTCCTGCGCAGAACACTACAGATACATTCTCTCTTAATGTTGTCAAAAACCTTCTCGAAATCTATGAACATCAGGTGAAACAAAATTGTTGCTACGTGCCAATGAAAGTTTCCGATAAGGAAGAAAAAAGTTCATTCTATGAGCGACTACACGTAGTTCAGGAGAGGCTGCCCAATGCCAGGGCTTTGATTACAGCTTCGCCGAGCATATGATGAGAATATATAAATATGATATATTAGTGAGCGTAACAACAATACTGAAGGGTTTGTTGATTTGTGCAAATTTCACCGCCATTTTCGCTGGCCAGCAACGAACACCTAATTTGATCACCAATTAGCAGCAGATTTAGCAGTTGTCTTTTGAATCATCATCATCAACGGCGCAACAACCGGTATCCGGTCTAGGCCTGCCTTAATAAGGAACTCCAGACATCCCGCTTTTGCGCCGAGGTCCTACCAATTCGATATCCCTAAAAGCTGTCTGGCGTTGTGGCCTACGCCATCGCTCCATCTTAGGCAGGGTCTGCCTCGTCTTCTTTTTCTACCATAGATATTGCCCATTATAGACTTTCCGGGCTAGGATCAGCCTCATCCATACGGATTAAGTGACCTGCGCACCGTAACCTATTGAGCCGGATTTTATCCACAACAGGACGGTCATGGTATCGCTCATAGATTTCGTCATTGTGTAGGCTACGGAATTGTCCATCCTCATGTAGGGGACCAAAAATTCTTCAGAGGATTCTTCTCTCGAACGTGGCCAAGAGTTCGCAATTTTTCTTGCTAAGAACTCAAGTTTCCGACGAATACATGAGAGCTGGCAAGATCATAGTCTTGTAGAGTAGGAGCATTGACCCTATGGTGAGACGTTTCGAGCGGAATAGTTTTTGTATGTAATGATAATAGTGGAGATAAGAGATCAAGTCGATCCCTTGAGTGGCCGATAACGACCTAGAGGGCAGAGCTATCCCAAAAAAACTAAACAATTTGGCAAAATTTGACCGTGAAGGTCCGCCCACGAAGATTGCAGCTCTATCAAAGCTCTCGGTCGACACGTTCTTGCACGCCTCTGTGCTAGCCAGGTTCGGGAATGTGGGGGGGTCCTTTGAGCGCTTTGATCCCTCACGCTTCATTACTAAAAATAACGTGTCTTTACCGGTGCGTGGGTCCGCACCGGATTTTAAAATCGAATTTTACGTAAGAATTCGCGACGGCCTATCGAATAAAACCAGAACGCGAGCTAAATTGGAAAATAAAAAAAAACGGCTCGACCGCGCGCGTGGAGCCGTTTGTCTCCGGACCCGAGTGCCGCGATCAAGTATTGGAAAATCTACGACGGATCACCTTCCCGATTGCCGTCCCTTCCTCATAAATTTTCTCATCTGAGTGCAGAACTTCCACACACAGTGTTTTCCAAGAAGAGACAACAATCGAGTTGCTCCCCGTCGCAGAATATTAAATAAAAGAACAAGCAAAAAGGGAACGCGAGAATTCAATCTTCCTCGTCTGGAGTCAGAGAACAAAGTGAAGATGAATCATTGAGGACGGAATGGCACAGCATATAGCCGACTACCTCCGTATTCCATCAAGGATCCATCTCACCCGTCACTTCCTCCCTACGAAGAAGAAAGAATATTTAATTTTCTTCAAAATTCCGAAACGAAGAGATAGTCGTTTCACATAAAGGTAGGGAAGGACACTCCTCAGAAGCTCGGACGGCAATACCTTTCAGCATATAGCCGCAAAGGCCCGTAGATCCAGAGACTTCTGGGAGGCAATCACCTACGAGACGTTAAGTCTCAAGACAAACACAACAAACGACTAGCTCTTATGGTATTCTACCAAGGATAGGGCAGGAAACTCTACGTTACAAGGTGGGAAAGGAAATTGAGGCTTAGGAACACTTGCTTCCGGGGAAAAAGGCGTGAAACCTAAACTAGAAATCTGAAGACAAGTGTACGTGGAGCCTAGCCGGGAACAATATTGAGAATCTATTGATTCTCTATCCGACACCACCAAACGAAGTTGTGAGCCGGAATAGGCTATCTTCCACATGATTCAGGAAACCTGTAAATAATAAATTATGCCTGAATCCAGGAAATGTTGGGCCCCACGTTGGGCGCCATTTGTAATGATAAGTATGGAGATAAGAGATCAAGTCGATCCCTTGAGTGGCCGATAACGACCTAGAGGGCAGATCTATCCCAAAAAAACTAAACAATTTGGCAAAATTTGACCGTGAAGGTCCGCCCACGAAGATTGCAGCTCTATCAAAGCTCTCGGTCGACACGTTCTTGCACGCCTCTGTGCTAGCCAGGCTCGGGAATGTGGGGGGGTCCTTTGAGCGCTTTGATCCCTCACGCTTCATTACTAAAAATAACGTGTCGGATTTTAAAATCGAATTTTACGTAAGAATTCGCGACGGCCTATCGAATAAAACCAGAACGCGAGCTAAATTGGAAAATAAAAAAAAAACGGCTCGACCGCGCGCGTGGAGCCGTTTGTCTCCGGACCCGAGTGCCGCGATCAAGTATTGGAAAATCTACGACGGATCACCTTCCCGATTGCCGTCCCTTCCGCCTCAGATCTTGAACGAGGCGCGGCCGGTGAGGTTCCCACCCTTCCTCGACATCCTCCGGCCAGTTATTCTATTAGAGGATGTCCCTTGTGTAAGAATCCTCTTAGTTCCTCCTTACTCCCGCGGGATTCTTACACAAGGGACATCCTCTAATAGAATAACTGGCCGGAGGATGTCGAGGAAGGGTGGGAACCTCACCGGCCGCGCCTCGTTCAAGATCTGAGGCGGAAGGGACGGCAATCGGGAAGGTGATCCGTCGTAGATTTTCCAATACTTGATCGCGGCACTCGGGTCCGAAACTGAAATAAGCTCTGTTGGCTGACAACAACCGTGCGCGGATTTCATCATCGTAGCTGTTATCGGTTGTGATTTTCGACCCTAGATAGGAGAAATTTTCAACGGTCTCAAAGTTGTATTCCCCTATCCTTATTCTTCTTCGTGTTTGACCAGTGCGGTTTGATGTTGTTGGTTGGTTGGTTTTCGGTGCTGACGTTGCCACCATATATTTTGTCTTGCCTTCATTGATGTGCAGCCCAAGATCTCGCGTTGCCTGCTCGGCCTGGATGAAGGCAATTTATACGTCTCAGGTGGTTCTTCCGATATCGTCAGCATGGGTCAGTAGTAGGGTTGACTTAATGAGGATCGTACCTCTAGCATTTACCTCAGCATCACGGATCACTTTCTCGAGGGCCAGGTTAAAGAGGACGCATGATAGCGCATCCCCTTGTCTTAGACCGTTGTTGATGTTGAAAGAGTTGAGAGTGATCCTGCTGCTTTTATCTTGCCTCGCACATTGGTCAGGGTCAGCCTAGTCAGTCTTATTAATTTCGTCGGGATACCGAATTCTCTCATGGCCGTGTACAGTTTTACCCTGGCTATACTATCATAGGCGGCTTTAAAGTTGATGAATAGATGGTGCAACTGTTGCCCATATTCCAACAGTTTTTCCATCGCTTGCCGAAGAGAGAAAATCTAATCTGTTGCTGATTTGCCTAGAGTGAAGCCTCTTTGGTATGGGCCAATGATATTCTGGGCGTATGGGGCTATCCGGCCTAGCAAGATAGCGGAGAATATCTTATAGATGGTACTCAGCAACGTGATACCTCTATAATTGCTGCGCTGTGTGATATCTCTCTTTGTATGTATGAGACAGATAATGCCTCGTTGCCAATCGTCAGGAATTGATTCGCTGTCCCATACCTTCAGCATCAGTTGATGAACCGCTTGGTGCAACTGGTCGCTTCCATATTTAACCAATCTGGCTGTAATTCCGTCGGCTCCTGGCGACTTATGATTTTTTAGCCGATGAATTGCACGGACCGTTTCTCCTAAACTTGGTGGTGGCAGTATTTGCCCGTCGTCTTCAGTTGGCGGGACCTCCAACTCGCTGATATTCTGGTTGTTCAGTAACTCATCAAAGTGCTCAATACATCGCTCCAATATGCCCATTCTTTCGGAAATGAGATTTCCCTCTTTGTCTCGGCAGGATGAGCATCGAGGTGTATAAGGCTTCACCCTGCTGACTTGTTGGTAACACTTCCACGCCTGGTGCGGTTGCTCCCTGTATTTTTCTAGTTCGCCGACTTGTTGGTTCTCCTAGGTTTCCTTTTTCAGTGTGATATCGCTTCTCCGCTCGACGGAGTTCGTGATAAGTCTCTGCGCATGCCCGCGTTCTTTGAGAATGCAACATTACTCGGTATGCGGCATTCTTCCGTTCCGTTGCTAGCTTACATTCATCGTCAAACCAGCTGTTCCGATTCCTTTTGCGGCTGAGGCCAAGTATGTTTGTGGCCGTATCAATGATAACATTCTTCAAGGTGGTTGTGAAGATCATTTATTGATGCTTCATCTCCAGGTCCTCTGTTGACTGCGGTTATTGTGGCATCCACCTCCCTCTTATAGGTGTCGCGGAGGGCTGTGTTGTGGATGGCTTCAGTGTCAACTCTCACCTAATTGTCAGAGGGGATTCCAGGGGGTGTTGTTATTCGAGCTCGAAGCACCATGCCAACGAGATAGTGATCCGAGTTTATATGGGCCTCCTATATGTTCTGACATTCTGTTCTAAAGTCTCTTCTTCTCTACATATTTCCATTCAATGCTGCTATTATGGAGGATAGCAACATCACTAACATACGCGGAGTGACCCGTCTTGGCAACTAAGAGCATGCCAAGCTTTTATGCGGTATATGGCGATCAGTTTGATCTTGCTGGTCCCAATACATGCTGTATTCAGTACTGCCTTGCGGCTCGTATCTGTAAACCGGACATGTTCCCCTGATCAGCCCGTGTTTGTGTGCAACGTTTTGATGGACGACCATGGAGCGTTTTTCCTGTTGGTGTATTGCACCGGTGCCATAATAGTGCAGCCAAAAATACGATAGTCCGGCGTCTCTAACACCAAATCATACATTCTGTACTGGTCGCAGTTCACCTGGTTTTCATTTTAAGACATTTATAAGCCCAAGTGGTGACCATGCCGTCCTGAATATAATAATAATGGTTGGTGCAAAAACCCATATTGGATCAGAGCCTTGAAGTGTGTTAGAGCACTTCATTCAAGACCGTAATGCTACACTACAGTATACTGTAGGAGGTAATCTGGTCAGCTTTGCGCTCGCCCGAAATTATTACGCTGATTTAACTCACTCACAGCTGAGTCGACCGGTATCCGACCTCACTGCCTCCAGCGAGATTCGAACCGCGACCTTCCGTTCGACAGCCTTGTGCACTAACCACGCAGCTATCCGGACGCCGTCCTAAATGGCACACATAAATCCTTCTGTCTCAACAAAAATCTCTCTAGTACACAGCCATCTGCTCGACAAACGGCGGCAAACGCATTTCACGCACATATTTACCGTGCATTGCCTTGCATTCATCTATTCAAGTCAGCCCACAATCTGCCCAAAATATTACTGTCAAAATAAGCGCATAGCGAGTCGACTTGGCGGCGATGTTGTGCCGCCCTTGCTTCTGATGTCACGAGGCAGGTTCATCCGTTCCACGAAACAATTTCGATTGTGCATTCGGAATTTGTACCTAGTAGTTCGTATCCGCCGCTGGACCTCTTCCAGTTCACGGAAGTACTCCCACGTGCATAAGTCAGTCAAGAGATAGCGTACATATTCATATTATTAGTTCACCACCCCAGATATGGGTATGACTAATCCGAATTACTTCCGAATATCATGGCTGAACATATCTACCATTCTAACAAACTTCTGAGATGGTCATCAGTACCCGCGTATAACTTGATGTCATCTAAGTGCATAAAGTATTTCAGCTCGCACTTAGTTCTTAGAAATATGTCCTAAGTTGCAGAAAAATGCCCTCTCCCCTTGGAAGATGCCTCTCCGTACACGGATTTGCTCTGAGGTGTTAGTACGCGCAGATAACTGCAGTGACAAGGTGGTATGCCACCCCAAAAACTTTATTAGTTTCTTTTCACACTCTTTTAAATTCGTCCCAAAGCTCAACGGAGACTTCCTCCGGATGATGAAAAAGAGTGCTTCGGCGAGCAATAAAACTGTTGCCTGCAATGCGGTGTGGTCTGGTTGACGCCGCCACCTCTGCCCCCATAAACTCTGGATCACCAGTTTCCGCGATGACCTCAAGTCGAACACACTCCCTGATAATGGCCGGGATTGTGTCGTTGCAAGTAATAAAGCGGTATTGGTCTGCAATCTGTTGCGCCATCACGTGCGCTTATTGTTGAAAGCACTCGACGAATCTCTCGTGCAACAAGGAACGGGAAGATGTTGTACATACCTACCGTCCCGGACTTTAAATTTCTCCTTCTCCTCATTTTATGGGTTTCCATTTTATACCTAACTGCTAGGTGCGGTGATAGCTTTCTTAGTGAGTAATCTGCAAGACTACAAATTTCCTGCACTTTCTCCACCCACCCCCTGAGACGCTGCGGTGGCGTATAGCCTTTTAGATGGTGACTAGCGAGTGGCGCCATTTTGTATTGAGTTTCAGGGGGTATGGGGCACCCCATACATGCGAAAGGGGAGTAAAATTTTTTTTCACAGAATATAGTCATGTGGGGTATTAAATAAAAGGGCTCGATTAGTATTGATCTTATTTATGATGTTAGGTGAAAAATAGGTCAGTGAGGGCTCAAAAGTGAAACAGGTCTTTTTTTCTCAAAACTTATCCAACCGCAAAATCTGAAAAAAATCACAAGTGATGCATTTATTCGAAATCTAGGCCTCAAAATACATCCTGTTCCGATACCTATGTGTTGGTGATGTTGGAAATTTAGCCGAAATCCTCCTAAGGTTCATCCTAGAAGCGCATAGGCGATAATATAGGAGATAATTCTGGGAAGTTTGAACGCAATCTAACCATTACTAACAAAGTTATTGAAGGTCAAATTATTGCATTTCATGTAAATTTATTGCACTCTACGACGTGTATGACGTCATCATCATATCTATAAAGTGAACTTATATGAATGGCGGGGCTCACTTTTTTTAGCTTCTTTTAGTTATGTGAATGTCAATATCAATTACTGCAGACAGGAACATGTATGTATATATATATGCTAATGAAATTTGCGGGTGGTGCTCAATAAAATGGACGTGTGTGTATATATGAATCCTTTCGTGCATAGAGTAAAATAGGAGGGTGTGAACGTGCGTTGGATCAATTTTAACACACAATATTTTGTCTTTAATAAGTATGTACATATCTATATTTTGTTTGGCAATATATGAGGGCATGTTTTTCATTCTTAGCTATGTACGAATGGAAAAACGTATATAGAGAGTTGCTCACATAAGATGAACACAAAACGTTTTATACTTGAAGCATCTAGCTTCCGGTTTCCCGACTTGTTTATACTTCTTTTCCATTTTATTTTATTTGTTTCCTTACTTTTTACTTATCTTTTTTTGAATTTATTATTTCTTGTCTCTGCATAAATTCTTTTGTTGCCTTTACGTGATTTTTTTTAATTATAATGATATGAATCGGAGATAATTCGTTCTAATTTGAGGATACCCTCTCCCTTCCTCTTCTCTAGCCCACAAGACTCGGAGTAATTTCAGGAGCACCCTCCAATATAATGACCTTAGGACGCTCATGCAGGATGGAACTCCGAAGACTTCGCCAAATGAACCGCTGAGGCAGGACGCCGTTGTTTCTATTCACACTTTTAGCTCGCGTTTACTTCCGTTAGATACGCGCGATATCCCGATGTTCGTGTGTTTTTCAGGTTTCAGTTCAAACTCACGCATCGGTGTAAGGTCAGTGGATAAGTGGGGCATTGAGAAAGGGCAGCAACTCCATTTCGAGTTATGGTTATGGAATCCACAATACCAGAATCACCAACGAATGCGTCGACCTTGTACATTTCGACGAACCGATAGCGATCGCAGGTAGATGTGATTGACGTCCCTACGCCTCAGGCAACTGTTTGTGGCTACCATATATTACCTTTAATGACTACAATTGCATACAGTATGTTTGACAACGAAGGTTTGAAAGTCTATACATAACTGCTCTGGTGCGGCTTTATAAATTGCTAAAACTTCGGACCTAATGCTCCGATCTTTAAAAAAATTGCTGAATTTAATAATGTCCTTAAAATATGCATTTTTCCCACAATGACTGTTGCTTGTCAGGTCAACTGATCGTTAAAGTTTCCAAAAGCACCTGTATCTTAATCATTCAATTTCCTACCGACCATTCATACCAAACTCTTCATCTATGTCCGAAGTAAACAGCCAGGTGGTCATAAGATTTAAGGCGGAAGTAAACCAAGAAAGTTTAGAAAAATAATTATTAAGTAAGTGGTAAAACGAACGACGCGTGAATGGAGGAGGGAAGTAAAGTTCCTGTTTTCCTATTGCGAATCTGAAATTCTTTCTCGTAGATATAATCAATCTAGAACACATGTTTTGCATTTTAGCCCCCGGTGTAATCCGTGGCGCTTTTATGCTTCATAAGTAATTATGTAAAGTGCCGACCGCGTATTTGCCAAGCCTTAAGAAAAAGTCTCAAACATAAGCGTGTGGACAGTGTGTTTGGGTGGTTGCTGGCGCTTGTCGACGATCTGGCGCGTCCACATACTTGCCAAGCATCAACAAATAGTTATACCGCAAACGTGTGGACAGCGTGTTTTGCTTGGCTTGTGTCCGTTCGCTAGCACTTGCCGTCGATCCGATGGAGTGTCGGTTTTTTGCGCGTACTGGCTTTAAAGATGAAACCGATGTTTTTTCCATAGTATACTTGCAAAATATAGTAAATAATACGATGCTGTCCTCTATGCCGGTGGAAAATTTAGTACTCCTAGGATGAACTTAAGGGGGGTTTTTATTCAATTTCTAAAAGTTGGTAATATACTATTCGGAAGTTTATTTGAGCAGATATTGGCATGGAACATCTTTCGAGACTAAGATTTCACATAAGTGTTTTACACAAAACTTTAAAAAGGGCTGGGGAGAAGTAGATTCTTCATAAATGCGAATTTAATATTCCGCACGAATGTCAATTATTCTCGTTAATTATGATGTCAGCATCTTATTCGCATGGCTTTAGAAGCAGTAAATTCGCGAGAAACTTTAAAAATGAATATGTGCATGTACGAGTACTTTTACCAAGCTCCCTATAGAGAGATTTTGCGGTTGTGTATTTGCACTTTAAAATGAGGAGTATCGAGTTGGGTGCTTTATTTGCTAGTTGGATTCCTGTCTTTATTTCGTCAATTTCATTTCCGTTCTTTGGTAGCTAACTTACTTCCTAAGTATGTATCACCATTTTCAAAATATCTTGGCGAATACAGTACATGTAATATTCTGTCATTTTATTCTGGTTTGTACCATAACTTTGTTTTGTCTTCCAATTTCTTTTCTGCCATATCGAGGCCAGCAGCGCACCGGGATAAGATCGGGGCGAAATGTTAATATATGTAATTAGTGTGTGCTATCTGGTCGACTCAAATAGAAACGCCCATTTTTAAGGTTTTGTGTCAAACAAAAACTTATTAGAATTATCACACCCGATTTATTCGGAAACGGTTGGACCGATTGTCAAAATTGGTGAGAGCATGTGATCTATTGTTCCCTTTACATGCAGTAAGTGGTGCCATTTTATATTAAGTTTAAGGGGGGGCTCCCCATACATGTGAATGGAGGGTGCACAATTTTTTTTCCACAGTGTTCGATTAGTACTTTTCGAAACTGATCCCATATTGCATATCGGGTGAAACGTAAGGCAGTGAGGGCTCAAAATATAACCCACAAACAGTGTAACAGGTCCCGTTCTCACAACCTATCCAACCGAAAAATCTGAAAAAAAAAACACGGTGGTGTGTCTAAATGAAATCTAGGTCTGAAAATATACCCAGTTTCGATATCTGCACAAATTAAGTTAATAATAGTATATCCGCATATTTTAGAAATTTTGCCGGAAACCCTCTTACGTTCATGTTAGAACTACAAACTGGCACTTGCATAAGGGATAACATAAGGAGTAACTTTGGCAAGTTTGAAGGAAATCCAACTATTATTAGCAAAGTTATAGAGGGTGACACTGTTATATTTTGTGTGAAGTTCCTGCATTCTAAAATGCGTATGAGGTAACTAGTACAAGCTCCAGCGTAACTTTGACTTTTTACGTTTAAATTATCCAAAAGGTTAGCTGAAATATGACTAATATAATGACGAAATTTGATTGAATTCCAGTTAATCTTTATTATTGAAAAAAAGCCTCAAAATGCTAGGTGAAAAACTTTCTAATATGATTGCCCTCTTAATTCATCGTCGAACAAATCGGTTTGATTTTGCGTCTCAAATACTTTTTCGTGTTCAGCGACATTTAAATTGCACCTTGGATTTACTCCAACCGTCGTTGATGGATTCATCTAAAAACCACTGCTCATGTGAATTTATTTCCTTTGCCAGTGGTGATATATACGCCTGTGCAGTGAGTTCATTCGATATGAAATTGATTGAAGGTTGGCTTATTCCATGAGTTGTTAATATACGACATCCATAGGTAGGCTGGTTGGCTCTTCGAAACGCGGGGACGTGAAGTACGCTATTCGCCCATTGCTTTTGGATCAGTGCTTCGATGATTTGGTTAGAAGTCTGGCCATACGGCGATGCCTGAAGCTTTTTGTGAATGCCATAATGTTGTCCCCAACCTCATTAGTGACTTTGATGTTAAAATTTCCACGCTATGTTTCACACAATCGTTTTAGTTTGTCATCAAGCATAAATGCGGCTCCAGACTTCCACTACCGGTTTCCGTAAATTTTTCCATTCTTGAAGAATGTGTTTCATTTCCTGAATTAATCAGTTTTTTTCGCACCTGTCGTCATTACTCTTTAGTCAATCCAATTCATGGCCTAATATTTAGTTAGTTTTGAGAGTTTTGTGCACCAGTAAATCGGTTTACTCTTTATGTATCTGTCATACTGCCTCTCAGCGGCTAGCAAACAGTCCATCAGGCCATTATAAAGCTTACTGGCATCTAGAGAAGTTCTTCGGTGTTGTGGAGATATCATATTAAGGAAAACTAAACGATTAGGATAAGATGTACAGGGAAGATTTTTTTTTGAAGAAGAGAGAACAAGTAGTAGTAGTCACAATTGTAGTATTCCACATCACGGAAGCATATTCGAGAATATTACGGACAAAAGAGTTAAAAAGGATGACAGGGAATGGATATTCATGAACTATATACCAAATAGTGCTTATGAACAAAGGACAAATATTCTGACACTCAACTAAGGATGTTAACATAACGAAGGTTAAAACGAAGCTTGCTATCAAATTCACCCCGAGATTATTAAGGTAATAAGCAGGTGTTGGAGGAGAATCTTTCAACGAATAACATAGCATATAACATTTGCCCACATTCAGTACTAACGTATTCGGAGCGCACCATAGAAATAGAGTGTCGAGATTTGAGTCAAAGCACCCTTGTAGGGGAATCAACGGCAAAGAATAAATATAGATCGTCAGCATATACTAGACAGGTACAAGTTAATAAGGAAGGAAGGATAGAGCACCGGGGGTGTTCGTGGATCTCGAACTCTGTCAGAAGTGGCGGACGCAGCACACAAGCGGACAAACGCGGCCATCAGATAGTGATCCCTTTCAGTCAGCGCCTCTTTTTTATGCACATCCAGAAGGCCCAACTGACCATAAAGCGGGCTCTGTCCTCCTACAATGTTCCACCAATGACGAGGCAGTAGAAGCTGCACAAATCCATCATTACCGTTACGGTCGGCGTGTTTGCCCATCATATGTCCGAACGGAATCTTGTCAGAGTTCATTTTGGCATTCAAATCACTCATCCGATCACAATGTCACCTTTGTCCAAAAGAGTCCAAAACGATACAAGAGACAGCCTTCTACGTACTTCTCGAGAATCTTGGAGATCGAGGAGAGGATAGATGTTAGGTGATAGTTTTCGAGCATTGTAGCATTATCTTTTTTGTGTAAAGGGATCATACGAGCCTCCTTCCACCTGTCTGGAAAGATAGCTTCAGTGAAACTCGTATTACAAATGATAGCAAAGGGAAGGGAGATGTATGTGTACATTTTTTAAGGTTTTGTGTCAAACAATAGCTATATACGAGTTGAAAACCGTTCATAGGAGATCTTCACATAAGATACGGTATCCCCGCTTGTTTAAGAAAAGATTTGATAAACTATCGGGACCACACTGCCATTGATATCACTACTGTCAATAAGAAATTCGACAATGGAAGGATTTAGAAGAGGAATGGTGATGACTGTGGAAAGATCATCAACGTTGGAAAGGGAATGGGACGAAAGACTAGAAGAATGGTTTGAAGAAAAATTGTCTTTAAGATGCTCACATGCAGATTTTTCTTTCTTATTCATTTTGTATTCATGCTCATATACATTTTTGTATGGTTAATAAATTTTATATTATAAGAAATCATCTTTATTTTTATTTTGTCAACTTTTTTTAATTTGTTGAAATACCCTTTCTACTAAGAGAACACTTCACTTAAGAGAACAAAGTTTCTCTTCCCAATGGTGTCCGATTAAGAGGAGTTCCACTGTATCTACATACAAAATACACCAGAAGTTTTCATATCTGAAATGCGAGGTTCCCATTCCCGACTTGTCTGACACGACTCACGACATCCATGTTTGAGACATTTGAAATTATATGTATATCCCTAATAAATGCCTTGAGCTTTAATTTTTAACTTCTTTAAATGTCGTAGATTCTTTCCACCTTGGCCAAGTGTTTTGAACAACGGAAACTACAGAATTATTGGCATCCAGAAGTCAACATGCTCAAAAAGTTCTCAGTAAATCAAATTGATACAATGCGTTCTCAATTGCAGTCGATAATAGACCAATTTGAAAAAGTGCGGGATTCCACAGACTTGTATAATTTGTTTTGTAAGTATTCCTTGCAAGATTGTTAGCGAAAGTTTACCATAACCTGTAATTAAATTATATTTCAGTAACTGAAACGGAGAAAGAGCAATGGATAACGGAAGGATTAAACAACATCGAAAGGAACGTTTCCTTCCCCTTAATAATTATAGCCTTGCTGCTTATTGTAAAATTATTGTTCCACATGTGCTAAGGATCTTCGGTTAGATTCTAAGAATTTTATTCTTTTGCCAACTGAGGCCAGGAGGTAATGGAATGTAGCCAAATACGAGTATTTATTTGCATATCTGGCAAACGTAAATTCGTTTAAATTTTATTGGTTTTTTATACATTTTATAAAGACACTAATTAGGTCATTAGCTTACGATAATTCATGCTCTTATTTCTATATATACTACCTACTATGGCAATACATTATAGAATTTTCTTTCCGACTTGCGGCTAAAATTAGAAACATTTACATTAGTTTATATATGAATACATTGTACACCACAGCTGCCGTCAAAATATAACACACAGCATAACTAAAATAGGTAATACTGAACACACAATTATTGACATATTAAGTACAACGAAAAACAAATGTAAATCTTAAGAAAAATTTGGTACTTCCTTTGATAATCCTCCGCCATCGAATAACCAAATTTTTTTATTGGTTTAGTACTTACTATATTCCATTTTTCTAATATAACTTTGCACAATTTGTTCTTATTTGAAGTTTTAATTTTGCTCATTGATTGCTCCGAGTGGGGTTGGTATATTTTAATAGATACAATACAACTTCTTTTAGGGATCTGAGTACGTTGCAATGCAATAAATCCATTCTTCTCCAGGGAGGTCCCTATTTTTATGAGCTGGTTTTCAAATTGTTTTTTTTTTTTTAAATATTTCAATATAGAGTTTTATCCATAACACCATTTATAAACTCAAGGTTTCCTACTCCACTAAGAACCATCATCACATTTCACCGTCGATTTAAAAGCCGGGACTATAATAGTCATATAATGTCAAAATTTTAACAAACGGAAATTAGAGATCTGTCAAAACTCATTCTCGCCCATAATCGCATTGACTCGTTTGAATACTTGACATTTCGAGTGGATGTTTCGAACATCTCCCTTCTCACCTGCTTACACCACTTCCCAAAAACAAATTTCGAATGACATTTTCTATGATATCCGTTTGACATTTCCTATGCTGAATTCGGTTGCTACCGAATTTTCTATGTTTAACGGAAGCTTAACGAAAATTTCGGAGGGAAACATTTCATGACGTACGTCCAATATAGACAATCACATTCAATTGTTATTGAGAGGTTTCAAGTATTTGCCGCATATGCTTATTATAGTTCCCACTTAAATTATTTTCCCACACACATCTCTTTTATATGAACCAAAAGCTCCTATTTGAAAAGACAATGGTCTTACCAGTCAGGATGGCTCAAGTGGTTAGAGCGCTACGCTGTCGTACCGGAAGGTTGCGGTACCAATCTCACTGGTGGCAGAGGGGTTTGATATCGTGACTGGATGTCGCATACCAGTCGTATTAGCTGTGAATGAGTACCTGGGTCAAATCAGGGTAATAATCCCGGGCGGTGTTCTTTAGTGCACCGTTACGGTCTTGAATGAAGTGCTCTAACCCATTTTAAGGCCCTGATTCAGTTGGATTGTTGCGCCAACGATTATTATTAGTGCTCATGAGACTTGAGTTTTACAGAAGAAAAATTGAGATTCCTTAATCATCCGAAAAATTATTGGCCTTATACAGGAGGATTCACGACTCCATAACCGTAGACTGATGCTTGGATAAAATAGGCTGGGTTGGGCCTGTCAGCTAACGCGTGTGGGCAAGGATAATCTTGCCGGCAAAATTTATATGGGCAACACCGAATTAATAAGCCGCGGGGCAAAACCGAGATGTGTCAATACATCTATGCGCTACGGACGACGAATTTTTGCTTGCATGACGCGGCCAAGCTCCTTTCCCAAATTTTCAACTCTTTTTTCGAATTAGCCCCACTCATCCGTAATCCGGAGTGAAGCAAACGACATGCTTATCGAAAGAATTGCAGCCACAGTACACTGCACATTAGCGGCTCTCTTCCAAGTATCTTCCATACCTTTTGAGATAATCATGAGGCATTGAAGCATTGGGACTCTGGCGCAAGGCTGATTGCTTTCTCATTACTCATGGGAAGGAATTGGAGATTTATTTAAAAACGTTGCACCACATTCAATTGCATTCTCTTCATGAGTTTTTCTATAAGAAATAATCCTCTAGCCAATTACATCAGGCTACTGTCATGGCAGATAATAAGTTGTCTCCTTTGAACTTGAAAATTAGAGATTCCTTCGTTGGATGTAACTTCAGTCCAACAGAAGATCCACATATGGAAAGAAAAACCCATTCACGGAGACTATATTAAAAATTTGTTGTTGCCAAAAAATTGCTGACTAACGGTGTACTATTTTATGAAACTGAAACATTCCTCACTTCAATTCGGGATGTTTCACTTCCAAAAAAGTATGTCAAACGGTATATCCTTCAATTACCGACTCCTATTGTAGGCTATGCAACTATGAAGAGGAGGCCATCTCTCCATATTGAGCTTGAGACCTGTTCTGCTTCTGAAAGAAGAATGAGTGTTCTTCTTAATCGATGTAGTCGTACCATTGGACGGGAGCACTGTCGAAGAACAGAAAGAACAAGATTTTTTACGGCAACTTGGCAGACGATATGAAGCAGACATCGATTTACAAAAGATGGAACTAGTCCCAGTAGTAATTTCGGCGACGCAGTTAATAATAATAATCGTTGGCGCAACAATCCATATTGGTCTTGAAGTGTGTTAGAGTACTTAATTCAAGACCGTAACGGTACGCTACAGTACACTGTAGGAGGCAATATGGTCAGCATTGTAATCGCCCGAGATTATTACCCTGATTCTGCTGCGATCCTGCTTTCTCTTTATACGGCTTGCATGGTGCAACACACTCATATCTTTCGAATGTCGGCTGGGATTATGCCACCACTACCAGTACAACTTCATCTGATGTGTTTCAAAAAGCGCTGCAATCACTGAGAGCTATCAACCGGTAAACCGAATTCATTTGCTTCCCTCTCTGAGAGTTCCTAATCGTCCCCTGCCTCACGCAGAATGAATCGCGCCACTCCGGCTAGAAGAAATTTCCGACTGTGTTTTGGATCACTAACATTCGGCAACATGTTTACAAGCGCATCGGTGGCGCTAACTGCCTTTTGACGTGCATACTCTGTAGTATGCCCACTGTGACGACGTATTAGAGTCCTCAGTCAATTGTTTTAAGCAGTTCTTTTTGGTCCCCCGGAAAGCTTCTTTTAAAGAGCCTCTCATTTGTTTGTGTACCTCCTCGCGATCAGTTTCTACCGGGTCCCTCCCTAAGCGTTCTTGCCCAGAAACATGCGGCTTTGAAAAGTTACTGATTTTGTTGTCCCACCAGTATTTAGGTTGCCTATTGGGTAGCATTTGCCTTCTGACCACAGTGCCATCGCATGCTTCCGTCATCCACAAGGTAGGTGGTGGGTGCGGCAGACAAACGCGTCCTCCTCAAAAGCTTTCTCCGTTCACCCGGATAACAAACCCCGCGTTCTACAAGGGCTCTTTTTCTAACTCGATTTGCCCCTCTTTTCACACTGAGTGGCAGCTTAATCTAATTAAGTTTTAGCATAAGGTTGCATCATTCGGCAACTCCTCACACGACTTGCCCGCAGTAGCCGCTGGAAACCGGAAAAGGTACTACCGGAACTTTATTTGATCAGACATCGGTATGGACGATATTTAATTACATTCTAATAGCTAATTTATCTATCCTGAAACGAGAAGAGGTTCATTTAGTTTTCTTAAAGAGTTTTTTAAACAATAGGGAATAGCAATTACCCAGGTTTGAATTCAATCTAGTGTCAACCGGTTGTTTGCTAACGAACCAGCATCCAGCTGGTTAATTTTCCTTACCTGCTTTAGAACCTTCAAATCCTCGGGGATTTTATGGCCGCATTCAACCATATGTTTAGCCACCATAGATTTAGTAGGTTTTCGGGAGTACTTGACAGCCAGCTCTGCCTCCTTCATGTGCTCGTGTTACCCCTTCAATTATTTTGCATATAAAATGCGCGAGAAGCCTATTTTTACAAAAGACTGTTAAATAATTTCTTTTTAGGAATTTAGGAGTCCTAAGTCCGCATCTATTTAATGTCGCACCGGACCAAATGGAGAGCAACTTGCTCCCACTCTTTATGGACCACGGTCTCCTCTTTTTGGGTTAACACCTAAAGTTGAAAGAGGGACGAAGACGGCTAGGGTCTGACATTAAATGGATGCAGACTAGGACTCCTCAATCCTTAAAAAGATATTGTCTAATTCCCGCCAAGTTTTGGTCCGAACTATGGACGGATTTACGCTGAATATAATTTGTAAACTTCTTGTGTTTTACGAATTATAAAAGGGAGCATACAACACCTGCGAGCCGCTTCGGTCACGCTGCTCTGGTAAGTAACCGTAGCCGTCTTCGTCCCTCTTTTGGCTTTCATGTTAAATAATGTTTACAATACATAAACACATGAAAATACTGATCAACATACGGAAATATTGGAGCTGTGTTTGTATCTTTCTTCATTGAGGAAACGAGACGCACTAAACTAAACTCCCTCCCGGATGTATAAATTTGTTTCAAAATGTTCCTCAGATGTCGAAGAATATAGAGACCCTTCTTTTTATTTATCTTTTCAATTCAATGAACCTGGCCTTACCTGAATTAAGAAAGTACACTGGGTATTAGATCTCGTTTAGGATTACAAAATTCACTATATTTCATTTTATTCAGATATGGTACCTTCGTGAACCATAACTTAGTCAATATAAACTCCGCCATACTATTAACATAGTATGCTGGTCCCAAGCCCAGGTAAAGGAGGAGGGTTTGAGGCAACGTATTCTGTACTCCGTACTCTCTCTCTCTCTCTCTCTCAGTAAAGCAAAAATAAAATGCTGAGATCAGGGAAAAAGATAAATAGAGTATAGTTGGAGTTATTCTACTATGCTAAATCCTACCTGATCTCTCTTGGTGACAGGCCCCGCGACAGGTCGACCAAGAAAATGCATACAATGTCGTTACAAATATAATGATCGGATTGAGTCACAAGCCTCGGAGAAATGCTAGGGCGTCCACCTCAGTCGACGCGGCAGGACGGGCCCCGGTCCTGTCGAGAAATGGGCAAGGGTTCTTGACGCATGGATGGCGTCAGGACGTAAGCAAGTTAGTTCGAACACAACGAACAAAACAAATACGTGTCTGCACGCTAAATGTTGGTACCCTAACTGGAAAGACGGAGGAACTCGCAAGAGCCCTTCGGAAAAGGTGCATTGATATCTGCGCTCTGCATGAAACCTGGTCTGGTGCCAAAAGTTGTGACATTGAACGCGAACGAGGTAAAAATGGCTATAAACTTCTCTATTTTGGTAACCCACACACTCAAAATGGTGTTGTCATTGCCATCTCAGAGGGTCTCCGTGATGCCATTAAAGAAGTCGAATGATTTGGTGATCGGCTGATGAAGCTCACCATTATATCAGCTGATCGCACTATTCACTTCTTCACCGCGTACGCACCACAGACAGGTCAACCTGATGCCGACAAAGATGCTTTCTGGCAACTTCTCGATGAAAAGACTTGTCACGTGCCTACTGACGACTATATAATCATTGCCGGCGACCTTAATGGTCATGTGGGTGAAAAGGCAGGCGGTAACAGGTTCCATGGAGGAAAGGAGTTCGGAGTGCGCAATGAGGATGGTGAATGTATAATCGATTTTGCGGACACCCATGACCTTGTACTTACGAATGCATGGTTCATCAAACGATTGTCTTATCTTCCTATATTTTATAGTGGGAGCAGTAAAACGCAAATCGACTATATTCTCATAAGACGCCAACATTTTACCACTGTCACTGATTGCAAAATCGTTCCATATGAGACCATCGCAGCTCAGCATCGGCCGTTGATTGCCGTCCTGCGAATTAAGCCATCGATAAAACAGCGTGAGGAGCGCACTGGCCCGCGACGCATTAAATGGTGGCGATTTGGTGAGAAGAAAGAAGAAACGATCTCACTCATACGATTGTCGACCATTACAAATATGAAAGAATCGTGGAACCAAATGAAAGACACGATCCGCAAAGCGGCCCCTGTAACCCTCGGGGTCACCAATCCGGGAAAGCGATACATCAACCGAAATACTTGGCTTTGGAATGATGATGTTGAAAGAAGGTCCATGAAAAGAAACGCCTCTACCACAAATTTCTCGACGATAAAACGCCTACTAATTGGTAAATTTATAAGAATACCAACAGTGTAGCAAAGAAAACGGTCGCTGTCACCCGAGCGAACCATTTCAAAAATCTTTACTATAAACTGGACACTCGGGATGGCAAGAGAGATCTGTATCGACTTGCTAAAAGCCGTAATGAACGCACACAGGATATCGAACACTTCTGTTGCGTTAATGACAAGAACAGTACTTTGCTTACCAACCGTCGAGCCGCAACGGATAGATGGCGAGTATACTTCGAGCAGATTTCAACTCAAGAATTTGCTCTTCCTCCACTTCCACAATCATTGTCGGCATTTGGACCAGTTCCACCTTTCAGCGTAACTGAAGTCGAGGAGGCAATAAAACAAATGAAGTCGGGGAAAGCAACAGGACCTGACGACATCGCATATGAGCTCTGGAAAGTGAAGAGCTGGGACCCAACACTGTGGCTCAGTGAATTCTTTAATCGGGTTATTCAGGAAGGAAGAACACCATCTGACTGGCAAGAAAGTGCTACTGTTCCAACATGGAAAAAGAAAGGTAGTCCAGCAGAATGTTCAAATTACGGTCCGATCCGGTTACTTTCCCATACCATGAAGATTTTTGAACCATTCCTGATAACCGTATTCGCGAAATCGTTGAAATAACCGCGAATCAAGTCGGATTTGTCAAAAACTGCGGAACTACTGACGCAATACACGCTGCGCGGTAACTCATGGAGAACCACCGTGAGAAGCATCGCCTCTTTACATTGCATTTCTGGATCTAGAGAAACTGTTTGACCGTGTACCAAACGAACTCATCTGGTATGCTTTACGACAACACTTAGTGCCAGAACAACTCGTTTGCTGGGTTTGATTGCTCTACCACGATCTGAAAAGTAAAGTTCGAAGTACGACGGGTGTATCAAAACCATTTCGTGTCTCTGTTGGTGTTCATCAAGGAAGCGCCCTCTCACCACTCCTCTTTGTTCTTGTTATGGTTACCATCACATAGGATATCCAAAGTCCAGCCCCCTACAGACTGCTTTACGCAGATGATGTTTTCCTAGCATCTGATAGCAAAAATCATCTCGAGCAACTTGTCCAAAAATGAAATATCGCCTCCTGCAACATGGTCTCAGATTGAATTTAAACAAAACTGAATTTTTGAAGACCAATCCCCATGAAACAGGCACAATCATTGTCAGCGGCAGTGATCTGCCCAGAACTGAGCGATTTAAATATCAATGGAGAACTGCGTTATGAAATTGCTTCACGCATTAACGCAACCTGGATGAAGCGGCGTTCCACAACTGGTGTTCTTTGTGATCGACGTATCAACGAACGTCCGAAATCTAAAATTTACCGCAATGTCGTCCGCCCAGTATAAAAGACAATGAACGGCGTCTTGCGGTAATGGAGACGAAGATGCTACGTTGGACTAGTGGCGTCACACGTTTAGACCACATCCGAAATGAGGATATCCGCGATCGTTAGGGGGTTGCACGGATCGTGGAAAAGTTGCGAGAGAGACGTCTTCGATGGTATGGTCACGCAATTCGTGCCAACGAGAATTCACTTGCCAAGATTGGTCTGAACATCGAAGTCAATGGTAAACGACCAAAAGGCAGACCAAACAATGGTGGCTTGATACGCTAGATGGGGATTTGAAAGCCTCGAGATTGCACCCAGATCAGGCATTTGATAGAGCCAAATGGCGAAACCGATCACGACGAGCCGACCCCGCATGGAATCGGGACAAAGGCTGAAGAAAAAGAAGAAGAACTTAGTCAATGTATAGTATGTCTAATATATGAACTTCTTTCGAGCTACAGTATAATGAATCGCTGCTTGAGTATCCGGGTCTTTAGGTGTAAAGAATGTAGATTTTTTAGGTGGTAACACAAGGGTTAAGCAGATATCGCCCTGGGGAGTACTTTGAGGCCTAGATGCGCACAAACCACCATATTTCTTTTCAGATATTTGCATTGAGCAGGCCCTTGAAGTAACTAACCCTTTTCAGACACCCTCACTCCTCCCCTTTGCAACCAAGGTCAAAACTGAAGTTCTTATCGAAATCTTTCATTTTATATCCCACATAACTATACTCAGTGGAAAAATATTTTACCGAGTTTAATAAGGTTTTTTTTTACACAAAACCTTTATAATGAATGTGTGTAGGCAATTTATGACAAAAGAATTACTATGCGTGTACTCAAAGTCAAGGTGGGAGTGAAGCGAGCACCTGGAAGAGCCTGAAGCTGATGGGAGGACCCAATGTACAACGCAAATTCCACATTGCTCGGTTTTCGAAATTGGAAATGGCTGAACGGAGAATAATGAAGAAGAAGACTTCAGGAGGCTAAGGACCGATATCGGAATAAAGCACCGCAGAAGAAGAAAATGTAAAATATCCTCGGATCAGTCAGTAATAACATCGTATAGGGTATTTTTCTCCACTACGAATTTTCTTCCAAATCTCAGTAATAAAGTTTTCAAACGCTGGGTATTAAGAATAATCGTTGACGCAACAATCCATATTGGATCGAGGCCTTGAAGTGTGTTAGAGCACTTCATTCAAGACCGTAACGGTACACTACAGGATACCCTATTGGAGGCAATGTGGTCAACATTGCGCTCACCCGATATTATTACCCTGATTTGACTCAGGTACTCATTCACAACTGAGCCGACTGGTATCCGACGTCAAATCACGATACAAATTCCACTGCCACCAGTGAGATTAGAACCGCGACCTTCCGTACGACAGCCTTGTACTCTAACCACTCAGCTACCAGGACACAATAAGATAACATAATTCACGAACACGGGAAAACAAATTGAAGCCAAACTGCCATAAAGAAAAATCTACTTTCAGAAATGACAATTATATTAAATTCCCAGCGAATACAGTGGATGACATTTCGCTAGCATTGAGATTGGATTATTAACTGCTTAGAAATACAACGGAGACTTACTTATACTGATGTATAGGAGGTGAAAGGAGTAGTGTGTATTGGTTGTACACCTTTGAGAAGATATTAGAAACATCCATCCATCTAGATAAATATAATCGCTATTAAGAATGGGTATAATTCTCAGACCATTGAGAAATTGATTGGAAGAAAAGTCAAGCAACACAATAGGCATGCCTATACAACGCTATTTTCGCAGCAGGAGGAGGTAACCACTAGACGAATAAGTATCCCATATTCCTACCTATTCAACATCAGGAATTGGGTAAAAAAGTACCAACTGGAAGTCGTAGCTTCGAATCGATCGTCCACCTTGCGGAATTTACTAGGAAGCGTTAAGGATCCTTTGGCAGCGGACGAAAAAAGCGGGATTTTCCGAATAACGTGCAGCGACTGCAATAAATTATACATAGGACAAACGAAACGCCTGATAACGGGGATTTAATGAACATTTCAAGGAAGCGGTCAGTAGTGTTCGGAAACAAAAGTCGTGCATCAGTGGCAGCACACATATTCGAAGAAGCCCATATCATTCAACGCGAAAACCTTGAACTCTTCCGGCATACTAACCGAACGACAACCTTGGACCCTTGGGAAAGTCTAGAAATTCTGAGAGAAGACGCGACGCGGTTATTAAACACAGATTCCGGTAATTGCCCCTCAAAATTAATAAGACTTGCCGCGATAATTAATAGATAATTAGGTTAATAATTTAAGTTTTTTTTTGTTAAAAAGTAATTTAGGTAATTAGTGTTTTTAGTATAAATAGAACCGTAGAATCGTAATTGTTTTTAGTAGCTTTGTACTGACGAAGGGAGTAAGATTCTCCCGAAATATATTATATATACATAATAAAATAAAATTGTAGTTTGGAGTAAGCTATGGGTCTATCAACATTTAGATGATCCCCAACGATGATCATGTGTTTGCACATGGCATTGTCGTATGCAAATCTGCGCCTCCTTTTCCCCAGTACATCTTCCTCTTTATGTACTGCAGATTAGGAGTTCAGTTAGGATATGCAATTTTGCTGCAATTGCATCTTGCCAACAAACATACTATATCCCTGCAACAAACAACTTGCTTGCACGTACGTGGCTAATATTAAGCCGGCTCAACACGTTTGCCGCAACCCAACGGGAACCAAAGACAGACCTTCTTTAAAGATTCATTTAGGATTAATGGCAATTTAGGATAATTGGAATTTGTGGGCAAATGATAAGCCTCTATAATAAGCTTGGTGGAAGTACATGCGCATGTGCATTTTTAAAGTTTTATGTAAAATAAAACCTTATTAAAATCTATTCATTGTTTGTCTGTCTGTCTGTCACATGCACTTTCTCCAAAACGGCTAAAGCGACCCAGACGAAATTTGGTGGACATATGGGAAGTATGAAATCCCAGGCATACATTGAGTCACATGAATTTAGGTAGAGTTTAAAACATTTATATCAAATGAAAGGTATCGATTAGTACTTTCCGAATCTGATATTAGTTTTGACGTGAGTGCGTGAGTAAGGAGTCAAAATGTACCCGCTTCAAGTGAGACAGAACTCATTTTCAGAAACTACTCAACCCAAAAATCTGACGCCGTTCATTGCCTTTTATAGTCAGCCAACACTCAGAACCATAGAGAACGACAGGACGAACGACATTGCGGTAAATTTTAGATTTGAGATGTTTGTTGTGGAACGCCACTTCATCCAGGTTGCGTTAGCGCGTGAAGCAATTTCATTACGCGGTTCTCCATTGGCTGATAGCATTAACCCGAGATATTTAAATCGCTCAGTTCTGGGCGTCAAGTTTCCGGTTTCCCGACTTGTTTATTATTTTCGATTAATTTTTTTTTTTTTTGCGATTTTTACTTCAACTGCATCTTTGTGATTAAAATTGATAACCCTTCTGGATCTGGTGTAAGAAATTTTCTATTTTTACTATAGTGTTCAGGTCAACCTCATCGGTAAAATGATTTTCTTTTACTTTTTGAAGAACTATTTGATAGTGTGTAATATTATTCATGTAATACATGAATTCTGTCTTTTCAAATACAGACGCACGGTCGCCAGGGATTGGAATGAAATTATTGATGAAACTTCAATGAGGGTCCAAAATATAATCCGTGCGAATATCATCTTTGTGGATGATCTTTCCCGAGGTTGTAAGAACGGTGTCCTCACGATTTTCCTTAACTTTGCGTTTCACAAATCCCTTTACATATAGTGAGTGACGCTATTTTGTGTTGAGTTTAAGGAGGGCATCCTTATACATGCAAAAGGGAGGGTGCACTATTGTTTTTCGTAGAATATGGTCGTGCGGGGTTTCAAATGAAAGGGCTCAATTATTACATTTCAAAAATGGTCCCATATTTAATATGGGATGAAACGTAGGGGAGTGAGGGATCAAAATATGACCCCCAAAAAGTGTAACAGGTCTCGTTCTCAGAACCTATTCAACCGATCTGAAAATCTGTGTCTAAACGAAATCTAGATCTCAAAAAATAGTCCGTTTCGATATCTGCACAACTAAAGTTAATAATAATATATTAGCATATTTTTGAAATTAAGCCGGAAACCCTCCTAAAGCTTATGGGAAGTTTGAAGGAATTCCAACTATTATTAACTAAGTTATAGGTGAAACTTTTACATTTTATGTTAATTTCATGCATTCTAAAATGTATATGGCGTCATTATAGCATATCAATTCGTTTATAGCACAACAAAGTGAATTCATAGTAATGCGGGGTCGCAGGGAAACATTTCTTGTTAGTTTTTTTATCATTTATTTAATTTTTAATCAATTCACACCAAAATTTACATGGTATATTGATATACCATGTAAACTCGAGACAGACATATGTATTTATACATATGTATCTATATATATATATATATATGTTTTATGGGTAGAGGTGGAAATTTTAAAAAGACGATTGCAGTGTGTGGTTTTCTCATCCACTAAAACCACCCCCACTTCTTCGCTCATATCCTCGCGAGACCACCGTGAAGTATTAGTTCGCGAGGAGGGCTCTGATTTACACCAGCCCAACTAAGTCGCGCTTTTCGAGCTCGCTCCAATTCCTTCAGCTTCTCCTGTGTCGCAGTTACTGTTCCGCTTATCGCACTTCAGTTTGCTGGGGACTTCAGCATCTCCTCCACGAAATTATGGGGTCCGATAACTGCGTTGAGGGCATCGTTTAACTTCCTTAGTAAAAGTAAAAGATAGACGAAGACGGCTATGGTTTCGTACCAGGGCAGTGGCAACTCATCAGACGCTGCCTCTCCTCTGCCTTGGGAATAGCGTGACTGAAGCGGCTGGGACCCTCCTCGATCCGGCATCAAGTGGATGCAGGCTTAGGACTCCTCAATTCCTAAAAACAATGTCTAGTTCCGGCCAAGTTGAATATAATTTGCACCCTTGTCGTGTTTTGCGTATTATAAAAGGGAGCATATAACATCTGCGAGCCGCTTCAGTCACGCTACTCCCAGGGCAGGGGTGAGGCAGCGTCTGATGAGTTGCTTCTGCCCTGGTACGAAACCGTAGGCGTCTTCGTCCTTCTTTTACTGTTTGAATCTTGGGTGTTAGACTCAAAAAGAGGAATCCGTGGACTATGAAGTGGGAGCAAGTTGTTCTCCATTTGGTCCGGCCCGAGATCAAGTGGATGCGAACTTAGGACTCCCCAGTTCTTAAAAAAGTGTTGATTTTCCATACTTGCGCTCAAACCATCTCACAATACACGGGATCAGTGTATGGGTTCACCGGCCCTTTTCGGAATTATTCCACCGTTGCTGTCTAGCTTTTAGGAAGCCCACAGTCAATTCGGCCGCATTCACCCTCCTCCTCCGGTAGAAAGAGTGCGCCTCATTCGCCAGAAGATCTAAGGGAATCATTCCCGCGATGACACACACTGCCTCACCTGATACCGTTCTATATGCACCGTACACCCTCAACGCGATTGGCCGGTATGCCGAACTTACCCTTCTCTGGTTCGCTATGGAGGAGCCGCGTATAGCAGGATGAATTTCACCACCCCTGCGATAAGCAACCGGCGACTAGATTTTGGCCCTCCAATATTTGGCATCATCTTTGCTAGAGATGAACTAGCTTTGCTGCATTTTCGCGAGCATAGTCCAGGTGCCCCCTTGAAGCTCAACTTGGCATCGATTTTTACCCCCAGGTATCTAATGATCGATTTTGAAACGACCTCGTGATTACCAACCCGGATTTTGACAGTTTTGTTTTTCCGTCGATTTGTAATTAGGACCGCCTCCGTCTTATCTTCCGTCAGGTCCAATTTCACCATTTCGAGCCATGCTTTGATAGCATGAATGGTTTCACTTGCATACAGTTCCACGTCTTGGTGGTCCTTCGCAACTACTACCACTACCAGGTCGTCTGCAAAATCAATCAATGTTGCTTCCCTTGGCAGCCGAGCACTCCGTCATACATTATGTTCCACAGCAGGGGCCCCAGTACGGAGCCTTGGAGAACACTTGCAGTCACAATATATTCCTTCAGTCCGTCGTCCGTCTCGTACCAAAGAAGTCCCTCCGAAACTAAGTAACCAAGGACACCCAGTTTAGCCAGGGTGCTCTTAATCCAACTCCAGTTGGCTGAGTTACATACATATGTATATGCTTTGGGGTTTGTCTAATTCAGATAGATATATTTGTACATTGAACTAGAAAGACATTTCAGGTTTTTTCTTTCATTTGACGGAAATTACATTCATTGAAGTATACGTTTCTCGTTAGTGACTGAATAAATTGTATTGTTTTATTCGAAAACTGCGTCAAATATTTCATTAATTGGATCAGTATTCTGCTTCTGCTTTTTAATTCTAGTTATAATGGTAGAGTGTAATCGTTCTACCTGCCCATTCGTATCCGTATTCGAATGGGCAACTGGTGTCCGGAAACAGTAAAGTATCATATTCAATAAAGTTTGGGTGATAGGATTCGTTATCTGTAAGCAGTAATTGGCAATGTGGGAATATTGTTCGGAATATTTCTTCCAAATGCTCGAATACTTTGATTTTGTTGGGTATTTTTCTAAAATAAGCGTATTTTGAATATTTATCTACGCAAGTTATAAATGTGCTGTTTGAGAAGCAAAAGATATCTATTTGAATGTAGGTGCCAGGTTTGATTGGCGTAGGTGTAAATTAAATTTAAATTTCTGTTTTTAGGATGTCTGTCATACTTTGTTTTAGACAAATTAGTATTTAGTTTTTGGGTTTACTATCGTTTTTAATTGCCCTATAATAAACTGTGCATGTGAGAATTTTACCTCGTACTTTACATATCCTTGAAATGTGTTGACCAAGTTCAACTCATCAGTTGTATTTTCTTTCATTATTTGTGTTTAGGGCTAGGCTATTTATAGGTTGCAGTACTGTTTGGTTTCGTTACGCTGAGAACTATCTGCTGAATACAGACTGCAATCTGATGTAGTCACATTCATTAATTGTCTGGATAGTGCATCAGCGACAATATTCTGATGTCCAGGTTTATAAATGAGTTTTGCACCATACTCTTCTAATAGATTCTTCCATCTTTTTAATTTTGGATATAGATTTTTATCAGAAATAGAATATAAGCAGCCCCCGGCCCGTGTATATGATTGTCAGCTGTACGGCATAGACAGTTTCTTAGCTTTTTAAGATTTCATATAATAGTTAATAATTCCTGGAATAATTCTGTTCTGTTTTGTGAAGAGTCCTTGAGATAAAAACAATTGGATTCGTATTTTGGCTTATTATGGCCCCGATCGCTAGGCTGCTGGCATCAGTAGTTAATTCAAAAGATTTATTGAAGTCGAGCTGATAAAGTTCGACCTTTTCCTGTAATATATCTTTTAATATCACTATTGATTTTATAGCTTCTTCATCCAATTCTATTCTATTCTATGTGTGAACACAAAACTTTATTAAAATCGGTTTACTGTCTGTCTGTCTGTCCGTCACACGTATTTTTCTCGGAGATGGTTACAGCAATTGACACCAAATTTGGTAGAAAGCTGGGAACTGTGAACGCGCACGCATAAAGTGAGTTCCATCCTTTTACGATGAATTTATGCAAAAGGGGGTGTAAATTTTCTTCATCAAATATAGTCATGTGGGGTATCAAATTAAAGGTCTCGATTATTACTTTTCGAAGTCGGTCTTAGTTTTGACATTTTTTAGAAAGGTGGGGAGTTCATGGGGTTGAAAGTGATCATTTGTAATGTTAAGAGTGGAACAAGGAGATCAGGTCGATCATCCTTAGTGATAGTTGATAGTCGATAACGACCTAGAGGGCAGAGCTATCCCAAAAATCTAAACAATTTGGCTAAATTGACCGTGAAGGTCCGCCCACAAAGATTGAAGCTCCATCAAAGTGCTCGGTTGTGGGGGGGTCCTTTGAGCGCTTTGATCCCTCACGCTTCATTACTAAAAACCAACGTGTCTTTTCCGATGCGTGGGTCCGCACCGGATTTTAAATTCGACTTTACAATGAATTTTGCGACGGCCTATCGATGGACAAACAGAACGCGAGCTAACGTTGGAAAATAGAAAAGGGGAAAAAAAACCGGCTCGACCGCGCGCGTTGAGCCGTAAGTCTCCGGACCTGAGTGCCGCGATCAAGGAGGGGGAGATCCACGACGGATTACTGTCTCAATTGCTGTCTCTTCCGCCTCAGATCTTGTATGAGGCGCGGCCTCTGAGGTTCCCACCCTTCCTCGACATCCTCAGGCCAGTTATTCACTTTGAGGATGTCCCTCTATAGAAATTCTGCGGGAGTAAGGAGGAACGAAAGGGAGGAAGTCCTCAAACTACGATAGGATTATTCAATCAACATGGTTCTTGTTCCAGCATTCAATAATTGTTACAAAAAAAATTATTACAAAAAAAATGAAAATAAAGATAACCAAAATGTAAATTTAAAGAAAAAACATGAAAATAAAATAAAGAAAATAACCAAAATGTAAAATTTGAGGAAAAAAAAATGAAAATAAAAATAAACAAAAGTTTAAAGAAAAAAAATGAAAATAAAATCATAAAAAAAAAGAAAATAGAAAAGAAAATAAACAACTTACCCAGATGTCACTCCGAGCTATATAGTCCTTAGAAAAAAACACTTTCTCTCTATAATTTCGTACTTCACGTTTTATGTGTTTGTTTTGGTTTATACACAGCGCGGGAATTCCGACACTTTACTTCTGCAGCTAAATATTAACTTCATTCATCCGACACTTCAACTATCTGTCTGTTCAATTGTTTTTCTCCTTTTTGCCTTAAATCACTGTGCATTTATCACTTGCCAACGATTGAACGATTTGTCAACGATTTGAACTTATTCTCGGAATCCTCGTTCAAAACACACTTGCGTTAGGGTTTAGCACGATGTGGTGTTAGTTCCCTTGGTCGAACTCCCTTCTTTTGCTCGCGAAAATCTTCACACCTTCGGACCAATGATCCCCTTCTGTTCTCCAAGACTTTCTCTCCTCTTTCTTTATTTCTCCTTCTATAAAAATTGAATTTTGTTCCTCTTCCTCGATTCCAAACAACAATCGCTCCTTCTTTCCTCCTGTCCTCAACTAAGAACCCTCACCACTCTTCACGTTCCTTTCTTCGTGCACCGCTTCTATTCCCGCTACATAGCCTTTCTCACTCGCTAAGCAATGTTGCGGCAACATGCGCATGCGCCTGCGGATGCGGCAAATCATTCGCCTCTTGTCAAGATCAATTCGCTCGAATGCATTCAATAATGTGCAATCTGCGGCGAACATTAAGGCAATTGCACACTATTAAATGCATTGTTTCAGCAAATTAATTAAGAAAGAGCCGAATGAGATTCCGCTCCCGTCACGCAGCCGCGGTCACTACACATTCCTTTAAGGGGGCCATTATCAGAAACTACCCAACCAAAAAATCTGAAAAAATAGGAGGCTGCCACTATATGGTGCCTGGACTCCGAAATACCTTCCATGCTGATATCTGTACAAATAAAGTTAATAATACTATATTACTATAATTTTTAGTAATTGGCCGCAAAACCCCCCATAAGTTCATGCTAGTACCACAACAATAGGGTATAACATAGAGCATGATCCCACCAAGTTTGGTGGAAATCGCACTATTACTAGCAAAGTTATCATATAACACGTCATAGTTGTCGCTTCTTCGCAAATTTAAGACTATGAATGTCAATATCATCTGAAAGTGGATATTGTCCCATAATATTGGGTTCGGGAAAAAGTAATGTCGTATTTGTGATCGAACTTTAACGCTTTATTTAACATACTTAGAATTGTCCGATTTAAGTCAAATATGCGCCGTTTTGTTCGCAAAAAAATGGGTCGAATTCTTTCCGTTTCAGCAGTGTATCGCAGGCGTTGATTCGGTCCAAGAGATTTTTTTCCGTCAACTCGTTGGCATCCAAACATCCAGCTTTTTTGGAATGCAATCTTCTGCAAATGGTTCCACACGGTTTTATGGTCCTTACCCAGTTCCTGGCCAATCGAGCGAATGCTCACATGCCGGTCTACTTGGATGGTTCCACACGGTTTTATGGTCCTTACCCAGTTCCTGGCCAATCGAGCGAATGCTCACATGCCGGTCTACTTGGATGATTTCGACGTTTTATCGGTTTCTACGACGATTAACCTACCAGTACGGGGTGTATCTTGGACATCCACTACACCAGAACGAAATCGATCGAACCAACACTGTCCAGTGCGATTCGTTACAGTATCAGACCCATAAACTTCGCCTTCGTTGCATTTTTACCTCTCAGGTAGCAAAAATGTAAAATATGACGAATTTCATCCTTGGTGAACTCCATTTTTGATGCGCTATACCTTGAGACTGAAATGTACGATCATAAAACTGTTAAAGAGACACCTCTATCCCAGATTGTCGTCTTCAAATCGCCGTATAGTGTGACCCGATGCGATAAGTACAACACAAAATATGTTTCAGTGTCGCCATCTATTGACAAAATACGACATTACTTTTCCCTAACCTAATATATGCATATATTACGTGCTACGGACTAAGAAACATACAAAACCTTTCGTACCTGAAGCGCCCAGCTTGCGGTTTCCCGACTTGTTTTTATTCTTACTCTCAGATAGACAGTTAAAGATTCTGTAATTTTCGCAAAATCTTTAATTATTTTCCGATGATAGGAAGTTAGTCCTAAGACTGATCTTGTCTTTTAACGTTCTCGGAATAAGATAATCTTCAACAGTCTGTATTTTATTTGTTCGTGTTTTCGATTTTAGTTCTGAAACAAGTCGGAATAGCGGAAGCTCGCGCTTCGGGTATAAAGGTTTTGTTTCATCTTATGTAAAAAATTTCAACATACATTTTTCTATCCATATATAGCTACAAATCCAACATAATCCTTCATATTTTTCCAAACTACGAGACATACGTACATATTACAGGCATAGATATTACGCTCACCCAAAACAAACAAACTGAATATTTTCGAATATTGTACTCATATATGCACGTATATAACTTGATCGTACCCACATTTCCCATTTACTTCGTGCACAAGAGGTGGTTTAATATACAAATATATCTATCTGAATTAGGCACTACCCGTTAGCCCCGTTAGCATGCATATATTATATACCTACATACACACATGTCTGGTTGACAAATAACTAAAAAATTAAAACAAAATAATTCTCTGCGACCCAATTCATAAGAACTCATTTCGTTGTGGTATTGACGAATTGATATGTGATGATGACCTCATGCAGGTTGTAGAGTGCACGAAATTCACAAAATTGTAAAGTTTCACCCCCTATAACTTTGTCAATAATAGTTGGATTTTCTTCAAACTTGACCAAACTGTGCATGTTCTTCATTACACGCGTGCCAAATTTTGTACTTCTGGAATGAACATAAGGGGGGTGCCGGGTAAATTTCTAAAATGTGGAAATATACTATTATTAACTTTATTTGTGCAGATATCGGAACCGGATATATTTTGAGTCCTAGATTTCGTAGAGATGCACCACTGTGATTTTTTTCAGATTTTTTGGTTGGATAGGTTCTGAGAACGAGACCTGTTACACTTTCTGGAGGTCATATTTTGAGCCCTCACTCTCCTATGTTTCATCTAATATCAAATATTGAACCAGTTTGGAAAAGTACCAATTGAGACCTTTCATTTGATACCCCACATGGCTACATTCTGTGACAAAAAAATTGGCACCCTCCATTCACATGTATGGGGAACCCCCCTTAAACTTAACACAAGATAGCGCCACTTACTGCATGTAAAGGGAATACCAGATTACATACTCTCACCAATTTTCGTGACAATCGGTCTAGCCGGTTCCGAATAAATCGGGTGTGACAGACAGACAGAAACCTTCTCGATTCTAATAAGGTTTTGTTTCACACACCTTGCCATGCAAAAGAGAGGTGTACATTTTTTTTTCGTCAAATATGCTCGTGTGGCGTATCAAATTAAAGGTCTCGGTTAGTACTTTTCGAAGCCGGTTTTAACATTTGTTGGAAAGATGGAGAGTGCGGGGGGTTGAAAGTGATCATTTCTTTAACGGACCCTTTCTCAGAAACTACCCAACCCGAAAATCTGAAAGAAATCAAGAAGCTACCACTGTATGGTGCCTAGGCTCCGAAATACTCTTCATACCGAAACCTGTTCAAATAAAGTTAATAGTAGTACATTACCATAATTTTTAGTAATTGGCTGCAGCATAGAGTATGATCCTACCAAATTTGGTGAAAATTGCACTATTACTAACAAAATTATAATAGATCAAATCTGTCGCTTCTGCGCAAATTCAAGACTTTGAATGTCAATATCACCTGACAAATGCACACTCAAATCTCTTTATGAAAAAATACACAAAATCTTTCATAACTGCAGCGTCTAGCTTCCGGTTTCCCGACTTGTTTAGAACTATCTAAACAGGCGAACTGTAAGGACTTTGCTAGGTTTGATTATTCGTTTCTTAAGGGGTTAGGGGTAGTCAGAATTTTCAAAAAATTTATTTTTTTTTATTGCGTTTTCTTAAAATATAATATTTTAAAAATATTTTGTGAAAATTTAAAGTGAATCCGACAAATTCTTTTCGAGTTATTCAACAATTAACAAAGGGCGCTTGGGCGCTACGGAGCGTTCGAGAGCAGGTAGCTAGCAGCAGCTGCAATCGATAGTCGATAGTTTTGTGTTAAAATAAATTATTTTTCAAGTGATTTACCATGGGACGTGATTAAAGAAAGGTTTCAAGACAACTTCGAACTTCTGAAAATATATATGGCCCAGGAATAGATGACTCAGTGTAAGTAAGTAAATAATTTGTATAACTCTACATAAATCAATAGCAAAAGTTTAAATGCGTTTTTCTCAAAATTATGTTTTTTCAACTGGTGATCACTGTAACTTAAAAACCGCTCGGTAGATTTCAATAAAATTTATACTGCTTATGGAAAACATAAAAAACTCGTGCCTGATCGAAGGATTTTTTTTTCTTTCATAAATATCGATTTTTTTTTTAACAATTAACTGTCTGAAAAATCTGAAAAAAATTTCCTGAGGCCGCCATTTTGTTAATTTTGAAAACAAAAAAAAAAGCTTCTATCAGGCACAAGATTATCTATTAATAAAACGAATTTCTCTTATCCGATTGATTTCAGATGAATCTCCAAGGACTTGTGATAATCACCGCAAGGGACTTCTGGAGGAACGGGCTCCACACAAACAGCGATAACTTTTCACATTATTAATTTTTTTTTTTTTTAAATTTTGGTGAAGTCAAGTCGAAACATGATGTATTAAAGCTATGTTTTTATTTTTGTAAAATAAAGCAATGAACTAGAAAAAAAAAACCCCTTAATATATCGCCAATTTTTTCCTTTACAAATTCGTTGCCGCTCATAGAATATGGATATTGCTTGGTCCAAATTGGGAAGCTATCTTTGATCCTAATGGTGGCTCGAATCGTAGTAGTGAGAGGTGTTAACATAATCCTTTCTCATAATTTTGCCTATTATATCCTCATATTCTTCGTAATTTATAATAATACACATATAATTATAACTTATATATTAATTCATTGGATGTTTAGCATAAAATGTTATTTGTAAGTTAGTGAAGTCTACATTTGCTGTGAGTTACGTAAGTCCGATCCAATTGGCTTTAAAAGTGCTTAGATTTTCAAAAGTGTAAATCTCTAAACGAGTGTTAAATAAAGTTAATATTCTTTTTTCCTTTATTATGGATATTCCACGTTAGGTTTTTTTTTTAATTATTTTATCAAGTTTAAGATCATTACTACAATTGAACTACTTTTGTTTATATAGTTATTAGTATGATACTTCCACAATCTACTGATATTTTGTTTTGGCTTTAGAGTAGGTCAAAATCATAATCCTGATTATGATTGTGATTATAATCAATATTATGCCTGAGTTTGTGATAATCACAGGCCATGATTACGATTGCAATCATGTAATCATGTAATCGTAATCATCGTAATCATAATCATGGAATCACACGAAATCACCGTAGATGTCATTACAACCGGTGTTGTTTGTGATTTGTGCAGTTGCTAACTGATTTACAAATGTTTTAACTAATATTAATTGAATGATTAGATACAATGGGCAGAGTAAGTAACAGTTGATTGAATCTAAGTGCCGCTTGCGTTCTAGAGTTATGCAAATTGAAAATGGGTTTTAAGGTTTTGTGATGACTTAAGATAAATTCGTTTTGAGGAAAATTGAGTTTCTGTTCGTTCAAAGAGACTGCAACTGAAATCCTCCATAATGACATGATTCTGAGTTTATTACAAACAAAAATTTCTTTGCTGAAACGGACTCTTTGCTGGGATACTTTTTTCAGCAGCAATAGTCTCAATTAAGAAAGATACGTATATATGTATTCCGTCAGTAGTCTGGTAATGTTCAATTTATATGCTCACATGTGCGTTTAGTCTTGATAAGACTTGATTGTAATTTTCTTCTAGATATTGGATATGAATACCACTAGCAACTGATTTCGATTCGATTCTGTTGGCATATTAAAATAAACGTAGAAACTCAGCTTAAATAATTTTATTAATATAAAGTTAATGAATAATTAGCGAGACTCTCTCAAAGTTAAAGAATAATTAGCGAGACTCTCTCTTTCGAAGAACTGTTTATACTTAGTTCTGCTTCATTGAAATCCAAATGTCAAAATCAACTTTTTAACTTCCATTATTTTTCTCGACAAATCAAGGCCTACTCCGCGACGGAGTACACCGGTAGTGGCAACTGTCAATCGAATTAACAACATTCGAAATAAATGTCTATTGTTGTTCACCTTGCTGCGCCACATACGTACCGTGTGGTAATCTTGTGCAAAATTTGGTTGTGTGTAATAATGGAAAACTCAATGTTAGTCAGAAATCGTCCCTCGACGATTACCTACCTTGGCATGATGAGGGAGCTCAGTAAGAACGATCCTCCAGGAAACGGGAGGTGGCACCTGAAGCCAAGCGGTAATCAGAACCCCAAGCCAAGGTGTGACTAACGTGCCTGGGGCTGAATGGTCACAGGGTTTAAGCAGCCAATTATGAGAAAACAAAAACCTTTTTAAAAAATACAATTAAAATGCAATTAATTAATTAGGAGGAAACTCCTCCTAGCTATAAGGACTGCATCCTCGCAAGGCATCAAGCTTTGCTTTGAGTCGGTAGGGGTATACCGTAAAATGTTACGGCTAAACTTCAACACGAACGAGTGACTCAGGCACTACTAGTAGTCTCAAAAGACTTTCAGGCTAATTTGGTTAACGACTTATGTGATGGCGACACCACAACAGCTTAACTAACCATAAAAAGGCAACAGGGAGATAAAGAGATACTATGGTGCCCTGCATATTTCCCCCATGACGCAAAAGACGTTCCCAGTGCAACATTCATCGGAGCTATCCAATATGCCAAAAGTAAACTCATGGGAGTAATAGCAGGATGTGATGTCGACGCTCACCACATATGCTGGGGAAATTCCAACAGCAATCCAAGAGGATCGAAACTACTGGAGTATCTAGTAGGAACCGATTTGAAGATCCTTAATTTGAGTAATGAACCCACTTACTTCAACGTGGTCAGGCGAGAGGTTATCGACATCACGGTGGCATCCCCTGACATCGCGGCTCTGGTCGGAGAAAGGAGAGGCACACAAGGCAACCTCAAAGCTGAAGCGGATTCTGGTTAAAGAACCTAACCAGGGTTATTTACCTTTTCAGAACGAGAGGTGCACAGAAAGTTATGAAGAAACGGCAAACCATTTGCTTGAATTGCACTTCCCAGGCAGCATCCAAAATCTAATCTCGGGGCGAACAGGTGCATACAGCCCTCAACCGAGAGACTGGAATCTGGCATGGAAAGTAGTACCACTGTAGCGAGTAAAATGGGCATTTGACTCGTTCCATAGATAAAAGTCTGCAGCTCCGAATGGCATCATTCCTGCGCTAGTAATAGAGGGAATGGATGCCCTGGATTCATATTCGGAATATAAATCGTGCATGCCAAGCACACGCTTATATTCCAATTAACTGGCGTGATGTGGAGCGTTATTTATTCCCAAACCAGGAAAAGCCACCTATACAGACGCAAAAAGCTTCCGATCGATTGGTCTAACGTCTTTTCAACTAAAAGGACTAGATAGACTAGTAGATCGTATCATAAGGGATACATATATTCCTAAGTGCCCACTTCACCATAAGCAACACGCCTACCAGAAAGGCAAATCCACGGAGACAGCACTCCATCAACTGACGGCAAAAATTGAAAAGGCGATGTCCGAAAAAGAATACGCGCTAGGCGCATTCCTGGACATCGAAGATGTCTCCAATTATCCCTCATTTGCGCCAATTTGTGATGCGGCAAGACAGTATGGAATCGAACCGCTGTTAATCAGTTGGATCACATGCTAGAGGGCACAAAAATCCTCATATTTGTCGGCCAGAACTCTAGTGAAGCAGTATCTCTTAGGGGCTGCTTACAGGAAGGGGTTCTCTTTCTGCTGTTATGGCGGATACCCTGCTATGGTAACGGATACCCTGCAGTGGCAGTGGTGGACGAAAAGTCTTCGCAAGCATTTGGGGACGACCTAGCCGTAATAATTATTGGCAAGTTTGCGGACACAAAAAGTTGGTGCCTCCACAATGGACTCACGGTGAACGCTAGGAATGCTGGACTAATTACGTTCACTAGGAAAGTCAGGTGGGGCAGCTATACGCTACCCACCTTAGCAGAGTCGGAAATCCAGCTGACACAAACAGTCAAGTATTTAGGAGTACATTTCAACTCCCAAGTTAACATGGAAGTGCTATATACAGGAACTAGATAAGAAATCCTGCAGATTGCTCTGGTGCTGTAACGGGTAAACTGAATCTACACATCCATAATAAAACCCATTTTGATGTATGCATGCATCGTGTGGTGGCCGAGACTGAACTTTGCTAACAGCAGGAAGCTGCTAACGCCGATTCAGAAGCTTGGTTGACTAAGTATTACTGGAGCAATGAGTACTACGCCGACTGCGGCACTTGAAGCTATCCTACATCGATCCCCCATTCATTTCGAAGTGAAACGGAAATCAGCCAATGGCGCATATAGACTCGATGCCATTGGAGCGCGGAAAGGCGGCTAATCACACGGTCATGCGTTTATCTGGAAATTCCTTGACACACATCCGGTAGCTCTGATGCCGGCCGATCATATGGTTTCCAGATTCGTCTTTGAAAAGACATACACTCTCGTAATCACCAAAAGTGAAGCAGGGTGTTTTCACTGAACTGAACGTGCATGACCTAAACACGGGATACATTGTACCAACTGGTAATCCAGGTTGGGGGTTGGGTAGGGCTGACAAACCTACAAGGGAAATCGACGTTATGAAGCCATAGAAGGCGCCTCGCACAGGACGGACCTTACAACGACGCATCCGGCAACAACAACGTAAAAACAATTTGCGCATTTTTCATCGGACGTGTGCTCCCTGTACAGAGAAGGAGCTAGCCGATACCGTGCCCCAATATAAGGCCGATGTAACGGCGTTGCAAGAGATGCGCTGGCCATCCAGTAAAACATGTTTTGAAAATATAAGCGAAAGGCTATGCATTCTGTGTTTGCGAGGCAAATTTAGAAATATAAGCCTCATAAACGGGGAAATTTTAACAGTTAAGTAGGGAAAGAGTCCGTGTTCGGGCGATATTTTCGCCCCCATAGATTATATCAAAATACAAATGATGGTTGTTGGAAATACCTGGTTTGCACGGAAAGCGTTCCATAAAGATACGTGGACATCTTCAGACGGGACCACTTTCAACCAATTGAACGCCAACACGTCTCAGCCTTGATGAACATATAAGGGAACCAATATAGCTCGGATCACTATCTCTTTGGTCTGCATCACCTACAATCTCCTCTGACAATCAGATGAGAGTGAATACTGAAGCCATTCACAGCACAGCCCTCTGTAACACCTTAAAGGGGGAAATGGATGCCTCAATAACTGCAGCTAACAGATGTCCTGAAGATGAAGCGTCAACAAATAATCTTCACAACCACCTGAAGAACGTTATCATTGATACGGTCACAAACATACTTGGCCCCAGTCCCAAGAAAAGTCGGAACGGCTGGTTCGACGACAAATGTAAGCTAGTAACGGAACGGAAGAATGCTGCATACAAAGTAATGTTGCATTCTCAAAGAACGCAACAGAATGGGCATATTGGAGCAGCGGATTGAGTGTTTCGATGAACTGCTCAACAAACAAAATATCGGTGAGTTGGAGGTCCTGCCAACTGAAGACGACGGGCAAATACTGCCACCACCAAGCATAGAAGAAATACTCCGTGCAATCCATCGGCTTAAAAACCATAAGTGGCCAGGAGCGACCAACTACAAAAAGTGGTTCATCACCTGATGCTCAAGGTGTGGGATAGCGAATCAATGCCTGACGACTGGCAACGGGGCATTATCTGTCCCATACATAAGAAGGGGAATACCACGTAGTGCAACACGTTGCTGAGTACCATATATAAGAGATTCTCTGCAGAAAGCAGATGCTGGGTCCGATAGCCACATATGTCCAGAGCCTCATTGACCTACACCAAAGACGCTTCACTCCACGCAAATCAGTAACAGATCAGATTTTCTCTCTGCAGCAAGCGATGGAAAAACTGCTGAAATATGCACCATTTTTTCATCGACTTTCAAGCCGCCTATGACAGCATAGCCAACGTAAAAGTGTACACAATCATGAGAGAATTTGGTATCCCGACGAAATTGATAAGACCGATTATGCTGAACTTGATCGATATGCGAAGCTAGATAAAAGCAGCAGGAGACCATGGAGACCATCCAACATTAACAACGGTCTAAGACAGTGGGTGCCCTATCATGCGTCCTCTTTATCCTGGCCCTAGAGAAAGTGATTCTCGATGCAGATGTCAATGCAAGAGGCGCCATCCTCTTCAAGTCCACCCAACTACTGACCTACGCTGACGATATTGACATTGTGGGAAGAACAACCCGAGATGTATAGTCTACCTTCATCCAGATCGAGCAGACGCCGCGAAATCTCGGGCAGCACATTAATGAAGGCAAGACAAAGTACATGGTGGCAGCGTCAGCGCTAAAAACTAAAGAACGAACAACATCAAATCGCACTGGCCAAATGAGAATAATCAAGCTAGGAGACTACAACTTTGTGACCATTGAAAATTTCTCTTATCTAGGGTCGAAAATCACAACCGATAACAGCTACGATGATGAAATTCGCGCACGGTTGTCAGGCAACAGAGCCTATTTCAGCTTACAAAAACTGTTCCGCTCGAAAGATCTCACCATAGGGTCAAAGCTCTTACTGTACAAGACTATGATCTTGCCAGTCCTTATGTATTCCTTGGAGACCTGGGTTCTTAACAAGAGAAATTGCGAACTCTTGGCTGTCCTCGAGAGAAGAATCCTCTGACGAGTTTTTGGCTGCTTATATATGACCGCCTGGTTGTGGATGAAATTCGGCTCACCAGGTTGCGGTGGGCGGGTCACCTAATTCATATGGATGAGGATGATCCAGCCCGAAAGTCTATAAGAGCAATGTCTATCGTAGAAAAAGAAAACGAGGTAGACCCTGCCTGAAATGGAGCGATGATTTAAGTCAGGATGACAGACAGCTTTTAGAAATATTGCATTGGTGGACTTCGGCGCAAAACCAGGGTATCTGGAGTTCCTTTTAAGGCAGGTCTAGACCGGATACCGGTTGTTGCGCCGTTGATGATGATGATGAAAAGGTGTAGATTCACATGCCTTCAAATAGGATCTATCTAATCTTATAAAAGTGGCTTAATTATTATTACATAACTATAATTGTAGCGATCGTGACAACGAGATATATTTATGCACATTTCAATTCACCATTTCGGCTTCCTGTGACCACCCTCATAGATATGTATGCGTCTATAAACTACAAAGTGGAAACAACCCCTCACGGTACGTATATACATAGTTGACTCGAAATGGGGCATGAGATCGATTTCTTTCAATTTGTAAGCATATATATACAAACATATCCACGAGCGCCTGCGTAGCAAGCCGAAATGGTGAACTGGAATGCGTACAAGTATACCAGTATTCCCAATGCCACAATTATACATACATATATATGTTGTATTTCGTGAGTGGTCATTGCCGTGATGTACGGTTCAGATGGGAAAATTTGTCTGACATAAAGACACTCATATGCTTGCCTTAATGTCTGAAACAGAGCCATTTGTCCTAACGCAAGCACAGATGCTTGTCTGTTAAAAAGGTTTGCTCGGAGACGAATGAATGTTGGAAACAGACATTGGTGTGGAACAGGCAGAGACAATTGTCTAACAGTGTTTTTAATACGCGTATTCGTATTGGCAGGATACGGGTATTAAAAACACTGCAATATTCCGTGGTGTGCCGTTCCGAGTGGGCGTTAGCCTCAAATGTACTAAATTAGATAATCCTAAAGATTTAAATAACTTAGCAAAGCATCCTACTAAATAATACTCCAAACCAATCCCAAAAGTCTACATTTTTCATCTGTAGTAACTCGATTGTAAAGATATCCCCGAAAGACAACAATTAACGCCGACCCCCGCAATCGCACAATGGCATCTGAAAACGCAGGATTATAATTACATGATTATGATTACGTGATTGCAATCATAATCACGAGAGTTTGATTATGATTACAATCGTGTAATTATGAAATTATAATCATTACCTCATCATTTATATATATATTTTTTTTTTGTGCGTACACGGAGGTGGAAAATCTTAGAAAGACACGTCCGCCGCAGCTCCGCCGCCCGGACGGCGGAACTACAGCGGGCGCGTGTGGGATTCACACCCACTAAAAACCACCCCCGGTCTCTCCAGCCCTAGCCCCGCGAGACCACCATTGAGGTATTACTTCGCGGGGTAGGTTTGCTCTTAGGCACTCATCCTATATATATATATAAATGATGAGGCGTACCAGGTGTATCCTCACCTGAGTTGCAAACGCAGAGCTGCATGCGACCAGGCGCGTGTCATGGGTTGCGGATAATGACATGACCCACCGGGTCAGCTACGAATATCGCAAGTTGATCTTGTAAATAAGTAGCCGCGGACAAGCAGAACGTTTCCCTTTGTGTTCGTCCTCTCTTACCGATTCTTCCCTTTCAGGGGGAGTAAACCTTCTTAACAAATCCGTAATCCGGGGTGAAGGGATCGACGCGCCTATCGGATGAATTGCAGTGACGTTACACTGTATTTCAGCGGCTCCCCTCCAAATACCTTCCCTACCTTTGGAGGTAACCATGGGACATTACAATATTGGGGCTCTGTTGCAGGGTTGACTGCCTCCCTAACACTCGGAACTAAGTCATGTTCCGGAGCAGAACGTTGTCAATAAATACCGGGTAATAATGAAAAATAATCGAGTTGCCCTACCAACTAGGCAACAAATATTCCAAGAGGTTTCACTTGAGCTCGGTCTAGAGTCACCAACTTACCGGACTGAACAAAGGAGCAAAATACTCCACTTATAAGGCATTCCATGAACCCAGTAATCAGGAGAAGCTTAGTAACCGGGGATGTCGACCCAATTTATAATGAGGCTTTGACCGCATTCCAGGTCACATTCACAGAGTATGCTGAGATTCTCCCAGACGCTAGGCCAAAGATCCCAAAACTGAAGTTTACTTCGGCAACTACTAACATCACTTGCTGCTGTTGACAAAATTTTGGCTGATCGTTTGGCTAGCGAGATTACTGCTACAGAGGTTCACAGCCTGATCTACGTTGCAGCTGCCACGGTTATTCGTCTAAATAATCAACATCTTAGAGCGAATAACAGAGGTATGCGCAGAAGGACTTTACCGTTCTGGGTGTTTCGACTCAACAAAAGAGTCGAAAAGTTGAGAAAGGAGATTTGTCATGTTACACAAGCACTCCTTGGAAATCCATCACCAAGAGTGCACAGATGCGTTGCGAACATCATTGGAAACTACCATCTGTCTAATGATATGTCAATCGAAGAAATCTTCGATGTGCTGAACCAGAAACTTTTGGTATGCTCCAATCCCATCCGTAGGTATCAAAAAAGCTTCCAGCGAAGGACAGGCAACACCATGTTCTTCCAGAACCAACGGTGATTCTACAAAAATCTCACCAACTCAGGTAAGGAAAGTAACCTCGATCTGGATCAGGCAGAAAACTTCTGGAGTGTTTGGAGCGAATCTAACCGTTGCAATTTAGAAGCAGCGTGGCTCCCACACCTTATGCGTTCATGCGAGGCCCTCCCCGAAATGACCATGCCTGACGTAACTGAAGTCGACGTAGAAACAGCCCTTGACAAGGCAGGTAACTGGAAGGCGCCAAGAGTTGACAAGAACTTATGACTGAAGCAGTTCAAGAGCACTCACAGGATATTGGCAAATCAATTTAATCAGATGATTGCCGATCCTGATTTAGTTCCACCATTTTTCACCAAGGGGATAACTTTCCTCATCCCCAAGAAACAGGGTGCCTCTTGCCCTTCAAAATGACGACCAATTACTTGTCTTCCTACCATCTGCAAGGTCTTCATTTCAGTTTTGTGCGCGAACATCTCAAAACATCTTGATGTTCGTAAATTGATAGCTGAGGAGCAAAAAGGATGCGCAAAAGGCTCCCGAGGCTGCAAAGAACAGCTTATAATCGATACGGTCGCGGTCAAGCAGGCTGTCCATCAGAAACGAAATATCTCGACAACCTACATCGATTATAAATCACCCTTTCACTCCATAAAACATTCGTGGTTACTACAAGTGCTACGCTTGTACAAAATCAACCCGAATGTCGTTCTTCTCCTCAGAATAGTGATGAAGAATTGGAGCACAAAGCTATCGGTATCCTCACAAACATCAGGAGAGCTACCAATCAGGCATTTCCCAAAGCGACTCTCACACTGTGGTTTTGTTTGGCTTTGAATCCACTATCCCATCTTTTGCATGAAAGCAAATACGGGTTCTAAGTCAAGCATGGCGTATTGTCGAAATGTACATTAAGCCATTTAATGTACATTGACGACATCAAATTGTATGCCAAAGACGACACACCCACTGTGGCAATTATGAAATCTAAGTTGCTGGGGGAATTTGAACGACGTCTGGATCTTCGCCATTCCCGTCCTTCTGTACACTTTCGGTGTGATACAGTGGGGTAATACGGATTTAGAATCTGTCAATAGACGGGTAAGGGTAGTTCTTGCAAACAACAACATGCACAAGAGAACTGCCGAAAAATTGAGGATCGCTATCTCACGTCATCAGGGAGGAAAGGGGGGTACTTGATTTAAAAACGTTGCACTAAAATCAAGTGCATTCTCTTCGTGAGTTTTTCTATGAGAAACAATCCTCTCGCCAAATACATCAGGCTACCGTCATGGCAGATAATAAATTATCTCCTTTGAACTTGAGAAGCAGAGATTGGGATCCCATGTTGAATGTTACTTCAGTCCAGAAACCCATTCACGGAGGTCATATAAAAAAATTGTTGTTGTCAGGCGTTGACATCGAAGCCTCCAACAAATGATTGACTAATGGTATACTTTTCTATGAGACCGAAGCATTTCTAACTTCAATTCAGGATGCTTCGCTCCCAACAAAAAATTATAAACGGTACATTCTTCATGACTCCTCAAACACCAACTCCAGTTGTAGGTTATGCACTGTGAAGAGGAAACCATCTAGCACATAACATCTGTGTGCAGGATGTTGAGCAGTACCGAATACACTAATCGTCATAAGTGCAAGATTCTTCATCAAAACCTATCGTTGAAGTATAACTTAGTGGCAACCTACCATCTTTATTATATTATAAAAAAAATCAACAAAACCTTTCATACCTGAAGTATTCAATTTTCCAAACTGTTTTAGGTGCAGAAGCGAAAGGATTTTTCTTCGTGAATCTATTACATGCTCAATGAATTGTGGTGGTCACTGTGGAGCACGGTCTACATATTTCAAGTTGCGATTATATATTAGTTACATTACTTCCTCGATGATCAGCCAATATCTTGCATTTCTCAGTAAGTTTTTGCGTTTCAAATTAGTCTTTTATTAAGACTGCGTTGATCAGTTGTGGAGTACTTGCCTCGCCCCATTTTTTAAGGTTTTGTGTAAACACAAACACACAAAAGTCCCCATTCATTGAAAAGGGGGGTCTACATTTTTTTTCATCAAATATAGTCACGTGGGGTATCAAATTAAAGGTCTCGGTTAATACTTTTCGAAGCAAAATACCCTCCATATCGATAGCTGTTCAAATAAAGTTAATAATAGTATATTACTATAATTTTTAGTAATTGGCAGGAAAACCCCTTTTAAGGCCCTCCTAGAATCACGAAATTGTAGGCTAGAGCATAGACCATGATCCTACCAAATTTGGTGAAATTCGCACTATTACTAACAAAGTTATAATAGGTCAAAGCTGTCGCTTCTGTGCAAATTCAAGACTTTGAATGTCAATATCATTTGAAAGTGGACATTCGCTCATAATATATGCATATATTACGTGCTACATACTAATGGGACAAATGCACACTCAAATCTCTTTATAAAAGAAATACACAAAACCGTTCATACCTGAAGCGTCTATCTTCCGGTTTCCCGACTTGTTATCAGGTTTTCATCAAGTGATATAGAAATACATTAAAATCTGTAGTACTAGCCTTTTTATATTTTTTTTATATAAATACGCATTTTCTATTTATTTGTTGACAATTCACTCCTAGAACTATTATTATTTTAACCGACTGAGTAGCCAACACTTTTTGCAAATGAATGAAGTGAAAATTATATTCTACTCCTATTTAATAACCTCCTTAAACTGCACTACACTTTCAAATTTTTGCTTCTCTAATTTTCTTGTCAATTCCTCTCAAACGTTAAATAAAGTTCAGATTCGATGGCTGCTGAAAAGTATGTTTATTATGTAAAAGCTCCGTACAAATTTAGAGAAAAAAACCTATAATTCAAAGCAAGGAGCCCCTTTGTTCGATTATGCTTTTGACCCACTGTATATCCTTTCGCAATGCTACCTTTTGAGTGCTGTGTTTGAATGGCTTTGATATTAATCCTTATTAATTTATTACCAATGTACTTAGTTATTTAGGTTTTTACTGAAACAAACCATTGAAAAGGTAATACTGAAAATATGATATATCTTCAGATAAGATAACTTTCTTTTATAATAACCTTTCCTAAAGCAAAAAAGGATTTTTTATTGCCAACGACTTTCTAGTATAAGATATGTATAAGTTGAAGAACCGCTTTTTATCATATTGGGAAGAAATCATCGAGTCGAATGACAGTTGACAGATCGTTCCATCAGCTGTCAACGGGGTTATTAGCCATTATTCGTCCCAACTATCGTTTCCAGTAAAGAGTCGCCGTCGGTCGTCGTAAAAATGAATGCCGGCGTTTGGTCGTCACGATGAGTGTTCTTGTGAATCCCTCCGCTGTTGTCATCTTGGTCCTGTCAACATGTTTCGTGCAATGTCATCAAGTCGAAGTTGACTGCGGCAGTTTGCTGATGGGTCAGTTCATTTGCCCGGATCCGAGCCTTAACCAAATCGACCCGAAGACCCAGCAATTGCGAGGCTGCACAAAAGAAAACAAAGCAAAAGGTTGTCATATCTATATTGGAGGGTGTAAGTGGGGTACTAACTAGTCGGTTTATTCGCAGTTTGGTGTGTAGCCGTGGAGGGAATCAACTGCACGGAGACAAAGAATGCCTTCGTTCTCCAAGGAAATGCCATGCAACTGGACGTAAGTGGCGAGTTCTTTCTTTCCTTCCATATACGAACTAAAAATCTCTCTTCCCAGCAATGGCTATCATTTCGACACCGCGTTGCTGTTGTCCGTCTTCTTCGGTATGTTCGGCATTGACAGGTTTTACTTGGGCTATCCGGCCATTGGCCTTGCGAAGTTCTGTACGCTTGGGTTTATGTTCTTAGGGCAGCTCATTGATATTATCCTGATAGCAACGCAAGTAGTGGGCCCAGCCGATGGCTCCGCCTACATCATTCCGTACTATGGCGCGGGCATTACTGTTATCCGCAGCAACAACTGGACATATCGCCTGCCGCAAGATGACTGGTGAAGTGGAAATGAAGTAATTTTAAGAAATGCTAGTTTAAATTTTAATGTGTACATAGAAAGCAAGCCTTAGGTTAACTGGAGACTGTTTTTTGTAAATAAAGAGTTACATTAACTACTAAATGAGTATTCTAAGAGTGTTCCCAGTGCAGGTGCAATGTTGGTAGAAGTAAGCTCCTGAGGTCGCCGAGCAATGTGATGGGTTGGAACGGGTTTTAATTTTTTTCCTCGTAAACTATAAATGTGATTTCTTCCTTCGAGATCATGTTTTCATTGATCACTTCCTCCTTGATGTATATCTCCACTCCTAAACCATAATTATTGTTCTTACTCCCAATGAAATCCTTCTAACCCACGTGGATCGTAAAGGTAGTGAAGGACTTTGGTCGTTTTCAGGAATTTTTCCGTGATAAAGCGCCAGTTTGCAAAGCTATATAAACGCGAGAAAGTGGTCGCTGTTATTCGAACACCCCAAGCAACTTTATTACAAACTGGCATAATAGTTCTGCATCGGCGATTCCAATCCAGCAAAACGTGCCCCAGCTAGCAAGAACTTCTGCATTAATGGACGTAATGGTAACCTCGATAAAATGATTGACGCTTTCGTCTAAGGAACGATATCGCACTTCTGTCCTGGAAGACAGTATGACCGAAGTGGCTGGAAGGTTATTCTTACTTCTTTGCATACATTTACAAACTCATCATAAATGTGGATTATATCCAGGTGAAAATGTCCTAGATTAAGTCTAAGATGTGCAAAATAACCCCTATCCTAGGTATGCGTCGAGCAGATGTCAACGGAGGTAACTTTGGCTTTCGGAGCAGTTCCACTTATCAGCTGAGCTCTGGACAGCGAAGAATAAGAATTCAACCCTCTGGTTTAGCGAATTATTTAATCGGCTTATTGAGGCGCGCAGGAGAAATTACACATTAGGACTGGGCGTGGATTAAAAAAATGATTTGAATTAAAACAAAGACTTTACAAGACAATAAATCCATTTAGAGTAATTAACTGATGAGCGCTTAGAGAGAATATAGAACGGGAACTGGTCCCATTAGATTATTATGAAGGACATATTTATAAGATCAGATTTGCTGACTAGGCGTCTGATGTCTCGACATGTTTTTCTGTTTGAAGAATTTTTTCATATTGGCTAGTTTGGTGCCACGGTGCTCGTTAGAGGAAGATATTGGATACATAACTTTTCCCCCTTACAATCAAAATTCGAGTATTAACTCTTGTTTTCAATTTTCTCCTTTCAAATATGATATTATGCTGATAATGGTGAGAGTAATTAACAAAATTGGAGTTTTACTAATCCTAAATGTTACTTTTTGTAAGCTTGAAACTTTTTGATTTTTTTAGCATTATCTTTTTTGTTAATTACGACCTCAAGGTGATTTTCCCGTATCGTTGTTGGCATTTGTTTTTGAATCCAAAGCCTAGGAAAAATGTTAGGCAAAACCGGCCCCGGTCCTGTCGAGAAATGAGTAAGAGTTCTTGACACATGGACGATGTTAAGGTGTAAGTAAATTATAATAATAATAATAATCGTTGGCGCAACAATCCATATTGGATCTAGGCCTTGAAGTGTGTTAGAGCACTTCATTCAAGACCGTAACGGTACACTACAGTAGACTGTAGGAGGCAATGTGGTCAGCATTGCGCTCGCCCGAGATTATTACCCTGATTTGACTCAGGTACTCATTCACAGCTGAGTCGACTGGTATCCGACGTCAAATCACGATACAAATTCCACTGTCACCAGTGAGATTTGAACCGCGACCTTCCGTACGGTAGCCTAGTGCTCTAACCACTCAGCTACCCGGACACTAAGTAAGTAAATTAGTCCCTGCAAAATAAATAAGAGTCTGCAAGCTAAACATTGATTCCCTCACTGGAAAGAAGGAAAAACTCTCAAAAGCTCTTCAAAAAAGCACATTGACATTTTCACTGCAAGAAACTGGATGGTGAGGTACCAAAAGCTGCGATATAGAATGCGGACGCGGGAAAATTGGTTATAAACTCATCTATTTTGGTAACCCACACACCCAATATGGTGTTGGCATTGTCGTCACTGAAGGTTTGCGTGTTGCCATTAAAGAAGTCGAACGATTTGTTGACCGGCTGATGGAGCACGATTCATTTCTTCACCACATATGCACCGCAGACAACATGCCCACTGATGACTACCCATTGTGAGCGACTTTAAAGTTCATGTGGGTGAAAAGGCAGACGGCAACGAATGCTATGGGGGAAAAGCGTTTCGCAATGAGGGTGATTTTGCGGACATTAACGACCTTGTACTTTTAAATACATGGTTCATCAAACGATTGTCTCATCTTCCTACATTTTATAGTGGGAACAGTAAAACGCAAATCGACTATATTTCTATAAGACGCACACTTTTTATCATCGCCACTGACTGCAAAGCTTTTTCCTTTGAGACCATCGCACGTCAACATCGCCACTAATAAAACAACGTGAGGAATAAACTGGCTCGCCCGCATTAAATGGCGCTTTGGGATGACGATGTCCAAATGAAGGTCCTTGAAAAGAAATATGTTAACCATAACTTTCTCAACGGCAAAACGCAGGCCAATTGGCAAATTTATAAGAATTCCAATCGGAAAAGAAAGTCGGGATGGCGAAAGAGATCTTTATGAAGTTGTCAAAAGTGGACACACAAGATATCGAACACTTCTGTTGCGTTTATGACAAGAACGGCGCTTTGCTTACCGACCGACGAGGCGCGATTAATAGATGGCGAGAATATTTCGAGCAGATTTCAACGGAAGAATTTGTCCACTTCCACACACACTGCTGGCATTTGGAGCAATTGTACCTATCAGCGTCATTGCTGTAAAGGGGGGGGGGTGGCAGCAACCTAGTCGGCTGAATCAAAACCAATTAGCTGAGGAGAACCTCCATTTGGTGGCACCGGGAAACACTGTACTCACTTTGTCTTGTTGGTCATGATGCAGTAGGCGAATACTCCAAGGCTTAATTAGAGTGATCAGACCCGAGTCTGCACGGAGCTTCATCTGAAGTGACTTCGGTCACGAGGCCTCATCAGAGGTGTACTGGCACCATGGTTGTGGCCACAAAATCAATCCATGTCGTTAGAAAACTGTGGGATTAAGTTGAAACGGGATGTACGCAAGTTAAACCACTAGGACTTAATTATGAGTCCCATTGAAATCGAGGAAGAAATTAAACGAATGAAATCGGGGAAAGGAACTAGACCTGACGACGACGACATCGCTCAAATAACCGTAAATTAAGTCGGATTTGCCAACAACTGCGGAATTACTGACGCAATACATGATCGGCTGTTACTCATGGAGAAACATCGTGAGAAGCATCGTCCTCTTTAAATGGCATTTTTGGATCAAGGGAAGGCATTTGACCGTCTGTCCCATGAACTCACCTTGGTCCGACTTCACCCCACTCAGAGGATTGAAAAGTCGATCCTTCAAGTTAAGTGGAGTCAGCCCACAGTCTGCCTTACAGACAGCCGCATGCAAGGGACTCGCCTGTTCTTTGCTGTAAAAATAAGCGCGCAGCGAGTCGACTTGGCGATGATGTTGTGCCGCCACGTCAACCACGCCCCTACCTCCGATGTTACGAGGCAGGTTCATCCGCTCCACGGCAGACTTTGGATGATGCATTCGGAATTTGGATATAGTTGTCCGTATCCGCCGCTGGACGTTTCCCAGGTCGGTCTTCGTCCATGGCAATATTCCGAATGCATAAGCCAGTGAAGGAATAGCGAATACATTCAATTATTTTATTCTTCCCCGAGAGATGCGATTTCAGTACCAGCTTTACACGTCGCAGGAATTCGGAGAGCAGAGCATCCTTCAGATCACCAACTCGAGCATGGGTTCCTTGCAGAATTCCTAGGTACTTGTAGAAGCCTTTCTCGGTCATAGTTTCGATGTGGAGGTCACCAATGCTATGTCCGGCATGCGGGTCGTGATGACCTTTGCGGATGGCTTGGATTCGATAATTGTCTAATCCAAACTCCATTCGAATATCACGGCTGAACAGGTCTATTATTCGCAACAGACTTCTAAGATGGTTGTTAGTACCAGTATACAGCTTGATGTCGTCTAAGTACATCAAATGTGTCAGTTCGCACTTAGCACGTAGGCCATACTTTATTGTAAAACCATGCCCTCTAGCTTCATTCAGTAGCCATGAAAAGGGGTTCAGTGCCATACAAAACCAAAGGAGACTCGAAGAATCCCTCTGGAAGATGCCCCTCCGTATACGAATGCGCTCTGAGGTATTAGTACCCTCAGATGTACGCACCGATAAGGTGGTATGCCACCCTTCCATGACTGTCGCCAAAAACTTTATTAGTTTCTGATCAATGCGATACAGATGTAGGATATCGATTAGCCAGGTATGCGGAACGCTATCAAAAGCCTTGGCATAATCGATATAGCAACTAAAGAGGTTTCTTTGGCCTCTAGTTGCTTGTCCTACAATTATTATTATTATTATTCTGTTAGGGGAAAGTCGCACCGCGTCCTTGAAGAACTATTGTGCCACTTTTACTGGGTATAGTGTACCTATTGATCATAGTATCTCAAGCAGGCCTATAACCGTTAGGAACTTTAGTATGTTCCCTATTTCCAGATTTTTCAGCTTTGCATCTGGAATTAAGTGTTCTCCCAGAAGCCTCGACCTACTTTGCACACGTGCCGGACACTGTCCCAGGACGTGTATAGAGGTTTCGTCATCCTCCTCACAAAACCTGCAGGCAGTCTCCGTAGATATCCTTAGCTTCCCTAGGTATAGTTCCAGTATAGTTCCCTCAACCGTTCCTCTTCATTTCTTAGATTCATAGCCATGAAACCGGTTCCGATTCCACAGAAGGGTTCTGGTCCGTGTAAAGGCGTGTCTGCTCCTTTCTTGGCTAATTCGTCCGCTGCCTCGTTGCCTTGTTGTATATACTGCTACACAAAACTCCCAACGGCCAGCGCCTTATACACTCCTTTTATACAGATGAATGTCTCATAGCAAGGCTTATCTAGAGCAACTTGTTCCAAAAATGAATAATCGCCACGTGAACTACGATCTCAGATTGAATTTGAATAAAGCATAATTTTTGACGACTAAACCTAATAAAACAAGCACCATTATATCAGATTTAAATATATCGGATCAATGCTATCAGCTAATAGTGAATTGCGTTATGAAATTGCTTCACACATTAGCGCAACTTGAATGAAGTGAGGTATCAACGAACGATTCGAATCCAAAATTTACCGCAGTGCCGTTCACCCTGTCGCCCTCTATGGTTGAGTGTCGGCCAACCATAAAAGACAATGAACAGCATCTCGCGATAATGGAGACGAAGATGTTATGTTGGACCAGCGACGTAACGTGCAACGCGATCGATATGGAGTTGGACCGATATAACAAAGATTCAAGACAAAATTGGCGTGAACATCGAAGCTGATGAGAAACGACCAAAAGGGCGGACGGAACAACGGTGACTTGATACACTGAACTTCGCCACCACATCCAAATTAGGCCTTTTACAGAACAAAATGTCGCAACCGATCAAGATGATCCGACCTCGCTTCTCAACGGGGCAAATGCTGAAGGAGATATGTGTATATAGTATTATATACGTCAAATACACTTTCTGTTGGAGAATGCATTTCTTTGTATTTGATATTTGACATGTCATTCTGATAAACCGTTTAAGAAGTTTTTGATTCTTTCGATTTTGATTGACAGGATTGCAATAATTTCTAGTAAATTTTTTCACTGCGCATTGCGCAAGTTATCAGTTGTAACACACCAATATCGGCAAGGTCACAACGTGTGAAGAAACATTCTTGCAACGTAAACAGGTACGCAACACGATACTTTCGCTGAGACTAAATGTCCGCAACAGATCCACTTTCCGTCACATACCAAGATAAGGAAGATAAGCACCTTAACTGGCAAGGAAGAACCCCAAGCTACCCGTGACCATGGACGATATAGACCTGCTTTTGGATAATCACTACATCATAATGATCCCGGGCTGAGAGCTCACTATTTCAGATAAGAACGCTTATCGAAGGGAAGATAAGCTATATAGGGAGGTTGTCTTCGCCGAAAGAGTGACGGAGACAATAAAACACGTTTCTCTTGCTTCGTATGTATGGTAGATCACATGGTTCTCCGGTTTCCGACATTACTGAACAGTAGGAACAAGGTTGAATTGTTGCGACATTACAGGCTGTGTGTTCTGTGTGTACCATAAATATAGGCAAAGGGTAGAGTGCCAAAAGCGCAAAGCTATGTGTGATATATGCTATTAATAACACATAACTTCCTTGTTTACTACAGAAAGTTGGTACGTTGTTCGCTGTTAAGAGGTTAGCTGATTCGATTACGGAACATGCCTCTCATTCTGCGGTATTGCTAAGATCAAACATCCTCCTACAGTTGTTTTTGGAGGGAGTTGAAGTCGTTGATGGAGTCCTTGCTTAAAACACGCGTCTCGGCGTTGTACTATTCCAAAATTGGAATTAGAAAGCGTTGTCCTCCTAACAGAATTATATCCAGACATAAGGAGGAGCCTGATAAATATTCCGCTGAATTATAGCCTACACCGATTCAGCGGTAGCACTCCCTTGGATTTGCAGCAAGAAAGAGGCTGAAATTCGATCGAAGGGGAATCCAGCGGATTGTACATCAGAAGCATATTTCCTTGTCCTTTTTGTCCAATGAATTATGGTTTAATGGACTTCCATTTTTGAGAGGCGAGTTATCAACGACGCCTTTCCCTTTGTGTAATGCAACCGTTACCTATGTTTCGGTAGCTAGTGTGGTTGAGTGCCTACGATCCGTTTGTTGACAAGGAAACGGATCTGTTTCGATTGGGTGGAAGACTAAGAAACACCCCGATCCCATTTGGTCAAAAGCATCCTATATCATGGTTAAATCCCATTTGATGGATTTATTGATCAGGCAGGCGCATAAAGCGAATGATCTTTGTGGTATAGAACCGACAATGATATTGATTCAAGAGAAGTTTTACGTCCCCAATCTGCAATAGCACACGAAGAAATTGATCAGGGCTGGTGTAAAATATAATCCATTAAGGAGATAAACTGTGGAGCAAAAGATGATCTACCAGTGCATTACGAATAGGTGCCAAGATATCCAAAAAGAAGTAGCAGTAGGTACAGTTAGTTAGCTATCTCATCGCTCTATAAGTAACTATCTTATCACTCCACAAGCAACTATCTCGTAACAACAGAAGCAACTGTTCCATCGCTTTACCACACACCTAAGGACTGTTATCAATGTAATACTGACAATTCGCAATGACCACTTACGGCGAACACAGGATTTTTTTCGGGAGGAAGAATGTTTGCAAAACTTTTCAATTTCCTGAGCATTGCGCAACTGACCAGCTGCAACATGCCAACATCGACAAGTTCACAATATTGCAGGGTAAACAGGCATGCAAAACGATACTTCCGCTGAGGCAGCATGCCCGCAACAGGTTCGCATTCCGTCACATACGATCGACGACCTTGCGTGTATTAACTTCTGACGTGGTGTTCACATGCCATCAGAATTAATAAAACTTGTTGCTACCTAATGGCCACGTGAAATCGCAGCTGAATCCGAGAGAAAGCAGTTCTGAGGCCGCGCGAGCCAGAACCAAAAATAAGATTTGTAACGAAGCAGTCCAATACATAGTGCAGTAAAGTAGTTTTAAAGTGCAACCAGAAGTGCGTTCTATTTTCAGCAGGCTTTAACAAGGAGATCCTAGTAAATATATATTCTACCAGTATTTGAGTAGCATCTTCCAGGGAAGTTCTGGGGCTTCACAAGAGAGCCTATGAACACATCGACATGACCACATTAACAAGTCTTGAAACCATGGGAGACCTGCTAGCGCTGATCAGGGAATTCACGGGCCGAAACAGCGATTAAGATATCTCTCTTATATTTGAAAGGCAAGGATGCGTCGCAAGCAATTTGTGCAGTTTATGGTGAGGATGCAGTAAAAATACACAGAACATGTAGCATGCGGTTGCTCAGGAGGAAAACGTCGATCATGTAACTATTTTAAACCAGTTGCATGCCGCCAGATTTGTCAAGAAGCTCGATAAGTGGGTGCCGCATTAACTGAGTGCAAAAAATTTGATCGACCAGATTTCCACGTGAAATGAATGGAAAAGTTCAAAAGCATGCAACTGTTGGGAAGAGTGGTCACTAGGAATGAGAAATGAATCACGTACGGAATGTGTAGCGAGAGCGGTCGTGGAAGCAGTGATCAGAAGCCACAGAAGCAGTCACGCAGCCAGTATTAATGAATAAGAAGGTGATGCTCTATGTGTGATTGGGCTACAAGGCAATTATCCAGTATAAATTGCTCCAGTGCAGAGAGCACGTTCAAATCTCACTGGTGGCAGTGGAATTTGTATCATGATTTGACATCGGATACCAGTCGACTCAGCTGTGAATTAGTACCTAAATCAAATCAGGGTAATAATCTCGGGCGAGCGCAATGCTGACAACATTGCCTCCTAAAGGGTACTGTAATCCTTGAGTGTACCGTTACAGTCTTGAATGAAGTGCTTTAACACATTTCGAGGCCCTGATCCAATTGGATTATTACGCCAACGATTATTATTATTAAATTGCTCCAGCCTGGCCAAATTATTGATTGGAATTTCTGCTGTCAATAGGTAACAGAATTAAGCAAAGCAATTAAGAAATTGACTATTGACGAATTCTGAAATACTGCCTTAATCAAAAGTTTCGGGAATTGTTTCAAAAAATTTCCAATACAAAAGCATTCATCAAATCGAGACTAGTGGTTGTCGGTGACGTTCTTCACGGTGCTTTGGCTTGAGGATCTACAATGGGCTATGCCATGTAGTGTCCATGGCTTCTCAGCATCCGCATTATTTAGTTTCTTTAGCACCTCCATTACCATCCTTTCAATTTCCTATTTGCTGTCCATTCACTCATATTTAAATAAAAATAACTTCCAACAAGGTTAATAGGGAAAATTTCTAGCATTTCGAAATTATGCTGAATATTAGGAAATACATTCCTAACGTTTGTTTCCAGCAAAAGCGAAGTATTGCGCATGGTTATTCTGTGATCTAGCTGGACCGCTGTCCGGTTTGACACCCGTTTAAGGTCAACAACTAAAGGTTGATGCATAGGCGAGTTCGTTTTGGCATCTCGTCTCTTATTGAGAAAGTTTTCACTTACCACACGGTTAAGGATATTTTTAAAAAAAACTGATAAGATTAATGTTTGTATGATTTTCTGGGAGAGGTTTGTGTGTTTGGATTAATGGTGAGTACTGGAATTATAGGTGCGAGGTGACTCAAAAATAGATGAAAATATTTTATGGTCTGGAAGTTATTCTCATATTCGATATTGACATCGTGAAGCAGACCGCAAGTAATGCTGCAGAGTCATAATTGGAAAATTGAAGAACATAAGTAAATATATAGAAGGTAATAAAATTGACCCCAAGCTTATCAGGGCTGTCGTAGCGGTAGGACGCGGTTAAAATCTCACTGTGGCAGAAGAATTTTGTTATCGTGACTGGATATCGGATGCCAGTCGACTTAGCTGTGAATGAGCACCTGAGCCAAATCAGGGTAATAATCTCGGGCGAGCGCAATGCTCACCACATTGCCTCCTATAATGTACTGTAGTGGACTGTTACGGCTTCATGGCTCTGATCCAATATGAATTGTTTCGCCAATGATTATTATTATTATATTGCCTTGAGGCCGAGAGGGACTATTATCTTGGTCTAAGTTTCGCTTCTATAAGATTTGTCACAACTGCTGCAGTCACTGATAACTTATGGAAGCGAGATTTGATCAGAGGACTGGCCCACACAATCTCGGGTGAGCCATTCCACAGTCTTTTGTTGAAAAACAAATTTAACACAGCATTTATGCAGTACATCTTTTGCAGAACTTCGTGCAATTAATTTTGCACTTAACAACAATTTGTAACTAACTGGTTTTCTACATGGATTTACTTTTCGTTTAATTTCGCTGTGTTGGGCGATCGTATCGACGACTTTGTTGTAACCGTAATTGAAGCGTTCATTGAGCGGGGGATTCGGGAAAGATCGGACCCGTGCACGGCTCAATTGTTTGATCGTTTTTTTTTTCAAAACAACGTTGGCGGTCGGCGTGGATGATTTAAAAAAAGCCATTTGCACATCCGCTTTAAAATTTTATTTTATATTATACACATTCAAAGCAATAGAATGAACCTCGAAGACGGAGATAGGTGCTAAATATTTTGATTTAAATCAGATCTTTGGCGCCAAAAGCCGAAAAATTTAAAAAAATCGCCGTAATTTTGTTATTTTTTGGCGAAATTCTTTGATTGTGTTTCATTCTATAGAGAATTTCATGCTGATTAAAACCCTGTTTTTTATTTAGACCTTTCAGTGACGAAATCATCCACGCCGTCAATTTTTGACATTTTATTAAAAAATCAGTAGCACACAAAAGACAGCCTAAAAAATTTCATAAATCCTTTTTTAATTCTTAAATATGATAATATTGTATATGTGCAAATTTTCATCACAATGTCTTTTTCTCAAAAAATAAATCGTTTGAAAAAAGTAAAAAAATTAAAATTTGATCCCGTCACGTCCGCTTAAGGAGTTTTCAAATCAGAGAATTCCTTTCAGCAACGGGAGAGGAGGGGAAGAAACAAACTCTTAGCCCAAGGCCCCTCCCTCGGTCGAGTACTATCTTCTTTGCAACGAGAAGAACTCGAACGTAATGCGCAACATGACTCCACCTGTCAGCGCTCCTCAGCATCTCTCCGACAATGTTGCCTGGAGAGAGATCCCCTGCGTTTAAATAAAGTTATTGACGAATTCGATTCCAACTTCCTCAAAAAAAAAGGTGTGATGGATATTGCCCACCACCCCATTGTAAAACACACAATCAGGAGGTCGTGCCTTCCCAATCTTTTACAGGTATGACTGAAAACCTCTATGCCCACTTTAGAGCTGGGTAAGAAAATAGTCGGTCACCATGCTTCCGATTCAGCCACCCGCCTGAGTTGCTAATGAGCAGTGCGGTCCATCTCCCTCTTGTCTCATTTTGCCAAGAGAGTTGCCAGTCATTTAGTGTACGTTCACGAGAACCACCTCCCTTGTTCATGTATATGGCTTTACGCTTGTTAACAAGAATAACAACGAAAATCACTCCCACGAACACTATCACGGCCGGTTCAGAGACTGCTGCTTTGATTTGCTCGTAAAAGCTCATTTTGAGTTAAGTGACAGTCCAAGATACTTAACCGTTGGCTCTGACTCGATTGTCGACTCGCCGATCGATATGGGACGCACGGTTGAGATTCTCCTTTTAGTCAGGATGAATGCTTTGGTTTTTTCCAGTGCGACGTTGAAACCATGAGCAGTCGTCTAACCACTCACTCTCACTCTCCATCTTCGTCTGACCCTTTAGCGTCTCATAGAGCAAGGAGCTGTTCGTCAGATAATCCCTCAATATCCGTAAGAGATAGCTTGGCACGTAGGAATTGTTGTCTAGTGCCTCTAGAATATCTTTCCACCTTATGGAACTGCAAGTATTTATGACATTAAGCGTTACGAGGAACACTACCACTTTCTCGAAAGTGTGAAACAAAACCTTACGGTGTCTGTCTGTCTGTCCGTCACACCCGATTTATTCGGATGTTGGGTGAAACATAGGGGAGTGAGGGCTCAAAATATGACCCCTAAAAAGTGTAACAGGTCTCGTTCTCAGAACCTATCCAACCGAAAAATCTGAAAAAAATCACAGTGATGCATCTCTATGAAATCTAGGCCTCAAAATATATCCGGTTCCGATATCTGCACAAATAAAGTGAATAATAGTATATTTCCACATTTTAGAAATTTACCAGGCACCCCCCTTTTTTTTTTTTGGGGTAGGGTAGGTGAATGCATTTACGCACACAGTGTTGGACTCCCGATTCGGTACGTTGTCGGACTACCAACTAAACACCTCCCCATCGTCAGAGAGCTAGCCTGGAACCGTTTGTCACATTACTTCGGGCCAGCCCCCGAACTCTCCCGCCTTGCGGAGCCTTCAAATTAGGGAATTCCTTTCACCAACGGGAGGGGAGAGGAGGAAGGGAACTGCCAGTTCAAGAAACCCCCTGCCATCCGGCTCCTCCACCGGTCGAGTTCTATCTTCGTAGCAACGAGAAGGGCCCGAACGTAATGGGCAACACGGTTCCAGCTGTCAGCAGTCCTCAGCATCTCTTCCACAATGTTGTCTGGAGAGAGATCCCCTGTGTTTAAATAGAGCTGCTGACGAACCACATCCCACCTTCCACAAGAAAAAAAAAAGTGTGGTTGGCATCATCCACAACTCCATTGCAAAACACACAATCCGGAGAACGCGCCTTTCCAATCTTGTGCAGGTAAGACTGAAAACTTCCATGCCCACTTAAAAATTGGGTAAGGAAATAGTCAATCTCACCATGCTTCCGATTCAGCCACGCACCTAAGTTGCCGATGAGCCGCGCAGTCCATCTGCCTCTAGTTTCACTTTGCCAAGAGAGCTGCCACTCGTCTAGAGTGTGTTGCCGTTCTTCCCACCCTTATGTTCATCCCAGAAGTACAAAATGCATGCGTGTAATGGAGAACATAATGCACAGTTTGGTCAAGTTTGAAGAAAATCCAACCGTTATTAACAAAGTTATAGGGGGTGAAACTTTACAATTTTTTGTGAATTTCGTGCACTCTACAACCTGCATGACGTCATCATCACATATCAATTCGTCAATACCACAACGAAATGAGTTCTTATGAATGGGATCCCAAAAAATTATTTTGTTTTAGTTAATTACTCCAATCAGACATGTGTGTATGTAGGTATATAGTATGCGTGTTTGTTAACTGCGGGTAGCCCCTAATTCAGATAGATATAAGAAGTAAATCGGAAATATGGGTACGATCAATTTATATACGTGCATATATGTGTACAGTATCCGGGAATAGGCAGTTTGTTTGTTTAGACTGAGCGTAATATCTATGGCTGTAATATGTACGTATGTCTCGTAGTTTTTGAAATATATGAAGGAATATGTTGGATTTGTAGCTATATACGGATAGAAAAATTTGCAATGAAATTTTTTAAATGAGATGAACACAAAACCTTTATACCTGAAGTGCGAGCAATTTGATTTTCATATTTTTTATTTATGACTATAGTAAATTTATTATTATTGTTCACGGAAGTATAGTAATATGAAGGCTTAAAACTTTTTCTCCGCTTCCTTTCTAACCCTCAATATTATCATTAATACAAAGGGTATCCTTTATTTTACAGCCTGAGGATGCTAAGTTAGGATGGTAACGTCAAAGATCGCACGTCTTAAACACATGAGGCAGGAGAAAGATCGATTGAGGACGTAATCCGTCGTGGGTCTTCCCTATCGATCGCGGAACTCGATTCCATGCGACCGGTTGAATCATTATTTTTTTGTGTTTTATTTTTAGACTCAAGTTCCCTGAGTTGTGTTAAATAACATGTGACATGTTCAAGGGACCTCTCCCACACTGACGAGCCAGGCTGTGAAAGTGGTAGTATTTGCGGACGGACCTTCAAGGCGGTGAATTCTTCATGTTTTGGGATAGGATGATGGTTCGCGGCTCACCAACTCGTTTAAGTCATAAGAGTCACCATTTCTCAAGAACCTGGAAAACGCTGATGACACCTGGTTGTACTCTCTCACCGAGCCATGGACATCATACTCTTCCTATTTGCATTAATGGGCAGAACATCAAGTACGTGGGTAAATTTATACATATAGGAAGCGTTGTTTAGTCAACTGTACTTGATGTCGATCTACGCATTAACAGCGCTAAATCCACCTTTGCTGTGTTCTCAAAATTTGGAAAAACGCGAGTGCCCTCTCTGTCCTACTATGTAAAAGTAATACATGGAAGCTGACCACCACAAAAAGCTTCAATTTTTTTATCAATTCATGTCCTTTTTTGGACTTGGTCGGGGTGCACGCAATAGATGTTACTTCCCCGGGATTGCCGCCGAGTAAATCACCCTAGCACTACGTGGCATAAAGCAGTGGAGGGGATGTACAAGTTTTTCGAGAAATCGTGGAGGGAGTCAAAGCGGCAATCATGACGCGTAGGTGTGGTTGACGTGTACTTAGGGGAATATGCTAACCATATACATATACTCTCGCAACTGTTAAACGTGCAGTTGGTTGATATAAGAATATCGAAGTAACTAATTTAACAAAATAAATATGTCTTTGATTACATCAACTTTCGTTCGTATGATTTACCCCAAAGCGAATATTTTCATCCTGTACCGTGACAATCATGGAAAAGATCCAGTATCAATTGTTCTTTACGAAAATTTTCAACTGTTGAATTTCGATGGTAAGAAAGAAGCTAAAATGTAACTCTTCAACAACGTCATCATTTAATAACTATATTTTGTCAATGGTACTTGATATTTTGTCTCTGTAATAAAACTTTACATTCATATACATGTAGATACTTCCCTCTATATATAGACTCTATATGGTACGTCCGTTGATACAGTTTTCCGTTGTTTTTGGTTTACATTTTCGTCTAACACATTATTCGCTACAGCTAGTGTACACAATTGTAAATAGAACTTTTTTTTCGAATAGAAATTCGCAATTCTCTGCTACAAAGTTGTAATAAATTTTTGCCGCTTTCGTGAAAGGAATATTTCAATTTGCTTGATATATATTATATGTACACTGTTACTTTCGGAATCCTTCCCCCAAATGGGGGAGTTATAGCACAAAATGGAATTACTACATTATGCTAAGTACTACGTCGAATAATTTCTAAACGCAGTAGCAAATAAAGAAAATTGGAGTTCATTAAAACTACAAGTTAATAAATACTTAAATGTATGGATCGTGCACAAGAAAATGTCGACACGAAAACTGAAAAAATAAAGCGTTATTAATCAAAAAACGTTACCCTAGGAAACTTTATGATGCCTATGAAAAGCATTCATTTCATTTTTGGAATGCAAAGGAATCAGCTGCTCATTCTGCCATATATGTACTTTGTTCTCTTTAGTAGAAACCAATTTACGTAAAAGGCGATTCCTTGATAATTACAAAATTATGAATAGAATTATCACAATTAAAAGTATTATTGATAAAACTACTATTGCTGCCCATTGCCGCTTATCTGAAAGCAGAAACGAGTTAATTGACGATTATGTTGAGAACTCTGCACCTACCATTATTCATATGTAGTACTTTGGCCATCTTCTTCATAGTTGTATCCAACTTAGATTCCGTTGTTTCGAGCTCATTGCCGAAATCATCGAGCATCCTGCAAAATTCAAGGGTTATCATGATCTGAGACGGACAGCTTGAAAACTAGTTCAATACTTACACAGCCTGTTCATCCAATTCGACACCAATCTGCCGAGAAACAGTCTTGAGTGTACCGATCGAATCGCTGATAACATCCAATTGCTCATCTTGCCCTTGCAGCATTCGCTGCTGTATAGATACATTCTCTCCAATGAACTTATGTGACGGACTGTCCAGTGTTGAATAGTGACCAGGACTGTCGAGTGCATTTTCAAGTTTTGAATATTTCGTTCCACTATGTCGTGCCGCCATGCTGGAGAAATTCACAGTATTTCCAAGGATGGCTGAGTTGGTGAGATTATTGTTAGTTTCTGACGGATTATCTAGAAGCGGTTGATGTGCGGTAATATCTCGGTCCCGGCTGCGGTTCAAGTTCATTTTCTCTTTCATCGAACGGACCTCATCGCGGGTGGCTTCGATAAAGTGACGCCGGCTGGAAAGTTCTTTATTATCGATTCGAAATTTGCTTGGGTTTTTCTCTACGATAGGTGTTGACGTGAGTTGAGGATAATAACGTTTAAAGAAATTCTTATATATACTTAAATATGAAAAATGGAATAAAATTTCGTATATATTGTATAATAAGCGGTATAACATTTAGTTTGAACAGATAAAAGCAGCAGGATCACTCTCGAGACCATTCAACATCAACAACGATGCCGTATCATGCGCCCTCTCTAACCTGGTCCTGGAAAACGTGATCCGCGATGAAGATGTGGAGGCGAGAGGCACCATTCTCCTCAAGTCCCCCCAACTACTGGACTACGCAGACGATATTGACATTATGGGAAGAACAACCTGAGATGTACAGTCCGCAGCGTCTATAACGATGATATCTATGAGCGATATCACGATCGTCTTGTTGCGGATAAATTCCGGCTCAACAGGTTGCGGTGGGCGGGTCACCTAATCTGTATGGGTGAGGATGATCCATCCTGGAATATAATATAGGGCAATATCTATGGTAGCAAAACGAGACGAGGCAGATCCTGCCTGAGATGGAGCAATGGCGTAGGTGAGGACAGCTTTTAGGGATATCGAATTGGTGGACTTCGGCGCAAAACCGAGATGTCTGGAGTTCGACCGGATACCGGTTATTGCGCCGTTGATGATGATGATGATGATGAATGATAGTCTTCTGTTTCTCTACAATGTTTCTTCCTTTCATTTCAGATTAAATTTCAATTTTATTATCATTACACTTATTTGAATCAGGGTTGGGCTCCAGGCAATCGGAATTTTGGCCTATAATATGCCTTTGATAGGATAACGGGATTATAGTTGAGTAGCATAATAGGATTGCAGTGGTATTTATTTTTTATTGAATGCCTTAAGCATCAACATTCATTAGGCCGACCAAATTAGAGATTTTGAAGCGCAAAAATCATGGATACAGAGAACACAAAATATTCTGCTATTCCGCCGGTCATGTGAATTCACTTTATATATAAAATAAATTCATATGAAGTACAAAACTTTGACCTTCTATAAGTTTGTTAATAATAATTGGATTTTTTCCAAACTTCGCGAAATTATGCCCCATATTATCTCTTATACTGGTACCATTTTGTACTTCTAAGGGGGGTTTAATATACCTTTATTATTGTTAGTTGAGCAGATATCTAAACGGAATGTAATTTGAGGCGTAGTTTTCATATAGATGCACCATCTTTCGGTTGGATAGGTTCTGCGAAAGAGACCTGTTCCACTTTTTGGGCTCATTGTCCAAAGGCAGGGAAGGTATTTGGAGGGGAAGCCGCTGAAATACAGTGTAACGTCACTGCAATTCATCCGATAGGCGCGTCGATCCCTTCACCCCGGATTACGGATTTGTTAAGGACGTTTACTCCCCCTGAAAGGGAAGAATCGGTAAGGGAGGACGAACACAAAGGGAAACGTTCTGCTTGTTCCGCGGCTACTTATTTACAAGATTAACTTGCGATATTCGTAGCTGACCCGGTGGGTCATGTCATTATCCGTAACCCATGACACGCGCCTGGTCGCATGTAGCTCTGCATTTGCAACTTAGGTGAGGATAAACCTGGTACGCCAGGCTATATATATATATATCAGCGTCTTTCTAAGCCTCATTGGACTTTGGGACATTGCATCATTGGGGCTCTGTTGCAGGGTTGACTGCCTCCCCAACACTCGTCGGGAACAAAACTTGGGGATGATTTTTCAAATTCTTTTGATGGGACCCCAGGGACACAAAGACAGACTCAACACGGTTAAGGGTCGTTTAGCAACACCAGAGCGGCTCTTCGCCCTTGGATGTTTTGGCGGTTATGCCGTCAACCACCAGGGACAGGAGACCTAGGCGTCGTATGGTTTGGACGAACCAACTTAATGAATTTATCGTCCGCGCCTATTACCGTGCCACGGATTTGGAACAGAATCCATTAGGGAACAGACAGACGCTTCCCGGAACTAAGTCATGTTCCGGAGCAGAACGTTGTCAATCAATACCGGGTGATAGTGAAAAATAATCGAGTTGCCCTACCAACTAGGCAACAAATATTCCAAGAGGTTTCACTTGAACTCGGTCTGGAGTTACCAACTTACCGGACTGAACAAAGGAGCAATACGAATACTCCACTTATAAGGCACTCCATGAACCCAGTAATCAGGAGAAGCTTAATGACTGGGGTTGTCGACCCAGCTAATAATGAGGCTTTGACCGCATTCCAGGTCGCATTCAGAGTATGTTGAGATTCTCCCAGATGCTACGGCCAAAGATCCCAAAACTGAAGTTTACTTCGGCAACTACTAACATCATTGCTGCATGTTGACAGAATTTTGGCTGATCGTTTGGCTAGCGAGATTACTGCTACAGAGGTTTACAATCTGATCTACGTTGCAGCTGCCACGGTTATTCGTCTCCATAATCAACATCTTAGAGCGAATAACAGAGGTATGCGCAGAAGGACTTTACCGTTCTGGGTATTTCGACTCAACAAAAGAGTCGAAAAGTTGAGAAAGGAGATTGGTCGTGTCACGCAAGCACTTCTTGGAAATCCATCGCCAAGAGTGCACAGATGCGTTGCGAACTATCATTGGAAACTACCATCTGTCCAATGATATGCCAATCGAAGAAATCCTCGAGGTGCTGAAGCAGAAACTTGCGGTATGACAAGGCAGGTAACTGGAAGGCGCCAGCAGTTGACAAGATTCACAACTTCTGGCTGAAGCGGTTCAAGAGCACTCACAGGATATTGGCAAATCAATTTAATCAGATGATTGTCGATGCTGATTTAGTTCCACCATTTTTCACCAAGGGGATAACTTTCCTCATCCCAAGGAACAGGATGCCTCTTGCCCTTCAAAATGTTGACCTATTACTTGTCTTCCTACCATCTATAAGGTCTTCACTTCAGTTCTGTGCGCGAACATCTCAAAGCATCTTGATGTTGATAAATTGATAGCTGGGGAGCAAAAGGGATGCGCAAAAGGCTCCCGAGGCTGCAAAGAACAGCTTATAATCGATACGGTAGCTGTAAAGCAGGCTGTCCTTCGAAATATTTCGACAGCCTACATCGGTTATAAATCAGCCTTTGACTCCATATCACATTCGTGGTTACTACAAGTGTTACGCTTGTATAAAATCAACCCGAATGTCGTTCTTCTTCTGAGAACAGTAATGAAGAATTGGAGCACGAAGCTATCGGTATCCTCACAAACATCAGGAGAGATACCAAACAGACCTGGCATTTTCCAAGGCGACTCTCTAAGCCCACTGTGGTTTTGTTTGGCTTTGAATCCACTATCCCATCTTTTGCATGAAAGCAAATACGGGTTCCAAGTCAAGCAAGGCATTAAGCTATTTAATGTACATCGACGGCAACAAATTGTATGCCAAAGACGAGAACCAACTTCGTTCTTTGCTGGACATCACCATCCAGTTCAGCAGGGATATCGGCATGCAGTTGGGTTTGGAGAAATGTCGCATAAAAACAATTGTTCGAGGAAAACACACCGGCAACGAAAGATACAGTCAAAATAATATCCGAATTGAGGGTATGGATTCGGACGACGTGTACAAATACCTCGGCATATTGCAAGCAACAACATCCGCTGTGGCAATTATGAAATCTAAGTTGCTGGGGAAATTTGAACGGCGTCTGGATCTTGTCGATAAAACTGAGCTGTACGGGAAAAATAGAATCATAGCAATCAACACCTTAGCCATTCCCGTCCTTCTTTATACTTTCGGTGTGATACAGTAGAGTAATACCGATTTAGAATCTGTCAATAGACGGGTAAGGGTAGTTCTTACAAACAACAACATGCGCAATAGAGCTGCCGAAAAATTGAGGATCACTATCCCACGTCATCAGGGAGGAAGGGGGGTACTTGATTTAAAAACGTTGCACTACAATCAAGTGCATTCTCATCGTGAGTTTTTCTATGAGAAACAATCCTATAGCCAAATACATTAGGCTAACGTCATGGCAGATGATAAATTATCTCCTTTGAACTTGAGAAGCAGAGAATGGGCTCCCAGGTCGAATGCTACTTCAGTCCAACAGAAGATCGACATAGTGGAAAGAGGTCATATCAAAAATTTGTTGTTGTCAGGCATTGACATCGAAGCCTCCAACAAATGGTTGACTAATGGTGTACATTTCTATGAGACCGAAGCATTCCTACATTCAATTCAGGATGCTTCACTCCCAACAAAAAATTATAAACGGTACATTCTTCACGACTCCTCAATCACCTACTCCAGTTGTAGGTTATGCAACTGTGAAGAGGAGACCATGTGCAGCACATAACATCTGCGTGCAGGATGTTGAGCGGTACCGAGTACACCAATCGTCATAATTCCGTCTGCAAGATTCTCCATCAAAACCTTGCGTTGAAGTATAACTTAGTGGCAACCTACCATCCTTACTATAAATATACTCCGCCGAGAATCTTGGAAAATGATCGGGTCAAACTACTGTGGGATCACACTATTACCACCGACCACAGTGTTAACCATAACAGACCCGATCTAATTCTGCCTCTGAAGGAAGAACGAACGTGCTTTATAATCGATGTAGCCGTACCGTTGGACAGCACGAAAAAATCCAGAACTACGGCCCCTTGGCAGACGATATGAAGCAGACTTGGAGACTACAAAAGATCGAAGTAGTCTCAGTGGTAATTTCAGCGACGGGGTTAGTCCCGCAGAACTTACATAAAGCGCTGAAAACGCTCGATCTTAAGGGCTGGACTATACATGGAGATGCAAAAAGCGGTTATCCTGGCAACCTGTGCTATAGTCCGAAGAGTCCTGTCCGGTAACAATCTGACCTAATCGGTTTCAGTCTTGATCCGCACTGTCTTCGATACAAGATTCATGTCTCTGTAGTGTAGAACCACCGCGTCATTGGCTGAAGTGTTTGCGACAATCGGGATGTAGCTACACATTTTCGCATGGTCGCACAAACTTTGCGTTAAAACGCATCATCGCTGTGATGCGGGCCTTTGAATGTTGCCTTCAGCTCATCCTTAGGTTGGTCGCCCATCGGTCCGGTTGGGCGGGAAGAGGGTCCGTTGGCTTTTTTAACTATATATATATATAATATAACAATGCTTTATTATTGATGATGTATGATTGCATAAATCATATCTTGGATTCTCGGCGTTACTCAATTTAGATAAAGCTAAAACCGATTTCAAATATTCAAGTTTTGTGAAAATTATTTAAATCGCCGAACCTTCCTGTTCACCACATGTTATTTTCGGAAGAAAATAGCAGACATGGCCCCACGTTCCAGTCAGTGAACTATTAGAATTATGAGGAACGCAAGGATTCTTTTCGTTTTAACATTCAATCCCACCATTTAATAATTTTTAATTTCTTCCTTACTAGCAAACGAACGCAATCCAAAAGACTACAGTCACACAAAAATGAATACCTTAACCTTCCATTGTTTCAATAAAGATACCACTGCCAATTCGAAAAACGCTCAAAACTACTTTTAACTTTAGGTCACGTGTACTTGCAACTAAGTGCAAAAACATCTAATATTAAATAATACTCTACTATTCACCTCCACGAGAATGTATTATAATTCATCCGATTGGCCTCATGCAATTTATGAATTTACAATGAACGCTCGACAACGAAGTGAATTTTTCAATTTTTAAAGTACTTCTCAAGGAATGTGTATCACTCTTTATACTATGGCTCTCACAGTGCAGTTAGAGGATGGACAAAGGAGGTTATTTCGGATTTTGGATGACAGACTGGCGCATGACTATAATGCACCTAAAATGTACATTGATCAAATATTACGATCCTTTGGGCAACGGGAACCACAGACTCTAGGATGCTCTAGCAAAGTACCTCGGAGAAGAATCTTTCAGCAAACGTAACGAACCATTTGAGACATCGCCCTGAGTTAAAGAAACAGTGGTAAACGCACCGCGCCAAACAAATGGGAGCGATTGTGGTATGTTTAGTTGCGTATTCGTTGAACACATTACAAGAAACCAGGAAGTAACATTTTGACAATAAAATGTACCTTAATTCAGAAACAAAATGAGACTACTTGAGGAAGCGCTAAATCAATCATTTACAAAACCTGCGCAAAACAAGGACTTATAAACCTAGGAGGGACCATGAACTAAAACGACGGACGCCGACAACAGCAAAATATTACCACACGGAGTTGACCTTTTATTAATGTTGTTAATGATTCATCCGATTTTGGAATAATGGACATTAGATGGGCATAGAAAGCAGAGAATACTGTACTAAAAGGGGGAGCAGTTGTACTAAAATATAACTCTGAAACCTACGTCCCGCGAAATAGTGAAGCAAGAGTGCAAAGTTCTAGGAAAATCTTTAGGTTATTTGACGAACTTCGCCACGAACGGACAGCGATGACACGTAGGTCTGGTTGAGGCACTATGCCTCAAATAGGAGTTTTTAAAACTATATATATATATATTTACCTGAAGGTTAGCAGAGCTGTGGAAATAGAAGGGATTTTCGGTGATAGTCTACATAAATTGATCAACATTTTCTGAAGAAGCTGTGCTCCTGCCTAGTGGTGAATACCGAATGAGTTTTCTACTAACTTTCCCCAAATTCTATCCGAAAATCTCGCCCCCTTATACAAGCGGGGCAAGGTGGGAATTGGAAAGTGATAATTTCTTTCTCTAAAACTACTCAACCGAAAAATCTGAAGAAAATCACAGAGCTACAACTACATCGTGTTTAGGCCTTAAAACACCATCCACAGCCGATACCAGTTTAAATTAAGTTAATAATAGTATATAACTCTATTTGTTATTAGTATTTTTTTAAGAAATTGACTGGAACTCATTAAATTTACCCTACCATCACCAAGTTTTGCAGTGATATAGGGTAAGGTAGATAAGATAAGTTGTAATACTACAGAGCATGATACCACCCAGTTTGGTGGGAATCACACTATTGCTAACAAAGTTATAATAGGTTAAAATTGTCTCTTTTGTGCAAATTTAATGCAATCTAAGACTGGCACAGGAAATCTTTCATTCGTGAAGCGTTCAGCTTCCGGTTTCGCAAATTGATTATTTTATTTTATAATTCGTGGACTGAACAACAAATAGGTTACTGGTTAGTGTTTACAATTTGTTGCAAAAAAATCCAAACCCCCTTCCTTCCAGTATAATTGTCCCCCGTGATTTTTGGATTGACTGCGGTTGATAGAAATCATACATTGCCTTCTCAGTAAGCAGTTTTCTTCCGATATTTAGTTTATTCTGTACAAACACCCGTCGATTTTGCTGAAATATAATTTTTCAAGGGACATAGTGGCTGCTATCATCGCTCATCTGTAACATCAACTGATTGTGATTCTAATCAGATAAGGCAAAGCGCATGGAACAAAAGGCTCCAAGTGAACTTTGAACGCCTTGTCATTTGCAAACTGAGTGTAATTTACATTACATGCGTCCGCGGCATTGTCTTGCCCACTTTGCGCCTTATCTCGAAATATACGTTTCATTAAAAACATCTTACCGCAAGAAATTCATTATCTATGTTCGCTCCGAAAATTTACTGAGCTGAGGCTCACAAAGCGATGTAGCGGTTTATCTGGGATCATCTCTATTTTCACCGTCCACTTTGCCTAGCCCATCGGCGAAAACGTGACTCAGCGTCGTTCACAAGAGGAGGCTGCTCCAGTAGTTTTGTGTCGCAATAGGATTGCTTCTGTCGCGCGACCCCGTTCGGCCGTGTACTAATTAGATTGAAATGTCATAGCATTCCAAGGAGATGGGCACGGACCGGCTCGAGATGTGCAAAGCAAGCTTAATTTAAAAAGGATATAAATCGTGTCTTCAAGATCCTCCAAATCCCATTCGATGCTCCTCAGAGAATTCCTTAACTCTGTTGTAGTCCACTCGACTTCTGCTCCGCTACCGTCACCCAGTTCTCGCCAACGGAGATACAATCCTCGGGTTTTGTTAAGGGCCTTAAACACTTCGCTGCAAAAGGATGAAATCGACTTTAGCAATCAGGTGGACACAACTGAGCAATGGGGAGGGAATATAATGAGACGCACTCCTTGACTACGAAAAATGGATCCTCCAAAGACATGACACTCAGAAAGGTTCCGGGAACGAAATTACTGCATGGAGATTGGGGTAGAAACCTTCACTAGCGAAATCGGGGACGCGAAACTCCCGCCGGGCACGAAAATAAAGCGCGTTTTAAACGTCAGTCGAATTTTTCAAACTGGACTATCTCTCCCGATTTGAAAACCAGAACGCGATTTATCGCTGCAGGAATGCAAGCGACAAATTCCTTATCGTGGTGGACGCGCAACAAAAGCTCTATCGCTTCTAAATGACATCGCGCAGACCTGAGAAAATGTGTGGACGATGCAAGGGAAAATGGGAAAGCACTATTCCGCCTCTCACCTGAGCCCCACTGTGCGCCTGTGTACTGGTCATGTACTCTGGGAAACTCGCTCCCGGTTATCCGCGCCCCGTGCCCCGGATGAGTGCTGATAAGATTTGTGGAAAATCCATAAAAAAGAAAACAAACTGGACACGGACGAACAACACCGTGGGAGAATTGTCAAGTTTGACAGACTCGTAGCGAAGATGGCACTGAGCGCTTTTGTTTACGTGCGACTATTACGTGAACTACAAGATGTTTACTTTTGCTTAAACGGCACAGGGTGATGACGAAAATTTACTGTCGAACATTATAGCCAACGAATAGAAGAGTATTTTTAGATTTTAATTTTTAGTTTCGTTTATTTGCGGTCATATTGGCCTACAATAAAATATGAAGCAATTACAACACGAACTGCAAATGACATGGCTAAAAGGCATTAAGAAGAGATCCAAATGACTAATACAAGTTTTTCTACATTAGGCGCTCTAAATAGCGAACAAGTCGCTCGAAATAGCGAAATTTTCTGAATTTTCAATTTAAATTGTTCTCTCTCTTTTTCCTTTGTTAGATCCGTCGGGATATACATATTATTTTTATAAAATTATAAAATATTTTGTGCAGAACAAAATCGATTCTTTGTTTGTCTGCCACACGCATTTTTCTCGATTTCTCGATTCAATAGTAATTTGGTGGACATATGGGAACTGTGAAATCCCATATATATAGTGAGTGAGATAAATTTACGGTGAGCTTAAAAGGGGCTCCCGATGCATGCAAAAGGGGGAGGTATTTTTCCACCGTATATAGTAATGTATCAAATGAAAGGTCTCGATTAGTATAATACTTTCTGGAAACGATATTATTATAGTTCTGACGTGAATTGCAATGTACGCACGTAAAGAGTCAAAATGTGCACACATAAAATTACACAGGGCTCATTTTCAGAAACCACCCAATTCGAAAAATCACAAGCGCCTCAAAATATGGCCAATTCCAATATCTGCTTAAATAATTTTTACTAATAGTATATCACCAACTTTTTGAATTTAACTGAAAAGTTCCCGTACGTTCATCCTAGGAATACCAAATTTTGCAGCAGCATAGAGGATAGTATCGCGGATAATACTTCGCGGAAATCCGTCTATTATCACCAAAGTTATAGCAGTGCAAGCTTATCGATTTCGGACGTATGTAAATTTTACATTTCCCATTTACATGTATGTATAATAATGTATAAATCAAAGTTCGCGAAAAAACAATTTACTCCCAACCATCGCTCAAATACTTGGGAGTAATTATTGACAGAAGACTCAACTTCAAAAGACACATTGAGTACGCCGCAACTAAAGCCATCGTTACAACGATCTCGAGGATACTGCAGAACATTGGTGGGAAAAGACAAAGTCAACGTTTTCTACTCACCAGGGTAGTCAGCTCCGTGCTACCCTACGCAGCTCCAGTTTGGGCAACTGCTCTAAATATTAAAGTGAACTGCCGAAAATTGGGAATGGGGTATCGGTTAAGTGCACTCCGGGTATGCAGTGTATATCGGACAACATCAGGAGAAGCAGTATATGTACTAGCAGGGATGCTCCCCATAGATATCTTGGCGAAGGAAAGTCGAGGACTCTACGACAAAACGTATGCAGATGGAGAGTCTAGCGCATTTCGACGGCAGCTGGCACGGTGGGAATCTATCGAACGGTGGCAAAAGTGATGGGACGGGTCCCAAACTGGTCGTTGGACATACCGCATCATTCCGGATATTCGGGGATGGTTTGAATGAAACCATGGGGAATTAAGCTACGAGTTAACACAATTCTTAAGTGGACATGGAGGTTATCGTGCTTATTTACATCGATTTGGTCACGACGAATCACTATGCTGCCCAAGATGTGGTAACGTGGCTGAGAATGCGGAGCATGCCATATTTGATTGCCCCAGGTCCACCGCGCCCTGAAAAAGAATGGAAGCGGTCGCAGAAAGGCGTTTAACATCCGAAAACATTGTGGAGTCTATGCTGGAGTCAACGGATACCTGAAACCACGTTGCAAGGGAACTGTAAGCTATTCACCAACAGCTTAAGCAGGAAGAACTACGACGAAAACAAGGAATGGGGAGAACCATAATGAGCCACAGTTAAAAGCTGATCCAGCCCCGCGACGTAATACTTGATAGGAGTTCCGTGGGGAGAGTGGAATGAGAAGGAGGTGGTTTTAGTGAGTAAAAGTCTCACATAACTGCGTGGCAGGAGTCAGCAGTAGGTTTTGAACCTTTCCACCTTTCAACGCCGAAAAAAAAAGACAAACAGAAGGACAGACAGACATTGAACCGATATTAATAAAACAAAACCTTAAAAACGATAATAATAGTATATTATTGCAAATTTGGTGCGAACCCCGTTAAGTTCATTCTAGAGCCGTTAAATTTTGCATTAAAGTAGGCTTCAATTAAACGGGTCATACTTGGTCGAAATTTTATTTTTATTTACAAAGACATTGTAGATTATGCTTCTCCTAAATCTCACGAGATAAAATATCTGTACTACACCGAATTGAATATCAGGTATATTCAACGTGTATACACTACGAGCTACACATAGATTGAACCGTCGTGTAGCCAAATAAATTTAACAAAACTTTTGATACCTGAAACTTCCAGCTTCTGGTTTCCCGACATGCATTACCTTATTTAGACTATATCTGTCCAATATTAAACGATATAAGCTTGACCTATAATAAAGGTATAAGTGCAAGCTAGACTTATAATACAGAATATATAATGATAACCTATTTTAAATATGTTAGACCATCCTACTACTTTGCATATTCAAGGAACTATCAACTTTTTATTTTTTTTGTTTGTTAGGTGTATAACCATTGTATATCGGAAATATAATAATTTTGATCTCCACCTCCACGTCGTGAACGCTCGGTGTTTTTTCTTAATGAAAAACTGTAAATGGAGAAGAATGAAGGTGAGTTCCCGCACCTAAAAACGGGACAAATTGTACCAACTAGTCCTCCAGTTTGGGGATTGGATAGGGATGAGAAACCTACACGGGAAACCCAAGTTATGAAGCTATAGAAGGAGCCTCGGACGGGATGGAATTTGAAACGACGAACCCGGCAACGACAACGGAATAACGATTTGCGCATTTTCGCATGGAACGTGCACTCCCTGTACACACCGAATGCTGCTCAGCAGCTAGACGATAACCTGTTCCAATATAAGGCTGATGTAATAGCGTTGCAAGAGATGCAATGGACAGGGACCGGTTTCCTGGAGAAGAGCCACTACACTGTATATTATAGCGGCCATCCAGTAAACCATCTGCTCGGAGTGGGTTTCTTAGTCAACCAAAAAATGAAATCTGCTGTTATCGGCTTTGAAAATATAAGCGAAAAGCTATGCACTCTACGTTTGCGAGGCAAATATAGAAATATAAGCCTCATTAATGTTCACGCCTCTACAGAGGAGACTGCAGAGTCAGAGAAGGATACATTCTACAAGACAGTTGAGCGGACCTTCGAAGCCTGTCCCAAGAATGATATCAAGATCATACTTAGAGATTTCAACAATCAAGTAGGGACGGAGCGGGTATTCTGGCGATAAGTCGGCTCCCATAGTCTACATAAGGATACCAATGATAACGCACTGCGGACGGGACCACTTTCAACCGAATTGACCACGTGCTGATTGAACACTGCCACCTCTCAGCCTTGATGAATGTCAGAACATATAGGAGGGTCAATATAGACTCGGATCACTATCTTGTTGGCATAGTGCTTCGGGCTCGAATTATAACACCTATAAGGGGGAAATAGACGCCGCAATAATCGCAGCTAAGAGATGTCCTGGAGTGGAAGCATCAGCAAATGACCTTCACAACCACTTGAAGAACGTTACCATTGGTACGGCCACAAACATACTTGGCCCCAGCCAGAAGAAAAGTCGGAGCGGCTGGTTCAACGATGAATGTGAGCTAGCAACGGAATGGAAGAATGCCGCATACCGAGGAATGTTGCATATTCAAAGAATGGGACCATACGAATAGACTTTTCACTAACTCCATCGAGCGGAGAAGCGACTTTACAGACGGAAAAAGGAAGCCTGGAGGAACGAACAGATCTGTGAACTCGGAACGTACAGGAAGCAACCGCACCAGGCGCGGAAGTTTTATTAACTAGTCAACAAGACAAGGAGGGAAATCTGATTTCCGACAGAATGGGCATACTGGAGCGCAGGATTGAGTGTTTTGATGAACTGCTCAAGAACCAAAATATCGGTGAGTTGGAGGTCTCGCCAACTGAAGACGAGGGATAAATACTGGCACCACCAAGCATAGAAGAAACAGTCCGTGCAATCCACCGGCTTAAAAACCTAAGTCGCTGGAGCCAATGGAATTACAGCCCAGTTGGTTAAATATGGAGGCAATCAACTACATCAAGTGGTTCATCAATTGATGCTTAAAGTGTGGGACAGCGAATCAATGGCTGACGACTGCCAACGAGGCATTATCTGTCCCATACATAAAAAGGGAAATATCAAGCCGCCCATCAATTATTGAAGTCACGTATCATCTATAAGATATTCTCCGCCATCTTGCTAGGCTGAACAACCCCATACGCCCAGAGGATCATTGGCCCATATCAAAGAGGCTTCACTTCCGGCAAATCAGCAACAGATCAGATTTTCTCTCTGCGGCAAGCGATGGAAAAACTGTTGGAATATGGACGTTAGTTCACCATCTGTTCATCGACTTTAAAGCCGCCTATGACAGCATACCCAGGGTAAAACTGCACACGACCACGAGAGAATTCGGTAACCCGACGAAATTGATAAGACTGACTAGGCTGACCCTGACCAATGTGCGAGGCCAGATAAAAGCAGAAGGATCAGTCTCGAGACAATTCAACATCAACAATGGCGTAAGACAAGGGGATGCCCTATCATACGTCCTCTTTAACCCGGTCCTGGAGAAAGTGGAGAGAGAGGAACCATCCTTTTCAAGTCCACCCAACTACTGGTCTACGCTGATGATATTGACATTATGGGAAGAACGACCCGAGATGTACAGTCTACCTTCAACCAAATCGCGTAGGCGGCGCGAAATCTCGGACTGCACATTAATGAAGGCAACGTCAGCGCCAAAGACCACAGAACGAACAACATCGAATCGCACTGGTCAAACGAAAACAACAAAGATAGGAAACTTTGAGACCGTTGAAAATTTCTCCTATCTAGGGTCGAAAATCACAACTGATAACAGCTATGACGATGAAATCTACGCACGGCAAAGAAAAATTGCGAAATCTCGGCCGCGTTCGTGCGAAGAATCCCCCACAGGACATGAGGATGGACGATTCCGTAGCCTACATAACGATGAAATCTATGATGGTTATGGTTAAAATCCGGTTCAACAGGTTGGGGTGGGCGGGTCACTTAATTCGTATAGATGAGGATGATCCAACCCGGAAAGTGTGTAAGGGTAATATCTATGGTTGAAAAAGAGGACGAGGCAGACCCTGCGTGAGATGGAGCAATGACATAGGTCAGGACGCCAGACAGCTTTTAGGGATATCGAATTGGTGGATCTCGGCACAAATCCGGGATGCCTGGAATTCCTTATTAAGGTAGGCCTAGACCGAATACAGGTTGTTGTGCTGTTGATGATGATGAAATGCATATAAGTAGATCTCATAAAGTTTTTTGAAAGCATTTTTGTTTTATCATACTTTGGAAATGAATTCCTTATTGATAATGCAAGAAATAGGTTTATCGAAATATGCTAGAGGCACATTACTCTAGGGTGGATATCTCGGATCAATGCTATCAGCCAATGGAGAACTACGTTATGAAATTGCTTCACGCATTAACGCAACCTGGATGAAGTGGCGTTCCACAACTGGTGTTTTTTTTAGTCGACTCATCAACGAATATGTTGTTATCGTGGTGTCGTCTCCTCTGTCATGCTCTGTGGTTCTGAATGTCGGCTAACTACAAAAAACAAATCGGCGTCTTGTGGTTATGGAGACGAAGATGTTGCGTGGGACTAGTGGCGTGACATGCTTTGATCACATTCGAAATAATGATATCCGCGATCGATATGGGATTGCACCTTCTTTTACTTCAGCCTTTGTCCCGTTCACAAGCGGGGTCGGCTCCTGATATGGGATTGCGTAACGGTACACTACAGTACACTGTAGGAGGCAATGTGGTCAGCATTGCGCTCGTCTGAGATAATTACCCTGATTTGACTCAGGTACTCATTCACAGCTGAGTCGACTGGTATCCGACGTCAAATCACGATACAAATCTCGCTGGTGGCTGTGAGAGAATGACAGAACAAAATGGTGCAATCGATCAAGATGGGCCTACTCGCTTGTAAATGGGACGAAGGCTAAAGAGAAAGAAGAAGAACTCAGGGAAATATGTTTCACTTGTGCCTTTAAATTTTTCAAAGGGTTTCTTTGAAGTGGAAGAGAACTTCCAACCTTTGAAGTGAAAGGAAAAATATGAAGTGACTTTGGCAAAGGATTAACAGTGTCTCGATCTAGTAAAAATATTATCGTCAAATCAAAATTTCAATGGAGAAAAGAGATAATAGGTGAGGAGAATAGGTTCTTTTTTTTTTGAATAACATCAAGTGTCATTTTACTGAGCGTATGGGCTAAAATGTTATCGGCATCTATAACAAGAAATATAATGCCTATGACATGTCTTTCACTAGTTAGACTGCGATAAATTTACATGAAATAAAAAATCTTGATTTTCTATTACTTTGTTAATAATAGTTTAATTTCCTCCAAAGAAAAATTAGACTTTATATTATCATTTATGGGTCTGGATGGCTCAAGTGGTTAGAGTGCTGGGCTGTCGTAGCGCAAGGTCGCGATTCAAATCTCACTGGTGGTGGAGGGATTTATCGTGACTGAATGTTGGATACCAGTCGAGTCAGCTGTGAGTACCTGAGTCAAATCAGGGTAATAATCTCGGGCGAGCGCAATACTGACCACATTGCCTCCTACAGTGTACTGTAGTGTATCATTACGGTCTTGAATGAAGTGATCTAACACACTTCAAGGCCCTGATCCAATTGGATTGTTGCGCCAATGATTATTATTATCATTTATACTTTACTCGATACTCTACTCTATATTATCCTTTATAAGTTTAATTTTGTAAATCTAGGACGAACTTAAGAGAGGTTTCCGTATTTTCCCTTGTTTTTTTATATTTATTTTATAACATTGACATAGCGAACAAGCTTAGTTTTATTGCCGCCATTTCCTGAGTTCGCGTCCGATTTGCCGCCAAAAGATTACCGTACTATATTTATAATGTGTTCATGGAAATTTATTCACTAACAAATTATGTCTGCACGTACATTTGTCAAGCAATATCGTGATGTTCGCAGTTACTTGTGTTCTTCTTACATCAAGTGCATAATTGTCCCAAGCAATTTAGAGTTTTTAAGGTTTTCTTGCAAGACAAAAACTTCTTAAAACCTCAACATCGTACAACATCGCTAAATGGTTGGTCGATGAATGCCAAAAATTGGGATCCATTAACGGAAACCAATCCGTAAAAAACTCGAAAGAATTGATTGATAGATTGAGTGCAGTGGGGGCTTTGGCGGATAATGAACGACTAGTGTCATTTGACGTCAAAGCTCTATTCCCAAGCACGCCTGTAAGAGAAGCCATAACAAAATTTGAAGAGTGGCTACTACGGTTTGGCTCGACCCCAGAATGGAGGAAAAAGGCTAAACAATATGCGAGGTTGGCTTCCCTCTGCATGAGTGAGAACTATTTCACTTTCAGGGGTAAATATTTCAAAACGACCTCAGGTGTAGCGATGGGCAATCCCCTCTCCCCACTCCTTAATGAAATTTTCATGGCATCACTAGAGGAAAAAATGGAGGAGGATGGATTATTGCCAAATAAATGGTTCAGGTACGTGGACGACATTTTGGCAGTGATCCCGGACACAAATATCCAAAATATGCTGGATAAAATCAACACGCTGCACCCTAAAATAATCTTCAGCCACGAGATTGAAGCAAATAATCAATTGGCTTTCCTAGATTTGACAATCAAACGTCAAAATGGACAAGTTACCTTTTCTATTTTCAGGAAACCGACCAGCACTCAACGCACCATCCCGGCCACTTCGTTCCACAGCTACCAACACAAAATGGCTGCTTATGGCACCATGATCCACCGCCTCTTAACAATTCCGCTCACTGAGGAAGACTACCTGAGAGAAAAACTCTATATCTTGGACACGGCTATGAAGAACGGGTACCCCAGCGCCACCATAGAAACAATGATTAAGAAACACACCCGAAGGTTAGAACGTAGTAATCTTACTACACTCTATAGCCAACAATCAACCTTAACTGCTCAGAAAAGATCAAGTGTCACCTTCTCAAACTTGTCCAAACACATACAAAGGACATTGAAAAGGTTTGACATACAGCTGGTAGGATCAAGCCGTATCTACCAGCTAAAAACCCAGCTGGCGGGGGAAAAAGATCCAAAAACGGTGGAAGAGATGAGCGGCATCTATAAAATCGCCTGCTCGGAGTGCCCGAAGGTATATATCGGGCAGACAAAAAGATTGGCAACCACTAGATTTAGGGAGCACATGAAGGAGGCAGAGCTGGCTGTAAAGCACTCCCGAAAACCCACTAAATCTATGGTGGCAAAACATATGGTCGAATGCGGCCATAAAGTAAGCGCTGATGACTTGAAAGTCCTAAAGCAAGTAAGAAAGACTAACCAACTGGATGCTTACGAAAGCTGGTTCATCAACAAACAACCGGTTGACACTAGGTTGAACTCAGATTTGGGTAACTGCTATTCCCCATTATTTAGAAAACTCTTAAAGTAAAATAATCTCGTCTTGTTTTAGGATTGATAAATGAGCTATTAGGAAGTGAATTAAATATTCTTTTTCAGGACCTAGATATAAGTTTTAAGATACATTAGCTATTAGGTAGTTAAATTAAATATTTATTTTCTTTTTCAGGACCTAGATATAAGTTTTTAGTCATAATTATAATATCATAGTATAGAATAGTATAAATAGAACCTTAATGTCTATAGATGAGCAAACTTGTTTGCACTGATGAAGGGAACAAGTGGTTCCCGAAATATCGGTATTTGCAAGAATAAATACCCACACCAACGAAAAAGAAACAACAAGTTTTATTATTTCAATTAATCAATCGTTGGAAACACCGCATAATTTCACTCTGATTCTTAAAACCATTTCGCTGTTCACATTCGCAATATGCACAATTAGCAACTTGCGACGAAATACATGATTTCGCGGCGGTTTGGTTACTAAAAACTCTCATTTTAGTAATCCGATAATTTTCCGATGAAAATTTCATGCACGGGAAGAACTTATAAGAGCTCTATTGTACGGTTTCTTTCAATGTTTCATATGAGTGCAATTTCGATGCTTAAAATTTCAAATGCGTTTTTTTCAAAATAGCAAATTTCGAGTTAGTCATACCGATATCTTGAACAATTTTTTTTTGATGGACTTTTTACTGCATGTTCAGAACAACTTGCTCTTCGATACTAGATAGATAAATAGATAAACCCCATCTTACATACCCGCTTTAATAATCAACCACTAACTGACTGCGTACAAACTTTTGTCATATTTATTTGCGCTGCAATTTCAAACCTGACCAACGTATGTATGTATTTTCCTTTTTTATTAGTAAATGTTTAATGAAATTGGAGCCATATAGCATTTAATACAAATCTTATGCCAAATTCACATGTTTGTCAAATCTCAATAAACCCTCGCAAACACAAACATGTTGATAGGGTGTCAAATTTAGTTTATGTAGGTTTGCAAGCTCTTGCAGCGATCCGATCGAGTGTCGTTTTTTGGCATAAATCAAAGGGCATTTGGTTCCCTCCGCTGGAAACTCTAACGTATTTGCAAACATGTAGATGATGATGTTTAGGTTGGCCAAACATTTGTGAAATTTTCCAGTTAGCGGCAAGTGCCAAACGTGTAAACCCGTCATTATGTTTTCGAGGGATTTGAATTATAAGAATGATTTAACTCTTAATATACCAAGCTCCTATCATCGTTGTTTTCTAAGTTAAGGTCTCGTAGGGAGATGAATGCCGTAATAACCACAGTTAACATAGGCCCTGGAGATAAAGCATCCACAAATAATCTTCAGAGCCGCCTGAAGAACGTTGTTATTGTCTATCCAGTATAGACCACAAAAACATTTGGCCCCAGTCGCAAAAGCCGGAACGGTGTAGAAGAATACTGCATATCGGACAATGCTTTACTATTCAATGATTTCGGGCATGCGCAGAACCCTTTCACGAACTCTGTCGAGCGCAGAAGCGGCTTCACCGACAGGAAAAGGAAACCTGGTAGCACCTACAGTTCCGTGAACCCTAAAGGTACTGGCAACAGTCACCAATAAACCAGCAGGATGAAGTCATACACACCTGACAATTATGCTATCGTGTAGGAGCTATTGGACCGATAGGTTGAATATTTGTATGAACTGGCAGCAACCAGAATATCGGCCAATTGGAGGTCCTCGTCAACTGAAGACGACGAACAAATCCTGCCACTACCAAACATGGAAGAAACAGTTCATGCAATTCATCGGCTTAAGAACACATACATCGTCAGCAGAAGATTAAATTAAAGCTGGTAAAATATGGAGACGACCAGTTACAATTCAAGATATGGGGCCGCGAATAAATGCTTGGTGACTGGCACATATATGAAAGGGAGATATCACGCAGTGCAGCAATTATAAAGATATCACGTTGCTGAGTATCATCTATAAGATATTCCCCGCTAGCAAAGGGACTTGACTACAAGCTAATCAGCAATAGATCAGATTTTCTCTGTGTGACAAACGACCGAAAAACCATTGGAATAGCACAATCAGGTCGGGTATGGCTACGCTTATGGTAAAACTGCACATGGCTATGAGAGAGTTTGGTATCCCGACTAAATTAATAAGACTAACTAGGCTCACTCTTATCGATGTGTGAGGCCAGAAAAGAGTAGCAGGATCCCTCTGGGGACTATTCAATATCAACAAGAGTTTAATACAAGCGGATGCTCTATCGTGCATCCTTTTTAGCCTAACTCTGGAAAAAGTGATCTACGATCGTGATGTAAATGCGAGAGGCACCGTCCTCTACAAGTCGGTGCCGATGTGCTACAATGCAGCGGGTAGCATCACATCCACTACCGGAAATCCTGCGATACATAAATGAATCCGGGATATTCCGTTAAACGGGGGAATCGAGTACAATATATCACTAGAGTCTGATTGCTCAGAGGCTTTGCCTCTCTCCCACCTCAAACACAGACACATGGCTTCAATTATGGTGTCCGGGGACGCAAGCTACCTTTCCATTGAATGGTGATGACGATGACGCTCCCATGAAGGTGTAACAGACATCATCCACTAGGTCTTTACAATAAATGCAGTCGGGCGAAACGTGATTTTCTGATTGTGTTCAGGTAAGATTGAAAATACCCATGTTCGCTGAGCAGCTAGGTTATGTAATGGTCAACCTCATCGGGCTTTCGATTGAAGCACGACCTCACGTCTTTTATGAGATGCGCGGTCCATTTACCTCTCGTGCGCAGAGAGAACGGGCTTTCTCTTCACAAGGGACAACTTCCTTATTTCCCTCACCTTTTTTGACGTATATAAACCTCCGCTCGGCAGTATTATCATTTCAGCTGCCTTCCGAGACAGTACGAGTAGACTGCCACAATTTGCAGAGCCCCTCGCCTCTGAACTTTCGCTAGGGGCTTGCGGTACATTTCTTTACTGTGTTGCGAATCTGCTCGAAAAAGCTCATCTTCGTGGCTATAATGCTGACGAGGTAATTCATCGCCGGATTCGAAAAGAGAGGACTGTGGGAACTCCCTCTTTGGACAGGACAACGACTTTGGTCTTGTTCAAAGGATCGGACCAAGGATAAATCCCTGAGGCGCCCCCGATGTTATGTTCATGCAACGCTGCCGTAGAGTAGGGCACGGTCCTTTAAATAGTCCCACAACATCCGCAATAGGTAGCTTGGAGTATGGAAACGATTTTCCAGTGCCTCGAGCATGTCGCACCACCTCGCAGAATTGAAGGCGTTTCTTACGTTGAGAGTTACTAAGGGGCAGGAGTGTACGACAAAAACTCACTAAGAACAATTGGTCCTTGAAATACCGGTATATAAGGAATAAAAACCTTACTATTCCGCATTTAAAAAATAAAATTTATCTTTTTTTGTCATTATAAAATAAGCCGAAACAATGACACACACAATCGAAGAAAAAAAATTCGAAATATTCTTTCATATATTTCAAAACACAAGATATATTTAAAAAAAAATATATATATATATATATATATATATATATTATAAAAGATATCAATAGTATGTTCATCCCAAACAAACAAACATTGCCTACCATCTTACACTAATGCTTGCATAAATATATCTAAATAAGCATCGGAATATTTCCCTTGTACCCGTGCACAAAAGCATACGAGTACATGTGCATATGTATATATATACACGTAAATTGAACGCCGCGGCTAATAACATACATATGTATGTATTCACCTGAATTGGAGACTACCTGCAGATTTATTAACATATTTAAACATACGCCTGTTTCGAGGAATTGATTCTGATGTACGTGCAAGTGAGATTTGTATCGTGATTTGACGTCGGATACCAGTCGACTCAGCTGTGAATGAGTACCTGAGTCGAATCAGGGTTAATAATCTCGGAGGAGCGCAATGCTGACCACATTGTCTCCTATAGGGTATCGTGTAGTGTACCGTTACGGTCTTGAATAAAGTGCTTTAACACATTTCAAGGTACTGATCCAATCTGGATTGTTGCGCCAGCGATTATTACTATTAATGATCTAGGACCGGTTTCCTGGAGAAGAGCCACTACACCATATATTATAGCGGCCATCCAGTAAACCATGTGCTCGGAGTAGGTTTCTTAGTCAGCCAAAAAATGAAACCTGCTGTTATCGGCTTTGAAAGTATAAGCGAACGGCTATGCACTCTGCGCTTGCGAGGCAAGTTTAGAAATATAAGCCTCATAAACGTTCACGCCCCTACAGAGGAGACTGCAGAGTCGGAGAAGGATACCTTCTACGAGGCAGTAGAAAGAACCCTCGAAGCCTGTCCCAGATATGATATCAAAATCATACTTGGGGATTTTAACAGCCAAGTAGGGAAGGAGCCCGTATTCAGGGGATACGTTGGCTCCCATAGCTTACACGAAAAAGCAAATGATAACGGACTGCGGACTATTCAATTAGCAGGGTCACACGAAATGGTTGTTGGAAGTACCTGGTTTGCGCGGAAAGCGGTCCACAAACATACGTGGGCCTCTCCAGACGGGACCACTTTCAACCAAATTGACCACGTGTTGATCGAACGCCGCCACCTCTCAGCCTTGATGAATGTCAGAATATATAGGGGGGCCAATATAGACTCGGATCACTATCTCGTTGGCATGGTGCTCCGAGCTCGAATAACAATACCACCTAGAATCCCCTCTGACAATCAGGTGAGAGTGAACACTGAAGCCATCCACAACACAACCCTCCGCGACACCTATAAGAGGGAAATGGATGCCGCAATAACCGCAGTCAATAGAGGACCTGGAGATGAAGCATCAACTAATGATCTTCACAACCACCTGAAGAACGTTATCATGGATACGGCCACAAATATACTTGGCCCCAGCCGCAAAAGGAGTCGGAACGGCTGGTTTGACGATGAATGTAAGCTAGCAACGGAACGGAAGAATGCCGCATACCGAGTAATGTTGCATTCTCAAAGAACGCGGGCACGCGCAGAGACTTATCACGAACTCCGTCGAGCGGAGAAGCGACTTCACAGACGGAAAAAGGAAGCCTGGGAGAACCAACAAGTCTGTGAACTAGAAAAGTACAGGGAGCAACCGCACCAGGCGCGGAAGTTTTACCAACAAGTCAGCAGGATGAAGCCTTATACACCTCTATGCTCATCCTGCCGAGACAAAGAGGGAAATCTGATTTCCGACAGAATGGGCATATTAGAGCGATGGGTTGAGTACTTTGATGAGCTACTGAACAACCAGAACATCGGCGAGTTGGAGGTCCCGCCAACTGAAGACGACGGACAAATACTGCCACCACCAAGTTTAGGAGAAACAGTCCGTGCAATTCATCGGCTAAAAAATCATAAGTCGCCAGGAGCCGATGGAATCACAGCCGAATTGGTTAAATATGGAGGCGACCAGTTACACCAAGTGGTTCATCAACTTGTGCTCAAGGTATGGGACAGCGAATCAATGCCTGACGATTGGCAGCGAGGCATAATCTGTCTCATACATAAAAAGGGAGATATCACACAGTGCAGCAATTATAGAGGTATCACGTTGCTGAGTACCATCTATAAGATATTCTCCACTATCTTGCTAGGCCGGATAGCCCCATACGCCCAGAACATCATTGGCCCATACCAAAGAGGCTTCACTCCAGGCAAATCAGCAACAGATCAGATTTTCTCTCTGCGGCAGGCGATGGAAAAACTGTTGGAATATGGACAACAGTTGCACCATCTGTTCATCGACTTTAAAGCCGCCTATGATAGCATAGCCAGGGTAAAACTGTACACGGCCATGAGGGAATTCGGTATCCCGACGAAATTAATAAGACTGACTAGGCTGACCCTGACCAATGTGCGAGGCCAAATAAAAGCAGCAGGATCACTCTCAAGACCATTTGACATCAACAACGGTCTACGACAAGGGGATGCGCTATCATGCGTCCTCTTTAACCTGGCCCTCGAGAAGTTGATCCGTGATGCTGAGGTGAATGCAAGAGGTACGATCCTCTTCAAGTCCACCCAACTACTGGCCTATGCTGACGATATCGACATCATGGGAAGAACCACCCGAGACGTTCAAACTGCCTTCATCCAGATCGAGCAGGCGGCGCGAGATCTTGGGCTGCACATCAATGAGAGCAAGACTAAATATATGGTGGCAACGTCAGCACCGAAGACGAATCAACCAACAACATCAAACCGCACTGGTCAAACACAAACACGAAGAAGAATAAGGATAGGAGAATACAACTTTGAGACCGTTGACAATTTCTCCTATCTAGGGTCGAAAATCACAACCGATAACAACTACGATGATGAAATCCGCGCACGGTTGTTGTCAGCCAACAGAGCCTACTTCAGCTTACAAAGACTGTTCCGCTCGAAACGTCTCACCATAGGGTCAAAGCTCTTACTGTACAAGACTATGATCTTGCCAGTCCTCATGTATTCCTCGGAAACTTGGGTTCTTAGCAAGAAAAATTGCGAACTCTTGGCCGCGTTCGAGAGAAGAATCCTCATGATCTAGTTAGTAATTCAGTAAACCATAAATAAAAATGAAACATAAAAATGTTTGCTCTTTTGTATGGGGGCCTTCCCCCCTTAATTTCAAGATAGAACAGTGTAAATCGGCAAATTTCATGTCAATAGGTGTAACCGTTTAACCGTTTCCAAAAAGTGCGTGTGATAGACAAATAGACAGTGAACCGATTTTAATAAGCTTTTGTTTTTAAGAAAAGCTTAAAAAGAAAAGTGTCCGAATATCTTCAAAATATTAGGTTGTTGCAAATGAAATGGCCATTTTGGTACTAAAATTTGAAATGACTGTAAAGCTTACAAAAATTGATTTATTTAATCAAAATAAGTGCCAGTCAATTCAAACCACTTCCACTTCCACTTCCACAGCGAGATTCAAGAGCATGTATCCCACTTTCGTATAACTCCAATTTTGAGAGCCTCTTCGTTTCCAAATTATTTTTCCGCCAAAAAATTATCCAAAAGCTTAAAAAAGTGGTAGTCTATTGCAGAAAGGTCCGGTGAATATGGTGGATGAGGCAGAGTCGTCTCATACTGCAATTCGTTCAACTTTCGAATGGTTGTTCTGGAAACATGAGGCCGTACATTGTCGTGAAGGAATATCGCACCGTCTCTGTTGACTAATCTCGGCCGTTGAATACTCAATTTTTGGTGCATTTCCTCGAGTTGGGCACAGTATTTCTGTGCATTTATCGTTTCTCCTGGTGCCAAAAAAGAGTAGTGGATAATTCCAGCTGTAGACCACCAAACAGTCGCCATTACCTTCTTCGGATGGAGGCTCAGTTTCGGCATATGCTGCGGTGGCTCATCAGCATCAAGCCATTGTGCTGATCCGCGACGATTGTCGTATAATATCCACTTTTCATCACATGCCACGATTCTGTGCAAAAAGAGATTGCTGTTGCGGGAGAGTAAAGAACTGTAAATTGCTATTCGAAGCGTCACGTTTTTTTCCCTAAGGGCATGTGGAACCCATTTGTCGAGCTTTTTCACCTTTCCAAGTTATTGCAAGTGCCTGGAGGCTATCCAATAGTGTACGCCCAGTTTCTCTGCAATGTCTCCCACAGATTGACGTGTGTCGAATTCGGCTAGCAAACGCAGCTCGTCGTTGTCAATCGATCGTCCTGGATGTCTACGTGGCTTACTTTGAAGGTTTACGTCGCATGACCGGAATTTTTCGAACCACTGACGTGTGGTTCGTTCGCTTACCGTATCAGCTCCAAATGCGCTGTTAATGTTCCTGTCCGCCTCCGCGGCTTTATGACCTAGTTTTAACTCATTCAGAAAAAGTATACGTTCTTGGCTCCTTTCTATCGTTTTTAAGGTTTTGTGTAAACACAAAACCTTATTAAAATCGGTTTACTGTCTGTCCGTCTGTCTGTCTCTCTGTCTGTTCGTCACACGCATTTTTCTCGGAGACGGTTATAGCGATTGACACCAAATTTCCTTTTACGTCGAATTTAAGGGAGGGTCCCCATACATGCAAAAGGGGGGTGTACATTTTTTTTTCGTCAAATACAGTCACGTGGGGTATCAAATTAAAGGTCTTGATTAGTACTTTTCAAAGCCGATCTTAGTTTTGACATTCGTTGGAAGGATGGGGAGCGCGGGGGGTTGAAAGTGATCACTTCTTTAAGGGGGGCCATTCTCAGAAACTACCAAACCGAAAAATCTGAAAAAAATCAGAAGGCTGCCACTATAAGGTGCCTGGACTCCGAAATACCTTCCATGCCGATATCTGTTTAAATAAAGTTAATAATAGTATATTACTACAATTTTTTGTAATTGGTTAGAAACCCCCCTTAAGTTCATCCTAAAGCATGATCTTAGCAACTTTGGTGGAAATCGCACTATTACTAACAAAGTGTACGCCCAAATTTGTTGCTTCTTTGAAAATTGAAGACTATGAATGTCAATATCACCCGAAAGTGGATACTCTCACATAATATATGGATATATTACGTGTTACATACTAAGAAATACACAAAACCTTTCGTACCTGAAGCGTCCAGCTTCCGGTTTCCCGACTTGTTTCCTTTTTATTTACCCGTTACCACAAGGATGGTCAAAACTGAAATGACTCTTTGATTAAATGTAGGAGTATTTATATTTTATTATCCGACACCAACAGCACCAACTGGTTTGACACAGCAAAATCGCAACTAACTTCACTTGATTGTATAGTATTGGCATTTGCCGTGGATGTTGCCACTGGGGGTGTCGAGAAACGAGACGCTTACCATATCAACACAAAAGTAATAATGCAACAATTGCTTTTCAAATTCAAATTACTTCACAATACGCGATGTGAAGGCATCTAACTTGCTCTATGTGGTGAAACTTCAAAATTATTTAATGTTGAGTACAAATGGAATCGTACACAAAACCTGTTATACCTGAAGCGCCGAGTTTCCAAGGTTTCGATGTCTGTCTGTACGTCTGATGTCTGTCTGCCTGTCACAGCCGATTGATTCGAGATCGGCTGGACCATTTGTCACGCAATTTTACATATAGCGTATTGTAATGAGTTTAAGAAGGGGCGAGGGAAGGTGTAAATTTTTTTCATATAATATGGTCGTGTGGGGTATCAAATGAAAGGACTCAATTAGAAACTTGTAATTTTGGGTATTTCACAATTAAAGGTTTACTGATTTGTAATAGTATCACTGATTTTGGATTTTCTCCTTTCTTGAGAGGGGTGTTCATTTAGGTGTGTTTTCCACCACATTCATATATTCATTGATTTTTGGTGAGAAAGACGTTTTTTTCGACTGAGAAATGCACTTACATTGTTTTGACAAGTTGATTATTTTTTCTTAATTTCCGGGATTCCACCTCAGTCCCAGGGCTTCATTTGAGGCAGAAATTCAGACTTAGGAGTACTTGAATTTTTATTAATTAATTATGGGTTCGTGGTTTTCTTTTTTCGCTCACTTCCTACGTACGTTCTCAATGGATCCTGTCCGTTTAGCAAGGAGTCACGCGTGGCGATTTAAGAAATAACTCAATTTCTGTTACATTTTATAGTTACATTTTCTTACCTTTAATTGTTTACTGATTCGTCAATATGTTGGGAATATTTACTTTCTCATGAACTAAAGGTGTTCTTGATGCACGTGACAGAATAACTTCTGGTACAATTACAAGCAGACAATAGATGCTTAATGAACAGGTTTTGTGTAAAACACAAAATTTTAACAACCGAACAGCAGATCGTTGTACAGTACAGGAAAGGTTAATACAAGCAAAAACTGAAAGAGCGGAAAAAAAGTAAGTGCCGTAGTGGCTCATAGATACCAGAGGCCTGATCTGGAGAAATGACCTTCCATTCTGCTTGTAAAAAATGTTGAGCTGTTGGAGTTTATCAAGGATAAGCACAACGTGTACCAAGGTACAAAGGGTATGGTAAGGGCCATCAGAGCCCTCTATAACAGATCGCTGGAGAGAGAAATATCAAGGAAAATCCGACTAGTGTCGGAAAGGCTAAGAGAAACGAAAACACTGAATGGATTAAGGTTACTTCGAATTCGCGTTGAGGTTATTGTTATTTCCAGGAAGGGAATCTGTCCTACACGAAGATATTCAAGAAAGTTAAAGCCCATTCCGACCTAAAGGATCCGAGCAGAAATGTCAACAGAATCCGAAGAGGTGAAAAGATCCTGCAAAACTGATGGATGTCGTCCTCAAGTTTAAGAGCACACGAAATCTACATACAGTGTAAGGATCTCGGTATTCAAATAGTCACAATATGTTTATCATTAGAAACAGCGCAGAGAATTGTTGTTGGCAGAAAAATTTCGGATTGGACGAGTACTCGTTCTCCTGCTCACAAAAACGGTGTTTTAAATGCTTCATGTTTGGACACTTCACGAAGGAATGCACATTGATTGATCTGATCGGTGCAGAAGGTGTGGGGAGAGAGACCAGTTTGTAGGGAAGGCAATAGGGATCCCAAATTACTGTTGTGCGAAGGAAAAGAGCGACGGAAATGGTAAATTTCCGGAATTGAGGAAAGCACTAACTGCAATTGGGAAATGAGATTTTTTTAAATAAATCATAATCTTTGCAGGGTCGTTCAAGACTAACTTGAGCCGACTTACCTATGAATGTAAGATGGAAATTACCATTATAAGGGAATTAAGCCATCACTTCCAAATTGGCCATCAAACGCTTGGGAGTGAGTATAGACGCGAAGCTCAATTATAAGCAGCAAGTATGTTTGCAACATAGCATCCACTTCAAGTATGTTCCTAGCAAGGAATGATGCTGAACGAGCGGGATGCGTTTTGCATTCAGAAACATGCGATTAAAATCATGGCAGACGAAGAACGTCGAAAGAACAGTGGTGAACATACAGGCTCATCTCTGCCAACATGGAGTGGTTGGAGAGGTGATTAGGTGAGATCAAGTATAAGCATATATGGAGATCTGAGGACTTTCTCAAAGAGTGAAAGAAGGCAAGGGAAGAAGGATCATACGGACTCCAAGAACGGATCCCCGTCTTGAGTGAGGTAATTATATTTGAGTGCTGAAATAATTCCTAGAACGCATCAAGGATCATCTTGAAAGCTTGATCGATAAAGAGCAGATTCGTTTCCGCTCTGAACTCTCCTGCACTGACCACAATCACATGCTGTGGATTATTTTGGAGCAGTATGCAAAGTTTAGATGTCTTCTTCTTTTCATCAAAGTATGCATGGGAGTAAACTAAGTCAGAGAGATAAACATCACGTCTTGAATCGGGGTAACAATTCAGAAGTAGTAGCAGAGTTTTCCGTGAATAGTATCAAGAAGATTGACCTTCCCAAAAGAATCACAATTTCCCATTCCTTCAACCATTTAATCCCAGATTTGATACCATTTTCGGAAACAACATAACTTCTAAGTGGGCATGGAGGTTTTCAGTTTTACCTGCACATGATTGGGAAGGCGCGATCTCCTGATTGTGTGTTCTGCAATGGAGTGGCGGATGACGCTGAACAAACCTTTTCTCTTGCGAGAGGTGGGACGGCCTCCGCCAGCAGCTTTATGCGGCCGCAGAGGAGCTTTCTCCAGAGGACATTGTGCGAGAGATGCTGAAGAGCAGCTGGTAGCTGGAATCGTATTGCGCATTATGTTCGGGCTCTTCTTATTTCGAAGAAGATTGATTTCGACCTGGCAGAGGGACCGGACGGTAAGGGGTTCCCTGAACTAACAACAACTCCCTTCCTCCCCTCCCCTCCCGTTGGTGAAAAGAATTCCCTGACTTGAAGGCTCTCAAAGCCGGGAGAGCGGGAGGGCTAGCCCGAAGTAATGTGTCAAACGGTTCCAGGCTAGTTCTCTGATGACAGGGAGGTGTTTAGTTGGTAGGCTGCCAACGTGCTGTTACAGGAGTCCAACACTCTGTGCGTAAATGCATTCACCTACCCTACTCCCAAAAAAAAAACAAAAAAAAAAACGTCAGCACCGAAAACGAACCAACCAACAACATCAAATCGCACTGGTCAAACGGGAAAAATAAGGATAGGAGAATACAACTTTGAGACCGTTGATAATTTCTCCTATCTAGGGTCGAAAATCACAACCGATACAGCTACGATGATGAAATCGGTGCACGGTTGTTGTCTGCCAACAGAGCCAATTTCAGCTTACAAAAACTGTTCCGCTCGAAACGTTTCATCATAGGGTCAAAGCTCTTACTGTACAAGACAATGATTTTGCCAGTCCTTATGTATTCCTCGGAAACTTCGTATCTTAGCAAGAAAAATTGGGAACTCTTGGTCGTGTTCGAGAGAAGAATCTTGCGAAGAATTTTTGGCCCCCTACATGAGGATGGACGATTCCGTAGCATACATAACGACGAAATCTATGAGCGATACCATGACCGTCCGGTTGTGGATAAAATCCGGCTCAATAGGTTACGATGGGCGGATCACTTAATCCGTATGGATGAGGATGATCCCACCCGGAAAGTCAATGAGGGCAATATCTATGGTAGGCATTTGAGGCCAGCTGTCCGGCTAAGACAGTCAAGACATCAAGGGATGTACCTTGGTGGAACAGGAACCTAACCAGAATGAGAACAGAGACACGAAAACTCTTTAAGTCGGCAAAACAAACGGAAGTGAAACGGAACAGCTTCAGGGAATTCTGTGAAGGGATCGAACAAAGTCACAGAAGTAACCAGGCTGTACAAGCCTGTAGCCAAAGACGGGAGAATATCCTCTGTCTGCTTGAAAAAGGAAGATGGGACATTTACCGAGAATGAGGAGGACAGGGTACACCTGCTTCTCAGAACTCATTTCCTGGGGTCTTACCCCACGGTGGCAGGTGACACCATTCTGCTTGACACTCCAACAACGAATAAAAGAGGAAGGAGGGAGAGCTGGAAACTAGCAAAAGAGGTATGCTCAGAAGCTAGGCTAAGATGGGCAGTGGGAACTTTTAAACCACTGAAATCTCCAGGAGTAGATGGCATTTTTCCAGCACTTATCCAGAAAGGCCTAGGAATTATCTCAGAGTCTCTTCTAAGGGTGGTAAGGGGGAGCATAGCACTGGGATACATATACCAAGGGCATTGAGACGGGCAAAAGTGGTCTTTATTCCGAAAACGGGTAAAATGGATCCTTTTCACCCTAAATCTTTCAGACCTTTGCCTAACATCGTTGCTACTCAAAACGGTGGCGAAGGTCATAGACTACTATATTAGAATTAACGTTCTAAAGCGTAATCCCCTAAATCACTGTCAGCACGCTTACCGGGCAGGGACGGTCAACTGAAAATGCTCTGTATCAGCTGACAGAAGTACTACGGGGTGTCATAGAAACAAAAGAAATTGGACTGTGCGCGTGCGCATTCGACAAGCACATCGTTCACAAAGATACAAGATGCCCTGAGCCGCAAAGGAGTGGGAAACACCCTGGCATTCTGGATGCGCAAAATGCTAGAAAGCACTCAAATAGAAGTACCGACAGGTACAAATTCTATTGTCATGAACACCACTTAAGACTGTCCACAGGGTGGGGTACTAATCGCCGCTGATGTGGAGTATGGTAGTGGATAAACTCCTGGATGTGTTAACAAATACTGGAATACAAGTCCAGGATTGTTTTAATCTGTAGGGGCAAATATGAAGGTACCCTATGTGATAGAATCCAAACTGGACTAAGGGTCACTAGTGCCTGATGCAGGAGGGTGGGACTGCGAATCAACCCAACCAAAGCCACCATAGTACCATTCACTAGGAGGCGTAAGCTTGATCACCTGAGAGTATGACATTACATGATATGGGGGTGAAACGACAAACAGAGGTCAAATATTTGGGAATTACGCTAGACCAAAAATTACTCTGGAAGACACATGTCGGAAACACTTGTCGGAGAGCCACGAAGGGCTCTGATGACTTGTAGATCCATAGCAGGAAAAAATGGGGTTGCAGCCCGAAGATACTACTTTGGATATATACTGCAATAGTAAGGCCAATGATTACCTATGGAGCGGTAATCTGGGCAGAAAGAACCGAACTCAGCACACAAGCCAGGGAATTACATAATCTGCAAAGGCTTGCTTGCGTGTATATCAGTGGGGTAATGAGGACATGCCCAACGGCATCCCTGAAGGTGCCTTCTGGGATTAATACCTCTTCATCTGCACATACAGATGCAGGCAAGGAGGGCAATATTCAGGATGGCCGGTAGTACGATTGAGGCGGGGAGCTGCCTAAATCGAAGGAAGATTGATCATCTTTCCAGGCGGTATCCCGAATTACTGATACCAACGGATAACATGAGGTTTCACTTCGATAAGAAGTTTGAAACACTTTGGAGTAACAAGGTAAACTGGGAGAGCGTGGGCTGCGGCATACGGCTTAAACCTGCAACTGATTACTTGGTATACTGACGGATCCCTCACAGCAGAGGGAGCCGGTGGCGGTGTCATTGGTTCAAGGAAAATGTACTTTGAGCCAATGGGCAGGTACATTAGTATATTCCAGGCGGAAATATACGCCATAGACAAATGTGCCTCCTTTAATCTGCAAAGAAACTGCAGGGGGCAGAACATAAGCTATTCTCACCGATAGCCAAGCGGCAATCAAGGCACTTAGGTCCAACCAGGTGAACTCTAAACTGGTGTGGGAATGCCTTGAGAAACTGAATACACTTGGCTCAGTCCAACAAGGTTTAGATACTTTGGGTTCCAGGCCATGCTGGGTTGGAAGGCAACCAGGCAGCGGACAAACTAGCCAAGAAGGGAGCACGGACGCCTTTACACGGGCCAGATCCCTTCTATGGAATCGGAAACGGTTTCATGGCTATGAATCTAAAAAATGAAGAGGAACGATTGAGGGAACTATACTGGGCGGGCCTACCTGGGATGGAGCAGTCCAGGGTGCTTATTGGGGGATACGAATCCATGCGCACAAAGGATTGCTTAAACCTCACCAAGAAGAACCTCCGAATCATAGTGGGAATTCTCACTGGTCATTGTCGGCTGAACTATTACCTAGGGAAGCTAGGGATATCTACGGGCATTGCCTGCAGGTATGACGAAACTTCTATACACGTCCTGGGACAGTGTCCGGCACTTGTGCAAAGTAGGTCGAGGCATGTGGGAAAACACTTAATATCAGATGCAAAGCTGAAAGATTTGGAAGTGGGGAACATATTAAAGTTCCTGACGGTTATAGGCCTGCTTGAGATACTATGATCAATAGGTACACTATGACCAGTAAAAGGGGCGCAATAGTTCTTCGAGGGACGCGGTGCGACTTTCCCTTAACAGAATAATAATACTAATGGTAGAAAAAGAAGACGAGGCAGACACCTGCCTGAGATGGAGCGATGGCGGAGGTCAGGACGCCAGACAGCTTTTAGGGATATCGAATTGGTGGACCTCGACGCAAAACCGGGATGTTTGGAGTTCCTTATTAAGGCTGGCCTAGACCGGATACCGGTTGTTGCGCCGTTGATGATGGTATAGAATACAGTATAGAATATTGTATTTGGTAATAGGCTAAACAAAAAAACATTTGTTTAGCGTGGGCATAATATCTACGCGTGCAATATGTACGTATTTCTTGTAGTTTGAAAAAAGTATGAAGAAATATTTTGGGTTATTAGCCATATGCGAATGGAAAAATGTGCATAGAAAGTTTCTCACACCGAAGCGCAAGCTGCCGGTATTCCGGCTTGTTTCCCGTTGGATTATTTCTTCTGAACGATTATGTGCGTATGTAAAAAAAACGTCCTTTTTAATCAAATTCGCTTTTATTTTAAAAAAAGTCTTACAAATAAATCACTCATAGAATTGTCCGTCGCTCTACTTTTCCCATTTTTCAGGTAGAATGTGGTATACCTTGGTGCTTTGACGTTATCCTACAAGCGACCAAATTCTTTGTTTGTCCATATGAATAGAATAATTTGAAGTGACGATATCTAGTGATTACAACGTCTCCAAGAATCCTTAGTCTGGCCACATGCATTCGAGTTTTATCAGATTGAAGGATACCTTTGTCGTGTCATTGTTCGTATTGTGATGGTTTTCCAATCAAGGCTTCTTCTTCCAGTTGCAGTGAATATGGTTCTACATTGATAGATTGTTTAAATTTCAGTAGCTCATTGTACACCACCCCGGGTTGATCCCGCTAAATGGCTTTGCACACAATGCTGATGCATGAATCGGCTTATCCCAATTTTTTTGTTCAGTGTTATCATATTAGCTTTTCGTTGTAGCAATTTCGGGTCTCTTGGTTTGAATTCCTACGCTGCCCAATTTTCTTGTTTGCGCATCACGTCTAGTGAATGTAAGCAACTAGAGATGACTTCATAACAACTTCCAATAACTGCGAGTTTTTCGAAATCGGCTAAACCAGTTATCAGGAAGTTCGGTAAGAAGGTGTGGTTTGTGAATCCCTTTACATATAGCCAGTGACAACATTTTGTGTTGTGTTGAGAGGGCTCCCCATACATCTGAAAGGGGGATGTACAATTTTTTTTCACCAAATATGGTCACGTGGGGTATCAAATGAAGCGCTCAATCAGTACTTTTCGAAAATGATCTTGCTTCTGATATTGGATGAGGAGCGGATGAAAATGTGCGCCACAAAAAGTGAAGCAGGTCTCGTTATCAGAACTCATCCGACCAACAAATCTGAAAAAAATCACAGTGGTTGCATCTCTGCGAAATCTAGGCCTCAAAATGCATCCGTTTTCGATATCTGCACAAATATAGTTAATAATATAATAGTATATTTTCATATTTTAGACATTTACTCGACAAACCCGTTTCGGTTTGGTACAAAACATAACATAAGACACATTTTGGCCAAGTTTGAATGAAATGCAACTATTATTAACAAATTTATGGAGGGTGAGACTGCCACTTTTTGCGAATATCATACATTCTACAACGTGTATAATGTCAATGGCGATTGCGGTTAGTGTCTAATTTAGAAAGATATATAGATATATACATTAAACCAGCAGTATTCAATATACGTACTATACGTATATATGTATGCTTTTGTGCACCAAGAAAATTGGAAATAAGTGTACGATCAATTTGTGTACGTGCAGGTATATGTACAGTATTTGGTAAAAGGCAGTTTGTTTGTTTAGGGTGAGGATATCATCTAGGTAGGATGAGGATAATATCTATGGCTGTAATATGTATGTATATCTTGTAGGTTGGAAAAATATGAAGGAATATGCTGTAGATCTCTCTTACATAAGATGAGCACAAAACCTTCACACCCAAAGCGCGAGCTTCCGGTATTCCGACTTGTTTAAGGTTAAAAGGATATACTAACACTTACCGCAAATGTTGCTTCTATGGTTTTTATGACATTTTTGGTTAAGTAAAACACTTGCAAATTCCTCCCTCAGCTGCATTGTGAAAATTTGGTGTTAAACGGTATGATACATGTGATAGATATCGCTGTCAAAATACTAGATATGAAGTTAGATACAAATTCGTGGTTTTTAAGTTCTGCTGCGTTATTCTGATTGATTGGTGTATAAATTTTGTGTCGTTACGGGTGAAATTCAATATGTATCGATTTAACTTGTATTAGGTTGTTGCATATGAAATGGTCGATTTGGCAACCAAGTGAAGTTAGTTGTGATTTTGCTGTATCAAACCTCCACCAGTTGGCGCTGTTGGTGTCGGAAAATGAAGTATAAATACTCCTATATTTAATCAAGGACTCATTTCAGTTTTGACTATCGTTGTGATAACAGTGAACAGAAATATTAACAACGCATTTGGAGCTGATACGGTAAGCGAACGAACCACACAACGGTGGCTTTGAAAAATTCCGGTCAGGCGACGGAAACCTTCAAAGTGAGCTACGTCGATATCCAGGACCATCGCTTGATAACCACGAGCTGCGTTTACTAATCGAATCCGACACACGTCAGTCTGTGAGAGACATTGCAAAGAAACTGGGCGTACGCTATTCGACAGTTTCCCGGTACTTGCAACAACTTGGAAAGGTGAAAAAGCTCGACAAATGGGTTTCGCATGCCCTTATGGAGCAAAATATGGCGCTTCGAATGAAAATTTGCACTTCTTGACTCTCCTGCATCAGAAGCAATCCCTTTTTGCACAGAATAGTGACATGTGATGAAAAGTGGATATTATACGACAATCGTCGCCGATCAGTACAGTGGCTAGATGCTAGGTAAGCCACCGAAGCATATGCCGAAACCGAGCCTCCATCCGAAGAAGGTAATGGTGAGTGTTTGGTGGTCTACAGCTGGAGTTGTCCACTATTCTTTTTTGGCACCTGGAGAAATGATAAATGCACAGAAATACTGCGCTAAACTCGAGGAAATGCACCAAAAATTGAGTATTCAACGGCCGAGATTGGTTAACAGAGATGGTGTGATACTCATTCACGGCAATGCACGACCTCATGTATCCAGAACAACCGTTCAAAAGTTGAACGAATTGCATTATGAGACTCTGCCCCATCCACCGTATTCACCGGACCTTTCGCTAACCGACTACCACTTTTTTAAGCATTTGGATAATTTTTTGGCGGAAAAACAATTTAGGAACGAAGAGACTAGTCAAAATTGCCTTCAACGAATTTATCAACACCCGACAGTTGGACTTCTATAAAACTGGCATACATGCTCTTGAATCTCGCTGGGAGAAGTGTTTTGAATCGACTGGGACCTATTTTCATTAAATAAGTATATTTATTAAGTATATTTTTGTAAGCTTTACAGTGGGTTCAAATTTTAGTACCAAAACGGCCATTTCATTTGCAACAACCCAATAGAATTCCTTTCGCGTGGCTTATTGAATCTAATACAATGCATACAAATTAATGTATTTTAACATTTAAAATTAAGTTATCGTAGTATAAAATAGCCATAAATTGTTAATAGAATCTAAGTTGGAATAAAGGCAATCCACATTAAGATTCATGAACCGTGCCTCCTCCCATTATTCTAAAACTCCACTTAAGTTCTCACCAGATTGAAATCCTATACTGCTGAATCTTCCGCAAAAATGCATATCTCCCCTATTTACTCATAGCGAACAGCAGATTTAATCTTCACACTTATTTATGGAGGGGCTGATAAGATTCTTTGCGACTAATCTAGAGACGGTCAGTGCTTATGGAATTATTAAAGTTTTGTTAGTTCACCATTGACTCTCAGTTAGCGGCTGGTTCGCAACGGAGTGGGGTAGGTAGAAGTCGGAGTAAACGTTTTTGAGTGCTCATCACAAGTATATAAGGGTCGGCTTGTATCAATTCTAGAGTCCAGTGGACAAACGGTGGTTTGTGTTGTTGCTTTTAAGGAAATTGTGATTTTCCATTTAAATACTTAAATTTTATTGGAAAGTGATGGCTGCAACCACAACGAACCGCCAATATTCTTCTCAGAATACTGTCATTGATACAAAGTGAGTTTAATTTTTCCCATATTACACTTTCTTACGTATCTATAAGGAAAATGAATATTTGCTTTAAATAAGCATCTTGAAATCGTGTGCAAATATGCACCGGATCCCAAAAGTAATGAAGTGGCAAATTCTATTTGGCGAAGGAAAAGTCGAGTCTTGTGTGACTGTTATCAAAGTACGTATAGTTTAAGTAGCACCTATCAATGGTTTTAATCGGAGAAAAGTGTTTTACACCTTCTATTCATTTCATGTTTTCTGTTATACTAGTTTTTATGTATTAAGGCAATGCTTCTTGATTTATTGAACACCGACTGTTGAGCATATGCTGCAATATTGCGAAATGCGGAGCTATACATAATATTGTGAAATATGGCTCTGATCCCGCCGTAGTGGAGTCAAATCCTGCTTGAGCCATAAGTCTTTCCACTACTTTATGTTGGAGCGTTTTGATACACACATGAGGAACATTTCATTCAAGCAAGCAGCATCCACTGACAGCTGCTTAATTTGCATATGGTTACTTGATATACGGCCTAGAATCGATTTGAAGTGAGCGTTGCTGTTGCGGCAAAGAATGGTCTCGAATATGAACCCATTTTGCAGTTTCATAATTGGATTTTCGAAATCAGCTCTACCTTCCTGCATGCTTGAGCCATGATTATGACAGTATGCATTGGGTCGGTCACCTTTTCAATGATACTGAGCCTGAATGCATCGTTGATCCTGTGCTTAGCTTTCCATCCAGCTTTTCCATACACGTGAATACACTTTGTAAATTTCATATAAATCTCCTGCCCCTTGTGAGATATGAACCGCGACTTTCCCTGTGACAGTCAAGACTATTTGCATATATAATATAACATACCATATATGTAGTATAGTGTAAATTGGAGAACGGCCTTTGCATTGATTTTAGAAGCTCTGCAGCAATATACGTAAGTCATAAAATGGTGAAACCGAAGCTCCTTTTAAAATTTTGTATGGTTGGATAGGGCTGGCAACCATACACGGAAAACAACTTGTTACGAAGCCACAAAAGGAACCTAGGACTGGACTGACAATACAACGACGAACCCGGCAACGTAAACGGAAAAACGATTTGCCCATTTTCTCACGGAACGTGTGCTGTACAAAGATCGAGTTGCCAAGCAGCTAGCCGATATCCTGTCCTAATATAGGGGTGATGTAACAGCGTTGCAGGAGATGCGTTAGACAGGGCCCGGTTTCCTGGAAAACAGTAATTACACCATATATGTATTATAGTGGCCATCCAGTAAACCATGTGCTCGGAATAGGTTTCTTAGACAACCAAAAAATGCAACCTTCTCTTATTGACTTTGATAACATAAGCGAAAGGCTATGCACTCTGCGCTTGCGAGGCGAATTTAGAAATATAAGCGTCAAACGTTCACGTCCCTACAGAGGGGAATGCAGAGTCGGAGAAGGATACCTTCTACGAGGCAGTGGAACGAACCGTCGATGCCTGTCCCAGGTATGAAATCAAAATCACACATGGTGATTTTAATAGGTAGGTAGGGACGGGGCCCGTATTCAGGCGGTACGTTGACCCATAGCTTACATAAAAATACAAATGATAACGGACTGCGGATTATTCAATTAGCAGTGTCACACGAAATGATTGTTGAAAGTACTTGCTTTGCGCGGAAAGCGGTCCACAGACAAATATGGAACTCTCCAGATGGGACCACTTTCAACGAAATTGATCACGGGTTGATGAATGTAGAATCCCGTCTGACAATCAGGTGAGAGTGAATACTGAAGCCATCCACAGCACAGCCTTCCGTAACACCTATAAGGGGGAAATGGATGCCGTAATATCCACAGTCAACAGAGATCCTAGAGATGAAGCATCAACAAATGATTTCCACAATCACTTGAAGAACGTTATCATAAATACGGCTCCAAATATACTTGGCCCCAGCTGCAAAAAGAGTCAGAACGGCTGGCTCGACGATGAATGCAAGCTAGCAACGGAATGCAAGAATGCCGTATACCGAGTAATGTTCCATTCTCAAAGGATACAGGGCACGCGCGAACTCCGGTGAGCGGAGAAGCGACTTCACAGACCGAAAAAGAAACCTGGGAGAACCAACAGGTCTGCGAATTCGAAAAGTAGAGGGATCAACCGCACCAGGCCCGGAAGTTTTACCAACAAGTCAACAGGATGAAGCCTTACACAACTCGATGCTCATCCTGCCGAGATATGGAGATTATATAAGGAGCGTTTTCCACCCGTTGCCGCTTTAAGTCACGATGCTCCCAGGGCAGAGGTGAAGCAGCATCTGATGAGTCTTTTTAAAGGTTTTGTGTGAAATAAAATCTTATTAGAATCGAATCAATGTCTGTTTGTCTGTCTGCAAGTTCGTCTTTCACACCCGATTTATTCGGAAACGGCTGGACCGATTGTCACCAAAATTGGTGAGAGCGTGTGATCGGTTGTTCTTTTTACATACAGTAAATAGTGCCATTTTGTGTTAACTTTAATATGGGGCTCCCCATACATGTGAACGGAGGGTGAAAAATTTTTTTTTCACAGAATGTGGCCATGTGCGATTTAAAATGAAAGCGCCCAATTAGTACTTTTGAAAACTGGTCCCGTATTTAATCTCGGGTGGAACGTAGGAGAGTGGAGGCTCAAATTATGATGTCCAAAAAGTGTAACAGGTCTCGTTCTCAGAACCTATCCAACCGAAAAAGAAAGGAACCCCCTCATGCTAGGACTACATATACCTAGGGTATAACATAAAGCATACCTTTGGAAAGTTTGGAAACAATCCAACTATTAGTAACAAAGTTATGGAAGGTTTAAATTGCACATTTTGCGTGAATTTCGTGCATTCTTAAAAATGTATAACGTCATCATAATAATCTCAGGACAGAATATGCCGATGACATAACCCATACAATGACACAACGCAGACGGGTGACAAAAATGCTACTATAGATTGCAATACTTTTTGGTAGAATTTTAAAAATTTCTCGGAGGTTTTTGAAAATGCTGTTGATTGCAATATTACACATAATACATTATTCGTGTCCTCTGTCATTTCCATTCCTCCTTTTCCATAAATTCACGATCAGTTCGTCTAAACAGTCCGCAGTTGACCGGGGGCTGGAGCGTGGATGGGATGTGGCTTGCCCGGACCGTTGAGGCGGCTGGCGGTTGAATGAAAAATGATCCGGTCAACCGGCCAGACGGAAAGGGTATAAGGAAAGCCGCGCGTATGTGTTTGATGCGCCCTGTCGTCGCACACATGCTGTTTAGGTAGTGAACAAAAATTTCATGTTTGCTTTGGCTACGAGCGAGAATTTTATGTGTATTCTCATTGCTGGCAAATAGTATAAACCCAGACAAAAATATCTCAAATTTTCATCTCTACGCCCTCTACGTTCAGAGTTAAACTAATAATGTCGCTTTATTTGCCGGCACGTTCAACTAGCGGCAGGGTGTATAGCGTCTCTTCGAGCGCAAGTGACAGGCTGAACTGAACGTGGATGGCGGCCTTTATGATGTTATCCCCTGTTTAAATGTCAACGGTAGTATGGCACCAAGCAAACAGCTGCGGTAGTGGATTAGGTGGCATTACTATGTTGCATGGATATCTTAGCGATTACGTAAAACTAAAAGGCAACAGGAGTTTTTTTTAGGAGTAAATGATTGTGACTGTTTTAAAAATACTTTTTAAGGATTCAGATAAGGAATTAAAATTTAATATCAAATCATTGGCATTTAACAAATGTAATTTTCTCATCGTGTGATATGTCTCTTCTTTAAGGAGGTAATAATCAGATCAGATCTATTATGTAACGCTCACGTGTAGATAACGTATATATGCACTCCGATGAAAGTCCGAAATGAATTCATTAATCGCAAGAGGCACTCCAAGTTTTTCTCTGACGATTGAATTGTAAACAAAGTTAGTTTCATACGATATACGTAATTACATATCTTGACTGCGAAATTGCTTTCTACTTTCCGCTTGATAACTTAATTGACAATGAGCTGCTTTGGAGTATTTGAAATTGTACACATCAGTGATAAGGGGTTTTGAGAGTAATTGATAAGAACTCCAGTGACTTTGCGGTAACTAAATAAGGTAGAAAGCTCCAAATAAGCAATATCCACTTTTTACATATAATGGCTGTGGGGATACAAAAGGCATTATTTATTCAAGGTCAGGTTGGAATTATTAGTTTTGTCTGTTGCCCTCTCTATCATGTGTACGGGCCTAGTGACACCAGATGGTCAACGTAGCCTTGTCATGAATGACAAATTTGACCTGTCGTTAATAATAGGACTTCAATATAATTTTATCCTATATGCTATACCTGCAGCTTATACTAATGATAAATTTTTAAAAGTCAATGGTTTCGGTTGACGGTGACTCCAAAGAAATAATAGTTTTGATAGTCAGTCCTTAATTTTCTTGAAATTATTTCAAAACCTGAATCATAGCATTTGTTTTAACTTTTAAAACAATGCTTATTATTTATTATTAATAAGTTAATATTAAAAATTACCTTGTTAGCCATATCATTATTGGTAATGATAGCTATCAGTTCCGAATAGAGCCTTCGTTATGGATGTTGGATACCAGTCTACTCAGTTGGGAATGCGTATGCGAGTCAAATCAAGATCTTTTATTTATTTTTTAAGGTTTTGTGTGAAACAAAACCTTATTAGAATCGATTGGGTGTCTGTCTGTCCGTCTGTTTGTCTGTCACACCCGATTTATTCGGAAACGGTTAAACCGATTGTCACGGAAATCGGATGGAGCGTGTAATCTGTTGTTCACTTTATATATATTATTATTATTCTGTTAAGGGAAAGTCGCACCGCGTCCTCAAAGAACTATTGTGCCCCTGTTGGTTATATTGTTCCTATTGATCATGGTATCTTAAGCAGGCCTATAACCGTTAGGAACTTTAGTATGTTCCACTTCTTGGTGATGTTTAAGCAATCCTTTGTGCGCATGGGTTCGTATCCCTCAATAAGCACCTTGGACTGCTCCATCCCAGGTAGGCCCGCCCAGTATAGTTCACTCAATCGTTCCTCTTCATTTTTTATATTCATAGCCATGAAACCGTTTCCGATTCCACAAAAGGGTTCTGGCCCGTGTAAAGGCGTCTCGGCTCCCTTCATTGCTAGTTCGTCCGCTGCCTCGTTGCCTTCCAACCCAGCATGGTCTGGAACCCAAAGTATCCAGACCTTGTTGGACGAGCCAAGTGTATTCAGTCTCTCAAGGCATTCCCACAAAAGTTTAGAGTTCACCTGGTTGGACCTAAGTGCCTTGATTGCTGCTTGGCTATCGGTGAGAATATCTATGTTCTGCCCCCCGTAGTTCCTTTGCAGATTAAAAGAGGCACATTTGCCTATGGGGTATATTTCCGCCTGGAATATGCTACTGTACCTTCCCATTGGCTCAAAGTACATTTTCCTAGGACCAATGACACCTCCACCCGCTCCCTCTGCTGTGAGGGATCCTTCAGTGTACCAAGTAATCAGTTGCTGGTTTAAGCCGTATGTCGCGGCCACGCTCTCCCAGTTTACCTTGTTACTCCAATGTGTTTTAAACTTCTTATCGAAGTGAAACCTCGTTGTCATGTTATCTCTTGGTATCAGTAATTTGGGATACCGCCTGGAAAGAAGATCAATCTTCCTTCGATTTAAGCAGCTCCCCGCCTCCATCATACTACCATCATCATCATCAACGGCGCAACAACCGGTATCCGGTCTAGGCCTGCCTTAATAAGGAACTCCAGACATCCCGGTTTTGCGCCGAGATCCACCAATTCGATATCCCTAAAAGCTGTCTGGCGTCCTGGCCAACGCCATCGCTCCATCTTAGGCAGGGTCTGCCTCGTCTTCTTTTTCTACCATAGATATTGCCCTTATAGACTTTCCGGGCGGGATCATCTTCATCCATACGGATTAAGTGACCCGCCCACCGTAACCTATTGAGCCGGATTTTATCCACAACCGGACGGTCATGGTATCGCTCATAGATTTCGTCATTGTGTAGGCTACGGAATCGTCCATCCTCATGTAGGGGGCCAAAAATTCTTGGGAGGATTCTTCTCTCGAACGCGGCCAAGAGTTCGCAATTTTTCTTGCTAAGAACCCAAGTTTCCGAGGAATACATGAGGACTGGCAAGATCATAGTCTTGTACAGTAAGAGCTTTGACCCTGTGGTGAGACGTTTCGAGCGGAACAGTCTTTGTAAGCTGAAATAGGCTCTGTTGGCTGACAACAACCGTGCGCGGATTTCATCATCGTAGTTGTTATCGGTTGTGATTTTCGACCCTAGATAGGAGAAATTATCAACGGTCTCAAAGTTGTATTCTCCTATCCTTATTCTTCTTCGTGTTTGTGTTTGACCAGTGCGGTTTGATGTTGTTGGTTGATTCGTCTTCGGTGCTGACGTTGCCACCATATATTTTGTCTTGCCTTCATTGATGTGCAGCCCAAGATCTCGCGTCGCCTGCTCGATCTGGATGAAGGCAGTTCATACTACCGGCCATCCTGAATATTGCCCTCCTTGCCTGCATCTGTATGTGCAGATGGAGAGGGATTAATCCCAGAAGGGCCTTCAGGGATGCCGTTGGGCATGTCCTCATTACCCCACTGATACACACGCAAGCCAGCCTTTGCAGATTATGTAATTCCCTGGCTTGTGTGCTGAGTTCGGTTCTTTCTGCCCAGATTACCGCTCCATAGGTAATCATTGGCCTTGCTATTGCAGTGTATATCCAAAGTAATATCTTCGGGCTGCAACCCCATTTTTTCTTGCTATGGATCTACAAGTCATCAGAGCCTTCGTGGCTCTCCGACAAGTGTTTCCGACATGTGTCTTCCAGAGTAATTTTTGGTCTAGCGTAATTCCCAAATATTTGACCTCTGTTTGTCGTTTCACCCCCATATCATGTAATGTCATACTCTCAGGTGATCAAGCTTACGCCCCCTAGTGAATAGTACTATGGTGGCTTTGGTTGGGTTGATTCGCAGTCCCACCCTCCTGCACCAGGCACTAGTGACCCTTAGTCCAGTTTGGATTAGGGGATAGGGGACCTTCATATTTGCCCCTACAGATTAAAACAATCCTGGACTTGTATTCCAGTATTTGCTGACACATCCAGGAGTTTATCTACTACCATACTCCACATCAGCGGCGATTGTACCCCACCCTGTGGACAGTCTTAAGTGGTGTTCATGACAATAGAATTTGTACCTGTCGGTACTTCTATTTTAGTGCTAGCATTTTGCCCATATAGAATGCCAGGGTGTTTCCCACTCCTTTGCGGCTCAGGGCATCTTGTATCTCTGTGAACGATGTGTTGTCGAATGCTCCTTCGATATCCAGAAACGCGCACAGTGTAATTTCTTTTGTTTTTATGGCATCTCGTAGTACCTCTGTCAGCTGATATAGAGCAGTTTCAATTGACCTTCCTGCCCGGTAAGCGTGTTGGCAGTGATGGAGGGATCACGCTTTAGAACGTTAGTTCTAAAGCGTGACCTTCTCCACTGTTTTGAGTACGAACGATGTTAGGCAAATTGATCTGAAAGATTTAGGGTGAAATGGATCCTTTTTACCCGTTTTCGGAATAAGGACCACTTTTACCCGTTTCGATGCCCTTGTATCCCAGTGCGATGCTCCCCCTTACCACTCTCAGAAGAGACTCTAGGATAATTCCTAGGCCTCTCTGGATTAGTGCTGGGAAAATGCCATCTACTCCGGGACATTTCAGTGGTTTAAAAGTTCCCACTGCCCACCTTAGCCTAGCTTCTTCAAGAGGATATTCCCCCGTCTTTGGCTACAGCCTTGCACAGCCTGGTTGCTTCTGTGATTTGTTCGATCTCTTCACAGAATTCTCTGAGGCTGTTCCGTTTCGCTTCCTTGATCGCGTTGCTATATGCAGTCAGTGCATTTTTATACCTCTGCTAGTCCTCGGTATGTTTTGTCCGGTTGAAGAGTTTTCGTGCCTCTGTTCTCATTCTGGCCAGGTTCTTGTTCCACCATAGTACATCCCTTGAAGACTTAACTGTCTTTGCCGGACAGCTGGCCTCATATGCGCCAATGACGACTAGTGTTGAGGTTTTCCACTACTGTTTCTAGTTTTAATTAGCTCCTGATGTAACCAGCCTCCTTGAAGGTGGGCAATGTTGTTGCTCAAAGTGCGTTGCGTAGGATATCCAATCCGTTCTCTTGGGATTCCTTATTATTCTTTATTTCGGAGTTACCCTCAATGTCGAATCTGATTATCCTGTGATCAGGCCTGGATTTCACGGCAAGCTTAAGGGCCTTGTTCGGTACTCCGTCCAGGCCCGGCGCTTATTCCCTATTCTGCTGCAGATCTCCAGCAGTTCGTCTCTGGTGACTGGCGGGATTGCCGTCACATTCAGAGGTGGCTGGAATGTGTCGGTGCTCTGCTCTTGCTGGGGGAATAACCCCTGGATGATTTTCAGCAAGAGGGTGGGACACGTGATCTGCGGAGATGAACGGCCTCTGAATCGTCCCATCACGATTCCATAAGCTCTCTCCCAAGGGTTGACGTCCGCTTCTGAGCAGAGCTCCTTAAAGCATTTCCTCTTGCTACGCTGGATGGCGCTGGATGGAGGGTTTTGCGGGCTGCCTTATAGACGTACTCTTTCTGCCCCTGATCGACTCTACCTACCGACCTCTGCCTGAGCCGCTCTTCTGGCTCGGTGGCAGGCTGATCGAAGACCGGTCAGTTCATCATTCCACCATCATTCTACTGGGGAATGAGCACCTCCTAGGCATGGACGCGTCACATGCTTTGGCGATGCATTGAGCCAGATGGACGGCTCTTTCCGTAGAGGCGCCTGCTTTATCAGGTTGATCTAAGCACACCTCTATGAAGGTCTGCACATCCAAAGATTTTGCAGACTAGCCTGAAATCTTTTTCGGTTTCGGGCATGATAGCTCTTTGCCTTTAGGCTCGACACATGTCTTGAAGAAGATTGCCTGGACATACCACGTGCCAGCGAGAGGCTGACACAGGTCAGGTCAGGTGAGCCTGACCCCCCTTTCTGGAAGGTGTTTACAGCACCTTCGTTAGCTAAATTCATGTCCATCTGCGCGAAAGCTTCTGTTAAACTGCGCCCCCCAGCATCTCATTATCAAGATTCTCAAGAATTTGTCCGAATTCAGACAGTGTCAAACTTGGTGGGGCGTAGCAGCTGTATACATATACACCACTTATTTTCACCCACACAAAGCCATTGGCTGCCTGACTTGCAGCACATTGTATGGCCTGTCGACCACAAGCCCATATCGCCGCTCCACCAGTCGAATCTGCGACCCATACGCCACCGTGACGGTTTCTATATGGTTCACTTATGATGGCAATTTCCATCTCAGATTCGAACGTGGTCTGCTCAAGTAAATCCTGAGCGACTTTACAATGATTCAGGTTTATTTGAATAAACCTCATTTTCTCATTGCAGTGAGCGTCTTTCTAAATTCCGGTCATTTACCACTTCCGGCAATATGCCGGTTATCCTGTCCCTGTTTTACTTCGCACAGTAGGCATTTGGGGTCCCTATTGCACTCTCTGGCAATATGGCCTTTCTCCCCACATCTTCTGCATAGATCGGATCGATCGATACAAATTTCTCCTTTCGATGTCACTTTATCGAGATCCTTACATTGTATATAGATCTGATGTTTTTGGGCACGCACTGCGGCATTCTTCCCAGGTGAGTTTTTCACTTGAGTGCGAAAGTCATCAGTTTTGCCATCGCTGGATCTTTTCAGCTCGAAGATGAGATCCCCTTTCTGGGTTCTTCGAATTCTGTTCACATTTCCGCTCAGATCTTTTAGGTCGGGATCAGCTTTGACCTTTTTGAGTATCTCCGCGTAGGGCAAATTGCCCTTACTGGAGATAACAATTGCATCTGGACGAGTTCGCATTCTCGCTTTTCGTTCCGCTTTTTTGTTGGTAACTTTAGTCGATCCATCGTTTTCGTTCGTCTTAGGCTTCGCAACGCTGGTCGAGTTTCCTAGATTCGCTGTACGTTGTCCTCCTTCTAAGCTGTTGGTGTTGGTTTTAAGAATGTCCTGTCGGCCTTTTTTTCTCTTAGACGCCTGCTGATTATTTAAAGGATCCCCCTCTTTTTCACGTACTCGTTTATTTCGCCGGGATTCAATGGTAGTACAGTTAGGCGTCACTTGGGTCGCCTGTGATATTGTTGGCACAGCGGGGTTTGGCGTATTCTTTTCCTCCATCTGCGATTTATATTTTATGGCTTGGTGCACGTTGTGCTTGTCCTTAATAAACTCGGACAGCTCAACTATTTTTGCCCCAAGCAGGGTGAAGGGTAATTCCTCCGGATCGGGGCTCTGTTCCTTTGCCTGTACTTTATGCTTCATCATCTTTGGCATTGGTGAAGATCTCAAAGTTGATGAGCTTCTTTTGAATGGATTCGTTATTCCTAGAGCACCTCCTGCTGTCGAGCATCTTGAACATATGCGGTGGGTGTTGTCACGGTTTTTGTTGTTCAAAAAGCTGCCTTTAGTTCATCTTTGTTTGCTCTTGGTATTGGTGTTCTCGGTAAAGTCGTACTTCGCTTGAACCCCTCCTTCTCCAGATTCAAATCACTTGTAACATTATATGCCAAGGTGGCCAAGTTGTCCACCACCGAGGCACTGCGGTCGAGGGATATCCATGACCGGGAGCCCGCTTGCTCCCTCCCAAAAGCCGCCGGTACTGGGGTTCCGAGCCTCTGCACCGTAAGTTTACTCCTTCTCTCGTCTTCCATGGTGGTTTTATGTTCTGGGTATCCTTCCCATAGCCATTTTGGTCCGCGCACCAGAGATGAGCAAACACTAGCCCATGCACAGTCAGGAAAGAAAAGTGTATGAACACATATTTAGACATCAATAGGTATACCCCAATCCGCCAGCTGGGGTTGCGCCTGATGGGAGATCTGGCCACCCCTCACAGGTCCGTCTGTCGGTCTGTCCACCTGCCTGTCTGTCAGTCTGTCCGTCTGTTTGTCTGTCACACACGATTTATTCGGAAACGGCTATACTGATTGTCATGAAAATTGGTAAAAGTGTGTAATCTGTTGGCCCCTTTGCATGCAGCAAGTGGCGGCGTTTCGTCTTAAGTTTAAGGGGGGCTCCCCATACATGTGAATGGAGGGTGCAAAATGTTTTTTCATAAAATGTGTGCGTGTGGAATATCTAATGAAAGGTCTTAATTACTTACTTTCACTTTTCGAAACTGGTTCTATATTTGATATTGGTTGCAGTATAGGGGAGTGAGGGCTCAAAATAAGACACACAAAAAGTGTAACAGGTCTCGTTTTCATAACCTATCCAACCGAAAAATCTGAAAAAAATCACAGTGGTGCATCTCTACGAAATCTAGGCCTCAAAATACATCCGGTTCCAATACCTGCACAAATAAAGTTAATAATAGTGTATTTCCACATTTTAAAAATTTACTCGGCATCCCCCCCTTTATGTTCATCCCAGAAGTTCAAAATTTGGCATGGGTATAACGAAGAACATAATGCACAATCATCCAATTATTATTAACAAAGTTATAGGGGGTGAAACTTTTCCATTTTCTGTGAATTTCATGGATGGTAAAACGTGTATGACGTCATCATCACATATCAATTCATCAATACCATAACAAAATGAGTTCCTATGAATGGGGTCGGAAAGAATTATTTTGTTTTAGTTTTTTAGTTATTTGTATATGAATATCAATTACTCCAACCAGACATGTGTGTATGTAGGTTTTTTAAAAAAACGTTGCCATGTGGGATATCAAATGAAAGGGGAGTGAGGGCTCAAAATGCGACCATCAGTGTAACAGGTCTCGTTCTGAGAACCTATGCAACTGAAAAATCTGAAAGAAATTACAGTGGTGCATCTCTACGAAATCTAGGTTTCAAAATACATCCGGTTCCTATATCTGCACCAACAAAGTTAACAACAGTATATTTCCATATTTTAGAAATTTACTCGAAGTTCAAAATTTGGCACGGGTGTAATGGATAACAGGTTTGAAGAAAATCCAACTATTATTAACAAAGTTATAGGGGATGAAAATTTGCAATTTTTTGTGAATTTCGTGCATTCTGACGTCATCGTCATATATCAAATCGTCAATACCACAACGAAATGAGTTCTTATGAATGGGGTCGCAAAGAGTTATTTTCTTTTGGTTTTGTAGTCATTTGTATGGTATATGAATATCAATTACTCCAGCAGACATGTGTATGTATGCAGCTATATAGTATATGCGTGCTAATGAAATTTGCGGGTAGTGTCTAATTCAGATAGATATATTTGTATATAAACCAGTCGTATTTAATATACGTACTATATATGTACATATGTATGCTTCTGTGTATGAAGTAAATCAGAAATATGGGTACGATCAATTTATATACGTGCATATATATGTACAGTATTCGGAAATATGCAGTTTGTTTAGGATGAGCATAATATCTAATATGTACGTACATCTCGTAGTTTGGAAAAATATGAAGGAATATGCTGGATTTGTAGCTATACACGGATAGAAAAATGTGTCTTGAATCCACCACCGCCACCACCACAAACAGGTTACCAACTAATCATATACCCTTCGTTATAGAAGTAGGGAGTATCCATTTGACAGATTACTTCGAATTAGCCTTCCTATCCTCCCGCCTTAGGAAATCTAGGATAGGATTAGATAAGCCCGTTCATATTTGCCAGAGGTAGCCCATTACTGAAAAGAATTTTGTAGTGTACCTAACATATCTGCCTATTTTAGTTTACTAGGGGCACTACCCGTCGAAATTGGCGGCTGTGTGCCTAAGCTCGATGAACCGCAAATGGGCTTTGAAATGTTGGTACCCTCAGCTGATCGCATTGATTAGATGGCCTGCCAACATTTTACGAGTGTTGCCAAAAACTTTACTAGATTCAATGCGATGCAGACATTGAACATCGATTAGCCAGGTATGCGTGACTTTGCGATAAGGTTTAACCTAATTGGCATAATAGTTAAACAGATTTATTGGCCCCTGCACGGTAGGGTTTTCAAGACAAAGTAGTAAAGCCGGCAGTAAGCAAGGGTACGAATTCCTAGGAGAGACTAATAAACTGGTTTCTATTATGTACCAACTGATCGTCTATACCGGTGAACTGTGCGACCCAGAAATTCTACACCTGATCGAGACGAGGAGCTGATTTTGACCAGGTTTTTTTTATAAAAGAAAATCCAATAACTGTTTTCTTTTACTTAAATAAAATGAAAATTACTGAACACTGAAGAAGACAACAAGTACTCCCCGAAATATGCATATTTACCTTTTAATAAATAATTTTAGCAAACTAAAATTAAACTGTTTATGGATTTGCTTTTATATCAATAATTTTACTCAAATGCTCTGCACGGAAGTTTTTGTTCAATGAAGTTTTGTTTTCCACAATGTTCACACAAAAGTTCAATCAACAGATTATCAACTTGCGCTTCCTATACCCCAAGGTGTGTCTAAGTTAAATTACCTTAAAGCCTATTAGCTCAATGGGCGACCAATGTCTTTATGGTTATAAAATACAGTAATTTCGAGAGAGAACACTTTTGGAGCCGAATTATTCTTCATTTAAAGAATTGGGTTCCAGCTTTCCAGAAGTTGCTACAATGTTTTTAAGTTCCTTTGCTTTCTCCGGTATGAATTTTTGTTTGTTTGCCTTTTTAACTTCTGTAGCGTTTATAGGTGGAATTGTTTCAAATATTCAAAATGGTTCTTTCATTTAGACGATATTTTAGGGTTAATTACTGTCACTTTTGTTTGATTGGATTTCAATCAAACAAACTTTCGCTATTGCTAATGTTCTAGGTGAACTTATATTTTTAACTTGTTTTCCGAATTCCGTTTTCACCACTTTAAGAAAATTTCAGTATCGTCTGGGCATTCGCAGTTACTGCGATTCTGTACACCCTTGTGATCAAACTCAGAAAATTCATATTTATGTATATAAAAGCAACTTGGAAATCACTTTTGTATAAATGGGTTTTCAATATATTCCGTTATATTCATTTTCCACATTTCATGTTCCTAATATTAATTAACGCTACTTTATAACATTATTATTGTTATTATTCAATTTAGAAACTTTATGACTTTATTATTATTATTATTCAATTTAGAAACTTTAGTCGCAGGATTCTACGTCTTACCATTGCGAGTTTAATTATATGGTGAACGGTAAAAGGTTTTTCGTATTTATTTGATGGGCCGCGTGAGAAGCCGCGTGTGTCTCCCGGTGGTTGCGACAGAAGAGACCGACTTATTTCCATGCGGTCTTTTCCTGTCCCAGCCAACGGCACTTTCTCACCGCTAGTCCTCCATTCCCGTGGCGAGTTCTAAAAAAGTGGAGAGTTCCGCGCCATCTATTTGTTCGCATTCGCATTCGCGAATCCTGCCGCGCCACAATATTATGTGCCTTTGGTTGAAATCCACGTTTCTATGTAGTTCGTTTTTGTGGTCGATTTTTAAGTAATACTGATTTTCATCAAATGGTTGTTTTATCATTTTTAGAGTCTGGAAAAATCTCAAAGTTGAGAATGTTGACACCATATTGAGTACAATGACTATTAATTCTCTTGCTGAGCATAGATATGATGCTTCTTTTCCAAAGGGTTCTTGCAAATTCTTTTTTCCTGTCGGCAAGTGTAAAAGTTGTAAACGTGTAAGCATGGATCCGTGTTTACACTAATTTGTTTATGACTTGACATCATGATCTTCCAAATCCGATCGCCGAACAGATGTTGGAGAATTCGAGAGGGTTAGATTTTGTGAACGACCCTATGTCTTCTCAATATCGGTGATGTCCCTCATGACATTTTAAGCAAGGAGTTGAAGGTTTGACCGCGCCGCGTCCATCCAATACCTTGAATGGGTTGATGATATCTTTCCGTTCTGTCACAGAACCATGGCCATGAGTGAATGGCTCTGAATTTTTAGGAAAATGAACAGAAAATGCTCGGGTCATTGAACGTTTCCCTTATTAGTTGGATTCCTGGGTAGCATCGCATCTAGGATCATAACTATCGAGATCGAATGTGATATTACCTATTTCTGTAAAAAATCTAAAAATCCAGCAATATTAAGTAATGCTACATGGAAAGTGACCACCACAGGACCTCGAAAGTTTCAAACTTTTAGCAACTCATGTCTCACAATGCAAAGAAAATTAATAAACAAGTCGGGAAACCGGAAGCTGGACGCTTCAGGTACGAAAGGTTTTGTGTATTTCTTAGTACGTAGCACGTAATATATCCATATATTATGTGAGAGTATCCACTTTCGGGTGATATTGACATTCATAGTCTTCAATTTTCAAAGAAGCAACAAATTAGGTATTATAACTTTGTTAGTAATAGTGCGATTTCCACCAAACTTGGTAGAATCATGCTCTATATTATAGCCTATATCACTGCAAAATTTCATGGTACTAGGATGAACCTAAGGGGAGTTTCTAACCAATTACAAAAAATTGTAGTAATATACTATTATTAACCTTATTTAAACATATATCAGCATGGAAGGTATTTCGGAGCCCAGGCACCATATAGTGGCAGCCTCCTGATTTTTTTCAGATTTTTCGGTTTGGTAGTTTTTGAGAATGGCCCCCTTAAAGAAGTGATCACTTTCAACCCCCCGCGCTCCCCACCCTTCCAGCGAATGTCAAAACTAAGGTCGGCTTTGAAAAGTACTAATCGAGAGCTTTAATTTGATACCCCACATGGCTATATTTGATGAAAAAAAAATTTACACCCCCCTTTTGCATGTATGGGGACCCCCCCCTTAAATTCGACCTAAAAGGATGTAATTCACTGTATGCGTGAGCGTTCACAATTCCTACCTTTCTACCAAATTTGGTGTCAATCGCTATAACTGTCTCCGAGAAAAATGCGTGTGACGGACGGACAGACAGACAGACAGACAGACGGACAGACAGACAGACAGACAGACAGTAAACCGATTTTAATAAGGTTTTGTGTTTACACAAAACCTTAAAAAGGATAAAATTAATCTGTTGGTGGAGGCGAATAACAAAAGAAATTGTGTATTTTCGTAAACAAAATTTAAATCCGGAAAGAGTTAACAAATTGGAATACATAATGAAATTAAAGACTCAAACAAGTCGAAATATCGGATATAAAGGTTTTGTGTTCCTCTTACGTGAGAAACTTTCTACGCACATTTTTCCATACGCATGTGACCCAAAATATACATTCATACTTTTTCAAACTCCAAGATATACGTACATATTACAGGCGTAGATATTATCCCCACCTTAAACGAACAACCATTGCCTATTACTGAATACTATACTTATATATGCATGTATATATAATAAATTCTTTCCGATTTCCTTCGTGCATAAAAGAATATATAGCGTACATCTGAAGTATATTGAATACCGCTTATTCAATGTACAAATATATCTATCTGAATTAGGCACCACCCCAAGGTTTCATTTACATATAAAGACATACATATGATTGTCTGGAGTAAGTGATGTTGATATATAAATGATTAACAAACTAAAACGAAATATTTCCCTGCTACCTCCCATTCACGTGAGATCACTTTGTTGTGGCATTGACGAATTGATATGTTATGATGACGTTATACATTTTTAATAATTCACGAAATTCACACAAAATGTACAAATTTCACCTTCTATTACTCAGTTTATTTGTGCAGATATCGGAACGGGATCTATTTTGAGATCCAGATTTCGTTTAGATACATCACTGTGATTTTGTCAGATTTTTTGGTTGGATAGATTCTGAGAACGAGACCTGTTCCACTTTTTGGAGGTCATATTTTGAGCCACCCCCCCCCCCCCTACGTTTTACTCGAAATCAAATATGGGACCAGTTTTGAACAGTACTAATTGAGTCCTTTCATTTGATATATCACATGACCAGATTTTTTGAAAATAAATTTTGCACCCACCAATTCCGCAGATTCGTACTAATATTGTAGCCAGAGGACTGTCGAAATATTTTGAGTAGCTTCGGACAATTGATCACTACCACATGAGTGTTTTCACGCTTTATGCGGCTTTAGTAACATACACAATATAATTAAAAATAAGATGATATAGAGTATGTAATGTTATATTTATATTTTTAATATGCAATATATAATGCACGAATTTGTAATGGAGAAATCATAATTTTACAGGGCAAGCATACATGTAAAAATAAATGGAAAGTCTTATGAAGGTAAATATTGATTTTTTTGGGTGTATATTTCCTAACACCAATAAATTTTCTCCCCCGCAGTTGATACATCTCGAGTTCCAATTTCAACGTCATTGAACTCCTTTTTAAGAAATCATGCCTATTTACCCGGTACTAAATTCATGTGTCTTGAAGGAGGATGTGGTGCATGTATTGTGACCGCAACTGGCAAGGACCCAATTACTAAGGAGTTACGTTCATGGGCGATAAACTCAGTAAGTAGAGGAAGACTTATGTAAATGGATGTATATACTAAACTTTGATTTGTTTTATTTAAAATCTGGTTTAAAAAAGAAAAATACCTTGAGAATTAGTTGTAGATTTTTTTTCGGTTTAAAGGCTCAAAATTATACCACAAAGCGAATTGATAAAAAATGAGAACTCTAGATATGGTAAGGAAATCCATAACTTATGAAATAATGATCTGGAATAGTAAAAAAAGTAAGAGTTATTGTAACTGTACAGATTGCTTCATTTATATAAATAACAATTTTTAAGAACTTTTTTTTCATGGCAACATTTATTTCTACATTAAATCCTTATACAAAAAGATTTTACACATTGAAACAATAAAAAAATTAATTTCTTTGGCGCTTTTTAAGTGTAAATACGAAACCATGTTAAAATCGATTCAATGTCGGTCTGTCTGTCACATCTGCTTTACTCGAAAACGACTAAAACAATTGTCACGAAATTTGGTAAGAAGGTGTGATCTGTGAATAATAATAATAATCGTTGGCGCAACAATCCATATTGGATCAGGGAATTGAAGTGTGTTCGAGTAGTTTCATTCAAGACCGTACACTGCAGTACACTGTAGTAGACAATGTGGTCAGCATTGCGGTCTGTGAATTCTTTTGCATATTTCCAGTGGCGCCGTTTTGTGATGATTTTGTTGGGGCTCCCCATACAAGTGAAACGGGGGGTGTAAAATTTTTGTTCACCAAATATGGTGTGTGGGGTATCAAATGACTCGATTAGTACTTTTCGAAAGTGATCTTGTTTCTGATATTGTGTGAAACATTGAGCAGTGGAGGCGCAAAATGTGTGCTCCAAAAAGTGAAGCAGGGCTCGTTCTCAGAATCTTTCCAATGGAAAAATCTCTACGAAATTTAAGCCCTAAAATATATCCGCTTTCGATACCTGCAAAAGCAAAGTTAATAATAGTATATTTCCATATTTTAGAAATTTCCCTGGCAAATTTCCTAGAAGTAAAAAATAATATAAAGCACAATTTGGTCAAATTTGAAGAAAATCTAACTATTATTAACGAAGTAATATTGTTAACAAAGTTATAGTGTGTTATATGGAAGGTTGCGGTTTAAATCTCACTGGTGGCAGTGGGATTTGTATCGTGATTTGACATTGGATATCAGTCGACTCTGCTGTGAATGAGTACTTGAGTCAAATCAGGCTAATAATCTCGGACGAGCGCAATGCTGGTCACATTGCCTCCTATAGCTTATTGTAATCCTATAGTGTACCGTTACGGTCTAGAATGAAGTGCTCTAACATACTTTAAGGCCCTGCTCCAATATGGATTGTTGCGCCAACGATTATTATTTGCGAGTTGTCACAATCTCGGCAGATGCCGGATTTTATCTAATACTAACACTAAGTGCCAAGCATTTAGGCTCGGACGATCCTACCTACTTAAAAACTACAGGGGCGCTGATGGTGGTGGCCCGGGTGCAGGTTAATGGGAGAATCCGTCAAGAACTCTCCGCCACATCGAGCACGTATGCAGAATGGTGTACTTCTGCATAGTTTGAACTAGATTGTGTGAGAGTCCCAGGACATCAAGGGACGCCGTGAGGGATTCAGGTACAATACCTGTAGCTGACAATATTATGGGAACTACAACTACCCGCTCGAGACGCCAAATTTCTTTGATTACCCGAGCATAGTTCACCTTCTTCCCCCCGTATTTCCGTTCGATGTTGCTGTTATCAATAATATACGCGGAGCGACCCGTCTTGTCAACTAACAGTAGACTTATCAAGTATTGCTTGCGGCTCATATCGGTAAATCGGACATGTTCCCGTGATCAGCCCATGCTTGTATGCAAGGTTTTGATGGATAATCATACATTCAGCATTATGCCTGGTGATATGTTGCACCGGTGCCATAACAGTATAGCCAGAAATGAGATGGTCCAACGTCTCTAACATAGAACCACACATTCCGCACTGGTCGTTCTCCACCCGTTCTTTCATCATGAGCTTCTTGTAAGCTCGGGTGACGCCACGTCGTTCTAAATGAAAACATGAACCCCTCCGTCTCAGGTAAGAGCTCCCCAGCACACAGCCATCTGTTCGACAAATGCAAATGGACAAATAGCTGCCAAAGACAATTTACGTGTTTACCATGCATTGCCTTCGAATTTCATTCATCGATCCGCTCTTGGTCCGACGTCACCTCACTCATAGGATTGAAAGATCGATTCTTCAAGTGGAGTCAGCCCATAGTCACGCAAGGAACTGGCCTTTTCTTTGCTGTAAAAATAAGCGCGTAGAGAGTCGACTTAGCAATGATGTTGTGGCGCCACGTCAATCACGCCTCTACCTTCGATACCACGAGGCAGGTTCATCCGCTCCACTACAGAGTTTGGATGATGCATTCGGAATTCGCCGCTAGATTTGTTTCTGATTGGTCGTCGTCCACGGCAATATTCCGAATGCATAAGCCAGGAAAGGGATAGCGAATACATTCAACGCGCATATTTTATTCTTCCCCGAGAGATGCGATTTCAGCACCAGCTTTACACGTCGCACGAATTCGGACAGCAAAGCATCCTTCAGATCACCAACTCGAGCATGGGTTCCTTGCAGAATTCCTAGGTACTTGTAGAAGTCTGTCTCGGTCATAGCTTCGATGTGGAGGTGAACAATGCTAGTGCGACATGCGGGTCGTGATGACCTTTGCGGATGGCTTGGTTTCGACACTTGTCTAATCCAAACTCCATCCGAATATCACGGCTGAACATACAACTTGATGTCATCTAAGTACATCAAGTGTGTCAGTTCGCACTTAGCACGTAGGCTACATTTAAAAAACCATGCCCTGTGACATCATTCGGTAGCCATGAAAAGGGGTTCAGTGCCATACAAAACCAATGAATCTCCCTGGAAAATGCCCCTTCGTATACGGAGTGGTGTGCCACCCTTCCATGACTGTCGTCAAAAACTTTATTAGTTTCGGATCAATGCGATACAGATGTAGGACATCGATTAGTCAGGCATGAGGGACGCTATCGAAAGCCTTGGCATAATCGATACAGCAATTAAAGAGGTTTCTTTGGTGTCTAGTTGCTTGTCCTATAACTACCGAGTCGATAATGAGTTGCTCTTTGCAGCCCCTCGACCCAATTCGACAGCCCTTCTGCTCCTCGGACAGTATGCTGTTGGTCTCGAGGTGCGCATTGACCCTTCCGCTAATAATGCACGTTATGAATTTGTAGGCAAGCTATCGGTCCTGTATCTGTAGGGTCCTGGGCCGTGTCCTTCTTAGGGATAAGGTAGGTAATCCCTGCAGTGAGGATAGGGATATAAATTCCTCCGGTCGACTCATGACCTCATTTATACTGTGTGCCAACCGACTGTGTACGCTGGTAAATTTCTAATACCAGAAATTCTGCACCCGATCCAGACCTGGGCCCTCCAATTTTTCGAGCTTTTTATGGCTCGTCGAACTTCCTCTTCGGTAACATCCGCAAAATTCATGCCAGGTGTATTGGCATGGCGGGTGTTTTCGGCGGTGATCCACTCAGCATGCTCGAAGGGTAACCCCCAAAGTCCACCCGAGTATTCTTTCGCTTCCGTTACCGAAAACTGATTCCTCGCATTTGTTGCATTCTGCACACATCTGGAGTGACTTTTCCCATACCGTCGTAACCGACTGTATATGACTGAAAGTTTCTGCTTTAGTGTGTCCAGAATTTCACCTACGGGTGTTTCGCTGGGGATGGCATAGTTCCGGTAACCCTATGCACTTTATTTCTCACCCGTTTAGCAGCGACATAGCACAGTGAGATGCTATCTCATCATTGATTTGAGATAGACTTCCCGGAGTTGCTGGAGATGTATAGAGCCTGGGAATACCTGGTCTATGCAAAGGATCCATTTCCAAGAATTCTTTATACGCTTTCGGGAATTCGTCCCGAAGCTTAGCAGGATCCTCAGCTGGACGGTGGAGAAGAGTGCTTCGGCGAGTACTGAAACTGTTGCCTGCAGTGCGGCGTGGTGTTGTTGATGCCGCCGCCTCTGCCCCTATCGACTCTCGGTCACCAGTTTTCGCAGGGATCTCAAGCCAAACACGTTCCTTGATGATGGACGGGATTGTGTCGCTGCGAGTTATAAAGTGGTGCTGGTCTGCGACTCGCTGCACAGTCAAGTGGGCGAATTGCGGGAAACGCTCGACGAATTTCTGGTGCAACAAGTGCTGGTAAGATATTGTATCCGCTCCTGCCATTATTTCGTAGTAGGAGCGGATGATGAAGGGGTTCATTTCTTCTGTCCACTTCATCCGCTGCCTACGAGAACCTGCTGAAGTCGTCGTGGCGCCTAAACATCAAACCGCTCCACGACTAACGGTTTCGACGCCGCGCTGTCCATTACGGGAGCCCGGTCCAGTCACCAAGTCGCCGGTTGTCTGTGCCGGATCTCAAATTTCTTCTTCTTCTCATATATGGATTTGCATTTTATACCTAATTGCCAGGCTGTGGGGATAGCTTCCTTAGTGAGTAATCTGCTAGACTTGAAAGTTCCTGCACTTTCCTCACCTACTCCCTGAGAAGCTTCGGTGGCGTACAACCATTCAGACTGAAACTATTCATCTCTCCGACTTTCACAACCAGGGTTGGGACCGGCTACGGCGGATTATTATTTTATTATTATGAAATTTTTTCCATTTTTTGTGAATTTCATGGTTTGTAAAACGTGTATGACGTCATCACCGCATATCAATTTGTCAATACCACAACAAAGTGAGTTCATATGAACGAAGTGAAGTGAAGAAAGTGGCAAAGAAATATTCTGTTTCAAGCTTTTTAGTCATATCAGCAGCAATATCAATTGCTCCAGATAGGCATATGTGTGTATGTAGGTATATATAAGTACTAAAGAAGTTTGCGGGTAGTGTTTAATTCAGATATATTTTTGTACATTAAACCAGCGGTATTCAATATACCAAACTAAGGATGGGCATCAGAGCGATGATTCGTTTTAATGCAAAGTGTGTGCGACCATGAGGAAATGTATTGCTACATCCCGATTGTCGCAAACACTTCAAGAAATGACGCGATGGTTCTACACTACAGAGATATGGATCTTAAATCGAAGAGAGTGCGGATTAAGACTGAAACCCACTAGGTCAGATTGTTACCGGACAGGACTCTTCGGACTATAGCACAGGTTGCAAGAATAATCACTTTTTGCATCTCCATGTATAGTCCAGCCCTAAGATCGGTTTTCAGTGCTTTACGTAAGTTCTGCGGGACTAATCCCGTCGCTGAAATTGCGACCGTCCGCCAAGCGGCCGTAGTTCCGGATTTTTTCGTGCTGTTTTTCAACAGTGTTCTGGTCCAACGGTACGACTACATCGATTATGAAGTACGCTCGTTCTTCCTTCAAAAGCATAACTAGATCGGGTCTGTTATGATTAATACTGTGGTCGGTGGCAATAGTGTGATCCCACAGTAGTTTGACCCGATCATTTTCCAAGATTCTTTGCGGAGTATACTTATAGTAAGGATGGTAGGTTGCCACTAAGTTATACTTCAACGCAAGGTTTTGATAGAGAATCTGGTAGACGGAGTTGTGACGATTGGCGTACTCGGTACTGTTCAACATCCTGCACGCATATGTAATGTGCTGGATGGTCTCCTCTTCACACTTACATAACCTACAACAGGTTTTGGTGATTGAGGAGTCGTGAAGAATGTACCGTTTATAATTTTTTGTTGGGAGCGAAGTATCCTGAATTGAAGTTAGGAATGGTTCGGTTTTATAGAACAGTACACCATTAGCCAACCAATTGTTGGTGGCTTCGATGTCAATGCCTGGCAACAACAAATTTTTTATATTTTGTATATATTGGGTTGGGGAAAAGGAAATCTCGTATTTGTGATCGAAATTTGATACTTAGAACTATCCGATTTAAGTCAAATATGCGCCGTTTTGTTCCCAAACTTGTTACCATTTAGAAGTTAACTTCATTACCGACCCCACCGACCCTCAGAAAGCCAGTTTTTGCAAGCCTCTTTTGAGGCAAGTAGTACCAAGAGCGTGTTGCATGGACCGGAATAGATCGTAATCACTTGGTGCCAGGTCTGGACTATACGGTGGGTGCGATAGGACATCCCATCCGAGCTCCCGTAGCTTCTGGCGGATCATCAAAGATGTTTGAGGACGAGCGTTGTCCTGGTGGAACACAACACCATTCCTATTGACCAATTCTGGCCGCTTCTGGTCAATCGCCTGCTTCAAACGGTTGAGTTGCTCACAGCAGAGGATCGAATTGAGGCTCTGGCCATAGCTGAATAGATCATAGTGGATGATTTCCTTCCAATCCCACCAAACACTCAGCAAAACTTTCCTAGGCCATCAATCCGGGCTTAGCGATGGTTTGGGCGGGCCCGCCGTGCTTCGAGCACGATCTTTTTCGTTTGAGGTTGTCGTACGTGATCCACTTTTCATCACCAGTCATCATCCGCTTCAAAAATGGGTCGAATTCGTTCCGTTTCAACAGTGCACCGCAGGCGTTGATTCGGTCCAAGAGATTTTTTTCCGTCAACTCGTGTGGCACCCAGACATCCAGCTTTTTTGGAATCCACTCTTCTGCAAATGGTTCCGAGCGGTTTTATGGTCTATACCCAGTTCCAGGCCAATCGAGCGAATGTTAACATTCCGGTTTACTTGGATAATTTCGAAGATTTTACCGGTTTCTACGACGATTGGCCTACCAGTACGGGGTGTATCTTCGACATCCACTACACCAGAACGAAATCGATCGCATCAACGCTGTGCTGTGCGAATCGTTACAGTATCGGGCCCATAAACTTCACAAATTTTTTCGGCCGCCTTCGTTGCATTTTTATCTCTCAGGTAGTAAAAATGTAAAATATGACGAATTTCTTCTTTGGTGAACTCCATTTTTGACGCGCTGAGACTGAAATGTACGATCACAACACTAGCAAAGAGTCACTTGTAGCACTGATTGTCGTCTTCAAATCGCCATATAGTATGACCCGATGCGATAAGTACAACACAAGATATGTTTAAGTGTCGCCATCGATTGACAAAATACGACATTTCTGTTTTCCCCAACCCAATATATATATATCATTACGTACGTTACATTGAACAAGCGGTATTCAGTGTACCCACTTTATATGTACATATGTATAATTTATGTATGAAGTAAATTGGATATATGTATACAATCAATTTAATTTATATATGTGCATATATAAGTATAGTATTCATTAATAGGCAGTTTATTTGTTTAGGGTGAGGATAATATCTACATCTGTCTGGAAAAATATGAAAAAGTATATTGCATTTGTAGCTTTATACTTTATACTCGAAATGCGAGCTACTGTGGCTGAAACATGACTTTCGAATGGTTCAGATATTTCATTGCATGCAACCAAAAATTCTTTTTTTTTCGTTTTATTCATATTTAACATGTCCGTCAGTTTTTCATCAATCAATTTTTGATCAATTGGCTTGTGGCAGTTATTTTCAAACAATTTTTTAAGAAAATTACGAAATCATTACATCATGATAATTTTAAACAAATGTTTTTTTAATTTTGATGTTTTCCGGTGACCCAAATTATGGCGTACTGGATCATCTGAACCAAAAAATGTCGATGAATTAGTTAAATTACAGTAAAAACTAGTGTTTGATTGAAGGATTTAGAAAATATGCATTTTTCACAAAATGGCGGACAGCCAAAGTTAACGGTCCGATTTTTCATTAAAAAACAGTCGTTTTTGGGCTATAAAACGGCCATTTTCTGCGAAAAAAATCGAATGATTAAATGCTACATTTTTAAGGTTTTGTGTGTGGCGCCATCTTGTGTTAAGTTTAAGGGGGGGGGGGGCTCCCCATACCTGTGAATGGAGGGTGCAAATTTTTTTTTCTACTGAATGCAGCCATGCGGGATATAAAATGAAAGATCTCGATTAGTAGTTTTCGAAACTGGTTCAATATTTGATATTGGGTGAAACATAAGGGAGTGGGGGCTCAAAATATGACCACCAAAAAGTGTAACAGGTCTCGTTCTCAGAACTTACCCAACCGAAAAATCTGAAAAAAGTCACAGTGGTGCACCTCTATGAAATCTAGGCCTCAAAATATATCCGGTTCCGATATCTGCACAAATAAAGTTAATAATAGTATATTTCCATATTTTAGAAATTTACCCGGCACCCCCCTTATGTTCATCCCAGAAGTACAAAATTTGGCATGCGTGTAATGAAGAACATGCACAGTTTGGTCAAGTTTGAAGAAAATCCAACTATTATTGACAAAGCTATAGGGGGTGAATTTCGTGCACTCTACAACCTGCATGACGTCATCATCACATATCAATTCTTCAATACCCCAACGAAATGAGTTCTTATGAATTGGGTCCCAGTGAATTATTTTGTTTTAGTTGTTTAGTTATTTGTCAACCAGACATGTGTGTATGTAGGTATATAATATATGCGTGCTAATGAACTTTGCGGGTAGTGCCTAATTCAAATAGATATAAGAAGTAGATCGGAAATATGGGTACAATCAATTTATATACGTTCATATATGTGTACAGTATTCGGAAATAGGCAGTTTGTTTGTTTAGGGTGAGCGGAATATCTATGGCTGTAATATGTACGTATGTCTCGTAGTTTGGAAAAATATGAAGGACTATGTTGGGTTTGTAGCTATATACGGATAGAAAAATGTGCGTTGAAATTTCTTATATAAGATGAACACAAAACCTTTATATCCGAAGCGCGAGCTCCCGGTATTCCGACTTGTTTGTATTGTATAGGCTTGCCAAGTTTCAAAAGATCACTGGCCCATTTGTAGCAAATGCGTTGAAAGTTTCAACTTCAGATCGTTTGTGTAATGGATTCTTTTCTTTCAGCGATCACATCTCTGTGAATTTTATTCGGATCGGCGTGAACTATAAGAGAGTATTCTCAGAAAATTATTCTCAAAGAAAAGTCGACATTTATTATTGCTGGAGGTGGGGTTAATTGCTTAGCTCCTAACGTTCCATATTGTATATTCGGTGATTTTCCGGATATTGTCTTTTTCGCGATTCCCTCAAAAATGGAATCTCATCTAGCAGGTGTTTATTCTGTTACGTCTATTTCGTTGAGTGGGAAATTTTCATCTTAGTAATACTGCCAATTTAGGTGTTCATTTCTACGCTCATTCATTTGAAGTTGACGAAGATTTAGTGAACGTCAATTTTTAGAATTTGTTTATAATAAATAATTGGTCAGTTTCCGATTTTATTATTTCAAAATTTTTTCGCTACTTATGAAGCATCTTACGAGTACGTAATCTAATTTTCTGTTTTAACATTTTCGGAAGTACAAATAAAACAAGCCGGGAAACCGAAAGCTGAGCGCTTCAGATATGAAAGGTTTTGTGAATTTTTTTTATAAAACCATTTGAGTTGACATTTGTCTCATTAGTACCTAACATTACGTGCTCTATATTATTTGAGAAAATCTACTTTCGCGCTTTAGGTCTTCGCACTCCTCACCTTTCAAACAAGGAGTGTGAAGACCGGTTTCAAAAGGTACTAATTAAGACCTTTCATTTGATACCCCAAATACGACTATACTTGGCGAAAAAAATTTACAAACCCCTTTTGCATATGTAGGCCCCCTTGAATTGGACGTAGAATGATGTAACTCACTAATGCGTGAGCGTTCACAGTCCCAACATTTCCTCCAATTCGGTGTCAATCGCTATAACCTTTTCCAAGAAAAATGCTTGTGACAGACGGACAGACAGACGCACTGGCAGGCAGACGGTAAACCGATTTGAATAAGCTTTTGTTTTATACACTCTTGGTTCCATATGGAAAGAAGCAAATTATAAATGGCGGGTTCAATGATAGCGTAATTTGATGGTTGGTGTAGAAATATCATCAATAACTGGTGCTTCATTTGTTTGTCCCTTAATCACTGATTCCATTTTGTCCAATATTGGAAAATCAATGTTTTGGACCTATTTGAGTTTTACAGTTCTGGCCAGTTTGATTGGTTAAGTTGCATGCGAAGGAATGAGGAGATTTTTAAAATAAGGCCACCCTTCACGTGTTTCATTACCGTTCCCGGTAATTAGGAGGTTCTCTTTAGGTATTCCTTAGAAACCGGAACTCTTTCTTTACTGTTTTGTGTCATATATTTCGAAGGCAGCTAATTCGTTGGTTACTCTGGGATAGTGGATTCAATTGCATCGCATCGCCTATACTGGAGTTATCGCCCTTTCTTGAAATATCACCTATTATCTACTGTCACTTTCGTTTCCTGATAATATGTCAGCCGGTACGTGACCCGTACGCCATGTAATTTTTCGTTGTGGATTACATTTGGGGCAGATTAGGCAGTCATTAGGATATGACATGCCGGAGATGTGTAGGTGTTAACGACGGCTTGAAACTCTGTTATTAAGATATATATTGATTGATACCGTTCTTGTCCAACCTGTTGATGTAGATAGGAAATATGTGGTGACCTTGATATCGTCCATTGAAGCCCCCCGCGTGCTTCAGGCAAAGCAGCATGAAGAATTTCACCGATAACAAGAAAGAGTAGTATCGTTGATAAGATGCATCATCAATGTCTCTACTATCCAGTGGTGGAATCTTGCACTTCCCGACATTAGTCGCGGTACCAGAGCTCAAGCGCGTAACGTTCGTCCCCACTAGCAGCAGCAATAAGAACTTTCAGTTCTTTAGGCTCGTCGATCCACTACCAAATTTTAGCGGTCAGCTAGGTTTGACTCTTTGCAACGTGATCAACAACTTGACTTCCACCAGAGAAAAGCGTACTATTGATGGCGGTGCCATCGGATGCAATGCGGTGCTATTGGATGCTCATTGCCGGTTAGTGTGATTTTATGGCAGATACTCGAGCCGTATTCTGATCATCGAAAAGACAGTAAGAACTGTAACCTGTAAACCTCCCATTATTGTCATTTCGGTCCGTACAATTGTGTTTTCCTATTACATGTCAGAGCATGGCATTCCCGAAGCTATTCAGAGCACCCATTACGATCGTAATGTCACCTTTGGGAACTCTCCCTAACCTGCATTGAGTTGTTCATAGAAAGCTTTTTTTTCTGTATCAGAGGTCTTCATTCGGCAATTTAATTTATGTCTCATTTGGAATTCGAGGATATGAGGACGAGCATTGCGGATATAGTAAGCATCACTTCGACATTAAATTCAGAGTTACTTCCAGCGGGTTCTCTAGAGTACAACAACAAAGCGTCGCAAGTGGAAGTGGTCTGCTCCATTAGAACCCAGAGTCCCACCATTTTACTTTGCTTATCACACTCAAGGCGGCTGCCTTATTCGGAATTTTAAGGATCATCTTCTTCTTCCAGTCATTAGAAATGTTTTTATATTCCCAGAATGTACGAATGAGTAGGAGTAGCGACTCTGCAAAAGCAGAAAACAGAAAAGTTCATCATTGAAACCGTCAATGTTGGTGTTTTAACTCCACTTGAGTGTGTTGATTGCAAAGATAATGCCACTTTCTGTTTGAAGAAGGAAGTCCCAAGTCCATATCCACATGCTTACCGTCTGTGAGCTCTTTTGTGGTATGGTATATGGTAATGAAATTGTTGCTGTTTTCAATGCAATGGTGGAATTCCTTTTGTCATAGAATACTCGCTCTCGTACTTTTTCCACTTTGACGGAACGCCAGCGTGTCGCATTCAGCCCCGCCCGCAGGCATCAACAGATTCCTCAGGTCCTTACGTTCGTCGATTCTGCAGTCCGTCAGGTCTTGTAACATCCTTTTTGGAGTGTGGCTGTTCATCCGCGTCAGGGATAGAAACATTTTTGCCGGTTGACCAGTATGGATAAATGTTGTCGAGCGGGTTGCTGCTGTTTATTTGTGGCATTTGCGTAGCAAAGAGAGTTTTCCCATTACTGAACGAACGCTCGTTTTAAATTTGGAGGAGCGACGCTCTGTTCCCCTGTCTGCAGACACTATAGCAACACGCAAATCTCAATGCCGTTGCTACTACATTTATAGGACAACTCCTAAATCTACTGCTGATCACAATATGGTCGATCTGATGTTAAAACTCAGTTGATTCGCGCGAGCAGAATGCCGTACATGGCGAGACAATGGAAATTTGCTTTAAAAACCTTTTATTATTGTTACCGACACCAAGACCATGCCTCCACATCACATGACTGGATAAGGTATTGGCAGAGCCCAATTTGATATTCAGATCATCTCTCACAATCACCAGTAATCTTCTTCTGAATTTCGTTTAGTTGTTGATAGAAATCATCGTCCTTCTCTATGTCGGAAGTCTCCGTCGGTGGATAGCACTGCACAATTTGATGCTCCTTAACCTGGACAGAATCATCCAGTGAAAATCCTGTTAAAAAATATGCTTTGCCGTAGCCGCCAGTAATGTTCCGGCACCGAGCTCAAGTCTGTTACGGTTAGGCTTTCCAGAGTACAAAAGCGCCGTTCAACAAGAGGGTGAGGAGTACTCTTCAAAGCCCCACCAGTCTCACTTTGCTTAGATCTAGAATGTTCTGTTGGAATTCTTACTCACTTTGGAGTAACCGAACATTCTACGCGCTCTCGATGCCATTGTCAAGGAACCATTTTCGGTAGCCCCAACCTTTAGGCTGCGAGATGGAAGGCCGCAGTTCTGTTACTAGCTATCGTTTATTAGAAGAAGTTATTTTTTCCGGGAGATGAATTACTTTAATCTACATGGTCCAAAGAGTTGAGAAAGTGTGTTGGCCGGTATTCTATTTAGCATATATGTTCAATGTTGTAAATTTCCTTTGGTGATCTGTAAAAATCTTTAAGCAAATAGTCTCTACTTAGGGGTTTAGCAGATATATGTATGTATAAACTGTTGCGTTAAATTTGTTGTTGACCGCTATCACGACTTTGAAAATATTTTAGATGTGTTTCTCATTCATTAATTAATTTATTTATTTTATCATTAATTAATTTTATTGTTATACGTGTTCGGATAGTACAGTGGTTAGAGCACTACGCTGTGATAAGGAAGGTCGCGGTTCAAATCTCACTGGTGACGATGGGAATTGTATCGTGACTTGACGTCGGATACCAGTCCACTCAGATGTGAATGAGTACTTGAGCCAAGTCCGGGTAATAATCACGGGCTATCGCAATGCAGACCACATTGCCTCCTACAGGGTACTGTAATCCTGTAGTGTATCGTCGTTACAGTCTTGAATGAAGTGCACCTTCAAGGCCCTGATCCAATTGGAATTGTCGCGCTAACGACTACTATTGTTAATTTTATTATATTTTAAAATTTATAAGTAATGAAGAAAAAAACATTAATTAAAAATTGCTTTCAGTGCTTAACACCAATTTATTCTTGCGACGATTTGGAAATCACAACCATTGAGGGAATTGGTAACAGAAAAATTGGATACCATCCAGTCCAGAAGCGCCTTACTCAATTCCATGGAACGCAGTGCGGTTACTGCTCGCCAGGCATGGTAATGAATATGTATAGTCTCCTTGAGGCCACCAATGGAGAAGTCACTATGAAAGAAATTGAGAATAGCTTCGGTGGCAATATATGCCGTTGCTACAGGATATCGCCCAATTTTGGATGCGTTCAAGTCATTGGCTAGTGATGCTGACCCAAAATATAAAGCATTTTGTCCTGATATTGAAGAAATACCGAGAAAATGCCCAAGAACAGGAGAGTCATGCAATGGGACCTGTAATGGAACGCAAGCCGTGAGTCATCACCTACGATTTAGCGAGGGAAGAGACTGGTACAAACCCAGTGACTTGAAGGAATTGTTTCAAATTTTGTCAAGTGTTGGTCAGAAGCGATATATGCTGCTGGCAGGCAACACAGCTCATGGCGTATACAGAACTGATAAAAGCATTGATATTTTCATTGATATAAAAAATGTTGGTGACCTCCGTAGGCACACTATAAGTTCTAATGAGGTTAAAATCGGTGCCAATGTAAGCTTGACCAGCACTATGGAGATATTGAAGGAGGCAGCAAAGAAATCGGGATTTGAGTATTGTTTGGAGATAGTGCGACATATCGATTTGATTGCCAATGTTCCAGTAAGAAATGTAAGTAACATATTCATTATTTCTATTGCAATAAATATATAGACTACTTGCGTGGTAGCAGTAAGTATAAGTTCTACTCATACAAAATTAAATAGAAAATTTACTATTATCTCCAGTTAAAATATGGCTATTTGAGGTCGATATAGGATGTTTCTCTTCTCAATAAATTTCGATAGGAAGGCGATAAGGAAGAGGTTTGTTAACCTACTCTTGTGAAAAGTATTGCAGATACTATCTTAAATAATTCTGGTCTCTCTGATACTTGTGGAAATGTACTACTGACATCCTAAAAGTTGGCGTGATAATTCTTGATATCAAAGTAGGAAAATAGTCCACCTCTCCTCGTGCACCCGAAAGTTCCACCCTTGTAGAAAATCATAATTAAAACGGGAACAGGCGTCTCAGTCTAAAACTAAAATCGTTAGCAGCGCAGGGAATGGCATCCCAGGTAAAATTGTCAACAAAATTCATTTTACTTTACGACAGTACCTGTCTAGCCGTACTGGCTAGAAAGGTTTTACGATGGACTATAAAATTTGTTTTTTTTTATGTAATATTATGTTGTTTATGTCTAGGCATGTAAAACCGCTTGCTTTCCGATCCACTCGAAAGCCATTAACAAAACTCTTGCCCAAGATTATGATTCGCGAAGGAGCAGGTTGAATGGAATGCCTAGGCTGGACTCCCGTATCTTATGGTTCCGTAATCAATTTATGCTCTTTTAATGGAGGGAGTTCGTCATGTTCGGTTACCTTTTGGAAAACGTTGGAAGATACTAAGCGCCGACGGGCAAATATTGTCGCCGATCTATTGTTGTACGGTTTTCTTTTTCTCGTGGTACATTTGACCCAATATTTATGGTCGTTAGTGTAATAACTGCATTCAAATACTCTAATTCATTATCAGGATCTTTGCTAGTAACTCTAGCGACAAATTTTGCAAGAATTGGATTTTTAAACATGACAATAATCATAAGCTTTTTCGTCGATTGACGAAGAGTTGGCTGGTCTGCACAAACCCGCCCAATATTGACGAAGGCAATAAGAATGAAATAATTTATGCCAACTTCAGCATCTTATCCTATATAACATATGCTATAAAATGATATGTAACATAAGGACTTTAAAATACATTGGTTTTTTTCCGACACTGTGTATTAGCCTACGAATGGAGCATAGGTAAAACTTCTTTTCTTTCATTTGGTTTTCACCTACGGAGACGTTATTGTTAGGTGAAATAGAGGGCGAATGGTAATATAATAATAATCGTTGGCACAACAATCCATATTGGATCAGGGCCTTGAAGTGTGTTAGAGCACTTGATTCAAGACCCGAATGGTAATATACTATTATTAACTTTAATTTGAACAGATATCGATGTGGAGAGTATTTTGAGGCCTGGGCACTATATAGAGGCAGCTTCATGATTTTTTTCAGAGTTTTCGGTTGGGCAGTTTCTGAGAATGGGTCCGTTAAAGAAATCATCACTTTCGACCCCTCCCACTCCCCGCCTTTTCAACAAATCTCAAAACTAAGACCGGCAAATCTCAAAATTAAGACGATTTGTTTGATACCCCACATGACTATATTCGGTGAAAAAAATTTGTACAGCCCCCCTTTACATGTATGGGGACCGCCCCTAAATCTCAACGTTGAAGGATATCACTCACTGGATGTCTGGGGGTCCAAAGTTTCCACCTTCTCAGCAAATTTCGTGTCAATTGGTATAGCTGCTTCTGAGAAAAGTGCCTGTGACAGACAGACAGACAGACAGACGAACAGACAGACAGACACAGACATTGAACCGATTTTAATAAGGTTTTGTTACACACAAACAAAACCTTAAAAATTATAAAATGCAAGTTAGAACAAGTCGGGAAACCGGAAGCTGGGCGCTTCAGGTATGAAAGGTTTTGTTTGCTTCTTGTGTGAGTATATTTGAGTGTAGAACTATCCCATTTGTACGTAGCCGGTTAAGAATATGTATTTAGTATATCAGATTTAGTACTTCGGGTTATAAATTTACACGGTAGGACCCCACATGGCTGGAAAAATTTTTTACACCCTCCTTTTACATGTATGGGGAACCCCCCAAAATCTCAACGTGGGAGGATATCACTTACTGCATGTCTGGGGGTCCACAGGTCGCACCTGCTCACCAAATTTCATGCCAATCGGTACAGCCGTTTCTGAGAAAAGTGCCTGTGACAGATAGACAGACAGACAGACAGACCGACAGACAGACAGACATTGAACCGATTTTAATAAGGTTTTGTTTTACAAACAAAACCTTAAAAACGACATTCAATCCGTACTTCAACTTTGACCTCCTAATCAGCTGTCTTTCTTTCGAACAGTAGTTTGATCATTCGGGGATTCGAAATTTAAACAAATAAAAACTAGTCGGGAAACCGAAAGCTGTATGCTTCAGGTATTAAGGGTTTTGTGTTTCGCTATGAGGCGAACTTTGAGTGCGTGGCTATTGCACTTGTATAATAATTGAAAATTCAACTGCGTCAGCAGCTATTTACATAAATAATTTGCTCTGCAAAATACCCTATGGACTTTAGTTAATTCCATACGCTTCGCACTATCAGTTCATAATAATTAGCAAATGTGAAGAAGTTAATCAAAAACAGATACAAACAAGTCGGAATACCGGAAGCTGGGTAGTTCGGGTATAGAGGTTTCGTGTTCATCTTGTGCGAGATATTTCCTATGCAGATTTTTCCATTCATACATAGCTAAAAACTCAAAATATTCCTTGATATATCCAACTCTGCCGTTCATACGAATTCACTTTATATGATCATGACGTCATATGTGTACGTACGTACGTATTAGATTGCGATAAATTCAAAATTTTGAGCTTTTATAACTTTGTCAATAATAGTCGTTTTCCTCCAAACTTTCCAAAATTGTATATTATTTTGCTTTAGTATTGCTAGGATGAGTTTAAGGGGGCTTTTCAGGTAAATTTTTAAAATATGCTATTATTAACTTTATTTGGGCATATGTCGGAACGAGATATATTTTGAGGCCGTACAGCTGCGCCATCGTGATTTCAGACTTTCCGGTTGGACTTTTTGGGGCGGTATAGTCGATTCTGCGAACACCCACGACTTATGAATACATGGTTCATCAAACGATTGTCTCATCTTCCTACATTTTATAGTGAGAGTAGTGGAACGCAAATCGATTATATTCTCGTGAGACGCCGACATTTTTCATCGCCATTGATTGACAAGCCGTTCCCTATGAGACCATCGCACCTCGCCGTTGATTGCCGTCTTGCAAATCAAGCTACCGATAAAACAGCGTGAGGAACGCACTGTGCTGTCAGACATTAAATGGTGTCGATTTCGGAAGAAGAAAGAAGAAATCATCTCACTTACACGACTACCAACCATTACGAAGGCGCGATCCGCAAAGCGACCTTTGCAACCCTCGGGGTCACAAAGCCAGGTAAGCGGTTCATCAAGCAAGTTACTTGGCTTTGGAATGACAATGTTGAAATAAAGGTCGGCGAAAAGGAATACCTCTACCACAAGTTCCTCGACGATAAAACGGTAGTCAATTGGCAAATTTATAGGAATGCCAAACGGGAAGCAAAGAAAACGATCATTGTCACCCGAGCGGTCCATTACAAAGATATTTACGATAAACTGGACACTGGGGGTGGCGAGAGAGATTTGTATCGACTTACCAAAAGCCGACACGAACAAACACGTTATTGACAAGAATGGTGCTTTGCTTACCGACCATCGAGCCGCGAAGGATAGATGAGAGTTCCAATATAGAGAAGGAAAAGTAATCCAGCAGAATGTTCAAATTCGGTCCGGTTACTTTCCCATACCATGGAGATTTTTTAACGCATTCTTGTCAACTGCATTCGAGAAATCGGTCAAATAAAAGTGACTCGAGCCGGGTTTGTTAAGAACTGCGGACTACTGACACAATACACGCTACGCGGTTTTTCATGGAGAAACACCGTGAGAAGCATCACCCTCTTTACATTGCATTTCTGGATCTGGAGAAAGCGTTCGACCATGTGCCACACGAGCTTATCTGGTATGCTCTACGACAACACTTAGTAACAGAAATACTCGTGCGCGGGGCCAATTGTTCTATCGCGAATCGAAAAGTAAAGTTCGAAATGTGGTGTTTTTTTTTCAGATTTTTAGATTGAGTAGTTTCGGAAAACGAATTCTGTCTCCCTTTAAGTGTGCATATTTTGACTCCTTACCCGCGCACTTTGTAATCTATGTCAAAACTAATATCAGTTTCGGAAAATACTCATCCAAACTTTTCATTTAATACCACAGGGTCATATTCGGTGGAAAAAGTTCTTGCATACCCTTTTAAAGTCCACTTGAATTTATGTCACTGATTGTATGCGTGGGATTTCATATTTCATAGTTCTCTCTCTGCCGACCAAATTTCGTTGGGATCGGTTCAGCCGTTTTGGAGAAAAGTGCGTCTGGCGGACAGTGAATCCTCTTAATAAGGTTTTGTTCCACATAAAACAGAATATGGCAAAAGGGCTCAATTAGTACTTTTCGAAACTGAGAGTGGGGGATCAAAATAAGACCCCAAAAAGAGTGACAATCTCTCTCCTTATCCAACCGAAAAATCTAAAAAAATCACAGTGGTGTATCTCAACGAAATCTAGGCCTCAAAATAAGTGAGGTCATATGATTCTAACATTGTGGAGTCGAGAAGGGATGCATTAAATTGTAAATTCGTTGAATACATTTATTACTTACTTAAGGTACTGCAGGTCCGGTCTGCGGCCAGAATTTTATTAATATAACTTTAGCAGTTTTTAAGAAATCGTTACATTTTACAACAAACATAGAAAATTAGAGCGAAAAAAATCTGCGTACACATTTAATAATAGTTTTAAAATTGTTAGGCGTTGAATTGATAAGCTTTGCTGCCTCCTCCAATGAAGTTTTCTTCCATTCCTCTCTGAGAATATTTCTCAATATTTCTTTGCTTGTTATATTGTGTTGACGAATCCTTCTCTCGAGTGAGTCCCGTAAATGTTCAATGGGATTAACGTCTGGAGACTATGAGGTATATGAAGCTGTTTTCAGGCATTATACAGTAACCAGAGCCTGACAGCTTGGGCTGTATGCTTGGGATCACCATCATGTTGAAAATAATAAGATTTCACTCATTTTGCTTCAAATTACTCCTTAAAATATTAAGGTAATCTAGTTTATTTATTGTTGACTCAATAAACTCAAGGTTACCCACGTTGTTAGTCGTCATACATCCCCAAATCGTTATTCCACCACCACCGTGTTTCACTGTTGGAAGTAAATTTTCGTTTTAGAATTAATTAATTTCCTCCATATTATTCCGGAAAAAAAATTATTATCTGAAAACAAGACCTCTTTCCAAAACAATTTGGGCTCATTTACATACTGTTTAGTAAAGGCAAGGCGTTCTTTTCGATTAATTAAATAAAATCCGCGTAACTCGTCCACGGTACGCTGCCTTTTTCCTGATGGTATCAGGACAAATTTGTGTCCGGACAGCTGAGTGGTTCGTGCACCAGGCTGTTATACAGACGTTCGCGGTTCAAATTTCGCTGGTGGCAGTGGAATTGTATCGTAATTTGACGTCGGTTATCAGGCCACTTAGCTGTGAGTACCTGAGTCAAATCAGGGTAATAATCTTAGATGACCGCAATTCTGACCACATTGGCTCCTACAGTGTACTATAGTGTAATATTACGGTTTTGAATGAAGTGCTCTAACACACTTCAAGGCCCTGATTCAACGATTATTATTTTCCGAGTTGTCAGAATCTTGGCAGATGCCGGATTTTACCTAATACTAGCACTAAGTGCCAAGAATTTAGGCTCGAACGAGCCTACCTACTTAAGCACTAAAGGGGCGCTGGTGGTGGTGGTCGGTAGTAGGTCAATGGGAGAATCCGTCGAGAACTCCCCGCAATATCGACCACGGTTTGAACCAGATTGTGTGAGTGTCCCAGGACATGAAGGGAAGCCGTGAGGGATTCAGGTACAATACCTGTACCTGACAATATTATGGGAACAACAACTACCCGCTCGAGATTCCAAATTTCTTTGATTTCCCGAGTTAGTGGCTCATAGTTTACCTTCTTCTCCATGTATTTCCGTTCGATGTTGCTGTTATGAGGGATGTCAATATTAATTATATACACGGAGCGACCCGTCTTGTCAACTAACAGCAGAACTATCAAGTAATGCTTGCGGCTCATATCGGTAAACCGGACATGTTCCCGTGATCAGCCCATGCTTGTTTGCAAGGTTTATATACAGCATTATGCCTGGTGATGTATTGCACCGGTGCCATAACAGTGCAGCCAGAAATGAGATGGTCCAACATCTCTAACGTCGAACCACACATTCTGCACTGGTCGTTCTGCACCCGTTCTTTCATGATGAGCTTTTTATAAGCTCGGGTGGCGGCCACGCCGTTCTGAATGGCATACATGAATCCCTCCGTCTCAGCAAAGAGCTCCCCAGCACACAGCCGTATGTTCAACAAATGGCTGCTAAAGACAATTTACGTGTTTGCCGTGCATTGCCTTCAACTTCCATTCATCGATCCGCTCTTGGTCCGACTTAACTCCATTCAGAGGATTGAAAGATCGACCCTTCAAGTTAAGTGGAGCCAGTCCACAGTCACCCTTACAGACAGCCTGTATGCGAGGAACTCGCCTGTTCTTTGCTGTAAAAATAAGCGCGTAGCGAATTGACTTGGCGATAATATTGTGCCGCCACGTCAACCACGCCTCTAATTCCGATGTCACGAGACAGGTTCAATTCACTCCACGGCAGAGTTTGGATGATGCATTCGGAATTTGGACATAGTAGTCTATATCAGTCGCTGGACGTTTTTCAAATCGGTCTTCGTTCACCGATAAGTATAATATGTATAAGCCAGTGAAGGGATAGCGAATACGTTCCACACGCTTATTTTATTCTTCCCCGAGAGAACTTCACACGTCGCAGGAATTCGGACAGCGGTGCATCCCTCAGATCATCAACTCGAGTATGGGTTCCTTGCAGAGTTCCTAGGTACTTGCTAGCTTCGATGGGGAGGTCACCAACGCTATTTCCTTCATGCGGCTCGTGATGACTTTTGTGGATGGCTTGGATTCGACATTTGTCTAATCCAAATTCTATCCGAATATCACGGCTGAACATTTCTAGTATTCGCAAGAGACTTCTAAGATGGTTGTCAGTACCAGCATACAGCTTGATCTAAGTAGATCAAGTGTGTCAGTTCGCACTTAGCACAGTAGGCAATACTTTATTGCAAAACCATGCCCTCTACCATCATTCAGTAGCCATGAAAAGGGGTTCAGTGTCATAAAAAACCAAAGGGGAGTCAACGAATCCCCCTGGAAGATGCCCCTCCGTATATGGATGTGCTCTGAGGCGTTAGCATCCTCAGATGTACCCCATGATAAGGTGGTATGCCACCCTTTCACGACTGTCGCCAAAAACTTTATTATTTTCGGATCAATGCGATACAGATGAAGGACATTGATTAGCCAGGTATGCGGAACGCTGTCGAAAGCCTTGGCATTATCGATATAGCAACTAAAGAGGCTTCTTTGGTCTCTACTTGCTTGTCCTATAACTACCGAGTCGATAATGAGTTGCTCTTTGCAACCCCTTGACCCAACTCGGCAGTCTTTCTGCTCCTCGGACAGAATGTTGTTGGTCCCGGGGTATGTATGGGGTGAATAACCCCCAAAGTCCACCCCAATACTCTTTCGCTCTGTCACTGAAAAGCGCACTGCCTGGACGCTCTGAGTGAGTGATGAGTGATCTGAAAAAACTCCGCTGGTTCCTCGCCTATGTTGCATTCTGGACCAGCCTAGCGATGCCTTAGTAAGTCCTACCGACGTTCCAGACGAATTTTCCATGGTGGATCTCTTCGGCCACTAAAACTAATAACACGAAAGCGAATCTTCTGTCAGTGAAATATCAGCATACAGCCGAGATGCAATCTCATCATTGATCCGAGATAGAATTTTCGGAGTTTCTGGAGATGCATATAGTCTGGGAATACCTGGTCTATGCAAAGGGTTCATATCCGAGAATTCTATACACGCTCTTTGGAATTCGTTCGAACCTCAGCAGAAACCTCAGCTGCATGGTAGAGAAGAGTGCTTAGGCGAGTATTGAAACAGTTGCCTGCAGTGCGGTGTGGTGTTGTTGGTGCCGCCGCCTATGCCCCCATCGTCTCTCGGTCACCAGTTGACCTCAAGTCGAACACGCTTTTTTTCACCATTGTTAGAATACTGCGTCTTCCTCTCCAGGGCAACATTGATGGATGATCAGAAAGGCTTTTCGAACAGAACTCACCTGTTGATTTGAAGTTCTTAACAACCCGCTGGATAGATAAATTTTATCTTCCAACGACTCCTGCAATTTCCCTGCAATTTGTTCCCTACTTCCATAATCGAATGATGATTTCGCTCTCGCTAACTAAAATTTATTTTCATTTATTTGCCATTGCAATAAAAGCACTTATTCCACAACATAAACTTTAAACAAACTTTCTAATAACGTTAATAAATAAAACCCAGTTTAAAATAGATGCAGGACAATTTCAGCAAGGTGCATTTGAGATGTCATATTCTGAGAAATTCCCTAATTCGATGAGTGCACGGAGACTTTTTCTGCTTTGATTTTGTATGGTTGTTCCAACGAAATTAATGAAAATCAGTGTGCCGAGTGATTAACAATTACTTAATCGAAAGCCGAAACAAAATCTGGAAAATGTTTGATCTGTTTCGCTTTTTAAGGTTTTGTGTAAAACAAAACCTTATTAAAACCGGCTGTCTGCTTGTGCTCGAGATACTGCAGCGATTCACATCAAATTTGGTAGAAAGCTGGGAACTATAAACTCTCACGAATACAGTAAATTACATCCTTTTAAGGGGGTCCCATTACATGCAAAAGCCGGGTGTAATTTTTTTTTTCATCAAATATAGTCATGTAGGGAATCAAATGAAAGGTGATTTCTGAAGCCGGTTTAGTTTTGAGATTTGTTGCAAAGGTGGGTAGTGCCGGGGCTCGAAAGTGATCATTTCTTCAACGGACTCATTCTCAGAAACTACCCAACCGAAGTATCTGAAAGAGGCTGCCACTAGATTGTACCTAGGCTCCGGAATACCCTCCATACCGATATCTGTCTAAATAAATACATTACAATATTTTTTAGTAATTGGCTATGGTGAAAACATATCGATGGGTACGAAATTTAGTGAGAAGGTGAGAACTGTGAACTCCCACACATGTGGTGACTTACATTGTTGAACGTTTAACGTAAGGGTCTCTATATACCTAAAAGATGGGTGTAAAATTTTTTTTCACCGAATATGGTCTTATTGGGATATCAAATCAAAGGTTTCGATTAGTAGTAAAGCAAATATGTATTAGATTTAACGGGGGCACGGAAGGGTGAATTACTTGAAGGCTTGGCCTCAAAATACTCCTCGCTACAATATCTGCTCAAACAAAATGTATAATAGTATATTATTATATTTTGAAAATTAACTTTGAACTTCCCTTAAGGTCATCCTAGATCCACGTAATTTTGCAGTGTAAAGTTTGATGGATGGTCCTTCTGCTCCTCGGACAGAATGTTGTTGGTCCCGAGGTATGTAATTTTGCATTGTAAAGTTTGATGGAAATCTTACTATTATTAAGAAGGTTGTAGTAGGCGAAATTGGCCCCTTTCACATCAAATTACTACACCCCATGTGATAATATGTCAGTACCACATCGAATTGAATATGGGATATATTCAACGTATACACACTACGAACTATGTATAATTGGAACCATTGTGTACCCGGATATTCTTACAAGGGCCAAGGTTCCGGTTTCCGACTTGTTAATTTGTGAATCCGAAGATTTTCTTAGAGTTTTAACATAAAAATTACTGCGGCAGGTTGCCGTAGTCTTTAGTAATAACATTTACATTAGAAAAAAAGTATAAAAGTATAAAATTAGGTCCTTACAAAACTAACGTCAAGAAACGGTAACCAAATGAATTTTACTTTTAAAACTTGAAAATCTTTAAATATGCACTTATTTCCATCTTTGAAAAATATTTTAGGAGGCTAGGTGTCGTCTAACTAAATGAAAAACAATCATAACTAATACCAATTTATTGAATCCACTGTTTACATAAGGACAAGGGGATGTCCTATCATGCGTCCTCTTTAACCTGGCCCTCGAGAAAGTGATCCTGTGATGCTGAGGTAAATGCAAGAGGTACGATCCTCTTCAAGTCCACCCAACTACTGGCCTATGCTGACGATATCGACATCATGGGAAGAACCACCCGAGACGTACAAACTGCCTTCATCCAGATCGAGCAGGCGGCGCGAGATCTTGGGCTGCACATCAATGAGAGCAAGACAAAATATATGGTGGCAACGTCAGCACCGAAGACGAATCAACCAACAACATCAAACCGCACTGGTCAAACACGAAGAAGAATAAGGATAGGAGAATACAACTTTGAAATCGTTGACAATTTCTCCTATCTAGGGTCGAAAATCACAACCGATAACAGCTACGATGATGAAATCCGCGCACGGTTGTTGTCAGCCAACAGAGCCTATTTCAGCTTACAAAGACTGTTCCGCTCGAAACGTCTCACCATAGGATCAAAGCTCTTACTGTACAAGACTATGATCTTGCCAGTCCTCATGTATTCCTCGGAAACTTGGGTTCTTAGCAAGAAAAATTGCGAACTCTTGGCCGCGTTCGAGAGAAGAATCCTCCGAAGAATTTTTGGCCCCCTACATGAGGATGGACGATTCCGTAACCTACACAATGACGAAATCTATGAGCGATACCATGACCGTCCGGTTTTGGATAAAATCCGGCTCAATAGGTTACGGTGGGCGGGTCACTTAATCCGTATGGATGAGGATGATCCCAACCGGAAAGTCTATAAGGGCAATATCTATGGTAGAAAAAGAAGACGAGGCAGACCCTGCCTACGATGAAGCGATGGCTTAGGTCAGGACGCCAGACAGCTTTTAGGGATATCGCATTGGTGGACCTCGGCGCAAAACCGGGATGTCTGGAGTTCCTTATTAGGGCAGGCCTAGACCGGATACCGGTTATTGCGCCGTTGATGATGATGATGATGACTGTTTACATAATTGCCGTGAGTCTCCGACTACATATTACTTTGTTATTTCTATGTAAATATTTGGCTTATTAAAAAAACGGTAGAACATTATCTGACTCGTAAGAAAGTACCACAGCCTCAATATGAAATGAAAATGAAAATATGAAGTCGGGAAACCGGAAGCTGGGCGCTCAGGTATGAAAGGTTTTGTTTGCTTCTTCTGTGAGTATATTTGAGTGTAGAACTATCCCATTTGTACGTAGCCCGTTATGTACGTATATGCTTTTAGCATGTCAAATTTAGTACTTCGGGTTGTAAATTTACACGGTAAAGATAACTTTGAGTTACTGTAACTTTGTTACTATTAGTATGATTTTGATCAAACTTGGAGGTAATTTGCTTCATATTATATTTTATACTAATACCAACTTTTATAGCTCTGGGATAAATTCAAGGGTGGTTTTACCCAATTTTCCAAAAAAAATATGATAATATACTATTATTAAATTAATTTGAACAGATATCCATATGAAGAGTATTTTGTGGCCTGGGCACCATATAGAGGCAGCTTCATGAATTTTTTCTGAGGATGGGTCCGTTAAAGAAATCATCACTTTCCATCCCTCCTACTTCCCGCCTTTCTAACAAATCTCACAACTAAGGGCGGCTTCGAAAAGTACTAATCGAGACCTTTAATTTGATACCTTACATGACTATATTCGGCGAAAAGAATTTTTACACCCCCTCTTTTACATGTATGGAGACCCCCTCCCCCTAAATCTCAACGTAGAAGAATATCACTCACTGCATGGCTGGGCGTTCATAGCTCCCATCTTTTCACCAAATTTCGTGTCAATCGGTATAGTCCTTTCCGAGGAAAAGTGCGTGTGGCAAACAGACAGACAGACAAATAGAGAGACAGACAGACAGACAGATATTGAACCGATTTTATAATAAGGTTTTGTTTTGCAAACAAAACGTTAAAAAGAAAGATAGTCCACCAAAATGTTCATTCTTGAATGCATTTTTGACAACCGTATTCACGAAATCGTTCAAAAGTTCATGAATCAATCCGGGTTTGTCAAAAACTGCAGAATTTTTGACGCAATATACACTGCGTGGTTACACATGGAGTAACACCGTGAGAAGCATTGCCCTCCTTCACATTGCATTTCTGGATCTGGAGAAAGCGTTTGCCCGTGTGCTATACGAGCTCATCTAGTACGCTCTACGACAACACTTATTGCCAGAAGAACTCATGTGCTGGATTCAATTGCTCTACCATAATCCGAAAAGTAAAGTTCGAAGTGTGGTGGGTGTATCAAAACCATTTCGTGTTTCTGTCTATCAAGGAAGCGCCCTCTCACCATTATTCTTTGAATTTTTGACGACTAATCCCCATGAAATAGGCACTTTCACTGTCAGTGATAGTAACCTACCCAGAACTGAGCGCTTGTTTTCGCGGGCTGTGAGACGATCACGAACGTCAAACGGAACGCCGCTATAGTATTAAATTACAGACAACGAAGCTATCAAATCCTAATTACATCATCATCAACAACCGGTATCCGGTCTAGGCCTGCCAACCGGTATCCGGTCTAGGCCTGCCTTAATAAGGAACTCCAGACATCTCGGTTTTGCGCCGAGGACCACCAATTCGATATCCCTAAAAGCTGTCTGGCGTCCTGACCTACGCCATCGCTCCATCTTAGGCAAGGGTCTGCCTCGTCTTCTTTTTCTACCATAGATATTGCCCTTATAGACTTTCCGGTTGGGATCATCCTCATCCATACGGATTAAGTGACCCGCCCACCGTAACCTATTGAGCCGGATTTTATCCAAAAGCCGGACGGTCATGGTATCGCTCATAGATTTCGTCATTGTGTAGGCTACGGAATCGTCCATCCTCATGTAGGGGGCCAAAAATTCTTCGGAGGATTCTTCTCTCGAACGCGGCCAAGAGTTCGCAATTTTTCCTGCTAAGAACCCAAGTTTCCGAGGAATACATGAGGACTGGCAAGATCATAGTCTTGTACAGTAAGAGCTTTGATCCTATGGTGAGACGTTTCGAGCGGAACAGTCTTTGTAAGCTGAAATAGGCTCTGTGGGCTAACAACAACCGTGCGCGGATTTCATCATCGTAAGCTGTTATCGGTTGTGATTTTCGATCCTAGATAGGAAGAAATTGTGAACGGTCTCAAAGTTGTATTTTCCTATCCTTATTCTTCTTCGTGTTTGACCAGTGCGGTTTGATGTTGTTGGTTGATTCGTCTTCGGTGCTGACGTTGCCACCATATATTTTGTCTTGCCCTCATTGATGTGCAGCTCAAGATCTCGCGCCGCCTGCTCGATCTGGATGAAGGCATTTTGTACGTCTCGGGTGGTTCTTACCATGATGTCGATATCGTCAGCATAGGCCAGTAGTTGGGTGGACTTGAAGAGGATCGTACCTCTTGCATTTACCTCAGCATCACGGATCACTTTCTCGAGGGCCTAGGTTAAAGAGGACGCATGGTAGCGCGTCCCCTTGTCGTAGACCGTTGTTAATATCGAATGGTCTTGAGGGTGATCCTGCTGCTTTTATCTGGCCTCGGACATTGCTCAGGGTCAGCCTAGTCAGTCTTATTAATTTCGTCGGGATAGCGAATTCTCTCATGGCCGTGTACAGTTTTACCCGGGCTATGCTATCATAGGCGGCTTTAAAGTCGATGAATAGATGGTGCAACTGTTGTCCATATTCCAACAGTTTTTCCATTGCTTGCCGCACAGAGAAAATCTGATCTGTTGCTGATTTGCCTGGAGTGAAGCCTCTTTGGTATGGACCAATGATGTTCTGGGCATATGGGGCTATCCGGCCTAGCAAGATAGAGGAGAATATCTTATAGATGGTACTCCGCAACGTGATAAATCTATAATTGCTGCACTGTGTGATATCTCCCTTTTTATGTATGAGACAGATAATGCCCCGTTGCCAATCGTCAGGCATTGATTCGTTGTCCTATACCTTGAGCACAAGTTGATGAACCACTTGCTGTAACTGGTCGCCTCCGTATTTAACCAATTCGGCTGTAATTCCATCGGCTCCTGGCGACTTGTAATTTTTAAGCCGATGAATTGCACGGAATGTTTCTTCTATACTTGGAGGTGACAGTATTTGTCCGTCGTCTTCAGTTGGCGGGACCTCCAACTCGCCGATGTTCTGGTTGTTCAGTAGTTCATCAAAGTACTCAACCCATCGCTCCAATATGCCCATTCTGTCGGAAATCAGATTTCTCTCTTTGTCTCGGCAGGACGAACATCGAGGTGGGTGAGGCTTCATCCTGCTGACTTGTTGGTAAAACTTCCGCACCTGGTGCGGTTGCTCCCTGTACTTTTCTAGTTCATAGACTTGTTGGTTCTCCCAGGCTTCCTTTTTCCGTCTGTGAAGTCGCTTTTCCGCTCGACGGAGTTCGTGATAAGTCTCTGCGCGTGCCCGCGTTCTTTGAGAATGCAACATTTCTCGGTATGCGGCATTCTTCCGTTCCGTTGCTAGCTTACATTCATCGTCAAACCAGCCGTTCCGACTCCTTTTGCGGCTGGGGCCAAGTATGCTTGTGGCCGCATCCATGATAACGTTCTTCAGGTGATTGTGAAGATCATTTGTTGATGCTTCATCTCCAGGTCCTCTGTTGACTGCGGTTATTGCGGCATCCATTTCCCTCTTATAGGTGTCGCGGAGGGTTGTGTTGGATGGCTTCAGTGTTCACTCTCGACCTGATTGTCAGAGGGGATTCTAGGTGATATTGTTATTCGAGCTCGGAGCACCATGCCAAGCGAGATAGTGATCCGAGTCTATATTGGCCCCCCTATATGTTCTGACATTCATCAAGGCTGAGAGGTGGCGGCGTTCGATCAACACGTGGTCAATTTGGTGGAAAGTGGCCCCGTCTGGAGAGGCCCGACGTATGTTTGTGGACCGCTTTCCGCGCAAACCAGGTACATCCAACAACCATTTCGTGTGACCCTGCTAATTGAATAATCCGCACTTCCGTTATCATTTGTTTTTTTCGTGGAAGCTATGGGAGCCAACGTATCGCCTGAATACGGGCTCCTTCCCGTACTTGGCTGTTGAAATCCCCAAGTATGATTTTGATATCATATTTGGGACAGGCTTCGAGGGTTCGTTCTACTGCCTCGTAGAAGGTATCCTTCTCCGACTCTGCAGTCTCCTCTGTAGGGGCGTGAACGTTTATGAGGCTTATATTTCTAAACTTGCCTCGCAAGCGCAGAGTGCATAGCTGTTCGCTTATACTTTCAAAGCCGATAACAGCAGGTTTCATTTTTTGGCTGACTAAGAAACCTACTCCGAGCACATGGTTTACTGGATGGCCACTATAATATATGGTGTAGTGGCTCTTCTCCAGGAAACTGGTCCGTGTCCATCGCATTTCTTGTAACGCTATTATATCAGCCCTATATTGGGACAAGGGTATCGGTTAGCTGCTCATCACTGTTCATCTCTGTACAGGGAGCGGACGTTCCATGAGAAAATGCGCAAATCGTTTGTCCGTTGTCGTTGCCGGGTCCGTCGTTTTAAAGTCCGTCCTAGTCCGAAGCTCCTGTTGTGGCTTCGTAACAAGTTGTTTTCCGTGTAGGGTTGTCAGCCCTACCCAACCCCCAACCTGGAGGACCAGTTGGTACAATTTGTCCCGTTTTTAGGCGCGGGAGACTCGCCTTCATCCTTCTCCTGTCTGCAGCTTTTCGTTAAGAAAGCGCTCCCAGGGGTCACCACGTGGAGGTGGAGATAGGGTTTGGTAGCAGAGCTGTTGGTGTTGGTTCAGCAGGCATTTCGCAGGTTTTCTGCTCCAACGTGGGTACCAATCGCTGACAGCTCCTTCTGGCCTTGAGGCAGGCCTTACGGCATTCTCTGATTTCACAGTTCCACCGAAAGTTCGGAACTCGCTTCTGGGATACGACACACCTTGGCATGGAGGCGCTCACATGCTCGCCGTCACTTTTCACCCATCTGTAAAGCTTTATCTTTTGCGCTTCCTTCAAGCGCTGCATTTGGCTACAGAACTTCTTTCAAAATCTCCTCGTCAAACTTATTAGCTGCGCACCTTTCAGCTCTCGCCCGGAACCACTTCATTAAGTGTACCTTGCATGCTTTCAAAAATTATGGCCTGGTGGTTGCTATGTGTATATTCACGTCACGTCACATACCACTGGAGATCCTTAGCTAAAACATCGCTAACAAAAGTAACATCTATCAGGGCATTTCATTTCTCTCCTTTGGAAAGAGTTCCCCATCCAGTGTTAGCAACTACAAGATTCAGACAAGAAACAGTCTCGAGTAATATACGTCCTCTTCCCTTCGTTTCTCGGCTGTCCCATTCTTTAGCCCATGCGTTAAAATCGCCAGCCACTATATTAGAGCTATTGTCGTTTGCATCCATTGCTAGCCTTTCCGCCAAAGAATGGAACTCCTCTTTTATAAGGCTTGGTACCGCATAGCAGCTGTAAACAGATATTTCGCCCATTTTTGCTCTGGTGAAACCACTCTCGAGAATCTTCGTGGTTCTTTCTATGGCTCGATTTCCGCATGTCCATATCGCTGCTTTTCCACTCTTATCCGCGACCCAAATTCCATTGTCTAGATTTTTGTACTGCTCGTAGACAATAGCAACGTCGATTTTGTTTTCCAATACCGTCTGGGAGAGCAGGTCTTGAGCCGCTTGGCGATGGTTCAGGTTTAACTGTAGGAACCTCATTTCCGCATAGTGCCGATCGCCCTTCCAAATGCCGGACATGTGCTGCTTCCTGTGATATGGGCGCTGCCAATGTCGTTTATTTACCTGCAGAACAGACAATTGGGTTTTTCTATGCAGACTTTTACAATGTGACCTTTTTTCTGCATTTACGATACAGATCCGACCTATCATGTACGCTAGTACATTTTTTTCGCCACGTGCCCAAATTCCAAACACCTGAAGCATCTTTTCAGAGTTATCTACTCTCGTAGTCGGCAGGGGATCCAACCAATTGGAACTTTACTGGCATTAATAGCTGTTTTGGCCGCTTCGAATGTTAGACTTGTGGAACGCAGTTTGTGTGCCGCCAGATGCCTCTCTTAGTTGTAGAATATATCGCTCCTGGACGGGTTGTATTTCCAGCTGGGATCGTAGGGCTTGGCAAATTTCTTCGTTCGTTGTAATCTCGTCCAAGTCCTTACACTGAATAACCACGCGATTTTTACTTAGCTTTACTTCTGCTGTCTCACCCAGTGACGACTCAATTTTTTTCTGCAGGTGTTCTGACTTGTTTTCGCCCAGCGATAGGTCGCCCTTCTGCGTTCGCCTTATGCGGTTCACACTTTTACGTAGCTCTGTCAACGAGGTGTTTGTTTTGACCTTGCGCAGAATATCAGCGTACGTAAGTTCACTTTTTTCGTTCTCTTCTGTAGTTTTTTCTTCTTTTCAACCTTAGTCCAAATGGAACCTTGAATGCAATTACCGTTTTTCGACGTAGGGTCTGGTGGTCTTTCGTGTGATTACTTATTTATTTGCCATGGAAGCGTTTTGCGTTTTTGGTTGCGTTGTGGAGATTCCGCTTCCCCATTAGACTCTCTCAGTCTTTTACGGAGCTTCGGAGTTTCTTTTGTGCCCAATATTGCTGCATCCATAATAATGAAGGAGCTGCCTCTAGATTTGGATCACTCTTGGCGTTGACTGCCGTGCTACAGTTTCTCCCTGTTTTTTTATCTTCATTATTTTCTTTTAATCCTTCCCGACTTCAAGATACGCAGCTCTTATAGCACGCACCTGGTCTTTAATTGCATGATGGGCATTATGTTGAGCATCGACATACTCCATAAGGTTTTTTTATCATCGTTCCTAGCTTTGCTATCCCCTCAGGCTCACTACTCGCATCGTTCACCGAGGGGCATTGGCTAATTTTGTCAGCATTATCAGGCTTTGTTGTCGGGGATCGTATTACTTTATTGTTCCTCCTAAATGGGTCGCTTCCAATATTTTACCAATGGCGTCTTCTCGCCGACACTCTTGCTAGTGAGAACCAGGCTGGATGTCATGTTGACATTGGGAACGGATGTCTCTTTTCCGGGTTGATTATATTCCCCTTCCATTCTTTCTGCAAATAATTGACGTCTCCTAATCAAATCAAGCTAGTTACTTACCGTTATATTGCATCCATGACGATTGTGAAAATAATAAGCTGTAATTTTAATTTATTTTTGGCTTTGAGTGGGATTCAAACACGGGGGTGAAAATTGACTCGCGAGAATGAGTGTCAGCGTGAGTTATACGCAGCACTACACGAACAAAAACCAAGATTTAAGATGTTGATAAAAAAGTTCCGGTCTAATTTGGGCTCGAACCTGCGTCCTGGTGATTCACGGGCAAAGCACTTGCAGCGCCCCGAAAATGGATAGATCCGAACCTATGCCACCGACCCGACCGACCGACCCTATGCCAGCGCCAGGCGTAACTTTGGAAAGTTTGAAGGCAATCCAACTATTATTAACATAGTTATAAGAAGGTGAAAATTGTACATTTTGTGTAAATTTCGTGCGTTCTTATGGTAAACGTGTATGACGTCATCATAACATATCAATTCGTTAGTGCCACAACGAAGTGAGCTCACGGGAATGGGAGGTCGCAGGGAAACATTTCGGTTTAGTTTTTTAACCATGCATATATCAATATCAATTACTTCAGACAGACATATGTATGTATTCATATGTAAATGAAACTTTGGGGTAGTGCCTAATACAGATAGATATATTTGTACATTGAACAAGCGGTATTCAATATATTTTAAATGTACGTATGTATACTTTTATAATAATAATAATAATTGTTGGCACAACAATCCATATTGGATCAGGGCCTTGAAGTGCGTTAGAGGACTTCATTCAAGACACTGTAGGAGGCAATGTGGTCAGCATTACGCTCACCCGAGATTATTATCCCTGATTTGACTCAAGTACTCATTCGCAGCTGAGTCGACTGGTATCCGACGTCAAATCACGATACAAATCCCACTGTCGCCAGCGAGATTTGAACCGCGACCTTCCATACGACAGCCTTGTGCTCTAACCACTCAACTATCCGGACATCTTATTTACTTTTGTGCAAATAATAAAATAATAAATAAATAAAATACATGCATATATAGGTATCGTATTCGGTAATAGGCAATGTTTGTTTGCTTAGGGTGAACATAATATCTACGTCTGTAATATGTACGTATATCTTGCAATTTGAAAAAGTATGAATGAATATTTTGGGCCATATACGAATGGGAAAAATTGCGTACACAGTTTCTCGTATATCCCAAGCACCAGCTTCCGGTATTTCCACTTGTTTGTATCTACCTGCGTTTTTGCCCAAATGAAATCGATTGACAAATAGAATTTCAGGCAGCCTTTAAAAAATTAAAATTTCAAAATCGGTCTTATTTTTTTTATCTGAAACATCGAAAAAAGGGACTTAAAGTCTATGAATCTCAGAAATTCTTATTCAGACCATAATTGCAAGTGCTTTGACTATTTTGATAAAAAAATTATCAAAATCGATCTAGTGGTTTCTGCGAAAAATGAGGAGATAAATGCCTTCTATTCAGTAAGGAAATCTTGGGAGACTTTTACCAACGAGTGGTAGAAGGGGATAATCCAAAAAAGGCACCGGTTTTGAGTGTGACAATTGAAGAGGTAATCATGGAACCCATCAAAGGACATATAAAAAGCTTGGTTGACAGAGCACAGGCTGGTTTCCGTTACTTTTCCATTGATCACATCAACATCCTACGAAACATTTTGGAACAGTGCGCGGAGTTTAGATCTTAGCTTCAGTTGCTCTTAGTCAATTTTGAGAAAGCTTTCGACTGTGTTTCCGGATAGCTCAGTGGTTAGAGTATAAGGCTGTCGTACGGAAGGTCGCGGTCACTGGTGGCAGGGGGATTCGTATCGTGATTTGACGTCGGATACCAGTCAAATCAGCTGTGAATGAGCACCTGAGTTAAATCAGGGGAATAACTCGGGCGAGCGGAATGGTGACCACATTGCCTCCCATAGGATATTGTAATCCTGTAGTGTACCGTTACGGTTTTAAATGAAGTGCTCTAACAGACTTTAAGCGCTGACCCAATTGGATTGTTGCGCCAACGACTATTATTATTATTACTCGTGAAGTTAGTGTATCTGACGTGCTCTTCACAAGAGGAGCCTTACGGAGAAACTAGTAGCTATTAACGGCGCGACACATAATGACTCAATATGTTAGGTGCCGCATCGAGGTAAAATTTGAGGTCGAAACCGGAGTCCGCCAGGGTTACATCTATCAGTGACATTCTTCATGCTGCCTTCTCCGGAGGATGTGGAAGAGTTCAATGTACTATGATATCTTTCCTCACACAACTCGGCTATGCCGATGATATCTGTTTGCTCTCTCGCCGGGCTATGGACTTTAACCAATTGGCTCTGTATTTGAAAAGAAAAGCAAGCACAGCTGGTCAGAAAGTTCCCTGTCTGACGGGTTTCCGCATTTCCCCTATCTGCGTTAGTAGGTAGAGCATTAAGGGTGTTGACGATTTTTTATATCTAGAAGGGGTAGTTTCTGCCGGCAGTAATACCGAACTGAATCTTGCTCGACACATTAGTGATGCTAGATCCGTTTTGTCTAAAATATGGCAATGCAGAAATATTAACATCAAGCTCAAATTGAGACTGTTCTGAACTAATGTTCTTTCTGTGTTGGTGCAAGGTACCGAGGACATCCTACTCCTTTCTCCCATAAATACGAAATTTGCTTAGGACTGAACAAGACGGATGAAACTATTATTTGTTTCTCTTCTATTTTTTTTTTTATTTTTTGGGTTGGAAGTGTATACCATAAATGTTTCTCCGAGTTTCATAATTTCAGTTATCATTGATGTATGAAATTTTAAGTTCAGGTTTTTTGAGATCGTTCAGTTGAGATGTTCTATAATTATGTATGCAACAAGCGTATTTTATATAAGCTGACTTCGCCTGGAGGAGAGATGGATATATTTCAATATCCAAAATACCTAACCCATCTTGTTGAGGACCGTTATGGGATAGGGGGCGCTACTATACAGATTAGACCATGCACAATTAGCAATCGTTCTTCCGTTTTGTGTAGTCAATTCGTTGTTACTTTTAGCCTTCGAAATGGAGTTAGTGCAGCAGCATAAGTTGCGAAAACCAGACTGTTCCCTATCTATTATTAGAATGTATGTTATTGTTATTTCTTCTACTCGTTAGGAAATATTTCACTTTCTCATATTTAAATAATAATTTAGAATGCTATAGAAAAATCCGTCCCTAGGAAATATTTTGAAATCGTCAGACGACCTTACTCTAGATCAATGTGTTAATGGCTAAGATAGTTTCGCTTTTGTTTATAGGAGCAGTTCATATTTGCGTGTCACCTTGACTAGAAACCATTAAGAATTGCTACCTTCAATTTTTTGGTGCGCGTCATCGGAGGGAAAAGTATCTTTAACTTCATACGTTTTCGAGTTTTACCGTGTTACTTGAGTTCTAGCCTATTAGCAGTAACCGTTAAAGTTCTCAGTACCTTAGGGGTCTAGTGCTGGTTAGTATTCTCTGGCAGAGAGGGGGAGCGCAATAAGTTAGTTTTCAAACTGTAACCATTATCGCTCAGGTTGTACACTCCAGAAACCTCATCTTCTTATCGCTAATGTGTGTTTTCCGCGTTTTTAGCAGAGAAAAGTGAGACATTTAGTTGTAGATTCTGTTTCCGTTACTAGTAATGTTTTTAAGGTAAGGTGAAGTCCCCACACATGTAAAAGTGGGGTGTAAAATTTTTTTTCATCGAATATAGTCATGTGGGGTATCAAATGAAAGGTCTCGGTTAGGACTTTTCGAAACCGGCTTTAGTTTTGAGATTTGTTAGAAATGGGAGGGGGGATGGAAAGTGATGATTTCTTTAACGGACCCATTCTCAGAAACTACCCAACCGAAAAATCTGAAAAAAATCATGAAGGTGCCTCTATATAGTGCCCAGACCTCAAAATACTCTCCATATCAATATCCGTTCAAATTAGGTTAATAATAATATATTAATATATTTTTGGGAAAATTGAGTAAAATCCCCCTTAAGTTCATCCCAGAGTCATAAAAGCTTGTAGTAGTATAAAATATAACATGAAGCGTAGTATCCCCGAAATCTTTGTCGAAATCATACTATTAGTAACAAAGTTACAGTAGCTCAAAGTTGTCTTTACCATGTTAATTTACAACCCGGGGTACTAAATCTGACATACTAAATGCATAATGGGCTACGTACAAATGGGATAGTTCTACACTCAAATATACTCACAGAAGAAGCAAACAAAACCTTTCATACCTGAAGCGCCCAGCTTCCGGTTTTCCGACTTGTTTATTGTTGCATATACTTTTATTTCGGAAATAACTTGCCCTCTTCCTCAGTGCAAGAACATCAGTTATGATCTTCATCCCATTTCGTCATTGAAATTCCCTGTAGTTTCTGTCTCTTCCACTTTTTTCAAACGCGCTTCCAGTCGTCTTTGCCAAATGTTCTATTTTGTGGACAAACAAATGTGATTGCAGTTCTTTCTTTTAGGCTGGGACACTAGCTGGAAACCTTTTCATTAAGCACACACACACGGAATTTCCATCTGATTTATATCTTGTGTTGATGGCTATCAAGGCTAAATTAACAATTGGTAATATTAATCGCTCTTGATTCTGTTGATATCTTACCTAATCTGATCTCTTTTTTTAGGAAATAATGACGGTAGCAATAAAACAGTGGCTGTGGAAGATTTTCTCAATCTGGATCTGAACAAAAAAGTAATCCTGAATGTTATATTGACACCTCTTCCATCTGATCGCTTCACCTTCAAATCTTATAAAATTATGCCGCGAGCTCAAAATGCACATGCGTTTGTAAATGCAGCTTTTCTTACCGAAGCACAAGGAGGTCGCATAAAGAGCGCAAATATTTGCTTCGGTGGAATAAATCCAAGATTTAGTCATGCTATCAAAACGGAAGCATTGCTCATCGGTAAAGATTTGTATTGTAAGCAAACATTGAGCGAAGTAATTAAAACTCTTCAGAATGAGATAAGTTCAGATTGGGTCCTCCCAGACGTCTCTCCAGAGTATAGAAATAATTTGGCGATTTCCCTTTTCTATAAGTTCGTTTTGGCAACTTGTCCTCCTGCCAAACTATCAGCAAATGTTATATCAGGTGGAGAGATTTTGCAAAGAGCTTTAAGTTCGGGGGATCAAACCTTTGATACAAATAAGGATAGATGGCCGATTACACAACCGGTGGAAAAGATTGATGGAATCGTTCAAACGGCTGGCGAGGCACAGTACGTAAACGATATACCCCATTTCCCGGGGCAATTGTGGGCTGCATTTGTATCGGCTACAGAAGTGCATGCTACAATCAGTGCGATTGATCCAGCTGAAGCACTCAGCGTCCCAGGTGTTCGATACTTCTTTTCCGCCAAGGACATCCCTGGAAATAATAATTTCACCCCAACAACGGCTATGATGATAAATGAAGTGGAAGAAATCTTTTGCGATGGTGCCGTAAAGTATCATGGTCAACCAGTTGGAATAATACTTGCGGACACTTTTGAATTGGCTAGCTATGGTGCCGGTTTGGTGAAGGTTCATTACCGGAAGTCGGGTATGTTCCTAATGGTAACTCTAGAAAACTTTTAGGTTAAAATGGAGGTGTTTTATATTTATAGATCGACAGGTTGTTCCAACTATTTTCGATGCATATGCTAAGAATGCAACTGATCGCTTCCGGGAGCTACCTTTCAAGATAGAGCCAAAGTCCAAAGGTATTGTTTTTCCTGCCAAATATTTAGATAACAACCATTTTTGATTATCTTTATAGTTACTGAAACTGAAATTTGCGTCAAGGATCGATTTGAAATGGGTGGTCAATACCACTTTACCATGGAAACGCAAACAACTGTTTGTGTGCCAGTTGAGGATTGTTTAGATGTATACTCAGCTACGCAGTGGGTTGATATGACTCAAATGGCTATTGCGCAATGCTTGGGAGTACCCGAAAATAGGTAAGACATTTTTGATACATTTTTCACGCTGAAGTTGATCTAAAGGAGATAATAATAATATACTAATCGTTGGCGCAACAGTTAACTTTGGATCAGGGCCTTGAAGTGTGTTAGAGCACTTCATTTAAGACTGTAACGATACACTACAGTAACAATGTAGAGGTATTACGTTTGCCCGAGATTATTACCCTGATTTGACTTAGGGACTTATTCACAGCTGAGTCGACTGGAATCTAACGATACAAATTACACTGCCACCAGTGAGATTTGAACCGCGACCTTCCGTACGACAGCCTTGTGCTCTAACCATTCAACTATCCGGACATATCTAAAGGAAATTGTATCTTTTATGACGATCTTCATATCCTTTCCTTGAGGTATTTGATTTTTCTAGACTACGCTATGGGATTATACTTATATATGTATATACTTAAAATTTTTAAGATAAAAATTGCACCAGTTCGACCAAAATAACCCTACTATTATACTTCGATCCGGAGATTGTACTGGTTTTCGCTGCGAACTCTAATCTTCGGGGTAACACTTGAGAAATATCTCCTGCTATAGAAGACCTCAGTAAAGTTATAGCCAAATTATCCTCGTTGTGTTACTCCAGCAATATTCTTATATAGTCTATTTGCAAGTAAACTGATAATGCACCTTTGCTCATGCTTCCTTTGGATAGAATTTGAGCTATATAACAACTAATCGACACTCTGCTCATATACAGGGTCTTTAAAATAACCGGCCCACTGCAAATAGGTGAAAATTTTTCATAACTGCTAGTTAATGTAAAAAATTGATTTTCATCAATTTTGATAAATTGGAAGGCTCCATTCAGTTGCTACCATTTTAAGTGTTACTGTAACTTATTGAAATTATCGGAAATTTATTCTTATCATTTCAAACCAAACCATTTACCACAATAGTCACTGGCGGAGTGAATCGTGAAGCACATTATCAAAGTAGGAATTAGTACAGGCCCTATATTCTACCAAACCGATTTATAGCAAGTTTGTGGGATGTCTCTGTCGATTCATTAGAAAGTATGCCACTCAACAGAAAGAGCGGTTGTGGTTTCATCAGGATGGGGCACATAATTTCCTGGCCGTTACATTCTTTCTTAACCAAAATTAATCGAGAATGCAAGATCGTCCGATTTAGATCCACTGGGTCACTTTCTGTGAAGCTGTTTGAAATATGTGGACAGGACACCCTTATAATAATAATAATCTTGGCGCGAGAGTGCATATTGGATCAGGGCCTTGAAGTGTGTTAAAGTCCATCATTCAAGACCGTAACGGTACACTACAGTACACTGTAGGAGGCAATGTGTTCAGCATTGCGGTCGTCCGAGATTATTACCCTTATTTGACACACGTACTCATTCTTAGCTGAATTTACTGGTATCCGACATCTAATCACGGTAACAAATCCTGCCACCAGTGAGACTTTAACCGCGACCTTCCGTTACGATAGCCCAGCACTCTAACCACTTGAGTCATCCGATCACCCTTAGAACAAGTTGTTTATAAAATAAGTAATACTGCTTCAAAGGTATCAACCAGAAGAAGAAGAATAAAATCATGCTTTAATTTTCATTCATCAGTCTCCGTTAGAAATCAATTTCTTTGTTATTTTGCGGAATCTGTCACACACGATTTACTCGACAACGGCTAAATTGATTGTCATGAAAGTGTGTAAAGAGTGTGGCCTGTGAATCTCTTTACAGTGGCAGACAGACAAAATGTGTGTATGTAGGTATATCCGCGTGCTAATGAAGTTTCCAGGTAGTGTCTAATTCAGATAGATATATTTGTATTTTAAACCAGCGGGTTCAATATATGTACTGTATATGCACATGAAATATGAGTATGAGCAATTTATATACATGTATGTATATGTACTGTATTCGGCAATAGGCGGTTTGTTTGTTTCCGGTGAGGATAATATCCTATGTCTGCAATATGTAAGTACGGCTTGTAGTTTGGAAAAAAATGAAGGAATATGTTGAATTTGTAGCTATGTGCGGATGGAAGACTGTGCGTAGCATTTTCTCACATAAGATGAACACAAAACCTCTACTTCCGAAGCGCAAGCTTCCGGTATTCCGGCTTGGTTCTCATTTTGATGGTTCATATTTCCAGGCCCGTAACTGCTACTTATTGTATAATTAAGGATGAAGGGTTGTTAACAAAATTAAAAATATCATGGTGAAACGGAGCGTTTGTACGAAAATTAGAAACTTTGCTCGTATGTGCGTCAAAATTTGAGGAAGCTAATACTTCTACACAACTTAATCTCTTTTCACAAATTCTGTATTGTAGACTGAAGTCCTGACGACAGTTCAACGTTTATTCTTATACTTTAACTATCGTAGCTTCAGAGTTATGATGTTAGTGGTGTAAAGGTGGCAATTTTTTTTAAGAAATTAAAATGCCTGCAGGAGCTAAACGGTTAAGAAATTGAGAAAAAATCAATTAATATTTTTTGCTTAGAATTGCATCGGGAATCGGTCGCCATACAGTTTGTCCGGTTGTTTTGAAATACTCTGTGTAACGTTGACATTACTATGTTGAAGGGAACACTATAGCAGGGGCAGAGATTTTGGAGAAGAACGACTTCACTCATCTATTACAATTGCAACTGGAATTCCATCATTTGAAAATAGGGTCCTTTTTTAGTTAAAGGATGAATTGTTGGTTTTAAAGCAATGAAAAGCTACGCGTTGAATAGTTGCTAGGTAAATTCCGGAATATCAACGTCATATCCCAATGGAGCGGTTTACCAATGATCAAGGAGCTCCTTTGAGGAGGTAGAACCTGTTCCAGGTCAAACTTTAAAACTTCCACAGCATAGCCTAGGGTAATAGGGTGTACTTAAGCGATACTTTGGCGTATATAGTCTTTACGCTGCTTAGCGCCTAAGAATATTGACAATATGTTAGCACAATCCAAAAGACCAAAATCGGCACTGCCGAAGTCAATGGTTGTTGCTAGGGCTTATGGATGAAATTTCTCCGCTAGCAGGGTAGGCTTCCTTTGGATCTACAGATTTGCAAGTAAAATCTAGGTTTTTACAAATCAAATTGCATTGTTGATTATAAGTGTCAATATGTCAGCTTCAGATCCTGTCATATACAACGTCGGCTACTATGTGGATAATATATCCCCTGCTTCCAAGTATTTTAATTTGGCATCTGGTATTAAGTATTTTTCTAGGTACTTGAACCTACACAAGTGCCGGAAAGTTTCCCAAAAAGTGTATGGAGCTTTCAACATACTCTGCACAGAACCAGCAGGCATTGTCCGTATGTATCCCTAGCTTTCCCAGGTCCGCAATGAAAAGTGAGGATTTCCACTATAATCTGGAGGTTCTTTTGGGTGAAGTTTGAAAAGTCCTTTGTTCGCTTTGGTTCGTGTCCCCTCATAAGCACCCTGGGTTGCTACATTTCTGGTAAGCTTGCACAGGGTTTTTTCCTAGGCAGTTCTTCTTTTTTTTTAATGTCATAGCCACGAGCCTATTTCCGATTCCATAAAAGGGTTCCGGCATTCCCATACCAGTTTAAAGTTCACCTGTTTGGACCTAAGTGCCTTGTTTGGAGGAGGTTGAGGGAGGCCTGGAGTATGCCCGGCACCTGCTCCCCTACTGTAAGGGACCCGTTAACGTACCAAGTAATCAGTTGCTGGTTTAAGCTGTATATTACAGTCACGCTTTCCGAGTTTGCTCAGTTACTTAAACGTGTTTCAAACTTCTCATCGAAGTGAAATCTCGTTGTCATGTTATCCCTGTATCAATAAATCGGGGTACCATTTAGAGAGGATATCAATCTCGCCAAAATGGTATTCCCGGCCATCCTGAAGATCGCCTTCCTTGCCTGCATCTGTCTGTGCAGGTGGAGAGAAGTTAATCCCAGAAGGACTCACTGTACATGCGCAAATCAGTCTTTGGAGTTTGTCTACCTGCGTGGCTTGTGTGTTGAGCTCAGTTCTTTCTGTCCAGATTACCGTTCCCCGTTTACCAGAGTATTTTTTTATTGTCTAGTGTAATACCCAAATATAAGACCTCTGTTTCTGGTTTCACCTGCATGCCATGTGACCTAATTGTTAAGTTGATCAAGCTTGTGCTTCCGAGTAAATGCTACTGATTTGATTTGGATTTTAGCTGGATTGATATGAAGCACTGTCTTCCCGCACCACTGCACTGTGGTTTCTTCGGTCCCTTCACAGAATTCCCTGAAGGTGTTCCGTTTTGCTTCCCTGATTGCGTTGCTATACGCAGTTCTGAATCTCGGCCAGTTTCCGGTTTGTTTTGCCTGGTTGAAGAGTTTTTGCATCTCTGTTTTTATATTGACAAGATTCCTGTTCCGCTGGGGTACATCCATTGATGACTTAGTCATCCGGCTAAGCTGGCCTCATATGCGTCATTGACAACTTTGTTGAGGTTTTCCATCACTGCCTCCAGTTCCAATTCGCTCCTGATATTACCGCCCCTTTGTAGGTGAGCCATGTTGTTGTTGAAGAGGGGTGGGGGTGGATTCCTTATTATTATTTTGATTTTGGAGTCGAATCTGATTATTTTGTGATTCGACATATAGGGTTCATTCGACAATTTCCTAATTCCTGAGCAGGTATCCTCTAGAGTTATATCTAGTATCTCTTGTCTGGCGGTGGTCGTGAATGTTGGAGTGTTTCCTATGTAATAAATTTCTAACTTATTGTTAGCAATAAATTCAAGAAGGTATTAACCTCTTCTATTGGTATCGCTGCTTCTCTAGCCTTCGTGGCACTGGCATCGCTGAGGAGAAGCTGTAACAGCCTTCATCAGTGTAGTGACTAGTTCCGGTGGAATCCGGATGTCGTCTCATGGGAAATAGCCCAATGCCACAACTGCCTCTCGATGGCTTCCAGTGAGACTTGGACAAAAGTTCTATCGTTCAATATTTGTTGGTAGTATCCTTTCAGTGAACTACTTTCCCGACTAATCCTGTAATCAATTTGATGGCTTGTAACAACTAGGAACAATCTATTATAGATTACTGATATTGTTGTGTGCTGAATGATTGTTGATTGCTATTTAACAACAGTAAGCGCGGAGAGGCTGCTCTCAAAGAGGTGTTCCATCCCCACTTCTGTAGAGTATGTTGATTAACTCATAACTATACGAACTACAAAGTCTGTTAATACACGCCCATGCTTATGCGGATAACGTAGTTGAACTAGTTGTTGGCCAGGATCTCGGAAACATTGTGTAAGTTCTCTTAATGTACAAACTCACACGTAAACGCATATTTTCACAAAAAGATGAGGATTATGTGCTAATAACTTTTTATCAATTTTCCTGTTAATAAAAGTGTTTGCCTATAATTTGTTAAAAATTAGAACTATTTTTTATTTAGTTCCAGCTAGTGTATTCTCTTTTAGACCTTCGGCACGTATCACTCCGCTCCCAGCTGAATCCGAGGGGTTTGAGAGCCCCGCTATGGGCCTAATCGGCCCTGGTCGGCGTCAAAACGTACGAGATCGTCTTGGGCTTGCTACCGATGTGACGTCCAAACTGAACGCGTGCTGCAAATTGAACGCATTCTCCCCGGTACACCACATCAGCAGCAACGTTCTAGCATGCCATTGGACAGCGGATGGTATACGGTTGTCCGCTGGCGTTTAAATCCAAGGAGTTTTCGGAGTTCTGAGAAGAGAATAGATTCGAATTGTATTCCCTGGTCTGTGATTACGGTAGAAACACTAAAGCGCGGATGCCTCAGCACATGACTTAGCTGTAATAGACTTCAAAAGTATTACCTCAGATCATTGATTGAGCGTCAATACTTGTAGCTTTGCGAATCTCGCAAAGGGTCTACAATCTTGAGGTGTGGCTTTGTTGACTTAGGGAATACATCTACTCCCTACCTAGCGTTACACTTTTGGCATGCGATGCATTCTCTGGCCCAAGGATTGACTTTCTCATTTATGGGCAGCTGCTGGAGATTCGCCAGTTCGTTGTTCGAACGCCAGGGTGTCCAAGATCAACGCTGAGCGAAACACTACCTGAAAGACGGTCGGAATATATGGCCTACGTCCCTTTTCGGAGACCTTGCAGCAGATAGAGGAAGATGAGCCGAAGGTGAATTCTTAAACTTGCATTTGAAGTCCGACTGTAGGTTCTGAAAAATAGGCGGAAAAATCAACTGCGGCTGAGATGATGATCAGAGACAAAGCGTCACCGAATAAATTATCTTGACCAGACATATGTTTAAGGTTCGATGTAATGTGTGATGAAATTGGCGAAAGGACGCTTTGTCGGGCTTCTACCTTAAGGCAATAGTTAGGGACTTATAAACAAGGTGAACAGCTTATCTCCCAGGAGAAACGGAAGTACTTGAGCCTCAGATACGCGGCCAATAATTCAGATAGGGGACGTAATTCGCAGTGAGTTACATCTTTTCACGTTGAATTTAAGGGCGGGGGGCTCCCCATACATGCAAAAGGGGTGGGTAAATTTTTTTTCACTAAATATTGTCATGTGGGATATGAAATGAAAGGAAAGTATTTTCCGAAACCGGTCTTAGTTTTGATATTTGTTGGAAAGGTGGGAAGTGACGGGAGTCGAAAGCGATCATTTCTTTAACGGACCCATTCTCGGAAACTACCCAACCGAAAAATCTGAAAAAATCAGGAGACTACCACTATATGGTACCTAGACTCCGAAATACCTTTCATACCGATATCCTTTCAAATAAAATTAATAATAGTGTATTACTATAATTTTTGGTAATTGGTTGCAAAACCCACTTAAATTTATCCTATTATCGTCACATTTTTCAGTAATGTAGGTTATAGCAAAGAGCCAAGTTTGGTGGAAATCGCACCATTACTAACAAAGTTATGATAGGTCAAAATTGTCGCTTCCTTGCAAATTCAAGACTACAATAGTCAATATCACCCGAAAGCGGATACTCTCACATAATATATGCATATAACACGCGCTACGTACTAATCGGCCAAACGCGCACAAAACCTTCCAAACTTCAAGCGTCCAGCTTCCACGAGTCGACCGGAGGAATTTCCACCCTTCCTCACTCTGGGGATTACCTACCCTTATTCCTAAGAAGGACACGGTGCAGGACCCCGTAGACACAAGACCGAGTACTTGCTTACCTCTACAATTCATAACGCACCTCGAGACCAACAACATTCTGTCCGAAGACAGAAGGACTGCCGAGGTGGGTCAAGGGGTTGCCAAGAGCAACTCATTATTGACTCGGTAGTTGTAAGACAAGTAACTAGAGGCCAAAGAAACCTCTTTAGATGCTATATCGATTATGCCAAGGCTGTCGATAGTGTCCCGCATACCTGGCTAACCGATGTCCCTCATCTGCATCGCATTGATCCGAAACTAATAAAGTTTTTGGCGACAGTCATGGAAGAGTGGCATACCACTTTATCAGTGCGTACATCTGAGGGTGATAATAGCTCAGAGCCCATTCGTATACGGAGGGGCATCTTTTAGGGGGATTCGTTGAGTCCCCTTTGGTTTCGTACGGCACTGAACCATCTTTTATGGCTACTGAATGATGCTAGAAACACGGTTTTGCAATAAAGTATGGCTTACGTGCTAAGTGCGAACTGACACACTTGATCTACTTAGATAACATCAAGTTGTATGCTGGTACTGACGACCATCTTAGAAGTCTGTTGCGAATAATAGACACGTTCAGCCGTGATATTCGGATGGAATTTGGATTATGTCGAATGTCGAATGTCGAATCTAAGCCATCCGCAAAGGTCATCACTAGCCTCATGCCGGACATAGCATTGGTGACCTCCACATCGAAGGTATAACCGAGATAGAGTTCCACAAGTACCCAGGAATTCTGCAAGAAACTCATGCTCAAGTTGTTGATCTGTAGGATGCTCTGCTGTCCGAATTCCTGCGACGCGTAAAGCTGGTGCTGAAATCGAATCTCTCGGGGAAGAATAAGATAAGCGCATTGAATGTGTACGCTATCCCTTCACTGGTTTATGTATTCGAAATATCGCCGTGGACGAAGACCGATCTGGAAAACGTCCAGCGGCCGATACGGACTACTATGTCCAAATTCCGAAAGTATCTTCCAAACTCTGCCGTGGAACGAATGAACCTGTCTCATGACATCGGAGGTAGAGGCGTGGTTGACGCGGGGGCACAACATCATCACCAAGTCGACTAGCTGCGTGCTTATTTTTACAGCAAAGAGCAGGCGAGTCCGTTGCATGCGCCTGTCTGACTTCACTTGAAGGATCGATCTTTCAATCCTCTGAGTGTGGTAAAGTCGAACCAAGAGCGGATCGATGAGTGGAAGTTGAAGGCAATGCACGGTAAACACGTGAATTGTCTTTGGCACCCATTTGTAGCCATTAGCATTTGTCGAACAGATGACTGTGTGCTGGGGAGCTCTTTAGCTGAGACGCTGGAATTCATGTGTGCCCTTCAGGACGGCGTAGTCGGCACCCGAGCTTATAAAAAGTTCATCCTGAGAGAACGGATGGAGAACGACCAGTGCAGAATGTGTGGTTTGGCGTTAGAGACGTTGGACCATCTCATTTCTGGCTACACTGTTATGGCACCAGTGCAATACACCACCAGACACAATGCTGTGTGTAAGGCGATTCATCAAAACCTTGCACACAAGTATGGGCTGATCACGTGAATATGTCCGGTTTACTGATATGAGCCGCAAGCAGTACATTATAGTTTGTATTGGGACCGGCAAATTCTAACGGATTGGCAAATTCCACACAAAAAGCCTGACGTACAGGTAGTTGATAAGACGGGTCGCTCCGCGTATATTATTGATCTGCTATTCCCCATAATAGCAAAGTTCAAACCATGCAGAAGTACACCATTTTGCGTACGTACTCGATCTTGCGGGAGTTCTCGATGGATGCTCCCACTAACCTACCACCGGCCACCACCACTAGCGCCCCTTAGTGCTTAAGTAGGTAGGATCGTCCGAGCCTAAATGCTTGGCACTTCGTGCTAGTATTAGGTAAAATCCGGCATCTGCCGAGATTGTGACAAGTCGGGGATAATAATCGTTGGCGCAACAATCCAATTGGATCAGAGCCTTGGAGTGTGTTAGAGCACTCGCAACGATACACTGCAACACACGGTAGGAGGAAATGTGGTCAGCGTTACGCTCACCTGAGATTATTACCCTGATTTGACTGAGCAACTCATTCGGAGCTGAGTCGACTGGTATCCGACGTCAAATCATGATACAAATCCCACTGCCACCAGTGCGATTCGAACCGCGACCTTCCGTACGAAGCCTCGTGCTCTGACCACTTAGCTATTGGGATACAGGTTCCTTGCTTGCTCTGTTTGTGAATAAGTTGTTTGTCAATTTGGTTCGTTGATGGGCCCTAATCTGTTGATGTTAAGCTTGATCTTCAATCATCAGCAGTTCTAGGTCTGCGAGCTGCCGTAATAAAAGCTTGCGTTGGTTTTTGTTTTTGAGAATCATTTTAGAAATAGCGTAGTAAACGATGTAAACTACAAGAGAAGCGACATCAAGAATGTTGAAGAAAGATGAAGTGACAATTTCCTCGTTCGCAGTTTTGGTGTGTGTGAGTGAACCCCACGCGGATTTGGTCTATGCTGTAGTGTCAGGAAACCGGAAGCTAGACGCTAGGTATGAAAGGTTTTGGGTATTTCTTTAATAATGAGATTTGAATATGCATTTGTGCCATTAGTACGTAGCACTTAATATATGCATATATTATGTGAAAATATCCACTATCAAGTGACATTGACATTCAAAGTCGTGAATTTGCGCAGTAGCGACAGCTTTGACCTATTATAACTTTTTAACCAAATTTGGTGGGACCATGCTCCACCGTCCATTAACGATATTTTTGGTTAAGAAAGGATTATGGATTATTGGCTAAGAAAGGATCTGAAATTAAGTGGAAGCGTCCCATCCTGGTGAGACTATATCTTGCTTCTTCTGTTAAGTGGCACATTTTGTAATAAATCGAGCGGGTTAGGTTAATTCCTGCCCAAGATTTTAAATTCCATCGGTTTTGATAATATGCTTGACGATTCAATTCAACGGTGACTATTGTAGTAATTAGAAGTCGATTCTTGGGTGAAAAAAATTCGTGCAAAATAAAATATCCTTAGTGAAGTAAAGATTTCCCCGATTGTTCTTCACCGACAACAATCCAAGCTATTTCCAGGTAAAATCTTTCTTGCAAGGAGTCGCGTACATTTTCATTTTTATATGTAGCTCAAAAAATAAATAAATGTGTATGATTAGTACATCAAATATTTTCTTTGTAAATGCTACCTCAAAAATTCAGCTGTTGTCACCTTTTCTACTGTTTTGCATATGTGGCATTTGAAATCCACGAAAAGTAGTACAAAACAAATGTTAAATAATATTTACAATAGACGAACACATGAAAATACCGACCAACATACGGAGATATCAGAACGGTGTTGTTAACAACTGCGCGATGTCTGCCTGTCTGTCACATCCTATTTATTCGGAAACGGCTAGACCGATTGTCACGAAAGTTGGTTGCAGCGTGTGGTTTGTGGATCCCTTTACATACAGCAAGTGGCGCCATTTAAGTTTAAGGGCGACCGAAAAATCTGAAAAAAATCACAGTGGTATATCTAAATGAAATCTAAGCCTCAAAATACATCCTGTTCCGATATCTGCACAAATAAAGTTAATAATAGTAACCTCCCTTAAGTTCATGCTAGGAGTGCAGTGGTATAAGAGATTATAATATATAAGGCATAACTTTGGGAAGTTTGAAGGCAATCCAACCATTATTAACAAAGTTGTAGAAGGTGAAACTTTTACATTTTATATGAATTTCGTGCATTCTAAAACGTGTGACGTCATACATGTCGTAACATATCAATTCATTAATGCCACATTAAGGGAGGTCGCTGGGTAATATTTCGTTTTAGTTTATTAATCGTTTACATATATATCAATAGCAATTACTCAAGGCAGACATATGTATTTGTAAATGAAGTTTTGAGGTAGTGCCTAATTCAGATAGATATATTACATTGAACAAGCGGTATTCAATATACGCACTTTATACGCACATATGTACACTTTTATGCACGAAGTAATCGGAGATATGTTTACGATCAATTTATATAAGTGCTTATATAAGTATAGTATTCGTAATAGGCAGTTTTTTACGGTGACGATAATATCTGTCTGCTTGGGAAAATATGAAGGAATATATTACATTTGTAGCGATATACGGATGAAAAAATGCGCGTAGAGGTTTCTCACATAAGATGAACACAAAACCTTTATACATGAAAGCGCCAACTTCCGGTATTCCGACTTGTTTCTTCGAGTAAACGACACGTACAAAATTAAACTGCCTTCCGAATGCATTCATTCGTTGCAGAATGTTTCTCAGATATCAAAGCATATAAAGACAATTCTTTTGATTTATTCTTTCAATTTAAGGAACCTGGCTTTATCTGGATTAAGAAGGTACAAACGTCACTATATGTGTTTCAATAATATAATACAAAACTCACTATATATTATTATAATCAGGCGAAATACCTTGGATAACGATCAATTTCAACTATATTGCAATTATCAACTGAGTGTAGTTTTTAAAATTCTTGCGGATTATAGGAGGGATAACATCTAACCTATGAACTATCAACTTAACAAAAATACTTAGAGCAATATAACATCATCCCTTTCATCCAGAACGTGGGCTTGGTCGCGAAAGTCGATGCCCTTCGCAAGCAATACTTCTTTAAGTAGCTCCGTCTTCTTTTTTGGCAATGCGTTTCTTTTAAGGTTTTGTGCAAAACAAAACTTTAATTGAAATCTCTGTGTGTCTGCCACACGCATTTTTCTCCATGATCCATGGCTAAACCGATCTGAACGAAATTTGGTGGACATATCATCATCATCAACGGCGCAACAATCGGTATCCGGTGTAGGCCTGCCTTAATAAGGAACTTCAGACGTCCCGGTTTTGCGTCGAGGTCCACTAATTCGATATCCCTAACAGCTGTCTGGTGTCCTGACCTACGCCATCGCTCCATCTTAGGCAGGGTCTGCCTCGTCTTCTTTTTCTACCATAGATATTGCCCTTATAGACTTTCCGGTTGGGATTATCCTCATCCATACGGATTAAGTGACCCGCCCACCGTAACCTATTGAGCCGGATTTTATCCACAACCGGATGGTCATGGTATCGCTCATAGATTTCGTTGTTATGTAGGCTACAGGAATCGTCCATCCGCATGTAGGGGCCAAAAATTCTTCGGAGGATTCTTCTCTCGAACGCGGCCAAGAGTTCGCAATTTTTCTTGCTAAGAACCCAAGTTTCTCAGGAATACATGAGGACTGGTAAGATCATAGTCTTGTATAGTAAGAGCTTTGACCCTATGGTGAGACGTTTCGAGTGGAACAGTCTTTGTAAGCTGAAATAGGCTCTGTTGGCTGACAACAACCGTGCGCGGATTTCATCATCGTAGCTGCTTATCGGTTGTGATTTTCGATCCTAGATAGGAGAAATTGTCAACGATCTCAAAGTTGTATTCTCCTATCCTTATTCTTCTTCGTGTTGTGTTGACCAGTGCGGTTTGATGTTGTTGGTTGATTCGTCTTCGGTGCTGAACGTTGCCACCAGTATATTTAGTCTTGCTCTCATTGATGTGCAGCCCAAGATCTCGCGCCGCCTGCTCGATCTGGATGAAGGCAGTGGACATATCGGAACTATGAAATCCCACGCATACAGTCAGTGACATAAATTTGGTTGAAATTTAAAGGGGCTCCCATACATGCAAATGAGGGATGCAACATTTTTTTTTACCGATGATAGTCATATGGGCTATTAAATGAAAGGCCCTCAACTAGTACTTTCTGAAACTGGTATTAATTTTGGCATGAATCATTAAAATCTGAAAAAGCTCGGGTTGTGCGTTCATATGAAATCTAGGCCTCAAAATATATTCCATTCCGACATCTTCTCAAATAAATTTACGAATATCATATTACCATCTTTTAGAAATTGACTGGAAAACCATTTAAGTTCATCCTAGGAGTACCAAATTTTGCACCAACATAGAGGACACTATCGCCGGCTGAGTTTGTTGAAAATACGGCTCTTAGTGTCAAAGTTACAGCAGTTCAAACTTTTCAATTTCGCGTGAATCTACTCCATCATAAGCTATGAAAATAAGATGCTGACGTTATAAGTAACGAGAATAATTGACATTCGAATGAAATATTATTCATGAAGGATCTACTTCTCCCTGTCTTGTCTGTCGCACGCATTTTCCTCGGTTATAGCGAGTGAGACCAAATTGAGTGGACAAGTGGGAACTGTGAACGCTCACGCATACAATGAGTTACATCATTCTATGTTGAATTTAAGGGGGGGGGGGGGGGGGTCCTCATATTTGCAAAAGTAATTTTTTTTCACCAAATATATCAAATGAAAGGTCTCAGTTAGTGCTTTCCGAAGCTAGCCCGCTTTTAACATTTGTTGGAGGGGTCAGGAGTTCTAGGGGCCGAAATCGATCATTTATTTCACGAATCCATTCTCAAAAACTATCCAACGGAAAAACTTGAAAGTTAATAATAGAATATTACAATAACTTTTAGTTATTGACTGCAAAACCCCCTTAAGTTCATCCTAGATTAATCATCACGATCAATGTAGGCTTACAACACAGGGCATAATCCTACCAAATTTGGTGGGAATCGCCCTATTACTAAGAAAGTTAAAATAGGTCAAAGTTGTCGGTTCTGTGCAAATTTAAGACTTTGAATGTCAGTATCACGCAAAAGTAGATATTCTGATATAATATATGAATATATTACGCTGCTTTTTATAAAAAAAATACACAAAACCTTTCATATTTGAAGCGTCTAGCTTCCGGTTTCGCGACTTGCTTCAATCTATCGAAGGTTAGCTTTTTCACCTTTGCTAATAATAATGAATTCCTAGTATGAAGCGTATGAGGGATGAAATTATTAGTGGAAATGGCTTTTTAAAAAGTAGAGGGCAATTGAATTTTTAACTATGTACACACGGAACTGTCATGAACTCATTATTCCTCAGATAGGGAAACACAAAACCTTTTATACCTGAAGGGTTTATCTTTCGGTTACCTGACTTGTTTGTATCTGTTGTACGTTAACTTCTTCACATTTGCTAATAACATTTAACTATGCTTGGTATCTTGATGACATCATCCAGAGTTACGAATGAAGTTTGCAGCGAGGGCAATTTTACATACATTTTACATTTCGACGATAAATTTACAATTTCTTTAACTTCCGTCTTGTCACTCAAATACGGAGAGCATGACGCCAGCACCGTTGTCCTTCTTTGCTTAAATCGGAGTTACCAATGTTAAGTTCTCTTAACGTGTAAATTCAAATGTAAATGGATATTTTCACGAAGAGACAGTGATTATATGTTAATAACTTCACATTATTTGTATTACCTACAAAAAGGAGGAAACTGAATGGCCTTTTAGAGCTGCGGAGCACAACCCTTCATCTTTCCGAAGAAGTCAACTATCCGGTAGCTATTCTAGACAAGAAACTTGCTTGGAACAAACATATAAAGGTAGAGGTGAAACGGGCTCTCACAGCTTACGGGCTGTACAAATGCACCTTTGCTTCGACATGGAGACTTATGCCCTCAGGTAGTAATGTGGATACACGCTGCTATCATTAGCTCGTTGTTCGCTTACGCGCCCGTAGTGTGGTGTATTAAGGTGACACAAAAAGGTTTTGCTGTAAACATGCTTGACTGCACAGAGTTGTGTACTGGGTATTACCGCTGCTATGAGAACAACATCCGGGGCGCCTCAAAGTACATTACCCAATTTGCAGCCCTTCGATATTTGGTTTTGCAAATTAAATTCAGAATTTTCCAGATTAATTCAGAATTTTCCAGATTCCAGATTTGTTCCAGTCAATTTTTGAATTTTGAATTTCAAATTCAGACTTTCTATTTTCAATTCAATATTTTACTATAAACTTTTGTATCAACTTTTTACTGCTAGATAAAAGTGGATGCTGGAATTCTTTGAAAAAAAAAACTGGGCTGCCCATCAGCCATTGCGTATTGGCTGCATTTTACTATAAGAGCAATCTCTGGATAGCTTTCACAAAATAATAGGCACGTTGCCACTCGTCAGACGCTGCCTCATCTCTGCTGATGTAAGATGCTCCATTATCTACTTCGCAGAGTATGACAGACTGCGAATTATATTGAGCGTAAATCCGTCAATACTTTATGCCAAAGTTTAGCCAGAGCTGAAAATATTTTGTTTGAGGATTGGGGGATTCTAAGTCTGCATCCACTTGATGTCAGAACGGACCGGATTTGGCTCGAGCATTTTACACCTGTGTTCGGATAGAGTGGTTAGAGCACAAGGTTGTCGTATGGAAGGCTCGCGGTTCAAATCTTGCTGGCGGCAGTGGGATTTGTATCGTGATTTGACGTCGGATACCAGTCGACTCAGCTATGAATTAGTACCTGAGTCAAATCAGGGTAATAATCACGGGCGAGCGTAATGCTGACCACATTGCCTCCTACAGTGTTCTGTAGTGTACCGCTTACGGTCTTGAATGAAGTGCTCTAATACACTTCAAGCCCAATATGGATTGTTGCTGCCAACAGTTATTATTATTATTTTATACCTGCGAACCGTTTCGGTCACTGCTGCTCCCAGGCAGCGTCTGACGAGTTGTTTCTGCTCTGCTATGAAACCGTGAAGCGTGTATTGCATCTATATGAAATCCATGTTTTAGAAATTTACCGGAAAACCGCCCCTGGCTCCAGCATAGGACGATAATATGCGGCATAATTCTGAAAAGTATGAGGGCAATCCAACTATATTAAGAAAGCTTATAGAAAGTCAAAATTTCGCACATCAGGTATATGTCGTATATGTCGTCATCATCATATAAAGTGAAATTATATGAACGGCGGGGTCCATGGGAGCGTTTCAATTTTTTTGGTTTGATGGCATCTCGATGCATGTTGGAATTATGGTAATTGCATGCTGTTTTATTTAGGTCGATTCTCAGTTCATGCTGATCGGTTGAACGATTTTGGCGTCTATAAATTATATACAGCATCTAATTTTAAGGTTTTGTATAAAACAAAATCTTATTATGTAAAATCGGTTTACTGTCTTCTGTTATACGCATTTTTATCGGAAACGGTTATGGCGATTCACACCAAATTTTTAGTAATTGACTCCAAAAACCCCCTTTCCTTCCTTCCTGGAATCACTGAAGTGTAGTAATGTAGCACAATCTTACCATGTCGCACTATTGCTAATAAACTTATAATAGGTCAAAGCTTGTCGACCTGTTTTAGTTATTTGCATATCGGTGTCAAATACTCGAGGGAGACATGTGTATAATATCTATGTACAGGGTGCGGCTGCATAACTTCCTTTTTTAAAATGCGCGCCACTCAGTTAGTTGATGTCATAGCGGAGCGCTAGTGGTCTCGTTCAAGAGGGGATACTGTAAAGTCACAGTTAGATACTAGACAGCTACCTCACTCCTCCTTGCCCCTCAAGGGGGGAAATCAGTGCGAGTACACACGATTTCAAATTGTTTTGTCCCTGAGCATGAGCGAGATGTACCGAAAACCCGATCAGCTGTGTTTGACATACCGCCCGGACTTGCCAATGTATTGGTGAGATTGGCAAGTTTTTGCTTATGTATAAGTGAATACGTGAAACAACTTTTTGCTATATGGGTGAGCACGCCGTAGTACCAGAATAGCAAAAGCTCACCGATCTCTCTCTTACCAATACGATTTGACGAAGATTATGCCTGTTCCTTGTTTAGCGTCTCTGATGTGTACAGATAAGCTTCTGCAAGCACATTTGCAAGTGGGGTCATTTTTGTAAGGGTACTGTCTATAGTATATCTACTGTGGTAAAGTTTTGTCCCGACACGGTTCAGTCGCTATCATGCGTTGGAATAGTGAGGAGCGTGCCTTTGCCGTTGAGGTTTACTTTTCAAGCGGATGTTCGGTTATTGCAACACAGCGTGCATTGCGGAATCGCTTTAATTTAGCCCCGTTGGCTCCCGTCACAGACCGCAAATCAATTGTTACATGGGTCACTACATTCAGATAAACTGCAAGTGCGACAAAAGGAAGAACTGGAGTCCCTCGGCCCGTTAGATGACCTGAGAACGTTGAAGCAGTGAGAGCATCAATGTTGCGATCGCCACGGCGTTCTGCGCGCAAACACGCATCTGCCCTTGGACTATCCGATCGTTTTGTGAGAAGGATTCTTCGTGATGATCTTCATTTTCATCCCTATAAGATGGCCATAGTGCAGGAACTTTCTGAACGTGACTTCAATTCTCGGAGGAACTTTCTGAACGTGACTTCAATTCTCGGATGAACGCGTGTGAGCCTCTTCTTGATGTCGTTCCCGAGGATGCTATTGTTTTTTTTAGCGATGAAGCCATTCATTTGTATGGGTCGGTTAACAAACAAAACATGCGCTACTGGGCTGACACCAACCCTCGAGAATTGCATGCAAAAGCCTTTGCATTCACCCAAAGTCACAGTGTGGTGTGCAATTTCCTCAGCTGGAATTATTGGTCCCTGGCTTTTTGAGGAAAATGAGGTTACAGTGACAGTGAATTCGGACCGGTATGTAAACATGCTACAGAATTTTCTTTTGCCCACGGCTAGAAAATTTGGATTTGGGGGACACTTGGTTCCAACAAGACGGTGCAACAGCACACACTTCAAGAGCATCGATGACTGTTTTGAGGGAACACTTTCCAGAGCGCCTTATCTCAATTAGAGGCGATTTGGAATGGCCGGCACGCTCTCCCGATCTGTCCCCTTGTGATTTTTTTCTATGGGGTTTTTTCGAAATCCCTGTGTTTATGTGAACCGTCCAAGAAGCCTACAAGATTTGAAGACCAACATCCAAGAAGAAATTGTCAACATTAACACCTGCTATGCTAACTAGAGTCATGACAAACGGCCAGAAATCGGTTTACGCAATGTATGCAGAATGGGGGATGTCACCTAACAGATTTGATCTTCAAAACAATGTAAATAAAAACTTTAGACATGTGCCTACATTATAAAAAATAAATAAATATTTTCCGATGCATACAATAGTTTTTATTGAGTTTTGAAAAAAGGAAGTTATGCTGCCGCACCCTGTATAATAAAGCCTGCGGGTAGTAATCAATATAATAGACATTTGTGTACCTGGTTACCATCAGTTTTTAATTTACGTATTGCTTTTGTCCACGGAGTAAAGTGGAAATACGAGAAGACGCGTTAGATCAATTTATCATTGCGGCGATTGCCTATAGCTTTTGTTTATTTAAGATAAACACAGTATTTATGTCGTTGATATATATCTACATATGTGTATCTTTGAATGTGGCAAAATTTGAGCGAATATTTCGTATTCGTACCTATGTACGAATGGGAAAATCGTGCACAGAGGGTTTCTCACATAAGATGAACAAAAAAAACCTTTATACTCCAAGCGCCCAGCTTTTGGTAGTCCGACTTGTTTTGTCTGATAACACAGTTTCTTTATTATATAGTATACTACATGAATAACATGAATTTTTTACAGAGGTATCCGTGTACCCCGGGTGGATTACACCTATACTTTTTTTCTAAAAAAATAGCTTAATGCATAATTCGATACAAAATTGGACCAATCTGGATCATTGCCCTGGTTTCTATCAATTGCGGATTACTATTATATTTTCAGATATTTCTTTTAGCTTCTTTTAGCTTTACTTTTTGTCTTCTTTGGTATTGGGGAGCCAGTTTTCCCCGAATAGGTCCTGGAGTATATTCTGCGGCGTTCGATTGAGTGAAATACTTTAATCAACCAATCTAAAATTAGTTTATTCAAAGCTTACTTAAACTGATAAAATTTAATACTTAAGGGGGTGATCCCGTGTGAAGGCCATTTTTTTTTTGGCCTATTTTAGAAATTTTTTGTGAAGATCTGGATAAAGATACAAATGCGAATTTTTCCCTATAGATTTATTAATATCTTGAGCGTGCATAGTAATTTTTCCATCCCGATCGCATAGTTGGTCATTGAAATACAGGGCAATTTATACACGCATCTCCAAAAAAGGTGTTTTTCTGCTGCCACGCTAGATGGCGTTGTGATCATCTTAAAGAAAAAAGTAGACGTTGTGAAAATTTCAAAGAATTTCGTTTGATAGATTTTGGGCTATGGTGGCAGCCGATTTTCAACATGCAGTTTCGAGAAAAACGCATTTAAAAAGCAGAATGCGATTTTTAACCATAAAACCTTAATTGACCGTTAATCTTCTACACCTAATCCATAAACTTTAGGTTTCTTGAAAAAACACATTTACAGCCTTGGCTTCAATTTTTGTCCTTTTAGTGAAGTCATTCAAACGTCATTCGGTTCGATAAATACGAGCTTAATTACGGCGACCGACATAAATCTGGCATGTGACTTATCACGTGTTTAACACTATAATTTCCGAACGACTCCGAATATCGAAAAAATCGCTTTGCCCATTCCACACTATATCTAGATACAATTGATGCCAAAAAAAATTCGATTCCGCGAATCCGACACACGGGATGACCCCCTTAAATCATTACCACTCCTGCTTTACTTGACTCAAACTCATTTTATTCTTTCAGTCTTAATATGCAAGTTCGTCGGCTTGGAGGAGGTTACGGAAGTAAACTTTCACGATGTGCACTTGTAGCATGTGCCTGCGCACTTGGAGCCAAGCTATCAAATCGTCCAGTTCGGTTTGTTATGACCCTTGAATCTAATATGGAAGTCATCGGAAAACGAAATGCCCTGGTCAGCGATTACGAAGTGTATGTGGATTCCAACGGGAAAATCTGTAAATTAGTTGATGAATTTGCGCATGACTACGGTTGTTCTGCGAACGAAGATGTGGGCGTTAACACTGTTGAATTCATTGCCAACTGTTACGTTACCGATTCATGGAAAGTTGCGGCTAAAGCGGTTATAACAGATTCACCAAGTAATAGTTGGTGCCGTGCACCTGGGACGACCGAGGGCATCGCTATTATTGAAAATATCATGGAGCATATCAGTCGGGCGACTGGCCTGGATCCTACTGACGTTCGTATGGCGAATATACCTGATGGTAATAAAATGAAAACTCTCTTGCCGGAGTTCTTGGAGTCCGTGGACTATCGATTACGGAAAAAGGATATTGAAAATTTCAACTCAACGAATCGATGGAGGAAACGTGGGATTGCTGTAGTTCCAATGCAATATCCACAAGGATTCTTCGGAAGTATTCCTGTTATTGTATCCATCTTCCATACAGATGGAACAGTAGCCATTACTCATGGAGGAGTGGAGTGTGGACAAGGTATTAATACCAAAGTAGTCCAGGTTGTTGCCAAAACTTTGGACATTCCCATGGAGTATATCAAAGTCAAGCCGTCATTGAATTCGGTTACACCTAACTCTATGTGCACTGGAGGTAGTATGACTAGCGAGGCTGTGTGTTATGTAAGCTAATTACTTCCACAATTTACTTATACGTTCTTATCATAATGCCATTGCTAAAAAATAAAGTAACATTTTTTTTTTAGGGTGCTATGAAAGCTTGCGAGAAACTCCTAGAGAACATGAGACCCATCCGTGAAAAAATGAAAGGTGCTAAGTGGCCTGAGATTACGGAGGCGTGCGCTAATGATCTGGTAGAACTGAGTGCTATGCATCACTACAAGGCGTCTGACATGAAGAGTTACATAACGTGGGGACTCAGCTGCGCAGAAGTGGAAATTGATGTTCTTACTGGGAACTTCATTTTAAAACGCGTTGATATTCTTGAGGATACTGGCGAAAGCATCAGCCCACACGTAGATTTGGGTCAGGTAATACAAAACAAAACAACTTCTATTCTGTTTTACAAGGGTACACGTTTTTACAGGTTGAAGGAGCATTTGTTATGGGTTTGGGATATTGGCTGACCGAAAATCTTGTATACGAAGATACCGGGAAACTACTTACAAATAGATCTTGGAACTATAAACCACCTGGTGCGAAGGATATTCCTATAGATTTCCGGGTGACTTTTCTGCGCAACAGTCCTAATCCTTTGAGTGTTCTTCGATCGAAAGGTATTTCATAAAGTTTTTTTCAGTTCAAATAAGTCGATTCTACATATATTATATTTTATGAATGCAAAGCTACTGGAGAGCCTGCTTTATGCATGTCCATTGTTAGCATATTTGCTCTGCGAAACGCAATAGAGTCAGCCAGGAAAGATGCCGGTCTTAAAGAGGAATGGATAAAAATGGGCGCACCAACCACCGTTGATAAAGTTTTTATGTTATGTGGTACGAATCCGAAGGCGTTCAAATTGTAAGGAGTACGTGTACAACGGCGGCTTATCTTCAATTTATATGTATCATAAAAACGTTGATAATACAGCAATTTTGAAAAATGTGTATTTTTGTTCGAACCAGCTCGTTATGTTTTTCTGCTTCTAAGTCTAAGCAGATTTTTGCCAACTTGGATTATAGATCACTCTTTCATAAGGTACAAATATGACATCTTTTTCTTCTTTATTCTTATTTATTCTATATCATGTTTAGTGGGATTGCGTATGATTTTCATTATCATCGCAATTAATTCTGCTCAAGTTATGAATTTACAGAATCTCAATACCGATAAAAATAAACATACATATGACCAAAATCAGAATACGAACCCTGGAAACCAAGTCGGAGGTTTCCCCATCGTATTTTAATATGAAGTATGTATGTATAATTTTTCTCACATTTCAGCACCCCTTTGCTTTTCTAATAGTCCTTCCATTTTCCTAATCTTCATCCCGACATTCATTTATACGAAAAATTTAAATTTTAAATGATTAGTTCCATTCTCATTTTTATAATTTCATCATCATCAACGGCGCAACAACCGGTATCCAGTCTAGGCCTGCTTTAATAAGGAACTCCAGACATCCCGGTTTTGCGCCAAGGTCCACCAATTCGATATCCCTAAAAGCTGTCTGGCGTCCTGGCCTACGTCCATCGCTCCATCTTAGGCAGGGTCTGCCTCGTCTTCTTTTTCTACCATAGATATTGCCCTTATAAGACTTTCCGGGGGGGTACGGATTAAGTGGCCGGCCCACGTAATCTATTGAGCCGGATTTTGTCCACAACCGGACAGTCATGGTATCGCTCATAGATTTCGTCATTGTGTAGGCTACGGAATCGTCCATCCTCATGCAGGGAGCCAAAAATTCTTCGGAGGATTCTTCTCTCGAACGCGGCCAAGAGTTCGCAATTTTTCTTGCTAAGAATCCAAATTTCCTAGGAATATATGAGGACTGGCAAGATCATAGTCTTGTACAGTAAGAGCTTTGACCCTATGGTGAGACGTTTCGAGCGGAACAGTCTTTGTAAGCTGAAATAGGCTCTGTTGGCTGACAACAACCGTGCGCGGATTTCATCATCGTAGCTGTTATCGATTCTGATTTTCGACCCTAGATAGGAGAAATTGTCAAAGTTGTATTCTCCTGTCTTTATTCTTCCCGTTTGACCAGTGCGGTTTGATGTTGTTGGTTGGTTGGTTTTCGGTGCTGACGTTGCCATCATATATTTTGTCTTGCCTTCATTAATGTGCAGCCCAAGATCTCGCGCCGCCTGCTCGATCTGGATGAAGGCAGTTTGTACGTCTCGGGTGGTTCTTCCCATGATGTCGATATCGTCAGCATAGGCCAGTAGTTGGGTGGACTTGAAGAGGATCGTACCTCTTGCATTTACCTCAGCATCACGGATCACTTTCTCTAGGGCCAGGTTAAAGAGGACGCATGATAGCGCATCCCCTTTTCGTAGACCGTTGTTGATGTTGAATGGTCTTGAGAGTGATCGTGCTGCTTTTATCTTGCCTCGCACATTGGTCAGAGTCAGCCTAGTCAGTCTTATTAATTTCGTCGGGATACCGAATTTTCTCATGGCCGTGTACAGTTTTACCCGGGCTATGCTATCATAGGCGGCTTTAAAGTCGATGAATAGATGGTGCAATTGTTGTCCATATTCCAACAGTTTTTCCATCGTTTGCCGCAGAAAGAAAATCTAATCTGTTGCTGATTTGCCTGGAGTGAAGCCTCTTTGGTATGGGCCAATGATATTCTGGACGTATGGGGCTATCCGGCCTAGCAAGATAGTGGAGAATATCTTATAGATGGTACTCAGCAACGTGATACCTCTATAATTGCTGCACTGTGTGATATCTCCCTTTTTATGTATAAGACAGATAATGATTCGTTGTCGTTTGAGCATTTATAAAAAAAATTTACCGGCGATGTAGATGCAAATGAAATTCTCGCTTACTACCTCAATAGCTGTGTGACGACTACAGGGTGCCTCAACACGTACCAGTGTGTGCAACACCGATCGCCTGAACAGTCCGAACGGGCTGGCCAGCCGCATCCCATCCAATTTCCGGCCGACTGTGAACTGCGGACTGTCCAGGCATAACTGACATGATCGTGGATGGCGGCCTTAAAAGCGCACGAACGTTTACCTTTTGCTTTCCAAGAGGCTAGATTAAGCTGCTTATTATTAAATGCAAAGTGCGCTTATTTCTGGCTAAGGCGATTCAAACGGTATCTCAGTTGGGTAGATGCTGGTTCGATATAGGACAGTTGAGCCGATATTTCTTTGGAAGTGAAATTGATTTGAGTTTGGAATGGCGGCGGGAACAATGCTGGTTAGCGCGATGACTTTTTTTATATTTAAATTTTTTCTTAAAAGAAAGCCATTGCAAATGTTAGTGCGGTTTCGGAAACTCTAGAGGCCACCACGTTCCACGTTAAGTCCGGTCTGTCAGTTACATCTGAACAGTTGGTAGTTGATCGGTTGTCGGAACATGGATAGAATGCGTCTGGCCTGGCCGTTTGGACTTTTCAGGCGGCGGTAATTGTACGAAAACTCAGTTAGTCAACCGCCAGGTGTTTAGGCTGAGAGCGAGATTTTGATGTGAATCTTCATTGCTGGTAAACATTTTTTATAAATGCTAACACAAAAATATTTCGAATTTTCATCACAAGGCTTTCCACGCCCAGAATTGAACTAATGATACCGCTTGACTTGCTGGTACGCAGATGGTGATTTCAATTCAACTGGCATCCGGGGCGCTGCAGGTTCTTCCGGCATAATTGATAGGCCGAACTGAACGTGTATGGCGGCCTTAAACAATCGCCTTAACTTAGTGTAACATTGAACTTGTTTCCAAGTTTCGGAGGGAATACCTCACACTTGGCTTGAACTGGTCGAGTTTATAACACCATAAGTTTGAGGTGGGTATTTGGATTGGGTCAGACGAGCTTAGAAAAAAACCTTCTTACAGCGGAAATGTGTTCCGATGGATTAAATTGGGGGGGATGGAGCTGGAAGAAATGTTTTCCCCGCTCGAGAACGCGGTACGGGCCTTCATAAGGAGGCTGCAGCGGCTTCCGGACGGCATCCGTCCTGACCAGGACGTGCGTACACGTGTCCAGTTCCTTGGGCACACAGACAGGTGCGGACGAGTGTTGGGTGGGAGGAGTGGCCTTGATGCGTCGGAGATTGTCTCCCAGCAGACGCACCAACCCCGACTCTATGAGACCCGATCTCTTGTCGAAGACCGGATCACTTGGAAGTCTCGGGTTCCCCCGTATACAGCCCCGCGGGGCTGGCAGCAAATTCCTCTCGGCGGGTTGTACGAAGGCCGAGTAGGACGAGAGGCAAGACTTGGGTTCAGGACGGATCGTCGCGCACCATAATGGCGGCTTTCAGCGTCCGGTGCCAACGTTCTAGCATCCCATTGGATTGCGGGTGGTATGCAGTAGTCCGCTGGCGTTTAAACCCTAAGAGTTTGCCTAACTCCGAGAAAAGGGTGGACTCAAATTGCATTCCCTGGTCAGTGATGACCACTGCAGGGACGCCAAAGTGAGGTATCCACTCTCGACAGGGGACTTCGGCACATGATTGCGCCGTAATGTCTTTCAGAGGTATTGCCTCAGGCCACCGCGTAAACCTGTCGATAATTGTAGACAATACCTATAACCGTGCGAGTCTCGCAAAGGCCTTACTATGTCCAGGTATATTGTGTGGAACCGCTTGGTAGTGCGGTGGAATGAGCCCACTTCTTTCCTTACATGCCTGGAGACTTTACATTTCTGGCATGCGTTGCACTCTCTGGCCCAGGAATTGACGTCCTTATTCATAGAGGGCCAGAAGTATTTCTCGGTGACTAACCGATTTATGGTCCTGATGCCTGGATGCGTAGAACACTTTCTTGCGAAAGGTGGCCGGAATGTATGGCCGAGGTCCCTTTTCCGAGTCTTCGCAGCAGAGCGAGAGGTTTGAGCCGAAGATGGGCAACTCCTGAAATTTGTATTTGGGATTGGATTTGAGGCTCTGAAGTGCTGCGTCATCCTCCTGCGCCTTGGCAATAGCCGAGAAATCGAGTGAGGCGGAGATGTTAACCTCGGAGACACGAGACAAAGCGTCAGCAACTATGTTGTCCTTGCCGGACACGTGCTGGATGTCTGACGTAAACTGGCTTATAAAGCTCAGGTGTCAAAGCTGACGAGGGGACCCTTTGTCAGGCTTCTGTTTCAAAGCATACGTGAGAGACTTATGGTCCGTGAACACTGTGAACGGCCTGCCTTCTAGGGAGAAATGGAAGTATTTGATGCTCAAGTACGAGGCGAGCAGTTCGCGATCGTAGGTACTGTAGTTCCGTTGACCGGAATTCAACTGCTTCGAGAAGAAGCTCAACGGCTGCCAAACTTGATCCACCTTTTGGTGAAGGGCAGCACCTACTGCGATGTCAGAGGCATCAACAAAAACGGCTAGGGGTGCATCTTGTAGAGGGAATGCCAAGAGTGTAGCGTCGGCCAGTTGTTGACGGGATTTGTCAACGCGCGGATAGCCTCCTCAGACCACACGATCTCTCGTGTGTCCTTAGTTTTGGGGCCAGACAAGTACGCGTTCAAAATGGACTGGTGATGGGCGGCCTTGGGCAGGAAACGACGGTAGAAGTTTAGCATGCCGAAGAACCTCCTCAACTCCTTCACTGTCTTTGGACGCGGGAAGCTTGTTATCGCTTGCACCTTGTCTGGGTCGGGCTGCATTCCTTCAGGAGAAATGGAGTGGCCGAGGAATCTCACCTGTTTTTGAAGAAATTTGCATTTCTCAACGTTTAGGACTAAACCGGCCTCAAGGAGACATTGAAAAATGCACTCAAGATGGGCTAAGTGCTCAGACTCTGAGGAAGAAGCGACCAAAACATCATCCAAATATACGAAACAGAAATCGAGGTTTCGCAGGACTGAGTGAATGAACCTTTGAAAGGTTTGCGCCGCATTGCACAATCCGAAAGTCATTCGGGTGAACTCGAAGAGTCCACCTGGCGTGACGTTCTGGGTGGCCGTCGCCAGGACCCCCCGCAGACCTAGTTTTTTGCGGCAGGCGTGAATTTATAAGGGATTGTACACTTGGTGGCTTTATCGCCGAATCTGCGGTGGTACCAGCAAATCCCGCGGTCCGTGGACTGTCCTGACGACCTGCTACCTAATCGCCCTTTTCGGGTGGCAGACCGCGAGTGAGCTCGTGATCTGGCGCCCGAACGCTGAGCGTCCAGCGTCGCCCGCATTTCAGCCACACTGGCTGTTAAGGCGGCTATTTCGCGCCTTAAGTCGCCCACCACGTCCAATGGCTGTTGAACGGCCGCTATGGTCGGGCGTACGTGCACCTCGTACACTTTGTCGGCCGCAGCTGCCAGTGCCTCCGAGGAACCTGAGACACACGCGAGGACTGCCTGGGTTGCCTTCCAGGAGCCCACGCAGCCAAAGGGATTTCATCAACTCGTCGTCGATCTTACTCCCACCCAATTGCTTCATTTCGCGCAGCAATTGGCTGGGAGTCCGATCTCCCAACGTTAGGCCTGCCGGCAAGTGATCCAGTTTTGCTGACTCACTTACTGACAGGCGCCTGATTAATTCGGTCTTGAGCAGTGAATATGAAGCCGATTTCACTACGTCAGACACGAGCACGATGGACTCCTCGTCCAGGCCGACCATCGCATGATTAAAACGGGTCGCGTCCGCTGTGATCCCGGACATCTGGAACTGTGCTTCCAAATGCACGAACTACAGTTCGGGGTTCCGCCGCCAAAACGGAGGGACGCGTACGGCGAGGGCGGTCACTTGCGGGTCCGATGGACCTGCCGCGTCTTTGCCGTCAACCGACATTTCAAAAGACTGACTATTACGCGAACTTGCGGGAAGGTAATACCGACTTAGCCAAATCCCTAAACGACACGGCAGGCCGCACCTTCAAATGACCGCACCAACAACGCATCCCAAAGTGAAAAGTTCGCTAAAAGAGCAGAGAGCAAGCGAAAAGATGCCGATGCAAACGCCTCAACGCCGTCTCTTGCGGCGATTTTGTTTTTATTCTTACCACCTTTTTTTAAAAAAAAATTTTAATGAAATTATAAATAATAATAACGCGGCGGTGTCTGTTGTGTTGATGGTGGCAACGGCTACGAAGGCGGCGCTGGTGATGGTGTCGACGGTTGTGGCGGCGGCTACGGCGGTGACGCTGGTGAGGGTCTTGACGACGGGGGCTGCAGTGACGGCGGCGGCTTCGTACTCTGCGGCGATGGTGGAAACGACTACGGTGGTTGTTTCCGATAGCACCACAGGTTTTGTGATTGGAACTGAATTACATTCTGATGTAGTGATTGTACATGTTTTTTGACGTTAGAACGGAAATATGGATCGTTTTCGAAAGACGCGTAGCACATTCGGTTAATTATATTCAATGACAGTGGGGGAAAGTTGGAAATGCTTCTCCCACTTCGGAGTTTCCTTCCAAGATGGAGAATGTGCACATTTAATACGTTTGCAATGATTCGATCAGCACTGTGCGCGATTTTCGGGGTCACCAATTTAGGAGCTTTTATTCTTCGAAATAGGTTTCTGACAAATTTAAGAACTTTTATTCTTCCAAATAGGTTTCTGACATCTTTTTCGTATTTTACAAAGTTCAATACACAATTTCAAGAAAGTACTCTTATTATAACTCCGAGATATTAGAAATTATACTGATTACCGTCTGTAACTGTTTTCTTTCTGCACGAAACTCGTTCTTCTCACAATGACTGCCAACTGCCTTTTTTCTTATTTTTCTTATTTTTTTATCTGACGTTTCTCGCCACCACTTTGTTCTTCACTCTTGTAGCGAGGTCTGAACTGAGTGGAGTGTAGCGACATGGTAATGACATGACAGCACCAACATGGCAACGCCTTTGAATAGCTGATATGCTCAACAAAGTAACGTCACTATATGGATCGGCAAGGATATAAATTCGACGCCATCCGACTCTTTTACACACTCTTTCTCTCGACCTTCTCGGTGTTTGTTGAATAAATGGGTAGAACCTTAAAAACATACTTTTTCATGTTTCTACATTGGTGACCCCGACGACTAGAGTTAAAATAAAAAGTGCAGTGATCTTAAATTTCTATACGTTCAATCGACACCAAGCGCGAGTTTCAAAATGGCCACCGAATCCAAATCGCCAGAGACGCCGAAAACATCCCTTCAGAGTGATTTCCTGCCGCCGATAGCTAATCGACCAGCAGGCGTATTCGTGGAAGCGGCACGCATACAAAAATTTCCGTCATTTTATCGACCCGACCCGGCATTTTGGTTTGAGCAGGTAGAGGCTGCGTTCCACACTAATCACATCACGTCGGACGAAACAAGATTTAAGTACGTGATATAATTTGTCGAGCCGGAAATCCTTCCGCATGTGATCTCGATAGCACGCAATCCTCCGGCAACAAATAAGTACGAAGCCGTGAAGGAGAGGATATTGGCAGCATTTGCAGAGTCCGCCGAATCCAAGCTGCGACGACTTTTCCAAGGGCAGAATTTGGAAGGAAAGAGACCATCGCATTACCTGCAGGACTTGCGAAACACTGGCGGAGAGCAGGTAACTGACGCCATGCTAAGATCGGTGCTACTTGAGTAATTGCCCGAAAATATTCGAATGGTGTTAGCGATTTCTAACGAAGCAGACGTCGATAAATTGGCGATAATGGCGTATTTAATGATTGAGATGCAACAACTGCCTTGCATTTCCACCGTTCAGAAGGCATCCACGGAAAATGATGTCTTGGAGCAAATATTGAGCAGAATTGACCGACTGGAAATCACGACATGCAACCAGTCCCGATCCAAACAACGGAGCACCGGAAGGCAAAGATCAGGTTCACGGAATCGAGGGTTTTGCTTCTTTCATCAACGGTTTGGAAAACAAGCGCGTAATTGCCGACCGCCATGTAAGTGGCAAAATAATTCCGCGACTTCGGAAAACTAAATTCGTCGTCCCGAATTTCGGCGGTCGAGGACGACCCCTCTCACAGTAAACCCAGCCGATTATTAGTACTCGATCGGAAAAGCGACATGCATTTACTGGTGGATACCGGTGCTGATATTTCAGTTTTGCCTAAAGACAAAAATCAGCACACGCCAATGCAATTTCAGCTTTATGCCGCCAACAATACGCCGATCAAAACATATGGACATCGCATCATAACGCTCGACCTCGGCTTACGACGACCGTTTACCTGGAGGTTCGTTTTAGCGGATGTTCGACAACCAATAATCGGTGTCGATTTGCTGGACCATTATGGCTTATTAGTGGACCTACGCAGGAGGAAGATAATCGACGAAAAGACCAACTTATCCTGCATCGCAAAGCTCACCGGCACCATAACTTGTGGTATGACAACGCTGAAGTCTAGCGAAAGTTATCATGACATTCTGAGAGATTTTGTCGACATCACAATTCCATCTGACGGAGCGAAAGTGATGGCTCATGATATCTACCACCATATCCTGACTAAAGGACCGCCTGTTTTTGACCGACCCAGACGATTAACGCCCGAAAAACTGCGCGAAGCAAAGGCCGAATTTGACTACATGCTACAACAGGGAGTTTGCCAACCATCGAGTAGCCCATGGGCGAGCCCGTTACACTTGGTACGGAAGAAAAACGGACAATGGAGACCATGTGGAGATTATCGGCGTTTGAACGCTATCACCGTCCCAGATAAGTATCCCATCGCTCACATTAGTGACTTTGCGCACAAACTGAGTGGATGCAAGGTATTTTCCACGATTGATCTGACGAGAGCATACCACCAGATTCCTGTAGCACCCGAGGACATTCCCAAAACAGCTGTCATTACTCCTTTTGGGCTTTTTGAGTTCCGAGTAATGACGTTCGCTCTACGTAATGCCGCACAAACTTTCCAGCGGTACATTGATCATGCACTCCGCGGATTGGACTTTTGCTATGCATACATCGATGACATTCTTATCGCTTCTAAATCGAACGAGGAGCATCGGAAGCACTTATTGACGATATTTAATCGACTCCGTGAATACGGATTATCCATCAATGTCGATAAATGCAGCTTTGGAACATCTTCTGCCAAATATTTAGGATATTTGGTGAGCGAAAATGGCATCAAGCCCCTTCCAGGACGAGTGGAAATCATTTTGAATTTCGGAAAACCGTCAACAATTGCCGATTTGCGACGATTTCTAGGAGCTGTTAATTTCTATAGAAAATCGTTGCAGAATGCAGACGAAATTCAAGCACCTCTCCACGAGTATCTCATTGGTGCAAGGAAACGGGATAAACGCAAAATCGAATGGAATCCACGAGCAGATGTCTCATTTGAAAAGTGCAAACAGCAAATTGCCAACGCTGCGTTACTACGACATCCCATGCCATCAAATCAGACGCATCGGACACGGCTATGGGAGCAGTTCTCGAACAGGGGAACAACGATGTTTGGGAACCGCTCGGTTTCTTTTCGAAGAAGTTCTCCGATACACAACGTAGGTACAGCACTTACGATCGAGAACTCCAAGCAATCTACAGTGCAGTCAAGTTTTTTCGCTACATGGTCGAAGGTCGTCCATTATTAATCAAAACCGATCATAAGCCGATAACGTTTGCCTTCCAACAGAAAGCCGATAAAGCTAGTCCACGGCAATTAAGGCAACTGGACTATATCGGCCAATTCTCGACCAATATCATATACGTCACTGGCGAGGAAAACGTTACAGCAGACGCCTTGTCCTGAATTAGTGCTGTTACATTGCCGGTTGCCATAACGCCCGAAGAATTAGCTACAGCGCAACGAAACGATGAGGAACTCCAACATCTACTGCGTTCTGAAACGACCTTGGATTTGAAAAAGTTACGAGTTGACGACAAGGATACAATGTTGTACTGCGACGTGTCAACTTCCCAAATACGGCCGTATATCCCAATACTTCTCAGGAGGAGAATATTTGAGATTACTCACCGACTATCTCATCCAAGCGGACGCGTCACGAAGAAGCTGATTTGCCGAAAATATGTCTGGCCTAGTATGTCCAAGGACATTCTCGAGTGGGCACGAACATGTCTAACGTGTCAACGAAGTAAGATTGGACGACATGCAAAACCATCGCATGGCCAAATCGATATGCCGGACACGAGATTCAGTCACGTACATATCGATATTGTCGGACCGCTAACGCAATCACAAGGTCACTCGTATGTATTGACTATGATCGATAGATTTACGAGATGGCCTGAAGCGGTTCCGATATGATCAATTACGGCAGATGTTATCGCAGACGCATTCTACACCAATTGGATTTCACGATTTGGAGCACCTACTATATTAACATCGGACCAAGGATCCCAGTTCGAATCCTTGATCTTCCAGTCGCTGACGCATTTAGTGGGATGCAAAAAGATTCGAACCACTGCATACCATCCTGCTTCTAACGGATCGATTGAGCGATGACACCGATCGATGAAAGCAGCTATTATGTGCCACAACAACCGTGAATGGGTCGAAGTGTTGCCAACGGTTTTGCTCGGTCTTCGTACAAGCGTTAAGAAGGATATTGGCGCAACAGCTGCTGAGCTAGTCTATGGGACAACGATTCGCATTCCTGGAGAGTTCTTTCTTGACGAGGAAATGCCTCCCGATCCGAAATTTTTCGTTGAGAAATTTCGTCACCATATCACGCAAGTTCGTGCAACGCCAATCTCTCGACATGATAGAAGGAAGGTGTTCGTCCACAAGGATCTTTCTACATGCTCACACGTGTTCGTGCGGATTGATCGAGTGAAGAAGCCGCTAGAGCATCCGTACGAAGGACCATATAAGGTGTTAGAAAGACTTTCCGACAACGTTTTTAAAATGGAAATTCAGTGCAAAGCAACAAATATCAGCGTCGAGCGACTAAAACCTGCCTATTTCGAAGTAACATCTGATCCAACGGAAGCAGCCCAACGACCAATAAGTTTGGCTCCCAAAACGTATGTAAGACCAAGAGCGAAACCAGCGAGTGAGAGGCGAGTAATATTCGATACGTAGTTTTCCAGCCGTTAACCGTCAAAACTACTCAGGAGGGAGCAGTGTAGCGACATGGTAATGACATGACAGCACCAACATGGCAACGCCTTTCAACAGCTGATATGCTCAACAAAGTAACGTCACTATATGGATCGGCATGGATATAAATTCGACGCCATCCGACTCTTTTACACACTCTTTCTCTCGACCTTCTCGGTGTTTGTTGAATAAATGGGTAGAACCTTAAAAACATACTTTTTCACGTTTCTACAGGAGAGCGCCGATGACGTCATCTGCCGCGCCACAAATCTCTTTTTCTTAGTAAAGAGCTCTCCAGCACACAGCCATTTGTTCGGCAAATACAAGTTGATAAATGGCTGCCAGAGGCAATTTGCGTGTTTGCCTTCAACTTCCATTCATTGATATGTTCTTGGTCTGCCTTGATCGCACTCAGAGGATTGAAAGATTGATTTTTCAAATCAAGTGGAGACGACCCGTAATCTGCCTTACTTGTTTGTTACGAGTGCTTAAATACAGTAGATTCGCAACGGATTGGCTGGCTGTGTTCAGGATATCGAAAGCCTCCTTGAAATCGGTGAAGAACAACTGAAGATCTAAACTCCGCGCACTGTTTCCAAACGATCCGTAAGGTGTTTATGTGATCAATGCAGGAGGATCCTGAGCGGAAATCAATCTGTTCTCTATCGACTAAGTTTTCGAGATGTTCCTTGACGCGTTCCATGATTATTTTAGCAGGGCGGCAGGGAGTACGCAGATACCCCTCGAATTGTTACAATCATAACAGGTGCACTTCTTGGAATCACTTCTTCCACTCTCTGGGAAAGGTCATACATATTCATGATTTCCATACGGGTGGAAGTGGTAAATCTGCTAAAACTACAGGTACAGCGAAGACAACTCTGCGGGGGACCGTCTAGCACAACAATTTTACTCTATTTGAGTGTGTTGACAGCCGAGTTGATTTCTCTTTTGCTTGGAGGAATAGTCCGTATTCGTATGTTATGGTGATTATGCATTTCATCCACAAGAGTCGGGGCTTCATCGGATGTTCTCCCATTGTAGAGCGGCAAATGGATAATACAAGCGGTCGATGTTGAGTTTGGGGAGTCGCAGCTCTCCAACTTCACTCAAGCGAACAAGTAGTATAGCTATGCGGGTTCTGCGCCAAAATCCCATGGATTTTTAAAGGGGCTTCCGATTTTACATTTTCCGCCATGTTGGATTTTTGCGGGTTCTGCGCCAAAATCCCATGTATTTTTAAACGGGGTTCCGATTTTACATTTTCCGCCATCTTGGATTCTTGGGTGACGTCATAAGCTTTTTCCAAACGAATTGCATGATATGCGGAGTTGTTAATGATGGTTAATGGTTATGGTTGGTTAATGATGTGTAAAAGCTTAATGTAGAGGGATTGAGTTCGAATTGGTTCGGTGCTAAAATATTGATATTTAAATTTCCATTATTGCCCCACTTAAGTTAGATTAATAAGTAGTACAAAATACGCCAGCCAGTTCAGTCAGTTTTCAAATACACACGTATGCGGTAAATACCTAATTCAATGCCTTCTCTTTTGATGATCACTTACCTGGTCAATGCGCCTCGGTGCAATATCCAATTGATAATTTGAGAAAGGAAAAATTGATACTTAAGAAGGCATTGAATTAGGTATTTACCGCATTCGTGTGTATTTGAAAACTGACTGCACTGGCTGGCGTATTTTGTACTACTTATTAATCTAACTTAAGTGGGGCAATAATGGAAATTTAAATATCAATGTTTTAGCACCGAACCAATTCGAACTCAATCCCTCTACATTAAGCTTTTACACATCATTAACCGACGCAGCGCCATCGATTGAAATGAAAAATCACTGCCAATATCCATAGCGAGCAAAGATCTTGAAAAGCTATTTCACAATATAATGCAATATTCTGTAATGAGCTTTTTAATTTAATTATTAACAACTCCGCATATTATGCAATTCGTTTGGAAAAAGCTTATGACGTCACCCAAGAATCCAAGATGGCGGAAGTAAAATCGGAACCCGGTTTAAAAATACATGGGATTTTGGCGCAGAACCCGCAAAAATCCAACATGGCGGAAAATGTAAAATCGGAAGCCCCGTTTAAAAATCCATGGGATTTTGGCGCAGAACCCGCATAGCTATACTACTCGAACATAAGCGACCATGAGATGGTAGTCCCTTTTGAGGCCAATGTCAGCGTTTCTCAATGGCTCCTCATCGCAGGTCCGAACAAGGTGCTGCCACAGCCCGCCTTGGAATTCAGATCACCATCAAAATGACCAGATGAGTCACGTGGTTAGAGCGCTGGGCTGTCGTAGCGGAAGGTCACGGTTCAAATCTCATTGGTGGCAGAGAGATTTGTTATCGTAACTGGATGTCAGATATCAGTCGACTCAGCTGCTAATAATCTCGGGCGAGCGCAATGCTGACCAAATTACCTCCTACAGAGTTCTGTAGTGTATCGTTACGGGCTTGAATGAATGTTCTAACACACTTCAAGACCCTGATCCAATTAGATTGTTGTGCGAACGATTATTATTATTATTAGTAAAATTTCACTTCTGGAAAGCCTCTCCTGAACTGCATGTAATAACTCATAGGTACATAACAGTGTATAATTGTGGTCAATTCACTTAGGCCGGAGTCCTACAGTAAGGACTCTGTCAAAAACCAGTTAAAAAGGCGCGACTTGCGGTAGCCGTTAAAAATAACCTAACCCTGGATTTGACCCTTACCAGAGTACAAAAGCACATTGTCGTAAGACGGAAAGAAGTCCTCATCATGTTACTTCTCTTAGGCCCAGAGTGTTCAGCTTATGTTGCTGTAACTCCTATTCGAGACGTTGTTGACGTTTCGGTAGCCGTTTTTATACAGCTCTTAGTGTGTGTACGTTGAATATACACAGTATTCATTTCGATGTGGTACTGACATTTTATCTCTTAGGGAGTAGCAATTTGGTGCGGAAGAGGCAATCTCGAATTGGTATAACTTTATTAAGTATTCGGATTTCAACCAGATATTCCAGTATGCTGCCTCATACTAAAACCTATATTCAACCAATTTACGGATCTAAGGGGAAGTGTTCAGTAAATTTGTAAAATATAATAATACATTATCAATATTTAGGTAAGGGTATTTCGGGGTCTATGGTAGATAAAATGTGCATGTGCCATCATACCTTTTTAAAGATTTTTCGGTTGGGCAGATTCTGAGAGTAGGTCGATGAAACAGTTGACCCCTTTCTGACCCCCGCGCTCTTCTCCTTTTCAAAATTAATAAAAAAATGTTTGTTCCCCTCTTTTATGTATATGGGACTCTCCTTAAGTTCAACATGCGGCAGTATAATTCACCGCGTGCATGGAGATTCAGAGTTCCAATCTTTCTTCTGAATTTCGTTTCAATAGGTACACCCGTCTGTGAGAAAAGTGCGTGTGACAGACAGACAGACGAGCGGACAGCCAAACAGTCAGACAGACAGGCAGTGAATCGATTTCGATAAGGGTTGCTTTCAATAAAACTTTAAAAACGGAATAAGAAAAAGTTCCTTCTTCTATGTGGCAATTTGAAGAAAAGTTCGTGGGACAGGTAGACAGGCAGACATTAAACCGATTCTCATAACAACACAAAACTTTAAACGATAGTAAGAGCTTGAGAATTTGCCGCTAATTAACCACATTAGAAAGGAAAGGCATATCGAGTTTCCCAAGAAAATATTCGGTTATATACATATGTAGTTCTCTGGTGTTTTCTCGATTTGACGATAAGAAAAATAGGAATCAAACTACTAGTGACAAATCGAGACGTACGCAATCAGTAATTTAGCCGCAGATTACCTTTGAAAATCAAAAGACCAAAAAAATGTTTCTCAGAATTTATTTGAGATTGTAGAAATATGAGGGTATTTCAGGTGAAACAACTTGAATAGTAACCTTTTAGAGTGACAGACTGCCGCTATTTCTTTGTGCTAAAATTAACTTCGTGACTACCCTTGCAAATAAGTAATTTGGCTTTGTGTTTTGATATGGACTCCCGTATAACAAATGGGTGGGTGCAGGATCGAGTGAATTCAGAGGGAAATTATTTCAATGCGGGTCCTCGTTGTGTATTTTTTTCGTACATTTAAGGTGGGCGCTACTGGAGTATACTACCACTATCATGTGTAAAGTCACTCAGCTGCCAATTATCAGTCAGATAGCCTGAAATATCTTTATTTTGTTTTGTTCAGTGATGTTATTTCCTCTAATCAAAATGCTACCGGGTTTTATACTGTTCAACATTTTCGAGAAAGCAGACATGTAGATTTCAAAAATACCAAGGATTTCACATTCAATAGGAGATTTCGCTCTCAGCTCTATAAGTTCAAGGAAGACAATTTATTATGTGACAAACCAGTGGTTAGAGTACAAGCTGAGTGATTAGAGCACAAGGCTATCAAACGGAAGGTCGTGGTTCAAATCTCGCTGGTGGCAGTGGGATTTGTATCGTGATCTGACTTCGGATACCAGACGACTCAGCTGTGAATGAGTACCTGAGTCAAATCAGGGTATTAATCTCGGGCGAGCACAATGCTGACCACACTGCCTCCTACAGTGTACTGTAGTATACCGTGGCGGTCTTGAATGAAGTGCTCTAACACACTTCAAGGCCCTGATCCAATATGGATTGTTGCGTCAAAGATTATTATTATTTTCCGAGTTTTACAATCTCGGCAGATGCCGGATTTTACCTAATACTAGCACTAAGTGCCAAGCATTTAGGCTCGGACAATCTTACCTACTTAAAAACTAAAGGGGCACTGGTGGTGGTGGCCGGTGGTAGGTCAGCGGGAAAATCCTTCGAGTACTCCCCGCAACATCGAGCACGTATGCAGAATGGTGTACTTCTGCATGGTTTGAACCAGACTGTGCGAAAGTCCCAGGACATCAAGGGAAGCCGTGAGGGATTTAGGTACGATACCTGTGGCTGACAATATTATGGGAATTACAACCGTCCGCCCGAGACGCCAAATTTCTTTGATTTCCTGAGCCAATGGCTCATAGTTCACCTTCTTCTCTACGTATTTCCGTTCAATGTTGCTATTATGGGGGATAGCAACATCAATAATATACGCGGAGCGACCCGTGTAGAGTGTGGCGATCAGTAAGAACTTGCCGGTTCCAATACATGCTGTAAGCAGAACTATCAAGTACTGCTTGCGGCTCATATCGGTAAACCGGACATGTTCCCGTGATCAGCCCATGCTTGTATGCAAGGTTTTGATGGATGACCTTACATACAGCATTATGCTTGCTGATGTATTGCACCGGTGCCATAACAGTACAGCCAGAAATGAGATGATCCAACGTCTCTAACGCCGAACCACACATTCTGCACTTCCATCCGTTCTTTCATGATGAGCTTTTTATAAGCTCGGGTGGCGACCACGCCATCCTGAATGGCACACATGAACTCTTCCGTCTCAGCAAATAGCCATCTGTTCGACAAATGCAAATTGACAAATAGCTGCCAAAGACAATTCACGTGTTTACCGTACATTGCCTTCGACTTCCATTCATCGATCCGCTCTTGGTCCGACTTCACCCCACTCAGAAGATTGAAAGATCGATCCTTCAAGTTAAGTGCAGTCAGTCCACAGTCTGCCTTACAGACAGCCGCATGCAAGGGACTCGACTGCACTTTGCTGTAAAAGTAAACGCGCAGAGTTGGCGATGATGTTGTATCGCCACGTCAACCACGCCCCTACCTGCGAGGTCACGAGATAGGTTCATCCGCTCCACGGCAGACTTTGGACTTTGCGGTTGCATTCGGAATTTGGACATAGTTGACCGTATCCGCCACTGGACGTTTTCCAGATCGGTCCACGGCAATATTCCGAATGCATAAGCCAGTAAAGGGATAGCGAATACATTCAACGCGCTTATTTTATTCTTCCCCGAGAGATGCGATTTCAGCACCAGCTTTACATGTCGGATGAATTCGGACAGCAGAGCATCCTCAGATCACCAACTCGAGCATGGGTTCCTCGCAGAATTCCTAGGTGCTTGTAGAAGTCTGTCTCGGTCATAGCTTCGATGTGGAGGTCACCAATGCTATGTATATCCGGCATGCGGCCCGTGATGACCTTTGCGGATGGCTTGTCAAATCCAAACTCTAACCGAATATCACGGCTGAACGTGTCTATTATTCGCAAGAGCCTTCTAAGATGGTTGTCAGTCCCAGCATACAGCTTGATGTCATCTAAGTACATCAAGTGTGTCAGCTCGCACTTAGCACGTAGGCCATATTTTATTGTAAAACCATGCCCTCTAGCGTCATTCAGTAGCTATGAAAGGGGGTTCAGTGCCATACAAAACCAAAGGGGACTCAACGAATCCCTCTGGAAGATGCCCCTCCGTATACGGATGGGCTCTGAGGTATTAGCACCCTCAGATGTACGCACCGATAAAGGGTGGCATACCACCCCTTTCATGACTGTCGCCAAAAACTTTATTAATTTCGGATCAATGCGATACACATGAAGGATATCGATTAGCCAAGCCAAGCCAGACAAGCCATGGCATAATCGATATAGCCACTGAAGAAGTTTTTTTGGCCTCTAGTTGCTTGTCCTACAACTACCGAGTCGATAATGAGTTGCTCTTTGCAACCCCTTGATCCAACTCGGCAGCCTTTCTGCTCCTCGGACAAAATGTTGTTGGTCTTGAGGTGCACATTGATCCTTCCACTAATAATGGACGTGATGAATTTGTAGAGGGTTGGTAAGCAAGTGATCGGTCTTGTGTCTACGGGGTCCTGCACCGTGTCCTTCTTAGGGATAAGGTAGGTAATCCCCGCAGTGCGGAAGGGTGGAAATTTCTCCGGCCGACTCATGACCTCATTTATACTGCATGCCAACCGACTGTGTATGCTGGTAAATTTCTTATACCAGAAATTCTGCACCCGATCCAGACCTGGGCCCCTCCAGTTCTTCGAACATCCGCAAAATTCATGGCAGCCGTATTGGCATGGCGGGTGCCTTCGGCTGTGTTCCATTCAGCATGCTCAGCATGCTAGGCGGGTAACCCCCAAAGTCCACTCCAATACTCTTTCGCTTCCGTCACCGATAACTGTATTGTCTGGGCGCTCTGTTGGGATTCGTTGAGAGATCTGAAAAAGCTCCGCTGGTTCCTTGCGTATGTTGCATTCTGGACACGTCTGGAATGACTTTCGCCATACCGTCGTAACCGACTGCATATGAAAGAAAGTTTCTGTTTTAGTGCGTCCAGAATTTCAACTACGGGTGTCTCACTTGGGATGGCATAGTTCCGGTAAACCCTCTGCACTTTATTTCTCACCCATCTGCTGGCATTGCCAGTGCTGATCTGAATCAGTCTAGCAATGTCCTGCCTTAGTGAGTCCCGCCGACGTTCCAGACGAATTTTCCATGGTGGATCTCTTTGGTCACTCAAACCAATAACACGAAAGCGAATCTTCTGACCGTGCAATCTGATAGCTGCAACTGGACCACAATACACAAGTGATTGTAGTTGCAGCAGCGACACATCAGCACACAGTCGAGATGCAATCTCATCATTGATTTGAGATAGAATTCCGGGAGATGCATAGAGCCTGGGAATACCTGATCTATGCAAGGGATTCATTTCCGAGAATTCAATACACGCTCTTTGGAATTCGTCCCGAACCTCAGTGGAAACCTCAGCTGATGGTGGCCGGGATTGTGTCGCTGCGAGTAATAAAACGGTACTGATGCGCGAATTGCGGGAAACGCTCGACGAATCTCTGGTGCAACAAGGGGCGGTAAGATGTTGTACCCGCCCCTGCCGTTATTTCGTAGTAGGAGTGGATGATGAAGAGGTTCATTTCTTCAGTCCATTTCATCCGCTTCCTACACGAACCTGCCGAAGTGGTCGCCACAGATTGTGGTGAAACAGCTGCAGCAGGCGCCTAGACGTCGAACCGCCCCACGACTAGCGGTTTCGATGCCGTGCTGTCCATTACGAGAGCCCGACCTAGTCACCAGTCCGACGGCTCCCGCCAGTTATCCGTACCGGACCTCAAATTTCTTCTTCTTCTCACTATTGGTGATGCATTTTATCCCTAGCTGCCAGGTGTTGGGATAGCTTCCTTAGTGAGTAATCTTCAAGACTGCAAAGTTCCTGCACTTTCCTCACCTATCCCCTGAGACGCTGCGGTGGTGTACAGCCATTCAGACTGAAGCTATCCATCCCTCCTCCTTTCACAACCGGGCTTGGGACCGGCTTCGGCGGAGTTATTATTATTAATATTAGTAGAATTGTGCTCTATATCATAATCTACATTGCTGTAAAGTTTCATGGTGCTTGGATGAACTTAAGGGGGGTTATGCAGCCAATTACCAAAAATTATAGTAATATACTATTATTAGCTTTATTTGAACAGTTATCCGTATAGAGCCTCTCGTTTTTTTTCAGATTTTTTGATTGAGTAGTTTCTGAGAATGGCTCCGCTAAAGAAATGATCACTTTCAAACCCCCTCACTCCCCACCTTTCCAATAAATGTCAAAATTCCGGAAGAACTGATCGAAACCTTTCCTTTGATACCCCACATAACTATATTTGGTGAAAAAAAATGTACACTGCCTTTTGCGTGTATTGGGGCCAAGCGTTTCGCCTGTCAAGCAGGCGAGTGGCTGACGGTAATCACACCCTGTACGGGGTGACCCTAATATGTATAAACAATACGCTACGGATCTAGACTGAGGGATAAAAAACACTTCCCTCCACTATATTAGTGCGGTCAAGGGCATTCGACTGGCCATATTGCCGAAAGTATTTCCGGGGCAGATACTCACTCGTGAGGAGCCGGAAATTATCAAAGACCTTGTCGAAGAGAGAATAGGTACCACACATACCTCTGGAGAATACTCTGACGAACGGGTTGGTCAAAAACTGGAAAGTGTCGGATGAAGTCTCTATGTGCGATCACAGAATAATTAGATTCCATATTAAGGGCAACTCTGAAATGAAAAGAGTAGCAAGGAATCCCAAAGGAATAGGTTGGAACACCTATGCTAGCCCCTGAGCAATAACCGGGCGTATCTATAGGGGCCGTTGATGAACTGAAAACGGCGATGGAAGACCTTAATAAAGCTCTTCACCGGGGCAAAACAAACCGGGGAAGTACAGCAACGCAACGAGAGAAGCAAAGGGAAGCATTTTCATGGAGACACGCAGAAGCGGATAGAAAAGATTCTTTTCACCCTCAAATTTTCAGACCAGTTTGCGCAACATCGTTTATACTTAACACGGTGGAGAAAATCGTAAACAACTATCACCGCTACAAACAGTTATGTCAACTGTTTAACGGACCATCCTGGTCAACGAAAACGGCTCTGTATTAACTAACGGACGTGTTACGGGGTATCATAGAAACAAAAAATAGCCCTACGTCGGTTTTTGGATATCGAAGGAGTGTATGGCAATACATTGCACACAGAGGTACGAGTTACTTTGATCTGCAATTGAGTGGCAAACATCTTGAACTTCTGGATGGGCAGAGAAACAGAAGGGCCGATAGATACCAATTCTATCGTCATAAACACTACTCAAAGTTGTCCCCAGGTTGGTTATGGGGTACCGTTAATCTGGAGTATAATACATTGAACTCCTAGGAGCTAACAAATATTGGAATACTGGTTCAGGGTTACGATGACGTCGTTGTTTCAATCTTTAGGGGCAAATATGTTGATATCGTATGTGATGAATTCAAATTGGACTCAGAATTACTAATCCAGCGAAGGCCAGCGCAGCATTACTCTCTAGGAAACATAAGCTTGACAATTGAATTACATGACATGGAGGTGAAGCGAGAAACAGAGGTCAAATATTTGGGGATTCCACTAGACTCCTCTGGAAGATATATGTCGAAAATACACGTCGGAAGACTACAAGGCTCGTACGACTTCCAGGTTGATAGCAGGAAGAAAGTAGTGATACACTCGAGCACTGCAGTAATAAGACCAATGATTACCAATGAGGCGGTACTCTGGGCAGACAGAACTGAACTCAGAACAGGAAACAAAAGGTACACAAATTTCAAAGACTAGCTTACGTGAATACCAGGATACGTTCAACAGTACCCCTCCAGGTCCTTCTGGAATTAAGATCTTAACATCTTCATATATAAATATAAATGCAGGCAAGGTTGACAATTTTCAAAATGTCCGGGAGTATCAGTGAGGCGGGGAGCTGCCTTAATGGAATCAAGGTTGATATACTTTCTAGGCGATATCCCGAATTACCGATACCAAGGAGTAGTTTGACAATGAGGTTTCATTTCGATAACAAGTTTGAAATTCATTGGAGTAACAGGACAAACTGTGAGAGCGTCACAGTTGCCTACAGCTTAAACCAGTAACTGATTAACTGGTGCACTGACAGATCCTTCACAATAGATACTTGCAGTCAATGTGTAAGCACTTGTACGTTCCAGGCGGAAATATAAGCCTTAGATAGGTGTGTCTCTTTCAACCTCGAAATAAAATATAGGGGGCAGAACGTATCTATTCTGACCGATAGCTAAGCGGCGACCAACGCACTTAGGTCAAACCAGGGGAACTCTAAACTGGTATGGAAATGCGTTGATAGACTTTGGGTTCGTTGCAATATTGGGTTAGAAGGTAATGAGGCAGCGGATGAACTAACCAGGAAAGAAGTACGCGCTACACGGACCAGAATCTTTCAGTGGAATCAGAAATGGGTTGTCTACGACATTGCAAAATGAAGAAAGATAACTGAGCAGTCCATGTGGGATACAAAGCCAAGCAATCGAATCAATGTTTGATTCACACCAAGAAGGGCCTCCAGACCATAGAAGAAATAGTCGTTGCCATCTCACCTATTATTTGCTGTATCTTACAGTCAGTACGATTGATCAAACAAGTGTCAGAAGTGCTGAGAGAAGGGCCGCCGCCTCATCAAAAGTTGTACTGAAGACGCACATGTCACGGGAGGGGAAGAGCGAATGTTGAAGGTGATGGCAAGTGTTCGGTATATAGGGGAGCTCCGAATCACTTGGCTAAACGAGTCTTATACAAATTTAACTCAACCACTTCAAGGAAGCTCAAGAGAGATTATCGCCATGTCTAGATTGAACTCCCAAATGGTATGTATCTGCTCTCACATACCATTTGGCAGTTCAATCTAGACATGGCGATAATCTGCGGACCATACCGAAACTATAGTGGCGCTATGTGGATAAAGGATATGACAAGCCGCAGGTAGTTTTGTAAGGGTAAAAATAAACGGCGTCCATATCTACAGCTACTATACCCCTTCTAGTGTAACAATCGCACAATATGACAGTATTAGGTGTTGAAAGAACAATATTGGGATCTTCGTGGTAGTCTTAAAAAGGTCACACAGAGAAGCAAATGGAATTGGTATCTGCAGCTGTGCTTGAGTCAAATAGAATCCCGCCGGCTGCTGGCGATAATAATATGGCTAAGAGTGCCCATTGGCTAAACTAGGCAGGGACACCTAGCTGCTTAACTCGATTAATCAAAAATTACTCCTTGGAGTGGTTTGTTGGTGCGGGAAGACATCCAAGATGCCCAAAAAAGAACCCCACCCTTACCTATCCGAAATTAGCTAATACAGAGGTGTGCAAGCTCGTTCTGTAGAGCTGCACTCTGTGCTGGTGGGCTTTGACAATACGCTTGTAATCGAGAATAAATTAACGTAATAAGTAAATTAGCTACTGATACAAGTGAGTCATTTTAGATACAAGCCTTGAAAAATAATGTAAATTTTAATTTTGGGCTACGGATTTGCACTCAAAGTGTCTCATATGAACAAATACAAAGCCTTTTCTAGCTGAAACTCCGGCTTTCAAGTTATTTATTAGTGCTACTGGTGTCAGCCCAGGTGCTTGCTGCGTATTTCCAGATTGTCTCTGGGAGTTTTTGTAATAGCTTCCTTGAAGGTACATTGGTTAATTTTTATTGGAAAGTCTATGCATTCATATTTCTAGATATGCGGAGACGACAGATGATAATTTAATTTCTTATTTGATATGTACTCATCTAAATACTTTAAATCTGAGAAGAACTATACCTTCACCCGCATTCTTCTTTTTACGCTAAAAAATTGCAACACTTTTGTAGTGAGTATTTGCAGAATTGTCAGTAATAGTATGACTTCCATCATAGTACGTTTCCGCGAACTAGCTTGCCAATTTGACGAAAGTACTTTAGAAGAACTGATAAAATAGAGATTACGTGTATATATTTCTTGGACCTTAAATTCAATTGAATCAATGCAATCAATACACTATTTCACTTTTCAGATATGTTAGATGTAGATGTGTTAAAGTGGTACAATAAAGTACTCAAACAAGTGAAATAATGAAAGGAAGGTTAGGATAGAAAGCAAACTAGCTACAAAATAATAAAAAATATATTTCCAGTTGAATTGACATCAGTTACAGTTGCATTATATAGATGCCGTTTCTTGGTTTCAAATGCAATGCATTTACAATCACTGTCTTTCTTCACGTTCAAGGTGAGTCCTTGTGCTAGACTTCAAACCATGGCCGAAAAATGCGCGAAACATTACTTTCGTAGGTAATGCGATATCACTTCCCCTGTTGAGAAAAGGGATATTATAAACTAATATCACAAACATCGCCTTTCATTATCCTAACCGCATATGGGATGATATTATCACATATTACATTTATCACATTCATAGCTTCAAATATAACGCAGTCAGTTTGTCAGTCAAGTAAAATGAATAAATTTTTCATACAATAGAAGAAAAAAACAAAAGATCATATATATTATAGTAAAAATATGGAATGATGATTCTTACGAACGTGCATTACTTATCAATTAGAAGTACATGCATTTTCTGTTTTGTTTTGCAAACAAAACCTTATTCAAATCGATTCAATGTCTGATTGACACGAAACTTTGCGAGATGGTGGAAACTGTGAACGCCCAGACATGCTGTGAGTTACATTTTTCGGCGGTCAGATTAACGGGGGGAGGGGGGGGTCCTCCTACATGCAAATGAAAGGTCTGATCAATGTTTTTCAATGCCAATCTTAGTTTTGAAATTTGAAAAAAATCAGCTGTTTCTATACGGTGTACAGGTCCCAAAATATTTTCGGAGAAGTTAACTTGGAACCCAGCCCCAACCCAATGAAGTACCCTCTTCCTCCCTGGTGACGTGGGATAGTATAAAGAAGGACGGGAATGGCGAAGGTGTTGATTGCCATGATTTTATTTTTCCTGAATAGCTTAGTTTTCAGACGCCGTTCAAATTTCCCCAGCAACTTAGATTTGGTTATTGCCACTGCAGGTATTGTTGCTTGCAATATGCCGAGGTATTTGTAGATGTGGTGCGAATCCATACCCTCAATTTGGAACTTATTTTGGCTGCATCCTTCGTTGTCGGTGTATTTTCCTCAAAAATTGTTTTTAAGCGACATTTCTCCAATCCCAGCCCAAATGCCGATATCTCTGCTGAACAGGATGGTGACGACCAGTTGAAGTTGGTCCTCGTCTTTGGCATACGATTTGATGTCGTCAATATAAATGATTTGATGTATGTTTCGACAATATGTCATGTTTGACCTGGAATCCGTATTTGCTTTCATGCAGAAGATTGGGATAGTGGATTCAAAGCCAAGCAAAACCACAGCGGACTTAGAGAGTCGTCTTGGAAAATGCTATGCGTTATTGCTATCTCTCCTGATATTTGTGAGGATACTGATAGCTTCGTGCCCTAATTCTTCACCGCTGTCCTCAGGAGAAGAACCACATTCGGGTTGATTCGGGCGTAATGCTTGTAGTAATCATAAATGTAGTATGGAGTTAAAGGTGAAGTAGGCTGTCGAGATATTTCGTTTTTGGTGGGCAGCCTGCTTTAAAGCTGCCGTATCGATTATAAGCTGTTATTTACAGCCTCGGGAGCCTTTTGCACATCCTTTTCGCTCCTCTGCTATCAATTGATGAACATCAAGATGCTTTGAGATGTCTGCGCACAGAACTGACGTGAAGACCTTGTAGATGGAAGGAAGACAAGTAATTGGTTGATATTTGCTCCTTGGGGATGAGGAAAGTTACCCCCTTGGTGAAAAGTTCTGGAACTAACTCAGGATCGGCAATCATCTGATTAAATTGATTTCCTGTGAGTGCTCTTGAACCGCCTCAGACGGAAGTTGTGAATCTTGTCAACTCCTGGCGCCTTTCAATTGCCTGCCTTGCCAAGGGCTCTTTCTACGTCAACTTCAGTTACGTCAGGCATGGTCATTTCCGGGAAGGCCTCGCATGAACGCATAAGGTGTGGGAGCCACGCTGCTTCTAAATTGCAACGGCTGGATTCGCTCCAAACAGTTTCCAATGATGTTGGCAACGCATTTGTTCACTCTTGGTGCTTGCGTGACACGATTAATCTCCTTTCTCCACTTTTCAACTTTTATTGAGCCGAAACACCCAGAATGGTACAGTCCTCTTGTGCGGATCTCTGTTATTGGCTCGAAGATGTTGATTATAGAAACGAATAGCCGTGGCAGATGCAACGTAGACCAGGCTGTGAACCTCTGTCGCAGTAATCTCGTTAGCTAAACGATCAGGCAAAAGTCCGTTAACCGCAGCAATGATGTTAGTAGTTGTTAAAGTAAACTTTAGTTTTAGGATCTTCGGCCTAGCGTCTGAGAGAATCTCAGCATATTTTGTAAATGCGACCTGGAATGAGGTCAAAACCTGATTGTAAACTGGGTCAACATCCCCAGTTACTTCACCTTCTCCTGACTACTGAAAGGAATACTTACAGGTGAAGTACTTGTGTTGCTCCGTTGGCTAATTCGGTAAGTTGAGTCCACACCGAGCTCACCGGAAACTTCTTAGAAGATTTATTGCCTAGTTGGAAGCGCAACTCGCTTGTTATTCACTATCATCTGGTATTGGTTGACAACGTTCTGTTCTGGAACGGATAATGCGTCAAGAAGTCGGTGTCTGTGATTCTGTCCGAAATCCGTGAGACGGTAATAGGCGCGGACGATAAATTCGTTTAGTTGATTCGTCCAAACCCTACGACGACTAGGTCTTTCGTTCTTGGTGGTTGGCGGCATAACCGCCAAAATATCCAAGGGCAAACAGCCGTTTTGGTGCTGTTGTTGTTAGCTTCGTATTCCTGGGGTCCCATTAAAATTATTAAGAATATCGCCAATTTTTTTTGCCACGAGTATTGGGGTAGAAGTTAACCCTGAAACAGGGCCCCTGAGATAGAGTGTAACGTTACTGTAATTCATCTAATAGGCGCGTCGATTCATTCACCCCGGATTATGGATTTTAATTCGCCCTGGTGAAGGCGATCTATCTCGCGAAGTCCATACGAGTAATATCTATGGTAAAAGGAAATATGTGGCAGAGCCAGCCTCAGACGAAGCAGTGGCGTAGCCGATGATATCAGGTGGCGGCTAGGCATATCCAATCGATGGACCTTGACATTCTTTACTAAGCCAGGCCTAGATCAGACACTGTTTGCTGCGCCGTTGATAATAACCATGATCACTTTTGTCGTGATTCGCGAAGGAATTTTTTGGTTTTCTATTTGGTCATATCACTTTTCCTCATAATATTCATTTGACTTGTATTGTTTTATAACATCCTGTACGCCTTCGACTGATTCGGTTACCGATTTTATAATGTTGTGAATGTTCAAAGAATATTTCCTTCTTTTTCGAAGCGGTATGCTCATTCATTCGATGTAGTACGCGTCTCTCAATCCAAATCGGTTCATGCCTATATTAATAATTCATCTTCGAATACTTATTTAAAGACGGTTCACAGATATTTATTTCTTCTGATGTATCTTTTAAGGGAATCGTATTTTATTTTATAGCTTTATAGCTGTTGCCCTTTCTACCTTATAATGTTGCTCTCCCTACCCCCTTCTGCCATTAGTTTCAATTTTAGGGCCATGTCCGAATAGTCTTTTTACCCACTGTAAATATGTGGGTAGTTTTCGGTTTAAAGTCGGCATCCTTGGCAATGGAACAGTATTTCGATTCAGTCTTTCGGGAAACCGTATTGAAACTGAAGGTGGTTGGTAAAATGAGTTTACACCGTGTTCTTTCAATATGTCGAAACCGATGCAGACACAATTTTTGTTAAATGAAGTTAGTAAATTTATTCATTTAACGAACGGGAAAGTTGGGCAAATTGTAAACGAATTAGTGGACATTATTCTGAATAAAGTGAAAGCAAAGGACACGCTATTTTGCAGACTGTTCAGTGAGAAATTAATTTGTGGCAGTTATCGCGATCAGATTAAAATAAATGAACCAGATGAATTTGATTTAAACATCCTTTTGAATTTATCCAAAGCCAAAGTAGTGAAAAACGAGAAAAGCCATCCAGGTTTCGTGAAGGTGGACCTAAGCGCTTACAAGTGCGATGAAAATTTTAAATCATTTTTGCAACGTTTCACAAACAGACGCTGCTTTCTTCTCGTTTCCAATTTACAATCGTGGTTTGAAAGCTGCATAAGCAGGGTGAAAATACACAATTCTGTCATCGAACTCAGAAGTTACAAGTTTTACGTTAAGGTACGGAAAGCCGGCCCAGCACACACCATCTCTTTTGAAACCCAGGAAGCGGCATCTGACCCTTATTTAACAACTGGGTTCCGATTCAGTGTTGATCTTGTGCCAGGGATCCAGTTCGATCGGGATGACTGGCCATCTGAAATTGCCCCGGATCGTGACAATTATAAATGGGTTGCTATTCCGAAACCCTTAAACGGCTCCGGTAACGCAGAACACTTGCTGTTTGTTCCTTCCTATGCGGTGCAGGAATCCGACATTATGTTAGCGAAAAATAGCAAAAAGAATGCTCTCCGTCTAATAAAAAAAATTCGTGACAGGAACAATATCCAGAATTTGAAAAGTTATTTCATAAAGACGGTTTTTTTGTGGAAGAGTAAAAGAAAAGGATCTAAATTTTGGGACCGATCTATTGACGTTATAGTGAAAAAGGTAGGCTAGCCGCATCTTATCAGATAATTGTGACACTCTAATGTTTTCTGCAGATGCTCAACATGTTAAGGAGACGTTTGAAGCGACGCGTCCTAAAATTTTACTGGCATCGAAAATTCAACATGTTGGATAAATTCAGTCCCACTCAAATTGACACTATGCGAATGCAAATAGAATCTGCGATAAGACAATTTCGAAGCTATCGAAATACAAATATGTTATTCGATTTATTTCGTAAGTTCGTAAGTTTGTCCTTTTTACAGTTTTTCTTTATGAGCTTTCGTTGCAGTAACTGACAAAGAAAAGGAACAACTCCTAGCAAGGATGCAAAAAAGGGCGAAGTAATTCACATAATATCATAAGAATTAATTGGAGGCAATTTGTTATCGGACTTTCGCGCATCATCCTCAGTCTATGGTGGATTTTTTCAGGAAAACCGAACGGGCGATAGGAGTGTCTGAAATTGGATTGAAACTTGAATTTCATTTGCTTACAGAATTTTGTTTCGTTAATTTTAATAAAATTTAGAATTTCTAAACGTATCTTTCATCATTCCCCGGGTACGGATTGTCTTCCAAGCAGAAGAGCAGGCATCTCGCCCATCAATACTTCTAAAGGGAGTAAAACTACTTTGCTCGATTTTCTTCGCTCCACCTGCATTTTCTGTAAATATGCTACTTGCACTCATGCGGAAATCCTGCGAATCCGAGGCCTTCTCCAGAGAATAAAAGAAGGGGATGATCATTAAGATTTCAAACAAGGACATCTGTTTTGATTGTAGAGGCGATTAGAGGGGTATCTGCGTCCGACAGGGAGCAGGCTGGTGTTGGCTGTGGTTCCTCCTGCAATGGTCACATCAACACCCTCCAAATCATTTGGCAACAGTGTGCGAAATCTATTTTCGCTTCACCCTCTATTCATCGATTTCGAAAAAGCTTTCGACCTCGTATGCAGGGAGGGTGTCTGGCCTTTTCTACGGGGAAACTAATAGCTATTATCAGAGCGATATATGCATCTTGTCACCGATATAATTTCTTCTTGTTATCGTTGACGTTCTTCCCAGTGCCTTATCCGAAGCACGTGGCGGAATTCAGTGGACGACGACATCTTTCCTCAAACACTTTGATTATGGTGATGACATCTGTTTGCTCTCGCATTGGGCCAAGGACCTTGACTTGGATTTGAAAATGGAGTTGGACTGAGCATACACACTAGCAAAACCAAGGTTCTCAGCCTGACGGGTCATCGCACTGCATTAATGTAATTTGCATATGTAATGTGGAAGTGAGGTTTCTGTTGACGGTAGTACCGAACTCGCTGTTATTCGACGCATCAACAACGCTAGATTCGTTTTCCCTGCTTTGACTAAAATCTGGAAATGCAGTTATTTCAATACCAAGACTGTTGAGGCTGTTCAGTTCTAGGGTTCTGTGTTGCTATATGGCAGAAGCATATGGCAAGTGACCTCCTCTGGAATTTAAAGGGTCCAAATCTACGTCAATGCTCATTTTGGAAATGCGAAATTTTCCATATCTTGAAATAATAATAAGGAGGATACTTTGTGCTGTTTGAGGTGTTACTCTTGGAAGATGGACATTTATTAAGGCTGGATATACGACGTTGTTGAATAATTAGCAAACGCCATTTTTCGATAGTTAGTGTTAAGTCCTGTTTTAGCCACGGTGACTTGCGCTTTTAAAACTCTCTCCTTGATTGGAATTTGGCGAGAAACAGCTGTTGTATCTCGTCAGGTGGCTTAAGTATCCGTTTTGTCTTGCTTGGTCATTGTGACGTAGAGTGATTAACTGCGAGGACATTAATGTCAGTTTTGAGCACCACTTTTGTTGTTGGATGAGTATCGTAGTACACCGCAGTAATCAGTAGTATATGATTTATGTTCTATTTAATACGCAAGTCGATCAGATGTAGCGCTTTTTGCAGATCAATTGACTAATATGTTGGTTGTTCAGAGGAAACAAAGGTTAGAGTGCAATCTCAACTCAATACAGTGCGCAATTGGTCTACTTTTGGGAAGACAAGATATAATCTCCAGTGAGTATGATTTACATTGCAGTCTACAGCAGCAACCAACTTGCATCCTAATATACCGGTAAAATGTTCCGACGGCTTGGTGAGAATTTTTAATTTTGATTGGCAATATATTATGGCGGCGCGATGGTTGAGAGGGTAGAGCGTCAGCCTCTCAATCTCCTTGTTCTGGGTTCGAATCCCAGTCATCATGGGTGTATGTGTTCGTCTAGTGTTTTTTTCGCTGAAACTGAAGCACAGTCTGACTGTCTGGATGCCTCATACTCCACTAAGGAGTGAACAGGAAAAACTAATATACTATGTATGTTGTTATTCCTTCGATCAGTTTTGTCAGCCTTATGGATGCTGTTCACAGATGAGCTTCGCAGTTCTCCCCCAGATGGTTGTGTCTGATTCTCCTTAATTATATTAATTCTAATTAACATTCTCGTTCTAGCATGAGTTTTGTCGTCTGAATGCTTTGCATCGTAAAAGAAGAACCGACGAATGCTGAAAGTATTGAAGCAAACTTCGTCATAGAATTTACGTCCCGTGGAAAAGCTTGAAAACATCTCGCACCTGAGACTTCGCCTAATGGGATATCTGGCCACCCTTTACGGGAATTTGAAACTTGTTTGTTTTTCGTTGGTGTCCAGTGCAGACTTGTTAGCACTGATGAAGGGAATAAGTGGTTCCCGGTATTTGCAAGAATAAGTATCTACATCAACGAAAAAGAGACAATAACTTTTTTATTATTTCACATAATTAATCGTTGGGAAGACCGCATAATTACACTCAGCTTTACGGGAATGTTTCATACTTATTTTCTTTTGTAAAGTTTTGCCTAAACACAAAACCTTATTAAAATCGGTTCAATGTCTTTCTGTTTCGATTTACTCGAAAACTGCTATACCAATTGTCACGAAATTTGGTAAGAACAAAGATATACGTACTATATGTGCACATATGTATGCTTTTGTGCACGAAGTAAATCGAAAATATATGTACGATCAGTTTGTAAACGTGCATGTATGTATATAGTATCCGGAGATAGGCAGTTTGTTGGTTTAGGGTGAGGATAATATCTATGTTTGTTTGGAAAAATATGAAGGAATATATTGGATTTATAGCTATATACGGATGAGCGTATATAGCCCGAAGCGCGAGCTTCCGACTTGTTTGCAATTATCTTGAAAATGGTTGAATCAGTTGATATGAAATTTGATAAAAGTACTAGAACTGTGAAGAACAGACAGTGAATGACATGATTTTAAGTGACAAGCCTCCATTCACTGGCTGGTTAATAAACCTAGAAATCATCATTAGCAGTTCGAATGCTACTGCCAACATATTCAGTACGGAAAAGCTAAATAGATGTGTTAAATTTGTTGGTATATTACCTAGATTTCCTTTTTCCGTATCTAATCGTATTGTTGAAGTTTATATGTATGTTCCAGTAAGATGATATACACATGTATTTGCATAAATGAATGTATACTGATGATCATTACTTCAATTAACTGTAAACTGATAAACCAGAATCTACAGATAATCATTTAAGTGAAATAAATCATGCATCACATTCGCCGAACTTTGATTGTGAGTTCTATCCTACGCAGAAAAGCTTATCATTTCTAGAATATTGATAATTCTTTTCTTTGAAAATTGAATTCTTTCTTTTTAAGGTTTTGTGTGAAACAAAACCTTATTAGAATCGAGACGGTGTCTGTCTGTCCGTCTGTCTGTCTGTCTGTCTGTCACACCCGATTTATTCGGAAACGGCTGGACCGATTGTCACGAAAATTGATGAGAGTATGTAATCTGGTGTTCCCTTTACATGCAGTAAGTGGCGCCATTTTGTGTTAAGTTTAAAGGAGGTCTCCCCATACATTCGAATGGAGGGTGCAAATTTTTTTTCCCAGAATGTAGCCATGTGGGGTATCAAATGAAAGTTCTTAATTAGTACTTTTCGAAACTGGTTCAATATTTGACTGTAGGTGAAACGTAGGGGAGTGAGGGCTCAAAATATGACCCCCAAAAAGTGTAACAGGTCTCGTTCTCAGAACCTATCCAACCGAAAAATCTGAAAAAAATCACAGTGGTGCATCTCTACGAAATCTAGGCCTCAAATTATATCCGGTTCTGATATCTGCACAAATAAAGTTAATAATAGTATATTTATACATTTTAGAAATTTACCCGGCACCCCCCTTATGTTCATCCCAGAAGTACAGTACAGTACAGTAAAGAATTTGGCATGTGTGTAATGAGGAACATAATGCACAGTTTGGTCAAGTTTGAAGAAAATCCAACTATTATTAACAAAGTTATAGGGGGTGAAACTTCACATTTTTTTGTGAATTTCGGGCACTCTACAATCTGCATGACGTCATCATCACATATCAATTCGTCAATACCACAACGAAATGAGTTCTTTTGAATTGGGTCCCAGAGAATTATTGTGTTTTAGTTTTTTAGTTATTTGTCAACCAGACATGTGTGTATGTAGGTATATAATATATGCGTGCTAATGAACTTTGCGGGTAGTGCCTAATTCAAATAGATATAAGAAGTAAATCGGAAATATGGGTACGATCCATTTATATACGTGCATATATGTGTACAGTATTCGGAAATTGACAGTTTGTTTGTTTAGGGTGAGCGGAATATCTATGGCTGTAATATGTACGTATGTCTCGTAGTTTGGAAAAATATGAAAGATTATGTTGAACGGATAGAAAAATGTGCGTTGAAATTTCCTACATAAGATGAACACAAAACCTTTATACTTGAAGCACGAGCTTCCGGTATTCCGACTTGTTTTTTGACTGATCTCAGAGATATGTACTTTATTTTGGGCATACTACATATGTATATAAACAGTTTTTCCGCGTTTTGCAGGTACGTTTTGCAAAATAGCCCAGGTTAATGAGTTTCACCAAACAACAGCAGACATACAAGAACTTGAAATCAGCTTTAACTCAGAAGAGAACTTGAGCTTGAGGCAAGTGGCTCTAATCTGCGCATGCAATTAAATTGATAAGTAAAAATATTGGGTTGGGGAAAAAGAAATGCCGCATTTTGTCGATAGAGGCGACACTTAAACATATCTTGTGTTGTACTTATCGCATCGGATCATACTATACGGCGATTTGAAGACGACAATCTGCTACAAGTGTCTCTTTGACAGTGTTGTGGTCGAACGTTTCAGTCTCAAGTTATACCGTGTTAAAGATGGAGTCCACCAAGCAAGAAATTCGTCATATTTGCTCTTTTCACTACCTGAGAGGTAAAAATGCAACGAAGGCGGCCTAAAAAATGTGTGAAGTTTGTGGCTCCGATACTGTAATGATTCGCACAGTACAGCGTTGGTTCGATCGATTTCGTTCTGGTGTAGTGGATGCCGAAGATACACCCCGTACTGGTAGGCCAATCGTCGAAGAAATCGATAAAATCGTCGAAATCATCCAAGTAGACCGGCATGTGTGCATTCGCTCGATTCGCCAGGAACTGGGTATAGACCATAAAACCGTTTGGAACCATTTGCAGAAGATTGGATTCCAATAAAAGCTGGATGTTTGGGTGCCACAAGAGTTGACACAAAAAAGTCCCTTGGACCGAATCAACGCCTGCGATGCACTGCTGAAACGGAACGAATTCGACCCATTTTTGAAGCGGATGATGACTGGTGATGAAAAGTGGATCACGTACGACAACCTCAAGCGAAAAAGATCGTGGTCGAAGCGTGGAGAGCCGGCCCAAACCATCGCCAAGACCGAATTGACGGCCAGGAAGGTTGTGCTGAGTGTTTGGTGGGATTGGAAGGGAATCATCCACTATGAGTTGCTTAACTATGACAAGCCAATTTGGGCTCTGATAACACTTTGCCCAGACATGTGATGAGGAAGCTCGGTGTTGGCGATCGAAACGACAACGGGCCGTCATTAGGTGGATGCGGACTCAGGACTCCCAGCATCCTAAACAAAAAAATTCACTTTGGCCTGGTTTAGGTCTGAACTTACTTACGACGAACTTCACTTCAATATAATTCGCACTCATGTCGTTTTTGCTATTATATATGATCTATATGTTGTTCGGCAGTGGAAGAGCTGTCTTACTAATCTGACAGCAGGTGTATTGAGTAGCCTTCCTAAAAACAGCAGCATTGGACTGCTATCAAAAATGCTCTTTTCTCGATCACCACAAACGTGTCGAAGGGGCGTTACAAGATCTGACTGATCGTGACATCACGAAAACGGATCGATAAACGAGATTAGCAGCTTGATTGACCGCAGTGAGTGATGGCGGCCATGACATGTCCGAACTCAATGTTGAGTCTGATTATTCTGTGACCCCACATAGAGGGCACATCCGACATTCTCCAGTTCCTGACGAGCCCGTTCGTCAGAGTAGTCCCTAGAGTTATGCCTAGTACCTCTTGTCTGGTACTATTCATAAATGCTAGAGCTCATATTTCCGTAGTTTTTCCATCGTTAGCTGCAGAGAGAGAAAACTGATCTGTCACTGATTTGCTAGGAGTGAAGCCTCTTTGGTATGGGCGGATGATGTTTGAACCGCTTGATGTAGTCGGTCGTCTTCATATTTAACCAATTCGGCTGTAATTCCATCGGCTTCTGGCATTTTATGATTTTAAAGTCGATGAATTGCACGGGCTAGTTATTCCATGCTTGGTGCTGTCAGAGTTTCTCCGTCGTCTTCTGTTGGTGGGACCTCTAACTCACCGATATTTTAGTTGTTGAATGGTTTATCAGAATGCTCAACCCATCGCCCCAATATGCTTTATGGTCTGAAATCAGATTTCTCTCTTTGTCTCGGCAGGATTAGCATCGGGATGTATAAGGCTTCATTCTACTGACTTGTTGTTCCCTATACTTTTCGAGTTCACACACGTGCTGATGTATAAGTCTTCCAGGCTGCCTTTTTTTGTTGTGAAGTTGCTTCTCCACTCGAAGAAGTTCGTGAAAGGTCTTTACGTCTGCGTTCTTTGAGAGTGCAGCTTAACCCGGTATGCAGCATTCTTCTGTTATGGATGGCTTCAGTGTTCACTCTCACCTGATTGTTAGAGTGGATTCGAGGTGGTATTATGTATTTTGACATGACACATTCATCAAGGTTGAGAGGTGGTGGCGCTAGATTATCATGTAGTCAATTTTGTTAAAAGTGGTCCAGTCTGGAGAGGCATACGTATGTTTTGGGATCACTTTGCGCGCAAACCAGGCGCTTCTAACAACCATCTCGTTGTCATTGCCGTTTTTAGGTAAGCTATGGGAGCCAATCGTCGTCTGCATACGAGCTCCGTCCCTAATTGGCTGCTAAAATTTCCGAGTCAGGTTTTGATATCATATCTGAGGCAGGCTTTCTAGCTTCTACTGCCCCGTAGAAGGTATCCTTTTCCGATTCTGTAGCCCCCTCTGTACTTAAATGAATATCGGTATGGAGGGTATTTTGAGGCATTGGCACCAAATATTCACTTTTCGATTTTTGGGTTGGGTAGTTTCTGAAAATGGATTCATGAAAAAAGTGATGAATTTCCAGCCTCCGCATTCACCTATCTTACATAAAACGGAAACCATTGGTTCAACTTTGAAAAGTACTCATCGTGACCTTTCATTTGATAATCCACATGACTATATTCGGTGAAAAAACGACTGACACCTCCCTTTTGCATGCATGAGGCCCCTAAACTCAACGTGGATGATATTCACTGTGTGCAGGGGGGTTCAGAGTTCCCATTTTTCTATCAAATTTCGTATGAGGAAAGTTGCAGTCTCTGAGATAATAGGTGTGACAGACAGGGAAACAGACAGTAAACCGATTTTACATAATAAGGTTTCGTTTTATACCAAACCATAAGATTAGATGTTGGTATATATGTGGCCGGGAAGGATTCGCAGCATTCGAAATTGATTTCGACTGTTGCGAATGCGAACAAATAGATGGCGCCACTTTTTAGAGCTCGCCATGGGGGTGGAGGACTTGCGATGAAAGTGTGCCATCAGTTTGGGGCAGAAAGAACCACATGGAGACGGATCGTTCTCTTCTACCTCTAACCTTGCGATAGACGATTGTCTTCCGGTGTAGCATTTATAAATTTCTTTAAACTCTTTCGTTACAATTAGTGGAGTTTTAGTTTGTGTATAGAGAGCATCGATATGTATAAATCATTCTGATCAAGTATTTACGGTTGTTTTATTATTCATTATTTTGGGAATTCTGCGCTCGATACTAAAGTGAGATTGTTGCAGTGAGGACTAGTTACGGAGCAAAAATAAATAGCTAAACTTACATTACCAATGCAAAGTTAGCTAAAGTGGTGACCCCGAAGAGTACGGAAATCAGAACGCAGCGCCAGACATCAGCACCGCAGCGCCAGACGTCAGCACCACAGCCCCAGACGCCATCAGCGCAGCGCCAGACATCATCACCGCAGCCATCAGAGACGCCGCCGTAGCCACGCTCGCCGCCGCAGCCACGCCCGCCCCCCCAGCCACGCTCGCCATCTCCAGCATCGACGTCGTCACCGCCTTCACCATCGCTGCCGAAGCAACGAATCATAATTTTAATTGAATTGTAATTTATTTTAATTGAATTTTAATTTATTTTAATTGAATTTATTTATTGAAAAATCAATAAATATTACACCCACTGCAGGAGGCGGCGCGGAGGTCTTTAAAGTGCTCGTCATCGTTGGTTGTCCGCTCTCTGGGCGAAGTTCTGGGAGGTGATTTCTTTGTGCGTGCGTGCATTTGTGGGTTCGGCCTGCTGTGTCGATTAGAACCGTTTCACCGCATCTTCGCTTTAACACTCGTATCGAAAAGAAGTTTTCTTTTTGTTAGTCAAGATGTCGATCGACAACAAAGACGCGGTAGGCCCATCGGACCCGCAAGTGACCGCCCTCGCCGTGCGTGTTCCTCCATTTTGGCGGCGGAACCCGGAGCTGTGGTTTATACATTTGGAAGCGCAGTTCCAAATGTCCGGAATCACATCGGATGCGACCCGCTTCAACTATGCGGTGGTCGGCCTGGATGAAGAGTCGATTCTTCTGGTGTCCGACGTAATGAAATCGACATCATACACGCAGCTCAAGAGCGAGTTGATCAGGCGCCTGTCGGCAAGCGAGTCGGCAAAATTAGACCACTTGCTGGCTGGTTTAACGTTGGGTGATCGAACTCCCAGCCAATTGCTTCGCGAAATGAGGCAATTGGGTGGGAGCAAGATTGGCGATGACCTGATCAAGCCGCTCTGGCTGCGACGGCTCCCGGAGGGCACCCAGGCGATCCTCGCTTGCGTCTCCGGTTCCTTGGAGGAACTGGCAGCGACGGCCGACCAGGTGCAGGAGGTGTATGTACGCCCAACCTTGGCGGCCGTTCAACCACCGTCGGATGAGGTGAGCAGCTTGAGGCGCGAGATAGCCGCTTTAACAGCCAGTGTGGTCGAGATGCGGGCGACATTGGACGCTCAGCGTTCGGGCGCCAGATCGCGAGCTCCCTCACGGTCTGCCACTCGAAATGGGCGCTCGGGTAGCAGGTCGTCCGGACAGCCTGCGGACAAAGGTATTTGCTGGTACCATCTTAGATTCGGTGATAAAGCGACAAGATGTACGCTACCGTGGGAATTCGCGCCTACCGCAAAAAACTAGGTCCGCGGGGGGTCTTGGCGACGGCCACCCAGAGCGCAACGCCACGTCGCCTAACTATTTTCGACTCTTTCAGCAGGCGCAACTACCTCATCGATACTGGTGCGGAGGTTTCGGTTCTTCCTGTACCTCAGCAACATCAACTTTTCCCACAACCGCTCAAATTGGCGGCAGCAAATTCCTCCCGCATAAACACATACGGGTATAGGCAAGTGGACGTGAGTCTTGGCTTGCGTAGGACGTTTTCGTGGCGTTTCATCCCCGCGGATGTCAGCTTCCCCATATTAGGCGCAGACTTCTTGTATCACTATGGGTTGCTGATGGACTTGCAAAATAAGTCCCTTATAGACCCCACGAGCAACCTTAATTCGTCGGGCCAAATGGTATCTCACACTGACAATAACCTTTCCGTTCTTTTGGAAGACATCACCGACTCTCGTGTTCGGACACTCCACCAAAAGTTCAGCCAGATTACTATCGAGTGTAGTCTCTCGAAACCAGTGAAGCACAATGTGCAGCACCACATTAACACTACTGGTTCCCCGATTTTCTCGAAGGTGCGTCCTCTACCATCCCAGAAACTGGCTATTGCGCGGAAAGAATTTGAACAACTCGTTCAACAGGGTATCTGCAGGCCGTCAAACAGCTGTTGGTCTTCCCCACTGCATATGGTCCCTAAGCCAAACGGCGAATGGCGCCCATGTGGGGATTACAGAAGGCTAAATGCACAGACTGTTCCTGAACGATATCCAATTCCACTCATCCACGACTTTCCGCATCACCTCGCGAATTGCCGCATCTTTTCGACCTTGGACTTAACCAAGGTTTATCATCAGATCCCTGTAGCTCCAGAAGACATCCCAAAGACGGCAATATGCACACCCTTTGGACTCTTCAAGTACACCCGGATGACTTTCGGATTGTGCAATGCGGCACAAACCTTTCAAAGGTTCATTCACTCGGTCCTGCAAAACCTCGACTTCTGTTTCGTATATTTGGATAATGTTTTGGTCGCTTCTTCCACTGAGTCTGGGTACCTAGCCCATCTCGAGTGCATTTTTCAACGTCACCTTGAGGCCGGTTTAGTCCTAAACGTTGAGAAATGCAAATTCCTTCAAAAACAAGTGAGATTCCTCGGCCCCTCCATTTCCCCTGAAGGAATACAGCCCGACCCAGACAAGGTGCAAGCGATAACAAGCTTCCTGCGTCCGAAAACTATAAAGGATTTGCGGAGGTTCTTGGGCATGCTAAACTTCTATCGTCGTTTCCTGCCCAAGGCCGCCCAACACCAATCCGTTTTGAACGTGTACTTGTCTGGCCCCAAAACTAAGGACACACGAGAGATCGTGTGGTCTGAAGAGGCTGTCCGCGCGTTCAATAAATCCCGACAGCAACTGGCTGAAGCTACACTGTTGGCATTTCCTCTGCAAGATGCACCTCTAGCCGTTATTGTTGATGCCTCTGACACCGCAGTAGGTGCCGCTCTTCACCAAAAGGTGAATCACGTCTGGCAACCGTTGAGCTTCTTCTCTAGGCAGTTGAACCCCGCTTAGCGGAACTATAGTACCTACGATCGTGAACTGCTCGCCGCGTACTTGAGCATCAAATACTTCCGTTTCTCCCTAGAAGGCAGGGTTCACAGTGTTCACAGTGTTCACGGACCATAAGCCTCTCACATATGCTTTGAAACAAAAGCCCGACAAAGCGTACCCTCGTCAGCTTCGACACCTGAGCTTTATAAGCCAGTTTACGTCAGACATCCAGCACGTGTCCGGCAAGGACAACATAGTTGCTGACGCTTTGTCTCGTGTCTCCGAGGTTAACATCCCCTCCCGCCTCACTTGACTTCTCAGCTATTGCCAAGGCGCAGGAGGATGACGCAGCACTTCAGAGCCTCAAATCCAACCCCAAATAAAAATTTCGGGAGTTGCCCATCTTCGGCTCAAACCTCTCTCTCTGCTGCGAAGACTCGGAAAAGGCACCTCGGCCATACATTCCGGCCACCTTTCGCAAGGATCTGTTCCACGTAGTTCACGACTTAGCGCATCCAGGCATCAGGACAACAAATCGGCTAGTCACCGAGAAATACTTCTGGCCCTCCATGAATAAGGATGTCAATTCCTGGGCCAGAGAGTGCATCGCATGCTAGAAGTGTAAAGTCTCCAGGCAGGTAAGGAAAGAAGTGGGCTCATTCCCCCGCACTACCAAGCGGTTCCATACGATACACCTTGACATAGTAGGGCCTTTGCGAGACTCGCACGGTTATAAGTATTGCCTCACAATCATCGACACGTTTACGCGGTGGCCTGAGGCAATACCTCTGAAAGACATTACGGCGCAATCTTGTGCCGAAGCCCTCTGTCGAGAGTGGATACCTCGCTTTGGCGTCCCTGCAGTGGTCATCACTGACCAGCGAATGCAATTTGACTCCACCCTTTTCTCGGAGTTAGGCAAACTCCTAGGGTTTAAAGGCCAGCGGACTACCGCATACCACCCGCAATCCAATGGGATGCTAGAACGTTGGCACCGGACGTTGAAAGCCGCCATTATGGCACGCGACGATCCGTCCTGGACTCAAGTCTTGCCTCTCGTCCTACTTGGCTTACGTACAACCCGCCGAGAGGAATTTGCTGCCAGCCCCGCAGAGTTGGTTTACGGGGAGAACCCGAGACTCCCAAGTGACCCGGTCTTTGACAAGAGATCGGGTCTCACTGAGTCGGGGTTGGTGCGTCTGCTGAGAGACAATCTCCGACGCATGAAGGTCCCCCTTCTCCGTCCGCACCTGTCTGTGCGCCCAAGAAACTGGACACGTGCACGCACGTCTGGTCAGGACGGATGCCGTCCGGAAGCCGCTGCAGCCTCCATATGAGGGCCCGTATCGCGTTCTCGAGCGGGGAGAACATTTCTTCCAGCTCGAGATCGGTGGACACAAAAAGGCGGTCTCTCTATCCAGCCTGAAACCTGTGTGCGCCCCGAAGCAGCGTTGTGTCCGCTTTGTGGATTGACGGTGAACGAAGTTCTGGGATCAGTCGCCGAAACCCCTAAGTTTCATCTGGGGGCGGAGTGATGTGGCACGAAATAAATTTCGAATGTTGCGAATGCGAACAAATAGATGGCGGCACTTTTTAGAGCTCGCCACGGGAGTGGAGGACTTGCGATGAAAGTGTGCCATCAGTTTGGGGCAGAAAGAACCACATGGAGACGGATCGTTCTCTTCTACCTCTAACCTTGCGATAGACGGTTGTCGTGCGCTGTAGCATTTATAAATTTCTTTAAACTCTTTCGTTACAATTAGTGGAGTTTTAGTTTGTGTATAGAGAGCATCGATATGTATAAATCATTCTGATCAAGTATTTACTGTTGTTTTATTATTCATTATTTTGGGAATTCTGCGCTCGATACTAAAGTGAGATTGTTGCAGTGAGGACTAGTTACGGAGCAAAAATAAATAGCTAAACTTACATTACCAATACAAAGTTAGCTAAATATATATAATGTATACGCGTCGAAACTGTTCAACCGATCAGCATGAAATGAAAATCGATCTCAATAAAACAGCATTCAATTACTACAAAGGCTATGATTCAAACCATGCCCTCATTGGCCCAATGGCTACATTGTGCTTACATTGCCACATTTCAAAATAAATATATGGTATGTGAAGTTGTACCCATTCCCATCACCCACTGACTAGCCAGGGGAACGAATATTATAAAATATTATAACGGCATACTCACGTTCAAAGTGCAAGGATAGTTACGTCTCTATGGGTTCTACGTGAGCATCTGTGCAGTGGACTTAATCCCGTGGTCTTTCTAAGACCCGGATTGATTTTGTGACCACAATCAGAGCTCCGTTGAGAAAAGCACAACGGTACCAGTCTATACTGAATACTCAGCTCAGTTTATTCATACTGTTGGATGAAAGACCTACCTAAATCATTACCTAACTTTCGGCATCCGTGTCGAACCGTAACATCACCTTTGAGGTCCGAAGGTCTCTTTTTCGCTTGAACGTAACCACAGTCCAATGAAGCTCCCACAATGGGGCCAACCGCAAAAAACCGAGTTGAATTCACATGCTCTAGGATTTCTCTTGAAATATGAAAATTCGAGGGCTATCCAGGTTCCCATGGTATCAGTAATATATAGTCCTGGTAAGGTTTCGTGACCGAAGCCACTTGAGATGAGTCCCCGTGCAGACTCGAGTTTGATCGCCCTTTGAGCATCCACCTACAATCTCTCGACATGATAGAAGGAAGGTGTTCGTCCACAAGGATCTTTCTACATGCTCACACGTTTTCGTGCGGATTGATCGAGTGAAGAAGCCGCTAGAGCATCCGTACGAAGGACCATATAAGGTGTTAGAAAGACTTTCCGACAACGTTTTTAAAATGGAAATTCAGTGCAAAGCAACAAATATCAGCGTCGAGCGACTAAAACCTGCCTATTTCGAAGTAACATCTGATCCAACGGAAGCAGCCCAATGACCAATAAGTTTGGCTCCCAAAACGTATGTAAGACCAAGAGCGAAACCAGCGAGTGAGAGGCGAGTAATATTCGATACGTAGTTTTCCAGCCGTTAACCGTCAAAACTACTCAGGAGGGAGCAGTGTAGCGACATGGTAATGACATGACAGCACCAACATGGCAACGCCTTTCAACAGCTGATATGCTCAACAAAGTAACGTCACTATATGGATCGGCATGGATATAAATTCGACGCCATCCGACTCTTTTACACACTCTTTCTCTCGACCTTCTCGGTGTTTGTTGAATAAATGGGTAGAACCTTAAAAACATACTTTTTCACGTTTCTACAGGAGAGCGCCGATGACGTCATCTGCCGCGCCACAAATCTCTTTTTCTTAGTAAAGAGCTCTCCAGCACACAGCCATTTGTTCGGCAAATACAAGTTGATAAATGGCTGCCAGAGGCAATTTGTGTGTTTGCCTTCAACTTCCATTCATTGATATGTTCTTGGTCTGCCTTGATCGCACTCAGAGGATTGAAAGATTGATTTTTCAAATCAAGTGGAGACGACCCGTAATTTGCCTTACTTGTTTGTTACGAGTGCTTAAATACAGTAGATTCGCAACGGATTGGCTGGCTGTGTTCAGGATATCGAAAGCCTCCTTGAAATCGGTGAAGAACAACTGAAGATCTAAACTCCGCGCACTGCTTCCAAACGATCCGTAAGGTGTTTATGTGATCAATGCAGGAGGATCCTGAGCGGAAATCAATCTGTTCTCTATCGACTAAGTTTTCGAGATGTTCCTTGACGCGTTCCATGATTATTTTAGCAGGGCGGCAGGGAGTACGCAGATACCCCTCGAATTGTTATGATACAATCATAACAGGTGCACTTCTTGGAATCACTTCTTCCACTCTCTGGGAAAGGTCATACATGTTCATGATTTCCATACGGGTGGAAGTGGTAAATCTGCTAAAACTACAGGTACAGCGAAGACAACTCTGCGGGGGACCGTCTAGCACAACAATTTTACTCTATTTGAGTGTGTTGACAGCCGAGTTGATTTCTCTTTTGCTTGGAGGAATAGTCCGTATTCGTATGTTACGGTGATTATGCATTTCATCCACAAGAGACGGGGCTTCATCGGATGTTGTACGGTTAAGAATCGTGGTAGAGTGTTCCTTACACACTTTCACTGCTTATCATTGTGAATAAGAAATCGGTCCTTAGCGTCCTTCACAGGACTATCCGCATGCAAGTTCTTTCGTGATTCGGTATACACTTCTATCTAAATCATCGTGTTATGTGACATTTTCTGTTCTCATGACCAGCGTTGCAGCAACTTCCCTTTTATCACTGCGCACATTACGTTGAACTTCTCAAGACTGCGCACGATATACGATAGAGCCTGCAACCCCTTCCGTTCATCGATATGTTTCCACGATTGCGCAGTCAACCAGATCTTATGCCGTCTCCTTAGAACGTGGCCGACGAACTGTGTAACACCCGACAAAGGAGCATTTTTATTTCAGCCAAAGTTGATCAATATTCTCGGGTGGTTTGTGACACCTCCTCAGAACGTGACCGACGAACTGTGCAACACCCGACAAAAGCCATTTTTATTTCAGCCAAATATTGATCAATATTCTCAGGTGGTTTACTAACTAAATCAGCTATTCAGCCAGAACGATAGTTCTCCCATTGTAGAGCGGCAAATGGATAATACAAGCGATCGATGTTGAGTTTGGGGAGTCGCAGCTCTCCAACTTCACTCAAGCGAACAAGTAGTATAGCTATGCGGGTTCTGCGCCAAAATCCCATGTATTTTTAAAGGGGGTTCCGATTTTACATTTTCCGCCATGTTGGATTTTTGCGGGTTCTGCGCCAAAATCCCATGTATTTTTAAACGGGGTTCCGATTTTACATTTTCCGCCATCTTGGATTCTTGGGTGACGTCATAAGCTTTTTCCAAACGAATTGCATGATATGCGGAGTTGTTAATGATGGTTAATGGTTATGGTTGGTTAATGATGTGTAAAAGCTTAATGTAGAGGGATTGAGTTCGAATTGGTTCGGTGCTAAAATATTGATATTTAAATTTCCATTATTGCCCCACTTAAGTTAGATTAATAAGTAGTACAAAATACGCCAGCCAGTTCAGTCAGTTTTCAAATACACACGTATGCGGTAAATACCTAATTCAATGCCTTCTCTTTTGATGATCACTTACCTGGTCAATGCGCCTCGGTGCAATATCCAATTGATAATTTGAGAAAGGAAAAATTGATACTTAAGAAGGCATTGAATTAGGTATTTACCGCATTCGTGTGTGGTTGAAAACTGACTGCACTGGCTGGCGTATTTTGTACTACTTATTAATCTAACTTAAGTGGGGCAATAATAGAAATTTAAATATCAATGTTTTAGCACCGAACCAATTCGAACTCAATCCCTTTACATTAAACTTTTACACATCATTAACACGTTGACTGCCAAGGCAATTTTCAGAAATCTGGCCAAAAATGGCAATTTGACTTTATCACATTATATTATTAAAAACTCAAATTCTAGTACATAGGTATCATAAAAAAAATTTTTTGTTGCTTATTTCATAAAAAAAAGGGCATACGAATTATCTCTATAATTATCTCTATTATCTCCGTAATGTTTCAAAAAGTTACTTCTTCTAACGTAGAACTAATAAAGTTCAGAGAAGAACTCCTCATCGCGTTGATTGGTGAAGAAATTCAACCAGTTTCAAAAAAAATTAAATTGCAAGAGCTACATTATTTAGAGAGTTTGCCACCTACCGAAAAAAAGAGCGCCCAACAAAGCCTTGTCGTATATGTACCCAAGCAAAAAAACGCCGAGAAACGCATTATTTCTGTCCAGTCTGCAAAGAGAAGCCAGCCCTTTGTGTGGAAAATTGTTTTAAGAATTTACACAAAAAACAATAAAATATTATGCAACCTCTTGAATTTCAATTAATTTTTATAATTATATTTTTTGTTAGTTTCTAAATAAATTTTCTGTTCGTGCAAGCTAGCATTGATTTTTTGTTATTTTCCTAGAAGCCATCTATCTATATTAGCACTGATATATTACGAGTTTTATCGTAAATGCACAAAAATGGTAAGTAAACATAGGACGAGATAACTCGTAGTTGGCGTCCTAAAAAAGATCGCAATCTACGAGTTATCTCGTAGTTGGCAGTCAACGTGTTAACCGACGCAGCGCCATCGATTGAAATGAAAAATCACTGCCAATATCCATAGCGAGCAAAGATCTTGAAAAGCTATTTCACAATATAATGCAATATTCTGTAATGAGCTTTTTAATTTAATTATTAACAACTCCGCATATTATGCAATTCGTTTGGAAAAAGCTTATGACGTCACCCAAGAATCCAAGATGGCGGAAAATGTAAAATCTGAACCCCGTTTAAAAATCCATGGGATTTTGGCGCAGAACCCGCATAGCTATACTACTCGAACATAAGCGACCATGAGATGGTAGTCCCTTTTGAGGCCAATGTCAGCGTTTCTCAATGGCTCCTCATCGCAGGTCCGAACAAGGTGCTGCCACAGCCCGCCTTGGAATTCAGATCACCATCAAAATGACCGGATGAGTCACGTGGTTAGAGCGCTGGGCTGTCGTAGCGGAAGGTCACGGTTCAAATCTCATTGGTGGCAGAGAGATTTGTTATCGTAACTGGATGTCAGATATCAGTCGACTCAGCTGCTAATAATCTCGGGCGAGCGCAATGCTGACCAAATTACCTCCTACAGAGTTCTGTAGTGTATCGTTACGGGCTTGAATGAATGTTCTAACACACTTCAAGACCCTGATCCAATTAGATTGTTGTGCGAACGATTATTATTATTATTAGTAAAATTTCACTTCTGGAAAGCCTCTCCTGAACTGCATGTAATAACTCATAGGTACATAACAGTGTATAATTGTGGTCAATTCACTTAGGCCGGAGTCCTACAGTAAGGACTCTGTCAAAAACCAGTTAAAAAGGCGCGACTTGCGGTAGCCGTTAAAAATAACCTAACCCTGGATTTGACCCTTACCAGAGTACAAAAGCACATTGTCGTAAGACGGAAAGAAGTCCTCATCATGTTACTTCTCTTAGGCCCAGAGTGTTCAGCTTATGTTGCTGTAACTCCTATTCGAGACGTTGTTGACGTTTCGGTAGCCGTTTTTATACAGCTCTTAGTGTGTGTACGTTGAATATACACAGTATTCATTTCGATGTGGTACTGACATTTTATCTCTTAGGGAGTAGCAATTTGGTGCGGAAGAGGCAATCTCGAATTGGTATAACTTTATTAAGTATTCGGATTTCAACCAGATATTCCAGTATGCTGCCTCATACTAAAACCTATATTCAACCAATTTACGGATCTAAGGGGAAGTGTTCAGTAAATTTGTAAAATATAATAATACATTATCAATATTTAGGTAAGGGTATTTCGGGGTCTATGGTAGATAAAATGTGCATGTGCCATCATACCTTTTTAAAGATTTTTCGGTTGGGCAGATTCTGAGAGTAGGTCGATGAAACAGTTGACCCCTTTCTGACCCCCGCGCTCTTCTCCTTTTCAAAATTAATAAAAAAATGTTTGTTCCCCTCTTTTATGTATATGGGACTCTCCTTAAGTTCAACATGCGGCAGTATAATTCACCGCGTGCATGGAGATTCAGAGTTCCAATCTTTCTTCTGAATTTCGTTTCAATAGGTACACCCGTCTGTGAGAAAAGTGCGTGTGACAGACAGACAGACGAGCGGACAGCCAAACAGTCAGACAGACAGGCAGTGAATCGATTTCGATAAGGGTTGCTTTCAATAAAACTTTAAAAACGGAATAAGAAAAAGTTCCTTCTTCTATGTGGCAATTTGAAGAAAAGTTCGTGGGACAGGTAGACAGGCAGACATTAAACCGATTCTCATAACAACACAAAACTTTAAACGATAGTAAGAGCTTGAGAATTTGCCGCTAATTAACCACATTAGAAAGGAAAGGCATATCGAGTTTCCCAAGAAAATATTCGGTTATATACATATGTAGTTCTCTGGTGTTTTCTCGATTTGACGATAAGAAAAATAGGAATCAAACTACTAGTGACAAATCGAGACGTACGCAATCAGTAATTTAGCCGCAGATTACCTTTGAAAATCAAAAGACCAAAAAAATGTTTCTCAGAATTTATTTGAGATTGTAGAAATATGAGGGTATTTCAGGTGAAACAACTTGAATAGTAACCTTTTAGAGTGACAGACTGCCGCTATTTCTTTGTGCTAAAATTAACTTCGTGACTACCCTTGCAAATAAGTAATTTGGCTTTGTGTTTTGATATGGACTCCCGTATAACAAATGGGTGGGTGCAGGATCGAGTGAATTCAGAGGGAAATTATTTCAATGCGGGTCCTCGTTGTGTATTTTTTTCGTACATTTAAGGTGGGCGCTACTGGAGTATACTACCACTATCATGTGTAAAGTCACTCAGCTGCCAATTATCAGTCAGATAGCCTGAAATATCTTTATTTTGTTTTGTTCAGTGATGTTATTTCCTCTAATCAAAATGCTACCGGGTTTTATACTGTTCAACATTTTCGAGAAAGCAGACATGTAGATTTCAAAAATACCAAGGATTTCACATTCAATAGGAGATTTCGCTCTCAGCTCTATAAGTTCAAGGAAGACAATTTATTATGTGACAAACCAGTGGTTAGAGTACAAGCTGAGTGATTAGAGCACAAGGCTATCAAACGGAAGGTCGTGGTTCAAATCTCGCTGGTGGCAGTGGGATTTGTATCGTGATCTGACTTCGGATACCAGACGACTCAGCTGTGAATGAGTACCTGAGTCAAATCAGGGTATTAATCTCGGGCGAGCACAATGCTGACCACACTGCCTCCTACAGTGTACTGTAGTATACCGTGGCGGTCTTGAATGAAGTGCTCTAACACACTTCAAGGCCCTGATCCAATATGGATTGTTGCGTCAAAGATTATTATTATTTTCCGAGTTTTACAATCTCGGCAGATGCCGGATTTTACCTAATACTAGCACTAAGTGCCAAGCATTTAGGCTCGGACAATCTTACCTACTTAAAAACTAAAGGGGCACTGGTGGTGGTGGCCGGTGGTAGGTCAGCGGGAAAATCCTTCGAGTACTCCCCGCAACATCGAGCACGTATGCAGAATGGTGTACTTCTGCATGGTTTGAACCAGACTGTGCGAAAGTCCCAGGACATCAAGGGAAGCCGTGAGGGATTTAGGTACGATACCTGTGGCTGACAATATTATGGGAATTACAACCGTCCACTCGAGACGCCAAATTTCTTTGATTTCCTGAGCCAATGGCTCATAGTTCACCTTCTTCTCTATGTATTTCCGTTCAATGTTGTTATTATGGGGGATAGCAACATCAATAATATACGTGGAGCGACCCGTGTAGAGTGTGGCGATCAGTAAGAACTTGCCGGTTCCAATACATGCTGTAAGCAGAACTATCAAGTACTGCTTGCGGCTCATATCGGTAAACCGGACATGTCCCCGTGATCAGCCCATGCTTGTATGCAAGGTTTTGATGGATGACCTTACATACAGCATTATGCTTGCTGATGTATTGCACCGGTGCCATAACAGTACAGTACAGTACAGAAATGAGATGATCCAACGTCTCTAACGCCGAACCACACATTCTGCACTGGTCCTTCTCCATCCGTTCTTTCATGATGAGCTTTTTATAAGCTCGGGTGGCGACCACGCCATCCTGAATGGCACACATGAACTCTTCCGTCTCAGCAAATAGCCATCTGTTCGACAAATGCAAATTGACAAATAGCTGCCAAAGACAATTCACGTGTTTACCGTACATTGCCTTCGACTTCCATTCATCGATCCGCTCTTGGTCCGACTTCACCCCACTCAGAAGATTGAAAGATCGATCCTTCAAGTTAAGTGCAGTCAGTCCACAGTCTGCCTTACAGACAGCCGCATGCAAGGCACTCGATTGCACTTTGCTGTAAAAGTAAACGCGCAGAGTTGGCGATGATGTTGTACCGCCACGTCAACCACGCCCCTACCTGCGAGGTCACGAGATAGGTTCATCCGCTCCACGGCAGACTTTGGATAATGCATTCGGAATTTGGACATAGTTGACCGTATCCGCCGCTGGACGTTTTCCAGATCGGTCCACGGCAGTATTCCGAATGCATAAGCCAGTAAAGGGATAGCGAATACATTCAACGCGCTTATTTTATTCTTCCCCGAGAGATGCGATTTCAGCACCAGCTTTACATGTCGGATGAATTCGGACAGCAGAGCATCCTCAGATCACCAACTCGAGCATGGGTTCCTCGCAGAATTCCTAGGTGCTTGTAGAAGTCTGTCTCGGTCATAGCTTCGATGTGGAGGTCACCAATGCTATGTATATCCGGCATGCGGCTCGTGATGACCTTTGCGGATGGCTTGTCAAATCCAAACTCTAACCGAATATCACGGCTGAACGTGTCTATTATTCGCAAGAGCCTTCTAAGATGGTTGTCAGTCCCAGCATACAGCTTGATGTCATCCAAGTACATCAAGTGTGTCAGTTCGCACTTAGCACGTAGGCCATATTTTATTGTAAAACCATGCCCTCTAGCGTCATTCAGTAGCCAGGAAAGGGGGTTCAGTGCCATACAAAACCAAAGGGGACTCAACGAATCCCTCTGGAAGATGCCCCTCTGTATACGGATGGGCTCTGAGGTATTAGCACCCTCAGATGTACGCACCGATAAGGTGGTATGCCACCCTTTCATGACTGTCGCCAAAAACTTTATTAATTTCGGATCAATGCGATACACATGAAGGATATCGATTAGCCAAGCCAAGCCAGACAAGCCTTGGCATAATCGATATAGCCACTGAAGAAGTTTTTTTGGCCTCTAGTTGCTTGTCCTACAACTACCGAGTCGATAATGAGTTGCTCTTTGCAACCCCTTGATCCAACTCGGCAGCCTTTCTGCTCCTCGGACAAAGTGTTGATTGGTCTTGAGGTGCACATTGATCCTTCCACTAATAATGGACGTGATGAATTTGTAGAGGGTTGGTAAGCAAGTGATTGGTCTTGTGTCTACGGGGTCCTGCACCGTGTCCTTCTTAGGGATAAGGTAGGTAATCCCCGCAGTGCGGAAGGGTGGAAATTCCTCCGGCCGACTCATGACCTCATTTATACTGCATGCCAACCGACTGTGTATGCTGGTAAATTTCTTATACCTGAAATTCTGCACCCGATCCAGACCTGGGCCCCTCCAGTTCTTCGAACATCCGCAAAATTCATGGCAGCCGTATTGGCATGGCGGGTGCCTTCGGCGGTGATCCATTCAGCATGCTCAGCATGCTGGGCGGGTAACCCCCAAAGTCCACTCCAATACTCTTTCGCTTCCGTCACCGATAACTGTATTGTCTGGGCGCTCTGTTGGGATTCGTTGAGAGATCTGAAAAAGCTCCGTTGGTTCCTTGCGTATGTTGCATTCTGGACACGTCTGGAATGACTTTCGCCATACCGTCGTAACCGACTGCATATGACAGAAAGTTTCTGTTTTAGTGTGTCCAGAATTTCAACTATGGGTGTCTCACTTGGGATGGCATAGTTCCGGTAAACCCTCTGCACTTTATTTCTCACCCATCTGCTGGCATTGCCAGTGCTGATCTGAATCAGTCTAGCAATGTCCTGCCTTAGTGAGTCCCGCTGACGTTCCAGACGAATTTTCCATGGTGGATCTCTTTGGTCACTCAAACCAATAACACGAAAGCGAATCTTCTGACCGTGCAATCTGATAGCTGCAACTGGACCACAATACACAAGTGATTGTAGTTGCAGCAGCGACACATCAGCACACAGTCGAGATGCAATCTCATCATTGATTTGAGATAGAATTCCGGGAGATACATAGAGCCTGGGAATATCTGATCTATGCAAAGGATCCATTTCCGAGAATTCAATACACGCTCTTTGGAATTCGTCCCGAACCTCAGTGGAAACCTCAGCTGATGGTGGCCGGGATTGTGTCGCTGCGAGTAATAAAACGGTACTGGTGTGCGACTCGCAGACACGTGCGCGAATTGCGGGAAACGCTCGACGAATCTCTGGTGCAACAAGGGGCGGTAAGATGTTGTACCCGCCCCGCCGTTATTTCGTAGTAGGAGTGGATGATGAAGAGGTTCATTTCTTCAGTCCATTTCATCCGTTTCCTACACGAACCTGCCGAAGTGGTCGCCACAGATTGTGGCGAAACTAGCTGCAGCAGGCGCTTAGACGTCGAACCGCCCCACGACTAGCGGTTTCGACGCCGTGCTGTCCATTACGAGAGCCCGACCTAGTCACCAGTCCGACGGCTCCCGCCAGTTATCCGTACCGGACCTCAAATTTCTTCTTCTTCTCACTATTGGTGATGCATTTTATCCCTAGCTGCCAGGTGTTGGGATAGCTTCCTTAGTGAGTAATCTTCAAGACTGCAAAGTTCCTGCATTTTCCTCACCTAACCCCTGAGACGCTGCGGTGGTGTACAGCCATTCAGACTGAAGCTATCCATCCCTCCTCCTTTCACAACCGGGCTTGGGACCGGCTTCGGCGGAGTTATTATTATTAATATTAGTAGAATTGTGCTCTATATCATAATCTACATTGCTGTAAAATTTCATGGTGCTAGGATGAACTTAAGGGGGGTTATGCAGCCAATTACCAAAAATTATAGTAATATACTATTATTAGCTTTATTTGAACATATATCCGTATAGAGCCTCTCGTTTTTTTCAGATTTTTTGGTTGAGTAGTTTCTGAGAATGGCTCCGCTAAATAAATGATCACTTTCAAACCCCCTCACTCCCCACCTTTCCAATAAATGTCAAAATTCCGGAAGAACTGATCGAAACCTTTCCTTTGATACCCCACATAACTATATTTGGTGAAAAAAAATGTACACTGCCTTTTGCGTGTATTGGGTCCAAGCGTTTCGCCTGTCAAGCGGGCGAGTGGCTGACGGTAATCACACCCTGTACGGGGTGACCCTAATATGTATAAACAAAACGTTACGGATCTAGACTGAGGGATAAAAAAACACTTCCCTCCACTATATTAGTGCGGTCAAGGGCATTCGACTGGCCATATTGCCGAAAGTATTTCCGGGGCAGATACTCACTCGTGAGGAGCCGGAAATTATCGAAGACCTTGTCGAAGAGAGAATAGGTACCACACATACCTCTGGAGAATACTCTGACGAACGGGTTGGTCAAAAACTGGAAAGTGTCGGATGAAGTCTCTATGTGCGATCACAGAATAATTAGAGTCCATATTAAGGGCAACTCTGAAATGAAAAGAGTAGCAAGGAATCCCAAAGGAATAGGTTGGAACACCTATGCTAGCCCCTGAGGCAATAACCGGGCGTATCTATAGGCGCCGTTGATGAACTGAAAACGGCGATGGAAGACCTTAATAAAGCTCTTCACCGGGGCAAAACAAATCGGGGAAGTACAGCAATGCAACGAGAGAAGCAAAGGGAAGCATTTTCATGGAGACAGGCAGAAGCGGATAGAAAAGATTCTTTTCACCCTCAAATTTTCAGACCAGTTTGCGCAACATCGTTTATACTTAACACGGTGGAGAAAATCGTAAACAACTATCACCGCTACAAACAGTTATGTCAACTGTTTAACGGACCATCCTGGTCAACGAAAACGGCTCTGTATTAACTAACGGACGTGTTACGGGGTATCATAGAAACAAAAAATAGCCCTACGTCGGTTTTTGGATATCGAAGGAGTGTATGGCAATACATTGCACACAGAGGTACGAGTTACTTTGATCTGCAATTGAGTGGCAAACATCTTGAACTTCTGGATGGGCAGAGAAACAGAAGGGCCGATAGATGTCCCCAGGTTGGTTATGGGTACCGTTAATCTGGAGTATAATACATTAAACTCCTAGGAGCTAACAAATATTGGAATACTGGTTCAGGGTTACGATGACGTCGTTGTTTCAATCGTTAGGGGCAAATAGGTTGATATCGTATGTGATGAATTCAAATTGAACTCAGAATTACTAATCCAGCGAAAGCCACCACAGCATTACTCTCTAGGAAACATAAGGCTTGACAATTGAATTACATGACATGGAGGTGAAGCGAGAAACAGAGGTCAAATATTTGGGGATTCCACTAGACTCCTCTGGAAGATATATGTCGAAAATACACGTCGGAAGACTACAAGGGCTCGTACGACTTCCAGGTTGATAGCAGGAAGAAGGTAGTGATACACTCGAGCACTGCAGTAATAAGACCAATGATTACCAATGAGGCGGTACTCTGGGCAGACAGAACTGAACTCAGAACAGGAAACAAAAGGTACACAAATTTCAAAGACTAGCTTACGTGAATACCAGGATACGTTCAACAGTACCCCTCCAGGTCCTTCTGGAATTAAGATCTTAACATCTTCATATATAAATATAAATGCAGGCAAGGTTGACAATTTTCAAAATGTCCGGGAGTATCAGTGAGGCGGGGAGCTGCCTTAATGGAATCAAGGTTGATATACTTTCTAGGCGATATCCCGAATTATCGATACCAAGGAGTAGTTTGACAATGAGGTTTCATTTCGATAACAAGTTTGAAATTCATTGGAGTAACAGGACAAACTGTGAGAGCGTCACAGTTGCCTACAGCTTAAACCAGTAACTGATTCACTGGTGCACTGACAGATCCTTCACAATAGATACTTGCAGTCAATGTGTAAGCACTTGTACGTTCCAGGCGGAAATATAAGCCTTAGATAGATGTGTCTCTTTCAACCTCAAAATAAAATATAGGGGGCAGAACATATCTATTCTGACCGGTAGCTAAGCGGCGACCAACGCACTTAGGTCAAACCAGGTGAACTCTAAACTGGTATGGAAATGCGTTGATAGACTTTGGGTTCGTTGCAATATTGGGTTAGAAGGTAATGAGGCAGCGGATGAACTAACCAGGAAAGAAGTACGCGCTACACGGACCAGAATCTTTCAGTGGAATCAGAAATGGGTTGTCTACGACATTGCAAAACGAAGAAAGATAACTGAGCAGTCCATGTGGGATACAAAGCCAAGCAATCGAATCAATGTTTGATTCACACCAAGAAGGGCCTCCAGACCATAGAAGAAATAGTCATTGCCATCTCACCTATCATTTGCAGTATCTTACAGTCAGTACGATTGATCAAACAAGTGTCAGAAGTGCTGAGAGAAGGGCCGCCGCCTCATCAAAAGTTGTACTGAAGACGCACATGTCACGGGAGGGGAAGAGCGAATGTTGAAGGTGATGGCAAGTGTTCGGTATATAGGGGAACTCCGAATCACTTGGCTAAACGAGTCTTATACAAATTTAACTCAACCACTTCAAGGAAGCTCAAGAGAGATTATCGCCATGTCTAGATTGAACTCCCAAATGGTATGTATCTGCTCTCACATACCATTTGGGAGTTCAATCTAGACATGGCGATAATCTGCGGACCATACCGAAACTATAGTGGCGCTATGTGGATAAAGGATATGACAAGCCGCAGGTAGTTTTGTAAGGGTAAAAATAAACGGCGTCCATATCTACAGCTACTATACCCCTTCTAGTGTAACAATCGCACAATATGACAGTATTAGGTGTTGAAAGAACAATATTGGGATCTTCGTGGTAGTCTTAAAAAGGTCACACAGAGAAGCAAATGGAATTGGTATCTGCAGCTGCGCTTGAGTCAAATACAATCCCGCCGGCTGCTGGCTATAATAATATGGCTAAGAGTGCCCATTGGCTAAACTAGGCAGGGACACCTAGCTGCTTAACTCGATTAATCAAAAATTACTCCTTGGAGTGGTTTGTTGGTGCGGGAAGACATCCAAGATGCCCAAAAAAGAACCCCACCCTTACCTATCCGAAATTAGCTAATACAGAGGTGTGCAAGCTCGTTCTGTAGAGCTGCACTCTGTGCTGGTGGGCTTTGACAATACGCTTGTAATCGAGAATAAATTAACGTAATAAGTAAATTAGCTACTGATACAAGTGAGTCATTTTAGATACAAGCCTTGAAAAATAATGTAAATTTTAATTTTGGGCTACGGATTTGCACTCAAAGTGTCTCATATGAACAAATACAAAGCCTTTTCTAGCTGAAACTCCGGCTTTCAAGTTATTTATTAGTGCTACTGGTGTCAGCCCAGGTGCTTGCTGCGTATTTCCAGATTGTCTCTGGGAGTTTTTGTAATAGCTTCCTTGAAGGTACATTGGTTAATTTTTATTGGAAAGTCTATGCATTCATATTTCTAGATATGCGGAGACGACAGATGATAATTTAATTTCTTATTTGATATGTACTCATCTAAATACTTTAAATCTGAGAAGAACTATACCTTCACCCGCATTCTTCTTTTTACGCTAAAAAATTACAACACTTTTGTAGTGAGTATTTGCAGAATTGTCAGTAATAGTATGACTTCCATCATAGTACGTTTCCGCGAACTAGCTTGCCAATTTGACGAAAGTACTTTAGAAGAACTGATAAAATAGAGATTACGTGTATATATTTCTTGGACCTTAAATTCAATTGAATCAATGCAATCAATACAATATTTCACTTTTCAGATATGTTAGATGTAGATATGTTAAAGTGGTACAATAAAGTACTCGAACAAGTGAAATAATGAAAGGAATACTAGAATAGGAATCAAACCAGCTACAAAATAATAAAAAACATGTATTTCCAGTTGAATTGACATCAGTTGCAGTTGCATTATATAGCATGCCATTTCTTGGTTTCAAATGCAATGCATTTACTATCACGGTTTTTCTTCACGTTCAAGGTGAATATTCCTTGCGCTAGACTTCAAACCATGGCGAAACATTACCTTCGTAGGTAATGTGATATCGCCACCTGTCCTCCTACATGCAAATGAAAGGTCTGATTAGTACTTTCCAATGCCAATCTTAGTTTTGAAATTTGAAAAAAATCACGAAGCTGTCTCTATACGGTGTACAGGTCCCAAAATATTTTCGGAGAAGTTAACTTGGAACCCAACCCCTAACCCAATGTAGTACCCTCTTCCTCCCTGGTGACGTGGGATAGTATAAAGAAGGACCGGAATGGCGAAGGTGTTGATTGCCATGATTTTTTTTTTCCTGCTTAGTTTTCAGACGCCGTTCAAATTTCCCCAGGAACTTAGATTTGGTTATTGCCACTGCAGGTATTGTTGCTTGCAATATGCCGAGGTATTTGTAGATGTGGTGCGAATCCATACCCTCAATTTGGAACTTATTTTGGCTGCATCCTTCGTTGTCGGTGTATTTTCCTCGAAAATTGTTTTTAAGCGACATTTCTCCAATCCCAGCCCAAATGTCGATATCTCTGCTGAACAGGATGGTGACGACCAGTTGAAGTTGGTCCTCGTCTTTGGCATACGATTTGATGTCGTCAATATAAATGATTTGATGTACATTTCGACAATATGTCATGTTTGACCTGGAATCCGTATTTGCTTTCATGCAGAAGATTGGGATAGTGGATTCAAAGCCAAACAAAACCACAGCGGACTTAGAGAGTCGTCTTGGAAAATGCTATGCGTTATTGCTATCTCTCCTGATATTTGTGAGGATACTGATAGCTTCGTACCCTAATTCTTCACCGCTGTCCTCAGGAGAAGAACCACATTCGAGTTGATTCGGGCGTAATGCTTGTAGTAATCATAAATGTAGTATGGAGTTAAAGGTGAAGTAGGCTGTCGACATATTTCGTTTTTGGTGGGCAGCCTGCTATAAAGCTGCCGTATCGATTATAAGCTGTTATTTACAGCCTCGGAAGCCTTTTGCACATCCTTTTCGCTCCTCTGCTATCAATTGATGAACATCAAGATGCTTTGAGATGTCTGCGCACAGAACTGACGTGAAGACCTTGTAGATGGAAGGAAGACAAGTAATTGGTTGATATTTGCTCCTTGGGGATGAGGAAAGTTACCCCCTTGGTGAAAAGTACTGGAACTAACTCAAGGATCGGCAATCATCTGATTAAATTGATTTCCTGTGAGTGCTCTTCAACCGCCTCAGACGAAAGTTGTGAATCTTGTCAACTCCTGGCGCCTTTCAATTGCCTGCCTTACCAAGGGCTCTTTCTACGTCAACTTCAGTTACGTCAGGTATGGTCATTTCCGGGAGGGCCTCGCATGAACGCATAAGGTGTGGGAGCCACGCTGCTTCTAAATTGCAACGGCTGGATACGCTCCAAACAGTTTCCAATGATGTTGGCAACGCATTTGTTCACTCTTGGTGCTTGCGTGACACGAGTAATCTCCTTTCTCCACATTTATTGAGCCGAAATACCCAGAATGGTACAGTCCTCTTGTGCGGATCTCTGTTATTGGCTCGAAGATGTTGATTATAGAAACGAATAACCGTGGCAGATGCAACGTAGACCAGGCTGTGAACCTCTGTCGCAGTAATCTCGTTAGCCAAACGATCAGGTAAAAGTCTGTTAACCGCAGCAATGATGTTAGTAGTTGTTGAAGTAAACTTTAGTTTTAGGATCTTCGGCCTAGCGTCTGAGAGAATCTCAGCATATTTTGTAAATGCGACCTGGAATGAGGTCAAAACCTGATTATAAACTGGGTCAACATCCCCACTTACTTCACCTTCTCCTGACTACTGAAAGAAATACTTACAGGTGAAGTACTTGTGTTGCTCCGTTGGCTAATTCGGTAAGTTGAGTCCACACCGAGCTCACCGGAAACTTCTTAGAAGATTTATTGCCTAGTTGGAAGCGCAACTCGCTTGTTATTCACTATCATCTGGTATTGGTTGACAACCTTTCTGTTCTGGAACGGATAATGCGTCAAGAAGTCGGTGTCTGTGATTCTGTCCGAAATCCGTGAGACGGTAATAGGCGCGGACGATAAATTCGTTTAGTTGATTCGTCCAAACCCTACGACGACTAGGTCTTTCGTTCTTGGTGGTTGGCGGCATAACCGCCAAAATATCCAAGGGCAAACAGCCGTTTTGGTGCTGTTGTTGTTAGCTTCGTATTCCTGGGGTCCCATTAAAATTATTAAGAATATCGCCAATTTTTTTTGCCACGAGTATTGGGGTAGAAGTTAACCCTGAAACAGGGCCCCTGAGATAGAGTGTAACGTTACTGTAATTCATCTAATAGGCGCGTCGATTCATTCACCCCGGATTATGGATTTTAATTCGCCCTGGTGAAGGCGATCTATCTCGCGAAGTCCATACGAGTAATATCTATGGTAAAAGGAAATATGTCGGCAGAGCCAGCCTCAGACGAAGCAGTGGCGTAGCCGATGATATCAGGTGGCGGCTAGGCATATCCAATCGATGGACCTTGACATTCTTTACTAAGCCAGGCCTAGATCAGACACTGTTTGCTGCGCCGTTGATAATAACCATGATCACTTTTGTCGTGATTCGCGAAGGAATTTTTTGGTTTTCTATTTGGTCATATCACTTTTCCTCATAATATTCATTTGACTTGTATTGTTTTATAACATTCCTGTACGCCTTCGACTGATTCGGTTACCGATTTTATAATGTTGTGAATGTTCAAAGAATATTTCCTTCTTTTTCGAAGCGGTATGCTCATTCATTCGATGTAGTACGCGTCTCTCAATCCAAATCGGTTCATGCCTATATTAATAATTCATCTTCGAATACTTATTTAAAGACGGTTCACAGATATTTATTTCTTCTGATGTATCTTTTAAGGGAATCGTATTTTATTTTATAGCTTTATAGCTGTTGCCCTTTCTACCTTATAATGTTGCTCTCCCTACCCCCTTCTGCCATTAGTTTCAATTTTAGGGCCATGGCCGAATAGTCTTTTTACCCACTGTAAATATGTGGGTAGTTTTCGGTTTAAAGTCGGCATCCTTGGCAATGGAACAGTATTTCGATTCAGTCTTTCGGGAAACCGTATTGAAACTGAAGGTGGTTGGTAAAATGAGTTTACACCGTGTTCTTTCAATATGTCGAAACCGATGCAGACACAATTTTTGTTAAATGAAGTTAGTAAATTTATTCATTTAACGAACGGGAAAGTTGGGCAAATTGTAAACGAATTAGTGGACATTATTCTGAATAAAGTGAAAGCAAAGGACACGCTATTTTGCAGACTGTTCAGTGAGAAATTAATTTGTGGCAGTTATCGCGATCAGATTAAAATAAATGAACCAGATGAATTTGATTTAAACATCCTTTTGAATTTATCCAAAGCCAAAGTAGTGAAAAACGAGGAAAATCATCCAGGTTTCGTTAAGGTGGACCTAAGCGCTTATAAGTGCGATGAAAATTTTAAATCATTTTTGCAACGTTTCACAAACAGACGCTGCTTTCTTCTCGTTTCCAATTTACAATCGTGGTTTGAAAGCTGCATAAGCAGGGTGAAAATACACAATTCTGTCATCGAACTCAGAAGTTACAAGTTTTACGTTAAGGTACGGAAAGCCGGCCCAGCACACACCATCTCTTTTGAAACCCAGGAAGCGGCATCTGACCCTTATTTAACAACTGGGTTCCGATTCAGTGTTGATCTTGTGCCAGGGATCCAGTTCGATCAGGATGACTGGCCATCTGAAATTGTCCCGGATCGTGACAATCATAAATGGGTTGCTATTCCGAAACCCTTAAACGGCTCCGGTAACGCAGAACACTTGCTGTTTGTTCCTTCCTATTCGGTGCAGGAATCCCACATTATGTTGGCGAAAAATAGCAAAAAGAATGCTCTCCGTCTAATAAAAAAAATTCGTGACAGGAAGAATATCCAGAATTTGAAAAGTTATTTCATAAAGACGGCTTTTTTTGTGGAAGAGTGAAAGAAAAGGATCTAAATTTTGGGACCGATCTATTGACGATTATAGTGAAAAAGGTAGGCTAGCCGCATCTTATCAGATAATTGTGACACTCTAATGTTTTCTGCAGATGCTCGACATGTTAAGGAGTACGTTTGAAGCGACGCGTCCTAAAATTTTACTGGCATCGAAAATTCAACATGTTGGATAAATTCAGTCCCACTCAAATTGACACTATGCGAATGCAAATAGAATCTGCGATAAGACAATTTCGAAGCTATCGAAATACAAATATGTTATTCGATTTATTTCGTAAGTTCGTAAGTTTGTCCTTTTTACAGTTTTTCTTTATAAGCTTTCGTTGCAGTAACTGACAAAGAAAAGGAACAACTCCTAGCAAGGATGCAAAAAAGGCCGAAGTAATTCACATAATATCATAAGAATTAATTGGAGGCACTTTGTTATCGGACTTTCGCGCATCATCCTCAGTCTATGGTGGATTTTTTCAGGAAAACCGAACGGGTGATAGGAGTGTCTGAGATTGGATTGAAACTTGAATTTCATTTGCTTACAGAATTTTGTTTCGTTAATTTTAATAAAATTTAGAATTTCTAAACGTATCTTTCATCATTCCCCGGGTACGGATTGTCTTCCAAGCAGAAGAGCAGGCATCTCGCCCATCAATACTTCTAAAGGGAGTAAAACTACTTTGCTCGATTTTCTTCGCTCCACCTGCATTTTCTGTAAATATGCTACTTGCACTCATGCGGAAATCCTGCGAATCCGAGGCCTTCTCCAGAGAATAAAAGAAGGGGATGATCATTAAGATTTCAAACAAGGACATCTGTTTTGATTGTAGAGGCGATTAGAGGGGTATCTGCGTCCGACAGGGAGCAGGCTGGTGTTGGCTGTGGTTCCTCCTGCAATGGTCACATCAACACCCTCCAAATCATTTGGCAACAGTGTGCGAAATCTATTTTCGCTTCACCCTCTATTCATCGATTTCGAAAAAGCTTTCGACCTGCGTATGCAGGGAGGGTGTCTGGCCTTTTCTACGGGGAAACTAATAGCTATTATCAGAGCGATATATGCATCTTGTCACCGATATAATTTCTTCTTGTTATCGTTGACGTTCTTCCCAGTGCCTTATCCGAAGCACGTGGCGGAATTCAGTGGACGACGACATCTTTCCTCAAACACTTTGATTATGGTGATGACATCTGTTTGCTCTCGCATTGGGCCAAGGACCTTGACTTGGATTTGAAAATGGAGTTGGACTGAGCATACACACTAGCAAAACCAAGGTTCTCAGCCTGACGGGTCATCGCACTGCATTAATGTAATTTGCATATGTAATGTGGAAGTGAGGTTTCTGTTGACGGTAGTACCGAACTCGCTGTTATTCGACGCATCAACAACGCTAGATTCGTTTTCCCTGCTTTGACTAAAATCTGGAAATGCAGTTATTTCAATACCAAGACTGTTGAGGCTGTTCAGTGCTAGGGTTCTGTGTTGCAATATGGCAGAAGCATATGGCAAGTGACCTCCTCTGGAATTTAAAGGGTCCAAATCTACGTCAATGCTCATTTTGGAATTGCGAAATTTTCCATATCTTGAAATAATAATAAGGAGGATACTTTGTGCTGTTTGAGGTGTTACTCTTGGAAGATGGACATTTATTAAGGCTGGATATACGACGTTGTTAAATAATTAGCAAACGCCATTTTTCGATAGTTAGTGTTAAGTCCTGTTTTAGCCACGGTGACTTGCGCTTTTAAAACTCTCTCTTTGATTGGAATTTGGCGAGAAACAGCTGTTGTATCTCGTCAGGTGGCTTAAGTATCCGTTTTGTCTTGCTTGGTCATTGTGACGTAGAGTGATTAACTGCGAGGACATTAATGTCAGTTTTGAGCACCACTTTTATTGTTGGATGAGTATCGTAGTACACCGCAGTAATCAGTAGCACATGATTTATGTTCTTTTTAATACGCAAGTCGATCAGATGTAGCGCTTTTTGCAGATCAATTGACTAATATGTTGGTTGTTCAGAGGAAACAAAGGTTAGAGTGCAATCTCAACTCAATACAGTGCGCAATTGGTCTACTTTTGGGAAGACAAGATATAATCTCCAGTGAGTATGATTTACATTGCAGTCTACAGCAGCAACCAACTTGCATCCTAATATACCGGTAAAATGTTCCGACGGCTTGGTGAGAATTTTTAATTTTGATTGGCAATATATTATGGCGGCGCGATGGTTGAGAGGGTAGAGCGTCAGCCTCTCAAGCTCCTTGTTCTGGGTTCGAATCCCAGTCATCAAGGGTGTATGTGTTCGTCTAGTGTTTTTTTCGCTGAAACTGCAGCACAGTCTGACTGTCTGGATGCCTCATACTCCACTAAGGAGTGAACAGGAAAAACTAATATACTATGTATGTTGTTATTCCTTCGATCAGTTTTGTCAGCCTTATGGATGCTGTTCACAGATGAGCTTCGCAGTTCTCCCCCAGATGGTTGTGTCTGATTCTCCTTAATTATATTAATTCTAATTAACATTCTCGTTCTAGCATGAGTTTTGTCGTCTGAATGCTTTGCATCGTAAAAGAAGAACCGACGAATGCTGAAAGTGTTGAAGCAAACTTCGTCATAGAATTTACTTCCCGTGGAAAAGCTTGAAAATGGGATATCTGGCCACCCTTTACGGGAATTTGAAACTTGTTTGTTTTTCGTTGGTGTCCAGTGCAGACTTGTTAGCACTGATGAAGGGAACAAGTGGTTCCCGGTATTTGCAAGAATAAGTATCTACACCAACGAAAAAGAGACAATAACTTTTTTATTATTTCACATAATTAATCGTTGGGAAGACCGCATAAATACACTCAGCTTTACGGGAATGTTTCATACTTATTTTCTTTTGTAAAGTTTTGCGTAAACACAAAACCTTATTAAAATCGGTTCAATGTCTTTCTGTTTCGATTTACTCGAAAACTGCTATACCAATTGTCACGAAATTTGGTAAGAACAAAGATATACGTACTATATGTGCACATATGTATGCTTTTGTGCACGAAGTAAATCGAAAATATATGTACGATCAGTTTGTAAACGTGCATGTATGTATATAGTATCCGGAGATAGGCAGTTTGTTGGTTTAGGGTGAGGATAATATCTATGTTTGTTTGGAAAAATATGAAGGAATATATTGGATTTATAGCTATATACGGATGAGCGTATATAGCCCGAAGCGCGAGCTTCCGACTTGTTTGCAATTATCTTGAAAATGGTTGAATCAGTTGATATGAAATTTGATAAAAGTACTAGAACTGTGAAGAACAGACAGTGAATGACATGATTTTAAGTGACAAGCCTCCATTCACTGGCTGGTTAATAAACCTAGAAATCATCATTAGCAGTTCGAATGCTACTGCCAACATATTCAGTACGGAAAAGCTAAATAGATGTGTTAAATTTGTTGGTATATTACCTAGATTTCCTTTTTCCGTATCTAATCGTATTGTTGAAGTTTATATGTATGTTCCAGTAAGATGATATACACATGTATTTGCATAAATGAATGTATACTGATGATCATTACTTCAATGAACTGTAAACTGATAAACCAGAATCTACAGATAATCATTTAAGTGAAATAAATCATGCATCACATTCGCCGAACTTTGATTGTGAGTTCTATCCTACGCAGAAAAGCTTATCATTTCTAGAATATTGATAATTCTTTTCTTTGAAAATTGAATTCTTTCTTTTTAAGGTTTTGTGTGAAACAAAACCTTATTAGAATCGAGACGGTGTCTGTCTGTCCGTCTGTCTGTCTGTCTGTCTGTCTGTCACACCCGATTTATTCGGAAACGGCTGGACCGATTGTCACGAAAATTGATGAGAGTATGTAATCTGGCGTTCCCTTTACATGCAGTAAGTGGCGCCATTTTGTGTTAAGTTTAAAGGGGGTCTCCCCATACATTTGAATGGAGGGTGCAAATTTTTTTTCCCAGAATGTAGCCATGTTGGGTATCAAATGAAAGGTCTCAATTAGTACTTTTCGAAACTGGTTCAATATTTGACTGTAGGTGAAACGTAGGGGAGTGAGGGCTCAAAATATGACCCCCAAAAAGTGTAACAGGTCTCGTTCTCAGAACCTATCCAACCGAAAAATCTGAAAAAAAATCACAGTGGTGCATCTCTACTAAATCTAGGCCTCAAAATATATCCGGTTCTGATATCTGCACAAATAAAGTTAATAATAGTATATTTATACATTTTAGAAATTTACCCGCCACCCCTCTTATGTTCATCCCAGAAGTACAATTTGGCATGTGTGTAATGAGGAACATAATGCACAGTTTGGTCAAGTTTGAAGAAAATCCAACTATTATTAACAAAGTTATAGGGGGTGAAACTTCACATTTTTTTGTGAATTTCGGGCACTCTACAACCTGCATGACGTCATCATCACATATCAATTCGTCAATACCACAACGAAATGAGTTCTTTTGAATTGGGTCCCAGAGAATTATTGTGTTTTAGTTTTTTAGTTATTTGCCAACCAGACATGTGTGTATGTAGGTATATAATATATGCTTGCTAATGAACTTTGCGGGTAGTGCCTAATTCAAATAGATATAAGAAGTAAATCGGAAATATGGGTACGATCCATTTATATACGTGCATATATGTGTACAGTATTCGGAAATTGACAGTTTGTTTGTTTAGGGTGAGCGGAATATCTATGGCTGTAATATGTAGGTATGTCTCGTAGTTTGGAAAAATATGAAAGATTGTGTTGAACGGATAGAAAAATGTGCGTTGAAATTTCCTACATAAGATGAACACAAAACCTTTATACTTGAAGCACGAGCTTCCGGTATTCCGACTTGTTAAGGTTTTGTGTAAACACAAAACCTTATTAAAATCGGTTTACCGTCTGTCTGTCTGTCTGTCTGTCCGTCACACGCATTTTTCTCGGAGACGGTTATAGCGATTGATACCAAATTTGGTAGAAAGGTGGGAACTGTGAACGCTCGCACATACAGGGAGTTACATCCTTTTACGTTGAATTGAAGGGGGGGTCCCCATACATGCAAAAGGGGGGTGTAAAATTTTTTTTCATCAAATTTAGTCATGTGGGGTATCAAATTAAAGGTCTCGATTAGTACTTTTCGAAGCCGCTCTTAGTTTTGACATTTCTTGGAAACGTGGGGAGTGCGGGGGCTTGAAAGTTATCATTTCTTTAAGGGGGCCATTCTCAGAAACTACGAAACTGAAAAATCTGAAAAAAATCAGGAGGCTGCCACTATATGGTGTCTTGGCTCTGAAATACCTTTCATACCGATATCTGTTCAAAGAAAGTTAATAATAGTATATTACTATAATTTTTTGTAATTGGCTGGAAACCCCGCTTAAATTCATCCTAGTGGCACGAAATTCTGCAGTGATGTAGGCTATAATGTAGAGCATGATCATACCAAGTTTGATGGAAATCGCACTATTACTAACAAATTTATAATACGTCGAAGTTGTTGCTTCTTTGAAAATTGAAGACTATGAATGCCAATATGACCCGAAAGTGAATACTCTCCCATAATATATGGATATATGACGTGCTACGTACTAAGAAATACACAAAACCTTTCGTACCTGAAGCGTCCAGCTTCCGGTTTCCCGACTTGTTTTTTGACTAATCTCAGAGATATGTACTTTATTTTGGGCATACTACATATGTATATAAACAGTTTTTCCGCGTTTTGCAGGTACGTTTTGCAGGTACGTTTTGCAAAATAGCCCAGGTTAATGAGTTTCACCAAACAACAGCAGACATACAAGAACTTGAAATCAGCTTTAACTCAGAAGAGAACTTGAGCTTGAGGCAAGTGGCTCTAATCTGCGCATGCAATTAAATTGATAAGTAAAAATATTGGGTTGGGGAAAAAGAAATGTCGCATTTTGTCGATAGAGGCGACACTTAAACATATCTTGTGTTGTACTTATCGCATCGGATCATACTATACGGCGATTTGAAGACGACAATCTGGGCTACAGGTGTCTCTTTGACAGTGTTGTGGTCGAACGTTTCAGTCTCAAGTTATACCGTGTTAAAGATGGAGTCCACCAAGCAAGAAATTCGTCATATTTGCTCTTTTCACTACCTGAGAGGTAAAAATGCAACGAAGGCGGCCTACAAAATTTGTGAAGTTTGTGGCTCCGATACTGTAATGATTCGCACAGTACAGCGTTGGTTCGATCGATTTCGTTCTGGTATAGTGGATGCCGAAGATACACCCCGTACTGGTAGGCCAATCGTCGAAGAAATCGATAAAATCGTCGAAATCATCCAAGTAGACCGGCATGTGTGCATTCGCTCGATTCGCCAGGAACTGGGTATAGACCATAAAACCGTTTGGAACCATTTGCAGAAGATTGGATTCCAATAAAAGCTGGATGTTTGGGTGCCACAAGAGTTGACACAAAAAAGTCCCTTGGACCGAATCAACGCCTGCGATGCACTGCTGAAACGGAACGAATTCGACCCATTTTTGAAGCGGATGGTGAGTGGTGATGAAAAGTGGATCACGTACGACAACCTCAAGCGAAAAAGATCGTGGTCGAAGCGTGGAGAGCCGGCCCAAACCATCGCCAAGCCTGAATTGACGGCCAGGAAGGTTGTGCTGAGTGTTTGGTGGGATTGGAAGGGAATCATCCACTATGAGTTGCTTAACTATGGCAAGCCAATTTGGGCTCTGATAACACTTTGCCCAGACATGTGATGAGGAAGCTCGGTGTTGGCGATCGAAACGACAACGGGCCGTCATTAGGTGGATGCGGACTCAGGACTCCCAGCATCCTAAACAAAAAAATTCACTTTGGCCTGGTTTAGGTCTGAACTTACTTACGACGAACTTCACTTCAATATAATTCGCACTCATGTCGTTTTTGCTATTATATATGATCTATATGTTGTTCGGCAGTGGAAGAGCTGTCTTACTAATCTGACAGCAGGTATATTGAGTAGCCTTCCTAAAAACAGCAGCATTGGACTGCTATCAAAAATGCTCTTTTCTCGATCAACGCAAACATGTCGAAGGGGCGTTACAAGATCTGACTGATCGTGACATCACGAAAACGGATCGATAAACGAGATTAGCAGCTTGATTGACCGCAGTGAGTGATGGCGGCCATGACATGTCCGAACTCAATGTTGAGTCTGATTATTCTGTGACCCCACATAGAGGGCACATCCGACATTCTCCAGTTCCTGACGAGCCCGTTCCTCAGAGTAGTCCCTAGAGTTATGCCTAGTACCTCTTGTCTGGTACTATTCATAAATGCTAGAGCTCATATTTCCGTAGTTTTTCCATCGTTAGCTGCAGAGAGAGAAAACTGATCTGTTACTGATTTGCTAGGAGTGAAGCCTCTTTGGTATGGGCGGATGATGTTTGAACCGCTTGATGTAGTCGGTCGTCTTCATATTTAACCAATCCGGCTGTAATTCCATCGGCTTCTGGCATTTTATGATTTTAAAGTCGATGAATTGCACGGGCTAGTTATTCCATGCTTGGTGCTGTCAGAGTTTCTCCGCCGTCTTCTGTTGGTGGGACCTCTAACTCACCGATATTTTAGTTGTTGAATGGTTCATCAGAACGCTCAACCCATCGCCTCAATATGCTTTACGGTCTGAAATCAGATTTCTCTCTTTGTCTCGGCAGGATTAGCATCGGGATGTATAAGGCTTCATTCTACTGACTTGTTGTTCCCTATACTTTTCGAGTTCACACACGTGCTGATGTATAAGTCTTCCAGGCTGCCTTTTTTTGTTGTGAAGTTGCTTCTCCACTCGAAGAAGTTCGTGAAAGGTCTTTACGTCTGCGTTCTTTGAGAGTGCAGCTTAACCCGGTATGCAGCATTCTTCTGTTATGGATGGCTTCAGTGTTCACTCTCACCTGATTGTTAGAGTGGATTCGAGGTGGTATTATGTATTTTGACATGACACATTCATCAAGGTTGAGAGGTGGTGGCGCTAGATTATCATGTAGTCAATTTTGTTAAAAGTGGTCCAGTCTGGAGAGGCATACGTATGTTTTGGGATCACTTTGCGCGCAAACCAGGCGCTTCTAACAACCATCTCGTTGTCATTGCCGTTTTTAGGTAAGCTATGGGAGCCAATCGTCGTCTGCATACGAGCTCCGTCCCTAATTGGCTGCTAAAATTTCCGAGTCAGGTTTTGATATCATATCTGAGGCAGACTTTCTAACTTCTACTGCCCCGTAGAAGGTATCCTTTTCCGATTCTGTAGCCCCCTCTGTACTTAAATGAATATCGGTATGGAGGGTATTTTGAGGCATTGGCACCAAATATTCACTTTTCGATTTTTGGGTTGGGTAGTTTCTGAAAATGGATTCATGAAAAAAGTGATGAATTTCCAGCCTCCGCATTCACCTATCTTACATAAAACGGAAACCATTGGTTCAACTTTGAAAAGTACTCATCGTGACCTTTCATTTGATAATCCACATGACTATATTCGGTGAAAAAACGACTGACACCTCCCTTTTGCATGCATGAGGCCCCTAAACTCAACGTGGATGATATTCACTGTGTGCAGGGGGGTTCAGAGTTCCCATTTTTCTATCAAATTTCGTATGAGGAAAGTTGCAGTCTCTGAGATAATAGGTGTGACAGACAGGGAAACAGACAGTAAACCGATTTTACATAATAAGGTTTCGTTTTATACCAAACCATAAGATTAGATGTTGGTATATATGTGGCCGGGAAGGATTCGCAGCATTCGAAATTGATTTCGACTGTTGCGAATGCGAACAAATAGATGGCGCCACTTTTTAGAGCTCGCCATGGGGGTGGAGGACTTGCGATGAAAGTGTGCCATCAGTTTGGGGCAGAAAGAACCACATGGAGACGGATCGTTCTCTTCTACCTCTAACCTTGCGATAGACGATTGTCTTCCGGTGTAGCATTTATAAATTTCTTTAAACTCTTTCGTTACAATTAGTGGAGTTTTAGTTTGTGTATAGAGAGCATCGATATGTATAAATCATTCTGATCAAGTATTTACGGTTGTTTTATTATTCATTATTTTGGGAATTCTGCGCTCGATACTAAAGTGAGATTGTTGCAGTGAGGACTAGTTACGGAGCAAAAATAAATAGCTAAACTTACATTACCAATGCAAAGTTAGCTAAATATATATAATTTATACGCATCGAAACTGTTCAACCGATCAGCATGAAATGAAAATCGATCTCAATAAAACAGCATTCAATTACTACAAAGGCTATGATTCAAACCATGCCCTCATTGGCCCAATAGCTACATTGTGCTTACATTGCCACATTTCAAAATAAATATATGGTATGTGAAGTTGTACCCATTCCCACCACCCACTGACTAGCCAGAGGAACGAATATAATAAAATATTATAACGGCATACTCACGTTCAAAGTGCAAGGATAGTTACGTCTCTATGGGTTCTACGTGAGCATCTGTGCAGTGGACTTAATCCCGTGGTCTTACTAAGACCCGGATTGATTTTGTGACCACAATCAGAGCTCCGTTGAGAAAAGCACAACGGTACCAGTCTATACTGAATACTCAGCTCAGTTTATTCATACTGTTGGATGAAAGACCTACCTAAATCATTACCTAACTTTCGGCATCCGTGTCGAACCGTAACATCACCTTTGAGGTCCGAAGGTCTCTTTTTCGCTTGAACGTAACCACAGTCCAATGAAGCTCCCACAATGGGCCCAACCGCAAAAAACCGAGTTGAATTCACATGCTCTAGGATTTCTCTTGAAATATGAAAATTCGAGGGCTATCCAGGTTCCCATGGTATCAGTAATATATAGTCCTGGTAAGGTTTCGTGACCGAAGCCACTTGAGATGAGTTCCCATGCAGACTCGAGTTTGATCGCCCTTTGAGCATCCACCTACTGTGAATCCAGTGTTTCTCGATGCCACCACGAGGAGGTACTCCACAGCCACTTGGTTTTGGTTTAGCCGACAGGGTTCCCTTCTTCCAGTACCCAAAAAAATCTGTACTTTTTGCAAATATATACAGGCAGAACAATATCTGCCGGGTTCAGCTGTTATTAGATAAAGAGGCAATCTGGTAAATTCATACACGACTTGAATTAAAGCGTTAAAGGAAAGTCAGTTTCCAAAGTGTAATACGTGTGTTGGTTATATGTTCCCTTCGGTTCTTTTCCTTTCCGCTCTAGAGAGTGGCAGTTATGCATGTTAATTATTGATTGAAATTAAACTGTTTAGGGATCAAATGGGGGGTATTTGTACTTACTGGCAAACTAAGGCGTGGGCCGGCTGTCAAAAACAAACTGACTGTTGCGCGGCTGAATTTTTGCATAGGTATCCAACAAAGACCCACAAGTATAGGAGAACTATTTTTAGAAGACTACGTGCTTGTGTGTGTGTTTGCAGTGGGGGAGAGGAAAAACCTTTGAACACTCAAAACTTACTTGTCCATTGTTCTCGATTCCTCCGTCTAACGGAATATCCCGGATTCGTTTATGTATCCCAGGATTTTCGTTAGTGGATGTGATGCTACCCGCTGCATTTGGAGCACATGAGCACCAAAAATCTGATGTCTGATGCGTTCATAGGCGGGGCATTCACATAGAAAATGCTCCGTGGATTCCGCTTCCTCATTACAGGATGGACACGTATCATCTTGGATAATTCCTATTCTGAACATATGCCCGGCTAGTGAGTTATGCCCAGTCAGAATGCCCACAATAATTCTGCAAGTCTTCCTGCTTTTCGACAGGATAAACTTTGCAGGATGTTTGTTTGGTTCTGACAGGAAAAGTTTGGTCTGTCTAGCAGCATTAAGGCTTTGCCACCTGTCACTATGGGAGCTTCTTCCCAGTTTTTGATGGCAAGCAACAGCCAATGCTACCGAAACCGCAATTGCTGGTTGTTGGTTGATCAAAGTACGACTCCAAGCCCTCAATGCAGCGTGATTATCGCTACAGATTGCAATGCGCCTGCCCTTCAACCCTTTAGCATCGCATACACTTCAGCCTGAGAGACCGTTGTATTGTCTCAAAGGAGAAGCCCACTTCTCGTTTTTATTAGAGAGGTAGACTCCTGCTCCAGATCCATTTATGGTTTGTGAGCCATCGGTGTAGAAGACGTCAGTATATCCTGACACGCATTCTTCTGGTTCGTCCCAGTTTTTTCTTCGTTTCAAGATAACATCATATCATCTACCAAATAGATGTATGGGGATCTGAGAATCGGAAGGCATTGTGAAAACTAGATTCAGTTCTCCCAATGACTCTTTCAATGCTCTGTGCCGTTCGCCAACACGATTCTCTCTGGCGGCATCACAGAGTTTTTGGAAGGGCGCACAGTCAAAAGCCCCTTCAATGTCCACGAACACCCCTATTGCGTACTCACCGTTCAGAGTTGCATCCTCTATTTTCGAAAACAAAGAATGAATAGCAGGCTCACAGGACTTTCCACGTTGGCAAGCATGTTGGTTTTAATTTAGTGCGTGCGACCTTAGTGCCCTCTCGCGAATGTGACGGTGAAGTCTCTCCAGACATTTCAGCGAAAATTATGTTAGGCTGATTTTCCTGAAGTTCTTTGGTTTTCCCATCTTTGGTATGAAGACTACCTTCACCGTCTGCCAAGAGCCAGACATCCTCGAAAAATATTTCTTAGAATTTGCTCTAAGTGCTCCATACCTTCCTTTAGCATCGCTGGGTAGATGCGATCTATGCCAGGTGCTTTGAAGTGTTCAAATGATAGTGTAGTAGCTCTCGCTTTTTCTTTAATAACAATCGCTCTTGCAGTGTCCCAATTCCCTTTGCAAAACCTTCGTGTTGAAGAGCTTGAAGAAACCGGCAATTCACTTCTTCTCACTTCTGAGACCTGCTCTTCCGGGTGGTGTACTTCCAAGAGAGTCTGTATAGACATAACTCTGAAGTTGATGAAAGTGCCATCCGGTTTTCTAAGAGAGTCCAACTTGGCCAACTCATCCTTATTAAGGACTTTGCACAGTCTGGAAGTCTCCTTTTCATCTTTCCGTTACTCACAGTATGTTCTAAACAAGTCTCGTTTCGAACGTTTTACGAACCTGTTATATTCGCGCTGTGGTGTTCCGGAGGTTTAGCCAGTCTTCATCTTTATTGCTTTTGCAAGCACGATTTAGAAGTCATCTGGTTGATTTCCTGAGTCTCTGCAGTTTTACCACGTTGGCTTCAGTAAATAGAACAAGCCTCTTCAAAGCACTCTAGAAAAGTGCGTTTCAGGGTTTTCAATTGATCTTCTATCGCCAAAGGAGTCCTTTGTCGCTTAGGAAGCTCAACTTTGTCGGCAAGAAGTTCATTCAGCTTCGTCCAATCCGTTTTCCTAGGATTCCGTCTTTGTATTATAGGCTGTTCGCCTGCAATAGTTAGTTGACGGTGATTTGAGAAGGAGACTCCATCTAGCACTCGTCAGTTTCTAAACAACAACAACACAATTTTGAAGTACAGATTGTTAGGTCACTGGACGTAGGGGCGCACCCTACGTTTGTGGTCATCAGACCAACTTAAGTGATAAAATCAAACAGCTTCTATCCTCTAAGATTACATTTGCTATTGCTCCAACAAATATACTGAGCGTGCGCATCACAAGCTATTAAAAGTGCAAGGCCACTTGATTCTGAATACACTACCAGATCCCTTAGTTCTTGCGTCGGCGGAGGGCACAAAGAAGCATAGGGTAAATCAGTAGAGGCAACTATAACGCTTCTCCTCTTACTATTAACCTGGTATTGTATGTTGACCGCAACAAGGTCCTGGGGACAGAATTGCCTCAGCATGGTTGCCTCTAATTATTTTGACATTAGAACGCAGGCCCTCAATCTCGAAGATCTTTCATCGAAGAAGATCTTAGCCCCCTTGACTGATCTAATACCACAGATTCTGTTAAAACGAACCTGAAATATATAGGGACAGTCCTGCAACTTTGTCAGCTATGCCGCCAGTAGATAGCAGGTTGATTTGACTATTTCTTATGTTTGTAGCAACGTCTATGTCCTCATTCCCAAGAAGCTTCGCCTTCTTTCGTAGTGCTTTCGGTTTTCATCGACTAGGCTAGACTCACAGGCAATACTGTAGTCCCTTCTCCTTTGCAGCTAAAGTTTCCTTCAGCCGAGCCTTCCTCTCCCGTATTTTAGAAGCGTTAGACAACAGTGTCACCGACAGGCCGGCTGTAGTCAGGTTTCCAATTCCTCTCATTAAGGGAGTTGCTGTTCTATCCTTTTTGGCTGATCGCGCGTAGACCCTGGGTGTAGGTTTTCCACTCAAGAAGGGAGTCTGTCTTTCACAGATGTCTCCGTGGGGGAACATGAATTAGGTGAGACCTCCAAAATCCGTGCCTCGCCCACGACCTAATTTTTCAAACTCGCGAGTGGATTTGAAGTCTGTGAGTTCTTACTACTTTAAGAGTTACAATCCTTTGTTTCCATCTTCATGTGTTTTTGTACACCCTTAGTGTAGTAGTAAACTACCACAAGCTCCCCCACCACGTGGTGTCCGAAGGGGAGTTCAGAAAGCTAAGTTGAAGATCAAAGGTTGTCAGATGGGTTAGAGTTGCAAAAAGTGAAAAGTAGACAATTCGAATTTATATTCCTCACGTATACACAAAATTATCGGACAAACTGTATGCCAAACAATTCCTCATGCAATTCTAGGCAATATTTTTTCAATTTTTTAACCGTTAAACAGTCATTTTAATTTCTAAAAAAATCGCAGCCTTTACACCACTTCATAAAACCTATAATAGCTAGAGCATTGGCATAAACCTTGCATTGCAGCTGGGACCGTTCTGGAACACAAAATTTGCTTGTAAAAATAGAGAGAGCTCCGTAGAGTAAGCTTTCCAGATGCAAACATTTTGTTTTACTCCTCTCCATAAATTTTGATGTTTAAATCAATTTTTTCGAATTTTAACATACACAATATGTTAATTTTCTAACGAAAAGTGAATTTTCATTTTATCGTGATAACAACATCTCATCCTGAGTGCTTAATTTGTGGTAGTTATAATGAGTTAAGGGGGTCATCCCGTGCGTCAGATCCGCGGAATCGATTTTTTAAGGTTTTGTGTGAAACAAAACCTTATTAGAATCGAGACGGTGTCTGTCTGTCTGTCTGTCAGTCTTTTTTTTTTCCCGATGGAAGGTGGAAAGCTTCAAAAGCTACTGCAGGCTCCTGCCACACGATTATGTGGGACTCTTACCCACTAAAACCACCTCCTTCTCCTTCCACTCTCCCCGCGGGACTCCCATTTGGTATTACGTCGCGGGGCTGGATCAGAATTTATTCTGCGCTCATGTCAACATTCGTGTTCCTCTCGCGTGCATTCTTTCGGATGACTCCCTCCTGCCTAAGCTTCTTTCCGATGGCTGTAATCACTTTTTCAACTTCAGTCCATATACCCTTGGCTTTCACCATAAGCTCCATGATATTTTCGGGTGTAAAGTGCTCCCCGGTTGTAGCTTCTAATGTAGCCCTTTCGGTTTCGAATCTGGGGCAGTGAAAAAAGACGTGATCTGCGTCTTCTGGAATGTTTGCACACTGTGGGCAATATGGCGAATCATCACGGCCAAATCGATACAGATATGCTCGATAGCCTCCGTGTCCGCTCAAGAATTGAGTTAGGTCGAAACCTACTTCGCCGTGAGGTCGCTCGATCCATTTCCGGATATCCCATATGATTTTGTGAGTCCAACGGCCTTTTTCTGACTCGTCCCACTTCTCTTGCCATTCCGCGACAGTTTCAGCTCGTGCGAACTGTCGCCGACGGGCAGGAGATTCTCCGGTGAGGTACGTTCGATCGTAAAGTCGTTGTATTTTTTTCGCCAGAATCTCAATCGCGATCATTCCTGCTATCACGCAAGCTGCTTCATTAGAAATTGTTCTGTAAGCGCAACATGTTCGGAGTACACTTATGCGATACGCAGCTCCAATCTTTTTCTTATTTATTATATATTTCTGTCTGTCTTCTGTCTGTCTGTTTGTCTGTCTGTCACACCCGATTTACTCAGAAACCGCTGGACCGATTGTCATGAAAATTGGTGAGAGTATGTAATCTAGTGTTCCCTTCACATGCAGTAAGTGGCGCCATCTTGTGTTAAGTTTAAGGGGAGCTCCCCATACATGTGAATGGAGGGTACAAATTTTTTTTTCACAGAATGTAGCCATGTGGGGTATCAAATGAAAGGTCTCACTTAGTACTTTTTGAAACTGGGTCCATATTTGATATTGGGTGAAACATAGTGGAGCGAGGGCTCAAAATATGGCCCCCAAAAAGTGTAACAGGTCTCGTTCCCAGGACCTATCCAACCGAAAATTCTGAAAAAAAATCACAGTAGTGCATCTCTACGAAATCTAAGCCTCAAAATATATCCGGTTCCGATATCTGCACAAATAAAGTTAATAATAGTATATTTCCATATTTTAGAAATTTACCCGTAACCCCCCTTATGTTTATCCCAGAAGTACGCGTGTAATGAAGGACATAGTGCATAGTTTGGTCAAGTTTGAAGAAAATCGAACTATTATTAACAAAGTTATAGGGGGTGAAACTTCACAATTTTTTGTGAATTTCGTGCACTCTACAACCTGCATGACGTCATCATCACATAACAATTCGTCAATAGCACAACGAAATGAGTTCTTATGAATTGGGTCGCAGAGAATTATTTTGTTTTAGTTTTTTAGTTACCTGTCAACCAGACATGTGTGTATGTAGGTATATAATGCGTGCGTATATATGCGTGCTAATGAACTTTGCGGGTAGTGCCTAATTCAGATAGATATAAGAAGTAAATCGGAAATATGGCTACGATCAATTTAGATACGTGCATATATGTGTTTAGTATTCGGAAATAGGCAGTTTGTTTGTTTAGGGTGAGCGTAATATCTATGGCTGTATGTCTCGTAGTTTGGAAAAATATGAAGGACTATGTTGGATTGGTAGCTATATACGGATAGAAAAATGTGCGTTGACATTTCTTACATAAGATGAACACAAAACCTTTATACCCGAAGCGCGAGCTTCCGGTATTCCGACTTGTTTTTAGCATCAATTGTATCTAGATATAGTGTAGAATCTATGGGCAAAGAGATTTTCTGATATTCGGAGTCGTTCGGAAATTATGGTGTTAAAAACGTGATAAGTTGCATGCGAGATTTATGTCGATCGCTGTAATAATGCTGGCATTTATCGGTCCGAATGACGTTCGAATGACTTCACTAAAAGGACAAGAATTGAAGCCAGGGCTGTACATCTGTTTCTTGAAGAAACCTAATCTCATTCTACTTTTTAAATACGTTTTTCTAGAAACTGCATGTTGAAAATCGGCTGCCACCATAGCCCAAAATCTATCCAACAAAATTCTCTGATATATTCACGACTTATTCAGAACATATTTCAACGGTCCGCAAACTAGGATAATTGCGATTCATTCAGTAGTTTTTTTTATTCATTGAAGAAACCGTGAAAACACACTAAAATTCAAAAAAAAAGTTTAACACGGCACCAAAAATTTAGCTTTTAATGTTTTTTAATAACCCTAGTTTGCGGACTGGCCTTTACACGGGATGACGCTCTTAAATTGGAAACCCACTAATTGAAAAGAAATGCCTATAGTGTTTGCGGCTTTGCGCCATGTGCAGTATTGCATTCCCCTCGTCTAGGGAGAATCCAAAAAGAGAACGTATTTAGTAACATGCAAAGCTCCTTCGTTTTCTCACGTTTTAGCACCTCGTAGTTTCCCAATTTATACCTTTCGATATTCTAATTCCCATCTAGGTGGCGCGAATGTACATGCATGTATAATAAATTTGTATTTGCAAGGTCGTGTCAGTGATAGCGAAAAATAGCGGGCCTAGACCGGCTGATAAGGTGGACAGGCTTACTATCGGGTATATTATCAATTTCATTTTGAGGAGTGTAGTAATTGCATTTGACTGTTAATTAAAAGTGTCCCCAATAAATGCAAGGAAAGTGTAATAAAGTAGGAACAGTTCAATCCGAATGTGGATCACGGTGCCTTAAATTCTCGTGTCGTCAAGGCAAACTAATCATAATTAAGAGCAAGTTGTTTGTTATAAATTGCAGAGTATTAAGGTAATAATAATAATGAATAATAATAGCCCACATAGCACTCATAGACGAATGATCACAGTTTTCTCAAATTTCGCAGTAGCGAAAGAAATTCAATTTGAGGGGCATCGGCACACAGATGAACAACTTTCCGGCTCTGTCCCCTTTTCAAGGAAATCACCCTTTAATTTACCCTGCGTTGAAATTTCCACGTAGAGAAGAAAGAAAATAAGAGAAATTAACACCCTTAATTCTCTGCCGTCCTCCACGGTTATTTCAAACTTGAACTTCTTCAAATGTGAAAGGACATTACTTCAGGATATGTGGTGCTGCATAGGGGGCTTGATAGTAATATTTTCTTTCATCTCTGCATTTTGCGTTGTTATTGACCGAAATTTGACAGGTTTAATAGCCCGCCCACGCCTTAATCTTCCAGTAGGCCTTCTGACTGTCGGGCCATTGCTTCACCAACAACCATCCAACCATTTCAAGGTAAAATTTTCATGTAGCCCACTTTTAGACTATATGGTTTCGAGTGCGTGTAGGCTACCAAAGGCAATGTACAAGACGTAAATGCTTGCACTGGATTAGTGGCGTAATTTGTTGTGATTATTTCCGAAATACGCCCATCCGCGGTTGATACGGTATTGTACCCATTGTGGGAAAATTGCGTAATACATGTTTTCGATGATATTGGCAAATAATTCTTGCGGATGATAGCTCCATAGCTAAAATTGACGCTGACATCCAAATCGAAAGCATACGACGCATGTTTTATTAGCGTTTGAATAAGTCGTTTTAATTTTTTAGAATATATGAAATAATTTTACATTTAAAAAGGTTTTTGGTTTACTTCCGGGTTTTTCTCGGCTAAAAATTTGATTTGTAATGGAAGGCTAAAGATTACAAATTATAATTATGATGAAATTAGCCGCCCACTTCTGCGTCCTTTTGAGTTAGGGGTAAAAAAATAATTTATTTTATTAGGTTGTTGCATATGAAATGGCCGATTTGGCAATCAAATGAAGTTAGTTGCGATTTTGCTGTATCAAATCACCACCAGTTGGCGCTGTTGGTAGTCGGATAATGAAGTATAAATACTTTTACATTTAATCAAGGAGTCATTTCCCTCAACTACCTCCCGACCCGCTGGTCGTCCTATCACGAACCCAGCCTTCACCCGTCCGTCCGTGTCCTTCACCGACGCCGCACGAAGCGGAACCTCTCCCCGGACTCCCAACAACGTAGTCCAACCCACCACCACCTCCAATCCAGACTTCCTTGAGTTCGCCAGGAAATCGCAAGAATTCTTGCAGATGTTCAACTCAATGGACGGTATCTTGGCATCCATTAATGGACGTTAAGATAATTGAATTGAACATCAACTCAATCATCGGCCGTGCCCGCAGACATGAGTTCGAGCTGTTCCTTGGCGAGCACAAACCCGATATAGTTCTCCTAGGTGAAACTAGGTTGAACTATAGATACAATCCTTCCTTTCCCAACTTCAACCTCTTCCGGACTGACTGACCTCAGTCCAATCCTCAAGGCCGCGACACCTGTGGTGGAACGGCCAGTCCTTATCTCCGACAAATTCCTAGTCACCCAAATCCACCCACCTCTGAACACCTTCAAATCCATGGAAATCTCACTGATCTCCTTCGAATCCCAATCAACCTCGGTCTTCGTTGCCTCTGTATACTGTCCCAACCAATCCCTCGACACACAAGACTTTCCTCCGCATCAAATCCTACTGCGCGTCCCTACACCGCTCTCCCGGTAAACAATTTTCCCTGATCATAGGTGGTGACCTCAACGCCAGACATCCGTCCTGGTTCGATGCACGGTCGAATTACAACGGGGATCAGCTCCACCTGTTCCTGACAACCTCAAATCCCAACATCAACCTAGCCCATTTCAGTTCGGCACTCCCGACCTTCAACAAACCACACTACCATTCCTACCTAGACCACTTCCTGATCAGCAGTAACCTGACTGTCATCCCCAACCCGAATACCTTCCCCTTCCTCGAAACGGTCCCCGGCATCAGTGATCACGATGCCGTTATTCTCAACATAAGACTCCCGGACAGAGTCGTTCGGTCCACCCCACCCTCAGTTCCTGACTTCCAGCGTGCAAACTGGAAACATATCAACCTTGCCCTCAAAACCAAACTTCAACCTCTCCTACTCCCATCCAACCGTACAGTTCCTAACGAATCCATCGACCTCACTGTTCGTCAATACACCGAAGCAGTTCGGCAAGTATGCGAAGAATTGATCCCTTCCCGTCTCTTAAATTACCGCAACCTAATCACCCTTCCCGACGATATCCTATTCGACATCCAATATAAAAAGACCCTCAGGCAGGAGATTATTTAGGAGTAGATACTCTCCGCAATCCTCTCACCTCCTCACCGAAATCCGCGAACTGGACAAGTCCATTCGCGAACGAATCCTCACCCTATACACCCAATATATCCACAACCGCCTCTCCAACACTGAGCTAAACCCTGGCACATACAGGGAACTCGGAAAGACCTGCCCGCGTTTGGGCAAATCAGTCCAACAAAACGCGATCCTTCCCCAAAACATCCCACCCACAGAAAAAGTGAAAGTCCTCGCTGACCACTTCCTGCAAGCCCACCACTGCACCCTCCACTTCCGTGAACCAAGTTTCGATAACGAGGTAAACGGAAAGATCTCCCAACTCCTAACCCAGCCTTCCTACCTCATTCCCCAACCCACACAAAATCCCTTCACCCATGCCCTCGCCGACCCAAGTCAGCGAGAGAATATCCTCCCCATCCACTTTGTCAGTCCATACTCCGTCAGGGCGGCCATCGTCGCCTCCAAAAACAAGATATCGGTTGGACTTGACAAAATCCCCTCCATCGTCCTTAAGAAATGCGCCCCAAGCATTGCCCCCATTATGTCCTCCATCATCAACCACTGCCTTATCAACGCCCACTTCCCAACAGATTGGAAGAGTGCTCGAATTGTCCCTATCCCCAAGAAAAACCAAAACCCACTAAATCCCGATAGCTACAGGCCTATCTCAATCCTCTCATCCTCCGCGAAGATTTTCGAGCGGGTCATCAAAACCACTATCGACGAGCACTGTGACTCCAATCAATCAATCCCACAATTCCAATTCGCCAACCGCCCCAAACACTCAGTCGAGCATGCACTACTCGTGCTCAAATCGGACGTCCTCCTCGGTCCTCAATCGTAACGCTCCGACCAACAACATAAAGAAGGCTTTCGACTCCGTATGGCAATACGGACTCGCATACAAGCTTTCTGAAGTCCTCCAGTTCCATCCGCACCTCTGTAAGCTAATTCTTAGCTTTCTTGATGGGCGGAAATCCCAAGTTCAACTCCGTGAACACCTCTCCCCACCATATTCTAGCCCGGCTGGCATCCCTCAGGGGTCAGTCCTCTCCGCTACCCTCTTTTCCCTGTTTACCGCAGACCTTCCTAAACCAATTTCACACCCAAATCCAATCCGAATCCTTCAATACGCGGATGATCTCATCCTCTACACCTCCACCAGAAACATCCCTGCCGGTGAAGCCCGCCTGAATTCCTATTTGGACGAGCTCTACCGGTATTTCACCCGCTGGAAACTGTCCCTAAATCCACAAAAATGCGAAACCATCGTATTCCGTGGTACCGCTAAGATGACGCTGAAAATGAGGAACGACATTTCAACCCTATTCCTAAAGATCCACAACGACACCATCCCAACCGTCAAAGAAGTCATCTACCTTCGGGTGACAATCAATTCCCGCCTATCCCACGTTCCTCATATCACGAAGGCACTGAACCGTGCAACAGGTGCCTTCAAATCCCTCTACCCAATCCTGAAATACACAAGCCCAACACCCCAGAAAGTTAAGCTGTTTTGCTACAAACAGCTTATCCGTCCCCTCCTCGTTTTTGGCTTCATCTTCTGGGCCGATGCTTCCCCTCACCAAATCGAACGAATCCGCCTCAAAGAACGCAGAATCCTCTGCCACTGCACCAACATATTCAAGAACGAAGACCGCTCCAAATACATCTCCAACCAGATCTTCTACGACTCCTCTCAAACGCCCCGCATTGACGCCGTCCTAGCCCGTCATGCCCTCAAATTCCTTGAAAAAGCCATATCCCACCCAAATCCACTTATCTCCCAGGCCATGCAGATCGAGATTGTCGAAGAGAATCTTCTACGAACTCATCTGTTCCCACAAATCCTTTTATCTCTCCAGGCCCGTAACCTCCTTTTCGACCCCGGCGATAGAATAATCTTCTACAACGGTATATACTCCTCATCCCAGTTTTCAAAACCTACCCATCCTTAGCGCCACTCCTAGCTTCCTTTCCCAAACCACTCGCGCATGCCCCCCATCCCAACCCACATCCTCGTTCCTTCCCCGCCCGCCCGCTTTTATAAAAAATTTAATTAACGGAGGTTTTTTTCGACTTTTCCTCCAGAGTACTTATTATGTATATTTCCATATATTCTTTAGCGATAAGTTAGTTTAAGCCATAGATTATACCTTAGATTAAGCTAGGCTGTTAAGGTAGTACATAAGTTAGGTTAATTTAGAATTGTATTTTTATAGGTTAAAATAAAAATGTTTGTTTTCGCAAAAATGTTTGTTTTCGCAAGGAGTCATTTCAGTTTTGACCATCGTTGTGATAACAGTGAATGAAAAGGAAACAAGTCGGGAAACCGGAAGCTTGACGCTTCAAGTATAAAAGGCTTTGTATTTCCCTATGTGAGGAGCAGAACGTAGTTCTCCATTGGCTTATAGCATTGACCCGAGATATTTAAATCGCTCAGTTCTGGGCAGGTTACTACCATTGCCAGAACTCAACGATTTAAATATCTCGAGTCAATGCTATCAGCCAATGGAGAATTGCGTAATGAAATTGTTTTTCCGCATTAACGCAACTTGGAAAAAGTGGCATTCCCCAACTGGTGTCCTTTGTGATCGACGTATCAGCGCACGTCCCAAATCTAAAATTTACTGCAATGTCGTCCGTCTGCCGCTCTCTATAGTTCTGAGTGTTGGCCGACTAACATATAAAGGATAATGAACGGTGTCTTGCGGTAATGGAGACGAAGATGTTGCATTGCACTGGTGGCGTGACACGTTTTAATCACGTCTGAAAAGAGAATATCCGCGATCGATATGGGTTTGCACCGATCGTGGAAAAACTGCGAGAGAGGCGTTTTCTTTGGTGTGATTCACGTAATTCCCGCTAACGAGAATTCAATAACCAGTATTGGCTTAGAACATCAAAGTCAATGGTAAGCAACCAAAAACCCGGCCAAAACAATGGTGGGTGATACACTGGATGGGGACCGCGTCACATAGGTAAAAACTCCATTGCCCTCTATTTTCTAGAAAGCGATTTAAATAAATCATTTGATGGAAAGCCCTGTATTGATAATAGTCAACCTCATAGGCTTCACACTCTGAGTTTAATATTACTAGCAAATGCCAAGAATTTAACCAACATCAAATATAAAACAAGTCGGGAAACCGGAAGCTGGACGCTTCAGGTACGAAAGGTTTTGTGTATTTCTTAGTACGTAGCACGTAATATATCCATATTATGTGAGAATATCCACTTTCGGGTGATATTGACATTCATAGTCTTCAATTTTCAAAGAAGCAACAAATTTGAGGTATTATAACTTTATTAGTAATAGTGCAATTTCCACCAAACTTGGTAAGATCATGCTCTATATTATAGCCTATATCACTGTAAAATTCCATGGTACTAGGATGAACTTAAGAGGGGTTTCTAACCAATTACAAAAAATTGTAGTAATATGCCATTATTAACTTTATTTAAACAGATATCGGCATGGAAGGTATTTCGGAGCCCAGGCACCATATAGTGGCAGCGTCCTCCTTCAGATTTTTCGGTTTGGTAGTTTCTGAGAATGGCCCCCTTAAAGAAGTGATCACTTTCAACTCCCCGCGCTCCCCACCCTTCCAACGAATGTCAAAACTAAGATCGGCTTTGAAAAGTACTAATTAATTTGATACCCCACATGATTATATTTGATGCAAAAAAAATTTTACACCCCCCTTTTGCATGTATGGGGACCCCCCCTTAAATTCGACGTAAAAGGATGTAATTCACTGTATGCGTGAGCGTTCACACCTTTCTACCGAATTTGCTGTCAATCGCTATAACCGTCTCCGAGAAAAATGCGTGTGACGGACAGACAGACAGACAGACAGACGGATAGACAGACGGACAGTAAACCGATTTTATTAAGGTTTTGTGTTTACACAAAACCTTAAAAAGGGCTAGGGAGAATTAGATTCTTCTTGAATGGAATTTTAATATTTCACTCGAATGTCAATTATTCTCGTTAATTATGACGTCAGCATCTTATTTGTATGGCTTAGAATGCTGTTAATTAGCACGAAATTGATAAGTTTGAACTGCTATAACTCTCCCACTGATAGTTGGATTTTCATGAAACTTGGTATGTGTATGCACGAGGCTGGCCTCTAAGGCGGGTTTTTTAGTCCATTTCTAAAAGTTGATAATGTACTATTAGTAAATTTTTTGAGGAGATACCCGAATGGGACGCCTCTTGAAGATTAGATTTCACATAAGTGTTTTACACAAAATCTTAAAAAGGGCTGCAGATAAGTAGATTTTTCATAAATGCGACTTTAATATTTCACGCGAATGTCAAATATTCCCGTGACGTGAAAGCAGTTAATTCACGCGAAATTGTTAAGTCTGAACTCCTATAACTTTGGTGTTAATGGCTAGATCCCCATGAAATTTCGCAAATATATACGAAATATTGTCCTCTATGCGGGTACGAAATTCGGAAGTCCTAGGATAAATTTAAGGGTAGTTTTTCAGTAAATTTCTAAAAGTTGGTAATATACTATTAGTAAGTTTATTTGAGCAGATATCGGAATGGGACATATTTTGAGGCCTAGATTTCATCTAAGCGCACCACCCTGATTTTTTTTTGGATTTTTAGGTTGGGCAGGTTCCGAAAATGAGTCCTGTCTCATTTTAAGTGCGTACATTTTGACTCCTTACCCACGTACCTTGCAATTCGAGCCAAAACTAATGTCAGCTTCGGAAAGTACAAATCGATACCTTCCATTTGATGCCCTACACGCCTGTATCTGGTGGAAACATTTTTTGAATCCCCCCCCTGTGCAAGTATGGGGAGCCCCCCTTTAAACTCCACCTAAATTTATACCACTCGCTGTATGCGTGGGATTTCATAGTTCCCAACTGTCCACCGAATTTCGTTCGGATCAGGTTCAGCCGTTTTGGAGAAAAGTGCGTGTGACAGACAGACAGACATTGAATCGATTTTAATAAGGTTTTGTTTTACACAAAACCTTGAAAAAGGATGGAAAAGAGCTAAAAACATATGCTTTTTTTGTATGAGTTCAAACTCGGTCATAAAGCAGCGGAGGCGACCAGGAACATTAACAGCGCATTTGGAGCTGATACGGTAAGCGAGCGAACTACACGGCAGTGGTTCGAAGAATTCCTTCAAACCTTCAAAGTGAGCCACGTGGACATCCAAGACCATCGATTGATAAGGACGAGCTGCGTGTGCTAGGCGGATCGGACACACGTCAGTCTGTCAGGACATTTCAGGAGAGATTGGGCGTACACTATTCGACAGTTTCCCGGCACTTGCAACAATTTGGAAAGGTGAAAAAGCTCGACAAATGGGTACCGCAAGCCCTTACGGTGTAAAGCATGGCGCTTCGAATGGAAATTTGCAGTTCTTTACTCTCCCGTAACAGAAGCAACCCCTTTTTGCACAGAATAGTGACATGTGATGAAAAGTGGATATTATACGACAATCGTCGTCGATCAGCACAATGGCTAGATGCTGATGAGCCACGGAAGCATATGCCGAAACCGATGCTCCATCCAAAGAAGGTAATGGTGACTGTTGGGTGGTCCTACAGCTGGAGTTATCGACTATTCTTTTTTGGCACCTGGAGAAATGATAAATGCACAGAAATACTGTGCCCAACTGGAGGAAATTCACCAAAAATTGAGTATTCAACGGCTGAGATTGATTAACAGAGATGGTGTGATACTTCTTCACGGCAATGCACGACCTCATGTATCCAGAACAACGGTTCAAAAGTTGAACGAATTGCAGTATGAGACTCCGCCTCATCCACCGTATTCACCGGACCTTTCGCTAACCGACTACCACTTTTTTAAGCATTTGGATCATTTTTTGGCGGAAAAACAATTTAGGAACGAAGAGACTGTCAAAATTACAGTCGTTTCAAATTTTAGTACCAAAACAGGCCATTTCATTTGCAACAACCTAATAAAATCGTACGTTACATTAGCCTGATAAATCTTTTGTTTCAGTATCATCTGATGATTTAGGTGTTGGAGTAGTGAATAGTAGAAGAGTTTTTGATAAAATCCAAAAACAAAACTTCTCAAATTTTGAAGCAAACTTGATTTTGTCTATCGAAAACTATTTTAATGATAAAGTTAAGCATTTGAAATATCATAATTTTTACATTTAAAGTAAGAATTTAAACAACAGATGGGAAAAGGTGGACAAAACGGAAGATAGATTTCTTCAAACTAACGGCAAGTGACTAAGAAAGACTTTTGAAATACTACGAGCGCCGCCTAGCAAATATGGTCGATCATCAAAACCGTTTTCAAACATCTGGAAAAAATGCCCCATGTATACTTAAAGACTTTATGATTTCCCTAGCAAGAGCTGCAAAGTTGGCAAAACTATACAGTAAATTGGAAAAAGTATTGTTGAAATTAGTGTCACCTCCTTCCAGGGTTTTTCGAGAAGCCTTACTCTTTTTATCCAATGTTCTGCTCCGTCTGTTTCTGGGATGACCTAATTGTCGGCCATCTTGGTGTACTGGTCTTAGCTATGCCATGCAATGGAGATGTTGCCTTCCTCAATGAGTGACATATCCACTGCTACCTCTGCTTTCTCATCAACATGTCGATTCGTAAAAAAAACTGTGGGTATAAATCGAGAAGAGATTGAGTGTCATCAAAACGTTACAAAATATGATGTGGATCGAAAGTTGTATTGCGTAAAACATACAATGACGCTTACAATGCTAGAGGCAGAAGTGCATAGTGACGCTACACAAACTACGTCAACAATTAGGTGCTAGATTCATAGGGCTACTCCGGGCTACACTGAATGCAGTCTCTTTTGGAGTATATTGCATATAAACCCCTAACGGAAAAGTGATAGTTAAGATCTGATGATGGCAAACGCGTCGTTATGGAGAGGAAAAAAGATTAATGAAAAAAGGAAAAAAGGTTAATGATGGAAGAACTAACAGAAGATTTTTTGTCCAATCCTGAATTAGCTGCGAAAAAAAAACCTGAAGTTGATTTTAATTTGATTTATCGAATCAATGGCATCCTCGAAATGATATCTAAAGCCCATCTGGGCAAGTTTGCAGATTATTGCATACAAACTGCAAAATTTTATCTAATCATCATTTCTATTTCCTATTCATTGACTAGAGTGCGGAAATTGAAGCTGCGTGATAGTTTTCGAAGGATAAGCGAAGTTTTATCAATACAGCAGATGATCGGAGAATGAAGAAGGGAACAGCGGGACGGTCACCGTCACTGAACGCTGGGATTACTATTACTGGTTATGCTGTGAACTTACAAAGTAGAAGTCTTACAAAACCATCGGATGTGACGAAGGACCAAACTCCTAAATGTAGCGTGCACCTGCATTCATTAATTGAAAATATTAGGTTGGGGAAAAAGTAATGCCGTATTTTGTCAATAGATGGCGACACTTAAACATATCTTGTGTTGTACTTATCGCATCGGGTCATACTATACGTCAATTTGAAGACGACAATCTGGGCTACAGGTGTCTCTCTGACAGTTTTATGATCGTAAGTTTCAGTCTCAAGTTATGGCGCGTCAAAGATGGAGTCCACCAAAGAAGAAATTCGTCATATTTTACATTTTTACTACCTGAGAGATAAAAATGCAACTGAAGGCGGCCAAAAAAATGTGTGAAGTTTATGGGTCCGATACTGTAACGATTCGCACAGGACAGCGTTGGTTGCGATCGATTTCGTTCTGGTGTAGTGGATGTCGAAGGTACCCCGTACTGGTAGCCAATCGTCGTAGAAACCGATAAAATCTTCGAAATTATCCAAGTAAACCGGCATGTAAGCATTCGCTCGATTCGTCCTGGAACTGGGTATAGACCATAAAACCGTTTGGAACCATTTTCAGAAGATTGGATTCCAAAAAAAGCTGGATGTTTGGGTGCCACACGAGTTGACACAAAAAAATCTCTTGGACCGAATCAACGCCTGCGATGCACTGCTGAAACGGAACGAATTCGACCCATTTTTGAAGCGGATGGTGAGCTGGTGATGAAAAGCTGGATCACGTACGAAAATCTCAAGCTGAAAAAGATCGTGGTCGAAGCGCGGCGAGTCGGCCCAAATCATCGCCAAGCCTGGATTGACGGCCAGGAAGGTTGTGCTGAGTGTTTGGTGGGATTGGAAGGGAATCATCCACTATGAGCTGCTCAACTATGGCCAGACCCTCAATTCGGTTCCTCTACTGTGAGCAACTCGACCCTTTGAAGCAGGCTGATTGACCAGAAGCGGCCAGGATTGGTCAATACGAATGGTATTCTGTTCCACCATGGACAACGCTCGGCCTTACACATCTTTGATGACCCGCCAGAATCTATGGGAGCTCGGATGGGATATCCTATTGCACCCACCGTATAGTCCGGACCTGGCACCAAGTGATTACCATTTCTTCCGGTCCATGCAAAACGCTCTGGGTGCTACTAAGTTCACCTCAAAAGAAGCTTGCGAGTACTGGCTGTCTGAGTTTTTTGCAAATAAGGAGGGGGGTTTTATTAGAGGGGAATAACGGAGTTGTCTTCTAAATGGCAACAAGTTTGCGAACAAAACGACACATATTTGACTTAAATCGGATAATTGTAAGTATGTTAAATAAAGAGTTAAAATTCGATCACAAATACGACATTACTTTTTCCCCAACCCAATATGTAACTGTGAGGTAAGAAGTATGCAAATGATGCCTGAACCAAGAACTCGTTCATTATACGCCGTAAATTGCACTTCGTTTCCACTCTTCGCGGTGACATTTTTGGGATCTTAGTATATTATGTGCAGATAGCAGACATTTATATGGCATGACCTTGTACATGCTTACATGTACTACATTTCAGCACTACTCCGCACACAGACGATTGTTTTGGCATCTCATCTTTTAAACTGGATGGATATGTCTTCGTGGCTGTTTGTATGTAATGAGATGAGTTAATTTATCTCTGCATCAGAAATTTAAATCATTTCGGATACCAGCAGACGTAAATGCAACGTAAAGTTGTTATGACTGCCGACAAAACTGAGTTCACTGGTCTGTAACTAGTTTTTTTGCATTATACTGGTATGTACGTAGCTTGAAAGAAATAATATTGCCAAACCACTTTGTCTGGAATATTATCCACCTAGTTCAACTTTCCTCATCGCCTCGGCCGCTCAAGATCAAGGAACAGTTGCATTTATCTGAACTTGGGACAATGTCGATCGATCTCACTATTAACGGAAAACTATATTCAGGTGACTAAAAACGTTAAATGTAATCGTGCTTAAGAAGCTTTCCCTTCATGTCTTGTAATTTGTTCGGTGGTAGAGCCCCACAACGTAAATTAAGATTGCTTCACCCTTTGATAGGACCCGAGAATATTTGCGCGTCTGATTCTGATCTAGATTCTGATCTAGAAGTAATAAACGCAAAAGTGATAATTTGGTCTTCGATTCTTCCTTTGATAACCAAAGGAATTTGCGGAGCGCTTAATGATTCTACTCATGAGTTACCTACAGGTATCTCCATGGAAAGAATAGAAAAGTGAAGCAGACTGCAGAAGATTTGTTCATTATTGTTATCAAAAAATATCCTTTATAATTTCCAATAGTGTAACAGTGTTATTGTGTTATAGTTAGGCATGAATTGGATGCGTTCGTCCTTTTAAAAGTTTTATAGTGGAGGAAAAACTCTGACGTCACGCCGTTTCTCTGCCTAATATTCTGTTATCTCACCTCGTATCTTATTGGTTGAGCTTCATTTTCAAGGTTTTGCTTAAAACAAAACATTATTAAAATCGGTTCACTGCCTGTCCCTATACCCCTATGTAAAAGGAGGTTGTACATATTTTCTTCACCGAATATAGTGAAATAATGGTCTCGACTAGTTCTTTTCGCGGCAGATATTAGTTTTGACATTCATTTGAAAGGAGAGGAATAAGGGGGTTCGAAAAGGGTCAATTATTTCAAGGACCTGTTCTCAGAAACTACCCAACCGAAAGATCAGAAAAAGTTATGATGGTCCGCACGCGTGGTATTTAGCCCTCTACGAGATCTGCCCAAATAAGTTCTTTCTACGTCCATAAAATAAGAAGGTAGCGGTTGATAGGGAGCAACATACTGGAAAGTGTGGCGGAAATTCTACTATCAGTAACAAAGTTACAGTAGATCAAAGTTGCCCTTTCTAGTCAAATTACTACTTTGCACGAAAAAAAAAATGTTTGCTTTTCCCTACTAGATTTACAGCGTCCAAAAGCTTTGAAATCAGATGATTTAGAGAATCTGTGTACAGCTTTGGGTTTTTAAGGGTTTTAAGGGTTCTGCGCATCCTTGATAGTATTGCTGTTGTGTATCCCTGTAGGGCAAAGATCTAGTTCTGCGACTAATTTTGAACTATATATTTCCGAATGATATACAACTAGTTCTTATCAATTAATTATTTTTCAACTAGTGGTTACTATATTTGAGTACTGGTAACATAGTTACCGCTGGGGGCACTGACCCCTTTTGTAATTCCGCGGAATTAGTTTCGAAACTTAAATTTTTGTTGCTAAAAGAGTGTGAGGTGAATCAACAAAAAAAGTATTCCAATGTTTCAAGCTTTATATTTTCTCAAATTCAATTTGTATTTTGATTCTTACGGAATGCGAAATACAGAGCTTTTGCAGTTCATAGTTCAGTCAAATTACAAAAATAAGCTAACCGTATTAGTACACAAAAAATCAAACAAAATTCATTTCATCATTGGAAATGCTCTTATTTTAAAAATCCAAATTTTTCGTAAATGATTTTTCTTTGTAGTTTGGAAAGCTTTGTTAATTTCTCGTTCCACATCTACTTTTGAGTTCAACGCGTCTATAAAATAGAAACAATTCAATACCAAGTCGAGAAACTGGAAGATCGGCGCCCCAAGAATGAAAGGTTTTGTTGATCTTTCATGTAATACTATTCGGGTACACGATGGTTCAATTTATATAATACGTAGCTTGTAGTGTATATACTTTGAACTTACACGATATTCAATTCGATGTGATACCGACATTTTATCCCCTAGGGAGCACCAATTTGATGCAAAAGAGGCAACTTTGACCTAATGTAACTCTGCTAATAATAGTAGAATTTCTCCCAAACTTTCCAGTTGGCTGCTCCACATTAAAGCCTATATTAATGCATATATTATTTTATTATTTTTACGGGTCTAGGATGAACTTATGATTATTATATGTTTTAGTAGATATATATTCCAGATGTCATGTTGGCTCTCATCATGATTTCTTTTGCAGATTGGTGGGTAGTTTCTGAGAATTTTCCATTAATTTAAGTATTTCCTTTGTGACCCCTTTACTCGCCTGTTGGACTTGTTCTGGAAAGTGCTAATCGAGACTTTTCATTTGATATCTCATATCTCTCATATGACCATATTTCGTGAAAAAAAATGTACACCCCCTTTTGCATATATGGCGATCTCCCATCTTAAGTTCCACATAGAACGATGTAACTCACCACTTGCGTTAGCGCTCATAGTTCCTGCTTTGAGGGTGCTAATACCCCATACGTAGAAGATGCCCATCCGTATACGGAGGGACATCTTCCAGGGGGATTCATTGAGTCCCCTTTGGTTTTGTATGGCACTGATCCCCCTTTCATGGCTACTGAATGATACTAGAGGGCATAGTTTTGCAATCAAGTATGGCCTACCTGCTAAGTGCGAACTGGCACACTTAATGTACTTAGATGACATCAAGCTGTATGCTGGCACTGACGACCACCTTCGAAGTCTTTTGTAAATAATAGACATGTTCAGCCGTGATATTCGGATGGAGTTTGGATTAGACAAATGTCGAATCCAAGCCATCCGCAAATGTCATCACGAGCCTCATGCCGGATATAGCATTGGTGACCTCCATATTGAAGCTATGACCGAGACAGACTTCTACAAGTATCTAGGTATTCTGCAAGGAGCCCATGCTCGAGTTGGTGATCTGAAGGATGCTCTGCTGTCCGAATTCCTGCGACGTGTAAAGCTGGTGCTGAAATCGCATCTCTCGGGGAAGAATAAAATAAGCGCGTTGAATGTATTCGCTATCCCTTCACTGGCTTATGCATTCGGAAAATTGCCGTGGACGAAGACCGATCTGGAAAACGTCCAGCGGCGGATACGGACAACTATGTTCAAATTTCGAATACATCATCCAAACTCTGTCGTGAAGCGGATGAACCTATCTCGTGATATCGGGGGTAAGGGCGTGGTTGACGCGGCGGGACAACGTCATCGCCAAGTTGACGCGATATGCGCTTATTTTTACAGCAAGTCTCTTGCATGCGGCTGTCTGTAAGGCAGACTGTGGGCTGACTCCACTTAACTTGAAGGATCGATCTTTCAATCCTCTGAGTGGGGTGAAGTTGGACTAACAGCGGATCGGTGAATGGAAGTCGAAGGCAATGTACGGTAAACACGTGAATTGTTTTTGGCAGTCATTTGTCGAACAGATGACTGTGTGCTGGGGAGCTCTTTGCTGAGACGGAGGGATTCATGTGTGCTATACAGAACGGTGTGGTCGCCAACCGAACTTATAAAAAGCTCATCATAAAAGAACGGGTGGAAAGCGACCAGTGCAGAATGTGTGGTTCGGCGTTAGAGACTTTGGACCATCTCATTTCTGGCTGTACTGTTACGGGACTGGTGCAATACATCACCAGGCATAATGCTGTATGTAAGGTTATCCATGAAATCCTTGCATACAAGCATGGGCTGATCACGGGAACATGTCCGGTTTATCGATATGAGTCGCAAGCAGTACTTGATAGTTCTACTTACAGCATGTATTGGGACCGGCAAGGTCATACTGCACATAACCAGCCTGACGTACTGTTAGTTGACAAGACGAGTCGCTCCGCGTATATAATTGATGTTGCTATCCCCCATAATAACAACATTGAACGGAAATACGTGGACAAGAAGGTGAACTATGACCCACTGGCTCGGGAAATCAAAGAAATTTGGCGCCTCGAGCGGGTGGTTGTAGTCCCCATAATATTGTCAGCCACAGGTATTGTACCTAAATCCCTCACGGCTTCCCTTGATGTCCTGGGATTTTCGCAAAGTTTGGTTTAAACCATGCAGAAGTACACTATTCTGCATACGTGCTCGATGTTGCGGCGAGTTCTCGACGGATTCTCCCATTGGCCTACCACCGGCCACCACCACTAGCGCCCATTTGGTTTTTAAGTAGGTAGGATCGTCCGAGCCTAAATGCTTGGCACTTAGTGCTAGTATTAGGTAAAATCCGGCATGTACCGAGAGTATGATAACTTGCAATATAATAATATGTTAACTTACTTACTTTTGCTTCGGAAAATCGAGTGGCTTTTCTCAGCTATTGTTTTAATGGTTGACCGTGAAGTAGAAAAGTGATAACGTAAATGTAGTCTTCACCATAAAAAGTGACGATTCTGATAAGCGCCATCATATAAATATGTAGAGCACTGGGGCCGATGTTTTCCAAAACTTAGCGAGATATATTAAAGAAATCCTGCCAAGAAATATTTTGTAAGCACATGTTTTTTGTTTATTTAGTGAAATGTGAAGAATATCCTGCCGACATCACCTTAAACACATTCATCCGTGAATATGCTAAGTTGTTCGGAACCAAATTCTATTGTTTGGCAGGAGGATGTGGTTGCTGTACCGTTACCATTCGAACGCATCATCCGGTGTCTAATCAGTACTACAGTCGAGCAGCGAACTCGGTAAAAACTATAAAACTTGTCAACCCATAATTTGCTTAGAGTTTCTAACTCCTTTTCAGTGTCTCACTCTTTTGAACGTATGTAATAATTGGGATGTAGTAACAATCGAAGGGTTGGGAGACCGACATACTGGCTACCACCCATTGCAAGAACGGCTAGCTCACTTCAATGGCACCCAATGTGGATATTGTTCCCCAGGAATGATAATGAATATGTACAGCCTTTTAGAAGCATTTGGGGGATCAGTTTCTTCAGGGCAAATAGAGAACAGCTTTGGTGGCAACTTGTGTAGATGCACAGGCTATCGACCAATTCTTGACACAATGAAATCATTCGCATCCGATTGTGAATATGAGTTCGTCGACAAGGAGTATGACATCGAAGATTTGCGGCTTTGTCCGAAGGTAGGAAAAGTTTGTGGTAGAAAGTGTCAGATTCCGAAAACTGTAAAGATAGATGATCACCGACTGTGGTACCATCCGCAAAGTTTGGCAGAGATTTTCCACATTCTGGATAACATTCATGACAGTCGTTATATGCTGGTTGCTGGAGGCACAGCCCATGGAGTTTACCGAAGAGATCCTGATATTGAAATTTTTATTGATGTGAATAATGTGATGGAGCTTCGCAGCTATAACATTGGGGACATTGTTGAGTTGGGGGGAAACATGCCGTTGACAGAAATGATGAGGGTGTTGCAGGAAGCATCGGCTAAACCTGGATTTGAATACTTTAAGGAAACTTTGAAACATTTGGATTTGGTGGCTAGCGTACAAGTTCGGAATGTAAGTATTCTTTACAATTTTAATGCTGTTGCTGAATTTGTTGAATACTGAATAATTAACAATTTATGTTGTACCATTTTTGAGTTGGATTTTTTTTTCAACTTGGTTTTTGAACGGTTCTATATATTGTATTATTTAGTTTGGAACGATTGCTGGCAATCTGATGATCAAGCATGCTCACAACGAGTTCGTTTCGGACATATTCACGATGCTGTTAACTATTGGAACCCGAATTGTAGTTGCCAACTCTTCCTCTCAGGTAGAAGGAACACTGCAGGAATTTCTGAATTACGACATGAGGCGTCAAGTAATTGTGAAGCTCATCCTGCCCCAGTGGGATAAAAATACAACTTTGTATGGTGCATATAAGGTAAGCAAAGTCTGCAATTGCTAGATACACATTCTCCAGACAGCGAAAAGGAAATATGTAACAATATTTAGAACGTTCAACTTGAAAAGCTCTCCTATTCCGTGATGGTGATAAATTCAATTAAACAGTTCGAGTGTTATCAATTAGAGGCGAGTGGATATAACAACGATTGGATGAAATAATGTTTTATTAATGATATCACAATTTTAAAATACAGTAAAACCTCCTAAGTCGAATGCTCATTTGCAAAGAAAAATCGTTCTAGTTATAGAGAGTTCGACTTAAAGAATTAAAAATTAAATTTTGTCGAAAAATTTTTCTATTCGATGCGAAGAATATTGTACTCCGCCCAGTACATTTGAAAAATTAGCGATTGATTGGTTGATTTCTTCTCTATCAGGCATTTTTATTGAAATGTCATTATCATTCTCACCGCCGTTGTCGTTTGTTGCTATTTGGCAAACACGTTCCAGAATTCGTCGTCCATTAAGAATATCAGTTATTACTGCATTGTCGTCAATCGGAACGTAGTTCATTATAGGAGAACAATTGACATTACTACCAAATTCCTCCTGTTTGGTTCTCGTTGTTTCCGACCATGCGTTGGAAAAAAGCATGTGGCAAATAATCATGGTCATCCCACTTAAATTTCTCGAAACTTTTGAAACAACTTGTAATTTTGGTAGGCATGGGATAAATTACGTTGAAAACAATGACATTTTTTACTTCTCCTTTTCTTGAGGACTTCAACTTGTCTGAACCAGCTATGTTAGTTTTTGCTACATATGTTTTCTGTCAAACCATTTAAATCATTTTAGCACTAGCCTGCTCTTCGGAAAGCACTTTTGACAAATACTGTTATCGTTTATATCTTCAGCAGTCGAATTATAAGGCAATATTGAAGGAAGTCCGTTAAGCCAGTCATTTATCGCTTCTTGATTGCTGTGCTTTTTCCAGATTTAATTTTTTTATAAATCCCAAGCCTCTTTTTGAACCGCGGTTCTGAAAATAGAACAATTCAAACTGCTTGCTTATTATCGAATACTGTACATATATATGTACGTATATAAATTGATGGTACCCATATTTGCGATTCTCTTCATACATATGTACATATATAGTACGTATGCTTTGAAGACCGGCGGGTTTAATGTAGAAATACATCTATCTGAATTAGACACTACCCGCAAACTTTACTACCACGTATATACACGCATATGGCTGCCTCGGATAATTGATATTGATATACAAATGACTAAAAAAACTGAAACAAAATATTTCTTTGCGAACCTCTATTCATATCATCTCACTTTGTTGTGGTAATGACGAGCTGATATGTGATATCATACGCGTTGTAGGATGCACGAAATGCACAAAAAATGGCAAGTGTCACCCTCTATAACTTCGTTGTACCTAATGTTATCCCTTACACCAAAACTAAATTTTGTACTTCTAGAATGAGCCTAAGGATAAGGCCGAGTAAATTTCTAAAATATAGAAATATACTATTGTTAACTTTATTTGTGCAGATATCTGAACCGAACGCATTTTGAGGCTTGGATTTCGTAGAGATGCACCACTTCTTTTTCAGATTTTTTGGTTGGATTTTTTAGGGCACACATTGTGAGTCCTCACTCCTTTATGTTCCATCCAATATGAGAGACGAAGAGAAGTAAGACATTTTCATAAGTACTAATCGAACCCTTTCATTTGATGCCCCACATGACCGTCTCCATACATGCTCCTAACATACTATTATTGAAAGCTGAGTTTTTCAATTTAATGCACAAGGCAGCAGAGTGGGGGCTAAAAAACGGCTATTTCTTTCACGGACACCTTCTCAGAACCTACACAACCCAAAAATCTGGAAAAAAATACGAAGCTGCCACTATACGATGCCTAGACTCCGAAATATCCCCCATTCCGATATGTTTTCAAAGAAAGTTAATAACAGTATGTTAGCTATAATATTTAATAATTTATTAAAAAAACTCTTTAAGTTCATCCTAGAATCATGAAATGTAGCAATATATGTTGCAATATAAAAAATAGTCCTACCAAGTTTTGTGGAAATCGCACTATTACTTACAAAATTATAATAGACCAAACTTGTCACTTCAGTGCAAATTGTAAGATTTTGATTGTCGGTGGAGAGGTTCGACTGTATCTTAACATGCAAACGCGTGGACGAAATACGGAATTTAAACTAATCAAACTTAATTTTGCTACTTGCCCCCGTCAAGGGGGGAAGCCACATTAGGAGGTAATTTTCCTTTAGATTTTATGAGGGTAGAACCAAGCGATTATTGGGTGCAGGTTTGAACGCCCAGAAGGTTATCGTTTTAAATAACTAGCGTATTTATAATTACTTGGCGTCAGTTCTTCTTTTCGTCTTCTTCTTATCTCAAAGGCGACTTTTTAAACATTTTTTTCTCTCAATGACATTTTAAAGTAAAGTAATAAAACGATCAATATGAAATGAAATATGACTCCTGTGTGTTTTTTGCATTATTTTTAAAAAAAGGTGGCGAAAATCGAAATTTTCTTTTCAAGAGCTGCAATGTTTTTGATTTTTATTGTTTTCATCTGCATCCAGGTTCATATTCTTAGAAAATAATTTAATAATGTAAAATTAAAAGCTTTTTGGCTTCAGATAAAATTTGAAGTTGGAGTTGGAGAACTCTAGTTACCATCAGCGGAATAATGTCGCATCACTCTTTTGTTTCTAACTTTAAATCTTAAAAGTTGTCCAGTTGTTGATTAATATATGATTGGATTCCAATTAATTATTGCGACCAAGAAATCTCAAAAGAGTATGTAAACATGTAATGTAGTCGGGAAACCGGAAGCTTGGCGCTTCAGGTATGAAAGGTTTCATTTGCTTCTTCTGTGAGTACATTTGAGTGTAGAACTATCCCATTTGTACGTAGCCCGTTATGTATATGCTTTTAGCATGTCTGACTACCCACTTTAGTGAGATAATGATATTCAGTTACAGTAAATTTACACGTCAAGTCAAATTTGAGCTACGGTAACCTTGTTACCAATAGCATGATTTTGATCAAACTTGGGGATAATATGCTTATATTATAGTTTATACTACTACCAACTTTTATAACTCGGGGATAAACTTAAGGGGGGTTTTACTCAATTTCACCAAAAATATGGTAATATACTATTATTAAGTTAATTTGAAGAGATATCGATGTGGAGAGTTTTTGAGGCCTAGGACACCATACAGAGGCAGCTTCGTGATTTTTTCAGATTTTCCGGTTGGGTAGTTTCTGAGAATGGCTCCGTTAAAGAAATCATCACTTTCCACCCCTCCCACTCCCCGCTTTCTCAACAAATGTCGAAACTAAGACCAGCCTCGAAGAGTTCTAATCGAGACCTTTCATTTGATACCCCAGATGTCTATATTCGGTGAGAAAAAAATTTTACACTCCCCTTTTATATGTATGGGGACCCCCCTAAATCTCAACGTAGAAGGATATCACTCACTGCATGTCTGGGGGTTCACAGTTCCCACATTCCCACCGAATTTCGTGTCAAGCGGTATAGCCGTTTCTGAGAAAAGTGCGTGTGACAGACAGACAGCCAGACAGACAGATTAGTACTTTCCAAATCAGTTGTGACATTTGTTGTTAAATGGAAGACTGCGGTGGCTAGAAAGTGATGATTTCTTTCACGGACCAATTCTCAGAAGCTATTGAACCGAAAAATCATAGATATTGCCCTTATAGACTTTCCGCGCTGGATCATCCTCATCCATATGGATTAAGTGACCCGCCTACGGTAACCTATTCAGCCGGATTTTATCCACGACCGGACGGTCATTGTATCGCTCATAGATTTCGTCGTTATGTAGGCTACGGAATTGTCCATCCTCATGTAGGAGCCTAAAATTCTTCGAACATTCTTCTCTCGAACGCGATCAAGATTTCGCAATTTTTCTTGCTAAGAACTCAAGTCTCCGAAGAATACATTAGTACTGGCAAGATCATCGTCCTGTACAGTAAGAGCTTTGACCCGATGGTGAGACGTTTCGAGTGAAACAGTTTTTGTGCACGGATTTCATGACCGTAGCTGTTATCGGTTTCGACCCTAGATTGGAGAAGTTATTAACGGTCCTCAAAGTGGTAGTCTCCTATCTTTATTTTTCCCGTTTGACCAGTGCGGTTTGATGTTGTTGGTTGATTGGTTTTTGGTGCTGAAATTGCCACCATATACTTTGTCTTGCCTTCATTGATGTGCAGCCCAAGATCCTTCGCGCCGCCTGCTCGATCTGGATGAAGACAGTTTATACGTCTCGGGTCGTTCTTCCCATGATGTCGATATCGTCAGCATAGGCCAGTAGTTGGGTGTACTTAAAGACGATCGTACCTCTTGCATTTACCTCAGCATCACGGATCACTTTCTCGAGGCCAGGTTAAAGAGGACATGATAGGGCATCCCCTTGTCCGTAGATCGTTGTTCATGTCGAATGGTCTTGAGACTGATCCTGCTGCTTTTATCTGGCCTCGCACATTGGCCAGGGTCAATCATCTAGTCAGTCTTATCAATTTCATCAGGATACCGAATTCTCTCATAGCCGCGTACAGTTTTATCTTGGCGACCAAGAGATGGTGCAACTGGTGTCCATATTCCAACAGTTTTTCCATCGCTTGCCGCAGAGAGCAAGTCTGATCTGTTACTGATGTTCTGGGCGTATGGGGCTATCCGTCCTAGTAAGATAGCAGAGGATATCTTATAGATGGTACTCAATAACGTGATACCTCTATAATTGCTGCACTCTGTGATATCTTCCTTTTTATGTATGAGACAGATAGTGGCTTTTCGCCAATCGTCAGCCATTGATTCGCTGTCCTACACCTTGAGCACAAGTTGATGAACCACTTGGTGTAACTGGTCGCCTCCATATTTAACCAATTCGGCTGTAATTCCATCAGCTTCTGGCGACTTATGATTTTTAAGCCGATGAATGGCACGGACTGTTTCTCCTGTACTTGGTGGTGGCAGTATTTCAGTTGGTTTTCACTGTTAGTCTTCAGTTGGCGGGACCTCCAACTCGCCGATGTTCTGGTTGTTCAGTAGGTCATCAAAGCACTCAACCCATCGCTCCAATATGCCCATTCTGTCGGAAATCAGATTTCCCTTTTTGTCTCGGCAGGCTGAACATTCAGGTGTATAAGGCTTCATCCTACTGACTTGTTGGTAAAACTTGCGTGCCTGGTGCGATTGCTCCCTGCACTTTTCGAGTTCATAGACTTGTTCATTCTCCCAGGCTTCCTTTTCCCGTCTGCTGAAGTCGCTTTTCCGCTCGACGGAATTCGTGATAAGTCTCGGCGCGTGCTCGGGTTCTTTGAAAATGCAGCATCACTCAGTATGCAGCATTCTTCCATTGCCGTTGCTCGCTTACATTCATCGTCAAACTAGCCGTTCCGAATCTTTTTGCGGCTGGGGCCAAGTATGTTTGTGGCCGTATTTATGGTTCTTCAGGTGATTAGTGAAGATTATTTGTTGATACTGAATCTCCTGGATCTCTTGTTGACTGCAGTTATTGCCGGCATCCATTTCCCTCTTATAGGTGTCACGGAGGGCTGTGTTGTGGATGGCTTCAGTGTTAACTCTCACTTGATTGTCAGAGGGGATTCTGGGTGGTGTCGTTATTCGAGTTCGGAGTACCATGCCAACGAAATAGTGATCCGAATCTATATTGGGCCCCCTATATATTCTGACATTCATTAAGCTTGGAGGTGGCGGTGTTCGATCAGCACAGTGGTCAATTTGGAGAGGCCCACGTATGTTTGTGGACCGCTTTCCGTACAAACCAGGTACAGCCATTTCGTGTGACCCTGCTAATTGAATGATCCGCAGTCCGTATCATTCGTGTTTTGATGTAAGCTGTGGGAGCCAACGTATCGCTGATACGTTGGCTCCTTCCCTACTTGGCTGTTAAAATCCCCAAGTATGATTTTCATGTCATGCTTGGGACATTCTTCGAGGGTCCGCGCAACTGCCTCGTAGAAGGTATCCTTCTCCGACTCTGCAGTCTCCTCTGTAGGGGCGTGAATCGTTAACGAGGCTTATATTTCTAAACTTGCCTCGCAAGCGCAGAGTGCATAGCCGTTCGCTTATGTTTTCAAAGCCGATAACAGCAGGTTTCATTTTTTGGACTGACTAAGAAACCTACTCCGATCACATGGTTTACTGGATGGCCAGTATAATATAATATATGGTGTAGCATCTCCTGCACAGCTGTTACATCAGCCCTATATTGGGACAGGGTATCGGTTAGCTGGTCATCAGGTTCATCTCTGTACTGGGAGCGCACGTTCCATGAGAAAATGCGCAAGTCGTTATTCCGTTGTCGTTGCCGGGTTCGTCATTGTAAAATCCGTCCAGTCCGAGGCTCCTGTTGTGGCTTCGTATCAAGTTGTTTTCCGTGTAGGGTTGTCAGCCCTACCCAATCCCGAACCTGGAGGACCAGTTGGTACAATTTGTCCCGTTTTTAGGCGCGGGAGACTCGCCTTCATCCTTCTCCGTCTGCAGTTTTTCAGAAAGAAAGAACTCCCAGCGGTCACCACGTGGAGGTGGAGCTAGGGTTTGGTAGTAGAGCTGTTGGTTTTGGTTCACCACGTGTTTTTCAGGTTTTATGCTCTATCGTGGGTACCAATTCACATATACTACCCTTTCACCCCTACTGCACTGTTATTAACAAAGTTAAATATATCAAAGTTATCAATCCCAGCTATGTAGGTGCGGATGGGACAAATATCTATTCAAATATTCTTATATGAGAAATACACAAAACCTTCCAGAAGCATCCAGCTTTTGGTTTCCTGACTGGTTATACGATGATTAGTTTGACTTGTGTAATGTCGTCATCAACCAAAGTACCCTCAATCATGCAAGAACATGGTTTACGTATATCTGGTGACATACAGTAGGCCAGAAATTGGTTGAAAATGTTCGTTCTTGTGTTATGGAAATTTTGTAATCCTCAAGCTTTGTTCTCTTTCGAGGACCGCGTAAGCACCCCATTGTAGTCAATAAGAATTCCAGTTTCTTCCATTTCCTGGAATTCTTATTGGATCAAGGCTGCTCTTTTGATTTAATGCTGTACTTTGCTGATCGCATACCATAGCGGGTTCGGCGTCCAAATATTCTTAAAATCTTAAAGAAGGAACTATTCCCAGGGAATCCTTTGGAATTACTATTTACTATATTTTTCGAATATTTGCAGATTTTACCACGGGCTCAACATGCGCATGCCTTTGTAAATGCTGGATTTCTTTTCACATTTTCTGGATCACAGGTTAAATCATCGAGGATAGTATTCGGGGGAATAAATCCACATTTTACGATATCTGAAGCGACTGCAGACTTTTTCAAAGGTCGCAAACTTTTTGACCCGGAGACTTTCGCACAAGCAGTTGAAATTTTAGATACTGAACTGCAACCCGATTGGGTTTTGCCGGCACCGTCACCAGAATATCGTAGGAAATTGGCACTTGGGTTATTTTATAAGTTTATACTAAAAAATGCCCCGGAAAATTTTATAAAGCCAACATATCGCAGTGGTGGCCACTTACTGAAACGGCCGCTCTCAAGCGGGTCACAATTCTTTGACACCAGAAAGGAAAAATGGCCTGTGAATCAACCGGTTCGGAAGTTAGAAGCATTGTGGCAGTGTTCGGGTGAAGCAAACTACTCTAATGATATTCCGCACATGAGAGGTGAAGTTTGGGCCGCATTTGTTCCAGCCACAAAAGTTCATGCGACTGTCGCACAAATTGATGCCTCTGAAGCCCTCGCTATGCCGGGAGTCATTGCGTTTTTCTCAGCGAAAGACATACCAGGAACCAACTCTTTTGTTGCGGTTGGGCTTTTTAACATTTTCGAAAATGAGGAGTTGTTTTGTGCTGATATAGTGAAGTATCATTCGCAACCTGTTGGTGTTATTTTGGCAAAATCAAACGAATTAGCCACACTTGCATCTACGAGGGTTCGTATATTATACGAGCATAGGACAGTAGAACAGAAAGTCAAACCAACAGTGAAAGATATGATTGACCAAAGGCACATCATTGAGTATGATAACAGTGATGAAGATTTTGTGGATGTGGAGAAATCCGAAGATGCTTTGACAAAACGGAAACGAATTCGAGGTTACTTTGAAATGGGTGGCCAGTTTCATTTTTCAATAGAATCTCACTCTACAGTTTGTATACCTCGAGAAGGTGGGCTACTTTTGTATTCAGCGACACATTGGATGGATTTAGTCCAGGCCGGTATCACCAACGCTTTAAACATTCCAGATAATAAGATTGAAGTTGATGTTCGTCGTTTAGGTGGTAGCTTCGGCTGCAAAATATCTCGTTCCAATCATGTTGCAGTGGGTTGCGCTTTAGCGAGCTGGTTATCAAATCGTCCAGTGCGATTTGTCCAGAGTGTTGAAAATAATATGAGAATATCTGGAAAAAGATTCGCTTGCATCAGTGATTACACACTTTCTGTGGGTGACGATGGGAAACTGAAATCTTATACTCTTAATTTTTACGAGGACATGGGCGTTACGGTGAATGAGAGTCCAGTTGAGACTTTCACAATTCCGGCTGTTGCTAATTGTTACCAACGCAATTCTTCTTGGATCATCAATGGTGCTAATGTTCTCACAGATGCGCCTTCTCATACATGGTGTCGTGCGCCTGGAACACTAGAAGGGATAGCTATGACCGAAAACGTTATGGAACATATTGCTTGGACTGTAAAAATGGATCCAGTTGACGTCCGTTTGAATAACATTCCTTCAGGAAGCGAGGCGAGACGTTTGCTTCTAGATTTCATCAAAGATACAGATTATCGACAACGTCGCAAAGATATAAACACTTTCAACGAGCAAAATCGGTGGAGAAAGCGTGGGATTGCAATATCTCTCATGCGGTATCCTATTATCTACTTAATGAACATATCCGCTGCAGTTGCGATTTACCACTATGACGGGACTGTCCTTATTAGTCATGGAGGAATCGAGATGGGGCAGGGAATCAACACGAAAGCTGCTCAAGTTGCCGCCTATACACTTGGAATCCCACTGGAGATGGTCTCGGTGAAGGCGTCGAACTCATTTGATGGAGCTAATAGCATTTGCAGTGGTGGGAGTATAACAAGCGAAACTGTTTGTTATGTAAGTATTTTTACATTGAATTTACATTTTGCTGATTGGTATCTTTATTTCGCTCTTTGGTTACTAACATTGCTTCAGAATTTCGCTTTAAAAGGCCATTTATAGGTTGCTATGTTAACTAAGCATATTTTCGGTGTTTGAAATTTCGTTATTGCAAGTTCTTTAAAACTGATGATCTCGGAATTTGTCCAAACAAGCACAGTTAGCCAGCTAAATGTATCACTGCAGTGTTTCTAGGTATTAAATAAAATAAAATAGTATGACGATTTTATTTCCTAGTAGCTAACTCGCTAACAACTGTTTTTTTTTTCTAGTAAGCATATACGCAGGTATTTCTATATAGACTGACTGACTGAACTGACACGTTGGGCTAAATTGTTCTACCATGATCCGAAAAGTAAAGTTCTAAGTGTGGCGGGTGTATCAAAACCGCTTCATGTCTCCGTCCGTGTTCATCAAGGAAACGTCCTTTCACCACTCCTTTTTGTCTTTATTATGGACACTGCCATACGGGGCATCCATGGTCCAGCACCCTATACACTGCGTTATGCAGATGTTATTTTCCTAGCGTCTAATAGCGAAGATGGTCTCAAGCAACTTGTTAAAAATGGAAAGATCACCTCATGCAACACGGTCTCAAATTGAATCTGAATAAAACAGATTTTTTGTCGGAAACAGAACTGAGCGATTTAAATATCTCAGGTCAATGCTATAATCTAATGGAGAACTTATATATGGCTGCTATTCACCCGTTGGTGGGGTATAGCGCGTCAACCACACTTATGCATCATCGCTCGCGGTTAATTGGAATTCACTTCACTTCAGCTCCTCCCACGACTTCCCGAGACGCTAGCACTCGTCCTCTACTGTTCTGCGCCAAGTGCCCCTTGTATTGACGAAAGCTTGGAGCTTTTGAGTAACAGTGGTATTCACTTTCTATGTGCTACTCGAATGTAGTACATAGAAAGAACACTAGCACAAAACAGACTCAACTTGATCTAAGTGTTAAGATAGTTGCATTTCTAGATTTTAGATAGGGCAGCGCAAGCAAATTTAGCGCTGCTAATGCATCGGGCGGCATCTATTTCGGTGCCGATGACAAAAACAACGCTTCCTGGAGAGTGCGAAGACTCGTTAGACTTAGAGCCTTGGTTTTGTTGGTGTTTATCTTCAATTTGATTCTACTTGGCTCTCTTCCCGCGTCTAGAACAATTTGGCTAAAATCCATGCCTTGGTGAAAGAGCAAACAGATGTCACCAGCGTAGTCGTTCCTACGTAGAGCACTTTAGAGGGAACAGGGTACTCACGCTATTGAAAGCTTTCTCGAAATCGATGAAGAGTAGATGCAGCAAAGATCTAAATTCCGCGCGATGTTCCCAAATGATCCATATGGCGTGGATGTGGTCAATGCAAGAGGATCTGGAGTAGAAACTAGCCTACTTTCTGTCGATAAAGCTTTCGAGATTCTGCAACATATCAATGAACAGCGTTCCAGGATTATTTTAGCGTCGACAGGGAGCACGCAAATACCTATCCAATTATTACACTCAAAACGTGCGCCCTTTTTTGGAATCTTAACGGATGTAATACGGTTAAGGGCAATGGTGAAGTGCTCAGTCGACCACTGACGTTCATTATAGGACCATCAAAAGATCTGGAACCACATGCAAGCTGTTTCGTGATGCGGTATACAGCTCTGAAATCATTGTGACCTGCGACATCTTTCGATTCCCGCGAAATGGCAAATTCTCCCTTGTGTTCACTACATTGATTGCTCGTACGATGTCGGTCAGATGAAATCCAACTGACTTATGGCAGGCTGTGTGCTCGAACAGTGCGCCACCAAAGGCGAGGCGGTGCAAATTGTAAAAATCCACATGCCTTCTACCGTTAAGGTTGCCAAGACCGAGCTTCCCCATCCCATGCTCGAGGAAGGTGTTGTCAGATCCCACCTTGGCATTCAGATCATCCATCACGATCACAATTTCACCTTTAGGAAGCTTCCCCTGAACCGCGATTCATTCCTCATAGAAGACATCTTTCTCCACTACAAGTCTGTCAAAAACCGGCTCCCAGGTCATGAGAGCGTTCCTTGTGCTAACCGGCAGAAGAAACCCGACACCGGATTCGCGTCTGCTACCACTTGGTTTTCCAGAGTACAAAAGCATATTGCCGAAAGAGGGTAGAGTTCCATCGTCTTTCTTCGCTTAGGTACAGAATGTTCAGTTTGTGTCGCCGGAATTTCCACTCAAGTTAGAGAAAGCCAGCATTTCGAGGATCATTCCCGTTGTCGAGGAGCATGCGCATATTCTAGAAACTAATCATAGTCCATTTTTGATAGCCATGAGGTCATGCGAAGCATTATTGACGTTTTGGTACCAACAAAGTTTTAAAATTTGCAGGTCTCTAGCCGAAAAATTTCTATAGACTCATTTAGGCACCAACTCACAGGGCGCAATGAAGAAATGCGCTATGCAATTGTCTCACGCATTAGCCCAATCTGGATGAAGCGACGTTCGACAGCTGGTGTTTTTTGCGATCGACATATAAACGAAAGTTGATAATTTCCCCTATCTAGGGTAGAAAATCACAACCGATAACACCTACGATGATGAAATCCGCGCACGGTTGTTGTCAGCCAACAGGGCCTATTTCAGCTTACAAAAACTGTTCCGCTCAAAACGTCTCACCATAGGATCAAAGCTCTTACTGTACAAGACTATGATCTTGCCAGTCCTCATGTATTCTTCGGAAACTTGGGTTCCTAGCAAGAAAAATTGCGAACTCTTGGCCGCGTGCGAGAGACGAGTCCTCCGAAGAATTTTTGGCCCCCTACATGAGGATGGATGATTCCGTAGCCTACAAAACGGCGAAATCTATGAGCGATACCATGACCATCCGGTTGTGGATAAAATCCGGCTCAATAGGTTACGGTGACCAGTACGGTTTGATGTTGTTGGTTGGTTGGATTTCGTTGCTGACGTTACCACCATATACTTTGTCTTGCCTTCATTGATGTGCATTGAAAGATCTCGCGCCGCCTGCTCGATCTGGATGAACGTAGTTTGTACGTCTCGGGTCGTTCTTCCAATGATGCCGATATCGTCAGCATAGGGCAGTAGTTGGGTGGACTTAAAGAGGATCGTACCTCTTGCATTTACCTCAGCGTCACGGATCACTTTCTCGAGGGCCAGGTTAAAGAGGACATGATAGGGCATTCCCTTGCCGTAGACCGTTGTTGATGTCGAATGGTCTTGAGAGTGATTCTATTGTTTTTATCTGGCCTCGCTCATTGGTCAGGATCAACCTAGTCAGTCTTATCAATTTCGTCGGGATGCCGAATTCTCTCATGGCCGTGTACAGTTTTACCCTGGCTATGCTATTATAGGCGCCTCATGCCTCGTTGCCAGTCGTCAGCCATTGATTCGCTGTCCCACACCTTGAGCACAAGTTGATGAACCACTTGGTGTAATTGGTCGCCTCCATATTTAACCTATTCGGCTGTAATTCCATCGGCTTCTGGCGACTTACGATTTTTAAGCCGATGAATGGCACGGACTATTTCTTCTATACTTGGTGGTGTCATTATTTGTCCGTCGTCTTCAGTTGGCGGGACCCTCCAACTCGCCGATGTTCTGGTTGTTCAGTAGTTCATAAAATACTCAACCCATCGCTCCAATATGCCCATTCTGTCGGAAATCAGATTTCCCTTTTTGTCTTGGCAGGATGAGCATCGAGGTGTATAAGGCTTCATCCTGCTGACTTGTTGGTAAAACTTCCGGACCTGGTACGGTTGCTCCCTGTACTTTTCGAGTTCTGTTCTCCCAGGCTTCCTTTTTCCGTCTGTGAAGTCGCTTCTCCGCTGGCCGGAATTCGTCATAAGTCTCTGCGCGTGCATTACTCGGTATGCAGCATTCTTCCGTTCTGTTGCTAGCTTACATTCATCGTCAAATCAGCCATTCTGACTCTTTTTGCGGCTGGGGCCAAGTATGTTTGTGGCGTATTGATAATAAAGTTCTTCTGCGGCATCCAACCCCTCTTACAGGTGTGGCGGAGGGCTGTGTTGTGGATGGCTTCAGTGTTAACTCCCACCTGATTGGCAGAGGGGATTTTGGGTGTTGTTGTTATTCGAGCTCGGAGCACCATGCCAACGAAATAGTGATGCGAGTCTATATTGGCCCCCATATATGTTCTGACATAAATCAAGGATGAGAGGTGGCGACGTTCGATCAACACGTGGTCAATTTGGTTGAAAGTGGTCTCGTCTGGAGAAGCCCACGTATGTTTGTGAACCGCTTTCCGCGCAAACCAGGTACTTCCAACCACCATTACGTGTGACACTGCTAATTGAGTGATCGGCAGTCCGTTATCATTTGTGTTTTGATGTATGCTATGGGAGCCAACGTATAGCCTGAATACGGGCTCCTTCTCTACTCGGCTGTTAAAATCCCCAAGTATGATTTTAATGTCATATCTGGGACAGGCTTCGAGGGTTCGTTCTACTGCCTCGTAGAAGGTATCCTTCCCCGACTCTGCAGTCTCCTCTGTAGTGGCGTTCGCTTATATTTCCAAAGCCGATAATAGCAGGTTTCATTTTTTGGCTGACTAGGAAACCTACTCCGAGCATATGGTTTACTGGAAACCGGTCCCCGTCCAATGCATCTGCTGTAACGCTGTTACATCAGCCCTGTGTTGAGACAGGGTATAGGCTAGCAGCTCAGCAGCTTCATCGCCGTTAAGGGAGCGCACGTTCCATGAGAAAATGCGTAAATCGTTTTTCCTTTGTCGCTGCCGGGTTCGTCGTAAGAAAAGCTTTAAAAAATTAAAAAAGAGATACTAGTTAATGCTGATTATGGAGACTTTTAGTATCATATATATCCTTCACTAGCCAGTGGCATGGATTCGCCCAAATGTTGTACATATTCGCCTAAATGTTGTACATATTCCCCTAAATGTTGTACATATTCGCCTAGAATTTCTCCCATTATTCGAGAAAACGCGAAATCTATCGTCGGCATAGTACGGCAGATTCTTAATAATAGTGCAGTCCGAGAATTGTGAAGAGGTTTTGAGTAGTTTCGGACAATTGAACACTACTGCATGCGTATTTTTCACGCTTTATGTTTCTCACTTCTGACTTCAGCGGAGCCGAAAAGTGGTAACTCCTTGCTCAGAACTACCCAGCCGAAAAATGCTTAGGTTCCGAAATGCCCTCCATACCGAAACCTGTTCAAATTATTAATATTATTAATAATACTAATATTAATATTAATATTAATATAATTCTTAGTAATTAGCTCCAAACACACTGCAGCTCATCTTGCAATAATATAGGCTATAATATAAAGCATGATTTTACCAAGCTTGGTGGATATCGCAGTATTACTGACAAAGTTATAATATATCAAATTCGTCGCTTCAGTGCCAACTCTACAACTTTAAATGTCGGTCGCACGCGAAAGTGAATATTTTGACATGATACATGCTTATACATTACGCGCTAGGTACTAATGCGACAAATGTCCAATGTTTTTATATAAAAAATACACAAAACCTCCTCCCCGCCTGAAGCGGCCAGGTTCTGGTTTCCGGACTTGTTTTAGTTATGTATATCAGGCCCGGTTTCTCGAGACGAGACGTGTATTTATATATATGTATACGCATAGGAAGGTTGCGTGTGAGATTGATTAGGATAAATATACATATGCAGTGATCGAAATTGAAATCCGGACTCCATTGTAAGAAATATATACATAAGTTTAACATAAGAGAGGGGGTAAATGGAGTTGTATGCATTTCGTTTTACAAGAACGTAATGTGCAGCCTTTTGAATACTGGAAAATGATATCAAATGCTGGTGCAAACATCCTTAAAATTAAGGCACAGATATTTTTCTTCCTTCAATAATCCTCAAATTATTGAATTACCTTTAAAAGTATAATCCTCAAATGATACTTTGAGCAGTAAATAAGAAGGCACAACGTTCTCTGTCGAAATCTTTATTTACTCTGTGTAGAACATTAACAATTTCTTTCTTAAATACTAATATTGAATTTGCTTAGTTGACTAGAAAGGTAGTGAAATTGTTGACAGGAATATGAAATTTTGTTATGCAAGCAAAAACCTAAATGCCCTATATGAACAGGAATAATATATACTATATATACTTACAAACTAATTAAACTGAACATTATTGTTGCTGGTATTGATAGGCTTGTAGTCCAACCTTAATCAGCTTTGACACTTCACGTATTAATACATTCGTACTTCCTTTAGGGTGTTCGAAAAGCATGCAATCAATTATTGGCTAGAATGAAACCTATTCGGGATAAAATGAAAAACCCTACCTGGCTGCAAGTGGTGCAGAAAAGCCACGAAGAAAATGTTAATCTTTTCTCACGGCAAATCCACAAACAAGGAGACTTAGAAGGATATGACGTATGGGGAATGTCATGCACCGAAATGGAGGTGGATATTCTCACTGGAAAGTGGCAAATAACCCGAGCAGATATATTAGAAGACACTGGCGAAAGCTTAAGTCCTTTAATTGATGTAGGACAAATTGAAGGAGGCTTTGTTCAGGGGTTGGGGTACTGGTTGACAGAAAAGCTTGTATACGATCGTCAAACCGGGGAGCTGAAGACTTTTGATACTTGGGAGTACCATGTACCGGGCGCTAAGGACATCCCAATTGATTTCCGAATAAAACTCTTCCAAAAGCGGCCAAACCCAAAAGGATTTTTACGTTCAAAGAGTAAGTACTGTTTATGGGTACCTGAAAAGGACTTAAAATAATACTAAACAAACCCTTAGCAACTGGTGAAATGGGCACTTGCATGTCAATCTCTGCAGTATTTGCTTTACGTCATGCATTAAACTCTGCGAGGGAAGATATTGGCATTGATGAGTGGTATCATCTGGGTAAGTCGTGTCATTGATTTTTGTCGGAATCCCTATTCCCCTATGAATTTTGATCTACAGGAGCTCCTACAACTATTGAAGATATTGCCCTGGCTGCGGGACACACAAAGAATGATTTCAAGTTAAATGCATAAGATCTAACTTTTACCAACCGTATCTTGCAGCTTAGGTTTTGAATTGCAGAAATCTTACAAAAATTCAAAAATAATCGACAAGCGTTCTTTCTACGTCGAAGTAGAGAATAATGGTATATTTTAATCGTGCACTGTTTCAATTTTCTTGTTTAAATAACGGGTTATAGGTCATAAAATACTCACTAATGTTAAGTGTTTTAATTGCAAAATACATGGTTGCTGAAAAACGAAATCCCGTCGTTATTTCACTATGATCCTTAGAATATTGAGGTTTTCAGCACAAGAAGATATATAAGTAGATACCGAAACCACCTTTGCAGGCTGCATGAAATTGGAAGAGGACTGTGAAGCCGATTAAGCCTGCTGAATAATTGCATTACAGTTGTTGTTGTGAAATTTGAATTGTGTTAAAAATTTCAGCTTGTTTTCGCAGGTGGAGTTGATAGATAGGAGACAGTCGAAAGGTTAACCAGGCAATTATTGGTATTTGGTTTGAAGAAGTTCTCGGTTCCATTCTTCTTCCTCGGGCTCTCTCGGCCGTGGTCATTTGCCTTGCCTTTGAGTAGATGTCTTTTTGCCATCCATCTTATTATGGGCAATTTTTTCACATCCCTGCCTTCCCCTTCCATTCTCTCTCATAATTCTACTGTTGTATTTTGTCCGGCCTGTTTATATTTAAAAAAAAACCAAACAAGACGGGAAACCGGAAGCTGGGCGCTTCAGGTATGAAAGGTTTTGTTTGTTTCTTGTGTGAATATATTTGAGTGTAGAACTATCCTATTTCTACCTAGCCCGTTGAGAATATGCATTTTGCATATCAAATTTAGTACTTCGGGTTGTAAATTTACACGATGAAGGCAACTTGGAACTGCTGCAACTTTGTTACTAATAGTATCATTTTGATCAAACTTGGAGATAATATGCTTCATATTATATTTTATACTACTACCAACTTTTATAACTCTGACATAAACTTAAGGGGGGTTTTACTCAATTTTCCCAAAAATACGGTAATATACTATTATTAACTTAATTTGAACAGATATCGATATGGAGAGTATTTTGAGGCCTGGGTACCGTATAGACGCAGCTTCATGATTTTTTTCAGATTTTTCGGCTGGGTAGTTTCTGAGAATGGGTCCGTTAAAGAAATCATCACTTTCCACTCCTCCCACTCCCCGCCTTTTTTATAAATCTCAAAACTGAGACCGGCTTCGAAAAGTACTAATCGAGACCTTTCATTTTATACCCCACATGACGATAGTTGGTGAAAAAAATTTTTACACCCCCCTTTTACATGTATGGGGACCCCCCCTAAATCTCAACGTAGGAGGATATTACTCACTGCATGTCTGGGGTTCCACAGTTCCCACCTTCTCACCAAATTTCGTGTCAATCGATATAGCCGTTTCTGAGAAAAGTGCCTGTGACAGACAGACAGACAGACGGACTGACGGACAGACAGACGTCATCCATCAACAGTGGCAGGTGCGTTTTTCATATCACTCCGGGAATAACTTGGTGAAATTAATAGAATCGAAGACGACAACGAAGCAAAACTATAAAAGACGGATTGGTGAATTAGTGCAAGTGATGAGTAGCAGTGTACATCTGTTGCGTACCTTTGCATAAATTAGTCGATTATTTAAACAACAATCAGTTCTTTTGTTCGCAGTAATTTCCTTTGTTTATTTGACTTGATATACGGGAATTCGCCGTTTACTAAATATACTGATCGCCGGCTGTGAGCTAAGCTAGTATATATTGAAGACACTGAGTTAGTTGTGTGCGCGGTGTAGTGGAGACGTGCTGGTTTAGGGAACATTAGGACTCAATTCGATTCTAACTTAGATCAAGTTTTTTATTGATTAATAAATAACTTTTAATCTTAGCTCTGTACTTGTGGGCCCATTGCGTTTGGGGTTTGATACTCAGTCGAAGCAAAAAAGGAAAAACAGCTATTTTAAATTTATATATGTATTTCCTTTACCCTAACTAGTGCAGGTTAGGTAGTGCTAAACAGAGTCAGGCACCCATAATCAGCGCATAGCCTTCTGCTAAAGCGTGTGCCTTAGCTGCGTGGTGACGGGGTACAACTGCGGGCAGAGTTGGGTTATTTTTTCTGAAATAAACTTTAATTGTTTTTGTTGTTGGTTGTGTATAAATAGTTAATTGGACGAACATTATGGCTCGCGGTACCTGCAGTGGCTAATTTTTATAAATTATCAATTCTAATTTAAAATTCTAAAGATAATTAGAGGATGGATCAGGACATTCAGCACGAAGGAGATATGTGCTCCCCTTTGCCCAAGGACATCGCGGCAGCAGGTGTGCAATCCACTAGCGAATATACTAAAGAGAAGCCGTTTAAAAACGCTAACGATCCTTTCAGGCGCAACGCTAGAGAATTGAGATCGCCGACAGGGAAAAGTGGAGGAGATCGGATATTAGAGCGCACACTAATTACAAGTGTAGCGAAAAACTCGGCAGCAAACGGCGTTAATGCTGTAAATGGCGAGGAAAAAGACGCTTTTGCAAAGTTACGGGAAATGATTTTGAACCTGACGGAGTTTGTAGGTCCCCGACACAACGTGCACGGCGAAATAAAAAGCCAAGTGCGTGCTATCAGATCGATGTATTTTGAAGCACGAAACGAGCTACACTGCTCTCAGAAAAAAAAGGTTACAGTGGAAGTAGCAACACAAACGTCCTCAAAATCAATCCACCTGATAGGGACTCGGACTAGAGCTGATAATCTAGCAGTGGATCGCCTTCGTGAAAAAAAATAGCAGAGCCCCGCAAACGGCATAGGGACGCTAATATAGAATCCCCAGAGCGGACTCCAAAGCGCAAGAAGGGTAAAGTACAGCAAATGCAATCAACAAACTTTCCCGGTGAAAGTTTACTAAACCATCAGGAGATACGCGTCAGTGATTCTACTTGGACTAAAGTAGAACGAAAAGGTAGCCCACAAAAGAGGTCACGGCCCGATGCGCTTATTAAAAAATCAACAAGCGACCTGACATATGCAGAAATCTTACGGAAAGTAAAAACAGACAGTTCCCTCTTGGACTTGGGTAAACACGTGAACCGTATAAGACGCACGCAGAAAGGTGATTTGCTCCTTGAGCTTAGGCCAGAAGAGAGTAAGTCCCACAATTTACATAAGAAGATCGAGTCATCACTGGGCAAAGTAGCTGAGGTAAAGGTGAGCCAGGACTTAATGCTAATTGAATGCAAGGACCTGGATGAGATCACCACGAAAGCGGAGATCTGCGAGGCCTTAAAGACCCAACTCGGGCTAGATTCGATCCTTGAGTCCAATGTGATAAGGCTCCGAAAAGCATATGGTGGTACTCAGACGGCCACAATAGCCCTACCATTCGAAGCAGCAAAAAAGGCTATTACTGTTGGCAAAATACGAGTCGGCTGGGTCAGCTGTCGACTGCGAGAACAGATATCGCCAAAGAGGTGTTTCAAATGCCTGGAATTTGGACACATCTCGAGAAACTGTTCAAGCAAGTAGGATAGATCTAAGTTGTGCCGAAGATGTGGAGAAGAAGGGCATATTGCCAAAGAGTGCAATGCGAATCCTAAATGCCTGCTATGCAGAGAAACACAGGAGGGTAATGTCGTTCATATCACAGGCAGTTACAGATGTCCGGCGTTTAAAAAGGCGATTTCCGTTTTTCACAAATGAAATTCCTACAGCTGAATTTAAACCATTGGCAGGCAGCTCAGGAGCTACTTTCTCAAACTGTGCTGGAACATGAAATTGACGTTGCCATTATATGCGAATATTACAAAGACTTCCACAATGGTGTCTTTGTATCAGACAGAAACGGCAATCTGGACTTGCGGAAACCGAGCGATCGAAAATACGAGCAATAGGATTCACACGAGCTAAGGTAGGCGGCATTCACGTATTCAGCTGCTACGCTGCGCCGAGCCTCACGCTAGATGAATTCGCATTGATGTTGGAAAAATTAGCTTCCGAAGCAAGCTGCCACAACCCAATAATAATAGCTGGCGATTTTAACGCTTGGGCCGAAGATTGGGGAAGTCGCGAAACAAATGCTAGAGGCCGCATATTGCTTGAAGTGTTCTCACGTTTGAACGTTGTCCTGGCAAATACTGGCGGCGTCAATACTTTTCGGAGACGGGAGGAAGGAAAGCGAATCAAGAAAACTGCAGTATCGGGTTGGACATCTAAAAAACTTGATGAAGAAATGTTCGAGGAAAACTGCTGCAGGAAGCGATGCCGGTGGGAAATGCACGAGAAAAAGTGGCGCAGGTCCTTGAAAAGTTACAAAAAGCTTGTGACGCTTCCATGCCTCGTCGCACGTTACTCAAAAAACGAATGCCCAACTTCTGGTGGAATGCCGAAATCGAATAACTTCGTAAAGTTTGCCTTAAAGCCAGAAGACACAGCCAACGTAGCAGAAACCGGTCTGAGTCTGAAAAGTTGCACAACCAATATAAGAAGGCGAGGAAAGAATTGCAAGCAGTCATCTCTAGAAGTAAAACTGAACACTTCAAGAGGTTATGCAAGGAAGCGGACTTCGACCTATGGGGAGGTGCATACAAGACAGTTATGGAAACAATCAAGGGAAAGCGCTCACCACCGATCACCAACTCTGATTTGCTGTGGGAAATCATTAGCACTCTCTTCCCATACATTTCAAGTGAGTCGAACCTACCCACTGTCCAAATTCCCGAGGTAATCACTGAATAAATCCTGGAAGCCGCGAAAAAGATTGCCGAAAATAAAGCCTCAGGTTTAGACGGCATTCCGAATAAAGCACTGACAGTGGCCGTCAAGACAGTTCCAAGGTGGTTCTCTGAAACATTTACGACGTGCCTCATAGATGGGATTTTCCCGGAAGTGTGGCGGAAACAGAAGCTTGTGCTAATCCCGAAGCCAAATAAACGTTTGGGTGATCCTTCGTCTTACAGACCTATATGCCTGCTAAACGGCATCGGCAAACTTTTCGAACGGATCATCTTCAATAGGCTTGTACCAATCACAGAAAGGGAAGGTGGTCTCTCAGACAGGCAGTTCGGATTCCGAAAGGCAAGATCTACTGTCAATGCCATCAGCACGGTGACGGAAATTGCGGAGAAAAGCAATGGAGGCCAATAAATCTTGCGCGGTAGTTACTCTCGACGTGAAAAATGCCTTTAATACGGCAAAATGGAACAAAAGAATTGCAGCTTTAACCAAATTGGGCGCTCCTAAATATCTGGTGCACATAGTCTCCGGGAGAGGATATTGTGTTACGATTCGGACGATGGATCTAAGACGTACACAACAACCTGCGGGGTTCCACAAGGATCAGTCCTCGGTCCTCTCCTGTGGATAATAATGTATGACGGAATTTTAAAGTTGCAACTACCCAAAGGAGTGATAATCATTGGCTTCGCAGACGATATCGGAGTAAAGTGCACAAGTTGGTCAAGTTTGAAGAAAATCAAACTATTATTAACAAAGTTGTAGGGTGCGAAACTTTGCCATTTTTTGTGAATTTCGTGCACTCTACAACCTGCATGACGTCATCATTACATATCAATTCATCTTATGAATGGGGTCGCAAAGAATTATTTTGTTTTAGGTTTTTAGTCACAATTACTTCAAACAGAGATGTGTGTATGTAGGTATATAGTATATGCATGCTAATGAAGTTTGCGGGTAGTATCTAATTCAGATATTTGTACATTAAACCACTAGTATTTAATATACGTACTATATATGTACATATGAACGATTTTGTGCACAAAGTAAATCGGAAATATGGGTACGATCAATTTATATACGTGCATATATGTGTACAGTATTCGGAAATAGGCAATTTGTTTGCTTAGGGTGAGCGTAATATCTATGTCTGTAATATGTACGTATGTCTCGTAGTTTGGAAAAATATGAAGGAATATGTTGGGTTTGTAGCTATAAACGGATAGAAAAGTGTGCCTTGAAATTTCTTACATAAGATGAACACAAAACCTTTATACCCGAAGCGCGTGCTTCCGGTATTCCGACTTGTTTTTTATTAGATATAAACATTTTGAAGACCTCTGTCAGTATCAAATATTCAAATTCAAATGGACTTACACATATGTAAATATACATATGTTGAATATGTAGTACCAGTGGTCTGTATACTTTTGTGTATGGAATAAATCGGAAATATTCAGATGAGTGAGATCAGTTTAGATGTGTACATATGTAGATAAGTAGGCATCAGTATGTGGTAATAGACAATGTTTGTTTGTTTAGGATGAGGATAATATTTATGTCTTTAATATGTACTTATATCTTCAAGTTTAGAAATATGCACATGCATTTTTAGTTTTCGCTATATACCACTGAAACAAGGCGGAAACCAGGCTTCAGGTATGTAAGTATATATTAGTGCAGAACTATCCATAATATATATATGTATATTTATCATCTCAAACTACTCACTTTCGTGTGAGCTTGATATGTAGTATTTTAGGTTGCACGGAAACGACAACTTTTAGCTACTGTTACTTTGTCAGTTATAGTACGAGCTTGACAGAACTAGAGATCATCCTTCTTTAGTTTATATTGCTATAGTATAACTCTAAAGTAAAGTTAAGTGGGGTTTTTAATCAAAGTCCAAAAAAACATAGTAATATTCAATTATTAACCTTATTTGAGTAGATATCGATGTGGAGAGTAATTTGAGGCCTGGGCACCATATAGAGGCAGTTTCATGATTTTCTTCCGTTAAAGCAATCATGATTTTCGATCCCCCAAACAACAAATGTCAAAACTGAAATAAAAAATGTAAACCCCCCTTTTGCATGTATGAGGACGTATGGCAGACAGGCAAACAGACATACCGGCGGCAGACAGGTAGCCAGGCAGACATTAAACTGATTTCAATATGGTATTGCTTTACGTTCAAAACCTTAAAAACGTGCATCGAAGATTCTGCGCATAAAATAAACACAACACCTTTATACCCACAGAGCTCAGCTTTCGGTATTTGGAATTGTTGTTGTTGTTGTCATGACTCTTGTTAGCATAGCAGGTGTTATGTTGAGAATTTCTTCTTGGATGTTGGTCTTCAAATCTTGTAGGGTTCTGGGACGGTTCACATAAACAGGGGATTTCGAAAAACCCCATAGAAAAAATCACAAGGGGACAGATCGGGAGAGGGTGTCGGCCATTCCAAATCGCCTCTAATTAAGATAAGGCACTCTGGAAAGTGTTCCCTCAAAACAGCCATCGATGCTCTTGAAGTGTGTGTTGTTGCACCGTCTTGTTGGAACCAAGTGTCCCCCAAATCCAAATTTTCTAGCCGTGGCAAAAAAAAATTCTGTAGCATGTTTACATACCGGTCCGAATTCACTGTCACTGTAACCTCATTTTCCTCAAAAAACCAGGGACCAATAATTCCAGCTGAGGAAATTGCACACCACACTGTGACTTTGGGTGAATGCAAAGGCTTTTGATGCAATTCTCGAGGGTTGGTGTCAGCCCAGTAGTGCATGTTTTGTTTGTTAACCGACCCACACAAATGAAAACGGGCTTCATCGCTAAAAAAAACAATAGCATCCTCGGGAACGACTTCAAGAAGAAGCTCACACGTGTTCATCCGAGAATTGAAGTCACGTTCTGAAAGTTCCTGCGATATCACCATCTTATAGGGATGAAAATGAAGATCATCACGAAGAATTCTTCTCACAGAACGATCGGATAGTCCAAGGGCAGATGCGTGTTTGCGCGTAGAACGCCGTGGCGATCGCAACATTGACGCTCTCACTGCTTCAATGTTCTTAGGTGATCTAACGGGCCGAGGAACCCCAGTTCTTCCTTTTGTCGCACTTGCAGTTTGTCTGAATGTAGTGACCCATGTAACAATTGATTTGCGGTCTGGGACGGGAGTCAACGGGGCTAAATTAAAGCGATTCCGAAATGCACGTTGTGTTGCAATAACCGAACATCCGCTTGAAAAGTAAACCTCAACGGCAAAGGCACGCTCCTCACTATTGCAACGCATGATGGCGACTGAACCGTGTCGGGACAAAACTTTACAGTATCCCCTCTTGAACGAGTGGCGCGCATTTTAAAAAATTAAGTTATGCTGCCGCAACCTGTATTTTTGATGTCGTAAGCATGCAATTCTCTGTCAGATTGCTACGTTGGCGTATATTACGACTTTTTAACATGGCTTGCTACGACTGTAATTCCAATGTTATTTGCAATTTAAAGTGACCCTGCCAGGGAGACGTAACGTTCGTTATACATTATATTCCATAGCAAAATGTCGCGAATTGATCCTTGTGTTACTCCAAAGGTTGTTTGAAATTTTTTAGGGCCCTCATCTGAGTCGCAACAGAGCAGCATTTCTACCAGAAACTTCAGAACAGTACGTACAAGGTACTTCGTGGTACCCAACCTAGGACCTCTTCCTATCTCGCCGAGTTAAAGGCGGTTTTTACCTTCGGTTTTTACATCGCACTACATTTGATTCCTTCAATAGCCGATTTAGCCAGATTTTTCAGCAAATTGACTGCATTGATCATTCATTTCGCTTGCCGAAATCCAAATTGCCTCCCTTCCTTTTCAGCGATTGGAAGTAATCCATTACAGATTATATAATAAAACGGCGGAGGTTCGCTTAGTGGGCAGCTCGGCTTCAGGATGAGTATGGGATCCCCTCATGTGCAATGAATTTTTAAATTTGTTGAAAAGGCGGGGGGTACAGGGGCTATAAAGAGATAATTTCTTTCACGGATCAGTTCTCAGAAACTACTTATCCGTCAAAATATTCGCCATTCTATAATCAGTTTAAATAGAGTTAATAGTAGTATATTACAGCATTTATTATTACTATATTTTTTTAGGAAATTCCCTTAAGTTTATCCCAGTATTGTATAATAGTAATACGGGCTATGATAGAGCATGATACTTGATAAATTTGGTGGGAATTGCACCATTACTGACAAAGTTATAAAAGGTAAAACTTGCCTTTTGCGTTTTGGGGGCAAATGTACAATCAAACATCCTTACATAGGATGAGATGAGATTCACTGTCTGTCAGTCACACACACTTTTCTCCAAAGCAGGATTTCATAGTTCCCATATGTTTGTGATTTTTAAGCCCCACTTTACCTGCAAAGAGAGGGAGTATTTTTTTTCCACCGTGGTCCCGATGAATACTATCCAAAACAGGTATTAGTTTTGACATAAATTGCAAAGTGTGCGAATAAGGAACCACAATATGCACACTTCAAGTGAGACAGGGCTTCTTTTTGAAAACTTCCCAATCCAAAAATCTGAAAAGATTAGGGTGATGCGCTTATATGAAATTTAGGCCTCAGAATATGTCCTATTCCGATATCTGCTCAAATAAACTTACTGACAGTATAATATCAACTTTTTTAAATTGCATGTAAAACCCCCTTAAGTTCATCTTAGGAGTACTAGATTTTGTACCGGCATAGAGGACAGTATCGGGGTTGCGCATTTTTTTTCCACCGAATATAGTTGTGTGGGGTATCAAATGAAAAGTCTCGATTAGTGCTTTCTAAAACCGGTATTAGTTTTGACGTTGGTTGCAAAGTGCAGCAGTGCGGGGACCCGAAAAGGGTCAGTTATTTCAAGGACCCGTTCTCAGAAACTACTCAATTCAAATATCTGAAAATGAGTTTGGTGGTCCATACGCATAGTATCTATATAAGCCTGAAATTATTCTCTATGCCGATATCTGCTTAAATAATATTAATAATACTATATTCATTATAAGAAAGAAATTTAAAAAAAGGACTGGGAACCTCCTTTAGTTTATCATAGAATTATTCTGCAGTAATAAAGGCTATACTATAGACCATGATACTACCAAATTTGGTTAAAATTGTACTATTACTAACTTTTGTCCAAATTTATTACATTCTAAGACTTTGAATGCCAGTATCACATTAAAGTGAATGGTATGCCAAACTAAATGTATAACATTACGAGCTGAATGCTAATGAGCAATATACAAAACTTTTCATACCTGAAGCGCTTAGCTTTCGGTTTCCCGACTTGTTTTGCGTTTGGTTGCCGAGGCTAAGCTTTAGTCCATTACTTTGCCATTATTGGGGCGATGATAACTATGTGGTTTTTGGACATCCGAAAGTATCCTAAATCTTCTTCTTATTAATATGGAGGTAAAATAGAAGCCAGTAACACAAACTGGCGCTTGGAATGGATAAGCGATCGTACGGACCACGAAAATGGTAATGGGCAGGTCGTCCATACATAAATGATGACGCCTCTATTCCTGATCTCTAGATGATCCTCCGGGATTCTCTTTGCGAAGTGCTCCTTCAGAGAAAGAATGTTTAAAAGATTCAACAATTGCATTGAAGTAACCTGGAAAAATGTTGTCTGAATAATCGCCTATCGCAGTTACAATGTAATAGCAAGAGATCATTTTTTTTTGTAATAGTATAGTAATATGCATCATGTGCAATCGACCATACATACATACATATCCATTTAAGAAGTATGCTCGCCTAACTCCATATTTGTGATTTGTGGATGGAAGCGAATATATCGTTGCATAGAAATGCTCTTATGCAATGGGCAAATTGTTATTATTTGCAAAAGCGAATACATTCTATTCAGCAGAAATTCCGATTGCTCCCGATTACACCAGACGTGAATGCAAGGTAAGGCCGTTTTCGCGTCAAAAGGGGAGTTCACGCTTTAAAATAAACATTGGAATGAGTTAGTTTCACTGGAGTGCTAGTGGGATAGTTTGGCTTTCTTCGCCGTTTTGGTTACTCGAGTATAAGGAATAGCGGTAATTCTTCGCTCTTGCAAAAATGTCGATAGATTTCACTATTAACGGAAAATCGTATTCAGGTGACTGCAAACTTTAAATATAAACTTATGGCAGATGTAGCACTCCTCATTAAATTTAAAATCTGGTGAATAGTGGAAAAACAGTAAAAATTGGCATCCCTCCATCCCTCCATCTGCTGATATGTCTTAGGAATATTTGTGTACTCTGAATATGCAGAATCATTCCGGTGTGAATGTTAACATTTCAAAACCAATTACTGACATACGTAGAAACATACTTGCGTTCAGAATAATATGAGAAGGAAGTGTCCCAAATGATATCCGAGCGAAATATGTTGAATTCAAATGCGGAATAAAGTGGAGTGGATTCTTTTCGATTCATTTTTTTCACGTAGAAACATTGTTGTAATTTCGCAAAGATAGTTTATCTGTTTTACATCCGTTTCTCATTATGGTTAAGTATCTACGACTGATTTGTTGTGAAAGAAATAGCTTACGGCTGCAATCGTGGGGTTCTGTTTTTGAATTATAAACTAACTGTCCGACGCTCTTTCTAATATTTGTGAGCTCCCATCATCATCAATGACGATATAATCAGTGTCCGGTCTTGGCCTGTCTTAGCAAGGAACTCTAGACATGGCGGTTTTTACTGTACCATAGATATTGTCCTTATAGACTCTTTGGGATGGACCATCTGAATAATATGGATTAAGTGAGCCGCTCAGCGCAGCGAGTCGGATTTCATCCACAACCAGCCGGTTGTGATATCGCCCCTACATTTCATCGTTATACTGGCATCTTACTGTAGGGAGCCAAAAATTCGTCGAGAGGATTCTTCTCTTGAACATGGCAAAGAGCTCGCATTTATTCTTGCTAACAAAACAAGTCCCCGAAGAATTCATGAGGACTGGCAACATTGTCTGGTATAGTGACAACTTTAACCCTATGGTCAGATTTTTCAAGCGGATTAGTTTTATAAATTGATATAGGCTTTGTTGGCGCCCAATAACTATGCGCGAATTTCGCCGTCATAGCTTTGCTATCGGTTTTGTTTGGCGCTAGATATTTGCATTCTCATATCTTTATTGTTTTCAGTTGACCAGGGCTATTTAATGTTGTTGTTACCTGTGTTTTTGTTGCTGGTATTGCCACCATGTATTCCATCTTGCCTTCATTAATGTGCCTGCCCTTTCGCTGATCACCGCCGGCTCGATCTTATTGAAGGCACTTTTTACATTATGTCGATATCGTCAACATAGGACTCAGTAGTTAGGTGAACTTGAAGAGGATAGTGTTTCCTGACAATTACATCTGCATAACGGATCGCTTTCTTCAAGGTCATGCACTATAGGGCTCTTAATCCCATACTGTTGTTGATGCTTGAAAGGTCTCGAGAGTAATACTGCTGCTTTTATCTGACTTTGCACATTGGTCAGGGTCATGTCAACCTAGTCGGGAGACGGAATTCTCTCATGGCCGTGTACAGTATATCTGTGTCATGCTAGCATAGTCGGCCGAGAAGTCGATGAAAAGATAGTGTAACTGATGTGTGAGCGGGTTATGTTTTGGACGTATTGGCGTCTCGGCCTAGCCGAGGGCCGGGAAGATTTTCTTCGCAGGACTTGGCAATATTACACTTCTATAATTGCTGTACTATGTGATACCTTCTTTTAAAGGTTTTGTATGAAACAAAATCCTATTCAAATTCGGTTCATTGTCTGTCTGTCCGTCCGCCTGTCTGTCTGTCTATCAGGCTGTGACACCTTTTATCTCAGCCACAGTCATTCTTATTGATTCGAAATTTAGTAGAAAGGTGGGACCTGTGAATGGGGGTATGGATTTCTTTTTTCACCGAGTATAGACGTGTGGGTTGTCAAATGGAAGGTTTCTATTAGAACTTTTTGAAACCGATATTAGTTTTGATATTGGTTGTGAAGAGGAGGAGTGCAGCGTTCCGAAAAGGTTTAGTTTCCTCAACGATTCGATCTCAGAAACTACCCAACCCAAGCAATTCCTGATGACTGCTAATGAGGCATTATCTGCCTCATATATAAACAGGTCGGGAAACCGGAAACTGAATGCTTCAGGTGAGAAAGGTTTTTTATATTCCCTGTATTAGCATTTTTGAGAGGGCATTTGCCCCATTTGTAATAATAATAGTCGCTGGGATGACAACCCAATTAGGCCTTGAAGTGTGTTAGAGCACTTAATACAAGAGTGTGACAGTACACTACAGGATCACAGTACCCTACAGGAAGCAATGTGGTCAGCATTGCGCTCGCTCGAGATTATTACTATGATTTCAGGTACTCATTCACAGCTAAGTCGGACTGGTGTCTGACATCCAGTCACGATAAGAAACTACTCTGTCACCAGGGATATTTGAATCGTGACCATATGAGCCATCCGGGTAAACTGCACGACTGTTACTGAAGCTTAAATTTCGAAATTTGCTTCGCAACCGCAGAATGTATAGTGTTCAGGTATGTCTCCTATTCCCAGCATATGGTGTACTGAATGCCCAGTAAATAATACATATGTATATGGTATATGGCTCTTCTCCAGGTAGTTGGGCCCTGTCAAGGACATTGCTTGTGTCTTGTGTATGGTTTCGTAACATGTGGTTTCATATTTCGGGTTATCAGTTCCACCCAGTCCCCAACTTGGACAGGTTGGTACTCTTTGACCCCTTTTTAGACGCGGGAGACTCGCCTTTATTCGTCTTCTTGTTAGTCCAGTCATTCAAGATTTCAACACCCGAATTCTTCCTGCCAAGACAAATTAAAATAAAGTTTGAGGTGGGAGTAGAGAGTGGCATAAGAAACAATAGTTATATGGTGCCGATGTGAGCTTCCTATCTGAGAGGTGTGGCATTTTCTTTTCAAACAACCCCAGAAATCGATTGAATGATCAATTCTAAGTCAAAAATGTTTTATGAAAATTTTTCGTACAAGAGTAGTTTCACAGTAATTTATGTTCAAACATGTTGTTTTTCCGTATAAAAAAATGCGTTTTTAAACGATTTTTCGTAAATAACTCGAAAACCATGCATTTTATATTGGGCAGCATTATAAAAAGTGACTTTCTCTGCTATTTCCTATATGGTGATCTGACGCTTCGAAGAGGTTTTACTCGATTTTATTAAACATGATTGTGGCGGCTATTCAAAAGGTCACAAATAAAGCGATCTAGCCTATCTAGAAACAAAAACAAATGCCGCAGGAAAGATACTACCGATAATTTCTATCTATCATATAAAAAGGAAACAAACTGAGATGCGAAAATTTTAGATACATACCACTGCTATTGAGCTACATAAAACATTGATAAGCGCTGAAAACATCGATCGATCGATTACGAAACAATTGTTTACTGTCCAGCAGTTAAATATTTGGAGTGCAACATAAATATCGACTACAGTTAGACAGTCATATGACAGTATTTATCGAAATGTATTGTACCAGAAAGCATAAGTAGTTCATTTAATAAAGATGACAACAGCGCCAGCAACATCATAAGTAAATAACAAGGAGCTCTGTGGGCGATTACTTACTTTATCGTAGTGAGGGAGGTCCGTAAGGGAACCAGAGGTGACACTTGAAGCGAATCCGTAATCAAAAACCTAAGCCATGGTATGACTACAGCGCCGAGGACTGAGTGGTCACAGCGATGTACGGTGAACTTTGAGTATTTGGCGAACTCTAGTTTCAAATAGCCTTGTCTCTGCTTCCTTTCCACGGAAAAACAAAGACCGAGGCAGCCAATTATGATAAATTTCACAATTTAAAACAAAACAAAAGCAACAATTAAATTTCAGGTCATGACGATCCAACCCTGGGTGAAGGGGTATCACTGAATATCGTTGGAAAACCTACCAAATTATTCACTTATTCAAGTGGGAATCAATCCCATTGGAACCCAGTCCTTAATGGATGAGTCGGAGCAGTCCTCCTCTGTCCGCATTCCTGACCCCGGGTTCCAGTTGGCGCCACTTGCTGCGGTTAAAGTCTTGCCCACGGATGAGCACCTGTTTTCGGGTAACAATGCCTCCGGGCAAATCGACACCGTGCACACCGACTTCTGGTGAACCGTCTACAAACAAACCATAACCGCCGGTTTGTGCCAAGGTTGAGGGGAAAGGACCGCCCAGGGCATATGCGATCCGCAGGATGAACATTGAGGTCCTGCTGACTTATTGGTAAAACGTACGCGCCTGGTACGGTTGCTCCCTGTACTTTTCTAGTTCACAGATTTGTTGGTTCTCCCAGACTTCCTTTTTCCGTCTGTGAACTCGCTTCTCCGCTCGCCGGAGTTCGTGATAAGTCTCCGCGCGTGCCTGCTTCCTTTGAGAATGCAACATTACTCGGTATGCAGCATTTTTCCATTCCGTTGCTAGCTTACAGTCATCGTCAAACCAGCCGTTCCGAATCCTTTTGCGGCTGGGGCCATATTTATGATAATGATCTCCAGGATCTCTGTTAACTGCAGTTATTGCGACAACCATTTCCCTCTTATAAGTGTTGCGGAAGGCTATGTTGTGGATGGTTTCAGTGTTAACTCTCACCTGATTGTCTGCGCACCATACCAACGAGATAGTAATCCGAGTCGATATTGGTCCCCCTATATGTTCTGACATTCATCAAGGCTGAGAAGTGGCGACGTTCGATCAACACGTGATCAACTTGGTTGACAGTGATCCCGTTTGGAGGGACTCATGTCTGTTTGTGGACCGCTTTCCGCGCAAACCAGGTACTTCCAACAACCATTTCGTGTGACACTGCTAAATGGATCATCGGCAGCCCGTTATCATTTGCATTTGGGTGTAAGCTATGGGAGCCAACGTATCGCCTGAATACGGGCGGCTGTTAAAATCCCCAAGTATGATTTTGATGTCATATCTGGGACAGGCTTCGAGGGTTTGTTCTACTGCTTCGTAGAGGTGTCCTTCTCTGACTCTGCAGTCTCCTCTGTAGGGGTGTGAACGTTAATGAGGTTTATATTTCTAAATTTGCCTCGCAAGCGCAGGGTGCATAGCCGTTCGGTTATGTTTCCAAAGCCGATAACAGCAGGTTTCATTTTTTGGCTGACTAAAAAACCTACTCCGAGCACATGGTTTACTGGATGACCGGTATAATATATGGTGTAGCGACTCTTCTCCAGGAAACCGGTCCCTGTCCAACGCATTTCCTGTAACGCTGTTACATCAGCCCTATAATGGGACAGGGCATCGGCTAGCTGCTTGGCAGCTCCATCTCTATACAGGGAGCGCACGTTCCATGAGAAAAAGATTACGATAGACAAGTCTAATTTCCATAGATCACTCTAGCCTCCTTTCTACTAAAAGGGCTGGAAAGACTAGTGGATGGGTTCATGGGGGATACATAAGTGACCACTTCACTGTAGGCAACATGCCTACCGGAAACGTAAATACACAGATACAGCACTCCATTGGCTTACGAAAAGTGAGAAAACGATGTCCGAAAAAGTATACATCTTAGGCGCATTTCTGGACACTGAAAACGCCTTCAATTATGCCCCATTCGCAGTAAATTGTGGCGTGGTAAGATAGCATGGAATCGATTCTCCACATACTGGAGCTGGAGAAAGATCCACGTACTGATTGGAGAGAAGTTTATTGAAATCCAGCTGGTGCAAATAGTCAAATATTCAGGAGTACATTTCGACTCCAAGGTAATGTGGAAGTACCATATAAAGTACCAATACCAGAAATGCTGCAGATTGCTCTGGTGGTGTAGGACCTGCCATAGATAAGACCTATATCTATAATAAAATACATTTTCATATATGTGTGCATTGGCTCGGATGCCTAAGCCATTCAAGAGTAATTAATACTACGCCGATGGTGATCATCATCATCAACGGCGCAACAACCGGTATCCGGTCTAGGCCTGCCTTAATAAGGAACTCCAGACATCCCGGTTTTGCGCCGAGGTCCACCAATTCGATATCCCTAAAAGCTGTCTGGCGTCCTGGCCCACGCCATCGCTCCATCTTAGGCAGGGTCTGCCTCGTCTTCTTTTCCTACCATAGATACTGCCCTTATAGACTTTCCGGGTGGGATCATCTTCATCCATACGGATTAAGTGACCCGCCCACCGTAACCTATTGAGCCGGATTTTATCCACAACCGGACGGTCATGGTATCGCTCATAGATTTCGTCATTGTGTAGGCTACGGAATCGTCCATCCTCATGTAGGGGGCCAAAAATTCTTCGGAGGATTCTTCTCTCGAACGCGGCCAAGAGTTCGCAATTTTTCTTGCTAAGAACCCAAGTTTCCGAGGAATACATGAGGACTGGCAAGATCATAGTCTTGTACAGTAAGAGCTTTGACCCTATGGTGAGACGTTTCGAGCGGAACAGTCTTTGTAAGCTGAAGTAGGCTCTGTTGGCTGACAACAACCGTGCGCGGATTTCATCATCGTAGTTGTTATCGGTTGTGATTTTCGACCCTAGATAGGAGAAATTGTCAACGGTCTCAAAGTTGTATTCCCCTATCCTTATTCTTGTTCGTGCTTGTGTTTGACCAGTGCGGTTTGATGTTGTTGGTTGATTCGTCTTCGGTGCTGACGTTGCCACCATGTATTTTGTCTTGCCTTCATTGATGTGCAGCCCAAGATCTCGCGCCGCCTGCTCGATCTGGATGAAGGCAGTTTGAACGTCTCGGGTGGTTCTTCCCATGATGTCGATATCGTCAGCATAGGCCAGTAGTTGGGTGGACTTGAAGAGGATCGTACCTCTTGCATTCACCTCAGCATCACGGATCACTTTCTCGAGGGCCAGGTTAAAGAGGACGCATGATAGCGCATCCCCTTGTCGTAGACCGTTGTTGATGTCGAATGGTCTTGAGAGTGATCCTGCTGCTTTTATCTGGCCTCGCACATTGGTCAGGGTCAGCCTAGTCAGTCTTATTAATTTCGTCGGGATACCGAATTCCCTCATGGCCGTGTACAGTTTTACCCTGGCTATGCTATCATAGGCGGCTTTAAAGTCGATGAACAGATGGTGCAATTGTTGTCCATATTCCAACAGTTTTTCCATCGCCTGCCGCAGAGAGAAAATCTGATCTGTTGCTGATTTGCCTGGAGTGAAGCCTCTTTGGTATGGGCCAATGATGTTCTGGGCGTATGGGGCTATCCGGCCTAGCAAGATAATGGAGAATATCTTATAGATGGTATTCAGCAACGTGATACCTCTATAATTGCTGCACTGTGTAATATCTCCCTTTTTATGTATGAGACAGATTATGCCTCGCTGCCAATCGTCAGGCATTGATTCGCTGTCCCATACCTTGAGCACAAGTTGATGAACCACTTGGTGTAACTGGTCGCCTCCATATTTAACCAATTCGGCTGTAATTCCATCGGCTCCTGGCGACTTATGATTTTTTAGCCGATGAATTGCACGGACTGTTTCTCCTAAACTTGGTGGTGGCAGTATTTGTCCGTCGTCTTCAGTTGGTGGGACCTCCAACTCGCCGATGTTCTGGTTGTTCAGTAGCTCATCAAAATACTCAACCCATCGCTCTAATATGCCCATTCTGTCGGAAATCAGATTTCCCTCTTTGTCTCGGCAGGATGAGCATCGAGGTGTATAAGGCTTCATCCTGCTGACTTGTTGGTAAAACTTCCGCGCCTGGTGCGGTTGCTCCCTGTACTTTTCTAGTTCACAGACTTGTTGGTTCTCCCAGGCTTCCTTTTTCCGTCTGTGCAGTCGCTTCTCCCCTCGACGGAGTTCGTGATAAGTCTCTGCGCGTGCCCGCGTTCTTAGAGAATGCAACATTACTCGGTATGCGGCATTCTTCCGTTCCGTTGCTAGCTTACATTCATCGTCAAACCAGCCGTTCCGACTCCTTTTGCGGCTGGGGCCAAGTATATTTGTGGCCGTATCCATGATAACGTTCTTCAGGTGGTTGTGAAGATCATTAGTTGATGCTTCATCTCCAGGTCCTCTATTGACTGCGATTATTGCGGCATCCATTTCCCTCTTATAGGTGTCGCGGAGGGTTGTGTTGTGGATGGCTTCAGTGTTCACTCTCACCTGATTGTCAGAGGGGATTCTAGGTGGTATTGTTATTCGAGCTCGGAGCACCATGCCAACGAGATAGTGATCCGAGTCTATATTGGCCCCCCTATATGTTCTGACATTCATCAAGGCTGAGAGGTGGCGGCGTTCGATCAACACGTGGTCAATTTGGTTGAAAGTGGTCCCGTCTGGAGAGGCCCACGTATGTTTGTGGACCGCTTTCCGCGCAAACCAGGTACTTCCAACAACCATTTCGTGTGACCCTGCTAATTGAATAGTCCGCAGTCCGTTATCATTTGTTTTTTCGTGTAAGCTATGGGAGCCAACGTATCGCCTGAATACGTGCTCCTTCCCTACTTGGCTGTTAAAATCCCCAAGTATGATTTTGATATCATATCTGGGACAGGCTTCGAGGGCTCTTTCTACTGCCTCGTAGAAGGTATCCTTCTCCGACTCTGCAGTCTCCTCTGTAGGGGCGTGAACGTTTATGAGGCTTATATTTCTAAACTTGCCTCGCAAGCGCAGAGTGCATAGCCGTTCGCTTATACTTTCAAAGCCGATAACAGCAGGTTTCATTTTTTGGCTGACTAAGAAACCTACTCCGAGCACATGGTTTACTGGATGGCCGCTATAATATATGGTGTAGTGGCTCTTCTCCAGGAAACCGGTCCCTGTCCATCGCATCTCTTGCAACGCTGTTACATCAGCCCTATATTGGGACAGGGTATCGGCTAGCTGCTTATCAGCTTCATCTCTGTACAGGGAGCGCACGTTCCATGAGAAAATGCGCAAATCGTTGTTCCTTTGTCGTTGCCGGGTCCGTCGTTTTAATATCCGTCCTATCCGAGGCTCCTGTTGTGGCTTCGTAACGGTTGTTTTCCGTGTAGGGTTGTCAGCCCTACCCAACCCCCAACCTGGAGGACCAGTTGGTACAATTTGTCCCGTTTTTAGGCGCGGGAGACTCGCCTTCATCCTTCTCCGTCTGCAGCTTTTCGTCAAGAAAGAGCTCCCAGCGGTCACCACGTGGAAGTGGAGATAGGGTTTGGTAGTAGAGCTGTTGGTGTTGGTTCAGCAGGCATTTCCCAGGTTTTATGCTCCATCGTGGGTACCAATCCACGTTTCGCCCCGGGACCTATACTACCCTTTGACCACCACCGATGGTGATACTAGACTATTTATGCGTGGAAAGGTGGTGCAGGGGGCTCTAATGCATGCTTCCGAATTCGCCTTTGAAGAATCGTCCACAAGCTTTTTGAGATTAATAATAATAATCTTCACCGACGGATCGGTCATGGAAGGCGAACCCAACGCAGGATTGTTTTCGGGAAATTTGATTATGGAGCTAGGCCGACCTTAAGGAAAAATGACTACCATATTCCAGGTGGAGGTGTATGCCATTTCATTGGCAACAGAAGAAGGTTTGCAACAAAAGAGTGTAGAGTTGCTACAAGGTGTTGCCGATTGAACGAGACATTTATGGTGTGGATGTCGGGGCACTCGAATATCGCTGGTAATGAGGAAGTTAACATACTAGATCTGTACTCATAATAGTGGGTTACAGTCAGCTTTTGCCATTCGGCTATCCACTGTCAAGTCTTCTCTAAAAGGTGGGATTACAAGGATTCCCGCAGTCGAATGGAGAAATTCGCCGGCAGGCGAAACTATTTCTGAAAGTACCCGTGGTCGCTAGAATGCCATTTTTGTTGACCTTAAGAAGTGGGACTTGGAAACCCTAACGAGGTACTGCTCCTTAAACTACCGTGTGGAAAAAGTTGGTGTCTTGAACAGAAGAAGGAAGAAGGGATGACCATGCACTTCACACGCAGCTGCTTGGCCTCTTTAGATCTCAGGCGAAAATACCTCTATAGGGTTTTTTTTTTCAACGAAAAATTTGCACACTATTTCTCTGGAGAAGGTTATCAGGTACAGGCGGGAGGCCATTGAATAGACGATCTCCGGGATAGTACAAAGGGCCTAACAGAAACCTGACTGTTTGGAGCACGGTACGGTAAATAAACTAACTAAACTAAACAAAAAATAATAAGCTGGCTAATGTGAGTGACCAATTGATTGAAATGAGCGAAGAAGATAGGCTGGAAGCTTTCACGACTACGAAATTGCTGAATCCACAATCAACAGGATATCTCCAACGAGAAAAGGTGTTCGATGAAAAACTGCAAGAAGTTAGTAGGAAAACCCAGGAAACTCTTAATTCTATCGAGGCGGCTGGAGGCGTTGCGAGGCGAGCTAGGACGTATAGGTTTTTACTGATGTCCTTAATATTTTATCCTTCGTAACATTCACAATGAATCTATTTTGAAGATATCATTTGTGGATAGTTTGCGTGCTTTAATGGTTTAGCAAGATGTTGCAGCTAGAGGGTATACTCGTAACAAGATGAAGAGGGCCTCCTTCCTCCATCGTTATGGATATCGCTTAATTAGACTTGCTTCAATAAACTATTTCCGAAAATAAAGCTGTTTTAAATACATCGAAGAACCAACTGATCAAGGGTTAATCGATTGAAGTTCATCTTGCTACTCCATAAATAGTGGATTAAGGGCCGATTGTGTCCGAATAGCTGAGTAGTTGGACCCCAAGGCTGTCGTACGGAAGATCGCGGTTCAAATCTCAGTGGTGGCAGTGGGGTTTGTCTTGTAATTTGACGTCGGATACCAGCCGACTAAGCTGTGAATGAGTGCCTGAGTCAAATCAGGGTTATAATCTCGGGCGAGCGCAATGCTGACCACATTCCCTCTTACAGGGTATCCTGTAAGAGACAAAGACCGTTGTGGTCTTGAATGAAGTGCTCTAACACAGTTTAAGCCTCTGATCGAATTGGATGGTTGCGCCAACGATTATTATTCAGGTGAATTCTTGCCCAACTGTTACTATTGCTACGCTAAGATGAACTATTGCGTCCTTGCGTTAGACGCAACATGCATTCTAGGAAGTCGCTTACTTTTGAGTACTCCAGCTTTTCTCCTGGTATTGGCTATTTTGCCAAAGGTATTTTCTTGCAGTGTTTAAATGCCGTTCTCGTCAGAGAATCTGTAAATGCTGCTTTCAGATATCTTCAGCTTTCCTTGTGATTGTAAATCCTACAGTGATCTATAAGTATATGCTCTGTAAGTATATGATCCCTATCCTCTTCTTGGATAGGCTGACACATTCTTATTGTACAGGCCGAGGATGTTTAGTTCATTGGAATTTCCGTCTTAGTTTCAAGTTGACTTCGTTAAATTTGGATACTCAATTGACCGTTAGAAAATTCAATGTCCTGCCTTACATAGATTCGAGTGAGCACTCCTGTCAATGGCACATATTACCACCCCAAATACGCATTAGCTCAAAGGTTTTTCTACGACTCGAAAATTTCTCCATATACTCGCCCTACTAAAAGTCACCCAACAGTATTGTTGGTTATCATTAGCTAGTCTAAACAGTAAGTGTTTGCCATATCCTCTAAAGCTACCTTGTTGCTCATTCTGGCCTCAAACTGCTTGTTGAAGTTAAACTTCTTTGCGATGTTGTCCCTCGATGTGAATGTTTTGGAATACCACCTTAAAAGAATATCGATTTTCTCGCTCGCCGACTCGCCAATACTCACATTGGGGGTTGATATTGCGTATTTGTATATGCCGGGGTCTCTTTCTAGATGTTCATATTTCGAATCTTTACTAACATCATCGATATTTCCAAAAGGACCATATCATAATATCGACTGGCACTCTTTCAGGCAAAAAGGCAAATAAATAGTTGAAATGTTTTGACGTTTAAGTTAGTAACACTGTAACTTCCCATTTCGATAAATATTCCATGATATATTGTCTGTAGTGAAACCTGAAGAATACCCTGCTGACATCACCTTAAACACATTTATCCGTGAATATGCTAAGCTATTTGGGACGAAATTTTACTGCTTGGAAGGAGGATGTAGCTGTTGCACCGTTACTGTTCGGACTCATCACCCAGTTTCCAATAAGTACTATAGTCGGGCAGCAAACTCGGTATATATAGATAAGAAGAAACGTTTTATTGTCTCAATGATTAAAATAATAATAAATGCTTTCAGTGCCTTGTTCTCTTGAACATTTGCCATGGATGGGACATAGTAACAATCGAAGGGTTGGGAGATCGGCGCAGTGGTTATCATCCCCTGCAAGAGCGACTGGCCCAGTTTAATGGCACCCAATGCGGATATTGCTCGCCTGGTATGATAATGAACATGTTCAGTCTCTTGGAGGCATCTGGCGGAAAGGTTTCGGCGGAGGAGATAGAGAACAGTTTCGGGGGCAATCTGTGCAGATGCACAGGATATCGTCCAATTCTTGAAACGATGAAATCTTTCGCATCTGATTGCGACTATGAGTTTGTTGAGAAGGAATGTGATATTGAAGATTTGCGACTATGCTCGAAGATTGGCCAAATCTGCGATCGGAAGTGTAGCATTCCGAAAATCGCAAAAGTAGATGACCAACGTGTTTGGTATCATCCGCGTAGCCTATCAGAAATCTTTCAGATTTTCGAGGATATTCATGAACGTAGATACACTCTGATCGCAGGGGGTACAGCCCACGGGGTGTACCGACGAGATCCTAACATTGAAGTTTTCATAGAGGTGAATAATGTGACAGAGCTTCATTCATATAAAATAGGAGATGTCGTTGAGTTAGGGGCAAACGTAACCTTAACAGGAATGATGAGGGTTTTAAAGGAAGCGGCGGCTCGTCCAGGATTTGAATACTTTGAGGAAACTTTGAGGCACCTGGATTTGGTTGCTAGTGTACAGATACGAAATGTAAGTATCACTACAGACTGATTTCGAAAATGTTCTTCAAATGCAGTAACACCTTAACAAATTCTCTAAAGGAGGGGTTTGATGGTTCCCTTTCTGACATAAATTTTTGTTTAACTATTCAAAACCTTTCATGAATGTTGATCAAATCTGATCTATATTTTAGCGTCTAAAATATAAAATCCTATCTAATTTTAGTTTGGAACGATTGCTGGAAATTTGATGACAAAGCACGATCATAATGGTTTCGTGTCCGATATTTTTACAATTCTACTAAGTATCGACGCACGAATTGTTGTAGCCAACCCTTCTTCGCAAGTGGAGAGATCACTAATAGAATTCTTCAAGTCTGATATGCGACATCGGATAATTGTAAAGATTATCTTACCTCAATGGAATAAAAGCACAACTCTATACGGCTCATATAAGGTAAATGGTCGATCGATAATATAGAACGTGTGATACAACCTAAGGCGCAGACCTTTGTTCTAACGAAAATTAAGGTGGTAGTTTGAATGATAGTTTGATTCATTGGAGAAATATTAGTGTAATTATTGGAAGATTTTCCAAACAGAAATTCATTTTTACTAAATCAAATTTACGGAGAGCGTGTTTTAATGGAATGTTAGCGATTTGAGCGAAATTGTAATGGCTAAATTTGTTCATAATCGGTGAGGTGATCTAACTGCTTCAAGTTTTTGTTGCAATTTAAACTAAAAGATTATTTTTTTCTTGAAGAAGGGCCTTCTTAAATTCTTGTCAATGCTAGTACATGAAATTTTATTTTAGAGCATTTTAGTGAGTGTGAGTGATAAATATAAGAAATTCGACCAGCTCATCACTATGAGAGGACTTTCAGAAAAAAAAAAAATTATCAATGAAGAATTCCAAATTAATATCTAACATATATTCGCTAACAACCCCTTTCCTAGTTACTGTCGTAGTAATGCAAGGGATCCACCGTTTTTAAGATTTTGTGTAACTTTATTCAAAGCAGTTTTCTTTTTTGTAGATTTTTACCCCACTATAACCACCACTCACTCCCCTCTGCTCCATGCAAGCCCCATAAGATATTACGCCACGGGCACGAAGTGAGCTCCCTCTACTTTGCGCTCCTTTCACCTATACGCGGTGGATGAATCTGAACGCATTTTAATTATCTTGACATGCCACTATTCCCCACTTCAGATTTACTGGTACCAGAACTTTCAACATGTATATGTACAGGTACTGGCGATATCCACCATGCCCATATCCGTGCATGTCTTTTCAACCATTCTTTGATGGTAGGGTAGCCTGTGTGTCCATCGACCCTTTCTCGAGTGTGCCCAACGTTCTTGCTATCTACTTACAGATTGACGCTGTTCGTCTGCGATAAAAGAGAGATCTTCTTCATATTGCGCAAGGTCGTTATTTCATCTGCATCTCAACCAATATCATTCTCGAGATAACGAATACTGCATCATCTGCTGCATCATAAAAAAAGGCTCGACCGTGTGGAGCCGTAAAACTCCAGACCTGAGTGCTGCGATCGAAAGGGAGGATCCACGGGGGAGGACATTTTCATCGACGTTTCCCCTGCTTCAGAAGTTTTATGAGGCTCGACCTCTGAGTTTCCTGCCCTGCCTTGACATCCCCACGCCATTATATGGGAGGATATCCCTTTCGTAATAAGAATTTTGCTGGGTTAAAGAGGGGGAGGGAAGAGAGGAGTCTTCAAATTGAAGATAGACAGTTAAAATTCATACTCAAAATTATATTCATCAAATAAATAAAACAAGTCGGGAAACCGGAAACTAGACGCTACAGGTATGAAAGGTTTTGTGTATTTCTTTTATAAAGGGATTTGGGTGTGCATTTGCCTCATTAGTAAGTAGCACGTAATATATGCATATATTATGTGAAAATATCCACTTTGAAGTGATATTGACATTCAAAGTCTTGAATTTGCACAGAAGCGACAGCTTTGACCTAGTATATCTTTGTTAGTAATGGTGCGATTTTCACCAAATATGGTAGGAGAATGTTCTATGCTGTAACCTACATCGCTGCATGATTCTAGGATGAAGTTAGGGGGGGGGGGGTTTTTCCGGTCAATTACTAAAAATTATAGTAGTGTACTATTATTAGCCTTATTTGAATAGGTATCGGTATGAACGGCATTTCGAAGCCTGGCAGCCTCCTGATTTTTTTTCAGATTTTTCCGTTGGGCAATTTTTGAGAATGGGTCCGTTAAAGAAATGATCACTTTCAACTCCACGCACTCCCCATCTTTCCAACAAGTGACAAAACTAAGACCATCTTCGAAAAGTACTAACTGAGCCCTTTCATTTAATACCGCACATAACCATATTTGATGAAAAAAAGTGTACACCCCCTTTTACATGTATGGGGACCCCCCTTAAATTCAACGTAAAAGGATGTAACTATGCGCGAGCGTTCACAGTTCCCACCTTTCTATCAAATTTTGTGCCAATCGCTACAACCATCTCTTGGAAAATGCGTGTGAGGGGCAGACAGACAGACAGTAAACCGATTTTAATAAGGTTTTGTGTTTAAACAAAACCTTAAAAAGAGCCATATAATTCGATCTTGGAAAAAAATAATATGAAAGAAGCAAATAAAATATGGAGTTCTATAAAAAACAATATAAATGAAAAAGTCAGGAAAGCGAAAGCTTGACGTTTTAGGTATAAAAAGTTTTGTGTTTCCCTATGTGAGGAGCATAAAGCAATTTTCCATTGGCTGATAGCGTTGACTTGAGATATTTAAATCACTCAGTTCTGTTAACTGCAGTGACCTGCCCAGAACTGAACGGTTTAAAGCGATCTAGCCAATGGAAGCATTACCCCAAAGGTTCGTTTACATATATAAAAGATATAAATACATACATATATCTGTGTGAAGTAATAGATATGGATAGATAAATGACTAAAAAACTAAAACGAAATGTTTCCCTGCGACCTCACATTCACGTGAGCTCACTTTATTGTAGTTTTAACGAATTGATATGTTATGATGACGTCATACACTTTTTCTAATGCACGAAATTCACATAAAATGTAAAAGTTTCACCTTCAATAACTTTGTTAATAATAGTTGAATTTTCTTGAATCTTCCCAAAGTTGTGCCTTGTGTCATCCCTTATGCAAGTGCCATGGTAATATACTATTATTGACTTTAGGTTTCGCTGAGATACACCACTTTGATTTTTTTCAGATTTTTCGATTGGATAGGTTCTGAGAACGAGACCTCTTACATTTTTTGGTGGTCATATTTTGAGGCACCACCCCCTACGTTTTAACCGATATCAAATATGGAAACAGTTCAGAAAGTACTGATTAAGCCCTTTTACTTTTCACCTACATGGCCACATTCTGTGAAAAAAAATTTAGCCCCCTCCATTCACATGTATGGGGAGCCCCCCCGTCCAAACTTAACGCAAAATGGCACCACTTATTGTATGTAAAGCGAACAACGGATTCAAACGCTCTCAACAATTTTCGTGACAAACGGTTTAGCCGTTTCCGAATAAATCGGGTTTGACAGACAGACATACAGACAGGTAGACAAACGGACGGATAAATATCGAATCGATTCTAATCAGGTTTGGATTTCACAAAAAGCCTAAAAAAGGGCTGGGGAGAAGCAGATTCTTCATGAATGGAATTTTAATATTTCACTCGAACGTCAATTATTGTCGTTAATTATAGTGTCTACATCTTATTTGCATGGCTTAGGATGCAGTTAATTCGCACAAAATTAATAGGTTTCCGGCTATCAGTGTAAACGAACGAATCGCAGGCAATCAACATGAAAACGAAATGCAACCCACGAACTGAAAATGACCCCTCATTTTTACAGCACAAACTCACGATTCTGTCCCAGTTTTATTCACTCGCTTTCCAAGACACATCGCCACTGTCCGAGACTCACTTACAAATTGAAGACTGCTGGTCCAGCTTATCAGTTTATAAGAAATAGAATCTAAAATGGTTTAAGGGAAATTAGATTTCTAAGGGAAACGGACCAGTTGTTGGAATGTCAAAAACATAAGAAAATGTTACTAGTTGTAGTATTAAGTACTGTATTAAAATGAAGGTCGGGAGTGACAAGTGAAATAAAGAAGGATGATTGGGAAAACTAAAGGGGTAGAAAAAATGAGGATAAAGAGACAAAGAGACTATTACACATTATTGAATGCATTATTTGGTAGAATTGTCCCCGGTAAAGGCGAATGGAATACCGCTTTTAGAGCTAAGCCGCGGACACTACAGACTACACTCAGTTTATGAGCATTAAATGATATCTAGAATGCCTTTCCCTAAGCTAGGACTGCATAAAACGAAATCTAGGCTCACCATTCTGGCAATAAGCAGCCTAGAAGTATACCCTGGCCTCCACTCGCAGTAGATGTTTATCGGAAGCATATACTACACTTGTTGCTTATAACTGAGCTTAGCATCTATCATAACTCTCAGATATTTGATGATCGACTTAGAAGTGATGGTACGATTTTCAATTTAAATGTGAGTGAAATTTTTCCAACGGCCAAACTAGCAACCAATTCGATGGAAATAGTTGATCAAGCTTTACGAAGCCTGTATTGCCGATCTGGATCCATTGCTCTGAACAGCCGGAAGCAATCTATTGTTGAATACCCGCTCTTACATTTTTCCTTTAATTTAATAGGCACATATCGGTCTGGAAGAGAATGGGTACCCCAGATCTCAAATCAATTCATCTTTGGTGACTACGGATTTTGCCGTTACATTCAGAGGCCGCTGGATACTCTTAGTAACCCCCCTATAATTCAGAGGCGATTGCCTGGTGACCTTTTTGGGCTTAACCAGTACATACATGATCAGGTATACAATCGAGCCAGATCCTCCTTCCCGAAAGGTATTCCCATTACCTTATTCCAATTGCACAAAAGATTGTAATGACTGTCATCCCTTTACGCTTGCTTCTCGGCTACCTTATTCAAGGGTCGAAGTGCTGATGCCAACGACAATCACCTTCCGACTAGGTTACCTTGAATGAAGAACAGGATTTTCAAGCATTTCCTTGAATTCTGATAGTGTCAGACTTGCTGGGGCGTAGCCGCTCTATGCGTATGCACCAACGCCTTCCTAAATTCATTTACTACTTCCGGTAAAATGTCGCCTATCTCGTCCCTCCTTTCCCTCGCACAATAACTATTCGGGCACTCTATTGTGCTCCCTGGAAAGACGGCTTTTTCCCACACCTTCGCCCTCGATCAGATCGATTAATTGGAAGTTTCCAATCGGATTTGAAATATCTCTTTTGTGAGGTCTGCTCTCTTACGGTTGCTTTTGTCTATCCATCTAATCCGCATGGAGATAACGTACTGTTGTTTTCCTTTTCTCTTTTATGCTGGTAACCTTGGTGTCTCCATTGTTTTCGTTCCCTTTGGGTTCCGCTATGCTTGTCGACATTTGGAATTTGAGCTATCTGTATGCCTGAGATCTGTTGTAGAGGGTCCGAAAAGGTTTGCTTGTCCTTGGTAAAGTCGGACATCTCCAGCTGTGTAAATAGTAATATCTACGGATCGGAACTCTGTAATCTATAAGTCTCAGTGGGAGTTCTCACTTTTTATGCTACTTCGCTTTTGGAATTTATTGATCTTCTCTATACTTTTTGTTTTACGGTCTTTGGCATTGGCGAAGATCTTACAGTTGACGAGCTTCTCCTCAATGAGCCTTTTTCTTGGTTCTGGTTAACGTCGTGTGTGAGCTTCCAGCGACTTGCTCCCAGCTCATCTTTCATCAGTTTTGTCACTGGTATTGTCAGTATGCTGGTACTGCAAAGTCGCGATTAGGTACTTGCGAAAAGTGTACTGACTTTGATGCAAAAGTTGGAAGGGTCGGGCTAGAAGTAATAGTGATTTCTTTTCCGAAACCATTTTCAGAATCTACCCAACCGCGAATATGCTGTATATGATGTCAAAAGTCTCCATACGGAAACCTAACTACTATTTGATATTCTTTGCATTGTATGCGACAGACGTACAAATCCTTTACCCCCTTTCTGAACACATTTATTTCGTACAACTGTGTACAGATTTCAATGTTGGTCATCGAGCATATATGCGTTTACGGAATTCTTGCTGTGTCCGGATTTCAATTTTCCCGACCAAAGTAGGGCCTTTTTTTGTAATTTGCTCTCAGTGAGGGTTTGCTTTTAAAGTTTGCTTGTAAAATAAAACTTTATTAAAATCGGTTTATTGTCTGTGAGCCACAAGCATTATTCTCAAAACTCTCGATCGGTACTTTCTGAAATCGGCATTAGTTTTGACATTGACTTAAACAGGGAGTGTGGGGCGGCGAAGTGTTCATATATTTGACGGTCCCATTTTCCGAAGCTAGTCAATTGAAAAATCAGAAAACAATCATGAATCCAAAATAGCCTTCATACCCATATTCTGCTCAAATAAACTTATTAATAGTTGTATTACTATAATTTTTATAATTTACAACTGCAGAACCTTCTTTAGTTCATTCTATAATCATGCAATTTTGTAATAGTATTGGCTATAGTATAAAGCATGATTTGGTTGTAATCGCACTATTACTAACAAAGTAATAACAGGTCAAATTTGTCGCTTCAGTGAAAATGTACTGCAATCTAAGACTATGAACGTCGGTATAAAGCTAAAGTGAGTAGTAACATCATATATGCCTAGAGATTACGAGGTAGGTATATAATGGGTAAAGGGTTGAGTTGAACTCAAATATTCTTATATAATAAATCCATGCAACCCTGAAGCGACGTGTTTTCTTTTTTAAGGTTTTGGTTGGTTGGTTTAAGGTCTGTCTGTCTGTCTGTGTTTCACAGGCACTTTTCTCAGAAATGGCTGTAGCGATTGACACAAAATTTGATGAGAAGGTGGGACCTGCGGACCCCCAGACATGCAGTGAGTGACATCCTCCTATGTTGAGATTTAGGGGGGTCCCCATACATGTAAAAGGGGGGTGTAAGAATTTTTTTGCACCAAATATAGTCATGTGGGGTATCAAATGAAAGGTCTCGATTAGTACCCGGTCTTAGTTTTGAGATTTGTTAAAAAGGCGGGGAGTGGGAGGAGTGCGAAGTGATGATTTCTTTAACGAACCCATTCTCAGAAACTACCAAACCGAAAAATCTGAAAAAAATCATGAAGCTGCCCTTATATGGTGCCCAGGCCTCAAAATACTCTCCATATCGATATCTGTATATTACCGTATTTTTGGGAAAATTGAGTAAAACCCCCCTTAAGTTTATCTTAGAGTTATAAAAGTTGATAGTAGCATAAAATATAATATGAAGCATATTATCTCCAAGTTTGATCAAAATCATACTATTAGTAACAAAGTTACAGTAGTTAAAAGTTGTCTTTCCCGTGTAAAATTTACAACCCGAGGTGCTAAATATGACATGCTAAATGCATATTCTTAACGGGCTACGTACAAATGGGATAGTTCTACACTCAAATATACTCACACAAGAAGCAAACAAAACCTTTTATACCTGAAGCGCCCAGCTTCCGGTTTCTCGACTTGTTTTAATTTTCTTAGAATTGTGGTCATCTGCAGTTCACGTTATTGTCAAAAAAAAAAAACAAAAATACATACCTACAGCTGGGAAAAAATATTAGCAGTTAATTTTAGACCATAATTCAATGATTGAAACATGCAAATAAACCAATAATAGTACTCAAATAACAATAATAATTCAACAATTCATATTGGATCAGGGTCTTGAAGTTTGTTAGGGCACTTTATTCAAGACCGTAACGGTACACTACAAGATTAGAGTATCCTATAAGAGGCAATGTAGTCAGCACTGTGAGATTGTTACCCTGATTTGACTCAGGCACTCATTCACAGTTAAGTCAACTGGTGTGCGACATCCAGTCGCGATAACCAATCCCTCTGCCGACAGTGAGATTGAACCGCGATTTTTTGGAAAACTTTCAATTTTATCATATTCAAATCAGAAAAAAAGCGTTAAGTTTATATTTTAACAAGTGCATCCCATTGTCCTCAAAACACTTTTTTGCATTTTTGCTACAAGAGCCATTTTATTTTCGTTTCCTCACTGGCATAAGGCAGGACGTAGTTTTGCATTATACCCACATGAACATTTGGAACCATGGTCGTTTTAAGTCATTCCACAAAGTGAACAACAACTTATTTGTTTTTAATGTACATTACCCTATACTACACAACAATTTTCCGCTGATCATAAATTATTCCTACTGTCTCTCAATCTTCGGTGAACAGTATGGGCAGTAGCTGCCACACCCAGTTTGTCTTTTAGCTGGGTTGCCAACATTAAAGTGTTCCTCTTACTACAACATACTAGCTTTCTTAGTGATCAACTTTTCGAACTGTATTCAAACTAAAAAGCACACGCTATTATTTTTACCGAACACCGCAAAAGATTTTGAATTTTTGTATATTTTTTCTTTCGTTGATATTTTTTTTATTATTTGTATTTTCTGTGATGTGACCGCCACAATTAATCAGATGGACATTTGAGGGAGAGGACCTCCCCGTCTCCTTCATTAGCTCCTTTATCACTGGTAACGCTTTGTCATGAATATAGCCCCACTTTGAGGAGTTGTGGACCGGCACAATCCCGGTAAATCACTGATTAAATAGGGGACCTGTCTCATTCTTCTACATATTCCTCCCATTCTGTCTTCTTCACGGGAGAGGCTTAGAAATTTAAATTTGACCATGAAGACATAAAAAAACCACACTTCGAAGGACCTTAATATTTTAAGAGGGGTGAATCCTACAAGTTTTGATCGGGTTTCAGGGAGCATCTCCCCGTTTCCTCTCTATAAACTTTCCATCCCTTCCGAGGATAGGGTTGAAAATTTAACTTTTACCTTACTTATAATTTAGCCGTCAGGTGAAAATATTGCGTAACAAAGCGCAACACACCCATACATAATACCACTAGCTGCGGAAACGATTTCTTTGCGTGAAAGATTTTAAGTAGATTAAAACTCACTAAGGAAGAGGACAAGTGGTCATCGAAACACCAGTATATGATTAAAAAAACTTTTAATTCAACATTTAAAAACCAAATTTAGTCTTTACCCTATATAAACCGAAAAAACGAAAATATAACAGAAGAGATTTGAAGCATGTCCGAAATTCGTCAAACATTTGTGCAACGCACCAAACATGCCCATGTATTGCCAAATTATTGCGCAACAGCATGCCAACCTTTTGGCAGGCTCTGTGCTCGAACAATGTGCTACCAATGACGAGGCGGTGCAAGTTGCGGAAATCCACAAACATCGCACCATTATCGCTACTGTCGCCAAGATTTGACTTACTTACTCTTTCGCAACTGAGTTAACTGGCATCCAACATCAAGTCACGATAGAAATCACACTACCAGCAGTTAAATTTCAACCTCCATATTCCGTGTAACAACCTAGTGCTCTAACCACTGGGTTTTCAAAAAAAGGCAAAAAAAACCGCCTTCACACGGGGTGACCCCCTATCTGAACAACAAGTCGAGAAACCGGAAGCTGGACGCTTCAGGTATGAAAGGTTTTGTGTTGTGTGTGCATTTGTCCCAATAGTACGTAATATATGCATATATTATGTGAAAATATCCACTTTCAAGTGATATTGATATTCAAAATTTTAATTTTGTAAATACGCGACAATTTGTTCTATTATAACTTTGTTAGTAATACTGTGATTTCCACCAAACTTGGTAGGATCATGTTCTATATTATAGTCCGGAGCCTAGCCACCATATGGTGAAAAACCTTAAGGCCATGTGCGCATAAAAAATTGAGGCTTCCAAATGCATTCTAAATAAATTTAATAATATTATATTATCAAGTTAGTAATAATAGTCTATTATCAAGTTCTCCAAATTTACTATTTGTAGGAGTAACATAGAGGATAGTAAAGTAAAGTTATACTGTGAATCCAAATTATCAATTTCGCGCGAATTGAATGCATGAATGAATGCTGACGTCATAATTAGCGAGAATAATTGACATTACGAATAAAATACTAAAGTTTTTGTATCGTGAAAGCTGACTTTTTAAAGTTTTAGAAGCGTACCTGTCATGCACTCAATGTTCCTCAATAAAGGAAACACAAAACTTTTTATACCTAAAGCGTTCAGCTTTCGGTTTCCCGACTTGTGTAATATATCAGATTCGCGCGATTTGTTGTGGTACTGCATTTTTATGCAAATTACAAGTTTGATTTGTCATAGCTGTGAATTCTAATAAGAACTGTTAGGTTTATGCCCTATACTACTGCCTATATTTATGTTAAATTCATTAGTTCCACGATATACTGTGACCAAAAACACATTAAAAAAATATGTGGGATGACAATTAAAATCGTGGTAAGTGGTAAACTAGTTTTCTTGGGAAGTTTTCACATACCTACCTACTTTCCTAGAATATTCAGCAGCAATCCACATTTTCAGAACGACATGCGTCAGTTATAAATAAATACGCTACGAATATGACTAACTACTCTATTATATCATATAATTAATCGTATGGTCGTGCATATCGCGCATATGTTGATTAAATATTAAATAACAACTTTTGAGTAAATAGGAAATGACAGACAGACAAGCAATTTAGAGTAGGGCAGAATGCTTTCAACTCCTTGCATTAGCAGTGCAATATAAGATCCCTAAACGTATGTGCTGCGTATTTTCCGCAAATCATTAGGATCGAATGCACCTGAATGACACTGTTTTGAACTCAGTTGAATATTTGGGAATCCGCGGAGAGTGTCAAGGGTTGGTGTAATGTCCTGTATGAATTATGTTTTTCACTTCGTTATAAAAAACAGAGTTTCCGTTCCTTAGATCATACGATCTTCTTTATTTCCGAATCAGAACTGACTACTAACATGTAGGATCTTAACTATTTATACTATATCTACGCAGGCCAAATATTGTTCTTTTCTTATGAAGAACAAGTCATAAAATTGATTTCTATTTTTGACACGCAGGTCAAACTCTTATTCAACCATCTGCGATGCAGATGTCATAATATCTAATACTCGTACATTCCCATCACGTGGTACACAAATGTTTCACTGATTGGGTCAGAGTGCATCTTGTAATCATGCGTTACACAGATGTTACATTGTTTGACGCGCAGGTCAAAGTACAAAGATGTCTTATCTTAGAACTATGGTACAAGCAATATAAATAACATATGCTTGTACTGTAGATTTCCTTAAACAAATATTATTGTTGTACTATAATTTATGACGATATGATATTGATCAAACTCTCGCTGCAAATCATAAATATTACTAAGCCATATGAGACGTATATATATCAGCTGATTAAGGAAACTGGCGTCAGAGCAGTAGCAGCTAGGCAGACTAAAATTAAAGTTATATTCTTGGGGTTCTGATAGTATAATCTAAGTCGCAAGAAATATTTCGGTATTTTGTTACATCATCGATTAACAAGGGATCGAACGGAAGGGATCGAAGATCCACGGCAGATCACATCCTCAATCGAGGCTTCTCGTTTCTCAGAGGTGCAATAAGGCGCATCCTTTGAGGTTCGCCCCTGTCTTGGCATCCTCAGGACATTAGAGTGGAAGATGCCCTTTGATAAGCGCAATCTTTGTGGGGAGGAGGAGAAGAGGAAGCTCTAAAAAATGTAGGTATTTACTCGACTGAATTTTTTGTTTTTTCTTTTGTCAATTCTTAGATAGATACAACACCAAAGCTATTCAATGGAGATTCATTCGCAGCTAATAGTTGTAAAAATAGCACAAACTGATAGAAGAAATAAACCAAATGGAATAAAATAATATTGATAATATTGACATTGATAAAATTGATATTAATAATAATGATAAGAAATAAACATGAAAGTATGAAGCAAAAACTAGAAATAAAATATATGTTCAATAAGAAATATAAAATAATGCAAAATTTAATTCCAAAAGAGAAACAAAAAGCCAAATGGAATAATCAACACATCTTTGCATGGATATTTAATTAAAACAAATGGGGCCAATAAACTAAATGTTTCATAGAACAGATTATATTTCTGCAATTTTTATGACCCTAAGATAAACATGAGCGGAGTTTCTAGTCAATTACTCAAAAACGAACTAATATACTATTGTCTACTTAATTTGAGAAAATATCGATATGAAGATTACTTTGAGGTCTGGACAACGTGTAGAGGCAGCTTGATGATTTTTTTTCAGATTTATCACAGCACATATATACGAAATATTATCCCCTATGCTGGTACAAAATTCGGAAGTCGTGGGATGAATTTAAGGGGGGTTTTTCAGTAAATTTCTAAAAAGTAGTAATATACCATTAGTAAATTTATTTGAGCAGATATCGGAATGGGATATATTTTGAGGCCTATATGTTTTCTTATGTATTCAATTTACAATTGAGTAAAAAGAAAACAATGCAAATTAAAATCCTACATGGCTCCCATCAATATCCCAGATGGCCCTCTTCAAAATACATACTACAACTCGCAAAAGCCGATCGCGAATCTCGCACATAAGCCAATCCGCACATAGCGAAGTGGTTTCAGCAATTGGTAATGGAATGGAATTGCCACCATAACAGTTTGGCACGCTAAAAGCCACCCTCTTCTGGGCTCCCGCCATAGGTGCGTGGAGGGGCATGAGTGGGTTGACGGACTGGTCAGACGGGGCTCTCCCTCGGTGGCTCCCACCATCACCAAGTCAAGGAGGATTTAGCTTGCCTATAACAAGACAAGATTGGGATTTTGCACGGGGCACTAGTCTATGGGGTTTGCATGGGATCCTGGCTTCAAGGCTCGGCATGTAATAAAATTTGCATTGTAGGAGCAGCGGAAATTACATTGCCCAGCTGTAGCTAGAGCCACGCTGCAGACATTATGTAAACAATTCTTTGAAGCTCTTTCAGAGTAGTCTAACTGCAGGCTCGGGAGGTGCTGTCACTCGCGAATGCTACGGACTGACTCTCCAGATCTGAGTCGGTTAAATTCTACTCCCTTGCTCTCTCACCTCTCTCGCCTTGGCCTTGATAGTCGCATCAAAATAGCGCTCTACAGTGCTCCTCTAGCGGCCAACGACAGCTACCTACCTACACCTAGCTTGATTGTCTAATGTAAGGACTGCTGTTCTCATTCTGATTCTAATATCCATCTATATTATCGTTTTGGATTTTTTAAATGTTCCGCTTTTAGGGAAGTATATAACTTACAGAAGATCTTATTATTTCTTAAATGCTTTTGTGTGCAATAATATTGGAAAACACGTAGCTGAATAACAGAGTTGGTTCCAAACCATAAAAAGATGAAAACAAATTTCTTAATTATACTGAGTAACCCAAGCATTTAAATTTTATATTTTCAGATTCTACCGCGAGCTCAACATGCGCACGCCCTTGTTAATGCTGGATTTCACTTTACATTCTCTGGGTCACAGATAAACTCATCGAGAATAGCTTTTGGTGGAATAAACCCTAATTTTACTGAATCCCACGCGACCGTAGAATTTTTCGAAGGTCGCAATCTTTTCGACCCCGACACCTTCACACAATCACTCGAGATTTTAGGTGCTGAGTTGCAACCAGATTGGATATTGCCAGCAGCGTCACCAGAATTCCGAAGGAGACTGGCGCTTGGTTTATTTTATAAGTTCTTAATAAAGAATGCCCCGGAAGGACTTGTCAAAGTGACATATCGCAGCGGAGGCCATTTACTGCAACGGCCTGTCTCAAGCGGAACACAATACTTTGATACTAATAAAAAAGAGTGGCCTGTAAATCAACCCGTTCGGAAGCTGGAAGCTTTATGGCAGTGCTCGGGAGAAGCAACCTACTCGAACGATATTCCACAAATGCACGAGGAAGTTTGGGCCGCATTTGTACCAGCCACAAGAGTTCATGCTACTGTCGCGAAAATTGATCCCTTCTGAAGCTCTTGCTATGCCTGGAGTCATTGCATTCTACTCAGCGAAGGACATACCAGGGACAAATTCTTTTGTGGCCGTTGGATTGCTTTACCTCTATGAAAATGAGGAGTTGTTCTGTGCTGATATAGTAAAGTACCATTCGCAACCAGTTGGTATTATTTTGGCAAAATCAAACGAATTAGCTAAACTCGCGTCTACCAGAGTTCGTATATTATATGCGCATAATAAGACAGGTCAGGAAATTAAATCAACAGTGAAGGATGTGGTTGACCACAAACATATTATTGAATATAATGAAGAAACTGCGTGTGGTGGTATGAACTCCGCTGGAATGAAAAAATCTGAAGGTATTTTGATAAAGCCTAAAAGAATTCGGGGTTATTTTGAAATGGGTGGTCAGTTCCATTTCTCAATAGAAACTCAGACTACGGTCAGTATTCCTCGAGAAGATGGGCTGCTTTTGTATTCCGCCACTCAATGGATGGATTTAGTTCAGGCCAGTATCACCAATGCTTTAAACATCCCAGATAATCGAATTGAAGTTGAGGTTCGGCGTTTGGGTGGAAGTTTTGGTTGTAAAATTTCGCGTTCTAATCACGTTGCAGTGGCTTGCGCATTAGCTAGTTGGCTATCAAACCGACCTGTTCGATTTGTCCAGAGTATTGAAAGTAATATGAGAACATCTGGTAAGAGGATTGCATGTATTAGCAATTACACCCTTTCTGTGGACGAGCAAGGGAGGATACAGTCTTATACACTCAATTTTTACGAAGACAGTGGGGTTACAAAAAATGAAAGTCCCGTGGAGGGCTACACTATTCCGGCTGTCCCTAATTGCTATCAAAGAACTGCTTCATGGATAATCAGTGGGAATGATGTACTCACAGATGCGCCATCTCATTCATGGTGTCGGGCTCCTGGAACACTAGAGGGAATATCAATGACCGAAAATGTAATGGAACATGTTGCATGGGCCGTGAAAATGGATCCAGTTGATGTCCGTTTGAATAATATTCCTGAGGCAAGCGACGTGAAGGGCTTACTGGTAGATTTCATTAAGGATGCAGACTATCGACTTCGTCGGAAAGATATAGATATTTTCAATGCGGAGAATCGTTGGAGGAAGCGCGGAATTGGAGTATCTCTTATGAGGTTTCCTATTTCATATGAAATGCAAATGTCGGCTGCAGTGGCGATTTATCACTACGATGGAACAGTTCTGATTTCCCACGGAGGAGTAGAGATGGGGCAAGGAATCAACACAAAAGCCGCACAAGTTGCTGCTTACACATTTGAAATTCCGTTACAAATGGTGTCGGTTAGTGCTTCCAATACATTTAGTGGCGCCAACAGCATATTCACTGGCGGGAGCATAGGAAGTGAAACAGTTTGCTTTGTAAGTATATATATAAATAGTGGACTCCCCCTCTCCCCTTTTCATTGTATGTCGGTTTGATTCAAAAAATTCGAGTGAAAAGTTTTTCTCAACCATCATTTGTACTCATGAACGAAAAACATCACAATTTGAAAATATTTAATGTAACACTTCCCTTTAGCGCTAGTTTATTGCAATGTTATACTCTTTGTACATATATACATAAGTTATTTAATGCAGTAACTCTTATAGAGAGTTTTCTTCGATTACCTTCTGTATATAGAAGGAAGTTCGGAAAACCCATAGTTGTGAGGATAGAGAATCGGGCGGTAGTTAGGGATGCTCGCCATTTGCTTTGCTATCGCATATATATATAGAGGTGTAGAGGCGATTGCATCGATCTGTGCGGAAGATATCAGACAAAAGGCAACCGATATTGTGCATGTACTTTGAAGGTGATTGGCATTGCTGAGTTGAACGGTGCTCAATTAATCGAGGGCCAAAAGGCTATATACAAATCGAGTTTCTAGACCGAACGGAAATATAATGCAAATGGCGCGTGTCATGATGACGCTTGGATAGTTTTTTGTAAATATTTCCTTATCCCATGCATCACATACACAACACCAACACCACAAGAAAATCCCTTAGTTAGAACTTAATTGAGCTCAATGGTTTTGTCTTGTTTTACAATCTGGGAAATTAACACGTTTGTTGTTGTCACTTTTTATTCGATAGCGGTGATTTTCAGGGAGAGGTTTTAACATGCCTACGACCTACGACCATTTTGGCGTCATCTTTTTGTTTTTTTTTTTAAGTTACAAACAAGTCGGGAAACCGGAAGCTGGACGCTTCAGGTACGAAAGGTTTTGTGCATTTCTTAGTACGTAGCACGTAATATATGCATATACAATATTATGTGAGAATATCCACTTTCGGATGATATTGACATTTATAGCCTTGAATTTGCAAAGAAGCGACAACTTTGACGTATTATAACTTTGTTAGCAATAGTGCGATTTCCACCAAACTTGGTAACATCATGCTCTATGTTACACCCTATTGTTGCGAAATTTCGTGGTCCTAGCATGAACTTAAGGGGGGTTTTGCAGCGAATTACTAAAAATTATAGTAATATACTATTATTAACTTCATTTGTGCAGATATCAGTGTGGAAGGTATTTCGGAGCCCAGGCACCATATAGTGGCAGCCTCTTGATTTTTTTCAGATTTTTCGGTTGGGTAGTTTCTGAGAATGGCCCCCGTAAAGGAATGGTCACTTTCAACCCCCCGCACTCCCCACGTTTCCAATAAATGTCAAAACTAAGACCGTTTTCGAAAAGTACTAACTAAGACCTTTAATTTGATACCCCACATGACTATATTTGATGAAAAAAAAAATTACACCCCCCTTTTGCATGTATGGGGACCCCCCCCTTAAATTCGACGTAAGAGGATGTAACTCACTGTATGCGTGAGCGTTCACAGTTCCCACCTTTTTACCAAATTTGGTGTCAATCGCTGTAACCGTTTCCGAGAAAAATGCGTGTGACGGACAGACAGACAGACAGACAGACAGACAGACAGACAGACGGTAAACCGATTTTAATAAGGTTTTGTGTTTACACAAAACCTTAAAAAAGTATTTGGTGTTGGGGGTCGCCAGTTTCAATTTAGGAAATTATTAGGAATTCAGAAAAATTATTAGGAATTCAGAAAAATCCAACCGTATACAATATCCCACCACGTCGCGCCAGCAAATATTGTTTAAACCGCACCGAGAATAGCCTTCGGATCGAAGTAAAATACTCATTCGTCACTGGGATTGGTAACTTAAACTACGAGCTACCACCGGAGGAAGCTGGGGATATCTATAGATTTTTTCGCAGATTTTGTGAAGCGTGCGCCGAAACTTCCACACATGTTCTGGAACAGTGTCCGCCACTTGTGTAAGTAGGTTGGGGCACCTACAAAAGAGTCATCCCGTGTGAAGGCTGTTTTTTTCGCTTTTTTTAGAAATTTTCTGTCAAGAACTGCATAAAGGTACAAATGCGATTTTTTCCATATATTTATTAATATCTTGAGCACGCGTAGTAATTTTTCCAGCCCGATAGCATAGTTCATTATTGAAATACAGAGCAACTTATACATTCATCTCCAAAAAATGTGTTTTTCTGCTACCATGCTAGATGGCGCTGTGACCGTTTTAAAGAAACAATATAACGGCATTGCAACGTGGAGACACAGTCCGCAAACTAGGATTATTAAAAAATATTCAAAGCTAAATTTTTGGTTCCTTGTTAAACTTTTTTGTCTGCATTTTGGCGTTTTTTCAAGGCTTCTTTAATGAATAAAAAAAAACTACTGAATGAATTATCCTAGTTTGCTAACCTTTGAAAAATGTTCTGAAGACGTCCTGAAAACTTCAAAGAATTTCGTTGGATAAATTTTAGGCTATGGTGGCAGCAGATTTTCAGTTTCGAGAAAAACGTCTTTAAAAAGTACAATGTGATTTTTAACCACAAAATCTTAATTGACCATTAATCTACTACACCTAGTCCATAAACCTTAATGGAGGGGTCGCACCATTCGAATCTGTTCCGACAGTCGGGCGGCATTATCGGCACTGGATGGCAACAACATATCAAGCCAGTTGGTGTGGAGTTGTCATCAGGTGCTGCTGAAACTTGGCCGACTGAACGAAACATTCCTAATGTGGGTGCCGGGGCACTCTAACATCGCCGGTAATGAGGGGGCTGATAGACTGGCTCGCCGAGGGATCTGGATCCACAATGGCGGGCCCCGAACCAGCTCTTGGAATCCGACCATCTACTGTCAAGTCTACTCTGAAAGGTGAAATTGCAAGGATTCACGCAACCGAGTGGAGAAATTTGGACTCTTGCCGGCAAGCGAAAATCCTTGTGAAGGAGCCTAGGGCCACTAGAGCGGCATTTTTGTTGTCCCTTAAGAAGTAGGGACATGAAAACCCTAGTAGGGCTTTTGACGGGACACTACCCCTTAAACTACCATATGGAAAAGATTGGGGTAGTGGTTTCGGCTGTGTGCAGCCAATGTGAGGAGGAGGAGGAAACTGCCCTGCACTTTTTATGCAGCTGCCCGGCATCCTCAGATCTCAGACGAAGACACCTTGGCAAGGTTTTCTTCAATGAAGAATCTGCACACTCTCTGCCTCTTGAGAATGTTCTCAGATTCGCTAAAGCCTACGAACACCGTAGGCGGGAAGCCATTGAATAGGCAACTTACGGGGATAGTACAATGGGCCTAATAATGGCCTGAGTGCTCGGAGCTGCGGCTCCCCCCCATTTAACTAAACTAACTAAACTAACTAACCATAAACCTTAGGTTTTTTGAAGAAACACAACTACATCCTTGGCTTTAATTTTTTTTGATGATTTTAGCGAAGCCATTCGAACGTTATTAGGAACGATAAATATGCACCTTACAGCGATCGACATAAACCTGGCATGTGGCATTTTACTTGTTTAACACTGTAATTTCCGAACGACTCCCAATATCCAAAAATCACTTTGCCATATTCTACACTATATCTTGATGCGAAAAAATCGATTCCGCGGATTCGACACACGGGATGACCCCCTTAATATTAGATGGGAGTAATCTAATTCTGTTGGCGAACTGGTTGTCGAGTATTGTTATAAACATTGAAATGTTCATTGATCGCTGCTTCAATGGTTTAATTAAATTATTTTGCGGCAGTATAAGGGAATAGAGATCGCATTGCAGAGCTTTTAGGAAGGAGAAAGGTAGGTGTAGGTATGTAGGTTACCCGCATAAAGTGGTTGGTTGATGTAGAGGGGATGATGTAGAGAGTAGGAAAGAGCTAATAGATGTAAAGATTTTAGGGTAATGGGTAAAAGAAACCTACTTCCCCGCATTATCGATCCATTGATAATATAATAGTTACCTTTTGGGGTTTGCTTAGGATCAAGTTAATTGTAATTTTCCAACTACGGGTGATGGCATAGTGTTAATTTTCTTTCGTAACTTTTGATTATGGCACTTCATTCTAATTTTAACGTACTTACTTGCAGTCACGGCCAATGAACAAGTTGAGAAAGTTGAATTATATCGGTTTTTGACCAACATTTTTGTCCAAATTTAAGAACCGACAACGCGAATTATTTCGCACATTAGCTGAAGACAGATACTAAATTTTTTTTCAGGGACGTTTTTATAATCATCAGCTTTGCCATTCCACCGGAGTGAGAAATGCTAAATTTCTTGTTGGTTTTTAAGATTTTGTGTCAAACCAAACCTTATTAAAATCGATTTAATGCCTGTCTTGTGGTTTGTTGGTTTACATGCAGCGAGTGGCGCCATTTTGTGTTGAGTCTCAAAGGGGTTTCCCATACATGCGAAAGGAGGTGTAATTTTATTTATCACAGAATGTGGGGTATGAAATGAAAGGGCTCGATTAGCACTTTTCGAAACTGATCTTATTTTTGACATTAGGCAGTGAGGGCTCAAAATGTGTGCCCCAAAAATTGAAACAGGTCTCGTTTTCAGAACCTATCCAAACCGAAAAAGGTGAAAAAAATCACAGTGATGCATCTCTATAAAATCTAGGCCTTGAAATGCATACCGTTCTAATATCTCCAAAGTTAATAATAGTATATCACCATATATTTCCCCGAAAAATTCCCCTAAGTTTATCCTAGAAGTACAAAATTTGGCATCAGCATAGGAATAATATAGGACATAACTGTATTTGAACACAATCCAACTATTGCATTTCATGTAAATTTATTGCATTCTAGGCCGTGATGTCATCATCATATGTAAGGCCCCTGGAGATACTTTTGTTTTTTTTTTTTTAGTTATTTGAATATCACCATAAATTACTGGTGAGGTCTGTGTATACGTACTTGCTAATGAAATTTGTTACTGAGATTGACACCAAATTTTGTGGATAGGTGGGAACTGTGAACATTCGTGCATACAGTGAGTTACATCCTTTTACGTTGGATTTAAGGGGTACCCCATACATGCAAAAGGGGTGTGTAATTTTTTTCCAAATATAGTCATGTGGGGTATCAAATGAAAAGTCTTAGTTAGTACTTTTCGAAAACGGTCTTAGTTTTGACATTTATTGGAAACGTGGGGAGTGCGGGGGGTTGAAAGTGACCATTCCTTTACGGGGGCCATTCTCAGAAACTACCCAACCGAAAAATCTGAAAAAAATCAAGAGGCTGCCACTATATGGTGCCTGGGCTCCGAAATACCTTCCACACTGATATCTGCACAAATGAAGTTAATAATAGTATATTACTATAATTTTTAGTAATTCGCTGCAAAACCCCCCTTAAATTCAAACTAGGACCACGAAATTTCGCAACAATATAGGGCGTAACATAGAGCATGATGTTACCAAGTTTGGTGGAAATCGCACTATTGCTAACAAAGTTATAATACGTCAAAGTTCTCGCTTCTTTGCAAATTCAAGGCTATAAATGTCAATATCATCCGAAAGTAGATATTCTCACATAATATTGTATATGCATATATTACGTGCTACGTACTAAGAAATGCACAAAACCTTTCGTACCTGAAGCGTCCAGCTTCCGGTTTCCCGACTTGTTTTTTGTTTTTTTTTTGTTTTTTAAGGTTTTGTGTAAACGCAAAACCTTATTAAAATCGGTTTACCGTCTGTCTGTCTGTCTGTCTGTCTGTCTGTCTGTCTGTCTGTCCGTCTGTCTGTCTGTCTGTCTGTCTGTCTGTCTGTCTGTCCGTCACACGCATTTTTCTCGGAGACGGTTATAGCGATTGACACCAAATTTGGTAGAAAGATGGGAACTGTGAACGCTCGCACACACAGTGAGTTACATCCTTTTACGTTGAATTTAAGGGGGGGGTCCCCATACATGCAAAAGGGGGGTGTAAAATTTTTTTTCATCAAATATAGTCATGTGGGGTATCAAATTAAAGGTCTCGATTAGTACTTTTCGAAGCCGGTCTTAGTTTTAACATTTCTTGGAAACGTGGGGAGTGCGGGGGGTTGAAAGTGATCATTTCTTTAAGGGGGCTATTCTCAGAAACTACCAAACCGAAAAATCTGAAAAAAAATCAGGAGGCTGCCACTATATGGTGCCTTGGCTCCGAAATACCTTTCATACCGATATCTGTTCAAAGAAAGTTAATAATAGTATATTACTATAATTTTTTGTAGTTGGCTGGAAACCCCCCTTAAATTCATCCTAGCGGCACGAAATTCTGCAGTGATGTAGGCTATAATGTAGAGCATGATCATACCAAGTTTCATGGAAATCGCACTATTACTAACAAATTTATAATACGTCGAAGTTGTTGCTTCTTTGAAAATTGAAGACTATGAATGTCAATATCACCCGAAAGTGGACATATGCATATATTACGTGCTACGTACTAAGAAATACACAAAACCTTTCGTACCTGAAGCGTCCAGCTTCCGGTTTCCCGACTTGTTTGTTTTTAGTTATTTGAATATCACCATAAATTACTGGTGAGGTCTGTGTATACGTACTTGCTAATGAAATTTGTTACTGAGATTGACACCAAATTTTGTAGAGAGGTGGGAACTGTGAACATTCGTGCATACAGTGAGTTACATCCTTTTACGTTGGATTTAAGGGGTACCCCATACATGCAAAAGGGGTGTGTAATTTTTTTCCAAATATAGTCATGTGGGGTATCAAATGAAAAGTCTCAATTAGTACTTTCCGAAGCCGGTATTAGTTTTAACATTTGTTGGAGAGGTGGGGAGTGCGGGGTATCGGAAGTCATCATTTATTTAATGGGCCCATTCTCAGAAACTGCCCAACCGAAAAATCTGACAAAAATTAAGTGGGTGCCACTATATGGTGCGTAGGCCCCAAATATCTTCCAATACCGATATCTGTTCAAATAAAGTTAATAATAGTATATTACTATAATTTTCAGAAATTGGGAGCATAACCCCTTTAAGTTCGTCCTAGCACCACGAAAGCCATGTAGGCTATAATATAGAGCATGATCCTACTAAGTTTCGTGGAAACCGCACTATTACTAACAAAGTTATAATAGGTCAAAGTTTTCATTTGTTTGCTAATTCAAGACTTTGAATGCTTACGTCACCCGATAGTGAATATTCTCACATAATATATGCGTGCTACGTACTAATGGGATAAATGCAGTGGGCAAATGTCTTTATAAAAAAAATACACAAAACTTTTCATACCTGAAGAGTCCAGCTTCTGGTTTCCAGAATTTTCATCTCTGGATTCTCCTCTTGTCCCCATTTAAGTGCTAAACATTTCAGAAAAACGTTTAACCTTTGTGATCTCACGAAATCCACTTTATCCACCAAACTAATCCTCAACGTGTGAAATGGTTTGACTATTTGATAATCTTAAGCGGAGTGGGTAAGAATTTGATAGCTGCTTTTTAAGGTTTTGTGTAAACACAAAACCTTATTAAAATCGGTTTACTGTCTGTCTGTCTGTCTGTCCGTCTGTCTGTCTTTTTTTTTTTTTTTTTTTTTGAGGAGGTGGAAATCTTCAAAAAGACACTGGTCTGGACACACCAGCGTGTGGGATTTTTACCCACTAAAACCACCCCCGACTCCCTCCCTGCCCCGCGGAACCACCATAAGGTATTACATCACGGGGCGGAGTCAGCTCACTCTAGCTTTGTCACCTTTCTTCTATACGCGGCGCACGTGACCGCGTTTTTCTCCTCTCCTCTGCTTTTCGCAGTTTATTTTGGATAGATGCAATCATGGAGTTTACCGCATCCCAATTCTCCTGATGTGCTAGCATTTTCGGCACCAGACTTTCTGGTACCAGCACCTCCCCTAGAGTCTCCTCTAGATTCCTCCTTTCTTCCACAAATCTCGGACAGTGGAAGAACACATGCTCTGGGTCCTCTGGGACTCCATTGCAATTTGGACAATCGGGTGAGGTCTCCAATTTAAACCTGTGAAGGTATTGGAGATATCCTCCGTGCCCCGTGAGAAACTGGGTGAGATTATAATTAATCTCACCGTGTCGTCTCTCCAACCACTCCTTGATGGCAGGAATGAGCCTGTGCGTCCACCGGCCCTTTCCCGAGCGTTCCCACCGCTCTTGCCATCTATTTATGGATCTCTCCCTTTCCGTCTTCCTCGTCCGCGATGAGGAAGAGGTTGGCTTTGCATTGTATATGTTCGCCATCTCATCTGCCAAGATGTCAATCGGCATCATTCCGGAGATGACGAATGCTGCATCATCTGAGACAGTCCTGAAGGCAGAGCATACCCTCAGGGCTGTCCTCCTGTAGACTGAACTCAGTTTGGTAGCGTTCCCTGACATCCACAACGCCTCCCTCCAAACTGGGGTTGCATAGAGCATGATCGAGGTCACCACCCTGGCTATAAGTAACCTGGAGGTATGCCGTGGCCCTCCAATGTTCGGCATCATCCTTGCCAGGGCCATACTTGCAGTGGATGATTTATCGCAAACATACCGCACATGTTGCTTATAGCTAAGCTTCCTGTCTATCACCACTCCCAAGTATTTGATGGCCGGCTTGGAAGTGATGATATGATTCCCGATTCTAATACAGGCGTAATTTCTCTTCCGGCGCTTAGTGATGAGGACCGCTTCCGTTTTTTCCTCCGCAAGTGTCAGACCAGAGCTCTTTAGCCAACTTTTAACAGCACCGATTGCCTCACTTGAGTATAACTCAGCATCTTCGAGATGCTTTCCGACAACAACCAGCGCTATGTCGTCAGCGTAACCCACCACTGTGGCTTCCCCCGGAAGGGGAAGATTAAATACATCGTTGTACATGATGTTCCACAGTAGTGGGCCCAATACGGAGCCCTGCGGGACACCCGCGGAAACAACGTACTCCTGCAGTCCGTCATCGGTGTCATACCAGAGCCTCCTTTCAGTTAAATAACTATCGACGATAGCAGCGAGATAGGCGGGAATACCAACCTTCGCTAAAGATTTCCGTATTAGATTCCAATTGGCCGAATTAAATGCATTTTTCACATCCAAGGTTACTACCACGCAATATTTGCTGGTACTACCCTTTCCGTGAATTGCATCTTCGGCCAAGCCAGTAACCAATTTGATGGCATCAATGGTTGATCTGGCTTTACGGAACCCATACTGCCGATCCGAAAGGCCGCCTTGGCTCTCAACAACCGGGAGTAATCTATTATAGATTACCCGCTCTAGCATTTTCCCCACCGTGTCCAGGAGACATATGGGTCGATATGAGGATGGTTCACCTGGAGGTTTACCTGGTTTAGGCAGAAGTACCAACTTTTGCCGCTTCCATGCCACTGGAAATATCCCCTCGGACATGCACGCTTCGAACAACTCAGCGAACATGTCCGGTCTGGATTTCACGGCAAGCTTAAGGGCCTTATTCGGTACTCCGTCCAGGCCCGGCGCTTTGTTGTCTCCTATTCTACCGCAGATATCCAACAGCTCGTCTCTGGTGACTGGTGGAATTGCCGCCATATTTAGAGATGGTTGGAATGTCTCGGTGCTCTCCTCTTGCTGGGGGAATAACCCCTGGATGATTTTTAGCAAGAGGGTGGGGCACGTGATCTGCGGAGATGAACGGCCTCTGAATCGTCCCATCACGATTCTGTAGGCATTCCCCCACGGGTTTATGTTCGCTTCTGAGCAGAGCTCCTTAAAGCACTCCCTCTTGCTTCGCTGGATGGCGAGCTTGAGGTTTTTGCGGGCTGCCTTATAGGCGAGCTCTTTTTGTCCCTGTTCGACTCTACCTATCGCCCTTTGAGCCACTCTTCTGGCTCGGTGGCAGGCTGATCGAAGGCCGGTCAGTTCATCATTCCACCAGTAGTTTGGTCTTCTACTGGGGAATGAACACCTTCTAGGCATGGACGCGTCACACGCTTTGGCAATGCAGTGAGCCAGATGGACAGCTCTTTCCGTAGAGGTGCCTGCTTTATCAGGCTGATCTAACCACACCTCTATGAAGGTCTCCTCATCCAAAGATTTTGCAGACCAGCCTGAAATCTTTTTCGGTTTCGGGCATGATAGCTCTTTGGTCTGTGGCTCGACACATGTCTCAAAGAAGATTGCCTGGTGATCGCTGTGGGTGTAGCGTTCACTGACGCACCAGGACATACCATGCGCCAGCGAAGGGCTGACAAAGGTCAGGTCTACAACCGAGCCTGACCCCCCTTTCTGGAAGGTGTTTACAGCACCTTCGTTGGCCAAAACCATGTCCATCTGCGCAAAAGCTTCTAATAAACTGCGCCCCCTAGCATTTGATTCCCTACTACCCCACTCTAGGGCCCAAGCATTGAAATCACCAGCAATCACCTTTGGACTACGTCCCCTCGCGTCGAGAACAAGATTATCAAGCATTTGCTCGAATTCAGGCAGTGTCAAACTTGGCGGGGCGTAGCAGCTGTATACATATACACCACTTATTTTCGCCCACACGAAGCCACTACCTACTTGACTTGCAGTACATTGTATGGCCTGTCGACCGCAAGCCCATATCGCCGCTCCACCAGTCGAATCTTTGACCCATATGCCACCGTGACGGTGTCTATACGGTTCGCTTATGATGGCGATTTCCATCTCAGATTCGAACGTGGCCTGCTCAAGTAAATCCTGAGCGACCCTGCAATGATTGAGGTTTATTTGGATAAACCTCATTTTCTCATTGCAGTGAGCGCCTTCCTAAATTCTGGACATTTACCACTTCCGGCAATGTGCCGGTTATCCTGTCCCTCTTTTACTTCGCACAATAGGCATTTGGGGTCCCTATTGCACTCTCTGGCAATATGACCTTTCTCCCCACACCTTCTGCATCGATCGGATCGATCAATGCTGCTGGTGCATGCCTTCGCGAAGTGCCCAAACATAAGGCATTTAAAGCACCTCTTCAGTGAAATTTGTTCCCTTAAACGGCAGACAACCCATCCAATTCGAACCCTTCCGGCAGCCAACAACATCTGTGCTGCCTCCGCTGGTACTCGTATTGTGGCTGTTTGAGTACCACCATAGGCTTTTCGCAGGCCCACAACTGACTCCTCGGTGAGTTCTTTCAACTTAAATTGCTCCTTCAGAGCAGTACAAATTTCTTCTTTCGATGTTACTTCGTCGAGATCCTTACAATGTATACAGATCTCATGTTTTTGGGCACGCACTGCGGCATTCTCCCCAAGTGAGTTTTTCACTTGAGTGCGAAAGTCATCAGTTTTGCTCACGCTGGATCTTTTCAGCTCGAACATGAGATCCCCTTTCTGAGTTCTTCGGATTCGGTTTACATTTCCGCTTAGATCTTTTAGGTCGGGATCCGCTTTGACCTTTTTGAGTATCTCCGCGTAGGATAGATTGCCCTTACTGGAGATAACAATTACATCTGGACGAGTTCGCACTTTTGCTTTTCGTTCCGCTTTTTTGTTGGTAACTTTAGTCCATCCATCGTTTTCGCTGGTCTTGGGCTTCGCAACGCTGGTCGAGTTTCCTAGATTTGCTGTACGGTTTCCTCCTTCTGGCCTGTTGGTGTTGGTTTTTAGGATGTCCTGTCCGCCTTTTTTTCTCTTAGGCGCCTGCTGATTATTTACAGGATCCCCCTCTTTTTCACGTACTCGCTTATTTCGCTGGAATTCGATGGTAGTACGGTTAGGCGTCACTTGGGTCGCTTGTGATACTGTTGGCACAGCGGGGTTCGGCGTGTCCTTATTATTCTTTTCCTCCTGTGATCTATTGTAGAGCACTCTAATAGCCCTCACCATATTCTTTATGGCTTGGTGCACGTTGTGCTTGTCCTTGATAAACTCGGACAGCTCAACTATTTTTGCCCCAAGCTGGGTGAAGGGCAATTCCTCCAGATCGGGACTCTGTTCTCTATAAGTCCCGGCAGGGTTACCCCTTTTGCACGGTCCTTCACTTTTGGCGTTTATTGACCTTGCCTGTACCTTGTCCTTCATCGTCTTTGGCATTGGTGGAGATCTCAAAGTTGATGAGCTTCTTTTGAATGGGTCTCTTCCTTGTTCCTGGAGCACCTCCTGCTGTCGAGCATCTTGAACATATGCGGTGGGTGTTGTCACGGTTTTTATCGTCCAAGGATCTGCCTTCAGTTCATCTTTGTTTGGTCTTGTTATTGGTGTTCTCGGTAAGGTCGTACTTCGCTTGAATACTTCCTTCTCCAGATCCAAATCACTTGTAGCATTATATGCCACGGTGGCCAAGTTGTCCACCACCGAGGCACTGCGGTCGAGGGATATCGACGACCGGGAGCCCGCTTGCTCACTCCCAAAAGCCGCCGGTACTGGGGTTCCGAGCCCCTGCACCGTAAGTTTCCTCCTTCTCTCGTCTTCCATGGTGGTTTTATGTTCTGGGTATCCTTCCCATAGCCATTTTGGTCCGCGCACCAGAGATGAGCAAACACTAGCCCATGCACAGTCAGAAAAGAAAAGTGCATGAACACATATTTACACATCAATAGGTATGCCCCTATCCGCCAGCTGGGGTCGCGCCTGATGGGAGATCTGGCCACTCCTCACACTCCGTCTGTCTGTCTGTCTGTCTGTCTGTCTGTCTGTCTGTCTGTCCGTCACACGCATTTTTCTCGGAGACGGTTATAGCGATTGACACCAAATTTGGTGGAAAGCTGGGAACTGTGAACGCTCACGCATACAGTGAATTACATCCTTTTACAACGAATTTAAGGGGGGGTCCCCATACATGCAAAAGGAGGGTGTAAATTTTTTTTTCATCAAATATAGTCATGTGGGGTATCAAATTAAAGGTCTCGGCCAGTACTTTCCGAAGCTTAGTTTTTACATTTGTTGGAAAGGTGGGGAGTGCGGGTGGTTGAAAGTGACCATTCCTTTACGGGGGCCATTCTCAGAAACTACCCAACCGAAAAATCTGAAAAAAATTGAGAGGCTGCCACTATATAGTGCCTGGGCTCCGAAATACCTTCCACACTGATACCTGCATAAATAAAGTTAATAATAGTATATCACTATAATTTTTAGTAATTCGCTGCAGAACCCCCCTTAAATTCATGCCAGGACCACGAAATTTCGCAACAATATAGGGTATAATATAGAGCATGATCTTACCAAGTTTGGTGGAAATCGCACTATTACTAACAAAGTTATAATACGTCAAAGTTGTCGCTTCTTCGCAAATTCAAGACTATAAATGTCAATATCATCCGAAAGTGGATATTCCCACATAATATATGCATATATTACGTGCTGCGTACTAAGAAATACACAAAACCTTTCGTACCTGAAGCGTCCAGCTTCCGGTTTCCCGACTTGTTCTTTTTCTTCTTTAATCTTTGCTTGGTTTAGAAACGGAAATTCAAATATTGGTTTTCAGCTGAAAGAATTTTGAAGAAATTTTCCAATAGTTTACAGGTACCAGTAGCAGGCAGCAGTCTTATGTACGCATAGGATTCTGTTATAGCGTATTTCAGACTGTTGGTTACCATATTGTATTGATATTTTCGGATATTTTAGAATGCGGTAAATTCACAAGAAAAGGATAAATTTGACACTACAATTCTGCTAATAGTAGTAGAATTAGTATCAAAATTGTTGCTACTATGTGCTTTCTTGTGAACTCGTTTTATAATTGAGTAAAAAAAGAGAATTGAAGTAGGGTTTTCACTTCACTTTATCTGAGCAGATATCGGAATGGGGTTTATTTTAAGGCCTAGATTTTGTGTAATTTTTTTCAAATTTTGCGTTGGGCAAGTTCTGAGACCGAGACCGGTTTCACTTTTTGAGCCACACTTTTTGATTCCTCACTCTCCTGCGTTTCACTCAATATTAAAAATAACATCATTTTCGAAAAGTACTAATTGAACCCCATCATTTGATACCACATTACCATTCTGTTTCAAACAAAACCTTCAAAACAATACTTTATTCTGAATAAAATTTGGGTGGTACCATGAAAATATGTGATTATGTTATCATAAAATGTCATAAGTATCACGATACTAAATCTAAAGCATAATTAGATGATGAGAAGAATAATTAATAAATGTAATGGAAATATTAAGAACGTAGAGACTAACAGATGCAGTACTCAAACAAGTCGGGATACCAGAAGCCTCGCGCTTCGGGTAGAAAGGTTTTGCGTTCATCTTATGTAAGAAATTCGCTGTGCACGATTTTCGATTCCTACATAGCTAAAAATACAAAATATTCCGTCATGTGTTGCCAAACCCCAAGATACACATATCTACATACATACAAATCAACGACATAAATACTACGTTCACCTTTGAATAAACAACAATGTTCTATTACCACATGACGATGGATGCATATATGTGCGCATCTAAATTGATGTAACGCATCTTCACGCATTTTCCACTTTATTCTATGCAAAAAAGCAAGCAACTCAAATTAAAAACCGGTGGTAACCAGAGCACACATGTCTATTATATTGATTACTACCGGCAAGCTTTATTAGCATATACATATACATAAACATGTCAACCTGGAGTAATTGAAATGAAACTAACTAAAAAAGTCAAAAAAGGAAAACTAAAATGTTCCCTCGAGCCCGCCGTTCATATAAGTTTATATGACTATGACGTCATACTTGTCTTGGATGCCATAATTTACATGAAATACGAAAATTTGACATCCTATAACTGTGATTGCCTGCAAATTTTATGTGATTATGTCTTATATTATCACCTATGCTGCCGTAGAATTTTGTACCCCTGGAGAGAACTTCGGGTAAATTTTAAAATCTGGTAATATACTATTATTAACTTTATTTTTGCAGATATCGGAATGAGATTTGAGGCCTAGATTTTTTACAGATTTTTTGGTTGGGTAGGTTCGGAGAACGAGACCTGTTTCACTTCGTGGGGCACACATTTTGAGGCCTATCTCCCTTTGTCTCACCCAATATCAGAAGAAAGATCACTTTCAAAAAGTACTAATTGAGGTATGGGGCCCTCCTTAAAATTCACAACAAAATGGCGCACATATTTTCACCTAAATTTCGTACCAATCGGTTCTGAGTAAATTGGGAGTGACAGACAGACATTGAATCGATTTTCATAAAAAGTAGTAAATGGGTGACTTGCACTTGTATAACTCCAGCTAAATTCGAAATTCTAGGTATTAACCTAAATATGTTTTTAAGGGTGTTCAAAAGGCATGCAATGAATTACTCACTAGGATGAAACCCGTTCGAGATAAAATGGGAAGTCCTACTTGGCTTCAACTAGTGCAGAGATGTTACGAAGAGCATGTCAACCTGTTTTCACAACAAATCCACCATGCTGGAGATTTGGAACCATACGATACATGGGGCATGTCCTGCACCGAAATCGGAGGTAGATATTCTCACTGGTAAATGGCAAATAACACGGGTAGATATATTAGAAGATACTGGTGAAAGTTTAAGTCCACTCATTGATGTGGGACAGATTGAGGGTGGCTTCGTTCAAGGGTTGGGCTACTGGCTGATGGAAAAGCTTGTATACGATCGTCAAACAGGTGAACTGACGACGTTTAATTCATGGGAATACCATGTTCCTGGCGCTAAAGACATCCCTATCGACTTTCGTGTCAAGCTTTTTCAAAAGAGGCCGAATAGAGGAGGATTTTTAGGTTCAAAAAGTAAGTACTATTTTCACTTATAATTGAATGAACTCGAAATGAATATAGTGAAAATTTTTAGCAACTGGTGAACTGGGTATTTGTCTGTCAATTTCTGCACTATTTGCCTTAAGGCATGCATTAAACTCAGCGAGAAAAGATGTTGGCATCGACGAATGGTATCATCTCGGTAATGAAGTATTTTATTTTGTTGTGTGTTTTTCTCATCCAACTTTATTTACAGGAGCCCCTACTACAATTGAAGATATTGTGTTGGCTGCTGGACATACAAAGAGAGATTTCAAATTAAATATTTAATTCGAGCTATCACTCCCGTATTAGGCTTGAAATTAAATACGAATTAAATACGAGTTTCAATGTAATGGGAAAGTGTTATTCATGCCAGAAAATGTTATGGTACTGTAGCCAGGCTCGCGTTTAATTTTTTTTATTCAACTCGTTTCATTTATATTATTTATTGTTGTATTAATTGTCACAATTTGTAATGCTTTCTATGGTTTTGATGAAAAGATTGGTTTAATTTTTCTTATTTCGATTTGCATTTGTAAGCTAATGGTGATGATTCCATGACACCATTATAGTTAAAAAAAACTCCACGATTGGTATCAGACAGGACTCCTTAGAAAATAACACAGGTTGCAAGGATAACCGCTTTTTGCATCTCTATGTGGCAGTCCAGCAACAAGATCGAGCGTTTCCAACGCTTTATGTAAATTTCGCCGGACTAATCCCGTCGCCACTGGGACCACTGGGACTACTTCGATCTTTTGTAGTCCCCAAGTCTGCTTCATATCGTCCGCCAAAGGGCCGTAGTTCCGGATTTTTACTTGCTGTTTTTCAACAGTGTTCCGGTCCAACGGTATGGCTACATCGATTATGAAGCACGCTCGTTCAGAAGCACAACCAGATCGGGTCTGTTGTGATTACCACTGTGGTCGTTCCAATAGTGTGATCCCATAGTAGTTTGACCCGATCATTTTCCAAGATTTTCTGCTGGAGTATACTTATAATAAGGATGGTAGGTTGCCATTAAGTTATCCTTTAAAGCAAGGTTGTGATGGAGAATCTTTCAGACGAAGTTATGACGATTGGTGTACTCGGTACTGCTCAACATTCTGCACGCAAATGTTATGTGCTGGATGGTCTCCTCTTCACAGTTGCATAACCTCCTCTTCACAGTTGGCTGTGAAGATCAGGCCCGCATGGTTCATAAGCACATTTGAATCATGCATGGTCGAAGGGGTGTTTCACGCTCAGTGGAAGAGGCAGAAGTTGGTTCTGCTACCGAAGCCCCAAAAACCACCTGGCGCACCCTCTTCATATCGCCCTATTTGTCTTTTAGACACTATGAGGAAGATGTTGGAGAGGGTGATATACAACAGGCTGCTTCCGTTCGTCGAGCTAGCGGGTGGTCTATCGGAGTGGCAGTATGGGTTTCGTAGAGCGCGGTCTACGGTTCATGCTATTGCAACGGCCGTAGACCTGGTCCGGGAGGCACCGGTCGCTGGTAAGTGCTGCGCGGTGGTAACGCTGGATGTCAGGAATATCTTTAACTCGGCCAACTGGGGTTGGATTAATGGTACTCTGGCTAAACTGGGTGTCCCTTGTTCCTTAGCTCGGATAATCGAGAGTTACCTTTCGGAGAGATTTCGAGAGACTACGGACGGAAGGAATATATTGTGACAGTGTTTTTTAAGGCTACTGCTGCGGCCGCGTTGTGGAACAAAATGTATGACGGAGTGCTCGGCCTTCGCGTGCCAACGAAGGCAACATTGATTGGTTTTGCAGACGACCTGGCAGTGGTAGTAATTGCGAAACACCAGTAGGACATGGAACTGTATGCAAGTAAAACCATTCATGCAATCAAAGCATGGCTCCAAATGGTAAAATTGGATCTGGCAGAAGATAAGACGACGAAGGCGGTCCTTATTACCAATCGCAGGAAAAACAACACTGTCAAAATCCGGGTTGGTAATCACGAGGTCGTTTCAAAATCGATCATTTGATACCTGGGAGTAATGATCGATGCCAAGTTTGAGCTTCAAGGGGCACTTGGACTATGCTCGCGAAAAGGCAGCAAAGGCTAGTTCATCTTTAGCAAGGATGCTTCATATATTGGATGGCGAAAATCTTGTCGCCGTCTGCTGATAGCAGGTGGTGAAATCAATCCTGATATACGCGGCTCCTGTCTGCGCGTGCGGACTTGATAACACAGCGAACCAGAGAAAGGTGAGTTCGGCGTACTGGCCAATCGCAATGAGGGTGTGCAGTGCATATAGAATGGTATCAGGTGAGTGTGTCATCGCGGGAAATGATTCTCTTAGATGTTCTAGCGAATGAGGCATACTGCCTCTACTGGAGAAGAAGGGTGAAGCCGGCCGAAGTGACGGCTGGCTCCCTAGAAGCCACTATGAAGGAGCTATACAGGACATGGCAGCAACGGTGGAATAATACCGAAAAGGGCCGATGGACCCATATACTGATCCCGTGTATTGAGAGATAGATCGAGCGCAAGCATTGATAATTAAATTACCACCTAACGCAGTTACTTACGGGATATGGTGGATACAGGAATTATTTGCATCGCTTCGGTTTGAATGAGTCTCCAGACTGTTCCGAATGGGCCGCTGCACCCGAAGACCCGGAGCATATTATATTCAACTGTCTGAGATTCGTGAATGAAAGAAGGAGATTAAGCGATACCCGCAACGCGGTTATCAGACTTCATAATACTGCTGCAACCTGGCGCAGCAGCGTCTTTTTAAAATTTCCACTGAACCCTTATAAATGTTCCCCAAATAACTAGAAACACCCACTGGGTAACATATTAAGCGATACATAAATGCGTACATTGCTTAGTGCTAAAAGTGTGAACACCAGAGCTGAATTCGTTGTAGAATTTGAGTAGCGAAATTGTTATTTCGAAAGTGTTAGTGAAAGTGAGCAAGAAAAACGGAACAGGGAAGTATCCCCGATAAAGGTGTTAATTAACCAATAACCAATAACTTTCACAGTTATAAAAACAGACAATGTTCACTGAATCGTTTACTGAAAACGTTTCTGATAAGGTGAAGTAATAGATACATTTCATCATTAAAGGTTAAATTTTTTACTTATCGACGTCTCGAGATGCGTTCGATTAAATCCAATATTAGTCGAAAATGCTTTAGGATTGTGAGTAATTAGTCAGTTGTTGTGTTGATAAAAGTTAAAGTAATGAAATCTCCATCCAAAATGGTCCAGAACGGACCAGAAGGCCGGTGAAACTTGACGCACGAATGCATATAACTGTATCCAACAAAGTGTGAAACAGGGAGTTCACCGCGACTCTACTAAACATCGAACTATTGGAGTGAAAAAAGCACGTATATATATCAATGCCAAAAACCAAAGACGGCGGTAGGAGAAAATGATGCCCCACCAGACAATAGAAAAAGTATCATAATCTGACTATAAATATAATAATCGTTGGCGCAACAATCCATATTGGATCAAGGCCTTGAAGTGTGTTAGAGCACTTCATTCAAGACCGTAACGGTACACTAGGAGGCAATGTGGTCAGCATTGCGCTTGCCCGAGATTATTACTCTGATTTGACTCAGGTACTCATTCACAGCTGAGTCGACTGGTATCCGACGTCAAATCACGATACCAATTCCACTGCCACCAGTGAGATTTGAACCGCGACCTTCCGTACGACAGCCTTGCGCTCTAACCACTCAGCTGTCCGGACAACCTTGACTATAGCCTCCTTAAAAAAATATAAAAGGTCATCAGTCACTCAGGGATCCCAACATTTGTTGAAGGTTATACCATCTACACTTTATCCTGGAACTGATATACTCCTTACACCAAAAGATTATGTGTTTATTAGTTTCTCTAACTTTACAAGTGTTACATATATCCGAAGCCACGTTTCTCTCTTGAGAAAGTCTTTATTATATGTGGTTTGAAGATGAAAGATGAGATCCGTGACCCTGCTGAATAGTCATCCTTCCACTCCTTGTATGAGTATTCCTGAACGACCTTCAGAACATCATCAGGGGAGGGTCAATCTCGTGGGATACGAACCCAGAGACTTGCGGGCCTCTACATGGACAAGTTCATTTAATGGGTGCCGCACATGAGTCGGACACCAGAACCAGACCAGAAATTTCAGAGACTTAAAACAGGGGTCGGAAGCCAGGGCGTGTACTTTGCCCACTAGGTAGTACGATAGGAAAGTTTGTTTGAGTAATTTACAAATTTGAGTAGAGTCTGTAATAATGGTAACTTTCTCCTCACATATCCTGAAAGCTACTCTTATGGCCTGAAAGACAGCAACAAGTTCAGCCACCAAAACGGAACAACATTTAAGAAAAAGGGTGAGACCTAGGTTCCGTCAGGACCAACCAACATACAGGTCGAACGATCAGGTCTGAAGGCAGGACCAGAAAACCTCTAGATTTAAGGTTATCGGCCAACCTAACCACAAGCAACCACCATGTGGGCCCTGCCACAGGTTCCTCCCAAGTCATAAGACAAGATGACCTGAACCTTATTTGAAATCATGGGAACTTCATTGGGAACTACAGTGGCTCTGGAAACGACCTATACATTGAGGGACACACCATTGTCAGCATCTTTTCAAAATACAAGTAGATATACAGTTAATCGTGCTTTCAAAGTATCTGGGCGGATCCATTTTTTGATGTAGCTGCCTACTCTAAGATAGGCCTTACCATCGATCTGTAGAGTTTCATGAGCTTCTGGGGTGTGAGGTCCAAGCAAAACCAGTTGCAAAAGTAATCAGCTTGCTGGCCTTTAAGATTTTCGAGATAATAGAGTTCAAATGATCTCTGACCGAATAAGTCCTCGTTATTTCCTTGCCTAAGATGGTGATGAACTTGACATGAGCAAGGTTGATATTACTGACTTTGATGAGCACGGGTGTGACCCTGCTTTACTTAAAGGATATAGATCGGTTGGGTTGATTGGTAAGCCCAATCTACGGGATTCATCAACAAAGAGATTACCTTGTCTTTGCAGATATTTGGAGGTCGAATTCCACTTGTCTCTGGTTGCGGTGAAGATTTCAATACAATTAGAACATTTATTGTTCAGGGATGCTCTATAAAAGTTGAACAACATTAGGACTTAAAACGCATCCTCAGAAGATGCCATTGCCAACTTGAACGTTGTCTAATCCCAGTTGAAGGCGGCGATTGGACATTATCCTTGATACACATAGAACAATTTCAGCAGGAAACGGAAACGTGACATTATGTCACACAGAATCGCAAAATCCACCTTCTCGTAGGTATTCTTTACATCCAGTGCCACAGTCAAAACCTCCGATTAGATATCGAGATGTACAACAGAACATCATTAATGCAAGTAGACGTCGATTTGCAAGCAGAATAGGCATAATAGTTGGCCGGCAGGACTTCATAATTATCAATGAAATTATTGATACGAACCCTGATCATTTAATTTAATAGTTTGGCAAACTCTGTAATGAGGGCGATAGGGCGGTAACTCATCAAAAATTCAGGGTCCTTAAGGGGTCCACCCGCAGAATGAACCAGGTGGGATCAAATTACACCAGATGTGCTCCGTGCCAATGTATGGGTGTGTTTGACGCGCTGTGCAAATGTTTGACGAATTTCAAACATCCCCGGAGAGGGTTGAAAGCTTATGTAGGAGGAAGGAGGTGGTGCTTCCTCTTCAAACTCGCTAAAAACTCGTGGTATCTATCACCTCTAAAGTGTCATGACCTCTCAAACTGGGGTTCCTTTTATAGTATCATGGCCAAGTTGAATCCAGGTTTTGCGCCGAGGTCCATCAATTCGATATCCCTAAAAGCTGTATAGCGTCCTGGCCTACGCCATCTCTCCATTTTAGGTAGGGTCTGCCTCGTCTTCTTTTTCTACCATAGATATTCCCTTATAGACTTTCCGGGTGGGATCATCCTCATCCATACGGATTAAGTGACCCGCCCACCGTAACCTATTGAGCCGGATTCTATCCACAACCTGATGGTCATGGTATTGCTCATAGATTTCGTCGTTATGTAGGCTACGGAATCGTCCATCCTCAGTTTGTACGTCTCGGGTGGTTCTTCCCATGATGTCGATATCGTCAGCATAGGCCAGTAGTTGGGTGGACTTAAAGAGGATCGTACCTCTTGCATTTACCTCAGCATCACGGATCACTTTCTCGAGGGCTAGGTTAAAGATGACGAATGATAGGGCAACCCCTTGTCGGAGACCGTTGTTGATGTCGAATGGTCTTTAGAGTGATCCTGGTGCTTTTATCTCGTCTCGCACATTGGTCAGGGTCAGCCTAGTCAGTCTTATTAATTTGGTCGGGATACCGAATTCTCTCATGGCCGCGTACAGTTTTACCCTGGCTATGCTATCATAGGCGGCTTCAAAGTCGATGAATAGATGGTGCAACTGTTGTCCATATTCCAACAGTTTTTCCATCGCTTGCCGCAGAGAGAAAATCTGATCTGAATAAGGCTTCATCCTGCTGACTTGTTGGTAAAACTTCCGCGTCTGGTGCGGTTGCTCCCTGTATTTTTCTAGTGGACAGACTTGTTGGTTCTCGCAGGCTTCCCTTTTCCTGTTTCCGTCTATGAAATCGCTTCTCCACTCGACGGAGTTCGTGATAAGTATCTGCGCGTGTCCGCGTTCTTTGAGAATGCAACATTACTCGGTATGCCGGTAGTCTTCCGTTCCGTTGCTAGCTTACATTCATCGTCAAACCAGCCGTTCCGACCTTTTTTGCGGCTGGGGCCAAGTATGTTTGTGGCTGTATCTATGATAACGTTCTTCAGGTGATTGTGAAGGTCATTTGTTCATGCTTCATCTGCACGTTCTCTGTTGACTGCCGTTATTGGGGCATCCATTTCCTTCTTATAGGTGTCGCGGAGGGTTGTGTTGGGGATGGTTTCAGTGTTCACTCTCACCTGATTGTCAGAGGGGATTCTGGGTGGTGTTGTTCTCGACGCAAGGGGTCATAGTTCAAGGGTGATTGCTTGGGACTTCAATGCTTGGGCCCGTGAGTGGAGTAGGGGGGGGGGGGTCTATTAGACGTTTAGACGTTTTCGCACAGTTGGATATCATTCTGGCCAACGAAGGATATGTAAACACCTTTCAGAAAGGGAGGTCTGCCTCAATCGTAGACCTGACTCTTGGTAGTCCTGCACTGGCATGTAGTATATCCTGGCGCGTCAGCAAGGACTATACCTACAGTGATAACCAGGCAATCTTCTTTGGGCTATAGGTGAAGTCACCGGGCAAAAGACCATGATGCCCGAAACAGAGAAGGATGCCAGGCTGGTCCGCTAAAGCTCTGGATGAGCAGTACTTTCATAGAGGTGTGGTTAGACCAACCTAATAAAGCAGGCGCCTCTACGAAAAGAGCTGTCTATGTGGCCCAATGCATTGCCAAAGCATGTGACGCTGTGCCTAGGAGGTGCTCGTTCTTCAGTAGAAGACCAAACTGCTGGTGGAATACTGAACTGGGCAGCCTTCGATCAGTCTGTCACCGAGCCAGATGAGCGGCTCAGCGAGCGGTAGGAATCGATCAAGGGCAAAAAGAACGCACCTATAAGGAAGTCCGCAAAACCCTCAAGCTCGTCATCCAACGGAGCAAGAGGGAATGCTTTAAGGGGCTCTGTTCGGAAGCGGACAGTAAACCCGTGTGGAGCGCCGTATAGAATCGTGATGGGACGATTCAGAGCCCCATCATCTCTGCAGATCACGTGCCCTTCACTCATGTTAAACATTTTCCAGGGGTTATTCCCACAGCAACAGGAGGGCATAGACAGCTTCCAGCGACCTCTGAAAGACACGGCAATACCGCCAATCACCAGTGACGAGCTGCCGGAGATTTGCGCTAAGATAGGAGATAACAAAACTCCGGGTCTGGATGGCGTTGCGAATAGGGCCCTTAAGCTTCCCGCGAAATCCAGACCGGACATGTTCGCTGAGTTGTTCGAAGCTGGATGTGAGAAATGCATTCAATTCGGCCAAATGGAACTTAATACGGGAATCTCTGGCGAAGATTGCTATTCCCGCTTATCTTGCAGCTATTGTCAACAGGTATTTACAAGACCGAAGGCTTTGGTATGATACCGATGACGGACCCCACTTGGAAGTGATGATAGACTTGGAAGCTTAGCTATAAGCAACACGTGCATTATGTTTATGACACAGCATCCACTGCAAGTGTGGCCCTAGCAAGAATGATGCCGAACGTGGGAGGGCCACGGCATGCTTATAGGTTGCTTATAGCTAGGGTAGTGTGTTCGATCGTGCTCCATACAGCTCCCGTTTGGGGAAAGGCATTGCAGGTTGCATGTAATGCTAACAAACTGACTTCAGTCTGCAGAAGAACAGCCCTAAAGGTGTGCTCGGCATTCAGGACTGTCTCAGATGATGCAGCATTCGTCATTTCTGAAATGATACCCATTGACATCTTGGCAGATAAAATGACGAATATATATAATGCGAAGTCTATCTCTCCTTTATCGCAGATGAAGAACGCCGAAAGGAAGAGATCTATAAATAGATGGCACGAGGGTTGGGAACGCTCGGGAAAGGATCGGTGGACATACAGGCTCATCCCTGCCATCAAGGAGTGGTTGGAAAGACGGCAGGATGAGATTAATTATGATCTTACTCAATTTCTCACGGGTCATGGAGGATATCGCCAGTAGCTGTTCAGGTTTAAACTGGATACCTAGCCCGATTGTCCAAACTGCGATGGAGTCCCAGAGGACCCAGAGCATGTATTCTTCCACTGTCCAAGGTTTGTGGAGGAAAGAAAGAACCTAGAGGAGACTCTGGGAGAGGTGCTCGTACCAGAGAAGTCTGGTGCGAAGAATGTTAGCATGTCAGGAAGACTGGGATGCGATCAACTCCATGGTCGTGTCTATCCAGAGCAAACTGCGAAGGGCAGAGGAGACTAGAAAAGCGCGAATCCCACACGCTGGCGTGTCTAGGCCAGTGTCTTTTGAAGATTTTACACCTCCTCAAAAAAAAAAAAACAAAAAAGACGGACAGATAGACAGACAGACAGCCAGTTAACCGCCGTGAGGAGTTATCTCCCATCAAGCGCGACCCCAGGTGGAGGATAGGGGCATACCTATTGATGTGTAAATATCTGTTCATGTACTGTTCTTTTCTGACTAGTGCATGGGCTAGTGTTGCCTCATCTCTGGTGCGTGGACCGAAATGGCTATGGGAAGGACACCTATAAAGTAAAACCAACATGGACGAATTGAGTAGGAAAGTTACGGTGCAGGGACTCGGAACCCCAGTACGGGCAGCTTTTGGGAGTGAGCCGTCGATATCCCTTGACCATAGTGCCTCGGTAGTGGACAACTTACAACAAGTGTTTTAGATTTGAGAAGGAGGTGTTCCAACCAAGCACAATTCTGCCAAGAACACCAATTGCAAAGATAAAGAAGGATGGGCTAAAAGGAGATAATAATAATAATAACAATCGTTGGCGCAACAATCCAATTGGATCAGGGACTTGAAGTATGTTAGAGCACTTCATTCAAGGCCGCAACGGTATACTACAGTACACTGTAGGAGGCGAAGTGGTCAGCATTGCTGCTCGCCCGAGATTATTACCCTGATTTGACTTAGGTACTCATTCGCAGCTGAGTCGACTGGTATCCGGCGTCAAATCACGATACAAATCCCACTGCTACCAAAGAGATTTGAACCGCGATCTTCCGCTACGACAGCCTTGTGCTCTAACTACTCAGCTATCTGAAGAAGCTCCGCTATTTTACGATCTCCTCCAATACCAAAGCTGGCAAAAGAGAAAGCTCATGGGAACTTAGTAATTGAAAAAGGTGAAGGAGTCAGTAAAAGGAGTAACCTGGCCAAGAGTAACCGAGAACAGAGCCCTGACCCAGAAGAACTGCCTTTTATGCAGCTTGGGACTAAAATAGTTGAACTTAAGGAAAAGCCGTACATCCCAGCCTCAACAGTGTCACAGGCGACCCAAGTGACACCAAAGAGCAAGTTCATTGATCTTCGATTAAGTAAGCGAGGGTGAAACAAAGAAGGGGAAGCTTTGGGGAGTCAATAGGCCTCAAAAAGGAAAAAAGGGGTCTTGACCAGTCCAACAAACGGAACTAAAAGTTCAGAAGGGCCCAAAGTGGGAATGCCGGCTAGCTGAAAGAAAATAAGAACGATGGTTGGACTAAGGTGAATAAAAAAAAAACAAGAAACCAAATGTGCGAATTCGCCCGGAGGCAATTGTAATCTCCAGCAGAGGACATCTAACGTATGCGGAGATACTCAAGAAGGTGAAATTTGACCCCGACACCCGAAGGGGGATCTCCTGTTTGAACTGAAAAAATCCAGCGTGGGGAAAACTGACGGCTTTCGTAACTAAGTTATAAACTCACTAGGGGAGAATGTCGCGGTTCGTTCCCAAAAACATGAGATCTATATCCATTGCCAGCATCTCGATAAGGTAACATCCAGAGAAGAGATTTGCACTGCCTTGAAGCAACAATTGAAGTTGGAGGAATTCAGCAAAGAATTTATCGTGAGCCTAAGAAAAGCTTACGGCGGTACTCAAACGGCCACAATGCGACTGCCAGTGGAGTCAGCGCAGAACTTGTTGGCCTTGGGAAAGGTTCGGATTGGATGGGCTGTTTGCCGAATAAGGGAGCAGCTCTCTTTAAAAAGGTGCTTCAAATGCCTCATGTTTGGACACTTCGCGAAGGCATGTACTAGCGGTATCGATCGGTCCGATCAATGTCGGAGGTGTGGGGAGAAAGGACATATTGCGAAGGAGTGCAATAGAGACCCCAAATGGATTTTGTGCGAAGGAAAGAGGAGAGGGGATAACCGGCATATTGCCGAAAGTGGTAAATGGCCGGAATTTGGGGAGCCGATAACTGCAGTGGAAAAATGAGGTTAATACAAATAAACCTCAATCATTGCAGGGTCGCACAAGATTTGCTTGCGAATACCACTACAGTACAGAAATCTTAACCGTGCTGTATGGGTCACAGATTCAACTGGTGGAGTAGCGATATGGGCGTGCGGTCGTCAAGCCATACAATGTAGCATGGGTCAAGTGGCTAGTGGCTTTGTGTGGGCGAAAATAAGCGGTATAGCTTAGCACGTGACATATCCCGGCAAGATAGCGAGGACTTCACGTATAGGGACCATCAGGCAATCACCTCTGAACTAAGGACGGAACCATATGCCAGGAGACCCGCACCCCGGATGCCGAAGACCCAATTATTGGTGGAATAATGAACTTGCCAGCCTTCGATCGATTTGCCACAGAGCCAGATGAACACCTAAGGGGGCAATAGGTACGATCGATCAAGGGCAAAAGGAGCATGCCTATAGGGAAGCTCACAAGAACCTCAAGCTCGCCATCCAGCGGAGTAAGAGGGAATGCTTTTAAGGAACTCGGTTTGGAAGCGGACATAAATCCGTGGGGTAGCGCCTATAAGATCGTGACAGGACGATTCAGAGGCCGATCATCTCCGCAGATTACGTGCGCTATGCTCTTCTTGAAAATAATCCAGGGGTTATTTCCCCAACAAGATGGGGGTACTGACACCTTCCAGCGTGCCCTGAATGCGAAGCGTGCATGTCCGAGGGTATATTTCCTACACCATGGAAGAGTAGAAGCTGGTGCTGCTGCGTAAGTCCGGTAAGCCTCCAGGGAACTGTTCCCCTATAGACCCATATGTCTTCTTGACACTGTGGGGAAAATGTTTTAGCGGGTTATTTATAATAGATTACTCCCAGTCGTCGAGAGCTAAGGGGGCTTCTCAGATAGGCAGTATGGGTTCCGTAAAGCCAGATTAACCATTGATGCTATCAAAATGGTAACTGGCTTGGTCGAAAATGCAATTCACGGAAGAGGTTGTACCAGCAAATATTGTGTGGTGGTGACCCCGGATGTGAGGAATGCATTCAACTCGGCCAACTGGAACCTTATACGAAAGTCACTGGCGACGATTGGTGTTCCCACCTACCTCGCCGCTATTATCAATAGCTACTTGCAAGAGCAGACACTCTGGTATAATATCGATGATGGATCCAAGGAGTACGTTGTCTCCGTGGGTGTCCCACAGGGCTCTGTACTGGGCCCACTACTGTGGAACATCATGTATAACGAAGTACTTAACCTTCCGGTTCCGGAGGAGGCCACGGTAGTGGGTTGCGCCTCTCGAGGATGCTGAGTTGTACATTGAGCGGTCCTCATCACTAAGCGCCGCAAAAGAAATTACGCCTGCATTAGAATCGGGAATCGTTTCATCACTTCCAAGCCGGCCTTGGGGGTGATGATAGACGGGAAACTCAATTTTCTGCAGCACTTAGAGTATACTAGTAAAAAAGCTTCCACCACGAGTATGGCTCTCGCAAGAGTGATGCCGAACGTAGGAGGACCGCGGCATACTTGCAGGTTTCTCATAGCCAAGGTGGTGAGTTCTATCATGCTGTATGCAGTCCCAGTTTGGGGAAAAGCGCTGTAGGTTTTAGGTAATGCACATAAACTGAGTACGGCTTACAGAAGAACAGCCTTAAGGGTGTGCTCAGAACCATCCCAGACGATGCAGCGTTCGTTATCTCGGGAATGACGCCGATTGACATCCTGGCAACCGAAGTGATGAACATTTATAACACAAGGTCCACCTCCCCTTATCGCAGGTGAAAAAAACCGAAAGGGAGAGATCCATAAGCAGATGGCACCAGCGATGGGACCAGTCACAAAAGGGTCGCTGTACTTACTGATTGATCTCTTCCATCGGGGAGTGGTTGGAGAGAAAGCATGGGGAGATCAATTATAATCTCACCCAGTTTCTCATCGGCCATGGCTATAGCCGTCAATACCTGTACAAGTTTAATGACACCTCACCTAATTGTCTAAACTGCGACGGGATCCCAGAGGACCCGGCGCAGGTAGTCTTCCAATGTCCCAGGTTCGCGGAAGAAAGAAGGAACCTAGAAGAAACTCTGGGTGAAGTGCTATCACCGACAAATGTTGTCTGGAGAATTGTAACTTGTCAGGAAGGCTGGGATGTGATCACTTGCATGATCGCAGTAATCCAGGATAAACTATGAAAAGCAGAAGAAGTGAGGAAGGCGCGGTTACCAACCCCGCGGGTAGACGGAAGAAGACCTAGCTAGAGTAAGTTAACTCCGCTCGTGATGTAATACCTAAAGGTGGTTCCACGGGATAGGGGGAGAGTTGGGAGTGGTTTTAGTGGGTAAAAATGCTACACTCTAGCGTGCCCAGGCCAGAGTCTTTTGAAGATTTCCACTTCCTTACAAAAAAAAACCTGTAAACCGAATTTAATAAGGTTTTGTGTAAGACAAATGGACGTTGAAGTTTTCTACATAAGATAAACACACAATAACACAAAACCTTTATACCCGAAGCGCGCGCTTCCGGTATTCCGACTTGTTTGCTGGTAACTTTAGTCCATCCATCGTTTTCGTTTGTCTTGGGCGTCGCAACGCTGGCCGACTTTCCAAGATTCGCTGTACGCTTTTCCTCCTTCTGAACTATTGGTGCTAATTTTAAGAATGTGCTGTCGGCCTTTTTTTTAAGATTTTGTGTGAAACAAAACCTTATTAGAATCGAGTTGATGTCTGCCTGTTTGTCTTTTTTGTCATCGTTGGAAGGGGGAAAGGTTCAAAATCTTCAATTTCGTGCGAATTGAGCCATATAAAAAAGATGCTGACGTCATAATTAACGAGAATAATTGACATTCGAATGAAATATTAAAATTCGATTCAAAAAGAATCTTGTTCTGACCAGCCTTTTTAAGGTTGGCTGGCTGGATCAGTTCTCAACTGCGGTTCATTATTGTTCGCTCCCTTTCTTGCTTTCTTCGCAGTTCTTCTTGCCTTCGCTGTTGATGAATAATTTTCAGCTCAAGTAATTGAGCAAGCCTTCCTTGACTCCAACAAATAACATGTTCCGCATTGCGACGTTACAACATCTTGGGGAGCTTTGTGACTCGTCGCGTCCAAATTCGATGTAAATAAGCCCGATAACCTCCATGTCCATTTAAAAACTATGTTAGCTCGTAGCTTAGTTCCCGTAGCCCCTTTCAAATCATCCTTCGATTGTGTGGAATGATACAGTAGGTTCAGCGGCCAGTTTGCGCCTTGTTCCATCTCTTTTTGCCATTCTGCGACTGGATTCCCGTCGTGCCAGTTGCCGTCGAAGTGCAATGGACCCCTCGATTGCATACATTTTGTCGTAGAGACTCCGACCTTCATTCAGCCAAGATGTCTATGGGGATTGTCCCTGCCAGTACGTATGCTGCTTCTCCTGATGTTGTTCGATAAGGACTGCATACCCGAAGTGCGCTTAGTCGATATGCCATTCCTAGTTTTCCGCAGTTTGATTTGTTTTTTTTTTATGATTTGTTTTCCAGAACGGTTGCCCAAACTGGAGCTGCGTAGAGTAGCACGGAACTAACTATCCTTGAAATAAGACGACGTCGACTTTGTCTTGGTCCACCAATGTTCGGTAGTATCCTTGAGATCGTTGCTGCGCACTCAATGTGTTTTTTAAAGTTGAGCGTTTTGGCAATCATTACTCCCAAGTATTGTTTGTTCACTAACTTTAATTTTCACGGTTGTGTCCTTCCTTCTTTTGCTGTTTGGTACTAGTTCCGTTTTATGTTCAGCAAGTGATAGACCGGACTTTTTAAACCAGGAATTGATCTCCCATACCGTTTCATTTCCGTAGTTTTCGATCTCGCCTAAGTGTTTTGCAACTATTGTTACTCCATATCGTTCGCAAAGCCAACGGTTGTCACGCCGTTAGGAAGGCGTGGCGTTAACACTCCACTCCCGTTTCTAGGGCGATATTCGGAATTCCATCTGGCCTTGGGGTCTTATTTTCGATGAATTTCCTTGCTGCATCTAGAATTTCCTCTTCTAGCACCACCGGAATTTCGTCGAGGTTTACATGGACTTAGGCAGATTTGTGTGGTTCATATCCTCTGGAAAGAGAGTGTCCACTATGTTTTGTAGTAATTTAGGACAGGTAATTGGTGGAGATCGTTTGCCTTTCAATGATCACATTACCGACCTCTAGGCGCCACCCCATGGACCAGACTCAGCTTCAGTACACATTCGCTTGAAATGTTCGAGTTTGCATTTCGTGATAGCTACTTTTCCCTCGCCTTTTTGTATTGCATATGTAGCTGAACGAATTTAGGTTGATTTCTTCTGCGCTGGGAGCATCTCCTAGCTCTGAGACTGTTTTATAGACATTCCTCAATTTCTGAATTTCACCAGAAATTGGGATTTCGCCTTCGGAAAGCATTGAATTTGTTAGTTACCCAGCTCATCGTTATGTTTTATGGTGGCTTCGTATAATTCCTATGCCTGGTTTGGAAGATGATAGTCTGATGATCGCTGTGTGTGTATTCTTGGCTGACATGCCACTGCAAGTCTTTGATAAGGGCATTACTGATGAAAGTGTGGTGAACCACCGGTTGTAATTCTCCCCTCCGAAATGTGTTGGCTTCCCCACAGTTCGCAAGTACGACATTTAAGCGCGAGAATGTCTCTTGCAGTATTTGTCCCCTTTGTTTTTGTGCTTCCCCATTCTTCTGCCAATTAGTTGAAATCGTTGGGAATTATTTTGGGATTGTAGCGTCTTACATCGAAGGATAGTTTCTCTAACAAGAAAGTGAATTCCTCCAGCGTGAGGCTCGGGGCTCGGCGACGTAACAGCTATACATATATATACCTCCTATCTTGGCACGAATAAATCCGTCCTTTGGATGTTTTTTCACATCTTCTATAGCTCGACTTCTGCAGCTCCATATCGCGGCTTTGCTGTTTTTGTCTGCTACCCACACTCCGCTATGCAGATTTTCATATTGTTCCCGTACAATAGCTATGTGGTGCAGCAAGGTTAACAAGTTCGACTGTCAGATGCCACCACCAGTGTTCTCCGTGGCGGAGTAGGCTTGTAAATGAAATGTGAAAAATAATAGAAGTTTAAAAACCGGAGTTGGCAATGAATTTTCAGTCAAGCTAAACGAATTATTAAAAAGTTGTAAAATTTTAACTTTGGGAGAGTCTCGTTAATTATTCCTTAACTTTGAGAGAATCTCGCTAATTATTCCCTACCTTTATATCTGCTGTGATATGTGTAAGCTGTGATTTCTAAGTTTATTTTAAAATGCCAAGGCAACGAATCGAAAGCGGTTGCTAGCGCGATTCATATCCAATATCGGAAGAATCTAGAACAATCAACGACAATCATCGAACACGCTCTGGGAGAGCAGCTTTTGGGTCGCTCGACAGCGGTTCAGATTTAGTTACATAAACTTCATTTATAAACGCCTTTCTGAACACTGGGCATTTACTGCTTCCTGCAGTTGACTTTGCTCTCGTATCCGGCAAATCACCCAATCAATACGAACTTTGCCTGCTGCTATCGCCTTTTTTGCTGCTTCGACAGAAAGACTTATCCAAGTTATCTGTGTATCTCCGCACGCCTTCTTAAGTCGTAGCATGTTGACCTCGCTCATTGATTGTAGTCCTAAATGAGATTGCAAGGCTTAACAGATGTCGGACTTCGTGGCGACTTCATGCAAGTCTTTGCATTCTATCACCACCGAATCTCAGTTCATTTTGATGACCGTAGCCTTGCCTAGTGACATTTCAATTTTTTCCTGTAGGTCTACTGCATCTTCACCCGCTCTAAGCTCCAGCAACAGATTACCTTTCTGCGTATGTCTGATACGCGTGACATTACCACTCAGTTCAGTTAGGGAGGTATCTGCTTGTACTTTACGCAACATCTCCGCGTACGTCAGCTCGCTGGTTTTTGTTATGGTCAGCGCGTCTGGCCTGGCTCTTCTTTGCAACCGTTCCTTACTTTCTACTTTGGTTCAAGTAGAGTTTCCGGTGCGGTTACTGGCCTTTTGCGGTTGGGCCGACAAGCTTCCGTTTCCTGTCTTCCTAGGTTGCGCCAGCATTGGTTTCTCCTTTTTGCCTTTTGCTGTCCGTTGGGGTGATTGTACCGCTTCGTTGGGATCTCTTTGTCGCTTATTGCGCATTGCTGAGATGTCCTTTTCAACTTGGATACTTTCTTTGTCAAAAAGCTTCTTGGGATGAGATGTTTTCAGCATAGTTTGTGTTGCTACGGTAATAATCACTTTCCGTTGGATGTTCGGCAGTATGCATTCTTCGCGTGCTTTTGCGGCCTCTCTAGCCTTAAAGTACGTCGCCCTAATAGTACGCACCTAGCCTTTGATAGCGTGGTGGACGTCATTTCCCAGCTGTGTGAACGCGTCAGCCTCATTTACAGAATCGACCTCACCGCTGTTGCTCCTTTGATCCGACATCCGTTTCTCACTCGAATTCACTGGAGGCGATTGCACTAATTTAGCGCTCGGTGCAAAAGGATCATTTAGGTTAAAAACCATCAAAAGTGACTCCTCACTAGCCATTTTGCTAGTGGAAGCTCCCCGAAATTCTCGGCTTCCTCCATTGTTTACAGTCGGGTAATTTAAAAAACAAATTTGCAGTTGATTCCAACACGTTCTTGCTTTGGCTGGAGATTGAACACAGGTCCTTCCTATCCTCAAATCGTCTTAAACTGGGATTTATTTATTACCAATCAATGTTTCAAAAAGACGTTGCAACCGGGGACTTTCCGGTTGGGATCATTCTCATCCATACGGATTAAGTGACCCGTCCACCGTAACCTATTGAGCCGGATTCTACCCAAAACCGGACGGTCATGGTATCGCTCATAGATTTCGTCATTGTGTAGGCTATGGAATCGTCCATCCTCATGTAGGGGGCCAAAAATTCTTCGGAGGATTCTTCTCTCGAACGCGGCCAAGAGTTCGCAATTTTTCTTGCTAAGAACCCAAGTTTCCGAGGAATACATGAGGACTGGCAAGATCATAGTCTTGTACAGTAAGAGCTTTGATCCTATGGTGAGACGTTTCGAGCGGAACAGTCTTTGTAAGCTGAAATAGGCTCTGTTGGCTGACAACAACCGTGCGCGGATTTCATCATCGTAACTGTTATCGGTTGTGATTTTCGACCCTAGATAGGAGAAATTGTCAACGGTTTCAAAGTTGTATACCCCTATCTTTATTCTTCCTGTTTGCGGTTTGATGTTGTTGGTTGATTCGTCTTCGGAGCTGAGGTTGCCACCATACATTTTGTCTTGTCTTCATTGATGTGCAGCCCAAGATCTCGCGCCAGTCGCCGCCTGCTCGATCTGGATGAAGGCAGTTTGTACGTCTCGGGTGGTTCTTCCCATGATGTCGATATCGTCAGTATAGGCCAGTAGTTGGGTGGACTTAAAGAGGATCGTACCTCTTGCATTTACCTCAGCATCACGGATCACTTTCTCAAGGGTCAGGTTAAATAGGGACGCATGATAGGCCATCCCCTTGTCGTAGACCGTTGTTGATGTCGAATGGTCTTGAGAGTGATCCTGCTGCTTTTATCTGGCCTCGCACATTGGTCAGGGTCAGCCTAGTCAGCCTTATCAATTTCGTTGGGGATACCGAATTCCCTCATGGCCGCGTACAGTTCTACCCGTGCTATGCTATCATAGGTGGCTTTAAATTCGATGAATAGATGGTGCAACTGGTGTCCATATTCCAACAGTTTTTCCATCGCTTGCCGCAGAGAGAAAATCTGATCTGTTGCTGATTTGCTTGGAGTGAAGCCTCTTCGGTATGGGCCAATGATGTTCTGGGCGTGTGGGGCTATCCGGCCTAGCAAGATAGTGGAGAATATCTTATAGATGGTACTCAACAACGTGATATCTCTATAATTGCTGCACTGTGTGATATCTCCCTTTTTATGTATGAGACAGATAATGCCTCGTTGCCAATCGTCAGGCATTGATTCGCTGTCCCATACCTTGAGCACAAGTTGATAAACCACTTGGTGTAACTGGTCGCCTTCATATTTAACTAATTCGGCTATAATTCCATCGGCTCCTGGCGACTTATAATTTTTTAGCCGATGAATTGCACGGACTGTTTCTCCTAAACTTGATGGTGACAGTATTTGTCCGTTGTCTTCAAATGGCCGGACCTCCAACTCACCGATGTTCTCGTTATTCAGTAGCTCATCACAGTACTCAACCCATCGCTCCAATATGCCCATTCTGTCGGAAATCAGATTTCCCTCTTTGTCTCGGCAGGATGAACATTGAGGTGTATAAGGTTTCATCCTGCTGACTTGTTGGTAAAACTTCCGCGCCTGGTGCGGTTGCTCCCTGTACTTTTCTAGTTGACAGACTTGTTGGTTCTCGCAGGCTTCCTTTTTCAGTCTGTGAAGTCGCTTCTCCGCTCGACGGAATTCGTGATAAGTCTCTGCGCGTGCCCGCGTTCTTTGAGAATGCAACATTACTCGGTAAGCGGCATTCTTCCGTTCCGTTGCTAGTTTACATTCATCGTCAAACCAGCCGTTCCGACTCCTTTTGCGGCTGGGGCCAAGTATGTTTGTGGCCGTATGCATGATAACGTTCTTCAGGTGATTGGTAAGATCATTTGTTGATGCTTCATCTTCAGGTCCTCTGTTCACTGCGGTTATTGCGGCATCCATTTCGCTCTTACACGTGTTGCGCATGGTTGTGTTGTGTGGCTTCAGTTTTAACTCTCACCTGATTGTCAGAGGGGATTCTGGGTGGTGTTGTTATTCGAGTGCGGAGCACCATGCCAACGGGATAGTGATTCGAGTCTATATTGGCCCCCCGATATGTCCTGACGTTCACCAAGGCTGAGAGGTGGCGACGTTCAATCAGCACGTGGTCAATTTGGTTGAAAGTGGTCGCATTTGGAGAGACCCACGTATGTTTGTGAACCGCTTTCCGTGCAAACCAGGTATTTCCAACAACCATTTCGTGTGACACTGCTAACTGAATGATCCGCAGTCCGTTGTCATTGGTATCGCTATGTAAGCTTTGGAAGCCAACGTATCGCCTGAATACGGGCTCCTTCCTTACATGGCTGTTAAAATCCCCAAGTATGATTTTGATATCATATCTGGGACAGGTTTCGAGGGTTCGTTCTACTGCCTCGTAGAAGGTATCCTTCTCCGACTCTGCAGTCTCCTCTGTAGGGGCGTGAACGTTGAATCGGCTAGCTGCTCATCAGTTTTATCTCTGTACAGGGAGCGCACTTTCCATGAGAAGATGCGCAAATCGTTAATCCGTTGTCGTTGCCGGGTTCGTCGTTGTAAGATCCATCCTGTCCGAGGCTCCTTTCGTGACTTCGGAACATCGGTTTTCCGTGTAGGGTTGTCAGCCCTACCCAACCCCCAACCTGGAGGACCAGTTGGTACAATTTGTCCCGTTTTTAGGCGCGGGAGACTCGCCTTCATCTTTCCCCGTCTGCAATTTTTCGTTAACAAAGAGCTCCCAGCGGTCACCACGTGTAGGTGGAGATAGGGTTTGGTAGTAGAGCTTTTGGTGTTGGTTAACCAGGTGTTTCCCAGGTTTTATGCTTCATTGTGGGTACCAATCGACGTTTCGCCCTGGGACCTATACTACCCTTTGACAACCTGGGAATGAACCTCGATTCTGGGAATTGTGGCCAGACGCGCTCCCTCTGAGCTGAATTCTGTGTAGTCTACACCACGTAACTATCACACTTTCCAATTACATTTAATGCAGTCAGCTAGAAAAATTCAATTCTGCAACGAGAGAGCTGAATAAAGGGGCAGAGTTCCTCCCGTTGCTATTTCACTTTCTCCAGTTTTGGCAACCACGAACGAGCCAAAGAGCAATTCAAAGCTTAAATGTACTTCTATTTTGGTCCAGATTACGATTTTTGTTTTTTTTTTAAATAAATAGAAAAAGGAAAAAAGCGTTTCTGCACGAAATAAAACCAGAGCCTCCCTGCCCGCGAGCAACCTCGCTTCCACTCAGCTGCCTTTAACGGTGCCAGTTCTATTCCTGTGCAACTTGTTCAATACTATTAACTAACAGCTGCTGGTACATTGAAAGAACGGTAACCAAACGACCGGTTCAAAGAGGAAAAAACAAAGAAAAAGGAGAGAAACTTGCTATTTTTGTTCGAGTTTTAAATAAGAAGCGTCTCTGATTTCACTTCACATGTTATACCCTTTACATGCAGCAAGTGGCGCTATTTTGTGTTAAGTTTAAGGGGCGGCTCCCCATACATGTGAATGGAGGGTGCAAATTTTTTTTCATAAAGTGTGGCGACGTGGGTATCAAACAAAAGGACTCAATTAGTACTTTTCAAAACTGGTTCCATACTTGATATCGGGTGAAACACAGGAGAGTGAAGGTTCAAAATATGACCATCAAAAAGTGTAACAGGTCCCGTTCTCAGCACCTAGTCAACACCAAAATCTGAAAAAAATTACAGTAGTGCATCTCTACGAAATCTCCTACGGTAAGATTTGTTCGTTCGCTGCTAGTTTTTCGAAAACGCTCTACCCTTCGAAGCTCCTTCTGAATACAGCTTATGGTGCAACTAAGTAAGAAGTGTAGAATGCTTCTTGGGATTATTGAAGCATTTAGCGGAATTATCGTTTGTAAGTGTTTTGTCAAGAGAAGTTTAAGCTGTTCCCTCTCATTTACAAATCTCGGACATACGAAGAGTATGTGCTCCGGGTCCTCGTATTCGTTTACACACAAGACAGAAGGTAGAATCGTCATGTCTAAAGTGATATAAATATCTGCGGTATCCACCATGTCCAGCTAGAAATTGGAGCAAGTGATAGTGGACGCTTCCATGGCTGCGCGTGATTCAACGCTGGATAATTGGAATCAGCCTGTACGTCCACCTCACCTTATGGATAATTCTCCTAACTTTCTACCAGCCCCTGATTGTGCGCGATCTTTCTTCTCGTCGTCGATCTTCGACATTATGATCACTACGTGCTTTCTAATTGTATAGTGTTCGGATCTCCTCACCCACCATTCCTGCGAATACGAAAACTGGTTTGTCTGACTTTGTTCGGAATGCGCTAGTGACTCTTAATGTACCCAGACGATATACTGAAGATAATTTTCTCCTATACGCCTGAACATTAAGGGCTTTTGTCCAAACGGGTGCTGCATATAGTAAAATGGATGAACACACTCTGTCTAGCAGCAGCCTCCTCGGTGGTTTGGGTCCTCTAATATTGGGCATTATGCAAGTTAACGCAACTACAACATTCGTTGCTCTCTCGCCCGCATAGGTCAATTGTTCCTTGAAAGTCAATCGACGATCTAGCATAACGCCGAGGAATTTGATGAAAGGCTTGGATTCTATCACATGCTGCTCCACATGAAATCGTAGAGTTTCTTTCAGTTTACGCCTGCTGGCCAGTACAGCCTCAGTTCTGTGTTTCGCTAAAATTAATCTATGTGATACCAGCCAATCCTTGATTAGCTTAACCGATGTCTCACATGTCCAGAAACCATCCTCCAGGCATTTGTCCACTACAACAATTGTGATGTCATCTGCATGACCGATGAGGGTAGCTTGTCGCGGAAGTTTGATGCGCAGCAATCGTGGTACATCACGTTTCAAAGTAGCGGGCCTAGCACTGATCCTTGAGGCACTCCGCCGGTTATCAAATATTCAACTGGGCCTGCGTCGCGTCGGTGTCGTAGAGGAGCTTTCTATCCACGAAATAATTCTTGATGATTAGCTGTTTATACGAGGGAACATTCAGCTGGTTTAAGGATCATATTTTATGCTACCATTGCGCTGAGTTGAAAGCATTCTTCACGCCGAGGGTGATGATGGCACAGTATTTTTTTGGTACAACTCTGCCCCCTTTTACCTGTAATTGCTTCCTCTGCCAGATTGAGTACTGCGTGGATAGCATCCTCCGTTGAACGGCCGGCCTGAAAACAATTGGGAGCAGCGTGTTGCATATAATATCCTTTAGCAATTTTCCAATACAGTACACCAAACAAACGGGACGGTACGACCATGGCTCTCCACGTGGTTTACCACTCTTCTCCATTAAGTCGGGAAGGTGCTCTCTTCCAAGCAGGTATCAAAGGTCTTGCTTATATATTGTGTATTTTTCGCCAGTTCGGATGCTTTCTTAGCCCCATCTTTTCGCAGGCAATGGTAAGCTCCTCCTCTGTTATACTTGGGATATCCGATGTGCGGTACTCTTTTTCGACCGCAATAGTGCGTTTGCTTTGCTGTGGGAATAGAGCTTTGCAATAAAACTGGGCACTTTATCTGCGGGGCCCTGGTTCCTTTCAACTTAGCCATCGGCGTCTCGCAGAGTTCTTTAAAGGAATTCTGTTTACTTTCACGGATTACCGTCCACAGCTCTCTTCGACTAGTTTTGTACCTCGCCTTCCTCTGTGCAATTTCGCTCGCTGTACCTGTTGGTGTGGAACTATCCCTAAATATTTCAGTAATCATTTCCACGTCAAGCACCTTTGAACTCTGCTTCTTCGTCTGGGATAACTTTACGTCTTTTGGATGCTTCATTCTCCTGTTCTCCACTACACTAAACAGTATAGGTTGATGATCGCTATGCGTGTAGTGTTCACTAACTCGCTAGGTCAACGCACTGCTTATGAAGGTGATATCTACATTGAACCTATCTTGCCTTTTCCGGAAGGTATTGGTACCTTCGATATTAGGGATATAAGGACAATGTCCGGCGAAGAAAAAGCTTCCAGCAATATGAGCCCTATGTTGTTAGAAACCTTGTTCCCCATTCAGTATACCATGGTTTGAAGTCTCCCGCGATGACAATTAAGGATCGTACACTTGCGTCTAACATCAGTTCATGTAACATTCACTCATATTCCACGCTTGTTGCACTTGGGGAGCGCAGCAACTATAAACTTGAATAGCGTTCATTTTAGCGCTTACGAACCCATTTGCAGGTGTTGCGGTTATTTTTTCAAACAGGTATCGCCCTGCCGTCGCAATTGTGTACTTTCCACTTTTATCGCCGAAGCCGATCCCAAGCCCGGTTGTGAAAGGAGGAGGGATAGATAGCTTCAGTCTGAATGGCTGTGCGCCACCGCAGCGTCTCAGGGGGTAGGTGAGGAAAGTGCAGGAACTTTGCAATCTTGCAGATTACTCACTAAGGAAGCTATCTCAATACCTGGCAGCTAGGGATAAAATGCACCACCAACAATGAGAAGAAGGAGAAATTTGAGGTCCGGTACGGATAACCGGCGGGAGTCGTCTGACTTGGTGACTGGGTCGGACTCTCGTAATGGACAGCACGGCGTCGAAACCGCTAGTCGTGGGGCGGTTCGACGTCTAGGCGCCACGACGACCAGGAGCACAGCTCCGCCTGCTGCAGCTGTTTCGCCACAATCGGTGGCGACCACTTCAGCAGGTTCGTGTAGGAAGCGGATGAAATGGACTGAAGAAATGAACCTCTTCATCATCCGCTCCTACTACGAAATAACGGCGGGGCGGGTACAACATCTTACCGCCCCTTGTTGCACCAGAGATTCGTCGAGCGTTTCCCGCAATTCGCGCACGTGACTGTGCAGCGAGTCGCAGGCCAGTACCGCTTTATTACTCGCAGCGACACAATCCCGGCCACCATCAGGGAGCGTGTTCGACTTGAAGTCATTGGGGAAACTGGTGACCGAGAGTCGATGGGGGCAGAGGAGGCGGCATCAACAACACCACGCCGCACTGCAGGCAACAGGTTCAGTACTCGCCGAAGCACTCTTCTCCAACGTCCAGCTGAGGTTTCCGCTGAGGTTCGGGACGAATTCCAAAGAGCGTGTATGGAATTCTCGGATATGGATCCTTTGCATAGACCAGGTATTCCCAGGCTCTATGCATCTCCAGCAACTCCGGGAATTCTATCTCAAATCAATGATGAGATTGCATCTCGACTGTGTGCTGATATGTCGCTGCTGCAACTACAATCACTTGTGTATTGTGGTGCAGTTGCGGCTATTAGATTGCACGGTCAGAAGATTCGCTTTCCCGTTATTGGTTTGAGTGACAAAAGAGATCCACCATGGAAAATTCGTCTGGAACGTCGGCGGGACTCACTAAATAAAGTGCAGAGGGTTTACCGGAACTATGCCATCCCCTGTGAGACACCCGTTGTTGAAATTCTGGACACACTAAAACAGAAGCTTTCTGTCATATGGAGTTGGTTACGACGGTATGGCGAAAGTTATTCCAGACGTGTCCAGAATGCAACATACGCGAGGAACCAGCGGAGCTTTCTCAGATCTCTCAACGAATCCCAGCAGAGCGCCCAGACAATAGAGTTCTCGGTGACGGAAGCGAAAGAGTATTGGGGTGGACTTTGGGGATTACCTCCCCAGCATGCTGGGCATGCTGAGTGGATCACCGCCGAAGGCACCCGCCATGCCAATACACCTGGCATGAATTTTGCGGATGTTACCGAAGAGGAAGTTCGAAGAGCCATAAACAGCTCGAAGAACTGGAGGCGCCCAGGTCTGGATCGGGTGCAGAATTTCTGGTAAAAGAAATTTACCAGCGTACACAGTCGGTTGGCACGCAGTATAAATGATAAATTCATCACGTCCATTATTAGTGGAAGGATCAATGCGCACCTCGAGACCAACAACATTCTGCCGAAGAGCAGAGGGGCTGCCGAGTTGGGTCAAGGGGTGGCAAAGAGCAACTCATTATCGACTCGGTAGTTGTAGGACAAGCAACTAGAGGCCAGAGAAACCTCTTCAGTTGCTATATCGATTATGCCAAAGCTTTCGACAGCGTTCCGCATACCTGGCTAATCGATATCCTACATCTGTATCGCATTGATCCGAAACTAATAAAGTTTTTGGCGACAGTCATGGAAGGGTTCCATACCACCTTATCAGTCCGTACATCTGAGGGTGCTAATACCTCAGAGCCCATCCGTATACGGCGGGGCATCTTCCAGGGGGATTCATTGAGTCCCCTTTGGTTTTGTATGGCACTGAACCCCCATTTCATGGCTACTGAATGATGCTAGAGGGCATGGTTTTGCAATAAAGTATGGCCTATGTGCTAAGTGCGAACTGACACACTTGATGTAGTTAGATGACATCAAGCTGTATGCTGGTACTGACGACCATCTTAGAAGTCTGTTGCGAATAATAGACATGTTCAGCCGTGATATTCGGATGGAGTTTGGATTAGACAAATGTCGAATCCAAGCCATCCGCAAAGGTCATCACGAGCCACATGCCGGACATAGCATTGGTGACCTCCACATCGAAGCTATGACCGAGAAAGGCCTAGGAATTCTGCAAGGAACCCATGCTCGAGTTGGTGATCAGAAAGAAGCTCTGCTGTCCGAATTCCTGCGACGTGTAAAGCTGGTGCTGAAATCGCATCTCTCGGGGAAGAATAAAATAAGCGCGCTGAATGTATTCGCCATCCCTTCACTGGCTTATGCATTCGGAATTTTGCCGTGGACGAAGACCGATCTGGAAAACGTCCAGCGGCGGATACGGACAACTATGTCCAAATTCCGAATGCATCACCCAAAGTCTGCCGTGGAGCGGATGAACCTGCCTCGTGACATCGGAGGTAGAGGCGTGGTTGACGTGGCGGCACAACATCATCGCCAAGTCGACTCGCTGCGCGCTTATTTTTACAGCAAAGAGCAGGCGAGTCCCTTGCATGCGGCTGTCTGTAAGGCAGACTGTGGACTGACTCCACTTAACTTGAAGGATCGATCCTTCAATCCTCTGAGTGGGGTGAAGTCGGACCAAGAGCGGATCGATGAATGGAAGTCGAAGGCAATGCACGGTAAACACGTGAATTGTCTTTGGCAGCCATTTGTCCATTTGCATCTGTCGAACAGATGGCTGTGTGCTGGGGAGCTCTCTGCTGAGACGGAGGGATTCATGTGTGCCATTCAGGATGGCGTGGTCGCCACCCGAGCTTATAAAAAGCTCATCATGAAAGAACGGGTGGAGAATGACCAGTGCAGAATGGGTGGTTCGACGTTAGAGACGTTGGACCATCTCATTTCTGGCTGTACTGTTATGGCACCGGTGCAATACATCACCAGGCATAATGCTGTATGTAAGGTTATCCATCAAAACCTTGCATATAAGCATGGGCTGATCACGGGAACATGTCCGGTTTACCGATATGAGCCTCAAGCAGTACTTGATAGTTGTGCTTACTGCATGTATTGGGACCGGCAAGTTCTGACTGATCGCCATACCGCACACAACAAGCCTGACGTACTGCTAGTTGACAAGACGGGTGGCTCCGCGTATATTATTGATGTTGCTATCCCCCATAATAGCAACATTGAATGGAAATACGTGGAGAAGAAGGTGAACTATGAGCCATTGGCTCGGGAAATCAAAGAAATTTGACGTCTCGAGCGGGTGGTTGTAGTTCCCATAATATTGTCAGCTACAGGTATTGTACCTAAATCCCTGACGGCTTCCCTTGATGTCCTGTGACTTTCGCAAAGTCTGGTTCAAACCATGCAGAAGTACACCATTCTGCATACGTGCTCGATGTTGCGGGGAGTACTCGACGGATTCTCCCACTGACCTACCACCGGCCACCACCACCAGTGCCCCTTTAGTTTTAGTAGGATCGTCCGAGCCTAATGCTTGCCTAGTGATAGTATTAGGTAAAATCCGGCATCTGCCGAGATTGTGATGACTCGGAAATAATCGTTTGCACAACAATCCGTATTGGATCAGGGCCTTGAAGTGTGTTAGAGCACTTCATTTAAGACCGTAACAGTACACTACAGAACACTGTAGGAGGCAATGTGGTTAGCATTGCGCTCGCCCGAGATTATTCCCCTGATGTGACTCAGTCTCAGATACCAGTCGACTGAGCTGTGACTCATTCACAGCTGAGTCGACTGGTATCCCACGTAAAGTCACGATACAAATCCCACTGCCAGCAGCGAGATTTGAACGGCGGCCTTCCGTACGACAGCCTTGTGCTCTAACCACTGAGTTATCCGGACACCGCAACTTCCTCACCTAAGAATGTACCAACCAAGTTCTGGTAGTGCAGCGTCCTTTCGTCCAGAATCTTCTGAAGCTCCAGGAGTAGTTCTCCCTTTTGCGTTCTTCTAATCGGTGTAATCCCTCAGCGTTGGATCTCTCTTGATCTTTGGCAGAATTTCAGTGTAAGGGAGGTCACTTCTGCTTTCGATAACAATCGCATCCGGACGGGACCTCCTTCTTTTTACTTGCTTGCTTGGTTTGACAATTGTGCAAACATTTCCTCCCATTTCTTGAGATTTCATTTGTATAGCCGATTTGGGGTCCAAACGTTGCATTCCCTCCGTTAATAGCTTCTTAGACCCTCGGCTTTTCTTTGGTGTTGGGAGCTTTACACAAATATTCTCCATTCATTTTCTGCTCCTCTTTACGCCCTTGTTTGTGTGGCTCGTTCTACCCAATAGTGACCACCGTAGGAGTTTGTAACTGTCCTGCATTCGCTGAGTATTGGTGCGTCGAACCTAATGGCCTCTTCGCAGGTATATTTAAGGTTTCGGACAACCACCTTAATATGGCGACGACCGTTATGCTTCGGGCCGATGAATTCGTATAGCGTATTCAGTGTATTACCCATCTCCTTCAGGCACTCCACCCTGAGCACTTTTGATAGGACTGCATCAATTCTCTCGTCGTTGGCATGCAGCGCTTCTTCTTTACTGGGCCCGGTGAATACCTTTGCCACAATCAGTACGTGTTCGTCTATCCGGACCTGGGTGGAGAAAGTAGCATTTGACCACTTCGCTTAAAGGGATCTAAGTTCGTTACCTCCCCGTTATCACTTATTGCAGTACCTACCGATGGTCCCACAATTAACAAGAATGGCTCGAATATTCTCCTTTTCCTTCAATATTAATGGTATTTTGTTTCCTTCATCCATATATAGCTAAAATATGATTCTCCATGGAGCTATTGCAACCTGTAGCTGCTGTTATACGTAGTAATAACAACAACAACCACGCTCAGTCCACGGAGAAGATAAATTAAGCGATTCTTTTCCAAGGCTTCGTAAATTTATACGTCTTTAGGAAAAGTGTTTGGAAACACCGGTTCGCAAAGATTCCTTTTTTATCGAAAAAGCCCGGCACCGGTCGGGTATTTGAAGTAGATGAAACAACACTGGGCCATGCTCACCGCCCATCTATGCTTTTGTATTTGAGCTATTATAGCTCTTAGTTTGTAATCGCCGATATAGTTAATTAAAAAGTCGAAATACCGGAAGCTCGCGCTTCGGATAGAAAGGTTTTGTGTTCATCTTATGTAAGCAACTTCAACGCACATTTCTCTATCCGTATATATGATAGTTACAAATCCAACATATTCTTTCTTATTTTTCCAAACAACAAGACGTACGTATATTAGAGCCATAGATATTATGCTGACCCTAAACAAACAAACTGCCTATTTTACAATACTGCACATATATATGCACGTATTAAATTGATCGTACCCATATTTCCGATTTACTTCGTGCACAAAAATATACATATGCACATGTGATTAATGTATGTAATGTATGTAATATATCTATCTGAATTAGACACTCCCCGCAAACTTTATTTGTGCAGATATCGGAATCGGATATATTTTAAAACCTAGATTTCGTAGATGCACTACTGTAATTTTTTTCAAATTTTTCGGTTTGATAGGTTCTGAGAACGAGACCTGTTACACTTTTCGATGGTCATATTTTGAGCCCTCACTCCCCTATGTTTTACATGATATCAAATATGGAACCAGTTTCGAAAAGTACTGATTGAAGCCTTTCATTTAATACCCAAATTAAATGGCTACATTTTATGAAAAAAAATTTTGCACTTCCATTCACATGCCGCCTCGTTAAACTTAACACAAAGTGGCGCCACTTGCTGTATGTAAAGGAAACAGCAGATCACATACTCTTACCAATTTTCGTGGCAATCAGTCTAACCGTTTCCGAATGAATCGGATGTGACAGACAGACACCGAATCGATTCTAGTAAGGTTTTGTTTCACTCAAAACCTTAAGAATGGTTGCTTGTGGTTCACAGTTGGTTAGAGAATGAAAATTACAAAGCACAAAGGAATGGAAAGTTTGTAATGAATGTTTTTTTTTCGTAAAATACCTACAGTAATTCATTTCAACAATTTCCACTCGCTCTATTTACACTTTTTATCAATGTTCTGTTCTCGTCTGTTCGTCTGTTCGTCTGTTCGTTTGTTCATTTGTTCGTCTGTTCGTCTGTTCGTCTGTCCATCTGGCCGTCCCTCTGTCTGTCACGGCCTATTTACTCGGAAACGGCTCGATTGATTGATTGATTGATTGGCTCGAAATTTGGTGAGAACATGTGGTCTGTGTGTTCCTTTATATGCAGTGACAATATTTTTCGTCGTGATTAAGGGTAATCAATGTGGACTATCAAATGAAAGGACTCGATTAGTGCTTTTCGAAACTGATCTTATTTTTAATATTGAGTGAAACACAAGGAAGTGAGGGCTCAAAAAGCGGGCCTCAAAAAGTAAAACAGGTCTCGTTCTCAGGATCTATCCAAGCGAACGAAATCTAGATCTCAAAATACATCCCGTTTAAATATATGCAAAAATAAAGCTAATAATAGTATATTACCATGTTCTAATAATTTTCCGAAAAACCCCCTTTAAGTTCATCCTTGAAGTAGCAGTATAAGCGATAATATAGGACATAATTCTGAAAATTTTGAAATCTAAATATTATTAACAAAGTTATAGAAGATCAAAGTTTTGCGTGTCCGTATGGCTGAGTGGTTAGAACACAAGGCTGTCGTACGGAAGGTCGCGGTTCAAATCTCACTCGTGGTAATAGGATTTGTTTGGTGATTTGACGTCAGATACCAATCGACTCAGCTGTGAATGAGTAGCTGAGTCAAATCAGGGCAATAGCCCGATAGGCTAGCGCAATGCTGACCACATTGCCTCCTACAGAATACTGTAGTGTACCGTTACGGTCTTGAATGAAGTGCTCTAACACACTTCAAGCCCCTGATCCAATTGGATTGTTACGCCAACAATTATTATTATAAAGTTTTACGTTTCACAGTCAATTTATTGCTTTCTAAGATGTGAGATTAGATTTGAGATTAGATTATTAAGTCATCACCATATAAATTGAAATTGTATGAACGGCAGGTTCCATGGGTTAAGTTAATAATAATATATTGCTACATTTTCTGGGAAATTGACTAAAACCCCCTTTAAATTTACCCTAGGTTGCAGTAACATAGACTATGGTATGAACCATGACATCCCAACGTTTGATCAAAATTATACTATTACGGATAAAGTTACAGTAGCACAAAGTTGTCTTTTCCGTGTAAATTTACTGCAACCCAAAAACTAAACATCAATGTCACGTTGGAGTGAGTAGTTTGAGATGGAAGATATAGATAGATATTCGTTTGAGATAGTAGATATACATATTCATTATGGACTATGTATAAATGGGATAGTTCTGCACTCAAATATAATTACATAAGAAACAAACAAAGTCTTTCATACCTAGGGCGTCTAGCTTCCGATTCACAGTTCTGAGATTAAGTGCCCGCAATGGGACGATGCTTTTCTAGAATGCCTGACTCCTGCACCCTTTATAACTTTTTGAAAAATAATAAAAAGTAAATACATTTTTTTGGCACTCTCAAAGGCTAAACGAAAAAGAAAGACCTGAGAAAAATGTTAGTTTTGTTAAATCACCTTCCCTGATTCTGTCGACCTTTTAGCTATTTATCATCGACTTCCACATTCAGCGGGAAATTTTTTCATGATCGATCGCGAATGTACTCCTTTCGGATGTGATCAGCATGTTGCTCCGCTGATCTAAGGCAACATCTTTTTCCCCTTTACCACAGGGCGCCAATCGTTGACTTAGATTAGATGGCAACAGGACGAATGGCATTGCAATCAATTTTAGGTTTGAAACGCCCGTTGATACATCGACCCAAAAGAACGTCAGTTGTGGAGCGTTACCTTATCAAAATTGCGCTGACGCATGAAGCTCTCAGACGATGATTTGAACACAAGCTTTTAAGGTGTTGGGGAAAACACTACACCACGAAGTTTGGTGAGAAAGGTGTAATCTGTAAGTTCCTTTACATATAGCAAGTACTACCATTTTATGTTGAATGTGGTATCATGTGAGAGGGCTCGATTAGTCCTTTTTGAAACTGATCTTATTTCTGATACTGAGTTAAACATAGAAGAGTGGAGGCTAGAAATGTGTGAACCAAAATGTGTAGCAGGTCTCATTCGACCAATCGAAAAATCTGGAAAAAGTCGCAATGGTGCCATCTATACGAAATCTAGGCCACAAAATACAGCCTATTCCGATATATACTCAAATAAATTTAAAAATAGAATATTGCTTATATATTGGAATTATACCCGGAAACTCCCCTTAAGTTCACCTTAAGCATTCGTATAAGAAATAATATAATGCGCAACCATGGAAAGTTTGAATGAAATCCAACTATTTTTAGCAAAGTTATAGAAGGCCAGCATTTTGCATTTAACCTAAATTTATTGCACTTTAAAACGTATAAGTTCCAGGCAGCCATTTAAATCTCTTTTTTAGATTTCTTTAGTCAGTTTTAGCTAGTAATAGTGGTATTTACTTTCGGGACATATATGGATCCTTTTGTGCACCGAGTAAAGTGAAATTGTGTAGAGAATCCTTAGACTAATTTCTGTTTATTTAGAATATTTACGTCTTTGATGTGTGTATACATATGGGTATACATCTTCCAGTTTAGTAATTGTTCATTTTTAGCTAAGTACGAATAGAAAAAACGTGCATAGAGGGTTCTTAAGAAAAGATTAACATAAAAACTTTATACACGAAGCGCCCAGATTCCGGTATCCCGACTTGTTCTAAGTTGAAACTCTTATGCTTTTTTGCAGGTCCGTCATATTCCATCCCCTCAATAACGCGATTGAAGAACTCAGTGAGCGAGAGAGGTGCCTCCCACCTCTGCACTGCCCTACACTTAGCTATAATGTTCGTCAGGTCCTCGTGGTTCCCCCAATTCAATTCGTTTCATTGCCTCCTCAGTTTCAATGGTGCTGACAGGTGGCAGTGCTCCTATTATCGGCAGTGATTGCAGAAGTGTAGAATAAGCGAATTCTTTCGAAGTGTAATATCACAAACGTGATATCACCTAAAAGTATAATATCATATTACCATCACCGAGCGCGATCTCAACATGGCGAACATTACAATGTTACCTCATGAGCTGCCATAATGCATTATCAAAGTGACGGCGATAATACTCCTGCGATAGGTAATGTTTTACAATGTGATATTACATTACAAAATACCATCAAGCATAAACATGACCACCCTTCATAGTGCAAATGGTGTCGGCAGTTGTCGAGTGCTGAACCGTATCGGTTCAGTTGACTTCGATTATAATAAAGACAGGTCAAATCACTCTAGCGATAAGTCATATTTGTTAAAATCAGCTGCTGAGTGTTAATATTCCATTATCATCCGTGCCTTAATAAGGAACTGCAGACATCCCAGCTTTGCGCCGAGGTCCACCAATTCGATATCCCTAAAAGATGACGGGAGCTCTGACCTACGCCATCGCTTCATCTTAGGCAGGGTCTGCCTCGTCTTATTTTCCTGATATTACTCTTATAGAATTTTCGGGTTGGATCATCCTCATCTATACTGATTACCGCAACCTGTTGAGCCAGATTTTATCCACAACCAGACGGTTATGGTATCGCTCATAGACTTCGTCGTTATGTATGCTATGGAAGCGTCGATCCTCATGTCGAGGGACCTAAAATTTCCTTGGAGGATTTTTCTCTCGAATGCGGCCAAGAGTTTGCAATTTTCTTTGCTAAAAACACAGGTCTCCGAGGAATACGTAAAGACTGGCAAGATCATAGTCTTGTACAGTAAGAGCTTTCACCCTATGGTGAGACGTTTCGAGCGTTTTTGTAAAGCTGAAATAGGCTCTGTTGGCAGCCAGGAATCGTGCGCAGATTTCATCGTTATAGCTGTTATCGGTTGTAATTCGACCCTAAATAGAAGAAATTTTCAAAGGTCTCAAAGTTGCAGTTTCGTATCTTCATTGTTTTTGTTTGACCAGTGCGATTCGATGTTGTTCATTCTTGTTTTTTGGTGCTGACGTTGCCACCATGTACTTTGTCTTGCCTTCATTATTGTACAGCCCGAAATCTCGCACCGCCTGCTCAATTTGGATGAAGCTAGACTGTACATCTCGGGTTGTTCTTCCCATAATGTCAATATCGTCAACGTCAACGATGGGTGGACTTGAAGAATATGTTGCCTCTCGCATTTATATCGACATCGCGAAATCCCTTTCTCCAGGGTCAGGTTAAAGAGGACGCATGATTGGGCATCCCCTTGTCTTAGACCGTTGTTCATGTTGAATGGTCATGAGAGTGACAATATCTCATAGATGCTACTCAGCAACGTGATACCTCTATAATTGCTGCACTACGTGATATCTCCCTTTTATGTGTGGGACAGATAATGTCCCGTCGCCAGTCGTCAGGCATTGATTCGCTGTTCAATACCATGAGCATCAGTTGATGAGCCACTTGATATAATTGGTCGTCTTCATTTTGAACCAATTTGACTGCAATTCCATCGGCTCCTGACAACTTATGATTTTTAGGCCGGTGGATTGCACGGACTGTTTCTTCTATGTTTGGTGGTGGCAATATTTGTCCGTTGTCTTCAGTTGGCAGGACCTCCAACCCGGCATTACTTTGGTTGTTGAGCAGTTCATCAAAATACTCAACTCATCCCTCCAATATGCCCATTCTGTCGGAAATCAGATGTCAATCTTTGTCTCGGCAAGATAAGCATCGAGGTATATAAGGCTTTATCTTGCTGACTTTTCGAGCAAACAGACTTGTTGGTTCTCCCAGGCTTCCTTTTTCCGTGTATGAAGTCGGTTCTCCACTCGATGGAGTTCATGGTAAGTCTTTGCGCGTATCCGGGTTCTTTGAGAATGCAGCATTCTTGCATTTCGAAGCTAGCCTACATTCATCGTCAAACCAGTCGTTCCGATTTTTTTTTGCGGCTGGGCCCAAGTATGATTGTGGCCGTATTTATGATGACGTTCCTCAGGTGATTGTGAATATCATTTGTTGATGCTTCATCTACAGGATTTCTGTTAGCTTCGGATTATTGCCGGCATCCATTTCCCCTTATAAGTGTCGCGGAGGGCTGTGTTGTGAATGGCTTCAGCATTCACTCTCACCTGATTGTCAGAGGAGATTCTAGGATGATGTTGTTTTTCGAGCCTGCTATGCTAACGGGATAGTGATCGGAGACTGTATTAGCCCTCCTATATGTTGTGACATTCATCAAGTCTGAGAGGTGGCGGCGTTCGTTCATCACGTGGTCAATTTGGTTGAAAGTGCTCCCGCCTAGAGAGGCCACGTTACGTTTATGGACCGCTTTCTATGCAAGACCAGGTACTTCCAATAACCATTTCGTGCGATACTGCTAACTGAATAATCTGCAGTCCTTTATCATTGGTATCCCTATGTAAGCTATGGGAGTCAACGTATCGTCTGAATACGGGCTCCGGTCCCTACTTGACTGTATGATTTTGATATCATACTTGGGACAGGGTTCGAGGGTACTGCCCAACTGCCGTCGTAGAAGGTATCTTTACACTGCACGTTCCATAAGAATATGCGCAATATTTTATGTTGATCATATAACATCAGATGTAAGGTTAGGGTGACGAAAGATGAGGTTTACTTTATAATATCACCTTTTTGATATGTGTGAGTGATATGATTAGCTATTATTTCGCTCATCAATTTCTTATCACCTTGACAATTACTAGTATTTTATCAACGAGAAGCTTATGGAAAAGTTCTTTCTTAGTCTCGGATCTCCATTTGGAAATCGCTATTCCAAAGCAGAAGTATTTCGATTGATGAACCGCTGACTAGACTTGGTGCTCCCGATGCCATAGACCACTTGGAGGATCGAATTTGCAATTCAATTCCATGTTTCTTGACGTTTGTAATTGTCGGCAGGAACGCAACTTCTCTTTTTTCTTCTTCTTCTTCTCTTTTCTCCCGAAACCTTCACCATTTTATGCATGGTGGACTAGTATGCTCTCAAATTGTTCTAACGATGGATTAATTCGTAGTATATGACTCGGGCTAGGGTTAAATTGCGTTGCGGATATAGTCCAATCTGTTGATAAAGCCACAACTTTAGCATCGGACCAGCGAGTTTCCTGTAGAGCGCAGATATCGATGTGCCCCTTAAGAAGATCTCTTGCGAGTTCTTTCATCTTACCAGCCAGCGTAATAAACACGGATAAGAGTGGCTTAATCCTTGCTTAGTTCTCGAATGGACCGCCTGTCGGCTCGACTGTGATTGAAACTCAGGCATTTTTAAGGTTTTGTGTAAACACAAAACCTTATTAAAATAGGTTTACCGTCTGTCTGTCTGTCTGTCTGTCTGTCTGTCCGTCACACACATTTTTCTCGGAGACGGTTATAGCGATTGACACCAAATTTGGTAGAAGGGTGGGAACTGTGAACGCTCACGCATATAGTGAGTTACATCCTTTTACGACGAATTTTAGGGGGGGTCCCCATACATGCAAAAGGGGGGTGTAAATTTTTTTTCATCAAATATAGTCATGTGGGGTATGAAATTAAAGCTCTCGGTTAGTACTTTTCGAAGCCAGTCTTAGTTTTGACTTTTGTTGGAAAGGTGGGGTGGTCAAAGGGTAGTATAGGTCCCGGGGCGAAACGTGGATTGGTACCCACGATGGAGCATAAAACCTGGGAAATGCCTGCTGAACCAACACCAACAGCTCTACTACCAAACCCTATCTCCACCTCCACGTGGTGACCGCTGGGAGCTCTTTCTTGACGAAGAGCTGCAGACGGAGAAGGATGAAGGCGAGTCTCCCGCGCCTAAAAACGGGACAAATTGTACCAACTGGTCCTCCAGGTTGGGGGTTGGGTAGGGCTGACAACCCTACACGGAAAACAACCGTTACGAAGCCACAACAGGAGCCTCGGATAGGATGGATATTAAAACGACGGACCCGGCAACGACAAAGGAACAACGATTTGCGCATTTTCTCATGGAACGTCCGCTCCCTGTACAGAGATGAAGCTGATAAGCAGCTAGCCGATACCCTGTCCCAATATAGGGCTGATGTAACAGCGTTGCAAGAGATGCGATGGACAGGGACCGGTTTCCTGGAGAAGAGCCACTACACCATATATTATAGCGGCCATCCAGTAAACCATGTGCTCGGAGTAGGTTTCTTAGTCAGCCAAAAAATGAAACCTGCTGTTATCGGCTTTGAAAGTATAAGCGAACGGCTATGCACTCTGCGCTTGCGAGGCAAGTTTAGAAATATAAGCCTCATAAACGTTCACGCCCCTACAGAGGAGACTGCAGAGTCGGAGAAGGATACCTTCTACGAGGCAGTAGAAAGAACCCTCGAAGCCTGTCCCAGATATGATATCAAAATCATACTTGGGGATTTTAACAGCCAAGTAGGGAAGGAGCCCGTATTCAGGCGATACGTTGGCTCCCATAGCTTACACGAAAAAACAAATGATAACGGACTGCGGACTATTCAATTAGCAGGGTCACACGAAATGGTTGTTGGAAGTACCTGGTTTGCGCGGAAAGCGGTCCACAAACATACGTGGGCCTCTCCAGACGGGACCACTTTCAACCAAATTGACCACGTGTTGATCGAACGCCGCCACCTCTCAGCCTTGATGAATGTCAGAACATATAGACTCGGATCACTATCTCGTTGGCATGGTGCTCCGAGCTCGAATAACAATACCACCTAGAATCCCCTCTGACAATCAGGTGAGAGTGAACACTGAAGCCATCCACAACACAACCCTCCGCGACACCTATAAGAGGGAAATGGATGCCGCAATAACCGCAGTCAATAGAGGACCTGGAGATGAAGCATCAACTAATGATCTTCACAACCACCTGAAGAACGTTATCATGGATACGGCCACAAATATACTTGGCCCCAGCCGCAAAAGGAGTCGGAACGGCTGGTTTGACGATGAATGTAAGCTAGCAACGGAACGGAAGAATGCCGCATACCGAGTAATGTTGCATTCTCAAAGAACGCGGGCACGCGCGGAGACTTATCACGAACTCCGTCGAGCGGAGAAGCGACTTCACAGACGGAAAAAGGAAGCCTGGGAGAACCAACAAGTCTGTGAACTAGAAAAGTACAGGGAGCAACCGCACCAGGCGCGGAAGTTTTACTAACAAGTCAGCAGGATGAAGCCTTATACACCTCGATGCTCATCCTGCCGAGACAAAGAGGGAAATCTGATTTCCGACAGAATGGGCATATTAGAGCGATGGGTTGAGTACTTTGATGAGCTACTGAACAACCAGAACATCGGCGAGTTGGAGGTCCCGCCAACTGAAGACGACGGACAAATACTGCCACCACCAAGTTTAGGAGAAACAGTCCGTGCAATTCATCGGCTAAAAAATCATAAGTCGCCAGGAGCCGATGGAATTATAGCCGAATTGGTTAAATATGGAGGCGACCAGTTACACCAAGTGGTTCATCAACTTGTGCTCAAGGTATGGGGCAGCGAATCAATGCCTGACGATTGGCAGCGAGGCATAATCTGTCTCATACATAAAAAGGGAGATATCACACAGTGCAGCAATTATAGAGGTATCACGTTGCTGAGTACTATCTATAAGATATTCTCCACTATCTTGCTAGGCTGGATAGCCCCATACGCCCAGAACATCATTGGCCCATACCAAAGAGGCTTCACTCCAAGCAAATCAGCAACAGATCAGATTTTCTCTCTGCGGCAGGCGATGGAAAAACTGTTGGAATATGGACAACAGTTGCACCATCTGTTCATCGACTTTAAAGCCGCCTATGATAGCATAGCCAGGGTAAAACTGTACACGGCCATGAGAGAATTCGGTATCCCGACGAAATTAATAAGACTGACTAAGCTGACCCTGACCAATGTGCGAGGCCAGATAAAAGCAGCAGGATCACTCTCAAGACCATTCGACATCAACAACGGTCTACGACAAGGGGATGCGCTATCATGCGTCCTCTTTAACCTGGCCCTCGAGAAGGTGATCCGTGATGCTGAGGTGAATGCAAGAGGTACGATCCTCTTCAAGTCCACCCAACTACTGGCCTATGCTGACGATATCGACATCATGGGAAGAACCACCCGAGACGTTCAAACTGCCTTCATCCAGATCGAGCAGGCGGCGCGAGATCTTGGGCTGCACATCAATGAAGGCAAGACAAAATACATGGTGGCAACGTCAGCACCGAAGACGAATCAACCAACAACATCAAACCGCACTGGTCAAACACAAGCACGAACAAGAATAAGGATAGGGGAATACAACTTTGAGACCGTTGACAATTTCTCCTATCTAGGGTCGAAAATCACAACCGATAACAACTACGATGATGAAATCCGCGCACGGTTGTTGTCAGCCAACAGAGCCTACTTCAGCTTACAAAGACTGTTCCGCTCGAAACGTCTCACCATAGGGTCAAAGCTCTTACTGTACAAGACTATGATCTTGCCAGTCCTCATGTATTCCTCGGAAACTTGGGTTCTTAGCAAGAAAAATTGCGAACTCTTGGCCGCGTTCGAGAGAAGAATCCTCCGAAGAATTTTTGGCCCCCTACATGAGGATGGACGATTCCGTAGCCTACACAATGACGAAATCTATGAGCGATACCATGACCGTCCGGTTGTGGATAAAATCCGGCTCAATAGGTTACGGTGGGCGGGTCACTTAATCCGTATGGATGAAGATGATCCCACCCGGAAAGTCTATAAGGGCAATATCTATGGTAGGAAAAGAAGACGAGGCAGACCCTGCCTAAGATGGAGCGATGGCGTGGGCCAGGACGCCAGACAGCTTTTAGGGATATCGAATTGGTGGACCTCGGCGCAAAACCGGGATGTCTGGAGTTCCTTATTAAGGCAGGCCTAGACCGGATACCGGTTGTTGCGCCGTTGATGATGATGGAAAGGTGGGGAGTGCGGGGGGTTGAAAATGGTCATTTTTTTAACGAACCCATTCTCAGAAACTACCCAACCGAAAAAAACTGAAAAAATCAGGAGGCTGCCACTATATGGTCCCTAGGCTTCGAAATACCCTTCCATACCGATAGCTGTTCAAAAAAAGTTAATAATAGTACATTACTATAATTTTCAGTAATTGACAGGAAAACCCCCCTTAAGTTCACCCTAGAATCACAACAATGTAGGCTATAGTATAGAGCATGATCCTGTCAAATTTGGTGAAAATCGCACTATTACTAACAAAGTTATACTAGGTCAAAACTGTCGCTCCTCTGCAAATTGAAGACTATGAATATCAATATCACTTGAAAGTGGCTATTTTCACATAATATATGCATATTTTATGTGCTACATGCTAATGGGGCAAATGCAGTGTGCAAATCTCTTTATAAAAGAAATACACAAAACCTTTCATACCTGAAGCAGTCTAGCTTCCGGTTTCCCGACTTGTTAATAGGCTGTTTGAATAATGTCATGATATAACGAGGACTGTTGCCTAGTGAGATAAGATAGAATTTAGCATAGTGAAGTAACTCCAACTATATTTATTTCTATTCCCGATGTGAGTACTTTATTTTTATTTTACTGGGGATAGTACAAAGTACGGTGTTTCAAACCATCCTGTTTATCCTGGTTTGGGACCAGTATTAACGCTGAATAAAATGCTAAGACTATTTGCAATACCCTAAACAAACGCCAACCAGTTATATAGCTCAAAGGAAAGAAATAGCTGATATGAAAAGTTATCTCCAGATTTCGTTACTTCAATTTAACTTCTGGCAAAATAGTCTTTTATTAACAACGCTTTTAATAGCGTGCTTTATTAGAAAAAAAGAACAGAGAGAGAGAGATCTTCAACTTAAATTGGGAATACTTGTTTGACCTGTACTGTGGCTAGTTTCCCCTATGTAAATTTCAGATCGAAAGGAGTATTTTTCTTATGTTCTTAGATCAAATAGAGGCAAACCTAGACATTCGAGCTTTTATCAGAATTTGGAAATCTTGATTTGTTTTAATTTATTCGCATTATGTACCAGTATCAAGAAACAAACTTGTTTTGACTGGAAGGTCTAGACTTTGAGATACCGCATACATTAGCATATATTAGAAGGGGGCAACGTGCCAGTGAAATGCACGGCAAATATTTACATGCATATATACATATGCATTTAGATATTTGCTGATTTGATGAGAATATCAGTAGTTTGCATTTAAATATGCTATGTAAAATTTTTATTGGGTAGACAAAAAGATTTGTAGTGTTTTTTCCTTTGTAGCTGAATTGTCTTGAATTTCGAGGTTTACATAAAAAAAGTAGCACTTTGACTATGTATTTGTAACGATTACCAGAAACTAGGGCAAAATCATTTAGATATGATTATATTGTATGAAAACAGTAATGGTTCAATGACGCGCGGTCTTGCCTCTACCTGGTCCTGGCCTCTAAGCGGACTGGATACTTCGCACTGGTGAATATTACGCAATCGCAATTCTAACTTTAAGATCGATATCTTAAAATAACCTATGAAAAATCAATTTGCATGGTTATTTTTTACTTTTACTTTAATATTACTTAACGTAAAAGTCAAAACAAAATGTATTTCAAATTTTAAAAAAAAACGGCATGAACTTTTCTTCATGCCCAATACATAATATCGGCAGATATCATATAGTCTATAGGCATTTTACATATGAAATCGAGTTCAAAGAACCCTAATGTTCTAATGCTTCTAGAAGAATGGCCTGTGAACCCACACTACCTTTTTTGAAGCCTTTTAGTTTAATTTGGATCGTTACATCCTTAAGTTAAAGGAAAAGTTAAGAGCGATGCGGATAGAATTTTCAATCAATAAGAAGAAGTATTCAGGTGAGTCAAAGGTGGTGGGAAGTGAATATTCGTAATCCTTCAACTGTGACTTGTGCTTATTTAAAAATTGCTACAAATCCAGAAACTTATAATTTTCGAAAAGTATTAAATTTTTGAGCTTCCGAAAAATGGTGTTAGTTCTAACCGAGTGTTAGTTATTTGCTGAAAGGTTTAAGGATCTTTATGGTTGTAATGAGTATAAACCAGGCTCAGAATCTATTCGTCAGGATAATTGTTACATTAGACGTTCAGAACTATCAACCCTTGATGGTCTAATAGTCAAGAAGGCTGTTGTCCCGGGATCAGATCCAGGTCTGTTCTGAATATCTGTTTTCGTTTTGGTGCTGTCCATTTGCTGCAGGCTTACAACTTGCAACGCCTTAAGTGTGATGATAATGGAAGCGTTGTCTTGTTGAAACGCGCCATATATAATGCTTTTCTCGAATTTTAGAATTGTTCACCAGTAGATATTATGGATATATGAATTAAGAATTACAAAGGAAAAAAAAATATCGCACTTAACCTCTGGTGCGACACCCTCAGAATTCTTTCAGTTAGCGTCCCATATCCTGCCTTAAATGGTCTTAATAGATCGAAAACGGTGCTAATATGAAAAATGTGACTAATGTGCAATTCTGATGATTTTGAGTTCCGGGTAACTTTTCGTACATATTAAAAAGCCATAGGAAAATAGGAAGAAAATGGAGTTTATTTCCTGTACAAAAGCCTTGGGTCCAAGTGTAATTGTACTTTGGATTCGCACCAGTCTGGTGATCAGTATGAAAGGCTGTTTCTTATTTTTTATGTAAGAATATTTGGCTATACGATGGTTGCACTTATACATAACTAGCAGTGTATATAGGTTAAATATACCTGATATTAAATTCGCAGAATGGGCAAGTATGACCACCTCACCTCAAGATTATACGAATCTAGGAAGAACTTAAGGGGGTTTGCAGTAATTTAAAAAAAAAATAATAAACTACTATTAACAACTTTATTTGCGATCTTAACGGGGAGTATTTTTAGAGCTAGGTGTCAGGTTGGGTAATTTAGGTTGGGTAATTTCGGAGAATGGGGCCTTGAAATAATTGACCCTTTCGGACCCCTATAGTAATAGCGCATTACTATGTTTTTGTGAAATTGATTAGATTCCATAACAAGAACAAAGAGAAGTGGTGGGAGGGCGCTTCCTTGATGAACACCAAAACAAAAATACGAAACGGTTTTGAAACACCCGCCACACTTTGGTCTTTACTTTTCGGATTGTGGTAAAGCAATTTAACCCAACGCACGAGTTCTTCTGGTACTAAGTATTATCGTAGCGCATCCGAGATGAGTTCGTATGGCACACAGTCAATTGCTTTCTCCACATCCAGAAAGGCAATGTAAAGAGGGCGATGCTTCTTACGGTGTTTCTTCATGTGTAATCGCGCATGCGTGTATTGCGTCAGTAGTTCCACAGCTCTTGATAAATTGGACTTCATTCACGGTTATTTCAACGATTTCACGAATACGGTTGTCATGAATGCATTCAAGAATCTTTTTGGTATGTGCAAGTAACCGAATCTGTCCGGTAATTTGAACATTCTACTGGACTACCTTTGTTTTTCCATATTCGAATGGTGATATATTATTGCCATTCAGATGGTGTTCCTACCTTCCTGAATAATCTAATTAAAGAATTAACTGAGCTATAGTGTTGGGTCCCAGCTCTTCGGCTTTCCTGAGCTCAGATGCGATGTAATCAGGTACTATGGCCTTCCCTGATTTCATTCGTTTTATTGCTTCCTCGACTTCAGTTGCGCTGACAGTTACGTCACTGTACTTTTCAGTGTTACCTGTCATCGGGGACTTAACCCCACGCATTCATACTGGTGGATGCAGGATCTACCTAAATTTCCACCGAACTAAGGAGGCCCGAAAGTCCCTGTTCGCTTGAACGTAACCACAACCCCCTGAAGCTCCCACTAAGGGGCCAACCGCAAAAACCGAGCTGAACGCACATACAACAGGAATTCTTCTGAAGTATGTGAATTCAGGGGCTATCCGGGTTCCTATGGTATCAGTATATCCCTGGTAAGATTTCATGACCTACTGCCACTTCATATGAGTCCCCGTGCAGATCGCCCTTATTAGTTCTTTGGAGCATTCGCCTACTGCATCACGGCCGGCAAAACAATGTGATACACCGTCTTCGGTGTCACCACTATGGAGGTTCTCCTCGGCTACTTGGTTTTGGTTGGCCGACAAGGTTGCCGCCTCGTCTTCCTCATCGCCACCCCTGAGCATCAGTTGCCCTGGCAGGTGGAACTGCTGCACATATCGGCAATGATTCGGGAAGTGGAGGAATGAGCAAATTCTTCAGTTGAAATCTGCTCAAAATATTAGTCGCCATATATCCGTCGTGGTTCGACGGTTGGTAAGCAAAGTACGGCTTCTTGTCATTAACACAACAGAAGTGTTCGATATCCTGTGTGCGTTCATTCCGGCTTTTAGCAACTCGATACAGATCTCTCTCGCCATCCCGAGTGTCCAGTTTATCGTAAAGATTTTTGAAATGGTTCACTCGGGTGACAGCGACCGCTTTCTTTGCTTCCCGGTTGGCATTCTTATAAACTTGCCAATTGACGAACGTTTTATCGTCGAGAAACTTGTGGTAGAGGGTTTCTCTTCGCGGACCTTCATTTCAACATCATCATTCCAAAGCCAAATATTTCGTTTGATGTACTGGTTACCTGGCTTGGTGACCCCGTGGGTTGCAGAGAGCGCTTTGTGGATCATGTCTTTCTTTTGATTCCATGATTCTTCCGCTTTGGTAATGGTTGATAATCGCGTAAACGATATCATTTCTTCTTCCTTCCACGAAATCGTCACCATCGCGGCGGGCTAGTGCGTTTCTCACGTTGTTTTATCAGTGGCCTAATTCGCAGGACGGCAATCAACGGCTGATGTTCAGGTGCGATGGTCTCAAAGGGAACGGCTTTGCAATCAGTGACGGTGGTAAGATGTTGACGTCTGATGAGAATATGGTCAATTTGCAGTTTACTGTTCCCACTATAAAATGAAGGAAGATAAACACAAGGTAATGGGTGTCCGCAAAACCGATTATACGCTCGCCACCCTCATTACGCGCTGGAAACCCCGGTCCCCCGTGGCACCTTTTAGCGTCTGCCTTTTCACCCACATGCCCATTAAGGTCGCCGGCAATAATGATTTAGTCATCAGCAGGTACGATGCAAGTCTTTTCATCGAGCAGTTGCCAGGAGGCATCTTTCTCGGTATTATGTCGACCTGCTGTGGTGCGTACGGGATGAAGAAGTGAATAGTGTGATCTGCTGATATGATGGTGAGCTTCATCAGCCGATCATCAGATTGTTCAACTTCTTTAATGGCATCACGGAAAACCTCTAAGATGCTAATGCCAATACCGTATTAAGTGTGTGTGCGGGCTACCAAAATAGAGAAGTTTATAGTCATTTAGCCGGTCTTTTGCAGGCTTTGGCACCAGACCATCGGGTTTCTTGCAGATCGCAAATATCATTGCGCCTTTTCCGAAGGGCTCCTGCAAGTTCCACGGTCTTTCCAGTTAGGGTGGCAACATTTAGTTTTGTTCGGACTAGCTTATTTACGTCCTGACGCCGTCCACGCGTCAAGAACTTTTGTCCATTTCTCGACAGGACTGGGGCCCTAGCATTTTTACGAGGCTTACTACTCGATCCGATCATCTTTTTTCTTACGGCATTGGATGCACTTTCTTGGACTGTCGCGAGACCTGTCAGCAAGAGATATCAGGTAGGATTTAGCATCTCGTCAAGAGGAATCTCAATATATATCGAGATGCCAAGATAAAGTCCAGATTATCATCATCATCAACGACGCAACAACCGGTATCCGGTCTAGGCCTGCCTGGCGTCCTGACCTACGCCATCGCTCCGTCTCAGTGAAGGATTAAGTGGCCCGCCCACCGTAACCAATTGAGCCGGATTTTATCCATAACCGGACGGTCATGGTATGGCTCATAGATTTCGTCGTTATGTAGGTTACGGAATCGTCCATCCTCATGTAGGAAGATTCTTCTCTCAAACGTCGCCAAAATTCGCAATTTTTCTTGCTAAGAACCCAAGTTTCCGAGGAATACATGAGGACTGGCAAAATCATTGTCTTGTATAGTAAGAGCTTTGACCCTATGGTGAGACGTTTCGAACGGAACAGTTTTTGTAAACTGAAATAGCCTCTGTTGGCTGCCAACAACCGTGCGAGGATTTCATCATCGCTGCTGTTATCGGTTGTGATTTTCGACCCTAGATAGGAGAAATTATCAACGGTCTCAAAGTTGTGCTCTCTTATCTTTTTTCTTCCCGTTTGATCAGTGCGTATACTATACATATAATTTGTCTTGCCTTCATTGATGTGCAGCCCAAAATCTCGCGGCGCCTGCTCGATTTGGATGAAGGCAGTTTGTATGTCTCGGGTAGTTCTTCCCATGATGTCGATATCGTCAGCATAGGCCAGTAGTTGGGTGGACTTAAAGAGGATTGTACTCCTCGCATTTACCTCAGCGTCACGGATCACTTTCTCTAGGGCCAAGTTAAAGAGGACGCATGATAGAGCACCCCCTTGTAGTAGACCGTTGTTGATGTCGAATGGTCTTGAGAGTGATCCTGCTGCTTTTATCTGGCCTGTCACATTGGTCAGGGTCACCATAGTCAGTATTATTAATTTCGTCCGGATACCGAATTCGCTTATAGCCGTGTACAGTTCTACCCTGGCTATGCTATCATAGTGTACCGTTACGGTCTTGAATGAAGTGCTCTAACACGCTTCAAGGCCCTGATCCAATATGGATTGTTGTGCCAACGATTATTATTATTATTATTATGCTATCATAGGCGGTTTTAAAGTCGATGAATAGATGGTGCAACTGGTGTCCATATTCTAACAGTTTTCCATCGCCTGCCCTAGAGAGAAAATCTGATCTGTTGTTGATTTGCCTGGAGTGAGGCCTCTTTGGTATGGGCCAATGATGTTCTGGGCGTATGGGGCTATCCGGCCTAGCAAGATAGCGGAGAATATTTTATAGATGGTACTCAGCAACGTGATGTCTCTATAATTGCTGCACTGTGTGATATCTCCCTTTTTATGTATGAGACAGATAATGCCTCGTTGCCAATCGTCAGGCATTGATTTGCTGTCCCACACCTTGAGCACAAGTTGATAAACCACTTGGTGTAATTGATCGCTTCCATATGATGAATTGCACGGATTGTTTCTCCTATACTTGGTGGTGGCAGTATTTGTCCGTTGTCTTCAGTTGGCGGGACCTCCAACTCGCCGATGTTCTGGTTGTTCAGTAGTTCATCAAAGTACTCAACCCATCGCTCCAATATGCCCATTCTTTTCGAAATCAGATTTCCCTCTTTGTCTCGGCAGGATGAACATCGAGGTGTGTAAGGCTTCATCCTGCTGACTTGGTGGTAAAACTTCCTCGCCTGGTGCGGTTGCTCCCTGTACTTTTCGAGTTCAGTTCTGCCAGGCTTTCTTTTCCGTCAGTGATGTCGCTTCTCCACCCGCCGGAGTTCGTGATAAGTCTCTGCGCGTGCCCGCGTTCTTTGGGAATGCGAGGTTGCTAGGTATGCAGCATTCTTCCATTCCGTTGCTAGCTTACATTCATCGTCAAACCAGCCGTTCCGATTCTTTTTGCGGCTGGGGCCAAATATGTTTGTGGCCGTGTTTGTGATAACGTTTCATCATTTCAGATCATTTGTTGATGCTTCATCTCCAGGATTTCTGCTGACTGCGATTATTACGGCATCCATTTCCTTCTTATAGGTGTGACGGATGGCTATGTCATGGATGGCTTCAGTGTTACTCTCACCTGATTGTCAGAGGGGATTCTGGGTGGTGTTGTTATTTGAGCTCAAAGCACCATGCCAACGAGATAGTGATCCGAGTCTATATTGGCCCCCTATATTTTCCGACATTCATCAAGGCTGAGAGGTGGCAGATATTTCAAAGAAAACGTCACCCATCATTCAATAGCTTTTCACAGATCTCGTTCATTTTTCTTTGCATTTCAGATCCTTTTGCAATCCTCACATAAAGTAGAAACTTAGCTAATAATAATTTCAGTTTTTGAACTCAACCTGAGGTGAGTTCTACCATAAAAAGTTTGAAAACGATCGAAAGAAGCGAAAGAATAAAAAGGAGCTTCATAAATGCTTGTCAACATTACCGCGTATAATTTTATGGATAAAATAATGAGGAAGTGGTGCATGTCGAAAATTCTTTGGGACCGTATTCGGGAACAATGAATTCATCGTCGGCAACAATGAATTCATCGATGATAAATCCAAACTAACAGCTAATAGATGCTTACTATCATAATAATCTACAAGCTACACAGAGTGGCCAACACGTTTCAGAATGTGGTTTCTTACACTGTCGGCATGATTTGGCGTAATAAGAATCCCCCACTGTTATTGTAAATGTGTCGAAAGATGAAGGTCAAAATTTGCTTCCGGAAAACAAACGGGAAATGGGAAAGCAAAGATTCGTTTAACAGTAAAGTAGTGGCTAGTTCCACGATACATGTGAATACCAATGTTATCTTCTTGAAATGTACAATAAATTCCATGGAAATGACGATTACAGAGCTTCGGACTATTTCAGTTGAGGGAGGGTCACCTATTTCAAGGGTCCCAGCAGAAAACGTGTTTGATGTTTGACTTTCAAAACAATTTGATCCCGATATCTACCCAACAATTGCAATGATAGAATATTCATATTTTGTAATTTTATAATTTTGAATCATTCTTGGTGCCGAAACCTTAACTTTGCTTCGGCGAGGGTCTAACCTCGCAACTGTGGCCTGTGGTTATCAAAAACAGTTAACAACAATTCGTTTTGAGAATGAAGAGGGGTCCTAAGTCCGCATCAACTTAATGCAGGACCGGACCAATTGAGGAGCAACTTACTCCTTCTTTTCTGGTCCACGGACCCCTCGCTGGGCTTGTTGTGCTAAGTTGATGCGGACTTAGGACCCCTCTTCATTCTCAAAACGAATATTTCAGCCATGGCCAGCTTTGGTCAGCAAGGCGGATTTGCGCTCAATATAATTCGTAGGCATGTCGTGTTTTACGAATTATATAAAGGAGCATTCAACATCTGCGAGCCGCTACGGTCACGCTGCTCCCAGGGCAGAGGTGAGGCAGCGTCTGATGATTTGCCTCTGTCCTGGTAAGAAACCGTAAAGCCGCCGTCACTTCACTTTTTTTTAGTTAACAACAAACTTATTACTTTCGTGAATGTACGTAAACTTGTCGTCAAAGGTGTCGAATGTCCCCAGAATGTTGGCTTTCTCTATGAACGAAAATTCCGGCGATTCAGACTAGATATTCTGAGTCAAATTGTAGTGCGATGGTGAAACTGTGGAGGGTACTTCTCTGTTTCTTGTGCGAATGTGATTTTGTGGAAGCAGACTCGAATTGGGTTTCAAATTCTTCTGGAGACTTATGATCTGGAAGCTGGTTTCTAACAGGATCGGGACTGCAAAATTCCAGCCCAGATTAAAGAGAATAATGACTGTCTAGTGCTATGCATCGATGCAACTTTCACCGCCTCGTTAGTGGTTTTTGAAAAGCCGGCAAAAAACATCACGACCAGTAGCAATTTAGTTGTTGCCTTCAGGATGGGGTGTTGATATCGATCTCGAAAAGCACCAGCATATGATGATCACTGAATTTTGCTTGCGTATCGTGACTGCATCTGCTCGGTGGGGAGCCGAGTCTCAGTCCTTGGATTAAAGATTCAGTGAGCAGCAGGGTCATTGAGCAGTGTGAAAACTTTCTTACTGCACAAACGGCACAAATTCTGAATAATTCGCCCAACAATCGTGATCGCAAGACCTGGGTAACTGTGGAAACCCGGTTGGTGGACTGCGAGTGGCGGGTGAGCGGAAACGCTGGAGAACCCCAATACTATCCTGGCTAAGAACGCATAAGCTGCCGCAAATAAAGGCGATTTTCGTATAACGCACCATGAAACCCTATTTGAAAAGGCATCTTCCTAAATGAGTTGAAGAAAGTCTGGTCGTTAAGATTTTGAAAAAGAATTGGAGGGAAATTTGTGGGTTTCTATTGTCCAAAATAATTATGACAAAACACTTCGACAGAGTAAGCTGGGCTTAGTTGTTAGAACGGTAGGGTGTCACATGGAAGGTCGTCTGCTCCAATTTCGTTGGTGGCAGATGGATTTATATCGTGACTGAATGCCTGATACCAGTCGATTCAGCAGTCAAATCAAGCGACAAGTGCAATCCTAACCGCCTCTTGAAGTGTGTCATCGTCCTGTACTCTATCATTGCGGTCTTGAAATACTATAATACGCTTCATGGCTCAGATCCAATGGGGTTGTCGCGCCACTAATTATCATGATTATTTGTCTTAACACCCTTCGGATTAGGGATCAGTCCGCAGTTTAGATCACTATTTAAGGAGTGTACCTGTGCCTTGCGCAGGAGGAGCATTCTGCAGAAACTGATTGCTGTTTTCAGGTCAGCATATGAGGGCACAAATTGTCACGGTCTCTATCGAGTAAGAATCTTAGAGGAAGTCGAAGTGAAAAATGGAGAGCACTTGAGTTATAGTCACCGATGTCTGCTCTTTTCGTTATCGTGAATATTCTTCAGAGTGATATAGAACAGGACAAAATGGTTAGTTTGTATATCTAAGAAACGCTGTTTCTGCCAATGACATTACTCAACATGATGTTACTCAACGCATTATCAGCGCTAAATCCGTTTTCGTTGTTTTGTCCAAAATATGGAAGTGCAGGTATTTCAGCAACAAGACGAAGTAGAAACTGTCCCATGCCCTCGTTATATATATATAGCCACTATGATTCGAAATCTCGAAGTTTTCTTGATATGCACATCGTGTCATTCCAGCCTAAGACAAGATCAAGGACTTCGTGGGAGTACAGGCCAGATACCTGAGATGTGTTGGTCAAAAAGCCGTATCTGCTCATCTTGATTGCCTGTACCACGGAACTTCATTTAGACATTACAATTTTAAAGCCACACGAGGGTCACATAAGCAGCTTTGCAAAGCGTGATTCAATATTCCTTCAACATTCGTAATGGTCTTCAAACTCGTAAGTGAGATCACTTTTCCTTTTTCTCACGATCACTGTCTTTAATTCGCGGCGGGCTAGCGTACATCTCACGTTTTATCCGCGGCTTGATTCACAAGATAGCAATCAACGGCTTATGTTGAGGTGTGATGGTCTTATACGCAATCATTGCAGGTGGGAAAATGCCGGCGTCTTACTTTTCCTACTACAGAATATATGAAGATGAGAGTCGAAAATACGCTTCCCCTTTGTGTGCTTCAAAGCTTTTTCCGCATGGCATCTGTTGCCGTGTGCTTGTTCGCCGACATGATCATTAACATCACCTTCAATGGACGACATAGGCAAACGTTTCATGCCATGGTGTCAAGTAGTTGTCCTGCGCCCCCTCTAGCGCGTTGACTGGAGTGAACGCATTTTTCCAAGGCGTCATCAATCGGATGATAAATCTTGTAATGACATTGAATGACCATGAGAGCTGCTATTAACTTATTAACCCCAACTGTTCTTTGATATGTCTCTCTCCCTGAGTTCAGCACTAGATTGTACAAATGAGTACATGGTACTCCCAAATATCTTAATTTCCTCTGGTTTTTTGTCACTCCAAAATAGTCTCACTTCATGCTAATTGCCGACGATTGGTACATGACTCGTCGATTGCATATAATGAGTCATAGAGACATCGACACTCGTTCTTCAAGATGTCAATACCTGCTATCACACACGGTGCTTCATCTAATGTTGTACGATAAGCGATGTGTGCAATGCACTCAATTGGTATGGGTCTGCGATTTTCTCCTAACTGCTTCTAGCTCCAATGGGTATGCCTAGACTGAAACTACATAAATCAAGATGGAGCTGACAACTCCCGAGATAAGGAGCTGACCATCAGCATTCGGTAACGTTATTGCCAACAATGTAGCAACCCCAGAAGCTTTTGTTGTTACATTTTCAAGATACGGCTTAAATTTCATCCTTTGGCCAATCATGATCCCTGGTATTGAAGCGTTAGTTGCGAACGTATGGTGTGTTCGTCAATTCTGATCTTTGCTTCCTTCGCTTGGTGATCAAACCAACCTCCGTTTTATGTTCTGTGAGTGTCAGACCAGCATCTTCTGGTTAAGATTTAATTTCGAAAATGACCCTGTTTGTGAGGGCCCCCCTCTCACAATCTTGTACCAGGGCAATCACCCCAGTGCCGTCTACGAAGACAATGATTATCACTTTTTTAGGCAGTTGTAAGTTTTAAATATTCCATCATACATTATTATCCAGGAGAGGACCTTTTGGAATCCCGCAGGTTGTTCTGTACGTCTTAGTGCCATCGTTCAAATTGTAACACAATGGCCTGTTCTGAAGAAGTTCTAGCAATTGTTGGATTAGCGTGAGAGACCTGATCGACCAGCCGCAATTTTTCCACACAGGTGCAATATCGTTGCAAGCGCAACTTTCCAACAAACGTGCTATTTCTCTTCAACCAACAATATACTTGATAGCTTGCTTGCACATATCTGGTTAGTATTAAGCCGGCTCAAGACGATTGTTGTTTTTCGTAACCCAGGTGGAACCAAACGCAGAGCTTCCTTGAAGATTCATTTAGGATTAATGGCAGTTGATCTTAATGGAATCAGTAAGCGAATGAAATGAATTAAAATATAAATAAATTTTTATTCACGATGCAATTCACCATGAAGTGGAGCTCACCCGCCTGAGTGGCTCGCCTGTCTGTGGGCAGCGGAGTGAGAGTTACGAGGCTGGCGGAGCAATCGGGAAGTAAAAAGTCAGAAGTGATGTAGAAAAACTAAAAAAGCTCAGTCAAGTTTTTCTCTTCTGTACTTACCAACTCATCCGTAGTTTATATATTAATAAGATATTTATATAATCAAAATGTCATGGTTTTATAATTATGTTACTTACTGGAAAACAAAAATTGACTGATATTTTAAGGTTTTGTGTAAACACTGTGAACACTCACGCAGTGAGTTACATCCTTTTACGGGGTGTAATTTTTTTTTATCAAATATAGTCATGTGGGGTGTCAAATTAAAGGTCTCAGTTAGTACTTTTCGAAGCCCGTCTTAGTTTTGACATTTATTGGAAAGGTAGGAAGTGCAGGGGGTTGAACGTGATAACGGACCCATTCTCAGAAACAACTTAACCGAAAAATCTGAAAAAAGTCAAAAGGATGCCACTGTATTGTGCCTAGGGTCCAAAATACCCTCGATACCGGTACCTGTTCAAATAAAGTTAATAATAGTGCAGTATTTAATAATTTTCAGTAATTGGCAGGAAAATCCCCGTTAAGTTCCTCCTGGAATCATAAAATTTTGCTGCAATGTACCAATGTACCAATGACCGCCCAATATAGTTCCCTCCACCGCTCCTTTTCATTTTTAAGGTTTTGTGTGAAACAAAACCTTATTAGAATCGAGACGGTGTCTGTCTGTCCGTCTGTCTGTCTGTCTGTCTGTCTGTCTGTCTGTCTGTCTGTCTGTCTGTCTGTCACACCCGATTTATTCGGAAACGACTAGACCGATTGTCACGAAAATTGGTGAGAGTATGTAATCTGGTGATCCCTTTACATGCAGTAAGTGGCGCCATCTTGTGTTAAGTTTAAGGGGGGGCTTCCCATACATGTGAATGGAAGGTGCAAATTTTTTTTTTACAGAATGTAGCCATGTAGGGTATCAAATGAAAGGTCTCAATTAGTACTTTTCGAATCTGGTTCAATATTTGATATTAGATGAAACATAGGGGAGTGAGGGTTCAAAATATGACCCACAAAAAGTGTAACAGGTCTCGTTCTCAGAACCTATCCAACCGAAAAATCTGAAAAAAATCACAGTGGTGTATCTCTACGAAATCTAGGCCTCAAAATATATCCGGTTCCGATACCTGCACAAATAAAGTTAATAATAGTATATTTCCACATTTTAGAAATTTACCCGGCACCCCCCCTTATGTTCATCCCAGAAGTACAAAAGTTGGCATGCGTGTAATGAAGAACATAGTGCACAGTTTAGTTAAGTTTGAAGAAAATCCAACAATTATTAACAAACTTATGGGGGGTGAAACTTTACAATTTTTTGTGAATTTCGTGCACTCTACAACCTGCATGACGTCATCATCACATATCAATTCGTCAATACCACAACGAAATGAGTTCTTATGAATTGGGTCCCAGAGAATTATTTTGTTTTAGTTTTTTAGTTATTTGTCAGCCAGACATGTGTGTATGTAGGTATGTAATATATACGTGCTAATGAACTTTGCGGGTAGAGCCTAATTCAAATAGATATAAGAAGTAAATCGGAAATATGGATACGATCAATTTAGATACGTGCATATATGTGTACAGTATTCGGTAATAGGCAGTTTGTTTGTTTAGGGTGAGCGTGATATCTATGGCTGTAATATGTACGTATGTCTCGTAGTTTGGAAAAATATGAAGGATTATGTTGGATTTGTAGCTATATACGGACAGAAAAATGTGCGTTGAAGTTTCTCACATAAGATGAACACAAAACCTTTATACCCGAAGCGCGAGCTTCCGGTATTCCGACTTGTTTAATGTTATAGCCATCAACTTGTTTCCGATTCCACAGAGGGGTTCAGGTCCGTGCAAAGGCGCCCCTGCCCCCTTCTTGGCTAGTTCTTTCGCTGCATCATTGCATTCCAACCCAACATGGGCTGGAATCAAGAGTATCTAGACCCGGTAGAACGAGTTGAGCGTATTCACTATCTCAAGGCATTCGTAAACCAGTTTAGAGTTCACCTGGTTGACCCTAAGTACCTTGATCGCCCTGGTAGTTTTCCGACAAGTGTTTCCGGCATGCGTCTTCCGGATTCCCAAATATTTAATCTCTGTTTCTTATTTCACCTCCATGTCATGTAACGTTATGGTTCTCAGGTGATCAAGCTTACGTTTCCTAGTGAATCGTACTATGGTCGTTTTGGCTGGGTTGATGCGCAGCCCCGCCTTCCTGCACTGGGCACTAGCAACCTTTGATCCAGTTTGGATTCTATCATATAGGGTATCCACATATTTGCTCCTAATTATTAAAACAATGTCATCCGTGTAACCCTCGACCTATATTCCAGTATTTGTTTGCAAGTCCAGGAGTTTCCTCCACTACTATACTCCAACTTATAAAACTTTTGAGCAGTTGTCATGACACTGCTGATAAGTGAGACTCTAAATTCAGAAAATGATTGAAAATCAAGTAGGCATGCCTGGTAACTGCCAGTCAGTAGAGCTGCTGAAATATCTGAAGAATGAGACTCACGACTGGAAGTAGAACGAATCAGAGCCTCCACGTTGAGAGCTATAGAAACACAAACAAGAACAAGACCCAAGTCAAAAATATGACGGGATTAGAGCTTCTACTTCAAGAGCTTCTGAAACATCAGAAAAGTGACGCGTATGATTTGACTACATGCGAATTTGCGCTTCACTTAAAGGGCTGCCGAAACATTTCAACAACATGGTGTACGGATTACACTTCTTCACAGTGGAAGTATCAAATTCCTGGTGTGACGACGTGAAGTTGAGTACTTACATGCAGACTCGGACAAGATTTAGAATCGTTCTAAATAAAGCAATATTGACAGCAGTGTTGACAGGTTCTTGCACACCTCTGTGCTAGCCAGGTTCGGGAATGTGCGGGGCGGGGTCCTTGAGAACTTCGATCCCTCACGTGTCATGTCTATAAAATCAACGTGTCTACTCTGATGCTGTGGGTCCGCACCGGATCTAAAATGAACGGAACCAACAAGGGAATTCACGACCGCCTAACGAAATAAACCAGCGGGGGTAGTTGAGGAAAGAAACTTTCCAGTCTTGTAGATTACTCACTGAGGAAACTATCCCCACACGTGGCAGTTAGGTATAAAATGCAAATCCATTTAATGAGAAGATGGAGAAATTTGAAGTCTGGTACTGATAACCGGCGGAAGTCGTCTGACTTGGTAACTGGGTTGGACTCCCGTAATGGGTAGCACGGCGTCGGAACCGCTAGCCGTGGGGCGGTTCGACGTCTTGGTGCCACGACGGCCGGGAGCATTGCTCCGCATACTGCAGCTATTTCGCCAGAATCTGTGGCGACCACTTCAGCAGGTTTGCGTAGACAGTGGATGAAGTGGACTGAAGAAATGAACCTCTTCATCATCCGCTCCTACTACGAAATAACGGCGGGGCGGGTACAACATCTTACCGCCCCTTGTTGCACCAGAGATTCGTCGAGCGTTTCCCGCAATTCGCGCACGTGACTGTGCAGCGAGTCGCAGACCAGTACCGCTTTATTACTCGCAGCGACACAATCTCGGCCACCATCAGGGAGCGTGTTCGACTTGAAGTCATCGGGGAAACTGGTGACCGAGAGTCGATGGGGCCAGAGGCGGCGGCATCAACAACACCACGCCGCACTGCAGGCGACAGGTTCAGTACTCGCCGAAGCACCCTTCTTTACCATCCCGCTGAGGTTTCCGCTGAGGTTCGGGACGAATTCCAAAGAGCGTATATAGAATTCACGGAAATGGATCCTTTGCATAGACCAGGTATTCCCAGGCTCTCTGTATCTCCAGCAATTCTGGGAATTCTACCTCAATTAAATAATTAGATTGCATTTCGACTGTGTGCTGATATGTCGCTGGTGCAACTACAATCACTTGTGTATTGTGGTGCAGTTACGGCTGCCAGATTGCACGGCCAAAAGATTTGCTTTCGTGTCATTGGTTTGTGTGACCGGAGAGAAGGAGAATTCGTCTGGAATGTCAGCGAGACTCACCTATGCAAGACATTGCAAGACTGATCCTGATCTGCACTGGCAATACCAGCAGACGGATGAGAAATAAAGTGCAGAGTATTAACAGAAACTATGCCATCCTTAGCGAAACACCTGTAGTTGAAATTCTTGGCAGACTAAAGCAGAAACTTTTTGTCATATGCAGTCAGGTTAGGAAGATATGGTGCCAGTTACTCCAGACGTATCCAGAATGTAACAGCTCGAAGAACTGGAGGGGCCCAGGTCTGGATCGGGTGCAGAATTTCTGGTATAAGAAATTTACCAGCGCGTTGGCACACAACATAAATCAAGTCATGAGTCGGTCATCCTCACTGCGGGGATAACTTAGTTTATCCCTAAGAAGGACATGGTGCATGACCCCGTAGACGCAAGACCGATTACTTGCTTACCAACTCTCTACAAATACATAACGTCCATTATTAGGGTCAATGTGCAACTCGAGACCAACAATATTCTATTCGAGGAGCAGAAGGGTTGCCGCGTTGGGTTAAGGGCTTCCAAAGAGCAACTCATTATCGAGTCGGTAGTTAAAGCAACTAGAGGCCAAGGAGACCTCTTTAGTTGTTATATCGAGGCTTTCGAGAGCGTCCGTCATACCTGGTTAAGTTTTTGGCAACAGTCATGAAATGGTGGCACAACACCAAATAGTGCGTATCTAAGGGTGTTAATACCTCATCCGTATACGGAGGGGCATCTTCCAAGGGGATTCGTTGATTTTCTATGGCACTGAACCCCCTTTCATGGCTACTGAATGATGCTAGAGGGCATGGTTTTGCAATTAAATATGGCCTACGTGTTAAGTGCGAACTGACTGACTGTATGCTGGTACTGTCGGTCATCGTAGAAGTCTGTTGTGAATAGTAAACTAGTTCAGCCGTGATATTCGGATGGAGTTTGGATTAGACAAATGTTGAATCCAAGTTATCCGCAAAGGTCATCACGAGCCGCATGCCGAATATAGCATTGGTGACCTCCATATCGAAGCTATGAATGAGGCAGACTTCTACAAGTACCTAGGAATTCTGCAAGGAACCCATGCTCGAGTTGGTGATCTGAGGGATGCTCTGCTGTCCGAATTCCTGCGAGCGCGTAGAACTGGTACTGAAATCGCAACTCGCGGGGAAGAATAAAATAAGCGCGTTCAATGTATTCGCTATCCCTTAACTGGTTTATGCATTCGGAATATTGCCGTGGACGAAGACCGATCTGGAAAAAGTTCAACGGCGTATAGGGATAACTATGTCCAAATTCCGAATGCATCATCCAAAGTCTGCCGTGGAGCGGATGAACCTGTCTTGTGACGTTGGAGGTAAGGGCGTGATTGACGTGGCGGCACAACATCATCGCCAAGTCGACTCGCTGCGGCTGTCTGTATGGCAGACTATGGACTGACCCCACTTAACTTGAAGGATCGATCTTTCAATCCTCTGAGTTGGGGTGAAGTCGGACCAAGAGTGGAATCGATGAATGGAAGTCGAAGGCAATGCCCGGTAAGCACGTGAATTGCCTTTGGCAGTCATTTGTCGATTTACATTTGTCGAACAGATGCCTGTGTTCTGTGGAGCTCTTTGCTGAAACGGAGGATTGATGTGTGCCATTCAGGACGGCGTGGTCGCCACTCGAGCTTATAAACAAGTCGGAATACCGGAAGCTCTCGCTTCGAGTATAAAGGTTTTGTGTTCATCTTATCTAAGAAATTTCAACGCACATTTTTCCGTCCGTATATAGCTACAAATTCAACATATTCCTTCATATTTTTCCAAACTACGAGACATACGTACATATTACAGCCATAGATATCACACTCACCCTAAACAAACAAACTGCCTATTTCCGAATACTGTACACATATAAGCACGTATATAAATTGATCGTACCCATATTTCCCATTTACTTCTTATATCTATCTGAATTAGGCACTACCCGCAAAGTCCATTAGCACGCATATACTATATACCTACATACACACATGTCTCGTTGGAATAATTGATATTTATATACAAATGATTAAAAAACTAGAACAAAATAATTCTTTTTCACGCAATTCATACTAACTTACTTCGTTGTGGTATTGACGAATTGATATGTGATGATGACGTCATGCAGGTTGTAGAGTGCACGAAATTCACAAAAAATTGTAAAGTTTCACCCCCTATAACTTTGTTAATAATAGTTGGATTTTTTTCAAATTAGACCAAATTGTGCACCATGTTCTTCATTACACTTGCTAAATTTTCTTCTTCTGCGATGAACATAAGGGGGGTGCCGGGTAAATTTCTAAAATGTGGAAATATATTAGTATTAACTTTATTTGTACAGATATCGGAACCGGATATATTTTGAGGCCTAGATTTCATAGAGATGCACTATTGTTATTTTTTTCGGATTTTTCGGTTGGATAGGTTCTGAGAACGAGACCTGTTACACTTATTGATGGTCATATTTTGAGCTCTCACTCCCCTATGTTTCACCCAATATCAAATATTGAACCAGTTTCGAAAAGTACTTATTGAGACCTTTCATTTGATACCCCACATGGCTACATTCTGTGAAAAAAAATGTTGTAGCCTCCTTTCACTTGTATGGGGAGCCCCCCCCCCCCCCCCCCCCCCGCCCCCCTTAAACTTAACACAAAATGGCGCCAGTTACTGCATGTAAAGGGAACGGCAGATCACATACTCTTACCAATTTTCGTTTCGTTTCCGAATAAATCGGGTGTGATAGACAGACAGACAGACGGACAGACAGAAGGCAGACAGACAGACAGACGGACAGACAGAAGGCAGACAGACAGACAGACGGACAGACAGACATCGAATCGATTCTAATAAGGTTTTGTTTCACACAAAACCTGAAAAAAATCATCATGAAAGAACTGGTGGACATTAAAACCTTGCATACAAGCATGGGCTGATCACGGGCACATGTCCGGTTTACCGATATGAGCCGGAAGCAGTACTTGATAGTTTCACTCACGCATGCATTGGGACCGGCAAGTTCTAACTGATCGCCATACTCCACATAACAAGCCTGACGTATATTATTGATGTTGCTATTCCCCCCATAACAGCAACATTGAATGGAAATACGTGGAGAAGAAGGTGGCCCGGGAAATCAAAGAAATGTGGCATCTCGAGCCGGTGGCTGTAGTTCCTATAATATTTTCAGCTACAGGTAATGTACCTAAATCCCTCACGGCTTCCCTTGATGTCCTGGGACTTTAGAACAGTCTAGTTCCAACCATGCGGAAGTACATCATTTTGCATACGGGCGCGACGTTGAGGATCGTCCGATCTCAAATACTTTGCATTTCGTGCTAGTATTAGGTAAAGTCCGACATTTGCCAAGATTGTTGCTCCGAAAAAAAAAAGAATAGGAATAATACAAAAAATTTAACAGAAAACATATATACGTTGTCACTACGAGCTCGTGATGTGTATGTGCCGTTGGTTTCCAAGGAGAAAATTATATATATTTCCAAAATACAAAACAAAATATATAGAAATATAACCTGGCGTACCAGGTTTATCCTCACCTGAGTTGCAAACGCAGAGCTGCATGCGACCAGGCGCGTGTCATGGGTTGCGGATAATGACATGACCCACCGGGTCAGCTACGAATATCGCAAGTTAATCTTGTAAATAAGTAGCCGCGGACAAGCAGAACGTTTCCCTTTGTGTTCGTCCTCCCTTACCGATTCTTCCCGTTCAGGGGGAGTAAACCTCCATAACAAATCCGTAATCCGGGGTGAAGGGATCGACGCGCCTATCGAATGAATTGCAGTGACGTTACACTGTATTTCAGCGGCTCCCCTCCAAATACCTTCCCTACCTTTGGAGGTAACCATGGGGCATTGCAACATTGGGGCTCTGTTGCAGGGCTGACTGGTTCCCCATTACTCGTGGGAATAAAATTGGGGACTTTGGTTTAAATTCTTTAAATGGGACCCCAGGGACACGAAGACAGTACCCAACACGGTTAAGGGTCGTTCAACAACATCAGAGCGGCTCTTCGCCCTTGGATGTTTTGGCGGTTATGCCGTCAACCACCAGGGACGGGAGACCTAGGCGTCGTATGGTTTGGACGAACCAACTCAACGAATTTATCGTCCGCGCCTATTACCGTGTCACGGATTTGGAACGGAATCCATCAGGGTACAGACATCGACTACATGACGCGTTCATAACCCGATTTCCGGAGCTAAGTCATGTTCCGGAACAGAACGTCGTCAACCAGTACCGAGTGATCGTGAATAACAACCGAGTTGCCTTACCAACTAGGCAACAAATCTTCCAAGAGGTTTCACTTGAGCTCGGGCTGGAGTCATCAAATTACCGGACTAGTCAAAGGAGTAACACAAGTACTCCACCTGTAAGGCACTCCATGAATCCAGTAGTCAGGAGAAGCTTAGTAACTGGGGATGTCGACCCAATTTATAATGAGGCTTTGACCGCATTCCAGGTCGCATTCACAGAGTATGCTGAGATTCTCCCAGACGCTAGGCCAACGATCCCAAAACTGAAGTTTACTTCGGCAACTACTAACATCATTGCTGCCGTTGACAGAATTTTGGCTGATCGTTTGGCTAGCGAGATTACTGCTACAGAGGTTCACAGCCTGATCTACGTTGCAGCTGCCACGGTTATTCGTCTCCATAACCAACATCTTAGAGCGAATAACAGAGGTATGCGCAGAAGGACTTTACCGTTCTGGGTGTTTCGACTCAACAAAAGAGTCGAAAAGTTGAGAAAGGAGATTGGTCGTGTGACGCAAGCACTCCTTGGAAATCCATCACCAAGAGTGCACAGATGCGTTGCGAACATCATTGGAAACTACCATCTGTCCAATGATATGCCAATCGAAGAAATCCTCGAGGTGCTGAAACAGAAACTTGCGGTATGCTCCAATCGCATCCGTAGGTATCAGAAAAGCTTTCAGCGAAGGACAGACAACACCTTGTTCTTCCAGAACCAACGAGGATTCCACAAAATCTCATCAAGTCAGGTAGGGAAAGTAACCTCAATCTGGATCAGGCAGAAGACTTCTGGAGAAGTGTTTGGAGCGAATCCAGTCGTTGCAATTTAGAAGCAGCGTGGCTCCCACACCTTATGCGTTCATGCGAGGCCCTCCCCGAAATGACCATGCCTGACGTAACTGAAGTCGACGTTAAAGCAGTCCTTGACAAGGCAGGTAACTGGAAGGCGCCAGGAGTTGACAAGATTCACAACTTCTGGCTGAAGCGGTTCAAGAGCACTCACAGGATATTGGCAAATCAATTTAATCAGATGATTGCCGATCCTGATTTAGTTCCACCATTTTTCACCAAGGGGATAACTTTCCTCATCCCCAAGGAACAGGGTGTCTCTTGCCCTTCAAAATGTCGACCAATTACTTGTCTTCCTACCATCTACAAGGTCTTCACTTCAGTTCTGTGCGCGAACATCTCAAAACATCTTGATGTTCATAAATTGATAGCTGAGGAGCAAAAAGGATGCGCAAAAGGCTCCCGAGGCTGCAAAGAACAGCTTATAATCGATACGGTAGCTGTAAAGCAGGCTGTCCACCAAAAACGAAACATCTCGACAGCCTACATCGATTATAAATCAGCCTTTGACTCCATATCACATTCGTGGTTACTACAAGTGTTACGCTTGTATAAAATCAACCCGAATGTTGTTCTTCTACTGAGAACAGTAATGAAGAATTGGAGCACGAAGCTATCGGTATCTTCGCAAACATCAGGAGAGATACCAATCAGGCGTGGCATTTTCCAAGGCGACTCTCTAAGCCCACTGTGGTTTTGTTTGGCTTTGAATCCGCTATCCCATCTTTTGCATGAAAGCAAATACGGGTTCCAAGTCAAGCATGGCATATTGTCGAAATGTACATTGAGCCATTTAATGTACATTGACGACAGCAAATTGTATGCCAAAGACGAGAACCAACTTCGCTCCTTGCTAGATATCACCATCCAGTTCAGCAGGGATATCGGCATGCAGTTGGGTTTGGAGAAATGTCGCATAAAAACAATTGTTCGAGGAAAACACACCGACAACGAAGGATACAGCCAAAATAACATCCGAATTGAGGGCATGGATTCGGACGACGTCTACAAATACCTCGGCATATTGCAAGCAACAACACCCGCTGTGGCAATAATTATATCTAAGTTGCTGGGGGAATTTGAACGGCGTCTGGATCTTGTCCTTAAAACTGAGCTGTACGGGAAAAATAAAATCATGGCAATCAACACCTTTGCCATTCCCGTCCTTCTATACACTTTCGGTGTGATACAGTGGAGTAATACTGATTACTGAATCTGTCAATAGACGGGTAAGGGTAGTTCTTGCAAACAACAACATGCACAATAGAGCTGCCGAAAAATTGAAGATCACTATCCCACGTCATCAGGGAGGAAGGGGGGTACTTGATTTAAAAACGATGCACTACAATCAAGTGCATTCTCTTCGTGAGTTTTTCTACGAGAAACAATCCTCTAGCCAAATACATCAGGCTACCGTCATGGCAGATAATAAATTATCTCCTTTGAACTTGAGAAGCAGAGAATGGGATCCCATGTCGAATGTTACTTCAGTCCAACAGAAGATCGACATGTGGAAAGAAAAACCCATTCACGGAGGTCATATAAAAAATTTGTTGTTGTCAGGCATTGACATCAAAGCCTCCAACAAATGGTTGACAAATGGTGTACTTTTCTATGAGACCGAAGCATTCCTAACTTCAATTCAGGATGCTTCGCTCCCAACAAAAAATTATAAACGGTACATTCTTCACGACTCCTCAATCACCAACTCCAGTTGTAGGTTATGCAACTGTGAAGAGGAGACCATCCAGCACATAACATCTGCGTGCAGGATGTTGAGCGGTACCGAGTACACCAATCGTCATAACTCCGTCTGCAAGATTCTCCATCAAAACCTTGCGTTGAAGTATAACTTAGTGGTAACCTACCATCCTTACTACAAGTATACTCCGCAGAGAATCTTGGAAAATGATCGGGTCAAACTACTGTGGGACCACACTATTGCCACCGACCACAGTGTTAATCATAACAGACCCGATCTAGGAAGAACGAGCGTGCTTTATAATCGATGTAGCCGTACCGTTGGACCGGAACACTGTTGAAAAACAGCACGAAAAAATCCGGAACTACGGCCCCTTGGCAGATGATATGAAGCAGACTTGGAGAATACAAAAGATCGAAGTAGTCCCAGTAATAATTTCAGCGACGGGATTAGTCCCGCAGAACTTACATAAAGCGCTGGAAACGCTCGATCTTAGGGCTGGACTATACATGGAGATGCAAAAAGCGGTTATCCTTGCAACCTGTGCTATAGTCCGAAGAGTCCTGTCCGGTAACAATCTGACCTAATGGGTTTCAGTCTTGATCCGCACTGTCTTCAATATAAGATCCATGTCTCTGTAGTGTAGGACCTCCGCGTCATTGGCTGAAGTGTTTGCGACAATCGGGATGTAGCAATACATTTTCGCATGGTCGCACACACTTTGCGTTAAAACGCATCATCGCTGTGATGCGGGCCTTTGGATGTTGCCTTCAGCCCATCCTTAGGTTGGTCGCCCCTCGGTCCGGTTGGGCGGGAAGAGGGTCCGTGGGCTTTTTGAAATATAATAAAATTATGAACCTAACGTTAAAATATTCCAGGATACTTTTTGATTAATCGCGAAATTTTTCCAACGAGAAACTGAAGAATTTTTCAGTAGTTTCCTTTTTCCAAGTAAAAAAAGAACGGTTGTTCCTCGCAGGTAACAAAAATGAAGTTTTCTTTTGGTTGTTTTCTTTCCTGGGTCCTCCCAGTGCCGTACACACGAACGGGGAAATGCCTGGCAGACATTCCGACCAGAAATTTTCGGAAGTTACAAATGCGATATTCTCTGTATGCCGTACGTTTAATGGAGGAGGTGTCCCTGCAGCTCCTCGAAACTAAAACTTCCCACAAATCACTAGAAGATTTTTTCAGCGAGAAACCGATGAAATTCACGACGTTAGCAGAATCAAAGCAAGCTCTTCTTTGACAAACGTTTTGTCGTTTGTTAATTACGTCATCAAAGCAGACTATATTTTCTTTCGCTTTTTGTCCTGCCGCCTCATGACTACTTGTAAATTTCCCAAAACTTAATTAACGACTTTTTAGAACATATCTTTATAAATATACAGTTGAAACAATTGGCCGTCGTCACATAATCGAAAACTATCCACTGATAACTCAAAAAACAAATTCCCCGACTTTACGAGTGCGCCTCCACGACATCCACATCCTCACTCGCCAACTTCCTTTCCTACTGTTCTTTTTCGCCCTTTATAGCCGAGAGGGATTCTCTATCTTCTCGAAGGCGGACCGCGGACTATATAAAAAGAACTTTTATAACTTGACGACTCCTTCTCGAACGAAATCGCAAAGAAGGACTCCGATTGAACTTCGAGGGTTTATGTTGCAGCAACATACGCATGCGCCTCAGATCCGGCAAATCATTCGTTTCTGTCAAGATCAATTCGCTCAAATGCATTCAATGATGTGTAATCTGCTGCGAAAGTTAAGGTAATTGCACATTATTGAATGCATTAATTGAGCAAATCAATTCAGAAAAAGGCGAATGAGATTTCGCTCCCGTCGGTAAGCCGCGGCCACTACAGGGCAACTGGGTTTCCGGGACCCGCTGGAGGAAAGACAGTTGAAGAGCAGTGAGACAATCACTGCGGGTGAACTCAGCTGCTTACGGGCAGTGATTGTCTCACTGCGTTCTTTACGAGGAAAGGCAGCCAAAGATCTAGACAGTGACGTTACGACCATCCATGACCTTCGCTTTTACGAACTTCTGATCCAGGTTCGCATTATACCGCTTTGCTGCACTACTTAACTTAAAGAGGCGTTTCTACACGATATCTCTGACCTGAAATTCACGGCTCGGGATCTCAAGCTGTAACTCCTCTCCTGTGTCGCTCTTGTTTGGAGGATGCGCATCTGAACCTCTGTTCTCAGAATCCTGAGGTTGGGAGTTTTTGACGTCTTGCACGTTTTATAATTGCGGGTATGGTCCTTGAGTTGTGAATCCATTTTAGGACAATAAAACCACAACCACAGTCTATTCAAGGTTTTATAAACTCAGTCGTCAGTTCCTCCGGAATTAGAAGCTTCCAAGCCTTTTGCTCTTGCAGCTCATCTCCTAAAGCATGATTGGTTCGCTTGTAAACCAATCCATTGCACAGCTGTTCTTCCTAATACACTCAATCAATCACAAATTGTCCGCAGACCGAAAGTGTCGTGAATCAAAATCCACTTTGGCGTTGTTCCCACTTCTCTCCAAGGCATCTACCTCCGCTAGTAAATATATTCGAGAAAGACAATTCGGAACCAGATGTTGCGATTCCTTCCTGTGTCTGATGATGAACGGGAATCCTTAAAGCTTCAATGCCCATCTGACCATTCTAATGTCGGACTGGTTAATCAGCCATTTAAACGAAACGTGGTCAGTTACCACTTGTGCCTTCAATATACGTTCGGAATTTGCGCACTTTCTCCACCACTGCTGAGGCTGAGTAAGCTTCTTCGACATATACGCTATAGTAACTTCATCTCACTTCTCTGTCTTCTGCATCAGCACCACTCCTATGCCATGTTGACTTGCGTCACAATGTATGGCAAAAGTTTTGGAGAAGTCAGAGCTATGCAGAAATGGCATCCTCAGAACAGCAGAACTGACTCGTCTCGTAAAGAGAGCGACTTCATTTAAGAGCAGCAAATGCTGATCTAAGGTCTCTGTGGTGAGCAGTAAGTCATCGAAATATACAAAGGCTTGATGGCGCAAGTGGGCAGGGATGATTTTGCCCATCAGTGGCTACATGGTTTGAGGTGCATTGCAGAGCCTAAACGGCACTGGTCACGAACTGATAGAGTGGTCGCCCTGGAACGGTGAAGGTATTCTTATCCTTGGACGCCTCATCCAGAGGAATTTGCCTGAACGCATCCTTCAGATCGAGACTCGTGACGAATCTAGCCTTTCGGTAGGCGATTGAAAATCCCCTCGATGATGAAAGATAAGCCTCCTCCGTACCTACTTTGCGCGTATCAAGGCAAAGTGGCACTTTTCCAGGTATAATCACAATGGTGACTGGCGAAGACCAGGCGCTTTGCGATTCCTCGATGATTCCCAAAGCCAGCATCCGATCAATTTCTTGGTAGAGCTTTTCGATCGCGGGAGAGACTGAGAAGTGTTTCTGTTTTATGGGTTCATATTCCCGACATCGATGACATGTGTCGTTAGACTTGTACGTTCTAAGCCATCCGACTAGAAAGACGAAAAGCTGCCATTGACAGCCTCGAGCCAAATTTTCGAATCGCTTTAACAAGTAAAGCGGACCGGGAGTGCACCAGTGTTGAGATGCCAATTGAGGTCTGCGGCTCCCTTCCCCAGGGGAACGAGTTTCCAGTTTTTTGGCAGCGCGCAGCGCGGGCACTGCGGCTTCATGAAGTTTGGTGTTCCACAGTCATAGCAAAAACGACGTAGCCCCCCCTCGCAATCTTGAATGATCTCGGGTCTCAGGTTGCAACGCAGAGTTTCCAACAGTTCCGCCTCCTTAGACGGTTGCTGGAGTCTGGACAGGAAACGTCGAATGCCTTTGTAATGTCAGGCAAACGATCCTGAAATTGATTCCGGAGAGTGTCCCGCAGATCCGGCCACTGAGCGACTGGGTTGCCTTGTCGATACTCCCAGTAGCAGTCCGTCGCTTCGCCAGTAAGTAGTATGTTGGCGTTTTCCAACAACAGAGAAAAAATTAAATGCATAGTCGAATGAGGAAGGAAGGATTCTACCCTAAAAGGAATTTATTTATTGGTAGTTCAGTCATATTTTAGGCCCCAAGAGTTCAAGATTTGATATATTTTGTCCGGAGACATCAGGCCACGCATAGGTCCCGACGAACTGGCTGGAAGAGTTGATGGAGGTTATGGCGACGGAAACAAAACAGGCCTGGGGGTCAATCAATCTTCGTAGGGTTTTTAAACATGGAAGTTCGCTGTTCTTCATCCAACACCTCCTTGACAAACAGGCTCAGCCTAGACGTCAACCTGGTTTCTAGATACGGCACCGACGGCTGATTCCGGCGCCACATAATAAGGTCCTCTAACATGGACCGTCGTGCTAGAACTTCCTGATTGGGTGTGGTCTGACGGCGGATAGGAGGAGTCTTCGAACGTGACCGAAGTACATAAATAAACTTGAGGACTCCTCCCTAACTAAATTGCCAACTTCATTAATCACAACTCTTCAAAACTCTTGGATGACCAAAATGCCATCCCAACCTCAGCTTTTGGGTTACACATATGTGCAGAAAAGCCTCCGCACAAAGAACATATTAAGGAAGAAACAACAATCGAGTTGCTACCCGTTGCAGAGAACTGGATAATAAAATAAGCAAAAGGGATTGCGATCATCTTCTTCGTTTGGAATCAGAGAGCAAAGTAAGAATGAATCATTGTGGGCGGAACGGCACAGCTTGTAGCCGGCTACCTTCGTATTCCATTAAGCATTCATCTCACCCGTTACTTCGTCCCTAGAAAGAAAAAAGAATGTTTAGTTTTCTCCAAATTCTGAAACGAACTGATAGCTGTTTCACATAAAGATAGGGAAGGACACTCCTCAGAAGCTCGGGTGGCAATACCTTCCAGCAGCCGCAAAAGCCCAGACATTCAGAGACTTCTAGGAATGCAATGACCTACGAGACGTTAAATCTCAAAGACAAACATAACAAACGACTAGCTCTTGCGGTATTCTACGAAGGCAAGAAACTCTACGTTACAAGGTGGGAAAGTAAATTGAGGCTTAGAAACACTTGCGGCCGGGAAAAAGGCAAGTGTATGTGGAGCCTAGCCGGGAACAATGTTGAGAATCTAGTGATTCTCTATCCGACACCATCAAACGAAGTTGTGAGTCGGAATAGGCTATCTTCTACTGATTCAGAAAACCTGTAAATAAGAAATATTTGGTCTGAATCCAGGAAATGTTGGGCTCCACGTTGGGCGCCATTTGTAATGAAGCTAATAGGATGATCAAATGACCATCCTGAGTGGCCTAAGAGGGAAGAGCTATCCCAAAGATTTAAAAAATTGGCGAAATTGACCATCAAAGTGCTTTCCCCCTGCACCGTTATTAGGGTAAAAGAGAGCGTTGTTAAAATCGGTTCACTGTCTATCATATGTTTGTCCATTTGCCTATCTCTTGAACGTAGTTTTCTCGGAAATCGCTTCACTTCTTGAGGTGAAATTTGGTGAACGTATATAGACTATGAAATCTTATGCATACCTTGCACTCTATTATTATTATTTTGTATGCAGCGGTATCTTCATACAAACGAAGGGAGAGCACAAAATTTATGTGTACCGAATATAATCGTGTGGGGTATGAAAAGAAAGATTTCGAACATTTCTTTACGAAGTAAGTTTTCCATTTGACATCAGTAGCAAAGTAAGTAAAGGGCCCAAAAGTACAAACTTGTAAAAGCGAGAGAAGAGAAAGAGATTCTCATACTCAACCGAAAAACCGAAGATACTTGGAACTGCTCCAAACATCGGCAATGATTGTGGAAGTGGAGGATGAGCAAATGCTTCTGTGGAAATCTGCTCGAAATATTCTCGCCAACTATCCGCCGCGGCTCGACGGTTGGTAAGCAAAGTAATGTTCTTGTCATTAACGCAACAGTAGTGTCCATTTCGGCTTTTAGCAAGTCGATATAGCTATCACTTGTCATCCCGAGTGTCCAATTTATCGTGAAGATTTTTGTTATGGTCCGCTCGGGTGACAGCGATCGCTTCCCTTACTTCCCGCTTGGCATTCTTATTAATTTGTCAATTGGCGAGCGTTTTATCGTCGAGAAACTTGTGATAGAGGCTTTCTTTTCACGGACCTTCATTTCAGCATTATCATTCCGAAGCCAAGTATCTCGGTTGATGTGCCGCTTAACTGGCTTTGTGACCCCGAGGGTTGCAGAGGCCGCTTTGTGGATCATGTCTTTACCTGGGCTTCCGACCAGCATATTTCGTTAATAGCATGGCGGAGTTTGTGCACAAAAGCATACATATGACATATATAGTATGTATGTTGAATACCGCTTTTACCGTTTAATGTACAGATGTATCTATCTGAACTACCCAAAAGCTTCATTAGTATATATGTACATATAAACACATACGAATATCTGTCTCGAGTAATTTATATTGATATGCAACAAGCTTGGTCCTTTTCAACTTCCCTACTTTAAGTAGTTTTAAACAGTAGGATAAGTTTTTTGCTTGCTCCTCCTCCTGAGGACAATAAATAATTCGAATTTACTGTTTGTTGTCCGTTAAATTAAATAAATAGATTAAATTAAATAAATGATTAAAAACTTAAAACGAAATGTTTCTTTGCGACTTCCGATTCATATGCGTTCACTTTGTTGTGGTATTGACGAATTGAGATGTTATGATGACGTCATACACGTGTTAGAATTCAGCAAATTAAGATAAAATATAAAAGTTTCACCTTCTGTAACTTTGTTAATAATAGTCGGATTTCCTCCAAACTGGCCAGAGTAATGCCTGCCACTGGCTTGAGTTGCATTAATTTTTCGCGAAAAAGATAAGTTATAAGTGTTATGGGAATACAATCCTCCATGGTACTGCCACTGGTACTCCAAGGATACCCCTCTTTATCCTCCTTTGTCCTCTTGTCAATTTCTAATCCAATATCGAAATGGGACACATAAATTTCATAGAAGGGCATCCCTCTGATTTTTTCAGATTTTCTGAAAAGTTTCTGAAAATGAGTTCTGTCTTATTTTAAATTTGCACACATGCGAACACTTTAATGAATCAAAATTAAAAGACGACACTATTCTAAGTGTTTTTCCTTAATTTTTTTTTTCATGAAAAGCCCACCCTCCATTGTTAAACAAGAGAGTTTTTTCCTGAAATTACGTATTGTTGTTTAAGATTTTGTGCCAAACAAAACCTTATTAAAATCCATTCATGACTTGGCTGTGTGCCTGCTCTAAAACGACTACACAGATTCAAACGAAATTTGGTAAATATTTGGGAATTATGAACTCCCAAACAAACAGTGACATTAATTTACGTTGAGTTTAAAAGGAGGCTCCCCATTCATGCAAAGAGGGAATATTAAATTTTTTTCTCACCAAATATTGTCATGTGAGGCATCAAATGAATAGTCTCGATAAGTTCGAAACTGATATTAGTTTTGACATTAATTGCAAACTGCGAGAACAAAGAGTCAAAATGTTTACACTTAAATTGAGACGGGACTCATTTTCGGAATCTACTCAACTCAAAAATTTGAAAAAAAAATCAGGACGATGCGCTGTTATGAAATCTAGGCCTCAAGATCCCATTCCGATATCTGCCTTAACAAACCTACTAACAGTACATTACAAACTTTTTGAAATTGACTGAAAGAACCCCCTTAGTTTGTTCTTAGGTGAGCACCAGCACAGAGGATAGTATAATGCATAATACTGCAAGGTTTCGTGGAAATGTGCCTATTACTATCACAGTTATACCACTTGAAACTTATTAATGCGCGTGACTTTATTGCATCCAAAGCCATGGCGCGGTAGTTAACCTGAAGCGTCCAGCTTTTGGCTTCCCCATTTGTTTAAATGAGTTTGCACAGCACTAAATCGTGCAGTGTGATCTACTCATACTAAAGACACTAATATTATTTGTTTCTTCTCATAAATCTCGTACAATATAGTAAAATCTGAGGATTTACCGGCCAGCATAACTTTGAATACATTCATCCGTGATCATGCAGAACTGTTTGGAACCAAGTTCTATTGCTATGAAGGAGGATGCGGTGCCTGCACCGTCACGGCTCGATTTCGTCATCCTGTCACCTAACCAATATGTTAGTCGAGGAGTATATTCGGTAAGTGCGCAAAATGGAACGTATTGCGGTAGAAAGTCTAATTTGCTTTTTGTTACAGTGTCTTACACTTTTGAACGTGTGCCATGGATGGGAAATTGTCACTATTGAAGGATTAGGTAATCGCCTTGATGGATACCACCCGTTACAAGAACGGTTGGCCCATTTCAACGGCACGCAGTGTGGATATTGCTCTCCAGGATTCATCATGCAAATGTACAGCCTCTTAGAAGGATCTAAAGGAAGAATCACATCAAAGGAGATTGAGAATAGCTTTGGTGGGAACTTGTGTAGATGTACAGGATACCGCCCAATTCTCGACACTATGAAATCATTTGCGTCGAATTGTGAATATGATTTTGTTGATGTCGACATTGAAGATTTAAAAATTTGCCCTAAAGTTGGTAAAGTTTGTGATCGTAAATGCAAAATTCCGAAAATGGTCAAGTTTAACGGGGATCGCACTTGGTATCACCCGCATAGCTTGCCAGAGGTCTTCGATATTTTGGATAACATTCAAGACCGTCACTACATGCTTGTCGCTGGGAATACTGCCCAAGGCGTATACCGCAGTTCAGGTGTTGAAGTTTACATCGACGTGAATAATGTGACTGAGCTACGCAGTTATGATGTTGGTGACGTAGTGGAATTGGGAGGAAACATGCCGCTGACAGAAGTTATGAGGGTGTTAGAAAATGCATCAAAACTGGATGGGTTTGAGTATTTCAGAGGGCTTCTGAAGCATTTGGATTTGGTTGCCAGTGTACAGATTCGGAACGTGAGTATAGTTTCAATGAAAAATAATGCGGTCACTCAAATTTAACCTTTGAAAATGCATGTTAAATATGAATATTTCTCTCTGAATAAGAATAATAGTATTCCTCTGGGTCACTTGAATAGATTTGCTGAAGTTTTCTCCATCAAGATATATTATAGAATACAGTACAATGTAGAGAGAGAAACTGCGGAACCGTGATTGCACTAATTCTCTCCTTACCAGGCCTGACCGGCCCGGAGTTTTTTCGGGGGTCTCGGAATAAAAGTTTTATTAAAAAAGGTTTAGGACCTGTCGAATTTTCATCTCAAAGCTATACACTTTTCGGCCCGGACCCTGTTTTTTCGCATAATTTTCACCCCGGGTTTAGATTTTCTCTCTAGGGCCCCGCTCGTTATTAATTTCTACAGTACCGTATATTAGCTCACCATTTCAATAATCCAGCGCTAATTTGAGAAGGCTATTTTTAAGTATACATATAATTACTTCCAATTTCGATTCAGGCTTAATAAGTTTAAGTAAAGGTAATTTATTTGAAACGAAATAATCCTTGAATTCGGTAAAAATGTGAAACGGAGATCTAAATTCCACACACTGGTTGAGCAAGCAAATACTACAATTCAGTACAAAAGAAATTTAAAGGGATGTTAATCTCCTCAGAGATCATATCATACATCATCGGTATCTGGTCTAGGTCTGGCTTAGAAAAGAAATCCAAAAATCTTAGCTTTGTTTGAGGACCACTAATTCGAATTCTAGTAGCAGCCTGTCGTCTTGATCTATACCATCGCTTCCCTTGAGACAAGGTCTACCACGTTTTCTTTTTCTAATAAAGAGATCATTATCACCGTTATCGGTTCCCAGTCTAGGTGTGGTTTAGTAAAGAAATCCAAACATCCCAGCTTTGTGCAAGGATTACTAATTCGCACCCTTGTAGCAGCCTGTCGTCCTAATCCATGCCATCGCTTCCTTTGCGATAAGGATCTACTACGTTTTCTTTTTCTAAAAAATAACATATATTATCCAGTTAGATAGTCTTAACCTACGCATGTAGCAGTATCGAGCTCTTCATGGCACTTCCACTTTTTATAAAACCGCGGTCCTCTTTGAATAAGTATTGATTTGAAGACGACAATAATTCATTCATATGAGTGGATACGAGGCCTATCTGATACCTCTGTCGCAATTAAGGGGTGTGGGGCTGAGTTGTGCAGCGCAAATTCAGCTTGATCGCACAAGAAGCTCTGCCCATGAAATGTACACAACCACAATCACCATGAAACTCCTGCAAAGGGCCAATGCGAATAACCGGGTCGAAAACATATCTCCTACGAATTCTTCTGGAAAATATACTCTCAGATGGTCATCTCGGCTCTCATGATACCAGATAAACTCTGGTGAGCTTCTTTGCAAGACCAATTTCTGATTAACCCCTTGCAGTCCCGGGCTTGACCGCCCGTGGTCGAATACGAGTGCATGTAGTACGCTTCCAGGTCTTACCAATTTTATTGAAGTACCGACTCCTCTCATGTAAACTTGTATACTGGCTACGCTACCATAGACAGCCCAAGAGCTGCTGAAAAGATACTGAGGCTGATAGTTATATTTCAACAGTTTTGAATTCGTTGCATGGGACAGACAATAACTCGTCGCCAAATATTAGGCATTGATATGTTTCCTCAATCGTTAAGTATAAGTTGATAAATGTTTCGTGTAGTTGGTCGTTTTCATATTCCACCATAGTTGGTTTTCAATTCAGAAATTGCCCAACAGGTATTGTGATTATTAAGTAATTCATGCGATACTTCGCACTTCGGTGCTTCATGTGATGGCTTCTTGGTAAGACTTTCTGTACTAGTGAGATTATTCCCTGTATTTGCAGACTCATGATTTTCAGGCTTTCCCATTTCTATCTATATATTAGGTTGTTGCAAATGAAATGTCGGATTTTTCAATGAAGTGAAGTTAGTTATGATTTCAATGTTTAAAACTGCCGCAAGGTGACTCTGGTGGTATGGGATAATTGAGTATAAATAGTCGTTCGTTCGATCAAGGAGTCATTTCAGTTTCAACCGTCATTGAAGTTCCAAGTAAAACTCAAAGAAAAAAGCATGGAAGGGAGTCAAAAACGTCTACTTTTTCTATATGAATTTAAACTTGGTCACAACGCAGCGGAGGCAACCAGAAACATTTGCAGAGCATTTGGAGCTGACGCAGCAAACGAACGAACGACACAGCGGTGGTTCGAAAAATTCCGATCAGGCGACATGACCCTCCAAAGTGAACCTCGTGGACACCCAGGACCATCGATCGACAACGACGAGTTGCGTTTGATAGTGGAATCTGATCTCCGATCATCGATTCGTGACATTGCAGAGAAAATAGGCGTACACTATTCGACAGTATCTCGGCACTTACAACAGCTTGGAAAGGTGAAGAAGCTTGATAAGTGGGTTCCGCATAAACTCAACGAGCAAAACATGGCGCTGCGAATGGAAATATCCAGTTCTCTACTCAACCGCAACAGGAACAATCTCTTTTTGCGCAGAATAGTGACATGCGATGAAAAGTGGATATTGTACGACAACCGTCGCAGATCAGCGCAATGGCTAGATGCCGATCAGCCTCCACAACACATGCCAAAACCGAGCCTTCACCCGAAGAAGGTAATGGTAACTGTTTGGTGGTCTGCATCTGGAATTATTCATTATTCGTTTTTGGAGCGTGGTGAAACAATTAATGCAGAGAAATATTGTGCCCAACTTGATGAAATGCACGAGAAATTACGTGTTCAGCGGCCTAGATTGGTCAACAGAGATGGAGTGATACTGCTCCATGATAATGCCCGACCTCATGTTTCCAGAATGACGCATTGAAGCTGCTGGTTCTTATTTTGACTAATAAAATTAATTTTCATAAAAGTTATAGTTTTTTGAAATTTTACTCAAATATCCGACATTTCATTTGCAACAACCTAATAGCTACTTTTCCGCTCGGTGGAGATCAGAATGGCTTCTCAACATATCCATGTAATTTGCAGTTACTGTAGTCTTCGGTATGAAGCATTTTTCTGTTGAATTACTGGTTGACAATCATCATCATTCCGACTTTTTTGCGATACCCCCCCGGTACCCGTTCATTTCCCTCTTGTATGTATTATGAAAATTTTGCCGTTTCATTGTTGTACTCTTTGGCCTCACCTTGTTGCTGGTAACCTTATTCGAGCCTGGAGGGCCATTCCAATGAGTAGTCTGAATCTAAATGGACCTCCGATAAGTTCTAATACCAATGGTGGCGGTTAACTTGGATTTGGTTTCGCCTTGAAAGCTCAACATTTTTGTATGGAGTCCTTGCCACACTAACTCCGTTCTTTCAGTAACAATTTCGTATAATAATCCTATTTGGATGAACTGTAATCCACTGTCATTGCCACATTTGTAGATGCCGATGTACGGACTGTTCATATTCAGTCCCTCCCTATCTAATTACAATAGTTGGTCGAACTTGCTATTATATTTTGCATGCCACGCTTTAGACAGACGGGTTCCATTGTTTTTAGCAACGTATTATGCAGTGGACGCAAGGTCCAAGAGGAAATTTTCATATTGAGTCCAATCCGAGGTTCCTTCATCGCGTCGTGATTGGTAGTTCTTTTCAGATGGTACCACACTTCTCCGCCATCTAAAAGAACAGTAAACATGCTCTTCTTAATTTCAAGCGCGAGACACTTGTTTTCATTCTTCGTGTGTAGTTTTTCATTAAGAAAGAACTGCAGGATTTGGTAGCAGAGTGGTTGGTGTCGGTTCTCAAACTGTGGGATCCATACTGGGGTATCTATCTGCGATTTTGCCTTCAGACTTTTACTACTCTTGATCGCCGCAAAACATATTGAATGAAAAATTTTAAATAAGGTGTTGTATGTTAGGCGGTTGGGATGCATTATATCGCCGCAAAGTACACTAATGGCATTCGCGTCTTTGGTTGTTAAATAACTCCTTTATGAGAAGAAAATAATGTTATGCATATCATGGTATCGGCGATATCGCCTTTGGCGGCAACATTCATAATTCAGAATATAATAAGGACATTCTTGTAGAAATCTCTTTTCGTACGCACAATAAATACTTTCTTTATGATGATGCAACTGTTACAGAGGGGAGAGCGGGAACTAATGCATGGCTGTGATGGCGGCTTGGTGACATGGTCGGTATTCGACCTTTCCAAGGTCAATCTGACAAGAAAATGCATTCAATAATATGTTATATTCTTTTGTTTCCCCCCAATTTGTATAACCTTTAGTTTCCCCAATTACTCCCCTCAATTGCATAATTCCCATCTTGGTATTTATCCAATCTTTAACATTTAAAATAATTAATTTTCCTTGCTTAAAAAAAAATCTAATGACTGAGTGGTTTTCCCTACCCCTAAAAATCCATTTTCATTTGAACATGTCCAAATTTGGTTTATTAACAATTTTCCAATGGTGTAAGCGAAAATTGACGGGGCAACTCGTTCGTTGACCCTTCTGTTCGTACAGGAGTAGGCAAGGAGAATTAACGGGATCGGGACTGTTGCGGTAGCTGATCAGTTGGACGCAGCACGGCTGTTGTGTGCTTTAATTCTCGTTTCATTTTTATGGTTTTGTATAAACCAAAATTTTATTAAAATCGATTCAATGTCTGCCTGCTTGTCACATACACATTTCTCTAAAACAGCTAAACCGATCCGAACGAAATTTGGTGAACATATTGGGACTATGAAATCCCACGAATACAACGAGTGATATAAATTTACATGGAGTCTGAGGGCGGCATGCAAAGGGGGGATGAAAAAAAATTTTTTCACCGGATATAGTCATATATCATATAGGTCTCCGTTAGTACTTTCCGAAACTGATACTAGATTTGAAGTGAATTGTAAAGTCCGCGAGTAAGGAGTTAAAATGTGCACACATTCATAAACTGAGACAGGACTTATTTTCCGAAACTAACCAACCCACAAATTTGAAAACAAATCACGGTGGTGCGTTTAATAATAATCGTTGGCGTAACAATCCAATTGGATCAAGGCCTTGAAATGTGTTAGAGCCCTTCATTCAAACTGTATATGGGATTATAGTACCCTTAGGAGGCAATGTGGTCGGCATTGCACTCGCCCGGGATTATTACCCGGATTTGACTCAGGTACTCATTCACAGCTGAGTGGACTGGTATCCAACGTCAAATCATGATACAAATCCCACTGCCACCAGTAAGATTCGAGCCGCGTCATTCTGTACAACAGCCTTGTGCTCTAACTATTGAGCTATCTGGATACTTATTACTGGACCATAAGCCATGCAAATATGATGCTGACGTTATAATTAACGAGAATAATTGACATTCGAGTGAAATATTAAAATCCCATTCATGAAGAATCCTTTATGACTGATTTATTGACACCAGAAGATACTCTTTTCACGGATGTGCCAATCTTTTCCTCTGTACATTCTTCCGGTAAAACATCATTTCGCCTCTTTCTCCATCCACTATATCGAGTGTTTAAGCTGTAACAGTATCCTATGCAATATATCCAATATAATAACAGAAACATGCACCGCCATATAATGTCGTTTCGTCGTGTAGGTGGTAAGACCTCGTTAAGCCGATGGCTGGGTGTTTCTTGCTTTTGCTATTGGATAACAATTGCTCCCATTTTCATCAAATACCGTTAACGTGTTTTAGGTTTTCAAACCATGATCTCCTCTATACCTAGAACATCCGTCGTCTTAGTCCAGCAGACCAGCCAAACACCACATCACATTCTAGCTCTGGGCGCTTTCACAGTACAGCAAATATTCCCTAGGATATGTATAGTGCAAATAGCCGATCCGATCTAGTTAAACTTATGAACTGAAGGCCCTTTTGTTATACGTCATCCTGAGCCGGAGTTTTGGTGCTTTCTCGCGGTAGGAGTTGCAGTCATATTTAGCAGTATTTGTAACCATTTCGTGGAGGCATCTGACTCGGTAAATTGATTTAGCCGTCTAGCTCTATGAAACTTTACTCATCAAAAGTTTTACGGACTAGCCTTGACGTTCTTCTTGTTTTTGACGGTTTCAGTTTCCTAAACCTGCTCTGCCCAAGGTCATTATTAACGTGCCAGGATGTACCAGGAACAACTACAGCGCCGACTTCTTTCCAAAAGGTGCTTAGACCACCTTGCCTGGCCAGTACTATGTCTAATTGCAGAAAAAGCAATGAACTTTGCACCCTTGCGTTAGTCCCTCTACTACCTAACTCGAGTACGAGTTCGTCGCTGACTCCTCCCCTGAAAGACGCTTACGCCATCTTACACCAAGTGCGTAAAAGTAATAGGTTTCACACCCTTGCGTTAGCCTCTCTACTCCGCTAGTTGATGACCTAACCGTTAAAACTACCGGCAATCATCTTTAGATTTTCCTCCTTTTGTCGAGAACAAGGTTGTCTACCACGTCCTCAAATTCAGGCAACACAGTTTAGTTTCGACCACAAAGTCCCTGACCTACTGACGTAAGATATATTGTATAACTTGGCGACCGTCAAGCATGATCAATTCTGTGTATGTGCTCGTGAAGTGTGCAAACATAAGGCATTTGACGCATCTTTTCGATAGTCTCTGTTATACCTTCTGAGTATTCTTCTGTGTGCCCATCCAGTTCGAACTTCTTCAGTTGCTGTTGGTAGCATTGTGGCCTTCTGCATTCGGTTATCTCAGAATTAGGATGAATTCTTCTTCATGTATCCCTGCTGGCTAGAAATTTGGTCGAAAGATTGGAACTGTGAAGTACCAAGCATGTACTGAATCGCATCGCTCTAAGTTGGGCTTAGGATTAGGACTTCATACATGCGAAAACGGGTTATACATTATTTTTCACAGAATGTAGCCATACACATTCATGGAAGAATTAAATGAAAGATATCGATTAGTACTTTCTGAAAAAGTTTTTATTTTTGTATTTGGCTGAAAACTGGGTAGGGGATGCAGTCGCGAGTCCTGATATGATCATAGCGCGTTACGCCACTGGTTCAGAACAATACCTGCGCCTTCAGTACTACGAGATGCCGTTCATTATCTTTTATAGTCGACTAAAACTCAGAACCATAGAGGGCCACAGAGCGGACGACACTACCGTAAATTTTGAATTTGGAATGTTTGTTACTGCGTATTATACAAACAAGTCGGAATACCGGAAGCTCGCGCTTCGGATATAAAGGTTTTGTGTTCATCTTGTGTAAGAAATTTCAACGCATATTTTTCTATCCGTATTTAGCTACAAATCCAACATAATCCTTCATATTTTGCCAAACTACGAGATATACGTACATATTACAGCCATAGATATCACCCTCACCCTAAACAAACAAACTGCCTATTTCCGAATACTGTACACATATATGCACGTATATAAATTGATCGTACCCATATTTCCGATGTACTTCCTATATCTATTTGAATTAGGCACTACCCGCAAAGTTCATTAGCACGCATATATTATATACCTACATGCACACATGTCTGGCTGGCAAATAACTAAAAAAACTAAAACAAAATAAGAACTCATTTCTTTGTGGTATTGACGAATTGATATGTGATGATGACGTCATGCAGGTTGTAGAGTGCACGAAATTCAGAAAAAAATTGTAAAGTTTCACCTCCTATAACTTTGTTAATAATAATTGGATTTTGTTCAAACTTGACCAAATTGTGCATTATGTTCTTCATTACACGCATGCCGAATTTTGTACTTCTGGGATGAACATAAGGGGGGTGTCGGGTAAATTTCTAAAATGTTTAAATATACTATTATTAACTTTATTTGTGCAGATGTCGGAACCGGATATATTTTGAGGCCTAGATTTCGTAGAGATGCGCCACTGTGATTTTTTTCAGATTTTTCGGTTGGATAGGTTCTGAGAACGAGACATGTTATACTTTTTGTGGGTCATATTTTGAGCGCTCACTCCTCCATGTTTCACCCAATATCAAATATTGCACCAGTTTCGAAAAGTACTAATTCTGTGAAAAAAAAATTTTCACCCTCCATTCACATGTATGGGGAGCCCCCCTTAAACTTAACACAAGATGGCGCCACTTACTGCATGTAAAGGGATCACCAGATTACATACTCTCACCAATTTTTGTGACAATCGGTCCAGCCGTTTCCGAATAAATCGGGTGTGACAGACAGACAGACAGACAGACAGACAGACAGACGGACAGACGCACAGACAGACACCGTCTCGATTGTTATAAGGTTTTGTTTCACACAAAACCTTAAAAACCATTAGTTGTGAAACGCCATTACATCCAGGTTGCGCTAATGCCCCAAGTAATTTCATAATGCAGTTCTTCGTTGGCTGATAGCATTGATCCGATATATTTAATCACTCAGTGATAGGGGCTGATAGTCACTATTGACAAAAATGCTGCTTTATTCAGATTCAATCTGCTCGAAATCAACTTTGCCTTGAGATAATAGGAAAACTTCATCTGCGTAAAGCAGCATGCAGGGCGTTGGACGTTGAATGTACTGTGTCACAGTGTCCATAATAAGAACAAAGAGGAGTGGTGAGAGGGCGCTTCCTTGATAAACACCGACGGAGGCACGAAGCGGTTTTGATACAGCCGCCACATTTCAAACTTTATTTTCCGAATCGTGGTAGAGCAATTGAATCCAGCATACGAGTTCCTCTGATACTAAGTGTTGTTGTAGAGCATGCCAGATGAGTTCGTACGGCACACGGTCAAACGGCTTTCCTAGATCCAGAAATGCAATGTAGAAAGGGTGATGCTTATCATGGTGCGACAAACTACGCTTATATATAGTTGTCATTCATCCTTTCGTGCGATATAGGGAGTCACCCTCTGCTGCGCGTCATTGTTCACAGTTTCCTGAAATGCTCTTGAGCACCCTCACGACTTTTCGAGACGCTCGCACTCCTTCTCTATTGTCTTACGCCAACTGTTTTCAGGGCGGCCAACTCGTCGGCCATCTGGGAAGAGTGGATTCCACTGCTTGGCGTAGCCCACAGTGCAATTGTCGCCCATCCTTAATATGCGATCTATCCACTGCCATTTCCGTCTTCCGATCACATTGCGTATGAGTGCCAAATCTGTGCGCCGACCTAGTTCTCCGTTTGAGACTGTGTCAGGCGAGCGTACTCCGATGATACGACGTAGTCAGGTTTTCACGAAAGCTTGGAGCTTTTGAGTAACAGTGGGGTCACTTTCCATGGGCTACCCCACATAGTCGTACAGAAAGAACACTAGGACAGAACAGTCTCAACTTGATCTTGATATTTAGATAACTGCATTTCGACATTTCAAAATTTTAAACAGGGGAGCGAAAGTGGATCTAGCGTTGCTAGTGCGTCGAGCTACACCCAGTTCGGTGCCACCGCCGCAGAAATCTCGTTTCCTGGATATAATGGATTGACGCCTTTGATGATCTGCCCATTGGTGCAGATAGAGAGATTGCGATGACCCGTCAGACTGGTTGTTTTGGTTTTGTCGATGTTTATCTTCAGTTCAACTCAACTTGCCTCACTTGTAAAACCGTCACCTATAGTAAGGAGCAATAACATCGCTGATAGGACGCAATTCTGGCGGACTTCGCTCTGGACCTTAAAATCCTCCGAGGTTTACCTCGGAGCCGCACGTGATACTTTCTGCCATCATATATTGCTCTGATTATGGCTATTAGTTTCTCCAGAATGACTTTCCTGTGTAGAACACTGCAGATACACTCCCTGTTCAACCTATCGAAAGCTTTCTCGAAATTGATAAAAAGCCCTTACTGTTCCAAAATGATCCATAAGGTTTCAATGTAGTCTCTGCAGGAGAATTTGGAGCGGGCCAGCCTGTTCACTGTCGATCAAGCTTTCGATATGTTCTTTGATGCGTTCCAGCATTATTTTAGCTATTACCTTTGCAAAACAGGTCCCCTTCTTGGGGATCTTGACGATCATCCCCTTCTTCCACTCTCCGGGAAAGGTCTCGGATTCGTATTTTCGTAGGAGTGGATAACTCTGCGGAGATACCATCAAGCCCAGGTTTTACTACATTAATGGCCAATGGCCACTTGTTACGGTGACTAGTCATTTCATCCATAAGAGAAGGAACCTCACCAGTTATGATACAGCTAAGAGCCATGGTTCTCTTTCCGCCTCTTTAGTTGTTCCCCATCGTGGATGAGAAGTCCACCGTTAACGTCTTTTACAGAATAATCGAGAGATTTGCGACCACATGCAAGATCTTTTGTGTTGCGGTATGCATTCTTGAAATGATTGTGATCTGCGGCATCTTTGGCTTCCCTGACTAGCGTGATAGCAAATTTTCCCGTGTCATGGCGCACACTACGCTGGACTTCTTTTGATTTTGCTCGGTATTGGAGTTCGAGCTCGTCATGCTCGCTATCATTCGCAATGGTCAGTGGAGCTTCCAACCACTTCCGTTCTTCGGGGGGGCCCTTTCGAGGCCAGCAGGTAATTCCTAAATCCACTGCTGATCGCGAAGTGGTCGATCTGATTTTTCGTGCGGCGTCGGTCAGTTGTAACCTGACTGATCTTACGGTTCCCTTCTTGAGCAATGTGCCACCAATGATGAAACGGTGGAAGTTGCAGGAATCCACGAACCTCCCACCATTAGCTTTGCTGTCGCCAAGGTTGTGTTTTCCCATCATATGTGCGAGGAAAGTGTTACAATGTCACTAGTGTCATCTCCAGGAAGCCTCTCCCTGAAATGCGTTTAATTGCCCGTATAAAGAATATTTCTGTACCCTCATCGCCCCTTCCGCCGATTTATAGAGTCTGTAGCTTCGTCAGCACTTCAGCATCATTTTTATGGAGAAAATATACTGGTTCTGCTTCCGTTTTAAGTTATTAAGAGAGCACTGAGCAATAGGGTTTACCCGTCAAACGTGCTAGGCGACTTCGCTTCTTATAAGAAAACAAATAGTGCGAGTAGAAAAAAGGTGGAGCTAAGAACAATTGGTCATTATTGTGAATGCAGAAATAAATTAGCAAGCTAATCGCAAGTTACAGGGATTATGTTGAAGTTTAACTTCCTTTCATAGATTTTAGTTATTTATGTATGTTGCAGTCGTTAGAGGGTAACGGTCTCCATATTTAAGCTGAAATCAAAACCGAGAGTTATAAGTACGAGGGATTTCTCGATATATTTTGGATATATCATTCTATAGTTTCTTTCCTTCCTGTCCACTAAACATTTTCATGATTTCTTAATACGTGGCCATAGACTGGACTATAATTCTCTTATCAAAACGCATCACTCTTGGTATTGTACTTTAAATATTTACTATAGATACTACATATGTATATATCATATTTTCTTAAAAGTCTTCTTTTCATTTCTAGTTGGGAACAATTGCTGGCAATTTGATGATGAAACATGAACACAACGAATTTGCATCTGATATTTTTGTGATGCTACTGACTGTTGATGCCCGCTTAGTCGTGGCCAATAACTCATCACAAGTAAAGATGACACTTCTGGAATTTTTGGATTTTGACATGGCACGTCATGTGATTGTGAAAATTATTTTGCCGCAATGGGACAAAGATACCACTCTACACGGAGCTTATAAGGTAAGTCTTTTAACCTACATGGGGATATATCATTTATATTTGGATAGTAATTTATGGTAACTTATATTAGACGGATCTCAAACCGGCGATTTTGGATAACACAGAATGAGTCTTATATCTACTCGAAACAATGGGAGAATAATAGATAATTATTCATGAGAGCAATTTCTACATACACAAATGGGGTCGACTTAACAAGGCATGCGGTAAAGGTAGCATTGAAAGTCTCATATCACAGTGAAAATGCAATCTATTTCAAACTGGGGCCATATGTACTCTACTTGACTGATATCGCTGTCGGCAATGTGCTCCCATTCTAAAATTTGCAATCTTTCTCCACTGTTCTACGGCACGTAGTTCTAGAGGACCCACTCGCCGCCATTAGAGGGTTCCATCGCATGTCATAGCCATCCTATCCACTGCTAACTACGTTTCCTCATCAATAAGTCGACGAGCATCTGGCCTGCAAGCCGATGGAGTTCTTCGTATATTATTGTCTTAGACCACAATACCCCAACGACACGACGTAGACATGAGCTAATGAAAGCTTTGAGCTTTTAAGTAACAGTGGCGATCAATTTACTATTCCTAAATATTAGTGTTGAGATATGTAGTTTCCTTTCTAGATTTTGGGTAATATAACGAAAATGTGTTTAGAGAGAGGAGTCCGAGAACTGCAAAAGAGGGAGTAAGCTGCTCCCCAAGTAGTTCGGTCCGTCACTACGTGGGTGCGGACCTAGGACTCCCAGCATCCACAACAAAAAATATTATTTCTTTTAGAAATTTTTTTTGTGAAGAACTGGATAAAGATACAAATTTGAATTTTTCATCATATATTTAATAATATCTTGAGCATGTGTAGTAATTTTTCCAGCCCTGATAGCACAGTTCATTATTGAAATACAGAGCAATTTATACACCCATCTCCAAAAAAAAGTGTTTTTCTGCTGTCACGCTAGATGGCGCTGCGACCATCTTAAGAGGAAAAAAAAGTAAACGACATTTTAACGTGCAGGCTTAACTACAGTCCGCTAACTAGGATTATTAAAAAATATTAGAAACTGAACTTTTGGTGCCTTGTTAAACTTTGTTTAGTGAATTTTAGTGAATGAATCGCGATTATCCTAGTTTGCGGACCGTAAAAATATGTCTTGAATAAGTCGTGAAAATTTCAAAGAATTTGGTTGGATAGATTTTGGGCTGTAGTGGCAGCAGATTTTCAATATGCAGTTTCGAGAGAAACACATTTAAAAAGTAGAATTAACTATAAAATCTTAACTGATCATTCTTCTGCAATGCCTAGTCCATAAACCTTAGGTATCATCAAGAAACACATGTACAGTTTTGGCTTAAATTCTTGTCCTTTTAGCGAAGTCATTCGAACGTCATTCGGACCGATAAATACGCGACATAAATCGGGCATGTGACTTATTACGTGCTTAACACTATAATTTCCGAACGACTCTGAATATCAAAAAATCACTTTATCCATATATTTTACACTATATCAAAATACAATTGATGCCAAAAAAATTCGATTCCGCGGATCCGACACACGGGATGACCCCCTTAACGTGGTTGATACAGCAGGCTTCAATGGGAAAACTACCCTGCTTTCCACTGATCAAACTTTGGAAATGCTCTTTAATGCGTTTCAGGATGATTTTAAATTATCTTCACGACAGTAGAAGTCTCTCCAGCTGTCGCACGCAAGACGGTTGTCTTTCTTTGAATTTTAACGATCATCCAATCTCTCTCTCTGCAGAGACGGACGAGACTGAAAGGAGCATTTCCGCGGATTTATTCCTTTGGGTGCTCTGCTCTTTCGTGATGGGGTGGCGAAATCATTACTATTTGCGCTGGTTTTAACTTGCCTAATAAACGCAATTATGGAATTCTGCATTTTTCATCCTTTTCCACGGTAACGGAACTCCAACACAATTGACTTAACCTACTTGCAGCCTATGTAGGCGGCTTCTCGATCCATTTCCACGATTTTGTAATCAACCTGGTCGTCACAGAAAAAGCCACTCTGGATTACGGCCCGTCTTTACCAATAAACTCGGGTCGGTAAATTAAAGTTTGTGTCATTTACGCAACAAGACTCTTTTCTGTGAATTCTCACGTTCTCCCCATGTAAATACTAATAAAATTCGCGACAAACATATCATAGAACCTTTGTGACGAAGTCCACTTTATCCACCACCACCATGGATTGGTTTGAATATAATAATAACCTAAGGGGGTGCGTGTATGAAATTGCTAATTATCTTTTTCTTTTTCGATTCAGAAATAGGGTTAGCACGTAATTGGTAGCTATCGCAATACATTTAGTCAATGGTTTCCAGATGAAAGCGTTTCAAAGTAATTTTCAAACACTTTACAGAAAGCAATAACACTTCCATCTTATGTAGTGCATTTCAAATTACTGTCGTCAATATGATGTTGATACTTTCTAATGTTTTCTGATGTAATATCATCATCATTCACGGCGCAACAACCGCTATCCGGTCTAGGCCTGCCTTAATAAGGATACAGACATCCCGGTTTTGGGCCGAGGTCCACCAATTCGATATCCCTAAAAACTGTCTGGCGTTCTGACCCACGGTCTGATTACCCTGGATCACCCTCATCCATGCGGATTAAGTGACCCACCCACCGAAACCTATTGAGCCGGATTTTATCCACAACTTGACGGTCATGGTATCGCTCATAGGTTTCGTCTTTATGTAGGCTACGGAATCGCGCATCCTCATGTAGAGGGCCATAAATTCTTCGGAGGATTCTTCTCTCGGACTCGGCCAAGAGTTCGCAATTTTTCTTGCTAAGAACCCAAGTCTCCGAGGAATACATAAGGACTGGCAAGATCACAGTCTTGTACAGTAAGAGCTGTTTCGAGCGAAACAGTTTTTGTAAGCTGAAATAGGCTCTGTTGGCTGCCAACAATCAGTGCACGGATGTCATCATCGTAGCTATTATTGGTTGAGATTTTCGACCCTAGATAGGAGAAATTATCAACGGATCTCGTGCATTGTAGTCTCCTATCTTTATTCTTCCTGTTTGACCAGTGCGGTTTGATGTTGTTGGTTGGTTGGTTTTCGATGCTGACGTAGCCACCATATATTTTTGTCTTGCCTTCATTGCTGTGCAGCCCAAGATCTTGCGCCGCCTGTGAAATCGCTTCTCCGCTCCCCGGAGTTGGTGATAAGTCCCTGCGGGTGCCCGCGTTCTTTGAGAATGCAAGATTACTCGGTATGCAGCATTCTTCCATTCCGTTGCTAGCTTACATTCATCGTTAAACCAGCCGTTTCGACTCCGTTTTGCGACTGGGGCCAAGTATCTTTGCGGCCGTATTTATGGGAACGTTCTTTAGGTGATTATGAAGATCATTTGTTGATGCTTCATCTTCAGGATCTCTGCTGACTGCGGTTATTGCGGGATCAATTTCCCTCTTATAGATGCCGCGGAGGACTGTGTTGTGAATGGCTTCAGTGTTAACTCTCACCTGGTTGTTAGAGGGGATTCTGGGTGGTGTTGTTATTCGAGCTCAGAGCACCATTCCAACGAGATAGTGCTCAGAGTCTACATTGACCCCCCTATATGTTCTGACATTCATCAAGGTTCAGAGGTGGCGGCGTTCAATCAGCACGTGATCGATTTGGTTGAAAGTGGTCCCGTCTGGAGAGGCCCATGTATGTTTGTGGACCGCTTTTCGCGCAAACCAGGTATTTCCAACAATCATTTCGTGCGATACTGCTAATTGAATAATCCGCAGTCCGTTATCATTTGTATTTTGATGTAAGCTATGGGAGCGGACGTATCGCCTGAATACGAGCTTTGTCCCTATTTCAGAATTGAAATCTTCAAGTATGATTTTGATATCATACTTGCGACAGGTTTTGAGGGTCGGCTCAACTGCCCCGTAGAAGGTATCCTTCTGCGACTCTGCAGTATCCTCTGCAGGGGCGTGGACGTTAATTAAGCTAAACTTGCCTCGCAAACGCAGATTGCATAGCCTTTCGCTTATATTTTCAAAGCCGATAACAGCAGGTTTAATTTTTGGCTGACTACGAAACCTACTCCGAGCACATGGTTTACTAGATATCCGCTATAATATATGGTGTAATGATTCTTCTCCAGGAAACCGGTCCCTATCCAACGCTTCTCCTGCAATGTTGTTACATCAGCCCTATATTGGGGTAGTGTATCGGCTATCTGCTTGACAGCTCCATCTCTGTACAGGGAGCGCACGTCGTCTCCGTCCTTCTCCCTCTGCAGCTTTTCGTTAAGAAAGAGCTCCCAGCGGTCACCACGTGGAGGGGGAGATAGGGTTTGGTAGTAGAGCTGTTGGTGTTGGTTTAGCAGGCGTTTCCCAGGTTTTATGCTCTATCGTGGGTACCAATCCACGTTTTGGCCTGGGACCAATACTACCTTTTGCACTATACTGATATTAACTTTGTTTGAGAAAATTTTATAACGGAATGTATTTTGAGGCCTAGATTTTGTGTAGGTGCATTACGAATTAGAGAGCATCGCTTCTTCTTTTTCTTCAGCCTTTGTCCCGTTGACAAGCGGAGTCGGCTCGTCGTGATCGGCTTCGCCATTTGGCTCTATCGAATGCCTGATCTGGGTGCAATCTCGACGCTTTCAAATCTCCATCTAGCGTATCAAGCCACCGTTGTTTAGGTCTGCCTTTTGGTTGTTCACATCGACTTCGATGTCCAGACCAATCTTGGCAAGTGAATTCTTGTTGGCACGAGTCCAATACAATATGGCCTGGAACCTAGAGTATCCTGACTTTGTTGAACGAGCCGAACGTATTCAGTCTCCCAAGACATTCCCATATCAGTTTAAAGTTTACCTGGTTGGGCCTAAATGCCTTGATCGCCGCTTCGTTGTCAATCAGAATAGGTATGTTCTGCCTCCTGTAGTTTCTTTGGAGACTAAAGGAGGATCTGTCTATTATGTATAATTCCGCCTAGAATATGCTAGTGTGCTTATTCATGTCTCCGAGCACATTTTCTTTCGACCAATGATCCCAACACCCGCTCCCTCTGCTGTGAGGGATCCGTCGGGACACCAAGTAATCAGTTGCTGGTTTAAGCCGTACGTCACAGCCACGCCACAGCCAGTTTGCCTTGTTATTTCAACGTGTTTCAAACTTTTTATCCAAGTGAAACCTCGTTGCCATGTTATCCCTTGGTATCAATAATTCCAGGTACTACCTAGAGAGAATATTAACCTCGGGAAAATGCTACTCGCGGTCTTCCTGAAGATCGCCCTCCTTGCCTGTATCTGAATGTGCAGACGGAGAGAAGTTAGTCCCAGGAGGACTTGCAGGGATGGCGTTGGGCAGTCAGTTTTTGGAGCTTGTGTAAACTCGCAGGATTGTGTGCTGAGTTCAGTTCTTCCGGCTCAGATTACCGCCCCATAAGTACTCATTGGCCTTACTATTGCATCCCCCACATGCCCCCGCGAACAGATGGTAATCGCTCCATTTATATATAATCGCAAATACGTAATGGGTACGAATTATATTCAAATGAAATCCATCATAGTTCAGACCTAAACCAGGCGAAGTGAGTTTTTGTTGAGGATGCTAGGTGTTCTGAGTCCGCACCCACTTGGTGATGGACCGGACCACTTAAGAAGCAACTTACTTCTTTTGCAGTCCACTTTTTCAAAAAAAAAATAAAAAGTTGACCGACGGTTTCACCCATTTTTTCTGTAATGGAGCCTGCAAGTCATCAGAACTATGATAGTTTTTCGACAAGTGTTTCCGGCATGCGTCCTCCGGATTAATTTTAGTCTAGTATAATTCTCCAGATATTTCACCTCTGCTCAGTGTTTCACCTCTATGCCAGGTAACCTTATGGCTCCTAGGTGATCAAGCTTACGTTTCCTAGTGAATGGTACTATAGTGGTTTTGGCTGGATTGATACGCTATCTCGCCCTTCCTGCACTGGGACACTAATAACCTTTGATCCAGTTTGAATTTTATCACATAGCATATCCTCATATTTGTCGCTATAGATTAAAACAATGTCATCTGCGTAACTGAACCTGTATTCCAGTATGTGTTAACTCGTTTCAGGAGTTCCTCCACTACCATACTCCACATAAGCGTTGATAATACACTGCCCTGCGTACAACCTTGGGTAGTATTCATCAATTTGTACCTGCCGGTACTATTTGCCTACTCTCTAACATCTCATCCAGAAAGCCACGGTGTTTCCCACTTCCTTCCGGATCAGGGAAGCTTGTATCTCGGTGAGCGATGTGCTATTGAGTGCTCTTTCGATATCCAAAAACGCAAAGTGCTATTTATTTTGTTTCTATGACATCCCGTAGCGCATGCGTCACTTGGTACAGAGCAGTTTGGGTTGACTGTGCTGCCCAGTAAACGTTACACTGGTGTAGGGGGTTATGCAATATAACGTTAGTTCTAACATAAGTTGTCAATGACCTTCTTGACCGTTTTGAGTACGAACGATGTTAGGTCTGAAAATGATCCTTTTTACCAGCTTCCGGAATAAATACCAATTTTGGCCCTCAGGCCCTTAGTATGTATTCCAGGGCTATGCGGCTCCTTACTACCCTTATAACAGACTCTAAGATGGTTTCTAGGCCTTTTTGAGTTAGTGCTGGGAGGATGCCATTTACTCGGGTGATTTCAGTGGTTTAAAAGTTCCACTGCGATCTTTTATTCGTTGTTGGTGTGTCAGGCAGACTTTTGATGATTTGAAGTAGGATACGAGGAAATGAGTTCTAGCCTTCCCGTCGTTTTCCTTCAGACAAACAGAAGATATTTCCCATCTTTGGCTATAGCCGGTTCGTTCGGACGTTTGTTCGATCCCTTCCCGGAATTTCCTGAAGCGGTTTGGTTTTGCTTCCCCGATCGTATTGATATACACAGTCGTAGGCATTTTTGTACCTCAGCCAGTCTTCGCTTTGTTTTGCCCGGTTGAAGAGTTTTCGCATCTCTGTTCTCATTGTAGCTAGGTTCCTATTCCACCAGGGTACATCCCTTGATGATTTGATTGTCTTAGCGGGACAGCTAGCCACATATGCGCCAATGACGACTTTGTTGAGGTTTCCCACCACCTTTACTAGCTCCAGTTACCTCCTGATCTCCTCTTTTGAAGGTACAACATGTCGTGGCCCTTTTGACGGTGCGTCCCGTTGTAGCTCAGCTGCGTTGCAAGCATCCACTCTGCTGGGATTCCCTTTTATTCTTTTTACTTCGGAGTTGTCCTCAATGTCGAATATGATTATTCTGTGATTAAGCATAGAAGGCTTATTATATGACTCTCTCCAATTCCCGACCAGCTCGTTCATCAGAGTATTTCCTAGGGTTACGTCTAGTACCTCTTATCTATTGCTGGTCAGAAATGGTGGAGTGTTCACTATGTATATATCAAACTTATTGCTAAGAATAAACTCAAGAAGGAACTCACCTCTTCGAGTGGTGTCGCTGCTTCCCTAGACTTCATAATGGCAACTGCAGGACTTCGTGATGGAGATGCAGCTTTCGCATGGTGGGGGTTTATCTAGACTATCTAAGTGCTGGCCATTGGGTCCATTATTGTTTGGAGCTCTTCTCCACAGTCTGGGTATCACCCTCCACCTGCCGAGATTCCTTGGGAGACCCTAGGTAAATTTGCACTTTAGGAACTATAGTCCTAAGCCACTCTGCAGTGTCCTACATCGCGCAGTACACGAGTACCTGGTCGAAAGCATATCCCTGTAATCAGGAGCCTCGTAGTCCTACCGCCTGCACATTTGCCTGACGATAAGGTCCAGTTTGCTGCTCCTCACGAATGAGTATTTGCTCGGAAAACGGTTTTGCCATTATGACCAGTCGAATGCCCTTGACCACACTAGCACAGCTAATGGTGAGTTTTCTGATTTTGGCCCTCACCCCTGACCTACCCGGGGTCTCTCCCCTCTTGGTTTCAGGTTTGGGTTTTTTGGGAGCATTTCCTTATGCGGACTAATCTGCTCCGCCCCCGTAGCACGGTAATGTCAAGCTTATCAGTGAGGCTGCATTCGAATACAGTCAGTTAAACCTGACTACAAAATATCCAATAGCTCGGTTCGCATGACATCCTGAATTGAGGAAGGTGTTTCTCGACTCCACAGTCTAGATTCGTTGTGCTTTATTAATAGTACGGTCACCCCGTACAGGGTTATCACCACCCACCAACGGTTTTACTAGACGAAGGGCCTTGCTCCTATAAAGCCACACATCACCCTAAAAGAGAGACAAGTCTCCCTCTCAGAGAGAGGTAGGCTGGCCCCGGGGCAATGCTTGACCCCAAAGTGATAGTAGGTGTAAGTTTTCATTTTCTTATAAATTTGTTACATCTATTCTGGAAATGTGAAACTGACTTAATGATTTATGTTAACAGTTTACAGAAACGGTTGCTCCTATTGATATGAAGTTTGGTGGAGAGGGGGTGGTTTAAATATTTCCATGTAAAATGGAAATAGTACTAGAAATTCATTCATTAATTAATTTTGTATCAAGACACTCGAAGAAAAGAATTCTCAAGAATTCGTCGGCAAGATCACAAGGGAAACACAGGTGACGCCCCCACAAGATAAGGCAGGTGGGAAAACGGACTAGCGACGGTACCAGTGAGCCTCTTGGACTGTAGTAAGTCCCGAAGAAGAAAAAAGTCTCTTCACCAAAGAAGGCGGATCTGGCGAGAGTACCCGTGAAAGTCGGTAATCTCACGATTGCGGGCCACAACACCTGCAAAAGTGGAAAAGACCAGCGCTCGGAGGCCGGAAGAATGGACTAAGGTGAGCAACAAGATGAAACAAGTCGGAATACCGGAAGCTCGTGCTTCGGGTATAAAGGTTTTCATTTCATTTCATTTATTTCGGAATAGTGACTTACAACTAGACAATGATTACTTAATGCTAGCTTAATAACGGCTAATAGATCTTAACGCTATCAAACGGGTGACTATTACATAGTTTGGCCAACCCGAGCTTCTCTGTAATCTACTTTACTGTGTATATTTTTATTTATACATCGATCTTGACAATTTATAAAGCACTTGGCATATTCAAACTGCGCCCGCACTAAAGGCGCGAGAAGGTGAAATTTTACTTACTTAACCTAATTACATATAACTTAACCTAACTTATTTTAACTTAACCTAGCTTAATCTAACATAAATAATTCTTATCTACTATTTACAATGAGCACATTACAATTTCCTGTGCTTATCCTCTATCCACCCCTACCAGGCAAGGAGTTTCAAAAAGGGTTAGGATTTAGGGTCTTAGAGATGAACTCACGATTTGGCAGGGCCTTAAGAATGTGGCCAATGGGGAGGTTTTACCCTGTTGGTAGAGTTGCCGAATTAATGGGTTGGGGTGGTCCTCCGTTCTTTCGAAGAACCTTTCCATTATTGTGAGAACGTGTTCTCGAAGTGGTTTGACTTTGGCTCGCCTATACACTTCGGCGTTTTTGCCGATCTTTTTTGTTTTCCAGTTGTAAGACAAGCCTGTGCAATGTCTAAGGATTCGGCGTTCGAATGACTCGCATTTTGCCATTGCTTGGTTGGAGCATGAGATCCAAGTTGGTGCTCCGTAACAGATAACGGGTCTTATAAGGGCCTTATACAGGGTCAGTTTGGTTTTGGTGCTGAGACCTACTGTCTTGCGAAGAAGATAGTAGATGCTACTGACTGCACCGCGTGCCTTGCTGATAGCGAGCTGAAGGTGGGGTTTAAACTTGAGGAGTTCGTGCAGGGTTACTCCCAAGTATTTGATTGAAGTAGATCCGCTCACTGTGGTGTTCCCGATTCTCATTTTCAAGCGTTTAGCTTTCCTATGGATGCCTCTAGAACCTAAGTATCTAGATTTTCTCCTAGAAGTGCAGATTTGCGTTTTTCCCTCATTAATCTTGATTCCCCAACTACGGTAGTACCTGCAGAGATTTACAATGTATTTCTCAACCGCTTTGGCTGCCCTGTTGGGGTGGAGGTTCGAAGCGAAGATAAGCGTGTCGTCGGCGAATTGGATGAGTTCAACGCCGTCATTGGGGATCGGAACGTCAGCCGTGAAGATGTTGTAGAAAGTTGGCCCAGAAATGGATCCTTGCGGTACACCCGACGTTACCGGCAAGAGATCGGAGAATTCATTCCCCACGCTGACATAAAAATGCCTATCTTCGAAGAAACTTAACGCAAGTCTTATTATCGGGACAGGGAAGTCATTGTCTATCAATTTGTATATAAGTCCGTTTACCCACACGGAGTCGAAGGCCTTTTCCAAATCTAACGCACAAGCTACTGTGGGTTTATTGTTGACGTTAAGTCTTGAGACGACAGTGTCGTGTAGGTAGCTCAGCGCGTGCTGGGTTCCGTGTTTAGAACGGAATCCGAACTGGTGGTCAGGGATAACTTTGTTGAGATTACAATGCTGGACTAGCCCAATTGTCCATGCTTTCTCAAACAGTTTGCCAAGGTTCGATAATAGGGAAATGGGCCTGAAATTGCTTGGCTCGTTGGAGGTTCCTTTCTTTCGGATCGCAATAATTTTTGCAACTTTCCATGTGGATGGAAAGTAGCCGTTATTAATACAGTTGTTGAAAACTGCTAATAAAAACTTCAGTGAGGCTCTGGGGAGGTTCTTTATGACGAAGTTCGGGATTTCATCAGGCCCGGCTGACCTTTTACCGTTTAGGTTTCTGGTTAAGTCGGTGAGTTGAGGTAAACTCAGAAAATGTTGCGATTCCGATGGCTTGACTGAGGTGTTGGTTGTGGTGAATTTTGTTAGCTTCTTGGAGCTCTCAGAGACGAAGGCCTTGATTGTTGAGTCAACAATCGACAATATAGCCGGGTTGTTTTGAGGCGGAGGGGAATTGAGCTGAGTCTCAAAAGATTCCGCGAGAACTTGCGCTTTCCTAGCGTCACTGCAGATGTGCTCCCCGTTCTTGGAAAGAGCGATATTGCGGGACTTATGTTTGCCGGTTAGCCTGTTGATATGCTGAAACATATCTGGGCCGGGCTTAATATCTGCTAGCTTCCTTGTAAGTTCTTTGTTGCGGAAATTCGCCACTCTTTGCCGAATTATTGTACTCAGACAATTAATCCGGGAAAGCAATGCTTTATACTCAGCATTAACTTTATTTCCGAGTTTGTGGAAAATCCGTTTGAGTTTCCTACGCCATATTTGCCTGACTTTCATGTGGAGCATGATATCGTGGGGGACTGAGTTATATTGTAACTCGTCGACTTTGATAAGCCTTGTGTTTCTGCGTGTAGCAGTATTAATGGCATCTGTGGCCAAGGTGATGGCTTCGTCGATCTCCATGTCTGATAGATTGCGGTCAGTTGCGAGTTTTTTCAAGTTCAGCCTTGGTGCAAGGTCTGCCTTGAATTTGTCCCAATCAGTGTGGGCGAAGGACCTTACGGTGGTCATTACTCGCTTTCGCAGTTGGGAGGACGAGGACAGTTTGAGTTGTACTGCGAAATGGTCAGACATGCCTGGTAGAGTAGTGCACGATATCACTTGAAAGTTCAGGGAAGTTTCCTCAGATAGGAGGAAGTAGTCAATGGTTGATTGGCTACTGGGTCTTGTCGGAGTATCTGGCAAGACCAAATCGACATAGGCTGGCGAGTAAGGGTCTTGGATCCATTTAAGCAGGGTTTCCCCATTTCTATTGACTGCCGTATCGCCCCAGGAGGTGTGCCTAGAGTTGAAGTCGCCACCGAAAATGAGGTACTTGTACTTTAACTGGAGATTGCCCAAGATCTTAAGATCTTGTCCCAGTTGCTCAGTTAGACAGTTGCATTTGATGTAGACGGAAACTACCAAAATCCGTCTACCATCAGTGGTTTTTACTATTGCCGCCGCAGCGGAAGAGGTAAGCAGGTTTCGTATAACGACTTCCTCAAATTCATAGTCTTTTCTGACTAAAAGGGCAGCGCCAGTGTTGTTGTCGTTCCGGATAATATTATACCCGGTGAATTGCACGTTATGCCTGCTATTGAGGTGAGTTTCTGAAACGCAGTATAAGTCTGCTTTCAGACTGTCGATCAACACTTGGGCAGTGGCACGTTGGGCGAGTGAGATCAGGGACGCGGAGTTAAAGGTGACGATATTTAACTCCATAGGTTCATTATAAGTTTAATTGCAGCGAATTGCCGCTGCTCGTTGGTGGAGGCCGTCGCGAGGGATTGCACCAATTCGCGGAAGGCGTTTGGTGCGGGGGTGGGAGCAGGTTGTGCTGCCACTCTTGGTAAAGAGTTCCTGGCAGCTTGCGCGTACGAGACGCTGGGTCTGGCCAAGCTTTGTGACAGTTGTGTCACTGCGTGCTTGGCTCGGGAGCTTTCATTCGCTCTTCTTTGCTTGGCAGCTTCCTTCCTAGCTACCATTTCTTTATAAGCTGGGCACCCGCGGTAACTCGCTGGGTGGCCTGCTTGTCCGCAGTTGCAGCAGAGTACTCCTTCGGCTGCAGTTCTCGTACATTCCCCACGAGGGTGCGCTTTCGAGCACTTGACACATCTGTGTACTATTGTGCAGTTTTGCGCAATATGTCCGAAGTTTTGGCAGTTGTAACACTGCACTTCTTCGAAGCTCATGACTTTTTGCCATGAGATCTTTTGATGAAGGAGGTATCTAACCTTCATCACTTCGGTGAGCTCTTGTGAGGGATCGAACGTGGCTATAAATAGTCCCGATTGAGATTTCATCGGGAGGGTGGGGACTTCTTTATGCAGAGCTTTGTGTCTGCGGGTGACCAAGTTCGCCACCGTGTTGAGTTTGAACTCAGGGTGGTCGGCTTGCAGTTCCTTGCAGGATGTCCGTGGGGTTCGTTTCCCTGTGGAGCCCTGGGATAATTAGGGACTTATTTCGCAAAGAAGGCGGGGTCCGGGTTGTGGCGTTAAGCCCTTGCTCTTTCATGAGCGCGAAGACCTGGGCGTGTTCTTCCGCCGTCTCCGTAAAAATGAGGGTTCTATCCGCCCTCGTGTTTTTTAGGGATGCTTTCAATCCCTTAGCTTTAATTAATCGGAGGAACTGGGGCACGTTTAAATTGTAGCCGGTAATGGCTGGGATTTTAACTTTTTTGCTTTTCAATGACGGGGAAGGATTTGCGGATGGCTGTGGTGGCTGTGGTGGGGCGGTAACAATTTTGGCACTAACCTTGTTTTTCTTATAACTCTTCCGGCTCCGGACAAAGTTGAAGGGGTCCTCATCGATGATGACCTCAGGGAAGGCTGCAGGCGATCCCACGATGTCCATTGCGAGGGCTTCTTGTTGCTCCTGTTGTTGTTGTTGATGCTGTTCTTGATGTTGTTGATGCTGCTCTTGATGTTGCTGATGCTGTTCTTGTTGTTGCTGTTGCTGGTGTCTCCGTTGCTGCTGTACTGCTGGCGGCCCAGCGCGGACCGTCTCCTCCAGCGACGCTAGCTTCTCCTGCAGTTGCTTGATGAGCAGCTGCTGGCACTCCAATTGCTGTGCCATGGCTGCTCTTTCGCACTTCAGGTCTGCAATTTCCTTTTGCAGACCCAAAGTTTGCTCGTTGTCTTCGGGGCCCGTGCTCCCCTCCTCCTCGGATGACATCTCCCCAGGGAGTATTATCTTACTCCTCTTGGCGGACATTCTGTCCCCAAGCCCGTCCTACGTGGCTGATGGTCGTCTTCTGGTACTGTCTGAAATAACAAAAATTTCTATAGTTTTCTTTACAATTTACTATACAGTGTCTCAATCATTTTGAGACGCACTGTATATTATGCACTGGGCGATACTTCCTTTGGGGTATCTTATTCCACTCTGGGTATTCCACTTTCACTTTTTGTTTTTTTTTTTCTTTTCTACCACTCGGAACTAGTGATTTTAACAAATCACCACGCACTGTACTTTTCAATTCTCTGCGACACATCTGTTCGCTACGAAGTCTCGGAGCGAACTGTGTATAAAGTTTTTAAGTTTAAGTTTTTTATTTACCATAGTGACTTACTTCTAATACATTATTAATTACTTTCTAGCTTAGATATTAAGCTTAACTAACTTAACTTTATTTCAATGGGTGGCTATTACAATTGTTTGGCCTACCCGACCTTCTGTGTAAATTATTACTTTACTTGTATTAATTTTAATACATATATCTTCACAATTATTTGTATTCAACTGAACTATTTAAAAGACTGCGCTTGCACTAAAAGCGCCAGAAGGCATTACTTACTTACTTAAAATACTTAAAACTAACTAAGTCTAAACTTAATCTAACTTAATCTAACAATAAATACTTAACCTACTATATACAATAGCACATTACATATCTTGTGCTTAGCCTCGATGTACCCCTACCAGGCAGGGAGAATCATATAGGGAAAGGATGGCGGGTTTAAGAGCTTCGCTCACTATTTGGCAGGGCCTTAGGTAGTTGGCCAATGGGAAGGTGCTACCCTGTTGGTAGAGTTGCCGGATTAGTGGATTTGGATGGTTCTCCGTTCTTTCGAAGAACCGTTCCACTAAGTTGAGAACGAATTCTCGAAGAGGTTGTACCTTGGCGCGCCGATATACCTCGGCGTTTTTTCCAACCTTCTTAGTTTTCCAATTATAGGAAAGACCAGTGCAGTATCTTAATATCCGGCGTTCGAATGCCTCACATTTGGACATGGTTCGGGTGGAGCAAGTGATCCACGTGGGCGCTCCATAGCAGATAATGGGTCTGATCAGGGTCTTGTAGAGAGTCAGTTTGGCCTTGGTGCTGAGTCCTACCTTCTTTCGAAGAAGAAAGTAGATCCTACTGAATGCACCGCGTGCCTTACCGATAGCGAGCTCAAGATGTGGCTTGAACTTAAGGAGTTCGTGAAGTTTAACTCCTAAGTACTTGATGGTCTGGGAATTGCTCACTATAGTGTTTCCGATCTTCATTTTCAAGCGTGTAGCTTTTCTATGGATTCCTCTAGAACCTAGGTATCTAGCTTTCCTCCGGAAGGTGCAGAATTGCGTTTTGGCCTCATTAATTTTAATGCCCCATGCCAGGTAATATTTGCCAAGGCCTTTCAAATATCTCTCGACCGCTTTGGCTGCCCTGTTGGGGTGGAGGCTTGAAGCGAAGATGAGTGTATCATCGGCATATTGAATGAGTTCGGTGCCGGTCTCAGGAGTTGGGACGTCAGCCGTGAAGATATTATAAAAGGTGGGTCCAGAAATGGATCCTTGCGGTACTCCCGATGTTACCGACAAGAGATCGGAGAATTCATTCCCCACACTGACGAAGAAATACCTATCTTCGAAGAAGCTTAGTGCAATTTACCCATACGGAGTCAAAGGCCTTTTCTAAGTCTAATGCACATGCTACAGTTGGTTTATTATTGACGTTAAGTCTTGCTACGACGGTGTCGTGAAGGTAGCTAAGTGCATGTTGAGTTCCGTGCTAGCTGCGGAACCCGAACTGATGGTTCGGTATAATCTCTTTGAGGTTGCAATATTGGACTAGCCCGATTGTCCATGCTCTCTCAAAGAGTTTGCCTAAATTGGATAATAATGAAACGGGTCTAAAGTTGTTAGGCTCAGTAGAGAAGCCTTTTTTCCGGATCGCAATTATTTTAGCTACTTTCCAGGTGGTGGGAAAAGTAGCCATTATTTATGCAGTTATTAAATACTGCCAGCAAAAATTTGATGGAGACTCGGGGAAGTTGCCTAATTACGTAATTAGGAATTTCGTCAGGTCCGGCTGATTTTTTACCGTTTAGGTTTGAGATCAAGGCGGTGAGCTGTGATAAACTCAGAAATTGTTGCGAATCCGTTGGTTTTACCGAGGAGTTCGTTTGGGAGAATGTGACTAATCTATTTGAATGCCTAGAGACAAAGTCGGCGATAGTTGTTTCAACCATCGACACTATTGCCGGGTTACTTTGAGGCGGAGGGGTATTGAGCTGAGACTCAAATGATTCCGCAAGGACTTGCGCCTTTCTGGCGTCTCCGCAGATTGGTTCCTTGTTCCTGGTAAGAACGAAGTTACGGGACTTATTTTTCCCCGCTAGCCTATTTATATGTTGAAACATATCTGGCCCGGGTTTAATATCTGCGAGATTACGGGTTAATTCTTTATTGCGGAATTGCGCCACCATTTCCCGGATAATTGTACTCAGGCAATTAATCCGGGAGAGCAATGCTTTGTATTCAGCATTAACTTTATTTCCATTTTTATGGAAGTTGCGCTTGAGGTTCCTGCGCCAAATCTGTCTGACCTTCATATGTAGCATGATATCATGCGGGAGTTTGTTGTATACAAACTCATCGACTTTGATAAGCCTGGTATTTCTGCGTGTAGCAGTATTGATGGCGTCCGTGGCCAAAATGATTGCTTCGTCGATTTCTTTGTCCGACAGATTGCGATCTGTAGCGAGTTTCTTCAAGTTCAGCCTTGGTGCTAAATCTGACTTGAATTTGTCCCAATCAGTGTGGGCGAATGACCTGATGGTTATCTTAACTCGCTTCTGCAGTTGTGAAGTTGAGGCCATTTTGAGTTCAACTGCAAAATGGTCCGACATACCTGGCAAGGTTTTACAGGAAGTTACCTGAAAACTTTGCTTGGTTTCATCAGACAGCAGGAAAAAGTCAATGATGGATTGACTAGCGGGTCTTGTCGGCGAATCCGGCGAGACCAACTCAAGGTTGGCTGGCGTGAAAGGGTCGTGGATCCAGTTATACAGGGTTTTCCCATTTAAATTTTCTGCCTTATCGCCCCAGGATTTGTGCCGTGAGTTAAAGTCGCCACCGAAGATAAGATATTTGGATTTTAACTGGAGATCGCCCAAGACTTTTAAGTCATGGCCCAGTTGCTCACTTGGGGAATTGTATTTGAAATAAACGGAAACTACCAAAATCCGTTTATTATCGGTAGTTTTAACTATTGCCGCTGCAGCGGAACAGACTAGTAAGCCCTCGATGACGACTTCCTCAAAATGGTAGTCTTTTTTGACTAGAAGAGCAGCGCCCGTGTTGCTGTTATGCCGAATAGTGGTATATCCGGTGAAATTGACATTATGTCTGTGGTTTAGGTGGGTCTCCGAAACGCAGAATATGTCTGCTTTCAGAGTATCAACCAACGCTTGGGCAGTGGCACGTTGGGCGTGTGAGACCAGGGACGCGGAGTTAAATGTGACTATATTTAACTCCATAAGTTCATTAATAATTGGATTGCGGCAATCTGCCGTTGCTCATTCGTTTGGGCGGAAGCGAGGCTTTCGACCAAGTTCCTGAAGGCCAGTTTGTTGCCTTGTGGAGCTTGAGGTGCAGCTCTAGGAAGAGTATTCCTAGCTGCTTGGGCGTACGATACACCTGGCCGGGACAAGCTTTGTGACATCTGTGTCACCGTTTGCTTGGTCCTCGCCGTTTCAGCATTTTTTCGCGCCCTGCCAGCTTCCCTTCTGGCAACCATATCTTTGTATGCCGGGCATCCGCGGTAGTTGGCAGGATGTCCGGTCTGGCCGCAATTGCAGCAATGCGGCGCCTCCGCCGATGGTGTGGGGCATTCCCCGCGAACGTGTTTCTTTGCGCACTTCACGCACCTGTGCACAATGGAGCAGTTAGGGGCAATGTGCCCGAAGTTCTGGCAGTTGTAGCACTGCACTTCTTCAATTGGCTTGACTTTCTCAAGCGAAATCTTCTGGTGAAGTATATACTTAATTTTCAATACTTCACTGAGCTCTTGGGAGGGCTCGAAGGTGGCTATGAAAAGTCCCGATTGTGACCTCATCGGGAGTGCCGGGTTCTGGCTGTGCAGAAGCTCATCTGCACGCGTAATTAAGTTGGCCACAGTTTTTACTTTTAATTGCGGGTAATCTTCATTGAGTTCCCGCAATATGTCTGCTGGGTCTGTCTCCCTGTGGAGACCGCGAATAACCAGCGACTTTGTTCTAAGAGTCGGTGGGGTGCTGGTGGTGGCGTGAAGCCCTTTCTCTCTTATGAGAGCGAAAATTGCAGCATGGTCTTCTACCGTCTCGGCGAAGATGAGGGTCTTGTCAGCCCTCGTGTTCTTCAGGGTTGCTTTCAACCCTTTTTCTTTCAGAAGTTTCAGGAATTGCGGTACATTTAGTCTGTACCCAGTTATCGGGGGAATTTTGGGTTTCTTAGGGGTGGCTGCTTGGGGAGAGGATTTTGGTGTGGTTGGTGGGGCACTTACAGTGATTGCACTAACCTTAGTCTTATTTGATGCATTCTTCTTTCGGACGACGAAGTTGAAGGGGTCTCCTTCCTCCTCCTCGATGATGACCTCCGGGCACATGCCGTCATCTTCTTCTGGCTGCTGTTGCTGTCGTTGTTGTTGCTGCTGCTCCTGTCGCTGTTGTTTCCGTTGCTGCTGCTGTTGATGCCGTTGATGGTTAAGTAGCTGCTGCTGTTGTTCTTGTTGCGCCGGCTGCTTCCCGGCCATGTTGGCTGCTTGCAGATCAGCCATCTGCTGCTGCAGTTGTTTTATGAGTGCCAGCTGGCACTCCAATTGTTGGGCCATGGCGGCCTTTTCTTGTTCGAGCTCTGCAATCTTGCTGAGCAGGCTCGAATTTCCTTCCACCGATGTAGGGCCCATGGCTCCCTCCTCCTCTGATGACATTTCGTCAGGCAGAATAATCTTGCTTCTCTTGGCGGACATTATTGTCCCCAAGCCCGTCCTCGTTGGTGCCGACTTCACTGAAATTGAACAATAGAACAGTTATATTTACTAGCACTGTAGTATACAGTGTCTCAATAATCTTGAGATGCACTGTATGGCTACGGAACGATACTTCCTTTGGATGTTATTCTTCACACTGGAAATCACTTTCACTTTCCACTTTTGGTTATTTTACTTTGACTTTTTCAAATCAGCGAAACACTCTGCCGCAGGTCTGCTCGCTACGAAGACTCGAAGCGAACTGCTGTGTATAAAGGTTTTGTGTTCATCTTATCTAAGAAATTTCAACGCACATTTTTCTACCCCTATACAGCTACAAAACTACGAGACATACGTACATATTACAACCGTAGATGTTACGCTCACCCTAAACAAACAAACTGCCTATCTTCGAATACTGTACACATATAGGCACGTATATTAATTGATCGTACCCATATTTCCGATTTACTTCTTATATCTATCTCAATTAGGCTCCACCCGCAAAGTTCATTAGCACGCATATACTATATAGCTACATACACACATGTCTCGTTGGAATAATTGATATTTATATACAAATGATTAAAGAACTAAACAAAATAATTCTTTTCCACCCAATTTATACGAACTTACTTCGTTGTAGTATTGATGAATTGATTTGTGATGATGACGTCGTGCAGGTTGTAGAGTGCACGAAATTCATAAAAAATTGTAAAGTTTTAGCCTCTATAACTTTGTTACTAATAGTAGGATTTTCTTCAAACTTAGCCAAATTGTGCATTATGTTCTTCGTTATATGCATGCCAAATTTTGTGCTTCTGGGATGAACATAAGGGGGGTGCCGGGTAAATTTCTAAAATGTGGAAATATACTATTATTAACTTTATTTGTGTAGATATTGGAACCGGATATATTTTGAGGCCTAGATTTCGTAGAGATGCACTACTGAGATTTTTTTCAGATTTTTCGGTTGGATAGGTTCTGAGAACGAGACCTGTTACACTTTTTGGGGGTCATATTTTGAGCCCTCACTTCCCTACGTTTCACCCAATATCAAATATTGAACCAGTTTCGAAAAGTACTTATCGAGACCTTTCATTTGATACCCCACATGGCTACATTCTGTGAAAAAAAAATTTTCACCCTCCATTCACATGTATGGGGAGCCCCCCTTAAACTTAACACAAAATGGCGCCACTTACTGCATGTAAAGGGATCACCAGATTACATACTCTTACTAATTTTCGTGACAATCGGTTCAGCCGTTTCCGAATAAATCGGCTGTGACAGACAGACAGACAGACAGACAGACAGACACACGGACTCTAGGTTGCTTATAGCCAGGGTGGTGACCTCGATCATGCTCTATGCGACCCCAGTTTGGAGGGAGGCGTTGTGGATGTCAGGGAATGCTACCAAACTGAGTTCAGTCTACAGGAGGACAGCCTTGAGGGTATGCTCTGCCTTCAGGACTGTCTCAGATGATGCAGCATTCGTTATCTCTGGAATGATGCCCATTGACATCTTGGCAGATGAGATGGCGAATATATACCATGCAAAGCCAACCTCTTCCTCATCGCGGACAAAGAACGCTGAGAGGGAGAGATCCATAAATAGATGGCAAGAGCGATGGGAACGCTCGGGAAAGGGCCGGTGGACGCACAGGCTCATTCCTGCCATCAAGGAGTGGTTGGAGAGACGACACGGTGAGATTAATTATAATCTCACCCAGTTTCTCACGGGACATGGCGGATATCTCCAATACCTTCACAGGTTTAAATTGGAGACCTCACCCGACTGTCCAAATTGCGATGGAGTCCCAGAGGACCCAGAGCATGTATTCTTCCACTGTCCGAGATTTGTGGAAGAAAGGAGGAACCTAGAGGAGACTCTAGGAGAGGTGCTGGTACCAGAAAATCTGGTACCGAAAATGCTAGCACATCAAGAGAATTGGGATGCGGTCAACTCCATGATCGCATCTATTCAAGATAAATTGCGAAAGGCAGAGGAAAGGAGAAAAGCGCGGTCACGTGCGCCGCGTATAGAAGAAATGGGATTAAGCTAGAGTGAGCTGACTCCGCCCCGTGATGTAATACGTTATGGTGGTTCCGCGGGGCAGGGAGGGAGTCGGGGGTGGTTTTAGTGGGTAAAAATCCCACACACTGGTGTGTCCAGACCAGTGTCTTTTGAAGATTTTCACCTCCTCAAAAAAAAAAAAACAAAAAAAAGACAGACAGACGGACAGACGCACAGACGCACAGACACCGTCTCGATTGTAATAAGGTTTTGTTTCACACAAAACCTTAAAAACCATTAGTTGTGAAACGCCATTACATCCAGGTTGCGCTAATGCCCCAAGTAATTTCATAATGTAGTTCTTCGTTGGCTGATAGCATTGATCCGATATATATAATCACTCAGTGATAGGGGCTGATAGTCACTATCGACAAAAATGCTGCTTTATTCAGATTCAATCTGCTCGAAATCAACTTTGCCTTGAGATAATAGGAAAACTTCATCTGCGTAAAGCAGCATGCAGGGCGTTGGACGTTGAATGTACCGTGTCACAGTGTCCATAATAAGAACAAAGAGGAGTGGTGAGAGGGCGCTTCCTTGATAAACACCGACGGAGGCACGAAGCGGTTTTGATACAGCCCCCACATTTCAAACTTTATTTTCCGAATCGTGGTAGAGCAATTGAGTCCAGCATACGAGTTCCTCTGATACTAAGTGTTGTTGTAGAGCATGCCAGATGAGTTCGTACGGCACACGGTCAAACGCCTTTCCTAGATCCAGAAATGCAATGTAGAAAGGGTGATGCTTATCATGGTGCGACAAACTACGCTTATATATAGTTGTCATTCATCCTTTCGTGCGATATAGGGGGTCACCCTCTGCTGCGCGTCATTGTTCACAGTTTCCTGAAATGCTCTTGAGCACCCTCACGACTTTTCGAGACGCTCGCACTCCTTCTCTATTGTCTTACGCCAACTGTTTTCAGGGCGGCCAACTCGTCGGCCATCTGGGAAGAGTGGATTCCACTGCTTGGCGTAGCCCACAGTGCAATTGTCGCCCATCCTTAATATGCGATCTATTGCGATAAGACAGACATCGAATCGATTCTAATAAGGTTTTGTTTCACACAAAACCTTAAAAAGACAAAAAGAAGCTCCGCCCGGAAATAATAATTATTTCCAAGAAGGAAATATGTCCTATGCCGACCGATATGTCCGGCCTCCGAAAAGTGAAATCAGACCCGGAACTGATGGATTTGGGAGATAGTGTAAGCCGTATCAGGCGAACGCAGAGAGGGGATCTGTTGTTGGAACTAAGTAGATCCGCCGACAAGTCGGCTGATAACTTCCGCGGCAACATGGAAAAGGAGAGGAAGCTGAGGTAAGAGCGCGGAAACAGGAGATAGTGGTTGAATGCAAGGACCTAGGTGAGGTAACTTCACGGGAGGACATTTTTGCTGCGCTAAAGCAATAGTTCACCCTTAGCGATATAGACCAGAATGCCATAAAAAGGATGAAGAAAGTATATGGAGGCACACAGACCGCTATTATTAGTTTGGCGGCGGAATCAGTTATAAAATTGTTTACCGATGGCAAGGTAAGAATAGGTTGGATCGTGTGCCCGCTCAGGGAGCAAATATCTCTAAAGAGATGCTTTAAAGGCCTCGATTTCGGCCATTTTGCGGCGTCATGCATTAGCCAGCAAGATAGGTCGAGAGAGAAGTTGCAGGAAATGTGGAGAAGAGGGTCACCTCATCAAAGATTGCACTGGAGATCCATGGTGTATGCTATGTAGTGGGAAAGAGGGCGTGGACGACCGGCATGTTGCGGGAAGCAGCAGATGTCTGGTATATAGGAGGGAGCTGAACCGGAGAGGCAAATGAGATTGATGCAAATCAATCTCATTCGAGAGTCGAATGTGATGTCGCGGTAATTTGGGAGCCGTACAGAAACCACGGCAGTGAGACTTGGGCGGTGGATGCATGATTTCAACGCGTGGGCTCTGCAGTGCAGAAGCCGATCGACGAACAACAGAGGTCAAATTGTGCAGGAGTCGTTTGCGGAGCTGGACATCGTGCTGGCCAACGTTGGATGCATGCCTACCTTTCGAGGTAGAGGGTCGAGTTCGATCGTTTACCTGACATTTGTTAGCACTTCACTGGTGAGCGGATGGCTTGGCAAGTGAGTGAGCACTACACCCACAGTGACCACCAGGCCATCTTCCTTCCGCATTAAAAACCGAAGGAAGCAATCAACGACGCTCTGGAGATAGAAAGGCTAAAGCGGTTGGCTGGTCTATCGGAGGTTTCGAAGGAGGAGACATTGCTGGCGGCATTGGAGGGAACCCACTGATCCGAATGGAAAAGTGGTGGAAAGGGTCACACAGCTGTCTCAGCAGTGCAACCGAAGTCATGCGACTGCTACGATGCCACGACGACGTTTGCACCACGGCCAAGAGGCCAAACTACTGGTGGAACACAGAGATCCCTGCTTAATCCTCCTGTCTCCGAGCAAGGAGACTTTCCCACAGGACAAGGGGAAGACCGGAGCACCAGGAGCGTGAGGAGGAATACAGAGATCTAGCGAAGCAACCTTAAGAAGGCCATACGAAGAAGCAAGCGGGAATGCTACTAGAAGCTCTGCATGGAGGCTAATTCGAATCCGTGGGGTACAGCCTACCAAGTTGTAATGAACAAGATTCTGCGGGGAAAAATCACCTCAAGTGTCATGCTCACGGCTCTTGTTGCAAATAATTACAACTCTCTTCCCGCAGCGGGAGCAGGATGAAAGAGAACCCCAACTGGCAGCTCAGCAGGACTTCTTCTCGATCCTTGATGTTACCGAGGAGGAACTTCGGGAAATCTGCAGACGTACTGGGGATAGCAAGGCTCCGGGATTGGACGGAATTCCGAACAAGGCTCTGAAGGTGGCGGTCAAGACCAGACCAAGGTGGTTCGCAAGCACATTTGAGTTTGCGGGTGGTCCTTCAGAGCGGCAATATGGGTTTCGGCGAGCCCGTTCTACGGTTGATGCAGTAGGAAAGATCGTGCAATTGGCTCGAAATGCAATGGCCATGGGCAAATGCTGTGCTCTGGTGACGCTGGACATCAAAAATGCTTTTAACTCAGCCAACTGGGGCTGGATTAAGGGCGCTTTGGCCAAACTGGGTGTTCCTAGCTACTTGGCTCGGCTCATCGAGAGTTACTTTTCGGACAGACTTCTCTGGTACGAGACGGACGACGGGCCGAAGGAGTACATTGTGACAGCAGGTGTGCCTCAAGGTTCTGTATTGGGACCGCTGCTGTGGAACATAATGTACGACTGGAGTGCTTGGCCTACGCGCGCCGGAGGAGACAACGCTGATTGGTTTTGCGGACGACCTGGCGGTAGTTGCAATTGCAAAGCATCCCGAGGATGTGGAGCTTTAGTGCAAATGAAGCCATTCATATCATCAAGCTATGGTTACGAATGGCCAAGCTAGACCTGGCGAACGAAAAGACGGAGGCGGTCCTCATTACCAACCGTAGGAAGAACAATACGGTTAATATCCGGGTTGGTAATAGTGAGCTCGTCTCAAAATCAATTGTCAAATACCTTGACACCTTATGAGCGGAAGAAGGCAGCAAATGCTACCTCATCCCTTGCAAGGGTGATGCCTAACGTGGGAGGGCCGAAGTATAGCTGCAGGCTACTCATTCGCGGGAGTGGTGACGTCGATACTGCTATACGCGGCCCCTGTCTGGGCGGGAGCGTCGAACCACGCTGTAAACCTGAGGAAGATAAGTTCGGCATACTGGCCAATCACACAGCAGCGCATTTAGGACGGCATCGACGGAGGCAGTGTGTGTAATCCCGGGAATGATCCCTATAGATCTTCTACCGAGCAAGGCACACTGGCTCTAGGAAAAACGGAAGGCAAATCCAGGCGAGGTGAATGCGGATTTCCGAAAAGCCATCAGGAGAGAGTTGTGTGGCAAGTGGCAACAACGGTGGGATAACTCCGACAAAGGCCGGTGGACCCATACATTAATCCCGTGTATCGAGAAATGGGTCGACCGAAAGCACGGAGAAAAGAATTACCACCTTACACAGTTCCTTACGGGACACGGTGCAACCTGTCGCAGGAGCGTCTTTCTAAGATTTCCACCTCCGTCTATAAAATATATATATATATATAACGGTTATTCGTCTCCATAATCAACATCTTAGAGCGAATAACAGAGGTATGCGCAGAAGGACTTTACCGTTTTGGGTGTTTCGACACAACAAAAGAGTCGAAAAGTTGAGAAAGGAGATTGGTCGTGTCACGCCAGCACTCCTTGGAAATCCATCACCAAGAGTGCACAGATGCGTGGTGAACATCATTGGAAACTACCATCTGTCCAATGATATGCCAATCGAAGAAATCCTCGAGGTGCTGAAGCAGAAACTTGCGGTATGCTCCAATCGCATCCGTAGGTATCAGAAAAGCTTTCAGCGAAGGACAGACAACACCTTGTTCTTCCAGAACCAACGGGGATTCTACGAAAAATCTCACCAACTCAGATAGGGAAAAGTAACATCGATCTGGATCAGGCAGAAAACTTATGGAGAAGTGTTTGGAGCGAATCCAGCCGTTGCAATTTAGAAGCAGCGTGGCTCCCACACCTTATTGCGTTCATGCGAGGCCCTCCCCGAAATGACCATGCCTGACATTACTGAAGTCGACGTTGAAGCAGCCCTTGACAAAGCAGGTAACTGGAAGGCGCCAGGAGTTGACAAGATTCACAACTTCTGGCGGAAGCGGTTCAAGAGCACTCACAGGATATTGGCAAATCAATTTAATCAGATGATTGCCGATCCTGATTTTGTTCCACCATTTTTCACCAAGGGGATAACTTTCCTCATCCCAAAGGAACAGGGTGCCTCTTGCCCTTCAAAATGTCGACCAATTATTTGTCTTCCTACCATCTACAAAGTCTTCACTTCAGTTCTGTGCGCGAACATCTCAAAACATCTTGATGTTCATAAATTGATAGCTGAGGAGCAAAAAGGTTGCGCAAAAGGCTCCCGAGGCTGGAATGAACAGCTTATAATCGATATGGTAGCTGTAAAGCAGGCTGTCCATCAGAAACGAAATATCTCGACATCCTACATCGATTATAAATCAGCCTTGGACTCCATATCACATTCGTGGTTACTACAAATGCTACGCTTGTACAAAATTAACCTGAATGTCGTTCTTCTCCTCAGAACAGTGATGAAGAATTGGAGCACACAGCTATCGGTATCCTCACAAACATCAGGAGAGATACCAATCAGGCGTAGCATTTTCCAAGGCGACTCTCTAAGCCCAGTGTGGTTTTGTTAGGCTTTGAATCCACTGTCCCATTTTTTGCATGAAAGTAAATATGGGTTGCAAGTCAAGCATGGCATATTGTCGAAATGTACATTAAGCCATTTGATGTACATTGACGACACCAAGTTGTATGCCAAAGATGAGAACCAACTTCGCTCCTTCCTGGACATCATCATCCAGTTCAGCAGGGATATCGGCATGCAGCTGGGTTTCGAAAAATGTCGCATAAAAACAATTGTTCGGGGAAAACACACTGACAACGAAGGATACAGCCAAAATAACATGCAAATTGAGGGTATGAATTCAGACGGCGTATACAAGCATATTGCAAGCAACAACACCCGCTGTGGCACTAATAAAATCAAAGTTGCTGGGCGAATTTGAACGGCATCTGGATCTTGCCCTGAAAACTGAGCTGTTCGGCAAAAATAAAATCATGGCAATCAACACCTTCGCCATTCCCGTCCTTCTTTATACTTTCGGTGTGATACAGTGGAGTAATACGGATTTAGAATCTGTCAATAGACGGGTAAGGGTAGTTCTTGCAAACAACAACCTGCATTATTGATCTATCGAAAAATTGAAGATCACCATCCCACGTCTTCAGGGAGGAAGGGGGTACTTGATTTGAAAATATTGCACTATAATCAAGAGCATTTCCTTCGTGAGTTTTCCTTTGAGAAACAATCCTCTAGCCAGTTACACCAGGCTACCGTCTTGGCAGATAATCAATTATCTCCTTTGAACTGGAGAAGCAGAGAATGGGATCCCATGTCGAATGATACTTCAATCCAACAGAGATCGACATGTGGAAAGAGAAACCCATTCACAAAGGCCATATAAAAAATTTGTTGTTGTCAGGCATTAACATCGAAGCCTCCAACAAATGGTTGACTTGTTCTATAAGACCGAAGCATTCCTAACTTCAATTCAGGATATTTCGCTCCCAACAAAAAATTATAAACGGTACATTCTTCACGACTCCTCAATCACCAACTCCAGTTGTAGGTTATGCAACTGTGAAGAGGAACAGTACCGAGTACACCAATCGTCATAATTCCGTCTGCAAGATTCTCCATCAAAACCTTGCTTTGAAATATGACTTAGTGGCAACCTACCATCCTTATTATAAGTATACTCCGCAGAGAATCTTGGAAAGTGATTGGGTCAAACTATTGTAGGATCACACTATTGCCACCGACCACAGTGTTAATCATAACAGACCCGATCTAGTTCTGCTTCTGAAAGAAGAACAAGCGTACTTCATAGTCGATGTAGCCGGGCCGTTGGACCGGAACACTGTTGAAAAACAGCACGAAAAAATCCGGAACTACGGCTCCTTGGCAGACGATATGAAGCAGACTTGGTCCGACGCTCTTGGTCCGACTTCACCCCATTCAGAGGATTGAAAGATCGATCCTTCAAGTTAAGTGGAGTCAGTCCACAGTCTGTCTTACAGACAGCGGCATGGAAGGGACTCGCCTGCTTTTTGCTGTAAAAATAAGCGCGCAGCGAGTCCTCCTGGCGATGATGTTGTGTCGCCACGTCAACCACGGCCCTACCTCCGATGTCACGAGGCAGGTTCATCCGCTCCACGGCAGACTTTGGAAGGTACATTCGGAATTTGGAGATAGTTGTCCGTATCCGCCGCTGGACGTTTTCCAGATCGGTCTTCGTCCACGACAATGTTCCGAATGCATAAGCCAGTGAAGGAATAGCGAATACATTCAATGCGCTCATTTTATTCTTCCCCGAGAGATGCGATTTCAGCACCAGCTTTACACGTCGCAGGAATTCGGACAGCAGAGCTTCCTTCAGATCACCAACTGGAGCATGGGTTCCTTGCAGAATTCCTAGGTACTTGTAGAAGTCTGTCTCGGTCACAGCTTCGATGTGGAGGTCATCAATGCTATGTCCGGCATGTGGCTCGTGATGACCTTTGCGGATGGCTTGGATTCGACATTTGTCTAATCCAAACTCCATCCGAATATCACGGCTGAACATGTCTATTATTCGTAACAGACTTCTGAGATGGCTGTCAGTACCAGCATACAGCTTGATGTCATCTAGGTACATCAAGTGTGTCAGTTCGCACTTAGCACGTAGGCCATGCTTTATTGCAAAACCATGTACTCTAGCATCATTCACTACCCATGAAAGGCGGTTCAGTGCCATACAAAGCCAAAGAGGACTCAACGAATCCCGCTGGAAGATGCCCCTCCGTATACGGATGGGCTCTGAGGTATTAGCACCCTCAGATGTACGCACCGATAAGGTGGTATGCCACCCTTCCATGACTGTCGCCAAAAACTTTATTAGTTTCGCATCAATGCGATACAGATGTAGGATGTCGATTAGCCAGGTATGCGGAACGCTATCAAAAGCTTAGGCATAATCGATATAGCAACTGAAGAGCTTTCTTTGACCTCTAGTTGCTTGTCCTACAACTACCGAGTCCTACCCAACTCGGCAGCCCTTCTGCTCCCCGGACAGAATGTTGTTAGCCTCGAGGTGCGCATTGATCCTTCCACTAATAATGGACGTGATGAATTTGTAGAGGGTTGACAAGCAAGTGATCGGTCTTGCGCCAGCGGGGTCCTGCACCGTGTCCTTCTTAGGGATAAGGTAGGTAATCCCCGCAGTGAGGAAAGGTGGAAATTCCTCCGGCCGAGGCCAAGCATTTAGGCTCGGACGATCCTACCTACTTAAAAACTAAAAGGGGCACTGATGGTGGTGGCCGGTGGTAGGTCAGTGGGAGAATCCGTCCAGTACTCCCCGCAACATCGAGCACGTATGCAGAATGGTGTACTTCTGCATGGTTTGAGCCAGACTGTGCGAAAGTCCCAGGACATCAAGGGAAGCCGTGAGGGATTTAGGTACAATACCTGTAGCTGACAATATTATGGGAACTACAACCACCCGCTCGAGACGCCAAATTTCTTTGATTTCCCGAGCCAGTGGCTCATAGTTCATCTTCTTCTCCACGTATTTCCGTTCAATGTTGCTATTATGGGGGATAGCAACATCAATAATAAACGCGGAGCGACCCGTCTTGTCAACTAACAGTACGTCAGGCTTGTTGTGTGCGGTATGGCGATCAGTCAGAACTTGCCGGTCCCAATACATGCTGTAAGCAGAACTATCAAGTACTGCTTGCGGCTCATATCGGTAAACCGGACATGTCCCCGTGATCAGCCCATGCTTGTATGCAAGGTTTTGATGGATAACCTTACATACAGTATTATGCCTGGTGATGTATTGCACCGGTGCCATAACAGTACAGCCACAGAAATGAGATGGTCCAACGTCTCTAACGCCGAACCACACATTCTGCACTGGTCGTTCTCCACCCGTTCTTTCATGATGAGCTTTTTATAAGCTCGGGTGGCGACCACGCCATCCTGAATGGCACACATGAACCCCTCCGTCTCAGCAAAGAGCTCCCCATCACACAGCCATCTGTTCGACAAATGCAAATCGACAAATGGCTGCCAAAGACAATTCACGTGTTTACCGTGCATTGCCTTCGACTTCCATTCATCGATCCGCTCTTGGTCCGACTTCACCCCACTCAGAGGATTGAAAGATCGATCCTTCAAGTTAAGTGGAGTCAGTCCACAGTCTGTCTTACAGACAGCCGCATCCAAGGGACTCGCCCGCTCTTTGCTGTGAAAATAAGCGCGCAGCGAGTCGACTTGGCGATGATGTTGTGCCGCCACGTCAACCACGCCCCTACCTCCGATGTCACGAGGCAGGTTCATCCGCTCCACGGCAGACTTTGGGTGATGCATTCGGAATTTGGACATAGTTGTCCGTATCCGCCGCTGGACGTTTTCCAGGTCGGTCTTCGTCCACGGCAATATTCCAAATGCATAAGCCAGTGAAGGAATAGCGAATACATTCAACGCGCTTATTTTATCCTTCCCCGAGAGATGCGATTTCAGCACCAGCTTTACACGTCGCAGGAATTCGGACAGCAGAGCTTCCTTCACATCACCAACTGGAGCATGGGTTCCTTGCAGAACTCCTAGGTACTTGTAGAAGTCTGTCTCGGTCATAGCTTCGATGTGGAGGTCACCAATGCTATGTCCGGCATGTGGCTCGTGATGACCTTTGCGGATGGCTTGGATTCGACATTTGTCTAATCCAAACTCCATCCGAATATCACGGCTGAACATGTCTATTATTCGCAACGGACTTCTGAGATGGTTATCAGTACCAGTATACACCTTGATGTCATCTAGGTACATCAAGTGTGTCAGTTCGCACTTAACACGTAGGCCATATTTTATTGCAAAACCGTGCCCTCTAGCATCATTCAGTAGCCATGAAAGGGGGTTCAGTGCCATACAAAGCCAAAGAGGACTCAATGAATCCCCCTGGAAGATGCCCCTCCGTATACGGATGGGCTCTGAGGTATTAGCACCTTCAGATGTACGGACTGATAAGGTGGTATGCCACCCTTCCATGACTGTCGCCAAAAACTTTATTAGTTTCGGATCAATACGATACAGATGTAGGATGTCGATTAGCCAGGTATGCGGAACGCTATCAAAAGCCTTGGCATAATCGATATAGCAACTGAAGAGGTTTCTTTGGCCTCTAGTTGTTTGTCCTACAACTATTGAGTCGATAATGAGTTGTTCTTTGCAACCCCTTGACCCAACTCGGCAGCCCTTCTGCTCCTCGGACAGAATGTTGTTGGTCTCGAGGTGCGCATTGATCCTCTCCACTAATAATGGACGTGATGAATTTGTAGAGGGTTGGTAAGCAAGTGGTCGGTCTTGTGTCTCCAGGGTCCTGCACCGTGTCCTTCTTAGGGATAAGGTAGGTAATCCCCGCAGTGAGGAAAGGTGGAAATTCCTCCGGCCGACTCATGACCTCATTTATACTGCGTGCCAACCGACTGTGTACGCTGGTAAATTTCTTATACCAGAAATTCTGCACCCGATCCAGACCTGGGCCCCTCCAGTTCTTCGAGATGTTTATGGCTCGTCGAACTTCCTCTTCGGTAACATCCGCGAAATTCATGCCAGGTGTATTGGCATGGCGGGTGCCTTCGGCGGTGATCCACACAGCATGCTCAGCATGCTGGGCAGGTAACCCCCAAAGTCCACCCCAATACTCTTTCGCTTCCGTCACCGAGAACTGTATTGTCTGGGCGCTCGGTTGGGATTCGTTGAGAGATCTGAAAAAGCTCCGCTGGTTCCTCGCGTATGTTGCATTCTGGACACGTCTGGAATAACTTTCGCCATACCGTCGTAACCGACTGCATATGACAGAAAGTTTCTGTTTTAGTGTGTCCAGAATTTCAACAACGGGTGTCTCACAGGGGATGGCATAGTTCCGGTAAACCCTCTGCACTTTATTTCTCACCCGTCGGCTGGCACTGCCAGTGCTGATCTGAATCAGTCTAGCAATGTCCTGCCTTAGTGAGTCCCGCCGACGTTCCAGACGAATTTTCCATGGTGGATCTCTTTTGTCACTCAAACCAATAACACGAAAGCGAATCTTCTGACCGTGCAATCTGATAGCCGCAACTGCACCACAATACACAAGTAATTGTAGTTGCAGCAGCGACATATCAGCACACAGTCGAGATGCAATCTCATCATTGATTTGAGATAGAATTCCCCGAGTTGCTGGAGATGCATAGAGCCTGGGAATACCTGGTCTATGCAAAGGATCCATATCCGAGAATTCTATACACGCTCTTTGGAATTCGTCCCGAACTTCAGCGGAAACCTCAGCTGGACGGTGGAGAAGAGTGCTTCGGCGAGTACTTAACCTGTTGCCTGCAGTGCGGCGTGGTGCTGTTGATACCGCCGCCTCTGCCCCCATCGGCTCTCGGTCACCAGTTTCCCCGATGACTTCAAGTCGAACACGTTCCCTGATGGTGGCCGGGATTGTGTCGCTGCGAGTAATAAAGCGGTACTGGTCTGCGACTCGCTGCACAGTCACGTGCGCGAATTGCGGGAAACGCTCGACGAATCTCTGGTGCAACAAGGGGCGGTAAGATGTTGTACCCGCCCCCGCCGTTATTTCGTAGTAGGAGCGGATGATGAAGAGGTTCATTTCTTCAGTCCATTTCATCCGCTTCCTACGCGAACCTGCTGAAGTGGTCGCCACAGATTGTGGCGAAACAGCTACAGCAGGCGGAGCTGTGCTCCTGGTCGTCGTGGCGCCTAGACGTCGAACCGCCCCACGACTAGCGGTTTCGACGCCGTGCTATCCATTACGAGAGCCCGACCCAGTCACCAAGTCAGACGACTCCCGCCGGTTATCCGTACCGGACCTTAAATTTCTCCTTCTTCTCATTTTTTGGTGGTGCATTTTATCCCTAGCTGCCAGGTGTGTAGATAGCTTCCTTAGTGAGTAATCTGCAAGACTGCAAAGTTCCTGCACTTTCCTCACCTACCCCCTGAGACGCTGCGGTGGCATACAGCCATTCAGACTGAAGCTATCCATCCCTCCTCCTTTCACAACCGGGCTTGGGACCGGCTTCGGCGGAGTTATTATTATTATTATTATTACTATTAACTGTTTCTTCTCTCTTTCAGATTTTACCGCGGGCTCAACATGCACATGCGTTTGTAAATGCCGGATTCCTTTTTAGTGTCTCTGGAGGAAAAATTCGATCATCGAAAATTGTGTTCGGAGGTATTAATAGCCGATTTAACGAATCCATTGCTACGGTAGACTTCTTCAAGGGTCGAAACCTGTTTGATCCCAAAACTTTCGAACAAGCGCTCAATATCTTAGATACCGAGCTTCAACTAGATTGGGTACTTCCAGCGCCATCCCCAGAATACCGTAAGAAGTTGGCGCTGGGTCTTTTCTATAAATTTGTCTTGAAGAATGCACCCCCGGATTTCATAAAGCGGTTTTACCGAAGTGGCGGATATTTTCCAAAACGTCCTCTCTCGAGCGGAACACAATATTTCGATACCAAAAAGGAATTGTGGCCCTGTAAACAAGCCGGTCCGAAAGCTAGAAGCGCTTTGGCAATGTTCTGGCGAAGCAAACTACTCGAACGATCCTTCCCCACATGCCAGATGAAGTCTGGGCTGCTTTGTCCCAGCAACTCAAGTTCAAGCTACAATTGCAAGCATTGATGCTTCCGAAGCACTTGCAATGGAAGGGGTGGTTGCTTTTTATTCGGCGAAAGATATACCTGGGACGAATTCGTATGTTGCAATCGGATTGTTCGGTATTTTTGAGAATGAAGATTTGTTTTGCGAAAATGTAGTTAAATATCATTCGGAACCTGTTGGAATTATATTGGCGGAATCAATCACTACTGCAATAGCCGCAGCAAGCAAAGTGAACATTTTGTACGAGCATAATGAAAATAGGCGATCGTTAAGGCCAACCTCTAAAAGATGCTATTAGAATCGAAGATATAAGTTACTACGAAGATAGTGATGATGACTTTGTTGACTTGGAAGAAGAGCTTCCAAACGAAAAAAGATTCAGTAAAACGAAGCGGATTCGAGGTCACTTCGAACTGGGGCTACAGTTTCACCTTTCAATCGAATCCAATACAACAGTTTGTATTCCCCGCGAAGATGGGCTATTTTTGTATTCATCGACTCAATATATGGATCTGGTACAAACAAGCATCACTAATGCGTTAAATCTTCCGGACAACCGGATAGAAATCGAAGTTCGGCGAACTGGAGGCAGTTTCGGCAGTAGGATCTCGCGCTGTAACCATGTTGCTGTCGGTTGTGCTTTGGCGAGCTGGCTATCAAACCGTCCAGTGCGATTTGTGCAGACCATAGAAAACAACATGAGGATATCTGGAAAAAGATTTGCTTGCATTGCTGATTATACGGTGACTGTCGATGAGCAAGGAAGAATACAATCTTACACGCTAAACTTTTACGAGGACATGGGTTTTTCAACCAACGAAAGCCCTATCGACGATTTTACAATTCCAGCTGTACCTAATTGCTACAATAAAACTAGTTCTTGGCAGATCAATGGAAATAATGTTATTACGGATGCACCGTCGAACTCTTGGTTCCGTGCCCCAGGTACTCTGGAAGGTATTGCTATGACAGAAAACGTTATGGAGCATATTGCATGGGAGGTTAAGATGGATCCAGTGGACGTTCGCTACAATAATATCCCAGACGACAGTTACATGAAAAAATTGCTACCAGATTTCATCAAACAGATTAGAATACCGTCAACGACGCAAGGACATAAATGCTTTCAATAAAGAGAATCGTTGGAGGAAACGGGGAATCGGAGTATCACTAATGCGGTTTCCAATTATATATTTTGGTCAAATATCGGCTGCTGTGGCCATATACCATTATGATGGTACTGTTCTAATTAGTCACGGTGGAGTTGAAATAGGACAAGGAATCAATACGAAAGCTGCTCAAGTTGCTGCTTACACGCTTGGTATTCCTCTGGATATGGTTGCGGTGAAAGCTTCTAATACATTTGATGGTGCCAACAGTATATGTACTGGCGCCAGCGTAACAAGCGAAACAGTTTGTTTTGTAAGTATCTTAGCTAATTAATTGAGTATGTTTGCTGTATGAGTGTGGGGTAACCATTTTATCATTCCCCGGGCCGTCCGATCTCCCAGCTTGCTTAAAAAAAATAAGTAAATATAATTTGTTGCCCGCCTGAGTCAGCTAATTGAGTTTAAATTGCTTTAAAATATGTATCTTCAGTTTTTATTAATTTTATTTAAATTAGACTTGGGGTTTTGTGTAAAACAAAGATGGTATTGCATGATTCACTTGAGTTCACTTGAGTTGAGAGTCCCACGTAGCAGGATTTATAATAAGAATGAAGAAGATTAGGAGAGATTGGTACCACAACTCGAACTATGCCGTTTGGATCGTTGTTAGCGCAATTTAACCGACCGGATAAGCTCCTCGTAAAATTAGATGAGTTAATACAGAGCGCGGTCAAATGCTCTTTTTTAGCTGAGGAAGAACGATGTTTCTCACGGTGCTTTTTTGTGATGCATGGTCTGGTTTTCTGCATGGTGAATATCGTGTCGGTAGTATGACCGCTCTTATTTCTCCAGATTTCCATAATTTTGCTTAAAACCCGTACCACCTTGCACCTTTCCTAAAAATTCGAAAACCCATTTCTATTTTAATATTCCATCCAAAGTCTTTTTTCAATAGTATAAAATGGCCGTTGACGTTTTTTTTTCACATAGCCTTAGCCATGCTTTTTTACATGTAACCCAAACGTTTTGCTTCTGACTGAGGCGAAAGGGAATTTGTGTTTTTGCTGTTGTCACCGTCCACACAGAATTTGAAGTTCATTGTCGGGGTAAAGGAAAACACATTAGCGGGATATCCAATGTGATGAAGGTGGGTCGGTAATCAGCCGGACTCATGAGGTGGTTGAATAGCTGATGGGAGCGGAATTGGATATTGAAAGTGGTCAAGACGTGATGGTGGTGCCTCTGAGATGGGTATAATAATACACTTTTTTTTTCTTCTTCAGCGCAGAGGGCTGGGGTTGGATTGTCTCGATCGGTTGCGGGATTTTACTCTGTCGACGACCTGATCTGGATGCAGACGCGAAGTTTTCAAATCGCCATCCAGTGTACCAAGTCACCGTTATTTCGACCTCGATGTTCAGATCAATCTTGACAAGTGAATTCTCGTTACATGATCATACTTTGAAAACGCTTCTCTCACGATTTTTCCATGATTGGTGCGACCCCATATCGTTCCATTATTGCGAGGCGCCGTTCATTGCCTTTTGTAGTCGGCCGGCGATACTCAGAACCATAGAGGGCGACAGGGCGGAAGACCCTGCAGTAAACTTTGGATTTGAGACGTTCGTTGATACGTAGTCGAAATCATTAATACAATTTGGGTAGCAAAAAGTAGATGTTGATTACATTACGACTTGGAGTCCGCTTCGTTGATAAATGATTATCGTGAATGGCATACACAATAGTGAAGATATATCGTCAGGAATGGCCAAGGGTTGATTATAGGGGTTTCGTTCCTGAAAATTGTCTATAAATACGTAACTGAGGACGTTTGAATATTTAGTTTTTGTTTTCATTTTGCAATTTTTGAATACTAATGAAACTTATGCCTGAAAAGCAGGGTGTAATGGCGGAGCGAAAATTTCGAATTTAGTTCCAGAAAGACACTTTTATATTTAATTGAAAAGTTGAATTTGTACTTAAATTTGCATTCCCTTGTTGGCGACGAGTTATATCCCCGTGAACTATCCTTAGAACTCTGAGCAAAAAGTATTCCATGTTCTGCTCAATCAATTATTTCTGATTTATTTTGTTTCATTTTGATTTATTATATTTTATTTAATCATTCAATTTATTTTGATTTATTTGTTTTTATTATTTTTTACTTCATATCATTTTGCTTTCATTGCTTTTATTTTTTTCTTATATGCCTCTATTTCGTTTGATCTGTTAATTTTTTAAATTTAGTTAGACTTTTTAGAGAGACTTTTTTCTTTCGTCCTCCTTTCTGTAATTTTTTTTTCATTTTCGCTTAAATATACTAACATGATGACAAACTAATTCTCTTTAATTTGAAGATTCGTTTTCTCCCCTCCACCTATCCAAACCCGCAAAAACTCACACTAATCTAAGAGGTATAGTCCAATATTATGGCCTGGGGATGCCACGCTAAGAAGAGAACTCCAAAGACCGCGCCATATTAGACATCTGATGCAGGAGACAGGATTGAGGATGTAATTCATCAGCGATCTTCCTCTAAATCGCGAGGCTCAAGTCTAGAGCTGACGACTCGGCGCACATGCTCCACCCGTTTTTTAAATTACATTTGCAGGGTTAGTCCGCGTGATGATCTTCCGTTAGGTTCGCGGTATGGTTGGGGTATGATTGTTTGATTTTCAAGGTCTAGTGGTCCAGGGTGGTTCAGGGTCCATGCAACTTTTAAGAGCACATGAAGTTCTCTACAAACGGCACGTGAGGGATTGAAATGTTCAAAGGAGAAGGATGAAAGAAAATCATAAAGGATAATAATAGAATGAACGAAGTCGAAAGACGCATGTTTGGAAACAGGATACTTAACTTAATATCGCGTCCAGACATTTGCTACTTGCCGATTTATTCGTCTGTGGACAAATTGCGTTTAGCCGAGAGAAGAAACGATATCACTTACGCAATTGCCGTAAGTTTAGATCACGATCCTCCAAGCGGCCTATGCAAACCTTGGGGGCATTAAGCAGTTCATCTACTGATATACTTGGTTTTCTCGTCAACAAAGCACTCGTCTATCTTCGCCTACAAGGAGAGATCTCAGATTTTTAGTCTAGACGAGTATGAATGCCTGGAAGTAGCAATCCATCCAGCAGAGAATGTAAACCGCCAAGATCGTCAAGATCACCGGCTTTGTCAGTTTGAGTGCATCAACGACCTAGATGAATTCTGATTAGAGGAACAATCTGTATCATCATGCTATGATGGCAAGCTGAGAGGTGTAACTCAATTGATATTATATGTTTGATCCTTATTCATTGTGAAATATTCATCCCACGTCATCGTCGTGGATGGCAACCTGTCGTTAATAATCGAAAGAGTTGTGCCACCACGAAGTTTCTCCGTGATACAGAAGTGATGCAGAAGTGGGGTGTCAAATTGTTTTCACCGAATATGGTGATGTCAGGTATCAAATGTTAGGTCTTGATTAGTAATTTCCGAAACGAACCTTAGTTTCAACATCAGTTGTATAGGAGAGACAGACTAAAAAGTGACCACTTGTTTCACGAGCGCATTCTCGAGTGTTGCGGAACGAACGCACGCAGTTTTTCGAATCGCGTTGTCAAAAAAAAAATAAAAAAATAAAAAAAGTTATTTAGTGACTGATCGTCAACAGACGTAGACAGCGGTTAATTTAGAGAGATTCCGCGCTTTGGTGATGTCATCGTAATCATTACAGAGTAGGAAATGTAATTTGAATCCACTTTTTTGTCAGAGCTCGGAGAGCTCCTTGCATTCAAACGCCAGCAGACAACCGCATACCAACCGCAGTCTTATAGAAATCTAAAACGTTGGCATCAAACGCTGAAGGGAGGCCTTATGGCGGGCGACGACCCATCCTGGTCGCAGACCTTGCCTTTCGTTCTACTTGGACTCCGTGCAGCTGTCCGCGAAGAGTTTGAGTAGGTAAAAATTGCCTCTTTTATGCAAATTCATTGGAACTCTATTTATATTTAATATCAAACAGACACTAAGATGGATAGTCTGACTACATCCATACATGTACAACACAAGCTATGTAGGCATATGATGGCTCAACAAACAACAAAACCCAAATCATCCAGCTTCCTATCGTCGGCTTTTGTAATACAAGCTTCGAGGATAATATCACTTCGAAGATTGTACTCTCCACAGAAATCCTTTTGTAGCCTCTTTCGGGATTTGCCTCACAAGCGCAGAGTGCACAGCTTCCCCCAAAGTCGAAATCAGCAGACTTTATTTTTTAACTGACTAAGAAAACTACTTAATTTCACCATCTGATTTACTGACTGGTAGTTATATTTATCATCATCATCATCACCATCGGTTCATCTGAAGTGGGGTCCGTCAGCCGTATCAGCTAGAAGGGACTTAAAATATGCCTACTATGTAGTATAACAAGTCTTGTTCCAAGAACCCATTCCATCAAAAAATTTGAAAAAAATCACAAATCGCAACATTTATAAAATCTATGCCCCACAGTACAGCACATTCTGATATTAACTGAAATAAAATTAATGCCGGTATATTACTATATTTTGAAAAAATTAGCAACGAACCTCCTTAATTTCATTCTAGAAGTATAAAATTTGTTAATTTAAATAAGCCGGAATACCGGAAGTTGATGCTGCGGGTATAAAGGTTTTGTGTTCATCTTATGTGAGAAACTTTCTACGCACATTTTTCCATTCCTCTATGGATAAAAGCCCAAAATATTTTTCTTCAAGCTACAAGATATATGTATATATTAGAGACCTAGATATTATACTCACGCTAAACAAACGAATATTGACTGTTACCGAATACTGTATTTTACATGCATGTATATAAATTGATCGTAAAACTATTTTCGAATCATTTCGTACGTGAGATCTCTTGTATGTGGTATGGACGAATTGATATGTTGTGATGACGTCATACAGAATGCACGAAATTCACACAAAATGTAGAAGTTTCACCTTCTATAACTTTGTTAATAATGCAAAATTTTTTACTTCTCGCATGAACTTAGGAGCGGTTTCTGGCTAAATTTCTAAACTATGGAAATATACTATTATCATCCTCATCAACGGCGCAACAACCGGTATCCGATCTAGGCCTACTTTAATAAGCAACTCCAGACATCTCGGTTTTGCGCCGAGGTCCACCAATTCGATATCCCTAAAAGCTGTCTGGCGGTGTTGAGGCCAGTTTCGAAAAGTACTAATAGAGCCCTTTCAGTTGATACATGGCAACACTTCGTGAAAAAAAGTTTTGCAGTCTCCATCCCGAACTTAACACAAAATGGCGCGACTTACTGTGTGTAAAGGGAACAGTAGACCACATGCTCTCACCAATTTTTGTGACAATCGGTTCAGCCGTTACCGAATAAATCGGGTGTGACAGACAGACAGATAGACAGACAAACAGACGGACAGACAGACATCGACTCGTTTCTAATAAGGTTTTGTTTCACACAAAACCTTAAAAAGAATATTGATATATTATTATTAAGGCGATTGAGCATATATCGGAATATTTTGAGGTCTAGCGCACCGCTCAGTTTTTTTTCTTATTTTTGAGTAGTATTTCCCGACATGGGTCCTGTTTCATTTTAAATTTTGACCCCTTACTCCCTAATTTCGCAATTTACGTCGAAATTCAAATCTACATATGTACTAATTGAGACCTTTCATGTGATATCCTAGATGGTGTATAACATGATATAAAATTGATCATTTTCGTTGAACTTCAGGCCAGACATATAGTTGGTTCTCAGAATTATTTACAACAAGAAAAGCTTCCAGACGTGAATGCTATGAAAAATTGCTTCTATAAGTTCCTTTATGAAAAGTGTTTGAACTCTACTGCTTTCCCCCTGAGGAAGGGAGGTTCGAACGCCATTGGATTGAAGTTTCAACTGCTGCAAAGATACATATATGTATGCCTAAAATAAGTCAATATCATACGAAGCTGAAAAATCCCAATTAAAAATTGTTTATTCGATTAATAAATAATTTTTTTTTATTTCGTTGAATTCACTTCATTCATTCAGTAATACTAAAAAGCGAAATTAAAATTAATAATTTCATAAATTAATGAACTACTGTGTCGAAATATTTTGTCATTGTTTTTCCAATCTTTTCCAAAATTGATTGAGTCCATAGTGATATCTAGCAGAGATGGCAAACTGGTACTTGTGTGGCCTCTGTGCTAGCCACTTTATAACTTCAAATTCTTGGTTGCTGGCCCACGCCTCTACGATTTTTGTCGTATGCTTAGGGTCACTATCATGTTGAAATAACGAACCGTTTAGGAAATACTTTTGAAATGTTGCACTCTTAGACGTGTATGATGTCATCATCATCTAAGTGAACTTATATGGACGGCAGTGTCCATAGGGACATTTTAGTTTTCGTTTTCTAGCTTTTTAAGGTTTTGTGCAAAAGCAAAGCCTTATCAAAATCGGTTCAATGTCAGATAGATCGGATTCAATCTGCCTATCGCTCTCTCGGTTTGTCTGTTCGTCTGTCACACGAGATTTACTCCGAAACAGCTGGAGCTATCATCTCGAATTTTGGCGAGAATATGTGTTCTTCGAATCGCTGCACGTAGCAACGAGTAGCACTATTTTGTGTTGATTTTAAGGGGGGCTCATCTACACGCGAAAGGGGAGAATAAATTGTTTCTCATAAAATATGATCATGTAAGATACCAAACGAAAAAGCCATTTCGAATTTTTCGAAATTGATTTTCTTTCGTATATTGGGTGAAATATAGAGAAGTGAGGTCTCAAAATGTGTGCTCCTAAAAGTGCCTCTTTCTCGGGACCTATCCAATCAAAAGATCTACGAAATCACAGCAATGCATCGCTACAAAATCTAGGCCTCAAAATGCATCCCATTACGATACCAGCAAAAATAAAATTAAACAATAGCATTAACTATATTTTAGTTTACGCTTAATGTATCAAATTTGCATCCGTATAAGCGATAGTAATAATAATCGTTGGCGCAATAATCCATTTGGATCAGGGCCTTGAAGTGTGTTAGAGCACTTCATTCAAGACCGTAACGGTACACTACAGGATTACAGTATCCTATAGGAGGCATTGCGCTCGCCCCAGACTATTACCCCAATTTGACTCAGGTATTCATTCACAGCTGACCGCACTCATTTGAGAAGCAACTCACTCTGCCATTACCCTCTGGCCTGCAACAGAAATAGTTGTCACTATATGACACATACAACCCTGCGATTAATTCAAACTACATTCGTGAATGATCTTCAGAAAAACATAAAAACAGTCGTAACTGTAAAAACCTTAACATTTATATTAGGTGAAAGTTCAAATATGTCGAAATGCGGGTGATCTTCACTTCAAGGAATGAGAAGCAAACATTTGGCTTCGAACGATGAGAATTCACTTCTTTAGCAGCAAATGGTTCCTTGCGACTCCTGAATAACTAACTTTTTTGAGTTAGGCAATTTTTGCAGGGGTGCGACATGTACACTTCGGTATGCGGTAATAGAAAATGTTTGTTTAGGATTTATGCGCTCAATATGTACACATACATATCTGAAAGTTTGAAAATATATTAAGGAATATTTTGAATTTATAACCATCTGGGAAAAGACGTGCCTAGAAAGTTCCTCACATAAGCACAAAACCTTCATACCTGAAGTGTCCAGCTTCCGGTATTCCAACTTATTTTACTTATTGGTATATCAGCGTCAGTTACTCGAGGCAGACATGTGTACGTATATGTATGTGCTAACAATATGATAGACATGTATGTACGTTTTTACCAGTGGTTTTTAATTATGTATGCCCTGTACGGGCTAAAGTTGAAATGTGGGAGAATGGGTTAAATCAATTAAGATGTGTACACATAAGATGAACACAAAACCTTTGTACCTGAGCGTCCAGCTTCTGGTATCCTGACTCATTTCACCTGAAGTGGGAAGATTATCGGCAAGATTGCCCAAATAGTACTAATTGCGAATTATCCTATTTTTTTAATAGGTATTTTTACTCCTTTGGGGGTACTACACCTTCAACTTTAAACTTTTTCTTGTGTACGAAAGCTGTCAATCCGACATCTAATAATGTTATTTAAACCCATCCATCTACTAGTGACGATGTCGGCAAGAGCAGTAGCTTCTTTATTTCATTTAACTCTACCAGAAATGAATAGTTGCGCAATTGACGTTATAAATCTCGTGTTTGTTCTGTCGTAGTCTTTTTTGGGCCACGTTTTTTTGGTGTGGGAATTTCGGACGGTTTAGTCGGATTCAAATTATTTATAAGTTTGATTACAAACTTTCGCTAATCCGTAATAATTTTGCATTTTCTTGCTTTGAATTCACCTCCCTTGACACTAGAAACAACTTAATTTTTATTGTGCTAAAGGCTCTCACTAATAAGGTTGGATAACGTAGCATGCTGGAACAATGACTATTAAACTTAAGTTTCCTATTATGTGATGTATATCTATTAAATAATGTTATAAGAACAGTTTTTGGGCAGGCTTTGGTGAGCCAACCCACTTTTACTTATTTGGAGCTTTCAATTTATTCAAAATTTTACTCGTTAATGCACTTCAACTCCACCCACGATTTCTTGAGACGCCGGCACTCCACCTCTACTATTCTGCGCCAATCGCCCTTATGAGTTGATTTCACTGCATGGCATTCCCCGCAATGCAATTGTCCGCCCCTTCATGCATGACCTTTGCACTGACACTACCGCTTCCCATCCCCCCCCCCCTTTTCGTTTCAGATAGGATCAGACCAGCGTACTTCGATGATACGAGCTTTTGCGAAACAGTGACGTTCATTTTCCATATGCTACTCACACATAACAACACAGAAAGGACACTAGCACAGAACAATCTCAACTTGATTTGGTGTTGAGATAACTGTATTTCCAGATTTTAAAGAAGGCAGGTGGCTTCAAGTTCCATGCCACAGTCGGCTGGTACCACGCTTCTTAGATATATACAAAAATTGATGGACGTCTTCGATGCTCTGCCCTTTAAATAAGATAGAGACAGTGCGATGACCTGTCAGACTGAGAACCTTGAATTTGTTGGTGTTTATCTTGAGTCCAAAATTATTTGGCTCTCTTTCCAAATCCAGACCCATTTGGCCAGAGGCCATGACTCGGCGAACGAGCAAACAGATCTAATCAGTGTTGTCGAGAAGTCGATCGTTAACGTCTTTCACAGAACTATCGAAAGATTTGCGACCATACGCAAGCTCTTTCGTGACTTCTTCTGAAATCTTTGCTTTCAACGGTATGTTTCGCTTTCCTGACCATTGCAATAGAAAATTCTCTCGTATCATGGTGCATACTAACCTCAACTTCTCCAACATTTAAACGGGATTACCGTTACGACGAGCTGATGACCGTTAAAATTAACCAAAATGTCGGGAAGTCAATATCAGCCATCCAACTACAATAAACTTGACAGCCAAAGTCTGCAAATGCCCCAAAATTTACAGGCACTCGTCGCCAAGTACGCCTTTAGCTCACTCGGGGACATGCGAATTGGACGATGGAGCAATGGCCTGTGGTCTTATTCTCACACGAATGCAGAATATGACTGCAAGGAAGTGACTGAGCCCAGCACGAGTACACCGAAGATTTTCAGAGCAATTTATTCCGTTCTTCATCTCAGAGCAGATATGCATTGGCGGCAGATTTTGTAGCTTCTGGTTAAGCGTGTCTACAACACAGGGCTAAGTAGCGGCCGCAAATCTCGTGGACTTATTACGTAACACTATCTCGAAGAGGTTTTGCAGGCACACATCATTATCCCAGATTTATCGGTAAAAATTTAGTGTAGATGAATGAAAACGAACACTGCTAACGGCATACTCTGGTATTTGGATAAGGCGAATTTATCGTAATGCAATGGCTTGCCGAAACCCAGACCCTAAACCAATCAAGCATTCATGGGATGAATTAAACAAGTCGGAATACCGGAAGCTCGCACTTCGGATATAACAGTTTTGTATTCATCTTATGTAAGAAACTTCAACGCACATTTTTCAATCCGTATATAGGCACAAATCCAACATATTCCTTTATATTTTTACAAATTACAAGAAATACGTGCGTATTACAACCATGAATATTATCATCATGCTCAATGGCGCAACAACCTTACTAAGGAACTCCACATACCCCGGTTTTAGTCCGAGCTCCACTAATTCGATATCCCTAAAAGCTGTCTGGCGTCCTGACCTAGGCCATCGCTCCACCTCAGGCAGGGTCTGCCTCGTCTTCTTTTTTCACCATAGATATTTCCCTTATAGACTTTTCGCGCTCCATCGATCCATACCAATTAAGTGACAAGCCCACCGCAACCTGTTGAACCGGATTTGACCCACAACCATGATGTCGATATCGTCAGCGTAGGCCAGTAGTTGGGTGGACTTGAAGAGGATGGTACCTCTCGCATTTACATCGATATCGCGAATCACTTTCTCGACCAGGTTCCAGGTTGCCAGGTTGCAGAGGACCCATGATAGGGCATCCCCTTGTCGTAGACCGTTCTTGATGTTGAATGGTCTCGAGAGTGATCCTGCTGTTTTATCTGGTCTCACATTGGTCAGGGTCAGCCTAGTTCGTCTTATCAATTTGCTCGGAATACCGAATACTCTCATCGCCGTGTACAGTTTTACCCTGGCTGTGCTATCATAGGCGGCTTTGAAGTCGATGAAAAGATGGTACAACAGATGTCCATATTTCAACAGTTTTTCCATCGCTTCCTGCAGAGACAAAATCTGATCTGTTGCTGATTTGCCTGGAGTGAAGCCTCTTTGGTATGGACCAATGATGTTCTGGGCATATGGGGCTATCCGGCCTAGCAAGATAGCTGATAATATCTTATAGATGGTACTCAGCAACGTGATACCTCTATAATTGCTGCACTGTGTGATATCTCCCTTTTTATGTATGAGACAGATAATGCCTCGTTGCCAATCGTCAGGCATTGATGCGCTGTCCCATACTTTGAGCACAAGGTGACGAACCACTTGGTGTAACTGGTCGCCTCCATACTTAACTAATTCGGTTGTAATTCCATCGGCTTTTGGCGACTTATGATTTTTTAGCCGATGGATTGCACGGACTGTTTCTCCTAAACTTGGTGGTGGCAGTATTTGTCCGTCGTCTTCAGTTGGCGGAACCTCCAACTCGCCGATGTTCTGGTTGTTGAGCAGTTCATCAAATCATCACCATCATCGCTTCAATATGCCCATCCTGTTGGAAATCAGATTTCCTTCTTTGCCTCGGCAGGATGAACATCGAGGTGTATAAGGCTTTATCCTGCTGACTTATTGATAAAACTTGCGCGCCTGGTGCGGTTGTTCCCTGTACTTTTCTGGTTCGCAGACTTGTTGGTTCTCCCAGGCTTCCCTTTTCCGTCTGTGAAATCGCTTCTTCACTCGACGGAGTCCGTGATAAGTCTCTGCGCGTGCCCGTATTCTTTGAGAATGCAACATTACTTGGTATGCAGCATTCTTCCATTCCGTTGCTAGCTTACATTTAACGTCAAACCAGTCGTTCCAACTTTTCTTGCAGCTGGGGCCAAGTATCTTTGTGGCCGTATTTTTGATAACGTTCTTCAGGTGGATGTGAATATCATTTGTTGATGCTTCATCTCCAGCATCTCTGTTGACTGCGGCTATTGCGGCATATAGGGCGTTGCGGAGGGCGGTGTTGTAAATGGCTTCGGTATTCACTCTCACCTGATTGTCAGAGGGGATTGCAGTTGGTGTCGTAATTCGAGTTCGGAGCACCATGCCAACGAGATAGTGGTCCGAGTCTACATTGGGCTCCCAATATGTTCTGACATTCATGAAGGTTGAGAGGTGGCGGCGTTCAATCAGCACGCGGTCAATTTGGTTGAAAGCGGTCCAATCTGGAGAGGCCCACGTACATTTGTGGACCGCTTTCCGCGCAAACCAAGTACTTTCAACCACCGTTTCGTGTGATACTGCTAACTGAATAAACCGCAGTCCGTTATCATTTGCATTTTGGTGTAAGCTATGGGAACCGACGTATCGCCTGAATACGGCTGACTGTTGAAATCTTCGAGTATGATTTTGATATTTGTAGGGGCGTGAACGTTTGTGAGGCTTATATTTCTAAACTTGCCTCGCAAACGCCAGTGAATCACCTTTCGCTTATATTTTCAAAGCCGATAACAGCAGGTTTCATTTTTCGGCTGACTAAGAAACCTACTCCGAACAAATGGTTTACTGGATGGCTACTATAATATATGGTGTAGCGGCTCTTCTCCAGAAAATCAGTCCCTGTCCATCGCATCTCTTGCAACGCTGTTACATCGGCCTTATATTGGGATAGGTCATCGGCTAGCTGCTCAGCAGCATTCGGACTGTACAGTGAGCACACGTTCCATAAGAAAATGCGCAAATCGTTAATCCGTTGTCGTTGGCCATCCTGTCCGAGGCTCCCTCCGTGGCTTCGTAACGAGTTGTTTTCCGATTTGGGTTGTCACCCCTACCCAACCCCCACCCTGGAGGACCAGTTGGTACATTTTGTACTGTTTTTAAGCGCGGGAGACTCGCCTTCATCCTTCTTCGTCTGCAGTTTTTCATAAAGAAAGAACTGCTAGCGATCACCACGTGGATGTGGAGATGGGGTTAGGTAGTAGAGCTGTTGGTGTTGGTTCATCAGGCGTTTCCCAGGTTTTATGCTCCATCGTGGTAACCAATCCACGTTTCGTCCTGGGACCTACACTACCCTTTGACTGCTAGAGATATTATCTTCACCCTAAACAAACAAAGTGCCTATTTCCGAGTACTGTTCATATATATATGCACGTATATAAATTGATCGTACCCATGTTCCCGATTTACTTCGGACGCAAAAGCATACATACTCGTATGTTCATATACAGCATGTATATTAAAGTACGACTGGTTTAATGTACAAATGTATCTGTCTGAATTAGACACTACCTTAAAGTTTCAATAGCATATATATAAATACATACTTATGTCTGTCTCGAATAATTGATATTGATGTTCAAATGACTAAAATACTAAAACAAGATAATTGTTTGCGCGCCCATTGATATGAACTCACCTCATTGTGGTATTGACGATTTGAAATGTGATGATGACTAAATAAAAATAAAACTAGGTAGCTTGCTCCTACTACAATATATTTTAATAGTTAGTAAATACGTATTTCGAAAGCTACTTACTTTCTTCCTCAGTACTTAAGCTAAGGGTAGCTTAAGTACTGAGGAAGAAAGTAAGTAGCTTTCGAAATACGTATTTACTAACTATTAAAATATATTGTAGTAGGAGCAAGCTACCTAGTTTTATTTTTATTTAGAAGAACTACAAGCATCGGAACGATAACTATTTTTTGTGATGATGACGTCATACACCTTGTAAAATGCACGAAATTCACAAAAAAAATTGTGAAGTTTCACCCCCTATGACTTTGTTAATAGTAATTGGATTTTCTTTAAACTTTCAACTTCAAACTGTTATTCCTTACGTGCTATGCCATGCCAAATTTTGTACTTTTGGGATTTACATAAGAGGGGTTGCCGGGTAAATTTATAAAATGTGGAAATATACTGTTATTAACCTTAGTTGTGCAAATATCGGAACCGGATGTATTTTGAGGCCCAGATTTCGTAGAAATGCACCACAGTGATCTTTTTCAGATTTTTCGGTTGAATAGGTTTTGAGAACGAGACCTGTTACGCTTTTTGGTGGTTATATTTTGAACCAGTTTCAAAAAGTACTAACTGAGCCCTTTGATTTGAAATGGCCACATTTTATGAACCAAAAATGTTGCACCCTCCATTCACATGCATGGAGAGCCTCCCTAAACTTAACACAAAATGGCGCCACTTGCTGTATGTAAAAAGAACAACAGATCACACACTCTTACCAATTTTTGTGACAATCAGCCTAGCCGTTTCCGAATAAATCGGGTGTGCCAGACAGACGGACATCGACTCAATTCGATAATAAGGTTTTGTGTTTACAGAAAACCTTAAAAAAGTGGGAATATCGGAAGCTCGATGTTTCGGATTTAAAAGTTTTGTGTTCATCTTATTTTAGAAATTTCTTGTACACGTTTTTCATTCGCACATAGCTGAAAATTCAAAATGTGTGTAAAACAAACCAACTTTGTTATTATCACATACGGATGCATACATATTTATATCTATTTCCACGCGTCTATGTAGATCAATACTCGTAACTACAGCAGCATACGCATAAACATATGTGAATCTGCCTCGAGTAATCGGCACTTATATTCAAATAACTAAAACTACAAAAGCTAAAAAAGGTAGAAATTAGATGTTCACATGCCCTTCCACCGTTCAGATGAGATTTCCTTCAAACTTTTCAAAATTATGCTTTATATGGGGGGCGCCATTTAAATTGAAGGGATGTTTTTTTAAAAAAAATATAAATAAAAGACCAAATATTTTCAATTTTTTTACGTAGTCATTTATTTTGCTTCAGGGAGATTTGTTTTAACTACTTTTTGAAGATGATATCGCGTAAATGTTGGCCTTTGGACTTGATGGACAAATTGGTCCTTTTTTCGGCGTTTTGCATCACTTTGGCCAACGTTTCAGGCGTAATGGCGGCGATATCGTTTCGAATGTTGTCCTTAAGTTGAGCCAGAGTCTCAGGCTTTCCAGCGTATACTTTGGATTTTAAATAGCCCCACAAATAAAAGTCCGGTGGCGTTAAATCTGGAGAGCGCGGTGGCCAGTCAAAATCACCATTTTTCGATATTATGCGACCAGGAAACAATGGGCGCAATAAATCCATTGTAGCACGAGATGTATGGCATGTGGCGCCATCTTGTTGGAACCAGAAGTCCTCCAGATCATTTTCACGAACAATCGGCATCATAAAATCGGTTATCATAGCTCGATAACGGTCGCCATTGACGGTTTCGGTAGCACCAGCACCATTTTCAAAAAAGTACGGCCCAATGATCATTGTTGCACAAATGCCGCACCAAACTGTGACTTTTTGTTCGTAAAGAGGCTTTTCATGAATTATTTGTGGGTTTTCAGTGGCATAGAATCGACAATTCTGTTTATTTACACCTCCAGATAATGAGAAATGTGCCTCATCCGACATAATGATTTTTTGCCAGAAGTCACTTTGATTTCGAGCCATTTCCTCAGCCCATTTGCCATAATTGACATGACGCACATAGTCGGCTGGGTTTAATTTGTGTGCCATTTAAATTTTGTACGGAAATAACTTCAAATCTATACGAATAATGCGTCTCAAAGTGGTTTCCGGGATTTTCAATTCCTTAGAACGGCGTTTGGTCGAAGTTGTTGGAGTGGCATCAACACTGGCTTGAACGAGCGCGATGTTTTCATCGGAGCGTGATGTGCGCATTCTGGACGCGTGGCTGGCATCATTAAGATTGCCGTGATCAATAAACTTCGCGTAAAAACGTCGAATGGTAACGTCAGTCGGTGGAGTTTTCACTTTCTTTATTTTTCGATATTCACGTTGTGTTTGCACAACTGAGAAGTTATTTTGAATGTATAGCTGCACAATTTCAGCACGTTCTTTTGGAGTGTATCTGTCCACGGCGAAAAATCTCCTAAGACTGACGTTTGTAACGCGGTATTTGATTAGTCGATTTGACAGTTCTGTCAAAAGTTATAGTGTTGCCAGATGCGTTCAATTTAAATGGCGCCCCCGTATAATCGCTTGCAATCCCGCCAACTCTGCACTACGGTGAATTTGAAGAAGTTTTCGGATCAATTTCTAAAATAAAGTAAAATGCTATTAAATAATAGCATCTCATGACGACATCTGCTCAAATAACTAAACTATATTAACTTTATCGGAATGGGATCTATTTTGGGACACAGATTTTGTACAGACGCACCATTGCGAATTTGAATTGGACGGGTAAGTTGTGAGAACGAGGCGTGTTTCACTCTTTAGCGCTCATATTTCACGCTCACCCCACTCCTCTACCTCGATGTCAACAATAGAAGCAGTTTCATTTGATACCCCACATGCCATATTCTGTGAAAAGAAATTTGCTCCCCCTTTCGAATATGTGGAGAGCCCTCCTCCCTTAAACTCTATAGAAAATAGCAGCACAAACAGGCAGACATTAAACGGATTTGAATAAGATTTTGTCTTACATAAACTCGTCAGAGAATTCTTGGTTGAGATACCACTCCAGTGAACGTACAGGAGGTGGAAGAAGCCATTAGCCACGCAATTCCGCAAAGATTTATCGACTAAAATTAAGGATTAAAGTTTACTTTTAAGTCATTTTTCCAATTGAAGATGGTAATTATGCTGGTTGGATGTTATTTCCAATAATCTCCGTTTTAAATCGATTCGTTCATAAATGTAGTAACTTTAGGTCAACACTGCAATGATCGCTCAGTTTAGATTTTACATAATATTAACACTTCACTAAAACAAGAAGAAGCTGCTCTCGAGTATGATTGATGAAACTTTCTTTTTGATTAGGATGTGCCTGACTTGGTAAAAAGTGTTCCAATCATGCGTACTTACAATATTTTAGGAATTTGGAGTTCTGGTAAGGCTTCCAGAAACGTTTCTTTCTCATTTAGCTGAATTCTCTAAGTCAATATCGACTTCACCACCCACATTGAGTGTTAGAATTAGGAAGACACCGCTGGGTTATGTTAAATTAACATACATACATATATACACGCATATTTTTAGTCTTTGATTAATTTTATCAGTTCATAAGTAACAACAAATCAACTTTACACAGGCTGTTCGGAAAGCATGCAATCAACTGCTTTCTCGCATGAAACCGGTTCGTGAGAAGTTGGACAGCCCCACGTGGCTAGAGGTAGTACAAAAAAGCCACGAAGAAAATATAAACCTCTTTTCGAGGCAAATTCACAAACTGGGAGACCTAGAGGAATATAATGTGTGGGGATTGGCCTGCACTGAAATGGAGGTGGATATTCTAACCGGAAAATGGCAAATAACACGCGCTGATGTATGGGAGGACACTGGCGAAAGCCTGAGCCAACTTATCGACGTTGGACAAGTTGAAGGTGGCTTTGTTCAAGGCTTGGGTTATTGGTTAACAGAGAAACTAGTGTACGACCGCCAAACAGGTGAGCTGATGACATTCAATACTTGGGAATATAAGGTACCTGGTGCCAAGGACATTCCAATTGATTTCCGTATAAAGCTTATCCAAGAAAGGCCTAATCCTCATGGATTTCTACGTTCGAAGAGTAAGTAGTACTCATTTAAAAATATTTCTGATAAATTCGCTTGAAAATACGTGTTTTTAGCAACGGGTGAAATGGGAATTTGCATGTCAATCTCCTCCGTTTTCGCTTTGAGGCATGCATTGAATTCGGCTAGAAAAGACGCTGGCATCAATGAGTGGTATGAGCTTGGTAAGTCAAATATTCGTAATCTGTCGCCCTCTTTTAATATACTTTAATTCATAGGAGCCCCAACGACTATCGAGGATATTGTACTTGCTGCTGGACACAGCGCAAAGGATTTTAAGCTCAACGTGTAACACTTCAAAGATGTGTTTCTACTGAAGGCATAGTTTCCTAACATAAATAACGTATTTTACGATCGACTCACCTCTCAGAAAATTAAAAGTTCTTTGCGATTTTGCTTATAAATACTTTTTAAGAGCTTTTACAAAATTTCAATGAATATAATACCGACATGACTTTCAAATAAATAGAAAGGTTTAATAGAATGTTTTAATTAAAGCCATGGTTGGAAGCAATCACTCTCGGATATATCCCTACCCAACTTCCCTCATTTGCGCAAGAAATTACCTTTGGGTTTCCAAAGGTAGATATTCCTAGGCCGCCCAACATTATAATTTATCTCCAAATTCATTGTCCCAAATACTACCGCATTTACGATCCGTCTGGCGAGCTTGTTGAGCATCAACCTCTCGACCTCATTAGCCTGTCGAATTCAGGTCCTTTCTGAATCTTTGCATTTGTTTTTGCATTGTTGATGCAGGTGTATAATTGCATAATATTAAATGTAATGGTAATAAAACGTAAGTAAAATCTCGCTGAATACCAAATAAGAAAAGATAAAATAACACAATGGAAAAGAAACTGTATGAGGCTTGTGAGGCTTTGGCTCTGACGAGGTGTAAGCAGGAGATACAAATTACGTGTTCGGACCAAGCGGGAAGGTTTTTAAAAAATAAAAGATTTATTATATACTATAAAACTTTATTTGACACACAAAGTTCAACTACACGTAACTTATCCAAATGGATTTTAGAGACTGGTCACCGGAGGTTACGTTGCACCTATATTTATTATAAATAATTTGCTGATCTTGTGTCTGGACTTTGGAATGAACTATTTGCTGATGTGCATTTTGCATTTCCCACGTTTTCCAGAAATTGTCTAATGTTGCACATTGCGGTTTCATATTCTATTGGGTCAGATGCAGACGGATACGTAACTTCCCCCTCCCTTCTCTTTGAATTCTCCTGAATTTGATTTTCTACTTGAACTTTACAAGCTTTACTATTTCGTTTAAGGTAAGCAAATATTCCAAAAATTGCAAATACAATTACAAAAACAAAACCAATATTAATACCATATGTGATTTTTCTAGGAACTTGGAGTTCTTCAATTTTATGTATGTTTTCAGCATTATATAATATAATATCATCCAAAGTAAGTTTATCTGTGAAATTTTGATTTATTTGATTGGTTGGGTAGAAAAAACGATCTTGACTTTTCTCTTTTATGTTAGAAAAATAGTGATCGAGAATTTTAACTTGACAATTACTGAAATGTAATAATTGATTTCCGGACAAAATTAATTTTCTTGAATCACAATTTTGAATTATTTCCAATTGTTTGGCATTCTTAATTAGAATCGTTTCTGTATCTAATTCTAATATTTCTGTATTTAAATTTTTTATAAGATTACAATTTTGTTTGTACATACAATGTTTACTTATACTAAGTTCGTTCAAGTATTTAAGTTTTTCATATTTGTATACAGAATTGTTAAGATTAAATACAATTTCGTTTGGGTAATCTATTTCCTTATTTTGGTCATTTGGTACAGGTATAACCATTTTCAATTGGACTGCTATATATTCTTTTGGTATTTTAATTGCAAATAATAACAAATTGTTTTCTGATTTGGCTACTCCAACTTTAACGTAAGCTAATTCATTTAAATTAATTTCATATTTTTGGATTTCTTCTTCAGTGAGAATACCTGGATGCAATAAACCGTACCTAGTGGAGGCAATGTTATCTTGAATATGTTCGATTCTACTTTTGATTATCTGAATTTTAAACATTTGATCATAAAAATGGTTATTTGCCATTGAGAGGTTATGAATTCTATTCAAAATAATTTCCCGGTCTCTTTTAACTATTTCTTTAAGCTGTTTAAACGTATCACAATAGTTTTTATTAATTTCAACTTGCTGATTAATTGTACTGATTAAGTTATGGGTATTTAAATCAAGTGTCTTTAGGTGATCGTCGATGTCTTGTCTGTCTTGTGCGTCCATTGTTCCAAATAGCCATTTTTGGGTATTTCCTACTAAATTAATAAGTCCACGTTTATGTCTCGTTTCCTGAGGTATAAGGGTTCTAACTTTGTTTGTCAAATGTCTGAGTTCTGTGAGTATTAAGTCCTTATGTTGTCCGTCTAAATTTTCTGCGTTCGTCCTAAAGTCAGTTATCAGGTCCAAAATTTCGGTGGTGTTGATAACGTGAAGTATTATGCTTGTTTTGGAAACGATGTCAGTTTTGTCTAGTTGAATTTCTGCAAACCCTGTCTGCTCTTTAATTTCGTGAATATTCAATAATCCTTTCGCTGGATTAATCGAACTGAATAGTATCAGTAATGCCATGATAATCTGCAGGTTTGTGGTATTATTAGTATAATGATTATTGGGACTACTTAAGACTAATTTTTAAGAGAATATAAAAACTTATAATAATAGTTTTCCTTCGGTAATCTCTAAGATCATTCTTTTTCTTAGGTCTGGAATGTTATTTTGTGAAAAGGTTATTTCGCTATTCCTTGCGATGTACTCTGCAATCATGCAGCTGAATACCCCACAATCACTGCTATTTGATTGGCGAGGACAATCTACTACATTTTCTTTAATAAATGGAGATGAATCTAATGGTAGTTTTCTTTTATCTAGGGATTCTTCTTTCATATATTCTTCCAAGGAATCTAACAGTTGAGAATTTGGTGATCCCAAGGAGTCATAATACTTAATTGTTTTGTTATTTAAGTTTATGATCGCCATGCATCAATGAACGTTATTTACATGAACAGGTACTAATATGATATCATATGCGAAGATATCAACATTTCGAGTCCAACTACGAACTGCATTATAGCCGGAATTTAAAAGGCGTGGGGCAAAAAATGTGTCCATCACATAGATTTTTGGGAGATTTTTGAAACTTTGTTGTTCGTTGCGTTCTGCTATTAATTTTAGATACATGTTAATTATATTGTCATTAAGCCATGACTGATCTATAAGTGTCCTAAGATCTCGTCGACTTATGTCTACTTTAAATTTAGATTTAATAATTTCGTCTAGAGGACCTTCGTTTAATATTTTTTCGATTATTTCCTTTTGGGTATCAGTGATAATAAAATGTTCATCCTTGGAGTAGTTTGCAAATTTGGGTTTTCGTTTAATATTAGTTGGATGAACATTCTCTAAGTTCGCTTTTCTGTACTTAGGTAGGTGTTTCTGACGGACTGCTTTATAGTTCTTTATGAATCCTTCAGTCCTGGTTTCATTATAATTTTCTCTATTTTTGTTAAGCTTACTTATGTATTTCTTTTTACACCTGTTTATATTTTCTTTTATCTTTTCAACGTCCACTTTTCCACTTTGAACTTCTCGGGGAATACACTTTATAGTAGAATGGAACCTATGGTTATAATTTTTAATTGCCTTCTGCAATACTTGTTTAGGTGAGAATTTTCTCTTCCTCAGAGTAATAATTCTGAATTTTTCCGCAATAGTGTTATGCAACCTTTCTACGTCAGCTATTCCCGTGTGGCTATGAGCTTTGGTAAGATGTAGTTTTACACCTTCCGTCTGTAGAAATTCCTTTACCTGGATAGCATTAAATTAGTTTCCTGCGATGATTTTTTCTGGCTTGCCTATTTTAGCAAAATGTTCTTCTAAAACTTCAATAATGGTTGTATGGTTTCGGTCGGGCAAGTAATAGGCAGAAGCAAATTTGGAAAATATGTCAATGGCAATAAGGAAACAGCATTTCATTATAAAGTAAAGATCCACGTGAATAATTTGGTTGATTTCTGTGGGTGTTTCGGTAAAGCAAAATTTAGGTTTGATTGGATTGCGGTCATATTTGACTTCCTGGCATACATCGCATTGATTTATGACAATTTGAACCAATTCGGCTAACTTTGGATAAAAAATTTTATTTTTCAAACTGTTAAAAGTTTCTTGAATACCTGAATGTGCACTTTCTCTAACGTCATACAAAGAAATTTGTTTCACTGCTTCTACTTCAGTTTTTATATCTTGTGCTCGATATGAACACCGGATGAATGTAATTTGAGGATCGTTAGAGTACATTTCTCTAAGTTTCTCTTGTACTATATTGTATTTTGTGTCTGGAAGTTCTGAAAAGATGCTGTAATTCCTTTTTTAATATATCGTCTGAAAAGTTCACCTAGGTTTTCGAAATCGTGTTCAGCTATATAAATAATTCGCCTTTTATGAATAATTTATATTTCCTGTGTTTTGTTGTTGGTTAAAATTAGTTGTGTTTTATATTTATTCACGATCTCTTCCTTAATAGGAATATGATCGAGAAGCTCTTCCTCCGCAGAATGTATTGTAGCCATTGTAACGTCTTCTTCTTCATTAACAAGAACTTGTAAATCTGAATAGGAATTAGTGCGATTGTCGCCGTATGAAGCATTTTCACGTTCCTCCTCTGTTTGATTAATTCTACTTAAAAAATCTGCTACGTGATTTTCCTTTCCCTTCATATATTCAATTTCATATTGATATGCACCTAACTTTAATAACCAGCGTTGATGCCGAGGTGAGAGGTCTTTGCCTTTATACTTAGCATTCAGATATTTGATTGGCTGGTGGTCAGTGTAAATTTTGAATTTATTTCCGTAGAGGTATGGTTGGAAATAATTTACGGACCATATAATGGCGAGAAATTCCTTATCGGTTGCGGAATAATTTCTCTCGTGAGCATTTAATGTCCTTGAGGCAAATAAAATTGGATGGCCGTTTTGGGATAAAACAGCACTTATCGCATAATTAGATGCATCGGTAGTGAGTTGAAAAGGCTTAGTAAAGTCTGCAAATCGCAAGATGGGTTGAGAACTAATAAAGATCTTAAGTTTTTCAAATGCGTCTATGAAGTTTGGATCATTGGGATTGACTTTTATGCCGTTTTGCAGATATTTCGTCATTGGTTGGGCTACTTTCGCATAGTCTTTTATAAACTTTCGATAATAGCCCGTTAAACCCAAAAATTGTTTTATTTGTTTTTCATTCTTAGGGATTTTTATGTTTTCGATTACGCTTATTTTTTCTGGATTAGGTTTTAATCCTTCCTTAGTGATTACATGTCCTAAAAAAGTTGTCTCTTTTTGCATGAAATTGCACTTATCGATTTGCACTTTTAATTGGTGCGCATTCAAAACTTTGAATATATCAGATAGAGATTTCATGTGCTCTTGCAATGAAGTACTGAAAATGAGGATGTCATCAAGGTAAACAACACATGTCTTATTAATGTAGTCTCTAAGAATGTCATTCATCAGTCTTTGGAATGTCGCTGGGGCATTTTTAAGACCGGACGGCATCCTTATAAACTCATAAAGGCCATGCGGGGTTACAAAGGCTGTTTTTGGCCTATCCTCTTTCTTAACGAGGATTTGATGATATCCTTTAGCAAGGTCAATAGTGGAAAAATATTGGAACCTTCCAAGTTTATCTAGAATAGAATCTATATTCGGTAAGGGGTACTTATCGTCCACCCTTACATCATTGAGTTTCCTGTAGTCGATTACTATTCAGAACTTTTTTTGTCCTGAATTGTCAGCCTTTTTCGGTACGACAATCAGTGGACTCGAATATTTCAAATTGCCCTTTTGGATGATTCCTTGTTCTTCCACTTGAGCTATTTGTTCTCTCACTTCCTGCTCATGGCAAGGTGGGAAACGATACAACTTGGAATTAATTTGTTGGTCCTTGGTAGTTTTTATTTCATGAACTATACTTGTAGTACTGGTCAATTTATCACCTTCTTTATAAAAAACTTGTTCAAATCGTTTGACCAGTTTCATTACTTCCCTTCTTTCTTCATTATTCAAGTGATCTAATTTCAGATGTTTTATGTAATCATCTTGGGTTTGTTCTAATACGCAAACTTGTTTGATTTGGTATGGGTTATTGATAAAAGGAATTATCTTGCCGTTGAGTGTAACTCTTTTTTGCTCTATATCTATCAGAGTATTCAGATTATCTAGCAGATCGATGCCTATTATGAACTGATACTTTCTATTTGAAAGGTCACGAACTTTCCATCTAATCCGTGCCTGTGGGGGGGGATTCAAACTCTTCTGGAGCTGGAGTGTGAATTTCGAAATAGATTGTGTCTTTACCGGTAATGGTAGTGAAATGAATAGGTTTGATTTTGATTTTCTGGAAACTATTTATTCGTTCATCTACTATACTGAACGAGGATCCAGTATCTATCAGAGCTAAATATTTCGTATTTTTTATTGTGATTTGAATCATAGGTAGTTCATCCGAGGCTAGTTATAAAAAAAATTTTCCTCTTCCTTTGAACTAACTAGGTTTGACTCAGGTTGTTCTCTGGGTCCATTTTCACTTCTATGGGAATTTCTATTTTCGTTGTTTTGACTAGTGGATTCGACATTATCGATTTCCATAGGAGTTACCTCCTGCTGTTGCCTACTACGGCCTGAGTTCATCCTAGAATTGCCTGAACTCCGTCTGAATTGTCTTGATCTATTAGGGTACTCTTCACGATTATGATTGTTATCATTGGGATTACTATTATTTCCGAGTTATCACAATCTCGGCAGATGCCGGATTTTACCTAATACTAGCACTAAGTGCCAAGCATTTAGGCTCGGACGACCCTACCTACTTAAAAACCAAAGGGGCACTGGTGCTGGTGGCCGGTGGTAGGTCAGTGGGAGAATCCGTCCAGTACTCCCCGCAACATCGAGCACGTATGCAGAATGGTGTACTTCTGCATGGTTTGAACCAGACTGTGCGAAAGTCCCAGGACATCAAGGGAAGCCGTGAGGGATTTAGGTACAATACCTGTAGCTGACAATATTATGGGAACTACAATCACCCGCTAGAGACGCCAAATTTCTTTTAATTCCCGAGCCAATGGCTCATAGTTCATCTTCTTCTCCACGTATTTTCGTTCAATGTTGCTATTATGGGGGATAGCAATATCAATAATATACGCGTAGCGACCCGTCTTGTCAACTAGCAGTACGTCAGGCTTGTTGTGTGCGGTATGGCGATCAGTCAGAACTTGCCGGTCCCAATACATGCAGTAAGCACAACTATCAAGTACTGCTTGCGGCTCATATCGGTAAACCGGACATGTCCCCGTGATCAGCCCATGCTTGTATGCAAGGTTTTGATGGATAACCTTACATACAGTATTATGCCTGGTGATGTATTGCACCGGTGCCATAACAGTACAGCCACAGAAATGAGATGGTCCAACGTCTCTAACGCCGAACCACACATTCTGCACTGGTCGTTCTCCACCCGTTCTTTCATGATGAGCTTTTTATAAGCTCGGGTGGCGACCACGCCATCCTGAATGGCACACATGAACCCCTCCGTCTCAGCAAAGAGCTCCCCATCACACAGCCATCTGTTCGACAAATGCAAATCGACAAATGGCTGCCAAAGACAATTCACGTGTTTACCGTGCATTGCCTTCGACTTCCATTCATCGATCCGCTCTTGGTCCGACTTCACCCCACTCAGAGGATTGAAAGATCGATCCTTCAAGTTAAGTGGAGTCAGTCCACAGTCTGTCTTACAGACAGCCGCATGCAAGGGACTCGCCTGCTCTTTGCTGTGAAAATAAGCGCGCAGCGAGTCGACTTGGCGATGATGTTGTGCCGCCACGTCAACCACGCCCTTACCTCCGATGTCACGAGGCAGGTTCATCCGCTCCACGGCAGACTTTGGGTGATGCATTCGGAATTTGGACATAGTTGTCCGTATCCGCCGCTGGACGTTTTCCAGGTCGGTCTTCGTCCACGGCAATATTCCGAATGTATAAGCCAGTGAAGGGATAGCGAATACATTCAACGCGCTTATTTTATTCTTCCCCGAGAGATGCAATTTCAGCACCAGCTTTATACGTCGCAGGAATTCGGACAGCAGAGCTTCCTTCAGATCACCAACTGGAGCATGGGTTCCTTGCAGAATTCCTAGGTACTTGTAGAAGTCTGTCTCGGTCACAGCTTCGATGTGGAGGTCATCAATGCTATGTCCGGCATGCGGCTCGTGATGACCTTTGCGGATGGCTTGGATTCGACATTTGTCTAATCCAAACTCCATCCGAATATCACGGCTGAACATGTCTATTATTCGTAACAGACTTCTGAGATGGCTGTCAGTACCAGCATACAGCTTGATGTCATCTAGGTACATCAAGTGTGTGAGTTCGCACTTAGCACGTTGGCCATATTTTATTGCAAAACCATGCCCTCTAGCATCATTCAGTAGCCATGAAAGGGGGTTCAGTGCCATACAAAACCAAAGAGGACTCAATGAATCCCCCTGGAAGATGCCCCTCCGTATACGGATGGGCTCTGAGGTATTAGCACCTTCAGATGTACGGACTGATAAGGTGGTATGCCACCCTTCCATGACTGTCGCCAAAAACTTTATTAGTTTCGGATCAATACGATACAGATGTAGGATGTCGATTAGCCAGGTATGCGGAACGCTATCAAAAGCCTTGGCATAATCGATATAGCAACTGAAGAGGTTTCTTTGGCCTCTAGTTGTTTGTCCTACAACTATTGAGTCGATAATGAGTTGTTCTTTGCAACCCCTTGACCCAACTCGGCAGCCCTTCTGCTCCTCGGACAGAATGTTGTTGGTCTCGAGGTGCGCATTGATCCTCTCCACTAATAATGGACGTGATGAATTTGTAGAGGGTTGGTAAGCAAGTGGTCGGTCTTGTGTCTCCGGGGTCCTGCACCGTGTCCTTCTTAGGGATAAGGTAGGTAATCCCCGCAGTGAGGAAAGGTGGAAATTCCTCCGGCCGACTCATGACCTCATTTATACTGCGTGCCAACCGACTGTGTACGCTGGTAAATTTCTTATACCAGAAATTCTGCACCCGATCCAGACCTGGGCCCCTCCAGTTCTTCGAGATGTTTATGGCTCGTCGAACTTCCTCTTCGGTAACATCCGCGAAATTCATGCCAGGTGTATTGGCATGGCGGGTGCCTTCGGCGGTGATCCACACAGCATGCTCAGCATGCTGGGCAGGTAACCCCCAAAGTCCACCCCAATACTCTTTCGCTTCCGTCACCGAGAACTGTATTGTCTGGGCGCTCGGTTGGGATTCGTTGAGAGATCTGAAAAAGCTCCGCTGGTTCCTCGCGTATGTTGCATTCTGGACACGTCTGGAATAACTTTCGCCATACCGTCGTAACCGACTGCATATGACAGAAAGTTTCTGTTTTAGTGTGTCCAGAATTTCAACTACGGGTGTCTCACAGGGGATGGCATAGTTCCGGTAAACCCTCTGCACTTTATTTCTCACCCGTCGGCTGGCACTGCCAGTGCTGATCTGAATCAGTCTAGCAATGTCCCTTAGTGAGTCTCGCCGACGTTCCAGACGAATTTTCCATGGTGGATCTCTTTTGTCACTCGCGAAAGCGAATCTTCTGACCGTGCAATCTGATAGCCGCAACTGCACCACAATACACAAGTGATTGTAGTTGCAGCAGGGACATATCAGCACACAGTCGAGATGCAATCTCATCATTGATTTGAGATAGAATTCCCCGAGTTGCTGGAGATGCATAGAGCCTGGGAATACCTGGTCTATGCAAAGGATCCATATCCGACAATTCTATACACGCTCTTTGGAATTCGTCCCGAACTTCAGCGGAAATCTCAGCTGGACGGTGGAGAAGAGTGTTTCGGCGAGTACTGAACCTGTTGCCTGCAGTGCGGCGTGGTGTTGTTGATGCCGCCGCCTCTGCCCCCATCGACTCTCGGTCACCAGTTTCCCCGATGACTTCAAGTCGAACACGCTCCCTGATGGTGGCCGGGATTGTGTCGCTGCGGGTAATGAAGCGGTACTGGTCTGCGACTCGCTGCACAGTCACGTGCGCGAATTGCGGGAAACCCTCGACGAATCTCTGGTGCAACAAAGGACGGTGAGATGTTGTACCCGCCCCCGCCGTTACTTCGTAGTAGGAGCGGTCGTCGTGGCGCCTAGACGTCGAACCGCCCCACGACTAGCGGTTTCGACGCCGTGCTATCCATTACGAGAGCCCGGCCTAGTCACCAAGTCAGGCGACTCCCGCCGGTTATCCGTACCGGACCTCAAATTTCTCCTTCTTCTCATTTTTGGTGGTGCATTTTATCCCTAGCTGCCAGGTGTGTAGATAGCTGTTGTTGTTTATTATAGTTGTTTTGAGTTTCCAATTGAGGATTATTTCTTCTGTCCTGGGTATAGTCGTTAGAGTAGTTCCGTCTATTGTAATTTGTCGTAATGTATTGTGTCTGTTGTCTTGTTTGTTGGCAATCACCTTGATTTTGAAATGAATGATAACGTTTAGGAAAGAAACCTTTCGAGTCAGATGGGAACTGTCTATTTTTATCTTTTATGGCATCCACGTTTCTCGCTGAGTTAATATTTTTAATTTTTCGAAACTCTGGCCTAATGCAGGAGTTTTTGTATCTTCTCAGTTGCATGATTTTTATTATTTCTGATATATCGGACAATTCATAAATTTTGTCTAATACGACGCCCTGTGTCATTTCTTTACAGATATTTTGACCAATGGGGAATTATGATAACATTACTTAAGTCTATGTACAAATCATTTTTGTAAAATAAAATAAGCTCATCGGCTTTATTTTTAATTTTTTGAATTTCTATAGCTAAATCACTTACTGTGTTAATCCTTAAACTGTTAATTTTCCTGTAGATATCCGCTGGTTCCATGTCTGGTTTGAAACGAAGCTTTAAATTGGACTTGATCAGCTCCCGATCATCTGGTGCGGGAATATTAATAATAGCATCCTTTGCTGCTCCTTGTATTTTCTCAAAATATATCTGTCTGGTTGCTGCTTTTCTGATCTCCTCGTCGTTTATAGAGTTCAGATAATATTCGGTGCTACTGATGAAGGCATTCAACGAAACTTCGTTTGTTCCTGTAAAGCCTGTCATACACCTAATTTCCTTTGGAATTTTGTCTCGCGGATCTCTAGAAGTTTGCTGCATGGTTATTTGTTGGAGTACCATTGCCAGCTGACCAAATTGTAAATTTGTATTTTGATTCGCAGTTAGTTCCTGAACTGCAGCTGCTAATTGGGCTAATTCGACTTCTCTTTCTTGTAGTCGTTGATATAATTGTGCCAGTTGCTGTTCCATGTTTTCTGGAAATGCAAACTTTCTATTCGAGGAAAAATACTTATCTCGCTTGAGTTTTCGCTCGTTCATTCGATGCACTTAATTGCAATTTTATGCACTGTTCCGTTTTTTTGTTTTCTATTTTGTGCTTCTTTTTGGCACTTTATACACTTTATATACAGTATATACACTTATATATTTTATTTGGTTTTATTAAATCAGTATATCTTCCGCGGCTTCTACTGATTGGTAATATTATTATATTGGTATGTAGAACGGCTAGTCTTCTCGACAATACCGCCTTTGAAAATTTGTTATGTTTTAAATGGGCAAGATCTCGGGCAGCCTCACCCGTGTTTCAAGCAACTATTTTGGCCTCAGTTTTCTGCTCTTGCTAATTTATTTTTAAATTGACCGAATACCTTCGCGGTAATATCGGCTTAGTTTTTTGTTAAGTTTTAATTTGTTAGTCTGGGTTAGGGCCAGCCTCAGCCACTAATTTAAGAAACCTTAAGGCTTAACTTGTTCCCCAGAAAAACTTTATTTAATTAATTAGATATGCAAATGAACTCCGAATTTTCCTTCGCGGCTTTCTTCCAGAGTTTTCGTTTGCATTTATCACAAGTTAAACCGACTGCGCCAATTACGTGTTCGGACCAAGCGGGAAGGTTTTTAAAAAACACAAGATTTATTATACACTATAAAACTTTATTTGACACACAAGATTCAACTACACGTAACTTATCCAAATGGATTTTAGAGACTGGTCACCGGAGGTTACGTTGCACCTATATTTATTATAAATAATTTGCTGATCTTGCGTCTGGACTTTGGAATGAACTATTTGCTGATGTGCATTTTGCATTTCCCACGTTTTCCAGAAATTGTCTAATGTTGCACATTGCGGTTTCATATTCTATTGGGTCAGATGCAGACGGATACGTAACTTACATAAATATTGGTATAATTTATTAGCTTTACTGACCCAACAAATTTTAACTGACTGCCTTGTATAATACAGAAGTGTAGCGTTCCATACTAACTTTAGTAACAGTGAAAGGAAATATGCGGAAAAGAAGGAAAGTTAACACTGGCAACGGTGTTCTTCATTAAGCAAGATTATCTACGGGAGCTGCTTACAGCGGACAAAAACAAAATAACAGTAAGTCGGGAAACCTAAAATGCACGCAATTTGCAAAAAAAAGTAACTTTGTTACTGCGATTTCCACGAAAGTTGGCAGTATCATACTCTATGTCTATCCTCGTCGCAACTGGAAAACATAGGCACCGAAGATTTGATGTCTGATGCGTTCAATAGCGGGACATTCACCTAGGAAATGCTCCGTAGATTCCGGTTCCTCATTTTAGGAGGGACACGTATCATTTTGAATAATTTCTGAACATATATCTAGTTAGTGAATTATGGTCCGTCAGAATGCCTACAATGTTCCTACAAGTCTTCCTGCTTTTCGACAGGATGCATTGTTCGGTACGCGTGTTAGTTTCTGACAGGAAAAATCTGGTGTGCCTTAAGTAATTAAGATTACTTATATTTTTATTAAAATATTTAAGCGAACTTTTAATATTAAATCTATACAGCGAACTCAACGCGAATTCTATACAGCGAACTCAAAAAGGACTTCCGTATTCTTTAGCAATTCGAAACTTAATCATTAAATTCAGTGACAGGTCTGAAAAACATAATTACTGCGATCTTCCACTCCCTTGGTGTGCCACGCAAAGTGGATAGATCCGCGCCATCTATTCGCTCGCAACATTCGAAATAAATTTCGAATGCTGCGAATCCTGCCGCGCCACATCACTCCGCCCCCAGATGAAACCTAGGGGGTTTCAGCGACTGATCCCCGAACTTCGTTCGCCGTTAATCCACAAAGCGGACACGACGTTGCTTCGGGGCGCACGCGGGTTTCAGCCTGGACAAAGAGACCGCCTTTTTGTGACCACCGATCTCGAGCTGGAAGAAATGTTCTCCCCGCTCGAGAACGCGGTACGGGCCCTCATATGGAGGCTGCAGCGGCTTCCGGACGGCATCCGTCCTGATCAGCACGTGCGTGCAAGTGTCCAGCTCCTTGGGCGAACTGGCAGGTATGGACGAGTGTCGAGTGGGTGGTGGCGCCTTGATGCGTCGGAGATTGTCCCTCAGCAGACGCACCAACCCCGACTCCGTGAGACCCGATCTCTTGTCGAAGACCGGATCGCTTGGGAGTCTTGGGTTCTCCCCGTAAACCAGCTCCGCGGGGCTGGCAGCAAATTCCTCTCGGCGGGTTGTACGAAGGCCGAGTAGGACGAGAGGCAAAACTTGCGTCCAGGACGGGTCGTCGCGTGCCATAATGGCGGCTTTCAGCGTCCGGTGCCAACGTTCCAACATCCCATTGGATTGTGGGTGGTATGCCGTAGTCCGCTGGCGTTTAAAACCAAGGAGTTTGCCTAACTCGGAGAAAAGGGTGGACTCAAATTGCATTCCCTGGTCAGTGATGACCACTGCAGGGACGCCAAAGCGAGGTATCCACTCTCGACAGAGGGCTTCAGCACATGATTGCGCCGTAATGTCTTTCAGAGGTATTGCCTCAGGCCACCGCGTGAACCTGTCGATGATTGTGAGGCAATACTTATAACCGTGCGAGTCTCGCAAAGGCCCTATTATGTCGAGGTGTATGGTGTGGAAACGCTTGGTGGTGCGGGGGAATGAGCCCACTTCTTTCCTAACATGCCTGGAGACTTTACACTTTTGGCATGCGATGCACTCTCTGGCCCAGGAATTGATATCCTTGTTCATGGAGGGCCAGAAATATTTTCCGGTGACTAACCGGTTTGTTGTCCTGATGCCGGGGTGCGCCAAGTCGTGAACTGCGTGGAACACTTCCTTGCGAAATGTGGCCGGAATGTATGGCCGAGGTCCCTTTTCCGAGTCTTCGCAGCAGAGCGAGAGGTTTGAGCCGAAGATGGGCAACTCCCGAAATTTGTATTTGGGGTTGGACTTGAGGCTCTGAAGTGCTGCGTCATCCACTTGCGCCTTGGCAATAGCCGAGAAATCGAGTGAGGCGGGGATGTTAACTTCGGAGACACGAGACAAAGCGTCAGCAACAATGTTGTCCTTCCCGGACACGTATTCGCAGCATTCGAAATTTAATCATTAAATTCAGTGACAGGTCTGAAAAACATAATTACTGCGATCTTCCACTCCCTTGGTGTGCCACGCAAAGTGGATAGATCCGCGCCATCTATTCGCTCGCAACATTCGAAATAAATTTCGAATGCTGCGAATCCTGCCGCGCCACATGCCCGGCAGCATTTAGGCTCCGCCACCTGTCATTGTGGGAAACCAGTGCTACTGATACTTCCGGTCCTGGCATGGGGGAGATTGAACCTTCTTTTGCAAAAGCATCCAAGATTTCATTTCCCTCTATGCCATAGTGACCAACTACCCAAAGTACTTCCACCGTTTTGAATCTAGAGATAGAGTTCAAACGGTTTTTGCGTTGCTGCACAATGTTGGAGATGATACACAACTTCCTCAATGCAGCTTGGCTACCACTGCAAATTGCGATTTGCCAGCCCTTCAACCGCTCGTCGGTCACCCAGTTTGCCGCCGTTAGGATAGTATATACTTCGGCTTGAAAAACCCTTGCATAAAAGCCCACTTCCCATATTCGAGAGGTAGACTCCGATTCTAGCGTTCTGTTCTGGTTTTGAGCCATCGGTGTAGATGATTTCCGTATTTCCCGCCACGCATTCCTCTGGTATTTCCCAGTTCTCTCGACGTTTCAGGGTAACTTCATAACTTCTACCAAACAGATGTATGGGGACCCGAGAATTGGAAGGCATTGTAAGAACTCAATTCAATACTCTCAGTAACTCTTCCAATGCTCTATGCACCCACGTCCGTTGTTCCCCCATAGATCTAATCGAGTTAATCTATGCATTTAGGGCTGCGCCGGATGTCCTTTGAGCGCTTTGATCCATCACGCTTCACTACTACAAAACAACGTGTCTATTCCCCTCTGACAATCAGGTGAGAGTGAACACTGAAGCCATCCACAACACAACCCTCCGCGACACCTATAAGAGGGAAATGGATGCCGCAATAACCGCAGTCAATAGAGGACCTGGAGATGAAGCATCAACTAATGATCTTCACAACCACCTGAAGAACGTTATCATGGATACGGCCACAAATATACTTGGCCCCAGCCGCCAAAGGAGTCGGAACGGCTGGTTTGACGATGAATGTAAGCTAGCAACGGAACGGAAGAATGCCGCATACCGAGTAATGTTGCATTCTCAAAGAACGCGGGCACGCGCAGAGACTTATCACGAACTCCGTCGAGCGGAGAAGCGACTTCACAGACGGAAAAAGGAAGCCTGGGAGAACCAACAAGTCTGTGAACTAGAAAAGTACAGGGAGCAACCGCACCAGGCGCGGAAGTTTTACCAACAAGTCAGCAGGATGAAGCCTTATACACCTCGATGCTCATCCTGCCGAGACAAAGAGGGAAATCTGATTTCCGACAGAATGGGCATATTAGAGCGATGGGTTGAGTACTTTGATGAGCTACTGAACAACCAGAACATCGGCGAGTTGGAGGTCCCGCCAACTGAAGACGACGGACAAATACTGCCACCACCAAGTTTAGGAGAAACAGTCCGTGCAATTCATCGGCTAAAAAATCATAAGTCGCCAGGAGCCGATGGAATTACAGCCGAATTGGTTAAATATGGAGGCGACCAATTACACCAAGTGATTCATCAACTTGTGCTCAAGGTATGGGACAGCGAATCAATGCCTGACGATTGGCAGCGAGGCATAATCTGTCTCATACATAAAAAGGGAGATATCACAGAGTGCAGCAATTATAGAGGTATCACGTTGCTGAGTACCATCTATAAGATATTCTCCACTATCTTGCTAGGCCGGATAGCCCCATACGCCCAGAACATCATTGGCCCATACCAAAGAGGCTTCACTCCAGGCAAATCAGCGACAGATCAGATTTTCTCTCTGCGGCAGGCGATGGAAAAACTGTTGGAATATGGACAACAGTTGCACCATCTGTTCATCGACTTTAAAGCCGCCTATGATAGCATAGCCAGGGTAAAACTGTACACGGCCATGAGGGAATTCGGTATCCCGACGAAATTAATAAGACTGACTAGGCTGACCCTGACCAATGTGCGAGGCCAGATAAAAGCAGCAGGATCACTATCAAGACCATTCGACATCAACAACGGTCTACGACAAGGGGATGCGCTATCATGCGTCCTCTTTAACCTGGCCCTCGAGAAGGTGATCCGTGATGCTGAGGTGAATGCAAGAGGTACGATCCTCTTCAAGTCCACCCAACTACTGGCCTATGCTGACGATATCGACATCATGGGAAGAACCACCCGACACGTTCAAACTGCCTTCATCCAGATCGAGCAGGCGGCGCGGGATCTTGGGCTGCACATCAATGAAGGCAAGACAAAATACATGGTGGCAACGTCAGCACCGAAGACGAATCAACCAACAACATCAAACCGCACTGGTCAAACACAAGCACGAACAAGAATAAGGATAGGGGAATACAACTTTGAGACCGTTGACAATTTCTCCTATCTAGGGTCGAAAATCACAACCGATAACAACTACGATGAGGAAATCCGCGCACGGTTGTTGTCAGCCAACAGAGCCTACTTCAGCTTACAAAGACTGTTCCGCTCGAAACGTCTCACCATAGGGTCAAAGCTCTTACTGTACAAGACTATGATCTTGCCAGTCCTCATGTATTCCTCGGAAACTTGGGTTCTTAGCAAGAAAAATTGCGAACTCTTGGCCGCGTTCGAGAGAAGAATCCTCCGAAGAATTTTTGGCCCCCTACATGAGGATGGACGATTCCGTAGCCTACACAATGACGAAATCTATGAGCGATACCATGATCGTCCGGTTGTGGATAAAATCCGGCTCAATAGGTTACGGTGGGCGGGTCACTTAATCCGTATGGATGAAGATGATCCCACCCGGAAAGTCTATAAGGGCAATATCTATGGTAGGAAAAGAAGACGAGGCAGACCCTGCCTAAGATGGAGCGATGGCGTGGGCCAGGACGCCAGACAGCTTTTAGGGATATCGAATTGGTGGACCTCGGCGCAAAACCGGGATGTCTGGAGTTCCTTATTAAGGCAGGCCTAGACCGGATACCGGTTGTTGCGCCGTTGATGATGATGATGATAACTTTGTTAGTAATAATGCGATTTCCACCAAACTTGGTAAGATCAAGCTCTATATTATAGCCTATATCACTGCAAAATTTCATTGTTCTAGGATGAACTTAAGCGGGGTTTCTAACCAATCACAAAAAATTGTAGTAATATACTATTATTATTATTATTATTAACTTTATTTAAACAGATATCGGCATGGAGGGTATTTCGGAGCCCAGGCACCATATAGTGGCAGCCTCCTGATTTTTTTCAGATTTTTCGGTTTGGTAGTTTCTGAGAATGGCCCCCTTAAAGAAGTGATCACTTTCAACCCCCCGCGCTCCTCACCCTTCCAACGAATGTCAAAACTAAGATCGGCTTTGAAAAGTATTAATCGAGACCTTTAATTTGATACCCCACATGACTATATTTGATGAAAAAAAATTTTACACCCCCCTTTTGCATGTATTCGACGTAAAAGGATGTAATTCACTGTATGCGTGAGCGTTCACAGGTCCCACCTTTCTACCAAATTTGGTGTCAATCGCTATAACAGTCTCCGAGAAAAATGCGTGTGACGGACAGACAGACAGACAGACAGACAGACGGACAGACAGACAGACAGACAGTAAACCGATTTTAATAAGGTTTTGTGTTTACACAAAACCTTAAAAAAGTAGAGTGCGTGGCATGTGTGGCAATCTGATGAGTTAGCATGGCATGTGTTGGTATCGAAGTTCGCATTGGGGTCGTTGGAGTGGATCATGTATTGGCATCGGGTGGTTATGATGGGGTCGTTGACGTAACTCCTCCCCCCTTGGAATAGAGCTTCGGGAACAGGAACTGTGCTTTAGTGGTTGCTGTTGCTGGAGCGGTTGTTGGATGGTGAAGATGGATCCCCGGGGCTTGTAGATAATGTATATTATGACTACACAGATGATGAATCCCTGGTAGCCTGTGGCGCGGCACGATTCGCAGCATTCGAAATTTATTTCGAATGTTGCGAATGCGAACGAGCAGATGGCGCGGATCTATCCACTTTGCGGAACTCGCCACGGGAGTGGAGGACCGGCGAGAAAAGTGTGCCATGAGTTAGGGGCAGAAAAGAAACACATGAAGCGAGAGACTCTCTTCTGCCTCTAACGAGCATACAGTCACAGTCACACAAATTATTTAATAAAGTCACACAAATTATTTAATAAAGTCACACAAATTATTTAATAAAGTCTAATGGTTAAATATATCGAGTATTGATTGTAAAAACCCAGTCTAGGTTCCGGTGTACCTAAAAGTGTGCTTTGCAAAGAAATTAATATTAAAGTTAAAAGCCTAAGAGCACGAAGGTGAGTATATGCTTCTTGTTTGTGGCACTTTGTAGGAGTTCGATGGTTGTCAAGTTTGGGAATTTGTATATTGGCAATGATTTGATTGTGAAGTTGTGTCCAACTGATGTAGGTTTTGTTTTACCGAAGGATGTTATATGCACAGTTATATCATCCCAGAACTTTGGTTGACCCTCGTAGGTGACTCCATTTACTCGGATGTTGCAGCCTTCGAAGTGTATAAGTATGGTACCTGACACATTTTTCGGGGCGAATGGACATGAGGATTCGATTGGGATTCCAGGGCTATTGGTGATAAGAATGTAGTTATCTTCAGGCTGAAAAATCTCCGTTCCTCCATTTCCCTCGATGAATTCATAGTTTGAGGGTTTGTTTTGGATTAGGCCACTGATGCATTGAGAAGTTTCCTTATTTCCTTAGTACGGAGGTTTTAGGCAGTAGAAGGTGTTTCCAATTTTGGGACATCTCTCGTCGAAAAGTTGGATATCGTTAGGGTGTAGGATTACACAGGGCTTTGTTATAATTTTTAAGTGGTTTGTTGTAGGGACAGGTATAAGGTGAAAAAAGGAATAATTTTCACTCCGAAAGGTGGGTATTTGTACATTGAATATGATGTTAGTGCCATTTATGGAGGTTCTACTGATTCTATTGGGATTTTTTGATTTAATAAAGTATCATGAATTTCGGAAAGTTCCTCAGAAGTAAGGATTTGTTTTGAAATTATGTTCAATTTTGCAAGTATAATCGCTTCTGCGAAGTCGGATAAGTGGTCGTGTAAAATATCGATGTGATAATTTAGTTGGTTTAAAAATTGTATGTTTTGAAGGAGTTCGTGTTCTCTTCTTATTTGCTTATTAATTGTGTTCTCGTTGAGTTTCAAATATAATAGTTCGATATTATTTTCTGTTGTGAATTTATATGATTGGTTATGTTTTCGAATCTTTGTATCATTTTATTATTAAGTAAAGTTTGACGATCAATTGCATCTTTGGATTTCGACTGTGTGGCGATCACATTTTCAATCTATTCGTTTAACCTATTAGCATCGTTAGCATCCATGTTACCAGTAAGGAATTTTATAGCTGTCCCTAGTCCGTTTATAAGTCCTCGTTTATTCCTTCGTTTCAGTAGGAGGGAGTTCAGTTTTAATTGTATTATAGTTCATTGAGTTTAAGATTTGTCGTAGCTAAAGTATTATCAAGTTCATGTATGCTGCCAAGTTCATTAAGTGAATGTCGTATTTCTTCAACGGTGATTGTGTAAGATTGAAGGTTTATTATGTGTATAAAGTTGTTATATTAAACCTTATTTCTAGCGTTCCCCAGTTGTAGTGGTAGAAGTCCCTGGTTGTTCAGTAGGTCGTGAATTTCTAGTTTCTGTCCCAGCGTCATTGTCAGCCTGAAATTTGCGTTGTTTCTTCAATTTAGATTTGTGTATTTTCTTATTTTTATGGGTGATAATTAACTCTATTATTATTTTTTACTATTTGTTTACTGAATCGGGGAGTTAATTTATTTCTTCTGTTTTCTTTACGGAAAACAATTTCGTGTTCATCGAAAGGTGTGGGGGGTTCTCGTTTTTGATTTAGTTTGTCTATATTTTTCTCGACGGCTTGTTGAAGTTTATCCTTGATAGTTGGGTAAATTAGTTGCCGGAATTCATTGAGTTTTTGTAAGAATTCGTGTTCGTTATTGAATTTGACAGTTTGAAGGAACTTGTGTGTTTGTCCCGTGAATAATTTATAAGGAGTGTGGTCGCTGCTGGTTGCTGAATGAATGGCGTTATTGTGCGTTATCACAGCCTCATTCAGGATGTCGTCATGGTCTTTGTTTGTTGCTTTATTGTAGATAATTCGGTATATTTCCGTGAGGGTTGAATGTGATCTTTCCACATGGGCATTACTAGTGCTCTGGGCGAATGACGTGAGATGCAGTTGAATATCATATTGGGAACAGAAATCCTTGAAAAGATTAGCTGTAAATTCAACTCCTTGATCTGCTACTAGCGTTTTTGGAATGCCGTGAAGACTTATAAAGTGTCTTATGGACTTGATTATCGTGAGGCTGATTCGGGCAACTAGTGTGTAGGCTGCGATGAATTTTAAGAATTTGTCAGTTATGGTGAGAATGTTTTTATGGTTTATAGCATAAACGTCGATATGAACTATATCTAAGGGTTTACAAGGTGTCGGGGGTTTTTCAAATCTGATTTTTGGAGGGTTTCTGTCGTATTTTAATGTTTGACACACCTGGCAGTTGTTTATTGTTTGGGTTATTTTTAATTTCATGAATGGGAAGTAATAGGTTCTTTTGAGGTGAGCTGTTGTTTCGTTGATTCCCCTATGGTTGTTTTTATTGAGATATTCGTTAACTACTTTGTCTTGTTGGTCGTTTTCTCTTACGTCAGTCAGTATTGTCGTACATGGGAGTAGCTTGAAAATCTTGCTTCTCGAAAAGAATTTGGAGTATGCTTCTTGCAGGGTTTTAAATGTTTCGTCATCTGTGAATATGGCATTGATTTTATTGGGTGTTAAGAATTTATGTTATGCTTTCTAATGTGAAACAATTCATCTTAATGGTGCGTCGTTGTTTATTTTTGAACAAGATTTCGATGGAATTAGAAGGGGGTCCACTGTGGGTTTCCAGGATTAATTGAATATTAAACTCGTTCAATGGACGTTCTGAAATGTATATATAGTAGTCGAGGTTTTCTGGAGCTGAATGAATGGTTGCGCATGTGGAGCTTGGGATTTGCTAGGATATGCAGGTTAACTTCAGTGCTGGGAGTGGTGTCTTTTGCCAGTTTTATTCGGCTAAGAGCGTCGACATTGGCGTTTAGCTTCCCTTTTTTATGTATCACTTGGTAGTCCAATTCTTCTAGCTTAAATCGCGAACGTATAAGCTTCGAGTTAGGATCTTTTAGACTCATGAGCCATAGAAGTGGTTGATGATCCGTTACGATTTGAAACTTACGACCAAATAGGTATGGGCGGAAATATTTTGTTCCCCAAACTATTGCTAGAAGCTCGTTTTCCGACGTAGAAGAATTTATTTCTGTATCGGTTAGGGTTCTACTTGCGTAGCATACTGGTCTATCTGTACCAATAGGTCTCTGTGACAGCACAGCCCCAATAGCAAAATTACTTGCGTCAGTGGTCAATACAAATGGCCTGGAAAAGTCTGGGTACTGTAATATCGGTTCGTTGGTGAGAAGCTGTTTGCAGAACCCGAATGTTCTGACATAGTTTTCGTTTAAGTCAATGGTTCTATCCTTTTTCAAACATTAGGTGAGAGGTTTTGTTAATTTAGCGAAATCCTTTATGAACTTTCGGTAATATCCGAGAAGTCCTAAGAATGCCTTGATTTCTTTTTTGGTTTTGGGGGTAGGGTATTTTCTAATAGCATCAATTTTGTCGGGGTTTGGTCTAACACCTTGGCTTGTAATAATGTGACCTAAGGAACTGACTTCTTTCTTTAGAAATTCGGACTTGTCCAGTTGAATTTTGAAATTTGCTGCTCTTAGTTTGTCAAACACTTTTCTGAGGTTTCCTGTAACGACGTGGAGAAGACGATAATATCGTCGAGGTAGACAAGACATGAGGTTCCTTGGATATCTTTTAATATATTATCCATGACCCTTTGGAAGGTAGCGGGGGCGTTTTTCAGCCCAAAAGGCATGCGGATAAATTCATAGTGTCCACCTTCTACAGTAAACGCGTGTCTCGAGGGTCCATCTCAATCTGGTGGAATCCACTTGCCAGATCGATCGTTGAGAAATATAGACATCTCCCGAGTTTGTCCAGGATTTCGTTAATGTTGGGAATTGGGTATTTGAATTTGGGATTGCACCTCAGTTTTATGTACGTACTTAGTATGTATCGGTACGTGGCCGGTGGCTAATAAGATGTTTGATGGAATTTGTAAAGCTAAGGTGTTCTCCAGGTTTAAAGAAGATGTCTTGGTAATCTCTGCAGATTTTGATAAGTATTATCAAGTTCATGTATGCTGCCAAGTTCATTAAGTGAATGTCGTATTTCTTCAACGGTGATTGTGTAAGATTGAAGGTTTATTATGTGTATAAAGTTGTTATATTAAACCTTATTTCTAGCGTTCCCCAGTTGTAGTGGTAGAAGTCCCTGGTTGTTCAGTAGGTCGTGAATTTCTAGTTTCTGTCCCAGCGTCATTGTCAGCCTGAAATTTGCGTTGTTTCTTCAATTTAGATTTGTGTATTTTCTTATTTTTATGGGTGATAATTAACTCTATTATTATTTTTTACTATTTGTTTACTGAATCGGGGAGTTAATTTATTTCTTCTGTTTTCTTTACGGAAAACAATTTCGTGTTCATCGAAAGGTGTGGGGGGTTCTCGTTTTTGATTTAGTTTGTCTATATTTTTCTCGACGGCTTGTTGAAGTTTATCCTTGATAGTTGGGTAAATTAGTTGCCGGAATTCATTGAGTTTTTGTAAGAATTCGTGTTCGTTATTGAATTTGACAGTTTGAAGGAACTTGTGTGTTTGTCCCGTGAATAATTTATAAGGAGTGTGGTCGCTGCTGGTTGCTGAATGAATGGCGTTATTGTGCGTTATCACAGCCTCATTCAGGATGTCGTCATGGTCTTTGTTTGTTGCTTTATTGTAGATAATTCGGTATATTTCCGTGAGGGTTGAATGTGATCTTTCCACATGGGCATTACTAGTGCTCTGGGCGAATGACGTGAGATGCAGTTGAATATCATATTGGGAACAGAAATCCTTGAAAAGATTAGCTGTAAATTCAACTCCTTGATCTGCTACTAGCGTTTTTGGAATGCCGTGAAGACTTATAAAGTGTCTTATGGACTTGATTATCGTGAGGCTGATTCGGGCAACTAGTGTGTAGGCTGCGATGAATTTTAAGAATTTGTCAGTTATGGTGAGAATGTTTTTATGGTTTATAGCATAAACGTCGATATGAACTATATCTAAGGGTTTACAAGGTGTCGGGGGTTTTTCAAATCTGATTTTTGGAGGGTTTCTGTCGTATTTTAATGTTTGACACACCTGGCAGTTGTTTATTGTTTGGGTTATTTTTAATTTCATGAATGGGAAGTAATAGGTTCTTTTGAGGTGAGCTGTTGTTTCGTTGATTCCCCTATGGTTGTTTTTATTGAGATATTCGTTAACTACTTTGTCTTGTTGGTCGTTTTCTCTTACGTCAGTCAGTATTGTCGTACATGGGAGTAGCTTGAAAATCTTGCTTCTCGAAAAGAATTTGGAGTATGCTTCTTGCAGGGTTTTAAATGTTTCGTCATCTGTGAATATGGCATTGATTTTATTGGGTGTTAAGAATTTATGTTATGCTTTCTAATGTGAAACAATTCATCTTAATGGTGCGTCGTTGTTTATTTTTGAACAAGATTTCGATGGAATTAGAAGGGGGTCCACTGTGGGTTTCCAGGATTAATTGAATATTAAACTCGTTCAATGGACGTTCTGAAATGTATATATAGTAGTCGAGGTTTTCTGGAGCTGAATGAATGGTTGCGCATGTGGAGCTTGGGATTTGCTAGGATATGCAGGTTAACTTCAGTGCTGGGAGTGGTGTCTTTTGCCAGTTTTATTCGGCTAAGAGCGTCGACATTGGCGTTTAGCTTCCCTTTTTTATGTATCACTTGGTAGTCCAATTCTTCTAGCTTAAATCGCGAACGTATAAGCTTCGAGTTAGGATCTTTTAGACTCATGAGCCATAGAAGTGGTTGATGATCCGTTACGATTTGAAACTTACGACCAAATAGGTATGGGCGGAAATATTTTGTTCCCCAAACTATTGCTAGAAGCTCGTTTTCCGACGTAGAAGAATTTATTTCTGTATCGGTTAGGGTTCTACTTGCGTAGCATACTGGTCTATCTGTACCAATAGGTCTCTGTGACAGCACAGCCCCAATAGCAAAATTACTTGCGTCAGTGGTCAATACAAATGGCCTGGAAAAGTCTGGGTACTGTAATATCGGTTCGTTGGTGAGAAGCTGTTTGCAGAACCCGAATGTTCTGACATAGTTTTCGTTTAAGTCAATGGTTCTATCCTTTTTCAAACATTAGGTGAGAGGTTTTGTTAATTTAGCGAAATCCTTTATGAACTTTCGGTAATATCCGAGAAGTCCTAAGAATGCCTTGATTTCTTTTTTGGTTTTGGGGGTAGGGTATTTTCTAATAGCATCAATTTTGTCGGGGTTTGGTCTAACACCTTGGCTTGTAATAATGTGACCTAAGGAACTGACTTCTTTCTTTAGAAATTCGGACTTGTCCAGTTGAATTTTGAAATTTGCTGCTCTTAGTTTGTCAAACACTTTTCTGAGGTTTCCTGTAACGACGTGGAGAAGACGATAATATCGTCGAGGTAGACAAGACATGAGGTTCCTTGGATATCTTTTAATATATTATCCATGACCCTTTGGAAGGTAGCGGGGGCGTTTTTCAGCCCAAAAGGCATGCGGATAAATTCATAGTGTCCACCTTCTACAGTAAACGCGTGTCTCGAGGGTCCATCTCAATCTGGTGGAATCCACTTGCCAGATCGATCGTTGAGAAATATAGACATCTCCCGAGTTTGTCCAGGATTTCGTTAATGTTGGGAATTGGGTATTTGAATTTGGGATTGCACCTCAGTTTTATGTACGTACTTAGTATGTATCGGTACGTGGCCGGTGGCTAATAAGATGTTTGATGGAATTTGTAAAGCTAAGGTGTTCTCCAGGTTTAAAGAAGATGTCTTGGTAATCTCTGCAGATTTTGATAATTTGGTCTTTTTTTTCTTCATTCAGGTGAGACATTCGGGTACAATCACTTATGATACAAGGGTTGATTTGGTTCGAAGGCTTCACATAAATGTTGAAGTTGTTAAGTTCACAAAAATTTTCTTTGACATATTCCTTGGCCTTAAGAGGTTGGTCCAAGTACAAAATTTCGTCGAGATCCGATGTGTTGGTCACTTCGACAATGCTAAACCAATTTTGTGTAAGATAAATCCCTTCGGAAATAGTTAGATTTTGGGAGATTTCTGTTTTAGGCAAGTACACTTCTCCTTCCTTTACGTCTACGGGCAATTTGGCTAGAATTTTTGAATTTCCTGGTACTGTATATTTAGCGGATGCAAAATTGGGTTTATAAAGAATAGGTATGATTGCGTTTTTTGTTATGAGTGTCTTGTTCTCAAGGTCAACTTTGGCTTCAAGTTTAGAAAGTATGTCCAGTCCTAACAGTCCATCGAAATATTTGTGGAATTTAAAAATGAGGAAACTACACTCACCATATTGGTTAAATTCCAAGAAGTTGGGTAGTGTAATTCGTTTGCTTAGTTTATGTTGATTGAAAATTGTCGTTATTGTTACTGGATTGACATCCTCCAAGTCTTCTGACCGAACAAATTCTGGATTTAGGAAAGAAGCTGATGCTCCTGTATCGATTAAAAATCTTAAGGGACGACCGAATGGAGATGCTATACTTATATATGGAAGGACTGATCCATGTTTATTGACGTCTAAGTAGCCGATTGGCTCGTGGAGGCTATTTGCCAAAAATTTTCATCGTCAATTTCGTAACAAGGATTTTGCTCAGGTGATTGGTTAAAATCTTGTGAAGGGTCCCAGTCTTGGTTTGCGTTTACGAAAAGTTGATCGGCTTCTTCGTCGTGATAGTGTGTTGGTTCCTGAACGTTAGAGCTCATATTTGGATGTGAGTTTTCTAAAGAAGAAACATTTAATAGTTCCTTAGAAACGAAATTTACTGGTCCTGTTGGGTGGAAAAAATTGTTCCGTGGGTATTCATTTTGCCTGGAGTTTTGAGATCGAGTTTGATGTGTATTAGCAGGTCCAATTTCCGTTGGTTCTGCTTTGGGTAGTTGTGAAATGTTTGTCCTATTAAATTGATAGTTGGGGTTTTGGGGCAGCGATTGGTTAACTTGTATATTATTATGTTGCGGAAATTTCGTTGCCTGGGGTAACTTGCTGGGGTTCGAAATCATTGGTGTCCTGTAGTTTGGATTGCCAGCTATCTGTCTAAAGGTTGGATTCAATGCGTTGTTTTGGGCTAAATGTGTTCTATTAGTAGGTCTGACGTATTGCGGTATGCGGAGTACAGAGTTATCGTACCTTGCGTAAGATATGTTCTGCTCTTTAATGCAATAGGCAAAAGCTGTTGCCAAGTTACTAGGCTTCATTGCTCGTACCGTTGCACCAAGAGGTTCTTTTAGACCTGATAGAAATGCGTTTAGGCACATTTCGGTGTATAAGCTCTGTTTTGCTTTCACTACATTATTGTCTTGTTCGTGAATTTGAACATAGTTTGTCATGGTTGCAGATATTTCTATAATTTCATTGTAGAATTTTTCAACAGGTTTGTTACCTTGTTTGATACCGTGAAGGTCCTTAATTAACGAAGTTTCATTACGTTTGTCGGCGTAATGATGAATGAGATTTTGTTTAATGGTTGCCCAGTCGAGTGGGGTTCCATACATATTTAAAATTTCGTTAGCCGATCCTTCAATTTTATTTCTGATAGATCGTAATAGTAGGTTCCTATATGGAGTGCCTTCTGTACACGAAATGAGTGAGCGAATTTCGTCAACATTATTGAGGAATTCAAAAAGTAACTTCGGATTACCACTGAACTTTGGTAGATCTTTGATCGCATCCGGGACGCGTAAAGCCTCACAAATGTCCTTTGCAGTGATAACATGGTTGCCACCGTTATCGTTTGTTGCCATTCTGACTAAAGGAATTGAGTATAACAACGTCTAATAGGATGGTTCAAAGATTTCGTTCTAGAGATCTAATTATTAATTCACTTGTCGAGATCACTCAGTCGCGATTGTACTTGCTGAATTGAATTTCACTTAATTATTATTTCCGATTTCACAATTTATATATGTTTTCACACTAAAACTATAATGGCATTAAATCTAAGAGTGAGAAGGATGGGTTAGACAAGGAGATATCCACTTGCATCAACGTCAGCGAGAGAGCTAACATATTCCTTGATAACCGATGACTGCAACTGGTCCTTAATCTTTCCACACACAACACACTGATTCTAAAATTAGTTGAGATATTGTAGGTTGACCGGTTCTCCGGGGACGATATTCTCTCGTTCCACTACGCGAATTTCCGAATAAATTACCGATAATCCTTCGATACTTGAATTGAAAGGATTCGCAAAAAGAAAACCGAACCGTCGACTGCGCCAGTTATGGAACTTGTTCCATAGATAATAAAAAAAACAAATGGTTTTATCTAAGACGTATATTTACGTCAATGCAATGCAATACAATACAAATAACTGAACTTACGTTAATTGAGTGCATCATTTATAATGTTACAATAATGCTTACTCAGGTGCATGTGCGTGGAGTGCGTTGACATATTATATGTATTTAGAAAAAAGTAGAGTGCATGGCATGTGTGGCAATCTGATGAGTTAGCATGGCATGTGTTGGTATCGAAGTTCGCATTGGGGTCGTTGGAGTGGATCATGTATTGGTATCGGGTGGTTATGATGGGGTCGTTGACGTAACTCGCGCGTCTCCGGACCCGAGTGCCGCGATCAAGGAGGGGAAGATCCACGACGGATCACCGTCTCAATTATTGTCTCTTCCGCCTCAGATCTTGTATGAGGCGCGGCCTCTGAGGTTCCCACCCTTCCTCGACATCCTCAGGCCAGTTATTCATTTTGAGGATGTCCCTTTATAGAAATTCCGCAGGAGAAAGGAGGATACAAAAGGGAGGAAGTCCTCAAACTACGATTAGACTATTCACGCATCATAGTTCATTGTACCAGCAAACTTCATATCATTAATTATAACAAAAAATATGAAAAATAAAAATAAACAATATGTAAAATTCAAAGAAGGAAAATAATAAAAAAAAAGAAAAATAAAAAACAAGTCGGAATACCGGAAGCTCGCGCTTCGGGTATAAAGGTTTTGTGTTCATCTTATGTAAGAGACGCACATTTCTCTGTCCGTATATAGCTACAAATCCAACATAATCCTTCATATTTTTCCAAACTACGAGACATACGTACATATTAGAGCCATAGATATCACGCTCACCCTAAACAAACAAACTGCCTATTACCTGCTGTACACATATATGCACGTATCTAAATTTATCGTATCCATATTTCCGATTTACGTCTTATATCTATCTGAATTAGGCACTAGCCGCAAAGTTCGTTAGCACGCATATATTATATACCTACATATATACATGTCTGGTTGACAAATAACTAAAAAACTAAAACAAAATAATTGTCTGCGACCCAATTCATAAGAATTCATTTCGTTGTGGTATTGACGAATTGATATGTGATGATGACGTCATGCGGGTTGTAGAGTGCACGAAATTCACAAAAAATTGTAAAGTTTCACCCCCAATAACTTTGTTAATAATAGTTGGATTTTCTTCAAACTTGATCAAACTGTGCATTATATTCTTCGTTATACTCATGCCAAATTTTGTATTTCTGGGATGAACATAAGGGGGGGTGCCGGGTAAATTTCTAAAATGTGGAAATATACTATTATTAACTTTATTTGTACAGATATCGGAACCGGATATATTTTGAGGCCTAGATTTCGTAGAAATGCACCACTGTGATTTTTTCCAGATTTTTCGGTTGGATAGGTTCTGAGAACGAGACCTGTTACACTTTTTGTGGGTCATATTTTCAACCCTTACTCCCCTATGTTTCATCTAATATCAAATATTGAACCAGATTCGGAAAGTACTAATTGAGACCTTTCATTTGATACCCTACTTGGCTACATTCTGTGAAAAAAAAATTTGCACCCTCCATTCACATGTACGGAGAGCTCCCCCTTAAACTTAACGCAAGATGGCGCCACTTACTGCATGTAAAGGGATCACCAGATTACATACTCTCACCAATTTTCGTGACAATCGGTCTAGCCGTTTCCGAATAAATCGGGTGTAACAGACAGACAGACAGACAGACAGACAGACAGACAGACAGACAGACAGACAGACGGACAGACGGACAGACAGACACCGTCACCATTCTAATAAGGTTTTGTTTCACACAAAACCTTAAAAAGAAAATAAAAAAGAAAATAAAAAAAATAAAAACAATGACTCACCCAGGTCGTCACTCCGAGCTCGGATTGATGCTGGTTTACTTGGTTCAAAGTTGCTTCTTCATTTGCTTTTGTATAAAAAAAACCAAGTCTCTTCTCTAAATATAGTTATGAACATTTTTAATTCAATATAAGAACTACCTAAAGCCGTAATTTTCACTCTAGTTCCGCAATAAAATGATACTACTTCCACACACCTATATTCAGATACTAAGTCTCGAAATACTAAACCAACTAAAAATTGACATAAACTAAATGGTGTCGAAAAATCCTAAATTCTAATCCAGCTGGATAAAAATAAGACTACTTTTTCTCGGTGAAAACCAGCAAACGTGTCAGTATCGTTGTAATGCAAGGAATTTGCTTCTGTTGATGTATCATCTGGCAATCGGGCGTATTCGGTTCAAAATCTAATGCAACCCTTTGACAGACAAACGTTAGTAGTTTAAGGATATCATACTTTGTTCCGTTACGATCAAGTTCATGACAAAAAGATTGAATAAACCATGAGCTCTTTGTTGTATTTCGCCACGAGTAAAAGCCGGGTATTGTTGAATATGCAATTAAAAAGTCGGCATGAATTGGAATTTTGTAGCTCATAGACGATTCACCATCAGTTTCAGTTGTATGTTTCGACAATAGAACACCACCATCTAGCCGATCACCCTGGCATGCTTGTATAAAAAATAGTTTTGGTTTACCAGTGATTTGCTGTGAAATATTGCCATAAGGAATCCAGTTTATATTGTACATCTTTTGCGTAGATATAACCCAATTCACCGTGTGAGAGAATTGTTATAAGTAAACAATCATTAACGCTGTGGTCCATAAGTGCCACGAAATCTTCTGATGATTGCCACACATCCATACTTCCACACCTTCTGATTATCACCTTTAGTTTTTTTATTACGATTATTAGTTTACACTCAATTGCCTACTGATGTAGGTTTACCACTTGCACAAAAAAGAATTTCCCGTCTATGAAAATTTCAAGCACTGAATTTTGAAAAATTTTTGTTGTCCATATCCCGTTAACCTTCGAAATTTGTAGAAAAGGAATCACGTTCCGGATAACGTCGACGATGTCAAAATTTTCTAGTGTTCACGTCATTATATTGCTTATACTCTTGTATTCAGAATCGGCTGGTTCGTTTTCCTTTGAATCATTTTACAGAAGTTTCCCCTCCGTGCCTATAGTTCCTCTCAGAATTCGGAAGCAAGCATCGGACCAAAGAGGTAAATGAATGCATCCAATCCCTCGAAGAATACGTCCAGAGGTTTCCTAAAATTCCAGGGCGATCCTGTCCAAGGCAATCTTCCATCTCTTGCCCGATTATGCGTTTGAGCCACTATATTTGTACTTCCGGGAAACAAGTAAAGATCACTTCGTTTTGAGAATGAAGGGGGTCCTAAGTCCGCATCAACTTAATGCAGGACCGGACCAATTGAGGAGCAACTTACTCCTTCTTTTCTGGTCCACGGACCCCTCGCTAGGGCTTGCACCCAAACTTTTTTAAAAAAAGTCAAGCGACGACGGCTTTACGGTTTCTTACCAGGGCAGAGGCAAATCGTCAGACGCTGCCTCACCTCTGCCCTGGGAGCAGCGTGACCGTAGCGGCTCGCAGATGTTGAATGCTCCTTTATATAATTCGTAAAACACGACATGCCTACGAATTATTTTATTTTTTTTAAAAAAGTTTGGGTGCAAGCCCTAGCGAGGGGTCCGTGGACCAGAAAAGAAGGAGTAAGTTGCTCCTCAATTGGTCCGGTCCTGCATTAAGTTGATGCGGACTTAGAACCCCCTTCATTCTCAAAACGAATATTTCAGCTCTGGCCAGCTTTGGTCAATAAGGCGGATTTGCGCTCAATATAATTTGTAGGCATGTCGTGTTTTACGAATTATATAAAGGAGCATTCAACATCTGCGAGCCGCTACGGTCACGCTGCTCCCAGGGCAGAGGTGAGGCAGCGTCTGACGATTTGCCTCTGCCCTGGTAAGAAACCGTAAAGCCGTCGTCGCTTGACTTTTTTTAAAGATCACTTCTTTTTTGACCATGGATCCTTATTTCTTCATTTCTCCATTTATTTTCACAGCTTATTCCCGCGATAAGCACGAGCAACTTTTTCGCTCCGACTCCGACGATGCCGGCGTGCCTCTTCCAGCCAACAACTCCTCTTGCGCACCTCTTCAACGCGCCTCCACCTTCTTCTTTTTCCATCCACCGCTTCAACCTCTTCCAGGCTTCTTCTTTTCCCTGCACCGCTTCAACCTCTTCCAGCCAACAACTCCCCGTTCTTTTTTTCTCACGCACCGCTTCAGTTCCCGCTACATAGCCTTTCTTACTCACTAGGCAATGTTGCGGCAACATGCGCATGCGCCTGCGGATGCGGCAAATCATTCGCCTCTTGTCAAGATCAATTCGCCCGAATGCATTTAATAATGTGCAATCTGCGGCGAACATTAAGGCAATTGCACACTATTAAATGCGTTGGTTAAGCGAATTAATTAAGAAAGAGCCGAATGAGATTCCGCTCCCGTCGCGCAGCCGCGGTTACTACACATGTATTGGTAAATTTTGCAGTTCACATAGAAGTGGCGATAGCATTCCTCCTTGGGAGCAGCGTTTCGTTGCTTCTGCTGTTAGCGATCGAACCCGCTTCAGCACATAGCAATCTCTGCGTTAGCATAGCATGGATTCACTTAACTAAATGATGATGATGCGCTCTGATGGCATTACAGAGTTTTTGAAAAGGCGCACAGGCAAATGCCCCTTCAATGTCCACGAAAACCCGCATCGCGTACTCATCCTTCAAAGTTTCATCTTCTATCTTTAAAAGAAGAGAATGAAGAGTAGACTTTCTCGCTGGTAAGCATGGTAGTTTTCATTAAGTGGGTGCGACCTAAGTGCTTTCCCACGAACATAACGCTCAGCCAGTCCCTCCAAATCTCTCAGCAAAAATGAAGTCAAATTGATCTTTCTGAAATTCTTTAGATTCGGATAGTCATCTTTTCCAGGCTTCGGTATGATGACTACCTTAACCTTCTGCCAAGAGGTAGACACATAGCTCAGAGCAAGACTTACTAGAAAAATATTTTTTAGCAATCGCTGCTCTATACCCTTCTTTAGCATTACTAGATAGATGCCATCCATGCCAGGTGCTTTGAAGTGTTCAAAGGACAGTATGGCAACTTTCAACTTTTCATTGGTAACACCCGCTTTCCTAGTGTTCCAATTCACCTTGCAGCACTTTTGCGTTGATGGAGTAGCAAGAACTGTCACCTCTCCTCTACCACTTCCCTCACCTATTCTCCCGGATAATATACTTCCAAGAGGGTCTGTACTGATTCTAATCTGGAGCTCGTGAAAGTACCATCCGGTTTTCTAAGAAAGTCCAACTTGGCCGACCCATCCCTCTGAAGGACTCTGCACAGCCTTGAAGTCTCTCTTTCGCCTTCCAGTTCCCCACAGTACGCTTCAAAGAAGTCTCGTTTCAAACACCTCGAGTCTGTTATATTCACGCTGTGAGTTCTGGAAGTCTAAACGGTCTTCTTTGAATTGCTTTTCCATGCACGGTTCAAAAGCCGCATTGTTGATTTCCTGAGATTTTGTATTATAATTCCCGGTTCCACCAAGGAACTGTTTTGCCGCTTTGGCCTCGGGAAATAGGACAATCCTCTTCATAGCACTCTACAAGTCTGCAATTCAGAATTTCCAATTCATCTTCAAACGCCAAAGGAGTCCTTAGTACTTTATTGCCAAGGAGTTCGTTGAGCCTTTTCCAGTCCATTTCCTGGGGTTCGGCCTTTCTATCGCCGACAATTGCGGGTGAACAGCAATTGGCAGATAGAATTCTAGGTATCGGTGATCGGACAGTGAGACTTCGTTTGGCACCCACCAGTGTGTAACACTTTTGAGGTACTGATTGTTAGGTCAATTACTTCACTTCTGCTCCGCCCACGCAGGGGCGCACCCTATGTTTGCAGTCATGAGACCAGCTTAACTGATGAAATCAAATAGCTTCTCTCCTCTTGGATTGCATTTACTACTGGCCCACCAAATATGTTGAATGTTCCCATAGCAACCTAGTCAGAGTTTGAGACCACTTGATTCTGCATAGACTACCAGATCCTTTAGTTCTTGCGTCGACGGAGGATAGGAAGAATCATAGGGTAAATAAGCGGAGGTAACTATGATGCTTTTCCCCTCGCCGTTAATCCGGTATTGTACGATGACCGTAGCTAAGTCCTGGGAGCAGAACTGTCTCAGCATGGTTGCCTTTAACCGTTTTAACTTCAGGACTCAAGCTCTCGGTCTTATCGATCTTTCATCGTAGAAGATCCTAGCCTCCTTTACTGATCCAATGCCAAAGATTCTATTAAATCAAACCCACGACTCTTGCACCAGAAAAATGTAGGTGTAATCCTGCAGCTTTGTCAGCCTCGATACCATCCGATAGGAGGAGACTTTGGCATGTTGCAAGTTAATTTGACCAATCTTAATGTTTTTAGACATAAACTTAGTCCAATAGGAAATGGAAAACTGTTACAAGCGTATTCCGCGGTCCGCGTGACGGGGTTTCTCCTACACTGCACTGCCAGAGATTCGACCCCTCCTGTTTATGTGATTTCGCTGATAAGAGCCGCACTTGGAAGTACAGCAGTTTCCATGTCCTCATCCATGAAAGGGCTCATCTCATCCCGCCGAGCATTCGTCTGTTTTCCACTTAACGTCTTCACTGGTTTGTGGTTCCGGTTTGCATAGATTCGATCACTCGAACTGGCATCAAGTCAGTTCCGTTCACGTCTCTGGCTTCCGTTTCTTCCGCCTGTTCCGTAAATGATGTAGGAGAGGTTACTAGCAGGTGGGATTCACTCTATAGTCCCTTCTCCAGTGCGGACCCCTGACAATGTATGCACTATCCTCAGCATGCAGCTCCATTGTGGGAGAGCGCACTGAAATTGGTGCAATTTGTTCTATATTATGTGAGTCGAAAACCATGATTGTTCTTCGCTCTCAAAATGGAGATGATGCTCTCCAGTTTCCTGATATGATTGAATTTCAATCTATCTACAAAAGCTCGGTGCTTCAGGTATGAAAGATTTTGTTTGCTTCTTCTGTGAGTATATTTGAGTGCAGAACTATCCCATTTGTACGTAGCCCGTTATGTATATGCATTTAGCATGTCAGATTACCCATTTTAGTGTGATGTTCATAGTTCAAGTAAATTTACAGGGTAAATTTTGAGGTACTACTAAGCTACTTTGTTAGTAATAGTATGATTTTGATCAAACTTGGGGGTAACATGCTTCATATGAAATTCTATACTACTACATTTTTATAACTCTAGGATAAAGTTAAGGGGGGTTTTTACTCAATTTTCCCAAAAATATGGTAATATACTATTATTAACTTAATTTGAGCAAATATCGCTATCGAGAGTATTTTGAGGCCTGCACACCATAGAAAGGCAGCTTCATGATTTTTTTCAAATTTGTTGATTGTGTGGTTTCTGAGAATGGGTCCATTAAAGAAATCATCACTTTCCACACTCCCCGCCTTTCTAACAAATGTCAAAACCAAGACCGGCTTCGAAAAGTACTAATCGAGACCTTTCATTTGATATGCAACATCACTATATTCGGTGAAAAAAATGTGTACACCCCCCTTTTGCATGTATGGGGACCCTCCTTAATCTCAACGTAGAAGGATATCACTCACTGTATGTCTGGGCCTTCATAGTTCCCACCTTCTCACCAAATTTCGTGCCAATCGGTATAGCCGTTTCTGAGAAAAGGGCGTGTGACAGACAGGCAGACAGACAGACGGACAGACACAAAGACAGACAGACATTGAACCGATTTTAATAAGCTTTTGTTTTGTAAACAAAACCTCAAAAATGGAGCACCATATGGTGACTTCCCCTGAGCACATTCAGAATCTTTTGGTCCAGTTCGAATACCAAGCTGAAACCCTCCGCATTTGAAGATTTGTCCTTCCTGGCATCCATGATCTTTACCCTTCAGTATCCGAAGTCCATGCCCGGGTTCAATTCACCTTCGATAACCCGGTAACCAACATCCGACATGCTCCATCCTGTGCAGCACAGTGTTTACAATAGTGAACTTGGACCGACCGCCAGAACTCAAAGGATTACCTGCTGGAGTCACTTTAAAGCAGCTTCAACAATGCAGTCCACTCCATCGCGAAAACCTTGATTGTTAATTAAATTTTGGCAACCTTGCCATCGTCGTCGGAACGGAAGGTCGCAGTTCAAATCTCACTGGTGGCAGAGGGGTTTGTTATCGTGACAGGATGTCGGACACCAGTCGACTCAGCTGTGAATGAGTACCTGAGTCAAATCAGGGTAATAATCTCGGGTGAGCGCAATGCTGACACACAAAAGTTAAATAAAATTTTTTAGCAAGCATCTGAATATTCCCACTGTACTGCATGCATACTCTCATGGACAGATAAATAAGAGCACCTATTACATAAAACATATATCGTAATTAATTAAAGCATTAGCTCTCCCTCAAGTAAAATAATTATTTTGTTACCTGCAAAATTAATTAAAATATTTTTTCTTCACTGGAAAGCATTCCTGCAGATAATATCGGAGTGCTCACATTTATTTAGCACCACTGGTCGCATCCTGTTAGGCATAATGCAACTTAACTTCCTTCAGGTTTCTATTCGAATATTTTTTCAATCGTCCTGGAAGAAGCTCCAAAAGTAGCTCGTATTCCCGGAAATTTTACACGAAAACTTACTTTTTATAACACCCAACATAAGTTTAGCTTACTGGGTCCATTGTACTATCGCCGTAAATTGCCTATTCAAAGGCTTCCCGCCTACGGTGTTCGCAGGCTTTAGCGAATCTGAGAACATTCTCCAGAGGCATAGAGTCTGCAGATTCTTCTTTGAAGAAAACCTTGCCAAGGTGTCTTCGTCTGAGAGCAGCTGCATAAAAAGTGCACGGCCGTCTTCTCCTCCTCCTCACATTGGCTGCACATAGCCGAAATCACTACCCAAATCTTTTCCATATGGTACTTTAAGGAGCAGTTAAAAGCCCTACTAGTGTTTTCATGTCCCACTTATTAAGGGACAACAAAATGCGGCTCTAGTGGCCCTAGGCTCTTTCACAAGGATTTTCGGTTGCCGGCAAGACTCCAAATTTCTCGACTCTGCTGCGGAAATCCTTGCAATTTCACCCTTCAGAGTAGACTTGACAGTAGGTGGCGAAATGCAAGAGCTGGTTCTGGCCCCACCATTGTGGATCCAGACCCTGGGCGAGCCAGTCAGTTAGCCTCGTCATTACCAGCGATGTTAGAGTGCCTCGGCACCCACATCAGGAATGTTTCGTTCAGTCGGCCAAGTTTCAGCAGCACCTGATGACAACTCCACACCAACTGGCTTGATATGTCGTTGGTGTTTAGTGCTGATAATGCCCCCGACTGTCAGAACAGATTCGAATGGTGCGACCCCTTCATTTTTATCGTAGACATTCTTCTGCTGCCAATGAAATGGCATATATCTCCGCCTGGAATATGGTCGTCATTTTTCCAAGGGTTCGCCCGATCCATCCTCCATGACTGACCCGTCGGTGAAGATTATTAGGTCTGAAAAGACTCATGGCCACTTGTCGACCATTCTTCTCTTTCGGTGATTACGACAGTGTATGTCTTTTCAAAGACGAATCTGGAAACCATATGATCGGTCGGCATCAGGGCTACCGGATGTTTTTCAAGGAATTTCCAGATAGACGCATGACCGTATGATTGGCCGCCTTTGCAAGCCCCAATGGTATCGAGCCTACATGCGTCATTGGTTGCTTTCAGTTTCACCTCCAAGTGAATGGGGGGTAAATTTAGGATAGCTTCAAGTGCCGCAGTCGGCGTAGTACTCATTGCTCCAGTAATACTTAGGCAACCAAGTCTCTGAATCTGCGTTAGCAGCTTCCTGCTGTTAGCAAAGTTCAGTCTTGGCCACCAGACGACGTATGCATACATCAAAATGGGTTTTATTATGGATGTATACATCCAGTATATCCGTTTGGTGAAAGTCCCCAGGTCTTACCTATCGCATTCCTACAGCACCAGAGCAATCTGCAGGATTTCTGATATTGTTCCTGGATATGATGCTTCCACGTTAACTTGGAGTCGAAATGTACTCCTAAGTATTTGACTGTTTGTGCCAGCTGGACTTCCGCCCCTGCTAAGGTAGGTAGTGTATAGCTACCCCACCTGACGTTCCTAGTGAGCATTACTAGTCCAGTCTTCCTAGCGTTCACTGTGAGTCCATTGCGGAGGCAGCAGCTGTGGATTTCATGCAGAGTTGCATTCAAGCGGTTATATACTGTGCCCGCAAACTTGCCGGTAATTATTACGGCTAGGTCGTCGCAAATGCTTGCGCGAAGACTTTTTTGTGCACCAGGAGCCACAGCAGGTTATCCATTACCAAGAGCCATCACAGTGGAGAGAGAACCCCTCCCTGCGGACAGCCCCTGAGACATCCTGCTTCAATAGACTTCTGGCCGACCGATATGTGGACTTTTCTCTACTCTAGCATGCGAAGGATCCAACTGATTAGCAGCGGTTCGATTCCATGCTGTCTTGCCTCATCAAAAATTGCCGCGAATGAGGCATAATTGAAGGCACCTTCGATGTCCATGAATGCGCATAAGGTGTATTCTTTTTCGGACATCGCCTTTTCAATTTTTACCGTTAGTTCATGGAGTGCTGTCTCCGTGGATTTGCCTTTCTGGAAGGCGTGTTGCCTATGGTGAAGTGGCCACTTAAGAATATGTGTATCCCTTATGAGCCGATCTACTAGTCTTTCTAGTCCTTTTAGCAGAAAGAACGTTAGGCTGATCAGTCGAAATCTTTCAGCGTCTATGTAGATCGGTTTTCCTGGTTTGGGAATGAACAACACCTTCACATCCCGCCATTTAATTGGAATATAAGCGTGTGCTAGGCATGCGCGGTATATATTCCGAATGTGTAGACATCCACTCCCTCTATTACTAGCGCAGGGATGATGCCAGCCGACCGGCAGACTTGTATCTATGGAATGAGTTAAATGCCCATTTTACTCGCTCCAGTGATACTACTTTGCATGCCAGATTCCAGTCTCTCGGTTAAGGGCTGTATGCACCTGTTGGCCCCAAGATTAGATTTTGGATGCTGCCTGGGAAGTGCAAGCAAATGGTTTGCCGTTTCTTCATCGCTTTCTGTGTACTTCCCGTTCTGTAAACGTAAATAACTCAGTTTCTGGCTACGTTTTTTGACCAGAATCCGCTTCAGCTTTGAGGTTGCCTCAAGAGAGTTAGTCTCTTCGGAAAAGCGTCTCCATGATGATCTTTTAGCCGATGTTATGCTCTTCTTTAGAGCCTTCTGTGCCTCTTTATAGCGATTCTAGCTAGTGACTGATTCACCCTTGAGAGCACGATTGAGGAGCATCCTTGTCATTCTCCTCTGTTTTGCCAAATCCGAGTTCCACCATGGTGTTTTACCCTTCTTTGGCATCTTGAGTAGACAGTTTTCTTCGCAAGCTTCTCTCATGCTAGTTGTGATCATCTGGGTTGTCTTCTCAATTCCAGGAATGGATTTGATGCGCTTCCCAGGGATCGTGACTCGGGCGCTCAATTCAATTTTATACATCACCCAATTTGTCTTCCGCGGGTTCCGAAATGGAGTGGGTGGAGGTGGATCCATGCCCATTACGAAATCAATGCGTCTGTGATCCGAGAATGTGATATCGTTTGATACTCTCCACTCTTCCATCAGAGACGCGATGTCAGGAGGTGCCACCAAGATGTCGATGACCTCTCGCCTGACCACGTTGAAGAACGTGGGTTCATTACCCAAATTTAGGATCTGAAAATCGGTTCCCACTAGATACTCCAGTAGTCTCGATCACATCCTCTCGATCTAACCTTTGTGGTGAGCGTTGAGATCACATCCTGCTATTAACCCCATGCCTCTACTTTTGGCATATTGGATAGCTCTGATGAATGTTCCACTGGGAACCTCTTCTGCGTCGTAGGGAAAATATGCACAGCAACATAGTACCTCTTTATCTCCCTGTTGACTTTTTATTGTTAGCTTAGCCGATGTTTTGTCGCCATCACATAGGTCGTTAACCAAACTAGCCTGGAAGTCTTTGGAGACTACCATGCAGGTGCGGGGTCGATCGCTTCCATTGGCATACAATAGGTCAGCATGTTGGAAGTTTAGACTCCTGACTACCCCAACAATAACCCACGATTCTTGTATGAGGTATATAAATGTTTTGCACTATTGTTCCGACGACTGATAAGTGCAGTCGGCGCTTTACAATGCTGCAAATTTATTTGGGAAATGTGGCACCTCATCTATGTTTCGAAGATGCCGATGGCTGCATGTCCCCTTCAATGGATTTAGGAGCCTACACTTGTAATGTGACGGTCCCCAGCCCATAGTAGAGCCGGCAGCCCGATTTTTCCCGAAGCTTCATAACATCAGGTTCGGGAACGCCGATAGTGAGAAAACTTCCCGACCTATCGGCTCTCTCTCCTGTTTTGCTGCCTAGCAGCAACCAGGTGGAAGTGTTGAGGTTGTTCTGCACACCAAGTAGTTCCAGAACCCCAACACCATTTCGCTCTTCTTCTGGAAGGTAGAGAAAGCAGTTTTTGATCGATGGAAGCTCACAAACCCTTTTAAAGGTTAGTCGCGCACCCTCCCACACATGGTTGAGGGAGGAGCAGTACTGCCTAAGCCACTCGTTCATGTTTTCGCCGGCAAAGTTCAGCCGTAACATTTTACGGTATTCACCTACCGGCTCAAAGCAAAGCTTAATGCCTTACGCAGACGCAATCTTTGCAGCTAGGGGGAGTTTCCTCCTAAGCAGTTCGCACTGCTCAGTATCGTAGCCGGATGGATTAGAGTCGTCATACAGGACCCATCCATCGGCTTCGATGGCCTTGGCTGCAAATGAAGGCCGATCCATCTTTCCTGCCTTTTGTGTCGAAGAGTTACGATTGTCCGAGGACCGCTACCGCTTCGGCTTGCCTTTAGCCGCAGGTGCCCCGAAAGCTCCTTTCCCCTCAATCTTGGCTCTTGGGTTGTGCGTTGCCCGGAGGCGGTTTGCCCGACGGCGGTTTGCCCGGAGGCGGTTTGCCCGAATGCAGTTTGCCTAAAGGCGGTCTGCCCGGAGGCTGTTTGTCCGAAGGCGGTTTGCCCCAAGGCGGTTTGCCCGAAGGCTGTTTGCTGTCCGTGGACAGGTGCTTACCTATGGGCAAGACTTTAGCCTCAGCAGGTGGCGCCGATTGGAGCCTGGGGTCAGGAGTGCTGAAAGAAGGGGCTTGCTTCGGGTCGTCCGTCAAGGACTGGGTCCCAATTGAATTGGTACCCACTTGAGTAAGTGGGGAATCTGAGTCTAGACTCAGATTCTCCATCGATGAGCTTAGGGTTGCCCCTTCACTCGGGTTTGGATCGTCACGATCGAAGTTTATTTGTGTTTGCTTAATAGGTTTATGTTTTTGTTTTTTGTTGTTTTTTCATAATTGGCTGCCATGGCATCAATTTTGTCAAGCCCTAAGCGAGGTGTCCGTGGACCAGGAAAGAGGGAGTAAGTTGCTTCCCATTTGGTCCGGTCCAGCATTAAGTTGATGCGGACTTAGGACCTCATCATTCATAAAAAAATATTTTCAGCTGTGGCCAAGCTCTGGTCAATAAGACGGATTTGCGCTCAATATAATTTGTAGTCATGTCGTGTTCTACGAATTATATAAAGGAGCACTCAACATCTGCGAGCCGCTACGGTCACGCTGCTCCCAGGGCAGAGGTGAGGCAGCGTCTGAAGATTTGCCTTTGCCCTGATAAGAAACCGTAAAGCCCTAAAGCCCTAAGCGAGGGGCCCGTCCCTATCGACCCCGCCGTTCAGATAAGTTCCCTTTATATAATCTCTTACAGTCTTACAGTGCAATGAATTTACACGAAACACAGAAATTTAACTTTTAATAAATTTGTTAATAATAGTTAGATTGGGTTCAAACTTTTAGGTTAGGTCCTATATTATTGCCTATACTGTTACAAAATTTGATGCTTCTAGGATGAACTCAAAGGGGTTTTCGGCTAAATTTGTAAAATATAGAAATAAGCTATTATTAACTTTATTTGTACAGATATTGGCACGGGGGGGTATTTTGAAGCGTAGATTTTTTATAAGCGTTTTCGGTTGGATATGTTCTGAGAACGAGACCTGTTTCATTTTTTGGTTGTCACATTTTGAGCCCTCATTCACCTATGATTCACCCAGTATCAGCAAGAAACGAGAAGGTTTTCGAAAACTATTAATCCTTTTATTTGATACCGGATCTAACTATATTCGATGAAGGAAAATGTTATACCCCTTTTTCGCATATATGGGGAGCCCTCCTTCAAACCCAACACAAAATGGCTCCACTTGCTATATGTAAAGGGACTCGTAGGCCACATGTTCTCACCAAAGTTCGTTTTGTGTAAAACAAAACCTTTTTAAAATCGATTCACTGTCTGTCTGACTACAGCGAGTGACATAAATTTAGGTAGAGTTTAAACGAGGGCTACTCATAGATGGAAGGGGGGATTTAAAAAAAAAATTTCACCGAATATAGTCGTGTAGTTGTAGTCGTATAAATGAAAAGCCTCGATTAGTACCTTCCGAAATTGATATTAGTTTTCGCGTGAATTGCAAAGTGGGTGAGTAAGGAGCCAAAATGTACGCACTTAAAGTAAGACAGGACTCATTTTCGGAAACTACCCAATCCAAAAATCCGAAAAAAAACAGGATGGTGCACTTAGATGAAATCTAGGTCTCAAAATATGTCCCATTCCGATATTTGCTCAAATAACCTTAATTTACTTAAAAACCCCCCTTAAGCTCATCCTAGGAGTACTACACTGCACCGCTATGTCGTCACCATAACCCACCACTGTAGCCTCCCTCGGAAGGGGAAGATTAAGTACATCGTTTTACATGATGTTCCACAGTAGTGGGCCCAATACGGAGCCATGCGGGACACCCGCGGAAACAACGTACTTCTGGAGTCCGTCATCAGTGTTATACCAGAACCTCCTTTCAGTTATCATAAATAACTGTCGACGATAGCAGCGAGATAGGCAGGAATACCAACCTTCGCTAGGGATTTGCGTATTCGATTCCAATTGGCCGAATTGAATGCATTTTTCACGTCCAGGGTTACTACCACGCAGTATTTGCTGGTCAAGCCAGTAACCAATTTGATGGCACCCTCAGGGGTCGTTAGCCCCTCAGGGGTCGTTAGCGATTTTTAAACGGGTCGCTTACGATACGGGGTGTGACGTCCCCGAGGTGCCCGAGTAAGTAGTTCTGCCCCCTAGCTGGCAGCATACCTGCGTCCTAGGTAGTAGCCTCGAGAAAGCTTCTCGGTGAAGAGCGAACCGCGAATGACCGGTACACGTCGGGACACACTGGGAGTCTCCGGAGCCGTCGACAACTCTCTGTCGGCGTCGACGAGGTGATGTGAGCGTAGCTCTGCCAAGGTGGTAGTTGCGACGTGTATCAGGAGCCAGCCCCTTCGGGACCCTGGTCGGGAAGTGTGCATTGAACCGGTGTTAGTAGACCGCGTTGCCCCGAGCGAGCGCTGATCCGTCCGTGAATTCCGGGATCAGCTAAGCGTAGGTCAGGCCTCAGGGAACTGGGGTAGGGGCTGTGTCCCCGAGGGTATACCCGTTCTTGACTATTGCGGCCCGCTCCCTTGCACACGATGCGCTGGTACCTTTTTCATGGAGAACATTCTGAAAACTATAAAAAAAAACGACGAAACAACAGACAAGGAGGAAGAGCTGGGTGCGTTTGGGCGGAGCACAAAGATGCGTCGTTCACCGCAACGACCAGTGAAAGAGGCAACGAGGGCTGATATACCCGATGAGACACCGGGGCGCCCAAATAAAGAGGAAGCCTCATCAAGTGGTGCGACTGACCGTGCGGGGATGGCAACTCCATTACCTTGCAGTGACCCTGTCCTGGAAGTAAGCTCAGTGAGAAACGCTAGTCTTGAGCAGATGGATTTGGACACAAATCGAGTGGAAATGCATTCGACCGTCCTCGCTAGAACCGAAGAGGAAAGACTCATCCGAAAGTGCGCAGCAGTGGTGAAACGTATGCGGTCGGCAACGTTCCTTCAGAGAAACGTCAGCAAAGGCGTCAAAAACGGGCTGATGGAACTGGAGGAACTACTGGACCGCATTTCCTTTTATAGACGCGCGTGGAGAGCAGCGGAAGACGATTGTAGAGCAGAAACAGTCGCACTCCCCGCTGAGAATGCTGCTTGCGTCAAACGGACCGCAGATAGCCCTCTGCAAAGTGAACAGGGGAAAAAGCGGAAAGAGGACGACGTGCCTGAAGGAGACTTTATCGAAGTAGTCTCCAAGGCCCAAAAAAAGAAGGCGAAAAAGGATAAAAAGAAACAACGGACTCCGGCGCCAGAGACACGTCTGTCCAAAAACAAGGAGGCTGCCAACCCAAAGCCAGTAGCGGAAAAAACGAGGAAACGAAGAAGGACTAGACCGTCGGCTCTGCTCATTAAGCCGACGGAAGGCAAGACATTTGCGGAAGTCCTTAGTGAAATCCGCTACAGGATGAAACCCGAGGAGAACGGAGCAGAGGTGTCTTCGATACGGAAAACGAGGAGTGGTGGAGTTCTCGTCGAACTGGGCCCAAAGACGACCAACAAGAGCACGTTCTGCGAAGCGGTCAAGGGGCTATTGGGGGAGAAGGCCCTTGTTTCCAGCCTAGAACCCATGTGCTCTCTGGAAATACGGGATCTTGACTGCCTCACAGAAAAGGTCGAAGTAGAGGAGGCGCTAAAGCGTGAATGTCCAGAGGTAACCAATGCCCGGGTAAGTATTACCTCTGTAAATGCTCGAGGCCAGAAGCTTGCCGTGGTGGATGTCCCCGAGCAATATGCGAGGAAACTCCTTAACAGCGGGAGAATCAAAATCGGATGGGTAGTATGCAGGGTACGAATGCGGATAGTCCCCACCAAGTGCTACAGGTGTCTGGACTATGGACACACAGCAGCAGCTTGCAAGGGTCCGGACAGGAGGACAGCATGCCGGAGATGCGGCCAAGCGGGTCATCAAGCGAAGACTTGCAAGGAAAGCGAGAGTTGCGTTCTCTGCAGGGATCGTGGCGCATCTGGCGAAAGCGTCGCACACACTGCGGGCTCGGGACGGTGTCCGATCTTCAGGGCGGAATTGGAGAGGGCTAGGGTGCGAACGCCATGATCCGCATTTTGCAAATTAACATGCACCGGAGTGCAACCGCTCACCAGTTGCTAGCGCAGTTCGCTGCGGAAGTAAATGCTGATCTAGTGCTGATTAGCGAGCAATACCGAAACAAAGACCCGTCCTCATGGTATCTCGACTTATCGGGCACCGCTGCCATCTGGGTTCGGGACGACGTTCGACTTCGTGTTCTTGCCGAAGGCCGGGGGGACGGATTTGCCTGGATCCGGTGTTTAGGGATAACGTTTTTTAGCGTTTACCTGACGCCGAATGAGTCGATTCCGGACTTTCAACGCCGGCTTGATGCTCTGGAGGACGCCGTTTCGAGCACGGAGGGACGAATCCTGGTTGGCGGTGATTTTAATGCCAGGGCTCTTGAATGGGGCATGCCTCAATCAGACTCCAGAGGGAAACGGATTCTGGAAATGGCGGCGAGAACCGGGCTCGTAATTTTAAACACCGGATCCACGCCAACGTTTCGGCGCTCAGGTTGTGAAGGAAGCATTCCCGACATAACTTTTGCGTCGGAATCTCTGGCATCATCGATGGACGGGTGGCGAGTCCTAGAAGACTTCTCGGCAAGTGATCATCAGTACATTGCGTTCGAAGTGTTTGACGCTACTTGCCGGCGAGCACCAACACGACGTTCCCCCTGCGTGTGGAATGTCGCGAAGGTGAACATCGGAAGGTTCGTCGAAGCTCTTGGAGCAGGTAGGGCCGCACTGGGGGGCACTCCGGGGGGTGGTGGTGTCGCAGCTGACACCGTCGTAAATTCAGTGATGAATCTGATAACGACGGCGTGTGAGGCTTCCATGCCCCGGAGAGGCCCCAGGCGCGACAAGCCTTCTATGTACTGGTGGACGGCGGAAATTGCCGACCTACGGAAGGAGTGTCATAAGCTCCGCCGTTTGGCACAACGTTTGTACGCCAACGAGGAGGCATGTGCCATAAAGGCACAATATAGATCAGCAAAAAGGAGACTCCGCAGCGCTATAAATAAAAGCAAAGCTCGCGGCTGGCAAAATCTTATTAATGAGGTAAATGATGACCCGTGGGGATTTGGCTATAAGCTTGTCACTCGGAAAATCGGGGCTCTGCGGAAGCCCTGCATACTGAGCACCGACCAGATGGACCGCATTGTGCGGGCATTGTTCCCCAGACACCCTGTACGGCTTGATGTAAACAGCGCGGAAAGCGTCGTGGATTGCCCCCTTTTCACAATGGGAGAACTCGAAGAAGCGGTTCTCACTATGAAAAACAGGAAGGCGCCAGGTCCTGATGGCATCCCGGCGGAAGTTTACAAACTGGTGTTCCGCCAACGGCCAGAATTGCTGCTCGAAGCGTTCAACGCGTGCTTGAAGGAGGGCATTTTTCCTTCTCGCTGGAAAGTGGCCAGACTCGCGTTGATCCGTAAGGATAAAGGAGATCCGGAGCTCCCGTCTGCATACCGACCGCTGTGTATGCTTGACACGGCCGGAAAAGTGCTCGAGAAGCTCATCAGGGGTAGACTCGCTGAAGCGATCCGTGCTGCCGGGGACTTATCCGCAAGGCAGTTCGGGTTTAGAACAGGGAAATCTACAGTGGATGCTGTTATGGAGGTCGTAGATGCGTTTAATCGAGCCGGGGCACACAGCCGCCGATCTCGACGGATAGTGCTCCTCATAACGCTTGATGTCAGAAATGCCTTCAATTCCGTAAGATGGACAGATATGCTGGGCACACTAGAGAACTCCTTTCACGTGCCAAGCTATCTCTTGCGGATATTGAGGGATTATCTGAAAGACCGCTCCCTGTTCTATGAGACGCTAGAGGGCCAGAGGAGGATGGAAATCACGTCGGGAGTAGCGCAGGGATCCATCCTAGGGCCGGACCTCTGGAACGCTTCCTACGATAGTCTGCTGAGACTCGATATGCCTGAAGAGTCGCGCCTGGTCGGTTATGCAGACGACGTTGCGGCACTTGTTGCCGGACGCACTGTTGAACAGGCGCAAAGCAGACTTGGCATATTGATGCGACGGGTAAGCGGATGGATGACTGCTCACGGTTTCAACCTTGCGCTGGAAAAAACCGAAGTAGTCATCCTGACCAGAAGAAGAATCCCGACCTTGCGTCCCATATCGATCGGCGAGTTGACTATAGAGTCAAAACCAACGGTTAAATACCTTGGTTTAATGCTCGACTCGAAGATGAGCTTCTTCGAGCAAATCAAAGCAGCAGCGGACAGGGCTGCAGCAGGAGTCGCGGCCTTGAGTCGGCTAATGGCGAATGTCGGCGGCCCTATATCAACTAGGAGACGTCTCCTCATGGGAGCAACGCAGTCCGTCCTTCTCTATGGTGCGGAGGTATGGGCTGATGCCCTTGACAAGGAGGTGCATCGTAAACGCCTCGCTCAAGTGCAGAGGCGGGGAGCTTTGCGAGTGGCGTCTGCTTATCGCACTGTCTCCGAACCGGCTGTGATGGTGATTGCGGGAGTGATCCCCGTTGCCCTCCTTGCCAAGGAGCGCAAAGCTATCTATCGCCGTAAGGGCGAAAACTTAAGAGAAGTGGTTGCCCGTGAGGAACGTCAACGCACCCTTAACGAGTGGCAACTTTCTTGGCAAAATGAGCCAAGGGGCAAGTGGACTGCGCGGCTCATCGACAAATTAGACCCGTGGCTGAACAGAAAGCACGGTGAGATTGATTACTTCCTTACCCAACTTCTAAGTGGGCATGGAGGTTTTCAGTCTTACCTGCACAGGGTTGGGAAGGCGCGATCTCCTGACTGTGTGTTCTGCAATAGAGTGGCGGATGACGCTGAACACACCTTTTTCTCTTGCGAGAGGTGGGACGGCCTCCGCCAGCAGCTTTATGCAGACACAGGGGAGCTCTCTCCAGACAACATTGTCAGAGAGATGCTGAAGAGCGCTGGCAGCTGGAATCGTATTGCGCATTATGTTCGGGCTCTTCTTACTACGAAGAAGATTGAACTCGACCGGCGGAGGGATCGGACGGTAAGGAGTTCCCTGAACTAACAACTCCCTTCCTCCCCTCCCCTCCCGTTGGTGAAAGGAATTCCCTGACTTGATGGCTCCCAAAGCCGGGAGAGCGGGAGGGCTAGCCCGAAGTAATGTGTCAAACGGTTCCAGGCTAGTTCTCTGATGACAGGGAGGTGTTTAGTTGGTAGTCCGCCAGCGTGCTGTTGCGGGAGTCCAACACTCTGTGCGTAAACGCATTCACCTACCCTACTCCCAAAAAAAAAAAAAAAAAAAATGGTTGATCTGGCTTTTCGGAACCCATACTGCCGATCTGATAGGCCGCCTTGACTCTCAACAACCGGGAGTAATCTATTATAGATTACCCGCTCTAACATTTTCCCCACCGTGTCCAAAAGACATATGGGTCGGTATGAGGATGGTTCACCTGGAGGTTTGTCAGCCTTAGACAGAAGTACCAACTTCTGCCGTTTGCATGCCGCTGGAAATATTCCCTCAGACATGGACGCTTCGAACAACTCAACGAACATGTCCGGTCTGGATTTCACGACAAGCTTAAAGGGCCTTATTCGGTACTCCATCCAGGCCTGGCGCTTTACGTCCCTTCTGAGCAGAGCTCTTTAAAGCATTTCCTCTTGCTTCGCTCTACGGCGAGCTTGAGGGTTTTGCGGGCTGCCCAATAGGCGCCCTCTTTCTGTCTCTGATGGACTCTACCTACCACCCTCTGAGCCGCTCTTTTGGCTCGGTGGCAGTCTGATCAAGGGCCGGTCAGTTCATCATTCCACCAGTTGTTTGATCTTCTACTGGGGAATGAGCACCTCCTAGGTATGGACGCGTCACATGCTTTGGCGATGCATTGAGTCAGATGGACGGCTCTTACCGTAGAATCGCCTCCTTTATCCGGCTGATTTAACCACACCCTCTATGAAAGTCCAAAGATTTTGCAAACCAGCCTGAAATCTTTTTCGGTTTCGGACATGATGGCTCTTTGCCCTGTGGCTTGACACATGTCTCAGAGAAGTCAAACTTGATGGGGCATAGCAGCTGTATACATATACAAAACCTATTTTCGCCCACACAAAGCCACTGGCTGATTGACTTGCAGTACTTTGTATGGCCTGTGGACCGCAAGCCCATATCGCCGCTCCACCAGTCGAATCGGTAAGCCATATGCCACCGTGACGGTTTCTATACGGTTCACTTATGATTTCCATCTGAGATTCGAACGAAAACTATCGTGAAAAGTAAAAAAGAATTAATTTCCTTAAGTCGAAGGGAGTTTCGATTAATACTTTGAGAAGCTAGCTTAATTTCTGATATTTAAAGCAAGAAGCTGAAAACAGAGCTGGAGGACAAACATTTCTTTCACGAGCCCATTCTCAGAAGCAACCCAATCAATTTCGAAATATGCCCTCCATACCGATATGTGCTAAAAATAATGCCGCCTCGTCTTCTTTTTCTACCATAGATATTGCCCTTATAGACTTTCCGGGCTGGATCATCCTCATCCTTACGGATTAGGTGATCCGCCCACAACCTGACGGTTGCGGTATCGCTCATAGATTTCATCGTTCTGTAGGCTATGTAATCGCCAAAAATTCTGTGAAAGATTGTTCCCTACAATGCGGCCAACAGTTCACAATTTTGCCTGCTAGGAACCCAGGTCTCTGAGAAATACATGAGGACTGGCAAGATCATAGTCTTGTACAGTAAGAGCTTTGACCAAATGGGGAGACGTTTCGAGCGAAACAGTTTTTGTAAGCTGAAGTAGGCTCTGTTGGCTACCAACAACCGTGCGCGGATTTCATCGTCATAGCTGTTATCGGTTCTAATTTTCGACCCCAGATAGGAGAAATTTTCAGCGGCCACAAAGTTGTCAATTTCTATTTTTATTGTTTTCGTTTGACCAGTGCGATGTGCGAATGTGCAGCCAAAGATTTCGCCCCGCCTGCCCGATCTGGACGAAGGTAGACTGTACATCTCGTGTTGTTCTGCCCATAATGCCAATATCGTCAGCGTAGGTAGTGGTTGGGTGGACACATTGAATCGATTAAACAAGTTTTCGTTTCACACAAGACCATAAAAGTGGCAATTGTCTGGATGGCTCAAGCGGTTGCAGTAGTTGGGTGGACTCGGAGAGGGTGGCGCCTATTGCATTGACATATGCATCGCAAATCACTTTATTCAGGGACAGGTTAAAGAGGACTCATGATAGGGCATCCCCTTGTCTTAGACCGTTGCTGATGTTGAATGGTCTCGAGAGTGACCCTGCTGCTTTTATCTGGTCTCGCATATTGGCCAAGGTGAGCCTAGTCAGTCTTATCAATTTCGTTTGGATACCGCGTGGCCATGTACAGTTTTACCCTGGCTATGCTGGCATAGGCGGCTTTAAAGTCGATGAAAAGATGGTGCAACTGATGGCCACATTCCAAAAGTTTTTCCATCGTTTGCTGCAGAGAAAAAATCTGATCTGTTGCTGATTTACCTGGAGTGAAGCCTCTTTGGTAAGGGCCAATGATGTTCTGAGTGTATGAAGCAATCCGGCCTAGCATCAAGGCGGAGAATATCTTATAGACTGTATTCAGCAACGTTCGATGAACCTGAAGCGCCGAGCTGTTGTATAGTCTTCGGCTCTAAAATAGAAAAAGCCTAACAATTCCAGTCGACCCTAAATTGTTGTGTTCCTCGCACCCTATTCATGTCACCCTATCTGTCTTTTAGACCCTAAGGAAAAAATGCTGAAGAGAGTGATATACAACAGGCTGCTTCCGTTCGTCGAGCTAGTGGGTGGTCTATTGGAGCGCCAGGATGGGTTTTGGTGAGCGCGGTCTACGGTCGATGGAATAGCAATGGTCGTGGCTCGGGAGGCATTAGATACTGGATGTCAGGAATACTTTTAACTCGACGAACTGGGTTGAATTAAAGGCACCCTAGCTAAACTGGGTGTCTCTGGTTACTTAGCTTGGATAACCGAGAATTGCCTCAAGGAATATATTGTCTCAGCAAGTGCTGTGTATTGTGGCCCCGTCTGTGAAATATAATACATATATGACAGCCCTTGCGTGCCAAGGGAAGCACCGTTGATTGGATTTGCAGACGACCTGGCGGTGGTTGTAGTTGCGAAACACCCTGAGAACGGAGAACTTTACCATTCATACCATCAAAGCATGGCTACTAATAATGAAACTGGACCTGGCGGACGACAAGACGGAGGCGGTCTTTATTACCAATCGCAGGAAAACAATACTGTCTAAATTCGGGTTGATAATCACGACGTCGTTTCAAAATCGAACATTAGGTTCCTAGAGGTAACGATCGATGCCAAGTTGAGCTCCAGGTGCCTCTTGAGCCTGAACTATGTGCGCAAAATTGTAAGGATGATGCTTGATATTAGAAGGCCGGAATCAAGTTGCCGACTGCTTATCGCCGGGGAAGTGAATCTATCCTGCTATACGTGGCTCCTGTCTGGACGTGAGCAGTGGATAACACGGTAAACCAGAGAAGGGTGAGTTCAGCATACCGGCCAACCATAGTGAGGGTGTGCAATGCATATAAGACAATATCCGATGAGACGGTCTGCGTAACCGCGGGAATGTTTTTCTTGAATCTTCTAGCGAATGAGGTACACTGCTTCTACTGGAGAAGGAAGAGGTGATTGCGGGCTTCCGGAAAGCCACTAGGAAAGAGCTGAACAGCAGATGGCAGCAACGGTGGTATAATTCCGAGAAAGGCCGCTGGACCCACGCACTCATCCTGTATATTGAGAGATGGGTCGAACGAATACACGGAAAATTTAATTACCACCTAACAACCGCGAATGAACCGTAACATCGATGGGGTGATGTGAGCCTAGCTCTGCCATGGTGGTAGTTGTGACGTGTACCAGGAGTCAGCACTTTGAGGACTCTGGCCGGGTAATATGCATTGAACAGGCGCTGCTAGACAGGGATCAGCAAATTGTAGGTCAGGTCTCATGGAATTGGAGTAGACGCTTTGTTTTCGAGGGAAAACCCATTCTTAACTATTTCGGCCCGCTCCTTTTAAATGATGCGCTGGTTAAATTCCCATGGAAAAGAAACTAAAAAAGACGCCGGAATATCGGAAAAAGGCGAAGAACTGACTACATTCGGGCGCAGTACGAAAATGCGTCGTTCACCTCAGCGACCAGGGAAAGACGCAGCGAAAAATAAAAAGGAATCCTTACAAAGTCCGGCAACTGACTGTGCGGGCACGACAACTCCAACACCCTGTAGTGTCCCTGCTTCCCAAACCCCCTGCCCTCCCTGCCCAGTCAAACTCGCTAGTCCTGAGCAGGTGGAGATTAACTCAATTCAATCGGGCGGCCTCACCAGGACAGTGGTGCAGTGTATGCGGTCTGCAAGGTTCCGCCAGAAAAACGTCAGCAAATTCGTCAAAACCGGGCTGGAGGAATTGGAGAAACTACTGGATGGCATCTCCTTCTTCAGGCAAACGTGGACCGCCGCGGAAGAAGCGCGGAAAGTAGAAACAGACACACTTACCGTTGAGAGCACTATAAACGCCCAACGGATCGCAGATAGCTTACTGCAAAGCGAACTAGGGAAAACGCGGAGAAAGGAAGACACAGCTGAAAGAAACTTTATCTAAGTGGTTTCCAGGGTCCAAAAAAAAGCCAAAGAAGGCGAAGTGTGAACAATTCGCTACGGCGCCAGAGACCCGTCAGCCCAAAGACAAGAAAGCTACAATCCGAAAACCAGTAACAGTAAAGACGAGGAGACGAAGAAGGACGAAACCGCCGGCTCTGCTCATTAAGTCGACGGGAGGCACGACATTTGTAGAAGTCCTTAATGAAATCCGCCACAAGATGAAAACCAAAAGCATAGGAGCAGAAGTGTCTTCCATGCGAATGGTGATGGAATGCTCATAGAACTAAGCCAGAAGACAACTAACACGAATACGTTCTGCGGAGCGGTCCAGGGGCTTTAGGGGGGAGAAGCAAGGCTCTCGTTTCTAGTCTAGAACTGTCTAGTTTGTCCTCTCTAGAAATCTCAGACCATGACTGCTTCACGGAAAGGAAGTGGAGAAGGCCATAAAGCGTGAATGTCGAGAGGTAACTAATGATCCGCTAGATGTCACTTCTGTCAATGCTTCAGGTCAAAACTCACTGCGGTGGAAGTACCCGAGCAATATGCGAGGAAACTCCTTAACAGCGAGAAAATCAAAATTAGATGGTTCGTATAGAATATACAGTTGTCTGGTCCATAGTCCAGACACTTGCAACTTGCAAGGGATAGGAGGACAGCATGCAATGAAAGTGAAAATTGCGTTCTCTGCATGGATTGTGACGCCTCTGGTAAAAGCATTGGTGAAAATTGAAAGGGCTAGGGCGCGACTGTCATGATCCGCATCCTACAAATTAACATGTACCGGAATCCAACCGCTGACCAGTTACTAGCGCAGGTTGCTGCTGATCTAGTACTTATCAGCGAGCAATACCGAAACAGAGGCCCGGCTACGTGACGTTCGACTTCGTGTTCTTGCCCATGGCCGAGAGAATGGATTTGTCTGGATTCGGTGTTTAGGAATAACGTTTTTAAGCGTTTGCCTGACGCCGAATGAGACGATGCCGGATTGATGCTCCGGAGGACGCTGTTCTAATTGCAACTTTAATGCTAGGTCCCTTAAATGTGGTGTGCCTCAGCCAGACTCTTAAGGGAACCGAATTCTGAAAATGACGTTAGAACCGGGCTCGTATGTTTAAACACCAGATCCATGCCAATGTTCCGGGGTGCTGGCTGCGAAGGTAGCATCGTTGATATACATTTTCCGTCGAAATCTCTGGTACCGTCGGTGGATGGGTAGCGAGTCCTAAAAGATTTATCGGCAAGTGATCATCAGTACACCGCGTTTGAAGTGTGTGTCATCGAGGAATTTTTTGGGCCTGCATTCGGAGTTCAAATTTGATGCTTCGAATTTGAGTCTTCTAACTTCGGCTGCGAAAGAGGAATCTTTGTCCGTATGGTAGCGCTACCCCCTTTTGCCGCGAGGAATGGCTTAGTTTTTTTTGGTGTTTGGTGTTTGTCTGCATTCGATTTGGAGTTGATGGTTGAGTTTAAATAAGTTGTATTATTATTAATGTGAATAAATGTTCTAAAGAAAGCGTTTGTTGGTTTACAAGAGCCATTAATAATAAGAAAAACCTTAAACTCCTTCGCAATCAAGATGGCGGAAGTTAAGGTTAGAAATGTGCTGAGTCAGGCCTAAGACGACTTGAACAGACATCGACAATTGTATTCTATTGAAAAGCTGTCGCAGCTGAGTCACATAAGAGAAAATATTCACTCAAAAGTCGTTGAACGTTACTTCGCCCTCAATGAATACTAGAAAAGATCGAATCACAAGTCCTCGTTTACACCTATAGATTTAATATTTCTTACCAGCGCTATCAAGGATATACAGTTTAGCATTGCAGACAATCGAGCAACGAAAACTGATGATATTCAGAGAGCCCCACAAAAAATCACAATTCTCCTCAACTAATGAACTCAGTAGAATTCGCATTGAAAGATGTCCTTTTCAAAACATTTTAGACTACGAAATGTCCTGCCAACTTAAACTAGATAAATCTGTAGTTCATACGAAAAACTTTCTATCTGGTCATACTGTAACGAAAGACGATTTAGCAGCTAAGGTTGGTGTAGTATAAAAGCAGCATGTATTTGGAAAATATTGAAGAAAGATTTGGGGTTTGATGATCCTTTACACGAAACGAATTTTGTATAGTTGAAGGAGAAAGCAGCAGCGTTAGAAGAGTTGGAATCGAAATAGGGCGATTTCATGAACAATTGCTACAACATTATTTTTTCTAAATGTGGAAAGAAGAAGATCTTTTTATTTGCTCTTTATATGCTTTAGGGCCACTTAATCAGATGGTTAGCATTTCTCATTGAAAAAAATAAATATCCCCTTTTTTTCTTGACTGATAATTCTGTCACATTAAAAATCATAGATTAGCCATGTGCTGCAAATGATGCAACCCAGAAATTGTATTATGAAGAGCAAGTCCCTTTGACTGCCAAAAAGATGAAGATTCAAACATATTGAAAGTGATCTAACAGACCTCGGACGGTTCGGAGTAAGCAAGCTAAAATAATTTGGCAATATTGTAATCCACCATTTGAGACGTTAAACTGCCTCAGTGCAGTCATCCGATTTTAGTATATATACGATTTTTTCTGGATAGTTGATGGGTTAGAGCACAAGGCTGTCGTTCAGAAGATGGCGGTTCAAATCTCACTGGTGGCAGTGGGACTTGCATCGTGATTCGACGTCGGATATCAGTCGACTCTACTGTGAATGAGTACCTGAGTCAAATCAGGATAATAGTCTCGGGCGACCGCAAGGTTGACCACTTGTGCACTTGTAGGAAAAGTCGAGGCATCTGGAAGAATACTTAATACCAGATGCAAAGCTGAGAGATCTGAAAGTAGGGAACATAATAAAGTTCCCGACGGTTATAGGCCTGTTTGAGATACTATGATCAATAGGTAAACTATAATCAGTAAAAGGGGCACAATAGTTCTTTAAGGACGCGGTGCGACTTTCCATGAACAGAATAGTAATAATAATAGTGTATCGTTACGGTTTTGAATGAAGTGCTGCAACACACTTCAAGGTTCTGATCCAATTGGATTGCTGTGCCAACGATTATTACTATTATACTGTGTATAAGAATGTGTTGACATTCTTTTTGATATCTGTTCTGTGGTGTCTGTTTAAGGGTTGTCTTCTTTTGAACTATTGTAGTCATAAGTACACTCGAATAAATCAATCAAAGAGTAAGGTATCATCATCATCATGAACGGCGCAACAACCGGTATCCGGTCTAGGCCTGCCTTAATAAGGAACTCCAGACATCCCGGTTTTGCGCCGAGGTCCACCAATTCGATATCCCTAAAAGCTGTCTAGCGTCTTGACCTACGCCATCGCTCCATCTCAGCCAGGGCCTGACTCGTCTTCTTTTTCTAACATAGATATTGCCCTTATATACTTTCCGGGCTGGATCATCCTCATCCATACCGATTAAGTGGCCCATCCACCGCAACCTGTTGAGTCAGATTTCTCCGGAAGATTGTTGTAGTCTCCCATTTTTATTGTTTTCGTTTGGCCAGTGCGATTCGATGTTGTCCGTTCTTTGGTTTTTGGTGCTGACATCGCCACTATGTACTTCGTCTTGGCTTCATTAATGTGCAGCCCGAGATCTCGCGCCGCCTGCTCGATCTGGATGAAGGAAGACTGTACACCTTGGGTTGTTCTTCCAATGATGTCGATTTCGCCAGCGTAGGCCAGTAGTTGCGTAGTTTTGAAGAAGATGGTGCCTCTCGAATTTACATCGGCATCGCGAATCACTTTCTTCAGAGGCAGTTTAAAGAGGACGCATGATAGGGCATCCCCTTGTCGTAGACCGTTGTTGATGTTGAATGGTTTCGAGAGTGGTCCTGCTGTTTTTATCTGGTCTCGCATATTGATCAGGGTCAGCCTAGTCAGTGTTATCAATTTCGTCGGGATACCGAATTCTCTCATGGCCGTGTACAGTTTTACCCTGGCTATGCTATCATAGGTGGATTTAAAGTCGATGAAAAATGGTGCAACTGATGGCCATATTCCAACAGGATAATTTAATTGGAGCCAATGTCTAGTTTTCTTTCTTAAATGGCTTTGGAAATAGTTAACCCATGTGTTACCAGTTAAAATAATCTACGTTGCTTACCACCCGGGTACCTACGTTGAAGTATTAGACAGATATTGGTCAACCTAGGGTTCGCGAAGGTATTTTCAGCTGAATATAATATTGAATATAGTGGCTTTTGTATTATATTATTGAATTACAAATAGTGATGTTTGTAATCCTAAATCGGGTATAAAGCAAGTGTAGATTCCTTGAATTGAAAAGATAAGTAAAAACTAGGGTCTCTATATTCTTTGACATCTGAGAAACATTCTGGAACAGTTTTGGAACGAATGAATATATTCCGGAAGCAGTTTAGTATAGTATATGTCATTTGCTCGAAGAAGAAAGATATAGACGTTGCGCAGCTATTAATAACCACTATTATAAAATATCAGACAATATTTTGTATGGGGCATTTTGTAGATAAGCTGTCCAACCTACACAATTTCGTTCGAGATCTTTAGCTTCTTGCTGAGTATAAATTGACTAATAGTGTAATTACTATAAGGAAAAGTACACAAAAACCATATTTGTTAATCTTAAAACTAATTTTAAACTAGATAAAAGCAAATTAATAAAATTACTTAATCTAACAGAACCTTCTAGAGGAGGAGAAGGCTGTTGGAACTACAGAGCAGACAAGCGAGGACGGCTTTACGGTTTCTTACCAGAGCATTGCACTGTAAGACTGTAAGAGATTATATAAAGGGAACTTATCTGAACGGCGGGGTCGATGGGGACGGGCCCCTCGCTTAGGGCTTGCACTCAAACATTTCAAAAATGTCAAGTGATGACGGCTTTACGGTTTCTTATCAGGGCAAAGGCAAATCGTCAGACGCTGCCCCACCTCCGCCCTGGGAGCAGCGTGACCGTAGCGGCTCGCAGATGTTGAATGCTCCTTTATATAATTCGTAGAACACGACATGCCTACGAATTATATTGAGCGCAAATCCGCCTTATTGACCAGAGCTTGGTCAGAGCTGAAATATTCTTAGGACCCCATCATTCTCAAAACGAATACAGAGCAGACGTTACGGAAGAATTGTTGAAACTGTTGCTTCCCTGGTGAAAGTAGATGAAAGTTTAGCTATTGTATGTTGGACTTTGGCAATATTGGCAATTTGATGAATTTGAGGCATTTGTTTTGGGCAATTAGCACAACGATGCCACACTGGGGCAGCGTAATGGTAAAATTGTAAAATTGTAGTAATTTGTTAGCATAAAAAAGATGGGATTTCTTACACATTAGAGGGTACAGCGTGTGTATATGTACACTTTGAGACTTTCAACAAAACATTACCCATATGGTCTCTGAAAATTAGTTTCTTATCTAAAGTTAGACTAAGACAGGTTATGTAAGAATTCCAGGTAATATTTGTACCAAGGAAATTGAGATTTCTTTCAGGCAAGTTTTGTTTTTCAATTTTTCTGGGGTAAAAAATTGCTTGAGTTTTGGTAGCATTAATCTTTATACGCCATCGAAAGAAATATTGGTAAAATTTGTACAAAAAATTTTCCAAGTAGTCCAGTGCCAGAGTTGCCTCCCGACCGCTAGAATATGACATGTGTCGTAGTCGAAAACTGCTAGTTGACAAAGTATCATAGATCTACGGGAATGTCTGCAGTGAATATACAGGGTGCGGCAGCATAACTTTAAAATGCGCGCCACTCAGTTAGTTGATGTCATAGCGGAGCGCTAGTGGTCTCGTTCAAGAGGGGATACTGTAAAGTGTTGTCCCGACACGGTTCAGTCGCCATCATGCGTTGAAATAGTGGGGAGCGTGCCATTGCCGTTGAGGTTTACTTTTCAAGCGGATGTTCGGTTATTGCAACACAGCGTGCATTTCAGAATCGCTTTAATTTAGCCCCGTTGGCTCCCGTCCCAGACCGCAAATCAATTGTTACATGGGTCACTACATTCACCCAAAGTCACAGTGTGGTGTGCAATTGCCTCAGCTGGAATTATTGGTCCCTGGTTTTTTGAGGAAAATGAGGTTACAGTGACAGTGAATTCGGGCCGGTATGTAAACATGCAACAGAATTTTTTTTCCCACGGCTAGAAAATTTGAATTTGGGGGACACTTGGTTCCAACAAGACGGTGCAACAGCACACACTTCAAGAGCATCGATGGCTGTTTTGAGGGAACACTTTCCAGAGCGCCTGTTAAATGAAGAAATGCGTGTTTAAAATGTACAAGCTAAACTGAGACAAAATATGAAATTTATACCTCTCACTTATTTCGTGTTCGAAATGTGCAATGAGAGTTTAAGTGTTTCCGACTCATTGATTATCAATGCGCAATCGGATGAAAATTGTGTAATTACATAAGAGTTCTGGAAGAGGTTTAGTTAAACGTGTAGGACGAGCATGGTAACACGCAATTAGTAGACGTACTAACTTGTTACTATAGCTTGCAATCCTACACAGGAAAGATAATTGGCAATGGATCTTGACGAAGATCTTCCAAAATAGATGTGTTGTAAATATTTGTATGTGTGAAAACAGGTTTAGCTTGAAACCCTTCCGAGTCCAGTTTACGCTTGGAAAAGATAAGATCTGTTATTATTGTTTTAGATATCGATTGTGATAGATACGACGCGAGGAAATACAATAAACGTTAAGAAGTTAGATAGATTTGTTTTATTTTATTACAAAAAGTGAAATTAATTACTTTACATTTGGTCCTTCGAGCCGGATCTAGCGGCACTAATTAATTATTTTGCAATTGTTTAAAATTTTGTGAAAATGAGTGAAGTGTTGAAGCAAAAATCGATGGACATCTGTGCGAAGTTGCAGAGATTTGGGAAATTTCTGGAAAACATAGAGGAGAAATCCTTTGAGGAGATTGAATTACGACTCAACGATATAAAGGAACTGAAGCATAAATTTGAAGGTGTTCATGAAAAATTGAAAGAAATTGGTGAAAGTGATGAAAATGAAGTGGAGTTGTTTGAAGAGAAATACTATGAGAACATTAGCTTAGCAACTCAAAATCTTAATAGAAGAAGGAATAGTGATCTTAGTGTTTCACCTTTGCGATTTCATTCAACGACAATGGAGTCAAGTGCAAGAAGTGTTAAATTACCCAAGATTTCGTTGCCAGAATTTGATGGTGACATTTCAAACTGGCCATCGTTTAGAGATAGTTATGAGTCACTTGTGCATAAAAATGAATTATTGAATCCAGTATATAAATTTGCTTATCTTCGTAGTGTACTGAAAGGTGAAGCATTTAAATCAGTTGATGATCTTAGTGTGACAAACAATAATTATGATTTGGCCTGGAAGACTTTATTAGAGAGATATAACTCTCGTAAAAAGTTAATTAACATAAACTTGACATCATTGTTTGCGCTTCCACGAGTTTATCGGGAGAATTATACTGATTTGCGAAGGTTAGTAACATCTTTGAGTAAAATAGTTCATTCTTTGGCTGTTTTAGATGTACCGGTGAATTCTTGGAATGCAATTTTTGTGCATGTGGGAGTTGATAAACTGGATTTGGTCACAAAGAAGCATTGGGAAACTCAAACTAAGGATGTTGAGGATCCATCCTTCGATGACTTTAAGAGTTTTGTATTGGGACAGTGTCAAATCTTGGAGAATGTTGAACCAAAAATGCGTCCGTCTACCAGCCAAGGCAGCATCAAGAAGCCGTTTAAAAAACCAAATGTGATGGTTGCTCAAAGTAAATTCACTATGAAATGCATCAAATGCAATGAATCGGACCATTTAATTTATAAGTGTCCAGAATTCTTAAAGTTAAATATAAAAGATAGAATTAATATTATTAAGAATTTAAAAGCATGCTTCAATTGTTTGAAACCTTCACATTGCTCCAATATTTGTACGAAAAGAGGGTGTCAAAAATGTAATTTAAAGCATAATACATTGTTGCATATTGATCAAGAGCAGCCACTTGAAAAAAAGCCAAGGATAGAAACGAGTGTTAATAATGATCCCATATGACTAAATAATGTAAGTGATGCAATTCATCATCTACCATTCAAATCAAACGAAATTAATCAGGTTATAATTGGGACTGTGTTATTGAAATTATTTGACAGTAATAATGTTTGTTGCTATGGAAGAGCTATTTTAGATTCAGGTTCTGAGTCAAATTTTATAACATCTGAATTGTTGAGAAACATGAATTTTAATACAAACTATGAAAACATAAAGGTATACGGATTCAATGGCAAGGAGTCTAAAATTTCCAGATCTATTAATGCACGCATAAGCTCTTTGGATAATACGTACACAAAGCATTTGAACTTTCTATGTGTAGACCACATTATGAATAATGTTCCGGCTCAAAATATGCCTAAATTATTCTTGCCCATCGGGGATGATAGGTTAGCGGATATTAATTACTTTATATCAGCTCCTATTAATCTGTTGCTAGGCGTCGAATGCTTTTATGAATTTTTAAAAGGAGATAGGCTAAATTTGACTAAGGGATTACTGCTTCAGAACACTGTTTTTGGTTGGATGGTAACCGGTCATACAAACACAAAATCAAATGACAAAGTGTCATTATGTTTAGATATTGAAAGAAGTCAAGTAGAAATTTTAACGGAATTAAATAAAACTTTAAATAGATTTTAGGAATGTGAAACTATTCAAGATAACAAAATTGAAAAAGATAATCAAATTGAATTGCTTTTTGAAAAAACTAGTTCGAGAACTAATGAAGGTAGATTTATTGTTCAGCATCATTTCAATGAAAACATTAAAAATTTAGGAAGCACGTATACAACTGCTTTGAGAAGATTTTTAGGATTGGAGAAAAAATTACAAGCAAATAATGAATTGAATACACATTATTCAGAGTTCATGATGGAGTACTTAAATTTAAAACACATGAGGTTGGCATCGAATCAAAATGATTTTAGTGGCTACTTTTTGCCACATCATGGGGTATTGCGCCCTTCAGCTGAATCAACTAAGCTAAGGGTGGTTTTTGATGCATCTTGCATCTCATCTAGTGGCCTATCATTAAATAATTGTTTGTCATTAGGCCCAAAGTTGCAACAGGATATTTTTGATATTCTAATCAGATTTAGAAAATATAAATATGTATTAACAGCAGACATTAGAATGATGTACCGTCAAATTTTAATGAACGAATTAGATACCTGTTATCAAAAGATTTTATGGCGTCCGAATAGAAATGAAAAGATACAAATTTTTGAATTATTAACGCTTACCTATGGTACTGTGGATGCTCCGTATCTTGCAGTAAAATGTTTACAATCCCTTGCTAATTTAAATAAGAGGGAATATCCCTTAGAAAGCCAAATTATACTTTCTGATTTTTATATGGACGATTTAGTAACGGGAGCAAATTCTTTGAAGCAATTGGAAAAAATAGCAAATAACATAAGGGGTATACTATCACAAGCAAAACTTGAATTGCATAAATGGTATTCTAACTCTTATGATATAGTAAAAAACATATCACAAATGAGTGTAGACGATTTTAATTCAAAATGTAACTCAAAAGTACTAGGTGTATCATGGAATGTCTTGCATGATTATTTTGAATTTCCGAATTATTATTTTTGCAATATGAATAACATAACAAAGAGAAAAGTTTTAAGTGAGATCTCAATGATATATGATCCAATGGGATTATTGGGTCCAATATCGTTTAAAGCTAAATATTTAATGCAGCAAATATGGAAGTGTGAATTAAACTGGGATGATAATATTCCAGTTGAAATATTAAAAACGTGGACTATGCTTAAATCTCAATTTGGACTTTTAGAGAATATAAAGATTAATAGACCATTTGAAATGAATGAGTCCGAAGTTGTTGATTTAATTGGATTTTCGGATGCATCAACAATGGGATACGGTGCCTGTGTTTATATCAGAATCAAGAGAGAGGAAAATTATGAATTAAAGTTAGTATGTTCCAAATCTAGAATTGCTCCAATAAAGGGATTAACGCTACCGCGATTAGAACTAAATGGAACTGTGTTGTTAGCTAAATTAATGAAACGGGTAGTAACTACTTTAAAACTAAATCCCGACCCAAAGATTACACTCTTTTCCGACAGTATGATTGCCTTAAGTTGGATAAAAACTAAGGTATTACGTAGAGATATTTACATTAATAATAGGGTAAGTGAGATTTTGAATATTTCCAATCCTGAGCATTGGTATTACACAAATACGAAATCAAATCCAGCTGATTTCGTTAGTAGGGGCATGTTCCCAATCGACTTAGTTAAAAATAAAATGTGGTGGTATGGTCCAGATTTTTTGAAAGATTTTTCAAATTCTTGGATTTTACATAATGAGAAAAGGTTTCATAATAGCATAATTGTCGCGGAATCTATCAATAAAGAGCATGAAAAAATAGTTCAAGTAACAAACATTCAAATTTATAGGTTGGAGTTTTTAAAGAAGTATTCCTCTTTTTCAAAAACTAAAAGAATTCTTGCTTACATTTTAAGATTTTTTCATAACTGTAAAAATGCGGATTTAATTTTTAGGGGGTACTTAACTGTAAAAGAATTAAGACTCGCGGAAATGAAGTTAATAAAATATATACAACAACAATCATTTTCAAAAGAATTGATTGAACTGGAAAAAGGACAAGAAGTATCAAATCGATCCTCGTTACTCAGTTTAAATCCTTTTTATGATCAGAATAAAATACTTAGAGTAGGAGGAAGATTAAAAAATTCTTTATTAAAAGAAAATAATAAATTTCCAATCATACTTCCAACTAAAAATCACTTTGTAAACCTAATTATATTAGAGAAACACAAGGAATTGCATCATGGATCATATCAATTATTGTTATCTGAATTGAGACAGAAATATTGGATTCTTAACGGTGCGAATTACATAAAAAATTTAATTTCAAAATGCGTAGAATGTAGAAAATTCAAGATTAAAACTTATAATCAAATTATGGGCAATTTACCAGAAGATCGTGTTAGACCAAGTAGACCTTTTTCGGTTGCAGGCGTAGATTATGCAGGGCCGTTCAATACCAAATTTGGACCTTCAAGATCCACTACGTCTTGTAAGTCATATATTGTCTTATTTATTTGCTTCAGTACCAAGGCGATACATTTAGAATTAGTTCAAAGTTTAAGCACTGATGCCTTTTTTGCGGCGTTTAAAAGATTTATCGGTAGAAGGGGATTGCCTTTAAAAATATATTCAGACAATGGAACTAATTTTATTGGAGCTAGAAATGAACTGAAGGCTTTCTTAAAAAAATATACTGAAGAAGAAAATGTCCTAAATTTTATGAATGTAAACGAAATAGAATGGAATTTAATTCCGCCACGAAATCCACATTTCGGTGGATTGTGGGAAGGAAATATTAGATCCGTAAAAATGTATTTGAAAAAAATGACAGGATCTATTTTGTTATCATATGAGGAGTTTAACACAATTATTATTGAAATAGAAGCTTGTTTAAATTCAAGGTCAATTACGCCTATTTCGAATGATCCCGATGAATTGATGGTATTGACGCCAGGCCATTTCTTAATAGGTGATTCCTTAAGAACCATAAATATACCTAACGTTGATGAAAATATTAAATACTCAGAACGATGGAAGTTGTGCCAACAACAAGTTCGAAAATTTTGGAGAAATTGGCAGAAAGGATATTTAAATTCATTACAACAGAGAATTAAATGGAAAAAACCGAAGGTCAATATTGAATTGAATAATATAGTTATTATTAAAGAAGATCATTTGCCGCAGCAACAATGGCTACTAGGTAGAGTAATTGAAATTTATCCTGGCGATGATCAACGAATTAGGGTTGTAACTTTGAAAACCAAATCAGGAATTATAAAACGAAATATAACAAAACTTATTCCATTAATAGAATGCTGAGAAAACCAATTCTTAAAATTATCAAAATGTGAAAAAGGGCAAATATATATAAATGCACTCCCGGGCCGGGAATATGTTAAATGAAGAAATGCGTGTTTAAAATGTACAAGCTAAACTGAGACAAAATATGAAATTTATACCTCTCACTTATTTCGTGTTCGAAATGTGCAATGAGAGTTTAAGTGTTTCCGACTCATTGATTATCAATGCGCAATCGGATGAAAATTGTGTAATTACATAAGAGTTCTGGAAGAGGTTTAGTTAAACGTGTAGGACGAGCATGGTAACACGCAATTAGTAGACGTACTAACTTGTTACTATAGCTTGCAATCCTACACAGGAAAGATAATTGGCAATGGATCTTGACGAAGATCTTCCAAAATAGATGTGTTGTAAATATTTGTATGTGTGAAAACAGGTTTAGCTTGAAACCCTTCCGAGTCCAGTTTACGCTTGGAAAAGATAAGATCTGTTATTATTGTTTTAGATATCGATTGTGATAGATACGACGCGAGGAAATACAATAAACGTTAAGAAGTTAGATAGATTTGTTTTATTTTATTACAAAAAGTGAAATTAATTACTTTACAGCGCCTTATCTCAATTAGAGGCGATTTGGAATGGCCGGCACGCTCTCCCGATCTGTCCCCTTGTGATTTTTTTCTATGGGGTTTTTTGAAATCCCGTGTTTATGTGAACCGTCCAAGAACCCTACAAGATTTGAAGACCAACATCCAAGAAGAAATTGCCAACAAAACACCTGCTATGCTAACAAGAGTCATGACAAACGCCAGAAATCGGTTTACGCAATGTATGGAGAATGGGGGACGTCACCTAACAGATTTGATCTTCAAAACAATGTAAATAAAAACTTTAGACATGTAGCTGCTTTATTAAAAAATAAATAAATATTTTCCGATACATACAATAGTTTTTATTGAGTTTTGAAAAAAGGAAGTTATGCTGCCCCACCCTGTATTATATAATATAAGAAAGGGCTAAGACAAGAACTTTGCGGGACACCCGAGTGATATTTCTTTGCAGAGAGATGCAACCATTTATTTTCACTTTACATGTACAGTTGGCTAGGAAATATTTAATTATTAGAATAAGAAGGAGAGGAAAAGTGAACCTAATCATTTTACACAGAAGCCCAGCGTGCCATACTGTGTCGAACACTTTTTCGATATCAAGTGTCACCATACCCACAGATTTCTTTTCGTTAAATGGGGTTCAAATATCGTTAGTTACTCTAAAGAGCTGGTGAGAGACGGTAAATTCGGGATTATTTGTAATGTTCGCCATTTTCCAGGTTACTAGGAAATACAAGAGTTTGGGGCAGGAGTTAAAAATGGATGATTGAAGAACAATAGCTTACATACAAATTCTTTAAAACAACAATGGGAATCTTATCGTGACCGGGTGCTTTCTTAATGCTGATGTTTTTTTAAAATTCTGCACAAATCGATTTGTTTACAAAGATGTTTGGTAGGAAGCGGCGTGTTGGATTGTTTGTTCAACCAAAATATCATTAGCCCTACAACCTAAGTGGGCGGCTACCCTGGATCGGCGGCGAAGTGATCAGCAAGGAATTTCGCTTTCCCAGAATCGCTAATTATCAAGTTGTCGTCAGATTGCAGGGTTGCGATAGTCTGATTTCTAGTTTTTTTAATGACTTTGTAGACTTTTCAAAATTTATTGCATCCCTCCTCGCAATTTGACAACAAAGTATTCCCTTTCGAGTTCCGCATGGAAAAAAGTTTATGCTGCATCAATGCATTAAGAGGAGGAGGTGGAAATCTTCAAAAGACTCTGGCCTGGGCACCTCAGAGTGTGGCATTTTTACCCACTAAAGCCACCCCCAACTCCCCCTCCTACCCTGTGGAACCACCTTTAGGTATTACACCATGGGGCGGAGTTAGCGTACTTTAGCTAGGTCTCCTTCCGCCTACCCGCGGGTTTCGTAACCGCGCCGTCCTCACTTCTTCTGCTTTTCGTAGTTTATCCTGGATTACTGCAATCATGGAATTGAACGCATCCCAGTCTTCCTGAGAAGCTACCATTCTCCGGCCAAAATTTTCCGGTGCTAGCACTTCACCTAAAGCTTCCTCTAAGTTCTTCCTTTCTTCCACGAACTGGACACTGGAAAAATATGTGCGCTGGGATCCCGTCGCAGTTTGGAAAATTAGGTGAAGTGTCCAATTTAAACCTGTACAGGTATTGACGGTATCCTCCATGGCTGGTGAGAAAGTGGCTGAGATTATAATTGACCGGAAGGTTAAGCACATTATTATACATGACTTTCCACAATAGTGGGCCCAGTACAGAGCCCTGTGGGACACCCGCGGAGACAACGTACTCCTTGGGTCCATCATCGGTATAATACCACAGTGTTCGCTCTTTCAAGTAGCTATCGATAATAGCGGTGAAGTAGGTGGGAACACCAATCGTCGCCAGAGGCTTTCGTATAAGGCTCCAATTGGCCGAGTTGAATGCATTCCTCACATCCAGGGTGACCACCACACAATATTTGCTGGTACAACCCGTTCCGCGAATTGCATTTTCGGCCAAACCAGTAATCATTTTGATAGCATCAATGGTTAATCTGGTTTTACGAAACCCATAATACCTATCTAAAAGGCCCCTTGGCTCTCGACGACTGGCAGTAGTCTATTATAAATAACCCGCTCCAACGTTTTCCCCAGAGTGTCTAGAAGACATATGGGTTTATAGGAGGATAGTTCCCCTGGCGGTTTGCCAGCCTTAGGCAGCAGCACCAGCTTCTACCGTCTCCACGGTGCAGGATACCCTCCGACATGCACGTTTCGGACAGCTCCGCGAACATATCCGGGCTACATTTGACGGCAAATTTGAGGGCCTTATTCGGTGTGCCGTCCAGACCCGGGGCTTTACTGTCGCCTATTCGACTGCAGATCTCCAGCAGCTTGTCCCGGTGACTGGTGGAATCGGCGTCACATTAAGGGCATGCTGGAAAGTGTCAGTAACCCCCTCTTGTTGGGGCAATAACCCCTGGATTATTTTCAACAAGAGTGCGACCTTCCCTATAGGCTTGCTCCTTTTGCCCTTGATCGATCCTACCTATTGCCCTCTGAGCTATTCGTCTGTGGTGAGGTAAATTTATCGAAGGCTGGCAAGTTCACTATTCCCCCAATAATTGGGTCTTCTAGTGGGGAATGAGCATTTCCTAGGCATCGTCGTGTCACAGAGCCTTAGAGATGCTTGTTGTAACATGGAGAGCTCTATCCGTGGAGATGCCAGCTTTGCTAGACAAGTCTAGCCACACTTCCATGAATGTTTGTTCATCCATCGCTTTTGCAGACCATCCTGGTGTTCTTTTGGATTTCGGCTTCCGTCCTTAGTTTAAGGTGGTCGCTGTAGGTGAAGTCTTCGCTAACTTGCCAGGACAGTTCACGTGCCAGCGCAAGGCTAAAAGTCAGATTTACAACTGAACCAGTTCCCTTTTCGATATGTGTCTACATCGCCTTCGTTGGCCAGAACTACATCTAACTTGGCAAATACTTCTAATAATCACCGCACCCTTGCGTTAGGCTCTTTGCTGCCCCACTCGATAGGCGACGCATTAAAGTCACCGGCTATCACCTTTCGACCTCGTATCCTTGCGTCGTGAACAAGATCGTCTACCAGGTCTTCAAACTCAGGAAGTATGAGGCTCGGTGGAGCGTAGGAGCTGTATATGAATATACCGCTTATTTTTGGCCACACAAACCCACTAGACGCCTCACGCATGCTATATTGTATGGCTTGACGACGGTACGCCCATATCGCCGCTCCACCAATCGAATCTGTGACCCATACACCACTGTACAGATTTCTGTACGGTTCACTAATGATGGCAACCACCATCGCGGATTCGTAAGTGGTCTGCGCAAGCAAATCTTGTGCGACCCTGCAATGATTATGGTTTATTTGAATTAACCTCATTTTTTCACTCTAGTTAACGTCTTCCTAAATTTACCACTTCCGGCAATATGCCGGTTATCCCTTCCCTCCTTTCCTTCGGACAAAATGCATTTGGGGTCTCTATTGCACTCCTTGGCAATATGTCCTTTCTCCCCACACCTTCGACATCGATCGTATCGGTATGATCGATGCCGCTAGTGCATGCCTTCGCGAACTGTCCAAACATTAAGCATTTGAAGCACCTCTTTAAAGAGATCTGCTTCCTTAGTCGGTGAACAACCCATCCAATCAGAACCTTCCCTAAGGCCAACAACTTCTGCGCTGACTCCACTGGCAGTCGCATTGTGACCGTTTGAGCACCAACATACGCTTTTCTTAGGCTCAGAATAGATCCTTCGCTGAATTCCTCCAACTTGAATTGCTTCATGGCAGTGCAGATCTCTTCTCTGAATGTTACCTCATCGAGATCCTTGCACTGGATATAGATCTCATGTTTTTGGGAATGAGCCGCGACATTCTCCCCAAGTGAGTTTAAAATTTTGGTTACGAAGGCCGTCAGTTTTCCCCACGCTGGATTTTTTCAGCTCGAACATGAGATCCCCTCTCTGGGTCCTCCGGATTTTGCTGGCATTTCCGCCTAGATCTTTCAGGTCGGGGTCAGATTACACCTTCTTCAGTATCTCCGCATACGTTAGATGTTCTCTGTTGGAGATTACAATTGCCTCCGGGTGAATTCGCATTTTTGGTTTCTTGTTTATTTTCTTGTTCACCTTAGTCCGCTCTTATTTATTTTAATTCTTTGTTGGACTGGTCAAAACCCCTTTTTTAAGGTTTTGTGTGAAACAAAACCTTATTAGAATCGATTCGATGTCTGTCTGTCCGTCTGTCTGTCTGTCTGTCCTTTTTTGTTTTTTTTTTTTTGTTGAGGAGGTGGAAATCTTCAAAAAGACACTGGTCTGGACACACCAGCGTGTGGGATTCTTACCCACTAAAACCACCCCCGACTCCCTCCCGGCCCCCCGGAACCACCATAAGGTATTACATCACGGGGCAGAGTCAGCTCACTCTAGCTTTGTCAACTTTCTTCTATACGCGGCGCACGTGACCGCGTTTTTCTCCTTTCCTCTGCCTTTCGCAATTTATCTTGAATAGATGCGATCATGGAGTTGACCGCATCCCAATTCTCTTGATGTGCTAGCATTTTCGGTACCAGATTTTCTGGTACCAGCACCTCTCCTAGAGTCTCCTCTAGATTCCTCCTTTCTTCCACAAATCTCGGACAGTGGAAGAAAACATACTCTGGGTCATCTGGGACTCCATCACAATTTGGACAGTCGGGTGAGGTCTCCAATTTAAACCTGTGAAGGTATTGGAGATATCCTCCGTGCGTGTCCCGTGAGAAACTGGGTGAGATTATAATTAATCTCACCGTGTCGTCTCTCCAACCACTCCTTGATGGCAGGAATGAGCCTGTGAGTCCACCGACCCTTTCCTGAGTGTTCCCACCGCTCTTGCCATCAATTTATGGATCTCTCCCTCTCAGCCTTCTTCGTCTTCAATAAGGGAAGAGATTGGCTTCGCATGGTATATATTCGCCATCTCATCTGCCAAGGTGTCAATCGGTATCATTCCAGAGATGACGAATGCTGCATCATCTGAGACAGTCCTGAAGGCAGAGCATACCCTCAGAGCTGTCCTCCTGTAGACTGCATTCAGTTTGCTAGTATTAACTGACATCCGCAACGCCTCGCTCCAAACTGGGGTCGCATAGAACATGATTGTGGTCACCACCCTGGCTATAAGCAACCTACAGGTATGCCGTGGCCCTCCCACGTTCGGCATCATCCTGGCCAGGGCCATACTAGCTTTGGATGACTTATCACAAACATACTGTACGTGTTGCTTATAGCTGAGCTTCCTGTCTATCACCACCCCCAAGTATTTGATGGTCGGCTTGGAAGTGATGATATGATTCCCGATTCGAACACAGGCGTAATTTCTCTTCCGGCGCTTCGTGATGAGGACCGCTTCGGTTTTTTCCTCCGCATGCGTCAAACCAGAGCTCTCCAACCAGCATTTGACAGCACTGATTGCCTCGCTTGAGTATAACTCAGCATCTTCGAGATGCTTTGCGACAACAACCAGTGCTATGTCGTCAGCGTAACCCACCACTGTGGCTTCCTCCGGAAGGGGAAGATTAAGTACATCGTTGAACATGATGTTCCACAGTAGTGGGCCCAATACGGAGCCCTGCGGGACACCCGCGGAAGCAACGTACTCCTGCGGTCCGTCATCAGTGTCATACCATAGCCTCCTTTCAGTTAAGTAACTATCGACGATAGCAGCGAGATAGGCGCGAATACCAATCTTCGCTAGGGATTTCCGTATTAGATTCCAATTGGCCGAATTGAATGCATTTTTCACGTCCAGGGTTACTACCACGCAATATTTGCTGGTACTACCCTTTCCGTGAATTGCATCTTCGGCCAAGCCAGTAACCAATTTGATGGCATCAATGGTTGATCTGGCTTTTCGGAACCCATACTGCCGATCTGAAAGGCCGCCTTGGCTCTCAACAACCGGGAGTAATCTATTATAGATTACCCGCTCTAACATTTTCCCCACCGTGTCCAAAAGACATATGGGTCGGCATGACGATGGTTCACCTGGAGGTTTACCAGGCTTAGGCAGAAGTGCCAATTTCTGTCGCTTCCAAGCCGCCGGAAATATTCCTTCGGACATGCACGCTTCAAACAGGTCAGCGAACATGTCCGCCCTGGATTTCACGGCAAGCTTAAGGGCCTTATTCGGCACTCCGTCCAGGTCCGGCGCTTTATTGTCTCCTATTCTGCTGCAGATCTCCAGCAGCTCGTCTCTGGTGACTGGAGGAATTGCCGTCACATTCAGAGGTGGTTGGAATATGTCGGTGCTCTCCTCTTGCTGGGGGAATAACCCCTGGATGATTTTCAGCAAGAGGGTGGGATACGTGATCTGCGGAGAGGAGCGGCCTCTGAATCGTCCCATCACTATTCTATAAGCACTCCCCCACGGGTTGATGTCCGCTTCTGAGCAGAGCTCCTTAAAGCATTTTGTCTTGCTTCGCTGGATGGCGAGCTTGAGGGTTTTGCGGACTGCCTTATAGGCGCACTCTTTCTGCCCCTGATCGACTCTACCTACCGCCCTCTGAGCCGCTCTTCTGGCTCGGTGGCTGGCTGATCGAAGACCGGTCAGTTCATCATTCCACCAGTAGTTTGGTCCTCTACTGGGGAATGAGCACCTCCTAGGCATAGACGCGTCACATGCTTTGGCGATGCATTGAGCCAGATGGACGGCTCTTTCCGTAGAGGCGCCCGCTATATCACGTTTATCTAACCACACCTCTAAGAAGCTCTGCTCATCCAAAGATTTTGCAGACCAGCCTGAAACCTTTTTCGGTTTCGGGCATGATAGCTCTTTGCCCTGTGGCGACACATGTCTCAAAGAAGATTGCCTGGTGATCGCTGTGGATGTAGCGTTCGCTGACGCACCAGGACATACCACGCGCCAGCGCAGGGCTGATAAAGGTCAGGTCTACAACCGACCCTGACCCCCTTTCTGAAAGGTGTTTACGGCGCCTTCGTTAGCCAAAACCATGTCCAGCTGCGCAAAAGCCTCTAATAGACTGCGCCCCTTAGCATTTGATTCTCTGCTACCCCACTCTAGGGCCCAAGCATTGAAATCACCAGCAATCACCTTTGGACTTCGTCCCCTTGCGTCGAGAATAAGATTATCAAGCATTTGCTCGAATTCAGGCAGTGTCAAACTTGGTGGGGCGTAGCAGGTGTATACATATACACCACTTATTTTCGCCCACACAAAGCCACTGGCTGCCTGACTTGCAGTACATTGTATGGCTTGTCGACCACAAGCCCATATCACCGCTCCACCAGTCGAATCTGTGACCCATACGCCACCGTGGCGGTTTCGGTACGGTTCACTTATGATGGCAACCTCCATCTTAGATTCGAACGTGGTCTGCTCAAGTAAATCCTGAGCGACCCGGCAATGATTGAGGTTTATTTGAATAAACCTCATTTTCTCATTGCAGTGAGCGCCTCCCTAAATTCCGGACATTTGCCACTTTCGGCAATGTGCCGGTTATCCTGTCCCTCTTTGGCTACGCACAATAGGCATTTGGGGTCCCTATTGCACTCTCTGGCAATATGGCCTTTCTCCCCACACCTTCTGCATCGATCGGATCGATCAATGTTGCTGGTGCATGCCTTCGCGAAGTGCCCAAACATGAGGCATTTAAAGCACCTCTTTAGTGAAGTTTGCTCCCTTAAACGGCAAACAACCCATCCAATCCGAACCCTTCCGGCAGCTAACAACATCTGCGCTTCCTCCGCTGGCACTCGTATGGTGGCCGTTTGAGTGCCACCATAGGCTTTCCGTAGACCGACAACAGACTCCTCTGTAAGTTCTTTCAACTTGAATTGCTCCTTCAGAGCAGTACAAATTTCTTCTTTCGATGTTACTTCATCGAGATCCCTACATTGTATATACGTTTTTAAAATCATTTTTATTTTTAAGAAATAGGTAACAATAGTATATGGATTGAAAAAATGAACAATAAAAAACAATCTTTTAAAATAACAAAAATAACTTAAATCTAATGGCCACTGTGGGCTCTCAAAATTTTTGAATAACGATTTACAGACAGAGAAGAGAAACAGTAAGAAATGAAAATCTAATTTTACAATAAGTTGTCGGGAAATGGTCAAAAACCCGACAGAATTCACTTGGCCTTAGTGGCAAATAAAGAAATATAAAAAGTAATAATAATTATTTAATCGCTTCAAAAGACACTTTTAACTTAAATTATTGTTCTTAAAACTATCATAATTATAGATTTTATATTACACATTTTTTCTTTTTTTTTAAAATAATATCCATACAAAAAAAAACAAAGAATAATAACGTATGTATTTATAAGTTACAACTGGAGACAAAATCAGCACCCGTTCAATGTATACATATTTACAAAGCCCCACCAAGAAACAAATGGCAGGACTGAGCACGGCCACCGCTAACCGGCATCCCGCAGCCACCAGTACCAAGATTTCTCTTTTTCATCCCGCTTAATGTCAATTGCTCTCGCTCTGGAGTATCTCCAGTCGAATCCCGGAGGCCCCACTGTCAAATTCGGGGGGTATTCTATCCTTTTGTCCGTGGCCCGCCTATGTATATGATACATAACCGGATCACCGGCAGAATCAAGAATCAGACCATTCCTGTCAAGATACACGAACGCTTCGGGAGGAATGAAGCCTGTCGTGAGAGTTTTCTCGAAATACCCATCATTTGGGTAGAACGGCTGCGAAACCCAAGGGTTTTCACCATGCGAAGCAGATCGCACTATATGATTCCGAATCAATCTGACGATAACTGTATCGATTCTTGGCACAGCAGCAGCTGCATACATCACTTCATTAGTTACATAGTGCTCATAGTTTGACGAAGCAGTCCTATTAAGCCCCGTGCAAGCACGCAGACATTTCCTTTCAAAGATCCTTATTTTCTCCATTTGGCTAGCACTCAAATTAAACCAGATAGCACACCCGTAGGTAAGCACCGGTCTAACCAGAGTAAGATAGCAAATAATCTTAACCTTCCGGCTAAGATGTGGAGCATAAAAGAGTCTTCGAAGAGACATGAATGCCTTGCGAGCGCTTTCTAGCGCGACTTTAACGTGCTCGTTAAATTGGAGACGCTCGTCAAGACGCACACCCAGGTATCTAACGCACTTCTTATGAGGAATGCGCTCTGAACTATCCTCGTTCGCGACAATGTGGAAATCTCTCCAATTCCTTTTCAAGTTCCTACTGGCATACGCCAAGGAATTTCGAAACAGAATCGTTTCACACTTTTGCGCATTGATTTTCATCCGCCAACTGTTCGTGAAGAACTTAATATCATTGAACATCTTCTGAAGTTCAACTTGCACCTCAGTTACCTTCTTGTGCGCCGTGTAGGCTATCAGATCGTCAGCAAAGGCAACCAACGACCTTTTAGGAGATTTATTAAAATCGAAAGAATTGAGCAATTCGCCGGCAAATACCGCAAAAAGTGTAGGCGCAGTCACTGTCCCTTGCTGTAATCCATTCAGAACATGAAATTCTCTGTTAGTAGTGAGATTTCCGTCCGTAATAACAAAGCACTTGCCATACAGCATACTACACATCATCGCTACGAGGTGACTGGGAAACTCATTCTTCAGGAGCCTGAAAATCAGTCCATCCAACCAGACGGTATCAAAGGCTTTCTCCATGTCTATAAGGCAAGCGCCTACGCACTCACCATTGTTGATTCGCCAGCAAATATCAGACGTTACCTTCGTTATTGCATGTATTGTCGAATGTCCAGATCGAAATCCGAATTGCGCGTTCGGCAATAATTCCTTCTTCTTGATATGCCCGTTCAAGGCTTTCAATACCAAAACCTCAAACACCTTGCTGATGTTAGGCAGCAAACTGATTGGGCGGTAGCTTTGAGGGCTGGATGAATCCTTCCCTCTCTTTAAAATCGGGAATACTCGGGCTTTCTTCCATTGTCCTGGAAAGAAGGAATTGTTCAATAAATTATTGAACAAAATGCAATAATTACGAATGGCAATGTCTGGTAAATGCCTGAGGACCACATTGGGAATGCCATCCATACCGGATGATCTTTTATTGTTTACTGTTCTAAATATGGTGGTTAATTCCCCACATGAGACAAAGTAATCAAGCAGATTATCACTCGGTATGAGATCAGCCTGCAACGCAGAGCTAAATTGGAGAACTGTGGTGCCGTTCAGGCTATATTTGAAATTGTGGACATCTCGTTCTACAATTTCCGAAAGTCGCGTTGGCTCTAAGTCCGTTCTGGGCCGATGCACCGATTCAAAGTGCTCCCCTATAAGTTCGAGTTTCAGAGCATCATCCATCACGATGTAATTGCCTTGCGCATCAGCAGTTACACTATTCGTGTCTATACCTGAGTCAATAAGGTGTTGTATCTCGCTGCCACCGACTTTAATTCTCGGCACAGTTATTCGTGACTTCTTCCGGAATAACGTATTTATCTTAGTAAACATGGAATCTGGATCGCTTGGTGAAATACCCTTTAACTTCTCCCGCCACTGGGAGTTCACTTCATTTACGTAATGTTGACGGATAAGATCCCGCGCGATCTTTAGAAGTGATTTGAACTCAACCAATATGGGATGATGATAGTCCCCATATCTCCGATAGATTTTGTTGACGCGAGTGAGCAGAAGGCTTTTCACTTTTTTCAACCGTTTTATGGCTGCAGTTTCATATCCTTCCATATTATTGCGAGGTTTAATTTTAGGGACGATTTGTTCAATTGTTTCCAGCGTCAAGTTCTCCAGCTTGAGAAGATACTGAAGTATTTCCTCGTTGCTCAAGTTCCTGTCACCTGGTGCAATTGTACTATCGTTTTCCCCATCAAGAGGTGGGCATTCCTCTCGATATCCCCGAATAAACCTCTCTTGGAATTTCTTCCAATTTGTTTGTTTAAAGTTCAGCCTGTGGACACCACTGTCCATCGGCAGAAGGCGAACTCTTCGTCCATCAAACAGAACTTCAATAAGAATAGCGTTATGATCGCTATCGTAAGGAAGAGTCTGTAGTTTCCGTTGAGGATTCCTAAAATTAAAGTTCAAGCGCGCGTCAGCAATGCACAAATCCAGATAGGAATTTGCCCTGGGCCAGGTTGGACTCTCTGACCCATATAATTCGCATTTATACTCTATCTGGTATTGCTCTATCCAAGATTTGAGGAATACCCCTCTGGGATTGTTTGTGGCGTTTAGCCACGAGGTATGCTTAGCATTCAAGTCGCCAGCTATAATATAGTAATTATGCAGCCTATTCAGTTCGAGTATCGTAAACAGAGAATGGAATTCCTCCCTGAACTTGGCTCGGTTGTTTCCCACTGCATAGACTGACAGAATGTATAAATTCCCTCCTCTAGGCAGTGAAAAAAGAATACATGAGACTTCGATACACTCAAAGGTTTCAAATTCAGGCCTATTAATATGCCTGAAACGATAATGGCGACCCACAAGTATTCCGGTACCACCTCCCCCATCACAATTTCGTCTATCGTTCCTCACGAATTCAAAATCCTTGAATGTTATCGAATGCCTCGGATTGAGGTGAGTTTCTGAAATCAAGACTATGTCAGGCTGTTGTCTGGCAGCGAAATCAAGGAGCTCCGCTCTTCGATGGATTCCTACGATGGAATTCACATTAATCGCGATGATCCGGAGACCATCCAGTGGTACCGCTGTGACTGCAGACCTAGCAGCGGGCATGCTGTTTGTGTAAATATTCTGTTATGCTATTTATTTTTGTATTGTGTACGTGTAGCGTATGCTGCATGTTTTCACACATGGTTAGTATTTTATTGAGGATAGTGTTCATCCCGCCACTTGCATCTTGTTGGGGCTTCTTAGCTCCCCCTTGTCGAACTACTTCTGCAAATGGGATCCCCGAGACGATTGGTGCCGAAGGGACGGTACCATCCAACGCCGCTGACACCTTCGTTTTTTGGGCCGATCTCGGTGCTTGCTGCCTTGTGACCTTAACATTGCGGTATGCAGGACATCCACGGTACGAAGCCGGATGCCCTCCGCTTCCGCAGTTAACACAGAAAGTTTTTTCCTTGCCATCTGCTTCAGTCAGCGAACATTCAGCTGCGGTATGGTCTTTCCCGCACTTTACACATCGTAAGGTCATTTGACAGTTCACTGCCGAGTGACCATAGCGCTGGCATCTTCGACACTGGACTATTTCGCCCCTTAGCAGGCGCTCAAAACGAATGGCCTGGTAATTAAGCGACCTGATGCCGATCAGATCGCTTCCCCGGCTCTCCGGGCTTATCTGCACGAGGAAGTGCGGCAGGATTTGTTTTTCTAAAACGGACCTCCTCGTACTAAACCGTGACACTGAGAGGAACTTAACCACAGTTCCCGTCTCCCGGAGCATTTTGAGCACCTCGTCGGGCTCTTCCTCCGCATCCAAGCCTTTCAGAAGGAAGGTTTGCACCTTCTCTTCCTTTGGAGTGTAGGTGAAGTGAGGAGCCTTCACTCGCTCGAGGACCTCCCGTGCTTTTTTATAATCTGCAATTTTATTGCATTTGACTTGGGCTCTCTCGGCCCCCGTCTTTTTAATAACAAAATTTGAGAGCCCCGCGCTCCTATTAAGTAGAGTGGCTAAATCTCTACCACCTAATTTATAAACATTAATGGGGGGCACCCTTTCCCCCTTTTCTTTATTTCGGGTGCTAATTGTATCCCCAGTCGGACCATTTTTTAAATTTTCACTCGTACTTGCATTATTTTTTAAATTTTCACTGGTACTTGCATTATTTTTAACATTATTTAACATTTTTTCTTGAGTTTTGTTTTTTTTCTTTAATTTTTTGGAAACATAGACCAAAAACTCACCCAATTTTCCATCTTCACTATTGCAACTTGCCTGGTTAGCATCCTCTTCTGGGACATTTCCCTCGCCACCGTTGTCGCCGACTCTCGTATCGTCTGCTTTACTGCTCTCTATGTCCTCCATACGGACAGATTCGCTGTCGAGAACTTGTTCGCCCTCAAGGCAGCCCGGTTCTTCCATGATTGCAAAAGTAGTCGAAGATAGCTTAACCTTTTTTCTGGCTACCTTTGGAGACGGCGGGCCCGCCTCCCCAGCCATTAGCTGCTCTGTAAGCTTTTCATTTTTTTTTATCAATGTTGTCATTTGCTTTTTGAAATCTTCGAGTGTCTTCGCCAGCTCGCCATTTCTCCTTTCAAGATTGGCTATCCTCACTTTGGCTATTTTCAAGTCTGGATCCTCCTCGTTGCGGACTCCACGACCGATCCGAGTGCCCCTAGACCTTATGGTGGGGGGCCGGTCTGGCCCGCCACCCGCCGGCGGCTCACCGCTCATTCCCGCCAAGCCAAAAAAAACGAATGTTTTCTCAAAACTTTTTAAGGAAAAGTAACTTAGATAATAACTCAAAAGTAAATTAGTTTCGATTAAGTTTTAAATTATATATTATTAATTAAGTAATATAAATATCTTTTTATATTCTTGATAAAAGTTAATTTAATTTCAATTTTAAATTATTTTTATTAATAATATCAATTTGTAGACACGTCCGTTCTCTACAAATGTCAGCCTACTACCCTACATTGTATATAGATCTCATGTTTTTGGGCACGCACTGCGGCATTCTCCCCAAGTGAGTTTTTCACTTGAGTGCGAAAGTCATCAGTTTTGCCACCGCTGGATCTTTTCAGCTCGAACATGAGATCCCCTTTCTGGGTTCTTCAGATTCGGTTTACATTTCCGCTCAGATCTTTTAGGTCGGGATCAGCTTTGACCTTTTTGAGTATCTCCGCGTAGGACAGATTGCCCTTATTGGAGACGACGAGTTCGCACTTTTGCTTTTCGTTTGGCTTTTTTGTTGGTTACTTTAGTCCATCCATCGTTTTCGTTCGTCTTGGGCTTCGCAACGCTGGTCGAGTTTCCTAGATTCGCTGTATGCTTTCCTACTTCTGAACTGTTGGTGTTGGTTTTCAGGATGTCCTGCCCGCCTTTTTTTCTCTTAGGCGCCTGCTGATTATTTAAAGGATCCCCCTCTTTTTCACGTACTCGCTTATTTCGCTGGGATTCGATGGTAGTACGGTTAGGCGTCACTTGGGTCGCTTGTGATACTGTTGGCACAGCGGGGTTCGGCGTGTTGTTATTATTCTTCTCCTCCATCTGTGATCCATTATAGAGGACTCGAATGGCCCTCACCATATTCTTTTTGGCTTGGTGCACGTTGTGCTTGTCCTTGATAAACTCGGACAGCTCAACTATCTTTGCCCCAAGCTGGGTGAAGGGTAATTCCTCCGGATCGAGACTCCGCTCCTTATAAGCCCCGACAGGGTTACTCCTTTTATACGCTGTTTCACTTTTGCCAGTTATTGATCTTGCCTGTACTTTTTCCTTCATCGCCTTTAGCATTGGTGGAGATCTCAAAGTTGATGAGTTTCTTTTGAATGGATCCTTATCTTGTTCCTGGAGCACCTCTTGCTGTCGCGCATCTTGAGCATATGCTGTGGGTGTTGTTACAGTTTTTGTCGTCCAAAGATCCATCTTCAGTTCATCCTTGGTTGTTCTTGCTACTGATGTTCTCGGTAAGGTCGTACTTCGCTTGAACACTTCCTTCTCCAGATCCAAATCACTTGTAACATTATATGCCAAGGTGGCCAAGTTGTCCAGGGATATCGACGACCGGGAGCCCGCTTGCTCACTCCCAAAAGCCGCCGGTACTGGGGTTCTGAGCCCCTCCACCGTAAGTTTACTCCTTCTCTCGTCTTCCATGGTGGTTTTATGTTCTGGGTATCCTTCCCATAGCCATTTTGGTCCACGCACCAGAGATGAGCAAACACTAGCCCATACACAGTCAGAAAAGAAAAGTGCATGAACACATATTTACACATCAATAGGTATGCCCCTATCCGCCACCTGGGGTCGCGCCTGATGGGAGATCTGGCGACTCCTCACAGGCTGTCTGTCTGTTTGTTTGTCAGTCAGTCTGTCTGTCTGTCTGTCTGTCACAGGCACTTTTGTCAGAAACTGCTATACCGATTGACACGAAATTTGGTGAGAAGGTGGGACCCGTGGACTCCCAGACATGCAGTAAGTGATATTCTTCTACGTTGAGATTTAGGGGGGGGCCCATACATGTAAAAGGGGGGTGTAAACAGTTTTTTCACCAAATGTAGTCATGTGGGGTATCAAATGAAAGACCTCGATTAGTTCTTAGACGGACCCATTCTCAGAAACTACCCAACTGAAAAATCTGAAAAAAATCATGAAGCTGCCTCTATACGGTGCCCAGGTCTCAAAATACTCTCCATGTCTATATCTCTTCAAATTAAGTTATTAATGGTATATTACCATATTTTTGGGAAAATTCAGTAAAACCCCCCTTAAGTTTATCTCAGAGTTATGAAAGTTGGTAGTAGTATGAAATATAATATGAGACATATTATCCCCAAGTTTGATCGAAATCATACTATTATTAACAAAATTACAGTAGCTCAAAGTTGTCTTTACCGTGTAAATTTACAACCCGAAGTACTAAATCTGAGATGCTAAATGCATATTCTTAACGGGCTACGCACAAATGGGATAGTTCTACACTCAAAGATACTCACACAAGAAACAAACAAAACCTTTCATACCTGAAGCGCCCAGCTCCGGTTTCCCGATTTGTTGAAGGTTTGTTTGCAAAACAAAACCTTATTAAAATCGGTTCAATGTCTGTCTGTCTGTCCGTCTGCCTGTCTGTCTGTCTGTCTGCCTGTCTGTCACAAGCAATTTTCTCAGAAACGGCTGTACCGATTGGCACGAAATTTGGTGACAAGGTGGGAACTGTGACAGACATGCAGTGAGTGATATCCTTCTAGGTTGAATTTAGGGGGGTCCCCATACATATAAAAGAAGGGTGTAAATTTTTTTTCACCGAATGTAGTCATGTGAGGTATCAAATGAAAGGTCTCGGTTAGTACTTTACGAAGCCGGCCTTAGTTTTGAGATTTGTTAAAAAAGCGGGGAGTGGGAGGGGTGGAAATTGATGATTTCTTTAAGGGATCCATTCTCAGAAACTACCCAACCGAAAAATCTGAAGAAAATAATGAAGTTGCCTCTATGTAGTGCCTAGGCCGCAAAATACTCTCCATAACGATATCTATTCAAATTAAGTTAATAATAGTACATTACCATATTTTTGGGGAAATTGAGTGAAACCCCCCTTAAGTTTATCCCAGAGTTATAAAAGGTGGTGGTTGTATAAAATATAATATGAAGCATATTATCCCCAGGTTTGATCAAAATCACACTGTTACTAACAAAGTTACAGTAGCTTAAAGTTGACTCTCCCCTGTAAATGCAAATACATAACGGGCTACGTACAAATGGAATAGTTCTACACATAAATATGCTCACCGAAGAAGCAAAAATACCTGAAGCGCCCAACTTCCGGTTTCCTGACTTGTTTTGTTATGAATTGGGTTCAGGAAGTTACTAGTAAAAATAGATAATATGTTGCCAATAATGTGGGATTCCCTGATATTGCCTACGTTTAGGGATTTCAATTTTCTAAATGCACTCCAATTTGCGCGATTAAAGCAAGGCATTTCGGAAGCGGGAATGGATTCATCGAGTCCAATGGAAGTAATGACTAGAAGATGCGAATTCGGCGGACATAAGACTCTCACGTTGCCTATATGGCTTTTAACATCGCTAAGGAAACAGTCGAACGTCGAACCATAGCCATTGCCCGCGTAGAAGGTGTGAAAATGAGAGGCATGGATTAGCAAGATTCGTTCTCAAACTAAATCAAAATGGATCTTGCCAGCCTTGTTTGCTCTTGTGCAATTCCATAGCCTATGCCTAGCGTTTAAGTCTCCACAGAATAAAAATTTCTTATCGAATGTGGGAAGCTCAATATCCCTTTTGAAGGAGTCTAATTTTTCTCGAGTAAGTTTCGTTCCTGGAAAGTAAACAGTAAATAAATGAATAGTTGGGCCCGATAATTTAATCCGAACAGCCTCAATGATTTCAGTCTTGAGGAGTAATAGTGCTGAAAGCTGAATCGAATTTTTAACGCAGAGTGCACCACTTTGTCCTCTAACGCCTTCTCTGCCGTTTCTGTATATTTTATACCCATTAAAATGCAATTTGTCGGTGGTATTTAGCCTAATTTCTATAGTAGCACAAAGTTCTATATTAAGTGAATTGACAAAGTTATATGTTTCGGTAATTCTACTTTTGATGCTTTGTGTTTCCATGGTGACAGACTTATTCTCCTAGCCATAGATATACCTAACAGTAAATCTAAAAAGAGCGTTTTACTGATCCACACGGGTTTACAATTAGCTAAATTCTTAACTAGTTCTGCTGCTATTTTGGTTAAATCATTTGATGTGAACAGTTGTAGCCGAACACTAGGTTGGCTGCTATCTTTGCTGAGCGGAGCTGTTATGACCACATTTTTGGAGAGAAAGGGGAAACTTTGCTGTCAAACTTCAAAAGCTTTAGACACAAACAATGATACTATGATTCTAATATTTCTATTCGGTCCAGCCAATTTTTTTGTTATTTTGTTATACTTCAATCTCTTAGAACAATTGGTGTCGTTCAATAAATGCCGCTGGTGCATTCGACTTTATTTGTTTGATTTTCCTTGACGGTACATATTGTGTTGTCCACTACAAACGAGGGATTGCGCTCGTAGATGGCAACGGGATGAACGGTGCCCATATAATTGACAGTTCCTACATTCGGACCGGTATATTTCTGAGTGTGATAATTCCAATACGCAACAGTATGCACAATCGTTTTTAGGTTTTGTTTGCAAAATCGGTTCAATGTCTGTCTATCTGTCAGTCTGTCACATGTACTTTTCTCAGAAACGTCTATATCGATTGACACGAAATTTGGTGAGAAGGTAGGAACTGTGAACGCCCAGACATGCAGTGAGTGACATCCTTCTACCACCAGCTGTCCTGAATGGCACACATGAGCCCCTCTGTCTCAGTAAAGCTCGCCAGCACACAGTCATCTGTTCGACAAATGCAAATCGACAAATGGCTTCCAAAGACAGTTTGCGTGTTTACCGTGCATTGCCTTTGATTTCGATTCATTGATCCGCTCTTGGTCCGACTTCACATCACTCAGAGGATTGAAAGATCGATCCTTCAAGTTAAGTGGAGTCAGCCGACAGTCCGCCTTACAAACAGCCGCATGCAAGGAACTCGCCTACTCCTTCCTGTAAAAATAAGCTAGCGCTAGGAGTCGACTTGACGATGATGTTGTTGCGCTAAGTCAAATGTGTCAGCTCACATTTAGCGCGTAGGCCGTATTTTATTGCGAAATCATGCCCTTTAGCATCATTCAGTAGTCCTGAAAAGTGCAATGCAAAACCAAAGGGGTCTCAACGAATCCCACTGAAGGACGCGTCTCCGTATATGGATAGAGTCTGAGGTATTAGTACCCTCAGATTAACTCATTGACAAACTGGTATGCCACCCTTCCATTACTGTTGGCTAAAACTTTATTGTTTTCGGATCAATGCGATACAGACATAGGACATCGATTAGACAGGTATGCGGGATGCTGTCGAAAGCCTTGTCATAATCGATATAGCAACTAAAGGTTTCATCTAGTTGCTTATCCTACAACTACCTAGTCGATACTGAGTGACTTTTTGCAAGAATGCAGAATTCAGAATGCTGTTGATCTCGAGGTGCGTATTGGCCCTTCCACTAATAACGGGCTTTATGAGTTTGTAGAGGGTTGGTATGGAAGTGATCGAACTTGCGTCTGCGGGGTCCTGTACCGTGCCCTTTTTAGGGATAAGGTAGGTAATTCCCGCCTCCCCCCTCCGGCCGACTAATAACCTGATTTATGCTATGTGCCTACCGACTGTGTAAAATGCTAAATTCTTTATAGCAGAAATTTTGCACCCGATCCACACCGGGACCATTCCAGTTCTTCGAGGGGAACCTCCTCCTCGGTAAAAATTTACCGGAAGCTGGCGCTTTGGGTATAAAGATTTTGTGTTAATCTAATGTGAGAAACTTTCTACGCACATTTTTCTATTCGTATATGGTTAAAAGCCCAAAATATTCCTTCATGTTTTTTTTCCAAACTACAAGAAATATGTACATATTACAGACCCTCACCCCAAGCAAATAAACATTGCTTATGACCGAATACTGTACATATACTTCGTGCTTAAAAGAATACTGTAATGATACGAGTGGAAATAGGAGATCAGGCCGATCATCCTGAGTGGCCGATAACGACCTAGAGAGCAGAGCTATCCCCTATAATCTAAACAAATTGGCTAAGTTAACCGTGAAGGTCCACCCACAAAGATTGAAGCTCCATCAAAGTGCTCGGTCGACACGTTCTTGCACGCCTCTGTGTTAGCCAGGCTCGGGAATGTGGGGGAGTCCTTTGAGCGCTTTGATCCCTCACGCTTCAGTACTCAAAACAACGTGTCTATTCCGATGCGTGGGTCCGCACCGGATTCTAAAATAGACGTTAATCAGGATTTCGCGACGGCCTATCGAATGATAAACAGAACGCGAACTAAATTGGAAAATAGAAAGGAAAAGAAAAAAAAACGGCTCGACCACGGGCGTGGAGCCGTAAGTCTCCGGACCCGAGTGCCGCGATCAAGGAGGGGAAGATCCAGGACGGATCACCGCCTCGGATCTTGTACGAGGCGCGGCCCCTGAGGTTCCCACCCTTCCTCGACATCCTCAGGCCAGTTATTCATTTTGAGGATGTCCCTTTAAAAAAGAGGGGAGAAAAGAGGATACGAAAAGGAAGAAGTCCTCAAACTATGATTAGACTATTCACGCATCATTGTTCATTGTTCCAGCAAACTTCATAACATTAATTATAGCAAAAAAAATGAAAATAAAAATAAACAATAGGTAAAATTCAAAGAATAAAATAATTAAAAAAAAAGAATAAAAAAGAAAATAAAAACAATGACTCACCCAGGTCGCCACTCCGAGCTCGGATTGATGCTGGTTTACTTTGTTCAAAATTGTTTACTCTCTATTTTTAAGTAATTGCTTAAATACAAGAATTAGGAAATTAATGATCAATTTCTGCCTCTTCTGCTTTTGTATTAAAAAAAAACCAAGTCTCTTCTCTCTTGCATGGAAAACGATTATAATATATATATGCATATATTAACAACTCTAAGTGCAAGTTATGCAGCTAGCAGCTTTCGCCGTTGCGCATGCTCTGTGTTTTTCTCTAAATATAGTTATGAACATTTTTAATTCAATATAAAAACTACCTAAAGCCGTAATTTTCACTCTTGTGCACTGTGCTTGTTTAATTTTAGATTTATTCTAATTCGCATTTCAAATATTTCCGGTTAGAGCATTAACGAAAACGCAAAATTCACATAAATAATTTTTCCACCAATTCTCCTCCTCCATTCCAATGTAATTTCAAATTAAGTATAAACCTATGTTCTTTTTCACTTATTTACTTTTTTCTTTTTAAGTTTTTTGTTCTCCTCAGTATTTTGTATCCGCACGTTTCTTAGCCACAACAAAGCACTCTCCCTTTCTTCTCAAAACTTCACTTCCTTTGTTTGTCGCCGGACTCCTCCACTCCCTCAGAAAAGACCCTCTTCCTTCCTCCAGCCAACAACCTCCTCTTGCGCACTCCTTCAACGCTCCTCCACCTTCTTCCTTTTCATGCACCGCTTCAACCTCTTCCAGCCAACAAATCTTTTGCGCACTCCTTCAACGCTCCACCTTCTTCTTTTCCATGCACCGCTTTAACCTCTTCTAGCCAACAACTCTCTTGCACACTCCTGCAACGCTTCTCCACCTTCTTCTTTTCCATGCACCGCTTCAACCTCTTCCAGCCTTCTTCTTTTCCATGCACCGCTTCAACCCCCTCCAGCCAACCACTCTCTTGCGCACTCCTTCAACGCTCCTCCACCTTCTTCTTTTCCATGCGCCGCTTCAACCTCCTCCAACCAACAATTCCTGTAATTAACTCCCGCAAAACTCTCGGATGACCAAAAAGCCATCCCAACCTCATAAATTTTTTTCATCTGTGTGCAGAAAACTTCTACACACAGTGTTTTTAAGGTTTTGTGTGAAACAAAACCTTATTAGAATCGAGACGGTGTCTGTCTGTCCGTCTTTTTTTTTTTTTTTTTCCCGATGGAAGGTGGAAAGCTTCAAAAGCTACTGCAGGCTCCTGCCACACGGTTATGTGGGACTCTTACCCACTAAAACCACCTCCTTCTCCTTCCACTCTCCCCGCGGGACTCCCATTTGGTATTACGTCGCGGGGCTGGATCAGAATTTATTCTGCGCTCATGTCAACATTCGTGTTCCTCTCGCGTTCATTCTTTCGGATGACTTCCTCCTGCCTAAGCTTCTTTCCGATGGCTGCAATAACTTTTTCAACTTCGGTCCATATCCCCTTGGCTTTCACCATAAGCTCCATGATATTTTCGGGTGTAAAGTGCTCCCCGGTTGTAGCTTCTAATGTAGCCCTTTGGGTTTCGAATCTGGGGCAGTGAAAAAAGACATGTTCTGCGTCCTCTGGAATGTTTGCACACTGTGGGCAATATGGCGAATCATCACGCCCAAATCGATACAGATATGCACGATAGCCTCCGTGTCCGCTCAAGAATTGAGTTAGGTCGAAATCTACTTCGCCGTGAGGTCGTTCGATCCATTTCCGGATATCCCATATGATTTTGTGAGTCCAATCTGTCTGTCCGTCTGTCTGTCTCTCTGTCTGTCTGTCTATCACACCCGATTTATTCGCAAACGGCTGGACCGATTGTCACGAAAATTGGTAGGAGTATGTAATCTGCCGTTCCCTTTACATGCAGCAACTGACGCCATTTTGTGTTAAGTTTAAGGGGGGGGGGGGGGCTCCCCATACATGTGAATGGAGGGTGAAAATTTTTGTGGGATACCAAATGAAGGTAGGTCTCAATTAGCACTTTCCGAAACTGGTTCAATATTTGACATTGGGTGAAACATGGAGGAGTGAGGGCTCAAAATATGACCCCCAAAAAGTGTAACAGGTCTCGTTCTCAGAACCTATCCAACCGAAAAATCTGAAAAAAATTATAGTGGTGCATCTTTACGAAATCTAGGCCTCAAAATATATCCGGTTCCGATACCTGCACAAATAAAGTTAATAATAGTATATTTCCACATTTTAGAAATTTACCCGGCACCCCCCTTGTGTTCACCTCAGAAGTACAAAATTTGGCATGCGTGTAATGAAGAACATAAGGCACAATTTGGTCAAGTTTGAAGAAAGTCCAATTATTATTAACAAAGTTATAGGGGGTGAAACTTTACAATTTTTTGTGAATTTCGTGCAGTCTACAACCTGCATGACGTCATCATGATATATCAATTCGTCAATACCACAACGAAATGAGTTCTTATGAATTGGGTCGCAGAGAATTATTTTGTTTTAGTTTTTTAGTTATTTGCCAACCAGACATGTTTGCATGTAGGTATATAATATATGCGTGCTAATGAACTTTGCGGGTAGTGCCTAATTCAAATAGATATAAGAAGTAAATCGGAAATACGGGTACGATCAATTTATATACGTGCATATGTGTGTACAGTATTTGGAAATAGGCAGTTTGTTTGTTTAAGGTGAGCGTAATATCTTTGGCTGTAATATGTACGTATGTCTCGTAGTTTGGAAAAATATGAAGGATTATGTTGGATTTGTAGCTATATGCGGATAGAAAAATGTGCGTTGAAATTTCTTACATAAAATGAACACAAAACCTTTATATCCGAAGCGTGAGCTTCCGGTATTCCGACTTGTTTTTTTTCATGAAGAGACAACAATCGAGTTGCTCCCCGTCGCAGAATATAAAAAAAAACAAGCAAAAAGGTATCGCGAGAATTCAATCTTCCTCGTCTGGAGTTAGAGAACAAAGTGAAGATGAATCATTGAGGACGGAACGGCACAGCATATAGCCGACTACCTCCGTATTCCATCAAGGACTCATCTCACCCGTCACTTCATCCCTACGAAGAAGAAAGAATATTTAATTTTCTTCAAATTCTGAAACGAAGAGATAGCCGTTTCACATAAAGGTAGGGAAGGACACTCCTCAGAAGCTCGGACGGCAATACCTTTCAGCTTATAGCCGCAAAGGCCCGTAGATCCAGAGGCTTCCGGGAGGCAATCACCTACGAGACGTTAAATCTCAAGACAAACACAACAAACGGCTAGCTCTGATGGTATTCTACCAAGGATAGGACAGGAAACTCTACGTTACAAGGTGGGAAAGGAAATCGAGGCTTAGGAACACTTGCTTCCGGGGAAAAAGGCGTGAAACCTAAAACTAGAAATCTGAAGGCAAGTGTACGTGGAGCCTAGCCGGGAACAATATTGAGAATCTATTGATTCTCTATCCGACACCACCAAACGAAGTTGTGAGCCGGAATAGGCTATCTTCCACTTGATTCAGGAAACCTGCAAATAAGAAATTATGTCTGAATCCTGGAAATGTTGGGCCCCACGTTGGGCGCCATTTGTAATGATGCGAGTAGATAGAGGAGATCAGGTCGATCATCCTGAGTGGCCGATAACGACCTAGAGGGCAGAGCTATCCCAAAAATCTAAACAAATTGGCTAAATTGACCGTGAAGGTCCAATTTAGTTCGCGTTCTGTTTATCATTCGATAGGCCGTCGCGAAATCCTGATTAACGTCTATTTTAGAATCCGGTGCGGACCCACGCATCGGAATAGACACGTTGTTTTGTAGTAGTGAAGCGTGAGGGGTCAAAGCCCTCAAAGGACCCCCCCACATTCCCGAGCCTGGCTAGCACAGAGGCGTGCAAGAACGTGTCGACTGAGCATTTTGATGGAGCTTCAATCTTTGTGGGCGGACCTTCACGGTCAATTTAGCCAATTTGTTTAGATTTTTGGGATAGCTCTGCCCTCCAAGTCGTTATCGGCCACTCAGGATGATCGACCTGATCTCCTCTATCTACTCGTATCATTACAAATAAGCGTGAGGGATCAAAGCGCTCAAAGGACCCCCCACATTCCCGAGCCTGGCTAGCACAGAGGCGTGCAAGAACGTGTCGACCGAGCACTTTGATGGAGCTTCAATCTTTGTGGGCGGACCTTCACGGTCAATTTAGCCAATTTGTTTAGATTTTTGGGGTAGTTCTGCCCTCTAGGTCGTTATCGGCCACTCAGGATGATCGACCTGATCTCCTATTTCCACTCTAATCATTACAATACATATGTACATATAAAGTACGTATATTGAATACCGCTTTTTCAATGTACAAATATATCTATCTAAATTAGGCACTACCCAAAGCTTCATTTACATATACATATAGATACATAGATATGTCAGCCTGGAGTAATTGATATTGATATTTAAATGATTAAAAAACTAAAACTAAATGTTTCCCTGCGACCTCCCATTCACAATAGGTTACTTTATTAAGGTATTGACGAATTGATCTTTATAATGACGTCAAACACATTGTAGAATACACGAAATTCACACAAAATGTAAAAGTTTTAAACTCTGTAACTTTGTTAATAATGGTTGGATTTTCTTCAAACTTCCCAAAGTGATGCCTTATATTATGCCCAATTTTGTAGTTCTAACATGAACTTAAGGGGGGTTTACGGCAAAAACATCGGAACGAGGTGTATTTTGTAGCCTAGACTACATTGAGATGCACCACTGTAATTTTCTTCAGATTTTTCGGTTGGATAGGTCCTGAGAATGAGACCTGTTACACTTTTCATGACAATCGTTTCAGCCGTTTCCGAATAAATCGGGCGTGACAGACAGAAAGACACACAGACGTTGCCTCGATTCTAATAGTTTTGTTTCGCACAAAACCTTAAAAACGGCAAAATTGGCATGGTGGCATGGTGGGTGCTTTCGGCGGTGATCTACTCAGCATGCTGGGCGAGTAACCCCTAAAATTCAACCCAATATTCTTTCGCTTCCGTCACCGAAAACTGTCCTGTATGGACGCTCTGTTGGAATTCCTCACGTACGTTGCATTCTGAACACGTCTGGAGTGACTTTCGCCTTACCTTCGTAACCGACTGCATATGAGAGAAAGTTTCTGTTTAATGTATCCAGATTTCCAACTACGGGTATCTCACTGGAATGGCGTAGTTCCTGTAAACACTCTGCACTTTCACCCGTCTGTTGCTGCATTGCCAGTGCCGATTTGAATCAGCCTTTGTGTGTCAAGCCGGTGTTGCAGACAAATTCTCCATGGCTGATTTCTTCTGTTACTCCAACCAATAACGCGAAAGCGAATACTCTGACTCCGCAATCTGATAGCCGCGACTGCACCACAATGCATAAATGATTGTAGTTATCCGTGCCGGAATATTATTCTTCTCCTTTGTGGTGGTGCATTTTATACATAACTGCCAGGTGTGGTGATAGGTTCCTCATTGAGTAATCTGCAAAACTGCAAAGTCTCTGCACTCTCCTCGCCTACCCCCTGAGACGCCGCGGTGGCGTACAGCCATTCACACTGAAGCTATCCATCCCTCCTCCTTTCACAACCAGGCTTGCGACCGGCTACGGCGGAGTTGGATTTATTTTTTTTTTGTTCATTATTTTTAGTTATTATTTTATTTCCTTTCCTCTGGTTCTCCTTCTTACATAATTATGATAGTTAGCTTTTATTGATAGTTACTTAGTTGTATCATGAAACACGATTTTGCTTGAATCGGTAATTTAAATTTCGGAATATATAATATTTAAGTTAATAATATTATATTAGCATATTTTAGAAATTTAGTCTCCCTTAAATCATATTATAAGTACAAAGTTTGCCAGTGGTATAAGGGATAGCATGACACACAACGCTGAGAAGAGGGAAGGAAATAAAACTATTATAAAGTTATAGCATCTTTTCGTTTATTCTGAGTATTTTTCAGGACCCAGTGCGGACTGACACACCGGCAAAGACACGTGAATCTTTGCATGATGACACGTAAAGTATCGACATGTTCAAAGAACCCCCCACATTCCTGTCCCTGGTTAGCGCAGAGGTGTGTAAGCACGTGTCGACGGAAAACTTCTATGGATTTTGAAATAATAAAAAACTTGTTGTTTCTTTTTCGTTGGTGTAAATATTTATTCTTGCGAATACTGATATTTCGGTTTCCTTCGTCAGTTCAGCATGTACTGATGAAGGGAACAAGTGGATATTACACAGTGCAATAATTATAAAGGTATCACGTTGCTGAGTACCATCTATAAGATATTCTCCGCTATATTGCTAGACCGGATAGCCCCATACGCCCAGAACATCATTGGCCCGTACCAAAGAGGCTTCAATCCAGGCAAATCAGCAACAGATCAGATTTTCTCTTTGCGACAAGCGATGGAAAAACTGTTGGAATATGCACAACAGTTGCACCATCTATTCATCGACTTTAAAACCGCCTATGATAGCATAGCCAGGGTAAAACTGTACACGGCCATGAGAGAATTCGGTATCCCGATGAAATTAATAAGACTGACTAGGCTGACCTTGGCCAATGTGCGAGGCCAGATAAAAGCAGTAGGATCACTCTCAAGACCATTCGACATCAACAACGGTCTACGGCAAGGGGATGCGCTATCATGCGTCCTCTTTAACCTTGCCCTCGAGAATCCATGATGCTGAGGTAAATGCAAGAGGTACGATCCTCTTTAAGTCCACCCAACTACTGGCCTATGCTGACGATATCGACATCATGGGAAGAACTACCCGAGACGTACAAACTGCCTTCATCCAGATCGAGCAGGCGATAATCGGCGCGAGATCTTGGGCTGCACATCAATGAAGGCAAGACAAAATATATGGTGGCAACGTCAGCACCGAAGACGAATCAACCAACAACATCAAACCGCACTGGTCAAACACAAACACGAAGAAGAATAAGGATAGGAGAATACAACAGGGTCCAAAATTACAACCGATAACAGCTACGATGATGAAATCCGCGCACGGTTGTTGTGAGCCAACAGAGCCTATTTCAGCTTACAAAGACTGTTCCGTTCGAAACGTCTCACCATAGGGTCAAAGCTCTTACTGTACAAGACAATGATCTTGCCAGTCCTCATGTATTCCTCGGAAACTTGGGTTCTTAGCAAGAAAAATTGCGAACTCTTGGCCGCGCTCGAGAGAAGAATTCTCGGCCCCCTACATGAGGATGGACGATTCCGTAGCCTACATAACGACGAAATCTATGAGTGATACTGTGGCGCGGCCTCTCGTCCTACTCGGCCTTCGTACAACCCGCCGAGAGGAATTTGCTGCCAGCCCCGCGGAGCTGGTATACGGGGAGAACCCAAGACTCCCAAGCGATCCGGTCTTCGACAAGAGATCGGGTCTCACGGAGTCGGGGTTGGTGCGTCTGCTGAGGGACAATCTCCGACGCATCAAAGCGCCACCACCCACTCGACACTCGTCCATACCTGCTTGTTCGCCCAAGGAACTGGACACATGCACGCACGTGCTGATCAGGACGGATGCCGTCCGGAAGCCGCTGCAGCCTCCATATGAGGGCCCGTACCGCGTTCTCGAGAGGGGAGAGCATTTCTTCCAGCTCGAGATCGGTGGTCACAAAAAGGCGGTCTCTTTGTCCAGGCTGAAACCCGTGTGCGCCCCGAAGCAGCGTCGTGTCCGCTTTGTGGATTAACGGCGAACGAAGTTCCGGGATCCGTCGCCGAAACCCCCTAGGTTTCGTCTGGGGGCGGAGTGATGTGGCGCGGCAGGATCTGCGGCATTCGAAATTTATTTCGAATGTTGCGGATGCGGACGGGTAGATGGCGAACTCTCCACTCACTCATTTTGTGAACGCACCAAGGGAGTGGAGAATTAGCGGTGGAAAAATGCCGTTGGTTGGGACAGTAAGGACCGCATGGAAATAAGTCGGTCTCTTCTGTTCCCAACCGCGGCGGTGTAAGCACTAAATAAAAAAGTGATCTTTGTGCGATTGTATATAGTACTTTGCCTACTTAGTGATAGATTTTAATCAATCATTTTAGATAATAAATATTATGAAAACATAAGAAAATCACGCTCACTAGAAATTGTATTCGAAACAATATAATAAAACTTAGAAAAGTGACTGAACAGTGGTGACCCCGATAGAAACTACAGAAGAGGGAAAGGATCGCAGTGTTTTCCCAAAATCTCGGTCTACAGTCCGGTGCGCGTAGCACATTCATCGAATTTGCACTTTTCTCGCCCGAAAACGAGTCGAGGGCTGCGTCGCTAAAACGTCTGGGATTGTATGAAAACATTTCGCTCAGCCATCGCATAGCGAACTAATCCCCCAGTGCACCCAGGCAGAGCCACGCAGCAGGGACAGGAGTGGTCGCGGCAACGATCAACAACAGCAGCAAACGGCCGTCCCCAGTACCGCCAATGCCGCAGCTACAGCCCGACGAATTCGAACCAGCGCCGCCGTCGAGGAGGACCCCAGCTCGGCTTGAAAGTAGCGAAAATCTCAGGCTTCATATTTTATCCACGGAAGGAACTAGTTTATATTTATTGCGACGTCGTTACTATTGTACTTTATCCTAAAAAGTGAAATTATTATTATCTCATCTCTATACTCATTTTATATCCTTATCAAATTTAATTGTTATCATTAGTTGTGCAATATTCGCACTAATTGTTAATTATATTAAAAGTTAAAAAGTGATAATAAAAATTAAAGCCGCTGCAAGAGACGGCGTTGAGGTGTTTCGCATCGCGGGTTCTCCGTTTCCTTGGTGTTTTTGGTCTGCGCTGGAGAGCGTCCGCTTCGGTCGTCATTTTTCTCGGTTCGTGCGTGCATTTGTGGGTGCGGCCTGCCGTGTCGGAGTAAAATTCACCGCGTTTCATTATAAACTCACCGCGTCTGCATCACAAACTCGTACTTTTCGGTAAGCAAAATGTCGTTTGACAGCAAAGACGCGGCAGGCCCATCGGACCCACAAGTGACCGCCCTCGCCGGACGCGTTCCTCCGTTTTGGCGGCGGAACCCCGAGCTGTGGTTCGTGCATTTGGAAGCGCAGTTCCAAATGTCCGGCATCACATCGGACGCGACCCGTTTCAACTACGCGGTGGTCGGCCTAGACGAAGAGTCCATACTTCTGGTGTCCGACGTAGTGAAGTCGGCATCGTACTCGCAGCTCAAGAGCGAGTTGATCAGGCGCCTGTCGGCAAGCGAGTCGGCAAAATTAGACCACTTGCTGGCGGGTTTAACGTTGGGTGATCGAACTCCCAGCCAATTGCTTCGTGAAATGAGGCAATTGGGTGGGAGCAAGATCGGCGACGATCTGATCAAGTCGCTCTGGCTGCGGCGGCTCCCGGAGGGCACCCAGGCGATCCTAGCCTGCGTCTCCGGTTCCTTGGAGGAACTAGCAGCGACGGCCGACCAGGTACAGGAGGTGTACGTTCGCCCAACCATAGCGGCCGTTCAACCACAGTCGGATGAGGTGAGCGACTTACGGCGCGAGATAGCGGCTTTAACTGCCAGCGTGGCCGAGATGCGGGCGACGTTGGACGCTCAGCGTTCGGGCGCCAGATCGCGAGCTCGCTCACGGTCTGCCACACGAAAAGGGCGTTCGGGTAGCAGGTCGTCAAGACAGCCTGCGGACCAAGGTATTTGCTGGTACCATCGTAACTTCGGAGATAAAGCGACAAGATGTACGCTACCTTGCAAATTCGCGCCTACCGCAAAAAACTAGGTCCGCGGGGGGTCTTGGCGACGGCCACCCAGAGCGCAGCGCCACGTCGCCTAACTATTTTCGACCCCCTCAGCAGACGCAACTATCTCGTCGACACGGGTGCGGAGTTTTCGGTTCTTCCCGTACCCCGGCATCATCGACTATATCCACAACCCCTCAAACTGGCGGCAGCAAATTCCTCCCGCATCAATACATACGGGTACAGGCAAGTGGACGTGAGTCTTGGCTTGCGTAGGACGTTTCCGTGGCGTTTCATCCTGGCGGATGTCAGCTTCCCCATATTAGGCGCAGACTTCTTGTGTCACTATGGGTTGCTGGTGGACTTGCAAAATAAGTCCCTTATAGACCCCACAACCAACCTAAATTCGTTGGGCCAAATGGTATCTCACGCTGACAATAACCTTTCCGTTCTTTTGGAAGACATCTCCGACTCTCGTGTTCGGACACTCCTCCAAAAGTTCAGCCAGATTACTACCAACTGTAGTCTCTCCAAACCAGTGAAGCACAATGTGCAGCACCACATAAATACTACTGGTTCCCCGATCTTCTCAAAGGTGCGTCCTCTACCACCCCAGAAACTGGCTATCGCGCGGAAAGCATTTGAACAACTTGTTCAACAGGGTATCTGCAGGCCCTCAAACAGCTGTTTGTCTTCCCCTTTACATATGGTCCCTCAGCCAAATGGCGAATGGCGTCCCTGTGGGGATTACAGAAGGCTAAACGCACAGACTGTTCCTGACCGATATCCGATTCCACTCATCCACGACTTTGCGCATCACCTCGCGAATTGCCGCATCTTTTCGACCTTGGACTTAGCCAAGGCCTACCACCAAATCCCAGTAGCTCCTGAAGACATTCCAAAGACGGCAATATGCACACCCTTTGGACTCTTCGAGTTGACCCGAATGACTTTCGGATTGTGCAATGCGGCGCAAACCTTTCAAAGGTTCATCCACTCAGTCCTGCGAAACCTTGATTTCTGTTTCGTCTATTTGGATGATGTTTTGGTCGCTTCTTCCACTGAGTCTGAGCACTTAGCCCATCTCGAGTGCATTTTTCAACGTCTCCTTGAGGCCGGTTTAGTCCTAAACGTTGAGAAATGCAAATTCCTTCAACAACAGGTGAGATTCCTCGGCCACTCCATTTCCTCTGAAGGAATACAGCCCGACCCAGACAAGGTGCAAGCAATCACAAGCTTCCCGCGTCCAAAAACAGTGAGGGAGTTGAGGAGGTTCTTGGGCATACTAAACTTTTACCGTCGTTTCCTGCCCAAGGCCGCCCATCCCAGTCCGTTTTGAACGCGTACTTGTCTGGCCCCAAAACAAAAGACACACGAGAGATTGTGTGGTCTGAAGAGGCTGTCCGCGCGTTCAACAAATCCCGACAGCAACTGGCCGATGCTACACTTTTGGCATTTCCTCAGCAAGATGCACCCCTAGCCGTTTTTGTTGATGCCTCTGACATCGCAGTAGGTGCTGCCCTTCACCAAAAGGTGGATCAAGTTTGGCAGCCGTTGAGCTTCTTCTCGAAACAGTTGAATCCCGCTCAACGGAACTACAGTACCTACAATCGCGAACTGCTCGCCGCGTACTTGTCCATCAAATACTTCCGTTTCTCCCTAGAAGGCAGGCCGTTCACAGTGTTCACGGACCATAAGCCTCTCACTTATGCTTTGAAACAAAAACCCGACAAAGCGTCCCCACGTCAGCTTCGACACCTGAGCTTCATAAGCCAGTTCACGTCAGACATCCAGCACGTGTCCGGGAAGGACAACATTGTTGCTGACGCTTTGTCTCGTGTCTCCGAAGTTAACATCCCCGCCTCACTCGATTTCTCGGCTATTGCCAAGGCGCAGGTGGATGACGCAGCACTTCAGAGCCTCAAGTCCAACCCCAAATACAAATTTCGGGAGTTGCCCATCTTCGGCTCAAACCTCTCGCTCTGCTGCGAAGACTCGGAAAAGGGACCTCGGCCATACATTCCGGCCACATTTCGCAAGGAAGTGTTCCACGCAGTTCACGACTTGGCGCACCCCGGCATCAGGACAACAAACCGGTTAGTCACCGGAAAATACTTCTGGCCCTCCATGAACAAGGATATCAATTCCTGGGCCAGAGAGTGCATCGCATGCCAGAAGTGTAAAGTCTCCAGGCATGTAAGGAAAGAAGTGGGCTCATTCCCCCGCACTACCAAGCGTTTCCACACCATACACCTCGACATAATAGGGCCTTTGCGAGACTCGCACGGTTACAAGTATTGCCTCACAATCATCGACAGGTTCACGCGGTGGCCTGAGGCAATACCTCTGAAAGACATTACGGCGCAATCTTGTGCCGAAGCCCTCTGCCGAGAGTGGATACCTCGCTTTGGCGTCCCTGCAGTGGTCATCACTGACCAGGGAATGCAATTTGAGTCCACCCTTTTCTCCGAGTTAGGCACACTCCTGGGTTTTAAACGCCAGCGGACTACTGCATACCACCCGCAATCCAATGGGATGCTAGAACGTTGGCACCGGACGCTGAAAGCCGCCATTATGGCACGCGACGACCCGTCCTGGACTCAAGTCTTGCCTCTCGTCCTACTCGGCCTTCGTACAACCCGCCGAGAGGAATTTGCTGCCAGCCCCGCGGAGCTGGTATACGGGGAGAACCCAAGACTCCCAAGCGATCCGGTCTTCGACAAGAGATCGGGTCTCACGGAGTCGGGGTTGGTGCGTCTGCTGAGGGACAATCTCCGACGCATCAAGGCGCCACCACCCACTCGACACTCGTCCATACCTGCTTGTTCGCCCAAGGAACTGGACACATGCACGCACGTGCTGATCAGGACGGATGCCGTCCGGAAGCCGCTGCAGCCTCCATATGAGGGCCCGTACCGCGTTCTCGAGAGGGGAGAGCATTTCTTCCAGCTCGAGATCGGTGGTCACAAAAAGGCGGTCTCTTTGTCCAGGCTGAAACCCGTGTGCGCCCCGAAGCAGCGTCGTGTCCGCTTTGTGGATTAACGGCGAACGAAGTTCCGGGATCCGTCGCCGAAACCCCCTAGGTTTCGTCTGGGGGCGGAGTGATGTGGCGCGGCAGGATCTGCGGCATTCGAAATTTATTTCGAATGTTGCGGATGCGGACGGGTAGATGGCGAACTCTCCACTCACTCATTTTCTGAACGCACCAGGGGAGTGGAGAATTAGCGGTGGAAAAATGCCGTTGGTTGGGACAGTAAGGACCGCATGGAAATAAGTCGGTCTCTTCTGTTCCCAACCGCGGCGGTGTAAGCACTAAATAAAAAAGTGATCTTTGTGCGATTGTATATAGTACTTTGCCTACTTAGTGATAGATTTTAATCAATCATTTTAGATAATAAATATTATGAAAACATAAGAAAATCACGCTCACTAGAAATTGTATTCGAAACAATATAATAAAACTTAGAAAAGTGACTGAATAGGCTCAATAGGTTACGGTGGGCGGGTCACTTAATCCGTATGGATGAGGATGATCCCACCCGGAAAGTCTATAAAGGCAATATCTATGGTAGAAAAATAAGACGAGGCAGACCCTGCCTAAGATGGAGTGATAGCGTAGGCCAGGACGCAAGACAGCTTTTAGGGATATCGAATTGGTGGACCTCGGCACAAAACCGGGATGTCTGGGGTTCCTTATTAAGGCAGGCCTAGACCGGATACCGGTTGTTGCGCCGTTGATGATGATGATGAATAGAGTAGCTTACCACGGGTGAGTTTAGTTGTTTGACTACTGAGTCAAGGCTCGTGAGAAAACCTCTGTGTCCGACAGGGAGGTAGTATTTGTGAATCAAGAACTCCGGCCGTCGTCCGCCGAACTGCTAACATTCGGGTTAATTCCAGCACGTGCCATCCCATTGAAATTACTATTCTGCAGTCGGTGTTTACGACTGGGAAACCTGTCGTGTAAGTTTAGTTGGTTGACAGCCTGTCGGGGCCAAGGTGGTGCAACGCCTAACTCGCATCGTAACAAGCGGTTGACGCTACTTGTTGGCGTACACCAATCCGATACTCCCCAACAACATCGGGATATTCGTCAAGGATCTTGGAACAGCCAGAGTCGCTTTGGAGAGTGTTTTCTGGGGCTGGTAGCTGACACTGTCTTAATTCCAGTGATGAGCCGGATAACGAAAGCGTGCGAGGCTTCAATGCCCCGGAGGTGTTTCAGCTGGGACAAGCCCTTCTAATAATTGGTGGACGGCAGAAATTGCTGCTAAGACTGCTAAGACTCGACATCCCAGAAGAGTCGCGCCTGATCGATAATGCAGGGGACGTTGCAACACTTGTTGCCGATCCCAACGTTGAACAGCGCAAAGCAAACTTGAGATGAGCTTCTTCGGGCAAATCAAAGCAGTAGTGGATAGGGCTACAGCTGCCGTCTCGGCCTTGGGTCGGTTGACGGCGACTGTTGGAGACGCCTTTTTATGAGAACAACGCAGTCCGTTTCGAATGCGAATATTTAAGAGATGTGGTGCACCCTTACCGAGTAGCAACTCTTATGGTATAATGAGCCGAGAATGATGATGAAGATGGACTGCGCGGATAATCGGCAATTTAGACCCGCGTTGTGCTGAGGTTGAGTACTTCCTTACCCAGCTTTTAAGTGGGCCTGCAGGTTTTCAGTCTTACCTGCACAAGGTTGGGAAGGCATGATCTCTTCATTGTGTGTTCTGTAATGGAGTGGCGGACGACGCCGAATACAGCTTTTTCTTTAGTGAAAGGCGGGATGGCTTTCGTCAGCAGCTTTATGAAGACACAGCGGCGCTCTCTCTGGGCAACATTGTTAAAGAGATGTTGGGGAGCGCAGGTAGATGGAGTAGAGTTGCGCATTATGTCTGGGCACCACTGGTTACAAAGAAGATTGAGCTCGACTGACGGAGGGACCGGATGGCAGGGGGTTTCCTAAACTAACAAGTCTCTTTGTCCTCGCACCTCCCGTTGATAAGAGAAATTCTCTGGCTTGAAGACTTCTAAGCCGGGGAGCACGAAGGAGTACCGCGAAATAACGTTTCAAACGGTCCCAGGCTAATTTTCCGATGACAGGGAGGTGTCAATCCTCCGCGCGAAGTAACACTTCACGGTGGTCCCTATGTGGGGAATGATGGGTGCATCACAGCCCCATGTGTACATAGTTAAAAATCCAATTGTCTTCTACTTTTCAAAAAACATTTACACAAATAATTTGATCTGGAATGCACTGGAAAGCATACGCTTCACACGGAAGCTGGCGCTTTGGGAATAAAGGTTTTGTGTTAATCTTATGTGAGAAACTTTCTACGCACATTTTTCTATTCGTATATAACGAAAAACCCAAAATATTCCTTCACATTTTTTTCAAACTACAAGTGGGGCGTTCCGATATCACCCGCGAGCACCACGAGTTCGCACGGACAACGAGCGCGATCAAAGTCGTTCCTTTTTGCTTGTGAGCGTTTATTTGTCAGAACTAGATTTTGGGGAGGTAATTATTTATGTAATTGTATGTATTGTATGCAATGTGATTTAATGGAATATTCTGTTTGTTCCTCAGCTGATTTGACATTTCGTTGCAATATTTTTATGTCACAACTCGAAGGCAATCAAAAACTGACATAATAGTCGCGGTTCGGGTGGAGCACTGTGACCGACGTAGCTACAACCTGGTATTTGTTCCCTTTCATAAATTCAAGCGACATGTGTATGAATTATAATCAGAACAAAAACCGGCTAGTGAAGTCCAGGCCTAAACCGGCTTAGATTTTGTTTAAGGAAGAAGGTTCATGGTTCTGTCGATCATAACTGTGGAAGTAAGTTGCTTCCCAACTAGTCCGGTCCGTCATCAAGTGGATCGCGCCAGTACTAAGAACCTTAAAGTTGGAAATAAGCCAAACTGAGTTATGTATAATATTCCAACATTCCGAGCAAATCAACGCTGCTGAAATTTCTTGAGAAAATTCCAGCAACGAAAACGGACGTCGCGTTCCAGTTTGGCATTCATTTATCCGCGGAAATTCTTGCCGTCTTAAATTACCCAATTTCCTACCGTAAGTTCCAGTTCAGTTAGTTCAGTTCCGTTAGTCGTTGTTTTAAGATCGTCACGCTTTCGGATAGTTTTTGCTAATAAAAGTTTTGGTCGGAAATAGTTTTCGCTTTTAAGGTTTTGTGTAAAACAAAACTTTATCAAAATCAATTCACTGTCTATGTCTGTCTGTAACACGCACTTTTCTCTAAAACGGCTAAATCAATCCGAACGAAATTTGATGGCTAGATGGGAACTTAGAAATCCTTGAATGAGTGACATAAATTTTAGTGGAGTTTAAAGGGGGGCTCCCCATACATGGAAAGGGGGGATTTAAAAAAAAAATTCACCGAATATAGTTGTGTATGAAAGGTCTCAATTAGTACTTTTCGAAACTGACATTAGTTTTGGCGCGGATTGCAAAATGTGCGAGTAAGGAGTCAAAAGGTACGCACTTAAAGTGAGATAAGACTCATTTTCGAAAACTACCCAGCCCAAAAATTCGAGAAAAATCAGGATAGTGCGCTTAGATGAAATCTAGGCCTCAAAATATGTCCCATTCCGATATCTGCTCAAATAAACTTACTAATAATATATTACCAACTTTTAGAAATAGACTGAAAACCCCCCTTAAGTTCATCCTAGGAATACTAAATTTCGCACCGACATAGAGGACCGTTTCGTGCATGCCCATGCCACATCTATTAGTGTCAAAGCTATAGCAGTTCAAACTTATCAATTTCCTGCGAATTTACCGAATCCTAAGCAATACAAATAAGATGCTGACGTCATAATTAACGAGAATAATTGACATTGGAATGAAATATTAAAATTCCATTTATGACTACTACTCCCTAGTCCTTTTTAAGGTTTTGTGTAAACACAAAACCTTATTAAAATCGGTTTACTGTCTGTCTGTCTGTCTGTCCGGCACACGCATTTTTCTCGGAGACGGTTATAGCGATTGACACAAAGTTTGGTAGAAACATGGGAGCTGTGAACGCTCACGCATATAGTGAGTTACATCCTTTTACGACGAATTTAAGGGGGGTCCCCATACATGCAAAAGGGGGGTGTACATTTTTTTTTTCATCAAATATAGTCAAAATCGGAAAAAAATCAGGGGGCTGCCACTATATGGTGCCTAGGCTCCGAAATACCCTCCATACTGATACCTGTTCAAATAAAGTTAATAATAGTGTATTACTATAATTTTCAGTGATTGACAGGAAACCCCCCTTAAGTTCACCCTAGAATCACAAAATTTTGCAGCAATGTAGGCTACAGTATAAACAATGATCCTGCCGAATTTAGTGAAATTGCACTGTGGCGCGGCAGGATTCGCGGCATTCGAAATTTATTTCGAATGTTGCGAATGCGAACGAATAGATGGCGCGGATCTGTCCACTTTGCGGAACACGCCACATGAGTGGGGGACCGGCGAGGAAAGTGTGCCATGAGTTAGGGGCAGAAAAGAAACAGATGAAGCGAGACTTCTCTTCTGCCTCTAACGTTTTGATTATTAAGTTGCCAACCGCTGACTAAGTCGGTCACATTCATTTTACGTTTCATTTTCATTTGTACAGTTGACTTGTAACCAAACATATCATCTTAAAGTAAAATTTGTATTTCAAATATATATTATAAAAAGTAAGCTCGAAGGTAAATTTAATTACAATCGCCCGAAATACAGGAAACCTTTGCCTTGCTTGAGTGTGTTTTGGTTTCAACGCGCGTATCTGCATTGCACAATTACTGGCACTAGTAGAGCCAACTAAAGTGGTGACCCCGAAAGGAAACACGGCAACCAACGCACCCAGTTAGAGCCGAGCGAAGAAAAGCTAACGCCAAAGTAGCAAGCAATTCAACGTCATTTGCAACAGTAACAACAGAACCCGGCACAGCAGTGGTAAAATCTACAGCAACGAATTGAACAGTGGCAGTTGCAGCAACAGCACCAGCAGAACTCACAACAGCAACCGACTCAGCAGCAATTCCAACAGAATTTACAACAACGGCAGCAGCAGTCGCAACATCAGCAATCACAACGACAACCAGCTCACTTGGACGACGTCGCCGCAGGTAACCGGAGCCGCCGTCAAGAATCCATCGCACGTTTAGAGGGAAATTTCAAGTTTAAGTATTTATTATCATTTTTTTTTTTTTTCTCTTCGAGTTATTTTGTTTACATATAGTATAATAAAAGTAAAATCGCCGCAAGAGACGGCATTGAAGAGTTTCGCATCGCGGGTTCTACATTTCCTGGGTGTTTTTGGTCTGCGCTGGAGAGCGTCCGCTTCGGTCGTCGTTTTTTTTTCTCGTTTCGTGCGTGCATTTGTGGGTGCGGCCTGCCGTGTCGGTGTAAAGTTCACCGCGTTTCAGTATAAACTCACCGCGTTTGCATCTCAATCTCGTACTTCTCGGTAAGAAAAATGTCGTTTGACAATAAAGACGCGGCAGGCCCATCGGACCCGCAAGTGACCGCCCTCGCCGTACGCGTTCCTCCGTTTTGGCGGCGGAACCCCGAGCTGTGGTTCGTGCATTTGGAAGCACAGTTCCAAATGTCCGGCATCACATCGGACGCGACCCGTTTCAACTACGCGGTGGTCGGCCTGGACGAAGAGTCCATACTTCTGGTGTCCGACGTAGTGAAGTCGGCATCGTACGTGCAGCTCAAGAGCGAGTTGATCAGGCGCCTGTCGGCAAGCGAGTCGGCAAAATTAGACCACTTGCTGGCGGGTTTAACGTTGGGTGATCGAACTCCCAGCCAATTGCTTCGTGAAATGAGGCAATTGGGTGGGAGCAAGATCGGCGACGACCTGATCAAGTCGCTCTGGCTGCGTCGGCTCCCGGAGGGCACCCAGGCGAACCTCGCTTGCGTCTCCGGTTCCTTGGAGGAACTGGCAGCGACGGCCGACCAGGTCCAGGAGGTGTACGTACGCCCAACCTTGGCGGCCGTTCAACCACCGTCGGATGAGGTGGGTGACTTGAGGCGCGAGATTGCCGCTTTAACAGCCAGTGTGGCCGAGATGCGGGCGACGTTGGACGCTCAGCGTTCGGGCGCCAGATCGCGAGCACGCTCGCGGTCTGCCACCCGAAAAGGGCGATCAGGTAGCAGGTCGTCAAGACAGTCCACGGACCAAGGGATTTGCTGGTACCACCGCAGATTCGGGGATAAAGCGACAAGATGTACGCTACCGTGTAGATTCTCTCCTACCGCAAAAAACTAGGTCCGCGGGGGGTCTTGGCGGCGGCCACCCAGAACGCAGCGCCACGTCGCCTAACTATTTTCGACCCCCTCAGCGGGCGCAGCTACCTCATCGATACTGGTGCGGAGGTTTCGGTTCTTCCCGTACCTCGGCAACATCAACTTTTCCCTCAACCGCTCAAACTTGCGGCAGCAAATTCCTCCCGCATAAACACGTACGGGTATAGGCAAGTGGACGTGAGTCTTGGCTTGCGTAGGACATTTTCGTGGCGTTTCATCCTGGCGGATGTCAGCTTCCCCATACTAGGCGCAGACTTCCTGTGTCACTATGGATTGCTGGTGGACTTGCAAAACAAGTCTCTTATAGATTCCACGACCAACCTTAATTTGTCGGGACATATGGTATCTCACCCAGGCAATAATCTTTCCGTTCTTTTAGAAGACATTACCGACTCTCGTGTTCGGGCACTTCTCCAAAAGTTCAGCCAGATTACTACCAACTGTAGTCTCTCCAAACCAGTGAAGCACAATGTGCAGCACCACATTATCACTACTGGTTCCCCGATCTTCTCGAAGGTGCGTCCTCTACCATCTCAGAAACTGGCAATTGCACGGAAAGAGTTTGAACAACTCGTTCAACAGGGTATCTGCAGGCCCTCAAACAGCTGTTGGTCTTCCCCACTGCATATGGTCCCTAAGCCAAACGGCGAATGGCGCCCATGTGGGGATTACAGAAGGCTAAATGCACAGACTGTTCCTGACCGATATCCAATTCCACTCATCCACGACTTTCCGCATCACCTCGCGAATTGCCGCATCTTTTCGACGTTGGACTTAACCAAGGTTTATCGTCAGATCCCTGTAGCTCCAGAAGATATCCCAAAGACGGCAATATGCACACCCTTTGGACTCTTCAAGTACACCCGGATGACTTTCGGATTGTGCAATGCGGCACAAACCTTTCAAAGGTTCATTCACTCGGTCCTGCGAAACCTCGAGTTCTGTTTCGTATATTTGGATGATGTTTTGGTCGCTTCTTCCACTGAGTCTGAGCACTTAGCCCATCTCGAGTGCATTTTTCAACGTCTCCTTGAGGCCGGTTTAGTCCTAAACGTTGAGAAATGCAAATTCCTTCAACAACAGGTGAGATTCCTTGGCCATTTCATTTCCCCTGAAGGAATACAGCCCGACCCAGACAAGGTGCAAGCGATAACAAGCTTCCCACGTCCAAAGACAGTGAGGGAGTTGAGGAGGTTCTTGGGCATGCTGAACTTCTACCGTCGTTTCCTGCCCAAGGCCACCCATCTCCAGTCCATTTTGAACGCGTACTTGTCTGGCCCCAAAACTAAGGACACACGAGAGATCGTGTGGTCTGAAGAGGCTATCTGCGCGTTTGACAAATCCCGTCAACAACTGGCTGACGCTACACTCTTGGCATTCCCTCTGCAAGATGCACCCCTAGCCGTTTTTGTTGATGCCTCTGACATCGCAGTAGGTGCTGCCCTTCACCAAAAGGTGGACCAAGTTTGGCAGCCGTTGAGCTTCTTCTCGAAGCAGTTGAATCCCGCTCAACGGAACTACAGCACCCACGATCGCGAACTGCTCGCCGCATACCTGTCCATCAAATACTTCCGTTTCTCCCTAGAAGGCAGGCCGTTCACAGTGTTCACGGACCATAAGCCTCTCACGTATGCTTTGAAACAGAAGCCCGACAAAGCGTCCCCTCGTCAGCTTCGTCATCTGAGCTTTATAAGCCAGTTTACGTCAGACATCCAGCACGTGTCCGGGAAGGACAACATAGTTGCTGACGCTTTGTCTCGTGTCTCCGAAGTTAACATCCCCGCCTCACTCGATTTCTCGGCTATTGCCAAGGCGCAGGTGGATGACGCAGCACTTCAGAGCCTCAAGTCCAACCCCAAATACAAATTTCGGGAGTTGCCCATCTTCGGCTCAAACCTCTCGCTCTGCTGCGAAGACTCGGAAAAGGGACCTCGGCCATACATTCCGGCCACATTTCGCAAGGAAGTGTTCCATGCAGTTCACGACTTGGCGCATCCCGGCATCAGGACAACAAACCGGTTAGTCACCGGAAAATACTTCTGGCCCTCCATGAATAAGGATATCAATTCCTGGGCCAGAGAGTGCATCGCATGCCAGAAGTGTAAAGTCTCCAGGCATGTAAGGAAAGAAGTGGGCTCATTTCCCCGCACTACCAAGCGTTTCCACACCATACACCTCGACATAATAGGGCCTTTGCGAGACTCGCACGGTTACAAGTATTGCCTCACAATCATCGACAGGTTCACGCGGTGGCCTGAGGCAATACCTCTGAAGGACATTACGGCGCAATCTTGTGCCGAAGCCCTCTGCCGAGAGTGGATACCTCGCTTTGGCGTCCCTGCAGTGATCATCACTGACCAGGGAATGCAATTTGAGTCCACCCTTTTCTCCGAGTTAGGCAAACTCCTGGGTTTTAAACGCCAGCGGACTACTGCATACTACCCGCAGTCCAATGGAATGCTAGAACGTTGGCACCGGACGCTGAAAGCCGCCATTATGGCACGCGACGACCCGTCCTGGACTCAAGTCTTGCCTCTCGTCCTACTCGGCCTTCGTACAACCCGCCGAGAGGAATTTGCTGCCAGCCCCGCGGAGCTGATATACGGGGAGAACCCAAGACTCCCAAGCGATCCGGTCTTCGACAAGAGATCGGGTCTCACGGAGTCGGGGTTGGTGCGTCTGCTGAGGGACAATCTCCGACGCATCAAAGCGCCACCACCGACTCGACACTCGTCCATACCTGCTTGTTCGCCCAAGGAACTGGACACATGCACCCACGTGCTGATCAGGACGGATGCCGTCCGGAAGCCGCTGCAGCCTCCATATGAGGGCCCGTACCGCGTTCTCGAGAGGGGAGAGCATTTCTTCCAGCTCGGGATCGGTGGTCACAAAAAGGCGGTCTCTCTGTCCAGGCTGAAACCCGTGTCCGCCCCGAAACGGCGACGCGTTCGTTTTGTGGATTGACGGCGAACGAAGTTCCGGAATCAGTCGCCGAAACCCCTAGGTTTCATCTGGGGGCGGAGTGATGTGACGCGGCAGGATTCGCGGCATTCGAAATTTATTTCGAATGTTGCGAATGCGAACGAATAGATGGCGCGGATCTGTCCACTTTGCGGAACACGCCACGGGAGTGGGGGACCGGCGAGAAAAGTGTGCCATGAGTTAGGGGCAGAAAAGAAACATATGAAGCGAGACTTCTCTTCTGCCTCTAACGTTTTGATTATTAAGTTGCCAACGGCTGACTAAGTCGGTCACATTCATTTTACGTTTCATTTTCATTTGTACAGTTGACTTGTAACCAAACATATCATCTTAAAGTAAAATTTGTATTTCAAATATATATTATAAAAAGTAAGCTCGAAGGTAAATTTAATTACAATCGCCCGAAATACAGGAAACCTTTGCCTTGCTTGAGTGTGTTTTGGTTTCAACGCGCGTATCTGCATTGCACAATTACTGGCACTAGTAGAGCCAACTAAAGCACTATTGCTAACAAAGTTATACTAGTTCAAAGCTGTCGCTCCTCTGCAAATTCAAGACTATAAATGTCAATATCACTTGAAAGTGGATATTTTCACATAACTTACGCATGTTTTACGTGCTACATGCTAATGGGACAAATGCACACTCAAATCTCTTTATAAAAGAAATACACAAAACCTTTCATACCTGAAGCGTCTAGCTTCCGGTTTCCCGACTTGTTTGTATCTGTTGTAGGTTAAATTCTTCGTATTTGCTAATAATATTAAACTAAAAGTCTAAAGCGTATAAGGTTGACTATTATCAATACAGGGCTTTCCATTAAATTATTAATTTAAACTGCTTTCTAAAAACATGGAGCTGTCATGCACCCATCGCCCCTCACATCTTCTTCTTTTTCTTCAGCAATGAAACATCTTCGTCTCCATTACCGCAAGACGCGTTCATTGTCTTTTATAATCGGCCAACACTCACAGCTATACAGAGTGAAAGACGGACGACATTGCGGTAAATTTTAGATTTTAGACATTCGCTGATACGTCGATCACAAGGAACACCAGTTGTCGAATGCCACTTCATTCAGGTCGCGTGGAACAATTTCATTGCGCAGTTTTCCATTGGCTGACAGCATTGACTTGAGATTGATTCGCTCAGTTCTGGGCAGGTTACTGCAGGTGGCAGCACTGAGCAATTTAAATATCTCGAGTCAATGCTATCAGCCAATGGAAAGCTGCGATATGCTCCTTACAAAGGAAAACACAAAACCTTTTATGCCTGAAGCGTCAAGCTTCCGGTTTCCCGACTTGTTATAAACAAAGGAAGAATGTCTATTTGTCCATCTTTTCACCACTTTATATCCAACTTGTTAGAGTCCAGACATCCAAAAGGTATTAAATGCGTAAACTTTTTTAGGGTTTTCTAAATTTTCTTGACTATTTCTTTCTATTATTAGGTTGATGTAAAAAATGCGTTTTTCTTTAAATCTAGCAGCCTTTTAATTCTTTATGAACCCTGTTGTTCTGGTTTTCTCATAGCTTTCTCGCTTTTCGTTTAACTTAGTTACAACTTTTTTCTTGGTATTGTCCAAATTTTCTCTGGTTTTTGAAAGGCTGAACTTCATTTGGCATATGTTTTATCGTGGAATGGTAACGATGATTATAATTTCTGACAGCTTGCTGTAAAAGTCTTTTTGGTGAAATTTTTGATTTACCCGCTCAATTTCTCCGCAACTGTATTATGGAGTCTTTCTACCTCGACGATGCCTGTCTGACTATGTGGTCTTGTTATCTGTTATCTATCTTCGGATTGAAGAAATTCTTTCACTTGAACTGCATTTAGTTCGTTTCCAGCAATAATTTTACCTTGTTTGCTCTTTTGGCGAAGTGAGCACATCTTTTCCAGTAATTGTAGTAAAATAAATTGGATCAATTTTAACACTTTTAAAATTTCTGATATTTTCGATCACAAGACTAAAAGATGAACCAGTATCTATGAGTGAAATGTATTTGATATTATTTAAAGTGACTTCCGAGGCTAGTCGATAAAAAACTGATAGTTTATTTCGGGTTGGGTGTCCTCGACATTATTATTTTCTCGATTATTTTGCCGTCGGCTCCTCTGACTTGGATTATTAGTTTGTATGTTTTCAATTTCCATGGGTTCTTCCTGATTTCGTCTATACCTATCTGACCTACGCTGAAATGAGTTATTTTTCCGATATCAAATTTTACCCAGTCCTACTTAATATATAGGGACGCTGGTGGTAGTGGCCATTGGTAGGTTAATGGGGGAATCCATCGAGAACTCGCTGTTTTGGAGAAAAGTGCATGTGACAGACAGACAGTGAATCGATTTTAATAAGGTTTTGTTTGACACAAAACCTTAAAAACGAATTAGAGAATCTTAGAGCGAAATTAAGAAGTATCGAATTCAAAAGTAGAGAAAAAAGAGGATTATTGGACATTGTGGCAATCGCCCATAAATGGTTTTTTGCCACAATGGACGATACCGATAGACAAAAAATAATGAGTCACATGGCCGTAATTACTGCAAATCAGGACGAATTGGTAGAAAACGTTAATAAAGAAATCAAAATTAATTCATACTTTAACGAAACAATTACCAATTTCAGAAATATTGTAGAATCTGACAGGAGTCGTATAACCAACACTTTCCAGATGTTAACTGAATCGTTAAGCATTTACTTATTTTGGATTAAATGCTTAAAATAGAAATGCTCAAGGCTAGGAATTGTTCATCCTAGTATGCTTAATACAGACGAAATTAAGGCAACGATTCTAGAGTTTTACAAACTGAAAATCGTGAAAACAGGACTCCTTGGACATGACAAAACACAATAGTAATTGCAATCAAAATCCCAGGTTTATTAGCTATATTTATACTAATCTAAATCTATACTATCTATAGCCATAATTAGAATAGTATAGTATATAGTATAGATTTAGATTAGTATAAATATAGCTAATAAACCCACTGATGAGCAAGCATGTTAGCACTGATGAAGGGAACAAGTGGTTCCCGAAATATTAATATATTTGCAAAAATGAAAATATCAACACTAGCGAATAAGAAACAAGTCGGGAAACCGGAAGTTGACGCTTCAGGTACGAAAGGTTTTGTGTATTTCTTAGTACATAGCACGTAATATATGCGTATACAATATTATGTGAGAATATCCGCTTTCAAGTGATGTTGACATTCATAGTCTTGAATTTGCAAAGAAGCGACAACTTTAACGTATTATAACTTTGTTAGCGATAGTGTGATTTCCACCAAACTTGGTAAGATCATGCTCTATCTTATACCCTATATTGTTGTTGTTCGTGGTGCTAGCATGAACTTAAGGGGGGTTTTGCAGCAAATTTCTAAAAATTATAGTAACATACTATTATTAACTTTATTTGTGCAGATATTAGCATGGAAGGTATTTCGGAGCCCAGACGCCATATAGTGGCCGCCTCTTGATTTTTTTCAGATTTTTCGGTTGGGTAAATTCTGAGAATGGCCCCCGTAAAGGAATGGTCACTTTCAACCAACGGCACTTCCCACCTTTCCAACAAATGATCCTTTAAATAATCAGCAGGCGTCTAAGAGAAAAAAAGGCGGACAGGACATTCAGAAAACTAACACCAACAGCTCAGAGGGAGGACAACGTACAGCGAATCTAGGAAACTCGACCAGCGTTGCGAAGCCTAAGACGAACGAAAACGATGGATGGACTAAAGTTACCAACAAAAAAGCGAAACGAAGAGCGTAAGTGCGAACTCGTCCAGATGCAATTGTTATCTCCAGTAAGGGCAATCTGCCCTACGCGGAGATACTCAAAAAGGTCAAAGCTGATCCCGACCTAAAAGATGTGAGCGGAAATCTGAACAGAATCCGAAGAACCCAGAAAGGGGATCTCATGTTCGAGCTGAGATCCAGCGGTGGCAAAACTGATGACTTTCGCACTCAAGTGAAAAACCCACTTGAGGAGAATGCCGCAGTGCGTGCCCAAAAACATGAGATCTATATACAATGTAAGGATGAACTCACATCGAGATTTATACTGCTCTGAAGGAGCAATTCAAGTTGAAAGAACTTACCGAGGAGTTTTTGTGGGCTTACGAAAAGCCTATGGTGGTACACAAACGGCCACAATATGAGTACAAGCGGAGGCAGCGCAGATGTTGTTGGCTGCCGGAAGGTTTCGGATTGGATGGGTTTTCTGCCGTTTAACAGAACAAATTTCACTGAAGAGGCGCTTTAAATGCCTCATGTTTGGGTACTTCGCGAAGGCATGCACCAGCAGCATTGATCGATCCGATCGATGCAGAACGTGTGGGGAGAAAGGCCATATTGCCAGAGAGTACAATAGGGACCCCAAATGCCTACTGTGTGAAGAAACACAGGGACAGGATAACCGGCATATTGCCGGAAGTGGTAAATGTCCGGAATTTAGGAAGGCGCTCACTGCAATGATAAAATGAGGTTTTTTTTCAAATAAACCTCAATCATTGCAGGGTCGCTCAGGATTTACTTGAGCAGGCCACGTTGGAATCTGAGATGGAAATTGCATTATAAGTGAACCACATAGAAACCGTCACGGTGGCATATGGGTCACAGATTCGACTGGTGGAGCGGCAATATGAGCTTGCGGTCGACAGGCCATACAATGTACTGCAAGCCAGGCACCCAGTGGCTTTGTGTGGGCAAAAATAAGAGGTGTATATGTATACAGCTGCTACGCCTCACCAAGTTTGACCCTGTCTGAATTCGAGCAAATGCTTGATAACCATGTTCTCGACGCGAAGGGACGAAGTCCAAAGGTGATTGCTGGTGATTTCAATGCTTGGGCCCTAGAGTGGGGTAGCAGAGAATCGAATATTCGTTTTGAGAATGATGGGGTCCTAAGTCCGCATCAACTTAATGCTGGATCGGATCAAATGGCAAGCAACTTACTCCCTCTTTCCTGGTCCACGGACCCCTCGCTTAGGGCTTGCACCCAAACTTTTCAAAAAAGTGAAGCGATGGCGGCTTTACGGTTTCTTACCAGGGCAGAGGCAAATCGTCAGACGCTGCCTCACCGCTGCCCTGGGAGCAGCGTGACCGTAGCGGCTCGCAGATGTTGAGTGCTCTTTTATATAATTCGTAGAACACGACATGACTACGAATTATATTGAGCGCAAATCCGCCTTATGCACCAGAGCTTGGCCAGAGCTGAAATATTCGTTTTGAGAATGATGGGGTCCTAAGTCCGCATCAACTTAATGCTGGACCGCCATCGCTTCACTTTTTTGGAAAGTTTGGGTGTAAGCCCTAAGCGAGGGGTCCGTGGACCAGGAAAGAGGGAGCTTCCCATTTGATCCGATCCAGCATTAAGTTGATGCGGACTTAGGACCCCATCATTCTCAAAACGAATATTTCAGCTCTGGCCAAGCTCTGGTCAATAAGGCGGATTTGCGCTCAATATAATTCGTAGTCATCTCATGTTCTACGAATTATATAAAGGAGCGCTCAACATCTGCGAGTCGCTACGGTCACGCTGCTCCCAGGGCAGAGGTGAGACAGCGTCTGACGATTTGCCTCTGCCCTGGTAAGAAACCGTAAAGCCGCCATCGCTTCACTTTTAGAGAATCAAATGCTAGGGGCGCAGTTTAATAGCTGCTTTCGCGCAGATGGAAATAGTTTGGCTAAGGAAGGTGCCGTAAACGCTACACCCACAGCGATCACCAGGCAATCTTCCTTGAGACATGCGTCGAGCCACAGGGCAAAGACCCATCATGCCAGAAACCGAAAAAGATTTCAGGCTGGTCTGCAAAATCTTTGGATGAGCAGACCTTCATAGAGGTCTGGTTAGATCAACCTGATAAAGCAGGCGCCTCTACGGAAAGAGCCGTCCATCTGGCTCAATGCATCGCCAAAGCATGTGACGCGTCCATGCCTAGGAGGTGCTCATTCCCCAGTAGGAGACCAAACTACTGGTGGAATCATGAACTGACCGGCCTTCGATCAGTCTGCCACCGAGCCAGAAGAGCGGCTCAGAGGAAGGTACGTAGAGTCGATCAGGGGCAGAAAGAGTGCGCCTATAAGGTAGCCCGCAAAACCCTCAAGCTCGCCATCCAGCGCCATCGTGATGGGACGATTCCGAAGCCGTTCATCTCCGCAGATCACGTGTCCCACCCTCTTGCTGAAAATCTTCCAGGGGTTATTCCCCCAGCAAGAGGAGAGCACCGACACATTCGAGCCACCTCTGAATGTGACGGCAATCCCGCCAGTCACCAGAGACAAGCTTCTGGAGATCTGCGGTAGAATAGGAGACAATAAAGCGCCGGGGCTGGACAGAGTACCGAATAAGGCTCTTAAGCTTGCCGTGAAATCCAGGTCGGACATGTTCGCTGAGTTGTTCGAAGCGTGCATGTCCGAGGGAATGTTTCCAGCGGCATGGAAGCGACAGAAGTTGGTGCTTCTGCCTAAGCCTGACAAACCTCCAGGTGAACCATCGTCATACCGACCCATATGTCTTTTGGACACGGTGGGGAAAATGTTAGAGCGGGTAATCTATAATAGATTACTCCCGGTTGTTGAGAGTCAAGGCGGCCTATCAGATCGGCAGTATGGGTTCCGAAAAGCCAGATCAACCATTGATGCCATCAAATTGGTTACTGGCTTGGCCGGAGATGCAATCCACGGAAAGGGTAGTACCAGCAAATATTGCGTGGTAGTAACCCTGGCCAATTGGAATCAAATTCGGAAATCCCTAGCGAAGATTGGTATTCCCGCCTATCTCGCTGTTATCGTCGACAGTTACTTAATTGAAAGGAGGCTCTGGTATGACACTGATGACGGACCGCAGGAGTACGTTGCTTCCGCGGGTGTCCCGCAGGGCTCCGTATTGGGCCCACTACTGTGGAACATCATGTACAACGCTGTACTTAATCTTCCCCTTCCGGAGGAAGAAACAGTGGTGGGTTACGCTGACGACATAGCACTGGTTGTTGTCGCAAAGCATCTCGAAGATGCTGAGTTATACTCAAGCGAGGCAATCAGTGCTGTCAAATGCTGGTTAGAGAGCTCTGGTCTGACGCTTGCGGAGGAAAAAACGGAAGCGGTCCTCATCACGAAGCGCCGGAAGAGAAATTACGCCTGTGTTAGAATCGGGAATCATATCATCACTTCCAAGCCGACCATCAAATACTTGGGGGTGGTGATAGACTGGAGGATGTCAGTTAACAATAGCAAACTGAATGCAGTTTACAGGAGGACAGCTCTGAGGGTATGCTCTGCCTTCAGGACTGCCTCAGATGATGCAGAATTCGTCATCTCTGGAATGAAGCAGATTGACATCTTGGCAGATGAGATGGCGAATGTATACCATGCGAAGCCAATCTCTTCCTTATTGCAGACGAAGAAGGCTGAGAGGGAGAGATCCATAAATAGATGGCAAGAGCGGTGGGAACACTCGGGAAAGGGTCGGTGGACTCACAGGCTCATTCCTGCCATCAAGGAGTGGTTGGAGAGACGACACGGTGAGATTAATTATAACCTCACCCAGTTTCTCACGGGACATGGAGGATATCTCCAATACCTTCACAGGTTTAAATTGGAGACCTCACCCGACTGTCTAAATTGTGATGGAGTCCCAGAGGACCCAGAGCATATATTCCTCCACTGTCCGAGATTTGTGGAAGAAAGGAGGAATCTGGAGGAGACTCTGGGAGAGGTGCTGGTACCAGAAAATCTGGTGCCGAAAATGCTAGCACATCATGAGAATTGGGATGCGGTAAACTCCATGATCGCATCTATTCAAGATAAATTGCGAAAGGCAGAGGAAAGGAGAAAAACGCGGTCACGTGCGCCGCGTATAGAAGAAATGGGATTAAGCTAGAGTGAGCTGACTCTGCCCCGTGATGTAATACCTTATGGTGGTTCCGGGGGGCAGGGAGGGAGTCGGGGGTGGTTTTAGTGGGTAAGAATCCCACACGCTGGTGACAGACAGTAAACCGATTTTAATAAGGTTTTTTAGTTACACAAAACCTTAAAAACAAGTTTTTTATTATTTCAAATAATTAATCGCTGGAAACACCGCATAATTACACTCATATAAACTCATTACTCCAATGCCTACAGAGTCAAATTAAAAAATTGTTTTGGTATATATATATATTTTCAATATAAATGAAGCGAAATATGAATACAATGGCAATATTCAATCAGAGAGAGCTACAGCCTTTGAATAATTGTATAACTAATGACAACTGTAAACTTATTGTAAATAAATAATCAATTGTAAGAAAAAACTATCATATTATGTAAAAATATAGTAAATCATTGCGATCGCGGGCAAATTAAATTCAATGAAAATTTTATATTAAATTTAAATAATTGTTCTAGCAAAATAAATGTCAAAATGTCAAATAACTTCGAAAATTTTAAAAAAGCCATTTCAAAAATTTGTTGAATTTAGGAGAATTCTTTTTAGATGAGGAGAGGGAAGTTATATATAATATTCCAAATTCCGAGCAAATAAGAAATATTATAAAACAGGTAAATTCAAACGCTACTGAAATTTCTTGAGAAAAATCCAGCAACGGAAGTTCGCCACACGCCACGTTCCAGTGTTGCATTTACTTATCCGCGGAAATTCTTAGCGCCTTAAATTACAGAATTTGTAAACTATAAAAGATAACACCCTGCGTAAATTCCAGTTCAGTTAGTTTAGTTCCATTAGTCGTTGTTTTAAGATCGTCTCGCTGTCGGATAACTTTTGTTAATAAAAGTTTTGATCGAAAATAGTTTTCTTTTTAAGGTTTTGTTTGTGTTCAATGTCTGTCTGTCCGTCCGTCTGTCTCTCTGTCTGTCTGTCACAAGCACTTTTCTCAGGAACTGCTATACTGATTGACACGAAATTCGGAGAGCAGGTGGGAACTGTGGACCCCCAGACATGCAGTGAGTGATATCCTTCTGGTTTGAATTTAGGGGGGGGGGGTTGCCATACATGTAAAAGGGGGGTGTAAAAATTTTTTTCACCGAATGCAGTCATTGTGGGGTATCAAATGAAAGGTCTCGATTAGCACTTTTCGAAGCCGGTCTTAGTTTTGTGATTTGTTAGAAAGGCGGGGAGTGCGCGGGGTGGAAACTGATGATTTATTTAACGGACCCATTCTCAGAAACTACCCAACCGAAAAATCTGAACAAATTCATGAAGCTGCCTCTATATGGTGCCCAGGCCTCAACGTACTCTCTATATCGATATCTGTTCAAATTAAGGTAATAAGAGTATATTATAATATTTTTTGGAAAATTGAGTAAAACCCCCCTTAGGTTTATCCCAGAGTTATTGAACTTGTCCGGATAGCTGAGTGGTTAGAGCACAAGGTTGTCGTACGGAAGATCGCGGTTCAAATCTCACTGGTGACAGTAGAATTTGCATCGTGATTTGACGTCGGATACCAGTCGACTCAGCTGTGAATGAGTACCTGAGTCAAATCAGGGTAATAATCTCGGGCGAGCGCAATGCAGACCACATTGCCTCCTACAGTGTACTGTAGTGTCCCGTTACGGTCTTGAATGAAGTGCTCTAACACACTTCAAGGCCTAGATCCAATATGGATTGTTGCGCCAACGATTATTATTATTATTATTGAACTTGGTAGTGGTATAAAATATAATATGCAGCATATTATCCCCAAGTTTGATCCAAATCATACTATTAGTAACAAAGTTACAGTAGCTTAAAGTTGTCTTTACTCTGTAAATTTACAGCCCGAAGTACTAATTCTGACATGCTAATTGCATATACATAACGGGCTACGTACAAATGGGATAATTCTACACTCAAATATACTTACAGAAGAAGCAAACAAAACCTTTCATGCCTGAAGCGCCCAACTTCCGGTTTCCCGACTTGTTTCTCATTATTATTATTGTTCAAATCGGCTGACTGTTCGTGTGACGGGCATTTTTCTCGGAGATGGTAATAGCGATTGACACCAAATTTGGTAGAAAGGTGGGAACTGTGAACGCTCACACATGCAGTGAGTTACATCCTTTTATGTTGAATTTAAGGGGGGGTTACATGCAAAAGGGGGTGTAAATTTTTTTTCACCGATATAGTCATGTGGGGTCTCGGTCTCGGTTAGTACTTTTGGAAGCCGGTCTTAGTTATGACATTTGTTGGAAAGGTGGGGAGTGCGAGGGGTTGAAAGTGATCATTTCTTTAAGGGTGCCATTCTCAGAAACTACCAAACCGAAAAATATGAAAAAAACCAGCAGGCTACCACTATATGGTGCCTGGGCTCCGAAATACCTTCCACACCGATATCTGTCCAAATAAAGTTAATAATAGTGTGGCGGGGCAGGTTTCGCAGCATTCGAAATTTATTTCGAATGTTGCGAATGCGAACAAATAGATGGCGCGGAACTCTCCATTTTTTTAGAGCTCGCCACGGGAGTGGATGACTAGCGGTGAGAAAGTGCCGTTGGTTGGGACAGGAAAAGACCGCATGGAAATAAGCCGGTCTCTTCTGTCGCAACCACCGGGAGACACACGCAGCTTCTCACGCGGCCCATCAAATAAACACGAAAAACCATTCACCGTTCCCCTTATAGTTAAACTCGCAAAAGTAAGACGTGGAATCCTGCGATTGAAGTTAAATTGAATAATAATAATAATAATAATAATCCGCCGAAGCCGGTCCCAAGCCCGGTTGTGAAAGGAGGAGGGATGGATAGCTTCAGTCTGAATGGCTGTACGCCACCGCAGCGTCTCAGGGGGTAGGTGAGGAAAGTGCAGGAACTTTGCAGTCTTGCAGATTACTCACTAAGGAAGCTATCTACACACCTGGCAGCTAGGGATAAAATGCACCACCAACAATGAGAAGAAAGAGAAATTTGAGGTCCGGTACGGATAACCGGCGGGAGTCGTCTGACTTGGTGACTGGGTCGGGCTCTCGTAATGGACAGCACGGCGTCGAAACCGCTAGTCGTGGGGCGGTTCGACGTCTAGGCGCCACGACGACCAGGAGCACAGCTCCGCCTGCTGCAGCTGTTTCGCCACAATCTGTGGCGACCACTTCAGCAGGTTCGCGTAGGAAGCGGATGAAATGGACTGAAGAAATGAACCTCTTCATCATCCGCTCCTACTACGAAATAACGGCGGGGGCGGGTATAACATCTTACCGCCCCTTGTTGCACCAGAGATTCGTCGAGCGATTCCCGCAATTCGCGCACGTGACTGTGCAGCGAGTCGCAGACCAGTACCGCTTCATCACTCGCAGTGACACAATCCCGGCCACCATCAGGGAACGTGTTCGACTTGAAGTCATCGGGGAAACTGGTGACCGAGAGTCGATGGGGGCAGAGGCGGCGGCATCAACAACACCACGCCGCACTGCAGGCAACAGGTTCAGTACTCGCCGAAGCACTCTTCTCCACCGTCCAGCTGAGGTTTCCGCTGAAGTTCGGGACGAATTCCAAAGAGCGTGTATAGAATTCTCGGATATGGATCCTTTGCATAGACCAGGTATTCCCAGGCTCTATGCATCTCCAGCAACTCCGGGAATTCTATCTCAAATCAATGATGAGATTGCATCTCGACTGTGTGCTGATATGTCGCTGCTGCAACTACAATCACTTGTGTATTGTGGTGCAGTTGCGGCTATCAGATTGCACGGTCAGAAGATTCGCTTTCGCGTTATTGGTTTGAGTGACAAAAGAGATCCACCATGGAAAATTCGTCTGGAACGTCGGCGGGACTCACTAAGGCAGGACATTGCTAGACTGATTCAGATCAGCACTGGCAATGCCAGCCGACGGGTGAGAAATAAAGTGCAGAGGGTTTACCGGAACTATGCCATCCCCTGTGAGACACCCGTAGTTGAAATTCTGGACACACTAAAACAGAAACTTTCTGTCATATGCAGTCGGTTACGACGGTATGGCGAAAGTTATTCCAGACGTGTCCAGAATGCAACATACGCGAGGAACCAGCGGAGCTTTTTCAGATCTCTCAACGAATCCCAACAGAGCGCCCAGACAATACAGTTCTCGGTGACGGAAGCGAAAGAGTATTGGGGTGGACTTTGGGGGTTACCTGCCCAGCATGCTGAGCATGCTGAGTGGATCACCGCCGAAGGCACCCGCCATGCCAATACACCTGGCATGAATTTCGCGGATGTTACCGAAGAGGAAGTTCGACGAGCTATAAACATCTCGAAGAACTGGAGGGGCCCAGGTCTGGATCGGGTGCAGAATTTCTGGTATAAGAAATTTACCAGCGTACACAGTCGGTTGGCACGCAGTATAAATGAGGTCATGAGTCGGCCGGAGGAATTTCCACCTTTCCTCACTGCGGGGATTACCTACCTTATCCCTAAGAAGGACACGGTGCAGGACCCCGCAGACACAAGACCGATCACTTGCTTACCAACCCTCTACAAATTCATCACGTCCATTATTAGTGGAAGGATCAATGCGCACCTCGAGACCAACAACATTCTGTCCGAGGAGCAGAAGGGCTGCCGAGTTGGGTCAAGGGGTTGCAAAGAGCAACTCATTATCGACTCGGTAGTTGTAGGACAAGCAACTAGAGGCCAAAGAAACCTCTTCAGTTGCTATATCGATTATGCCAAGGCTTTTGATAGCGTTCCGCATACCTGGCTAATCGACATCCTACATCTGTATCGCATTGATCCGAAACTAATAAAGTTTTTGGCGACAGTCATGGAAGGGTGGCATACCACCTTGTCAGTCCGTACATCTGAGGGTGCTAATACCTCAGAGCCCATCCGTATTCGGAGGGGCATCTTCCAGGGGGATTCATTGAGTCCTCTTTGGTTTTGTATGGCACTGAACCCCCTTTCATGGCTACTGAATGATGCTAGAGGGCATGGTTTTGCAATAAAATATGGCCTACGTGCTAAGTGCGAACTGACACACTTGATGTACCTAGATGACATCAAGCTGTATGCTGGTACTGACAACCATCTTAGAAGTCTGTTGCGAATAATAGACATGTTCAGCCGTGATATTCGGATGGAGTTTGGATTAGACAAATGTCGAATCCAAGCCATTCGCAAAGGTCATCACGAGCCGCATGCCGGACATAGCATTGGTGACCTCCACATCGAAGCTATGACCGAGACAGACTTCTACAAGTACCTAGGAATTCTGCAAGGAACCCATGCTCGAGTTGGTGATCTGAAGGAAGCTCTGCTGTCCGAATTCCTGCGACGTGTAAAGCTGGTGCTGAAATCGCATCTCTCGGGGAAGAATAAAATAAGCGCGTTGAATGTATTCGCCATCCCTTCACTGGCTTATGCATTCGGAATATTGCCGTGGACGAAGACGGACCTGGAAAACGTCCAGCGGCGGATACGGACAACTATGTCCAAATTCCGAATGCATCACCCAAAGTCTGCCGTGGAGCGGATGAACCTGCCTCGTGACATCGGAGGTAGGGGCGTGGTTGACGTGGCGGCACAACATCATCGCCAAGTCGACTCGCTGCGCGCTTATTTTTACAGTAAAGAGCAGGCGTGCCCCTTGCATGCGGCTGTCTGTAAGGCAGACTGTGGACTGACTCCACTTAACTTGAAGGATCGATCTTTCAATCCTCTGAGTGGGGTGAAGTCGGACCAAGAGCGGATCGATGAATGGAAGTCGAAGGCAATGCACGGTAAACACGTGAATTGTCTTTGGCAGCCATTTGTCGATTTGCATCTGTCGAACAGATGGCTGTGTGCTGGGGAGCTCTTTGCTGAGACGGAGGGGTTTATGTGTGCCATTCAGGATGGCGTGGTCGCCACCCGAGCTTATAAAAAGCTCATCATGAAAGAACGGGTGGAGAACGACCAGTGCAGAATGTGTGGTTCGGCGTTAGAGACGTTGGACCATCTCATTTCTGGCTGTACTGTTATGGCACCGGTGCAATACATCACCAGGCATAATGCTGTATGTAAGGTTATCCATCAAAACCTTGCATATAAGCATGGGCTGATCACGGGGACATGTCCGGTTTACCGATATGAGCCGCAAGCAGTACTTGATAGTTCTGCTTACAGCATGTATTGGGACCGGCAAGTTCTGACTGATCGCCATACAGCACACAACAAGCCTGACGTACTGTTAGTTGACAAGACGGGTCGCTCCGCGTATGTTATTGATGTTGCTATCCCCCATAATAGCAACATTGAACGGAAATACGTGGAGAAGAAGGTGAACTATGAGCCATTGGCTCGGGAAATCAAAGAAATTTGGCGTCTCGAGCGGGTGGTTGTAGTTCCCATAATATTGTCAGCTACAGGTATTGTACCTAAATCCCTGACGGCTTCCCTTGATGTCCTGGGACTTTCGCACAGTCTGGTTCAAACCATGCAGAAGTACACCATTCTGCATACGTGCTCGATGTTGCGGGGAGTACTCGACGGATTCTCCCACTGACCTACCACCGGCCACCACCACCAGTGCCCCTTTTAGTTTTTAAGTAGGCAGGATCGTCCGAGCCTAAATGCTTGGCACTTAGTGCTAGTATTAGGTAAAATCCGGCATCTGCCGAGATTGTGATAACTCGGAAATAATATTATTATTAAGCCGGTCCCAAGCCCGGTTGTGAAAGGAGGAGGGATGGATAGCTTCAGTCTGAATGGCTGTACGCCACCGCAGCGTCTCAGGGGGTAGGTGAGGAAAGTGCAGGAACTTTGCAGTCTTGCAGATTACTCACTAAGGAAGCTATCTACACACCTGGCAGCTAGGGATAAAATGCACCACCAAAAAATGAGAAGAAGGAGAAATTTAAGGTCCGGTACGGATAACCGGCGGGAGTCGTCTGACTTGGTGACTGGGTCGGGCTCTCGTAATGGACAGCACGGCGTCGAAACCGCTAGTCGTGGGGCGGTTCGACGTCTAGGCGCCACGACGACCAGGAGCACAGCTCCGCCTGCTGCAGCTGTTTCGCCACAATCTGTGGCGACCACTTCAGCAGGTTCGCGTAGGAAGCGGATGAAATGGACTGAAGAAATGAACCTCTTCATCATCCGCTCCTACTACGAAATAACGGCGGGGGCGGGTATAACATCTTACCGCCCCTTGTTGCACCAGAGATTCGTCGAGCGTTTCCCGCAATTCGCGCACGTGACTGTGCAGCGAGTCGCAGACCAGTACCGCTTCATCACTCGCAGTGACACAATCCCGGCCACCATCAGGGAACGTGTTCGACTTGAAGTCATCGGGGAAACTGGTGACCGAGAGTCGATGGGGGCAGAGGCGGCGGCATCAACAACACCACGCCGCACTGCAGGCAACAGGTTCAGTACTCGCCGAAGCACTCTTCTCCACCGTCCAGCTGAGGTTTCCGCTGAGGTTCGGGACGAATTCCAAAGAGCGTGTATAGAATTCTCGGATATGGATCCTTTGCATAGACCAGGTATTCCCAGGCTCTATGCATCTCCAGCAACTCCGGGAATTCTATCTCAAATCAATGATGAGATTGCATCTCGACTGTGTGCTGATATGTCGCTGCTGCAACTACAATCACTTGTGTATTGTGGTGCAGTTGCGGCTATCAGATTGCACGGTCAGAAGATTCGCTTTCGCGTTATTGGTTTGAGTGACAAAAGAGATCCACCATGGAAAATTCGTCTGGAACGTCGGCGGGACTCACTAAGGCAGGACATTGCTAGACTGATTCAGATCAGCACTGGCAATGCCAGCCGACGGGTGAGAAATAAAGTGCAGAGGGTTTACCGGAACTATGCCATCCCCTGTGAGACACCCGTAGTTGAAATTCTGGACACACTAAAACAGAAACTTTCTGTCATATGCAGTCGGTTACGACGGTATGGCGAAAGTTATTCCAGACGTGTCCAGAATGCAACATACGCGAGGAACCAGCGGGGCTTTTTCAGATCTCTCAACGAATCCCAACAGAGCGCCCAGACAATACAGTTCTCGGTGACGGAAGCGAAAGAGTATTGGGGTGGACTTTGGGGGTTACCTGCCCAGCATGCTGAGCATGCTGAGTGGATCACCGCCGAAGGCACCCGCCATGCCAATACACCTGGCATGAATTTCGCGGATGTTACCGAAGAGGAAGTTCGACGAGCCATAAACATCTCGAAGAACTGGAGGGGCCCAGGTCTGGATCGGGTGCAGAATTTCTGGTATAAGAAATTTACCAGCGTACACAGTCGGTTGGCACGCAGTATAAATGAGGTCATGAGTCGGCCGGAGGAATTTCCACCTTTCCTCACTGCGGGGATTACCTACCTTATCCCTAAGAAGGACACGGTGCAGGACCCTGGAGACACAAGACCGACCACTTGCTTACCAACCCTCTACAAATTCATCACGTCCATTATTAGTGGAGAGGATCAATGCGCACCTCGAGACCAACAACATTCTGTCCGAGGAGCAGAAGGGCTGCCGAGTTGGGTCAAGGGGTTGCAAAGAACAACTCATTATCGACTCAATAGTTGTAGGACAAACAACTAGAGGCCAAAGAAACCTCTTCAGTTGCTATATCGATTATGCCAAGGCTTTTGATAGCGTTCCGCATACCTGGCTAATCGACATCCTACATCTGTATCGTATTGATCCGAAACTAATAAAGTTTTTGGCGACAGTCATGGAAGGGTGGCATACCACCTTGTCAGTCCGTACATCTGAGGGTGCTAATACCTCAGAGCCCATCCGTATTCGGAGGGGCATCTTCCAGGGGGATTCATTGAGTCCTCTTTGGTTTTGTATGGCACTGAACCCCCTTTCATGGCTACTGAATGATGCTAGAGGGCATGGTTTTACAATAAAATATGGCCTACGTGCTAAGTGCGAACTGACACACTTGATGTACCTAGATGACATCAAGCTGTATGCTGGTACTGACGACCATCTTAGAAGTCTGTTGCGAATAATAGACATGTTCAGCCGTGATATTCGGATGGAGTTTGGATTAGACAAATGTCGAATCCAAGCCATTCGCAAAGGTCATCACGAGCCGCATGCCGGACATAGCATTGGTGACCTCCACATCGAAGCTATGACCGAGACAGACTTCTACAAGTACCTAGGAATTCTGCAAGGAACCCATGCTCGAGTTGGTGATCTGAAGGAAGCTCTGCTGTCCGAATTCCTGCGACGTGTGAAGCTGGTGCTGAAATCGCATCTCTCGGGGAAGAATAAAATAAGCGCGTTGAATGTATTCGCTATCCCTTCACTGGCTTATGCATTCGGAATATTGCCGTGGACGAAGACCGACCTGGAAAACGTCCAGCGGCAGATACGGACAACTATGTCCAAATTCCGAATGCATCACCCAAAGTCTGCCGTGGAGCGGATGAACCTGCCTCGTGACATCGGAGGTAGGGGCGTGGTTGACGTGGCGGCACAACATCATCGCCAAGTCGACTCGCTGCGCGCTTATTTTTACAGTAAAGAGCAGGCGTGCCCCTTGCATGCGGCTGTCTGCAAGGCAGACTGTGGACTGACTCCACTTAACTTGAAGGATCGATCTTTCAATCCTCTGAGTGGGGTGAAGTCGGACCAGGAGCGGATCGAGGAATGGAAGTCGAAGGCAATGCACGGTAAACACGTGAATTGTCTTTGGCAGCCATTTGTCGATTTGCATCTGTCGAACAGGTGGCTGTGTGCTGGGGAGCTCTTTGCTGAGACGGAGGGGTTCATGTGTGCCATTCAGGATGGCGTGGTCGCCACCCGAGCTTATAAAAAGCTCATCATGAAAGAACGGGTGGAGAACGACCAGTGCAGAATGTGTGGTTCGGCGTTAGAGACGTTGGACCATCTCATTTCTGGCTGTACTGTTATGGCACCGGTGCAATACATCACCAGGCATAATGCTGTATGTAAGGTTATCCATCAAAACCTTGCATATAAGCATGGGCTGATCACGGGAACATGTCCGGTTTACCGATATGAGCCGCAAGCAGTACTTGATAGTTCTGCTTACAGCATGTATTGGGATCGGAAAGTTCTGACTGATCGCCATACCGCACACAACAAGCCTGACATACTGCTAGTTGACAAGACGGGTCGCTCCGCGTATATTATTGATGTTGCTATCCCCCATAATAGCAACATTGAACGGAAATACGTGGAGAAGAAGGTGAACTATGAGCCATTGGCTCGGGAAATCAAAGAAATTTGGCGTCTCGAGCGGGTGGTTGTAGTTCCCATAATATTGTCAGCTACAGGTATTGTACCTAAATCCCTAACGGCTTCCCTTGATGTCCTGGGACTTTCGCACAGTCTGGTTCAAACCATGCAGAAGTACACCATTCTGCATACGTGCTCGATGTTGCGGGGGGTACTCGACGGATTCTCCCACTGACCTACCACCGGCCACCACCACCAGTGCCCCTTTAGTTTTTAAGTAGGTAGGATCGTCCGAGCCTAAATGCTTGGCACTTAGTGCTAGTATTAGGTAAAATCCGGCATCTGCCGAGATTGTGATAACTCGGAAATAATAATGGATTACTCAATAAGGAAGCTATCTCAACACCTGGCAGCTAGGGATAAAATGCACCACCAAAAATGAGAAGTGTCCGGATAGTTGAGTGGTTAGAACACAAGGCTGTCGTACGGAAGGTCGCGGTTCAAATCTCGCTGGCGGCAGTGGGATTTGTATCGTGATTTGATGTCGGATACCAGTCGACTCAGCTGTGAATGAGTACCTGAGTCAAATCAGGGTAATAATCTCGGGCGAGCGCAATGCTGACCACATTGCCTCCTACAGTCTACTGTAGTGTACCGTTACGGTCTTGAATGAAGTGCTCTAACACACTTCAAGGTCCTGATCCAATATGGATTGTTGTGCCAACGATTATTATTATTATAAAAATGAGAAGAAGGAGAAATTTAAGGTCCAGTACGGATAACCGGCGGGAGTCGCCTGACTTGGTGACTGGGTCGGGCTCTCGTAATGGACAGCACGGCGTCGAAACCGCTAGTCGTGGGGCGGTTCGACGTCTAGGCGCCACGACGACCAGGAGCACAGCTCCGCCTGCTGCAGCTGTTTCGCCACAATCTGTGGCGACCACTTCAGCAGGTTCGCGTAGGAAGCGGATGAAATGGACTGAAGAAATGAACCTCTTCATCATCCACTCCTACTACGAAATAACGGCGGGGGCGGGTACAACATCTTACCGCCCCTTGTTGCACCAGAGATTCGTCGAGCGTTTCCCGCAATTCGCGCACGTGACTGTGCAGCGAGTCGCAGACCAGTAACACTTTATTACCCGCAGCAACACAATCCCGGCCACCATCAGGGAGCGTGTTCGACTTCAAGTCATCGGGGAAACTGGTGGCCGAGAGTCGATGGGGGCAGAGGCGGCGGCATCAACAACACCACGCCACACTGCAGGTGACAGTTTCAGTACTCGCCGAAGCACTCTTCTCCACCGTCCCGCTGAGGTTTCCGCTGAGGTTCGGGACGAATTCCAAACAGCGTGTATAGAATTCTCGGATATGGATCCTTTCCATAGACCAGTTATTCCCAGGCTCTATGCATCTCCAGCAACTCCGGGAATTCTATCTCAAATCAATGATGAGATTGCATCTCGACTGTCTGCTGATATGTCGCTGCTGCAACTACAATCACTTGTGTATTGCGGTGCAGTTGCGGCTTTCAGATTACACGGTCAGAAGATTCCCTTTCGTGTTATTGGTTTCAGTGACAAAAGGGATCCAGCATGGAAAATTCGTCTGGAACGTCGGCGAGACTCACTAAGGCAGAACATTGCTAGACTGATTCAGATCAGCACTGGCAACGCCAGCCGACGGGTGAGAAATAAAGTGCAGAGGGTTTACCGGAACTATGCCATCCCCTGTGAGACACCCGTTGTTGAAATTCTGGACACACTAAAACAGAAACTTTCTGTCATATGCAGTCGGTTACGACGGTATGGCGAAAGTTATTCCAGACGTGTCCAGAATGCAACATACGCGAGGAACCAGCGGAGCTTTTTCAGATCTCTCAACGAATCCCAACAGAGCGCCCAGACAATACAGTTCTCGGTGACGGAAGCGAAAGAGTATTGGGGTGGACTTTGGAGGTTACTTGCCTAGCATGCTGAGTGGATCTACGCCGAAGGCACCCGCCATGCCAATACACCAGGCATGAATTTTGCGAATGTTACCGAAGAGGAAGTTCGACGAGCCATAAACATCTCGAAGAACTGGAGGGGCCCAGGTCTGGATCGGGTGCAGAATTTCTGGTATAAGAAATTTACCAGCGTACACAGTCGGTTGGCACGCAGTATAAATGAGGTCATGAGTCGGCCGGAGGAATGTCCACCTTTCCTTACTGCGGGGATTACCTACCTTATCCCTAAGAAGGACACGGTGCAGGACCCCGCAGACACAAGACCGATCACTTGCTTACCAACCCTCTACAAATTCATCACGTCCATTGTTAGTGGAAGGATCAATGCGCACCTCGAGACAACAACATTCTGTCCGAGGAGCAAAAGGGTTGCCGAGGTTGGTCAGGGGGTTGCAAAGAGCAACTCTTATCGACTCGGTAGTTTTAGGACAAGCAACTAGAGGCCAAAGAAACCTCTTCAGTTGCTATATCGATTATGCCAAGGCTTTCGATAGCGTTCCGCATACCTGACTAATCGATATCCTACATCTGTATCGCATTGATCCGAAACTAATAAAGTTTTTGGCGACAGTCATGGAAGGGTGGCATACCACCTTATCAGCCCGTTCATCTGAGGGTGCTAATACCTCAGAGCCCATCCGTATACGAAGGGGCATCTTCCAGGGGGATTCGTTGAGTCCCCTTTGGTTTTGTATGGCACTCAAACCCTTTCATGGCTAACTAGAGGGCATGGTTTTACAATAAAGTATGGCCTACGTGCTAAGTGCGAACTAACACACTTGATGTACCTAAATGACATCAAGCTTTATGCTGGCACTGACAACCATCTTAGAAGTCTGTTGCGAATAATAGACATGTTCAGCCGTGATATTCGGATGGAGTTTGGATTAGACAAGTGTCGAATCCAAGCCATCCGCTAAGGTCATCACGAGCCGCATGCCGGACATAGCATTGGTGACCTCCACATCGAAGCTGTGACCGAGACAGACTTCTACAAGTACCTAGGAATTCTGCAAGGAACCCATGCTCGAGTTGGTGATCTGAAGGACTCTCTGCTGTCCAAATTCCTGCGACGTGTAAAGCTGGTGCTGAAATCGCATCTCTCGGGGAAGAATAAAATGAGCGCGTTGAATGTATTCACTATCCCTTCACTGGCCTATGCATTCGGAATATTGCCGTGGATGAAGACCGATCTGGAAAACGTCCAGCGGCGGATACGGACAACTATGTCCAAATTCCGAATGCATCATCCAAAGTCTGCCGTGGAGCGGATGAACCTGCCTCGTGACATCGGAGGTAGGGGCGTGGTTGACGTGGCGGCACAACATCATCGCCAAGTCGACTCGCTGCGTGCTTATTTTTACAGCAAAGAGCAGGCGAGTCCCTTGCATGCCGCTGTCTGTAAGGCAGACTGTGGACTGACTCCACTTAACTTGAAGGATCGATCTTTCAATCCTCTGAGTGGGGTGAAGTCGGACCAAGAGCGGATGGATGAATGGAAGTCGAAGGCAATGCACGGTAAACACGTAAATTGTCTTTGGCAGCCATTTGTCGATTTGCATCTGTCGAATAGATGGCTGTGTGCTGGGGAGCTCTTCGCTGAGACGGAGGGGTTCATGTGTGCCATTCAGGACGGCGTCGTCGCCACCCGAGCAGTACTTGATAGTTCTGCTTACAGCATGTATTGGGACCGGCAAGTTCTGACTGATCGCATACTGCACACAGCAAGGCTGACGTACTGTTAGTTGACAAGACGGGTCGCTCCGTCTATATTATTGATGTTGCTATCCCCCATAATAGCACCATTGAACGGAAATACGTGGAGAAGAAGGTGAACTATGAGCCATTGGCTCGGGAAATCAAAGAAATTTGGAATCTCGAGCGGGTGGTTGTAGTTCCCATAATATTGTCAGCTACAGGTATTGTACCTAAATCCCTCACGGTTTCCCTTGATGTCCTGGGACTTTCGCACAGTCTGGTTCAAACCATGCAGAAGTACACCATTCTGCATACGTGCTCGATGTTGCGGGGAGTTCTCGACGGATTCTCCCATTGACCTACCACCGGCCACCACCACCAGCGCTCCTTTAGTTTTAAGTAGGTAGGATCGTCCGAGCCTAAATGCTTGCACTTAGTACTAGTATTACGTAAAATCCGGCATCTGCCGAGATTGTGATAACTCGGAAATAATAATGTTATAAAGTTTCCAAATTGAATAATAACAATAATAATGTTTCAAAGTAGTGTTAATTAAGATTAGGAACATGAAATGTGGAAAATGATTATAACGGAATATATCGAAAACCCATTTATACAGAAGTGATTTCCAAGTTTTTGTCATATACATAAATATGAATTTACTGAGTTTGATCACAAGGGTGTAAAGAATCGTAGTAACTGCGAATGCCCAGACGATACTGAAATTTTCTTAAAGTTGTGGAAACGGAATTCGGAAAACAAGTTAAAAATATAAGTTAACATAGAACATTAGCAATAGCGAAAGTTTGGTGATTGAAAGTCAATCCAATCCAAAGTGACAGTAAATAATACTAAAATAGTATATTACTATAATTTTTTGTAATTGGCTGGAAACTCGCCCCCTCCCCCCTAAATTATAATACGTCAAATTTGACTATGATTGGTTTATAGAATATACGGACGGTCCGTGACAACGAGAACGAAGGAGAGTACTTCTCTCTCTTGTCATACTAATAGACACGTGCTTTTGTGATTTGCAAAGTGAAGTGGTAGCAGAAGTGAAACCGGTGTCGGCGCGCTCTCCTGACCTAGGAGCCAATTCTTGACAGAATTCTGAGAGCAAAATTCTTGTCCAGGTTACGAAGCACACAGTGCTATACACTAACACACACACAATGCTATACACTAACGGATACTTCCGATATAGTAGAGAAGGATCCTTTTCACGAGGAATTACTTGCAGACTTTTGTTAGTTTTGCACTGACACATCATACATCCTGGCAATTAGCGATTACTTCACATATCATAACCACCTGGCAAGTGACGGAAGCGACAGGGCAGAAGACCAGCCCGCCGAAGGCGAAAATCGAAAACAACGTCAGGATGGCCCGCGAAATTGATGGATTGATGGAGTTAGGCAAAAACCTCCACGCAATGCATCGCCAAAGCATTTGAAGCGTTCTTGCCTAAAATGCGTACATTCCCCTGCAGAAACTCAACTACTGGTGAAGTGGTGAACTGGTCAGCCTTCGGTCAGCCTGCCACCAAGCCAGGCAAACAGTGAGAAGGCGATAGGGAGAATTGCTCAGATGCAAAAAGAGCACGCATATAAGGAAGCCCGCAAAATCGTCAAACTGAATATTCAGCGAAATAAAAGGGAATGGTTTGAACGAAGTCTGTTTGGAGACGGTGAAAATCTGTAAAAAAAGCGAGGATCCAACTCTCCCAGTGATTCAGGATAAATTGCAAAAGAGGAGGAGGCCAAGAACACAAGTCCATAGAATTTAGACCCAACTAACGTGAGTTGTCCCGTGATGTAATATCCAATCGTGGCTCCAGGGATAGGGAGGGGAGTCAGGGGTGTCTTTTGAACATTTCTACCTCCTTAAAAGACAGATAGGCAACGAATAGATTTCAATAACCGATTTTAATAAGGTTTTCTTTTACAAAAAACCTTAAAAATTAATGAATGAATTAATGAATAATGGATACAATTTAAGCCCATTTTCCATTTAATTCGTTATTATCTATTAATAATGTTTTTCTTTTAAACGCAGAAAAATTATGAGTTGAAAGACAAAATCTAATCCAGGAAAATTCAAGGTCAAAGGGAAAGAAGATATGAATGTATCAGCGCACTTAAATGATAAGAATAGTGTACACACGACTGTATCTATTTCGCGGAAAAATTTAATTATGTAGATCAAGTCAGTGTATATAAAGCACTTAATTTTCAAATATTCATTACTTATTAGATGGACATTTGTTGCTATGAAAAGCAAGTTTGCCTTAATTTGTACAGCATAGGGTCTGGCCGCAGGCAATATACATTTTAAAACTGACCTAACCTGCTGATACTGCATGTTACCAGTGAAGTGTAAAGATTGCCACCATAAGTGTCCATAAAATGAAATTCTTTTCTTGAAATTTAGAAAACTTTCCAAACGATTCAGTTTGACCGTAATTATCTGCAATTTGTAAAGTTGGTGCTAGGGTCTCATAGTGAGGGAAAATGGGCGATATTGTTGCAATTAGTGAAGTAATAAAAGTAATTATGCATATGTTGTACACAATGAACTATAGTTGCAGTTTTTCGGTAGTGTCCGGTGAAGATAGTTCAAAAAGTATTTCTGTATACCCTTCGAGATGTTTCTTGAGTTCACCATCAACGGAAAGCCCTACAAAGGTGATAAACATCTTCTACAAATATTAAGTAACTGAGAGTTCTCTCTAATAAGGGCTTCTTTAAGTAAATCGGTCGTTAAGTTTGAGAATTATGATTCATGGCAAGTGGAAAATACTAATTACAAAAATATAATATTTGTTAGTGCGACCGGAGGATCATCCAGCAGACATCACTTTGAACACTTTCATCCGCAGCCTATGCTGGACTTGTTCGGGACAAAGGTGTATTGCATGGAAGGAGGATGTGGGTGCTGTACAGTTACTCTGCGTAGCCACCACCCCGTGTCAGATGAATACTTAAGTCGTGGCGTCAATTCGGTTCGTACCAAATATTATTCCACAAAAAAAAATAGTAGCACTTTTCACAGAAACGTACTGATCATAACAATGACAAATATTATTCCGCCTTGAACTACAGTGCTTGGTCCTCCTCAATGTCTGTCATGGCTGCGACATAATAACGATTGAAGGACTCGGTGATCAACGCGTAGGGTATCATCCGCTTCAAAAGCGGTTAGCTCAGCTCAACGGAACACAATGCGGTTACTGTTCTCCAGGATTTGTTATGAACATGTTCGGCAATTTGGAGTTGTCTAAAGGAAAGATGACTGCGAGGGATATAGAGTATTCATTTGATGGCAATATTTGTCGCTGTACAGGGTACCGACCTATTCTCGATGCAATGAAGTCGTTTGCAACAGATGCGGAATTTGGTTTTGTTGATACTGAGCAGGATATTGAAGATTTGAAATTATGTCCTAAAATTAGAAAAGTGTTACGATGCCCGATTGGAAGTGATGTTAGAGCTAATGATGGTCGGAGATGGTATCACCCTCGGAAGCTGGAAGAAATATTTGATATTTTCGAAAAAAATCATAACGATCCATATATGTTGGTGGCAGGGAACACTGCCCATGGGGTTTACCGGAGAGATCCTAACATCAAAACTTTCATCAATATAAATAACGTTTACGAGCTCCACACCCACAACTTCGGAAATACTTTAGAGCTGGGGGCAAATGTAACGATTGCGGAGATGATTGAAATTCTACGAAATATTTCTCCATCAGGTGGTTTCAACCATTTTTTAGAGATGTTGAAAGTTCTGAATTTGGTTGCACATGTGTCGGTGAGAAATGTATGTAATTCTAATAATTTCGAAACAGGATTTTACAATTTTATTATTTTTTCGATGGACTTAGATCGGGACCATCGCTGGAAACTTAATGATGAAGCATGAACACAATGAATTCATTTCGGATATCTTCATGCTGCTTGTCACAGCACGTGCCCGAGTCGTTATTGCTCGCTCGATGAACGAAACAGCAAGTGTATCTCTGCCGGAATTTTTAAGACATGATATGCGACATTGGGTCATTACAAAAATTATTCTTCCATCTTTGAATTTGGCTTTATTCGGAGTATACAAAGTAAGATATGAATGCTTTATATTAAAAATAGTTGGTGTCCAAGTAATTTTTAAAAAAAAAACATTCAATATGATGTCAAATCGATTCAATGTCTAGTTAATATTTACACAAACTGTTTTCTCAATTTGTTGCCGATTTTGTCACCAAATATTTAGGCAAAGTACAAAGTTACCCCTCAGAGCCTCACTTTTGAAGTTTTGTGCAACAAAACCTTATTAAAATCGGTTTACTGTCTGTCTGCCTATCTGTCACAAGCACTTTTCAAAACGGCTAAACCGATTCAAATGAAATTTGATGGACATATGCGAATTACGAAATCGCACGCACCCAGTTTCTGATATTAATATACAGAGCGCCCTTTCAAACTCTATGTATATTAATATTAGCAACTGGATGCGTGCGATTTCATTGTTTGCATATGTCCACCGAATTTCATTTGAATCGGTGTAGTCATTTTTTAGAAAAGTGCTTGTGACAGACAGGCAGGCTCTCCATACAAAGGAAAGTGTACATTTTTTTATCTAATTGAGGGTATCAAATGAAAAGTTTCAACTAGTACTTTTCCAGCTGCAAAGTGCTCGAGTGAGGGGTCAAAATGTACAAATTTAAAGTGAGACACGACTAATTTTTGGAAAGTACCAAACTCGAACATCTGAAAAAATTCAGGCTAATGCGCCAATATAAAATCTAGGCCTCAGAATGCATCCCTTTTCGATATCTTCCCAATATAATAATTTACTATATTACCAACGATACATGTAAATCCTGCTCTTAGTATGAAAATTATGATAGTTCAAAGTTACCACAGTAGTTGAGGTACGACTGAATTTCTAAAATTCATATATCAAGAAGCTTCTTTTGACCAGTCGTTTTTAATATAATAATCGTTGGCACAACAATCCATATTGGATCAGGGCCTTGAAGTGTGCTAGAGCACTTCATTCAAGACCGTAACGGTACACTACAATAGACTGTAGGAGACAATGTGGTCAGCATTGCACTCGCCCGAGATTATTACCCTGATTTGACTCAGGTACTCATTCACAACTGAGTCGACTGGTATCCGACGTCAAATCACGATACAAATCCCTCTGCCACAAGCGAGAGTCGTTTTTAAGGTTTTGTGTAAAACATACAAGCAAAGGGGAGGTGTACAATTACCTTCACCGAATATAGAAATACAGGGATATCGTATGAGGGGTCTTGATTAGTACTTGCCGAAGCCGGTCTTTATTTTGACATTTGGCGAAAAGGCGAGGAGTGCGGGGACTTAATGTCACGGACCCATTCTCAGAAACTACCCAACCGAAGAAACCGAAAAAAAGCGTAAACTGCTCCTATACGGTGTCGAGACCCCAAAATACTTGTCATACCGATATCTGCTTTTAAGCAGGTTAAGAAAGGTTAAGAAAAGTACAGAAAAAATCCGACTAGAACCTCCAAAAGTTGATCCTAGAACCATAAAAAATATGCCCTGGTTCAAAATCGTTCGTTATGGAGAAATTTACAGTGACTATAACTTGTCTCTTCCGTAGATATTTACTGCAACCCAAAACATTGAATATTAATAACATAAGTAGCCTAACATACTAAATGCATATACATACATTAAGGGTCAGGTACTAGCGCAAATATGCTTACACAAGAAATACATAATGCCTTTTATACCGGAAGCGTCCAGTGTCTGGTTTTTCACTTGTTCATGTCTGTAGGCAGCAGTGAGTGGGACTCATACCAAGACCACCCTCCCCTTTGCCATTCTGTCAGCCATTCATGTCTTGCTGCTCTGCATATTTTCATTTTTTCTCGTATGAACATCACACCACAGTTGCAAAGGAATCCATCAGAAACATCCGTAAAATGAAACATGCTAATTCGTCTGAAGATTTTCAGAAAGCGGTACTAAGTGGAAGGTCATGTTTGCCATCTTCCGATTGCTCCTACATGTTTGTGCTTCCTCCAAATATGCTATTCAAGATCGAACAAAACCAAAAAAGTTGCCTTGGGTTATTCCACGACTAACTGATATCTTTTCTGATGTTTGTGAGGATACCGATAGCTTCGTGCTCCAAATCTGCATCACTGTTCTCAGGAGACGAACGGCAATCGGGTCGATTTTGCCCAAGCATAACACTTGTAGTAACCACGGGTGTAAGCTGTCGAGATATTTTGTTTCCGGCAGGCAGCCGGCTTTACTGCTCTGTATCTATTACAAACTCTTTTTCACAATCCTTGAAGTCTATTGTCTATTTATGAACATCAATGGAATTGAAATGAAAACCTTATCAATGGCGGGAAGACAAGTATATAATTGGTGGCCATTTTGAAGAGCAAGAAGCAACCTGTTCCTTGGGTATGGGTTAGGTTATCTCCATGTTAAAATATGATGGAACTAAGTTTGGATCGGCAATCTTCAGATTAAAATGACTTACCATTATTTCACGAGTGCTCTTAAACTGCTTTAGGCACAAGTTGTAAATCCTGTCTACTTCTGGCAACTTCTAACGACCTGCCTTTTCTAGGGCTCCTTCACGTCAACTTCAGTTATATCAGGTGCGGCCATTTGGAGGAGTACCTTGGATAAACGCAAAAGCTATGCAAGCAATGCTGCTTTTATATTGTAACGAGTGGAATGGCTACACTTCGCCAGAAGCCTGCTATCTGATCCAGATCAAGGTTGTTTTCCCGAATGACTTTTCGAAGTGAAAGCCTCTTTAGTTTTGTAAGAAGAAGATGCTGTCTGCCCTTGGCTGGAAGCTCTTTTGATAACTGCGGATGTAGTAAGAGCAGAATCCAAATTGTTGCGATAGTAGTTTCCAATGATATCGGCAACATATCTGTGCACTCTTGGTGATGAGCTTCGGAACTGTATCTGCGCGACGTGGCCAATCTCCCTTCTATACTTTTCGTCCTTGGCTTTCATGAAGTGTCTGTGAGGTGAAGTATTACAGTTGCTCCTTTGGTCAGTCCGTTAAGTAATGACTCGACACTGAGCTCAAGTACCTCCTTGAAAGGGTAACTCAATTACTTTCCGATATCGTTAGGTAATGGTTGAGAACATTTTGTCCTGAAAATGACCTAATTCCTGGGAATGGGTTATAAACACATCATAAAGTCGATTCCTGCATCCTGCGGAGAGTCATTGTACTACTATGCTACCGAAAAATTGTGGATTACTATTCAATTATTACTATTATATTACAATCAAATGCATTCTTTTTCTGAGTTTTTCTTTGAGAAACAATCGGTTAGACAATAATATCAGGCTACTATTAGGACAGGTAATAAATTGTCGCAGCGAATGTGATCCCACGTCGAATGTACCTTCCGTCCAACTGAAAATCGACGACTGGAGGACACGTAACAAATATATGTTTGACATTGACATCGACGCCTTTAACAAATATTTGACTAACGGTGAACTGGTTTACGAGTTATTATTTCAATTTAGGATACTTCGCTCTCAGCAAATAATATGATAGATAGGGTATATTCTCAATAATTCTTTAATTAACAACTCCAGTTGTAGTTGACGGAGCTGTGAAGAGGGGACAATTCAGCACAAAGTATTTGTTTGCAGGATGCGGAGCGTATAGTCAGCAAAGGATCTTGAAGAGTGAAGGGATCAAACTGCTGTGGGACCACACTATTGCCACCGACCATAGTATTGGTCATAATAGACTTGATCTAGTTCTACTGCTGAATTCTTTTGAAGAACAGCAAGAAAAAATCCGAAACTGCTGTCTACGGTGATGGAGACTACAAAAGATCTAGGTAGTCCCGGTTATGATTTCAGTGAGAGGTTAAGTCCGGCGAAATTTGCATAAAGGACGGAAAAGTCTCTACCCAAGGGCCTGCACTATAGTCCGAAGAGTCCTATCCGGTAACACGGCCTAATCGGTTATGTTATCAATTTGTACTGTCTTGAATATGCATTTACCTGCAATAAATTTTCGTATGGTGGCACACATTTTGCGTTAAAACGCATCATCGTTGTGATGCGGGCCTGCTGTATCATTAGGTTAGTCGCTCTCGGTCTTGGCTAACTGGGTAAGAGTGATCGCGGCTTTTTGCTATAAGTAATGAGGATATGGATGATTTGTGTCTCACTACTTCCAGTATTGCGTGCAGGCAGGTGAAACAACCATTTTATCAGCCATGTGAGACAAGTAAGAGGTTGTGATTGATTGACAACATGCTTGCCACAATGATGATGCAGTCGTCGGCAGATAAATTGCAGGACTTCGCCTCAAGTAGTTGTTAGTGGCATGAAGGCACAAAGAAATCGTGCAGTAGTCAGCAAAAATATTAAACTTTATTGACCGGGTGTTTGGACGAAATGTATTGCCTTGCACGTAATCCCGCTTAATTTTCCCTCGTAATGTCCGGATAGCTTAGTTAGATGCAGGGCAGTACCTTACAACTTACTTGAAAATACCATTGACCATTTGCCAACTTTTCATTTAGTTATATGGTTGTTTGTTCAGCTTACAAAAACTGTTCTACTCGAAAAGCCTCACCATAGGGTCAAAGCTCTTACAGTGCAAGAAAATGATCTTGCCAGTCCTCATGCTCTCCTCGGAGGACTGGGCTCCTAGCAAGACAAATTGCGAAATTCGCGGCGTTCAATTGAATTTTGTATATTTACGTTGCTATGATACCGGCGGTATTCAACTTACGTACTTATCTATGCATATATTCGCCGTATGGAGTAAAGGGGGAAAATTTGGATGCCTGAGATCAGTTTAAATAGGTATGTGCATATACACACATGTACACATCAGTATGCGTTAATAGGATGTTTAAGATCAGCATAATATTTATATACATATATCTGAAAATTTGGTGTAAGATGATCCAATATTTTCATTTTTTACCTATCTACGGAAAGAAAAACCTACATGTAGGTAGAGTTCGAAATTTCAACCCTACCCGTCAGGCGACCGGATGAATATGAAGGTCCGATTCAGAATTTTTCCAACCAATTCAGAATTTCTTGCTTGGGATATGAAACCAGACTAGCTGGCGATTTCGAATAGTATAATTTATACCCTTGTCGGGTTTAGATTTAAAAAAAAAAGCAAAATGCCACTTGTAGTCGATTTCGATCACGCTATTCTGCGAGGTAGAGGCGCGAGGCAGGGTCTGATGAGATCGCCCCCACACTGCGATTGGAACAGACCAGCCACACAATTTTTCCCGTGTAGTGCTCCATCAAGAAGAATATATATCTACGCTAGTACCAGTGGTATTCAGCTTTTGTACTTATATATGTCCATTTGTATGCTTTGGCGCATGGAGTAAAGTGGAAATAATCAGATGCGTCCTATCAATTTAGATAGATATCTACGTATATTTATTATGTACACATTAGTATACAGCAGTAGACGATCTCCCTGCCTGCTTAAATTTCATAACTTTCCAAACTAACTAACTAACAGATTTTCCAAATCGATTTCAGAATTTTCCATTTCAAATGCAAACTTTTCCATTTTCAATTCAGATTTTTTTTAATATTTTACTATCAAGTTTTATGTCAACTTTTTACTTTTTGAGATCCCTAAAGGCTATCTGGGGTCTTGCCCTACGCCATTATTCCATCTGAGTCAAAATCTATCTCGTCTTCTTTTTCTACCATAAATATTGCCCTTATAGACTTTTCGGGCTGGATCATCCTCATCTGTATGAATTAAGTGACCGGGCTACTGCAACCTGTTGAGTCGGATTTGATCCACAATCAGGTGGTGGTGGTGGTATCACTAATTAATTTAACCATTATAGGGACTACGGAGTCATCAACTGAAGATGAGCCATGTTATTGCCAAATTGCCTTGTACAGGGGAAAAGGCGCATTGATATCTGCGCTCTGCAAGAAACCCGTTGGTCTGGTACCAAAAGCTGCGACATTGAACGCGAACGCGGTAAAACTTCTCTATTTTGGTAATCCACACACTCAATATGGTGTTGGCATTGCCATCTCAGAGGGTCTCCGTGATGCCATTAAAGAAGTCGAACGATTTGATGATCGGCTGATGAAGCTCACCATTATATCGCACTATTCACTTCTTCACCGCGTATGCACCACAGACAGGTCGACCTGATGCCGAGGAAAATGGCTTCTGGTAACTTCTCGATGAAAAGACTTGTCACGTGCCTGCTGACGATTATATAATCATTGCCGGCGACCTTAATGGTCAAGTGGGTGAAAAGGCAGACGGTAACAGGTGCCATTGGGGGAAGGGGTTCGGAGCGCGCAATGAGGGTGGCGAGCGCATTTTGCATTTTGCATTTTGCGGACACCCATGACCTTGTACTTATGATTACATGGCTCATCAAACGATTGTCTCACCTTCCTACATTTTATAGTGGGAACAGTGAAACGCAAATCGACTATATTCTCAACAGACGCCAACATTTTACCACTGTCACTGATTGCAAAGTCGTTCCCTATGAGACCATCGCACCTCAACATCGGCCGCTGATTGCCGTCCTGCGAATTAAGCCACCGATAAAACAGCGTGAGGAACGCACTGGCCCGCCGCGCATTAAATGTTGGCGATTTGATGAGAAGTAAGAAGAAACGGTCTCACTCATACGATTGCCGACCATTACGAATGTGGAAAAATCGTGGAACCAAATGAAAGACACAATCCACAAAGCGGCCTCTGCAACCCTCGGGGTCACCAAGCCGGGTAAGCGGTACATCAACCGAGATACTTGGCTTTGGAATGATGATGTTGAAATGAAGGTCCGTGAGAAGAAACGCCTCTACCACAAATTTCTCGACGATAAAACGCCTGCTAATTGACAAATTTTTAAGAATGCCAACCGGGAAGCAAAGTAAGCGGTCGCTGTCACCTGAGCGAACCATTTCTTTACGATAAACTGGACACTCGGGATGGCGAGAGAGATCTGTATCGACTTGCTAAAACCCGGAATGAATGCACACAGGATATCGAACACTTCAGTTGCGTTAATGACAAGAACGGTACTTTGCTTACCAACCGTCGAGTCGCAACGGGCAGATGGCGAGAATACTTCGAGCAGATTTCAACTGAAGAATTTGTTCATCCTCCACTTCCACAATCATTGCCGACATTTGGAGTAGTTCCACCAGTCAGCGGAACTGAAGTCGACGAGGCAATAAAACAAATGAAATGGGGGAAAGCAACAGGACCTGACGACATCGCATCTAAGCTCTTAGCTGGGACCCAACACTGTGGCTCAGTAAATTCTTTAACCGGGTTAAAGGAAGGAAGGAAGAACACCATCTGACTGGCAAGAAAGTACCACTGTTTCAATATGGAAAAACAAAGGTAGTCCAGCAGAATGTTCAAATTACCGTCCGATCCGAAGATTTTTGAATGCATTCTTGACAACCGTATTTGCGAAATCGTTGAAATAACCGTTAATCAAGCTGGATTTGTCAAGAACTGCGGAACTACTGACGCAATACACACTGCGCGGTTACTCATGGAGAAACACCGAGAGAAGCATCGCCTTCTTTACATTGCCTTTCTGGATCTAGAGAAAGCGTTTGACCGTGCACCACACGAACTCATTGCTGGGTTCAATTGCTCTACCACGATCCGAAAAGTAAAGTTCTGCTGGTGTTCATCAAGGAAGGGCCCTCTCACCACTCCCCTTTGTTCTTGTTATGGACATCGTCACACGGGATATCCAACGTTCAGCGGCCAACACACTGCTTTATGCAGATGCTGTTTTCCTAGCATCTGATAGCAAAAATGATCTCGAGCAACTTGTTCAAAAATGGAATGACCGCCTCATGCAACACGGTCTCAGATTGAATTTAAGCAAAACTGAATTTTTGACGACCGATCCCCATGAAACAGGCACAATCACTGTCAGCGGCAATGATCTGCCCAGAACTGAGCGATTTAAATACCTCGGGTCAACGCTATCAGCGAATGGAGAACTACGTTATGAAATTGCTTCACGCATTAACTCAACCTGGATGAAGTGGCGTTCCACAACTGGTGTTCTTTGTGATCGACGTATCAACGAACGTCTCAAATCTACCGCAATGTCGTCCGTCCAGTCGCTCCCTATGGTTCTGAGTGTCGGCCGACTATAAAAGATAATGAACGGCGTCTTGCGGTAATGGAGACGAAGATGCTATGTTGGACTGGTGGCGTCACACGTTTAGATCACATCCGAAATGAGGATATCTGCGATCGTTATGGGGTTGCACCGATCGTGGAAAAGTTGCGAGAGAGGCATCTTCGATGGTATGGTCACGCAATTCGTGCAAACGAGAATTCACTTGCCAAGATCGGTCTCAAAATCGAAGTCGATGGTAAACGACCAAAAGGCAGACCTAAACAACGGCGGCTTGATACGCTAGATGGGGATTTGAAAGCTTCGAGATTGCACCCAGATCAGGCATTCGATAGAGCCAAATGGCGAAACCGATCACGACGAGCCGACCCCGCTTTTGAACGGGACAAAGGCTGAAGAAAGAGAAGAAGAAGCACAATATTTATGTCATGGATATGTATGTTCATATGTATATCTGTATGAAGGAATGTATATGTTAATGAAGGAATATTTGCAGTTTTAGCTATGTACGAATGGAAAAACGTGCATAGAGAGTCCCTCAAATACAACTGAAGCCCAACCTTTATACCCGAAGAGCCCAATTTCCGGTATCCCGACTTATCTCTATAGAACAGAAGAGGGAATGTAAATTTCTCTTGCCCCAAATATAACCATTATTATTCTGTTGGAAGTTGTACCGCGTCCTTAAGGAATTACCATATGCGATATCAAAAAAAAGGTCTCGAATAGCACTTTTCGAAGCAGGCCCAAGATTTCGGATCGGTTGTAAAGTAGGATAGTGCGCGCTAAAAAGTACACTTGCTGAATCGCGGAAGCTAACCACCCGAGAAATCTGAAATCATGAAGACCCGTCTTTGTATATCCTGTTCAAACTTTTAAAATTTATGGGAAAGCCCCCTCAAATTCATCATGAATTTACTGTACCCCAGACGGTATTTTTCGCACCGGAGGCCTAGTTTTGTACCGTTTTGTTTATTGTACAGTCGCGTCGTACAGGGTACGACTATCCTACGACTCTTAGAGACCTAAGTGTTTTGCCTGTGGAGCTACATTGTGCATCACTCTTCCCTACAATTCACTGCTTACCCCAAGAAACAGATTACTCAACTATCAAAATGAACAATTTGGTACAAAGAAAACACACATTCCGAAGTTGTATTTGATCCAATTGTATTTATAGTCAATGTTGACTGACCTGAGTAAGAAATAATAATAATCGTTAGCACAACAATCCAATTGCATCAGGGCCTTGAAGTGTGTTAGAGCAATTCATTCAAGACTGTAACGGTACACTACAGGATTGCAGCACCCTGTAGGAGGCAATGTGGTTAGTATTGCGCTCGCTTCGCTTCAGCACCTTCTTGCTAGGTTACACCAATGAGCTTCTACCTTGGAGAATCTCACACTTTCCGGGTATATTCGGAGAAATTTTCCATCTCCACTTCGCTTGTATGGGGACCCTTAAACTAGACAATAGATATTGCAATAATGAATTTCATATGTATGTCCACCAAATTTAAACCCGACAGGTGTAGCCGTTGCCGAAAAGAGAGTGAATGGGACACACGGACCGACAGTAAACCGATTTCAATAATGTTCTGTGTTATGCAAAGCCTTAATAAATAAAGCATTCCGTTGACTTTGGATACTATTGTTCACTCCTCCAGTGTTCTGTATTATTAAAAACTGTTTCTTCTCTCTTTCAGATTTTACCGCGCGCTCAACATGCACATGCGTTTTTAAATGCCGGATTCCTTTTTAGTGTCTCTGGAGGAAAAATTCGATCATCGAAAATTGTGTTCGGAGGTATTAATAGCCGATTTAACGAATCCATTGCTACGGTAGACTTCTTCAAGGGTCGAAACCTGTTTGATCCCAAAACTTTCGAACAAGCGCTCAATATCTTAGATACCGAGCTTCAACTAGATTGGGTACTTCCAGCGCCATCCCCAGAATACCGTAAGAAGTTGGCGCTGGGTCTTTTCTATAAATTTGTCTTGAAGAATGCACCCCCGGATTTCATAAAGCGGTTTTACCGAAGTGGCGGATATTTTCCAAAACGTCCTCTCTCGAGCGGAACACAATATTTCGATACCAAAAAGGAATTGTGGCCTGTAAACAAGCCGGTCCGAAAGCTAGAAGCGCTTTGGCAATGTTCTGGCGAAGCAAACTACTCGAACGACCTTCCCCACATGCCAGATGAAGTCTGGGCTGCTTTTGTCCCAGCAACTCAAGTTCAAGCTACAATTGCAAGCATTGATGCTTCCGAAGCACTTGCAATGGAAGGGGTGGTTGCTTTTTATTCGGCGAAAGATATACCTGGGACGAATTCGTATGTTGCAATCGGATTGTTCGGTATTATTGAGAATGAAGAGTTATTTTGCGAAAATGTAGTTAATTATCATTCGGAACCTGTTGGAATTATATTGGCGGAATCAATCACTGCTGCAATAGCTGCAGCAAGCAAAGTGAACATTTTGTACGAGCATAATGAAAATAGGCGATCGTTAAGGCCAACTCTAAAAGATGCTATTAGAATCGAAGATATAAGTTACTACGAAGATAGTGATGATGACTTTGTTGATTTGGAAGAAGAGCTTTCAAATGAAAAAAGATTCAGCAAAACGAAGCGGATTCGAGGTCACTTCGAACTGGGGCTACAGTTTCACCTTTCAATCGAATCTAATACAACAGTTTGTATTCCCCGCGAAGGTGGGCTATTTTTGTATTCATCGACTCAATACATGGATCTGGTACAAACAAGCATCACTAACGCGTTAAATCTTCCGGACAACCGGATAGAAATCGAAGTTCGGCGAACTGGAGGCAGTTTCGGCAGTAGGATCTCGCGCTGTAACCATGTTGCTGTCGGTTGTGCTTTGGCGAGCTGGTTATCAAACCGCCCAGTGCGATTTGTGCAGACCATAGAAAACAACATGAGGATATCTGGAAAAAGATTTGCTTGTATTGCTGATTATACGGTGACTGTCGATGAGCAAGGAAGAATACAATCTTACACGCTAAACTTTTACGAGGACATGGGCTTTTCAATCAACGAAAGCCCCATCGATGATTTTACCATTCCAGCTATACCAAATTGTTACAATAAAACTAGTTCTTGGCAGATCAAAGGAAATAATGTTATTACGGATGCACCGTCGAACTCTTGGTTCCGTGCCCCAGGAACTCTTGAAGGTATTTCTATGACAGAGAACGTTATGGAGCATATTGCATGGGAGATTAGCATGGATCCAATGGACGTTCGTTACAATAATATTCCAGACGACAGTTACATGAAAAAATTGCTACCAGATTTCATCAAACAGACAGAATACCGTCAACGACGCAACGACATAAATGCTTTCAATAAAGAGAATCGTTGGAGGAAACGGGGAATCGGAGTATCACTTATGCGGTTTCCAATTATATATTTTGGTCAAATATCGGCTGCTGTGGCCATATACCATTATGATGGTACCGTTCTAATTAGTCACGGTGGAGTTGAAATAGGACAAGGAATCAATACGAAAGCTGCTCAAGTTGCTGCTTACACGCTTGGTATTCCTCTGGATATGGTTGCGGTGAAAGCTTCTAATACATTTGATGGTGCCAACAGTATATGTACTGGCGCCAGCGTAACAAGCGAAACAGTTTGTTTTGTAAGTATTTTAAAATACCAATTCATAATCTCTTAATCAATTAATAATGATAAATATACTCCGCTGTATGAGTTTGGGGTAACCGTTTTATCTTCAACGGACCGTCAGCCTGCCAGCCTGTTTAAAAATATAAGTAAAAATAATTTGTTGGCCACCAGAGTCAGCTAATTGAGATTAAATTGCTTTCAAATTTGTATCCTCAGTTCCTTGTTAATTGCATTTATATTTCTTGGCCTTTTTAATGGGTTCGGATTATATTTTGCCTAATGTGCTATAATGCAATCGCTGATCGTCTATCCCTTTTTAAAGGTAAAAAGCATTAAGGAAATGACGAAATATTAATCAACGTTACGTGCCGCGTGCACAGCTCTTGAATGATGAGAAGATGGCATCATTTAAATTTAGTACTAAAGTAAAAAAAAATTGTCTTAGTCTGCATGACATAACGAATGATAATGGTACTAAACTCGTAAGATTCGCATAGGGTAGAAAAAAATTTACCTAAAAAACTACAACTATTATACATTATCGTGATTTAGACAGTTTTCCTTTTTAAAATAATATGCCTTCGCGAGTCAAATATCTCGCTGCCTACTAGTATTATTTTTGTATCCCTGGGGTGTCTGCCTGCATTTTTCGAACGTTTCTATAAAAACTTTGAGATTGCCGTCCCGTGTGGGGAGGAATGTTATAAATTCCTAGAGATTTTCGTTGTTTTTTCATAATAATAGTAATAAAAGTCGTTGGCGCAACAATCCATATTGGACCAGACCCTTGAATTGTGTTAGAGCACTTCATTCAAGACCGTAACGGTGCACTACAGTACACTCTAGAAGGCAATGTGGTCACCATTGCGATCGCTCGAGATTATTACCCTGATTTGACTCAAGTACTCAACTATAGCTGAGTCGACTGGTATCCGGCATTCAGTCACGATAACAAATTCCTCGTCGTTACTTTACCCGTCTGCCTCGGATTCGGACATATGGCGTTGGATTGCACTAGCACCATTGATAGATCTAAACTGTGTCGATGATGTGGGGAGGAAAATTATTTGGCGAAGGACTGCAGTGAAAACCCTCACTCCCTTCTATACAGGAAAACCAAAAGTCGCGATTGTAACCACATAACGGGTAGCACCAGGTGCCCATCCTACAGGATAGCTTTAAGTACCCTACGTAAATGAGAGTCATCCAGCTGAATCTAAATTACTGCCCAGCCGCTCAGGACCTGCTAGCACAGAAAGTGTATGAAGAGGAAATCGATGTTGCTATTGCCTGCGAACAATATAAGAGCCTGCATCACGGCGTCTGGGAAAAAGACATAACTGGAAAGGTTGCGGTGTGGGCTTGCGGTAATCGAACCTTACAGCAAGCAATGAAGCACCGCGAAGACGATTTTTTGATGACCTCTACATATACAGCTGTTATGCCGCCCCAAGTATGACAACACTAGAGTATTGCAACATGATAGATTGACTGGCGAGAGACGTTAAAGATCGCAACGACAAAATTATTGCTGGCATTTCTGGAGGTATTGCAATGAAACACCGAATTTACTGGAACGGTCATAGAAAAAGTATCGCAGCTGCCTCAACAGATTTACCGAGCATGTGACGCTTCCATGCTAAGACGTGCACACTCTCGGAAGTGAAACCCTAACTACTGGTGGAACGCTGAAATTGCGAAGTATCGTACGAAATGCTTGAAGGCCAGAAAGCGGAGTCAACGCAGAAGAAACATGCCAGAGTATCAACAACGGTACCTCAAATATAAGCAGGCACGCCAAAAGTTGCAGTGGGCCACCACGAAATGTAAAAATTATTGCTTCAAGCGACTCTGTGATGAAGCAGACCAGATCCATGGGGAGGAGCGTACAGGTCCGTTATGTCGGCAATAAAACGTCCCCTCCTATTATGTACCCTAGATTATTGTGGGAGACAGTTTCGACATTGTTCCCCCAACATCCGGAAACAATCTTCCCAATGATACCAATGAGCGTCGAAGACATACCTCCAGTAACCACAGACGAAGTTTTGGACGCGGTGAAAAGGGTCCAGGATACCGAAACGGTGCTGAAACTAGAAATGAGAATGGCACCAATCATATTCACACGGGTGTTCTCAGAATGCCTAAAAGAGCCCGGAGAGTGGAAAATACAAAAGTATTGATCCCGAAGATAGGTAAACCAATAGGTGAATCAACATCCTATAGACCTATCTGTCTTGTGAGTACAACAGGCAAGGTTCTCGAGCGGGTAATCTATAACCGTCTATATCCAATATCCATAAATTGAATAAACAGTTTGGCTTCCGGAAGGCTCGGTCAGTGGTTGATGCTACCAAATTGGTTTTTGAGCCAGCCAGAAAAGCCTAGGACGAAGGGAAATACTGCGCATTGGTGACTAAAAACCCCATTTAAAGCTTACTGGGCAGAAAGCGGTGACTATCAGCTCAACACTGGCAAGGATGCTTCCAAATGTAGGCGGCCCAAAGCAGAGTCAACGATTACTCTTATCGCGAGTCGTCAGGTCTGTACTTTTACACGCGGCACCAGTGTACGTGTCGACGATAAAAATCGAAAAAGATCGCTGACAGCTTCAAGCTTCATATCGATTAAACACTCTCCGACCATATTGCGCCTGTCGAACAAAATCTTATGAAGAGATATGCGTGATTGCGGGGATAATCCCGGTAGATATTCTAATCTATGAGGCAAGTCATCTGTACGAGAATCAGAAAGCGAGCCTAAACGAGCAAAGTGAGCGTATGCGGTCATTGGCTGCATGGCAAACAGCATGGGAACAGGCGGAGAATGGCCGGTGGACACACAAGCTTATTCCTGACTTAAGTATGTGGACTATGAGGAACCACGGTGGGACGAGTTACGATCTGACTCAGTTCTTATCCGGACTTGGTGGATACAGGAATTACCTCTTTAGGCTCGGTCCAGATGAATCACCTGATTGTCCTGGGTGTGAAGGTGCAGCCGAAAATGCAGAAAACGTGTTCTTCGCCAGCCAAAGATTTAAAGGCTCAAGGAGAAAGCTTGAAACAAAGCTAAATACCCGTTTAACGATGGTAAATCTGAAAAGGTATATGGTGCAATCAAATACAGTAGTTGCAATGGTGAAACGGTTCCATCAGCAGCTAAAAGCAGCAGAAGCGCATCGGAGACATAGAAGGGAAGCTACTTCAATTAACGCCACACAAAGCGGTAGCAGCTCGGTTAGAGTGAACAGCTAAGAACTGAACAGTCCGCAAAGCAATACCAGAACGGTGATCCCGCCGGAAGAGTGTGGAGAAGATACGGGAGGTTTTAGTCGGTAAGAGTCCGGCGTGCGTGTCCTAGATTGCTGATGCATATCCATGATGGATTTCCCCAAGTTAGACGGACAGAGGGAGAGATGGACAAACGAACGGACGGACAGACAGACATTGAATCGATTTTGATAAGGTATTGTTTCACACAAAACCCTAAAAAGGCAGAATACGAGAAGCTCGACGTTCCGGATATAAAGGTTTTGTGTTCATCTTGTTTGAGGAACTTCTTATGCCCGTTTTTCCATTCGTACATAGCTTAAAATTTAAAATAGTCCTTCATATATATCAAAGCAGCAAAATATGCACATATGTATATTGAAGCCATAAATTAAACATACATATTTATATGTATATCCACGCATCTTTGTAAATTGATTGCACATATTTGAATATATCTAATACCGCGCAAATTGCAGCTGGTTCTAACGTACATATACAGATACCTATTCAAATTGGTCAATAATCGCAATTCCATTAGCATATACATAGGCATATGTGTATCTACATCGAGTAATCGACACTGATATACAAATAACTAAAACCAGAAAAGCTAAAAAAGGTAAAAGTCAGATGTTCATATGCCTCCCACCGTTCAAGCGAGCCGCCTTTATATGATGATCACGTCATACATATCTGCAATAGTGAGTGCAATAAATTCGTATGAAAAAAAATCCCCTTCCGTAACTTTCTTAATGATAATTGGGTTTCCTTCAAACTTTCCAAAATTATGCTTTGTATGATCGCTAATAATGACATCAATTGTGTATTTCTATGGTGAACTTGAGGGGGGTTTCGGGTCAATTTCTAATATAAAGTAAAATGCTATTTAATAATAGCATCCCATTCCAATATCTGCTCAAACAAAGTATTAACTTTGGGACATTGATTTCGTACAGATGCACCATTTCAAATTTTGTTTGGATAGATAAGTTCTGAGAACGAAACGTGTTTCCCTTTTTGGCGCTCGATTTCAAAAATAGGACCAGTTTCAAAAAGTACTAATTGATCCCTTTCATTGATATATCACTGTGGGGGGCCATATTCTCTGAAACGAAATTTGCTCCCCCCTTCGCATATATGGGGAGCCCTTCTCCCTTAAACTCAACTGAAAATTCCGCCACTTGCTACATGTAAAGGTATTCAACGACCACACATTCTTACCAAATTTCATGACAATTACGTTTCTAAGTAAATTGGGTGTGACAAACAGAGAGTCATTGAACCGATTTTCATATTTGTTTCATACAAAACCTTAAAAAGAACACTTGGTTGAGATGCCACTTCAACGAACCTGTAGGAGTTGGAACAAGCCATTAAAGAAGAATGGCAGCCGATTCTGCAAGAATTCGCCAAAAATTTATTAACTAAATTTAATTTACAGTTTACTTTTTATTTGTTTTTTCAACTGTAGATGTTATTTATGCTGGTTGGATGTTATTTCCAATAATATCCTCTCTCTACACATTGAAATGACCGCTTAGTTTAGATGAATAGTTTTACATAACATTAACACTTCAGTAAAACCAGAAGTAGCTGTTGGAGACATGCATGTGCGATTTTTTGCTCCCGAGTGTAATTGAGGAAACTTTGTTTTTGATGGGGATGCCCCTGAATTGGCTCAAAGTCCTTCAATCATGTGTACTTATGACATTTTATGAATTCGCAGAGCTGGTAAGGTTCCCATAAACTCGGTTTCTTTCTCATCTACTCCACATAAATTCCTAAAGCTGAATTCTCCAAAGTCAATACCGACATCATCACATCTGGGTATTAGAATTCTCCTTAAATTATGGCTTTTGTCTTAGGAAGCCACTGCTGGGTTATATTATATTAAACTATCATACACACATATATAGATACATACTTCTAGTCTTTGGTTAATTTTATTATTTCATAAGTAACAACAAATTAACTTTACACAGGCTGTTCGGAAAGCATGCAATCAACTGCTTTCTCGCATGAAACCGGTTCGTGACAAGTTAGACAGCCCCACCTGGTTAGAGATAGTACAAAAATGCCACGAAGAGAATATCAACCTCTTTTCGAGACAAATTCACAAACTGGGAGATCTAGGGGAATATAATGTGTGGGGATTGGCCTGCACTGAAATGGAGGTCGATATTCTAACCGGAAAATGGCAAATAACACGTGCTGATATATGGGAGGACACTGGCGAAAGCCTGAGCCAACTCATCGACGTTGGACAAATTGAAGGTGGCTTTGTTCAAGGTTTGGGTTATTGGTTAACAGAGAAGCTAGTGTACGACCGCCAAACAGGTGAGCTGATGACATTCAATACTTGGGAATATAAGGTACCTGGTGCGAAGGACATTCCAATTGATTTCCGTATAAAGCTTATCCAAGACAGGCCTAATCCTCATGGATTTCTACGTTCGAAGAGTAAGTAACATCCATTTAAAAATATTTCTGATAAATTTGCCAAGTAAAAATACATGTTTTTAGCAACGGGTGAAATGGGAATTTGCATGTCAATCTCTTCCGTCTTCGCTTTGAGGCATGCATTGAATTCGGCTAGAAAAGACGCTGGCATCAATGAGTGGTATGAGCTCGGTAAGTAAAACATTCGTCATCTGTAGCTTTCTTTTAATTCACTTTAATTCATAGGAGCCCCAACGACCATCGAGGAGATTGTTCTTGCTGCTGGACACACTGCAAAGGATTTCAAGCTGAACGTTTAACACTTTAAAGATGTGGTATTCCACTGAAACTATCAGGTTTCCTAACGCAAATAATGTATTTCACCATAGAGTCACCTCTCAAAAACTAAAAGCCTTTTGTGTTGTTTTTAAATAATTTCATAACAATATCAACATGACTATTTGTTACCGCTTTCAAATAAATTGAAAGTTTTAATAGAATCTTTTAATTAAAGTTTTTTTACATTTACTATGGCAGGGTCGAAAGTAATCATTCTGGAATATATCCATACCCAATACTTCCCCCATTTGCGCTTTAAATTACGTTTTGCGACTCCTCCCTAGATAGGTAGATATTCTTAGGTCTACCGATATAATTCATCTCCAACTTCGTTGTCCCAAATACTACCACATTGACGATCTACCTATCAGGCGAGCTCGTTGAGCATCAGCCTCTCGACCTCATTGCCCCGTTGAATTGCGGTTCCTCCTGAATGTTTGCATTGGTTTTTGCACAGCCCCACCGGCGTAGGTACAGTATGCAAAATTCGTATTCGTACACCCATTTTTTTACCTATTATTTGTTATTTTTAAGTCAAATATAACATTAAGAGATAAATAAATTGTATATTATTATAGCAAATGAAGAGGTTAATTCATGTACATAATAACAAGTATAAAATATATTTTAAACTTAATAATAAAAACAGTAATTCATATAAAACTCAAAACAAAATTCGTATTCGTACACCTACAGACTTCAAAAAATGTGCTAGAAATATAGTGTTAGTACTTCGTGGGAAATCCTTTTTGTTTTATTATTGCTCTAAGCCTATTTGGCATTGATTGAACTAATTTTTGGGTTAAGTTCGGTGAAATATTTTGCCATTCGGTCTGCAAGGCAGTTTTCAGGTCTTCTTTATTCTTAATACTGTAATTTTTTAGATTCTTCTTGAAAATAGACCATAAATTGTCTATTGGGTTAACGTCAGGACTCTGTGGAGGCGTGTTTAAACACTTTCGACAATTGTAGAGTAGCCAAAGCCGCGTGTGAAGTTCCGTATGCTTCGGATCATTGTCCTGTTGAAATATATACTTCCTACGAATTCCTAAATTTTGTGCACTCTGATGTAAATTAGTTTTAAGAATTTGCACATATTGCTTCGCGTTCATTATTCCATCAATAAAATGCAAGTTTCCAACACCAGAAGCTGCAAAACATCCCCAAATCATCAACGAGCCACCTCCATGCTTAAATGTAGGAAGCATGTTTTTTGGATATAGCCTCGTATTTTTTTCTCGCCATATACGAACCCGTCCGTCCGACAACTTTAGATTAATTTTGCACTTGTCTGAAAAAATTATTCGTTTCCAATAACGAAAATCCTTGTTTAGATATCTTTTTGCAAAGTTTAACCGTTTTCTTCTATTGACATTATTGATAAATGGCTTAGAAGCGGGAGTCCGGCTCTGTATACCGAATCTACGCAAATAATTCCGAACACTTTGGGGTGTAATTTTAATTTGGAACTGGTTTTGCAAAAGTCCTGCTAATTTCACTGCACTTATCGTGTTATCCTGTCGAACAACACGCCGAACAAAGGATTGGTGTCTCCTTAACAAAATTAATCTGTTTCCATTTCTTTTTTTCTTCTCGATTCTACCAGACGAATTGTAAATCTTTACTACAGATTGAATTGTCGAGTGACTCCTATGCATAATTTTTGCGATTTGTCTCAAGGATTTACCATCCTTGTATAGCTGTATCACTATCTTACGATCACTGTTCGAAAATTCACTACCTTTTCGACTCATTTGGAAAATTTGTTAAAGAATCAACTCTTTATTTGTAATTCCCAAAACACTTTAGCTCGAACTGTCAACCACACTTTTTCAAGAATTTACCGTTAGAATTTTATAGTGCAAAATGATTAGTATCGTACAGGGATTGAGTTCAAGCCGCTAGTCGGGGTGTACGAATACGAATTTTGCTTCGATTGAATTTGGAAATTGTTCTCTTGAACAAACGGATGTAAATAAAATTTAAGATTAATGTTCTATAACAACTACATACATATTTATGTAAAAAATTGTTATATAAGATTGAACGAATTTTCTATCATTTCTCAGAAATAACCCAAAAACCCGCAAAATATAGGATGTACGAATACGAATTTTGCATACTGTATATACTTGGATCGCATTAAATGTAATGGTAATAAAGCTTAAGTAGAATCTCGTTGAAGATCAAATAAGAGAATATAAAATAACAAAATGAAAACGAGACCGTATGTATACCTCACAGCTCTGATGAGGTGTGAGCAGGAGATAAATGAACACTGGTAACAGTAAAAACATACATCCGAAGCAGTTATTATATTTACTGCCCCAACAAAATTTAACTGACTGCCCTGTATAATACAGAAGTGTAGCGTTCCGTTCTAACTGTAGTAACAGTGAAAGGAAATATGCGGAAATGCAGAAAAGTTACCACTGGCAACGGTGTTCTTCATTAAGCAAGATTATCTGTGGGAGCTGCTTACAGCTTATTGAAATCAGGGTTAATTCAAAAAGCGAAACGGACAAAACCAAAACAACAGTAAGTAAGTCGGGAAATCGGAAGTTGAACGCTTCAGGTATGAAAGGTTTTGTGCATTGTTTACATAACCACATTTAAGTGGGCATTCGTCCCATTTTTGCCTAACTCATAATGTTTATGGATTTATAATAGTTTGTCAGACTATTCACTTTAGTATAATACTGACATTCAAAGTCCTAAAATGCACGAAATTTGCACAAAAGTAACTTTCTTAGTGCAATTTTCACCAAAATTGGCAGTACCATCATGCTCTATGTTTTTGCTCGTCGCAACTGGAAAACATCGGCACCAAAGATTTGATGTCTGATGCGTCCGTAGGCAGGGCAATTACATAGTAAATGTTCCGTGGATTCCGCTTCCTCATTACAGGAGGGACACGTATTATTTTGAATAACTCCTATTTTGAACATATGTCCAGCTAGTCGTCCTGCTTTTCGACAGGATAAACTGCGCGGTATGCATGTTAGGTTCTGACTGGACAAATTTGGTGTGTGTAGCAGCATTTAGGCTCCACCACCTCTCATTGTGGGAAGCCAGTGCTGCTGATACTCTAATTGATGCTTCCGGTCCTGACATGGGGGAGATTGAAACAGTAACTTATATACATGCAAAAGGAGGGTGTAAATTTTTTTTCAATAAATATACTCATGTGGGGTATTAAATGAAAGGTCTCGGTTAGTAATTTCCGAAGCTGGTCTTAGTTTTGACATTTGGTGGAAAGGCGGGGAGTTCGGGGGGTAGAAAGTGATCGTTTATTTAACGGGGCCATTGTCAGAAATCGCCCAATCGAAAAATCTGAATAAAAATCAAGATGGTTCCACTATATGGTGGCTAGGCTTCGAAATACCTTCCATATCGATATCCCTTCAAATAAAGTTAATAATAGTATGTTACTATAATTTTCAGTAATTGGCTGCAGAACCCCCTTAAGTTCATCCTAGCACGCGAAATTTTGCAGCAATGTAGAGCTTCATCCTTCCAAGTTTGGTGGAAATCGCACAATTACTGGCAATATTATAATAGGTCGAAGTTGTCACTTGGAAATCCAAGATTTTGAATGTCAATATCACCCGAAAGTGGATATTCTCACATAATATATGCGTATACTGCGTGTTACGTACTAATGGGACAAATTCACACTCAAATGTCTTTATAAAGGAAATATACCAAATCTTTCATACCGGAAGCGTCCAGCTTCCGGTTTCCCGACTTGTTGTGAATAATACCATTGCGGTTTTATTTGGATTAACTGAAAGACCATGCCTTAGGTACCAACTAACTATCAGATCAACAGCACGTTGTATACTTCTACACCCCGTTCTAAGATCCCGATCAACAACAAGCACAGTCACTTCGCCAGCATAAGCTTGAGCATGTATTGGCAAATTTTTCAGTTCGCATAGTAGTGAATCGATTAGCATACTCTTCAGAAGTGTCGACAGCACACCTCCTTGGGACTTTCAACCAGTCTCTCCAAACCTTTCAGCAAGAATGAAGTTAAATGGATCTGTATGAAGTTCTTTAGAATCGAATACTCATCTTTCTCAGGCTTCTTTATGAGGACTACATTAACCTTGAGGTAGGCGCATAGTCCAGAGCAAGACTTCCTAGAAAAATATTTTTTAGCAATCGTTCTAAGTGCTCCATACCCTTTTTAGTATTGCTGGATAGATGCCATGCATGCCAGGTGCTTTGAAGTGTTCAAAGGACAGTATGACAGCTTTCAACTTTTCATTGGTAACAACCGCTTTCCCAGTGTTCTGATTCACCTTGCAGCACTTGCGTGCTAAAGGGGTAGCAAGAACCGTCTCCTCCCCCCTATCACTTCCCTCACCCGTTCTCCCGGAGAGGGTCTTTACTGATTCCTCCTTGGAGCTCGTTTTTCTAAGAGAGTCTAACTTGATCGACTCATCCTTTTTAAGGACTCTGCATAGCGTTGAAGTCTCTCTTTTGCCTGCCAGTTCCTCACAGTAAACCCTAAAGGAGTCTTGTTTTAAACACCTAACGACCCTCTTATATTCAAGCTCAGTTCAGGAAGTTTATGCGGTCTTTGTTTTTATTGCTTTTGCAAGCACCGTTCAGAAGTCGTCTGGTTGAGCTGTACTTTATTGTCGAGGATTCATTGGTCTTTGCATTGCAGACTGTTCACTTGCAATAGTCAGATTGAATTCTAGGCATCGGTGATCTGACAGTGAGACTTCGTCTGGCACTCGCCAGTGTGTAATCAACTCTAACACTGTTGAGGTACAGGTTGTTAATTCAATTACTTCACTTCTTGTCGGTCCCACGAACGTAAGGGCGCACCCTATGTTTGCAGTTGTGAGACCAGTTTAAGTGATGAAATCAAATAGCTTCTCTCCTCTTGGATTGTATTTGCTACTGCCCCAACAAATATTTTCAGCGTTCGCATGGCAACCTATTAAGAGCTCGAGACCACTTGATTCTGCATAGACTACCAGATCCCTTAGTTCTTGCGTCGACGGAGGATACAAAGAATCATAGGGTAAATAAGCGTAGGTAACTATGATGTTTTTCCTCTCGCCATTAATTTGGTATTGTACGATGACCGTAATTAAGTCATGGGAACAGAACTGTCTCAGGATGGTTGCCTTTAACCGTCTTGACTTCAGAATTCAAGCTCTCGATCTGGTTCCCATGTCCTCATCCATGAAGGGGTTCATCTCATCCCGCCGAGCATTCGTCTGTTTTCCACTTAACGTCTTCACTGGTTTGTGGTGTTCGGTTTGCATAGATTCGATCACTCGAACTAGCATCAGGTCAAGTGGGAGAGCGCCCCCAAGATGCTGCAATTTGCTCTATATTGTGTGAGTCGAAAACCATCATTGTTCTTCGCTCTCAAAATGGAGATGATGCTCTACAGTTTCCTGATATGATTGAATTTCAATCTATCTAGAAACAAGTGGGAATACCGGAAGCTCGCGTTTCAGGTATAAAGGTTTTGTGTTTATCTTATGTAAGAAACTTCAACGCACATTTTTCTATCCGTATAAGTTAACTAAATTGATAAATTTACAGGTTTAAAAATATTTTTTTATTCGGGATGAACCCCTCTATTTTCTTTGAGTTTACAGAATGACCTAAACTAACTAAATACTAATTACGATAATGTCACTTAGCCTAAATTTGCTGATTACGAATTTGTATACACTATATATATCACTGTAAATTCAAGTAAATGCACCAGACACTGAGTCTGCATATTTACTCAGGTTGCATTTTCATGTGTTAACTTATATAGCTACAAATCCAACATATTCTTTCATATTTTTCCAAATTACAAAACATACATACATATTACAACCACCCTAAACAAACAAATTGCCTATTTCCGAATACTGCACATATATATACACGTATATAAATTGAAATAATAATATAAATTGTACACATATTTCCGATTTACTTAGTGCGAAAAACCTGTCCCCTTCCAGTTTGCCAACAGGCGTGGCCACGGCACCTCACACGCCCTCCTAGTTCTCAAAACCGACATCCTAACCTAGTTAAACAAAAGCATCCCCACCACCGCTTGCCTCCTTGATATCCAAAAAGCCTTCGATACAGTCTGGCACGAAGGCCTCACCTACAAACTCTCCCACATTTTCAAATTCCATCCGCAATTATGCAAACTGATCATCAACTACCTGTCCGACCGTCAAGCCCGAGTACGTATCCACGATACCCTATCCGACCCATACAATCCTCCAGCAGGCATCCCCCAAGGCTCAGTACTGTCAGCAACTCTATTTTCCCTTTACACCGCCGATATACCACTCCAACACCCCACCAACTCTCCCCTAACGGTCAAAACCGTCCAATACGCTGACGACTTGATTCTTTACACCTCGTCCCGAAACATACAATCCGCCCAAAACCGCATCAGTACCACAATCCTAACGCTCAACAAATTCCTCCAATCCTGGAAACTCCTTCTCAACCCCAGCAAATGTGAAGCCATCGTCTTCCGCGGTAGAGCCACCTTTACCCGCAAGATGCGAGCCGACACCCGCAACCTCAAGATCAAAATCGGAACATCCACCATTCCCTCCGTCCAATCCACTAAATACCTGGGAATAACCCTCAATACCCGCCTATCACCCGTGCCCCAGGTAAATTCCATCATCACAAAAACTCTAACAGGACTAAAAACCTTATGGCCCATCCTTAAGAAAGACTCCGCTATCTCCCCCAAAGTCAAACTCTACGACTACAAGCAGCTGATCCGTCCCCTAATCACATATGGATTCGTCGCATGGTGCGACGTCTCTTCATCCCAAATGGAACGTCTATGAGTGCGTGAAAGGAGGTTCTTCCGCCTATCCCTCTCCCAATCATATCTCCACCCCAACCAAGCCGTCTATAACGAGGTAAAATGCTCCCGCATAGACCAGATCCTCTTCACCTCAGTGACCAAATTCCTCACCAAATGCCAAACCCACGAAAATAGCCTCATCCAGTTCTACTCCCACATCCGCAACCATAACACGAACCCCCCATACCGTCACTATTCCCTCCCTGCAGACCTCCTAACCCTGTCCTCTCAGAACAGCAGCTATCACAACGGCAAACTGATATTATTTAACCGCCCATACGATCGACATCGGCCTGGCCTCGTCTACTCCACCGCCCAATAACAACACCATCCCCTATATGTATCCTTCCTCCACCCATTCACGCAAAACAATAATCTCGCCGCATAAACTATAAAATAAGAGGGGTTTTTCCTGACTTTCCCCTCTATAGCATAAGTCTTAGGATAAGTTAGTATTACCTTAATTTAAGTCCAGTAATTAACGAAATGTTAGTCTCTAGGAAAAGTTCTATACTGTTAGAGATAAGTTTAGTATTAAGTTTAGCCATAAGCTATGTACAAACCAAATATGATCAATAAATTGAATGTGTTAACAAAAAAGTGCGAAAAACCATACATATGTACATATATAGTGCGTATATTAAATGCGGCTGGTTTAGTGTACAAATTAATCCATTTGAATTACTACTATACCTACATACACACATGTCACATGGTGTAATTGATATACAAATGACGAAACTAAAACATTCATATGCATTCACTTCACTAATTGGGCCCTTTCATTTGAAACCTCACATGACCACAATTTATGAAAAGAAATGTTGCACCCTCCATTCACATGTATGGAGAACCCCCCTTAAACTTAACACAAAATGGCGCCACTTCCAACATGTAAAGGGAATAACAGATCACATGTTTTTACCAATTTTCATGATAATCAGTCTTGCTGTTTCCGAATAAATCGGGTGTGACAGGCAGGCAGGCAGACAGACAGACGGACAGACAGACATCGATTCGATTCTAATAGGGTTTTATGTTTACGCAAAATCTTAAAAAATGGAGCACCATATGGTGACTCCCCCTGAGCACATTCAGACTCTTTTGGTCCAGTTCGAATACCAATCTAAGGCTCTCCAGGTATGTAGATTTGTCCTTCCTGGTGTGGCGGCAGATCGGAGGCGCGACATCATAGATGGGTGGTATATCGGATATCGGTTTAGAACTGTCTGAGCATTCAGACACCTATAATCTCCGCATGGCCGCCATTCGCCGTTTGGCTTAGGGACCATGTGGAGCGGAGAAGACCAACAACTGTTTGATGGTCTGCAGATATCCTATTTCATCAAATTTTCAAACTCCCTCTTCGCAACAGCAAGCTTCTTGGGTGAAAGAGGACGCATCTTGGTGAGCCGGTGGTATTGATATAGTGCTGCACATCGTGCTTCACCGGCTTGGAGAAACTTCTTTCCGTAGTGATGTTGCGAAACTTTCGGAGGAGTGCGCGGATGCGATGGTTGCGAACGTTCTCGAAAATTATCAACGGAATGTCATCTCGGCATGTGGAAATCTTCCCTGACGTCTGTAACGAGGTTGCTGAGTCTATTGACGTCCTGTTCTGCGAATCAACCGGCAGCCCATAGCGACACAGGAAGTCTGCCCCTAATATGGGGATGCTGATGTCCGCTAAAATGAAGCGCCGCGAAAACGTTCGGCGGAGTCCGAGACTCACGTCCACCTGCCTATAGGCATAGGTCCTGATGGGAGATGAGGTCCTGTCCGCTAAACGCAGGTTTTCAGGATAAGAATGTTCGGACGGAGTACAGGGAGAACCGACACCTCAGCGCCCGTGTCGAGCAGGAAACAACATCTGCTTAGGGGGTCAAAGATTGTAAGGTGGCGTGGTACTGCGCTTCGGGTAGCCATCGCCGAGGCACCCAGTGAGCCTAGTTTTTTACTGCGCGAAATGTGCAGGCGGCGCGATATCTTGGGCTGCACATCAATGAAGGCAAGACAAAATATATGGTGGCAACGTCAGCACCGAGGACGAATCAACCAACAACATCAAACCGCACTGGTCAAACACAAACACGAAGAAGAATAAGGATAGGAGAATACAACTTTGAGACCGTTGACAATTTCTCCTATCTAGGGTCGAAAATCACAACCGATAACAACTACGATGATGAAATCCGCGCACGGTTGTTGTCAGCCAACAGAGCCTATTTCAGCTTGCAAAGACTGTTCCGCTCGAAACGTCTCACCAGAGGGTCAAAGCTCTTACTGTACAAGACTATGATCTTGCCAGTCCTCATGTATTCCTCGGAAACTTGGGTTCTTAGCAAGAAAAATTGCGAACTCTTGGCCGCGTTCGAGAGAAGAATCCTCCGAAGAATTTTTGGCCCCCTACATGAGGGTGGACGATTCCGTAGCCTACACAATGACGAAATCTATAAGCGATACCATGACCGTCCGGTTGTGGATAAAATCCGGCTCAATAGGTTACGGTGGGCGGGTCACTTAATCCGTATGGATGAGGATGATCCCACCCGGAAAGTCTATAAGGGCAATATCTATGGTAGAAAAAGAAGACGAGGCAGACCCTGCCTAAGATGGAGCGATGGCGTGGGCCAGGACGCCAGACAGCTTTTAGGGATATCGAATTGGTGGACCTCGGCGCAAAACCGGGATGTCTGGAGTTCCTTATTAAGGAAGGCCTAGACCGGATACCGGTTGTTGCGCCGTTGATGATGATGATGAAATGTGCATCCGGTGGTATATTTAGTCGCTTAGGCTCCGTATTTTCGATGGTACCGGCAAACGGTCTAAGTCGATGGGGATCCCGGTGGACCCAAACGTCACCTTAGGGAAGCAAACCTCGACCGTGAATGCGCTCGAGATATACGAGAGACTTTAGCAGCTCCGAGCCGACCTTATCCTCACCTAGCTGCTTCATTTCTCGCAGTAACTTTCATTCAGCAAGTGATCAGCTGCTTCTTCAAGCGTACGTACGAGTACTCCCGCAAATTGCGCCTCCAATCGGCGAAATCATGCAGTCGGATTGCGTCGCCAAAAGGTTCGTTGATGCCTCAGATACTGCGGTAGGCGCCATTCTGCACCAACGAGTGAATCAAATTTGGCAACCGTTGGGCGCCTACGATCGAGAACTACTCGCCCCATACCTCGTTATAAAATACTTCCGTTTCTCCCTTGAGGGGTTCACGGACAACAAGCCCCTTACATTCGCGCTTAGACAAAAGCCCGACAAAACGTCCCCTCGCCAACTTAGGCACTTGAGTTATATAAGCCAATTTACTTCTGATATCCAGTATGTGTCTGGTAAAGACAATGTTGTCGCAGACGCTTTATCTCGAATTTCGGAAGGCACAGTCCCCGTCTCGGTCGATTATACGACAATGGCCGAGGGCACAAAAAAACGACACAAAGCTTTAGAGCCTGAATTTCAAATATAAATCCAAGGAGCTTCCTATTTTCGGCTCAAACTCTTACTTACTCTGGGAGACCTCGAATAAGGGACCCAGGCCATTCATTCCGGCCGATTTTCGGAGGGAAGTATTCCACGCGATTCACGATCTCGTGCACCCAGACATCAAGACAATGAACCGGCAAGTCACCGAAAAATATGTCTGACCGTCCATGAACAAGGACGTAAATTCTTGGGCCAGACATTGCATCGCGTCCCAGAAGTGCACAATCAGCAACCACGTTCGAATATAAGCTTTCCTCTATCAATCAAGCGCTTTCACACCATCCATCTCGACATCATTGGCTCTTTGCGAGATTCTCACGGATTCAAGCATTGCCTCACAATCATCGACAGGTATACGCATTGAAGCAATACCTCTCGACCGAGGTCCTTTGTCGAGAATAAATTCCGCGCTTTGGTGTTTCAGCCGTCATCATCACGTCTCCTTGGCTTTAAACGGCGTAGGACTACTGCATACCATCCACAGTCCAGTGGTATACTGGAACGTTAGCACCGGACGATGAAGACAGCTCTAATTGCCCGCGACGATCCATCGTGGTCGCGGTCCTTGCCTTTCGTCCTCCTCGGCCTCCGTACAGCCCAGCCAGAGGAGTTCGCGGCCAGCCCAGCGGAGATGATTTACGGGGAGAATCTACGCCTCCCCGCCGATCCTGTTCTGGACATCAGAACAGGGTTAAACGACTTGGGAATGCTGCGTATGTTCAAACTTGACGTCCGAGGCGGGTCTAAGTGGGTTTCCTTGTTGAGGCTGAGGGCCTTCGACGAGCCGGTCGCTGCTACGAATGAGCGCCCGCGAAGCGTCAGATTCGCCCGGTAACCCCCATTGGCGGAATCCCGCGGACGGTTTGTTTCGCTGAACCCGCGCGGTTTCATCTGGGGGCGGAGTGATGAGGCGGCACATCGGAGGCGCAAACCTAAGCACCTACGTGAATTCGCCTCCATGGCTGCATTCAATGGCCGCAGAAACAGCTGACGGACTGCCATGAGACGGGGGAGAGTTGAATCACGTCCGCCGACCGGAGAGAAAGAAATGTAATGTTAACGGATTGAATATATCGGAGCTCAAAATGGAAATTTAATGTTAACGGATTGAACAATATTGGAAGTTAAAATATAATACGGTGACGTTGTTATTAATATAATAGTGTTTAAATTTCGTGACGCCAAACTGCCATTCATGATCTTCACCCTCCAGTGTCCGAAGTCCATGCCCGGGTTCTGTTCACTCCACACGCGATGATGTCCTCTGCCTTCATTTGAGGGCCCGGTAACCAACATCCGACATGTTCTGTCCTGCGCAGTTCAGTGTTGACAATAGCGAACTTGGGCAGACCGCCAGAACTCAAAGGATTACCTGCTGGAGCTATTTTAAGTAGCTTCAACAGTACATTCCAGTCCATCGCGAAAACCTTGATTATTAATTAAATTTTGGCTTCCTTGCCATTCTTAGAGAAAACTCCCACGGCAGCAGTCAGAACTGAAGCTACAGACTGGGCGTACGTCCTCTTCCTTCCCGCCTTCGTTTCCGTAATCCTATGGGAGGCGCCTGCTTCATTCATTCATTATTCTCTCTCGCTGATTTGATCACCTTCCGGCACATCCCCGCGAATGTAGGCCCTGGTGCGGAGCACAGTAAAGCATTGGCCACCGCAGATGTATTGATCTTACGCTTGTTGCTTGCATTACCGCTGACGGAAGAGTCTAGTGTGTCCGCCGAATATTCCGCTCCCTTGCGTCCGATTTTTTTAGACATTACCGCACCTAGTGGTCCTCATTCCCAAGGTGCTTCATCTTCCTTCGCAGTGTCTTCTTTTGCCGACGGCTTGAGACCTTTTCGGGTTAACAGTGTCCGCTTGGGCCCATTTCCACATACGGCGGATTTCCAGTTTCTCCCAAATTAAGAGTTTCCGAGCTTCCTTTCTGGCTAGCTTCGTCGTAGGCACTAAATGTAAGCATTCCATTGAGTCGGAAAGCATGCCTTCTACAGATTTATCCATAAGGGGGCAAGAATATGGTGAGGCCTCTAAAATCCGCTCCAGGCCTGCATCCAAAGTCTGTGACTTCTTACCATTTGGAGATTTTAAATTCCTTGTTCCCATATTCATATTTGAACACACTTAGTGTAGTAGTAAACTACTACAGACTCCTATAGTATAGTCTATATTACTGCAAAATTTGATGAATCTAGGATAAAACTGTACTTATAATAAATATGGAAATATAATATTATTAATTTTATTTAAACAGGTGTCGGTATGAAGAGCACTTTGCGGCCTTAGATACCATGTGCATGAACCACCATATTTTTTTTAGATAGTTGGGTTAGACAGTTTCTGAAAGCGGGTCATTGAAGTAACAGACTTTTTCGGACCCCTGCACTCCTCCCCTTTGCAACCAATGCCAAAACTTATATCAGTTTTGGAAAGCACTGTTCGAGACCTTTCATTCCCTATGTTTCACCTAATATCAAAAGTACTAAGAGCCCTCTCATCAACCCCACATTACCATATTCTGTAAATAAAAATTTACGGCCCCTTTCACCCTTTTGTTCCTTAGAATTAACAATCGTCACATGTTGTATGTAAACACAGACCACATGTTCTTACCAAATTTCGTGACAAGAGCGGGTGTTGACGGACAGACAGACAGACGGACATTGAATCGATTCCAATAAGGCTTTGTTTCGCACATAAAAATGGTCACTGGTTGGTTATTGTTTGGATTACGAAGTGCACGTATGTAAACTCGTACCCATATTTCCGGTTTACGTCGTGCACAAAAGGATACGTATGCACATACAATATATAGTACGTATATTATAATATATACGGCTGGTTTAATATACAAATATATCTATCTGAATTAGGCACTACCCGCAAACGCACGCACGCATATACTATATACCTATATACACACATGTCTGGTTGGAGTAATTGATATTCATATACAAATGACTAAAAAACTAAAACAAAATAATTCTTTCCGACCCCATTCATAAGAACTCATTTCGTCGTCGTATTGATGAATTGATATGTGATGATGACGTCATACAGGTTGTAGAATGCACGAAATTCACAAAAATGGCAAAGTTTGATCCGCAATTACTTTGTTAATAATGATTGGATTTTCTTCAAGCTTGACCAAATTGTACATTATATCATTACACCTATGCCAAAGTTTGTACTTCTTGGATGAACATAATCGGGGTAGCCAAAATGTGGAAATATACTATTAACTTTATTTGTGCAGATATTGGAACCAGATGTATTTTGAGGCCTAGATTTCGTAGAGATGCACTACTGCGATTTCTTTTTCAGATTTTTCGGTTGGATAGGTTCACTTTTCGTGGGTGATATTTTGAGCCCCCACGCCCCTGCATTTCATCCAATATTAAATATGGAACCAGTATCGAAAAGTACTAATTGAGCCCTTTCATTTGGTGCCCCAATAGCCACATGTTATGAAAAAAAAAATGTTACACCCTCACATGGGCGGGGTGCCCCCCCCCTTAAACTTAACCCAAAATGGCGCCATTTGCTGTATGTAAAGGGAACAGCAGATCACACACTCCTACCCATTTTCGTAACAATCGGTCAAGCAGTTTCCAAATAAATCGGGTGTGACCGACAGACAGAAAGACGGACAGACAGACACACAGATGGACAGACAGACATCAAAGCGAGTCTAATAAGGTTTTGGTTCACACAACACCTTAAAAAGTTAAATGTAAGCAATTATTATATATTGAGAGGAGTGTAATGTGTGATGCCACACTTACCGCCATATATATATGCTGATGAAGTTTGTTTTCTAAGGTTTTGTGTAAACACAAAACCTTTTCAAAATTGGTTTACTGTCTGTCTGTCTGTCTTTTTTTTTTTGGATGGGGTGGAAATCTTCGAAAGGCACTGGCCTGGACACAACAGCGTGTGGGATTTTTACCCACTAAAACCACCCCCGACTCCCTCCCTGCCCCGCGGAACCACCATCAGGTATTACATCACGGGGCGGAGTCAGCTCACTCTAGCTTTGTCACCTTTCTTCTATACGCGGCGCACGTGACCGCATTTTTCTCCTCTCCTCTGCTTTTCGCAGTTTATTTTGGATAGATGCGATCATGGAGTTTACCGCATCCCAATTCTCATGATGTGCTAGCATTTTCGGCACCAGATTTTCTGGTACCAGCACCTCTCCTAGAGTCTCCTCTAGATTCCTCCTCTTTTCCACAAATCTCGGACAGTGGAAGAATACATGCTCTGGGTCCTCTGGGACTCCATTCCAATTTGGACAATCGGGTGAGGTCTCCAATTTAAACCTGTGAAGGTATTGAAGATATCCTACGTGCCCCGTGAGAAACTGGGTGAGATTATAACTAATCTCACCGTGTAGTCTCTCCAACCACTCCTTGATGGCAGGAATGAGCCTGTCCACCGGCCCTTTCCCGAGCATTCCCACCGCTCTTGCCATCTATTGATGGATCTCTCCCTTTCAGTCTTCTTCGTCCGCGATGAGGAAGAGGTTGGCTTTGCATTGTATATGTTCGCCATCTAATCTGCCAAGATGTCAATCGGCATCATTCCAGAGATGACGAATGCTGCATCATCTGATACAGTCCTGAAGGCAGAGCATACCCTCAGGGCAGTCCTCCTGTAGACTGAACTCAGTTTGGTAGCGTTCCCTGACATCCACAACGCCTCCCTCCAAACTGGGATTGCATAGAGCATGATCGAGGCCACCACCCTGGCTATAAGCAACCTAGAGGTATGCCGTGGCCCTCCAATGTTCGGCATCATCCTTGCCAGGGCCATACTTGCAGTGGATGATTTGTCGCAAACATACCGCACATGTTGCTTATAGCTAAGCTTCCCGTCTATCACCACTCCCAAGTATTTGATGGTCGGCTTGGAAGTGATGATATGATTCCCGATTCTAATACAGGCGTAATTTCTCTTCCGGCGCTTAGTGATGAGGACCGCTTGCGTTTTTAAGGTTTTGTGTAAACACAAAACCTTATTAAAATCGGTTGACTGTCTGTCTATCTGTCTTTCCGTCTTTTTTTTTTTTTTTTTTTTTGTTGAGGAGGTGGAAATCTTCAAAAAGACACTGGTCTGGACACACCAGCGTGTGGGATTTTTACCCACTAAAACCACCCCCGACTCCCTCCCTGCCCCGCGGAACCACCATAAGGTATTACATCACGGGGCGGAGTCAGCTCACTCTAGCTTTGTCACCTTTCTTCTATACGCGGCGCACGTGACCGCGTTTTTCTCCTCTCCTCTGCTTTTCGCAGTTTATTTTGGATAGATGCGATCATGGAGTTTACCGCATCCCAATTCTCTTGATGTGCTAGCATTTTCGGCACCAGATTTTCTGGTACCAGCACCTCCCCTAGAGTCTCCTCTAGATTCCTCCTTTCTTCCACAAATCTCGGACATTGGAAGAATACATGCTCTGGGTCCTCTGGGACTCCATTGCAATTTGGACAATCGGGTGAGGTCTCCAATTTAAACCTGTGAAGGTATTGGAGATATCCTCCGTGCCCCGTGAGAAACTGGGTGAGATTATAATTAATCTCACCGTGTCGTCTCTCCAACCACTCCTTGATGGCAGGAATGAGCCTGTGCGTCCACCGGCCCTTTCCCGAGCGTTCCCACCGCTCTTGCCATCTATTTATGGATCTCTCCCTTTCAGTCTTCCTCGTCCGCGATGAGGAAGAGGTTGGCTTTGCATTGTATATGTTCGCCATCTCATCTGCCAAGATGTCAATCGGCATCATTCCAGAGATGACGAATGCTGCATCATCTGAGACAGTCCTGAAGGCAGAGCATACCCTCAGGGCTGTCCTCCTGTAGACTGAACTCAGTTTGGTAGCGTTCCCTGACATCCACAACGCCTCCCTCCAAACTGGGGTCGCATAGAGCATGATCGAGGTCACCACCCTGGCTATAAGCAACCTAGAGGTATGCCGTGGCCCTCCAATGTTCGGCATCATCCTTGCCAGGGCCATACTTGCAGTGGATGATTTGTCGCAAACATACCGCACATGTTGCTTATAGCTAAGCTTCCTGTCTATCACCACTCCCAAGTATTTGATGGTCGGCTTGGAAGTGACGATATGATTCCCGATTCTAATACAGGCGTAATCTCTCTTCCGGCGCTTAGTGATGAGGACCGCTTCCGTTTTTTCCTCCGCAAGTGTCAGACCAGAGCTCTTTAGCCAACTTTTAACAGCACCGATTGCCTCACTTGAGTATAACTCAGCATCTTCAAGATGCTTTGCGACAACAACCAGCGCTATGTCGTCAGCGTAACCCACCACTGTGGCTTCCCCCGGAAGGGGAAGATTAAATACATCGTTGTACATGATGTTCCACAGTAGTGGGCCCAATACGGAGCCCTGCGGGACACCCGCGGAAACAACGTACTCCTGCGGTCCGTCATCGGTGTCATACCAGAGCCTCCTTTCAGTTAAATAACTATCGACGATAGCAGCGAGATAGGCGGGAATACCAACCTTCGCTAAAGATTTCCGTATTAGACTCCAATTGGCCGAATTGAATGCATTTTTCACATCCAGGGTTACTACCACGCAATATTTGCTGGTACTACCCTTTCCGTGAATTGCATCTTCGGCCAAGCCAGTAACCAATTTGATTGCATCAATGGTTGATCTGGCTTTACGGAACCCATACTGCCGATCCGAAAGGCCGCTTTGGCTTTCAACAACCGGGAGTAATCTATTGTAGACCACCCGCTCTAGCATTTTCCCCACCGTGTCCAGGAGACATATGGCTCGATATGAGGATGGTTCACCTGGAGGTTTACCTGGTTTAGGCAGAAGTACCAACTTCTGCCGCTTCCATGCCATTGGAAATATCCCCTCGGACATGCACGCTTCGAACAACTCAGCGAACATGTCCGGTCTGGATTTCACGGCAAGCTTAAGGGCCTTATTCGGTACTCCGTCCAGACCCGGCGCTTTGTTGTCTCCTATTCTACCGCAGATATCCAACAGCTCGTCTCTGGTGACTGGCGGAATTGCCGCCACATTCAGAGGTGGTTGGAATGTGTCGGTGCTCTCCCCTTGCTGGGGGAATAACCCCTGGATGATTTTTAGCAAGAGGGTGGGGCACGTGATCTGCGGAGATGAACGGCCTCTGAATCGTCCCATCACGATTCTGTAGGCATTCCCCCACGGGTTTATGTTCGCTTCTGAGCAGAGCTCCTTAAAGCACTCCCTCTTGCTTCGCTGGATGGCGAGCTTGAGGCTTTTGCGGGCTGCCTTATAGGCGCGCTCCTTTTGTCCCTGTTCGACTCTACCTACCGCCCTCTGAGCCACTCTTCTGGCTCGGTGGCAGGCTGATCGAAGGCCGGTCAGTTCATCATTCCACCAGTAGTTTGGTCTTCTACTGGGGAATGAACACCTTCTAGGCATGGACGCGTCACACGCTTTGGCAATGCATTGAGCCAGATGGACGGCTCTTTCCGTAGAGGTGCCTGCTTTATCAGGCTGATCTAACCACACCTCTATGAAGGTCTCCTCATCCAAAGATTTTGCAGACCAGCCTGAAATCTTTCTCGGTTTCGGGCATGATAGCTCTTTGGCCTGTGGCTCGACACATGTCTCAAAGAAGATTGCCTGGTGATCGCTGTGGGTGTAGCGTTCACTGACGCACCAGGACATACCACGCGCCAGCGAAGGGCTGACAAAGGTCAGGTCTACAACCGAGCCTGACCCCCCTTTCTGGAAGGTGTTTACAGCACCTTCGTTGGCCAGAACCATGTCCATCTGCGCAAAAGCTTCTAATAAACTGCGCCCCCTAGCATTTGATTCCCTACTACCCCACTCTAGGGCCCAAGCATTGAAATCACCAGCAATCACCTTTGGACTACGTCCCCTCGCGTCGAGAACAAGGTTATCAAGCATTTGCTCGAATTCAGACAGTGTCAAACTTGGCGGGGCGTAGCAGCTGTATACATATACACCACTTATTTTCGCCCACACGAAGCCACTGCCTGCTTGACTTGCAGTACATTGTATGGCCTGTCGACCGCAAGCCCATATCGCCGCTCCCCCAGTCGAATCTTTGACCCATATGCCACCGTGACGGTGTCTATACGGTTCGCTTATGATGGCGATTTCCATCTCAGATTCGAACGTGGCCTGCTCAAGTAAATCCTGAGCGACCCTGCAATGATTGAGGTTTATTTGGATAAACCTCATTTTCTCATTGCAGTGAGCGCCTTCCTAAATTCCGGACATTTACCACTTCCGGCAATATGCCGGTTATCTTGTCCCTCTTTTACTTCGCACAATAGGCATTTGGGGTCCCTATTGCACTCTCTGGCAATATGACCTTTCTCCCCACACCTTCTGCATCGATCGGATCGATCAATGCTGCTGGTGCATGCCTTCGCGAAGTGCCCAAACATAAGGCATTTAAAGCACCTCTTCAGTGAAATTTGTTCCCTTAAACGGCAAACAACCCATCCAATCCGAACCCTTCCGGCAGCCAACAACATCTGTGCCGCCTCCGCTGGTACTCGTATTGTGGCCGTTTGAGTACCACCATAGGCTTTTCGCAAGCCCACAACTGACTCCTCGGTGAGTTCATTCAACTTGAATTGCTCCTTCAGAGCAGTACAAATTTCTTCTTTCGATGTTACCTCATCGAGATCCTTGCACTGAATATAGATCTCATGTTTTTGGGCACGCACTGCGGCATTCTCCCCAAGTGAGTTTTTCACTTGAGTGCGAAAGTCATCAGTTTTGCCCACGCTGGATCTTTTCAGCTCGAACATGAGATCCCCTTTCTGGGTTCTTCGGATTCGGTTTACATTTCCGCTCAGATCTTTCAGGTCGGGATCCGCTTTGACCTTTTTGAGTATCTCCGCGTAGGACAGATTGCCCTTACTGGAGATAACAATTACATCTGGACGAGTTCGCACTTTTGCTTTTCGTTCCGCTTTTTTGTTGGTAACTTTAGTCCATCCATCGTTTTCGCTGGTCTTGGGCTTCGCAACGCTGGTCGAGTTTCCTAGATTCGCTGTACTGTTTCCTCCTTCTGGCCTGTTGGTGTTGGTTTTCAGGATGTCCTGTCCTCCTTTTTTTCTCTTAGGCGCCTGCTGATTATTTACAGGATCCCCCTCTTTTTCACGTACTCGCTTATTTCGTTGGAATTGGATGGTAGTACGGTTAGGCGTCACTTGGGTCGCTTGTGATACTGTTGGCACAGCGGGGTTCGGCGTGTCCTTATTATTCTTTTCCTCCTGTGATCTATTGTAGAGCACTCTAATAGCCCTCACCATATTCTTTATGGCTTGGTGCACGTTGTGCTTGTCCTTGATAAACTCGGACAGCTCAACTATTTTTGCCCCAAGCTGGGTGAAGGGTAATTCCTCCAGATCAGGACTCTGTTCCCTATGAGTCCCGGCAGGGTTACCCCTTTTACACGGTCCTTCACTTTTGGCGTTTGTTGACCTTGCCTGTACTTTGTCCTTCATCGTCTTTGGCATTGGTGGAGATCTCAAAGTTGATGAGCTTCTTTTGAATGGATCCTTATTTTGTTCCTGGAGCACCTCTTGCTGTCGCGCATCTTGAACATATGCGGTGGGTGTTGTTACAGTTTTTGTCGTCCAACGATCCATCTTCAGTTCATCCTTGGTTGTTCTTGCTACTGGTGTTCTCGGTAAGGTCGTACTTCGCTTGAACACTTCCTTCTCCAGATCCAAATTACTTGTAACATTATATGCCAAGGTGGCCAAGTTGTCCACCACCGAGGCACTGCGGTCGAGGGATATCGACGACCGGGAGCCCGCTTGCTCACTCCCAAAAGCCGCCGGTACTGGGGTTCCGAGCCCCTGCACCGTAAGTTTACTCCTTCTCTCGTCTTCCATGGTGGTTTTATGTTCTGGGTATCCTTCCCATAGCCATTTTGGTCCGCGCACCAGAGATGAGCAAACACTAGCCCATGCACAGTCAGAAAAGAAAAGTGCATGAACACATATTTACACATCAATAGGTATGCCCCTATCCGCCACCTGGGGTCGCGCCTGATGGGAGATCTGGCCACTCCTCACAGGACTGTCTGTCTTTCCGTCTGTCTGTCTGTCTGTCAGTCTGTCTGTCTGTCCGTCCGTGACACGCATTTTTCTCGGAGACGGTTATAGCGATTGACACCAAAGTTGGTAGAAAGGTGGGATTTGTGAACGCTCACGCATATACTGAGTTACATCCTTTACGATGAATTTAAGGGGGGGTCCCCATACATGCAAAACGGGTTTGTAAATTTTTTTTCATCAAATATAGTCATGTGGGGTATCAAATTAAAGGTCTCGGTTAGTACTTTTCGAAGCCGGTCTTAGTTTTGACTTTTCTTGAAAAAGTGGGGAGCGCGGGGGGTTGTCATTTTTTTAACGAACCCATTCTCAGGAGCTACCAAACCAAAAAATCTGAAAAAAATCAGGGGGCTGTCACTATACGGTTCCTAGGCTCCGAAATACCCTCCGTATCGATACGTGTTCAAATAAAGTTAATAATAGTATATTACTATGATTTTCAGTAATTGGCAGGAAAACCCGCCTTATGTTCATCCTAGAATCACAAAATTTTGCAGCAATATAGCCTAGAGATGATCCTGCCAAATTTGGTGAAAATCGCGCTATTACTAACCAAGTTATACTAGGTCAAAACTGTCGCTCCTCTGCAAATTCAAGACTATGAATGTCAATATCCTTTGAAAGTGGCTATTTTCAGATAATATATGCATATTTCACGTACTACATGCTAATGGGACAAATGCACACTCAAATCTCTTTATAAAAGAAATACACAAAATCTTTCATACCTGAAGCGCCTAGCTTCCGGTTTCCCGACTTGTTTCCTCTGCAAGTGTCAGACCAACCAGAGCTCTTTAGCCAACTTTTAACAGCACCGATTGCCTCACTTGAGTATAACTCAGCATCTTCGAGATGCTTTGCGACAACAACCAGCGCTATGCCGTCAGCGTAACCCACCACTGTGGCTTCCCCCGGGAGGGGAAGATTAAATACATCGTTGTACTTGATGTTCCACAGTAATGGGCCCAATATGGAGCCCTGCGGTACACCCGCGGAAACAACGTACTCGTGGGGTCCGTCATCGGTGTCATACCAGAGCCTCCTTTCAGTTAAATAACTATCGACGATAGCAGCGAGATAGGCGGGAATACCAACCTTCGCTAAAGATTTCGTATTAGATTCCAATTGGCCGAATAGAATGCATTTTTCACATCCAGGGTTACTACCACGCAATATTTGCTGGTACTACCCTTTCCGTGAATTGCATCTTCGGCCAAGCCAGTAATCAATTTGATGGCATCAATGGTTGATCTGGCTTTACGGAACCCATACTGCCGATCCGAAAAGCCGCCTTGGCTCTCAACAACCAGGAGTAATCTATTATAGATTACCAGCTCTAGCATTTTCCCCACCGTGTCCAGGAGACATATGGCTCGATATGAGGATGGTTCACCTGGAGGTTTACCTGGTTTAGGCAGAAGTACCAACTTCTGCCGCTTCCATGCCATTGGAAATATCCCCTCGGACATGCACGCTTCGTGCAACTCAGCGAACATGTCCGGTCTGGATTTCACGGCAAGCTTAAGGGCCTTATTCGGCCTTACTCCGTCCAGGCCCGGCGCTTTGTTGTCTCCTATTCTACCGCAGATATCCAACAGCTCGTCTCTGGTGACAGGCGGAATTGCCGTCACATACAGAGGTGGTTGGAATGTGTCGGTGCTCTCCTCTTCCGGGGGGAATAACCCCTGGATGATTTTTAGCAAGACGGTGGGGCACGTGATCTGCGGAGATGAACGGCCTCCGAATCGTCCCATCACGATTCTGTAGTCATTCCCCCACGGGTTTATGTTCGCTTCTGAGCAGAGCTCCTTAAAGCACTCCCTCTTGCTTCGCTGGATGGCGAGCTTGAGGTTTTTGCGGGCTGCCTTATAGGCCCACTCTTTTTGTCCCTGTTCGACTCTACCTACCGTCCTCTGAGCCACTCTTCTGGCTCGGTGGCAGGCCGATCGAAGGCCGGTCAGTTCATCATTCCACCAGTAGTTTGGTCTTCTACTGGGGAATGAACACCTTCTAGGCATGGAAGCGTCACACGCTTTAGCAATGCATTGAGCCAGATGGATGGCTCTTTCCGTAGAGGTGCCTGCTTTATCAGGCTGATCTAACCACATCTCTATGAAGATCTCCTCATCCAAAGATTTTGCAAACCAGCCTGAAACCTTTTTCGGTTTCGGGCATGATAGCTCTTTGGCCTGTGGCTCGACACATGTCTCAAAGAAGATTGCCTGGTGATCGCTGTGGGTGTAGCGTTCACTGACGCACCAGGACATACCACGCGCCAGCGAAGGGCTGACAAAGGTCAGGTCTACAACTAAGCCTGACCCTCCTTTCTGGAAAGTGTTTACAGCACCTTCCTTAGCCAAAAGTATGTCCATCTGCGCAAAAGCTTCTAATAAACTGTGCCCCTAGCATTTGATTCCCTACTACCCCACTCTAGGGCCCAAGCATTGAGATCACCAGCAATCACATTTGGATTATGTCCCCTCGCGTCGAGAACAAGGTTATCAAGCATTTGCTCGAATTCAGACAGTGCCAAACTTGGCGGGGCGTAGCTGCTGTATACATATACACCGCTTATTTTCGCCCACACAAAGCCACTGCCTGCCTGACTTGCAGTAGATTGTATGGCCTGTCGACCGCAAGCCCATATCGCCGCTTCACCAGTCGAATTTTTGACCCATATGTCACCGTGACGGTGTCTATACGGTTCGCTTATGATGGCGATTTCCATCTCAGATTCGAACGTGCAATAATTGAGGTTTATTTGGATAAACTTCATTTTCTCATTGCAGTGAGCGCCTTCCTAAATTCCGGACATTTACCACTTCGGGCAATATACTGGTTATCCTGTCCCTCTCACAATAGGCATTTAGGGTCCCTATTGCACTCTCTGGCAATATGGCCTTTCTCTGCACACGTTCTGCATCGATCGGATCGATTAATGCTGCTGGTGCATGCCTTCGCGAAGTGCCCAAACATAAGGCATTTAAAGCATCTCTTCAGTGAAATTTGTTCCCTTAAACGGCAGACAACCCATCCAATCCGAACCCTTCCGGCAGCCAACAACATCTGTGCTGTCTCCGCTGATACTCGTATTGTGGCCGTTTGAGTACCACCATAGGCTTTTCGCAAGCCCATAACTGACTCCTCGGTGAGTTCTTTCAACTTGAATTGCTCCTTCAGAGCAGTACAAATTTCTTCTTTCGATGTTACTTCATCGAGATCCTTACATTGTATACAGATCTCATGTTTTTGGGCACGCACTGTGGCATTCTCCCCAAGTGAGTTTTTCACTTGAGTGCGAAAGTCGTCAGTTTTGCCACCGCTGGATCTTTTCAGCTCGAGCATGAGATCCCCTTTCTGGGTTCTTCAGATTCGGTTTACATTTCCGCTCAGATCTTTTAGGTCGGGATCAGCTTTGACCTTTTTGAGTATCTCCGCGTAGGACAGATTGCCCTTACTGGAGATAACAATTACATCTGGACGAGTTCGCACTTTTGCTTTTCGTTCCGCTTTTTTGTTGGTAACTTTAGTCCATCCATCGTTTTCGTTGGTCTTGGGCTTCAAAACGCTGGTCGAGTTTCCTAGATTCGTTGTACGGTTTCCTCCTTCTGACCTGTTGGTGTTGGTTTTCAGGACGTCCTGTCCGCCTTTTTTCCTCTTAGGCGCCTGCTGATTATTTACAGGATCCCCCCCTTTTTCACGTACTGGCTTATTTCGCTCGAATTCGATGGTAGTACGGTTAGGTGTCGCTTGGGTCGCTTCTGATACTGTTGGCACAGCGGGGTTCGGCGTGTCGTTATTATTCTTTTCCTCCATCTGTGATCTACTGTAGAGCACTTTAATAGCCCTCACCATATTCTTTATGGCTTGGTGCACGTTGTGCTTGTCCTTGATAAACTCGGACAGCTCAACTATTTTTGCCCCAAGCTGGGTGAAGGGTAATTCCTCCAGATCGGGACTCTGTTCCCTATAAGTCCCTGCAGGGTTACTCCTTTTACACGGTCCTTCACTTTTGGAATTTATTGACCTTGCCTGTACTTTGTCCTTCATCGTCTTTGGCATTGGTGGAGATCTGAAAGTTGATGAGCTTCTTTTGAATGGGTCTCTTCCTTGTTCCTGGAGCACCTCCTGCTGTCGAGCATCTTGAACATATGCGGTGGGTGTTGTCACGGTTTTTATCGTCCAAGAATCTGCCTTCAGTTCATCTTTGGTTGGTCTTGTTATTGGTGTTCTCGGTAAGGTCATACTTCGCTTGAACACTTTCTTCTCCAGATTCAAATCACTTGTAACATTATATGCCAAGGTGGCCAAGCTGTCCACCACCGAGGCACTACGGTCGAGGGATATCGACGACTGGGAGCCCGCTTGCTTACTCCCAAAACCCGCCGGTACTGGGGTTCCGAGCCCCTGCACCGTAAGTTTCCTCCTTCTCTCGTCTTCCATGGTGGTTTTATGTTCTGGGCATCCTTCCCATAGCCATTTTGGTCCGCGAAAAGTGCATGAACACATATTTACACATCAATAGGTATGCCCCAATCCGCCAGGTGGGGTCGCGGCTGAAGGGAGATCTGTTCGCTCCTCACAGGCCGTCTGTCCGTCCGTCCATCTGTCCGTCTTTTTTTTTTGTTTTTTTTTTTTGAGGAGGTGGAAATCTTCAAAATACTCTGGGCTGAGCACGCCAGAGTGTGAGATTTTTACCCACTAAAACCATCCCCGACTCCCCCCCTACCCCGTGGAACCACCTTTAGGTATTATATCACGAGGCGGAGATAGCTTACTTTAGCTAGGTCTCCTTTCGTCTACCCGCGGGGTTCGTAACCGCGTCTTCCTCACGTTGCTTTTGCATTTCGCAATTTATCCTTGATTGCAGCGGTCATGGAATTGATCGCATCCCAGTCTTCCTGACAGGCTGCCGGTCATAGCACTTCTCCTGGAGTTTCCTCTAGGTTCCTCCTTTCTTCCACGAACCTAGAACACTGGAAGAAAACGTGCGCTGAGTCCTCTGGGAGCCCGTAGTTTGGACAATTAGGCGAGGTGTCCAATTTAAACCTGTACAGGTATTGACGGTATCCTCCATGGCCGTGGAGAAACTGGGTGAGATTATAATTAATCTCTCCATGCTTTCTCTCCAGCCACTTACCGATGGAAGGGGTCAACCTGTAAGTCCAACGACCATTTACTGACTGCTCCCATCGTTGTTGCCATCTGCTTATGGATATCTTCCTTTCGGCTTTTTTCACCTGAGATAAGGGAGAAATGGACCTGGTGTTACCAATCGGGTCAATCGGCATCATTCCCGAGATGACGAACGCTGCATCGTCTGAGACGGTCCTGAAAGCAGAGCACACCCTTAGGGATGTTCTCCTGTAAACCGTACTCAGTTTATGTGTATTGCCTAAAACCAGCAACGCGTTTCCCCAAACTGGGACTGCATACAGCATGATAGAACTATGAGCAGCCTGCAAGTATGCCACGAGCCTCCTACGTTCGGCATCATCCTTCCCAGAGCAATACTCGTGGTGGATGCTCTTTTACAAGTGTGCTGCTTAAAATTAAGTCCTCCGTCTATTATCACCCCCAAATATTTGATGACCGGCTTGGAAGTGATGATACGATTCCCGATTCTAATGTAGGCGTAATTTCTTTTACGGCGCTTAGTTATGAGGACCGCTTCCGTCTTTTGATCAGCGAGTGCCAGTCCAGCACTCCCTAACCAAGCCTTAACAACACTGATTACTTCGCTTGAGTACAACTCAGCATCCTCGAGATGCTTTGCGACCACAACCAGTGCTGTGTCATCGGCGTAACCCACCAACGTGGCCTCCTCCGGAATCGGAAGGTTGAGTGCATCATTATATATGATGTTCCACAGTAGTGGGCCTAGTACAGAGCCCTGTGGGACACCCGCGGAGACAACGTACTCTTTAGGTCCATCATCGGTATCGTACCAGAGTGTCCGCTCTTTCAAGTAGCTATCGATAATAGCGGCGAGGTAGGTGGGAACACCAATCTTCGCCAGAGACTTTCGTATAAGGTTCCAATTGGCCGAATTGAATGCACTCCTCACATCCAGGGTTACCACCACACAATATTTGCTGGTAGAACCCCTTCCTTGAATTGCATTTTCGGCCAAGCCAGTAACCATTTTGATGGCATCAATGATTGATCTGGCTTTACGGAACCCATACTGCCTATCTGAAAGGCCTCCTTGGCTCTCGGCAACTGGGAGTAGTCTATTATAAATAACCCACTCCAACATTTTCCCCATAGTGTCTAGAAGACGTATGGGTCTATAGGAGGACGGTTCCCCTGGAGGTTTGCCAGCTTTAGGCAGCAGCACCAGCTTCTGCCGCTTCCACGGTGCTGGAAAGATACCCTCGGACATGCACGTTTCGAATAGCTCCGCGAACATATCCGGTCCACATTTGACGGCAAGTTTGAAGGCCTTATTCGGTATGCTGTCAAGGCCCGGGGCTTTGCTTTCGCCTATTCGACTGTAGATCTCCAGCAATTCGTCCCTGGTGACTGGTGGAACCGGTGTCACATTCTAGACACGCTGGAAAGTGTCAATACCCCCCTCTTGCTGGGGAAATAACCCCTGGATTATTTTCAACAAGAGTGTAGGGCACGTGATGTGCAGAGACGATCGGCCTCTGAATCGTCCTGTCACGATTTTATAGGCGCTACCCCGCAGATTTATGTCCGTTTCCAAACAAAGTTCCTTAAAACATTCTTACTCCGCTGGATGGCAAACTTGAGGTTCTTGCGAGCTTGCCTGTAGGCATGCTCCTTTTGCCCTTGATCGATCCTACCTATTGCCCTCTGAGCCGTTAGTCTGCCTCTATGGCAAATCGATCGAAGGCGGGCAAGTTTACTATTCCACCAATAATTGGGTCTTCTGGTGGAGAGTGCCTGAGAGATGCTTTGTGTAACATGGAGAACTGTATCCGTGGAGGTGCCTGCTTTGCTAGGCAGGTCTAGTCACACTTCCATGAATCTTTGCTCATCCATCGCTTTTGCAGACCATCCTGGTGTTCTTTTGGATTTAGGCTTCCGGGATGCGGGTCTCCTGCCTGGTGGCTCCGTCCTGAGTTCAAAGATGATAGCCTGGTGGTCGCTGTACGTGAAGTCCTCACTAACTTGCCAGGACATATCACGTGCCAGAGCAGGGCTGACAAAAGTCAGATTTACAATTGAACCAGTTTCCCCTTTCCGATAAGTGTTTACATCGCCTTCGTTGGCCAGAACTACATCTAACTGGGCAAATGCTTTTAATAAGCACCGCCCCTTTGCGTTAGTCTCTTTGCTGCCCCACTCGATAGCCCACGCATTAAAGCTACCGGCTATCACCTTTCGAGCTCGTCTCCTTGCGTCGTGAACAAGATCGTCTAACAGTTCTTCAAACTCAGGAAGTGTGAGGCTCGGTGGAGCGTAACAGCTGGATACGAATATACTGCTTATTTTTGCCCACACAGACCCACTAGCCACCTGACGCATGCTATATTGTATGGCTTGACGACCGCATGCCCATATCGCCGCTCCACCAGTAGAATCTGTGACCCATACACCCCGTAGAGATTTCTGTATGGTTCACTAATGATAGCAACCTCTATCGCGGATTCATAAGTGGTCTGCGCAAGCAAATCTTGTGCGACCTGCACTGATTAAGGTTTGTTTGTATTAACCTCATTTTTTCACTGCAGTTAACGCCTTCCTAAGTTCCGGGCATTCACCACTTCCGGCAATATGTCGGTTATCCCATCCCCCCTTTCCTTCGCACAAAATGCATTTGGGGTCTCTATTGCACTCCTTTGCAATATGCCCTTTCTCCCCACACCTCCGACATCGATCGGACCGATCGATGCCGCTAGTGCATGCCTTCGCGAAGTGTCCAAACATTAGGCATTTGAAGCACCTCTTTAAAGAGATCTGTTCCCTTAGCCGGCAAACAACCCATCCAATTCGAACCTTCCCCACGGTCAACAACTACTGCGCTGATTCCATTGGCAATCGCATTGTGGCCGTTTGAGTACCGCCATATGCTTTTCTTAGGCTCACGATAGATTCTTGCCTGAATTCCTCCAACTTGATTTGTTGCTTCAAGGCAGTGCAGACCTCTTCTCTGGATGTTACCTCATCGAGATCCTAGCACTGGATATAGGTCTCATGTTTTTGGGAACGAACCGCGACATTCTCCCCAAGTGAGTCGTTTTCCCTATGCTGGATTTTTTGAGCTCAAACATGAGAGCCCTTTCTGGGTCCTCCGGATTTTGCTGACATTTCCGCCTAGATCTTTTAGGTCGGGGTCAGATTTCACTTTCTTCAAGATCTCCGGATACGTTAGATGTCCTCTGCTGGAGATTACAATTGCCTCCGGACGAATTCGCATCTTTGGCTTCTTGCCTCTTTTCTTGTTCACGACCTTAGTCCAACGACCGCTCTTATTTTCTTTCGGTTTCGCTTCGCTAGCTGACGTTCCTACTTTGGGCCTTTTGGGCCCTTCTGAACTTTTAGTTCCATTGGTTAGATTGGTTGAGACCTTTTTCCTTTTTGGGGCTTGTTGATTCCCCAAAGCTTCCCCCTCCTTGTCTCGCACTCGCTCACCTGATTGGAGATCGATGATCTTGTGCTTTGGTGCCACTTGGGTCGCTTGTGACACTGTTGGGGCTGGGATGCCCGGCTTTTCCTTAGGTGTTCTTACTTCTTCCTGGGACCTATTGTAAAGCACCCTGATGGCTCTCTCCATGTTCTTAATGGCTTGGTGCACGTTGTGCTTATCCTTGATGAATTCTGCATGAAGCTGCATAAAAGGTGGTTCTTCTGTGTCAGGGCTCTGTTTTCGGTGAGTCTTGGCCAGATTACTCCTTTTACTGACTCCTTCGCCTTTTTCAATTACTGAGCTCCCTTGTACTTTCTCTTTTTCTTTTGCCGGCTTTGGTATTGGAGGCGATTTTAAAATTGATGAGCTTCTCCTGAATGGATCTATTTGCTGCTGCTGGAGTACCTCTTGATCAAATGCGATGGGTGTCGAAATCGCCTTTTTTGGCCAGCTATCTCCTTTTAGCCCATCATTGGTGTTCTTGGCAGAGTTGTGCTTCGTTTGAACACGTCCTTCTCCAAATCTAAAACACTTGTAGTATTAGATGCAACGGTGGCCAAGTTGTCCATCACCGAGGCACTGCGGTCGAGGGATATCGACGGCCGGGAGCCCGCTTGCTCACTCCCAAAAGCCGCCGGTACTGCGGTTCCGAGCCCCTGCACCGTAACTTTACTCCTTCTCAATTCGTCCATGTTGGTTTTATTTTCTGGGTGTCCTTCCCATAGCCATTTTGGTCCACGCACCAGAGATGAGCAAACACTAGCCCATACACAGTCAGAAAAGAAAAGTGCATGAACACATATTTACACATCAATAGTTATGCCCCAATCCGCCAGCTGGGGTCGCGCCTGATGGGATATCTGGCCACTCCTCTGTCCGTCTGTCCGTCTGTCCATCTGACCATCTATCCGTCTGTCTGTCTTTTTAAGGTTTTGTGTAAATCAAAACCTTATTAAAATCGGTTCAATGTCTGTCTGTCTGTCTGTCTGTTTATCGGTCATACTCATTTTTCTCCAAAACGACTAAACCGATTCGAACGAAATTTGGTGGACAGATGCGAGCTATGAAATCCCACGCATACAGCGAGTGGCATAAATTTAGGTGGAGTTTAAAGGGGGGCTCCCCATACATCCAAAAGGGGGAGTGAAAAAAATTTTTCACCGGATTCAGTCGTGTAGGGTATCAAATAAAAGGTCTCGATTTTTACTTTCCGAAACTGATATTAGTTTCGGCGTTAATCGCAAAGTGCGTGAGTAAGGAGTCAAAATGTACGCACTTGAAGTGAGACAGGACTCATTTTCGGAAACTACCCACCCTAAAAATCCGGAAAAAAATCAGGCTTGTGCACTTAGATGAAATCTAGGCCTCAAAATATGTCCCATTCCGGTATCTGCTCAAATAAACTTACTAATAGTATATTACTAACTTTTAGAAATTTACTGTAAAACCCCCCTTAAATTCATGCTAGGACTTCCGAATTGCACCAGCATAGAGGATAATATTTCCTATATATGCGCAAAATTTGGTGGAAATCTGGCAATCAATGCCAAAGTTATAGCAGTTCAAACTTAGCAATTTTCCGCGAATTTACTGCTTCCAGAGCCATGCAAATCAGATCCTGACGTCATAATTACCCGGAATAATTCACATTCGCCTGAAATGACAAAGTCGCATTTATGGAGAATCTACTTATCTGCAGCTCTTTTTAGGATTTTGTGTAAAACACTTATGTGAAATCTAATCTTCGAGAGATGTCCCATTCCGGTATCTGCTCAGAAAATTTTCTAATAGTATATTATCAATCTTTAGAAATTGACTAAAAAACTCCCCTTAAGTTTATTTGTGTGAAACAAAACCTTATTAGAATCGAGACGGTGTCTGTCTGTCCGTCTGTCTGTCTGTCTGTCTGTCGGTCACACCCGATTTATTCGGAAACGGCTGGACCGATTGTCACGAAAATTGATGAGAGTATGTAATCTGGTGTTGCCTTTACATGCAGTAAGTGGCGCCATCTTGTGTTGAGTTTAAGGGGGGCTCCCCATACATGTAAATGGAGGGTGCAAATTTTTTTTTCACTGAATGTAGCCATGTGGGGTATCAAAGGGCTCAAAATATGACCCCCAAAAAGTGTAACCGGTCTCGTTCTCAGAACCTATCCAACCGAAAAATCTGGAAAAAATCACAGTGGTGCATCTCTACGAAATCTAGGCCTCAAAATATATCCGGTTCCGATATCTGCACAAATAAAGTTAATAATAATAAAGTTAATAATAATATATTTCCACATTTTAGAAATTTACCCGGCACCCCCCTTATGTTCATCCCAGAAGTACAAAATTTGGCATGCGTGTAATGAAGACCATAATGCACAGTTTGGTCAAGTTTGAAGAAAATCCAGCCATTATTGACAAAGTTATAGGGGGTGAAACTTCACATTTTTTTGTGAATTTCATGCACTCTACAACCTGCATGACGTCATCATCACATATCCCTTCGTCAATACCACAATGAAATGAGTTCTTATGAATTGGGTCGCAGAGAATTATTTTGTTTTAGTTTTTTAGTTATCAGTCAACCAGACATGTGTATGTAGGTATATAATATATGCGTGCTAATGAACTTTCCAGGTAGTGCCTAATTCAGATAGATATAAGAAGTAAATCGGAAATATGGGTACGATCCATTTATATACGTGCATATATGTGTACAGTATTCGGAAATAGACGTTTGTTTGTTTAGGGTGAGCGGAATATCTATGGCTGTAATATGTAAGTATGTCTCGTAGTTTGGAAAAATATGAAAGATTATCTTGAATTTGTAGTTATACACGGATAGAAAAATGTGCGTTGAAATTTCTTACATAAGATGAACACAAAACCTTTATACCCGAAGCACGGGCTTCCGCTATTCCGACTTGTTTATATTTGATGTTGGTTAAATTGTTGGCATTTGCTAATAATATTAAACTCAGAGTGTGAAGCGTATGAGGTTGACTGTTTGAATACAGGGCTTTCCACCAAATGATTTATTTAAATTATTTTATAAAAAATAGAGGCCAATAGAATTTTCAACTATGTGACACGGAACTGTCCGGCTCATCGCTCCTCACATCTTCTTCTTTTTCTTCAGCCTTCAGTTCACAAGCGGGGTCGGCTCGTCGTGATCGGTTTCGTCATTTTATTTTATCAAATGCCTGATCAGGATGTAATCACGAGACCGTCAAATCCCCATCCAGTGTATCATGCGACCATTGCTTTGGCCGGCTTTTTGGTTGTTTACCATTGATTTCGATGTTCTGACCAATACTGGTTGTTGAATTCTCGTTAGCGTAAATTACGTAACCACACCATCGAAAACGCCTCTCTCGCAGTTTTTCCACGATCGGTGCAAACTCATATCGATCGCGGATATTCTCATTTCAGACGTGATCAAAACGTGTCACGCCAGCAATGCAATGCAACATCTTCGTCCCCATTACCGCAAGACGCCGTTCATTGTCCTTTATAGTCAACACTCAAACTAGCGGCAGACGGACAACATTGCAGTAAATTTTAAATTTAGGACGTGCGCTGATACGTCGCTCACAAAGAACACCAGTTGCGGAATGCCACTTCATCCAGGTTGCATTAATGCGTGAAACAATTTCATTACGCAGTTCTCCATTGGCTGGTAGCATTGACTCGAGATAAATATTTAAATCGCTCAGTTCTTTCAATGGCAGTAATCTGCCCCTCCAGATATTTAAATCGCTGAGTTCTGGCAATGGCGGTAACCTGCCCAGAACTGAGCGATTTAAATATCTCGGGTCAATGCTATAAGCCAATGCTCCCCGTTATGCTCCTCACATAGGGAAACACAAAACCTTTTACACCTGAAGCGTCAAGCTTCCGGTTTCCCCACTTATTTTTTTTTGAGGAGGTGGAAATCTTCAAAAGACACTGGTCTGGACACACCAGGGTGTGGGATTTTTACCCACTAAAACCACCCCCGACTCCCTCCCTGCCCCGCGGAACCACCATAAGGTATGATGGGACGAAGTCAGCTCACTCTAGCTTAGTCACCTTTTTTCTATACGTGCGTTTTCTCCTCTCCTCTGCTGGGCGAAGTGAGCTCACTCTAGCTTAGTCACCTTTTTTCTATACGCGCGTTTTCTCCTCCCCTCCGCTTTTCGCAGTTTATTTTGGATAGATGCGATCATGGAGTTCACCGCATCCCAATTCTCTTGATTTGCTAGCATTTTTGGCACCAGATTTTCAAGTACCAGCACCTCTCCGAGAGTCTCCTCTAGACTCCTCCTTTCTTCCACCAATCTCGGACAGTAGAAGAATACATGCTCTGGGTCTCCATTGCAGTTTGGACAATCGGATGAGGTCTCCAATTTAAACATGTGAAGGTATTGGAGATATCCTCCATGCCCCGGGAAGAAACTGGGTGAGATTATAATTAATCTGACCGTGTCGTCTCTCCAACCACTCCTTGATGGCAGGAATGAGCCTGTGAGTCAACCGACCCTTTCCCCAGCGTTGTCACCTCTCTTGCCATCTATTTATGGATCTCTCCCTCTCAGTCATCTTTTTCCGCAATGATTAGGAGGTTGGTTTCGTACTGTATATGTTCGCCATGTCATCTGCCAGGATGTCAATCGGCATCATTCCAGAGATGACGAATTCTGCATCATCTGAGACAGTCCTGAAGGCAGTGCATACCCTCAAGGCTGTCCTCCTGTATATCGCATTCAGTTTGTTAGGGCTAACTGACATCCGCGACTCCTCGCTCCAAACTGGGGTTGCATAGAGCTTGATCGAGGTCACCATCCTGGCTAGAAGCAACATAGAGGTATGCCGTGGCCCTCCCACGTTCGGCATCATCCTGGCCAGGGCCATACTAGCAGTGAATGATTTATCGAAAATATACTACACGTGTTGCTTATAGCTAAGCTTCCTATCTATTACCACCCCCAAGTATTTGATTGTCGGCTTGGAAGTGATGATATTATTCCCGATTATAATACAGGTGAAATTTCTCTTCCGGCGCTTCGTGATGAGGACCGATTCTATTTTTTCCTCTGCAAGTGTCAACCCAGAGCTCTTTAACAGCACCGATTGCCTCGCTTGAGTATAACTCGGCATCTTCGAGATGCTTTGCGACAACAACCAGCGCTATGTCGTCAGCGTAACCCACCACTGTGGCTTCCCTCGGAAGGGGAAGATTAAGTTCATCGTTATACATGATGTTCCACAGTAGTGGGCCCAATACGGAGTCCTGCGGGACACCCGCGGAAACAACGGACACCTGGGGTCTGTCATCAGTGTCATACCAGAGCCTTCTTTCAGTTAAATAACTGTCGACGATAGCAACGAGATAGGCGGGAATACCAGCCTTTGTAGGAGATTTCCGTATTAGATTCCAATTGGCCGAATTGAATGCATTTTTCACGTCCAGGGTTACTACCACGCAATATTTGCTGGTACCACACTTTCCGTGAATTGCATCTTCGGCCAAGCCAGTAACCAATTTGATGGTTGACCTGGCTTAACGGAACCCATTCTGCCGATCTGAAAGGCCGCCTTGACTCTCAACAACCGGGAGTAATCTATTATTGATTACCCGCTCTAACATTTTCCCCACCGTGTCTAAAAGACATATGGGTTGGTATGCAGGTGGTTCACGTGGAGGTTTACCAGGCTTAGGCGGAAATACCAACTTCTGTCGCTTCCGTACCGCTGGAAATATCCCCTCGGACATGCACGCTTCGAACAACTCAACGAACGTGTCCGGTCTGGATTTAACGGCAAGCTTAAGGGCGCGTTATTGTCTCCTATTCTTGCGCAGATCTCCCAGCAGCTCGTCTCTGGTGACTGGCGGAATTGCCGTTACATTCAGAGGTGGTTGGAATGTATCGGTGCTCTCCTTTTGCTTGAGGAATAACCCCTGGATGATTTCCATCTGTCTGTCTGCCCGGTGCTCAGAGGTGGCCGTGAGGAAGGTGGGTCGTCAACCCTATACGCCAAACCAAAACCAAGTGGCCGAGGAGAACCTCCATAGTGGTGGCACCGGGAGACGCTGTATTCACTTTGGTTTGCCGGCCGTGATGCAGTAGGCGAATGCTCCAAAGACCTAATCAGGGCGATCAGACCCCAATCTGCACGAGGACTCATCTGAAGTGGCAAATTGGTCACGAAACCTTACCAGGGGTATACTGGTACCATGGGAACCGGAAAAGCCCCTGGACTCACATACTTCGGGTGAACTCCTGTTGCATGTGAGGACAGCTCGGTTATTTACGGTTGGGCCCCCTAGTGGGAGTTTCATGGTGGTTGTGGTTGTGTTCAAGCGAGGAGAGACCTTCGGGCCTCGACATGGTGTTACGTATCAATACGGGTGCCGTACTCCATAGTTCGGTAGAGATTTAGGTAATTCTTGCATCCACCAGTATGAATGCTAAGCCATGCACTTGGTATAGACTGGTACCGTTGTTGCTTGTCTCAGCGGGGCTCTGATTGTGGTCACAAAACCATTCCGCGTCTGAAGAGGACAGGAGGATTAAGTCTCCACGACAGGAACCTACGTTAAACACCATCACACCAGCACAGTTGTTGTCAGCCAATAGAGCCTATTTCAGGTTACAAAAACTGTTCCACTCGAAACGTCTCACCAGAGGGTCAAAGCTCTTACTGTACAAGACAACGATCTTGTCAGTCCTTATGTATTCCTCAGAAACTTGGGTTCTTAGCAAGAAGAATTGCGAACTCTTGGCCGCTTTCGAGAGAAAAATCCTCCGAAGAATTTTTAGCCCCCTACATGAGGATGGACGATTCCGTAGCCTACATAAAGACGAAATCTATGAGCGTACCATGACCGTCCGATTGTGGATAAAATCCGGCTCAATAGGTTACAGTGGGCGGGTCACTTAATCCGTATGGATGAGGATGATCCAGGCCGGAAAGTCTATAAGGGCAATATCTATGGTAGAAAAAGAAGACGAGGCAGACCCTGCCTAAGATGGAGCGGTGGCGTAGGCCTGGACGCCAGACAGCTTTTAGGTATATCGAATTGGTGGACCTCGGCGCAAAACCGGGATGTCTGAAGTTCCTTATTAAGGCAGGTCTAGACCGGATACCGGTTGTTGCGCCGTTGATGATGTCTGCCCGTCTTTTGGTTTTTTTGCCGATGGAAGGTGGAAAGCTTCAAAAGCTACCGCAGGCTCCCGCCACACGGTTATGTGGGACTCTTACCCACTAAAACCACCTCTTCCTCCTTCCACTCGCCCCGCGGAGTTCCATTTGGTATTACGTCGCTCTCGTTGCTCATGTTCCTCTCGCGTTCATTCTTTCGGATGACTTCTTCCTGCCTAAGTTTCTTTCCGATGACTGCAATCACTTTTTCGACTTCGGTCCATATCCCCTTGGCTTTCACCACAAGTTCCATGATATTTTCGGGCGAAAAGTGCTCCCCGGTTGTTGCTTCTAATGTAGCCTGTCTGCCCGTCTGTCCGTCTGACTCTCTGTCTGTCACACCCGATTTACTTAGAAACGGCTGAACCGATGGGAACATGATCATGTGGGGTATCAAATGAAACGGCTCAATTAGTACTTTTCGAAACTAATATTGGGTTAAACATTGGGGAGATAAATTCCATTCAAGAAGAATCTAATTCTCCCTAGCCCTTTTTAAGGTTTTGTGTAAACACATGTACATTTTTTTTTCATCAAATATAGTCATGTGGGGTATCAAATTAAAGTACTTTTCGAAGCCTTTCTTAGTTTTGGCATTTGTTGAAAAGGTGGGGGGTGCGGGGGGCAGAAAGTGACCATTTTTTTAACGAACCCATTCTCAGAAACCACCCAACAGAAAAATCTAAAAAAAAGGGGCAGGGAGCTGCCACTATATGGTGTCTAGGCTCCGAAATACCCGCCATACCGATACCTGTTCAAATAAAGTTAATAATAGTACATTACTATAATTTTTAGTAATTGGCAGGAGTTCATCATAGTTCATCATAAGTTCATCCTAGAATCACAGAATTTTGCAGCAATATAGACTACAGCATAGAGTATAATCCTGCCAAATTTGGTGAAAATCGCATTATTACTAACAAAATTATACTAGGCCAAAAATGTCGCTACTCTGCAAATTTACGACTATGAATGCCAATATCACTTGAAAGTGGATATTTTCACATAATATATGCATATTTTACGTGCTACATGCTAATGGGACAAATGCACACCCAAATTTCTTTATAAAAGAAATACACAAAACCTTTTATACCTGAAGCGTCTAGCTTCCGGTTTCCCGACTTGTTCATATTTGATGTTGGTTAAATTGTTAGCATTTGCTAATAATATTACAATCAGAGTGTGAAGCGTATGGGGTTGACCATTATCAACACAAGGCTTTCCATCAGATGATTTATTTAAATCGCTTTGTACAAAATAGAGGGCAATGGAATTTTTAGCTATATTACACGGAGCTCCTCACATCTTTTTCTTTTTCTTCAGCCTTCAGTTCACAAGCGGGGTCGGCTCATGGTGATCGGTTTCGTCATTTTATTTTATCAAATGCCTGATCAGGATGTAATATCGAGACCTTTAAATCCCCATCCAGTGTATCAAGCCACCATTGTTTGGCCGGCTTTTTGGTTGCTTACCATTGCTTTCGATGTTCTGACCAATACTGGTTGTTGAATTCTCGTTAGCGTGAATTACGTGACCACACAAGCGAAAACGCCTCTCTTGCAGTTTTTCCACGATCGGTGCAAACCCATATCGATCGCGGATATTCTCATTTCAGACGTAATCAAATCGTGTCACGCCACCAGTGCAATGCGACATCTTCGTCCCCATTACCGCAAGACGCCGTTCATTGTCCTTTATAGTCGGCCAATACTCAGAACTATAGAGAGTGGCAGACGGACGACATTGCAGTAAATTTTAGATTTGGGACGTACGCTGATACGTCGATCACAAAGAACACCAGTTGGGGAATGCCACTTCATCCAGGTTGCATTAATGCGTGAAACAATTTCATTACGCAGTTCTCCATTGGCTGATAGCATTGACTCGAGATATTTAAATCGCTGAGTTCGGGCAATGGCGGTAATCTGCCCTTCGAGATATTTAAATCGTGCAGTTCTGGCAATGGCAGTAACCTGCCCAGAAATGAGCGATTTCAATATCTCGGGTCATGCTATAAGCCAATGAAGAACTACGTTATGCTCCTCACATAGGGAAACACAAAACCTTTTATACCTGAAGCGTCAAGCTTCCGGTTTCCCGACTTGTTTGATTTATTTTAGTTATTTGCATATCAGTGTCCAGGTAGACATACGTATGCATATGTATATGCTAATAAAGCTTGCCGATAATAACTTATATAATAGGCATGTGTGTTCTGACTACCAGCGGTTTTTGGTTTATGTACCTAACATATATATGTATGCTTTTGTGCACGGATTAAAGTGGAAATTCATGAATGCAGTAATAGACAATGTTTGTTTAACGGGAAACACAGTATTTATGTCGTTAATTTGAATGTATGACGGAATAATAATAATAATCGTCGGCGCAACAATCTATATTGGATCAGGGCCTTGAAGTGTGTTAGAGCACTTCATTCAAGACCGAAACGGTACACTACAGCATACTGTAGGATGCCATGTGGTCAGCATTGTGCTAGCCCGAGATTATTACCCTGATTTGACTCAGGTACTCATTCACAGCTGAGTCGACTGGTATCCGACGTCAAATCACGATACAAATCCCACTGCCACCGGTGAGATTTGAACCGCTTATTCCGTACGATAGCCTTGTGCTCTAACCACTCAGCTATCCGGACACGGAATATGGAATGGAAAATCGTGCATAGTGAGTTTCTCACATAAGATGAACACAAAACCTTTATACCCGAAACTTCCGGTATCCCGACTTGTTTCGGTCGTAAGTTTGGCCCGACTAAAGTTAGAGGTTTTTAAATATTAATTTTCAGCGTAGGGTCGTCGCTCTTTCAGTCAGATTGGGTCGTTTCCCATAGGCTTGAATACATATCACAGTAGCGATGACATAGCTGTACCATCAACAATATTGGTCATGATTATTCTCATTTCAGAGGAGGTAATAGCCAGTTATTCTACTGATCTAATATAAAATATTCGTCTTTATAGCCGCGGGGCATCTTTCATTGTTTTTGCTGACTGCCCAATACTTAAAACTACAGAAAACGTCTAGGTGAAGGGCGGTCCCGTAAGTTTTTGAATCTAACGCACCAGTTGATCATCAAGAATGCCAACTATGTGCAAGTTTTTCCAGGTCGCGCTATTACGGGAAATTATTACACGGCAGGTATGATTGAATCGCTCATTTCTGGGCTCATTGACAGAAAAGTTGCCTGCTTTAATAAAGCCCGCCGCAGGAACTCTGTTTTATTTTTCAAATTTAGCCGTGAACATACATGAAGAATTCATGTCAAATTTTCCGGATAAGTTGTTAGAGGTCAGCTTTACTGAGGAACAGTAACACCTCCCGTCGATGGCATGAACAAACGCGAGTTGTGAAAGGTGAAACGTTCTACCGCCGAGAAACTTATGACAGTGCAGTTTCTTCTCTTGAACTCTTATTGGTACATTGTCTTTTTAGAGACAAGTTTCACTCTTAATGAATGCTGCCGGGCTTGGCGACTCCAAAAGTTGTGTAGGCTACTTTTTTTAGCACATTCTCGGCTCTATACATGGGTACATGGATACAGATACATGAAGTATCTTCAACCCACGTTTTGATTGGCAGCCATAAGAACCAAATAATTTCGCCTCCTTCCTCTATCATTTGGTTCGTTAGTTCTCTCTCCCAGGATGTCGGTCGAGTGGGGCGCCCAAAAGCACCTTACGCAGATCTCAGTAAGGAAGGGTTACGACCGGCTGGGGGTAGTTGAAATGCATTGCAGGTATTCACCAGCGATGGTGCGTAGGTATGGTTGACGCGCTATATCCTACAAGGGGTGAATAGTAACCATATATATATATATATATTAACAACAAAATACTGAACATTATTTTGATTAGATGGTACTGTTCATTCTATTCAGATTCCGTTTTGTTGAATATAAATATGTAAACAGGGATAAATTCATATTTTTCCCAGGCTGTTCGAAAAGCGTGCATTGAACTATTATACTCTCTCGTATGGAACCCGTTCGTAATACGCTGAATAGGCCAACATGACTAGAGCTAGTACAGAAAAGCCATGAACGAAACATCAATCTTTTCTCTCGTGAAATCCATAAACAATGATGTATGAGGGTTAGCCTCCAGTGGGATGGAGATCGATATTCTTACTGGAAAGTGGCAGATAACACGGGTTGATATATGGGAGGACACAAGCGAAAGTCTAGTCCACTTATTGATGTAGGACAAATAGAAGGTGCATTTGTTGAAGGCCTGGGCTATTGGTTAACATAAAGGCGATCGCCAAACAGGGGAACTCAAGACCTTCAATACATAGGAATACAAGGTGCCAGGCGCGTTGGATATTCCGATTGATTTCCGGGTCAAACTTCTCCGTATGGATTTCTGCGATCGAAGGGTAAGTACCGTCTTTCTAAAAAAAGAAAGTTCGTGATTCAAATCTCACTGGGGGCAGTGGAATTTGTATCGTGAATTGACGTCGGATACCAGTCGACTCAGCTGTGAATGAGTACCTGAGTCAAATCAGGGTAATAATCTCGGGCGAGCGCAATGCTGACCTCATTGCCTCCTATAGGGTGCTGTAATCCTGTAGTGTACCGCTACGGTCTTGAATGAAGTGCTCTAAGACACTTCAAGGCCCTGATCCAATATGGGTTGTTGCGCCAACGACTATTATTATTATTTATATAGTAAAATTAATATGAAGAATGTATATTTTAGCAACTGGTGAAATGGGAATTTGTATGTCTGTTTCCGCTCTCTTTGCTTTGAGACATGCATTGGATTCGGCCAGAAAAGATGCATGCTAGATGAATGGTTTGAACTCGGTAGGTCCATTACAGTACTTAGCTTTTCCAATTTTGATCTGATTCAATTCTATTTACAGACCCCCAACTATAGAGGATATTGTTCTTATTGTAGGACACAGTAAAAATGACTTCAGGTTTAATGTGTAACTATTATGCGCTATGGACTTTTTTGAGTAATAACATAGCAATCTAAAGCACAGACATTAGCAACATATTAGCACTTTGGAGAATGCATGACTAAGAACTTTTAATTCTAATCTTTAGTTGCCAGAATATACTCGCCGCCTTAATTTCAGTAATGATGGAAATCACTTCGCTAGAGCAATCTAATCTAGTAAAATTTACAACAAAGATTTTTGAAAATAACTCGTTATTTTTAACTATAGGTAATTCGAACTTAATTCAAGTTCAAATACACTAAAAAGCCCTATGACGTCACACGTCAATAAATCATCCAATTGCCGTTAATAAGCATTATTTGTATTCTTCTTACTGCCAAGAAGAAGTGAAGTAATTGAGCTAACAATCTGAACTTCAAAGTTTTTGGAGTTGATTAGAGGTTGGTGGGTGCTAGATGAAGTCTGATTGTCAGATCACAGATATTTGGAATTTAGTCTGACTAGTGCAAGCGAACAGTATGTAATGCAAAGACGCGGTCAACGCGGTAAAACGGTTCTATGGTGCTCTTCGCTCTTTGGTGTCAATGATAGAGGACGCAACTCTGAAAAGCGAGCACGACATGGGAGTGTTTTTGGACATTAAATGGGCGTTTGACTGTGCGTGTGACTTCCAAAAGCTCTGTAATGCCGTCAGAGAGCAGGGTGTTGATGAAAATTTATTTAAGTGGATCTACGCTATGCAAACGCAGAGATTGCTATGTGTTGAAGTGGATGTTGATCGCTACCTAACAACGGAAGTGACGAAAGGCTGCCCTCAAGGAGATGTGATATCGCCATTTCTGTGGAGCATGCTGATCGACTTAGTGCTATGCCAACTGCAAAATCTGCAACTACACGTTCGATCTTATGCGCCTGACGTGGCTGAGCTGGTTGTTGGTGGAGATCTCGGAACGTTATGTAGAAATACGGGGCAATCGAGTACAATGGGCCACTAGAGTCTGAGTGCTAAGGCGCTTTACCTCCCTTCTAGATACACACACACTGCATCCTCTGCGCAGCTTTGACGTTTAAATTAAATTAAGAATTAATCAAAAATTCGTTCGTCATTAAAGGTGATCACAAGGAGGAAAAGCCAGAAATTTTGATGGTCATTGAGTATTTATTTCAGCGCAGCAAATATGAATATATGTAGCTTCGAAATAATAATAAAAGTTTGTGGATGTGGTGTAATCGTAACTTCGTCCGAATTCACGAACTCAGAAAGGAGATTTTTTGCAAGGTCAGCAGCAACGCCACCGCTCAACGAAGACTTCCGAAACAGAGAAAGGTGAGGATTGCTAGGAGAAAATGTGTAATGGGAAAGCGATATGGGCGATGGTCCTGAGTGGCCGGAAATGACCAAGAGAAAAGGCTATCCCAAAAACAAACAAAAAAAAATATGGCGAAATTTACCGTGAAAGTCTGCGCAAAAATATTGACGCTTCAAGAAAGTACTCCCTCGACACATGTTTCATTATCATCATCATCATCGTCAACGGCGCAACAACCGGTATCCGGTCTAGGCCTGCCTTAATAAGGAACTCCAGACATCCCGGTTTTGCGCCGAGGTCCACCAATTCGATACATTCGACACATGTTTGCTTGCCTCTATACCAGCCAGGTTCGGGGATGTGGGCGAGGGGTTCCTTTGAACAGTGTGATCTCTTTCGTGTCCTTCGCCCATGCATGCACCGAAACCTAGAAGTTCAACAAACATGGGAATTCGCACCAACCTACCGAAAGAGCAACCCGGGGGCTAAACCTGAAAAATGGAAAAAAAGAAACAACTGCTCGAGAGTGCGCATGGAATCGTAAAACTCCGGACCGGAAGGCCACGATCAAGAAGGAAGATCAACGACGGATCGCATTTTCAATCGATGTTTCTCCTGCTTCAAAATGTACTATGAGACGCAGCCTTTGTACTGTCTTGGCATCCTCAAGCCATTAGATTTGAGAATGCCCCTGTTTTAGGTGAGTGTTCCTGGTTGTGAAAGAAAAAGGGAAAAGAAGGTACTCAAACAACAAGAATCTATCCCAATCAATCAAAATAAAGAAAAATAATAGAAATAATATAAAATAAAATAAATAATATGGATAACATGAAATAAGTGTGGATAGCTCAGGGGGTACGTGAGGAAAAAGCAGGAACCACACCTGGTAGTGAGGTGTAAAATGCAAACCGATTTTATGGGAAGAAGGAGACATTTAAGGTCCTTTGCGGATAACCGACAGCATGGCGTCAGAACCGGTAAAAGTGGGACAGCTCGACGTCTGGGCGCCACTGTAGTGACCACCAGACCCGCGTAGGCAGCGGTTTAAGTGGACTGAGCATATGAACCTCTTTATCATCCGCTGCCACTAGGAAATAACAACGGCGGAAGAAAGTACAACATCTTGTCGCCCACTGTTGAAAGCTTTCCGAAATACGCGCACGAGATTTGTTATTTGTTTCGGAAGCGGTTAAAAAATGAAAATAAACTTGAACTAGGAAAACATTCTTTTTCCATTAAATAAAACTTTATTTGAAATGCGGTGCATAACCAAACAGTGTAACGAGCTAATTGCTCGAGAAGTTATGTATACCAGGCTTTTATTAGAAATTAGGGGGTAGAGCTTTCTCGAATTCAGCATGTATACGCATCTTGAAAATACCTATCATTTGACATCACACTCAGCTGAATGCGATATCATATATGAGGCCATGAAGGATATTTTGAACATTTTCCGTTATAGTTGATGCTTAATGCTAGTACTAAGACACCTCCTTAGGCTCCTAAAATTTGCTCGTGGTATTATAACAATAATCATAATCGTTGGCGCAACAATCCATATTGGATCCGGGCTTTGAAGTGTGTTAGAACACTTCATTCAAGACCGTAACGGTACACTACAGTACACTGTAGGATGCAATGTGGTCAACATTGCGCTCGTCCGAGATTAATAACCTGTTTTGATTCAGGTACTCATTCACAGCTGAGTCGACTGGTATCCGACATCCAGTCACGGTAGCAAATCCCTCTGCCAACAATGAGATTTGAACCGCGACCTTCCGCTACGACAGTCAAACGCTCTAACCACTTGAGCCATGTGGACATACAAGCTTTTATGGATTTTCAATAGAAGATGGAGGTGGTGTTGCCCGCGGTCGCGAAGGGAACTACCACTTTGCCGGAATTTTATAGGAGGTGTACGGAACTTTGTGATGCAATTATAAAACTCACTTCGTATTGACTTGAACATATCTCTGTTCTCCGAAATTAATTATTTTTATATTTTGTAAAAAGGATTCAAATGGAACCATGAACCATTTTTTTTAACATATCGACGCTGTAGAAACTCACATAAATGTAAGTTTCAGTTTTAAATCTACCTTTGAAGAAATTCATTGTGAGGACTCGTTAACTGCCCATAATATTTGGCCTCCAGTGATAAGATCAACAAAATGTTTGCTATGATTCACAGTTTTGTGGGTCTATCCATGACCAGCCAGTTTCGATTAGCCTTTGTAGTAATCGGAAAAAATTATTGATCCCACCGCCACAAGTGAATCGATTAGTACTTTCCGAATATGATATTAGTTTAAACGTAAATTGTAAAGTGCGCGAGTAAGGAGTCAAAATGTGGACCCTCAAAGTGAGACAGGACACATTTTCGGAAACTACTCAAGAAAAAATTCTGAAAATGATCAGGAAATCTTAGCTTCAAAATATGTTCCATTCCGATATCTGTTCAAATTAACTTACTAATAGTATATTACTAACTTTTACAAATTGACGGTGAAACCCCCTTGAGTTCATTCTAGGGGTACCAAATTTTGCACCAGCATAGAGGATAACGTATCGTATACGCATGCCATAATGTAAATCCGACCATTGGCGCCAAAGTTATCGCAGTTCAGACTTATTAATTTCGAGCAAATTTACTGCATCTAAAGACATGCAAATAAGATGCTGATGTCATCATTAACGAGTGAAATACTAAAGTCCCATATCTGAAGAAGTTACTTCTCCGCAGCCCTTTTTCCCTTCCCCTATTAGGTGAGCTCTTTTCAAGGTTTACTGTCTGTCGGTCTGCTCACCTTTGTTTTGTGTAAACACAAAACCTTATTAGAATCGAGTCGGTGTCTCTCTATCTGCCGTCGGGAACGGCTAGACCGATTGAGCTTTCCGCAAGTCTTTAATGCAACGCGATTCGTCAAACCGTTTCCTCAGGAGTACAGCTTGCGACAAATATGCATTCGATCGGACCACGCTTCTAGATTTGGCAACCCTTTTATAAAAATTATAAACTTGTTGTTTATGGCTAAAACCCCAGAGGGAAGTCAATCACAAAAACTTTATTTAATTTCATAATTTAACTAATTTTATTACATCAAGTTGACGAGAAACTATACAACTTTGTATTGACTCTTTTCTTAACTTCAATGACATGTCAAAATTAATTTTTTAAATTCCATTATTATTTCAAAAATCATAGCCTACCCCGCCATGGAGAACACCGGTGATGGCAACTGTCAATCGAATGAACAACATTCGAAATAAATTCGAAATAAATTTCGAATGTTGTTAACCCCGCCGCGCCGCATCACTCCGCTCCCAGACGAAACCTAGGGGTTTCAGCGACTGAACTCGGAACTGCGTTCCCCATCATACGACGAAGCGAACGCGACGTTAATTTGGGGCGCAACCGGGCTTCAGCCTGGATAAGGAGACAGCCTTTTTATGTCCCCCGATCTCGAGTTAGAAGAAATGTTCTCCCCGCTCGAGAACACTGTACGGGCCTTCGTATGGAGGCTGCAGCGGCTTCCGGACAGAATCCGTCTTGATCAGGACGTACGTGCACGTGCCCAGCAACTTGGGCGCGCAAGCAGCCGCGGACGAGTGTCATGTTTGAGGTATGGCTTTAATGGGACGGAGATTGTCTCTCAGCAGGCGCAGCAATCCCGAGTCTGTGTCGAAGACCAGATCACTTGGGAGCTTTGAGTTCTCCCCGTATACCAGCTCCGCGGGGCTGGCAGCAAATTCCTCTCGGCGGGTTGTTCGTAGGCCGAGCATGATGAGAGGCAAGACCTGAATCCAGGACGAAACATCGCGAGCCATAATGGCGGCTTCCACCGCCCGATGCCAACGTTCTTGTATCCCATTGGATTGCGGGTGGTAAGCCGTAGTTCGCTGATGTTTGATTCCCAGGAGTTTGCCTAACCCCGAGAAAAGCGTGGACTCAAATTGCATTCCTTGGTCAGTGATGATCACTGCATCGCCAAAGCGAGGGATCCACTCTTGACAGAGGGCTTCGGCACAAGATTGCACAGTAATGTCTTTCAGAGGTATTGCCTCAGACGACCGCGTAAACCTGTCGATGATTGTTAGGCAATACTTGTAACCGTGCGAGTCTCGCGAAGGGCCTACCATGTTGAGGTGTATTGTGTGGAACCGCTTGGTGGTGCGGGGAAATGAACCCACTTCTTTTTTTACATGCCTGGTGACCTTACACTTCGGATATGCGATGCACTCTCTGGCCCAGGATTTGACATCCTTATTCATGGAAAGCCAGAAGTATTTTTCGGTGACTAACCGATTTGTCGTCCTGCCTGGATGCGCTACGTCGTGAACCGCGTGGAACACTTCCTTGCGAAAGGTGGCCGGAATATATGGACCGGGGTCCCTTTTCCGAATATTCGCAGCAGAGAGAGAGGTTCGAGCCGAAGATGGGCAACTCCCGAAATTTATATTTGGGGTTGGATTTGAGGCTCTGAAGTACTGCGTCATCTACCTGCGCCTTGGTGATAGTCGAGAAGTCGAATGAGGCGGGGATGTTAACCTCGGAGACACGTGACAAAGCGTCAGCAACTATGTTGTCCTTGCCGGACACGTGCTGCATGCCGGACGTATCGAAGCTGACGAGGGGGCGCTTTGTCGGGCTTTTGTTTCAAAGCATATGTGACAGGCTTATAGTCCGTGAACACTGTGAACGGCCTGCCTTCTAGGGAAAAACGGAAGTACTTAATGCTCAAGTACGCGGCGAACAGTTCCCGATCATAGGTGTTGTAGTTCCTTTGAGCGGGGTGTAACTGTCTGGAGAAGAAGCTCAATGGCTGCCAATTCATAATCATCATCAACGGTGCAACAACCGGTATCCGGTCTAGGCCTGCCTTAATAACAAACTCCAGACATCTCGGTTTTACGCCGAGGTCCATCAATTCGATATTCCTAAAAGCTGTCTGGCGTCCTGGCCTACGCCATCGCTTCATCTAAGGCAGGGTCTGCCTCGTCTGCTTTTTATACTATACATATTACCCTTATAGATTTTCCGGGTGGGATCATCCTTATCCATGCGGATTAAGTGACTAGCCAACCGTAACCTATTGAGCCGGATTTTATCCAAAACCGGACGGTCATGGTATCGCTCATAGATTTCGTCGTTATGTAGGCGTATGTAGGTGAATCGTCCATCCTCACGTAGGGGGCAAATATTCTTCGGAGGATACTTCTCTCGAACGCAGCCAGTTGTTGCCAGGATTTATCGAACGCGTGGACAGTCTCTTCAGACCACACAATCTCTCGTGTGTTCTTTGTTTTGGGGCCAGACAAGTACGCGTTCAAAACGGTGTTGGGCGGCCTTGGGCTGGAAACGACGGTAGAAGTTTAGCATGCCCAAGAATCTCCTCAACTCCTTCACTGTCTTTGGACGCGGGAAGCTTGTTACCGCTTGCACCTTGTCTGGGTCGAGCTGTATTCCTTCAGGGGAAATGGAGTGGCCGAGGAATCTCACCTGTTTTTGATGGAACTTGCATTTGTCAACATTTAGGACTAAACTGGCCTCAAGGAGACGTTGAGCACTCGAGATGGGCTAAGTGCTCAGACTCAGTGGATGAAGCGACCAAAACATCATCCAAATATACGAAACAGAAGTCGAGGTTTCGCAGGACCGAGTGGATGAGCCTTTGAAAGGTTTGCGCCACATTGCATAACCCGAAAGTCATCCGGGTGAACTCGAAGAGTCTAAAGGGTGTGCATATTGCCATCTTTGGAAGTCTTCTGGAGCTACAGGGATTTGGTGAAAGGCCTTGGTTAAATCCAAGGTCAAAAAGATGCGGTTTTTCGCCGAATCTGTGATGGTACCAACAATTACTTCGGTCAGTAGCTTGTCCTGACGACCTGCTACTCGATCGCCCTTTTCGATCAGAAGACCGCGAGCGAGCTCGCGACCTGGCGCCCGAACGCTGAGCGTCCAGCGTCGCCCTCATTTCAGCCATACTGGCCACTAGCGCGGCTTTTTCATGCTTCAGCTCGCCAACTTCGTCAGAAGGCTGCTGAACGGCCGCTATTGTTAGACACGCGTGCACCAAATATACCTTATCGATCGCAGCTGCCAGCGCCTGCAAAGAACCGGGGACCCAAGCGAGGACCGCCTGGGTGCCCTCCGGGAGTCGTCGCAGTCAGAGTAATTTCAACAAGTCATCGTCGATTTTGCTCCCACCCAATTGCCTTATTTCACGAAGCAATTGGCTGGGAGTTCGATCGCCCAACGACAAAACTGCCAACAAGTGATCCAGCTTAGCTGACTCACTTACTGACAAACGCTTGATCAACTCGGCCTTCAACAGTGTGTAGGAGGCCGATTTCACAATGTCGGCTACCAGGAGGATGGACTCCTCATCCAGACCTACAATCGGGTGGTTAAATTTGGTCGCGTCCGCCGTTATTTCGGACATCTGGAACTGCGCTTCCAAATAGACGAACCACAGTTCCGGATTCTGTCGCCAAAATAGAGGGACGCGCACAGTGAGGGCGGTCATCTGAGGATCCGATAAGCCTGTCGCGTCTTTATTGTCGAACGACATATCTAAAGCTGATTTTCCGAAGCGAGTTTTTGTCGAAGCGGCCGCGATACTGAATTCTCTAACGCCCTACTTTGACCGCAGCAGGCCGCACCCACAAATGCCCGCAGGAGCGAAATGAAGACACCAACAACGCATCCCGAAGCGGATGCGCAGACCAAAATTAAAAGAAACTCGCCACAAGAGCGGAACTCCACCGATGAATTTCTGTCTGTCTATCCGTCTGTCCGTCTGTCTGTTACAGGCACTTTTCTCAGAAATGGCTATACCGATTGACACGAAATTTGGTGAGAAGGTGGGACCTGTGGACCCCCAGAGGTGCAGTGAGTGATATCCTCCTACGTTGAGATTTAGGGGGAGTCCCCATACATGTAAAATGGGGGTGTAAATTTTTTTTTCCCCAAATATAGTCATGTGGGGTATCAAATGATTAGTACTTTTCGAAGCCGATCTCAGTTTTGAGATTCGTTAAAAAGGCGGGGAGTGGGAGGGGTGCAAAGTGATGATTTCTTTAACGGAGCCATTCTCAGAAACTACCCAACCGAAAAATCTGAAAAAAATTATGAAGCTGTCTGTACCCAGGCCTCAAAATACTCTGCATATCGATATCTATTCAAATTAAGTTAATAATAGTATATTACCGTATTTTTGGGAAAATTGAGTAAAACCCCCTTTAAGTTTATGCCAGAGTTATAAAAGTTGGTAGTAGTATAAAATATAATATGAAGCATATTATCGCCAAGTTTGATCAAAATCATACTATTAGTAACAAAGTTACAGTAGCTCAAAGTCGCCTGACCGTGTAAATTTACAACCCGAAGTACTAAATCTGATATGCTAAATGAATATTCTTAACGGGCTACGTAGAAATGGGATAGTTCTGCACTCAAATATACTCACACAAGAAGCAAACAAAACCTTTCATACCTGAAACGTCCAGCTTCCGGTTTCCCGACTTCTTCTTTCTTGAGGTTGGTGCTCCTAAGCGTGTGATTGATCCTTGACGACGGCTTTGGCTCCCTGCGGCGACATCGTTGAAGTCAGCTCGTTGTAGAGTTTCTCTCGCCGAACTGGCTGTAGTCAATTTGCAGTGAAATTATATAATGCCGACGACCGGACAGTCGCACCTAGTTCGTGTTTACATCGCCATTGGTTGAAAATATCCAAATAACACCGGGAAGGTAGTAGACTTCTGCAAAAATTACAGACACACCAGCGTGCAAGGCGGTTAGGTAGGTCGGTAGGGCGAAAATGTCCGCTGGTGGCACTTTGGTAGGTCGGGCCGCGGTCGCAGCTTTTCCTTGTTCCAATCGGGCGAATTCTTCGGGGTCACCAATTACGAGTAAATATTGAGCTTTCCGCAAGTCTTTAATGCAACGCGATTCGTCAAATGGTTTCCTCAAGAATACAGCTTGGCAGCGATAAATATGCCTTCGATCGTACCTCGCCTCTGGATTTGGCAAAGCCCCTTTATGAAGGTTACAAACTTGTTATTTATGGTTAAAACCAGTCAATCATAAAAACTTTATTTAATTTCATAATTTAACTAATTTTATTACATATAGTTGACGAAAAACTGTACAACTTTGTATTGACTCTTTTCTTAACTTCAATGACATGTCAAAATTCATTTTTTAAATTCCATTATTATTTCAAAAATCACGGCCTACTCCGCCACGGAGAATACCGGTGATGGCAACTGTTAATCGAATTAACAACATGCGCCACAACAGCATGTGATCTGTTGTTCGCTTTACATGCAGCAAGGGGCGCCATTTTCTGTTAGGTTTGTTTGTGGAGGGTGTACAGTTTTTTTCACGAAATGTAGCCACGTGAGGTATCAAATCAAAGGGCTCAATTAGTACTTTTCGAAACTGGTCCCATATTTGATCTCGGATGAAACAAAGGGGAGTGAGGGCTCAAAATATGACCATCAAAAAGTACAGGGTGCGGCAGCATAACTTTCTTTTTTAAAATGCGCGCCACTCAGTTAGTTGATGTCATAGCGGAGCGCTAGTGGTCTCGTTCAAGAGGGGATACTGTAAAATTTTGTCCCGACATGGTTCAGTCGCCATCATGCGTTGGAATAGTGAGGAGCGTGCCTTTGCCGTTGAGGTTTACTTTTCAAGCGGATGTTCGGTTATTGCAACACAGCGTACATTTCGGAATCGCTTTAATTTAGCCCCGTTGGCTCCCGTCCCAGACCGCAAATCAATTGTTACATGGGCCACTACATTCAGACAAACTGCAAGTGCGGCAAAAGGAAGAATTGGAGTCCCTCGGCCCGTTAGATCACCTGAGAACATTGAAGCAGTGAGAGCGTCAATGTTGCGATCGCCACGGCGTTCTGCGCGCAAACACGCATTTGCCCTTGGACTACCCGATCGTTCTGTGAGAAGAATTCTTCGTGATGATCTTCATTTTTATCCCTATAAGATGGCGATAGTGCAGGAACTTCCAGAACGTGACTTCAATTCTCGGATGAACGCGTGTGAGCTTCTTCTTGATGTCGTTCCCGAGGGTGCTATTGTTTTTTTTAGCGATGAAGCCCATTTTCATTTGTGTGGGTCGGTTAACAAACAAAACATGCGCTACTGGGCTGACACCAACCCTCGAGAATTGCATCAAAAGCCTTTGCATTCACCCAAAGTCACAGTGTGGTGTGCAATTTCCTCAGCTGGAATTATTGGTCCCTGGTTTTTTGAGGAAAATGAGGTTACAGTGACAGTGAATTCGAACCGGTATGTAAACATGCTACAGAATTTTTTTTTTCCACGGCTAGAAAATTTGGATTTGGGGGACACTTGGTTCCAACAAGACGGTGCAACAGCGCACACTTCAAGAGCATCGATGGCTGTTTTGAGGGAACACTTTCTAGAGCGCCTTATCTCAATTAGAAGCGATTTGGAATGGCCGGCACGCTCTCCCGATCCTAACCCTACAAGATTTGAAGACCAACATCCAAGAAGAAATTGCCAACATAACACCTGCTATGCTAACAAGAGTCATGACAAACGCCAGAAATCGGTTTACGCAATGTATGGAGAATGGAGGACGTCACCTAACAGATTTGATCTTCAAAACAATGTAAATAAAAACTTTAGACATGTACCTACATTATAAAAAATAAATAAATATTTTCCGATGCAAACAATAGTTTTTATTGAGGTTTGAAAAAAGGAAGTTATGCTCCCGCACCCTGTATAACAGGTCTCCTTCTCAGAACCTATCCATCTTAAAAATTTTAAAAAAAAATCATAGTAGTACATCTCTACGAAATCTAGGCCTCAAAATACAGTTCGTTCTCATATCTGCACAAATAAAGTTAATAACTCATGTCCATCCCAGAAGTACAAAATTGGCATGGGTGTAGTGAATAACATAATGCACAATTTGGTCAAGTTTGAAGTAAAAATCCAATTATTATTAGCGAAGTTATAGAGAATGAAACCTTGCCATTTTTTTGTGAATATCGTGCATTCTACAAGGTGTATGACTTCATCACCCCATATCAATTCTTCAACCCCACAACGAAGTAAGTTCATATGAATGGGGTCGCAAAGAATTACTTTGTTTTAGTTTTTTAGTCATTTGTATATGAATATCAATTATTCCAAACAGACATGTGTTTATGTAGGTATATAGAATATGCGTGCTAATGAAGTTTGCGGATAGTGTTTTCATTTCATTTCATTTTATTATTCAATAGTGGCTTACAACTAGACAATGATTACTTACTGCTAGCTTAAATAAAAGCTAATTGATCTTAACTCTAGCAAACGGGTGACTATTACATTCTTTGGCCAACCCGACCTTCTCTGTAATTCTACGTTACTGTGTATATTATTCTTTCTATACATCGATCTTGACAATTTTATAACTGAGCTTGGCTTTTTCAAAAACTGCGCCCGCACTAAAGGCGCGAGAAGGTGAAATTTACTTACTTAACCTAGTTAAAAATAACTTAACCTAACTTATTTTAACTTAACTTAGCTTAACCTAACATAAATAATCCTTAACTAATATTTACAATAAGCGCATTACATTTTCCTGTGCTTAACCTCTATCCACCCCTTCCAGACAGGGAGGGTCAGGAAGGGTGAGGATTTTGGGTCTGAGGGATGAACTCACGATTTGGCAGGGCCTTAAAAATGTGGCCAATGGAGAGGTTTAACCCTGTTGGTGGAGATGCCGAATTAATGGATTTGGGTGGTCCTCCGTTCTTTCGAAGAACCTTTCTATTAGTGTGAGAACGTATTCTCGAAGTGGTTTGTCTTTGGCTCGCCTATACACTTCGGCGTTTTTGCCCATCTTTTTAGTTTTCCAGTTGTATGACAAGCCTGTGCAGTGTCTAAAGATTCGGCATTCGAATGACTCGCATTTTGCCATGGCTTGCTTGAAGCATGAGATCCAAGTTGGTGCTCCACAACAGATAACGGGTCTTATCAGGGCCTTATACAGGGTCAGTTTGGTTTTGGTGCTGAGACCTACTGTCTTGCGAAAAAGATAGTAGATGCCACTGACTGCACCGCGTGCCGCGGATAGTGTCTAATTCAGATATATATATTTGTGCATTAAACCAGCCGGATTTAATATACGTACTAGAAATGTACATATGTATGGTACCGTACACGAAGTAAATCCGAAAAGTGGGTACGATCAATTTATATACATACAGTACAGTATTCGGAAATAGGTAGTTTGCTTGTTCAGGGTGATAATAATATTTATGGCTGTAATATGCACGTATGGCTTGTATGTAGTTTGGAAAAATCTGGAGGAGTATAGCTATATACGGATAGGAAAATGTGCGTTGAAGTTTCTTTCATAAGATGAATACAAAACCTTTATACCCGAAGCGCGAACTTCCCTGTAGTTGAATTTGGTTCTCTTAGGAGTGGAGAAGTGGTTTTGTTTTCCGCGATTTTCATTTTGAATCAAGGAGAATTTATTTAAAGAGTAATTCGTTCTTTCTTGCAGTTTCAGCGAATTTTGTGAATTTGATAGCCTGAAAACCGAGCGTGGTGAAAGTACAAAATTTTGTTTTTGTCGAGTGAACAATTTCAATCGCAAAAAGGCCACTTAAGTTTTTTCCAACATCAGTTTCACTTGAAATTGTTTCATTGGGTAAGGAGTCGTGAGTGAGAAAAAGGGGAAAGAGAATCGAAGTTGGTTTTGGAGCGAGGCAGAGCTTGAGGAGGCGCGGAAAGTCAGATGGTGTGCAGTTGGTCGAGAGAATGGAAGATATGAATTGTTGGATGTTGACCAAAGTGGGGGTAGTAGCTCGATGATTTTTCGTGGAGGTGCGCGCTGGTTTTTGCTTGAAAGGAAAACTGGTTGCGGTGATTCGGTTTTTTTTATCAAAGAAAAAGTTTTGTCTTGAAAACGCGTACCGAAAATTGAAGGCGAGAAACAAAACAGCTGAGAGGGTGGAATAGAATCGAATCGATGTCATAAGTGAAATTCAGATGAGAGTAACACTCTTTAGGTCAATTCTATGCTATTAGAGGCAAATTGGGGCTTTGAGAATTTATCTGTCGAGCGTCGTTGAGTCACTCGAAACGAATCGTTGCGATCTAATGATAAACAGTTCAAGTTATGGTGCGAAGCAGAGACTTTGGAAAAGCCGCCAAGTGAGGTGATTGTCGTGCATCAGTCTTCGTGAACACAAAAGACGATCTTTTTGACATTGCGCTCGACCGAATGAGATTTTTCTGACTTTAAAAGTTACCTCTGCCCTTATCAGTTCTCACGTTGAAGTCTTCTTGCTGAGTTGCTCAGAATTTTCCTGCTATACATACATATTGAATCGAACCCCCAAATACCTAAGTTGTGCAAAGTTATAACGTTCAATTATCCGGTAGTTTTTTTGTGAATTAATCCGAATTACGGCGGAAAGGAAAAGATGATTATCGAGTGATATCTCCCAATAATATGTGCCATCAAGAAGTACCTGCTTGAACATTACTGCGTCAAATTTGTTAATTACCCAGCCCATCGTTATTCTGTTCGATGACTTCATATAATTCCTATGCCAGGTTTGGAAGATGATAGCCTGATGATCGCTGTGTGTGTACCCCTCGTTGCCACTGCAAGTCTTTGATAGCGGTGTCGCTGACGAAAGTGAGGTCTACAATTCTCCCCTCCGATGTGTGTCGACACCCCTAGAGTTCGCAAGTACGACATTTAAGCACGAGAATGTCTTTATTATTATTTTTTTCCGAGTTATCATAATCTCGGTAGGTGTCGGATTTTACCGAATACTAGCACTAAGTACCAAGCATTTAGGCTCCGACGATCCTACCTACTTAAAAACTAAAGTGGCGCTGGTGGTTGTGGCCGATGGTAGGTCAATGGGAGAATCGGTCGAGAACTCCCCGCAACATCGAGCACATATGCAGAATGGTGTACTTCTGCATGGTTTGACCCAGACTGTTCGAAAGTCCCAGGACATAAAGGGAAGCCGTGACGGATTTAGGTACAACGCCAATAGCTGACAATATTATGAGAACTAAAGCCACCCGCTCGAGACGGCAAATTTCTTTGATTTCCACAGCCAATGGCTCATAGTTCACCTTCTTCTCTACATATTTCCGTTCAATGTTGCTATTATGGGGGATAGCAACATCAATAATATAGGCGGAGCGACCCGTCTTGTCAACTAACGGTACGTCAGGCTTATTGTGTGCGGTATGGCGATCAGTCAGAACTTGCCGGTCCCAATACATGCTGTAAACAGAACTATCAAGCACTGCTTGCGGCTCATATCGGTAAACCGGACATGTTCCCGTGACCAGCCCATGCTTGTATGCAAGGTTTTGATGGATAACCTTACATACAGCATTATGACTGGTGATGTATTGCACCGGTGCTATTACAGTACAGCCAGAATTGAGATGTTCAACGTTTCTAACGCGGAACCACACATTCTGCACTGGTACTTCTCCGTCCGTTCTTTCATGATGAGCTAAGCTAGGGTGGCGACCACGCCGTCTTGAATGGCACACATGAACTCCCCCGTCTCAGCAAAGAGCTCCCCAGCACACAGCCATCTATTCGACAGATGCAAATCGACTTATGGCTCCCAAAGACAGTTCACGTGTTTTCCATACATTGCCTTCAACTTCCATTCATCGCTCTGCTCTTGGTCCGACTTCACCCCACTCAGAGGATTGAAAGATCGATCCTTCAAGTTAAGTGGAGTCAGCCCACAGTCTGTCTTACAGACATCCGCATGCAAGGAACTCGTCTGCTCTTTCCTGTAAAAATAACTACGCAACGAGTCGACTTGGCGATCACGTCAACCACGCCCCTACCTCCGATGACACGAGGCAGATTCATCTGCTCCACGGCAGACTTTGGATGATGCATTCGAAATTTGGACATAGTTGTCGGTATCCGCCACTGCACGTTTTCCAGATCGGTCTTCGTCCACAGTAATATTCCGAATGTATAAGCCAGTGAAGGGATAGCGAATACATTCAACGCGCTCATTTTATTCTTTCCCGAGAGATGCGATTTCAGCACCAGCTTTACACGTCACAGGAATTCGGACAGCAGAGAGTCCTTCAGATCACCAACTCGAGCATGGGTTCCTTGAAGAATTCCTAGAGGTCCTGGAGGAATTCCTGGAGGTCACCAATGCTATGTCCGGCATGCGGCTCGTGATGACCTTTGCGGATGGCTTGGATTCGACACTTGTCTAATCCAAACTCCATCCGAATATCACAGCTGAACATGTCTATTATTCGCAACAGACTTCTAAGATGGTAGTCAGTACCAGCATACAGCTTGATGTAATCTAGGTACATCAAGTGTGTCAGTTCGCACTTAGCACGTAGGCCATACTTTATTGCAAAACCATGCCCTCTAGCATCATTCAGTAGCCATGAAAGGGGGTTCAGTGCCATACAAAACCAAAGTGGACTCAATGAGTCCCCCTGGAAGATGCCCCCCGTATACGGATGGGCTCTGGGGTATTAGTACCCTTAGATGTACGCACTGAAAAGGTGGTATGCCACCCTTCCATGACTGTTGCCAAAAACTTTATTAACTTCGGATCAATGCGATTCAAATGTAAGATATCGATTAGCCAGGTACGCGGAACGCTATCGAAAGCCTTGGCATAATCGATATAGCAACTAAAGAGGTTTCTTTGGCCTCTAGTTGCTTGTCTACAACTACCGAGTGGATAATGAGTTGCTCTTTGCAACCCCTTGACCCAACTCGGCAGCCCTTCTGCTCCTCGGACAGAATGTTGTTGGTCTCAAGGTGCGCATTGACTCTTCCACTAATAATGGAAGTGGTGAATTTGTAGAGGGTTGGTAACCAAGTCTTGTCAGTCTGCGGGATCCTGTACCGTGTCTTTCTTAGGGATAGGGTAAGTAATCCCCGCAGTGAGGAAGGGTGGAAATTCCTCCGGCCGACTCATGACCTCATTTATACTGCGTGCGAAGCGACTGTGTACCCTGGTAAACTTCTTATACCAGTAATTCTGCAACCGATCCAGACCTGGGCCCCTCCAGTAAATCCGCAAAATTCATGCCAGGTGTATTGGCATGGCGGGTGCCTTCGGCGGTGATCCTCTCAGCATGTTGGGCGGGTAATCCCAAGAGTCCACCTCAATATTCTTTCGCGTCCGTCACCGAAAACTGCACTGTCTGGACGCTCTGTTGGGATTCGTTGAGAAATTTGAAAAACCTCCGTGGGTTCCTCGCGTATGTTGCATTCTGGACATGTCTGGAATGATTTTCCCCATACCATCATAACCAACTGCATATGACAGAAAGTTTCTGCTTTAGTCTGTCCAGAATTTGAACTACGGGTGTCTCACAGGGCATGCCATAGTTCCGGTAAACCCTCTGCACTTTATTTCTCACCCGTCTGCTGGCATTGCCAGTGCTGATCTGAATCAGTCTAGCAATGTCCTGCTTTAGTGAGTCCCGCTGACGTTCTTTGGTCACTCAAACCAATAACACGAAAGCGAATCTTCTGACCGTGCAATCTGATAGCCGCAACTGCGCCACAATACATAAGTGATTGTAGTTGCAGCAGCGACATATCAGCACACAGCCGAGATGCCATCTCATTATTGATTTGAGATAGAATTTTCGGAGTTTCTGGAGATGCATAGAGCCTGGGAATACCTGGTCTATGCATAGGATCCATATCCGAGAATTCTATACACGCTGTTTGGAATTCGTCCCGAACCTCAGCGGAAACCTCAGCTGGACGGTGGAGAAGGGTGCTTCGGCGAGTACTGAAACTGCTACCTGCAGTGTGGCGTGGTGTTGTTGAATGCCACGGCCTTTGTCCCCATCGACTCTCGGTCACCAGTTTCCCCGATGACCTCAAGTCGAACACGCTCCCTGATGGTGGCCGGGATTGTGTCGGTGCGAGTAATAAAGAAGTACTCGTCTGCGACTCGGTGCACAGTCACCTGCGCGCATTGCGGAAAACGCTCGACGAATTTCTGGTGCAACAAGGGGCGGTAACATGTACCCACAGATTGTGGCGAAACAGTTGCAGCAGGCGGAGCTGTGCTCCTGGCCGTTGTAGCGCCTAGACGTCGAACCGCCCCGCGACTAGCGGTTTCGACGCCGTGCTGTCCATTACGGGAGCCCGACCCAGTCACCAAGTCAGACGACTCCCGCCGGTTATCCGTACCGGACCTTAAATTTCTCATATATGTATTTGTATTTTATACCTAACTGCCAGGTGTGGGGATAGCTTCCTCAGTGAGTACATGCATTATTCTCTGCACTGTACATGCATTATTCTCTGCACTGTACATGCATTATTCTCAACATATTCCTCCCGGTAGATGCCAACGGCGTGTAAGTCGCTGGTGACTGCCTACTTTTCAGCATGGGAGAGCTGGAAGGAGCAGTCGTGTCTATAAAAATAAGAAAGCGCTAGATGGGATGGGAGCGCGGATGGTGTCCCAGTAATAGTACATAAACCCGGATCTACTGTCCGGCGTATTCTCCGCTTACCCGAAGGGCATCTTTTTCAAGCCACTGACGTTAAGTCATCTTTCACTGATCACCCTATATGACTGATAAAGTCGAGAAAGTGCTTGAAAAGCTCATTGGAAGTAGATTCGTTGATATGATACGTGCTGCCGGGGACCTATCCCCAAGTCAGTTTGGTTTTAGACCAGGAATATCTAAGGTGGATACTGTCATGGGCGGAAGGGAGAGGATTCAAGGGTGGTGTGTGTGTGTATGGTGGGGAGAAGCTACAACTTCTGAGCACTCAGGCCGTGTTGGCCCATTGTACTCGTCTAACGGAATATTCCGGATTCGTTAACGTATCGTAGGATTTCCGTTAGTGCATGTGATGCTACCCGTCGTAATTGGAGAACATCGACACCAAAGATTTGATGCCTGATGCGTCCATAGGCGGGGAATTCACATAGGAAATGCTCCGTGGATTCCGCTTCCTCATTACAGGAGGGACACGTATCATCTTCGGTAATTCCTATTCTGAACATATGCCCAGCTAGTAAATTATGGCCTGTCAGAATGCCCACAATACACCTGCAAGTCCTCCTGCTTTTCGACAGGATAAACTTTGCGGTACGTATGTTGGGTTCTGGCAGGAAAAGTTTGGTGTGTCGAGCAGCATTTAGGCTCTGCCACCTGTCATTATGGGAAACTTGTTCCCAGTTTTTGAAAACAGATTTAGCCAATGCTACTGATACCCCAATTGCTGGCTCCGGTCCCGGCATAGGGGAGATTGACCCCTCTTTCGCTAAAGCGTCCGAGATTTCATTTCCCTCTATGCCACAGTGACCAGGAACCCAGAGTAGTTTCACCGTATTGAATCTAGACATAGAGTTCAAACGGTTTCTGCATTCCTGAACGATTTTCGAGGTGATCAAAGGACTGCTCAATGCCCTCAGTGCAGCTTGACTGTCACTGCAGATTGCGATGCGCCTGCCCTTCAACCGCTCGTCAATCACCCAGTTTGCCACCCTTAGGATCGCATAAACTTCGGCTTGAAAAACCGTTGCATATTGTCCCAAAGGAAAAGCCCACTTCTCGTTTTTATTCGAGAGGTAGACTCCGGCTCCAGAACCCTCTTCTGTTTTTGAGCCATCGGTGTAGAAGACTTCCGTATATCCCTCCACGCATTCCTCTGGGTCTTCCCAGTCCTCTCTACGCTTCAGGGTAACTACATATCTTCTACCAAAGAGATGTATGGGGACACGAGAATCGGAAGGCATTATAAGAACTGGATTCAGTCCTCCCAGTAACTCTTCCAATGCTCTGTGTCCCCCACATCCGTTGTTTTCCCATAGATCTAATCGAATTAGCCTATGAGCTGCTCTCATTGCAGTGCTTTGAATAAAGATATCCAGGGGCTGCAAATTGAGTAGTGCATTCAGAGCTGCGCCGGATGTCGTGCTCATGGCACCAGTGATACCCAGACAAACAGTTCTTTGCAGTGCAGCTAGTTTACGGTGAAAACTTTTTTGTCTCACCTTAACCCACCACACTACGGATGCATATACGAACATCGGCCTAATGATGGCAACGTATATCCACATTACCACATGAGGCCTGAGTCCCCATGTCGAGGCAAAGGTCCGTCTGCACATCCCATAAGCTGTGAGAGCTCGTTTCATCTTTACCTCTACATGTTTGTTCCAAAGAAGTTTTTTATCTAGAGTAACCCCCAGGTATTTCACTTCTTCGGAGAGTTGAAGGGTAGTACCCCTCATCTCAGGGAGGCAAAGTCCATCCAGTTTTCTCCTTTTTGTGAATAAAACCATTGTGGTTTTATTTGGATTAACTGACAAACCATGTCTAAGGCACCAGCTGTCTATCAAATCAACGGCATGCTGTATATTCCTACACACCGTTCCAAGATCCCGATCAACAGCAAGTACAGCCACGTCATCAGCATCAGCTTGAGCGTGTATTGGCAAATTTTGCAGTTCGCATAGCAGTGAGTCGATCAGCATACTCCACAGAAGCGGCGAAAGCACACCTCCTTGGGGGCAGCCCTTCGTTGCCTCCGTAGTCAGGTAGCGATCGACCCCTACCTCAGCGCACAGCAATCTTTGCGTTAGCATAGCATGGATCCACTTAATTAAAGCATCATCAACACCATGCGCTCTGGCGGCATCACAAAGTTTTTGAAAAGGCGCACAGTCAAAAGCCCCTTCAATGTCCACGAACACCCCCATCGCGTACTCACCATTCAAAGTTGCATCCTCTATCTTTGTGACCAAAGAATGAAGAGCAGACTCACAGAACTTTCCACGTTGGTAAGCATGTTGGTTTTCACTAAATGGGTGTGCCCTAAGCGCCTTTCCACGAATGTGACGCTCCACCAGTCTCTTCAAACCTTTCAGCAAGAATGAAGTCAAGCTGATCTGTCTGAAGTTCTTTGGATTAGAATAGTCATCTTTCCCAGGTTTCGGTATGAAAACTACTTTAACCTGTTGCCAAGAAGAAGGCACGTAGCCCAGAGCAAGACATCCTCGAAAAATATTTCTTAGAGGTCGCTCTAAATGCTCCATACCCTCCTTTAGCATTGCCGGATAGATGCCATCCATCCCAGGTGCTTTGAAATGTTCAAAGGACAGTATCGCAGCTCTCACCTTTTCAAGGGTAACAACCGCTTTCGCAGTGTACCAGTTCCTCTTGCAACACTTGTGTGTTGAAGGGGTTGCAAGAACCATCAACTCTCCCCCTACCACTTCTCTCACCCGTTCCCCCGGGTGGTGTACTTCCAGGAGGGTCTGTACTGAGTCCAGTCTGGAGTTCGTGAAAGTACCGTCGGGTTTTCTAAGAGAATCCAACTTGGCCGACTCATCCCTTTTGAGGACTCTGCACAGCCTTGAAGTCTCCCTTTCGCCTTCCAGTTCCTCACAGTACGCTCTAAAGGAGTCTCGTTTGGAGCACCTCACGAGCCTCTTATATTCACGTTGTGAGTTCCTGAAATTTAACCAGTCTTCATTCTTGTTACTTTTGCAAGCATGGTCTAGAAGTCGCCTGGTTGATTTCCTGAGTTTTTGCAGTTCTCGGTTCCACCAAGGAACTGTTTTACCGCTTTGGCCTCGGAAAATAGGACAAGCCTCTTCATAACACTCTAAAAGTGTGTAGTTCAGAGTTTTCAATTCATCTTCCAGCACCAAAGGAGTCCTTAGTCGCCTAGGGAACTGTACTTTATTGCCAAGAAGTTCCGTATTTGTACTGCAGACTGTTCGCCCGCAATAGTCAGATTGAATTCTAGATATCGATGATCTGACAGTGAGACCTCGTCTAGCACTCGCCAGTGTGTAATCAACTCTAACAATTTTGGGGTGCAGATTGTTAGGTCAATTACTTCGCTTCTTCTCGGTCCCACGAACGTAGGGGCGCACCCTACGTTTGCAGTCATAAGACCAGCTGAAGTGATGAAATCAAATAGCTTCTCTCCTCTTGGATTGCATTTGTTACTGCCCCAACAAATATGTTGAGCATTCGCATCGCAACCTATTAAGAGTTCGAGACCACTTGATTCTGCATACGCCACCAGATCCCTAAGTTCTTGCGTCGGTGGAGGGTGGTGAATTAGCGACAATTATTTTGGGAAAACAACACAAAGCAGATCCGTGTGCTGAACCGAAAACATTTGAGTGTGAAGGTCTTACATTCGCAAAATTACGAAAGCACGATTCCCTAATTGAGTGTTTTGCAACACTGTTGGGGAGGACACCGTCCAGACACAAGGGGCATTCTATGGGCAACTTGATCAGAGGAAAATTGAGCTCGACCGCTGAATGGACTGGATGACAGGGTGTTCATAGAAACAACCACACCCCCTTCCCTCCCTTTTATGAAAGGAATTTTCCATACGCGGGAGAATGGAAGGGCTCGCCAGGAGTTGAGGGAGTGGTGTTGAGTTCATAGCCCGACAGCTTACCCTTGCAGTAATCCAACACTCAGTGCTTAAGCATATTCACCCATCCTACCTTAAAAAAGTGCGTAGTAATCCTGATAAATGTTAGTTGAAGATATTTTCGACTTTTGATTCCAAAATCTGGTCGGGAAAGATCTTGTTCATTATCTTGTACTGCAGGAAAATAACCGCAAAACATACATCATATCAAGTGGCGCATCACAATCATGATTTAAAAACAGAAGAAAGGGAACATTTACCCAATTCTGTAATAAAACAAAAGGTGGTGTAGATGTTGGGGACAAACTATGGGACACTTATTCAATTCAACTAAAAACCAGTTGTTAGCTATTTATATATTTTATTAATTTTTTTAATATGGTTGGCATTGCTTCGCTTATGGAGATGGATCAACTAGTGGACGAGAAACTTGCTGATCCAAGTCATCAATGAGTCATGCAATGGAATATATTATATGTTCATATTTACTACTGATTCTGAACCTAACCTATCTGAGCCAGCAGGAAAGAAGTTGTTACATTTGCCCACAGTATTACACGTAGAATAATGTAATTATGTATGTGTTATGTGTCAGGGTAATGTTTGCAAAGAACATTGAGGAGCTTTTTTCCGTTGTGAAAATTACATTTGAAATCTTATCAACAATTATTTTTTTCTCAATCCATTGCCGCTTTTATAATATACTTAATTTCCATGCTAATTTTGGGTATCTAATTATCAAAGCAACGAGATCTCCCATTATGATAGCGTGAGCGATTCTCTATTCGAAGCAAACGCGCAGCGATTGACTTCGTTAAAAGTTGCTTCTTTGGAAATAAAATTATTTCTTTTTTCAATATATTTCAAGAATATATAATTTTTCAATGAAAGTTCTGAAAATTTAGTCAATTTGGTACAGGTTTTTTTCAGTTTCTTATGAATATCCTAAAAAAAATATATGCATATATGCGAGATTGTCGCTAAACGCTGTGATGTGCACTAAAAGACGGTCCCCACTACATACATATGTATATACAGTCGAGACCACATTTAAAAATCCTGGCAATCCTTGCCTTGAAACGATTTATTGGGCTAGAAATGTTTAACTTTAAAATTCTTAAACCATCTGCAAATTAGGGTGAAATGGTCAAAGATTTGTATATTATGACAAAAAGAAATAAAATCTGTTTTAAAATAAACTATTTTTAAAGTTTTGTCGGTTGATTTTAAAACACCAATCTACTATAAAGCGTTTAAAACGGCGAGACGAAATACGAATAGGAATTAGGATAATGGGTCTGCTCGCAAAGTCGAACTTGCGATTATTACTTTTACGTATTATTGCAATAATAACAAATTACTTTTAGGTACAATTGAATTTTAAATTTATTTTTTTTATGTTTTACTTTTCTACTTTAATTTTAAATTCTCTTTTTTACTTTTACCCAACGCACACGTCCGTTCGGGCTGATGATAGTCAAGCAAGAGAGCGATTATTTCTAGGACCCGTTGCGTCGACAAAACGGATTATTCACCGTTGGCTTTCCCTCTCGTGGCAAGTTCGAATATGTCACGGTGAGCGCCGGCGGCGTCATTTGTCCGCTGGCATTAACAACCTTGCTGCGCCAAATCACTCCACCCCAGGGGGTTTCAACGACCGAACCCGAAACTGCGTTCCCCATCATTCCGCGAAGCGATCGCGACGTTGCTTTGGGGCGCACACGGGCTTCAGCCTGGATAAGGAGACCACCTTTTTGTGTCCCCCGATCTTGACCCGGAAGGAGTGCTCTCCCTGCTCGAGAACACGGTACGAGCCTTCGTATGGAAGCTGCAGCGGCTTCTGGCCGGGAGATGCGTTCACGAGTGCAGCTCCTTGGGAGCGCAGGCAGGTGAGGACGAGTGTCGGGTGGTAGGTGTAGGTCTAATACGGTGCAGCGGGCGCAGCAACCCTGAATCTGTGAGACCCGATATCTTGTCGAAGACCGGATCACTGGGGAGCCTTGGGTTCTCCCCGTATATCAGCTCTGCCGGGCTGGCAGCAGATTCCTCCCGGTGTTTGTTCGTAGGCCGAGTAGGAAGAGAGGCAAGACTTGAGTCACGAATGGTATGCCGCAGCCCGCTAGCGTTTGAATCCCAGGAGTTTTCCTAACTCCAAGAAGAGGGTGGACTCAAATTGCATTCCCTAGTCAGTGATGATCACTGCAGGGATGCAAAAGCGATGAGTCCACTCTCGACAGAGGGCTTCGGCACAAGATTGCTCCATAATCTCCTTCAGAGGTATTGCCTCAGGCGATCGCGTAAACCCTGTCGGTGATTGTAAGGCAATACTTGAAACCGTGCGAGTCTCGCAAAGGGCCTAAGATGTCGAGGTGTATAGTGTGGAATCGCTTGGTTGTGCGGGGGAATGAGCCCACTTCCTTTCCTACATGTCTGGTAACCTTACACTTCTGGCATGCGATGCATTCTCTGATCCAGGAGTTGATGTCCTTATTCATGGAGGGCCAGAAGTATTTTTCGGTGACAAGCCGATTTGTTGTCCTGATGCCTGGATGCACTACGTCGTCAACCGCGTGGAACACTTCCTTACGGAAGGTGGCCGGAATGTATGGCCGGGGTCCCTTTCCCGATTTTTCGCAGCAGAGAGAGATGTTCGAGCCGAAGATGGGCAACTCCCGAAAGTTGCATTTGGGGTTGGATTTGAGACTCTGAAGTACTGGGTCATCATCCTGCGGCTTGGCGATAGCCGAGAAGTCGAGTGAGCTGGGGATGTTTACCTCGGAGACACGTGACAAAACGTCAGCAACTATGTTGTCCTTGCCGGACACGTGCTGTATGTCTGACATGAACTGGCTTATAAAGCTCAGGTGTCGAAGTTGAGGAGGGGATGTTTTGTTGGGCTTTCGTTTTAAAGTATACGTGGGAGGCTTATGGTCCATGAACACTGTGAACGGCCTTCCTTCTAGGGAGAAGCAAAAGTATTTAATGCTCAAGTACGCGGCGAGTAGTTCTCGATCGTAGGTGCTGTAGCTCCATTGAGCAGGGTTTAACTGCTTAGAGAAGAAGCTCAACGGCTGCCAGACCTGATTCACCTTTTGGTGAAAAACAGCACCTACTGCGATGTCAGAAACATCAACAAAAACGGCTAGGGGTGCATCTTTTGAAGGAAATGCCAAGAGTGTAACGTCAACCGGTTGTTGTCGGGATTTATTAAACGCGCGGACAGCCTCTTGAGACACACAATCTCTCGTGTGTCCTTTGTTTTGAGGCCAGACAAGTACGCGTTCAAGATGGACTGTTGTTGGGCGGCCTTGGGCTAGAAACGACCATAGAAGTTTAGCATGCCCAAGAACCTCCTCAACTCCTTCACTGTCTTTGGACGCGGGAAGCTTGTTATCGCTTGCACCTTGTCTGGGTCGGGCTGTATTCCGTTAGAGAAAATGGAGTAGCCGAGGAATCTCACCTGTGTCTGGATAAACTTGCATTTATCGACGTTTAGGACTAAACCGGCCTCAAGAAGACATTGGAAAATGCATTCGAGATGGGCTAAGTGCTCAGACTCAGTGGAAGAAGCGACCCAAACATCATCCAAATACACGAAACAGAAGTCCAGGTTTCGCAGGACCGAGTGAATGAACCTTTGAAAAGTTTGCATCACACTACACAACCCTAAAGTCATCCGTGTGAACTCGAAGAGTCCAAAGGGTGTGCATATTGCGGTCTTTAGAATGTCTTCTGGAGCTACAGGGATTTGGTGATATGCCTTGGTTAAATCCAAGGTCGAAAAGATGCGGCAATTTTCGAGATGATGCACAAAGTCGTGGATGAGCGGAATAGGATATCGATCAGGAACAGTCTGTGCATTTTGCCTTCTATAATCTGCACAGGCGCGCCATTCGCCCTTTGGCTTAGGGAACATATGGAGTGAGGAAGACCAACAGCTATCTGCAGGTCTGCAGATACCCTGTTGGATAAGCTGCTCGAATGCTTTCCGTGCAATAGCCAGTTTTTAGAGTTGCAAAGGACGCACCTTTGAGAATATAGGGGAACCAGTGGTGTGAATGTGGTGCTTCAGATTGTGCTTCACCGGTTTCGGGAAACTACATTCAGTAGTAACCTGGCTGAACTTTTGGAGGAGTGCCCGAACACGAGAGTCGGTAATATCCTCCAAAAGTACGGAAAGATTGTTGTTTCGGTGAGATGCGATTTGGCCCGGGTAATTAAGACTGGTCGTGGGATCTATAAGGGACTTGTTGTGCAAGTCCACCAGCAACCCATAGTGACACAAGAAGTCTACGCCTAAAATGAAGAAGCTGCCATCCGCCAGGATGAATCGAGACGGGAACGTCCTACGCAAGCCAAGACTCATCTCCACTTGCCTGTACCCGTAGGTTTTAATTCGGGAGGAATTTGCTGCTGCAAGTTTCAAGGGTTGCAGGAACAGCCGATGGTGCCGGGGTACGGGAAAAACTGAAACCTCCGCACCAGTATCTACAAGATAACTGCGCCTGCTGAGTGGGTCATAAATTGTTAGGCGACGCGGCGCTGCGTTCTGGGTGACCGTCGTCAGGACTCCCCGCGGACCTAGTTTTTCGAGGTAGGCACGAATTTACACGGGAGTGTACATCTGGTAGCTTTATCGCCGAATCTACGATGGTGCCAACAAATGCTTCGGTCCGTAGGTTGCTACCCGATCGTCTTTTTCGAACAGCGGACGAGCTGAGCGTTGAGCGTCGCCCTCATCTCCGCCATGCTGGTCACAAGAGCGGTCATCTCGCGCTTCAGCTCGCTAACTTCATCTGAAGGGTGCTGAATGGCCGTTATCGTGCGACGCCCGGGCACCTCATGCACCTTATTGGCCGCAGCGCCTCCAAAGAATCGGAGACGCACGCGAGGACCGCCTGGGTGCCATCCGGAAGACGTCGTAACCAGAGCGACTGCAACAGATCGTCGTCGATCTTGCTCCCACCCAATTGCCTCATTTCGCGAAGCAATTGGCTGGGAGTTCGATCACCCAACGTCAAACCTGACAGCAAGTGATTCGGCTTAGCTGACTCATTTACCGATAAGCGTTTGATCAACTCCGATTTCAATACGGTGTATGAGGTAGACTTGACAATGTCGGCCACCAGGAGGATGGACTCCACCATCCACCACAGCGACGAACCACAGGTCCGGATTCCTCCGCCAAAAGGGAGGAACGTGTACAGCGAGGGCCGTGTCATTGTCGTCAACGAACGAATTTTTCACCATATATTTATTGATATTTTCAGCATGTGTAGAAATTTTTCCAGCCCGATAACATAGTTAATTATTGAAATACGGAGCAACTTATACACCCATCTCCAAAAAAGGTGTTTTTCTGTTACCACGCTAGAAGGCGCTGTGATCATCTTAAAGAAAAGGTGTAAACGGCATTTTGACGTGCGGACAGTCCGCAAAATGGGATTATTAAAAAATATTGAGATCTAAATTTTTGGTGCCTTGACCTTTTTGAGTATCTCCGCGTAGGACAGATTGCCCTTACTGGAGATAACAATTACATCTGGACGAGTTCGCACTTTTGCCTTTCGTTCCGCTTTTTTGTTGGTAACTTTAGTCCATCCATCGTTTTCGCTGGTCTTAGGCTTCGCAACGCTGGTCGAGTTTCCTAGATTCGCTGTACGGTTTCCTCCTTCTGACCTGTTGGTGTTGGTTTTCCGGATGTCCTGTCCGCCTTTTTTTCTCTTAGGCGCCTGGTGATTACTTAAAGGATCCCCCTCTTTTTCACGTACTCGCTTATTTCGCTGGGATTCGATGGTAGTACGGTTAGGCGTCACTTGGGTCGCTTGTGATACTGTTGGCACAGCGGGGTTCGGCGTGTTCTTATTATTCCTTTCCTCCATCTGTGATCTATTATAGAGAACTCTAATAGCCCTCACCATATTCTTTATGGCTTGGTGCACGTTGTGCTTGTCCTTGATAAACTCGGACAGCTCAACTATTTTTGCCCCAAGCTGGGTGAAGGGTAATTCCTCCGGATCGGGACTCTGCTCCCTATAAGTCCCGGCAGGGTTACTCCTTTTACATGGTCCTTCACTTTTGGCGTGTACTTTATCCTTCATCGTCTTTGGCATTGGTGGAGATCTCAAAGTTGATGAGCTTCTTTTGAATGGATCTCTTCCTTGTTCCTGGAGCACCTCCTGCTGTCGAGCATCTTGAACATGTGCGGTGGGTGTTGTCACGGTTTTTGTTGTCCAAAAAGCTGCTTTTAGTTCATCTTTGTTTGGTCTTGTTATTGGTGTTCTCGGTAAAGTCGTACTTCGCTTGAATACTTCCTTCTCCAGATCCAAATCACTTGTAGCATTATATGCCAAGGTGGCCAAGTTGTCCACCACCGAGGCACTGCGGTCGAGGGATATCGACGACCGGGAGCCCGCTTGCTCACTCCCAAAAGCCGCCGGTACTGGGGTTCCGAGCCCCTGCACCGTAAGTTTCCTCCTTCTCTCGTCTTCCATGGTGGTTTTATGTTCTGGGTATCCTTCCCATAGCCATTTTGGTCCGCGCACCAGAGATGGGCAAACACTAGCCCATGCACAATCAAAAAAGAAAAGTGCATGAACACATATTTACACATCAATAGGTATGCCCCTATCCGCCAGTTGGGGTCGCGCCTGATGGGAGATCTGGCCACTCCTCACAGGTCTGTCTGTCTGTCTGTCTGTCCGTCTGTCTGTCTGTCTGTCTGTCTGTCTGTCACACCCGATTTATTCAGAAACGGCTGAACCGATTGTCACGAAAATTGATGAGAGTATGTAATCTGGTGTTCCCTTTACATGCAGTAAGTGGCGCCATCTTGTGTTAAGTTTAAAGGGGGGCTCCCCATACATGTAAATGGAGGGTGCAAATTTTTTTTTTACAGAATGTAGCCATTTGGGTATCAAATGAAAGGTCTCAATTAGTACTTTTCGAAACTGGTTCAATATTTGATATTGGGTGAAATGGAGGGGAGTGGGGGGTCAAAATATGACCATCAAAAAGTGTAACAGGTCTCGTTCGCCGAACCTATCCAACCGAAAAATCTGAAAAAAATCACAGTAGTGCATCTCTACGAAATCTAGGCCTCAAAATATACCCGGTTCCGATATCTGCACAAATGAAGTTAATAATAGTATATTTCCACATTTTAGAAATTTACCCGGCACCTCCCTTATGTTCATCCCAGAAGTACAAAATTTGGCATGCGTGTAACGAAGAACATAATGCACAGTTTGGTCAAGTTTGAAGAAAATCCAGCTATTATTAATAAAGTTATGGGGGGTGAAACTTCACATTTTTTTGTGAATTTCGTGCACTCTACAACCTGCATGACGTCATCATCACATATCAATTCATCAATACCACAACGAAATGAGTTCTTATGAATTGGGTCGCAGAGAATTATTTTGTTTTAGTTTTTTTAGTTATTTGCCAACCAGACATGTGTGCATGTAGGTATATAATATATGCGTGCTAATGAACTTTGCGGGTAGTGCCTAATTCAGATAGCTATAAGAAGTAAATCGGAAATATGGGTACGATCCATTTATATACGTGCATATATGTGTACAGTATTCGGAAATAGACAGTTTGTTTGTTTAGGGTGAGCGGAATATCTATGGCTGTAATATGTACGTATGTCTCGTAGTTTGGAAAAATATGAAAGATTTGTTGAATTTGTAGTTATACACGGATAGAAAAATGTGCGTTGAAATTTCTTACATAAGATGAACACAAAACCTTTATACCCGAAGCACGAGCTTCCGGTATTCCGACTTGTTCTTCTCTGATAAGTATCGATTCCCATGAAATACTTGTTTTTTAGTGCAAGCATGACGTTGAAGGTTAAAGCGATCTCCGTTCGTACGATCCATTTAAAAAAATCACGGAACGCACAAACAGCACAATACTTACAACAAAATATAACTGAGTATAACTTGAACGCCTTTCAGTGCTCACTCTAGACTGGATTATCCTTTTTATTCTAAACAGCAAATAAGTTGACAATTGATTGGTTTTCTATCTTTTTATAGTTATACCTGTGTTCGAGTTTATAAGGCTCAGGTAAAAAATGATTCGATGCTGTTTCTCATCGAGTACTCTAGCAGCGGCTACAATCTCCTTACCTGTTTAATCCTGTAATTTCTGAACAACTCGGAATATCGGAAAATCCCTTTGCCCACATATTCTCCACTATATATAGACACAATTCATGCAAAAAAAATCGATTTCTCCAACCCGACACACGGGATGATCCCCTTAATAGTTAGTAGTCTATATTGTAGTAGGAGAAGGTTACCTAGTTTTATATTTATTTTTTTCTGTCAAAATGTACGCACTTAAAGTGAGACAGAACTCATTTTCGGAAAGTACCCAACCTAAAAACAAAAATCAGGGTCGTGTGGTCAGGCCTCAAATATATCCCATTTAGATATCTGCTCAAATAAACTTACTAACAGTATAAAACCAACTTTTAGAAATTTACTAAAAAAACCCATTAAGTTCATCCTAGGTGTACTAAATTGTGTACCAACATAGAACCTCGTACAAACACATCATGAAAATCCAGCTTTTAGTGTCAAAGTTATAGCAGTTCAAACTTATCAATTTCGTGCGAATTAACAACATCTTAAGCCATACAGATAACATGCTGACGTCCTAATTAACGACAATAATTGACATTTCAGTGAAATATTAAAATTCCATTCATGATGAATCTACTTCCCCCCAGCCCTTTTAAGGTTTTGTGCGAAACACTGTGTGTGAAATTTAAGCCTCGAAAGATGCCCCATTTCGATATCTGGTCCATCAAACTTACTAATAGTATATTACCAACTTTAAGAAATTGACTGAAAAAAACCCCTTAAGTTCATTCTAAGAGTACTAACCGACATAGAGGACTGTCTCGTGCATACACATCCCACATCTTATGGAAATCCAAGTAAAGTTATAGCAGTTCAAACTCATAAATTTTCTGCGAATTTACCGCATCCTAAGCCACACAAGTAAGATGCTGGCGTCATAATTAACGAGAATAATTGACATTTGAATGAAATATTAAAATTCCATTCATGAAGAATCTACTTCTCCCTAGTCCTTTTTAAGGTTATGTGTGAAACAAAGCCTTATTCGATGTCTGTCTGGCCGTCTGTCTGTCTGTCTGTCTGTTTTTTTTTTTTTTTTGAGGAGGTGGAAATCTTCAAAAAACACTGGTCTGGACACAGATTTTTACCCGCTAAAACCACCCCCGACTCCCTCCCTGCCCCGCGGAACCACCATAAGGTATTACATCACGGGGCGGAGTCAGCTCACTCTAGCTTAATTCCATTTCTTCTATACGTGGCGCACGTGACCGCGTTTTTCTCCTTTCCTCTGCCTTTCGCAATTTATCGCATCTATTGCATCAATCGATCATGGAGTTGACCGCATCCCAATTCTCTTCATGTGCTAGCATCTTCGGCACCAGATTTTCTGGTACCAGCACCTCTCCTAGAGTCTTCTCTAGGTTCCTCCTTTCTTCCACAAATCTCGGACAGTGGAAAAATACATGCTCTTGGTCCTCTGGGACTCCATCGCAATTTGGACAGTCGGGTGAGGTCTCCAATTTAAACCTGTGAAGGTATTGGAGATATCCTCCATGTCCCGTGAGAAACTGGGTGAGATTATAATTAATCTCACCGTGTCGTCTCTCCAACCACTCCTTGATGGCAGGAATGAGCCTGTGAGTCCACCGACCCTTTCCCCAGCGTTCCCACCGCTCTTGCCATCTATTTATGGATCTCTCCCTCTCAGCCTTCTTCGTCTGCAATAAGGGAGAGATTGGCTTCGCATGGTATATATTCGCCATCTCATCTGTCAAGATGTCAATCGGCATCATTCCAGAGATGACGAATGCTGCATCATCTGAAACAATCCTGAAGGCAGAGCATACCCTCAGAGCTGTCCTCCTGTAGACTGCATTCAGTTTGCTAGTGTTAATTGACATCCGCAACGCCTCGTTCCAAACTGGGGCCGCATAGAACATGATTAAGGTTATCACCCTGGCTATAAGCAACCTAGAGGTATGCCGTGGCCCTCCCACCTTCGGCATCATCCTGGCCAGGGCCATACTAGCTTTGGATGATTTATCACAAACAAACTGTACATGTTGCTTATAGCTGAGCTTCCTGTCTATCACCACCCCCAAGTATTTGATGGCCGGCTTGGAAGTGATGATATGATTCCCGTCTCTAACACAGGCGTAATTTCTCTTCCGGCGCTTCGTGATGAGGACCGCTTCCGTTTTTTCCTCCGCAAGCGTCAGACCAGAGCTTTCTAACCAGTATTTGACAGCACTGATTGCCTCGCTTGAGTATAACTCAGCATCTTCGAGATGCTTTGCGACAACAACCAATGCTATGTCGTCAGCGTAGCCCACCACTGTTTCTTCCTCCGGAAGGGGAAGATTAAGTACATCGTTGTACATGATGTTCCACAGTAGTGGGCCCAATACGGAGCCCTGCGGGACACCCGCGGAAACGACGTACTCCTGCGGTCCGTCATCAGTATCGTACCAGAGCTTCCTTTCAGTTAAATAACTATCGACAATTGCGGCGAGATTGGCGGGAATACCAACCTTCGCTAGGGATTTCCGGATTAGATTCCAATTGGCCGAATTGAATGCATTTTTCACGTCCAGGGTTACTACCACGCAATATTTGCTGGTACTACCCTTTCCGTGAATTGCATCTTCGGCCAAGCCAGTAACCAATTTGATGGCATCAATGGTTGATCTGGCTTTTCGGAACCCATACTGCCGATCTGATAGGCCGCCTTGACTCTCAACAACCGGGAGTAATCTATTATAGATTACCCGCTCTAACATTTTCCCCACCGTGTCCAAAAGACATATGGGTCGGTATGAGGATGGTTCACCTGGAAGTTTGTCAGGCTTAGTCAGAAGCACCAACTTCTGTCGCTTCCATGCCGCTGGAAACATTCCTTCGGACATGCACGCTTCGAACAACTCAGCGAACATGTCCGACCTGGATTTCACGGCAAGCTTATTCGGTACTCACGGCAACCTTATTCGGTACTCCGTCCAGCCCCGGCGCTTTATTGTCTCCTATTCTACCGCAGATCTCCAGAAGCTTGTCTCTGGTGACTGGCGGGATTGCCGTGACATTCAGAGGTGGTTGGAATGTGTCGGTGCTCTCCTCTTGCTGGGGGAATAACCCCTGGATGATTTTCAACAAGAGGGTGGGGCACGTGATCTGCGGAGACGAACGGCCTCTAAATCGTCCCATCACGATTCCATAAGCTCTCCCCCACGGATTTACGTTCGCTTCTGAGCAGAGCTCCCTAAAGCATTTCCTCTTGCTTCCCTGGATGGCGAGCTTGAGGGTTTTGCGGGCTGCCTTGTAGGCGCACTCTTTCTGCCCTTGATCGACTCGACCTACCGCCCTCTGAGCCGCTCTTCCGGCTCGGTGGCAGGCTGATCGAAGACTGGTCAGTTCGTCATTCCACCAGTAGTTTGGTCTTCTATGGGGGAATGCGCACCTCCTAGGCATGGACGCGTCACATGCTTTGGCGATGCATTGAGCCAGATGGACAGCTCTTTCCGTAGAGGCGCCTGCTATATCAGGTTGATCCAACCACACCTCTAAGAAGCTCTGCTCATCCAAAGATTTTGCAGACCAGCCTGAAATCTTTTTCGGTTTCGGGCATGATAGCTCTTTGCCCTGAGGTTCGACACATGTCTCAAAGAAGATTGCCTGGTGATCGCTGTGGGTGTAACGTTCGCTGACGCACCAGGACATTCCACGCGCCAGCGCAGGGCTGTCTGTTTGTCTGTCCGTCTGTCTGTCTGGCTGTTTGTCACAGCCGATTTATTCGGAAACGGCTGGACCGATCGTCACGAAAATTAGTAGGAGTATGTGATCTGCTGTTCCCTTTACATGCAGCGACTGACGCCATTTTGTGTTAAGTTTAAGGGGGGGCTCCCCATACATGTGAAAGGAGGGTGCAAATTTTTTTTCCAGAATGTAGCTATGTGGGGTATCAAATGAAAGGTCTTAATTAGTACTTTTCGAAACTGGTTCAATATTTAATATTGGGTGAAACATAGGGAAGTGAGGGCTCAAAATATGACATCCAAAAAGTGTAACAGGTCTCGTTCTCAGAACCTATCCAACCGAAAAATCTGAAAAAAATCGCAGTAGTGCATCTCTACGAAATCTAGGCCTCAAAATATATCCGGTTCCGATATCTGTACAAATAAAGTTAATAATAGCATATTTCCACATTTTAGAAATTCACCCGGCACCCCCCTTATGCTCATCCCAGAAGTACAGAGTTTGGCATGCGTATAATGAAGAACAAAATGCACAATTTGGTGAAGAAAATCAAGCTATTATTAACAAAGTTATAGGGGGTAAAACTTTACAATTTTTTGTGAATTTCGTGCACTCTACAACCTGCATGACGTCATCATCACATATCAATTCGTCAATACCAGAACGAAGTAAGTTCGTATGAATTGGGTGGAAAAGAATTATTTTGTTTTAGTTCTTTAATCATTTGTATATGAATATCAATTATTCCAACGGGATATGTGTGTATGTAGGTATATAGTGTATGCGTGCTAATGGACTTTGGGGGTAGTGCCTAATTCAGATAGATATAAGAAGTAAATCGGAAATATGGGTACGATCAATCTATATACGTGCCTATATGTGTGCAGCATTCGAAAATAGGCAGTTTGTTTGTTTAGGGTGAGCGTAACATCTACGGCTGTAATATGTACGTATATCTCGTAGTTTTGTAGCTGTATACGGATAGAAAAATGTGAGTTGAAATTTGTTAGATAAGATGAGCACAAAACCTTTATACCCGAAGCGCGAGCTTCCGGTATTCCGACTTGTTTGTATTTATCGTAGGGTAAATTCTTCGCATATGCTAATAATATTAAACTAAATGCCCATCCTGCGTATCAAGCCGCTGTTGTTTCGGTCGACCTTTTGCTCGCTTACCATTGACTGCCAGATCTGGATTCAATTTCAATGCTTTAAGTGTCCATCAAGCGTATCAAGCCACCGTTGTTTCGGTTGGCCTTTTGGTCGCTTACCATTGACTTCGATGTTCATAGCAATCCTGGTAAGTTAACGCGAATTACGTGACTATACGATCCAAGACGCCTTCGCCATATCGATCGCGGATATCCCTAATTCGGATGTAATCAAAACGTGTGACGCCACCAGTTCAATGCAACATCTTCGTCTCCATTACCGCAAGACGCGGTTCATTGTCTTTTATAGTCGGCCAATACTCAGAACTATAGAGAGCGGCAGGCGGGCGACATTTTAGGTTTGAGACGTTCGTTGATACGTCGATCACAAAGAACACCAATTGCGGAATGCCACTTCATCCAGGTCGCATTAATGTGTGAAACAATTTCCTTTCCTTTCCTCCATTGGCTGATAGCATTGACCCGAGCTATTTAATTCGCTCAGTTCTGGGCAGGTTACGGCAGCAGACAGCACTGAGCAATTTAAATTTCTCGAGTCAGTGCTATCAGCCGATGGAAACTGCGGTATGCTCCTCACATAGGGAAACACAAAACCTTTTATACCTGAAGCGTGAAGCTTCCGGTTTGCCGACTTGTTAATTTATATGATTTCAATGGCGGTCTTGCCTCAATTTCATCCACCGATAAGAGCTCTCTGATGCTATCAGTCAAAGATCTGTGCAATTCGGGTTTCGTTAGGCAATCTTGTCAATGTGGCCAGATAAGTGACATCGCGAGATCTTTCAAAAATTTTCTGCTATTTTTTAACTCATTTTCGGGTAGAAAGTTATACGAAATACCGGCATTAAGACGCACATTTCTGAGCGACTAATTGCACGTGCTCAATTGGTTTCAATTTACCGATTTCCCGACTTGTTTAGCTTAAAATAATTTAGCTAAACCACATAAATGTTATGGAAAAATGGAAAGGAAATTACTGCAAATTACGCATATATCATGACGTGCTCTAACACACTTCAGGGCATTGATCCAATTGGATTGTTGCGCCATTATTATTCTTATTATTTTGACACCTCACTTTGGGTCCAACTCGCCTTGGGGAACCTATAAGTCAAAGAATTCTTTTCATGAAAGAGAGGAGGGATAGAAAAGAAAGTGAATTGTTAGTTCAAAGAAGCCCCTGCCATCCTGCCCCCGCAAATCAAGTTCTATCTTCTTCTTGCCTTAGTTGATCTACCCCATCCGTGACACTTTCCAGGGACAAGGAAAATTCCCCCTCCACGTAAGCCTTGAACACACCGAGGGGTAAGTCTCGCCGATGATGAAACACCTGTTTGTGCAATTTTACCGGGATACTTTCGGGTCCTGATGCCTTTCTATTTTTATAGAAAGGGCTACTTTTTCCATTTCTTTTATGGTGAAAGTGCGCACGATTCGGCACCTACCACACTATTGTTATCAGTCAGAACAGGTCCATTCGTTCGGAATTAAGTGAACAGTGCTACGGAAGAGCCTAGATCCTTCTGGTGATCAGTTTACATTCGAGTCTCCACAGTTTCCCATCCATCGTCGTATCATGGCCAGAAATGAGGATAGCTATTGTTTGCTATTGCGCCGGTCCGTATCGTATCATTGTAATGCATGCCACCTCCCGGTCGTCTAAACGTTGTACCAAACGGCGAAACTAATGACACTCTTTCTGCAGGTCGGCAATGGAAGGTGTTCTCCTGGGCATATAAGCTCCTCAGGTTCGCAACTAAATTTACAGCCATGCCGGCTGTAATGCTACCACCTCCCGAAGTGTCCTCTAACGAGCCTCTGTCTGTTCTAAAAGCTTCAACGAATTCGCCGATGATCACTTTTGTGACATTCCACCCGTAGAGAGAGCGCCAGGCTACTGCACGTCGAGAGATAGCGTCAAACACTTCGAGCCCAACGTATTGATAGTCGTCCAAAGATAACCCGTTCACCGACGACAGTAATCACTCCAAAACGAAGTCGGGAATGCTTTCTTTGCAGTATGGGTTGGTGAAGTTATTGGAAAGTGTTATCCCTAAACACCAAATCCAAACAAAGTCATCCTCTCGGCCTTGAACTCAAAGTAAGTCGTGATCCAGAACCTAGTGACATCGGTTCGGAATAAGGAGTAACACCATTTGACTGGGTCCCAGGTGTTACGGTACCGAAATTATTATAATCAAAGCTATTTTGATTTTAAAGTTTACTTGGGATTCAGTTTCCAAGGTTGAACAACAATCGAGTTGGAAGAAACTTTGGACCATCGTGCCGATAGCACTGCCATGAATATGGCTGTGGAGGGTGGCTCTTAAGAGGAAGACAATATTCCACTTGCTATTCAAACACTTAACCGTGAGGTACGGATCCGTTTCAACTTCTGGGTCAGGTTGAAGTTAATGTCCATGTTTTTTTTTACAGTTAATATATAAGTTAAGAAAAGAACTAGGTGTTTTTCCTTATACTGTAAATATTTTTATTTTTCTTCTGCATACAATTGTTTCAGAGACCACGTGCCTCCTTCCTCAGTTCTAGTTTCAGGGAGGGCTCAAAATATGACCCTCAAAAAGTGTAAAAGCTCCCGTTCTCAGAACTCCATCATCATCATCAACGGCGCGACAACCGGTATCCGGTCTAGGCCTGCCTTAATAAGGAACTCCAGACATCCCGGGTTTGCACCGAGGTCCACCAATTCAATATCCCTAGAAGCTGTTTGGCGTCCTGACCTACGCCATCGCTCCATCTCAGTCAGGGTCTGCCTCGTCTTCTTTTTTACCATAGAAATTTTCCTTATAGACTTTCCGGGCTAGATCATCCTCATCCATACGGATTAAGTCACCCGCCCACCGTCGGCTATTGAGCCGGATTTTATCCAGAACCTGACGGTCTTGGTATCGCTAATAGATTTCGTCGTTATGTGGGCTGCGGAATCCTCCCTCCTCATGTAGGGAGTCAAAAATTCTTCGGAGGATTCTTCTCTCGAACGCGGCCAAGAGTTCGCAATTCTCAGAACTTATCCAAATAAAAAACCTGAAAAGAATCACAGTGGTGTATCTAAACGAAATCTAGGCCTCAAAATACGTCCCGTTCCAACATCTGGGCAAATAAAGTTAATAATAGTATATTATAATAGCATATTTTAGAAATTTAGGTGGAAACCACCCCAAAGTTCATGCTAGAAGTACACAATTTGGCACTTACATAAGGAACAGCATACGGCATATCTTTGGGGGTTTGAATAAAGTTATAGAATGTGAAACTTTTACATTTTGTGTGAATTTCGTGCATTCTAAAACGTGTATGACGTCATCATAACATATCAATTTGACAATACCACAACAAAGTGAGCTTACGTGAATGGGGGTCGCAGGGGAATATTTCGTTTTAGTTTTTTTTATCATTTATATATCAATGTGAATTACTAGAGACAGCCATATGTATGTACTTACATGTATATGTAAATGAAGCTTTGGGGTAGTGCCTAATTTAGATAGAAATATTGGTATATTGAACAAGCGGTATTGAATATGCGTACTTTATATATACATATGTATATTTTTATGCACGAAGTAAATCGAAAATAGGTGTACGATCAATTTATATACATGCGTATAGAATGCTGGTCCATGCTGGCGAAATCGACATCATGGGGAGAACGGCTCGAGACGTACAAACTGCCTTCATCCAGATCGAGCAGGCGGCGCGAGATCTTGGGCTGCACATCAATGAAGGCAAGACAAAATATATGGTGCCGAGGTCAGCACCAAAAACCAACCAACCAAGAACATCAAACCGCACTGGTCAAACGGGAAGAATAAAGATAGGGGACTACAACTACTAGGGTCGAAAATCACAACCGATAACAGCTATAAGGATGAAATCCGCGCACGGTTGTTGTCAGCCAACAGAGCTTATTTCAGCTTACAAAACTTGAACCGCTCGAAACATCTCACCATAGGGTCAAAGACAAAGATCTTGCCAGTCCTCATGAATTCCTCGGAGACTTGGGTTCTCAGCAAGAAAAATTGCGAACTCTTGGGCGCGTTCGAAAGAAGAATCCTCCAAAGAATTTTTGGTCCCCTACATGAGGATGGACCATTCCGTAGCTTACATAACGACGAAATCTATGAGCGATACCATGACCGTCTGATTGTGGATAAAATCCGGCTCATTAGTTTACAGTGGGCGGGTAACTTAATCTGTGTGGATGAGGATGATCTCATCCGAAAAGTTTATAGGGGGTAAAAAAAGAAGACGAGCAGACGCTGCCTGAGATGGAGCGATTGCGTAGGCGAGGATGCCAGACAGCTTTTAGGAATATTGAGTTGGTAGACCTCGGCGTAAAACCGGGATATCTGGAGTTTCTTATTAAGGCAGGCCTAGACCGGATATCGGTTGTTGCGCCGCTGACGATGATAGAATACAGCATTCGATAATAGGCAATGTTTGTTTGTTTAGGGCGAGCATAATATCTACGTCTGTAATATGTGCGTACATATAACTGAAAGTGTGTCACATAAGATGAACACAAAACATTTGTTTCTAATTTTGGAGCGACTGCTGCATTTTTTTATTTCTTTGGAACGATCATATTTTTGTAAGAAACCCCAAAAATATCTTATTTGCGTGTTTTACAAATGAATATTATGTTTCACCATAAAATATGGAGAAATGCAAATTAAAGAAGGAAAGACAAACTGCCAACGCTGTCGCCTTCTTCCTCGCTTTTCTTGTAACAGTTGGATTGTTTTTTTCACAGCTGTCTACGGAACATGTACCGCACATTAAATTGCAGAATAAAGCCACTCCTCGGCGCCCACAAATTCATCCACATCCTTTTTGCAAGTGCAAGAAATCATTTGGAGAAGTTCGCCCGGAGCATGGAATTTTAGCATTTCAGTGGACTGCAAACACTGAGGCAGCCTCAGACATTTGTCTGACTTTTTAGCAAGGTGGGATATTGTAGCTTATCATACCAGTTTTAAAAATGGATGCAGTTATTTATACTTTTCCTATTTTTGATTTATTAATATACAATACTCGCCGAATTCCTCAGGAAGCAAATTCTAAATTTAAAGAATTATCTCATTGTGAATCGGCAATTAAAACTTCACATGTTGGAAAATTAGGATGTGCATATTACAAAGATGAAAGATTTAATTAAGGACTATGATTACATACAGGTTTTTCCCACCATTGCTATCGCTCAGTCAATGTATACAATCCCCGCATTATTTTATTTCCCTTGACATGCCGAAAGAACTCTGCGAAATGTCGAATAAAATGTATTAAATTTGTAATGATAGTTATGGAGATAGGAGGTCAAGTCGATCCCTTGAGTGGCCGATAACGACCTAGAGGGCAGAGCTATCCCAAAAAGCTAAACAAATTGGCAAAATTTGACCGTGAAGGTCCGCCCACAAAGATTGCAGCTCTATCAAAGCTCTCGGTCGACACGTTCTTGCACGCCTCTGTGCTAGCCAGGCTCGGGAATGTGGGGGGGTCCTTTGAGCGCTTTGTCTCCTCCACTCCAAACGAAAAGACTCCCTTCGTGCTCTTCCTCCGTTGCTCCTCCAATCTTTCCACTTCCTCGTTTTCTTTTCCCCGACTTCTCCCAGTCTTGTCACCTCCTTGCTCCTTCAACTTGTCTACCTACTCTCTTTCTTTTCTCCAACTTCTCCAAATCTTTCCTCTTCTTGTTGCTCCCTCAACTTGTCCACCTCCGTCAACGCCAAATCTAAAAACTCCCAGTTATTTTTCTGTGCACCGTTTCCCTCACCAAGCAACACTCTCCTCGTTCTCTCTTCGTGCACCGCTTCTATTCCCGCTACATAGCCTTTCTCATTCGCTAGGCAATGTTGCAGCAACATGCGCATGCGCCTGCGGATGCGGCAAATCATTCCCCTCCTGTCAAGATCAATTCGCTTGAATACATTGAATAATGTGCAATCTGCGGCGAACTTTAAGGCAATTGCACACTATTAAATGCATTGTTTAAGCAAATTAATTAAGAAAGAGCCGAATGAAATTCCGCTCCCGTCGCGCAGCCGCGGTCACTACAGGGCAGCTGGGTTTTCGAGACCCGCTCGAGGAAAGAAAGCTGAAGACCAGTGAGGGCCTCACTGCTGATAGCGGCTGGGTGTTGGCGGTTACGAGGAAAGGTAGACCGAGATCCAAACCCACATTAGGCCTTGAGGTCCTTCGCGTGAGCGATGCCCAGGTTACGACCCTCCATGTCCTTCAGCTCGTATTGAACCGTTCCGACTCGACCGATGACCTTCGCCTTCACGAACTTCTGATCCAATTTGGCATTATATCGTTTTGCTGCACTGCTTAAGTTGAAGAGCCGCTTATACACGATATCTCCGACCTGAAATTCACGAGCTCGGGATCGCAAGTTGTAACCCCTTTCCTGTGTCTCTCTTGCCTGGAGGATTCGCCCTTGAACCTCTGCTCTCAGAATAGCAAGTTTATCCTGAGAACAGATCTCCAAGGTAGCATCAGGCAAGGCGTTCAGGCGTCGTAAGAGGGCGTAGGTATTCCCATGGGTGACCATGCTTTGCCCAAAAACGACGTGATAGGGTGATGTCCCTATCGAGACGTGTTTCGCTGAACGCAAGGCACAGTTGATGGATGACAACTTGTTATCCCAATCTCTTTGATCAGGACCGATATAAGCGCGTATAGCAGCCAACAGTGAGCGATTCACTCGCTCCTAGGCGTTTGCCTGCGGGGAGTATAAAGCGGTGTAAATGTGTTGAATGCCATACTGGTTCAGAAGATCGTTGAAAGCCACGGATTTGAACTGTACCCCATTATCAGATGTGATCGACTCAGGGATTCCAAACACATGAAAGATTCTCTTCTCCAAGGATTCGGTCAGCACGTTTGCGGTAAACCGTTTAATCGGCTCCACAAATGAAAACTTTGAGAGAGAATCGAGAACGACTATTGCTCCGATATTTCCGGCGCGAGATCTGGGGTATGGGCCGATCAAATCGATATACAAACGTTGAAATACCCGATCGGAGATGAGCGCTTTTCCCATTAGAGGTTGGAGCGTTTGGTTGGGAGCTTTTGACGTCTTGCACGTTTCACAATTGCGGATATAGTCCTTGACCTGTGAAACCATTTTAGGCCAATAAAACCACAACCGCAGTCTACCCAAGGTTTTACCAACCCCCCCATGTGCACTCAAAGGATGATCATGGGCACGGGTGATCACCTCCATCGTCAGCTCCTCCGGAATCCAAAGCTTCCAAGCCTGTTGTTCCTGCATCTCATCTCCTGAAGCATGATTGGTTCGTTTGTATACCAATCCATCGCATACCTGCAGATCAGGGAGTTTGTTGGAATTCTCCCTAATACGCTCTATTAACTGCAAATAGTTCGCAGACCGAAAATGTGGTGAATTAAAATCCACGTCTGCGTTGTTCCCACTTCTCTCCAAAGCATCCACCTCCGCTGGTGAATATATGCGAGATAGAGAATCCGGGACCAGATGTTGTGATCCCTTTCTGTGTTTAATGATGAACGAGAATCCTTGAAGCTTCAATGCCCATCTGGCCAGTCTGCCGTGAAGGTCGGACTGGTTCATCAGCCATTTGAGCGAAGCGTGGTCAGTTACCACTTCGAATGTTGTGCCTTCAACATACGCTCGGAATTTGCGCACTGCCTCCACCGCTGCCAGACATTCTTGCTCAGTGACAGTGTAGTTTCGCTGAGGCTGTGTAAGCTTCTTCGACATATACGCTATAGGAACTTCATGTCCCTCCTCTGCCTTCTGCATCAGCACCGCTCCTATGCCATGTTGACTTGCGTCACAATGTATGGCGAAAGGCTTGGAGAAGTCGGCGCTGTGCAGAACTGGAGCCGAGGAGAGACTCGTTTTCAGAGCGTCGAAAGCCGAGATAGCTTCCTCAGACCAGCAAAACTGGCGCTTCTTCTGAAGCATGTCTGTCAACGGTGCAGTCAGCGAAGCGTAATTTGGCACAAATCGCTGATACCACCCACACATCCCAAGAAACCGCCGCAGTTGCCTGACGGTTTTCGGCCGCGGAAAATCTTTGATGGCGTGTACCTTGTCGGGATCGGTACAAATCGTCCCGTTACCGATGATGTGCCCCAAGTATCGAACTTCCTTCATGACAACCTTGCTCTTCCGGATGTTCAATGTCAAGCCAGCGCGTCTCATACAGAGAGCCACTTCGCTTAAGAGCAGCAGGTGCTGGTCGAAGGTCTCTGTAATAAGCAGCAAGTCATCTAAATATACAAAGACTTGATGACGTAAGTGAGCAGGAATGACCTTATCCATCAGTCGCTGCATGGTTTGAGGTGCATTGCAGAGCCCAAACGGCATGGTCACAAACTGATAGAGTGGCCGACCTGGGACGGTGAAGGCAGTCTTATCCTTGGACGCCTCATCCAGAGGAATTTGCCAGAACGCATCCTTCAGATCTAGACTCGTAATGAATCTAGCCTTCGGGAGACGACTGAAAATCTCCTCGATGAGAGGTAAAGGATAAGCGTCCTTCACTGTTACACTATTCACTTTACGTGCATCAAGGCAAAGTCGCACTTTACCAGGTTTCACCACAAGGGTAACTGGCGAAGACCAGGCGCTTTGCGATTCTTCAATGACTCCCTAAGCCAGCATCCTATCAATCTCTTCGTAGAGGAGCTTTTCGATGGCGGGAGAGACTGAGAAGTGTCTCTGTTTAATCGGTTTGTTACCGCCGACATCGATGACGTGTGTCGTGAGACTTGTACGTCCTAAGCCCTCCGACTCGAAAGATGGAAAACTGCCAATGACAGCATCGAGCCTTGCTCGCTGGTGTGTTGTCAACTGGTGTTGATTGACGTTCTCAACATTTTCGATGGAACAAATGGAAGGTACAAATAAGTCCTGTGCGAGATCGAACTTGCGCACAAAATCAGCTCCAAGGTAAAGATTTTGCGTTAACGACGGGATAAGGAGGAACGACATCGATTCCGTCCGATCACGAAACGTGATGTCAGCTGACACTCTGCCTACTGTCGAGTGGCTAGTCCCGTCAGCTGTCCTGAGATCGATGCGTAATCTCTCCCACTTGTACCGACCGTCGTTAATAATTTTCCGGGCGAAATCCGAAGCTAAGCAACTTACAGTGGCTCCGGTATCAATCAGTCCTGAAACACGCTCACCCAAGACTGTGACATCCGCATACGGGCGAATATCATTATTGGGCCGACTCGTGAGAATGGCAGAGTAGTAAAGACGACGGTTGCGCATTATTCGCATCCAATAGTGCCGTAAGCGAAGAGTTGAGCGCTTAGGTTTTTTCGTCGCCATCTCTGCTACTCCGAAGATCCGATCTCTGGCCGCTTGATATTGTTGCAGTCTTACGTGCAACGGCCTCAGAACCGAAAGCATCGGTTTCCTTGAAACAATTGGTGGTGGGGTCAAATCCGGGTAGGTCATGTTTAAGTTATCGGACCGCTTCAACACGGTAACTTTCGGAGTTACTGTAGAAGACGTTGTCGCAACGCCTGCGCAGTCACGTGCGTCCAATGCAGGAGCGCCCTGATGACTGGGGCTGGGCTCCGGAACTCGACAGTTCGGACATACGGGCTTACGAGTGTTAGGGCGCCCGCAACCGAAACAAAAGACTTTGGGATCCTCCCAACAGTCTTCAAACAAATGTCCAATCTGCCGACAATTCCAGCAGACCAAGTCCAAATCTCGATCATGAATCTCAGACTGAGGATTTCCCGAGATGTTCTTTATGTCAACACCCTCTTCAGATTCACCAGAATAGCTGTGTAATTGGTGAGAGAGCCTGCTTGAGAGACGCTCCTCTAAAATTTCGCTCTGCTGCACTAACTTACGCAGCTCGCGAACCGTACTAGCCGGAAAATAGAGAAGTTGCCTCTGAACGTCGGGTCTCAGCCCACGACGTAGCAACTCTACCAACTTGTCTTCTGTTAAGGAATTTTCTAGCCTATTGGCTAGCGAACGCACAGCTTTATAGTAACTGTCGAAATCTTCGGATGGACCTTGCATGCGCTCCCTCATCAGTTCAAGGATATCCCAATCATCTAGAGAATCCATAAACTCATGGCGAAGAGCCTCACGAAAAGAGGTCCACTCGATTCGTCCGACAGACTGGTGATAGTCCCAGTACCAATCTGCTGCTCTGTCTCTGAAAAGTGTGTGTACATAAGTACACAGCAGGCCAAAATCCCCCTGTAAGGTTGTGTTGGTCAAAGGCTCCACGCGGAACAAGAATTGGTTGATGGGCAAAGTTTCCGATGTGCCATCAAAAACCAAGTCCCAGGATGCCAAAATTGAATAAACACGATCCGCTGATTTTGTATTAAGCGGTCGTGCCTGGCATCTATACGGCGAATCGTCCTCGTCAGAGTCGGTAAAATCGTACATATAGTCGAGTCCGGATCTGTCGTCATGTCGTTGAAAGTTCTCGGATCCGGACCTGTCGTCAAGTCCGTAAAAACCAATGTCACGTCTATGGTCATGTATGTAAAAATTGTCTTCATTCTGTCCATAGTCACGTCTGTCTTCAAAATGCACTGTACGAGTTGAAGCAGGCTGATGTTGAGCTGCCTGATGCACTGAGTGCGTGTTCGGGTTCGAGTCTCGAAGCGGAACAAATTGCTCTCGAACCAATCCTTCTACTCGTGAAGCGTCCGTGGCCCTAGCATCCCGCGTGGAAGGATCAACCCAACCCACAGGATCTCTCCTCGCCGCCTCATGCCACCGTCAGTCATCACGGCGTGCTGGCAGGTCAAGCTCAGCTGAGCTCCACTGACCTGGAGGTAGCGTGGAAGGAAGGCGATAAAGGTCGCGAGACCCGTGATCTCGTTGATGTGACATGTTGGTTAATAAAATTTAAAAAAAATAAAATTGGAAACGACCAAAAGGAAGTCCAAGAAAAAAAAGAAAAAGGAAAAAGAATGTGAAAGAAAAAAAAACGAAATATATAAAAGAAAGCAAAACAAAATTTAAAATAATTGAATGAAATCGAAAAGAAAAAGAAGCAAAAAAAACAAGGCAAAAGAAAGAAAATAGTGAAAAACAAGAACGAAAAAGGAAAAAAAAAATGAATTATGAGGACTCCTCTCTATCCAAATTTTCAACTCCATATTTAACTCCCGCAAAACTCTCGGATGACCAAAATGCCATCCCAACCTCATAAATTTTCTCATCTGTGTGCAGAACTTCCACACACAGTGTTTTCCAAGAAGAGACAACAATCGAGTTGCTCCCCGTCGCAGAATATTAAATAAAAAGAACAAGCAAAAAAGGAACACGAGAATTCAATCTTCCTCGTCTGGAGTCAGAGAACAAAGTGAAGATGAATCATTGAGGACGGAATGGCACAGCATATAGCCGACTACCTCCGTATTCCATCAAGGATCCATCTCACCCGTCACTTCCTCCCTACGAAGAAGAAAGAATATTTAATTTTCTTTAAAATTCCGAAACGAAGAGATAGCCGTTTCACATTAAGGTAGGGAAGGACACTCCTCAGAAGCTCGGACGGCAATACCTTTCAGCTTATACCGCAAAGGCCCGTAGATCCAGAGACTTCTGGGAGGCAATCACCTACGAGACGTTAAGTCTCAAGACAAACACAACAAACGACTAGCTCTTTTGGTATTCTACCAAGGATAGGACAGGAAACTCTACGTTACAAGGGGGGAAAGGAAATTGAGGCTTAGGAACACTTGCTTCCGGGGAAAAAGGCGTGAAACCTAAAACTAGAAATCTGAAGACAAGTGTACGTGGAGCCTAGCCGGGAACAATATTGAGAATCTATTGATTCTCTATCCGACACCACCAAACGAAGTTGTGAGCCGGAATAGGCTATCTTCCACATGATTCAAGTAACCTGTAAATAATAAATTAAGCCTGAATCCTGGAAATGTTGGGCCCCACGTTGGGCGCCATTTGTAATGATAGGAGTGGAGATAGGAGATCAAGTCGATCCCTTGAGTGGCCGATAACGACCTAGAGGGCAGAGCTATCCCAAAAAGCTAAACAATTTGGCAAAATTTGACCGTGAAGGTCCGCCCACGAAGATTGCAGCTCTATCAAAGCTCTCGGTCGACACGTTCTTGCACGCCTCTGTGCTAGCCAGGCTCGGGAATGTGGGGGGGGTCCTTTGAGCGCTTTGATCCCTCACGCTTCATTACTTAAAACAACGTGTCTTTACCGGTGCGTGGGTCCGCACCGGATTTTAAAATCGAATTTTACGTAGGAATTCGCGACGGCCTATCGAATAAAACCAGAACGCGAGCTAAATTGGAAAATAAAAAAAAACGGCTCAACCGCGCGCGTGGAGCCGTTTGTCTCCGGACCCGAGTGCCGCGATCAAGTAGTGGAAAATCCACGACGGATCACCTTCCCGATTGCCGTCCCTTCCGCCTCAGATCTCCTTACTCCCGCGGAATTCTTACATATGGGACATCCTCTAAAAGAATAACTGGCCGGAGGATGTCGAGGAAGGGTGGGAACCTCACCGGCCGCGCCTCGTTCAAGATCTGAGGCGGAAGGGACGGCAATCGGGAAGGTGATCCGTCGTGGGTTTTCCACTACTTGATCGCGGCACTCGGGTCCGGAGACAAACGGCTCCACGCGCGCGGTCGAGCCGTTTTTTTTTATTTTCCAATTTAGCTCGCGTTCTGGTTTTATTCGATAGGCCGTCGCGAATTCCTAAATAAATAAATAATAATAAAGTAAAATCGATTTTAAAATCCGGTGCGGACCCACGCACCGGTAAAGACACGTTGTTTTAAGTAATGAAGCGTGAGGGATCAAAGCGCTCAAAGGACCCCCCCACGTTCCCGAGCCTGGCTAGCACAGAGGCGTGCAAGAACGTGTCGACCGAGAGCTTTGATAGAGCTGCAATCTTCGTGGGCGGACCTTCACGGTCAAATTTTGCCAAATTGTTTAGCTTTTTGGGATAGCTCTGCCCTCTAGGTCGTTATCGGCCACTCAAGGGATCGACTTGATCTCCTATCTCCACTCCTATCATTACAAATTATTCCACTATCTATATGAGTAATAATTGCAGAAGTACAAATAAAAACTATGTTTGATTCAGTTTAGTAAAAAACCGTATCTTTGAAAATATGATTTTTTTGTTAGTCAGTTAATAATTACATAAATCACTAAAACCTAGCTATCATTTACAAAAATATTAACTTCATTGATTAAATCTTATTACAGAATTATTTAATAATAATAAATAAAGTTAAACAAGTCTTAAATTTGTTTCATGGGGGACGCGTTATAATATTTCGGCGAAAATTCTTGATAATCTACGTTGTTCAACAAAAAATGAATAAGGCCGGATAGAGAAAAACAAGTCCTACGCGGAATGACTATGCAAATTTTCACTGAAAAGGCCACATGTGATTTCTGTTCCGAAATTCTTACTTCAAAAATTGAATAGTTTTTCAAATTGTCCAGATTTTTAAAAGCAAGACACCCGGCGTTGGTCATTCACCGATTGTAGCTGCTACTGTTAATGGGAAAACACTGTTGCTCGAACATTTTCCTCACCTCTTCCTAACTAATCGAGAAGTAATATTGGTACTATTTTATTCCCCGATGAACTTTCTTTAATAACGAAATGCAAAATACTTATTTTAAATTCCGCAACAGTTGAAGTTTTCAATTCGAAATTTTCCTCATTGTGATATAATCCCTCCAGCAAAGTGAGTGAGTCTCGACTCATCGAAAAGAGTCATACTTCCCTCCACTAACTCATCCAAAAATAACTAAAAAGATCTAAGAAAGGAAAACTCAGATGTGTCCCGGATTCATGTGGGTTCACCTCATATGATGATGACGTCACACACGCCTTGGAGTAAAATGAATTCACTTGGAATATGAAACATGACTTTCTATAGCTTTGTTGGTAATAGCTGGATTACCCTCAACCTTTCAGAATCGTGATTTATATTGTCACTTACACTGATGTCACAACTTCGACGATTACCTACCTTGTCGTGATGAGGGAGCTCAGTAACGAAGATCCTCCAGGAAACGGGAGGTGACACCTGAAGCCAAGCGGTAATCAAAACCCCAAGCCAAGGTATGACTACCGCGTCGAGGGCTGCATGGTCACAGGCGTTAAGATGTTGCCGTAAACGGTGAACTATGGGTACTAAGCAGTTTGAACTAGCCTTGTCTTGGCAAAAAAGTGCTCTGCCTAGATTGACCTACTTTCACCGATAAAACTGAGGCCATGGCAGCCAATTATGAAAAAAAACAAAAACATAAACCTGTTAAGCAAGCACAATTAAACCTCGATCGTGACGATCCAACCCCGAGTGAAGGGGCAACCCTAAGCTCATCGATGGAGAACCTGAGTCTAGACTCAGATTCTCCACTTAGTCAGGTGGGAACCAATCCACGAGCCGAGCAGGCCGCTTCTGTCAGCACTTCTGACCCCAGGCTCCAATTGGCGCCACCTGCTGAGGCTATAGTCTTGCCCTTAGGTGAGCACCTGTCGACGGACAGTAAACAGTCGTTGGGCAAACCGCCTCCGGGCAACGCACAACCCAAGAGCTGTGCCAAGGTTTAGCAGAAAAGAGTGTTCGGGGCACCTCCGGCTAAGGGGAAACCGAAACGGCAGCGATCTTCGGACGATCCTAACTCTTCAATACAAAAGGCAGCAAACAAGGCTCGGCTGGCCACGGCTAGGCCTTCATTTGCAGCCAAGGCTATCGAAGCCGATGGATGGGTCGTGTATGACGACTCTAATCCATCCGGCTAGAATATTGAGCAGTGCGAACAGCTTAGGAGGAAACTCCTCCTAGCTGTAAGGACTACATCCGCGGAAGGCATTAAGCTTTGATTTGAGTCGGTAGGTGTATACCGTAAAATGTTACGGCTGAACTTTTGTAGTGACCGGGGCTGCGCGACGGGAGCGGAATCTCATTCGGCTCTTTCTTAATTAATTTGCTTAAACAATGCATTTAATAGTGTGCAATTGCCCTAATGTTCGCCGCAGATTGCACATTATTGAATGCATTCGGGCGAATTGATCTTGACAAGAGGCGAATGATTTGCATGCGCATGTTGCCGCAACATTGCCTAGCGAAAGTTGAAGGCTATGTAGCGGAAAATGAAGCGGTGCAAGAGGAAGAAAAAAGAGGAGGGAAGCGGCACAGACTAGAGAGTGGAAAAAACGAAAAAAAGTGGAAAGCAGTGAAATTTGTTTGGTTTATTTTGGGTGTTTTGTTTTGGCGGAGAAGTGCAAACAAGTGAGAGTTGGGTGGAAGAAGTTTTGGGTTTTTGGTTTGGAAAAGGAGAGAAAAAGATCTTCCCGAGGAAAAGATTGTCTAGAAGAAAAACGGAAGGCCGAGGGCCAGGAGGAGTTTCGAACGTTGAGGAGAAATCGGAAATCGGAAACGTAGATGAGGTGCACATTTTCTAAATAAATTTGCAGCATTGTAAAGCGGCGACTGCACTTATCAGCCGTCGGATCAATAGCTGTAAGACATTTATATACTCACACAAGGACCGTGGGTTGTTGGTGTGGTAGTCAGGGGCCTAAACTTCCAAAATGCTGACCTGTTGTATGCCAATGGAAACGATCGACCCCGCTCCTGCATGGTAGCCTCAAAATATTTGGCTAATTTGGTTAACGACCTACGTGATGGCGACACCACATCGGCTAAGCTAACCATGAAAAATCAACAAGGAGATAAAGAGATATTATGGTGTTCTGCATATTTTCCCTATGACGCAGAAGACGTTCTCAGTGGAACATTCATCAGAGCTATCCAATATGCCAAAAGTAGAGGCATGGGTGTAATAGCAGGATATGATGTCAACGCCCACCATATATGCTGGAGAAGTTCGAATGTCAATGCAAGAGGATCAAGACTACTGGAGTATTTAGTAGGAACCTATTTGCAGATCCTTATTTCAGACGAGAGATCATCGACATCACGGTGGCATCTCCTGACATCGCGGCTCTGATTAGAGAGGGGAGAGTATCAAACGAACATTCTCGGTTTACAGACGCATTGATTTCTTAATGATGGATCCATCTCCCCCCACTCCATTTCGGAATCAGCGGAAGACAGATTGGGTGATGTATAAAATAGAATTGAGCGCCCGAGTCACGATCCCTGGGAAGCGCATTAAATCCATTGCTGGAATTGAGAAGACAACCAAGATAATCACAATTAGCATGAGAGAAGCTTTCGAAGAAAGCTGTGCACTCAAGATACCAAAAAAGGGTAAAACACCATGGAGGAACTCGGATTTGGCAAAGCAGAGGAAAACGACAAGGATGCTTCTTAATCGTGCTCTGAAGTGTGATTCAGGTGCTAGCTGGAATTGCCATAAAGACGCGCAGAAGACTCTAAAGAAGAGTAAAAAACGGTCATCATGGAGACGCTTTTGCGAAGAGACTAACTCTCTTGACGCAACCTCAAAGCTGAAGCGGATTCTGGTTAAAGAACGTAGCCAGAAACTGGGTTACGGGAGGTGCACAGAAATCGACGAAGAAACGGCAAACTATTTGCTTGAAGTGCACTTCCTAGGCAGCATCCAAAATCTAATCTCGGAGCCAACAGGTGCATACAGCCCTCAACCGAGAGACTGGAATCTGGCATGCAAAGTGGTATCACTGGAGCTAGTAAAATGGGCATGTAACTCGTTCAATAGATACAAGTCTGCAGGTCCGGATGGCATCATTCCTGCCCTAGTAATAGAGGGAATGGATGAAGGTGTTATTCATTACCAAACCAGGGAAACCCACCTACACAGACGTAAAAAGCTTCCGACGATCAGTCTAACGTCTTTTCTACTAAAAGGACTAGAAAGACTAGTAGATCGGTTCACAAAGGATACACACATTCCTTAGTGGCGTGAAGCAATTTCATTACACAGTTCTCCATTGGCTGACAGCATTGACTCGAAATATTTAAATCGCTGAGTTCTGGCAATGGCAGTAACCTGCACAGAACTGAGCGAAAAAAAATACATAGGTAGCAATGAAATACAGGTTGCATCCTTTTCGAAAGAGGGAAAGTCAAGCTATGCAGCCATTACCACAAACGTCGATATTTCTAAATCATCAGTGGTGAAATCGCAAAAAGCTTTATAGAGATTTTCAGAGTAGTCGAAAAAAATCGTAAGAGAAATTAGAAAACTGCTGAAAGGGAGGACTGACCAACTTTGCAAATCTGACAGAGTACTTTGGAAGACATAAATTTTGCTGCCATTGAAATATGTCATCATACACTATGCAGCCGAAGTCAACAGAAACCATGCGGCGATGGCGATTATCATGGCCCGCTTGTGCAACGGTTCCAATTCGAGCTATTGGAAGTAGGTAAAGTGGTTCAAAAACTGTTTTCCAGTCTTTGTAAGGTTTTGTTTGAAAACAAAATCGTATTAAAATCGGTTCAATGTCTGTCTTTCTGTCTTTTTTTGGCTGGGGGAAATCTAGGATACGCATGCCGGACTTTTACAGACTAAAACCTCCCATATTGTCTCCACACCCTCCCGGTGGGACCACAGTTATGGTATTGATTCGCGGGGCTGCTCAGTTCTTATCTATTCACTCTAAACCAGCTGCTACCGCTTTGCGTGGCGTTAATTGCGGTAGTTTCCCTTCTATGTCTCCATTGCAACTACCGCGTGCCATGCTGTATTTGAATACACCATGTACCTTATCAGATTCTCCACCGTTAAATAGGTATTTAACTGTTCTGTTTCAAGCTTTCTCCTTGAGCTTTTGAATCTTGGGCAGGCGAAGAAGACGTGTTTTTCTTTTTTGGCTACACCTTCACACGTAGGACAATCGGTGATTCATATAAACCGAACTTATAGAGGTAATTCGTGTATCCGCCGACGCCCACACTGATGCCGCGTATAAAAGTACAGAGCTAACAACTCGCGATAAGAGTAATCGTCGACCGTCCTTCGGGCCGCTTACATTTGAAAACATCCTTGCCAGTGCTGAACTGATAGTGGCCGGTTTCTGCTCAGTAAGCTTAAAGTGGATTTAGCTCAGCTTGAAGTCGAATATTACTTTCAGGTATATCAGCAATAACTGAGAGCTAACAACATGCGCCCCGATGAAAATTTCAACAGTTTTTTGTTTCCGCCGCTTTGCAAAGAGCACCAACTCCATCTTGTGCTCAGCTAGCTCCAGCCGGTGACTTGGTCGGGATAAGTGGGTATTATGACCACTCCAACGTCATTTGCGGATCCGACGACAACGGCTTGTTTAGCTTCTGGAAGCCGTAAAACGCCATTATACACTAAGTTTCATAGCAAAGGGCCTAGAACAGACCTCTGCGGAACTCCTACCGTTATTACATATATTTTCGACCCTGTCGGAAATAATCGAAGATTATATTTAATATATATTTTGGTATTTTTGCCACAATGAGCTTCGATTATATGGTTCCATCTGCCAGAATTGCAGGGGTTTTTGATGTCAAGAGTCATCAGTGCGCGTTATTTCCTTTTGTCGTAGGCTTTTTTAGCTAACTCAAAAACCAGTTTAGTAGCATCAATCGCTGACCGACCTTACGAAAGGCAAACTCGACAAATAAACGCCACTATCAATTAATAGATATAGCGGCTTATAGATTACCCGCTCGAGGACCTTGCCTATTGTATTCAGAAGACAGATAGATCTACAGGATCTACAGGAGGTTCACTTATCGGTTTACCTGTCTTCGGGATCAATACAAGCTTTTGTACTTTCCATTCTGCCGGGAAGGAACCTTCCTTTAGCCAGTCTGTAAATACACGTGCGAACATGCTTGCCGCCAATCTCATTGCCAGTTTCAGCGCTTTGGGGATTCGATTTCAGGGATTCGAACAATGCCGGGGGCTGCGGTATCCTGGACCCTTTCACTGTGTCCAAGATTTCGCCTGTGGTTACTGGAGGTACATCTTCGTCGCTCATTCGTATCATTGGGAAGATTGTTTGCGGATGTTGGGGGAACAATGTCGAAACTACCTCCCGCAATAATCTAGGGCACATAATAAGAGGGGACCTTTTGCCTTTTATTGTCGACATAACCGACTTGTATGCTCCTCCCATGGATCTGAGTCTGCCCACTGCAACTTTTTGCGTGCCTGCTTATATTCGAGATCCTGTTGTTCATACTTTGGCATGTTTCTTCGGCCTTCGTTATTTCAGCGTTCCACCAGTAGTTAGGGTTTCACTCCGACAGTGTACTCGTCTTGGCATGGAAGCGTCACATGCTCGGCATATTTGTTGGAACGTTCCAGTAAACTCGGTATTTCACTGCAATACCTCAAGAAATGTATCCTCATCAAGTGCTCTTGATAACCAACCTGTTTCTGGTTTCTTCAGGTGAGGATTTATTGTTCTGGGTCCCTTATCAATAGTAGTATACGAGTATATCGCCTGGTGGTCGCTATGCGTATATTCTTCGAAATCACTTACGAAAGTACGATCTGCAACGGGGTCGAGCTCTCAACGCCTAAAAGTGTTTACGCTTCCGATGTTACCCAAGGTGTTTAGATAAAACAAAACCTCCAGTAGGATTCCTCCCCTTTCATTTGTTTTTTGGCTTCCCCCGCCCCTCCCTGTTATCCAGTGAGGGTTTTTACTGCAGTCCTTCGCCTTCTTTTAATGGGATTTGCTCGCGTATCTTACACATGACCGATGCGGATTTTACCCGCAGGCAGTGCTTCTGAAGCTGAGGTCATAGACACCGCTGTCTGCGTTCCACCGTACGCTCTCCTTAGGCTCTTGATGTCCATTTCCTGCACGTTCTCCAGATTCAGTTGGTCTTTGAGCGCTGCAAGATATTTACACTCTATCGTAACTATTGGCTGACTTACGCAGACGGTCGCTTGCTCGTCGAGTAAAGTTTCTATATTCCTTTGTAGGTCAACGTGGTCCTTCTTTTCCTTCGATAGTTCGAACAGCAATCCCCCGTTTTCTGTTCGTCTAATTCGCGTTACATTGTCGCTAAGCTCTTTCAGCGTAGGATCAGCCTTAACCCCTCGTGAAATTTTTTCCACCGAATATAGTCATGTGGGGTATCAAATGAAAGGTCTCGATTAGTACTTTTCGGAGCCGGTCTTGGCTTTGAGATTTATTAGAAATACGAAGAGTGGGAGGGGTGGAAAGTGATGATTTCTTTAACGGACCCATTCTCAGAAACTACTCAACCGGAAAATCTGAAAAAATTCACGAACCTGCCTCTATATGGTGCCCAGGCCTCAAAATACTCTCCATATCGATATCTTTTCAAATTAAGTTAAAACTCCCCTTAAGTCCATCCCAGAGTTATAAAAGTTGGTAGTAGTATAAAATATAATATGAAGCATATTATCTCCATGTTTGATCAAAATCATACTACTATTAACAAAGTTACAGTAGTTCAAACTTTAGACTTTAGCGTGTAAATTTACTGCAATTGAATATCAATATCACACTAAAGTGGGTAGTCAGACATGCTAAATGCATATACATAACGGTCAACGTACAAATGGGATACACTTAAATATACTCACAGAGGAAGCAAACAAAACCTTTCATACCTGAAGCGCCCAGCTTCCGGTTTCCCGACTTGTTACTAATTGGCTGCAAAGACCCCTTAAGTTCATCCTAGCACCACGAAATTTTGCAGCAATGTAGGCTATGGCATATAGCACGATCCTGCTGCTGGTGGAAATCGCACTATTATTAACAAATTTATAATAGGTCGAAATTGTCGCTTCTGTGCAAATCTAAGACAGTATCACGCGAAAGTGGGTATTCTCACATAATGCATGCATATATTACGCGCTAGGTTCTAATGGAACAAATGTCCACTCAAATATTTTTATATAAGAGATACACAAAACCTTTCATACCTGGAGCAACGAACTTCCGGTTTTCCGACTCGTTTCAATTGCGAATGACGTCGCGTTTTTCAAACTGTCTTACTTTGTGAACAACATATTTAATACTTTTTACGATGTGGTGGGCTGCATTCACCAAAGCCAATACTTTAGATTTTATAAAGTAGTTCCTTTGTTTTCCGTAGTTCGTTTTAGGTAAAATTGTTAAAAAAAAGTTCCCCTTTGCAAACTGTATTTTGATCGATACTTTGCTTTTGCGATTTTACCGAAATTTTCAAAAAGTGACGACCGGCAGCGTAACGTTACCAGCTTGATCATTTTATCATTTAGTAAAACGTGATATTGCCAAATATTAAGTTTATTACGGTTTCTGTGTGGCTTGGTGCTGAAAAGTACATATTTAACTAAAAAACTATTGAAAAATGAAAAAAAATACTAAGGTACTGATGAACTTTGAAAGTACTGAATTTAGTATTTTGATGCTAAAAGGCAACACTGTTCACTGTTCAACACTTCAAAATTTGCTTCTCTTAATTTTGTGTCTCAAATATTTGGATTAATTTCGTGTGAATCTTAAAAAACATTATGGAATTGAAGAATTTGTATTAGGCCAAATTTAGTGGTGGTTTAATTATATTTTGCGGGTCCACTAAAGATATTCATTCATTCATTCATTTCACATTCATTTTTCCTGAAGTAAATTCATTTCGGAGAGGCCAATCTTGATGTAAGTATGTTCTTTAGCTCGGCGGTTCTAAGGTTCATAGGTCACAGGTTCTTAAGGTTTTCTGTGAAACAAAACCGTATTAGAATCGACTCGGTCTCTGTCTGTCCGTCTGTCTGTCTGTCGATCACAGCCGATTTATCCGGAAACGGCTAAACTGATTGTCGCGAAAAGTGTAACAGATCTCGTTCCCAGTTCCCGAAAAATCTGAGAAAAAAACACAGTGGTGTATCTGAATGAAATCTAGGCCTCAAAATACATCCTGTTTCGGTATCTGCAAAAATGAGGTTAATAATAGTATATTGCCATGGTTTAGAAATTTAGCCGTTCATGCTGGAAGTGCAACATTTGGCACTTGCAGAAGGTATAAGGTACAACTTTGGGAACTTTGATGGAAATCCAACTATTATTAACCAACCAACCAATAGAAGGTGAAATTTTTACATTTTGTGTGAATTTCGTGCATTCAAGAACGTATATGACGTCATCATAACATGCCAATTCGTCTATAGCACAACAAAGTGAGCTCACATGAATGGAAGGTCGCAGAGAAGCATTTCGTTCTAGTTTTGTAATCATTTATATATCAATATCAATTACTCCCGACAGACATATATATATATGTTAATATGTATATGTAAATGAAGCTATGGAGTAGTGCCTAATTTATGATAGATAGATATACACTGCACATTGTATATTTGTACTTTTATGCACGAAGCAAATCGGAAATCAGAAATTAAAGAATTCAGCATTCGGTAATAGCCAACATTTGTTTGTTCATGTTGAGCTTAAAATGTACGTATATCTTGTAGTTTGAAAAAAAGGAAGGAATATTTTGGGTTTTTAGCCATATATGAATGGAAAAATGTGCGTAGAAAGTTTCCCCGAAGCGCCAGCTTCCGGTATTCCGACCTGTGTGCTATTTTCAGAAGGTCAACAGGTAAAAGTGATTTTTTATCGTCACTGTGAAGTTTTGAAGTTCTATTTAGGTGAATTTTTGTCATGTCATAAAAAGTAACAGTAATTTTCGGGATTCGGAGGCTCTCTCCACAGTAAAGGTAATCCAAATTAGAAACAATATTTTTTTCTTGAATCCGGACATATAGGAGTTATGATAGTTTATAATTTTCACAAATATTATATGAGACCAACTTTTAAACTTAAATATTCACTGAGAATTCAAAATAATGTTAATATATTGTTTTCCTTTTTTAAGGTTTTGTGTAAAACAAAACCTTATTAAAATCGATTCAATGTCTGTCTGTCTGTCTGTCTGTCACACGCACTTTTCGGCTAAATCGATCCGAACGAAATTTGGACAGATGGGAGCTATGAAATCCCACGCATACAGCGAGTGGCATAAATTTAGGTGTAGTTTAAAGGGAGGCTCCCCATACATACAAAGGGGGGATTCAAAATTTTTTTTCACCGGATATAGTTGTGTAGGGTATCAAATGAAAGGCCTCGATTTGAACTTTCCGTAACTGATATTAGTTTTGGCATAAATTGCAAAGTGCGTGAGTAAGGAGTCAAAATGCACGCACTTGAAGTGAGACAGGACTCATTTCCGGAAACTACCCAACCCAAAAATCCGAAAAAAATCAGGGTGGTGCGCCTAGATGAAATCTAGGCCTCAAAATATATCCCATTCCGGTATCTGCTCAAATAAACTCACTAACAGTATATTACTACTTTTTAGAAATTTACTGAAAAACCCCCCTTACATTCATCTTAGGACGTCCGAATTTGGTGCCAGCATAGAGGACAATATATACGTATACGTATATACGTGCTAAATTTAGTGGAAATCTGGCAATTAACGCCGAAGTTATAGCAGTTCAAACTTAGCAATTTCGCGCGAATTTACTGCTTCCAAAACCATGCAAATCAGATGCTGACGTCATAATTACCTGGAATAATTGACATTCGCGTGAAATATTAAAGTCGCATTTATGAAGAATCTATTTATCTGTAGCTCTTTTTAAGGTTTTGTGTAAAACACTTATTTGAAATCTTCGAGGGATGGCCCATTCCGGTATCTGCTCAAAAAATTTACTAATAGTATATTATCAACTTTTAAAAATTGACTAATAAACTCCCCTTAAGTTGATCCTAAGTGTACTAAATTTGGCACCGACATAGAGGACAGCCTCGTGCATACACATGCCAATTTCCATGAAAATCCAACTATTAGTGGCAAAGTTATAGCAGTTCAAACTTATCAATTTCGTGCTAATTAACAGCATTGTAAGCCATACAAATAAGATGCTGACGTCATAATTAACGAGAATAATTGACATTCGAGTGAAATATTAAAATTCCATTCAAGAAGAATCTAATTCTCCCTAGCCCTTTTTAAGGTTTTGTGTGAAACAAAACCTTATTAGAATGGTGACGGTGTCTGTCTGTCCGTCTGTCCGTCTGTCTGTCTGTCTGTCTGTCTGTCTGTCTGTCTGTCTGCCTGTCTGTCTGTCTGTCACACCCGATTTATTCGGAAACGGCTAGACCGATTGTCACGAAAATTGGTGAGAGTATGTAATCTGGTGATCCCTTTACATGCAGTAAGTGGCGCCATCTTGCGTTAAGTTTAAGGGGGGGCTCTCCGTACATGTGAATGGAGGGTGCAAATTTTTTTTTCACAGAATATAGCCAAGTAGGGTATCAAATGAAAGGTCTCAATTAGTACTTTTCGAATCTGGTTCAATATTTGACATTAGATGAAACATAGGGGAGTAAGGGTTGAAAATATGACCCACAAAAAGTGTAACAGGTCTCGTTCTCAGAACCTATCCAACCGAAAAATCTGGAAAAAATCACAGTGGTGCATCTCTACGAAATCTAGGCCTCAAAATATATCCGGTTCCGATATCTGCACAAATAAAGTTAATAATAGTATATTTCCACATTTTAGAAATTTACCCGGCACCCCCCCTTATGTTCATCCCAGAAATACAAAATTTGGTATGAGTGTAACGAAGAATATAATGCACAGTTTGGTCAAGTTTGAAGAAAATCCAACTATTATTAACAAAGTTATTGGGGGTGAAACTTTCCAATTTTTTGTGAATTTCGTTCACTCTACAACCCGCATGACGTCATCATCACATATCAATTCGTCAATACCACAACGAAATGAATTCTTATGAATTGGGTCGCAGACAATTATTTTGTTTTAGTTTTTTAGTTATTTGTCAACCAGACATGTGTATATGTAGGTATATAATATATGCGTGCTAATGAACTTTGCGGCTAGTGCCTAATTCAGATAGATATAAGACGTAAATCGGAAATATGGGTACGATAAATTTAGATACGTGCATATATGTGTACAGCAGGTAATAGGCAGTTTGTTTGTTTAGGGTGAGCGTGATATCTATGGCTCTAATATGTACGTATGTCTCGTAGTTTGGAAAAATATGAAGGATGAAAAAAATATGGAAAAATTGGAAAAATATGAAGGATGTTGGATTTGTAGCTATATACGGACAGAGGAATGTGCGTCTCTTACATAAGATGAACACAAAACCTTTATACCCGAAGCGCGAGCTTCCGGTATTCCGACTTGTTTATATTTGATGTTGGTTAAATTGTTGGCATTTGCTAATAATATTAAACTGAGAGCGTGAAGCGTATGAGGTTGACAATTATCAACACAGGGCTTTCCATCAAATGATTTATTTAAATCGCTTTCTAGAAAATAGAGGGCAATGGAATTTTTAGCTATATTACACGGAGCTGTCGTGCACTCGTCGCTCCTCACATCTTCTTCTTTTTCTTCAGCCTTCAGTTCACAAGCGGGGTCGGCTCGTCGTGATCGGTTTCGTCATTTTATTTTATCAAATGCCTGATCAGGATGTAATCGCGAGACCTTCAAATCCCCATCCAGTGTATCATGCGACCATTGTTTTGGCCGGCTTTTTGGTTGCTTACCATTGCTTTCGATGTTCTGACCAATACTGGTTGTCGAATTCTCGTTAGCGTGAATTACGTGACCACACCAGCGAAAACGCCTCTCTTGCAGTTTTTCCACGATCGGTGAAAACCCATATCGATCGCGGATATTCTCATTTCAGACGTGATCAAAACGTGTCACGCCACCAGCGCAATGCAACATCTTCGTCCCCATTACCGCAAGAGGCCGTTCATTGTCCTTTATAGTCAACACTCAAACTATAGAGAGCGGCAGACGGACGACATTGCAGTAAATTTTAGATTTGGGACGTGCGCTGATACGTCGATCACAAAGAACACCAGTTGGGGAATGCCACTTCATCCAGGTGGCGTTAATGCTTGAAACAATTTCATTACGCAGTTCTCCATTGGCTGGTAGCATTGACTCAAAATATTTAAATCGCTCCGGATATTTAAATCGCTGACTTCTGGCAATGGCGGTAACCTGCCCAGAAGTGAGCGATTTAAATATCTCGGGTCAATGCTATAAGCCAATGGAGAACTACCTTATGCTCCTCACATAGGGGAACACAAAACCTTTTATACCTGAAGTGTCAAGCTTCCGGTTTCCCAACTTGTTAAAAATATATACATAACAAAAGTTTACAAAAATAAGAAATTTTATCAAAATTAAAATCATTTTTCGTGCTTGAATAGCTTAGTGGTTGGAGGTCGCGTTTTAGATCTCACTTGTGGTAGAAGGATTTGTATCCCGACTGGTTGTCGGATACCAGTGGAGCCGTGAATAAGTACCTGAGTCAACCCTCATGAACAGATAAATAACATCACTTATTACATAGAACATATATCGTAATTGAATAACTATTAGGCAATTTATGTTTTTTAAAATTAATGCGGGGTGCCGGTGCTGTCGAGAAATGGGCAAGGGTTCTTTACGCATGGACGGCGCCAGGACGTAAGTAAACTTCTCAATGAGAAGACCTGCAACGCGCCCGCTGACGGCTATATCATCATTGCCGGCGACCTTTGTGATTATGTGGGTGAAAAGGCAGACGATAACAGGTGCCAAGGGAGAAAGGAGTTCGGAGCGCGCAATCAGGGTGGCGAGCGTATAATCGATTTTGTGGACGCCTATGACCTTTTACTTATGAATACATGGTTAATCAGACGATTGTCGCATCTTCCCGCATTTTATAGTGGGAACAGTAAAACGCAAATCGACTATATTCTCATAAGACGTCGACATTTTACCACCGTCACTGATTGCAAAGCCGTTTCCCTCTGAGACCATCACATCCAACATCAGCCGTTGATTGCCGTCCTGCGAATCAAGCCATCGATAAAACATGGTGAGGAACGCGCTGGTCAGCCGCGCATTAAATGGAGACGATTTCATGAGAAGAAAGGAAAAATAATCTAACTTACGCGATTACCAGCCATTACGAATGTGGAAGAATCGTGGAACGAAATGAAAGACACGATCCACAAAGCGGCCTTCTGCTACCCTCGAGATCATCAAGCCAGGTATGCGGTACATCAACCGGAATACTTAGGTTTGAAATGACGAGGTTGAAATGAAGGTCCGTGAAAAGAAAGCCTCTACCACAAGTTTATCGACGAAAAAACGCTCGTCAATTTTCAAGTTTATAAGAATGTCAACCGGGAAGCAGAGAAAGCGATCGCTGCACCTGGAGTAGCCCATTACAAAAATCTTTACGATAAACTGGACCTCCGAAACGAACGCATACAGGATATCGAACACTTCTGCTGCAGTTAATGACAAGAACGGTGCTTTGCTTGCCAACCATCGAGCCGGGACGGATAGATGGCGATAATACTTCGAGCAGATTTCAACTGAAGAATTTGCTCATCCTCCACTTCCCGGATCATGGCCGATATGTGGAGCAGTTCTACCTGTCAGGGCAACTGGTGCTCAGAGGATGGCGGTAAGGAAGACGGGGCGGCAACCCTGTCGGCCAAACCAAAACCAAGTAGCCGAGGAGAACCTCCATTAGTGGTGGCACCCGGAGACGCTGTACTCACTTTGTCTTGTCGGCCGTGATGCAGTAGGCGAATGCTCCAAAAGCGTAATCAGGGCGATCAGACCCGAGTCTGCACTTAGACTCATCTGAAGTAGGCAATTGGTCACGAAAACCTTAGCAGGGGTTTATTGGTACCATGGGAACCAGGATAGCCCCTGGACTCTCATACTTCGGGTGAACTCCCGTTGAATATGAGTACAGCTCGGTTGTTTGCGGTTGGGCCCCCTATTGGGAGCTCCATGGGGGTTGTGGTGATGCACAAGCGAGAAGAGACCTCGGCGAAGAGCTGGGACCCAACACTGTGGCTCAGTGAATCCTTTAATCGGGTTATTCCGGAATGTAGAACACCATCTCACTGGCAAGAAAGTACCACTGTTCCAATATGGAAAAAGAAAGGTAGTTAGCATGTTCAAATTACCGTCCGATCCGGTTACTCTCCCATACCATGAAATTCACGAAATCGTTCAAATAACTGTAAATCAAAACGAATTTGTCAAGAACTGCGGAACTACAGACACAATATACGTTGCGCGGTTACTCATGGAGAAACACCGTGAGAAGCATCGTCCGTCCTTACATTGCATTTCTACATCCAGGGAAAGCGTTTAAGCGTGTGCCACACTCTACGCTCTACGACAACACTTAGTGCCAGAAGAACTCGTGCGCTGGGTTCAATTGCTCCTCTAACACGATCCGAAATGGAAAGTTCGAAGTATGGCGGGTGTATCAAAACCGCTTCGTATCTCTGATGGTGTCCATCAAAGAAGCGCCCTCTCACCACTCCTCTTTGTTCTTGTTATGGGCACCATCATACGGGATATCCAATATCCAGCGCCTCATACACTGCTTTATGTAGATGATGTTTCCCTAGCATCTAATAGCAGAAATTATCTCGAGCAATTTGTTCAAAAATGGAATGATCGCCCCATACAACACGGTCTCAGATTGAATCTAAATAAAAATGAATTTTTGACGACCGATCCCCATGAAACAGGCACAATGACTGTCAGCGGCAGTGACCTGACCAGAACTGAGCGATTTAAATACCTCGAGTCAATGCTGTCAGTCAATGGAGAACTGCATTATGAAATTGCTTCACGCATTAACGCGATCTGGATAAAGCTGCGTTCCACAACTGGTGTCCTTTGTGATCCACGTATTAACGAACATCTCAAATCTAAATCTATCGCAATGATGCCCATCTTGTCGCCCTCTATGGTTCTGAATGTTGGCCAACTATCAAAGACGATGGACGGCGTCTTGCGGTGGTGGATACGAAGATGTTACGTTAGACCAGTGGCGTAACACGTTTTGATCACATCCGAAATAAGGATATCCGTGATCGGTATGGGGTTGCACCGATCGTGAGAAACTGGGGGAGAGGCGTCTTCGATGGTATCGTCAACTAATTCGCGCCAACAAAAATTCACTTCCCAAGATTGGTCTGAACATCAAAGTCAATGGTAAACGACCAAAAGGCCGGCCGAAATAACGGTGGCTTGATACACTGGATATGGATTTAAAAGCCTCGCGATTGCATCCAGATCAGGCATTTGATAGAGCCAAATGGCTAATCACGACGAGTCGACCCTCCTTGTGAACGGGACACAGGCTGAAGAAAAAGAATAAGAAGGAAATTAATGTATTAACTCTCCGTCGAGTAAAATGCTTTTGCCATTGTAAAAAACTATATAAAGGAATATAAATTTTTACAATAAACGGAACTATAAGGAAAGGACCCTGGACAAATAAATTAAAACATTTAATATTTCATCAAAATGATAGCTTCAGAAGTATTTAAAACATCTTTTCTTCATTGGAAAAGCATTCCTGCAGTTAATATCAGGAGTGCCACATTTGTTTTGCACCACTTATCGAATCCTCTTATACATAATGAAAATTAACTTCCTCCTGGTTTCTATTGAGATATTTTTCCAATCATCCTGGAGGCAGTTCCAAAAGTGGTCCGTATTCCCAGAAATTTTACAAGAAAACTTAGAGACAGTGGCCGTCGAGAGCAATACACTCGGTACCAGCCGTAGCACCGTTGTGCTGAAACCAACCGCAGGGACCTCCCGGAGCGAAACGTCAGACGGACTAGTGGCTTCCAGCCTGGAACCCACTGCCGTCAAGCTGGGTGTAGCGAGTATCAGACATAGTACTCCTGACCCGAAGCCCTCAGCGTCGGGGGATCCCTTCGAAAGCGAAAACCGATAAGAATATCAGTCGCCGGAAACCGGCTAAGAAGCGAAGGCCCACGGGTATCCTGCTCAAGAGCCAGTACCATAAGGCCATGCATATTTTCAGCAAGATTGCTAAGAATAAGGAGGCCGGTACTTTCGACGAGCGGGATGAAAAAGACTTCGCTAAATACCAGGCGATTATTGATGAATACAACAGGAAACGCCTGGCTGACGAGCAGAAGCGAAGCCCATCGCTCTAAAACGCAATAGACCTCAAGACGAGGTCGAACAAGATAAGAAGCGGAGCAGAGTGGGCAAGAGCGCAGACGCTAAACAACATCCGAAGGAAATTGTACAGCAACCGTCAGCCGCCGGGCCACGTACTGCGAAGCCCTTCAGCGACGTGGCCAGGAGTTACTTCCGTGTAGCGCTGGCGGATGGCAATTATGCTAGCGGCAAACTAACGCTGGAGGTGTGGACCAGTTGACTAGGCTATCGGGCATGGTCTACTGAGCATCTCTTGGAAGCAAACATCCGGGACTCACCCCCCAATTTGATTCATCTCAAGTGGTCCGTGGGTTCCACGTAATAGCTTGCATGGACCAGTTCTCTAAGGACTTTCTCGGTTCGTGAGTCGCTAAGATCAGCGACGCCTGGGAGGGCGTTAAGCTCAAGATCATCCCTTAAGACGAGATTCCCAGGAGACCGGTTGCTTGCATCTGGTTACCGAAGATCCGCATGGAGAAGGACAAGCTCGTCCATTTCCTGCGCCTTCACAACCCCGGGATTCCCATGGACGACAGGGAGGAGGAATCTCAGATAAACAGCCAGCCTGTACTACTCAGCATAAACGAGGAGTGCCTGGAAGCACTGAAAAAGGCCGATTATAAAGTGTGGTTTGGAGTCAGGAACGCCAAAGTGTTCCGCTCTGCAAAACCGGACGACGACCTAGACCCAATCGACGCCGCCAACGGGCTGTTGGAGGAGATGACGATCGACGGTCCAACGGGGGCTGACAAACCCCCCACGCAAGCAGGTCATGCTGACGGGTAACGCAGATAAATCTGCAGCACTCGAAGTTCGCCTCGGCTAATCTGCTCGCCTTCCTCTTAGAGGACGACATCGAAATCGCATTAATACAGGAGCCTTGGGTCGGAAGCGACCGAACCATCAAAGGGCTCCAAAGCAAATATTTTAATTTATTCCACAGCACAGGAGACGCTGATCAGGATAGACCTACAGCATGTATTCTTGCGAGGAAGAGTCTGCACGCTTTCCTGTGCCCGGACCTTAGTTCCAGTGGACCTAGTTATGGTCAAGCTGGAGCGGTTGGGAGGAGGTCCTTGATATCATCCTAATAATCGACAACGGGGATCTTAGAGGTGGAGGACTGGAGAGTGTCTTACCAGAGATCCTTCTCTGACCACAGTTGGATACTCTTCAGTCTAGATCTCGCCGCAGAGGTCTGAAAGCCCTTTAGAGACCCCAGGAGGATCGACTGGAGAAAGTTTGGTCAGGTAATTAAGAACAAACTCTCCGGTGCGCAAATTGGTAGGATTGGCATGACAGATGAACTGGAGTCAAAGGTCGGGGCTCTGGAGAAGGCATTTGATACCGCCTTTAACGTCTCGTGCCCTCCTAAGTATAGCAAAAAGACCCTGCCACCGTGGGGGAACGAAAATCTCTCTAGTCTCAGGAAGTTGACCAGAGAAATCTGCTACAGGCAAAAATACTGGCAGCCATACAAGGACTGCCTGAAGAAGTACAAGTCGGCCATCACCGCCTCTTGGCGGTCGTGGCTGGACTATTGTCAGAATATCGAAAGCACTAGTGAATCCGCGAGGTTCAGTAAGATTCTATCCAAGGAACATAAGAGCCCATCCTTCCTTAAAAAGTCGGAAGGCTCCTCGACGGAATGTTCTAGCGGAACCTTGGGGCTGCTAGTTCAAACGCACTTTCCCTCCAGAGAGGAGGACTGTGAGTCAGAACCGTGCTTAGAGGGTTTGCGGTAACCCCAGCTGTGCGAGACTATCAAATCGGTGATTACCGAGGATAGGCATCGGCTGGGCTATAAACAGCTTCTCCGCATACAAATCTCCAGGCCCAGATGGCATAATGCCAGTCATGTTACAGAAGCAGCAGGATAGGTTTGTGCCGTGGCTTGTTGAGATTTACCGGAGCTGCATCACTTTAGGATACGTACCGCAGTCCTGGAGGCGCGCACGAGTGGTTTTCATACCGAAAGCGGGCAGGCGCGGTGATGAGTCCGCGAAGGAGTTCCGACCAATCAGCCTGACCTCTTTGGTGCTGAAGACCCTGGAACGCGTCCTGGACATTCACTTAAGGACGATTATGGAGAGAAGCGCCTTTCTCTAAGTTCCAGCATGCCTACCTCAAAGGAAAATCCACAGAAACCGCCCGCCACGAGGTAATTGGCACGATTGAGTGGTCGCTGCAGTACAAGCAGTATACCCTTGCTGCCTTCTTGGATATAGAGGGACCTTTCAACAACGTCAGTACCAACGCCATCAAGGAAGCCTTGACCGGTATTGGATTGGAGGGGTATCCCACGCATGATATTCCATAGTCCGATCTGGGAGGCAACCACTTGACCAGAGCTGTAAACAGCGGCACGCCCCAGGTTGGCGCCATCTCACCGGTGCTCTGGTTAATAGTAATGAACAAAATTGTACGTACATTGGACATGCAGCGGGGTGAAGGTGGTGGCGTATGCCGACGACTTGGTGATATTAGTATCAGGGATGTTTCTGTCCATTATGAGCGACATCATGGAAGGAGCGTTGCGAAAGGTGTGCCTGTGGGCCGCAAGATGCGGACTGAGCATAAACCCAACCAAAACGCAACTGATGCTATTCACCACCAAGACAAGGATACCTGAATTCCATCTACCACGGCTGAATGAACAAAGATTGATCCTTTCCTCTAATGTAAAGTATTCGGGTGTAATCCTGGATCCTAAGCTAAATTGTAGGTTGAACATAGAACTGAGGGTGAAGAAGGCCTGTATAGCCTTATATGCCTACAAGAGAACCTTTGCAAAGAAATGAGGTCTCCGGCCGGGGATGGTTCTCTGAATGTACACCGCTGCAGTGCGTCCGATCCTGACGTACGGCTCTATTGTATGGTGGCAGGCTTTGAAGAAGAAATACAATGGAACGAAGCTTAATAGGATTCAAAGAACCGCGTGTGCAGGTGCTACTGGGGCTCTGCAGTCCTGCCCGGCAGATGCTCTCAATGTACTCCTGCATCTCCTCCCCTTAGACCTCCACATCAAATATGTTGCAGCGTGCAGTGCCGTCAGACTACGTGAGTCCGGATGCTGGGCAGCGAAGTCCTACGGCCACAGCAACATCCTAGATGAAATACCTCGAGAAATCTGGGCATCCCCCACGGACTATGTCACACGCAAGCTGAACTTCACGAGAAACTTTGCTGTGGACCTTCCAACCAGGGCAAAGTGGAAGACCGGCGGCGTGTTTCAAAACTATGACATAGTATTCTTTACGGACGGATCAAAGATGGCCTATGGAGTCGGCGCGGGGGTTTTCTCGAATACACACGGTGTATCCAAGTCGTATGGTCTCTCAGGTTTCACCAGTGTATTCCAGGCGGAAGTACTGGGGATATTGGAAGTCTGTCGATGGCTGGAGAGTGATTCGAGCCCCAAGCGTAACATAGCCATTCTGACCGACAGCCAAGCGGCCATCAAGGCCTTGTGCTCAACGACGACATCTTCCCGGCTGGTGGGGCAGTGCAGAGATGCGCTCAACCATCTGGGCGGCACGCTCAAGGTCACTCTCCTCAGAGTTCGGACATAGGAACATAGAGGGGAATGAGCGGGCTGACGGATTGGCCAGGCAAGGCTCTGCTCTTGGCAGTCCCTCGGTGAATACAGTCAGTGTTCCGCTGGCGGCTGTCGGGGGCGGAGTCTACTCGCACTACCTAGCAGCCGCGGGCCTAAGATGGCGAAGACTTACAAGCTGTGCCAAGTCAAGGAGAATTTGGCCCGCTTATAACATAGCCCGATCACGAGAGCTCCTGTGCCAGACGCGTGCAAATGCATTCAAGATTACGGCGGTCTGCACGGGGCACTGGCCCATAGGGAACCATGCCGCTAGGCTCGGCATACCCTACAACTCGCATTGCCGAAACTGCGGAAAAGGAAGGGAAACCCTCATGCACTTTCTCTGCGATTGCCCAGCTCTGGCTAGAGTCAGGCTTCGGACTCTGAATAAACCATTCTTTGGGGACCTCAGAGAGATTTCTAGCTGCAGGGTGGGAGAGCTGCTTTCCTTCGTGAATACTACGGGCTGGCTCTGAAGATCCGAGCCGGCTGGACTCTGCTTCCCTGCTCCCATAACAACAGTCACGGTCTTAGGAGTTCGTGGCATCGAAACGGCGCACCAAAGCGCTAATTGGGCTCCTCGGAGCGGCCACTGATACCTACCTACCTACCCTACTCAAACCAAAATCTGGAAAAAACAGGCTAATGCGCTTAAACGAAATCTCAAAATTAGTCCCATTTTGATATCTGCTCAAATAAACTTACTAATAGCATATTACCAACGTTTTGAAAAAAAAACAACTGTAAAACTGCCTGTTAAAGCATAATTAAATTAAACAACTTGGAAAGACCCACTTGAATTATCATCCAACAAATTGGTTCCAGAATTATGCGGGGATTGCCAAAAAAAGACCGTTACACTAGAGCAATGCCGCAGTAATGGCCCCACAATCACTCATCGACATAATTGCCAAGTTGTTTGCGTAAACAATGCAAGCATTGTGCCGCACATGCAAAATGCGACATCCCCAATTGATGGCGTAATAACACCCTCAATCTAGGGTATAAGAATTAGCACAAGTCCAACATAAAAAGTCTTGAGCACGCTAGCAGCGGTTGGTCTTAAAGTGGAAGGCATACTGCCGCCGGTATTCACTGCTGAAATCATTGCGCTCTTCAGCATCTTCCGCTTCACTGATCAGCGCAATAGTAAATTCCGTTTTGTCACGGCACACACTGCGGGATTTCATTCGGTCATATTATCATAGTTCAAGCGCGTGACATCCACCATCATTCGAAGCGATCAATGGAGCCTTCAACCCGTTTCGTTCAGTGATCCGCACCCACAATTCTGTAGTCAGCTAGATTTTATGACGCTCCTTCGGGACATTAGCGACGACCTGCGTAACACCCGAGAAAAGAGCAGTCTTGATAGCCGCCAACGATCATCGATATTCCCATGCGGATCACTCATTGCGTATCCCTTTCGGTCAGCAAGATAGCTCTCCTACCTTCGAGCGACAGCTTGTTCATACAAGCGGTCGATGTTGAACTTGGGGATTCCAGCTTGCCAACCCTGCATGAAATGGCGTACGCAACACGCAAGCGGACATTGGTTGGTGATTGAGCCTGACGCCAACACTTTTCTTGTTACGTTATTGTCGAGGAGCGTGCGTACATTCCAGAAACCCATCATAGTCCGTTTTCAATAGCCAAAGGTCTTCGGCGTCAGGTTAGTCCCTGTTCGAAGCATGATTGAAGTTTTGGTAGCAGTAAAGTTTCGAAATGTTGCAAATTGATAGCCTACAAATTTCCTTTTGGCCTCCTACACCAAGCAAAGAAGATTTTGAGAGTATTCATAAGCCCCAACTCACAGGGCACAAAGACTTCTCTGCTCTGATGTCAAATATTAATAACTTTGGAAATTGTTCACCCCAATGGAATTATAACCCGAATTAAACTTGTTTTCTACAAAACTACAAAAATGACCTGAAATTTTTGTAAAAAAGGCGGGACACTTGTTTCAAATCCTGATGTTTTAGGACCTTATATGTATATATACTATTTTATTTTCCTACATTAACATATTTTAGTAAACGTTGAGTATTATGCAAATTTCATGCATATATTGAAGCGATATGAAACAAGTGTTCTATCATATATGTATATGTACATGTGACTAAGATTTTTACATATTACTAGTTTTCGAACAACAAACAACAAATGAAACCATAACAAACTATTATATAAATTTGGGATCACAATGGTCAATAGAGTATCTAAAATTTCAAGTTCATTAGCACTCATATCCAGTTCTTGTGCTTATCTGCAACCAAAGCTCATTACGAAGATATACCATCATTATTTTGAGACCTTTAGTTCGATTCATACTTTCGCTTCGAGAACCCAAAATCAAGAAACAGTCAGGAGCAATGCCGCTGGAATTCACCATTAACGGAAAGCCGTATTCAGGTGAACAGAAGTGTTGAAAGGATAATTTTAGAGAATGATTGGGGTAAATAGTTTATAGCTCCTTCGTAAAATTCTTTAATCAGTGCATACTAAAATGAAATGAAGATGTGAAACAAATTTGAGTGTTTGATTATTTCCACAAATTGTACTGAAATTTCAATATAACAGTTCAACGGAAAGTGGCAAGTAATCATGGGCCAGTGGCAAGATGTGTTCCCTACAGTGATAAAGTGATTATTGAAAATGCATATTATTCGAAATACTAATTTAAAGAGAGGGATCTCCTCCGAATCGACGGATGGCCAACAAAACAATGGACTGAATAAGTCTTTTTAGGTGGTAATGTTAATTCGTGCAAAAAAGGCACTTTTCTTTTACGGCTCAGATAAAATCTATTTATTAAAACCAATGGATTACATTGGAAAAATATTGTGTAAAATTGCGCATAAATCAATATTAAAAACTAAGGCAATAGTTGCTGCCAATTATTAGGAAGCTTCTCGGAAAAAGTAGAATTACAGTACCCTCATTACTGGGGCTGGACCATCTGAAATAAAAAAAACCTTCATTAGATTATCGTTTTTTCCAAATAACGCTGGAAGGGTTTTTCGAAATTTGAATTTTTCACTTTTTGGGATCACTTTGAATTAAAAAAAATATATTACAAAACAGAAAATATTAATAAATTTGAAAAAAAATTATTCAGGGTTAACTCGTAAATTATGTACAGAAATGGTGTTCGGAATTTCAAAAGGATCGGTAGTAATTTTGGAGTTTTGAAGGGCGCCGACTTTGAAAACGTAAGCTGTGGGAAAAGCGCTTTGAAGTTTTGAACCGTAAAGAAACAGCCATAAGCGAGTTTTATCGGCTTAGCTTACACTGAATAAAAGATGTAGCTATCATCTATAATGCCTAAACCGTCTTCTTGCTCCTGCCTATGATAAGTCCTGCCTTCTTTAGTCTGTTCTTCAGCTCCCGGTTTCGATCGGTTTATGCGCCCATTCATGGGTGGTCTACTACTACTCTACTAATTCTCATAGCTTGCATAAAGGTTAGTTAGTGAAGCAAAAGAACTTTCATTAAAGACACATCAACTGCAATTTCAAAGCTGATAGAGGTTTCGCTCAAGTGCTTTGGTGTGATTTTCCAAACAATTAAGTTGCTTTGAGCTTTCATTGTTATTGTACATCGATTTATCTCAAATCGCATCTGACACTTCTCATCTCCAATTTTCACACATATTCTTGAAAAGTTCTCCATTCAGAAAATCAAATAAAAGAAAAGTGTAAAGACGTTATCCTCCCCTTTAATAATCTGCAATATAGCAGGGAGACGTACAAACTGCCTTCATCCAGATCGAGCAGGCGGCGCGAGATCTTAGACTGCACATCAATGAAGGCAAGACAAAATATATGGTGGCAACGTCAGCACCAAAAACCAACCAACCAACAGCATCAAAGCGCACTGTTCAAAAGGGAAAAATAAAGATGATAGACTACAACTTTGAGACCGTTGATAATTTCTCCTATTTATGGTCGAAAATCACAACCGATAACAGCTAAGACGATGAAATCCGTGCACGGTTGTTGGCAGTCGACAGAGCCTATTTCAGCTTACAAAAACTATTCCGCTCGAAACGTCTCACCATAGGGTCAAAGCTCTTACTGTACAAGACAATTATCTTCCCAGTCTTCATGTATTCCTTAGAGACTTGCGTTCTTAGTAAGAAAAATTACGAACTCTTGGTCGGGTTCGAGAGAAGAATCCTCCGAAGAATTTTTGGCCCCCTACATGAAGATGGACGATTCCGTAGCCTACATAACGACGAAATCTATAAGCGATACCATGACCATCAAGTTGTGGGTAAAATTCGGCTTAATAGGTTACAGTGGGTGGGTCACTTAATCCGTATGGATGGGGATGATTCCACCCGGAAAGTCTATAAGGGCAATATTTATGGTAGAAAAAGAAGACGAGGCAGATCCTGCCTGAGATGGAGCAATGGTGTAGTTTAGGACGCCAGACAGCTTTTAGGGATATCGAATTAGTGGACCTCGCCGCAAAACCGGAATGTCTGGAGTTCCTTATTAAGGCAGGCCTAGACCGGATTCCAGTTGTTATGCCGTTGATGATGGTGAATATAGCTGGGGTTTTCTTACGATCGGGCAAACACTTGCATTTATCCAATACGCACATACTTCCTTTCTTATTTCCTGAAAGTAGTTGAGCACATGAAGTCGGAAACTGGAAATTCAGTGCCTCATCTAAATAGCTTTGTATACAAGAAATTCTATCTAGTATCTGAGTGAAATTATGCGGTGTTTCCAACGATTAATTAATTGAAATAATATTTTTTCTAGATATAAGTTTTTTAGCCATAATTATAATGTCATAGTATATAGTATAGATTTAGAATAGTATAAATAGAACCTTAATGTCTACAGATGAGCAAACTTGTTAGCACTGATGAAGGGAACAAGTGGTTCCCGAAATATCGGTATTTGCAAGAATAAATATCCACACCAACGAAAAGGAAACAACAAGTTTTTATTATTTCAATCTATCTAGTATGTTAAACTCAGTGTTGGGCATATTTGTATTTGTAAATACGAATATATTCGTAGGATGACTTTCTATGAATACGAATACGAAAGCAGTCGTTTTCGAAAAAGTGAATATCACGGTATTTACACAAGTGAATATGAATGCGGCTCTATTCTCCCAGTCCAAAAATTAATACAAATACACAGACAGACTCAGACATTTGTCTGAGCCAGCGTTAGACATTTGTCTGATACAGAAGTAGACATCGCCTGGAGCAGACATTTGTCTGACACATACATTTGTCTAACAGTGCGACCCCGCACAACAATATGAAATCACTTAAGGCAATAATATTCGCTATCCAGGCGAATGCTTACATTTCAATATAAAAAATTCGTATTCGCACTTGGAAATATTCGTATTAATCCAACAGAATTCGTATTCGTACTCATAAATATGGATACGTTTGACATTTCAGGTATGAAAGATTTAATGTTTGTGTAATATACTTTTACCCATTTATAAGAAACTAACATGTTGTGATTGGCGACCGATCTTGAGTGGCCGGAGAGGGCCAAGAGGGGGGAGCTATTCCAAAATCTTGGTGAACTTGATCGTCCGCCAGCCAATACTGAAGCCCTACTGAAATGTTCCGTCGACACTGTTCTTGCTGGCGTATATGTTAGCCATGCTTGGAAAATTGGCTGGATCCTCTGAATCACTCTGATGTGTCCTTAACCGTGCGTGGGTTCACATTGCAATCTTCAAAAGATCATTATGTCAGCTAAACCTCGAAAAGTAAAGACAAAAAATAGTAAAAGATCAGCGGCGAGCGGGCGCTCCCCAGAACCTTGGCATGCTCAAGCATAAAAGCGCCCCTGGATTAATGTGAGTTCTGTGGCTGTAAAGAAAAAAAGCGAAACAAAGGGATTCAATTTCTCCTCATTTTAACTATAATATATTTCATGCATAAGCAAAAGAAAACCAAACGAAAATAGTAATTTAAGGGCACTTTTCACACACGGAACACAATGAGTAGAGTGATTCTAAAATTGTGATTTCTCAGAAATGAAATAACATATTGATTTGCCTTTTCCTTTATTTTGAAGACAAAGAATGATCAGACCCGAGAGTGCAAAGGACTCATCTGAAGCGGCTCTTGTCACGAAGCTTCACCGGAGGTTATCTGGTACTATGGGAACCGGGGAAGCATTTGCTCCAGGAGAATTCCAGAAGGATGTGCTCTCGACACGGTTGTGGGAGTTCATGGTGGTTGTGTCTACATCGCGGGCACAACTTCTTGGAGCTCAAATGTGGGGGTGCGCCAGACAACTCGATTACCATACCCTAAAGTTGTGGTAGAGGTGTTAAATAGGCTTCCGCTGGTATCAATGCTGAACCTCAGTATAAACCAGGATTGCTGTGGCTCTGATTGTGGCCCCCAATGGACCGTGGGATTATGCATACACGGCAGGTACTCACGTCAAACACCCAGGACCTTCATTAGTAATAGTTGTATTGCCTTGAAACTTTTCAGAATTGTTTCCCATCTTACATAGTCACTGATAGAAAATTTTGAACTTCTAGGATAACTTAGGAGGAGGTTTTCGGGTAAATTTCAATAATATGACCATATGCTACCATTACCTTTATTCGTGCAAATGCCGGTATGGGATGTATTTGGAGCCCTGGAAACTTCGTTACTCCCAAGACCGGTTACACTTTATGGTACCCACATGTTGAATCATAGTTCCCTTGTCTTCCAGTTGATATCGAAACCTAGGCTAATTCTCAAAACTCCTTATCGGGACCTACACACATGACCAAATTTCCAACAAATGGGGATACCGGGATCTCGACGCTTCGAGTATAACGGTTTTGTGTTCACCTTATAGAAGCAACTGTATTTTCACGTTTCTCTATTCTGGTGAAAATGCAAACTATTCATTCATATATTGCCAAACTGTAAAATACACATGGGCATATACATAAAGACATAACTTTATATGATGATGACATCATGCACGTTTTAGAGTGAAATAAATTTATGGCAAATACAAAACTTGGAATTTTTATAACTTTGTTAATAATAGCTAAATTGCCTAAAATTTTTTCAGAATTAGAATACATATGGGACAATATAACTCCCTTACACTGTTGTCAAATTTTGTACTTCTGAAAGAGGTAAACTTAAGGCGTGTTTTCGGGTAAATTTCCAAAAAATTGTAATATACTATTATTAACTTCATTTATCCAGATACCGGTATGGGATATACTTTAAGGCCAGCATATAGATGCAGTGTCCGGATAGCTGAGTGGTTAGAGCGCAAGGCTGTCGTACGGAAGATCGCGGTTCAAATCTCACTGGTGGCAGTGGAATTTGTATCGTGATTTGACGTCCGACACCAGTCGACTCAGCTGTGAATGAGTACCTGAGTCAAATCGGAGTAATAATCTCGGGCGAGCGCAATGCTGACCACATTGACTCCTAGTGTACCGTTACGGTCTTGAATGAAGTGCTCTAACACACTTCAAGGCCCTGATCCAACATGGATTGTTGCGCCAACGATTATTATTATATATAGATGCATCACTGGATTTTTTTTCCAGATTTTTCAATTGGATAGGTTCTGAGAACGATACCTGTTTCACTTTCTGGGGGCACACATTTTGAGCCCTCACTCCCCAATGTCAGGAAGAAAAAATATTAATTAAGCCCTTTCATTTGATACCCAACGTGAAAGCTGTGAAAAAAATTTACACACTCTCGCCAAATTTCATGACAATCAGCTGACCCGTTTGCAAGTAAATCAGGTGTGAAAGACGTATGTACATTCAATCGATTTAAATAGGGTTTGGTTTCACACATACATGTCAAAGAGGGGTTTTCTTCTAGACAGAACCTTAAAAAGGGCTCACCTAATTGCGACAGCGAACTAAAGAGCTAGAGAGAAGCAACTTCTTCATATATTTGCCTTTCTTGTCAATTACTTTCGTTGATTATGACCTCAGCATCTTATTTGCATGGCTTAAGATGCAGTAAATTCGCGCGAAATTGATAAATTTTGACTGCCACCTTAATAGTGTGATTCTCACGAGACTTTGCAGTATTATACGCATCTCTAGGCTGGTAAACCTAGGACGATGGAAAGCTGAAGTTTTTTTTTCAATGTATCCCAGTTTCATCATTATCCAGTGGTAAAAAGTTGGTATAGAACTTGACAGTAAAATAATAAAAAGTCGAAATTTAAAATGGAAAATTCTGAAATTGACTTAAAAAAATCTGAAGTTAGTTTTAAAATTTCTGAAATTAGTTTTGACATTCCTGAATTGATCTGGAAAATTCTAAGTTTGACTTGCAAAACCAATATAAAATATGATACAAATTGATTGAAAGAAACCATTGCCCTCCACATATTTCGCATATGTATAATAAAACGACGTTGCCGAAAACTTTTTCTTTCATTATTCGCATTCGCACGAGTGAATATTGGTAATACGCACTTGTGAGCATATGTGGCGCTTTGCGTGCTTCTTCAACGAAGCATGGCGATTAGTGTCCGGATGCTTCCGCAGCTATGGTTGCGGTGGTGGAATGCCACGAATTTGATCTTCGTGTGCGTTTCTATCTTTCCACCTGTGGTGCCAATAGCGAATAGCCTAATTCGTGCAGAAATAGACGTCTGGGAAAGTTCTTTTTGTTGTAATTTCGATGTGCGTTCAAATCGATGAATATCGCAAAACATTCAACAGGCCATTGGTTCTCATAGACTTGCAGCGATAGGTCCCAACCACGGTCATACTAACCAGCAGCTAGCCTGTTAATAATAGTTGGATTCCCTTCAAACTTCCCGAAATTGCCCCTTATATTATCCTTATACCAATGCCAAAATTTATACAACTAAAATGAACTTAATCGGGTTTTCAGGTAAATTCTAAAATGTATTGAATATCCCGATTTCAAGGCCACGATTTAGAAGAGTTTGTGATTTTTTCAGATTTTTTGTTTGCATAGGTTCTGAGAATGAGACCTATTTCATTTTTTGCGGCTCAGTGATTCCTCACTTCCCCATGTTTCATTCAGTATCAAAAATAGGACCAGTGTTAAAACGAAGCCTTTCATGGCCATAATTTGTAAAAACAAAATTGCACAATTCTTTTACATGTATGAGCAACTCCTCTTTAAACTCAACAAAAAATGGCGCGAGTTGCTATATATAAAGGGATTCACAGATCACACATTCTCATCGAATTTCTGACAATAGTTTCAGCCGTTTCTGAGTGAACCGGGTATGGCAGATAGACTGGCAGGCAGGCAGACATTGAATCGATTTAAATGAGGTTTTCTTTCACACAAAATAACAATAAAACAAGTCGGAATACCGGAAGCTCGCGCTTCGGGTATAAAGGTTTTGTGTTCATCTTATGTAAGAAATTTCAACGCACATTTTTCTATCCGTATATAGCTACCAATCCAACATAGTCCTTCATATTTTTCCAAACTACGAGACATACGTACATATTACAGCCATAGATATTCCGCTCACCCTAAACAAACAAACTGTCTATTTCCGAATACTGTGCACATATATGCACGTATATAAATAGATCGTACCCATATTTCCGATTTACTTCTTATGTCTATTTGAATTAGGCACTACCCGCAAAGTTCATTAGCACGCATATATTATATACCTACATACACACATGTCTGGTTGACAAATAACTAAAAAACTAAAACAAAAAAATTCTCTGCCACACAATTCATAAGAACTCATTTCGTTGTGGTATTCACGAATTGATATGTGATGATGACATCATGCAGGTTGTAGAGTGCACGAAATTCACAAAAAATGTGAAGTTTCACCCCCTTTAACTTTGTTAGTAATAGTTGGATTTTCTTCAAACTTGACCAAACTGTGCATTATGTTCTTCATTACACGCATGCCAAATTTTGTACTTCTGGGATGAACATAAGGGGGGTGCCGGGTAAATTTCTAAAATGTACAAATATACTATTATTAACTTTATTTGTGCAGATATCGGAACTGGATATATTTTGAGGCCTAGATTTCGTAGAGATGCACCACTGTGATTTTTTTCAGATTTTTCGGTTGGATAGGTTCTGAGAACGAGACCTGTTACACTTTTTGGGGGTCATATTTTGAGCCCTCACTCCCCTATGTTTCACCCAACATCAAATATTGAACCAGTTTCGAAAAGTACTAATTAAGACCTTTCATTTGATACCCCACATAGCTACATTCTGTGAAAAAAAAATTTGCACCCTCCATTTACATGTATGGGAGCCCCCCCTTAAACTGAACCCAAGATGGCGCCACTTACTGCATGTAAAGGGAACACCATTACATACTCTCATCAATTTTCGTGGCAATCGGTCCAGCCGTTTCTGGATAAATCGGGTGTGACAGACAGACAGACAGACGGACAGACGGACAGACAGACACAGTCTCGATTCTAATAAGGTTTTGTTTCACACAAAACCTTAAAAAATAAGAAAATATTCATGAACTTAAGGGAGTTTTTGCGGTAAATTTCTAAAATATGGTAATTTACCTTTTTAACTTTATTTGAGCAGATATCCAAATAGGGCATAAATTTCATATAGATGCATCATTGTCAATTTTTCCTAATTTTTCGGTTGTGTAGTTTCTGAGAAGGAAACCTGTCACACTTTTTGGGACATTCATTTTGAGCCCTCGCTACCTACGTTTCACCCAATATATTCCGTTAAAAAAAATTAGTCCACCTCCCTTCCCTTTGCATGTATCAGAAGGCCCCGTTTACGCCTATGGGATAAATAAGATTTTACCCCTTCGGAACCTTAATAAATTTAAATTACTATATAAATTAAATAGTGAGGAGTCACCACTCTCGAACTCCAACTGACACCGAAAAACAATTTTTGGATGACAAAAATTCTTTTTTTATGTCATGGCCGCCACGATTCACACTTGTGTGTGCCTGACACTGCAAATTGCTCGTTCCGTGACAGCCCCAACGCAACATGATGCCATTCGCTGCATATATATGATATTTTAATTAAATTGCATGGCAACAGCGTCAATCATTTTATAGTAAATCAGGTGTGACAGATACATATCGAATCGATTTTAATAAACCTTTGTTTCGCACGAAACCTCAAAAGGATTGGTAAAGAGAAACTTCTTCGTCTCTTGTTCTCGTAAGTACAACATTAGCATCTCATTTCTACTGTTTAAGATGCTGTAAATTCGCCCGAAATTGATAAGTAGCAATATTTTTCAGTATTATCTGTGATAAATTATTATTAGGTTTATTTGAGCAGAAATCGGAATGAGATGTATTTCGAAGCGTGGATTTTATATACGCGCGTCAGCCTGAATTTTTAAAATTTTTGGGTTGGGTAGTTTCCGAAAAAAGAGTCCTGCCCCACTTAAAGCTTAATTTGGTACTCCACATGGATATATAAGGAGAAGGAAATGCCTGCATCCCCCTTTGCATGTGGACTTCATACACATTTATACCATTGCCTGTATGCCCTGTATATATATCTAGTAAATTTCGTTTGAATGGGTGTAGCTCTTTTGGAGAAAGTCTGTGTGACACACTGACAGACAGTAATTCGATTACACAAAACCTTGAAAACAAAATTTGTCAGAACTTTTAATTATTTATAATTAGTGAAGATACCTTAAATCAGAAACCTAAATTATTTGATTATTGTCGCCGAGTGCATTTAATTACTAGTAAGCGGTAATAGGCAATATTACAATACAATAATACAATGTTATATACATATAAAATGTACATTTTTGTTTGTGTGAAACGAAACTTCATTAAAAACGATTCACGTCTGTCACACGTAAAACAGGTAGACGATTCGAACGAAAATTGGCGGATATATGGGAACTATGAAATCTCACGCATACAGTAATTGTCATAAATTCAGGTGAAATGAAATGTCAGAATTAGTATTAGGCCTACAAATAAGTTCTGTCGGTTTTCACAATAGATGGCGTAGCCTGTTTTTTATTCCATTGATCCACATTTCTAAACATTCATCGGAAAGCTACTGTCAATAGGCACAAACGTCAGTATAAATTATTTAATTGAAGTGTAAACAACAATACTTTTTTCATCAACGAAAATGGCCAATTTTGTACCAAATAATGTGTTTTTGCGGGGAGTTCTACTTCATTATTTCAATATGAAGAAAAAAGCAACCGAAAGTCATCGCATTTTGGTGGAAATTTATGGTGACCATGCTCTATCTGAACGAACGTGTCAGAGGTGGTTTGGACGGTTTAAAAGTGGCAATTTTGACTTGGAAGACGAAGAGCGCGCCGGACGACCAACAATTTTTGAAGATCAAGAATTAGAGGCATTGCTCGACCAAGATCCATCGCAAACGGAAGAAGAACTTGGAAAAGCACTTGGAGTCACTCAGCAAACCATTTCCAACCGTTTAAAAGCAACGGGAATGATCCGAAAGGTCGGACGTTGGGTTCCGTATGAACTGAAGCCAAGAGACGTCGAACGCCGTTTTTTCACGTGCGAACAACTGCTTCAATGACAAGAAAGGAAGGGTTTTCTGCATCGAATAGTTACTGGCGATGAAAAGTGGATTCATTACGATAATCCCAAGCATCGGGCAACGTGGGGATACCCCGGCCATGCTTCATCATCGACGGCCAAAGCGAATATTCATGGTGAGGAGATCATGCCGTGTATATGGTGGGACCAGCTGGGTGTGGTATACTATGAGCTGCTAAAACCGAACGAAACGGTCACGGGCAAACTCTACCGATGTCAAATGATACGTTTGAGCCGCGAACTCAAGAAAAAACGGCCGCAATACCAGCAAAAGCATGATAAAGTTATTTTGCAACATGACAATGCTCGTCCACATGTTGCACAGCCCGTTAAAACATATCTAGAAACGTTGAAATGGGAAGTCCTACCCCACCCGCCGTACTCTCCAGACATTGCTCCTTCTGATTACCATTTGTTCCGGTCGATGCAGCATGGCTTGGCTGACCAGCACTTCTCCAATTACGACGAACTCAAAAAATGGCTCGATGAGTGGATAGCGGCCAAGCAGGCCAATTTTTGGCGCGATGGTATCTATGAATTGTCTGAAAGATGGAAGAAAGTTGTGGCTAGCGATGGGCAATACTTACCTTTCGAAATCTAGACCCCAAAATACATCCTGTTCCGATATCCGCCCAAATAAAGTTAATAAAGGTATATTATCATATTTTGGAAATTTACCCGAAAACCCACCACCATTCTAGAAGTAAAAAAATTGGCATCATCTCAGGCGATAATGTAGGACATAATTCTGGAAAGTTTGAACGTAATTCAACTATTATCACGTAAATTTATTGCACTCTAAGGCGTGCATGAAGTCATCATTATATGTATAAAACGAACTTATATGAACGGCGGTATCCATGAAGACACTTTTCTGTTTGAGTTATTTTAGTTATTTTATATACTGGAGACAGGCACCTGTCTGTATGTACATATATGCTAATGAAATTTGTGAGTAGTATTCAACAGAATAGAAGTGTGTATGTTTTCATGCACAAAGTGGAAATGCGTGAAGATGCGTTAGATCAATTTTGCACAATATTTATGTCTTTAATATGTACGTACATATGCATATTTTGTTTGGCACTATATGACGGAATATTTTACATTCTTAGCTACGTATGAATGTAAAAACGTGCATAAAGAGTTTCTCAGATAAGATGAACATAAAACCTTCATGCCTAAAGCGCCGAGCTACCGGTATTCCGACTTGTTTTGATTGCTGATTGCTGCCTATATTTTTTCCAATGTAGGCAGTTCAATCTTTCTGTTATGCTCGACCATAATTCTTGTGAGTTCTGGTGATTAAATTGTGTGATCCTTCCATGCTATCGTAAAATTGCTCTTTCACTTCGTCACATTTTTCTTCATTTGGGGCATATACTATACATATGTATTTTTGTGGCGCAGCAGGGTTAACAACATTCGAAATTTATTTTGAATGTCGTTAATTCGACTGAAAGATGCCACCACCGGTGTTCTCCGTGGCGTAGTTGGCCTTAACAATTAATTTTGATTTAAAAAAAAAATAATTGATTATGATTATTTGTCAGTTTGCAGCCAGCTGCCACCCGTACATCGTTATTATTAATAATTAAGAAAAAATGTAAACGAATTTATAATAGTCAGCCGTTTACTTTGCATGAACCGAAAATAAATTGAATTAATATTTGCACAATTAGATTTAATTGATTTAAGTTTACATCAATTAGCAAATAAATGCTTAATTAAAATAATATGATATAATAAAGTATATAAGCAACTAAATTTTAAAAGGTTTTGATGCGAAGCGTTTGGTGTATGGGTTTGAAGTCGATAACCTTGCTTTAAAGTCTCTATTCATGACGAAAGAGACTCTAAACTCAGGTTCCCATGATAATTTCCCACCTGTCAAGATTATGTGAAACCCCTTGTCGATTATCTTGATTTCAATTTGTTTCCTGGCCTCGCCTTATACTTACTGGTCTGTTTAAGTAGCTCTTTAAGAACATCAGATTTGTTTAGTCTTCGAGGGTTCAAGAGCGCAGTCATTTATTCGTTTCCGTGGTGTTAATCCAGTCCGAATCTGTTCATCCTGTTTCTGTACATGTTACTTAATTTTTTGATGATGGGTTGAAGGCATGTCGCCCCCAACTCCCAACCTGGAGGGTCAGGTCGACTGTGTTGCACACTTGGACAGTAGGACCATTGCCGAGAGGTGTGATCGGGTAGGATACAGTATGGTGAATCCCAACTAACCTGGGCGTCCACTTCTACTTTCCTTTCAGTTTCCCGGACCCCTCCCCCTTTACCTGGGCTTGAAACTAGCATGATATTTACATAAAATAACGGGGTTTGAAAGGCAATTTGTTTTCGTATGTCCGGCCACCGCATTCGTTTCTTGATTGTCGCTAATTTTTTCCGGATCCTGAAACCCGTTCCTAGTTAGCACATGTACATATATCACCACAAACATAAGTGCTTAGAAATTGTCATTAATATTTTGCTATGTATTATCAATTCTCCTTATCATTGCAACTTTCATTATTATTTTATTCTGGTGTATTTCCTCACTAAATATTTTTGTCCTTTCTTGTTGTTTAGTTAAGACCGAAGACTACCCAGCGGACATTACTCTAAATACATTTATCCGTGAATATGCTAAGCTTTTTGGAACCAAATTCTATTGCTTTGAAGGAGGATGTGGCTGCTGTACAGTAACTGTTCGATTCAGGCATCCAGTAACACATCAATATCAAAGTCGAGGGGTGTACACGGTATGCACATGAACTGGAATGAATATTGACAGAGTCGCGTTACACATTTTTGTTTCAGTGTCTGACACTTCTGAACATATGCCATGGATGGGATATAGTAACAATCGAAGGTCTAGGCAATCGCGCAGACGGCTATCACCCTCTTCAAGAAAGACTAGCCCATTTCAATGGGTCCCAGTGTGGCTTCTGCTCCCCGGGATTTATCATGCAGATGTACAGTCTTCTAGAGGGCACTAAAGGAAAAATTACATCGAAGGAAATTGAAAATAGTTTTGGTGGCAACTTGTGCAGGTGTACAGGATATCGTCCAATTCTCGACACTATGAAATCTTTCGCTTCGGATTGCGAATATGAATTCCTCGAAAACGATATTGAAGATTTAAGATTATGTCCAAAAGTCGGGAAAGTTTGTGATCGAAACTGTAAAATTCCGAGAAAACTCCGGGTCGATAGAACTCGTGCCTGGTACCACCCGCAAAGCCTGCCGGAAGTATTCGACATTTTAGATAGCATCAACGATAGTCACTACATGCTTGTTGCTGGCAATACATCACAAGGAATATATAGAAGTCGAGATATCGAAATTTTCATCGATGTAAATAATGTGACTGAGCTTCGTTCTTATGAAGTAGGCAACGTGGTGGAATTAGGAGGAAACATGCCGCTAACAGAAGTAATAGACGTGCTAAAATCTACCTCGGAATTGCGCGGGTTCGAGTATTTTCGAGAACTTCTTAAGCATTTAGATGCGGTTGCAAGTGTACAGGTCCGAAATGTAAGTATAATTTTGGTGAGTACCGTCGTATTAGTCGGCATTTATGAGATACTTTAGCCCACCATATTACCTAATGACTTCCCTTAGTAACTAATAGCTCCATTTAACGGTTTCATGCAGAACGTAATAGAATTTTATTCACATATTCCCATACTTCGAAAATCACTTGTCTACTTTTTCAGTGATATACCTTCGAGGCGTAAAGCACAAAAAAAGGAAGGAAATTATTACCGAAATATGGGTATTTACGAATTAAAATAAAATAACAACTTGACTACAAACTGTAACTTTGTTCATAATTTTAGGTTGTCCGCCAATATAGTGCTCTAAATTATAGCTCGTACTAAGTACAACGAATCAACATGTAATGATCATAGTTGGGTAGGATGAGTAGAACGAACATCCTGAGTGGCCGACAACGGCCTAGAGGGCAGAGCTATGCCATAAACCTAAAACAATTGGCGAAATTGACCGTGAAGGTCCGCCCGCAATGATTGAAGCTCCTTCAAAGTGCTTAGTCGACACGTTCTTGCACGCCTCTGTGCTAGCTAGGCTCGGGAATGTGGAGGGGCGGGTCCTTTAAGCGCTTTGATCCCTCACGCTTCATTACTATAAAATTAACGTGTCTATTCCGATGCGTGGGTCCGCACCGGATTTCAAAATAGACAATGCAAAGGAATTTGCGAGGGCCTAACGAATAATGACCGGAACGCGAGCTAAAATTGAAAATTAAAAAAAAAACAGCTCGACCGCGCGCGTGCAGCCGTACGTCTCCGGATCCGAGTGCCGCGATCAAGGGAGGAAGATCCACGACGGATCACAATCCCGACTATTGCCCCTTCTGCCTCAGATCGTGAATGAGACGCGGCCCCTGAGGTTCCCACCCTTCCTTGACATCCTCAGGCCAATTTGTTTTTTAGACGATGTCCCTGAACAAAGTTCTGCGGGAACAAGGAGGAAGAGAGAGGGACGAAGTCATCAAACCATTCAAACTTTAGTGGAAATTAATCATTCTGTATTCATCCTAAATTCCAAGCGGACATATATAAAATAAAAAACATAGGCAAAAATTTAAAATTTAAAAATAAAAAAAATAAAAATATATGCTAGATTTCAATTAAACCAAAAAAAAAGAAAATATATGCAGAAAAGAAAAAGAATAATAAAAAAATGCAATGAACACTCACTACAGAATCACTCCAAATGCGGCGTGTCAATGCAGTGGCTGGACTCGTTAGCTAAAAGAAACAAAATTTTATAAATTATTATCCAAATTTTTAAGAATGGTAAATAAAAAATACGAATATGTTCAATAAAACTATAATGAATACATTCATTAACTTGGTGTCGCTAAACAACTTCTGTTTTATCACCTCTGAAACAGCGTCCGCGTTCATAGGATTAGGAGCAAAACTGCAACATTCAAAAGTCGACCCACAGACTTTCTGAACCACGGGCAAATGGTTTTTCTGTTGATGCTGGCTGTGCCCGAAATATTTATTTCTTGAATGGTGTAACCGCCGACGCACCTACTAATTGGCCTCAGGTGCGCGCGCTATCAACTCCAAGATACCGTTAATTGTTAACGCGACGGGCTCGCGCTAGTCCTTAGATAGTTAAGCACTTCAGGAAAAGGGCACTGATGGACTTGGCGACAGTAATTAGAGTCGCATCAACATCCACCGCAAATTCCTGCACAGTTGGTGGAATCACCTCACGAGCCTCAATAAACTAACTCGCACTGCGCGCTGCTCTCGTCTTTGTTTCCTCCTCCAACTCCGCTTTCCTCGTATTTTGTTATAAACACATAGCGACACATTAAACTTTGCTCGAGACGTTCAATTTGTGTACGAAAACCTTCCGAACCTTTCGGACATTTACCCAAAGTCTGATTTTATTGCAAAATTCATTAATGCTGATGTTACAGCCTCGTAACAGTTTGATACGCGACACACAGTTGCCACATAAATATTCTCTCGTCGAATTCACCAACGATAAGGAAATTTAAGGGCCGTCAATCCCAACGTTCTTCTCCGTGCGCCGAACTTTCTTTTACCTTTCCTATTTTACTTCGAAAAGGGATGGAAACGTCTTGTTGCAAGTCGTTCGTTGCCGCACAAACAATTCTTCCTACCAACTTGTCTCCCACTATCCAGATATCCAACTCGCGAAATTTTTCGGGAAATGAACATGTCGGGCATTCGAAACTTTCTTCTCATGACTACCGTCCCCGACGAAACTCTTCACTTGACTCCGAAGTTTAGCGGTACTTTCCTCGGCACCGAACAGCTGTTTTTACAGAGAACCGCTCTGCAGCCGCTACTTGCCTTGAACTCTTTGGAGGGCATGTTGCAGCAACATGCGCGTACGCCTACGGATGCGACAAATCATTCCCTTCTGTCAAGATCAATTCGCCCGAATGCATTCAATAATGTGTAATCGGCGGCGAACATTATGGTGAGTGCACATTATGAAATGCATTCTTTGGGCAAATTAATTTAGAAAGAGAAGAATGAAATTCCGTTCCCGTCGGGAAGCCGCGGTCACCACAAACAACGCAACAACCAGTATCCAGCCTAGGCCTAACTTACTAAGTAACTCGACACACCCCAGATATCCCTGCCAACCTCATCTACGTCGCAACTCCATCTCAACTAGGGTTTGTCTCATCTTCTTTTCCTACCATAAATATGTACTGCCTATAAATATGTCCCGCCTACTGCAACCTGGTATTGCTCACAGATTTCGTCGTTATGTAGGCTACGGAATCGTCCATCCTCATGTAGGGAGCCAAAAATTCTTCTGAGAATTTTTTCTCTCCAACACGGCCAAGAGTTCGCAATTTTTCATACTAAGAAGGGAAGTCTCCGAGGAATACATGAGGACTGGCAAGATCATAATCTTCTAGAGTAAGAGCTTTGACCCTACGGTGAGACGTTTCGATCAGAATAGTCTTTGTAAGCTGAAATAGACTCTGTCGGCTGCTAACAACCGTGCGCGGATTTTATTGTCATAGCTATTATTGGTTGTGATTTTCGACCCTAGATAGGAGAAATTGTCAACGGTCTCAAAGTTTTATTCTCCTATCCTTATTCTTCTTCGTGTTTGACCAGTGCGGTTTGATGTTGTTGGTTGATTCGTCTTCCGTGTTGACGTTGCCACCATATATTTTGTCTTGCCTTCATTGATGTGCAGCCCAAGATCTCACGCTGCCTGCTCGATCTGGATGAAGGCAGTTTGTATGTCTCGGGTGGTTCTTCCCATGATGTCGATATCGTCAGCATAGGCCAAGTAGTTGGGTGGACTCGCAGATGATCGTACCTCTTGCATTTACCTCAGCATCACGGATCACTTTCTCGAGCACCAGGTTAAAGAGGACGCATGATAGCGCATCTCCTTGTCGTAGACCGTTGTTGATGTTGAATGGTCTTGAGAGTGATCCTGCGCTTTTGTCTGGCCTCGCACATTGATCAGGGTCAGCCTAGCCAGTTAGTCAGTTAGTTTCGTCGGGATACCGAATTCTCTCATGGCCGTGTACAGTTTTACCCTGGCTATGCTATCATAGGCGGCTTTAAAGTCGATGAAGAGATGGTGCAACTGCTGTCCATATTCCAACAGTTTTTCCATCGCTTGCCGCACTGAGAAAATCTGATCTGTTTCTGATTTGCCTGGAGTGAAGCCTCTTTGGTATGGGCGAATGATGTTCTGGGCGTATGGGGCTATCCAGCCTAGCAAGATAGTGGAGAATATCTTATAGATGGTACTCAGCAACGTGATACCTCTATAATTGCTGCACTGTGTGATATCTCCCTTTTTATGTATGAGACAGATTATGCCTCGTTGCCAATCGTGAGGTATTGATTCTCAGTCCCGTACCTTGAAGCAAAAGTTGATAAGCCACTTGGTATAACTGGTCGCCTCCATATTTAACTAATTCCATCGGTTCCTGGCGACTTATGACTTTTAAGCCGATGAATTGCACGGATTGTTTCTTCTATACTTGGTGGTGGCAGTATTTATCCATCGTCTTCAGTTGGCGGGACCTCCAGCTCGCCGATGTTCTCGTTGTTCACTAACTCATCAAAGTATTCAACCCATCGCTCTAATATGCCCCTTCTGTCGGAAATCAGATTTCCCTCTTTGTCTCGGCAGGATGAGCATCGAGTTGTATAAGGCTTCATCCTGCTGACTTGTTGGTAAAATTTCCGCGCCTGTTGCGGTTGCTCGATGTGCTTTTCTAGTTCACAGGACTTGTTGGTTCTCCCAGGCTTCCTTTTTCCGTCTGTGAAGTCGCTTCTCCGCTCGACGGAGTTCGTGATAAGTCTTTGCGCGTGCCCGCGTTCTTTGAGAATGCAACATTACTAGGTATGCGGAATTCTTCCGTTCCATTGCTAGCTTACATTCATCGTCAAACCAGCCGTTCCTACCTTTTTTGCGGCTGGGGCCAAGTATGTTTATGGCCGTATCCATTATAACGTTCTTCAGGTGATTGTGAAAATCATTTGTTGATGCTTCATCTCCAGGTCCTCTGTTGACTGCAGTTATTGCGGCATCCATTTCCCTCTTATAGGTGTCGCGGAGGGTTGTGTTGTGGATGGCTTCAGTGTTAACTCTCACCTGATTGTTAGAGGGGATTCTAGGTGGTATTGTTATTCGAGCTCGGAGAACCATGCCAACGATCCGAGTCTATATTAGCCTGACATTCATCAAGGCTGGGAGGTGGCGACGTTCGATTAACACGTCAATTTGGTTGAAAGTGGTCCCGTCTGGAGAGGTGCACGTATGTTTGTGGACCGCTTTCCGCGCAAACCAGGTACTTCGAACAACCATTTCGTGTGACTCTGCAAAGTTATCATTTGTTTTTTCGTGTAAGCTATGGGAGCCGACGTATCGTCTGAATACGGGCTCCGTCCCTTCTTGGCTGTTAAAATCTCCAAGTAAGATTTAATATATCTGGACAGGCTTAGAGGTTCGTTCTACTGCCTCGTAGAAGGAATCCTTCTCCGACTCTGCAGTCTCCTCTGTAGGGGCGCGAACGTTAATGACGCTTATATTTCTAAATTTGCCTCGCAAGCGCAAAGTGCATAGCCGTTGGCTTATGTTTTCAAAGCCGGTAACAGCAGGTTTCATTTTTTGGCTGACTAAGAAACCTACTCCGAGCACATGGTTTACTGGATGACCGCTATAATATATGGTGTAGTGGCTCTTCTCCAGGAAACCGGTCCCTGTCCATCGCATCTCTTGTAACGCTGTTATATCAGCCCTATATTGGGACAGGGTATCGGCTAGCTGCTCATCAGCTTTATCTCTCTACAGGGAGCATTGTCGTTGTCGGGTTCGTCGTTGTAAAGTCCATCCTGTCCGAGGCTCCTTTCGTGGCTCCGTAACATCGGTTTTCCGTGTAGGGTTGTCAGCCCTACCCAACCCCCAACCTGGAGGACCAGTTGGTACAGACAGTTTGTCCCGTTTTTAGGCGCGGGAGACTCGCCTTCATCCTTCTCTGTCTGCAGCTTTTCGTTACTGAAAGAGCTCCCAGCGGTCACCACGTGGAGGTTGAGATAGGGTTTGGTAGTAGATCTGTTGGTGTTGGTTCGGCAGGTATTTCCCAGATTTTACGCTCCATCTATATTAGCCCGCTATAAGTTCTGACATTCATTAAGGCTGAGAGGTGGCGTTGTTCAATCAATCATGGTTGCAAAGTGGTCCCATCTAGAGAGGCTCATATATGTTTATGCTTTCCGCGCAAACCAAGTGCTTTCAACAACCTATTTCGTTATCATTGGTATATTTATGTAAGCTATGGAAGCCGACGTATCGCCTCAATACGGGCTCGGTCCTCTACTTGACTGTTAAAATCTCCAAGCATGGTTTTGACATCATACTTGGGACAGGAATCGTGGGCTGGCTCGACTGCCTCGTATAAGTTATCCTTCTCCGTCTCTGCAGGAACGAGAACGTTAATGAGGCTTTTATTACTAAATTTGCCAAGCACTTATGTTTTCAAAGCTGACAACAGCAGGTTTCATTTTTTAATTGACACATGGTTTACTGGTTATCTGTTATAATATATGGTGTAGTGGCTTTTCTGCAGGAAATCAGTCCAGCGCATGTCTTGCAACGTTATTGCATCAGCCTTATATTGGGGCAGGGTATCGGCTAGCTGCTAAGCAGAATTCGGTCTGTACAGGGAGCGCACGTCGTTGTGAAATTCATCCTGTCCGAGGCTTCCTCCGGGGCTTTGTAACTTAGGGTTATCCGTGTAGGGTTGTCAGCCCTACCCAACTCCCAACCTGGAGGACGGGTTGGTACAATTTACCCTGTTTTCAGGTGCGGGAGACCCGCTTTCATCCTTCTCCGTTTGCAGGTTTTCATTAAGAAAGAAATCCCAGCGATTACCATGTGGGAGTGGGGATGGGGTTTGGAAGTAAAGCTGTTGGTGTTGGTTCAGCAGGCGTATCCCAGGTTCTATGCTCCATTGTGGGGTAACAATTCACGTGTTGCGCTGGGACCTATGCTACTCTTTCACCGCCATTAATTAAATTATTTAATACAAGGAATCGCAGAAAAAGAGATAGCGCCAAGAATATTGTTGCGTTATGTCGACGACCTGTTCGCTTTAGGTGCGAACATTCTAAGCTACACCTAAAAATCCAATTTACCATGTAAATGGAAGAAAATGGATCACTATCATGCTTGGACTGGCGGATCATAAACCACAACGAAAAACTTCGAATACGACGTACCTAGGAAACCTACATCAACTCAGAAAGCGATAACAACGATTTCGACACATGCCACAGCACAGCAAATGGCGGCCTATAATTCGATAGTACATAGGCCAATAGCCAGCAGCTTACTTAGACGAGATTAATTAGACGAAAGAAAGAATGAATATGAGGGAGTACAAAATTTTTCGTGCAAAAATGGATAAGAATACTGATGCCCAACAAGTTCTATAGAATAATAATATTTATGGGATATTAGCGAATCCCCGCAGGCTATGTTCTTACTGTGTATATTTGAAAAAATTATTGATTTTCTTCAGATACTGGAAAAAGCAAACCAATCGGACGATGGACTTGACTTTTAACTTTAAATGTGGGTCTAAAATTGTCATATTTTACAATGTTCGTCACTCCAAACCATTTAATTGTAAAGCATCCATTGTACTTCTGAACATGCTGTAAGAAATGATTAGACTCTTGAGTCGCTTCAGCAATGTGAGTTAGAAGTGGCTGTGGCGGCTCAATTAGTGGTAACAAATTGACATTGCCAGTGGAACAACACGTATCAGACAATTCTAACTTAAACTTCAAAACACGACAAAGTAAGCACAATATAGCCATTAGATGAATGAGCACATTTCGATATATTTTATAATCGTTGTCTTCATTATATACTGGGGTAAGCTTTCAGCTTTATGTCGTGCGTCTTACTCGGAAATTGCGGCAGCTCAGAAAGGAGACACTGCTCGCTGGTTGCAATTCGAACACCATGTTGTTGAGATGCTTCGGCATACTCACACTCGCAGGTTGTCAAATCGTGTATTCCGCTTTTCTAATGTTTGGGTTTCGAATCTGGGGCAGTGAAAAAAAGACATGTTCTGCGCCCTCTGGAATATTTGCACACTGTGGGCAATATGGCGAATCATCACGCCCAAATCGATACAGACATGCTCGATAACCTCCGTGTCCGCTCAAGAAATGAGTAAGGTCGAAACCTACTTCACCGTGAGGTCGCTTGATCCATTTCCGGATATCCCATATGATTTTGTGAGTCCAACGGCCTTTTTCTGACTCGTACCACTTCTCTTGCCATTCCACGACAGTTTCATCTCGTGCGAACTGTCGCCGACGGGCAGGAGATTCTCCGGTGAGGTACGTTCGATCGTAAAGTCGTTGTATTTCTTTCGCCAGAATCTCAATCGGGACCATTCCTGCTATCACGCGAGCTGCTTCATTGGAAATTGTTCTGTAAGCGCAACATGTTCGGAGTACACTTATGCGATACGCAGCTCCAATCTTTCTCTTATTTATTATATTTTCCAGCGTAATTGCCCATACTGGGGCTGCATACAGTAGGATCGAACTGACCACCCATGAAATAAGGAGTCGACGGCTCGGCCTTGGGCCACCTATATTTGGTAGCATTCTCGCAACCAGTGCTTCCTTGGTTGCTGCACCCTCCACATGCAATCTGAAATTCAACCTCTGGTCAATCATTACACCTAAGTACTTAAGTACAGGCTTGGAATAAATTGTTTGCGTTCGAACTTTGATCTTCATGGAAGTGCACTTTCTTCGCTTGGTAATAAGTATTACTTCCGACTTATGCTCTGCGAGCTGTAGACCAGCATTCTGTAACCATGATTTAATCTCATACACTGCTTCATCTGCATAGAGCTCGACCTCTTCGAGAAGGCGTGCAACAACCGTCACACCAATATCGTCCGCGAAACCAATGGAGGCCACACCAGTAGGAAGGTCTAGGGTCAGTACCCCGTTATACATAATAATCCACAAGAGTGGCCCTAGGACAGACCCTTGTGGAACTCCGCATGTCGTTTGGTATGCTTTCATTCCTTCATCTGATTCGCAGCACAGAATCCTATCGATTAGGAAGTCGGCAACGATACGGACCAGGTACTTCGCCACGCCTAAGTTAATTAGGGACTCAAGTATCTTGCTCCATCTAGCGGAATTGAAGGCATTCTTCACATCAAGTCTAATCACTGCACAACATTTGCCCTCGTCAAGTGCGGTCTTAGCTGTGTTAGCTACTAGGACAAGTGCATCCGTTGTAGACCTCCCCTTCACGAAAACCGAACTGATTTTCGGAGAGACCGCCAATTAATCTGTTATAGATTACTCGTTGGAATAGTTTGCCAGTATTATTTAGGAGGCATATGGGGCCTGTGGGACGAAGCTTCACCCAAAGGTTTGTTTGGCTTGGGGACTAGAATTAATTTCTGCTTCTTCCATTGTGTAGAAAATACTCCTTCTTTAAGGAATGTGGTGAACGTCTCGGCAAACATATTTGGAGCTATTTTGACTGTTGCCTTGAGACCTTTATTGGGGATGCTATCCAAGCCAGGTGCTTTATTTTCAACAATTTTATCCGCAGCTTCGAGGAATCTACTTTTCGCTTACCATAGGAACTTCGGCGGTGTCTATCTCGACAGTGGGAAGGTTAGCGGTACTCACACATTCTGTGGGAAAAGATGCGTTACTATTTCATCAAGCAGAGTACGGGAAGAGATCGGTGGGGAGAGTTTGCCTTTAACTTTCGATATTACGGTTTTATAGGCGCCACCCCAGGGGTTCGTGTCAGCTTCATTACAGGGTCGCTTAAAATGTTCGCTTTTACTTTTCATGATGGCCACATGTAATTTCTTCCGAGCGTTTTTATATTCTTCATGTAATTGCTCGTATCCACATCGGTTTCTATTTCGCTGATTCTGGCCTTGAGGCAGGCCTTGCGGCATTCTCCGATTTCAGAATTCCACCAAAACTTCGGAACTCGCTTCTGTGATACAACAACCTTGGCATGGATGCGTCACATGCTCGTCGCAACTTCTCGCCAATCTGCAAAGCTTTATTTTCTGCGCTTCCTTCAAGCGCTGTATTTTGCTGCAGAACTTCTCCGAAAATCTCCTCGTCAAACATTTTAACTGCCCACCTTTCAGTTCTCGTCCGAGACCATTTCATTCGTGTACCATGCATGATTTCAAAAATGATGGCCTGGTGGTCGCTATGTGTATATTCGTCACTGACATACCACTGCAGATCCTAAGCTAAAACATCGCTAACAAAAGTGACATCTATCACGGACCCCATTTCTCTCTTACGGAAAGTGTTCACGCATCCAGTGTTAGCCACTACAAGATTCAGACGAGAAAGAGCTTCAAGTAATATACGTCCTCTTGCGTTCGTTTCTCGGCTGCTCCATTCTTCAGCCCATGCATTGAAATCTCCAGCCACTATCTTAGGACTATGGTTGTGTGCATCTGTTGCTAGCCTCTCCACCAAAGAATGGAACTCCTCTGTCGTAAGGCCTGGAGCCGGATAACAGCTGTAAATAGATATTCCGCCTATTTTTGCTCTAGTGAAGCCATTTTCGAGGTAATCTTGGTGGTTCCTTCTATGGCCCCATTTCCGCATATCCATATCGCTACCTTTCCGCTTTTATCCGCGACCCATACTCCACTGGCTAGAATTTTGTACTACTACGCAGATCGTCGATATTGTTTTCCAATATCGTCTGGGAGAGCAGGTCGTGAGCCGTATGATACTGGGCGCTGTCAATGTCGTTTATTTGTCTGCAGAACAGGCAATTGGGTTTTTCTTCGCCGGCTTTTGCAATGTGGCCTTTATTTCCGCATTTACGGCACAGGTCAGGACCTATCGTGAACGCTAGTACATTTTTTCGCCATGTGCCCAAATTCCAAACACCTGAAGCATCTTTTCAGAGTTATCTACTCTCGTAGTCGGCAGACGACCCAGCCAATCCGAACTACACTGGCAGTAATAGCCCTTTTGGCCGCTTCAAGTGTTAGACTTATGGACGCTGTTTGTGTGCCGCCATATGCCTTCCTCAGCCGTAGAATATCTCGCTCCTGGACCGACTGTATTCCCAACTAGGATTGTAGGGCTTGACAAATTCCTTCCTTCGTTGTGATCTCGTCAAAGTCTTTACACTCACTAACTACACGATTTTGAACTGAGCTTCACTTCTGCTGCCTCACCCAGTGACGACTCGATTCTTTTCTGCAAGTCTTCTGACTTGTTTTCGCCTGGTTTGAGTTCCATCAATAAGTCGCCCTTCTGTGTTCGCCTTATGCGGTTCACACTTTCCCCTAGCCACATTAACAAGGTGTCTGTTTTGACCTTTCGCAGAATATCAGCATACGTAAGCTCACTTGTTTTTGTTATTATTAGCGGATCGGGCCGCCTTCTCTTCTGCAGCTTTTTCTTCTTTTCCACCTTAGCCCAAGTGGAACCTTGATTGCAGTTACCGTCTTTCGCCGTAGGGTCTGGTAGTCTTTCTCGAATTTGTCGTGGAGGCGTTTTCTCCATTTTGCGTTTTTGGCTACGTCGAGGAGATTCCGGTTCCCCATTAGACTCTCTCGGTGCTTTTACGGAGCTCCGGAGTTTCATTTGTGCCGAGTATACGTTGTGCATCCTTAATAGTGAAGGGGGGGGGAGATGATGAGATGGAGATGGGAGCACTCTAGGCTGTTGATTGCAGTGCTGTAGTTTCTCCCTGTTTCTCCCCTTCACTACTTTCTTTTAGTTCTTCTCGTACTTCAAGATACGCAGCTCTAATAGCACGCGTTTACATACTTCCATGAGGTTGGTCTTTTATCATCGTCCCTAGTTTAGTTATCGCCTCCGGCCCACTACTTGCATCTGTCTGTCTGTCTGTCACAGGCACTTTTCTCAGAAACGGCTATACCGATTGACACGAAATTTGGTGAGAAGGTTGGACCTGTGGTACTCCCAGACATGTAGTGAGTGATATCTTTCTAAGTTGAGATTTAGGGGGGGTCCCCATACTTGTAAAAGGAGGGTGTAAAATTTTTTTTTACCGAAATGTAGTTATGTGGGGTATCAAATGAAAAGTCTTAATGAGTACTTTCTGAAGCCAGTGTTAGTACTTGCGATCTGTTAGAAAAGCGGGGAGTGGGAGGGGTGGAAAGTGATGATTTCTTTAACGGAGCCATTCTCAGAAACTACCCAACTGAAAAATCTGAAAAAATCACGAGCTGCCTCTATATGGTGCCCAGGCTTCAAAATACCCTCCATATCGATATCTATTCAAATTAAATTAATAATAGTATATTACCATATTTTTGGGAAAATTGAGTAAAACCCCCTTTAAGTTTATCTCAGAGTTATAAAAGTCGGTAGTAGTATAAAATATAATATGAAGCATATTATCTCCAAGTTTGATCAAACTCATACTATTAGCAACAAAGTTATAATAGCTCAAAGTTGTCTTTACCGTGAAAATTTACAACCCGAAGTACTAAATCTGACATGCTAAATGCATATTCTTAACGGGCTACGTACAAATGGGATAGTTCTACACTCAAATATACTCACACAAGAAGCAAACAAAACCTTTCATACCTGAAGCGTCCAGCTTCCGGTTTCCCGACTTGTTTTAATGTTTCAGCAGCTCACGAAGTCGAGATTTTGATTTATTCCGCCTGTAGCCAGTCCTTGTTCTTCAGACATTTCAGCAGCTCTGCCGGAACCACGTCAGGTTCGTCTTCCAGTGTTCGATTTTTTGAGTGGCATTTTCAATCATATTCAGAATTTAATATATCACCAACCATAGTCATTATTTAAAGGCAAATTACAATAATGTGGCCAGCACAAAAATATTTTCCAATTAAATTTTCACGGCTATCGGGTGAACGGTATAGAATTCTTTTACAGCGGCATCTAATGGACCATGGTATTCGGGCTGGCAAAGAATATAATCTCCTTAATCTGCTGTTGTTTTCTTGACCGTTAGATATAAAATAGTGTATTTGTGACTGAAATTACTTGCGCCTTTTCCTGTAAAAACTCGTTTTTATCCGCTGACAATCGAAGGGACTTCACAACTTCAGACTCCCGTCCTAGTCCTAGTCTCCGTCCCGTCTTTGCACGGTTATATTCTCAGACTAGCTCGTTAAAGCTTTATAGCTCTGAAAGGAGTTTGGAAAATTCTGAATTGGTTTAGAAAATTGCGAGTTTGATTTGTAAAGCCTCTATTAGAAAGTTAAACATAAGAGTGGTCAACTCCATTAGAGATATCACGATCAAAGAATGACTAGGTAGTCAAAAAAGAAAATACTAGCACACACAAAATAAGTTGCAGTGACTGTCACAAAACCTACATAGAACGGAATACATGGCATATCGGTTCCAAAAGCACGTATAAGAAGCGGGATACCGTGAAGATGAGAGCGAATACTTTTGGATCATCGATGGCTGCACACATTATTGCGGAGACAACGTACTCCTTTGGTCCATCATCGGTGGCATACCAGAGCGTCCGTTCTCGCAGGAAGCTATCAGCAATAGCTGCGAAATAAGTGGGATCACCAATCGTGGCCAGGCACTCTCGTATAAGGTTGAAAGTGGCCGAATTAAATGCATTCTTCACGTCCACGATTAACACCATACAATATTTGCTGGTGCAACCCCTTCCATGAATTGCATTTTCGACCAAGCCAATAACCTATTTTGATGGCATTAATTGTTGATATAGTTTTAGGCAACCAATACTGCCTATCTAAAAGACCTCACTGGCTCTCGACGATCGGGAGTAATCTATTATAAATTACACGCTCCAACAATTTTCCCATAGTGTCTTGAAGGCATATGGGTTTATAAGAGGATGGTACGCCAGGAGGATTCACCAGTCTCGGGCATACACTCTCGTATAATTCAGCGAACATGTCCGGTCTGGATTTTATGGCGAGCTTAAGGGCTCCGTTCGGTATGCCGTCCAGGCTCAGAGCTTTGTTGTCCCCTATTCTGCTACAGATCTCTAATAGCTAGTCCGCGGTTACTGCAGGAATTGTCGTCCCATTCAGATATCTCTGAAATGTGTCAGTGCTCTTCTCCGGCTAGGAGAATAACCCCTGGATGATTTTTAACAAGGGAGTGAGGCAGATGATCTATGGGGATGATCGGTCTCTCAACCGTTTCATCACAATTCAATAAGCGCTCCCCCACGGATTTACATCCGCTTCCGAGCGGAGCTTCTTAAAGCATTCCCTCTTGATCCGTTGAATGGCAAGCTTGAGGTTTTCGCGGTCTACCATGTAAGCATTTTCCTTTTGTCCCTGATAACTCCTTCCTATCGCCCTCTGAACCGTTTTTCTGGCTCGGTGGCATCTGCAATTTGGTATTCCATTGAGGCATGAAGACCTCCTATACTTGGATGTATCACATGCCTTAACTATGCGGTGGATGACATGCAGGGTTCTTTCCGTGGGTTGGTCTAGACACACTGCTAAAAAGCTTCCCTTTTCCAATGCTTTTATAGACTGAAGGCTTTATGTATCCTGTTTCCCTGGCCTCTGGTTCCTTCCTCAATTCAAAAATGATTGCCTGGTGATCGTTGCGCGCGTAGTTCTCGCTAAAGTACCAGGACATTCTACGTACCAGGGCAAGGCTGATTGAGGAAGACCCCTCTTTGTGAAAGGTGCTTACAGTCGCATTCATTGGCCAAAACTAAATCTAAATGGGCAAAAGTCTCTAATAGATTTCTACTTCTTGCGCTACCTCTCCTTGCTTCCCCACTCGAGGACTCCGTTAAAGTCAACGGCAATCACCTTTGGATTTCGTCCCATTGCATATTCATATGTAGTTTGCTCAAGTAAGTCCTGAGCGAGCTTGCAATAATTGAGGATTTATTCGAATATACTTTGCAAGTCAACGAAGCCATTACTGAATTGCGGGCATTTACGACTTCCGGCAATATGCTGGTTATTGCTTCCTTACTTTCCTTAGCACAATAAGCATTTGGGGTCCTTATTGCACTCCTTGGTAATATGGTCCTTTTTTCCACATACCTTCTGCATCGTTCCGATCGATCAATGCCGGCGGTGCATGCCTTCGAAATGTGTCCAAACTTGAGACACTTGAAGCGCGTCCTTAATGAAATCCGCTCTGGCATGCGCAACCAATCTAATTCAAACCGCGCTGCCTTTACTGATAGTCACGGCGAATCGAAGGCAAGGCAGGCGTTGACACTGCAATTAGAAATGTCCGAAAAATTATCGCACGAGCAAAGCATCTCAAGCGCCGCGAATTACAGAGAAAACCGCCTCTCACAGAAAAGCACAAATTGGCCAGAATGGCTTTTGCAGAAAACCACTTGCGTTGGAATAAAAAATGGCGCCGTGTAATTTTTACAGACGAGAAAAAATTTAACCTCGACGGAACCGACGGTTTCAGCTATTATTTCCATGATTTAAGGAAGAAAGAGAGTGTTAAGCAAAAGACAGTTGGTGGCGGAAATTTAATGGTTTGGCTGCTATGGGATACAATGGGCGGTCAACTATTCGGTTTTTAATTGGGAAAATAGACAGCTCCCGGTATGTGCAAATACTACGTGAGGAATTTGGCGACAAGTCGGGGGCGATCGCAGGTCAGCCGTTCATTTTCCAGCAAGATGCTGCGATTCATAGCGCAAAGCTCGTTAAGCAGTATTTTCTGTAGCAACACACTGATGTCCTCGATTTTCCAGCGAGGTCTTCTGACTTGAATATAATCGACAATTGTTGGGGGCGAATCTTTTATGCTGAATCAAAGCAATTTGAAATTAAAAATTAATTAAAAAACGCTATTATTTCTGTATGGGGCTAAATTATGTATACATACCTATATATACCTAAAAGAATGCGAGAAATTATAAACAAGTCGGGAAACCGGAAGCTAGACGCTTCAGGTATGAAAGGTTTTGTGTATTTCTTTTATAAAGAGATTTGGGTGTGCATTTGTCCCATTAGCATGTAACACGTAAAATGTGCATATATTATGTGAAAATAGCCACTTTCAAGTGATATTGACATTCATAGTCTCGAATTTGCAGAGAAGCGACAGATTTGACTTAGTATTACTTTGTTAGTAATAGTGCGATTTTCACCAAATTCGGTAGGATCATGCTCTATGCTGTAGGCTATATCGTTGCAAAATTTTGTGATTCTAGGGTGAACTTAAGGGGGGTTTTCCTGTCAATTACTAAAAATTATAGTAATGTACTATTATTAACTTTATTTGAACAGCCTATATTGTTGCAAAATTTTGTGATTCTAGGGTGAACTTAAGGTGGGTTTTCCTGTCAATTACTAAAAATTATAGTAATGTACTATTATTAACTTTTTTTTAACAGCTATCGGTATGGAGGGTATTTCGGAGCCTAGACACCATATAGTGACAGCCCCCTGATTTTTTTCAGATTTTTCGGTTGGGTAGTTTCTGAGAATGGGTTCGTTAAAAAAATGACCACTTTCAACTCCTCGCACCCTAACATTTTCAACAAATGTCAAAACTAAGACTGGCTTCGAAAAGTACTTATCGAGACCTTTAATTTGATACCCCACATGACTATATTTGATAAAAAAAAATTTACAGCCTCCTTTTGCATGATTGGGGCCCCCCCCCCTTAAATTCGACGTAAAAGGATGTAACTCATTATATACGTGAGCGTTCACAGTTCCCACCTTTCTACCAAATTTGGTGCCAATCGCTACAACCGTCCCCGAGAAAAATGCGTGTGACGGACAGACAGACAGACAGACAGGCAGACAGACAGACAGACAGACGGACAGACAGACAGACAGACAGGCAGACAGACAGACAGGCAGACGGACAGACAAGCAGACAGTAAACCGATTTTAATAAGGTTTTGTTTTACAAACAAAACCTTAAAAAGAAAGGAGGCACAATAAAGTATTAAAATGTCATAAAAAAACTGGGTTTTGTTACTTGAATTCTATTCTAAAATGACCAAATATAAGGTGTCGTATCTTTTTACTTACCTGAAATCCGACTTTCTTTAATTACTGGGTGTGTTATACAGGGAAACCCCAGGTAATTACTCAGGAGAATGCAACTATGTCCAGTTATCTGAGATGCATACACAGCTTCATGGAATTGTTTTATTGTTTTAAGATTTCTTGAAAAACATGGGGTGTCTTATAATTTTTACCGCCACTGTACATCCCGCTCCGATATTTGTACAAATAAAGTTATTAATAGTATATTACCATGTTTCAGAATTCTACTGGATGACATCAGTATAAGCGTTAATATGAGACATAATTCTGAAAAGTTTGGATGCAATCCAGCTATCATTAACAAAGTTATGAGAGCATTTCAGGTAAATTTATTGTACGCTAAGGCGTGTATGACGTCATCATCATATAGAGTGAACTTATAACTTATATAAACCGCGGGGTCCATGGAGAGTCTTTGGATTCTTTTATTTATTTGCATATCAGTGTCAATTACTCGAGATAAATAGCTGTTAGTTTATTTTGGATGAGTACAGTATTTATGTCGTCGCTTTGTATATACATACACATGTGTATCTTGAAGTTTGGCAAAATATGACGGAATATTTTGTATTCTTAGGTATGTACGAATGGAAACTCGTGCATAGAGAGTTTCTCACATAAGATGAATACGAAATCTTTATACTCGAAGCGCCCAGCTTCCAGTATCACGACTAGCTAGTCAAATTGTGTTATATTTACCAGAATAACTCGATTGAAGAATACTCAACTCTCCCTGTGAAACCAGGCATTAAAGAGAGTGGACCGTTATGGATATAGAACAAGTTAGTAATGTAAATAGTTCTTGAAAACAATGTACAATTGAATGTATACCTATGTACAAGAGGAAATATCGTGTACTCAAGGTTTCTCCCATGAAAAAAAACACAAAAAATGTTCACTCCTGAAGCGTCCAGCTTCCGGTTCACCGACTTGTGTTATTATTCCAAAAATGGAAGGGGTAGCCGTTGCCTACGACCAATTAACCTCTGTTTGAAATTTTTTAAAAATAAAACCTGCTGAGTACGTAAAGCTTACTTTTAACGATCATAAAGTCATAACCTACCGAAACGACGCTAAAAAAGTAAGTAAGTAAGTAAGTAAGTAGATGGAGAAAATTTTGCAAGCAGTTAAGGCAAGTGTCCTGGCCACTTTGATATTTACTACTCATCACTACTTCGGCCGAATCTTGTATTTCTTCTTTTAAGTATAAACAAGTCGGAAAATCGGAAGCTGGGCGCTTCAGGTTTGAAAGGTTTTGTTTGCTTCTTATGTGAGTATATTTGAGTGTAGAACTATCCCATTTGTACGTAGCCCGTTAAGAATATGCATTTAGCATGTCAGATTTAGTACTTCGGGTTGTAAATTTACACGGTAAAGACAACTTTGAGCTACTGTAACGTTCTTACTAATAGTATGATTTTGATTAAACTTGGCGACAATATGCTTCATATTATATTTTATACTACTGCCAACTTTTATAGCCCTGAGGTTAGGAGGGAAGGGGTTTTTGCTCAATTTTTCCAAAAATATGGTAATATACTATTATTAACTTAATTTGAATAGATATCGATATGGAGAGTATTTTGAGGCGTGGGCACCACACAACTTCATGATTTTTTTCAGACTTTTTGGATTGTTGTTAAAGATATCATCACTTTCCACCCCTCCCACTCCCCGCCTTTTGAACAAATCTCAAAACTAAGACCGGCTTCAAAAAGTACTAGTTAAGACCTTTCATTTGATACCCCACATGACCTATATTCGGTGAAAAAAAATTTTACACCCCCCTTTTACATGTATGGGGACCCCCCTAAATCTCAACGGAGGAGGATGTCTGCATGGCTGGGGGTCCACAGGTCCGACCTTCTCACCGAATTTCGTGTCAATCGGTATAACCGTTTCTGAGAAAAGTGCCTGTGACAGACAGACAGACATTGAACCGATTTTAATAAGGTTTTGTTTTGCAAACACAACCTTAAAGAACCGTATAATCGCAATTGTTTTTAGTAGCTTTGTACTGTCGAAGGGGGTAAGTTGATCTCGAAATATATATTTACATTGAAACTAAAAATTTTAGTTTGGAGGAAGCTACCTCTTGTCTATTAATTTCTTCGTAGGGTTTTGCCTCTAATAAACCTTTTGTTTTAAAAGACTCCAACTATTTTCAATTGGGTTGGTATCAGGAGGCTTGGGTGGACAAGGAAGAGCGGCGATGTTTCAGCTGGACAAAGCCTCCTTGAAGATTGCATTGCCTTGCAGATAGATTCTAGGATCTTCATTTGCTTACATTCGTTGTTTAAATGGCAAAAGATAATGGTTAAAACCTTTTAAATAATGCTGCTGGCTTTTGCTGCCTCCCACAAAGTGCAAGGATCCTAGCACTTTTCTTCACTACCACTTCCCAAGCCATCACTGAGTAAGGATGTCTAACAATTATTTAAACGCAGGGAGGGTAGTAGTTTTCCCCTAATCGTCGTCGAATGGAAACAAACTGGTCTGTTAATGCCTTCATAGTGGATTATAACTAAAACGAAGCTAAGAAACCACAATAAGCTGCGGCTAGACTAGAAGCTGCAGCTTATTGTGTTTTTCAGTATTACCTTTTCCCAGTCTTGCACTCCTTTGCAAAATTGAAACGGATCTTTTTCATCGTCCTTTTTGAATTTCTGGCCTTTTTGTTGGACAATATGATTTTAGGCCAGTTTCAGCACATCAACGCTTCATTATTCGAATGAACAAAGAGACCCGATAAAACTACAAATTTGTTTGGATTTTTATTAAAGTTACTTTGCGGTTCTCCAACAATTTTATAACCACAATCGTTTGCCCTTACAGATCGATCTTAAACTAGGTTATTAGGTATCTTATTCACTAGCACTTTTCAGCGTAAAACAAAATATAACGGCGATTTTCCTAGGGTCAGCAGTGAGTACAGGTGGCCAAATAATAAGATGCTAATGTGTATAAAAGAATATACATATCATAAAACTACCTGGACTAAATTCCATAGTTGCATTGAAGTCAGTGATGGTCATGATTCGCTGGGATTGCACTGTATTTCTCTATCCTGAAAAGTTGACGAACAACCAACGCAATAAGTGTCAGAGACTTTGAAACTAATCGAGGTTTACATTTCGTATAAAGTGTTAACCCAAATAGCTGGCGGTTGAAGTACATATGTCTGAGATAAATTCACCACAATTTACATTAACCGCAGTTTCTGTCCGACAATTTCTATCCGTATTTAAACGGTCAGACCAATTTCTGACCGAAACTCGGCAATTTACTTCTGGAGAAAAGTGGCAACTTACGACTTTGAATTTCTTTAGCACTCAGACTCATTTCTGCGGACATAAAATGTACATATTACATGTATCGTATAATATATCATATATGTATATACGTGCTAGATACTAATGGGACAAATGTTCACTCAAATATTTTTATATAAGAAGTAGTAGTAGAAGAAGACTTGTTTCAGACCTGCCTTCTCTGTAGATTCCGAAATATCCGTTTTGAGAATGATGGGTTCCTACGTCCGCATCAACTTAATGCTGGACCGGACCAAGTTGACTTTTCCGAAATATCGTTTGAACTCTTCAAAATCCTCCTACAATCTTCATACTTTTTTTAATCAATATCTTAGTTTCATATTGGTAGTGCTAGCTAACTATGTTTCATTAAAAGTCTGCCTGCATAAGGAAGTGACGTTAGTAACAGGTCGCTTATACCCTCCTAGCCTATATGAGGGTGGCAACTACAGCAGTATAGCATTATTATTGCCGAATTTATGTGTTTCAATATTATTTTCAAACGTGTATCAATTTTTCATAGCTTGGGACAATTGCCGGAAACTTGATGATAAAGTATGAACATAACGAATTCGTGTCTGACATCTTTGCGATGCTGTTGACTGTCGATGCTCGTATTATTATAGCGAATACTTCATCACATGTGTCGGTGACACTTCTTGAATTTTTGAATTTCAACATGACACGTCAAATAATTGTCAAGATAGTTCTACCACAATGGGATAAGGACACTACAATGTACGGAACATATAAGGTGAGAATTTCAAGTTATTAATTGCATTTCAATGTTCATTTTTATATTTAACTATTAGCGTAAGTAAAATTGCAGTGCAAATCTATTTAGTTAAAATTTTTATATAGGACGTGATTTTCGTAGCCTGTGCAGCTAAAGGGTTGAAGTATTACTGATCATTAATCAATGTACATACGCACATTTCATATAATCTTCATATGATTATTGTAAACCATTCATCATACTAAATGTCCTCATATGAACACATCAGTTTCTTCTTTTTCTTCAGTCTTTGTCCCGTTCACAAGCGGGGTCGGCTCGTCATGATCAGTTTCGCCATTTGCCCGATCTGAATGCAGTTGCGAGGTTTTTTGATCTCCAATCAGCGTATCAAGCCACCGTCGTTTTGGCCGACCTTTCGGTTGCTTACCATCGACTTCAATGTTCAGACCAATCTTAGCAAGTGAACTCTCGTTAGCGCGAATTACTTAACCATACCTATCGAAGACGCCTCCGGGATTCTTCTACGATCGGTACAACTCCATATCGATCACGGATATCCTCATTTCGGATGTGATCGAAACGTGTCACGCCACTAGTCCAACAAAACATCTTCGTCTCCATTACCGTAAGACGACGTTCATTGTCTTTTATAGTCGGTGAACACTCAGAACTATAAAGGGCCGCAGGACCGACGAAATCGTGATAAATTTTAGATTTGAGACGTTCGTTAATGCCTCGATCACGGGGAAGACCAATTATGGAACGCCACTTCATCCAGGTTACGTTAATGCATGAAGCAATTTCCCAACGCAGTATTCCATTGGCTGATACCATTGACTGTATTAAAATTGCTCAGTTCTGGCAGGTCTCGCAGACAGTGATTGTGCCTGTTTCATGGGGATCGGTCGTCAAAAACTCAATTTTATTCAGATTCAATCTGAGAATGTTTTGCATGAGGCGATCATTCCATATTTGTACAAGTTGCTCGAGACACTAGGAAAACATCACTTGCATAAGGCAGAGTATAGGGCGCTGAACGTTGGATGTCCCGTGTGACGGTTTCCATAATAACAGCAGAGAGGAGTGGTGAGAGGGCACTTCGGTGATGAACACCAACAGAAACACGTGCAATGCGGCTTGATTTACGGTTATTTCAACAATTTCGCGAACACGCTTATAAGTCACTCATGCTAGTCGGGAAACCGGTTTTGTGTATTCCTTACATAAGTGTATTTGAATGGCCATTTGTTCTATTTATACTAAACTCGTACCGTTTACGCATTTAGTTTACTAGACAATTCACTTCAAAGTCTTAGAAATTTGCACCAAATTTGCACAAAAGTAACAATTTTGATCTATCATAAATTTGCTGGTAATAGTGAGCTTTCCACCAAAATTGGCTCTATAGTATAGTTTACATTACAGCTAAAGTTTATTTAGTTTAATTAGTCTCTTGAATTATGGAGAATACCAGCATGCCAGGAGGGTAAATCGTCAAAAGTGGAAATGCTCAGGAAAATGCGCAAAGAATAAAGGAGAATCTAATCTAATATCTACTCTAATCTAATATCTACTGGTGATTCTACATGACAGGGAGGGGAGTTGAAGGCGATTTTAATGGGTAAAAATCCCATAAACGATCTTTTGACGGTTAGACAATGATATGTTTCAGCATTCTCCTAAACGGCCTCTTCCAATGAACTACCCTGCTTGGCGTTGGCCAAGCTCGCGCACTAGCTCCTGGATCTTTAACTCGAGGACCGTGGTTGCTTTCGTTCCGGGTTGCCGAAACCTAACTTCGGAACGATGGGGTAATCACACACCACTGAAACAGAATAACACTAAAGGGGTTAGAAAGAATACTTACTCGATTTGTATGGCTTAAGTAAATGAGAACACTCGCGACTCCACTTCAACATATCTTTATTTTCTAATCACAATATTCTATTTCACTCTTATTAATAATTTTTACTTAATTATCATAATATCAAAAGCGATTTTAAAGTAATTCCCGCGCGTAAAGTGTTCTCGGATAGAACCCTTTAGCTCTGTTCAGAGGCTTGTACACAACTCAAAAGTAAAAGTAACGTCATTCTTAAAATCACCTATGTTTGACCCTTCCGTGTTTACACATTGCTTTGAAAGTGTTCTTGTACATAACACAATAACACTTGTTTATTATTGTAAATTTGGTTGTCGGCGACAAATCGACACCTGCTGTTGCGCTGCGAACTGCTGACACGGAAGAAAGTCATGTCGAGGCCAAATATACCATTTGGTATGTAACATGCTGATGCAAAGGCGGAAAAGAATCTCGTGATGTCCAAACAGGCCATTTGCATAGCATGTGATGAAACGACGGAAGAGGTTAAATGCGCAGGCAGACTGGGTTTCATTGGGCTAGCTCCAAAGATGCGGCTGCTGGAGAAAATCCGGTGAAATCGCTTGAACATCCTCCCGCGCAAAGAAAGTCCAATTGCCTGGACCTGGACTGTTATCTATTGGCAAACGGTCCCAAGTTTCTGAATATGGAAACTCTCGTATTGGTGTCACTCGTTGCCAGCTTGCATTCTAAGGGTGTAAGGCCATCCTTCTACCTCTAACGATCGAAATGATGGCGCCCAAAACGGAAACCCCTAAGTAGTGCGTAGCGCCTTAATAACCCCTTCCATCAATAGCCAGTCCCCTGGTAGATCTCCGATTGATGCAGAATTGTCTTCCGGGTGTTGATGTGTTGTTTTTTTCCGATGAAGTCGATTGTCTTGTTAGTATTATACATATCAAAGCTTATGCCTAATTTTCTTTTTGCGGAAGGGTCCACAATTTTGTTTGTTCTTAAATGTATCGTTTCTTCATTGTGTTCATTATTCTTTTATAATCGAATCTGCTCTTTAAACATTATAATAAAAAAGGCTATTTAACCCTAGGACTTTGTTACAAGAGGATGAAAATGAAGAATGTAATAATTACACAAATATAAATACTTGGGGTCGTTTTTTATAAACGCCTGGAAAACTTGAATCGTTTATTTGGATGCTATTTTGCTTGTATATGATGTAGTTATCATTATGTTCATATGCATTTTGTGTTTATAGTTAATTCTAGTGTTGATTTAGAAAATATTCATACTTCACAAGATCACCACATTTCGTTTTTTGCTTACTATTTCTGCAATATTTTTACTCTCAGTTAATTGTTCTCAGATTACTTATATTTCGTTTTTTTTCATTGTGCACTTAAGTGTGCTACCTATTGTTAGTAATTAAACTACACGCGTAGTAATCAAAATTACTCGAAAGCGATTCAATGCCTAGGGAATACCTCATCAGCTCAGATTCACGATGACGTACCACGGTAAAGAAATGTGATCCATCAAGCGTTGACTTTGCACATTTGAAATCAGAGCGCCGGCTGCCCCAGACATTGAATCACTTTGCACGCATCTGCATTCATTTTTGCTTGCACTCAACAACAACACATATCCAGCGACCGTCACCCAAAATAACAAAAAACAAAAAACAATCAAAACAAATCTGATACCTTGACACCATGCTACTGTTCTTGACCGTGACTTTTTTGCCGCCGGTCTGTTGTTAATTTGTATTAGTCACTTATTTACAATCCATTCATACACAAGAATTTTACGTAGGATTAGTGATTATTATTTAATTTCATTTATTTATATTACAGTTTCGGATCCAACTACGGGTTTGTTTTTTTTTTTTTTTACATGGGAATGTATACACAGGAATTCTAGACTGAGGAATTTGCGGGTGACATGATACCTATAGGGTTTGTCGATTCTTGACCCCATCTCCCGTGCTGCCGATCCGCTGTTGCTAGATGGCTTATAAAGGTAGGGTGATCGTCATCCCCCTTTCGCTTCTTTCTGGCTAACCGTACCCAAATGCCTACGATAACGGCCCCTACTAATAACCCTGCCAAAGTACAACCGTGGGGAATGTATTGTTTGAACACATTATCGTCATTAATTACTCCATCGAGTTCTCTCTTTAATGTGGCTATAAGGTGCTTGTTGTCCCGGACGAGACTGATCTCGGTTGATGGAAGATTAAACCGAGGAGTGACTGTTTCATACACCTTTGTCCAGTTTACTGTAATGGCTCGTGGAATCTCTTTTATCTGGAAGGGGACCTCGCCCATGGTACAATAGTCGAGCTCTACTAGAGAAACAGGAAACCGAATTTCTAACTGAGTGTCATTACACGTGATTGGTATTTTATCAACTTGCCCTTTGAATATCACTCCAACATGGGGGCTAATGCGACCGATGTAGGTCTCATTGCTCCACCGCGTGGTCGAACACCAATCCTTTAATTGTTGGCCTCCCCGTATAATTTCCTTAATACATGATGGTCCAGAGCGTAACAATTTTGTCTCATATAGACGAGGGAGAATCTCTGTAGACTCTTCCTCGAAGAAAAACTTGTCCGCATTGGGCCCAACGAATAGGATGCGGAATGGTATCGTTGTCCCCAAGTCCCAAGTGTTATTTTTAGAATCTGGAGGGGTGATAACTGCTACCTGTCTAAATTCCTCTTTATACGCAAGAGGAATTGTATATTCGATCGTAACGAGATCATTCTGAAGCCATGCAGACACTGGATTAACCTCGAACACTCTTTCTGGCTCATCTTGTTTCGGCAGGACTACCCCAGGGACCTCCCTATTAACCTGGCTTATAAAAGCCGCCAGTTCCTTGGTAGGTCGAATGTTTCGTAATTGCTCATGTTTGGCAACGATTTCGCTAATTAATGTTTTAATTCCTAGGGAGAACTCCGACAGCTCCTGCCTTAACATTTCTTTCCCCTGCTGCTCCATTAGCTGATTTATCTGGTTCTCCACCTGATGGTACTCTAGGTCCGTGATGTTTAACGTTAACGCTGCGATTTTTGTCTGTTGATGTCTAAGAGCTTTCACTTCCTCGCGAATAGCTATGTCTCGGTAACTAAGGTAAGCTACTGTCCCCGCCGCTAAGAGACCTGGGATATACTTAGCCCCTGTTTTCAATAAACTACTTGATATAATGGGGACTATACCAAAGGCCCGCCTAACTCGGTTGACCTTATAGGAAGCGGTCAACTGTCGATTAACATCAGCGACTTGCAGTTCGCTTGTAAGTTTCAGCTCGTTGCAATGTTCTTGGACTTCCTCCACCATCTGCCGCTCACATATCTTATGGAACTTTTCCAACTGTTGCGACATTGTGTCGAGATCACGCGTGAGGTTTACTGAGGTTGCAATAGTATATTTTAGGTCAAATGCCTTTACCTGCACTAATCCCAATTCCAAAATTCTGGTTTCCAAGACCGGGTCCACTGCCCAGGACACCACTGTGGCGGGCATTCGGCATATACACAGCACTGGCGCTAGAGACCACGGCTTCCATCCTTTTCCGCTTCGCGTTCGGGAGGGAATGTTAGGTGGAACCTTGTCCGGTTCTAACGCATTATCATCTGCTTCCTGCGCTTGAGAGGGCTCAGCTTCCTCTTCTGGAAGAAGGGGAACGAGCTGATGCACGGCACGATGTATATTGTCCCTACCAGCAGTTTTTAGTTTTACTTGACGGATGGTGCCCTGTAGATCTGGAAAAACTTCTAACACTCGCCCGGTCTTCCAATCTAATGGCCTGTGACCACTTTCTTTGATTAGAACAAGTTCACCTGGCCACAGTTGCCTACCGGGGGCCTTCCATTTATACCGCTTCTGTAGATACCCCAAATAGTCAGTCTCGAATTTGACCCAGAAACACTTCTGCAGTTCCTGGATCTGAAGCCATTTTTTGGTTGCTGGGAGACTTTCATTTAGACCTTCCCCAGCCGGAGGTGACAATAGGCTTCTTTGAATGATGAAATGTGCAGGAGTTAGTACCTGTAGGTCATGACTATTATCAGCCAGCGGATACAATGGTCGGCTGTTTAATACTGCTTCCCATGTGCAGACGGCAGTTTGAAAATTTTCATATGTCAGGTTGGAAATTGAAGGCATCCGCTTTATGTAGCGTTTTAGACTCCCCACTGCTGCCTCAAATAGCCCTCCGTAGTGGCTGGCTCTTGGGGGATTATGATGCCATACGATCTGACGCTGAGCCAACCTCTCCTCGCATTCACTGGTCAACTTTCCCCAGGCTTCCCTGAGCACTTTGGAAGCCCCTACTAAGTTTGTGCCGTTGTCGGAGCGAACCATTTTCGGCTGGCCTCGCCGGCTTACGAACCTTTGAAACGCAGCCAAAAATGCATTTGTGGTAAGATCCGTACAGAGCTCTAAATGTATCGCTTTAGTAGACATACATACGAAGACCACTATGTAGACCTTCATAGATTTTGTGGTCCGTAAATTTGATGCTTTTATTTGAAATGGTCCGCACAGATCGGTTCCCACATTTTCAAAAACAGCGGATGACCTGATTCGCTCGGGAGGAAGGTCTGCCATTTTCGGGATTATAGTGGCTCCTCGCATTCGAACGCACCTAACGCATCCCCTAATCCACTTCTTCACTCTCTGCTGCAACGCTGGAATGTAATATCTTTCTCGGATGATAGCCATTGTGAGTCCTGTTCCACAATGTTGGTGAAACTTATGAACATGTTGAATTATGAGGTCAGCTAGGTGACACTTCCCGAGAATTATAGGGTGTTTCTGCTCAAACGGGATGAGCGCCTGCTCTAATCTTCCTCCCACTCGGAGAACCCCAGATACCTGATCGACAAAGGGGTTTAGCGTAGACAGCCAATGGTTTTTCTCGATATTCAATCCCTTCTGAATTCTGAAAATTTGCCTCCCGAAGAGTAGTTTTTGTTGATACCTGACGACTGCCCACTCCGCTTGCTTCAACTCCTGAGCTGAGAACGTACCGGAAGTTCCCGATCTCCATCGACGGCATCTCGCGATTGTGTTTATCAATCGAGGTAAACTTGAGAATCGCTGAATGAAATCTGGATCAGGCGTAGGCTCGGAAGCAACTTCTGCTAGATGAGTCACTGTTTCAGCACCAGAACCGACGACCTCCGTGCGAGGGAGTTCCCCTTGCAAGAATTGCGGTCCTTGGAACCACAACTTGTGAGCTACAAATCTCCGGGGACACATGCCCCTAGATGCACAATCTGCAGGGTTATGACTTGACCTCACGTGGTGGATATCTGTAGGTGACAAATACTTATGGATCGCGGCTACTCGCCGCTTAACCAATTTGTTTTCGATATCCTTCCGACTCCGAATCCAGCAGAGAGCCACCTCGGAATCGGTATACGCCGTGAATTTTACTGGGCTAGTCCCTAGGTTTTTACGGACGTCGTTGAACAATTCCGTTAATAGTACTACACTTTCCAACTCGAGTTTAGGGATCGTACATGCTTTGGAGCTTATACTCGATCGTGTCTTTAAAGGCGTGACACGCCCTCGGGCTGCGATCAACCGCACGAGGTAACCCGTCTCAATTTTGCGTCGGCTATAGATGACCGCGGCGTAACCATCACCGGATGCATCGCTGAAGCCTACTAGCTCCATCTTTTCATCCTTGGAGGTGTGCCCACTCCAACGTGGAACCCGAATTTCATTCAGGTATTCTAAGGACGAGAACACATTTTCAAGTTGCTTTCGGAACGGTTCCTGAATAATGTCATCCCAGTCGTAACCTTCCTGCCATAGATGCTGAATTTCTATTCTCAGTTTCATTACAACTGGAAGCAGCCAACCAATAGGATCGAAAATAGAAGCAGCTATACTAAGCACTCTTCGTTTGGTATACCTAACATTTGAAATTGGCTTGATACTGTACAGGAAACAGTCATCAATAGGACTATAGTGTAGGCCAAGGATCTTAAGATCCTTATCTGCCTTGTCAACCTCAACGTATGAACTAATTCGGTGACTTTCGTCAATATATTTTAAAACTTCTGGGCAATTCGTCGCCCACTTCGTTAGCGGAAGTTTGCCTTTCCCTAGAGTTTCTGTGATTTTTCGGATGACGTCTTGAGCTTCTTTTATACTGGACGCCCCGTATAACAGATCATCCATATAGAACGCGTTCTTGATGATCCAGTTGATCTCCTCATCAGGAGCATTGTCGTCTGCCACCTGGTGGAGTGTTCGAATTGCTTGCCAAGGTGCACAGTCTAACCCGTAGGTCACCGTTTTCAAGTAAAACTCTCTTATCGGTTCTTCAGGCTTTGCCCGCCAGAGAATCCTAAGCCTGATCTGATCCTCTGGTCTCAAAAGTATCTGCCGATACATCTTAGTAATGTCACTAGAGTATACATACGCAAACCTGCGTATTCTAGTGACAATGTCGAAAATATGGTTTTGCAACTTTGGACCGGGATGGATCATCTCGTTAAGGCTCACACCATTTGATGTCGGACTGGAAGCATTGAAGACATTCCGCAATTTCGTCGACGTGGCCTCTTGGCGAACCACGCTTAAATACGGGATATAATATACTTCGCCGCTAGTGTCAGATTGATGATCCTTTGGAACTTCAGCCATGTGGTCCAAATTAAAATATTCTTCCATAAACTCATCCGATTTGAGCTTGTGGTCTTTGTTTTTCAACCACCTTTTCTCCTGACCGAGATAGTGATGCACAGCCTTGTGATACGAGTTTCCTAGTTTAATATTATCTTGTCGCCACGGGGTCGGTACCACGTATCGGCCATCGTTCTCTCGGTAATGACCCTTTACGAATAGGTCCTCACAAATTTCGTCATCTATGCGACTAGATTCATCTCTACTTAGGGGCATGTCCCAAAAAGCCCTTAAGTCCTGTTCCCATTCCTTGATAGTGACATGTGTTGAAGTGAACTTCGATACAGAGGATTCCGCCGGACCAGACACAATCCATCCCAATTTCGTGTTCTGGAGCAGGAAACTATCTACGGTTTCTACTCCATTCACGAAAAGTTGTGGAAGGATACTAGACCCTAATAAAACTGGAACGTGAGATGCATGTTCCGTTACGGGATCCGCCAAATTCTTCCCTTGAAACAATGCCTTTACTTGCGGCGGTACCTGTGGAAGGGAACCTTTAGTTACCCGTCTGACTACTAACGCTTTAGTGCTGACCTCGGAACCATCGTCCAATTTAAGGGTGAGACACACAACCGCTGACACTTTCCCTGCTGACACACCACCTACTCCTGAAATTTCGATGTTGGTCTTTTTCTTTTTTAACCGAAGTTTCTGTACTAGATCTTCGGTTATATAGCTGCTTTGACTGCCTTGATCGATCAAGCACCGAACTGGAACGGCATGTCCTTCTCTTGCCTCTAGCTTAACGACAGCTGTTGGAAGAACGGTTCCGGACCATGACAATGCTGTCGAATTTTTGGCATGATGAACAGCAGAAGACGGGTTATCCCCTTTGCACGGATGCATGGCAGTAAGATGTTGCCCTTTGCATATTTCGCATTGGAGATTCTTGCGTTTATTGCACGCTTCCCCCCTGATATATTTGTGGGAGAGACAGTAAATGCAAACATGATAACGGCGGAGCAGTTTCTCCTTGTCGGCACTTTCAATGAATTGAGGACACTGGGCTGTGAAGTGCTTCCCCATACATAAGAAGCATTTAATCCAGTTTCTCTTTTCACCATCCGACTTGGAGACCAAGGCTATCTCCTTCTGGGTTTTTCTCTTATTCCCAAGATCCTCCGCCTTGGATATCCCACTTAGACCATCCCAACCAGGGGACATGACCACATATCTATTTTCTAGAAATTGGTCGATGTCGTTTATCGTAACGGGCATTTTTGGATCTCGTAACGTTAAGTCGAACTCCCTCCGAGTTGTCATATCCATTTTCCTCGTCAGGACGAACGGAATGAATGGAATACCTTCATCTGCATTGAATCCTGCTTTCCGTAGGTTCTGAACTGCGGAACGCATGGTATCCAATGCTCTTCCCAGCGTTCTAGCCTCCCTTTGGTTTATCTGAGGTAAGTCAACTAACGCCTGAATTTCCTTTTCTATTAAGGCCCGACGATTACTGTACCTTCGGTCAAGAAGAACCCATGCTTGTTGGTAATTCTCTCCGTATATCCCCAAATGGTCGATTACACGTTTTGCATCGCCTCTTAACTTGCTCTGAAGCATCATTAAGCGCTCCGCAAAACCGATTTCAGAACCATCGTATACACAGTTAAAGAGGCTTTTGAATGGTTCGTATTGACTGATATCCCCACTGAATATTGGAATATCTGGGATGGGTGGGGCGGGTCTAAAACGATATCCTGAGTTCCAAGGGGAAAAATGGCTTGAAGGACCAAAATGGTTTGGCCGGGTCTGGCTGGGATCCAAGAAGAATTCTGAGCGGTTTGGTCCAGGAGTCCGCAAATATTCTGGGCGGGGCTGACTAGGATCTAATAAATAGTCCGGTCGTAGATGGGTGGGGAAGGGCCCAAGATTAGATGTACGCGGTTCGTCTCTCCACGTTGGATAATTTTGTCTATCCTTATCACAGGCCCCCCATGCCCCTCCAAATGCAACTTCACATCTGCTTGAACTCCTGGGCAGATCCCTAGCTGTCGCTTCACCTTGGAGTCTGTCGTTGACGTCTATGCCCAAGTCTCGTTCTAATAATCCTGTTTGAACTTGTCTTGGGACGGCCCCCCTATTCGAACTTCCTTCACCGGGATCTATATAGTTTTGAGCCACTGGCGGGAGTTTAGGGACTTGCTCCCTAACTGGTCCCAAAGTTAACGGGTCGACCTCTGTTTGTCTCTCCTCAGGGATAAGAGAGGGATGAACTCTCTCAACGAACTCCTTTGTTTTCAAATAAACTGATTGCATGAGTCCCAGCTTATTCTCTCGAAAATATATTAAATCTGCCGAGCGATTTAATAATAGAAGCCGTTTATGTTCTGCAATGAACTCTAAATAGATCTGCCGGACCTCACTCCACGCGGTTTCAAAGCGTTCCTTAGTTCGCTTTTCCTGCCGCAGTTTGCATAGCGTCTCGCGAACCTCTTCAACTTTCAAAACCCGCTTTTGCTGAGCTTCAATGATCTCCTGGATCTCCATTTTTGGTTCTATTTCAACTGGTTGTCACTTAATTGAATTAAATATTTCCGTTTGGTACGGACAGTGTATATGAACGACACACAAAATACGTGGGAGGCGCAACACTATAAGGATCTTTCCTTTGGTCTGAACGCGCCCACGTAACAACAACAATAATAAAAATACACACCAACGATGTTAGAGTGTCGTTTGAGAAACGTGGGAGGCGCAACACTATAAGGACTTTGCCTTGGGTTTGAACGCGCCCACGGATCAACAACACCACAAAAATTCACACCAACGATGATAGAGTGTCGTTAGAGAAACGTGGGAGGCGCAACACTAAAAGGACTTTGCCTTGGGTTTGAACGCGCCCACGGATCAACAACACCACAAAAATTCACACCAACGATGATAGAGTGTCGTTAGAGAAACGTGGGAGGCGCAACACTAAAAGGACTTTGCCTTGGGTTTGAACGCGCCCACGGATCAACAACACCACAAAAATTCACACCAACGATGATAGAGTGTCGTTAGAGAAACGTGGGAGGCGCAACACTATAAGGACTTTGCCTTGGGTTTGAACGCGCCCACGGATCAACAACACCACAAAAATTCACACCAACGATGATAGAGTGTCGTTAGAGAAACGTGGGAGGCGCAACACTATAAGGACTTTGCCTTGGGTTTGAACGCGCCCACGGATCAACAACACCACAAAAATTCACACCAACGATGATAGAATGTCGTTAGAGAAACGTGGGAGGCGCAACGCTATAAGGAACTTTCCCTTGGGTTTGAACGCGCCCACGGATCAACAACACAAAAAACAATGCACACCAACGTTGACGTTCAAGTAGTGTTTTATGTTGTGTAAACGAAACACAATCACTATAATTTCCCGCACTTTATATATATTTTTTCACAAGAGAAATTATTTTTATAATAGTAATTTTTATTTAAAAACTTACTTTGGATTGTAATCCGGCTCGACGGACCAGCTGTTTCAGCATTCTCCTAAACGGCCTCTTCCAATGAACTACCCTGCTTGGCGTTGGCCAAGCTCGCGCACTAGCTCCTGGATCTTTAACTCGAGGACCGTGGTTGCTTTCGTTCCGGGTTGCCGAAACCTAACTTCGGAACGATGGGGTAATCACACACCACTGAAACAGAATAACACTAAAGGGGTTAGAAAGAATACTTACTCGATTTGTATGGCTTAAGTAAATGAGAACACTCGCGACTCCACTTCAACATATCTTTATTTTCTAATCACAATATTCTATTTCACTCTTATTAATAATTTTTACTTAATTATCATAATATCAAAAGCGATTTTAAAGTAATTCCCGCGCGTAAAGTGTTCTCGGATAGAACCCTTTAGCTCTGTTCAGAGGCTTGTACACAACTCAAAAGTAAAAGTAACGTCATTCTTAAAATCACCTATGTTTGACCCTTCCGTGTTTACACATTGCTTTGAAAGTGTTCTTGTACATAACACAATAACACTTGTTTATTATTGTAAATTTGGTTGTCGGCGACAAATCGACACCTGCTGTTGCGCTGCGAACTGCTGACACGGAAGAAAGTCATGTCGAGGCCAAATATACCATTTGGTATGTAACATGCTGATGCAAAGGCGGAAAAGAATCTCGTGATGTCCAAACAGGCCATTTGCATAGCATGTGATGAAACGACGGAAGAGGTTAAATGCGCAGGCAGACTGGGTTTCATTGGGCTAGCTCCAAAGATGCGGCTGCTGGAGAAAATCCGGTGAAATCGCTTGAACATCAAGAACGCGTTCTATATGGATGATCTGTTATACGGGGCGTCCAGTATAAAAGAAGCTCAAGACGTCATCCGAAAAATCACAGAAACTATAGGGAAAGGCAAACTTCCGCTAACGATGTGGGCGACGAATTGCCCAGAAGTTCTAAAATATATTGACGAAAGTCACCGAATTAGTTCATACGTTGAGGTTGACAAGGCAGATAAGGATCTTAAGATCCTTGGCCTACACTATAGTCCTATTGATGACTGTTTCCTGTACAGTATCAAGCCAATTTTAAATGTTAGGTATACCAAACGAAGAGTGCTTAGTATAGCTGCTTCTATTTTCGATCCTATTGGTTGGCTGCTTCCAGTTGTAATGAAACTGAGAATAGAAATTCAACATCTATGGCAGGAAGGTTACGACTGGGATGACATTATTCAGGAACCGTTCCGAAAGCAACTTGAAAATGTGTTCTCGTCCTTAGAATACCTGAATGAAATTCGGGTTCCACGTTGGAGTGGGCACACCTCCAAGGATGAAAAGATGGAGCTAGTAGGCTTCAGCGATGCATCCGGTGATGGTTACGCCGCGGTCATCTATAGTCGACGCAAAATTGAGACGGGTTACCTCGTGCGGTTGATCGCAGCCCGAGGGCGTGTTACGCCTTTAAAGACACGATCGAGTATAAGCTCCAAAGCATGCACGATCCCTAAACTCGAGTTGGAAAGTGTAGTACTATTAACGGAATTGTTCAACGACGTCCGTAAAAACCTAGGGACTAGCCCAGTAAAATTCACGGCGTATACCGATTCCGAGGTGGCTCTCTGCTGGATTCGGAGTCGGAAGGATATCGAAAACAAATTGGTTAAGCGACGAGTAGCCGCGATCCATAAGTATTTGTCACCCACAGATATCCACCACGTGAGGTCAAGTCATAACCCTGCAGATTGTGCATCTAGGGGCATGTGTCCCCGGAAATTTGTAGCTCACAAGTTGTGGTTCCATGGACCGCAATTCTTGCAAGGGGAACTCCCTCGCACGGAGGTCGTCGGTTCTGGTGCTGAAACAGTGACTCATCTAGCAGAAGTTGCTTCCGAGCCTACGCCTGATCCAGATTTCATTCAGCGATTCTCAAGTTTACCTCGATTGATAAACACAATCGCGAGATGCCGTCGATGGAGATCGGGAACTTCCGGTACGTTCTCAGCTCAGGAGTTGAAGCAAGCGGAGTGGGCAGTCGTCAGGTATCAACAAAAACTACTCTTCGGGAGGCAAATTTTCAGAATTCAGAAGGGATTGAATATCGAGAAAAACCATTGGCTGTCCACGCTAAACCCCTTTGTCGATCAGGTATCTGGGGTTCTCCGAGTGGGAGGAAGATTAGAGCAGGCGCTCATCCCGTTTGAGCAGAAACACCCTATAATTCTCGGGAAGTGTCACCTAGCTGACCTCATAATTCAACATGTTCATAAGTTTCACCAACATTGTGGAACAGGACTCACAATGGCTATCATCCGAGAAAGATATTACATTCCAGCGTTGCAGCAGAGAGTGAAGAAGTGGATTAGGGGATGCGTTAGGTGCGTTCGAATGCGAGGAGCCACTATAATCCCGAAAATGGCAGACCTTCCTCCCGAGCGAATCAGGTCATCCGCTGTTTTTGAAAATGTGGGAACCGATCTGTGCGGACCATTTCAAATAAAAGCATCAAATTTACGGACCACAAAATCTATGAAGGTCTACATAGTGGTCTTCGTATGTATGTCTACTAAAGCGATACATTTAGAGCTCTGTACGGATCTTACCACAAATGCATTTTTGGCTGCGTTTCAAAGGTTCGTAAGCCGGCGAGGCCAGCCGAAAATGGTTCGCTCCGACAACGGCACAAACTTAGTAGGGGCTTCCAAAGTGCTCAGGGAAGCCTGGGGAAAGTTGACCAGTGAATGCGAGGAGAGGTTGGCTCAGCGTCAGATCGTATGGCATCATAATCCCCCAAGAGCCAGCCACTACGGAGGGCTATTTGAGGCAGCAGTGGGGAGTCTAAAACGCTACATAAAGCGGATGCCTTCAATTTCCAACCTGACATATGAAAACTTTCAAACTGCCGTCTGCACATGGGAAGCAATATTAAACAGCCGACCATTGTATCCGCTGGCTGATAATAGTCATGACCTACAGGTACTAACTCCTGCACATTTCATCATTCAAAGAAGCCTATTGTCACCTCCGGCTGGGGAAGGTCTAAATGAAAGTCTCCCAGCAACCAAAAAATGGCTTCAGATCCAGGAACTGCAGAAGCATTTCTGGGTCAAATTCGAGACTGACTATTTGGGGTATCTACAGAAGCGGTATAAATGGAAGGCCCCCGGTAGGCAACTGAGGCCAGGTGAACTTGTGCTAATCAAAGAAAGTGGTCACAGGCCATTAGATTGGAAGACCGGGCGAGTGTTAGAAGTTTTTCCAGATCTACAGGGCACCATCCGTCAAGTAAAATTAAAAACTGCTGGTAGGGACAATATACATCGTGCTGTGCATCAGCTCGTTCCCCTTCTTCCAGAAGAGGAAGCTGAGCCCTCTCAAGCGCAGGAAGCAGATGATAATGCGTTAGAACCGGACAAGGCTCCACCTAACATTCCCTCCCGAACGCGAAGCGGAAAAGGATGGAAGCCGTGGTCTCTAGCACAAGTGGCTACTCTGCTGTGTATATGCCTAATGCCCGCCACAGTGGTGTCCTGGGCAGTGGACCCGGTCTTGGAAACCAGAATTTTGGAATTGGGATTAGTGCAGGTAAAGGCATTTGACCTAAAATATACTATTGCAACCTCAGTAAACCTCACGCGTGATCTCGACACAATGTCGCAACAGTTGGAAAAGTTCCAAAGGATATGTGAGCGGCAGATGGTGGAGGAAGTCCAAGAACATTGCAACGAGCTGAAACTTGCAAGCGAACTCCAAGTCGCTGATGTTAATCGACGGTTGACCGCTTCCTATAAGGTCAACCGAGTTAGGCGGGCCTTTGGTATAGTCCCCATTATATCAAGTAGTTTATTGAAAACAGGGGCTAAGTATATCCCCGGTCTCTTAGCGGCGGGGACAGTAGCTTACCTTAGTTACCGAGACATAGCTATTCGCGAGGAAGTGAAAGCTCTTAGACATCAACAGACAAAAATCGCAGCGTTAACGTTAAACATCACGGACCTAGAGTACCATCAGGTGGAGAACCAGATAAATCAGCTAATGGAGCAGCAGGGGAAAGAAATGTTAAGGCAGGAGCTGTCGGAGTTCTCCCTAGGAATTAAAACATTAATTAGCGAAATCGTTGCCAAACATGAGCAATTACGAAACATTCGACCTACCAAGGAACTGGCTGCTTTTATAAGCCAGGTTAATAGGGAGGTCCCTGGGGTAGTCCTGCCGAAACAAGATGAGCCAGAAAGAGTGTTCGAGGTTAATCCAGTGTCTGCATGGCTTCAGAATGATCTCGTTACGATCGAATATACAATTCCTCTTGCGTATAAAGAGGAATTTAGACAGGTAGCAGTTATCACCCCTCCAGATTCTAAAAATAACACTTGGGACTTGGGGACAACGGTACCATTCCGCATCCTATTCGTTGGGCCCAATGCGGACAAGTTTTTCTTCGAGGAAGAGTCTACAGAGGTTCTTCCTCGTCTATATGAGACAAAATTGTTACGCTCTGGACCATCATGTATTAAGGAAATTATACGGGGAGGCCAACAATTAAAGGATTGGTGTTCGACCACGCGGTGGAGCAATGAGACCTACATCGGTCGCATTAGCCCCCATGTTGGAGTGATATTCAAAGGGCAAGTTGATAAAATACCAATCACGTGTAATGACACTCAGTTAGAAATTCGGTTTCCTGTTTCTCTAGTAGAGCTCGACTATTGTACCATGGGCGAGGTCTCCTTCCAGATAAAAGAGATTCCACGAGCCATTACAGTAAACTGGACAAAGGTGTATGAAACAGTCACTCCTCGGTTTAATCTTCCATCAACCGAGATCAGTCTCGTCCGGGACAACAAGCACCTTATAGCCACATTAAAGAGAGAACTCGATGGAGTAATTAATGACGATAATGTGTTCAAACAATACATTCCCCACGGTTGTACTTTGGCAGGGTTATTAGTAGGGGCCGTTATCGTAGGAATTTGGGTACGGTTAGCCAGAAAGAAGCGAAAGGGGGATGACGATCACCCTACCTTTATAAGCCATCTAGCAACAGCGGATCGGCAGCACGGGAGATGGGGTCAAGAATCGACAAACCCTATAGGTATCATGTCACCCGCAAATTCCTCAGTCTAGAATTCCTGTGTATACATTCCCATGTAAAAAAAAAAAAAACAACAAACCCGTAGTTGGATCCGAAATTGTAATGTAAATAAATGAAATTAAATAATAATCACTAATCCTACGTAAAATTCTTGTGTATGAATGGATTGTAAATAAGTGACTAATACAAATTAACAACAGACCGGCGGCAAAAAAGTCACGGTCAAGAACAGTAGCATGGTGTCAAGGTATCAGATTTGTTTTGATTGTTTTTTGTTTTTTGTTATTTTGGGTGACGGTCGCTGGATATGTGTTGTTGTGAGTGCAAGCAAAAATGAATGCAGACGCATGCAAAAGTGATTCAATGTCTGGGGCAGCCGGCGCTCTGATTTCAAATGTGCAAAGTCAACGCTTGATGGATCACATTTCTTTACCGTGGTACGTCATCGTGAAACTGAGCTGATGAGGTATTCCCTAGGCATTGAATCGCTTTCGAGTAATTTTGATTACTACGCGTGTAGTTTAATTACTACCAATAGGTAGCACACTTAAGTGCACAATGAAAAAAAAAAAAACGAAATATAAGTAATCTGAGAACAATTAACTGAGAGTAAAAATATTGCAGAAATAGTAAGCAAAAAACGAAATGTGGTGATCTTGTGAAGTATGAATATTTTCTAAATCAACACTAGAATTAACTATAAACACAAAATGCATATGAACATAATGATAACTACATCATATACAAGCAAAATAGTATCCAATTAAACGATTCAAGTTTTCCAGGCGTTTATAAAAAACGACTAAGTATTTATATTTGTGTAATTATTACATTCTTCATTTTCATCCTCTTGTAACAAAGTCCTAGGGTTAAATAGCCTTTTTTATTATAATTTTTAAAGAGCAGATTCGATTATAAAAGAATAATGAACACAATGAAGAAAATAAGAACGATACATTTAAGAACAAACAAAATTGTGGACCCTTCCGCAAAAAGAAAATTAGGCATAAGCTTTGATATGTATAATACTAACAAGACAATCGACTTCATCGGAAAAAAACAACACATCAACACCCGGAAGACAATTCTGCATCAATCGGAGATCTACCAGGGGACTGGCTATTGATGGAAGGGGTTATTAAGACGCTACGCACTACTTAGGGGTTTCCGTTTTGGGCGCCATCATTTCGATCGTTAGAGGTAGAAGGATGGCCTTACACCCTTAGAATGCAAGCTGGCAACGAGTGACACCAACACAAGAGTTTCCATATCCAGAAACTTGGGACCGTTTGCCAATAGATAACAGTCCAGGTCCAGGCAATTGGACTTTCTTTGCGCGGGAGGATGTTCAAGCGATTTCACCGGATTTTCTCCAGCAGCCGCATCTTTGGAGCTAGCCCCATGAATCCCAGTCTGCCTGCGCATTTAACCTCTTCCGTCGTTACATCACATGCTATGCAAATGGCCTGTTTGGACATCACGAGATTCTTTTCCGCCTTTGCATCAGCATGTTACATACCAAATGGTATATTTGGCCTCGACATGACTTTCTTCCGTGTCAGCAGTTCGCAGCGCAACAGCAGGTGTCGATTTGTCGCCGACAACCAAATTTATAATAACAAACAAGTGTTATTGTGTTGTGTACAAGAACACTTTCAAAGCAATGTGTAAACACGGAAGGGTCAAACATAGGTGATTTTAAGAATAACGTTACTTTTAATTTTGAGTTGTGTACAAGCCTCTGAACAGAGCTAAAGGGTTCTATCCGAGAACACTTTACGCGCGGGAATTACTTTAAAATCGCTTTTGATATTATGATAATTAAGTAAAAATTATTAATAAGAGTGAAATAGAATATTGTGATTAGAAAATAAAGATATGTTGAAGTGGAGTCGCGAGTGTTCTCATTTACTTAAGCCATACAAATCGAGTAAGTATTCTTTCTAACCCCTTTAGTGTTATTCTGTTTCAGTGGTGTGTGATTACCCCATCGTTCCGAAGTTAGGTTTCGGCAACCCGGAACGAAAGCAACCACGGTCCTCGAGTTAAAGATCCAGGAGCTAGTGCGCGAGCTTGGCCAACGCCAAGCAGGGTAGTTCACTGGAAGAGGCCGTCTAGGAGAATGCTGAAACAGCATTCAAACAGTTTAGGGATCGTGCATGCTTTGGAGCTTATACTCGATCGTGTCTTTAAAGGCGTGACACGCCCTCGGGCTGCGATCAACCGCACGAGGTAACCCGTCTCAATTTTGCGTCGACTATAGATGACCGCGGCGTAACCATCACCGGATGCATCGCTGAAGCCTACTAGCTCCATCTTTTCATCCTTGGAGGTGTGCCCACTCCAACGTGGAACCCGAATTTCATTCAGGTATTCTAAGGACGAGAACACATTTTCAAGTTGCTTTCGGAACGGTTCCTGAATAATGTCATCCCAGTCGTAACCTTCCTGCCATCAATCTCCGATTGATGCAGAATTGTCTTCCGGGTGTTGATGTGTTGTTTTTTTTCCGATGAAGTCGATTGTCTTGTTAGTATGATACATATCAAAGCTTATGCCTAATTTTCTTTTTGCGGAAGGGTCCACAATTTTCACATCTCGGTCAGGAGAAAAGGTGGTTGAAAAACCAGGCCAGGATGGCCTTACACCCTTAGAATGCAAGCTGGCAACGAGTGACACCAATACAAGAGTTTCCATATCCAGAAACTTGGGACCGTTTGCCAATAGATAACAGTCCAGGTCCAGGCAATTGGACTTTCTTTGCGCGGGAGGATGTTCAAGCGATTTCACCGGATTTTCTCCAGCAGCCGCATCTTTGGAGCTAGCCCCATGAAACCCAGTCTGCCTGCGCATTTAACCTCTTCCGTCGTTACATCACATGCTATGCAAATGGCCTGTTTGGACATCACGAGATTCTTTTCCGCCTTTGCATCAGCATGTTACATACCAAATGGTATATTTTGGCCTCGACATGACTTTCTTCCGTGTCAGCAGTTCGCAGCGCAACAGCAGGTGTCGATTTGTCGCCGACAACCAAATTTACAATAATAAACAAGTGTTCTTGTGTAGTGTACAAGAACACTTTCAAAGCAATGTGTAAACACGGAAGGGTCAAACATAGGTGATTTTAAGAATAACGTTACTTTTAATTTTGAGTTGTGTACAAGCCTCTGAACAGAGCTAAAGGGTTCTATCCGAGAACACTTTACGCGCGGGAATTACTTTAAAATCGCTTTTGATATTATGATAATTAAGTAAAAATTATTAATAAGAGTGAAATAGAATATTGTGATTAGAAAATAAAGATATGTTGAAGTGGAGTCGCGAGTGTTCTCATTTACTTAAGCCATACAAATCGAGTAAGTATTCTTTCTAACCCCTTTAGTGTTATTCTGTTTCAGTGGTGTGTGATTACCCCATCGTTCCGAAGTTAGGTTTCGGCAACCCGGAACGAAAGCAACCACGGTCCTCGAGTTAAAGATCCAGGAGCTAGTGCGCGAGCTTGGCCAACGCCAAGCAGGGTAGTTCACTGGAAGAGGCCGTTTAGGAGAATGCTGAAACAGCTGGTCCGTCGAGCCGGATAACGATCCAAGGTAAGTTTTTAAATAAAAATTACTATTATAAAAATAATTTCTCTTGTGAAAAAATATATATAAAGTGCGGGAAATTATAGTGATTGTGTTTCGTTTACACAACATAAAACACTACTTGAACGTCAACGTTGGTGTGCATTGTTTTTTGTGTTGTTGATCCGTGGGCGCGTTCAAACCCAAGGCAAAGTTCCTTATAGCGTTGCGCCTCCCACGTTTCTCTAACGACATTCTATCATCGTTGGTGTGAATTTTTGTAGTGTTGTTGATTCGTGGGCGCGTTCAACCCAAGGCAAAGTCCTTATAGTGTTGCGCCTCCCACGTTTCTCGAACGACACTCTATCATCGTTAGTGTGAACTTTTGTGGTGTTGTTGATTCGTGGGCGCGTTCAACCCAAGGCAAAGTCCTTATAGTGTTGCGCCTCCCACGTTTCTCGAACGACACTCTATCATCGCTGGTGTGAATTTTTGTGGTGTTGTTGATCCGTGGGCGCGTTCAAACCCAAGGCAAAGTCCTTATAGTGTTGCGCCTCCCACGTTTCTCGAACGACACTCTAACATCGTTGGTGTGATTCTTTGTAGTGTTGTTGATTCGTGGGCGCGTTCAACCCAAGGCAAAGTCCTTATAGTGTTGCGCCTCCCACGTTTCTCTAACGACACTCTATCAACGTTGGTGTGAATTTTTGTGGTGTTGTTGATCCGTGGGCGCGTTCAAACCCAAGGCAAAGTCCTTATAGTGTTGCGCCTCCCACGTTTCTCTAACGACACTCTAACATCGTTGGTGTGATTCTTTGTAGTGTTGTTGATTCGTGGGCGCGTTCAACCCAAGGCAAAGTCCTTATAGTGTTGCGCCTCCCACGTTTCTCTAACGACACTCTATCAACGTTGGTGTGAATTTTTGTGGTGTTGTTGATCCGTGGGCGCGTTCAAACCCAAGGCAAAGTCCTTATAGCGTTGCGCCTCCCACGTTTCTCTAACGACACTCTAACATCGTTGGTGTGAATTTTTGTGGTGTTGTTGATCCGTGGGCGCGTTCAGACCCAAGGCAAAGTCCTTATCGTGTTGCGCCTCCCACGTTTCTCAAACGACACTCTAACATCGTTGGTGTGTATTTTTATTATTGTTGTTGTTACGTGGGCGCGTTCAGACCAAAGGAAAGATCCTTATAGTGTTGCGCCTCCCACGTATTTTGTGTGTCGTTCATATACACTGTCCGTACCAAACGGAAATATTTAATTCAATTAAGTGACAACCAGTTGAAACAGAAACAAAAATGGAGATCCAGGAGATCATTGAAGCTCAGCAAAAGCGGGTTTTGAAAGTTGAAGAGGTTCGCGAGACGCTATGCAAACTGCGGCAGGAAAAGCGAACTAAGGAACGCTTTGAAACCGCGTGGAGTGAGGTCCGGCAGATCTATTTAGAGTTCATTGCAGAACATAAACGGCTTCTATTATTGAATCCCTCGGCAGATTTAATATATTTTCGAGAGAATAAGCTGGGACTCATGCAATCAGTTTATTTGAAAACAAAGGAGTTCGTTGAGAGAGTTCATCCCTCTCTTATCCCTGAGGAGAGACAAACAGAGGTCGACCCGTTAACTTTGGGACCAGTTAGGGAGCAAGTCCCTAAACTCCCGCCAGTGACTCAAAATTATGTAGATCCCGGTGAAGGAAGTTCGAGTAGGGGGGCCGTCCCAAGACAAGTTGAAACCGGGTTATTAGAACGAGACTTGGGCATAGACATCAACGACAGACTCCAAGGTGAAGCGACAGCTAGGGATCTGCCCAGGAGTTCAAGCAGGTGTGAAGTTGCATTTGGAGGGGCATGGGGGGCCTGTGATAAGGATAGACAAAATTATCCAACGTGGAGAGACGAACCGCGTACATCTAATCTTGGGCCCTTCTCCACCCATCTACGACCGGACTATTTATTAGATCCTAGTCAGCCCCGCCCAGAATATTTGCGGACTCCTGGACCAAACCGCTCAGAATTCTTCTTGGATCCCAGCCAGACCCGGCCAAACCATTTTGGTCCTTCGAGCCATTTTTCCCCTTGGAACTCAGGATATCGTTTTAGACCCGCCCCACCCATCCCAGATATTCCAATATTCAGTGGGGACATCAGTCAATACGAACCATTCAAAAGCCTCTTTAACTCTGTATACGATGGTTCTGAAATCGGTTTTGCGGAGCGCTTAATGATGCTTCAGAGCAAGTTAAGAGGCGATGCAAAACGTGTAATCGACCATTTAGGGATATACGGAGAGAATTACCAACAAGCATGGGTTCTTCTTGACCGAAGGTACAGTAATCGTCGGGCCTTAATAGAAAAGGAAATTCAGGCGTTAGTTGACTTACCTCAGATAAACCAAAGGGAGGCTAGAACGCTGGGAAGAGCATTGGATACCATGCGTTCCGCAGTTCAGAACCTACGGAAAGCAGGATTCAATGCAGATGAAGGTATTCCATTCATTCCGTTCGTCCTGACGAGGAAAATGGATATGACAACTCGAAGGGAATTCGACTTGACGTTACGAGATCCGAAAATGCCCGTTACGATAAACGACATCGACCAATTTCTAGAAAATAGATATGTGGTCATGTCCCCCGCTTGGGATGGTCTAAGTGGGATATCCAAGGCGGAGGATCTTGGGAATAAGAGAAAAACCCAGAAGGAGATAGCCTTGGTCTCCAAGTCGGATGGTGAAAAGAGAAACTGGATTAAATGCTTCTTATGTATGGGGAAGCACTTCACAGCCCAGTGTCCTCAATTCATTGAAAGTACCGACAAGGAGAAACTGCTCCGCCGTTATCATGTTTGCATTTACTGTCTCTCCCACAAATATATCAGGGGGGAAGCGTGCAATAAACGCAAGAATCTCCAATGCGAAATATGCAAAGGGCAACATCTTACTGCCATGCATCCGTGCAAAGGGGATAACCCGTCTTCTGCTGTTCATCATGCCAAAAATTCGACAGCATTGTCATGGTCCGGAACCGTTCTTCCAACAGCTGTCGTTAAGCTAGAGGCAAGAGAAGGACATGCCGTTCCAGTTCGGTGTTTGATCGATCAAGGCAGTCAGAGCAGCTATATAACCGAAGATCTAGTACAGAAACTTCGGTTAAAAAAGAAAAAGACCAACATCGAAATTTCAGGGGTAGGTGGTGAATTTTACTGGGCTAGTCCCTAGGTTTTTACGGACGTCGTTGAACAATTCCGTTAATAGTACTACACTTTCCAACTCGAGTTTAGGGATCGTGCATGCTTTGGAGCTTATACTCGATCGTGTCTTTAAAGGCGTGACACGCCCTCGGGCTGCGATCAACCGCACGAGGTAACCCGTCTCAATTTTGCGTCGACTATAGATGACCGCGGCGTAACCATCACCGGATGCATCGCTGAAGCCTACTAGCTCCATCTTTTCATCCTTGGAGGTGTGCCCACTCCAACGTGGAACCCGAATTTCATTCAGGTATTCTAAGGACGAGAACACATTTTCAAGTTGCTTTCGGAACGGTTCCTGAATAATGTCATCCCAGTCGTAACCTTCCTGCCATAGCAGGATTTGATTTTACAGGAAAACTTAAATAAAAATGATTTTTAGTCCAGAGACTAAGACGATTTTCTTCCGGAATATTCTTTTATCCGAAAGGTATGTTCATAAATATTCTTTCTGCCTTCCAGATCGAACCACGAGCACAACATTCGCACGCATTCGTAAATGCTGGTTTCCTTTTCAGTGTCTCTGGAACAAAAATCCTAACATCGAGAGTTGTGTTCGGGGGAATAAACTCTCAGTTTAACGAATCAACTGCAACGAAAAGGTTTTTCAAAGGCCGAAACTTGTTTGATCCCAGAACCTTCGCAGAAGCACTCAACATTTTAAATGCTGAACTCCGACCAGACTGGGTACTTCCAGCGCCATCACCAGAATATCGGAAAAAATTGGCACTTGGTCTATTCTATAAATTTGTGATAAAAAATGCTCCACGAGGTTATATTGGGCGCATTTATCTAAGTGGTGGACATTTTCCAAAGCGGCCTATCTCGAGTGGTACCCAATACTTCGATACTAAAGAAGAATTGTGGCCTGTAAACAAGCCAGTGCGAAAACTGGAAGCTGTGTGGCAATGTTCTGGTGAAGCACATTTTGCGAACGATGCTCCACATTTACCGGATGAAGTTTGGGCGGCATTTGTTCCAGCTACCAGAGTTCTATCCACAGTTGCAAGCATTGATGCTTCCGAAGCACTAGCGATGGAAGGTGTGATTGCGTTCTACTCGGCAAAAGATATCCCAGGGACTAATTCCTTTGTAGTAATCGGGTTGTTTCAAATCTTTGAGAATGAAGAATTGTTCTGCGCGGATATTGTCAGGTACCACTCGCAACCTGTTGGGATTATTTTAGCGAAATCAAATAAAATGGCTCAAATTGCAGCGACCAAAGTACATATTCTTTACGAGCATAATGAAAGGAAGAAAATACTGACGCCAACTCTAAAGGATGTAATTGCAAATGAGAGTGCGGTTTGCCAGGACGATAGTGAGGATGAGTTCGTCAAAGTAAAAGAGGACCATCTAGTTGAAAAGCACTTAGGCAAAACTCGACGAATTCGTGGGCATTTTGAGCTAGAGGGACAATTTCACTTCTCAATTGAGTCCCATACAACAATCTGTATTCCCCGTCAGAATGGCCTGTTTTTGTATTCATCGACTCAACACATGGACCACGTACAGGCCAGCATCACTAATACTTTGAACCTTCCAAGCAATCGCATCGAAATTGAGGTTCGTCGGTTAGGGGGCAGTTTTGGTAGTAGGATCTCCCGTTGCAATCATGTCGCAGTTGGTTGTGCCCTAGCGAGCTGGCTGTCAAACCGCCCAGTGCGATTTGTTCAGAGCATTGAAAATAATATGAGAATATCTGGAAAAAGATTTCCATGTATTTGCGATTATATATTGACTACTAACGATAAAGGAAAAATAAAATCCTTCACACTTAATTTTTACGAAGACATGGGAACTACAGTCAACGAAAGCCCCATCGAGAATTTCACTATCCCTACTGCCGCTAATTGTTACAATCGAACGGATTCCTGGGTAATCAATGGGACTAATGTCATCACGGATGCACCATCCAACACATGGTGTCGTGCCCCTGGGACTCTTGAAGGCATTGCCATGACTGAAAACGTAATGGAGCACATTGCAAGAGTGGTCAAAATGGATCCAGTAGATGTCCGCCTCAACAACATTCCAGACGGTAGTGACATGAAAAAATTATTGCCAGATTTCATCAAGCAAACAGACTATCGTCAGCGACGCAAAAATATAGACGTCTTCAATGGAGAAAATCGCTGGAGAAAGCGTGGGATAGCGATATCACTTATGCGGTACCCAATTATATATATTGGTCAAATGTCGGCTGCAGTAGCCATATATCATTATGACGGCACGGTTCTAATCAGCCATGGTGGAATTGAAATGGGACAAGGAGTCAACACAAAAGCTGCTCAAGTTGCTGCTTATACACTTGGAATACCTCTAGATATGGTTACAGTAAAAGCGTCCAATACATTTGATGGTGCTAACAGTCTAGTATCTGGTGGGAGCGTTACAAGCGAGACGGTTTGTTTAGTGAGTATTTTGAAGTAACAGTTTGTTTTCACATATTTTGAAATAACTATCTCTAATTTGTTCATATTTACTGCTGGACTAGCCTACGTCGTCTGCCTTAAATATACATCTTATTCGTTTAATTTGACTAATATTTAGCAACCCTTTATCTGTATTAGTTACTAATATTATTCCGTATTTGATTTTGGAAATTTGGAAACCGCCCTAGCAGTTTTTAGAGTCCAGGTGGGATTGGTAATATTAAGGAATTATTTTAGTTGCGTGCTCCTGGTTCTACTCAGTACTTATTTCATTATTTCTGGATGTATACCTTATCTACCACTTCAATGAGTTCTAATCTGTTCTTTTCCCATCCCTAGGATAGGGAGTAGTTTTTTTTTATATTATAGACTCTTGTTTTCTAAAAAATAAAATTTGCTCCACATTTGGGTTGGCTTTATCTTAAGACGATGTCGCTTGATTGTCGGGAAGCTTTTCGATATGTTGAACTGTCCTGACAATAAAGGAGACGCCTATATTTGCCTTGCATTTGACGAGATTCTCGGGCAGCTTTTGACGTTTCTCTTCCTGTCTGTTTTTTTTCTATTTGTCAACTTCTCTATGCCTCTAAACAGGACTGCATGGAGAATGCCGCCGATAGCGAGATGAAACAATATCGGTGGTAAGATACAACACTGAAAGACTTTCAAACACAAATTCCTGCGAGACTTTACCATGATGCAGCAAGTGACATTTTGTGCAATTATATATTGCTCCGATAATAGTTACTAGTTTTTTAGGACTGTCTCGCCAAATACACTCCCTGTTCACGTTGTTAAGAGCTTTCTCGAAGCTTTCTGCAAACACTGTTTCAACATGATCCCTAGGGTGTTGATCAATCAATTCAGGAGGATCTTTAGAAGCTTGTATTTAACAAAGTTCAATACACAGGTAGAAATCGATATAATTTTCTCCTAATTGTTTATTTTTAGAATCTTACTTTTATTATCAATTGCGTGGTAGGGGCCTACTCTTTGACGATGCAGCTCTCGAGGCATTTTCTGATGCATTCCCGCATTATTTTAGCTGATATCTTTGAGATGCCGGAAATACGCAGATATCCAGCCATTCCTCACACTCAAAACGGGTGCCCTTTTTTGAAATCTTAACGATCATTCTGCTGCTGAAATCTTCAAATCTCCCAATGTTGTGATTATGGTAGCCAAGACCGTATTTCCTCCTCCCATGTCGGAGCAAGGTGTTGCGATCACGATCAGAATGTCTACTTTAGGAAGCCTCCCCTGAACACCGTGTAATTGCTCGTAAAAAACATTATTGTCTACAATATCGGAAGTCTCCGTTGATGCATAGCATTGTACAATTGTGATGCTCCATAACCTGGGCCATTAACTTGCGGTAACAATCCTGTCAGAAACCGGTTCCCAGGTCATGAGTGCGCACCTTGTGGTAGCCGTCAATAATAATACATATTCGTTGACTTTCCGGAGTGCAAAATCATATTGCCGCAACCGGGAGGGGAGTACTCTGTAGAGTCCTACGATCTCGTTTCGTTTAGGATCAGAATATCCAGCTTATACTGTTGGAATTCTCGCTCGAGTTGGAGAAAGGGAGCATTGTGAAGACCCTCCATACCATTGTCGAGAAGCATGCACGCATTCCAGAAGCTAATTTTAGTCATTTTTGATAGCTAAAAGAGTTCTGCGTGAGTTTAGTCCCCATCCAAGGCGTTATTGGTGTTTCGGTAGCAGTAAAGTTTCGAAATTGGTAGCCTACTCATTTCAGTTCCTGTCCGCAACATGGTTAGATGTTAGCATAGGTTTGAAAGCCTGAGTGAAGTGTCATAAGCCTTGCGCAAACTATGAAGGATACGACTTTGCATTGTCAAAGCGTCGTTCCAAATAGCACCTCAGCTGGTGAAACTTGAAGGTACTCAGTGAAGGCAGTTCGAGGGCCGAAGAGAACTGTCGGTAGCAGAACGGACCTAGGGTTGACATAATGTTCGGATGCGGTTGGCACCGAGGAGATTGACCAGCTCCGTGAAAGTCACTGCTTCGAACGATTCCGACGTAACCGTGGGCGACCAACCAAAGACAAAGCGAAGGTGGTAGCTCTTTAGTCTGCAAGAGGGACAGGTAACGGCCACGACGATACGCATTGGAGTGTTGGCAAAGCAAGCATTGCTGAAATCCTCGAGCGAAATCTTTTCGGATGTCGGCCCAGACCTACCTCTGAGAAAGCAGGCGAACTGATGCTCAAGTGTCGTGTGTTGCATCAGGTGTCGCACGTTGACGCGCAATCGTTTAAAAGGCAACTTGGGGCTTCAACTTGGATGACGGATTTGCTAATCGCTAGCTTGAGCTGCGGCTGTAGTTTCCGCACTAACATAGAGGTCACAGCAACCACGGTCGAAGGAGGAAACGCATATGACACCATGTTCTCGATTCTCTTGAAGGCTACCTGCTGTTAAAGGGTATAGTATAGTTGTCTACGCTTATGTCGATGAAAATCGTCGGTAGCTTGGACTTTGCGCTAGGGAGGCTTAATCATTTTTGAAGAGAGGGTATAGCCAATGTGCTTTACTTCGTTCCTGTGCGGTATGTCTTTAAAACGGGGTGGAGTAAACTGGCCCACTGCGCGGGTGGTGGTTGGCGTTGCTCTGTTCCTGTAGATGTTAAAATTGCTTCTTGGCGGCTTCAAAGCGGGGTTGGACAAGCATTAGGGGACGCTCAAAGATTGAGAGCCCGTTGTGAGAATCTTGTAATTTACTGTAAGATTCGGTAGTAAGATAGTTGTACTTTGAAAAGGCAGATGTCTTTGAAACTTCTAAGGAAACCGCGTTGTGAATTTTGTGTTCTTCTGAAGCAGTGGCGACTTCTACAATTACAATGTGGATGAAAGTAGCTCCATGTTGTCGTACAAAACAAGTTCGATTAATCAATCCTGTAATTTCTTGCCTCAAATATCGATGAGGAGAACGTGTTGGGGCAGGAGTTTCGCTACGGTGTACTGCCAGGAATACGTGCTAGGTAGGCCCAAATTCAATGTCAACCTGCTTGCACTGAACTTAACGATCGGCTACGCTATGGCTGCCTGGAAAGTGAGCGGTAGGTGCTGTAGTTGCCGCTGGCTGTTGATAGTCATAGGAAGCAAAGCAATGGCTAAACCTGGGTCGATCAGGGACTTTATATGGGTGTTGCGGTGGAATATATTGAGGCGTTTTTCTGCGGGAATAGTAACGTCGACCTCACCCGTTTGAGTCGAAGGCGGATTTGCCAGTTTCTTTGATTGTTGCCGTTGAAGGAGGAAGGCCCATCGTATTTCTGCGCTGGCGAGCCGTACAACTGGTGATGCAAGTTCCAGTATGGATTGGGGCGGCTCCTTTGTCTCGAAAGTCCTCACTGCGGCTGATCGTTGCCGGGCTAGAGAGGATAGGTTTGCCTACTGACCCAAAGCGCTGCTGGTTCATGAGAACATCGGTTGTCTTCTGGACAATGTCGGCGTCGTGAAAACAAAGGACCAGGTCGTGTTTGCTTCTGTTCCAACGGACGCGGTGGTAATTGAACGTGGTCGCTACCCTCAAGAACCGCAGATGCTCGTCTGCTTTCTGCACTCGACGCCAAAGAAGGTCGTCGCGTTAGTTATGGGTTATACATTAACCCTTCTTAAAAAAAACAAAAGTTTAAGTTTTTTAACGATTTATTAGGGCAGCGTTTCTGCCAAAATCCCGATTACAACCTCTTCTGTTAATTTCTATTGCTGTCTTCTATACATTTTATTTTATGCTTACTTCGAAAATGCACATCCGGCATGTGCTAGAAAGATATCTGATACAATGAACTTGCCGGAAAAATGTATTTTATTACGAATTTGTAAAAAGTGCAATTTAGAATAAATTTATGTTTACTTAAGGTAAAAATATGAATTGCAAGTAAATGTAAGATGTTGATGGTCGTTATGGGGACATAACTCGTTCGAGACGGTCACCAGTATAGGGGGAAAAAGGGTTACCTATAAAAAAAATAAATATTAGTTGTATTTTCTTTAATCGTGCAATATTAGCTTTTAGTAAATAGAGCCACATAAAACGTGGAGCAAAGAATCTCGCTATGCACTTTGCAAGGCAGGTCTATATTTTGAGGTTGCATATGGAGGAAGTAAAGTCTAAGGACAGCCACAATCGATCCGGAAACTGAAAAAATCTCGCTAATGTCTTCATATAAGACCGCCTGCGTTCAACACCAGCTGATTGTTTCATTTGGCTTTAAAAGGTGACCCACTGTGCTAAACCGGACCTTCTAGCCAGACATATTCTCTTTGGGCAAGAACATCTAAACATTCCGCGATGATTTCCTGATGTTATCGTTATGAATTCATTTTAGGTGCATAGTTACAATTTCCAGTCTTTGCAATCTTCAAACATTGAAACTCAAAAGTCTTCCATTTTCACAGTTTCACGATAAGCATTTAAGATCATTCAATGTGTATCGGCTACAGATTTGTTCATACCGAACAGAATGTTACGAGCTATGTAGTTGCAAACGAATTTTCTCAATAAGGAAACCACAATACCTTTCATATCATTTGAATTGCTTCTGAGTTTCTAGTTTCAATGCGAAGGCAATTAAATGGCATTTGGTGGACTGGAATGTGTTCAACCAAGGCTACTGAAGGAATAAGTACCACCTGAAACCTGCACTATAATGTTTCATTGAGTATTAAATTTGTTTGTTTTTGAAGATACAAGCTTCCAAGTTGTCCAGGACAGCTCAGTGGTAAAAGCACTAGGCTGCCGTAAGGAAGCAAGCGTATGGATGGTTGCGGCTTAAATCTCACTTGTGTCAGTGGGATTTGTATCATAACTTGACGTTAGATGCAAATCGACTTAGCTGTGAATGAGCACCTGAGTTAAATTAAGATAACCATCACGAGAGTTAAAATTCCGTTCTCCGGGATTATTAAAAATATATTTTCTATGGGCAATCGGCCCAATGAAAAAAATACTTTAATTAGTTTGAAATAATACTTTATTTAACACACCTAATATTTACTTAGATCACTTATTACCGAACTAAACTATTGAAATGAAACGAAATGAAGAACTGAACACCGAACACTGACCGACTAACCACTGAAGAAGACTCTTCTATCTGCGATTCCTCTTTATATACTCTGCATTTGGTTCTTCAATTAGTTTATTAACAGTTTATTCCCATACTGAAGAGAATGATTTGTTATTTGAGCGGGTGCAATTGGGATAAACAAATGTTGATATTAATATGCTAAATGCGCTTGGCTTGCAATATTTGGATATTCTTATCTGGATAGACCGGATAACCACATATTTCTTATATATAGAACGTTTTATTAGATAATCGGTAAATAAGAAACAATTATTTTCGAGTTATCTTTGGCTGTTGAAATTTCTGAGTAACAATTCGACTTTAGTTGGAAACAGTTGAATAATATTGTAAAAACTCGCTTTGCTACCATTGTCTGGATCGTGATTGCGGTGGGATTCCTAGAAAGTTTCATCTTGACCCTTTTTCACTTGACCCTTTTTCACTTTCACTTTTATTTGGGTCTACCCACTGTCTACGTTTAATTTAATTTGTGCGCAGTCGTACTTTTCTTTTTGTAAATACAAAGGTTTTTAATATATCATACTTGCACCTATTTACATACAGGCCGTACGCAAAGCTTGCAATCAACTACTTTCTCGTATGAAGCCAATTCGCGATAAACTGTCAAACCCTACTTGGTTAGAACTGGTCCAAAAAAGTCACGAAGAGAATATTAACCTCTTCTCAAGACAAATTCACAAAGCAGGAGATTTACAAGGATATGATGTATGGGGGTTGGCTTGCACCGAGATGGAGGTTGATATACTTACTGGGAAGTGGCAGATAACACGCGCCGATATTGTGGAGGACACTGGTGAAAGCCTAAGCCCACTTATTGATGTAGGGCAAATTGAAGGAGGATTTGTCCAAGGTTTAGGTTATTGGTTGACAGAGAAGCTGGTGTACGATCGACAAACGGGCGAATTAAAAACTTTCAATACGTGGGAATATAAAGTGCCCGGCGCTAAGGACATTCCGATTGATTTTCGTGTTAAGCTTCTTCAAAATAGACCTAATCCATATGGATTTCTTCGTTCGAAAAGTAAGTACTGTTTTTCTTGTTGGAAAATTTAACAAAACTATCAGGGAGAATGTATATTTTTAGCAACTGGTGAAATGGGAATTTGTATGTCGATTTGTGCAGTGTTCGCTTTGAGACATGCATTGGACTCAGCCAGGAATGATGCAGGTATCGATGCATGGTATGAACTTGGTGAGTAAAACTACTAGTGTATTTCAATACCTGTCTTATTGGGTTTAATCTATAGGTGCACCCACTACTATCGAGGATATTGTTCTTGCTGCCGGCCACACAAAGGATGATTTCAAACTCAATTCGTAGTTCTTTTTTTTAAGTTTGTTGCAATATATTTCACGGAAATTCACCAAGTTACCTAGAGTACGTAAAATGTTGTCTTCTATATTTCAAAAAGCCCACGGACCCTCTTCCCGCCCAACCGGACCGAGGGGCGACCAACCTAAGGATGGGCTGAAGGCAACATCCAAAGGCCCGCATCACAGCGATGATGCGTTTTAACGCAAAGTGTGTGCGACCATGCGAAAATGTATTGCTACATCTCGATTGTCGCAAACACTTCAGCCAATGACGCGGAGGTCCTACACTACAGAGACATGGATCTTATATTGAAGACAGTGCGGATCAAGACTGAAACCCATTAGGTCAGATTGTTACCGGACAGGACTCTTCGGACTATAGCACAGGTTGCAAGGATAACTGCTTTTTGCATCTCCATGTATAGTCCAGCCCTAAGATCGAGCGTTTTCAGCGCTTTATGTAAGTTCTGCGGGACTAATCCCGTCGCTGAAATTATTACTGGGACTACTTGGATCTTTTGTAGTCTCCAAGTCTGCTTCATATCATCTGCCAAGGGGCCGTAGTTCCGGATTTTTTCGTGCTGTTTTTCAACAGTGTTCCGGTCCAACGGTACGGCTACATCGATTATAAAGCACGCTCGTTCTTCCTTCAGAAGCAGAACTAGATCGGGTCTGTTATGATTAACACTGTGGTCGGTGGCAATAGTGTGGTCCCACAGTAATTTGGCCCGATCATTTTCCAAGATTCTCTGCGGAGTATACTTATAGTAAGGATGGTAGGTTGCTACTAAGTTATACTTCAACGCAAGGTTTTGATGGAGAATCTTGCAGACGGAGTTATGACGATTGGTGTACTCGGTACCGCTCAACATCCTGCACGCAGATGTTATGTGCTGGATGGTCTCCTCTTCACAGTTGCATAACCTACAACTGGAGTTGGTGATTGAGGAGTCGTGAAGAATGTACCGTTTATAATTTTTTGTTGGGAGCGAAGCATCCTGAATTGAAGTTAGGAATGCTTCGGTCTCATAGAAAAGTACACCATTTGTCAACCATTTGTTGGAGGCTTCGATGTCAATGCCTGACAACAACAAATTTTTTATATGACCTCCGTGAATGGGTTTTTCTTTCCACATGTCGATCTTCTGTTGGACTGAAGTAACATTCGACATGGGATCCCATTCTCTGCTTCTCAAGTTCAAAGGAGATAATTTAGTATCTGCCATGACGGTAGCCTGATGTATTTGGCTAGAGGATTGTTTCTTATAGAAAAACTCACGAAGAGAATGCACTTGATTGTAGTGCATCGTTTTTAAATCAAGTACCCCCCTTCCTCCCTGATGACGTGGGATAGTGATCCTCAATTTTTCGGCAGCTCTATTGTGCATGTTGTTGTTTGCAAGAACTACCCTTACCCGTCTATTGACAGATTCTAAATCAGTATTACTCCACTGTATCACACCGAAAGTGTATAGAAGGACGGGAATGGCAAAGGTGTTGATTGCCATGATTTTATTTTTCCCGTACAGCTCAGTTTTAAGGACAAGATCCAGACGCCGCTCAAATTCCCCCAGCAACTTAGATTTAATTATTGCCACAACAGGTGTTGTTGCTTGCAATATGCCGAGGTATTTGTAGACGTCGTCCGAATCCATGCCCTCAATTCGGATGTTATTTTGGCTGTATCCTTCGTTGTCGGTGTGTTTTCCCCGAACAATTGTTTTTATGCGACATTTCTCCAAACCCAACTGCATGCCGATATCCCTGCTGAACTGGATGGTGATGTCCAGCAAGGAGCGAAGTTGGTTCTCGTCTTTGGCATACAATTTGATGTCGTCAATGTACATTAAATGGCTTAATGTACATTTCGACAATATGCCATGCTTGACTTGGAACCCGTATTTGCTTTCATGCAAAAGATGGGATAGCGGATTCAAAGCCAAACAAAACCACAGTGGGCTTAGAGAGTCGCCTTGGAAAATGCCACGCCTGATTGGTATCTCTCCTGATGTTTGCGAAGATACCGATAGCTTCGTGCTCCAATTCTTCATTACTGTTCTCAGAAGAAGAACAACATTCGGGTTGATTTTATACAAGCGTAACACTTGTAGTAACCACGAATGTGATATGGAGTCAAAGGCTGATTTATAATCGATGTAGGATGTCGAGATGTTTCGTTTTTGGTGGACAGCCTGCTTTACAGCTACCGTATCGATTATAAGCTGTTCTTTGCAGCCTCGGGAGCCTTTTGCGCATCCTTTTTGCTCCTCAGCTATCAATTTATGAACATCAAGATGTTTTGAGATGTTCGCGCACAGAACTGAAGTGAAGACCTTGTAGATGGTAGGAAGACAAGTAATTGGTCGACATTTTGAAGGGCAAGAGACACCCTGTTCCTTGGGGATGAGGAAAGTTATCCCCTTGGTGAAAAATGGTGGAACTAAATCAGGATCGGCAATCATCTGATTAAATTGATTTGCCAATATCCTGTGAGTGCTCTTGAACCGCTTCAGCCAGAAGTTGTGAATTTTGTCAACTCCTGGCGCCTTCCAGTTACCTGCCTTGTCAAGGACTGCTTTAACATCGACTTCAGTTACGTCAGGCATGGTCATTTCGGGGAGGGCCTCGCATGAACGCATAAGGTGTGGGAGCCACGCTGCTTCTAAATTGCAACGACTGGATTCGCTCCAAACACTTCTCCAGAAGTCTTCTGCCTGATCCAGATTGAGGTTACTTTCCCTACCTGAGTTGATGAGATTTTTGTAGAATCCTCGTTGGTTCTGGAAGAACAAGGTGTTGTCTGTCCTTCGCTGAAAGCTTTTCTGATACCTACGGATGCGATTGGAGCATACCGCAAGTTTCTGCTTCAGCACCTCGAGGATTTCTTCGATTGGCATATCATTGGACAGATGGTAGTTTCCAATGATGTTCGCAACGCATCTGTGCACTCTTGGTGATGGATTTCCAAGGAGTGCTTGCGTCACACGACCAATCTCCTTTCTCAACTTTTCGACTCTTTTGTTGAGTCGAAACACCCAGAACGGTAAAGTCCTTCTGCGCATACCTCTGTTATTCGCTCTAAGATGTTGGTTATGGAGACGAATAACCGTGGCAGCTGCAACGTAGATCAGGCTGTGAACCTCTGTAGCAGTAATCTCGCTAGCCAAACGATCAGCCAAAATTCTGTCAACGGCAGCAATGATGTTAGTAGTTGCCGAAAGCCCACTGTGGTTTTGTTTGGCTTTGAATCCGCTATCCCATCTTTTGCATGAAAGCAAATACGGGTTCCAAGTCAAGCATGGCATATTGTCGAAATGTACATTAAGCCATTTAATGTACATTGACGACATCAAATTGTATGCCAAAGACGAGAACCAACTTCGCTCCTTGCTGGACATCACCATCCAGTTCAGCAGGGATATCGGCATGCAGTTGGGTTTGGAGAAATGTCGCATAAAAACAATTGTTCGGGGAAAACACACCGACAACGAAGGATACAGCCAAAATAACATCCGAATTGAGGGCATGGATTCGGACGACGTCTACAAATACCTCGGCATATTGCAAGCAACAACACCTGTTGTGGCAATAATTAAATCTAAGTTGCTGGGGGAATTTGAGCGGCGTCTGGATCTTGTCCTTAAAACTGAGCTGTACGGGAAAAATAAAATCATGGCAATCAACACCTTTGCCATTCCCGTCCTTCTATACACTTTCGGTGTGATACAGTGGAGTAATACTGATTTAGAATCTGTCAATAGACGGGTAAGGGTAGTTCTTGCAAACAACAACATGCACAATAGAGCTGCCGAAAAATTGAGGATCACTATCCCACGTCATCAGGGAGGAAGGGGGGTACTTGATTTAAAAACGATGCACTACAATCAAGTGCATTCTCTTCGTGAGTTTTTCTATAAGAAACAATCCTCTAGCCAAATACATCAGGCTACCGTCATGGCAGATAATAAATTATCTCCTTTGAACTTGAGAAGCAGAGAATGGGATCCCATGTCGAATGTTACTTCAGTCCAACAGAAGATCGACATGTGGAAAGAAAAACCCATTCACGGAGGTCATATAAAAAATTTGTTGTTGTCAGGCATTGACATCGAAGCCTCCAACAAATGGTTGACAAATGGTGTACTTTTCTATGAGACCGAAGCATTCCTAACTTCAATTCAGGATGCTTCGCTCCCAACAAAAAATTATAAACGGTACATTCTTCACGACTCCTCAATCACCAACTCCAGTTGTAGGTTATGCAACTCTGAAGAGGAGACCATCCAGCACATAACATCTGCGTGCAGGATGTTGAGCGGTACCGAGTACACCAATCGTCATAACTCCGTCTGCAAGATTCTCCATCAAAACCTTGCGTTGAAGTATAACTTAGTAGCAACCTACCATCCTTACTATAAGTATACTCCGCAGAGAATCTTGGAAAATGATCGGGCCAAATTACTGTGGGACCACACTATTGCCACCGACCACAGTGTTAATCATAACAGACCCGATCTAGTTCTGCTTCTGAAGGAAGAACGAGCGTGCTTTATAATCGATGTAGCCGTACCGTTGGACCGGAACACTGTTGAAAAACAGCACGAAAAAATCCGGAACTACGGCCCCTTGGCAGATGATATGAAGCAGACTTGGAGACTACAAAAGATCCAAGTAGTCCCAGTAATAATTTCAGCGACGGGATTAGTCCCGCAGAACTTACATAAAGCGCTGAAAACGCTCGATCTTAGGGCTGGACTATACATGGAGATGCAAAAAGCAGTTATCCTTGCAACCTGTGCTATAGTCCGAAGAGTCCTGTCCGGTAACAATCTGACCTAATGGGTTTCAGTCTTGATCCGCACTGTCTTCAATATAAGATCCATGTCTCTGTAGTGTAGGACCTCCGCGTCATTGGCTGAAGTGTTTGCGACAATCGAGATGTAGCAATACATTTTCGCATGGTCGCACACACTTTGCGTTAAAACGCATCATCGCTGTGATGCGGGCCTTTGGATGTTGCCTTCAGCCCATCCTTAGGTTGGTCGCCCCTCGGTCCGGTTGGGCGGGAAGAGGGTCCGTGGGCTTTTTGATATATATATATAACACCAATAAATATTTATTTGTATCCTTCCCAATCATCAGCTTGACCTACGAATGACCTGTTGGCTGCTTGGCGCAAACAACTGTGACTAACCTACCCAGGAAAGCGAACTGAATTTGCATAGGCTTTGATTTTTTTCTAATAAAGAATTCTCTTAACAAATACATGCAAATAAACATAGAACTAACCCAGATTAAATAGAAACCCTTATCAGTTTGTATGATGGTTTTAAGCCAATTTAGATGGCTCGTGCCTGAAGATACCCATCAGGTACTATTGCAGTCTCCACCTCATCAATGAAAATCCGTACATACATGTGATTAGTGAAGCATGTTGGTTGTAAGCATACATAAGTTTAACCTATGAGTAGTAAAATTGCAGCAGCATAGAAAATAGTATCGCGCTTAATATCGGCAAGTTTCGTCGAAAGCCGAATTTACTGCATCTTAAGCAATGCAAATAAGATGCTGACATCATAGTTAACAAAAATAACCGATAATCGAGCGAAAAATTGAAGTTCCATTTATGATGAAGCTACTTCTCCCCAGCCCTTTATTGTATCTATTGTAGATGAAATTCTTCACAATTGATAATACTGTTGAACTCCTACTGTATGAAGTTGACCGTTACCAATACCAACAAGTCGACCTGCATGAAAAGCACTAATGACACTAATGAACCGTAAGGAACTATCCTCAGTGTCGATAGCCAGATCTGTTCAGGAGAAGCTCAATGATTGTGAGATCTTCTCCAATATCTAAGGTGGTACAGGTCTGGGTGAAAGCAAATCCTTATTATTATTGTTTCAAAATGTTCGGAAAGCAGAATGGAGGCTGCGGAAAAAAAGTCTGTCCTGGAAGAGTCATTCTACCTTTTGCTTGGAACGAAAATTATTGAGTTGTTGGAATTTATCAAGATAAACACAGCATGCACCAAGCACTGGAGCATACAGTGATAGCCATCAGCATTCTACATAACAAATCACAGGAAGATATGAAAGAATTACTCCTTTCTCGGTATGGACAAAGAACAAGTCGGGAAACCGGAAGCTCGACGCTTCAGGTACGAAAGGTTTTGTGTATTTCTTAGTACGTAGCACGTAATATATGCATATGTCCACTTTCGGGTGATATTGACATTGATAGTCTTCAATTTTCAAAGAAGCAACAACTTCGACGTATTATAAATTTGTTAGTAATAGCACGATTTCCATCAAACTTGGTATGATCATGCTCTACATTATAACCTACATCACTGCATAATTTCGTGCCGCTAGGATGAATTTAAGGGGGGTTTCCAGCCAATTTCAAAAAATTATGGTAATATAGTATTATTAACTTTTTTTGAACAGGTATCGGTATGAAAGGTATTTCGGAGCCAAGGCACCATATAGTGGCAGCCTCCTGATTTTTTTCAGATTTTTCGGTTTGGTAGTTTCTGAGAATGGCCCCCTTAAAGAAATGATCACTTTCAACCCCCCGCACTCCCCAAGTTTCCAAGAAATGTCAAACCTAAGACCGGCTTCGAAAAGTACTAATCGAGGCCTTTAATTTGATACCCCACATGACTATATTTGATGAAAAAAAATTGTACACCCTCCTTTTGCATGTATGGGGACCCCCCCTTAAATTCAACGTAAAAGGATGTAACTCACTGTATGTGTGAGCGTTCACAGTTCCCACCTTTCTACCAAATTTGGTGTCAATCGCTATAACCGTCTCTGAGAAAAATGCGTGTGACGGACAGACAGACAGACAGACAGACAGACGGTAAACCGATTTTAATAAGGTTTTGTGTTTACACAAAACCTTAAAAAGGAGGGTTCGGGAAAACGAAGATGAATATCCAGGAAATCAGCAGGTTCCCAAAAAACCAAAAGGCTTATCGCCCATTGGGGAAGAGGTTTAAAACCTCGGTAGGCTGCAAAATAGTACCTAAAACAACCGAGCCTCGCAAGCGAGCCGATATCCGACCAAAAGATACACGCCGGTTGGACTAAGGTTTCGCCAAAAAAATCAAGAAAAGAAGAACGAGAGAATGAGAATCCGGCCTGAGGCGATTATCATCACAACCACTAGTATGCTCCACACAGACATACTAAGAAGAGTAAAAGCTGACCTTGATTTCAATGGCTTGGGGTGAAGGATCCGGAGGAACCAAACGGAGGCTCTCATGTTGGAGCCGAAGAAAGCAAAGCCGAAAGCTTCCGCAGCCAAATCAAAAATTAACTTGAGGAAAATCTGGTGGTTTCTAAAGGCGAAATCTGCACTGCCTTAACGGAGCAGTTCAAGGTGCACGACTTGCACAAAGCATCCATTGTAAGCCCCAGAAAGACCTATGCATACGGCGACCGTCTGGCTATCAACAGAAGTAGCGCACAAGATGCTAGATGCTGAAACGGTCCGTATTGGGTTGGTAGTCTATCGCCTTTGATAGCAAATCTCCTTGAAGAGCTGCTTTAAGTGTCTCTTGAACGGACATCCCGCAGAGACTTATCACGAACTCCGTCGAGCGGAGAAGCGGCTCCACAGACGGAAAAAAGAAGCCTGGGAGAACCAACAAGTCTGCGAACTAGAAAACTACAGGGAGCAACCGCACCAGGTGCGGAAGTTTTACCAACAAGTCAGCAGGTTGAAGCCTTATACACCTCGATGCTCATCCTGCGAGACAAAGAGGGAAATCTGATTTCTGACAGAATGGGCATATTAGAGCGATGGGTTGAGTACTTTGATGAGCTACTGAACAACCGGCGAGTTGGAGCTTCCCCCAACTGAAACCGATGGGCAAATCAGCAACAGATCAGATTTTCTCTCTGCGGCAAGCGATGGAAAAACTGTTGGAATATGGACAACAGTTGCACCATTTGTTCATCGATTTTAAAGCCGCCTATGATAGCATAGCCAGGGTAAAACTGTACACGGCCATGACGGAATTCGGTATCGGTATTAATAAGACTGACTAGGCTGACCCTGACCAATGGGCGAGGCCAGATAAAAGCAGCAGAATCACTCTCAAGACCATTCGACAACAACGGTCTACGACAAGGGGATGCGCTATCATGCGTCCTCTTTAACCTGGCCCTCGAGAAAGTGATCCGTGATGCTGAGGTAAATGCAAGAGGTACGATCCTCTTTAAGTCCACCCAACTACTGGCCTATGCTGACGATTTCGACATCATGGAAAGAACTACCCGAGACGTACAAACTGCCTTCATCCAGATCGAGCAGGCGGCGTTGGGTGCGAGATCTTGGGCTGCACATCAATGAAGGCAAGACAAAATATATGGTGGCAACGTCAGCACCGAAGACGAATCAACCAAAAACATCAAACCGCGCTGGTCAAACACGAAGAAGAATAAGGATAAGAGTATACAACTTTGAAACCGTTGACAATTTCTCCTATCTAGAGTCGAAAATCACAACCGATAACACCTACGATGATGAAATTCGCGCACGGTTGTTGTCAGCCAACAGAGCCTATTTCATCTTACAAAGACTATTCCGCACGAAACGTCTCACCATAGGGTCAAAGCTCTTACTATACACGACAATGATCTTGCCAGTCCTCATGTATTCCTCGCAAACTTGGATTCTAAGCAAGAGAAATTGCGAACTCTTGGCTACGTTCGAGAGAAGAATCCTCCGAAGAATTTTTGGTTCCCTACATGAGGATGGATGATTCCGTAGCCTACACAATGACGAAATCTATGAGCGATACCATGACCGTCCGGTTGTAGATAAAATCCGGCTCAATAGGTTACGGTCGGCGGGTAACTTAATCCGTATGGGTGAGGATGATTCCACCCGGAAAGTCTATAAGGGCAATATCTATGGTAGAAAAAGAAGACGAGGCAGACCCTGCCTAAGAGGGAGCATGGCGTAGGTCCAGACAGCGTTTAGGGATATCGAATTGGTGGACCTTGGCCTAAAAACTGTGAAAGGATCGAACAAACCATAAAAGCAGGCAGACTATACAAAGCTATAGCCAAAGACGGGCAATATCTCCTGTCTGACTAAAGAAAGGGGATGCTACATTTACCGAGAATGAGGAGTTTAGCTGCTGCTCAGAACTCACTTCCCAAAGTCGTACTCCACGGTGGAAGGCCAAATAAAAGGGGAAGAACGGGAAACTGAATATTAGCAAAAGACGAGAGCTCTGAAGATACACCTAAATCTTTCAGACCAATCTGCCTTATATCGTTCGTACTCAAAACGATGGAGAAGGTCGTAGAAAACTATATTAGAACTAACGTTCTAATGCGTAATCCCCTATATCAGTGTCAACACGCTTACCGGGCAGGGCGGTCAACCGAAACTACTCTGCATCAGCTGACGGATGTATTAGGGAATGCCAAAGAAACGAAAGAGATACCACTGTGTGCGTTTATGGATAACACATCGCACGAAGGGATGAAAGGTGCGCCGATCCGTATGGCAGTGGGAAACACCCAAGGTTTTTGGATGGCCAAAATATTAGACAGTAGGAAATAGAGGTATGAAAACTATTCAAGGTTGTCCACAGCGCAGGGTGGAATCACCGCTTATGAGACAATGGTAGCATATGAACTCCTGGACAAGCTAACAAATATCGGAATACTGGTCCAGGGTTACACTAACGAGATTGATTTAATCTGTAGGAGCAAATATAAGATACCCTATGTGAGCAGGGATAAGCTTGATAATCTAAGAGCCATAAGGTTACATGGCGTGGAGCTGAAAATATTTGGGAATTACGCTAGACCAAAAATTACTCCGGAAGACACATGTCAGCTCTGATGACTTGTAGGTCCATAGTAGGAACAAAATGGGGATGTAGCCCGAAGATACTAATTTGGATATATACTGCAATAGTAAGGCCAATGATTACCGAGCGGTAATTTGGGCAGAAAGAACTGAACGCAGCACACAAGCCAGGGAATTACAGAAATTCCAAAGGCTGGCTTGCATGTGTATTAGTGAGGCAATGAAGACCTGCCCAACGGCACCCCTGGACATCCTTCTGAGATTAACCCCTCTCCATCTACAGATACAGATGCACACAAGGAAGGCAATCTTCAGGATGGCCGGGATTATCAGTGAGACTGAGAGCTGCCTAAATCGAAAGAAGATTGATATTCTTTCTAGATGGTACCCCGAATTATTGATACCAAGGGATATAATATGACAACGAAGTTTCATTTCGAAGTTTGAAACACGTTGGAGTAACAAAGCAAACTGCTAGAGCTTGGCTGGCGACGATACGGTTAGAATCACCAACTGATTACTCGGTACACTGGCGGATTCCCTCACAACAGAGAGAGCGGGTGCCAGGGTCATTCGTCCAAGGAAAATGTACTCGGAGTCCAATGGGCAGGTACACTAGCATATTCCAGGCGAAAATATATGTCTTAGGCGGATGTGGCTCCTTTAGTCTTGAAGGAACCACAGAGAGCAGAACATTGCTATTCTGACTGATAGCCAAGCGGCGGCACTTAGATTCAACTAGGCGAAATGGTATGAGAATATCATGAGAGACTGAATACGCTCGGCTGACAGGCTGGGTTTCAGGCCATGTTGAGTTGGAAGCAATGAGGCGGCGAACGAACTGGCCAAGAAGGAAGCTAGGGACGCCCTTCCTGGGTCTGACGCTCTTGTGTGGAATCGGAAACGAGTTCATGGCTATGGCAATTCAAAAATTAAGGAGAACGGCTGCGGGAGCTATACTGGATGAGCTTATCAGGAATGGAGCCAGTCTAGGGTGCTTATTAGAGGATGCGAACCCAAACCAACTGAAGGTCTGTTTAAACCTCACCAAGAAAAACCTCCGAATGATAATAGGAATTCTCACTAGTTACTGCCAACTTAACTATCATCTACGGAAGCTAGGGATATCTACGGACACTGCCTGCAGGTTCTGTGCGGAGTGTGCCGAAACCTCTATACACGTTCTGGGACAGTGCCCGGAATTGGTGTATAGTAGATCATGGTAGCTGGGGTAATACTTAATATCAGATGCAAAGTTGAAAAATTTGAAAGTAGGGAATATACTAAAATTCCTAACGGTTATATCATAGGCTTGCTTGAGATACTATGATTAATAGGTGCACTATAACCAGTAAAAGGGGCACAATAGCTCTTTAAGCACGCAATGCAACTTCCCCTTAACAGAATAATAATAATAATAAAATTCGAGTGAATCAAGTCCAATATATGAAGAATCTCCGTTTTGAGGGTAAAATGAAACTCATTAAAATTAATTCAACTTGAAGTAAAAAAACTTGTTGTTTCTTTTTCGTTGGTGTGGGTATTTATTCTTGCAACAACAGTTTGTTTGCACTGATGAAGGGAACAAGTGGTTCCCGAAATATCGGTATTTGCAAGCATAAATACCCACACCAACGAAAAGGAAACAACAAGTTTTTTTACTTCAATTAATTAATCGTTGGAAACACCGCATAATTTCACTCTGATTAATTCAACGTTTTTCTGTCACACACGCTTTACTTAGAAACGCTTGCTTCTATTGATACGAAAATTAGTGCAACGGTGGGAACTGTGACCGCCTATGCATGCAGTTTTAACACGTTGTCAACTTACGATATTTTTCTCCTTCAAGCTATTTATTGAATATTTTCAAATCGAAATATTAAGATCCAAAATGATTCAAAGATGTGAACGAAGATGTTCTCAAAAACTCAAGATTTCGATTAGTGCAATTTAGTTAGAGTTCCTATCTTTATAATTTCCTATCATCAATATTTAACACTTTCTTCTCCTTAAAGTATTTTATTTTTTTACGTATTTTGAATATTTAAATTTTAATTTAATAATGAGAGGCGATACGAAATGGATGGTAAAAAATGTTTGATCCCACTGTTTATGACTTCAGAACAAAGATCACTATTAATGTGTTCACCGCCGCGATTGGAAACAGAAGAGACCGGCTTATTTCCAGTGCGGTCCTTACTGTCCCAACCAACGGCATTTTTCCACCGCTAATTCTCCACTCCCTTGGTGCGTTCTAAAATAGGGTGAGTGGAGAGTTCCGCGCCATCTACCCGTCCGCATCCGCAACATTCGAAATAAATTTCGAATGCTGCAGATCCTGCCGCGCCACACAGTTACATTGTTTCTGTGTTGGGTCTAAGGGAGTAACCATGTATGCAAAAAGTTGGTCTACAATTTTTTTCTAAGATTAAAGTCATGTAGGTTATCAAATGAAAAGCCTCAGCTACTTTTCAAATCCAGCTTCAGTTTTGACATGAGATACAAAATGGGGGAATGGAGCTGGAAAGTGATTGTTTTTGTCATGGATCCAATCTCAGAAGCAACTCAAATAAGGTTAATAATAATTATTTTTTGACTTCGAACCCTATTTAAGTTTGCTCAACAATCATAAACAGTAATGTAGGCTTTAATATAGAGCAAGATATCGCCAAGTGTGGCCGAAATCGCATTATAACTAACAAAGCGATAGCAGCTTAAATTTCTCACTTTTGTTCAAATTTGTTCCACTCTAAAATTTTGAATGACATGGGCACATTAAAAGAATAGTCTGGCATACATATACGTGACGAGGTAAGTACGAATGGGACAAACATCCACTCAAATATTCTTCATCGCTAAACTTCAGGTTTTCTTCTTGTTTTAGTTTTCGTTTTTAGATAGAGTTTTCCATCCCCTCTCTCATTTACTCAATGGCGGGCCGCACAGATTTGCTAAGCAACTTACTCCTTCGTTATAATAGACGAACTACTCTTTTTTGAGCAAGTGCCCAATATTTCCAAAAAATATTTTTTTGTTGCATGTTAGTCTCGATTCCGGCGCGTTACAACTAAGGAGTAAGTTGCTCCTCAAATCGATGCGGCCCGTCATAAGGACTACTCAATCCCCAAACAGAATGTTAGGTGTCTAATCTGTCCAATTTTGAATTTCATACAAGCGACATAAATAAGATCCGTCGCAGCTTTCGGTCACGCTACTTGGCAGCGCAGATGAAGTCTCCTTTGTCCTGCAATCTAAACCGGCAGTCAACAAAAGAACACTTTAAAAAGTTTTGTTTGTAAAACAAAACAAACTGATGACTTTTTTATGCACCCATTCTCAGCAAATGCTCAACCGAAAAATCTGAAAACAGTCATGAAGTGGGATTTTTACCCACTAAAACCACCCCCGACTTCCTCCCTAACCCGCGGAACCACCATAAGGTATTACATCGCGGGGCGGAATCAGCTCAATATAGCTTAGCCACCTTTCTTCTATACGCGGCGCAGGTGGAAATCTTCAAAAGACACTGGTCTGGACACACCAGCGTGTGGGATTTTTACCCACTAAAACCACCCCCGACTTCCTCCCTAACCCGCGGAACCACCATAAGGTATTACATCGCGGGGCGGAGTCAGCTCAATATAGCTTAGCCACCTTTCTTCTATACGCGGCGCATATGACCACGTTTTTCTCGTCTCCTCTGCCTTTCGCAGTTTATTGTGGATAGATGCGACCATGGAGTCGACCGCATCCCAATTCTCTTGATGTGCTAGCATTTCGGCACCAGATTTTCTGATACCAGCACCTCTCCTAGAGTCTGCCCGGTGGGAAACTGGGTGAGATTATAATTAATCTTTCCGTTTCGTCTCTCCAACCCCTCCTTGATGGCAGGAATGAGCCTGTGAGTCCACCGACCCTTTCCCGAGCATTCCCTACGCTCTTTCCATCTATTTACGGATCTCTCCCTTGTCAGTCTTCTTCGTCCGCGACGAGGAAGAGGTTGGCTTCGCATTGTATACAATATATTCGCCATCTCATCTGCCAAGATGTCAATCGACATCATTCCAGAGATGACGAATGCTGCATCATCTGAGACAGTCCTGAACGCAGAGCATATCCTCAGGGCTGTCCTCCTGTAGACTGAACTCAGTTTGGTAGCGTTCCCTGACATCCGCAACGCCTTTCTCCAACCTCGGGTTGCATAGAGCATGATCGAGGTCACCACCAGCAACCTAGAGGTTTGTCGTGGCCCTCCCACGTTCGGCATCATCCTTGCCAGGGCCATACTTGCAGTTGATGATTGCTTATAGCAAAGCTTCTTGCCTATTACCACCCCCAAGTATTTGATGGTCGGCTTGGAAGTGATGATATGATTCCCGATTCTAATACAGGCGCAATTTCTCTTCCGGCGCCTCGTGATGAGGACCGCTTCTGTTTTTTCCTCGGCAAGCGTCAGACCAGAGCTCTCTAACTAGCATTTGACAGCACTGATTGCCTCGCTTGAGTATAACTCAGCATCTTCGAGATGCTTTGCAACAACAACCACCACTGTGGCTTTCCTCAGAAGGGGAAGATTAAGTATATCGTTGTACATGATGTTCCACAGTAGTGGGCCCAATACGGAGCCCTGCGGGACACCAGCGGAAACGAAGTACTCCTTGCGGTCCGTCATCGGTGTCATACCAGAGCCTCCTTCAGTTAAATAATTATGGACGATAGCAGCGAGATAGGCGGGAATACCAACCTTCGTTAAAGATTTCCGTATTAGATTCCAATTGGTCGAACTGAATGCATTTTTCAAATCCAGGGTTACTACCACGCAATATTTGCTGGTACTACCCTTTCCGTGAATTGCATCTTCGATCAAGCCAGTAACTATAATTTGATGGCATCAATGGTTGATCTGGCTTTTCGGAACCCATACTGCCGATCTGAAAGGCCGCCTTGGCCCTCAACAACCGGAAGTAAATCTATTATAGATTACCCGCTCTAACATTTTCCCCACCGTGTCCAAAAGACATATGGGTCGGTATGACGATGGTTCACCTGGAGGTTTACCAGGCTTAGGCAGAAGTACCAACTTCTGCCGCTTCCATGCCGCTGGAAATATCCCTTCGCACATGCACGCTTCGGACAACTCAGCGAACATGTCCTGGTCTGGATTTCACGGCAAGCTTATGGGCCTTATTCGGTACTCCGTCCAGACCCGGTGCTTTATTGTCTCCTATTCTGCCGCAGATCTCCAGGAGCTCGTCTCTGGTGACTTGGCGGAATTGCCGCCACATTCAGAGGTAGTAGGAATGTGCTGGTGCTCTCCTCTTGCTGGGGGAATAACCTCTAGGATGATTTTCAGCAAAAGGATAGGACACGTGATCTGCAGAGATGAATGAATCGTCCCATCACCTATCACCCCCCGACGGGTTTATGTCCGCTTCTGAGCAGAGCTCCTTAAAGCATTTCGTCTTGCTTCGCTGGATGGCGAGCTTGAGGGTTTTGCGGGCTGCCTTATAGGAACACTCTTTTTGCCCCTGATCGACTCTACCTACCGCCCTCTGAGCCGCTCTTTTAGCTCGGTGCAGGCTGATCGAAAACCAGCCAGTTCATCATTCCACCAGTAGTTTAGTCTTCTACTGGGGAATGAACACCTCCTAGGCATGGATGCGTTACATGCTTTGGCGATGCATTGAGGCAGATGGACAGCTCTTTCCGTAGAGGTGCCTGCTTTATCAGGTTGATCTAACCACATCTCTATGAAGTTCTGTTCTTCCAAAGATTTTGCAGACCAGCCTGAAATCTTTTTCGGTTTCGGGCATGATAGCTCTTTGCCCTGTGGCTAGATACATGTCTCAAAGAAGATCGCCTGGTGATCGCTGTGGGTGTAGCGTTCACTGACGCACCAGGATATACCACGCGCCAGCGCAGGTCTGACAAAGGTCAGGTCTACAGCCGAACCTCACCCCTCTTTCTGAAAGGTGTTTACCGCACCTTCGTTGGCCAAAACTATGTCCATCTGCGCAAAAGCTTCTAACACCCTGGCACTTGATTGTCTGCTTCCCCACTCAAGGGCCCAAGCGTTGAAATCACCAGCAATTACTTTTGGACTTCGTCCCCTCGCATCGAGAACAAGATTATCAAGCATTTGCTCGAATTCAGACAGTGTCAGATTTGGTGGGGCGTAACAGCTGTATACATATACAGCATTTGTTTTCGCCCACACAAAGCCACTGGCTGCCTGACTGGCAATACATTGTATGGGCAGTTGACCGCAATCCCATATCGCCGCTCCACCAGTCGAAATCTGTGGCCCATATGCCACCGTGATGGTTTCTGTACGGCTCACTTCCATCCCTGATTCGAACGTGGTCTGCTTAAGTAAATCCTGAGCGACCCTGCAATGATTGAGGTTTATTTGAATAAACCTCATTTTCTCATTGCAGCGAGCGCCTTCCTAAATTCCAGACATTTGCTACTTCCGGCAATATGCCGGTTATCCTGTCCCTCGTTCACCTCGCACAATAGGCATTTGGGGTCCCTATTGCACTCCCTAGCAATATGGCCTTTCTCCCCACTCCTTCTGCATCGATCAGATCGATCAATGCTGCTGGTGCATACCTTCGCAAAGTGCCCAAACATGAGGCATTTAAAACACCGAGTCTGTTCTCATCCGGATGGCTCAAGTGGTTAAAGCACTGGACTGGTCGCGATTCAAATCTCACTGGTGGCAGAGAGATTTGTTATTGTGACTGGATGTCGGACACCAGTCGACTCAGCTGTGAGTGAGTACCTGAGAAATCAGGGTAATAATCTCGGGCGAACACAAGTGCTGACCACATTGCCTCTTACAGTGTACTGTAGTGTACCGTTACTGTCTTGAATGAAGTGCTCTAACACACTTCAAGGCCCTGATCCAAGTGAGTTTTTCACCTGAGTGCGAAAGTCATCACTTTTACCCACGCTGGTCATCAGTTTTACCTAGCTCAAACATCGGATTCCCTTTCTGGGTTCTTCGAATTCGGTTGATATTTCCGCTCAGATCTGCTTTGACCTTTCGGAGTATCTCCTCGTAAGACACATTGCCCTTACTGTAGATAACAATCGCATCTGGACAGGTTCGCAATTTTGCTTTTTCTTTCATTTTTTTGCTCGTAACCTTAGTCCATCCATCGTTTCCGTTCGTCTTGGGCTTCGCAACGCTGGTCGAGTTTCCTACATTGGCTATACGCTTTCCTCCTTCAATGCTATTAGTGCTGGTTTTCAGAGTTTCCTGACCGCCTTTTTTTTTCTTAGGCGCCTACTGATTATTTAAAGGATGCCCCTCTCTTTCTCGCATTCGTTTATTTCTGGCGTAATTCGATGGTAGTGCGGTTAGGTGTCACTAAGGTCCCTTGTGACACTGTTAGTATTGGTGCAGGGGGGTTCGGCGTGTTCTTATTATTCTTTTCCTCCATCTGCGATCTATTATAGAGGACTCTGATAGCTCCCACACCATATTCTTTATGGCTTGGTGCACGTTGTGCTTGTCCTTGATAAACTCGGACCGCTCAACTATTTTTTCTCCCAACCTAAATAAAGAGTAATTCCCCCGGATCGGGACTCTGCTCCCTATAAGCCTCGACAGAGTTACTCCTTTTATACGGCTCCTTCCCTTTTGGCGTTTATTGATCTTGCCTTCCTTCACCGTCTTCAGCATTGGGGGCGATCTCAAAGTTGATGAGCTTTTTTTAAATGGATCCCTTTCTTGTTCCTGGAGCACCTCCTGCTATCGCACATCTTGAACATATCCGGTAGGGTGTTATCACGGTCTTTGTCGTTCAACGATCTGCCTTCAGTTCATCTTTATTTGGTCTTGCTACTGGTCTTCTCGATAAGGTCGGTATTTCGCTTGAGCACCTCCTTCCCCAGATACAAATCACTTGTAACTTTATATGCCAAGGTGGGCCAAGTTGTCCACCACCGAGGCACTGCTTTCGAGGGAAATCGACGACCGGGAGCCCGCTTACTCACTCCCAAAAGCCGCCGGTACTGGGGTTCCGAGCCCCTGCACCGGTAAGTTTCCTCCTTCTATCGTCTTCCATGGTGGTTTTATGTTCTGGGTATCGTTCTCATAGCCATTTTGGTCCGCGCATCAGAGATGAGCAAACACTAGCCCATACACAGTCAGAAAAGAAAAGTGCATGAGCACATATTTACACATCAATAGGTATGCTCCAATCCGCCAGCTGGGGTCGCGCCTGGCGGGAGATCTGGCCACTCCTCACAGGTCTGTCTTCGTCTGCGATAAGGGAGAGATTGGCTTCGCATGGTATATATTCGCCATATCATCTGCCAAGATATCAATCGGCATCATTCCAGTGATGACGAATGCTGAATCATCTGAGACAGTCCTGAAGGCAGGGCATACCCTCAGAGCTGTCCTCCTGTGGACTACATTCAGTTTGCTAGTGTTAACTGACATCCGCAACGCCTTCCTCCTAACTGGGGTCGCATAGAAGCATGATTGAGGTCGCCACCCTGGCTATAAGCAACCTAGAAGTAGGCCGTGGCCCTTCCACGTTCGGCATCATCCTCGCCAGGGCCATGCTAGCAGTGGATGATTTATCACAAACATACTGTACGTGTTGCTTATAGCTGAGCTTCCTGCTATCACCACCCTAAAGTATTTGATGGTCGGCTTCGATGTGATGATATGATTCCCGATTCTAACACAGGACGTAATTTCTCTTCCGGCGGCTTCGTGATGAGGACCGCTTCTGTTTTTTCCTCCGCTAGCGTCAGACCAGAGCTCTCTAACCAGCACTGATTGCCTCGCTTGAGTATAACTCAGCATCTTCTAGTTGCTTTGCGACAATAACTAGCGCTATGTCGTCAGCGTAACCCACCACTGTGGCTTCCTTCGGAGAGGGAAAATTAAGTACGTCGTTGTACATAATATTTCACAGTAGTAGGCCCAATGCGGAGCCCTGCGAGACACTCGCGGAAACAACGTACTCCTGGGGTTCGTCATCGGTGTCATACCAGAGCCTCCTTTCAGTTAAGTAACTATCGACGATAGCAGCGGGATAGGCGGGAGTACGAACCTTCGCTGTATGTCTGTTTGTCTGTCTGTCACACGCACTTTTCTCAGAAACGGCTATACCGATTGACACGAAATTTGGTGAGAAGTGACATCCTTCCACGTTGAGATTTAAGGGGGTCCCCATACATGTAAAAAGGGAGTGTACAATTTTTTTTCACCGAATGTAGTCATGTGGGGTATCAAATGAAAGGTCTCGATTAGTAGATTGTTAGAAAGGCGGGGAGTGGGAGGGGTGGAAATTGATGATTTTTTTACGGGCCCGTTCTCCAAAACTACCCAAACGAAAAGTCTGAAAAAATTCATGAAACTGCCTTTATATGGTGTCCGACCTCAAAATACTCTCCATATGGATGTCTGTTCAAATTAATTTATAATAATAGTACTATTGACATATTTTTTTGGAAAATTGAGTAAAACCCCCCTTAAGTTTATCCAAGCGTTATGAAAGTTGGTAGTAGTATAAAATATAATCTGGAGCATATTATCCCTAAGCTTGATCAAAATGATACTATTAGTAACAAAGTTACAGTAGCTCAAATTTGTCTTTACCTTGCAAATTTGCACCCCGAAGTACTAAATCTGACATGCTAAATGCATGTACATAACGGGCTACGTACAAATGGGATAGTTCTACACTCAAACATACTCGCAAAAGAAGCAAACAAAACCTTTCATACCTGAAGCGCCCAGCTTCCAGTTTCCCGACTTGTTATTATTTATAATGATTATAGATTAAGGAAACGAACTAGGTTTTATCCTTATTCCGTAAATTTTTTTATGTCTTGTAGCATACAATTGTTTTGGGGTTCACTGTGCCTTTCTTCACAAGTGGTAATACCTAATTTGATTAAGTATTAGCGCTGATGAAGGAGGCACGTGGTCTTTTTAAGGTTTTATGTGAAACAAAATTTTCAAGGAAACCCATACATGTGAATGGAAGGTGCAACATTTTCTTTCACAGAATTAATTAGTACTTTTCGAAACTGGTCCCATATTTGATATCTGGTGACACGTAGGGGAGTGAGGGCTCAAAATATGACCCCCGAAAAGGTAATAGGTCTCGTTTTCAGAATCTATCCAACAATGCATAAATAAAGTTAATAATAGTATAATAGCATATTTTAGAAATTTAGGGGAGAGGGTTGAGGCATGAGGGATAATATAAGGCATAACTTTGCGAAGTTTTGAAGAAAACCCAACTATTATTAACAAAGTTATATAAGGTGAAACTTTTACACTTTGTGTGAATTTCACTGCTGCTTTGATTGAAAAGTAGCCTCATCCGCGCATATCCACGAATGCTCTGCACGCTGATGGTTCACCCAGGCGGATTTAATTATTGCAACCCTTCAATATGTTATCTGATATATTTTAATCCATCCCTTATGTATAAGTCTGAAACCTGATTACATGCCGCTCGTGAGAAACTTTCGCCATTCGTCCCTTTAAAGCTAGCTAGATGCAGTTCTACTATATGGTGTACTGGTAACTTGCAGCAAATGCCCTTATTTCAAATTAAAAACAAATTAAGAATATCTTAATAAAGTTACATACAACAATTTAAGGTCAAAAATTCAATTCGAATTTAAATCTGATGCTAGTTGTCAGCTGTGGTATACATATGTGTGTATATACAACCCAACGCAGTGATTGCAATTGGGTCAGACTTTGCTCCTCTAGTCACTTCTTCCATAGGAACTTTCGCAATTACTCGTTCCTTCTAATTCGAATTACTATGTGGATACAGTAGGTTAGTTAGCTAATTAGTTAGTCAAGAATATTTTTCCTCTACCAAACGCACATATAAATATTTACAGGTTTTTGCAAATTGAGCAATTCATTAGACGCAGATATGACTGCACGTCTTGGAAAAAAAATTTCATGTCGACCGAAGCGCCAGCGTGAAGCTATTGGTTTTCACTTTGTTGGTAGCAGCATTCTAGGAATTTAAATTTCTGGTTTTGCGCTCAGCAATGATGATTCTCCATTTGTTTTTTTTTTTTGTAAGTACCTTACAATAGTTTGAATTCATTTAGCACTAAATTGTAAACTTGTTGTCCTTGGAGTAGGTAGTTCTTATCCAACTATCAATTCAAGTGATGCTTGCATGGAAGCATGCACATAAGACATTGGCCGAAACTTGTACTCGTAGATATCTAACAGTGGGAATTGTGGCACATCATGAGTCTTGAATCTATTTTCACCTAAATTCCGTAAGATACTCGTAACTCGATATTGTGTAAATCCACCGAGCGGAAAGGGAGTCATTAGGAAAACTGAAAGCAGACTTCTGGTTATATCGGTTTGTATCTCCCAAACATGATCGAAACGTTTAGCAATGATGATAAGGTGCTTCTGCATGGACTTGGCATTGCATGGCAGTGATTTCCAACTGAATTCGTGCAGCGTTGGCTACAATGTAATATGCATATCACAAAAACACAACCGTAGGAATTAGCATTTTATACAGGTCGTTTTTTCTTGGCCACCGAATAACTATAGAAAAGTCATTATCAAAGGTACAGAGATGTAGATGATATCTTCGTAAACAGTACAAATTTATGGATGACCTGATGAAAATGTGCTTCTCAAGTAATTATATATAATTTACTTTTATAGGTCCAATCATAATTTCTAATGAAGAACTGGTATTGTGTAACGGATCCCACTATCGGCAATTATTTTTGTGTGTTTATAGTGGATAATCACGTTTCCATTGCTGTTAGCCCGACCACAGAGGAGCGTCATTTCAATCATTTGAAACTCGTTTCTTGTTGAATCGTGGTACCAGAGCCAAACAGACTCAGTAAGCAATAACAAACGTTCTCTTGAAAAACGCAGTTGAAAGTTTAGTGTAGATTTCGGGCAAAATGGCTGTAAATTTCAAAATAAATGGAAAACCATATAAGGGTAAGTAGTTACTACGATACTTGAGTAAAAATGCTTAGTTTCGTGTCGGATTCGTAGTTCTCCTGCAAAATCATCCGCCCGATATTACCCTCAATACCTTCATACGCCAGCATGCGAACCTGCCTGCCACAAAGTTCATGTGCCTAGAAGGTGGATGTGGAGTGTGCATTTGTGCGGTGAAAGGACGACATCCAGATACAAATGAACACAAAGTATGGGCGACCAATTCTGTAAGTATCTCATCTTAAATCATTCCTAAGTGGCAGAGAAAAATTAATTGGTAAGTTCTGTGACCATTTAGCTGCTACAATAGCATTAAAGTTATTTGCTCTGGGAAAAAGTCTACATTGGCCTGAATGCTGAGAAGTTGCTTTGCCCATCGGATTCGTGGCTTTGAATGATTTTCAATGCAGAGAAAGCGTGCGCCGTGTGTACGATTATACTCGTGAATGAAGATGCAATCTGAGCTTCAATAAAAGTTATCTTTGATGCTTTACATGTATATACTATACTTTCAAAATACGATATGAGATCTTGCATTGAACTTCAAATACTGTCTTCAATAGTCATGAAAGTTGACTATGGCAGGCAAATTTCACTGTTTTCCAAGTTTTAAATAAAAAATTTTAATTTAAAATAGTACAGTAATGCATTTTACTGCTAAAGAAAATGGTTTAATTAGGTTTCCCCGGGTAGCAATTAAATAACTACCAAAAAATTGAAAAATAATTAAGTTTAATTTTCCCAGGTGGCAAGTATTAGACTCTTCCAGCTACGCCAATCACTGATCATATCATGGTTGGCTGTTTCTTTGAGCCATCCTCTTCATTTGAACTGATTTCCAATCATTGTTAATAGAATATAATTTTATGGCTATCCTGGCCGGCTTCTCCCATTTAAATCATTTAATTTATTGAGGCGAATGAAGTTCCAGTTGGTAAAAAAAAAATAGTACTTTAATGTGTTGCTACCAATATATGGGGCGTTACGAAAAGCACAAATTCACCTACTGTAGTTTTGTCAATGATAGAAGGATTTACATCATACTTTGCGGTATGATTTGCGACCTATAATAGACTGCAAAATTATTATAATGGACAGTAAAAAGTTTTATTTATTACAAAATCATTTAGTTCATCTTCCTTATGTTTGTTATTTATGCATTGAGAACATAAAGACATTACATAATTGGTACCTATTCTATTAAAATAATAATATAAAACACTAACAGCTCGCCCGGAGTCGGTTACCATGTCGGTTGTGAAAGGAGGAGAGATCGACGTATAGGCGTCACGATGACCACTAGCATAGCTCTGTCTGCTGCAGCTGTTTCACCACAATCTGTAGTAACCGATTCACCAGGTTCGCGTAGATAGCGGATGAAGTGGACTGATGATATCAACCTCTTTATTATCTGTTCCTACTACGAAATAACAGCAGAGGCACGTACATATTACCGTCCTTTATTGCACCAGAGATTCGTTGAGCGCTTCCCACAATACACGCACGTGACTGTGCAGTGGGTCACAGACCAGTACCACTTATTACTGGCAGCGACACAATCCTGGCCGTCATCGCGGAAAGAGGTGACCGAGGATCGATGGGGGCAAAGGTGGCTGCATCAATTACACCTCGCTGCGCTGTGTGCAAAAATTCCAGTACCCGCCAAAGAACACATCTTTTCCGCCTGATGTCTGAGCGAATTCCAAACAACGTATATAGAATTTTTGAAAATGAATCATTTGCATTAACCAGGTGTAACTAGGCACTGTGCAGCTCCAGCAACTTCGAGAAATCTACCTCAAATCAAATATGAGATTAAATTTCGATTGTGTTCCTGATATGTCGCTACTGTAACTACAATACCTTGTATATTCTGGTGCTGTTGCGCTGTCAGTGTGCACGGTCAGATGGTTCGTTTTCGTGGCATTGGTTTGAGTGACCGAAAAGATCCACCACGGAAAATTAATCTAGAATGTCGGCGCGACTTATTTAAATCAGCTCTAGCAATGCCAGCAGATGGGTGAATAATAAAGTAAAGGAAGTTTACTGGAACTATCCATCCCCAGTGAGACACTCATAGCTGAAATTCTGGACACACTAAAGCAGAAACTTTTCTGTCGTATGCAGTCGGTTACGACGGTATGGCGAAAGTCATTCCAGACGTGTTTAGAATTCGAAATACGCAAAGAAACAAGCAAAGTTTGTTAAGATCACTCAACGAATCCCAACAGTACAGTTTTCGGTAACGAAAGCAAAGGAGTTTTGGGGTTGAATTTGGGGGTACGCGCCCAGTATGCTTTCCAAGTTGAGTGGATTACCGTTGAAGGCACAAACCTTGCACTATGCCGGATATTTATCTATTTACGTTTGTCGGACAGATGGCTCTGTACTGGGGAGCTCTCTGCTGGGACGCAGAGATGCATGTGTGTCATTTAAGGCGTAGTCGCCACGAGTTTACAAAAAGCTTATAATGAAAGAGCAAGTGGGAAACAATCAGTGCAGAATGTGTAGTTTGGCGTTAGGGACGTTGGACTATCCCATTTCTGGCTACACTGTTATGGCACCTGTGCAATACACGGCAGGCTCAATGCTGTGTATAAGGTGATTCACCAAAACCTTGCATACGAGCATTGGCTGATCATGGAAACATGTCCTGTTTGCCGATATGAGCTATAGGTAGTACTTGATAGTTCTGCTTACAGCATGGAGTTTAGATCAGGACTTACAACCTGTTATTAGAGCATTGCCATGTTTTTGAACGTCAAAATGGATTGTAGTTTGGCTGAACGTGGCTCAATGCCTTTCCCAGTTGAAATATATTGTCTGGGTAGATCATCAAAAACTTAAATCATCAAAACTTAAAAGCACGTTCTCAAACAACCCGCCACCATAGCTAGAGCTCAATTTGTCTAGAGTATCCAAACCCGGCCCACATGATAATATGGGTGATGTATCTAGTATCTGATTAGGATTATACTTCTTTAAAGTTTCCAGGGTATCGTGTTTCACGCTGTCAGCAAACCTCAACCCAAAGCTATTTGAAACCACTTTTTTAAGGTTTGGTGCCCATTAACCTAACAAAATTTTTAATTTTTTTCATCGAATATAGTCATGGTATGAAATGAAAAGTTTCGAGAATTACTATCGAAGCAGATACTAAGTTGGTTCATTTTAATAGGAAATATATTTTTTTTTAATTTTTCTTACTTACCAACCTTAATACAAAGAAACCAAAAATATTCTTATTTTATCAGCATTTATCCTTGGTCCGGTATAATTACTTCGCGCTACACCACGAACAAGATGCAAACAATTGACGCAACACATGAGTTTGCGATCACGAATATCTTTCGTTAAACTGGTCGAGTTCATTTTTAAGGTTTTGTGTATAATGAAACCTTACTCAAATCGATTCACTGCCTGCAAGTCTGCCCTTCGGGGAATGGAAAAAATGTTTCCACCTAATGTACACATGAGGGTAATAATTGAAAGGCCTCGAATATTGTTCTCCGAAACTGATACTGATTTTGATCTAAACTGCGAAACGCATGAGTAAAGAGTCAAAATTTGCACACTTAAAGTGAGACAGGACTCATTTTTGGAAAGTACTCAACCCAGAAATCGCTTATATGAAGCCTAGTGCTCAAACTGCATCTAATTCCGACATCTGTCCAAAAACGCCCCATAATTTCATCCTAGGAGCACCAAATTCTTCAGCAGGATAGAGGACAGTATCTGGCATAACTCTCCTTTCGCAGGAATCCGGCTATCAGTATCAAAGTTACAGTTACAGTTCAAGCTTTCACGCGCGAATTTATAATAATAATAATCGTTGACACAACATTCCATATTGGATCAGAGCCTTGAAGTGTGTTAGAGCACTTCATTCAAGACCATAACGGTACACTACAGAATAGCCTGTAGGAGGCAATGTGGTCAGCATTGCGCTCGCCCGAGATTATTACCCTGATTTAACTCAAGAACTTATTCACAGCTGAGTCGACTGGTATCCGATGTCAAATCAAGATACAAATACCACTGCTACCAGTGAGATTTAAACCGCAATCTTCCGTACGTCAGCTTTGTGTTCTAACCACTCAGCTATCCGGACACTCTAGAACGAACTTATGAGTGTTTTCGAAAAACTTCTAAAATATGGCAATATACTATTATTCACATTCATCATTATCATCAACGGCGCAACAACCAGTATCCGATCTAGGCCTGCCTTAATAAGGACCTCTAGACACTCCGGTTTTGCACAGAGATCCACAAATTCGTCATCCCTAAAAGCTGTCCGGCGTCCTGACCTACGTCATCGCTCCATCTCTTTTTCTCATTGCCGTTGAGCCGGAGTTTATCCACAACCTGACGGTCATGGTATCGCCCATAGATTTCGTCGTTATGTAGGCTACGGAATCGTCCATCCTCATCTAGGGGGTCAAAGATTCTTCGGAGGATTTTTCTCTCGCGGCCAAGAGTTCGCAGATTTTTTTTTTTTTTGCTAAGAACCGAAGTCTCCGAGGAATACATGAGGACTGCCAAGATCACAGCCTTGTACAGGAAGAACTTTGACCTCATGGTGAGACGCTTCGTGCGGAACAGTTTTTGTAAAGCTGAAATAGGCTCTGTTGGCTGCCAACAACTACACGCGGATTTCATCAACATAGCTGTTATCGGTTGTGATTTTCGACCCTAGATAGGAGAAATTATCAACGGTCTCAAAGTTGTAGTCCCCGTCGCACTGGTCAAACGAAAACATCTGCATTGTTTAATGCTGTTCGTTCTTTTGGTTTTGGCGCTGACGTTGGCACCCTATACTTCGTCTTGCCTTCATTATTATGCAGTTCAAGATCTCGCGCCGCTTGCTCGATCTGGATGAAGGTAGACTGTACATCTTGGGTTGTTCTTCCCATGATGTCGATATCATAAGCATATGCCAGTAGTTGAGTGGACTTAAAGAGGATGGTGCCTGTCGTATTTACATCTGAATCGCGAATCACCTTCTCGAGGGCCAGGTTGAAAAGGACGCATGATAGGACTTCCCCTTGTCTCAGACCGTTGTTGATGTCGCATGGTCTTGAGAGTGATCCTGCTGCTTTTATCTGGCCTCGCACATTGGTCAGGGATTAGCCTAGTCAGTCGTATTAGTTTCCGTCGGTATACCGATTTCTCTCATGGCCGTAGGACAGTTTTACCCTGGCTATGCTATCATAAGCGGCTTTAAAGTCAATGAAAAGATGATGCAACTGATGCCCATATTCCAACAGTTTTTCCAGCGCTTGCGGCAAACAGAAAATCTGATCTGTTGCTGATTTCCTTGGAGTGAAGCCTTTTTGATGAGGGCCAATAATAGTTCTGGACGTATGGGGTTACCTGGCCTAGCAAGATAGTGGAGAATATCTTATAGATGGTACTCAGCAAGGTGACACCTCTATAATTGCTGCACTGTGTGATATCCCCTTTTTTATGTATGAGACAGATAATGCCTCGTTGCCAATCGTCAGGCACTGATTCGCTGTACCATACTCTGAGCATCAGTTGATGGGGTACTTTGTGTAGTTGGTTGCCTCCATATTTAACCAATTCGGCTGTAATTCCATCGGCTCCTGACGACTTATGATTTGTACGCCGATGAATTGCACGGACTGTTTCTCCTAAAATTGGTGGTGGCAGTATTTGCACGTCGTTTTCAGTTGGCGGGACTCCCGACTCGCTGATATTTGGTTGTTCACAGATTTTTTGGTTCTCCCAGGCTTCCTTTTTCCGTCTATGACGTCGCTTCGGAGTTCATGATAAGTCTCTACGAGTGCCCGCCTTCTTTGAGAATGCAACATTACTCGGTATGCAGAATTCTTGCGTTCCATTGCTAGCTTACATTCATCGTCAAACCAGCCATTCCAACTTCTTTTGCGGCTGGGGCCAAGTATCTTTGTGGCCGTATCAATGATAACGTTCTTCAGGTGATTGTGAAGATCATTTGTTGGTGCTTCATCTCCAGGATCTCTGTTGACTGCGATTAGTGCGGCATCCATTTCCCTCTTATAGGTGTTACGGAGGGCTTTGTTGTGAATGGCTTCAGTATTCACTCCCCCTGATTGTTAGAGGGGATTGTAGGTGGTGCCGTAATTCAAGCTCGGAGCACCATGCCAGCGAGACAGTGGTTAAAGTCTATATTGTTCCCTTATATGTTCTGACATTCATCAAGGCTGGGAGGTGGCGGCGTTCAATCAGCACGTGGTCAATTTGGTTGAAAGTGGTCTCATCAGGAGAGGCTCACGTATGTTTGTGGACCACTTTCCGCGCAAACCAGGTACTTCCAACGACCATTTCGTGCGATAATGCTAACTGAATAGGTCCACAGGCCGTTATCATTAGTATCCCTATGTAAGCTACGGGAGCCGACGTATCGCTTGAAAAGGGCTCCTTCCCTACTTGACTCTTGAAATCTCCAAGTATGATTTTAATATCATACTTGGGACAGGCTTCGAGGGTCCGCTCATCCTTCTCCGACTCTGCAGTCTCCTCTAGTAGGGCATGCATGTTTATGAGGCTTATATTTCTAAACTTTCCTCGCAAACGTAGAGTGCATAGCTGTTTGCTTATATTTTCAGAGCCGATAACAACAGGTTTCATTTTTTGGCTGACTAAGAAACCTACTCCGAGCACATGGTGTACTGGATGGCCGCTATTATATACTGGTGTAGCGGCTCTTCTCCAGGAAACCGGTCCCTTGTCCATCGCATCTCTTGTAGCGCTGTTACATCAGCCTTATATTACGATAGGGTATCAGGCTAGCTGCTCAGCAGCATTCGGTCTGTACAAGAAGCGCACGTCCCATGAGAAAATTCGCACATTCGTTAATCCATTGTCGTTGCCGGGTTTGTCGTTGTAAAATCCATCCTATCCGAGGCTCTTTCCACGGCTTCGTAACATCAGTTTTTCATGTAGGGTTGTCAGTCCTACACAACCCCAACCTGGAGGACCAGTCGGTACATTTTGTCCCGGTTTTAGGCGCGGGAGACTCGCCTTTCTCCTTCTCCGTCTGCAGTTTTTCATGAATAAAGAACTTATTCACTTTATTCGAGTATATATCGGAATGGGATTTATTCTAAGGCCTAGATTTCGTACGGATCCGCCATTGTAAATTTTTTTCAGCTTCTTCTGGTGGATAGGATTCTGATAACGAGACCTGTTACACTTTTCGGGGCACACATTTTGATCCCTCACTCCCCTTTGTTTCAGCCAGTATCATAGCACATGACAATATTCTGCCGAACAAAAGTTACAGCCCCCTTTCATCATGTGTGGAGAGCCCTCCATAAACCTATTCCAAATGATGCCATCCTGTTGTATGCAAAGGAATGCATTCACCATACCTCCTCACCAAATTTCGTGACAATTGGTTCAGCCGTTTCCGAGTAAATCGGGTATGATAGACAGACAAACGGACGGGCAGACATTAAATCGTTTCTAATAGTTTTGTTTTACACATTATACATACATACTTACATATTATTTCGAACACTGTAGTATACATTTCTAGTTAACTTCCAAAACTCGAAATCCCTAATTTCTTTACAACATATTGATTTTATTGAATCTTACTAGAATAGAAGCCAACAATTAGTTGTCAAATCTTAGAGCTAGTATTCCTCGCCAGTGCCGGAATATATTATTCAAAAAGTAAGATTAAATTGAGATGGTGGGACTCTGGAGAGTACTCCTCTCTATTTTACGGTACTGAGCCCTTCGACCATGGAGAGTCAAGTGATAGATATTGACGCGAATCGGTTTCCCACGTGATATTCACTGCACGACTCCGGTACAGTTTAAGGATCAGAGATTTTTCACATAGTGGAGAAGGATGAGTAGTTACTCGCAGTTCTACATATAATTCCTAAAAGTTATTTGGATGTCAGGATGAGCTGTGACAAAACCTTGGACAGACCTGTGATATGGGCATGTTCTCAGTGAATTTCTGCATCTCGTCTATCGTATATAGGGCCGGTCACAGGGTCAGTTATGTTTCGACTGACCGCAACGAATATCTAATCAGATCGAACTTATCGCGTTAGGCATTCGATTTTGGAAGTTGCCGCCTGAATGTGTGTGTTTTTCAGGGTTTCCCGTTCATACATAGCTGAAAATACAAAATATTCCTTCATTAATTGCTAGCTAAACTCCAGATATACATACATATGTAGATGTGCATACATATCAAAAACATAAATGTTTTGTTAACCCTAAATAAACAAATGTTACCCATCCAAAATCCAACGCGTCTTCACGCATTTCCACTTCCTGTGCACAAAAGCAAATACCACTTGTACTAGGGTGCACTACCCGCAAACTTAATTAGCACATACGTATACAGATACAGTATCTGCCTTGAGTAATTCAAACTACCATACAAGAACTCAAAAGAGCATTCATATTAGTTTACTTTATGTGATGATGACGTTATATATATCATAGTGCAGTAAATGCACGTGAAATGCAAACTTTAACCTTCTATAACTTTGTTAATAGTAGTTGCATTTCATTCAAACTTATCAAAGTTATGTATTTTGCGGCTTAGATTTCGTATTGATGCACTATTGTGCATTTTTTGGACTTTCGGTTCAATAGGTTCTGAGAACGAGACTTATTTCACTTTTTGGAACACACATTTTGAATTCGGTATCCCAACGAAATTGATAAGACTGACTAGACTGACCCTAGACGATTCAACATCAACAACGGTCTACGACAAGGGGATGCGCTATCATGCGTCCTCTTCAACTATGGCCCTGGAGAAAGTGATTCGCGATGCCGACTGTAAATGTGAGAGGCACCATCCTCTTCAAGTCCGCCCAACTACTGGCCTATGCTGACGATAGTCGACATCATAGGAAGAACATCCCGAGATGTACAGTCTACCTTCATCCAGATCGAGCAGGCGGCCCGAGATCATGGGCTGCACATTAATGAAGGCAAGACGAAATATATGGTGTCAACGTCATAGCCAAAACCAAAATAACGAACAACATCGAATCGCACTGGTCAAACGAAAACAAGGACGATAGGAGACTAGAACTTTGAGACCGTTGATAATTTCTCCTATATAGGGTCGAAAATCACAACCGATAGCAGCTATGACGATGAAATCCGCGCACGGTTGCTGGCAGCCAAAAGAGCCTATTTCAGCTACAAGAACTGTTTTCGCTGGAAACGTTTCATCATTGGGTCAAAGCTCTTACTATACAAGACTATGATCTTACCAGTCCTCATGTACTTTTCGGAGACTTCGGTTCTTAGCAAAAAAAACTGCGAACTCTTGGCCGCGTTCGAGAGAAAAATCCTTCGAAGAATCTTTGGCCCCCTACGTAAGGATGGACGATTCCGTAGCCTACAAAACGACAAAAACTCTGAGCGATTCCATGAATATCTGCCTCAGATGGAACGATGGCGTAGGTCAGGACCCTAGACAGCTTTTAGGGATATCGAATCGGTGGACCGTGGCGCAAAAGGTGGATGTCCGGAGTTCCTTATTAAGGCAGAGCTAGACCGGATACCGGTTGTTGCACCGTTGATGATAGTGATTTTGAATTCTCAGTAATTATTTCACCCAATTCGGAAAGTATAAATCGAGTCTTTTCGTTTGGTACTCTACATGATCATCCTCTTTGAAAAGAAATGTTACACCCCTTTCGCATGTATGGCGAGCTCCCCTTCAAACTCAACAAAAAATGGCACACTTACTATATGTGAAGGGATTTTTATGTATCACAGAAAAGCTGGACGTTTCAGGTATAAAAGATTTTGTGTATTTCTTATATAAAGACATTTGAGTGTGCATTTGACCCATTAGCACGTAGCACGTAGCACGTAATATATGCATATATTATTTGAGAGTATCCACTTTCGGATGATATTGACATTCATAGTCTTGAATTTGCGAAGAAACGACAACATCAATAGTGCGATTTCCACCAAATCTCCCCTTTTCTACTAATATGAACATGTTTGGTCGGAGAAGATACGAAAGTAACTGTCTTCTCATTTGTGTCGGTGCGAGTTGATGGGAAGCTTGTCGAGAGGTCCTGTCGATTGGAAGCTAGTTGGGAATACTTTGTATCTTTGCCATTTCTGCCACCGTCAGAATAATAAGTCGGCAGCAACCGATAGAATTATAGCCACACTGGTTAAATATGATATAAAGACGACTAGCTACACCAGGCGGTTCATCGACGTATGCTCAATGTTTGATACAGTGAAGTTTTGGGCGATAGCTGACAACGGGGCATTTAGGACAATGTGAAAGGATAATATCATGTAGCTGAGTCCCATCTATCATATATTATATCCTCCAACATTAAGAACGCTTATCAACGTCGTCAAACTAAAACTACACAGAACTATGAAGGAAGTCGGTACCCCGACTTAATTGATAAGGTTGGCTAAGCTGATTCCAACCAATGTGCGAGACCAAATAAAAGCAGCAGAATCATGCCCAAGACCATTCAATTACAGTCGAAAAAGGTGATCAATCTAGGGTATGAATAAATGCACATAAATGTGGATTTAGGAGAGCGGAGCCATATTCGATCCAGAGTAATATTCAGTAGCTTTTGAGAAGCGTTGCCTCAGGCCAACAAGAAAACGGATCTAAGATAATCAAATGGTATCGAGGTAAATGGGATCGAATCTTTAATCCGGAACTGTGATTTTTTGGATGAGTTGATGTTGCTGGCAACTGTACAGCAGTAAACAGCTCTTCTCATTAGGTTTGGACTTTCGTAATGGAGGACCTTATGACCACGTGAAAGTGCCAGCCTCTGAAGATTTGGTGAGGAGCCTTTCATCGGAAGTTTGATAGTATGCCTTCGCTCTGCTGAGCTTTTGTAGTTCTTCAGGTTTTGAGATGGGTACCGTGGATATGGCATTCAGTCGTGACATTGCGTCAACTAACATGTTTTTATTTCCCATAATATGAACGACTTCTCTTGTGAACTATGCTATGTGTTCGAACGAAACGAAAGTGGCTCCCAGGGCAGTGTTACAAGTGTCCGTCTTTAGTACCAGTTGAGCTAATGGAGACTGTTTTTACAGTTTTGGTTGTCGATGTGACACTGAGTAGCGGGCTGGTTTTGGACTGAATTCGGGTTAGTTTTGGGCTGACTTCGGGTTAGAAAATGATTTTGACAGATCCTTAGCTTTAAGGGTGTCATCCCGTGTGAAGGCCCTTTTAATATCCTGAACATAAGTACGATCCATTTAGACCGATATTATTGCCCGTTATTGAAGAACATGTCGCCATTCCCAAAAAAAATTATTTGCGATGTGCAACGTTAGAGAGTGTTCTGCCCATCATAAAAAAAATCAACGGAATTTTAACGTGTGGTAATATACTCACCTTTCGCAAACTTGATTTATTTAAAAACATTGAAAGGTAAATTTTTCATAACTTGTTAAACTTTTTTTTGTAAACTTGGGTGTTTTTTCACTTTCTTCACTGTTGAAACAAAGGCACGATTAATCCCAATTATCCTAGCTGGGAATATCTTCGGAATAAGTCGTGAAAATTTCAAAGATTGGATAGATATTGGGCTATGTTGGCACCCAATTTTCAACTTGCAGTTTCAAGAGAAACACATTTAAAATTAAAATGTGATTACTTACTACTACTATCAATTTTAACTGCCCATTAATCTGCCATACCTAGTCCGTGAACCTTCGAAATCTTTTAAAAAACATATATAAAGCATTGATTTCAATTTTCACCTCAATTGATGACAAAAAAAAACCAAAAAAATCCTTAAGTAATTGATTTGTAATGTTAGGGTTTTTAATGAATGTTGGCTGCTGGTTGATGTGTATACAACGGTAGGTTATGTAATATTTCCTCGTACAAACGGCCGAGATGACTATTGAATGCTGACCCCACCTACCGATTGTAAATCTGTTCTCCCAGCTAGCTTTGATGTGAAAAGATGATGTCGATTTTATGTGCTTGTGCTAAGCAAAGATAACTTTTAAGTAAAGTAACGCTCATTCTATGCGTGTGAAAATATTGTTCTATCTATTAGCTTATATCCTTGTAGGATCTTTTGTTTTATTCTATCTTTTCTTGCAAGAAAGGTTCTTTCATTTTTCATTGATATTTATTTTGCGCTGTCCTATAATTTACGTTATGAATGCAATAACTGCAGTACAAAGTATTCTAGTAACCAGTAATATTTGGTTAAGAGGTGATGTTTGTGAGATTACTTTGTAATATCACCTTTTTCAAAAAGTGGCATGATATCACATTACTTACTAAGGTGATATTTTGCGCTCCTATAGTATGTAACGCCTTAATAATAAAGTTTTTTCTGAAAGGAAGTTTTTCCGCATATAGTCAAAATCTTAAAATTCTTGGACCCACTTTGTACATTTCGCAAGCAAAATGGAGAAGCCAAATAATTGCATTTCTGTTATTCACCTGACCTACTATCCGAACGTGTAGATCTACTTCCACCTGCATGTATCATTACGTATGAATGTAGCTACATTTTTTATTCAGTCTAGTCCATTAAATAAAAATAGAATTAATATCGCTCCTTCTCTTCTTATATCCTTATAGTGTCTGACTTTATTAAACGTCTGCGATGGATGGGAAATTATAACCTCTGAAGGCATTGGAAACAAAAAAGATGGTTATCACCCAATTCAAACCCGATTAGCTGACTTGAATGGTACTCAATGTGGATACTGTTCTCCAGGAATGGTTATGAACATGTACGCACTCTTGGAATCTAAAGGAGGACAGATCAGCATGGAAGAAATAGAAAATTCCTTCGGCGGAAACATTTGTCGCTGCACCGGCTATAGGCCTATTTTAGATGCAATGAAATCATTTGGCATAAATTCAGACTACGAATTTATTGACAAATGCAAAGATATTGAAGATTTGGATAAAACTTGTCCGAAAACAGGCACAAAATGTTCTGGAACGTGCAGGGCACGAAAAATGCATGTAGTTTTCGAAGATGATAGAGAGTGGATTCAACCTCATTCCATTGATGATATAATTCAAACTTTGGGAAATATTGGCAGCAAAAAGTATATGCTGGTGGCCGGAAATACAGCACATGGTGTCTACCGAAGATCGCGGGATGTTCAGATTTTTATCGACATCAATAAAATTCCTGATTTGCACGCACACTCTATTGGCGAAAAGGAGATTGAACTAGGTGGAAATTTAAGCCTTAGTGAAACCATGGATGTGCTGCGAAAAGCCACGTCAACTCCAGGGTTTGAATTTTGCGACAAAGTAGTGCATCATATCGACTTAGTTGCAAACGTACCAGTTCGGAACGTGAGTATGCAAAGTTAGAATAAGTTGTAAAGTATAGCTGAAGTTTTGATCTTTAAGTACCTTCAAGGGTATTGTTTCTAGGAACATAGCAAGTTCAATAACATACATACATTGCTAACTAAGTCTATCTTGCATTAGGAAAAGTTGCTTCAAGTTCTTCCCATTTCTTCGAAAGTATTTGCTTTTAAATAGAATCAATCAAAGTCTGGTCGGCATGTTCGCTGTGAAACAGTTTAGGCTCCCAGCAAAGGGTGGTGTCCAAAAAATTTAGGTGCATCAAAACAAGTTTGTAACAATTAAAATTAAAAAACACGACTACTAATAATAATTTAGACCATTATTGTCTTCATTAAATTGTGTCATTTTCTTGTAAAAATAGTGGAATTTCTAATGCCTTTTAGCTAACCTTTTAAAAGCATCCTGGATGATAAATTTCAATTCGCCCGTGGTGGAATATTTTCGCGTATTATTGTAAATCTGCCCAAACAACCTAAAACATTCCTCATAATATCCACATTCAATGGAGCTTCCAGTTGTTACCATGTGGGGATGATTTCGGCCTGAAAAGGTTAAAGTGCTGGTATGGGCCGCGGCATTTCTGGTTGGACAAAAGCTAGGTGGTTTAAAAACGGACAAAATGTTTTTTTACCGCTTTATTAATCTTAAGATAGTTAATCTTAATCTTAGATAGTTAGCTTATATTATTACAACTATAAACGTTCAAGGCCCTAATGCCAATGCAACGGGGAAATTTTCCATGGTATATGCGTGTGTATGCGATATGTGCGAGAGGCACACCCTCTGAGCACTAAACCCGTAGTAGTCCCCGTCTAACGAAATATCACAGAATCGTCTATGTTTAGCAGAATTTCGTTTAGTGGATGTGATGCTTCCCGCTGCAATCTGATATCTGGTGGGCGTATAAGCAGGGCACACACATTGGAATTGTGTGGATTGCGATTCCTTATTACAGGGCGGACACTGATCATCTTGAAGAATTTCTAGCTAATGACTTATGGCTAATAGGGATGCCCACAATAGGCACTTCTGTAAATCTTCCAGTTTTTCAACACACAATGTTTTTTTGGTTCCGATAGGAAAAATTCAGATCACAAACTCGAGCATGGGTTCCTTACAGAATTCCTAGGTACTTGTAGAAGTCTGTTCCGGTCGTAACTTCAATGTGGAGGTCACCAATGCTATGTTATGCGGCTCGTGATGACCTTTGCGGATGGCTTGGATTCCACACTTGTCTAATCCAAACTCTATCCGAATATCACGGCTGAACATGTCAATTATTCACGACAGACTTCTAAGATGCTCGTCAGTACCAGCATACAGTTTGATGTCATCAAGTATTTCAGTTCGCACTTATCATGTAGGTTTAATTGCAAAACCATGCCTTCTAGCATCATTCAGTAGCCACCAAAAGGGGTTCAGTGCCATACAAAACCAAAGGGGAGTCAACGAATCCCCCTGCAAGATGCCTCTCCTTATAGAGATGGATTCTGAGGTATTAGTACCCTCAGAGGAATACACTTCCATGACTGTCGCCAAAAACATTATTAGTTTCGGATCGATGCGATAAAGGTATGCGGAACGCTATTGAAAGCCTCGATATAGTAACTAAAGAGGTTACTTTGGCCTCTAGTTGCTTGTCCTACAACTACCGAATCGATAATGAGTTGATCTTTGCAATCCTTTGACCCAACTCGGCAACCCTTCTGCTCCTCGAACAGAATGTTGTTGGTCTCGAGGTGCGCATTGATCCTTCCACTAACAATGAACGTTATGAATTTGTAGAGGGTTGATAACGAACTAATCGGTCTTGTGTCTGCGGGGTCCTGCACCATGTCCTTCTTAGGAATAGGGTAGGTAATCCACGCAGTGAGGAAGGGTGAAAATTCCTACGGCCCACTCATAACCTCATTTATACTGCGTATCAAGCGACTATCTACGCTGGCAAATTTCTTATACCAGAAATTCTGCACCCGATCCAGACCTTGGCCCCTCCAGTTTTTCAAGCTGTTATGGCTCGTCGAACTTCCTCTTCGGTAACATCCGCAAAATTCATGCCAGGCATATTGGCATGGCGGGTGCCTTCGGCGGTGATCCACTCAGCCTGCTCAGCATGCTGGGCAGGTAACCCCCAAAGTCCACCCCAATACTCTTTCGCTTCCGTCACCGAGAACTGTATTGTCTGGGCGCTCTGTTGGGATTCGTTGAGAGATCTGAAAAAGCTCCGCTGGTTCCTCGCGTATGTTGCATTCTGGACACGTCTGGAATAACTTTCGCCATACCGTCGTAACCGACTGCATATGACAGAAAGTTTCTGCTTTAGTGTGTCCAGAATTTCAACAACGGGTGTCTCATTGGGGATAACATAGTTTTTGTAAAGCCTCTGCACTTTATTCTTCACCCGTCTGCTGGCATTGTCAGAGTTGATTTGAATCAACCTAGCAATGTTCTGCCTTAGTCAGTCCCGCCGATGTTCCGCCGGTCACTCAAACCAATAACACGAAAGCGAATCATCTGACCGCGCCATTTGGCAGCCGCAACAGCACCAAAATATATAAGTGATTGTAGTTGCAGCAGTGGCATATCAGCCCAAAGTCGAGATGCAATCTCATCAGTGATTTCCGCGATGACTTTAAGTCGAATACGCTCCCTAATGGTGGCTGGGATTGTGTTGCTGCGAGCTATAAAGCGGTACTGGTCCGCGACTCGCTGCACAGTCACGTGCGCGAATATCGGGAAACACTCGACGAATCTCTGTTGCAGTAAGGGGCGGTAAGATGTTGATATCTTTGAAGTGCAATCCATCATTTTTTGCTGCCATTAGAAAGGGAAAAGGTTTAGCATTCTGCATAATCACATAATCTTTATATAATAGAAAGCAGTTAAAAGTGCATGCTATTGTCGGTATGTAACCAAGTTTTTCTCACACTCTACCGCCAAAGACTCGATCTCCTCATTATCGATTTCTGTGAGAATTCGCAAACATTTTCTTATTTTCGATTTGCCGACAAATCTGGTTGCCAGCGTCCGGTGATGTTATTCCATAGAGAGGCTGGGAGGCGGTTCCGTTAACGTCTCTAGCTTTCCCTTCTTCTGCTTATTCACTGCACTGCAGGCAGGAACTATCTTACAAGCCGTTCGCAATTGCGAGGCCAACGCTGAGATTTTCCCGCCATGTATGCTGCCGTTCTTCAACCGCCGGGTATCACACATGCCACTTGTTCTATCCTGCGAAGCCTGGGGTCTACAATCGTGAATTTAGGCGAAAGGCCAGAACCAAAATTGGAGTTACCTGTAGCAGCTACTTTACGGCAAACTCTACGATGCACTATAGATGGACGAGTCGATAATGAAAATCTTGATTCTCTTCAGTCGGTAAATTGCGCTTCGGATATTTTGCCACCCTTAGAGGAAATTCCTACGGTAGTGGTGAGACACAAATTGCTTGCACTTACGTTCTCTTCTGTCTCGCTTTCGTTTAAGTATACCAATGGGAAGGACCAGCTTTGGGCCTACTCCCCCGCGAAAAGGTTGATGTAGGCCCTAAGGCAAAGCACAACTATTTACTACCCACCACCAATATATTGTGATATTGACAAAGACTACAGACGAAAAGGCGACGAAGAAAGCCAAATTGGAAATTCGTCCACAGGCAATCGCTATTTCTAGCTGCCATACGTGCCATACGTCAAAAGCTGACCAAACCTTAAAGTTCTGGGCCCAGGTGTCACGGAAGCACCTAGAAAACCGGTTATAAAATTCATCCTAGGCAAAACTGATTTCTTTTGTAGTGAAAGCTCACTTAGGAAGTTCGTTGCAGTGCGTACTCAAAAGCTTGAGATCTATATAAAGGCCAAAGATCTCAATAAAGTGATATCCGATGGAAAAATCGGGACACTGTTTTGAAAGAACAATTTAAGTTTGAAAAACTTGGAGAATCTATCGTAATTTTATGCAAATCCTGTGGTGGCACTCAAACGCCTAGAATGCGATTACTAATGGAGGTAGTGTAGAAACCATTGGTGGCCAGAGAACAGACCTGAGTATCCCTTCATTGCGGGACTCCCTCTCTAGATCCTCACCTTGATTTAACTGTTGATTCTACCGCATTGAATGAGATACTTCAAAGACTTGTTTGGAAGGTGCGCCACAGCGGAATTAACCAGTCGGATCGACGGAGAAGATGTGCACCGTCAAGGGTTGCATTAGCGACCTAGATTGGAAGGAGTTGCAGGATAACTGAACAAATTCAGAACCGTAGTTGCAAACGCCAGAATTGACAAAAGCATTGCCTGCGATAAGAAAAACAAGTTCGTTCGAATAAATCTCCATCATTGCAGACTGGCTCAAGATTCACTTGCACAGACCACGAATTCAAGTTGGAAATTACGATCAGAAGTAAACCCTGCAAAAACGTGAAGAATGTATGGGTCACAGATTCGACTAGTGTATCGACGATATGAATGTGTGGTCGCAAGCATGAGTAGCCTGAGTAAATTGGACAGAACTTTCTGTCCAGTCAAATATAATGCTGGCTAACGAAAGTGATATTACAACATCTCGGGAAGGACGCTCCAGTTCGATAGTAGGTCTGACTATTATAAGCTTACGCTGGAGCGTAATTCATCCTAATGTATTAGCAACGCCATAGTGAACTATTAAGGAGCCACAGTGCACACAACTTAGCAGACCAGAATGTCCAAAGCCATAACCAAAGAAGACGTCCGGTTGGCCTGCAAAACCCATGGATGGTCAAACATCTCCACGGAGAGCGGTAAATAGGAAGAATTAGGGCTAAAGAGAGAGCGTCGCAGAAGCCTCAAGCTAGCTATCTGCTCAGAGGCGGAGATCAACCTCTGAGGGACTGTTTATCGAGTTGTGACGGCACGACTAAGAAGTCAATTATATATGCGCTCTACTCTTTTCCTGAAAATTATCCAACGAGAAAAAAGTGCATTAAAGACTTCAAGACATGTTTAGATAGATCGGCAAATTCCCGCAGCTCCGGAGGTGAACCATTATTAAAAATCTTCAGTAGAGCAACAAAGCTCCAGTTTCATTATCATCACACTTAATCCTCTCCAAAACGAACACAAACATCCACGGCGAAGAAGAGTCCAACCGGAACGGAAAACAGCCCTCTAGCCCCCCAACGATCACGCCGTATGTTTCGGACAGACATGTTAACTTAATTATCCATTGATGATATACCCCCTTTAAAGGCATTCATTTTGTTTTATTTATAATAATACTCCTAAATTTCAGATGGGTACATTAGCCGGAAATTTGTCGATCAAGCATCAGCACAAGGAATTCCCCTCAGACATTTTTATATTGCTTGAAACATTGAACGCCAAATTCACTATAATGGGCCTGGATGGCAAGACGACTACGTCTTCAGTATTGAACTACTTACAAATGGATATGAGTAAGAAGATCTTAACGAAAATCATCATTGAGGCAAAGCCAGTGGATCAGTACCTCTTCAATTCATATAAGGTAAGAAGGGTCATTCAAACAAAACCAACTTTTCTTAAGGTTTCCTTCAATGTTTTTTACGCGAACCTACATGCCAAAAACTCCGGCCTAAGCCATATTAACATAACATTAAGGAGGCTCATGGGAAGAAGTAATATTTTTTTTTGAACTCATTTTCAGATATATGATACTTTTGATTAATTAATTACTTTTGATTCTACATCTGATTTTAGATAATGCCCCGAGCACAAAATGCTCATGCATTTGTCAATGCCGGATTTCTCCTAGAAATGGCGAATGATACCGTTAAATCAGCGCGTATATGCTTCGGTGGCATTAATCCAGACTTTATTCACGCTTATCAAACCGAAAAATTTTTGGTTGGCAAAAACCTCTTCTCAAACGAAACTATTCAAGGAGTAATGACGGAACTCGAAGCCGAAATTAACCCCGATTGGGTTCTTCCTGACGCTTCTCCCGAATATCGCAGAAAACTAGCTTGTGGACTATTTTACAAGTTCATCTTAGGGGTTGCTCCTCAAGATATTGTAAAAGAACAGAATAGATCCGGTGGAGACATTCTTCGCCGATCGCTATCAAGTGGAACGCAGATTTATGATACTCGCAAGGATATGTATCCTGTAACAAAGCCAATACGCAAAATTGAAGCGATTGCGCAATGTTCTGGAGAAGCTTTTTATATGAATGATTTGCCTCCGTTACCGGGAGAAGTTTGGGCAGCATTTGTTCATGCAACGCAAGCTAACTCGCGAATCGCGAAGATCGATGCTAGTCCTGCCTTGAATATACCCGGAGTAGTAGCCTTCTATTCGGCAAAAGACATTCCAGGGACAAACTCTTTCATTGAGAAAGGCATGTTTGGATTCGATGAAGAAGAATATATATTCTGTGACGATCTGGTCCAGTTCCATTCACAACCGTTGGGTGTGATTGTTGCGGAAACGGCCGACATAGCTAAAGCAGCGAGTGAGAAGGTTAAGGTCCTTTATGAAAAGCTGAGTGGTTCGGTAATGCCTACGATGCAGGACGTTTTCGAAAACAAAGCCTTCCATAGAATCTCTGGCGTGACGGAATCCGAAAATTATAAAGAAAGTACATCCCCCCTGGAGGGCACGAAACATATTCAGAGTAACTTCGATATAGGAAGTCAGTATCATTATACCATGGAACCGCAGACGTGTGTCTGTATCCCGACAGAGGATGGCTTGGACGTTTACTCGGCCACACAGCATATGGATTTGACACAATCAGCAATTGCCAAGTGCTTGGATACTACAAAGTCTAAAGTGTTCTTGCAAGTAAGGCGGTTGGGTGGTGGGTATGGCTGCAAGATTTCTCGGGCTTCTCAGATCGCTTGTGCCTGTGCAGTGGCAAGTACGCTTTTGAACAGGCCCGTTCGATTTGTACAGAGCCTGGAATCTATGATGAATGCCGTTGGGAAACGATTCGCGTGCCACTGTGATTACACAGTTGACGTCGACGATAAAGGGAAAATAGTAAAACTCACGAATTCGTTCTATGAAGATTGCGGATGCACCGTCAACGAGAGTCCTGTGAATTATTTGTCCACATGGACAGTTTCAAACTGTTACGATGCAGATGGAAATTGGAAAATTAGTGGAAAGACAGTAAAAACAGATGCACCTAGTCATACTTGGTGCAGAGCACCAGGAGCACTGGAAGGAATTGCAATGATCGAGAATATCATGGAACATATTGCTTGTGAAACTCAGCAGGATTCCGCTGACGTACGATTGCGGAACCTGAAACCAGGCACTAAAATGGAAACTTTACTGCCCGAATTTCTCACAAGCACGGAATATAAGGCACGCAAAGAGGAAATAATAAAATTTAATGAACAGAACCGTTGGCGTAAGCGTGGTTTAGGCCTAGCTTTAATGAAATATCCTACTCATTATTTCGGCACGCAACCCGCTACCGTTAGTATCTATCAAGGAGACGGCAGCGTGTCGATAAGCCATGGTGGTATCGAAATGGGACAAGGATTAAATACCAAGGTCGCACAAGTTGCCGCATATGTTCTTGGTGTTCCACTAGAAACGATTCGAATTCATCCTTCAGACAGCTTTAATGGCGCCAATGCCACAGTGACTGGTGGCGGCGTTGGTAGTGAGACAGCTTGTTACGTAAGACCTTTACTCCACTTTAATATTTGCTTTGTTTAACATGTTTCCTGGTTTTTCAGGCGGCGAAAAAGGCTTGTGAGGAATTGCTTTTAAGAATGCAACCCGTTCGCGATACTATGGAAAATCCCACTTGGCTAACACTTGTTCAGAAATGCTGGAGCTCCAACATATCGCTAACAGCGTCACGATCACATAAGGCAGGAGACTTGCAAGTTTACGACGTATGGGGTCTTTGTTTATCTGAAATAGAAGTGGATATTTTAACTGGAAATTTAGTCATAAAGCGTGTGGATATTTTAGAGGATACTGGGGAAAGTTTAAGTCCCATAATCGATGTGGGACAAATCGAGGGTGCTTTTATAATGGGGGTCGGGTATTGGTTAACGGAAAAGTTGGTTTTTAATCGGCAATCTGGAGAGCTCCTTACTAACCGCACTTGGACTTATAAGCCACCGGGTGCTAAGGACATACCGATTGACTTTAGGATTACATTGCTGCAAAATAGTCCAAATCCTGCAGGCTTTCTAAGATCGAAAGGTAACGAAAATCAATGAATCATCTAATGATTAATATGAATACAATCAAAATCTTTTAGCTACCGGCGAGCCTGCATCATGTCTTGCTATCTCCGTCCTCTTTGCTTTGAGACATGCACTGGATTCTTCAAGAGCGGATGCAGGTATAACTGAGAAATGGTTCCATTTGGGAGCGCCGTCCACCCCAGAAGATACCGTATTAAATTCGGGAACGTCGGTGGAAATGTTCACATTAAATTAATTATTTCTTTTATATCTTTTCCTTTTGCATGGCTTTCTATGATTACTATTTGATTTAAAATAAAGTTTACGGAATTTCTGGTGAAAATGATTTCAATAAATTTAGATCACAAAAGAATTATTGATTGATTGTTAATTGGACTAAACTAATTTGAAGACAAATTGTGGGTTGCCTACCTGCAAGTTTCGAATTTTCTTATTTCCGTAACATTAATAACACTTCGCATAGGGGCTGAGTTAACGGAATAAAACGTACGCAAACTGCTTCGACATTGGGATTGCTTTTTCCAGGCAAAAATTCCAGTGATAAAGGTTTGGTCTTCATTTACCACAGCCCCTCAGAGAAATGGAAACACTAGATTCAGTACGCGCCGGTTCCGAGATGGGTCTGCCCAATAGTGGCAAAACATACCTGCTGTGGATGGAAAACAAAGTCTGCGTAACCTGCCCGAATATATTTGCAAAGATTTTGTCGCTATCGAAACTGCCTTGGTCAAGCGGATGAAATTGCCGGCCATGTCCCAAAAGAACTGCCACTGGGAAACATGGGACGGATTACTAATTTAAGGGGGAAACGTGCTGTTAAACCGTTTTTGGCATCTTCACTTTTTACAGGCTTTGGTAGAAAAACATTTGAAGATTACCTGCTCAAAATTTTAAATCGATATTTACTTTCATTTTCACTTTACAGCCTTTAGAAGCAAGTGCAGTCTTCTTGTGTCTCTGTGGCATTACAAACTTTAAACGGTTTTTTTTCGAAACACACTTTTCTGATCCGGGTCGTAATAATTCGGAAAAATGACTCGTTCGTTCTACTTCAAATTTGTAATGTATATTTATAAATCATTTATATCCACTATATACTTGCTTTGCAATGGTCCATTAAGAGATGTTCACCATGATTTAGAACCTTATAACATCTAGAAAATGTCCACCTTTCGTTAATCTTAACGACCATATTAAGTTGAGACTTTTCAGGGCTAATCCACACTCTTTGTTACTATGTATATGAGAAGTGGCAGTGCATGGGCCACACATTGTAAAAAGGGTGAAAACTCCATTCCAGGTTATGTCATGCAATCGAACAAGCATTTCCAAGATGATCGACGAGTGATAATCCCAAGAGATACGTAATGCAGAACAATGAAGGAAGAGGGCAAGTTCCTCGTAAAATCAAGAGGAGAGGATAGAAATGAAGCAGGTTGCCTCGCGGCGCATCTTTATTGAGTAAAATTAACTTACAAAACTCTCCCTGTTCTGAACCCGAACTGCCTTGGGGATAACTCCCCGGCAGCACAGATCGGTTGACCGAGTCTACTCCTGATAAGTTTTTCGAGGACTTTCTCGCCCAGTATACACAGCAGCTCCGCATCTTCTTTTCCCTTGCTGATCAGCGCGAGTCTCACTTTCTTGCAGCAACAAGGAAAAATGCCCTCCTAGAAGCCAGCGTTCAGCGCCTGAGCAGCAAGTCTGGCCGTTAGCGGAACACCATTTTTAAGGTTTTGTGTAAACACAAAACCTTATTAAAATCGGTTTACTGTCTGTCTGTCTGTCTGTCTGTCTGTCTGTCCGTCTGTCTTTTTTTTTTTTTTTTTTGAGGAGGAGGTGGAAATCTTCAAAAGACACTGGCCTGGACACGCCAGCGTGTGGAATTTTTACCCACTAAAACCACCCCCGACTCCCTCCAAGCCCCGTGGAACCACCGTACGGTATTACATCACAGGGCGGAGTCAGCTCATTTCAGCTTCGTCCCCTTTCGTCTCTACGCGGCGTACATAACCGCGCTTTTCTGATCTCCTCTGCCTTTCGCAGTTTGCTCTGGATAGATACGACCATGGAGTTGATCGCATCCCAGTCTTCCTGACATGTTAGCATTCTTCGTACCAGATTCTCTGGCACAAGCACCTCTCCTAGAGTCTCCTCTAGGCTCTTCCTTTCCTCCACAAACCTTGGACAGTGGAAGAACACATGCTCTGCGTCCTCTGGGACTCCATCGCAGTTTGGACAATGGGGTGAGGTATCCAGTTTAAACCTGAACAGGTACTGGCGATATCCTCCATGCCCCGTGAGAAACTGAGTAAGATTATAATTAATCTTACCGTGCCGTCTCTTCAACCACTCCTTGATGGCAGGGATGAGCCTGTGTGTCCACCGACCCTTTCCCGAGCGTTCCCAACGCTCTTGCCATCTATTTAACGATCTCTCCCTTTCGGCGTTCTTCGTCTGCGATAAAGGAGAGATAGACTTCGCATTATATATATTCGTCATCTCGTCTGCCAAGATGTCAATGGGCATCATTCCAGAAATGACGAATGCTGCATCATCTGAGACAGTCCTGAATGCCGAGCACACTCTTAGGGCTGTTCTTCTGTAGACTGAACTCAGTTTGTTACCGTTAAATGTAACCTGCAATGCCTTTCCCCAAACTGGAGCTGCATAGAGTAGGATCGAACTCACTACCCTCGCTATAAGCAACCTGGAAGCATGCCGTGGCCCTCCCACGTTCGGCATCATTCTTGCCAGGGCCACACTCGCAGTGGATGCTTTGTCATAGACATACTGCACATGTGCTTTATAGCTAAGCTTCCCATCTATCATCACTCCCAAGTATTTGATCGCAGGCTTAGAAGTGGTAATATGATTCCCAATTTGAATACGGGCAAAATTTCTTTTACGGCGCTTGGTGATAAGGACCGCTTCCGTTTTTTCCTCTGCAAGTGTCAGACCAGAACTCTCAAGCCAACCCTTAACAGCACTGATCGCTTCGCATGAGTATAACTCAGCATCTTCGAGATACTTTGCGACAACAACCAGCGCTATATCATCGGCGTAGCCCACCACCGTGGCTTCCTCCGGAAGGGGAAGATTAAGAACATCGTTGTACATGATGTTCCACAGCAGTGGGCCCAGTACGGAGCCCTGTGGGACACCCGCGGAGACAACGTACTCTTGGGGTCCGTCATCGGTGTCATACCAAAGCCTCCGTTCTTGTAAATAGCTGTTGATAATAGCTGCAAGATAAGCGGGAACACCAATCTTCGCCAGAGATTCCCGTATTAGCCTCCAATTGGCCGAATTGAATGCATTTCTCACATCCAGGGTCACCACTATGCAGTATTTGCTAGTACTGCCCCTTCCGTGGATTGCATTTTCGGCCAAGCCAGTAACCATTTTGATGGCATCAATGGTTGATCTGGCTTTACGGAACCCATACTGCCGATCTGAGAGACCTCCCTGGCTCTCAACAACCGGGAGTAATCTATTATAGATTACTTGCTCTAGCATTTTGCCCACAGTGTCCAAAAGACAAATAGGTCTGTAAGAGGTTGGCTCACCTGGTGGTTTGCCAGCCTTAGGCAGTAGCACCAACTTCTGTCGTTTCCATGATGTAGGAAATATTCCCTCGGACATGCACGCTTCGAACAACTCAGCGAACATGTTCGGTCTGGATTTCACGGCAAGCACGATCCAGACCCGGAGCTTTATTATCTCCTATCCTAGTGCAGATCTCCAGCAGCTCGTCACTGGTGACTGGCGGTATTGCCGTGTCGTTCAGAGGTCGCTGGAAGCTGTCTACGCCCTCCTCTTGCTGAGGGAATAGCCCCTGGATGATTTCTAACAAGAGTGTAGGACACGTGATCTGCGGAGATGATCGGCCTCTGAATCGCCCCATCACGATTCTATAGGCGCTCCCCCACGGGTTTACGTCTGCTTCTAAACAGAGCTCCTTAAAGCATTCCCTCTGGCTCCGTTGGATGGCGAGCTTGAAGGTTTTGCGGGCTTCCTTATAGGCGCGCTCTTTTTGCCCTTGGTCAATTCTGCCTACCGCTCTTTGAGCCGCTCTTCTGGCTCGGTGACAAGCTGATCGAAGGCTGCCCAGTTCAGCATTCCACCAGTAGTTTGGTCTTCTACTGGGGAATGAGCACCTCCTCGGCATGGACGCGTCACACGCTTTGGCGATGCATTCGGCCACATGGACAACTCGTTCCGTAGAGGCGCCTGCTTTATTAGGTTGGTCTAACCACACCTCCGTGAAGGTCTGCTCATCCAGAGCTTTAGCGGACCAGCCTGACATCTTTCTCGGTTTCGGGCATGATGATCTTATGCCCGGTGACTCCACCCATAGCCCAAAGAAGATTGCCTGGTGATCGCTGTGGGTGTAGTGGTTGCTGACACACCAAGACATACCACGTGCCAGTGCAGGGCTGACAAAAGTTAGGTCTACGATTGAGGTAGACCCCCCTTTCTGAAAGGTGTTTACGCATCCTTCGTTGGCCAGAACGACATCCAACTGTGCGAAAGTGTCTAATAGACTGCGGCCCCTTGCATTTGTCTCTCTGCTACCCCACTCACGGGCCCAAGCATTGAAGTCACCAGCTATCACCCTTGGGCTACGACCCCTTGCGTCGAGAACAAGGCTGTCAAGCATTTCCTCGAATTCGGGCAGTGTGAGACTTGGTGGGGCGTAACAGCTGTACACATATACCCCGTTTATTTTCGCCCACACAAAGCCGCTGTATGTCTGATTCCCAGTACATTGGATGGCTTGTCGACCGCATGCCGCATGGTTTTTATAGGGTTCGCTAATGATGGCAATTTCCACCTCGGATTCGTAGATGGTCTGCTCGAGTAAATCTTGAGCGACCCTACAATGATTGAGGTTTATTTGAATAAACCTCATTTTTTCATTGAAGTCAGCGCCTTCCTAAATTCCGGGCATTTAGCACTTCCGGCAATATGCCGGTAATCCCGTCCCTCACTTCCTTCGCATAATAAGCATTTGGGGTCCCTATTGCACGCTTTGGCAATATAGCCTTTTTCCCCACACCTTCTGCATCGATCGGACCGATCAATGCCGCTGGTGCATGCCTTCGCAAAATGACCAAACGCGAGGCACTTGAAGCACCTCTTTAGAGAAATTTGCTCTCTCAGACGGCAAACAACCCATGCGATTCGAACCTTCCCGGCCGCCAATAACTTCTGCGCGGCGTCCACTGGCAATCGCAATGTGGCCGTCTGAGTATTGCCATAGGCTTTCCGCAAACTCACAATGGACTCTTCGGCAAGTTCCTCCAACTTGAATTGTTCCATCAAGGCAGTGCAAATTTCTCCTTTGGATGTCACTTCATCGAGATCCTTGCACTGTATATAGACCTCATGTTTTTGGGTCCGTACTGTGACATTCTCCCCAAGTGAGCTCTTAACCTGAGCTCGGAAGCCATCAGTTTTCCCCAAGCTGGTTTTTTTCAGTTCAAACATGAGGTCACCCTTTTGGGTCCTTCGAATCTTGCTGACATTTCCGCCTAGATCTTTTAGGTCGGGGTCAGCTTTGACCTTTTTCAGTATCTCTGCGTAAGACAAACTTCCATTGCTGGAGATTACAATCGCTTCTGGGCGAATCCGCACTTTTGCCTTTTTCTTCGTCTTTTTCCTAACTACTTTGGTCCAACCACCTTTTTCATTCCCCTTGGATTTCGTCGAGTCGATTGCCGTAGCTCGCATTTGGGGGACCTGCTTTCTCTCTTCGGTGCCTTTAGTTCCGTTTTTCCAAACTGTTTGCATGGCTTTTTTCCTCTTAGGCGCCTGTTGACTTCCCAGAGGATCCACATCTCCTTCCCGCACTCTCTTGTTTGGTGGCAGGCCGATTGCAACACGATTAGGTGTCACTTGGGTCGCTTGTGACACTGTTGGGGCAACAGATTTCGACTTGCCCTTGGAATTTTGTTCCTCCTGCTGCGATTTGTTGTAGAGCACTCTAATTGCTCTCACCATATTTTTTATGGCTTGGTGGACGTTGTGCTTGTCCTTGATGAACTCAGACAGCTCCACTATTTTTGCACCAAGCTGTGTGAAGGGTAATTCCTCTGCTTCAGGGCTCTGCTCTTCATGATGATTCCTAACCAGATTGCTACTTTTAAATACTCCTTCACATTTGGCATTCATTGACATTCCCTCCGTTTTATCTTTTTTGATGTTTGGCATTGGCGGAGATCTCAAAGTTGACGAACTTCTTCTGAATGGGTCCTTTTCCTGGTCCTGGAGTACCTCCTGTTGCTGCTCCTTTTGAATATGTGCGGTCGATGTTGTTGCTGTTGTCCAACGATCTGCTTTCAATTCACCCTTCTTCGGTTTTGTTACTGGTGTCCTTGGTAGAGTGGTACTTCGCTTGAACACATCATTTTCCAAATCTAAAACACTTGTAGCATTAGATGCCACGGTGGCCAAGTTGTCCACCACCGAGGCACTGCGGTCGAGGGATATCGAGGGCCGGGAGCCCGCTTGCTCACTCCCAAAAGCCGCCGGTACTGGGGTTCCGAGCTCCTGCACCGTAAGTTTACTCCTTCTCTCGTCTTCCATGGTGGTTTTATGTTGTGGGTATCCTTCCCATAGCCATTTTGGTCCACGCACCAGAGATGAGCAAACACTAGCCCATACACAGTCAGAAAAGAAAAGTGCATGAACACATATTTACACATCAATAGGTATGCCCCTATCCGCCACCTGGGGTCGCGCCTGATGGGAGATCTGGCAACTCCTCACTCCTCTGTCTGTCTGTCTGTCAGTCTGTCCGTCACACGCATTTTTCTCGGAGACGGTTATAGCGATTGACACCAAATTTGGTAGAAAGGTGGGAACTATCAACCCCCACGCATACAGTGAATTACATCCTTTTACGTCGAATTTAAGGGGGGGTCCCCATACATGCAAAAGGGGGGTGTAAAATTTTTTTTCATCAAATATAGTCATGTGGGGTATCAAATTAAAGGTCTCGATTAGTACTTCTCAAAGCCGATCTTAGTTTTGACATTCGTTCGAAGGGTGGGGAGGGCGGGGGGTTGAAAGTGATCACTTCTTTAAGGGGGCCATTTTCAGAAACTGCCAAACCGAAAAATCTGAAAAAAATCAGGAGGCTGCCACTATATGGTGCCTGGGCTCCGAAATACCTTCCATGCCGATATCTGTTTAAATAAAGTTAATAATAGTATATTACTACATTTTTTTGTAATTGGTTAGAAACCCCCCTTAGGTTCATCCTAGTACCATGAAATTTTGCAGTGATATAGGCTATAATATAGAACATGATCTCACCAAGTTTGGTGGAAATCGGACTATTACTAACAAAGTTATAATACCTCAAATTTGTTGCTTCTTTGAAAATTGAAGACTATGAATGTCAATATCACCCGAAAGTGGATACTCTCACATAATATATGGATATATTACGTGCTACGTACTAAGAAATACACAAAACCTTTCGTACCAGAAGCATCCAGCTTCCGGTTTCCCGACTTGTATAAATTTCACCGGGATACCACTAAGGCTTCACACCTGCTTGTTTTCCATGGTGAGGACTCTCTCATTATGAAAAAGGAGCAATCCTCGACGTTTTCCGCGCTATTCATATCAACCCGTACGGGATGTCAGGGAAATAATGCCGATACAATGCAGTCCATTTGGTCGGTACTTAGTATGCAGAACTTCCGAAGAGATCCGAATTTCCTAGTAGCAAGCTTATAGCCAAGTCCCCACGGGTCCTTATTCACCTCGTTGACCAAGTTCTCCCAGCTGTGGCCTTTACTTTTATTTATCGCGCTGCGGAGTGTCCCTTTTACTGATCCATACCTCGCCTTTATGACGCATGCCTCCTGAACGGAGTGTAAACGACGGAGCTCATGACACTCGCTCGTAAGTCGGCAATTTCTGCTGTCCACCAATACATAGGTTTGTCACGGTTGGTGCCCTGCCGGGCCATGGAATCTCGCAAGCTGTCGTTGTCATGTCCACCACTGAGTTTACGAGCGCCGGGTTGATGCACGCCTGCAAGTAGCATCAACCATTTCAAACACGATGAACTGGTGATCACTTGCCGAAAAGTTTTCCAGAACTAGCCACCCGTCCACTGATGGTGCCACAGATTCCAGCGCAGAAGTAATGTCAGGAATGCTTCCTTCGCAGGCTGGGCGCCGAAACGTTGGAATGAATGCGGTTTTTAAAACTACCAGCCCGGTTCTCGCCGCTTTTTCCTAGATCCGTTTCCCTCTGTAGTCCGGTTGAGGTATGTCCTATTCAAGGGCGCTAGTATTAAAATCACGGCCTACCAGAATTCACACCTCTGTGCCTAAAACGTCCGGTACTGTCTTATTCGGCGAAGTCGAACATCGGTCGTCTCGAACCCAGATGGTAATAGTACCCCATAAGCCAAGATGCTATGAAGCCGGGTCCCTGTTCCAGTATTGTTTGCTGATTAGCAGTAGAATAGCCTTTACCTCCACACTCATTTACGCTAGCAGCTGGAGGTGCATGATTCTTTGTAGAATGCAGATCATGCTATTCAGGCCCTTGCCCTTTGTAGTTCCGCCTTAAAGATTGGACGCCACCCCGAGCCCGCAGTGTGTGCGATGCTCTCAGAGGACGCGCCACTATCCCTGCAGAGAACACAACTTTCACTTTCATTGCAGGTTTTCGCTTGGTGACCTTGCAATAACCGCTTGACCGCTTCGCAGAACGTACTCTTGCTGGTCGTCTTCGGGCCTAATTCGACGAGGACCCCACCACCCTTCGTTTTCCGCATGGAAGACACTTCTGCTCCGTTGTCTTCGGGTTTACCCTGTAGCGGATTTCACTGAGGACTTCCGCAAATGTTTTGCCTTCCTTCGTTTTAATGTGCAGAGCCGACGGTCTAGTCCTTCTTCGTTCATCGTCTTTTCTATTACTAGCTTTTGGTTTGTAGCCTCCTTGTCTTTGGATAGACGGGTTTCTGGCGCGTAGCCAGTTTCCATTTATCGTTCTTCGCCTTCTTTTTTTGGAGCCCTGGAAACTATTTTGATAACATCTCCATCGGGCACGTCTTTCGCTTTTCCCCCAGTTCACTTTGCGGTGAGCTATTTGCGATCCATTTGGCGCCACAAATGCTGAACAGGAAGACTACAGGGTGTTGGAGTTGCCGTCCCCGTACCGCCCGTCATGCTATTTAATAAAGTTTTCTTTTTATTTGGACGTCCCCATGTTATTTCGAGTATTTCAGCCATTGCTGCTTCTGTCACTGGTCGCTGCGGTGAGCGAAGCATTTTGGTGCTGTGCCAAAACTCAGTCACCTCTTTCTTCTTTCCTGCTATTTCGTCGTTTTTTTGTGTAACTAGATTTATTCTCCATGGAAATTTCACCAGCGCATCATGTGCATGGGAGCGACCCCTTAGGGGATCTGCTGAGCCCTTAGCATATCCGCAATTGTTCACTTGAAATTCTTCAACAATCAGACCGAACAATTCCTAAACTTCCTCATCTTGTGTTCTGGCAATTCCGACAGCGAAACCGCTTAATAATTTTGCTTGTCTGCACAAACTTGTCTCTCCGTTCAGAATGCTAATTACATTTACACGCCGTTAATTTTTTAAGATTATAGTCTCTTATCCGTCAAAGTACCAGTACAGCTTCGCCTTCCAAATTGTGTAATCTTTCACATTTCAATCAAGCAAGGAATGTCGCATCAACTTTTGCACCACTCCACTCCAACCTTTGTTATCCATTCAAAATCTCGCTAATTTTGCTTTGGTTGACCGCGGCCTTGAACTTGAAATTCAACCTCGGTGGTGGCAAGAGCAAAAACTGCACCGAATTTTTCCAAGTCATGAATCGTCTCGTTATAAATACTAATTCCCATTCGCCCGGGTCAAAAACAAACGTTGGAGAATATGTAGGATGAACAAGCCTTGGTGACAGCAAAATATCATTTTGCAATATTAGGAAATTGTTATCTTAAAATTTGAAGTATTTAGTCTTTGCATACGATCCAGCCGCTAACGTGTCCTGCACCGGCTGCAGGATCGTGTATGAATGCTTTCATAGTAAATGTATGGAAGAATTCTTCTGTGTCTGCCACGTTCATGTGCCTGTCTTATGCTGTAGACGCACCGCGCTGAATATGCTAGCTGCTGGGTCGTACGAAAAGAACTTAAGTGGAAGATGTTCAGATGCGTATAATTAATTTACATACAGGCGTGCATATGCATTTTTGGCTTTAATATGTACATTTGGAAATCTTGCAAGTTAGAAATATATGAAAGACAATATTGAATTTTTTGCTATGTATGAAAAGGGAAACGAGCATAGGAAGCCTCTCTAAGATGGACGCAGCATTTTTATATCTGGAGCGTGCAGCTTCCGATATTCTGACTTATTAAGGTTTGGTTGAAAACAAAAGCTTATTAAAATCCGTCTGTTTCGCACACGCAGAAACGGTTATACCTGTTGATATAAAATTTGGCAGAAAGACTGGCACCGTGAACCTCTACGCAAGCGGTGAATTACACTGAACTTAAGGCGGTGCACCTCAAAAAGGGGTGCAACATTTTAACGGAATGGCCACAAATGGCTTGCATCAAATAAAAGGTGTTGAAAAGTACTTTCTGAAACAGAATATAGCCATGTGGAGTATCAAATGAAAGGTCTTGAAGAGTACTTTCTGAAGCAGGTATTAGTTTCGACATTAGTTACAAAAGGGAGGAGTGAGGATGTCCAAAAAAAGGTCTAATACTTTGAGGATTGTTTCCCAGCAACCTACGCAAAAAATCTGAAATAAATATGATGTTCATGGTATCTGGGCTCCGAAATACTCTTCGTTTCGGTATCTGTTCAAATCAAGTTAATAACAGTATATTATTATATTTTGTAAAGTTCACCCCAGGTCCGCAAATTTTTATAATAATGTTGACTTAATATTATTACGTTAGGCCCAAATTGTCTCTTTCTACTTACTCCGTAGGAGATAAAATTTCAGTATCAGATTGAATTGAATAAGGGGTATATCCTCTATGGGCTACATATAAATGGAATCTTCATACCCGAAGTGTCGACCTTCCGAAGTGCCGACCTTACGATTTGTGTAAAGACTTGTGATTGGCTTATGATAAAACTAACCAACTGTTAATTTTCCGGCGGTTTTACTGGAAATCTTATTGTTTACAAGAACCACCTTTCCCCGCTTGCTGGTATACTCTAAATCCAGTTACAGTGGCCCTTAAGTGGATTTCGCGGCCGACTACTATTTCCCCGAATGATTGTAAGGATGTCGATAACTTCGGGTTCAAATATTTCTTTATTGTTTTCCAGGCAATAATATTTTTTACAAGGATTACATTTGTAATCGACAGGTGAGTGGAGTCAGTTATCTTATTGGTGAAAAATTATGAAACTTAGGTACAGATCAGTAATTACCTGATTAAAATGATATTCTGATGTATTAGGAATGTTTTTGAAATGTTTTATATATAAGCTCTGTATTTAGGCAACACCTTCCAATTACCATATTTACGTCAACGTTACTTTCAAAAATATCAAGAGTGATCTTTTTAAGGACGACTTGGTTCCAAGTACTTCTTCAGAAGTCTCCTGCGTGTTGTGGATTGAGATTGTTTGTCCGGTGTTGGAGGTGTTGCATGTCATTCACTCTTTTGATACGTGCAGGTGAAATTAAATCATACCTCAGATTTCTGCTTCACCGCCTAGAGGTAATTGGCATATCATTGGAGAGGTGGTAGTTTTCAGTGATGCGTTTTTGAGAGACGACTAATCTCGTTGGTCATTTGCTCAGCCCTTTTAGTTATATTTTATTTTAGGTCGTACATCCCTACCGCGGTAAAGTCCTCTTCAATATATCTATGATATTTAGTAAATTAGCAGCCGCAACGCGCCGCAGATATATATTTTCGGTGCACCGACTACACCAGCAACGAGAATAAACTGACAAATAAGACCAAACGTTTTCATGAATTCTGATGAACTGATAATAAAGCCAAACATTTTCATGAATTCTGACGTAATGTACGCTTGACAAAAGCAAATTAACCATTGTAATAGCCAAGGAAACAGAAGCTGCCTTAAATAATATTGATAGTCATTTTTAAGGTTTTGTGTGAAACAAAACCTTATTAGAATCGATTCGATGTCTGTCTGTCCGTCTGTCTGTCTGTCTGTCTGTCTGTCTGTCTGTCTGTCTGTCTGTCTGTCTGTCACACCCGATTTATTCGGAAACGGCTGAACCGATTGTCACGAAAATTGGTAGGAGTATGTAATCTGCCGTTCCCTTTACATGCAGCAACTGACGCCATTTTGTGTTAAGTTTAAGGGGGGCTCCCCATACATGTGAAAGGAGGGTGGAAAATTTTTTTTCATAAAATGTGGCCATGTGGGGTATCAAATGAAAGGTCTCAATTAGTACTTTTCGAAACTGGTTCAATATTTGATATTGGGTGAAACATAGGGGAGTGAGGGCTCAAAATATGACCCCTAAAAAGTGTAACAGGTCTCGTTCTCAGAACCTATCCAACCGAAAAATCTGAAAAAAATCACAGTGGTGCATCTCTACGAAATCTAGGCCTCAAAATATATCCGGTTCCGATATCTGCACAAATAAAGTTAATAATAGTATATTTCCACATTTTAGAAATTTACCCGGCACCCCCCTTATGTTCATCTCAGAAGTACAAAATTTGGCATGCATATAATGAAGAACATAGTGCACAGTTTGTTCAAGTTTGAAGAAAATCCAACTATTATTGACAAAGTTATAGGGGGTAAAGCTTTACCAGTTTTTGCGAATTTCGCGCACTCTTCATGCATGACTGCATGACGTCATCATCACATATCAATTCGTCAATACCACAACCAAATGAGTTCTTATGAATGGGGTCCCAAAGAATTATTTTGTTTTAGTTTTTTAGTCATTTGTATATGAATATCAATTGTGTATGTAGGTATATATTATAGTATATGCGTGCTAATGAACTTTGTGGGTAGTGTCTATTCAGAAATGTGGGTACGATCAATTTATATACGTGCATATATGTGTACGGTATTCGGAAATAGGCAGTTTGTTTGTTTAGGGTGAGCGTAATATCTATGGCTGAGTATGTTGGATTTGTAGCTATATACGGGTAGAAAAATGTGCGTTGAAATTTCTTAGATAAGATGAACACAAAACCTTTATACCCGAAGCGCGAGCTTCCGGTATTCCGACTTGTTTAAGGTTTTGTGTGAAACGAAACCTTATTAAAATCAATACAACGTCTATCTGTCTACCTATCTGTCAAACCCGATTTACTTGGAAACGACGAAACCTATTATCACAAAATTTAGTGGGAAGCCTTGGTCTACACTCTAAGCCCTGTCTGACATCATCACCGCATCAAGTGAACTTATATGAACGGCGGGGTCCATGGGGACATTTTAGTTTTCCCTTCATCGCTTATTTTAGTTATTTGAATATCAGTATCAATTACTCGAGGCAGACATGTTTGCAAACATATGTGTTAATGAAATTTGTGAGTAGTATATAATAAGGTGGACATGTTTGTACGTTAGTACCAGCGGTAATTAATTTACCCCATATATGTATACTTTTAAACGCGGAGTAAACTAGAGATGCGTGGAGTTGCGTTAGATCAATTTAGATATGTACATAAATATGTATGCACAGTATCAGTTAATAATATTTATGCCTTTAATATGTGTGCATATACATATGTATATCTTGTAGTTTGGGCATATATGAAGGAATATTTTGCATTCTGCTTATGTACGAATGGAAAAAAATACAATCTTTTCTACCCAGTCTCTTATCACTTATATATTTCCTAGACGGTGTCCGGATTTCAATTTTGCTCACTGTATATCCGCACTCACTTTCTAATTTATTTATCAGCTCTCACCGCTCGATTTATATTATAATCCCCGAATCACGGTCAAAAGAACTCTTTCAAGGTATCCCTTGTTTGCCGGGTATCGCTCGACTGCTCGAGCCCCGCTTCCAACCCGGTCAAACAATATAAAAAAATTAAAAACAAAAAAAGAGAAAAACGAAAAAGACTATTGCAAAGGTCTAGGCTGCAGAATTTTAGAAAAATTCTGGGCAACTAGCACTTCAAAATAATGGGAACATTCTCAAATGGACTGAGAGAAGTACGAGCTATTCAGCGGAACAAATAGCATCAGCTATGATCTGGAGTGCTACCTCGACGATGTGGTCACATTCATCGGAATGATGCAGAACCAGGACCAGAAGGCGTACCTATTAGGAGTAGCACTTAAGAAAATCCAAGGAGCAGTAAAAGAAGAATTAAGCAAGTTGACGGACAAAAGATGGAAAACTTGAAAAGAGCGTTAATCACGGCATTCGGCGCCAAAGAACAATATAACAATGTATAGGTTTCCTCAAGCCCATGAAATCGAAGTGTAATCGGAAATCGATGAAATGTTGAAGCATTATATAGTAGTAAGTATAATTCAACATTCAAAATCTCCGTATCTCTCTCCAATTTGGGTTGTACCGAAAAAGATGGACAATTCCTAAAAGCAAAGGTAGCGTGTAGTTATAGACTACCGCAAATTCAACGAAGTTACCGTTGAAGGTAGATATACAAATCCGATCATGGAAAGTTTTTCTGACAAATTAGATAATTTACCACTTTAGACATGGCAAAGGGGGTTTTTTTAATAAAAGGAGAGAACAGGCCAAAACTGTCATTCTGAAAACAAAAAAGTAAATTAAAAGCTTCCTTGGAATCACCATGTATTATGTATAGTAAACCCATGTGTACAAATAGCATTACCTTTAACCAAGTGCCTCAAACAGGATGGGAAAATTGATATCGGTGCTCATTATTGAAGTACAGGGCAACATATATACCCATCTCCAAAAACAAGAAGCTTTTCGAGTGCCACGCTAGAGGATGTGTGGACTATACCACAGTTCGTAAACTAGGATTATTAAAAAATTGTAAATTGTTGTGGTTTTCCCGTCTTCTAACACGGCGCGACGGATTACAATTATCCTAGTTTGCAAACCGCAGAAATGTGTTCTCAAGAAACCGTGAAATTTTCAAAGAATTCCGTTCGATACAGTTATGGTGGCACTCGATTTCCAACATGCAGTTTCTAGAAAACCTCATTTAGAAGTTAGAGTGTGATAATTAATCATAAAATCTTAACTGACATTTAATCTACTATACCTAGCCCACAAATATTCAGTTTCTTCAAAAAACAAATGTGAAGGCTTGACGTCAATTCTTGCTCTTTTAATGAAATCATTCAAACGTGGGATCGGTTAATTTGTAATATGGTAATATACTATTATTATTAACTGAATTTGAGCAGATATCGATGTGGAGGGTATTTTGAGGTGTGGACACGATATAGAGGCAGTTCCATGATTTTTTTCAGTTTTTTCTGTTGGGTAGTTTCTGAGAATGAATCCGTTAAAGAAATCACCAATTTCCACCCCTCCCACTCATCGCCTTTCTAACAAATCTCAAAACTAATACCGGCTTCGAAAAGTTCTAATCGAGACCTTTGATTTGGTGTCCCACATGATTATATTCGATGAAAAAAAAATTCTACACCCCGTGTTTGCATATATGCCCCGCCCCCCTTAGTCTCAACGTAGAAGGATATCACTCACTGCATGTCTGGGGTTCACAGTTCCCACCTTGTTACCAAATTTGGTGTCAATCGGTATAGCCGTTTCTGCGAAAAGCGTGTAGTGACAGACAGACAGACAGGCATTAAACCAACTTTGAAAAGGTTTTGTTTTGCAAACAAAACGTTAAAAAATAAAGTATCATTTTACTAGTCGCACTGTCGCAGTACCCTATATTGGAACATATAAAAATCTCAACCACTCAGATACAAGGTAAAATATTCACACCTGTACTAAGGTGAAACCAATTAAAATTTGGATGGGTCAAGTTGCAAAGACAAACCTTATTAATATATGGAGCAAAACGAGGAGAAATATATTCAGAAACTGAATCGAAAAAAAGGAGAAATACAAGGAATACCCACACAACTATGCTTTCATAAGAAATTATGTAACAAAACCAAACAAATGGCAACCTAATTATTACAAACAAGAGGCAATTCTAAACAAGTCGGAATATCGGAAGCTGGCGCTTCAATGTTGTGCTCATCTTTAGTGAGAAACTTTCTATGCATATTTCCATTCGTATCTGGTTAAAAATCCGAAATATTTCTTCATTAAAGTTTTGTGTGAAACAAAACCTTATCAGAACCGATTCGATGTCTGTCTGTCCATCTGTCAAGCTTTTTTTTGAGGAGGTGGAAATCTTCAAAAACCACTGGCCTGAATATGCCAGCGTATGGGTAATCGCGCTTTTCTAGTCTCCTCTGCTTTTCGCAATTTGCTCTGGATAAATACGACCATGAAGTTAATCGCATCCCAGTCTTGCTTACATGCTAACATTCTTCGCACCAGATGGTACGAGCACCTCTCCTAGAGTGTCCTCTAAGTTCTTTCTTTCGTCCACAAACCTTGGACAGTGGAAAAATACATGCTCTGGATCCTCTGGGGCTCCATCGCAGTATTGACAATCGGGTGAGGTATCTAGTTTAAACCTGAACAGGTACTGGCGATATCCTCCATGCCCCGTGGGAAACTGGGTAAGATTATAATTAATCTCACCTGCAATGCCTTTCCCCAAACTGGAGCTGCATAGGGCAGGATCGAACACACTACCCTAGCTATAAGCAAACTGGAAGCATGCCGTGGCCCTCCCACGTTCGGCATGATCCTTGCTAGGGCCACACTTACAGTGGATGCTTTATCATAAACACACTGCACGTGTTGCTTACAGCTAAGCTTGCCGTCTACCATCACTCCCAATTATTTGATGGCAGGCTTAGAGATGATGATTTGATTCGCAATTTGAATACGGGCAAAATTTCTTTTACGGCACTTAGTGATGAGAACCACTTCCGTTTTTTCCTCCGAAAGTGTCAGACCAGAACTCTCTAGCATCTTCAAGGTGCTTTGCGACCACAACCAGCGCTATATCATCGACGTAGCCCACCACCGAGGCTTCCTCCGGGATGGGAAGATTAGGCATATCGTTGTACATGATGTTCCACAGCAGTGGGCCCAGTATGGAGCCCTGTGGAACTCCCAGAGAGATAATGTACTCTTGGAGTCTGTCAGCAGTGTCATACCAAAGCCTCCGTTCTTGTATTGTTGACAATAGCTGCAAGATAAGCGGGAATACCAATCTTCGCCAAAGATTCCCGTATTAGGTTCCAACTGGTCGAATTGAATGCATTTCTCACATCCAGGGTCACTACCACGCAATATTTACTAGTACTACCCTTTCCGTGGATTGCATCTTCAGTCAAGCCAGTAACCACTTTGATGGCATCAATGGCTGATCTCGCTTTATGGAACCCATACTGCCGATCTGAGAGACCTCCCTGGCTCTCACCAACCGAGAGTAATTTATTATAGATTACTCGCTGAAGCATTCTGCTAACAGTTTCCAAAAGATAAATAGGTCTTTAGGAGGTTGGCTTACCTGGAGGTTTGGCAGTCTTAGGCAGTAGCACCAGTAACAGGAAATATCCCCTCGGGCATGCACGCTTCGAACAACTCAGAGAGCTGAGTTGTTGCTGGAAGCTGTATATGCCCTCCTCTTGCTGGGGGAGTAACTTCTGGGTAATTTTTAACAAGAGTGAAGGGCACGTGATCTGCGGAGATGATCGGCCTCTGAATCGCCCCATCACGATTCTATAGGCGCTCCCCCACGGGTTTACGTCCGCTTCTGAAGAAAGCTCCTCAAAGCTTTCCCTCTTGCTCCGTTGGCCAGTTCAGTATTCCACCAGAAGTTGGGTCCTCTACTGGGGAATGAGCACCTCCTAGGCATGGACGCTTAACACGCTTTGGCAATGCATTGGGCCACATGGGCAGCTCTTTCCGTAGAGGCGCTTGCTTTATTAGGTTGGTCTAACCACATTTCTATGAAGGTCTGCTCATCCAGAACTTTAGCGGATCAGCCTGACATCTTTTTCGGTTTCGGACATGAAGGTCTTCTGTATGGTGACTTCACCCATAGCCCAAAGGAGATTGCCTGGTGATCGCTGCGGATGTAGTGCTTGCTGATGCACCAGGACATACCACGTACCAGTGCAGGGCTAACAAAAGTTAGGTCTACGATTGAGGCAGACCCCCCTTTCTGAAAGGTGTTTACATATACTTCGTTGGCCAGAATGATATCCAACTGTGCAAAAGCGTCTAATAGACTGCGACCCCTTGCATTTGTCTGCCTGCTACCCCACTCACGGGCCCAAGCATTGAAGTCACCAGCAATCACCCTTGGACTACGATCCCTTGCGTCGAGAACAAGACTTTCAAGCATTTCCTCGAATTCGGGCAGTGTCAGGCTTGGTGGGGCATAACACACAAACCCGCTGTATGCCTGACCCCCAGTACATTGTATGGCTTGTCTTCTCCATGCTCATATCGCCGCTGCACCAGTCGAATCTGTAACTCATACGCCACTGTCACGGTTTCTATAGGGTTCGCTAATGATGGCAATTTCCATCTCAGATTCGTAGATGGTCAGCTCGAGTAAATCTTGAGCGACCCTACAATGATTGAGATTTATTTGAATAAACCTCATTTTTTCATTGAAGTCAGTGCCTTCTTAAATTCCGAGCATTTACCACTTCCGTCAATATGCCGGTAATCCCGTCCTTCCCTTCCTTCGCACAGTAAGCATTTGGGGTCCCTATTGCACGCTTTGGCAATATGGCGTTTCTCCCCACACCTTCTCGATCGATCCGACCGATCAATGCCGCTGGTGCATGCCTTCGCGAAATAACCAAACGCGAGGCACTTGAAGGTCTCTTTAGAGAAATCTGCTCTCTCAGACGGCAAACAACCCATCCGATTCGAACCTTTCCGGCCGCCAATAACTTCTGCGCTGCGTCCACTGGTAATCACAATGTGGTCGTTTCCGTCTGTCTGTCACACCCGCAAACGGCTTCACAGATTGTCACGAAATTTGGTAAGAGTGTGTAATCTGTTGCTCCCTTTACATGCAGCAAGTGACGCCATTTTGTGCTAAGTTTGCATTCGGCGCCAAAGAACAATATAACAATGTATAGGTTTCCTCAAGCCCATGAAATCGAAGTGTAATCGGAAATCGATGAAATGTTGAAGCATTATATAGTAGTAAGTATAATTCAACATTCAAAATCTCCGTATCTCTCTCCAATTTGGGTTGTACCGAAAAAGATGGACAATTCCTAAAAGCAAAGGTAGCGTGTAGTTATAGACTACCGCAAATTCAACGAAGTTACCGTTGAAGGTAGATATACAAATCCGATCATGGAAAGTTTTTCTGACAAATTAGATAATTTACCACTTTAGACATGGCAAAGGGGGTTTTTTTAATAAAAGGAGAGAACAGGCCAAAACTGTCATTCTGAAAACAAAAAAGTAAATTAAAAGCTTCCTTGGAATCACCATGTATTATGTATAGTAAACCCATGTGTACAAATAGCATTACCTTTAACCAAGTGCCTCAAACAGGATGGGAAAATTGATATCGGTGCTCATTATTGAAGTACAGGGCAACATATATACCCATCTCCAAAAACAAGAAGCTTTTCGAGTGCCACGCTAGAGGATGTGTGGACTATACCACAGTTCGTAAACTAGGATTATTAAAAAATTGTAAATTGTTGTGGTTTTCCCGTCTTCTAACACGGCGCGACGGATTACAATTATCCTAGTTTGCAAACCGCAGAAATGTGTTCTCAAGAAACCGTGAAATTTTCAAAGAATTCCGTTCGATACAGTTATGGTGGCACTCGATTTCCAACATGCAGTTTCTAGAAAACCTCATTTAGAAGTTAGAGTGTGATAATTAATCATAAAATCTTAACTGACATTTAATCTACTATACCTAGCCCACAAATATTCAGTTTCTTCAAAAAACAAATGTGAAGGCTTGACGTCAATTCTTGCTCTTTTAATGAAATCATTCAAACGTGGGATCGGTTAATTTGTAATATGGTAATATACTATTATTATTAACTGAATTTGAGCAGATATCGATGTGGAGGGTATTTTGAGGTGTGGACACGATATAGAGGCAGTTCCATGATTTTTTTCAGTTTTTTCTGTTGGGTAGTTTCTGAGAATGAATCCGTTAAAGAAATCACCAATTTCCACCCCTCCCACTCATCGCCTTTCTAACAAATCTCAAAACTAATACCGGCTTCGAAAAGTTCTAATCGAGACCTTTGATTTGGTGTCCCACATGATTATATTCGATGAAAAAAAATTCTACACCCCGTGTTTGCATATATGCCCCGCCCCCTTAGTCTCAACGTAGAAGGATATCACTCACTGCATGTCTGGGGGTTCACAGTTCCCACCTTGTTACCAAATTTGGTGTCAATCGGTATAGCCGTTTCTGCGAAAAGCGTGTGTGACAGACAGACAGACAGGCATTAAACCAACTTTGAAAAGGTTTTGTTTTGCAAACAAAACGTTAAAAAATAAAGTATCATTTTACTAGTCGCACTGTCGCAGTACCCTATATTGGAACATATAAAAATCTCAACCACTCAGATACAAGGTAAAATATTCACACCTGTACTAAGGTGAAACCAATTAAAATTTGGATGGGTCAAGTTGCAAAGACAAACCTTATTAATATATGGAGCAAAACGAGGAGAAATATATTCAGAAACTGAATCGAAAAAAAGGAGAAATACAAGGAATACCCACACAACTATGCTTTCATAAGAAATTATGTAACAAAACCAAACAAATGGCAACCTAATTATTACAAACAAGAGGCAATTCTAAACAAGTCGGAATATCGGAAGCTGGCGCTTCAATGTTGTGCTCATCTTTAGTGAGAAACTTTCTATGCATATTTCCATTCGTATCTGGTTAAAAATCCGAAATATTTCTTCATTAAAGTTTTGTGTGAAACAAAACCTTATCAGAACCGATTCGATGTCTGTCTGTCCATCTGTCAAGCTTTTTTTTTGAGGAGGTGGAAATCTTCAAAAACCACTGGCCTGAATATGCCAGCGTATGGGTAATCGCGCTTTTCTAGTCTCCTCTGCTTTTCGCAATTTGCTCTGGATAAATACGACCATGAAGTTAATCGCATCCCAGTCTTGCTGACATGCTAACATTCTTCGCACCAGATGGTACGAGCACCTCTCCTAGAGTGTCCTCTAAGTTCTTTCTTTCGTCCACAAACCTTGGACAGTGGAGAAAATACATGCTCTGGATCCTCTGGGACTCCATCGCAGTATTGACAATCGGGTGAGGTATCTAGTTTAAACCTGAACAGGTACTGGCGATATCCTCCATGCCCCGTGGGAAACTGGGTAAGATTATAATTAATCTCACCTGCAATGCCTTTCCCCAAACTGGAGCTGCATAGAGCAGGATCGAACACACTACCCTAGCTATAAGCAAACTGGAAGCATGCCGTGGCCCTCCCACGTTCGGCATGATCCTTGCTAGGGCCACACTTGCAGTGGATGCTTTATCATAAACACTACTGCACGTGTTGCTTACAGCTAAGCTTGCCGTCTACCATCACTCCCAATTATTTGATGGCAGGCTTAGAGATGATGATTTGATTCGCAATTTGAATACGGGCAAAATATCTTTTACGGCACTTAGTGATGAGAACCACTTCCGTTTTTTCCTCCGAAAGTGTCAGACCAGAACTCTCTAGCATCTTCAAGGTGCTTTGCGACCACAACCAGCGCTATATCATCGACGTAGCCCACCACCGAGGCTTCCTCCGGGATGGGAAGATTAGGCATATCGTTGTACATGATGTTCCACAGCAGTGGGCCCAGTATGGAGCCCTGTGGAACTCCCAGAGAGATAATGTACTCTTGGAGTCTGTCAGCAGTGTCATACCAAAGCCTCCGTTCTTGTATTGTTGACAATAGCTGCAAGATAAGCGGGAATACCAATCTTCGCCAAAGATTCCCGTATTAGGTTCCAACTGGTCGAATTGAATGCATTTCTCACATCCAGGGTCACTACCACGCAATATTTACTAGTACTACCCTTTCCGTGGATTGCATCTTCAGTCAAGCCAGTAACCACTTTGATGGCATCAATGGCTGATCTCGCTTTATGGAACCCATACTGCCGATCTGAGAGACCTCCCTGGCTCTCAACAACCGAGAGTAATTTATTATAGATGACTCGCTGAAGCATTCTGCTAACAGTTTCCAAAAGATAAATAGGTCTTTAGGAGGTTAGCTCACCTGGAGGTTTGCCAGTCTTAGGCAGTAGCACCAATAGCAGGAAATATCCCCTCGGACATGCACGCTTCGAACAACTCAGAGAGCTGAGTTGTCGCTGGAAGCTGTATATGCCCTCCTCTTGCTGGGGGAGTAACTCCTGGATAATTTTTAACAAGAGTGAAGGGCACGTGATCTGCGGAGATGATCGGCCTATGAATCGCCCCATCACGATTCTATAGGCGCTCCCCCACTGGTTTACGTCCGCTTCTGAAGAAAGCTCCTCAAAGCTTTCCCTCTTGCTCCGTTGGCCAGTTCAGTATTCCACCAGAAGTTGGGTCCTCTACTGGGGAATGAGCACCTCCTAGGCATGGACGCTTCACACGCTTTGGCAATGCATTGGGCCACATGGGCAGCTCTTTCCGTAGAGGCGCTTGCTTTATTAGGTTGGTCTAACCACATTTCTATGAAGGTCTGCTCATCCAGAACTTTAGCGGATCAGCCTGACATCTTTTTCGGTTTCGGACATGAAGGTCTTCTGTCCTGGTGACTTCACCCATAGCCCAAAGGAGATTGCCTGGTGATCGCTGCGGATGTAGTGCTTGCTGATGCACCAGGACATACCACGTACCAGTGCAGGGCTAACAAAAGTTAGGTCTACGATTGAGGCAGACCCCCCTTTCTGAAAGGTGTTTACATATACTTCGTTGGCCAGAATGATATCCAACTGTGCGAAAGCGTCTAATAGACTGCGACCCCTTGCATTTGTCTGCCTGCTACCCCACTCACGGGCCCAAGCACTTGAAGTCACCAGCAATCACCCTTGGACTACGATCCCTTGCGTCGAGAACAAGACTGTCAAGCATTTCCTCGAATTCGGGCAGTGTCAGGCTTGGTGGGGCATAACACACAAACCCGCTGTATGTCTGACCCCCAGTACATTGTATGGCTTGTCTTCTCCATGCTCATATCGCCGCTGCACCAGTCGAATCTGTAACTCATACGCCACTGTCACGGTTTCTATAGGGTTCGCTAATGATGGCAGTTTCCATCTCAGATTCGTAGATGGTCAGCTCGAGTAAATCTTGAGCGACCCTACAATGATTGAGGATTTATTTGAATAAACCTCATTTTTTCATTGAAGTCAGTGCCTTCTTAAATTCCGAGCATTTACCACTTCCGTCAATATGCTGGTAATCCCGTCCTTCCCTTCCTTCGCACAAGTAAGCATTTAGGGTCCCTATTGCACGCTTTGGCAATATGGCGTTTCTCCCCACACCTTCTCGATCGATCTGACCGATCAATGCCGCTGGTGCATGCCTTCGCGAAATAACCAAACGCGAGGCACTTGAAGGTCCTCTTTAGAGAAATCTGCTCTCTCAGACGGCAAACAACCCATCCGATTCGAACCTTTCCGGCCGCCAATAACTTCTGCGCTGCGTCCACTGGTAATCATAATGTGGTCGTTTCCGTCTGTCTGTCACACCCGAAAACGGCTTCACAGATTGTCACGAAATTTGGTAAGAGCGTGTAATCTGTTGCTCCCTTTACATGCAGCAAGTGACGCCATTTTGTACTAAGTTTAAGGGAGGGATCCCCATTCATGTGTATGGAGGGTGCAACTTTTTTTTCATAAAATGTGGCCACGTGCGGTACAAATGAAAGGTCTCAAATAGGTTACATTTGACGCAACAAACTAACAATTTCATTGTAACTGAATGAATTTACCGCAAGAAAAATACAAACTAATAACATATTGGAATCATTGAAAATGAAATTGAAAAAAGTCAAGGCAATGTTAATACAGCAAAATACAACTTAATGACAAGGTTCCCAGTAAATACACAAATATAATGTAACGTTCAAAGAATTAGAGGAAATAAAGTTAGTAGTAGCTAACAACGATAATGTAATCTTCATTATAAATACCTCAATTTTCTCGAGTTCATCTTTTTCTTTACTTCAGTCTTAGTCCCATTTACAAGCGGGGTCGGCTCGCCATGATCGGCTTCGCCATTTGGCTATCAAATGCCTGATCTTGATGCAATGTCGAGGTTTTTAAATCCCCGTCCAGTGTATCAAGCCACCGTTGTTTCGGCCAGCCTTTTGGTCGTTTACCATCGACCTCAATGTTCAGACCAATCTTGGCAAGTGAATTCTCTCGCCTGGCGGATATCCGCATTTCGGATATGATCAAAACATATCACGCCACTAGTCCTAACGCTACATCTTCGTCTCCATTACCGCAAGATGCCGTTCATTGTCTTTTATAGTCGGCCAACACTCAGATCTATAGAGTGTCGGACGGATGACATTGCGGTAAATTTTATATTTGAGACGTTGGTTGATACGTCGATCAGAAAGAACGCCAGTTGTGGAGTGGAATGCTACTTCATCCAGGTTACGTTAATGCGTGAACCAATTTCCCAACGCAGTTCTCCAATGGCTAACAGCATTGACCTGAGGTATTTAAATCGCTCAGTTCTGGGCAGGTCACCACCATCGCAGTGAATATACCTCTTTCATGGGGATCGGTAGTCAAAAATGCAGTTTTATTCACATTCACACTGAGATCGTGTTGCATGAGGCGATCATTCCATTTTTGGACAAGCTACTGCTATTAGATACCAGGAAAACACCATCTGCATAAAGCAGTGTATAGGGCACTGATGTTAAATGTCCAGTGTGACGGTGTCCATAATAAGAGCAAAGAAGAGTGGTGCGAGGGCGCTTCCTTCATGAACCTCAACAGAGGACACGAAGCAGTTTTGATACACTCCCCACACTTTGAACTTTACTTTTTGGATCGTGGTAGAGCAATTGCATCCAGCGCATGATTTCTTCTGGTACGAAGTGTTGTCATAGAGCATACCAGATGAGTTCGTGTGGCACACGGTTAAACGCTTTCCCTAGATCCAGAAATGCAATGGAAAGGGGGCGATGCTTCTCACGGTGTTTCTCCATGAGTAACCGCGCAGCGTGTATTGCGTCAGTAGTTCTTAATAAATCCGGCTTGTTGCACGGTTATGTCAACGATTTCGCGAATACGGTTGCCAAGAATGCGTTCAAAAATCCTCGTGGTATGGGATGGTAATCGGATCGGACGGTAATTTGAAGATTCTGCTGAATTACCTTTCTTTTCCATATTGGAACTGCTGGTACTTTCTTGGCAGCCAGATGGTGTTCTACCTTCCTGAATAATACGATTAAAAAATTCACTGAGTGGTGCCTTCCCGATTTGAGTTGCGCTGACAAGTGCAACTGCTCCAAATGTCGGCATTGATTGTGGAAGTGGAGGATGAGCAAATTCTTCAGTTGAAATCTGCTCGAAATATTATCCCTATATATCCGTTGCTGCTCGACCGTTGGTAAGCAAAGTACCGTTCTTGTCATTAACGCAACAGAAGTAGTTCGATATCCTGTGTGCGTTCGTTTCGGATTTTGGCAAATCAATACAGATCTTTCTCGCAATCCAGTGTCCAGTTTATCGTAAAGATTTTTGTAATGGTCCGCTCGGGTGACAGCTATTGCTTTCTTTGCTTCCTGGTTGGCATCCTTATAAATTTGCCAATCGGCAAGCGTTTTATGGTCGAGAAAGTTTGTGATAGAGGCGTTTCTTTTCATAAACCTTCATCCCAACCTCATCATTTCAAAGCCAAGTGTCTCGGTTGATGTATCGCTTACCTCGCTTGGTGACCCTGAGAGAGAGAGGCAGAGGCCGCTTTATGAATCGTGTCTTTCATTTGGTTCCACGATTCTTCCACATTTGTAATGGTTGATAATCGCATAAGTGAGATAATTTCTTCTTTTTTCTCACGAAATCGCCAGCACTTAATGTGCGGCTGGCTAGTGCGTTTCTCACCCTGTTTTATGGGTGGCTTAATTCGCAGGACGGGAACCAACTGGCCGATGTTGAGGCGCGATGGTCTCAGAAGATACGGCTTTGCAATCAGTGACGGTGGTAAAATGTCGGCGTCTTACGAAAAACCCACTATCAAATGTATAGGATGAGACAATCGTTTGATGAACCATACATTCATAAGTAAAAGGTCATGGGTGTCCGCAAAATCGATTATACGCTCGTCACCCTCATTGCGCGCTCCAAACCCCTTTCCCCATGGCACCTGTTCCCGTCTGCCTTTTCACCCACATCACCATTAAGGTCGGCGGGAATGTAATAGTCGTCAGCAGGCACCTGGCAAGTCTTTTCATCGAGAAGTTGCTCGAAGGCCTCTTTCTCGGCATCAGGTCGACCTGTCTGTGGGGCGTACGCGGTGGAGAAGTAAATAGTGCGATCAGCTGATATAATGGTCACGGAAACCCTCTGAGATGGCAATGCCAACTCCGTATTGAGTGCGTGCACTACCAAAATATATAGTTTACAGTTTATAGCTATTTTTACCTCCTTTCCGTTCAATGTCGCAGCTTTTGGAGCCAGACCATTAGGTTTCTTGCAGAGTATAGAAATCAATGCGCCTTTTCCGAAGAGCTTTTGCGAGTTCCTTAGTCTTTCCAGTTAGGGTGCTAATATTTAGCGTGCAGAATCGTATTTGTTTTATTCGGGCTAAGTAAAGTCTTGACGCCGCCATGCGTCAACAACACTTGCCTATTTCTCGACAGGACCAGGGCCGTCCTGCCGCGTCGGCTGAGTTTTTTCTTAATAACAATACTAATAATAATTTTATTTTTAAAGAGTAGATAATAGAGAAAAATTGAGGACATGAACTGAACATTTTCTTAAGGTGAAGGTAAGCAGACGAATACTTTTTTGACACACTGTAAATAATTAAACATTTTGTCACCCATTAATGTGAATCCCTGGTGAGGTGAGAAGCGAGTGTTTGTTAAGGGGCGTCATACCGTGTGTCGGATCTGAGGAATCGATTTTTTTTGGCATCATTTGTATCTAGATGTAGTGTAGAATATATGGGCAACAGTGTTAAACAGGTAAAATGTCACATGCCACGTTTATGTTGATCGAGATAATGAAGCGCGCATTTATCGCTGACTTCGCTAAAATCATAAGAATTGAAGCCAAGACTGTGTTTCTTCAAGAAACCTAAAGTTTATGGACTAGGTATAGCATTCAGTTAAGGTTTTGTGGCTAAAAATCGCATTCTAGCTTTTAAATACGCTTTTCTCGAAACTGCGTGTTGAAAATCGGCTGCCCAAAATCTATCTAACGAAATTTTTTTAGAAATTTTCGCGACTTATTGAGAACATAAGGTCCGCAAACTAGAATAATTGCGATTCATTCGGTAGTTTTTTTTTATTCATTAAAGAAGCCTTGAAAAAATTTACAAAAAGAGTTTAACAAGGCAGCTTTTGATATTTTTTAATAATCCTACCTTGCGGACAGTAGTTAAGTCTGCACGTTAAAATGCCGTTTATATTTTTTCTTTAAGATGGTCACAGCGCCCTCTAGCGTGGCAGCAGAAAAACACCTTTTTTTGGAGTACACCTATATATCTGCTCTGTATTTCAATAACGAAAGATGTTGTCGCGCTGGAACCATTACCTACGCATGCTCTAAACATCAGTAAATATATGGTGAAAAATTTGTATTTGTACCTTCATCCAGTTCGTAAAAAAAAATGTCTAAAAAAAGTGAAAGAAATGACCTTCACACGGGATGACCCCCTTAGTGCTCCGCCACAGATTTGTTCCAGAATAACCAAAAACGCAATTAAAAAATATTGTAAAATATAAATAAGTAGCTGAATCCGGCAGACATTGTTTTGCCTAAGTATAAAATTGCATATGTTCTTGGTGTACTGCAAGAAGTAAAGAGTGGCCCTTGCATTTCGTCGCCACGCACTCGAGAAGGGCGATGAAATCCAAGTCCGTAATGGGGCTCATATGAAGTGGGTCTTGCCATGAAGTTTACCGAAGATTATCTGGTACCATCAGAACCGGGATGGCGGTCTGTCGCATATGTTTCAGATGAATTCTTGAGTTGAGTTGGTCTCTTTGTGGATAGTTTCAAGGTGGCCGTGATTTTGCCCATATCGCGAGCATAGCTCTAGTGTGGAGTTACGCTGTACACCTCTGGCCTTCGTACCCCTTAATTGCGGCTAAGGTATTAGCTAGGCCTCTCATGCACTCAGTATAAACTATGGCTATCCCATTTGAAACATGTATTGTATTTCCGAATATGCTGTAAATAGTGTTCGGATACCTGGACAACTCTAGTAATATGAGTTATAAGTGGATCCAGCGGATCAGTCGGTGGTGGAAATTGACTTTACCAGTAGAACAATGTAAGCTAGTTATTTCTCACTGAAACTTAAAGCGCAACGATCTAATAAACCCATTAGATCAATGTAGACACTTCGAAGCATTTTGTGCTCATAGTCTTCATTGCAATTGAATATTGCTTTATTGGGTTCGATTCTCAATTTTGTTCGAGCCTATCGTGAGCATTCAGCTTCACGTCGTGTGCATACTATCTTGTTGAGGCTGTCGAAATTCGAAGGGGAACCCCAAACTCGCATGTTGCCAAATTATGCATCTCGCTCCTCCAATTTCTCAGCAGCTATCGAAGTAGGAGCTCTAACCCGGTCATATTTGCGGCTTGACATCTTATTCCCATGTTTCAGCAGCTTTTAAAGTAGAAGCTCTGATTCGTTCTATTTCCAGTTGTCAGTCCCGTTTCTCAGTTATTTCAGCAGCTCTACTGGCCTTTTGGGTGGAATTTTCAACAATTTTCAGAATAAAATGCCACATTAATTAGTAGTAAGTGATTTGTCATGACAACTGATCGAAAGTTGTAAGTTGAGCCATTGTATTTAGGGACAATGTACAAAAACGTAAACAGCATCAATATGTTTCTCAAATCACATAAGTATACTGATTTTTACAGCGATCGTGTGAACGGACTAGAAGTTGATTTATCGCAGCACCATTTAGCGATCGTAGCGTCAAATGGGTTGTAACTAACAAATGAAGCGGGTGGCAGCTGTACTATAAATGGTGCACATTTGTGCCAATTTTTTCGCCATGTTCACTCCTTTCCTCAATTATTTAATAACCGTACGTTTGTGTTCTTGTTCAATAAACAACAAAAAAATCAAATGTGTGTTTCCCAAATTACGTCCGTTTATAGTGCGAGTTCGATGAAAAAGAATTTTAATATGATCGTTGATTGACAGCTGTCTGTCAATGGGTATATTGCCATGTGTTACAGGCTACACAGTATATCTAATAGGATGTACCCACACTAAAATGCCCCGACTCGCAAATGTATTCCGTAAGCTTATCCGTGCAGATCATCATCATTTACCTCAGCATCACGGATCACTTTCTCGAGACGGTTGTTGATGTCGAATGGTCTTGAGAGTGATCCTGCTGCTTTTATCCCGCCTCGCACATTGGTCAGGGTTGGCCTAGTCAGTCTTATCAATTTCGTCGGGATACCGAATTCTCTCATGGCCATGTACAGTTTTACCCTTGCTATACTATTATAGGCGGCTTTAAAGTCGATAAAGAGATGGTGCAACTGGTGTCCATATTTCAACAGTTTTTCCATCGCTTGCCGCACAGAGAAAATCTGTTGCTGATTTGCCTGGAGTGAAGCCTCTTTGGTATGGACCAATGATGTCCTGGGCATATGGGGTTATCCGGCCTAGCAAGATAGTGGAGAATATCTTATAGATAGTACTCAGCAACGTGATACCTCTATAATTGCTGCACAGTGTGATATCTCCCTTTTTATGTATGAGGCAGATAATGCCTTTTTGCCAATCGTCAGGCATTGATTCGCTGTCCCATACCTTGCGCGCAAGTTGATGAACCACTTGTTGTAACTGATCGCCTCCATATTTAATACGTACATATGCGAAATTGGAACGTAATACATAATAATACATAGTACGTTTTTATTTTCCATATCTATACCTGTTTAAATAAAGTTAATAAAAGTATATGACCATATCCAATATAAGTATAATTTAAAGGAATTGTCTGGGAACCCCATTAAATTTATTTTAGAATCTTGAAGTTTTGCAGTAAGATGGGCTATACTATAGGGCACGATATTGTCAAAGTTGTATTGAAACCGCCCTATTACTAGCAGAGTTATAATAGGTCAACTTTGTCACTCTTGTGCAAATTCATTGCATTCAAAAACTTTGAATGTTAGTATCATGCTACGTTAAAGTGAATATTCTGACAAACTAAATGCATACACATAAGGGGCTAGGTACAAATTCGAAGATATTTTCGCTAATGACGGAAATCACTTCTATGGTGTCATCTAATCAAATCCTCAAAGAGCGTTTTTGAAAGAAAAAACTGAATTTTTGAAATTATTATAATTATTTCGACAAAATTCAAACAGACTGAAAAGCCCGCTCCATGTTGTGTGACGTCACACTCGACCCAAGAAACTTGAGTAACTCGGCAACTGGCAGTTACTCATATATAAAACTGTCAATGTTAATTTCCCGTATGAAATGCTACGGAGGACGATGCAAGATTGTTTCGTGCCTTGCTGCACAAATAACTCCATAAAATCCCGCAGAAAGCTTTTTGACTGTTCCGAAAGGAGATTTTTGGAAGACGTGGATCGCCCAGTCCAGTTTCTTTGGAGTAGAGTTTAAATTGTGAGGATCATTTCAATGTGAATTAACGTGTTTTAAACATTAACTCTTATCTTAATCGATACGTTGGAATTTTGTGACATTGTTATTCAAATTCAAATCAAGTCACAAGAATATTCAACGTGCCTAAGTTTCGAAACCCGCCCAGGTTTTTCTTGTGGCTTGTGAATTTTTCAGAAACGTACGTTTTACTATCGTGCAGGTAAAAATGTGAGAATTTGCTATATAGCTTGTTACCAAGGAATGCCCATTCACATGTCAAATTGAAAAGTAACAAGTAACAAATACTAAACTAATCAAATTGCTCGCTCTATGAGCTCAAAGTGTCTTCTTTTCCGCCTTGTGAGAATTCAATTTTTAAGCTATTATAATTAACAAATGGGCATTGCGAAAATTTTATTCATCGAATAGAGTCATGTGAGGTATCAAATGAAAGGTCTCAATTAGTGCTTTCGGAATCTGATATTAGTTTTGCCGTGAATTGCAAAATACATGAGTGAGGAGTCAAAATGTGCAGTCTTAAAGTGAGACAGGACTCAATTTCGGAAACTACCCAACCCAACAATCCGAAAAAAACCAGAAATCTAAGCCTCAACAGATGTCCCATTCAGATATCTTTTCAAATAAACTTACTAATAGTATATTACCAACTTTTAGAAATTGGCTGAAAAACTTCCCTGAAGTTAATCTTAGCAGCACCAAATTTTGCACAGGCATGGAATATCGTGCATATGCGTGCTAAGTTTCATGAAAATCCGGCTATTAATGTCAAAGTTATAGCAGTTCAAACTTCAATGTGCATGAATTTACCACATCCTAAGCTACACAAATAAGATGCTAACGTCATAATTAACGAGAATAATTGACATTCGAGTAAAATATAAAAATTCCATTCATGAGGAATCTACTACGCAGCCCGTTTTTGTACCTAGTGTAGGTTAAATTTACATGATAATGATATTAAATTCCGAGTGTGAAGCGTATGGGGTTGACTATTATCAATGCAGTGCATTCCATCAAATGATTTATTTTAATTGCTTTCTACAAAATAGAGGGAAATGGGATTTTTAATTATGTGACACACTGTCACACTGTCATGCACTCATCGCTTCTTACATCTTTTACTTGTTCTTCAGTCTTTGTCCCGTTCGGGGGCTCGGCATGATCGGTTTCGCTACTTTATTTTATCAGATGCCAGATCTGGATTCAATTTCGAGGCTTTTAAATCGCTCGGCCTTTTGATCGCTTACAATTGACTTTGATGTTCATAGCAATCTTAGGTAAGTGAATTCTCAGTTAACGCGAATTACTTGGCCATACCAACGAAGACGCCTTCCTCGGTGTTTCTCCACGATCGGTGCAACCCCATATCGATCGCGGATATCCTCATTTCGGATGTAATAAAAATGTGTCTCGCCACCAGTCCAATGCAGCATCTTCGTCTTCATTACCGCAAGACGCCGTTCATTGTCTTTTATAGTCGGCCAACACTCAGAACCATAGAGGGCGGCAAATGGACGACATTTTAGATTTGAGACGTTCGCCGAAACGTCGATGACAAAGAACACCAGTTGTGGAATGCTACTTCATCCAGGTCGCATTAATGTGTGAAACAATTTCACTACGCAGTCTTCCATTAGCTGATAGCAATTGAACCGAGATATTTAATTCCTCAGTTCTGGACAGGTTACTGCAGCTGACAGCACTGAGCAATTTAAATATCTCGAGTCAAGCTTTCCGGTTTCCCGACTTGTTTTTTCAAATCTCAAAAAATCGAGAGAGAAGGGAAAAAACGAAAATGCAAAAATGTGGCCTTTCTCTCACTTAAATATTAAGTAACCAGTTTTTCACTATCATTTTTAAGGATGTGTTTGCAAAACAAAACTTTATTAAAATCAGTTCAATGTCTGTCCGTCTGTCTGTCGCCGGCACTTTTCTCGGAAACAGCTATTCCGATTGACACGAAATTCGGTGAGAAGATGGGAATTGTGAACGCCCAGACATGCGATGAGTGATATCCTTCTATGTTGAGATTTAGAGGTGGCCCCATATATGCAAAAGGGGGGTGCACAATTTTTTTTCACCGAATGTAGTCATGTGGGTATCAAATGAAAGATCTCGACTGGTACTTTTCGAAGCCGGTATTAGTTTTGATATTTGTTAGAAAAGTGGGAAGTGGGAGGAGTGCAAATTGATGATTTCTTTAACGGACCCATTCTCGGAAACTACCCAATCAACAAATCTGAAAAAAATCATGAAGCTGCCTCTATATGATGTCCTACGCCTCAAAATTCTCTCCATATCGATATCTGCTCAAATTAAATTGGAAAATTGAGAAAAACCCCCCTTAAGTTTATCCCTAGAGTTATAAAAGTTGGTGTGTGTGTCTGTATGGTGGGGGAGAAGCTACAGCTTCTGATCACTCAGGCCGTGTTGGCCCATTGTACTCGCCTCCCCCGTCTAACGGAATATTCCAGATTCGTTAACGTATCGCAGAATTTCCGTTAGTGGATGTGATGCTACCCGTCGCAAGTGGAGAACATCGGCACCAAAAATCTGATGCCTGATGCGTCCATAGGACGGGGCATTCACATAGGAAATGCTCCGTGGATTCCGCTTCCTCACTACAGGAGGGACACGCATCATCTTCGGTAATTCCTATTCTGAACATATGCCCAGCTAGTGAATTGTGGCCTGTCAGAATGCCCACAATACATCTGCAAGTCCTCCTGCTTTTCGACAGATAAACTATGCGGTACGTATGTTCGGTTCTGGCAGGGAAAAGTTTGGTGTGCCGAGCAGCATTTAGGTTCTGCAACCTGTCATTATGGGAAAAATTGTTCTCAGTGTTTGAAAACAGATTTAGTCAATGCTACTGATACTCCAATTGCTGGCTCCGGTCCCGGCATAGAGGAGATTGACCCCTATTTCGCTAAAGCGTCCGAGATTTCATTTCCCTCTATGCGACAGTGACCAGGTACCCAGAGTAGTTCCACCGTATTGAATCGAGACATAGAGTTCAAACGGTTTCTGCATTCCTGAACGATTTTCGAGGTGATCAAAGGACTGGCTCAATGCCCTCAACGCAGCTTGGTTGCCACTGCAGATTGCGTTGCGCCTGCCCTTCAACCGCTCGTCAATCACCCGGTTTGCCACCCTTAGGATCGCATAAACTTCGGCTTGAAAAACCGTTGCATATTGTCCCAAAGGAAAAGTCCACGTCTCGTTTTTATTGGAGAGGTAGACTCCGGCTCCAGAACCCTCTTCTGTTTTTGAAGCCATCGGTGTAGAAGACTTCCGTATCTCCCGCCACGCATTTCCCCTGGGTCTTCCCAGTCCTCTCTACGTTTCAGGGTAACTTCATATCTTCTACCAAACAGATGTATGGGGACACGAGAATCGGAAGGCATTGTAAGAATTGGATTCAGTCCTCCCAGTAACTCTTCCAATGCTCTGTGGCCCCGACATCCGTTGTTTTCCCATAGATCTAATCGAATTAGTCTATGAGCTGCTCTCATTTCAGTACTTTGAATACATATATTCAGGGGCTGCAAAATGAGTAGTATATTCAGAGCTGCGCCGGATGTCGTGCTCATGGCACCAGTGATACCCAGACACAGAGTTCTTTGCAGTGCGGCTAGTTTACGGCGAAAGCCTTTTTGTCTCACCTTAACCCACCACACTACGGATGCATATGCGAACATCAGCCTAATGATGGCAACGTATATCCACATTACCACATGAGGCCTGAGTCCCCAAGTCGAGGCAAAGGTCCGTCTGCACAGCCCATAGGCTGTGAGAGCTCGTTTCATCTTTACCTCTACATGTTTGTTCCAAAGAAGTTTTTTATCTGGAGTGACTCCCAGATATTTCACTTCTTCGAAGAGTTGAAGGGTAGTACCTCTTATCTCAGGGAGGCAAAGTCAATCCAGTTTTCTCCTTTTTGTGAATAAAACCATTTTGGTTTTATTTGGATTAACTGACAGACCATGTCTGAGGCACCAGCTGTCTATCAAATCAACGGCACGTTGTATATTCCTACACACCGTCCCAAGAGCCCGATCAACAACAAGCACAGCCACGTCATCAGCATAACCTTGAGCGTGTATTGGCAAATTTTCCAGTTCGCATTGTAGTAAGTCGATCAGCATACTCCACAGAAGCGGCGATAGCACACCTCCTTGGGAGCATCCCTTCGCTGCTTCTGCAGTCAGGTAGCGATCGACCCCACCTCAGCGCACAGCAATCTCTGCGCTAGCATAGCATAGATCCACTTAATTAAAGCATCATCAATACCATGCGTTCTGGCGGCATCACAAAGTTTTTGAAAAGGCGCGGAGTCAAAAGCCCCTTCAATGTCCACGAACACCCCCATCGCGTACTCACCATTCAAAGCTGCATCCTCTATCTTTGTGACCAAAGAATGAAGAGCAGACTCACAGGACTTTCCACGTTGGTAAGCATGTTGGTTTTCACTAAGTGGGTGTGACCTAAGTGCGTTTCCACGAATGTGACGCTCCACCAGTCTCTCCAAACCTTTCAGCAAGAATGAAGTCAAGCTGATCTGTCTGAAGTTCTTTGGATTAGAATAGTCATCTATCCCAGGTTTTGGTATGAAAACTAGCTTAACCTGTTGCCAAGAAGAAGGCACGTAGCCCAGAGCAAGACATCCTAGAAAAATATTTCTTAGAGGTCGCTCTAAATGCTCCATACCCTCCTTTAGCATTGCCGGATAGATACCATCCATGCCAGGTGCTTTGAAATGTCCAAAGGGACAGTATGGCAGCTTTCACCTTTTCATGGGTAACAACCTGCTTTCGCAGTGTTCCAGTTCCCCTTGCAGCAGCTACGTGTTGAAGGGGCTTGCAAGAACCGTCAACTCTCCCCCTACCACTTCTCTCACCCGTTCTCCGGGGTGGTGTACTCCCAGGAGGGTCTGTACTGAATCCAGTCTGGAGCTCGTCAAAGTACCGTCGTGTTTTCTAAGAGAATCCAACTTGGCTGACTCATCCCTTTTGTAGGACTCTGCACAGCTTTGAAGTTTCTCTTTCGCCTTCCAGTTTATTTATTATTTATGCTGCTCACAGTATACTCTAAACGAGTCTCGTTTCGAACACCTAACGAGCCTCTTATATTCACTGTTGTGAGTTCCTGAAATTTAGCCAGTCTTCGTTCTTGTTACTTTTGCAAGCATGGTCTAGAAGTCGCCTGGTTGATTTCCTGAGTTTTTGCAGTTCTCGGTTCCACCAAGGACCCGTCTTACCGCTTTGGCCTCGGGAAATAGGACAAGCCTCTTGATAGCACTCTAAAAGTGTGCAGTTCAGAGTTTTCAATTCATTTTCCAGCACCAAAGGAGTCCTTAGTCACCTAGGGCAACTGTACTTTATTGCCAAGAAGTTCATTGAACTTTGCCCAATCCTTTTCCTTAGAGTTCCGTCTTTGTACTGCAGACTGTTCGCTCGCAATAGTCAGATTGAATTCTAGATATCGGTGATCTGACAGTGAGACCTCGTCTAGTACTCGGCCAGTGTGTAATCAACTCTAACAATTTTGGGGTGCAGATTGTAAGGTCAATTACTTCGCTTCTTCTCGGTCCCACGAATGTAGGGACGCAGCCCTACATTTGCAGGTCATAAGACCAGCTGAAGTGATGATATCAAATAGCTTCTCTCCTCTTGGACTGCATTTGCTACTGCTCCAACAAATATGTTGAGCATTCGCATCGCAACCTATTAAGAGTTCGAGACCACTTGATTCTGCATACGCCACCAGATCCCTAAGCTCTTGCGTCGGTGGAGGATACAATGAATCATAGGGTAAATAAGCGGAGGCAACTATGATGTTTTTCCTCTCGCCATTTATTTGGTATTGTATGATGACCGTAGCTAAGTCCTGGGAAAAATATTGTCTCAGCATAGTTGCCTCTAACCGTCTTGACATCAGGACGCAAGCTCTCGGTCTTATGGATATTTCGTCGTAGAAGATTCTAGCCCCCTTTACTGATCCAATGCCAGAGATTCTGTTAAATCGAACCCACGGTTCTTGCACCAGAAAGATATAGGGGAAATCCTGTAGCTTTGTCATTCTCGCTGCCAACAGGTAGGAGGGAGCTTTGGCATGCTGCAGGTTGATTTGACCAATCTTTATGTTTTTCGACATAAACTTAGTCTGTTGTTTTATGGAAAACAGTTAGAAGCGAATGCGGCAGTCCGCGTATGACGGGGTTGCCCCCACACCGTACCGCCAGAGACTCGATCCCCTCGTGATTGATTTCTCTGAGAAAAGCCGTACTTGGAAGTACCGCAGTTTCCATGTTCTCATCCACGAAAGATCTCATCTCATCCCGCAGAGCATTCGTCTGTTTTCCACTTAGCACCTCAATTGGTTTGCGATGTCCGGGTTGCATAGATTCGATCACTCGAACTGGCATCAAGTCAGTTCCGTTCACGTTTCTTTCTTCTCTTCCTTCCGCCTGTTCCTTGGAAGGTGTAGGAGAAGTTACTAGCAGGTAGGATTCACTCTGTAGTCCCTTCCCCAGTGCGAGCCCCCATACGTGGGCTCCGCCCCTGTATGTACTATCCTCCGCGCACCTAAGATGCTGCAATTTGCTCTATGTTGTGTGAGCCGAAGACCATCATTGTTCTTCGCTCTCAAAATGAGATGATGCCCTACAGTTTCTGATATGACTGAATTTCAGTCTATATAGGAAAAAGTGGAGCACCATATGGTGACTTCCCCTGAGCACATTCAGACTCCGTTGGTCCAGTTCGAATACTAAGTTGAAACCCTCCACGTTTGTAGATTTGTCCTTCCTGGCATTCATGAGTGCCCAAAGAACATGTCCGGGTTCTGTTCACCCAGCATGCAGATGATGTCCTCTGTCTTCCTTCGAGGACCCGGTAGCCAACATCCGACATATTCTGTCCTCCGTAGCTCAGTGTTCACAATAGTGAACTTGGGCCGACCGCCGGAACTCAAAGTTGGGATTACCTGCAGGAGCCACTTTAAGGCAGCCTCGTCAGCGCACTCCAAATGGAGAAGCCCATCACAAAAACCTTGATTGTTAAATCGTGGCTTCGTTCCAGGCTCCTGCATTTTTTATCACAGGCGTTCCCGGAGGGTGGTAAATTGTCCCTCTGACATTTTGCCATCCTTGGAGAAAACTCCCACGGCAGCAGTCAGAACAGAGGCTGCAGCTTGCGCATACGTCCTCTTCCTTCCCGCCTTCGTGTTCGTATTCCTGTGGGGGGACCAACGTCATTGAGATCTCTCTCGCTGATTTGATCACCTCCCGGCACACCGATCCTAATCCCCGCGAGACGCGTGGATATAAGCCCTGGTGCGGAGCACAATAAAGCGTTGGCCACAGGAGATGTGTTGGTCTTACGTTTCTTGCGCGCATTACCGCTGACAGATGAGTCTGGTGCGTCCAGTGTGGATCTTACCGGGGTTTCCAGTTTATCCCCACCCTCCGCAGGAGATTCCGTTTCCTTGCGTCGGATTTCTCTGGGCGTCACCGCGCCTAGTGGTACAACACGTCCATGTCCTCATTCCCAAGGTACTTCATCTTCCTTCGCAGTGCTCCTGTTTTGCCGTCGGCTTAGGGCCTTTCCAGGTTCACGGTGTCCGGACCGCTTGAATCCATTTCCACATACTGGCGTTAAACCAGTAGCGTACACGTCACCAGCTTCCCGTTCTTCCCCTCTTCCCGGTAAGGATGAAGGAGAAGTTTCTGACAGGCAGGATTCAGCCTGTAGTCCCCCCTCCTTGGTGGCGGAAGTTCCCTTCTGCCGGGCCTTCCTCTTCCGTTTGCGGGTAGATTTAGGCTGTAGTACCGCGGACGGGCCGGCGTAGTTGGATTTCCAGTTTCTCCCAATTTGAGAGTTTCCGTACTTTCCTTTCTTGCTAACTTCGCCGTAGGCAGAAAGCAGGCCTTCTACAGATTGATCTATAGGCGAGTATGAATGTGGTGAGGCCTCCAAAATCCGCGCCCCGGTCGCGACATGATTGCTCATGGTCGCGGGTGGATTCAGTCTGTGACTTCTTACCACTTGGAGAGTTTATATCCTTCGTTTCCATATTCATATTTTGGACACCCTTAGTGTAGTAGTAAACTACTACAGGCTCCCCCACCACGACGAAGTGGTGTCCGAGGGGGAGCTAAAAGTTGGTAGTAGTATAAAATATAATATGAAGCACATTATCTCAAGTTTGATCAAAATTGCACTATTACTAACAAAGTTGCAGTAGCTCAAAGTTGACTTTGCCATGTAAATTTACTGCAACCAAATGTCAATATCACACTAAAGTGAGTAGTCAGACATGATAGATGCATATACATAATGGGCTACGTACAAATGGGATAGTTCTGCACTCAAATATACTCACAGAAGAAGCAAACAAAACCTTTCATACCTGAAGCGCCGAGCTTCCGATTTCCCGACTTGTTATTTTTTGAAGTAGTTTTGAAGAAGTCGGGAAATCGGAAACTGCGCGCTTCAGGTATGAAAGTTTTGTTTGTTTCTTGTGTGAGTATATTTGAGTACAGAACTATCCCATTTGTATGTAGCCCATTATGAATATGCATTTAGCATATCACATTTAGTACTTCGGGTTATAAATTTACACGGTAAGGCAACTTTGAGCTACTGTAACTTTGTTAATAATAGTATGATTTTGATCAAACTTGGAGATAATATGCTTCATATTACATTTTATACTACTAACAGCTTTTTTAACTCTGACATAAACTTACTTTTACGTTTTACTCAATTTATCCACAAATACGGTAATATACTATTATTAACTTAATTTGAACAGATATCGATATGGAGAGTATTCTGAGGCATGGGTACCGTATAGAGGCAGCTTCATGATTTGTTTCAGATTTTTCGGTTGGGTAGTTTCTCCGATATGGCTCCGTTAAAGAAATCATCACTTTGCACCCTCTCCCAATCCCCACCTTTTTAACAACTCTCAAAACTAAGACCGGCTTCGAAAAGTACTAATCGAGACCTTTCATTTGATACACCACATGACTATATTTGGTGAGAAAAGTTTTTACACCCCCCTTTTACATGTATGGGGACCCCCCCCCCCCCTAAATCTCAACGTAGGAGGATATTACTCACGGCATATCTGGCGGTCCACAGTTCCCACCTTCTCATCATATTTCATGTCAATCGGTATAGCCGTTTTTGAGGAAAGTGCGAGTGACAGACAGACAGACGGACAGACAGACAAACAGTCCACGGGGCTTGGGGGGAGTCGGGGGTGGTTTTAGTGGGTAAGAATCACCACACGCTGGCGTGTCCAGGCCAGTGTCTTTTGAAGATTACCACCTGCTCCAAAAAAAAAAAAAGACAGACAGACAGACGGACAAACAGACAGACAGATAGACATTGAACCGATTTTAATAAGGTTTTGTTTTACAAGCAAAACCTTAAAAACGATTTTTTTCTGTAAAAATAAAAAAAAATTGGGGTGAATCACTACGCTCTATATCCACCAAATCTTTAGGATTTATTACAAGGGGTTAAATACATCCTCAAACCCTCAAAGGCTTCGACTTATCTTCAATTTATATGCGAAAACCAGGTTTTGCTGTTATTGATTTTTGTATCAAAAACTCAGGTAATTCCATTATTTTGCTCACAGATCCGTTATTATTTACCCCACTGACTTCAATCATACCTTTGAAAGCCTTTTAAAGCATTTTAAAAGACGTTGAGATCGATTTCCACCAAAAGTTACTGATTTTGCATTATTTGACCTTGAAAATATTAATTTTTATAAACGTTACGAATTTATGTTCGACGAATCATAACACTGTTCACCATTTCAACATAAAATGTATGGTTTTCGAGGTATTTGCGAAAAACCATTGAAAACATGAATTTTTTCGATGAAAAAAAAACGGCAATAGGAAATGAACATGAATAACTGGAAAACTATTACTTGTAGGAAAAATTTTCACTAAACATTTTTTGCTTACAATCGATCATTTAATCGATTTCTGTGATTATATTGAAAAAAAAATAAATGTCCACCCCGGTGGAAGGGAGGCTTGCGCCCAATAGCCCTATACAACTTTTGCTTCTTGTGCCATCTTCTATCCCCACCCCAAATTTCATGTCAATCGATCTTGACTGAAAGAATTCGGATGTCGCACCCGATTTTAGGTTTAAATGACTGGGACTAATACCACGAACAAGGACGGGTATGACAAAAAACAGCAACGGACGGACAGACAGATATCGAATCGATTTCAATACGACTCTGTTTTGTACAAAACCTTGAAAATAGCAACAGGTACCTTAGTTCTAGGCACCAAAGCCACTAGTTGCCGTAAACCCTGCTCTTTTAAAAGTTAACATATTATACTTTTCTTGATATATTATTTGAAAATCGAATTAGTTAGACAGAAATTTGATAATATTACCTATTTCTTTAAATAAGTTGGTATGTGGCTCTTCGCCCTTTTGGCGTTGCAGGTACTAAGATAAACTTAACGCTTATGAGTTCTTTAGTTTTTACAAGGATTGAGACCGAAGTCAAATTTTTGTCAATTATAGGTTAAACTTGGTTAAAAAAATCTAACGATTTTCAAACTATTCAAACTAATCATTATTCCAACCAGTGATTACATCCATATATCTTTCCAACTTTAACTCAACTCAGAAGTTGATTATAAGAAAGGCTGGAACATGAATTACGCAAAGGTACTTACCGGCCTATTGATTTCAATTTTTTACTTACAGGTATAATGTATACATATGCACATAGATATATTTCGACAATGGTCGCAGTTTTCATTGCAGTGAGTGAAACTGCTGCTATGTCATTAAAGTAATTGTATATGATCTTCTCCCCAAACTGCAGAAAGATGCCGAAAAATAGATAATAAACAATAAATTGGGCATTTGTTCAGCGACAGACTCATGATCCACTGTTGACCGAAATGTTGGATCAGTATTGAAACTTATTTCACCGTGTCCAGTAGAATTCGGTTGCACTTTAGTTTAGTCAGTGGTTGAGCGCACTTAGAGCCCCAAAAATGTCCATCGACTTCAAAATTAATGGAAAGTTCTACAAAGGTGAGGAAGTCTAATGATCCCAAAGTTACAAATTTTATCAAATTTCTCACTGTAGTTTCGCTGCAGAACTATCCAGTGGACATAACGCTCAACACGTTCATTCGGCAGCATGCAAAGTTATCAGGAACGAAGTTCATGTGCTTAGAAGGTGGTTGTGGGGCATGCATTTGTGTTATTAAAGGACGTCATCCAGATACTAAGGAAATGAAAATGTGGGCAACTAATTCTGTGAGTACAAGTTTACATCATATACATATGTAGTTCTTTTTTGAGTCAAGTCAAGTACGATGTCATAATAGTTTTCTCGATAGAGAAAATCTATAAAGCATGCATTAAATTCGCAATCAGATATTGAGAACTAAATTATGTTGATTGAAATTTTATGTCAGCTTGCTAAAACTCGACTCAGGCTTTTTAGGGGAAAGGGTCATCCCGATGAATGCTGTTCTTTCGCATTTTTGGGAATTTTGGTTTAGAAGAACTGAATAAAGATGCAAATGCGAATGTTTCCCCATATAGTATATTTATTATTATTTATTTTGGGCATACGTAAAAGTTTTTTCAGTCTGATATCATCGCTCATTATTGAAGTACATGATAACTTATCCACCCATCTCCAAAAAAGTGTTTTTCGGGTACCACGCTTGAGGGTTCATTCTAAAGGAAAGAAGTCGGGAAACCGGACACTCGGCGCTTCAGGTATGAAAGGTTTTGTTTGCTTCTTCTGTGAGTATATTTGAGTGTAGAACTATCACATTTGTACACATTTGTATATGCATTTAGCATGTCTGACTACCGACTTTAGTGTGATATTGATATTTAATTGCAGTAAATTTACACGGTAAAGTCAACTTTGAGCTACTGTAACTTTGTTACTAATAGTATGATTTTGATCAAACTGGCGATAATATGCTTCATATTATATTTGATACTACTACCAACTTTTATAACTCTGGGATAAACTTAAGGGGGGTTTTACTCAATTTCCTCAAAAATATGGTAATATACTATTATTAACTTAATTTGAACGGATATCGATATGGAGAGTATTTTGAGGCATGGGCACCATATAGATGCAGCTTCATGATTTTTTTAGATTTTTCGGTTGGGTAGTTTCTGAGAATGGGTCCGTTAAAGAAATCATCAATTTCCGCCCTTCCCACTCCCCGCCATTCTAACAAATTTCAAAACTAATACCGGCTTCGAAAATCACTAATCGAGACCTTTCACTTGATACCCCACACAACTATATTTGGTGAAACAAAAATTTACACCCCTTTTGCATGTATGAGGAGCGCCCGTAAATCTCAATGTACAACGATATCACTCACTGCATGTCTGGGCGTTTATAGTTTCCACCTTCTCCCCAATTTTCGTGTCAATCGTTATAACCGTTTCTGAGAAAAGTGCGTGTGACGGACAGACAGAGAGACTTTGAACCGATTTTACTAAGGTTTTGTTTTGCAAACAAAACCTTAAAAATAAGCGGCATTTAGACGTGCGGAGCATATCCCGGTTCGTGAACTAAGATTATTAAAAAATGTCGAAAGTAAAGCTTGTTGAACTTTTTTTAAACAGCATTTGTTTGGTGTTTTTGTTTTTAGAGTATCGAAAAATCACACATTGAGCATATTACTAAATGGAAGGTTCCAATTAGCACTTTCCGAAATGAATATCGCTTCTGAAATGTTTTCTAAAAAATGCTCCTCGAGGAATTTAAAGCGTAAAATACTATACTCGCCATCACTAAATATCGAAAATCAATAAATAATGGTTTCGTCCAGGGGAAAAGAAGTTCATTATCGAGGTGATTGAAGGTGGTCACTAGGCATTTGTTGCTCTCTTGACAAGCAGTTGAAAGAAACAAGACTTCATTGAACTCGGGAAATTGTCTACTTGCATGTTTGTCTATTTTTTGTCTGTGTGCCCGTCTGTCTTATATAATATATAATCATGCACGGTATCAAATGAAATGGTTTGTGTACTTTCTAGAATATCAGATTATGAAGAGAAGTAGTGCGGGTATTAAAAATTGATCATGTTTTCAAAGACCTATTCTGTGAAGCTACTCAATAAAAAAAGTTGAAAACAATCATGGAGCCGCTTCTCTCAACTGTTCAAATCAAGGTTTACGATCTAATATTATGCAGGGGTGGAGCCCCAATTCAATCGTTTTAATGATAATTTCCTATTATTTCGATTTTTCATAAATACTCGTCTTGGTCTCATTAGATTCACTCGGCCGACTCGCTTTCATTTAGAATTTCCTTTCATGGAACCACACATTGTTGTGTTCGCTGCGCGCTCTTAATATTAATATTAATATTTAATGCCTTCTAGATAATTACTTTGATATAACCATATTATTCAGTTCAGCTAAAATAATAATCCAATCCAATTGGATCAGGGCCTTGAAGGGTGTTAGAGCATCACTACATTCAAGGCTGTCACGGTACACTACAGGATTTCCAGTACTCTATAAGGCGATGAGGTTAGTATTGCACTCGCTCGAGTTTATTACCTTATTTTGACTTAGGTACTCATTCACAGCTGAGTCCATTGGTATTCGGAGTCAAATTACGATACAAATCCTACTGTCATCAGGGAGATTTGATTTGCGACACTAAGTTATCCGGGCAATACCAAAAGAGAAATAATCATTTATGTGGTTGAAAAGACAGACGGCAACAGGTGCTCTTGGGGAAAAAATTGGGAGCACACAAGAACGGTGAAGAGCGCATAGTCGATTTTATGAACGCTCACGACCTTGCCAATACATGGTTTATCAAACAATTGTCTCATTTTCCCATATTTTATCGTGGGAACAGTAATAAGCGAATCGACTATATCCTCATAAGACTCAGGCATTTTAACAGCGTCACTGCAGCAAACCCGTTGTTTTTGAGACCATTGGACTTTAACATCGCTCGTTGCTCGCTCGTTTGTGAATCAATTCACCTATGAAACAACGTGAGAACCGCACTGACCTGCCCCGAATTATGGTAAACGGTACTGATTTTGTAAGAAAATTGAAGAAATGGTTTCAGTTAAGCCATCGATCATTACAAACATCAAACAAATCTAGCATCTAGCTAAAAGTCAGAGCGGCACAACCTGATAGACATTATATCAACTGAAATTCCTGGCTTTGGAGAAACGATGTCCAAATGAAGGTATTTCTGAAGAAACGCCTCTACCGTGAATTTTTCGTTGATAAAACACTGGCCAATTGGTAAATTATAAGAATGTCAGCCGGGAGACAACGAAAGCGATTGCTGTTACCCGAGCACTGTAAAGATACTTACGATAAACTGGATATTCGGGATGTCGAGAGAGATCTCCCGTCATGTAGTTTTTCCACTTGCCAAACGCACATAAGACATCGAACACTTCCGTTGGTTTAATGTCAAGAAAGGTGTCTTGTATTCCGATAACCGAGGCGCAATGGATAGATGGCGAGAATATTTCGAAGCAGCTTTCAACGGAAGAATTCACTCAATTCCACCTGTCAGCACCACTGATGTCGGCAGGAGCAGTCAAAGAAGTGAAATTGGAGAAAGCAACAGAACCTGACGACATCACAGATGAGTTCTGGAGAGCCAAGTGCCGGGCTCCAAACACTGTAATCTTTGAATTGAATTATTGAGGACAGAACACTATTTGACTGGAAAAAACATAATAATTTGAGTATGGAAAATGAAAAGCAGTCTGGCAGAATGTTCAAATTACCATCCGGTAAAGTTGCAGCGCCATTAAGTATTCTTGACAACCCGACGAAATCGTTTAAATAACAGCGACCAAGCTGGTTACTCAAGGAGAAATACCGTGAGACGCGTCTCATTCTCTATAATTTCCCATTTTTGCATCTTGAGGAGATGTTTGACAGTGTGCCACCGAAATTTCTCTGGCATACTCTACGGCATCAGCTAATGTCAGAGGAACTAATGCGCGGTGAATTGCTCTATCTCGAACTGGAAAGTGAAAACCGAAATATTTTCTTTGTGTCAAGCTAATTTCAAGCAACATTTCAACAAAATAGAGTGATCGCCTCATCTAACACCTTCCCAGACTGAATCTAAATAAAACTATCAGTGGCAGTCAATGCTATCAGCCAATGGTAATGTGAGTTATGAAATTACTTCACTCATTAACGCAACTTATATGAAGTGGCTTTTCAGAACTGACGTTTTTAGTGATCAATGTATCAATCAAAGTCACAAACTCAAATTTAGCGCAATGTCGTTCGCCCTGTCACGGTTCTGTATGTTAGCCGACTATCAAATGCAATGAACGGACCTCACGGCAGTGAAGACGAAGATGCTGTGTTGGACCAATAGCCACATACGCCATGATCACATCCGAAATGAGAATATCCGCGATCAATACAGGGTTCAGCCGATGATGAAAAAAGTACAAACGAGGCGTCTTCGATGGTATAGAGATTTATTTAGCCCTGATAAAAACTCACTTGCCAAGATTAGTCTGAACATGCAGGTCGATGCAAAGCGACCGAAAGGCCACTGGATGATGGTTTGGAAGTGTCGCGACTCCATCCAGATCAGAACAAGCAAAATAGCGAAACCAACTACGGCGAGCTGGCTCCGCTTCTGAACGAACTGAACGAACCAAAGGCAGATAAAGGAAAAGAAGAAACAGTAGATCACAACTGCATATCTACGAAAATTTACTACACTTTAAGATATTATGTAGAGATATAAGTACCACATTAAACTGTATAGCCTGGCTTACCTTTTTAAGGTTTTGTGTGAAACAAAACCTTATTAGAATCGAGACGGTGTCTGTCTGTCCGTCTGTCTGTCTGTCTGTCTGTCTGTCTGTCTGTCTGTCACACCCGATTTATTCGGAAACGGCTAGACCGATTATTACGAAAATTGGTGAGAGTATGTAATCTGGTGTTCCCTTTACATGCAGTAAGTGGCGCCATCTAGAGTTAAGTTTAAGGGGGGCTCCCCATACATGTGAATGGAGGGTGCAAATTTTTTTTTCACAGAATGTAGCCATGTGGGGTATCAAATGAAAGGCCTCAATTAGTACTTTTCGAAACTGGTTCAATATTTGATATTAGGTGAAACATAGGGGAGTGAGGGCTCAAAATATGACCCCCAAAAAGTGTAACAGGTCTCGTTCTCAGAACCTATCCAACCGAAAAATCTGAAAAAAATCACAGTGGTGCATCTGTACCAAATCTAGGCCTCAAAATATATCCGGTTCCGATATCTGCACAAATAAAGTTAATAATAGTATATTTCCACATTTCAGAAATTTACCCGGCACCCTCCTTATGTTCATCTCAGAAGTACAAAATTTGGCATGCATATAATAAAGAACATAGTGCACAGTTTGGTCAAGTTTGAAGAAAATCCGATTATTACTAACAAAGTTATAGGGGGTAAAACTTTACCATTTTTTGTGAATTTCGTGCACTCTACAACCCGCATGACGTCATGATCACATATCATTTCGTCAATACCACAACGAAATAAATTGTTATGGATGGGGTTGCAAAGAATTATTTTGTTTTAGTTTTTTAATCATTTGTATGTGAATATCAATTATTCCAACCAGACATGTGTATATGTAGGTATATAGTATATGCGTGCTAATGAACTTTGCGGATAGTGCCTAATTCAGATAGATATAAGAAGTAAATCCGAAATATGGGTACGATCAATTGATATACGTGCATATATGTGTATAGTATTCGGAAATAGGCAGTTTGTTTGTTTAGGGTGAGCGTAATATGTACGTATGTCTCGTAGTTTGGAAAAATGTGAAGGATTATGTTGGATTTGTAGCTATATACGGATAGAGAAATGTGCGTTGAAATTTCTTACATAAGATGAACACAAAACCTTTATACCCGAAGCGCGAGCTTCCGGTATTCCGACTTGTTTCTTTTTGATCAGCCTTTGTCCCATTCACAAGCGGGGTCATTAGCTTATCAAAAGCCTAATGCGGACACAATCGTGCACACCAATCTTGACAAATGGATTCTCTTTAGCGCGAATTACGTCACCATACCATCGAACACGCCATCATGTAATTTTTCCACAATCGGTGGAACGCCATATCGATCGCGAATATCTTCATTTCGTATGTGATCAAAACGCGGCACGCCCCTAATATCTTCGTCTCCATTACCGCAAGACGCCGTTCACTGTATTTTACCATATAGTCGGCCAACAATCAGAACCATAGAGGGTGACAGTACAGACAACGTTGCGGCAAATTTTAGATTTGAGACGTTTGTTGATACGTCGATGACAAAGAACACCAGTTGTGATACGCCCCTTGGCTGATAGCACTGAAGCCGGCATCCATCTGAATTTTCTTATATGAGAAATCTACACAACTTTCCTCCGGTTCCCAATTTGTTGTGGGTGTGTGATATCGTGTTCGTGTCACCCAGAGCTACAGTTCTGTGCAGTGTGACTAGTTTTCAGTGAAACTCCTTTTGTTTTGCTTTAACCCACCACAATTCAGATAATTATAATCATTGGCGTAACAATCCATATTTGATCAGGTCCTTGAAGTGTCTTAGAATACTTCATTCAAAACCGTAACGGCACACTACAACACACTTCAGAAGCGAATCTTCGATTAATGATATAAACATATATTCACATTTCCACCTCAGATGTAAGTCCCCTGGTCGAGGCAAAGGTCGATCTGAACAGCCCATAAGCTGTGAGAGCTCATCTTATCTTTGCATGTTTTTTCCAAAGAAATTTTTGTCTAAGAAACTCCCAGATATTTCACTTCTTCCGAGTGCTGAAGGGTCGTGCTGCTCATCTCTGGAACGCAAAGACCATTCAGTTTCCTCTGGCATTATCCTAGGAATGCACGTTCCGAGAGCTCGCCGAACGGCTAGCACAGCCACGTCATCAGCATAAATTTGGGCCTGTATTAACAAATTTGTCAGCTCGGATATTAGTGATCAACATATTCCAAAGGTAATAGCACACTTTCTTGGATGCAGCCTTTCGTTGATTTTGTTGTCAGGTAGCGATCCACTTCAGCAGACAATAATCAATAATCTCATCGTAAGCATAGCATAGACCCACCTAATTAAAGTTGCATCGATTCTCTGACGATATCACAAAGCGTATAGTTAGAAGACCATAATATCCTCGAAAACGGCCATCGCGTACTCGCCTTTCACAATTGTATTTGCTGTCATTAAAACCAAAGAGTGGAGAGATAGAGAGAGGCTTACTGGACTTTCCACGATGGAGAGCATGCCGTTTTTTATTTAGTGGGTGCGAACTTCTTATATTTTCATGATCGTTAGTTTAACCAGTTTCTAAAAACATTTCAGTAAGACTGATTTTTAGCTGATTTGCCAAAATTTCTTTGGATTTGCATAGTCGTCTGGTGGTGGTCAAAGGGTAGTATAGCTTCTAGGGCGAAACGTGGATTCGTACCCACGATGGAGCATAAAACCTGGGAAACGTCTTCTGATCTAACACCAACAGCCCTACTACCAATCCCTATCTCCACCTCCTCGTGGTGACCGCTGGGAGCTCTTTCTTAACGAAAAGCTGTAGACGGAGAAGTATGAAGGCGAGTCTCCCGCGCGTAAAAACGAGACAAATTGTACCAACTGGTCCTCCAGGTTGGCGGTTGGCTACAGGGACAACAACTTGTTACGAAGCCCCAACAGGAGCCTCGGACTGGACGGATACCATAACGAAGAACCCGGCAACGACAAAGGAATAACGATTTGCGTATTTTCTCATGAAATGTACGGTCCCTGTACAGGGATGAAGCTGCCGAGCAGCTAGCCGATACCCTGTCCCAATATAAGGCTGATGTAGCAACGTTACATGAGATGCGTTGGACATTGACCGGTTTCCTGGAGAAGAGTCGCTACATATACGGATACGGATACCATAACGAAGAACCCGGCAACGACAAAGGAATAACGATTTGCGTATTTTCTCATGAAATGTACGGTCCCTGTACAGGGATGAAGCTGCCGAGCAGCTAGCCGATACCCTGTCCCAATATAAGGCTGATGTAGCAACGTTACAGGAGATGCGTTGGAAATTGACCGGTTTCCTGGAGAAGAGTCGCTACATATATAGATATTATAGTGGCCATCCAGTAAACCATGTGCTCGGAGTAAGTTTCTTAATCAGGCAAAAAATAAAACCTGCTGTTACCGGCTTTGAAAACATAAGCGAACGGCTATGCACTCTGAGTTTGCGAGGCGAGTTCAGAAATATAAGCCTCATTGACGTTCACGGCCTTACAGAGGAGACTGCAGACTTGGAGGAGGATACCTTCTACGAGACAGTTGAGCGGACCGTCGAAGCTTGTCCCAAGTATGACATCAAAATCATACTTCAGGATTTTAACAGTCAACTAGCGAAGCAGCCCGTACTCAGGTGATACGTTGGCTTCCATAATTTACATCAAAATACAAATGATAACGGACTGTAGATTATTCAATTAGCAGTATCGCATGCAATGGTTGTTGAAAGTACCTGGTTTGCGCGGAAACCGGTCCACAAACATACATGGGCCTCTGCTGACGAGACCACTTTCAACCAAATTGACCACGTGTTGATCGAACGTCGCCATCTCTCAGCCCTGATGAATGTCAGAACATATAGGGGGCCAATATCATTGGATCACTCTCGTTGGCATGGTGCTTCAAACTCGGCTAGTAACACCACCCAAAATCCCCTCTGACAATCAGGTGATAGTCAACACTGAAGCCATCTACAACACAGCCCTCCGCAACATCTATAATGCTGCATACCGAGTAATGGTCCATTCTCGAAGAACGCGGACACGCGCTCAAGGTGTGGGATAGCGAATCAATGCCTGACGATTGGCAAAGAGGCATTATGTGTCTCATACACAAAAAGGGAGATATCATACCGTGCATCAATTATAGAGGTATCACGTTGCTGAGTACCATCTATAAGATAATCTCCCCTATCTTGCTAGGTGGGATAGCCCCATACGGCCAGAACATCATCATCATCATCATACCAAAGAGGCTTCACTCCAGGCAAATCAGCAACAGATCAGATTTTCTCTCTGCGGTAAGCAATGAAAAAACTGTTGGAATATGAACAATAGTTGCACCATCTCTTCATCGACTTTAAAACCGCCTATGATAGCATAGCCAGAGGAAAACTGTACACGGCCATGAGGGAATTCGGTATACAGAAGAAGTTGGTAAGACTGACTAGGTTGACCCTGACTGATGTGCGAGGCCAGATAAAAGCAGCAGGATCACTCTCAAGACCATTCGACATCAACAACCGTCTCGAGAAAGTGATCCCTGATGCTGAGGTAAATTGAAGAGGTGCGATCCTCCTAAGTCCACCCAACTACTGGCGGAGACGTACAAACTAGCTTTATCTATATCGAGCAGGCGGCGCAAGATCTAGGGCTACACATCAATGAAGGCAAGACAAAGTATATGGTGGACAGCGTCAGCACCAAAAACCAACCAACCAACAACATCAAACCGCACTGGTCAAACGGGAAAAATAAAGATCGGAGATTACAACTTTGAGGCCGTTGATAATTTCTCCTATCTAGGGTCGAAAATCACAACTGATAACAATTACGATGATGAAATCCGCGCATGGTTGTTGGCAGCCAACAGAGCCTATTTCACCTTACAAAAACTGTTCCGCTCGAAATGTCTCACCATAGGGTCAAAGCTCTTACTCTACAAGACTATGATCTTGCCAGTCCTTATGTATTTTTCGGAAACTTGGGTTCTTAACAAGAAAAATTGGGAACTCTTGACCGCGTTCGAGAGAAGAATCATATGAAGAATTTTTAGCCCCCTACATGAGAATGGCCGATTCCGTACCTAGATAAAAACGAAATCTATGAGCGATACCATAACCGTCAAGTTGTGGATAAAATCCGGCTCAATAGGGTACGGTGGGCAGGGTCACTTAATCCGTATGGATGAGGAATGATCCAGCCCGGAAAGTCTATAAGGGCAATATCTATGGTAGAAAAAATAGACGAGGCAGACCCTGCCAAAGATGGAGCAATGGCGTAGGTCAGGACGCCAGACAGCTTTTAGAGATATCGAATTGGTGGACCTCGGCGCAAAACCGGGATGTCTAGAGTTCCTTATTAAGGCAGGCGTAGACCCGATACCGGTTGTAGCGCCGTTGATGATGATAGTCTTCTTTCCCAGGCTCAGGTATAAAGACCACCTTAACCTTTTGCCAAGAGATAGGCACGTAACCCAGGGCAAGACTCTTTCACTATTAAAATTCGTTACTGACATCTTCACTTACTTTAGACACCAAAGTAGTGAGCTGCCACCACCATGAGAGCGTGGTGTCGAAGGGCAACTCCCTCTTGTTAGTGATAGACTTTTTACCGCCAAGTTTTCCAGCGATGTACTCTATATTCTAGCTTATATTGCAGTCATGAACTTTTAAGAAAATCTGCAAATATACTAAGTATTTCTCAAACAAGGATAGGCCCCAGCTTCAAGCAATATTGAATGCTAAACTTAAGATTAGAGTCCTTTTTATACTATTCAGTAGCCAATGTGTCCACTACAGAACGTACGAAAGAATCCACACCATCCAGCACGTTCGCGAAATTACAAATCAAATATAAATTCGCATGTCACTCCTCATGTGGAGCTACTTGATAATTGCAAAAATTATCCTTGAATTCTTGAGAGGTACATTTTTAATTTAGTGTATTATAGATTGTCTTTTAACCGTACAATTCCTAAGAAAATGCATGCACATGTCTATAGTTGTTCGCTTCGGCCAATCGAGTCCCTTTTCAAGTTCCCTACTGGGACACTTCCAACACGGGAAAAATATTGTTTGGAGAAACTATGACCTGTGTGATGCAGTGTCGGGGCGGATACCAACGCCTACTGCTGTTTAGTATGAATACTTTCATAGTGAATGTATGGAAGAATTCTTTTGTGTCTGATATGTTACGTGTTGAACATGTCTATACTGTGCACAAGCTGTGGGCTGGATACGGAACACCTGCTACTTCATCATATGAACATTCTCATAGTAAACACATGCAAGAAGAAGAGTTAAAGTCACTCCATCGTACGGAAAAGGTTTCACAAGCTGTAAATATTGAATTCTATCAAATTTTTTAGCGATGTTTTCAAATAAATTGAGCGTGACCCTAAGAGAGACAGATGAACGCACAGGCAGATATCGAGCTGGTTTCAATGTTCTGTGTTAAATATACTACTAATTATAAATGTTAAAAAATATTCATTCGTTTTAAGCGTCGGTAAACGTCTTTTTTCATTTGCTCTTTCTTTCAGTGTCTAACTTTACTAAACACATGCGATGGCTGGGAGGTTACTACTGTTGAAGGGATCGGAAACAAGAAAGATGGATACCACCCTATCCAGACCCGTTTGGCCCACCTAAATGGTACACAATGCGGATACTGTTCACCCGGAATGGTAATGAACATGTACGGGTTGCTGGAATCCAGTGGCGGAAAAGTCTACACGGATGAAATAGAAAACTCTTTTGGGGGAAATATTTGTCGCTGCACTGGCTATCGACCAATTCTAGATGCAATGAAATCTTTCGGAGCTGATTCCACGTACTGTAGTGATATTGAAGATCTAAAGAAAATTTGTTATAAAACAGGCGACCAGTGCTCCAAGATATGTTCCAGGCCAAATAAGAAGGTGCATGTGATATTTGATGATAATGTCGAATGGGTAAAAGCCTATTCTGTTGATGATATTCTGGAGGTGCTCGATAAAATTGGGAGCAAAAGCTACATGCTGGTTGCAGGGAACACAGCGCATGGCGTTTATCGACGATCCCGTGATATACAAGTCTTCATCGACGTCAACCATATTCCCGAATTGCATGCCCATCACATTGATAAGGACGAGCTTGTGTTGGGTGGAAACTTAAGCCTCACTGAAACTATGGACATATTACGGAAGGCTTCCTCGAAGCCTGCTTTCGAATTCTGTAAGAAAGTTTGGCATCATATGGATTTGATTGCAAACGTGCCTGTTCGAAACGTAAGTATAAAATGTTTATCTACAACCATTACTGTGTGGACGAAAAAAATCGCCGTAAATGCTGTTAGAAAAGAGAACTCAAGTGCTACCGTGAAAACTTAGATACAACAAAATTGTTATATTTTACGATTTCTATTCAATTAGATGGACTGTTAACTGCTCACACCTAATTTCACAGCATGCGAATTATTTCGTTTCTCATTTGCCCTATAATGAGCTGAAGCGAAAATCCATTGACGTGTATGCAGCATTTTCCTTCCCTTTCATCAAACATCCTCTAACACCTCCTCTTCTCAAATTCCTAATATCCTTGATGTGGTCATATTACACTACAAATGGTATTTTAAAAGTAATTGATAAACGATAAATTTAATTCTTTTTAAGGTTTTGTGCTTGTCAAACTCACTTTTCCCCAAAACGACTACATCGATCCAAACAAAACTTGCTAGACATATAGGAACTGTGAAATCTCACCTATGCACCTTCTTCTTTTTCTTCAGCCTTTGTCCCGTTTACAAGCGGGGTCGGCTCGTCGTGATCGGTTTCGCCATATGGCTCTATCGAATGCCTGATCTGGGTGCAATCTCGAGGCTTTCAAATCCCCATCTAGCGTATCAAGTCACCGTTGTATAGGTCTGCCTTTTGGTCGTTTTTCATCGACTTCGATGTTCAAACCAATCTTGGCAAGTGAATTCTCGTTTGCACGAATTGCGTGACCATACCATCGAAGACGCCTCTCTCGCAACTTTTCCACGATCGGTGCAACCCCATAACGATCGCGGATATCCTCATTTCGGATGTGATCTAAACGTGTCACGCCACTAGTCCAATGTAGCATCTTCGTCCCCATTACCGCAAGACGCCGTTCATTGTCTTTTATGGTCGGCTAACACTCAGAACCAATTTTGCCTTTAATTTTAGATTCGTTCGTTGATACGTCGATCACAAAGAACTCCAGTTGTGGAACGCCACTTCATCCAGGTTGCGTTTATGCGTAAGCAATTTCATAACGCAGTTCTCCATTGGCTGATAGCGTTGACCCGAGGTATTTAAATCGCTCAGTTCTGAGCAGATCACTGCCGCTGACAGTGATTGTGCCTGTTTCATGGGGATCGGTCGTCAAAAATTCAGTTTTGTTTAAATTCAATCTGAGACCGTGTTGCATGACGCGATCATTCCATTTTTGAACAAGTTGCTCGAGACCAGTTTTGCTATCAGATACTAGGAAAACATCATCTGCATAAAGCAGTGTGTAGGGCGCTGGACGTTGAATATCCCGTGTGACGGTGTCCATAACAAGGACAAAGAGGAGTGGTGGAGGGGCGCTTCCTTGATGAACACCAACAGAAACACGAAGCGGTTTTGATACACCCGCCATACTTCCAACTTTACTTTTCGGATCAGTGGTAGAGCAATTGAACCCAGCGCACGAGTTCTTTTGGCACGAAGTGTTGTCGTAAAGCATACCAGATGAGTTCGTGTGGTACACTGTCAAACGCTTTCTCTAGATCCAGAAATGCAATGTAAAGAGGGCGATGCTTCTCACGGTGTTTCTCCATGAGTAACTGCGCAGCGTGTATTCCGTCAGTAGTTCCGCAGTTCTTGACAAATCCGGCTTGATTCACGGTTATTTCAACGATTTCGCGAATACGGTTGAAATCTCACCTATACACCGAGTGGCATAAATTAAGGTGGAGTTTAAAATTATTACGAAATTTGGTGAGAACATGTGGTCATGTGTGCTCCTTTATATGCAGCGAGTGATGCTTTTTCGTGTTGAATTTTAAGGGGGGGGTCCCCAGTACATGCAAAAAGAGGTATCAAATGAGAGGGCTCAATTAGTACTTTTCGAAACTGATCTTTTTCTGATAAAAGGTGAAACCTAGGGGAGGTAGGACACGGAATATGTACCCCGAAAAGTGAAACAGGTCTCGTTCTCAGAACCTACCCAAACGAAAATCTGAAAAAAAATCTCATTGGTGCAACTATAAGAAATCTAGGCCTTAAAATACATCCGATTCCGATATCTGCACAAATAAAGTTAATAATAGAATATTACCATGTTTTTGAAATTTACCGGAAGGGACCCCTTAAGTTCACCCCAGGAGTACAAAATTGACATCAGCAAAGACGATAATATAGGACATAGTCCTAAAAATTTGAAGGCAATCCAACTAATCTTAACAAAACAGCGGGGTTTTGGGAAACGTTTTAGTTTTTTTTTTTTACTTTTTTTAGTTATTTGCATTTCAGTGTCAATTACTTCAGGTAAACATGTGTACGCATATGTATATGCTAATAAAGCTTGCGGGTAATAACCAATATAATAGACATATGTGTTCTGGTTACGAGTGGTTTTTAATTTATGTGCCTAACATATATGCATATGTATGCTTTAGTGCAAGGAGTAAAATGGAAATGCATGAAAATGCATTATATCAATTTAAATGCGCACATATATATGTACATGCATCGCCATGCGGTAATAGACAATGTTTGTTTATTTAGGGTGAACACAGTATTTATGTCGTTGACTTGTATGTACATATGCGTAACTTGGGGGGTTTGGCAAAATATGACGGAGTATTTTGTATTCTTAGCTATGTACAAATAGAAAATCGTATATAGCGAGTTTCTCAGATAAGAAGATCACAAAACCTTACACCCAAAGAGCCTGGCTTCCGGTATCCCGATTTGTTACCTTTCTTTAGTTGTTTGTATATCACTTTCAATTATACTCGAGACAGGAGTGTTTGCGTATATATACTGTGAGCGTCAAAAATAAGTAAACACTTAATTTTTTCGTATTTAAGCTTTAATTTCATAGCAGTTACTGATAAAAATTAACATGTTTCATCACCGGTTAAAAGTATTATATAATAGAAGTTTAAATCTGAAAAAAAGTTAAACAAAACAAAATACCGTTTCAAAAAATTATTAATGCTTCAAAATACTGCTGATTTTACGCGTCAAAAGAAAGTATACAGAATTTACTTCTCTAAGAAATAATATCCAATAATTAATTAGAAATAATTTTTAATATTTAGTTTGTTTTCCATGTGACTTTAGAACAGCATTCAGTCTTTTAGGCATTGATTTGACAAGATTTTTTGTAATATCTGGAGAAATGTTGTTCCATTCTTCGATTAAAGCCCTTTTTAGGTCGTCCTTGTTGGAAATGCTTCTTTGTCTGATTTTCCTGTCAAGGTGCTCCCACAAATGCTCGATAGGATTAAGGTCTGGGGACTGCGGTGGGTGATCAAGGGTTTTTGGCGTTCGGTATAACAACCATTCCTTAACAATGTGGGACGTATGTTTCGGATCGTTATCGTGCTGAAAGATCCAGTTTTCCGACAGCCCCAATTTGTCAGCACTAGGAGTGATATTGTCCCTCAGTATATTTAAATAGTCTATTTTAGTCATTTTAGACTCGATGAAAACTAGACTTCCAACTCCGGATGCCGCCATACATCCCCAGACCATAACTGAGCCTCCACCGTGCTTTATGGTGCTTGTAACGCACTTGTCGAGAAATGCTTCATTTTTCGCTCGCCATATTTTTGGTGGCTTTTTCGCCCCAAATTATTCAAATTTACTCTCATCGGAGTATAAAATGTTTTCCCAAAAGTGTGGAGCCTCATTTTGGTACTTTCTGGCGAATTTTATATGCTTCTTTTGATTCGCTTTAGAAATATAGGGTTTCTTACGTGGCACTCTGCCATGTAGACCATTTTTGTGGAGCGCTCTTCGAATTGTGCTTGCACTCACTGATTTGCCTGAAGTCTCAGCTATTTTCTTTGATATGTTTACTGCACTTGAAACTGGATTATTCCTTACTTCTCGTACAATTGTCCGCACTTCGGAGTCAGTAAGCTTCTTAGGTCGCCCAGACCGCGGTAAATTTTCAATAGTATGACGAGTCGTATATTTATCTATAATTTTTTTTATCGTACAATGATTCCTTCTAACGTTTTTTCCAATTTCACGCAAAGATTTCTTTTCTTTATGTAAATCTAAAATTATTTTTCGTGTTTCGTTTGTGGTTTGCTTACCCATTATCTTAAATGTTATACTTTTGCACTTATTCAAACAAAAACAAAGAAAATCTACGAAAAATATTAGTGCACTATATTTGCTTACTTCACTTATAAACAGTTTCAAAGAAATTTGTGTGATTCCCGGAAATAATTAAAAACAAAACGAGAAGTGTTGCCACTGTATACTTTCTTTTGACGCGTAAATTCATGAGTATTTTAAGACAAGATGAATTATTTTTGAAAATGTTTTGTTTTGTTTAAGTGTTTGTGCTGACATAAACTTCTATTATATGAGCCTTTCAAGCTATGATAAAACATTTTAATTTCTATCAATAAACATTGTGCAATAAAAGTTTAAATACAAAAAAGATGGGTGTTTACTTATTTTTGACGCTCACAGTATGTGCTAATGGAATTTGTGGATAGTGTTCAATAAGATGGACACGTGTGTATGTTAGTACCAGCGGCATTTAATTCCCATAGTAATATGTACGTTTTTGTGCACAATGAAAAAAGGAAATGCGTGAAGATGGGTTAGATCAATTTAAATTCGTACATGTACGCATCAGTAAGCGGTAGGGCAGTATTTGTTTGTTTCTGATGAGCATAATCTTTATGTTTTTACACATGTATACTTTCACGAATGAAGTTTTGGCATTCTTAGCTAGTATGTACGAATGGTACAACGAACATACAGAATTGCTTACATAAGATGAACACAAAACCTTTACATCCAAAGCGTGGTGTTTGCGGTATCTCCACTTGTTTGAAATGTTCATCACAAATTCCCTCCCTATCTTGAAATCCTAAAATCTGTTTGAATACTATTCAATATAAATATTTAACAAGTCGGAATACAGAAGCTGAATGCTTCGAGTATAAAGGTTTTAAGTGAGAAATTTGTTATGCACATTTCTCCATTTGTACTTAGCAAAATTTACAAAATATTCTTTGATATATTCATCTCCGCCGTGCATATGATTTCACTTTATGTGATGATGGCCTGATACACCTCTAAGATTGCGATAAATCCACGTGAAATTTAAGTTTTCACCTTCTATAACTTTGTTAATTTCCTTCAAACTCTCCAAAATTGTGTAATTTATTATTCCCTATAATGGTATCTGTGGTTATACTGTTAGGATGAATTTAAGCCGGGTATATTAATAAAATATGGTATCATGCTATTATCAACTTTATTTGAGCAGGTATTGGAATGGGATGTATTGAGACCTAGATTTTATATAGATGCGTTATTGGGCACTTTTTCAGACTTTTGGTTGATAGGTTCTGAGAACAAGACCTGTTGCACTTTTTTCACTTGAAGTAGAAACTGTTGACCTACCAGCTAGCTAACTAGCTTTGTTCATAATGGTAGGATTTACATCAAATCGTCCTTATTATGCTTTTTGTCCATTATGCTCATGTTATCGAATGGACATCGAGGAGTTTTTCGACAAATTTCAAAAAATTAATAATGGAACATTATTAACTATGTATGAGTAGATATTGGAATGGGATATATTTATTTTATATATAGGGGAGAACCAACAAATCTGTGAACTTACAAGTCAGCAGGATGAAGCCTTATACACTTCGATGCTCATCCTGCCGAGACAAAAAGGGGAATCTGATTTCCGACAGAATGGGCGTATTAGCAGCGATGGGTTGAGTGAGCTACTGAACAACCAAAACATCGGCGAGTTGGAGGTCCCGCCAACTGAAGACGACGGACAAATACTGCCACCACCAAGTTTAGGAGAAACAGTCCATGCAATTCATCGGCTAAAAAATCATAAGTCGCCAGGAGCCGATGGAATTACAGCCGAATTGGTTAAATATGGAGGCGAGCAGTTACAACAAGTGGTTCATCAACTTGTGCTCAAGGTATGGGACAGCGAATCAATGCCTGACGATTGGCAACGAGGCATTATCTGTCTCATACATAAAAAGGGAGATATCACACAGTGCAGCAATTATAGAGGTATCACGTTCCTGAGTACCATCTATAAGATATTCTCCACTATCTTGCTAGGCCGGAGAGCCCCATATACCCAGAACATCATTAGCCCATACCAAAGATGCTTCACTCCAGGCAAATGAGCAACAAATCAGATTTTCTCTGTAGCCAGGGTAAAACTGTACACGGCCATGAGAGAATTCGGTATCCCGACGAAATTAATAAGACTGACTAGGCTGACCCTGACCAATGTGCGAGGCCAGATAAAAGCAGCAGGATCACTCTCAAGACCATTCGACATCAACAACGGTCTACGACAAGGGGATGCCCTGTCATGCGTCCTCTTTAACCTGGCCCTCGAGAAAGTGATCCGTGATGCTGAGGTACATGCATGAGGTACGATCCTCTTCAAGTCCACCCAACTACTGGCCTATGCTGACGATATCGACATCATGGGAAGAACCACCCGAGACGTACAAACTGTCTTCATCCAGATCGAGCAGGCGGCGCGAGATCTTGGGCTGCACATCAATGAAAGGCAGGACAAAATATATGGTGGCAATGTCAGCACCGAAGACGAATCAACCAACAACATCAAACCGCACTGGTCAAACACAAACACGAAGAAGAATAAGGATAGGAGAATACAACTTTGAGACCGTTGACAATTTCTCCTATCTAGGATCGAAAATCACAACCGATAGCAGCTACGATGATAAATCCGCGCACAGTTGTTGTCAACCAACAGAGTCTATTTCAGCTTACAAAGACTGTTCCGCTCGAAACGTCTCACCATAGGGTCAAAGCTCTTACTGTACAAGACTATGATCTAGTCTGCGAGTCCTCATGTATTCCTCGGAAACTTGAGTTCTTAGAAAGAAAAATTGCGAACTCTTGGCCACGTTCGAGAGAAGAATCCTCCGAAGAATGTTGGCCCCCTATATGAGGATGGACGATTCCGTAGCCTACACAATGACGAAATCTATGAGCGATACCATGACCGCCCGGTTGTGGATAAAATCCGGCTCAATAGATTACGGTGGGCGGGTGACTTAATCCGTATGGATGAGGATGGATCCCACCCGAAAAGTCTATAAGGGCAATATCTATGGTAGAAAAAGAAGACGAGGCAGACCCTGCTTAAGATGGAGCGATGGCGTAGGTCAGGACGCCAGACAGCTTTTGGGGATATTGAATTGGTGGACCTCGGCGCAAAACCGGGATGTCTGGAGTTCTTTATTAAGGCAGGCCTAGATCGGATACCGGTTGTAGCGCCGTTGATGATATATTTTGAAGCTAACATTTTATATACATATTTGAAATTTCGAATATTTCGACATTCGATGTTTTTTGGTCCATGTCGTTTCATCAATGAACATTTCTTTGCACGAATTTTGTTAATTACATTTTTATATGGACATACATTTACTCTCATCATTTTTGCACCAGAATAATATTGTGCATTGCATTTAAACGTATTATGTATGGTTGCCATTCACCCTTTGGTGGGGTAATTCCTTCCAAGAGTTCACGAGACGCTTGACCTCCTCCGACCAGCGTATTAGTCGTAGGCAGGTGTTGATGAAGGCTTGGAGGTTTCGAATGATAGAGGTGGTCACTTTCTATGTGCTCCGTCCATATAGCAGCACAAAAATGATACTAGCAAGAAACAGTCTCAGCTTGATCTTGATGTTGAAAGCGGATCTAGTGCTGTTAATGGGTCAATCGATATAAAGTTCTGTACCACCTTCGACAGAAACCACACTTCCCCGATATTCAAATTGATCAATATTTACGATGCTCTGCCTATTAAAGAAAATAGGGTGATTACTAGGACCACTCATCTGGGAGACAGTTTTATATTTCTATTAGTAACTGCCAGTTGCCGGGCTACTGAAGTTTCTTGGCTCGAGCTGTGACGCCATCAGAACATGGTGCGCGCTTTTCAGTTTGTTTGAATTTGGTTGAAATTTAAAATGCTGATAATTTCAAAAATTCAGTTTATTTTCAAAAGTGGTCTTTGAAAATTTTGTTAGATTGCACCATAGAAGTGATTTCCGTCATTAGCGAAAATAGGGACGAAAAGTGAAAATATGCAACGAAATTCTTTGAAATTGATACGACTTAAGGTACGATCGTATATACGCTACGTGAGGCTACACTACACTCAGCACAACTGCCGCAGCATGTCTATATTGCGCTAGCGTGACAGCCAACAACAAAGAACTACATATGTTGGCAATTTAATAGATGTCTGCAAATGAAAACTGAAAAATCGTAGCAGTCAACTGAGTTCATTATATTTAAATGACACCCAACACTGCAAAATATTTCTGCAGACAAGTAGGCCGCGTCGCGTCATTTGGCTGAATGTCGCATCGCGCAAATTTGTATTGCTAGCCTTCAACATCATATAAGGACATTTTGACAAGCAGTGCAGTTTGTGGCTGCATTTACTCAGAACAGATTTCTACGGTTCTTGCAACTAGGATAATTGCAATTCATCAGGATCGTTTTTAAGGTTTGGTGTGAAACAAAACCTTATTAAAATTTTGTGTAAAACAAAATTTTATTAAAATCGGTTCACTGTCTGTCTGTCTTTTCTGGTGCCAGCACCTCTCCTAGAGTTTCCTCTAGATTCCCCCTTTCTTCCACAAATCTCGGACAGTGGAAGAATACATGCTCTGAGTCCTCTGGGACTCCATCGCAATTTGGACAATCGGGTGATATCTCCAATTTAAACCTCTGCAAGTATTGGCGATATCCTCCGTGTCCCATGAGAAACTGAGTGAGATTATAATCAGTCTCGCCGTGTCGTCTCTCCAGCCACTCCTTGATGGGCGTTACTACCGCTCTTGCCATTTATTTATGCATCTCTCCCTCTCAGCGTCCTTCGCCTGCGATAAGGGAGATATTGTCTTCGCATTGTATATATTCGCCATCTCATCTGCCAAGATGTCAATCGGCATCATTCCAGAGATGACGAATGCTGCATCATCCGAGACAGTCCTGAAGGCAGAGCATACCCTCAGATCGTCAGTTTGTTCGTGTTAACTGACATACGCAACGCCTCCCTCTGAACTGGGGTTGCATAGAGCATGATTGAGGTCACCACCTTGGCTATAAGCAATCTAGAGGTATGCCTTGGCCCTCCCATGTTCGGCATCATCCTCGCCAGAGCCATACTAGCAGTGGATGACTTATCGCAAACATACTGCACGAGTTGCCTATGGCTGAGCTTCCTGTCAATCACCACCCCTAGGTATTTGAGGGTCATACCAGAGCTCTCTAGCCCACTTCCGCCATGCTATTAACATAGTATGCTGGTCCCAAGCCCAGGTAAAGGAGGAGGGTTTGAGGCAACGTACTCTGTACTATCCACAGTAAAACAAAAATAAAATTTTGAGATCAGGCAAAGAGATAAATAGAGTATAGATGGAGTTATTCTACTATGCTAAATCCTACCTGATCTCTCTTGGTGACAGGCCCCGCGACAGGTCGACCAAGAAAATGCAAACAATGTCGTTACAAACATGATGATCGGATTGAGTCACAAGCCTCGGAGAAATGCTAGGGCGTCCACCTCAGTCAACGCGGCAGGACGGGCCCCGGTCCCCTCGAGAAATGGGCAAGGGTTCTTGACGCATGGACGGCGTCAGGACGTAAGCAAGTTAGTCCGCACACAACGAACAAAACAAATACGTGTCTGCACGCTAAATGTTGGTTCCCTAACTGGAAAGACCGAGGAACTCGCAAGAGCCCTTCGGAAAAGATGCATTGACATCTGCGCTCTGCAAGAAACCCGATGGTCTGGTGCGAAAAGCTGCGACATTGAACGCGAACGCGGTAAAAATGGCTACAAACTTCTCTATTTTGGTAACCCACACACTCAGTATGGTGTTGGCATTGCCATCTCAGAGGGTTTCCGTGATGCCATTAAAGAAGTCGAACGATTTGATGATCGGCTGATGAAGCTCACCCTTATATCAGCTGATCGCACTATTCACTTCTTCACCGCGTATGCACCACAGACAGGTCGACCTGATGCGGAGAAAGATGCCTTCTGGCAACTTCTCGATGAAAAGACTTGTCACGTGCCTGCTGACGAGTATGTAATCATTGCCGGCGACCTTAATGGTCATGTGGGCGAAAAGGCAGATGGTAACAGGTGCCATGGGGGAAAGGGTAGCGAGCGTATAACGTTCCCTATGAGACCATCGCACCTCAACATCGGCCGTTGATTGCCGTCCTGCGAATTAAGCGACCGATAAAACAGCGTGATGAACGCACTGGCCCGCCGCACATTAAATGGTGGCGATTTGGTGAGAAGAAAGAAGAAACGGTCTCACTCATACGATTGCCGACCATTACGAATGTGGAAGAATCATGGAACCAAATGAAAGACACGATCCACAAAGCGGCCTCTGCAACCCTCGGGGTCACCAAGCCGGGTAAGCGGTACATCAACCGAGATACTTGGCTTTGGTATGATGATGTCGAAATGAAGGTCGGTGAAAAGAAACGCCTCTACAACAAATTTCTCGACGATAAAACGTCTGCTTAGTGGCAAATTTATAAGAATGCCATTCGGGAAGCAAAGAAAGCGGTCGCTGTCACCCGAGCGAACCATTTCAAAAATCTTTACGATAAACTGGACACTCGGGACGGCGAGAGAGATCTGTATCGACTTGCTAAAAGCCGTACTTTGCTTACCAACCGTCGAGTCGCGACGGATATATGGCGAGAATACTTCGAGCAGATTTCAACTGAAGAATTTGCTCATCCTCCACTTCCACAATCATTGCCGACATTTGGAGCAATTCCACCAGTCAGCGCAACTGAAGTCGAGGAGGCAATAAAACAAATGAAATCTGGGAAAGCAACAGGACCTGACGAAATCGCATCTGAACTCTGGAAAGCAAAGATCTGGGACCCAACACTGTGGCTCAGTGAATTCTTTAACCGGGTTATTCAGGAAGGAAGAACACCATCTGACTGGCAAGAAAGTACCACTGTTCCAATATGGAAAAAGAAAGGTAGTCCAGCAGAATGTTCAAATTACCGTCCGATCCGGTTACTTTCCCATACCATGAAGATTTTTGAACGCATTCTTGACAACCGTATTCGCGAAATCGTTGAAATAATTGTCAATCAAGCCGGATTTGTCAAAAACTGCGGAACTACTGACGGAATACAGATTCAGATTGAAATTAAACAAAACTGAATTTTTGACGACCGATGCCCATGAAACAGGCGCAATCACTGTCAGCGGCAGTGATCTGCTCAGAACTGAGCGATTTAAATACCTCGGATCAACGCTATCAGCCAATATCAGCATAAACGCAACCTGGATGAAGTGGCGTTCGACAACTGGAGTTCTTTGTGATCGACGTATCAACGAACGTCTCAAATCTAAAATTAAAGGCCATGTCGTCCGTCCAGTCGCTCTCTATGGTTCTGAGTGTTGGCCGACCATAAAAGACAATGAACGGCGTCTTGCGGTAATGGAGACGAAGATGCTACGTTGGACTAGTGGCGTGACACGTTTAGATCACATCCGAAATGAGGATATCCGCGATCGTTATGGGGTTGCAGCGATCGTGGAAAAGTTACGGGAGAGGCGTCTTCGATGGTATGGTCACGCAATTCGTGCAAACGAGAATTCACTTGCCAAGATTGGTGGATGGTCTGAGCATCGAAGTCGATGGTAAACGACCAAAAGGCAGACCTAAACAACGGTGGCTTGATACGCTGGATGGGGATTTGAAAGCCTAGAGATTGCACCCAGATCAGGCATTCGATAGAGCCAAATGGCGAAACCGATCACGACGAGCCGACCCCGCTTGTAAACGGGACAAAGGCTGAAGAAAAAAAAGAACACCAGAGCTCTCTAGCCAACTTTTAACAGCACTGATTGCTTCGCTTGAGTATAACTCAGCATCTTCGAGTTGCGTTGCAACAACAGCGCTATGTCGTCAGCGTTATCCACCACTGTGGCTTCTTCAGAAGATTAAGTACATCATTGTACATGATGTTCCACAGTAGTGGGCGCAATGCGGAGCCCTGCGGGACACCCGCGACAACAACGTACACCTGGGGTTTGCCATCAGAGGCATACCAGAGCCTCCTTTCAGTTAAATAACTATCGACGATAGCAGCGGGATAGACGGGAATACCAACCTTCGCTAGGGATTTCCGTATTAGATTCCATTTGGCCGAATTGAATGCATTTTTCACGTCCAGGGTTATTACCACGCAATATTTGCTTGTACTAACCTTTTCATGAATTGCATCTTCGGCCAAGCCAGTAACCAATTTGATGGTAATCAATGGTTGATCTGGCTTTACGGAACCCATACTGCCGATCTGAAAGGCCGCCTTGGCTCTCAACAGCCGGCAGTAATCTATTATAGATTACCCGCTAGTGTCTAAAAGACATATGGTTCGGTATGAGGATGGTTCAGCCAGAGGTTTACCAGCCTTTGGCAAAAGTACCAACTTGTACCACTTCCATGCCGCTGGAAATATCTCCTCGGACATGCACGCTTCGCACAACTCAGCGAACATGCCCGGTCTGGAATGCCATGGTAAGCTTAAGGACCGTTTTTCTTCACTTTTTTGAGAATTTTTTTGTGAAAGACTGGTGAAAGTTACAAACACGAATTTGAGTATGTGTAGCAATTTTTCCAACACGATAGCATAGTTCATTGTTGAAATGCAGAACAACTTATACACCCATCTCCAAAAAAGGTGTTTTTCTAATGTAAATGTAAACGACCTTTTAACGTGACGGACTGAACCACAGTCTGCAAACTAGGATTATTAAAAAGATACTGAAAACTAAATTAGTGGTGCCTTGTTAGACTTTTTTTTCGTAAATTTTGGTGTTTTTTCGAGGATTCCATAATGAATAAAAAAAACCACCGAATGAATCGCAATAATCCGCAATAATCTTAACTGACCATTAATCTGCTATACCTAGTCCATAAACCTTAGGTTTCTTGAAGAAACACAAGTTAAGCCTTGGCTTCAATTCTTGTCCGTTGAGCGAAGTCATTCGAACGTCATTCAGACCGATAAATAGGCGCTTTATTACGGCGATCGACACAAACCTGACATGTGACATTTTACTTGTTTAACACTGTAATTTCCAAACTACTTCTAATATCAAAAAATCACTTTGTCCATATATTCTAAACTACATCTAGATACAATTGATTCATGAAAAAAATCGATTCCTCAGACCGCACACACGAGATGACCCCTTCAAGGGCCTTATTCGGTACTGCCGTCCGAGCCCGATATTAGGTTAGGATCTACAAGCGAGCCTGATTCCCTTTCTGGAAAGTGTTTACATCATCTTCGTTAGCCAAAACTATGTCCATCTACGCAAAAGCTTCAAATAAACTGTGCCCCCAAACATTTGATTCTCTGCTACCACACTCAAGCGTCCAGAAGTTGAAATCACCAGCAATCACCTTCAGACTCCGTCTCCTTGCGTCGAGAACAAGATTATCAAGCATTTGTTCGAATTCAGACGGCTGTATAGATATACACCACTTATTTTCGCCCACACAAAGCCACTGGCTGCCTGACTTCCAGCACATTGTATGGGCTGTTGACCGCAAGCCCATATAGCCGCTCCCCCAATGATTGAGTTTTATTTGAATAAACCTCATTTGCTCATGCGATCTATGCCACTGGTGCATACCTTCGCGAAGTGCCCAAAGATGAGGCATTTGCAGCACCTCTGCAGGTTCTGTAGAGGTGTTGGTCTTGTTACTGGTGTCCTCAGTAAGGTCGTACTCTGCTTGAACACCTCCTTCCCCAGATCTAAATCACTTGTAGCATTATATGCCACCGTGGCCAAGTTGGCCACCACCGAGGCACTATCTGTCATTATTATTATTCTGTTAAGGAAAAATCGCACCGCGTCCTTGAAGAACTATTGTGCCCCTTTTACTGGTTATAGTGTACCTATTGATCATAGTATCTCAAGCAGACCTGTAACCGTTAGGAACTTTAGTATGTTCCCCACTTCCAGATGTTTCAGCTTTGCATCTGGTATTAAGTGTTCTCCCAGATGTATCAACCTACTTTGTACAAGTGCCGGACACTGTCCCAGGACGTGCATAGAGGTTTCGTCCTCCTCCTCACAGAACCTGCAGGCAGTGTCCGTAGATATCCCTAGCTTCCCTAGGTGATAGTTCCGCCGACAATGACCAGTGAGAATTCCCACTATGATTTGGAGGTTCTGTCTGTCAGTCACACGCATTTTTATCGGAGACGGTTATAGCTATTGACACCAAATTTGGTGAAAAGGTGGGAACTGTAGACGCTCACGCGTACAGTAAGCACCATAACTCTACGTCGAATTTAAAGGGGAGTCCTAATACGTGCAAAAGGGGGTCTAAATTAAATTAATTAAATGTGGGGTATCAAATGAAAGGTCTCGGTTAGTAGTTTCCTAAACCCTTCTTAGTGTTGACATCTGTTGGAAAGGTGGGGAGTGTTGGAGTACTGATGACCACAGGAGAACTCTGTTACGATTGTTGTACAGGGTGCGGCAGCATAACTTCCTTTTTTCAAAACTCAATAAAAACTATTGTATGCATCAGAAAATATTTATTAATTTTTTATAATGTAGGTACATGTCTAAAGTTTTTACTTACATTGTTATGAAGATCAAATCTGTTAGGTGACGTCCCCCATTCTCCATACATTGCATAAGCCGATTCTCTGGCGTTTGTCATGACTCTTGTTAGCATAGCAGGTGTTATGTTGGCAATTTATTCTTGGATGTTTGTCTTCAAATCTTGTAGGCTCCTTGGACGGTTCACATAAACACGGGATTTTAAAAGACCCCATAGAAAAAAATCACAAGGGGACAGATCGGAGACCGTGCCGGCCTATTCCAAATCGCCTCTAATTGAGATAAGGTGCTCTGGAAAGTATTCACTCAAAACAGCCATCGATGCTCTTGAAGTGTGTGCTGTTGCACCGTCTTGTTGGAACCAAGTGTCCCCCAAATACAAATTTTCTAGCCGAAGGAAAAACAATTCTGTAACATGTTTACATACCGGTCCGAATTCACTGTCACTTTCCTCAAAAAACCAGGGACCAATAATTCCAGCTGACGAAATTGCACACCACACTGTGACTTTGGGTGAATGCAAAGGCTTTTGATGCAATTCTCGAGGGTTGGTGTCAGCCCAGTAGCGCATGTTTTGTTTGTTAACCGACAAAAACAATAGCACCCTCGGGAACGACATCAAGAAGAAGCTCACACGCGTTCATCCGAGAATTGAAGTCAAGTTCTGAAAGTTCCTGCACTAGCGCCATCTTATAGGGAGGAAAATGAAGATCATCACGAAGAATTCTTCTCACAGAACGATCGGATAGTCCAAGGGCAGATGCGTGTTTGCGCGCAGAACGCCGTGGCGATCGCAACATTGACGCTCTCACTTCTTCAATGTTCTCAGGTGATCTAACGGGCCGAGGGACTCCAGTTCTTCCTTTTGTCGCACTTGCAGTTTGTCTGAATGTAGTGACCCATGTAACAATTGATTTGCGGTCAGGGACGGAAGCCAACGGGGTTAAATTAAAGCGATTCCGAAATGCACGCTGTGTTGCAATAATCGAACATCCGCTTGAAAAGTAGACCTCAACGGCAAAGGCACGCTCCTCACTATTTCAACGCATGATGGCGACTGAACCGTGTCGGGACAAAACTTTATAGTATCCCCTCTTGAACGAGACCACTAGCGCTCCGCTATGACATCAACTAACTGAGTGGCGCGCATTTTAAAAAAGGAAGTTATGCTGCTACACCCTGTATAAGCGTCGAATCCAAGTCACCCGCAAGGGCCATTACGAGGCGCATGCCGGACATAGCATTGATGACCTCCACATCCAAGCTATGACCGAGACAGACTTCTACAAATTGTGCACGGAACCCATGCTCGAGTTGGTGATCTGAAAGATGCTTTGATCAAAGTCAGCGTATTTTCCTGTAAAATGTTCATGTGTTTGCAAGCTTAGATTAACACCTTCGTCTGGCACTTTTGTAACCAAATTGACTAACCTATGGAGCCACTATTTAACAAACCCCAAACTAAACTAACATTGGTATGCAATGCAAGTAACATATTTATATTTATTGCAGATGGGTACTCTAGCCGGAAATTTATCAATCAAGCATGGACGCAATGAATTCCCATCCGATATTTTTATATTCCTTGAAGCACTTGATGCCAAAATCGTTGTTATGGGCACTAATTCCAAGCTTTCCAAGGTCTCTGTTATGGATTATTTGCAGATGGATATGCAGAAAAAGGTCATAATCAAACTAATACTTCCTGCGAGACCAGTGACGGAATACATTTTCAATTCGTATAAGGTATTTTTTAGAAAAACAAATATTTACACTAAAGAACTTATCTGATTTTGAAATTTTGCTGTTTAAATTTTAAACCCACATATATAGATAATGCCTCGTGCCCAGAATGCTCATGCTTACGTGAACGCTGGCTTCCTTATGCAGATGTCAGGGGATACAGTGAAATCTGCACGAGTGTGTTTCGGGGGCATCAATCCCCGAGTTTACGCATGCCGCCGACACTGAGAAGTTCCTGGCAGGAAAAAAACTTTTTTCTAATGAAACAATTCAAGGAGCAATAGCATTATTAACGAAAGGAAATCAATCCTGACTGGGTTCTCCCTGATGCATCACCTGAATTCCGTCGAACTCTAGCTTGTGGGCTCTTCTTTAAATTTATCCTAAGTGCTGCTCCCGAAGAAAGTGTAAGGGATGAATTCAAATCTGGTGGAGATATACTGCTTAGACCACTCTCAAATGGTATCCAGACTTTCGAAACTCGCAAAGATATGTATCCAGTAACTAAACCGATTGCTAAAATTGAGGCTCTAGCGCAAGTGCTCAGGTGAAGCCTTCTATATGAACGATTTACCTCCAACGCCAGGAGAAGCGTGGGCCGCTTTTGTTCATGCGACTCAAGCTAACTCGAAAATTGCGAATATTGATCCAACCGATGCCCTCAAAATTCCAGGGGCTATTGCTTTCTACTGCGCTAAAGATATCCCCGGAGAGAACACTTTTATGATAAAAGGTCTAATGGGAATTATGGAAGACGAGGAAATATTTTGCAGTGACACAGTTAAGTATCATTCACAGCCACTTGGTGTCATGATTGCTGAAACTCCAGAAATAGCTAAAATAGCTGGCGATAAAGTTAAAGTAATTTATGAAAAAATGGATGGTTTGATTATGCCTACAATGGCAGACGTTTTTGAAAATAAGGCATTTCACAGAATCCACAGTAGCAAAGTATTCAAGCGAATAAACAATAACGAGGAGATTATCTTGAAGGAATCCAAACATATCCAGGGATTTTTCGATTTAGGAAGTCAATACCATTATACTATGGAACCACAAACTTGTGTTTGTGTTCCCAAAGAGGATGGCATGGATGTGTACTCGGCTTCGCAATGGATGACATTGACACAGTCTGCTATCTCAAATGCCCTTAATATTAACAACTCCAAACTATTTTTACAAGTGCGACGTCTAGGCGGCGGTTATGGGTCAAAAACTTCGCGGAACGTTCAAATTGCATGCGCATGCGCTTTAGCCTGCTTGCTGCTAAACCGCCCTGTCAGATTCGTTCAGAGTCTGGAGTCTATGATGAATTCTTTGGGAAAACGATTTGCGTGCCACTCCGACTATGAAGTAGATGTTGATGACAAAGGCAAGATTTTGAAACTGCAGAATGTATTTTATGAGGATTGCGGATCAAGTATGAATGAGAGTCCCGTCCAATTTCTATCCACCTTGACTGCATCCAATTGCTACGATGTCAATGAAAATTGGAAAATCGAAGGCAAAGTTGTAAAAACTGATGCACCAAGCCATACATGGTGCCGGGCACCAGGGCCACTAGAGGGAATCGCTATGACAGAGAATATTATGGAACATATTGCGTATGAAACTAAACAAGATCCGGCTGAAGTCAGATCTACAAACATGAAACCGAACAGTAAGATGGAAACATTACTTCCCGATTTTCTCAAATCAACTGAGTACCAGACGCGGAACAAAGATATAATAGATTTTAGCAAGAAGAATAGATGGCGGAAACGTGGTCTTGGTTTATCTATAATGAAGTATCCTATGCATTACTTTGGAATGCAACCAGCAACAGTTGCTATTTACCAGGGTGATGGAAGCGTCTCAGTAAGCCATGGAGGTATCGAAATGGGTCAAGGATTAAACACCAAAGTAGCCCAGGTTGCAGCTTATACTCTTGGCCTTCCATTAGAAAAAATCCGAATTCATCCGACAGACTCCTTCAATGGTGCAAATGCAATGGCTTCCGGTGGTAGTTTTGCTAGCGAAACTGTTTGCTATGTAAGTGTTATCCGCTTATTTGAATTGTGAGTGTACATGAATATACTTTTACTGATTCAATTCATATAATAATGTAGGCAGTCAAGAAAGCTTGTGAAGAATTACTCGAGAGGATGGAACCTTTCCGTGAAACCCTTACAGATTCGTCGTGGTTAGAGTTAGTTCAGAAATGCTTCCAGTCACAAGTGTCACTTACAGCAACTCAGACGTGCAAAGCGGGTGATTTACAGGTGTACGACGTTTGGGGTTTGTGTTTATCTGAAGTTGAAGTAGATATTTTGACTGGCAACTTGCTCATAACGCGGGTGGATATTTTGGAGGATACGGGCGAAAGTTTGAGCCCATCTATTGACGTTGGTCAAATCGAAGGTGCCTTTATAATGGGAGTGGGCTATTGGTTAACAGAAAAATTGGTCTTTAATCGTCAGACGGGCGAACTTCTTACAAATCGAACATGGAATTACAAACCCCCTGGAGTAAAAGACATACCAGTAGATTTCAGAATTACACTATTGCAAAACAGCCCTAATCCCGCCGGCTTTTTGAGATCTAAAGGTAAAGTTCCGAAAGTAATATATCACTCTTATTTAAATCTCAATTATTTCTATTCATTTTAGCGACTGGTGAACCTGCTATATGTCTCTCTGTAGCGGTTCTTTTCGCCTTAAGGCGTGCATTGGAGTCGTCCAGAGCAGATGCCGGTTTACCAGAAAATTGGTTTCATCTAGGTGCGCCAACATCTCCAGAAGAAACACTCCTGAACTCAGGAACGTCTGTAGAAATGTTCAGTTTACAATGAATTATTTTCATAATTTTAATTTCAAACTTTTTCCAATATAGTTGTATTTCACACTTCAATCCCTCCTTAGCTACATCATGGTATTGGTATGTTTGTATGATTTCAAATTTACAGAGAAAGTTTGCACATACTGTGAAGAAATTATAGCGAAATGGCACGATAATAATGATGATTAAAAAAAATAAAGAAAACTTCTGTAAATAAGCCTTTTGATGTCAAAACATCAGTAATCTCTATGATGTTGCCACGGGGTCCTCATTTTATAAGTAAGCCTTTTGGAATAGTGGAATTCACAGGATTCACTGGAGTAATTGAGTGCCATGCCTAGTCTGACTGAGAACATTCTTTTTTGCTAGTGTTCACATTCAGATCATTCGACTTGCCAACGCCATTTGGTCAAGATCCATGAGTTGGGGAGATAGCAATCAGATATCATCTGCGTAGTTAAGTTATTTGAGGAAAGGCATGACCTCGGTCGATTAAATCCCTCCACGTCCTTCGGATACGCCTGCATAGACAACGTCACGAATACAAGAGCAAATAACAGCTTTGGAAAGATAAACCCAAGCACACTCTATATTCGCTCTGAAAATTTACTTCAATACAGCGTTGGCCTGATAATATTTATCTATTCTTCCAAAATGCCCCTCCTGGTAGAGCACTCCAAACATACTTCTTGTTCATTTATTAATGAAGAGTATGGGGAGCAGTGATCCAAACTACGCATACTTCTCCATAATGATCCGCAGGGTGTATGGTCGTAATTAGCCTATTAGCCCATTTTCGGTCGATCAAGTTTCCGTGATGTTACTTGATGTAGAAACAAATGAATACGTTAGCTTTTGCTGAGAAAATCTTTAATTCTCAACATTTACAGATTTCGAAAACGCAAATTATGACTGTCGGAGATCATTCGAAGAAAGTCCATAACGGGTTAGATAGGTAGATCCTAGTCACATCTAAACGATGAGGAACCCTTAGTCCCGCCACGGTTAACATGTGCCAGTGGAGGAGTGCAATCAATGTGCTAGGACAATGTTTACACGGCTTTCGCGGAAATTCTGCCCTAACAACGGTGCATATGAAATTTGACTCACATCTTTACCTGGGCGCCGATAAAACATATGTTTCCGGACGATTCGCAGCTTGCAAGAATAATGGATTTGCACTGAGCGGGATTCAAATCTTGGGCCAGTTGAAGATTCTGCGGAATCTCTTCTCTTGTGACTTAATTTGGGTTTGAATAATAGTGACACAAAAATCTAACGCGGTCATCTAATATATTATCAATTAAGCTTGTGGTTAAAGTTTAAGAAATGTTAACTCACATTGAAATGATCCTCGCAATTAAAACCTGACTCCAAAGAAACTGGATCCCGTCGGGCGATGGCGATGCACTTCTTACGAATATTTCTTTTGGAGACAGCTAGAAAAGCTTTCAGCTTTCAGCTTTTAAAAGGCGACCTAAACCCAACCACGGTCTCCAATTCTCCGAGCATACTAGTGCCTAATAAAACACAGGGGAGCCTGTCTTATACTGATGCTCTGATATTCTATTGTCCTGACTCAACACAATGTACTGAATGGTCATTTAATCTAATGTCTATATTGTTCCAACTCATTATATGCATGACTCCAATTAGGAGCTCAATGCAAAAGAAACAAGTCGGAATACCGGAAACTCGCGCTTCGGGTATAAAGGTTTTGTGTTCATCTTATGTAAGAAATTTCAACGCACATTTTTCTATCCGTACAACAACATATTGCTTCATATTTTTCCAAACAACGAGACATACGTACATATTACAGCCATAGATATTACGCTCACCCTAAACAAACAAACTGCCTATTTCCGAATACCGTACACATATATGCACGTATATAAATTGATCGTACCCATATTTCCGATTTACTTCTTATATCTATCTGAATAGGCACTACTCACAAAGTTCATTAGCACGCATATATTATATACCTACATACACAGTTGATATTCATATACAAATGACTAAAAAACTAAAACAAAATAATTCTTTGGGACCCCATTCATAAGAACTCATTTGGTTGTGGTATTGACGAATTGATATGTGATGATGACGTCATGCAGTCATGCATGAAGAGTGCCCGAAATTCACAAAAAATGGTAAAGTTTTACCCCCTATAACTTTGTCAATAATAGTTGGATTTTCTTCAAACTTGACTAGCTTGTGCATTATGTTCTTTATTATACGCATGCCAAATTTTGTACTTCTGGGATGAATATAAGGGGGGTTGCCGGGTAAATTTCTAAAATGTGGAAATATACTATTATTAACTTTATTTGTGCAGATATCGGAACCGGATATATTTTGAGGCCTAGATTTCGTAGAGATGCACTATTGAGATTTTTTTCAGATTTTTCGGTTGGATAGGTTCTGAGAACGAGACCTGTTACACTTTTTGGGGGTCATATTTTGAGCCCTCACTCTCCTATGTTTCACCCAATATCAAATATTGAACCAGTTTCGAAAAGTACTAGTTGAGACCTTTCATTTGATACCCCACATGGCCACATTTTATGAAAAAAAATTTTGCACCCTCCTTTCACATGTATGGGGAGCCCCCCCTTAAACTTAACACAAAATGGCGTCAGTTGCTGCATGTAAAGGGAACGGCAGATTACATACTCCTACCAATTTTCGTGACAATCGGTTCAGCCGTTTCCGAATAAATCGGGTGTGACAGACAGACAGACAGACAGACAGACAGACAGACGGACAGACAGACATCGAATCGATTCTAATAAGGTTTTGTTCACAAAACCTTAAAAAAAATGAGCTCTGCTACAATCTAACACTGGAATGCGAATGATATTAACCAACATAAAATGCAACGCAAATTGAATTGTAAGTATTCCTCCTCAACAGTGTGAACGATATCCTCCTTATATTGGAGACTCATCTCACCGACAAATATAATTTTACAAATTCTGCGATACTAAGCATCCTGATGGTCATGGAGGTTTAGGAATCCTCATTAAAAATCGTATGAAACACTACGTCATGGAACATGACACATGCTAAGATATAGCAAGTGTTTCATCATGCGGAGCAGAATGTTTCATCATGCGGAGCAAAATGAGGCCATCCTGTCACAATTTCTACTGTACAATTGAGATTTAATTTCTCTACAGAACAGTTTCCTAGTCCTATACCAAACACACGTATTGGGCTTGAGACTGATCTCGCCTAAAGGCTAAAATCCTCGGGGCTACCATATCGACCAACTGTGAATTCCATATATTATCGAGCTACCATCAAATCAACTAAGTGATCGCCGTAAAATACCTGACCTATCGACTTTGGCATAGCGAGAAATATAAAGAGAATCCAACTATCTGCGCAACCGTCCTTTGATCTAATTTCCGATCATCCGCCGGTTCTTATAACTTTTTCAAATCTCCAATCAATTCTTACCGACCCTACCAAACTGACGGCAAAGCAGACAGCTTGGCTTAACTATCGCAAATACATCTCTCCGCATTAAAAGATAAATGTGTCCTTAAAATCAAACCTGGCACTCGACCAGGCTGTACATTGTTTCACAGAAATATTGACATCAGCTGGCCAGCATGTAATGCTGAAGTCCCAATGTGTTTCAGTTCATACAAAGTATTCAAAAATAATAAATAACAATAATCAATCAAGACCGTAGCGATACACTTCAAAAATAATAGAGCAGCTTATAAGAAAACAAGTCAAACGTTTTGTCTTCATCTTATGTAAGGAACTTCTATGGGCATATATCTTTCCCGAGTTAGCTACAAATTCAAAATATTTCTTCATATCTTTCCAAACTTGCTAGTATATGTACATATTGAAGACATAAATAGCATGCTTATCCTAAACAACCGATTTTACGTTGCGTAGGTTTTGAGAACGAAACCTATTTCACATTTTGGGTCCTCACTCCCCTATGTTCAATTTAGGAAAGCAGACCTTTAATTTGACACCACACATGCTATATTTTGTGCAAAAAAAATGTACACCTTCCTTTCCCCCTCAATCCCAACGAAAAATCATGTCATTCGTTTCACATGTAACATAAAAGGACACACAGTTCACATGTTCTCACCAAATTTCGTGACCACCGGTTCAGCCGTTTGCCAGTAAGTCGGGTATGACAGATGGATGGACAGACGGACGGACAAACGGGCAGACAAGCAGATGGACAGACGAAGCCGACGACGGCCAGCAAATTAATCAAGGCGCATCGGTGAAGGATGCGAATAGTAAATTTGAGGCGATAAAAAAACTTGCTCATTATGGCTGGATTCTTAGAAGTAGAGGATGGACTGAAGATATTTAAAGAAGGGCGAAAACTAGCAAGAAGAGGACTCTTATCTAAGTGAAGCTCCAGCACTATTGTAGATGCAAATTACATCAGGTAGGGACGAAACTGCGGAGCTCCGTGAAATAGTGAGAGAGGCTAACAGAGAAGTAGAATCTCCATCACGAAGCCGAAAGCAAGAAACTAAAAAAACGCCTCCAGGTAAAGCAAGAAATTTGTTCAACAGAAGACTACAGGTTCCCATGCAAAAGACGGCGAGAGCATTGAACGTTCCACTTGAACTAAAATCAAACACAGGAGGAAGCTGCAGAAAAGAAGTCGATCCGATGCGCTTATCACAACGAAAAAAAGCGATCTTCGTACATCGACATTCTGCACAGGATCAAAACCGATACCTCGTTGGCGGGTCTAGGTGAAAGTGTGAACCGTATTAGGCAAACACAGAGGGGTGACTTACTGCTTGAATTTAAAAATGCAGAACAAATTGAGTCGTCACTCGGAGAAACGCAGCACTTAGAAACTTAGAAGAAATCAAGTAGTCATTGAATGTAAGGACATAGGCGAGATTACTACACAGGAGGAAATTTGCCAAGTTCTACGGTCCCAACTAGGTGTACCGTCAATTCAGGAGACTAATATTTTCCGACTATGGAAGGCGTATGGCCAAAAGGAGCTGTCACCGACAGCAAAGTCCAGATCGGTTGCCAGCTACGAGAGCATATTTCACTGAAAATATGATTTAGGAATCTCGAGTTTGAGCGCATGGCCAAAAACTGTACAAGTGTACACGACAGGTCCAAGCTGTGCCGTAAATGGCGAAAAAAAGTGACATTGTAATGGTTTGTAATGAAAGGCCCAATTGTCTGTCCTGTAGAAAAATAAATGACATCAATAGCCCCAAATCTCAGGCAGCAGCATAAGTCCTGTGTTTAAAAAAAGCAATCAACACTATGCGCAAATGAGGTTCTTAGAAACAAATTTCAACCATTGCCAAGCAGTTTAGGACCTGCTTTCCCAGACGATAATTGAAAGTAAAATTGACGAGGAATTTGCGGATAAAAGCAGAAAAACGACGATATAGTCAAGCGGAAATCGGAGCAATTAAGATCCTCGAGAGTAACTTCACGCGAACCAAAATACGTGGTACATCCGTCTACAGCTGCAATGCGGCACCAAGTCTCAAGGGAGGAGTTCCAATCAATAGTAGAGAGGATAGTGAAGAATTCAAAATCATGGCCGGCGACTTTAATGCATGGGCTGAAAAATGGGGCAGCCGAGAAACGAATGTAAGAGGACGTGTATTACTTGAAGCTCTTTCTGGTTTGAATCTTGTTCTAGCGAAGATGAAGAAGGGAACTGGGTTCAGCGATAGATGTCACAATCGTTAGAGACACTTCAACCAAGGATCTCCAGTGACATGTTAGTGAAACTTACTCACACAGCGATCATTAGGCTATAATTATCGAAATCAAGCAACATACAAAACTCAATTGCTTGGAGAAGACAGCTGTCAAATGGTCAGTCAACAGGTGTGACAAGGAAACTTTCAAAGAGGTCCTGCTGCAAACAGAACGCTAGAAGGAAAGGCAAATGATAAGGCTTCCCAAATTGGCGAATAGTAAAGAAGAGTATGCGACGCATCCATGACAAGGTATATTGGTTTTCAGAAACGAGTACCGAACTTTTGCTGGAACCTTGAAATCGAAGAATGCCGCAGGATCAGCCTCAAGGCCAGAACACGCAGTCAACGAAACAGAAACCGATCTCCCGCAATTCCAATGGTAAGCGGTGAAGAGTTTCTGAAAATTCCAAAAAAAATGAGCAGAAAGTAAGGATAGTATCCCCAACAAAGCACTTAAGTCGGCAGTGAATATAGAGCCAAATATATTTGCCGAAGTATTTACCACATGTCTCAAGGAAGAAGCACTTCCTACAGAGTGGAAAAAGCAGAGACTGATTCTCATACCTAAACCAGACAAGCCTCTGGGTGAAACCGAGGTGGTTAACCTAGTGGCTAACATAGTTAAAGCCGCCCTCGGGTAGGTGAATGCCCGGTAGGGTAGGTGAATGCATTCACGCACACATTGTTGGATTCTTGGTTTGGTACGTCGTCGGACTACCAACTAAACGCCTCCCCATCGTCACATAGTTAGCCTGGAACCGTTTGTCACATTACTTCGGGCTAGTTCCCGAATCAGGGAATTCCTTTCACCAACAGGAGGGGAGAGGAGGAAGGGAACTGTCAATTCAAGGAACCCCCTGCCATCCCGCTCCTCCACCGGTCGAGTTCTATCTTCTTAGCAACGAGAAGGGCCCGAACGTAATGGGCAACACGGCTCTACCTGTCAGCTGTCCTCAGCATCTCTCCGACAATGTTGTCTGGAGAGAGATCCCCTGTATTTAAATAGAGCTGCTGACGGACCCCATCCCACCTTCTACAAGAAATGTTGTTCGACAATGTTGTCTGGAGAGAGATCCCTTGTATTTAAATAGGGCTGCTGACGAACCCCATCCCACCTTCCACAAGAAAAAAAAGTGTGGTGGGTGTCGTCCACAAATCCATTGCAAAACACACAATCCGGAGATGGCGCCCACTTAAAAATTGGGTAAGGAAATAGTCAGTCTCACCATGCTTCCGATTCAGCCACGCACCTAAGTTGCCGATGAGCCGCGCAGTCCATCTGCGTCTAGTTTCATCTTGCCACGAGAGCTGCTGGTCGTCTAGAGTGCGTTGCCGTTCTTCGCGAGCAACCACCGCCCTTGGCTCATCTCCCTTGCGCTTGTAAATGGCTTGACGCTCCTTAGCAAGAAGGACAATGGGGATGATTCCCGCGATCACCATCACGGCCGGTTCAGGGACAGTGCGGTATGCAGACGCCATCCGCAAAGCTCCCGTCTCTGTACTTGCGCGAGGCGTTTACGATATACCTCCTTGTTAAGAGCGCCAGTCTATACCTCTGCTCCGTAGAGCAGGACAGACTGCGTTGAACTCATCAGAAGACGTCGTGCTAGATGCAGGACCCCCAATGTTCGCCATTAACCTACTTAACGCCGAAACTCCAGCTTGTTCACTGCTGCTTTGATTTGCTCAAAAAAGCTCATCTTTGAGTCAAGAGTAAAGCCGAGGCACTTTACCGCTGATTTTGACTCGATTATCGACTCGCCGAGCTATATGGGACGCAGGGTTGGCCCACCGATATTGGGCTGACGGGTGTTGCACGCCTGCTTAATGAGTTCGAGATGTAGGCCAATGAAACCGTTTGCGAGATTAAGTCCTGGCTGGAGAATGATTTCCGACAGAATGGGCATATTAGAGGGATGGGTTGAGTACTTTGATGAGCTACTGAACAACCAGAACATCGGCGAGTTGGAGGTCCCGCCAACTGAAGACGACGGACAAATACTGCCACCACCAAGTTTAGGAGAAACAGTCCGTGCAATTCATCGGCTAAAAAATCATAAGTCGCCAGGAGCCGATGGAATTACAGCCGAATTGGTTAAATATGGAGGCGACCAGTTACACCAAGTGGTTCATCAACTTGTGCTCAAGGTATGGGACAGCGAATCAATGCCTGACGATTGGCAGCGGGGCATTATCTGTCTCATACATAAAAAGGGAGATATCACACAGTGCAGCAATTATAGAGGTATCACGTTGCTGAGTACCATCTATAAGATATTCTCCACTATCTTGCTAGGCCGGATAGCCCCATACGCCCAGAACATCATTGGCCCATACCAAAGAGGCTTCACTCCAGGCAAATCAGAAACAGATCAGATTTTCTCTCTGCGGCAGGCGATGGAAAAACTGTTGGAATATGGACAACAGTTGCACCATCTGTTCATCGACTTTAAAGCCGCCTATGATAGCATAGCCAGGGTAAAACTGTACACGGCCATGAGGGAATTCGGTATCCCGACGAAATTAATAAGACTGACTAGGCTGACCCTGACCAATGTGCGAGGCCAGATAAAAGCAGCAGGATCACTCTCAAGACCATTCGACATCAACAACGGTCTATGACAAGGGGATGCGCTATCATGCGTCCTCTTTAACCTGGCCCTCGAGAAAGTGATCCGTGATGCTGAGGTGAATGCAAGAGGTACGATCCTCTTCAAGTCCACCCAACTACTGGCCTATGCTGACGATATCGACATCATGGGAAGAACCACCCGAGACATACAAACTGCCTTCATCCAGATCGAGCAGGCGGCGTGAGATCTTGGGCTACACATCAATGAAGGCAAGACAAAATATATGGTGGCAACGTCAGCACCGAAGACGAATCAACCAACAACATCAAACCGCACTGGTCAAACACGAAGAAGAATAAGGATAGGAGAATACAACTTTGAGACCGTTGACAATTTCTCCTATCTAGGGTCGAAAATCACAACCGATAACAACTACGATGATGAAATCCGCGCACGGTTGTTGTCAGCCAACAGAGCCTATTTCAGCTTACAAAGACTGTTCCGCTCGAAACGTCTCACCATAGGATCAAAGCTCTTACTATACAAGACTATGATCTTGCCAGTCCTCATGTATTCCTCGGAAACTTGGGTTCTTAGCAAGAAAAATTGCGAACTCTTGGCCGCGTTCGAGAGAAGAATCCTCCGAAGAATTTTTGGCCCCCTACATGAGGATGGACGATTCCGTAGCCTACACAATGACGAAATCTATGAGCGATACCATGACCGTCCGGTTGTGGATAAAATCCGGCTCAATAGGTTACGGTGGGCGGGTCACTTAATCCGTATGGATGAAGATGATCCCACCCGGAAAGTCTATAAGGGCAATATCTATGGTAGGAAAAGAAGACGAGGCAGACCCTGCCTAAGATGGAGCGATGGCGTGGGCCAGGACGCCAGACAGCTTTTAGGGATATCGAATTGGTGGACCTCGGCGCAAAACCGGGATGTCTGGAGTTCCTTATTAAGGCAGGCCTAGACCGGATACCGGTTGTTGCGCCGTTGATGATGATGATGATGATGGAGAATGCAGTGGTACTTATCACTAGGCGAAGGAAGAGTATATCTACGAAGATCAAATTTGGGGCACAGATAGTATATTTCCAGTCTGCGCCCAATTGTTTAGGCGTAATGATCCACTAAGTTAAAAACTGCATGTGGAGAGTGGAGCAACTAGAACGATTCGCAAGGTGGGCAGATGCACTTGAAAATAAAGTAAATACATTAGAAGAAAACTGACATTGTGGCGAGAGAAAGATAACCCCTTTGTGATCGAACGTACACCGGAGAACCTTGTACCCGTGGACGGCCGTCCGCGCGAAGTGAAACTATCGCCGAGTGACAGAAGAGGTGGAACAAATCAAAGAAAGGCCAATGAATACAGAAAATCATATGGGATATTCAGAGATGGATAGAACGACCCTACGCGAAGGAGGTTTCGACCTAACGCAAGCTTTGAGCGGACCCGGAGGTTATCGAGCATACCGGTATCGACTTGGACATAATGACTGGCCATATTATCTAATGTGCCCGGACATTGCAGGGGATACACCACATGTGCCCGAGGTTTCCAGTTAAAAGAACCGTATTAGAAGCTAATACCGGGGAACAATTCACTCAGTTGAGTCATACGTTGAAATCGATGGAAATATGGACTGCAGCAAAAGACGTGATCGAAATTATCCGCAGGAAGCTTAGACTGAAGCAAGTCAGCCGGAAAAAGGAGCAGGCGAGAGGCGCTAGCGCGAACACCAGTGCGTGATAAATTCTGATCCAGCCCAGGGACGTAATATCACAGGTGGTGGTCTTAGTAGGTAGAGTCCCACATAACCTTCTGGCTGTAGCCAACGGTATCTTTTGAAACTGTTCCCCTTCAAAAAAAGACGGGCAGACGGACAGACGGATAATACCAAAGTCGGGAAAAGAGAAAGCTCATGGGAGCTCAGCAATTGAAAAAGGTGAAGGAGTCAGTGAAAGGAGTAATCTGGCCAGGACTCACCGAGAACAGAGCCCTGACCCAGAAGAACTACCTTTAATGCAGCTTGGGACTAAAATAGTTGAGATGTTTGAATTCATCATGGATAAGCACAACGTGTCACAAGCCATTGAGAACACGGTCGCAGGAAGAAGTAAGAAAGCTTAAGGAAAAGCCGGACATTCCAGCTCCAACAGTGTCACAGGCGACCCAAGTGACACCAAAGCACAAAGTCATCGACTTTCGCTCAAATAAGAGAGTGCGAGACAAAGACTGGGAAGCTTTGTGGAATCACCAGGCACCAAAAAGATAAAAAGGGGTTTTGACCAGTCCAATAAATGGAACTAAAAGTTCAGAAGGGACCAAAGTGCCCAAAGCAGGAATGCCGGCTAGTAAAGCGAAACTGAAGGAAAATAAGAACGGCGGTTGGACTGAAGGTGCGAATTCGCCCAGAGGCAATTGTAATCTCGAGCAGAGGACATCTAACATACGCGAAGATACTGCAGAAGGTGAAATCTGAGGAGGAGGACCCAGAGGGGATTTCATATTTGAGCTGAAAGCGAAGCGTAGGTAAAACTGACGACCTTTGTAACCAAGTTATAAACTCACTTGGGGAGAATGTCGCGGTTCGTTCCCAAAAACATGAGATCTATTTACAGTGCAAGGATCTGGATGAGGGAACATCCAGAGAAGGATTCAGCGTAGAATCTATCTTGAGACTAAGAAAAGCTTATGGCGGTACTCAAACGGCCACAACGCGACTGCTAGTGGAGTCAGTGCAGTGGTTGTTGGCCGTGGGGAAGGTTCGGATTGCATGGGTTGTTTGCCGACTAAGAGAATAGATCTCTTTAAAAAGGTGGTTCAAATGCTTAATGTTTGGACACTTCGCAAAGGCAGGCACTAGCACCGGTCAGTCCGATCGATGTCAAAGGTGTGGGGGAAAAGGATATATTGTCAAGGAGTGCTATAGAGACCCCAAATGCATTTTGTGCGAAGGAAATGCGCGGAATTCAGGAAGGCGTTAACTGCTTTGAAAAAATGAGGTTAATACAAATAATCCTCACTAATTGCAGGGTCGCACAAGATTTGCTTGCGCAGACCACTTACGAATCCGCGATGGAGATTGGTATCGTTAGTGAACCGTACAGAAATCTCCACGGTGGTGTATGGGTCACAGATTCGACTGTTGGGAAGGTCATATGGGCGTGTGGTCGTGAAGCTATACAATATAGCATGAGCCAGATGGCTAGTGGCTTTGTGTGGGCAAAAATAAGCGGTATATTCGTATATAGCTGTTACGCCCCACTGACCCTCACACTGCCTGAGTTTGAAGATCTGTTCACGACGCAAGAGGATTAGGTCCAAAGGTGATAGTCAGTGACTTTAATGCGTGGGCTATCACGTGGGGCAGCAAAGAGACTAACGCAAGGATGTAGTTCTGGCCAACGAAGGCCAGATGTAAACACTTATCTGAAAGGGAGAACTGGTTCAATTTTAGATCAGACTTTTGTCAGCCCTGCGTTAGCACGCGACATCTCCTGGCATGTTAGCGAGAACTTCACGTAGAGCGACTACCAGACAATCACCTTTGAACTAAGGACGGAACCACAAGGCAGGAGACCCGCACCCCGGAAGCCGAAATCCAAAAGAACACCAGGATGGTCTGCAAAAGCAATGGATGAGCAAACATTCATAGAGGTGTGGCTAGACTTGTCTAGCTAAGCAGACACCTCCACGGATAGAGCTCTCCATGTCATATAGAGCATCTCTAAATCATGTGACGAGTCGATGCCTAGGAGATGCTCATTCCCCACTAGAAGACAGAAGGCAATAGGTAGGATCGATCAAGGGCAAAATGAGTATGCATATAGGGAAGCCCGCCATCCAGCGGAGTAAGAGGGAATGTTTTAAGGAACTCTGCTTAGAAACGGATATAAATCCGTGGGGTAGCGCCTATAAAATCGTGACAGGACGATTCAGAGGCCGATCATCTCCGCAGAACACGTGCCCTATGCTCTTGTTGAAAATAATCCAGGGGTTATTTCCCCAACAAGAGGGGGGTATTGACACCTTCCAGCGCCCCCGAAATGTGACACCGATTTCACCAGTCACCAAGGACGAGCTACGGGAGATCTGCAGTCGAATAGGCGACAGCAAAGCCCTGGGTCTGGACGGCATACCGAATAAGGAAAATGCGGGAGCGGGTTATTTATAATAGTTTACTCCCAGTCGTCGAGAGCCAACGGAGTCTTTCAGATAGGCAGTGTGGGTTCTGTAAAGCCAGATGAACCATTGATGCCATCAAAATGGTTGCTGGCTTGGCCGAAAATGCAATTCACGGAAGGGGTTGTACCACCAAATATTGTGTGGTGACCCTGGATGTGCGAAATGCATTCAGCTCGGCCAATTGGAACCTTATAAGAAAGTTTCTAACGACCATTGGTGTTCCCACTTACCTCGTCCCTATTTTCGATAGCTACTTGCATGAGCGGACACTTTGGTATAATGCCGGTGAGTACGTTGTCTCCGCGGACGTCGCACACGCTCTGTACTGGGACTACTACTGTGGAACATCATGTATAAAGATGTACTTAACCTTCCGGTTGCGCAAGAGGCCACGGCGGTGGGTTACGCCGATGACATAACACTGGTTGCGATCGCAAAGTATCTCGAGGATGCTGGGTTGTACTCAAGCGAAGCAATCAGTGTTGTTAAGGCTTGGCTAGGGAGTGCTGGACTGGGACTCGCGGAGGAAAAGACGGAAGCGGTCCTCATCAGTAAGCGCCGCAAAAGAAATTACGCCTGCCTTAGAATCGGGAATCGTATAATCACTTTCAAGCCGGCCATCAAATGCTTGGGGTGATGCTAGACGGAAAACTCAATTTTAAGCAGCACATAGAGCATACTAGTAAAAAAGCATCCACCAGCATGGCTCTCGCAAAGATGATGCCGGACGTAGGGGGACCGCGGCGTACTTGCAGGCTGCTCATAGCAGCTACAGAATGGTGAGTTCTATCATACTGTATGCAGTCCCAGTTTGGGAAAAAGCGCTGGAGGTTTAAGGCAATGTACATAAACTAAGCACTGGTTACAGAGGAACAGCCTTAAGGGTGTGTTCTGGCTTCAGGACCGTATAACGTTCGTCATCTCACGAATGATGCCGATTGTCATCCTGCCAACCGAAATGATGAACATTTATAACACCAGGTCCATCTCTCTCTTATCGCAGGTGAAAAAAGCTGAAAGGGAGAAATCCATAAGCAGATGGTAACAGCGATGGGGCCAGTCGGAAAAGGGTCTTTGGACTTATAGGTTGATCCCTTCCATCGCGGAGTGGCTGCAGAGAAAGTATGGGGAGATCAATTATAATTTCACACAGTTTCTCACCGACCAAGTGGCGGCAAGTGAAAACTCGCTTGAGGAGAATGTCACAATTCGGCCCCAAATGCGTGAGATCTACCTACAGTGCAAGGATGTTGACGAAGTGACATCCATAGAAGAAAAATGCACTTCATTGAAAGAACAATTTAACTTATAGGAACTTGAAGAAGAATCTATCGTGAGCTTGAGAAAACCTACCTAATACCCAATCGACCACAATGCAGCATCCAGCGGAGGCAGCGCAGAAACTATTGCCGGTCGGAATAGATGGGTTGCCTGCTGCTGCGGGAGCACATTTCATTAAAGATATCCTTCAAGTGCCTCATGTTTGAACACTACGCGAAGGCATGCATCTATCAATCCGATCGATGCAAAAGGCGTAAGAAGAAAAGACATATTGCCATGGAGTGCAAAAGGGAGCCTATGTGCCTTTTGTGCGAAAGAAGAGATAACCGGCATAATGTCGCAAGTGGTGAATGCCTGGAATTCAGGAAGTCGCTGACTGCAATGAAAAAATAGGTTTGTGCAAACAAACCGCAATCATTGCAAAGTCGCTCAACACTTTTTTGTGAGATTCAGGACAGCCCCACACTGGTGCGTGGTATGTCCTGGCACATTAGCGAGGACTACCCCAACACCCATCACCAGGCAATCATTTTCATTTCATCGACAGACCAGGGAAGCAGGATACCTAAAGCCGAGAAGGATATCAGGCTGGTCTGCAAAAGCGTTGGATGAGAAAAACTTTTCGGAAGTGTGGCTACTCCAACCTACTAAGGCAGGCGGTCCCACGGAGAGACATGTCACACAATGCCTCGCCAAGGCATGTGAGGCGTCCAAGCCTAGAAGGTGCTCATTCCCCAGCAAAAGACCCAATTACTGGTGGAATAATGAATTAGCCAGCCTTCGATAAGCCTGCCACCGAGCCAGAAGAACGGCTCCGAGACAGAAGTGATCGGGGACAAAAGGAGCATGTTTGCAGGTAACCCCGAAAAACCTGAAGCTTTGCCATCCAGCAGTGCAAGAGGGAATCACAGATCACATGCCTTACTCTCTTGTTGAAAATCATCAAGGGTTTTCCCCCAGAACGAAATGTGACGACAATTCCTGCAGTAACCACGAACGAGCTGTTGGAAATCTGCACCAGAATAGGTGACAACAAAGCTCCGGGTCTGGACGGCATATCGAGCCGAGCCCTTAAGCTCACCATAAAATCCAGACCGGACATCTTCGCTAAATTTTTCGAAGCGTGCATATCCATTAGACCCATGCGTCTTCTAGACATTATGTGGAAAATATTGGAGCGAGTATTTACAACAGATTACTCCCGATCATCGAAAGCCAAGGAGGCCTCTCAGATCGGTAATTTGGGTTCTGTAAAGCCAGATCACTCATTGATGCCATCAAAATGTGGCTACTGACTTGACTGAAAATACAATTCACGAAAGGGGTTGCACAAATATTAGGTCGTGGCGACCCTGGAAATTCCTTCAACGCCAGGAATATTTATAACCGCCGCGTTTAAGTCTACTTTTGAAACTTGACTGATTCCGAGGGCGAACCTTTGGCCCTTTTATACCGCGGAACATTCCAGAAAGACATGCGAACACTTTGCTGGAAAACTAATTTACACCTTTAATGAGATGTCCCTGCTGACGTTAGGGTCTTTACAATCATAATATTCACCCTGCTTTTATACGATTTTGGTGATTGTAATTGTGTGTGTGATGATTAAATTGACGTTACACATATTTTTCCCAAAGTCATTTTCGTCACAACAGCCTAGATAGATTACAAACAAATTTTGAGATTCTAGGGCGAACTAGGGAGGGATTTCTAGTCATTTTTTTAAAAATGCAGCAATATAATATCATTAACCTTATTTGAACAGACATCGATATAAGGAGTATTTCGGAGCCTAGGCATCATATATTGACTTTTCGGTTGAGTAAGTTTTGTGAATAGGTCCGCGAAAGGAAAGATATATACATATATAGAGAGGAACAAAATTCACACCCTGCTTACGCATATATGGGGAGCTTATTAAACTAACTTAGAATGACGCTTACCAGAGCAGGCATGAAATTCAGAGTCTCCATCTTCCACCAAATTTCGTGTTGATAGGTATAGCCGTTTCTGCGAAAAGTGCATCTAACAGACAGACAGTTACGAATAAGAGCGGTGAAACGGCAATACGGTCATGCGCAAATCGAGCCATAAAAAGAACAATGAAGATCCTCGGGAACGGCTTCACGCAAAAAAAAATAAGTGGTATGTCCATCAAAAGCTGCTATACTTCATCTAGTTCACGAGGGAGGAGTTTAAATTTTTGTTGGAGAGCGAGGGATATAAACGACCGTAAGCCTAAAATCATAGCTGGCGATTTTAACGAAGGGTTGTTGAAGAATGGATGCAAGAGTATGTGCATTACTTAAAACTCTTTCTGGATGTGTCAACACCTTCCAAGGAAGGGAAAGGGGGTCGGACCATAATTCTTCAAATCAAACTACCGACAAATGGTCCTTTAAAATGAACAGTCAACAGGTTTGACGAAGAAAATTTCAAAGAAGTCCTGCTGCGAAATAATAACGCTGGAAGGAAATGAAAATAATAAGACTGCTCAGATTTTCGAAAAGTTACGACAAGCATACGACGTGTCCAAACCAAAGCAGGGTATCGAACGAGTATCGAACTTCTAGTGCAACTCTAACATAAAAGAATGCCGCAACGCCAGAAGACTCAGTCAACGAAACAGAAACTAATCTGAAAACGAGTAGCTACATGAATAATAAAAACAGGCGCGCAAAAATTGTATGTGGCTGTAGTAAGAAGTAAAAGGAAACACTGCAAGCCGCTATGTAAGGAAGCTAATTCGGACCCCTGGGGCGGCGCCTTCAAAACAGTGATGTTCAAAAGCAAAGTAAAACGTTCTTCACCCATTGCTTGAACTAACTTGTTACACATACTTTGACTTGGCTAGTATCTCCAACAAAGCCCTTAAAGCAGCAGTGAATATAGCCCCAAATATATTTGCCGACGTACTTACGGCATGTCTTAAGGAAGGAGCATCTCCTACTTCACCCTACAGACCGATATGCCTTCTAAATAATACTCGCAAATTATTTAAACGAAAAATCTATAACAGATTGCTTCTAATTGCCGAAAAGGAAGGTGGTGAAGAAATCCTTCAAGGATCGATTGACTGTGCTGCAAAGAACCTAAATTCTACCAATGAAAAAGTTTAGCACACTTGGTCAAGGCTGGAGAACGCAGGCCTATCACTTGCAGAACGTAGGCTGGAGGGAGTACTTATCATTAAGCAAGTATTTATTTTTGCTTCCAATTGTACGGAATATATATTGAACACGAAAAACGAACGAAAAAAAGTACATAGAAGAAAAATTGGAGCTGCATATCGCTTAACTGCACTCTGGATATGTTGCGCCTATCCGACGAAGCCCCTGCGTGATAGCAGGGACGATCGGAAATGATATTCTAAGGAGAGAAGGATAACGCCTTTATGATCGAGGGCATCCCACCGAGGAACCTTCTGCCTATCGATGGCAGTTCGCGCGGAATGAAACTATCGCCATGTGGTGGGAGAGGTTGGAATGAGTTAATGAATGAAAGCGGCTGGGACGAGGAAGGAAACAAGAGTTTTCCTTCTTTTTATTATTATTTTCATTTTAATTTGAATAATGTAATAAACTGGAAGTGATGAGAAAATAGGACAGATAATAACTCATAACCCCAACTGGGATTCGAATCAGGCACAGAAGTTCCACCATCGCACCTTGCCTAAATTCTCGAACACTTTAATTATGTCGGTCTTCACTAAATGCAATCCACCATGACATGAAAATGATTTTCTTCTACAAATTAAAATAGTTACTATTCTTTGATGAAAGGGTCCCATTTTGACATGCCTGCATATGTAAAGTCGTTTGATCGTAGTAACTTAATAATTACTTTATTATATACGCAACAAGCTGATGTTTAATGACCGTGTCAATTTGCATGCACTGCTACTAGCGATTTGTATTCGACTGTTTACCTCTCTCTTTCTCTTCATGTCCTCATATAAGTAGACCACAGAATATTTCATCGTTTTAGAATATCCCCACATCTGAAGTTATTTTTTCAGGGAGTTGCCCAGCATAACTTGGGCATATTTAACTTTTCTCTGAGGGTTAGTCGCTTGTTTTATTAGAATATCTCTTGTGCAGGGATCACGAAACTGGAACATTTTAGAAAAGTTTGAATGAAACGTATTCTCTATATGGGATAATTTTAACAATCTATATTTGAAGAAAAAAATTGTTCAATATATATATACGTAATTACTTCACAGCCTACTTTACTTCTAGTTGCGTTTCGAAGCCAAGTACGCATATAATATATATATATACTGTGTGCATATAAGGTTACAATGTTGAATGCAGCGAACGAAAAGACCAGTATGTCATTAAAGTAATTATAGGTAATCATCTGACTAGTCTCCAGAAAGATGCTAGAAAAGTACAAGTAAACAAAAGGCAGACTGCAGTTGTTCACTAATAGCGTTACACTCGTTCTTGACCGACTGTGTTATTAGTACTGAAACGCAATTGGAGGACCCAACATTACTTCAACTTCTCTCGTGACTTACTGCACTTGACATCAACTAAAATGTCTATCGATCTAAAAGTTAATGGAAAGCCTTACAAAGGTAAAGAATCCTTGTAATTTCAATAAACTTCACGAATCTAATGTCATTAATATATGCCTACATCCTTTCCAGTTTTTCCGCAAAACTATCCGGTGGATATGACGCTCAATACATTTATTCGGCAACATGCGAAACTACCGGGAACGAAGTTTATGTGCCAGGAAGGCGGTTGTGGGGTCTGCATTTGTGTTATAAAAGGACGACATCCAGATACTAAAGAGATGAGGACGTGGGCTACTAATTCTGTAAGTAATGATTTAAGAAACACTTTAAAACGACACTCGTAATATTATTGAATTAGCAATTTCGTGAAATTCTACAACACGAAAACATTGCTCAGGACCACTGGTAATGCAATCATAAACTTGCCATGCTCCTGAATGAAAGCCCCAATTCGAAATATTCGTGCGCTAAGAAATTTCAGGCAAGTTTTTCCCTACTCAAGTGGAATCGCCTGCATTGTCAGGAATTCACACCAGCCCTTAATAAACAATGTTATAATTACCGCCGTAGCCTCGATAATTACACTAACGCTCATAAAAAGCCTACTTCGTCTTGTAACATTATCACCACATCCTGCGCCTAAAATCAAATAGACTATGCACTATTAATATTTGTTACAATTTCGCTTCCGTGAAGTACCCAAGGCGATTTCTTAGTTACACAAATAATATTATTATGTCAAAAGACTATTAAGGGGATCAGTAAGTCCCAGTAAGTAAGGGGTTGGTAAGGAAAAAGCATTTCTGAATGCTCGATTGGAAATGTGAACAAGTCGGCAAACCGGAAGCTGGGCGCTTCAGGTATGAAAGGTTTTGTTTGCTTCTTCTGCGAGTATATTTGAGTGTAGAACTATCCCATTTGTACGTAGTCCGTTATGTATTTCCATTAACATGTCTGACTACCCACTTTAGTGTGATATTGATATTTAGTTGCAGTAAATTTGCACGGTAAAGTCAACTTTGAGCTACTGTAACTTTGTTACTAATAGTATGATTCTGATCAAACTTGGGAATAATATGCTTCATATTATGTTTTATACTGCTACCAACCTTTATAACTCTGGAATAAACTTAAGGGGAATTTTACTCAATTTACTCAAAAATATGGTAATATACTAATTAACTTAATTTGAACAGATATCGATATGGAGAGTATTTTGAGGCCTGGGCACCATATCGAGGCAGCTTCATGAATTATTTCAGATTTTTCGGTTGGGTGGTTTCTGAGAGTGGGTCCGTTAAAGAAATCATCACTTTGCACCCCTCCCACCCCCCGCCTTTCTAAGAAATCTCAATACTAAGACCGGATTTGAAAAGTACTAATCGGGACCTTTCATTTGATACCACCCATGACTATATTCGGTGAAAAACAAATCTACACCCCCCTTTTACACGGGACCGCCCCTTAACCTCAACGTAGAAGGATATCACTCACTGCATATCTGGGGGCCCACAGTTCCCACCTTCTCACCAAATTTCGTGTCAATCGGTATAGCCGTTTCTGATAAAAGTGCTTGTGACAGACAGACAGACAGAGCTTACTTTAGCTCGAAAGAAGACCTAGATAAAGTAAGCTAACTCCGCACGTGATGTAATACCTTATGGTGGTTTCACAGGGTAGGAGGGGAGTCGGGGGTGGTTTTGGTGAGTAACAATTCCGCACTCTGGCGTGCCAAAAAGAAAAACACACACTCACGCTGAACCGATTTTAATAAGGTTTTGTTTTGCAAAGAAAACCTTAAAAAACCGCATTTTTATGCGAAGATTCGTTTTCTTCCAAAATTTATTTACTTCTCTGTTTCGATTTTAATTCAATTCGTTACAAAAATGTTTAATTTGTTTAATAACGAGGCTTACTGTCTTTTGCCATCAGAAGGCTTTGCGGTCGAGAAGGTATGCGGTCATATAATTTTCTTACTAGTTTTGGCGAAAGTGTATTGCATCAAGTAAATTTAATGATTTCCTTTAATTTTTTATATATTTTTGAATTTATATTCGTGTATTTTTTTGCTTTATAATTGCCAAGACCTTTTCAATGGGTTGATGTCCGGTCCATTTGCAGGCAATGTATAATAGAGACTTAGTCCGTAAAATATCTCAATACCCCCTAACCTATCCAAAGAAAGCAAGTCGAATGGTCGCAATTCATTTGTTCTCATCAATTACAATCAATGGCACTGTGTATAAACATCCTTAAAATCCCTCGCGCTCAGTTAAAGCCTCGGCAGTAAGCAAAAGCTATTCGAAAGCTATTTTAAAGTACACCCACGAAATTTGGTGGAAACTGTGAATCCCCATACCTGCATCTAGTAACATTGTTCTATGTGGGGGGTGTATATTTTTTTCACCGAATATAGACAAGTGAAGTATCAATTAAAAGACCTTGATTAGTACTTTTTATTATCAATTCTGACAATTGGTGCAAGGGTGAAGGAGTACGTCGACTTGATATTGATCATTCCTTACACGGACTTATTCTCAGAAATTACTTAATCAAAAAATCGGAGAAAACCGCGAAGAGCTGTCTAGATTCTGAAATACTGTGCGTTCCAATATCTGCCCAAGTAAGGTCAATAATATAATATCACTATATTTTTTTTAGAAATGGACCGCAGATCGCCCTTAAGTTCACCGTAGAAGCATGATACTACAAAGTTGGGTGGAAGTTGCGCTATTCCTAACAAAGTTGTAACAAGAGAAACTTTACACTTTTATGCAAATTTGCTGCAATCCAAGGCTTTGCACATCAATATCACACTAAAGTAGCTAAGTTGCCACAATATATTCATATGCATTACGAGCTAAGTGCAAATCAGAAAAATGTCCAATTAAATATCCACATATAAGAAATTCTCAAAACCTTTCATACTTGTATCGTCGAGCTCCTGGGCATAAGACATAGGAGCCTAACTTATAAATGCCTTCCAGCAATATAATTTCGTCAACCCCGTGATTTGCAATTGCTCCCCCAGATCACTGATGCGGAGTTCTTTACTTTACTTTTCATCATTGTGTCGTCCAATACTTATCCGTCGTACCGTGACTCCTAAATCTAGACCAATTAAGTTTATTCTGTTTTCGTCAGGCGAAATTACACCCGCTCAACAACTTTCTAATTTAGTCGATCGGAACACATTTTCACTGTAAGAAAGGCTCGTCTGATATTTACGGGAGTAATCCCGTGTGTCGGATCCGAGGAATCGAATTTTTTTTGGCATCAATTGTATCTAGATATAGTGTAGAATATATAGGCAAAATGATTTTTTTATATTCGGGGACGTTTGGAAATTCTAGTGTTAAGCACGTGATAAGTCACATAACACATTTGTGTCGATCGCCGTAATAAAACTCGTATTTATCGGTCCAAATGACGTTCGAATGACGCTAAAAGGACAAGAATTGAAGCCAAGGCTTTACTTGTATTTCTTCTAAATCTAAGGTTTATGGACTAGGTATAGCAGATTAACGGTTAGTTAAGCTTTTATGGCTAAAAATCGCATTCTACTCCTTAAATGCGTTTTTCTCGAAACCGCATGTTGAAAATCGGCTGCCCCAAAGCCCAAAATCTATCCAACGAAATTCTTTGGAATTTTCACGACATATTCAGAACATATTTCTACGGTCCGGAAACTAAGATAATTGCGATTCATTCAGTAGTTCTTTTTATTCATTGAACACCAAAATTTACATAATAAAGTTTAACACGGCACCAAAAATTTGGCTTTTAATATTTTTAATGATTCTAGTTTTCGAACTGCGGTTAAGTCTGTACGTTAAAACGTCGCTTATTTTTTTTTCTTTAAGATGATCGCAGGGCCCTCTAGCGTGGCAGCAGAAAAACACCTTTTTTTGGAGATGAGTGTATAAATTGCTCTGTAGAGAGAGAGCTATCCCAAAAATCTAAACAAATTGGCTAAATTGACCATGAAGGTCCGCCCACAAAGATTGAAGCTCCGTCAAAGTGCTCGGTCGACACGTTCTTGCACGCCTCTGTGCTAGCCAGGCTCGGGAATGTGAGGGGGCTTTGTATGTATGCTTTGATCCCTTACGCTTCATTACTCAAAACAACGTGTCTATTCTAAACTCGACATTAATACGGATTTCGCGACGGCCTATCGAAGGACAAACAGAACGCGAACTAAAATTGGAAATTAAAAGAAAAAAAAAAACAAAAACGGCTTCGACCGCGCGCGTGGAGCAGTAAGTCTCCGGACCCGAGTGCCGCGATCAAGGAGGGGAAGATCCACGACGGTTCACCGTCTCAATGATCGTCTCTTCTGCCTCAGATCTTGTATGAGGCGCGGCCTCTGAGGTTCCCACCTTTCCTCGACATCCTCAGGCCAGTTATTCATTTTGAGGATGTCCCTTCTATAGCAGTTCCGCGGGGGGGGGGGGGGGGGAGAAAGGAGGATTCGAAAGGGAGGAAGTCCTCAAACTACTATTGGACTATTTAGGCATTAATATTCATTGTTCCAATCATTTTCATAACAATAATTAAAATAAAGAAAATGAAGATAAAATTCAACGAAGGAAAAGAAAAATAAAAACAATAACTCACCCAGGACGTCACTCCGAGCTCGGATTACGGCTGGTGTACAAGGTAGGTAAGTAGGTATCAGTGGCCGCTCCGAGGAGCCCAATTAGCGCTTTGGTGCGCCGTTTTGATGCCACGAACTCCTAAGACCGTGACTGTTGTTATAGGAACAGGGAAGCGGAGCTCGGATCTTCAGAGCCAGCCCGTAGCATTCACGAAGGAAAGCAGCTCTCCGACCCTGTAACTAGAAATCTCACTGAGGTCCCCAAAGAATGGTTTACCCAGTGTCCGCAGCCTGACTCGAGCCAGAGCCGGGCAATCGCAGAGAAAGTGCATGAGGGTTCTGGTGTACAAAGTTCTAAAAAAAAAAAAAAAAATTTTATATGGAAAACGATTATAAAAAAAAATTAATTCATTTATATGTAAATATTATTAGCAGGCGTATTGCTTAAACTCTTACGTAAACGATTACTCATATTATGCTAGAATCCACACGTTTCTTAGCTGTACACATCGGTCTTTTCCTATTAGCGAAGATCTTTCTAGGATTTCTCCACAATGTTTGACACTATCGATCAATCCCGTCACAAAGTAAATCACTTCACCTTCGTCGGCCTGAATTTATTCATAATACTTCCTTCCAGCTGTCAATTCTTCCTTCCTTTCCTTCTTCCCTCCCGTCTGGGCTGCTTCGCCTCCTTTCATTTTTTCTCTCCTGGCGCACCGCTTCAACACTTTCTTCTTTTTTTCTCCCTAGTCTCACTTCGCGGCTCTTCCCCGGTGCTCCTCCAACCTTCCACCTTCTCCTTTTCTTTTTCCAGCCGCTCCTAGCCTTTCTTCTTTTCTTCTCCCTAGTCTCACTTCGCGGCTCTTCCCGTGCTCTCCACCTTCCCTCTCAGAACGCCAAATCGAAACTACCCGTTCTTTTTTCCTCGCGCACCGCTTCAGTTCCCGCTACATAGCCTTTCTCACTCGCTAAGCAATGTTGCGGCAACATGCGCATGCGCCCGCGGATGCGGCAAATCATTCGCCTCTTGTCAAGATCAATTCGTTCGAATGCATTCAATTATGTGCAATCTGCGGCGAACATTAAGGCAATTGCACACTATTAAATGCATTGTTTAAGTAAATTAATTAAGAAAGAGCCGAATGAGACTTCCGCTTCCGTCGTGCAGCTGCGGTCACTACAACCCCCTTAAACTAATTTGTTCATCTTATGACGCGGTTTTCCATTCGTACATAGCTAAAAATATACATACAAATTGACCCGACGCATTTTTACTTCGCCTCTTACACAAAAGCGTATCTACAGATGTATAAATTAACGGATTCCTGAGAATACTGCTGTTGTTGCTCGGTGATTGGCCAAGAGAATCTGATGTGACGCTCTGGCAAACGATACTACCCGGCCTTGGAGTATTCAAAATAATTTGGATCCTTCCTCTCCTTTCGAAAATTATTCAGAATCCTGATGAGTTTCTCAAATGCATCTTCCTCCACTACTTTCGCTTCTACCATCATCAATGTTTCTGCTGCTCGTTCAAAATGATTGAGGCTATGGTAACTAAGCCCTAATACTGGTAAAGCACCAAAACTAAGAGCTGTGGCAACCTCACCGATAGCAATCGTAGAAAAAGTCTTAGTTCTTTGGTTTTGAAAACTGACCAGGCTTTATCTAATTATTACATCCCCTTTTTTTCTTAAAATTAGTTGAAGTACAACATTTAAAAAAATTCAATATTTACAATGAAGTAATGGCGACGACGAATTGTTAAAGGTTACTTTGTTGGCGGTGGTCTATGAAAAAATCTAGAACTGCTTAGGTAGCAATATTAACAATTTCTGCAGACACGTGCTATTTATGAAGTTCGAATAACACCAAAAAATTATATTTATCCAATATGATGAGGAATATGATCCGATTAAGATCAACTTGGATCAACGCGGCTCTATGTCTGGTCATTGCTGTAGAATATGATGGCGTAGGAAAAAGCCTCAAAAATAAGTTTAAGCTGATAAATGAAGTGTGAACAAAATGGCAGTTCTCTGATAGCTCTAGGAGTAAATAGACACTTTCTAAGCTCCGTGTACTGATTACTTGTTGTAGACTCAAGTCGTATATCCTAATTTCATACATTAAAATTATTTAACTGATTGGTAATTGTGTGTGACTTTCCAATTTGTGTACTAAACGTTTTATTATATTGTGAACCAGCTTGTTAATTAAGCTGACATAAAAACTGGCCAATCAACTAGAAAATATTTCCCTCGTTCCAGACACGACACGAGTAATTGACGCTGATATATGATACAAACAATTGAAAAACCTGAAATGTTCCCATGCACGCAGTTCATATAACTACGCTTTATGTGGGGACGACGTCATATAAGTCATTCGCCTTCTATTTTTTTTTTGTAATTATATTTGAATTTCCTTAAATCCTTAAAATACCTCCCTATATTATCCCGTATACGACTTTATACTTCTAAAATGAACTTAAGGAGATTTTCGGGTGAATTTCTAAAATTTGGTAAAATACCATTTACATTATTTGTACCAATATCGGAATAGGAAATATTTTGAAACCTTTTTAAGGTTTTGCGTGAAACAAAATCTTATTAAAATCGATTCAATGTCTGTTTGTCTGTCAGTCACACCCGATTTACATCTGAAATGGCTGTACCGAATTATGGTGAGAACGTGTGGTCTGTGTGTCCTTCAAATGTTGCTAGTGGCTTCATTCTGTATTATTTTAAAGGGGGGCTTCCTTTGTTCTTCACGGGGTATGGTCATGCGCACAATTAGTACTTTTCGAAACTTATTTCTAATATTAAAGTGAAACACAGAGGAGGTACGCAGGTGCAAAATGTGTCCCCCAAAAAAGAAACAGGTCCTGTTCTCAGAACGTATCAAGCCGAAAAATCTGAAAAAAATCACCATGATACATTTATCAGAAGTCCAGGCCTCAAAATGCATCCCGTTTTGATATCTGCGCAAATAAACTTCATAATATTATAGTATATTACTATTATATGTTCTAGAAATTTGCCCTGAAAGCCCCCTTAAGTTCATCCCAAGGGTACATTTTACATCGGCATAGCTGATAATATAGGACACAATTCTGAGAAGTTTATACTCGATCTAACTATCATCAACAAAGTTACAGAAGGGCAAAATTTCGCATTACAGATAAACTCATTGCAGTTAAAGAAGTGTATGACGTCATCATCTTATGTGAATATATATGAAGGGGGGGGGGGGGCATCCATGGGGACAATCGGGATACCGGAAGCTGTACGCTTCGGGTATGAAGGTAATGTGAGAAACCCTCTACACACGGTTTTCCATTCGTACATGGCTTAGAATACAAAATTTTCCATAATTTTTCCCAAACTCCAAGATACATATATGTACATCATATTAACGGTGCGTCGTCAGCTAAACACCTTCCCATCGTCAAAGAGCTAGCTTGAAATCGTTTGTCATATTACTTCGAATTCTCCCCCTTGCGGAGCCTTCAAATCAGGAAATTCCTTTCAATAACAGGAGAGGAGAGGCGAGAGGGAACTGTTAGTTCAAAGGACTCCGTCCGGCGCCTCACCGGTCGAGGTCTACCTTCTTTGCAACGAGAAGAACCCGAACGAACTTCGGCGCTCCTCAGTAACCTCGGCTATATTGTCTGTAGAGAGATCCACAGTGTCTAAATAGAGCTACTGACAAATCCTATCCCACCCTCCACTTTCCATGTCATTCACAACCCCATTGCAAAATGCACAATCAGGAGATGGTGCCTTTCCAATGTTGTGCAGGTGATACTGAAAATCTCCACGCGCACTTTAGAACACGCACCTAGGTTGCCAATGAGCCGCGCCGTCCATCTGCCTCTAGTTTAATTTTCCCAATAGACTCACTCATTAGTGTGCTTTGTCCTTCTTCATGAGTAACCACCTCCCTTGCGCTTGTATATGGCTTTACGCCCCTTAGCAAGAAAGACAACGAGGGATCAAATAAAACTATTAAAAGGAAAAGTTTTCAGTTTAACTATAGAATTTTATTTATTTAAAGGTAGCAAACATGTGTTTCGGATACATGTGTCCTTCTTCGGTGCTGGTTTTGTAATAATTTATTGTACTTAACTCTAAGCCTTATATACCCTTCCCTATTAGACCAATTAACGAGATAACTAACATTTAATTAATTTTTCTGAAATTGTAATACCCCCTTAATTACTTACCCTAATTACCTGGAATAAGCTAGATGAAAAATTGCCCATATGGGTGTTCAACAACCTGGCGTTACTTTGTTTAAATATTTCCAAAACTTTCTGCGGTGTCTAGTTTGTGGAGTTTATGTATTTTTTGTATCATATCCACGTTGTCCCATGAAATGTTGTGGCCGCTGTCTATTATATGTTTTGCGACTGCAAAGTTAACATGCCGTAGTGGGTTTTTGTCGGTAGTTCCACTTCTTTGGTATGTTCCTCGAATCGTGTTTTTTTACCAATCGCTTAGTTTACGATATATATATACTGGTGCATTCCGGGCATATGATTTTATGATCCCGCTCTCTTTCTCGTTGGGTTTCGGGTTCTATGCCTATTTTTATAAACTTAACGAGGATCACAATCACAGCTGGTTTAGAGACAGTGCGGTACCCAGACGCAACCAGTAAAATTCTCTGTCCTCTGTACTTGCACAGACTGAGTGGGTTGAAATCATCAGGAGACGTCATCCGCTAGATGTCGGGCCACCAATATTTGCCATTAGCTTTGATTTGCTCGAAAAAGCTCATCTTTTAATCAAGTGTCAGTCCCAGTCCAGTTCGGCACGTGGAAAGTATTGTCTGAGTGTTCAGAAGCTGTAGCTTCTCCCCCATCACACACACACACTCTCTAGTGTGCCTAAAATTTTTTTCCATCTTACGGAATTAAAGGCGCTTCTGACATCAAGTGTTACGAAAGAGCACCACCCGTCGAGCTCAACAGGTTGTGTATTTCCGATCGACGTACGGCTTCCGTAACTTGCAAGATCGCATCAACTGTGGATCTTCCTGCTCTAAAGCCGCGGGCATAATTCTCCGACAGCACGTATCGCTTCAGCGATTCTACTTCTGATGAGCTTTTCTAGCACTTTCTCAGCAGTGAATCAAGCACACAAAATGGGGGTATGAAAGTGGAAACTCAGACTCGCATTTTCCTTTGCTGATCAGTGCAAGCCGCGCCACCTTGCAACAAGAAAGGAAAATGCCCAGTTCTGAAGGATGTTAGAGTACCAGTTTGCTAAGATACCATCAGGTCTTGGCACCGTCTTGTTTTTCATACAGAGGATTGCCTAGTCTAAAGTTTTTATTAAAAAAAAGTGGACAGTCCTCGGCGGTTTTATTAGGCTTATAATTGAATTTACGATAGTGCCAGCAGCAGCACCACTATCCCCAGAAGTACCCTCTTACACGGCCTACCAGTTCCAAAAATTTTGACAAACATCGTGGTGTGTACCTTCGCGACGTTCATGCACGGGATGGCGCACACCAAGAGTTTGTGTCAGCGATCCCATGCTTCTCTGTGTCGTAGATCATAGCCAGTCGTAATTAATGCATAGATATCCACATCATCGTCATCAACGGAGCAACAACCGGTATCCGTTCTCAGCCTGCTTTAATAAGGAACTTGTAGTGACCGCGGCTGCGCGACGGGAGCGGAATTTCATTCGGCTCTTTCTTAATTAATTTGCTTAAACAATGCATTTAATAGTGTGCAATTGCCTTAAAGTTCGCCGCAGATTGCACATTATTCAATGTATTCGAGCGAATTGATCTTGACAGGAGGGGAATGATTTGCCGCATCTGCAGGCGCATGCGCATGTTGCCGCAACATTGCCGAGTGAGAAAGGCTATGTAGCGGGAATAGAAGCGGTGCACGAACAAAGCACAGTGAGAATGTTGCTGGAAGAAGAGTTTTGGCGGCAAAGGAGGAAGACGGAGAAAAGAAAAGAGGAACGGGATTGGATTTAGGAGAAGAGTTTTGGCGGAAAAGGAGTGAAGACGGGGAAAAGAAAAGAGGAACGGAATTGGATTTTGAAGAAAGTAGTTTTGGGATTTGGCGTTGAAGGAGTGAGGACGGAGAAAAGTAAAGAAAGGAATTTAATCAATAAAACTAACACGATATCGTGCTAAACTCTAACACCAGTGATTTCTAAACGAGGATTCCGTGAAAAAGTTCAAATCGCTGAAAAAAACGATCAATCATTAACCAATAATCAATGCACAGTGATTTAAAGCAAAAAGGAGAAAAACAATTGAGATAGTCGAAATAGTAACTGAATGGAATTAATATTTAATTGCAGAAGTTAAGTGTCGAAATTCCCGCGCTGTGTATAAACAAAACAACCTCATAAAACATGAAGTACGAAATTATAGATAAAAAGTGAACTAACGTTAGGTTTTTTTGTAGGACTATATATTTTGTAATTATAAATATTTTGAATTTAAAGAAAAAAATAGGTACACCACCCGCCAACCGAGCTCGGCGTGACGACCTGGGTGAGTTATTGTTTGAATTTTCTTTTTTTATTTTATTTTCTTTTTATTTTTATTTATTTTTCATTTGTTTTAGTATTTTCTTTTTTTTTCTTTTGAATTTGAACCATTGTTTATTTCTATTTTCATTTTTGGTGTTTATGATAAATCTTATGGAATTTTATAAATAATGATGACATAATCTGAAGTAGTTTGAGGACTTCCTCCCCTTAGTTCCTCCTTACTCCCGCGGAATTCATATAAAAGGGACATCCTCTAAACGAATAACTGGCCGGAGGATGTCAAGGAAGGGTGGGAACCTCAGAGGCCGCGCCTCGTACAAGGCATGAGGCGGAAGAGACGGCAGTCGAGACGGTGATCCGTCGTGGATCTTCCCCTCCTTGATCGCGGCACTCGGGTCCGGAGACTTACGGCTCCACGCGCGCGGTCGAGCCGGTTTTTTTTTTATTTTCCAATTTAGCTCGCGTTCTGGTTTTCATTCGATAGGCCGTCGCGAAATCCTACTTAAAATCGAATTTAAAATCCGGTGCGGACCCACGCATCGGAAAAGGCACGTTGTTTTAAGTAATGAAGCGTGAGGGATCAAAGCGCTCAAAGGACCCCCCCACATTCCCGAGCCTGGCTAGCACAGAGGCGTGCAAGAACGTGTCGACCGAGCACTTTGATAGAGCTTCAATCTTTGTGGGCGGACCTTCACGGTCAATTTTGCCAATTGGTTTAGCTTTTTGGGATAGCTCTGCCCTCTAGGTCGTTATCGGCCACTCAGGATGATCGAACTGATCTCCTATCCCCACTCTTAACATTACAAACTCCAGACATCCCGGTTTTGCGCCGAAGTCCACCAATTCGATATCCCTAAGAGCTGTCTGGCGTCCTAACCTACGCCATCGTTCCATCTCAGGCAGGGTTTGCCTCATCTTCTTTTTCTACCATAGATATTGCCCTTATAGACTTTCCGGGCTGCGTCATCCTCATTCATACGGATTAAGTGACCCGTCCACCGTAACCTATTGAGCCGGATTTTATCGACAACCTGACGGTCATGCTATCGCTCATGGATTTCGTCGTTATGTAGGCTACGGATAGATAAACAAATATTGCTACATATACTACACTACACTAACCAACACTGTTCATTAATAATAACACTAAACTGTTTTAATTCCTATGCTTTCTTTCAGTGTCTGACTTTACTCAACGCATGTGATGGCTGGGAAGTTATAACTATTGAAGGAGTCGGAAACAAAAAAGGATACCACCCTATCCAAACCCGCTTGGCTCATCTTAATGGCACACAATGTGGATACTGTTCACCCGGAATGGTGATGAACATGTACGGGTTGTTGGAATCCAGGAGCGGAAAAGTAAACATGGAAGAAATAGAAAACTCTTTTGGAGGGAATATATGCCGTTGCACTGGTTACAGGCCCATTTTAGATGCAATGAAATCATTCGGTGTGGATTCTCAGTACAGCAAAGATATTGAAGACCTAGAGAAGATTTGCTTTAAACCAGGCACTAAATGCTCTGAAACATGTAAAAAACGGAAAAACAAATTACATGTCGTATTTGATGACGGCACAGAGTGGATTAAAGCCAATTCTGTTGACGACGTCCTGGAACATTTAGAGAAAAATGGGAGCAAAAGTTACATGTTGGTAGCGGGAAACACAGCGCATGGGGTTTATCGGCGACATCGACATATAAAAGTGTTCATTGATGTAAATCAAGTCCCAGAATTGCGTACATACCACGTCAGTGAAGAGGAACTTGAATTGGGTGGAAATTTAAGCCTCACTGAAACTATGGATATATTGCGGTTGGTGAAATCAAAACCTGGATTCAGTTTTTGTAAAGAAGTTTTGCACCACATTGATTTGATTGCCAACGTACCTGTTCGAAATGTGAGTATGAATATTCACTGGTTTCATTTGCAAGTAGACTTCGCACTATGGTAATTAACTTTATTTATTTCATTGTTAGTGCAGTAATAAAGTGAGTAGATTCTACCATTAAGTCAAGTTATAAATTCAATTTCCTGAGAACCTTATGTAGTTTCGGTGGACTTTCTTGCTAGCTTCCAGCGAGCATGGTAATACGTGCTTAGTATAGAGAGATAGGGTCTCATTAACAGTAAGAGGAAAGTAAAACTACCGCAGAGAAAATAAACACTAGGGAAGATTTCCTATCTCATATTATCTATCACTGAATTTAACTTGCTATTTTCAGCAAGGGCGGCTAGCCATAATCTTAATAGCACCCAGCAGAGTACTCGAGTGGAGGGAAACGAACAAAGTTGAAATTTGAATTAGGCACGCATTACCCCAAAGCATGATCAACATATACATATAAATGCTTACATATATCTGTCTCTAGTAATTAATATATAAATAACTAAACAAGCTGGGAAACCGGAAGCTGGGCGCTTCAGATATGAAAGGTTTCGTTTGCTTCTTGTATAAGTATATTTGAGTGTTGAACTATCCCATTTGTACGTAGCCCGTTAAGAATATGCATTTAGCATGTCAGATTTAGTACTTCAGGTTGTAAATTTACACGGTAAAGACAACTTTGAGCTACTGTAACTTTGTTACTAATAGTATGATTTTGATCAAACTTGGAGATAATATGCTCCATGTTATATTTTATACTACTACTAACATTTATAATTCTGGGATAAACTTAAGGGGGGTTTACTCAATTTTCCCAAAAATATGGTAATATACTATTATTAACTTAATTTGAACAGATATCGATATGGAGAGTATTTTGAAACCTGGGCACCATATAGAGGCAGCTCAATTATTTTTTTCAGATTTTTTGGTTGAGTAGTTTCTGAGAATGGGTCCGTTAAAGAAATCATCACCCCTCCAAATCCCCGCCTTTCTAGCAAATCTCAAAACTAAGGCAGGCTCCGAAAAGTACTAATTAAGACCTTTCATTTGATACCCCACATGACTATATTTGGTGAAAAAAAATTTTACACCCACCTTTTACATGTATGGGGACCTCCTAAATCTCAACGTAGGAGGATATCACTCACTGCATGTCCGCAGGTCCACAGTTTCCACATTCTCACCAAATTTCGTGTCAATCGGTATAGCCGTTTCTGAGAGAAGTGCCTGTGACAGACAGACAGAGATACAGGCAGATTGACTTACAGATAGACAGACAGTGAACCGATTTTAATAAGGTTTTGTTTGCAAAACTAAAAGGGAATAAAATGTTAGATATCGCCTTCTGTTTGTAGTTAAGTCTAACATTAACAGACCATTAGCTTAATCCCAACTACAATTTTATTTTATTATGTATATATATTTCGGGAGCAACTTACTCCCTTCATCAGTACAAAGCTAATAGCTTTGCTCCCGAAATATATATACATAATAAAATAAAATTGTAGCTGGGATTAAGCTAATGGTCTATTAATTCTAAAAGGGAATGTTTTCCTCCGATTCGCGTGAGCTCACCTTGTGGTGGTATCGACGAATTGACATGTTATGATGAAGTCATTCACATTTTAGAATGCACGAAATTCACACAAAATGTTTACGTTTCACCGGACACGACTGTTTCACCATACATTTGTTGGAATTCATTGAATTCGCTTCCGTCAATGATGCGGGCAATTACCTCCCTTACATCGAAACTTTTCTTCCATGTAGAACCGACAATGCCATAAATTTCTTTAGGGTCATATTTTGGTTCTTCAAACTTGGCATTCTCAAATTGATGGAATTGCAGAGTCGTATTCGATGTAGATCAAATGTGCTCCGCATATTTATTTGATGAAGGAAAGTTTAAATTTTTTACTGCTTTTCGAGATAAAAGGCATGCTCGTCATCAACAGCATATTGATCAGTGACAAACGACGTTTTACGATGTAGATCAGCTCCCAAGATCTTCGTAGAAACTTCTTCGCAAGTTGCAGCTTTTACTAGTGAGGGACCAGGTAGGAAAATTTTACCTTGTTGTTTCACAGTAATGCTTTCGTCAGCCATCATCATCATCAACGGCGCAACAACCGGTATCGGGTCTAGGCCTGCCTTAATAAGGAACTCCAGACATCCCGGTTTTGCGCCGAGGTCCACCGGTTCGATATCCCTAAAAGCTGTCTGGCTTCCTGATCTACACCATCGCCTCATCTTCTTTTTCTACCATAGATATTGCCCTTATAGACTTTCCGGGTGGGATCATCCCACCGCCCACCGTAACCTGTTGAGCCGGATTTTATCCACAACTTGACGGTCATGGTATCGCTCATTGATTCTACAGAATCATCCATCCTCATGTAGGGGCCAACAACTTTTCGGAGAATTCTTCTCAAGAGTTCGCAATTCTTCTTGCTAGGAACCCAAGTCTCCTTTGCATGAGGACTGGCAAGATCATTGTCTTGTACAGTAAGAGCTTTGACCCTATGGTGAGACGTTTCGAGCGGAACAGTCTTCGTAAGCTGAAATAGGCTCTGTTGGCTGACAACAACCGTGCGCGGATTTCATCATCATAGCTGTTATCGGTTGTGATTTTCGACCCTAGAATTATCAACAGTTTCAAAATTTTATTCTCCAATCTGTATTCTTCCTGTTTGACTAGTGCGGTTTGATGTTGTTGGTTAGTTGGTTTTCGGTGCTGGCGTTGCCACCATATATTTTGTCTTGCCTTCATTGATGTGCAGTCCAAGATCTCGCGCCGCCTGCTCGATCTGAATGAAGGCAGTTTGTATGTCTCGGGTGGTTCTTCCCATGATGTCGATATCGTCAGCATAGGCCAGTAGTTGGGTGGACATAAAGAGGTTCATACCTTTTGCATTTACCCTTAGCATAACGGATCACTTTCTCGAGGGCCAGGTTAAGGAGGACGCATGATAGGGCATTCACTTGTTGTAGACCGTTGTTGATGTCAAATGGTCTTGAGAGTGATCCTGCTGCTTTTATCTGGCCTCGCACATTGGTGAGAGTCAGCCTAGTCAGTCTTATCAATTTCGTTGGGATACCGAATTCTCTCATGGCGGTGTACAGTTTTACCCTGGCTATGCTATCATAGGCGGCTTTAAAGTTTTTGAATAGATGATGCAACTGTTGTCCATATTCCAACAGTTTTTCCATCGCTTGCCGCAGAGAGAAAATCTGATCTGTTGCTGATTTGCCTGCAGTGAAACTTCTTTGGCATGGGCCAATGATGGTCTGGGCGTATGGGGCTATCCGGCCTAGCAAGATAGCGGAGAATATCTTCTAGATGGTACTCAGCAACATGGTACCTCTATAATTGCTGCACTGTGTGATATCTCTCTTTTTATGTATGACGCAGATAATGCATCGTTGCCAATCGTCAGACACTGATCCGCCGTCCCATACCTTGAGCCCAAGTTAATGAACCACTGTAACTGGTCGCCTCCATATTTAACTAATTTGGCTGTAGTTTTATCGACTCCTGGCACCTTATAGTTTTTAAGCCGATAAATTCCATGGACTGATTCTCCTATACTTGGTGGTGGCAGTATTTGTCCGTCGTCTTCAGTTGGCGGGACCTCCAACTCGCCGATGTTCTGGTTGTTCAGTAGCTCATCAAAGTACTCAAAGTGCTCCAATATGCCCATTCTCTCTTTGTCTCGGCAGGATGAGGATCGAAGTGTATAAGGCTTCATCCTGCTGACTTGTTGGTAAAACTTCTGCGCCTGGTGCGGTTGCTCCCTGTACTTTTCTAGTTCACAGACTTGTTGGTTATCCCAGTTTTCTTTTTACCGTCTGTAAAGTCGCGTCTTCGCTCGACGGTTTTCGTGATAAATCTCTGCGCGTGCCCGCGTTCTTTGAGAATGCAACATTACTCGGTATGCGGCATTCTTCCGTTCCGTTCCTGGCTTATCGTCAAACCAACCGTTCCGACTTTTTTTGCGGCTGGGGTATCTTTCGTCAGCCATCGCCGGAACATATGCTCCACCAGCTGTACAACTTTCCATCACAGGAGCGATTCGCGAGATACCTAACTACGACGTCCGTGCCTAATTGCAAAAAATACGACCAAAGTGCATTGTATCGTTAAATACTTCATCTTGGCGTGGCACATTAGCGCCATCAGAATCTACCAAATAAATGCAGGGTAACCGGTTTTCTTCTGCTATTTCTTAAACACGAAGAGTTTCTTCACAGTGATCGGATAGTAGCATCCACCCTTGACAGTTTTGTCATTTGCAACAACGACACATTCAACGCAATTATTTCCAAAAATATATTAAGGCTACACCAGCCGACAATATTAGGAACACTTTAATACCCCTGGTCCCTTCCGATTCCGTTCACGATACCGCCCGAATTGACCACTTCTTCTCCATAAAGTCCACACCCAGCCAAGGGACTTAACTCCGGAAATGCAGAACCCTTATCAAGAAGTAGGTTTATTCGATGCCGAGCAATTAGTTTGGATTATGTCGTTCGATCGCTTTTGGACCTCCTCCAGCCGAAACATTTGTGGTAATTTGTTTTAACTCATCGATTAAAACCTTCATCTGGGACGCATTTTCCTGTCTACAAAGGCAATGGGAAGCATAATATATGAATTGCACCTTCAGAAAATTAAGGCTAAATTCAATGGAAAATCTCAAATTCATTGTAGTATAGGTTGAACGCTGTATTTTTTATGTTTTGGGAAGATTACTGTAATATGACCACTCAAGGCGGTTTATTTTTTCTACGTAAAACCGAAGACCGGTTTGTGGAATTTTACACCCGCCCCTAAACACAACGCAGGACGACGACATTCATTGCATTCGAAAGGCCTCATAGTTCTGACCTTCCCACTAAATTGCGTTTCATAATGTTTCTGAAAAAAGTGTGTCCGATAGACAAACAGACCGACAGATAGACAATAAACCAATTTTCCATAAAATTTTTAAAATGTCTAACAGCTTCGTCCAGGGTAGAGGCAATTTAACAGGCTGCAAGGGCAGAGATGAAGTACCGCCTAATATTATTCATGGCCTGGAGGGAAATCATTAGTAGCGTTTTAAACAAGTCGGGAGACCGGAAGCTGGACGCTTCAGATATGACGATTTTGTGTATTTGAGTGTCCATTTGTCCCATTAATATATGCATATGTTATGTGAAAATATCCACTTTCAAGAGATGTTGACATTCAAAGTCTTGAATTTGCAAAGAAGTGACAACCTTTGAAATATTATAACTTTGTTCGTAACAGTGCGATTCGTACCAAACTCGGTAGGACAATGCTCTATATCATATCAATTCGTGGTACCACGATGAACTTAAGGGGGTTTTCCTACCAATTATAAAAAATAATATTAATATACTATTATTAACTTTATTTGAATAGATATCGGTATGTATGGTCATTCAGAGCCTGGGCGCAATATAGTGGCGAACTCCTGATTTTTTCAGATTTTTCTGTTGTGCAGTTTCTAATAATGGGTCTGTTAAAGAAATGATTACTTTCAACGCCCCGCACTACACCTTTTCAAAAAATGTCAAAACTAAGACCAGTCTGCATGTCTACCTCGAGTAATTGAAACTTATATGCCAAACGCCAAAAAGGCAAACTAAAACGTCCCCATGGGCCTCGCCGTTCACATAAGTTCATTTTTCACTATAGGTGGTATCATACACGTCTTAGAGTGCCTATAAATTTACTGGAAATGCGAAACTTTGACCTTCTACAACTTTGTTGATAATAATCAGATTGGCTTCAAACTTTTCAGAATTATTTCCTACATTATCGCCTATGCTGATGTCATTTTTGTAGTTCTGGTGGGTTCATGATGCTGCCATCGCCGTGTTTAACTGTTGGCTTAATATCATATTACGGGATTCTCGAGCCCTTCCTCTCACCAAGCAGTTCAAGCATCGAAAATGTTGAATTTAGACTCGTCATAAATAATAACGGTACACAAAAGCTCTTCTGTTTTACTAACCTCTTGAACTCTTTTTTTTCAAAATTGCTTTCAAAAAGCGATGGCGGTTTTAGGAAAAGTTGTTGCTATACTTTTTTGCCCAAATTATTTGCAGTAGATACTGCAGTCGTCTTAGGAGTTGTTTTTTATGGTTCGCAAAATCGGTCGCTTTGTTTGCTCCGACTGCTTTTCACAGTTCCACCACCACCTGTTTTGCGGGAAACGGAGCCACTTTCTTTAAAGTTTTTTTATTGCGGGATGAACAGTAAACGGTGGCTTTTTTGGTTTTGAGCTATTTTCTTAATGCTTTTATAATATTTAATGATCAGCTCATTCCTAATGTTTTCCACGTCAGATACCTTTTTGATGCCGTTCATCTATGATGGTAGAGAACTACGAAGATGTCAGCCGTCCGTCATCCCCTCTATGGCAGGGGCTTCATTATATAATATGATCCTGAATACAGAACACAGACTTTTTTTGCAGAACTCACTTTTTGTAGCACTGCGCAAAGTAACAAAAAGCTTACCACCCATAGCAAGAAGCATCCTATAGGATATACCGCGAGCTCAGAAATTATAGCTATATTTGGGCTCAATCACGGCTCTCCTTATGATGATTCATAAATTCAATAAAACTAATGCATACTATTTTGCAGGTAAAATAGAGAAATAGAGTGAAAACTCACATAAATTCGGTAACAGATTTTATTCTGTTAAGGGAAAGTCGCACCGCGTCCTTAAAGAACTATTGTGCCCGTAACAGATCTTAACAAAATGGACAAAGAAAATTCACAGTATTTTTTTAATTCAAGTCGAGTTTCTATGATATAAGATCCCATGTCTCCAATTCCCACAAATTCTCTGTGGAGTTCAGACCTGAGCTGCAAGCCTGTCACTCAAGGATTCGTGTTTTCTTCTGTAAAGAGCTCTTTTTACTTTCTTGAAAGTGCAGCTTGCCCCGTTGTCCTGTTGAAAACGAAGCCATCTACACATAATTCTTCTGCGCATTCAATCATTATTTGTTTCCAGAATCCATGAGCAAACAATCTCACTTTTGCCACTAGCCGCCAATCCAGCCTAAATCGTAACACTGCTTCCCACCAGAGGCCCGATTCATTCGTAATCGAAATCGTTTGTCATGCCAGTAGAATTGGAAGCCATCTAATCTATCCATATTTAACGTCTTCTTATCAATAATAAAAAGCACCTTACACCATTCGTCCTTCCATGATTGGTACTTTCTAGCAAAATTAGATCTTGCCTCCATGAAGTTGAAGTTTTCTTGTAAGCTAAACTCTTAGTTTTGATCAAGATTTGCTTCATTCGATGACCTGTGACCATGTTTGATTCCTGCCAAAATTATCCGGTTGCGTTCTCGGAGGATCAGTTTTCTATTACGGTCAGAACCAGCATATGAATTGCCTAATTTCATTGAAAAGTTTGCATCGTTATACGCACGAACGGCAGATTTATCTAGGATGTTTCCCGCTTCCCGCGCGGCATTTTTTCTACACAACAATATAACCACCGTTATATAATTCCTTAAAACAACAAACAAACAACAACAAATATACTTTAACAAAAATATACTTTTATTCCGTAAAAATTTGTTCAAAAATTCACTCAATTTATGGGAACTTCCATCCAGCACGCACTAAATATATCTGCAAATGTGCAAATAAATACAGACGACGACATTACAGCCTTATATTGTCACGTTTAAGGGGGGCAACCACATTAGAAGGCTTTTTTAAGGTTTTTGTTTTTGTTTTATGTAAACACAAAACCTTATTAGAATCGAGTCGATGTGTATTTGTCCATCTGTCTGCCTGCCACACCCGATTTATTCAGGAACGGCTAGACCGATTGTCACCAAAATTGGTAAGAACTGTGATATGTGTTCCCTTTACGTGGCGCCATTTTATGTTAAGTTTAAGGGTGGGCTCCCCATACATGTGAATGGAGGGCGCAAATTTTTTTTGATAAAATGTGGCATGGGGGGTTTCAAATTGAAGAGCTCAATTAGTACTTTTCGAAACTGGTACCATATTGGATATTGAGTGTAACATAGGGCTCAAAATATGACCATCAAAAAGTGTAACCGAAAAATCTGAAAGCAATCCCAGTGGTGTATCTCTACGAAATCGAGGCCTCAATATTCATCCGGTTCCGATATCTGAATAAACACAGTTAATAATAGTATATTAGCATATTTTAGAAATTTAGTCACAAACCCCCTCAAGTTCATGCTAGAACTACAAAATTTTGCATTTGTGTAAAGGACGACATAAGGTCAAGTTTGAAGAAAATCCAACTTTTATTAACAAAGGGGTGAAACTTTGCTATTTGTTGTGAATTTCGTGCATTCTACAACGTCGTCATACCATATCTATTCGTCAATACCACAACAAAGTCAGCTGATATGAATTTTATTTTAAGTTTTTGGGTCATTTGTATATCACTATCAATTACTGCAGACAGACTTGGTGTTTTGTGTTTTAAAATCATTTTTATTTTTAAGAAATAGGTAACAATAGTATATGGATTGGAAAAATGAACAATAAAAAAAACAATCTTTTAAAATAACAAAAATAACTTAAATCTAATGGCCACTGTGGGCTCTCAAAATTTTTGAATAACGATTTACAGACAGAGAAGAGAAACAGTAAGAAATGAAAATCTAATTTTACAATAAGTTGTCGGGAAATGGTCAAAAACCCGACAGAATTCACTTGGCCTTAGTGGCAAATAAAGAAATATAAAAAGTAATAATAAATATTTGATCGCTTCAAAAGACACTTTTAACTTAAATTATTGTTCTTAAAACTATCATAATTATAGATTTTATATTACACATTTTTTCTTTTTTTTTAAAATAACATCCATACAAAAAAAAACAAACAAAAAGCAAAACAAAGAATAATAACGTATGTATTTATAAGTTACAACTGGAGACAAAATCAACACCCGTTCAATGTATACATATTTTCAAAGCCCCACCAAGAAACAAATGGCAGGACTGAGCACGGCCACCGCTAACCGGCATCCCGCAGCCACCAGTACCAAGATTTCTCTTTTTCATCCCGCTTAATGTCAATTGCTCTCGCTCTGGAGTATCTCTAGTCGAATCCCGGAGCCCCCACTGTCAAATTCGGGGGGTATTCTATCCTTTTGTCCGTGGCCCGCCTATGTATATGATACATAACCGGATCACCGGCAGAATCAAGAATTAGACCATTCCTGTCAAGATACACGAACGCTTCGGGAGGAATGAAGCCTGTCGTGAGAGTTTTCTCGAAATACCCATCATTTGGGTAGAACGGCTGCGAAACCCAAGGGTTTTCACCATGCGAAGCAGATCGCACTATATGATTCCGAATCAATCTGACGATAACTGTATCGATTCTTGGCACAGCAGCAGCTGCATACATCACTTCATTAGTTACATAGTGCTCATAGTTTGACGAAGCAGTCCTATTAAGCCCCGTGCAAGCACGCAGACATTTCCGTTCAAAGATCCTTATTTTCTCCATTTGGCTAGCACTCAAATTAAACCAGATAGCACACCCGTAGGTAAGCACCGGTCTAACCAAAGTAAGATAGCAAATAATCTTAACCTTCCGGCTAAGATGTGGAGCATAAAAGAGTCTTCGAAGAGACATGAATGCCTTGCGAGCGCTTTCTAGCGCGACTTTAACGTGCTCGTTAAATTGGAGACGCTCGTCAAGACGCACACCCAGGTATCTAACGCACTTCTTATGAGGAATGCGCTCTGAACTATCCTCGTTCGCGACAATGTGGAAATCTCTCCAATTCCTTTTCAAGTTCCTACTGGCATACGCCAAGGAATTTCGAAACAGAATCGTTTCACACTTTTGCGCATTGATTTTCATCCGCCAACTGTTCGTGAAGAACTTAATATCATTGAACATCTTCTGAAGTTCAACTTGCACCTCAGTTACCTTCTTGTGCGCCGTGTAGGCTATCAGATCGTCAGCAAAGGCAACCAACGACCTTTTAGGAGATTTATTAAAATCGAAAGAATTGAGCAATTCGCCGGCAAATACCGCAAAAAGTGTAGGCGCAGTCACTGTCCCTTGCTGTAATCCATTTAGAACATGAAATTCTCTGTTAGTAGTGAGATTTCCGTCCGTAATAACAAAGCACTTGCCATACAGCATACTACACATCATCGCTACGAGGTGACTGGGAAACTCATTCTTCAAGAACCTGAAAATCAGTCCATCCAACCAGACGGTATCAAAGGCTTTCTCCATGTCTATAAGGCAAGCGCCTACGCACTCACCATTGTTAATCCGCCAGCAAATATCAGACGTTACCTTCGTTATTGCATGTATTGTCGAATGTCCAGATCGAAATCCGAATTGCGCGTTCGGCAATAATTCCTTCTTCTTGATATGCCCGTTCAAGGCTTTCAATACCAAAACCTCAAACACCTTGCTGATGTTAGGCAGCAAACTGATTGGGCGGTAGCTTTGAGGGCTGGATGAATCCTTCCCTCTCTTTAAAATCGGGAATACTCGGGCTTTCTTCCATTGTCCTGGAAAGAAGGAATTGTTCAATAAATTATTGAACAAAATGCAATAATTACGAATGGCAATGTCTGGTAAATGCCTGAGGACCACGTTGGGAATGCCATCCATACCGGATGATCTCTTATTGTTCACTCTTCTGAATATGGAAGTTAACTCAACACATGAGACAAAGTAATCAAGCAGATTATCACTCGGTATGAGATCAGCCTGCAACGCAGAGCTAAATTGGAGAACTGTGGTGCCGTTCAGGCTATATTTGAAATTGTGGACATCTCGTTCTACAATTTCCGAAAGTTGCGTTGGCTCTAAGTCCGTTCTGGGCCGATGCACCGATTCAAAGTGCTCCCCTATAAGTTCGAGTTTCAGAGCATCATCCATCACGATGTAATTGCCTTGCGCATCAGCAGTTACACTATTCGTGTCTATACCTGAGTCAATGAGGTGTTGTATCTCGCTGCCACCGACTTTAATTCTCGGCACAGTTATTCGTGACTTCTTCCGGAATAACGTATTTATCTTAGTAAACATGGAATCTGGATCGCTTGGTGAAATACCCTTTAACTTCTCCCGCCACTGGGAGTTCACTTCATTTACGTAATGTTGACGGATAAGATCCCGCGCGATCTTTAGAAGTGATTTGAACTCAACCAATATGGGATGATGATAGTCCCCATATCTCCGATAGATTTTGTTGACGCGAGTGAGCAGAAGGCTTTTCACTTTTTTCAACCGTTTTATGGCTGCAGTTTCATATCCTTCCATATTATTGCGAGGTTTAATTTTAGGGACGACTTGTTCAATTGTTTCCAGCGTTAAGTTCTCCAGCTTGAGAAGATACTGAAGTATTTCCTCGTTGCTCAAGTTCCTGTCACCTGGTGCAATTGTACTATCGTTTTCCCCATCAAGAGGTGGGCATTCCTCTCGATATCCCCGAATAAACCTCTCTTGGAATTTCTTCCAATTTGTTTGTTTAAAGTTCAGCCTGTGGACACCACTGTCCATCGGCAGAAGGCGAACTCTTCGTCCATCAAACAGAACTTCAATAAGAATAGCGTTATGATCGCTATCGTAAGGAAGAGTCTGTAGTTTCCGTTGAGGATTCCTAAAATTAAAGTTCAAGCGCGCGTCAGCAATGCACAAATCCAGATAGGAATTTGCCCTGGGCCAGGTTGGACTCTCTGACCCATATAATTCGCATTTATACTCTATCTGGTATTGCTCTATCCAAGATTTGAGGAATACCCCTCTGGGATTGTTTGTGGCGTTTAGCCACGAGGTATGCTTAGCATTCAAGTCGCCAGCTATAATATAGTAATTATGCAGCCTATTCAGTTCGAGTATCGTAAACAGAGAATGGAATTCCTCCCTGAACTTGGCTCGGTTGTTTCCCACTGCATAGACTGACAGAATGTATAAATTCCCTCCTCTAGGCAGTGAGAAAAGAATACATGAGACTTCGATACACTCAAAGGTTTCAAATTCAGGCCTATTAATATGCCTGAAACGATAATGGCGACCCACAAGTATTCCGGTACCACCTCCCCCATCACAATTTCGTCTATCGTTCCTCACGAATTCAAAATCCTTGAATGTTATCGAATGCCTCGGATTGAGGTGGGTTTCTGAAATCAAGACTATGTCAGGCTGTTGTCTGGCAGCGAAATCAAGGAGCTCCGCTCTTCGATGGATTCCTACGATGGAATTCACATTAATCGCGATGATCCGGAGACCATCCAGTGGTACCGCTGTGACTGCAGACCTAGCAGCGGGCATGCTGTTTGTGTAAATATTCTGTTATGCTATTTATTTTTGTATTGTGTACGTGTAGCGTATGCTGCATGTTTTCACACATGGTTAGTATTTTATTGAGGATAGTGTTCATCCCGCCACTTGCATCTTGTTGGGGCTTCTTAGCTCCCCCTTGTCGAACTACTTCTGCAAGTGGGATCCCCGAGACGATTGGTGCCGAAGGGACGGTACCATCCAACGCCGCTGACACCTTCGTTTTTTGGGCCGATCTCGGTGCTTGCTGCCTTGTGACCTTAACATTGCGGTATACAGGACATCCACGGTACGAAGCCGGATGCCCTCCGCTTCCGCAGTTAACACAGAAAGTTTTTTCCTTGCCATCTGCTTCAGTCAGCGAACATTCAGCTGCGGTATGGTCTTTCCCGCACTTTACACATCGTAAGGTCATTTGACAGTTCACTGCCGAGTGACCATAGCGCTGGCATCTTCGACACTGGACTATTTCGCCCCTTAGCAGGCGCTCAAAACGAATGGCCTGGTAATTAAGCGACCTGATGCCGATCAGATCGCTTCCCCGGCTCTCCGGGCTTATCTGCACGAGGAAGTGCGGCAGGATTTGTTTTTCCAAAACGGACCTCCTCGTACTAAACCGTGACACTGAGAGGAACTTAACCTCAGTTCCCGTCTCCCGGAGCATTTTGAGCACCTCGTCGGGCTCTTCCTCCGCATCCAAGCCTTTCAGAAGGAAGGTTTGCACCTTCTCTTCCTTTGGAGTGTAGGTGAAGTGAGGAGCCTTCACTCGCTCGAGGATCTCCCGTGCTTTTTTATAATCTGCAATTTTATTGCATTTGACTTGGGCTCTCTCGGCCCCCGTCTTTTTAATAACAAAATTTGAGAGCCCCGCGCTCCTATTAAGTAGAGTGGCTAAATCTCTACCACCTAATTTATAAACATTAATGGGGGGCACCCTTTCCCCCTTTTCTTTATTTCGGGTGCTAATTGTATCCCCAGTCGGACCATTTTTTAAATTTTCACTCGTACTTGCATTATTTTTTAAATTTTCACTGGTACTTGCATTATTTTTAACATTATTTAACATTTTTTCTTGAGTTTTGTTTTTTTTCTTTAATTTTTTGGAAACATAGACCAAAAACTCACCCAATTTTCCATCTTCACTATTGCAACTTGCCTGGTTAGCATCCTCTTCTGGGACATTTCCCTCGCCACCGTTGTCGCCGACTCTCGTATCGTCTGCTTTACTGCTTTCTATGTCCTCCATACGGACAGATTCGCCGTCGAGAACTTGTTCGCCCTCAAGGCAGCCCGGTTCTTCCATGATTGCAAAAGTAGTCGAAGATAGCTTAACCTTTTTTTCTGGCTACCTTTGGAGACGGCGGGCCCGCCTCCCCAGCCATTAGCTGCTCTGTCAGCTTTTCATTTTTTTTTATCAATGTTGTCATTTGCTTTTTGAAATCTTCGAGCGTCTTCGCCAGCTCGCCATTTCTCCTTTCAAGATTGGCTATCCTCACTTTGGCTATTTTCAAGTCTGGATCCTCCTCGTTGCGGACTCCACGACCGATCCGAGTGCCCCTAGACCTTATGGTGGGGGGCCGGTCTGGTCTGCCACCCGCCGGCGGCTCACCGCTCATTCCCGCCAAGCCAAAAAAAACGAATGTTTTCTCAAAACTTTTTAAGGAAAAGTAACTTAGATAATAACTCAAAAGTAAATTAGTTTCGATTAAGTTTTAAATTATGTATTATTAATTAAGTAATATAAATATCTTTTTATATTCTTGATAAAAGTTAATTTAATTTCAATTTTAAATTATTTTTATTAATAATATCAATTTGTAGACACGTCCGTTCTCTACAAATGTCAGCCTACTATCTTAGACAGACTTGGTAGGTATATCTATATGCGCGCTAATAAAGTTTGCGGTAGTGTCTAATCCAGACAGATATATTGGCACATTAAACGAGCGGAATTCAATATATGTACTATAGATGCACATATGTATACTTTTGTGCATGAAGTAAACCGGAAATATAGGTACGATCAATTTATATACGTGCATGGATATGTACAGTATTCGGCAATAGGCAGTTTGTTTGTTTAGGGTGAGAATAATATCTTAGGCTGTAATATGTACGCATATCTTGTAGTTTGGAAAAATATGAAGGATTTGTAGCTATATACACAAAACCTTTATACCCGAGGCGCGAGCTTCCGGTATTCCGACTTGTTTGAGATTTATTTCGAACAACTTTGGAGAAGTTTAAAAAGTTTAAGGTAAACATAAAATGACTACGCGATAGTATACTGCTGAAGATCGTAACTGGAGTTCTCCAACCGCGGACGCGTAGCGACTTCCAATTTTTATCTGAAACCGAAGAGCTTTTAATTTTACATCATTAAATTTCCAATTAGTCCATCCAACTACTGGCCAATGCTGACGATATCGACATCATGGGAAGAACCACTCGAAACGTACAAACTGCCTTCATCCAGATCGTCCAGGCGGCGCGAGATTTTGGGCTGCATATCAATGAAGGCAAGACAAAATATATGGTGGCAACGTCAGCACCGAAGACGAATCAACCAACAACATCAAACCGCACTGGTCAAACAGGAAGAATAAGGATAGGAGAATAAAACTTTGAGACCGTTGACAATTTCTCCTATCTAGGGTCGAAAATCACAACCGATAACAGCTACGATGATGAAATCCGCGCACGGTTGTTGTCAACCAACAGAGCCTATTTCAGCTTACCTGTTCCGCTCGAAACGTCTCACCATAGGGTCAAAGTTCTTACTGTACAAGACAATGATCTTGCCAGTTCTCATGTATTCCTCGGAGACTTGGGTTCTTAGCAAGAAGAAATGTGAATTCTTGGCCGCGTTCGAGAGAAGAATCCTCCGAAGAATTTTTGGCCCCCTACATGAGGATGGACGATTCCGTAGCCTACATAGCGACGAAATCAATGAGCGATACTATGACCGTCCGGTTGTGGATAAAATCCGACTCAATAGGTTACGGTGGGCGGGTCAATTAATCCGTATGGATGAGACAGCTTTTAGGGATATCGAATTGGTGGACCTCGGCGCATGCGCGATGTCAGGAATTCCTTATTAAGGCAGGCCTAGACCGGATACCGGTTGTTGCGCCGTTGATGATGATGAAATTATTTCCTAAAACTGTGAAAGTGGATATTCTTACATAATATACGCATATATTACGGGCTAGATAATAATGGGACAAATGTCCACTCAAATGCTTTTATAAAAAAAATACACGGAAAAGAAAAGGGTCTGCAAGGAAGTTGGTTTCGCCCGCCTCCTAACTGAAACCAAAAATGACCAGTTCAGACAAGGATGTACCCCTTCTTGTTTTAGCACTTCAATACAACGGAAGAACAAGTCGGGAAACCGGAAGCTGGGCGCTTCAGGTAAAAAAGGTTTTGTTTGCTTTTTCTGTGAATATATTTGAGTGTAGAACTATCCCATTTGTACGTAGCCCGTTATGTACACGGTGCGGCACCATAACTTCTTTTTTTCAAAACTCAATAAAAACTATTGTATGCATCGGAAAATATTTATTTATTTTTTATAATGTAGGTACATGTCTAATTACATTGTTTTGAAGATCAAATCTGTTAGGTGACGTCCCCCTTTCTCCATACATTGCGTAAACCGATTTCTGGCGTTTGTCATGACTCTTGTTAGCATAGCAGGTGGTATGTTGGCAATTTCTTCTTGGATGTTGGTCTTCAAATCTTGTAGGCTTCTTGGACGGTTCACATAAACACGGGATTTCAAAAAACCCCATAGAAAAAAATCACAAGGGGACAGATCGGGAGAGCGTGTCGGCCATTCCAAATCGCCTCTAATTGAGATAAGGCGCTCTGGAAAGTGATCCCTCAAAACAGCCATCGATGCTCTTGAAGTGTGTGCTGTTGCACCGTCTTGTTGGAACCAAGTGTCCCCCAAATCCAAATATTCTAGCCGTGGGAAAAAAAAATTCTGTAGCATGTTTACATACCGGTCCGAATTCACTGTCACTGTAACCTCATTTTCCTCAAAAAACCAGGGACCAATAATTCCAGCTGAAGAAATTGCACACCACACTGTGACTTTGGGTGAATGCAAAGGCTTTTGATGCAATTCTCGAGGGTTGGTGTCAGCCCAGTAGCGCATGTTTTGTTTGTTAACCGACGCAAACAATAGCACCCTCGGGAACGACATCAAGAAGAAGCTCACACGCGTTCATCCGAGAATTGAAGTCACGTTCTGAAAGTTCCTGCACTATCGCCATCTCATAGGGATGAAAATGAAGATCATCACGAAGAATTCTTCTCACAGAACGATCGGATAAGCAGCGCGCAAGGGCAGATACGTGTTTGCGCGCAGAACGCCGTGGCGACCGCAACATTGACGCTCTCACTGCTTCAATGTTCTCAGGTGATCTAACGGGCCGAGGGACTCCAGTTCTTCCTTTTGTCGCACTTGCAGTTTGTCTGTATGTAGTGACCCATGTAACAATTGATTTGCGGTCTGGGACGGGAGCCAACGGGGCTAAATTAAAGCGATTCCGAAATGCACGCTGTGTTGCAATAACCGAACATCCGCTTGAAAAGTTAACCTCAACGACAAAGGCACGCTCCTCACTATTCCAACGCATGATAGCGACTGAACCATGTCGGGACAAAACTTTACAGTATCCCCTCTTGAACGAGACCACTAGCGCTCCGCTATGACATCAACTAACTGAGTGGCGCGCATTTTGAAAAAGGAAGTTATGCTGCCGCACCCTGTATATGCATTAAGCATGTCTGACTATCCACTTTAGTGTGATATTGATATTCAATTGTAGTAAATTTACACGGTAAAGTCAACTTTGAGCTACTGTAACTTTGTTATTAATAGCATGATTTTGATCAAACTTAGAGATAGTATGTTTTATATTATATTTCATACTGCTACCATACTTTTATAACTCTAGGATAAACTTAAGGGGGGGTTTACTCAATTTCCCTAAAAATATGGTAATATACTATTATTAACTTAATCTGAACGGATGTCGATATGAAGAGTATTTTGAGGCTTGGGCACCAAATAGAAGCAGCTTCGTGATTTTTTTCAGATTTTTCGGTTGAGTACTTTCCGAGAATGGGTCCTTTAAAGAAATCATCACTTTCCACCCTTCCCACTCCCCGCTTTTCTAACAAATCTCAAAACTAATACCGGCTTCAAAAAGCGCTAATCGAGACGTACATTTGATACGCCACATGACTATATTCAGTGAAAAAAATTTTTACACCCCCCTTCTACCCCCCTCTAAATGTCAACGTAGAAGGATGTCACTCACTGCATGTCTGGGGGTCCACAGTTCCCACCTTCTCACCAAATTTCGTGTCAATCTGTATAGCCGTTTCTGAGGAAAGTGCTTCTGACAGACAAACAGACAGGCAGACATTGAACCGATTTGTTTCGGAAACAAAACCTTAAAAAGGCGATGTCGGATGCAAGAGATAAATCGAGAAGGGGAATATTAGAAAAATATCACCGTCTCGGTTGTGAACTTTTTTTAGTATTTCCTTTTTTTGAGAAAGTTTCGAAAAATTATGGCAGCTATTACAAACTAGCATTAAGAAGTGTACATTGAATTGGAGGACACCAAGAGAAATGAGGGAAAGATTAATAGTTTGTTTAAGGTAAATTACGGAAAATGTTTTATAAACAATTTAAATTTCTAAGATTTTACGATTTATCATATAAATTAAAATAATACAAATATCAATATAACGTTGTTGATAGCAGAAAGCTGCTGGTGCAGATTCAAGGCTCGGTTTTAGTAATAGTAAGAAGGTTATGGGCTGGCTCGCCATCAATCGCGATCCACCAGAACTACCATCTAGCGTCCGCCCATCCACTGTTAAGTCTGTTCGGAAGAGTAAAGCTGCAAAAGTTCACAGAGCCGTATTGAGAAACTTAAACTTCTATCAGAAGGCGAAGGTGAATGAACCCGAGGCCAACAGAATAGCATTTTGAATGCGCCCTAAGAATTAGAACTTGTAAAACCTAATAGGGCTTTTGACAGAACCCTTTTTTCTAAACTACTAAAAGGGAAAAATTGAACTAGTGCTATATGTAGCCAATATGAGGAGGATGATGAGATGGTTTTCTTCAGGGAAGTATCTATGTTCTCGCTACATTACGAAGATTTTCTCAAAATCGCATAAGTTTGTGGACACCATGAAATAGGCAATTTTAGGAGGTAATACAATTAGCTTGAGTGCTTATAGCTGCCGCTCCTCCCACAAAGTGAAACTTACTGTCGATATAACCGGCTAGATGAGTATCACCTAACTGTCAACGCAGGGATTGCAACAAATATTTTATTCCGGATATCCGGACGCAATAATAACCTCGCAGTCCATCATATAATTTTTCCAACATCTGAAGACATCGAAAGTATACTTAAGTGTCTCATCTGAGCTGGGAGTCCTCTGTCATTCTTCCTTTTTGTTAAGAGATGAAAATCTCCAAATAACTTCACATGCCTTGAGAGTATGGGATTTTTGCCCATTAATGTCATCTCCAGATGAGCTACGACTGCGAACTCCCCCAGATTCCTTTGAATATTTCAACTTCGTGTTTATCGAAGAAAGCCCTGTGGTCAACCTCATATCGCAGGGAGAATCCTCTATGCTTCTTAGCACTTTATTTTGAAAAGTTTGTACAACTTTTACTTGCATTATAGCAGTGTCACCAGGAAATATCGTTGACATACAAAGAAACAGTCTTGGACACATTATTCAGTTCAGAATACGTAAAATAGCCAACATAGCCGTCTAGAGTATCAAATGAAAGCTCTCGCTTATTACTTTCTGAAGTAGTACTTCCTGTTAGTTTTGACATTGGTTGCTGAATGAAGGAGTACGGGGATCCGAAAAGTGTCAGTCACTAAAAGGACCCGTTCCCAGAAACTATTCAACCGAAGAATCTGGAAAAATTATGGTGGTTTATATACTTGGTATCTAGGCCTTCAGATACTCTCCGTTATGAAACCTGATCAAATAAAATTAATAATAGCACATTTTGAAAGTTGCAAACACCCTTAAGTTTAGCGGAGAAACGGTGTTGTGTTTCCCTATGTAAGGAAAGATAAGCGCATGACAGTTCCGTATGTACATAGTTAAATATTCAACAGCGTGCTATCTTTTAAAAATTCATTTACACAAAAAATTTATCTGGAAAACACTGTATTGATAGCAGCCAACTTTTATCTTATGCGAGAAAATTTCTACGCTCATTTTTAAGGTTTTGTGTGAAACAAAACCTTACTAGAATCGAGACGATGCCTGCCTATCCGTCTGTCTGTCTGTTTTTTTATACGTTAGAGAGAGAGACTTTTACTCATTAAAACCACCTCCTTCTCCTTCTCTTACCCCACGCGACCGCCATTTCGGTATTACGTTGCGAGACAGGATCAGTTATGAACTGCGGCTCCCGTCGTTATCTGTAATTTTCCTCCGAAGCTCCACCCTCCTCAGCAGATTGCGGATCGCCTTCATTAATTTTCCACCGTCTTCCAAGATGTTTCAGAGGGTAGCATGTGGTTAACGATATTCTCGGGTGCCAACCGTGCCTCAGCGTCAATTTCCGCTTCCGCTCTGTGTGCGGCGAACCAGCAGTTAAAAACAATATGCTGCGCTTTCTCCGGAATCATCACGCATGTCGGGCAATACGGGGAGTCGTCACGCACAAAGCGATAAAGGTATGCACGGTACTCTAAGTGTCCGCTTAGGAATTGAGTTAGGTGGTAACTAACCTCATCATGCCTTCGTTTGATACATTTAGAGACATCTGGAATAACCCTGTGTGTTTAGCGTCCTTTAGGTGAATCGTCCCATCTTTTTTGCCATTCCAAATAGATTCACTTCGTGCCAATTGCCGGTGATATGTATAGGACTCACCGATTGCATATGATGGGTCATAGAGGCGTCGACCCTCGTTTGCCAAGATTTCGATAGGGATCATACCTGCTATCACACAAGCTGCTTCATCTGATATTGTTCAGTAAGCGCACGACGTTCGCAATGCACTCAATCGGTATGGGGCTGCGATTTTTCTTCTATTTGCTTCCAACTTCAAAGACGGTGGCCAGACTTCTTTTTCTTCAGCCTTTGTGCCGCTCACCAGCGGGGTCGGCTCGTTGTGATCGGTTTCGCCATTTGGCTCTATCGAATGCCTGATCTGGGTGCAGTCTGGAGGCACGGTGCCCGGACTGGAGCTGCATAAGGCAAGATGGAGCTGACAACTCTCGAGATTAGGAGCCGACGGTTTTACCTAGGACCACCTATATTTGGTAAGCCTTGGTTGCTAAATTTTCAAGATGGGGCTTGAATTTCAGTCTCTGGTCAACCATGACTCTTAGGGTATTTAAGGGTCCGCCGCGACTGTATGATGTGTTCACCAATCCTGATCTTTATCGACGTTTGCTTCTTTCGCTCCTCGGTTTTATGCTCCGCGAGTGACCAGCTTCCTCTAGTCAAGACCTAATTTCACAAATTGCCTCGTTTGTGAGTACCTCGATCTCATCAACATCTTGTGCCACGATAGTCACTCCAATTTGGCTAATCCCGTAATTATTTTGCTATATTTTACCGTATTAAAGGCATTCGACAGTAGCTACCGCGCAAGACTTATTGGCCTCCTTTGCTTTTTCCGCAATTTCCGTCTCCGTGCTGATAGCATTGACAGTAGATCTTGCCTGTCTGAGAGACCCCCTCCTTTTTTGTGATTGGTACAAGCCTATTGAAGATGACCCGTTCGAAAAGTTTGCCGATGCCGTTTAGCAGGCATATAGGTCTATATGACGAAGGATCACCTAAAGGTTTATTTGGCTTCGGGATTAGCATCGCCGCATCTATGAGGCATGTCGTAAATACTTCAGCGAACCATCTTGGAACTGGTTTGACGGCTACTGTCAGTGCTTTATTCGGAATGTCGTCTAAACCAGGGTCTTTATTTTCGGCAATCTTCTTCGCGATTTCCAGGACTTCTTCAGTGGTAACCTCTGGAATTTCAGCGGAATCTGTCTGAAGAGGGAGTATGTTCGATTCACTTGGAACTTGTGCTAATGATATCCCGCAGTAAATCAAAGTTGGTGATCAGTGGTGAACACTTCCCTTGATTTATGTTATAACTGCCTTGTATGCACCTCCCCATGGATCGAAATTTGCTCCCTTGCATAACCTCTTGAGATCCAACCCGATACCGCAGTGTTTTTGATTCGCTTTGCTCCTGTCGTACGCTCACCTGCCATTGGAGGTCCTTAGATAATGTATTGCTAACAAACGTAAGGCCTATCACCGATCCCATATCCCGCCTCCGAAAAGAATTGACGCCGCCAGTATTTGCCAAAACGACATTCAGACATGAAAATACTTCAAGCATTTGTTTCGCGACTACCCCAATCTCTGGCCTAAGCCTTAAAATCGCCAGCTATTATTTTTGGGTGGTGGTGGCTTGCTTTGGAAGCTAATTTTTCCACCATCAGTGCGAATTCATCTAGCGTGAGGCTCGGCACAGTGTAGCAGCTGAATATGTAAATGCCGCCTACCTTAGCTCGTGTGAATCCGTTTTCTGGCCTATTGCTAGCATTTTCGATCGCTCAGTTTCCGCAAGTCCAGATTGCCGCTTCTGTCTGATACAGAGACACCGCTTTGGAAGTCTTTGTAATATTCCCATATAATGACAACGTTAATTTCATTTTCCAGCACGCTTTGAGAAAGCAGCTGCTGAGCTGTCTGGCAATGGTTTAAATTCAGCTGTAAGGACTTCATTTACGAAAAGCTGAAATCGCCTTTTTAAACGCCGGACATTTGTAATTGCCTGTGATATGATTGACGTTACCCCCCTTTGTTTCTCTGCATAGCAGGCATTTAGGATTCGCATTGCACTGTTTGGTAATATGCCCTTCTTCTCCACATCTTCGGCACAACTTAGATCTATCGTACTTGCTTGAACAGTTCCTCGAGTTGTGTCCAAATTCCAGGCATTTAAAACACCTCTTTGGCGATATTTGCTCTCGCAGTCGACAGCTGACCCAGCCGACGCGTATTTCGCCAACAGTAACAGCCTTTTTTGCTGCTTCGAATTGTTAGGTTATTGAGGCCGTCTGAATACCACCATTTGCTTTTCAGAGCCTTATCACATTGTATTCAAGGATCGAATTAGCCCGAGTTGAGTCTTTAAGGCCTCGCAGATCTCAGCTTTTGTGGTGATCTCATCTAGGTCTTTGCATTCAATCAGCATTCAGTCCTGGCACACCTTTACCTCCGCTACTTTGCCCAGTGACGGCTGGATTCTCTTTAATGGCCTACCTTTTCGCTCTACTTTAGTCCAAGTAGAGTCACTGACGCCTATCTCCTGATAGAAAGTCTACCAAGACTTTCAACGGGAAAGTTTGCGGATTGCATCTGTTGTAATTTGCGCTTCGGAGTCTGCTCTAGGGATTCTCTATTTGTCTCCCTATGCCGTTTGCGGGGCTCTGCGATTTCTTTTCTTACGAAGGCGATCCACTACTATATTATCAGTTCTACTCCGAGTTCTTACCAGGTGTTGCTACTTCTACTGGAGCTTTTTAAGGTTTCGTGTGTCTGTCCGCCTGTCTGTCTGTTTGTCACATCCGATTTATTAGGAAACGGCTAAAGCGATTTTCACGAAAATTGGCGAGAGCGTGTGATCAGTTGCTCCCTTTACACACAACAAGGGGCACCATTTGGTGTTAAGTTTAAAGGGGGCTCCCCATACACGTGAATGGAGGGTGAACATTTTTTTTTCATAAAATGTGGGCATATGGGATATTAAATGAAAGGACTCAATTAGTAATTTTCGAAACTGGTTCCTTATTTGATATCGGGCGAAAGGTAGGGAAGTATAAAATTCTGTATGGAGATAAGGGATACTATGTTATCCCGAATCAGAATTTGGTCAAGTTTAAAAAAAATATAACTATTATTAACAAAGTTAAAGGAGGTGAAACTACTAACTGTTTTACACAGAACCCTAAAAAGACGGCTCGACCGTGAGCGTGGAGCCGTAAAACTTCGGACTCAAGTGCAGGGTCGAAAGGGTGGATCCATGACAGATTACATGTTCGATACTTGTTCTTCCTGCCACAGATGTTTAGCGTAGCGCGGTTTCCGTGTTTCCTGCTCCTCCATGACATCCTCAGGCCATTATTTGGGGAAGGGTTTTGCGGCGGGTCAGGAAGAGGGGAGAAGAAGGGAGTCCTCAAAACAAAGAAATTCATGATATAATTGATGGCACAAGATTCGACTGGTATTCGGCGTCAAATCACGATACAACCAACCACCTGAACCATCTGCACAGGGATAAAATGCCTAACCACTCAGATATCCGGACACTTTCGTCCGTTTGTGGTCATAAAATGTCGCCTGAGTTCTTATAAAATACATTACTTTGTTTTTCATAAGAAATATCATGAACTTACGATTGAAACTAAGAATTTGAAAGGTTCGGCAAGTGCACTTTACTACTGTAGGTAAAGACTTTGATAAGCAGCTTCGGCTTGTACTGGAAATAATCGAATAATACTCAGGCTTTGTGGTAAACTATTGTTCTAATTCTTTCTCATATAAATCAATATCCAAAGTGTCAACCATTTTCAGCTGGCACAGAGCCGTAGAAGCAATAAATTTGCAGGAAGTTCTTGAGCGAAAGAATTTGGAATCAACCTCAAGTCCCATCAAGTTCTGCCATCCTAATATCAAAGTTATATTGTGAACACTCCAATTAAATTGTTCTTCAAACTGGCAAGCCGCCATCCAAGCTACTTCCACTCTATCTCCCTCGTTCAGGCTGTCCTGTCCAGGATAAAGGCAAATTCTCTTTTTTCAAATTCCGGTAAACCCAGCGCTTTTAAAATTTCATGTTGGATTTCTTGTCCGTCAGCCTCATCAACCACTGTTTGTTCGAATACATTTTCATGTGAACGTGGATAAAAAAAAGTAGCACGTATCACTCCAAAGAGTAAAAAAATTGCAATTTCCCTTATCTTTCCATTGTGGGCCTACATTTTTGAAGACTATTACTCTGCAGACAGTCGTTCACTCAACGAGAATCACATGTAAGAGACAGTGGTAGCCTTGGTCCAGCTAAACCTGGCTTTCAATTTCCAAGTTCATGCCGCTCAGTGTATACAGTTGCGTGAACGGGTGCGGCAGATCATTCCCCTCAGCCACGATCAATTCGCCTGCTTGCATTCAATATGTGCAATATGTGTCATGAGAGTCAATGAACAGTTGCCCCGGTCAGTTCTGGCTTGCACTCATTGGAATTTAAAAAAAAAAAAAAACCAATTAAAAAATTTGTTTATGGAATTTAAGAGAAATGAAACAGTTCATGGATTGTTTTAAAAATAAATTAGTGTTTATTTAAAAGAAGGACAGGATGGAAATTGTGAAATAAAGATGGATAAATGGGAAAAACTAAAGAAGTAGGTGAAGGCAAAGGGACTATTGCTCATTATCGAAAACATTATTTAGTCAAACCAACAAAAAAAACCAAAGGAAATCCCTCTCCCGGCGCTGAGCCGCGGACATTGCATACCCAAATATTCCTATATAAAAAAACCCACAATAGCTTTCATACCTGAAGCGCCAAATTTCCGGTTCCGACTTGTTCTATGGCATTCAGATTCATGATCCCGTATACATGTTGAATTCTTAGTATGTATATATAGGATGTGGGTTCACAATAATTTAATCAAGGTAGAGCAAAAAAAATTCATTTTCATATTTTTTGAAGGAAACTGCCAAACTTTTTCAAACGATTATATCATCTTAAAATGCATACATTGGGAGAAGCTACAGCTTCTGAGCATTCAGGCCATGTCGGCCCATTGTACTCGCCACCCCCGTCTAACGGAATATTCCGGATTCGTTAACATATCGCAGGATTTCTGTTGGTGGATGTGATGCTACCCGTCGCAATTGATCTGATGCCTGATCCGTCCATAGGCGGGGCATTCACATAGGAAATGCTCCGTGGATTCCGGTTCCTCATTACAAAAGCGGTATCATCTTGAGTAATTCCGATTCTGAACATATGCCCAGCTAGTGAATTATGGCCTGTCAGAATGCGCACAATACACCTGCAAGTGCTACTGCTTTTCGACAGGATAAATTTTGCCGTGTCTAGCAGCATTTACGCCCTGTCACCTGCCATTGTGGGAAACTTGTTCCCAGTTTTTGAAAACAGCCTTAGCCAATGCTACTGATACTCCAATTGCTGGCTCCAGTCCCGGCATAGGGGGGATTGACCCCTCTTTCGCTAAAACATCCGAGATTTCATTTCCCTCTACGCCACAGTGATAAGGTACCCAGAGTAGTTCCACCGCATTTAATCTAGAGATCCATACATCTAGAAGTGATGTAACTGCTCAACGCCCTTAATGCAGCTTGGCTGTCACTGCAGATTGCGATGCCCCTGCCCTTCAACCGCTCGTCAATCACCGCCGCCTTTAGTATCGTATAAACTTGAAAACCCGTTGCATATTGTCCCAAAGGAAAAGCCCACCTCTCGTTTTTATTCTAGAGGTAAACTCCGGCTCCAGAACCATCTTCTGTTTTTGAGCCATCAGTGAAGAAAACTTCCGTATATCCCGCCCCGCATTCCTCTGGGTCTTCCCAGTCCTCTCTACGCTTCAGGGTAAGTTCATACCTTCTACCAAACAGATGTATGAGAATCGGAAGGCAATGTAAGAACTGGATTCAGTCCTGCCAGTAGCGCTGCCAATGCTCTGTCCCCTCCCCCCATTTGTGGTTTCCCCATAGATCTAATCGAATTAGTCTATGAGCTGCTCTCATTGCAGTGCTTTGAATAAATATATCCAGGGGCTCCAAATTGAGTAGTATATTCAGAGCTGCGCCGGATGTCATGTTCATGGCCCAGTGATGCCCAGACACAGAGTTCTTTGCAGTGCGGCTAGTTTACGGTGAAAACCTTTTTGTCTCACCTTAACCCACCACACTACGGATGCGTATACGAACATCGGCCTAATGATGATAACGAATATCCACATTAACAATGAGGCCTGAGTCCCCATGTCGAGGCAAAGGTTCGTCTTCACAGCTCATAAGCTGTGAGAGATCGTTTCATCTTTACCTCTACATGTTTGTTCCAAAGAAGTTTTTCATCTGGAATGATTCCCAGACATTTCACCTCTTCGGAGAGTTGAAGGGTGGTACCCCTCATCTCAGGAAGGCGAAGTCCATCCAGTTTTCTCGTTTTTGTGAATAAACCATTGTGGTTTTATTTGGATTAACTGACAGACCATGTCTGAGGCACCAGCTGTCTATCAAATCAACGGCACGTTGTATATTCCCACACACCGTCCCAAGAGCCCGATCAACAGCAAGCACAGCCACGTCATCAGCATAACCTTGAGCGTGTATTGGCAAATTTTCCAGTTCGCATTGTAGTAAGCCGATCAGCATACTCCACAGAAGCGGCGAAAGCACACCTCCTTGGGGGGCAGCCCTTCACTTCTTCTGCAGTCAGGTAGCGATCGACACCCACCTCACCGCACAGTAATCTCTGCGTTAGCATAGCATAGATCCACTTAATTAAAGCATCATCAATACCATGCGCTCTGGCGGCATCACAAAGTTTTTGAAAAGGCGCGCAGTCAAAAGCCCCTTCAATGTCCACGAACACCCCCATCGCCTACTCACCATTCAAAGCTGCATCCTCTATCTTTGTGACCAAGGAATGAGGAGTAGACTCACGCTGGAAAGCATGTTTGATTTCACTAAGTGGGTGCGACCTAAGTGCGTTTCCACAGATGTGACGCTCTACCAGTTTCTCCAAACCTTTCAGCAAGAATGAAGTCAAACTGATCTGGCTGAAGTTCTTTGGATTAGAATAGTCTTCTTTCCCAGATTTCGGTATGAAGACTACCGTAACCTTTTGCCAAGAGGAAGGCACGTAGCCCAGAGAAAGCATAGTCGAAAAATATTTCTTAGAGGTCGCTCTAAATGCTCCATACCCTCCTTTAGCATTGCCGGATAAATACCATCCATCTCAGGTGCTTTGAAATGTTCAAAGGACAGTATGGCAGCTCTCACCTTTTCATGGGTAACAACCGCTTTCGCAGTGTTCCAGTTCCCCTTGCAACAGTTGCGCGTTCAAGGGCTTGCAAGAACCGTCAACTCTCCCCCTGCCACTTCTCTCACCCGTTCTCCCGGGTGGTGTACTTCCAGGAGGGTCGGTACTGAATCCAGTCTGGAGCTGGTGAAAATACCGTCGGGTTTTCTAAGAGAATCCATCTTAGCCGATTCATCCCTTTTGAGGACTCTGCATAGCCTTGACGTCTCTCTTTCGCCTTCCAGTTCCTCACAGCACGCTCTAAAGGAGTCTCATTTCGAACACCTAACGAGCCTCTTATATTCACGTTGTGAGTTCCAGAAATTTAACCAGTCTTCGTTCTTGTTACTTTTGCAAGCACGGTTTAGAAGTCGCCTGGTTGATTTTCTGAGTTTTCGCAGTTTTCGGCTGCACCAAGGAACCGTTTTACCGCTTTGGCCTCGGGAAATAGGACAAGCCTCTTCATAGCACTCTAAAAGTGTGCAATTCATCTTCCAGCGCCATCTTTCACCTAGGGAACTGTACTTGCCAAGAAGTTCATTGAACTTAGTCCAATCAGTTTTCCTAGGGTTCGGTCTTTGCACTGCAGACTGTAGGTAGGTATCGGTAATCTGACAGTGAGACCTCGTCTAGCACTCGGCAGTGTGTAATCAACTCTAACACTTTTGAGGTACAGATTGTTACTCAATTACTTCGCTTTTTCTCGGTCCCACGAACTTAGGGGCGCACCCTACGTTTGCAGTCATAAGACCAGCCGAAGTGATGAAATCAAATAGCTTCTTTCCTCTTGGATTGCATTTGCTACTGCCCCAACAAATATGTTGAGCATTCGCATCGCAACCTATTAAGAGCTCGAGACAACTTGATTCTGCACAGGCCACCTAATCCTTAAGCTCTTGCGTCGGTGGAGGATACAAAGAATCATAGGGTAAATAAGAGGAGACAAATATGATGTTTTTCCTCTCGCCATCTATCTGGTATTGTATGATGACCGTAGCTAAGTCCTGACAACAGTAGTGCCTCAGCATCTAACCGTCTTGATATCAGGACGCAAGCTCTCGGTCTTATGGATCTTTCATCGTATCGTAGAAAAATGTAGGGGAAATACTGTAGCTTTGTCATGCTGCAGGTTGGCAGGCTTTGGCATGCTTCAGGTTGATTTGACCAATCTTTATGTTTTGCGACATAAACTTAGACTATTGTGTTATGGAAAACAGTTAGAAGCGTATGCGGCAGTCCGCGTGTGACGGGGTTTCCTCCTGTTTGATTTCTCTGGGAAAAGCCGCACTTGGAGGTACCGTATTGTTCTTCGCTCTCAAAATGGACATGATGCCCTACAGTTCCCTGATATGACTGAATTTCAGTCTATTGAGGAAAAAAAACATTGAACAACTTTCAGTATTTTTTTTTTATTGAAAAACGTTACACAGTTATGATGGCCGAATAGACGTCAAATTCTTAGGACATATTCTCAGATAGTTATACTTAAAAAATGCAATAAAAGTCTATTTTTTTATGTTACAAGTGGGATTAACCCCTTAAATCCCGGAAGGAATAGGAAGGGTAGTAGCAATATTGACCGATACGATTCGATGTTTTATGATTCCTTCCATGGTTTAGGAACCCTTATGACTTTTCTGATATCTCTTTCAATATTCTCTTATGTAGCTTATGTATCTGGAGGCTAGAAGGTACTTTCTACATGCATCACGTTATCCTTCGCCTATCTAATAGGTAGGAGGTGGTAGGTTGTAAGTCTTCTTATATCTTTTGCAGCTTTCCACTGTATTTTCTTCCTCTATACATACATATTAGTTGACGAACTTACGTTTATTTTTGGTATCTCCTGTTTATAGGATTGGTTCACTTCTCCCCAGCGTTCTTATATAAGCAAGATTCCAATGTTTTCCAATGTAGCGGCGATGTCGCTTTTAGTTGTTGCGGGAATTCAGGTTGGACCTTTGTTCCTTCTCAAAAGTGTAGACCAGCCCTTGCCTTCTTGAAGTGTTAGCCCCTGCAAATTCAGTTGCTTGAATCTCCTTCTTCCTCTACCTCTTATTTTTTAAGATTGCGTCGCAACTATGTCGTTTTATTAGTCTAGTGCATAATTTCAGTTCTGCTATTCTGTCTTCATTCCCCCCTTTTTACTAAGGGATTAGAAGTGGTTAGTTGAAATTTTTGACTTCACAGTAGGTAGTTCCCATGTGTTTTCTATATTGAACATTGAATCCGGTACTGAGGTCGCCACCGGGTTGCTTTGTTTTGCCACGTTCTCTACTCTTTCTTCGATTAGCGGCAGTGCCAAATGCAACGATTTTAAAAATTAAAGAAAATCTAACGAAGCGTAGTCCCCCATCTTTTTATTTACTAGTCTCAATGAGATTCACCTTTACTTTTCCCGAAACGTTAACAATGCCTCGGATGAGAATTAACCCTGCGGTTATTGATTGGGCGAGTTTATCGCCTTTTTGAGAACGAAATATTCCTTGAGGATCTAGAAGAGGGGAAAGGCTATGGGGAAAGAGGGACAAACGCCTAAGCATATAACTAAGTCATGGGGCTGTACATGAACGTGACGTAGTAAGATGCAAGAACGACATGCTGGCGGGTCTTATTGATAATATTTACAGTTATTATTCCGCTCAGTGTATCCCATGAAAGTGAAAATTGATCATCATAATAATGCTCCAAAAAACTACGTATGCCTTCTTCCGCAAACTCCTGGGACTTTCGGGCGATCCACCTGGCAGCCATCCTGGAGTAGGTACTTCTGTTGCATGATATAACTGGCAACACAGTTGTCGTCTTTTCTAAAAGTGTATCCGATCCACTGCTTATCCGCCACGTTCAAGGGTATCTGAACCGCACACAGAAGAAAAATACCCGACGAAACTTATTTTCTGTCTTATGACTACTCCTGAACGAGTCGTTCAAATTTTCTGAAGAAAAAGTATGGTCGTCGCTATGTGCGGCAACATCGTGAACCAAAGGAGGGTGATTTCAGTGAATTTCAGTAAGAGAGTGGAGGGCATTTTGGGCGCCAGCTTAACTCTCGACTGATTGATTCTAATAGAATTTCTTGTTCGCTCTTCAGCATCTCTGTCTGTCATTAATATATCCTGATTAGTCTAACAATAAAAGCTTGCGGCAACTAGCAACTCGGAATTGATATAATGTTGATTAAGCACTCGTGACTCAAAATTAGTGGTTTTGAAACTGGAAACCCCAAAGTCCAAAGTTAAATCTGCTTGTTTCATAGATTAATATTGTAACTTTCTACTCCATTGCAGATGGGCACTTTAGCAGGGAATTTATCGATTAAGCATAAACACAACGAGTTCCCGTCATGATATTTATATATTTCTGGAAGCACTCGATGCCAACATCGTCGTCATAGGACACTGATTCCAAAGTCTCCAAGGTGCCTGTCGCAGAATACTTGAAGATGGAAATGAATAAGAAGATCATCATCAAAATTATAGTTTCTGCGAGACCAGCAAAGGAATATATTTTCAATTCCTACAAGGTACTTATGAAGGATTCCCGTAATAATAAACAGGTTTTCAGTAGAAGTTTGGTCAAATTTTTCATGTAGATAATGCCACGCGCACAAAACGCTCATGCTTATGTCAATGCAAGTTTTCTCATCCAAATGTCTGGAGAAATAGTGCAATCTGCACGTATATGTTTCGGAGGCATCAATCCAGAGTTTACACATGCAATCCAGACTGAGAAGTTCTTAGCAGGAAAAAAACTTTTTTCGAATGAAACAATTCAAGGCAGCAATGGCTATATTAACAAAAGAACTTACCCCTGATTGGGTTCTTCCAGATGCATCACCCGAGTTCCGTCGAACGCTAGCTTGCGGGCTGCTCTATAAATTCATCCTAGGTGCGGCTCCCGAAGGAAGTGTAAAGGAAGAATTCAAATCTGGTGGAGATATACTACGTAGACCTCTCTCAACCGGTTCTCAGATTTTTGACACCCGCAAAGACATGTATCCAGTGACAAAACCGATTCCCAAAGTAGAGGCCTTAGTGCAATGCTCAGGTGAAGCCTTCTACATGAACGATTTAGCCCCAATTCCGGGGGAACTATGGGCCGCTTTTGTTCACGCAACGCAAGTTAACTCAAAAATTGCAAAAATTGATCCAGCCGATGCACTCAAAATTCCAGGCGTCGTTGCTTTTTACTGTGCCAAAGATATCCCAGGGGAAAAACACCTTCGTGGTAAAAGGCTGGTTAGGGATAATTGAAGACGAGGAAATATTTTGCAGTGACACAGTTAAGTACCATTCGCAGCCACTTGGTGTAATCATTGCTGAATCTCCGGAATTAGCGAAAGAAGCAAGTGATGCGGTGAAGGTGATTTATGAAAAGATGGAGGGCGTAGTTATGCCTACAATGGCGGATGTTTTCGAAAATAAAGCATTCCATAGAATCCAAGAGAGTACAAAAGCTTCTAAGGACAATGATGAGAAGATTTTCGCAAAACAATCAAAACATATACAAGGCAATTTTGACATTGGAGGGCAATACCATTACACGATGGAACCGCAAACTTGCGTATGCATTCCCACGGAAGATGGTATGGATGTGTATTCCGCTTCCCAGTGGATGGCTTTGACTCAGTGTGCAATCTCGAATGCCCTGAACATGACCAGTTCCAAGATATTTGTGCAGATACGGCGTTTGGGTGGAGGTTATGGGTTCAAAATTTCACGAAGCGTTCAGATCGCGTGCTCATGTGCTTTGGCTTGCCTGCTGCTAAATCGCCCTGTAAGATTTGTCCAGAGTCTCGAATCTATGATGAACTCTTTAGGAAAACGGTATGCATGTCACTCTGATTATGAAGTAGACGTAGATGAGAAAGGAAAGATTGCCAAACTAGGGAATATTTTTTATGAGGATTGTGGCTCCGCATTAAATGACGACCCCACTAACTTTCTAACTAAGTTAACTGCAACTAATTGCTATGAAGTCAATGCTGGTTGGAATATTGTCGGAAAAACAGTAAAAACTGATGCGCCAAGTCACACGTGGTGTCGAGGGCCAGGACCATTAGAGGGAATCGCTATGATTGAGAATATAATGGAACATATTGCTTACGAAACCCAACAAGATCCCGTTGACGTTAGGTATAAAAACTTGAAACCTGGCATAAAGATGGAGACACTACTTCCCGACTTTCTCAAATCAACTGAGTATAAGGCGCGGAAAAAGGAGATAATAGATTTCAACAGGAAGAATCGATGGCGCAAACGTGGACTAGGTTTGGCTGTGATGCAATATCCTATTCATTACTTTGGAATACAACCAGCAACAGTAACTATCTATCAGAGTGACGGAAGTGTCTCAGTCAGTCATGGAGGAATCGAAATGGGACAAGGAATTAACACTAAGGCAGCTCAAGTCGCGGCTTACACACTTGGTATTCCTTTGGAACAAATTCGAATCCATCCATCAGACTCTTTTAATGGTGCTAATGCGATAGTAACTGGCGGTGGGGTCGCTAGTGAAAGCGTATGCTATGTAAGTTCAATTTCATTCTCCCAATTGTGCATATACATATATAAATCTTCATGGGTATGAACATCTGCTTACTACCTTGCAGGCAATCAAGAAGGCTTGTGAAGAACTACTCGAGAGGATGAGACCTTTCCGTGACACTCTAAAAACCCGTCGTGGTTGGAAATAGTTCAAAAATGCAGTGAGGCCCAAGTGTCCCTAACAGCAAACCATACATTCAAAGTAGGAGACTTGCAGATGTACGACATTTGGGGACTGTGTTTATCTGAAGTCGAAGTGGATATTTTAACCGGGAATTTGCTCATAAATCGAGTAGATATTTTGGAAGATACGGGTGAAAGTTTAAGCCCGTCTATAGACATCGGTCAGATCGAAGGCGCCTTCATAATGGGAGTGGGCTACTGGTTAACAGAGAAGTTAGTATTCAATCGGCAGACAGGTGAACTTCTCACAAATCGAACATGGAATTACAAACCGCCTGGAGTGAAAGACATACCAATCGACTTTAGGATCACACTGCTGCAGAACAGTCCGAATCCTGCGGGCTTTTTGAGATCTAAAGGTAAACTAACTGAAATCGCCAATTTATGTTTTTAAACTGTTTCTGCAAATTTCAGCAACTGGTGAGCCTGCTATATGCCTTTCTGTGTCGGTTCTTTTTGCTCTAAGACGAGCATTAGAGTCATCAAGAGCTGATGCCGGGCTGGCACCTAATTGGTTTCATTTAGGAGCGCCAACATCTCCGGAAGAGACAGTATTGAATTCGGGCACGTCAGTCGATATGTTTTTCTTACAGTGAATATGTTTTAATACCTACGTTGCGAAAATATTATCTGCAGATAATTCTCATGCAAATATGAATGTCTTACAGATCAATATTTACCTACTATGTACTTATTTACAAAATATTGTTTTTATATAAGAGGTTTCAGTGGTAGATAATGAAATGTCCGCTTTACTTACGTTTTTTTGATGTCGGTGAATAATTAAATATTAATGGAATAATAACCAATGCGTAAGTTTCGTTACACACACATCGCGTGTAAAAAAGTTAGCACAATTGCACCTTGTCAGTAAGATGTCCATTTCTATCTGAAAATAATTAACCTTTTCTCAAAGATTGAGCTATTAGCTCTCTATCACATATGCGGCTTCGCAATTTCAATATCCTTCGTAAACGAATTTCTCTTTCCATATTTTAGAAATGGATCACTCTAAATTGTACGGCCTCTACACGCGATGAGTTTAAAAGTGATGATGTTTCTGCATCAGATTCGGAAGATGAATAAAATCTTCCACAGGCGCCTGAATATGAAAGGGAATCAGAACCCTCTTTGAAACCGAAAGAGAATCCTCGCATGATGAAGAGTAGGTTATGGACGTTAGCCTACCATAAACTTTTATAAAACAAGTCGGGAAACCGGAAGCTTGACGCTTCAGGTATAAAAGGTTTTGTGTTTCCCTATGTGAGGAGCATAATTGAAATCGCTCAGTTCTGGGCAGAAATCTCGAAGGGCAGGTTACTGCCATTGCCAGAACTCAGCGATTTAAATATCTCGAGTCAATGCTATCAGCCAATGGAGAACTGCGTAATGAAATTGTTTCAGGCATTAATGCAACCTGGGTAAAGTGGTGTTCTTTGTGATCGACGTATCACCGCACGTCCCAAATCTAAAATTTACCACAATGTCGTCCGTCTGCCGCTCTCTATAGTTCTGAGTGTTGGCCGACTATAAAGGACAATGAACGGCGTCTTGCGGTAATGGGGACGAAGATGTTGCATTGCACTGGTGGCGTGACACGTTTTGATTACGTCTCAAATGAGAATATCCGCGATCGATATGGGTTTGCATTGATCGTGGAAAAACTGCAAGAGAGGCGTTTTCGATGTTGTGGTCACGTAATTCACGTTAACAAGAATGGTGGCTTGATACGCTGGATGGGGATTTAAAGGTCTCGAGATTAGCATCCTGATCAGGCATTTGATAAAATAAAAAGACGAAACCAATAACCACGAGCCGACCCCGCTTGTAAACTGAAGGCTGAAGAAAAAGAAAAGGATGTGAGGAGCGACGAGTGCACGGTAGCTCCGTGTAATGTAGCTAAAAATTCCATTGCCCTCTATTTTCTAGAAAGCGATTTAAATAAATCATTTGATCGAAACCCCTGTATTGATGCTAGTCAACCTCACACGTTTCACACTCTGAGTTCAATATTATTGGCAATTTAACCAACATCATGCAATACAAGATGACAAATGCTGCGCAGTAGGTGACACTCGATGTAAAAAATGCATTCAACACTGCAAAGTGGACAAAAAGCGTGGAGGCTCTAACCAAACTACAGGCTCCAAAGTACATTGTACGCATCGTTGTTGCATTTCTTCTTGGAAAAAGATTATATTGCGACTCGGACGATGGAAAGAAATTATTCCCAATGACGTGCAGCGTACCACAGGGGTCTGCCTTAGGTCCCTTACTGCGGTTAATTATGTACACTGGAGTGCTGACGCTACGCCTTCCTAACGGCGTGACAACTATTGGCTTTGCGGACGATACCGGGGTATCAATAGTGGCAAAACGCTTGGACGAGATCGAAATCTATGCAAATGAAGCGATATGGGAGATCAATTCCTGGTTAAAAAAGTCCGGTCTATCACTTGCTGAACATAAAACGGAACTAGTGCTAATCAGCAAAAGAAGGAAAGACACAACCGTGAAAATTAAAGTTGGTGAAAAAACAATTTACTCCCAAGAGTCGCTTAAATATTTGGAAGTAATGATTGACAAAAGACTCAATTTTAAAAAACACATTGAGTACGCTGCAACTAAAGCATCTTCCATCGCTGTAACCATCTCGAGGATACTACCAAACATTGGTGGACCAAGACAAAGTCGACGTCGTCTTATTTCAAGGGTAGTTAGTTCCGTGCTACTCTACGCAGCTCCAGTTTGGGCAACCGTTCTGGAAAAACAAATCAAACTGCGGAAAACTAGGAATGGCGTATCGACTAAGTGCACTCCGGGTATGCAGTGCTTATCGAACGACATCAGGAGAGACAGCATATGTACTGGCAGGGACAATCCCCATAGACATCTTGGCGTCTCTACGACAAAATGTACGCAATCGGGGAGTCTATTGTACTTCGACGGCAACTAGCACGGAGGAAATCTATCGCAAAATGGCATGAATGGATGGATGGAACGAGGCACAAACTGGCCGTTGGACCTACCGTATCATTCCACACATTCGAAGATGGATGGAAAGGAATCACGGGGAACTACGCTACGAACTAACACAGTTTTTAAGTGGACGTAGAGGTTATCGGGCTTATCTTTATCGATTTGGACACAACGAGTCACCATGGTGCCCAAGATGTGGTAACGTGACTGAGAATGCGGAGCATGTTGTATTTGAGTGCCCAAGGTTTACAGCACACCGAACTACGCTGGAGGCGATCGCAGACAGGCGCTTAACACCTGGAAATATAGCGGAGTTTATGTTGGAATCAACGGAGGCTTGGAATCAAGTGGTAATTGAGCTGAAAATGATTCATCAACAGCTAAGGCATGAGGAACTGCGAAGAAAGCAAGAAAGGGAGCGAACAATAATGCGCCGCAGTTAAGAACTGATCTAGTCCCACGGTGCAATGCTTATAGCAGTCCCGTAGGGGAGAGTGGAAGAAGAAGGAGGTGGTTTTAGTGAGTAGAAGTCTCACATAACTGTATGTCAGGAAGCCAGCAGTAGGTTTTGAACCTTTCCACCTTCCAACGATGAAAAAAAAAGACAGACAGACAGACAGACAGACGGACGGACAGACAGACCTGTGAGGAGTGGCCAGATCTCCCATCAGGCGCGACCCCAGCTGGCGGATTGGGGCATACCTATTGATGTGTAAATATGTGTTCATGCACTTTTCTTTTCTGACTGTGCATGGGCTAGTGTTTGCTCATCTCTGGTGCGCGGACCAAAATGGCTATGGGAAGGATACCCAGAACATGATAAACTACCATGGAAGACGAGAGAAGGAGGAAACTTGCGGTGCAGGGGCTCGGAACCCCAGTACCGGCGGCTTTTGGGAGTGAGCAAGCGGGCTCCCGGTCGTCGATATCCCTCGACCACAGGCCTCGGTGGTGGACAACTTGGCCACCTTGGCATGTAATGCTACAAGTGATTTGGATCTGGAGAAGAAGGTATTCAAGCGAAGTACGACTTTACCGAGAACATCAATAACAAGACCAACAAAGATGAACTAAAAGCAGCTTTTTGGACAACAAAAACCGTGACAATACCCACCGCGCATGTTCAAGATGCTCGACAGCAGGAGGTGCTCCGGGAATAAGGAAGAGATCCATTCAAAAGAAGCTTATTACCTTTGAGATCTCCACCAATGCCAAAGACGATGAAGGATAAAGTACAGGCCAAAAGTGAAAGGACCATGTAAAAGGAGTAACACTGCCGGGACTTATAGGGAGCAGAGTCCCGATCCGGAGGAATTACCCTTCACCCAGCTTGGGGCAAAAATAGTTGAGCTGTCCGAGTTTATCAAGGACAAGCACAACGTGCACCAAGCCATAAAGAATATGGTGAGGGCTATTAGAGTCCTCTATAATAGATCACAGATGGAGGAAAAAAATAACAGCACATCCTGAAAACCAACACCAACAGCTCAGAAGGAGGAAAACATATAGCGAATCTAAGAAACTCGACCAGCGTTGCGAAACCCAAGACGAACAAAAACGATGGATGGACTAAAGTTACCAACAAAAAAAGCGGAACGAAAAGCAAAAGTGCGAACTCGTCCAGATGCGATCGTTATCTCCAGTAAGGGCAATCCGTCCTACGCGGAGATACTCAAAAAGGTCAAAGCTGATCCCGACCTAAAAGATCTGAGTGGAAATGTGAACAGAATCCGAAGAACCCAGAAAGGGGATCTCATGTTCGAGCTGAAAAGATCCAGCGGTGACAAAACTGATGACTTTCGGACTCAAGTGAAAAACTCACTTGGGGAGAATGCGCAGTGCGTGCCTAAAAACATGAGATCTATATACAATGTAAGGATCTCGATGAAGTCCCATCGAAAGTAGAAATTTGTAGTGCTCTGAAGGAGCAATTCAACTTGAAAGAACTTACAGAGGAGTCTGTTGTCAGTCTACGGAAAGCCTATGGTGGCACTCAAACGGCCACCATACGAGTGCCAGCGGAAGCAGTGCAGATGTTGTTAGCTGCCGGAAGGGTTCGGATTGGATGGGTTGTCTGCCGTTTAAGGGAGCAAACTTCACTGCAGAGGTGCTTTAAATGCCTCATGTTTGGGCACTACGCGAAGGCATGCATCACCAGCATTGATCGGTCCGATCGATGCAGAAGGTGTGGGGAGAAAGGCCATATTGCCAGAGAGTGCAATAGGGACCCCAAATGCCGACTGTGCGAAGCAAAAGAGGGACAGGATAACCGGCATATTCCCGGAAGTGGCAAATGTCCGGAATTGAGGAAGGCGCTCACTGCAATGAGAAAATTAGGTTAATAAACCTCAATCATTGCAGGGTCGCTCAGGATTTACTTGAGCAGACCACGTTCGAATCTAAGATGGAAGTTGCCATCATAAGTGAACCGTATTGAAACCGTCACGGTGGCGTATGGGTCACAGATTCGACTGGTGGAGTGGCGATATGGGTTTGTTGTCGACAGGCCATACAATGTACTGCAAGTCAGGCAGCTAGTGGCTTTGTGTGGACGAAAATAAGTGGTGTATATGTACGCCCCCCTACGCCCCACCAAGTTTGACACTGTTTGAATTCGAGCAAATGCTTGATAATCTTGTTCTCGACGCAAGGGGACGAAGTCCAAAGGTGATTGCTGGTGATTTCAATGCTTGGGCCCTAGATTGGGGTAGCAGAGAATCAAATGCTAAGGGGCGCAGTCTATTAGAGGCTTTTGCGCAGATGGACATGGTTTTGGCTAACGAAGGTGCCGTAAACACCTTTCAGAAAGGGGGGTCAGGCTCGGTTGTAGACCTGATCCTTTATCAGCCCTGCGCTGGCGCGTGGTATGTCCTGGTGCGTCAGCGGACGCTACACCCACAGCGATCACCAGGCAATCTTCTTTGAGACATGTGTCGAGCCACAGGGCAAAGAGCTATCATGCCCAAAACCGAAAAAGGTTTCAGGCTGGTCTGCAAAATCTTTGGATGAGCAGACCTTCATAGAGGTATTGTTAGATCAACCTGATAAAGCAGGCACCACTACGGAAAGAGCCGTCCATCTGGCTCAATGCATCGCCAAAGCATGTGACGCGTCTATGCCTAGGAGGTGCTCATTCCCCAGTAGAAGACCAAACTACTGGTGGAATAAACCAAACTACTGGTAAAATAAACTGACCGGTCTTCGATCAGCCTGCCATCGAGCCAGAAGAGCGGCTCAGAGGGCGGTTGGTAGAGTCGATCAGGGGCAGAAAGAGTGCGCCTATAAGGCAGCCCGCAAAAACCCTCAAGCTAGCCATTCAGCGAAGACGAAATGCTTTAAGGAGCTCTGCTCAGAAGTGGATATAAACCCGTGGGGTAGTGCTTATAGAATCGTGATGGGACAATTCAGAGGCCGCTCCTCTCCGCAGATCACGTGTCCCACCCTCTTGCTAAAAATCATCCAGGGGTTATTCCCCCAGCAAGAGGAGAGCACCGACATATTCCAACCACCTCTGAATGTGACGGCAATTTCTACAGTCACCAGAGACGAACTGCTGGAGATCTGCGGCAGAATAGGAGACAATAAAGCGCCGGGCCTGGACGGAGTATCGAATAAGGCCCTTAAGCTTGCCGTGAAATCCAGGCCGGACATGTTCGCTGAGTTGTTTGAAGCGTGCATGTCCGAAAGAATATTTACAGCGGCATGGAAGCGGTAGAAGTTGGTACTTCTGCCTAAGCCTGGTAAACCTTCAGGTGAACCATCGTCATACCGACCCATATGTCTTTTGGACACGCTGGGGAAAATGTTAAAGCGGGTAATCTATAATAGATTACTCCCGGTTGTTGAGAGCCAAGGCGGCCTTTCAGATCAGCAGTATGGGTTCCGAAAAGCCAGATCAACCATTGGTGCCATCAAATTGGTTACTTGGCTTGGCCGAAGATGCAATTCACGGAAAGGGTAGTACCAGCAAATATTGCGTGGTAGTAATCCTGGACGTGAAAAATGCATTCAATTCGGCCAATTGGAATCTAATACGGAAATCTTTTAGCGAAGGTTGGTATTCCCGCCTATCTCGCTGCTATCGTCGAGAGTTACTTAACTGAAAGAAGGCTCTGGTATGACACTGATGACGGATCACAGGAGTACGTTGTTTCCGCGGGTGTCCCACAGGGCTCCGTATTGGGCCCACTACTGTGGAACATCATGTACAACGATGTACTTAATATTCCCCTTCCGGAGGAAGCCACAGTGGTGGGTTACGCTGACGACATAGCACTGGTTGTTGCCACAAAGCATCTTGAAGATGCTGAGTTATACTCAATCGAGGCAATTAGTGCTGTCAAATGCTGATTGGAGAGCTCTGGTTTGACGCTTGCGGAGGAAAAAACAGAAGCGGTCCTCATCACTAAGCACCGGAAGAGAAATTACGCCTGTGTTAGAATCGGGAAGCATATCACCACTTCCAAGCCGACCATCAAATACTTAGGAGTGGTGATAAGCAGGAAGCTCAGCTATAAGCAACACGTACAGTATGTTTGTGATAAATCATCCACTGCCAGTATGGCCCTGGCGAGGAAGATGCCGAACGTGGGAGGGTCACGACATACCTCTAGGTTGCTTATAGCCAGAAGTTTGGAGCGAGGCATTGCGGATGCCAGTTAACACTAGCAAACTGAATGCAGTCTACAGGAGGACAGTTCTTAGGGTATGCTCTTCCTTCAGGACTGTCTCAGATGACGCAGCATTCGTCATCTCTGGAATGATGCCGATTGAGATCTTGGCAGATGAGATGGCGAATATATACCATGCAAAGCCAATCTCTTCTTTATCGCAGACGAAGAACACTGATAGGGACAGATCCGTAAATAGATGGCAAAGGCAGTGGGAACGCTCGGGAAGGGGTCGATGGACTCACAGGTTCATTCCTGCATCAAGGAGTGGTTGGAGAGACGACACGGTGAGATTAATTACAATCTCACCCAGTTTCTCACGGGACATGGAGGATATCTCCAATACCTTCACAGTTTTAAATTGGAGACCTCACCCGACTGTCCAAATTGCGAGGGAGTCCCGGAGGATCCAGAGCATGTATTCTTCCACTGCCCGAGATTTGTGAAAGAAAGAAGGAATCTAGAGGAGACTCTAGGAGAGGTACTGGTACCAGAAAATGTGGTGCCGAAAATGCTAGCACATCAAGAGAATTGGGATGCGGTCAACTCCATGACCGCATCTATTCAAGATAAATTGCGAAAGGCAGAGGAAAGGAGAAAAGTGCGGTCACGTGCGCCGCGTATAGAAGAAATGGGATTAACCTAGAGTGAGTTGACTCCGCCCCGTGATGTAATACCTTATGGCGTGGGGCAGGGAGGGAGTCGGGGGTGGTTTTAGTGGGTAAAAATCCCACACGCTGGTGTGTCCAGACCACTATCTTTTAAAGATTTCCACCTCCTCAACAAACCTTGAAAAGGGCTAGGGAGAATTAGATTCTTCTTGAATGGAATCTTAATATTTCACTCGAATTTCAATTATTCTCGTTAATTATGACGTCAGCATCTGTTAATTAGCACGAAATTGATAAGTTTGAACTTCTATGACTTTGACACTAATAGTTGGATTTTCATGGAACTTAGTATGTGTATGCACGAGACGGTCCTCTATGCAAAATTTAGTACACTTAGGATCAACTTAAGGGGAGTTTGTTAGTCAATTTCTAAAAGTTAATAATATACTATTAGTAAATTTATTTGAACAGATATCGGAATGGGACATCTGTCGAAGATTAGATGTGTGTTTTACACAAAACAATAAAAAGGGCTGCAGATAAATAGATTCTTCATAAATGCGACTTTACTATTTCACGCGAATGTCAATTATTCCGGGTAATTATGATGTCAGCATCTGATTTGCATGGCTATGGAAGCGGTAAATTCGCTCGAAATTGCTAAGTTTGAACTGCTATAACTTTGGCGTTAATTGCCAGATTTCCAGGAAATTTAGCACGTATGTACAAAATATTGTCCTCTATGCTGGTACAAAATTCGGAAGGACCTAGGATGAATTTGAGGGGGGTTTTTCAGTAAATTTCTAAAAGTAGTAATATACAATTAGTAAGTTTATTTAAGCAGATATCGGGTTGGACATATTTTGAGGCCTAGATTTCATCTAGGCGCACCACCCAGATTTTTTTCGGATTTTAAGGTTGGGCAGTTTCCGAAAATAGGTCCTGTCTCACTTCAAGTGCGTACATTTTGACTCCTTACTCACGCACTTTGCAATTCATGCCAAAAATAATATCAGTTTCGAAAAGTACAAATCGAGACCTTTCATTTGATACCCTACACAACCTGCATCCGATGAAAAAAATTTTTGAATCGGCCCCTTTACATGTATGGGGAGCCTCCCTTTAAACTCCACCTAAATTTATGCCACTCATTGCATGCGTGGGATTTCATAGCTCCCATCTGTCCACCAAATTTCGTTCGGATCGGTTTAGCCGTTTTGGAGAAAAATGCGTGTGACAGACAAACAGACAGACATTGAATCGATTTTAATAAGGTTTTGTTTTACACAAAACCTTAAAAACATATTCCTGTTAGGTTCTGTCAGGAAAGTTTGGTGTACCTAAAAGCATTCAGGTTCAGCCACCTATCATTATGGGAAGCCTGTTTCCAGTTTATGGAGATAGACATAGCCCTTGCTACGGATACTTCAATTACTAGTTGCGTCCCGGCATGGGGAGATTGGAGATTTTTTTGCTAAGGCATCCTAGATTTCATTTCCTTCTCCACTGCAGTGACCAGTTGTCCACAATAGTTCACCGTATTGAATCTAGAGGTAGAATACAAACAGCTTCTATATTCTTGAAAGTCTTTTGAGGTAATCAAGGTAATTACTCAATACCTTCAATGCAGTTTGGCTATCATTACAGATTGCGATGCGTTTGCCCTTCAACCAGTCGTCAATCACCCAGGTTTCCGCCCCCAAGATCGCATACTCTTCAACCAGAAAAAATGTTGCCTATTGTCCTAAAGGGAAACCCCCTTCTTGTTTTCATTCGAGCCTATAGGCTGTGTGAGGTCATTTCAGCGTGACGTCTTCATGTATGTTTCAAAGAAGCTTTTTATCTAGAGTGATTCCAAGATAGGTTACCTCTTCGGAGAGTTGAAGAACCATTCCAAAATCCCGATCAACAGCAAGCACAGCCACGTTATCAGTATAAGCTTAAGCGCATATTCGTTCGTATATTAATAAGTCGATTACCATTCTCCACACAAATGGCGATAGTACACCTCCTTGAGGGCAGACTTCCGTGGCCTATGGTGTTAGGTAGCGATCAACACCCACTTCAGCACACAGCAATCTCCGCGTTAGCATAGCACAGATCAACTTAATGAAAATTTCATCAACATCATGCTCTCTGGCGGACGTTATAGAGTTTTTGGAAAGGCGCACAGTCAAACGCCCCTTCAATGTCCACGAACAGCCCGATCGCGTACTCACTATTGAGGTTTGCGCCCTTTACCTTTGAAATCAAGCAATAAAGAGCAAACGCACAGGACTTTCCATTTTGGTGAGCATATCGGTTTTCATTTAATACGACCCAACCGTCTTCCCACCAATGTGACGTTCAACCAGTCCCTTCAAACCTTTTAACAATAACGATGACAAGCTGATCTGTCTGAAGTTTTCTGGATTAGAATAGTCACCTTTCCCAGGATTTGGTATGAAGACTACCTTAACCTTCTGCAAAGATGTAGGCACGTAGCCCAAAGCAGCGCATGCTAGGAAAATATTTCTTAGCAATCGCTCTAAGTGCTCCATACTCTTCCTTAGCATTGCTAGATTGATGCCCTCCATGCCAAATGCTTTGAAGTGTTCAAAAGCGGCTCTTACTTTTCCATTAGTAACAACCGTTCCCTCGGTGTTCCAATTCACCTGGCAACACTAACATCTTGAAGGGGTTGCGACAACCAGCAACTCTCCCTCTTCCATTTCACTCACCAGTTCTCCGGGATGGTGTACTTCCAAAAGAGTCTGTGTTAACTCCAGTCCGGAGTTCGGGAGAGTACCATCCGGTTTTCTAAGAGAGTCCATCTTGGACGAATCATCCGTTCTAAGAACTCTGCATATCCATGAAATCTCTCTTCCGCCTTTCAGTTATTCCCTGTATGCTCTAAATGAATTTCATTTCTAATACTTAACGAGCCTCTTATATTCACGTTATGAGTTCCGGAAGTTGAACCTAACTTCATTCTTGTTGCTTTTACGAGCATGATTCAGAAGCCTGGTTAATTTCCTGAGTTTTGGCAGTCCGCGACTGCACCATGGAGCTGGTTTACCACCTTTTCCTCGGGAAATGGGACAAGCTTTTCAAAGCACTATAAAGGTGTGTGATTAAGAGTTTCCAATTTATCTTCTAGCGCCAAACGAGTCCTTAGTCACCGAGAAAACTGCAGTTTCTTTCCTAGAATTCCGTCATGTATTACAGCCTGTTCACAACAATCAGACTGAATTTTAGGTATCAGTGATCTGAGAGATCTGAGACACCAGTGTGTAATTAATTCTAACTCCTTAAAGTGGAGATTTTTAGGTCCATTACTTCAGTTTTTCTCAATCCGATGAACGTACCTCACATTTGCAGTCATGGACCAGCTGAAGTGATCACATAAAATAGCTTCTCTTCAGATTATTCAGGCACAACTAGCGTGCCAATCGAATCGTGTTTGACAATCATAATAGATCTTATCATCTCCTTTATTGCTTGGTTCACCCCTGCGCCTTGATAAACGCGGACCGCTCAATTATTTTTGGCCCAAGCTGGGTGGAGGGTAGTTTCCCCAGATCATGTCTCTATTTACTATGAGTTCTTCGCTTTTGAGATCCATTGACCTTCACTGGTCTTTATCTTTTGCACTCTTTGGTATTGGTGAAGGTGTCAGAGTTGACGGACTTCTCTGAATGGGTTTCTTTTCTGAGGTCTGGGGTACCATTGGCTGCACTTCTTTTGAACAAATGTGATAGGTATTGTTACTGTGTTTATTGCCCAATGATCTTCCATCTACACATTTTTCCTTGGTTTTGTTCATGGCAAGATGATTCTATAAGCATTATGACCAAACCAGAGAATACGGTCCCGACAGGCCCCTAAGAGGAAAAATTGAATACAGGAAATTCCGAAAAGCGGAACTAAAAGTCCAGAAAAGGAAGGCACATAGCCAAAGTGTGAACGAAAGCCAAACTAAACGGGAAAACTGAATGGATCAAAGTTACGATCAAACAAGTCGGGAAACCGGAAGCCGTGTATTTCTTTTATAAAGCCATTTGAGTGTGCATTTATCCCATTAGAATCTAGCATGTAATATATGCTTATTTGCAACGAAACGGCAATTTTGACCTGTTATAATTTTGTTAGTAATTGTGCGATTTCCACCAAACTTTGCAAGATTACGCTCTATACTATAGCCTACATTGCTGCAGTGGATCTAGGATAAACTTAAGGGGGGTTCGCAGTCGATTACAAAAAATTATAGTAATCTACTATTATTAACTTTATTTGAACAGATATCGGTATGAAGGGTATTTTGGAGCCTAGGCACCATATAGTGGCAGCCTCCTAATTTCAGATTTTTTGGTTGTGTAGTTTCTGAGAATGGGTCCGTTAAAGAAATGATAATTCCATATTTGCGGGGAATTCAATAGGAATGTACAAATATACTTTGCACAAACGAAAGGTGGAAAGGGATTACAGACAGGTAATTTCAATGCGTGGGCTCTTGAATGGGGCAGCCGGATAACTAATGTCAGGGGGCGTGTTCTCCTCGAAGCATTCGCGGAGCTGGACGTGGTACTGGCGAATGTTGGGTTTTCGTACACTTTCCGGGGAAGGGGCCTAGGATCTATAGTGGACCTCACATACGTGAGTGCCACTTTAGCCAGTAGAATCGCTTGGCATGTCAGTGAGGACTATACTCACAGCGACAATCAGGCAATCTGCATAGAGATCAAGCTCGAGAAAGAGTTTTCGCAGAATGCAGGGTGGTATGCTTGGCTGAACAGTGAAAGCTTTCGAGGGGAACATGTTTTCCGCGGTGCTCAAATCCGACATATCCCTGAATGGTACGGCTAGAGAGAAAGCCACCCAGATCACTCGATGGGTGAAGGAAGCATGCGATGCTACTATGCCCAGAAGGCGATTGCTCCCCAGTAGGCAACCCAACTACTGGTGAAACAACGAAATCGCAAGTTTGCGAGCCGCATGTTTTCGGGCAAGGAGGCTTTGCCAGAGGATCAGGGGAAAACCCGGTGGCGACGGTCGAGAGGAGGCACACAAGCAATTGCGTGGCCGCCTAAAGGAAGCCATTCGGAGGAGCAAAAAGAACTGCTTCAAACAGCTGTGCGACCATGCCGCCCTTGGGGCGAGGCTTACAGAGTGATGATGAAGAGGCTGCGGAAATCACCCCAGGTGACCTTTCCGCGCCTCCTAAAACAGAATGTTACCGCTCTGTTCCCTCACCACGAAAATAGGGGAAGGCAAATTTTTGTCCAGCTAAATGACGGCATAATACCGCCTGTAACTGTGGACGAGCTGCGGGAAATAGGTCGTAGGTTCGGTGACAACAAGGCCCCAGGTTTGGATGGCATCCCCAACCGAGCTTTGAAACTGGCAGTGAAGACTAGGCCCGACCTATTCGCCAACATTTTCGAGGCGTGCCTAAAGGAAGGAATATTCCCTGCCCAGTGGAAAAAGCAAAAGTTGTTGTTGCTTCCGAAGCCTGGTAAGCCACCTGGAAACCCAGCGTCGTATCGTCCTATCTGCCTGTTGGATACAATGAGGAAGATGATGGAGAGAGTCATCTAAAACAGACTCCTGCCCATCGTCGAAGCCAGCAATTATTTGTCGGAACGCCAGTTTGGTTTCCGACGCGCCCACTCTGCGGTGGACGCAATTAACATGGTGCTAAATCTGGCAAAAGGTGCACTGATTTTGGGCGGCTGCTGTGCCATGGTGGCGTTGGATGTGAAAAATGCATTCAACTCGGCCAACTGGAATAGAATTGAAGGGGCGTTGGCTGACATAGTTGTCCCCGGATACTTAGCGAAAACTACCTCTCAGAGAGGACTCTCTGGTACGGGACGGATGAGGGCCCCAAAGAGTACATTGTCACAGACGGGATACCACAGGAATGGCTTTGAGGGTTTGCAGTGCTTTTAGAACCACATCAGATGAGGCAGTATTGGTGGTGGAAAGCATGATCCCGGTTGACATTCTGGCCAAAGAAATGAGTGTCCTGTGCAATGCAAGACGTATGGAGGGGCATGCACAGCGTAGAAATGCGGCAAGGTCATAAGTCACTTGATCTCTGGCAACGCAGATGGGATGAGTCTACGAAAGGTCGGTGGACGCACAGGCTCATTCCCAACATTAGGGTGTGGCTTAAGCGAAAACATGGGGAGACCAACTATCACATTACCCAGTTCCTCACGGGACACGGTGGTTGCTACTGGCAGTACCTGCACCGCTTTGGGTTGGATGATTCTCCGAACGGTCCCATACCGGAGGATCCAGAGCATGTAATGTTTCACTGCCCACGATTTGCGATGGAGAGAAAGAGGTTAAACCAGGTGCTGAGCAGGAGCGGGACCCCGGAGAGCTTGGTTACTGAGATGCTGGAGTCCGAGGAGAAGTGGCTTGCGGTTGGCTCCGCAATCATCCAAATGCAACAGGAGTTGCTGAAGGAACAAAGAAGGAGGAAAGCTGCAAATAGGAGAAGGATGAGTGCCTATGAGCAAACCTACCCCGCGAAGTAATACCGTAATGGTGGTCCCACGGTGCTGGGGCTGAAGAGACCGTGGGTGGTTTTTAGTGGGTGTGAATCCCACACGCGCCCGCTCTAGTTCTGGCGTTCGGGCGGTGGAGCGTCGGACGTGTCTTTCTAAAATTTTCCACCTCCGTGTACGCACAAAAAACAAAAAATATACATGTAAATACATACATATGTCTGTCCCGAGTAATTGATATTGAATATATAAATGATTAATAAACTAAAACGAAGTGTTTCCCTGAAACCCCCTATTCATGTGAGCTCACCTTCTTGTGGTATTGGCAAATTGTTATGATATGTTATGATGAATGCATAACATTCACATAAAATGTAAGAGTTTCACCTTCTATAACTTTGTTAATAATAGTTGGATTTCCTTCAAACTTCTCAAAGTTAGCCTGGTGTCTCTTATGCAAGTGACAAAATTTGTAGTTCTAGCATGAACATAAGGGAGGTTTCCGGCTAAATTTGTACAATATGCTAATATACTATTACTAACTTCATTTGGGCAGATATCGGAATGGGATGTATTTTGAGGACTAGATTTCGTACAGATGTCATCGTGATTTTTTTCAGATTTTTCGGTTGGATAGGTTTTGAAAACGAGAACTGTTACACTTTTTCAAGGTCATATTTTGAGCCCTCACTCTTCTACATTTCTCCCAGTATCAAAAAAAAATCATCAGTTTCGAAAAGTACTAATTGAGCCCTTTCATTTGATACCCCACGTGGTCACATTCTGTAAGAAAAAATGTTGCACCCTTCTTTCGCATGTGTGGGAGCCCTCCCTTAAATTTAACACAAAGTGCCACCCCTTACTCTATGTCAAGGTATCCACAAACCACACGCTCTCACCAATTTTTGTGACTATCAGTCAAGTCGTTTCCAAATAAATCGAGTGTGACAGACAGGCTAACAGACGAACAAACAGGTTTTGTTTCACACAAACCTTAAAAACGAGAGAGAAAAGAAAAAAGTTAATCGCGTAACAGAGATTTATTATAAATTATTTTCACGAACCTTGCTATTCTCGTTCTTTAACTGACTTGCCTACTTCTAGTTGTGACCATGAAAAATCTGAACAGTCGAAACAAATAGCTTCTCCGCCTTAAAAACACAAGTCGGAATACCTGGAAGCTCGCGCTTTAGGTATAAAGGTTTTGTGTTTAACTTATATAAGAAACTTTAACGCACATTTTTCTATCCTTATGTAGCTACAAATCCAACATATTCCTTCAAATTTTCCCAAACTACAAGCCATACATACATGTTACAGCCATAGATATTATCATCATCATCATCATCAACGGCGCAACAACCGGTATCCGGTCTAGGCCTGCCTTAATAAGGAACTCCAGACATCCCGGTTTTGCGCCGAAGTCCACCAATTCGATATCCCTAAAAGCTGTCTGGCGTCCTGGCCCACGCCATCGCTCCATCTTAGGCACGGTCTGCCTCGTCTTCTTTTCCTACCATAGATATTGCCCTTATAGACTTTCCGGGTGGGATCATCTTCATCCATACGGATTAAGTGACCCGCCCACCGTAACCTATTGAGCCGGATTTTATCCACAACCGGACGGTCATGGTATCGCTCATAGATTTCGTCATTGTGTAGGCTACGGAATCGTCCATCCTCATGTAGGGGGCCAAAAATTCTTCGGAGGATTCTTCTCTCGAACGCGGCCAAGAGTTCGCAATTTTTCTTGCTAAGAACCGAGGAATACATGAGGACTGGCAAGATCATAGTCTTGTACAGTAAGAGCTTTGACCCTATGGTGAGACGTTTCGAGCGGAACAGTCTTTGTAAGCTGAAGTAGGCTCTGTTGGCTGACAACAACCGTGCGCGGATTTCATCATCGTAGTTGTTATCGGTTGTGATTTTCGACCCTAGATAGGAGAAATTGTCAACGGTCTCAAAGTTGTATTCCCCTATCCTTATTCTTGTTCGTGCTTGTGTTTGACCAGTGCGGTTTGATGTTGTTGGTTGATTCGTCTTCGGTGCTGACGTTGCCACCATGTATTTTGTCTTGCCTTCATTGATGTGCAGCCCAAGATCTCGCGCCGCCTGCTCGATCTGGATGAAGGCAGTTTGAACGTCTCGGGTGGTTCTTCCCATGATGTCGATATCGTCAGCATAGGCCAGTAGTTGGGTGGACTTGAAGAGGATCGTACCTCTTGCATTCACCTCAGCATCACGGATCACCTTCTCGAGGGCCAGGTTAAAGAGGACGCATGATAGCGCATCCCCTTGTCGTAGACCGTTGTTGATGTCAAATGGTCTTGAGAGTGATCCTGCTGCTTTTATCTGGCCTCGCACATTGGTCAGGGTCAGCCTAGTCAGTCTTATTAATTTCGTCGGGATACCGAATTCTCTCATGGCCGTGTACAGTTTTACCCTGGCTATGCTATCATAGGCGGCTTTAAAGTCGATGACCAGATGGTGCAACTGTTGTCCATATTCCAACAGTTTTTCCATCGCTTGCCGCAGAGAGAAAATCTGATCTGTTGCTGATTTGCCTGGAGTGAAGCCTCTTTGGTATGGGCCAATGATGTTCTGGGCGTATGGGGCTATCCGGCCTAGCAAGATAGTGGAGAATATCTTATAGATGGTACTCAGCAATGTGATACCTCTATAATTGCTGCACTGTGTGATATCTCCCTTTTTATGTATGAGACAGATTATGCCTCGCTGCCAATCGTCAGGCATTGATTCGCTGTCCCATACCTTGAGCACAAGTTGATGAACCACTTGGTGTAACTGGTCGCCTCCATATTTAACCAATTCGGCTGTAATTCCATCGGCTCCTGGCGACTTATGATTTTTTAGCCGATGAATTGCACGGACTGTTTCTCCTAAACTTGGTGGTGGCAGTATTTGTCCGTCGTCTTCAGTTGGCGGGACCTCCAACTCGCCGATGTTCTGGTTGTTCAGTAGCTCATCAAAGTACTCAACCCATCGCTCTAATATGCCCATTCTGTCGGAAATCAGATTTCCCTCTTTGTCTCGGCAGGATGAGCATCGAGGTGTATAAGGCTTCATCCTGCTGACTTGTTGGTAAAACTTCCGCGCCTGGTGCGGTTGCTCCCTGTACTTTTCTAGTTCACAGACTTGTTGGTTCTCCCAGGCTTCCTTTTTCCGTCTGTGAAGTCGCTTCTCCGCTCGACGGAGTTCGTGATAAGTCTCTGCGCGTGCCTGCGTTCTTTGAGAATGCAACATTACTCGGTATGCGGCATTCTTACGTTCCGTTGCTAGCTTACATTCATCGTCAAACCAGCCGTTCCGACTCCTTTTGCGGCTGGGGCCAAGTATATTTGTGGCCGTATCCATGATAACGTTCTTCAGGTGGTTGTGAAGATCATTAGTTGATGCTTCATCTCCAGGTCCTCTATTGACTGCGGTTATTGCGGCATCCATTTCCCTCTTATAGGTGTCGCGAAGGGTTGTGTTGTGGATGGCTTCAGTGTTCACTCTCACCTGATTGTCAGAGGGGATTCTAGGTGGTATTGTTATTCGAGCTCGGAGCACCATGCCAACGAGATAGTGATCCGAGTCTATATTGGCCCCCCTATATGTTCTGACATTCATCAAGGCTGAGAGGTGGCGGCGTTCGATCAACACGTGGTCAATTTGGTTGAAAGTGGTCCCGTCTGGAGAGGCCCACGTATGTTTGTGGACCGCTTTCCGCGCAAACCAGGTACTTCCAACAACCATTTCGTGTGACCCTGCTAATTGAATAGTCCGCAGTCCGTTATCATTTGTTTTTTCGTGTAAGCTATGGGAGTCAACGTATCGCCTGAATACGGGCTCCTTCCCTACTTGGCTGTTAAAATCCCCAAGTATGATTTTGATATCATATCTGGGACAGGCTTCGAGGGTTCTTTCTACTGCCTCGTAGAAGGTATCCTTCTCCGACTCTGCAGTCTCCTCTGTAGGGGCGTGAACGTTTATGAGGCTTATATTTCTAAACTTGCCTCGCAAGCGCAGAGTGCATAGCCGTTCGCTTATACTTTCAAAGCCGATAACAGCAGGTTTCATTTTTTGGCTGACTAAGAAACCTACTCCGAGCACATGGTTTACTGGATGGCCGCTATAATATATGGTGTAGTGGCTCTTCTCCAGGAAACCGGTCCCTGTCCATCGCATCTCTTGCAACGCTGTTACATCAGCCCTATATTGGGACAGGGTATCGGCTAGCTGCTTATCAGCTTCATCTCTGTACAGGGAGCGCACGTTCCATGAGAAAATGCGCAAATCGTTGTTCCTTTGTCGTTGCCGGGTCCGTCGTTTTGATATCCATCCTATCCGAGGCTCCTGTTGTGGCTTCGTAACGGTTGTTTTCCGTGTAGGGTTGTCAGCCCTACCCAACCCCCAACCTGGAGGACCAGTTGGTACAATTTGTCCCGTTTTTAGGCGCGGGAGACTCGCCTTCATCCTTCTCCGTCTGCAGCTTTTCGTCAAGAAAGAGCTCCCAGCGGTCACCACGTGGAGGTGGAGATAGGGTTTGGTAGTAGAGCTGTTGGTGTTGGTTCAGCAGGCATTTCCCAGGTTTTATGCTCCATCGTGGGTACCAATCCACGTTTCGCCCCGGGACCTATACTACCATCCTCACCATAAACATGCAAACTATGACCTTCCGAATACTGTACATACACATGCACGTATATAAATTGATCGTACCCATATTTCCGATTTACTTCGTGCAAAAAGGCATACATATGTACATATATTGCATGTATACTGAATACCGCTAGTTTAATGTACAAATATATCTATCTGAATTAAACACTACCCGCAAACTTCATTAGTACGCATATAATATAAACACACATGTCTGTTTGGAGTAATTGATATTCATACAAAAATGACTAAAAAACTAAACCAAAAAATAATTCTTTGCGACCCCATTCATATAAACTTACTTCGTTGTGGTATTGACGAATTGATATGGGAAGATGACGTCATACACGTTGTAGAATGCATGAAATTCACAAAAAAAGGGAAATTTTCACCCCCTATAACTTTGTTAATAATGGTTTGATTTTCTTGAAACTTAACCAAATTATGCACTATATTATCTCATGCCAAATTTTTTACGTATGTGATGGTCCTAAAGGGGTCGCCGGGTAAATTTCTAAAATGTGGAAATATACTATTATTAACTTTATTTGTGCAGATATCGAAACCAGGTGTATTTGAGGCCTAGATTTGGTAGAGATGCACCACCGTGATTTTTCCGATTGTTCGGTTGGATAGGTTCTGAGAACGAGACCTGTTACACTTTTTGATGGTCATATTTTGAGCTCTCGTTCCCCTAATTTTCACTCGATATCAAACATGGGACCAGTTTCGAAAAGTACTAATTGAGCCCTTTCGTTTGATAGCCATATTTATGAAAAAAGATTTTACACCCTCCATTCACATGCATGGGGAGGAAGAAGGGCACACAATAAAATCATTCGCGGTATTTGTTTTGATGGGAGAAAGGATAAAATTTTGGTTCATATTCAGAAATAGAATAAATTTTATAGAAAACCACTGATGGAGGAGCATTATGTGATTTTATCGGAACCGGGAAGCGACTATTTCAGGTACGTTACATATGATTAGGGTTCTGCTAAAAGCATTAAAGATGCTATATTATCTTACTTCAAGTATAAGTCGGTGAAACTAAGTAAAATAGGTGTTGTTGGCTGCAATGGGATAGTAGTGAACACAGGTTTCAAAGACATTACAGACCATTACAGTGGTTTATCTGCCAGTTGGATTTTAATGAATTACCACTGTGACATTTGTTGTTACATTTAAATGGAACAACTACAGGGGCTAATACTTTTTAGGTCCCATCGGATCTGAATTACAAAAATGCCAAACAATGTCAATAGTCGAATTCAATGTTATACCTAAAATATTACCTGAAATTACTAGGAATGAGTTGAGCACTGACCAAAAATATCTTTACGGTATAATGACCGCTACCAGCACTGGTAAATTTGCTTCTGATTTAGCTAACATTGAACCTGGACCCCTGAACCATTCTAGATGGCTAACAACAGCTAATCGAATGTTAAGGTCATTTGTGGTCCAATGTGGTTTACAATAAAATATAGTCCTTCGGGCATACACAGACCTAAGCATATGGGGCAAACAATTTGTCTGAGTCACTATTTGAACTCCGATTTGAAGATGATAATTGACAAGGTAATCCAAAGAAATGGATAATTCGGCCACCCAAGAAAATTTTCATCACTATGCTTAGAGATGACAGAATTATCCATGATCTAGCATATCGAAGAATTATTAAATCAACATCAGAGAATGCTCGAGGAGTTCGAACTCATTTTCAAAGTTTGTACAGACTTATTAGGTGGCGAGACTTTTAAATCACGGAGCCATCTCTTACTTTGAATGTGTCTGATGAAGCCTTGAAGTCATTGTCAAGAACGTTCTCGCACATGTCAGAATATTAAAGATTCTTCATGCCATACGCAAGCCGTTGAGCGCTGCATCAAGTTGGTGACCGAAGCTTCAAGTGCAGTTTGAGGGGAAAATAAACGAGACGTTACCATTGGGGCAAGACTACTTTCGCGTCAACGAATGCCTAATTTCAATATACAAAAAAAAAACAATTTAATATTTAATTACGTATTTTTTATATGTTTCGAAGTAATTCTAAGGCATTAAGGCAAGCAGGTAAAATTTTGTATGCTGGATTTATTTGTAGTAAGGCAACTTTTCATTGCTATGCCATTGAAAATAAAAAAAAAACAAAGTTAAAAAAAGTCCATACAAGATCGCTTCACCATATTACATAGGCCCTACCATCCACCACCATCTCGTTTATAATGAATCTCACCCAGTTTTCCATTGGACATGGAGTATATCGCCCATAATTATACAGGTTCACACTGGACACGGAATGTCTCAACTGCTATGAAATCGCAATGGACTGTCCAAGATTCGTATAAAAAAAAGGATCCTAGTAGGAACTCTAGGAGACATACCGGTACCAGAAAATCTTGTGCACAGAATTCTAGAATATCAAGAGAGTTGAGATGTGATCTACTCGGCAGAGGGGATTAGGAAAGAGCGGTAACGAATACCGTGAGTTGAAGAAAGGAGGTCGAAGTATGTTAACTTCACCCCTGATGTAGCACGTTATAATGCTTTCATGAAGCGAAAAGCTGGGAGTTTGGAGTCTTTTTTTTGGGTAAAGCTCGCATGCACTGCGGTGTCCAGGCCAGATTCTTTTGAAGATTGCCACATGCTGAAAAAAACGACTTTCAGAAAAACAATGCTTCTATTTTCCCCGAAACCTTTAAAAGTCATAATATAATGCTTATTTTTCGAAACTGTCCACTTTAAATCTACCAAATTTTCAGAATTTATCGCCAGAATTTACATTATGTAAGTGTAATTCCGCGGTATTTCTAACCGATTAAATTATATGAAATAATTAAGACTTTGCTTTTTTCTATTCCCTAGTAATGTTTATCAAGCTTGCAAATGCATCAATGCTAACAAGTCTGCTCCTAAGTGGGTTTATTAACTACTTAATTATATTGCTAAATTAGTTTTTGAAGACTTACTTTTTATATCCTCAAAAAATAAGAAATATTTAATTACATTTTAATCACTTATTTGTATATCCGGAAAGAGGAAGAATTTTTTATTAATTTTTTAAACAAGGGGGAATATAAATTATCTAGATCTGAATCCAATCTAGTGCCTGCTGGTTGTTTGCTAATGAGTAGGCTTTTGTAGACGTCCAGCTGGTTAATTTTTCTTACCTGTTTTAGTGCTTTCAGATCGTCGGTCATTGTAAGATTGTAATGAACTTATATGAAAATAGGAGGATCAGACGATCATCCTAAGTCGCCAACAATGACCTAGAGGGCAGAGCTATCCCAGAAACCTAAAAAGTTGGCGAAATTGACCGTTAAGGATCCGCCCGCAAAGATTGAAGCTCCATCAAAGTGCTCGGTCGACGCAGTTCTTGACACTCCTCGGTGCTAGCCAGGACTCGAGCATGTGGGGGGGGGGGGGTCCTTTGAGCTCTTTGATCCCTCACGTGTCATTAATATAAAATCGAACGTGTCTATACCGATGTATGGGTCCGCACCGGATTTTAAAATAGACAACAACAAGGAGTTCGCGACTGGCTTAACGAATAGAAACCAGAATGCGAGCTAAAACTGAAAAATAAAAAAAATGGCTCGACCGCGCGCGTAAATCTCCGGACCCGAGTGCCGCGATCAAGGGGGAAGATCAACGACGGATCACAAACCCGATGATTGCCTCTTCTGCCCCAGATTGTGATTGAGGCGCGGCCCCTGAGGTTCCTACCCTTCCTTGACATCCGCAGGCCGTTTCGTCATTTAGAGGATGTCCCTTAAAAGGTTTTGTGGGATGAAGGAGGAAGAGAGAGGGAGAAAGCCCTCAAATCAATCAAAATTATTCATTATTATTCATAACATATAACGCACTCCAACAGAAAAAACAAATATATAAAAATAAAAGAAAAATTGACAGTAATAATATATAAAAGTAGAAAGAAAAAATAAATTAAAGTCAAAGAAAGAAGAAAACTGAAAGAAAATAGAAGAAGAAGAAATGAACTCCAAATAAAAGAAAAATTAAAACTTACACATGGGATCACTCAGAGGTCTGCGTGGGGTGTAGATATGATGATGCTGACTCCGATAGCGGCTAAAAGAAAATTTTTGAAAGATTACAATGTGAATTTCGAAAATTTACAATTTGCTACTTCATTTGCGTTTTTCCAATAAAAAAAACCCTTTTAGGAGTTCGCGGGATTTTTCTCAAGATCGGGCTGCGAAAACGACACTTTTGGTTTGCATTGTAATATCACCGGAATAATTGTAACCCCAGAATGTCCACCGATCACCGGAAAAACAACGGTATTCACATCAACTTTACACTGGATCCGAAATAAATTTTCGAGTAGGGACAATATCCAAAATTGAAACACGGGAGAGACGACGAGGATAGTCCTTTCCTTCGGATTTTAGAACTTCTGCGGCAAATTGATACACACGAGTTAAGACTTTGTAACAATCACAATTGTCCGCAATGACTAGAATTCAAATCGCGAACTGATACCAGTATTGGTGTTCAACCAATCACTTCGAGTCCTTCCAGGATTACGTGGCACGCCCGCTGGGATAACACTCCATCGCCGCCTTGAAACTCATCCGCAACTTCCTCTGCCCCAAAGCATCCTTTTTACCATCCTACCTCTGCCGATGTCGGAAAAAGCTCCCTTTCAGAGTCCGGACCGGGGCTACTCCAGCTCATTGTATCGAATAGAAGGGTCGTCAACAATCCTTAAAGGGTCGCTTACAATACGGGGAGTGGGGTTCCCGAAGTGCCCGAGCAAGTAGTTCTGACCCCCTAGCTGGCATAGTACCAGCGCCCTAGGTAGTAGCCTCGAGAAAGTTTCTCGGTAAAGAGCGAACTGATAATGACCGATATACGCCGGGACACAGGGAGTCTCTGGTGCCGTCGACGATTCCTTGTCGATGGAGACATGTGAGCCTAGCTCTGCCAAGGTGGTAGTTATGGCCTGTATCAACCGCGTCCCCAGATGAAAACACTGCGAGCCCGTTACAGAAAGAACCGAAGATAGCGGAGCAGAAGTGTCCTCCATTCGTAAAACCAAGGGTGGTGGAGTCCTAGTCGAACTAGGCCTGCAGACAAGAAATAAAGTTACTTTCAGTGAAGCAGTAAAAAGGTTTCTGAGAGAGAAAGCTTCGGTTTCCAACCTGGAACCCAAGCAAGAAATGAAGTTACGTTCAGTGAAGCAGTCAAGAGGTTTCTAAGAGAAAAAGCTTTGGTTTCCAACCTGGAACCCAAGTGCTTTCTGGAAATCCGAGACCTTGACTGTCATACAGGAAAGAACGAGGTAGAAGAGGTCATCAAACGCCAATGTCAAAGGAATCCATTGTCTGGATTGGTATCACCTCTGCAAACTCCCGAGTCATTTTGGTGGAAATTACCGGGCAATACGCGAGGAAATTTATAAACAGCGGGAAAGCCAGAATTGGTTGGGTAGCGTGTAGGGTGCGAGTCCGGGCCCCACGAACCAAATGTTATAGATGTTTGGATTATAGGCGCACATCTGCAACCTGTCGGAGATTTGACAGATGGGCAACATGCCGTAAATGCGGTCAGTCAGGCCATAAAGCGAACATATGCTATGAAAATGACAGCTGCGCCCTATGCAGGGACGGTGGCGTGTCTGATGAGAATGGTGCGCACACTGCAGGCTTTGGGTAGTGTCCAGTCTTCAGAGCAGAATTGGAAAGAGCTAGGACGCCGTCAACATGATTCGCATCCTACAAATCAATATGCACCGGAATGCATTCTGGATTCGGTGTTCAGACGCTTTTCAGTGTCTATCTTACGCCGAATGAGATGATGCCGGACTTTCGCGCTTGTAGAGGCATCAAGCACGGACGGGCGAATACTGGTCGGTGGTGACTTCAATGCCAGGGCACTTGAATGGGCCATGCCTCACTTTGGCTCCAGAGGTTAACGAATTATCGAAATGGCGGCGAGAGTGGGACTGATAGTTTTAAACACCGGAGTTACACCAACGTTCCCGCGCCAGCCTGCGAGGGAAGCATTCCAGACGTCTCCTTCGCGTCGGAGTTACTAGTGTCGCTAATGGACGGGTGGCGAGTTCTGGAAGACTTCTCGGCGAGCGACCATCAATACATTGCCTTCGAAGTGGTAGATACAAACTCCCGACAGTTCGGTTTTATAGTGGGGAGATCAACAGTTAATGCCGTCATGCAAGTCGTCGAAAGGCATCGACGGTAGCGGAGGCACATAACCACCAAACTCGAAGGAGGGTGGTGCTCCGTTTGACCCCACAAAGTCCTTTAATTCCGTAAAATAGGAAGACATTCTAGACACACTAGACAATGCGTTCCACTTGCCGAACGATATCTTATGAGTATTGAGGGACTATCTGAGGAACCGCTCCCTGCTCTATGAATAGCTCGAAGGTCAGAGGGGGATAGAGGTTACGTCGGGGGTAGCGCGGGGATCCATCCTAGGGCCGAACCCCTGGAACGCTGTGAAGATGATGTCGCGACGCATGTTGTTGGATGCACTGTCGAACAGGCGCAAAGCAGACTAGGAATGTTGATGCGACGGGTAAGCGAATGGATGATTACTCATGGTTTCAACCTTGCGCTGGAAACAAAAGTAGTCATCCTAACTAAAAAGGGAATTCCGACCTTGCGTGCAATAACTTTCGACGAATTGATAGTCGAGTTAAAACCAACGGTAAAGAACCGACTCTTGACCCAAAGATGTGAACATTTTTTTCATCTAATTTACTCATGTGGGGTATCAAATAAAATGTCTGACTTAATGTTTTCACAAGCAAATTTTAGTTTTCACGTCAAATGTAAAGTGTGCAAGTGAGGTGTCAAAAAGTGCTCAATTAAAGTGAGATAGGACTCATTTTCAAAAACTACCCAACACAAATTTTGGGCGATGCTTTTATATGAAATGTAGTTCTCAGAATATATCCCATTCCGATATCTGCTCAAATAAACTTACTAATGGTATATTACCAACTTTTAGAAATTGACCGGAAAGCCCGCCTTGAGTTCGTCTTCATAGTTTCAGCAGCATAAAGGACAGCAGTTCAAACTTATCAATTTACCGTGAATTTACCGAATCTTAATCAAATTCGAGAGGGCTCCCTATGCATGCGAAAGAGGGTAAACATTTTTTTAACAGAAGATGGCAATCTGTGGAATAAAATGAAAGGGGTTGATTAGTACATTTCTAAACTGATCTCACTTCTGACACTGAGGGAATGCGGACTCAAAATGTGAGCCCCGAAAAGTGAAACTACGAAGTGAAGTGAAAAAGTAAAAATAACGGATATGACGTTATAATTAGATACCAATTCGTCAATACCACTACTCGTAGGGGACATTAAGTTTTCGCTGCTTCAGCTTTCTCTTAGTTATTTGTATAGTGTAGTAGTATTGATTCTTCGAGACAAACATATGTACAGTATGTGTATATACATCTTATGAAGTTTCCGGATAGTCCGAAACTGATATATGCACCCTTCTTATCAGTAATTTTGAATTTACCTATATATCAATGTTCATTGATGTGCTTTTGCAGACGGAGTAAAATGGCAATATTCAAATGCATACGATCAATATGTATGTATGTATTGTACGAGCCAGACTGTTTACGATGATCGTAATAATGACTTAAATATGTATATATGGCTCGGAGCTAGATACATATGTATATACAAATTGAGAAGCGTGCATAGAAAGTTTCTCATATAAGACGAACACAAAGTCTTTTTAATATGAAGCGAAGATTTGAGGATAGCTCTCCCTCTTGATCGTCTCCGGCCACTACACAATGGTCGTTTGACCATCGACAATCCCCATTATCATTATAATAAAAATATACAAAATACATATATTCTATGTTTCTATGTGCAATAGACTCACATGAAATAAACAATTTTGTCCTAATATATTTAAATTATCATTTACGGTCATACTAAATGTTGTACTTCTATCATGAAAGTTTCTGCTAAATTTTTAAAATATCAATTCGGTAGGGTAGATTCTGGGAACGAGACAAACCACGAGTCTTAAGTCCATCCTCCTTTACCCTCCTTCCAGCTGATATGAAAAGACCGACCGGCTTTAAAAAATACAAATTGAGCCCTTTAATTTGTACCACATTATTATATTTTTATCCCAAAGTCATGCCACTCATTGTATGTAAAAAAAATCGGAGACCACATGTTTTCAGCAAATTTCGTAACAACAGCTTCAAACTCCCTCGCTTAGGCAAAACATATAACGTTTTTGGAAATACAGATACTTTTTAAATAGATTAAAGTAAAGGAAAGGAAGAAAGGAAAAAACGAAACACTGTAAATTAAAAATTGTAAATAATTATATCGTTCAAAATTGATTTATATGAAAAAAATATTAGGTTAGGGAAAAAGTAATGTTGTATTTTGTCAATAGATGGCGACACTTAAACATATCTTGTGTTGTACTTATCACATCGGGCCACACTATACGGCGATTTGAAGACGAAAATCTGGGCTACAGGTGTCTCTTTGACAGTTTTATGATCGTATGTTTCAGTTTCAAGTTATGGCGCGTCAAGTTATGGCGAGTCCACCAAGGAAGAAATTCGTCACATTTTACGTTTTTACACCTGAGAGGTGATAATGTAACGAAGCCGACGGAGAAAGTTGTGGAGTTTATGGGCCCGATACTGTAACGATTCGTACAGCACAGCGTTGGTTCGATCGATTTCGTTCTGGTGTAGTCGATGTTGAAGATACACCCCCTACTGGTAGGCCAATCGTCATAGAAACCGATAAAATTGTCGAAATCATCCAAGTAGACCGGCATGCGAGCATTCGCTCGATTGGACAGGAACTGGGTAAGGACCATACAACCATTTGGAATCATTTGCAGAAGATTGGATTCCAAAAAAAGCTGGATGTTTGGGTGCCACACGAGTTGACGGAAAAAATCAACGCCTGCGATGAACTGCTGAAACGGAACGAATTCGACCCATTTTTGAAGCGGATGGTGACTGGTGATGAAAAGTTGATCCCGTACGAAAATCTCAAGCGAAAAAGATTGTGGTCGAAACGCTGCACCAACTGCCCTTTCCGGTCCATGCAAAACGTTCTTGGTGCTACTAAGTTGGCCTCAAAAGTGGTTGTCTGAGTTTTTTGCAAAAAAGGAGGGGGGGGGGAGTTTTATAAGGGGGGGATAATGAAGTTGCCTTCTAAATGGCAACAAGTTTGCGAACAAAACGAAGCATATTTGACTTAAATCGGATAATTCTAAGTATGTTAAATAAAGCGTTAAAATTCGATCACAAATATTACTTTACTTTTTCCTCAACCCAATATATTATGATGACAACCAAAAATAATAAGCGAATATTAATTTCTTATTCAAAAAATATCCATGTTATCACACCCGTTTGGAAATTGTTACTCACAGCTATGTACACATTAGCCATACATCTATCAGCTACATACATACAGTGCGCACAGTTTCTATATACGCACCCCATATATTGCTCATTGTGACTATAGAAGCCTTGAGATATATAAAGTTTATATGATAGTAAATGTACGTTTATTTAAGTTTAGAATAACAAAAAAAATTAACAAAATGCATCTTCATTTTTTTTAAATTTACATAAATTATATTTTTATTGCGCAATTTCCATATACGCACTTGCACTTTTAAGCTTATTGAAATAAATAAACGCATGTTGACTAGTTACCAATATTTTGTTTGCCCCCATTGGACCTTATGACTTCAAAAATTCGATCTGGCGTTGAGGCTATTAAATTTTTGAAGTATTTTCTTCGATTTGGTCGCAACATTCTAAAATTCTTTTCGTTAACTCAAGTACGGAGCCAAATTGGCGTTCGTTTGCATATACTTTCCTTGGAAGTATCCCCCATATATTCTCTATGGGGTTAAGATTATGACTTATTTGTCATTTAAAAATGATTTCGTAAAAGCGTGTACCGCAGCGTTGTCATGTTGGAAATTCCAGTCAATGTTATTATTTTCATCTAAATGCAGCATCAAAATGTCTACCAGAAGGTCAGTATAAATTACTGAGTTCATTTTGGATTGGTACGATTCTCTGTCGAAGGTTATCGGGAAAAGAAAATGCCCCTCAAGACATAACACTGCCGCCTTCAAAGTTGCGACTCAATGGAGGAGCTTTATTTTTTTAGATCGTGCCAAAATGCCCTAAATCCAACTGGACCGTAAAGGTTGAATTTCTTCTCATTCGAAAAAATTACTGCCTTCCATTCTTCTTCCCATTTTATCCGGGATCTAGCAAATTTGAGACGAGCCTTATTATTTGTCGGTGTTAAATGACATGATCTGAAACGAACCAAAGCTTATTTCTAGTAGCTTCATCCTTAATCAGGACGATTTCTCTTTTCTCGATTTTTTTATTTCCACATGGATGCTTTTTGGTACCGTATTTTCCCTTTAATCTAAACAAATTCAGCAAAACTCCGTCGGATCTACCAATTTCCCTCAACATCGCTCTCATTGTGCAGTCCGAACCTTCCATTCTGCCAAGTTGGCCTTTTTTTCCTTCGGTTAACACTTTTCCACGATTCATCGCTATGATCTAAGCTAAACAAAATTAAACTTGAGCAATGTTTTACGTAGAACACTACAAAATTTCACATCACACCTTTTAATTACAAAAAAAAACTTTTAAAAGTCATTTTATAGACGTGTTAGCTACCTTGCGTTTATAGAAATTGCGCACTTGCAAACGACAATCGACCAGAAGCAGAATATCATACACATTTTTCAGCTGAACTAAATACCGCTGCCATCACGAATTGCTCAGGAAACCAAGGGAACTTATATTCCCTTCAATTGTTTCACACAATCATCGGCATTTTATGCATTTTCTAAGAAAAAGAGGAAAAATGTGACTGCGTATATAGAAATTGCGCTCACTGTATCTATATATGGAAGCTTAATCGAACTTTCCACTGAAGAGTTGAATTCACTTGGCTTATCGGGCACAAGATGCTTTTGCTCCATTTGATGGGTCATTTGGTTGCCTGATGAATTATGTATGTTTGCAAACCTCAACATTCTTCTCGTCAGACGTAATTCCTAATTCCCTTTTCTATGGTTCTACTGACAGATGTTTTCAAAGTCCCACTGAGCCAGCGATGCAGTACATGGAACGTTTGTGTACATATCTAATTATAATTGAATTCGCTCCTATCATTCGATCAAAACCAATTTACACTTTTGAAAATGACATTGTTTTGAACGTTGTCAGAGATAATGCCTTCACTTTATGGGGAACACAAAGGAAAACGCATAGATTGTTGACGAGAAAAGACTACACATTTCAACTCTTAAAGCGACCATGTTTAAAAATGTCGATTTCTTTGTCGGGTGCAAGCTTATAAACGCGTCAGCTGTGCCGCAAATCTATATATAGGAAGCTTTCGACAGCGCTAACGACAGAGAAAGTGTTCCATTCACCCCAACAAGGGAAGCATAGAACATCTGATTCATCGGCGGTGCATTGGCTAGGGGGCAGGCGACTTTAAGGCACATGCTTGGCACATACAGTATGCAAAATTCGTATTCGTACACCCTATATTTTGCGGGTTTTTGGGTTATTTCTGAGAAATGATAGAAAATTCGTTCAATCTTATATAACAATTTTTTACATAAATATGTATGTAGTTGTTATAGAACATTAATCTTAAATTTTATTTACATCCGTTTGTTCAAGAGAACAATTTCCAAATTCAATCGAAGCAAAATTCGTATTCGTACACCCCGACTAGCGGCTTGAACTCAATCCCTGTACGATATTAATCATTTTGCACTGTAAAATTCTAACGGTAAATTCTTGAAAAAGTGTGGTTGACAGTTCGAGCTAAAGTGTTTTGGGAATTACAAATAAAGAGTTAATTCTTTAACAAATTTTCCAAATGAGTCGAAAAGGTAGTGAATTTTCGAACAGTGATCGTAAGATAGTGATACAGCTATGCAAGGATGGTAAATCCTTGAGACAAATTGCAAAAATTATGCATAGGAGTCACTCGACAATTCAATCTGTAGTAAAGATTTACAATTCGTCTGGTAGAATCGAGAAGAAAAAAAGAAATGGAAACAGATTAATTTTGTCAAGGAGACACCAATCCTTTGTTCGGCGTGTTGTTCGACAGGATAACACGATAAGTGCAGTGAAATTAGCAGGACTTTTGCAAAACCAGTTCCAAATTAAAATTACACCCCAAAGTGTTCGGAATTATTTGCGTAGATTCGGTATACAGAGCCGGACTCCCGCTTCTAAGCCATTTATCAATAATGTCAATAGAAGAAAACGGTTAAACTTTGCAAAAAGATATCTAAACAAGGATTTTCGTTATTGGAAACGAGTAATTTTTTCAGACGAGTGCAAAATTAATCTAAAGTTGTCGGACGGACGGGTTCGTATATGGCGAGAAAAAAATACGAGGCTATATCCAAAAAACATGCTTCCTACATTTAAGCATGGAGGTGGTTCGTTGATGATTTGGGGATGTTTTGCAGCTTCTGGTGTTGGAAACTTGCATTTTATTGATGGAATAATGAACGCGAAGCAATATGTGCAAATTCTTAAAACTAATTTACATCAGAGTGCACAAAATTTAGGAATTCCTAGGAAGTATATATTTCAACAGGACAATGATCCGAAGCATACGGCACTTCACACGCGGCTTTGGCTACTCTACAATTGTCGAAAGTGTTTAAACACGCCTCCACAGAGTCCTGACGTTAACCCAATAGAAAATTTATCGTCTATTTTCAAGAAGAATCTAAAAAATTACAGTATTAGGAATAAAGAAGACCTGAAACTGCCCTGCAGACCGAATGGCAAAATATTTCACCGAACTTAACCCAAAAATTAGTTCAATCAATGCCAAATAGGCTTAGAGCAATAATAAAACAAAAAGGATTTCCCACGAAGTACTAAAACTATATTTCTAGCACATTTTTTGAAGTCTGTAGGTGTACGAATACGAATTTTGTTTTGAGTTTTATATGAATTACTGTTTTTATTATTAAGTTTAAAATATATTTTATACTTGTTATTATGTACATGAATTAACCTCTTCATTTGCTATAATAATATACAATTTATTTATCTCTTAATGTTATATTTGACTTAAAAATAACAAATAATAGGTAAAAAAATGGGTGTACGAATACGAATTTTGCATACTGTACGTATATACCTACATATGTGTATTTCAGATAATGTTAACTTGCCGCCAAGCAATCTTGCTCTAGAATCTAGTTTGGTGGATAGTGCGCTAAATCGGTTTAGTTCTCCCGTATGGTCACGTAGTCGCTAAGGTTCATCGCGTACGAACGCTCGTATTGTACGTGGTTCCATATGTTACCGCTGGTGATCCGACTGGCCCCAAGTGAATAAATCAGGTTTCGCTGCAAGAATATGCTCGGCCCGTGTTCTTTGTTCGGAAGGTACTGACGCGATACCAGACCTAACAATAACATGGCATAATTGTGTGGTATTGCACTAGAGCAGTGGATTTCGTAGTTCTCGCGGGTGTTGTGCTACCAGTGTCAAGTTCAAGTTTTCCACTTCCAACCCCAAACAAACCTGAAAGAAACATGATCGGCCAAATGAAAATATTTCTGTGGTTCGTAGTGATCTGTGGATTAGGCGAGCTGGAGAACGTGCAGGCAATCAACATCTTGGGAATTGTGTCCTCCTTGTCGAAGTCACATTCTGTGTTTGCTAATGCAATTTTTAACGAATACGCAAATAGCGGACACTCGGTAAGTGTGGGGGAAAATTCAAAATTGCAGCAGATGCTCTCATAATATATCATACTTATGTGTGGTTAGTAATTTTGAAAAAAAAAAACCTTTACCTGAACTTCATTCATCCAGCTCCGAAAGAATGAATCGCAATTGCAGTACTTACATATATTCAATATTATCGACGTTAAGTTAGACGAACGCACTTCGTTCTGTTGTAATAGATACACTATGTGCAAGTTCTATGCAAGTAGGACTTTGTAATGATTCGAAGTAGAAAGTCTTTAAATGAGAATTTTTGGTTTGCTTGACTTATATATTGGGAGGATAAATAAGTTTTTCTAAAAAGTAATTTACACCGAAAATCCTTATTGTGAAGCAAACTGAGTGACTCAAAAACGGTTGAGCCCTATTACCGCGAAATTTGACATTCTGTAAAATATGACATACATTTATGTATTCGCGCGCCTCTTGTTCACTCCGTTGCTATTTTCTATTTGATTTTCAATGAGAAACTTTCATTATCATCATACTTAAAACTTTGCAAGTGAGACAAAGACAAGATGAACACAAACATCCAATGTCCACTAGGATTCGAACCCGGGGCTATGAGACTGAGATGTTAGCACTCTACCTCCTCAGCCGTCGTCTTGTCGTTATTTGGCAATCACGATAGTATTACAGTGTGGCGCTCGAAATTTCAACGTTATTTCATTTTTAAGGTTTTGTGTAAAACAAAACAAAAAATCGATTCAATGTCTGTCTGTCTGTCACACGCATTTTTCTCCAAAACGGCTAAGCCGATCCGAACGGAATTCGGTGGACAGATGGGAACTATGAAATCTCACGCATACAGCGAGTGGCATAAATTTAGGTGGAGTCTAAAGGGGTGCGCCTCATACATGCAAAGGGAGGATTTAAAAATTATTTCACCGGGTATAATTGTGTAGGGTATCAAATGAAAGGTCTCGATTTGTACCTTTTTGAAACTGACATTAGTTTTTTCATAAATTGCAAAGTGCGTGAGTAAGGAGTCAAAAAGTACGCACTTGAAGTGAGACAGGACTCATTTTCGGAAACTACCCAACCTAAAAATTCGAAAAAAATCAGGGTGGTGCGCCTAGATGAAATCTAGGCCTCAAATATGTCGCATTCCGATATCTGCTCAAATAAACTTACTAATAGTATATTACTACTTTTTAGAAATTTACTGAAAAACCCCCTTGAATTCATCCTAGAAAATTTTGTATCAGCATAGACGACAATATTTTCTATATACATGTTAAATTTTGTGGAAATCTGGCAGTTAACGCCAAAGTTATAGCAGTTCAAACTTAGCAATTTCGCGCAAATTTACTGCTTCCAAAGCCAATGCAAATCAGATTGTTCGAGAAACGCTTCAAAAAAAATGTTCGAAAAATGCGTTCTTTGAAAATACTGGGACCGGACTTCTTTCGAGATTCAACCAAATTCACTTTTGGGTGAGAACGAGTTGATATCAAAACAAAACACAAAGATTAGTGTTAATTGATTAATTTTATTGCCCGCACAAAGCAGGATGAGAAAAAGAAACGAAAAAACGAAACGAGAACGTGACAACAGTAAAAAAGCGAATTGGACGTGAAAGATGATAATAACGTCAAGCGGAGATCTTGATAGAGAACCGCTGTAAATTTACACAAACAGTCAGCGCTAACGCAAAGATAAGATGAGATGAGAAGCGGGAGATTTGAACATTCTCCCCACCTTCTCCACCCGTTGGAGAAGTTTAACTTGATAAGACCTGAGGCTGAGAATCTCCCTCGGTGGTTGAGACTGGCAATAGTACCAATTTTGAAATTGGTCGCGTATATGTGGAGGTTGCAGTTTTGAGGGTTACCACTCGAGTGAGACCATCTTTGCCGGGGTGCGTTTGAATAACTCTGGCGAGCGGCCACTTTGATGGAGCATACCGCTCATCAGAGATGAGAACCAATGATCCTTCTTTGATGTTGTGATGCGATGTTTTCCATTTAGAAATGGACTGATGTGACTGCAGATATTCCGCTGACCAGCGTTCCCAGAAATATTGTAAACGTTCCTGGATCCGTTGGAAATGAGAGAGTCGAGAAGTCGGTACATCGGTGAGTGTAGGCTCAGGAATGGTATTGAGGGGAGGAACTCTAATGAAGTGTCCAAGCGTGAGGGCAGAGAGATCATCTGGGTCCTCAGTGAGAGCACTCAGCGGTCGTGAGTTGAGAACGGCTTCAAATTGTGCGAGGAACATCGAGAAGTCTTCGTAGGTGAGAAGCGTGTCAGCGATCGTTCGTTGCAGATGGTATTTTATGGATTTTACCGCTGCTTCCCACTTTCCACCCATATGTGGTGCTCCAGGTGGATTGAATTTCCACTGGGTCCCGTCATTTGCGAGAATTTGGCGCAAATGCTGCGATTTTTGTACACTGCTATTGAGAAGTTGCTGAAGAGTGACGTCAGCACCCTTGAAATTAGTACCGCAATCACTAGTGAGTGATTTGCAAATCCCACGGCGGCTAGTGAAGCGGCGAAATGCCTTGAGGAATCCTTCGGTGCTGTAATCCGTGACAGCCTCGAGGTGGACAGCAGATGTTGAGAGACATATGAAGACGACGATCCAGGCCTTGTAGGTTCGAGTTCCGCGTCCTTGATAATATTTGAGAGACACTGGTCCCGCGTAGTCAACTCCTGTATGCTCGAACACCAATGAGGGCTGTACTCGTTTCACAGGAAGTTGGCCCATTAACTGCTGAGCACGTATTCCTCGTATACGTGTGCAGGTGATGCATTTTTGGATGAATGATTTTATCGGAGCTCTGCCTCCGATGATCCAGCAGTATCTACGAATGTAATTCAGAGTGAGCTGTGTTCCTCCATGTAGAGTGCGAGAATGAGCATTGGCGATGATGAGATGTGACAGTACGCAGTCTTTCGGAAGTATAGGCGAATGTTTTCTATCTTCGTCAAGCTGAGAGTTCTGAAGTCGACCACCGACTCGTAAGAATCGAGTTTGGTCAATGCGAGCTGTCAGACGTGATAGTGCATGAGACTTGGGAAGAGGTTTGCCTTGGGAAAGGATACGAATTTCTGATGCGAAGTATCCTTGTTGTGTAATACGAATCCAGTGGGTGAGAGCCGCTTGCAAATCCGCTGGAGTGAGAGCCGAGATGCTGAGTTTGGAATCTGGTGTCCGTTTGAAGACTGCTACTGCACGTAGTAAAGTAGCAGTGACTCTGACAAGTTTTGTGAGAGTGCTGCATCGAGTCAAGAGATGATCCAAAGGCAAAGATGGAGTTGATGAAACGACATGTACTGCAGACGATCGCATTTCCATGTCTTCATGAGAGACATCAAGTGGTAAGAATGAAGGCCACTGGTGAGAAGGTTTGGTTAGCCAATCTCGACTTGACCACCATAGAGAGTGCTTCATGAGTTGAGAGGGGTTTAAACCCCGTGATGCGCAATCAGCTGGATTTTGCTTGGTGGAGATGAATTTCCACACTGCCGACGGTGAGATTTCATGAATGTCATGTACTCGATTCTTGACAAATTCCTTCCAACGGGTGGGATCACTGTTAATCCATGCGAGGGTGACCGATGAATCTGTCCACAAAGTAACTGGTACATTGATCAAGTTGAGAGCCTTTCGTGTGCGTGAGGATGAGCTTCGCGAGTAGTAATGCGGCAGATAATTCTAATCGTGGAATTGTGAGACGTTTGAGAGGGGCAACTCGAGTTTTTGCACAAACAAGAGTTACTTTTGATTGCTGATTTGGATGAGAAACTCTGATGTATACCGCTGCAGCCATTGCAGTTTGTGATGCGTCTGAAAATCCGTGTATCTCGACATGTGAGAGGTCAGATGTGAGATTGAGCCAGCGTGGAATTTTGAGGTTTGGGAGATGAACCAATTCACTCCTGAACGTCTTCCAACGATGAGTTATCTGAGGAGTTAGTGGGTCATCCCATCCAATCATTTCTAGCCATAAGTCCTGCATCAGAATTTTGGCTCGAACAATGACTGGTGAGATTAATCCAAGAGGATCAAACAACTGAGCTGTTTCTGACAGTATGATGCGTTTTGTGATGGCCGAAGTTTGAGATGTACGGCCTGTAAAAGTCAAAATGTCCGGAGAACATTTCCAGGACATTCCGAGAATTTTACACGTATACTCATCGAACTGGTGAGATGTATTGCTGCTTAGACTTGATGAGTTGACTTTACAGAACGATGGATGATTGCTTTTCTACTTCGCTACTGGAAAACACCCGGTGAGACAGAGCGCTTCAACCTGGAACGCGATTTCGTTGAGACGTGAGAGAGTATCAGCACCTCCGGTGATGTCGTCGACGTAGCTACCCTTTTCAAAAGGTTCGATTGCTAACGGGAACTTGTGGCCCTCGTCGCTGAGAAGTTGTTTAAGAACGCGACATGCTAAGTATGGTGCTGGCTTTGTACCATAAGTAACGGTTGTAAGATCGTACATTGCAGGCTCGCTGGTGCTTGATTGATGATCCGTCCAAAGTATTCTCTGGAACTTCCAGTCATCTGGATGAACATCTATTTGACGGAACATTTTGGTAATGTCCGTTGTAAAGATGAATTTGTGCTGCCTTACATACAGCAGTACATCGAAAATGTCTACTTGAAGTTTCGGACCGGTATGCAACGTATCATTGAGTGAAATTCCTGTGCTTGATTTACAGGACCCGTTGAATACGACCCTCAGCTTCGTGGTGAGACTATCTTCACGCAATACATCGTGGTGAGGAAGGTAAAAGCTCTCAGTAGGTGATGACTTATCTTCTGAGACTTTTTTCATGTGACCCAGCGATTCGTACTCTTTTAGAAAATCTGAGTACAACTTAAAGAACTCAGGCTGGTGAGAAATGCGTTTGATGAGCCTATTGAGCGATTTTTCTGCGATATGCTTCGTTTGTCCGAGTTGTGGAGCATTCGATTTGAAGGGTAGGCGCACCACATACCGACCTGTACTGTCGCGAGTATGTGTGCTCTGGAAATGTGCTTCACATTCTGCTTCTTCGACGCTGAGCGAATCCTCCCGATGAGACTAATGTCTGGAAATTCGGACATCCTACTACAAAATGATTTCCTCCGCAACAAGAACAGTAGTTCGATTTAAACGATAGCGTTGATTTGACCTCGGGTTTCGGCGATTGGTTGTCAACATCTGGCTGAGAAAGATTGCAGTTCGATTGATAATTCGCTGATGACTTAGATGTTGGCTTAAACTGCACAAATTGAGCAGAGTTCGAATGAGATGATCGCGCCACATGCACATGAGATGCTTTGGGAGATTGTTGTTTCCCAGTATTGATTCTTCCAGGCTGAGTCTTCTCTTTGCCTTTCTGAATCAGTCTACCTTCCATGGTTTCTAGTGCGCGTGCGCGGCACATTAGAAAATTAGTGAGTCGTTCTAATGCTGGATACTCTGTTGATGATCCCAGTGTGAGCTCCCAGTCCTCACGGGTTTGCAGATCCAGTCGATGAGTTATGAGATGTACCAGCAGCTGATCCCAATGTTGAACTGGCGATCCTAGCGCCTTAAGTGAATTGAGCACCTCGGTGACTGTGTTGATGACAGTGTTTAGTTCCTTTGAGGTCCTGGACGCCATCCTTGGAAGCGTAAATAGTCGATTCAACTGTGCAGAAATGAGAAGCCGCTTGTTCTCATATCTATTCTGCAAAGCTGTCCAGGCCGAATTAAACGCCTCATTAGTAATGGGAATTTTGGCGATGAGAGATGCAGCATTTCCTTGAACACTGGTTGTGAGGTAGTGCATTTTGTCAACCTCGGTGACACCCTGTTTCTCGACGACCGACAAAAATAGCGATTTGAATGACGGCCAATCGATGATATTACCAGAGAATTCTGGTGGCTTGATTGTCGGTAAGGGTGCACGCTGCTGTAGCGACTCTTGAAAAGAGGCTTTGAAGGTTGCTGAGGGATGAGAACGAGGCTCAAGCTCGTTTATGCGTGCCTTGAGAGCGGATTCCGCTTTGACGAACTGCACCTTGGCGTTTAAGAACCATTTGTCCTTAAAGTAAGGAATTTCTAGAGGCAGTTCGGCCTTCGAAGTCATGATATTCTCATGATCACGAGAGATTTTCTCCCAGGCATCGGAAACCATGGCCAATTTAGATTCAGCCTCGAAGATGGTAAGCTGAGCGATAGCACCGCTGTCCACTTCTGTGGTTATTTGCTCCACGTATTCCAAATTGTTGATTTGTTGGGCTATAATCAGCTTTGTAATAGCCATAGTTAACAGATGAGAAGACAATTAAAAGTTTATAAAACTGAGAATGTGAAATGTTCTTCGTATTGTAACACGCGCACTCACAGGATCGCACCACTGAATCTAAAATCGCACTTCACGGTGAATAGTTCGGAGTACTCGGCAATAACTCGAAGCTCAAAGCACAAACTACACTCCACACAGTTTTTTACAAAATGTAAATTTAAAGAAGCCCGTATCCGGCTCGACGGACCAAAAAATGTTCGAGAAACGCTTCAAAAACAATGTTCGAAAAATGCGTTCTTTGAAAATACTGGGACCGGACTTCTTTCGAGATTCAACCAAATTCACTTTTGGGTGAGAACGAGTTGATATCAAAACAAAACACAAAGATTAGTGTTAATTGATTAATTTTATTGCCCGTACAAAGCAGGATGAGAAAAAGAAACGAAAAAACGAAACGAGAACGTGAAAACAGTAAAAAAGCGAATTGCGCGTGAAAGATGATAATAAACGTCAAGCGGAGATCTTGATAGAGAACCGCTGTAAATTTACACAAACAGTCAGCGCTAACGCAGAGATAAGATGAGATGAGAAGCGGGAGATTTGAACACAGATGCTGACGTCATAATTACCCGGAATAATTGACATTCGCGTGGAATATTAAAGTTGCATTTATGCAGAATCTATTTATCCGCAGCTCTTCTTAAGGTTTTGTGTAAAACACTTATGTGAAATCTAATCTTCGAGAGATGTCCCATTCCGGTATCTGCTCAAATAAATTTGCTAATAGTATTTTATCAATTTTTAGAAATTGACCTAAAACCTCCCCTTAAGTTCATCCTAGGTGCACCAAATTTTGCACCCACATAGAGAACAGTCTCGTGCATAGACATGCTAAGTTCCATGAAAATCCAACTATTAGTGTCAAAGTTATAAAAGTTCAAACTTATCAATTTCGTGCTAATTAACAGCATTCTAAGCCATACAAATAAGATGCTGACGTCATAATTAACGAGAATAATTGAAATTCGAGTGAAATATTAAAATTCCATTCAAGAAGAATCTAATTCTCTCTAGCCCTTTTTTAAGGTTTTGTGTAAAGACAAAACCTTATTAAAATCGGTTTACCGTCTGTCTGTCTGTCTGTTTGTCTGTCTGTCTGTCTGTCCGTCTGTCTGTCTGTCTGTCTGTCTGTCCGTCACACGCATTTTTCTCGGAAATGGTTGCAGCGATTGACACCAAATTTGGTAGAAAGGTGGGAACTGTGAACGCTCACGCATACAGCGAGTTACATCCTTTTGCGATGAATTTAAGGGGGGGTCCCCATACATGCAAAAGAGGGGTGTAAATTTTTTTTTCATCAAATATAGTCATGTGGGGTATCAAATTAAAGGTCTCGGTTAATACTTTTCAAAGCCGGTCTTAGTTTTGACATTTGTTGGAAAGGTAGGGAGTGCGGGGGGTTGAAAGTGATCATTCCTTTAAGGGGGGCATTCTCAGAAACTACCTAACCGAAAAATCTGAAAAAAATCAGGAGGCTGCCACTATATGGTGCCTGGGCTCCGAAATACCTTCCATACTGATATCTGTATAAATAAAGTTAATAATAGTATATTACTATAATTTTGAGTAATTGACTTCAAAACCCCCCTTAAGTTCATCCTAGCACCACGAAATCTCGAGACAATATAAGGTATAAAATAGAGCAGGAGCTTACCAAGTTTGGTGGAAATCGCACTATTACTAACAAAGTTATAATACGTCAAAGTTGTTGCTTCTTTGCAAATTCAAGACTATGAATCTCAATATCATCAGAAAGTGGATATTCTCACATAATATATGCATATATACGTGCTACATACTAAGAAATACACAAAACCTTTCGTATCTGAAGCGTCCAGCTTCCGGTTTCCCGACTTTTTTTATATTTGATGTTGGTTAAATTGTTGGCATTTGCTAATAATATTAAACTGAGAGCGTGAAGCGCATGAAGTTGACCATTATCAACACAGGGCTTTCCATCAAAAGATTTATTTAAATTGCTTTCTAGAAAATAGAGGGCAATGGGATTTTTAACTATATTACACGGAGCTGTCGTGCACTCGTCGCTCCTCACATCTTTTTCTTTTTCTTCGGCCTTCAGTTCACAAGCGGGGTCGGCTCGTGGTAATCTTTTTCGTCATTTTATTTTATCAAATGCCTGATCAAGATGTAATCGCGAGACCTTTAAATCTCCATCCAGCGTATCAAGCCACCATTGTTTTGGCCGGCTTTTTGGTCGCTTCCCATTGCTTTCGATGTTCTGACCACTGCTAGTTATTGAATTCTCGTTAGCGTGAGTTACGTGACCACACCATCGAAAACGCCTCTCTTGCAATTTTTCCACAATCGATGCAAACCCATATCGATGGGGGATATTCTCACTTCAGACGTAATCAAAACGTGTCACGCCACCAGTGCAATGCAACATCTTCGCCCCCATTACCGCAAGATGCCGTTCATTGTCCTTTATAGTCGGCCAACACTCAGAACTATAGAGAGCGGCAGACGGACGACATTGCAGTAAATTTTAGATTTGGGACGTGCGCTGATACGTCGATCACGAAGAACACCAGTTGGGGAATGCCACTTCATCCAGGTTGTATTAATGCGTGAAACAATTTCATTACGCAGTTCTCCATTGGCTGATAGCATTGACTCGAGATATTTAAATCGCTGAGTTCTGGCAATGGCAGTAACCTGCCCTTCGAGATATTTAAATCGCTCTGTTCTGGCAATGGCAGTAACCTGCCCAGAACTGAGCGATTTCAATATCTCGGGTCAATGCTATAAGCCAATGGAAAACTACGTTATGCTCCTCACATAGGGAAGCACAAAACCTTTTATATCTGAAGAGTCAAGCTTTCGGTTTCCCGACTTGTTTATATTTGATGTTGGTTAAATTGTTGGCATTTGCTAATAATATTAAACTGAGAGCGTGAAACGTATGAAGTTGACCATTATCAACGCAGGGCTTTCCATCAAATGATTTATTTAAATCGCTTTCTAGAAAATAGAGGGCAATGGAATTTTTAACTATATTACACGGAGCTGTCGTGCACTCGTCGCTCATCACATCTTTTTCTTTTTCTTCGGCCTTCAGTTCATAAGCGGGGTCGGCTCGTGGTGATCGGTTTCGTCATTTTATTTTATCAAATGCCTGATCAGGATGTAATCGCGAGACCTTTAAATCCCCATCCAGCGTATCAAGCCACCATTTTTTTTTGGCCGGCTTTTTGGTTGCTTACCATTGCTTTCGATATACTGACCAATACTGATTATTGGATTCTCGTTAGCGTGAATTCTGTGACCACACCATCGAAAACGGCTCTCTTGCAGTTTTTCCACGATCGATGCAAACCCATATCGATGGGGGATATTCTCATTTCAGACGTAATCAAACCGTGTCACGCCACCAGTGCAATGCAACAATAATTAATTGGAATTCTTTCTGTTTGTTGTCCGTTAATTAAATAAATAAATAAATAAATAAAACATCTTCGTCCCCATTATCGCAAGACGCCGTTCATTATCCTTTATAGTCGGCCAACACTCAGAACTATAGAGAGCGGCAGACGGACGACATTGCAGTAAATTTTAGATTTAGCACATGCGCTGATACGTCAATCACAAAGAATCACTAGTTAGGGAATGCCACTTCATCCAGGTTGCATTAATCCGTGAAACAATTTCATTCCGCAATTCTCCATTGGCAGATAGCATTGACTTGACATATTTATATCGCTGAATTCTGGCAATGGCAGTAACCTGCCCAGAACTGAGCGATTTCAATATCTCGGGTCAATGCTATAAGCCAGTGGAGAACTACGTTATACTCCTCACATAGGGAAACACAAAACCTTTTATACCTGAAGCATCAAGCTTCCGGTTTCCCGACTTGTTTTAAGGAAGAAAATGATACCTGATCTGAAATTTTTATCTGATTTTGATTGAAGCTTAAATATTAATTACTTTATTTTACCAATGTATCATTTTTTTTCACATTTTTCGTTAGATAAGTTCTGAGAACGAGACCTGTTACACTTTTGGGGCACACATACTAATACTTTTTCTTCAGCCTTTGTCCCGTTCACAAGCAGGGGTCGGTTCGTCATGATCGGCTTCGCAATTTGGCTCTATCAAAGGCCTGATCTGGGTGCAACCTCGAGGCTTTTAAATCCCCATCCAGCGTATCAAGTCACCGTTGTTTCGGTCCGCCTTTTGGTCATTAACATCGACTTTGATGTTCAGACCAATCTTTGCAAGTGAATCCTCGTTAGCACGAATTGCATGACCATCGAAGACGACTCTCTCGCAATTTTGCACTGATCGGTGCAACCCCATAACAGTCGCGATATCCTCATTTCAGATGTGATTAAAAGGTGTCACGCCACTAGTCCAACGCAACATATTCGTCTCCATTACCGCAAGGCGCCGTTCATTGTCTTTTATAGTTGGCCAACAGTCAAAACCATAGAAGGAGGACAAGACGGACGACATTGCGGTAAATTTTTGATTTAAGACGTTCGTTAATACGTCGATCACAAAGAACACCAGTTGTAGGACGCCACTTCGTACCAGGCTGCTTTAATGCGTAAAGCAATTTTATAACGTAGTTCTCCATTGACTGATAGTGTTGACCCGAGGCAGTTCTGAGCAGATCACTGCCCGACTGATTGTTTCATGGGTATGGGTCGTCAAAAAATCAGTTTTGTTCAGATTCAATCTAAGACCGTGTTGCATGAGGCGATCATTCCATTTTTGGACAAATTGTAGGGCGCTTGACGTTGAATTTATTCAAAAATCTTCATGGTATAGAATAGTAACCGGATCGGACGGTAATTTGAACATTCTGCAGGACTATCTTTTTCTTTTCATATTGCAACAATAGTACTTTCTTGCCAGTCAAATGGTGTTCTTCCTTCCTGAATAACTCGATTAAAGAATTCACTGAGCCACAGTGTTGGGACCCAGCTTTTCGCTTTCCAGAGCTCAGATGCGATGTCGTCAGGTCCTGTGGCTTTCCCCCGATTTCATTCGTTTTTTGCCTCCTCGACTTCAATTGCGCTGACAGGTGAAACTGCTCTAAATTTCGGCAATAATTGTGGAAGCGCAGGATGAAATGATGAAATTCTTCAGTTGAAATCTGGTCGAAGTATTCTCGCCATCTATCCGTTGTGGCTTAACGGTTGGTAAGCAAAGTACCGTTCTTGTCATTAACGCAACAGAAGCGTTTGATATCTTGTAAAAGTTCATTACAGCTTTTAGCAAGCCGAATACAGATCTCTCCCGTCATAGCAAGTATTCTCGCCATCTATAGGTTGTGGTTCGGCGGTTGGTCAGCAAAGCACCGTGCTTGTCGTTAACGCAAAAGAAGTATTCGATATCCTGTGTGCGTTCGTTTCGGATTTTGGCAAATCAATACAGATCTCTCTCGCCATCCCGAGCGTCCATTTTATCGTAAAGATTTTTGTAATGGTCCGCTCGGGTAACAGTGATTGCTTTCTTTGCTTCCCGGTTGGCATTCTTATAAATTTGCCAATTGGCAAGTGTTTTATCGTTGAGAAATTTATGGTAGAGGCGTTTCTTTTGATGGGCTTTCATTTCAAAGCCAAGTATCTCGGTTGATGTACCGCTTACCTGACTTGGTGACCCTGCTTTGTGGATCGTGACTTTCATTTGGTTGCTACGATTCTTCCACATTCGCAATGGTTGATAATCGCATAAATGAGATCATTTCTTCTTTGATGCGCGACGGGCCGCGTTCCTCAGTGCTGTTTTATCGGTGGCTTAATTCAGAGCGGCAATCAATGGCAGATGTTGAGGTGCGATGGTCTCATAGGGAACGGTTTTGCAGTCAGTGACGGTGGTAAAATGTCGGCGTCTTATGAGAATATAGTCGATTTGCGTTTTACTGCTCCCACTATAAAATGTAGGAAGATGAGACAATCGTTTGATGAACGTTTGATGATGTATTCATAAGTACAAGGTCATGGGTATCCGCAAAATCGACTATACGCTCGCCACCCTCATTGCGCGCTTTCAAATAACCATATTCGGTGAAAAAAAAATTACATCCTCTCTTCACATGTATGGATTCATAGATCCCACGTTCTCATGAAGTCTATGGACAAAGTTACAGTGGGTTGAAATCTATTTTCAATGCAAAGCTACTCTCCAGTACTTCCCCCGTATTTTTGGAGCAGTTTTCTATTAAGATACTTCAGATGGGTTTTCCGTAATTTGTTAAGGAGAAGCAGGGGCAGTAGTAGACTTCTACGAGGTAAGCTAAAATCATTACAAGCAAACTCTCAACCTCAGTCAGTTTTGTTTCGGAGTTCTTTGAGTATGTGGCGGCAGCAATCGACAAATTCAATTCATAAGTCTGATTTTTCCTTTTCGAATGGGATCTAACACCTATGAATAATATTATTATGACTTACAAATGAACAAATGAGCGAATTAAAAAATGCTCATGAAATTGTTAAATATATTGTAAAATAATGGGTTGACAACCAATTACAAAAGAAAAAGTCTAATTAGCTAGAAAAGAAAGCAAACAAGTTAGATTAGATAGATATAGATAGAGATGTTTCAGAAAGTAATTCCGTTTACTGTCTGTCTGCCACATACAATTTGTTCGAAACATTGGTATTTATTATCTCGAAAGTCGGTTAGATTTTGGTAATATCGCCCCTACATCCAGTGGTTGCAACTAGCTACGACAGTTTCCTCTGGGAATATGGCCAACGAAATAAAAACGTCTACCGAATAGTACTCTGAGGTCTTAAAAAGCGTAAACTTGAAGACATTCCCAGAAACTACAAAGGTCCACTAGCTGGGCGAATTCAAATTCTTCTGACCACATTACTGTTTGCCACTCTTTACCTGGAGCCTTACCTTAGTGGAGTGTAGAGTATCCATCACACTTAATGCTGTGCAAGTGATAAGTGTTTCTCCTGTTGTCGCTAAAAGAGCCAGAATTGAAACCAGAGAGAAACAATCGGCCTTACAAGACTTTTTTGAAGAAACGGAGGGTACTCTCTATGGACCAGGTATGGCAGATTAATGGTGAGTTAAAATTTTACTGTTGATAATCACATTTAAATTTTCAAATGCGTTTTTCTCAAAACTGCAACTTGAAAATCGGCTGCCACCATAGCTCAAAATCTATCTCACCAAATTCTTCCAAATTTTCACGACTTCTTTAATACATATTTCTACGGTTTGCAAACTAGGATAATTGCAATCGGACGGGTTCTTTTTTTTATTCATAAAAAAAGCCATAAAAAAACACCAAAATCCAAAAAATTAAATTTAAAAGCCCACCCAAAATTTACTTTTTAATATTTTCTAATTATCCTAGTTTGCGGACCGTGGAATATTGGCCACATTAAAATAGCGTATAGTTTTTTTGCTCAGATGAGCACAGCGCCCTCCAGCGTGGCAGCAGAAAAATACCTTTTTTTGGAGATGGGTGCATAAATTAACACGTATTCCGAAAACTAGCTATCAATCTGAAAAATTTATCACATATAGTAGAGATATCAATAAACACATGGTGAAAAAATCACGTTTCTACCTTTATCCAGTCCTCCAAAATATTTTTTCAAAAAAAGGCAAAAAAAACGCCTTCACATGGGATGACCCCCTTAAGTTATAGCAAATAGAAAAACACGTGCCATGCCAACGTGCAAACTGAAAACATTAAACGCGTTTTTCTCGAAACTACTACTTCTAATTTAATTTGGACAAAAGAGAAGAATATATGAAAGATAAGAGCCCTTTAGGTAATTTTGGCTGACATAGCTATTATCTCTGCCAATTTTGTAGCTGTTCATCCATTGCTGTAATACTGTGATCAGCTCTTTATAACCCCTTCCTTTTCTAACGAGCCGTATTTTGTCCACAAGGCCATCTTTTTGTTGATCTGTGACAAAGACAATTATACTAATATAAACGTTTTGTTTTGTTCATCTAAAAAGCAATTTTCTCATAAAAACCGTTTCTTCACTTTATTCAATCTTTTGATGGCTCCCGCTAGAGCGTGAAGGCATCGGTGTTAAATACTTGAAAGATATCAATGGTGGCAAACTAATAATTCTCATTCTCCCATTTTTGTAAATGCCTGGCCTGCTTTCACTAGCATTGGTTCGCTGTCACTCCAAGGCTTCATTGATTACTAGTCTATTTCCTTGCCCGTATGACGTACCTTTCCTAACTTCAGTTCTTACTTGCTTTTGTTAAAAAAAAGGTTCCAACTTATCCTTTCGCCAAGAGAAATTTAATATAGGACAACTTTATACGTTATATAAATGTACGTTTCTTACTTACTCAACTGTAAAGCACCGAGCATCCGCGCAGCCACTTTTCCCCCACTTTCATTAAAGAAATAATGTGTAACAACAAAGCCTCGCTAAAATTAGTTTACTGTCTGTCTGCCTATCCAACCGTTCCAAAGCAGTGCATCGTGAGGCTAGCCCAGGCTCGTTATGACTCTCCCCCCTCTTGCCTTCTTTTCAAGTCCTTTTGCCTTGGTTGCTCATTAATAATTGACAACGCCATTTTATTTCATCTCAATCCTTAAGAATTGTATTACTAGATCGGAGTATAATTTCACGTAAATTCCTCTTTCGTGTCCAGAATGATGCGGTATATCCACCAGTTTATGACTCGCCCCTTCCTCTTTTGCCGTTCTGTAATAGATTTCGAACGTGCCAACTGCCGTCGAAATGCGCAGCCAGGCCATACCTTTTACTGGTGGGCTGAAGAGTTCGTAGACTACCACAGAAATGACGCTGCTAGTATCAAATCCATATGATTTTTAGTTAACCCTGAACTTCAAAAGACACATGTTCAAATTTAACAGCAGAGCTAGAGCATTTTGAATGAACTTTTGTTAGTTTGAAGAAAATGGATAAAAGGGAATAGGAATAAATCGTTGCTTCAATTTCAATTTTATCGCTTTTATCTAAGTAGATTTCATTTTAAACGGACTTGGTTATTTATTTATAAATATAGAAGGGCACAAGTTATGGATTTTAGGAAGAAATCGACTTCTTTTATTAAGGTTTTGTGTTTTTTATTAACATTGCAACCGAAAAATGTGAACGAAAATAAAAAGCTACCACAATACGGTGCCTGGGGCTCCAGAATACTCTCCATACTAATAACTGTTAGTAATTGGCTTGAAAAACCCCCATAATTTCATCCTAGAATCATGAAATTTTGCAACAATATAGTTATAATATAGAACATGATCCCATTAAGTTCTTCTGTGCAAATTCAAGGCTGTGAATGTCAGTATCACGCGAAGTATTCTCAGCTAATATATGCATATACATTATGTGCTAACTACTAGTACGCCAAATGTCCACCCAAATGTTTTTGTGAAAGAAATACACAAAACCTCTTACACCCGAAGAGTACAGCTTCCGGTTTCACGACTTGTTTAAATTCTTTAGATTTTTGCTTTTTGACGGAAAAAATAAAGTTGAAGCCAAGGCATGGCATGATAAACATTATTCGGACTACCAGGCACCTGCTAAATCAACTGTTGGGAAATGGCTTGCTAAGTCTAAACGAGCCGAAATGAGCGCCGAGGACGATGCACGCAGTGGACGCCCCAAAGAAGCTGTGATAATGGACAAAACTTAGCTCCATTATTTCACACCACAATCAAAACGATAGTCATCGGAGTTGACTGCATGTACTGAACTGGCTCCAAAGCGTGGAAAGACGCAATATTTTAGGATGTGCATCGTGTAATATTCATCGACTATCTTGAGAAGGGAAAACCATAAACAGCGACTATTATATAGCGTTATTGGAACGGTTGAAGGATGAAATCGAAGAAAACCTGCCCCATTTGAAGGGAAAGAAAGTGCTGTTTCATCAAGACAAGGCACCGAAACTGACTCCTATTTTGAAGCTAAAGACAAATCGTCCTATTAAAATGGTATCGAAAATTTTTAAGATGGCTATAATCATTGTATCGCCCTCGAACGCAACTATATTGCATGATAAAATCAAATTTTATAAAAAAAACTGTTTTCTTATGTTAGCCTACGAACCTTTTAGCCTAACTAGTAAGGGAAAATGTACATATGCAGACTGTACAATGGAAGACATGATCTGTATAGTTTGAGGCGCTGGGCGATCTAATTTCTACTATATATTTCGAAAATATCAATGGAGAACCTCTTAAGTTCTCCCAAGAATTATTTGATTTTTCATTAACATACGCGATAATATGGAAAGTTTGGTGGAAATCGTACTATTATTGGCGAAGTTGCAGTGGATCAAAAGTCAAGACCGTAACAGTACACTGTAGGAGGCAACGTGGTCAGCATTGCACTCGCCCGAGATTATTACCTTGATTTGACTCAACAAATCCCTCTGTCCCCAACGAGATTTGAACCGTCGCCCTCCGCTGCGACAGCCCAACGCTTTAAGGGGGTCATCACGTGTATCGGATTCGCGGAATCGAATTTTTTTTTGGCATTAATTGTATCTAGATATAGTGTAGAATATATGGGTAAACTAATTTTGTGATATTCGGAGTCGTTCGTAAATTATAGTGTTAAACACGTGGTAAGTCACATGCCAGATTTATGTCGACCGCCGTAATATATCTCGTATTTATCGATCCCAATGACGTTCGAATGACTTCGCTAAAAGGGCAAAAATTTAAGCCAAGGCTGTACATGTGTTTCTTGAAGAAACCTAAGGTTTATGGATTAGGTATAGCAGATTAATGGTCAGTTAAGGTTTTATGGTTAAAAATCGCATTCTACTTTTTAAATGCGTTTATCTCGAAACTGTATTGAAAATCGGCTGCCACCATAGTCCAAAATCTATCCAACGAAATTCTTTGAAATTTTTATGACTTATGCAGAACATATTTCTACGGTCTGCAAACTAGGATGATTGCGATTCATTCAGTAATTTTTTTTTATTCATTAAAGAAGCCGTGAAAAAACACCAAAATTCGCAAAAAAAAAAGTTTAACACGCCACCAAAATTTAAGCTTTTAATATTTTTTAATAATCCTATTTTGCGGACTGTAGTTAAGTCTGCACATTAAAATGCCGTTTACTTTTTTTCTTTAAGATGATTACAGCGCCCTTTTTGGAGATGGGTGTATAAATTGCGCTGTATTTCAATAACCAACTATGCGATTGGAGTGAAAAAACTACTATGCATGCTCCATGTATCAGTAAATTTATGGTGAAAGATTCGTATTTGTATCTTTATCCAGTTCTTCACAAAAAATTTCTAAAAAAAACGCCTTCACACGGCCCTTTAACTACTTGAGCCATTCGAACAAAAAAATTAAAATTATTACTTTTCCTAATTTAATGCTAGCGACAGTGCAATGGGTTTATTTTTTTATTTCTATCCACTTGTTTTAGTCTGCCCATCATGGCAGTATATTTGATTATGTACAATAATTTACTCACAACAATACTTCATCATCGAATTTGATTAAAACTATCCACAGACAGTCACGCAAGCTCTTATCTGCAATTATGAAAGTGGGCATGAGTTTTTTCCGAATAGAAATACACCATCAATTATAAGGCATTTAGATTTGCTTTTCTGAAGATTTTTATCAATAAGATCTTCAAAGTTTTTAAGCGACACCTGATTATAGTACATACATAGCAACCGCACAACGTTCATTTTTTTAAATTTCCTTTGTTGAATTTGATATGCCGCATTTCGGTGACCTTCTAATGAGTTGCATCTTTTTCAGGTTACTGTACTAAGTCCATATGAGGTATCGTTGAAGATAACTCACTATAAATTAGATGGGCTGGAAAAACTTAAAAGTAAGTGTAAAATATCATATGTTGATTTATTATTATGACATAGATAGCTAGGAGTTGTAAGTTCTGTCAATAGTTCAAGAAGGAAAGAAGGAAACAAGTTTTGTACTTAAAATTCACATAGAATGTTATTTAGACAATTAAAATATGCTAAAAAATGATTGGAAATGACCCCCGGCCTTAAACATTTCGGCAACTCGTTGACCGAGTCACGCAGCACCTTTAAGGCAATTTCTCACACCGCTTTGACGATAGTTCTCGTAAAGGGGGTAAGACCTCTTCCTAATGGAGATAGTTCTCCATGTTTATAGAAAATCCACAATTGCAGAGCACCACTTGTATTTATTTATTTCAAATGTTGAACAAACAAAGAATTTCCAAAAAATATTGTAGGTACATTCAAAAAGAGCGAGAATTGTGGAAAAATTACAGCACGTAAAGGTAGTATCAACTAATAAGTACGGAGGATTACGCTCCAAACAATTGTATGCTCGTAGCATTTTTGACTCGAGGAGTGAAAATAGTATTAAAGTTACGCAAAAAGGCTGGCTGGCTGCGGATGTCTTATGGCGCATGTCGTACATGTGTCTTAGGGGTCAAACAGCTCTCCAACCCCGGTTTCATTTAAAAATTTTAATATTCATCAGCCCATCATTGCCATAGACCAACCCTAGATGATCAACTTGCCCAAATTTTGCCCAAATTCAACATTACCTGGTATGCGGCATTCTTCCGTTCCGTTGCTAGCTTACATTCATCGTCAAACCAGCCGTTCCGACTTTTTTGTGGCTGGGGCCAAGTATCTTTGTGGCCGTATCAACGATAACGTTCTTCAGATGGTTTTGGTGATGTTGATGCTTCATCTCCAGGATCTCTGTTGACTACGGTTATTGCGGCATCCATTTCCGTCTTATATGTGTCGCGGAGGGCTGTATTGTGAATGGCTTCAGTATTCGCTCTCACCTGATTGTCTGAGGGGATGCTGGGTGGTGTCGCAATTTGAGCTCGGTGCACCGTGCTAACGAAATAGTGGTCCAAGTCTATATTGGCCCCCTTATATGTTCTGACATTCATCAAGGCTGAGAGGTGACTTATATTTTCAAAGCCGATGACAGCAGGTTTCACTTTTTGCCTGACTAAGAAACCTACTCCGTGCACATGGTTTACTGGATGGCCGCTGTAATATATGGTGTAGTGGCTCTTCTCCAGGAAACCGGTCCCTGTCTCTCGTATCTCTTGCAACGCTGTTACATCAGCCCTATATTGGGACAGGATATCGGCTAGCTGCTCAGCAGCATTCGTTCTGTACAGGGAGCGCACATTCCATGAGAAAATGCGCAAATCGGTAATCCGTTGTCGTTGTCGGGTTCGTCGTTGTAAAATCTACCCTGTCCAAGACTCCTTTCGTGGCTTCGTAACATCGGTTTTCCGTGTAGGATTGTCAGCCCTACCCAATCCCCAACCTGGAGGGCCAATTGGTACATTTTGTCCTGTTTTTAGGCGCGGGAGACTCGCCTTCATCCTTCTTTGTCTGCAGTTTTCATAAAGAAAGAGCTCCCAGCGGTCACCACGTGGAGGTGGACATAGAGTTTGGTAGTGGAGCTGTTGATGTTGGTTCAGCAGGCGTTTACCAGGTTTTATGTTCCATCGTGGGTACCAATCCGCATTGCGCCCTGGGATCTATACTACCCTTTGACCGCCGAATAAAAAATATATAGAGAAAACAGAGGGCGGAAGATAACCAATAAGAAGAAACTACATGGTGGGAAGCCGTGAGTTGATGAACTCGAATCGGCTAGCTACCGTTTACTGCTGCTTTGCAGTAAAATATCTGAAACAAAATGAAGGGAATCTTTGCAACACTTCTCCAGTTACCAATTAAGCATTGCATTTTTTATCGGGAAATGATATGTGCTTCCTTCCAGTTGTCTGAAAAGTACCCATAGATAAACTTTTACTAAAAATTAATGAAAAGTTTACGTGAAAAAACACTTAGGAATATCGTCAAGTGCAGAATATTAATGAGTGAAACGCAAAGCAGTCGAAGAACAGGAGATTTGGACACGAGATCAGAAGGACTTAAACTTCCGTCACTTAAGAAAAAGTGTTCTTGATCAAGGTTTTTGTGGGCGAACTTAAGGCTTTAAAGTCGGCTAAATCAATCAACTGCACATCAATGAAGGCAAGACGAAATGTATGGTGGCAGTGTCAATAACAAAACCAAAAAACGAACAAAATCAAATTTCACTGGCTAAACGAGAGCAATAAAGGCAGGAGATCACAACCGATAACAGCTACAACGATGAAGTCCATGTGCGGTTATTCGCGGCCAAAAGGTCTCCCCTTAGGGTCAAAGCTCTTACTGTGTAAGACAACTATCTTGCCAACGCTCATATATACCTTGGAGACTTGGGTAGCAAGAAAAAATCCGAACACTTGGATTCGTTCGAGAGGAATCCTCCGAAAAATTTTTGGCCCCCTACAAGAGGATCGACGACTCTGACGCGATACTTTGACCATCTAGTTATAGATGAAATTCGGCTCAATAGGTTACGGGCGGGTCATTTTATCCGTATGGAAAGTCTGTAAGCGCAATATCTATGGAGGTAGAAAAAGATGACGGAGCAGACCCTGCCTCAGATGGAGCAGGAGTGTAGGTCTCAGATACGATATCCAATTGGTGAACCTCGGCGCAAAAACCGGAATGTCTGGAGTTTCTTAATAAGGCAGGCTTAGACCGCATACCGGTTGTTGCGCAGTTGATGATGATGATAAATCAACTGGATTTTCTGGATGATGAAATTTTGACCGAGTACTGTTTTTCCCACGTAATGAATTATAAATTACCATTGCGAACCAAAGTGGATATCTATGCAGCTCACCACGTGCCATTGGTGAAAACAAAGCATAGACCAAGTTTACCCAAGCGGCCACAAACCGCTACGATATCCTGGTTGCATGAAGAATTTTGGCTGTTGCAGTCCAATTAACCTAGTAAAGAAACTTATTTAGGGCTCTTTCGGCTCCAAAGAAGTTGAACTTCGAAATGTTATGCATCCTTTGTACGACAAATATGGCAGACTGCCTTAAAAGGGGGATATTGAGCATCAATCCTAAGATTAACCAAGTTGCTGGGAAATAAAAAGAGGCGATCATGAGAAATGTTGAAAAATAGATCATGCAGGTATGTATTTTGTTGTGTAGGACGTTAAATTGTAAGGCGGGGCTAGAATTTACGAATGTTGTACGAGCTAGAAAATAAGGAGTGATATATTTGGCAGGACTCGTTGACTGGTAAAAGTAAACCATTCAATTGGTGTAAAATTCAAATGCTCACAGAGAACGGAAGGCTGATTGGGATATTTAGTCTAGAAAAGATGCACCACTGTATGCAGAACGTGTTCGAGAGCGGAGGGAATTCTAAATGGAACGCAGTCTGAAAGTTAAATGCTTAGAAGGTTATGGGGACGATGGAAATATGGTACGTCATGGAAACTAAACTCTCTCAATGAGTTCACCAGAAGTTTGCGCATCACGACTGCACGAAAAATTAAATATTAATAGCAATAATCTGTGGCACGACAATCCAATTGAATCAAGACGGTAGCCCACCACTGAGTTATCAGAGACAAGAGGATTGAATACCTATCGAAAATCCTTGAATTGAGCCTGTCTACTGATAGATATACTTCGCTTTTCGAATTAGCTATTAACTTTGACACTAGTTGCAAAGGGGAAAAAGCGTAAGTCTGAAAAGTAACAATTACTTCAAGGACCCATTTTCAGAAACTACCTACCGGAAAAATCTGAAAAAAATTATGATGACTCATGGACGTAGTATGTACCTCAGGTACTCCCCACTACGATATCAGCTCAATTATAGTTGATAATAGTACCTATATTTCGTCGCCACAATTACGGGCCTTTTTCATACACTAGGAACTTCATCGTCGCATTATTCATGTTCTACTGACTCGTTCGTACGTAACGCTTGCAGTGTTACTAGTTATCGCCCATTCATATTTCCCGATTTGCAGCGTGTTGCATTTCATTGACAGAACTCATGGCTATATTAGCTATACACATGACCGTAGTAATGAAATTCGCACTTATTGGTATATGCATACAAGTATATTTTCTTCCAAGGAAACTTCAGAAGCCACCAGAACCTGCAAGTGGACGAATATACAGCCCTTCTCCAGCTGTATGAGGAAGGATTAGCTACCACCAAAGCGGTAATCAACCATGACAGTTTCAAAAAGCTAATTTCAGCACCATTGCATATAGACGTTATTATTTTGGACTATGATTATAACGACGCTTTACTGGGTAAGTGTGAAATAAATTTTGTATGCTCAGGTTTTCGCTAACATCGGATTTGTTCTTCCCCGTACTATAGCCATAGCACATCGATTCAAGTGTCCGATTTTCATATTAGCTATCGACACTCCGAGTCTAACTTTAAAACGAATAATTAATCCTGGATATCCAGTTACGAACTTAATCTTCCAACAGCCGATTGCTGACATTGGGGTATCAAATGCGTTGTGGGATGTTATGGCTAACATGTATGAAAAATTCATCGTGAATTTTTACTATGCAAATCATCAGGTAAATTCTACACTGCTGAAGGCTTGGAACAAAGCAATAAACACACTTTGATGCCTAATTCATCGACATATGCCTTAGAAGTGAACAAAATAATTTCAATTTATGTTTATCGTTTTTAGGAAACATTATACCAGAAGATTATCAGTGGACTAGCGACGCCATCGAAAGAAGAGCCTTCAAACCGAATTGCCAAAATGTTTACCAGCACTTTATCGCCACCGTTTCTAACAACTAATAAACTCGTAAATCTAATTTCCTTACATATTCCCGAGAAGCGAATATCTGAGTATTTCGTAGCAGATCCTCTGGATCGATTTATCCACTCAACCGATGAAGGGTGTATATACGTCTCGCTCGGAGCGGATACAGATCCGGCTACTTTGCCCAAGAACAGGATTTACACAATGTTCCAAGTATTCCATAGCCGACCGGAAAAAATCATCTGGGCTTGGAACGGCAATACGACAAATTTCGCAGGTTCGAATAAATTCTTCGTCAGTAGCTGGATGCCGCAGGATGATATCTTCGGCCACAGAAATATTCGGGCTTTCGTAACGAATGGCGGTTCATTAAGTATGCAGGAAGCGATTTATCATGGAATACCAACGATTGGTATCCCACTTACATATCAACAGCGAGACAATGTAGACTTGATGGTGGCGAAAGGCCTTGGGGTCAAAGTGGAAATGTCTAACTTGACCATAGAATCCTTTATGTGGGCATTGAATGAAGTAATCGACAACAACAGGTAATACTCATTTCACTGGGAGCGAAAAGCAAATTATTTTTCTTGTTCACTTTTTTAGTTTTAAATATAAGGAACGATTAGCTTTTGAAGCAGATCTTATGGAGAATCAGCTGAAGAGCCCAATGGAAACCGTTAAATATTGGATCAAATACTTCCATCAGTATCGATATGAGGACGTTATTAGTAATACTAGATTGTCTGTGATTGACTATTACCTGTCTGACATATATTTACTTGTATTCCTTTTAATTTTTCTTTTCTTAGTCATTGCTGTGATAAGTTACATTAAACTGTACAGAATTGCATCACGATATTTTGTTCAGCGAAAATATAAATATTATTAAATCTTGTGCTCTAGCTAATTATTATAGCCGTAATTGCCGCAGAATCATATTGAACATTGTAATATAGTTAGGAAGTACAGAAGTTCTGTTGCTCCTATTACATAATGGTGTCTAATATTCTAAATGTAATCTTACCTACGCAATTTGTCGGTTTGAAACAAAATATTTAATGAAGAGGCAAAGGGATGTAGATGAAGCTTTCATTCCGAGAGTGGAATTCAAGGAAAGCACACAAACTTAAGAATTAAATATTGTAGGAGGTATTTGCCGACGCTTTCGCTTGCCAAAATAGAGGCTCATCAGACGATATCTCACCTCTGCACGGAGGAGAGATTGAAACCGTTGGAAGCATTCAGCTTCCTTGAACTTGAAAATCTCTTCTGCACTCCCTTCTCCCTTTCCCTGCTCGCAATATGCGGTCGTACACCATCGCACTGCATCGCACCCTAGACCAACACTGCAACGCTCCCGCGAGGACTTCGAAGTAGGAATTCCATGATTTCTCATTGAATTTGTAAAGAAAAGCCCTTTCATATTTCGGAAAACGTGGTTTCTAAATAAACGCCTACAAAGTTTCAGAAAATTCGGAATGAGAAACCTTACTATAGTATAGTATAAATTCAGTTTTTTAATGACGTCCAGAGAATAAAACGAAAGAATAATTGAGCAAATCGAATCATAGCTGGCCGAGCAATCTCAATAGGTATTCGGAAAAACCTACCGTTACAAGAAACCAGACATATAGCACAAATTAATGGAGTAAGTAGTTCCTGAAATATCGGTATATGCAAATAAAATTAATAATAACTAGCGAAAAAACAAAAACGGTTTAATTATTTCAAATAATTTAATCGCTAGAAACACCGCAAGATTACAGTAAGTTAAAAAAAGTTTTAATGGAATTCATCTGAAAAATGTGCTGTTTCTAAGGTTTTGTGAAAAACAGAACCTTTTTTTTGTCTGTCTGCCCAACACACTTTTCTCTAAAGCCGCTAAACCGATCCGAACGAAATTTGGTGAGCATATGGGAACTATGAAATCCCACGCATACAGTGAATGGCATATATTATATTTACGTGCAGTTTAAAGGGGGTCCCAATACATGTAAAGGGGAGATGTAAAAATTCTTTTCATCAACTATAACCATGTGGGGTATCAAATGAAATGTCTCGATTAGTACTTTCTGAATTTAATATTAACTATGTCGTGAATTGTAAAGTGCGTGAATAAAGAGTCAAAATGTATACACTTAAAGTGAGGCAGGACTCATTTTCGGAAACTACCAACACAAAACCCCGAAAAAATCCGAAAGATGCACTAATATGAAATTTAGGCCTGAAAATATGTCCCCATCTGCTCAAACAAACCTACTAATAGTATATTACAGGCTTTCAGAAATTGACTGAAAAAAATTCCTTAAGTTCGCATGAAAATCTGATTATTAGTATCAAAGTTGTAGCAGTTCAAACTTATCAATTTCGTGCGAACTTACCGCATCCTAAGCCATACAAACAAGATGCCGACGTCATAATTAACGAGAATAATTGTCATTCGAGTGAAATACTAAAATTTCATTCATGATAAATCTACTTCTTCTCAGCCCTTTTTAAGGTTTTATGTAAAACAAAACCTAATTAAAATCGATTCACTGTCTGTCTGTCTGTCACACGCACTTTTCTCCAAAATGGATAGCCTATCCGAACAAAATTTCCCCAGCCCAAGTTTTGTGTAAAGTAAAACCTTATTAAAATCGGTTGATTATCTGTCTGTCCGTCACGCGCATTTTTCTCGGAGATGGTTATTGCGATTGACACCAAATTTGGTATAAAGGTGGAACTGTGAACGCACACGCATACAGTGAGTTTCATCCTTTTACATCGAATTTAAGGAGGGTCCTCATACATGCAAAAAGGGGTGTATATTTTTTTTTCACCAAATATAGCCATGTGGGGTATCAAATGAAAGGTCTCGATCTGGTCTAAGTTTTGACATTTGTTTAAAAAGTGAGGATTGGGGGAGGGGGGGGGGGTTGGGTCGAAAGTGATCATCTCTTTAATGAAACCAATCTCACATAATTTGAAAAAAATCAAGATACTGCCTCTATATGGTGCCTAGGCTCCGAAATACCCTCCATACCGATATCCTTTCAAATAAAGTTAATAATATATTACTAAAATTTTTAGTAATTGGCTGGAAAACCCCCTTAACTTCACCCTAGAAGTAAGATATGCAAATGCATGAAATACACACTCAAATGTCTTTATATAAGAAATACACAAACCCTTTCGTACCTGAAGCGTGCAGCTTTTTTCCGACTTGTTTTTTTTTTCTACTTCTTGTTATAACACTTTCCATTATTAGTCTTTTTATTGAATTTACTAGTCTTGAGAAGTATAATCTCATTTTTATCAAATTTTCATTAGGAGGCAACTTCTAGCATTGTTAGAGTCTCATACATGTGCCCTCCAGCATAACTGCGGTTACATAAAGTCACCCATAGATTTCCTACGGAGTTTTAGTCAAGACTAATAGCCGGTCATTTCAACATTTTCAACACCAAAAGAATTGTAGTCTATTTCAAAACATTGTCTTGTTGGAATGTGCAGTCTAAACCCCATGGAACACAATAATAGCTAGAGTCCGTTATAAAACAAATTGAACGCCTCCTGCGATATTCAAAAGCAGCCCAAACAATGGTATGGGTGGTTTCATTAATGGTTTTTCTTAAAAGCTCTAGCAGCTTGATCATAGCTTGGCAGATAGAATATGCATTCAATCTGGGAGAAAAAACACTCCTATGTTTTGCTTTGCTGAAATGTACTTTATTGCCAAAATTCTTTTGCTAATAATAAGAAACATACAAATCTTTTCAATTTTTTTTTTCGCCGACCAACTTTTAATGAAAGCAAGTCGGGAAAGCGGAAGTTTGACGCTTCATGTATAAAAGGATTTTGTTTTTTCCCTATGTGAGGAGCATAACTGTAGTTCTCCATTGGCTTATAGCATTGACCCGAGATATTGAAATCGCTCAGTTCTGGGCAAGTTACTGCAATTGCCAGAACTGAGCAATTTAAATATTTCGATGGGCAGGGTTACTGCCATTGCCAGAACTCAGGCGATTTAAATATCTCGAGTCAATGCTATCTGCCAATGGAGAACTGCGTAATGAAATTGTTTCACGCATTAACGCAACCTGGATGAAGTGGAATTCCCCAACTGGTGTTCTTTGTGATCGACGTATCAGCGCACGTCCCAAATCTAAAATTTACCACAATGTCGTCCGTCTGCCACTCTCTATAGTTCTGAGTGTTAGGCCCGACTATAAAAGGCAATGAATGGCGTTTTGCAGGATGAATTTAAGGGGGGTTTTCCACTAAATTTCTAAAAAGTGGTAATATACCATTAGTAAGATATCGGATATCGGAATGGGACATATTTTGAGGCCTAGATTTCATCTAGATACACCACCCTGATTTTTTTCGGAGTTTTAGGTTGGGTAGTTTCCGAAAATGAGTCCTGTCTCACTTTAAGTGCAGTATATTTTGACTCCTTACTCACGAACTTTGCAACTCACGCCACAACTAATTGCCAGTTCCGAAAAGTAAAATCGAGACCTTTAATTTAATTCCCTACGCAACTATATCCGGTGAAAAAAATTTTTTGAATCCCCTTTTGCATGTATGGGGAGCCCCTCTTTAAACTCCACCTAAATTTATGCCACTCACTGCATGCGTGGGATTTCATATTTCCCATCTGTCCACCAAATTTCGTTCGAATTAGTTTAGCGGTTTGGAGAAAAATGCGTGTGACTAGACAGACATTGAATCGATTTTAATAAGGTTTTGTTTTACACAAAACCTTGAAAAGGTCGAAAGTGTATTGAAAATTTTGCCGTTTGGCCTGGCGAAATTCTTTCACATTGCACCGTGAACGTTATTTAAACGACACTGCGATCACGTGTTTGTAAATACCGTTAATTATGGTTAAGAGGGCCAGTTCATTTTAAATGTTTAGTGTAAAACAAAACCTTATTATTCACACTTCACCGTCTGCCTACCGGATATACGCAGAACACTACACCGATTTAAACGTAATTTGGTGGACATACGGGAAGTTTAAAATCCCACTCATACAGTGAATGACATGAATTTATGCGGAGTTTAAAAGGGGGCACGCGAAACATGCATGAGGGGATGTAAAAGTTGTGGAGTTAATTTTACGTAAATTGTAAAATATGGGAAACCGGAAGCTGGGCGCTACCGGTATGAAACGTTTTGGGTATTTCTTATATAAATGACATTTGAGTGTACATTTGCCTCATTTGTACGTAGCACGTAATATTTTAGAGTATTCGCTTTCAGGTGATATTGACATCCATAGTCTTGAATTTGCAAAGAAGCGACAACTTTTATCTATTGGTAGGCTCATTCTCTACGTTATAGCCTAAATCACTGCAAAATTTCGTGGTACCTGGATGAACTTAAGGGGGGTTGTGCAGTCAATTACTAGAAATTATAATAATATACTATTGTTAACTTTATTTGAACTGATATTGGCATGGAAGGTATTTCGGAGCCTAGGTACCATACAGTGGCAGCCTCTTGATTTTTTTCTTTCCTTTTTCTTTCCTTTTCTGTCCTCTTCCCCACGAAACCACAAAAAATATTTCGTCGCAGGGTGGATAAGATTCTAGCCTCTTCATCCATTGCATTCCTAACCGCGACTTTCCCGCCTCCTCTGCCCCTCTTAATCTGCACTGATTGGTGCACTTTTCCAATTATAGTTTCCGGTGCTAGTGTTCCACCCAATGTTTCCTCTAGACTCTTCCTTACCTCACCCAATCTAGGACAATGGAATAAAACATGCTCCGAGTCTTCCGTAATACCGTTGTAGCTGGTACAGTTGGGGGAGCTCTCCAGTTTAAACCTATAGAGGTCTTTACTGTAACCGCAATGTCCCGTGAGAAACTGCGTGAGATCATAATTTATCTCACCACAGGTTCTCTGAGTCTACACTTTGATGCTGGAAATCAATCTGTCGGTCCATCGACCCTGTTCACCTGTTCCCACCGTTGCTGCCAACTGTTGAACGATTTCTCCCTTTCGGCGATTTTCATTTGCCGATCAGAGGAAGAATCGGGTCCATCATAGATACGTGGCATCTCATCGGCCAAAATGTCGATGAGCATCATTCCGGCTACTGCATAGGCTGCTTCATCCGAGATGGTTCTATAACCATAGCACACTCTTAGGGCAGGTCTTTCTATACACCGCGCTCATCTTTTGAGTATTGCATGCGGTATGCAATGCAGTTGACCAAATTGGCCCCGCGTAAAATAGTATAGAGCTTACCACTCTAAGCTATAAGCAGTCTGCGAGTGCATCGCGGGCATCCAACTTTTAGCATCATCCTTGCCAGGGCTATGTTAACATTGGACGCCTTGGTGCAAACATTTTGGAAGTGCTGCTTGAAATTAAGCCTCGCATTTATCATCACTTCATGGTATTTAATTGCTGGCTTTGATGATATACTTCCCCATTTTGATACGGGCAGTAGTTTCCTTGCGCCGCTTCGCGAGACCTGCATCTTTCAGCCACTTCTTTATAGTAGTGATAGCTTGGGATGAATATAATTCCAAATCTGCCAGATCTGTTGCAACAACAATACCGCTATGCCATCGGCGTAATACACTATTGTGGCTTCACTAACAACTACGATATTGAGGACGTAATTATACATGATGTTCCACAATAGCGGTCCTAGCACAGAGCCCTGTGGAACACCTGCGGAGACAATGTATTCTTTGGCTTCATTGTTTGTCGCCTTAACGGCCAGTCTAAGGGTTTTGTTTGGTATGCTGTCGAGGCCGGACGCTTTGTTGTCTCCTAGCCTACCGCAAATCTCCAGTACTTCTTCTATCCGTACTGAGGGTACTACAGCCCCATCTAAAGATTTCTGTACCCTGTCCCAATATAGGGCTGATATAACAGCGTTACAAGAGATGCGATGGACAGGGACCGGTTTCCTGGAGAAGAGCCACTACACCATATATTATAGCGGTCATCCAGTAAACCATGTGCTCGGAGTAGGTTTCTTAGTCAGCCAAAAATGAAACCTGTTGTTATCGGCTTTGAAAACATAAGCGAACGGCTATGTACTCTGCGCTTGCGAGGCAAGTTTAGAAATATAAGCCTCATAAACGTTCACGCCCCTACAGAGGAGACTGCAGAGTCGGAGAAGGATACTTTCTACGAGGCAGCAGAACGAACCCTCGAAGCCTGTCCAAGATATGATATCAAAATCATACTTGGGAATTTTAACAGCCAAGTAGGGAAGGAGCCCGTATTCAGGCGATACGTTGGCTCCCATAGCTTACACGAAAAAACAAATGATAACGGACTGCGGACTATTCAATTAGCAGGGTCACACGAAATGGTTGTTGGAAGTACACGGTTTGCGCGGAAAGCGGTCCACAAACATACGTGGGCCTCTCCAGATGGGATCACTTTCAACCAAATTGACCACGTGTTGATCGAACGCCGCCACCTCTCAGCCTTGATGAATGTCAGAACATGTAGGGGGGTCAATATAGACTCGGATCACTATCTCGTTGGCATGGTGCTCCAAGCTCGAATAACAATACCAGCTAGAATCCCCTCTGACAATCAAGGTCAGAGTGAACACTGAAGCCATCCACAACACAACCCTCCGCGACACCTATAAGAGGGAAATGGATGCCGCAATAACCGTAGTCAACAGAGGACCTGGAGATGAAGCATCAACAAATGATCTTCACAATCACCTGAAGAACGTTATCATGGATACGGCCACAAACATACTTGGCCCCAGCCGCAAAAGAAGTCGGAACGGCTGGTTTGACGATGAATGTAAGTTAGCAACGGAACGGAAGAATGCTGCATACCGAGTAATGTTGCATTCTCAAAGAACGCGGAAACGCGCAGAGACTTATCACGAACTCCGTCGAGCGGAGAAGCGACTTCACAGACGGAAAAAGGAAGCCTGGGAGAACCAACAAGTCTGTGAACTAGAAAAGTACAGGGAGCAACTGCACCAGGCGCGGAAGTTTTACCAACAAGTCAGCAGGATGAAACCTTATACACCTCGATGCTCATTCTGCCGAGACAAAGAGGGAAATCTGATTTCCGACAGAATGGGCATATTAGAGCGATGGGTTGAGTACTTTGATGAGCTACTGAACAACCAGAACATCGGCGAGTTGGAGGTCCCACCAACTGAAGACGACGGACAAATACTGCCACCACCAAGTTTAGGAGAAACAGTCCGTGCAATTCATCGGCTAAAAAATCATAAGTCGCCAGGGGCCGATGGAATTACAGCCGAATTGGCTAAATATGGAGGCGACCAGTTACACCAAGTGGTTCATCAACTTGTGCTCAAGGTATGGGACAGCGAATCAATGCCTGACGATTGGCAACGAGGTATTATCTGTCTCAGACATAAAAAGGGAGATATCACACAGTGCAGCAATTATAGAGGTATCACATTGCTGAGTACCATCTATAAGATATTCTCCACTATCTTGCTAGGCCGGATAGCCCCATACGCCCAGAACATCATTGGCCCATACCAAAGAGGCTTCACTCCAGGCAAATCAGCAACAGATCAGATTTTCTCTCTGCGGCAGGCGATGGAAAAACTGTTGGAATATGGACAACAGTTGCACCATCTGTTCATCGACTTTAAAGCCGCCTATGATAGCATAGCCAGGGTAAAACTGTACACGGCCATGAGAGAATTCGGTATCCCGACGAAATTAATAAGACTGACTAGGCTGACCAATGAGCGAGGCCAGATAAAAACAGCAGGATCACTCTCAAGACCATTCGACATCAACAACGGTCTACGACAAGGGGATGCGCTATCATGCGTCCTCTTTAACCTGGCCCTCGAGAAAGTGATCCGTGATGCTGGGGTAAATGCATGAGGTACGATCCTCTTCAAGTCCACCCAACTACTGGCCTATGCTGACGATATCGACATCATGGGAAGAACCACTCGAGATGTACAAACTGCCTTCATCCAGATCGAGCAGGCGGCGCGAGATCTTGGGCTGCACATCAATGAAGGCAAGACAAAATATATGGTGGCAACGTCAGCATCGAAGACGAATCAACCAACAACATCAAACCGCACTGGTCAAACACAAACACGAAGAAGAATAAGGATAGGAGAATACAACTTTGAGACCGTTGACAATTTCTCCTATCTAGGGTCGAAAATCACAACCGATAACAACTACGATGATGAAATCCGCGCACGGTTGTTGTCAGCCAACAGAGCCTATTTCAGCTTACAAAGAGTGTTCCGCTCGAAACGTCTCACCATAGGGTCAAAGCTCTTACTGTACAAGACTATGATCTTGCCAGTCCTCATGTATTCCCCGGAAACTTGGGTTCTTAGCAAGAAAAATTGCGAACTCTTGGCCGCGTTCGAGAGAAGAATCCTCCGAAGAATTTTTGGCCCCCTACATGAGGATGGACGATTCCGTAGCCTACACAATGACGAAATCTATGAGCGATACCATGACCGTCAGGTTGTGGATAAAATCCGGCTCAATAGGTTACGGTGGGCGGGTCACTTAATCCGTATGGATGAGGATGATCCCACCCGGAAAGTCTATAAGGGCAATATCTAGGGTAGAAAAAGAAGACGAGGCAGACCCTGCTTAAGATGGAGCGATGGCGTGGCTCAGGACGCCAGACAACTTTTAGGTATATCGAATTGGTGGACCTCGGCGCAAAACCGGGATGTCTGGAGTTCCTTATTAAGGCAGGCCTAGACCGGATACCGGTTGTTGCGCCGTTGATGATGATTGATGTGCATCGGCTGATTTCTGCTATGCATTCTAAACTTAATGCACCTACCACAAATTTATTGTGCCCACTTGTTTTCCTTTCCTTTCCCGCTCTTCCAAACCGCATAACAGTATGAGAATATGAAGTAGGCAGAAGCACATTTCTATTTCATCGTTTGCTTACATTTACTTAAATAAACCGATTCCGTCCTTCAAATTATCGTCAACAAATTAATTTCTTTCTAATATCAGCTTCGTTTATGCCTGCTTATTTGTTGAAAATCGCCGCAATCACTTTGTAATTCTAGGATTGCTGTAAATGGCTTCGATAATTGCGATACCGTAAAATGCAGAGTTCCAATAATATTCAATGGAAGATCGGATGGAATGACGGAAGGAAGAGTTAAACATCAAAGTGCTTTTTCGAGTCGAATGCCTCCGCTGCTCACGTAGCTCAATGTGTGGCCTATCCACTGCCACTTCTACCTTCTAATTAGTATTCCAATGCGCCAGAATACCCGATAATATGACCCATATACAGGGTGCGGCAGCATAACTTCCTTTTTTCAAAACTCAATAAAAACTATTGTACGCATCGGAAAATAGTTATTTATTTTTTATAATGTAGGTACATGTCTAAAGTTTTTATTTACATTATTTTGAAGATCATGTCTGTTAGGTGACGTCCCCCATTCTGCATACATTGCGTAAACCGATTTCTGGCGTTTGTCATGACTCTTGTTAGCATAGCAGGTGTTATGTTGGCAATTTCTTCTTGGATGTTGGTCTTCAAATCTTGTAGGGTTTTTGGACGGTTCACATAAACACGGGATTTCAAACAACCCCATAGAAAAAAATCACAAGGGGCAGATCGGGAGAGCGTGCCGGCCATTCCAAATCGCCTCTAATTGAGATAAGGCGCTCTGGAAAGTGTTCCCTCAAAACAGCCATCGATGCTCTTGAAGTGTGTGCTGTTGCACCGTCTTGTTGGAACCAAGTGCTCCCCCAAAATCCAAATATTCTAGCCGTGGGAAAAAAAAATTCTGTAGCATGTTTACATACCGGTCCGAATTCACTGTCACTGTAACCTCATTTTCTTCAAAAAACCAGGGACCAATAATTCCAGCTGAGGAAATTGCACACCACACTGTGACTTTGGGTGAATGCAAAGGCTTTTCATGCAATTCTCGAGGGTTGGTGTCAGCCCCAGTAGCGCATGTTTTGTTTGTTAACCGACTCACACAAATGAAAATGGGCTTCATCGCTAAAAAAAACAATAGCACCCTCGGGAACGACATCAAGAAGAAGCTCACACGCGTTCATCCGAGAATTGAAGTCACGTTCTGAAAGTTCCTGCACTATCGCCATCTTATAGGGATGAAAATGAAGATCATCACGAAGAATTCTTCTCACAGAACGATCGGATAGTCCAAGGGCAGATACGTGTTTGCGCGCAGGACGTCGTGGCGATCGCAACATTGACGCTCTCACTTCTTCAATGTTCTCAGGTGATTTAACGGGCCGAAGGACTCCAGTTCTTCCTTTTGTCACACTTGCAGTTTGTCTGAATGTAGTGACCCATGTAACAATTGATTTGCGGTCTGGGACGGGAGCCAACGGGGCTAAATTAAAGCGATTCCGAAATGCACGCTGTGTTGCAATAACAGAACATCCGCTTCAAAAGTAGACCTCAATGGCAAAGGCACACTCCTCACTATTCCAACGCATGATGGCGACTGAACCATGTCGGGACAAAACTTTACAGTATCCCCTCTTGAACGAGACCACTAGCGCTCCGCTATGACATCAACTAACTGAGTGGTGCGCATTTTAAAAAAGTAAGTTATGCTGCCGCACCCTGTATTTGGTGATGAGAGCTTGCATTTTCCAAGTAACAGTGTATGTACTACTAACATCTATGATAGTATCATAGAAAAAACCTTGGCAAGGAATAGTCTTGATTTGATATTCGGTTATGAGATAATTGCATTTTTAAGAAAACAATGAAAGCGGATTTAGTGCAGGTTACGACTAGGAATCAATTGCATATGCTTGGCTTATCGTACTCGCAAAACAAGAAAGGAATAAAGTGGATTTTTGTGGTCTTTACCAAAGCTATTCATAGAAAACATAAGGAATAATGCCTGCCCTGGCCGGTGGCTATTACAGGTAGGGGAGGACCGCTTCAGATTGCGCCTAATTAACTTCCTAGGCAAGCAGCACGGAATGGGGATGTGCTCCGCCAAAAATATACCTTCATCGAATACAGGACACGGGCTACGAGTTTTCGGTTTCATACGCATACTTCAGGTTCATTTTCATAATCTCTTCTATGCTTTCCACTTTCAAAAATTTCATATCCTAGCATTAAGTGTGGAAATAGTAGAACTGAGCTACACCCTCATTGAATACCATTGTTTCTTCTTTCTTAAATCTTCTTAAATCTAACCAATGTTTATCAAAGAAACACTGTTAATAGCCCCGTATTCACTTTGAACTTGTAAAATGGCAAATTTTTAATTCTTATATGTATTTAAAAACCACATTTCGTTAAGACACATACATATGCATCTACTGCAGAAACTTTTATGAAAATATCTTTTCTAAACAAAATTACATTAATGTTACTGGAATTTCACTTTACTGTCAATTTTTTTGGAGAATTTGGAATGATGTGCTTTGACTGTTCGACAAATTAAACATTTTAAAATATAAATAAATATTACCATTGTAAGGAAAAATAAAGTGTATACGTCCAGATTATGATATTCAATAATGGACAAATGCTGAGCCGCCGACCGCATATGAGGAGCTCCCTTGTGTCTCGCCACATATTCCACCCAGAAAATCGCCTGATTCAGAGGGGTTATCGGCTGATCTCGAAATCTGATAGAAGCCTGTCTTACATTTTCTGCATACTTAGTATTCGACAAAGCTTCATGTATTGCCGCTCTCAGACTCTTTTCACTGAGATCTTCCCAAGAAAGATACAGCCCATAGCCCGCCTTTTCCGACCGTGCTGTGATTGCAGGCTGGTCTCCCATAATTGGAAGTCCAATAATTGGCACTGCGTGGTATACTGCCTCCATCACACTTAAGTAACCACCGTGTGATATAAGAAGTTTCATATTAGGAATGAGCCAGAATGGCACTCTGCGGAAACCACGAACTAATCATTATGTTTTCGGATTTCCCAGGCAAGGTGTCATCTTCCCACTTCCATAGTACTCTCTGTTTAAGGGATCTGAAGACTTTTAGCAAAGCGTCCAATATGTTTCTCGGTAAATTAGTGCTTTTCGCAGTTGGACCCTAACGAAAAGTAGATGGCACCATCGGAAGCTCCATCAAGAAACGCTTGGATGTGTGTTGGGAGCGTTTGATTATCCGTTTGGATATGTAGGCCTGCAATCTCTACCTATATTTACCCCAAACGGACGGGGGTAGGTTATTGCGAAGTGATTATTGGCTAAAACTAATGAAACATTCTTATGGAGTTCCTTCAATGGCGGTTTAGGATCTGGAAAAATATTGTTGTATAGTTCTTCTTGTTGCGGGAAGTAGGTGTAATAGTAGTAAAATTTTTCCAAAAAGGAAAGTAGGAGGTTATGCGAACGTTCTAGGAAGTTCATGTGATCCGTATATGGAAGATAGATGTGAGGAACATGCGAAAGCGGCACTGGCGCGCCCATTTTCTCACTGATGTAAAACGGCGCTATCGTTGTCGTTAGGATTACAACCGAAGCGTTGAAATGATTAGCGATTCCAAATAATGATTCTGAAGCAAACCCTTCCAAAACAACTACGTCGAAAGTTTCGTTCGATTGCAGTAGTTTTACAACATTCTCCTCCCGAAGGGTTAGGTTCGTTATTACGTTAGCGATTTTGAGTGCGAACGAAAAACTTTCGAATACCCATTGATTGGTAATTTTCAACAAGTCGCCAACAATTTCTGAAACGATTAAAAAGGTATTCGGTGAAATTTTCATAACCATAAACAACTTTATTTATCAGTCAATTCTGGTATTATACTGATTGTTAAAAATGCCGCTTCTTACCTCTCCCTTCTGTTAGTACTTTCGACACTTGAATTCTCTCGAATATTTCTATGGGGTGCATCCAATGGAAATGGGGCAATCATGGTTACATCATGTCCTTTCTCAGCTAGTCCCTTCATTAGGCTACATGCAATCAGATGATGTGAACGAGACATTGTGGGGGATATGCTCAATATTTTATAGGATTGGATCTCAATAACTAGTGATACCACAAATAACAAGACGAAAGCGTGGAAACGCATTTTGCGAAAATCTTCTAAAATTTAAATCACGAAAAAAATGATCTATTAGTAGGCTGTCGTGGCGGGACTATAGAACATTGCGAACTGACAGATTACGAGGCTAAAACCTTTCATTCGGTTGCTGGTACTGATATTACTGGTGCCAGTCCGAAACATAACAAAAGATATCAATTATTGAATGCATTGATTACTATAAAAGTATCTTTTAGCATAATATTCGGGAGGTATTGTCATGCTACTGTCTCAAAAAGCGAAACCGCAAACAGAGAGTTTGCACAGCTGCTAATATTTTTTGCAGTTCATCTGAGTTGTTTATGTAAATCAAAGCAACAAAAAATGTGTTTAAATCATGAAGCCAGCCAACTTCTCTTGTATACATGCAGTTTACATTGAAGACATACGAATAGTTATAAGACAATTATACTGCGTAACTTAATCTTAAAAAATTTAACAGCGTATGCACATAAATATATTGAATATTTTACTGTTTTAATTTGTAAGACCCCTTATATAAAACGTATTCGACGGCCTTACAAAGTCTAAAGCAAGGCATCACAAAATTTTCCCAATAGAAAATACATAGCTGCTTTCAGGCTGCAAACCTTTCAAAAGAATGTGCTTAGCTATCCAGTAGTGAGAATTGCTTTCAACCAGGCGATATTGTCCAGAATTAAAAATTTACGTCTTGGATTTGAGTGATTTTGCATTGCCTCTGTAATTTATATAACTCATAGGCTTTTATAAACATTCACAATAATACTTCAACTCCTCAGCCAGCTAGACCAAACGGGAACCAGCTAAAGGATTGGCTGAAAGCAGTATCCGAAGTCTCGCATCAAGAAAATGATGCCTTTTATAGCAATCATGCGAAAATGAATTACTAAATTTCCAGTTGCTAAAAAGGCAGGCAGCATATCATCATTACAAAGATCACAAATTTTTTATCGGAAGCCCGCGCTTCGGGTATAAAGCTTTTGTGTTCACCTTATGTGAGAAACTTCTAGGCACATTTTTCTACCCGTATATAGCTACAAATCCAACGTATTCCTTCATATTTTTCCAAACTACGAGACATAAGTACATGTTACAGCCATGAATATTGTCCTCGCCATAAACAAACAAACTGTCTATTACCAAAAACCGTACATATGCACGCATGCATATAAATTGATCGTACCCATATTTTCGATTCAGTTCGTGCACAGAAACGTACATATATACATATATAGTATGTCAATTAAATACGGCTGGTTTAATGTACAAACATATCTATCTGAATTAGACACTACCTGCAAACTTCATTAGCACGCATATACTATATACCTACATACACACATGTCTGTTTGAAATAATTGATACTGTTGTTTCTTTCCGACCCCAGGCTTGACCAAATTGTACCTTATGTTATCCCGTACACCAATGCCAAATTTTGTACTTCTGCGATGGACATAAGGGGGGTTGCCGCGCCCCGCTCCATCTCAAGCAGGGTCTGCCTCGTCTTCTTTTTCTACCCTAGATATTGCCCTTATAGACTTTCCGGGTGGGATCATCCTCATCCATACGGATTAAGTGACCCGCCCACCGTAACCTATTGAGCCGGATTTTATCCACAACCTGACGGTCATGGTATCGCTCATAGATTTCGTCATTGTGTAGGCTACGGAATCGTCCATCCTCATGTAGGGCGCCAAAAATTCTTCGGAGGATTCTTCTCTCGAATGCGGCCAAGAGTTCACAATTCTTCTTGCTAAGAACCCAAGTTTCTGAGGAACACATGAGGACTGGCAAGATCATAGTCTTGTACAGTACAGTAAACGGTGAGACGTTTCGAGCGGAACAATCTTTGTAAGCTGAAATAGACTCTGTTGGCTGACAACAACCGTGCGCGGATTTCCTCATCGTAGCTGTTATCGGTTGTGATTTTCGGCCCTAGATAAGAGAAATTATCAACGGTCTCAAAGCTGTATTCTCCTACCCTTATTCTTCCTGTTTGACCAGTGCGGTTGAATGTTGTTGGTTGGTTGGTTTTCGATGCTGACGTTGCCACCATATATTTTGCCTTGCCTTCGATTAATATGCAGCCCAAGACCTCGCGCCGCCTGCTCGATATGGATGAAGACAGTTTGTACGTCTCGGGTGGTTCTTCCCATGATGTCGATATCGTCAGCATAGGCCAGTAGTTGGGTGGAGTTAAAAAAGATCGTACCTCCTGCATTTACCTCAGCATCACGGATCACTTTCTCGAGGGCCAGGTTAAAGAGGATACATGATAGGGCATCCCTTTGTGGTAAACCGCTGTTGATGTAGAATCGTGTCGAGAGTGATCCTCCTGCTTTTATCTGGCCTCGCCCATTGGTCAGGGTCAGCCTAGTCAGTCTTATCAATTTCGTCGGGGTACCGAATTCTCTCATGCCCGTGTACAGTTTTACCCTGGCTATGCTATCATAGCCGATGAATAGATGGTGCAACTTTTGTCCATATTCCAACAGTTTTTCCATCGCTTTTCGCAGAGAGTAAATCTGATCTGTTGCTGATTTGCGTGGAGTGAAACTTCTTTGGTATGGGCCAATGATGTTCGGGCGTATGGGGCTATCTGGCCTAGCAAGATAGTGAAGAATATCTTATAGGTAGTATTCAGCAACGTGATATCTCTATAATTGCTGCACTGTGTGATATCTCGCTTTTTATGCATGAGACAGATAGTGCCTCGTTGTCAATCCTCAGGCATTGAGTTGCTGTCCCAAACCTTGAGCACAAGTTGATGAACCACTTGGAGTAACTGGTCGCTTCCATATTTAACCAATTCGGCTGTAATTCCATCGGCTCCTGACGATTTATGATTTTTAAGCAGACGAATTGCACGGACTGCTCCTCCAATACTTGGTGGTGGCAGGATTTGTCCATTGTCTGCAGTTGGCGGGATCTCCAACTCGCCGATGATCTGGTTATTCAGTAGCTCACCAAAGCAAACCCATCGCTCCAATATGCCCATTCTGGCGGAAATTAGATTTCCCTCTTTTTTCTCGGCAGGATAAACATCGAAGTGTATAAGGCTTTATCCTGCTGACTTGTTGGTAAAACTTGCGCGCCTGGTGCGGTTGCTCCCTGTACTTTTCGAGTTCACAGACCTGTTGGTTCTCCCAGGCATCCTTTTTCCGTCTGCGAAGTCGCTTCTCCGCTCACCGGAGTTCGTGATGCGCAAATCGTTAATCCGTTGTCGTTGTGTTATCCGTCCAGTCCGAGGCTCCTTTTGAGGCTTCGTAACAAGTTGTTTTCGTGTAAGGTTGTCAGCCCCATCTAACCCTCCACCTGGAGGACCAGTTGGTACAATTTGTCTCGTTTCTGGGCGCGGGAGACTCATCTTCATCCTTCTCCGTCTGCAGCTTTTCGTTAGGAAAGAGCTCCCAGCGGTCACCACGTGGAGGTAGAGATAGGGTTTGGTAGTAGAGCTGTTGGTGTTGGTTCAGCAAGCGTTTCCCAGGTTTTATGCTCCATCGTGGGTACCAATCCACGTTTCGCCCAGGGACCTGTGCTACCTTTTGACTCTTTCATTGTTATATTTTTGAAAGTTTTTAATGGTTTTTCATACTTAAAGGAAATTGTCATTTCCTCTTGAAGGTGTACACATACTATGAACATATGTCAAGGTAATATTTATAATAATTCTGGGCTAAATTATTAGGAAGAGCACGAAGAATGAGATAGATGTGATGAGTGAACCTCAAGAATTTTTTTCAAAAATTTATGGTGATAAGTTGATGTATTTCAATTTTAAACAAATCGGGAAATCAGAAGCTTGATGCTTCAGGTATGAAGGGTTTGGGTTTTTGTTATATGAGTAATTGACAGTGCTTCTGTACCCATTCGCACATATATAACTAAAAGTTCAAAATATTCCTTGATGTATTTCCAAATCCCAAAATCTACATATTGTTAGTAGCTAATAATAATCGTTTGCGCGACAATCAAATTGGATCAGGATCAAGTGGGTTAGAACACTTCATTTTAGACCCTAAAGTACATTACAGGGAGCAATGTGGTCAGAATTGTCCCTTACCCGTCATCATTACCCTGATTTCACTCAGGTACCCATTCACAGGTGAGTGGACTGGTATTGAATATCCAGTAACGATATAAATTCCTCTGCCTTCAATGAGATTTGAACCGCGTCCTTCCGCCCAAAGTGACTTTTGTCACAATATGTACATATTAACGACATAAATATTATGCCCATCTTAAACACTGGTGCTTACAAAAATGTGCATTTCGCGTAGAGTTGCCCAGTCTCCCATCACATGCGTCCTTTAGTGCGAATAAGAGAACAATCGGCGGATACATTATGAACATGCGCATGTACGCAACAAGAGATATGCACACTTAGGGCATGCTAATGCGCGGGATGGGCAGGCACGAGTAAACGCATCTACGCTATGCGACGCGACACGGCCGCAATATTGCACTCCCTATCAAAAGTATCTTCATACGGTTTTATAGGCAGCAATACACACTTCAAAGATGCTGCGCGGCGTGACAATTAGCTAAACGACGGGGCCGAGTTACCTGGCAGAGATTATTTTGCAGCGTCGTCTACTGTAGCAGAAATGAACTCTGTGGATTCAACAAGGAGAGGCGGAATATGCAGCGAAATTTCGCAGCTATGATACGGGGCACAGTTAGATACTAGACAGCTACCTCACTCCCCCTTGCCCCTCAAGGGGGGAAATCAGTACGAGTACACACGATTTCAAATTGTTTGGCCCTTGAGCATGAGCGAGATGTACCGAAAATCCGATCAGCTGTGTTTGACATACCGCCCGGACTTGTCAATATTGGTGAGATTGGCAAGTTTTTGCTTATGTATAAGCGAATACGTGAAACAACTCTTTGCTATATGGGTGAGCACGCCGTAGTACCAGAATAGCAAAAGCTCACCGATCTCTCTCTTACCAATACGATTTGACGAAGATTATGCCTTTTCCTTGTTTAGCGTCTCTGATGTGTACAGATAAGCTTCTGCAAGCAGATTTGCAAGTGGGGTCATTTTTGTAAGGGTACTGCCTATAGATCTACTGTGATACGGGGCATTAAGTCGTTCTATATTAGGGCAGTAGAAGAGAAAAACGGCAAGCGATGGAAATATGCTGGAATATGGCCATCATTTGCACCACCGACGAAATTGATAAGACTTATTAGGCTGACCCTGATCAATGTGCGAAGCCAGATAAAAACAGCGGGATCAGTGTCGAGACCATTAAAAATCAACAACGCTCTAAGGCAAGGGAATGCTCTATTATGCGTCCTCTTTAACGTGGTCCTGAAGAATGTGATTGACATTATGGGAGGAGTAACCCGAGATGTACAGTTTACCTTCATCCAGATCGGGCAGGCGGCACGGGATCTCGGGCTCCACATTAATGAAGACAAGACGAGGTACATGGTGGTAACGTTAGCGCCAAAGAAGAAAGAACCAGCAACATCGAATCGCACTGGTCAAACGAAAAGAATAAAGATAGGAAACTACAACTTTGAGACCGTTGAAAATTGCTCCTACCTTTGGTCGAAAATCACAATCGATAACAGGTATGACGATGAAATCCGCACATGAGTGTTGGCAGCTTACAAGAGTTCACCATATGATTTTGCCAGTCCTTCTGTATTCCTTGGAGACCTGGGTTCTTAGCAAGAAAAATTGCGACCTCCTAGTCGCGTTCGAGAGAGGAATGCCCCGAAGAATTTTTGGCCCCCTACATGACGATAAACGATTTTGAGCGATACCGTCTGGTTGTGGCGCAACAGGCTGCGGTGGGTAGGTCACTTAATCCGTATGGATGAGTATAATCCAGCCCGCAAAGTCTATACGGGCAATATATATGGCAGAAAAAGAAAACGAGGCAGACACTGCCTGAAATAGATCACTGGCGTAGGTCAGGACGCCAGACAGCTTTTCAGGGATATCGAATTGGTGGACCTCGGCGCAAGACCGGGGTGTCTGAAGTTCCTTACCTAAGCCAGGCCTAGATCGGATACCGATTGCTGCGCCGTTGATAATGATGATGAATTTAATTTTAGATTTAAATATTCTTAGAAAACTGTCTATACTTGTCTTTTATCTTATTAGAACCCTAAAAAACTACACTAAAGTGGACTACCCTTGAATTTCAATAAAATTATTTTATTTACCCAGGAATTTATTTTTGCCCAAAAAGGGACTAGTTAATTATCGTCATACTCACCGGTGAATTGAATTGTGAAGTATGTCTCCAAAACCGATGGAATTCAAAAGCTTGGGCAGGAATTATTTAGAGATCAATTGGGGAGACCAAAAGGGGCATAAACTCTTTCCTGCGAGATATCCTAGTCGATTTATTAGCAAATATATCACTTAATAGAAAGAGTTGGATATATTTTCACCAGGGTGAGACGCTTCCATATAATTGTAGGGAAATTACATCCTTTTTTAGCCAGAAATATCGTGAACGATGGAGAGGTCGTTATGGGCGTTGCAATGCCTTGAAAGATCGTCCGATTTAAATCCACTGCACCATTTTTTGGAAGACATGATTTCTGAGAATACTCGAAGGTCATTGGAAGGAGTTATTTCTTAAATAGGTAATACTGCTATAAAGATATCAACCGGAATACATTTTTTTTTTATTTTTATGTCTCACATTTCTAGGCCCGTAGCTGGTATTAACTGTGTAATCAGAATAAAATGATGTTAATAAAATTTTATCAAAGTGTAACAGATTGGGTTAAACAGCAGCAACAGGCTATGTAAGTCTACACAGCTGACTATATTTTCAAAAGTAAACTTTTGTATTCCAAAGCAGAATCATAGCCATGATTCAGTGCTTCCAACAGCTTCGTAGCTGTAGTTTTTGAGTTATTATGGTGTTAGGTCGGCGAGTTTTTTAGGAAATTATGAAGTCAATAGTTAAAGGGTTAAGAAATTGAAAAAAGTCTATTCGAATATTATTTGTTTGAAATTACATAAGGAATCGCCTGGCAATCAGTTTGCTTGGTAGTTTCGAAACAAACTGTATACATGGAACATATCCTAAGCACGTGTCTCCAAGCGGTAAATTTACATTGAGTTCGAAAATTTGATCAATTATAATTTTGTTAGTAATTATAGGATCTTTGTATAATTTCCTTCGCTTAATACTTACTTAATACCAGATGCCAGACTTAGAAATAGGAAACATAATAAAGTTTCCGTCAGTTATAGATTTAAACGACATACTATGGTTTTATAGGTATACTGAAGGGACACAGTAGCTCTTTTAGGACGAAGTGCAATATCCGTTGATTATCACTCTTATTAATTTTATTTGAACATATAGCGCAATCAGATATTTTTTAATGCCTAGATTTCGTATAGATGCGTCCTGGTGATTATTTTCAGATTTTTCGGTTGAGTAAGGTCGAGAACGAGACCCGTTACACTTTAAGATCGCTACATTTAAGCTCCTAGTTCCCTTGTCAACTAGCTCCTATGAAAAGTTCTGAAAAGTACTAATTAATCCGTTTAGTTTGATACCCAACACGACCACATTCTGATAAAAGAAATGTACAGCCCTCTTCCAACTGTATGGGGAGCTCTCCCGTCGGAACTCGCCATAAAATAATGTTGAACACCACATGTGAATGGATTCACAATATACAGGTTCCCACTAAATTTGGTAGCAATAACTTTCAGAGTAAATTGAGCATGATAGACAGATGGATGAAAAGACATTGAATCGAATTTAATAAGGTTTCATTTTCACAAAACCTTAGAAGGTACTCTAAGCTGCTTTAGAAAAGTGAACACATGGTTCCCTTTCTATTATCTATATCTAATCATGCATACCTATGATATTATCTTTTTACAAACAATTTATCTTCAAATATCAGATGCATACGTATTTCCCGTCGAGTGGTCGAGATAAAAATGTGGGGATCATTGTGTTTGAGTCGAATCACCTGTTGACTCAGTACTCGAAACAATTGTATCTGCTGGTTTCGGCGGGTTCGTTAACTTGGAACGAAATCAAAATAGCACATAGTTGGCGTGTGTGAAACTGCGCCCGCTTATCATTGAACAAATTCAGAATTCATGTCAAAAAGTGAACACAATGCATTCGAATTAAAAGAAACAAGATACCTATTGATTTCACGTAAATGGTATGGAAACATGTCAAAAGTATTGACTACCCTTCACCTTTGAAACTGATTTGAAAAAGAACATGCATATGTTATTATAAAGCTCTCAACGTACCTCCAGATTATCTTGTGGTCATTCCCCCGGATGGAGTGCGAGAAAAAAGTCTGCAGTGGAAAATGATGTAGAAGGTGTATGATTTATTTCTCACTGGGTTGCGGCCGAACCGGTGGCCATAGATTTATCTCGCTGGGCTTAATAAGCTTAGTCTTCACATTAGCGTCATGCGGTACCAGTCGCTAGTCACACCGGTTTTTTCGTCAATCAAGACCGTGTTCTAAGATTTAACTTTTCAATATGAAAGTGGCTCCGGTGTTAGTGGTACTGTCCATACTTTTTATCGGACTGAGCGATGCATATGAAATTCTCGTGATTTTTCCAAGCTTAGGGAAATCTCAACATATAATTGGTTCTGCGTTAGCTAGGGGCTTAGCAGAAAAGGGACACGAGGTAACAATGATTGCTGCTTTCCCCACGGAACCAGCAACGGAAAACGTCCACGATATTGTTACAAGATTAGACCTGGGAATGCTAGAAGGTGAGTTCCAAAATCTATTGCTTTGCATGATCTGATGTAGAAATACATGCTACCACGCAAGCTAACTTGAAGAGTGTTTTTTTAGTGAGATTTCTTTTGAGTTAGTTAAATATAATGTTTGGTCATTCGATATTCATAATAACTAGATTCCGGCAACTTAGAGGACAAAAGTGTAGTCCTCTAATTTGCCGAAATTGGTTGGTCATTTACGCTTCGCAAATTAACCGGAATACTAAGTAGCATCAACGTTTTTCAATTCAATAAACTTATTAAAACAATCTGTAGTGCGCCTAATCTATGAGACGAAGTGCTGAGGTTCCTGCGCCGACTGAGAATAATATGGCTTACTAATTGCCTGAACTCATACCGTTTGCAATAAAGTTACATTGTTATTTCTGCTATGCCTTGAGGCTAAGTATATGTTATTATACGTATTTGACTGAATAAATCAGTTGGTAAGGCTTCTAGTAAGGCAATGTCACAAATAAAACACGATTTGATAAAACGGTTTGCAACAAACCAACGTGTTCTTGCTTTACAAATAAAACATTATTAAAATCGGTTCAAAGTCTGTCTGTCTGCGACACGCACTTTTCTCAGAAACGACTATACCGATTGACACGAAATTTGGTGACTGTGGACACCTACATAAGTGGTAAGGGGTGGTTCTCATACATGCAAAAGGGGGGAGGGGGGGGGGGTGTACATTTTTTTTCACCGTATATAACCATGTTAAATATCAAATGAAAAGTCACGATTAGTACTTTCCGAAGCCAATCTAAGTTTTGACATTTGTTGGAAAGGCAGGGCGTGCGAGAAATCGATAATGATTAGCTTTTAACCGACCCGTTCTCCGAAACTACTCATCCGAAAAATCAGAAAAAAAAATCATTAAGCTGTCTCTATACGGCGTCCGGGCTTCAAAATACTCTCCTTATCGGTACTTACTCAAATTAAGTTAATAATTATATTACTAAAAACCCACCTTAGGTTTATCCTAGAACTACAGTAGGAAGCATGATATGCTAGACAGACTACAGTAGGAATCATGATATGCCTAAATTTGATCAAAATCGTGCAATTATTAATAAAGTTATAGTAGCTCAAAATCCTCTTTTCCCTACAAAATCTAAATATCACACTACAGCACATTAAACATTACAGCTATGTGTAAATGGGATATTTCTGCACTTAAATATACTTACAGAAGAAACGAACAAAACCTTTCATACCTGAGGAATCAAGCTTCCGTTTTGCCGCCTTATTGAAGTTTCGTGTAAATGAAAGCCTTATAAGGGCTTTGGGTAAAGTACAACCTTATAAAAATCAATTTACTGTCTGTCACACCGGACTTTTAATATGGGAACTGTGAATTTCCACGCTGCCCATACAAACAGAGGAAGATGTCCTTTTATCTCCAGATATATTTGTAGGCAGTATCAAGTGAGAGATATCAATTAGTACTTTATCAGATCTGAGATTAAACTCATATTCAGAAATTAACAAAAGCTCCAGCAAGGGGTGGCGTGGATGACGCTCAATTGAACACCGAATCCACGGCAACATTACAGCGTCCAGGCTGCGCAGGAACCAATCTCGACATTACCCACCGTTTGGAATTACAGGTCTCATTGTCGAGTGTTAGCGAGTTCTGCAAAATTTCTCGGCAAGCAACCCTCAACACATACCGTTTGGATTGGCCGATGGTATCTCTTGACGAACACCAACCCGGTGCTTTCCCTGTTCATAAAACGTCACGAAAGTGAACATTGGTAGATTCATCGAAGCTCTCAGAATGGATGCAGCTGCGCCAGGCGAGACTTCGGGAGTTGGACGACCCGTGACGCTTTGGTAAATTCAATTAAGAAATTGATAACGACGGTGTGCGAGGTTAACATGCGGTGGAAGACCCGAGCGCGACAAACTTTCTATGTATTAGTGGAGCGCGGAATTTGCCGAGTTCCGGAGTGTCATAAATTCCATTGATTCCACGTGCATGCATCAGAATATGGAGTATAGATCGGTTAAAAGGATACTCCACAGTGCGATTAAGAAAAGCAGAGCTGGCTGCTGGCAAGAACTACTCGACGAGGTAGATGGAGATCCATTAGAGTTTAATTATAATCTCTTCACTCGAATTATCGCAGTTGTGCAGAGACCTTGTTTGCTTAATACCAAATCGATGGACCGCAATGTACAGGCATTATTTCTCATCCCTCCTGTTCGAGTTGATTTAAACCCCGCCGCATCACCTGGTGATTTCTGATTTTTAAAGTTATATGTAAAACCTGTTTACTGTCTATCTGTCCATCCGTTCGTCTGTTTGCCCGTTCGTCTGTCACAACGTATATCTCTGGAACGGTTACGGTTATTAATTTGGGAATTGGTTGCAAACGGCAGGAGGGCGGGGGTCCGAAAAGGGTCAGTAACTTTAATGACCTGTTCTTGGAAACTACCCAACCAAAATATCTGAAAAGAAATGATGTGGTCCATGCGCATGGTATCTAGGTCTCAAAGTACTCTCTATACCGATACCTGTTTAAATAAAGTTAATTGAATATTACCATATTTCCTATATGTATATTTTTTAGAAATTGCGTGGTACCCCCCCCCTAAAATTTATCCTAGAATCATCGACTTTGTAGTAATATTGGGTATACCATAGAGCATGACACTACCTAAATTGGCAGATATCGCACTATTATTAACAGAGTTATAACAGGTCAAACTTTTCACTTTTGGGCAAATTTCTTGCATTCTAAGGCTTTGAATGTCAGTGCCATACTAAAGTGAATAGGTCTGATAAGCTAGACGCATAAACATCACGAGCTAAGTAAAAATGGAACAAATGTCCAGTTAAAATATGCTTATATAAGCAATATACAAAATTTTCAGCTTCAGCTTCTGGTTTCCCGACTTATTCTATTTGGTATGGTGGGAATTAGGATGTGATTAGTTGGTGAAACTTTTAAAGAACCAGTCGGCAAACCGGAAGCTCGACCATTCAGGTATGAAAAGTTTTGTTTGTTTCTCATGTAAGTATATTTGAGTGGAGAACTACCCCATTTATACATATCCAGTAATGTATATGCATTTAGCATATCAGACTACTCACTTTAGTGTGATATTGATATTTGGTACTTTAAGTTCTTCTGGGGTAAGCTATAGTCAATTTCTCAAAGAATATAGTAATACGCTCTTCTTAACTTAATTTGAGCTGATATCGATGTGGAGAATATTTTGAGGCTTAGACACTGGGTAAAGGCGTGACTTTTCTTTCAGATTTTTCGACTGGGTAGTTTCTGAGAGGCCCCTCACACCCCCCGCCTTTCCAACAAATGTCAAAACTAAAGCTGGAATTGAAAAGTACTAATCAAGATCTTTATTTGATACCCAATATGACCATATTTGGCCAAAAAAAACATTGTACACTCCCGTTTTACATATATGAGGAGCCCCAGCTCAAATTCGACGCGGAAAGATGTCAACTTATTGCATGTTTGGGCGTTCACAGACCTCACCTTCTCACAAAATCCGTATAGTCGTTTCTGAAAAAAGTGCGTGTGACCGATAGACCGACAGACGGACAGACAGACAGACATTGAACAAACTTTGGCAAACAAATGGGCAGATTGACAAATGGACGGACAAGTGGTAAACTGACTTTAAAAGGAAGATGGAAGATGGGCCAATGACAGTTCAGACAGGACAGATTTCACAGAAATCGAGTACTTCTAGTTTCTGTATGCGAAGAAACACTTCTAAGTAGTATTGCGAATTTTCTCGACTTACCTGAATGATTCTACTGTTAAAAGTAGGAAATGACGGAAAAATGCATTCACAGCTTTGGTTGAGAGGCCTTAAAGTTACTCAAGATATACGAGTACATATGTATGGAGAGTTGCAGTGCTGCTGGACCATTTATTAGTTCTAAAGACGGCTGAGCATCTCATAGTCCAAAAAGTAGTCAAAATTCCCCTAAGCTTTCTACATTCTCGCCGGAGAAAACGGTTCAGTTTGCTCTCGTGCTTTTGAGTGGGTCCGAGTGTTAAACTCGGAGGCTATTACGAATGCTCAGGTGGACAGAAGTCATCTTTTACTGAATATTTTAACATAATAATACTTATTAAAGCTTTGTAGCTGGTCCCAAGCCCTACTATGAAAGGATAAGGGATGGACAACTTCAGTCTAGGCAGTCACGGCAGCATCTCAGGGGATAGGTATGGAGGGTGTAGGAACTTGCAGATTACTCACCACAACTGGCAGCTAGGTATAAAATGAAAATCCTTCGAATGAAAAGAAGGCAAAAAATGAGATTTGGTTTAGATAACTGAGGGAAGTAGTCTGATTTGATGGCGACGAAACCGCTCATCGTGGGACCGGTTCGACATCTAGGTGCTTCACCATATTTTGTCGCGAACAGTTTGGCAGGTTCACCTAGATAGCGAATCAAATGAACGGAGGGTCTGAATCGCGTTATTACCCGCTCCTACTACAAAATAACAATGGTGTAGGTATAGATCTCACCGTTTCCTTGTTGCATCAAAGATTCGAACGTTTGCTGCAATACACGCACGTGACTGCACAGAGATTTGCAGATCAGTACCGCTTTATCATCCGCAGCAATACAATCCCGGCCATCATCAGGGGACCGTGTTCGACTTAAGATCATCGTAGAAACTGGTAACCAAGACTAGATGGAGGTAGAGGCAGTGACATTAACAACACCATGCCGCGCTGTAGCCAACAGTATCAGTATTCAACGGAATACTCTTCATCGCCGTCTCCGATAAAGTTCGAAACGAACTCCAAATAGCATGTATATAATTCTCGGAGGACCCAGGATCCATGCATCTCCAGGATTTCGAATTGGCGCTGATATGTGGTTACTGTAACTACAATCACTTGTGTATTCAGGTGCAGTGATGTCTGTCAGATTCCATGATTAGAAGATTCAGTTTCGCATTATTGGATTTGAGTAATGAAAGAAATCCACCATGTAAAATTCATCTAGAACGTCGTCGTGAGTCATTGCGGCAGGACAGGCTGATTGAAGCTGGCAGCGGACGGATGAAAAATAAAGCATAGAGGATTGACCGGAACCATGTCATCTACAGTGAGACACCCGTAGTAGAAATTCCTGGGCACACTGAAGCAGAAACTTTCTGCCATATGCAATCCGTGACTACAATATGACGAAAGTCACTTCACACCTGTTCAGAATGCAAAGTACGCGAGGAACCAGTGAAAGTTTTTCAGACCTTCCAACGAGTCTCAACAGAGCGTCGAGACAGTGCATTTTTCGATTACGGAAACAAAAGAATATTTGGCAGTTACCCGCCCAGCATGCTGAGTAGCGTGGAGATGAAGAGGAAGGCAGTTCTCATATTTGCCCCTACACATTAAGACGATATCATCAGCCTAACCTTGAACCTGCATCTGAATGTTTACTAGATTCCTAGCAATTCATCAACTAGCATACTTCACATTAGCAGCAGTTAATACTGCACACCGTATGGAGAACCTTAAATAGTGTTCATTACAGTAGAGTTTGTGTAAGTGGTCAAAGGGTAGTATAGGTCCCAGGGCGAAACGTGGATTGGTACCCACGATGGAGCATAAAACATGGGAAATACCTGCTGAACCAACACCAACAGCTTTACTACTAAACTCTATCTCCACTTCCACGTGGTGACCGCCGGGAGCTCTTTCGTAACGAAAAGCTGCAGACGGAGAAGGATGAAGGCGAGTCTCCCGCGCCTAAAAACGGGACAAACTGTACCAACTGGTCCTCCAGGTGGAGGGTTAGATGGGGCTGACAACCCTACACGGAAGACAGAAGTTACGGAGCCACGAAAGGAGCCTCGGACAGGATGGACTTTAATACAACGGACCCGGCAACGACAACGGATTAACGACTTGCACATTTTCTCATGGAACGTGCGCTCCCTGTACAGAGATAAATCTGATGAGCAGCTACCCGATACTCTGTCCCAATATAGGGCTGATGTAACAGCGTTACAAGAGATGCGATGGACAGGGACCGGTTTCCTGGAGAAGCGCTACTACACCATATATTATAGCGGTCATGTGCTTGGAGTAGGTTTCTTAGTCAGCCAAAAAATGAAACCTGTTGTTATCGGCTTTGAAAACATAAGCGAACGGCTATGCACTCTGCGCTTGCGAAGCAAGTTTAGAAATATAAGCCTTATAAACGTTCACGCCAATACAGAGGAGACTGCAGAGTCGGAGAAGGATACTTTCTACGAGGCAGTAGAACGAACCCTCGAAGCCTGTCCCAGATGTGATATCAAAATCATACTTGGGAGATTTTAATAGCCAAGTAGGGAAGGAGCCCTGTATTCAGGCGATACGTCGGCTCCCATAGCTTACACGAAAAAACAAATGATAACGGACTTCAATTAGCAGGGTCACACGAAATGGTTGTTGGAAGTACACGGTTTGTGCGGAAAGCGGTCCACAAACATACGTGGGCCTCTCCAGATGGGGCCACTTTCAATCCAAATTGACCACGTGTTGATCGAACGCCGCCACCTCTCAGCCTTGATGAATGTCAGAACATATAGGGAGGCCAATATAGACTCGGATCACTATCTCGTTGGCATGGTAGCTCCGAGCTCGAATAACAATACCACCTAAAATCCGCTCTGACAATCAGGTGAGAGTGAATACTGAAGCCTCCTACAACACAACCCTCCGTGACACCTATAAGAGGGAAATGGATGCCGTAATAACTGCAGTCAACAGAGGACCTGGAGATGAAGCATCAACAAATGATCTTCACAATCACCTGAAGAACGTTATCATTGATACGGCCACAAAGGTACTTGGCCCCAGCCGCAAAAGGAGCCGGAACGGCTGGTTTGACGATGAATGTAAGCTAGCAACGGAACGGAAGAATGCCGCATACCGAGTAATGCTTGCATTCTCGAAGAACGCGGGCACGCGCGGAGACTTATCACGAACTCCGTCGAGCGGAGAAGCGACTTCACAGACGGAAAAAGGAAGCCTGGGAGAACCAACAAGTCTGTGAACTAGAAAAGTACAAGGAACAACCGCACCAGGCGTGCAAGTTTTCCCAACAAGTCAGCAGGATGAAACCTTATACACCTCGATGCTCATCCTGCCGAGACAAAGAGGGAAATCTAATTTCCGACAGAATGGGCACATTGGAGCGATGGGTTGAGTACTTTGATGAGCTACTGAACAACCAAAATATCGGCGAGTTGGAGGTCCCGCCAACTGAAGACGACGGACAAATACTGCCACCACCAAGTTTAGGAGAAACAGTCTGTGCAATTCATCGGCTAAAAACTCATAAGGAGCCGACGGAATTACAGCCGAATTGGTTAAATATGGAAGCGACCAGTTACACCAAGGTGGTTCATCAACTTTGTGCTCAAGGTATGGGACAGCGAGTCAATGCCTGACGATTGACAACGAGGCATTATCTGTCTCATACATAAAAAGGGAGATACCACACAGTGCAGCAATTATAGAGGTATCACGTTGCTGAGTACCATCAATAAGATATTCTTCACTATCTTGCTAGGCCTGATAGCCCCTGACGCCCAGAACATCATTAGCCCATACCAAAGATGCTTCACTCCAGGCAAATCAGCAACAGATCAGATTTTCTCTCTTTGCGGCAAGGCGATGAAAAAACTGTTGGAATATGGACAACAGTTGCACCATCTGTTCATCGACTTTAAAGCCGCCTATGATTGCATAGCCAGGGTAGAACTGTACACGGCCATGAGAGAATTCGGTATCCCGACTAAATTGATAAGATTGACTAGGCTGACCCTGACCAATGTGCGAGGCCAGATAAAAGCAGCAGGATCACTCTCAAGACCATTCGACATCAACAACGGTCTACGACAAAGGGGATGTCCTATCATGCGTCCTCTTTAACCTGGCTCTCGAGAAAGTGATCCGTGATGCTAAGGTAAATGCAAGAGGTACGATCCTCTTCAAGTCCAGCCCAACTACTGGCCTATGCTGATATCGACATCATGGGAAGAACCACCCGAGACGTACAAACCCTTCGTACAAAGCCTTCATCCAGATCGAGCAGGTGGCGCGAGATCTTGGGCTGCATATCAATGAAGGCAAGACAATATATATGGTGGCAACGTCAGCATCGAAAACCAACCAACCAACAACATCAAACCGCACTGGTCAAACACGAAGAAGAATAAGGATAGGAGAATACAACTTTGAGACCGTTGACAATTTCTCCTATCTAGGCTCGAAAATCACAGCCGATAACATTTACGATGATGGAATCCGCGCACGGTTGTTGTCATGCCAACAGAGCCTATTTCAGCTTACAAAGAGTGTTCCGCTCGAAACGTCTCACCATAGGGTCAAAGCTCTTACTGTACAAGACTATGATCTTGCCAGTCCTCATGTCTTCCCCGGAAACTTGGGTTCTTAGCAAGAAAAATTGCGAACTCTTGGCCGCGTTCGAGAGAAGAATCCTCCAAAGAATGTTTGGCCCCCTACATGAGGATGGACGTTTCCGTAGCCTACACAAGACGAAATCTATGAGCGATACCATGATCGCTCGGTTGTGGATAAAATCCGGCTGAATAGATTACGGTGGACGGGTGACTTAATCCGTATGGATGAGGATGATCCCACCCGGAAAGTCTATAAGGGCAATATCTATGGTAGAAAAAGAAGACGAGGCAGACCCTGCCTAAGATGGAGCGATGGCGTCCGGTGGGGTCACCAGACAGCTTTTAGGGATATCGAATTGGTGGACCTCGGCGCAAAGCCGGGATGTCTGGAGTTCCTTATTAAGGCAGGCCTAGACCGGATACCGGTTGTTGCGCCGTTGATGATGATGATGACAGTAGAGTTTGTACTTGTCGGCATTGTATATAGTATAAGGATTTTAATTTAAAATCAATAGCTTTTATAACAGCATTAAAGTGATATCCTGCTTTACTCTATAAATAACTTTACACACTAGAATAACTTCTTAAATATAATGATGATATAAGAACTATGAATCTGTCAAAGTATAAAATATGTGCTGGCGTGCAAAAACACTGGGCAGTAAACACGTATAAAGTCTGGAATTTCAACTCAGATTTCCAATTCAATTTTATATTCTTTGCATTGAAAAAAAGCAATATCCTCTAGCCTTCCCTCTAGTTGAACCTATACGCTCAAATGCAGTTCGACTACTGGTAATCAATAATAATCTTCTACATAAAAGCTATCCAAGCGAAAATAAGAAATTAGTCTTAGTTTTCTTTTAATTTTAATTAAACGGTGCAAACTTATATAAAATATTTCTTTTCTTTTTTCAGGTGCCCCTATCAACTTTTATGAAACCGGTGAATATCCCTTCGAAGAGCTAATGATTGTATATAAATTGGGAGCATTTGTAGCAAACTCAACGTTGGGATCGAAAGGCGTCCAAAAACTAATGAATTCCAATCAGACATTTGACATAATTATTTGTGAAGCATTCGCGATTGAAGCCTTCTTAGGCCTTAGTCATCATTTCCATGCTCCGGTTATCAGTCTTTCGACCCTGGGCGCATCAGGATTCACAGCTCAAATGGCAGATTTTCCAGGGTCACAATCTTATATCCCCAACTTATTCCTTCCTTACACAGACAAAATGACTTTATTAGAAAGAATATTCAATATAATGACGGAAACGATAGAACGTCTCTTGTATGAATGGTATCACATACCCATTCAAGAGAAAATATACAATGAATACTTCCGGGACCCTAAACCAAGCTTACGTGAGACAATAAACAATATTTCTCTAGTTCTACTTAACACACATTTCAGTTTAAGCTTCCCGAGGCCATATGCAACAAATGTGATTGAAGTGGGTGGACTACATATTAACCGAAAATCTCAACCACTTCCTGCGGATATCCAAAGCTTCATCGACTCAGCAAAGTTTGGCGTAATATATTTCTCCATGGGAACAAATTTAAGAGGCGTTGATCTAGCAGCAGAAAAACGAAATGCCATATTAGCAGTATTCGGATCGCTGAAGCAGAAAGTTTTGTGGAAATGGGAGGATGAATCCCTCCCTGGAAAACCGAACAATGTTTTGATAAAGTCCTGGTTCCCCCAGGACGATATCTTAGCTCAGCCAAATGTTAAACTTTTCATCACACATGGAGGCTTACTTAGTACTACTGAATCAATATACCACGGAGTTCCAATCGTCGGGATACCCGTTTTCGGGGACCAACATCTCAATATGGCACGTGCTGAAAAAATAGGTATTGGGGTGAGGATGGACTTGAAGAATCTTGATGAGGTCAACTTCAAAGCAGCTGTCATTGAGGTTTTGACAAACGAAAAGTACACTCATCGCGTGAAAAAGATGTCAGAACTATTTCGAGATCAACCACAAACGCCATTGGACAGTGCAATATTTTGGGTGGAGTATATAGCAAGGCATGGAGGAGCGCCACATATGAAATCAACTGGTCAAGAGTTATCTTGCATTCAATATTATAACATAGATGCATTGATGGTTATTTTTACAATAATTATAATATTTATCTACGCCCTAGGAAGAGTATTTTCTATGATACGTTCCGTACTTTGCGGTTCAAAGCAAAGATGTGATCCTAAAGTGAATATAAAGAAACGTAAATGAGAATTCATGTATGATACATATAGCATGCACATATATAGGATTAGTTGTTTGGCACCCGGTAATATGAATGAAGAAAAATATAATAATATGCGTATATATTGCAAGGCATTTCACTCAAATTCATTCTAAACGTGTGCTTCTTATGAACTCCTGTGTTTAATTGCTCTTTCTGGCTAACCATGAGAACAACATGGATATGTATTATTTCGAAAGTTTATCGATATTTCGATAAAATTTTCGTCTTAAACTTAAGAGGCGAATACCCCAAGAACAAAAAAGGTTATTGGTTACTTTCGAATATTCCAAAATTTGTACATTATTTTGAAAATATTATATTTAAGGCTTTCTTTTTAATGAAAATCAGAATCGAGTCTGTCCGTCTGTTAGTCTGTCTGCCACACCCTATTTATTCGGAAACGGTTGGACTGATTATAACGAAAATTAATGGGATCATGTGGTCTGTTGTTCCCTGTACATGCAGCAAGAGGTGTCATTTTTTGTTAAGTTTAAGGGGGGCTCTCCATACATATGAATAGAAGGTATACATTTTTTTAACAGAATGTGGCCATATGGGGTATCAAATGAAATGCGTTCAATTATTACTTTTCGAAACTGGTCCCATATTTGATATCAGGTGAAATGTAAGAGAGAAAGGGCTCAAAATATGACAATCAAAAAGTGTAACATGTCTCGTTCTCAGAACCTATCCAACCGAGAAACTGAAAAAAACAATCAATCAAAATACATCCCGTTTTGATATCTGTACAAATAAAGTTAATACGCTAATATATTATCAGCATATTTTAGAAATTTTGCCGGAAACCTCCTTAAGTTCATGATAGAACTATGAAATTTGACACTTCCATAAGGGATAACATAAGGCGAAACTTTGGGAAGTTTGAAGGAAATCCAACTGTTATTAACAAAGTTATGGAAGGTGAAACGCATTCATACATTCTAAAACCTGTATGAAGTCATCATAACATACCAATTTGTCAATACCACAACAAGGGGAGCTTACATGAATGAAACATTTCATTTTAGTTTGTTAATAAAATTTATATCAATATCAATTACTCCCGAAAGGCATATGTAGGGATTTATATGTACATGTAAATGAAGCTTTGAGGTAGTGCCTAATTCAGATAGAAATTTTGTACCTTGAAGAAGCGGCATATACCTACTTTAGATGTACGTATGTATACTTTTATGGACGCAGTAAATCGGAAATATGTGTGCGATCAATTTATATACGTACAAATAGAATACAGTTTTCGGTAATAGGCAGTGTTCGACTGTTTAGTGTGAGCATAATACCTTCGTTTGTAATATGTACATGTTTGTTGAAGTTGGAAAAAATATGATGGAATATTTTGGGTTTTTAGCCATATACGAATGGAAAAATGTGGGTTTTTTCTAAAATACCAATTTATTCTATTCATTGGCTTACACAGGAGAAAACTTACTTTTATATGGCCTAAGGATAGCAGAATAATCAAATGTAAACGATTAAACTCAACAACAAGGCATTGGACAAACAAAAATACCCAACCCGGAGTGGAGTAAGGTTGGTAATAAGACGAACCTAGCCTTCTGAGAGTCCTTTACATATAGGTAAGACTATAGTCTGGAATTCCCTTATTTTAAGATTTACTTTACTAGTTATACTATTTGGACAGATTTCTATTAGCTCCTTTATGACAATGTTACGCGTTTTAGATTACGAGACTACGGCCTGCTGTTTCCTAATAGCTGAGCGATTGCCTCTTCATCTCGTTACTCTTAGTCGGAAACCAAGTCGTCTTGGAAGTTTGTGTTCGTATTTGTGCAGTCCCATTGCTGTGGCTTTTTCACTTGCACAGCATTGCATATGATCATAGTGGAACTGAAGCATAAAGCATGTTGATAAAACTTAATTAAATTTTTATTATTTGTAGTTGCTCAAAATTAATATACTTATAGTTTTAACAACAATATTTTTAGTTTTGGTTATTATATTTTAACTTTTTATTTTATTTATTTGTAACAAAACTTACATTTTACATCTTCTTATTCGATGATTGACAAGCAAAATCTCTCTAATTCAGCAAAACTTCTTTAATTAAAGTGAGCCAGCAAGGCCTACGTCACACAATAAAGATTACTCAGTTGGAAGTAGTTCCGCTCTACTAATCGGGCCTCGTGGCGGGTTGTGCTACAGCACTCCGTCCGCAGCTGAAACCAAGGGCTTTTGGCGAGAGAAAACGTGGCGTCAAAGCGAACGCGACGCTCTCGCTTCCTTCCAGTGCTTGCTGCCTGGAAGAAGGGCGTCAGCCTGTCTAAGGGGATCGCCTTGCGCTTGCCAGTGACGTCTAGGCTGGACGAGCGCACCTCACGCTCGAAGACCTTATAGGGTCCTCATATGGTGGCTGCAGCGGCTTCCGAAGTGCATGAATCCTCACCAAAACGTGGGTACAAATTTCAAGTTCCCCAGGGCTGTGGACCGCCGGCTGCATGTGACGAGATGGCGGAGGTGGTTTTAACTTCGGAACGGCATCTCGTAGTAGGCATAACAACCCGGTTTATCCGAGCTCGTCTCGATTACCAGGGAGTGGAAGGTTCTCTCCGTACGTCAGTTTAGCGGAGCTGGCCGCAAACTCTTCGCGGATGACTGTATGGAAACCAAGAACATGCGACAAGGTCGCGCGCTATAATTGGTGCCTTCAGCGTCCGATGCCAACGTCCTAGCTTCCCATTGGACTGCAGATGGTATGCAGTTATCCGTTGACGTTTGAATCCCAGGAGCTTCCCAAGCTCCGAGAAGAGAGTAGATTCAAATGACAATGAATGTTATTTGTAGCACAACACATGACTGTGGTGTATCCTTCAGAGGTATTGCCACAGGCCATCGCGTAAACCGATCAATGATCGTGAGGCAATACTTGTAGCCGTGCGAGTCTTGCAAAGAGTCTATAATTTCGGGGTGTAGTGTGGAAGCGCTTTGTCCACCTAGCGAATACACTTACTTCCTTCCTAGCATGACACGTGATGCACTCTCTGACCTAAGAGTTCACCTCCTTTTTCCCTATCGTCCCAAAATGCGCAAGATCGTGCATGCGATGCGAATTGGCTGATGTAAGCTAAGTGCAGAAATCGGCGAAAAGACGATTTATCGGGCTTTTGCCGTACGGCAAAAAACAGGTGATCGGCCTGCGATCAATGGAATATCGGATATAATATCTGATACGCGCCAAATAATCCATTTAACTGTTTTGACAGGAAACCCAACGGTTGCCAGCTTTTATTCGCCCTTTGGTGAAGAGCAGCGCCTACTGCTGTATCTGAGGCATCGACGAATACGGCTAGAAATGCATCTGTTGCAGAATTGCCAAAAGAGTAGCGTCTACTAGTTGCTGCTTGATGGTTTCAAACGCTTGGACGATTTTTGGAGACCACACAACCACCGGCGAATTCTTGGTCTTTGTACCGGATAGGAAGACGTTAAATAATGGCTGGTGGTGAGCTGCTTTAGGCATGGAACTGCGCTAGAAGTTTACCATGCCAAGGAGCTGGTAAGATCTTCGACCGCCTTTGGCACCGGGAAGCTTACGATCACCGGCACCTTGTCTGGGTCTGGTTGAATGCTGTCACGGGTGCTGAAATCACTTATAAAATTCGTCTGCTGCTGCTGCTTGCAATTGTCAACGTTGAGAATTAGGCCAATTTCAAGGAGGCGTTGAAAAATGCACTCGATAGGAGACTCGGTGGAGGAAGCGACCAGCAGCGAATTCACGAACAAGAAATTCTAATTCGGTAGTATAGAATGAATGAATCTCTGAAAGGTCTACGCCGCATTGGACGGGCCAAAAGTCGGCGGATTCGCGAGATACCTCCGCAACCATGGGGCGCGTGTGTACCTCGTGTACCTTACCCGCAATCGAAGTCAATATCGCAAGAGAACCGCAGTGGGCACACGCTAGAATTACTTACGTGTCTGCCGGCATTGGCTTGAAGTCACAAGTGCTTTAGGAGCCCGTCACGGACCTTGTTTCTTCTTCAATTGCTTCATTTCCCGAAGCAGGCTGGCTGTGCGGTCGTCAAGCGTTAAATTTATCAGTAAGTGATTCAACTTGGCGTTATCAGCGTCCGTCGTGACACCCGCCAGCGTTAATTGCGCCTCCAACTCGCCTCCAGGTTTCGCCGATAAAACGGTTAGGGTGACCTAACCGAAACAGCGGTTAGGACGGAAGAAGAGTCCGCGACATCCTTCCTCTCGTGCGACATTATCGAAAAAATTTTCTGGTTTAGCGGAGAGAGGAGCAACGCCTACACTGGAGGCGAACTGAGCGGAGGCGGAGTGGAACCTGAACTTTCCGAAAACTTCATGCCGACTCCTGCAGCGAATACGCTTTTATTGTGCTATTGTACTTTCAAAAATTATATCATTATTAATATCGTATATAAAAATATGTATTGCATACAAATGCGGAGTGTTGTGAAAAATGTGGTTATTGTAGCAAATGAACTAAATGGGCCGTCTTCTTTTCTGCTCCTTTCCTTCATGCTGACGATAGGTAGATGACAACGACCGGTTGCTTCTTCAGCTCCTTCGGGATATTTCTGAGCTTGGCGTAAGAAAATTGCTTCATTATCTTGAATGTGACGACCTGAAAAACTTTTTGTGGATAACCCTGAATGAACTAAAGGGTTCCTTGCTGCTTCGGCGTAAAAAATTTTTACATCCCGCTTTTACATATATGGGGACCCCGTACGTAGAAGGATATCACTCACTGCATGTCTGAGGGTCCAAAGTTCCCACCTTCTCACCAAATTCCGTGCTAATCGGTATAGCCGTTTCTGAGAAAAGTGCGTATGACAGACATTGAAGCTTTTGCGCAGATGAACATAGTTTTGGCTAACGAAGGTGATGTGAACACCTTCCAGAAAGGGGGTTAGGTTCAGTTGTAGACCTGACCATTCGTCAGCCCTGCGCTGGCGCGTGGTATGTCCTGGTGCGTCAGCGAACGCTACACCCACAGCGACCACCAGGCAATCTTCTTTGAGACATGTGTCGAGCCACAGGGCAAAGAGCTATCATGCCCGAAACCGAAAAAGATTTCAGGCTGGTCTGCAAAATCTTTCGATGAGCAGACCTTCATTGAGGTGTGGTTAGATCAACCTGATAAAAAAGGCGCCTCTACGGAAAGAGCTGTCCATCTGGCTCAATGCATCGCCAAAGCATGTGACGCGTCATTCCCCCGTAGAAAACCGAACTACTGGTGGAATGATGAACTGACTGGTCTTCGAGCAGCCTGCCACCGAGTCAGAAGAGCGGCTCAGAGGGTGGTAGGTAGAATCAATCAAGGCGGAAAGAGTGCGCCTTACAAGGCAACCCGCAAAAACCCTCAAGCTCGCCATCCAGCGAAGCAAGAGGAAATGCTTTAAGGAACTCTGCTCAGAAGCGGAGGTAAACCCGTGGGGGAGAGCTTATGGAATCGTAATGGGACAATTCAGATGCCTCCGCAGATTACGTGTCCCACTCTTTTACTGAAAATCATCCAGGGGTTATTCCCCCAGTAAGAGGAGAGCAGCGACACATTCCAACCACCTCTGAATGTGACGGCAATCCTGCCAGTCACCAGAGACGAGCTTCTGGAGATCTGCGGTAGAATAGGAAACAATAAAGCGCCGGGCCTTGGACGGAGTACCGAATAAGGCCCTTAAGCTTGCTGTGAAGCGATCACCACGCGATATTCTTTGAAACATATATCCACACACACACGCGGTGGGTAGAGTCAATCAGGGCTAAAAAGAGCTCGCCTATAAGGCAGCCCGCAAAACGTCAAGCTCGACATCCAGCGAAGCAAGAGGGAATGCTTTAAGGAGCTTTGCTCAGAATCGGACGTAAATCTGTGGGGGAGTGCATACAGAATCGTGATGGGACGATTCAGAGGCCGTTCATGTACGCAGATCACGTGTCTCACCCTCTTGCTGAAAATCATCGAGGGGTTACTCCCCCAGCAAGAGGAGAGCACCGACGCATTCGAACCACGTCTGAATGTGACGGCAATTCCGTCAGTCACCAGAGACGAGCTGTTGGATATCTGCGGTAGAATAGGAGACAATAAAGTGCCAGGACTGGGGGTACCAAATAAGGCTTACAGTGAAATCCAGACCGGACATGTTCGCTGAGTTGTTCGAAGCGTGCATGTCCGAGGGGATATTTCCAACGGCATGGAAGGGGCAGAAGTTGGTATTTCTGCCTAAGCCAGGTAAACCTCCAGGTGACACATCCTCATACCGACCCATACGTCTTTTGGACACTGTGGGGAAAATGTTAGAGCAGGTAATCTATAATAGATTACTCCCTGTTGTTAAGAGTCAAGGCGGCCTTTTAAATCGGCAGTATGAGTTCCGTAAAGCCAGATCAACTATTGATACCATCAAATTTGTTGCTGGCTTGGCCGAAGATGCAAACCACGGAAAGGGTAGTACCAGCAAATATTGCGTGGTAGTAACCCTGGATGTGAAAAAAGCATTCAATTCGGCCAATTGGAATCTAATACGGAAATCTTTAGCGAAGCTTGGTATTCCCGACTATCTCGCAGCCGACCATCAAATACTTGGGGGTGGTGATAGACACGAAGCTTAGCTATAAGCAACGGTATGTTTGCGACCAATCATCAACTGCAAGCATAGCTCTGGCAAGGATGATGCCGAACGTGGGAGGGCCACGGCATATATCTAGGTTGCTTATAGCCAGGGTGATGACGTCGATCATGCTCTATGCAACCCTAGTTTGGAGGGAGGCGTTGGGGATGTCAGGGAACGCAAACTGAGTTCAGTCTACAGGAGGACACCCCTCAGGATATGCTCCGCCTTCAGGACTGTCTCAGATGAAGCAGCATTCGTCATCTCTGGAATGATGCCGATTGACATCTTGGCAGATGAGATGGTGAACATATACAACGCGAAGCCAACCTCTTCATCATCGCGGACTGAAGAAGACTGAGAGGGAAAGACCCATAAATAGATGGCAAGAGCGGTGAGAACGCTCGGGAAAGGGTCGGTGGACTCACAGGCTCATTTCCTGCCTGCACAAAGATGTGGTTGGAGAGACGACACGGTGAGATTAATGAATCTAATCTCACACAGTTTCTTCCGGGGTATGGAGGATATCTACAATACCTTCACAGGTTTAAATTGGAGACCTCACCCGACTGTCCGAATTGCGATGGAGTCTCAGAGGACCCATAGCATGTATTCTTTCACTGTCCGAGATTTGTGGAATAAAGGAGGAATCTAGAGGAAACTCTAGGAGAGGTGCTGGTACCAGAAAATCCAGGTGCCGAAAATGCTAGCACATCAAGAGAATTGGGATGCGGTCAACTCGACGATGGCATCTATCTAAAATAAACTGCGAAAAGCAGAGGGGAATACAAAAACGCGGTCACGTGCGCCGCGTATAGAAGAAAGGTGACTAAGATAGAGTGAGCCTGACTCCGCCCCGTGATGTAATACTTTATGGTGGTTCCGTGGGGCAGGGAGGGAGTCGGGGGTGGTTTTAGTGGGTAAAAATCCGACACGCTAGTGTGTCCAGCCCAGTGTCTTTTGAAGATGTCCACCTCCTCAGAAAAAAAGGATAGGACATTGAACCGACTTAAGGTTTTGTTTTGCAAACGAAACCTTAAAAATGGCAAAACTAAGAGCTGCGCTAGCGATGTGAAAATATGGGACGCTTTTCAGATCAACTTTATTTCTCATTCCTTAACAACTCGTAACGATTTTTCTTCCTAAAAACCGCTGCTATATCTGCATTCTACGTTTTCTGACTCCTTCCTTTATGTTTATTGAAAATATTATAATTGTATGGAGTATTAGGGGTAACAAATTATGTTGATAAAACTTAAGTAACTTTTTATTATTTTAAGTGTTCAAAATTAATTTATTTAATTTATAGTTTTAACAACAATATTTTTAGTTTTGGTTAATAACCACTTTAACTTTTATTTTATTTATTTATGGCAAAACTTTCTAATTCTATTAAATATTTAAAATTAAGAGTACATCTTCACTCCATTATCGACAAGCCAAATCTCTCTAATTCAATTCAATTATTTTTTAAAAATGAGCTGGCAAGGCCTACTTCACACGAAAATCAGCTTCGTGGCAGGGTCTCTTTCAGTACGTCCGGTATCGCTGCACCGCGGTCACGCGGTCACGCGGTCAAGAGAAATCTGTACAATTGACGTTGTAGGTAAGCTGAAAGGGAGACAACTCTCAACCAAATCTTTACCGCGATTCCCACACTTGATCAAACAAGAAGGACGTGGAAAAGTGTTGCGCTTCAGGTAGGAAAGGTTTTGTTTGCTTCTTCTGTGAGTATATTTGGGTGCAGAACTACCCCATTTATACGTAGCCCGTCATGTATATGCATTTAGCATGTTACACTACTCACCTTAGTATGACATTTATATTTAGTTGCAGTAAATTTACACAGACAGTGTCCGGATAGCTCAGTGGTTAGAGCACTGGGTTGTCATACGGAAGGCCGTGGTTCAAATCTCGGCGGTAACAATGGGGTTTGTATCGGGACTTGATGATGCCAGTGGAGTCAGCTGTGAAGGAGTACCTGAGTCAAATCAGGGTATACTAATCTCGGGCGAGCGCAATGCTGACCACGTTGCCTCCTACAGTGTATTGTGATGTACCGTTACGGTCTTGAATAAAGTGCTCTAACACACTTCAAGGCCCTGATCCAATATGGACTGTTGCGCCAACGATTATTATTATTATTAATATCTAACTGACACAGGTAATAATTGATGGCACTGCTTATACCGATCAGAAACTGAGAATATAAGAAAACTTTTCTGAAATTCTAAAAAGTGCAATTGAAGAAGTAGTTGTGTGAGCAACACTTAAATTTTGCTATGCAATAAAATCTTCAAATCCCAAGATGGTGTTGACTACACCATCGTCTGGTAAAATACGGTCTTTTTTTGGCAAAAACACAAATATTCTTGTATCTTGGAGGAAGTTGCAGACAGAAATCCCCTATTGATATCAGTAAATTATGTTCTAGTTGCTGTAATAACCCCTTAAGTTTAGACACTTCGGTCAAAACAACTATTTAATTTATTCATTTATTATTTTTGGTAAAGATCACTCTATTGGAAAACGCTATAACTTTTGCAAATGGCGCCAATTCGGGCTTGAAATTTGTGAAGTAAACAAATGCAGAATACAAATCGACAACTCATGAATCGGTTTACTTCGCAAGAACGCGGGTATCGCTGTTATTGCCAAAAGATGTCGAAGTGCGGTTACGCGAATATACAAAATAATCGTTTCTGGCACCGAAAATCCAAACATCACCCACGAAAAGCGATTACGTTTCCTCAAACTTACAGTGTGATGTGCTGTTTAAGCTGGAGGAGTCGTCGGGCCATTTTTCTATGAGAACACCGCAGGCCAAATGACAACTGTGGACGGCGTGCGCTACAGAGCCATGATTACCGATTTTTGAATTGAAACCGGAGAACATGTGGTTTCAACAGGACGGTGCGAATGGTCATCAACTCTGGCGGCGGTCACTTGGCGGATATCATTTTCTCGAGTTGATGAAATAAATTCTAATGAATTAAATAAACAAATTTCACAAGCAGAACTAAAGTTCTTCATTAACAAAAAAAATTACAGCAAAAGAAGTCCGGAGTGTCCGGATAGCTCAGTGGTTAGAGCACTAGGCTGTCATACGAAAAGTCGCGGTTCAAATCTCACTGGTGGCAGTGGAATTTGCATCGTGATTTGACGTCGGATACCAGTCGACTCAGCTGTGAATGAGTACCTGAGTGAAATCAGGATAATAATCTCGCGCGAGCGCAATGCTGACCACATTGCCTCCTAGTGTACCGTTACGGTCTTGAATGAAGCGCTCTAACACACTTCAAGGCCCTGATCCAATATGGATTGTTGCGCCAACGATTATTATTAAAAGAAGTCCCACCTAGTATATCACTATTTTTGTGTTTGTTGAATTTGTCATTACGATTTTCCGAATCTAGTATGGTCTGCTTTGTTTGGTTTTGGTGGACGAAGGCAAAAAGGGGCACAATGTCCATGGATGCCATATTTCTTTTTCAGGTTTTTTCGGTTAGGTACTTTCTGAGAACGGGTCCTTGAAGTAATTGACCTTTTTCGGACCTAGATTTTCTCCTCCGGCGCTGCACGGCGTCGATATACACAAGTTGACAGACGAAGTTTGACGCTTCAGATATGAAAAGATAAGTTTTGTGCACTTCATACATCAAGATATTTCGTTCTAAAAGAATTTGATTTCTACGTAATAGGGGGCAATAGTGCACATATTTGATTTAATATGTCCGATTATTCATTTGGCATTCTCAGTGGCTGTTTTTAATGGGTCGTTTACGATATGGGAAGTGACATCGTCGTGGTGTCCGAATGAGTAGATCTGACCCTCTAGCTGACAATATATGTGTCTCCTAGGTGGTAGCCATGAGCAAGCTTCTTGGTGATGAGCGAGCTGCGAATAACCGACACATGTCGGGAAACACCGTGAGTCCAAGAAGCCGTTAACAGCTACCAATATCGATGAGATGATGTGAGCTATGGTGGTAGTTGTGGAGTATATCAGGAGCCAGTCCCTTCGAGGCTCAGGTCGAGTAGTGTGCATTGAAGCGGTATTAGTAGCCCGTGTCGCCCCGAGCGAGCGCTGATCCGTTCGTGAGTTCCTCGACGAAATAGCAGGGAAAAATGAAGACCTGAGTAGGTGGATTCGGACACAAGGCACGATGAAGCGCAGTCGTCTGTCCTTGTTAGAGCCGAAGAGGAAAAGCTTATCAGCAAATACGCGTCAACATCTTTCCTCCAGAGGAACGTCAGCAAAGGCGAGACAGATCACTTCATAGTACTGGGGGGAAACGAAGGGTGGCAGGGAGGCCCGATAACAATCTATAAAGGTACGTGCTACGAGGTGAACAAGCAGGTATTGGGGGAGGATACTCTCGTGACTAATCTAGAGCCTATGTATTCTCTTGAAATCCGAGATCTTGACGGACTCACAGAGAAGGTCGAAGTGGAAGAGGCGATCAAGCGTGGGAAACGCATGTTCCCCTCTGCGCATTAAAGGGTGGCGTTATCGTAAGAAAAAAAAACAGATAATCTACCACAAGCTTCTCGACCATAAATCGCACGTTAATTGGTAAATTTATAAGAATGCCAACCGGAAAGCAAAAAAAAGCCATCGCGGTCTCCCGAGCGTTACATTACAAAGATTTTTAAGATAAACTGGTCACTCGGAATGACAAGAGAGATCTACCTCTGCGAGAAAAGCCGATACGAACGCGTACAGGATATTGAAAACCTCTGTTGGGTTAATGACAAGAACAGTACTTTGCTTACCGATCGTCGAGCTGCAACGGGTAGATGGTAAGAATATTTCGAGCAGATTTCAACTGAAAAATTGAATCAGCCTTCGTGGTTGTGACATTCATTGTCGATATTTAGAGTAAGTCCACCTGAACTGAACTCTGAAACTGAAGTCCAGGGAGCAATAAAAAAATCGGGAAAAGCATGAGGACTTGACGACATCGGATCTGAGCTCTGGAAAGCCAAGAGCCAAGACTGTGGCTCAGTGAGTTCCTCAATCGAGCTATTGCGGACTGACTATCTGACTATCTGACTGGCAAGAAAGCACCACCGTTCCAATGTCCAAATAACCGCGAATCAAGTCTGGCTTTGTCAAGAAATGTCTGCTACTAACACAATACACGCTGCGCGGTTACTCATGGAGAGACACTATAAGAAGCATCGCCCTATTTACATTGCCACACGAACTAGTACACTAAAGGAAAGCAAAGTACGAATGTGGCAGGCATATCAAAACCGCTTCGTATCTCTGCCGGTGTTCATCAAGGAAGTCATCTCTCACCCTTTCTCTTGGTTCTTATTATGCAAATTGACACGTCCACAACCTTACGCAGATGATAGTTATAGCAAAGCTGACCTAGAATAGTTGATTCAAAAAAGGAATGATTCACTCATGCAATTGGGTCATAAAATGAATTTGCCTAGACGGATCCCAACAGGCACCATCACTGTCAGGGCAATGACCTGCTCAGGACTGAGCCATTTAAATAACCCGGCTTAATGCTATCAGTCAATGGAGAACTGCGTTATGAAATCACGCATTCACGCATTAGTGCAACCTGGATGAAGTGGCGTTCCACAACTGGCCTTCTTTGTGATCGACGTATCAACGAAGGTCTCAAATTCAAAATTTACTGCAATATCGTTCGCCCTGTTGCCCTTTGTCTTTCTGAGCGTTGACCGAATACAAAAGGCAATGAACGGTGTAACACTTCTTAATCACATACGAAATGAGGATATCCACGGTCGACTGGGTTACACCGGTCGTGGAAAAATTTGCGAGAGCCGAAACAACCATGGCTTGATACACTGGTGGGTGATTTAAAAGCTTCGCAACTAAATCCAGCCTTTAACTAAAGCAAAATCGTGCAACCGATCAAGACGAACTGACCTTCCTTCTGAAAAAGGCAAAGGTTGAGGTGGGGGGTTGTTTGAATTAGATAGATATTAGAATATACTATACATATTTGAACGCCTAAATTTAAAATATGTTATACGTTTCATCGTAGCTTTCGTCAACCTTTTAGACCTAAACTGAGAGAACATTTAGAACCCAAAAAATGAACATGCAGTAAATAAGTAAATGAGTAGAAACATTATCAGTACATTTTCAAGTGAGTTATGAAGGCAAAAACGAAATAAATAAATAATTCTATAAGAATGGTGGTCAAAGGGTAGTATAGGTCCCGGGGCGAAACGTGGATTGGTACCCACGATGGAGCATAAAACCTGGGAAATGCCTGCTGAACCAACACCAACAGCTCTACTACCAAACCCTATCTCCACCTCCACGTGGTGACCGCTGGGAGCTCTTTCTTGACGAAAAGCTGCAGACGGAGAAGGATGAAGGCGAGTCTCCCGCGCCTAAAAACGGGACAAATTGTACCAACTGGTCCTCCAGGTTGGGGGTTGGGTAGGGCTGACAACCCTACACGGAAAACAACCGTTACGAAGCCACAACAGGAGCCTCGGATAGGACGGATATTAAAACGACGGACCCGGCAACGACAAAGGAACAACGATTTGCTCATTTTCTCATGGAAAGTACGCTCCCTGTACAGAGATGAAGCTGATAAGCAGCTAGCCGATACCCTGTCCCAATATAGGGCTGATGTAACAGCGTTGCAAGAGATGCGATGGACAGGGACCGGTTTCCTGGAGAGGAGCCACTACACCATATATTATAGCGGCCATCCAGTAAACCATGTGCTCGGAGTAGGTTTCTTAGTCAGCCAAAAAATGAAACCTGCTGTTATCGGCTTTGAAAGTATAAGCGAACGGCTATGCACTCTGCGCTTGCGAGGCAAGTTTAGAAATATAAGCCTCATAAACGTTCACGCCCCTACAGAGGAGACTGCAGAGTCGGAGAAGAATACCTTCTACGAGGCAGTAGAAAGAACCCTCGAAGCCTGTCCCAGATGTGATATCAAAATCATACTTGGCGATTTTAACAGCCAAGTAGGGAAGGAGCCCGTATTCAGGCGATACGTTGGCTCCCATAGCTTACACGAAAAAACAAATGATAACGGACTGCGGACTATTCAATTAGCAGGGTCACACGAAATGGTTGTTGGAAGTACCTGGTTTGCGCGGAAAGCGGTCCACAAACATACGTGGGCCTCTCCAGACGGGACCACTTTCAACCAAATTGACCACGTGTTGATCGAACGCCGCCACCTCTCAGCCTTGATGAATGTCAGAACATATAGGGAGGCCAATATAGACTCGGATCACTATCTCGTTGGCATGGTGCTCCGAGCTCGAATAACAATACCACCTAGAATCCCCTCTGACAATCAGGTGAGAGTGAACACTGAAGCCATCCACAACACAACCCTCCGCGACACCTATAAGAGGGAAATGGATGCCGCAATAACCGCAGTCAATAGAGGACCTGGAGATGAAGCATCAACTAATGATCTTCACAACCACCTGAAGAACGTTATCATGGATACGGCCACAAATATACTTGGCCCCAGCCGCAAAAGGAGTCGGAACGGCTGGTTTGACGATGAATGTAAGTTAGCAACGGAACGGAAGAATGCCGCATACCGAGTAATGTTGCATTCTCAAAGAACGCGGGCACGCGCAGAGACTTATCACGAACTCCGTCGAGCGGAGAAGCGACTTCACAGACGGAAAAAGGAAGCCTGGGAGAACCAACAAGTCTGTGAACTAGAAAAGTACAGGGAGCAACCGCACCAGGCGCGGAAGTTTTACCAACAAGTCAGCAGGATGAAGCCTTATACACCTCGATGCTCATCCTGCCGAGACAAAGAGGGAAATCTGATTTCCGACAGAATGGGCATATTAGAGCGATGGGTTGAGTACTTTGATGAGCTACTGAACAACCAGAACATCGGCGAGTTGGAGGTCCCGCCAACTGAAGACGACGGACAAATACTGCCACCACCAAGTTTAGGAGAAACAGTCCGTGCAATTCATCGGCTAAAAAATCATAAGTCGCCAGGAGCCGATGGAATTACAGCCGAATTGGTTAAATATGGAGGCGACCAGTTACACCAAGTGGTTCATCAACTTGTGCTCAAGGTATGGGACAGCGAATCAATGCCTGACGATTGGCAGCGAGGCATAATCTGTCTCATACATAAAAAGGGAGATGTCACACAGTGCAGCAATTATAGAGGTATCACGTTGCTGAGTACCATCTATAAGATATTCTCCACTATCTTGCTAGGCCGGATAGCCCCATACGCCCAGAACATCATTGGCCCATACCAAAGATGCTTCACTCCAGGCAAATCAGCAACAGATCAGATTTTCTCTCTGCGGCAGGCGATGGAAAAACTGTTGGAATATGGACAACAGTTGCACCATCTGTTCATCGACTTTAAAGCCGCCTATGATAGCATAGCCAGGGTAAAACTGTACACGGCCATGAGGGAATTCGGTATCCCGACGAAATTAATAAGACTGACTAGGCTGACCCTGACCAATGTGCGAGGCCAGATAAAAGCAGCAGGATCACTCTCAAGACCATTCGACATCAACAACGGTCTACGACAAGGGGATGCGCTATCATGCGTCCTCTTTAACCTGGCCCTCGAGAAAGTGATCCGTGATGCTGAGGTGAATGCAAGAGGTACGATCCTCTTCAAGTCCACCCAACTACTGGCCTATGCTGACGATATCGACATTATGGGAAGAACCACCCGAAACGTTCAAACTGCCTTCATCTAGATCGAGCAGGCGGCGCGAGATCTTGGGCTGCACATCAATGAAGGCAAGACAAAATATATGGTGGCAACGTCAGCACCGAAGACGAATCAACCAACAACATCAAACCGCACTGGTCAAACACAAACACGAACAAGAATAAGGATAGGGGAATACAACTTTGAGACCGTTGACAATTTCTCCTATCTAGGGTCGAAAATCACAACCGATAACAACTACGATGATGAAATCCGCGCACGGTTGTTGTCAGCCAACAGAGCCTACTTCAGCTTACAAAGACTGTTCCGCTCGAAACGTCTCACCATAGGGTCAAAGCTCTTACTGTACAAGACTATGATCTTGCCAGTCCTCATGTATTCCTCGGAAACTTGGGTTCTTAGCAAGAAGAATTGCGAACTCTTGGCCGCGTTTGAGAGAAGAATCCTCCGCAGAATTTTTGGCCCCCTACATGAGGATGGACGATTCCGTAGCCTACACAATGACGAAATCTATGAGCGATACCATGACCGTCCGGTTGTGGATAAAATCCGGCTCAATAGGTTACGGTGGGCGGGTCACTTAATCCGTATGGATGAAGATGATCCCACCCGGAAAGTCTATAAGGGCAATATCTATGGTAGGAAAAGAAGACGAGGCAGACCCTGCCTAAGATGGAGCGATGGCGTGGGCCAGGACGCCAGACAGCTTTTAGGGATATCGAATTGGTGGACCTCGGCGCAAAACCGGGATGTCTGGAGTTCCTTATTAAGGCAGGCCTAGACCGGATACCGGTTGTTGCGCCGTTGATGATGATAAGAATAATAATCGTTAGGTGCAACAATCCATGTTGGATCAAGTCCTTGAAGTATGTTAGAGCAGCTCATTCAAGACAGAAACGGTACACTGTACTACACTGTAGGAGGCAATGTGGTCAGCATTACGCTCGCGCGAGATTATTACCCTGATTTGACTCAGGTACTCTGAGTCGACTGGTATCCGACGTCAAATCACGATACAAATCTCACTGTCACCAGCGAGATTCGAACCGCTGAACTTCCGTACGACAGCCTTGTGCTCTAACCACGCAGCTATCCGGACACCAATACAACAACAATACCAACAAAATTTTTAGTTTTGATTAATAAATAAATAAATAAAACAGTTTTTAAATCTGGTCCGTCGTAGATTCAATACGCCATTCAGTTTAACTAGGGACGTTCCTAATTAATTCACCAATCACCCTAAGTTAGAAGTTGAAATATAGTAGACTAAAAATCTGATTATCTATAAAAAAATATGAAGTTAATTTTCCTCACGACGCTTTCAACAGCAGAAATTGCTAACCATTAATAAATAAATTACAGATAAAGAGATTCCAGAATAAACCGGGAAATTGTCGTAGGTCAACCGAATATACATTTTTAGTTGCGTGCAAGCTGCTAGAGACTCATTTATAGAGTTGCGGCCCGATCTTATCAGGCTTACAGTCTATTATTTGATCTATTATAGCAATTGTAGATGTACATGTCATCCTATCTGACTTGCTACTAGAGATATGCTCAGAGTGTCTAATAATTTTTTGGTTGTCCACAACTTTTGGGGTTTAGTTTCCAAACTGTTGTCATGCAGGGAGTACGTAAGAGTTACTAGAAAGGGTCATCAAGCCCCAAAATTGAGCGGTGTTGTGAAATTGTGTGTCCATAATGTGGTTGCTTAAAGGTTTGGCAATGCTCGTACTGGTCCTCATCGGCCTCAACGATGCATACAAAATTCTGGCGATTTTCCCGACTTTAGCAAAATCTCACTACTTCGTGGGTTCAGCACTTGTACGTGAGTTAGCCGAGAAAGGGCATGAAGTCACTATGATTTCTCCCTTCTCCACGAAACCGCCAGCAAAAAATGTTAATGATATTGTCACTACCCCTAGTTCAGAATTGGTTAATGGTGAGTCCTTTCAAATTTCGAATCATCCGCAAATTGTATAGTTAAAGCACCTTCAAGCTTTCAAGCTGAGTTAAAATAGAGTCAAATAAATAGTGTTTCATCAGTGTTTGAAAACTATGACATCATTATGTCATTCCCATGAATAATATCATACATTTAAAATTGCGGCAGAATACTATATAAAATAACAAGTCGGGAAACCGGAAGCTGGACGCTTCAGGTATGAACGGTTTTGTGTATTTCTTTTATAAATACATTTGAGTGTGAATTTGTCACATTAGTACGTAGCACGTAATATATGCATATATTAGGAGAGAATATGCACTTTCTACTGATATTGACACTCAAAGTTTTGAATTTGCAAAAAAGTGACAATTGACCCATTATAACTTTGTTAGCAATAGAGCGATTTCCATCAAACCTGGTAGGATCATGCTCTATAACATAGTCTACATTACTCCAAAATTTCGTCGTGCTAGGAAGGTTTTGCAGCCAATTACAGTAATATACTATTATTAACTTTATTCCAAAGGATATCGGCATGTAGGGCCTATGCTCCATATAGTGGCAGCCTCTTGATTTTTTTCAGATTTTTCGATTGGGTAGTTTCTGAGAATGGGTCCGTTAAAGAAATGATCACTTTCAACCCCCCTCACTCCCCACCTTAAATTTGACGTAGAATAATTTAACTCACGGTATGCGTAAGCGTTCATAGTTCCCACCTTTCCACCAAATTTGGTGTTAATCGCTGTAACCGTCTCCGAGAAAAATGCATGTGACAGACAGATAAACAGACAGACAGGCAGACGGACAGACAGACAGACAGTAAACCGATTTTAATAAAGTTTTGTTTTACTTCAATACTTTGTTTACTTCAATAGGGCTGGGGAGAAGTAGATTCTTCATGAATGGAATTTTAATATTTCATTCGAATGTCAATTATTCTCGTTAATTATGACGTCAGCATCTTATTCGTATGGCACCATCATCATCATCAACGGCGCAACAACCGGTATCCGGTCTAGGCTTGCCTTAATTAGGAACTCCAGACATCCCGGTTTTGCGCCGAGGTCCACCAATTCGATATTCCTAAAAGCTGTCTGGCGTCTTGACCTACGTCATCGCTCCATCTCAGGCAGGGTCTGCCTCGTCTTCTTTTCCTACCATAGATATTGCCCTTATAAACTTTGCGGGGTGGTTTATCCTTATTCATAGTGATTGATAGTGTCCGGACAGCTGAGTGGTTAGAGCGCAAGGCTGTCGTACGGAAGGTCGCGGTTCAAATCTCGTTGGTGGCAGTGGGATTTGTATCGTGATTTGACGTCGGATACCAGTCGACTCAGCTGTGAATGAGTACCTGAGTCAAATCAGGGTAATAATCTCGGGCGAGCGCAATGCTGACCACATTGCCTCCTAGTGTACCGTTACGGTCTTGAATGAAGTGCTCTAACACACTTCAAGGCCCTGATCCAACATGGATTGTTGCGCCAACGATTATTATTATTATAGTGATTAAGTCACCTGCCCACCGTAACCTATTGAGCCGGATTTTATCCTCAACCTGACGGTCATGGCATCGCTCATAGGTTTCGTCGTTACGTAGGCTACGGAATCGTCCATCCTCATGTAGGGGGCCAAAAATTCTTCGGAAGATTCTTCTCTCGAACGCACAATTTTTCTTGCTAAGGACCCAATTCTCCGAGGAATACATGAGGACTGGCAAGATCATTGTCGAGGTTTGGAGCGGAACAGTTTTTGTAAGCTGAAATAGGCTCTGTTCGCTGTCAACAATCGTGCGCGGATTTCATCGTCGTAGCTGTTATCGGTTGTGATAGGAGAAATTATTAACGGTCTCAAAGTTGTAGTCTGCTATCTTTATTCTTCCCGTTTGACCAGTGTGGTTTGATGTTGTTGCTTGGTTAGGTTTTCGGTACTGACGTTCCCACCATATATTTTGTCTTGCCTTGATTAAAGTGCAGCTCAAGGTCTCGCGCCGCCTGCTCGATCTGGATGAAGGTTTGTACGTCTCCGGTGGTTCTTCCATAGGCCAATAGTTGGGCGGACTTAAAGAGGATCGTACTCCTCGCATTTACCTCAGCATAACAGATAACTTTCTCCTGGGCCAGGTTAAATAGGACGTATGATAGGGCATTCCGCTGTCGTAGACCGTGGTTGATGCCGGATGCTCTTGAGAGTGATCCTGCTGTTTTTATCTGGACCTTGCACATTGGTCAGGGTCAACCTAGTCTTATCAATTTCGTTGGGATACCGAATTCTCTCATTGCAGTCTACAGTTTTACCCTGGTTATGCTATCATAGACGGCTTTAAAGTCGATGAATAGATGGTGTATCTGATGCCCATATTCCATCAGTTTTTCCATCGCTTGCCGCAAAGGGAAAATCTGATCTGTTGCTGATTTGCCTGGAGTGAAGCCTCTTCGGTATGGGCCAATGATATTCTCAGCGTATGGATATCCGGCCTTTCAAGATAGCGGAGACTATCTTATAGATGGTACTCAGCAACGTGATACCTCTATAATTGCTCGACTGTGTGATATCTCCCTTTTTATGTATGAGACAGATAATGCCTCTTTGCCAGTCGTCAGGCATTGATTCGCTGTCCCATACCTTGAGCATAAGTTGATGAGCCACTAGGTGTAATTGATCGCCTCCATATTTAACTAATTCGGCTGTAATTCCATCGGCTCCTGGCGACTTATGATTTTTAAGCCCATGAATTGCACGGACTGTTTCTCCTATACTTGCTGGTGGCAGTATTTGTCCGTCTTCTTCAGTTAGCGGGACCTCCAACTCCTCCAAGTGTATGGCATAGGATGCGGTAAATTCGCACGAAATTGATAAGTTTGAATTGCCTTAACTTTGAGACTAATAGACGCCAAAACTAATATCAGTTTCGAAAAGTACTAATTGAGACCTTTCATACCCTACACGAGTATATCCGCTGAAAAAAATTGTTTAAATCCCCCTTTGCATATATAGAGAGCCCCCTTTAAACTCCACCTAAATTTATGCTACTCACTGTATATGTAGGATTTCATAATTTTCATCTATCCACCAAATTTCGTTCGGATGGATTCAGCCGTTTTGGAGAAAAATGCGTGTGATAGGCAGACAAACAGCCAGACAAACCATAATTTTTAACTGGCAGTGAATCGATCTTAATAAGGTTTTGTTTTACGCAAAACCTTAAAAAATCATCCACATATATATTATAACTCTTGCCTTGGACTGCCAAAAAGAGGTTCCCATGCATTCAAAAGGGGGATGTAAATTTTTTTTGACGGAATATCAAATGGTCAAAAGTCTCGATTAGTACTTTCCGAAATATGTGTCAGTCCGATATCTATTCAAATAAACTTACTAACAGTATATTATTAACTTGTAGAAATTGACTGAAAAACCCCTTAAGTTCATCCTAGGAGTACACCAACATAGGGTACAGTATTGCGCATACGCACGCCAAGTTTCATCAAAATACAGTCAATATTGTCAAAGGTATAGCAGTTCAAACTTATCAATTTCGCCTAAATTTACTGCATCTTAAGCCATGTAAATAAATTGCTGACGCCATAATTAACGAGAATAATGGATATTGGAGTGAAATATTAAAATTCCATTCGTGAAGAATATATTTCTCCTCAGCCCTTTTTAAGGCTTATGTGAACCAAACCCTTATTAGAATCGATTCAATATCTGTTTGTCCGTCTGTCTGTCACGCCCGATTTATTCGGAAACAGCTGAACCAATTGTTAGGAATTTGGTGAGAGCTAGTGTCGCCTAGTCCCTTTACATATAGCAATTGGCACCATTTTATACTGAGTTTAGGGGGGCTATGGCACTTGGTGAAACATACGGCAGTGGAGGCTCAAAATGTGTGCCCCAAAAAGTGTAACGGGTCTGGTTCTCAGAACCTATCCAACCGGAAAAACCTGAAAAATTCATAATGGTGAATCTGTACAAAATCCAGGCTTCAAAATATATCCCATTCCGATATCTGCTCAAATAAAGTTAAAGTTATATTTCCATATTCTAGAAATTTACGCGAAAACCCTTCCTAGAAGTACAAAATTTGATACGCTTATAAAAAATTACGTACATAATTTTGGAAAGTTGGGAAGAAATCCAACTATTATTAACAAAGTTATAGAAGGTCAAAATTGTGTATTTTTCCTGAATTTATCGCAATCTAAGACGTCATGCATGATCATCTAAAGTGAACGTATATAAACAGAGGAGTTGGATATGTCAAGGAATATTTTGAATTTTTAGCTACGTACGAGTTACACCCAATATCAATACTGACCTTGAGGTGGCATTATCAGCATTTTTCATCCTTTGTCTTACAATAAATAAATATAGGGTAACAGTTCGAGAGCTTGTCTTTTTTACCGAATAGTTTTAGGATACGGAAGTCTTTTTTATCGCATCTTTCTTACGGAGCAGTCTTTCTACAAAACAGTCTCAGAATACAGAAGTCGATCGAAGTCATTCTATTAATCGAGCCATTCATAAAAGAGTTATTAAAGTTATTAAGTGAATTTTATACAAGTGTACTTATAAGAATAAATAAAGTGTTATAAAAAGAACTCAAGTGTTTAAAGGATCAGTCTCGCGGAAGAGACTTAAAGCCAATTTTCTTTTTGAGTGGGTCGTAATATGACCCAAGCAATATAACTTACGGATAGAATAACGTGCATAGGAAATTTCTCACATAAGATGAACACAGTCTTATTTGTATCTGTTGTAGGTTAACTTCTTCACATTTGCTAATAATATTGAACTCCTAGTGTGAAGCGTATGAGGTTGACTATTATCAACACAATGCTTTCAGGATCAAATTATTTGTATAAATGGCTTTTTAAATTGAATAGCTTGGCAATTGAATTTTTAACTACGTACACACGGAAATGTCATACACTCATCGTTCTTACATAGGAGAACATAAAACCTTTTATAGCTGAAGCGTGTAGCTTCCCGACTTGTTTTGTCCTCCTCAGTCTTGCGGGAATTAGGATTAAATGAATCTGTAAAAGGATTCGAAAATGAGCTGTTTCAAGAAACCAGATTCGAGGAAATATCTAACCAGAAAAATAAACTAACAGTTGTTTTGAAAAGAAGCAGAAATTTCCATGACTTATATACAGGACCGTTTCACAGTAATGTGGTACTGGCAATCAGGGATGTGGTTAGTGTTGCCGAGAGCGAAAAAAATATGGTCTTAAAAAAATAGTGACAAAGCCGGACTTTTATCTAAGCATATTTAGATTCAAGCCAGAAGAAACGATTTTCATATCTGCTGCTTATACTTTGTGTCATGTCCATTTGCATCGTGTATTGTTCGTACACTGCCAAAAAATGTTCTAGGAGAGAGAAGGTTAAAGAACGCACAATTAAACGCTATCGGACGATTTAAAGAAAACACCAGACCATTTTTTCCCACATAATATAAAAGTATTGGCACAACAAGAAAAATGCAAGGATCCTGATTCAAAATCAACGAAATTTGAATTTCCATTTCAATTTTAATGTTATGTATTCAATTACGGCTGTAAAATGATTCATCGGATTGGAAAGGTGTTGAATCGGGAAAGCTCCCAATTTTCCATAATCCCTAATCATCATTTCTTGAGGAGATGTACCGTTTATGGTATACCGACTGGGGAGGCATATAAAGTTGGCATGGACAACTGTTCTTGTGGCGAAAAGGAAGTGGGTCGTTGTCCTGCTGGAAGACCAACGGTTGCAGTGCACCTAAGGTGGCATTCTGAACAAATCAAAGCACAAAACGTTAATCAATCTACTCACTGTGGTCGCTTTGAAATCCCAAATTAACTGATTCCCCCCATCTTGCCTAACAGTTACATGCATGTCACTAGTTACTAGTTACACCGTATTGACTCACCTATGGGCATACTGCTTTCTATGTCACTCAAATAGGTTGTTTTTACTTTTGCCAGACCACCAAACTGAATATCAAAAGTATAAGATTTTTATAACATACTCTTTCAGAAAGGCTGGCTGTTTTCCTGGTAATTTTTAATTTGTTCTGGTCGGGCGAATACGAAACCTCGCTACCCAAAATATTCAGCGCTAAAGTGTAATTGTCCGCCGGTGTATGTCCTCACATAGCGCTTTTAAACAGACTTTTCTGTGAATTGAGAATGAGGTAGCGTCGTTTTTTAACTGCTTCTCCAGGGGATCGTTCCAACTGATGTTAGTGGGTTCTCTCATAACTTTTATGATGTGTATTCACTGAAACCGTTACATTGCTTTTGTCGTTTCACAGACATCGTATCGTTACCAGTTCATCTTTTTTTGATCATTTTTTCCTTCACAAAACGTGATATTGCCAAATATCTATAACTTTGTTTCGACTTCTGTTGAAAAATATTGAAAAGTACCTATCTAACTGAAAAAGTATTGAAAAATGAGAAAAAGTATTGAGTTCCTCATGAATTTCATTTAGTACTTTTGGTAGTAAAAAGTCAAGATTGGGTGTTGTTAGACGTGAAATCTTGGAATGTTAATTGTGTCCGATACTATTTTCGATTGAACATTAATTTAGGTATTATCAAATACACGAACCACTCAGAGCCATCTTGTGACTAACATTGAAAACGAGAATTTTAAGCTTTAACCCTTATATTGGCTCACGTAAATATTTGGAAACAGTGAAAACAAATTCAAGGCCGGTATTCCAGTTCTGAGTTCATTTAGCTTTCTCTTTTTGGTAAAAGCCAAAGGGCTGGTCTCGTTTGGGTCTATTGCTATTCAAGTTTTGAGACTAGTATATAGACCTTTTTCCAAGAGTTGCAAATATCGTCAGCTTACTCTTGGACACCATACCTGTTTATTAAGGCTAGTAGTTCGCCTACTGCAAAGTCTTCTAATAGCAAGTAAAAATCTACAGGCTATAGGAGTGTACCTCTGGCCTGTTAGTTGGAGTTTAAAAATATACTGAAAGCCTTCTCTACTTATCGTAAAGGGACACTAAAAGGATAGGAACTTGCGGATTGGCAGTCTTCTGAAATGTCAACAACGTCCCAGATAGGGCATGTCCATGGCTACGACAAGCGAGTATTCCAGCGATATAAGCTGGGTATTCTATGCCTAAGCGAAGCGATCCTCTTTCCTTTTGCGGCAACGTGTTTTTATTCTCTGGAAAGTGAAATAGTAGCAAATGTGAATCAGATTGTCACTGAAGGATACTACAAGATGCGCTCTCCCGACCTAGAAGCCGGTTTCTGACAGGATTCAGACTGAAAGCTTCCCGTCCAGGTTAAGGAACATCACATCGTAAGTATCTGCCATGCAGGCGTAATCTACGGCCTCCTGGAACACAGAATGATTTGGAGACCACGATCAGAGTTCCACCGTGACTGGTACCGCGATACTGGTTTATAATTAGTGCAGATTCAGCATCCATACCAGTGGATCCGAAACCTATCTAAAACTTCAGCCACAACTAAGAGTTAGTGGGCTCAAGTTGAAAAGCGCAATTCCACGCTCGAGTTCACAATTACAACCACCAAGGAGCTTCCACTAGGAGGCAACCGTGGATAACCGGGCCACGCATCGCCCAAGGAGTTACCTGGGGCATATGTGACAGAGGGCCTCATAGTCTCCGATGAGGACTGACGGAAAGAATCACTTGAGATGAGTCCATTGTAGACTCGGATCTGATCTCAAGATCTCAAGACATGGGGACGGGTTGATTAGAATCAGCTCAGTACGGAAAAACACAACGAAATCTTTACAATAGTCGATTGCCGCATATAAGACATCACAAGACAACACAACTGAGCGCAACGGCAACTAGGCCCGTTCATGTAGGTCATGACATGCTCGCAAATACTTTCCGCGATTGAGACTCCCAAGTATAGTCACTGTCTTCCCGTATTTGAACTTCGCTCTATTTAACTTGACGAGTGCCGGATAACGGGAGTTGCCTTACAGCAGCATTGTGACGGGCTAAGGCCGCCATACTGACTTTAAGAGACATGTACTCAATACCCATGCGTAACCCTGAACCCCGTGAACTAAACTCACCCAACAGCTCATCCGTCATCAGGTTCCATATAAATGAACCTGTAATAGATCCCTGTGGGCAGCGGCGCTCCACACACGCCCATTGACATCTTGGACAAATGCTTTTCCTACCATAGGAGTAGCTCTTCCACAGCCCTAATTTCTTGCAGCTACACGAAGGTTCGATAGCACTTACCTAGTCAAATGCGATTCCAAAGATGTATTTGTTTCCACAACGGAAAAGGGGAAGCTTTTCCACATGCAGACCCGTCAGTTCGGAAACCATACAATCTGGTATATTTCCACCCCCAGTGGCTGGACCATAATCCAAAGGCTGACAGAAGAGATATGGCCCTGTACGTCCGAGAATTACTTCTATCCTTCTCCGGCAGAGCAAACCAGTTCTGGCAGTTTTTAGCAGAGAAGGATACCTTCTATGAACAATTAGACGCAATAGAGAAAAGGCTTCCTAAAGGTAATGTTGTGATCATGGGGGGTGATCCGAATGCCAAGCTGAGGCCTCACAAGACCTTACTCTATCATGTGATGAGGAAACATGGTCTTGCCGCCCGTACCGATAATGGTGGAAGGTTTGTGGATTTACTGCAGTTTTCACCGCCTCCTCATTGGTGGCACATTGTTCGAGTACAGGAGCTTGTCATAAGGCAATCGACAGAGAGCAGGCTGGTTTCTGCTGTATTTGGAGTGCTCTATGCAAATCGGTGATTCCCGAAAAACAGTAGAGCGCCAGGGTTGCACCTTGCTACCGATATTATTTTTTCTTGTCATCATTGACGCTCTTTATGCTTCCTTGTCCAGAGGACATGGAAGAGTTGACCATAGCATCTTTTCTAAAACACTTCGACTATGCTGCTAACATCTGTTTGATTTTCACCGAGCCATGGACCTTTGTCAAATAGCACTGGATTTCGAAGGCAGAAGCAAGTAGGATCGGATTGAAGATTAATACCCATGTAACCAAAGTTCTCCATTGGATGGGTCGTCGCACTCTTCCTATCTGTTTTACTACGTAGGGTATCGTTGGCTTTGATCAATTTATATATTAGGCAGAGAGATTTCACCTGATGATAGCGCCAAACTGGATTTTGCCTCGATCTGCCTCCGCAGCCTTGTCTAAAAATTGGAAATACTGTTATCTCATCGATCTAGCGGAAGACATTCGACTGCCTTGAGGTTCCCTCTGTGGAACTTTTCGGATGCAATCTCTGCAGAATTGCTACTTCCACTCAGCAGTCAATCCTGGGCAATTTAAGAACTTTCCCAATGGGTAGGAGATGGGAAAGATTGTTAAAATTCCATTATACGGCTTTTAACTTCAATATGACAACGGGAGGGGAATTTCCATCCCTTTTTGTCCCGAACATATTAGCCAAAATTCGCCTGAAGCGTGTCAAAGAAGACCTTGCAAGTTTGACCGACAAAGAACGCCTGTTTTCCGCTCTGGATCCTACTAAACTAAACTCTCAGATCATTGCATCGGGCTAAAATTTTTGAGGAATCTGTAGCCCAAAACGGAATTTGCTTTGTCTGGAGGATCCTGGGAGTTGGGGCTTAAGAATATACTCAAACTTTTCCCTGCTCGTCATAAAAGGTGACTAAAAAGGACAGAAATTTGTGAACTAGCAAATTGCAAATTTTAAAACTTTATTGCTACTGAAACGTCAATAACGCCTTAGGACAACGACTTTAACCTTTTGGCTATTGAAAACGGACTATGATTGGTTTCTGGAATGTGCGCACGCTCCTTGACGACGGTGGCGAGAGTTCTGAGAATGCTTGCTTTCTCCAACTTCAGTGGGGATTTCCAGCGATATAAACTTGACATTTCGCGGCTAAGCGAAGGAAGTTGGTGGGACTCCTCATCCCCTTGCCACACTAATGGCAATGTGCTTTTGCACTCTGGAAAGGCAAGTGGTAGTAGGCTCGAATCCGGTGTCGAGTTGCTTTTGACGGTTACCGAAAGGCGCGGTCTTTTGACCAGGGGGTCGTTTTCTGGCAGACTTTCAATTGCAAGATGTCGGTCCAGGTTATGGAGCATCACAATTGCATGATGTTATGCACCAACGGAGACTTCCGATGTAATGAAGAAGGATGCTTTCTACGGCCAATTAAACGCGGTTTAGGGGAAGCTTCCTAAAGGTGACATTGTGATCGTGATGAATGATCTTAACGCCAAGGTGGAATCTGACAGCACCTTGCTCGGACATGTGAAGGGGAAGCACGGTCTTGGCGACCGTAGCGGTAGCGATGGGAGGTTCGCACATTTCTGCAACTTCCACCGTCTTGTCATTGGTGGCACATTGTTCGAGCACAGAGCACTTGCTGCGAATATTAATCAGCATTGGGCCGCCATCAAAAGTGCTCTTTTCTCGGGGGCTACATAAGTCTTCGGCCACGTCCGGAAGGCGTGTCATAAGATCTGTCTGGCTGCGGAGTCGTGAAAGCGGATCAATGAACGGAAGGAGTTTAAGGCTCTACTGATCGCTGTGGGTGGTGGCGGGCGTGAGAAATTCAGTAGAGAGAATTTGCTATTGCGCTGGTCAGGGAAGCGGAAGATGCCGCAGAACTCAATGATTTGGGAAATGTATACCGCATCACGAGAGAGCTTGCATGTGGTCGTAAATCTTTCGATGGTCCTGTGAAGGACGTCAACGGTCGACCTTTCATCCACGATGATGAACAACTGAAGAGGTAGAAAGAACTCTTCACCTTGGCTTTTAACCAGTGTTACACCCGGAGAGGTTCTTTCTCTGGTGGAAAAATGGCTAGCCACCGTAACATGCGGTTCCGGACTGTTTCTTCAAGCAGTAGTGAAAGCATTTCGGCCATTATAATAACAATAATAAGCCTTGAAGTGTGTTAGATCGCTTCATTGAAAACCGTAACGGTACACTACACGATTACAGTACCCCATAGAAGGCAATGTGGTCAGCATTGCGCTTGTCCAAGATTGACCCTGATTTGACTCAGGTTCACATTCATAGCTACAGTCGACTGGTATCCGACTTCAAATCACGATACACTCGCACGGAAATATTGGAAATCTGAGACCTTCCCCAGAAAAGTAGATGATCTTTAAGATTCCAAAAAAGCGTACACGTTTTGAGTCTGGCCCTGCTGTTGAAAGGATAATAGCTAAAATAATACTAGAATGCGTCAAAGAACATATCGAAAGCTTGATCATTATTATTATTTTGTTAAGGGAAAGTCGCACCGCGTCCTTAAAGAACTATTGTGCCCCTTTTGCTGGTTATAGTGTACTTATTAATTATAGTATAATTGTCAGGAACTTTAGTATATTCCCTACTTCCAGATGTTTCAACTTTGCATCTGGTATTAACCCCCACAGAAGGGTTCTAGCCCGTGTAAAGGTGTCCCTGCTCCCTTCCTGGCTAGTTCGTCCGCTACCTGGTTTACTTTCAAGCCAGCATGGCCTGGAACCTAGAGTATCCAGACCTTGTTGGACGAGTCGTTTCACAATAATGTGGTACTGGCAATCATGGATGTGCTTAGTGTATTCAGTCTCTCAAGGCATTCCCATACCAATTTAGAGTTCTTATGGTTGGACCTAAGTGCCTTGATCGCTGCTTGTCTAGTCGTTGAGAATAACAGTGTTCTGCCCCCTGTAGTTCCTTTGGAGATTAAAGGACCCAGATCTGTCTATGGCGTATATTTCCGCTTGGAAAAAGCTAGTGTACCTACCTATTGGCTCCAAGTACATTTTCCTTGGACCAATGACACCGGCACCCGTTCCCTATGCTGTAAAGGATTCGTCAGTGTACCAAGTAATCAGTTACAGGTTTTAGCCGTATGTCGTAGCCACGCTCTCCCAGTTTGCCTTGTTACTCCAACGTGTTTCAAACTCTTATCAAAGTGAAACCTCCTTGCCATGTTATCCTTTGATATCAGTAATTCGGGATACCCTCTAGAAAGAATATCAATCTTCTTTCGGTTTAGGCAGCTCCTCGCCTCACTGATACTCCCGGCCATCCTGAATATTGCCCTCCTTTGCCTGCATCTGTATGTACATATGCCGTTGGGCATGTCCTCATTGCCCCACTGATACACACGCAAGCCAGTCTTTAGAATTTGTGTAATTCCCTGACTTGTGTGCTGCGTTCAGTTTTTTCTCTCCAAATTACTGCTCCATAGGTAGGACCTTACTATTGCAGTATATATTTAAAGTAGTATCTTCGGACTGCAACCCTATTTTTCCTGCTACGGGCCTACAAGTCATCAGAGCCCTCGTGGCTTTCCGACAAGTGTTTCCGACATGTGTTTTCCAGAGTAATTTTTGGTCTAGCGTAATTCTCAAATATTTGACCTCTGTTTCTCGTTTCACCTCCATGTCATGTAACTTTATGGCTCTCAGCTAATCAAGTTTATGTGTTCGGAGTTGTGATTGTCTCCTAGTGAATGGTACTATGGTGATTTTGTCTGGATTGATCCGTAGTCCCACCTTCCTGCACCAGGCATTAGTAACCCTTAGTCCTGTTTGGATTCTATCACATAGAGTATTGTCATATTTGCCCCTACAAATTAAAACAATGTCGTCCGCATAATCCTGCACCTGTATTTCAGTATATGTTAGCACGTCCAGGAGTTCATCCACATAAGCAGCGATAGTACCCCACCATGTGGACAACCTTGAGTAGGTATTCATGACAGCACTATTTGCCTGCTTTGTAGCATTTCGCCCATCCAGAATGCTCCAACTCCCTTGCAGCTCAGGGACTTGTATCTCTGTGTGCGATGTGTTGTCGAATGCTCCTTCGACATCCAAAAACGCACACAGTGCAATTTCTTTTGTTTCTATGGCATCCCGTAGTATATCCGCCAGCTGATACAGAGCAGCTTCATGTTGACCGTCCTGCCCGATAAGCGTGTTGACAGTGATGTTGGGAATTACGCTTTAGAACGTTAGTTCTAATATAGTTGTCGACCTTCTCCACCGTTTTGAGTACGAAGCGATGTTAGGCAAATTAGTCTGAAAAATTTAGGGTGAAAAGGATCGTTTTTACCCGCTTTCGGAATAAAGATCACTTTTGCCCATATCCATGCCCTAGGTATATATCCCAGTGCTATGCTCCCCCTTACCATCCTCAGAAGAGACTCTGAGATGATTCCTAGGCCTCTCTGGATAAGTGCTAGGAAAATGCCATCTAATGCGCTTGATTTCAGTGGTTTGAAAGTTCCCTACTGCCAACCTTACCCTAGCTTCTGAGCATACCCGCTTTTGCTAGTTTCTATTTCTCCTTTCTTCATCTTTTATTCGTTGTTGGGATGTCAGGCAGAATGTTGTCGCTTCCCACCGTGGGATAGGACCCCGGGAAATGAGTTCTGAGAAGCAGGCTGTACCCTGTCCTCCTCATTCTCGGCAAATGCCCCATCTTCCTTCTTCAAACAGATAGAGGATACTGCCCCGTTTTTGGCTACAGCCTTGTAAAGCCTGGCTGCTTCCGTGATCTGTTCGATCCGTTCACAGAATTTCCTGAAGCTGTTCCGTTTTGCTTCCCTGATCGTGTTGCTATCCGCAGTCAGTGCATTTTTTACCTAGTGCAGTCCCCGGTTTAGTTTTGCCTGGTTGAAAAGTTTTCGTGCCTCTAGTTCTCATCCTAGCCAGGTTCCTGTTCCACCATGGTACATCCCCTGATGACTTGACTGTCTTAGCCAGGACAGTTGGTCTCATGACCGTCAATGCCGACTGTGTTTTAATTTTTTCCACCACTGTTTCTAGTTCGTAGTTCGCTCCTGATGTCACCGCGCCCTTGAAGGTGGGCAATGTTGTTGCTCAAGTGCGTTGCATAGGATTCCCAATCCGTCCCTCCTGTGATTCCTCATTATTCTTTTTATTTCGGAGTTGTGATTATTCTGTGATTAGACATAGAGGGACTCATCCGACACCCTCCAATTCCTGACCATCGCGCTCATTAGAGTATTTCCTAGAGCTAGTGTCTAGTACCTCCTATCCAGTGCTAGTCATAAATGTAGGATTATTCCCTGAGTTATATATTTCTAACTTATTGCTAAGGATAAATTCAAAAAGGTACTCTCCTCTTCGATTAGGTGTCGCTGCTTCCCCACACTTCGCGATGGGCGGTGGCATGACAGCAGAGGAGAAGTGGTAACACCCTCTTCTCACAATACTTCCCCAGTTTAGCGACTTGTTCCGGTGGAGCCTGGATTTCGGTTCCTGGGAAGTATCCCAATGTGACGACTGTCTTTCAAGTTCTCTTTCCGACTTCTAATAAGACTTAGATAGCCATAAGGGCCCCGTTCAGGAACTCTGAAAGACATATTGTATATATTTTAAATTACGTTTAAGAATTATACAAGCTCTCAGTTTTTCACAAGAGGAGTCCCAAATTACCTACATGCTTCCTCCATGCCGCGAATCTGCCCCCGGTACACCTAGGGCTCCCGAGCCAGCACCATTCCAAAGTTTTCTTTGAAACTTTCACTTAATTACCACAGATGCAGTTTTCGTATGGTGGAGGTTTATCTGGCCTATCTTATTGCTGCCCATTGGCTCCATTATTGTTTGGAGCTCTTCTCCACTGTTGGAGTATCGCCCTCCACCTCCGACATGGCGCATTCCTGAGCGTCGCTGTCCACCCTAAGCCCTAGGAATCCAGCTTCTGCTCTTCACGTCTACTTCCCTGGTTGATCCAGTCTTTTCCGCCTCTATGGCTTTGGAGACTTCTTCGGGGACCTCGGTATGCTTTTCATCCGATGTCTCTTTCGGGGTGTCTTTCCTCGGCTTTTCCCTGTGCGCAGCACATGCACGGGTATGTTGCCAAATCGATAGTTGATATGGCAACTCCGACGTTTGATTGCCCCCAGGATCGATCATCGACTCCTCTCCCCCGTCTACGCATATGTTGACAGTTCTGCCCCTTCCCAATCTAGCAATTTAGGGACTATGGTCCTAATCCATTCTGAAGTATCTTCCGTCGCGCAGTCCACGAGTATACGACCTGGTCGAAAGTGCATCCCGGTGAAAACAAGTTTCGAAGTCCATCCCTCGCACATTTGGGTGACGACGAGGTCTTCAATGGTTTCCTGCTCCTTACGAGTGAGTATTTGTTCGGGAAATATTCGAATGCCTTTGACCGCACTAGCATAGTTAATGACGGGCTTCCTGAGTCCTGCCTTCACTCCTGACCTGCCCGGGTTCTTTCCCTCTTTGGGTTCAGGTTTGGATTGTTTGGGAGCATTTCCTTCATGCGGGCTAATATCTGCTGCTCCTCACTTTCTTGGCCCCAGAAAAGATGGCTTAGGTCTATCCTGGACCTTCCTTAGGGCCTCTTCTGGTTTCATACCCTCCTTCAGGTAGCGCAGGGCCCATTTAGCACCTGCGCACTAAGACCTGCCTCCTTCCTGGCGTCTGATATATTTATCTCAGACCTGCTTTTGCTAGTCCTTGCTTTTTTGAGCAGTGCCGTTTGTTGGTTGTTGTCCACGCAGTATACCAATGCTCATTTTGGATCCACTGCTTGACGTCCCAACTTCTCCCTTCTTGGGTGTAATCACCTGGCTCTCAGTATTTCGGAGATATGCCTCCGCCTGATTAACCTGTATTGGTTTTAGTTTTTTTTATTTTTACTGCTGGTACTCATTTGACTCGCACGATTATGGAGGTTAGGAAGTCCACCATGCCATAGCCCCCCTTAGCACGGTAAGGTCTAACTTACTCACTGAGGTGGCCAGGTATCAGTGCGGCTTCGTTCGAATACAGTCAGTTACCCCCGACTGCAAACTATCCAATGGGCACGGTTCGCATAACACCCTGGATCGTATAGAATGTGGCTATCATCACTTACTAACGGTCTTGCTAGACGAGAGGCTTGGCTCCTGAACAGCTACACATTGCTCTAGAGGAGACGCAATTCACCCTCCGAGAGAAATAGGTAGGCTTCAGGGTGCTATATTCCGCGTCAGTCTATCCTACAGTACACTGCTTGATCCCAGAGAGCAGGCTGGTTTCCACTCGTGATCCTCCTGCACTGACCATATTAACACCCTACTGATTATTGTGGGACAGTGCTCGGAATATAGTTCTTCGTTGTCCCTGCTCTTAGCTGTCATTGGGATATTCTGGCCTGAGATAATAACAAATAAAGAACTTCGTCTTTGTGCGGAATAAATGCTCGCGGACTTATCGATGAGAAGGCGGAAGGGGTGGGGGCTAGGCCATATACTGGGAATGGGGGGCAAGCCTCGGGAAGTCGTTGTTGGTGGCACACATATTTCAGCAAACCATCAATCAAGGTGCTTAGTCGTGGTTGACGCGCTATATTCAATTTAAGCGTAAATGGCAACCATACTAGTACATGCACTGCAACTTAAGTCCATATGGGTTACGCTTACAGCTTTCCAAATAATAGTTTTTGTAGAAACTTGTTGTCAAGTCTGCCCCCTCTCCCCAGCAGCCTTGTTAGCACTGAGAGAGCACGTGGTTCCAGGAAAAATTATTTCAAATAATTTGATTGCTAGGAAACACCGCGAGATTACACTTAGATACTTGAGGGATTATATGCTTAGTTTATATTTTACTCTGACATATTCCAGTGACCGGTCGCGTAACTGACTTGATGCTCGCTAATACTTTTAAGTGGAAAATGATGGGAAAGGTAATGCAATTATTGTGAGGGTTGCATTGAAGGTAAATAAGCTAAATATCAAGCTAGGACTGTGCTTTGGAAAGTGACCCCCATTGTGACTCGATGGCCCCAAGCCTGAAATTTGGTGGGAAGTAAGTAATTGTTACTTTCAATCCTGTTACACAATCTCCTCCGGGAAATTACGTGCAGATCGCGAGTTGATTGAACTGTTATCGCCGTAGGGTGAATTTCACTTATGCAACGAACTTGCATGAACTTAGTTCTCACGACACTTAGATGATCGAACGTTACCTATTTGACCATGCCTAAAGCCTTAATGCAAAGTAAATTCGCCGCTGCGTATTCGCAGCAAGAACTATCTATGATCCTTGGCACATTGTCGAGGCTATAGGGATGAACAAGTTTATGAGTACTACAAGCAGCATAATCTAGGAACAAATCAAAAAGTAGAGTATGATGCAAAATTATCTAATGAAATGGTTTGAACCAACAGAAAGCTGAATTTATGCCACCTTCAAAGTACGTCACATTGGCAAGTTTTTTACTATCTGAAATGCGCTTTGCGTGTAATGTTGGCAAATTAAAATGAAAAAAAATATGCAGTGGAATTTATCGTTGTCAACAGCGTAATGACCGGTATGCGGTCTACGCCTGCCTTAGTAGGGACTATGCCACCGATCCATTTGAGGCAGGGTCTTCAACGTCTTCTTTACAGACTTTCCCGGTTCGACCATGCTTACCCATATGAATTAAGGGCACAATCACATTAGAAGCCCTATTTTGACGTCCTTTTTAGGACTTTCTTTTTTAGTGGGAAGAATTAAATACAACTCAATCAAATATAGATATTTTTTAAAAATTTAAATAAGAAAGTTGTACGACATTAACCTGCTGAGCATTGTGGCTAGAGTTCTCCAATTGCGAGACGTGTAGCGGCTCCAATTTTTATTTGAAATCAAACAGGTTTTAATTTGGCATTACGTAGAGACTTCACTTTTTATCTGAAACCAAAAAACTTTTAATTTTACATCACTAATTTCTTTTCTCAGAGCATGAAGCTCAATGCAGCTGAAAATAATCAAAATTAAAAATTTTGCAGAATTGCATTTAAAAAAAATATTTAAATTTTCAGCATTTTTAAGGTTTCGTGTGAAGTAAACCCTTATTTAAATCGGTTTACTGTCTGTCTGTCTGTCCGGCAGTCTCTCTGCCTATCTGTCACACGCATGTTTCTCGGAAACGGTTGCAGTAATTGACACCAAATTTGGTGGACAGATGGGAACTACGAACGCTCACGCATTCAGTGAACTACATCATTCTAGGTCAAACTTAAGGAGGGGTCCCCATATATGCAAAACGGGGGTAGTCATGTGGGATATCAAATGAAATGTAACGATTAGTACTTTCTGATGTCGGTCTTAGTTTTAACATCTGTTCATTTCTTTCACGGACCCATTCGCAGAAACTACTTTACCGAAAAATCTGAAAACGAATCAGGAAGATGCCACTATATGGTGCCTAGGCTCTCACCCTAAATACCAATATCTGTTCAAATAAAGCTAATAATATCTATTATTATTTCCGAGTTATCACAATCTCGGCAGATGCCGGATTTTACCTAATACTAGCACTAAGTGCCAAGCATTTAGGCTCGGACGATCCTACCTACTTAAAAACTAAAGGGGCACTGGTGGTGGTGGCCGGTGGTAGGTCAGTGGGAGAATCCGTCGAGTACTCCCCGCAACATTGAGCACGTATGCAGAATGGTGTACTTCTGCATGGTTTGAACCAGACTGTGCGAAAGTCCCAGGACATCAAGGGAAGCCGTCAGGGATTTAGGTACAATACCTGTAGCTGACAATATTATGGGAACTACAACCACCCGCTCGAGACGCCAAATTTCTTTGATTTCACGAGCCAATGGCTCATAGTTCACCTTCTTCTCCACGTATTTCCGTTCAATGTTGCTATTATGGGGGATAGCAACATCAATAATATACGCGGAGCGACCCGTCTTGTCAACTAGCAGTACGTCAGGCTTGTTGTGTGCGGTATGGCGATCAGTCAGAACTTGCCGGTCCCAATACATGCTGTAAGCAGAACTATCAAGTACTGCTTGCGGCTCATATCGGTAAACCGGACATGTTCCCGTGATCAGCCCATGCTTATATGCAAGGTTTTGATGGATAACCTTACATACAGCATTATGCCTGGTGATGTATTGCACCGGTGCCATAACAGTACAGCCAGAAATGAGATGGTCCAACGTCTCTAACGCCGAACCACACATTCTGCACTGGTCGTTCTCCACCCGTTCTTTCATGATGAGCTTTTTATAAGCTCGGGTGGCGACCACGCCATCCTGAATGGCACACATGAACCCCTCCGTCTCAGCAAAGAGCTCCCCAGCACACAGCCACCTGTTCGACAGATGCAAATGGACAAATGGTTGCCAAAGACAATTCACGTGTTTACCGTGCATTGCCTTCGACTTCCATTCCTCGATCCGCTCCTGGTCCGACTTCACCCCACTCAAAGGATTGAAAGATCGATCCTTCAAGTTAAGTGGAGTCAGTCCACAGTCTGCCTTACAGACAGCCGCATGCAAGGGACTCGCTTGCTCTTTACTGTAAAAATAAGCGCGCAGCGAGTCGACTTGGCGATGATATTGTGCCGCCACGTCAACCACGCCCCTACCTCCGATGTCACGAGGCAGGTTCATCCGCTCCACGGCAGACTTTGGGTGATGCATTCGGAATTTGGACATAGTTGTCCGTATCCGCCGCTGGACGTTTTCCAGGTCGGTCTTCGTCCACGGCAATATTCCGAATGCATAAGCCAGTGAAGGGATAGCGAATACATTCAACGCGCTTATTTTATTCTTCCCCGAGAGATGCGATTTCAGCACCAGCTTCACACGTCACAGGAATTCGGACAGCAGAGCTTCCTTCAGATCACCAACTCGAGCATGGGTTCCTTGCAGAATTCCTAGGTACTTGTAGAAGTCTGTCTCGGTCATAGCTTCGATGTGGAGGTCACCAATGCTATGTCCGGCATGCGGCTCGTGATGACCTTTGCGAATGGCTTGGATTCGACATTTGTCTAATCCAAACTCCATCCGAATATCACGGCTGAACATGTCTATTATTCGCAACAGACTTCTAAGATGGTTGTCAGTACCAGCATACAGCTTGATGTCATCTAGGTACATCAAGTGTGTCAGTTCGCACTTAGCACGTAGGCCATATTTTATTGCAAAACCATGCCCTCTAGCATCATTCAGTAGCCATGAAAGGGGGTTCAGTGCCATACAAAACCAAAGAGGACTCAATGAATCCCCCTGGAAGATGCCCCCCCGAATACGGATGGGCTATGAGGCATTAGCACCCTCAGATGTACGCACTGATAGGGTGGTATGCCACCATTCCATGACTGTCGCCAAAAACTTTATTAGTTTCGGATCAATGCGATACAGTTGTAGGATGTCGATTAGCCAGGTATGCGGAACGCTATCAAAAGCCTTGGCATAATCGATATAGCAACTGAAGAGGTTTCTTTGGCCTCTAGTTGCTTGTCCTACAACTACCGAGTCGATAATGAGTTACTCTTTGCAACCCCTTGACCCAACTCGGCAGCCCTTCTGCTCCTCGGACAGAATGTTGTTGGTCTCGAGGTGCGCATTGATCCTTCCACTAATAATGGACGTGATGAATTTGTAGAGGGTTGGTAAGCAAGTGATCGGTCTTGTGTCTGCGGGGTCCTGCACCGTGTCCTTCTTAGGGATAATGTAGGTAATTCCCGCAGTGAGGAAAGGTGGAAATTCCTCCGGCCGACTCATGACCTCATTTATACTGCGTGCCAACCGACTGTGTACGCTGGTAAATTTCTTATACCAGAAATTCTGCACCCGATCCAGACCTGGGCCCCTCCAGTTCTTCGAGATGTTTATAGCTCGTCGAACTTCCTCTTCGGTAACATCCGCGAAATTCATGCCAGGTGTATTGGCATGGCGGGTGCCTTCGGTGGTGATCCACTCAGCATGCTCAGCATGCTGGGCAGGTAACCCCCAAAGTCCACCCCAATACTCTTTCGCTTCCGTCACCGAGAACTGTATTGTCTGGGCGGTCTGGTTGGGATTCGTTGAGAGATCTGAAAAAGCTCCGCTGGTTCCTCGCGTATGTTGCATTCTGGACACGTCTGGAATAACTTTCGCCATACCGTCGTAACCGACTGCATATGACAGAAAGTTTCTGTTTTAGTGTGTCCAGAATTTCAACTACGGATGTCTCACAGAGGATGGCATAGTTCCGGTAAACCCTCTGCACTTTATTTCTCACCCGTCAGCTGGCATTGCCAGTGCTGATCTGAATCAGTCTAGCAATGTCCTGCCTTAGTGAATCCCGCCGACGTTCCAGACGAATTTTCCATGGTGGATCTCTTTTGTCACTCAAACCAATAACGCGAAAGCGAATCTTCTGACCGTGCAATCTGATAGCCGCAACTGCACCACAATACACAAGTGATTGTAGTTGCAGCAGCGACATATCAGCACACAGTCGAGACGCAATCTCATCATTGATTTGAGATAGAATTCCCGGAGTTGCTGGAGATGCATAGAGCCTGGGAATACCTGGTCTATGCAAAGGATCCATATCCGAGAATTCTATACACGCTCTTTGGAATTCGTCCCGAACTTCAGCGGAAACCTCAGCTGGACGGTGGAGAAGAGTGCTTCGGCGAGTACTGAACCTGTTGCCTGCAGTGCGGCGTGGTGTTGTTGACGCCGCCGCCTCTGCCCCCATCGACTCTCGGTCACCAGTTTCCCCGATGACTTCAAGTCGAACACGTTCCCTGATGGTGGCCGGGATTGTGTCACTGCGAGTGATGAAGCGGTACTGGTCTGCGACTCGCTGCACAGTCACGTGCGCGAATTGCGGGAAACGCTCGACGAATCTCTGGTGCAACAAGGGGCGGTAAGATGTTGTACCCGCCCCCGCCGTTATTTCGTAGTAGGAGCGGATGATGAAGAGGTTCATTTCTTCAGTCCATTTCATCCGCTTCCTACGCGAACCTGCTGAAGTGGTCGCCACAGATTGTGGCGAAACAGCTGCAGCAGGCGGAGCTGTGCTCCTGGTCGTCGTGGCGCCTAGACGTCGAACCGCCCCACGACTAGCGGTTTCGACGCCGTGCTGTCCATTACGAGAGCCCGACCCAGTCACCAAGTCAGACGACTCCCGCCGGTTATCCGTACCGGACCTTAAATTTCTCCTTCTTCTCATTTTTCGGTGGTGCATTTTATCTCTAGCTGCCAGGTGTGTAGATAGCTTCCTTAGTGAGTAATCTGCAAGACTGCAAAGTTCCTGCACTTTCCTCACCTACCCCCTGAGACGCTGCGGTGGCGTACAGCCATTCAGACTGAAGCTATCTATCCCTCCTCCTTTCACAACCGGGCTTGGGACCGGCTTCGGCGGAGTTATAATTATAATTTTTAGTAATTGGCTGCAAAACCCGCCTTAAGTTCATCCTAGAATCACCACTATCAGACGTACAAACTGCCTTTATCCAGATCGAGGAGGCGGCGCGAGATCTTGGGCTGTACATCAATGAAGGCAAGACAAAATATATGGTGGCAACGTCAGCACCGAAAACCAACCAAGCCAACAAGATCAAATCGGGGGAAGAAGAGTAAAGATAGGAGACTACAACTTTGAGACCGTTGATAATTTCTCCTATCTAGGGTCGAAAATCACAACCGATAACAGCTACGATGATGAAATCCGCGCACGGTTGTTGTCAGCCAACCGAGCCTACTTCAGCTTATAAAAACTGTTCCGCTCTAAACGTCTCATTGCGTCTTACTGTACAAGACAATGAGCTTGCCAGTCCTCATGTATTCTTCGGAAACTTGGGTTCTTAGCAAGAAAAATGACGAACTCTTGGCCGCGTTCGAGAGAACACTCCTACATGACGATGGACGATTCCGTAGCCTACATAAAGACGAAATCTATGAGCGATACCATTACCTTCAGGTTGTGGATAAAATCCGGCCCAATTGGTTATGGTGAGCGGGATCACTTAATCCGTATGGATGAGGATGTTCCAGCTCGGAAAGTCTATAAGGGCAATATCTGTGGTAGAAAAAGAAGACGAGGGAGACCCTGCCTAAGATGGAGCGATGGCGTAGGTCAGGATATCGTAGGGATATCGAATTGGTGGACCTCGGCGCAAAACCGGGATGTCTGGAGTTCCTTATTAAGGCAGGCCTAGACCGGATACCGGTTGTTGCGCCGTTGATGATGATGAATAATCCTATATCCCTATACCTACTCCTATGAAATCTAAAGAACAACGAACTTCACTTTGAAATTTCTACAGACTCCCCCCTTCAAACCGTATGATCTGTAGCTTTGAGAGCAATACTATATGATGGTTGCCTAAGAATTTTCCAATGGTGCCAAGACTCTACGATTGACAGCTTTTCCACGCGTAGCCGTATCAAGCGTATGCATCAATCTTTTCACTTCCAACTGAATGCTTTAAAGCGGTCGGCAGGATATCGGATGTTCCTAGACATGATATTTCCATGCTACTTTGGATGAGGGATGCACTTCCAAATACTGTTTGCACCAGTTGGATTTTCATTTACATGTTGCTCTACCTAACATTTTTAGTGAACATAACTAGCCCAATCAGGTACCGTTTTGGTGGTGTCAGGATAAAAAGAAAAGGCACTGTTACTGATTGAATTGCTGACTTTTCAAAAAATATAGAATGCCTATTTAGTTCAAATCCTAATATCGCTAGTAAAGTTTATTAAGTGAAAATCTCGTTTTCTATGAGAAATTATGCGCCTTAAGACATTATGGCTGACGGTATCACATAGCAGATAAAAATCACATGCTAACAAAATACATAAAATTGCATTTCAGAACTTTCATATCAGAGCACCCAGTGTTTCTTTATCGGAAGAACCACAGAATCTCAAAGTCCGAATTATATAGGTTCCTGTCCCAAATTCCGTTTTTTAACAGCATATAAAAAGTCGAGCCACACACTTAGTAATTACCAAATTTATTTTTGCAGGATTCACGCCCAATTTCTTCGAAATGAAAAGTATGTACATATTCCAAACGTTTCTTATGTTATACAATTTGGGAGCGACTACAGTAAATGCAACATTACAATCGAAGGGAGTCCAGGAGCTAATGAACTCAAAGCAGAAATTCGATGTGATTATTTGCGAAGCATTCGCAATAGAAGCATTTTTGGGTTTTAGCCATCATTTTCATGCCCCAGTGGTAGCATGTCTCGACGTTTGGTGCTTCGGGGTTTACAACACGACTCGTAGGCTCTCCAAGCCCACCCTCCTACGTACCGAATGCGTTTCTCCCTTACACAGATAGAATGACTTTATTAGAACGAGTTCACAATATAATAACCGAAACAATAGATCATATCCTATACGAATGGTATCACATACCCATGCAAGAGAAGCTATACGATCAGTACTTCCCGGACCCAAAGCCAGACTTCCGTGATATAACAAAAAATGTTTCGCTGGTGCTGCTGAATACCCATTTCAGTCTGGGAAGGCCAAGGCCGTATGCTGTAAATATGATTGAGGTGGGAGGGTTGCAAGTGAATCGAAAACCCAAGCCTCTTCCAGCAGACATCCAGAGATTTCCTTGATTCAGCAAAAGATGGCGCAATATACTTCTCAATGGGATCAAATTTGAAAGGCGTTCACTTTCCAGTGGAAAAACGAAATGCCATATTAGCAGTGTTCAGAACACTGAAACAAAAAATATTATGGAAATGGGAAGATGAATCTCTCCCGGGGAAACCCGACAATGTTTTGATCAAATCCTGGTTTCCTCAAGATGATATCTTGGCACACCCAAACATTAAGCTTTTTATTACACATGGAGGCTTACTAAGTACTACCTGAATCAGTTTACCATGGAGTTCCTATTGTTGGAATACCAGTTTTCGGCGATCAACCCCTCAATATGGCACTTGCCGAGAAGGCGGGATTTGGAAAAAAAGTTGACCTGGAACATCTCGACGAAGAGCATTTCATGGCGGCTGTCAATGAAGTTTTAACGAATATAAAATATGCTGATCACATGAAAAAAATATCAGATCGTTACCGAAATCAACCACAAACGCCACTGGAGACTGCAGTATTTTGGGTGGAGTACGTGGCCAGACATAATGGAGCACCACATATGAAGTCAGCTGGACAAGAGTTGTCCTTCATTCAATATCATAATATAGACGCATTAGCGATTATTTTCGCAATCATTGCAATAATTATGTACGCTCTCAAAAGCGCATTTTCAGCATTAAGTTCTTTAGTGTGTGATCGAAAGGAACGATACGGACCAGAAAAGAAACATAAATAACGATAAACTAGTGATGCTCATATAAAAGTAATGAAGTAAGGGTAGTTCTTGAGTTGATGAAGATGAAAACAGATAAAAATAAATGAAATATGGATATAGCTTTAATTCCTTGTATTTGAATTTGAATAAACTTTAATAGCAAATAAATTGTTGATTCAAGAATTTAAGTAAAACAATTGTTTAACTTCACTATACTGGTAATTACATTACTCAGAAGCATCGTCAGTTGAAAACTAATTTACATTTATCAACACTTATAAACTGACTTGTAATTTTTGGTAATAAAATGATATAAACACCCTAGACGATAAATTTGTTTGATTTCCTGAGCCAGTGGCTCATAGCTCACCTTCTTCTTCACATATTTACATTCGATATTTCTATTATAGGGTATAGCAATATCAATAATATACACGGAGCGATCCGTCTTGTCAACTAACAGTACGTTAGGCTTATTGTGCGGTAAATCGGCCATGTTTCCGTGATCAGTCCATCCTTGTATGCAAAGCTTTGATGAATCACCTTATATGCAGCATTGTGGCTGGTGGTGTATTGCACCGGTGTCATAACAGTTCAACCAGAAATGAGATGGTTCAATGTCTCTAACGCCGAACCACAGATTCTGCACTGGTCGTTCTCTTCCCGTTCTTTCCTGACAAACTTTTTATAAGCTCGGGTAGCGATCACGCCGTCCTGAATGATACAGATTAATCACTCCATCTTAGCAAAGAGCTTCCCAGCGCACAGCCGTCTGTTCGACAAATGCAACTCGACAATTGGCTGCCAAAGACAATTCACGTATTTACCGCTGCATTCGCCGCTGGACGTTTTCCAAATCGGTCTTAGTTCACGGCAATATTCGGAATGCATAAGCCAGTGAAGGGATAGCACATACATTCAATGCGCTTGTCTTATTCTTCCCCGAGAGATAAGATTTCAGCACGAGTTTCACACGTCGCAGGAATTCGGACAACAGAGTATCCTTCAAATCACCAACTCGAACTATGAGTTCCTTGCAGAATTCCTAGGTACTTGTAGAAGTCTGTCTCGGTCATAGCGTGGATGTGGAGGTCAACAATGCTATATCCAGGCATGCGGCTCACGATGACTTTTGCGGATGGATTGGATTCTACACTTGTCTAATCTAAACTCCATCCGAATATCACGGCTGAACATATTTCTACTATGCACAACAGACTTCTAAGACCTAAGGTCGTCAGCATCAGCATACCACTTGATATCATCTAAGTACATCAAATGTGTCAGTTCGCACTTAGCACGTAGGCCATACTTTATTGCAAAATCATGCCCTCTACCATCATTCAGTAGCCATGAAAGGGGGTTCAGTGTCATGCAAAGCCAAAGTGGACTCAACCAATCCCCTGCCTCTGTATATGGATAGGCTCTGAGGTATTAGCACTCTCAGCATTGAGGTATTAGCACTCCATGACTATCGTCAAAAACTTTATTAGTTTCGGATCAATGCGATACAGATGTAGGACATCGATTAGCGACGTATGTGGGACGCTGTCGAAAGCCTTGACATAATCGATATAGCAATTAAAGAGGTTTCTTTGACCTCTACTTGCTTGTCCTGCAACTATCCAATCGATAATGAGTTGCTCTTTACGACCCCTTGACCCAACTCGGCAGCCCTTCTGCTCCTCGGACAGAATGTTGTTGGTCTCGAGCTACGCATTGATCCTTCCACTAATAATGGATGTGATGAATTTGTAGAACGTTAGTAAGCAAGTAATCGGTCTTGTGTCTGCAGTGTCCATTTCGGGGATAACGTAGGTAATCCCCGCAGTGAGGAATGGTGGAAATTCCTCCGGTCGACTCATGATCTGATATATGCTTTTATTTCCTAAAATAAGAAAAATTTATTATTACATACAAATAAAAAAAAACTTTGAAATTAAATTCCTTCATGTGCATTTTTCAAATTTATAACTTAACTAAATGACTAAATTCTTCCATATTAATACGCTTCTCTTATGTTGTCAACATATTCCTATGCAAAGAAACCGTCCTTATACGGATGTGATCCTACAAATTTGAAAATAACGTTCTAGGAGGAAAAATTACACATTTTTATGTAGTAATGCGGAATTAATGTTTTTGAGATCCTTAAGGGGACTTGACGGGTTCAAATTGTGATTATTTTACCTTTTTCAAATGATTTATTTTTTGAGAAAAAATACAAATATTTTAATGAAATTTTGCATATATATTATCTTAACGTTAAAGTCTAAGGAAAAAGGATTTCATCATGTGCTAACAAACAACAACAACAACAACAAAAAACTTGTTAGCACTGATGAAGGGAACAAGTGGTTCCCGAAATATCGGCATTTGCAAGAATAAACATTCATACCAACGAAAAAGAAACAACAAGTTTTTATTATTACAACTAATTAATCGTTAAACACCGCATAATTTCACTCTTATCAAAATCGGTTTACGGGTCTGTCTGTCTGTCTGTCCGTCACACAGCATTTTTCTCGGAGATGGTTATAGCGATTGACACCAAATTTGGTATTTTTATTTTATTTGATATCGGGTGCAAACATAGGGGAATGAGGGCGTAAAATATTACCATCAAAAAGTGTAACAGGTCTCGCTCTCAGAACTAAAAAAAAAATCAAAATGGTAGATCTCTACGAAATTTAGGCCTCAAAATACATCCCGTTCCGATATCTGCACAAATAAAGTTAATAATAGTATATTTCTACATTTTAGAAATTTACCTGGCAACCCCCTTATGACCATTCCAGGAGTACAAAATTTGGTATGGACGTGAGGGATAACATAATGCATAATTTGAAGAAAATCCAATTACTATTAACAAAATTATAGAGGGTGAAAATTCATTTTTGTGAATTTCGTGCATTCTACAACGTGTATGACATCATGATCCCATACCAATTCGTAAATACCACAACAAAGTAAGTTCATATCAATGGGGTCGGAAAAAATTATTTTGTTTTAGTTTTTTAGTCATTTGTATATCAATATCAACTACTCCAGACATACATATGTGTGTGTAAGTAGATATGCGTGCTAATGAAGTTTGCGGGTAGTGTCTAATTCAGATAGATATATTTGTACACTAAACCAGCCGTATTTAATACTGCGTACTATGTATGTACATATGTATGCTTTTTTGCACGATGTAAACCGGAACTATGGATATGATCGATTTATATATACGTGCATATATATGTACAGTATTCGGAAATGTTTGTTTAGCGTGAGGATAATATCTATGGCTGTAAAGTGTACGTATATCTGTGCTAAACTTAACCGTCACCTTTGTTGTTGCCAAAAACTCAGGTACTCGTTTTGTGTATCTTCACGAAAACTAGTTTACTGTTCGTCATGCAACACGATCGGAAGCATCTGTCGCCCTTTTACAAAATTAAGGCCCCAAAAATACTATCCCGATATCTACACAAATAACGGAATTGTTTGGAAGTAATCAAATAACCATCCTAGTTCACTGCTTCACTCACAAAAGCCGGACCGTGTGTGTAATAAACCAAACCTTTCTGGGGGAGTAAACCTCCTTAGCAAATGCGTAATCCGGTGTGAAGGAATCGACGCACCTATTGGATGAATTGCATTGACGTTACACTGTATTCCAGCGACTCCCCAGCAAATACGCTCCCTACCTTTGGAGGTAACCATAGGGCATTGTTACATTGGGACTCTGTTGACTGCTTCCCCATTACTCGTGAAGATAAAAATGGCTACATTTGCTTAAATTCTCAACTCAATTCTTCTACTTGGCAGCGAGCTGACCTTCCAGGGTATTGAAATGTTGGCATCCTGGATCTATCCCACAAACATCCCTTACTTTTCGCTCATCTCTAGCCGAGGTTAACATTTTACGACTACAGTTGCTATCCTGTTTAGCGTTGAATTGTAATTTTACACTAACTTTCTGGTTGGTTCTGTCTATACCGCGGCCGTGAAACGTTTGATGAAATTGATTTGCCAGTATTGGTTACTAACTTTTTTCTTAAAAATCAACGTTCTTTTCTCCGAAACTTTTCGCAGGAGCTTCATAATAAAAACCCATAAAATAATAAAAAATATGATATCCTTGTCATACATAAATTAATTAAAAAAATAACTAACTAATGAATAAATAAGTTCTTATCATGGCGTGAAAATCACAAAACTTAGATAAAATCGACCTAAAATCAATGTAGAAAACGTGTCCGTCAAAACAATTATTATATCGCAAAATAGCACCGTTCATTGTTACAAGATAATTGAAAAAAATATAACAAAGTATAGTTGAAACACAAATCCTCCAAAAACAATAATAATAGCAACTAAATAATACATACTTAAGGGGGTCATCCCGTATGTCGGATTCGCGGAATCGAATTTTTTTTTGACATCAATTGTATCTAGATATAGTGTAGAATATATGAGCAAAGTCATTTTTAAGGTTTTGTGTAAAACAAAACCTTATTAAAATCGATTCAATGTCTGTCTGTCTGTCTGTCACACGCAATTTTCTCCAAAACGGCTAAACCGATCCGAACGAAATTTGGTGGACAGATGGGAACTATGAAATCCCGCGCATACAGCGAGTGGCATAAATTTAGGTGGAATTTAAAGGGGGGCTCCCCATACATGCAAAAGGGGGATTCAAAAATTTTTTTCACCGGATATAGTTGTGTAGGGTATCAAATGAAAGGTGATTTGTACTTTCCGAAACTGACATTAGTTTTGGCATGAATTGCAAAGTGCGTGAGTAATGAGTCAAAATGTATGCACTTGAAGTGAGACAGGACTCATTTTCGGAAACTACCCAACCTAAAAATCCGGAAAAAATCGGAGTGGTGCGCCTAGATGAAATCTAGGCCTTAAAATATGTCCCATTCCGATATCTTCTCAAATAAACTTACCAATAGTATATTACTACTTTTTAGAAATTTACTGAAAAACCCCCCCTTAAATTCATCCTAGGACTTCCGAATTTTGTATCAGCATAGAGGACAATATTTCGTATATACATGCAAAATTTCGTAGAAATCTGCAATTTAACGCCAAAGTTATAGCAGTTCAAACTTAGCAATTTCGCGCGAATTTACCGCTTCCAAAGCCATGCAAATCAGATGCTGACGTCATAATTACCCGGAATAATTGACATTCGCATGAAATATTAAAGTTGAAGAATCTACTTATCTGTAGCACTTTTTAAGATTTTGTGTAAAACACTTATGTGAAATCTAATCTTCGAGAGATGTCCTATTCCGGTACTGCTCAAAAAATTTACTAATAGTATATTATCAACTTTTAGAAATTGACTAAAAAACTCCCCTTAAGTTACTCCTAAGTGTACTAAATTTTGCACCGACATAGAGGACATACACATGCCAGATTTCATGAAAATCCAACTATTAGTGGGAAAGTTATAGCAGTTCAAACTTATCAATTTCGTGCTAATTAACAGCATTCTAAGCCATACAAATAAGATGCTGACGTCATAATTAACGAGAATAATTGAAATTCGAGTGAAATATTAAAATTCCATTCAAGAAGAATCTAATTCCCCCTAGCCCTTTTTAAGGTTTTGTGTTTACAAATTATTAAAATCGGTTTACCGTCTGTCTGTCTGTCTGTCTGGCTGTCTGTCTGTCCATCTGTCTGTCTGTCTGTCCGTCACACGCATTTTTCTCGGAGACGGTTATAGCGATTGACACCAAATTTTGTAGAAAGGTGGGAACTGTGAACGCTCACTCATACAGTGAGTTACATCCTTTCACGTTGAATTTAAGGGGGGTCCCCATACATGCAAAAGGGAGGTGTAAATTTTTTTTTCATCAAATATAGTCATGTGGGGTATCAAATTAAAGGTCTCGATTAGTGCTTTTCGAAGCCGGTCTTAGTTTTGACATTTCTTGGAAACGTGGGCCATTCTCAGAAACTACCAAACCGAAAAATCTGAAAAAAATCAAGGGGCTGCCACTATATGGCGCCTTGGCTCCGAAATACCTTTCATACCGATATCTTTTCAAAGAAAGTTAATAATAGTATATTACTATAATTTTTTGTAATTGGCTGGAAACCCCCCTTAAATTCATTCTAGCGGCACGAAATTCTGCAGTGATGTAGGCTAGAGTATAGAGCATGATCGTACCAAGTTTTATGGAAATCGCACTATTACTAACAAATTTATAATACGTCGAAGTTGTTGCTTCTTTGAAAATTGAAGACTATCAATGTCAATATCACCCGAAAGTGGACATATGCATATATTACGTGCTACGTACTAAGAAATACACAAAACCTTTCGTACCTGAAGCGTCCAGCTTCCGGTTTCCCGACTTGTTTGATATTCGCTCGGAAATTGTAGTGTTAAACACGTGATAAGTCACGTAACGTTCGAATGACTTCGCTAAAAGGACAAAAATTGAAGCCAAGGCTGTACATGTGTTTCTTCAAGAAATCTAAGGTTTATGGATTACGTATAGCAGATTAATGGTCAGTTAAGACTTTATGGCTAAAAATCGCATTCCACTTTTTAAATGCGTTTTTCTCGAAACTGCATGTTGAAAATCGGCTGTCACCATAGCCCAAAATCTATCCAACGAAATTCTTTGAAATTTTTACGACTTATTAAGAACATATTTCTACGGTCCGAAAACTAAGATAATTGCGATTCGTTGAGTAGTTTTTTTTTATTCATTGAAGAAGCCGTGAAAAAACCCCAAAATTCACAAAAAAAAAGTTTAACACGTTACCTAAAATTTTGTTTTTAATATTTTTTACTAATCCTAGTTTTCGGGCTGTACGTTAAAATGTCGTTTACTTTTTTCTTTAAGATCCCAGCCCCCTCTAGCGTGGCAGCAGGAAAACACCTTTTTTGGAGATGGGTGTATAAATTGCCCTGTATTTCAATAACCAACTATGAAAAAAGATATTAATAAATCTATGGTGAAATATATCAATATTAATAAATCTATGGTGAAAAATTCATATTTGTATCTTTATAAAAAAATTTCTAAAAAAGCCAAAAAACGGCCTTCACACGGGATGACTCCCTTAATATGAAACAAAATATCTTGTTCTTAAAATTAGATTAAAAATGTGAGTGGCTCAAATAATTTGGCCACCCTCTGTAGATAGTACTAAATACAAGGCTGCTTCTTTACTGAAACCCAAAACACTTAATATTAATATCACGCGAAAGCGGGTAAAAATCGAACAATTTTTCACTCAAATATACTTACACAAGAACAAAACCTCTTATATGATACTTGAGGCACCGAGCTTCCAGTTTTTGATGTATTTTTAGATGGTGGTCAAGGGGTTGTATAGGTACCAGGGCGAAATGTGGATTGGTACTCAAGATGGATCATAAAACCTTGGAAACGCTTGCCGAACGAACACCAACAGCTGTACTACCAAACCCTATCTTCACATCCACGTGGTGACCGGTTGGAGCTCGTTCTTAACGAAAAGCTGCAGACAGAGAAGGATGAAGGTGAGTCTCCCGCGTCTAGAAACGGGACAAATTGTACCAACTGGTCCCCTAGTTTTGGGCGTTGAGTAGGGCAGACAACCCTACACAGAAAACAACTTGATACGAAGCCATGAAAGGAGCCTCGGACCGGACTGATGATACAACAACGAACATGGAACGTCCGCTCCCTGTACAGACCGTATGGTGCTGAGCAGCTAGTCGATACCCTGCCCCAATATAGGACTGATGTAACAGCGCTGCAAGAGATGCGCTGAATAGGGACCGGTGTCCTGGAGAAGAACCGCTACACCATATATTATAGTGGCCATCCAGTAAACCAAAAGGTCAGCCTGGGAAAATATTTACCGGAGCACTTAATTTGATCCTATATTCAGGTGGAAAAAAAATCGTCGAGTATAATTATACGGTGTTTCCAGCGATTAATTATTTGAAATAATAAAAAACTTGGTTTTTCTTTTTCGGTGGTGTAGATATTAATTCTTGCAAATACCGGTATTCGAACACTGTCCTATCAGTGCTAACAACAGACGGTTCCCGAAATATCGGTATTTGCAAGAATAAATATCTACACCACCGGAAAAGAAAAACCAAGTTTTCTATTATTTCAAAAAGTAGCCCTCCTCTTTAAGGGGTCATCTCGTGTGAAGACAGTTTTTTCGCATTTTTTAGAAATTTTTTGTGAAGAACTGGATAAAGATACAAATTCGAATTTTCGGCCATATATTTATTAATATCTTAAGCATACGGCAATAATTTTTCCAGCTGAATAGCATACTTCATTATTGAAGTACAGAGCAATTTATACACCCATCTCCAAAAAGGTGTTTGTCTGCTGCCACGCTAAATGACGCTGTGACAATCTTAAAGAAGCAAAAAGTAAACAGCATTTTAACGTGCGGACTTAACTACAGTGCATTAAACTTTTTTTGGGAATCTTGGCGTTTTTTCAAGGCTTTTTTAATGAATAAAAAAAAACTACTGAATGAATCGCAATTATCCTAGTTTGCGGACCGTTGAAATATGTTCTGAGTAAGTCGTGAAAATTTCAAAGAATTTCGTTGGATAGATTTTGGGCTATAGTGGCAGCAGATTTTTAATATGCTGTTTCGAGGAAAACGAATTTAAAAACTAGGAATGTGATTTTTAGCCATTAAATCTTAACTGACCATTAATCTGTTATACTTAATCCGTAAACCTTGACTTATCACGTGTTTAACACTTATAATTTCCGAACGACTCCGAATATCAAAAAATCGTTATCTTTCCGATGCTTGTAGTTCTTCTAAATAAAAATAAAGTAGCTTCTCCTGCTACAATATATTTTAATAGTTTATATATATGTACTTCGAGAACTACTTACTTCCTTCCTCATTACTTAAGCTACTACTTTTTGCTTCCTGTATGGGAGTTTTCGGGCAAATTTCTAAAATATGGAAAGATACAATTATTAACTTTATTTAAGCAGATATCGAAATAGGATGTCTTTTGAGGCTTAGATTTCATATAAATCCATGATTGTGAATTTTACCATACTTTTTGGTTAGATAGTTTCTGAAAACGAGACCTTTTATAATTTTTGGGCCCCCATTTTGAGCTGCCACAGAAATAAGATTAGCTTCGCGAAGTACTTATCAAGCCCTTTCATTTGATATCTCATATTCTGTGAAAAAAAAATGTACATCCCTCTTTCGAATTTGTGAGTAGCACCCCTTCAAACTCAACACTAAATGAACCCACTTGGGTTTCCTGGACCGCACCTTGTTACTTAAATTCGTGACAATCGGCCCAGCTGTTTCCAAGTGAATCGGGTGTGACTGACAGACATTGAATCGATTTTAATAAAGTTTTGTTTCACAAAAAACAATAAAAATGAAGTGAAGTGGGTAGAGGATAGTCAACTTCAATCTAAATGGTTAAAAATCCACCTCTCAGGGAGTATTTAAGAGAAATGCAATATCTTTAAGATCTTTGGTCCATCAAAACCGGAGTAGTTTGACTTTGTGATTGGGTTGGTCTTCTTTCCGCTTAATCAACTATGGAACTCTGTCAAATTCCGTAGTCAATCATGAATTCAAGTTTAATCTGCACCAGAAGTAAAATGCGAATAAAAGGATAAGAACCAACAGATGAATGCTGCTGTAACATAGCCGATACCGTGGTACTTCTACAGGCCCAACACCCCTCAACGATTCAGATTCAAAGTTCCCGGCATATCGTCCCCTACAGACACGAATTTAGTGAAAATGATTGAAGACGATATTCGAGGAGGCATAAACAGCTCAAAAATCTGAAGAAACTCCTTCCCCTTGCAATCCATGTCGAAACTAATACTGGCTTTCGGAAAGTATCGAAAGACTTTTCATTTGAAGATCCATATGACAATATTCGGTGAACTCTTAAAGTTAACGTGAAAGTATGTTACTCACTGCATGCAATGGGATTCACAGGTCTCACTTTTCTGCCAAATTTTGTATCAGCAGGAATAACAGTTCAGATAATAGATGTGACAGATAGGCGGACAGATAAACAGACAGACAAATATACGGACGGGAAGATAGACAGATAGACAGTAAACCGATTTTAATAAGATTTGTTTTATGGAAAACCTTAAGAATGGTTCAGTTACTTTATGGTTTTCGCAATGGTTTTTGACATGCTCTCATGTCTGCCTAGCTAACCGATGTCTTGAGCTTTGTCTCGATATATATATATATATATTATTCAAAAAGCCCACGGACCCTCTTCCCGCCCAACCGGACCGAGGGGCGACCAATCTAAGGATGAGCTGAAGGCAACATCCAAAGGCCCGCATTACAGCGATGATGCGTTTTAACGCAAAGTGTGTGAGACCATGCGAAAATGTATTACTACATCCGATTGTCGCAAACACTTCAGCCAATGACGCGGAGGTTCTACACTATAGAGACATGGATCTTATATCGAAGACAGTGCGAATCAAGAGTGAAACCCATTAGCTCAGATTGGTACCGGACAGGACTCTTTGGACTATAGCACAGGTTGCAAGGATATCCGCTTTTTGCGCTCCATGTATAGCCCAGCCCTAAGATCGAGCGTTTTCAGCACTTTATGTAAGTTCTGCGGGACTAATCCCGTCGCTGAAATTACTACTGGGACTACTTCGATCTTTTGTAGTCTCCAAGTCTGCTTCATATCGTCTGCCAAGGGGCCGTAGTTCCGGATTTTTTCGTGCTGTTTTTCAACAGTGTTCCGGTCCAACGGTACGGCTACGTCGATTATGAAGCACGCTCGTTCTTCCTTCAGAAGCAGAACTAGATCGGGTCTGTTATGATTAACACTGTGGTCGGTGGCAATAGTGTGATCTCACAGTAGTTTGACCCGATCATTTTCCATTTTCTGCGGAGTATACTTATAGTAAGGATGGTAGGTTGCTACTAAGTTATACTTCAACGCAAGGTTTTGATGGAGAATCTTGCAGACGTAATTATGACGATTGGTGTACTCGATACTGCTCAACATCCTGCACGCAGATGTTATGTGCTGGATGGTCTCCTCTTCACAGTTGCATAACTTACAACTGGAGTTGGTGATTGAGGAGTCGTGAAGAATGTACCGTTTAAAATTTTTTGTTGGGGGCGAAGCATCCTGAATTGAAGTTAGGAATGCTTCGGTCTCATAGAAAAGTACACCATTTGTTGGAGGCTTCGATGTCAATGCCTGACAACAACAAATTTTTGATATGACCTCCATGAATGGGTTTCTCTTTCCACATGTCGATCTTCTGTCGGACTGAAGTAACATTGGACATGGGATCTCATTCTCTGCTTCTCAAGTTCAAAGGAGATAATTTATTATCTGCCATGACAGTAGCCTGATGTATTTGGCTAGAGGATTGCTTCTCATAGAAAAACTCACGAAGAGAATGCTGCTGATTGTAGTGCAAGTACCCCCCTTCCTCCCTGATGACGTGGGATAGTGATCTTCAATTTTTCGGCAGCTCTATTGTGCATGTTGTTGTTTGCAAGAACTACCCTTACCCGTCTATTGACAGATTCTAAATCAGTATTACTCCACTGTATCACACCGAAAGTGTATAGAAGGACGGGAATGGCGAAGGTGTTGATTGCCATGATTTTATTTTTCCCGTACAGCTCAGTTTTAAGGACAAGATCCAGACGCCGTTCAAATTCCCCCAGCAACTTAGATTTGATTATTACCACAGCAGGTGTTGTTGCTTGCAATATGCCGAGGTATCTGTAGACGTCGTCCGAATCCATACCCTCAATTCGGATGTTATTTTGGCTGTATCCTTCGTTGTCGGTGTGTTTTCCCCGAACAATTGCTTTTATGCGACATTTTTCCAAACCCAACTGCATGCCGATATCCCTGCTGAACTGAATGGTGATGTCCAGCAAGGAGCGAAGTTGGTTCTCGTCTTTGGCATACAATTTGATGTCGTCAATGTACATCAAATGATTTAATGGACATTTCGACAATATGCCATGCTTGACTTGGAACCCGTATTTGCTTGTATGCAAAAGATGGGATAGCGGATTCAAAGGCAAGCAAAACCACAGTGGGCTTAGAGAGTCGCCTTGGAAAATGCCACGCCTGATTGGCATCTCCCCTGATGTTTGTGAGGATACCGATAGCTTCTTGCTCCAATTCTTCGTTACTGTTCCCAGAAGAAGAACGACATTCGGGTTGATTTTATACAAGCGTAACACTTGTGGTAACCACGAATGTGATATGGAGTCAAAGGCTGATTTATAATCGATGTAGGCTGTCGAGATATTTCGTTTCTGATGGACAGCCTGCTTTACAGCTACCGTATCGATTATAAGCTCACCTCGAGGATTTCTTCGATTGGCATATGCACTCTTGGTGATGGATTTCCAAGGAGTGCTTGCGTGACACGACCAATCTCATTTCTCAACTTTTCGACTCTTTTGTTGAGTCGAAACACCCAGAACGGTAAAGCCCTTCTGCGCATACCTCTGTTATTCGCTCTAAGATGTTGATTATGGAGACGAATAACCGTGGCAGCTGCAACGTAGATCAGGCTGTGAACCTCTGTAGCAGTAATCTCGCTAGCCAAACGATCAGCCAAAATTCTATCAACGGCAGCAATGATGTTAGTAGTTGCCGAGTAGTAGTAGTTTTGGGATCTTTGGCCTAGCGTCTGGGAGAATCTCAGCATACTTTGTGAATGTGACCTGGAATGCGGTCAAAGCCTCATTATAAATTGGGTCGATATCCTCAGTTACCTTCTAGCTTCTCCTGACTACTGGATTCATGGAGTGCCTTACAGGTGGAGTACTTGTGTTACTCCTTTGACTAGTCCGGTAATTTGATGACTCCAGCCCGAGCTCAAGTGAAACCTCTTGGAAGATTTGTTGCCTAGTTGGTAAGGCAACTCGGTTGTTATTCACTATCACCCGGTACTGGTTGACGACATTCAGTTCCGGAACATAACTTAGCTCCGGAAATCGGGTTATGAACGCGTCATGGAGTCGATGTCTATACCCTGATGGATTCCGTTCCAAATCCGTGACACGGTAACAGGCGCGGACGATAAATTCGTTGAGTTGGTTGGTCCAAACCATACGACACCTAGGTCTCCCGTCCCTGGTGGTTGACGGCATAACCGCCGAAACATCCAAGGGCGAAGAGCCGCTCTGATGTTGTTGAACGACCCTTAACCGTGTTGGGTACTGTCTTCGTGTCCCTGGGGTCCCATAAAAAAAATTTGAATTATTTTCCCCAATTTTGTTCCCACGAGTATTGGGAGGCAGTCAACCCTGCAACAGAGCCCCAATGTTGCAATGCCCCATGGTTACCTCCAAAGGTAGGGAAGGTATTTGGAGGGGAGCCGCTGAAATACAGTGTAACGTCACTGCAATTCATCTGATAGGCGCGTCGATCCCTTCACCCCGGTTTACGGATTTGGTAAGGAGGTTTACTCCCCCTGAAAGGGAAGAATCGGTAAGGGAGGACGAACACAAAGGAAAACGTTTTGCTTGTCCGCGGCTACTTATTTACAAGATTAACTTGCGATATTCGTAGCTGACCCGGTGGGTCATGTCATTATCCGCAACCCATGACACGCGCCTGGTCGCGTGCAGCTCTGCGTTTGCAACTCAGGTGAGGATAAACCTGGTACGCCAGGTGTATATATATGGAACGGACGTATATTAGCCTGCCAATACTTTCATCTAAGGGTTACAGCACTTCATACTTGAGTTTATGCGTATGAGGATAGTCATTTCGGTCCCTTTGGTTTTGTATGACACTGACCATCCTTTCTTGAGTATTGGATGATGTTGAAGAGTATGGCTAACTTACATATATGCTAATTACCAACCAACGAAGATTTTTTTTTGCGCATAATCGATATATTTAGCAGTGGAACTCGGTTTACATGAGTATCTAAACCATCCGCAGAGCATGTCGCACACCAAACATAGAATTAATTTCCACATCCAAGCTAAATTCGTAATATATTTCTACAAGTATTCATTGATTCTTCAAGTGACCTATTCTATCGTTAGGATAATTCCGTCAAAAACTATCAGAAAAAAAAAATAAAGTGAAACATGGTAAACTCAAAGCAAATCCAAATTCCAATGACGTTTAGAAAAAAGGGAATGCTTTCTTTTGAGATATATGTATGCAAGTTTTGTGTCCACTCCTTCGTCAAATGCATTTACACAGTCTCTTCTTTCGTATTGCAAGCTCTTCCCTATTTCATTTTCAATGAAACAGTGCTTAATTTTCCCTATCATCACTAATTCTATGCAATGGAAAATCCTTTCCTTGTTGTTCTGGACCAGAAATAAGCCATTTTGCAAACATGGTCAATGTTGAGGGGAGTTGTCGGCCGATTTTCCCACTAACATACCAGCCGCCACCACCACCAGATCGTGTATTCTTTTTATAAGCAGATAGGATCATCTGCCAATAAATGTTTGGTACTAGGTGATAGTATTAGGTAAAATTCGGCACCGGCTAATATTGTTACAACCTGGAAAAATAAAGAAAAAAATTACAGAATGTTGCAATGTGTTCTAAAGGAGCTATTGTGTCCATTTACTGGCATATCTACTAAGTATAGTATGCCAACCAAACCCTGACCAACATGAATATGAGTATTCTCTCATGTTCTTCAACCTGCCGAACACTGAAGATGATCCCAGTTAAGTTTTGCGGCGTATCCATTTCTCAGTCTAGGACGTTAAATACCTAAGAACGCAGCTAGGCATAAGGTTTACTTGGAAGGAACTCAGGTCAACCTAAGATGCAGTAACTCCTCAACGAATTTCCAAAGCTGCCCTTGATGATATATAAAGTAGCGATAACGCTAATCTGGACTTATGATTCATGATTTATGTAATAATGTATTAAAACTAAAATAATTGACTACTAACTACTTTATATTCCCAAACGTTGGTAAAGGATGCAGATTACTTTTTTAGATTTAAGATTCGAGGACTATTAGTTGTTTTCTATGTAGTAGAAAGGTCGAAAAATAAATGAACTGCAATAAAAAAAGCTTGGTTGAACTTATGTCCCTTGATGGCCGCTTGGTTTTCGGTTAGAATAGTACTGTTCTGCTCCCTATAGTTCCTGTCAAGGTTGAAGGCGGCATGTTTATCTATAACTTACACGAATATACTAGTGTGCTTACCCATTGCTTCAAAGTACGTTTACCTTCGACTAATGACCCGGTTCCTGCTACCTCTGCTGTGAAGGATCCGTCGGTAGACCAGATAATCTGTAGCTAGTTTAAGCTATAGGCCATAGTCAAACCCTCCCAATTGTTGTTGTTATTCCAATGTATTTCAAATCTTGTCGAAATGAATCCTCGTTGTCATGCTACCACTTAGTTTTAGTAATTCGGGATACTGCCTAATAAGAATATTGATCTTCATTTGCTGTTCCCCGCCTCACTGATCATTGTTCTTTTAAAGGAAGTTGCACTGCGTCCTAAAACAACTATTGTGCCCCACCTCACCGATACTCCCTGCCATTCTTAAGACCGCCCTTCTTGCCTACATTTGTATGTAAAGACGTAGTGGACGTAATCTTAGAAAGACACCCAGAGATGCCGTTCATTCTGCCCGGACTACTACATCACAGTTAAATCTTCATTTTTAAGGTTTTTTGCAAACATAAAACCTTATTAAAATCGATTCAATGTCTGTCTGACAGTCACACCCGATTTCTTCGAAAACGACTAGACCAATTGTCACGAAATTTGGTAAGAAGTTGTGGTCCATGAACCCCTTTATATATAGCCAGTGGCGGAATTTTATGTATGTTTTGTGAGATTGATGGAGGCTCCTCAAACATGTAGAAGGAGTTTCAAATGAAATGACTCGATTAGTATTATACTTTTCGAAAATAATTTTGTTTCTGATATTGGGTGAAAAGTAGGGGAGTGAGGGCTCAAAACGTGTGCCCGAAAAAGTGAAGTAGGTCTCGTTCTCAAAATCTATTCACCAAAAAAGCTGAAAAATCACAGTGGTGCACCTCTACGAAATCGAGGCCTCAAAATACATCCGGTTAAGATATTTGAACAAATAATATTTTAGAAATTTAGCCGCAACCTTCCTTAAGTTCCTCCTAGAAGTACACAACTCTTTTTTCCATGCTTGGTGGTGGCAGCATTTGTCCGTCGTTATTAGTTGACGGGATCTCCAACTCACCGAGTTGTTGAGCAGTTCATCAGAATGATTAGCCTATCGCTCCAATATGCCCATTCTGTCGGAAATCAGATTTCCTTCTTTGTCTCGGCAGGATGAGCATCAAGGTGTATAAGGCTGACTTACTGGTAAAACTTCCGCCTTCTGTGCCTGGTGCGGTTGCTTCCTGTACTTTCGAGTTCACAGATTTGTCGATTTTTCCAGGCTTCTTTTTTCCGTCTGTAAAGTCGCTTTTCCGGTCGACGGAGTTTATGATAAATCTCTGCGCGTGTCCGCATTTTTTGAGAATGCAACATTACTCGGTATGCGGCATTCTTCATTCCGGTGCAAGCTTACATTTATCGTCGAACCAACCATTCCGACTCTCTTAGCGGCTGGGGCCAAGTATGTATTGTGGCCGTATTTATGATAATGTTCTTCAGATGATTGTGAAAATCATTTGTTGATGCTTCATCTCCAGGATCTCTGTGGACTGCGGTTATTGCAGCATCCATTTCGCACTTATAGGTGTTGCGGAGGGCTGTGTTTGGATGGGTTCGGTGTTAACTTTCACCTGATTGTCAGAGGGAATTATGAGTGGTGTTGTTATTCGAGCTCGGAACACCATGCCATGATCCGAGTCTATATTGCGAGAGGCTATCGGCCGGGTCTTTCTGAGAAAATGCAGAAATCGTTATTCCGTTGTCGTTGCCGGGTTCCATCGGTTCCGAGGCTCCTTTGGTGGCTTTGTAACTTTGTAACTATGGAGGACCAGTTGGTACAGTTTCACTTTTCGCACACTTTTCTCTGAAACTACGCACTCTATATCCAAATTTTCAAAATTTATTACGAGGGGTTCCTCAAAGGTTTCAGCTTATTTTCAATTTATATGAGAAAACCAGGTTTTCTTTTTATTGATTTTTACATCGAAAATTACATTATTTTCATCATAGCTCCGTTATTATTTATCGGACCGACTTCTACCGCACCTCATTTGAAAAAACTTTTGAAGCACTTTAAAAGAAATCCAGATCAATTTCCACAAAAAGTTATTGATTTTGCGGTCTTTGTCCTTGTAAGTATTTATTTTCTTTAGACGTTACGAAATTACGATTGACGAGCCATAACTCTTTCCATATTGTACCTATAAAAGAATAGAAAGATCCACTCTTTTCGTTATCTAATGTGCTTTGTTTCTGGTTAATATCACTTTTACATAAAATGCACTGTTTTCGAGTTATTTGCGAAAAACCGTTGAGAAACATGCATTTTTTCTATGAGAAAACGAAATGTTTGAACATGAATAAATCGAAAATTACTACTTGTACGAAAAAGGCGCTATTCAACTTTTGTTTCTTATGCCACTCTCTATTGACTGAAAGAATTCGGAGGTCGACAGCTTTAATGAATGCGTAATTGTAGCTTTCCGATATTATGTTACCAGCTTGTATTTATGTCCAGATGGCCTGGGCAGTTAGAGCGTAGTGGTCGCAGTTCAAATCTCACTGCTGACACAGGGATTTGTTATCGCGACTGGATGTCGGATACCAGTCCACTCAGCTGCGAATGGGTACTTAAGTCAAATAAAAGTAATAATCTGAGAACATTGCCTCCTACAGTGTACTGTAGTGTACCGTTACAGTCTTGAATGAAGGCCCTGATCCAATATGGGTTCTTATGCCAACGATTATTATTATTTCCGAGTTATCACAATCTCGGCAGATGCCGGATTTTACCTAATACCAGCACTAAGTGCCAAGCATTTAGGTTCGGACGATCCTACCTACTTAAAAACTAAAGGGACGCTGGTAGTGGTGGTCGGTAGTCAATGGGAGAATCCGTCGAGATGTCTCCGCAACATCGAGCACGTATGCGGAATGGTGTACTTCTGCATGGTTTGAATCAAACTGTGTGAAAGTCCCAGGTCATCAAGGGAAGCCGTGAAGGAATTAGGTACAATACCTGTAGCTGACAATATTATAGGGATTACAACCACCCGCTTGAGACGTCAAATTTCTTTGATTTCCCGAGCCAATGGCTCATAGTTCACCTTCTTCTCCACGTATTTCCGTTCAATGTTGCTATTATGGGGGATAGCAACATCAATTATATATGCGGAGCGACCCGTCTTGTCAACTAACTGTACGTCAGGCTTGCCGGCCCAATACATGCTGTAAGCAGAACTATCAACTACTGCTTGCGGCTCATATCGGTAGACCGGACATGTTTCGATGGATAACCGTACATCCAGCATTATGGCGGGTAATGTATTGCACCGGTGCCATAACAGTACAGCCAGAATTGAAATGGTCCAACGTCTCTAACGCCGAACCACACATTGTGCACTGGTTGTTCTCCACCCGTTCTTTCATGATGAGCTTTTATAAGCTCGGGTGGCGACCACGCATCCTGAATGGCGCACGTGAACCCCTCCGTCCGTCTCAGCAAAGAGCTCCCAAGCACACAGCCATCTGTTCGACAAATGCAAATCAACAAATGGCTGCCAAAGGCAATTCATGTGTTTACCGCGCATTGCCTTCGACTTCCATTCATCGATCCGCTTTGGGTCCGACTTCACCCCACCCAAAGGATTGAAAGATCAATCCTTCAAGTTATGTGGAGTCAGTCCACAGTCTGCCTTACAGACAGCCGCACGCAAGGGACTCGCCCGCTCTTTGCTGGCGATGATGGCCACGCCAACCACGCCCCTACCTCCGATGTCACGAGGCAGGTTCATCCGCTCCACGGCAGACTTTGGATGCTGCATTCGGAATTTGGACATAGTTGTCCTTATCCGTCGCTGGAGGTTTTACAGATCGGTCTTCGTTCATGCAACATTCCGAATGCATAAGCCAGTGAAGGGGTAGTGAATATATTCATGCAGAATGGTGTACTTCTGCATGGTTTGAACCAGACCTTGCGAAAGTCCCAGGACATCAAGGGAAGCCTTGAGGAATTTAGGTACAATACGTGTAGCTGATAATATATTGGGAACGCCCAATATTCTTTGATTTGATTAACGTTCTGAACCGCGTTCCTGCACCATGTACTAGTAATTCTCAATTTAATTTGTATTCAATCACATAGGGTATGCTGTACAATGTCATCAGCGTAACCTTGGAACTATATTCCAATATTTGTTAGCTCTTCTGGAAGTTCATCAATTGTCATATTTTAGATAATGGTGACAGTACCCCACCCTGTGGACAACCATGATCAGTGTTCATTACAATTAAGTTTTCCACGCGATGCGTTATCCAAAGTATCTTTCCTCGGCTTCTTCCTGTGCACATGTAAACAAGACGGAATGAACATATCCTAAGCAAACTCGGTTTTGAATCCTGAATTCAATCATACACATATTTATGCAACGTTGATAACAGCCATTATTTTTTCTTTCTTCTGGTGGGGTTAGAATAGGTCGTAATTATGATTTCACTGAAAACGACCCTCTGATGTTAATGTCGTCAAATGCAAATACCTATAATTGTCGTAGCAGGCATGCTTTCCAGAAGTTACAAGGTACATTTAATTTAACTATGCGATGAACTTCATTACAATTAATAAGTAATAAATTTCCTACGAGGTCACAAAATGCTGCATCCATATATGTATGTATATGGGTGTATGTATGTATTTGGAGATAGGGAGTAAATAAAGGGCCGTATTATTTATAGAGAGTGCCACAAACCCACGAAGATACCCTATAAAGACACAGGCAAGGTGAAGTTTATACCTATCTTCGTTATCTTTTGTGGGTCAATATCAACGCTGAATAATACTATTCAAACGAAATTGCATAATAGGGTTAGCCCTAGATGCCGCTGCACTAAACCTATTCATTTTACCTCTGCTTAATTTTGTAACATTCGACAAAATCCGCTTAGTAGATTAATGGTATGCTCCGCCGATTTGTGGGTGTACTCGAAACCGGTATGAAATCACGAAAAGAAGTTATCATGCATTATTTGCATGCGCGATGAATGGAAAAATACAAACAAAGATTCGATATCATGGGGATTTTCAGTTCTGTTAATGAAACAATACAAATGTTATTGGTAGTAATGAGGCTTTAAAAATTAAATACTGATGAATAATTGGTATCCAAAACTCTCGAGTTTTCTTTGGAAGAGGAGAGCGGCAACTGGAGAAATCCAAAAACTGCTTTTCAGATCATTAGCAGCATAAGCAAATGAGAAGTTAACATATTAGACTATCAACCGAAATCTAAAAATGGAGTGGATTTCGAAAGCTTCTCAAAGAGAATCCAAAACTTTGTTATAGTTTCAATTTATGGTGAGCCGCCTGTAAGTTAGTATGTTTATCGACTTCAGTGAGGTGCTAGCGTCCAACTAAATATAAGGCTAATCACATTAATGTCCACCATAAAATGGTTTGAAGTTGGCTTCTTTTCGGAATCAACTATATCCAATTAAAAATTCTGAAGCAATGTTGAGCATGCATGTCTACCTACAATTAAGTGAAGCTCCACCTGAATATCTGTCGACAAACATGTGTTCGCCACTTTACGAGTCAGTTTTGAAGGCAATGCATGTTAAACCCTAGCATAGAAAGACTGCAACGACGGCAACTGTCTGTCTAATTAGGCCAATGCCTGAACATGGTCCATTGTAAATATATGTGTTTGGATACGTTTGAGGGGAAGAAGCATAGCCTCTAAGAACTCAAACCGTATTGATCCACTGTACTCGACTCCCCCGTCTAACAAACCAAAGACCTGATGTCTGATGTGAAATTGAACCCTTTTGCTAAGACATCCGAGATTTCATTTCCCTCTACACCACAGTAACCAGGTACTTCTACCGTATTGAATCTAACTTGCCATTCAACTTCTCGTCAATCGCCCAGTTGCCTTCCTTAGGATTGCTAACACCCTAAAAGACTGTTGCATATTATCCCAAGGGAAAAGTACGTCTGTCAACTTTCCCCTCCTGTTCCATAATTTCGTTTTTGTGTTTGTGACATCGGTGTAGCATCCGGGTAGAGGACGTCAGTTTATCCCGGTCACATTCTTCAGGTTCGTTCCAGTTTTCTCTACGTTTTCCGATAACTTCATATCTTCTCTACGTTTCAAACAGATGCATGGAGACCCGAGAATAGGAAGGCATTGGACAAGTTTTAACTCTTTAAATGCGCTTTTCCCCTCGTATATATGTGTATATATTCAAGGGCCGCAAATTGTGCAATGCACTTGGAGTTGCGCCGGATTTTGCACCACCTAGACCTACAGTTCTTTGCAGTGCGGCTAGCTTGCATATACTACGGATGCAATATGTAACATCGGGTCAATGATAGCGACGTACAGTGCGAGAAAAACGTTTTTCGTTCAAGAATGAACGTATTTTGAATGTTTACATTAGATATTTATCTATGATTAGCTCAACCCGGCAGACGATGCTCTACCTAGGTATATTTACAAAAATTACGTTTTTTTTCGTGTACTGGAAGAGGTGAACAAATCAGATGATACACTTGTCCTCGGACTTCGCTCCGGACTTCTACGTATTCGAGGAGGGTGACCAGACTCGAGTCTGCATTGGAACTCATCTGAAGTAGATCTTGACAGAAACGTACCGGATTTTTTTTTTGCGAGCAGAGCTTCTTGTGAACTCAAGCGTGGAGTTGGGCTGTAGAGCTTGCACGCCATCCCCTTTAGAGATATTAGACAGGTTTCTCATGCACTCGGTATAAACCAGTACCGTTGTGCCAGTCATGGCGGGGCTCTAATAGTGGTCTTCAAATCAATCCGCATTTGAAAAGATCCATGGAATTATGCCTATATCGCAGGTATTCACGTTAAACCCCGTGGACCTTCATACCCTTGCGCTTCGAATGTGGTTGTAAAATGAGCATATTTAACAATATTCGTTGCTTCAAACGATGCCATTTAAATGGATGCACTGCGTTTCCCTGTGAGCTGCGGCTCAAGAATACATTCAGCGTCTCCCCGCTTTATCGTAAGAGGCGACTAAAAGCGATAGAAATTCGTGGGCAACCTGCACATTTTCAAACTTTATTGCTACCAAATTATCGCCTCGTTTGGCGACTGACCTCGCGGGTACGACCTTTGGCTATCGAAAACAACTAGAGTTGAACTAAAGATAAACAAATTGAAGATTCTCGGTTTGGCGAGTCGTTGCACTCTCCCTATCTGCATTAACCGGCAGAACATCGAAGATCTGGTACTTGTGGGGATTGTGATCGGAAGTCGGAAGTGGCAGTGAATAGGTGAACGACACCAATATTGTATTTCCAAATCTGCAGAAAAAAGTGTTTGGAATTTTAAGCAGCTCCAGCAATATTAGTATATTGACATTGACATTGTTTGACATGAGTACATTGACATTGACATTGTTTGTGGAACTTACTGAAACTTCAAAGTGTTACAGTGTAAGCACAATACATATAGCCATTAGATCAATGAGATCTTTTCGATACATTTTGTAATCATAAATGAATGCTGCTTTATTGGGATCTTGATCCGGCCTGCCATATGCATTCAGCTTCAAGTCGTATGACTTGGTCTTCGAGAATTGCAGCAGCTTTGAAAGCAGACGGTTTTGCTCGCAGATTTGTAATTCATACACCATTTTGTTGAGGTGTCTAGGCAGCTCTTGAAGTTGAAGTTAGAACTTAAGAGTTGTCAAATTTTGCCACTCGCTTTCCTAATGCGTGACTTTTTTATGCTAGTATTCCTTCTGTATTGTTATATGGAAGTAGCGCATGGGAAATGACGACAACTGTCATTCGTCAGAGTACGCTGGCCTGGTACTATTTCAAACGACCAGCTTCGACCGTGCACGGGCATGCCAAGCCCATTCTCCGAATATGGCCGGCGAGTGGGTGGACCAAGAGCACGTGGTGCAGGACAATAGAGGAGGAATGCGGGCATCTCGATAGGTCCAGTGGAAGGCCGAAGCGCATTGCAACATCATCTTGGGCCAAATTGAAAGAACATGGGCACACTAGAAGTATTTTTCATTAAAATCCATATATATACCTTTATATCAATTTTTATGGCGATCGTATAGACGATAGTTATCCTTTGTAGGGTCATCTAGTGGCGAATTGCAGAAACGTATACAACGTACAAACCTTTACAATTTGATCAGTAAGTGGGTCCGCTCCGGACTCTTTTACTTGCTCAAAGTGATAAGATAATAACCCCAATGGTAGTAGGGATTATTATTTGTTCGTATCGATCTTTATTTTCTTCCTGAAACTTATTACTTCTTTACAATGTATTTATACGTTCAATTTTACTTTTAAAATTAGTACATGGGAATCAAAATGTGCATATTTCCAACTATGGCAAAATATATCAATAATCTTTTTACCCGAGTCAATACATATTTTTTCATAGCATTTGGTATGGTTCATGAATGAACTCTCTCATATGCATATTGGGTTTCACATGTTTGCTTCTGCTAGAGAAAACTTCGCATAAGTACTTGAAGGTAAATTTTCATATAGAAACTATGCATATCAGGTTTCACTAATGGGTTATGATAAATTGTGATTGCCGAAGTATCACATTTTTTTTTTTTGATTATTATCCGGTTAGTACCACACCTTGCCTATGGTCAGTCATGAGAAAGTTTTTTCATGCACGAATTAAAATATTCCATGTGACTGGGAGCTGGAGCAACTCATCGATCTTGCGGGTTGTATCCTTCCATTTAAAATTTAGATGCCTTACTAACATGTGACAATGAGTCATAGTTTCTACCTACGTGGCTTTCCTGCACATTGCGTTCGACTGGCTCAAGACGTCATTCATATTCTGACGATCCCTTATCATTTCTGGAATTGGAAAGTGCACCTCGATCCTTAGCTCTCCTCGGATGAGCCGAGAGCATCCTAGCTTTTCGACGTGGTATCCAGCGTCTCATAGTTCTCGGTCGAAATGTTCTTTTGCGAACAGCATCCCAAATGATAGAAATAATATCGTTATGTTGAGTAATGACCATGCCCAGGTACATGATGCCACTCATCGTTTCTTGGTACGCTTTACCACTTCTGGACGTACGCCGTTGTAGAAGTTTTTTGGCCTCACGGTTCGGGGCCGGCGGCAGCAATGGGTATCTTCTTTTGGCTGCTACTTGCTTTCCAGTTGAGGTCCTGCCATTACTCTTACATAGGGGGACAGGATTCTCTACTTCGGGTTCGTGGGGTACACGAACCTGCTTCTCCAGTGATCCATAGTATCGGACTGTGAAGGCTCTTATTTTTCCATCGCTCCCAGGGTGGATGGCGCCTTTAAACATGCTTCCACTTGGCACAACACTGTTGTAAATTTTTCGAAGGTTGGTAATAATCGTGCTTCGTCGAAAACCAAACAGACGAAATCGCAGACATACCCTTTCAGTATGGCTGTTGATCGACCCTTTGTTATTTATGTCCTGAAAGGCACGGCGTATTCCACGTCACAATGCAAGAATAGCGGGCAACTAATGGGCGATCCACCAGCAGTCCGGGGTAGATCGCCCATTAGCTGCTGTTTTCATTGATTTGTGTACCTTACGCAGGTAATACACCGATGTATTTCGTCGCGTATCACTTTCTGATCATTCAGAATCCAGTAGCGCATCCTTAATAGATTGCGGGCCGCCATGGCGCTACCATGAAGAGTATACATGTGTGCTTCACGAATGATTAATTGCGTAACGCAATGCTCTCGAGGTAGTAGAATCGGATGTTTATGATCTTCGGCCAGATTTGCGTTTCGAAGTCTACCTCCAACCCTCAGCAGGTCCTGCTGATCGACGAAATTTCTTAGCCCTTTTTTGCAGTGGGCAGTTTTCCTTAACCACATCAATTTCTTCCGCCAAGGCTGATCGTTGGAGAAGCCGTAGAACTCTTCGCCGACTTTGTTCATATTCGGCTACGGTGATCGGTCCTTTTAATCGTGAGGAGGATCGAGCCGTATATGCTACCACCCTTACGAGTTCCGGAAAACTTGAATAGCGTGTCAACAGGTCGAATCCATCCGAAATTTGTAAAACAAGCAGCTTCCGACCGCTCTCCTCTATCCCGAAGCCATTGCGGCCCATTCCACCATAAAGGATGTTTGCGTAATTCGCTCGGGGTGATGCCTCGCGGAGCACAATTTACGGAGTTTTCCTTTGATCTGATATGCCCCCAGGTCCTGGTCCTCTGGCTGATATTCCGAATCTTAACCACTCGATTTACTACGTAATTATTTAGTTTCTGCGGTTCCTTTTGTATTCGAGCCAGCACGATCGTCGAGTCACTCCAACAGTACACGGATGCCTCCTGCATTTGCAAGTTGATATCCAACTTGTTGTTGTTTCCATCTCTAATCTCGGTAAAGTCATTTTTGTTTTCAGAGGCTTCACACGCATTTTAGCACAGAGCAGCGACACCACTACCTCACCATCCAGTTTGGTAACTTGGTTTATAGATGATTGCGGCGTATGTGGATTCCGACGCTTCTCAGAGTAACCAATCCAGCGAGGTACGCGGCAATCTTCTAATTGTGGTAACTCGCCCTTGATACGTTTCCAGGCAGATAGATATTCCTCCGGGGGATGTCATCCTATCCGATTCCCGTTTTGCCAGATCTTCTGCATTAAAATCCTTCGCAGCTATGGCCACTGGTGCTAGCCATTGCAGAGGACCGAAAATACCAGCAATATTAGATAATACCTGGCGTTTCGTTAACTTCTTCTCTGGATCGTATTTGATAAATCTCAGGCAAAAATTGTCCATGGTCGGGTCCCGCATTGTGTTGTAATTGTGGACTCCTGCAAGATCTCGAACAGACCTGATTCTTTAGCATCTTCTGCGATCCCGTCCACCAGGCTGGGATCGTTGGAAGCCTACTTTTGCAGATTGAAACCACCTGACCTTAACAACGCCGTCATCTGCTTGATGAGGTTCATTGCTGCTTTCCTTGATTCCACACCATTTAGTAAGTTGTCCACGTAGAAATTCTCCTTTACGTGTTTTGCTGCCACTAGGATATTTTGCCTTCTCATCCTTCGCCAACTGGTATAATGTTCTGGCCGACAAGTATGAAGCTGGAGTCTCGCCAAATGATACAGTCGTGAGGACGTATTCCTGAATCGGTACGTCTCTGGTAGGCCTGTATAGAACCCGCTGAAAACTCCTGTGACAGCGGCGGGGGCGTACTTTCGTTGTGGAGTCTCCAGTTTGATAACCGGATGGAATGGAAAGGATCGCTTGCTCCATATGCCGTAACTTAATATACTCGCTGATGGCCTTGTGATATTCCTCATGTAGCTGAGGATCCCTGCCTAGGTGCCTATCCAGTCGCTTAAAGCAAGCAAACGCTCTGTTTCTTGAGTTTCCTAGTGGAGCGATATTTTTATCCTCTTTGAAGGGTAGCGTCACTGCGTATCTTCTGTCAGCTTGTCGGATCACAGAACTTTGGTACATTATTTCGCCTCGTTGTTTGCTGATATGTCCTGCGAGGGACTGTCTGAGCCAAAGAATTGTTGCAGAGCGCGATTGAATTCGATGGTCAACATGTTTGATTCTCTTTCGCAGGCACTTTGTCTGATAGTATCCAACCTGGCTTTGTTTCTTGCGCTATAAGCGGATTCCCTTTCTTCATGCGTCTTCCGATCATCTCTTCAAATTCATCGGCCCCTAGTATCAAATCAATTTCGACCATAGAATCTTCATTTGGCAGAAGAGTTGCTAGGGAATCCAGCATATATGCTTCTACGCTCAACTGGAATGTGGATTCGAAGTTTAGGGCAATCCTTAATTTGACTGCTTTGCGAATCTGTGGAAGACAGGGTCCCCACTTCAGTGGAAAACCTATACCCTGTGTCTACCCACCCTACGGCCGCCTATAATGCCCCTCACCCCTTAAATTTTCGATGTAGAATTATGTAACTCACTGTATGCGTGAGCGTTCACAGTTCCTATCTTTCCACCAGATTTGGGGTAAATCGCTAAAACCGTCTCTGAGGAAAATGCTTTTTACAGGCAGGCAGACAGTAAACCGATTTTAAGAAGGCTTTGTATTACACAAGACCTTAAAACAAGTTTCATTGTCCACCGTAAAATATTTCTAGCCCTACTTGTCATGATTTCCAACTTCTACGAGTTGTCAGTCTAATTTCCGACATGAAGGCGCAATTTTAAAAGAATCTTTTCATACCTTACGGTCAATCAGATGGTTCTGGAGTTCAAGTGATTTCCTCAGATCTGCTCTACCTTTTTTTCCTGTAACGAGGTTCGTGTTGCGGAATCAGACTGTAAGGTGCTGGATTCGTTAGCAACGACTCTCGGACTAGGGCCTTTTTGTATGACTTTAACGATTAACGGCTTTAGCTTCTCGGCCAATTGTTTTCTAACAACATAATAAATCAACAATAACAAATTACTTTGAACACACACCTAACGAGCCTTTTATATTCACGCTGTGCGTTCTGGAAGTTTAATCAGTCTTCATTCTTATTGCCTTTCCCAATTCCGGAATCCGATTTCAGTATAACAGATTGTCTGCAACAGTGAAACTTCGACTAACACCCGCCAGTCTGTAATCAACTCTAACATCTTTGAAATGCAGATTGTTAAGTCAATTACTTCACTTCCTCTTGGCCCTACGAACGTAGGAGCCTACTCCATGCCTGCAGTTATGGGGCCAACTGAAGTGGCGAAATTAAATAGTTTCTCCCTTCTCTGTGTTGAGCGTTCTCATCGCAATCTTTTAACTACTGACTGAATGTCACAAATTTCATTAAATCGAACATTGGCTCTTACTCCAGAAAATATAAGGGTAGCTCTGCAGCTTTGTAAGCCACACTGCCAGAAGATAGGAAGAGGCGTTGGCATGCTGTTAGATCATTTGACTAACCTTTATGTTTTTCGACATGAACTTAACATAATTTAATATACAATTGAAAGCATATGGAAGCATATTCCACGGTCGGTGTAAAACCAAGCTTCTCTCACATCGTACCGTTAAAGATTCGATTGGAAGTGCATCGTTGCTCATGTCGTCATCCAGAAAGGGTATCATCCCTTTACGCATTCTACTGTTCTTCACTTAACACCTTCTCAGGTTTGCGGTGTCCAATTTGCATAGATCTGATGCCACAAATTAGCATTAAGAGGGTTCCGTTCACATCTCTGGCTTCTATCTCTTCCGCTTGTTCCGTTAAAGGTATAGGAGAAGTTTGATTTACTCTGTGCGTTGTATGAGTCGAACATCATTATTGATCTTAATTTTCAAAATGAAGATGATGCTCTACACTTTCTTGATATAATTGAATTTAATCAGGAAAAAGTGAAGACTGTTCCTGAGCAATCCTGGTTCGAACACCAAGTCTTACTGGGGTTACCAGTTTGCCCATACTTTCCATTAAAAATTGCGCTTCCTCGCGTCCGATTTACCTTAAAATTACTGCAGTTGATTGTGCAGCCACGATAATGTCCCCATTCCCAGGGAGCTTCATCTTCTGTCGTAGGGCCTTCCCCTGCCGTCGGCTGGTTCCCGGCTTCCGGACCACTTAGCTCCATTTTCAGATACTGCCGTTAGATCGGTAGCGTTCTAGTAATGCTGAAGTGAAGTTTCCATCTACCAAGCTAAGTAGTAAGTGTACTATTAAACTACTATATACCTACTATATAGGTAAGCCAATATATATTATGACTGCAAAGCACGCATTTTAACCGAGTCCGAAATTTATCCTCCGCTTGGTATTACCAAAGCTGGGGGCAAGATAGACACCTTCTTAAATGGGGGGAAGACGTTTCCCGTGCTTCTCACAAATTTATCTGATGACACAACATTTAATTTCATGCGCTGAGTTAAACTGATCTACCGCGTTCCAAAAAAGAAAGTTCGAAGTGCGGCAATAGATCCAGTTAATTCGGTTAGGACACTAAAGAGACCCAACGGGAACTACACAAACTAGAAAGAAACCTCCTTTCCAGATTCTGGAATGAAAACCCGTGGTTTGGTTTTGTATAACGCCTTATTAAATTCGGTTCATTGTCTATCTATCTGACTGTCCGTTCCTCTGTTTGGTTGTTTGTATTTTTAAGGTTTTGTGTGAAATAAAACCTTTTTAAAATCTGTTCAATGTCTGTCAGTCTCATCCGTCCGTTTGTCTGTCTGTTACACCCGATTTACTCAGAAACAGCTAAACCAATTGTTACGAAATTCGGCGAGAACACGTGGTCAGGGACACACCGACCACGCAGTCAGTGACACCATTTTGTGTTGAATTTTAAGAAGGGCTCCCCACACATACATGCTAAAGAGGTGTGTAATTTTCTTCACAGAATATGGCCATGTGGGGTATCGAATGGCTTAATTGAAACTGATCTAATTTTTGATATTGTGTAAAACATAGGGGGAGATAGGACACCAAATGTGTACCCCAAAAGTGAAACAGGTCTCGTTCTCAAAGCCTACTCAACCGAAAAATCAGAAAAAAATAACAGTGATGCAACTGTATGAAATCAAGGCCTCACAATACATCCGATTCCGATATTTGCACAAATAAAATTAATAATAATACATTACCATGTTTTAGAAATTTACCGGAAAGCTCCCTTTAAGTTCATCGCAGGACTACAAAAAAACATCACCATAGACGATAATGTAGGACATAATTCTGGAAAGTTTGAAGGTCAAAATTTCACATTTCAAGTAAATTTATTGCACCCACGACATGTCATCGTCATTTAGAGTGAACTTATAACATCGGGGTCCATGGAGACGTTTTAGTTCTCCTTTTTAGCTTTTTTCAGCTACTTATTTGCATTTGCATGTGTATGTATATGTATATGCTGATAAAGTTTGCAGGTAGTAACCAATATAATGGACATGTGTGTACCTGGTTACCACCGGTTTTTAATTAACGTACGTAACGTATATGCTATATGTATGCCTTTTTGTGCACGGGATAAAGTGCTAATTCGTGAAGATGCATTAGATCTATTTTGATACGCACATATTTACGCGTGCAGCGTCATGCGGTAATAGACAACGTTTGTTTATTTAAGGTAAACACAATATTTATGCCTTACAGCCCTTATGGCCTTCGGCAAAATATGACGGAGTATTTTGTATTCTTAGCTATGTACAAATGGAAAATCGTGCATAGATTTATACAAGAAGCGCTCGGCTTCCGGTATCTCAACTTGTTTTTCATTGTCTACGGTGTTGTTGGTGGTACCATACAGTTATGTGACACCTTCATACACTAAAACCACTTCCGTTTTTTTGGCGTACCCCGTGAGAATATCAGTCCAATATTTTACCTTTTTTTGGGAGTAGGGTAGATGAATGCTTTTACGCACAATGTGTTGGACTCCCACATTAGTACGGTGTCGGACTACCTGTCTAGTTATCATCAGTAAACTGCCCTGGAACCGTTTGACATATTACTTCTGGCTAGCCTTCCCGGCTTTGAGAGCCTTCAAGTCACGGAATTCTTTTCACCAACGGGATTGGAGGGGAGGAAGGGAGTTGTCAGTTCAGGGAACTCTTTACCGTCTGATCCGCCAGTCGAGTCCAATCTTCTTCGCAATAAGAAGAGCCCGAACCTAATGCGCAATTACGATTCCAGCTGCCAGCGCTCTTCAGCATTTCTTTGACAATGATGTCTGGAGAGACCTACCTGTGCTTGCATATAGCTGTTGACGAAAGCCGTCCCATCTCTCCCACGAGAAAAAGGTGTATTCAGCGTCATCCGCCACTCCATTGTGGAACACACAATCAGGAGGTCGCGCCTTCCCAATCCTGTTCAGGTAAGACTGAAAACCTCCATGCCCACTTAGAAGTTGGGTAAGGAAATAATCAATCTCTCCGTTCGTTCGGATCAACCATGATTCTAAATTGTCGATGAGCCACGCAGTCCATCTGCTCTTGGCTCATTTTGTCAAGAAAGTTGCCATTCGGTAAGGGTGCGTTCACATTCTTCACGGGCGGTAGATAATTTTGCGCAACTTGGTAAGGAGGACAACTGGGATCAATCCCGCGATCATCATCACAGACGATTCGGAGACGGTGCGATAAGCAGACGCAAATCGCGCGCACCACCACCCATACTTCCGCGCCATAGAGCAAAACCGACTGCGTTGCTCCCATAAGAAGACGTCTCCGAAGAAGCTCATCTTCAAGTCGAGCATTAAGCCAAGGTATTTAACCGCCGGTTTTGACTCTATCCGGACACACCGGATAGCTGAGTGCTTAAAGCGCAAGGCTGTCGTACGGATGGTCGCGGTTCAAATCTTACTGGCGGCAGTGGAATTTGTATCGCGATTTGACGACGGATACCAGTCGACTCAGCTGCGAATGAGTACCTGAGTCAAATCAGGGTAATAATCTCGGTCGAGCGCAATGCTGACCACATTGCCTGCTAGTGTACCGTTACGGTCTTGAATGAAGTGCTCTAACACACTTCAAGGCCCTGATCCAACATGGATTGTTGCGCCAACGATTATTATTATATATTTGACTCTATAGTCAACTCGCCGATCAATATGGGCATTTCTGACATCAAGCGTTATGAGGAGCACTATCCATCGAGACGCCCGCCGGCTGTGTGCCTCGGCACGATGAACCGCATCTACGACCTCCATAATAACATCCACTGTGGATCTCCCAGTTCTGAACCCAAAATGCCTTGGGAATAAGTGCCCAGCAGCGCGGATCGCTTCAGCAAGTCTACTCTTGATGAACTTCTCGGGCACTTTTCCGGTCGTGTCAAGCATACACAGCGGTAGGTATGCAGACGGGAGCTCCGGGTCTCCTTTACCCTTGTTGTGAGTTTGGCCACTTTGTAAACTTCCGCCGGGATGCCATCAGGGCCTGGTGTCTTCTTGTTTTTCATAGTGAGAACCGCTTCTTCGAGCACTCTCATTCTGAAAAGGGGGCAATCTTCAACGCTTTCCGCACTATTGAGATCAACCCGTACAGGGTGTGTGGGGAACAATACCCGCACAAGGCAGTCCATCTGGTCTGTAATTAGTATGCAGAGCCTCCGCAGGGCCTCGATTCTCCGGGTTTCAACCTTATAGCCAAGTCCCCACGGGTCTTCATTCACCTTGTTGACAGAGTTCTGTCAACTGCGAGCTTTACTTTTATTTATAGCGCTGCGGAGTCTCCTTTTTGCTGATCTGTACTGTACCTATATGGCACATGCCTCCCCGTTCGCGTGCAAGTGTTGTGCCAAACGATGGAGCTTATGACACTCTCTCCGTAAGTTAGCAATTTCTGCCATCCACCATGTACATAGAAGGCCAGTCACGCCTGGGGCCCCTCCGGGGCATGGAAGCCTCACACGCCGTCGTTATCAGGTACATCACTGAATTTACGACGAGGTCAGCTGCGACACTACGAGCCCGGTTGTCAGGCCACTAAAAGCAACATATTCAACATGCATGTCATGCTGTACAGGCATTTGTCACCGTCCAAAGCGATAAAGGTATACGCGATATCTTCCTTTAACTCGAAGTAGGGTTAGGTGCATTCCGTCGTTTAATCCACTTTGTTTCATCCGGGGTGAGTCTGTTAGTCTAGCATCTTTTTGACGAATAGTCGCACCTCTTTTACCACTCTAGAATACCGTCAGCTTGTCTAATTGCAGACGATAGGCAAAGCGCTCATCGTTTACATATGTTAGATGATAAGGGCGTCGACCCTCGGTCACAATGATATGGATTAGAATCATTCCAGCTATCAAATATGTTAATTTGTCTGATTTGCGATAGGTCCGTAATGTTCGCAATACGTTTAAATCAGCCTTTGTTCAACGCTGAAGCCCAGACAGGAGTTGCATATAGGAATATTAAGGTACCAGCTCTACGAATAGGGAGCCGACAGCATTGCTTTGGGAAACATTCTCGCCAACAGCGTACTCACTATAGACGATTCTGTTGCTAAACTCTTCAGATTTGCATGTATTTGAGCGCTGTTTGCGAATATATATTGCAAGCCTGATCATTATCGAGGTCTGTTTATTGCTGTCTCCGCAATTTCATTACCATATTGTACGCATTGCCAGTGGTTGTCGTCTTTCCAAATTTGAACCGCCTATCTCAGAGACCCTTGCTTTCTGTGACCGGCAAAAGCCTATTGCAGATGGCCCGTTCAAAACGTTCGCCTATGTCGTTTAATTGGCCTAAAAGACGAAGAGTCTTCGAACGGTTTATTTACACCCACGCATAGCGTGAGTAACCTGGTTGCGCATTAAGGCGTACAGATGCATCCTTACATACTTATTTCCGATTTTTCGGCAGTTTCTGGAACAGGGATCCGTGAAAAACATTATCACTTTTTAGGGGATTCACCTTTCCCAAATCATGATGATAATGAGTCATTAAGCGCCACAAGAGAAATTACAATTGGAAATCATAGCATCACTTTCAAGCCAGCTATCAAAGCAGCACATAGAGTGTATTTGCGAAAAAGCATCCTTTGCGAGTATGGCTCTAGTAAGAGTGATTCCGAATGTTTAAAGCCAAGGTGGTGAGTTCCATCTTCCTATATGCAGTTCCAGTTTGGGGAACAGCGCAGCATATTTTAGGCAGTGCACATAAACTGAGTGCGGTTTACAGAAGGGTGTGCCTAGCCTTAAGATGGTCTCAGAAGATTTCGACGTTCGTCATCTCGTGAATGATTTCGATTGACATACTGGCAGATGAGGTAATAAATATATATAACGCCAGGTCCATCTCTGCTTTACCAGTAGGTGAACAAGGGAAGACCATAAACAGATAGCAACTGCGTTGGGATTAGGTAGAAAAGGGTCGTTGGGTTTAGAGGTTGATCATTTCCATCGGGGACTGGATCGAAAGCATGGGAACTTAGCTTGGCAGGAAAATTGTGATGCCGATCAACTCCATGTTCGCAGCAACCCAGAATAAACTGCGAAGAGCGGAAGAAGTGAGGATGACACGATTACGAACGTCGCGGATAGAAGAAAGGTAGGCGAAGCTAAATCCGCACCTTGATGTAATACCTAATGGTGGTTCCTCGTAGCAGGGGGAGACGGCGAGGGTAAAAATCCCTACATTCTGCGGAAGAGAGAGCGAATTTTTTTAAGATTTCTACCTCCGTAAAAAAATAAAAGGTAGGTTGCTCAAGCTATGTTAATATTATAGAATCAGTGTACAAACATATATCACCCCTGCAAACGATCTTAAATAACAAGTGTGTAATAGCTGCCGAGTACTTTTTGCGTCCAAAAGTCTATAGTCTATAATCATGGAAATTAAAAAGATACATAATATGCAGAATTGAGGTACAAAGTTGCAATAAAGCCTGGGCTGATCCATTGAGACCTTGCGTTTTGGCAGTGAAGCAAAGACAAGCCGCTAAGAAACTATTCTTATAATGCGCGCCATAGGAAGTAAACTCGACCTGCAAACGGTGCCCTGTACCTCTTAGTAAAGGGTATCTCACCTGTATCTCTTAGTAAAGGGTAAGTCAAGATGTGCAACATAGAAGTTCCAGTTGAGCATATGGGCGCCTGTGAAGTAATCACAAATCCAACTTTGAAAGTAGGGGGAAATTTACTTCATACTGATTCGACTCCAAAAATGAGATCACGATAGTTTGACAGGACTGGAGTCAAAAATCAGAGTGGGCTCACATCGGATTTCAAAGAATGCATCTGAGACATGACGCATGGATCATCATAAAACTGTTTTTTAGAACGGGGTGTGTGAGATACATTTATGCTTCTGGGAGGACCCAAGGAAGTGAAAACGGCAAACAATTTACAATCAGGAGACATTCAAAGCTATAACATTTTCTGAAAGCAGATCTACACGTTAAGGTAATGCCAAAAAACTTCGTAACTATGGCTGCCAAGAATGAAATAACGCTGTATAGTATTTCCTATAATAAAGATTCAGATGAACTTTCAAGAAGGGGATGTTGAATGAACCACAGTTTGTACGAACGGATCCTGTATTTAAAATGGGCAAAGCTATAACTTTGCAAGACGGGAAGGCTTGGGCTCATTCAGTCTATCGATGGATGATATGGCAAACTAATATTCCTAGATGGAAAATGAATTTGAATAGCCGAAACCTCGAAACTGAATAAATTTGGAATGAGTCCGCAACTCGCACAAGTGACTGTGCGGCGGGTCGCAGACTTGAGTTCATCGCGAAAACTATTGATCAAGAGTCGATAGGGATAGAGGCAGCGGCATCAACAACACCATGCCGCACTGCAGGCAACAGTTTTAGTACTCACCGAAGCACTCTTCTTCACCCTCCAGCTGGGGTCTCCGCTGAAGTTCGGGACGAATTCCAAAGAGCGTGTATATAATTTTCGGAAATGGATCCTTTGCATAGAGTAGGTATTCCTAGCCTCTATCTCAAATCAATGATAAGATTGCACCTTGACTGTGTGGAGATACGTCGCTACTGCAGCTACCTCACTGTGTATTGTGGTGCAGCTATGGCTGTCAGAAGATTGATTTTCGCCTTATTGATTTGAGTAGAGTAACCGAAAAGGTCCACAATGGAAACTTTGTCTGGAACATCGGCGGGAGTCACTGAGGCTGGATATTGCTACTCTAATCAACTCTGGCGATACCAGTAGGCCAGTGAAGAATGAAGTTCAGAGGGTTTGCTGGAACTATGCCATCTCCAGTGAGACACTCGTAGTTGAAATTCTGAACAAATTAAAGCAGAAACTTTCTGTCGTATGTAGGCGACGATATGGCGAAATTCACGTCACACGTGTTCAGATCACTCAACGAATCCCAACAGAACATTCAGACAATACAATTTTCGATAATACAGGGTGCGGCAGCATAACTTCCTTTTGTAAAATGCGCGCCACTCAGTTAGTTGATGTCATAGCGGAGCGCTAGCTGGTCTCGTTCAAGAGGGGATACTGTAAAGTTTTGTCCCGACACGGTTCAGTCGCCATCATGCATTGGAATAGTGAGGAGCGTGCCTTTGCCGTTGAGGTTTACTTTTCAAGCGGATGTTCGGTTATTGCAACACAGCATGACATTTCGGAATCGCTTTAATTTAGCCCCGTTGGCTCCCGTCCCTAGACCGCAAATCAATTGTTACATGGGTCACTACATTCAGACGAACTGCAACTGCAACGAAAGGAAGAACTTGAGTCCCTCGGCCCGTTAGATCACCTGAGAACATTGAAGCAGTGAGAGCGTCAATGTTGCCATCACCACGGCGTTCTGCGCGTAAACACGCATCTGCCCTTGGACTATCCGATCGTTCTGTGAGAAGAATTCTTCGTGATGATCTTCATTTTCATCCCTATAAGATGGCGATAGTGCAGGAACTTTCAGAACGTGACTTCCATTCTCGGATGAGCGCGTGTGAGCTTCTTCTTGATGTCGTTCCCGAGGGTGCTATTGTTTTTTTAGTGATGAAGCCCATTTTCATTTGTGTGCATCGGTTAACAAACAAAACATGCGCTACTGGGCTGACACCAACCCTCGAGACTTGCATCAAAAGCCTTTGCATTCACCCAAAGTCACAGTGTGGTGTGCAATTTCCTTAGCTGGAGTTATTGGTCCCTGGTTTTTTGAGGAAAATGAGGTTACAGTGACAGTGAATTCGGACCGGTATGTAAACATGCTACAGAATTTTTTTTTCCCACGGCTAGAAAATTTGGATTTGGAGGACACTTGGTTCTAACAAGACGGTGCAACAGCACACACTTCAAGAGCATCGATGGCTGTTTTGAAGGAACACTTTCCAGAGCGCCTTATCTCAATTAGAGGCGAATTTGGAATGGCCGGCACGCTCTCCCGATCTGTCCCCTTGTGATTTTTTCTCTATGGGGTTTTTTGAAATCCCGTGTTTATGTGAACCGTCCAAGAAGCCCTACAAGATTTGAAGACCAACATCCAAGAAGAAATTGCCAACATAACACCTGCTATGCTAACAAGAGTCATGGTACAAACGCCAGAAATCGATTTACGCAATGTATGGAGAATGGGGGACGTCACCTAACAGATTTGATCTTCAAAACAATGTAAATAAAAACTTTAGATATGTACCTACATTATAAAAAATAAATACATATTTTCCGATGCATACAATAGTTTTTATTGAGTTTTGAAAAAAGGAAGTTATGCTGCCGCACCCTGTATAAGCAAAAGATTATTGGGGTGGACTTTCAGGGTTAACCGCCCAGCATGCTGATCATGTGGAGTGGATCACCGCGCATGCAAGCCATGCCACTACTGCCCGGCATGAATTTTGCGGACGTTATTGATGAGGAGGTTCTACGAGTCAAAAGGTCTTGGTTTGGATCGAATGCAGAATTCCTGGTATAAACAATTTACTAGTGTACACAGTCGGCACATAGCATAAATTAGGTCTTTAGTCGGCCGGAGGAATTTCCACCTTTCTCACTACGGGAATTACCCACCTTGTACTCTAAATACGTAAAGGATCCCGCAGACATAAGACCGACTACTTGCTTGAAAACTTCGTAACGCCCATTATTGATGGGAGGTTTAATGTGCACCTCAAGACCAACAACATTCTGTCCGAGGAGCAGAAGGGCTGCCGGGGTCACTGATTGAAAGCCGTTCCCCAAGGAACCTATTCGCACCTCAATATCGGCCGTGATTGCCGTCTTGCAAATCATCACGGCACAACTTGGAAAGTTACTAAACAAAAACTTACCAGACGGACAGCGAAGAGTACATAACATTTCAAAATTTCGGATGGGAATAATATGAAGCCAACAAACAAAATAACAATAGGACTGGGGAACAAAAAAATTTGCTACTGAAATATTCAATGGAGGTACATTTTACTGTCTTGAAGCTGCAAACGAAAAAGTTTCAGAAGCCGAGCAAATATTGCAGCGGGAATGCGGATGCCGCCGATGCATAGGCTTTCTGGAGGCGGAATACCAATTTCTGGTAGAATTCAGAAATTGAAGAATGTCGGAAAAACTGCCTCCAAGCTAGGAGGACGCTAAACGGCGCAGAAGAAACCGGGTTGAGCTCGAGGAGCTGCACATGTAATATAAAAAGTCGGGATACCGGCAAGCTGAGCGCTTCGGGTATAAAAGTTTTATGTTCATCTTATGTCGGGAACCCTTTGTACACGGTTTTCCATTTGCTGCTAAACTCCAGATATACATATGTACATACATGTGAAAGACGTGAATATTGTGCTAATTCTCATTAAAAAACCGTTGCCCATCCAAATTGATATAACACGGCTCCACGTCTTTCCACTTTACTCCGTACACAAAAGGGTGCATATGTACACACATGTCCATCATATTGAACACAACCTGCAAACTTCATTAGTATTATACATACATGTAAATACGCAGGTGTGTTTCGAGCAATTTATGATGGTATAACCGGAAAAAGCTAAAAAAAGGAAAACTGAAATGTACCCATAGACGCCGCTGTTCATTTAAGTTCCCTCTATATAATGATGACGTCATACACCTCTTCGAGTGCAATAAATCTGCATAAAATGCAGAAGTTTGAACGACCATGTTAATAATGGTCCGATTTCACTCAAACTTCCCAAAGTTATGCATTATACTACCCCTGTATCAGTATCGAATCTTGTACTGTAGGATGAAACTAAAGGGGTTTCGGGTAAATTTCTAAAATATAATAATATGCTACTATTAAGTTTATTTGCGCAGATATCGGAATGAGATGGATTTTGAGGCCCAGATTTCGTATAGATGAACTATTGTGATCTTTTTCAGATTTTTCAGTTAGATAGGTTCTAAGAACGAGACCTGCTTCACTTTTTGGGGGACACATTTGGAGCCTTCACTCCCCTATGTTTCATTTAATGTCAGAAGCAACATCAGTTTCGAAAAGTATTAATCGAGCATGACCATATTCTGCGAAAAAAATTTTGCATCTCCACACTGACCACCAGTAAAAGGTGTTACTCGCTGCATGTAAGAGAAAAACCGGGCATTACAAGCGGGTGTGTGCCGACGCTGATTCAGATCCATGGTGAGCCGCATATAGGTCTGTGATGTCATCTCTAAAAGGCAGACCTTCGCAACGAATACTTGTCCTAAGTTACTCTCTTTCCAGGAGATGCACACTGTGCGAGGTTTACGGCATGTAAACTCCGACAAAGTTCCGGTAGTGCTGGAGGAATAAAGAAACTCACTGAAAATAAAACCCCAGTCGCTGGATAGCATCCTGAACATCGCCTTGCAAATGGCAGCCAGAGCAGCACGAACTATATTTACCCAAGTTTTTACGGCACGCCTTGGATACGAAGTTTTCCTCGAGCAATGAGAAATATAAAAGCTGAAAGTCATTCCAAAGTCAGGTAAACCATGACGTGACACCTCCTCATATAGACTAACAGGTCTGGTCAATATCATTGGTAAACTACTCGAACGAGTGATATACAGTAGGCTGTTTCCAATTGTAGAAAGCGAAGGAGGCCTTTTTGACAAGCAGTTGGGATTTTCGCGAAATCAACGGTCAATGCAATCATTGACTGCAGTGGTAACTCTAAATGTAAAGGATGCTGTCAACAGTGCCAAATTGGAAATTATCGAGGCACTAATCAAACTGCAAGCATTGTTTTTGTATTGCGACTCCGACGATGAATTGAAAATATTCCTGACAACTTGCGGTGTACCACAAGGTTTCATCCCAGCTCCTGAATTGCGTGAAAACCTTTAGCTTTGGGGATCATATCGGAATTGCAATGGTAACAAAATCCCTAGATGAGATCGAGATCTACATAAATGAAGGGAAATGGGAGATCAATTCTTGGTTAACAAATTCTAGCAATTTAGCTAGTAGTAGGCCATTAGCTGAAAATAAAACAGAAATAGTTCTAATCAGTAAGAGTAGGAAAGAAACAACCGTGAAAATTAAAGTTGGCCAATAAATAATTTACTCTCAACCAGCGCGAGAATACTTGGGGATAATGATCAGAATTCAAGAAATACACTGAGTATGGAACAACTAAAGTGTCTTCCAACGTTGCAACGATCTCGGGAATACTGCCGAATATTAGGGGCCAAGACCAAGCCGAAGTATTCTTTTCTCAAGGGCAGTCACTTCTGCACTACACTACGCAACTCCAGTATGGGCAACTATGCTGAAAAATAAAATAAACTGTAGGAAACCAGGAGTGGCATATCGATTAAGTGCACTCCGGACATGCCGTGCATACTGGAAAACATCAGGAAAAGCAGCAAGCGTACTAGCAGAACTGCTCTCCATAGACATCCTAGTAAACGAAGGCCGACGTCTCTATCTACAATAAAACATATGCAGCATGGAAGTCTAGCGCATTTAGACGGCAACTGTCAGGTCGAGAATCAGTCACAAAATGCAGAAAGATGGAATGAGTCACAAACTGGTGGTTGAACATACTGCATCATTCCGGACATTCGAGGATGGATTGGACGAAGCCATGGGAAATTGGATACTTCGATTTGGGCACGACGATTTGTCATACTACCCAAGATGTGTTATTATGGCTGAAAATGTAGAGCATGCTGTGTTTGATTGTCCCAGGTATACTATGCACCGGACAAGATTGGAGGCTGTCGCGTGCTTTTCATCTGGAAATATTGTAGAGTTCATGTTGAAGTTAATGAAGGTTTAGAGAAAGCATTAGCCAATATTCAAGAGCAGCTTAGGCAGGAAAAATTCCCAAGGAAAGGTGAATGGGAGAGAACCAGAACGGGCCGCAGTTAAGAACTGCTCCAGCCCCGCAACACAATGCTTTATAGCAGTCCCGCGGGAGAATGGAAGGAGATGAGTAAGAATCACATATAATTGCATGACAGGAACCAGCAGTAGGTTTCGAACTTTTTCACCTTTCAACGTTAGAAAAAACACAGACAGATAGACGGACAGACAGACATTGATTCGATTCTGATAAGTTTTTATTTTACTCAAAACTTTAAAAGGAGTTTGTCACCGCAGAACTACACACTGGGGGTCATAGTATAGTATTGATGTGAAATGAAGGTCACTGAAAAACGCTGTCAAGATTACGGCAAAGAAAACCATCGGACACGAAGCATCGCTCAAAATGGTTTGACGAGGAGAACCAGCAGGCAACCGATGAGAAAAACAACATTTCATACAAACAATATGTAGTCAAACGGGACAAATACGTAGAATTAAGATGTACCGCTACGAAAAAAGATAGGAAAGAATATAATTCTCGTTGACTTCAAACAATCAGATCGGATACCGGTTGTTGCGCTAGATCCAACATTGTTGATTACCGTTTGAAGTATATAATCCAAAATTTCGCAGCCTATCTAGATGATGCGCGACTGAACGAATCATTTTAGATGATACTGATATTTTCTCAGATTGTGCAGGTGTTTGCTCACTTTTGGTGCACGGACCAAACTTACAAAGTATACCCTGAACATAAAACCACAATTGAAGACGACAAAAGAAGCAGATCGCTTGTTAATAAAAACGCTGACAGTACCCACCATATTTGGTCAAGAAGGGTAGCAAAAGGGGACACTCCAGGACCAAGAGAAAGGCCCGTTCGGGATAAGCTATTCAGTTGTTCATAATCGTGGATGTGAAATCGACTGTTGACGTCCAGGACGCATACAAGCTCTTTTGTGATGCGGTATATACTTCTGAAATCAGTGCGTTCTGTGGAATCTTCCGGTTTCCTGATTAGCGCCATTACAAGTTCCCTTTTTTCACGGCGCACACTACGCTAAACTTCCCGAAAACTCGTTCAGTATTGGAATTCGAGCATGTCACGCCATCACCTGTAACTGTTAAGAGAGCCTTCATTTCAAAGCCAGCCAGATTTCATGATGACGCCAACGACCTGCCTAGTCTTCTTTTTCTTCAGCCTATGTCCCATTTACAAGCGGGGTCGCCTCGTCGTGATCGATTTCGTTACTTGGCTCTATCAAATGCCTGATCTGGATGCAATCTCGAGGCTTTTAAATCCCCATCCAGCGTATCAAGCCAACGTTGTTTCGGCCAGGGTTTTGATCGCTTATCATCGACTTCTATGTTGAAACCAATCTTGGTAAGTGAATTCTTGTTGGCGCGAATTACGTAACCATACCATCGAAGACGCCTCTCTCGCAGTTTTTCCAGCATCGGTGCAACACCATATCTATCGCGGATATTCTCATTTCGGATATGATCCAAATGTATCACACCACTAGTACAATGGAACATCTTCGTCTTCACTACCGCAAGAACAGAACAGAACCATAGAGAGCGACAGAACGGACGACATTGCGGTAAATTTTACATTTGAGACGTTCGTTGATACGTCGATCACAATGAACGCCAGTTATGGAACGCCACCTCATCCAGGTTGCGTTAATGCGTGAAGCAATTTCATAACGCAGTTCTCCGTTAATGTTGATCCTAGTGATTTGCAGTTCCCCAACCTAACGAGAAGTGGCGAACGCAACACGCAAGCGAACGTGAGCGACTATCAAACGGTGAAGTTTGCCAAAGCCGTACTTCCTAACCACATGCCCGTAAGCTGGCATCAAAGCCCACCTTGGCACTCAGATATCCCATCACGTATCACAATGGCACCTCTGGAAAGACTCCCCTAAACTGCGGGTAATTACTCGTAGAAACCATCCTTCTCCACTATATCGGAAGTCTCCGTTGGTGCAGAGCAGTGTACAGTTATGATGCTCTTTAATCTGGATCGGAATTTTCCAGTAAGAGATCTATCAGAAACCGGCAGCCAGGTCAAGATAGCGCGTCTTGTGGTAATCGTCAGCAGCATTCGCGGCTTTCCAGAGTACAAAAGCACATTGCGGCAAGAGGCAGAGAAGTACCCTCCAGAGTGCCACCATCTTATTTCGCTTAGGCCAGAATGCCCAGCAGAAACCAATCGATAGCAAGAGGTCGTATCCGTGTCCGATGCTTTGTTGACGTTACAGTAGAAATAAATTGTCAAAATTTCCAGGTTGCTAGCCAACAAATTTTTATTCCTTTTATCAGGTTGTCCACAAAGTTTTCGCACAAATATTAATGTGACAATTAAAAAGCAATTAGCAGACAAACCAAAACAGCAGGTACAACATGTGATATCCCAATGGAAAGGTCAGAGTCCTAACTATAAAATGCATGGTAAATTATCCTTGAAGGATCAGTGTTGTGAAGGATATTCAAGGATAAACATGGAATTCGACAAAGTACATTTTCGTCATTGCATTTTGTACGAGTTTCAAATGGGGACGAAGGTGCCGAAGGCGATTGAAAATTTGTCGAAGGTATTCGGTGAAGGAAAGGTAAAGCGCAGGACAGTTTACGATTGGTTCGAAAAATTCTACAGCGGAGACCTGACACCTGAAGATGAACCTCGCTCAGGAAGACCCTATACGATTGACGACGATATCCTGCGCAACAAACTGGAAGCGAATCCTTTTCTTTCGACACGTGTGCTTGCAGAGGATCTCGGTGTATCAAAATCAGGAGTAGCAGTAGCCATTACGCGTCTTGGATATGTTTTGAAGAGCACAAAGTGGGTACCGCACGAACTGACTGAGCGAAATCTGGCCGATAGAGTGAGAATTTGCTCCGCTAACCTTTTACGGAACGAAAACGACCCTTTTTTGAATCGATTGGTAACTGGCGATGAGAAATGGATTGTGTACGAAAACGTAGCGAAGAAACGAGCCTACACTCATCGAGATCAACCGGGTCCATCGGTAGCAAAGCCGTCTATTCATCAGCAGAAGCGAATGCTCAGTATATGGTGGGACGTTCGTGGCCCCATACACTACGAGCTTTTGGGACCAAACGAGACCATTACCGCCGATAAGTACTGCGAGCAGCTCGACAGATTAAACACCCAGCTACGTTCGAAACGACCAGCATTGGTCAACAGGCGAAATATTGTCTTTCATCATGATAACGCCCGGCCGCATACATCTTTAACTACTCAGCGAAAATTGAGTGAGCTTGGCTGGGAAGTTTTGAGTCATCCTGCGTATAGTCCCGACCTTGCTCCTTCTGATTACCATTTGTTCAGGTCCCTCCAACATTTTCTGGATGGTAAAAAAATGACTTCTGAAGCTGACCTCCAAAGTGCACTTCGCACGTACTTTGAGGGGAAGGGGGAAGAGTTTTATAGAGGGGGGATTTTGAAGTTGCCCGATAGATGGAGGGAAGTCGTATCTAATGGAGGCAATTATATATTAGATTAAATAATTAAAGGTTTTTATAAACTTATCTGCTGAATTCTGTCTTTGATTTGTGCGAAAACTTTGTGGACAACCTGATAGTTGCCTCTTACTACAAGCAGAGAAAACTTTGAATGTATTCTTAAGTCCCAATTCGCAGAGCGCACCCGGTTTTATCGGTGAAAATCTCATGCACTGAAGTGTCCAGCCCCGTGTCTTTTGAAAATATCTACCGTTCAAAGAACACTACATGATACACTTTAGCGGAAATACATTTAAGTTCTAACTACCTTATCTTTCAGTTGGCATGCAAATCTATGTCCGTTTTAAAAAGTACTAATTGCGTCCTTTCATTTTGCATCCAGCATCATCTATCTGTTAAAAATATTGAACAGCCCCCTTTCACATGTATGAGCAACGCAAAATTATGCAACAAATCGCATGTAAAGAGACTCGCACACCGAATATTTCCCTCAAATTTCGTGATAATAGACCCAATTGTTTGCAAGTAAATTGGGTGTGACAGATACAGGCGGGCTGTTTGACAAAGAAGTGCAGACATTAAATCGATTTTAATAAGGTTTTGTTTCCTATTTCTCATTTGTTCAGACTCCAGGAGTCAGTTCCGGTGCGATCCGTCGTCAAATGGATGGACGGTACTCAGGACCAGTCAAATACCCAAACAAACACAAGCTCCTTCTTTATTTTCGCTCCTTTAGCTTAGACTACTATTTTTAAGGTTTTGTGTTAAGCAAAACCTTATTAGAATCGAGTTGGTGTCTGCCTGTCTGTCCGCCTGTTGGTCCCGCCCGATTTATTCGGAAACGGCTGGACCGCTTGCCACGAAAATTGGTGAGAGTATGTGGGCTGCTGTTAGCTTTACATGCAGCAAGTGGTGTTATTTTTTGTCAAGTTTAAGGGGGAGCTCCCCATACATCATAATGGAGAATGCAAAATTTTTTTTCACAGGATATGGCCATGTGGGATATGAAACGAAAGGGCTCAATTAGTACTTTTCGAAACTGGTTCCATATTTGCTCAAAATATGACCATCAAAAAGTGTAACCGGTCTCGTTCTCAGAACTTATCCAACCGAAAAATCTAAAAAAAAAATACAGTGCCGAATCTCTACGAAATATAGGCCTCAAAATCTATCCGGTTCCGATATCTACACAAATCAAGTTAATAATAGTATATTTCCACATTTTGGAAATTTACCCGGCAACCCCCCTTATGTTCATCCTAGAAGTACATGGCATGGGTATAACATAAGGCGCAACTTGATCAAGTTTGAAGAAAATTCAACTATTACTAACAAAGTATAGGGCGTGAAACTTTGCCATTTTTTGTGAATTTCGTGCACTCTTCAACCTGTATGACGTCATCATCACATATCAATTTGCCAATGCCACAAAGAAATGAGTTCTTATGAATGGGGTCGTAAAGAATTATTTTCATTTCAATTACTCTAAACAAACATGTGTGTATGTGGGTATATAGTATATGCGTGCTAATGAAGTTTGCGGGTAGTTTCCAATTCAGATAGATATATTTGTACAGTAAACCAGCGGTATTCAATATACATGCTATAAATGTACATATGTATGCTACTGTGCACGAAGTAAATGGGAAATATGGGTACGATAAACTTATATACGTGCATATATATATACAGTATTCGGAAATTAGCAGTTTGTTTATTTAGGATAAGAATAATATCTGTCTGTAATATGTACGTATACCTTGTAGTTTGTAAAAACATGAAGGATTATGTTGGATTTGTAGCTATATACGGATAGAAAAATATGCGTTGAAGTTTCTTACATGAGATGAACACAAAACCTTTATACCCGAAGCGCAAGCTTCCAGTCTTCTGACTTGTTTTAGGTTAGCATGAGACACAATGTATTAAGGGGGTCATCCCGTGTAAAGCCCCCTTTTTTTGGCTTTTTTAGAAATTTTTTTGTGAAGAACTGGATAAAGATATATATTGAGCGTACATAGTAGTTTTTCCAGCCCGATCACATAATTGGTTATTGAAATACAGAGCAATTTATACACCAAAAAAAGGTGTTTTTCTGCTGCCACGCTAGAGGACGCTTAACTACAGTCCGCAAATTAGGATTATTAAAAAATATTAAAAGCAACATTTTTGGTGCCTTGTTAAATTTATTTTTGTGAATTATTATGTTTTTAAGGCTTCTTTAATAAATAAAAAAAAACTACTGAATGAATCGCGGTTTGCGGACCGTAGAAATATGTTCTGAATAAGTCGTGGAAATTTCAAAGGATTTCGTTGGATAGATTTTGGGCTATGGTGGCAGCCGATTTAGAAAGTAATTTTTAGCCATAAAATCTTAACTGATCGTTAATCTGTTATACCTAGTCCATAAATACTAGGTTTCGTCGAGAAACACATGTACAGCCTTGGCTTCAATTCTTGTCCTTTTAGCGAAGTCATTCGAACATCATTCGGACCGATAAATACGAGCTTTATTACGGTGATCGACGTAAATCTGTCGTGTGACTTATCACATGTTTAACACCATCATTTTCGAACGACCCCGAATATCAAAATATCACATATTCTACACTATATCTAGATACAATTGATGCCAAAAAAAATTCGATTTCGCGGATCCGAAAGACGGGATGTCCCCCTTAAGCCAAAATTATCATGATTATGGAAGATAATATTTCTAAGGACCTCAAGATAATAGAAATAAATTAATCTCTCATAGTCACAATAGTGAGGAATGAAGAGATGTTGGCATGCAGAACCAGCGTGGCAGAAACCTCGTATTTCCTCTGCACTTTCGTTTCCAAATATTTAAACCGATACAGCACTGGTACCTTTAAGATTTTTCTAGACTCCATTGCGTTGCTTCCCGCCTTAAACTTGCAACACGGAACCTTCCGATTTATTTGCACTTATTTCAGTTTCATTTTTTTCTTTAATAGGCGCATGTCTCATCAGCTCAAGGATGCGTTGCGTACTTTGAGAAATACTACTAACGTGATTTACTAAGCAAAGGTGACCCAGTCAGTAGACGTGATGGAGATTCTCGAGCGCGAAATATGAATACCTTGGAACAATAGATAGGTCTGTGTGTGATACACATGCAGCCTTGGAAACGTACGATTTGCACCAACAATTGAAATTGCAGAAACAGATTTTAAAGATATTATTTCCAGCCTGATCCGATTAGCCTCTGTGTACGCTCTTGAGTAAATATGCTCACCTGGGTACATCTATAGCTCCATAAAACCAAGTCCACTTGTTTTTTCCAGAGAAACATTTACTTTCATTGACAATATCTTTTAGACACGATCGGTGGTGGGTCTTATTATTACTCGAGAGGGTAATGACACACAGCGCGGATTGTGTACAAGCATGCACGTAAGTGGGTCTGGCAAGGTAGGCAATTTAAATAATTTATGAAGGTGACATTGTCCCGCAAGATAAACGTTTATTGCCGTCTTACATAATATTAAGTAACCAACCTGTGGGGCTTGCTCGGCGGCGAGATGGTTCATTGATACAGACCTGCTAGTCTCAACTGAGGCCCATAACCGCTTTTCCCAGTTATTGTGATGAACTTGAAAATTCAATCCAATAATGGATAAATGTACGGGTAAAATGATTATAGTACTGTTGCGCTCCGTGGCAATTCCCTTTGCCATGCATCGAAATGATATTCTCATGTATAGTCACTAAATGAACGAGGACAGCGTTGTCTTGTAGATGAAAGATTAGAGTATTCGCGAAGGCTTGAATTTTTAGATTACGACCAATGAATCCTAAAACAAGAAGGATTCTTTTCTTTTTCCACGATTTTTTAAATCGTCCATAATATTTATTGAGCCTTTCAGCCTGGTTAATGAGCCTCAACACATTTTTGTTAATATAGTGGCCCTGTACTATCCAAACGAGCTCTATGACTGCACCTCTGCTCTACGAATATGAAGAACATTCCACCACAAGGGCGAGGACGTAGCCGTGGTTTCTCCATGTACGGACATCAGGAACGTACAGCATCCATATTGGTTTCATCATAAATCTCATTAAATATGTGAGGTCTTAATTGGCATATTTACGTTGCTTGTTTCCTACTGTCTGCATTGCAGTTATACATGCAATACCCAAGGACAGTTGGCTTACAATGCAACATGTTTCATCGACTACGAGTCTTTCTGGCATTAAGCCCAATATAATGTTGCTTATAATGTTAATGTTTTTCAAGATTTGTTAACAACTCAGATTGCGTTAATAGATTACTGAGATAAAGCCGACTTTATTTTCAAATTAGAGATTGCCGAAAAATTAGGAAAGTTTATGACGAACATTAAAGATTCGCGTGGGCCTGACATTGCCATTTGGCCTGGAATGCAATTTTGGTATTACTGAATTAGGTATTTAAATATTGCACTATTTTCAGAAAGAAATTAAATTAAATTATTTATTTTATATTATATTATTATATTTAAGGTGCCGGTCAAAATCTTATTAAAATCGTTCATCTGTCGACTTTTTTCGCAAGAGATGAAAATCTTTAAATAAAACTCCTCTAAGTCCTGATCTCTACCCCGCGCAACCATCGTAAAATACTAAACCCACATCGCGAGATGTTTTGCAACAATAATCATCGCTAAGACATCGTTGTAACCTACCTTTGTTATCTCGCTGGCAACTGGAACGTGGAGGACATTGTTATACATTGTGTTTCTCAATAGTGGTATAACGTCTCGAATTAATGAGCCCCATACCGACCCGCTGGACTCGGTAATAAGGAAGCCTCTTTCTAAGTTCTGGTGTTTTAATGACTAAATGGTCAAAAGACGATCCTAGGCGTCCGAAATCGACCTAGAGGGAAAAGCTATCAAAGAAACCTTGTAGTATTCCATCGATATGCGCTTGCACACTTCCGTGCTAAACAGAATGCGGGAGGGATCCTTTTGAACATTGTAAAAAAACTTTACGCTTCCTTAAACGGATGCGTGGATCCGCACCAGAATCCGAAAAGTTCTAACAAACACTAGAACATCGGAAGCACCTAACTTAAGAGAATACGCGAGCCAAAGCTCAAAAATAAAATAAGAAAAGTTCGACGGTAGGCATGGAAACGCAAAACTCGGTACCTAAGTCCCGTGATCGAACGAGAAGGTCCAGGGCGGATCACATCGCCGATCATTACTTCTACTGCTCAATTGATTCGTAAGGCTCGACGTTTGGAATTCCCACTTTGCCATCTTCAGTCTAGAACAAGTCGGGAAACCGGAAGCTGGCCGCTTTTGTGTATTTCTTTTTAAAAAGACATTTGAGTGTGCATTTGCCCTAATTAGTACGTAGTATGTAATATATGCATATACTATGTGAGAGTATCCACTTTCGGGTGATATTGATATTCATATTCAAAAATCTGCAAAGAAGCGACTACTTTGGCCGTAATATAACTTTGTTAGGAATGGTGCGATTTCCACCAAACAGCAGCCTCTTGAATTTTTCCAGATTTTTAGGTTGGGTAGTTTCGGAGAATGGGTATGTTAAAGAAATGATCAATTTCGACCCCCCGCACTCCCCACCTTTCCAACGAATAACAAAACTAATATAGGCTTCGGAAAGTACTAATCGAGACCTTCAATTTGATATCCCACATGACTATATTTGTTGAAAAAATATGTACACCCTCCTTTTGCATGTACGGGGACGCCCCCTCAAATTTGACGTAAAAGAATGTAACTCACTGTATGTGTGAGCGTTCACAACTCCCACTTTTCCACAAATTTGGTGTCAATCGCTTCAACCGTCTCCGAGAAAAATGCGTGTGACGGACAGGCAGACAGACAAGTATGAGCCGCTGCGCGAGCAAGGTGCGAACTAAAAACGCTGCGGAAGCTTACAAACATAATTTATAGTGACTCACTCCTAGCTAAACCAAACATTGGTAAAAAGGAAGAATTGTAAACAACGCGAGTGGAAAAAATTGTGGACGTTAAATCATTTACGTACAAACGAACAATTAATTAAAAAGCTAAACTTTTAATTTCATTTCCTTTGTCCTGTAAATTTTTTCCTTAGTGAACTGTGGATTGTAATCAGCGGGTTTTTTCATTAGCGATATCGGTGAATACAAACTACGAGCTATAAAGAAAAGTAAGGATTGTTGGGGAGTATAGCTCAGTACTAGAGTGCCTCAGGCGCTTGGGGCTGGGGTTCGATTCACACCCGGTAAAGAATTTTTTTATTTTTATTTCGTTCTTTCAAATATCAAAAAAAAAAAAAACAAAAGGAAGGAATTTTACTAAGCTGAGCTTAAATCTTGGCTTCGAACCAAAAGTTTTCGCTTTCCTATTGTTTGAGTATTATTACTATTACTATTATTATCAATGATATTAGCAGCTACCAGTTACAGTAACCCTACAGATAAGCCCAGTTCTGATTACACCACATTGCTAGCGCGCCCGCTTGCGAACGGTCGCAACCGGGACCAAGGCTGGGAGAAAAGAGGGAATTTGTGTAACTTTTTTTTCATTTAACATTTTAAAGTGGAGTGGAATGTTCAAGGACTATAAATCTCCGAACAGAAGAGGATGAAGTAAATTAAGCATGACAGAACGCGAAACTCGGAGTAGAGATCGCTACTACCACATCTCAATCATTCGACGCTTCACTAATAACGAAGATCCATTCAAACGAAGCACGAGAATAATAAGGTCAGTACCAAGAACCGGTAGAGAATCAAACCAAAGAAAGCGTTCCACTTCTAGCGTAGCAAATGTCAGAGAAGAACCAACAGGAGAAACTGACGCCAACGTGCGACATAACCAACACCAGTGCGAACTCAACCAAATTGGATGAGTTCACCAAGCTGGGTTTACTAATCATAGAACTGATGGAATATGTCAACCCAAGGAACAATGCACACCATGCTATTAAAAATCAGGTCCGAGCCATACGGACTTCTTATAACAAAGCCCGTGAGGAACTCGGCAATGGTTGCCTTACACTGCCAAAGGAGACGACGGCAGATAGAGCAAACCAAACATCCCCAGCGACGTTGCTCCACAGAAAAGATCTGCCCGAAACCCGCTTCGAAAGATTGTTTCATAGCCAAGACACGAAACACAAAAGCATCTCCGGGAACCCGTTGACGATTCAACTGTATACCAACTGGTACAAAAGAAAAAAAGGGAAGGATCTCCCGCCAAAGGGATCCGAGCCCAAGTTGGACTTTGGTTAAATCAAGGAAGGAGCGGGATGAAGCAGGAAAAATGATTACAAAACGAAACCGTCAAGAAGCGCTGGTAATAACAACAAAAGAAGGAATGTCCTATGCTCGTATTTTACGAAGGATTAAGGGTGATCCTGCGCTGAAGGAGGTTAGCGACAATGTAACATGAATTAGGCGAACACAAAAAGGAGGATTGCTGTTCGAACTATCGAAGGAAAAGAAGGATCGCGCTGACCTACAAAGGAATATAGGGGCTTCACTCGGCGAGCAAGCGACCGTCCGCATAAGTCGGCCAATGGTAACGATAGAATGTCAAGGTCTTGACGAGGTCACTACCAAGGAGGAAATTTGTGCAGCGTTCAAATGCCAACTGAAACTGGAGGAAGTGCTGGAAACGGACATCAAGATCCTAAGGAGAACGTACGGTGGAACCCAAACAGCGACTCTAACTATGTCTATGACCTCGGCTACAAAAGCACTATCTGTGGGTAAAATTCGCATCGGTTGGGTGGTATGTAAGCTATGCGAGTAAATTCCACTAAAAAAGTGTTTCAAATGTCTCGGATTCGGACATATGGCGAAGGATTGCACTAGCACCATTAATAGATCTAAACTGTGTCGACGATGTGGAGAGGAAAATCATTTGGCGAAGGACTGCAATAAAAACCCTCATTGCCTTCTATGCAAGGAAACTAAAAATCACGATTGTAACCCCATGACGGGTGGCACCAGGTGTCCACCCTAGAGGATAGCTTCCAATCACTTACGTAAATGGGAGTCTTCCAGCTGAATCCGAATCACTGCCAAGCCGCCCAGGACAAGTATATGAAGAGAAAATCGATCTTGCTATTGTCCGCAAGCAATACATGGCGTCTCGGAAATAGGCATAGGTGGAAAGGCTGCGGTATGGGCTTGCGGCAATCGAGCCTTACAGCAAGCAATGAAGCAGGTGTCTGGATAGCTGAGTGGTTAGAGCACAAGGCTGTCGTACGGAAGGTCGCGGTTCAAATCTCGCTGGCGGCAGTGGGGTTTGTATCGTGATTTGACGTCGGATACCAGTCGACTCAGCTGTGAATAAGTACCTGAGTCAAATCAGGGTAATAATTTCGGGCGAGCGTAATGCTGACCACATTGCCTCCTACAGCGTTCTGTAGTGTACCGTTACGGTTTTGAATGAAGTGCTCTAACACACTTCAAGGCCCTGATCCAATATGGATTGTTGTGCCAACGATTATTATTATTATTATTAATGAAACACCGCGAACACGATTTTGTAAGTGATGATCTCTACATATACAGCTGTTATGCCGCCTCAAGTATGACAACACCAGAGTATTGCAACATGCTAGATGGACTGGCGAGAGACGCCAAAGATCGCAACTCGAAAATTATTGCTGGCGACTTCAACGCGTGGGCAATGGAGCGAGGAAGCCAGAAAACAAATGAAAAGGGAAGAATCCTACTCGAGGTTTTTTCCTGTCTAAACGTCACTCTGGCTAACATCGGAAGTGCAAACACCTTTAGCCGTGGAGAGCTAGACTCGGTTGTATATCTTACTTTTGTAAGTGATTCGCTGGTGAAGCACTTACACTGACATGTTAGCGAAGAATACACTCAGAGCGACCACCAGACGATATACATTACTATTGAAAATGGATCCAGAACAATAAATCCTCACATGAAGCAGTCAGAAACTGGTTGGCCATCAAGAGCACTCGGTGAGGATATATTTCTCGAGATATCGCAGTGGAACACCGAGTTTAATGGAGCGGCCCTAGAAAAAGCATCGCAGCTGTCCCAACAGACATACCGAGCACGTGACGCGACCATGCAAAGACATCCACACTCTCGGAAGCGTAACCCTGTTTTACACAAAACCTTAAACAAGTCGGAATACCGGAAGCTCATGCTTTGGGTATAAAGGTTTTGTGTTCATCTTATGTAAGAAACTTCAACGCACATTTTTCTATCCCTATCGCCAACATCAACGGTGCAACAACCGGTATCCGGTCTAGACCCGCCTTAGTAAGCAACTCTAGACATCCCGCTTTTGCCCCGAGGACCACGAATTCAATATCCCTATGCCTGCCTGGCGTCCTGATCTACGCCATTGGTCCATCTTAGGCAGGGTCAGCCTCGTCTTCTTTTTCTACCATTGATATTGCCCTTATAGACTTTCCGGGCATCCTCATCCATACGGATTAAATGACCCGTCCACCGTAATCTATTGAGTCGGATTTTATCCACAACTTGACGGTCATGGTATCGCTCATAGATTTCGTCGTTATGTAGGCTACATGTAAGAGGCCAAAAATTCTTCAGAGGATTCTTCTCTCGAACGCAGCCTAGAGTTCGTAATTCTTCTTGCTAAGAACCCAAGTCTCTGGGGAATACATGAGGACTGGGAAGATCATTGTCTTGTATAGTAAGAGCTTTGACCCTATTGTGAGACTTTTCGAGCGAAGCAGTTTTCCTCAGCTGAAATAGCTTTTGTTTGCTGTCATCAACCATGCGCGGATTTCATCATCATAGCTGTGATCGGTTATGATTTTCGACCCTAGATAGGAGAAATTTTCAACGGTCTCAAAGCTGTAATCTCCTAGCGTTATTTTTTTCGTTTGACTAGTGCGATTCGATGTTGTTGATTCTTTGTTCGTCTTGCCTTCATTTATGTGCAGCTCGAGACCTCGTGCCACCTGTTTGATCTGGATGAAGGCAGTTTGTACATCTCAGGTGGTTCTTCCCATGATGTCGATATCGTCAGCATAGACCAGTAGTTGGGTGGATTTGGAGAGGATGATGCCTCTTGCATTTACACCTGCATGGCGAATCACTTCCCCGAGGGCCAGGTTAAAGAGGATGCATGATAGGGCATCCCCTTGTCTTAGACCGTTGTTGATGTTGAATGGTCTTGAGAGTGATCTTCCTGCTTTTATCTGGTCTCGTACATTGGTGAAGGTCATCCTAGTCAGTCTTATTAATTTCGTCGGAGTACCAAATTCTCTCATGGCGGTGTTCAGTTTTACCCTGGCTATCTATCATAGACGGCCTTGAAGTCGATAAAAAGATGGTGCAACTGATGTCCATATTCCAACAGTTTCTCCATCCTTGCCGCAGAGAGAAAATCTGATCTGTTGCTGATTTGTCTGCAGTGAAGCCCCCTTAATATGAGCCAATAATGTTGTGGGCATATGGGGCTATCTTCTAGGTGATACTCAGCAACGTGATACCTCTATAATTACTCTACTGAGCGATATCGCCCTTTTGATGAATGGGACAGATAATGCCTCTTTGCCAGTCTTCAGGCATTGACTCGCTGCCCACATCTTAAGCATAAATTGATGAAGCACTTGGTGTAATCGGTCGCCTCCATATTTAACCAATTCGGCTGTAATTTCATCGGCGTCAGGCGACTTATGATTTTTAAGCCTCTATACTTGGTGGTGGCAGTATTTGTCCGTCATCTTCAGCTGACGGGATCTCCAATTCGCCGATGTTCTAATTATTGAGCAGTTCGTCAAAATACTCAACCCATCATTCCACATGCCTATTCTGTCGGAAATCAGATTTCCGTTTTTGTCTCGGCAGGATGAGAATTGAGGTGTATAAGACTTCATCCTGCTGACTTGTTGGTAAAACTTCCGCGCCTAGTGCGGTTGCTATCTTGTATTTTTTGAGTTCACAGATCTGTTAGTTCTCGCACCCTTGCCTCTTTCGTCTGTGAAGTCACTTCTCCGCTCGATGGACTTCGTGATAAGTCTCTGTGCAGGCCTGCGTTCTTTGAGAATGCAACGTTACTCGGTATGCATTCTTCCGTTCCGTTGCTAGCTTATATTCATCGTCGAACCAAGCATGCTTGTGGCCGCATCAATGATAACCTTCTTCAAGTGGTTCTGAAGATCATTTGTTGATGCTTCATCTCCAGGTTTTCTGTTGACTGCGGTTATTGCGGCATCCATTTCCCTCTTATAGGTGCCGCGGAGGACTGTGTTGTGGATGGCCTCAGTGTTCACTCTCACCTGAATGTCAGAGGGGATTCTAGGCGGTTCTGTTATTCGAGCTCGGAGCGCCATGCCAACGAGATAGTGATCCGACTCTATATTGGCCCCCTTATATGTTCTGACATTCATCAAGGCTTAGAAGTGGCGGCGTTCGATCAACACGTGGTCAATTTGGTTGATAGTGGTCCCGTCTGGAGAGGCCCACGTATGTTTGTGGACCGCTTTCCCCGCAAACAAGGTACTTCCAACAACCATTTTAGCTATGTACGAGTGAAACTGGCCGCGTACTACTTATTACGATTATTCAGCATTCACGTACATAACTTGTTAAAAGCTTGCTGTTGGTTAGCTCTTCATTCTTCGCTAGTCTAGACTCCTTCCGCGGCACACAGAGGAATTCCTTGAAATGCTTGCGAAATGCCAGGATAAATTTGAGAAAAATATCTTTCTTTTCAGACCAAAAACCCTTCTTCCACTTTAATCTCCTATTTTCCAAAAACCTAGGAATCAAAAGTGTTCATTTTGTTCATTTTTAACAAGATCTCCCACGGAACATATTATTTGTTTTGCAAGGGCTTTTCATAGCAGTGCGAATAGCAAAGAACGGCAGCCATTGATATGTGTGTGTAGGTGGTGAGTACTAAAAAAATTTAGCAACTTTTCGTTGGATTTGTACCTAAGAAACGATGTTGTTGATATCAAAGTGTGTTGATGTATTTTATGCATCTGTCATTGCTTATTCGATATTCGAAAACTGCTACGAAGCGCCGACCCATGGTTCCTGAGAAATATATGTTATGACCGGGAATTGGTTATGTATGGAAGACATGGAGCTTTACTGGAAGCAAGTTGAATCAGGAGGTCGGTAGGTTACACGACAAAAAAAGCAGGTGTTAGTAAAAACAACCCATTTTTCAAAATTAGCAAGGAAATCAGGCCACTTAGGCCAAGAACAATACTTTAGAAATGATAGTACTGGAGAAGATAATAACGGTATTGATTAGGCTCATGCAGAAGAGAATACTCCGATGAAACGAAAGTTGGTATCAAAAGTGGGTGTGTCAAAAGGAAAAGCATCGAAAGTTCTTCAGAACTTAAGTGAAGAAAAGATCAGCGGTTTGGCGTCCAGTTATGAAGGATGCAGAAAAGTAAAGAACCTGCTTAGAGAACTTGTCGCTGAAGATGAGCTGTTTTTGGATTTGGATGGAACGAAAATCAAAAATAAAAAATATCAAGTGGTTTGTCTCACTAATTCTAAAAGAAGAAGCAGTTTGGTATTTTGGTTTGTAACAAGGAAATTTTTGTTACTTTGCAAGCCTTGTTGGATGAATACAATACTTGGAGCAGTATCAACATGATTATTTATTGCATAGCTGCAGTTAATTCGGGAAGGAAAAATGGAGTAGTTGCGAAACTCCAAATACAATTCAAACGAAAGAATCTTCTTGATCTTATTCTCCCCCACTTGATGAATTCCGTGTTCCAAATCGCGATCATCCAGCGTCAACTATCAATTTATTGAAGATGTTTTGGTAGAATACGAGAATATGCAAAGAAACTATTGTGGAATAAAAAATGTACCATCACCAAGAAACCTGGGATAGAGAGATGACTTTCAGTTTCTTTTTGAATCCTATAAAGGATATAATTACAGCCAGAAGCAGAAACGATGGCCTTTAATCAAGTGGAAAAAGCTGCCTTCTCGCCATAGTTCCACGTGGAATTCAATATTTTAAATGATTGCTCTTTTCTCTTTCCAAAATAGAGAAATCCTCCAAACTTCCTTATGACTTTATAGCAACTGCCTGGGCAAAGGTAGGATTTTCAAATTAGCACTATTCAGAGGACAAATACTATAAATAACATGCTGCTATTACCAAATTAAATTGCCCAAACGCTCTAAAGTCTTTTACCACTCACTAGACAGCAGAATGCTCTGTGCTTGTTATGCCCCGTTGAAATATTGTGGTTGAACGAGCTTCAAAATTAATAGAAGAGCGTCACAACACTAGCAAAAGTAACAAATATCTGAATAAGATATTCATAAACAGAAATTCAGAAATCTAAAATGATTTCCATGCCTTTATAAAATTGAAATTGTTTTTTTAGTTTTATACAAAAGTTCATCGTTTGCCACCTTAGGCATTTAAATTAAAAAAAAATATAACCCGGTCGGCTTATCTTGATCGGTTGCGCTACTTTGTTCAATCAAAGGGCTGATATGGATGCAGCCGCAAGGCTTTAAAATCACCATCAAGTCACCGTTATTTCAGTCAGCCTTTTGATCGTTTCCCATCGACTTCGATATTCAGACTAATTTTAACAAACGAATTCTCGTTAACGCAAATTACGTGACCATTCCAACGAAAACGTCTACTTCACATTTTTTCCACAATCAGTTGAACCCTGATATCGATAGCGAATATTCTCATTTCGGATGTCATCTCGACGTGCCACACGATTGATCCAACGCATGGCCGTCTCCATTACCGCGAGGGGCCATTCAATACCTTTTATAATCGCCCAACACTTAGAACCATAGAGAGCCACTATGTGAACGGCATTGCTGAGCACAAAGAACCCCAGTAGTGGAAACGCACTTTATCCAAATTGCGCTAATGCGTTCAGTAATTTCGTAACACGGTTTACGATTGGCTGAAAACATTAATCCGAGATCTTTCAATCGCTCAGTTTTGAGCAGTTCATTGCCACTGACAGTGATAGAGCCTATTTCATTGGGATTGGTCGCCGAAAAATCTGTTTTATTCAGATTTAGTTTGAGACCATATTGCATGAGACGATCATTCCATTTTGGAACAAGTTGCTCGAGATCAGCTTTGCTATGAGACTTTAGGAAAACATCATCTGCATAACAGTGAATGCGCGGCGGTTATTAGATGTCCCGTGATAGCAAGAACTGGTGACAGGGCGCTTTCTTGATGACACCGTCAGAGACGCGAGGCTCTTTTGATATACCTGCCACATTTCGAACTTTACTTTTCGAAGCAACTCAACTCAATCCATGAGTCTCTCTAGTACTAGGTGTTGTAACGCACGATCAAACGTCTTCTCTAGAGTTAGAAAAACAATGTAAAGGGGGTAGTGCTTCTCATGGCATTTCTCCTTGAGTAACCGCGCAGCGTGTTTTGATACACGGTTATTGGAATGATGTCGCAAATATGGTTGCCAAGACTGCGTTCAAAAATCTTCATAGCATGCGACAGCAACCGAATCGGACACTAATATGAACACTCTGCTGGACTATCTTTCTTTTTACACATTGCAAGGATCGTGCTTTCTAGCCTGTCAATAACCCGGTTAAAGAACTCACTAAGCCACAGTGGTGGTTTTCCACAACTGTCGTCAGGTTCTGTTGAATTTCCCGATTTCATTGCTCCCTTGGCTTCAGTCGCGTTGACAGGTGGAATGATTCCATATGTCGGTAGTGCTTGTGGAAGTGAAGGAATAACGAATTGTTCTGTGGAAATCTATGCGAAATATTCCTGTCACCTATACGTCGCGCCTGGTCTATCGATAAACAAAGTACGGTTTTCGCCAATAACGCAACAGAAGTGTTCGAAATCCTGTGTGCGTTGGTGTCGGCTTTTGATAAATCGATATAGATCTCTTTCATCGTTTCGTGTGTCCGGTTTATCATAAAAACCAATGTAATGGACCGTTCAAGTAACAGCGATGGCTTTCTTTGCTTCGCGATTGACACTCTTGTAAATTTTCCAATTGGCGACCGTTTTATCATCGGGAAACTTGTCGTAGTAGCGTTTTTTTCACGGACTTTCATCTGGACATCGTCATTTCACTATCAAAAATTTTGATGAGCCGCTTACCAGGCTTAAGACAACTCTCTGGTCGCATAGGTCGCTTTGTGGATCGTGTTTCTAACTTGGTTCCATGATTCTTCGATGTTTGTAGCGATTGATAACCGCTTATGTGAGATAATTTCTTCTTTTTTATCACGAAATCGCCACTAATTAATGCGCGGCACGCTAGTGCTCCTCTTCCTGTTTTACCAGTGGTGTGATTCAGAAGATGGCAACCAACAGTCGATGTGATGGCCTCGTAGGGAAAGGCTTTGCAATCAATGGCTGTGATAAAATGATGGTCGATTTGCGTTTTACGGCAATCGTTTGATGAACCATCTACCAACCAGTATAAGGTCGACCATACTGTGGCCACTCTCATTGCGTGTTCCAAACTCCTTTTCCTCATGGCACCTATTGGCGTCTGCCTTTATACCCACATGACCATTTAAGGTCGCCCGCAATGACCACATAGTCAAAAGCAGACGCTTTACACGTTTTTGTATCGAGAAGTTGCCAGAAGGGATCCTTCTCGGTATCAAGTTGACCTGTTTCCGGTGCGTATACGTTGAAGAGGTGAATCGTGCTATCAACCCTCTGAAATGACAATGCCAACACTGTATTGAATGCGTGGGCTACCAAAATAGAGAAGTTTATAACCATAACTATGACACATCTCTTGGCACCACACCATCGTGTTTCTTGTAGAGCGCAAATATGTATCCATATGCCTTTTCTAAAGGACTCTTGTGAGTGCTCCCATCTTCCAGTGAGGGTACTAGTATTTAGCGTGCAGACACGTATTTGTTTTGCTCTGTCCTAACGCCGTCCATGACAAGTGTATCAGTAGATTAGTTCACTTCGTTCAGTACCTTAAAAAAATCCGCAGTGTTTACAAATATACACAGAACATCGTCTGCAGAGATCAACCAGTGCTATATGCATATATGTATATGAAAAACTCAATAATATACCTTCAGAACATTTCGTTTGAACCTGTTTTAGGGAGACGGTGCGTGTAAATATTAAAACGAATTCTTTCAATTTTCAAGTCGATCATTAATATAAATATCAATGGTGCGACTACCAGTATTCAGTCTATGGCAGTTTCAATGGAGACTTCCAGACGCTCGGGTGTCACGTTAAGTGTTCAATATTCTTAACGTAGTCCTGGCAATGCCGGGTTCATATGCGCAAACGCCAAACCTTCAACCAATATTTGCCTTAATTTTGCGTGTCAACATCGTCATCGTGTGCAAGTACATTACACTAGTCACAAGCATGTAACCAAGTTGTCAAGCAAGTTGTTGATTGGTTGCCACAACCTGATCGACCAAGCGCAACTTGCCCACAGACGTGCAATCTCGCTGCAGCTGCAATTTGCCGACAAACGTGTAATCTCCCTACAATCAACAACTTTCTTGACAACTTGCTTGCATGTATGTGACTAGTATTAAGCCGATTCAATAGGTTTGCCGCTTGCCGCAACCCAGCGGGTACCAAAGGCAGAGCTTCCTTAAAGTTTAATTTAGGATTAATGGCAATTGATCCTAATCTGTAACCGGAAGATGCTTCGAAGTTTTTGGAAAGTTTTACTTATTCGAGGGTAGTGAAACGAATAAAAGTTTTTAGTACAACAGTGCAGTATTATAAATATAGACTTCATTGGGTAAGTGTAAATACGTAAAATTTATATTATAGAAAATTTTAATTTTTCCGTTCATTTTTAAAACTAGTAAGGGAAAATATTGTTTTTTAACCCAACGCAGTAAAAATATTTTTGATGCATTCGTTTCCTGCTGCAAAACTCCAACGCCCAGAAACCTGCGAAACCTCGTTTCCAACTCCAATGTCCAAGTGAAATTTGGTGAGAATAAGGATCTGTGAACCACTAGACGTGCAAGGAGTGGCATCATTTTGTGTTGGGTTTAAGGGTGGCAGGCATTTTTTTCACAGAATATGGTTTTGTAGGGTATCAAACGAAAGGTACCGATTAGTACTTTTTGAAAATGATCCTCTTTCTTATATTAGGGTGTAACGCAGGTATGTGAGAACTGAAAATGTGTGCCCCACAAACAGGAACAGGTTTTGTTCTCACAACCTATCGCCACCTCAGAATCCGGAAGTCATAGTGATGCATCGACACAAAATCAAGACCTCAAAATACATCCATCCCCTCAATTAAAATTAATAATAGCATATAACCATCAGTTTATTCTAGAAGTATCGAATGGCATCAGTGTAAGTGGTAATATAAGACACAATTCTGAAAAGTTTGAAGGTAATCCAACTATTATTAACAAAGTTAAGGAAGATGAAAGTTTTGTATTTGATGTGAATTCATCGTATTCCAATGGTTCTGAGTCCATCATTTACGAATGGCGGGCCGCATTAATTTGCTCTCCGTTCTTCATTAAATGCTGGACTCAGGATGTATTCGTTGTATTAGCTGATGCTTATCTAGGTGCAAACCTGGTGTTTTCGAACAATAATTCATATGGTTTTTGCTTAAACCAAAATAAAACAAAATGCCATCCGTAGCTGCTTTCAGTCACCCTGCTTTTCAGGGTGGAGGTGCGAGGCCGTGTTTGACGAGATTGTACCCACCCTGCGATCAAAACTGACCAGCCACAAAAATGTTTTACGGGTAGTGTTCATCCAGATGGATACATATATATCTACGTCAGCGTTATTCACCTTTTATACTTATATATATGTACAGATGTATCATTTGGCGCATGCAGTGAACTGGAAATATCCGGATGCGTGCTATCAATTTAGATAGGCATGTAAGTATATTTACACATGAATAGGCGTTAAAAGACCATTTCCTAGGATGTGCATATTGTTTATGTCTTCAATATGTACACATGTATACTTGAAAATTTGGAAATACATATACTTTGAATTTGTAACTAACTGTGAAAAGAAAAACGTGCATAGGAAGTCGCTCACATAAGATGATCACGAGACCATTATAATATATATGAAGCGCCTAGCTTCCAGTATCCCCACTTGTTTAAGGTTTGGCAGGTATGTGAATGCGCAAAATCGCCTACAAGCGCTAGCAACCAAGTCAGCCACCTTATCCACACCTTTGCGGTCGCGATTTTTTCTCTACACTTTTCAAACATGTGGACGTGCCATCAGATTTTTCTAGTCCATTCGAATCAAGTCTCATTTTACATATTTGTAATGACACAGTGATGATATCTGTGAATTTGATCATTATTTAGACGTCCCAATAGCCCACCTTCATGTAGGGGGCTGATTCTCTTGAGTACCATCTTTTCGAACCACGCTGAGATCAACATCATGTCCATTTACACAAAATCTTCAGGAGAGATATTTTGAGTGAAAGGATTTTGACGTTGGCGCTGATGGCTGGCAACAGCCGTACATGCACTTCTCCGTTCACGTTTTATTGGCTATTGTTTTTGATCTTAGATTGGAAAATAATTTAATTTCTTCGAAGTCACATCTTCACATCTGCAGTATGTTTCATCACTTTTGGAACTGTTCCCTCGATTTCCAGTCCCAATTTAAGAAACATACGTGCCTACATATATCAGTATAGTACAATAATTAGGTGAATTTGTTGAGCCCAGAGCCAAGTGGCAATAGTAATTCGATTGCAGTTGAATGAAGTTCTGGGCTTATAGGAATATCCTGTCAATCGGTCTAACGGAAAATACTTATAAGCAGTACTCAGCAACTTACAACCTCTATAATTAGTGCACTCGGTGATATGTCGCAGGGCACTAATGCATTGACTAGTTGTCCTAAATTTTAAACGTCGGATCCAAGCGATTTGTCCTCTGACAATTTATGAATTGTATGAACGGTTTCTTCGTTGGTGACTTGCGATATAAGTAATCCGTCAATTTTAGTTACCGAGATTAACAACTGAGTATTCTAACTGCAGAGCACTTCATGAAAGCGGAAATCAGATTGCTTCCGTCCTCCTTATAATTTCGCTGTGCTGCTCCCTGTATTTGCTGGTTTTACTTGATCCGAATCCCAGACTTCTTTCCTCTGTATGAAATTATTTCTCTGTTTGTCAAAGGTAAGGTGTTCCTCTAGGCATACCACCGTTTTTTGAGAGTGTTACACGATTGGCTGCATTTTTTGAGTTAAGTAGCTATCTTGCAATCTTCGTCAACATATCATTTCGATCGTTTTTGCGCCAGCCGTATCACTGAGGCTTTGAGGTGCGACGTGATGATTTTCTTCAAGCTACGGAGGCTGCCCAAAAGAATAACAATCCGAATCAATGTTGACCTTCTTATGTTTATCAGGTAGTGACTTTCCGTAAAAACATGGTCAATCTGCTTCCGAAACGAACTTTGGCAAACTGCCTGGTAATGACTACGCGCTTAGGTATCTAGAAAGGGTTCTAAAAAGCGTTGAGTTATGTCACAGAAAGAGGATTTTAAACGTTTGAAGTTTTAAGCTAATATCTTTTTTCGAAAAATATGCGGACTCTTGCATCAAGTCCGATCGTAGATTAGTACTAGGCACACATACGTATGTTTAATATGCACAAAATACAGAATTTACATTTAAAAAGGGAAAACTTTCTCTCTTTTTCTTGAAATACGATTTACGACAAAGGATACCGAGGGTTCCCAGAAAACTTCTTCAATTTCAAGAAAAATTTCGCAGATATAGGCGGGGTATTTTCGACTTAAATCAAATGTTTGCAAAACAAAACCTTATTAAAATCGGTTCAATATCTATCTGTCTGTCCGTCTGTCCGTCTGTCCGTCTGTCACTGTCTGTCTGTCACACGTACTTTTCAACAGAAACGGCTATACCGATTGACACAAAATGTGGTGAGAAGGTGGCAACTGTGAACGCCCACACATGTAGTGAGTAACATTGAGATTAAGGGGGTCCTAATATATGCAAAAGAGGGATGTATAATTTAGTCATGTTGGCTATCAAATGAAAGGTCTCGATAAGTTACAGTAGCTTAAAGTTGACTTTACCGTTTGAATTTACTGCAACTAAGTCAATATCATGCTAATGTGAGTAGTCTGACATTCTATATGCAAACATATAACGGGCTACGTACAAATAAGACAGTCCTGCGCTTAAATATACTCACAGAAGAAACGAACAAAACCTTTCACAGCTGGAGCGCCGAGTTTCCGGTTTCCTGACTTATTTATTATTTCCGCACAGTTGTACTCGGAAATAATAATGCCTGACTGTTGAAACCGGCAATTGTTTTCTGACAGGACAAAAGATTCCAGTCCAGATTAAGACTTATAACTATAATACTCCGCTAAATACCAGATAAATTTGCGATATAGACAGGAAGGATTTTTCTATGATCAAGTATATAACTGGAGAAAAGGTTTTGTTGTGATTAGTGATTTGAATGCCAGGATGAACTTTGACAGCACAGGTCTCGAACATGTAATCTTAATAACCATAACAATAACGGTAAATGGTTTCCAGATTTAGATAACAGAGCCCTCCGCAACATCTATAAGAGGGAAATGGATGCCGCAATAAATCAAATCAAATCAACAAATGATCTTCACAATCACCTGAAGAACGTTATCACAAATACGGCCACAAACATATTTGGTCCCAGCCGCAAGAAGGATCGGAACGGCTGGTTTGACGATGAATGTTAGCTAACCACGGTAATGTTGCATTCTCAAAGGACGCGGCACGCGCGGAGACTTACCACGAACTCCGTCGAGCGAAGAAGCGATTCCACAGACGCAAAAAGGAAGCCTGAGAGAATTAGCAGGTTTCTGAACTCGAAAAGTACAGAGAGCAGCCGCACCAGGCATAGAAGTCGGAAGTTTCCCAACAAATCAGCAAGGTCAAGCCTTATACACCTCGATGTTTATCCTGCCGAGACAAAGAGGGAAATCTGATTTCCGACAGAATGAGCATACTGGAGCGATGGGTTGAGTACTGTGATGAACTACTGAATAACCTGAACATCATTGGCCCATACCAAAGAGGGTTCACTCCAGGCAAATCAGCAACAGATCAGATTTTCTCTATGCGGCAAGCGATGGAAAAACTGTTGGAAAATGGACATCAGTTGCACCATATCTTCATCGACTTCAAAGCCGCCTATGACAGCATAACCAGGGTAAAACTGGACACGGTCATAACAGAATTCGATATCCCGACGAAATTGATAAGACTGATTGGGCTGACCCTGACTAATATGCGAGGCCAGATAAAAGCAACAGGATCACTCTCAAGACCATTCGACCTCAACAACGGTCTTAGAAAAGGGGATCCCCTATCATGGAAGAACGACGCGAGACGTACAAACTGCTTTCATTCAGATCGAGCAGGCGGCGCGAGATATTGATCAATGAAGGCTTGTATATGGTGGCGGCGTGAGCACCAAAAATCAATCAGCCAACAACATCAAACCGCACTGGTCAAACAGGAAGAATAAAGATAGGAGACTACAACTTTGAGACCGTTGATAATTTCTCCTATCTAGGATCGAAAATCACAACCGATAAAAGCTACGATGATGAAATCCACGCACGGTTCTTAGCACCCAACAGAGCCTATTTCGGCTTACAAAAACTGTTTCGCTCAAAACGTCTCACCACAGGGTCAGCTTTTACTGTACAACACAATGATCTTCCTAGTCCTCATGCATTCCTCCGAGACTTGGGTTCTTAACAAGAAAAGTTTCGAACTCTTGACCGTGTTCGAGAGAAGAATCCTCGGAAGAATTTTTGACATGAGGATGGAGGATTCCGTAGCATACATAACGACGAAATCTATAAGCGATACAATGACCGTCAAGTTGTGGATAAAATCCGGCTCAATACGTTACGGTGGGTGGTCACTTAATTCGTATGGATGAGGATGATCCCGGCGGAAAGTCTATAAGGGCAATGTTAGAAAAAGAAAACGAGGCAGACTCTGCCTGAGATGAAGCGATGGCGTAGGTCAGGACCCCAGACAGCTTTCAGGGATGTCGAATTGGTGAACCTCGGCGCAAAGCCAGGATGGCTGGAGTTCCTTATTAAGGCAGGCCTAGACCGGATACCGGTTGTTGCGACGTTGATGATGATGATGATGATGAATACTAAATCATCTATGGAATTAGGCGTCTTACGTCTAACAGGCAGTATATCTAACATCTCTACGTCTATCTAATAAAGATATGTTATCTTTCATCTTCCAGGAGAGAATTTCGTTTTAACTCTATAGTGAGGGAGTGACCAGTACAGAAGCTTAAAGGGTTTTGCCAGAAGACAACAAGAAGGTTGGAAGAGGAATGCCGGGATTCCTGAATCAGCTGCAAGTAGATTATATTGAGAATCGAGGGATATTGCTTCAGGAAACTATATCTCGAGGGGACTATGAAAATAGGAACCGCTGCCTGCAAAGTTGTTACGATCAAAATATATTGGAAAAAATCACAACACCTGCCTCCGCTTGTCGTGGAAAATAATAGCTACCTCTTTTTCATATTGATGTTTTATTTTATTTGATTTTCAATGAGACTGTGTCGTTGCGTTATCAATGCAACCCGACAACGCAAACCATAATGACTCATCAATCGTTAACCAGATGGGTACCTAATTAGGACCAAGAAAGACCATTATCTTAGCTATAAACCATAAGATAAGAAATATTGAAACAAACTGAAGATAAGAAGGGATGTCGGATAATTGCAATCCAATACCCAATGGGATAGATGTTATGATAAGTTGTAAAGTTGAAATGATGAAATATACGAAGACAGTTGAAGAGGCAACTCGCGGCTCAAAGACGAAACCAAGATAATAAAGATTTTATTTCCGTTTTCAAAAATTCTTTCAGTATAGATAAGATCAAGTATCGATCATTATAATTTGTTCCATTATCATCATACTGAATACTGCATATATGATAAGCTTACAGCATTTGGCTTGCGGCTATAACCTCGTCTCGAAATCGCTGACTTGCTGTGACGAAGGTGCTATATATGATTTCTGGCTTAGTGAGAGCATTAGGTAGCATTGTGAAACAAAGGAGAATGGATTTGGCGTACTCACTATGTCCACCGACAGTATACTGTAGTGTAGTAAATAAACTTAACGAATTTGTAAAGCCTTTATTGTTACACTATGTATGATAATGTTCAGAGTTATTAACAGCCTTTTAAACGTTTTTTTTTTCTATTATTTAAAAGATTTTTTACTCAATTTTAAATCCGATATTATAAATGGTTTTAGTTATCTCCTTTATTCCACTACTTTCCGCGGTTTACCCTTCTGACAATCCAATGTCTAGTTTAAACCTGTACAGCTACTGACAGTATTTTCCATTGATCATGACAAAAACCAGGTGGCAGCGATCAACCTGTATGTCCAACGACCCTTTTTAAGTGGTCTATTCATTGTTCCATTCTATGAGTTTTTCTCTTTCGCATTTTTCCAGCAGTGACAAAGTAGAGATAGTTATTCAGCCCCTCGTCTGTCAAAATTTCGCCAGTCGGAATTTTTCCCGAGATCACGAATGATGACGTAATGATACTGAAGGCAGAGCTCCTCCTTCTGTAGACCGCACTTAGTTTATAAGGGTGACATAAAACACGCAGTGCTGCTCCTCAACATGGAACTGCATTCAGCAAGATAGTAATCACTGCACTAACTTTAAGCAGCCTACAAGTATGCCCGGGCCCTTCTACATTCGGCCTCATTCTTCCTAGAGTCATATCGATCATGGATGCTTCTTCGCAAGTATACTCGACGTGCATGCACGGTATTATCTGTCCCATACATACAAACGGAGTTATCACTCAGTGCAGTAATGATAGGGGTATACGTTGCTAGATGGTACTATAAGATATTCTCCGCTATCGGATAGCCTCATACGCCCAGAACATCATTGGTCCATACCAAAGAGGCTTCACTCCTGAGCAAATCAGCAACAGATCAGATTTTCTCTCTGCAACTGTTGGAATATGGACATCACTTGCACAATCTTTTCATTGGAATTTAAAGCCGCTTATGGTAGCATAGCCAGGGTAAAACTTTACACGGCCATGAGAGATTTTAGTAGTTCCGACGAAATTGATAAGAATGACTAAGCTGACCCTGACCAATGTGCGAGACCAGATAAAAGCAGGAGGATCACTCTCAACACCATTCAAAATCAACAGAAGTCTACGACAATTCAATTGAGTAATTCTTGTAATAATTAATTTCTTAATTTAGTAAAAACTCAAGAGAGTATCATACATGATTTTCTTATTTTTCTTCTTGATGTCGGAGGTGTCGACGAGAGAACCTCCGGTGGGCTGCTCAGTGGAGGCCAACTGTTCCTTCTAGTAAAGTTTGCCTCCTGTCTAAGGAAACCGTCTTGGGTTTCCTACTGATGTCCAAACTGAATGCATACTCTCCATACTTGAGGACGTTATCAATGACCCTCGTATGCAGCTGCAGCGGCCTCCGAATGGCATCAGTCCTCACCAGAACATGAATGCAGACTTCAAGCTTCCTAGGCCTATGGACAGCTAGCCGCGTGTGACGAGATGACGGAAGTAATTTCAATCTAAGAACGGACAAGCCCGTCTCTCTTGTCGAGGACCAAGTCGCCGGGTAATCGTAGATTCCTCCCCCGTATACCAAATCAGCAGACTAGCAGCAAACTCTTCATGGATGTCCATCCACCACGAATATGCGATATATGAGTACATTTGTGATGTTAATTATAATCGATTCGCAAGTAAAATAAACCCTGAGTGACGCTTCAATGATTGCCGTAAATTCAAACAAAGAACTTTCCTGGCCGGCAACAATTTTTGCTCTGCTTCTAATAGTAGTCGCATTTGGACCACTTGAATACTATCAATCTCACAACGGTTGGGGTAAACTTTGACTTTTTTGGTATGTGTACATAGGACAGATTGTCCTTGCTGGAGATTTGCACCTTTGTTTTCTTCTCCACCTTTTGGTTAACGGCCTTTTTACCTTTAAAATTTCATGCGAGTGCTACTGTGTCCCCTTAGATCATTGGGGTGTACTTTACTGTACTTTTATTTCTATTTTTCGAAGTTGCTAGTGTGTATTTTCCTTCTTAGACGCTTGCCCATTCCCTAGAGGAGCTACATCTTTTTTCCGTACTCCATTATTTCATGACACGTTGAAGATACTACGATTGAGTCGCTTGTGATCTTGCTCAGATGACAGGTTTCAGCTTCCTCCTTGAGACCTCCTTCTTTTTTCTGCCACCTTTTATTGAAGACCCTAAAGACTCCCACCACGTTTCCGATGGCTTGGTGCAGGTTGTGCTTGCCATTGATAAATTCGGGTTACTATTTTGGCTCCAAGCTTTTCTTCCCTGGTCAGAGTTCTATTCTCTATGAGCCCTAGCTGGATTACTCATTTTGACCACAATTTTCCACGAAGTTTCACTTAAGCTCGGTCTGGAGTAATTAACAAACCAGACTGAACAAAGGAGCAACTCGAATACTCCACCTGTAAGGCAGCTCCATGAACTCAGTAGTCAGGAGAGGCTTATTAATTATGAATGTCCACCCAATTCATAAAGATGCTTTGACCGAATTCCTGGTCATATTCACAGAATATGCTGAGATTCTCGCAGGCGCTTAGAACAAGGATCCCGAAGTTTACTTTGGCAACTACTAACATTATTGCCCCCGTTGACAGAATTTTGGCGACTACTGCGTCAAAGGTCCATAGCCTGAACTACGTTGCAGTTGCCACGCTTATTCTTTACTCAGCCCGTGGACGTAACCTGGATCAGGCACAAGTTTTCTGGAGAAGTGTTTGGAGCGATCCTAGCCGTTTCAATTTAGAAGCATGGCTCCCTCACCTTATGCGTTCATGCAAAGCCCTCCTCAAAATGGCCATGCCTGAAGTCCACGTACCCTTGAAAAGGTAGGTAATTGGAAGGTGCCAAGAGTTGGCAAGATTCACAACTTCTGACTGAAGCGGTTTAAGAGGATTCCTAGGGTATTGGTAAATCATTTTAATCAGATGATTGCCGATCCAAAATTAGTTCCAGATTTTTTCACCAAGGGGATAACCTCTCTTTTCCCCCAAGGACCAGGGTATTCCTTGCCCTTCAAAATGTTGACCAATTACTTGTCTTCCTACCATCTTCAAGGTCTTTACTTCAGTTCTATAAGCAAACACCTCAAAACATCTTGATGTTTATATATTGATAGCTGATGCCTGGCATGAACGCATAAGGTGTGGGAACCGCGATGCTTCTAAATTGCAACGCTGGGTTCGCTCCAAACACTTCTCCAGAAGTCTTCTGCCTGATCCAGATTAACGTTACTTGCACGTACTGAGTTGGTGAGATTTTTATAAAATCCCCGTTGGTTTTGGAAGAACAAGGTGTTGTCTGTCCTTCGGTGAAAGCTCTTTTGATACGTTCGGATACGATTGGAGCGTATCGCAAGTTTCTGCTTCAGAACCTCGAGGATTTCTTCGAGTGGCATATCATTGGACGGGTGATAGTTTCCAATGATGTTTGCAACGCATCTATACCCTCTTGGTGGCGGATTTTTAAGAAAAGCTTGGGTAAGTCGGCCAATCTCCTTTCTCAAATTTTCGACTCTTTTGTTGAGTCTAAACGGCCAGAACAGTAAAGTCATCCTGTACATATCTCTGTTATTCGCTCCATGATGTTGATTATTGCAATTATTGCAATTCATCCGATAAGCGCGTCGATTCTTTCACCCTGGATTACGGATTTTTTAAAGAGGTTTACTACCCAGGAAAGAAAGGAAAGAGTTTAGGAAGACGAACACTAGTGGAAACGTTCTGCTTGTCCGCAGCTGCTTATAATATTTACAAGATCATCTTTCGATATTCATAGCTGACCCGGTAGGTCCTTTTATTAGCCGCAACCCATGATACGCTGCTTATCGCATATACCTGGCGTACCAGCTTAATCCCGACCTGAGTTGCAAACGTAGAGCTGCATGCTACTCGGCGCGTGTCGTGGGTTGTGGATAATAACATGACCCACCGGGTCAGCTACGAATATCGCAAGATGATCTTGTAAATATTATAAGTAGTTGCGGACAAGCAGAACGCTTCCATTTGCGTTCGTCCGTACCTTAATCCCTAAGCTATTCTTCCCTTTCCGGGGAGTAAACCTCCTTAACAAATCCGTACTCCGGGGTGAACGAAAATGTTGCAGGGCTGACTGATTGAACTGCACTATTGCAGGGCTGACTGATTCGTGGGAATAAAATTAGGGACTTTTGTTTAAATTCTTTAAATGGGGCGAACCAACTCAACGAGTTTATCGTCCGCGCCTATTACCTTGTCACGGATTTGGAACGGAATCCATCAGGATATAGACACCGACTACATGACTGCGTTTATAACCCGATTTCTGGAACTAAGTCATGTTCCCGAAAAGAACATCGCCAATCAATACCGTCTTAGAATGAAAAATAATCGAGTTTCCCCACCAACCATGCAACAAATTTTCCACGAAGTTTCACTTGAGCTCGGTCTGGAGTCACCAGCTTACCGAACTGAACTCCATGAACCCAGTAATCAGGACAAGCTTAGTGACTAGGGATGTCGACCCAATTTATAATGAGGCTTTGAAAGCATTTCAGGTCCACATTCACAGAATATGCTAAGATTCTCTCAGACGTTAGGCCAAGGATCGCAAAACTAAAGCTTCACTTCGGCAACTACTAACATCATTGCTGCCGTTGATAGAATTTTGGCTGATCGTTTGGCTAGCGAGATTACTGCGACAGAGGTCCACAGCATGATCTACGTTGTAACTGCCACGGTTATTCGTCTCAATAATCAACAACTCGGAGCGAATAACAGAGATATGCGCAATAGGAATTTGCCGTTCTGGTTATTTAGACTCAACAAAAGAGTTGAAAAGTTGAGAATGGAAATTGATCGCGTCACGCAAGCACTTCTTGGAAATCCATCACCAAGAGTGCACAGATGCGTTGCAGACATCATTGGAAACTACCATCTGTCTAATGATATGCCAATCAAAGGAATCCTCGAGGAACTGAAGCAGAAACTTGCGGTATGCGCCAATCGCATCCGTAGGTATCGGAAAAAGCTTTCAGCGAAGGACAGACAACACCTTGTTCTTCCAAAATCAACGGAGGTTTTATAAAAATCTCACTAATTGTGAAGGTTGGGAAAATAACCTCGATCTGGATCAGGCAGAAGAGTGAGAGAGAAGTGTTACGCTTATACAAAATCAACCCGAATGTTTGGAGTCTCCAAGTCTGCTTCATATCGTTCGCCAAAAGGCCGTAGTTCCGGATTTTTTCTTGCTGTTTTTCAACAGTGTTCCAGTCCAACAGTACGGCTGCATCAATTATGAATCACGCTCGTTATTCTTTGAGAAGCAGAACTAGATCGGGTCTATTGCTATTAACACTGTGATCCCACCGTTTTCAACTGGTGCGGAAACTAAAACCTGCTTCGGAAAGAACTATTTAGAGCCTTTCCGTTGATACTCCAAATGGCGACATTCAGTCAAAAGAGATTTTGCATCCCCTTTGACATATATGGCCACGTCTCCCTTTACTTGTAAACTCAACCTTCAATGAAGGCTCACAATTCCTGTCGTTTTAACAAGATCATGTGGCGCGGCAGGATTCGCGGCATTCGAAATTTATTTCGAATGTTGCGAGTGCGCACGAATAGATGGCGCGGATCTATCCACTTTGCGGAGCACGACACGGGAGTGGAGGACCGGCGAGTGTGCCATGAGTTAGGGGCAGAAAAGAAACAAATGAAGTGAGACGTCTTTTCTGCCTCTAACGTTTGAGAAGCAACAATACAAGTTCAGTTTTTCTTGTGAATATTTAAACTATACAGCAAATGGATAAAAGTGTCTTATAAATTAAGTTCAGTTTTTCTTGTGAATATTTAAACTATACGGCAAATGAATAAAAGCGCCTTATAAATGTTTATTATAATATATGTATTTATTATTGGATAAATACTTAATTGGTGACCCCGGAACTCGCACCAACAGCATCAACAACTAAGATCCCGAATTCCCAGAACCTGCAAAATTGAAAAACTCAACAAAAAGGACAATGAACAGCAGTAGCGGTGCTCCGCAGCAAGCTGCATTGCAGCTCGAATTTGTTTAAGCCAATGCCAACGACCGTTAAAATTCCACCCAACTGTACAAGCACATCATCATCCCCATCAACAAATCGCAGTCTGCGCAAGCACAATCGCCCAGCAGGCAGCCGCAACAACCGCTTGGAGATAAGTAAGAGTTCCGCAGCCGCAGCCGCCATCGCTGCCGCAGCCACTTTCGCCGCCGCACTCAACTCCACCATCGCCGCAGAGGTCGAAGCCGCCGCCGTCACCGCCGTAGCCGCTACCGTCGCAGCTGACACCAATATCACCGCCGCAACCATCGCTATCGCAGCAGGAGCCGAAGGCTCCGCCACCATCGCCGCCTCCTCAGCAGGTGCCGCCGTTTTAGTTGTTATAAGTTAATTGTATTTCACTCTAAGTCAATAAAAAAGGTGATAAATTGTCCACCATCGCCGACATTGGTGAAGTTCTATTAACGACAAAAATTCGTCCGAGCAACACGGCAGAAATAGAACTTCCAAAGACTGAGAAATCCATCCAAAACATCAGTAGACCGTACCGCAAGCGATTTTCACGCGTTCGCATCTACAGTTGAGTGTGGAGTGCCGTTGTAAACATCACGAAAACGTGTCGCATCTCCACATCCCGAGTCGGAGCAGAGGCAAGAAAGAAAAACGCGAGAAAACCTTCTCTACACAGTGTACTGCGCGACACACGTCGGACCCTCACCAGAAGTAGATTTTCACGCGATTTCCCGTACGCACGCCCTCCTGCACAACACCTTTCACGCACCGGACTAGTCATCATTCCCACAACGATCAACAACAGCAACAAACGGACGTCCCCAGCACCGCCAACGCCGCAGCTACAGCCGACAAACTCGACCAGCGCCGCCGTCGAGGAGTTATACTTAAGTGAAATTATTATTCATTTATATATAATATTTATTTATTTATTCAGTTAAAAAAATAGTAATAAAAAATTGAAATCGCTGCAAGAGACGGCGTGGAGGTGTTTAGCATCGCGAGTTCTCCATTCTCATTGGTGGTGTTTTTGGTCTGCGCTGGATAGCGTCCGCTTCGTTTTTTTTTCTCGTTTCGTGCGTGCATTTGTGGGTGCGGCCTGCCGTGTCGGTGTAAAGTTCACCGCGTTTCAGTATAAACTCACCGCGTTTGCATCTCAATCTCGTACTTTTCAGTAAGAAAAATGTCTTTTGACAATAAAGACGCGGCAGGCCCATCGGACCCGCAAGTGACCGCCCTCGCCGTACGCGTTCCTCCGTTTTGGCGGCGGAACCCCGAGCTGTGGTTCGTGCATTTGGAAGCACAGTTCCAAATGTCCGGCATCACATCGGACGCGACCCGTTTCAACTACGCGGTGGTCGGCCTGGACGAAGAGTCCATACTTCTAGTGTCCGACGTGGTGAAGTCGACATCGTACGTGCAGCTCAAGAGCGAGTTGATCAGGCGCCTGTCGGCAAGCGAGTCGGCAAAATTAGACCACTTGCTGGCAGGTTTAACGTTGGGTGATCGAACTCCCAGCCAATTGCTTCGTGAAATGAGGCAATTGGGTGGGAGCAAGATCGGCGAAGACCTGATCAAGTCGCTCTGGCTGCGTCGGCTCCCGGAGGGCACCCGGGCAATCCTCGCTTGCGTCTCCGGTTCCTTGGAGGAACTGGCAGCGACGGCCGACCAGGTGCAGGAAGTGTACGTACGCCCAACCTTGGCGGCCGTTCAACCACCGTCGGATGAGGTGGGTGAATTGAGGCGCGAGATTGCTGCTTTAACAGCCAGTATGGCCGAGATGCGGGCGACGTTGGACGCTCAGCGTTCGGGCGCCAGATCGCGAGCACGCTCGCGGTCTGCCATCCGAAAAGGGCGATCAGGTAGCAGGTCGTCAAGACAGTCCACGGACCAAGGGATTTGCTGGTACCACCGCAGATTCGGGGATAAAGCAACAAGATGTACGCTACCGTGTAGATTCTCTCCTACCGCAAAAAACTAGGTCCGCGGGGGGTCTTGGCGGCGGCCACCCAGAACGCAGCACCACGTCGCCTAACTATTTTCGACCCCCTCAGCAGGCGCAACTACCTCGTCGACACGGGTGCGGAGGTTTCGGTTCTTCCCGTACCCCAGCATCATCGACTATTTCCACAATCCCTCAAACTGGCGGCAGCAAATTCCTCCCGCATAAACACGTACGGGTATAGGCAAGTGGACGTGAGTCTTGGCTTGCGTAGGACGTTTTCGTGGCGTTTCATCCTGGCGGATGTCAGCTTCCCCATACTAGGCGCAGACTTCCTGTGTCACTATGGATTGCTGGTGGACTTGCAAAACAAGTCTCTTATAGATTCCACGACCAAACTTAATTCGTCGGGACATATAGTATCTCACCCAGGCAATAATCTTTCCGTTCTTTTAGAAGACATTACCGACTCTCGTGTTCGGACACTTCTCCAAAAGTTCAGCCAGATTACTACCAACTGTAGTCTCTCCAAACCAGTGAAGCACAATGTGCAGCACCACATTATCACTACTGGTTCCCCGATCTTCTCGAAGGTGCGTCCTCTACCATCTCAGAAACTGGCAATTGCACGGAAAGAGTTTGAACAACTCGTTCAACAGGGTATCTGCAGGCCCTCAAACAGCTGTTGGTCTTCCCCACTGCATATGGTCCCTAAGCCAAACGGCGAATGGCGCCCATGTGGGGATTACAGAAGGCTAAATGCACAGACTGTTCCTGACCGATATCCAATTCCACTCATCCACGACTTTGCGCATCACCTCGCAAATTGCCGCATCTTTTCAACCTTGGACTTAACTAAGGCTTATCACCAAATTCCAGTAGCTCCTGAAGACATTCCAAAGACGGCAATATGCACACCCTTTGGACTCTTCGAGTTCACCCGAATGACTTTCGGATTGTGCAATGCGGCGCAAACCTTTCAAAGGTTCATTCACTCAGTCCTGCGAAACCTCGAGTTCTGTTTCGTATATTTGGATGATGTTTTGGTCGCTTCTTCCACTGAGTCTGAGCACTTAGCCCATCTCGAGTGCATTTTTCAACGTCTCCTTGAGGCCGGTTTAGTCCTAAACGTTGAGAAATGCAAATTCCTTCAACAACAGGTGAGATTCCTCGGCCATTTCATTTCCCCTGAAGGAATACAGCCCGACCCAGACAAGGTGCAAGCGATAACAAGCTTCCCGCGTCCAAAGACAGTGAGGGAGTTGAGGAGGTTCTTGGGCATGCTAAATTTCTTCTTCCTGCCCAAGGCCGCCCATCATCAGTCTACTTTGAACGCGTACTTGTTTGGCCCCAAAACTAAGGACACACGAGAGATCGTGTGGTCTGAAGAGGCTATCCGCGCGTTTGACAAATCCCGTCAACAATTGGCCGACGCTACACTCTTGGCATTCCCTCTGCAAGATGCACCCCTACCCGTTTTTGTTGATGCCTCTGACATCGCAGTAGGTGCTGCCCTTCACCAAAAGGTGGACCAAGTTTGGCAGCCGTTGAGCTTCTTCTCGAAGCAGTTGAATCCCGCTCAACGGAACTACAGCACCTACGATCGCGAACTGCTCGCCGCATACCTGTCCATCAAATACTTCCGTTTCTCCCTAGAAGGCAGGCCGTTCACAGTGTTCACGGACCATAAGCCTCTCACGTTCGCTTTGAAACAGAAGCCCGACAAAGCGTCCCCTCGTCAGCTTCGACACCTGAGCTTCATAAGCCAGTTTACGTCGGACATCCAGCACGTGTCCGGGAAGGACAACATTGTTGCTGACGCTTTGTCTCGTGTCTCCGAAGTTAACATCCCCGCCTCACTCGATTTCTCGGCTATTGCCAAGGCGCAAGTGGATGACGCAGCACTTCAGAGCCTCATGTCCAACCCCAAATACAAATTTCGGGAGTTGCCCATCTTCGGCTCAAACCTCTCGCTCTGCTGCGAAGACTCGGAAAAGGGACCTCGGCCATACATTCCGGCCACATTTCGCAAGGAAGTGTTCCACGCAGTTCACGACTTGGCGCACCCCGGCATCAGGACAACAAACCGGTTAGTCACCGGAAAATACTTCTGGCCCTCCATGAACAAGGATATCAATTCCTGGGCCAGAGAGTGCATCGCATGCCAAAAGTGTAAAGTCTCCAGGCATGTAAGGAAAGAAGTGGGCTCATTCCCCCGCACTACCAAGCGTTTCCACACCATACACCTCGACATAATAGGGCCTTTGCGAGACTCGCACGGTTATAAGTATTGCCTCACAATCATCGACAGGTTCACGCGGTGGCCTGAGGCAATACCTCTGAAAGACATTACGGCGCAATCATGTGCTGAAGCCCTCTGTCGAGAGTGGATACCTCGCTTTGGCGTCCCTGCAGTGGTCATCACTGACCAGGGAATGCAATTTGAGTCCACCCTTTTCTCCGAGTTAGGCAAACTCCTTGGTTTTAAACGCCAGCGGACTACGGCATACCACCCACAATCCAATGGGATGTTGGAACGTTGGCACCGGACGCTGAAAGCCGCCATTATGGCACGCGACGACCCGTCCTGGACGCAAGTCTTGCCTCTCGTCCTACTCGGCCTTCGTACAACCCGCCGAGAGGAATTTGCTGCCAGCCCCGCGGAGCTGGTTTACGGGGAGAACCCAAGACTCCCAAGCGATCCGGTCTTCGACAAGAGATCGGGTCTCACGGAGTCGGGGTTGGTGCGTCTGCTGAGGGACAATCTCCGACGCATCAAACCGCCACCACCCTCTCGACACTCGTCCATACCGGCTTGTTCGCCCAAGGAACTGGACACATGCACGCATGTGCTGATCGGGACGGATGCCGTCCGGAAGCCGCTGCAGCCTCCATATGAGGGCCCGTACCGCGTTCTCGAGCGGGGAGAACATTTCTTCCAGCTCGAGATCGGTGGTCACAAAAAGGCGGTCTCTTTGTCCAGGCTGAAACCCGTGTGCGCCCCGAAGCAACGTCGTGTCCGCTTTGTGGATTAACGGCGAACGAAGTTCGGGGATCAGTCGCCGAAACCCCTAGGTTTCAACAGGGGGCGGAGTGATGTGGCGCGGCAGGATTCGCGGCATTCGAAATTTATTTCGAATGTTGCGAGTGCGCACGAATAGATGGCGCGGATCTATCCACTTTGCGGAGCACGACACGGGAGTGGAGGACCGGCGAGTGTGCCATGAGTTAGGGGCAGAAAAGAAACAAATGAAGTGAGACGTCTTTTCTGCCTCTAACGTTTGAGAAGCAACAATACAAGTTCAGTTTTTCTTGTGAATATTTAAACTATACAGCAAATGAATAAAAGCGCCTTATAAATGTTTATTATAATATATGTATTTATTATTGGATAAATACTTAAATCATGTCAACAAATCTGTACAGCTGTTTCAAAGTGACAGACAAACTGACAGGAAACGGATTTGATAAAGGTTTTGTTTTCGACAAATTGATAAGAAGCGTTAGGAAACTTTTTTAGTACCAGGATGCCTTGTTTACTTAATTACTACAACTCTAATTATTTACGGTGTCAAATGAGCCAAATTGAAGTAGGGAACCGCCACTGCTGATTTGTTTTCTTTTATTTACCCAAGTTCATTTCAGCTGAGCAATACAGACGCAGTCTTATCTGTTATTATGAAAATATATGTACTATTGGAAAGCGGTAAGTACATATGTTTTGAAGATTATTTCGAAGTTCACAGATCACAAAAGACATGTGAACCAATTCTAAACAATCAGATTGCTAGCTAGTTCTCTAGAAGCAGAAAGGGTCATCCAAAGTCCCCTTGATAACATTATACGTTATGTACTCAGACCTGGATTACACCTTATGATATTTGCTTGGAAACAGCAGACCCCCTGCAACGCATTGCACGTTGTCTCTAATCGAAAGATAATGCATATCTGCACCCGATAAGTTGCACTTCGTCACTAGAAACTTCTCATCTCGCACCTCCCTTGCTGCTCCGCCTTTCCGATAAAGTTGCATACATTTTTCATTGCGTACTTGACCACTGGCATTAAACAGAATTTGTATTTAATATGGTTGAACGTTGTTGATAACAGTTTTCCGTGCCGTGATGTAATAATCTAATACAAAATCGGTAGAACAGTGTCGTCTAGATAGTACCGACCGAGCGTTTAATCTTCGACAGTAAACAGTCAACGGGTGGGAAAAGTTATAAGTTTACAAACAGAAAAGCGTATATACATAGTTTATGAAACGTTAATTCAACTATTTCAGAACAACAAATTTAAATTTTTCCTGATGTAAAGTTTGATTTATTACAATCAGAATTAACCATTGAAAACGAAATAATTCATGAAATCTTTTTTGTAATGAGATGATTTTATTAAAAAAGTTTCAAATGAGTCGAGTAATCATGAGAGCTACTGTGAAAGCTTAACAGTTGACCTCTAAAATTATACAGTCAAATCAGTACTATTCAAATTCATTTAGTGATCGGGTCAGTTCTTTCGACATGAGAGCATTTTGTGCGGTTCTCCTTTTGGTTGCATCCTTCGACCCCGTATGCTATGGATATCATATTCTTGGAGTGTTTCACACCATATCGGAAAGCCAATTTTTGGCTGGGTCGGCCTTGATGAAGGAGTTGGCGGCATGGGGCCATCAGGTTACAGTGGTGTCACCTTTTCGTTTAGTCTCTCCTGTGAAGAATTATAATGAGATCGTTCTGGAGGGAGTGCTGGAGAAAGCACAAGGTAAGATCTGAAATTTAAAGATGCTGGAGGTTGATTCTACCCTGAAGTGAAAGTCTACCCAACAAGGTTCACCGTAATCACGTAGCTAATAGTTAAGTTATTCGAACAAATTTCAAAGTGCAAATAACTCACGTTTCATAAACAATCAACCAACCATTTTCTAGTTGAATATTTTGCTTCTAATAAATTAGGTTCAAGGAGTGGTTGTTTGTGTAATTCTCTCCCGCCCACTGATGATTTGCCATTGTCCTATGTTCACCAAAACTTCCTCGCTGAAACAGTGAAATTGTTCTTAACGGGATTTATGCACTTATGTGAGAATGGCGAATTGTAATTGCCTTTTAATTTGGCAGTCTCAATCAGGGATATCAAATCATTCCTGTCACTAGAGTCTTCTCATCGATGAGGTGTTGCTCTTCTAGGCCATTTCATGAGGACTCTACTTTTTAATTTACAGCCGGAAATTCTGCACTTGTTCTCGCTCACCCCATACCAGTTTTCATAATTTCACGATGGTTAATGCTAACGAATCATAACTGCCAGCTTTGCATTGTAATGGCATTCTGAGCTCTCTCTCACTGGCCCTAGAATTCTTCATAAAATATGCCATTCGAATGCAGCTCTCTTTCTTGGGTGTTTTATCTGAAGCTCCTGTCAACACTACTACTTAAAATTTTATGAATTAAGTAACAGGAAAAGATAAATATAGGAAATTTTACCGTTTTATAACTATGTGACCACTTTCAGAAGCAACAAATTTTTCGATGCAAATTTTTCAGAGTAACTGAAAAATTTCAAAATTCGGCTTCGACTTTCTCTAAGCACGAGTGGCGACTACGCCATCCTGAGTGGCACACATAAATTGCCTCCGTCTCAGCAAAGAGCTCCCCAGAACACAGCCATCTGTTCGACAAATGCAAATCGACAAATGGTTACCAAATACAATTCGCGTGATTACATGTGCGTACCTTCGACTTCCATTCATCGATCCGCTCTTGGTCTGACTTCACTCCCACTCAGAGGAATTGAAAGGTCGATCCTTCAAATTAAATGGAGTCAGCCCACAGCCTGCTTTATTGATCGCTGCATGCAAGGGGAGTCGTCTGCTCTTTGCTATAAAAGTAAGCGCATGGCGAGTAGACTTGGCGGTGATTTTATACTGCCAATGTCAACCACGCCCCTACCTTCTATATTACGAATGCAGGTTCATCCGCTCCACGGCAGGGTTTGGTCTTTGCAACCCCTTGACCCAACTCGGCAGCCCTTCTACTTCTCCGGCGGAATGTTGTTGCCCCGGGGTGCGCTTTAACCCTTCTACTAATAATTGAAGTTATAAATTTGTAGAGGGCTGGTAAGCAAGCAATCGGATCTTGTGTCTGCCGGGGCCTGCTCCGTGCATTTCTTAGGGGTAAGGTAGGTAATCCCCGCAGTGAGGAAAGATGCAAATTTCCCCGCCGACTGATGACCTGATTTATTTTGTGTACCAACGGACCATCTATTTTGATGAACTTTTGTACCAAAGGTTCTGCACCCGATCCAGACCAGGGCCCCTCCAATTATTTAAACTGTTTACGGCTCGTCGAACCTTCTTCTTGGTAACATCCACAAAAATTCATGCTCGGCGTAATGAAATGGTGAAAATCCACTCAGCATACTGGGCGGGTAAGCCCCAACGTCCACTCCAGCGCCGCTTTCGCTATCAAAATCGGTATTGCCTGAACACTCTGTTGAGATTCAGCATTCTGCATACGTCTAAAGCGACTTTCGCCATACCGTCGTAACCAACTGCATACGATAGAAAGTTTCTGTTCTAGTGTACCCACGATTTCAACTACGAGTGTCTCACTGGGACTGACATAGTACCAGTAAACCCTTTGCACTTTATGTTTCTGCTTTCGTGTGTCCAGAATTTTGACTACGGCTGTTTCACTAGGGTTGGCATAGTTCCTGTATTGGGGTGGGTTATTTCTCACCCAACTACTGGTATTACAGGGCTAATCTGAATCAATTTAGCAATGTCCTGCCTTAGTCAGTCCCGCCGACATTCCAGATGAATTTTCTGTAGTGGATCTCTTGGATCACTAAAACCAATAACGCGCAATCTCATCATTGATTTGCGATAGAATTCTCGGAGTTGCTGGAGATGCATAGAGCCTAGAAATACCTCGTCTATGCAAAGCATCCATATCCGAGAATTCCATAAACGCTCTTTGGAATTCGTCCCGAACCTCAGCTGGACGGTGGAAAAGTGAGCTTTGGCGAATAATGAAACTATTGCCTGCAGTGCGGCGTGGTGTTGTTGATACCGCCGCCTCTGCCTGCATCGACTCTTGGTCATCAGTTTCCCCGATGACCTCAAGTTGAACGCGCTCCCTGATGGTGGCCGGAATTGTGTTGCCGCGAGTAATAAAGCGGTATTGGTCTGCGACTCGCTGCTCAGTCATATGCGCGAATTGCGAGAAATGCTCGACGAATCACAACAAGGAGCGGTAAGATGTTGTACCCGCCACCGACGTTATTTCATAGTAGGAGCGAATGATCAAAAGGTTCATTTCTTCATTTCATTTCATCCGTTGCCTAGGCGAACCTGCTGAAGTGGTCGCAAATTGTGACGAAACAGCTCCAGCAGGCGCAGCAATGCTCTTGGCGGTCGTGGCGCCCAGAAATTGATCCACCCCATGGCCTAGCGGTTTCCATTACGGGAGCCCGACCCAGGTAACCAAGTCAGACGACTGCCGCCGGTTGTGCGTACCGGACCTTAAGTTCCGCCTTCTTCTTATAGGTTGCATTTATACCTAACTGTTAGGTGTGGTGATAGCTTCCTCAGTGAATAATCTGCAAGACTGCAAGACAAAGTTCCTGCACTTTCCCCATCTACCCCCCAAGACGCTGCGGTGGCGTACAGCCAATCAAGCTATAACTATTCATCCCTTCTCTTTTCACAACCGGGCTTAGGACAGGCTACGGCGGAGTTTTATAATTATTATTATATATTATTGATAATTTCACATAACTCGCCTTGATTCTCAATGAATCGAATGCCTCGCCATGTTCCGCTTAAAAACCATGCTTAACATCAACTCATCGGACGCTATATACATACCGTCATGAGCAGAGTATATTGCGTTAGTTGCATTGCCTATGATGGACATGTACCTACTCTCTGTATATGGAGATCAAATAATAAATAAATCATCAAATTTTCGATTTCTGCAAAAAGAACGAACCGCAATTTGTAGAATCGTACTGCATCCTTCGGAATAATCAGCAATCAAAAGGATCACTCTAAACCAACTTATTTGAGCGTTTCGTGATAATGAAGATGAATTGCGAAATGGCAAACACAGTAAACAGTGATTCGTTGTAATCGGCACCAATCATCTATAATGGAATCGTTAAATTTCCACGGGTTATAGTAAACAGTTCTTCGCTATACCAGATACGCCATAATCCTTTAACTAAGTAATTTTCTAGACTAAGCAACATTTTGATATTTAATAACAAGTCGGGAAGCCGGAATTTGGACGCTTCAGGTTTGAAGGGTTTTGTGTATTTCTTTTATAAAAATTAGTACCTAGCATGTAATATATGCTTATATTATATGAAAGTATCCACTTTCGAGCGATGCTGACATTCAAAGTCTTGAATTTGTACAGAACGACAATTTTGACCTATTATAACTTTGTTAATAATAGTGCGATTTCCACCAAGCTTGACAGGATAACGCTCTATGTTGTAACCTACATTGCTGCATTGCTTTGTGATCCTAAGATGACTTAAGGGGGTTTTTGTAGTCAATTACTAAAAATTTATAATAATATACTATTATTAACTTTATTTGAACAGATATCCGTATGGAGGGTATTTCGGAGAGAGGGCACTAAATAATGGCAGCCTTCTGACTTTTTTAAGATTTTTTGGTTAAGTACTTTCTGAGAATTGGTCTGAGACCCCCCGCTTTCCCCACCTTTCCAACAAATGTGAAAGCTAGGACCTTTTCACCAAATATGATGTCAATCGCAATAACCGTTCCCGGACGGACGGACAGACAGACAGTAAACCGATTTTAATAGGGGTTTTCGTTCGCCTCAAAAAGGCGTTTATTACAGAATTAGTTGGGAAAACTAATTCGCCAGAGCCTTTCAAAACAGCGTCACAACAGGCTAGCGTCCCAGTAGTTGCACAGAGAGTTTTTTTTTTGTCAAAGCTGCGTGGCAGATACAAACTAGAAAACAAAAAAGGATATCAAATAGGTATCAAAGCAGCGTTTACGCTACGTAGGATTTTTCTTTTAAATTGATTATTGCATAAATAGCGTGCTTTCAAATAAAATTGAAAAAAAAAACGCCCAAAAATCACTTGAAAATTATCAATCAAATCAATCATCTATGCAATATATAGGAAAAATCCTAATGTCCAGTAAAAATTTCAAGTCAATCGAACAATAATTGTTCGGCGAGACGTGTTTTAAGTACCCAAAAAATGAATAAATTAGTCTTACATTTAATCTACAATACCTGCGCCATACAACTGGCCTTTCTTGTTATCATAATCTTTCTGTCTTGCTTCACTTAGCATTTTTGCGTCGATTCTCGCCTGCTTTGACTTGCGTTTGACACGAACTTCTTCGCCTTGCTTATGCCTTTCGGGTCGATATGTTTGGAGGGGAATTCATGCTAATAGTGTTCAATATTTGCAGTATGGATGCAAATCCATCATCTTTTTTCCCTTAAGCTATAGAAATGATACCGAATCAAATCGATTTACTGTCAGTCTGCCTGTCACACACAATTTTCCTAGAAACAGTTATGTCTATTGACATGAAAGTTAGTAGGAAGGTTGAAAGTGTGAACCCCACACATGCAGCAAAATACATTATTTCATGTTGAGACGCCTCAACAATACATATTGGGTCAGAGCCTTGAAGTGTGTTAGAGCACTTCATTCAAGACCGTAACGGTATACTACAATACACTGTAGGAGGCAATGTGGATCAGCGTTGCGCTCGCCCGAGATTATTACCCTAATTTAACTCAAGTACTCATTCACATCTGAATCGACTGTTATCCGACATCCAGTCACGATAACAAATCTCTCTCAGCAGTGGGATTTGAACCGCGAACTTCCACTGCGACTACCCGGCCCTCTAACCACTCCACAATCCTCGGAGTGCAATATTATTAAGAACCAGCAGGATTATTTCGATGGTAGGCTTTGCGGGGGTCCCATTTCGAACAATTATTTCCGTAACCGGGTGATGACAGTGGATTCGTCCATCGAAACCCCCAATGTGATTTATTCGAATTTTCCTCTAATAATGAAGTAGTTTTCGTTCATGTAAGTGACGATAAGTTCATGTACGTTTTCATCTTTTTTCTCTACACGTCGTGTATGGGTCCTAGCATTCCCACTGTTGTTGCCGCCACCTGTTCAGCTCTTTGCTGCTTTTTAGAAGTCCGAAGTCACCTAATTCGCTAGAAGAGTCAAAAGAATCACCCCCTGGCGCAGTGGTATTCAATGCTACCGTTCAGACAGCAAGACATATAATATGATGGGTTTCACCAACGCTGCTATAAGTGTGCGACTATATTTTGATCCTGCAAAATGAGGCATCATCTTGCCTAGAGAAGAACTAGCCTTTTCTGTCTTCTCCCGTGCATAATCCGAATGTCTCCACAAACTCAGCTTGACATCGATCCCTAATGACCGATTTTGAAACGATTTCGTGATTACCAACCAAATTTTGACAGAACCGTTTTTCTTGCGATTGGTAATAAGGATGCTTCAGTCTTTTGGCCCACCAGATTCAGCACAGTGTAACGCTCGAATTTCAACCTCACCTTCAAAACTGTTGTATTATTTTAGGTTTAATTATTTAAAAAAAAATATTATCTAAAAATTAAATATTTTAGAGGCTTCGCATATCGGCATTGGTGTAGAATAAATTTCAATGAAATAGGCTAGGTAGTTTTTGTGAGTGCTTCCCCGAAACTTTGAAAACCTGGTTTCGAATAAAACGCATTTAGAAGTTTGACAATTGATTTTTCGTAACAAAACTTACTAACGAGATGTTCAAAAATTCTTTTCACTTACTGTGTCGATGTCTTATTTTCCAATAGTATATATTTTTATATAATGCCTAAACCTTAGTCAGCTGATTATAACAACGTTTGAAACAGCTACTGTCGTCAGCTGTGTCTTCCCATGATGCAGCATAGGCCAGTAGTTGGGTGGACTTGAAGAGGATCGTACCTGTTGCATTTACCTCAGCATCACGGATCACTGTCTCGAGGGCCAGGTTAAAGAGGACGCATGATAGGGCATCCCCTTTCTCATAGACCGTTGTTGATGTCGAATGGTCTTCAGAGTGATCCTGCTGCTTTTATCTGGCCTCGCACATTGGTCAGGGTCAGCCTAGTCAGTCTTAATAATTTCGTCAGGATACCGAATTCTCTCATGGCCGTGTACAGTTTTACCCTGGCTATGCTATCATAGGCGGCTTTAAAGTCGATGAACAGGTGGTGTAACTGTTGTCCATATTGCAACAGTTTTCCCATCGCCTACCGCAGAGAAAAAATCTGATCTGTTGCTGATTTGCCTGGAGTGAAACCTCTTTGGTATGGGCCAATGATGTTCTGGGCGTATGGGGCTATCTATGTTATAGATGGTGCTCAGCAACGTGATACCTCTATAATTGCTGCACTGTGTGATATCTCCCTTTTTATGTATGTCACAGATAATGCCTTGTTGCCAATCGTCAGGCATTGATTCGATGTCCCATACCTTGAGCACAAGTTTATGAACCACTTGGTGTAATTGGGCGCCTCCATATTTAACCAATTCGGCTGTATATTCCACCGGCTCCTGGCGACTTATGATTTTTAAGCCGATGAATTGCACGGACTGTTTCTCCTAAACTTGGTGGTGGCAGTATTTGTCGTTGCCTTCAGTCGGCGAGACCTCCAACTCGTCCATGCTCTGGTTGTTCAGTAGCTCATCAAAGTACTCAACCCATCGCTCTAATATGCCCATTCTGTCGGTAATCAGATTTCCCTCTTTGTCTCGGCAGAATGAGCATCGAGGTGTATAAGCCTTCATCCTGCTGACTTGTTGGTAAAACTTGCGCGCCTGGTGCGGTTGCTCCCTGTACTTTTCTAGTTCACAGACTTTTTGGTTCTCCCAGGCTTCCTTTTCCGTCTGTGAAGTCGCTTCTCCGCTTGACGGAGTTCGTGATAAGTTTCTGCGCGTCCCCGCGTTCTTTGAGAATGCAACATTACTCGGTATGCGGCATTCTTCCGTTCCGTTGTTAGCTTACATTCATCGTCAAACCAGCCGTTTCGACTCCTTTTGCGGCTGGGGCCAAATATGTTTGTGGCCGTATCCATGATAATGTTATTCAGGTGGTTCTGAAGATCATTTGTTGATGCTTCATCTCCAGGTCCTCTGTTTACTGCGATTATTGCGGCATCCATTTCCCTCTTATAGGTGTCACGGAGGGTTGTGGATGGCTTCAGTATTCACTCGCACCTGATTGTCAGAGGGGATTCTAGGTGGTATTGTTATTCGAGCTCGGAGCACCATGCCAACGAGATAGTGATCCGACTCTATATTGGCCCCCCTACATGTTCTGACATTCATCAAGGCTGAGAGGTGGCGGCGTTCGATCAACACGTGGTCAATTTGGTTGAAAGTGATCCCATCTGGAGAGGCCCACGTATATTTGTGGACCGATTTCCCCGCAAACAAGGTACTACCAACAACCATTTTAGTTATGTACGAGCGGCCGCGTACTACTTTTTACGATTATTCAGCATTCACGTACATAACTTTTTAAAAGCTTGCTGTTGATTAGCTCTTCATTCTTCGCTAGTCTAGACTCCTTCCGCGGCACCCAGAGGAATTTCTTGAAATGCTTGCGAAATGCCAAGATAAATTCAGATTATCTTAATTTCGATTGAAAGCCAGTTCCAGCCAGAAATCACATTATCTATTTTATTCTCAGATCGCTTTCCGCGCAAACCAGGTACTTCCAACAACCATTTCGTGTGACCCTGCTAATTGAATAATTCGCAGTCCGTTATCATTTGCTTTTTCGTGTAAGCTATGGGAGCCAACGTATCGCCTGAATACGGGCTCCTTCTCTACTTGGCTGTTAAAAACCCCCAGTGTGATTTTCATATCATATCTGGGACAGGCTTCGAGGGTTCGTTCTACTGCCTCGTAGAAGGTATCCTTCTCCGACTCTGCAGTCTCCTCTGTAAGGGCGTGAAGGTTAATGAGGCTTGTATTTCGAAACTTGCCTTGTTTTCAAAGCCGATAACATTCGCATATACATGCCGTGGAAATCTGGCCATTATCGCCAAAGTTTTAGCAGTTAAAACCTAGCAATTTCGCGCGAATTCACTGGTTCCAAAGCCATGCAAATAAGATGCTGACATCATAATTAAAGAGAATAGTTGACATTAGCGTGTAATATTAAGGTCGCATTTATGAAAAATCTACTTCTCCCCAGCCCCTTTAAGATTTTGCGTAAAACACTTATGTTAAATCTAAGCCTCGAGAGATGTCTCATTCCGATATCTGCTCAAAATAACTTACTAATACTATATTACCAACTTTTACAAATTGACTAAAAAAACACCCTTAAGTTCATCCTAGGAGTACTAAATTATGCACCGGCATAGAGGCAGGATCGTGCATATGCATGCCAAGTTTCATGAAAATTCAACTATTATTGTCAAAGTTATAGCAGCTCAAACTTCGTGCAATTTCATGCGAATTAACAGCATCCTAATCCAAACAAATAATATAATATGATGACGTCATAATTAACGAGAATAATTAACATTCGAGTGAAATATTAAAATTCATTGATGAAGAATCTATTTATTCCCAGCTCTTTTTAAGGTTTTGTATAAAACAGGAGTGCGGGGCTAAAAGTGGTCAGTTAATTAATTGGACCATTCTCAGAATCTGCCCAACCGAATAATCTGAAAAAATCAAGAGGCTGCTACTCTATGAAATAGCTTCGATACCGATATCCTTTCAAATAAAGTTAATAACAGTATATTACATCGAAGAAGTGGCGTCCTACAACTGGTGTTCTTTGTGATCGACGAGATGAGGATATCCGCGACTGTTATGGGGTTGCACCGATCGTGCAAAATTGCGAGAGAGTCGTCTTCGATGGTACGGTCACGCAATTCGTGCAAACGAGGATTCACTTGCAAAGATTGGTCTGAACATCGAAGTCGATGTTAACGACCAAAAGGCGGACCGAAACAACGGTGACCTAATACGCTCGATGGGGATTTAAAAGCGTCGAGGTTGCATCCAGATCAGGCCTTTGATAGAGCCAAATTGCGAAGCCGATCACGACGAACCGACCCCGCTTGTGAACGGGACAAAGGCTGAAGAAAAAGTATTAGTATGTGTGCCCCAAAAGTGTAACAGGTCTCGTTCTCAGAACCTATCCAACGAAAAATGTGAAAAAAATGATACATTGGTAAAATAAAGTAATCAATATTTAAGCTTCAATCAAAATCATATAAAAATTTCAGATCAGGTATCATTTTCTTCCTTAAAACAAGTCGGGAAACCGGAAGCTTGACGCTTCAGGTATAAAAGGTTTTGTGTTTCCCTATGTGAGGAGTATAACGTAGTTCTCCATTGGCTTATAGCATTGAACTGAAATCGCTCAGTTCTGGGCAGGTTACTGCCATTGCCAGAACTGAGCGATTTAAATCTCTCGAAGGGCAGGTTACTGCCATTGCCAGAACTCAGCGATATAATAATGTCGAGTCAATGCTATCTGCCAATGGAGAATTGCGTTATACTCCTAACATAGGGAAGCCGTAATGAACGCACACAGGATATCGAACACTTCTGTTGTGTTAATGACAAGAACGGTACTTTGCTTACCAACCGTCGAGCCGCAACGGATAGATGGCGAGAATACTTCGAGCAGATTTCAACTGAAGAATTTGTTCATCCTCCACTTCCACAATCATTGCCGACATTTGGAGCAGTTCCACCAGTCAGCGCAACTGAAGTCGAGGAGGCAATAAAACAAATGAAATCGGGGAAAGCAACAGGACCTGACGACATCGCATCTGAGCTCTGGAAAGCGAAGAGCTGGGACCCAACACTGTGGCTCAGTGAATTCTTTAACCGGGTTATTCAGGAAGGAAGAACACCATCTGACTGGCAAGAAAGTACCACTGTTCCAATATGGAAAAAGAAAGGTAACCCAGCAGAATGTTCAAATTACCGTCCGATCCGGTTACTTTCCCATACCATGAAGATTTTTGAACGCATTCTTGACAACGGTATTCGCGAAATCGTTGAAATAACCGTGAATCAACCCGGATTTGTCAAGAACTGCGGAACTACTGACGCAATACACGGTACGCGGTTACTCATGGAGAAACACCGTGACAAGCATCGCCCTCTTTACATTGCCTTTCTGGATCTAGAGAAAACGTTTGACCGTGTACCACACGAACTCATCTGTTATGCTTTACGACAACACTTCGTGCCAGAAGAACTCGTGCGCTGGCTTCAATTACTCTACCACGATCCGAAAAGTAAAGTTCGAAGTATGGCGGGTGTATCAAAACCGCTTCGTGTTTCTGTTGGTGTTCATCAAGGAAGCGCCCTCTCACCACTCCTCTTTGTCCTTGTTATGGACACCGTCACACGGGATATCCAACGACCAGCGCCCTACACACTGCTTTATGCAGATGATATTTTCCTAGCATCTGATAGCAAAAATGATCTCGAGCATTTTTTTTCAAAAATGGAATGATCGTCTCATGCAACACGGTCTCAGATTGAATTTAAACAAAACTGAATTTTTGACGACCGATCCCCATGGAGCAGGCACAATCACTATCAGCGGCAGTGATCTGCCCAGAACTGAGCGATTTAAATACCTTGGGTCAACGCTATCAGCCAATGGAGAGCTGCGTTATGAAATTGCTTCATGCATTAACGCAACCTGGATGAAGTGGCGTTCCACAACTGGTGTCCTTTGTGATCGACGTATCAACGAACGTCTCAAATCTAAAATTTACCGCAATGTCGTCCTTCCAGTCGCTCTCTATGGTTCTGAGTGTTGGCCGACCATAAAAGACAATGAACGGCGTCTTGCGGTAATGGAGACGAAGATGCTACGTTGGACTAGTGGCGTCACACGTTTAGATCACATCCGAAATGAGGATACCCGCGATCGTTATGGGGTTGCACCGATCGGGGAACAGTTGCGAGAGAGGCGTCTTCGATGGCATGGTCACGCAATTCGTGCAAACGAGAATTCACTTGCCAAGATTGGTCTGAATATCTAAGTCGATGGTAAACGACCAAAAGGCAGACCTAAGCAACGCTGGCTTGATACGCTGGATGGGGATTTGAAAGCCTCGAGATTGCACCCAGATCAGGCATTCGATAGAGCCAAATGGCGAAGCCGATTACGACGAGCTGACCCCGCTTGTGAACGGGACAAAGGCTGAAGAAAAAGAAGAAGAAGATTGCATCCAGATCAGGCATTTAATAAAGGCAAATGGCGAAACCGATTACGACGAGCCGACCCCGCTTGTCGTGATCGGTTTCGCCGATATTAATAGATCAAATAGGAACTTTATATAAGTGTATATTCGGGATTATGAATGTGTGAATGATAGAGAGGATATAGAAGAACATTTTAGAGTCATAGACCGGAATAATCAGGAAATAATCGATAGGATGAACAGACAGACAATTTATAAATAACAGAAAGTAATAGCAAATATTAAAATAGAGAGGTCAATAATACAAAAGACTTTGAATCAAACAAGTAATAGATGGAAGAGAGCACCCTCTTACATCGCCATAAAAGTCAATATTAATATTATCCAAAATTAGTGCCTTATTTAAAGAAGGTATATCAAAACGCGAAATAGCGTCAAGAGTAGGCAGATCGGATCGAGTAGTTCGTAATTATTTAAATAATGTGGACAATTACGGTACTAAAAAGCGAAAAGGAAGACCTAGAGTGCTTTCCGATAGAGATCGACGTTCCATAAGCAAAGCGACTTCCAATTCCACGAACAGTTTAAGAGGCATAAGGAACGAATGTAAACTTTCTGTATCGATTCCGACCATATGGCGGGAAATAAATCGAAATCCTAATCTCGTACGGGAAAAAATGAGGAAAGCACCACGATTACAGCAGCATCATAAGGATGCTCGACTGGAATTCGTCCGAAATAACATGTCACTACATTGGGATCAGGTATAACCTTTTTGTTGGCGGATGTTTTCAGCAAAATTATCTTTTATTTTTGATTAGGTAATTTTCTCTGATGAGAAAAAATTTAACTTAGATGGTCCGGATGGTTTTGATGGCTACTGGCGAGATTTGCGTAAGGAACCACGATATCTGTCCAGAAGGAATTTCGGAGGTGGAACAGTTATGGTCTGGGGAGCCATTTGTAGTAAAGGTGCAGTGCGTCTAGCATTTACATCGGCGAGAATGAATAGCCAGGAGTACCAGAATGTTCTGCAGGATAATCTCCTTCCTTTTATAAACTCTTTTGAGGGCAATGAAGTAACTTTCCAGCAAGATAATGCCAGCGTACACGTAAGTAGGTCCACTAAAGCCTGGTTGGAAGCGAATTCCATAGCCACACTTGAATGGCCAGCCTGCTCACCAGACTTGAATCCTATAGAGAATGTCTGGGGATGGCTAGTCCGACAGATTTACTCCCAGGATAAAGAATATTCTTCCAGAAATGAGCTGAAAGAGGCCATTGAAAGAGCATGGCATGAGTTGACACCACAAATGCTCTCAAAATACATTCATTCGATGCCTAATCGAATCTTCGAAGTGATTAAAAAGGGAGGAAACACTATCGATTATTAAGCCATAAGTTAGGTCTGCCCATTATTGTTTTATTTATTTTTTATGTAACGAGGTAATTAATGCGGTTATAATTATGAAAAAGGACAATTTTACTTTTTTTCTCAATTTGTTATGTTTTTACACATTTTTTAAGCTTAATTGCTATTTTTAGGTTTCATTTTTGTTACATTATGTTTGTTTTTATACATTTTCGAATTTAATTTAAGTTTGGTTATTTTCACATCTTTTCATAATAAAAAAATTTACTCTGTAATCATGCGGTTATAATTTTGAAAAGGAGTGTATAAGTAAACTCGAAATAGGTACAGTTTTAGTGGTTTTTAGTTCAATGGAATAACACATGTGATGAAAGAAATCAAGAATTGAAAGGAAACTCTCTCTTAAATTTCAATAATTGTTCTGTAACTTATAATATTACATTCGACAATAGAATACCAGACTATAAGGCGGAGGAGGGACGAAGACGTTTACGGTTTCGTACCAAGCAACTCATCAGACACTGCCTCATTTCGGACCAAAGCTTGGCCGATGCTAGACAATTTTTGCTTGGGATTGAGGAGTGCTAAGTCCACATCCACTTGATCTGTGGCCGTCTCCGTCCTAATTTTTGAGCTTTGGATGTTAAACCCAAAGAGTGGGAACAAGTTGCTCCATTTGGTTCGGCCCGACATGAAGTGGATGGGGACTAAGGACTCATCATTCCCTAAACAGAATATAAAGCTAAAGTCATTATTCCAGGATAATGTTTAAATTACTCAGAATTCTAAAAGCAACCTACTTGAGCACAGTTGAACGATTTTCACCTAGAAAATTTTAATGAAAGCAAAGAAATCAAATATATAAAACAAAAACACTTAATCACATATATTTATATTTATTTATAACAGTAATAATTGTAATCGTCCTTATTGTAATTTTCATAAAACTTTAAAAATTAATAATATTAAAAAGAAATTCGATGATGAATTTTATCATAAAGTGGGAGGTTTTATATCAGAGCCCACCAGGGTCACGTACAAAGATTAGGAGTCAGCACATAAGGCCACTAAAAATCTAGAACATAAAAGTCCTCTGAACTTCACTTTTATACAATCATCAAATATTTGGGGAAATATTTTGCAACTGAATGTTTCAGAAATTATAGAAGGGTTAGATTTGCAATCGTTCATTAAATAAGACAATTGAGTTTACATTCTTATAACTAATTAGTACAGTAAATTAGCGTCCTGAAATGAAGAAGAAAAAAACTTAACATGAACTGAAGGCCTCTCTATTCGTATGCTCGGCAGATCGAAAATTCAATACCACCCAGCGAGGCAAAGTTGTTGTGCCTTATTTCCTAAGTTGACTCATATAATGCAGGTTTAGATTGCGTTTTGCAAGTACAGATATCCGGTAGGCAGATCATAATGCTTGCTTGCTAAATATTTTGAATTTCGGTTTGAAATTTCAGCAGTATTCTGCTTTCAAAAATATATAAATGAAAAACCTTCTCACAACATTTTATGCCAGTAGCTACCACTGCTCCTGAGAGAAGTGCATGTGACAGACAGATGGGCAAACTTTCACACAAACCTTAAATTAATAACCTCTTCTTTTTTCCTGGGATCCAGTATTCGCTTCTTAGTTAACCCATTCTTCTTTTTTTCTATTTTCAGATTATAAAAATGGATTTCGAGGCTTAAAGTCCAGCACCTTTGTAACCCTTCTACCAGAGTTTTATGAAGCAGGATATAGAATGACTGCAAACACTCTACAGCACCCGACATTTCAAAAGCTTCTTGAATCAGAGGCTACCTTTGATTTGGTGGTCCTTGATACCACTGCGAACGAAGCAATGTTGGGTTTAGGTCAACATTTTAACTCGCTTATAGTTGGATGCGACACCAGTGGCATGAAATTCCTAACCTACGACTATAAAGCGCAGCCAGTATCACTGGTCACTAAACATTTGAGAGAGCCAATCATTGGAAGCGCCAGCTTTTATAGTCGGTTGTCAAATATATTCGCGTACGCTTGGGAAATGCTCTACTTCAATTATAAATATCTCCCGCGACAAGAGGCTTTGTACAAGGAATACTTCTCCGAAGCTGAAACACCGTTAGGTAACCTGCGAGACGTGTCTGTACTCATCCTTAACCGAAAATTGACAGATATTTACGAGCACTACCAGAAAATCATTGAAACTGAGGATTCAATAAAAGCCGCATCGCAAAAGCAAACTAATTTTCAAAAAAACATGCAAGCATTCTTAGACTCTTCAACTCATGGAGTAATCTACATTTCCTTTGAAATGACAAATAGGAATTTGTCCAATGAAACGCTCAAGCGTATAATCACAGATTTCAGCAAACGAAAAGAAAATATTGTCTGGAAAAGCAATGAACGGGAAAGGTTTAGCTTTCCTAATAACATACTGGTTGCAACTGACATATCAGAAAGCAGTATCATCGCTCATCCCAAGGTTAAACTTGTTATATGTGACGGCGAGATGTCGACAATTCTTAGAGCGGCATATAATGGTGCTCCGATAATTGGTATCACGCAATTCTACGATCAGTCTCATAACTTAGCGCTTGCAAGGCGAGAAGGAGCTGCCATCGATCTCAACCTAATGGACCTGGAATTTACAGATTTGAACAGCGTTGTGACAGAAGTTCTGAGTAATTCTATTTACACCGATGCAGCGAAGGCTATTTCCAAGCGCCTTCAGAATCCACCACTTAGAAAAGTAGAATCAACAGCGTCTTGGGCAGAATTTCTTGCAAAAAATAGAGGTTTTTCGTCGACTTCCAAAATTTCCCATCAAAGCTTTATCGCGGAAAATAACGCTGATGTAGTTACGTGTTTAGTAGTGTTTTGTGCCGTCTGGATATACGGAAGTTATCGGATAACGAAGAAATTGTTAACTATGACTGTGTTGCTTTATTTAAACTATAATGTAAAAGAGAAACAATCATAATCTAAGGTGTATCTATCAAATAATAAAGCCTTTTGTATTATACTGAGTGAGTAATGTTTTGTCAACATCAAACGCATGGGAAGCCATTATTGTTGGTAACTTAAATGTACTTGAGAGCAATGGAAGTCAATATGAGTTTCTCTTGTTAGGTAGTAAGATTCTTATCCATAAGTTATAGCCAGGGCATGTTGAATGTCATGCAACTAGAAATCCTGGTGAAGTTCTTCTTTGATGTTGCTATTTGGTAGTTACCACATTACTAACAGCATGTACAATTGCACATGCCTCATATTCAGTCCTCCACCGTCTATGGTCCCGCAGAGAATCTCCTTTTTTATTTTCATTTTCTCTTTTGCATCATTGTCACACTTAATTCTGTGTAAATGAGAGATTTATAGCAGTGAGGCAAATACATATAAATACATATATGTATGCATCCAAATTGATCAAACGTTCCTGAATACTTTCGCTTTACTCCGTGCGCAAAAACATAAACACATATATGTACGGAATTTGAATACCGCTCGTACTCACCTACCGAGTACGCCTGGACACACCAGAGTGTGGAATTTTTTATCACTAAAACCAAAAAAGGGTCAAAGGGTAGTATAGGTCCCGGGGGGAAACGTGGATTGGTACCCACGATGGAGGATAAAACCTGGGAAATGCCTGCTGAACCAACACCAACAGCTTTACTACCAAACCCTATCTCCACCTCCACGTGATGACCGCTGGGAGCTCTTTCTTGACGAAAAGCTGCAGACGGAGAAGGATGAAGGCGAGTCTCCCGCGCCTAAAAACGGGACAAATTGTACCAACTGGTCCTCCAGGTTGGGGGTTGGGTAGGGCTGACAACCCTACATGGAAAACAACTTGTTACGAAGCCACAACAGGAGCCTCGGATAGGACGGATTTTGAAACGATGGGCCCGGCAACGACAAAGGAACAACGATTAGCGCATTTTCTCATAGAACGTGCGCTCCCTGTACAGAGATGAAGCTGATAAGTAGCTAGCCGATACCCTGTCCCAATATAGGACTGATATAACAGCGTTGCAAGAGATGCGATGGACAGGGACCGGCTTCCTGGAGAAGAGCCACTACACCATATATTATAGCGGTCATCCAGTAAACCATGTGCTCGGAGTAGGTTTCTTAGTCAGCCAAAAAATGAAACCTGCTGTTATCGGCTTTGAAAACATAAGCGAACGGCTATGCACTCTGCGCTTGCGAGGCAAGTTTAGAAATATAAGCCTCATAAACGTTCACGCCCCTACAGAGGAGACTGCAGAGTCGGAGAAGGATACTTTCTACGAGGCAGTAGAAAGAACCCTCGAAGCCTGTCCCAGATATGATATCAAAATCATACTTGGGGATTTTAACAGCCAAGTAGGGAAGGAGCCCGTATTCAGGCGATACGTTGGCTTCCATAGCTTACACGAAAAAACAAATGATAACGGACTGCGGACTATTCATTCATTCATTCATTCCAATTAGCAGGGTCACACGAAATGGTTGTTGGAAGTACCTGGTTTGCGCGGAAAGCGGTCCACAAACATACGTGGGCCTCTCCAGACGGGACCACTTTCAACCAAATTGACCACGTGTTGATCGAACGCTGCCACCTCTCAGCCTTGATGAATGTCAGAACATATAGGGGGGCCAATATAGACTCGGATCACTATCTCGTTGGCATGGTGCTCCGAGCTCGAATAACAATACCACCTAGAATCCCCTCTGACAATCAGGTGAGAGTGAACACTGAAGCCATCCACAACACAACCCTCCGCGACACCTATAAGAGGGAAATGGATGCCGCAATAACCGCAGTCAACAGAGGACCTGGAGATGAAGCATCAACAAATGATCTTCAGAACCACCTGAATAACGTTATCATGGATACGGCCGCAAACATATTTGGCCCCAGCCGCAAAAGGAGTCGGAACGGCTGGTTTGACGATGAATGTAAGCTAGCAACGGAACGGAAGAATGCGGCATACCAAATAATGTTGCATTCTCAAAGAACGCGGGCACGCGCAGAGACTTATCACGAACTCCGTCGAGCGGAGAAGCGACTTCACCGACGGAAAAAGGAAGCCTGGGAGAACCAACAAGTCTGTAAACTAGAAAAGTACAGGGAGCAACCGCACCAGGCGCTCATCCTGCCGAGTCAAAAAGGGAAATCTGATTTCCGACAGAATGGGCATATTAGAGCCATGGTTTCAGTACTTTGATGAGCTACTGAACAACCAGAACATCGGCGAGTTGGAGGTCCCGCCAACTGAAGACGACGGACAAATACTGCCACCACCAAGTTTAGGAGAAACAGTCCGTGCAATTCATCGGCTAAAAAATCATAAGTCGCCAGGAGCCGATGGAATTACAGCCGAATTGGTTAAATATGTTGGCGACCAGTTACACCAAGCGGTTCATCAACTTGTGCTCAAGGTATGGGACAACGGATCAATGCCTGACGATAGGCAACGAGGCATAATCTGTCTCATACATAAAAAGGGAGATATCACACAGTGCAGTAATTATAGAGGTATCACGTTGCTGAGTACTATCTATAAGATATTCTCCACTATCTTGCTAGGCCGGATAGCCCCATACGCCCAGAACATCATTGGCCCATACCAAAGAGGCTTCACTCCAGGCAAATCAGCAACAGATCAGATTTTCTCTCTGCGGCAGGCGATGGAAAAACTGTTGGAATATGGACAACAGTTGCACCATCTGTTCATCGACTTAAAAGCCGCCTATGATAGCATAGCCAGGGTAAAACTGTACACGGCCATGAGAGAATTCGGTATCCCGACGAAATTAATAAAACTGACTAAGCTGACCCTGACCAATGTGCGAGGCCAGATAAAAGCAGCAGGATCACTCTCAAGACCATTCGACATCAACAACGGTCTACGACAAGGGGATGTCCTATCATGCGTCCTCTTTAACCTGGCCCTCGAGAAAGTGATCCGTGATGCTGAGGTGAATGCAAGAGGTACGATCCTCTTCAAGTCCACCCAACTACTGGCCTATGCTGACGATATCGACATCATGGGAAGAACCACCCGAGACGTACAAACTGCCTTCATCCAGATCGAGCAGGCGGCGCGAGATCTTGGGCTGCACATCAATGAAGGCAAGACAAAATATATGGTGGCAACGTCAACACCGAAGACGAATCAACCAACAACATCAAACCGCACTGGTCAAACACAAACAGGAACAAGAATAAGGATAGGAGAATACAACTTTGAGACCGTTGACAATTTCTCCTATCTAGGGTCGAAAATCACAACCGATAACAACTACGATGATGAAGTCCGCGCACGGTTGTTGTCAGCCAACAGAGCCTATTTCAGCTTACAAAGACTGTTCCGCTCAAAACGTGTCACGGTAGGGTCAAAGCTCTTACTGTACAAGACTATGATCTTGCCAGTCCTCATGTACTCCTCGGAAACTTGGGTTCTTAGCAAGAAAAATTGCGAACTCTTGGCCGCGTTCGAGAGAAGAATGCTCCGAATAATTTTTGGCCCCCTACATGAGGATGGACGATTCCGTAGCCTACACAATGACGGAATCTATGAGCGATACCATGCCCGTCCGGTTGTGGATAAAATCCGGCTCAATAGGTTACGGTGGGCGGGTCACTTAATCCGTATGGATGAAGATGATCCCACCCGGAAAGTCTATAAGGGCAATATCTATGGTAGGAAAAGAAGACGAAGCAGACCCTACCTAAGATGGAGCGATGGCGTGGGCCAGGACGCCAGACAGCTTTTAGGGATTTCGAATTGGTGGACCTCGGCGCAAAACCGGGATGTCTGGAGTTCCTTATTAAGGCAGGCCTAGACCGAATACCGGTTGTTGCGCCATTGATGATGATGATGATGATCCCTCTCAAGACCATTCGACATCAACAACGGTCTACGACAAGGGGATGCGCTATCATGCGTCCTCTTTAACCTGGCCCTCGAGAAGGTGATCCGTGATGCTGAGGTGAATGCAAGAGGTACGATCCTCTTCAAGCCCACCCAACTACTGGCCTATGCTGACGATATCGACATCATGGGAAGAACCACCCAAGACGTACAAACTGCCTTCATCCAGATCGAGCAGGCGGCAATCGAGGCGAGATCTTGGGCTGCACATCAATGAAGGCAAGACAAAATATATGGTGGCAACGTCAACACCGAAGATGAATCAACCAACAACATCAAACCGCACTGGTCAAACACAAACACGAACAAGAATAAGGATAGGAGAATACAACTTTGAGACCGTTGACAGTTTCTCCTATCTAGGGTCGAAAATCACAACCGATAACAACTACGATGATGAAATCCGCGCACGGTTGTTGTTAGCCAACAGAGCCTATTTCAGCTTACAAAGACTGTTCCGCTCGAAACGTGTCACGGTAGGGTCAAAGCTCTTACTGTACAAGACTATGATCTTGCCAGTCGTCATGTATTCCTCGGAAACTTGGGTTCTTAGCAAGAAAAATTGCGAACTCTTGGCCGCGTTCGAGAGAAGAAGCCTCCGAATAATTTTTGGCCTCCTACATGAGGATGGACGATTCCGTAGCCTACACAATGACGAAATCTATGAGCGATACCATGACCGTCCGGTTGTGGATAAAATCCGGCTCAATAGGTTACGGTGGGCGGGACACTTAATCCGTATGGATGAGAATGATCCAGCCCGGAAAGTCTATAAGGGCAATATCTATAGTAGAAAAAGAAGACGAGGCAGACCCTGCCTAAAATGGAGCGATGGCGTAGGTCAGGACGCCAGACAGCTTTTAGGGATATCGAATTGGTAGACCTCGGCGCAAAACCGGGATGTCTGGAGTTCTTTATTGAGGCAGGCCTAGACCGGATACCGGTTGTTGCGCCGTTGATGACGATGATGAAAACCAAAAAAAAACTTCCGGTGCTAGTACTTCACATAGAGCTTCCTCTAAGTTCCTCATTTCTTCCACGAATCTCGGATATGCACTGGGCCCTCTAGGACCCTGTCGCAGTTTGGACAATCAGGTGAGGTGTCTAATTTAAACCTACGCAGGTATTGATGATATGCTCCATGGCCGGTGAGAAACTGGGTTAGATAACAATTGATCTGCTCAACCACTTCCCGATATAAGAAGGACCTTGGAGCCCAACGAATATTTTCTGACTGGTCACATCGCTCTTCCCATCTGCTTATGGATCTCTCCCTTTCGGCTTTTTTCACCTGCGAGGAGGAGAGGTGAATCTGATGTTATGTATCTGTCTGTCAGGATGTCATTCGGCATCATTCTCGAGATAACGAACGCTTGATCTTCTGAGTGGGCCCTAAACACGAAAGACACCCTTTAGGCTGTTCTTCTGTAAACCGTACTCACTTTATGTACATTGTCTAAAACATATAGCGCTTTTTCCCAAAATGAATGAACTGCATACAAGAAGATAGAATTCACCACTCTGGCTATGAGCAGCCTGCCGTGGCCAAACTCGTGGTAGTTGCTTTTTCGCAAGTATGCTCTATTTGCTGCTTAAAATTGAGTTTCCATCTGGCTGGGAAGTAATAACATGATTCCCAATTCTAATACAGGCGTAATTTCCCTTGCGGAGCTTAGTGATGAGGACCACTCTCTAAACAAGCCTTAACAGCACTAATTGCTTGAGAACATGAGCGCAATCAGTGCTATATTGTCGACGTAACACATCACCGGACATGATGCTCCACAGTAGTGGAATACCCTGTGGGACACCCGCGGAGACAACGTACTCCTTGTTTCCATCATAGGCATCATACCAGAGCATCCACTATCACAAGTAGCTATCGACAATAGCAGCAGGATAGGCGGGAACACCAATCATCAACAGAGACTTTCGTGTAAGATTCCAATTAGCCGAGTTGAATGTATTTCTCACGTCCAAGGCCAGCACGACGCGATATTTGCTAGTACAGACCTTTCCATGAATTGTTTTTTTTTTTTTGATGGAGATTCTCTTTCTGGGTCCTCCAGATTTTGCTGACATTTCCGCCTAGCTTTCTTAGCTCGGGGCCAGCTTTTACCCTTTTTTAATATCACCGCATACGTTATGTTGGAGGTAACAATTGCCTTTGGATGAATTCGCAACTTTGGTTTCTTGTTATTTTTGAATGTCTGTCTGTTTGTCTGTCACATCCGATTTACCCGGAAACGGCTAACCAATTGTCATGAAATTTGGTGAGAACCTGGTAGAGGCAACTCATCACTCATCACTACTCCGAACCTCCCTTAAGTTCTTCCTAGATCAGTACAAATGGACGACTGCACTGCTACACTGCTGCAATCGAAAGCCGTTTCGAAATCGATGAAGAACAAGTGCACTGGAAATCCGAACTTCGTACACTGTTCCAAAATGATCCGCGGGGCGTTGGTGCAGTCAATGTAGCAGGATCTAGAAATTTCCAGGCGTTTTTGTTTCGTCCCAGGATAATTTTGGTTATTAGTTCAATGGCTTTCTGCGACTTTCCTCAGCTTTATCCTCCAGGTTTTATATACATTGCTTTCGATCATTCATCTCTTGCCCTACTAATACCCTCTTTTCGCCAGCAGATACTGCATACATCGCATCGCATTCACTAACATATTGGGGTAATCCTCATGGGATAGTGTCGACTAATGAAATCAAAGTGAAAAGCGTGCACCCTCTGCACGAATTAATACATTTGGTATTGAAGTTGGTGAAGTCAAGAAAGTTTGAAGCAGTAGATCGATGTTTCCCAAAAGAATGTGATCACCGAATACCGTGGCGAACGAGCCGTTGATCTATCTTTCGGCGTTTTTGAAATAACAGGAGAAAAGTGGGTTGGGGTTGTAGTTCATTTCAGTAGAGAGCGGGGGACGTTTTGTTTGCAGTAAATTAGGAAGCCCATCGGGACCAAATTAGATATTAATGTAAAGTTTTTCAACGAAAAACTTAACCAAGGAAGTAACAGTAGAGGAATAGTGGGCTCCTCAGAACAGTCTGCACCTAAAATGGCATAGAGGGTGCAGGGGCGAGCAGGTAATCACAGATGAATAATAAAAATATGGTAAGTCAGAAAATCGTTGAGGGTAGTTATCAGTGAAGCCACCAAATTTGATGGAAGTAAGGAAAGAAGGGGTGGGGTTACGAGAGTTGCGAATGCAGCGAGACGCTCATCAAATATCTCTTATACAAAGGACGCGCCAGGCACTAATGAAGCGAACAAGTGGTGGCATACACTTTCGACCTGGTCTTAGGACAACAGAAATGTCGGCATGTACCGGGGATGATATACCAGAGGCACACATGGTGGCCGCCCACTTTACCAAAGCCGTATCGATTGAGAGGGGAAGCTTCTACACCTCCTCCTCACTCAAAACATGGATCTCCACACGGGGTGATGGAAAGTTCTTAGGAACCAGGAAGAGGGCAAGGACAAACTTTTCACAATCGGGGTAGACGACCAATTTTTGGAGGCAATCAAACACCGTAACTGCGTCATCAATTACCGATTTGGTAGCATACCTGTGCACATGAACAGAGAGAAATCAAGGAAGGGTACTTCGAAGGACACAACAGATAGTATGCCTACCGAGGTCCTCGAAGGAATCGCGGAAGACATAAAGGCTGAAAGGACAGGATTGAGCAGGGAAGTGGACTTGCTGCTTACAGAACAGGAGAAAATAGACGACCTTGGTCTAAGCCTTCTAAAGCTCAAGTCGGGTAAGAAAACGGAAGGAATTGCCTTATTGGATGCTCCGTCATCGCAGAAGAGCTCCAAGTACTAACGAAGCCGATGGCCACCACTAAAATGTCCAAGCAAAAAATGCACCTGCAGCAAGTGCAAGAACAAACTCCACGAATAACATTGGATTAAGGTTCGCTCAAGAACCCTAGCTGTACCGGGGGCTAATTCACGGTCGTTAATAAGGAATACCCGTAGAACAGACTGAGACTCCTAGAGAAGGAACCTGAGTAGTTTAAACACGAAACCTTATTAAAATCGGTTTACTGTCTGTCTGTCCGTCTGTCTGTCTGTCCGTCACACGTATTTTTCTCGGAGACGCTTGTAGCGATTGACACCAAATTTGGTAGAAAGCTGGGAACTGTGAACGCTCACGCATACAATGAGTTTCATCCTTTTGCAACGAATTTAAGGGAAGGTCCCCATACATGCAAAAGGGGGGTGCAATTTTTTTTTTTATCAAATGTAGTCATCGGTAAGGTCTCGGTTAGTACTTTTCGAAGCCGGTCTTAATTTTGACACTTGTTGGAAAGGGGGAGGCTGGGGGGGTTGAAAGTGATCATTCCTTTAAGGGGGCCATTCTCAGAAACTACTCAACCGAAAAATCTGAAAAAAAAATCAAGAGGCTGCCACTATATGGTGCCTGGGCTCCGAAATACCTTCCATACTGATATCTGTACAAACAAAGTTAATAATAATATATTACTATAATTTTTAGTAATTGGCTGCAAAAGCCCCCTGAAGTTCATGCTAGCACCACGAAATTTTGCAACAATATAAGGTATAACATAGAGCATGATCTTACCAAGTTTGGTGGAACTACTATTACTAACAAAGTTATAATACGTCAAAGTTGTCTTTGCAAATTCAAGACTATGAGTGTCAATATCATCCAAAAGTGCATATTATCACATAATATATGCAGGTTAAATATCCGCTTGGGTCGCTTATCTCCCATTTACAGTTAATTCCGAAACATTGTAAACATTATTAAGTGCACCTGCATAACGGATGCACAAACTAATAGAATCATAAACATTATTGAGTGCACCTGCATAACGGATGCACAAACCAATAGAATCATAAACATTATTAAGTGCACCTGCATAACGGATGCACAAACCAATAGAATCATAAACATTATTAAGTGCACCTGCATAACGGATGCACAAACCAATAGAATCATAAACATTATTAAGTGCACCTGCATAACGGATGCACAAACGAGCGAGCATCGTAGGTATTAAGGTAGCGGTAAGATAATAAAAGCAGGAGTCGAGTTGCAACTGTGGAAGGATGAAGATTAATAAAATATATTAAATAAATAACTACGAGTCTAGTTGGAACTGTACGAGGGGGAGTCTAGTTGGGAGTCTAGTTGAATCTGTACGAGGATTAAGATCAATAAAATATATTAAATTAATAATCATCAAGTGTTATTAATTTTAGTTGCATATATTACGTGCGACGTACTAAGAAATACACAAAACCTTTCGTACCTGAAGCGACCAGCTTCCGGTTTCCCGACTTTTTTTATTATTTTCCACCAGCGGACTATAATTTCTGATTCTCGATACTTTTCAACCGCGTCCCCTCTGACGACAGCGCGGCTTACGCATTATGAAGTACGCTTGCTTTTCCTTGTAGCTGACCCAGTGATCCATGTCATTATCGGAAACTCATCACTTGCTCTGCGTTTGTAATTCAGTTGGGATTAACTGAAGCCTCCAGACTCCGGAGTTTTTATCATTATTTTCCATATCGCCCAAAGCTATATTTCTTTTGCTTCTTTTAGTTACCTCGGAATAGCCAAATTAGGTCTGTAAAATCAGAAAATTTCCATAATAGACTTCGAGTGATTCTTTGATTTAAGTATACCTTCGCCCTTCCCTTCCCCTCCAGAGTTTTAATATTGCATAAAAAGCAATGCAAATTAACGGTCCTGGTTTGCAAGAGGGTTAAATAATATCACGCAATTATTCTGCAAAATAGATGTGTATCCGCAAACATTTATATTTGCGTTTATATTAATACATGACATGTTAAAATAAATAAGCCGCATGGCCAATAAACAGGTGTTAACATTTTGAATAACATGGATCTTGCCCTCAAAATTCCTGAGAATAACAGGTGTGAATTGATTTCGCACCCACAACCCTTCTACATTTTCATCTTCTCTAAATCCCAGCTGGGTGTATGTAGGAATGCTCAAGCCATTCTTACAAGAAATATAAAGTTGTTGCGCACATTTAAAACAAAAGTAAAAAAAGTAAATATTTGACACTTCAGCTTAATTTCCGTCAGTCATTTACTTAATTACATTTACTTGGAGATAATATTTACTCAAACGTTCCAAAATAGCCGATAGACGGGTAGATACATATGTGGCCATATCCAAGTAGATAAACTGCAACAAGTTACTGGTTCGTACGGAAATTCTGTGTACTCTCGGCATTAACGCCGTCATCTTGCACAATTTTTGCACAATTTATACAAAAATGTTTGCAATTCTGAATTTAGAAAAAAGTTCAGAGGAAAACTTGCCAGTCATCGAATTAGTTGAAACTTGTTCCTAGTCTATAATAATTATGGAAAGGTACACTCCTCGATGCTTCGTTATTTCCGGTAGGAATATTCTGCGTGTCTGAACGTAGATGGTTGTTGGAAAATCCTAACAGCGCCAATCAATTAACACAACTGTTTAACACAAAAGCTTATTAAAATCGATTCACTGTCTATCTGTCTCTCACACGCACTTTTCTCCAAAAGGTCGATCCCCGACCGATCCCAACGAAATTTGGTAGACAGATGGGAACTATGAAGTCCCATGCATACAGTGAGTGACATAAACTAAGTAAACCTACATACAAAGGGGTGATTTAAAGTATTTTTTTTCACCGGGTATAGTCGTGTGGGGTATCAAATGAAAGGCCTCGGTTAGTACTTTTATAAATTGATAGTAGCTTTGATGTGAATTGTACAGTGCGCGAGTAAGGAGTCAAAATGTACACACTTAAAGTGTGACAGGACTCATTTTTGGAAACTACCCAACCCAAAAATCTGAAAGATGAGACCTAGGCCTCAAAATATGTGCCATTTCGATATCTGCTAAAATAAACTTATTAATAGTGTATTACCTACTTATAGAAATTGACTGAAAAGCCCCCTCAAATTCATCATAGGATCGATTTGAACTGCAGGCACTACTCGATAGATCTTCTCACGGAATGTATTGGAACAATATATTTTTAACTATTTGCCATATACCACACAAAAACCTGGCGTCCTGTTTATTGACAACACATTCTAGAAGAACGATTGTTCCATTCATAATATACTTCTTAACCATGGTATAGCAACCACCAGGTGCCTTAACCCACTATGCATAAATGCTGGACATTGCCCTAGAAGTTTCATCACTCTGCTCACCTCACCTCTCCTCTCCTAGAAAGAATATCAATCTTCCTTCTGTTTAGGCCACTCTGCGCCTCACTGATATTCCAGAACATTCACAGGATTACCCTCCTTGCTTGGATCGATATGTAAACATGCCGTTGGGCGTCTCCTTATTGTCCCTATGATACATACAAAAGCTAGCCTTAGAAGTTTGTGAAATTACCTGGCTGTTTTGCTGAAACAGATTATCGCCACACAGCATTTTTCGTCATAATATGCCTTACTATTGACATATATATTCAAGAGAGTATTTGCTAAATGAATCCGCATTTCCTGCCGCGAAATATATTCCCAACATGTGTTTCCCAGAATAGTTTTCAATAATAATAGTAATAGTTGGTGAGACAAACAAGGTGAATCAAGGTCTTTAAGAGTGTTACTTCATTTCTTACGAGATCGTAATGGTACACTGCGGAACACTGTGGGAGGCAATGTAGTCATCATTGTGCCCGTAATTATTACCGTAATTTGACTCAGGTACTCATTCACTGCTGAGCCGTTATTCAGTCGACATCCATCACGAATTTCCGGTATTACACAGTAGCTTCTATACCATGTAGTCTACAGCATTGGTACCGGTTGGTACTCTACTATCTTTCGTTCAGTAGGCCTTGGTTTTCTCACCTCCCTTCTTCTTTTTCTTTAGCCTTTGTCCTGTTTACAAGCGAGCTAAACTCGTCATGATTGGTTAGGCCATTTCTTCTATCAAAGACCTGCCTTTGATACAATCGCGGAGCTTCCAAATTCCTATCTAGCGTATCAAACTGTAGTTCTTTCGGAGGACCTTTTGGTCGTTTACCATTGACTTCGATTTTCAGACCAATCTGGGCAAGTGAATTCTCGTTAGCGCGAATTACATGATCACACCATCAAAGACGTTTGTCCCGCAATGTTTATCAAGGCGTGTTACGCAACCGATCCAACGCAACATCTTCATCTCCATTACTATAACAATCAGCACCGTAGAGGGTAAGGTCACACTTCCAACTTTATTTTTCGGATCGTGGTTGAGCAATTGAACCTAAGGCATGAGTTCTTCACGGTCAAACTCTGTCTCCAGATCCAGAAATGCAATGTAAAGTTCTTGACAACTCCGGCTTGATTCACGGTTATTTCAACGATTTCACAAATATGGTTGACAAGAAAGCGTTCAAAAATGTTCATGTTATGGGATTTCAACCGTATCAGACGGTGATTTGACCATTCTGTTGAACTACTTTTCTTTACCCATATTTTGGCAATGTTATTTTCTTGCCAGTCAGATGGCGTTCTATTCCTGAATAATCCGACTGAAGGTCCCAGTTTTTCGCTTTCCAGAGCAGATGTGAAGTCATTAGGTCCTGTTGCTTGCTCCGATTTCATTCTTTTTATTGCTTTCTGCGCTTCACTATGGAAGTGGTGGATGAACAAATTCTTCTGTTGAGATCTGCCCGAAATATACTCGCCATTTATCCGTCGCGGCTAGTCGACCTGTAAGCAAGGTACCGTTCTTGTTAGTAGTGCAACGATATTGAGTGTTCGATATACTGTGTGCGTTCGTGTGGGCTTTTGACGAGTCGATACATATTTCCCTCGCCACCCTGGATCACTCCGATGATAGTGATCGCTTTCTTCGGTCCCCGATTGGCGTTCTTATAAATTTGCCAATAGGCGAGCATTTTATCGCTGACGAAAGTTATTTTAGAGGCGTTTCTTTCCACGGACGTTCATTTGAACATGATCATTCCAAAGCCAAGTATCTCGATTGATGAACAGCCTACCTGGCTCGATGAAACCGAGGTTGCATAGGCCGCTTTCGTATCTTTAAATTGGTTCCTTGACTCTTCCACATTCGTAATGGTTGTTAGTGGAGTAAGTGAGATTATTTCTTCACATCTTTGCAATCAGTGACGGTGGTAACACGTTAGAGTTTTATGAAAATATAGTCGATTTGCATTTTACTGTTCCCAATATAAAATGTAAGATGATGGAGCAATCATTTGATGAACCATGAATTCATAAGTATGCCTGCCGTCTGCCTTTTCACCCACATGCCCATTAAGGTCGGCTGCAATGATGATATAGTCATCAGCAGGATCGTTACAGGTCATTGCATCAAGAAGTTGCCTGAAGGTACCCTTCTCCGCATCAGGACGACCAGTCTGTGGTGCGTACGAGGTGAAGAAGTAAATAATATGGTGCGATCAGCTGACATAATGGTGAGCTTTATCATCCAAGCATCAAATCGTGCGAATTTTTTATGGCATCAAGGAAACGCTCTGCAATGACAATACCAACACCAAGAATAAATAAGTTTATAGCAATTTTTACCGCGTTTGCGTCGTCGCAGTTTTTCGCATCACATCGAGTGTGTTGTATTACACCAATATCAATGCCCCTTTTCCGAAGGCCGCTTCCGAGTTTCTCAATCTTTCCAGTGAGGATACCAATATTTAGCGTGTGGAGACGTATTTGATTTGCTCGGACTAATTTATTTACGTCTTGATGCCGTCCATGCATGAACAACCTTTGCCCATTTCTTGACAGGACTTTTTTCGTGATTTCTATAGAATAGCATATATGTCAACTGATACAGAGCAAATTTTGTTGACCTTCCTGCCCAGCAAGGGTGTTGATATGAATGTAAGGCATTACACGCTAGATCGTTAGTTCCACTGTAGTTGTCTTAGACTTTCTCCATGGTACAAATGGTGGCATACATATTGGTATGAACAATTTTGGACATATCGGAACCTGTTTGTTTACTTTCAGAATAAAAAACACTTTTGCCCACTTTCATGCCTTTAGTGTATATTCGAAGGCTACTAAGATCCTAAGATAATTTATAGGTCCCTCAGAAGCAGTGAAGTCCACTCCGGGTGATATCAGTGGTTTAAACGTTCCTAGCGCCCAGCCTCGCTTTTGAACACATCACACCCTTACGACAAAAGTGTCGAAGCTCAAAAAAGTTAGTTTTCCAAAAATCGTAAAAAACATTTGCTGCTGAAGAAGTGAATTTATTCTTTGTTAAAAGGCAGACGTTTGCATCTCCTTGAAATGAAGACCATGCGCCTTTCGATATATTTGAACCTGTTCATAATGTAAATATTATGGTTTTACAGTTACGTTTGTTTATGTTGTTTTGAAGGTAATTCGCAAATAATATTTTGTACTAACCGAAGTGTTTTAAGTGTCATCTAATGACAACTATTTGTATTGCAGTTCGGTTGTCTTTTCAGATTAATGGAGCGTTATATTAAAAGAAAGGACGAATTTGTGAGTTACAACACTTTTGTCGTAAGGGTACAAGAGCCCTTGCTGTTTTCCTGCCATTCCGTTTCTCTACTTTCTGCTATTGGGATACCAATTAGAATGTTAGGGTCTTACTCAATGGGGTAGGACCCCAGGAAGTGAGATTTGAAACCTATTCTTCCCATTCGTAGTGAATGACCCATCTTTCATTTATAGATAGATAGAGGCTATTGTTGCGGCCAACAATATCGAATTGGTGGATCTTGGCGCAAAACCGGGGTGGCTGAAGTTCCTTATTAAGGCAGCCCTAGACCGGATACCGGTTGTTGCGCAATTGATGATGATGAGTATAGGAGTTAGGACCAGCGGTATTCAATTTGCACATATGAGTAAGTATACGCACGTATGCGAATATTTCCAATTTCCTTGTGAAACTGCATTCGTTGGCTATTCGTAATACAATATAAGCTGTATTTTTTGCATGTTTTGCTACTGACAAAAACAAAAAGAAAACAAATAGGAGTACCGCCATCTCGATGCTTTGGGTACAATTGTTTTATCTTCCTCTCATGTGAGAAACCCTCTGTGCACGTTTTTCCTTTCCTCTATAAACGATTAAGTTGCCATTGAGAATTGTTTTCAGACTTTTCCTTTAGATAGGCTCTGAGAACAAGACTTGTTCCACTTTTCGGGGCATATATTTTGAGACCTCCCTCCCAAACGTTTCGCTCATTTTCGAAAAGTACTAATGACACATGACCATAATTCTGCGCCCTTTTACATATATGGAGTGCCCCCTTAAACTCAATGCAAAATGAAGCCAATATTTCACACAAAGAAGAAAGAAGATGAAGAACTTAAACTATGAACCTCGTTTGCTGTCCTATAGAGCTCAACAGTTTTCATAAAACAGAACACAATTTTAATTTGGTAGATATTTTACCAACAGTTCGACTTTTTGAGGAAGAATCTCCATCTGAAAGTTAATACTGCTCCACGTTAAAGTTATTGCTCAACTTCAACCGACTCAATCAATTTCATAAAGAGGATTTCGCTTTAGTATTAAATTTTATTTAGGATCAACATAAGTATGTTTGTGAGTCAAACATACATCGCGCAGAAACGTCATCCACCCTTCATCAAACATATATTAAACAGGCAGGGAAACCGAAAAGTGAACGCCTCAGGTATAAGAAGTTTTGTGAATTACTTATATAAGCATATTTGAGTGGTCATTTGCCCATTTGTACTTAGCTCTTAATGTTTACGGACTTAGTTTATCAGACTTTAGTCACTTTAGTATGGGACTAACATTCAAAGTCTTAGAATGCAAGGAATTTGCAGAAAAGGTGGTAACTGTACCTAAATATGACTCAGTTAGTAATAGCTCGATTTCCACCAAATAAGGTAGTGTCATACCCTATAGTATATCCGATATTATAGCAAAGTTGCTGATTCTAGGAAGGGGAGTTCCCAGTCAATTTCTAAAAAGTATTCTGATTGTAAATATAGCAATATACGATTATTAACTTTATTTAAATAGGTATTTGCATGGAGAGTATTTTGAGGCCTGAATAATATGTGCATCGACCACCGTACGTTTTTTCAGGGATTGGGTAGTTTCTGAGAGCATTTTCTGAGAATTTCTGAGAATTTTCTGCAGATTTTAAAACGGAATGATAGACGTAGCTCTTTGGCCCTGACACCCTGAACTCTATCGAGCATACGTATTTTCCTGTCGACTCGGTATGATTTGATGATTGCTGGTGAGAGTTCGTTAATTAAGGATTTAGGAGGTCTTAGTATAACACATTATTAGCTTGTCGATGAGAACACAGGCTGAGTTGGTTACCGCGGACACGGTGAGAATGGGTTGGGTAGTCCCCTTTGCCCTTAAATTTCTCGCAAATTTATGTCACTCACTGAATGAGTAATTTGGTAGTTTCTGGGAATATGATATACAAATGAAAGCTAAATGAGTCGGGAAATTGGACGCTTCAGGTATGAAAGGTTTTGTGTATTTCTTTTAAAAAGACATTTGAGTGTGTATTTGCCCCATTAGTACGTAGCACGTAATATATGCATATATTATGTGAGAGTATCCACTTTCGGGTGATGTTGACCTTCATAGACTTGAATAGCAAAGAAGCGACAACTTTGACCCATTATAACTTTGTTAGTAGTGGTGCGATATTAGCCTAAATTACTACAAAACTCCGCTATGCTAGAATGAACTTAAGGGGGTGTTGCAGCTAATTAATGAAAATTGTGGTAATGTACTATTATTGACTTTATTTGAACAGATATCGGTATGGAGGGTATTTCGGAACCTAGGCAGCTTTTCGATCTTTCTCAGATATTTCGGTTGGATAGTTTCTGAGATGGTTCCGTTAAGGAAATGATCACTTTTGACCCCCCACACTCCCCACGTTTCCAACAAATGTCAAAACGTCGACCCGCTTGTAAAAGTATTAATCGAGGCCTTTCATTTGATGAAGAAAACATTTACACTCTCCTTTTGCGTGTATGGGGACTCCCCCCCCCCCCCCTTTAATTCGACCTAGAACCATGTAACTCACTGTATGCGTGAGCGTTCACAGTTCCCACCGTTCCACCAAATTTCGGGCGAATCGGTTCAAACGTCTCCGAGAAAAATGCGCCTGACGGATAGACAGACGGACAAATAGACAGACAGTAGATGGAGAAAACATGTCACCACGGTTCTTAATCGTATAACATCCGATGAAGTTCTGCAGTTTTCAGATGAAATGGCTAGTTACCGTGACATGCGGATACGGACTGTCCCTCCAAGCAGAAAAGGAGTCCTCTCGGCCGTCAGTGCACTGAAACTGATCAAAGAGAGTTTTTGTGCGCTAAATTTAAAATGATTCAGCATAGTTTCTTTTAAAACTTTAAAACTAACGCTTTTATAATTATATTTAGTTTAAGGACCCATCCGTACACATCTCCCAGTGCATAGTAATGCATGCATATAACAGATTCGCCGATCGTTTCCTCGTTCACATGAAGGGACGTGCTTGATCATGGATTTGGCAACTTTCCACAGGTGTATATGGCTGAAATATAAAAAAAAATTGTAAATAAAAAAGACATTGTAGTAAAAGGCTTGGAAAATTACCAGGCCAGCTTCACTACCAAAATAAGAATTGAACTTTTAAGATTTTTTCAGAGAAATGGATTCGAGGAAACTACAATGCAAACGCATCTGTTTTCGAAACTTTTAAAGAAATTTAGAACTGTAGAACCTCCATTGAGCCATCTGTAACCCGATAAAAGGTGACACAGAATGAAGGTGTGTCGGGTTGGTGAAATCGATTTTCTCTGCATAAATTGTAGAGCATCGAACCTTTTTTTACCTGTTAGTTTTTCACTTGAGCCTTATAAATTCGAACACAGGTATAAATATAAAAAGTTGGAAAACCAATCTGTCTAAACTTATTTGCTGTTTGGAATAAAAAGGATAATACTGTCTAGAGTGAGCACTGAAAGGCTTTCAAGTTATACACAGTTATATTTTGTTGTAAGTAGTGTGCTTTTTGTGTGTTCAGTGATTTTTAAATGGATCGTACGAAGGGAGATCGCTTTACCGTTCAACGTCATCATCATGAACGGCGCAACAACCGGTATCCGGTCTAGGCCTGCCTTAATAAGGAACTCCAGACATCCCGGTTTTGCGCCGAGGTCCACCAATTCGATATCCCTAAAAGCTGCCTGGCGTCCTGGCCCACGCCATCGCTCCATCTTAGGCAGGGTCTGCCTCGTCTTCTTTTTCTACCATAGATATTGCCCTTATAGACTCTCCGGGTGGGATCATCTTCATCCATACGGATTAAGTGACCCGCCCACCGTAACCTATTGAGCCGGATTTTATCCATAACCGGACGGTCATGGTATCGCTCATAGATTTCGTCATTGTGTAGGCTACGGAATCGTCCATCCTCATGTAGGGGGCCAAAAATTCTTCGGAGGATTCTTCTCTCGAACGCGGCCAAGAGTTCGCAATTTTTCTTGCTAAGAACCCAAGTTTCCGAGGAATACATGAAGACTAGCAAGATCATAGCCTTGTACAGTAAAAGCTTTGACCCTATGGTGAGACGTTTCGAGCGGAACAGTCTTTGTAAGCTGAAATAGGCTCTGTTGGCTGACAACAACCGTGCGCGGATTTCATCATCGTAGTTGTTATCGGTTGTGATTTTCGACCCTAGATAGGAGAAATTGTCAACGGTCTCAAAGTTGTATTCTCCTATCCTTATTCTTCTTCGTGTTTGTGTTTGACCAGTGCGATTTGATGTTGTTGGTTGATTCGTCTTCGGTGCTGACGTTGCCACCATATATTTTGTCTTGCCTTCATTGATGTGCAGTCCAAGATCTCGCGCCGCCTGCTCGATCTGGATGAAGACAGTTTGTACGTCTCGGGTGATTCTTCCCATGATGTCGATATCGTCAGCATAGGCCAGTAGTTGGGTGGACTTGAAGAGGATCGTACCTCTTGCATTCACCTCAGCATCACGGATCACTTTCTCGACGGCCAGGTTAAAGAGGACGCATGATCCCCTTGTCGTAGACGGTTGTTGCTGTCGATTGGTCTTGAGTGTGATCCTGCTGTTTTTATCTGGCCTCACACATTGGTCAGGGTCAGCCTAGTCAGTCTTATTAATTTCGCCGGGATACCGAATTCTCTCATGGCCGTGTAAAGTTTTACCCTGGCTATGCTATCATAGGCGGCTTTAAAGTCGATGAACAGATGATGCAACTGTTGTCTATATTCCAACAGTTTTTCCATCGCTTGCCGCAGAGAGAAAATCTGATCTGTTGCTGATTTGCCTGGAGTGAAGCCTCTTTGGTATGGGCCAATGATGTTCTAGGCGTATGGGGCTATCCGGCCTAGCAAGATAGCGGAGAATATCTTATAGATGGTACTCAGCAACGTGATACCTCTATAATTACTGTACTGTGTGATATCTCCTTTTTTATGTATGAGACAGATTATGCCTCGTTGCCAATCATCAGGCATTGATTCGCTGTCCCATACCTTGAGCACAAGTTGATGAACCGCTTGGTGTAACTGGTCGCTTCCATATTTAACCAATTCGGCTGTAATTCCATCGGCTCCTGCGACTTATGATTTTTTAGCCGATGAATTGCACGGACTCTTTCTCCTAAACTTGGTGGTGGCAGTATTTGTCCATCGTCTTCAGTTGGCGAGACCTCCAACTCGCCGATGTTCTGGTTGTTCAGTAGCTCATCAAAGTACTCAACCCATCGCTCTAATATGCCCATTCTGTCGGTAATCAGATTTCCCTCTTTGTCTCGGCAGGATGAGCATCGAGGTGTATAAGGCTTCATCCTGCTGACTTGTTGGTAAAACTTGCGCGCCTGGTGCGGTTGCTCCCTGTACTTTTCTAGTTCACAGACTTGTTGGTTCTCCCAGGCTTCCTTTTTCCTTCTGTGAAGTCGCTTCTCCGTTCGACGGAGTTCGTGATAAGTCTCTGCGCGTGCCCGCGTTCTTTGAGAATGCAACATTACTTGGTATGTGGCATTCTTCCGTTCCGTAGCTAGCTTATATTCATCGTCAAACCAGCCGTTTCGACTCCTTTTGCGGCTGGGGCCAAGTATATTTGTGGCCGTAGCCATGATAACGTTATTCAGGTGGTTGTGAAGATCATTTGTTGATGCTTTATCTCCAGGTCCTCTGTTGACTGCGGTTATTGCGGCATCCATTTCCCTGTTATAGGTGTCGCGGAGGGTTGTGTTGTGGATGGCTTCAGTGTTCACTCTCACGTGATTGTCAGAGGGGATTCTAGGTGGTATTGTTATTCGAGCTCGGAGCACCATGCCAACGAAATAGTGATCCGAGTCTATATTGGCCCCCCTATATGTTCTGACATTCATCAAGGCTGAGAGGTGGCGGCGTTCGATCAACACGTGGTCAATTTGGTTGAAAGTGGTCCCGTCTCGAGAGGCCCACGTATGTTTGTGGACCGCTTTCCGCGCAAACCAGGTACTTCCAACAACCATTTTGTGTGACCCTGCTAATTGAATAGTCCGCAGTCCGTTATCATTTGTTTTTTCGTGTAAGCTATGGGAGTCAACGTATCGCCTGCATACGGGATCCTTCCCTACTTGGCTGTTAAAATCCCCAAGTATGATTTTAATATCATATCTGGGACAGGCTTCGAGGGTTCGTTCTACTGCCTCGTAGAAGGTATCCTTCTCCGACTCTTCAGTCTCCTCTGTAGGGGCGTGAACGTTTATGAGGCTTATATTTTTAATCTTGCCTCGCAAGCGCAGAGTGCATAGCCGTTCGCTTATGTTTTCAAAGCCGATAATAGCGGGTTTCATTTTTTGACTGACTAAGAAACCTACTCCGAGCACATGGTTTACTGGATGACCGCTATAATATATGGTGTAGTGGCTCTTCTCCAGGAAACCGGTCCCTGTCCATCGCATCTCTTGCAACGCTGTTATATCAGTCCTATATTGGGACAGGGTATCGGCTAGCTGCTTATCAGTTTCATCTCTGTACAGGGAGCGCACGTTCTATGAGAAAATGCGCAAATCGTTGTTCCTTTGTCGTTGCCGGGTCCGTCGTTTTAAAATCCGTCCTATCCGAGGCTCCTATTGTGGCTTCGTAACAAGTTGTTTTCCGTGCAGGGTTGTCAGCCCTACCCAACCTCCAACCTGGAGGACCAGTTGGTACAATTTGTCCCGTTTTTAGGCGCGGGAGACTCGCCTTCATCCTTCTCCGTCTGCAGCTTTTCGTCAAGAAAGAGCTCCCAGCGGTCACCACGTGGTGGTGGAGATAGGGTTTGGTAGTAGAGCTGTTGGTGTTGGTTCAGCAGGCATTTCCCATGTTTTATGCTCCATCGTGGGTACCAATCCACGTTTCCACCTTTGTATATTGGATTTTGCTGGAATTTTCTCGGGTATTTCTGCAAACAATAGAATATACGTAGTAGTAAAAAAGGACATGTTGAGAAAAGAATGGGAACGCGGATTTGAAATGCAAAGAAGAATTACAAAGGCATTGGTGGAAAAGGGGCTGGAAAACTTACTGATAAGGTTATTAACGACCTCACCACATTTTTTGGGCTACCTATTCGTCGACACGCAAATTCGATAGAAGGAATGAAGCAATAAATTTGGGCAACTTTCTTCCATAAATATTCTACAGACGAAAATCCTCAGCATCAAAATTGTCCAGCAGGCGAGGACAGTTGGTGCAAATGGCGCAAAGCGGAAGCTAAAGGAGAACTGGATAGTTTCCATCACGAGAAGGCACCTTTGACTGAAGAAGTTCAAACAGTCAATCTACGAAGATTAGTTACGAGATGATCTCTTGAATAGATGTTTAGGAGCAGAGACCCAGAATAACAATGAGTCATGCATTGATCTGGACTTTCGCTCCTAAACACCTTTATTCTGGGGCCAAGGTAGTAAAAATAGGCACTTTATTTAATGAAGGATTCAATGGCATTTTCAAAATCAACCCTTCAATGGGATGTCAAGTTGGTCACATATGTCAGGTTTATGTCAACCGCCGTAATGAAGCGCGAATTTGGCGGTCCGAACGACGATCGACTGACCTCGCTAAAAGAGCGAGTATTGAAACCAGAGAGCAAGAATCGGCCTTACAAAACGTTTTTGAAGAAACGGAAGGTGCTCTATGGATCAGTTATAGCAGATTAATGGTGAGTTAAAATTTTGCTGTTGATAATCACATTTAAATTTTCAAATGCGTTTTTCTCGAAACAGCATCTTGAAAATCGGCTGCCACCATAGCTCAAAAACTATCCAACCAAATTCTTTGAAATTTTCACGACTTCTTTAATACATATTTCTACGGTCCACAAACTAGGATAATTGCAATCGGACGGGTCGCTTTTTTTATTAATAAAAAAAGCCGTAAAAAAACACCAAAATCCAAAAAATTAAGTCTAAAAGCCCCCCAAAAATTTACCTTTTAATATTTTCTAATTACCCTATTTTGCGGACCGTGGAATATTGTCCACATTAAAATGCCCTTTAGTTTTTTTCCTCAGATGAACACGGCGCCCTCCAGCGTGGCAACAGAAAAACACCTTTTTTTGGAGATGGGTGCATAAATTGACACGTATTCTGAAAACTAGCTACGATATTAAGCTGAAAAATTTATCACATATACTAGAGATATCAATAAACATATGATGAAAAATTCTACCTTTATCCAGTCCTCCAAAAAAATTTTTCAAAAAGTGGCAAAAAAACGGCCTTCACACGGGATGACTCCCTTAAATGGCTAAACTTAAGAAGTATAATTATTAGCTACTAAAGGAAATTATCTTCTAAATATATACTAATCTTTTGCTAAAAACTTAATCAAGGTATGGAGAATTAGCAGCACTCTTTTTGCTGATCATCAAGTCATCAAAGAATATTTGAATCAACACTCAATTTTTCAACAGTAGGTGGACCCTTCCCTGACTGAAGAACAAAGTGTAGATATCAGAAAAGCGTCATACGAAAGTCTCTAACCATAACTGGCTGCTGTTAGGGTTGGCCTATAGAACACAAGCTATTTAAAAGAGATTCAATATTTTTCTAACGAAGAATTCGGACAAGGAATACTGCAGACTTCAACCATTAAGGGTGTTTACTTTCCCCCGCAAAATCTAATACCGCCTACGCTAATTACATGCAGCACGGTGATATCCCGCTATTTTATTTAGCTTATAGTGTGCCTGCGCTCATCTGGAAATTTGAATGAAAATAGGGTTATCCCTCTGTAGAAGAAAAGCTTCATGATAGGGTATTCGACAGCCTTGAAATTATCACAACTGAAAGTGAGACGACTCCAAAGCGTTGCACTGTTCGAATGCACGCCGCGGTTGAGTACGAAAATTTTATTTAAGTTGCATAACTGCAGCCTCAAAGATCACTTTTTACGTATAAATGTATGTTATGTGGATACACTTCGGATCCATCCATCCGAGTGTAGTCAAGTGCCCAAAAGCAATCTGGCACGGTAGTCGCGAGTCCGCCGTTACTACCGAGGGCACTCAAGACACAGCACACGAATCGGGTAAATACCAGGTGAGTCGCCGCTGTTGGATGCAGTGGGGACCCATAAAAACTGAACTCCAGCTAAAGTGCTCGCTTAGTTCAAATTCAAATACGAGCGCCGGTTAATGATCCTCTGATTTACTTGCGCTTTTAAAAACGCACAAACTTCTTGCCAGTCGAATTCGTTTTTCACCTAGTTTTCACCTGAGACGGAGGAAAAGCCCGCCCGGAATGTGCCATTATTAATTGCTCGGTGTGCGAATCGCGGAATCTGATAGTAAATTGCGGACGGTTACAGTGAAACGGAAAGTTCGTCTTGGGCAATCAACCCGTTAGAAATGAGAGCACCAATTATACTATTCGTTGCACAATGCCTCAGTGCCGTGGGAGGACAGAATGTAAAGTTCAGTGGCATCCTGCAAGGACCTGGTCGACCAGGACATGCAGCTTATGGATATCACCTCCAAGTGCGAGGAACACATGCTCATGATTCGCAATGGATTACGCGACCGTGAGATTTGGGCTCTTAAAAGTAAGTAAAGGCACAATGCTGCCACCATATTTCCACGGTTTTTTTATCTTAACAATGTAATATACGATCCAGCATGACATGTAAAAGTTGTTACAAGTATAAGATTTTGAAATCGTTAGCATCCATGCCAGCGAACCACCACAATACCAACGAATTTCTTGGCTTGCAATGGTTCATTACTGAACTTGCATTATATCACGCTACCAGACTATTGTATAACACTTTTTTATTCCACGAAATTTCAATGGAATTCGATTGGAGCTGCGGATGGTAGAAGTGATAGAAGTCTCCGTAGATACAACCCAGTTGCAGTTTTTAATATTTGAAACTCGCACAACCATTGAATCTTCGTTTATAATACTATTCTAGTAAAGAAGCCATCGGTCGCTGTCATTTAGAAAGAGAATTGGTTTAGTTTTTCAAGTTAAATTCATCACCACTTATTCATTGATAAAGGAACTATACCAAAACCAGATTACGAAAGGGTTATGTGTCCAATGACAAGAAAACAGAGTTTTTGTCGCTATAACATAGAAAGCACACCTTGAAAAAGATAGAAACTTAGGTTTAGTAGGATCAAATTCAAAAATTCAACTATAAAATAGAGAAGATAGAATATCACTATCACTGAATTGTGAAGAGATAATGACGATTGACGACAAATAATAATATAATAATAAGCACGAAAACTTAGATATATATGTAATATGTGAAAGTGAATAAACTATCAACTGTGAAAGTCAATAAACTATCAACTGCCAAAAGTGTCATCGAAAATCAGCAGAAAGTTAGGACAATGTGTTATTCCTCCTTGAAATGCTAATTGTCATTTTTTCCGCGGCGATTTCTCTCGGATCTAGTGCAACTTTTTAGGTGGATAACCGATATGACCAATAAATGTTATTACAAGAATTCAACTTAGACTTTTGTATCATATATTTTCCATACACTGTCGTCCATCCTTAGTTTTAAGCTAGGAAACACAAATTGAAAAACAACATTTTTATTAGTAAATATGGATTTCACAATTAAAAAGATAATTTTTTTTTTCTAATTGATGGAAGCTGAAATCTTAGAAAGGAGTTTTTGGGTTAAGTTGCAACAGTTTGTGCGATTCAAACGCTTTTAAACTTCTCCCCACTTTTATGTTTATATGGCCGCGGAATCATCTTGCTATTCCCTTAGAGATAAAATGTTAGAACAACATCGAATTAAATGTCGGGTATATTCAATGTTTATACACTACGTGCTAATATATATAAATAGAACCATCGTGCACCCAAATGTTCTTACATAAACAATCAACGACAACCTTTTATACCTGAAGGGCTGAGCTTCCGGTTTCCCGACTTGTTAGGTATACCGGATTAATATCGGAGGATCCATCTGAAAAGAAGAAACCAAGAGTGATTCAAGGTTGAATTAATTGCTTATTGTAAAAAATCTTGGCTTTTGGTGAGGAAGGATCGATTTGCATAGTTTAGAGACTTATCGTGTGAGGGCTATTATTACACCGAAGTAAATAATTTGATCCATTGGTGGATGAGAGAAGTACGAATTTCGGATATAGGAATGCCATCTTAATTTTTCTTTAGAGCATTGTTTGATATTTTAAATATTTAAATATGACTCTGAAGATGTTTCCTAAGCGCTTTGTTTCTTATTGTCTTCTTGTGTTCCGAATACTTTTATATGCGCGATTAAGTTACACTACTTTGCGAGTTATTTAATCACAATCAGAAAAAAAGTGCCGTAACCAAACCTAAGTGCATCGCGAAACCAAAAGTGGTGATCCAGTTCGGTGGTGCACATATGGTGCAAAACTGGAGGGCATGTGCGGATAGGCATGTTAATGAATTGTTAATTTCTCCTCCAATGGAAAAAGAAAGCAATTCACAGAGCGTATCCGAAGAAAATTATTTTTTTCAGAATATGATCATGTTAGGTATAAAATGAAATAAAATGTGTCCCAAAAAGTGAAATACATCATGAAAACATTCAAATTCGTAAATATTTCTCATTTTATATCTGCTCAAATAGTATATTATTTTATTTAAGGAATTTCCCCAAAAGCTGCTTTAGGTTCCCGCAAGTGGAAATTGACCTTGAGTATAATTGATAATGTACTGAAAAGTTTAAAGAAAATTAGTCAATATTTAATATTTCGTGACATATATCCGTATATCCGTACCACATTAGGGTGAATACATATATACATATATATATAGTAACATGGGGCTGCAAGAGAATATCCTATTTTTCATTTTTTTCTGAGTTGTCGCAATCTTGGCACATGCCGGATTTTACCTAATAGTAGCACTAAATGCCATGCATTTAGGCTCAGACGATCCAACCTACTTAAAAGATGAAGTGACTGTAGGAGTAGTGGCCAGTGCGAGGTTAATGAGAGAATTCGGCGAGAGCTCCCGCAGCATCGAACACGAATACAGAATGTTTTTCTGCATGGTTTGAACCAGACTGTGTGAGAGTAACAGGATATCAAGGGAAGCCGTGAGGATTTAGGCACAATACCTGTAGCTGACAATGTTATGGGAACTACAACCACCTTGCCGAGATGTTAAATTTCTTTAATTTCCCAAGCCACTGGCGTATAGTTCCCCTTTTTCTTCACGTATTTCCGTTCAAAGTTGCTATTATAGCGAACAACGAAAGCAAGAATATACGCGACGCGACCTGTCTTGTGAGGTAATTCTTCATCAACAGCAATATTCCGAATGCATAAGCCAGCGGATAGCGAATACATTCAATGCGCTTATTTTATTCTTGCCCAAGAGATGTCGCTTTCAGTATCAGCTTTACATGTCTCAGCTTCAGATCACCAACCCGAGCACAGGTTCCTTGCAGTATTCCTAGGTATTTGTAGAAATCTGTCTCGGTCATAGTTTAGATGTGGAGGTCACCAATGCCATATCTAGTATGCGGCTCATGATGTGGGTGGCTTGGATTTAACACTTGTCTAATCCAAATTCCATCCGTATGTCACGGCTGAACATGTTCACTATTCGTAACCAACTTCTCAAGTGGTCACCAGCACCAGAACACAGCCTTATATTATTTAAGTTCATCAAGTGTGTTACCTCTCACTTAGCATTTAGGCTATACCTTATTGCGAAACCATGCCCTCTAGCATCATTCAGTAGCCATGAATACCAAAGGGCACTCAACAAATCTCCCTGGAAGATGCTTCCAGGTATATGGGTTGGCTCTAAGGTATTGGTACTCTCAGATGAACGCAGTGATAAGGTGATATGCCACCCTTCCATGATTGTCGCCAAAAGCTTTATTAGTTTGGGATCAATGGCTTCTAGTTGCTTGTCCGACAACTACAGAATCGATAATGAACTGCCCATGTCCACCTCGGCAGCCCTTCTTCTTGGAGAGAGTTTTGTTGGTCTCGAGTTTCACATTGATCTTTCCAATAATGGTGGACGCTATGAATTTGTGGTGGGTTCATAAATAAGTGAATAAGTCTTCTGTGTGCGGGGTCCTGGACGGTGCGCCACGATCCCGTCGAACCGCCCTACGAACAGCGTTAGGCTGTCCATTCCAGAAGCCCAACCCCATCGCCAAGTCAGATGGCGTTCGCCAGTTATCCGTACTGGAACTTAAGTTCCTCCTACTCCTCATTTTTGGATTTGCATTTTATATCTATCCTAAAAATGCAGTACCTGAGTCAAATGAAGGTAATAATCTCGGACGAGCGAATTGCTGACCACATTGCCTCCTAGAGTGCACTGTAGTGTATAACTACGGTCTTGAATGAAGTGTTCTAACACACTTCAAGGCGGTTACGGTGAACTTTAATTTTTTTAATTATTTTTGCATCAGTATTAGTTACTCACAGCATCCATATATGCATATACGTACGAAATTGGTCGCCAGCGTGGAATTTATTTGAGTACATCCGGGATTTGTAGGTTTTACAGAAGTTTAAAACCGAATTCAAAATTTTCCTAACTAATTTCGAATCTTTCCAAATTAACTTCAGACTCTTTCAAATCTATTCCTGAGTTTTCCATTTCAAATTCAGATTTCTACATTCCAAAACCCACGTATTTTCCATTTAAAATTCTGAATTTTTCCAATATTTTACTATAGAGTTTGATACAAACCTTTTTCCACTGAGTAAGCATCGAGTTGAACCAATATATTCGGTCTGAAAATATAATGGCCCAGTGGCTTTTCTCAGTCCTTTTCTCGATTCAACCCTGAAATTGTATCCGCAACCTCGAATAACTTTTAAGCAGTTACGGGGGCTAGCAACGCGACAACTTAAACTTCTCCCAAGTCCTTAAACCGAAAAATAATTGACATTATGGCGTAATAGAAATAGAAGAAAGTTGGTTTCCAAGCAATTATTTTATTTTTTCGCCTCTGTGTAAAATGCATGAACTTTTCATGTCGGAATCATACTACTTGAATATAGCCTATGTTAATACATACCCTACCCAGCTAAGTTGCTCCTCCTTCGGAGTACGGGCCTTCGTCGCAGTATGTACTCCGAAAAACCCCGGTTACTTCTTGCTGTAAGCAGAACACCCACCATATGATGACTAGTTAATTTTTAGAAACCTTCAGCCGTTTTCAAATTCAATATCATAATTGAATACTTTTTTGGAATATCAGATAGTAAACTATACAACTTCTTTTTTCGGGCAAATCACTGGCCCCTAAATTTTAGCGATTGCACATAATGTCGAAAATGTCTTTCCATTTTTTTCTCACTAATTGCAGAATTTTAGCAAAATATTGAAACCCACTAAGGAATTGTCACTCTATTTGATCCCCACCAGCTTGGTAAAAAACATAACTAAAAAACTCGACACCTTAAATGCTTTCCAAGGACGAAATTCCCTTCGATTTCTATTCTTCACACAGAACCCAATTCAAAGAAACTTCCTAAAAACCCTGGAAAATGCCACTCTAATTTAACACTATTTTCAATTGAATCCAGTCTTCTACCGTCAGCTACTTGTCAGTTCACCATCTGGAAACACGAACACCTTAATATTGCTTCTCCCTAAATTTTGGTGTTGAGGTGTTCACTACGCTTCGAAAACCTGTTCTTGTCTTGCGACAGCAGCACATTTGTCCAGAAAACACTAAATGTCGACCATTCCTTGAATATCCAATGAACTTGGATGATTGAAAACAATAATGCATGCGCGGATCCTTCTTCAGACGCACCTCTGTATATAAGTCGCAAACCTACGACTAGGAGTTTTCGACTTTAACAACAATCCCATAGTATCAGCGGTTCAGAGGTTTTCCACCAACATAATCATCAGACCTATGATTGGGGTATGCAATGCAACAGAAGAGCGAAAGGAAATTTTCATGATCATTTTGGCACGCATGGCTATATTCTGATAAAAAGAAAATCTACACACTTCTTTCATATGCATGTAGAGCCTGCCTTAAGCTTGCTTACAAAATCGTATACCTAAAAGCGACCAAACCCAACCAATTTTCTGACAAAAGTTCCAGGCGAGTAAATTGGTTGTGACAAAGACACAAACATTGAATTGATTTCAATGAAGTTTTGTTTTATACAAGTTGACAAGCCCGAAAAATCTGTAGGGGCAATTTATAATAGGAAAAAGAAGGCAGTCCAGCTCGCGCCTCAGATAAAACGATAGCGTAGACCAGTAGGAAAACAGCTATTAGGGATAGCCAACTTTATTCAAAACTGGGATGATGCAGCACGGCCTCAAATTTAACCTTGAATGAAATCGAATTTTCCCTATTATGCTTTTGAAACTGGCACTATCTCTGACAGTAGCAGTGACCTGCCCAGAACTGAGCGATTCTAATATCTCGTATTAATACTATCAGCCAATAGAAAATTACGTTGTGAAATTGCCTCATCAGCGCAAGTAGAGTTCCAACAATGCACCAACAGACGGCTGAAATCGAAAATTTCCCGCAATATCGTCCGCCCTGTAGCCCTCTATTGCTAAGAGTTGGCTGAGTAGAATAGGTAATGAAAGGTGCCTCGTGGTAATCATCATCATCATCAACGGCGCAACAACCGGTATCCGGTCTAGGCCTGCCTCAATAAGGAACTCCAGACATCCCGGTTTTGCGCCGAGGTCCACCAATTCGATATTCCCTAAAAGCTGTCTGGCGTCCTGACCTACGCCATCAGCTCCATCTTAGGTAGGGTCTGCCTCGTCTTCTTTTTCTACCATAGATATTGCCCTTATAGACTTTTCCGGGCTGGATCATTCTCATCCATACGGATTAAGTGACCCGTCCACCGTAACCTATTGAGCCGGATTTTATCCACAAGCAGACGGTCATGCTATCGGCTCATAGATTTTCGTCATTGTGTAGGCTATGGAATCTTCCATCCTCATGTAGGGGGCAAAAATTCTACGGAGGATTTCTTCTCTCGAACGCGGCCAAGAGTTCGCAATTTTTGTTGCTAAGAACCCAAGTTTCCGAGGAATACATGAGGACTGGCAAGATCATTGTCTTGTACAGTAAGAATTTTGACCCTATGGTGAGACGTTTCGAAGCGGAACAGTCTTTGTAAGCTGAAGCTGCCTGGATTTCATCATCGTAGCTGTTACCGGTTGCGGTAATGGAGACGAAAATGTTGGGTTGCATGAATGGAGTAACACCCACCCATGATGACATCCGAAGGGACAACATCCATGATCGACTTGGGGTTGCATCGATCGTCAACAAATTGCAAAAGAGATGAAAAATCCTGAAAACGATGATGCGTGTGAGTAAAATATAAGCCTTAAATTACGTCCCATTTCGTTATCTTCACAAATAAAATTCTGTAACCAATTTTTTTGTATGTTTTAAAAGTTTTTAGAACTACATCCTACATCCAAAGTTCGCGCAGAAAACTCTATGGTATAGAGCACTACATTGGCTTGGTAAAAATCTTACTATCTTTAGCAAAATTATTGCAGGTCATATTCTACTTTTTCATATGTGCCAAAGTTCTGGTATCAGATACCATGGTCTTATGGGCACGTAAACGTATGAGGTGCCTTATGCTATGGTATACTTCAGCTCTGCCAGTAAGCCAAGTACTGTTCAATACAACTTAGTTGGGAGTACGAAAACGACGGTTTGGAGTGTTGACAAACGGTACTTATCGGACGGACTATAAAGGTTTGGAAGCACTTCTTTAGTCAGTAAAGAAAGTAAGACCCGTTTTTATCGGTTTTTATAGTAATGAACGAAATACTATGCATTTCGGGCGATCGAGGCCAACTCCATAATATAAGCCTCATGGAAACTCATGCTTCTACTGATGCCTCTGCCTTGATGACAAGCGTGGTCCTTTTAAATTGTTACGTTGTCGGCGTCTGCCCCATGCCACTTGAGTACTTAAAATAGTAAGCAATATAGGGAAGAATCCCGTACTGGGGCGATATCTTGGCATCCCAAGCCTGCATGACATAACCAGTGATGATGGATTATAATCTGTCTAGTTAGTATAGTGTGATCAGAAATGGTTATTAAAAAAATCTGCTTTACGAACAAAAAAATATTTAATAATGACGGATCTACAGTTGTTTCCCAGGGGGCCTTTTTAAGGTTTTGTGTGAAACAAACCATTATTAAAACCGATTCAATATCTGTTTGTCCCTCTACCACACCCGATTTACTCGGAAACGGCTGTACAACTATCTTATATATAAAAATCAATTGCTGTTCGTTAGTCTCGCTAAAACTCGAGAACGGCTGAACGGATTTATCTTATCTTGATTTTGAAATGTCCGTGGAGGTCTAGGGAAGGTTTAAAAGGTGAGAAAAATTCGAATAATTGCCGGTAAAACCCTAAAAACAGCACTTTTCTTCTCCCCATATAAACGTTTTTTTCTAAATAAAATTTAGAGTCAATTTGAACTTTATTGATATTCCGGTGGTCCGGATAACTCAGTGGTTAGAGCACTAGGCTGTCATACGGAAGATTGCGGTTCAAATCTCACTGGTGGCAGTGAAATTTGTATCGTGATTTGACGTCGGATACCAGTCGACTCAGCTGTGAATGAGTACCTGAGTGAAATCAGGGTAATAATCTCGGGCGACGCAATGCTGACCACATTGCCTCCTAGTGTACCGTTACGGTCTTGAATGAAGTTCTCTAACACACTTCAAGGCCCTGATCCAATATGGATTATTGCGCCAACGATTATTATTATTATTATTATAATAAAGTTCAATCACTCACTGTGTTCATCGGACCTCATATTACAGCTATGAAACGGACAAATTTTTTAACGCAACTAGAAATATTTGACAACCAAATGACAATCTTTTATTTCTAAAAAGACAAAAGACATCAAATGTTTCGCAGCTCAGAACATGTTGTATTGGAAAATAGAATTTCTGTTTTAGTATTTTTGTTTCTCACCGTTTAAACCTCTGAATTTCCGTAAATATTTCAAGACCAAACTAGACTACTTAGACCTAGACCTAGACTAGATATTAAGTTTTGTTACAAATTAAATTTCTGAACGCAAAGATAATATTTGACATTAGATTTGACAACCAACTAATATGTCAATCCATCCTGTTGCACTTTAGAACACGGAAAGAAGTATTACAATTGCGTAACGATAGCTATGAGTGCGCGAGAACTTTCTTTACTTTGGCGATCCTTTGTGATAGTGACATTCCAGATAATGTCTGTTTTTTTTTATATTTTGTGATTGTGACACTTTACTGCTAAGTGAGCGAAACATTTTCTCACTTTCATTATTTACAATTTACGATGCCAAGGAGAAGATGACCTGACTTAGGTCGTCGCAGTCAATCAAATGTGCAAAGAGCTACCTCACGTGCTAACCGCACTGATGACTGAGAGAGAGACAGATCAAGAAAATAGTCGTATTGCTATGTCAGAATTGCGTTATTTAGTGAGTGATAATGAAGTAGATAGGCTTAGAATGCAACGAGTTCGTGCACATCAAACACAACAACAGCAATCACGACAGAATGAAATTGATCGAATCCGCAGACGGAATGCTTCACAATATGCTTTTTCATTAAATACGGATTCGTTTTGTTTGTTTTAAAATTATTTTATACAAAAGTTTAGGTCTTTTATTTATCGATGGAGGCAGTACGAAGTCTGTCGGGTCAGCTAGTTATTTATAAAGTTGTTGATGGTCAAGGTTTGCTATTTCACGTGTATTCATGGTATTCGAAAATGTATATGCCGTCATCATCACATAATGTGAACTCATTTAACGAGGACCACAGGGAAACAAACATCTTAGTTTTCCTTTTTCGTCTAATATTAAGTCGAAGATTGGAAAGGTTTGTGGAGAGATTACTATTATCAGCAAAGTTACCGTAGGTCACAAGTATCCCTTTCACAAAAATTTACTGGATATTAACATCTATTGGGTTGGGGGAAAATAAATGTCGTATTTTGTCAATAGATGGCGACACTTAAACATATCTTGTGTTGTACTTATCGCATCGGATCATACTATACGGCGAAGACGATAATCTGTGCTACAAGTGTCTCTTTGACAGTGTCGTGATCGTACGTTTCAGTCTCAAGTTATAGCGCGTCAAATATGGAGTCCACTAAGCAAGAAATTCGTCATATTTTACGTTTTTACTACCTGAGAGGTGAAAATGCAATGAAGGCGGCCGAAAAAAAATTGTGAAGTTTATGTTTAGATGCAGTAATGATTCACACAGCACAGCGTTGGTTCGATCGATTTCGTTCTGGTGTAGTGGATGTCGAAAATAGACCCCGTACTGGTAGGCCAATCGTCGTAGAAACCAAAAAAATCGTCGAAATCATCCAAGTAGACCGACATGTGAGCATTCGTTCGATTGGCCAGGAACTGGGTATAGACCATAAAATCGTTTGGAAACATTTGCAGAAGATTGGATTCCAAAAAAAACTGGATGTTTGAGTGCCACACGAGTTGACCCGAGAAAATCTCTTGGACCGAATCAACGCCTCCGATGCACTGCTGAAACGGAACAAATTCGACCCATTTTTGAAACGGATGGTGACTCGTGATGAAAAGTGGATCACGTATGACAACCTCAAGCAAAAAGGATCGAGGTCGAAGTGCGGCGAGCCGGCCCAAACCATCGCCAAGCCCGGATTGACGTCCAGGAAGGTTTTGCTGTGTGTTTGGTGGAATTGGAAGGGAATTATCCACTATGAGCTGCTCAACTATGGCCAGACCCTCAATTTGGTCCTTTACTGTGAGCAACTCGACCGTTTGAAGCAGGCGATTGGGGAGAAGCAGCCAGAATTGGTCAATAGGAATGGTGTTGTGTTTCACCAGGACACGCTTGGCCTCACACATTTTTGATGACCCGCCAGAAGCTACGGGAGCTCGGATGGGATGTCCTATCGCACTCACCGTATAGTTCGGGCCTGACACCAAGTGATTACCATCTCTTCTGGTCCATGCAAAACGCTCTTGGTGCTACTAAGTTGGCCACAAAGAATGCTTGCGAAAACCAGCTGTCTGATTCTTTTCAAATAAGGAGGGGGTTTTACAAGGGGGATAATGAAGTCGCGGCGTTATTTCATTCGGATAATTCCACGTATGTTAAATAGAGCGTCAAATTTCGATCACAAATACGACATTTCTTTTTCCCCAAACCAATTTTTATAGAAACTTAGTATCACATTGAAATGAAGCCCAAAATATTGAGTGAATATCAAAACGATTGCAAGATATTTTGCATAAAAATTACATAAAACAGTTCACACCTGAATCACCAAGTTTCCTTTTTTGACTTGTCATTAAGTTCGCCTGGCACATTTACTTAAAGTATCCCTCCAAGGAAATAAACGGCCTTCATCATTTATCCTTCACCGTCTAGAGTAAGTTAAAGCAAAAATATCTTTGCGACCCGACATAGAATCAAAACCTATTCACACCGGTCCCTGGGGGGATATGCTGCCGGTAAGCTACCCGCCCCGCTGAACGAATTATTCTTTGCAGTGTAGTCTTTGTGGTAGTCGCACTTTTCACTGCCTGTCTGTCTGTCATAAGCATTTTTCCAGGAAATGGTTATACCGATTGACAGCGAATTTCGTGAGAACGTGGGAACGTGAATGCTCACGCATACAGTGAGTCACATCGTTCTACATTGAACCTTATGCAAAAGGGAGGTATGGGGAAATATCTCGCTTACTACTTTTCAAAACTGGTCTCAGTTTTGACATTTAATTCACCAGGTGGAGGTTAATAAGTTGTCATTTTATTATTCACCCATTCCCCGAATCTACTCAACCTAAAAATCGGAAAGCTACCACTATATAATACCTAGGCTCCTAAATGCCCTCCATGCCGATGTCTGTTCAAATAAAGTTAAATTTAAAAATTAAAATGTTAAAATTCTGAGATTAAAAGTCAGTATTATATATCATGTACTAGGTACTAATGGGGCAAATGTCCATTCGAATGTTTTTATAAGAGAAATACACAAAACCTTTCATATCTGAAGTATCCAACTTCCGGACTTGTTTCAATGTTAATCTGAGGATCTACTCCACCGACAACCGACAGTAAATCCCATTGCCATACAAATCACGAACGGTGTAGAGATCAAATATCAGTTGCCAACTGCTTGGATAATCACTTTCCTAATGTATGGGAGCGATTGTAAAGTAAAATCGATCCTGTTAAGGGGATCATCCCGTGTGTCGGATCCGCGGAATTGATTTTTTTTTGGCATCAATTGTATCTGGATATAGTGTAGAATATATGGGCAAAGAGATTTTTGATATTCTAAATCGTTTGGAAATTATAATGTTTAACACGCGATAAGTCATGCCAGATTTATGTTGATCGCCGTAATAAAGCTCGTATTTATCGGCCCGAATGAAAATTCTTGTCCTTTTTTTCGAATGCCTTCGCTAAAAGGACAAGAATTGAAGCCGAGGCTGTGCATGTGTTCCCTCAAGAAACCTAAGGTTTATGGACTAGGTATAGCAGATTATGGTTAAAAATCGCATTCTACATGTTAAGTGCATTTTTCTCGAAACTGCGTGTTGAAAATCGGCTGCCACCATAGCCCAGAATCTATCTAACGAAATTCTTTAAAATTTTCATTTTATTCAGAGCGAACTAGGATAACTGCGATTCAAACACCAAAGTTCACTAAAAAAGTTTAACACGGCACCAAAAATTTAGCTTTCAATATCTTTTAATAATCCTAGTTTGCGGACTGTAGTTAAGTCTATACATTAAAATGCCGTTTACTTTTTTTCTTTGAGATCATCGAGGCGCCCTCTAGCGTTGCAGTAGAAAAACACCTTTTTTGGAGATGGATGTTTAAATTGCTCTGTATTTCCATAACGAACTATGTGTGTGTGTGTGTCTGTATGGTGAGGGAGAAGCTACAGCTTCTGAGCACTCAGGCCGTGTTGGCCCATTGCACTCGCCTCCCCCGTCTAACGGAATATTCCGGATTCGTTAACGTATCGCAGGATTTCCGTTAGTGGATGTGATGCTACCCGTCGCAAATGGAGGACCTCGGCACCAAAGATCTGATGCCTGATGCGTCCATAGGCGGGGCGTTCACATAGGAAATGCTCCGTGGATTCCGCTTCCTCATTACAGGAGGGACACGTATCATCTTGAGCAATTCCTATTCTGAACATATGCCCAGCTAGTGAATTATGGCCTGTCAGAATGCCCACAATACACCTGCAAGTCCTCCTGCTTTTCGACAGGATAAACTTTGCGGTACGTATGTTGGGTTCTGGCAGGAAAAGTTTGGTGTGTCCAGCAGCATTTAAGCTCTGCCACCTGTCGTTATGGGAAACATGTTCCCAGTTTTTGAAAACAGATTTAGCCAATGCTACTGATACCCCAATTGCTGGCTCCGGTCCCGGCATAGGGGAGATTGACCCCTCTTTCGCTAAAGCGTCCGAGATTTCATTTCCCTCTATGCCACAGTGACCAGGTACCCAGAGTAGTTCCACCGTATTGAATCTAGACATAGAGTTCAAACGGTTTCTGCATTCCTGAACGATTTTCGAGGTGATCAAAGGACTGCTCAATGCCCTCAGTGCAGCTTGACTGTCACTGCAGATTGCGATGCGCCTGCCCTTCAACCGCTCGTCAATCACCCAGTTTGCCACCCTTAGGATCGCATAAACTTCGGCTTGAAAAACCGTGGCATATTGTCCCTAAGGAAAAGCCCACTTCTCGTTTTTATTCGAGAGGTGGACTCCGGCTCCAGAACCCTCTTCTGTTTTTGAGCCATCGGTGTAGAAGAATTCCGTATATCCCGCCACGCATTCCTCTGGGTCTTCCCAGTCCTCTCTACGCTTCAGGGTAACTACATATCTTCTACCAAACAGATGTATGGGGACACGAGAATCGGAAGGCATTGTAAGAATTGGATTTAGTCCTCCCAGTAACTCTTCCAATACTCTGTGCCCCCCACATCCGTTGCTGCTCTCATTGCAGTGCTTTGAATAAATATATCCAGGGGCTGCAAATTGAGTAGTGCATTCAGAACTGCGCCGGATGTCGTGCTCATGGCACCAGTGATACCCAGACAAACAGTTCTTTGCAGTGCGTCTAGTTTACGGTGAAAACCTTTTTGTCTCACCTTAACCCACCACACTACGGATGCATATACGAACATCGGCCTAATGATGGCAACGTATATCCGAAATACCACATGAGGCCTGAGTTCCCATGTCAAGGCAAAGGTCCGTCTGCACAGCCCATAAGCTGTGAGAGCTCGTTTCATCTTTACCTCTACATGTTTGTTCCAAAGAAGTTTTTTATCTAGAGTGACCCCCAGATATTTCACTTCTTCGGAGAGTTGAAGGGTAGTACCCCTCATCTCAGGGAGACAAAGTCCATCCAGTTTTCTCCTTTTTGTGAATAAAACCATTGTGGTTTAATTTGGATTAAGTGACAAACCATGTCTAAGGCACCAGCTGTCTATCAAATCAACGGCACGCTGTATGTTCCTACACACCGTTCCAAGATCCCGATCAACAGCAAGTACAGGCACGTTATCATGTATTGTATTGTATTGTATTGGCAAATTTTGCAGTTCGCAAAGCAGTGAGTGAATCAGCATACTCCACAGAAGTGGCCAAAGCACACCTCCTTGGAGCAGCCCTTCGTTGCTTCTGCAGTCAGGTAGCGATCGACACCTACCTCAGCACACAGCAATCTCTGCGTTAGCATAGCATGGATCCACTTAATTAAAGCATCATCAACACCATGCGCTCTGGCGGCATCACAAAGTTTTTGAAAAGGCAAAGTCAAAAGCCCCTTCAATGTCCACGAACACCCCCATCGCGTACTCACCATTCAAAGTTGCATCCTCTATCTTTGTGACCAAAGAATGAAGAGTAGACTCACAGGACTTTCCACGTTGGTAAGCATGTTGGTTCTCACTAAGTGGGTGTGACCTAAGCGCGTTTCCACGAATGTGACGCTCCACCAGTCTCTCCAAACCTTTCAGCAAGAATGAAGTCAAACTGATCTGTCTGAAGTTCTTTGGATTAGAATAGTCATCTTTCCCAGGTTTCGGTATGAAAACTACCCTAACCTGTTGCCAAGAAGAAGGCACGTAGCCCAGAGCAAGACATCCTCGAAAAATATTTCTTAGAGGTCGCTCTAAATGCTCCATACCCTCCTTTAGCATTGCCGGATAGATGCCATCCATGCCAGGTGCTTTGAAACATTCAAAGGACAGTATGGCAGCTCTCACCTTTTCATGGGTAACAACCGCTTTCGCAGTGTTCCAGTTCCCCTTGCAACGCTAGCGTGTTGAAGGGGTTGCAAGAACCGTCAACTCTCCCCCTACCACTTCTCTCACCCGTTCTCCCGGGTGGTGTACTTCCAGGAGGGTCTGTACTGAGTCCAGTCTGGAGCTCGTGAAAGTACCGTCGGGTTTTCTAAGAGAATCCAACTTGGCCGACTCATCTTTTTTGAGGACTCTGCACAGCCTTGAAGTCTCCCTTTCGCCTTCCAGTTCCTCACAGTACGCTCTAAAGGAGTCTCGTTTCGAGCACCTCACGAGCCTCTTAAATTCACATTGTGAGTTCCTGAAATTTAACCAGTTTTCGTCCTTATTACTTTTGCAAGCACAGTTCAGAAGTCGCCTGGTGGATTTCCTGAGTTTTTGCAGTTCTCGGTTCCACCAAGGAACCGTTTTACCGCTTTGGCCTCAGGAAATAGGACAAGACTCTTCATAGCAATCTAAAAGTGTGCAGTTCAGAGTTTTCAATTCATCTTCCAGCACTAAAGAAGTCCTTAGTCGCCTGGGAACTGTACTTTATTGCCAAGAAGTTCATTGAACTTTGCCCAATCCGTTTTCTTAGGGTTCCGTCTTTGTACTGCAGACTGTTCGCCCGCAATAGTCAGATTGAATTCTAGATATCGGTGATCTGACAGTGAGACCCCGTCTAGCACTCGCCAGTGTGTAATCAACTCTAACAATTTTGGGGTACAGATTGTTAGGTCAATTACTTCGCTTCTTCTTGGTCCCACGAACGTAGGGGCACACCCTACGTTTGCAGTCATAAGATCAGCTGAAGTGGTGAAATCAAATAGCTTCTCTCCTCTTGGATTGCATTTGCTACTGCCCCAACAAATATGTTGAGCATTCGCATCGCAACCTATTAAGAGTTCGAGACTACTTGATTCTGCATACGCCACCAGATCCCTAAGCTTTGGCATGCTGCAGGTTGATTTGACCAATCTTTATGTTTTTCGACATAAACTTAGTCTATTGTCGTTGACAGAAGAGTCTGGTGCATCCAGTGTGGATCTTACCGGGGTTTCCAGTTTATCCCCACCTTCCGCCGGAGATTCCGCTTCCTTGTGTCCGATTTCTCTGGGCGTTACCGCGCCTAGTGGTACAGCCACGTCCATGTCCTCATTCCCAAGGTGCTTCATCTTCCTTCGCAGTGCTCTCTTCTGCCGTCGGCTTCGGGCCTTTCCAGGTTCACGGTGTCCGCGCCGCTTGGATCCATTTCCACACACCGGCGTTAAACCAGTAGCGTCCACGTCACCAGCTTCCCGTTCTTCCGCTCTTCCTGGTAAGGATGAAGGAGAAGGTTCTGACAAGCAGAATTCAGCCGTAGTCGGATTTCCAGTTTCTCCCAATTTGAAAGTTTGCGCACTTTCCTTTCTGGCTAACTTCGCCGTAGGCACCAAGTGCAAACTTTCCACTGAGCCGGAAAGCATACCTTCTACGGATTGATCTGTAGACGAATATGAATGTGGTGAGGCCTCCAAAATCCGCGCCTCGGCCGCGACATGATTGCTTATGGTCGCGGGTGGATTCGAAGTCTGTGACTTCTTATCACTTGGAGAGATTAAATCCATCGTTTCCATATTCATATTTTTGGACACCCTTAGTATAGTAGTAAACTACTACAGGCTCCCCCACCACGACAAGGTGGTATCCGAGGGGGGAGAACGAACTATGTAATCGAGCTGAAAAAATTACTGCACACACTCAATATATTAGTAAATCTATGGTGAAAAAAACCTATTTGTATCTTTATCCACTCCGTTACAAAAAAAATCTAAAAAAGCCAAAAAACGACCTTCATACGGGATGACCCCCTTAATATCCACAACCATCAATATAAAAGCTCTACCCTAGAGAAATTCAACAATATCTAAGCAAAATATCTTGTCGGTTATAGCGAAACTAAAAGGTGGGTCAGGGTGCGGTTGGGATAAAAGAACTGTTGGCACTCCAAACAACTTTAAAAAGACCCTAAAACACCTCTAATATAGTATATTTAATGAGTAGTAGCACACAATAAGGAATATGTACCGATGAGCGGCGATAATCACAAACTTAGTTAAATCAAGACTTTGCAATAACCACACACGTAACTTGGCAAAAGTATTTGAACTATGCGGCAAAAACCACTTCGTTTGTCATTTGAGTCTTGTATTTAACGCATTTCAAAATGTTGTATTTCACGCCAAAACTCGATCATAGTTTGTGCAGCGGCTTCCTACTCATCTTCAACCGCTGTTAACAATCCAAAAGATCTTAATAAGGATAATTCTAAACAAAAATATTGTAGGTTTAAGTTAGAAACAAGCAACACGCAGTTGGGTATTCTAAAATAGAAGAAGTACTGAACGTTGGTCGTATATGTCTACATACTGTAAATAATTCAAACTATGAAAGATTGGATCAAAGGCCGATTGTTTGGAGGCTGACAGGAAAGAGACTGAAAATATTAGGGATAACAGCTAGCTACTGAATAAAGAAGCTAGATCAGTTTGGCACCAAAACTCATCTAATTTTTCAACCAAGCCCTTTAAAATTACTAACATCAGTGAAATTTTATTTAACATAACAACTAAGAACTGAACATTACCACAAATCACTTGTACTTAAATAAGACAGGCCTCTTAAAATATAATCCTAACAATAAGGACAATAATTTCATAAAAACCTTTAAGTTAAAAGAGAAAATCAAAACATAAAAACAAACAACAAACAAAATTTTATTCAAAAATACATACAAACAATTAGAGTTAGAACAAGAATCAGATTTTAAATTAATAAGTTCCAGAAAGGTAATTTCACTTCAGACTTTTTATTTTGTAGGCATCATAAAATGCTGAAGTAAAAGTTATCAAGAAAGGAAACAAATGTTATTTTGAATAAGCGAGCTTATCGTTCAGGGTTCGGCATTGCAGCCGCGTCGGATATCAAAGGGTCGCATGCCTTTGCTTAGTAGAATTATAGAAGGATCCAGAAGTGTTATAAAAGGATGCCGCACTACATATGCGTATAGCCCTTTGTTGTCTGCATAAATGGAAACTGGGTTAGTTGGACTGTGTACCTGTGCCTGTGTACCTATAAGCCAAACATGCCAGAGGAGGAGCTTTCCGTCTAAATAGTAAAAGTACACATACGGAGCGGCCGTTCGGTACTCATAACCTGCTGACTGGCTGGCCAATAATTCTTCCACACAAATTGCTATTGAATACATCTACCTCGCAATACCTTCTGGTTTCGCGGCAAGTGAAACCCGATCTTTCCATAGCCATTTCTTTCCACACACTCGTCATAAACACAAGTATTGATTTCTCAACGAAATGATTACCTACAACTTCATCAATTCAATTATTAAGTAATTCCCACAAAATGTTAAGATTTCATAACAAAGAAACGAAGATTTCCTGTAAACACACTTCGCGAAAATCATTATCAAAAAGTAAAAATCGCAGGAATAAATGAGTAGAGAAAAAACCAAGTTACGCAATCGCATGAATCGTAGATACTTTTAACGAAAACTGTACCTGCCTCGTTTCATTAAATCAGAGGTAATAAAACAAACTTTTATCTTCAGGTCTTGTACATATTCATGGATTCATGCTTGGATTGCGTCCACTGACTCTAAGTTCACGCAAGCATAATAAACCTACATAAGTAAGACGACCTTGAACTCGGCAGTGAATTCTTGTTTTATCACTTTCCCATCTTCAGATATGAACCATCAACTTTTTCTGTAAAATCGTTCAACTAGTTCACGATGTTTAGATGCCTCTCGTTGGTGATGCAACTTTGCAGCCACTTTGCTTGTGACATAATTTTTATCTGGTGAGACATAGCATCCACAGTTTACAGCGAAAAAGGTTTCACTGTGTAAAAAAGCAAAACTTGGAATTTCCAATTCAACTTCTGATTTTACAGGTTGGCCACAAAATTCTTGAAGAACGCTTAAATATATATAAGTACTCTTAAGGTTTTGTGTGCAGCAAAGCCTAATAAGAATCGGTTCAATGCCTGTCGCTCCGTCACGCCCAATTAACATGAAATTCGACAAAAGCCTTTGGTCTGTAAGCCCCTTCACATCCAACGAGTGGCATTATTTTGCTTTGGGTTCCAGGGGGCTCCGCAAACACGCAAAGGAGAAGTGCAACTTCTTTTTCCTAGAATGTGATAACGTAATCGAGCGACTTTCCCTTAACAGAATACGTTAATTGCTAGTTAATTTTATCATCTAATTAACCCAAAAAGCTAACTGTTGACGTTTCCTAATCACTGTTAATACTTTTTTCCTCCCGTATCTTGTGGATGATGAAACTCTCTAATGCATCCAATTTGCGGAAGTCATTAACCTCCTTAATTACCTTTAGATTATCCTCCGTTATTGTATGTTGTCTGGCTCCCAATGATTTGAGGGCGTGTGTTGGTCTGCTTTTTGCTTTTGTCATATTTACCTCCCTTATATGTTCGTCGAATCTGGTTGCTATTAACCTTCAAGTTTGCCCTATACGATTGCATGCCCATATCAGATGCTCCTTGTTCATATTCGCTTAACTACGCCCCATTCGTAATACTCCAGAGGATTAAGGTCTGGAGAGCTAGGCGACCATAAGTTCGATGTTATGTGGTCATGGAAATTTTCAGCCATCCAATCTTGTGTAGCCACCGCTTTGTGTGAAGGAACAGAGTCTTGTTGAAAGATGTATGGACTGTCACCGCGAACACTATCAATCCAGGGTTTCCCTACTGTCTCTAGAACCTCGATGTATGCAGCAGAATTCACTCGAAATCCTTGAGTGAAGAAGTGAAGGGGCATGGCATGTCCTTTGTTGCCCACAACATCATCATCATCAACGGCGCAACAACCGGTATCCGGTCTAGGCCTGCCTTAATAAGGAACTCCAAGCATCCCGGTCTTGCGCCGAGGTCCACCAATTCGATATCCCTAAAAGCTGCCTGGCGTCCTGGCCCACACCATCGCTCCATCTCAGGCAGGGTCTGTCTCGTCTTCTTATTCTACCATTGATATTGCCCCTATACACTTTCCGGGTTGGATCGTCCTCATCCATATGGATTAAGTGACCCGCCCACCGTAATCTATTCAGCCGGATTTTATCCACAACCGGACGGGCATGGTATCGCTCATAGATTTCGTCATTGTATAGGCTATGGAATCTTCCCTCCTCATGTAGAGGGCCAAAAATTGTTCGGAGGATTCTTCTCTCGAACGCGGCCAAGAGTTCGCAATTTTTCTTGCTAAGAACCCAAGTTTCCGAGGAATACATGAGGACTGGCAAGATCATAGTCTTGTACAGTAAGAGCTTTGACCCTATGGTGAGACGTTTCGAGCGGAACAGTCTTTGTAAGCTGAAATAGGCTCTGTTGGCTGACAACAACCGTGCGCGGATTTCATCATCGTAGTTGTTATCGGTTGTGATTTTCGACCCTAGATAGGAGAAATTGTCAACGGTCTCAAAGTTGTATTCCCCTATCCTTATTCTTGTTCGTGTTTGTGTTTGACCAGTGCAGATTGATGTTGTTGGTTGATTCGTCTTCGGTGCTAACGTTGCCACCATGTATTTTGTCTTGCCTTCATTGATGTGCAGCCCAAGATCTCGCGCCGCCTGCTCGATCTGGATGAAGGCAGTTTGAACGTCTCGGGTGGTTCTTCCCATGATGTCGATATCGTCAGCATAGGCGACTAGTTAGGTGGACTTAAAGAGGATAGTACTCCTTGCATTTACCTCGGCATCACGGATCACCTTCTCGAGGGCCAGGTTAAAGAGGACGCGTGATAGCGCATCCCCTTATCGTAGACCGTTGTTGATGTCGAATGGTCTTGAGAGTGATCCTGCTGCTTTTATCTGGCCTCGCACATTGGTCAGGGTCAGCCTAGTCAGTCTTATTAATTTCGTCGGGATACCGAATTCTCTCATGGCCGTGTACAGTTTTACCCTGGCTATGCTATCATAGGCGGCTTTAAAGTCGATGAACAGATGGTGCAACTGTTGTCCATATTCCAACAGTTTTTCCATCGCTTGCTGCACAGGGAAAATCTGATCTGTTGATGATTTGCCTGGAGTGAATGCCTGTTTGGTATGGGCCAATGATGTTCTGGGAGTATGGGTCTATCCGGCCTAGCAAGATAGCGGAGAATATCTTATAGATGGTATTCAGCAACGTGATACCTCTATAATTGCTGCACTGTGTGATATCTTCCTTTTTATGTATGAGACAGATTATGCCTCGTTGCCAATCGTCAGGCATTGATTCGCTGTCCCATACCTTGAGCACAAGTTAATGAACCACTTGGTGTAACTGGTCGCCTCCATATTTAACCAATTCGGCTGTAATTCCATTGACTCCTGGCGACTTATGATTTTTTAGCCGATGAATTGCACGGACTGTTTCTCCTAAACTTGGTGGTGGCAGTATTTGTCCGTCGTCTTCAGTTGGCGGGACGTCCAACTCGCCGATGTTCTGGTTGTTCAGTAGCTCATCAAAGTACTCAACCCATCGCTCTAATATGCCCATTCTGTCGGAAATCAGATTTCCCTCTTTGTCTCGGCAGGATGAGTATCGAGGTGTATAAGGCTTCATCCTGCTGACTTGTTGGTAAAACTTCCGCGCCTGGTGCGGTTGCTCCCTGTACTTTTCTAGTTCACAGACTTGTTGGTTCTCCCAGGCTTCCTTTTTCCGTCTGTGAAGTCGCTTCTCCGCTCGACGGAGTTCGTGATAAGTCTCTGCGCGTGCCCGCGTTCTTTGAGAATACAACATTACTTGGTATGCGGCATTCTTCCGTTCCATTGCTAGCTTACATTCATCGTCAAACCAGCCGTTCCGACTCCTTTTGCGGCGGGGGCCAAGTATATTTGTTGCCGTATCCATGATAACGTTCTTCAGGTGGTTGTGAAGATCATTAGTTGATGCTTCATCTCCAGGTCCTCTATTGACTGCGGTTATTGCGGCATCCATTTCCCTCTTATAGGTGTCGCGGAGGGTTGTGTTGTGGATGGCTTCAGTGTTCACTCTCACCTGATTGTCAGAGGGGATTCTAGGTGGTATTGTTATTCGAGCTCGGAGCACCATGCCAACGAGATAGTGATCCGAGTCTATATTGGCCCCCCTATATGTTCTGACATTCATCAAGGCTGAGAGGTGGCGGCGTTCGATCAACACGTGGTTAATTTGGTTGAAAGTGGTCCCGTCTGGAGAGGCCCACGTATGTTTGTGGACCGCTTTCCGCGCAAACCAGGTACTTCCAACAACCATTTCGTGTGACCCTGCTAATTGAATGGTCCGCAGTCCGTTATCATTTGTTTTTTCATGTAAGCTATGGGAGCCGACGTATCGCCTGAATACGGGTTCCTTCCCTACTTGGCTGTTAAAATCCCCAAGTATGATTTTGATATCATATCTGGGACAGGCTTCGAGGGTTCTTTCTACTGCCTCGTAGAAGGTATCCTTCTCCAACTTTGCAGTCTCCTCTGTAGGGGCGTGAACGTTTATGAGGCTTATATTTCTAAACTTGCCTCGCAAGCGCAGAGTGCATAGCCGTTCGCTTATGCTTCCAAAGCCGATAACAGCAGGTTTCATTTTTTGGCTGACTAAGAAACCTACTCCGAGCACATGGTTTACTGGATGACCGCTGTAATATATGGTGTAGTGGCTCTTCTCCAGGAAACCGGTCCCTGTCCATCGCATTTCTTGCAACGCTGTTACATCAGCCCTATATTGGGACAGGGTATCGGCTAGCTGCTTATCAGCTTGATCTCTGTACAGGGAGCGCACGTTCCATGAGAAAATGCGCAAATCGTTGTTCCTTTGTCGTTGCCGGGTCCGTCGTTTTAAAATCCGTCCTATCCGAGGCTCCTGTTGTGGCTTCGTAACAGGTTGTTTTCCATGTAGGGTTGTCAGCCCTACCCAACTCCCAACCTGGAGGACCAGTTGGTACAATTTGTCCCGTTTTTAGGCGCGGGAGACTCGCCTTCATCCTTCTCCGTCTGCAGCTTTTCGTCAAGAAAGAGCTCCCAGCGGTCACCACGTGGAGGTGGAGATAGGGTTTGGTAGTAGAGCTGTTGGTGTTGGTCCTCTGTTAACTGCGGTTATTGCGGCATCCATTTCCCTCTTATAGGTATCGCGGAGGGCTGTGTTGTGGATGGCTTCAGTGTTCACTCTCACCTGATTGTCAGAGGGAATTCTAGGTGGTATTGTTATTCGAGCTCGGAGCACCATGCTAACGAGATAGTGATCCGAGTCTATATTGGCCCTCCTATATATTCTGGCATTCATCAAAGCTGAGAGGTGGCGGCGTTCGATCAAGACGTGGTCAATTTGGTTGAAAGTGATCCCGTCTGGAGAGGCCGACGTATGTTTGTGGACCGCTTTCCGCGCAAACCAGGTACTTCCAACAACCATTTCGTGTGATCCTGCAAATTGAATAATCCACAGTCCGTTATCATTCGTATTTTGGTGTAAGCTAGGGAAGCCAACGTTTCACCTGAATACGGGCTCCTTCCCTACTTGGATATTAAAATCCCCAAGTACAATTTTAATATCATATCTGGGACAGGCTTCGAGGGTTCTTTCTACTGCCTCGTAGAAGGTATCCTTCTCCGACTCTTCAGTCTCCTCTGTAGGGGCGTGAACGTTAATGAGGCTTATATTTCTAAACTTGCCTCGCACGCGCAGAGTGCTTAGCCGTTCGCTTATGTTTTCAAAGCCGGTAACAGCAGGTTTCATTTTTTGGCTGACTAAGAAACCTACTCCGAGCACATGGTTTACTGGATGTAGTATAATATATGATGTAGCGTCTCTTCTCCAGGAAACCGGTCCCTGTCCAACGCATCTCCTGTAACGCTGTTACATCAGCCCTATGTTGGGACAGTGTAGTAGCTAGCTGCTTATCAGCTTCAGCTCTGTACACGGAGCGTACGTTCCATGAGAAAATGCGTTATTCCTTTGTCGTTGCCGGGTTCTTCGTTGTATGATCCGTCTAGTCCGAGGCTCCTGTTGTGGCTTCGTGACAAGTTATTTTCAGCCCTACCCAACCCTGGAGGACCAGTTGGTACAATTTGTCCCGTTTTTAGGAGCGGGAGACTCGCCTTTATTCTGCTCCGTCTGCAGCTTTTCGTTAAGAAAGAGTTCCCAGCGGTCACCACGTGGAGGTGGAGATAGGGTTTGGTAGTAGAGCTGTTGGTTTTGGTTCAGCAGGCATTTCCCAGGTTTTATGCTCCATCGTGGGTACCAATCCACGTTTCGCCCTGGGACCTAGACTACCCTTTGACCACCCACAACACCCAAAACCATAACAGTAGCTGGAAACTTCGTGTGCATGACAACAGCAACCTCTGTATAATCGTAACAGAGCCATCTGTCATTTCATCGGTTGGCCTTTTGGTCTTGGTCAACATTTTTTTCATCAGAAAAAAAACATAGCATCTAAGGCGCTTCAGGGTGTTTAATTTTGCCTGGAAGGCGTTTTGATCGGATAACTCGCTGTTTCTGTGTTTGCTTCAACATAAACTGTCATCTGCGCAAAACGTAGGGCTTATACCGAGAATTTTCTTGGACAAGTCGACGGATAAGACGGTCAGAAACATTAAGTTCCCTCGCAAGGGCCCTCATTGATTTTGAAGGGTCCTCCTCAATGATCATTTGCACTTTTTGAATAAATTCTGCAGATCGGACAGTGCCAAAACGTCGCACGTGTTTTTTCGTTTTGCAACAGATTCTGCATCTCCGTCTGATGCTTCCAATTCACGGCGAACCTTATGAACGAATGAACGGGTGCATTTAAGACAATTCGAGATTTCTAAATCGGTGTGATTTGCACATATAGCGACGATAACCGTATGTTTCTTCATTTCTTGAGTTAAGTGGTTGTCCTCCATGTCTTATCTGAAAAAGAGCAAAAAGAAAAATAATGGTTTTGGGAAATTATAGCGACATATATGCATGTCCTCATCTACCGTACGAAACCTGTATAAGGATTTTTACAATCGGTGCAGTTTATCTGATAGATTCCACTTTTCTCGCTGTATTCAGTTGATGTGGTCTGCTGGTAGATATCACTTTGATGTCACGTTTCCTTAGGATATGTTCCACCTGGAAAACCACTCCCCTAATTTGGGAATGGATGATAGGAACTCGATGTTTTTTAGATGGTCCCGCTTGTGTAAAAAATGCCGTCAGGTTTTTCCTTTCCATTTTCGTCATTCGTCAAGGGGGGATTCAAAAATTTTTTTCACCGGATATAGTTGTGTAGGCTATCAAATGAAAGGTATCGATTTGTACTTTCCGAAACTGGCATTAGTTCTGGCATAAATTGCAAACTGCGTGAGTAAGGAGTCAAAATGTACGCACTTGAAGTGAGACAGGACTCATTTTCGGAAACTACCCAACATAAAAATCCCAAAAAAATCAGGGTGGTGCGCCTAGATGAAATCTAGGCCTCAAAATATGTCCCATACCGATATCTGTTGAAATGAACTTACTAATAGTATATTACTACTTTTTAGAAATTTACTGAAAAAAACCCCTTAAATTCACCCTAGGACTTCCGAATTTTGTAACAGCATAGAGGACAATATTTCGTATATGCGTGCTAAATTTCATGGAAATCTGGCAATTAACGCCAAAGTTATAGCAGTTCAAACTTAGCAATTTCGCGCGAATTTACCGCTTCCAAAGCCATGCAAATCAGATGCTGACGTCATAATTACCCGGAATAATTGGCATTCGCATGAAATATTAAAGTCGCATATATGAAGAATCTATTTATCTGCAGCCCTGTTTAAGGTTTTGTGTAAAACACTTATGTGAAATCTAATCTTCGAGAGATGTCCCATTCCGGTATTTGCTCAAATAAATTTACTAATAATATATTATCAACTTTTGGAAATTGACTAAAAAACTCCCCTAAAGCTCATCCTAGCTGTATCAAATTTTGCATCCAACTATTAGTGTCAAAGTTATAGAAGTTCAAACTTATCAATTTCATGCTAATTAACAGCATCCTAAGCCATACAAATAAGATGCTGACGTCATAATTAACGAGAATAATTGAAATCCAAGTAAAATATTAAAATTCCATTCAAGAAGAATCTAATTCTCCCCAGCCCTTTTTAAGGTTTTGTATAAACACAAAACCTTATTAAAATCGGTTTACTGTCTGTCTGTCTGTCTGTTTCGTCTGTCCGTCACACGCATTTTTCTCGGAGACGGTTACAGCGATTGACAATTTGGTAGAAAGGTGGGAACTGTGAACGCTCACGCATACAGTGAGCTACATCCTTTTACGTTGAATTTAAGGGGAGGTCCCCATACATGCAAAAGGGGGGGTGTACAATTTTTTTTCATTAGATATAGTCGTGTGTGGTATTAAATTAAAGGCCTCGGTTAGTACTTTTCGAAGCCGGTCCTAGTTTTGACATTTGTTGGAAAGGTGGTGAGTATGCGGGGTTGAAAGTGATCATTCCTTTAAGGGGGCCATTTTTAGAAACTACCAAACCGAATAATCTGAAAAAAAATCAGGAGGCTGCCACTATATGGGCTCCGAAATACCTTCTATACTGATATCTGTACAAATAAAGCTAATAATAGTACATTACTATGATTTTTAGTAATTGGCTGGAAAACCCCCCCTTAAGTTCATGTTAGCACCATGATAGTAATATAGGGTATAACATACAGCATGATCTCACCAAGTTTGGTGGAAATCGCACTATTACTAACTAAGTCACAATACGTCAAAGTTGTCGTTTCCTTGCAAATTCAAGACTATGAATGTCAATATCATCCGAAAGTGGATATTCTCACATAATATATGCATATATTACTTGCTACGTACTAAGAAATACACAAAACCTTTCGTACCTGAAGCGTCCAGCTTCCGGTTTCCCGACTTGTTTATATTTGATGTTGGTTAAATTGTTGGCATTTGCTAATAATATTTTAAACTCAGGGTGTGAGGCGTATGAGGTTGACCATTATTAACACAGGGCTTTCCATCAAATGATTTATTTAAATCGCTTGCTAGAAAATAGAGGGGAATGGAATTTTTAGCTATATTACACGGAGCTGTCGTGCACTCGTTGCTCCTCACGTCTTTTTCTTTTTGTTCAGCCATCAGTTCACAAGCGGGGTCGGCCTGTGGTGATCGGTTTCGTCATTTTATTTTATCAAATGCCTGATCAGGATGTAATCTTGAGACCTTTAAATCCCCATCCAGCGTATCAAGCCACCATTGTTTTGGCCGGCTTTTTGGTTGCTTACCATTACATTCGATGTTCTGACCAATACTGGTTGTTGAATTCTCGTTAGTGTGAATTACGTGACCACAACATCGAAAACGCCTCTCTTGCAGTTTTTCCACGATCGGTGCAAACCCGTTCGATCGCGGATATTCTCATTCCAGACGTAATCAAAACGTGTCACGCCACCAATGCAATGCAACATCTTCGTCCCCAGTACTGCAAGACGCCGTTCATTGACCTTTATAGTAGGCCAATACTCAAAACTATAGAGAGCGGCAGACGGACGACATTGCAGTAAATTTTAGATGTGGGACGTGCGTTGATACGTCGATCACAAAGAACACCAGTTGGGGAATTCCACTGCATCTAGGTTGCGTTAATGTGTGAAATAATTTAATTACGCAGTTGTCCATTGGCAGATAGCATTGACTCGAGATATTTAAATCGCTGAGTTCTGGCAATGACAGTAATCTGCCCTTCGAGATATTTAAATCGCTCAGTTCTGGCAATGGCAGTAACCTGCTCAGAACTGAGCGATTTCAATATCTCGGGTCAATGCTATAAGCCAATGGAGAACTACGTTATGCTCCTCACATAGGGAAACACAAAACCTTTTATACCTGAAGCGTCAAGCTTCCGGTTTCCCGACTTGTTCATTGATTATTCCTTCTATGGTCTTCTCGTTGAATCCGTTCTTTTCCGCAATTTCTTTGATGTGGCGTTTCTCATTGTTTAAACGTTCCTCTCAAAAAAGGCGTGATTAGCATGCGATGGAGGATTGCGTTGTACGATGCTATTTTTTGTGAGAAGTAATGTTGTGATGTTGCTGAGATGGTTCTCTGTGTGAATGTTAGTTTTCGGTAAATGTTGAATTCAATTTTTCCTCTGTCGTTGATGATGAGTAAGTCCAAGAAAGGTAGTTGGTGGTTACATTCGACTTGCTTTGCGAATGTAATACTCTTGTGGGCCGTATTCAATTTGTTGAATATGGTTTCAAGTTGGCTACGTTTCCCCGGAGTTTCGGATATTGGAATATTTTGAATTCTTAGCTCTGAGTGAATGGAATTATATCCGAAGCGTTGTTAATGTTTGCATAAAAAATTATATTTTCTATACAGTTTCTGCAGTAACAATCTGCAGTAAGATCGCCAGATCTAAATACCACTTAATAATACTACTAGTGTATAAATCTTATGGCGAATGTAACAACTCAACCAGACTCTTGCATTTCCAGGAAGTTTCTCAGAAATTTGTTCCGAGTATTACCGTGATGACATTAGTGCAACTTGAAATAAGTGGCGTTTCACAACTTTTTTTTTATAGTCGACGTATTTACGAAAGTCTCAAATGCAAAACGTACCATAGTGAAGCCCGTCCCGTCACCCTTTATGGTTCAGAATGCTGACCAATTATGAAAATAATGAACGCTGGCGATCAACGAGTAGTGTAACAGGCCATTATCACCTCCACTTTCGATTGCTTACACCCGTTTAAACCAGTTAACTTCAGTGGCCTCTTAACACAGTCAGAGTCAGGATTATATGCTTCTTTGTTAAGGATGCAGGGAGTCTTGAGTCTTTCCCATTGTAAGGTTTGCTAACGCTTGTGAAGGCTGGTCATCCCCACCATCACCTTTGGCGTATTTTCGTACATGATCCACTTCTTATAACCAGTTACTTACTACATCTTGGAAGCAGCACGATTTTACTGACATCCAATAGTAGTCCCCTAAAATGGAGCATCCGTAGACTGCATGGGCAGACGACAAATAGGAATAGTGTATTCGATACTTCATATGAGTGTGTAAGTCCCACTTCAAAACATCACTCGCTGACTTCTATCACCTGTGTCTTCACTAGCCACTACGGGAAAGTGGGTTGGATCATTTGAGGCTTCGACCCACTACCACCAACTCCCACTGACACCGGAAATAAAACCTTATTACCCCCACTGACACTGGAAGCAAAAACTGTTTACTATCTATCTGTCTGTCAGTCCTTCTGTCTGCCTGTTATAAACATTTCTCTCGGAAGCGATTATAGCGATTGACACAAAATTTGGTGTTACATCATTCTACTTCGGGGTTCCTTTACATGCAAAAGGGGGTGTAAACTTTTCTTTCGCCAAATATATTCGTTTGGGGTATCAAATGTTTAGTGCGGTTAGTGCTTTCCGAAGCCATTTCTTTCACTGACCCATTTTCAAAAACTACCCAACCCAAAAATCTGCAAGGAAATCAAGAGATTGTCACTGCCTGAGCTCCGAAATACCGATATCCGTTCAAGCAGTATATTATCATAATGTTTAGTAATTGATTTCGAAACCCATCTTAAGTTCATACTAAAGGCCTCGAGAGGTATAGATCATGATCCTGCTATGTTTCATTGAAATCGCACTTTATAAACTAAATTTTAATAAACCGACGTTGTTTCTTCTGTGCAAATTCAAGACTTTGAATGACAGTACCACGTGGACAAACGTAAAATGTCCACTCAAATGTTTTTATAAAAGAAATACACAAAGCCTCCTAGCTCAAATGTTGGTTGTGTGCTGCATCCTATGAAGTTACTACTCCACCCAGGTTCCTCTGCCCTAAAACATGAAAATGCCTTTCCGAATTACTGAGATTGGGTGGCGGAAGCTAGAAGGGGATTTTGAAAAAGAGCAATAGATATCAGTGTTCTTCCGGCTGTCCCGAAGATAAACAGCTGAAATATTCGCTAAGAATGCACTTATCCCCGGCTTAAATTCGATTTTTATGAATGGAAACTTCGGAAGCAATGCTAGTGACGTTTCAAAGAAGAGGCACTATTTATGTTGCAAATGCCACTTGAATTAGTCCCGTTGCTTCCATTTATAAAAAAGAAATTTATGCCGGAGGTATGTGCACTTTTGGTGACATTTAAGGTGGATTGTCCGTGCATAAAATCACGGCATTGTACATAATGCTTTCTACAATTAGCGTACGAATCTTCTTATATATGATGTTATGAAATTCATACAATTAGATGCCAATAAGAATGCACAAACCTTCGGCTTAAATTTATTTTTTATTAATGGAAGCGATGGAACTAATGCAAGTGACGTTAATAATTAGCACACACATTTGAGTGGACATTTGCTCCATTAGTAACTATTATAGTATTCCGTGCTATGCATGTGAAAATATCCACCCTCGGGTGATACTGACATTAAGGGTCTTAACTTTGCGCAGAAGCCACAAATTTGACCTATTATAACTTTGACAATAATAGTGCAATTTCTACCAAACTTTGTAGGATCATGCTTTATGTTGTAACCTTCATTCTGCTTCAAACACACAAAACCGGCGACTGCGGTATCCAAATATTGAAAGCTGAGAAGGCAAGGAGAAGGAATATAGCAGTTTTTCAATTCAAGAAAAATATTTCGTTAGTTTTGATGAAAATGCACTGCACCCACGTAAATTTGGCAGTGGATGAAACGGTTCACTCGATTCTTCTCTGTGCTATTCCGCGCATAAAAAAGAAAGTTTTGCGAAAAAGTTTTTACACAGCGTGTCTTTGTCAAAAATTCAAACAGGCACGAATCGTAATAATAATTAATTTATTTATGTTAGGTTTCAACACAATCCGCTTCCCGAGTTACGCAGTCAGGTAGAACGTTGATAAAATGATTGGCAACTATGCCCATACTCTTCGATAGGAATGGCTTCAAGACGCTTGAGATCTTCAAAAAAGTTCCTTTCATGTGTAACTTGACTTTAGAGAATGGGAAAAAGTCTGCTGGTACCAGATCTGTCGAATTGGGTGGATGATTGAAATATATATTATAATTTGAAATTTTTCCAAATACTGTTGAATAATATGAGCGGTACGAGCCCATTATCGTGTAACAGACACCGACTCCCAGGTTCCTGGTACTCTGACTTCATTGGACGTAAACGGGCAACAAACCGTTTCAATACATTAAAATAAAATACATCATTGATTGTTTCACCATACGGAACTTATTCATTGTATACGAGTCCTTTTGAATCAAAAAAGCGATAAGTTGTGGCTTTACACGCCACTTTTGCTGCCTCACTTTTTTGATTGTGGTATTTAAGTTCCAGGTACAAAAGATTTTGTGTTTCTCTATGTGAGGAACGCTCAGTGCATGACAATTCTCCATTTTTCGAACAACCATTTGCGCAAATAGTTTGATCTGAAGTACTATATTAATCATAGTCAACCTCATATGCTTGACACTTGCAAGTCAATATTATCCGCAAATGTGAAGTTTACCTAAAACAGATACCATGCAAGTCGGAAACTGGAAGCTCGGCATTTCTGGTATGAAAGGTTTTGTTGTGTATATTCATTGAATATACGAAATATTGCATACTCCATACGTTGAATGTAGCCCATATTGAATTCAACGTGGTAGCGACATTTTATCTCCTAGGGAATGGGAGGAGTACCTACTATAACTTAACAATAGTACGATTTGCACCAAATTTTCCAAACTTGCTGCTTAATATTAACACCTATATTACCAGAAAACTTAGGGGTTCCCAGTGAATTTTCAAAATATAATTATATGCTATACGTATTATGTTTATTTTAGCAAATATGGTAACGGAGAGTATTTCGGCGTCTAGATATCATGTACACTGACCACCACAATTTCTGGATTGGGTAGTTTCTAAGAACAAGGTGCTTAAAGTAATTAATTATTACAAATCCCCGCACTCCTCTCATTTGCAACGAATGTCATATCGGCATTGAATCTATTGGTAGCATCTCATGTAGAACAGTTAAAAACTTCCGCGGGCCTGGGAAGCAAAACCAAAACGGTGATCCCGCCCTCGATATCAGATGTTTATTCATGGATAATGGATTTATCTCAGCGATCTATTTTGATAGGATTTTGTTTTACACAAAGCTTATAGAGTAACACTCCTCCTGGCATGGATTCGACCAAATGCTAGAACATATTCGGCTTAGAGTTTTTCTCTATTATTCGAGCAGACGTTCCATCTAGTATTTTTCCTTCGAATTGGAACCTTCCCCAGGCCTATCCTTCACATAGTCCCAAAGATTCTCAATAATATTGCAGCCCCCAAGTAGCTTCGTATGCGTATTTTTCAACCTTTATGTTTTAAGTCATTGTCTCTGTATATCATGAATGTTTGAGAAATATCCATGACATAAATTTAGGTGGAGTTCAAATGGTGACTTTACATACATGCGAAGGGGGAATGATCACGTTTTTGCACCGAATATAGCCAATTGCGATATCAAATGAAAGGCCTCAATTAGTATTTTAGTGATTCAATTTTGACGTGGATTGCAAGGTGCGCGAGTAAGAAGTCAAAATGTGTACATTTAAAGTGAGACAGAACTCATTTTCGGCAACTACTAAACCCAACAAGAAGATACCCTATGTGATAGAATCCAAACTGGACTAAGGATTACTAGTGCCTGGTGTAGAAAGGTGGTATTGCGTATCAACCCAGCCAAAACCACCATAGTACCATTCACTAGGAGGTGTAAGTTTGATCACCTGAGAGCCATAAAATTACATGATATGGAAGTGAAACGAGAAACAGAGGTCAAATATTTGGGAATTACGCTAGACCAAAAATTACTCTGGAAGACAGATGTCGGAAAGCCACGAGGGCCCTGATAACTTGTAGGTCCGTAGAAGGAAAAAAATGGAATTGCAGCCCGAAGATACTAGTTTGGATATATACTACAATATTAAGACCAATGATTACCTATGGAGCGGTAATCTGGGAAGAAAGAACCCAACTCAGCACACAAGCTAGGGAATTACAGAAGCTTCAAAGGCTGGCTTACGTGTGTATCAGTGGGGAATGAGGACATGCCCAACGGCAACCCAGGAGGTCCTTCTGGGATTAACTCCTCTCCATCTGCACATACAGATGCATGCAAGGAGGGCAATATTCAGGATGGCCGGGAGTATCAGTGAGGCGAGAAGCTGCCTAAACCGAAGGAAGATTGATATTCTTTCTAGACGGTATCCCGAATTTCTGATACCAAGGGATAACATGGCAACGAGGTTTCACTTTCATAAGAATTTTTAAATACGTTGGAGTAACAAGGCAAACTGGGAGAGCGTGGGTGCGACATACGGCTTAAACCAGCAACTGATTACTTGGTGCACTAACGGATTCCTCACCGCAGAGGGAGCGGGTGAACTCTAAACTGGTATGGAAATGCTTTGAGAGAATGAATACACTCGACTTGTCCAACAAGGTCTCTCTGAATTCCACGCCATGCGTGGTTGGGAGGCAATAAGGCAGCGGACGAACTAGGCAAGAATCGAGCAGGGACGCTTGTACACGGGCCAGAACCCTTCTGTGGAATCGGAAACGGTTTCATGGCTATGAATCTAAGAAATGAAGAGGAACGGTTGAGGGAACTATACTGGGCGGGCCTACCAGGGATGAAGCAGTCCAGGGTACTTATTGGGGGATACGAACCCATGCACACAGAGGATTGCATAAACCTTACCAAAAAGAACCTCCGAATAATAGTGGGAATTCTCACTGGTCACTGTCAGCTAAACCACCACCTAGGGAAGCTAGGGATATCTACGGACACTGCCTGCAGGTTATGTGCGGAATGTGATGAAACGTCTATACACGTCCTGGGACAGTGTCCGGCGCTTGTGCAAAGTAGGTCAAGGCATCTGGGAGAACATTTAATAAGAAATGCAAAGTTGAAAGATCTAGAAGTAGGGAACATACTAAAGTTCCTGACGATTACAGGCTTGCTTGGGATACTACGATCAATAGGTACCCTATAACCAGGAAAAGGGGCACAGTAGTTCTTTAAGAACGCGATGCGACTTTCCCTTAACAAAATAATAATAATACTCAACCCAAAAAATTAAGTGTGCGCTTACATTAAACCTATTTCTCAAAATATTTCCCATTTCAATATATGTTCAAATGAACTTATAAATAGTATATTACCGACTTTTGCAAACCGCCTTGAAAACTACCATTAGGTTCGTCTTGGGAGTACTTTACACCGGCATAGAGGACAGTACCACGCATACGCGTGCCGTGGAAATCCGGTTATATCAGTTCAAACCTACCAATTTCGCGGAAATTTACAGTATTCTAAGCCATGTAAATGATGAAGTCATAATTAAAGAGAATAATTGACATTCAAGTGAAATACTGAAATTCCATTCATGAAGAATCTGCTTCTCCCCAGCCCTTTTTAAGGTTTTGAGTGTAACAAAATCTGATTAAAATCAATTCAATGTCTATCCGTCACACCCGATTTACTTGGAAAGGGGTGAACTGATTTTCACGAAATTTGGTGAGAACAGGTGGTCTGTGCGTCCCTTTACATGTAGCCAGTGGTGCCATTTTGTGTTTAGTTTGAAGGGGGCTTCCGATCCAAGCGAAAAAGTGAGGGTAATTTTTTCGAAAAATATGGTCATGTGAAGTATCAAATGAAAAAATCGATTAGTTGCAGGATAAGGCTTAAGATGTGTTAACCACTCACTCCCCTATGTTTCGTCTAATATCAGAAATAACATCAGTTCCAGAAAGTACCATCGAGCCCTTTCATTTGATACCCCACATGACCATACTCTGTGAACAAAAATTACACCCCCCTTTCGCGTGTATGGGCGGCTGGCGTTTAAAACTAAGGAGTTTGCCTAACTCGGAGAAAAGGGTGGACTCAAATTGCATTCCCTGGTTAGTGATGATCACTGCATGGACGCCAAAGCGAGGTATCCACTCTCGCCAGAGGGCTTCGGCACATAATTGCGCTGTAATGTCTTTCAGAGGTATTGCCTCAGGCCACCGCGTAAACCTGTCGATGATTGTGAGACAATACCTATAACCGGGCGAGTCTCGCAAAGGCCCTACTATGTCGAGGTGTATTGTGTGGAACCGCTTGGTAGTGCGGGGGAATGAGCCCACTTCTTTCCTTACACGCCTGGAGACTTTACACTTCTGGCATGCGATGCACTCTCTGGCCCAGGAATTGACATCCTTATTCATAGAGGGCCAGAAGTATTTCTCGGTGACTAGCCGATTTGTTGTCCTGATACCTGGATGCGCCATGTCGTGAACTGCGTGGAACACTTCCTTGCGAAAGGTGGCCGGAATGTATGGCCGAGGCCCCTTTTCCGAGTCTTCGCAGCAGAGAGAGAGGTTTGAGCCGAAGATGGGCAACTCCCGAAATTTGTATTTGGAGTTGGATTTGAGGCTCTGAAGTGCTGTGTCATCCTCCTGCGCCATGGCAATAGCCGAAAAATCGAGTGAGGCGGGGATGTTAACCTCGGAGACACGAGACAAAGCGTCAGCAACTATGTTGTCCTTGCTGGACACGTACTGGATGTCTGACGTAAACTGGCTTATAAAGCTCAGATGTCGAAGCTGAGGAGGGGACGCTTTGTCGGGCTTCTGTTTCAAAGCATACGTGAGAGGCTCATGGTCCGTGAATACTGTGAACGGCCTGCTTTCTAGGGAGAAACGGAAGTATTTGATGCTCAAGTACGCGGCGAGCAGTTCACGATCGTAGGTACTGTAGTTCCGTTGAGCGGAATTCAACTGCTTCGAGAAGAAGCTCAAAGGCTGCCAAACTTGATCCACCTTTTGGTGAAGGGCAGTGCCTACTGCGATGTCAGAGGCATCAACCAAAACGGCTAGGGGTGCATCTTGCAGAGGGAATGCCAAGAGTGTAGCGTCGGCCAATTGTTGACGGGATTTGTCAAACGCGCGGATAGCCTCTTCAGACCACACGATCTCTCGTGTGTCCTTAGTTTTGGGGCCAAACAAGTACGCGTTCAAAGTAGACTGATGATGGGCGGCCTTGGGCAGGAAGAAGAAATTTAGCATGCCCAAGAACCTCCTCAACTCCCTCACTGTCTTTGGACGCGGGAAGCTTGTCATCGCTTGCACCTTGTCTGGGTCGGACTGTATTCCTTCAGGGGAAATGAAATCGCCGAGGAATCTCACCTGTTTTTGGAGAAATTGCATTTCTCAACGTTTAGGACTAAACCGGCCTCAAGGAGACGTTGAAAAATGCACTCGAGATGGGCTAAGTGCTCAGACTCAGTGGAAGAAGCGACCAAAACATCATCCAAATATACGAAACAGAAATCGAGTTTCCGCAGGACTGAGTGAATGAACCTTTGAAAGGTTTGCGCCGCATTGCACAATCCGAAAGTCATTCGGGTGAACTCGAAGAGTCCAAAGGGTGTACATATTGCCGTCTTTGGAATGTCTTCAGGAGCTACTGGGATTTGGTGATAAGCCTTAGCTAAGTCCAAGGTCGAAAAGATGCGGCAATTCGCGAGGTGATGCGCAAAGTCGTGGATGAGTGGAATTGGATATCGGCCAGGAAAAGTCTGTGCATTTAGCCTCCTGTAATCCCCACATGGGCGCCATTCGCCGTTTGGCGTAGGGACCACATACAGTGGGGAAGACCAACAGCTGTTTGAGGGCCTGCAGATACCCTGTTGAACGAGTTGTTCAAACTCTTTCCGTGCAATAGCCAGTTTCTGTGATGGTAGAGGACGCACCTTCGAGAACATCGGGGAACCAGTAGTGATAATGTGGTGCCGCACATTGTGGAGAGACTACACTCGGTAGTAATCTGGCTGAACTTTTGGAGAAGTGTCCGAACACGAGAGTCAGTAATGTCTTCTAAAAGAACGGAAAGATTATTGCCTGGGTGAGATACCATTTGTGCCGACGAATTAAGGTTGGTCGTGGAATCTATACGAAACTTGTTTTGCAAGTCTACCTGTCTAGTCTGGTTTGCTGGTAGTGGCACAGGAAGTCTGCGCCTAGTATGGGAAAGCTGACATCCGCCAGGATGAAACGCCACGAAAACGTCCTACGCAAGCCAAGACTCACGCCCACTTGCCTATACCCGTATGTGTTTATGCGGGAGGAATTTGCTGCCGCAAGTTTGAGCGGTTGTGGAAAAAGTTGATGTTGCCGAGGTACGGGAAGAACCGAAACCTCCGCACCAGTATCGATGAGGTAGTTGCGCCTGCTGAGAGGGTCGTAAATTGTTAGGCGACGTGGCGCTGCGTTCTGGGTGGCTGTCGCCAGGACCCCCCGCGGACCTAGTTTTTTGCGGCAGGCGTGAATTTGCAAGGGATTGCACACTTGGTGGCTTTATCGCCGGATCTGCGGTGGTACCAGCAAATCCCTCGGTCCGTGGACTGTCCTGAGGACCTGCTACCTGATCGCCCTTTTCGGGTGGCAGAACACTAGTGAGCTCGTGATCTGGCGCCCGAACGCTGAGCGTCCAGCGTCGCCCGCATCTCGGCCACATTGGCTGTTAAGGCGGCTATTTCGCGCCTTAAGTCGCCCACCTCGCCGCGTGTCCTCTGCGTCTGTCCGTCTTTCCGTCTTTTTTCTTTGAGGAGGTGGAAATCTTCAAAAGACACTGGTCTGGACACACCAGTGTGTGGGATTTTTAGCCACTAAAACCACCCCCGACTCCCTCCCTGCCCCCGCGGAACCATCCTAAGGTATTACATCACGGGGCGGAGTCAGCTCATTCTAGCTTAATCACCTTTCTGCTATACGCGGCGCGTGACCGCGTTTTTCTCCTCTCCTCTGCCTTTCGCAGTTTATTTTGGATAGATGTGATCATCTAGTTGACCGCATCCTAATTATTTTGATGTGCTACTATTTTCGCCACCAGATTTTCTGGTACCAGCACCTTTCCTAAAGTCTCTTCTAAATTCCTCCCTTCTTACACAAATCTCAGACATTGGAAGAATACATGCTCTGGGTCCTCTGGGACTCCATCGCAATTTGGACAATCGGGTGAGGTCTCCAATTTAAACCTGTGCAGGTATTGGCGATATCGTCCGGGGGGACGGGCGTGTTCTGCGGAGATGAACGGCCTCTGAATCGTTGCATCACGATTCTATAAGCATTCCCCCACGGGTTTATGTCCGCTTCTGAGCAGACCTCTTTAAAGCATTTCCTCTTGCTTCACTGGATGGCGAGCTTGCGGGTTTTGCAGGCTGCCACATAGGCGTACACTTTCTGCCCCTAATCAGCTCTACCTATCCCACCCTGAGCCGCTCTTCTGGCTCGGCAGCAGGCTGATCGAAGGCGGTCAGTTTGTGGCGCGGCAGGATTCGGCAGCTGCGGCCGACAGAGTGCACGAGGTGCATGTACGCCCTATGACTGTTGAACGGCCGCAATGGTCGGGCCCGATGGCTGTTGAACGGCCGCTATGGTCGGGCGTACGTGCACCTCGTGCACTTTGTCGGCCGCAGCTGCCAGTACCTCCAAGGAACCTGGGACACACGCGAGGACCGCCTGGGTGCCTTCCGAGAGCCGACGCAGCCAAAGGGACTTCATCAACTCGTCGTCGATCTTACTCCCTCCCAATATGAAGCCGATTTCACTACGTCAGACACGAGCACGCTGGACTCCTCGTCCAGGCCGACCGCTGCGTGATTAAAACGGGTCGCGTCCGCTGTGATCCCGGACATCTGGAACTGTGCTTCCAAATGCACGAACCACAGTTCGGGAGGGCGGTCACTTGCGGGTCCGATGAACCTGCCGCGTCTTTGCCGTCAATCGACATTTTAAAAGACTAATTATTACGCGAACTTGTGGGAAGGTAATACCGACCTAGCCAAATCCCTAAATGACACGGCAGGCCGCACCTTCAAATGACCGCACGAGCGAAAAAAAGAAAGTGACACCAACGACGCACCCCAAAGTGAAAAGCTCGCTAAAAGAGCGGAGAGCAAGCGAAAAGATGCCGATGCAAAGGCCTCGACGCCGTCTCTTGCGGCGATTTTGTTTTTATTCTTACCACCTTTTAAAAAAAAAAAATTTCAATGAAATTATAAATAATAATAACGCGGCGGTGTCTGTTGTGTTGATGGTGGCAACGGCTGCGGCGTCGGCTACGAAGGCGGCGCTGGTGATGGTGTCGACGGCTGTGGCAGCGGCTACGGCGGTGATGCTGGTAATGGTGTCGACGGTTGTGGGGCGGCTACGGCGGTGACGCTGGTGATGGTCAGCTGCACTGGTCTTGACGGCAGGGGCTGCAGTGACGGTGGCGGCTTCGAACCCTGCGGCGATGGTGGAAACGACTGCAGTGGTTGCTTCCGATAGCACCACAAGTTTTGTGATTGGAACTGAATTATCATACATTCTGATGTAGTGACTGTACATGTTTTTTTGACGTTAGAACGGAAATATGGATCGTTTTCGAAAGACGCGTAGTAAATTCGGTTAATTATATCCAATGACAGTGGGGGAAAGTTGGAAATGCTTCTCCCACTTCGGAGTTTCCTTCCAAGATGGAGAACGTGCACATTTAATACGTTTGCAATGATTCGATCAGCACTGTGCGCCGGTGACGTCATCTGTCCGCTGGTATTCGCGACATTCGAAATAAATTTCGAATGCCGCGAATCCTGCCGCGCCACAAACTGACCGCCTTCGATCAGCAAGCAAGAGGAAATGCTTTAAAGAGGTCTGCTCAGAAGCGGACATAAACCCGTGGGGGAATGCTTATAGAATCGTGATGCAACGATTCAGAGGCCGTTCATCTCCGCAGAACACGCCCGTCCCCCCGGACGATATCGCCAATACCTGCACAGGTTTAAATTGGAGACCTCACCCGATTGTCCAAATTGCGATGGAGTCCCAGAGGACCCAGAGCATGTATTCTTCCAATGTCTGAGATTTGTGTAAGAAGGGAGGAATTTAGAAGAGACTTTAGGAAAGGTGCTGGTACCAGAAAATCTGGTGGCGAAAATAGTAGCACATCAAAATAATTGGAATGCGGTCAACTAGATGATCACATCTATCCAAAATAAACTGCGAAAGGCAGAGGAGAGGAGAAAAACGCGGTCACGCGCCGCGTATAGCAGAAAGGTGATTAAGCTAGAATGAGCTGACTCCGCCCCGTGATGTAATACCTTAGGGTGGTTCCGCGGGGGCAGGGAGGGAGTCGGGGGTGGTTTTAGTGGCTAAAAATCCCACACACTGGTGTGTCCAGACCAGTGTCTTTTGAAGATTTCCACCTCCTCAAAGAAAAAAGACGGAAAGACGGACAGACGCAGAGGACATCTAACGTATGCGGAAATACTGAAGAAGGTGAAATCTGACCCCGACCTAAAAGACATAGGCGGAAATATCATCAAAATCGCGAGGACCAGAAAGGGGGGGCTTGAGCTAAAAAAATCCAGCGTGGGGGAAAACTGACCGCTTTCATAACCAAATTATAAACTCACTTGGAGAGAAGGTCTGTATACAATGCAAGGATCTCGATGAGGTACCATCCAGAGAAAAGATCTGCACTGCCGTGAAGCAACAATTCAAGTTGGAGGAATTCAGCAAAGAACCTATGGTGAGCCTAAGAAAAGCTTACGGCGGTACTCAAATGGCCACAATGCGACTGCGAGTGGAGTCAGCGCAGAAGTTGTTGGCCGTGAAGAAGGTTCGGATTGGATAGGTTGTTTGCCGACTAAGAGAACAGATCTCTTTAAAGAGGTGCTTTAAATGCCTAATGTTTGGACACCTCGCGAAGACATGCCCGAAGGATGTCGAAGGTGTGAGGAGAAAGGGCATATTGCCAAGGAGTGCAATAGAGACCCCAAATGCGTTTTGTGCGAAGGAAAGGAGAGAAGGGAGAACCGGCATATTTCCGGAACTGGTAAATGCCCACAACGGAAGGCGTTAACCGCATTAAAAAAATGTGGTTGATACAAATAAACCTTAATCATTGCAGGGTCGCACAAGATTTTCTTGCGCAGATTGAATGATGAATCCGCGATGAAGATTGCTATCATTAGTGAATAGTAAAGAAATCTTGACCGTGGTGTATGGGTCACAAATTCGACTCGTGGAGCGACGATATGGGCGTGCGGTCGTGAGGTCATACAATATAGCATGGGTCAGGCGGCTAGTGGCTGCCTATAGGGAAGCTTGCAAGAACCTCAAGCTCGCCAGTGGAGTAAGAGGGAATGTTTTAAGGAGTTCTGTTTGGAAGTGGAGATAAATACGTGGGGTAGCGCCTATAAAATCGTGACAAGACAATTCAAAGGGCGATCATCTCCGCAGATCACGTGCCCTATGCTCTTGCTGAAAATAATCCAAGGGTTATCTCCTCAGAAAGAGGGAGTACTGACACCTTCCAACATCCTCTGCATATGACGCCGATTCCACCAGTCATCAGAGACGAGCTGCTGGAGATCTGCAATCGAATAGGCGACAGCAAAGCCCCGGGTCTGGACGGCATACCGAATGAGGCCCTCAAACTTGCCGTTAAATGTAGACCGAATATGTTCGCGGAGTTGTTCGGAATGTGCATATTCGTGGGTATCTTTCCTGCACCATGGAAGCGGCAAGACTGGAAAGCCTTCAGGGGAACCGTCCTCCTATAGACCTATATGTCACCTATATGACACTATGGGGAAAATATTAGAGCGGGTAATTTTTAATATATTACTGCCAGACCCAAGGGGGTCTTTCAGATAGGCAGTATGGGTTCCGTAAAGCCAGATCAACCATTGATGCCATCAAAATGGTTACTGGCTTAGCCGAAAATGCAATTCAAAGAAGGGGCTGTGCCAGCAAATATTGTGTTGTGGTGACCCTGGATGTGGGGAATGTATTCAACTCGGCCAATTGGAACCTTATACGAAAGTCTCTGGCGACAATTGGGGTTCCCACCCTCCTCGCCGCTATTATCGATAGCTACTTGCAACAACAGACACTTTGGTATAATACCGATGATGGACATAAGGAGTACCATGCATTGTCCCTGCTGATGTCTCACAGTGCTCTGTACTGGGCCCACTACTATGGAACATCATGTATAATGATGTGCTTAACTTTCCAGCTCTGAAGGTGGTTACGGTGGTGGGTTACGCGGACGATATAACACTGGTTGTGGCATAAACTGCCTTAAGGACTTTCTCAGACGGTACAGCGATCTTCATCTCGGGAATGATGCCGATTGACATCCTGGCAACCGAAATGATGAATATTTAGAGCACCATTTCTCCCTTATCGCTGAAAAAAACCGACAGGGAGAAATTAGTGGGTAAAAATCCCACACTCTGGTGTGACCAGGCCAGAGTCTTTTGAAGATTTCAACCTTCTTAAAAAAAAAAGACGGACGGATTAAGCCATCCTTTATCAACACCTCAAATATCATATCTATCGATTTTCGGCTTTAATGACTAGGTAATAATGCCGTGCCTTCCCAGAAGATACAGAATCCGCTGCCAAACAAAAAATCAGCTCTGAAATGCAATATGCGGCAAATCACTATGAAGGCCTTCGATACATGTACTCGACTGTCATTACCATGCAAACACATCCTCCACTCGTGTGAGAATGAGACTACTGCCATTGCTCCATCGTCCAATTCACGTGTTCCCGAACGTGTGAGCTGTCAAGCCCTATTCAGGTAAACGTTTTCTAACTGTCCCCTGGCAGGTGCAGTAAAACATATATTAATACCTGAAGTTAAAACATAGCCACTGTGCGTTTTTTGCTCTGAAGTATAGTCCGCACGACGATTCCATAAGTCCAATCAACGATTCCATAAGTCGTTTGATTTATTCGATCGTCCATTCATAATTCATATTTCAAATATTACCATTGGCTTTGTAAACTCTTTCTACGGCATTTACTTTGATCCGTAAAGATCCTCGTTCTCCAATGATGACAGTTTTCGATTCCCCCTCTGCATTACTGAATGTCCTTAAAAGCCATTAGATTCGCGTTTGTCCTTCCCACTTTCTCGATAGCTTGAGGGTTTAATGCTTTCAAATACTTTATATTTACTGTTTCCTTTTTAGAAAAATCATCACTTGATTTATTTGCCATTGTAATGACTAGGTAAAAATAGGTGTGGCCAAACTGACCATCCAGGTCGACTAGTCATGGTCATGATGGTGTAGCTATCCCAAAACGACAAATTAACGACAATGTGACATAACATCACAAGAACCATTTAAGTGGTTTCAGTTTCCCATATTTCAATCTTGTCAATGGTCCGGAGTCAAACCATAGACGGACCAACGAATGTAAGCAATATAGAGTAAATACATGAATTGTTTTTGTCAACTGTTCGTGGATCTACTTGTACATTTGTCCTATAAGTGAGTATGTGTTGGGGAGCCCTTGGATGAGAAGGAGTCATTTATGTGTACCTAAATCCTTTATTACTTACCTATGCGTCTCGTGTCTTTCGCATTGTCAAATCCAAACCGTGTAGGAGTACACCCTTTTTCTAGCTTGTTCGAAGCTGTGGGGAGTGCTCGAAGTGCCTTTCGTTCCCCGATTACCACTACCAAAGCCCCTCTATTCCTTTGAAGTTAATATGATCGTCTGAGCTTAACTGCTAACTAAGTAGGATCATTTGAGCTAAAATCATGTGCTTTTAGTGTTAATGTTACATAAAATTCGGCATGAGTCCAGATTATGATAACTCGACAAAATGATATATACAACTAAACGTGATAAAAGAATAAAAATAAAATTATATATAAATAAAGGACGCAGCAAGAACCTTAACATCAGCTATAAAGGGGTAATCCGCTTCTTAACAATTCCTGAGCTCATCATACACTCATCAGTGTCTTGAATCAACAGCGGTTAATGAACAAAACTAAACAGAAACTATTTATCGTCAAAATTCGCATCCGATTGCAAGAAAAATACAACTAAAACTTCGCAAATTTGCATAAAGCACGTGAAGCTTTTTCTAAATGTTGATTGCAGTTAGTAGAATTATTCTGGGTGAGTATCAAAGCACTCATCTTCTTATTCATCGTCATCATCAACGGCGTAACAATCGGAATCCGGTCTAGGCCTGCTTTAGTGAAAAACTCCAGACATCACGGTTTTGCGTTGAGGTCCACCAATTCAGTATCCCTAAAAACTGTCTGGCGTCCTGACCTACGCCATCGTTCCACCTCAGGCAGGATTTGCTTCGTCTTCTACTTCTTCCACTAGATATTGTCCTTACCGACTTTTCAAGGAGGATCATCCTCATCCATACACCTGTATTGAGCCTTCATCTGAATCTATTAAGTCGGGTTCTATTCACAACCTGACGTCATGGAGGATGAACTCGAGGAAGCTGGGGCACTCCCGAGATTCAGGATCAGGTACGTGGATGATGTATTAACAATTATCAAAAGGGAACAAGCAGGAACAATCCTCGAGAAACTCAACCGGGCACACAGGAAAAAGGGGAATTTTAATCCGACATCTACAGGAAACTGCCCCAGACACAACGAATCATCACATACACCGCAAATCACGATTTCAACCATAGGATAGCGGCATACAACTTTATGATCCACAGGATGGTCACAATACCGCTCAACGAGGAGAGAAGAAGCCAAGAAAAACGGATACAACAGGAACCCATCGAAAATCGGATCAAACAAAACAAAGCCCGGCCTCAAGACAGCAACTTTCAACACTATTTTAGGAAGTGAACACAGAACCTAGGCAATGGATAACATTAATCTACTCGGGTCGGACGCAGAACATCAAAAGGATGGCTACATAAACGTGGATTCCAGGTCACCTCGACCTAGCAGACGATATCTACTTAGGACCCGGTTACAATCAGTCGAACTTGTGATTTTCTTTTGCGCTTTTTTATTGATTACCTTTAGTCCATCTATTGCTTTCGTTACTCTTGGGTTCCCTATGCCAGCTGACGTTCGCACTTTGGCCATGTGCGATCATCCTTCTTTTTATTTATTTTCTTTTATTTATGCTCTTCAGAACTTCTTGTATGCCCTTTTTCATCCTAGCTGCCTGCTGATTGCCTGGAGGCTCCTCTTTTTTGTCGCACTTTTTAATTTGACCCCATTCGATGGCAGTGCGGTTAGGTGTCACTTGGTGGTCTGTGACACTGTTGTTACAGCAGCTTACGGTGACTCCTCGGAATTCCTTTCCTTCTCCTTCGATCTATTACAAAGGACGGCAATAGTCCTCACCTACATTCTTTATGGCTTGGTGCTCATTGTGCCTTTCCTTGGTAAACATGGACAACTCAACTATTTTTGCCCTAAGTTGGGTAAAGAGTGATTTCCCTGAATCTATCTGCTTTCTATGGATCTCGACGGAGTCACTCCTTTTATATACTCCCTCACCTTGCGCATGTATAGACCTTCCTTGTACTTTGTCTTTTTCTGTCTTTGCCATAGGCAGAGATCAGAAAGTTGACGAGCTAAATAGAACCTTTTCTTGGTGTTGTCACCCTCCAAAACGAATTCGGTGGGTGTTACGAAATCTGGTTTAGACTCATCTTTTTAAGGTTTTGTGTGAAACAAAACCTTATTAATATCGAGACGGTCTCCGTCTGTCCGTCTGTCTGTCTGTCTTTTTTTTTGGCTGGGGGATGGATACGCATCTGGAATCTAGGGCACGCATGCCAGACTCTTACCGACTAAAATCTCCCATATTTTTTCGACACTCTCCCCGCGGCACCTCCGTTCCGGAATTGCTTCGCGGGGCTGTTCTTAGCTGTTCACTCTAAACGAGCTGCTACCACTTTGCGTGGCATTAATTGCAGTAGCTTCCCTTCTATGTCTCCGCTGTACTTCTGCTGATTTTACTGATTTTGCTGGTGGTATAAAGATAACTCCTGTATCCACCGTGTCCGGTTAAGAACTGAGTCAGATGGTAGCTCGTCTCACCGTGATTCCACATAGTCCTACATGCTTATGTCTGGATAAGTCTGTGTATCCACCGGTCATTCTCCGCCTGGTCCCATGCTGTTTGCCATGCAACCAGTGACCGCATAGGCTCACTTTGCTTGTTTAGGCTTGCTTCCTAATTTTCGTACAGACGACTTACCTCATCGGTTAGAATATCTACCGGGATCATCCCCGAAATCACGCATGTTCGGTAGGCGCAGCATGCTCGGAGGGTACTTAATCGATATGCAGCTTGAAGCTGTCTGCGATTTTCTCCGATTTTTATCGCCGACGCCTATACTAGTGCCGCGTATAAAAGTACAGAGCTGACGACTCGCGATAAGAGTAATCGTCGACTGTGTTTCAGTCTGCCTACATTTGGAAGCATCCTTGCCAGTATTGAGCTGATTCTCACCGCTTTCTGCCCAGTAAGCTTTAAGTGGGGTTTAAAGGTCAGCTCGGAGTCGAATATTATTCCCAAGTATTTCAGCGGTCGCTGAGAGCTAATAACATGCACCCCGATGCAAATTTCACCAGTTTTCTGTTTCCCGCCGCTTTGTAAAGACCAATCAACTCCGTCTTGTGTTCGGGAAGCTCCAGCTTGTTCTTTAAGCCAAGACTTGATCGTCCGTATAGTCTCGTTCGCATATATCTGTACTTCATCGGGGTGATTGGATGTTATGACCAATCAAACACTCAAACAACTGCTTGTTTAGCTATGGGAAGCCGAAAAATGCCATTATACATTAGGTTCCATAGCAGAAGGGCTAGAACAGACCGGAACCGAACTCCTGCCGTTATTACATACATCTTCGACCCTTCGTCCGTATCACAAAGTAGCTTCCCCTGTCGGAAGTAATCGAAGATTATATTTAATATGTATTTTGGTGTTTGCGCGCGATGAGCGCTTCCATCTGGCAGAATTGATGTCAAGAGTCACCAGTGCGCAGTCTTTTCTCTAGTCCAAACACCAGTTTAATAGCATCAACCGCTGACCGAGCCTTCCGGAAGCCAAACTGCCTATTCGATAAATAACCTCCACTGTCAATTAATAGATATAACCGGTTATAGACTACCCGCTCAAGGACCATGCCTACTTTATTCAGAAGACAGATATATAACCAAGATTCTATGGTTCACCTATCGGCTTACCTGTCTTCGGGATAAATACAAGCTTTTGTATTTTTCACTCTGCGGGGAAGGACCCTTCTTTTAGGCAGTCTGTAACTACCCGTGCAAACATTGCGTGCTATTCTCATTGCCAATTTCAGCGCCTTATTGGCGGTTCGATCCATGCGGGGGGCTGCGGCATCCAGGACCCTTTTCACTGCTCCCAAGACTTCGTCCGTGGTTACTGGAGGTAGGTCCTCGGCGCTCATTGGTATCATTGGGAGATTGTTTCCGGATGTTTGGGGAACAATGTCGAAACAATCTCCTATCTATCTAGGGCACATAATAGGAGGGGACCTTTTGCCTTTTATTGCTGATATAACGGACTTGTACGCTCTTCCCCATCTGTCTGTTTGTCTGTCACAGCCGGTTTATTTGGAAACGGCTTGACCGATTTGCACGAAAATTGGGAGGAGTGTGTGATCGGCTGTTCCCTTTACATACAGTGTAAGTTTAAGGGGAGCTACCTATACATGTGAAAGGAGGGTGCAACATTTTTTTTCACAGAATGTGGCCATGTGGTATCGAATGAAATATCTCAATTAGTACTTTTCAAAACTGGTTCCATATTTGATATTGGGTGAAACATAGGGGAGTGAGGTCTTAAAATATGACCCACAAAAAGTGTAACAGGTCTCATTCTCAGAACCTATCCACCCGAAAAATCTGACAGTGATGCAGCTCTACGAAGTACAAAATTTGGCATGGATACATAATGCGATAATGTAGTGCACAATTTGATCAAGTTTGAAGAAAATCCAACTATTATTAACAAAGTTATAGGGAGTGAAATTTTGAAGTTTTTCGTGCATTCTACCACCTGTATGACGTCATCATCAGAAGTCAATTCATCAATACCACAACGAAATGAGTTCTTATGAATGGGGTCGCAAAGAATTATTTTGTTTTAGTTTTTTAGTCATTTGTATATAAATATCAATTACTCCAGACAGACATATGTGTTTGTAAGTACTCGTAGATATGCGTGCTAATGAAGTTTGCGGGTGGTGTCTAATTCAGATAGATAAATTTACACACTAAACCAGCCGTTTTTAATATACGTACTATATATGTACGTACGTATGGTTTTTTGCACGAAGTAAATCAGAAATATGGGTACGATCAATTTATATACGTGCATGTACTGATACTGAGGTTCCGAGCGCCTGCACCGTAAGTTTACTCCTTCTCTCGCCTTCCATAGTGGTTTTATGTTCTGGGTATCCTTCCCGTAGTCATGTTGGTCGAAGCACCAGAGATGAGCCAACACATCACCATTCACAGTCTCTCAGTCATCTCTTCCTTCGTCAATCTATCTGTTGCACTTTTCTCAGAGATGATTGTACCGTTATATATAGTAACTATGAACCTCCATACATGAAGTGAGTAAGATATTTCTACCTTGAGTTTAAGGGTATGCAATTTATTTAAGTATGATAAGTACTTTTCAAAGTCAGTTAGTTTCGAGATCAGCCTTTCCATGTAAGTACCAAGAAGTAAGGGTCAATCCTCAAACACTGCCCAATCTGAAACAAGTCGGGAAACCGGAAGCTGGATGCTTCAGGTACGAAAGGTTTTGTGTATTTCTTAGTACGTAGCACGTAATATATCCATGTATTATGTGAGAGTATCCACTTTCGGGTGATATTGACATTCATAGTCTTCAATTTTCAAAGAAGCAATAATTTTGACGTATTATAACTTTGTTAATAATAGTGCGATTTGCACCAAACTTGGTATGATCATGCTCTAGATTATAGTCTATATGCTAGGATGAATTTAAGATGGGTTTCCAGCCAATTACAAAAAATTATGGTAATATACTATTATTAACTTTATTTGAACAGATGTCGGTACGAAAGGTATTGCGGAGCCAAGGCACCATATAGTGGCAGCCTCCTGAGTTTTCAGAGTTTTCGGTTGAGTAGTTTCTGAGAATGGCCCCCTTAAAGAAATGATCACTTTTAACCCCCCGCACTCCCTACCTTTCCAACAAATGTCAAAACTAAGACCGGCTTCGAAAAGTACTAATCGAGACCTTTAATTTGATATCCCACATGACTATATTTGACGAAAAAAAAATTTACACCCCCCTTTTGCATGTATGGGGACCTCCCCTTAAATTCAACGTAAAAGGATGTAACTCACTGTATGCGTGAGCGTTCATAGTTAAAGAAAATTAAGAATAGTGTGTAGCTTTATTATATGACTAGGGACCCATTAAGTCCATCCAAGAATTATAAATATAGGCTATAATATAAGACATGAAGTTGCCAAGGTTAAGGAAAATTACTATTATTGACGAACCTATTATAGGTTATAGTTTCCCTTTGTGAATAGGCTGACATACGAAATTTATATACATACAATACATTACGAGTTACGTACACATGCAATGGTTGTGCACCCAAATATTCTTATATAAGAAATACATAAAATTTTTAATACATGAAACGCGAGCTATTGGTAATCAATTTGTTTCAGTTCAAAAGTGATAGGACAGCCATTACCAGTGTTAGACGGAGAACTGGCTACGTGAAAATCCGCAGGACTCGTTGTACAAAAGGATGTTTCCTGAAAATGTTTGGAATGTTATGGATGATTCGGAAACAAACATTTTTATTCTACCTATAACAATACAATTCTAAATTAACCTAACTTATGTACTATCTTAACAGCTGAGCTTAATCTAAGGTAAAAACTATGACGTAAACTAACTTATTACTAAAGAATAAATTGAAAAATATACATGTCATGGTATCTGGAGGAAAAGTCGAAAAAAACCTCCACTCGTTAAATTTTTTTTATAAAAGCGGGCGGGCGGGGGAGGAACTAGGATGTGGGTTGGGATGGGGGCATGCGGGAGGGATGTTATGGATGATGCGCCAGCTGGACTGAAAGGCAAAGGCGCCAAACCTATATAGCTAGACTAAATCTATGAGGACATCTGCTTGTTCGTTTTATGTGTTGTCCACTTTTTGTATATTCCTAAGCTAAACAAATCGAAATACCGGAAGCTGGATGCTTCGGGAAAGTAAGGGTTTTGTGTTCACCTGTCTTGTATGAAAAATGTTCTATGCACGTTTTCGCATTAGTACATACTTAAAAATTCAAAATGTTCCTTCACATACATATATATTCCCAAACTCCAGCTCCGCCGTTTGTATGAGTTCCCTTAATATAATGGTGACCTCATACACGTCTTATAGTGCGATAAATTCACGTGAAATACACAATTTTGACCTTCTATAACTTTGTTAATAATAGTTGGATATTTTTCAAACTTTTTTTAAAACATTTTGTACTTCTAGAATAAACTTAAGGGACTGTTCGGGTAAACATCTAAAATATGGTAATATGCTATTTTTAACTTTACTTAAGCAGAGCCCGGAATGGGATGTATTTTTAAGTCTAGACTTCATACAGGTGCATTGTTATAAATTTTTTCAGGGTTTTCGGTTCGATAGATTCGAGAACGAGACTTGCTATACTTGTCTGGGCATAGATTTTGAACCGTCACTCCCCTAGCTTCGAGAAGTACTAATCGACCACATTCTATGAAAATTTGCAACAACCCCTTAAACCCACCCCCTTAAAATCAGTACCAAATGACTTCACCTGTTGTATACAAAGGGATTCACAGACGACACGTTTTCACCCAATTTTGTGACAGTTAACCGGGTGCAATAGACGGCGAGACAGACAATGAATCAATTCTAATAAGGTTCTGTTTCACACACATTTTTAAAAGTTCTAAGTTATATTTTGTTTTCAAGTGTGAAGTCAATTCCGTTAAAATTCTGGTATTAGCCCCCACCCTTGGTCCACACTCGACGCCATCGATGCCCCCACACATGGGAGGGGGGAGCAAATAACCGTTCCCGCAGTAGATCCTCCAGGAATTCTCCCGCAATACATGCTTTCAGAGGACCATCCAGGCTTCCATGATGCCAGATAACCTCCGGTGAGTGAATTGGCAAAACACCTGAGATTAGTCCCTTTCAGACTGTGATCCCACTCGTCGAGTAGGTAGGCACAACACTTTGACTTAATTAGCCCGGTGCAGAGAACAGCAACTAAACCTTCCCTCCAGTCAATTACTTCTCTGTATAGAACGCATCACAAAAGACATCACTAGAGAACACTAACTAAACTACACGAAACTAATGGCAACCAACCACGACCAATATGGCCATTCCCCCATTATACTGCAGATGAGGCATCGTCAACCAACTCCCTCCTGCGTTAGAGGTAATCACGCGTATACATAAGGGCATCTAAGCATACCAATGCCAGCAAGGCACTGGCTAAAATCATTGATATCGTGGAGTACGTGAACGCACATGTCGTCTAGATTGCGGAAGTCACAGCACGTTAGACAGACACATAGAACACAAAAACCAATTCTCTGAGTCTGTCCCATAAAGAACACACCTTGACTAGAGGTAAGGTTCCGTGAGAGGAGAAGCTCATTCAGGCTGTCATGCCCCGTTAGTAGGAAGCCCATCTTGAACTCAAAATCCACAGCAGAACTTCTTCTGGCTGCCACACATTTTATGTACTCATACGTGACCGGACTTTTGTCAAATTCTCAATTAACAACCTTTTGACCACTGTTGTCCTAATTTCTCTAACTGACTACCATTGATCGTCGGACAGCCTCTAGATCAAGGGGAGGAACACCCAACAATACCTGCATTGCCTTGGTCGAAACATTTGATTCACCTTATCAAGTGACGACCTTACGAGAGAGTGCATTTAACAATAAAAAGCATTTCTTCTTTTTCTCACGTTTTTAGCACTCCCTTTTATTTGGAATACAGTTACCCATTTTCATGTAATACTTCAAATCTCACCATAGCAGCCGGAGTAGCGGCTATCACTTGATTTGGATTGGAATGTTGTAGCGAAAGAATCGTCGACCATTTGCTTCTATCCAAACCTGCTCATATTACTTATTATTGGGAGCATACTTTAGCCGTCGTTTGTTTCTAGACTAAATTTGGAGTTCAAGCTCGCGATTAGATGAAAGCGGAACCCGGAATGGCTAATGAGATTGGACAAGTGAACAGCTGGACTCGGGGACGGAGATCAGTTTTTACCGTTAGAAAAGTTCGTTTAAGAGTGTTATTTTGTTGAAGTGAGTGATGCAATGACAGTGATTTCGAAGTGAGAATTCCGTTCTGTCGATTGGAGTTATGAAATGCTAGAAACGTTGGCGGAGAGATTGAAAATTCGAATAAATTTGGAGAATTGAAGTTAATTGTTAGCGAGTGAGTGTTGAATTCAAGCAAAATTTTTCGAAAAAAGTACTGTAATCAGTTAACAATATCTCTTTATGAGGTACTAGTACAATCGAAGATCTCGTAAAAAACCTATCGCTATTGAATGTCAGTGTCATACTAAAGTGAATGGTCTGATAAATTAGATTCATAAACACTTCGAGCTAAGCCAAAATACGACAAATGGCCATTCAAATATGCTTATATAGGGAATACACAAAACCTTTCATACCTAAAGCGTTCAGCTTCCAATTTCCCGAGTTGTTTGTTGATGAAGAACGCTTGCTTCACAGTTGGCATTTGTATTTTTGCCTTCACTTGATATGGTCTTGCCAAATTACAAAGCTAGCCAGTTTTTTTCATTGAAAAAGAAAAAGTAATAAATTAATAAATTTTTGATAATACATTCATACCAACTTAAAGCGAAGCCGCCGCAAAAAAGGGTTACGTTTATCCCCGCCTGCAGTCAATGTGTTATTCAGCCGACTTTTGCCCGTACACCAGGCACGGAACGCATTTCTATTAAGACAAAGGTCATTTCTATGTTTTTTGCGCGGCATCGCGTTAATGAACCCCTGGGTTTTGGTGTGGGAGGAGAAAGGAAAGCTTGGCGGCTAACGAGTTTTGATGGGAAGTCCTCTCGAAATTTACAATTTAGTGGATCATTTTACCGGATTTCATGCGAGAATGTAGTGTTAGTGTGGATGCGGTATCCACTAAAGCTTTGTATAAAATAAAACCTTATTAAGGTTTTGTGGGAAACGAAACTTCATTAAAATCGATTCAATGTTAGTCGGTCTGCCTGTGATAGCCGATTTAGTGGGAGAAGGCTGAACCAATTGCCACCTTTATTTGGTGAGAAAATCAGATTAATGAAACCCTCTACAACAATATGGCACCACTTTAGAAACGTCCATGACTTGGTGTGAAAGCAAACAGTTCTCATCAGTGTATTTAATATCTTTGAGGAGAGGTGTCGTGTTGTATTGAACTCTTCTACTACATTTCGCGTGGCAATATGGAGAGCATGATGACAAGATGCAACCTTGGTGGACTCTGCTTTCACTGTCAAATTTTTACTTCGATAAAATGCCTGGCATTCCATTTTATAGCATTAAGGGGGTCATCCCGTGTGTCGGGTTGGAGAAATCGATTTTTTTTTTGCATGCATTGTATCTACATATAGTGGAGAATATGTGGGCAAACGGATTTTCCGATATTCCGAGTCCTTCAGAAATTACAGGGTTAAACAGGTAAGGAGTTTGCAGCCGCAGCTAGAGTACTCGATGAGAAAGAGCATCGAATCTTTTTTTACCCTGTTAGTGTTTTACCTGAGCCTTATAAATTTGAACACAGGTATAAATATAAAAATATGAAAAACCAATCAATTGTCTAAACTTATTTGTTGTTTGGAATAAAAAGGATAATCCAGTCTAGAGTGAGCACAGAAAGGCGTTCAAGTTATACTCAGTTATATTTTGTTGTAAGTATTGTGCTGTTTTTGTGTTCAGTGATTTTTTTAAATGGATCGTACGAAGGGAGATTCCTTTAAATGCATTGAACTGAACTTTCGCTCCTGAACACCTTCATTCTGGGGCCAAGGTCGTAGAAATAGCCACTATTCTGGCTGTAATTATTTTCAATGAAGGATTCAATGGCATTCGCAAAATCCTAGTGACAATGGGATGCCAAGTTGGTCAGATATGTCAGGTTTATGCCGACCGCCGTAATGAAGTGCGAATTTGGCGGTGCGAACGACCATCGACTGACCTCGCTAAAAGAGCCACAATTGACACCAGAGAGCAACAATCGGCCTTACAAGACTTTTTTGAAGAAACGGAGGGTGCTCTCTATGGACCAGGTATAGCAGATTAATGGTGAGCTAAAATTTTACTGTTGATAATCACATTTAAATTTTCAAATCTATCCAATCAAATTGTTTGAAATTTTCACGGCTTCTTTAGTACATAGGATAATTGCAATCGGATGGGTCGTTTTTTTTTTTATTCATAAAAAAAGCCGTAAAAAAACACCAAAATCCAAAAAATTAAGTTTAAAAGCCCACCAAAAATTTACCTTTTAATGTTTTCCAATTATCCTACTTTGCGGACCGTGGAATATTGTCCACATTAAAATGCCGTTTAGCTTTTTTTCCTCAGATGAACACAGTGCCCTCCAGCGTGGCAGCAGAAAAACACCTTTTTTTGGAGAGGGGTGCATAAATTAACACCTATTCCGAAAATTAGCTACGAAATCAAGCTGAAAAATTTATCACATATACTAGAGATATTAGTAAACATATGGTGAAAAAATCACGTTTCTATCTTTATCCAGTCCTTCAAAATAATTTTTTCAAAAAAAGGCAAAAAAAAAACGGCCTTCACACGGGATGACCCCCTTAAATGCTGCTCTGATAATGGCTATTAATTTCTCCAGAACGCCCCTCCTGCGTAGGGCATTGTCAAAAGCATCCTCGAAATCGACAAAGTACAGGGGAAGTGGCGATCTGAACTACAAACATTACTCTAAAATACTCCAAAGGATGTTAATACGGTCATAGAAGAAGGATCCAGAGCAGAAACCAATCTGCACTGTCAACCAAACCTTGGAAATGATGATGCTTTACAAGATAATTTGTGTTATTAGGGAGCATGCAAACACCGCTCCGATTTTCGCACTCAAGACAAGGGCTCTTTGTCAGAAACTCAACGATCTTCTCTTTCTTCCATTCTTTTGAAGAGATCTCAGATTCCAAAAAGCTTTGCAGAAACAACGGGTGTAGTGGGGAATAGTTTCGCAGAGACCGTCACGGACAACAACCTTGCCACGTTTGATTTTTCGTTGGTTTGGAGGAGCAGTCCATATCCTCACGTCATGACGCCTAACCATTCCGTTAAAACTAGACGAACTTTTGCGAGGTGTTATCATGTAGACAATCTTGGTGAAATGTTCTTTCCACCTGCAAGTGGTTTCTTGAAGTAACTCCAGAGATTTGTTGCGGTACCGAACCTCACGTCTATAACGTTTGTCCTCACTCGCAGTGGCAATAGTAGCTTTCAGTTGTCCATGTTTGTCAATCCGCTTCCCAGTCCCGGTAGTCAGTAAGACTTTATGGCTTCCCTTCGGGATGTAGCTAAGAAAAGGCACTTTTGATGGTAGCCCAATACTCAACAATATTGTCAAAATGTTTGAAATATTCGATCAGAATCTTAAATATATAAAAGAAATAAAATATAATCCTATTACTTTCGGTAAATGTTTTAAACTATCTTTAATTTATTTTTTTTTAGTGTTAGATGCCTCCAGTCACATTGGATCTGATTTCATTTGGGGCAATAATATCTTAATTGGATCACCACGTTCATGTAATCTTATCAGTCATCCGGCAAATGTGAAATTTGCAACAGACCATGTCCCAGTAGGAATAATTAACCTCACACAAGTTACGGCCCCGATTCGAGTTGGATACAGATCGATTCATGCCCGGCATTGGTCCGAAATGCAAGTGGATCTGAGTACATTGGAAAAGGTACGTGCCAACGGTGGTGATCAAATAATTTCAAAATGGCTTTTCCCTTCTTCGCAGAACGTTTTAAATTTCGGATTCTGTTTACCTCTATCATGCAGTAATGTGGACTCGTTTCGATTGCTGGAAGCTATCTTGCAGAATAAAACATTTGTGGACAGAAGCCTCATCGGAATGAATACAGAAGTAATTCACACCAAGATCTTGCAGCTTAGAGAGAATTTCCTGAAGAATCCTTTTGTTACAGCATTCTTGTGAGTAAAACGCGGATATTGCAATAAATAAAACCCTCCACAAGTCTGAGTAGTTGTCGATTGAATAAAATGGTTTCTTCTTTCTATTTCAGCATCATCCTTTACTTAGTATTGTTTTTTATTGTCCTGGATCTTGCATACACAATTACTGGAAAATTAGGTTCATGGATTTTGCCTCCAGACTTGACACTGGAAAAGAAAAAGCCAAAATTGTTTGAACGAATTCTTTCGTGTTTTTCAATCATTGAAAACACCAAAATCATCATTTCACAAGAAATCGGCAAAGAATCGATCGAAGTCCTTCATGGAATCAGGTAAATAAATTTGAAAGTAACTGCCAGCTGGTATACCCTATGTGCAGAATAAATTCAAGCAAACAAATAACAAAATAAGGCTCTGTCACGGGTTTATTCTGCCGTGTGGCAGTTTAATTAGTTTATTACTATAGAAATTTGCTGACAAATTAGTTGTGATCCTATAAAAGATGTGGTCTTTCTCTTTGAGTACATATAGTCCGAGTATCACATGTCTCGTTTCGAGTAGTAGTAAATATCCAACAGAATTTGTTATTCAAAGATTGAGGGAGTCCTATGTCCGCATGCACTTGATAGCCGACTGGACCACCGGGTCACTTTTTGGTGCAGATATCCCTCCTTTTTGACTATGTAAGCAACTTTTTAAAGAAGGGCAACTAACGGTTCCGTCCAGAAGAGAGGCAATTTATCAAACGTTGCTTTCCGTCTGTTCTCGACCTCATATTATGCTTCCAAATGTTACATACATATGCATGTACTTTATTTTATCAAAAAATCAAGAATGACCTATTCCTCGCTACATATAAAATCAAGTCGGGAGACCGGAAGCTAGGCGATTCATGTATGTATCATGCTTTATATCAGAGGGATTTTATGATCCTAGGAAGAACCAAAGGGGTTTCCCCTAAAAAAAAGTATGGTATTGTCAGTAACTTTATTGAAGCAAATATCGGATTGAGGGTATCTCGAGAACTACCGTGTCGAAAAAAACGAGCTCAAAGATTTTAAAGATGTTTTCTGTTAAAAAATGAATGCATTATGAAGCTGTTTTATATGTTATATATGATTTCGTAGCACATCTTATATAGAATTAGATGTGAAATTTCAATTTTCGAAAAAAGTTGTCATGAAGTAACTACTTGCATTATTGCCATTTTTGTCAATTTTTTGGGTGGAGAAAAACGTGTTTAAAGCAATTTTCTTAGTTTATTGTTGATTTATTGGGTTGTTAAAAACAATTGCCCGAGAAGCCCTTTATCGTTAAAGCGGTACAAAAAGGGTCTAGTCTGGGAATAGTTGCTAAGGAACAGTCCGCAGTCCGATTCCGTAACACGAATGCCCTTGCAAGAAAGAGTAGCGGACATCTGAGGAAGTCAGCTGAGACCCTTGACGTCTGCATGTCTGCATTGTGTGAAAAGATCCAGTCTCAAATTACAGTAACAGCTCATGGCAGTTGCGGTGGACAATGAAATTTATTTTTTTATGACTTAATTATGTTATGTTGTCGTGTGTCTAGGCATGCAAAACCGATTGCTTTCCGACTCTCTTGAAATCCATTAACATCAGAAAAACTGTTACGTACGAGTAAGATTATAATTCGCAAAAGCGCAGGTTTGAAATGTCAAAAGCTGCTCTTTCCAGAAGGAATTCGTTATATTCGATTACCTTTTGGAAAATATTAGGACGTCAAATACCAAGTACGCGAGTTACGTATCCGTCTGCATCTGACCCATTAGAATATGAAACCGCAATGTGCAACATTAGACAATTTCTGGAAAACGTGGGAAACACAAAATGCACATCAGCGAATAGTTCATTCCAAAGTCCAGACGCAAGATCAGCAAATTATGTATCATAAATATAGGTGCAACGTAACCTCCGGGGACCAGTCTCTAAAATTCATTGAGATAAGTTACGTTTAGTTGAATTTTGTGTGTAAAATAAAGTTTTATAGTGAATAATAAATCGTGTGTTTTTAAAAACCTTCCCGCTTGGTCCGAACACGTAATTGGCGCAGTCGGTTTAACTTGTGATAAATGCAAACGAAAACTCTGGAAGAAAGCCGCGAAGGAAAATTCCGAGTTCATTTGCATTAATTAAATAAAGTTTTTCTGGGGAACAAGTTAAGCCTTAAGGTTTCTTAAATTAGTGGCTGAGGCTGGCCCTAACCCAGACTAACAAATTAAAACTTAACAAAAAACCAAGCCGATATTACCGCGAAGGTATTCGGTCAATTTAAAAATAAATTAGCAAGAGCAGAAAACTGAGGCCAAAATAGTTGCTTGAAACACGGGTGAGGCTGCCCGAGATCTTGCCCATTTAAAACATAACAAATTTTCAAAGGCGGTATTGTCGAGAAGACTAACCGTTCTACATACCAATATAATAATATTACCAATCAGTAGAAGCCGCGAAGGATATACTGATTTAATAAAACCAAATAAAATATATAAGTGTGTAAAGTGCCAAAAAGAAGCACAAAATAAAAAAAATAAAAAACAGAAACAGTGCATAAAATTGCAATTAAGTGCATCGAATGAACGACCGAAAACTCCAGCGAGATAAGTATTTTTCATTGAATAGAAAGTTTGCATTTCCAGAAAACATGGAACAGCAACTGGCACAATTACATCAACGACTACAAGAAAGAGAAGTCGAATTAGCCCAATTAGCAGCTGCAGTTCAGGAACTAACCGCGAATCAAAATACAAATTTACAATTTGGTCAGCTGGCAACGGTACTCCAACAAATAACCATGCAGCAAACTTCTAGAGATCCGCGAAACAAAATTCCGAAGGAAATTAGGTGTATGACAGGCTTTACAGGGACAAACGAAGTTTCGTTGAATGCCTTCATCAGTAGCACCGAATATTATCTGAACTCTATAAACGACGAGGAGATCAGAAAAGCAGCAACCAGACAGATATATTTTGAAAAAATACAAGGAGCAGCAAAGGATGCTATTATTAATATTCCCGCACCAGATGATTGGGAGCTGATCAAGTCCAATTTAAAACATCGCTTCAAACCAGACATGGAACCAGCGGATATTTACAGGAAAATTAACAGTTTAAGGATTAACACAGTAAGTGATTTAGCTATAGAAATTCAAAAAATTAAAAATAAAGCCGATGAGCTTATTTTATTTTATAAAAATGATTTGTACATAGACTTAAGTAATGTTAATTCCCTATTGGTCAACATATGTAAAGAAATGACACAGGGCGTCTTATTAGACAAAATTTATGAATTGTCCGATATATCAGAAATAATAAAAATCATGCAAATGAGAAGATACGAAAACTCCTGCATTAGGCCAGAGTTTCGAAAAATTAAAAATATTAACTCAGCCATAAAAGATAAAAATAGACAGTCCCCATCTGACTCGAAAGGTTTCTCTCCTAAACGTTATCCTTCATTTCAAAATCAAGGTGATTCCCAACAAACAAGACAACAGACACAATACACTACGACAAATTACAATAGACGCAACTACTCTAACGACTATACCCAGGACAGAAGAAATAATCCTCAATCGGAAACTCAAAACAACTATAATAATAGTAGTAATCCCAATGATAACAATCATAATCGTGAAGAGTACCCTAATAGATCAAGACAATTCAGACGGAGTTCAGGTAATTCTAGGATGAATTCAGGCCGTAGTAGGCAACAGCAGGAGGTAACTCCTATGGAAATCGATAATGTCGAATCCACTAGTCAAAACAACGAAAATAGAAATTCCCATAGAAGTAAAAATGGACCCAGAGAACAACCTGAGTCAAACCTAGTTAGTTCAAAGGAAGAGGAAAATTTTTTTTACAACTAGCCTCGGATGAACTACCTATGATTCAAATCACAATAAAAAATACGAAATATTTAGCTCTTATAGATACTGGATCCTCGTTCAGTATAGTAGATGAACGAATAAATAGTTTCCAGAAAATCAAAATCAAACCTATTCATTTCACTACCATTACCGGTAAAGACACAATCTATTTCGAAATTCACACTCCAGCTCCAGAAGAGTTTGAATCTCCCCCACAGGCACGGATTAGATGGAAAGTTCGTGACCTTTCAAATAGAAAGTATCAGTTCATAATAGGCATCGATCTGCTAGATAATCTGAATACTCTGATAGATATAGAGCGAAAAAGAGTAACACTCAACGGCAAGATAATTCCTTTTATCAATAACCCATACCAATTCAAACAAGTTTGCGTATTAGAACAAACCCAAGACGATTACATAAAACATTTGAAATTAGATCACTTGAATAATGAAGAAAGAAGGGAAGTAATCAAACTGGTCAAACGATTTGAACAAGTTTTTTATAAAGAAGGTGATAAATTGACCAGTACTACAAGTATAGTTCATGAAATAAAAACTACCACGGACCAACAAATTAATTCCAAGTTGTATCGTTTCCCACCTTGCCATGAGCAGGAAGTGAGAAAACAAATAGCTCAAATGGAAGAACAAGGAATCATCCAAAAGAGCAATTCGAAATATTCGAGTCCACTGATTGTCATACCGAAAAAGGCTGACAATTCAGGACAAAAAAAGTTCCGAATAGTAATCGTTTGGACTCTATCTCTAGATTCAATACGGGATCAATTTCCCCTATGCCGGGACCGAAACCAGCAATTGGAGTATCAGTAGCATGGGCTAATTGGGCATTGGGCAGGGAACAAGCATCCCACAATGACAGGTCGAAGAGCCTACACCAAACTTTTCCTGCCAGAATCGGACATGCGTACCGAAAAGTTCATCCTGTCGAAAAGCAGGAGGACTTGCAGGAGTATTGTGGGCATTCTGAATGGCCATAATTCACTAGCTGGGCATATGTTCAGAATAAAAATTATTCAAGACCTTCAGTATAATGGCTTTTTGTTCACATTGCGCGAGAAATTCCTATTCACACTTTTCCATTCATTCAATGCAAAATATAAATAAATATAAATTTATAAAATGTGATAGTATATTATTATTAGCTTCATTTGAGCAGGTATCGGAACGGAATGTGTTTAGAGGCCTAGCTTTTTGAGTTTTTTAGCTTAAGTAGGTTCCGAAAATAAGTGCTGCCTCACTTAAAGTGTGCACTTTTTGACCCCTTACTCGCGCATTTTCACTTTACGTTAAAAGTTAAATCTACCTGTCTGTGAAATTACTGTTGTAATGCGAATTACTTCCAGTCACTTGCCTGGCATTAGAACTTTAAATTACCTTTCTCTTCTACCGAAGTGATTTACTCCCAAAAAATTAACTGATTGATACATAAGTAGTGATAAGTAGAGCAGTCACTCAGTAGCGGAGCCAGTCTACTCACAGCTCTCACTTTGTGTACACCGCAATGAAAAGCGGGATGGATATTGGATTTAAATAAACAAATCAAATATGTCACCCACTATATCCGTGCTGTTCCCATACGTCCACCATGTATGATTTAAAGTGGTGTAACCCCTTTAGAGAAAAGCGCGTGTGACCGACAGGCAATGGATCTATTTTAATAAGATTTTGTGTGTAAATGGCTATCCAAAACTACCCTTTGACTTCAAAAGTCCATGAACATAAACGCAAAGCATAGTGAAGACGCCCATCCGATACCTAACTGATCAAGCGAGAGCAATAGACCGGTGTCTCCAAAACTTCTGGTGAGAGCTGAGCTTATTTCGGGAGCCGCGCGCGGTGGTGCGTAGATGATTGCCGCGCTATACCCCACCAAGGGGTAAATGGCAAAATTGAAATTAGAAATTGAACACTGCACATGGGTGTTTATCACGCCCTATGTTTCGGGTTGCTGTTTCGGCACACATATGTTGAATGTTTGACAAATACCCAATTTCTGTTCGCTGGCATGCAAATTTTTTCTTTCACTTTGATGTAAATATTTGCTTCCATACTACTCTCGACAAATACCAATTACCCACGCAGTTCTCTCCGTAACAGCCACCATAGGACTTCTTTTGCCATGCATTTCACATATCGCACGAAATAAAATTTATGTTAATGAAGTCAATCAAGTAAAGCGATTTGAGTTTGCCTTGAACTGCCTTTTTGAAGATCAAACATTTTGGAATGATGTACTCTTTGCCAGTCAGTCAATTTAATGTCGGCCCCACACGCTTGCTACTTGCCGCAAACTCCAAACCTTCATAAATATTTAAATTGAGTTTGCGTATCAACATCGTCATCGTGAGCAAGTGCCAACCAACCAAGAGATTGCACGTCTGTGGTCAAGTTATCCCTGTCGCAATCTAATGGGCTAATCGCCATTTGGCCACAGACGTGCAATCTCTTGCCCATGGACTCGCAATCTTCCAACTTGAAATATTCAGATGCTTGTCATCAATTTAAATAAATACCATATCGATAGTGGACAATGTTTGTTTAGGGCGAGCGTAATATTATAGTTATATCCTTATTATACATATATGTATATCTGAACATCCTCAACTCTAGACATTCGTCCATTTTGTGGCGTTTATCGAAATCGATTTATTGCGGATACCCGCAATACAACTGCAAACTTATGTTCTACTGATCGCTATATGGTAGATCCAACTCCATAGTTTTTGCGAATTAAACGAAATTCAACCGAATTTATGGTAAATTTTGATCTCGAACAATATGCAGTGACCAAAAAGACTAAACACAAGAGAAGCAAATCAAATGTTTAGGACCATGCAACGCGATTACGCGTTCGCGGGGTTGATACGAGGTAGCTAAAAGCGCCCACAAACGACGAACCAAGCTGATGACCAAGTTCCCGGTTACAGTGCGGTTGCACGTCTGTGGAGAAATTCTCCATACAAACTGAGGTTACGGCAGCGGTTGCAGGAACATCAAAATGTTTTCATATTTTGTAGGCGTGGCCTCTAAATGTGAATCGGTTTCGAATCGGTTCGGTGTGTGCTTGATCATTTGAAAAGCTTCCGAGCGATTTTAATGTGCTGCGAACGCTTGAGACGTTCACATCATATGATGAATGATGATATGATTAGGCTATACTCTTATAAATAAGTGCACTTAATGCCTTTTGTTCCTTAAGTGCAAATGTGCGTTCGATTATTTCTTAATTACATTGGCAATGATTCTTTCAGTTCTTATTGCTATCATTATCTAGAAAGCCATTGTTGTGGCATCGTCGTATATTGTATAGGGTGTTGTTTGGGTGATTTATGGGTAGGATTGGAAATGGAGGACTCTTGATATGATATATGATTATTAGATGTTGCCACTATGTAAAATAAAAGTGGAAAACTTTAAATTACCCGGTCGCTACAAGTTCATTACGATAATGTCTTAGTTTTCTTCTTTCTAGTTCGCTCATATTTTTTTCTTAAAATGCATTTACCTTATTTGGAATGTTAAGATTTGTTCTGTGGTATCTTATGATGTTCCTTATCCTTGAATATTCAAACAGATGTGCTTTTGATATTTCATGCATTTTATTATTGGTTTATAACGCTTCGGATGCACTTTGAATTTCTTATCGTTCAAGTGTTTAGGGCAGTGAAGTCTACATTGGTATGTGGCGACATAACTACATATATTTGAATTAAGATGTGAGAATTGCTAGTATCCCATTAGGGTCCCCTATCGTTTATCCAAAGCTTAGAAGGACATTTCAAAGCGTTTATTTTGGGTTTCAGAGAAGTATGTGACTGTTTATGTGTTCCTGAATTAAATTCTGTTCGTTGAGCAACAGTAGCCGATTTATTCTGGATATACTTTCTTATAAAAAAGAAGGAGTTGTTCTTTCGTACAGCTGAGTCCCACCGTTAATTGTTTGTATATGTTTATATTAACTCTTAAAGAAAGGATGTTTACGTGAATACACGTTTACGTTTATGTTTCCTTAATTATAAAGGAATTTAACTTGAAAGAGCAATGATCCTTCTGGTCTACCTTAATCCTTTTATGAGGTTGTTTAATAGCAAGTAGGCGACGCATGTTTGTGTAGGTGCAATTCCCGTGCAGCACATGCCTCGTAATTAATAATTTTGTTCTATATTAACGAAAGCTAAATACCGCATTTGGGTATTCCTCAAATAAGAATTTCGTTTATTTAAAAAATGGGTCTGCGATGTACCTGTACCCTGTAACGTTGCCTAGCATTCTCTGAAAATGAGAAATTATAGTGACACTTGTCGTTTGCTTTATCTTGAAATTAAGTAGTTCATTAAGATGCAACACGAAATCAAAAGAAAATCATTTAAGATACAATCAGCAATTCGCTCTATATGCCGTTAATTTCTTTGTATTTATAAGCATGGAATTAAATTAAATTATGCGCACTGAAAAATAGGAAGTTGATCCATAAAATTCTATATCTGCACTTCCTATATCAGCATTATTACCTTCCTAAGCCACATGAATCCTTTCATAAAGATAGTTTTATTGCATTACAAGCATTTGGAATCAAACACAACGGTGCCACAACAATTGCTAATAATAGCCCGAGGTATGTTGGCAATTAGAAATAAGGTTTTGTTTTACAAGAAACCTTAAAAACCGGAGGCTTATTTACACTAACGCTAGAAAATGCATTAAGTGCGGTAATTTGTAAAAATGTAGTCTAACGCAAGATATTGAAAAGTGAAATTAACTTCCAAATAGTAAATACCAGTATATAACATTAAGTTTATTTACATTATTGGCATTTACATGCTCATGACGCCAAAGTGTTACATCGGACTATACTCAATAAGATGTTGGAATGCACAAACAATGTAACATATCAATTCCAATAAACTAATGCCGAATTCCAATAAGAATGCATGGCTTATCGAACAACAAACACGGATCGTTTTTGGTAAGATTTACATAATATTAGCCTGTCCTACATTATATTAGACTCAGCTTCGATTTGTTGCTTCCTTCGTTGCAATTGAAACTAACTATTCAATTAATGGCTTTCAAACTGAACATAAAGATCATCGCTTTGGTTAGCATCTGATTGTTCTCAATCATTGCTACTCCCTGAAATAGTTACGTCATCCTCATCCATCCGCCTACACATGTCGGCATCGTCAAAGAACGATACCTAAATAAATACTCGCTAGAATGTAAGTTAGTTTTATTGCACTAGACCTAAGTAAATACATAATTCTTAGGAAGTAAGAATAAGGAAAGATGTGTATTTTATTGTTTGCATTGTGACCCTTTAAAAGGACATGTAACTGCAAGCAAAGGGTGCACTCTTATTCAAGGCATTAAAGTGTAGAGTTACATTTGAACTTATTTGTTTTGCAAAGGCGGATCAGGGTCGGAAACTGGTGAACATAATTAAATCCTCCCGGAGGACTACGCACATGTGTAATTTAACGCCACACTAAAAGAGAGCCAGCAACATAGCGAAGCTCACGAAGCAACGATGTGCACTGTTCGACATCTCGCATCGTAATGACCATTAAGGCGCGACGATGTGCACTCCTCGAAATCTCGCAACGAAATGAAGTTGCAGGGTCGGTTGCTACGTGTGTGGCAAACGAACCGGTAACTTAGTCACCAACTTGGTTGGTCGTTTGTGGGCGCTATAACTGGCCCGTGGCTCGTACGGTTCATGTGTTGGTGTACTGGCGTGCCGAATGCACCTAAATGGTTTTCTTGTGTATGTTTCACCATCCCATGTGAAAATTCATAAACAGCTTCGCTCGTAGCCCTGTGCTAGCTACCACATGGCCACACTACAATGCTCTTCATCACATACACTAACACCAGAATAAATGCGCGAAATTTTTCTCGCGCAAATGATCGGAAAAGGTCGAACTTGAGCAATGACTTTCTTTCATCATACAAACTCAAGCAATGTTCGAGGAGCAGCGAACGATAACCTTTGAATGTGGCATCCTGGCCTATATACTCGCACCATCTGACACGGAATCTGCTATTTCTTCTTTTCTATGGTATGATGTTACCCTTATAAATTTTCCAAGCTGGATCATCCTCACTCATCCGGATTAAGTGAACCGCCCACTGTAACGTATTGATCCGGATTTTATCCGCGACTAAATCGCTTGAAGTGTGTTAGAGCACTTCATTGCACTCGTTGGTATAGTTGGTCGCCTCCATATTTAACCAATTCGGCTGTAATTCCATGATGAATTCCACGGAACTCGATGAGTTACAAGGACTGTGTGTTAGAGCACTTCATTGCACTCGTTGGTATAGTTGGTCGCCTCCATATTTAACCAATTCGGCTGTAATTCCATGATGAATTCCACGGAACTCGATGAGTTACAAGGACTGTTTCCTCCATGCTTTGTGTTGGCAGTATTTTACCGTCGATATATTGATAGTTGAGTAGTTCATCAAAATACTCAATCCATCCCTCCAATATATACTCTTGGAAATCAGATTCCTCTCTTTGTTCACTGGATTAGCACCAAAATGTATATATAAGGCTTCATCCTATTGACGTATTGGCAAAACTTCCACGCATGGTGCGGTTGCTGTTTGTACTTTCCGAATTCACAGATCTTTTGGTTCTCCCAAGCTTCATTTATCTACTTTATTTGAGTCGATATTCGTGTGGGGTGTATTTACAGCTATACTTAATAGATGTATGTATGACAGTAATGTTTTAGTATTTTTCAGTTTTCATAGAGGATTTTTCCGAAAAGAGCTCAACATGATCTTTCATTCGATGATCCGTGAAGGAAAAGAATGCTTCCTCCCTGCCACCTTAAACCTAGAGAGGGTTCATAAAGTTTTTTGTCAATAGGTTGTGATGGGTAGACTCACCCAACTGCATGTAATTGCTTATAGAATTATATTTATTATATATATTATATCGGGAGCCCCCTTTGTCGCGTAGCATTGTACAAACGAGATGCTCCTTAGAACCGAAATCTTGCAGTCCAGATCCTGCCAAAAGCCGGCTCCTAGGTCAGAGCACCTTACCGTAGCCGCCAATAAGTGAGGAGGATTACTCTCCAAAGTCTTATATCACCACAATTCTCGCACGAAGAGCGTGCCCTGAAACCAATCACAAGCCGTTTGCGATAGGCAAAGGTCGTAACTTTTGATAGCTTGTCCATAAAAGTCTATCACTTTTAGTCGCCTTTTACAATAAACGAATGCACAGGGTGAATAGGTTCAGCTATTTCCGAGTAAATTTGTTGTGTGGCAGCCAACCAGACTTACTAAATTTACAGACAGGCAGACATGCATCGAATTGATGACACACAAACTGAACTAATTTCTATCCAATTCCCTATTAAAAATCAAAATCGCCAGTTTTCGCCCAAATCACTAACTCGGCTAGGACAGGCCTTTGACTTGAAGATTGTGGTTCAGGCTAAGAACCTATGTTTTCTATGCCATATTATAATTGAATGTATACTTTAAGGTAAATGGAGCTACCCTTCAGGTAAAAATTTATTTATATGAAATGAAATATAGAAATCACCACCATCAGCTCTTCGCAGTGAAATTGCTTTTCGAGACTAAGGATTTTTATAGGGAGTGTGTTCTTTTAGTGTTTCAATCCTGCTCGAAGGCAAAGCCTCTCTACTAGAAGATTTCTAACATTTTTTGCGTTCGATTTCAATTCGTTCGAAACCATTTTTTCCTTACGGTTTGCAGCCTACCCACATTTACCTTGCCCTCTAGTGGCCAGTTTAGGCAAGATGTTGCTATGTTGTTTGCTAACCTTCGTGAAGTATGTTCGATCCACTACCCATCCGCAATTCGTATGGCTATTGGTTCCTTCCTTAGGTGTTCCCAGAGCTTTCAATTGTTAGTTTTTGTTGTCCAGAATATTCTACCAATAGTTGTTAGTTATTTGCTGGTAAGTGCCTATATTTTTCTTATGGTAGTCCTGTAAATGAACTATACGCCGCTCCCATTTTCAGTTGAAAGGGTTCACAAAAGCTACCCTTTGATGCAAGAATTATGTATATTATTTTCTTGCGTATTTGTTTCGCTCCTAAGGTCTGACATATTGCGCTGCGTTGAATATTTTAAATGCTCGTCCGAAATGCACAAATGTGAAAAACGTCTAATTCAGCCGCCGATTCTACGATTAGCTTGAAAGGACGTAAGGGAAACTAGTACGAGTGCACGTTGATGCGTTCTGTCGACGGTCGTTCGTACACATGCTGTTTAGATATTGAGCGATAATTTCATGTTTCTTGGATGTTGCTTTCCGCTCGATAGGCAGCCGGGTGTACTGCGAGCTGTTTCAGTGTACCTGACAAGTCGAACTGACCGTGGATGGCGGGGAGCACCCCTAAAGTGCTTGAACTTGTTGACACACCCTCTTCTTTTTCTGAAGCCAGGTTGTCTTCATAGGTTATTTTCTTTATGCTGTTCTCATCCAAAGGCATTTTTCGGAAGCTTAAAAGTCGCCGCCTGAACAGTCCGCAGTTTATGTGACTGGTTTGTCAATTTTTTTCAGGCCGGTGATTGGATGAAAAACGATTCGGTCAACCGGCCGCCCGAAAGGAGATAAGGAGGCCATCATTCGCAGTCAGTTTGGCTACCCAGCTGACAATGGAAGTGAAAACACCGTCCATGTACAGGCAAGCGAAGTGGCGTCAGTTTAACTCTCAAATTTGAGATATTTTTGTGTTTGAACATACACGAAAGTATCTCAAATTTGGAAATAGTACTAGTGATTCCACTTGGCTCGCCGGTACACGGATGGTGCTGTCAGCTCAACTGGCGTCCGAGTGCACTGCGGACTCCTTCGGCGTACTTGACAGAGCCATCTTCACTCGGAGAACACCTTGTCGTGGTGGAGGAGCTTTACTACACTAATGGTGTCCAACAACACATGAAGATGGAAACAAAGGATTGTAACTCTCAAAGTGGTAAGAAGTCACAGACTTCGAATCCACCCGCGACTTCGAGAAATCAGATCTTGGCCAAAGTGCGGATTTTGGAAGGCCTCACCAAATTCATGCTGCCCACGGGGAAATTTGTAAAAGCAGACTCTCCACTTGGAAAACTTACACCTGGTGTCTACCGCGCGGTCAACCAGAAAAGATGGTACTAGCAACTCCCTAGATTAGAGGAAGTGGAAATCTGACTACCGCCGACCTGTCGGTGCCACTGTTACCTAACTCTTCTAAAGTACCAGGACAGGAAGACTCGCCAGAAGGAAACTTTAGCCGCAATTAGAAGGGACTACAGGCTTGCCTGTCAGAACCTTCTCCTCTACCTGTACCTGCAAAAACGGAAGAAAGGGAAGCTAGTAATGTGGGCGCAACTGGTCCAATGCCGGTATGTGGAAACAGATCCATGCAGCCCGGGCACCGTGAACCTGGGAGGGCTTCTAGCCAATGACAACGGAAGGCACTCCAAAAGAAGGCGAAGTTTCTTGGGAATGAAGACATGGATGTTGCTACACCATCAAGTATGGCGATAGCGAGGCAAATCGGACGCAAGAAAACGGAACTTTCGGTGGAAGGCGAGGACAAGCTGATACACCGGTAAGATCCACACTGAACACAGCAAATTTTTCAGTGTGGGGGTGTTTTGATATTAGACTGCACTTTTGGCTGGAAACATAAAAGTTAGTCAAATTAACCTGCAGCATGCCAAACCTGCTTCCTATCTATTGGCGACAAGCTAGCAAAGTTCCAGGACTGTCCTTCGCTCCATGCTTAGACAATTTTGTTTCGGGACCTTGTTGCGATCAAATTGCAATACCAGGTTAATGGTAAGAGGAGAAAAGTCAAAGTCAAACTTTTCCTGTCAGAACCAAACAAACATACTGCAAATTTTATCCTGTAGAAAAGCAAGAAGACTTCCAGAAGTATTGTGGACATTCTGACAGGCCATATTCACTTGCTGGGCATATGTTCAGAACAGGAGTTATCCAAGGTTTTTGGGGTTGATATGCTAAAAATGCATCAGATAGCATCACATCCGTTAACGGAAATCTTATGTTATATAAATGAATCGGGGATATTCCGTTAGACGGGGAAATTGAGTACAATGGACCACTAAGGTCTGAGTGCTCAGAGGCTTTGTCCTCTCCCTCACCTCAAACTCACACACACACACATCTCAAATTTGTTAATCGAATTAATGATGCCACTTGCCTCGCCAATACGTCCGCCAGTTGAACGTCAGTCCAATTGGAGGCCGAGTGCACTGCGACCTCTTCCGGGGTAACTGACAGGCCGTACTAAATGTGGATGGCACCATAACAGTTATTTACCTTTCTGTGATGTAACTATTTGCTCTGTGTTCTACACTCGTTGGAGATTTGATTGTAGGATTCTAACTATCACAAATTGTGAAAATTAGATCACTTACTTTAGGGGTCTATTCTCACAAAACGCCCAGCCTAAAGGTGTCAGGTTGTAGATAAAATCCGGCTCAATAGGTTGCGGTGGCGGGTCACTTAATTTCTATCGATTAGGATGATCCGACCCGAAGAGTCTAAAAAGGACAATATCTATGGTAGAAAAAGAAGACACGGGAGACCCTGGCTAAAATGGAGCGATGGCGTAGGTGCCAGGCAGCTTTTAGGGATATCGTATTAGTGGACCTCGATGTAAAACCGGGGTGCTTGGAGTACCTTCCTAAGGCAGACCTAGACCGGACACCGGTTGTTGTGCTATTGATGATGATTTATTTAATCTACAAATGATATGTGCCGTTCTCCTACAACATATGGATTAACATTCAAAGCCAGTGTCTATTTAAAATGATTTCCCCTTTTATGCTGCCTATCTTTCGCTCACATTTTTAAGGTTTTGTGTAAAACCAAACCTTATTAAAATGGATTCAATGTCTGTCTGTCTGTCTGTCTGTCTGTCCGTCGCACGCACGAACGAAATTTGGTGAACAGATGGGAACCATGAAATTCCACGCATACAGCGAGTGACATAAATTTAGGTGGAGTTCCAAAGGGGGGATTGAAAAAATTTTTTCATCAGATATAGTCGTGTAGGGTATCAAATGAAAGGTCCCGATTTGTACTTTCCGAAACTGATTTGGCGTTAATTACAAAGCGCGTGAGTAAGGAGTCAAAATGTACGCACTTAAAGTGAGACAGGTTTCGGAAACTGCCCAACCTAAAAATCCGAAAAAAATCAGGGTGGTGCGCCTAGATGAAATCTAGGCCTCAAAGTATGTCCCATTCCGATATCTGCTCGCATAAACTTCCTAATAGTATATTACTAACTTTTAGAAATTTACTGTAAAACCCCCTTAAATTCATTCTAGGACTTCCCAATTTCGCACAGGCATCCTCTATGCCTCTATACATACACATCCTCTATCCATACACAAAACCTTCAAAAGGGCTGCAGATAAGTAGATTCTTCATAAATGCGACTTTAATATTTCAGGCGAATGTCAATTATTCCCGTTAATTATGACGTCAGCATCTTATTTGCATGGCTTTGGAAGCGGTAAATTCGCGCGAAATTGCTAAGTTTGAACTGCTATAACTTTGGCGTTAATTGCCAGATTTCCATGAAATTTAGCATCTATATAGGAAATATTATCCTCTATAATATTTCCTATATACATGCTAAATTTCATGGAAATCTGGAAATTAACGCCAAAGTTATAGCAGTTCAAACTTAGCAATTTCGCGCGAATTTACCGCTTCCAAAGCCATGCAAATAAGATGCTAACGTCATAATTAACGGGAATAATTGACATTCGCCTGAAATATTAAAGTCGCATTTATGAAGAATCTACTTATCTGCAGCCCTTTTCAAGGTTTTATGTAAAACATTTATGTGAAATCTAATCTTCGAGAGATATCCCATTCCGGTATTGAGCAGATACTTTTGCTAATAGTATATTATCAACTATAAGAAATTGACTAAAAAACACCTCGTAGGTGTACTAAATTTTGCACCGACATGAATGAAAATCCAACTATTAGTGTCAAAGTTATAGAAGTTCAAACTTATCAATTTCTTGCTAATTAACAGCATCCTAAGCCATACAAATAAGATGCTGACGTCATAATTAACGAGAATAATTGACATTCGAGTGAAATATTAAAATTCCATTCAAGAAGAATCTAATTCTTCCTAGCTCTTTTTAAGGTTTTGTTTGTAAAACAAAACCTTATTAAAATCGGTTTACTGTCTGTCTGTCTGTCTGTCTGTCCGTCACACGGAGTTTTCTCGGATATGGTTATAGCGATTGACACCAAATTTGGTAGAAAGGTGGGAACTGTGAACGCTCACGCATATAGTGAGTTACATCCTCTTACGACGAATTTAAGGGTGGGTCCCCATACATGCAAAAAGTGAGTGTAAATTTTTTTTTCATCAAATATAGTCATGTGGGGTATCAAATTAAAGGTCTCGATTAGTACTTTTTGAAGCCGGTATTAGTTTTGACTTTTGCTGAAAAGGTGGGGAGTGAGGGGGGTTGAAAATGGTCATTTTTTTAACGAACCCATTCTCAGGAACTACCCAACGGAAAAATCTGGAAAAAATCAGGGGGCTGCCACTATATGGTGCTTAGGCTCCGAAATACCCTCCATATCGATACCTGTTCAAATAAAGTTAATAATAGTATATTACTATAATTTTTAGTAATTGACAGGAAAACCCCCCTTAAGTTCACCCGCGAATCACAAAATTTTGCAGCAATGTAGGCTACAGTATAGATCATGATCCTGCCAAATTTGGTGAAAATCGCACTATTACTAATAAAGTTATAATAGGTCAAATCTGTCGCTCCTCTGCAAATTCAAGACTGTGAATGTCAATGTCACTTGAAAGTGGCTATTTTCACATAATATATGCATATTTTACGTGCTACATGCTAATGGGACAAATGCACACCCAAATCTCTTTATAAAAGAAATACACAAAACCTTTCATACCTGAAGCGTCTAGCTTCCGGTTTTCCGACTTGTTTTAAGGTTTTGTGTAATTTTATTTGATGTTGGTTAACAATGTTGGCATTTGCTAATAATATTAAACTCAGAGTGTGAAGCGTATGAGGTTGACCGTTATCAATACATGGCTTTCCATCAAATTATTTATTTAAATCGATTTCTAGAAAATAGAGGACAATGGAATTTTTAGCTATGTGACACGAAGCTGTCGTGCACTCGTCGCTTCTCATATCCTTTTCTTTTCCTTCAGCCTTCCGTCCACAAGCGAGGGTCGGCCTGTGGTGATCGGTTTCGTCATTTTATTTTATCAAATGCCTGATCAGGATGTAATCGCGGGATCTTTAAATCCTCCTCCAGTGTATCAAACCACGATTGTTTGGGCCGGCTTTTTGGTTGCTTACTTTGATGTTCTGGCCAATACTGGTAACTGAATTCTCGTTAGCGGGAATTACGTGACCACACATTCGAAAACGCCTCTCTCGCAACTTTTCCACCCATATCGATCGCGGATATTCTCTTTTCAGACGTGATGAAAACGTGTCGCGCCACCAGTGCAATGCAACATCTTCGTCCCCATTACCGCAAGACGCCGTTGTTCTTTATAGTCGGCCAACGCTCAGAACTGTAGAGAGCGGCAGACGGACGACATTGCAGTAAATTTTAGATTTGGGACGCGCGCTGATACGTCGATCACAAAGAACACCCGTTGGGGAATGCCACTTTACCCAGGTTGTGTTAATGCGGAAAAACAATTTCATTACGCAGTTCTCCATTGGCTGATAGCATTGACGAGATATTTAAATCGCTTGAGTTCTGGCAATGGCAGTAATCTGCCCCTCGAGATATTTAAATCGTTCAGTTCTGGCAATGGCAGTAACCTGCCCAGAACTGCGCCATTTCTATATCTCGGGTGAATGCTATAAGCCAATGGAGAACTACGTTATGCTCCTCACATAGGGGAACACAAAACCTTTTATACCTGAAGTGTCAAGCTTCCGGTTTCCCGACTTGTTTTATTAATTATCACTCGGTGGTATGTATTTTTAAAATATAATTTGGTAGTGTCTATTTTAACGAGACATTTTATTACAAACGTTAACATCTGATGAAAAAGGTTGCTGGACAGGCTTATCAAATGTGTAACTCGAATTATTTCGCAGATAATGAAACGAACATCAAACGAATGCTTTTATTAACAAAGAAAAATATTGGAAATTATTAACAAATTATGCTAGTAATATCCCTAAACACTTAAACGTATACTGTTTCAATAATTGTAATACTCGCTATCATCGTGATAATCTTCCGCATCTTTATAATAAGAAGGATATTGGTAGGGATATCCACAATGTCTTAAATGAACTGGGCGGCAGCGCTCATATGGGGAGTTTTTGAAATAGCAACAATGGTAACAACATATTCTCGTGAAAATTAAAAGAAATCCTGAAAGAAATTTTCGGAAATTATAAAAATCTAGTAAAAAAATTAAACACTAAAGCAAACATATAAAAACAATTATTATACTAAAACAAATATATAAAGACGCATATGTACGAGTAAAATATCAGTGAAAAGTATAATTTAGACATGTAAATCGACACAAACATGCTGATATTGAAATCCAATGCACAAGTCGATGACATAAAAGTCCAGTTTGATTGTAGGTCTTGAAACGGGTTCTAGTACATAACTACTAAATCTACTTCTGATCACGATACGGTCAATTCGAATAGATGTTTGTGGCTGGTCAATCTTATCTTGTAGCGAGTTCTGCGCTCCATGAATATACCATATACCATACGGTCACCAAGCACTTTGACCTTAGATCACCCATCATGACCGCAATGTAATCTTCAGCTGCAATGCTTAACTATACACAATTATAATACTACTTAATCCGAGCCACTTTAGACGATCCCAAGCCCGTTTGAAAAACCAGGAAGGAAAATTCATACAATCTGAGAAGATGGGTCCAACACCACCTCCATGCCTAAGATCCGGGCTTACCTTTTGGCTACGACCTGTTGCTTTCGACAAAGGTTGATGATAGTATAGAATCTTGTCAACGAAATGGTATAAAGGCTCCCAAGAATGCTCATTTGCCTCAACTTTAGTCGGAATTTCAACGAGACAAACTAGACATCTTGGGGCAAGGCAAAATAAGATGGTGAGACTCTAGGGAGCATTCCTCCTGTTGCTGTGAACGTGAATGAATTCGGTATCCAATTGATGATTACCGTTTCCGCTAGGAACACCCTCATATCCTGGGAACCGACATTAGACAGAATACTATCTGCGAGATTCCGATCCAGGATAAGAAACACTCCAATAGCGCAGAGGAGAAGGAGACTTTCTATAAGCAACCCAATGCAATTCTGATGACATTGCGATTCTGATAGATGATCTGAATCTGGAGTTCAGAAGGCAGAAGCTGCTGCAAACAAGAATAATCTCATTTAGGAAGAACTTCCTGATGATCACAAATCGCTCGATGGACCAGTGTCGTCGTGCATTCCTCAACCACAATGACGAACTGCTTAAGAGCGGGGGAAGCATTCCACCACGTCAAATGCCACATGAAATTGCTAGTCACTGCAGCAAATAAAACCGAAATCATCTCGTCATCAATGCGATCAAAGGGCTTCAAGCTGCTGAGCTTGTGGATTTACCCGACGCTCAGGTAGTGTCTCCAGAGATGCTCCCACCATTAATCCTTAAATCTGATATTTTTCAATGAGTGAAAGAGGAAGGTGATCATTTCTAAGAGGTTAGATATTGTCTTCTATTTGAAGTCTAGCCTAAAATTGATGGACCAGTAGCTTACTCCAAACTGCAATTTTATTTTTCAGTGAAGGAATATATTTCGGGAGCAACTTACACCCTTCATCAGTACAAAGTTACTAAAAATTAGTAGCTTGAAATAGGCCACAGCAAGCAGCCCTAAATCAAATGTACATATTCCTCCTCACACTTTACCTTTACGAATGTAGTGCACAACAATCTAGTGCTTACAGGTCTGTGACATGTATATCACCATTAATAATAATAATCGTTGGCACAACAATCCATATTGGATCAGGGCCTTGAAGTGTGTTAGAGCACTCTATTCAAGACCGTAACGGTACACTACAGTAGGCTGTAGGAGGCAATGTGGTCAGCATTGCGCTCGCCCGAGATTATTACCCTGATTTGACTCAGGTACTCATTCACAGCTGAGTCGACTGGTATCCGACATCAAATCACGATACAAATCCCACTGCCGCCAGCGAGATTTTAACCGCGACCTTCCGTACGACAGCCTTGTCCTTTAACCACTCAGCTATCCGGACACTCACCATTAGTATCATCAATTTTGGGATATCTACAGTTACGTTAATGCATTCCACAATTAAGGAAGCAGCCAAAACGGCTTTCGTGATTCAGACTTTCACCCACTAATTTTCGCCAGCATGTTGTAAAGAAAATGTTTTCCTGGTGACACCGCGAGAGCTAATTTTTCTGTTACTCGATCGTTGAAAATGCTGCGTGAAAGGTGCCTTGCATTTCTTGTTTGTTCAGAAAGGACAATTATTTAAACCACTTTCACTGAAAATTGTAGCTCTCTCTTCTAAACAAATGATCAGAACCTAATCTATCGTAAATTCCCGTGCTACTCTATCAACTTCTTTTTCTTCTCTATTAACCTAACTAGAAATATTGTAGCATTGTATAATGAGAAAGAGCAACAGTGAACACAATTTTGTAAAATGTTTAAAGTTTTCACTTCAAAAGGACTGAAATAATTCGTCCACGAAGTATAGGCTGAATCGTGTAATCGTGTACTGTGATTGGCTCAAAACCTTTGTAAATCACAAGACAAACAGACTTACTTGTTTTACTGAGACTATAAAAGCAAACTGGCCTAGGACACGGCGGCTTTGTTGATGTTGTAGAGGTTGTTGTTGTAATTTGGGTGGTGCTAAGGGTTCCTTGAGTAGTTACGGTAAAGGTAGGAGGTATTGCAGTTGCTGTTGCCGTGGATGTTTCAATTTCTCTTTCGGTGGCGCTTTTCATCGTATTAGAAGATGTTTTAACAGATTCTGTAGGCGAAATATCCGTTGTTGTCCCATTCTCATCAGGAGCAGTTGTTGTCTGAATAGTATTTGGATCAGAAGTTGTCGTTTTGCTATCCTCATGGGGGGTGGTTATCATCTGAATACTAGTGGATTCAGGATCCAAAGCAAAATCCGTTGTCGCTTCTTGCAACTCGGGCTCTAGTGTCCCTGGGGGTATATCTTGACACCAGACACTCACGTGGCAGGCAACCACCAAAGCTAACCAAAACCGGATTATACAAATATTTTCCATTTTCGAGTTTTCAATTCACTTTTCTTTGTGTTCCAATAACATCACAAAACCAAGTTCCAGATTAAAACTGATCAACTCCAGAACAATCGCACAATCTTAAATAGCATTAAATTGCATTCAGTGACCAAAGATATTATTTTTCAAAACGACGCTCTACGTAGAATTCTTGGCATTATCAATTCCCAGAAAGTCGCTGAATATCCCACAGCGTCATTTGAATAAACACATATCCATTACCAAACGGCTCAAACGGCAAGGGTGAATCAAAATGCTATTCCGTCGCATACCATAACTGCGCCGATACACCTGGTCCACATTGCTCACAAATTGCTGCACGCATTTATCGGAAACTAATGAAGCAACTACAGAGAAATCTTGACTGATTAATCAAACAAGCTGATAAGCGTCCATTCATGCTATGTATGCATACATACCTATATATAGATGATACAGAATATTACTGAACCCTTTGTTAGACTAACAGCGAGAAATACGGAAAGCATCCCAGATGACTAATTTATTATGTTTTCATTTGAAATAGCCATTGTTAACTTAGAAGCTGCCTCATCTTTGTTCAGGGAACGCTTTTTTTCGACAAAACACTTGAATACTTTTCCGCATATGCGACTAATATGAATAATTTCAATGATTCCTCTATAATCCAAAGATACTGGCGGTTATTTACTTCTGTAAACAGAAGAAATGCATTCTCTGTGTAATATTATCAATTTTCCGTGTTATTATCGATGATAACAACATTGTGGTTTCGCAGGTTCTACATTTTTGTTAAAACCTGGTAAGACCAAGTTTATGATTCATTTGACTTTGCGTTTAATGTAACTAACACTAACAAATGTACTCAATTTAATCTAAGAAAACCTAAGTATTGCAGATTGTACATACTATACTTCGTCGCCCTCTGCTCATTCATGGTTACCATCTAGTTATCTAGATATCTTAACATAACAAATAAATAACGTTCACATACCTTTCTTGTAGTAGGAGGTGGAAATTTTATAAGGCGATGATACGCTTGATGACTGGCGGAATGTCTATACCCATAAAAACCACCTCCACCTCTCGCCTGGCTTATCCTCCCCATCTTACTCCGTGGGTTATACCCTAGTTAAGGCCGGCACGCCCATGTTAGTCCCAAGTTGCGTTTTCAATGTTAGCTTACTTTGCGCAACCATTATCGCAACATTTACTGTGGTCCTCTAACTTTCAAGATTCATCATTCTGATCACTGGGTTATATGCTCGCATTTTGTGCTCCGTAACTTCCGGTGTATAGTACTGATGCACTGACGTTAGCCCGGAGACTCATGTAACCAAATGTAACTATTATAACTACAGCGCCCGTAGGCTGTTCTATCAAGTGGTAACTTACTTGCGGGGTTATTATATCGGTTCTGCCCCTTCCTTAGTACCTTTTTTGTGCAATTTCTTCTATATATCTTTAAGAATTATTCCCAGGATGATGCATGCCTCACTCGGTGTTGCCCTTAATACACTGCATACTCGCGGCGCAATAAGCTGAAATCACTCTTCACGGATTCACCTCAATTACCAGTGCCTCCAGCTAAGAAAGGTCATGCATCTGCATTTCGGTCAGGACATTAGTATTCTTTACAAAACATTAGCTAGGGCTCCCACGGTTTTAATGAAGTTGAAATTCAATTTGGCATCAATCGATCAGGCACTTTATTATCGATTTTCAGATAAGGGATTCCTCCACATTTTTAAAACCACCACAATGTCATCTGCAAATAACTTTTCTCTCTTCCATGACGTCGAATTCAGGCACTTCATAATACATTACCTTACTTAAAAGAGGTTCCAAATAGCAGCCCCTGTAAATTTCTGTATGCCAGTATATTCCTTTAGCCTTTCATCTGACGTGTAGCATAAGAGAGTAGTTTTCGATGAACCTAGCTAATTAATTTTTTACCCCGATTGTCCCTTGAACTATCCTCCAAATGGCTAGTCAAAATCAGTTTTTAACATCCTACATCATCACAATGCAAAATTTGCTGAGGGCCACCAAATTCCGAGTAGTAACTAAACAACAACAAACAAACTACCAACAACAATATATATATCGTTGCCATTCACCCTATGGTGGGACATAGCGCCTCAACTTCACTTACGCGCTATCGTACACATTTCGTTGAAATGCGCTTCAGTTCCTTCAAGGACTTCCTGAGATGCCCCACTCCTCCTCTACTGTTCTGCGCCAAAGTGTTCTTGGGGTCACCTACTCGTCAGCCATCTGAGTGAGTAGACCGGAATATGTCGCCTCTCCTTAATGTGTGCCACTTACGCTTTTCGATTACATCGCCCACAGGTTCTTTATTCGAAGTAGTATTCAAGCCAGCAGTACCCTGCTGAAACGTCGCAGAAGGATTAGAGATTTTGGGTAAAAGTGGGAGTCAATTTCCATGCCATACTCCCATATAGCAACACAGAAAAAAACATCACAAAACAGTCTTAATTTGATTGAGTGTTGAGAAAAGTGTATTTTCTGATTCTGAAGGCGAATCTAGTATTGTTAATGCATCGGGTAGCGAAAATGGAACAATTCGGCATCACCATTGGCAGAAACAACGCTTCTTAGATATATATGAAGATTGATCAACATTTTCGATGCTCAGGCCATTAGTGTAGATACGGAGAGTGCGACGACATGTAAATTGTTAATCCTGGCTTTGTTGGCGTTTATCTTTAGCGCGACTCCCTCCCTTTGACGCCCTCAATTTACTCCGTTTGAGCTCAATGATGAGGGCGATCAGACCCGAGTTTGCACGGGGTCTCATCTGAAGTGGCAAATTGATCACGAAACCTTACCAGAGATATACTGGTACCATGGGAACCAGGATAGCTCCTGGACTCTCATACTTCAGGTGAACTCCCGTTGAATGTGAGTACAGCTCGGTTATTTGCGGTAGGCCCCTAGTGGGAGTTTCATGCGGTTGTGGTTATGCTCAAGCGAGAAGAGATCTTCGGGCCTCAGCGTGGTGTTGCGTTTCAACACTGGTGTCATACTCCTTAGTTCGGTAGAGATTTAGGTATGTCTTGCATCCACCAGTATGAATACTAAGCGATGCCCTTGGTATAGTCTGGTACCGTTGTTGCTTGTCTCAGCGGGGCTCTGATTGTAGTCACAAAATCAATCTAGTCTATCTAGTAGTCTACCAGTATCGTGACCGACGCCTGAAAGGCGTGACTTTTTTAATCCCATACTATTATTTTCCCGCTTGTATCCATACCATCAATTGTCATACCAGGTACCTTCCCCTTTTCCCTTTGCCAGATGGGGTTGCAAAATTACAACCTACTGCTTGATTTGTTATGGCCCATGGTGTTGACGACGATTCCTTTATTAGACTTGCGCGCGTGCGTTGAGCCACTACACCTTTCTCCGTGCCTCTATATCCAGAGACGCCCGGACAAATAAAATTATCTTATAGGGTTAACAACAGGAAGAAAACAAGTGGGAATACCAGTAACTGGACGCTTATATAAAGGTTTTGTGTTCATCTTGCCTGCATATTTTTCCAAACTCCAACTCCGGCGTCCATGTGAGTTCACTCGATAATGACGCTATACACAGCATAGACACACACAATTTTTAACTTCTATAAATATGTTTATAACAGTTTACTTTGGGCTGCTGGAAGTCTGATGAATTTTGCAAACTAGTTGGATAATTAATGTTTTTACAGCATTTATGCTTTAGAAAGCCGGTTGTTACAGCTGTTCCATTTGTGGAGGCTGCTATGCTACAACGTCTAGTGTTTCATCATCGGCAGTGAGTAAACATTTACATAAATGTGGGTCATTTACCTCCTTCTCAATGTTATAATTGCAAATGTCTTTAACTGTGCATGCATGTGGCTCAGTGCTGCCCCATATTTAAGGTGATCTTATGCAGTAGCCTTGGTTACGACTTGGGCGCCTACACTACAGGTATATCTCTGGTAGGACTATGTTTCGTTTGAAGAAATGCCAATAAATCTGCTCAAAATTTTTCGTTAACGTCCCTAATTGCACCGCTCGGCCAGTCTTTGTTTAAAATGTCTCTTTTGCTTTTCCTGATTCAAATATATTAAATAATTTAATTCCTTGCTTTGCTAAAGTTCACAATTTTTGATATATGATACAAAACAATTTGTGATGTGCAAAATAGGGGAGGCATGAGCGATACCATGACGGTATCGGTGGGCGGGTCACTTAATCCGTATGGATGAGAATGATCCAGCCCGGAAAGTCTATAAGGGCAATATCTATGGTAGAAAAAGAAGACGAGATGGAGCGATGGCGTAGGCCAGGACGCTAGACAGCTTTTAGGGATATCGAATTGGTGGACCTCGGTGCAAAACCAGGATGTCTGGAGTTCCTTATTAAGGCAGGCTTAGACCGGATACCGGTTGTTGCGCCGTTGATGTTTTCAAAAATTTATTTAATTAAAGTTTTCAAAAATTTATTTAATTAATCAAAGTAGGTGCCAATCGATTCAAAAAACTTCTCCCAGCGAGAGCATGTATGCCAGTTTCGTAGAAATCCAATTTTCGGGGGTTGATAAACTCGTCGAAGGCAATTTTGATGGCCTCTTTATTCCGAAATTGTTTTTACGCCAAAAAATTATCCAAATGCTTAACAAAATTGTAGTCGGTTGGCGAAAGGTCCGGTGAACATGGTGAACGAGGCAGAGTCTCATACTGCAATCCGTTCAACTTTTGCATTCATGAAGCCATGCATTGTCGTAAAGGAGTATCGCACCATCTCTGTTGACTAATCTCGGCCGTTGAATACTCAGTTGGGCACAGTATTTCTGTACATTTATCGTTTCTCCAGGTGCCAAAAAAATAGCGGATAACTCCGGCCATAGACCAGCAAACAATCACCATTACCTCTTCGGATGGAGGCTCGGTTTGGGCATATGCTTCGGTGACTCATCAGCATCTAGCCATTGTGCTGATCGCGCGAAGATTTTCGTATAATATCCACTCCATCACATTCTGTGCAAAAAGGGATCACTTCTGTTGCGAAGAGTAAAGAACTGCAAATTTCCATTCGAAGCGCCGTTTTGCTCCGTAAGGCATGTGCAATTCATTTGTCGAGCTTTTTCACCTTTCCAAGCTGTTGTAAGTGCCGGGAAACTGTTGAATAGTGTACGCCCAGTTTCTCTGCAATGCCTATCACAGATCGGATTCGTCGGATTCGACTAGCAAACGCAGGTTCTCGTTGTCAACGATGGTCCTGGATGTCCACGTGGTTCACTTTAAAGGTTTACGTCGCCTGACCGGAATTTTTCGAACTACCGCCGTGTGGTTCGTTCGCTTACCTTATCAGCTCCAAATGCGCTGTTAATGTTCCTGGACGCCTGCGCTGTTTTATGACCGAGTTTGAACTCATACAGAAAAAGTATACGTTCTTGGCTCTTTTCCATCCGTTTGTAAAACAAAACCTTATTAAAATCGGTTCAATGTCTCTTTGTCTGACTGTCTGTTTATCTGTATTTTTTTGAGAAGGTGGAAATCTACAAAAGACACTGGTCTGGACACACCAGCGTGTGTGATTTTACCGACTAAAACCACCCCAGACTCCCTTCCTGCCCCGCGGAACCACCATAAGGTATTACATCACGGGGTGTAGTCAGCTCACTCTAGCTTAATCCCATTTCTTCTATACGCGGCGCACGTGACCGCGCTTTTCTCCTTTCCTCTGCCTTTCGCAGTTTATCTTGAATAGATGCGATCATGAAGTTGACCACATCCCAATTCTCTTGATGTGCTACCATTTTCAGCACCAGATTTGCTGGTACCAACACCTCTCCTAGAATCTCCTCTAGATTCCTCCTTTCTTCCACAAATCTCGGGCAGTGGAAGAATACATGCTCTGGGTCCTCTGGGACTCCATTACAATTTGGATAGTCGGGTGAAGTCTCCAATTTAAACCTGTGAAGGTATTGGAGATATCCTCCATGTCCCGTGAGAAACTGGGTGAGATTATAGTTAATCTCACCGTGTCGTCTCTCCAACCACTCCACCACCACCTCCAACCACTGATGGCAGGAAATGAGCCCGTGAGTCCACCGACCCTTTCCCGAGCGTTCCCACCGCTATTGCCATCTATTTATGGATCTCTCCCACTCAGCGTTCTTCGTCTGCAATAAGGGAGAGATTGATTTCGCATGGTATATATTCGGCATCTCATCTGCCAAGATGTCGATCGGCATCATTCCAGAGATGACGAATGCTGCATCATCTGAGACAGTCCTGAACGCAGAGCATACCCTCAGGGCTGTCCTCCTGTTGACTCCATTCAGTTTACTAGTATTACCTGACATCTGCAACCCCTCGCTCCAAACTGAGCGTCGCATAGAGCATGATTGAGGTCACCACCCTGGCTATAAGCAACCTAGAGGTATGCCGTGGCCTTCCCACGTTCGGCATCATCCTCGCCAGGGCCATACTGGCAGTGGATGATTTATCACAAACATACTGTATGTGTTGCTTATAGCTGAGCTTCCTGTCTATCACCAACCCCAAGTATTTGATGGTCGGGTTGGAAGTGATGATATGATTCCCGATTCTAACACAGGCGTAATTTCTCTTCCGGCGCTTAATGATGAGGACCGCTTCTGTTTTTTCATCCGCAAGCGTCAGACCAAAGCTCTCTAACCAGCATTTGACAGCACTGATTGCCTCGCTTGAGTATAACTCAGCATCTTCGAGATGCTCTGCGACAACAACCAGTGCTATGTCGTCAGCGTGACCCACCACTGTGGCTTCCTCCGGAAGGGGAAGATTAAGTACATCGTTGTACATGATGTTCCACAGTAGTGGGTCCAATACCGAGCCCTGTGGGACACCCGCGGAAACAAGCGTACTCCTGGGGTCCGTCATCGGTGTCATACCAGAGCCTCCTTTCAGTTAAGTAACTATCGACGATAGCAGCGAGATAGGCGGGAATACCAATCTTCGCTACGGCATTTGCGTATTAGATTTCAACTGGCCGAATTGAATGCATTTTTCATGTCCAGGGTTACTACCACGCAATATTTGCTGGTACTACCCTTTCCGTGGATTGCATCTTCGGCCAAGCCCGTAACCAATTTAATGACATCGATGGTTGATCTGGCTTTTCGGAACCTATACTGCCGATCTGAAAGGCCGCCTTGGCTCTCAACAACCGGGAGTAATCTATTATAGATTACCCGCTCTAACATTTTCCCCTACCGTGTCCAAAAGACATATGGCTCGGTTTGAGGATGGTTCACCTGGAAGTTTACCAGGCTTAGGCAGAAGTACCAACTTCTGTTGCTTCCATGTCCGCTGGAAATATTCCCTCGGACATGCACGCTTCGAACAACTCAGCGAACATGTCCGGCCTGGATTTCAGCGGCAAGCTTAAGGGCCTTATTCGGTACTCCCGTCCAGGCCCGGCGCTTTATTGTTTCCTATTCTACCGCAGATCTTCAGCAGCTCGTCTCTTGTGATTGGCGGAATTGCCGTCACATTCAGAGGTGGTCGGAATGTGTCGGTGCTTTCCTCTTGCTGGGGGAATAACCCCTGGATGATTTTCAGCAAGAGGGTAGGACGCATGATCTGCGGAGATGAACGGCCTCTGAATCGTCCCATCACGATTCTGTAGGCATCTCCCCCACGGGTTTACGTCCGCTTCTGAGCAGAGCTCCTTAAAGCATTTCCTCTTGCTTCGCTGGATGGCGAGCTTGAGGGTTTTGTGGGCTGCCTTGTAGGCGCACTCTTTCCTGCCCTTGATCAACTCTACTTACCGCCCTCTGAACCGCTCTACTGGCTCGGTGGCAGGCTGATCGAAGACCGGCCAGTTCATTATTCCACCAGTAGTTTGATCTTCTACGAGGAAGTGAGCACCTCCTAGGCATGGACGCGTCAAATGCTTTGGCAGATGCATTGAGCCAGATGGATGGCTCTTTCCGTAGAGGCGCCTGCTTTATCAGATTGATCTAACCACACCTCTATGAAGGTCTGCTCATCCAAGGATTTTGCAGACCAGCCTGAAATCTTTTTCGGTTTCGGGCATGATGGCTCTTTGGCCTGAGGCTCGACACATGTCTCAAAGAAGATTGCCTGGTGATCGTTGTGGGTGTAGCGTTCGCTGACGCACCAGGACCTACCACGCGCCAGCGAAGGGCTGACAAAGGTCAGGTGTACAACTGAACCTGACCCCCCTTCCTGGAAGGTGTTTACAGCACCTTCGCTAGCCAAAACTATATCCATCTGCGCGAAAGCTTCTATTAAACTGCGCTCCCCTAGCATTTGATTCTCTGCTACCCCACTCTAGGGCATTGAAATCACCAGCAATCACCTTTGGACTTCGTCCCCTTGCGTCGAGAACAAGATTATCAATCATTTGCTCGAATTCAAACAGTGTCAAACTTGGTGGAGCGTAGCAGCTGTATACACATACACCACTTATTTTCTCCCACACAAAGCTACTGGCTGCCTGACCTGCAGTACATTGTATTGCCTGTCGACCACAAGCCCATATCGCCGCTCCACCAGTCGAATCTGTGACCCATATGCCACCGTGACGGCTTCTGTACGGCTCACTTATGATGGCAATTTCCATCTCAGATTCAATGCTGAAGTAAATCCTGAGCGACCCTGCAATGATTGAGGTTTATTTGAATAAACCTCTTATTGCAGTGAGCGCCTTCATAAATTCGGGATATTTACTATTTCCGAGAATATGCCGGTTATCTGGATCTTTTCAGCTCGAACATGAGATCTCCTTTCTGGGTTCTTCGGATTCGATCCACATTTCCGCTCAAATCTTTACTCGTAGGTCGGGATCCGCTTTGACCTTTCTGAGTATCTCCGCGTAGAACAGATTGCCCTTACTGGAAATAACAATCGCATCTGGACGGGTTCGCACTTTTGCTTTTCCTTCCGCTTTTTTGCTCGTAACCTTGGTCCATCCATCGTTTCCGTTCGTCTTGGGCTTCGCAACGGTGGTCGACTTTTCTACATTCACTGTACGCTTTCCTCCTTCAGAGCTATTAATGCTGGTTTTCAGAGTTTCCTGTCCGCCTTTTTCTCTCTTAGGCGCCTGCTGATTATGATCCCCTTCTTTTTCCCGTACTCGTTTATTTCGCCGTGTTTCGATGGTAGTACGGTTAGGTGTCACTTGGGTCGCTTGCGAGACTGTTGGTGCAGCGGTGTTCGGTGTATCCTTAGTATTCTTTTCCTCAGTCTGCGATCTATTGTAGAGAACTCTAATAGCCGTTACCATATTCTTTATGGCTTGGTGCACGTAGTGCTTGTCCTTGATGAACTCGGACAGCTCAACTATTTTTGCCCCAAGCTGGATAAAGGGTAATTCCTTCGGATCCGGAACTCCGCTTCCTATAAGCCCTGACAGGATTACTCCTTTTATATGCTGTTTCACTTTTGGCAGTTATTGATCTTGCCTATACTTTATCCTTCATCCGTCTTTAGCATTGGTGGAGATCTCAAAGTTGATGAGCTTCTTTTGAATGGATCCTTTTCTTGTTCCAGGAGCACCTCTTGCTCTCGCGCATCTTAAACATATGCGGTTGGTGTTGCCACATTTTTCGTCGTCGACGATCCGTCTTCAGTTCATTCTTGGTTGTTCTTGCTACTGGTGTTCTCGGTAAGGTCGTACTTCGCTTGAACACTTCCTTCTCCAGATCCAAATCACTTGTAACATTATATACCAAGGTGGCCGAGTTGTCAACCACCAAGGTACTGCAGTCGAGGGATATCGACGACCGGGAGCACGCTTGCTCACTCCCAAAAGCCGCCGGTGCTGGGTTTCCGCGCCCCTGCATCGTAAGTGTACTCCTTCACTCGTTTTCCATGGTGGTTTTATGTTCTGGGTATCCTTCCCATAGCCCTTTTTGTCCGCGCACCAGAGATGAGCAAACACTAGCCCATGCACAGTCAGAAAAGAAAAGTGCATGAACACATATTTACACATAGGTATCCCAATCCGCCAGCTGGGGTTGCGCCTGATGGGAGATCTGGCCTACTCCTCACAGGTCTGTCTGTCTGTCTGTTTGTCACAGGCACTTTTCTCTCGGCTATAGCGATTCACACAAAATTTGGTGAGAAGGTGGGAACTGTGGGGGGTGTAAAAATTTTTTTCAAGAAAATTTGGCCATGTGGGGTATCAAATGAAAGGTCTCGATTAGTACTTTTCGAAGCTTAGTTTTGAGATTCGTTAAAAAGGCGAGGAGTGGGAGGGGTGCAAAGTGATGAATCCTTTAACGGACCCATTTTCAGAAACTACCCAACCGACCAATCTGAAAAAATCATGAAGTTGTCTCTATATGGTGCCCAGGCCTCAAAATACTCTCCATATCGATATCTGTTCAAATTAAGTTAATAGTAGTGTATTACCATATTTTTGGGAAAATTGAGTGAAACCTCCTTAAGTTTATCTCAGAGTTATAAAAGTTGGTAATAGTATAAAATATAATATGAAGCATATTATCCCCAAGTTTGATCAAAATCATACTATTCATAGCAAAGTTACAGTAGCTCAAACTTGTCTTTAACGTGTAAATTTACAACCCGAAGTACTAAATCTGACATGCTAAATGCATATTCTTAACGGGCTACGTACAAATGGAATAATTGTACACTCAAATATACTCACACAAGAAGCAAACAAAACCTTTCATACCTGAAGCGCCCAGCTTCCGGTTTCCCTACTTGTTTCCTTTTTATTCACTGTTATCACAACCATAGTAAAACTGAAATGACTCTTTGATTAAATGTAGAAGTATTTTTGCTTTATTATCCGACGTCAACAGCGCTAACTAGTGGTGGTTTGATACAGCAAAATCGCAACTAACTTCACATGATTGCCAATCGGCCATTACATGTGCAACAACCTGATATAAGGCATAATTATGCAAAATTTGAAAGAAATCCAACTATTACTAGCAAAGTTATAGAAAGTCAAAATTTTGTATTTTATATGAATTGATTGCACTCTAAGACATGTATGACGTTATCATCATATAAACCGGACTGAACGGTATATTATTTTTATAATATACTAGCTGACCCGGCGAACTCTGTTCCGCCTTAGAGGTAATAAATAAGCAGACTTTGGATTTTATTCAATTTAATTTTTTATAAATTAATTAATAAATTAATAAATCAAGTATTTTAGTGATTCTTTATTGTTCATGTATTTTGGTGCATAGGTTGTACTCTTTAGTTAAGCACGACATGTTTTGTTGTATTATCAGCCGGAAGTACAGACAACGCAGATGGCCTTCCGACCAGTGAATATGCCACATATAAATATGATATGCGAAAAACATTGATTTTCCAGATTCAGACCACAAACTTTCAAGGATTGTCCTTGTGATTTGTTAATGCTGATGGTGAATGAAAGATGGATCGGAAATTGAAGTCTTTTAAACTCAAATGGCATATCGGTTGGGATCATCGGGATCCTCGGAATGAGAACTTCCTCACCTTCGAATTTTCCTTTGAGTAACGTCGCGTAAATCACATTGTTCATCAATTTACATACCACCAAACGCGTACCGTTGCAAAGTTTTGGTGGGTTTATGTTTCGAAGCATAATTACTACGGAGCCAACCTTGAGGCGTAAATTGTGCGGTGATAAGCCAGGCACATCCAAGGAGTTTAAAAATTCAATTGGATAGTTGGTAGCTTCATCTTCGTTTGTAACACAGTCAATTGATTTGAATAAATGCATTGTTCCAATGATATCATTCTGAATTATGTAGTTCAGGTGATCTACATCTTTATTCTTAGCCGCTAAAATTGCTCGTTCACTCAACTATTTATTATTTTTGTAGTTAGTAATGATGTTTGGGAATACTTTGTTGACAAGTTCGTCTTTCGATGAGACAAAGTTACAGAAATTCTGAGGAAAAGAAATCAATCCGCTTGATTCGTCGACCGGTACTCGACCATTACCGATTGTAAGCAATTGCACAGGGAAATCTTCAGCAGATGTATCATTAAGCAATGCAACTCTTATCTTTGTTGTCAGCTGGAGTTTCTTCACATAGCGCCATAGATTCGATGATTTTAGGCAAGCGTTTATTCCGTCGGCAGCCGTTGATCTTGGAATTACTGGCAGTGCTTAGCGGAAATCGCCAGAGTCATTGCGTAGATCTTTCAATGTTCGGTTAAGTGCTTCTAATGCACGTTTATGCGCCATTGTGCATTCGTCCCATATTATGACTTTCGACGCTGATAAAACTTTGGCCATTGCGGAGTTTTTTGAAATATTACATGTTGGTTCTTCAATAGTTTGAAGATTTAACAGCAATTCGAATGCTGAATGTGCCGTCGAAGAAGCAACTGCAAGCGCAATGTCGGATCTTGCACGAACAGTGGCTAAAACTAATGACATCAGGAATGTCTTACCAGTTCCATCAGGGGCATTCAGGAAATATAAACCACCATTTCCATCATCAATTGCCTTCATTAATGTATCATAAACTTCCTTTTGTTGGGGATTCAACAGTAGTACATTCGTTTGAACTACTAAATCTAATTGCTGGTGATCATATTCACGTTCCCGCTCCAATTCTCCATTGAATGCGTCATTCACTTCATCATGATTTGGCGCTGGCATTCCTAACCTGACTAATAAACTACCGCACATAAGGTAACACATGTCTTCGATCAAGAGTAAAGCCCGATTATGTATCTCTTCATTCATCTCAAGATCGGGATTTCTGGAACTGACACGAATTTGATGTAAAATATCTTCCGACATATTATCCTTGTGCCACATGTTAGATGGGTTCGATGGGAAGCATGTCGAAATTATGATAGGCAAATAATGTGCGTATCTGACTTAGAGATGCAGAGATAATGGCTTCAACCGTTGTCGTATCCCAATGGGTATCGTATTCTAGTAAATTGAGTTCTTCACATGCAGCACGATATGTTGGGAATATTGTACCATTAACAGTCCGTAATGACTCAAATGATGTTGGGCCACGCACATTTACCAGCAACAATCGCAAATAGAAGCATTCATCATTCTTTGGATGAACTGTACACATACGACCAAGAGCATCAAGTAGAACGCACATCCGGATAACCTAGGAACCGTATTGCCTTGCTTTCGTCGTTGAAAATTCTTCGATGAAGCATTCCAAGTGTAACAACGTGGCATCTCCGAGTATAGCAAAGTTCCTGCAAACGGATCGCTTTGGCAGATCGGAAAGAAACTGGTCAATGTTTTCGCTGGAGGGTTTTTCAGCACGTTGAACAACATTCGAAGCCGTGAAATATATTCGTTAACCATTCTCGAGGTGCACCGCCAAATGCTACAACAGTAGGATGACGTTCGTAAATAGGGAATGCGAATATTACGTCAAATGGCTTCATTGCAGTTCACATAACGACGAGAGGATTCGATACCAAAAACCGCCATATCGCTGCCTTTCGTGACATATTTACAAATGTATTTTATGGACTTTACTGAATTGCAATACTCATCGTTGCAATGTGTACTTGAATGTTTTGGAAGTAAGTGGCGAATATGGGACAATCCAACTGTTGTCGAGAATGAAATCCATTCTTTTCACTTTTGTTGTGATAGTTCGACCGTTATCATCGGGTGATCGACGGCGACACAGTGGATCACATCGTTGCCAGTCACGGTCTCCGCCAGTTAATTTCCGTGAATACCGTTTGGACCTTGACCATGCAAGGTGATTGGGGATTGATGGTGCCACACGGTCCATGAATCATATTTGTAATTACAACAGTCATGTAGGTCTGGATCGGCTTCGTGGTCGGGAATATTGGCACATATGATATCATCTATTTGGTCTGTTTGAAAACTAACCAAATAAGGATGTGTGCGTGCTGCAGGCCTCGTTTTTACCATTCGATTGAATACATGCAGCATCCGAGTATCTCCAAAGACGCATTGTTTAACAATGTATAATTCATCAGGGACCGTATTTGTTGTCCGAATACATGTGCGGTGATGTCGTGTCGATCACTTGATGTTTGTCCGGGAAGCAGCAATTGAACTATTTCTATCCGTTTTGGATTACAGGTAAAAGTAATGAAGAGATCTGGTCGACCGTAATGACGAACATATGTCATTGCATCTTGCACATATTCATGCATATGACGTGGACTGCCTATGTACGTCGCCGGAAGAATAGTTAATCGACCAATATCAGCTGTATTTCCTTCAGTACCAATTGCATCACGTAAAGGTATATACTCCTCAGAACGCAGTTTGGCTTGGTTCAACCTAACGCTCCGTTTCTATTTTAACGTACATGTCGACGCAATACTGCTGAAACAATCGACGAAACTGCAACAAATAGTTGTCAGCATTTTGACGAATCATCAAACGATATGCGTAATAATCCATCGAGCTAACTGTTTTTGTAGTTTCTTCACCTGAAATTAAAACATTAGATTTAGTATTTTGTAAATATATAATTTTTTCATAGTTATAAAGGGGTGAAGATGAATGATTTTAAATCGGTTGCCAGTCATTTGTCTAATTTTAGAACAACCCCTTATCTTTTCCTGGTAATAAGTAGTGTAATTGGTCTTTTATTGTAAATCCAAAACCAAACAATGTAAAATGTATGTCATGTTGAACTATGATATTGATACTCACCATTTAATGGATTTATCATTTTGATATTAAAATAATATCCATCTTCTCCTTGTCAAAACATCAGCGGGTACTGCAACTGTGTCATATGAACGATGTGTTTCATATATTTGTTGCAGTTGCCCAGTATCGCGACTTGTAAGCACAATATCGCGTGTTTCCAAGTTTTCACCAACAATTAAGGATGGCAACTTCATCTATTGTTCGAGCGTTAAATGTGCGTTCGTGTGTTCCAGATAGTCGTTTATCTGCTCTGATCACGACTTTGTAGTCATCATTGGGCATGCGTTCCAAAGCAGTCTTGAACAGCCTGACCAACGCATTATCTTCAGTGAAGTAGTTGCTGCAGATCTTTAAGAATTGCTCTTTTCATTGCTGCATTTATCTCTTGACGTCGATCAACTTGTTCTTCCATGTTGCCCATGAAGTATATTTGTAAAAATTTATACTGTGCATCTTCAGGAGGTTGCAATGATCCCATTTGATGGTGAATCTGTCCTTGTATCTACAAAATAAAAAGCAAAGTCAATATTTCTGATTTTTTGTATAATCAGCAACATAGTAAGTAGGAATAAGTATAGTAAGTTATTCATCTACTATATTGTATGTAAGTACCAACATAAACAAATAAATACCTTGAATGTCGGATTAAACCCTCGTTATTGGATAATGTCTGCCCCAAATGAGGAAATTTGGAAACAACCATTGTATTGTTGACTGTTTGCAAGAAAATGACGTGATTGTGGTGCTTCGCCACAAAACAATGAATGCAATGGCTCAGGTGGCGGAGTCAATAATGGCAATTTCACGTTTCCACTAAGGCAACACAATCCGGGCGTTTCCCCTGAAAACTTCAATGCGTCACAATACTCGCAAACAACGTCCATTGGCCCAATGCAAACGCTAGGATGCAAGTGCTGCAATCAATGTCGAAACGCTGCTCGATACAAATCAGCACTTGATACATTTCTTCTTGTGCGTCGAAAATTATTTACTTCTCCATCTCTGTTATTCGCTCGACGATTTCGCATTGCCAACCGAGCCGTTTCACGGGCTGCCTCGCTTTGCTCTTGTGATTGAGAAGCACGAAGTCGAGCTATACTTAACGCGGCACTCTTCACGGGCAATTCCTTGTGCTTCTTCAGTCATTTCATTCGCAATTTTTCGCATCCTTCTTGTATTACGGCTTTGTCGGGAAAGATTCAATCGTCTTGATCGCGACATTGTTAATGATGATTCACAGAGAAAACAAATTACTGATGATATTATCAATTACGTTTAGCTATAATTTTTACAATTGTGAAATTTTTTACAATACTTAACCAAAGACCAAATTACGTTTAGCTGTCATTCACGTTTTGTTATTACACCTGTCACTTTGCGTTTTGTTATTCCATGTCAGATGCGTTTTTGGTTATAACACGTTTTATAGTGACTTGACGGAAACTCGGTCGAACCGGTTAAAAAGTATCCTATGTCCGTCTCTTGGTTGTCAGCTACCTCTCCACCAATTTTCAGCCAAATCGGTTCATCAACTCTTGAGTTATAAATAGTGTAACTAACACCACTTTCTTTTGTATATATAGATATTTATATAACAGCGTTACAGGAGATGCGTTGGACAGGGACCTGGTTTCCTGGAGAAGCGTCGCTACACCATATATTATAGCGGCCATCTAGTAAACCATGTGCTCGGAGTAGGTTTCTTAGTCAGGCAAAAAATGAAACCTGCTGTTATTGGCTTTGAAAACATAAGCAAACGGCTATGCACTCTGTGCTTCCAAGGCAAATCTAGAAATATAAGCCTTATTAACAGAAGAGATTGCAGGAGTCGCAGGAGGATATCCTTCTTCCCTCGGAGCTTGTCCCAGATATGATATCAAAATCATACTTGGGGACACTAACAGCCAAGTAGGGACGGAGCCCGTATTCGTACAAATGATAACGGACTGCGGATCATTCATTTAGCCAGTGTCACACGAAATGGTTCTTGGAAGTACCTGGTTTGTGCAGAAAGCAGTTCACAAACATACGTGGGCCTCTCGAATCGCCGCCACCTCTCAGCCTTGATGAATGTCAGAACATATAGGGGGCCAATATAGACTCGGATCACTATCTCATTGACATGGTGCTCCGAATTCGAATAACAACACCACCCAGAATCAACTCTGACAATCAGGTAATAATTAACACTGAAGCCATCCACAACATAGCACCTGCAACACCAGTATGAGCGAAATGGATGCCGCAATAACCGCAGTCAATAGAGGACCTGGAGATGAAGCATCTACAAATGATTTTCACAATCATCTGAAGAACGTTATCATAATATGGCACAAACATGTTTAGCCCCAGCCGCAAAAAGAGTCGGAACGGCTGGTTTGACTATGAATGTAGCTACGGAACAGAAGAATGCCGCATACCAAGCTAATGCTGCATTCTCAAAAAATGCGGGACACGCGCAGAGACTTATCACGCAACTCCGGCGAGCGGAGAAGCGACAGACAGAAAAAGGCAAGCATGGCAGAGCCAACAAGTCTGTGAATTAGAAAAGTACAGGGAGCAACCGTACCAAGCGCGCAAGTTTTACCAACAAGTCAACAGTATGAAGCCTTACACACCTCGATGTTCATCCTGCCGAGGCAAAGAGGGAAATCTGATTTCCAACAGAATGGGCATCTTCGAGCGATGGGCTGAGTACTTTGATGAGCTACTGCACAACCAGAACATCGGCGAGTTGGAGGTCCCGCCAACTGAAAACGACGGACAAATACTGCCACCACCAAGTCTAGAAGAAACAATCCATGCAATTCATCGGCTTAAAAATCATAAGTCACCAGGAGCCGATGGAATTCATCCGAATTAGTTAAATATGTAGGCGACCAATTACACCGAGTGATTCATCAACTTGTGCTCAAGGTGTGGGGCAGCGAATTAATGCCTGACGACTGGCAAAGAAGCATCATCTGTCTCATACATAAAAAGGAGGATATCACTCAATGCAGCAACTATAGAGGTATCACGTTGCTGAGTACCATCTATAAGATATTCTCCGCTATCTTGCTAGGGCTGGATAGCCCCATACTCCCAGAACATCATTGGCCCATACCAAAGAGGCACCACTCCAGGCAAATCAGCAACAAATCAAATTTTCTATCTGCGGCAAGTGATGGGAAAATTGTTGGAATATGGACAACAATTGCACCATCTCTTCATCTACCTTAAAGCCGCCAATGATAGCATAGCCAGGGTAAAACTGTACACGGCCATTAGGGTCCCAACAAAAATGATAAGATTGACTAAGCTGACCCTGACCAATGTGCGAGGCGAGATAAAAGAAAGCAGGATCACTCTCAAGACAATTCGACAGCCACAACGGTCTACGACAAAGGGATGCCCTATTATGCGCTCCTCCTTAAGCTAGCCCTCGAGAAAGTGATCCGTGATGCTGAGGTAAATGCAAGAGGTACGATCCTCTTCAAGTCCACCCAACTACTGGCCTATGCTGACGATATCGACATCTTAGAAATAACGACCCGAAACGTACAAACCGCCTTCATCCAGATCGAGCAGGTGACGCGCGATCTTAGGACTGCACATCAATGGAAACAAGACAACGTATATGGTGGCAACGTGAGCACCGAAAACCAACCAACCAACAACATCAAACCGCACTGGTCAAACGGGAAAGATAAAGCTAGGAGACTACAACTTTGGGACCGTTGATAATTTTCTCCTATCTAGGGTCGAAAATCACAACCGATAGCAGCTACGATGATGAAATCTGCGCACGGTTGTTGTCAGCGAACAGAGCCTATTTCAAGCTTACAAAAGCTGTTCCGCTCGAAACGTCTCACCATAGGGTCAAAGCTCTTACTGTACAAGACAATGATCTTGCCAGTTCTCATGTATTCCTCGGAAACTTGGGTTCATAACAAGAAAAACTTGCGAACTCTTGGCCGCGTTCGAGAGAAGATTCCTTCTAAAGGATTTTTGAATCCCTATATGAGGATGACATGATTCCATAGCCTACATAACGACGAAATCTATGAGCGATACCATGACCGTCAAGTTGTGGATTAAATCCGACTCAATAGGCTACGATGGGCGGGTCACTTAATCCGTATGGATGAGGATGATCCAGGACGGTAAGTCTATAAGGGTAATATCTATGGTAGGAAAGGAAGACGAGAAAAACCCTGCCTGAAATGGACGCCAACAGCTATTAGGGATATCGAATTGGTGGACCTCGACGCAAAACCGGGGTGTCTGGAGTTCCTTATTTAGGCAGGCCGAGTCCGGATACCGGTTGTTTCGCCATGGATGATGATGATAGACTAGAGTATGAAGCATGATATCCCCAAGTATGGTCAAAATCGCGCTATTATTGATAAAGCTAGAATGGCTCAAATTGTAAATTTACTGCAACCCAAAACACGAAATATCAATATCACCCTAAAGTGATAAAGTATCAATATCACCCTGAAGTGGCAATTATCAATGATTTCTCGTTAAAAAAATTAAAGGCATTTGTCACAAAGCAGCATTTTTGAAAATATTCTGCTGTAATTTTTTTCGAAACTAATCAACGGATTCGTTTGCAATTTATCCCTACACTGCCCATTTTCAACCGTTCACCAGTTTCTTACTTTTACAATTTGATTGAAATAGGGACGATGGCTAATTGTTTACTGACCATAAATCATTTGGACTTTTCGGTTTCACACTATCCGACCCGGAGAATTTTATAACCCAAGCTGGCTTCCTTTGCATTTTTTGGTAACATTATAGTTTGTTATTGAGAATTAGATCATTATATAGAAAATTGGGTAAAAAAATCACAGGGATAAGGTTATTTTTTGACACCAAAGGGCAGGAGAATCGCTTAAGTTAAATGATGGCTAGATTACGAGTATTAGTTGAAATAATTTCTGCGGCAAGAGGTGGTATTTGGGGGTTGAAAATTGCAGCAAGAAATAAATTATGTAATAAATATTTTGTTTCAGAGAAATTATCATAAAGGCTCTAAAAATATTTTTCTTTTTAAATAATTAAGACGTTACTTTTCTTTTCGCTAGTAATATTTATTAATCTTGCAAACACCGATATTTTGGAGATAACTGTGCTACAAGTCTTGTAGACTGATGATGGGAATTAGTGATTTCCGAAATATCGGGATTTGCGAGGTTAATAAATATTACTAATGAAAAGAAAAGGCAAGTCTTAATTATTGCGAGATTAAACTTAGATGGGTATTTTTTGATCACCCCACCCACAAAGAATGGCTGTCGAGAATTTCAAATGGTGTTCATATTCGAAGGCAAGTGAATTAACGTTGTAGAGCAAAAATCAGTCTTTATTTACCATATTCTGATTTTAATAATAATCAGTTAGTAGCGTTTTAGTTTTGTTGCAAATATTGTTCGTGAAACATGTTCTCCTCGAGTGCATCTTCCAAGGAAGAAGAAGCACTGTTCTTTTGGAGCCTGGAGGCTTCCAAGGGAAATACGAAGCACTCAATTAACAGAAAACGAGAAGAAAACGCTGCTAAATTACCTGAAGATGACGAAAGATTATTTATTTTCCAATGTCAATAAATAGCTGCAATGAATTGTATAGTTTAGTAGAACATGATATACGCAGAGTGAGAAACTTTAGACATGAAGGAGGTAGCCAACCATGTGGGCGTACACCAATGCGCTGCATCAAATACGCGGCATTAAGAACAGTCCTTACGCGCGGAATTTTCCTCAAGCTTCTCCCGTCGCGGTCGGAATGTGTGCAAGACTTTTCCGTCCCCATAAAATTTCCGGATAACTGGGTGGTAGAGCACAAGGCTGTCGTACGGAAGGTCGCGGTTCAAATCTCGCTGGCGGCAATGGGATTTGTATCGTGATTTGACGTCGGATACAAGTCGACTCAGCTGTGAATGAGTACCTGAGTCAAATCAGGGTAATAATCTCGGCGAGCGTAATGCTGCACATTGCCCCCTACAGTGGTCTGTAGTGTACCGTTACGGTCTTGAAGTGCTCTAACACACTTCAAGGCCCTGATCTAATATGGATTGTTGTGCCAACGATTATTATTATTATAAAATTTCAAGAGATGTGCTGAGAATTGAATCTGCTGTGCATAGCCTTCTTGACTAGGTCATAATAGAGTCAGTACTTTGCTGACTGGGGATTGTTACCCTGATTTGACTGAATTAAAATATATTTAAGTTTATTTACCACAGAAAGTGTCTTTCCGAGATGGTGGGCATTATTATTGGTCGTGATGAAACAGCTTCTCTAGATAGTTCAGCGCAGTCTTTCAATTCTTCAAAAGATCCGCTAAGTTTTAACCAAACAGAACAACCTCGACTTTCTCCATTTAAAAAATGCGTATATTAATACATCTCATCGTATTTTTTCTATTTTTAGAGTAATTGGAATGCTTCTTTTCATTATTGGTCACATAATGCTCTTCGCCATGAGTTCAGTCACAAACATGCAGCATATACTCGTCTACGCAGATAATTTTTGGCTGCAAGCCACTTTACACCATTCATTTAACTTTGGATACATTTTTCGTTCTGAGCGGAATGGTATTGTCTTACATATTCTTTCAGAATTTGAAAGAAAAGCCAATAAAAAACAGGACTTCGTTCTTTCTGCGTATGGTGGCGAACCGATATTTGAGATTAACACCCCCATACGTAATAAGTTTATTGCTGACCGTTGTAATAACAAATTTAGTTAAGGATCTCTCGCCATATTATCTACTAGATGACGACGAAACAAAATGCGGAAGGTAAAATGCCAGTCAACTGTACTCAGTCAAGCATAAGGTCACTTTTTTTTCAGAACCTGGTGGCGAAACGTGATCTACATAAACAATCTGTTTCCGATAAAGGACAGTTGCATGATCTGGAGCTGGTTCCTGGGAGCAGATTTCCAATGCTTCGTTCTGTCAGCAGCCTTATTGTTGATTTTTGATAAAAACAGAAAATTGGGCTTAACGTTATTCACTGTTATATTTCTAGCATCATCTTCAATATGCGGGTACTATGGTTACTCCCTCGGATTCGGTTTCACGTGAGTACGGAAAATACAGAACACCGCGTAGTTCTACTATGTAGCTTGCTATTTTGGTCAAATTCCGGACTCTAATATATTTCAAATTTTAGGCAAGACTCCCTACATAAAACAGCCGACTTCCTTTATACGCCGTTCTGGGGAAGAATTGGCGCATATTTCACGGGAGTTTATGCTGGCTGGTATTTGAGCGTAAAAAATCGAACGTTGAATCTTGGAAAGGTAACCTACCGACCCCCATGTATCTTATTGACCTCAAATTACCATTCTTATTTCCAGAAATGGATTACCCTAGGTTGGATACTTGGACCCTTAATAATCGTCGTACTGCTCTTTGGCCATTCCAACAAAGAAATTAGCCCGTTAGTAGCAATGACTTATGCAGCACTAGCTCGAACAGCTTGGGGAGTTGGAACAGTTTGGATCATCATTGCATGTTCCACAGGATATGGAGGAATTGTCAACAGATTCTTGTCTGCCAAAGTCTTCTTACCGTTCAGTAGGATGACGTATTCAGCATATTTAGTGAACCCAATATGGATTCTATTTGTAACTATGTTGAATGAAGCACCATATACTATTGATTTTCCGATGCTGGTAAGTGATTCTGTGAATATAGAAGCTCTTCGATAATAATTATGGGCCCAGGGGCAAATCATTTCTTATACATAAGAAAAATGTTATATTATTGGCAATAGTTTATCAGTCAAGATATGCTAAACCTTAATGATAATATTCCAAATTAGCCGTTGAGAATGCCTCACAGGCCGTTTAGGCAGTACATGTGCGATTTTGCGTCGCGCATTTTCATCGCTAGTAAACAGTTTTTATGACTGTTCAACTGCAAAAATATCTCAAATTTGCGTCTCAACGCCTTTCATAGCCGTAGTTGAATAGATGGTGCCGTCCAGCTTGCCGATATGGATGTTGTTTTCTGTCTAATGGAAGGAGTGTACCTGACAGGCCTGCCGCATCATTGATGGACGCCTTTATTCGGCGAGCTTATCAACCATCAGTTACATGTTAGCCATATGTTAGCAGTAATGGGCGATATTTTTTAATTTTTGGGATGAGTATGATGATTTATCATCATCAAAGTATTCTTCACATAAATAAAATACAAAACCTTTCAACCAGAAACGGTCAGCTGCTAGCTTCCTGATTTGTTGAGAAGACATAACTTCAATCAGCTTGAGCAGCTTGAGTTTCAGAAACAAAGCCTTTTGGTAAAAAGTCCCTCACAAGGACGGATTTGCATAACGAAACGCTGTCATGGTGCGGTATAAAGTGGTAAAAACACCGCATGTTATATCAAAAAATCGCTAAGCGAAACCTACTCTTTCGAATGACTTCGATGTATTTTTTTTGGTTAGATATTGCCTTCTGTTTGTAGTTAAGTCAAAAATTGATAGACCAGTAGCTTACTCCAAACTTTTCTCGTTTTTTCTGCGTTTTGCAGTTTGCTCTGGATAGATGCGACCATGGAGTTGATCGCATTCGCTCAGTTCTGGCAATGGCAGTAACCTGCCCAGAATTGAGCGATTTAAAGATCTCGGGTCAACGGTACCAGCCAATGGAGAACTGCGTAATGAAACTGCTTCACGCATTAATGCAACCTGGCTGAATTGGCATTCCACAACTGGTGATCTTTGCGATCGACGTATCAGCGCACGTCTCAAATTTAAAATTTACTGCAATGTCGTCCGTCTGTCGTTCTCTATAGTTCTGAGTGTTGGCCGACCATAAAAGACAATGAACGACGTCTTGCGCTAATGGAGACGAAGATGCTGCAGTGTACTAGTGGCGTGACACGTTTTGATCACGTTCGAAATGAGAATGTCCGCGATCGATATGGTGCTGCACCGATCATGGAAAACTGCGAGTGAGGCGTTTTCGATGATGATGGAATGGTGGAATTCACTTACCAATATTGGTCTAAACATCGAAGCCAATTGTAAGCAACTAAAAAGCCGGCCGAAACAATAGTGGCTTGATACGCTGGTTGGGGATTTAAAGGCCTCGCGATTGCATTCTGATCAGGCATTTAATGTAATGAAATGGCGAAACCGATCACGACGAGCCGACCCCGCTTATGAACGGGGCAAAGGCTGAAGAAAAAGAAGAAGATGTGAGGAACAACGAATGCACAACAGCTCCGTGTACGACATAGCATCTTATTTGTATGGCTTAGGATGCTGTTAATTCGCACGAAATTGATAAGTTTGAACTGCTACAACTTTGATACTAATAGTTAGATTTTCATGAAACTTGTCATGTGTATGCACGAGGCTGTCCACTATCAATCTACTACACGTAGGATGAACTTAAGGGGAGATTTTCAGTCAGTTTTTAAAAGTTGGTAACATACTATTGGTAAATTTATTTGAGCAGATAGCGGAATGGGATATCTCTCGAGGATCAGATTTCACATAAGCGTTTTACATAAAACCTTAAAAAAAGCTGCAGAGAAGTAGATTCTTCATAAATGCGACCTTACTATTTCACGCGAATGTCAATTATTCCCGCTAATTACGACGTCAGCATCTTATTTGCTTGGCTTTGGAAGCAGTTAATTCGCGGGAAATTGTTTGAACTGCTATAACTTTACTGTTAGCAGTGTGCCAGATTACCATGAAATTCAGCACGTGTATACGAAATATTGTCTTCTATGCTGATACAGTGCTAGTATGAATTTAACGGGGGGTTTTCAGTAAATTTCTACTATTAAGAAGTGTGTTTGAGTAGATATCGGAATGGGACATATTTTGAGGCCTAGATTTCATCTAACACACTACCCTGATTTTTTCGGATTTTTAGGTTGGTTAGGTTTCGAAAATAAGTCCTGTCTCACTTTAAGTGCGAACATTTTGATTCAGTCGCGCGCTTTGCAATTCACGCTAAAACTAATGTCAGTTTCGGGAGGTATCAATTAATCAATTTTTTTTAAATCCTCCCTTTGCCTGTATGGGGAGCCCCCCTTTAAACTCCACCTAAATTAATATCACTCTCTGTTTGCGTGGGATTTCATAGTTCCCATCTATCCACCAAATTTCGTTCGGATCGATTTAGCCGTTTTAGAGAAAAGTGCGTGTGACAGACAGACAGACAGTGAATCGATTTTAATAAGATTTTGTTTTACACAAAACCTTAAAAAGCGATGTCCGAAAAGAATACGCCTTAGGCTCATTCATGGACATCGAAAGTGTCTTTAATTATGCCTCGTTGGCGGCAATTCGTGGTGTGGCAAGACGGTATGGAATCTATTGAGTCTATGTCTATTGAAGTAGGATATCTTAGCGGCTGTCCACAGAAAGGCTCTTGATAATGCATACCCTGCTGTGGCTATTGGAAGACAAAACACTCTTCGCGCAAACATTTGCGGACGACCTAGCCATAATAATTATTGGCAAGTTTGCGGACACAGTATGTGACTGCTTGAATGCAACACTGCATGAAATCCACAACTGGTGCCTCCAAAATGGACTCACGGTGAATGCTAGGAAGACTGGACTAGTTATATTCACTAGGAACGTCAGGTGGAGCAGCTATATGTTACCCACCTTAGCAGGGGCGGAAATCCAGCTGGCACAAACAGCCAAGTAGTCGATACCATTGGAGCGTGGAAGGACGGCCAATCATACGGTCATGTGTCTATCTGGAAATTCCTTGACAAACATCCAGTAGTTTTGATGCCAACCGATCATATGCTTTCCGGAGCCGTCTTTGAAAAGACATGGACTGTTGTAATCACCAAAAGAGAAGAATGGTCGATAAATGGAGTTTTTTCAGATTACAGACTTAATTGTCTTCACCGACGGATCTGTTATGGAGGGCGGATCGGCCGCAGAGGTGTTCTCAGGGAATTCGATTATGGAGCTGGCAACGACATATCAAGTCAGTTGGTGAGGAGTTGTTATCAGGTGCTGCTGAAACTTGGCCGACTGAACAAAAATTCCTGATGTGAGTGCCGGTGCACTGGCTCGCCGAGGGTCTGGATCCACAATGGTGGGACCAGAACCTGCTTTTGGGATCCGGCTATCCACTGTCAAGTCTACTCTGAAGGATGAAATGGCAAGAATTCAAGCAGCCGAATGAAGAAATTTGAACTCTTCCCGGCAGGCGAAAATCCTTGTGAAAGAACCTGGGGTCACCAGTGCGGCATTTTTGTTGTCCCTTAAGAATTGGGACATGAAAACCCTAGTAGGGCTTTTAACGGAACACTGCTACTTAAACTATCATATAGGGAAGATTGGAGTGGTAGTTTCGGCTATGTGCAGCCAATCTGGGAAGGAGGAGGAGACGGCCCTGCACTTTTTATGCAGCTGCCGACCTCCTCTGATCTCAGACGAAGACACCTTGCTAAGGTTTTCTTCAATGAAGAATATGCACACTCTCAGCCTCTGGAAAATATACTCAAAAACGCTAAAGCCTGGGAACGCCGTAGGCAGTAAGTCATTGAAGGGGGGATTTACGGGGATAGTACAATGGCCTGAGTGCTCGGAGCTGTGGCTCCCCCGGTAAACTAAACTTAACTATTATAATATGTCTTTTTTCTCTCTCTGCATCTTTTTCCTCACTCTCTCGTTTGGTGACAGGTAGATTGCAATACGACTGGGTGTCACTTGGGTCGTCTGTGACCCCGTTGGGGTATATTGTACAAGTATTTAGGTATATGTATCCGATAAGAATATAATGGATATAATCCACGTCATCGAGTCGAGTCGATAACTGTCTGTCCGTCTGTCTCCCTGTCACAACTGATTTATTCGGAAACGGCTAAACCGATTGTCACGACAATTGGTGAGAACGTGTGGTCTATGCATCCCTTTACATATAGTAAGTGGCGCCATTTTGTATTGAGTTTAAGGGGGGAATCGTTATATATGCGAAAGGAGGGTGCACAATTTTTTTCGCAGAATGTGGCCATGTGGGGTATGAGATGAAAGGTAATTGAGCCCTTTTCGAAACTGGCCATATTTGGTATCCGGTGAATCGTAGGGGAGTATGGGCTCAAATTACTATTATGACTGTGGCAGTGGTATAAAGGATAACATAAGGCATAACTCTGAGGAGTTTGAAAAAAATACAACTATTATTAACAAAGTTATAGAAGGTACAACTTATGTGAATTTCATGCATTCTGTAAACGTTTATGACGTGATCAAACATACCAATTTGCTAATACCACAACAAAGGGAACTCACATGAATGGGAGGTCGCAGCGAAACGTTTCGTTTTAGTTTGTTAATCATTTATATCATCATCATCATCATCAGCGGCGCAACAACCGGTATCCGGTCTAGACCTGCCTTAATAAGGAACTCCAGACATCCCAGTTTTACGCCGAGGTCCACCAATTCGATATCCCTAAAAGCTGTCTGGCGTCCTGACCTACGACATCGCTCTATCTGGGAGTCAGGGTCAGGCTCTGTCTCGTCTTCTTTTCCTACCATAGATATTGCCCTTATAGACTTTCCGGGTGGGATCATTCTCATCCATACGGATTAAGTGACCCGCCCACCGTAACCTATTGAGCCGGATTTTATCCACAACGTGACTATCATGGTATTGCTTATAGATTTCGTCGTTAGGCTACGGAATCGTCCATCCTCATGTAGGGGGCCAAAAGTTCTTCAGAGGATTCTTCTCTCGAACTCGGCCAAGAGTTCGCAATTTTTCTTGCTAAGACCCCAAGTTTCCGAGGAATACATGAGGAACTGGCAAGATCATAGTCTTGTACAGTAAGAGCATTGACCCTATGGGGAGACGTTTCGAGCGGAACAGTTTTTGCAAGCTGAAATAGGCTCTGCTGGCTGACAATAACCGTGCGCGAATTTCATTATCGTAGGTGTCATCGGTTGAGATTTTTGACCCTAGATAGGAGAAATTGTCAACGGTCTCAAAGTTGTATTCTCCTATCCTTATTTTTCCCGTTTGACCAGTGCGGTTTGATGTTGTTGGTTGGTTCATCTTCGGTGCTGACGTTGCCACCATATATTTTGTCTTCCCTTCATTGATGTGCAGCCCAAGATCTCGCGCCGCCTGCTCGATCTGGATGAAGGCAGTTTGTAATCATTTATATATCAACATCAATTACTCGATACGGACATATGTACGTATTTATATATAAATAAATGAAGTTTTGGGGTAGTGCCTAATTCAGATACATGTATTTGTACATTGAACAAGCGATTCAAAATAGGTACTTTATATGTACATATGTAAACTTATGCACGAAGTAAATCGGAAACGTGTGTACGATCAATGTATATGCATGCATATATAAGTATAGTATTCGGTAATAGGCAATGTTTGTTTAGGGTATATATCTTGTAGTTTGAAAAAAATATCAAGGAATATTTTTGGTGTTTAGCCATATACGAATGTAAAAATATGAATATGAAAGATGAACACAAAACCTTTATATCCGAAGGGCCAGCTTCCGGTATTCCGACTTTTATATTAACTTTGTTAAAGGGCACCATTCCTGAGCATGGATAATCTTGATTACTACCACTTTCGTTCCATCGTACAATAGTGCGATGAACACAACAAGCTTCGAAAATTTAAGTTAACGCCTAATCTTATAATCAAATTTGCATTTACTATACGATGGTAGAAATTTAGTGGATAGTACCACTTGTTTTATGAAAATTGAATCCATGGAATGCGAATTCTATCTTTCACTGTTACCAGATTATATCATTTCTCGTGAATAATGTCAGAAACCCTGATCATCCCAACAAAGGCATAATTTTCCCCATCCCTCCATCATTTAGTCCCAGATTGGACACTGTTGCGACTCTTTTGCCGCAATTTTCTTCCCTAATGTTGTTTGGTGAAATACCAACCGACCTTGTTGCTGGACTGCATTCACTATAACCCATACAGCTGTATCCAATGCTTGTGAAGTCAATGGTTTATTGTTTACCACCAGCCTTGAACCTGTCAGAGTGCTTTTTGAAGGTTCAGTTTTGCCATCCTTATTTCTTAAAAGCTTTATGAAACGGAGGCAATATGCTTGTCACCCTTTGAAGCTTTCAAAACGAATTCGAATGTTCGATTTTGTTCACAAAACTGCCTTCTTCTTGCTGCGAAATTACCGGGCAAACGATCTTATCCACCTTCTACTGTTCTCTAATTCCCAAACTGTCCTGTTCTAGACCTGGTTCACTGGGCAAGCTGATTTCTTCCTTCTTCTCCTCTGCTTCGTCGCTGTTTGTGTTCGGCTTGAAACACGAAGGCCACAAAGCTTCTCGCCCATGTAAGAATTATGGCCCATAGAACCATAAGTAGTGCTCGAGAAGCTTATCTGGGGTAGTTCCTCTTGAGAGAACATCTGCTGGATTGTTAGCGGACACATGCCGCCATTGGTCTTTGTTTGATATTGCATGAATTCTGGCGATTCGGCGGCTGACAAAAGCTGGACGTACCTCTGTTTAGCCGTGAATCCAACAAAGAACAATCTGCGAATCTGTCCATAGATAGGAAGTAACTCCTTCGATCTTAAGATCTGCTTTTATACGGGATGCCAGCTCTGCGGCTAATACTGCGGCGCAAAGTTCCAGCCATGGAATTGTGATACTTGTCATCCCTACTGTCGTCTTGGCTATAGGAGCTACTCGAGACCTTGAGCACAGTAGTCTGCTTATTACAGTACCGTCGGGCTGCCGCAGTTCCATGTGCTTTCTCGGAAGCATCCGCAAATGTGTGAATTTGTACTGACGTTGGCACTCCTTCAGCGAACACGTGTCTCGGGATCTTCGTTTAGTCTAGCTTTTGCAAGCCTTCCCGATATGTGCACCACCGTGTCTGCAGCTCCAACGGAATACGCCGGACCTAGTGTCTTTATTGAAGCTTCATTGTTGTCATCATTAAAACTTAGAAGTGCGTTTCAGATGGAATCTGTTGCAGAAGATTGTTATGGCTGGAACTCCATTTTCGAAATTTAAAACCTCCTTTTTTCAGGATGGTCACAATTGCCTTTGAATTTCCTTTGCAGTCTCTTTTGAGGACTTCGCAACCCAATGGATATTTTGTAGCGTTTTCAGATGCGAGCTTCTGAAGGCATCTTGTCGCTAAATATGGTGCGAATGAAGTTCCATCCGCATGCAACACAGGAATATGAAGTTCGCTAGTTTGATTTCTCCGACGCACAAAAACTCATGGTAGTATTCTGCTCCTATTAGCATATCGACTCAACTCGATTCCTTGAACCTTGGGTCCGATAGCTTAATGTTTTTAGGAACATTCCATGAAGAGACGTCAAATGTACGCGAAGGCTGCGGCGCCACGATCTGGTGTAGAACAATTGCTTCAACTCTCATTGAATACCTGGTCACTGCTGATTGATCCTCAACGCTCACTCTTCGATGCGTCTCCAGTATCGAATGTTCCACTCCTTGTAGGCGCATTGGATTAGAATTAGTTGCTAGCGGCATACTTAATTTCCGCAATAGTCTTTCTGATACGATGTTGACTTGTGAGCCAGAATCTAAGATCACTCGAAAGCTGACTGTAGTTCCATCGGGTCCCTTTACGTTAACTAATGCTGTACTAAGGAACACGTAACAGTCAAATCTATCGCTGTCGTTGCTAACCGCCGCTAATGTAGCCTTCTCACTTGCCACCTTAGAAGGCTTTCGATTCGAGCTAATTTTCTCAAGATTCTGCGCTTGGTCGTCCGATGATGTTTGTTCTCCGGGGCTTAAAGTGAACCATCGTGTTGTGTTTCTTGGAAGCACTTCGTGCACCCTGCATGCAAAATGACCACCTTTCAAACAATTGATGCAGAGCTTGTGTTTTCGGAGATGATGAAAACGATCCGTGGGTGACAAGCGCAAAAAGTCGTTGCATGCAAAGAGTTGATGCTGCCTCTTTACACATCATACACATCAACCTACGCTGACGGTAGTGACTGACATCGTTGTTCTTGTTAGCTTCTTTTTGCTGTCCTCCGCTTTAATATTCCTGGCACCCAGCACTTCCAGCGATTGAAAACGAGTTTCTAGGAATTGCAGAAACTCGGCCACCGATTTCAACTGTTTAGGATTTGCCAACGACTGCTCGTACAACGTGAGGATCATTTTATCCAATTTCCAGAGTACTATGTGTAGGAGTAGTGGATCCCAGGTGTCCATCCGCAACTTCCAAATCTTTCAATCCTATGAAGACACTCTTGGTGGTGGTGTCATGTAATGCCTTTAGAGTTGCAGCTGATGTTGTATCTGATGACTGCGATGGTTGGCCCAGAATTTTATTGAGGAAGGCTGCCACTAGAAGCCGAGGATTGTTGTATTGGTCCTGCAATAATTTCCAAGCCGCTGCGTAGTTTAAATCCGACAAAGCTACATGTCATATTAAACGTTCCGCTTCGCCTCCAAGATTCATTTTCAGGTACCTCTTCAATCTGATCCCAATAGCGCTGAATGGTTGTGCCCTGCAACTCATACTATTGCCGAGATTACTCCACCAGAAGCGCATTTAGATGCACTCGTTTTAATGCTCCCATGACTGATTGTTGTCGTCTGACCTGTTTCTGCAGCCCGGCTTCCTCACGAGAGATGAGCGCTGGTTTGTCTTGTGTTCCGACTGAGCCTGCGGCATTTCAATATTTTCCGCAAATTCCGCCGAGTATTTTTGAAAGGCCTCCTTCATAAGATGGTAGTACCGCTTTGCAAAGTATGGATGGGTTTAATAATCCCCAAACTGCTCTCGTATTTGGCTGTCGCCTTGCTCGAACAGCTCGAACAGTTCCAGTAGTTTTTATTGTCGCTCCCGAAAATAGTTCAATGTTTTTCTCGAGGCTCCATCTTTCCGGTAGTTGGACACGAGCGACTCTATCTGCTTTCCAATCGCTTCCTGCTTCTGGCTCCACAAATCCATTTCACCGTATCACTTCGGGGTCATCAATAAATGTTGCGACTCTTTTGCCGCAATTTTCTTCCCTAATGTTGTTTGGTAAAACACTAACCAACCGATGTAGTTGCTGGGAGTGTCGTTTGGTGAAACACCAACCGACCAATTAATAAATGTTGACCCTTTGGTGAAACACCAATGGGGAAAGGGTTCTTGATTTGGTGATACACCAACTCCGGTACCAAGCTCGATCGTCTCTAGCAGCTTCACTAGAGAAGAAGAAAAAGGTGACTTATTTCCGGACATACGCGAAAATAATAAAAAATATTGATTATCACAAAGTGCGTACAATGCACCTTGCTACCTTGGGGGAAAAAATGTTCGACATTGATCTGCTTAGGTTGCAATTTACATGCACGTGGAATAATGTTTGCAGATTTCAATGGCGGTCATTAATTTACTCGCGTATATCTTACGTTTACATTACAATATATTATACAGTATAAAAAATATGCAAAATATGAATGAATTAGAAGCATAGAACTCAACAGATACCATACATAAAATTTCTTATAAATGCGTACTTTTCTGTTGCAAGGGTCATCATTCCTTCGAAGATATAACAGTTTAAATTTTGAAGAAATTTCAAAATCGATTTTTCGTCTAAACTTCAAAATGCAATATCGTAACGGTACTTACGTTACTTACAAACTGCAAAGTTGACAGAAGTTTCCTCATTACCATATGTTAGCTTTCAGTTGACACGTTTAGTTTAGTTTAGTTTAGTTAACTGGGGGGAGTCGCAGCTCCGAGCACTCAGGCAATTATTAGACCCATTGTACTATCCCCGTAAGTTGCCTATTCAATGGCTTCCCGCCTACGGTGTTCGCAGGCTTTAGCGAATCTGACACCATTCTCAAGAGGCAGAGAGTGTGCAGATTCTTCATTGAAGAAAACTTTGCCAAGGTGTTTTCGTCTGAGATCTGAGGATGCCGGGCAGCTGCATAAAAAGTGCAGGGCAGTCTCCTCCTCCTCCTCACATTGGCTGCACACAGCCGAAACCACTACCCCAATCTTTTCCATGTGGTACTTTAAGAGGCAGTGTCCCGTCAAAAGCCCTACTAGGGTTTTCATGTCCCACTTCTTAAGGGACAACAAAAATGCCTCTCTAGTGGCCCTAGGCTCCTTCACAAGGATTTTCGCTTGGCGGCAAGTGCCCAAATTTCTCTACTCGATTGCGTGAATCCTTGCAATTTCACCCTTTAGAGTAGACTTGACAGTAGATGGTCGGATTCCAAGAGCTGGTTCTCCCCCATTGTGTCTATCAGCCTCCTCGTTATTGGCGATGTTAGCGTGCCCCGGCACCCACATCAGGAATGTTTCGTTCAGGCCAAGTTTCAGCAGCACCTGATGACAACTCCACACCAACTGGCTTGATATGTTGTTGTCATTTAGTGCTGATAATGCCGTCCGACTGTCGGAACGGATTCGAATGGTGCGACCCCTCCATTTTTGTCGCAGACATTCTTCTGCTGCCAATGAAATGGCATATATCTCCGCCTGGAATATGGTCGTCATTTTTCCGAGGGGTCGGGCCAGTTCTATAATCGGATTCTCCGAGAACACACCTGCACCCGATCCATCCTCCGTGACTGACCCGTCGGTGAAGATTATTAGGTCTGTAATCTGAAAAGACTCATGGCCACTTGTCGACCATTCTTCTCTTTCGGTGATTACGACAGTGTATGTCTTTTCAAAGACGAATCTGGAAACCATATAATCGGTCGGCATCAGGGCTACCGGGTGTTTTTCAAGGAATTTCCAGATAGACGCATGCCCGTTGGATTGGCCGCCTTTCCACGCTCCAATGGTATCGAGCCTATATGCGTCGTTGGCCGCTTTCCGTTTCACCTCCAAATGAATGGGGGGTAAATTTAGGATAACTTCAAGGGCCGCAGTCGGTACTCATTGCTCCAGTAATACTTAGACAACCAAGTCTCTGAATCTGCATTAGCAGCTTCCTGCTGTTAGCAAAGTTCAGTCTTGACCACCAGACGATGCATGCATACATCAAAATGGGTTTTATTATGGATATATACATCCAATATATCCGTTTAGGTGAAAGTCCCCAGGTCTTACCTATCGCACTCCTATAGCACCAGAGAAATTTGCAGGATTTCTGATATTGTTCCTGGATATGATGCTTCCACGTTAACTTGGAGTCGAAATGTACTCCTAAGTACTTGACTGTTTGCGCCAGCTGGATTTCCGCCCCTGCTAAGATGGGTAGCGTATAGCTGCCCCACCTGACGTTCCTAGTGAACATAACTAGTCCAGTCTTCCTAGCGTTCACCGTGAGTCCATTGCGGAGGCACCAGCTGTGGATTACATGCAGAGTTGCATTCAGCGGTCACATACTGTGCCCACAAACTTGCCGGTAATTATTACGGCTAGGTCGTCCGCAAATGCTTGCGCGAAAACTTTTTTGTCCTCCAGGAGCCACAGCAGGGTATCCATCACCAAGAGCCATAACAGTGGAGAGAGAACCCCTCGCTGTGGGCAACCCCTGAGACATCCTGCTTCAATAGACTTCTGGCCGACCGATATGTGGATTTTTCTCCACTCTAGCATGTGAAGGATCCAACTGATTAGCAGCGGATCGATTCCATGCTGTCTTGCCGCATCACAAATTGCCGCAAATGAGGCATAATTGAAGGCACCTTCGATGTCCATGAAGAAGGCGTATTCTTGTTCGGACATCGCCTTTTCAATTTTTGCCGTAAGTTCATGGAGTGCTGTCTCCGTAGATTTGCCTTTCTGGTAGGCGTGTTGCCTATGGTGAAGTGGCCGTTTAGGAATGTGTGTATCCCTTATAAATCGGTCTAACAGTCTTTCTAGCAGAAAGGACGTTAGGCTGATTGGTCGAAAGCTTTTTGCGTCTTTGTAGGTGGGTTTTCCTGGTTTGGGAATGAACAACACCTTCACATCCCGCCATTTAATTGGAATATAAGCATGTGCCAGGCATTCACGATATATATTACGAATGTGGAGATCCAGCGCATTCATTCCTTCTATTACTAGCGCAGGGATAATGCCATCCGGACCTGCAGACTTGTATCTATGGAACGAGTTAAATGCCCATTTCACTCGCTCCAGTGATACTACTTTGCATGCCAGATTCCAGTCTCTCGGTTGAGGGCTGTGCACCTGTTGGCCCCGAGATTAGATTTTGGATGCTGCCTGGGAAGTGTACTTCAAGCAAATGATTTGCAGTTTCTTCATCGCTTTCTGTGTACTTCCCATTCTGTAAACGTAAATAACCCAGTTTCTGGCTACGTTCTTTGACCAGAATCCGCTTCAGATTTGAGGTTGCCTCAAGAGAGTTAGTCTCTTCGCAAAAGCGTCTCCAAGATGATCGTTTAGCCGATCTTATGCTCTTCTTTAGAGCCTTCTGTGACTCTTTATAGCGATTCCAGCTAGTGCTTGATTCACCCTTCAGAGCACGATTAAGGAGCATCCTTGTCGTTCTCCTCTGTTTTGCCAAATCCGAGTTCCACCATGGTGTTTTACCCTTCTTTAGCATCTTGAGTGAACAGCTTTCTTCGAAAGCTTCTCTCATGCTAGTTGTGATCAGCTGGGTTGTCTTCTCAATTCCAGCAATGGATTTGATGCGCTTCCCAGGGATCGTGACTCGGGCGCTCAATTCTGTTTGATACATTACCCAATCTGTCTTCCTCGGATTCCGAAATGGAGTGGTTGGAGGTGGATCCATGCCCATAACGAAATCAATGCGTCTGTGAGCCGAGAGTGTGATATCGTTTGATACTCTCCGATGAAAGCCGCGATGTCAGGAGATGCCACCGTAATGTCGATGACCTCTCGCTTGACCACGTTGAAGAAAGTGGGTTCATTACCCACATTTAGGATCTGCAAATCGGTCCCTGCTAGATACTCCAGTAGTCTCGATCCTCTTGCATTGATGTTCGAACTTCCCCAGCATATGTGGTGAGCGTTGACATCACATCCTGCTATTACCCCCATGCCTCTACTTTTGGCATATTGGATAACTCTGATGAATGTTCCACTGGGAACGACTTCTGCGTCGTAGGGGAAATATGCAGAGCACCATAGTATCTCTTTATCTCCCTGTTGACTTTTTATGGTTAGCTTAGCCGATGTGGTGTCGCCATCACATAGATCGTTAACCAGGTTAGCCTGGAAGTCTTTGGAGACTACCATGCAGGTGTGTGGTCGATCACTTCCATTGGCATACAATAGGTCAGCATGTTGGAAGTTTAGTCTCCTGACTGCCCCACCAACAACCCACGGTTCTTGTATGAGGTATATAAATGTCTTGCAGCTATTGATTCGACGACTGATAAGTGCAGTTGCCGCTATACAATGCTGCAAATTTACTTGGGAAATGTGGCATCTCATCTACGTTTCAGATGTAGATGCCGGGGGCTGCATGTCCCCTTCAATGGTTTTAGGAGCCGACACTTGTAGCGTGACGGTTCCCAGCCCATAGTAGAGCCGGCAACCCGATTTTTCCCGAGCCTTCATAACATCAGGTTCGGGAACGCCGATAGTGAGAAAGGTTCCCGGCCTATCGGTTCTCCCTCCTGTTTTGCTGCCTAGCAGCAACCAGGTGGAAGTGTTAAAGTTTTTCTGTACACCAAGTTGTTCCAGAACCCCGACACCATTTCGCTCTTCTTCTGGAAGCCAGAGAAAGCACTTTTTGATCGATGGAAGCTCAGAGACCCTTTTCAAGGTTAGTCGCGCACCCTCCCACACATCGTTAAGGGAGGAGCAGTACTGCCTGAGCCACTCGTTCGTGTCTTCGTCGGCAAAGTTCAGCCGTAACATTTTACGGTATACACCTACCGACTCAAAGCAAAGCTTAATGCCTTGCGCGGACACAGTCCTTCCAGCTAGGAGGAGTTTCCTTCTAAGCTGTTCGCACTGCTCGGTATCGTAGCCGGATGGATTAGAGTCGTCACAGGACCCATCCATCGGCTTCGATAGCCTTGTCTGCAAATGAAGGCCTAGCCGTCGCCGGCCGAGCCCTCTTTGCTGCCTTTTGTGCCGAAGAGTTACGATCGTTCGAGGATCGCTGCCGCTTCGGTTTCCCCTTAGCCGCAGGTGCCCCGAACGCTCCTTTCCCCCTCAACCTTGGCAAAGCTTTTTGGTTGTGCGTTGCCCGGAGGCAGTTTGCCCGAAGGCGGTTTGCCCGGAGGCGGTTTGCCCGAAGGCGGTTTGCCCGGAGGCTGACGGAGTTGACACGTAGAAGTGATAGGCTTAATAAGCAAAATGAAAGAATCACTGGCATTTGATGAACTTCTGAAGCAATGCTTGTCTATTGCATTTTTCTTCGATATAGTAAAGAATTACCCTGAGCGCATACCATATAAACACTATCATCCCGCGGCAAGCTTTTAAGCTTGGTTTCATCCATAACCAGACGGCCATGGTATCGCTCATAAATTTCGCCGCCAGAATTCGCAATTTCTCTTACTAAAAACCCAGGTCACCGAGGAGTACATGAGGACTAGGAACGTTATTGTCTTTGACTCTAAGGTGAAATGTTTCGAGCGAAACGGTTTTGGTTAGGCGAAATTGTCGGTTGTAATTTTCGCCCCTGAATAGGAGAAATTAACAACGGTCTCGAAGTTGTAGTTTCCTTTCTTTATTGTTCACGTTTGACCAGTAGGATTTGATGTTGTTGGTTTTTGTACCTCCTCCTGCCTTCATTAATGCACAGCCTAAGGTTCACGCCACCTGATCTGGATAATGTCCCATAATGTCGATATCGTCAGCCTAGGCCAATAGTTAGATGAAGTTGAAGAGGATGAAGTCTTTCGCATTGACATCAGCATCACAGATAGCCCCTTGGAGAAGGTCAGCCTAATCAGTTTTATCAATTTTGTCAGGATACCGTATTCTCTCATCGCCTTGTACAGTTTTTCTCTGGCTATGCTATCATAAAAGAGGGAGATATCACGCAGCAATTATACAGGTATCACATTGCTGAGCACTATCTATAAGATATTCTCTGCTATCTTGCAACGCCGAATAGCCTCATACACCCACGGCATCCTGGGTGCATAGCAAAGAGGCTTCACTCTAGGCAAATTAGCAATAGATCACATTTCCTCTTTGTCGAGAAACTTTTAGAATATGACCTGCAGTTGCTCCATTTTTTCATCAATTTCAAGGCCGCTTATGATAGCAGGGTAAATTCCGGTAACCCAACGAAATCGATGAGACTGACTAGGTTGAGCCTGACCAATGTGCGCGCCCAGATAAAAGAAGCAGCATCACTCTTAAGACCATTCGACATCCAAAACAGTATAAGCCCAAGGAATACCCTGCTATGCCTCCTCTTAAATCTGGCCCTACAAAAATGCAAGGGGCACCATCATCTTCAATTCCACCCGACTCTTGGCCGACGCTGACGATATTGATTATGAGAAGAGATCCAGATCGAGCAGGCGCCGCGAGATCTCGGGCTGCAACTTAAAGAAGGTAAGACGAAATACGTGGTGGCAACGTCAGCAACAAAGAACAAAGAAGTAACAACATCAAATCGCACTGGTCAAATAAGAACAATAAAGATAGGAGATCACAACTTTTAAACCGTTGATAACATCTCCTATCTAGGATCGAAAATCATAACCGATAATAGCTACGGCAATGAAATTCGCGCACGGTTTTCAGCCAACGGAGCCTATTTCAGCTTACAAAAACTGTTTCACTCGAAACGTCTGACCATAGGGTCAAAACTCTTAGTGTACAAGATAATAATCTTCTCAGTCGTCATATATTTCCCGGAAACTTTGATTCTTAACAAGAAAAATTGTAAACTCTTGGCGCGTTGGGGAGAAGAATCCTACGAAGAATTGTTGTCCCTCTACATGAGGATGGACGATCCCGTAGCCTACATAACGACGAAATTTATGAGCAATACCATGACCGCCTGGTTCAACCGGCTCAACAGGTTGCGGGAACTGAACCCATATGGATGAAGATGATTCAGTTCGGAAAGTCTATAAGGACAATATCTATGATAGAAAAAGAAAACGTTGCAGAGCCTGCCTCAGATGGAGCATGGCATGGGCAGGACGCCAGAGAGCTTTTAGGGTGATCTGTTGGCCTCTTTGATATGGGCTGATGACGTTCTGGGCTGATGACGTCTTCGTATTAGCAGTCTCAAACTCTTGATCGACAATGGATAATAAGCTAACAAGCTGCAGTATCGGAGTACAAAACTATCCTACATTAGTTTCCTGTTCATTCATCCTCGCTGAATATGTAAATTCTTGCCCTTTCGTATCGATCCAATTTAAGTAAGACAAAATTTAAAATTAATATAGTGAAATAATATCATCGTTTATCAGTTTATATTCTTCATTAAGTTTAGTTACACAACATGCATTATTTATTATATTCACCATTTATCTTTACAGCCTGTAATGTCAATGGGATTCGCTACAACAATCTACGCGTTGGCTTTCCTGTTTATGCTGCTGTTTGAAAATCCGTTTATAAGGCTAGTGAAAGTTCTCACGTCATAGATATAAGGAAAATGATTGTAGGGTATTTAACATAATTTTATTTATTTTGTAATATAAACTACAATAAGTAATAATGAAATAAAATATTAGATGTTACCAAGTTCGGATGACACAAGAGTTTTTATATTTATTATGTTTTGCCTTCCAAAAAATGTATTGTGGCGCGGCAGGATTCGCAACATTCGAAATTTATTTCGAATGTTCCGAATGCGAACAAATAGATGGCGCGGAACTATTCACTATGTAGAGCTCGCCACGGGAGTAGAAGACTAGCGAGGAAAGTGTGCCATGAGTTAGGGGCAGAAAGAAACAGATGAAGCGAGATTATTCTCTTCTGCCTCTAACGTTTAAATAGTCGGTTATCACGCGGTGCCGTTTTTAATTAAATTAAACTCATTCATTAAAATTAATAAAGTCTAATTATTACATTTATCGAGTATTGATTGTAAAAACCTAGTCTACGCTCCGGCGTACCTAAAAATTGTGGTTTACAAAAAATGGACTATTTTAGTTAAATTGGTGACCCCGTAACAAAAAGTTTGAGTAACGGATCTAAATTAAAAAAACCATTGCCGAGAATTCGATGTTGTTTGACTGTTTTGTGACTCCTAGTTGGATCATGTTGACATTCTCTGGATTGATCCAGGAAAAGAAATTCACATTAGTTCCTATGCAAGAATTTGTCCATGAAGGAAAACAAAATTCTCATATCCCATTACTTGTGTAACTGAGAGCAATTCGTTTGCAGCGACTGAGGCCGCTCAACAAGTGGCGAATGCGAAAATTGGAAGTGTCGACTATTCACACTATCAGAAGACTCCGCCACCGTTGTTGCAATTCTGACTCGCGGCAGCGAACCCATCATTTGCCACGTATCCAGAACCACTCGGAGAGCCGACGCATCAGAAGTTCAACGAGCGCGACCACCTTTCAACATTGGCAACAGCAACCTAGAAAACGAACGATTATTTGGCAACCGCGGCCTTAAACTCAAATAAGGCCACAATTGACTTCATCTCAACAGCCACCGCTATCAGGCAGAAGCCGAAGACTCCGCCGCCATCGTTGCCGCAGCCACCAGAGACGCCGCCGCAGCCACCAGAGACGCCGTAGCAGTCACCAGAGAAGCAGCGGCAGCCACCAGAGAAGCCGCCGCAGCCACCAGAGACGCCGCAGCAGTCACCATCAACACCGCAGCCGTCGTCACCTTCACCGCCGCAGAACGAATCATTGTTGTAATTTGTTGAATTTTAATTTGTTTTATTTGAATTGATTTATTTAAAAAAAAGAATCAATAAATAGTATGCCCGCTGCAAGAGACAGCGTTCAGGCGTTTTAGGTGCGGATCATCGTTGGTTGTCCGCTCTCTGGGCGAAGTTCTGGGAAGTGGTTTCGGTCTGCCCTGAAAAGCGTCCGCTTCGGTGGTGATTTCTTTGTACGTGCGTGAATTTGTGGGTTCGGCCTGCCGTGTAGTTAGAACAGTTTCACTGCATTTTCGTTTTAACACTAGCGGCGAAAAGAAGTTTCCTTTTTACTAGTCAAGATGTCGATCGACAACAAAGACGCGGCAGGCCCATCGAACCCACAAGTGACCGCCCTCGCCGTGCGTGTTCCTCCATTTTGGCGGCGGAACCCGGAGCTGTGGTTCATACATTTGGAAGCGCAGTTCCAAATGTCCGGAATCACATCGGACGCGACCCGCTTCAATTATGCGGTGGTCGGCCTGGATGAAGAGTCGATTCTTCTGGTGTCCGATGTAGTGAAGTCGACATCATACACGCAGCTCAAGAGCGAGTTGATCAGGCGCCTGTCGGCAAGCGAGTCGGCAAAATTAGACCACTTGCTGGTGGGTTTAACGTTGGGTGATCGAACTCCCAGCCAATTGCTTCGCGAAATGAGGCAATTGGGTGGGAGCAAGATCGGCGATGACCTGATCAGGTCGCTCTGGCTGCGACGGCTCCCGGAGGGCACCCAGGCGATCCTCCCTTCCGTCTCCGGTTCCCTGGAGGAACTGGCAGCGACGGCCGACCAGGTGCAGGAGGTGTACGTACGCCCAACCATGGCGGCCGTTCATCCACCGTCGGATGAGGTGAGCGACTTGAGGCGCGAGATAGCCGCTTTAACAGCCAGTGTGGCCGAGATGCGGGCGACGCTGGACGCTCAGCGTTCGGGCGCCAGATCGCGAGCTCGCTCGCTCTTCCCCACTGCATATGGTCCCTAAGCCAAACGGCGAATGGCGCCCATGTGGGGATTACAAAAGGCTAAATGCACAGACTGTTCCTGACCGATATCCAATTCCACTCATCCACGACTTTGCCAACGACTTAACCAAGGCTTATCACCAAATCCCAGTAGCTCCTGAAGACATTCCAAAGACGGCAATATGTACACCCTTTGGACTCTTCGAGTTCACCCGAATGACTTTCGGATTGTGCAATGCGGCGCAAACCTTTCAAAGGTTCATTCACTCAGTCCTGCGAAAACTCGATTTCTGTTTCGTATATTTGGATGATGTCGCTTCTTCCACTGAATCTGAGCACTTAGCCCATCTCGAGTGCATTTTTCAACGTCTCCTTGAGGCCGGTTTAGTCCTAAACGTTGAGAAATACAAATTCCTTCAACAACAGGTGAGATTCCTCGGCCACTCCATTTCCTCTGAAGGAATACAGCCCGACCCAGACAAGGTGCAAGCAATTACAAGCTTTCCGCGTCCGAAAACAGTGAGGGAGTTGAGGAGGTTCTTGGGCATGCTAAACTTCTACCGTCGTTTCCTGCCCAAGGCCGCCCATCACCAGTTCATTTTGAACGCGTACTTGTCTGGCCCCAAAACTAAGGACACACGAGAGATCGTGTGGTCTGAAGAGGCTATCCGCGCGTTTGACAAATCCCGTCAACAACTGGCCGACGCTACACTCTTGGCATTCCCTCTGCAAGATGCACCCCTACCCGTTTTTGTTGATGCCTCTGACATCGCAGTAGATGCTGCCCTTCACCAAAAGGTGGATCAAGTTTGGCAGCCTTTGAGCTTCTTCTCGAAGCAGTTGAATTCCGCTCAACGGAACTACAGTACCTACGATCGTGAACTGCTCGCCGCGTACTTGAGCATCAAATACTTCCGGTTCTCCCTAGAAAGCAGGCCGTTCACAGTATTCACGGACCATAAGCCTCTCACGTATGCTTTGAAACAGAAGCCCGACAAAGCGTCCCCTCGTCAACTTCGACACCTGAGCTTTATAAGCCAGTTTACGTCAGACATCCAGCACGTGTCCGGCAAAGACAACATAGTTGCTGACGCTTTGTCTCGTGTCTCCGAGGTTAACATCCCCGCCTCACTCGATTTTTCGGCTATTGCCAAGGCGCAGGAGGATGACACAGCACTTCAGAGCCTCAAATCCAACTCCAAATACAAATTTCGGGAGTTACCGAGCTCAAACCTCTCTCTCTGCTGCGAAGACTCGGAAAAGGGACCTCGGCCATACATTCCGGCCACCTTTCGCAAGGAAGTGTTCCACGCAGTTCACGACTTGGCGCATCCAGGTATCAGGACAACAAATCGGCTAGTCACCGAGAAATACTTCTGGCCCTCTATGAATAAGGATGTCAATTCCTGGGCCAGAGAGTGGATACCTCGCTTTGGCGTCCCTGCAGTTGCAATTTGAGTCCACCCTTTTCTCCGAGTTAGGCAAACTCCTTGGTTTTAAACGCCAGCGGACTACTGCATACCACCCGCAATCCAATGGGATGCTAGAGCGTTGGCACCGGACGCTGAAAGCCGCCATTATGACACGCGACGATCCGTCCTGGTCTCAAGTCTTGCCTCTCGTCCTACTCGGCCAACGTACAACCCGCCGAGAGGAATTTGCTGCCAGCCCCGCGGAGCTGGTATACGGGGAGAACCCGAGACTCCCAAGCGATCCGGTCTTCGACAAGAGATCGGGTCTCACAGAGTCGGGGTTGGTGCGTCTGTTGAGGGACAATCTCCGACGCATAAAAGCCACACCACCCAAGCGACACTCGTCCACACCTGCCTGTTCGCCGGAGGAACTGGACACGTGCACGCACGTTCTGGTCAGGACGGATTCCGTCCGGAAGCCTCCATATGAGGGCCCGTACCGCGTTCTCGAGCGGGGAGAACATTTCTTCCAGCTCGAGATCGGTGGACACAAAAAGGTGATCTCTCTGTCCAGGCTGAAACCCGTGTCCGCCCCGAAGCAGCGTCGTGTCCGCTTTGTGGATTGACGGTGAACGAAGTTCCCGGATCAGTCGCCGAAACCCCTAGGTTTCATCTGGGGGCGGAGTGATGTGGCGCGGCAGGATTCGCAACATTCGAAATTTATTTCGAAATTTATTTCGAATGTTGCGAATGGGAACAAATAGATGGCGCGGAACTTTCCACTTTGTAGAGCTTGCCACGGGAGTGGAAGACTAGCGAGGAAAGTGTGCTATGAGTTAGGGGCAGAAAGAAACAGATGAAGCAAGATTATTCTCTTCTGCCTCTAACGTTTAAATAGTCGGTTATCACGCCGTGCAGTTTTTAAATAATATAAACTCATTGATTAAAATTAATAAAGTCTAATTATTACATCCATCGAGTATTGATTGTAAAAACCTAGTCTATGCTCCGGCGTACCTAAAAATTGTGGTTTACAAAAAAATGGACCATGTAGTATAATGAAGATAGTTTTACTCGATCTTCGATATGTATCAGGCGGAATTATACTCAAATTGTTTAGTGATTGATGTTTTCGACAACGAAACATATTGCATCAAGCTGAATCTTGACATCAGAAAATTTTATCTGTGTTTCCTTTTGTGATGCTAAATGTGCACTACTGCCCATCAAATAATGATTTATTGTACATATGTATGTCATCGAAGCTACAATTAGTTCAATTAGGTAACCTATGGCTCGAGGAAACCAATCCGATCCATGAGGCGACCATGCCTGGGACGAAGCTTGGTGATAGAATTATGTTTTTAAGGGGGTCATCCCGTGTGTCGGGTTGGAGAAATCGATTTTTTTTTTTTTGCATGAATTGTATCTATATATAGTGGACAATATGTGGGCAAAGGGATTTTCCGATATTCCGAGTCCTTCAGAAATTACAGGGTTAAACAGGTAAGGAGTTTGCAGCCGCGGCTAGAGTACTCGATGAGAAAGAGCATCGAATCTTTATTTACCTGTTAGTTTTTTACCTGAGCCTTATAAATTTGAACACAGGTATAAATATGAAAAGGTGGAAAACCAACCAATTGTCTACACTTCTTTGCTGTTTGGAATAAAAAGGATAATCCAGTCTAGAGTGAGCACTGAAAGCCTTTCAAGCTATACTCAGTTATATTTTGTTGTAAGTATTGTGCTGTTTGTGTGTTCAGTGATTTTTTTAAATGGATCGTACGAAGGGAGATGGCTTTAACGTTCAACGTCATGCTCGCACTAAAAAACGAATATTTCATAGGAATCGATACTTATCAGAGAAGAAAAAGGACTTAGCATCAAACATCAGCAAAGAAACTTCTAGCAACCATGAACATGGATGTTCCAATTGCGACAAGTTTTGTATATTGTATATTGGATTTTGCTGCAGCTTTCTCCGGTATTTCTGCGAATTTCTGCAAATAATAAAATATACGTAGTAGTAAAAAAGGAATACGTAGGACATGTCGAGAAAAGAATGGGAGCGCGGCTTAGAAATGCAAAAATGAATCACAAAGGCATTGGTGGAAAAGGGGCTGGAAAACTTACTGATAAGGACCTCACTACATTTTCTGGGTTGGCTATTTGTCGACACGCAAATTCGATAGAAGGAATGAAGCAAGAAATTTGGGAAACTTTCTTCCATAAATGTTCTACAAACGAAAATCCTCAGCATCAAAATTGTCCAGCAGGCGAGGACAGTTGGTGCAAATGCCGGAAAGCGCAAGCTAAGGGAGAACTGGATAGTTTTCACCACGAGAAGGCACCTTTGACTGAAGAAGTTCAAACAGTCATCAAACCAATCTACGAAGATTTGTCACGAGATGACCTCTTGAACAGATGTTTAGGAGCAGAGACCCAGAATAACAATGAGTCGTTAAATGCATTGAACTTTCGCTCTTAAACACCTTCATTCTGGGCCCAAGGTCGTAGAAATAGTCACTTTTCTGGCTGTAATTATTTTCAATGAAGGATTCAATGGCATTCTCAAAATCCTGGTGACAATGGGATGTCAAGTTGGTCACATATGTCAGGTTTATGCCGACCGCCGTAATGAAGCGCGAATTTGGCGGTCCGAACGACGATCGACTGACCTCGCTAAAAGAGCCACAATTGACACCAGAGAGCAACAATCGGCTTTACAAGACTTTTTTGAAGAAACGGAGGGTACTCTCTATGGACCAGGTATAGCAGATTAATGGTGAGCTAAAATTTTACTGTTGATAATCACATTTAAATTTTCAAATGTGTTTTTCTCGAAACTGCATCTTGAAAATCGGCTGCCACCATAGCTCAAAATCTATCTAACCAAATTCTTTGAAATTTTCACGGCTTCTTTAGTACATATTTCTACGGTCCGCAAACTAGGATAATTGCAATCGGACGGATAGTTTTTTTTTTATTCATGAAAAAAGCCGTAAAAAAACACCAAAATCCAAAAAATTAAGTTTAAAAGCCCACCAAAAATTTACCTTTTAATATTTTCTAATTATCCTAGTTTGCGGACCGTGGAATATTGTCCACATTAAAATGCCGTTTAGTTTTTTCCCGTCAGATGAACACAGCGCCCTCCAGCGTGGCAGCAGAAAAACACCTTTTTTTGGAGATGGGTGCATAAATTAACACCTATTCCGAAAATTATCTATGAAATCAAGCTGAAAAATTTATCACATATACTGGAGATATCAATAAACATATGGTGAAAAAATCACGTTTCTATCTTTATCCAGTCCTTCAAAATAATTTTTCAAAAAAAGGCAAAAAAAACGGCCTTCACACGGGATGACCCCCTTAAGGTTCCCAAATTCGTGATTGGGATTTCTAGGTTATATTTTTGTTCACTGCATTCGTATGCTTTTTGGCTATGTAAATGAATTCCTTGTTGTCTGATTATTTCAAACAAAATATTACCGTGCTCATTGCAGTTTAATCGTCCGTGAATGTTTCTTATATTTTTTTAATAATACTTAATCGATCAAGCGTAAACGTGCTCAAAAATATTTTTTCCAGTGAAATTATACGAAAAAACTTAAATGTACTGGTTGCGATTTTTAGTGAAGGCGAGGACTAATATTTGACAAGATTGAGTACAGCACAGGAAATAGAAAAATTTCAAAGAGAATCTAGTATACGGAATTGTGTGGTTGCAGTAATCCATAGGAGTAATATTCTCGATTCCTGCGTTATCTTTTGAAAAACGTTCCTCCTTATTCCTTCTTTAGTCGATCAGCAATGGAAACTTCAATATTATTCTTGGTCTTGGCAGATTTGCTGTTCTCTAAAAAATGTCAAATAATGTACACATTCCCGTGCCTGTCTGCATGATTTTTAACAAAATCTTGAAGGTTGTCATTTTCCTAATGTGCGGAAAGAAACTCTCTTCACCCCTGGATAATCCATCCAATGTACAGCCTCTCTTCATTTTCCTTTGGCGATCTTATAGCTTGTGAAATGTTGGTCCACTACTACTAATCTACTAAACTGTACTAACTTTTTAGCAAGGTGTCTAAATGTGTGTAAACTATGATCACGAATATCACACGATACTTTTATCTAAACTCGCCTCATTTTACATTTCTCTCTTACTCAGTACATGACCCACCTACTACTTTTTGAACCGATCCTGTAGAGTTTCTTTCGATGGCTGCACATCCATCCTTTTCCCCCTCCTCTGATATGCGACTGGATTCATGTTGGGACCACCCTAAGCCGATGACTTTAATTTTTTTTCTTCTGTAGCTTCTCAACAGATTGTGTGTCGCTACAGTCGAACTTAGATACTCTGGTTCACTATTGCTCTATAAATCAGTTCGCGCTTAACATTCAACACTCTGAAATTCTCTTCCAGCCTATTTTGATACCTACTTGGCGGCTAAATTCGAATAATACGTTCCCCCATCAACTGACACTTCGTTGATATCAGTAATCAAGGTTCCAGAATGTCCAGCTGCGTGCCTCTTGTAACTTTGACTCAGTTTTACCCTCCTTAACATTTTTCAATAACCTCGTTCTAAGCATGCTTGAATATTTCTAAGTGTTATGATCCCTTTCCTATAAGTTTGGTTACCTTATCCTCGAAAAAGTTCAACGCAATTTCGTCCGAACTTTCCTCTTTAACAGCAATCTTTCCAGTGGGAACTTTCATACCCGCCTCCACTCTCTTAATTTCCAGCAGAATCTTTTTTGAAATGTGCAGTTTTTAAATTGTCTACTGGCTTCATCAAATGCTCCGCCTCTATTGACACAACCTACCCGCATGCCTCCGTATATCATACGTTACGCCAAAGCTTCGAACTTTATTTCCACTCGAAGATAATGAAGCTGTTTGTGCTACACCATGTTGATTTTTTGGTACCATTTCTAAGAATATTTTCGGGAATCCTACTGCTTCCAGATATATTAGATAGATATTTTATAAGTGGAGAGGTAAACACCCCAATAGGACATCAGCCTGTCTACATCTGGAATCATCATAATGCCCATTCCCCTGGCACGAGTGGGTTATATGTAAACCGATCAGTGTCATGACCATTCATTCTATCCCATAACTTAATAACACACAGGAACGCTTGCCATGATTACCAGTTAAATCTCATCTGTGGGATTTGTGATTTGGCTGACATGACCGGGGTCGACCATGTTGTGTGTATGTATGGTGGGGGAGAAGCTACAGCTTCTGAGCACTCAGGCTGTGTTGGTCCATTGTACCCGCCACCCCCATCTAACGGAATATTCCGGATTCGTTAACGTATCGCAGGATTTCCGTTAGTGGATGTGATGCTACCCGTCGCAATTGGAGAACATCGCCACCAAAGATCTGATGCCTGATGCGTCCTTAGGCGGGGCATTCACATAGGAAATGCTCCGTGGATTCCGCTTCCTCATTACAGGAGGGACACGTATCATCTTCGGTAATTCCTATTCTGAACATATGCCCAGCTAGTGAATTATGGCCTGTCAGAATGCCCACAATTCACCTGCAAGTCCTCCTGCTTTTCGACAGGATAAACTTTGCGGTACGTATGTTCGGTTCTGGCAGGAAAAGTTTGGTTTGTCGAGCAGCATTTAGGCTCTGCCACCTGTCATTATGGGAAACTTGTTCCCAGTTTTGGAAAACAGACTTAGCCAATGCTACTGATGCTCCAATTGCTGGCTCCGGTCCCAGCATAGGGGAGATTGACGCCTCTTTCGCTAAAGCGTCCGAGATTTCATTTCCCTCTATGCCACAGTGACCAGGTACCTAGAGTAGTTCCACCGTATTGAATCTAGACATAGAGTTCAAACGGTTTCTGCATTTCGGAACGATTTTCGAGGTGATCAAAGGACTGCTCAATGCCCTCAATGCAGCTTGGCTGTCACTACAGATTGCGATGCGCCTGCCCTTCAACCGCTCGTCAATCACCCAGTTTGCCGCCCTCAGGATCGCATAAACTTCGGCCTGAAAAACCGTTGCATATTGTCCCAAAGGAAAAGCCCACTTCTCGTTTTTTTTTTCGATAGGTAGACTTCGGCTCGAGAACCCTCTTCTGTCTCTGTTTCGCCTTCCAGTTCCTCGCAGTACGCTCTAAAAGAAACTCGTTTCGAACACCTAACGAGCCTCTTATATTCACGTTGTGAGTTCCTCAAATTTAACCAGTCTTCGTTCTTGTTACTTTTGCAAGCATGGTCTAGAAGTCGCCTGGTTGATTTCCTGAGTTTTTGCAGTTCTCGGTTCCACCAAGGAACCGTTTTACCGCTTTGACCTCGGGAAGTAAGACAAGACTCTTCATAGCACTCTAAAAGTGTGCAATTCAGAGTTTTCAATTCATCTTCCAGCGCCAAAAAAGTCCTTAGTCGCCTAGAGAACTGCATTTTATTGCCAAGAAGTTCATTGAACTTTGCCCAATCCGTTTACTTAGGGTTCCGTCTTTGTACTGCAGACTGCTCGCCCGCAATAGTCAGATTGAATTCTAGATATCGGTGATCTGACAGTGAGACCTCGTCTAGTGCTCGCCAGTGTGTAATCAACTCTAACAATTTTGGGGTACAGATTATTACGTCAATTACTTCGCTTCTTCTCGGTCCCACGAACGTAGGGGCATACCCTACGTTTGCAGTCATAAGACCAACTGAAGTGATGAAATCAAATAGCTTCTCCCCTCTTGGATTGCATTTGCTACTGCCCCCACAAATATGTTGAGCGTTCGCATCGCAACCTATTAAGAGCTCAAGACCACTTGATTCTGCATACGCCACCAGATCTCTAAGCTCTTGCGTCGGTAGAGGATACAAAGAATCATAGAGTAAATAAGCGGAGGCAACTATGATGTTTTTCCTCTCGCCATTTATCTGGTATTGTACGAGTATGATGACCGTAACTAAGCTCTGGGAACAATATTGTCTCTAACCGTCTTGACATCAGGACGCAAGCTCACGGGTCTTATGGATCTTTCATCGCAGAAGATCCTAGCCCCCTTTACTGATCCAATGCCACAGATTCTGTTACATCGAACCCACAGTTCTTGCACCAGAAAGATATAGGGGAAATCCTGCAGCTTGATCATTCTCGCTGCCAAGAGGTAGGAAGGAGCTTTGGCATGCTGCAGGTTGATTTGACCAATCTTTATGTTTTTCGACATAAACTTAGTCTATTGTCTTATGGAAAACAGTTAGAAGCGTATGCGGCAGTCCGCGTATGACGGGGTTTCCCCCATACCGTACCGCCAGAGACGCGATCCCCTCGTGATGGATTTCTCTGAGAAAAGCCGTACTTGGAAGTACCGCAGTTCCCATGTTGTCATCCAAGAAAGATCTCATCTCATCCCGCAGAACATTCGTCTGCTTTCCACTTAGCACCTCAATTGGTTTGCGGTGTCCGGGTTGCATAGATTCGCTCACTCGAACTGGTATCAAGTCAGTTCCGTTCACGTCTCTGGCTTCCCTTCCTTCCGCCTGTTCCTTGGAAGGTGTAGGAAAAGTTACTAGCAAGTAGGATTCACTCTGTAGTCCCTTCCCCAGTGCGAGCCCCCATACGGGGGTTCCGCCCCTGTATGCACTATCCTCCGCGCGCGGCTCGATTGTGGGAGAGCGCACCGAAGATGCTGCAATTTCCTCTATGTTATGTGAGTCGAAGACAATCATTGTTCTTCGCTCTCAAAATGGAGATGATGCCCTACAGTTTCCTGATATGACTGAATTTCAGTCTATATTGGAAAAAGTGGAGCACCATATGGTGGCTTCTCCTGCGCACATTCAGACCCTGTTGGTCCAGTTCGAATACCAAGTTGAAACCTTCCACGTTTGTAGATTTGTCCTTCCTGGCATTCATGAACTTTACCCTCCAGTGTCCAAAGTCCATGCCCGGGTTCTGTTCACCCAGCATGCAGATGATGTCCTCTGCCTTCATTCGAGGGCCCGGTAGCCAACATCCGACATGTTCTGTCCTGCGTAGCTCAGTGTTCACAATAGTGAACTTGGGCCGACCGCCGGAACTCAAAGTTGAGACTACTTGCTGGAGACACCTTAAGGCAGCCTCGCCAGTGCACTTCAAATGGAGAAGCTCATCACGAAAACCTTGATCGTTAAATCGTGGCTTCGTTCCAGGCTCCAGCATTTTTTTCCACAGGCATTCCTGGAGGATGGTAAATTGTCCCTCTGACATTTTGCCATCCTTGGAGGAAACTCCCACGGCAGCAGTCAGAACAGAGGCTGTAACTTGCGCATACGTCCTCTTCCTTCCCGCCTTCGTGTTCGTATTCCTGCGGGAGGGATCAGTTTCATTGATATTCCTCTCGCTGATTTGATCACCTCCCGGCACACCGATCCTAATCCTCGCGAGACGCGGGGATATAAGCCCTGGTGCCGAGCACAATAAAGCATTTGCCACAGCAGATGTGTTGGTCTTACGCTTCTTGCGCGCATTACCGCTGACAGAAGAGTCTGGTGCGTCCAGTGTGGATCTTACCGGGGTTTCCAGTTTATGCCCACCTTCCGCCGGAGATTCCGCTTCCTTACGTCCGATTTCTCTGGGGGTTACCGCGCCTAGTGGTACAGCCACGTCCATGTCCTCATTCCCAAGGTGCTTCATCTTCCTTCACAGTGCTCTCTTCTGCCGTCGGCTTGGGGTCTTTCCAGGTTCATGGTGTCCGGACCGCTTGGATTCATTTTCGCATACTGGCGTTAAACCAGTAGCGTCCACGTCACCAGCTTCCCTTTCTTCTTCTCTTCCCCGTAAGGATGAAGGAGAAGGTTCTGACAGGCAGGATTCAGCCTGTAGCCCCCCCTTCTTAGTGGCCGAAGTTCCCTTTTGCCGGGCCTTCCTCTTTCGCTCCCGGGTAGATTTGGGCTGTTCTACCGCGGACGGTAGTAGACGGCCGTAGTCGAATTTACAGTTTCTCCCAATTTGAAAGTTTCCGTACTTTCCTTTCTGACTAACTTCGCCGTAGGCACTAAATGCAAGCTTTCCACTGAGTCTGAAAGCATGCCTTCTATAGATTGATCTATAGGCGAGTATGAATGGGGTAAGGCCTCCAAAATCTGCGCCTCCGCCGCGACATGATTGCTCATGTCTGTGACTTCTTATCACTTGGAGAGTTTATATCCTTCGTTTCCATATTCATATTTTGGACACCCTTAGTGTAGTAGTAAACTAGTATAGGCTCCCCCACCACGACAAGCTGGTGTCCAAAGGGGAGGTCGACCATGTTACAATGAAGAAGATGATTCCCACATAAAAGATCATGAAGGGAATGTACTCTCAGTATTATATCGGAGTATCCCTGAGGGTTAAGTTCCGACCATATCGAGGGAAATTTTTATTTCTCAACCCAACCTCCGACTTGGAGCCAGAGGGGCAACCCCTTCCCCTCCCAGACAGTACAAGTAGGAAAGTACAGTCTTAGTAGAAATTAATACAAGCATAATGATCATCGTACGAACCAGATTTGGTGATAATTAACCATCAACCAAATAATGTTGCATTGGGAGAGGTGGTAAAAAGGACTCTCCAATGCTAACAATCCGCGTGGGACTATAAGTCAATAAGAAGTTAGCTGGATTTGTGTAGTGTAATTATTAAACATTTAGGGTAGTTAGTAGTGCATTTCTTTAGAAATCAGAATTTTTTAACACATTTGAGAAATTTGAGAAAATTAAAAAAATTCCTCGAACAGCAATAAAATTATTGATGGTGCATAGGAAGAGATAAACGATTAATCTATACTGATGGATTGAATTCTAATCTAATCTTAACTCCTACTTGCTCAGTCACTTCCAGTACTGCTTAATTTAAAAGGAGGCCCATTCAGAGTGGTGAAAAAATTTGAGCAACTAAAAGGTCTAATACATTGGGACGCCTATATTCGTATTTCGATCCATCCCACTAGGATCTCATCAGTAGGCTTAAACTGATATTATGAAAACTGTGTATATAATTGAGGTTAGATTTACTACTAATTTCCCTTTGTGAGGAAAGCTATCAGTTATGAAGAACTTCAAGCGTTTTTTGCCACATTTTTTAGTATCATAATTTTCCCACTTCCCACAACACTGGTGCTATATGAAAAGGCCATGGGAGCTACAGAAAGCCATAAACCTCTACTCGTTAGACTTTGTTTTCCCATCACATTTCGGAGGAAGATACTATCACTACTTGCATTCATGTCACCCGCTGCAACCATAATGCCGTTTTCAGGGCATCTCTCGTGAACTGAATTCAGTTCTTCTCTATATTGAAAGTCATTGGTGCGTTCTACTGCACTAATCAAATGTTTCTCGTTTCGACTGAAATCTGCATGTAATAGTTCTTCCGATACCTCAGGACGTGAGAGTTCCCCAAGTGGTTGCAGTAAATATTAATCCGGTACTAGGTTGACGCTTATATCCGGCAGACTTGTTAAACCCCAATAGCACAGTGCTCCACAATTAGATGAGTGGTCCCCTGAGTTTTATCATTTTACCTCACTTAACCCCACAATGCCCAGACTCTATCACTGAAATTCTCGCAGAAGTTGGAGCAAGCATTCAAGCTTGCCTCAATACCTTCGCCGAGAAGCATTCGCACATTCCAGAATCCAGTCATAAACCGCTGTCGAATGCAAAAAGTAATAATCCAAAATTCAATCCGTTTCCTAGGCATAGTAGTGGTTTCCAAACCACATTTGAGACTAATCTCTATTCTTCTATTCCAAAAATTCCAATTTATAGGATAATCACTACCTTAGCAGGGCACCTAATTCTTACCTTAATTATTCTGAGTAGAGTCCCTATGCGTAGACGGCGACAAAAAATTTGACATCTTCCGGTGTGTTAACAGCGATAAATCCAGATTTGGTGTTTCGACCAAAATTTAGAACCATCACTTTCTCAACACCAACATCAAGTTGAGGTCATTTCCTGTATGGGAGCGGCATATGAAAAGTTACAACTATTCTTTCATGAACTGCTGTTTGCATTGTATCGCCAGGGTAATTTGACCTGAAACAAATATAATTGAAGAACTACTTCGGTCCGCAGATCCATGAATGTATTGAAGGAAAAGGCAAAATGGCTGCATACTAGGAAAGGAGAGGACAACTTTTTAGCGAATATAGCCATGTGGAGTATCAAATGAAACCTTTCCATAAGTATTTTAGGAGTTGTCTGTAAAGGAAGGGAAGAGGGGTAAGAGAAGCGAAGTTACCTTGAGCGGCATAAGAATGTAAGTAAATTAGTCTGAGCAAATCAAATACGTGTTTGGACCCTCACTGGAAAGACCGATGAACCCGCAAGTGCCCTTCGGAAAAGGTGCATTGATATTTGCACTCTTCAAGAAATTCGATGTTGTTGAGCCAAAAGCTGAAACAGAAAACGTGAACATAGTAAACGTGACTATAAACTTCTTTATTTTGGTAGCCCACACACTCAATATGATGTTAGAATTGCTATCTTTAAGGGTTGCCGTGATGCCGTTAAGAAGTAATCTGAACAAGCGCACCCTTATACCAGCTGAAATCTCGATTCATTTCTTCGCCGCATACGAAGCACAGACAGATGCCGAGAAAGATGCCTTTGGGCCACTTCTCGATATAAAGGTATGTAACGTACCTACTTATAACAATAGGTTTTGGAGAACGCAATAAAGGTGGCGAGCGTATTGTCGATTTTGCGTTCACTAATAACCTTGTATTTACGAATACATGGTTCATCAAACGATTATCTCATCTTTCTACATTTTTTAGTGGGAACAGTGAAACGCAAATCGACTATACCCTTATTGGACGCCAACATTTCATCAACGGCTATGGCTGCAAAGCCATTTGCTTTGAGACCATCGTACTCCACCTTGGGCTGTTGGTTGCTGTCTTGCGAATCACGCCATCGATTAAACGGCGTGGGGAACACAGTGACCCTCCGCGCATTAAATGGTGAAAGTTTCTTGGGAAAAGATGGGGTGGGGATTTACGCGAATACCAACCTATACGATGGTCGAAGAATCGTGGAATTAAGTTTAAAACACGAGCCACAAAGCGGTCTATGCAACCCTCGGGGTCAACAAGCCAAGTAAGCGGTTCATCAACCGGGACACTTTGGAATGAAAATGTCCAAATGAAGGTCCAGCTTTAGTTGCGTTAATCAAAGGAACGGTACTTTGCTAACTGACCGGCGAAGAATTTGTTCATCCTTCACTTCCATAAGCGTTGCCGATATTTGGAGCAGTTTCACCTGTCATTGCGACTGAAGTGGAGAAAGCTTTCAAACGAATTAAAGCGAGAAAACCAACTGAGCTCTGGAAAGCAAAGAGCTGGGACCCAACACTGCGGTGTTAAAATGGAGTCCTTGAATCAGCTTATTGAAGAACGACCGCCCAACTAGCAAGAAAGCACCACCGTTTCAATATCAAAAAAGAAAGATAATCGAGCAGTGTTCAAATCACCATACGAACCAGTTTCTGCCCCATACCATAAAATTTTCTGAATGCATTCTTATCAACTGTATTCGCGACATCGCTCAAATAATCGTAAATTAAGACAGGTTTTCAAGAACTGCGGAACTACTAACGGAAATCCCGCATACGCGGTTACTCACGAAGAAACGCTGTGAAAACCATCGCCCTCTTTACATTGCATTTCTGTATCAAGAGAAACCATTTGGCCGTGTGCCACATGAACTCATCCGATCTTCTGTACGACAACACCTAGTACCAGAAACACTCGTACGATAGGTTCAATGCTCTACCACGATCCTAAAAGTAAAGCTCGTAATACGACAGGCATATCAAAACCGCTTCGTGCCTCTATCGGGTTCCACTCATCAGTGCTCTTTGTTCTTGTTATGGGCGCTATCACACAGGACGACATCCAGCGCCCTATTTATGGTAAAGCTGATCTCGAGGAACTTGTTCAAAATTTGAATGGTCGCCTCATTCAACACGGTCTGGGACTGAATGTGAAGTTACTTCGATTGTATGGTTGTGTAATTTGCACTAATGAGAATTCACTTGTCAACATTGGTCTGAACATCGAAGTTGATGGGAAACGTGCAAAACGTCGGTCGTAACAAACGGTGGCTTGATACACTAAGCGGTGATTTGAGAACTTCCAGACTGCATCCAGATCAGGCCTTTGACAGAACAAAACGGGGTAATCGGACAAGACGAGCCGACGCCACTTGTGAACCGGGCAAAGACTGAAGAAGGGGTTATATTCAGATTTACACTGTAGATTGTCCAGCTATGACAACAAATTTCTTCTAACTACGAGTACATACTCCACTGAGAAAACAAACAAAACATCGCTTTTTCGAAATTGGCATTTTATTAATTATTCATCAGTAGGGCAGCAGTGCAAATAGTTACATTGCAAAGCTTCAAATTGCTCAAGTTCCTGAGATTAGTTTTCAAGACGCCATGCGATTTTTCTTATGGCTAATATACCTAAAATTCATGGTATGATAACGAAATCAACATATGCTCTCGACTAAAGTCTTCTATGTTGTTTTCATACCTGTTTAGAACGACCTGCTGTTAAAATAAGATAGCTTTAGTGTTTAAATCTAAGTTATTGAATTGTTGGTAAACAAGGTTTTTCTTTTGTTCACAGTTTCCTTTGCAATTAGCAAAAATGCAGACTAAATTGATCTCTGAAATTAATATCCAGGTTTATTAGCTAATGATATTATATTATTAGTATGACTGAAGATTGACTATTGAACATTAATATTAACCCATATGATGATTAACCACCATTGACACTGTGTCGCAATGGCAGTGGAAAGGACCACTTGAAGTATGATTATTTCCAGTCTATTGCTATTCTGACAATCGGCTCAATAAAGAAGATCAAAATGACTTGAGAAAGTACTTCTTATATTTTTATTCATACATATATTTCCATTTTACTCTATAATAAGACTCTAGCTTAGTGTGAATACATATTTGACTTGCAGTAATATACATACATATGTTCTTGCTGTATCTGAACGTGAAGCAATCTAAACAAAACGTAGGCAATAGAAAAAACATTTATTCTGATAAAACTCGGCGTATTAAATTAACTACAGGTCACCAAGAATCACCTCATTTCAGTATAAAATCGATATAAGTTAATTTGACAATCAAAAAGTAGATATGGTGATAATCAAATGGTGGCATGGTGATAAACAATGTCCTTTTTGCCTAGGTAAGGTCGTAGCATCACAAGTACTCCATTGTGTTAGCTACAAGGTGTCCAGAGTGTTTTGTTCATCTTTGTACTATTTTCGCCAGAGCGGAATATCGCTTAACTAACACCCGACAGGATTTATTTTTTGTCACTGTAGAACTTATGTATATCTCAGCTACTCTGCTACAACTTAATAACTTATTATAATAAAATAGACATCGTATTATCACACTCTTTTCAAAATGTACTGACTCGATAACCTTTGGAATGGAATTTCAATGAAAAGAGTTATTACCACTGAGAATATATGAGATATGAAAATAACTGCAAAGATTTCTGATGCTGCTGTCAACTCATTGAACGTTGATGGCTCAGTTCGCAAGCCAAATAAAATTGTTATTACAATTGGAGCGACCATGTACATACTAAATGAAAATTTGTTTAGGTACAAAAACAATCTAGAACCCATGACTTTAGCGAATGCCCCGCCATAGCCTAATTGGCAGATGCTTATCAAACTACCAATGAAGATTCCAAACAGAACCTTCCCAAAAGACATAATTGATGAGACAAGCCACACGGGGGTCGTCTTCCAGTAGCTCATGAAAATTGTCGCTAAATGAATCACTATGGCTACCACCCAGAACGTTGTTCTAGTGAGCGTGCTTAGTTTCACAGTTGAGTTTCTAATCCGATATAAAAACCAGCCCATGAACACTCCGCCGAAGTATGGTGGTACCCTGGTCCAAGGTTTTATGTACACATTTTCTGTTGTCAAACTGATTACATCGATCCTGTGGAAAAGCAGAAATGATTTTCACTATAGTCATCATGAGGAAAAACAGCTCATACTTACTGGAAAGTTATTCCGTTCGAATAGTAACAAAAGAAGCTAACGGTGACCATTATTATCCCACTGGAAATAAAAAGTGCTTTTCCGGCACCTTCATTTTTTATGTAAATAAACATAATTGCAAGGAAGCATATGTAGAACTGCATCTCACAAGCGATATACCAGCCCCAGCTTGAACACATTCTACTTAAAGGCAAGGCGTTGTTGATATATAACAAGTTGTACCACCACGTCCTGTAAAACATAAGACAATTGTAATCTTCCTGAAAATCAAAAATAAATTGAATTGGAAAGTGAACTTTACTGCATATAAGGCTATTTTTTCTTCTACGTATGTCGTCATTTTGCGGATAGTTTTACTTACTATTTATCATCAACTACATTAGGGAGAATCTCTCCCAATCAGAAGCATCATCTAAAACTGTATACAAAACGCTATGCTGCGCGGATATTTCTACTAACCAAACAATGAAGTGAAAAAGTCCTTAACTGGTTGGAGAGAAATAGGTGCAACGCAACCACATACACCACACATATTTTCCTGAGAGGCTACTTTCGTTGCGTCTTTCTTTCAGCAGACACGAACAATAAGTCTCCACATCCTTCTACTTAGCGGAGATACATTCGTAACCACTTTTCTTCGTAAAGAGGACGTTTAGTAGGTTACGCTATGTCTTTGATACAGTTTTGCCTTGTCAGGGAGAAAGGGACCTAGTCACGCAAGCGTTTAATTTTGAAAAACAGTTTTCGAATCATCCTCAATGAAGGTTGTCATAGAACCTCTATGTAGTGTGCAGCGCATCAATCACATCTACATCATCCTCATTCATTATCATCTGCGGATTTTTGTTACATACCTCATGATCCGAGCAAATGATTAGAATGTTACAAGAAACAAAGTATATATGAGGAGCACAGAACGCATTATGTCCTTGACTTGGCCTTAAATTGATCTCGTTTTTACTTTCAGATTTTACCTGTTTTTTATATAGTAGTCTTCTTGCCTTGCATGATTTTTCCAGATTTAGGAATTGTGGCAGAATTAACATAGCAGGCAAGCAGTTTTCATTCAGTAGTTTCATCAGTTTCTTAGATACTAGATATTTGGTTCAAGAGAATTGATGACCTACGCCAATATTATAAGCAACTTTAACAGGCTATGTGGGGCGGAGTATGAATTCCCGTGATTAAGGAGCGCATTTAAGTGTACATACTCATATAGCTGAAGCTGAACTCCTGAGGCAATATAAACCGTTATGTGACGCACATCCTACTATTATTAACAAGGCTGCCTTTTTCGTGTGAGTTTAGAGCATTTGGTATCTACCGAATAATGGAAATGAGAATGAAAGGTCCTGGAGGGATTTGCCGAAATATTTCAGCAAACCGTCCAGCGTCGGTGTGTAGCCGTCTTTGGTGCACTATGCCCTATATACGGGTAACTGGCAATTATATGGGATGACATGTTTGGTTGGACGATTATTAAAGTTATTTACATTATTGGCCATCTTATTTGGCCTAAGTCGACCTAGAGAGGAGAGCTATCCCATTTGGCGAAAATTGACCCTGAAGATCAACCAGCAATACTGAAACTTTACTAAGGTCGACAGTGAGTCCTTGAGGGTTTAGCGTGAGCACCTGTCTGGAGACTTAATCCTACGGTCTTCTTAAGACACAGAATTGAGTTTATGACCACAATCAGAGCCCCGCTGAGACAAGCAACAACGGTACCAGTCTTTACCAAGTGCATGGCTTAGCATTCATACTGGTGGATGCAATGCATACCTAAATCTCTACCGAACTAAGGAGTTCGGCACTCGTGTTGAAACGCAACACCACGCCAAGGCCCGAAGGTCCTTCTCGCTTGGGCATAACCAATCAACCCACATGAAGCTCCCACTAGGGGGCAACCGCAAATAACTGAGCTGTACTCACATATAACCGGAGTTCACCCGAAGTATGAGAATCCAGGGGCTATTTCAGTTTACCGAGATCGACAGTCACTTGCAGGCCCAATTGCTAGTAAGCCTCGAGAATATGTGGGGTACTTTGCACACTTTAGTCCTTCAGGTGTCATTTATCGAGCCTCGTGTCCTTCCACCACACTCGTAGCTGTAAAACACGAGACGCAAGTGCCAGCGACCAAGAAGGAACACCTACGACTTTGGGATTCCACCCTTCGTTGTCATTCTCAGTTCATAATAATGGAGGATACCCCTTACGTTACTATGAGTTCACGGGAGATAGGGAGGCAAACGAAATTTCACAAAAAAAAAACGGAAAAAAGAGAAAACAATGTTAAAGAAGTAAAAAAACTATAATACGAACTAAACAAAAAATAAATGCTAGCAATTATAAATTGTCAATCAATCAATTGCAAACCTTCCAGAACTCTAGGGTTTCTTTACAGTATAATATTGAATGATTTATGTCAGAAGCTACACTATACTAATAGTTTCATAATCTATAAACCTAGTTTGATTGAATGAGGAGAAACTCGAGTATTCATTCAAGGTAGCGCCTATACATTCACGACCTCTTTCGGCTTCTTTTAGTGAACTCTTCGTCGACTCTCGATCGCCGCCAGGTTTCGTTTCTTCTATTTACATATTCGTTGAAAAAAAACGTTTCTTTAAGAGAGGAAACCCCATTTGGAGGTTTTCAGAATCGACTTTTTTTATTACATAGGATCAGTAGCTATCCTAGAATATCCTACAAAAAGTTCAAAGCGAAATTCGTATTCCTTTAGATATTATGAACTTGAGCGCCCAGAATGTAGTCGCTTTATGTCCTTGCGTAATTTTGTTGCGCTATGTAAATATCCGTATTTATAAACACTGTATTTTGTTAGTAGTTAGTAAGAGTGAGAAATATATCTTTATAGTCCTAAGGACGACCTTTCAAGGAATTTTTTTCTCAAACTCGTTTTTCTCAAAATGACGCTTTTGATATTTGCAGGAATTCTAGCTCAAAATTAATAAACCGATCATTACGAAATTTGGAGCTATGATTTTTTATAATATTGCCAAGAATATGAACCAACATTTTGAATGATATAATTTTTTTAAGGATTTTTTTTTGCGTTAAATGTGGTGAGATGAAATTTTTATTCAACCGCTGCAAAGTTTTTGATTTTTATTATTTTCTTAATATTCATTGAAAATAAGTTAATAACGTAAACTTTAAAGCCTTTTGGCTTCAGATAAAAATTAGAGTCGCTACACGTCCCGCAGTAGGGGGCTCTACTTATAATAATAATATATTATGGCTCCCGTCCCAGACCGCAAATCAATTGTTAAATGGGTCACTACATTCAGACAAACTGCAAGTGCGACAAAAGGAAGAACTGGAGTCCCTCGGCCCGTTAGATCACCTGAGAACATTGAAAGCAAGTGAGAGCGTCAATGTTGCGACCGCCACGGCATTCTGCAGCGCAAACACGCATCTGCCCTTGGACTATCCGATCGTTCTGTGAGAAGAATTCTTAGTGATGATCTTCATTTTCGTCCCTATAAGATGGCGATAGTGCAGGAACTTTCAGAACGCTGACTTCAATTCTCGGATGAACGCGTGTGAGCTTCTTCTTGATGTCGTTCCCGAGGGTGCTATTGTTTTTTTCAGCGATGAAGCCCATTTTCATTTGTGTGGGTCGGTTAACAAACAAAACATGCGCTACTGGGCTGACACCAACCCTCGAGAATTGCATTCAAAAGCCTTTGCATTCACCCAAAGTCACAGTGTGGTGTGCAATTTCCTCAGCTGGAATTATAGGTCCCTGGTTTTTTGAGGAAAATGAGGTTACAGTGACAGTGAATTCGGACCAGGTATGTAAACATGCTACAGAATTTTTTTTTCCCACGGCTAGAAAATTTGGATTTGGGGGACACTTGGTTCTAACAAGACCGGTGCAACAGCTACACTTCAAGAGCATCGATGGCTGTTTTGAGGGAACACTTTCCAGAGCGCCTTATCTCAATTAGAGGCAATTTGGAATGGCCTGGCACACTCTCCCGATCTGTCCCCCATAGAAAAAAACTTATGGGGTTTTTTGAAATTCCGTGTTTATGCGAACCGTTCAAGAACCCTACAAGATTTGAAAACCAACATCCAAGAAGAAATTGCCAACATAACACCTGCTATGCTAACAAGAGTCATGACAAACGCCAGAAATCGATTTACGCAATGTATTGAGAATGGGGGACGTCACCTAACAGATTTGATCTTCAAAACAATGTAATTAGACATGTACCTACATTATAAAAAATAAATAAATATTTTCCGATGCATACAATAGTTTTTATTGAGTTTTGAAAAAAGGAAGTTATCCTGCCGCACCCTGTATAATGTTCAAATTTGATTGAGTCCCAATTATGTTTTCCTACTAAGAAAAACTCCAAAAATATACGTGAAAATGGGCCTTCTGATATGGTTTCAATTTCACACATTTAATAGAATTTTTCAAAGTCTAAATTTGAACAAGGCAGGAAAATATATCACTCGGCAAATGGTTTGAATCTTAGTTCCGTCAAGTTACAGCTAAATTAATGTATCATATTTGTGTATAAATTAATTTACAGATGCAATCGCTAAGGCTAGGGAGACGATGCAGTAAGGAGAATATAAATGATGCATGTTAACAGCAATTCGCTTCTTTATTGACGTGCTTCGACTCGGCTTCTGATGTCACATAACATGGGCGCGCTTTTCAACACGTTTGCATTTAATTTAAATTGAAAGTGCTTATTGTTTAGCAATAAAGGTTATTTTAAAAGGACTTTCCACAACCTTCAATTTTCTTTTTGCAAATTTTTTTTATTTGCTAATTTGATAGGACATAGTCTTAAGCTCCCTCAGTTTCAAAACTCACAATTCTTTTTTTAGGGCTTTTTTATGAAAATTTCATAAAAACCACATATTTTGACGTATTTTGTCCCATTCCGATATCTGTTCAAATTTACTTATTAATAGTATTTTACCACCTTTTACAAACGCACTGAAAAGCCCCCTTAAGTTGCCGCGTGCCAGTTTCATGGATATCTGGCCATTAGTGCCAAAGTTATAGCAGTTCAAACTTATCAAGATGCTGACATCATAATTAACGAGAATAATTGACTTTCGAGTGAAATATTAAAGTCCTATACATGAAGAAGTTACTTCTCCTCAGCCCTTTTACCCTTTACTGCTATCAGGTTAAGATTTTGAGTGAAAGAAAACCTTATTAAAATCGATTCGGTGTCTGTCTCTCCGTCTGTCAGTCTGTCACACCCGATTTACTCCGAAACGGCTATATGACATTTGGTGAGAACATATGGTCTGTGTTTCCCTTTACATGCAGCGATTGGCGCCATTTAGTGTTGAGTTTCAAGGAGGCTTCCCATACATTCCCATACAAGGGTGGTGTAAAATTTTCCCCTCAGAATATGGTCATGTCGGGTATCAAATGAAAGGCGCGATTAGTAGTTTTCGAAACTGATCTCATTTCTAACTTTAGGTGAAACTTAAGGGAAGGAGGGTTCAAAATATATGCCCTAAAGCGTGGAACAAGTCTTGTTCGCAGCTCACTTACCAAACCGAAAAATCTAAAAAAAAACACAGTGATGTGTCTCTACAAGAGCCAGGCCTCAAACTACATCCCGTTCCGATATCTGCACAAATAAAATTAATAATAATATATTAGCGTATTTTGGAAATTTACCCGAAAACCCGCCTTAAGTTTATCTTAGAAGTACAAAATTGGGCATTAGTTTAGGCGATAATATAACTCTGGAAAGTTTGAACGCTGAAAAGTTATTAAATGTCAAAACATTGCATTTCATGTAAATACGCATATTTTGTTTGACAATATATGACGGAAAATTTTGCATTGTTAACAATGTACGAATGGAACACCATGTTTAGACAGTTCCTCACATAAGATGAACACAAAGCCTTTATACGTGAAGTGCCGAGCTTCCGGTACTCCGACTTGTTTATATCTGTTTTTGGTGAACTTGTTCACATTTGTTGTTGAACCCTTATTGTGAAGCATATGGAATTAGCTATAATCGATAGAGTACTTTGCCGTTGACGTTGAAACGCGCTCAAAGTTGTACGCATAGGGAACCCCCGAACTTCCTGCCTTTCCCAGAAATGACAAAATTAAGACTAACATCAAAAAAAATATTGATCAAGACCTTTCATTTGACACCCGACATGACTATATTCGGTGAAAAAAAGAATTTACATCCCCCCATTTATGAAGACTCCCTTAATTTCAATGTAGAAAGATGTAACTCAGTGCATGTCCGGAGGTTCAGAGTTCCCACCTTCTCACCAAATTTCTTCTCAATCAGTTCAGCTACTTCTGAGAAAAGTGCATGTGACAGACAAGCAGACGGACAGACAGACACACCTTGAACCGATTTTAACCAACAAAATCTTAGAAAGCAGGGCAACTTTCAAATTTAATTTTGTAAAAACTGCCAAAGCTCTATTTTTCCATAGATCCCGTTGTGTTGTGTTCTAAACCAAACTATACTTACGCTTTCTTTTTGGGGTTCACTGTCTGGTCAAAAACGCAGTAAGTTCCAAAAGAAAGTTAATTTCAACATCAAACACAACCGAATGTAGCAAAATAAAACAAGTCAGGAAATCGGAAGATGAACGCTTCAGGTATGAAGGGTTTTGTGTATTTCTTTTATAAAAACATTCGAGTGGGCATTTGTCCCATTAGTACCTAGCACGTAATATATGCATATATTATGTAAGAATATCCACTTTCGCTTGCTACTGACATTTAAAGTCTTGAATTTGCACAGAAGCGACAAATTTAACCTTTGTTGAGAAAGGTAGAATGCCATCTGACTGGCAAGAAAGTACCACCATTCCAATATGGGAAAAGAAAGATAGTCAAGTCAGAATGTTCAAATTACCGTCCGATCCGGTTACTTTCCCATACCATGAAGATTTTCGAACGCGTTCTAGGCAACCGTATTCGCGAAATCGTTGAAATAACCGTGAATCAAGCCGGATTTGCTAAGAACTGTGGAACTACTGATGCAATACACCCTGCGCGGTTACCCATAGAGAAACACTGTGAGAGGCGTCGCCCTCTTTACATTGCTTTTCTGGATCTATAGAAAGCGTTTGACTGTGTGCCACACGAACTCATCTGGTATGCTTTACGACAACACTTAGTGCCAGAAGAACTTGCACAGGGTTGAAATTTTCTACCACGATCCACAAAGTAAAGTTCAAAGTGTGTAGCAAAACCATCTGTTGGTGTTCACCAAGGAGCGCCCTCTCACCACTCCTCTTTGTTCTTGCTATGGACACCGTCATACGGGATATCCAACGTCCAGCATTTTATACACTGCTTTACGCAGATTATGTTTCCTAGTATCTAATAATAATAATGATCTCCAGCAACTTTTGCACGGTTTCAGATTGAATCTGAATAAAACTGAATTTTTGAAGACCGATCCTCATGAAACAGTCACAATTACTGTTAGCGGCAGTGACGTGCCCAGAACTGAGCTGTTTAAATACCTCGGGTCTACGATGGAGAACTGGGCTATGAAATTGCTTCGCGTATTAACGCAACCTGAATGAAGTGGTGGTCCACTACTGGTATTACTGGATGTGATCGACGTATCAACGAACATTTCAAATCTAAAATTTACCGCAATGTCGTCCATCGTGACACTCCTTATGGTTCTTAGTGTTGGCCGAATATAAAAGACAATGGACGGCGTCATGCGGTAGTGGAGACGAAGATGTGTGCCTCGGACTAGTGGCGTAACATGTTTTCATCACATCGAAAATGAGGATATCTGCAATCGATATGGGGTTGCACCAATCGTGGAAAAGCTTCGAGAGGGACATTTTTGATCGTATGGTGGCGTAGTTCGCGCTAATGAGAATTCACTTGCCAAGATTGGTCTGAACATCAAAGTCTATGTTAAACGAACGCTTGTGAACAGGATAAATAATAATAATAATCGTTGGTGCAACAATCCATGTTGGATCAGGGCCTTGAAATGTGTTAGAGCACTTCATTCAAGACCGTAACGGTACACTAGGAGGCAATGTGGTCAGCATTGTGCTCGCCCGAGATTATTACCCTGATTTGACTCAGGTACTCATTCACAGCTGAGTCGACTGGTGTCCGACGACAAATCACGATACAAATCCCACTGCCACCAGCAAGATTTGAACCGCGACCTTCCGTACGACAGCCTTGCGCTCTAACCACTCAGCTATCCGGACACTAAAAAAGAAGGATGCACATAAGGAGGGTTTTGCAGTTTGCACTTTTCTCAAAAATGGTTGAACTTATTGATACGAAGTTTGGTGGAAAGGTTGGAGCTATGAACACCACATCATCGAACATCAAATTTGGTAGAAATCCTACTATTATCAAATGTTAATACCATGCCCAATTGAATATCCATTATCTTCAACGAACGCTATGTATAAATGGACCCAATCGGTATGTACTCAAACATTCTTACAGAAAAAGTCAACGGAATTTTTCATACTTGAAGGACACTTCTGGTTTCCGACTTGTTCTTTTTTGTTCTAAACTTCATTTAAATTTCGAATGTTCGCTCTTAAGCAAATGAAGCGTGGTGCGCAGCCACCTATTTAACAAGCAAAGAAGCCGTCAAGCAAAGTTTAAATGCGTCTAAAAGATTTAAAAACCTGCTGTCAAAGCATTATTACACTACCAGGAGATACTATTCTAAAATGTGAAATGTATTTTATTCAGCCAAGAGGCTGTCGCAGATATTCCTCAAGCTGCCACTAAGTTGCGTTTACCTCACTCCAGAAATTCCAGCACATGAAATTCATTTGTTGCCCTCGGAGTATGAGATTATCACCCACTAAAACCACCTCTAGCCAAGTTACGACTGAGATATCCTCCTCCAGCAGCCTCCGTTGCAAGTTTCACTTTGGCATTTATAGGGGGAAGACCCTGCTCAGAGACTGGCATTCCTCAAAAGCTTATGTCCTCTTTTCAATCGTCTCGCTATATTTGAGATATCAGTCAATTTTTGAACCTTGTTATTTTCATGTGAACGTAATCGCTAACTATGCTCAATTGCACGCTCTTTAAGGACCTCACCAAAAATTTGTATTAGCAGGTCCCTGTGCAGATCCTCATTACGAATACCAGGGACCGCCTATTAGATACTTCTAAGCACTCTGTTTTGAAAGGCTTGTGTGGCTTTCAGGGTTGTTTCTTTAGCACAGCCCCAGAGGTGTATGTCGTGTGTCCATATGGATCTATCAGTCCGGCGGAGGGGATAGCAGTATCATCCATAAATGTCACTATTTGCTTCACTTCATCCCAGCTAGGTATATCATTGGTGCACAAAAGAAACAGAGTAGGGCCGAAGGCACTCCCCTGCGGTACACCAGCTGCAATTTTTTTTCAATTCGAAGCACGCTGCTTTGTATTTCACTTTGAATAAGCAATCAGATATATAAGATTTTAGGATATCGAAAAATTCTTCTGGGGGCTATTTATGCAATTTGTACAGCATAGCTTGATGTCACACATTATCGAACACCAGAGCGAAGTCCGCTGCATTGCATTATCAATGAAATGTTTGATTCTGATGGTACAACGGCGCACATTTCAACAGGATCGATGGCTGCTTTGAGGGAACACTTCCCAGCGCAATAATCGCAAACGCCAGAAATCGGTTTAGTGTTTCGAGAAGTTGAGAACGTCATATAGCTGATTTAATCTTGAAAACAATGTAGATCATAATTTTCTAATTCATTCAATGGGTTATATCAAGTTTTGAAAAAAGTTAGTTATGCTGCCACAACCCGACGATCAGTCTGTTGTTATTGATTATCATCAACGGCACAACAGCCGGTATCCGCTCCAGGAGTGCCTTAATAGGGAACTCCAGGCATTCCCGTTTTGCGCCGAGGTCCACCAATTCGATATCCCTATCGCCGCTAGATAGGGGAAGCTATCAACGGTCTCAAAGTTGTAGTCTCTTATCTTCATTATTCTCGTTTACGGTTTGATGATGTTGGTTCGTTGGTTCTTGGTGCTGGCGTTGCGACCATATATTTTGTCTTAACTTCATTGATGTGCAGCCCGCGATCTCGCGCCACTTGCTCGATCTGGATGAAGGTAGACTGTACATCTCGGATTGTTCTTCCCATAATATCAAGATCGTCAGCGTAGGCTAGTGGTTGCGTCGACTTAAAAAGGATGATGCCTCTTGCAGTGACATCCGCATGGCTAATCACTTTCTCCAGAGCCACGTTAAATAGGACACACGATAGGGCATCCCCTTGTCTTAGGCCTTTGTTTATGTCGAATGGCCTCGAGAGTGGTCATGCTGCTTTTATCTGGCGTCGCAGGTCAGGGTCAGCCTAGTCAGTCTTAGCAATTTCGTCGGGATACCGAATTCTCTCATGGCCCTGTAGAGTTTACCCTGGGTATGCTATAATAAGTGGCCTTGAAATCGATGAAAAGAAGGTGCAACTGCAGGCCATATTCTAATAGTTTCTCCGCAGGGAGAAAATGCGATGTGTTGCTGATTTGCCTCCAGTGATACCTCTTTGATATGGGCCAATGATGTTCTTAGGCGTATGGGGCTATTCGATCCGAGCCAGATAACGAAGAATGTCTTATAGATGGTACTCAGCAACGGGATACCTCTATAATTGCTGAACTGCGTGATATCCACCTTTTTATGTATGGGACAGATAATGTCTCGTTGCCAATAGTCGGGCATTGATTCGCTGTCATAATTTGATGAGCCGCTTGCGTAGTTGCTTGCCTGCATTGTTAACCAATTCAGGGTATAATTCCATCGCCTCCTGGCGACTTATGATTTTGAAGCCGATGAATTGTACGGACTGTTTCTTCCATACTTCTTCATCTTCAGTTAGGGAAGCATCCAACTCGCCGATATTCTAGTTGAGTAATTCATCAAAATACTCTACCCATCGCCCCAATATCCCCATTCTGTCGGAAATCAGGTTTCCCTCGGCAGGATGATCGTCGAGATGTATAAGGCTTCATGTTGGTAAAACTTGCGCACCTGGTGCGGTTGCTCCTTGTACTTTTCAAGTTTACAAACTTGTTGTTTCCCCAGGCTCCCTTTTTCTGTCTGTAAACTCACTTCCCCACTCGACGTGCCCGCGTCTTTTGAGAATGCAATATTCCTCGGTATGCGGTATTTTTCCTTTCGTTTCTAGCTTACATTCACTTACACGACAGATCACAGTTTCGATTCTGTCTCAGATGTTTATTAAGGCGCAAATTAAAGAAATAGGTACATTTAAGTAAAGATATTACGAAGAAAAGATACAAATGAAACCCTCACCCCGAGCTCTGGTGATCACAATTTGTTTTCCAAGAAAAATTCCCCACAAATATTACCATAATCAAGCGGAACTAAAAATACGTCGGGAAGCCGGAAAATGGGCACTTCATGTATGAAAGGTTTTGTGTATTTCTTTTATAAAAACATTTGAGTGTGCGTTTGCATGTCCCGTTAGTACGCAGCACGTAATACTATGTGAGAATATCCACAATCAGTATTGAATTTGCAAAGAAGCGATAACTTTGAACTATTATAACTTTGTTAGTAACAGTGCGATTGTCACCATGCTCTACGTTATACTCTAAATTGTTGCAAAATTTTTGGTGCCAGAATGAACTTAAGAAGAGTTTTAGAGGCAATTACCAAAAATTATAGAGGAGAAGATCTAAATTTGGCCCCTGCTGGTATTTTGGCCCCCTACGATTCTACGCGACACAAAACAGCCACAGATAAAAACGCCACTGTGCAACAACCACAATCTTAACAGCTGTTTTTTCATGTATCCATATGTCATTTAAATGAATGGTAGAGACAAATTCTAGTTTCTGTTCTTTGTGTTCTTCTAACTTTCTTCCAAGAAGATATTTGTTTTCGGTATTCCTGTAAATGTGGCATGTTTAAATGGTGTTTTGTGCTAAAAAGTTTTTACAGGTTCAGCAGTATTACATATCAAGGTAATGCTGAAGCACGGCTTACTTTTCGTTTTATTTTTTGCTTTTTTTTTCTGTGATTGCATAAGTCTAATATGGCCCCCCGTTCGGTTTCGATTATGGCCTCCGGGGGCCATAATCGATGTTTGAAACACAAAAGTATTAAAGATTGCTGTATTGTTTCCTATAAATGCCCCGGAACAGCATTATGTTAACCGTAGCCAAAAAGAGGAAAACATGGGATCCGGAACAAATGAAAAAAACAATAGATGCAGTCAGGAGTAAGACGATGGGTTACAAAAAAGCCGTAAAAATGTTTGGCGTACCGAGGACTACATTAAGAAGGTTGGTGCACGATCTAGGAGAGTCTGAAAAAATTGTTGAAAAACCGCTAGGCAGGAAAACTGTACTTCCACCTAATATAGAAAAGAAACTCGTGGAATATATTCTTTTAATGGAAGCGAAATACTATGGTCTAACACGAATAAATGTTCGGCGAATGGCCTATCAGTTAGCTTTGAAAAATAACATACCCAACAATTTTACAAAGGAAATAGCAGGGCGTTCGTGGTTAGACCTTTTTCTACGAAGACACAAACACGAACTTTCTTTAAGGAAACCATTAGGAACATCTTTTGCCCGTGTTCAAGGCTTTAACCGTGAGGCAGTAAAGGAATTTTTTGAGATTTTGAAGGCGGAAATGGAAAAAATTCGATACCCTCCTGATCGCATTTTCAACGTTGACGAGACCGGGCTGACAATCGTTCAATCTAAAGTTCCTCAAATAATTGGGAAGAAAGGCAAAAAACAAATAGGTGCTTTAATTGCTGCGGAACGAGGATCATTGATGACCGTGGTTTGCTGTATGAATGTTTCCGGGTTTTTTATACCACCCATGATGATTTTCCCCAGAAAAAATTATTCCGATATACTTATGAAAGGAGCTCCGCATGCTGCTATCGGCAAAGTCCACCCATCCGGCTGGATTCAAACGAATTTATTCACCGATTGGTTTCGTCATTTTCTTTCTAAAACAAATCCAACTAAGGAGTCGCCTGTACTGTTAATACTCGACGGGCATTACAGCCACACTCGTAACATTGAACTTCTGGAGTTAGCTCATGAGAACTATGTAACAATAGTTACTCTTCCACCTCACACCACGCATAAATTGCAGCCCCTGGATAAAACCTTTATGGGGGCACTAAAAACCTATTATAGTGAAGAAATCCGAAATTTCTTGTTGCATTCCGATCGGTTGCTTAAACCCTACGATATCGCCGAATTGTTTGGTCGAGCCTATCTACGAAGCTCAACAGGAGAAATCGCTGCAAATAGATTTCGCGTCACCGGAATCTACCCCTTTAATCCGCAGATTTTTTCTGACGCAGATTTTTTAGCAGAAGCTCAAGTTTATAACGATGAAAACACTTCCGAAAACCGCCCAGGGAGCAACACACAGGAAAATTTGACTGCATCGCAAAGAGATGAGTTGTTGCATCATCACTTAAACATCATAGTTTCACCAGAAATTATTCAACCAATACCAAAACCTAAAAATAAAACTTCGAATCGAGGGCGAAAACGTACCACACCAAAAGTACTCACTTCTTCTGCATATAGAACACACCTGGCAGGTACATCAAGTGTTTCAGATGGAAATCAGAATCCTGACAATATCCAAAGTCGTAGCCGTGGAGGGAAAACCACTGTCTCAGATGAAAATCATTTAGACACACAATCCGACAGCTTCGACGAAGGACCTTCAAATGATAAAATACCAACGAGCTTAGATGCAGAATGCTTATTTTGTGATGCAAGGTATTCAAATGACCAACAAGGGGAGGAGTGGATTCAATGCCAGGGATGCAATTTATGGGCTCATTGCGTTTGTGCGGCGAACGAAGGAGATTATTATATTTGCGATTTTTGCCGATAACTTTATTTTATATGTATTTTATCTTGATTTCGTTTTTATTATGTTCATTATTATTTTTTTATTAATGGATTTACTTAATTTTAAGAAAAGAAGGTAATTTATTGTTTATTTTTTACTTAATTGTTAAGTTTTGGAGAATATTTTTTAAAGAATTTTTCATACTTCCAATATGGCCCCCTGGGTGCCATATTACCCACACTTTACATCAAAACCAAAATTTTGGATACGTCGAAACATACGATTTTGTTAAAAATATATGGAATTTTATCATGTTTTTTCCTTACGAATCAATGACCAGGAGAATATTGAAATGCATAGCACATGAAACTTGACATGCCGATCTTCATTTTTCTTTTCATGCTCGAAAAACAGCCCCCTTAAATTTGATGTAGATTTATGTAACTGACTGAGTAGGTAAGCTGTCACAGTTCCCACCTTTCCACTGAATTCGGTGTGAATCGCTACAATCATCTTCGAGCAAAACGCGTGTGATTGACAGACAGACAGTAAACCGATTTTAATAAAGTTTTGTTTTACACAAAACCTTAAAAAAATCGATTTTGTGTTTACAAAAAACCTTAAAAAACATATTTTTTACATATTTCTAAAGTATAATACATATGTTGAAAACGTACAGTCAAATCTCAGATTAGTTAAAAATCAAGTTATAGCTCAAAGAATGGAGCGTGCCGCAGTTGATATAATAATGGAAATTAGCTAGCAGCAGCTACTTCAATCGTTCCTTCTATATAAAATCATCTATATTTTATTGTTATAATCAGCTGACTAAAGTCTAGACATTATGTAAAATTGTATTCTTTTAGAAAATAAGAAGTGGACACAGTATACGAGAAAGAATCTCATCAACATCTCATTAGTTTTGTTACGAAAAATCTATTGTCAAAACTTTAAATGCGCTTTACTCGAAACCACATTTTCAAAGGGTAGAAGGAACGGAAAGGAAGGAAATCGTTCGAAATTTCAAGGTTATTTCATTACTTTTTGAAATTTTATTATGATTTTGAAATTTTATTATGATTTTGGTAGAACTTACAGATATACAACGAGAGAGATTTAATTGATTGATTTTGCCTTACTCAATGTATGATTTTTATGACCAAAGCAACCGCTTTGGAGAATAGTGGTCTCACTCGAGGAAGTCCATAGCCTTATTTGGTGATCTAAATTCAAAAAAGTAAATTTCCCTTTATTCTGTAGACTTATCGAAATATACAAACACTAAAACATGTGAATATTTTATAAAAAACTAAACAGCAATTTTTGTTGTAATGTTCCAAATCAAAATCAAATAGTTAAACAAAAATATTGCTTATTAGAAAGTTGATAATAAGGGATTGCAAATTTAAAATAACTCGGCTAAGTAGTCTTTTGTTAGCGCTTACCTCGAAACTGTAAAAACGTGGTTTCAAGTAAAACGCGTTTAAAGTTTTGACAATAGATTTTTTCGTAACAAAATGCGATATTCTAAAATTCTCTCTCGCATTCTTTGTTGAATTCCTTATATTATAATCGAATATACCTTTACATAATGCCTAGACCTAATGAACTGACTATAACAATATAGGATGGATATATATATATAGAAGAATTGAAGTAGGCGCTGCCGGCTAATTTCCGTTTCTACATATATCTACTGCGGCGAACTCCATTCTTTGTGTTACAACTTTAGAAATATGTTGAATTTTAATCTGAGATTTTGACTGTACATTTTCAATAGGTTATACTTTCCAAATATACAAAAAAAGTCGATTTTTTAAAATCGTCACAATTTTGCACAAATTTGCCGATCCCCAGGGTTAATTTTCTTTAGTTTGCACTCGCGATAATTGGCTATCGAGATACTTCGTACCAAATCGTACCATACGAATTATAAAGTAAAACACTGAAAAACAATCTTCATTTCACTATTTTTATGCTATTCATTTCTAAACGGGAAAACAGCTTGCAACATAAACAGATAATAGATACAAAAGACGCTTCTGTACTTACTCTTTGCAATACAAGTCAGTGTCCTTCATTCACATAGAATGGTGAGATCATATTGACGATATCAAAAACAAAGTCACTTACAACCATTGTCAATATGAACACAGGCATTAGTCTGAAAATGAAGGCTTTCATTAATCCAACTAATCAAAGAAAGAAGGGACGGGTTCATACCTGAAGTGGCGATGAATGACCAGTTTCACGTATAGCTTCACGTTTTGGAAAAATGTATTGGATTTTATTGTCTCTACATGGTGTGAACTCGTTAAAAGGTTGTATGCTAGTAAAAATCCGCTAACAATAAAAGAAATTTTCCAATAAGCGATTTAATTAATAATAATGCAAATCAAATTTCGAAATTCACCTTAGCTTATAATTTTTTTGCTCAGGGCTCAGGTATACGGTTGCATGTCATACTCACCTGATGGTAAAAAATACATCCACATAGAAGCAGGCTTGCAGGATCGGTTGCAAGATGAAACTTTCTAATTTCGCGTATAAGAACTGAATGTTGTTCCTGGTAAACATTGAATGATAGTAAATGTGCAGCAAAGTAACCCAGAGGCAGACAATTGTTCTGAGTCCGGCTATAACCGGTACAAAATCCTTGGGTGCTGTTGCTTTTAGTACACGTGGAAAGTTTTCTCGCAGGGAAAAACACATCACAAATTTTTCACCTCGAAAAGCTTCCGCTATGGTCTTATTTTTGCTTATTTCTAAACGTCTCTGCTGCAGAATATATGTAACCTCTGCAAACACTGCGAGTGATGATATTACGATACCAATTAACCTAGAAGATAATAGATTGTTAAGAAGGGAAATAAAGATACAAATTAGAGTCGCTAACATACGCAAGGAGAATTATTCCTGTACTCGCGAAAATTTCCAGCTTAAACTCTGGGACTTTACTATCAATGGTGGCCATATCGATATCATATACAAGTTGAGGGCCATATCGCTTATCCTTGAAATACTGTTCGGTCCAACTCACGATAGCCTCTTTCGGGCACTTTGCTGAGACACACAACCCAATTTCTATGTATGGCTAGAATTAAGTAAGTAAACAGTGAGCAAATGAACACTGACAGTCATGAAAGTCGCATCACTGGCAACCCTTTCATGATTTGGCATAAATAGAATAAACAGTTGATTCCTTAAAAGGCGAATCACTTCTTCCATATTCTGGGAATAAGTGAAAAAGCAAAATTATGAACCGTGATAGGGTTTTGCAACATTAGAAACAGTTGTGATTGCAAGCAACCAACATATCGCGAAAATGTCGCAGTCACGTGATTAAAAAGTTAAAATCATACGTTGATAAAGTCAATCGAGTTAACCGTAGCAAGTCGGGAAACCTGATGCTGGATGATTCATGTATGAACGGTTTGTGTTTCCCTATGTGAGGAACCTTGAGTGCATGATACAGTTGCACTTGCATAATAATATAAAATTCACTTGCTCAAATAGTTTACTCTGCAAGGAACTTTATCATATATAGTTGAGTCTATACGTTTAATACTAGGAACTCACAATTATTAACAAATGTGACGAAGTTCGCCTAAAACAGATACAAATTAACCTCAAACATTGCCAGGTAACTGAAGACCTGCTCTCGAGTCGAATGGGAACAAAATTACGGTAGTGTTACGTGGATAAAAGACTCATCTACAAATGCGGCAATATTAGCATGTGGAAGGCGAGCCGTACAAGAAATAATCGCATTCCCGGGAAGCCGGCTATGCAAGAACGGAAGTCAACAGGATGTATATACACAGCTGATATGCTGCTTCTAGTGCAACGCTAGAGCAATATGAGGAGATGGGTGCCAGAGACCACAACTCTAAAATTATTGGAGGTGACTTCAATGCATGGACCATGCACGGGAGAAGCCGAGAGACGAACACCAGAGGGCAAAAGCTGCTTCAGGCTTTCACGGAGCTGGACACCGTACTAGCCAACGTTGGATGCGTGGCCACTTTCCAGAAGCAGAGGAGTAACCTCGTTCGTCGATCTGATGTACCCTATTACCTTGTTGGCGAGACGGATGGTCTTTCTGATAAGTGAAGACTACACCCGCCCCCCCTCCCCCCCGTGACTATCTTTCTTCCCGACTTTGCTAAAAAAGTTGTAATGGACAGGATTCGTGGGCAAAAATCACCCTAAGTGCCGTGCCCACGAATCATTTTCAAAGTCATCGCAATTCATTCCCCACAAAAGGAAAAAAGACGACCTCAGCAAACGGCTCAACGTCTTCTCTACACCCGGCATGACAGAAGAGCAACTACGAGGCATCTGTAGACGAATGGATGAGTTTCGACGGGATTCCGAACAAAGCCCTGAAGCTGAATGCTAAAACCAGCCCCGCCTGGTTCATAAGCACATTTGACTCGTGCATATGGAACAAGTTTTTCCCACCCAATGGAAGAGGCAAAGAGTGGTTATGCTAACGGATATCCAAAACCACTATGGGGAAAATTTAGGAGGCGGTACTATACGACAAGTTCGTTGAATAGGTTATGAGAACGAGACTTGTTACCCTTCTTGGGGCACACATTTTGAATTCTTACTTCTAATGTTTCATCTAGTGTCAAAAATATCATCGGTTTAGAAAAGTACTAATTGAGACCATACATTTGATACCCCCGTGACCATATTCTGGGCCAAAAATCTTTACAACCCCCTTCCGTATATATGGGGCATGATACTACCTATTGTGTGTAAAGGAATTCAGACCACACATTTTCACTAAAATTCAACACACTTGGTTTCGGCATTTCCAAGTAAATCGGGTGTGGCAGACAGACAAACGGGCAGGCAGACATTGAATCAATTCTAATAAGGTTTTGTTTTACATAAAATCCTAGAAGGATAGTCGCCATACTTTTCGCTAATCTCAAAAACTGCGGTAAGCAAATAGTGATGAATTTCAACGAATTTGCAACCTCTTCAATAAACGCATCTTTGACATTAGCAATGAAGACTGGACGAACATGTGGTAATAAACCAGCAAAAAGTATTTAAAAGGAGATTTCTACCACAGTACATCTAATAAGTAGTACCCATACTAAGTGGACCGGATTGCGAATGTATTGCGGAGTCTTATCCGCACACATCATAGGTATTAAACCGTAGGTAGATACTGCTAGGTGTCAGTTTCCTCCAGATATCATAACATGTATTTTTTCCATTTACTCCTTAGCGATAAGTTAGTTTAAGCCATAGATTATACCTTAGATTAAGCTAGGCTGTTAAGGTAGTACTTAAGTTAGGTTAATTTAGCACTGTATTTTTATAGGATAGAATAAAAATGTTTGTTTTTGTTTTTTGCTAGGTGTCAGTTCACTCCGAGCCATCGAAGTGAACAGACGTCGGCGCTGACTGAAAATTAATTCTGAAAATTATTAGTGAGTGTGACAGTGTGGTAGTGCGGGACAAGACGAACAGAGAAGCATACAACTGCAGGGAGAAGCAGATGCTCAAGGAAGTATCGTTCTGTTTCGTTATACAGTGCAGCTCAAGATTATTGAGACACTGCATAGCCAAGTGATAAATTTACTAGTGACGTTTTTATCTTTTCAGTGAAGTCCAGGAGGAAGCCACGCAGGACGGGCTTGGGGACAGAATGTCCGCCAAGAGGACGAAGCTGATCCTGCCTGACGAAATGTCATCAGAGGAGGAGGGAGCCATGGGCCCTACATCGGTGGAAGGAAATTCGAGCCTGCTCAGCAAGATTGCAGAGCTCGAACAAGAAAAGGCCGCCATGGCCCAACAATCGGAGTGCCAGCTGGCACTCATAAAACAACTGCAGCAGCAGATGGCTGATCTGCAAGCAGTCAACATGGCCGGGAAGCAGCCGGTGCAACAAGAACAACAGCAGCAGCTACTTAACCATCAACGGCATCAACAGCAGCAGCAACGAAAACACCAAAGGCAGGAACAGCAGCAGCAGCAACGACAACAACAGCAGCAGCCAGAAGAAGATGACGGCATGTGCCTGGAAGTCATCCTTCAGGAGGAGGAAGGAGACCCCTTCAACTTTGTTCAACGAAGAAAGAAGTCGAATAGAAAGAAGGTTAGTGCGACTATTGTAAGTGCCCCACCAACCACCCCAAAATCCTCTCCCCAAGCAGCCACCCCTAAGAAACCCAAAATTCCACCGATAACTGGGTACAGGCTAAATGTACCGCAGTTCCTACGACTCATTAAAGAGAAAGGGTTGAAAGCAACCCTGAAGAACACGAGGGCTGACAAGACCCTCATCTTCGCCGAGACGGTAGAGGACCATGCTGCAATTTTCGCTCTCATAAGAGAGAAAGGGCTTCACGCCACCACCAGCACCCCACCGACTCTTAGAACAAAGTCGCTGGTTATTCGCGGTCTCCACAGGGAGACAGATCCAGCAGACATATTGCGGGAACTCAATGAAGATTACCCGCAAATAAAACTGAAAACTGTGGCCAATTTAATTACGCGTGCAGACAAGCTTCTGCACAGCCAGAACCCGGCACTTCCGATGAGGTCTCAATCGGGACTTTTCATAGCCACCTTCGAGCCCTCCCAAGAGCTCAGTGAAGTACAAAAAATTAAATATATACTTCACCAGAAGATTTCGCTTGAGAAAGTCAAGCCAATTGAAGAAGTGCAGTGCTACAACTGCCAGAACTTCGGCCACATTGCCCCTAACTGCTCCATTGTGCACAGGTGCGTGAAGTGCGCAAAGAAACACGTTCGCGGGGAATGCCCCACACCATCGGCGGAGGCGCCGCATTGCTGCAATTGCGGCCAGACCGGACATCCTGCCAACTACCGCGGATGCCCGGCATACAAAGATATGGTTGCCAGAAGGGAAGCTGGCAGGGCGCGAAAAAATACTGAAACGGCGAGGACCAAGCAAACGGTGACAAAGATGTCACAAAGCTTGTCCCGGCCAGGTGTATCATACGCCCAAGCAGCTAGGAATACTCTTCCTAGAGCTGCACCTCAAGCTCCACAAGGCAACAAACTGGCCTTCAAGAACTTGGTCGAAAGCCTCGCTTCCGCCCAAACGAATGAGCAGCGGCAGATTGCCGCAATCCAATTATTAATGAACTTATGGAGTTAAATATAGTCACATTTAACTCCGCGTCCCTGGTCTCACACGCCCAACGTGCCACTGCCCAAGCGTTGGTTGATACTCTGAAAGCAGACATATTTTGCGTTTCGGAGACCCACCTAAACCACAGACATAATGTCAATTTCACCGGATATACCACTATTCGGCATAACAGCAACACGGGCGCTGCCCTACTAGTCAAAAAAGACTACCATTTTGAGGAAGTCGTCATCGAGGGCTTACTAGTCTGTTCCGCTGCAGCGGCAATAGTTAAAACTACCGATAATAAACGGATTTTGGTAGTTTCCGTTTATTTCAAATACAATTCCCCAAGTGAACAACTGGGCCATGACTTAAAAGTCTTGGGCGATCTCCAGTTAAAATCCAAATATCTTATCTTCGGTGGCGACTTTAACTCCCGGCACAAATCCTGGGGCGATAAGGCAGAAAATTTAATGGGAAAACCCTGTATAACTGGATCCACGACCCTTTCACGCCTGCCAACCTTGAGGTGGTCTCGCCGGATTCGCCGACAAGACCCGCTAGTCAATCCATCATTGACTTTTTCCTGCTGTCTGATGAAACCAAGCACAATTTTCAGGTAACTTCCTGTAAAACCTTGCCAGGCATGTCCGACCATTTTGCAGTTGAACTCAAAATGGCCTCAACCTCACAACTGCAGAAGCGAGTTAAGATAACCATCAGGTCATTCGCCCACACTGATTGGGACAAATTCAAGTCAGATTTAGCACCAAGGCTGAACTTGAAGAAACTCGCTACAGATCGCAATCTGTCGGACAAAGAAATCGACGAAGCAATCATTTTGGCCACGGACGCCATCAATACTGCTACACGCAGAAATACCAGGCTTATCAAAGTTGATGAGTTTGTATACAACAAACTCCCGCATGATATCATGCTACATATGAAGGTCAGACAGATTTGGCGCAGGAACCTCAAGCGCAACTTCCATAAAAATGGAAATAAAGTTAATGCTGAATACAAAGCATTGCTCTCCCGGATTAATTGCCTGAGTACAATTATCCGGGAAATGGTGGCGCAATTCCGCAATAAAGAATTAACCCGTAATCTCGCAGATATTAAACCCGGGCCAGATATGTTTCAACATATAAATAGGCTAGCGGGGAAAAATAAGTCCCGTAATTTCGTTCTTACCAGGAACAAGGAACCAATCTGCGGAGACGCCAGAAAGGCGCAAGTCCTTGGGGAATCATTTGAGTCTCAGCTCAATACCCCTCCGCCTCAAAGTAACCCGGCAATAGTGTCGATGGTTGAAACAACTATTGCCGACTTTGTCTCTAGGCATTCAAATAGATTAGTAACATTCTCCCAAACGAACTCCTCGGTAAAACCAACGGATTCGCAACAATTTCTGAGTTTATCACAGCTCACCGCCTTGACCTCAAACCTAAACGGTAAAATATCAGCCGGACCTGACGAAATTCCTAATTACGTAATTAGGCAACTTCCCCGAGTCTCCATCAAATTTTTGCTGGCAGTATTTAATAACTGCATAAATAATGGCTATTTTCCCACCACCTGGAAAGTAGCTAAAATAATTGCGATCCGGAAAAAAGGCTTCTCTACTGAGCCTAACAACTTTAGACCCGTTTCATTATTATCCAATTTAGGCAAACTCTTTGAGAGAGCATGGACAATCGGGCTAGTCCAATATTGCAACCTCAAAGAGATTATACCGAACCATCAGTTCGGGTTCCGCAGCAATATGCCGATGATACACTCATCTTCGCTTCAAGCCTCCACCCCAACAGGGCAGCCAAACCGGTCGAGAGGTATTTGAAAGACCTTGGCAAATATTACCTGGCATGGGGCATTAAGATTAATGAGGCTAAAACGCAATTCTGCACCTTCCGGAGGAAAGCTAGATACCTAGGTTCTAGAGGAATCCATAGAAAAGCTACACTCTTGAAAATGAAGATAGGAAACACTATAGTGAGCAATTCCCAGACCATCAAGTACTTAGGAGTTAAACTTCACGAACTCCTTAAGTTCAAGCCACATCTTGAGCTCGCGATCGGTAAGGCACGCGGTGCATTCAGTAGGATCTACTTTCTTCTTCGAAAGAAGGTAGGACTCAGCACCAAGGCCAAACTGACTCTCTACAAGACCCTGATCAGACCCATTATCTGCTATGGAGCGCCCACGTGGATCACTTGCTCCACCCGAACCATGTCCAAATGTGAGGCATTCGAACGCCGGATATTAAGGTACTGCACTGGTCTTTCCTATAATTGGAAAATCAAGAAGGTTGGAAAAAACGCCGAGGTATATCGGCGCGCCAAAGTACAACCTCTTCGAGAATTCGTTCTCAACTTGGTGGAACGGTTCTTCGAAAGAACGGAGAACCATCCAAATCCACTAATCCGGCAACTCTACCAACAGGGTAGCACCTTCCCATTGGCCAACTACCTAAGGCCCTACCAAATAGTGAGCGAAGCTCTTCAACCCGCCATCCTTTCCCTATATGATTCTCCCTGCCTGGTAGGGGCACATCGAGGCTAAGCACAAGACATGTAATGTGCTATTGTATATAGTAGGTTAAGTATTTATTGTTAGATTAAGTTAGATTAAGTTTAGACTTAGTTAGTTTTAAGTATTTTAAGTAAGTAAGTAATGCCTTCTGGCGCTTTTAGTGCAAGCGCAGTCTTTTAAATAGTTCAGTTGAATACAAATAATTGTGAAGATATATGTATTAAAATTAATACAAGTAAAGTAATAATTTACACAGAAGGTCGGGTAGGCCAAACAATTGTAATAGCCACCCATTGAAATAAAGTTAAGTTAGTTAAGCTTAATATCTAAGCTAGAAAGTAATTAATAATGTATTAGAAGTAAGTCACTATGGTAAATAAAAAACTTAAACTTAAACTGCTAGGTGTTAGGGCTTATGATGTGTATGGATAAGCTTCATCAATATATTCGAAAGTCGGAGATCATTGCCTATTAGAAATGCATCGGTTTCTACTACTTTGCCGGATTTTTAACATACGAGACCAGATGTGGAAAATTAAGAACAGCGCAAGTAGCTGGAAACGGAAATTGTTGATTTGATGTTTACTGAGTAAAAGATGCGTCAGTTCATTATCGCGAATCACATCAAGAAGAAGGTTCGAGTGGGAAAAGTAGTCTCTTTTCGACCAATCAGGGCCACTACCACGTCTCCATAGAAGTACCCCACTAAACGCGTTCGTTTCCCATAATGGTGCCATTTAGACATAACTTGTAGTGTACATATGTACCTTGAATATACCTGACCTTTCAATTCGATGGGATGCTGACATTTTGCATGTAGGGAGTAAGAGGCAACTTTAACTCTAACTGATAGTCGGATTTCCACCAAACTTGCAGCATATTGCTGCTAAATTTTACGGATCTAGGATGAACTTATGGGGGTTGACAGTAAATTTTCAAAATATGACAGCACACTATCATTAACTTTATTTGAGCAGATATAATAGCGAAAGATATTTTAAGGCAAAGATACAATACCCACGAGCCACCATAATTTTTTCAGATTTCTGATTGGCTGGTTTCTGAGAATGGGTCTTTAAAGTAATTGACCCCTTTCGGACTCTCGTACTCCTCCCCTTTGTAACCAACATCAAAACTAATATAATAATGCTCCGGAAAGTACTAATCAAGACCTTTCAGTGATACCCAACATGACTACAATCGATGAAAAAAAATGTGCACTCAATTTTTAGGTGTATGTGGACTCACCCCTTAAGTTCAACGTGCAGCCATATAATTCAACGCATGTATTTGAATTCATAGTTCCAATCTTTCTACCTAATTCCATTACTTAGGTGTAACCGATTCCAGGAGAAATGTGCGTGACGTACAGACAGACAAACAATGAATCGATTATACTAAAGTTTTGTTTTCAACTGTGTATACCACCCGAGCTATGCACCGATATGAATATCATTTCCTCCCTATAAGCCAGCGTAATTTATTCTAGTTCCATACTTCCTCGCTTTAAAATCTTGTTTTTCTCATCCCATTTGGATTAGTAGAAGTGTAAAAGGTTAGAATAAAGTTAATATTTTGAGATCTAGCGTACTTAGTACATATTCTGTAATTGGATTCTTTTCTCACTAATAAAACCATAATTAAAAACAACTCACAGCTCCGTCTGGGTAATCGACAGTGTAGGTAACTACATAGTCCTTATTGCACCACCAAAGAAAGTGCTATCGGAACTACTTCCGTATGAGCTCATTTTACAGATTTTTCATTTTCAGGGTTTTCCAAGAAAACAAAACCTAGAATCGGCTTACTCTCTGTGTGCCTGTCCAGCTGACTCTCATTCCCACTTTTCCCGAAAAGTTAAAACCCGCTGCTGGCATGAACTGGTCTACAAGGTAAACGGGGATCCGTGGAGCTTGGTTACAGACTGGCCACCCAAAAAATTAGAACTCTGCAAAAACCATGTTCACTGAATGACGAACAGTTGGACCGCATTGTAAGAACATGATTTCTTATATATTAAGTTCGGGTTGCTTACAACAGCGCAAAAGCCCCGAGCGAAAAATTTGGAAAAGGCAATCCTGTCTGTAAAAAATAAGAATCTGCCAGAACCGACCGATAAACTAGCAGAGATAGATAAGCTAGTGTTCCACCACTGGCCAGACCTACTGCTCGGCCCATTCAATGCTTACATGAAGGGGGCATGATGAAGGAGTTGATTCTGGCGCTAATCAGCATAGGCGACCCTGAACTTCCATCCGCATACCGCCCACTCTCTCCGATTGACACGGCCAGGAAAATGATCGAAAAATTCATCAAGTTTCGGACGGCTCGGCGATTTAAACTCCAATCAGTTCTATTTTAGAGCAGGGAAATCCATTCCGAAAATTAGCTACGAAATCAAGCTGAAAAATTTATCACATATACTAGAGATATCAGTAAACATATGGTGAAAAAATCACGTTTCTATCTTTATCCAGTCCTTCAAAATAATTTTTCAAAAAAGGGCAAAAAAAACGGCCTTCACACGGGATGACCCCCTTAAGCAGGTACTGCAAGACGAAGCAATGTGGTTGTCCGGAAAGAGACAATTACTTCAAGGTGCCATTTTCATAAACCACTTAACCGAAAAAGCTAAGAAAAAAATATGGTGGTCCATATACATCGAAATATCTTACGTTACGAAATTTGCTCCAAGAGAGTTAATGATAGAATATTAATATATTTTGAACCTTTTCTGCAAACCTCCTTTAATTCTTCCTAGATCCGTAAAATTGGACTAATATGAATTTCAGCATGAAACATCCTACCAAGAAGTCGCACCTCCTTTGTAGTGCATAATTTATTCTCCCTGTTACCCTTCGAGTCGAAATGCACTTTTCTAAATGTGTGATGTTGCAACGATTTCATAACATACAACCGCACAGATATATAAAATTTCCATTGATACTCTTCCGTTTGATGTAATGAGCAAACTTTGCATAATACAGAAGCGAATAAACGGTGATTTAGTGATTTAGTATTAATTTGTATGTATCATAAATCAAAATTTCATGACATATGAATATATGTATTTAGCTTTGCGAGATAAAACGTAAACATACATATGTAACCTATATTACCTGATACTGTTGTTTCAAATCCAATTGTAGCGAAGATGTGTAGTTGAAGTAGATCATTTGAAGATGCATTTTGTAAGGACTCGTCGCATTCATTAAGTTTCCACTAGTTGCCCGCGGGATATTTGATGATAATGATATATAGAAAGGTTCACTGACATCTGAGCAAAGCTCGCCTGATGAAAACCAGAAATTATTCCCCCAAATAAACGAACGCGGCATGTTTCCAAACGCATCTATCACTGAAAATTCGTAAGATGTAACAGATTTATTTAATTTCAAGATGAGGTTAGGCGGTAGTGTAGATGCGAGTAATTCATCTCTTCAAACATCTAAGGAGGGAAATTTTCTCGTGAATCCAAATCTCGCGGTGGCCGAAAATTCTGTTTATAGAGGTTGCTGGCAGAAATGAACGAACGTTCATTAAATGTTTCATGCATTTTATAAAGTGCCTACATTTGTAATTCCCTGATGATGTTTTAAAATATATAAGTAGTCCTCATATTTATAATGAGTAACTTCTCAAATCGACTGGGAACTTGATACACTTTCTTGCTCAAAAACCCGTGGAAATGTTCCTGGCGGACTCGAAAAAAGAACAGACTTAATTAAGCATAATCTTCATGAGGAAAACAATGATAATGGGAACCTTTACAAGTCAATATGTTTTAAAAGTATTTTAAAATGTTGATCACCCCACGTCTACTATCAAATATACATTGTGGAAATCTAGAAAAGGCAGGAAATGCTCATTAGGAACATTCCCCTAGCAAAAAACAAACAGTAATAAGACTAGTAAAAATGTAACTGAAGTTGAGGAAAAATGCAAAATAAAGCGTTATCCGAAGCAAGTCGAAAACCGAAAGCGAAGCACTTGACATTTGAAATGTTCTGTAGATTCCTTATGTAAAGAACTTTAAATAAGATTCCAGTTGACAGAGTTGACAAAACAAGTCGGAATTCCGGAACCCTGATGCTACGGGATAAAGGTCTTGCATCTTACATGGGAAACTTTCTACGCATATTCTCCAATTCGTACATATCAAAGAATTCAAAATATTCCTTTATATATTTCCAAACTTCAAAAGAGTCATACAAGACAAATATTTTACTCATCCTAAACAAACATTTCCTATTACTCCGCACTGATGTATACATATATGTGTGCGCATCTAAATTTTTCCTCTGTACAAAAGCATATATAAGTTAACATCAATCCAGTCAAATTCAAAAATCGAGAAATATAAAGTTGCACAGGCAAAGTCCAAATTCAATTCATTTCACACTTGCAACCTTGTAACCTGTCGTACTTTCCGTGGGAACGAACTTAGGTAATCTAATTACGCTCCAATCCCGTCAGACGCCACCGCACTCACATGGATTGGGCACGTGATCAGAAGTAGCTTCTTCTTTAAGTAAACCACTAGATAGTGTTGGGCATATTTGTATTCGTCAATACGAATACGAATAAATTCGTACGATGATTTCCTATGAATATGAATACAAACACGAATGCATTGGTATTCGAAAAGGTGAATACCTCAGTATTTACACAAGTGAATGCGAATACAGCTACATTCTCACTTCCGAAAGTGAATACAAAAGTATTCGTATTTACGAGTAAGAATACGAATTCTGCTGGAATTTCTTATCTTATAATATTCCTCTGAATTGGGAACGTATTACGCCTAACATTAAACTATGGGGATTAACATGACTTGGACACATTTGGATATGAGATGACTTGTCTCATTCAAGGCAATGGTCAGGACTTCTATCAATCGGTTTATCAATTTTCTCTGATTCTTAATAAAATTTCCTGTATGGACATGAGCTTAGAGGCAACCAATGATCTGGTCCGCGCACACAAGGAAAAGCCTTACCTAAGTTGTTGAGCATGAGAGAACGAGGAGATCTGCCCCCGCACTTCATTTATGTCTCAAACTAGAAAATGGGAATTATCGCTCCCAATACGGCAATATCTAAAACACGCACCGAACTCCCACCCAAAATCCACCCCATTACTACCAAGGTAGACTCCATTTCAGCAGACACCCATCCCCGCACCACGATGCACGTTTTTCCCGGAGCCAATGAAACGGCAACAACTACAGCCTCAACCTAAACCTTAGCAAATACAACTTTATCTTTTCCAACCCCCTTGAAACCAGCTTCCACCCAAACCACAACCAAGACCAATGCCAATGAGTGTAGATCATTCCATCAGGTCGCAAAATAGACCACAACAGTCTGCCGCCCTTGAACGTCCTACAGCCATGCAGGGCTAGATAGGTAGGTATCATTGGTCACTCGGAGGAGCCCAATTAGCGCTTTGGTACGCCGTTTTGATGCCACAAACTGCTAAGACCGTGATTGTTGTTATTGGAGCAGGGAGGCAGAGTCCAGCCGGCTCGGATTTTCAGAGCCAGCCCGTAGCATACACGAAGGAAAGCAGCTCTCCGACCCTCCAGCTAGAAATTTCTCTGAGGTCCCCGAAGAATGGTTTACCCAGTGTTCGCAACCTGACTCTAGCCAGAGCTGGGCAATCACAGAGAAAGTCCATGAGGGTTTCCCTTCCTTCTCCGCAGCTTCGGCAATGCGAGTTGTAGGGTATGCCGAGCTTAGCGGCATGGTCCCCTATGGGCCAGTGCCCCGTGCAGACCGCCGTAATCTTGAATACATTTGCACGCGTCTGGCACAGAAGCTCTCGTGATCGGGCTATGTTATAAGCGGGCCAAATTCTCCTTGACTTGGCACAGCTTGTAAGCCTTCACCATCTCAGACCCGTGGCTGCAAGGTAGTGCGAATAGACTCCGCCCCCGACAGCCGCCAGCGGAACACCGACTGTGATCGCCGAGGGACTACCAAGAGCAGAGTCTTACCTCACCAATCCGTCAGCCCGCTCATTCCTCTCTATGTTCCTATGCCCGGGAACCCAGAAGAGAGTGACCTTGAGCGTGCCGCCCAGATGGTTGAACGCGTCTCTGCACTGCCCCACCAGCCGGGAAGATGTTGTCGTTGAGTACAAGGTCAGGTCAGAATGGCTATGTTACGCTTGGGGCTCGAATCACGCTCCAGCCATCGACAGACTTCCGCCAGTACTTCCGCCTGGAATACACTGGCGAAACCTGGGAGACCATACGACTTGGATACAATAGGTGTATTCGAGAAAACCCCCGCGCCGGCTCCATAGGCCATCTTTAATCCGTCCATAAAAAATACTGTGTCATAGTCTTGCAACACGCCGCCGGTCTTCCACTTTGCCCTAGTTGGAAGGTCCACAGCAAAGTTTCTCGTGAAGTTCAGCTTGCGTGTGGCATAGTCCGTGGGGGATGCGCAGATTTCCCGAGGTATTTCATCTAGAATGTTGCTGTGGCCATAGGACTTCGCTGTCCAACATCCGGACTCACGGTTTGTGTAAAACAAAACTTTATTAAAATCGGTTTACTGTCTGTCTATCTGTCTGCCCGTCTGTCTGTCTGTCTGCCTGTTTGTCCGTCACACGCATTTTTCACGGAGATGGTTATAGCGATTGACTCCAAATTTGGTAGAATGGTGGAAACTGTGAACGCACACGGATGCAGTGAATTACATCCTTTTATGAAATTTTGCAGTGATGTAGGCTATAATATAGAGCATGATGTCATCAAGTTCGGTGGAAATCACACTATTACTATGATAGCAAAATTATAATACGTCAAAGTTGTTACTTCTTTGAAAATTTAAGATTAGCGTATTGTGAATGTCAATATCACCCGAAAGTGGATACTCTCACATAATATATACATATATTACGTGCTACATACTAAGAAATACGCAGAACCTTTCGTACCTGAAGCGTCTAGCTTCCGGTTTCCTGACTTGTTTAGATTAACTAGCTCTTCGCTTCCTTCCTTCGAGTATCGAATGAAGAGCAGGAAATTGCTGAAATTCCTTGTCGATACTGGATCTAACAAAAATTACATCCAACCTAAATCCCTAACAATAGTTCATTTTTTGCAAATTCTGTAGGTGGTAACATAAAATAACACACCATGCGATCGTCAACCTTTTTGGGCCCTCCGTACCCAGCTTGAAGTTTTTCCAAACCTGAAATCATTCCATGGCATTTTAGGTAACGACAGCCTAAAAGAACTAGACGCAACGATTTATACGGCCAAAAACTATTTTACCCTCCTTAATAATCTCTGCAATTTTACCGTCCTGAATAATCTCCGTGAATAATATCTGAATCCGAACTAACCATTTGTCCCACTAATAAACCGAAAAACTACTTTCAGTATTGACAAGACATAAAAGTCTATTCTGTAAACCGGACGAGTAGCTACATTCGCGACAGCTGATGGCATACCGTCTAAATCACCATGCAATGCACCTGTCTGGGTAGTGGGATTGAAACCATCTGACATGGAGAAAACGGCATTCTCCGTAAATAATGGCAAATACGAGTTCACTCGCCTCCCCTTTGGACTTATGAATGCCCCCGCCACGTTCCATACTTGATGATATTTTGAGAGAGCAAATCGGTATTAGATGTCCAGTTTATATCGACGATATAATTATCTATGGCACAGACGAGGAAACCCACCTGATCAATCTCGATCTCGTTTTCAGCATCCTCGAAAAAGCGGTTGAGTTCCCTGGTTTCATCATTTCAGAACACGGCATTAAAACTAATCCACATAAGGTTCAAGCCGTACTAAACTACCCTCCTCCAACAACCCATAGGAAACTTTAGTCGTTTTTAGGCCTATCGGGATGTTACTGACGCTTTATACTCGATTACGCCAAATTTGCGCTTCTTCGCATTTACGAGGTTTGATAAGGACTTTGAGCTAACCACGGGCGCATTCCAATGTTCATTAGGCGCAGTTCTGGCACAGGATAGAACGCCAATAATGTTCCTCTCGGGGAACCTCAACAAAGCCGAGGCCAACTATGTCGCTAACGAGAAAGAACGGCCACGCTGCTCCCAGAGCAGAGGTGAGGCAGCGTCTGACGAGTTGCCTCTGCCCTGGACGAAACCGTTTGTCGATACATTTTTTAAATGCTTGGGTGCCCCCAAACGAGGAATCCGTGGGCTAAAAGGACGTGAGAGTAAATTGCTCTCCATTTGGGCCGGTCCAACATGAAGTGGATGTGGACTTAGGATCCCTCACTTATCCTAAACAACGAGAAAGAACTATTAGCGATAATATGGACCCTCAAATCTTTGAGAAATTTCCTGTTCAGACCAAGGAAACTGAGGATCTATAACGATCATAAACCCTTAACTTATGCGCTCAGTAATAAAAATTCAAATAAAAAATATGAAAAACTATACTCGAAGAGCCGAAGCCGGTAAAATCAAATAACGTTGATAGCTCTTCTCAATTCTAATTTCCTCTGTAGGCACTCCGTTCAATGTGTTTAGAAATCAAATCCTCCTTAAAACAGGATACCAACTCGAAAAACCTTTCCCAAATTACTGGAAGTATATCTTCATAGAACCTTCTTACACCCGCGTAAAATTAATTGGCATTTTCAAACGGTACCTGAGCCCCAATCTGATTAATGGAATAAAGATAGAGGAAAACGTCATGGGGTTAATTCAGGAAATTTATCCTCTACATTTCAACAATTACAAAATTAGGTTTAAACAAAAAGAATTACAGAACGCGAGATGGAGCAAGAAAACCTGATACTAACCACCCATAAAAGACCGCACAGGAACGCGAAAGGAAACAAACTCCAAACCCTTCAAAGGTACAATTTCCCAAAATGAGCTCAAAAATCAAACTAATCGTCAAATAGTACTCCACCTGAAAGGAAAATAATTACGAACGCTATTTTAGTAATTCCATCCTTAAACGAGCTCCTATTTGTGAATTCTCAGGTCACATTTTGCACAAAGACGTCTTCCATAAGGAAGAGCACTATATATTAACGGTTATAAACAAATTTTCAAAATTTTCCCAAGCCAGATCACTCAGTTACTTCAGAGCAATTGAAGAAGTAAGAATTTGCAAAGAAGCGACTTATTATAACTGGGTATGATCAGGCTCTATGTTATAGCCTACACTAGAGGATTTTGCAGTCAATTACTAAAAATTATAGTAATATACTATTATTAACTTTATTTGAAAGGATATCGGTATGGAGGGTATTTCGGGGCTTAGACACAATATAGTACCAGCCTGCTCATCTTTTCCCACTTTCCGGTTCAGTAGTTTCTGAGAATGGGTCCGTTGAAGAGATGATCATTTTCGATCCCCACACTCCCGACCTTTCCAACAAATGCCAAAACTAAGACCAGCTTCGGAAAGTAAGGAAAAAGATAAGCTTTCTTCGAATACTCCTGCAGCCATGGAGGAGCCGGGCTGCCTTGAGGGCGAACGAGATTTCAACAGCGAATCTGTCCGTATTGATGACATAGAAAACCATCAAGAGACAGTAACAGCAGTGGAAATGTCCCAGACTAGGGTGCGGCAATGATAACTCACTGTATGCGTGATCGTCCACAGTTCTCACCTCTCCCGCAAATTTGGTGTCAATCGCTATAACCGTCTCCGAGAAAAATACGTGTTGCAGACGAACAGACAGACAGGCGGACAGGCAGACATAGGCGATAACAAAGCTCCGGGTTTGGCTGGCATGCGGAATAGGGCCCTTACCGTGAAATCCAGACCGGACATGTTCGCTGAGTTGTTCGAAGCGTGCATGTACAAGAGATATTCCTTGCATCATGGTAGCGACAAAAGTTGGTGCTACTGCTGGCTAAGGCTGGCAAACCTCTCGGTGAGCCAACCTCCAACAGACCTATTGGTCTGGTGGACACTGTAGGGAAAATGCTAGAGCGAGTAATCTATAATAGGTTACTCCCGGTTGTTCAGAGCCAGGGAGATCTCTCAGATCGACAGTATGGGTTCCGTAAAGCCAGATTAACCATTGATGCCATCGAAATGGTCAATTCGTCCAATTGGAACCCAATACGGAAATCTCTGGGGAAGATTGCCATTCCTACTTATCTTGCAGCTATTGTCAACAGCTATTTACAAGAAGGGAGGCTTTGGTATGACACTAATGACGAACCCCTGGAGTACGTTGGTACGTTGTCTCTGCGGGTGTCCGACAGGACTCTGTACTGGGGCCACTGCTGTGGAACATCATGTACAACGATGTAGTTAACCTTCCCCTTCCGTAGGAAGCCACGGTGGTGGACTACGCCGACGATATAGCACTGGTTGCGGTCGCAAAGCACCTCGAAGATACTAAGTTATATTTATGCGAAGCAATCAGTGCTGTTAAGGGTTTAAGGGGTATTCAAATTGGGAATTATATCATCACTTCTAAACCTGCCATCAAATACTTGGGAATATTGATAGACGAGAAGCTCAGCTATAAGCAACATGTGCAGTATGCTTATGACAAAGCATCCATTGCAAGGATGATGCCAAACGTGAGACGGCCACGACATGCTTCCAGGTCCCTTATAGCTAGAGTATTCAATTCGATCCTGCTCTATGCAGCTCCAGTTTGGGGAAAGGCACTGTAGGTTACATTTAACGCTAACAGATTGTGTTCAGGGTGTGCTCGGCATTCAGGACTGTCTCAGAGGATGCAAAATTCATCATCGCTGGAATGATACCATTGACATCTTGGCAGATGAGATGGCGAATATATACAATGCGAAGTGCAATCTCTCCCTTATCGCAGACGAAGAACGCCGAAAGTGAAAGACCTCTAAATAGATGGCAAGAGCGTTGGGAATGCTCGGGAAAGGGTCGGTGGACACACAGGCTCATCCGTACCATCAAGGAGTGGTTGTAGAGACGGCACAGTGACATGAATTATAATCTTACCCAGTTTCTCACGGGACATGGAGGATATCGACTCTCCGCCCCTAGATGTAAGACCGTATAGTGGTTCCACGGTGCTTAGGGGAGTCGGGGGTAATTTTAGTGGGTAAGAATCCCACATGCTGGCGTGCCCAGGACAGTGACTTTTGAAGATTTCCACCTCCTCAAAAAAAACAGCCTGACAGTAAACTGATTTTAATAGGGTTTCGTTTTACACAAAACCTCAAAAATCCTTCTGCAGGCATGGAAGAGCCGGGTTTCCTTGAGGGCGAGCAAGATTTCGACAGCGGACCTGTCCGTATGGAGGACATAGAAAACCATCAAGCGGATGGTACGAGAAGCAGTAACATCGGTGACGGTGGAAATGTCCCAGACGAGGGTGCGGCAATGAGATCCCTGCAGAGGGAAAGCTGGGTGAGTTGAAAATTGAAAAACTAAAACGCAGAAAAAAAATGCTAACTGATGAAAAGAATAACACAAGGGGGAGGGAAAAATTTAAACAAGTCGGGAAACCGAAAGCTAGGACGCTTCAGGTATGACACGTAATATATGCATATATTATGTGAGATTATCCACTTTCGGGTTATATATACCCATATATGCTTTCATACAGAAGACTGGAATAGTGGATTCAAAGCCAAACAAAACCTTAGAGGACTTAGAGAGTCGCCTTGGAAAATGCCAAGGCGACCTCACATGAACGCATAAGGTATGGGAGCCACGCTGCTTCTACATTGCATTGGCTGGGTTCGCTCGAAACACTTCTACAGAAGTCTTCTGCCTGATCCAGATTCGACGTTACTTTCACGACTTCAGAACAAGGTGTTGTCTGACCTTCGCTGAAAGCTCTTTTGATACTTACATCGACTGGCACATCATTGGAGAGATTTTAGTTTCCAATAATGTTGGCAACGCATCTGTGCACCCTTGGTGATGGATTTCCAAGAAGTGCTTGCGTGACACGACCAATTTCCTTTCCCCACTTTTCTTCTGTTGAAATACCCAGAACGGTAAAGTCCTCTTGCGCATACCTCTATTATTCGCTCTAAGATGTTTATTATTGTGACGAATAACCGTGAACCTCTATAGCGGTAATTTCGCCAAATGGTCAGCCAAAATTCTATCAGCGGCAGCAGCGATGTTAGTAGTTGCCGAGGTATACTATAGTTTTGGGTCTTTAGCCTAGTGTCTGGGAGAATCTCAATATATTCGGTGAATGGACGCCTCATGTAGTCGGTGTCTGTACCCTGATGGATTCCGTTCCAAATCCGTGACACCGTAATAGGCGTGGACAATAAATTCATTGAGTTGATTCGTCCAAACCGCCTAGGTCTTCCGTCCCTGGTGGCGGCATAACCGCCAAAATTTGGAAATATTTTGAAGGGAGCCTGAGCAACCCTCGGGTTCACCAAGCCAGGTAAGCGGTACATCAACAGAGATACCTGCCTTTTGAATGACAACGTTGAACTGAAGATCCGTGAAATGAAACGCCTCTACCACAAGTTTCTCGACGATAAAATGCCTGCTAATTGACAAATTTATAAGAATGCCTACCGTGAAGCAAAGAAAGCGGTCGCTGTCACCCGAGCGAACCATTTCAAAAATCTTTACGGTAAACTGGATACTCGGGATGGAGATGGAAAGATCTGTATCGATTTGCTAAAAGCCGTAATGAACGCACGCAGGATATTGAACACTTCTGTTGCGTTAATGACAAGAACGGTACTTTGCTTACCAACCATCGAGCCGCAACGGATAGATGGCGAGAATACTTCAAGCAGATTTCAACTGAAGAATTTGCACTTCCACAATCATTGCCGACATTTGGAGCAGTTACACCTGTCAGTGCAACTGGTGCTCAGAGGTGGCGGTGAGGAAGATGGGGCGGGAACCCTATCGGCCAAACCAAAACCAAGTGGCCGAGGAGAACCTCCATAGTGGTGGCACCCGGAAACGCTATACTCACTTTGGTTTGCCGGCCGTGATGCAGTAGGCGAATGCTCCAAAGGCCTAATCAGGGCGATCAGACCCCATGGACTCAGATACTTCGCATGAACTTCTGTTGTATGTGAGGACAGCTCGGTTATTTGCGGTTGGCCCCCCTAATGGGAGTCTCATGGTGGTTGTGGTTGTGCTCAAGCGAGAAGAGACCTTCGGCCCTCGATGTGGTGTTGCGTATCAACACGGGTGCCGTACTCCGTAGTTCGGTAGAGATTTAGGTAATTCTTACATCCACCAGTATGAATGCTAAGCCATGCACTTGGTATTGACTGGTACCGTTGTTGCTTGTCTCAGCGGGGCTCTGATTGTGGTCACAAAATCAATCCGTGTCTGAAGAGGACCGTAGGATTAAGTCTCACGACTGGTACCTACGTTAAAGACCATGGACGTAACTGTTAGTGCAACTGAAGTCGAGGAGGCAATAAAACAAATGAAGTCGGGGAAAGCCACAGAACCTGATGGCATCACATCTGAGCTCTAGAAAGCGAAGAGATGGGACCCAACACTGTGGCTCAGTGAATTCTTTAACCGGGTTATTCAGGAAGGAAGAACACCATTTGACTGGCAAGAAAGTACCACTGTTCCAATATGGAAAAAGAAAGGTAGTCCAGCAGGATGTTCAAATTACCGTCCGATCCGGTTACTTTCCCATACCATGAAGATTTTTGAACGCATTCTTAACAACTGTATTCACGAAATCATTGAAATAACGCAACCCGGATGAAGTGGCGTTCAACAACTGGTGTTCTTTGTGATCGACGTATCAACGAACGTCTCAAATCTAAAATTTACGGCAATGTCGTCCGTCCAGTCGCTCTCTATGGTTCTGAGTGTTGGCCGACTATAAAAGACAATGAACGGCGTCTTGCGGTAATGGAGACGAAGTGCTACGTTGGACTAGTAGCGTCACACGTTTCGATCACATCCGAAATGAGGATATCCGCGAAAATTGCGAGAGAGACGTCTTCGATGGTATGGTCACGAAATTCGTGCCAACAAAAATTCACTTGCTAAGATTGGTCTGAACGTCGAAGTCGATGGTAAACGACCGAAACGCAAACCTAAACAACGGTGGCTTGATACGCTAGATGGGGATTTGAAAGCCTCGAGATTGCACCCAGATCAGGCATTCGATAGAGCCAAATGGTGAAGCCGATCACGACGAGCCGACCCCGCTTGTAAACGGGACAAAGACTGAAGAAAAAGAAGCAGAAAGGAGATTATGTGAGAATATCCGCTGACCTTCTATATACGATTTCCATGAAACTTGGTATGCTCTATATTATAACATACATAGCTACAAAATTTCGTAATTCTGTGTTTGACAGCCAATTACTAAAATTATAGTAATATACTATTATTAACTTTATTTGAACAGATATCGTTACGTAGGGTGGGTATTTCGGAACCTAGACATCATATAGTGATAGCCTTCTGTTTTTTTAGATTTTTCGGCTGGGTAGTTTCTGAGAATGGGTCCGTTAAAAAAACGATCACTTGTGACCCCCCGCACTCCCTACCTTTCCAACAAATGTCAAAACTAAGCCCGGCTTCGAAAAGTGCTAACCGAGACCTTTCATTTGATAGCCCACATGACTACATTTGGTGACGAAAAAATTTACACCTCCCTTTCCATCCATGGACCCGCCCCCTTAATTTCGATGTAGAAGGATGTAATTCACTGCATGCGTCTGGGTTCACAGTACCTGTTTACTGAATTTGGGCTAATTGCTATAACCGTTTCCGAAAAATATGCGTGTGACAGACAGATAGAGGAACAGTAAACCGATTTTAGTAAGGTTTTGTTTGCATATAATGAAACATTTGTTATTACTTTCATATTTCTTTATTTGTTTTTGATCTTTTCCCGGCAAGTTATCGTAAAATTAGATGTTTGTTTCTTACATCAATTTTAGTCTGTTATCAAAAAATTTTTATAGCCCACAGTGCCATTAGATTTAAGTTATTTTTGTTAGTTTAAAAAATTGTTTTTTTTTTGTTCATTTTTCCAATCTTTATACTATTGTTATCTATTTCTTGAAAATAAAATAATTTTAAAACCTTAAAAACCTTAAGCTTCCAATTTGATTTTCGGTTGTATTTGTTTGAATAGAGTGTATTGAATATTAGAGTTTTCTGCATGTTGTAAGTTTGCAAATGCATGTGATCTAAAGTTAAAAATAGTGTTGAGTAGGTTTCGAATTGAAAGTGATGTCTTTATTGAATCAATGGAAGGCGAAGCTATTCATATTGGTGTAATTGGTGGTCTGTTATCTTTTATGAATTCTTTTGGACCAATTATAAGGCATTGTTATATCGCATGTATGTTGTTGTCTTTTATATAATTTTAATACAAACCAGTTACCACATTAAAACTACTTAGCATATTTATTTCATTTATTTATTTATTTATTTACTAATTTATTTATTTTGCATATGGTCTTGCCTCAACTCATTCTCAACCCTCGCCATGGCCCTAGTGAAAAACCACTACTACGGAAGTTTAGTTGGCAAAGCGAATGTGTTTCCGGGTTCGGATCTAAACTGCAGTGTACATTAGAAGAGTGTTTTTGGAAGAAGATGGACTAGAATGGATCACACTGGCGGTTCCACGAAAACTGCAGGAGGGTAGCCTATACGCTGCGCTGCGAATGACTGCAAAATACTTCACCTATTAAGGGTGAAGAAGGATCAGTAAACGGAAATGCTTAAAAAACATTATGGAGAACCATCGATAAAAGGGTAAAATGGCACGATTTTTAAACATTATTTTCCGCCGTATCATCGTTGCTGTCGTATGCAATGATGACAGTGGGATTTGTATCGTGATTTGACATCGGATACCAAAGGACTCAGCTGTGAATGAGTACCTGAGTCAAATGTGGGTAATAATCTCGGGCGAGCGCAATACTGATCACATTACCTCCTATAGTGCACTGTACTCCTGCAGTGTACCGTTATGGTCTTGAATGAAGTGCTCTAACACACTTCAAGGCCCTGATCCCGTTGGATTATTGCGCCAACGATTAATTATTATTATTTTCCGAATTGCCACAATCTCGTCAGATGCCGGATTTTACCTAATACTAGCACTAAGTGCCAAGCATTTAGGCTCGAACGATCCTACCTTCTTAAAAGATAAAGGGGCGCTAGTGGTGGTGGCTGGCGGTAGGTCATTGGGAGAATCCGTCGAGAAATCCCCGAAACATCGAGAACGTATACGGGATGGTGTATTTCTGCATGTTTTGGACCAGACTATGTGAGAGTCACAGAACACCAAGGGAAGTTGTGAGAAATTTAGGTACAATACCTGTAGCTCACAATATTACGGAAACTACAACCACCTGCTCGAGACGCCAAATTTCTTTGATTGCCCGAGCCAGTGGCACATAATTCAACTTCTTCTCATGTATTTCCGTTCAATGTTGCTATTTTGGGGGATAGCAATATCAATAATATGCGCAGAGTAACCTGTCTTGTCAACTAACAGCGCGTCAGACTTGTTGTGTGGAATGGCGATCAGTTAGAACTTGCCGGTACCAATACAGGCTGTAAGCAAAATTATCAAGTACTGTTTGCTACTCACATCGGTAAAACGGACATGTGCCCATGCTTGTATGCATGGTTTTGATCTATCACCCTACATACAGCATTATGCCTGTTCGTGTATTGCACCGGTGCGATAACAGTGCAGCCAAAAATTAGAAGGTCCAACGTCTCTAACGCCGAACCACACATTCTACAATGGTCGCTCTTCACCCGCTCGTTCATTATCAGCTTTTATAAGCTAGAGTTGCGACCACGCGGTCCTAAATGACAGACATGAATCCTTCCGTTGTTCGACAAATGCAAATCGACAAATGGTTGGGAATTCACGTGTTTACCGGGCATTGCCTTCAACTTCCATTCATTGATCCGCTCCTGGTCTGACTTCACCTCACTCAAAGGATTGAAAGATCGATTCTTCAAAGTAAGTGGAATCAGTAAGCATCCTGCCTTACAAGCAGCTGTATGCAAGGGACGCGCCTGCTCCTTGCAGTAAAAATAGGCGCGTAGCTTATCGATAATATTGTCCCGCCACCTCAACAAGGCCCTTACCCCCTATGTCACGAGGCAGGTTCATCCGTTCCAAGGCAGAGTTTGGATGATGCATTTGGAATTTAGACATAGTAGCTGAGCGACAAGATGCAATCTCATCACTGATTTGAGATAGAATTCTCCATTTCCGAGAATTCTATACAGACTCTTTGGAATTTGAGTAAAACGAGGCATACGGACAACATATAAAGCGAAATTCAAAGGCAAAAGGAAACAAGTCGGGAAACCGGAAGCTTGACGTTTCAGGTATAAAAGTTTTGTGAGTATAACGTAGTTCTTCCTTGGCTTATAGCATTCACCCGAGATATTGAAATCGCTCAGTTCTGGGCAAGTTACTGCAATTGCCAGAACTGAGCAATTTAAATATTTCGATGGGCAGGTTACTGCCATTGCCAGAACTGAGCGATTTAAATATCTCGAGGGGCAGGTTACCGCCATTGCGAGAACTCAGCGATTTAAATATCTCAAAGGGCAGGTTACTGCCATTGCCAGAACTGAGCGATTTAAATATGTCGAGTCAATGCTATCTGCCAATGGAGAACAGCGTAATGAAATTGTTTCACACATTAACGCAACCTGGATGAAGTGGCATTCCCCAACTGGTGTTCTTTGTGATCGACGTATCAGCGCACATCCCAAATTTAAAATTTACTGCAATGTCGTCCGTCTGCCGCTCTCTATAGTTCTGAGTGTTGACGACTCTAACGGACAATGAACGGCGTCTTGCGGTAATGGGGACGAAGATGTTGCATTGCACTGGTGGCGTGACACGTTTTGATCACGTCTGAAATGAGAATATCCGCGATCGATTTGGGTTTGCACCGATCGTGGAAAAACTGCGAGTAAGGCGTTTTCGATGGTGTGGTCACGTAATTCACGCTAACGAGAATTCAACATCCAGTATTGGTCAGAACATCGAAGTCAATGGTAAGCAACCAAAAAGCCGGCCAAAACAATGGTCGCATGATACACTGGATGGCGATTTGAAGGTCTCGCGATTACATCCTGATCAGGCATTTGATAAAATAAAATGATGAAACCGATCACAATGAGCCGACCCCGCTTGTGAACTGAAGGCTGAAGAAAAAGAAGAAGATGTGAGGAGCGATGAGCCTCACAGTTGCGTGTCACATAGTTAAAAATTCTATTGGCCTTTATTTTGTAAAACAAAATTTTTATTAAAATCGGTTCAATGTTTGTTTGTCTGGCTGTCTGTCCCTCTGTCTGTCTATCTGTCTGTCTGTCACAGGGACTTTTCTCAGAAACGGCTATACCGAGCCATTCTCAGAAACTACACAACCGAAAAATCTGAAAAAAATCACGAAGCTGCCTCTATACGGTGCCCAGGCCTCAAAATACTCTCCATATCAATATCTGTTCAAATTAAGTTAATAATAGTATATTACCATATTTTTGGAAAAATTGAGTGAAACCCCCCTTAAGTTCATCTCAGAGTTGTAAAAGTTGGTAGTAGTATGAAAGCATATTATCTCCAAGTTTGATTAAAATCATACTATTAGTAACAAAGTTGCAGTATTTCAAAGTTGTCTTTACCGTGTAAATTTACAGCCCGAAGTACTAAATCTGACATGCTAAATGTTTTTTCTTAATGGGCTACATACAAATGAGATAGTTCTACACTCAAATATACTCACACAAGAAGTAAACAAAACCTTTCATACCTGAAGCGCCCAGCTTCCAGTTTCCCGACTTGTTTAGAAAGTAATTTAAATAAATCATTTGATGGAAAGCACTGTATTGAAATAGTCAACCTCCTACGCTTCACACTCTGAGTTTAATATTATTAGCAAATGCCAAGAATTTAAGCAACATCAAATATAAACAAGTCGGGAAACCGGAAGCTAGACCCTTCAGGTATGAAAGGTTTTGTGTATTTCTTTTATAAAGAGATTTGGGTGTGCATTTGTCCCATTAGCATGTAGCACGTAAAATATGCATATATTATGTGAAAATAGCCACTTTCAAGTGCTATTGACATTCATAGTCTTGAGAGAGGAGGGATAGATTTGACCTAGTATAACTTTGTTAGTAAAAGTGCGATTTTCACCAAATTTGGCAGGATCATGCTCTATACTGTAGCCTATATTGCTGCAATTTTTTGATTCTAGGGTGAACTTAAAGGGATTTTCCTGTCAATTACTAAAAATTATAGTAATATACTATTATTAACTTTATTTGAACAGGTATCGATATGGAAGGTATTTCGGAGCCTAGGCACTATATAGTGGCAGCCCCCTGATTTTTTCCAGATTTTTCGGTTTAGTAGTTCCTGAGAATGAGTTCGTTAAAAAAATGACCATTTTCAACCCCCCGCACTCCCCACCTTTTCAACAAAAGTCAAAACTAAGACCGGCTTCGAAAAGTACTAACCGAGACCTCTAATTTGATATCATACATGACTATATTTGATTAAAAAAAAATGTACACCCCCTTTTGCATGTATGGAGACCCCCCTTAAATTCGTCGTAAGAGGATGTAACTCACTATATGCGTGAGCGTTCACAGTTCCCATCTTTCTACCAAATTTGGTGTCAATCGCTATAACCGTCTCCGATAAAAATGCGTGTGACGGACAGATAGACAGACAGACAGACAGTAAACCGATTTGAATAAGGTTTTGTGTTTACACAAAACCTTAAAAAGGGCTAGGGAGAATTAGATTCTTCTTGAATGGAATTTTAATATTTCACTCGAATGTCAATTATTCTCGTTAATTATGACGTCAGCATCTTATTTGTATGGTTTAGAATGCTGTTAATTAACACGAAATTGATAAGTTTGAACTGCTATAATTTTCCCACTAATGGTTGGATTTTCAACAAACTTGGCATGTGTATGCACGAGGATGACCTCTATATCGGTGCAATTTAGTACACCTAGGATGAACTTAAGGACAGTTTTTTTGTCAATTTCTAAAAATTGATAATGTACTATTAGTGAATGTTTTGAGCAGATACCGGAATGGGACATCTCTCGAAGATTAGATTGCATATAAGTGTTTTACACAAAGTCTTAAAAAGGGGTGCAGATAAATAGATTCTTCATCAATATGACTTTAATATTTCACGCGAATGTCGTCTAGGATGAATTTAAGGGTGGTTTTTTAGTAAATTTCTAAAAGTTAGTAATATACCATTAGCAAGTTTATTTGAGCAGATATCGGAATGGAACATATTTTGAGGCCTAGATTTCATCTAGGCGCACCACCCTGATTTTTTTCGGATTTTTAGGTTGGGTAGTTTCCGAAAATGAGTCTCACTTCAAGTGTGTACATTTTGACTCCTTACTCACGTACTTGCAATTTATGCCAACACTAATGTCAGAATCGAGGTCATTCATTCATTTGATACCCTATACAACTGTATCCGGCGAAGAAAATTTTTAGATCGCCCCTTTGCATGTATGGGGAGTCCCCCTTTAAACTCCACCTAAATTTATGCCACTCGCTATATGCGTGGGATTTCATAGTTCCCATCCGTCCACCAAATTTGGTTCGGATCGGTTTAGCCGTTTTGGAGAAAAATGCATGTGACAGACAGACAGACAGACATTGAATCGATTTTATAATAATAAGGTTTTGTTTTACACAAAACCTTAAAAATGAAAAAATTTTCCAGCGAGCACACAAGAAACAAATCTCTCCAAAATCATAATTTTAAAAAAATCTGAATTCGTCAAATCAGGCGTTGCATGGGTTATGAAAATTATCCGTAATTTGCTTACGCTTCAAGGCCATATTCCAATTGGATTGTCGCGCCAAATATTATTATTAAAATAATTAGGCTATACGCGATGATTCGAGAATACCAAGGAGGGTTTGGGACTAAATTATCGTTTGGGAATAAATACCGGGTATTTTGTGGTCAAATATGTATTAGAAAAATGACAGGAAGCCAACATAGATATTGGTCAAATATTTATTAAGGTTCAAGCAGGCATACGTCACGTCCCATTTAATGCAGCCCCACTCAACGCAGCCCCACTCAGCGCAGGCCAAAATTATTAATAGCCTGACAGATGCATTTGAGACAATGGTCGAGGTAAACCAAAGAAGCTTTTCAATTCTGGCACTAGAGCCGGTTATATGAAAGTTGTCTGTGAACACAAGCACATGCTACCCTATAAATCTCACAAATCATTATATATACGTACGATATAAACATCATGGCATAATGTTTCACGTCAGTAAAGAAAATTTTTTAAAAGCGTAGGAAAACAGCAAACAAATACGAAAAACAAGACAATTCTAGGTGCCATTAAAATCATATCAGCTTAGATTTTAGAATCATCCCTCCCTGAGCAGAATGTTAGAAATCATCAGCGTGAATTGTTTTCGCTGACACCAATTCGATAACTGCACGACTTCCTTCCATTCGATGGTTTCTTAGGTCGCTCCCAAATATCGTGTCAATTCTTCCTGCTTTCGGTATGAGTCTTGATTAAGTAATGCCTCTAATCTTCAAACTTCTCACTTTTCCACAAACATACCAATGCCGACGTCAGTGCCGCCATCATTAAACCATTCCGACGACTCAACGCAATACTCCTTGAACTATCACGCTTAGATATCGCGATGTTAAACTTAGTCTTCTATAGCCAATTGTCCATTTTCCAAAAAAAAAAAATTCTGAAAAACCCACTTTGGATGGAGGAATGAATCTATTGTAGCCTACATGCTGCCACAATTTTCTTACTTAGCCTAAACCTCCATGAGAAGAAGAAAATTATTTGGACAACTCCAACATCCTAGAAGAAATTCGATCACAAGTCAAGTCAGGCGCATTAGATGCCTGCATCGCGCCGTTATATCCACTATATTCTACTCACTTGTAATTCTTTAATCACCACTTCCGAATGTCTTCATTTCGTTGTTATTTAAGTAAACTTAACCACATGCAACTTACATAGTTCATTATGCAACCAAGAGGACGAGGTAAAGGCTGCAAAAAAGCTGAAAACCTCAATGCCAGGCACTTATCTTTGTTTGATGCACGGTCAAATCGAATGGAAAAGACCCCACGGTTTTTTAACAATCGCTCATCCAAGCATAAACCTGTCCCACATTAGCTCTGCCCTTTCCACCTTTCATAAAGACTATCATCACTCGTATTTGGACCACTTCATAATAAGCAGTCACATTACTGTTAACCTCCTTATTAATATTATCCTTTCATGAAAACCGTCCCTAGCATCAGTGACTATAATGACGTCATCTTCGATCTCAAACTTCCTGAAAGAGCCATCTGTCCCGTCCTTCCTTCAGTTTCAGATTAGCAGAAGGCGAAGTGGAAACTCAACCTCAAGTCCAGAGCTGATCCACTGCTGCCCCAATCCAACAACTTGTTATCCAAGGACACCATTTACCGAACAGTTCGTCAGTACTTTGAAGTAATTTAGCAAGCATGCACTGAACTATTATAATTCCAGTTCGTCCCCCTAATACTGTAACTACTGTAACCTTATTCCTCTCTCGAATTATATCCGTGACGATATAAAACTCAGAAGGACTATGTAGAAACAGATACTCTCCATAATCCGTTCACTTCATCTTAGAAATCCGCAACTTCGACAGGTCAATCCACCAACGAATTCTGGTCCAATATACCCACTACCTCCAGAAATGCCTCTCCAGCATCGACTTGCGCCGTGGCATGTTCAGGGAAATCCGAAAAACTTGCTGATCTTGTCAGTCCTCAACAATTCCTCGAAAACTGGGGTTCTTAGTAAGAAAAATTATGTAATCTTAGTCGGTTCGAAAAAATCTTCCGAAGAATTTTTGACCCCATACATGAGGATAGACGAATTCGTAGCCACAACGAAAATCTGGTTGTGAATAAAATGCCGCTTAATAGCTTCCGGTGCAGCCAGCTAATCCCTATGGGCCTATGTGGCCTGGATAGTCTATAAGGGCAATGTCTACAGTAGGAAAAGAAGAGGTAGCAGACCTTGCCTTAGATCGAGCATGTCGTATGTCACATAACTTTGATTTCTTAACCCCCCCCCCTTCTCTCACCCCAAATTTCATATTGGAATGTTGGAATGTGAGGAGGTCGCACCAGGTTATCAGCTTCAATAAATAGACTGATAGGAGCTCGCCCAGAAAATACAAGTGGGCCCAAAGAGACCCCCAAGGTTACCACCTTCTTTCTTACGAGAAAGTCTCTATTCTTTTAGTGACGCCTGAGTCATATTCTCGTTTAGTTACAGCACTGGTCATGATGATGGGGGCTTTCCAACAGAATGGGTAACAAGGAAAACTGAAATAAGTATAAAAGACGCACTGGTGTCAGAGCAACGACCAGCATTTTGAAAACACGGGAACGGTGGGAAAAGTCAAAGCCAACAAAAGAATTCAGAATGTTTTTTTTATACCGCAAACAAAAGCAGTTGCTAATGCACTGTTGAAGGTGGGGAAAGAAAGTATGTTGCTTGCCATGGACTTGAGAGCAATGTAACATGATGACGAGTTACTTTCCACGCATGTGGAACATATATAAAAGGATACATCTAAGTACTGATTATCGATATCCGTAACTGTGAAAAGGAATAGATTCAATAAATGCCGACCCGAGTCTACCGGTGAATCCAAAAAAACACTTTTCTAAGAGGGGGGATTCGAGAGTTGTGAAACTTTACCTAAGCATGGGAAGAATCTGGATGATTTAACAACTTCGAACCGAAGGTCAAAGATAGTAAATTTTATGGAAACATATGTATAAAATCAAGAAGCCGAAACCAGAGATAACGCCCATGGAATAGTGTTCTCTAACGGTTTTCCCCGGAAAGAAACAAGTTAAAGTGCAATACGAATCACGGGAAGGCTGTCCCTCTTATTTTGGCTGAGAACATTTGCCATATGTTCTCAACCAAAACAAAGAGGAAGCAGTAAACTGACTGAAGATAAAAGCCAACAAAACCAGGGTTCTCAGTCCAAGGAGTTGTCCTGCTTTCCCTATATGTACTAACGAGTAGAGAATCAAAGGCGTCCATCAATTTATATATCTATCTATATTTCAGCCGAAACATGAAAAATCAACCCTAATATCACCTAAAACCTCCAAACCTTCGTTAGCCTTTGTCTGTGACGTATCATCGGAGCACTTTGACCTAATACTATTTCAAACGAAGAATTTGGTCGACGCACAGGCAGTACGCGAGGTGACCGAATTACAGAAGTGGTAATCGATAAATCACACTAAGGCGTGACGACAATCGCCTTGCTGACTATGCCAAACAGTGGAATCCATCCTCCAAAATGGGTGACGAGTGTGTCGTTCCAAGGGAGAAAGTAAAGGAAGGGTACGGGCTTCTGTTTAGTATACTATTACAGTCTTGAATGAAGTGCTCTCTCTCTCCCCAATTGGATTGTTGTACCAACGATTATTTCTATTAATCATAGCATCACAGTGCCAGGATCAACTATGTCAAAGTATTTAATGTTTGGTGGTCAAAGGATAGTATAGGTCCCAGGGCGAAACGTGGGTTGCTACCCACGATGGAACATAATACCTGGGAAACCTGCTGAACCAACACTAACAGCTCTACTACCAAACCCTATCTCCACCACCACGTGGTGACCGCTGGGAGCTCTTTCTTAACGAAGACGGAGAAGGATGAAGGCGAGACTCCCGCGCCTAAAAACGGGACAAATTGTACCAACTGTACCAAGGTTGGGGGTTGGGTAGGGCTGACAACCCTACACGGAAGCCAACTTGTTACGAAGCCACAACAGGAGCCTCAGACTAGACAGATAACACAACTACGAACCCGGCAACGACAAAGGAATAACGCATTTTCCCATGGAACGTACGCTCCGTGTACAGAGTTGAAGCTGATAAGCAGCTAGCCAATACCCTGTCCCAATATAGAGTTGATGTAACAGCGTTACAGGAGATGCGTTGGACAGGGACCGGTTTCTTGGAGAATAGTCAGTACACCATATATTATAGCGGTCATCCAGTAAGCCATGTGCTCGGAGTAGGTTTCTTAGTTAGCCAAAAAATTAAACCTGCTGTTATCGGCTTTCAAAACATAAACGAACGGCTATGCACTCTGTGCTTCGAAGGCAAATTTAGAAATATAAGCCTCATTAACATTCACGCCCCTACAGAGGAGACTGCAGAGTTGGAGAAGGATACCTTCAACGAAATAGTAGAACGAACCCTGGAAGCCTGTCCCAGATATGATATCAAAATCATACTTGGGGATTTTAACAGCCAAGTAGGGAAGGAGCCCGTATTCAGGCGATATGTTCGCTCCCATAGCTTACATCAAAATACAGATGATAACGGACTGCGGATTATTCATTTAGCAGTGTCACACCAAACGGTTGCTGGTTGTACCTGGTTTGCGCAGAAAGCGGTCCACAAACATACGTGGGGCTCTCCAGCCGGGACCACTTTCAACCAAATTGACCACGTGTTGATTGAACGCCGCCACCTCTCAGCCTTGTTGAATGTTAGAACATATACGGGGCCAATATAGACTCGGATTACTATTTCGTTGGCATGGTGTTCCGCGCTCATATAACAACACCAAACAGAATCCCTTCTGACAATTAGGGGAAAATTAACACTCAAGCCACCCACAACACAGCCCTCCGCAATACCTATAAGAGGGAAATGGATGCCGCAATAACCACAGTCAACAGAGATCCTGAAGATGAAGCATCAACCAATGATCTTCATAACCACCTGAAGAACGTTATCATAAATACGGCCAGAAAAATACTTGGCCCCGCAAAAGAAGTCAGAACGGCTGGTTTAACGATGAATGTAAGCTAGCAGCGGAACGGAAGAATGCTGCACACCAAGTAATGTTGAATTCTCAAGGGACGTGGGCACGGCCGGAGATTTATAACGAACTCCATCGAGCGGAGAAGCAACTTCACAGACGGAAAAAAGAAGCCTGGGAGAACCAAAATGTCTGTGAACTAGAAAAGTACAGGGAGCAACCGCACCAGGGGCACAAGTTTTACAAACAAGTCAAGTGAAGACTTACACACATTCATCCTACCGAAACAAAGAGGGAAATCTGATTTGCGACAAAATGGGCATATTGGAGCGATGGGTTGAGTACTTTGATGAACTACTGAACAACCAGAACATCGGCGAGTTGGAGGTCCCGCCAACTGAAGACGACGGACAAATACTGCCACCACCAAGTTTAGGAGAAACCGTCCGTGCAATTCCTCGGCTTAAAAATCATAAGTCGCCAGGAGCCGATTGAATAACAGCCGAATTGGGGAAATATGGAGGCGACCAATTTCACCAAGTGGTTCATCAACTTGTGCTCAAGGTGTGGGACAGCGAATCAATGCCTGGCGACTGGCAAAGAGGCATTATCTGTCTCATATATAAAAAGGAAGATATCACACAGTGCAGCAATTATAAAGGTATCACGTTGCTGAGTACCATCTATAAGATATTCTCCACTATCTTGCTAGGCCGGATAGCCCCATACGCTCAGAACATCATTGGCCCATACCGAAGAGGTTTCACTCCAGGCAAATCAGCAACAGATCAGATTTTCTCTGTGCGGCAAGCAATGGAAAAACTGTTGGAATATGGACACCAGTTGCGCCATCTATTCATCGACTATAAAGCCGCCTATGATAGCATAGCCAGGGTAAAACTTTACACGGCCATGAGAGAATTCGGAATCCCGACGAAATTGATAAGACTGACTAGGGTGACGCTGACCAATGTACGAAGCCAGATAAAAGTAACAGGATCACTCTCGACTCTCGATCATTCGACATCAAAAACGGTCTACGATAAGGGGATGCCCTATCATGTGGCAAGCGATGGAAAAACTGTTGGAATATGGACACCAGTTGCGCCATCTATTCATCGACTTTAAAGCCGCCTATGATAGCATAGCCAGGGTAAAACTGTACACGGCCATAAGAGAATTCGGTATCCCAACGAAACTAATAGGACTGACTAGGCTGACCCTGACCAAGGCCAGATAAAAGCAGCAGGATCACTCTCAAGACCATTCGACATCAATAACGGTCTACGACAAGGGGATGCTCTACCATGCGTCCTCTTTAACTTGGCCCTGGAGAAAGTGATCCGTGATGCTGAGGTACATGCGAGCGGCACGATTCTCTTTAAGTCCATCCAACTACTGGCCTATGCTGACGATGTCGACATTATGGAAAGAACCACCCCAGACCTACAAACTGCCTTCATCCAGATCGAGCAGGCGGCACCAGATCTTGGGCTGCACTTCAATGAAGGCAAGACAAAGTAAATGGTGGCAACATCAGCAACAAAAACCAACCAACCAGCAACATTAAACCGCGCTGATCAAGCAGGAAGAATAAAGATAGGAGACTACAACTTTGTTGATAATTTTTCCTATCTAGGGTCGGAAATCACAACCGAATATAGCTACGATGATGAAATCCGTGCACGGTTGTTGGCAGCCAGCAGGGTCTATTTCAGCTTACAAAAACTGTACCACTCGAAACGTGTCACCATAGGATCAAAGCTCTTACTGTACAAGACAATGATCTTGCCAATCCTCATGTATTCCTCGGAGATTTGGGTTCTTACCAAGAAAAATTGCGAACCCCGCGAATTGCCCGCGTTCGAGAGAAGAATCCTCCGAAGAATTTGTGGCCCCCTACATGAGTATGGACGATTCCGTAGCCTACATAACGACGAAATTTATGAGCGATACCATTACCGTCAATACGGCAATATCTATGGTAGAAAAAGAGGACGAGGCGGACCCTACCTGAGATGGAGCGATGGCGTAGTTTAGGACACCAGACAGCTTTTAAGGATATCGAATTGGTGGACTTCGGCGCAAAACCGGATACCGGTTGTTGCGTCGTTGATGATTTAATGTTTATTTATTATTACATCAAATACTTAAGGGAGACGGAAACAGTCGTGATTATCGAGCTCTTAAACGTAAGGCAGGTAAATATTTTCGGTAAATCGATTAAGAATGAACAGAATGGATAAAATCCACCTCAACAGGTTGCGGTGGGTGTAGGTAACCCATATTGATGAGTATAATCCAGCCCGGAAAAGTCAATAAAGTCAATATCTATGGTAGAAAATGAAGACGAGGCAGACCCTGCCCCAGATGAAGCGATAGCGTAGCTCAGACAGCTTTTAGGGAGTTACATATACATATAATCAATGGTATTGTTGAACTTCGAAACGAAAATTCCATTATTATCTTAAACATAAAGGTGAACATAGATGAGATTCTATCAGAGCTCCTACAGGAAAAGCGGTGCTGGCATAAGTGCCCCCAGAGTAGTTCTACTACGACCGAATGGATGAGTAGAAGTGAATAGGCCAGAAGAAATTACAGAAGATTTCGTTACTGAGAACAGGCGGCAAAATTAAATAGAAGTTGGCAGATATCATAGAAGACCCCAATGATCTAAATCAATATTTGACTTTATATTCTCTTCGAAAAGAGTTCTATAATACAGGAAATAGATTTTAGCACTGTATCAAATATTGCATCGGCTAGCTAGCTAACAGCTCCATTTGGTCGTTCAGGCCCATTCAAACGACAAGGATTAATCGGTGACTCCAATTAAGATATAAGGCTAATTGGCGAGCAATTTCAGAACAACTTCTAGATTGGAACAACGCTTTTCTTCCTTGGAGCATAAAATGAGTTGTTCGAAAGGAACTTTGCAAAAAGCTTCCTGCATCTTGAAGGACATATGTGAGAACAAGTGAATTCACAATAAATGACGAGAAAGGATGGGCGGTAATCATTTTGAACAGGTCGAAAATTGTACATGCTTAGGCTTATTGGTTTTCAGTGACAAAAACAGGATGGAAGAAATTAAAAAGAAGAAAATGCTTTCGAATCAGATATTATCCCGTGGTACTCACATGAAGAAAATATACACAGGAATAATTAATTGACCATATACATTGGACTCCTCCGTCTGGTGTTATGAAAGCAAAGAGCAGACCATGAAACACTTGCAGCGAAAGCCTTTCAGATCAGGGGGATATTAGGCCCTATGAGAGAGAATGGCAGATAGCAAAGTAAATAAGGCTGGGTTTTGTATAGCATTTATGATGAACTAGAAGCTTCAATCTTTCCGTTGATTCGAAACAAAAAACTTAAAATCGGACATCTGCATAGAAATCGGCGGAGTAAGTCAGTTGACAACCGCAGATACAAGATGCTAAGCTCTTTAAACTGAAAGTAAGCCTACAAATATGTGAAGACCGAACTCAAATCCTAAGGTACACAGGATTATCGATTTACATTCCAACAAAATATTTTATTGGTAGATACACTGACGGCAACCTACGAAAATAAGCAATGAAAAGCCTTTGAGAAAAAAAGTATATCCTATTTTATATTGAATGAGAGGAAGCATACAATCGCTCGACATGAGATTAAAGAGAAAAGGATCAGAAGACATCGTTTTACTTTAGTTAATGACGGTAATAGTCCATCAGGAACATTTGAGGCACCATCTAAATTCCATAACATCACATATGTTTTGTATTACCACGAGCACGACAAACGTCGCGAAAAATGTTAGACTATGCATTGCACTTAACAGAACGAGCCTGGCAGTGGAACCTTTGTTCCTTAAACTAGAACAGTATACTGCACTCCTATTTAAACGTAACGAAACAGTTTCCACATGATTAACATTAACTAATCTGATTCACTGCTAATCTCCTCCTTGTTGCTTTAATATATGAAACCAAAAAAAATTACATTTTATTGCCCAAATTTCATTAGCTTCAACCGCTTCCAAAAACACCTTCAAGTCTTTGACGCACTCTCGTACTTCAATACTACTTTCATTTTTCAAACTCACGCCGCGTTCCGCGATCCCAACCAAAAAGTTTACATTTTTTAAACTTTCCACACGACTATTGTTATTATCGATTATTTCGGCAAAACTTTTACTGCAATCAACTCGTTGTAACTCTACCACAAAAATGAAGATCAGAACGGCCGTTATTAATCGCCAACATCTCAACATCATTGGAGGCGATCCACGCTCGGCGGAAAAGATCATTTCGCGATGGAACTATCAAGCAAACTGTTAGATGAATGCAAAATACCGGGCATAGACCCATAGAAACATCGAACCCACAGTACTCAAGATCTTCCCTTGAGTGTAGAGTGATGCCATCAACGGTGCTAATATATATAACTTCCTGCATGTTCTGATATTACATATTTGGTGGGTAGTAAGAACTGAAGAGTTCCATTGTGGTGCGTGCTATTACTTCAGGTCTGTAGTGTAAAAGAAAGTTCGGCTTACTTCATTTATCTTTGTAATTCGTGTTATATTTTTATAGGAAGTGGAGTAGTTTGTCTATAGCCGGTTTGCAGACCCATATGCTCTACAAATGCGGCAATTTCAACTTAATCAAGCAATTAGAAAACAAATGCGAAGGCACATCACTAAAAAAACATGCGTGAACTTCCTATACATTAGATACGTAATGCATTTCACATAACAGCTAGAAGTATAATTTGACGAATGATGTGAAAAACGGATCAATTAGTGTACATTTGAGCTTTAGTCGCTTCCTAATTTATGTTACCCATTCCACTTGGAACAAAACAATATGAACAACGAAGCAAAAATAATGCCTAACACCAAAATTACGAAAAGACCTAGATATTGTTCCTTATACTGTAAATTTTTTTTATTTTCCTTTTCCGCACATAATTGTCTCGGAGACCGCGTGCCTCCTTCATCAGTGCTAGTACCTAATTTAACAATTGTACAACAATACTTCTTTTCTTATTTTAAATATTAACTGTAAAAAAAAAACGTGGACATAAATTTCAACCCAATATCACTTCTACTACTTCAACATGTCAATATTTACATTTTGGCGAGATCTGCTCCCAAGCATACCTTTAAATAGTTTTCAAGTTCCCCGCTTAAGTCTTTTGTTTTGTAAATCAGACAATTCTATAATATGATATATTAACGAAATCTCGCCTCAAATTCAATTATGAATTGACTTGTGCTCAAATCGAGTTAAATTTCAAGCCTTTGTAGTTATGTAACTATTACTATACCGATGCGCGAGAATATATAACAAAAACTCTAAATATTCAATGGGATCTAACCGTCTATGTAAAGGCGATTAAACAAATTGCGCATCTTTTTCGACGTTATACACTTCTATCACATGTACTGGTACCTACAAGTAGATATTCCGCGAAAACACATTCCAGCAAAAAGCGCCAAACGGGAAATCTATTCACGAATCGAAGAACATTAGTCTCTTTAAGCGCAAACCTAACGAATTTCAAAAAAATTCTAATCTAAAATATCCAATAAAAACCGACTGATGTACCAAAGAATTTTTGCACATATGTTAGCTGATCAGCAGATATCAATTCGTTTGGGCCATCATACATACTATTGATTTAATTTCATCTAGGAAATATCTGACTGAAGAAGTAGGTAAATAGCCGAGACAAAATTTTAGGCAAACCATAACATGTAAAACAGGTGAGTTGAGGTTCTTGACTATTTTATGTACAGAAGTGGCTTAGGAGGAAAAACCTGAATATAATTATGGATATGACACATTCAATAGCACTCAAAGATGATGATATTATTAACTGTTTTCTAATGGCTGTAAACGTTAGAATGTGCTAACTTGCTAACGTCATTAGCAATACGATAAGTGATGAATATATACTACAAATCGTACTTTTGCCGACCATTTGAACCAAGAAAAACTTTCAGTTGAAATATAACTCTCAATCTGTTCTAATTTTCCATCAACTGGTTTTAGCACAGAGCTAAGTCTATTAATCAGCAAAGTAGGTGCAAACCCGAATGTAAACAAATACAATTGACTATGACAACAATAATTGAAACTGAATACAATTCCGCTTTTTTGTGGCGTATCATGCTGGTCTCAAATCCAGATAAAGGAGTAGTGTTTGTTCCATTATGCTAAATCCTACCTAATCGCATTCGCTATCATCCGAAAAGGATCGTGTTAAATAAAGTCGGATACGCACCACATACAGGTTGAACCGATGTCGGAAAAGATGCTTTCTGGTAACTACTAGACATAAATGCCAATGACTACATCGACATTAGGGGAAAAGGCTCTGAAACACGTACAGAGGATGACGAGCGTATGACCCATTTTGCAAACACTCATGACTCGGTACTTGCAAATAAATGGTTATTAAACGATTGTGAACATGGACGCAACAACAAAATAGCGTGACGAATACAAAGGTAGCGTTTTCGTGGGAAAAGAGAAAATACGCGATTACCGACGATTATGAACGTCAAAGAAAGTACTTGTACTCTTCAAGGAAGCGTCCTCTTGCCACTTCGCTTTGTTTTTTTATGGACACTGCCACACTGTCTGTTTTATGCAGATAATGCTTGCCGAGAGTATTATGGCAAAGCTGGAACAGAGCAACTTATCCACAAGATCAATAATAGCCTCAAGCAATACTGTCTAAGACTCAACAGCTCTATAACCAAACCCTATTTCCGCCTCCGGCAGACAGAAAACAATGAAGGCGAGTCTCCCGTGCCTGAAAACGGAACGAATTGTACCAACTGGTCCTCAAGGTTGGGGGTCGGGTAGGGCTGAATACTCTACATGACGAACCCGGCACCCATAGCGAACTTACGATTTGCGAACATTGTCACATACGCTCCCTGTACAGAAAAGGAGCTGCTAAGCAATTAAAAGGTACCCTGTCCCAATATAAAGCTCACGTCACAGCTTGGAAGAGATCCGCTAGACAGGCACCGATTTCCTAGAGAAAAGCTACTACACCATATATTATACCGGCCACCCCGTAAAGCATGTGCTCGGATAAAAATAAAAATCAATTTTGGGGGTTTTGAAGCACAGAGATTTCAGGCGATACGTCGGTTCCCATAATGTGCATAAAAACACCTAATGTTAACGGACTCCTGATTATTCAGTTAGCAGTTAGAAATGGTTGTTAGAAGTGCCTGGTTTGCAGCGAAAAGCAGTCCTCAAACATAACTGGGCCTACCGACACAGGGCCACTTTCAACCAAATTGACTATATGTTAATCGAATGCCCCACATCTTAATGTTGATGAATATCAGAACATATAGGGGAAACCAATAATCGTAGGTATAGTGCTACAGCTCAAATTAGAACACGGCCTTGATTCCTCTCTGGCAATCAGGTGAGAATAAATACTGAAGCTATCCCCAACAAAGCCCTCCGTAACACCTACAAGAAGGGAGTGGATGCCGCAATAACCGGAGCTAACAGAGGTGCTGGAGATGAAGAGCATTATCATTGATACGGCCATAAACATACAAAAAGTCAGGCTAACTTGTCCGACGATGAATTTAAGTTCACAAAAGAAAACGAACTACACAGAGGGAAAAAGGAAGCCTGGGAGAACCAACAGGTCTGTAAACTCGAGAAGTGTAGCACAGTAAAGTACCATCAAATCCGTCCGTTTGAGCATATTGGAGTGATGGGTGGAGTACTTTTATGAACTGCTCAACAACCAAAATATCGGCGAGTTTGAAGTCCCGTTAACTAAAGACGACGGACAAATGCTACCATCACCAAGCATGGAGAATACACTCCGTGCAATCCATTCGGTTAAAAACCATCAATCGCCAGGGGCTGATGAAATTACAACCGATTTATTTAAAAATGGAAGCAGCAAGTGGTTTATCATCTGATGCTCATGGTGTGAGACATCGAATCAATGCCCGACGACTGGCAACGAAGCATTATCTGTCCCATACATAAAAAGGAAGAAATCACCCAATGCAGCAATTATAGATGCGTTACGTTTCTAAGTACCATCTAGAAGATATGCTCTGCTATCTTGCTAGGTTGAATAGTCCCATACGCCTTGAATATCATTGGCCCCCACCAAAGAGGTTTCACTCAACGCAAATAAGCAGCACATTTCATTTTCTCTACGCGAGATGACGCAGCTCGGATAGTCTGTAAGGGTAGTCTTTGGTAGAAAAGGAAGATGTAGCAGATCATGCCTCACATCGAGCATGTTACTTATACCACTCATTACTCTCACCCCAAATTTGAAACTGTTGATAATTTTTCATGTCTAGGGTCGAAAGTCACAACCGATAACAACTATGACGATGAAATTCGCGCCCGGTTTTTGGCAGCCAACAGAGCCTATTTCAGCTTACAGAGACTGTTTCGCTCGAAACGTCTCACCATAGGGTATTACTGTAGTTTTTTTCTGTAAGAGACAATTACGTTGCCAGTCCTCAAGAATTCCTCGAGGATCTGGCCTCTATCGAGAGAACATCCTCCGAAGAATTGCTGGCCACCTACCTGAGGATAGACGATTCCGTAGCCTTTGCAACGACGAAATTATGTCAGCGATACCGCGACCATCTGGTTATCAATAAAATCCCACTCACTAGCTTGCCTTGGGTGGATCACATAAACCGTATAAATAAGGATGATCCAGCCCGGAAAGTCTAAAAGAGCAACATCTATGGTTGATCAAGGAGATGTGGCAGACCCTACCTTAGATGGAGCATGGCGTATGTCAGAATGCCAAACAGCTTTTAGGGACATCGAATTGGTGGACCTCGATGCAAAACCAAGATGTCTAGATTTCTCTATTAAGGCAGGTCTAGACCTTTTATCGGTTGCTGGGCGGTTGATGATGATGATGAAACTTTAAAAAACTTGTCTGTTGAGAGAGGTGTTGAGTTGTATTTTTGATTATCCATGTTTTTTCCGGAGTTTGTGTTTCTGGTTTCGCCGATTTTCATTTTCTCTGATTACTGTTTTTTTCCATACTACTTCCTATGATGGTGTTTCACTTTTATATAATCGTATTCATGTATGCCCATAAATCAATATTTTGATCATCTTTCATTACATTTAAATGCTACGGTCCACATTAGGCTGGTAAAAAATTTGCAGAATAATGGAAAAATGCAACTAGCAACATTCTATGGTTGGGGTGCTCAAAACGAAAATACGCCAAGATATTATTTAATTTTAAAAAAATAGTGACTAAAATATTATTATTTGGCGTCGAAACGTACAGCGCCGAAACGTGCGACGTCAAAAGGTACAGGGCCGAAACGGGAGACTCGGAATCGTTTGCGTCGAACGCACAATGGACCCGGTTCTGAGTGCTTCAAGATGAGTTAGACTGCGTTCGCGGTCGATATAGGGTTGCACCGATCAGAAGAAATTGCGAGAGAGGCGTTGTTGCGGTGACGAAGTTAAAAAACGATGACTCGATTCGTTAAATTGCGTTTTGGCAGCCTCTGGACACCATCCAGGTCAGACCTTTGACCGAGCAAAATCGCTCAAAACCTGAAGAAGAAAAATTAAAAGCAAATACAATTAAAATTGACTAGAGAATGAGTACGATTTCATTTAAAAATCTAGTTGAAACAAACCGGCGTATTTTCCGTAGGTTGCACCCCGTAAAACTTTTGATAACATCCCGCCCCCACAATAGGGAAACCAAAACGGAGCAAAAATCTAACAAGAGCAGAAAAAAGGAACCTAAATAATAATAAGTAAATCGGAACCTGTTTTGGGTGTAAAAGGCCTTATAATTTTCCCATATAAGAATTTCCGTACCCAGACTGCTATAAGATTATATCTTACAATAATAAATAGGTAAGATTTGCTCGAAATTTGTCTATTTTATGCATTAAAGTAAAACTTATGCTTCTGCAAAATTCAATACTCCAATGTTATGAATGTACCCCTTTTTTGCGAGAATCAGAAAGCGGATTCATTACAAGATGCTAGAATTTAGTTTGTTAAGCTTCTGTATGTATAATAGTTCCTTTCATACCAATGAATCCAGGCCTAAATATAGTCAATTACAAAGTCAAAATCAACAATTTTTTCCTATTTTTAAAAGGAGCCATCTTTTTTTTCAAAATAGTCTCCGTGCACATCAATGAATGAATTTTTAAACCATTCTGTAGGAATTTCCTTCAGAATCGCGATTGGCGCCTAGTCTCAATATAGCCGGTGCCAAATGTGGTTGTTTGAAAAGATAGAAGTCAAAAAGTACCAAATCAGGTGAGCGGCTAATGGTTAAAATGTAAGTTAAGTGCCGAACATGAACCGGCGCATTATCAGGCGAAAGGTGTCAGCTGCCATTTTTACGGTATTGCGGTCTCACGCGCAAATACGTACTCGTAGAAACAAATCAAATGTGACACATTTGACTTCTCGTGGTGGCTTTCTTTTCGGATCTGGCTCATTTGGGTACTTTCTGATATTAAAAAGATCACGTTTCTTCACCAGTCTGCCACACGCGGTTTATTCAAAAACGGCTGAACGGAGTTTTTGAGTTTTTAAAATCATTTTTTATATTTAAGAAATAGTTATATTAGGATTTATATAGAAATTTACAAAAAAAAGAAAAATAACTTAAACCTAATGGCCACTGTGGAGAACAGACAGACAGAGAAGAGAAACAGTAAGAAATAAAAATCTAATTTTCCAATAAGTTGTCGGGAAATGGTCAAAAACCCGACAGGAATTCACTTGGCCTTAGTGGCAAATAAAGAAATATGAAAGTAATAATAAATGTTTGATAGCTTCAAGAGATACTTTTAATATAAATTATTGTTCTCAAAACTATCATAATTAGAAAACTATTTACCTTTCGGTTTATATACTTTTTCCTTTTTTTTTTTACAATAACATCCATAGGAAGAAAAAGTACTAATAACAAGTTGTAATATTTACAAAGAAATAAAGAATAACATATGTATGTATAAGTTACAACTAGAGGCAAAAGCAGCAGTTCAATATGTACATATTTGCAAAGCCCCACCAAGAAACAAATGGCAGAACTGAGCACAGCCGTCGCTACTCGGTATCCCGCAGCCACCAGTACCAAGATTTCTCTTTTTCATCCCGCTTAATATCAATTGCTCTCGCTATTGGAGTATCTCCAGTCGAATCCCGGAGCCCCCACTGTCAAATTCGGGGGGTATTCTATCCTTTTGTCCGTGGCCCTTCTATGTATATGATACATAACCGGATCACCGACAGAATCAAGAATTAGACCATTCCTGTCAAGATATACGAACGCTTCGGGAGAAATGAAGCCTGTCGTGAGAGTTTTTTCGAAATACCCATCATTTGGGTAGAACGGCTGCGAAACCCAAGGGCTCTCACCATGCGAAGCAGATCGCACTATATGATTCCGAATCAATCTGACGATAATTGTGTCAATTCTTGGCAAAGCAGCAGCTGTATACATCACTTCATTAGTTACATAGTGCTCACTAGTTTGACGAAGCAGTCCTATAAGCCCAGTGCAAGCACGCAGACATTTCCTTTCAAAGATCCTTATTTTCTCCATTTGTACTAGCACTCAAATTACACCAGATAAGACACCCATAGGTGAGCACCGGTCTAACCAAAGTAAGATAGCAAATAATCTTAACCTTCCGGCAAAGATGGGGAGCATAAAAAAGTCTTCGAAGAGACATGAACGTGCTCGTTAAATTGAAGACGATCGTTCAGACGCACACCCAGGTATCTAACGCACTTCTTATGAGGAATGCGCTCAGAACTATCCCCCGTTTGCGACAATATGGAAATCTCTTCCAATTCCTTTCCAAGTTCTACTGGTGTACGCCAAGGAATTTCGAAACAGAATCGTTTCACACTTTTGCGCATTGATTTTCATCCGCCAACTGTTCGTGAAGAACTTAATATCATTAAACATCTTCTGAAGTTCAACTTGCACCTCAATTACCTTCTTGTGGGCCATGTAGGCTATCAGATCATCAGCAAAGGCAACCAACGACCTTTTAGGAGATTTATTAAACTCGAAGCAAGTTGGATAATTCGCTGGCAGATTCTGCGAAAAGTGTAGGTGCAGTCACTGTTCTTACTGTAATCCATTCAGAATATGAAATTCTCTACTAATAGTGAGATTTCCGTCCGTAATGACAAAGCACTTGCCATACTGCATACTACACATCATCGCTACGAAGTGGCTGGGAAACTCATTCTGCAGGAGCCTGAAAATCAGTCCATCCAACCAGACGGTATCAATGGCCTTCTCCATGTCTATAAGGCAAGCCTACGCAGTCACCATTGTTAATCCGCCAGCAAATATCAGACGTTAACTACGTTATTCCATGTATTGTCAAATGTCCAGATCGAAATCGGAATTGCGCATTCGAAAATAATTGCTTCTTCTTGATATGCCCGTTCAAGGCTTCCTATACCAAAACCTCAAACACCATGCTGATGTTAGGCAGCAAACTGATTGTACGGTAGCTCTTAGGACTGGATGAATCCTTCCCTCTCTTTAAAATCGGGAACACTCGGGCTTTCTGCCATTGTCCTGGAAAGAAAGAATTGTTCAATAAATTATTTGAACAAGATGCAATAATTACGAATGGCAATGTCTGGTAAATGCCTGAGGACCACATTGGGAATGCCATCCATACCGGATGATCTCTTATTGTTTAACGTTCTAAATATGGTGGTTAATTCCCCACATAAGACAAAGTAATCTAGCAGATTATCACTCGGTATGAGATCAGCCTGCAATGCAGAGCTAAACTGAAGAACTGTAGTTCCGTACAGGCTATATTTGAAATTGCGGACATCTCGTTCTACAATTTCCAAAAGCCGCGTTGGCTCTGTGTCCGTTTTGGGCCGATGCACCGATTCAAAGTACTCCCCTATAAGTTAGAGTTTCAGAGCATCATCCATCACTGATGTAATTGCCTTGCGCATCAGCAGTTACACTATTCGTGTCTATACCTGAATCAATGAGGTGTTGTATCTCGCTACCACCGACTTTAATTCTCGGCACAGTTACTCGTGACTTCTTCCAGAATAACATATTTATCTTTGTAACCATGGAGTCTGAATCGCTTGGTGAAATACCCTTTAACTTCTCCCGCCATTGGGAGTTCATTTCATTTATGTAATATTGGCGGATAAGATCCTGCGCGATCTTAAGAAGTGATTTGAACTCAACCAATATGGGATGACGATAGTCCCCATATCTCCGATAGATTTTCCTGACGCGAATGAGCTTTTCGCTTTTCTAAACCGTTTCATGGTTGCAGTTTCATATCCGTTCCATATAATTGCGAGATTTAATCTTAGGGACCACATCTCCAATTGTATCCAGTGTCAAGTTCTCCAGCTTGAGAAGGTACTGAAGTATTTCCTCGTTGCTGAAGTTCCTGTCACCTGGCGCAATTGTACTATCGTTTTCCTCCATCAAGAAGGTGGGCATTCCTCTTAATATCCCCGAATAAACCTCCCTTGGAATTTCTTCCAATCTGTATGTTTAAAGTTCAGCCTGTGGACGCCACTGCAGAAGGCGAGCTCTTCGTCCATCAGAGAGAATTTCACTAAGAATAGCGTTATGATCGCTATCGTGAGGAAGAGTCTATAGAGTCTGTTGAGGATTCTTAAAATTAAATTTCAGGCGTGAGCAATGCACAAATCCAGATAGGAATTTGCCCTGGACCAGGTTGGACTATCTGATCCATATAATTCACGTTTATACTTTATCTAATATTACTCTATCCAAGAGTTGAGGAATTTCCCTTTGGGATTGTTTGTGGCGCTTAGCCACGAGGTATGCTCAGCATTCAAGTCGCCGGCTATAATATAATAATTATGCAGCCTGTTCAGTTCGAATATCGTAAACAGATAATGGAATTCCTCCTTGATCTTGGCTCGAATGTTTCCCACTGCATAAACTGACAGAATGTATAAATTCCTTCCTCTAGGCAGTGAAAACAGAATACAAGAGACTTCCAAACATTCAAGATTTCAAATTCAGGCCTATTAATATACCTGAAACGATAATGGCGACCCACAAGTATTCCGATACTACCTCCCCTCATCGTCTATCGTTCTTCACGAATTCAAAATTCTTGAATGTTATCGAATGCCTCGGACTGAGCTGGGTTTCTGAAATCAAGACAATGGCAGATTGTTGCCTGGCAGTGAAATCAAGGAGCTGCCGCTCTTCGGTGGATTCTTATGATGAAATTCACATTAATCCCGATGATCCGGAGACCATCCAGTGGTACCGCTGTGACTGCAGACCTAGCAGCGGACATGCTGTTTGTGTAAATATTCTGTTATACTGTTTATTTTTGTATTGTGTACGTGTAACGTATGCAGCATATTTTCACACATAGTTCATATTTTATTGAAGATGGTGTTCATCCTGCTAATTACATCTTGTTGAGGTTTCTTAACTCCCCCTTGTTGGACTACTTCTGCAAACGGGAACCCCGGGACGATTGGTGCCGAAGGTACGGTACTGTTCGATGGCGCTGACACTTTCATCCTTTGGGCCGATCTTGACGCCTGCTGCCTTGTGACCTTAACATTGCGGTATTCAGGACATCCACGGTACGAAGCCGGATACCCTCCGCTTCCGCAGTTGACACAGACGGTTTTTTCCTTGCCCTCTGCTTCAGTCAGCAAACATTCGGCTGCGGTATGGCCTTTCCCGGAGTTTACACATCGAAAGGTTATTTGACAGTTAGTTAGTTAGTTTAGTTTACTGGGGGGAGCCGCAGCTCCGAGCACTCGGGCCATTGTTAGGCTCATTGTACTATTTCCGTAAATCGCCTATTCAATGGCTTTCCGCCTACGGTGTCCGCAGACTTTAGCGAATCTGAGAACATTCTCCAGAGGATGAGAGTGTGCAGATTCTACATTGCAGAAAATCTTGCCTAGGTGTCTTCTTCTGAGATCTAAAGACGGGCAGCTACATAGAAAGTGCACGGCCGTCTCCTCCTCCTCCTCACATTGGCTGCACATAGCCAAAACCACCGCCTCAATCTTTTCCATATGGTAGTTTAAGGAGCAGTGTCCCGTTCAAAGCCCTACTAGGGTTTTCAGGTCCCACTTCTTAAGGGACAACAAAAATGCCGCTTTGCCAGGTTCTTTCGCAAGAATTTTCGTCTGCCGGAAAGAGTTCAAATTTCTTCACTCGGCTGCTTGAATCCTTGCCATTTCGCCCTTCAGAGTAGATGTGGATGGTCGGATCCCAAAAGCTGGTTCTGGCCCCACCATTGTAGATCCAGCCCGTCGGTGAAGATTATTAATTCTGTAATCTGAAAAGACTCATGGCCATTTATCGACCATTCTTCTCTTCTCTCAAAGACGATCCTGGAAACCATATGATCGGTCGGCATCAGGGCTACCGGAATTTCTAGATAGACGCATGACCGTGTGATTGGCCGCCTTTCCACGCCCCAATGGTATCGAGCCTACATGCGTCGTTGGCTGCTTTCCGTTTCACCTCCAAATGAACGGGGGGTAAATTTAGGATAGCTTCAAGTGCCGCATTCGGCGAAGTACTTATTGTTCTAGTAATACTTAGGCAACCAAGTTTCTGTATCTATGTTAGCAGCTTCCTGCTGTAAGCAAAGTTTAGTCTTGGCCACCAAACGATGCATGCATACAACAAAATGGGTTTTATTATTTGTATACATCCAGTATATCCGTTTTGTGAAAATTCCCAGGTCTTACCTATCGCGTTCCTACAGCACAAGAGAAATCTGCAGGATTTCTGATATTGTTCCTGGATATGGTGCTTCCACGTTAATTTGGAGTCGAAATGTACTCCTAAGTTCTTGACTGTTTGTGCCAGCTGGATTTCCGCCCTTGCTAAAGTGGGTAGCGTATAGCTGCCCTACCTGACGTTCCTAGTGAACATAACTAGTCCAGTCTTCCTAGTGTTCACCGTGAATCCATTGCGGAGGCACCAACTGTGGATTCCATGAAGAGTAGCCATATACTAGTCATATACTGTGTCCGCAAACTTACCGGTAATTATTACGACTAGGTCGTCCGAAAATGCTTGCGCGAAGACTTTTTTGTCCTCCAGGAGCCACAGCAGGGTATCCATTACCAAGAGCCATAACAGTGGGGAGAGAACCCCTCGCTGTGGGCAACCCCTGAGACATCCTGCTTCAATAGACTTCTGGCCGACCGATATGTGGATTTTTCTCCACTCTAGCATGTGAAATATGATTAGCAGCGGTTCGATTCCATGCTGTCTTGCCGCATCACAAATTGCCGCGAATGAGGTATAATTGAAGGTACCTTCAATGTCCATAAGTGCGCCTCAGGCGTATTCTTTTTCGAACATCGCCTTTTCAATTTTTGCCGTAAGTTCATGGAGTATTGTTTCTGTGGATTTGTCTTTCTGGTAGGCGTGTAGAATATGGTGAACTGGCCACTTAGGAATGTGTGTATCCCTTATGAACAGATCTACTAGTCTTTCTAGTCCTTTTAGTAGAAAGGACGTTAGACTGATCGGTCGGAAGCTTTTTGCGTCTGTCTAGGTGGGTTTGCCTGGTTTGAGAATGAATAACACCTTTACATCACGCCATTTAATTGGAATATAAGCGTGTGCTAGGCATGCGCGATGTATATTCCGAATATGTAAACCCAGGGGATCCATTCCCTCTATTACTAGCGCAGGAATGATGCCATCCCAACCTGCAGACTTGTATCTATGGAATGAGTTAAATGCCCATTTCATTTGACAGTTCACTGTCCAATTTTCAATTTTTTTGAAACATTAAGCAAAAACACACCCGGTTTTCCCTCTTCACTACTACAACAAACCTGGTTAGCACCCTCTTCTGGCACATTTCCACCGCTATCGTTGTCTTTTTCTCTCCTACCATCAGGTTGATTGTTTTCTGCGTCCTCCATACGTGTCCTGTGTCCTCGATTCGGTCCCCGGCTCCTCCATGGCTACAAAAGGGGCGATAATTTTGGGAAGTTGCAGTTGAGACATAATTCTGAAAAGATTGAACGCAGTCCAACTATTGCTTGCAAAGTTATAGAAGGTCAAAATTTTGCATTTCACGTAAATTTATTGCATTCTAAGCCATGTATGACGTGATCATCATATAAAGTGAACTTATACACTCCTTTTCAAAATTATAACCGCATGATTACTGAGTAAATTTTTTTATTATGAAAAGATGTGAAAATAACCAAACTTAAATTAAATTCGAAAATGTATAAAAACAAACATAATGTAACAAAAATGAAACCTAAAAATAGCAATTAAGCTTAAAAAATGTGTAAAAACATAACAAATTGAGAAAAAAAGTAAAATTGTCCTTTTTCATAATTATAACCGCATTAATTACCTCGTTACATAAAAAATAAATAAAACAATAATGGGCAGACCTAACTCATGGCTTAATAATCGATAGTGTTTCCTCCCTTTTTAATCACTTCGAAGATTCGATTAGGCATCGAATGAATGTATTTTGAGAGCATTTGTGGTGTCAACTCATGCCATGCTCTTTCAATGGCCTCTTTCAGCTCATTTCTGGAAGAATATTCTTTATCCTGGGAGTAAATCTGTCGGACTAGCCATCCCCAGACATTCTCTATAGGATTCAAGTCTGGTGAGCAGGCTGGCCATTCAAGTGTGGCTATGGAATTCGCTTCCAACCAGGCTTTAGTGGACCTACTTGCGTGTACGCTGGCATTATCTTGCTGGAAAATTACTTCATTGCCCTCAAAAGAGTTTATAAAAGGAAGGAGATTATCCTGCAGAACATTCTGGTACTCCTGGCTATTCATTCTCGCCGATGTAAATGCTAGACGCACTGTACCTTTACTACAAATGGCTCCCCAGACCATAACTGTTCCACCTCCGAAATTCCTTCTGGACAGATATCGTGGTTCCTTACGCAAATCTCGCCAGTAGCCATCAAAACCATCCGGACCATCTAAGTTAAATTTTTTCTCATCAGAGAAAATTACCTAATCAAAAATAAAAGATAATTTTGCTGAAAACATCCGCCAACAAAAAGGTTATACCTGATCCCAATGTCGTGACATGTTATTTCGGGCGAATTCCAGTCGAGCATCCTTATGATGCTGCTGTAATCGTGGTGCTTTCCTCATTTTTTCCCGTACGAGATTAGGATTTCGATTTATTTGCCGCCATATGGTCGGAATCGATACAGAAAGCTTACATTCGTTCCTTATGCCTCTTAAACTGTTCGTGGAATTTGAAGTCGCTTTGCTTATGGAACGTCGATCTCTATCGGAAAGCACTCTAGGTCTTCCTTTTCGCTTTTTAGTACCCTAATTGTCCACATTATTTAAATAATTACGAACTACTCGATCCGATCTGCCTATTCTTGACGCTATTTCGCGTTTTGATATACCTTCTTTAAATAAGGCACTAATTTGCCCTTTTTCATAATCGGTAAGCTTAACCCCTCGTGGCATATTTAAAAAAAATTAATCAATGAGCAGAATCGATCAAAAGAAACTAACAATTTTACAAAAATATGTTTTTTCAGCAGCCTACAAACAGTATCAGTCGCGCGCGGTTATACTTTTGAAATAGCACAAAACCGGTTTTCTGTGAAATATTTCTGAACGGTTGCGACTAACACCGTTAGTCGGTATATTTCGAACAACAGACTATTACACTAACTGCTGAAAAAATGAGACAGCTGCATCTATATCGAGAACTATAGAACTTAGAATTTTGCCGTGCGGTTATAATTTTGAAAAGGAGTGTATGAATGACGGGGCCCATGGGGACATTTTGGTTTTCCTTTCTAGCTTTTTTTTATTTATATTATATCAGTGTCAATTACTCGAGGCAGACATGTATACGTATTCGTATGTGCTAATAAAGCTTGCGGGTAGTAGTCAATATGATGGACATGTGTGTACGCGAGATATCAGCGGTTTTTTGTTCACATATCTATGCTTTTGTGCGCAAAGTGGAAATGCGTGAAGATGCATTGTATCAATTTATATGCGCACATATATATGTATGGTTCGAAACTCAGCCATAGTATTATCATAGCATGCTGGTCCCAAGCCCAGGTAAAGGAGGGGGGTTTAAGGCAACGTAAGTAGGAAGTAAGTAAGTTAGTCCGAGCAAAACAAATACGCATCCTCACGCTAAATATTGGCACCCTAACTAGCAAGACCAAAAAAACTCGCAACAGCCCTTCGGAAAAGGCGCACTGATATCTGCGCTTTGCAAAAAACGCGATGGGCTGGTGCCAAAACTGTGATCTAGAACGCGAACGCGGTAGAAATAGATAAAAACTTCTCTATTTTGATAGCCCACACAGTCAATACCGTGTTGGCATTGTCATCTCAGAGGGCTTTCGTCTTGCCCTTAAAGAAGTCGAACGATTTGATGATCGGCTCATCACGATTATATCAACTGATCGCATCATTCACTTCTTCAGCGCGTAGGCACCACAGACAGGTTGACCTGATGCCGAAAAAGATACCTCTTGGCAACTTCTCGATGAAAAGATCTGCAACGTAATGATCGTCATCATTACCGACGACCTATTGGTCATGAAAAGGCAGACAGTAATAGGTGACATGGGGGAAAGAGGTTTGGAGCGCGCAATGAGGTAGGAGATTTTGCGGACACCGCAACGAATAGATAGCGTGAATATTTCGGGCAGATTTCAACAGAAGAATTTGTTCATTCTCCACTACCACAAGCATTGCCAATATTTGAAGTCCTGAAGTGGAGGAAGCAATGAAACAAATGAAATCGCGGAAAGCCACAGGACCTGAAGACGTCGTACCTAAGCTCTGGAATTCTTTAATTGGGTTATTGGGGAAGGTAGAACACCAGTTGACTGGCAAGAAAGTACCACTGTTCCAATATGGAAAGAGAAAGGTAGTCCAGCAGAGTGACAATCGTTGAAATAACCGTGAATCAAACGGGATTTGTCAAGAACTGTGGAACTACGCAATAAACGCTGCGGTGTTACTCATAGAGAATCATCGCCCTCTTTATATTGCATATCTGGATTTGGCGAAAGTGTTTGACCGTGTGCCACACGAACTCATCTGGTGTGCTCTACGACAACACTTAGTGCCAGAAGAACTCGTGCGCTGGGTTCAATTGCTCTACCACGATTCGCAAAATAAAAATCGAAGTATGGCGGGTGTATCAAAATCGCTTCGAGTCTCAGTTGGTGTTCATCAAGCACCCGCTTACCACTCCTCTTTGTTCTTGTTATGGACATTGGCAAACGGGTCATCCAAAGTCCAGCGCCTTATACAATGCTTTATGGAAATGATGTTTTCCTAGCGTCTAATTGCAAAAGTGATCTCGAGCATTTGAATAATCTATAAAACTGCATTTTTGTGGACCGATCCTCAAGAAACAGGCGCAATTACTGCCAGCGACAGTGACCTGCCCAGCACTAAGCGATTTAAATACCTCGCGTCAATGCTATCAGCCAATGGAGAACTACATTATGAAATTGCTTCACGCATTAGTGCAACCTGGATAAAGTGGCGTTCCACAACTGGTGCTCTTATCAACTCGTATCAACGAGCTTTTCAAGTCCGCAGTGTCGTGCGTCCTGTCGGCCTCTATGGGTCTGAGTGTTGACCGACCATAAAAGACATTGAACGACGTCTTGGGGTAATGGAGACGAAGATGCTGCATTAGATTAATGGCGTGACGCGTTTTGATCACATCCGAAATGAGGATATCCGGGGGGGTCTTCGATGGTATGGTCACGTAATTCGCATCAACGTGAATTCACTATTTTTTTAAAATTGTTGGGTCCTAAGTCCGCATCAACTTAATGCCGGACCGGACCAAATGGGGAGCAACTTACTTCCTCTTTTTTGGTCCACAGACCCCTCGTTTAGGGTTGGCACCCAAACTTTACAACAATATCAGGCGATGACGGCTTTGCGGTTTCTTACCACGGCAGTCCGCATCAACTTAATGCCGGACCGGACCAAATGGGGAGCAACTTACTCCCTCTTTTTTTGGTCGACAGACCCCTCCGGTCCGGTCCGGCATTAAATTGATGCGGACTTAGGACCCCACAATTCTCAGAAAATATTTTCAGTTCTGGCTAAGCTCTGATCAATAAGGCAGATTTGCGCTCAATATAATTCGTAGGCATGCCGTGTTCTGCGAATTATATAAAGGAGCGTTTACCATCTGCGAGCTGCTTCGGTCACGCTGCTCCCAGGGCAGAGGTCAGGCAGCCCCTGACGATTTCCCTCTGCCCTGGTAAGAAACCGTAAATCCATCATCGCTTGACATTTTTATGAATTCACTAGCCAATATTGGTCTGAACATCAGTATAAACTGAAATGAAAAAGTATTGTTTACTTTGCGACAGACCTTGTGTAACTGGAGTTTTTTTGGAGATGTTTGATGTAATTGAAATGGGTGGTGTCTAAAAAGTAGTTGAAAAATGCATATTCACACAGCATATTTTAAAGCACGTTTATCCAAATAGAATGTATGCCGATTTATGATATGCGAACGATAATTGCTTTGACCGGGCAACAGATGCATCAAATCGGTGAACAAATGTCTAATAACAATAAGGAGTTAAATGGAAAATTAACAGTAGCGCGTGTATTGTCGAATTAACTAAATCCAACATGCAGCCTTGGACCAACACATATTTTCACTAAATTTCGTAACAAAATGTCGAATGACAAACAAACGCCTGTGCGAAATTGCAAATTATGACATCAGGCATACCCCTTCATTTGACCAAGGGAACTATGCTCGCTGCAATCGGTTGCGCCATTTTATTCTATCAAAGCCTAATCTGGAAGCAATCGGGATGCCTTCAAATCATTATCCACTGTGCGAAACTACTGTTGGGGCCTCTATGTTCACACCAATCTCGACAAATGAATTCTAATTAGCGCGAATTAAGTGACCACACGATTGAAGATGCCTCTTTCGCTATTTTTTCACGATCGGTGCAAGCCCTTTCGAAGGTGATCGAAGTGTGTTACGCAACTAGTCCAACGTAATATCTTCGTCTCCATTACCGCAAGACACCGGTCATTGTCCTTGATAGTCGACCAATACTCAGAAACATAGATACCTACACAGCGGACGACATTGCATTAAATTTCGAGTTGAGATGTTGGTTGATGCGTCGATCGCAAAGAATATCAGCCGTAAAAGTCACTTCATCCAGGTTTCACTAATGCATGAGGCAATTTTATAACCCAGTTCTCCATTGGCTGATAACATTGACCCGAAGTATTTAAATCGCCTAGCTCTGGGCAGGTACTGGTACTGACCATAATTATACATGTTTCATGAGGATCGACAGTGAGAAGTTCAGTTTAGTGATCATTTCATTTTTGGAGCTCGAGATCATTTTTGCTGTACAGGGTGCTGGACATTGGATATCCCGTGTATGCCGAGTCTGCTTTGCGCCGTGCCGCGACATCATCTTCATAACCGAACAGGGGCGACTCTTCTGGCATGCAGAGTTTAAGTAGACTATCATAGGTAGCGTTCCCGAGGTCCGGCCCTAGGATGTATCCCTATACTACCCCCGACGTGACCTTTATCCTCCTTTGACCCTCTAGTGTTTCATAGTGCAGGGAGCGGTTCCTCAGATAGTCCCTCAATATCGGCAAAAGATAGTTCGGCACGTTGAAAGTATTGTCTATTGTGACTAGAATGTATTTCCATTTACGGAATTGAAGGCGTTTCTGACGTCAAGCGTTACGAGGAGCACCACGCGTCGAGTTCGCCGGCTATGTGCCTCCGCTCGTCGAACGGCATACACGAGTTGCATGACACCATCAACTGTGGATCTCCCTGCTCTAAAACTAAACTGCCGAGGAGATAAATCTCCGGCAGCGCGTATCGCTTCAGCAAAGTCTACTTCTGAGCATACATAGTGGGCGGTATGAAGACGGCAACTCGGGGTTACCTTTCCCTTTGTGGATTAGCTTAAGTCTCACCACCTTCCAACGAGCAGGGAAAGTGCTCTATTTCAGGAAAGCGTTAAATGAGCCGAGCAGTAGGTCTGGCCAGTGTTGGAATACCAGTTTGTATACCTCTGTTGGAATACCATCGGGTCCCGGCGCCTTCTTACTTTTCATAGAAAGGACGGTCTGTTCCAACTCTTTTATAGAGAAAAGTGGACAGTCCTCTACGCTCTTCGCGCCGACATCATCAGCCCATACGACGTGCGCAGGGAATAGTGCCTTACAATGAGGTCCGTCTCCTCGGCCTTAAGTGAACAGGGTTTCCGCAGAGCCCCGATTTTTCAGGTTACCAATTTGTAACCGAGTCCCCACGGGTCCCCATTCACCTCGTTGACGAGATCTTGCCAGCAGCGAGCTTTACTCTTGTTTATTACGCTGCGGAGTCTCCTTTTGGCTGATTTGTACTCCGTCATTATGGTGCATGCCTCCTCCCGGTGGCTTAGACGTTGTGTTAAGCGGCGGAGTCTGTGTCACTCCTTCCGGAACCCTGCGATTTCTAGTGTCCACCAATACATAAAAGTTTTGCCACATCTCGATTCCCTTCTGGGCATGGAGATTCCGTAGGCCGTCGTTATCAGATTCATAACTGAATTTACGACAGTGTCGGCTGCTGCGCCACGGTTCTCACGAGTACCCTCAAGCATGGCCCCACCTATTCCAAGAGTTTCGACAAACCTCCGGTGCTCACTTTCGCGAGTTCCGTGCACAGAAAGGTCGTCGGGGTGGCGCACACCTAGAGTTTGTGTCCACCACTTCGAAAGCAATGTTTTGATGGTCACTTGCCGAGAAGTCTTCCAAAATTCGCCACCCGTCCACCAACGACACCAGTGATTCCGACGCGAAGGTTAAGTCTGGAATGCTTCCTTCGCAGAACGGGCACCGGAATGTTGGGGTGGATCCGGTGTTTAGAACTACCAGTCCTGTTCTCGCCACCATTTCTAGAATTCGTTTCCCTCTGGCATGCCCAATTCAAGTGCCCTACATTGAAGTCACCCCCGACCAGGGTCCGTCCATCTGTGCCTAAGATAGCGTCCTCCAAAGCAGCAAACCTCCGTTGAAAGTCCGGCATCGTCTCATTCAGTGTAAGATAGACACTAAAAAACGTTATCCCTGAACACCGAATCCAGACAGACCCTAAGGAGGGTGCCGTCCCGAACCCAGATGGCAGCGGTACCTGATATGTCAGAGTGCCATGAAACTGGGTCCTTGTTTTGGTGCTACTCACTGATGAGTACTAGATCAACTTGGTCTTGGCAGCGAACTGCGCTAGCAACTCGGGAGCGGTTGCACTCTGGTGCATATTGATTTGTAGGATTCAATCATGTTGACCGCGTCCTAGTTCTTTCCAATTCTGCCCTGAATACCCAGTCGAGCTACGGTCGTTGCATAGGACGCAGCTTTCCTTTTCATTGCAGATGTTCGCTTTACCCAACCAATTTTTATTTTTTTTCTAATTTATTGCTGGACAACTTCCACCACAGCGAGTTTTTAGCCTCGGGAGTTCGCAGAGGTGATACCAATCCGGATATTGGTTACCTCCGGCATTCGCGTTTGGTAGCCTCTTCTACCTCGTTCTTTTCTGTGAGATAGTCAAGGTCTCCGATTTCCAAAGAACACGTGGGTTCCAGGCTGGAAACCAAAGCTTCTTCTCCCAGAAACCCCTTGACTGCTTCACAGAACGTAATTTTATTTATTGTCTTCGGGCCTAGTTCGACTAGGACTTCCCCACCCTTCGTTTTACCAATGGAAAACACTTCTGCTCCGTTATCTTCGGGTTTAATCTTGTAACGGATTTCACTGAGGACTCCCGTAAAAGTCTTGCCTTCCGTCGGCTTAATAAGCAGAGCTGGCGGTCTAGTCCTCCTTCATCTGCCCACCTTTTCTGTTGGTGCTCCGTCCTTCGTTTCCGTTTTAATTTTAGGCGGAGGTTTTTCTGATGGCGCGACGTGTTGTTGTTTCTTGTTCTCTTCACCTTCTTCTTTTGAGCCCTGGAGAGTACCTGAGTGTAGTCTCCTTCAGATATACCTTCCTCTTTTCATTTTTTCCCAAGTTCGCTCTGCAATGGGCTGTCAGCGATCCATTTGGTATTCGTAGTGTTCTCGTCAGGGAAGCGCGGTTGTTTCCATGTCCGACTATAATATGAAATCCTGTCCAGGAGCTCCTCCAGTTCCATTAGTCCGTTTTTCACCCCCTTGCCGACGTTTTTCTGGAGGAAAATCGCAGATCGCATGCGCATCACAACTGCCGCGCATTTCTTGATAAGCCTTTCCTCTTCAGTTTGCGCCAAAGTAGTCGACAGCCCTCCTACTCGGCTTATATTCGAAACCATTTGGTTAGTTTCGGGAGTTTCCACTTTCCGCAATTATAGCACTGCGTGGTATGTCTGGATTCCTGTCTTCATTGCAAAGTCCCGAAGGGGCTAGCTCCTGATACACACCACAACTACCACCTTGGCAGAGCTAAGCTCACATCACCATCGACGCCGACAAGGAGTTACCGACGGCGTGTATCGGTCATTAGCAGTTCGCTCTTCACCGAGAAACTTTCTCGAGGCTACTACCTAGAACGTAGGTATTATGCCAGCTAGGGGGTCAGAACTACTTGCTCGGACACCTCGGGGACGCCACTTTCCGTATCGTAAGCGACCCGTTAAGGATCGTTAATGATGCAGTAAGCAAATTCGCTAAAAATTCCCCAGGGGCAAATGAAATCCCGAATATCGCCCTGAAGGTGGCAGCCAGGCGAGTACCAAGTATGTTTTCCCAAGTTTTTACAGCATACCTTAGAGAAGGAAAATTCCCCGAGCAATGAAAGCTGCAAAAGCTGATACTTATATCGAAGCCAGATAAGCCACTGGGTGACCCCTTCTTATATAGACCAATATGTTTGCTTGATACCTTTGGTAAACTATTTGACTAAGTATTATACAACAGGCTGCTCGCAGTTGCGAAAAAGGAAGGAGACTTATCCGACATTCAGGTTTCGTAAGGGGAGATCAACCGTCGATGCAATCAATATGGTGACTGGTCTGGCTTACGCTGGAAAGCAAGATGACAAATGCTGCGCAGTGGTGACACTCGATGTAAGAAATGCATTTCATACTGCAAAGTGGACGAAAATCGTAGAGGCTCTAACCAAACTGCAGGCTTCAAAGTACGTTGTACTTGTATTTCCCTTAATGTGGTTAATTATGTATGATGGAGTATTGACGCCACGCCTTCTAAACGGCATGACAATAATTAGCTTTACGGACAATATCGGGGTAACAGCAGTTGGAAAACGCTTAGACGAGATCGAAATCTACGCAAATGAAGCGATATGGGAGATCAATTCCTGGTTGGAAAAGTCCGGCCTTTCACTTGCTGAACATAAAACGGAACCAGTGCTAATCAGGAAAAGAAGGAAGAACACAACCGTGAAAATTAAAGTTGGTGAAAAAACAATTTACTCCCAAGAGTCGCTTAAATATTTGGGAGTAATGATTGACAAAAGACTCAATTTTAAAAAACACATTGAGTGCGCTGCAACTAAAGGATCTTCCATCGTTGTAACGATCTCGAGGATACTACCAAACATTGGTGGACCAAGACAAAGTCGACGTCGTCTTATTTCAAGGGTAGTTAATTCCATGCTACTCTACTCAGCTCCAGTTTAGGCACCTGTTCTAGCAAATAAATCAAACTGCGGAAAACTAGGAATGGCGTATCGAATAAGTATACTCCCGGTGTTCAGTACATATCGAACAACGTCAAGAGAAGCAGCATATGTACTAGCAGGGACAATCACCATAGACATCTTGGCGAAGGAATGTCGGCGTCTCTATGATAAAATGTGTGCAATCGGAGAGCCTAGCGTACTTCGACGGCAACTAGCATGGCGGGAATCCATTGCAGAATGGCAAAAAGATGAAAGCGAGGCACAAACTAGCCGCATAGACCTACCGTATCATTCCACACATTCGAAGGTGGATTAAAAGTAGCCACGGAGAACTAAGCTACGAGCTAACGCAGTTCCTGCCCCAAGTTTACAGCGCACCGAACTAGACGGAGGCAATCGCAGACAGGTGCTTAACAGTTGAAAATATAGTGGAGTTTACGTTGGAATCATCGAATGGTTGGAATCAATTGGTAATTGAGCTGAAAATGATTCATTAACAGCTAAGGCATGAAGAACTGCGAAGAAAACGAGAAAGAGAGAGAACAATAATGAGCCACAGTTAAGAACTGATACACCCCCGCGATGCAATGCTTATAGTAGTCCCGTGGGGAGAATGGAAGAAGGTGGAAGTGGTTTTAGTGTAGTGAGCCAGCAGTAGGTTTTGAACCTTTCCACCTGCAACAATGAAAAAAAAGACAGACAGACAGAAGAGAATGAAGTAAACTAGGCATGGCAGGACGCGAAACTCAACTTGGAGTAGAGATCGCTCCTCCAACATCGAAGGTAAATATGACCTCCGATGGGTCTTTCGTCTATTTGACAGCTTCACTAAAAATTCGCCGATGGCCAATAACGAAGATCCATTCAAAAGGAGCACGAAGATAATAAGATCACCACCAAGAACCGATAGTGAATGAAGCCAAAGAAAGAACTCCACTTCCAGCGAAGCAAATGCCACAGAAGAACAAACAGGAGAAACTGACACCAGGAAAAAAGAAATAATCCGAATACGTCAGCCCAAGGAAGAATGCACCCCACGCCATTAAAAATCAGGTGCGGGCCATACGAACTTCTTATAAAAAAATCCAGGAGGAACTCGATAATGGTTGCCTAACAATGCCAAAGGAGACGACGACAGATGGAGCAGTGCAAACATCCCCAGCGACGCTACTCCACAGAAAAAATCTGCCCGCATCAAGGCTTGATGCAAGATTGTTTCACAGCCAAGACACGAAGCACAAAAACGTGTCAGGGAACCCGTTAACAATTCAACCATACACCAACAGAGAAAACAAGTCGGGAAACCGGAAACTAGAGGCTTCAGCTATGAAAGGTTTTGTGTATTTCTTTTATAAAGAGGTTTGATTGTGCATTTGTCCCATTAGCTTGTAGCACGTAAAATATGCATATATTATGTGAAAATTTCAACTTTCAAGTGATATTGACATTCATGGTCTTGAATTTGCGGAGAAGCGGCAGTTTTGACCTAGTATAACTTTGTTAGTAATAGTGCAATTTTCGCCAAGTTTGACAAGATCGTACTCTATACTGTAGCCTACATTGCTGCAAAATTTTATGATTCTAGGGTGAACTTAAGGGGGGGGTTTCCTGTCAATTACTAAAAATTATAGTAATGTACTATTAATAACTTTATTTAGACAGGTATGGATATGGGGGGTATTTCGGAGACACCATATAGTGGGAGCCTCCTGATTTTTTTCAGATTTTTCGGTTGGGTAGTTTCTGAGAATGGGTTCGTTAAAAAAATGATCACTTTCAACCCCCCGCACTCCCCACCTTTTCAACAAATGTCAAAACTAAGATTGGCCTTGAAAAGTACTAACCGAGACCTTTAATTTGATACTCCACATGACTATATTTGATGATAAAAAAACGTACACCCCCCTTTTGCATGTATGGGAGCCCTCCTTAAGTTCGGCGTAAAGGGATGTTACTTACTATATGCGCCTACCAACTTCCTACCAACTTTCGTGCCAATTGCTACAGCCGTCTCCGAGAAAAATGCGTGTGACGGACAGACAGACAGACAGACGGACAGACTGACAGTAAACTGATTTTAATAAGGTTTTTTGTTTACACAAAACCTTAAAAAGGAAAATTCCGCGCCAGAATATCGGACAACTACTGGAGCAAAAGGAACTAACAGCCAAAGGGATCCGAGCCCAAGTTGAACTTTGGTTAAATCAAGGAATGAGCGGGGTGAAGCGGGGAAAATGATCACAAAACGAAACCATCAAGAAGCGCTAGTAATAACAACAAAAGAGGGTATTTCCTATGCTGATATTTTACGAAGGGTGAAGACTGATCCTACGATGAAGGAGGTTAGCGACAATGTAACACGAATTAGGCGAACACAAAAAGGAGAATTGCTGTTTGCACTATCGAAGGAAAAGAAGGATCACGTTGACCTTCAAAAGAATATAGAGGCTTCACTCGGCGAGCAAGCGACTGTCCCCGTAAGTCGGCCAATGGCTACAAGAGAGTGTAAAGATCTTAACGAGGTTACTACCAAAGAGGAAATTTGTGCAGCACTCAAACAGCAATTGAAGTAAAAATAAAACTAGGTAGCTTGCTCCTACTACAACAACAATTTTAAGAAAAGCAATTGAAGGACGTTCAGGAAACGGAAAGCTTACGGTGGACCGCAGACAACGACCCTTACTATGTATATGACCCCAGCTACAAAAGCACTGTCTGCGGGTAAAATCCGCATTGTTTGGGTCGTGTACAGGCAACGCGAGCAAATTTCACTAAAAAAGTGTTTCGAATGCCTCGAATTTGGACATATGGCGAAGGATAGCACCACTAACAGATCTAAAGTGTGTCGAAGATGTAGAGATGAAAATTATTTAGCAAAGGACTGCAGTAAAAACCCTCGCTGCCTTCTATACAGGGAAACTACAAATTGCAATTGCAACCGCATAGCGGGTAGTACGAGGTGTCCAGCCTACAGGATCGCTTCAAGTACTCTACGTGAATGAAAGTCATCCAGCTGAATTTAACTCATTGCCAAGCCACCCAGGATCTGCCAGCACAAAAAGTGTATGAAGAGGAAGTCGATGTTGCTATTGTCTTCGAACAATGCAAATGTCTCCATCAGCGCGTTTGGAAAACAAACGTAAGTGGAAAGACTGCGGTGTGGGCTTGCGGCAATCGAGCCTTACAGCAAGCAATGATATTATTGCTATTGATAACGGAGGACCCAGAACAATAAATCCTCACCTGAATAAACCAAAAACAGGTTAGCCATCAAGTGCACTTGATGAGGATACATTTCTGAAGGTATTGTAGTGAAACACCGAGTTTACTGGAACGGTCATAGAAAAAGCATCGCAGCTGTCCCAACAAATATACCGAGCATGTGACGCTTCCATGCCAAGACATGCACACTCTCAGAAGCGCAACTCTAACTACTGGTGGAACGCTGAAATCGCGAAGTGTCGCACGAAGTGCTTGAAGCCAGATGGCAGAATCAGCACCGAAGAAGCACGCCAGAGTATTTGCAAAGGTACCTCGAAAAGTAAAAATGATTGCTTCAAGTGACTTTGTGATGAGGCAGACTCAGATCCAGGGGAGGAGCGTACAAGTCGGTTATGTCGGCAATAAAAGTCAAAAAGTACCCTCCTATTATGTGCGCTAGATTATTGTGGGAGATAGTTTCGACATTGTTCCCCCAATATCCGGAAACAATCTCCCAATGATAACAATGAGCGCCGAAAACATACCTCCAGTGACAAGAGACGAAGTCTTAGACACAGGGTCCGGGATACCGCAGCCCCCGGCATTGATCGAATCCCCAACAAGGCGCTGAAACTGACAATGAAAATGGCACCAAGCATGTTCGTATCGGTATTTACAGTCTGCCCAAAAGTGGGGTACTTTCCGGCAGAGTGGAAAATACAAAAGCTTGTATTGATCCCGAAGACAAGTAAACTGATAGGTGCACCAACATCCTATAGACCTATCTGCCTTCAGAATACACTAGGCAAGGTCCTCGAGCGGGTAATCTATAATCGGCTATATCCATTATTTGATAATGACGGTTATTTATCAAATAGGCAGTTTGGCTTCCGGAAAGCTCGGTCAGCGATTGATGCTACCAAACTGGTTTTCGAACTAGCCTACGATGAAGGGAAATATTTCGCAATGGTGACCTTGACATTAAGAACGCGTTCAATTCTGCCAGGTGAAACCATGTCATCGAAGCGCTCATCGCGGTACAAACGCCTAAATATATATTAAACATAATATTCGATTACTTCCGACAGCGGAACCTACTTTATGATGCGGACAAAGGGTCGAAGATGTATGTAATAACGGCAGGAGTTTCGCAGGGGTCTGTTCTGCCCCCCGCTATGGATTTTAATGTACAATGGCGTTTTACGGCGCCCCGTAGCTAAGCAAACCCCGACGAAGTGCAAATATATGGAAACGAGACTTAACGGATGATCAAGTCTTGGCTTAAAGACCACGGGCTGGAACTTGCTAAACACAAGACGGAGTTGGTGCTCTTCAAAAAGCAGCGGAAGCAGAAAACTGAAATTTGCATCGGAACGCATGTCGTTAGTTCTCAGCCATCGCTGAAACACCTGGGAGTAACATTCGACTCCAAGCTAAGCCTTAAACCCCACTTAAAGCTTACTGGACAGAAAGCAGTAACAATCTGCTCAACACTAGCAAGGATGCTTCGAAATTTAGGCGGCCCGAAACACAGTCGACGATTACTCTTATCGCAAGTCGTCAGCTCTGTACTTTTATAAGCGGCACCAGTGTGGGCGTTGGCGATAAAATTCGGAGAAAATCGCGGATAGCTTCAGGCTGCATATCGATTAAGTATGCTCCGAACATGTTGCGCCTATCGACGAACTTCTTATGAGGCGGCATACATGATTGTGGAGTTGATCTATTCTAACCGATAAGGCAAGTCGTCTGTACGAAAATCAGGAAGAGAGTCTAAACAAGCAAAATGAGCGCATGCAGTCATTAGCTGTATAGTAAACAGCATAGAACCAGGCAGAGAATGGCTGGTGGACACACGGGCTTATCCCAGACATAAGTATGTGGACTATGCGGAACCACGGTGAGACGAGTTAAGATCTAACTCAGTTCTTAACCGGACAGGGTGGATACAGGAATTACCTCTGTAGATTCGGTCTAGATGAATCGCCCGATTGTCTTACGTGTGAAAGCGCAGCCGAAGAAGAAATGTAGAAGGGAAGCTTCTGCAGTTAATGCCACGTAAAGTGGTAACAGCTCGTTTAGAATGAACAGCTAAGTACGGAACAGCCCCGCGGTGCAATACCAGAAAGGTGGTCCCGCGGGGAGAATGTGGAGAAAATATGGGAGGTTTTAGTCGGTAAGAGTTCGGCAAGCGTGTCCTAGATTCCAAATGTGTATCCGTGATGGATTTCCCCCAGCCAAAAAACAAAGAGAGACAAACAGACAGTAAACCGATTTTAATAAGGCTTTCAATATATATATAATACTAGAAACTGGCGCTTCGGGTATAATGGTTTTCTGTTTCATCTTATGGGAGAAATTTTCCACGCACATTTTTCCATTCGTATATGGCTAAAAACCCAAAATATTCCTTCAAATTTTTTCAGACTGTAGGGAATACGTACATATTACAGACGTAGATATTATGCTCACGCTAAATAAACAAACATTGCCTATTACCGAATACTATACTTATACATGCATGTATATAAATTTACCGTACAATTGTTTGCAATTTACTTCGTCCATAAAAGTATACAAATGTTGATATAAAGTAGGTATACTACTCGTAAATACCGCTTGTTCAATGTACAAATATATCTATCAGAATTAGGCACAGCTTCATTTATAATACATATCCATATAAATACATACGTATGTCTGTCTCCAGTAATTGATATTGATATGTAAATGATTAAAAAACTAAAATGAAATGTTTCCCTGCGTCCTTCCATTCACATGAGCTCGCTTTGATGTGGTATTGACGAATTGATATGTTATGATGACGTCACCCACGTTTTAGAATGCTCGAAATTCAAACAAAATTTAAAAGTTTCACATTCTGTAACTTTGTTAAGAATAGTTGCATTTCCTCCAAACTTCCCTTTCTTCCTTCCCAGAGGTTTGCCTTATGTTACCCCTTATGCAACTGCCAAATTTTGGAGTTCTAACATGAACTTAAGGGGAGTTTCCGGCTAAATTTCTAAAATATACTAATATATTGTTGTTAAGTTTTTTTGTCCAGATGTTATAACAAGATATATTTTTAGGCCTAGATTTCGATTAGATACACCGCTGTGATTTTTTTCAAATTTTTCGGTTGGATAGGTTCATCCTGAAAGTGCACAATTTTGCACCGGCCTTAGGGATAAAATAAGGCACAATTTAGTCAAGTTTGAAGGAAAGCGAACGCAATGCTGACCACATTGCCTCCTGCAGTGTACCGTTACGGTCTTAAATGAAGTGCTCCAACACACTTCAAGGCCCTGATCTAATATGGATTGTTGTGCCAACGATTATTATTGTTATTATTGAAGAAAATGTAATAGTTGCATTTTCTAACAAACTAACAAACTTATAAAGGGTCAAACTTTTCCATTTTCTGTGAATTTCATGCATTTTACAAAGTGTATGATGTCATCACCACATATCAATTCGTCTATACCACAACAAAGTGAGCTCATATGAACGGGGGGTGCTAAGGAAACTTTTGTTTTAGTTTTGTAGTCATTTGTATGTTGACATTAATCACTCCGGACAGAAATATGTGTGTACGTAGGTATATATGCGTGTTAATGACGTTTGCGGGTAATGCCTAATTCAAATAGATATATTTGTAAATTAAACCAGTGATATTCAATATACGTTCTATAGATGTACATATCCATATATGCTTTTGTGCACGAAGTAGATCGGAAATATGGGTACGATCAATGCATGCATGTATATATCCAATATTATGTTGATGATGTTGGATTTGTAAATATATTAGGATGGAAAAATATGGAAAAATATGTTTGTATGTTTGGAGGAGCGACAGATATTGGGCGTTAATATGGAAATATACCTTCGAGTTTGAAAATATATAAAATATGTTGAGCTATGTACGAATTGAAAAATATGCACCTCCTCACACAAGATTAACACAAAACCTTTCTGCCTGAAGTGTCCAGCTTCCGGTAATCCCACTTGTTTTTGTTCCGTACCCTACCTGATATGATTTTGTCAGATAGAATGATACTGTTAAGTTCACTTAAGCAATTGAACTATAATAGAATAGTAATTTCAGTCGCCATGAAAACCGTATTTGAATCTGCAGCCATAACAATGTAGCTATTGTAAAAAAAAACTATTTCTTAATATAGTGCGGAGTTCTTCTCCTTCAACTCCTAACTTTCTGCGACTACTGAAATCGAAAAACAATTTTCACTGTAAAAAATTGTTTTCCGATATCATGGCCAAATTGCTTGCTCCGTAACGACACACCAGCCCCAGCTGAAACCAAAGGTGGCAGCGGCGACTTCGTAGAGGTGTCCATGCTAATTAGGATATGTGTGCAGGTTTTGAGATTGATGGGCACGTGAGCCACGGTTTTCGCGTGGTTGCCAAGTGGTGGCGACTTCAGCACTGCGTTCCCACGCATAGACAACAAACCGGTAGTGTTGAGTATCGACCTAATATCGAATACAGAGTCAGTGAGGAATCTCAGGTTATCTCCGCATACCACTTCGTAAGATTTGCTAAAAATTCTTTGCGTCATGGAATCGTGGAAGCTGATCAGTGAACGGAAGGGGTTGAACTATCTACTGATCACTATGAGCGATGACGAGTGTGACGCGCTCGAGCTGCGATACCATGCGGAATCCGCCGAAGTTTAAACTGCTGTATGGCATGAAAAGGGGAATTTATCATTGCACTGGTCACGGGAGTGTAAGATTTCGGAGGAACGCAATAATTTCGGAAGATACTGCATCATGTGTTCGCAAACCATTCGATGGTCGTCTGAGGAACGTAACGGTTACCGTGATAACTGCACCTGAAGAGGTGGATAGAACACTTCTCCACGGTCCTTAAACATATCTTATCCTTTGAAGTTCCAGCTCTTGTGGATGGATAGCCACGGATACATGCGGACACAGACTGTTCCAACAGGAAATGCTTGACGGTCTCCGGGCAGAGCTAACCATCGCAGTCTGCAGTTTCTGCAGGTATACTCCTCCACTCCACTTGCACGAGAATTCTGGGAATCCGAGACCTTTCTCAAAGAGCAAATGAAGGAGGTGATCGTTACGATTCCAAAGACAACTGCAGGGGTAATTTCGTACTCCCTACCGTCGCAAAGGTAATAGCGACAATAGTATGCTATTAACATAGTAGATTGGTCCCAAGCTCACGTAAAAGAGGAGTGTTTGAGTCAACGTATTTTGTACTATCCTCAGTAAAAAAAAAATAAAATGCTGAGATCAGTGAAAGAGATAAATAAATCATAGGTGGAGTGGTAAATCCTACCAGATCTCTCTTGATGACAGAATCCGCGTCAGGCATCCATTGTCCTCGGAAGAACGCTAGGGCCACCTCAGTCGACGAGGCTGGACGGCCCCGGTCCTGTCGAGAAATGGGCAAGAGCTCTTGATGCATGGACGTAAGTAAATTAGTCCGAACAAAAGCCAAACAAATACGTATCTCCACGCTAAACGTTAACATCCTCACTGGAAAGACCGAGGAACTTGCGAGAGCCCTTCGGAAAGGCGAATTGATATCTACGCTCTGCAAGAAACCCGATGGTCTGGTGCTAAAAGCTGCGACATTAAACGCGAACGCGGTAAAAATCGCCATAAACTCCTCTATTTTGGTAGCCCACACACTCAATACCGGGTTGGCATTACCATCTCAGAGGGTTTCCGTGATGCCATTAAAGAAGTCGATCGATTTGATGATCGGCTGGTAAAGCTCACCATTATATCAGTTGTTCGCACCATTCACTTTTTCACCGCGTATGCACCACAGACAGATCAATCGAATGCCGAGAAAGATGCATTCTAGCAACTTTTCGATGAAACGACCTACGACGTGCCTGCCTATATCATTGCCGGTGACCTGAATGGTCATGTGGGTGAAAAGGCAAAGCGGTTCGGAGCGCGTAATGAGGGTGGCGAGCGTATAATCTATTTTGCGGACACCCATGACATGAGTTATGAATACATGGTTCATCAAACGATTCTCTCAACTTCCTATATTTTATAGCGGGGACAGTAAAACGTAAATCGACTATATTCTCACAAGAAGCCCACATTTTACCACCGTCCCTGATATTAAAGCCGCTGAGACCATCGCACTTCAACATCGGCCATTGATTGCCGTCCTGAGAATTAAGCCACGGACAAAACAGCGTGAGAAAGCACTGGCCCGCCGCGCATCACATGGCGGCGGAGAAGAAAGAAAAAATTATCTCACTTACGCGATTACCAACCATTACGAAAGGAGAAGGTCGTGGAATCAAATGACAGAAACGATCCACAAAGCGGCCTCTGCAGCCCTCGGGGTCATCAAGCCAGGTAAGCGGTATATCATCCAAGATATTTGCCTTTGGAATAACCATGTTGAAATGAAGGTCCGTGAAAAGAAACGTCTCAAATTTATACGAATGCCAACCGGGAAGCAAAGAAAGTAATCGCTGTCACCCTAGCACCCAATTACAAAACTCTTTACGATAAACTGGACACTAGGCATGGCGAGAGAGATATGTATCGACTTACTAAAAGCCGTAACGAACCTCCACAGGATATCGAACACTTCTGTTGCGTTAATGACAAGAACGGTACTTTCCTCACCAACCGAACTGAAGAATTGGCTTATCCTCCACTTCCACAATCATTGCTCACATTAGGAGCAGTTCCACCTATCAGCGTACCTGAAGTCGAAGAAACGATAAAACGAATGAAATCGGGGAAAGCCACAGGACCTGACGACATCGCATCTGAGCTCTGGAAAATGAAGACCTGGGACCCAGCACTATGGCTCAGTGAATTCTTTAATCGGATTATTCAGGAAGGTACAACACCATCTGACTGGCACCAAGTACCACTGTTCCAATATGGAAAAAGAAAGGTAGTCCAGCAGAATGTTCAAATTATCGTCCGATCCGATTCTTGTCAACCATATTCGCGAAATCGTTGAAATAATTGTGAATCAAGCCGGATTTGTCAAGAACTGTGGAACTATTGGCACAATACACCCTGCGTGAACTCATCTTATTTACTTTACGACAACACTTAGTGCCAGAAGAACTCATGCGCTGGGTTCAATCGCTCTAATACGATCCGAAAAGTAAAGTTCGAAGTTTATCAAACCGGTGTAAACCGCTTCATGTCTCTGTTGGTGTTCACCAAGGAAGCGCCCTCTCACCACCCCTCTTTGTTCTTATTATGGACACCGTACCACGGGACATCCAATATCCAACGCCTTATACACTCCGTTTTGCAGATGATGTTTTCCTAGCATCTATTAGTAACAATGATCTCAAGCAACTTGTCCAAAAATGGAATGACCGCCTCATGCAACACGGTCTCAGATTAAATCTCAATAAAACTGAACTTTTGACGACCGATCCCCATGAAACAGGCACAATCACTGTCAGTGGTAGTGAGCTGCCTAGAACTAAGTGATTTGACTACCTTGGGTCAACGCTATCAGTCAATGGAAAACCGCGTTATGAAATTGCTTCACGCAATAACGCAACCTGGATGAAGTAGCGTTCCACAACTGGTGTTCTTTGTGATCGACGCATCAATGAACGTCTCAAATCTGAATCTATCGCAATGATGCCCATCCTGTCGCCCTCTGTGGTTCTGAATGTTGACCAACTATAAAAGACAATGGACGGTGTCTTGCGGTAATGGAGACGAAGATGTTACGTTAGACCAGTGGCGTAACACGTTTTGATCAAATCCGAAATAAGGATATCCGTGATCGGTATGGGGTTGCACCGATCGCGAAAAGACTGGCGGAGAGGCGTCTTCGATGGTATCATCAAGTAATTCGCACTAACAAGAATTCACTTCCCAAGATTGGTGTGAACATCAAAATCGATGATAAATGACCAAAAGGCAGGCCGAAGCAACGGGGGCTTGATACGACCCCACTTGTGAACGGGACAAAAGCTGAAGAAAAAGAAGAGGGTCAAGCACGGCACCAAGGTAAAGGTTCAAAGAAATTTAAAGCCCAAGCCAGCCTGCACCTTGCCACGGTTATTATTTTTTTATCAATTACGCCCATTTTTCTTCGATAAAAAGACACAGACGATAGGTACAAACTGCCTTCATCCAGATCGAGCAGGCAGCACGATATCTTGGGCTGCACATCAATGAAGGCAATACGAAGTATATGGTGGCAACGTCAGCACCAAAAACCAACCAACTAACAACATCAAACCGCACTGGTCAAACGGGAAAAATAAAGATACGAGACTAAAACTTTGAAACCGTTGAAAATTTCTCCTATCTAGGGTCGATGCTGAAATCCGCGCACGGTTGTTGTCAGCCAACAGAGCCTATTTCAGCTTACAAAAACTTCTCCGCTCGAAACATCTCACAATAGGGTGAAAGCTCTTACTGTACAAGACAATGATCTTGCCAGTCCTCATGTATTCCTCGCAAACTTGGGTTCTTAGCAAGAAAAATTGCGAACTCTTGGCCGTATTCGAGAAGAAGTCTCCGAAGAATCTTTGAACCCCTACATGAGGATGGACGAATCCGTAGTCTACATAACGACGAAAACTATGAGCGATACCATGACCGTCAGATTATAGATAAAATCCGGCTCAATAGGTTACGGTGGGCGGGTCACTTAATCTATATGGATGAGGATAATCCAGCCCAGAAAGTCTATAAGGGTAATATCTATGGTAGAAAAAGAAGATGAGGCAAACCCTGCCTGAGATGGAGCAATGGCGTATGCCAGGATGCCAGACAGCTTTTAGGGAATTGGTGAACCTCGGCGCAAAACCGGGATGTCTGGAGTTCCTTACTAAGACAGGCCTAGACCGCGTACCAGTTGTTACGCCGTTGATGATGATGATGAACAAAACACAGTTTTGAGATCTTTTTAAGAATTCACATAAAACTTTCTCTGAAATGGTTACACCGATGTAGACGAGATTTGGTGAACATATAAATATGGTTGCAGTTCACTCCTTAGTGGGACACCCTATTGTTCACGGTATTAGAAGCCTACACTTCTCCTCTACTATTCTGTGCCAAGTGCTCTTGAAGCGACTCACTCGTCTGCCAACTTGGAACAATGGGTTTCGGTGCATGGCGTAGCCTGCAATCTAATTGTCGTCCCTCCTTAATGTGTGACCGGTAACTGGTCTATGTGCAGGAATAAATAATTAGTTGTCAACTGTGAATTCCTCACCAACAGTCAATGCATCTGTCTGAATCGGGCATTTAGCTCTTGCTTGTCTTTTAAAAAGTGTCTTTTCCAACTAAATTCAACTAAATATGTCATTCGCCTGAGGAACGCCCTGTCCTTTGATGTTGACTTTAGATGAAATTTCCAATTTCATAGTGAAGCCAAAGTAAATGAATTTAGTTTCATTCAAATCTGCGTCTCCCCTTGGACTTAACAATCGTTCTGTGAGGAAAATTGTCCAAGATAAACTCCATTTCTATCCTTACGAGAACTTTCTGCAGGTGACTTCAATTTTCGGGTAAACGCATTTGAGGTTCTTCTCGAAGTCGTTCCTGCAGACACTATTGTTTTTTTAGTAATGAAGCCCATTTTCAGCTATGCAGATCCGTCAATAAACTAAATTTGTGCTACTACACCATTCCTTGGAAAATTGCATCAAAAGCATTTGCATTCACCTAAAGTCACCGTGTGGTGTGCAATTTCCTTATTTGGAATTATTGGTCCCCTGTTCTTTGGGGAAAATTAAGTCGAAGTGACAGTAAATTCGGATCGACATGTAAACATGTTACCGGATTTTTTCCCACTGCTAGTCCAACTCATAGACTAAGGGACGGTGCAACGATACGGTGCAACGGTACACAATTCAAGAACATCGATGGCTATTTTGAGGGAACACCTCCAGAGTGCCTCAGCTCAATTAGGGACGATTTTAGAGTGGCCGGCTCCTTTTCCTGATTCCGCCCTTTGTGCTTTTCTTCTATGGGGTTTTTTCAAAATCATGTGTTTGTGTGAACCGTCCAAGGACCCCTTCAAGATTTGAAGACCAACATCCAGAAAAAATAGCCAACATAACTTCTCCTTTTCTGGCAATATTCATGACAAATGCCAGAAATCGTTTCACCTCACTGTTGGTAGAGGGGTTTATAGCGTGCCTAGATATTCGATACTAGTCGAATCAGCTGTGAATGAGCGTTAGAGAAGTTATATCAGGGAAAAAATCAAGGGCCTGCGCAACGCCAACCACATTGCCTCCTGCAGTGTACTGCAGTATATCGTTGTGATCACGAATGAAGTGTTCCAACACACCTTAAGACCCTGATCAAATTGAATTGTTGCGCCAACGATTATTATTATTATCGGAAATACGGGACGCCATCTAGTTGATTTGATCTACAAAACTATGCAAATCGAAACTTGAGATAATTACAATGTTCCATATTTCAATTACATCTTCCACCAAATATAGGCATGCATGGTATCAAATAAAAAATATCGATTACTATTTTTTCTCCAACCTCCAACCCGCCGATATTTTGGCTGCTAAGCAGTTCGTCAAAGTACTCAACCCATCACTTCGGTAGTAAATCAGATTTCCCTCATTGTCTCGGCAGGATGCCGTTGCTTCCTCTACTCCTAGAGTTCACAGACCTTCTCTCAGGCTTCCTTTTTCTGTCTGAAGGAGTTCGTGATAAATAGATGCTCGCGTTCTTGAAGTGCAGCATTTTGCACTGCCCGGTATGCTGCATTCTTCCATTCCGTTGCTAGCTTACTTTCATCGTGCAACCAGTCGTTCCGACTTCTTTTACGAATAAGGCCAAGTATGTTTGTGTATCAATTTTCACCTAATTGTCAGGGGTCTGAAGAGTACCCTACATGTTTGTGTACCGCTTTCCGCGGAAATCAGCTACTTCCGGAAAAGCATTTCATGCGATACGGCTAACTGAATAACTCGCAGTCCGTTATTATTCCTGTTTTTATGCAACTCTCGATAGGGACTGACGTATAGCCTGAATATGAACTCCGCCCCTACTTCACTGTTAAAGCGTTGGTGGCGATAGTGTTTGTTAGTAAGGGTGTTGGTATTGGGTCAGCAGGCGTTTGCCAGGTTTTATGCTCCTTCGCGGGTACCAATACACGTTTCGCCCTGGGACATTTAATCCTAAATGTTCTTTCACAAAAAATCGACAAAACTGTTCGTACCCTGAAGCGCCGAGCTGTGACTGCTACTTCATATCTAAATGTAAATGATAATAAATCAATCGGAAAATTGGAAGCGAAGTGCTTTGCAACTAAAATATGTATACACAAAAAGTAAATTTATTTACCACACAAATCTTATGAATCTTATTTACCTTTGCTTTACAATTAACAATCAATAACGAAAAATATTGAAATAATGTACTCCCAGCTGGTCTCCTATCTAAGTACTGTTCACTTATAAACTTCGGTGATCGTCAGTCAATTAGTGTTTGATATAACATAATGTAGTGTATATTATGTAATATGTATTATGTCATATGGTGTCATGTATTTATGTATCTTAATTGTAATTTCACGCTGCCTAACTACGGAACTTTAAGAAGATACGAGGATATATTCTGAGGCGTAAATTTTGAATAGATTCTTCACCGTGACCTTTTCCAAATTTTTTCGCTCGACAAATTCTGCAAGCGAAACCTCTTTCGGTTTAAGATGCGTACATTTCAAACCCTAACCCGGCTGTATTTCAGCTGATATTCCAAATGATCTTACTTTAAAAAAAGCGCACCTTCTTTCAAAAGTATGGGACTTCACAGATAGGATACGCCTGTCAAGTTTTATTTCAAAATATTTGGCTATACTGGAGCATATTTTGTGGAAGCAGGCAAACGGACAGACGAACAAGTAGACAGGCAAACGGATAAACAAATATTGAACAAATTTTAATAAGGTATTGTTTGACACAAACCTGTGACTATAAAATTTAGTTGTTCTCCTGAAACCTAACAATTGGTCTGCGTTAATACTAGGACTTAAATAATCTTAAATTCATCAGTTAAGCTCAATTATTATCACATCTTCTTCAAGATATACTGGCTGGACAACCTTTGGAATGGAATCTCAACAAAAAGAGTTGTTAACATCGCGAAGATATGAGATATAAACATAACTGGAAATATGTCTGATATTGCAGACAATACACCTGAAAGTTGATGGCTCATTTCGCAAGCCAGATAATAGTGTTATTACAATTGGAGCGACCATGTACGTACTATATACAAACTTGTCTAGATATAAAAACAATCTAGCACCCATAATTTTGGCAAATGCACCACCGTAGCCTAATTGGCAGATGCTTATCAAACTACCAATGAAGATTCCGAATAAACCTCTTCCAAAAGACATAATTGTTGCGACTATCCACACGGGCGTTTCCCTCCAGTAAGTCATGAAAATAACCACTAAGTGAATCATTGTGGCTACTACCCAAAAAGCTGTTCTTGTGAACTCGCTTAGTTTTATAGTTGAGGTTCTGGTCCGATATAAAAACCAACCCGTTAAGACTCCGGCAAAGTATGGTGGTATCCTGGTCCAAGGTTTTATATAAACGTTTTCTGCTGTTACACTCATTACATCAAATCTGTAGAGTAGAAGAAAATTATTTGACTTATTGTAATCCTAAGAAACCGAATACCTATACTTACTGGAAAGTTATTCCAGTTCGAATAGTAGCAAAGGAAGCTGACCGTCATCAATACTAGCGTGCTTGTTATGAAGATCGCTTTTCCGACAGTTTCGTTTTTGATATAAATAAAAATAATGGCAAGGAAGAATATATAAAACTGCATTTCACAAGCAAGGTACCAGGACCAGGTTAAACACATTTTCCTTATAGACAAGCCATTGTTGATATATAATAAAGTGTACCACCAATTCCTGCAAAATGCATGATCACATGAATTTAAGTAATAATAACATATGTACCTTGAACAAATAAAATAATATTGAATGGCGTCATAATGCAATTGAAATCTAGGCCTAGTATTAGAGTACTTCATTTCAAGACTATAGCGACCCACTAGGAGGTCATCGTCAGCTGAGTCAACTGATATTCGACATACCCCCCCCCCAACATTCCAAGTCCCTCGGCCCTCTATGTTTGAATTTTTTAATCAAATAAGCAAATAAGATGGATAAGTTTGAATTAGTATATTATTACATATTATGGAGTAAATAAGATTACCCCTTTTAAATACTATATTAATAAATTTTATTAATCCCTCTCCTCCGGCTCGTTTTGTCGCAAACTCCGCTCCAACATAATATTCCTATTCTGAACGTATTCTTGCTTTATATTGAAAGCGTTGCTCACTTTGGAACACTCAATAGTTCTACCAAACATTACTTAAATTAAAGGTCAGATGAGGATTCATCCGCCACAACATTTCACAGCCAGCTGAAAAGGAAAGGGGGGTCTCAACGGGGAACTAGACACATGGCTCCCTCAATTCGGCTGCCGCAAGTCAAAACGGACGCAACGCGCACCTCTCACCCTTGGGGCGTTTCTTTGCTGAACGAAGGGTTTTAGTCAAGCTAAGAAAACCCGTGTAACCGTTCCCCCGGCTTTAATGATGTTGGCCTCGCTCGAAGACTTGGAAGGGGATCCTCATAAACGCCCTCCGAAGAGCTCTCGTCCCTAATTAGGAACATGCATACAGGATTAGAAATCCCTGGACAAGTCAGCCAGAGTGTTCGCGTGGTTGGGTTGCAACGGCGGATTCCACTTTGGCTTTGCGTCTTTGAGCAGGCGCAACAAACCGGTAGGGTTGAGTCCTGATCTGATGTCGAGCACCATGTCGCTGGGGAGTCTCACGGTTGTCCCAGTATACCATGCGTCCCCCGGACTTGTAGCTAATTCTTCGCTGACTGGCTATTTGGAGGCTAAAAAGAATGAGTGCCAGGACGTGCCAGAGGAATCCAAGATGACTTAGGCCATAAAAATAAACAAAATACTATTGATTGGTTGATTTGAGTTGATTATAAGGGCCTGGCGTTTTCACAGTGTAATTGAAAGAAGCCAAGTACGAAGGTCTTTATAGAAAAAACTTGTGTGTTTACATTTGAACGAATGTAATTCAATTATAAGAAATATTTCCAGTTTTTACCCAAAATTGATCTCCACCTCCAAGAAAACATGCTCTCACCAATTTTCTTGACAATCGGTCTAGCCGTTTCCGAATAAAGCGGGGGGTAACAGATAGACAGGTGCTCAAAAGGTAGTATAGGTCCCAGGGCGAAACGTGGATTGGTACCCACGATGGAGCATAAAACTTGGCAAATGCCTGCTGAACAGCTCTACTACCAAACCCTATCTCCACCTCCACGTGGTGACCACTGGGAGCTGTTTCTTAACGAAAAACTGCAGATAGAGAAGGATGAAGGCGAGTCTCCCGCGCCGAAAAACGGGACAAATTGTACCAACTGGTCCTCCAGGTTGGGGGTTGGGTAAGGTTGACAACCCTACATGGAAAACAACTTGTTGCGAAGCCACGACAGGAGCCTCGGACTGGACGGATTACACCACGACGAACCCGGCAACAACGGAATAACGATTTGCGCATTTTCTCATGGAACGTGCGCTCCCTGTACAGAGATGAAGCTGATGAGTAGCTAGCCGATACCCTGTCCCAATATAGGGCTGATGTAACAGCGTTACAGCAGATGCGTTGGACCGGTTTCCTGGAGAAGCGCCGCTACATCATATATTATCGTGGCCATCCAGTAAACCACGTGCTCGCAGTAAGTTTCTTAGTCAGCCAACAAATGAAACCTGCTGTTATCGGCTTTGAAAACATAAGCGAACGGCTATGTACTCTGCGCTTGCGCGGCAAGTTTAGAAATATAAGCCTCATTAACGTTCACGCCCCTACAGAGGAGACTGCAGAGTCGGAGAAGGATACATTCTACGAGGCAGTAGAACGAACCCTTGAAAGCCTGTCCCAGATATGATATTAAAATCATACTTGGGGATTTTAACAGTCAAGTAGGGAAGGAGCCCGTATTCAGGCGATACGCTGGCTCCCATAGCTTACACCAAAATACAGATGATAACGGACTGCGGATTATTCAATTAGCAGCGTCACATGAAATGGTTGTTGGAAGTACCTGGTTTGCGCGGAAAGCGGTGCCACAAACATACTTGGGTCCTCTCCGGACGGGACCACTTTCAACCAAATTGACCACGTGTTGATTGAACGCCGCCACCTCTCAGCCTTGATGAATGTCAGAACATATAGGGAGGCCAATATAGACTCGGATCACTATCTCGTTAGCATGGTGTTCCGAGCTCGAATAACAACACCATCAGAATCCCTCTGACGATCAGGTGAGTTAACAATGAAGCCATCCACAACGCAACCCTCCGCGACACCTATAAGAGAGAAATAGATGCTGCAATAACCACAGTCAACAGAGGACCTGGAGAGAAAGCATTAACAAATGATCTTCACAATCACCTGAAGAACGTTATCATTGATATGGCCACAAACATACTTGGCCCCAGCTGCAAAAGGAGTCGGAACGGCTGGTTTGACGATGAATGTAAGCTAGGAACGGAACGGAACAATGCCGCATACCGAGTAATGTTGCTTTCTCAAAGAACGCGGGCACGCGCAGGGACTTATCACGAACTCCATCGAGCGGAGAAGCGACTCCATAGACGGAAAAAGGAAGCCTGGGAGAACAAACAAGTCTGTGAACTAGAAAAGTACAGGGAGCAACCGCACCAGGCGCGGAAGTTTTACCAACAAGTCAGCAGGATGAAGCCTTATACAACTCGATGCTCATCCTGCCGAGACAAAGAGGGAAATCTGATTTCGGACAGAAAGGGCATATTGGAGCGATGCGTTGAGTACTTTGATGAGCTACTGAACAACCAGAACATCGACGAGTTGGTGGTCCCACCAACTGAAGACGACGGACAAATGCTGCCACCATCAAGTTTAAGAGAAACAGTCCGTGCAATTCATCGGTTAAAAAATAATAAGTCGGCTGGGGCCGATGGAATTACAGGCGAATTGGTTAAATATGGAGGCGACCAGTTACACCAAGTGGTTCATCAACTTGTGCTCAAGGTATGGGACAGCGAATCAATGCCTGACGATTGGCAACGAGAGATTATCTGTCTCACACATAAAAAGGGAGATATCACACAGTACAGCAATTATAGAGGTATCACGTTGCTGAGTACCATCTATAAGATATTCTTCGCTATCTTGCTAGGCCCGATAGCCCTATACGCCCAGAATATCATTGATCCATACTAAAGAGGCTTCACTCCAGGCAAATCAGCAACAGATCAGATTTTCTCTGTGCGGCAAGCGATGGAAAAACTGTTGGAATATGGATAACAGTTGCACATCTCTTCATCAACTTTAGAGCCGCCTATGATAGCATGGCCAGGGTAAAACTGTACACGGCCATGAGAGTGTCGCGCGGCAGGATTCACGGCATTCGAAATTTATTTCGAATGTTGCGAATGCGAGCGGACAGATGACGCCACTGGCGCTCCCCACTCAGTTTAGACCTCGCCACAGGAGTGGAGAACAGAGTGCCATGACTTGACGGCAGGACGTAGAAAAAAAAGAAAAACATAGAGAGTCTTCCGTCAGCCGTCAGATGAAATAAATATAATCAGATTTATTAATTATGTAATATAACTGTAATTTGACCAAAAAGAAACGACTAACAACAATAATTAATTTGTAATTATATCAAGGAATTATTAAATATATATATAACTATAATATATGTAATACATTATAAGAGAATTCGGTATCCCGACGAAACTTATAAGACTAGGCTGACCCTGACCAATGTGCGAGGCCAGATAAAAGCAGCAGGATCACTCTCAAGACCATTCGACATCAACAACAGTCTACGACAAAGGGATGCTCTATCATGGGTCCTCTTTAACCTGGTCCTCGAGAAAGTGATCCGTGATGCTGATGTAAATGCAAGAGGTACGATCCTCTTTAACTCCACCCAACTACTGGCCTATGCTGACTATATCGACATCATGGGAAGAACAACTCGAGACGTACAAATTGCCTTCATACAGATCGAGCAGGCGGCGCGAGATCTTGGGCTGCACATCAATGAAGGCAAGACAAAATATATGGTGGCAACGTCAGCACCGAAGACAAACCAACCAGCAACATCAAACTGCACTGGTCAAACGGGAAGAATAAAGATGGGAGAATACAACTATGAGACCGTTGATAATTCCTCCTATCTAGGGTCGAAAATCACAACCGATAACAGCTACTATGATGAAATCCGCGCACGGTTGTTGTCAGCCAACAGAGCCTATTTCAGCTTACAAAAACTGTTCCGCTCGAAACGTCTCACCATAGGGTCAAAGCTCTTACTGTACAAGACAATGATCTTGCCAGTCCTCATGTATTCCTCGGAAACTTGGGTTCTTAGCAAGAAAAATTGCGAACACTTGGCCGCGTTCGAGAGAAGAATCCACCGAAGAATTTTTGGGCCCCTACATGAGGATGGGCGATGCCGTAGCCTACACAATGACGAAATCTATGAGCGATACCATGACCGTCCGGTTGTGGATAAAATCCGGCTCAATAGGTTACGGTGGGCCGGTCACTTAATCCGTATAGATGAGGATGATCCCACTCGGAAAGTCTATAAGGGCGATATCTATGGTAGAAAAAGAAAACGAGGCAGACCCTGCCTAAGATAGAGCGATGGCGTAGGCCAGGAAGCCAGACAGCTTTTAGGGATATCGAATTGGTGGACCTCGGCGCAAAACCGGTATGCCTGGAGTTCCTTATTAAAGCAGACCTAGACCGGATACCGGTTATTGCGCCATTGATGATGATGATGATGATGAACGGACGGGTCCCGGTCCTGCCCAACAATGGGCAAGAGTTCTTGATGCATGGACAGCTTCAGGACATAAGCAAGTTAGTCTGAACAAAACAAATAGGTGCCTGCACGCTAAACGTTGACATCCTAACTAGGAAGACCGAGCAACTCGCAAGAGTCCTTCAGAAAAGGCGCATTGCTATCTACGCTCTGCAAGAAACTCGATAGTCTGGTGCCAAAAGTTGCGACATTGAACGCGAACGCGGTAAAAATGGCGCATCAAATGGTGGTGATTTCACGAGAAGAAAGAAGAAATGATCTAACTTACACGATTACCAACCACTACGAATGTGGTAGAATCCACGATCCACAAAGCGGCCTCTGCAAACCTCGGGGTCACCAAGCCAGGTAAGCGGCATATCAAGCGGGATACTTGCCTTTGGAATGACCATGGTGAAATGAAGTCCGTGCCAGAAGAACTTGTGCACTGGGTTCAATTGCTCTACCATGACCCAAAAAGTAAAGTTCCAAGTATGGCGGATGTATCAAAACCGCTTCGTGTCTCTGTTCGTGTTCATGAAAGAAGCGCCCTCTCTCTCACCACCACTTTGTTCTTGTTATGGACACCGTCACACGGGACATCCAACGTCCAGCGCTTTATACACTACGTTGTGCAAGTGATGTTTTCCTATCATCTAATAGAAAAAATGATCTCGAGCAACTTGTCCAAACATGGAATGATCGCCTCATGCAACACGGTCTCAGATTGAATCTAAACAAAACTGAATTTTTGACGACCGACCCACATGAAACAGTCACAATCACTGTCAGCGACAGTGATCTGCCCAGAACTGAGCGATTTAAATATCTCTGGTGAACGCTATCGGCCAATGGAGAACTGGGTTATGAAATTGCTTCACGCATTAACGCAACCTGGATCAAGTGGCGTTCCACAGCTGGTGTTCTTTGTGATCGACGTATCAACCCACGTCGCAAATCTAAAATTTACCGCAATGTCGTCCGTCCTGTCGCCCTGTACGATTCTGAGTGTTGGCCGACTGTAAATGCGAGCTCCAGTAATTGAAGCAAAATGCAAGGGAAATGAAAATGGTGACTGCGCTAAGCTCGTAAACAGCAAAAAAAAACGAAGAGGTAAGCAAAGGTGAGAATTCACCTAGGGGCGGTTATTATTTCTAACAAAGATAATCTGTCATACGCGGAGATTTTGAAAGAGACCAAAGCTGACCGGCCTAAAAAGGTCCAGGCGGAAATGTCAGTAAAATCTGAAGGACCCAGAAACGCAAAGTCATGTTTGAACTGGCGGCTCCCGAATCCAAACTAAGAACATATTTGGGGAGAATGTCACAGTATGGATACATACATACAGTGCAAGAATCTCGACGAAATGACATCTAAAGTAGAAATGTGCATTACTTTAAAGAGACAGTTCAAGTTTGAAGAACTTGTCGAGAAGTCTATTGTTGGTTTGAGCAAAATTTATTGTAGTAGCGACCATTTTGCGACTGCAAGTAGGGGCTGTATTAATTATTATCAGCCGGAAAGTTAGAATCTAGGGAAGAGCAGTCCTCACTAAGGAAGTGCTTCAACTGCTTCATATTTGGACACTTCCCGAGGGCATGTACTAGCGGGGTTAGTCATTCCGATCAATTTAGAAGATACGGTAAGAAAGGTCATATTGGTAAAGAGTGCAATATGGGCCCCAAATGCCTATTGAGCGAAGAAAAGGAGGAACGGGATAGCTGGCATATTGTCGAAAGCTGTAAGTGCCCTGAATTGAAAATGACTGTTGACTGCAATGAAAAAATAAAAGTCGCTCAGGATTTGCTTGAGCAGACCACTTATGAAATTGAGATGGAAATTGCCACCATAAGTGAACCATACAGAAAACTTGACGGTGGCGTATTGGTCTCAGAGTCGATTAGTTGCGCAGCGCTGTGGGCTTGCGGTAGACAAACTATGCAATGCACCATAAACCAGTCGCTCAGTAACTTTGTATGGGCGCAAGCGCGAATCGCGGTGACCATGACATCGAAGACCAAATTTTGACAATGAAAATTATTTTTCGGTGTCAGTACAGGATAGCGTAAAGAATGAGTTGGAGAGAAGTTGTAAACGTAAAAGTAAGATCGTTATTTTCAACTTAAACAATAGTTTAATCTTCTTTCCAAAATTACATAATTTACTTCTAACAGACTCCATCATGATTGTTGGATCTTATGTTCCTGGTGCCGTAATCTTAAGCAAAATTTGTGTCATCTTAATTTACGAAATAATTACGTTAGTCATAATAAGAGAATAGTTTATGCTAATAAGTTAAATTATAATTCTAATAAAGTGTTTTAACTGAACTACTATGCCCCATCCAGTCTCACATTGTCCAAATTTAAAAACTAGACAACGACGCGAGGGAACAAAGAAGTGATATGTGGACCTCCAGTGGGGAAGCAGAGAGAATAACACAAACGACCAAAATTTTTTAGAGGCATATGCCCAGTTAGATAGAGTTCTATTCAACGAACATAACGTCAATTCTTTCCAGAAAGTAGGGTCGAGCTCAGTTGTAAACTCGGCCTTTGAGAGCCCTACGCTAGCGTTAGCGAGGACAAAACATACAGTGATCACAAGACAATTTCCTTTATGCCATGGAGAGAGCTATACGGCAAGCGGAAAAAGACATCAGACTGGTCTATAAACGCATGGGATGAGCAAACCCTGTGGCAAGGTCAACCTACTTAGAATGGCGACCCCACGAAAAGAGCTCTCCATCTCTAAGGCATGTGCCCAGTCCAAGCCTAAAAGATGCATATTCCTTTAGAAAAACCAACTTCTGGTGGAATAGTAAACTGCCCAAACTTCGATCGCCGCCTAGCCAGTTGAACGACTCAGAGGACAGTAGGTAGGATCGATTAGGTGCAAAAAGAGCACACTACAAGAAAACCCGGAAAACCCTCAAGCTCGTTATCCACTGCACCAAGAAGGAATGATTTAAAGGAGCTCTGCTCGGAGGCGAATGTAAACCCGTGGGGAACCGCACATAGAATTATCATGGAGCGATTCAGAGGTTAGTAATTTTTACAGACCAGGTGCCCTACTCTCTTCTTGACAATAAACCAAGGGTTATTTCTTCAGCAAAAAGGGATGCTGAGACCTTTCAAAGATCTCTTAATGTGGCGGCCAGATCATCAGAATCATCATCAGAATGGGCTCTATAAAGCCAAATTAACTGTTGATGCCATCAATCAAAGCCATGATGCTTGGCCGAGAGAGCTATTCACGGAAAGGATAGTAAATATTGAATGGTGGTGACCCGGGACCTGAAGACCAACTCAGTCAATTAAACCCATATACCGAAATCCCTGGCGACGATTGGTGTCCCCGCATATCTCCTTACTATGGTCAATACCAACTTGCAAGAACGGAGGCTCAAGTTTGACCCCGATGACGGACCCCAGGTGTACGTAGCCTCCCCGGTTGTTCCACGGGCTCGGTAATGGGACCACTACTGTGGAACATCATGTACAATGGTGTATTTAATCTTCCGGTTCCAGAGGAGGCCACGGTGGTGAATTACGAAGATGCTGAGTTGTACTCATTAGAAGTAATCAGCGCTGTTAAGACCTGACTGGAGAGTGCCGGACTGGCAATTGCAGCGAATAGGCAACAGTATTGCTCGTCGTCAAGCTCGTAAGGGCATGATAGTAAACTGGTCAAATCAAGGGGAAAATTGGTTTTTAGTCTCCAGCGCAGTTGTGAAGATACAAAATGAGTTGCTAAGAAACGCTGAAAAATGTTCGGAAAATTCCAAGAGTTCAGAATTGTTAAATTTATAGCTAATGCAGAAGTTTCAGCTCCCAGTTGATATTTAGTATTATTTCGACGTTTCCCTGTTTATCGCAGTGTCACTCTTGATTTTTCAAAGCGCATTCCATTGCAAATTTCATAAGGAATACAGAAACACGTGACGTTTTCGTTCGCAACGTCACTAACAAAAGCCAAATCGGACTGTTCCACGAACTCAGGTCCATTACATGTTCTTTCCTTCCATAACATTCGTGTTAAACACAATTTTTAAATGTAAATCCATTATTCACTTACCACCTCCACATAAAGAAAAGGTACTTACTTTTTACAATATAAGTCGTGGTCTTCATTCAAATAGAAAGGGGAGCTCATGTCGACAATGTCATAAACGAAATCGCTGGCAACTAAAGTCAATACCAACACAGGTGTCAACCTGAAACGCCGCTAACGCTGTTAAATTAATTTGATATTTAAAAGCCAAGAAAAAATTACCTGAAGATTCGATGAATGACAAATTTCATATACAATTTCAAGTTCTGAAACCATTTGTTCGACTTTATCTCACAAACACGCTGCTTATTCGATAAAAGATTGTATGTCATCAGAAACGCACTAAAAGACGTTAAAATTACAGATAAATTAACGAACACAACACTCCAGAATATAAATTATGAGCAGCGCACCTAACGGTAAAAAATACATCTACATAGTAGCAGGCTTGAAAAACTGGCTGCTGGATGAAAGTTTCCCCTGTCGCATATAGGAATAGGATGTTATCCATGGTAAACATTGAAAAGTAAAAGATGTGCAGTAAAGTAACCCAGAGGCAAACAATTGTCCTTAATCCGGCCAAAATAGATACGAATTCCTTGGGTGCTGTCGCCTGTAGTACACGTGGGACATTTTCTCGCAAAGAAAAGCACCTCAGAAACTTTTCACCTCGAAAAGTTTCCGTTGCGACTGTATCCTTATCGTGCGTTTCCGAGCGCCTCTGCTTCAAGATGCACATAATCTCAGCCAAGCCTGCTAGTGATGATACTGTGACAACAATTAACCTAGAAATATAAATAAATTTGTTAAATGGCAGGCCAGGACCTGAGTAGGAAAGGTTAACTTACGTAAATAGAATAAATCCAGTGCTAGAGAAAATTTCTGACTTAAATTCTGGCACTTTGCTATCGACAGTGGTCATATTGATATCATATATGCGTTGAGGAATAAACCGATTATCCTCAAAATACTTTTGTGCCCAATTTGTGATGGCCTCTTTGGGACATTGTACTGGAACACATAGTCCAATCTCTATGTGCGGCTGAAAAAAAATTAAACAAAATCAGGCAGCAAATTCTATCGGAAATTTTCATCGGTAACAAATTCAGTACCTTCCGTAGCTCATCATTACCCCAGTATTATTTCTCATTTGTCAGTACTTGTCAAAAAAAAACGTGGAACGAAAGTAACATTTACTAATATTGCATTTACTAAGAGGCAAAATATTGACCTGGTCTGGGGTCACCTCGATCAAAATTTCCGTAGAATTGCCAAAAAGGTAACAGTCTCGGTACAGTCCACTGTATCACAAAAGGTATAAATCATAATACTAATAGGCCCTAACGTCTAGCAGAATCTACCTGTGGTTAAGTTCCTATGATGTGTGCGGATAAGTTTCCCCCAATACATTCGCAAATCCTGTACTGTGGTATAAACTAAGCCACAAAGGTGGCTTTAAAGTCCCAAGTAGCCACCCCTAAGAAACCGAGAATTCCCCCGATAACTGGGTACAGACTAAATGTACCGCAGTTCCTACGACTAATTAAAGAGAAAGGGTTGAAAGCAACCCTGAAGAACACGAGGACTGACAAGACCCTCATCTTCGCCGAGACGGTTGAAGACCATGCCGCGATTTTCGCTCTCATAAGAGAGAAAGGGCTTCACGCCACCACCAACACCCCACCGACCCTAAGAACCAAGTCGCTGGTTATTCGCGGTCTCCACAGGGAGACAGACCCAGCGGACATATTGCGGGAGCTAAACGAAGATTACCCGCAATTAAAATTGAAAACCGTGGCCAACTTAGTCACGCGTGCAGATAAGCTTCTGCACAGCCAGAACCCGGCACTCCCGATGAGGTCACAATCGGGACTTTTCATAGCCACCTTCGAGCCCTCCCAAGAGCTCAGTGAAGTTCTAAAAATTAAATATATACTTCACCAGAAGATTTCGCTTGAGAAAGTCAAGCCAATTGAAGAAGTGCAGTGCTACAACTGCCAGAATTTCGGCCACATTGCCCCTAACTGTTCAATTGTGCACGGGTGCGTGAAGTGCGCAAAAAAACACGTCCGCGGGGAATGCCCCACACCATCGACGGAGGCGCCGCATTGCTGCAATTGCGATCAGACCGAACATCCTGCCAACTACCGCGGATGCCCGGCATATAAAAATATGGTTGCCAGAAGGGAAGCTGGCATGGCGAGAAAAAATGCAGAAACGGCGAGAACCAAGCAAACGGTGACACAGATGTCACAAAGCTTGTCCCGGCCAGGTGTATCGTACCCCCAAGCAGGTAGGAATACTCTTCCTAGAGCTGCACCACAAGCTCCACAAGGCAACAAACTGGCCTTCGAGAACTTGGTCGAAAGCCTCGCTTCCGCCCAAACAAATGAGCAGCGGCAGATTACCGCAATCCAACTACTGATTAACTTATGGAGTTAAATAGAGTCACATTTAACTCCACGTCCCTGGTCTCACACGCCCAACGTCCCACCGCCCAAGCGTTGGTTGATACTCTGAAAGCAGACATATTTTGCTTTCGGAGGCCCACCTAAACCACAGACATAATGTCAATTTCACCGGATATACCACTATTCGGCATAACAGCAACACGGGCGCTGCCCTTCTAGTCAAAAAAGACTACCATTTTGAGGAAGTCGTCATCGAAGGTTTACTAGTCCGTTCCGCTGCAGCGGCAGTAGTTAAAACTATCGATAATAAACGGAGTTTGGTAGTTTCCGTTTATTTCAAATACAATTCCCCAAGTGAGCAACTGGGCCATGACTTAAAAGTCTTGGGCGATCTCCAGTTAAAATCAAAATATCTTATCTTCGGTGGCGACTTTAACTCACGGCACAAATCCTGGGGCGATAAGGCAGAAAATTTAAATGGGAAAACCCTGTATAATTGGATCCACGACCCTTTCACGCCAGCCAACCTTGAGGTGGTCTCGCCCGATTCGCCGACAAGACCCGCTAGTCAATCCATCATTGACTTTTTCCTGCTGTCTGATGAAACCAAGCAAAGTTTTCAGGTAACTTCCTGTAAAACCTTGCCAGGCATGTCCGACCATTCTGCAGTTGAACTCAAAATGGCCTCAACTTCACAACTGCAGAAACGAGTTAAGCTAACCATCAGGTCATTTGCCCACACTGATTGATACAAATTCAAGTCAGATTTAGCACCAAGGCTGAACTTGAAGAAACTCGCTACAGATCACAATCTGTCGGACAAAGAAATCGACGAAGCAATCATTTTGGCCACGGACGCCATCAATACTGCTACACGCAGAAATACCAGGCTGATCAAAGTCGATTAGTTTGTATACAACAAACTCCCGCATGACATCATGCTATATATGAGGGTCAGACAGATTTGGCGCAGGAACCTCAAGCGCAATTATCCGGGAAATGGTGGCGCAATTCCGCAATAAAGAATTAACCCGTAATTTCGCAGATATTAAGCCCGGGCCAGATATGTTTCAACATATAAATAGGCTAGCGAAGAAAAATAGGTCCCGTAATTTCGTTCTTACCAGGAACAAGGAACCAATCTGCGGAGACGCCAGAAAGGCGCAAGTCCTTGCGGAATCATTTGAGTCTCAGCTCAATACCCCTCCGCCTACTGTGTCTCTAGGCATTCAAACTGATTAGTCACATTCTCCCAAACGAACTCCTCGGTAAAACCAACGGATTCGCAACAATTCCTGAGTTTATCACAACTCACCGCCTTGACCTCAAACCTAAACGGTAAAAAATCAGCCGGACCTGACGAAATTCCTAATTACGTAATTAGGCAACTTCCCCGAGTCTCCATCAAATTTTTGCTGGCAGTATTTAATAACTGCATAAATAATGGCTACTTTCCCACCACCTGGAAAGTAGCTAAAATAATTGCGATCCGAAAAAAAGGCGGCTCTACTGAGCCTAAAAACTTTAGACCCGTTTCATTATTATCCAATTTAACCAAACTCTTTGAGAGAGCGTGGACAATCGGGCTAGTCCAATATTACAACCTCAAAGAGATTATACCGAACCATCAGTTCGGGTTCCGCAGCAAGCACGGAACTCAACATGCACTTAGCTACCTTCACGACACCGTCGTAGCAAGACTTAACGTCAATAATAAACCGACCGTAGCATGTGCATTAGACTTAGAAAAGGCCTTTGACTCCGTATGGGTAAACGGACTAATCTACAAACTGATAGATCTTGAGTTCCCAATTCCGATCATTAGAATTGCTCTAAGCTTCTTCGAAGATAGGTATTTCTATGCGAGTGTGGGGAATGAATTCTCCGATCTCTTGTCCCGCAAGGATCCATTTCTGGACCCACCTTTTATAATATCTTCACGGCTGACGTCCCAACTCCCGAGACCGGCACCGAACTCATTCAATATGCCGATGATACTCTCATCTTCGCTTCAAGCCTCCACTCCAACAGGGCAGCCAAAGCGGTCGAGAGATATTTGAAAGACCTTGGCAAATATTACCTGGCATGGGGCATTAAGATTAATGAGGCCAAAACGCAATTCTGAACCTTCCGGAGGAAAGCTAGATACCTAGGTTCTAGAGGAATCCATAGAAAAGCTAAACGCTTGAAAATGAAGATCGGAAACACTATAGTGAGCAATTCCCAGAGCATTAAGTACTTAGGAGTTAAACTTCACGAACTCCTTAAGTTCAAGCTACATCTTGAGCTCGCGACCGGTAAGGCACGCGGTGCATTCAGTAGGATCTACTTCCTTCTTCGAAAGAAGGTAGGACTCAGCACCAAGGCCAAACTGACTCTCTACAAGACCCTGATCAGACACATTATCTGCTATGGAGCGCCCACGTGGATCACTTGCTCCACCCGAACCATGTCCAAATGTGAGGCATTCGAACGCCGGATATTAAGGTACTGCACTGGTCCTTTCCTATAATTGGAAAACCAAGAAGGTTGGAAAAAACGCCGAGGTATATCGGCGCGCCAAGGTACAACCTCTTCGAGAATTCGTTCTCAACTTGGTGGAACGGTTCTTCGCAAGAACGGAGAATCATCCAAATCCACTAATCCGGCAACTCTACCAACAGGGCAGCACCTTCCCATTGGCCAACTTCCTAAGGCCCTGCCAAATAGTGAGCGAAGCTCTTAAACCCGCCATCCTTTCTCTACATGATTCTCCCTGCCTGGTAGGGGTACATCGAGGCTAAGCACAAGACATGTAATGTGCTATTGTATATAGTAGGTTAAGTAGGTTAAGTATTTATTGTTAGAATAAGTTAGATTAAGTTAGACTTAGTTAGTTTTAAGTATTTTAAGTAAGTAAGTGATGCCTTCTGGCGCTTTTAGTGCAAGCGCAGTTGCATACAAAATAATTGTGAAGATTTATGTATTAAAATTAATACAATTAAAGTAAAAATTTACACAGAAGGTCGGGTAGGCCAAACAATTGTAATAGCCACCCATTGAAATAAAGTTAAGTTAGTTAAGCTTAATATTTAAGCTAGAATGTAATTAATCATGTATTAGAAAGTAAGCCACTATGGAAAATAAAAAACTTAAAACTTAAACTGGCTTTAAAGTGGAACAACGATAACTTCTTCCTTTTCTTTAGCTTTTGCCGCGTTCAAAAGCAGGGTCGGCTCATCGTGATCGGTTACGCCCTTTTATTTTATCAAAGACCTGATCTTGATGTAGTCACGAGGGCTTCAAATCACCATCTAGCGTATCAAGCCACCGTTGTTTCCGACTGTTCTTGACAAATCCGGCTTGATTCACGGTTATTTCAAGATTTCGATCATTCGCCAATAATTCGTTCAAAGGGATTTATGGTACGGATCGAACGGTAATTTGAAGATTCTGCTGGACTACCTTTCTTTTTCCATATTGGAATTGTGGTACTTTCTTGCTAATCAGATGGTGTTCTACCTTCCTCAATAACCCGAATGAAGAATTCACTCAGCCACAGTGTTTGCGCCCAGCTTTTCAATTTCCAGGGCTCACATTTGATGTGTCAGGTCCTATTGCTTTCCCCAATTTGTTTTATTGTTTCTTCAACTTCAAGGGCGCGGACAATTGGAATTGGTTCAAATGTCGGCAACGCTTGTGGTAGTGTTAAAATCAGCCCGAAATATTCTGGCATTTCGAAAACAATAGAGCCTCATGGTCATTTCTCAGAAAAATCCATTCAAAACATCGTGGTATTGGAGGAAGATGTCACAACATACATGCGTAAAGAAGTTCACTCTTAAACCGTACGCAGAGCATAATTTGTTGTGCCTTAAATTATTGCAGAAGGCCATCTTATGCATAGAAAGAACGTTTGTTTTGGTCTTTTGATCGTATCGTCCCATACGTGTATAGATGTACATTCTTCAACCTCCTCTCTCCTAGAACATTTCTTACAGTGCGTACCAACAATATTGGCATGCACGAACAATTTTAACTGAAAGTGGTTAGGTTGAAGCAACATGAGGAGACTAATGCCTGGACGAGCCAAATTTTGCTCAGAAACAAATAACGCTTGCACGGCTGAATTTTTGCATATATATGTATACAGTGAAGACCCACAAACACAGGACAAATGTTGCCAGAAGGCTAACACTAGACAAACACTAGACAGTTGCATATTAAAAAGTACTTTGACCATTCGCATTTATGTCTTTCCCGTTAACAGGGTGTTCCAAAATTACCAGACAAACTGTATGTCAGCCGATTCCTATTAATTATTAAATATTAAATAATTTTTTTCGATTTATTATCCCTCTTGCCGCCACTGGCATTTTGATTTCTAAATCACCGCCTTTACACCACTAAAATCATAACAACTTGGAAATTACCATAGCTAGAACATTTAAATAGTCTACTCTACTCTAGAATAGGAAAGTTTGTATGTGAAAATAGAGTAAGCTGTGCAGAAATTATAGCTTCCCAAATGCAAAAATTGTATTTTTCTCCCCCCAAATTTTGCTGTTTGCCTCTATCTTCCTCGAGTTTTAACTCACATAATGTACCAATTTCCTACCAAAAAGTCAATCTCCATTTTACCATAATAAAATCTTGTTAACATTATTTCATTCTAATTATACAATTAGCGCCAACTGGAAATGTGTACCATAAAAACGCAAAAAAAAAAATTGCAATATCGGCGCTTCGGGTATAACGGTTTTGTGTTCATCTTGCACGTTTATTTAAAGGGATATCGGTATGGAAGGTATTTCGGTATTCGGTATTTAGCCACCATATAGTAGCAGCCTCCTGTTTTTTTTTTAAATTTTTCGGTTAAGCAGTTTCTGAGAACGGCCCCGTTAAATAAATGATCACTTTCGACTCCCCGCCTTTCCAACAAATGTCAAAAATAAGGCCCAAATTTCGAAAGTACTAACCGAGACTTTTCATTTGATATCCGAGATGACTATATTTGGCGAAAAAAAAAATTTACACCCCCCTTTTGCTCGTATGGGAATCCCCCATTAAATTCGATGCAAAAGGATGTAGCTCACTGTATGCGTGAGCGTTCACAGTTCCCACGTTTCCACCGAATTTGGTGTCAATCCCTCTAGCGGTCTCCGAGGAAAAAAGCGTGTGACAGACAGATAGACAGACGGAAAGACGGAGAGATGGAGAGACGGTGAGACGGAAAGGCGGAGAGACGGACAGACGGGCAGACGGACGGACAGAGAGAGAACCTGTGAGGAGTGGCCAGATCTCCCATCAGGCGCGACCCTAGCTGGCGGATTGGGGCATACCTTTTGATGTATGTGCATGAACATATGTGTTCATGCACTTTTCTTTTCTGACTGTGCATAGGCTAATGTTTGCTCATCTCTGATGCGTGGACCAAAATGGCTATGGGAAGGATACCCAGAACATAAAACCATCATAGAAGACGAGAGAAGGAGGAAACTTACGGTGCAGGGGCTCGGAACCCCAGTACCGGCGGCTTTTAGGAGTGAGCAAGCGGGCTCCCGGTCGTCGATATCCCACGATCGCAGTGCCTCGGTGGTGGACAACTTGGCCACCTTGGCATATAATATTACATGTGATTTGGATCTGGAGAAGGAAGTATTCAAGCGAAGTACGACCTCACCGAGAACACCAATAACAAGACCAAACAAAGATGAACTGAAGGCAGATTCTTGGACGATAAAAACCGTGACAACACCCACCGCATATGTTCAAGATGCTCGACAGCAGGAGGTGCTCCAGGAACAAGGAAGAGACCCATTCAAAAGAAGCTCATCAACTTTGAGATCTCCACCAATGCCAAAGACGATGAAAGACAAAGTACAGGCAAGGTCAATAAACGCTGAAAGTGAAGGACCGTGTAAAAGGGGTAACCCTGCCGGGACTTATAGGGAACAGAGTCCCGATCTGGAGGAGTTACCCTTCACCCAGCTTGGGACAAAAATAGTTGAACTGTCCGAGTTTACCAAGGACAAGCACAACGTGCACCAAGCCATAAAAAATATGGTGAGGGTTATTAGAGTGCTCTACAATAGATCACAGACGGAGGAAAAGAATAATAAGGACACGCCGAACCCCGCCGTGCCAACAGTATCACAAGCGACCCAAGTGACGCCTAACCGTACTACCATCGAATTCCAGCGAAATGAGCGAGTACGTGAAAAAGAGGGGATCCTGTAAATAATCAGCAGGCGTCTAAGAGAAAAAAAGGCGGACAGGACATCCTTAAAACCAACACCAACAGGCCAGAAGGAGGAAACCGTACAGCGAATCTAGGAAACTCGACCAGCGTTGCGAAGCCCAAGACCAGCGAAAACGATGGATGGATTAAAGTTACCAACAAAAAAGCGGAACGAAAAGCAAAAGTGCGAACTCGTCCAGATGTAATTGTTATCTCCAGTAAGGGCAATCTGTTTCTACGCGGAGATACTCAAAAAGGTCAAAGCGGATCCCGACCTAAAAGATCTGAGCGGAAATGTAAACCGAATCCGAAGAACCCAGAAAGGGGATCTCATGTTCGAGCTGAAAAATTCCAGCGTGGGCAAAACTGATGACTTTCGCACTCAAGTAAAAACTCACTTGGGGAGAATGCCGCAGTGCGTGCCCAAAAACATGAGATCTATATACAATGTAAGGATCTCGATGAAGTAACATCGAAAGAAGAAATTTGTACTGCTCTGAAGGAGCAATTCAAGTTGAAAGAACTCACCGAGGAGTCAGTTGTGGGCTTGCGAAAAGCCTATGGTGGTACTCAAACGGCCACAATTCGAGTACCAGCGGAGACAGCTCAGATGTTGTTGGCTGCCGGAAGGGTTCGGATTGGATGGGTTGTCTGCCGTTTAAGGGAACAAATTCCACTGAAGAGGTGCTTCAAATGCCTTATGTTTGGGCACTTCGCAAAGGCATGCACCAGCAGCATTGATCAATCCGATCGATGCAGAAGGTGTGGGAAGAAGGGCCATATTGCCAGAGAGTGCAATAGGGACCCCAAATGCCTATTCTGCGAAGTAAAAGAGGGACAGGATAACCGGCATTTTGCCTGAAGTGGTAAATGTCCGGAATTTAGGAAGGCGCTCACTGCAATGAGAAAATGAGGTTTATCCAAATAAACCTCAATCATTGCAGGGTCGGTCAGGATTTACTTGAGCAGACCATGTTGGAATCTGAGATGGAAATCGCCATCATAAGCGAACCGTATAGACACCGTCACGGTGGCATATGGGTCAAAGATTCGACTGGTGGAGCGGCGATATGGGCTTGCGGTCGACAGGTCATACAATGTACTGCAAGTCAAGCAGGCAGTGGCTTCGTGTAGGCGAAAATAAGTGGCGTATATGTATAAAGCTGCTACGCCTCGCCAAGTTTGACACTATCTGAATTCGAGCAAATGCTTGGTAATCTTGTTCTCGACGCGAGGGAACGTAGTCCAAAAGTGATTGCTGGTGATTTCAATGCTTGGGCCCTAGAGTGGGGTAATAGGGAATCAAATGCTAGGGGGCGCAGTTTATTAGAAGCTTTTGCGCAGATGGGCATAGTTTTGGCCAACGAAGGTGCTGTAAACACCTTCCAGAAAGGGGGGTCAGGCTCGGTTGTAGACATGACCTTTGTCAGCCCTTCGCTGGCGAGTGGCATGTCCTGGTGCGTCAGCGAACGCTACACCCACAGCGATCACCAGGCAATCTTCTTTGAGACATGTGTCGAGCCTCAGGCCAAAGAGCTATCATGCCCGAAACTGAGAAAGATTTCAGGCTGGTCTGCAAAATCTTTGGATGAGCAGACCTTCATAGAGGTGTCGTTAGATCAGCCTGATAAAGCAGACACCTCTACGGGAAGAGCCGCCCATCTGGCTCAATGCATTGCCAAAACGTGTGACGCGTCCATGCCTAGAAGGTGTTCATTCCCCAGTAGAAGACCAAACTACTGGTGGAATGATGAACTGACCGGTCTTCGATCAGCCTACCACCGAGCCAGAAGAGTGGCTCAGAGGGCGGTAGGTAGAGTCGAACAGGGACAAAAAGAGCGCGCCTATAAGGCAGCCCGCAAAAACCTCAAGCTCGCCATCCAGCGCAGCAAGAGGGAGTGCTTTAAGGAGCTCTGCTCAGAAGCGAGCATAAACCCGTGGGGGAATGCCTACAGAATCGTGATGGGACGATTCAGAGGCCGTTCATCTCCGCAGACCATGCGTCCTACCCTCTTGCTGAAAATCATCCAGGGGTTATTCCCCCCGCAACAGGAAAGCACCGACACATTCCGACCACCTCTGAATGTGACGACAATTCCGCCAATCACAAGAAACGAGCTGCTGAAGATCTGCTGTAGAATAGGAAACAATAAAGCGCCGGGCCTGGACGGAGTACCGAATAAGGCCCTTAAGCTTGCCGCGAAATCCAGGCCGGACATGTTCGCTGAGTTGTTCGAAGCGTGCATGTCCGAGGGAATATTTCCAGCGGCATGGAAGCAACAGAAGTTGGTACTTCTGCCTAAGCCTGGTAAGCTTCCAGGTGAACCATCCTCAAACCGAGCCATATGTCTTTTGGACACGGTGGGGAAAATGTTAGAGCGGGTAATCTATAATAGATTACTCCCGGTTGTTGAGAGCCAAGGCGGCCTTTCAGATCGGCAGTATAGGTTCCGAAAAGCCAGATCAACCATCGATGTCATTAAATTGGTTACGGGCTTGGCCGAAGATGCAATCCACGGAAAGTACCAGCAAATATTGCGTGGTAGTAACCCTGGACATGGAAAATGCATTCAATTCGGCCAGTTGGTTGAAATCTAATACGCAAATCCGTAGCGAAGATTGGTATTCCCGCCTATCTCGCTGCTATCGTCGATAGTTACTTAACTGAAAGGAGGCTCTGGTATGACACCGATGACGGCCCAGTTTGGAGCGAGGCATTGCGGATGTCAGTTAACACTAGCAAACTGTATGCAGTCTACAGGAGGACAGCTTTGAAGGTATGCTCCGCCTTCAGGACTGTCTCAGATGACGCAGCATTCGTCATCTCTGGAATGATGCCGATTGACATCTTGGCAGATGAGATGGCGAATATATACCATGCGAAATCAATCTCTCCCTTATCGCAGACGAAGAACGCTGAGGGGGGGAGATCCATAAATGGATGGCAAGAGCGGTGGGAACGCTCGGGAAAGGGTCGGTGGACTCACAGGCTCATTCCTGCCATCAAGGAGTGGTTGGAGTGACGAAAGAGGGTATGGGGAGACCTCACCCGACTGTTCAAATTGTGAGGGAGTCGCAGAGGAGCCAGAGCATGTATTCTTCCACTGTCTGAGATTTGTGGAAGAAAGGAGGAATCTAAAGGAGACTCTAGGAGAGGTGCTGGTACCAGAAAATCTGGTGCCGAAAATGCTAGCACATCAAGAGAATTGGGATGCGGTCAACTCCATGATCGCATCTATTCAAGATAAATTGCGAAAGGCAGAGGAAAGGAGAAAAGCGCGGTCACGTGCGCCGCGTATAGAAGAATGTAATACCTTATGGTGGTTCCGCGGGGCAGGGAGGGAGACGGGGGTGGTTTTAGTGGGTTAAAATCGCCCACGCTGGTGTGTCCAGACCAGTGTCTTTTGAAGGTTTCCACCTCCTCAAAAAAAAAAGACAGTAAATTGATGTTAATGGGGTTTTGTTTTACACAAAACCTTGCAAATGTACACCTCCTTTCGCATCAGCCCCCCTCAAACTCAACACAAAATGATACCACTCGCTCCGTGACAATCGGCTTAGTTGATTCCGAGTAAATTTAGTGTGACAGACAGACAGAAGGACAAAGAGACATTGAATCGATTTAAATAAGATTTTGTTTCTCACAAAACCTTAAAAACACTGAATTTCGTAAAATAAAAAAGGATTTTTTTTTTCAACGGAAAAAATGACATAACGGACACTTTGATGAATGAACATTAAAAGATTGTATTCTAAGTGTTTCCATTTAATTTTTTTATGAAAATGCTGGAGTAATTACCCTGCATTGTTAAACAGTGGGAGAGTTGTTTACTGAAGTGACATATTGCTTTCAAGGCCATTCTGATTGATACTTTTGCAGCAGCATATTAGTTACAAAACACAACAAGGGTGTGAATTATCATCATCATCATCAACGGCGCAACAACCAGTACCGGTCTAGGCCTGCCTTAATAAGGAACTCCAGACATCCCGGTTTTGCGCCGAGGTCCACCAACTTGATATCCCTAAAAGCTGCCTGGCGTTCTGACCTACACCATCGCTCCATCTTAGGCAGGGTCTGCCTCGTGTTTTTTTTCTACCATAGATATTGCCCTTATAATCTTTCCGGGTGGGATCATTCTCATCCATACGGATTAAGTGACCCGCCCACCGTAATCTGTTGAGCCGGATTTTATCCACAACCTGACGGTCATGGTATCGCTCATAGATTGCGTCATTGTGTAGGCTACGGAATTGTCCATCCTCATGTAGGGGGTCAAAAATTCTTCGGAGGATTCTTCCCTCGAACGTGGCCAAGAGTTCGCAATTATATCCAGCGTAAATCCGCCCATAGTTTGAACCAAAGCTTGGCCGGAGCTAGTTTCGTTTTGTTTAAGAATCGTGTTTTGCGAATTACAAAAGGGAGCGTATATCACCTGCGTTTTGCTTGGGTCACGCTATTCCCAGGGTAAAGGTGACACAGCGTCTGATGAACGGAACCATAGCCGTCTTCGCGCCTCTTTTCATTTTTGAACGTTGGGTGTTAAACCCAAAAATTGAGTCCGTGGACCATAAAAAGTGGGAGCGAGTTGCTCTCCATTAGGTCCCGCCCGACCATCAACGCATCGAATTTGTTTTGAAAAATATAGCACAGCAATCTGATAGGTTTTTACTGGCAGCTACTTCAACATGAAAGAAGTGATTAGATGATACCCTAAAGCCTGCAGGTGAGAATTTTAATTCTTTTTTTCAGATAAGCTTCAAGTAGATTGCCTTCTTCCTCGTTGCTTTTAACCTAATTTTCGGCGATAGTTTTTATCGCGATATGAACATGTCGATCAGCATCATTCCAGCTACCGGGTAGGCCACTTAATCTGAGATGGTTCTAAAACCGCACTGTTAAGGCATTACATGTGGTGCAGTTCCCCAAACTGGTGCTGCATAGAGTAGTATAGGAATAATGGTTGGTTCCCTTATTCCGCTTCATGATAAGTACCGCCACTTCCTTATTGCAGCGATTGCTTCGGATGGATACAATACCACATCCACATTAGCATAACCAACTATGGTGGCCTTGCAAATAACCGGAGCATTAAGGACATCATCATATATGATATTGCACAATTGTGATGTCAGCCCAGCCTTGTGTAACAACCGCGCACACTAAACCGTCTTTGATAATAATAATAGCAATAATCGTTGTGCTCTAACCACATCCGGACACTTAAACCGTCTTTACAGTGAGTAAAGCAACTGGGTATACCAATCGTTGTGTAGGCCTCCCTATGGGCCTTTAATTGATCGAGTTGAGGGCATTTTGCATATAATGCCTTTCCACGTATTGCATTTCCAGCTAAGCTAGTTACCAGTTTGGGGCTATCGACGGTATTGTAAGTCACCCCGACTGTCTACAGCCGAAAGCAGGCATTTTCCCGATAGTGTCCAAAAGACAGAACTCCTACAGAACTCCAGACACCCCGATTTTACGCCGAGGTCCACCAATTCGATATCTCTAAAAGCTGTCTGGCGTCTGACCTACGCATTCGCTCCAGCTCGGGCACGGTCTGCCTTGTCTTCTTTTTCTACCATAGATATTTCCCTTATAGACTTCCCGGGCTGGATCATCCTCATCCATACCGATGAAGTGACCTGCCCACCGTAACCTATTGAGCCAGATTTTACCCACAACCAGACAGTCGTGGTGTCGCTCACAGATTGCGTTGTTATGTAGACGATGGAATCGTCCATCCTCATGTAGGGGCCAAAAATTCTTCGGAGGATTCTTCTCTCGAACGTGGCCAAGAGTTCGGGATTCTTCTTGCTAAGAACCCAAGTCTCCGAGGAATACATGAGGACTGGCAAGATCATTGTCTTGTACAGTAAGAGCTTTGACCCTATGGTGAGACGTTTCGACCGGAACAGTTTTTGTAAGCTGAAATAGGCTCTATTGGCAGCCAACAACCGTGCGCGAATTTCATCGTCATAGCCGTTATCGGTTGTGATTTTCGACCCTAGATAGGAGAAATTTTCAACAGTTACAAATTTCCCATTTTCATTGTTTTCGTTTGACCAGTGCGATTCGATGTTGTTCCTTCTTTCGTTGTTGGTTTTGGCGCTGACGTTGCTACCATATACTTCGTTTCGCCTTCATTAATGTGCAGTCCGATATCTAGCGCCTCCTGCTCTATCTGGATGAAGGTGGGCTGTAGATCTCGGGCTGTTGTTCCCATGATATCAATATCGTCAATGTAGGCCAATAGTTAGGTAGACTTGAAGCGAATGGTGCCTCTCGCAGTTACACCCGCATCACGAATCACTTCCACCAGGGCCAGGTTAAAGAGGACCCATGATAGGGCATCCCCTTGTCGAAGACCGTTGTTGATGTTGGATGGTCTCTAAAGTGATCCTGCTGCTTTTATCTGGTCTCGCACATTGGTCAGGGCCAACCTAGTCAGTTTTATCAATTTCGTTGGGATAGAGAATTCTCTCATGGCCGTGTACAGTTTTACCCTGGCTATGCTGTGGTGAAACCGATGTCCATATTCCAAAAGTTTTTCCATCGCTTGCCGCACAGAGAAAATCTGATCTGTTGCTGATTAGTGTCCAGTGAAGCCTCTTTGGTATGGGGCACTGATGTTCTGGGCGTATGGGGCTATCCGGGCTAGCAAGATAGAGGAGAATATCTTATAGATGGTATTCAGTAACGTGATACCTCTATAATTGCTGCATTGCGTGGTATCCCCCTTTTTTTGTATGAAACAGATAATGTCTCGTTGCCAGTCGTCAAGCACTGATTCGCTGTCCTACACCTTCAGCATCAGTTGATGTAGTTGGTCGCCTTTATATTTAACCAATTCGGCTGTAATACCGTTGGTTCCTAGCGACTTACGGCTTTTAAGCCGGTGGATTATACGGACTGCTTCTTCCATACTTGATGGTGGCAACATTTGTCCGTCGTTTTCAGTTGGCGGGACCACCAACTCAGCAATATTTGGGTTGATGAGCAGTTCATCAAAACACTCAACCCATCGCTCCAATGTGTCCATTCTGTCCGAAATCAGATTTCCCTCTTTGTCTCGGCAGGATGAGCATCGAGGTATATACGGCTTCATCCTGCTGACTTGTTGCTAAAACTTCCGCGCCTAGTGCGGTAGTTCCCTGTACTTTTCTAGTTCACAGACTTGTTGGTTCTCCCCGGCTTCCTTTTCCGTCTGAGAAGTCGCTTCTCCGCTCAACGGAGTTCGTGATAAGTCTCTTCGCGTGCCCGCGTTCTTTGAGAATGCAACATTACTCGATATGGAGAATTCTTCCGTTCCGTTGCTAGCTTACATTCATCGTCAAACCAGCCGTTCTGACTTTTTTTGCAACTAGGGCCAAGTATCTATGTGGCCGCATCAATGATAACGTTCTTCAGGTGATTGTGAAGATCATTTCTTGATGCTTCATCTCCAGGACCTCTGCTGGCTGCGGTTATTGCGGCATCCATTTCGCCCTTATAGGTGTTGCGGAGGGTTGTGCTGTGAATGGCTTCAGTATTCACTCTCACGTAATTGGTAGGGGGGGATTGGAGTTGGTGTCGTAATTCGAGCTAGGAGCACTATGCCAACGAGATAGTAATCCGAGTCTATATTGGCCCCCTATATGTTCTTACATTCATCAAGGCTGAGAAGTGGCGGTTCAATCAGCACGTGGTCAAATTTGGTTGAAAGTGGTCCCGCCTGGAGAGACCCATGTATGTTTGTGGACCGCTTTCCGTGCAAACCAGGTACTCCCAACAACCTTTTCGTGTGATACTGCTACCTGAATAATCCGCAGCCCGTTATTATTAGCATCCCCATGTAAGCTATGGAAGCCAATCTATCGCCTGAAAACGAGCTCCGTCTCTACTTGACATGTTGAAATCTCCAAGTATGATTTTGATATCATACTTGAGGCAGGCTTCGAGGGTCCGTTCTACTGCCTCGTAGAAGGTATCTTTCTTCGAATCTGCAGTCTCCTCTGTAGGGGCGTAAACGTTTATGAGGCTTATATTTCTAAACTTGCCTCGCAAACGCAGAGTGCCTAGCCATTCGCTTATATTTTCAAAGCCGATAACAGCAGGTTTCATTTTTTGGCTGACTAAGAAACCTACTCCAAGCACATGGTTACTTGATGGCCACTATAATGAAGCGTTACTGCACTTATATTTTTATTAACATTATTTGTATTTTATCACAATCGCCTGTAAGTTATTAACAAAAGTAACTAAAAATTCTCTAACTTGTAACGAATTAAATGAATCAGTCCTTCTTAGTGACGTTACGTGTGTATCGCGCCGCGGTTTGGAACAGAAGAGACCGACTTATTTCCATGCGGTCCTTACTGTCCCAACCAACGGCATTTTTTTACTGCTGGTTCTCCACTCCCCTGGTGCGTTCAGAAAACGAGTGAGTGGAGAGTTTCGGAGTTCAGCGCCATCTACCCGTCCGCATCCGCAACATCCGAAATAAATTTCGAATGCTGCAGATCCTGCCGCGCCACATCACTCCGCCCCCAGACGAAACCTAGGGGGTTTCGGCGACGGATCCCCGAACTTCGTTCGCCGTTAATCCACAAAGCGGACACGACGTTGCCTCGGGGCGCACACGGGTTTCAGCCTGGACAAAGAGACCGCCTTTTTGTGACCACCGATCTCGAGCTGGAAGAAATGTTCTCCCCGCTCGAGAACGCGGTACGGGCCCTCATATGGAGGCTGCAGCGGCTTCCGGACGGCATCCGTCCTGATCAGCACGTGCGTGCATGTGTCCAGTTCCTTGGGCGAACTAGCAGGTATGGACGAGTGTCGAGTGGGTGGTGGCGCTTTGATGCGTCGGAGATTGTCCCTCAGCAGACGCACCAACCCCGACTCCGTGAGACCCGATCTCTTGTCGAAGACCGGATCGCTTGGGAGTCTTGGGTTCTCCCCGTAAACCAGCTCCGCGGGGCTGGCAGCAAATTCCTCTCGGCGGGTTGTACGAAGGCCGAGTAGGACGAGAGGCAAGACTTGAGTCCAGGACGGGTCGTCGCGTGCCATAATGGCGGCTTTCAGCGTCCGATGCCAACGTTCTAGCATCCCATTGGATTGCGGGTGGTATGCAGTAGTCCGCTGGCGTTTAAAACCTAGGAGTTTGCTAACTCGGAGAAAAGGGTGGACTCAAATTGCATTCCCTGGTCAGTGATGATCACTGCAGGGACGCCAAAGCGAGGTATCCACTCTCGGCAGAGGGCTTCGGCACAAGATTGCGCCGTAATGTCCTTCAGAGGTATTGCCTCAGGCCACCGCGTGAACCTGTCGATGATTGTGAGGCAATACTTGTAACCGTGCGAGTCTCGCAAAGGCCCTATTATGTCGAGGTGTATGGTGTGGAAACGCTTGGTAGTGCGGGGGAATGAGCCCACTTCTTTCCTTACATGCCTGGAGACTTTACACTTCTGGCATGCGATGCACTCTCTGGCCCAGGAATTGATATCCTTGTTCATGGAGGGCCAGAAGTATGATATTTTCCGGTGACTAACCGGTTTGTTGTCCTGATGCCGGGGTGCGCCAAGTCGTGAACTGCGTGGAACACTTCCTTGCGAAATGTGGCCGGAATGTACGGCCGAGGTCCCTTTTCCGAGTCTTCGCAGCAGAGCGAGAGGTTTGAGCCGAAGATGGGCAACTCCCGAAATTTGTATTTGGGGTTGGACTTGAGGCTCTGAAGTGCTGCGTCATCCACTTGCGCCTTGGCAATAGCCGAGAAATCGAGTGAGGCGGGGATGTTAACTTCGGAGACACGAGACAAAGCGTCAGCAACAATGTTGTCCTTCCCGGACACGTGCTGGATGTCTGACGTGAACTGGCTTATGAAGCTCAGGTGTCGAAGCTGACGAGGGGACGCTTTGTCGGGCTTCTGTTTCAAAGCGAACGTGAGAGGCTTATGGTCCGTGAACACTGTGAACGGCCTGCCTTCTAGGGAGAAACGGAAGTATTTGATGGACAGGTATGCGGCGAGCAGTTCGCGATCGTAGGTGCTGTAGTTCCGTTGAGCGGGATTCAACTGCTTCGAGAAGAAGCTCAACGGCTGCCAAACTTGGTCCACCTTTTGGTGAAGGGCAGCACCTACTGCGATGTCAGAGGCATCAACAAAAACGGCTAGGGGTGCATCTTGTAGAGGAAATGCCAAGAGTGTAGCGTCAGCCAGTTGCTGTCTGGATTTATTGAACGCGCAGACAGCCTCTTCAGACCACACAATCTTTCGTGTGTCTTTTGTTTTGGGGCCAGACAAGTACGCGTTCAAAATGGACTGGTGATGGGCGGCCTTGGGCAGGAAACGACGATAAAAGTTTAGCATGCCCAAGAACCTCCTCAACTCCCTCACTGTTTTTGGACGCGGGAAGCTTGTGATTGCTTGCACCTTGTCTGGGTCGGGCTGTATTCCTTCAGAGGAAATGGAGTGGCCGAGGAATCTCACCTGTTTTTGAAGGAATTTGCACTTCTCAACGTTTAAGACTAAACCGGCCTCAAGGAGACTTTGAAAAATGCACTCGAGATGGGCTAAGTGCTCTGACTCAGTAGAAGAAGCGACCAAAACATCATCCAAATAGACGAAACAGAAATCGAGGTTTCGCAGGACTGAGTGAATGAACCTTTGAAAGGTTTGCGCCGCATTGCACAATCCGAAAGTCATTCGGGTGAACTCGAAGAGTCCAAAGGGTGTGCATATTGCCGTCTTTGGAATGTCTTCAGGAGCTACTGGGATTTGGTGGTATGCCTTGGCTAAGTCCAAGGTCGAAAAGATGCGGCAATTCGCGAGGTGATGCGCAAAGTCGTGGATGAGTGGAATCGGATATCGGTCAGGAACAGTCTGTGCGTTTAGCCTTCTGTAATCCCCACAAGGACGCCATTCGCCATTTGGCTTAGGGACCATATGTAAAGGGGAAGACCAACAGCTGTTTGAGGGCCTGCAGATACCCTGTTGAACAAGTTGTTCAAATTCTTTCCGCGCGATAGCCAGTTTCTGGGGTGGTAGAGGACGCACCTTTGAGAAAATCGGGGAACCAGTAGTATTTATGTGGTGCTGCACATTGTGCTTTACTGGTTTCGAGAGACTACACTCGGTAGTTATCTGGCTGAACTTTTGGAGGAGTGTCCGAACACGAGAGTCGGAGATGTCTTCCAAAAGAACGGAAAGGTTATTGTCAGCGTGAGATACAATTTGGCCCGACGAATTTAGTTTGGTTGTGGGGTCTATAAGGGACTTATTTTGCAAGTCCACCAGCAACCCATAGTGACACAAGAAGTCTGCGCCTAATATGGGGAAGCTGACATCCGCCAGGATGAAACGCCACGGAAACGTCCTACGCAAGCCAAGACTCACGTCCACTTGCCTGTACCCGTATGTATTGATGCGGGAGGAATTTGCTGCCGCCAGTTTGAGGGGTTGTGGAAATAGTCGATGATGCTGGGGTACGGGAAGAACCGAAACCTCCGCACCCGTGTCGACGAGGTAGTTGCGCCTGCTGAGGGGGTCGAAAATAGTTAGGCGACGTGGCGCTGCGCTCTGGGTGGCCGTCGCCAAGACCCCCCGCGGACCTAGTTTTTTGCGGTAGGCGCGAATTTGCAAGGTAGCGTACATCTTGTCGCTTTATCTCCGAACTTACGATGATACCAGCAAATACCTTGGTCCGCCGGCTGTCTTGACGACCTGCTACCCGAACGCCCTTTTCGTGTGGCAGACCGTGAGCGAGCTCGCGACCTGGCACTCGAACGCTGAGCGCCCAACGTCGCCCGCATCTCGGCCACGCTGGCAGTTAAGGCCGCGATCTCGCGCCGTAAGTCGCTGACCTCATCCGACGGTGGTTGCACGGCCGCTATGGTTGGGCGAACGTACACCTCCTGTACCTGGTCGGCCGTCGCTGCTAGTTCCTCCAAGGAACCGGAGACGCAGGCTAGGATCGCCTGGGTGCCCTCCGGGAGCCGACGCAGCCAGAGCGACTTGATCAGATCGTCGCCGATCTTGCTCCCACCCAATTGCCTCATTTCACGAAGAAATTGGCTGGGAGTTCGATCACCCAACGTTAAACCCGCCAGCAAGTGGTCTAATTTTGCCGACTCGCTTGCCGACAGGCGCCTGATCAACTCGCTCTTGAGCTGCGAGTACGATGCCGACTTCACTACGTCGGACACCAGAAGTATGGACTCTTCGTCCAGGCCGACCACCGCGTAGTTGAAACGGGTCGCGTCCGATGTGATGCCGGACATTTGGAACTGTGCTTCCAAATGCACGAACCACAGCTCGGGGTTCCGCCGCCAAAACGGAGGAACGCGTACGGCGAAGGCGGTCACTTGTGGGTCCGATGGGCCTGCCGCGTCTTTATTGTCAAACGACATTTTTCTTACCGAGAAGTACGAGATTGAGATGCAAACGCGGTGAGTTTATACTGAAACGCGGTGAACTTTACACCGACACGGCAGGCCGCACCCACAAATGCACGCACGAAACGAGAAAAACAACAACCGAAGCGGACGCTCTCCAGCGCAGACCAAAAACACCAAGGAAATGTAGAACCCGCGATGCGAAACACTTCAACGCCGTCTCTTGCAGCGATTTTACTTTTGTTATCACTTTTTTTTTAAATAATATTTCAGCAAACAATTATTTTGACAGAGATGGATGAATTGAAAATGAACATTGTTGGAATATAAATTTAATTTGAGTTCCTAAAACACGTAGCTGCTGTTTGGCTTTGCTCTATCACCAGAATTTTTAAATCGGCAAGCAACTGTTCATCGGGCGGGGTGGGCCACTGGCCGGGGCTCGGCGCAGCGTATCCGTAGGCGCTTCGTCGGCTGCTAGGAAGCAAGAGTTCCGGAATGCGTTGGCTCAGCTGCTGCTGCTGCTTTTCGGCCGGCCCGTTGCGACGGGTACAAAAAGACGATCCCTGCCGCTGCCTAAGTTGGGCGGATGTCGGCCGGACAGCTCCTCCGATCTGTTGATTCCCGGCTCGGGCTGGCGTGAATGCGATCAGCAGTCGCGGGTGATTCCTTTCACCGGGGCGGAGGTTTGAACTTGAGATTCTTGGGCTGTTGCTGATCGATGCCGCGACTACAACCCGCGGCTGTTTACAGCAATCAACAAACGATTTTGTGTGCTCAAACGGCACATCTAACGATCATCAATTGAATAATCACGAAACGGCCGCTCCATTAAGTGAGTTCTGGTCGGAAAATCCACCGAGTAGTGCGTCGTCGGGTTTTAGTGATGACGACAGTCTGGCTGGGGCCGAAGGTGATCCAAAAACAATCGAACAAATCGTCCAAATGGCGAAGGAACGTGGCCGTCAAGGTTTAATTAATGAATATGCAGATATCAGAAGTCGAGCACCGGATGGTACATTTGTTAATGCTAAGCTGAGGAATAATTTAATTAAAAACCGTTATACAGATGTTTTATGTTACGATCATAATCACGTCGGGGTCACCACTGAAGCGTTACTGCACTTATATTTTTATTAACATTATTTGTATTTTATCACAATCGCCTTAAAAAAAAGTTATTAACAAAAGTAACTATCATAAAAATTCTCTAACTTGTAACGAATTAAATGAATCAGTCCTTCTTAGTGACGTTACGTGTGTATCGCGCCGCGGTTTGGAACAGAAGAGACCGACTTATTTCCATGCGGTCCTTACAGTCCCAACCAACGGCATTTTTTTACTGCTGGTTCTCCACTCCCCTGGTGCGTTCAGAAAACGAGTGAGTGGAGAGTTTCGGAGTTCAGCGCCATCTACCCGTCCGCATCCGCAACATCCGAAATAAATTTCGAATGCTGCAGATCCTGCCGCGCCACAATAATATATGGTGTAGCGGCTCTTCTCCAGGAAACCGGTCCCTGTCCATCACATCTCTTGCAACGCTGTTAAATTAGCCCTATATTCGGACAGAGTATCGGCTAGCTGCTCGGCTGCATTCGGTCTGCATAAGGAGCGCACGTTCTATGAGAAAATGCGCAAATCGTTAATCCGTTGTCGTTACCGGGTTTATCGCTTTCAAGTCCATCCTATCCGAGGCTGCTTCCGTGCCTTCGTAACATTGGTTCTCCATGTAGGGTTGTCAGCCCTACCCAACCCCCAACCTGGAGGACCCGGTGGTACATTTTGTCTCGTTTTTAGGTGGGGAAGACTCGCCTTCATCTTTCTCCGCCTGCAGTTTTTCATAAAGAAAGAACTCCTAGCGATCACCAGGTGGAGGTGGAGATAGGGTTTGGTAGTAGAGCTGTTGGTGTTAGTTCAGCGGGCGTTTCCCAGGTTTTATGCTCCACCGTGGGTAGCACTCCACGTTTCGCCTTGAGTCCTATACTACCCTTTAACCGCCGGGTCAACATACTGTTCTCTTTATTCATGGACGTGCCATACCTACAGCGCCTGGCTTGTCCTTCAGGCAATTGTCTGGTGTTCGCAGTGACGATAATGTTAACTATTGTTCAAGAACATATCGGGAGTTAGGGAAGGACTAAAAAGTCAGGTCCACAACCGAACCCTACCCCTTTTTCCAGTAAGTATTAACATGACTATCGTTAGCCAATATGATAGCATAGATAGATCTGAGCAAGAGCCTCCAAGAGGCAATATCTTGTTACATTCTTTAGTGAACTTGCCCACTCTTTGGGCCATGTATTAAAGTCATCGACAATAACTTTTGGCCTCCATCCTCACGCGTCGAAGAGCAATCTCTACAACATGTCCTCGTATTCAGTCAACAATAAGCTTGGATGAGTCTAGCAACAATAGACGTATCTGCCATCTATTTTTGCCAATTGTAGGCTGCCTCATGCAGGCCTGTACGGCTTGATCACCGCAAGCCCACAAAGCGTTCCCCACTCCCCCCGCCCATGTATGTTTGATTACCCATACAGTATTGTTAAGGTGTTTATTGGATTCGCTTCTTATAGCCACTTGAAGCTCCGATTCGTAGTTGGTCTGCGAGAACAGGTCTTGAACGACGCTACAATTATTGGAATTGATTCAGATCAACCTTATCTTCTCAAATCAGATCGTACTGTTTGAATTCAGGACACTTAGATCCTCTTTTTCATCGCAGTGCATTCGGGATCCTTGTCATCTTCCTCAACGCGGCGCTTTTCTCCACACCCATGAACGCCACTTGCACATGCCCTCAACAGACGTCCTATCACCTCTACAAAGTTAATGCACTGTGTTGCAATTTCATGTTTTTGAACACGCGCGGGAGCAAATAAATTTTTGAATTAGCTGACTTTTCAAACCTTTTCAAACCAATTTCCTCCAGATTCTGCTGACATTTTCCCCTAAGCCTTTAGAATAAGAGTCAATGTTCACATTTCTTAGCATGACTGCGTAGGACATACTACCAATGGCGGAACCTCATTTTCTCCCTTTTCTTTTTACACTTTTTTCTGCTCAACTCTAGTCCAGCCGTCACCTGCTTTTTGAATGGATATCAGCTCCCTTGGCAACGCTTCCGTATCATTTTATGGATCTAACTGCTAACTCTTTGTAATAAATTGTAAAATTCTTGATTGTTTTAAATAAGAATTAACGACACTAGTTTGAACACTGATTTGACAACCCGATTTCAACGCCCTTCGACCAAGAACCATTTTGTTTTTAAGAGTAAAAATGAAACAAATGAAATAAGACCGTATACCTTAAATGTAAAGTCACTTTAAAAAACGCTATGATAAAGAATTGGTTTGAGTTTAACTAACTACCCTTATACTCGAAAAAAATTATTGAAAAGAATTGAGAATACTGCATGCATTAACTTTCCTCTATATCCTGCGAAAGGAAGCAGTGATTAGAAGACAATATACCTATTAACCAAAGAACATCTAAAGATTAAATGGTAAGTTATACAGTACGTAAATAAATATGTAGGTTTACCTCATGTTGTTGTTTCAAGTCTGCCTGCATCGGAGTGGTATAGTTAAAGTAGACCATTTGAAAATGAACTTTGAAAGGGCTCGTCATATTCATCAAATTCTTATTAGTTATGCGCGGAATACTCGGTGATAATGAGATGTATAATGGTTCATTAATATCTGAGCAGAGTTCAGGCGAGGAGAACCAAAAATTATTCCCCCAAATAAATGACCGGGGCATATTACCAAACGCATCGATCACTGAAAATTTGAAAATAAATGAAATTATATTTTGGCCCATATATCCTGAAAACACCTAATCTTAAAATTACAGTCGGTGCCCAAATTATTAGAGCCGACTTTGAAAAAATAATTTCAGTTTCTATGCAATAAACATGTCCAATTTTGAAAATTATTTACGTTGTCAAACAGTACTGAGTAGGCATTTGAAATATACTTAAAATGACCCCATAATATTAAAAATAAAATAAAAATTTTATATATAGTCAAGCCGTTTTTGCTGGGATTATACCTCTCAGTTTTCGTGGCATACTTTCAACATATTTAATGCAGTTTATTTTTATTTCATCGCTTGAACCATAAGAGATTTCTTATTCATAAAATTTTTCTTGAAAATTCTGTGCTTTTTATTGATTTCCAAAGGCTTTCAGTTGGCCGAACAAAATCTTTTGTTTGGCTTTTTTCTAAAAAATCGTTCTAAAAAGTCGTTCACAAATATAAAGTTGCTGTTTGGGCGATTTCCTTCATAATTAAATTAGTAGATACATCAATATTATCTGTTCCGATGAAGTATTAGCATTCCAATTGCATTGACAAACAAGCTAGACGCTTCAGGTATGAAAGGTTTTGTGTATTTCTTTTATAAAGAGATTTAAGTGCGCATTTGTCCCATTAGTATGTAGCACTTAATATATGCAAATATATATTTTGTGAGAATATCCATTTTCAAGTGATATTGACCTTCAAAGTCTTGAATTTGCACAGAAGCGACAGCTTTCAACTATTATAATTTTGTTAGTAATGGTGCGATTTTCACCAAATTTGGTAGGATTATGTCCTATACTGTAGCCTACATTGCTGCATTTCGCGATTCTAGGACGAACTTAAGGGGGATATTCCTGCCAATTACTAAAAATTATAGTAATGTACTATTATTAACTTTATTTGAACAAGTATCGGTATAAAGAGTATTTTGGGGCCTAGACACCATATAGTGGCAACCCCTTAACTTTTTTCACATTTTGCGGTTAAGCAGTTTCTGAGAATGGGGCCGTTAAAGAAATGATCACTTTCAACCCCCTGCACTTCCCACCTTTCCAACAAATGTGAAAACCAAGACCTGCTTCGAAAAGTACTAACCGAGACCTTTAATTTGATACCTCTGACTGACATGACTATATTTGATGAAAAAAAATGTACACCCCCCTTTTGCTTGTATGAGGACACCCCCTTAAATTCGACGTAAAAGAATGTAACTCACTATATGCGTGAGCGTTCACACCCACCTTTCTATCAAATTTGGTTGGTTTCGTGTTTACACAAACTCAGTTATCAGCCTTTTTATATCAAAAATCAACGTTGTTGTCTCCGAAATTTTACGCGGGAAAGAACTTATTTTTCTCTACATTATAAAACTATAAAGTAAAATATGTATATATAATCGCGTTATGTATAAATTATCTAAAAAAAATGACTAACATATCACGACGTAAAAATCACTAAACTTGATTAAAATCAACCTAAATAATCTCAAAATCAATGTTGATACGTGTACCTCAAAACAATTATTATATCACAAAATAGCAGTGATCATTACAAACTACTTTCAAAAATGCATTGTCACCAGAACATTGGACAAAATATAACAAAGTACAGTAGAAGCACATATCTTTCGAAAACAATAATAATAACAACTAAATAATACATACATTAAGTATGTGAATGAAAAACTTTCTTAAAATTAGATGAAAAATGTTAATGGCTCTAATAATTTGGCCATTTCTAAAACATATTTTTAGTATTTAACACTTATTATTAAGTCAAAATGGGGTCTGATACCCGTGATTAGCGGTAAATGTGTCAAAGAATGTGTAACTAGTTTTGCATGTATATGAACCATAAATTTGAGAATAGGCAAACCGGCCATTTTCGGACGTTATAATTCACACCCATGTCGGATTTTTGAATTTATATATTCGGAGCCAACATCTGTTGGATAGAGATGAGGCAGCGTCTGGTTAGTTCGTCTCTGCCTTGACGAAAGAAAGCGTCACCAAACATACTACATATTACCGAAAAAAGGAGCATCATTTTCTTGTGAAACTTGATGTGAACTTGTGGAAGAAGCTTACAACACACGTAAGAAGCGGAAGCGATCCCTCCGAAGTCAATGTCAATGCCCCTTCATGCTACTCATTCAAAAGAATACAGCGTTCCTTAGAAAGTTATTGGAATAATTCTCTCTTGAGAAAACGTTACATCAAATCTATAATGATTAGCGATTAGTAATTCAATGGAGAAAAATCAGAAAACTAGCTCAGACATTAAATCTTAGGATGAGGCAGCAAGATGTTATGAAGGGGGCGGGGGGGGTTGAGGTCGTCGACCGCAATATAGTGCCTCACTCTTTAAATAATCGCTGGTCACCAAAGTCAGGCTTTGCTAGTCCAGATAAGCTTTCAAATAGCTTTATTAGAATGAAAGTTTACACCATATTTTAGGCTTAGACCTTTTGTGATCTTTCGAATTGAGGTTGATTTGTAATTTCGTGACTTCGATGAGTCTCTTCCATGTCAGACATTGATAAAAATGCATCCTGAAGTATTTAGCATGATTGACGTCATGGGGTAGCTTCATTCAATGTTACGGGTGGATACTTTCCTCTTTTAAGGAGCTAGGCCACGAGAAAATTAAGCATATTTTTTTAATTTCTTTTTTACAGCGCAACAATGAAGTGAATCGAAATTCTTAACAAATACGTTTTATGTTCATCTTATGTGAGGAAGTTTCTATGCACGGTTTTCATTTCATCGATAGTTAAAAATTCTAAATATCCCTTCATATATTTCCAAACTTCCAGATACATATATTGAAGGCGTAAATACTCTGCTCATCCTGAACAAACAAACATTGTTTATTACTCCACACTGATGCGTTCATAAATATGCACATATGCAAATTGATCGCAAATATCTGAATACTTTCACTTTACTCCACGCGCCCAATCATATATTCATATATATGTATGTAAATTGAATACAATTGATAGTAATGCAGATATAAATATATCTATATGGATTGGATACTACACGCATTAACATATGCATATACATATGCTTATTTCGAGTAATTGATATTGACATGTGTATATGTAAATAACTAAGGGAGGTCAAAAAATGAAAACTAAAATACGCCCAACGTTTATTATATTCAATTTAATTATTATTATTATATCATATACGCCTTAAGGTGCGATAAATGTGAAATACAAAACTTTAGCTTTCCATAATTTTTCAATAACAGACAGATTAACTTAAAAATTCCCACTTCTAAGATGAACTTAAGGCGGTCCTCCACTGAATGCTGTGTGCTTCCCCGAATGAAACCATTATTTTTCAGGTCTACTTCTATGGATAAGATTGTCTGGTGAAATTTTGAAGTTGCACCTCCTCAAATGTTTCCCCAATTGCTACGTTGTTGGTGAAAATGTTACCAAGTGTAGGTAGCTCAAGGACAAGCCGTCGGCTCCTTATCTCGAGAGTTTCTACTTCCATCTTGCTCCATACAGCTGATTTCTGCACTCCGCTATTGAAGTAAAAAGCAAATAGGAGAACAATTGCAGCCCAATAGCAACTGAGTACCTCGTAAACATCGTGCAATTACTGTACAACGTCATACGAAGCAGCATCTTGCCAAATAAATGCCGGCGTCTCTATGACCTAACATATTAACATATGCAATCGGCGAACCCTGCTCTTATCGTGGGCAGCTAGCACAAAATGAACTATTTTAGAGGTGCAAAAACGATGGGACAATTGCAGATGTCACTGGATCAAACAAAGGCACAGTGAAGTTAGCTTCCGCCTCACCCAATTGCTAAGCGGACACGAAGTTTATCGTTTATAATTCTATCATTTCAGCGTGACTATTCCCCAGTAATACCCGACATTCAAAATTATTCCAGGATGATATGGAACATATTGTTTTTAGTTGCTCGATATTCGCCACACCCAGAACGTAGGTAGAAATTTTCGCCGAAGCGCGATTGTCACCCGAGAATATCGTGGACCACATGCTAGCCTCTGAAATTACTTAGAAGGCGATGGAAAAATTAATGAAGGCAATTTACAATATGCTGAGGAAGGACAGCCTTCGGAGGAAAATAGGAGCTGCAGTCCCTGATACAACTCCGCCACGCGTATTAACGAAGTTGCATTCGCAGCGGAGTAAGCGAAGGAAGAAGAGGTTGTATTTGTGAGTAAAAGTCCAACATAACTGAACGGTAGGTTTTGCATTTTGCCACCTTCAATGACAAAAGAAAAACTCAAACAGACAGACGGTGGTGGCATGATGCTTCAGAATAAAGCCTGTATTGCTGCAAAATTTTATGGATCTGGAATGAACCTATGGGGGTACAATAAATTTTAAAAACAATGTAAATTTAATTATGTTGTTCGCTTTATTTTGACAAATATTGCAATGGAGAGGATTTTGAAGCCTAGAAAACATGTGCATGTACACCATAATTTTTTCAGATGTTGGGATTGGGTGGTTTCTGATAACGGGTGCTTGATGTAATTAAGCCTTTTCGGTCCCCCGAATTCCTCCCCTTTGCAACCAATGCCAAAACTATCATTTCGTTTAAAAAATACTAATTCAAACCCTTTATATGGCTATCAAACAAATCATTTACCCATCTTTAACGTGGATAAGAACCCTCCTGAAGTTTAAACCAACCTCTCTAGTAAGAAGGACTTCCTTCAATATTGTATTATTATTCAAGTGATGAATATATAAATATCAAACAGCAATTTAATGATAAAAAGAGATAAATGATTTGACAGAAACCCTAATAAAGAAATGATCAGAGTCCACGTGGCTGGGTCAAACAGATTGATAGGATATATAATAGGAGAAGTAGCAAATCTGATTCTTTTCGACGAATAAATTACCACCCCGTCGATTATATGGTCATGGATAACAGAGGATTTTTTTTCAAGTTGGTTAATCGGTGAAAACAGGAATATGATGGGTCAAATTCAATTAAAAAGTCATGGGAATCAATAGAACATCTAAATGCATTGCCAGCAATGTAGGTTAAAGAAAGCTCTGTAACCGGGGGGCTACCCTAATTGCAAATTGTTTTAAAGATTTCGAGAAACTTGAGTGTGATGACGACGACTATTTGCACTACGTTTCTTCCAACTGATGGCAGGAAAACAAAGAAAATAAAGCAGGAGAAATTTGGTAGTCTACGACAACCTGAATATAATATCGATTGTTCTCAGTTACTGGACTATGTCCAGGTTGATACCCTGGTAACTGATATTCTTGATGAACAAGAAGAGGTTGCCAAATTGCGAAAACCCTGAGCGGAAGTAAGTATGATGAAGACAGTGTTTCTAAAGTACAATAAAAATGCCTGATAGAGAAGAAACTAAGGAGAGAAACCACATTAGGATGTTTTCAGAATCGATTTTTTTTTATTGCATAAATCAACAGCTTAACTATCCCAGAATACGCTGCAAAAACTGGAATCGCCGCACGCTCCGCAGTTTGAGAACTCTAGTTACGGCTTTCATTAGATTAATGCCTCGTAACTTTTTTACTTTTTTCTTAAATTATTCAAAAAAATATGAATAATATGCTGTCCTAATTCATTTCATTTCTCCTTAACCAATCAATCGTTAATTTGCAATTAATTTTATCAATATCTAATGTACCGGGTAGAGTACAATATTCTTTATACAGCAAAGAAAATTTGTTCGACAAAAAATAAGACGGATACCGGAAGTCGGCCCGTTGGGGTGTAAAAGTTTTGTGTTCACCTTATGCAAGAAACTCACTATAAACGATTTTTCATTCGTACATTGCTAAGAATACAAACAAGTCGGAATACCGGAAGCTCGTGCTTCGGGTATAAAGGTTTTGTGTTCATCTTATCTAAGAAATTTCAACGCACATTTTTCTACCCCTATACAGCTACAAAACTACGAGACTTACGTACATATTACAGCCGTAGATGTTACGCTCACCCTAAACAAACAAACTGCCTATTTCCGAATACTGTACACATATAGGCACATATATAAATTGATCCTACTCATATTTCCGATTTACTTCTTATATCTATTTAAATTAGGCTCTACCCGCAAAGTTCATTAGCACGCATATACTATATACCTACATACACACATGTCTCGTTGGAATAATTGATATTTATATACAAATGATTAAAGAACTAAAACAAAATAATTCTTTTCCACCCAATTTATACGAACTTACTTCGTTGTGGTATGGATGAATTGATATGTGATGATAACGTCGTGCAGGTTGTAGAGTGCACGAAATTCACAAAAAATTGTAAAGTTTTACCCTCTATAACTTTGTTAATAATAGTAGGATTTTCTTCAAACTTAACCAAATTGTGCATTATGTTCTTCATGACACGCATGCCAAATTTTGTACTTCTGGGATGAACATAAGGGTGGTGCTGGGTAAATCTCTAAAATATGGAAATATACTATTATTAACTTTATTTGTGCAGATATCGGAACCGGATATATTTTGAGGCCTAGATTTCGTAGAGATGCACTATTGAGATTTTTTTCAAATTTTTCGGTTGGATAGGTTCTGAGAATGAGACCTGTTACACTTTTTGGGGGTCATATTTTGAGCCCTCACTCCCCTATATTTCACCCAATATCAAATATTGAACCAGTTTCGAAAAGTACTAATTGAGACCTTTCATTTGATACCCCACATGGCCACATTTTATGAAAAAAAATTTTGCACCCTCCTTTTACATGTATGGGGAGCCCCCCCTTAAACTTAACGCAAAATGGCGTCAGTTACTGCATGTAAAGGGAACGGCAGATCACATACGCCTACTAATTTTCGTGACAATCGCTTCAGCCGTTTCCGAATAAATCGGCTGTGACAGACAGACAGACAGACAGACAGACAGACGGACAGACAGACGGACAGACAGACATCGAATCGATTCTAATAAGGTTTTGTTTCACACAAAACCTTAAAAAAAAACCGCCATATTTTGGCAAACCCACAGAAACACATATTTACATACAAATCAACGATATAAATACTGTGCCCACCCTAAATAAACAAACATTGTCTATTACCGCATGACTAGTGGCGTGACACGTTTTGACCACATCCGAAATGAGAATATCCGCGATTGTTATGGGGTTGCACCGATCGTGGAAAAATTGCGAAAGACGCGTCTTCGATGGTATGGGCACGCAATTCGTGCTAACGAGAATTCACTTGCCAAGATTGGTCTGAACATCGAAGTCGATGGCAAACGACCAACAAGTCGGGAAACCGGAAGCTGGACGCTTCAGGTACGAAAGGTTTTGTGTATTTCTTAGTACGTAGCACGTAATATATCCATATATTATATGAGAGTATCCACTTTCGGGTGATATTGACATTCATAGTCTTCAATTTTCAAAGAAGCAACAAATTTGAGGTATTATAACTTTGTTAGTAATAGTGTGATTTCCACCAAACTTGGTAAGATCATGCTGTATATTATAGCCTATATCACTGCAAAATTTAATGTTACTAGGATGAACTTAAGGGGGGTTTCTAACCAATTACAAAAAATTTTAGTAATATACTATTATTAACTTTATTTAAACAGATATCGGCATGGAAGGTATTTCGGAGCCCAGGCACCATATAGTGGCAGCCTCCTGATTTTTTTCAGATTTTTTTGTTTGGTAGTTTCTGAGAATGACCCCCTTAAAGAAGTGATCACTTTCAACCCCCCGCGCTCCCCAACGTTCCAACGAATGTCAAAACTAAAATCGGATTTGAAAAGTACTAATCGAGACCTTTAATTTGATACCCCACATGACTATATTTAATGAAAAAAAATTTTACACCCCCCTTTTGCATGTATGGGGACCCCCCCTTAAATTCAACGTAAAAGGATGTAATTCACTGTATGCGTGAGCGTTCACAGTTCCCACTTTTCTACCAAATTTGGTGTCAATCGCTATAACCGTCTCCGAGAAAAATGCGTGTGACGGACAGACAGACAGACAGACAGACAGACAGACGGACAGACAGACAGACAGACAGACGGTAAACCGATTTTAATAAGGTTTTGTGTTTACACAAAACCTTAAAAAGCAGGCCGAAACAATGGTGGCTTGATACGCTGGATGGGGATTTAAAAGCCTCGATATCGCACCCAGATCAGGCATTCGATAGAGCCAAATGGCGAAACCGATCACGACGAGCCAACCCCGCTTGTAAACGGGACAAAGGGTGAGGAAAAAGAAGAAGATACATTCATATATATGTGCGCATCTAAATTGAGGTAAAGCATCTTCTCGCATTTACACTTTACTCCGTGCAGAAAAACATACATATATATGTTAGGTACATAAATTAAAAACCGCTCGTAATAATAACACACATGTCTATTATATTGGTTACTACCCGTAGCAACTCTACCAACAGTAATTGACACTGAAATGCAAATAACTAAAAAAAAAAGTCAAAAAAAGAAAACTAAGTCATTCCCATATATAGATTTCAAATCGAAGGCAGTGTCAAACAAGACTGGAGCCCACTAGAACAGACTGTCACCCGGATAGGACTCTTCGGGCTATAGTACAGGTTGCAAGGATGACCGCGTTTTGCATCTCCATGTACAGTCTAGCCTTAAGATCGAGCGTTTTCAGCGCTTTATGCAAATTTTGCAGGACTAATCCCGTCGCTGAAATCAAGACTGGCACTTCGATCATTTCGTAGTCTCCAAGTCTGCTTCATATCGTCTGCCAAGGGGCCGTAATTCCGGATTTTTTCGTGCTGTTTTTCAACAATATTCCGGTCCAACGGTACGGCTACATTGATTATGAAGCACGGTCTTTCTTCCTTCAGAAGCAGAACTAGATCGGATCTGTTATGATTAACACTATGGTCGGTGGCAATAGTATGATCCCACAGTGGTTTGACCCGGTCATTTTCCAAGATTCTCGACGAAGTATACTTATAATAAGGATGGTAGGTTGCCACTCAGTTATACTTCAACGCAAAGTTTTTGATGGAGAATCTTGCAGACGGAGTTATGACGATTGGTGTACTCGATACTGCTCAACATCCTACACGTAGATGTTATGTGCTGGATGTTCTCCTCATCACAGTTGCATAGCCTACAACTGGAGTTGGTGATTGAGGAGTCGTGAAGAATGTACCGTTTATAATTTTTTGTTGGGAGCAAAGCATCCTGAATTGAAGATGGGAATGCTTCGGTCTCATAGAAAAGTACACCATTTGTCAACCATTTGTTGGAGGCTTCGATGTGATATGGCCTCTGTGCATGGGTTTCTCTTCCAAAGTTCAAAGGAGATAATTTATTATCTGCCGGTAGCCTGATGTATTTGGCTAGAGGATTGTTTCTCGAAGAACTATTCACGAACAGAATGCACTTGATTATAGTGCAATGTTTTCAAATCAAGTAACTCCCTTCTTCCATGCTAACGTGGGATGATGATCCTCAATTTCTCGGCAGCTGTATTGTGCATATTGTTGGTTGCTCGAACTACCCTTTCCTGTCTATTGATAGATTCTAAATCAGTGTTACTCCACTGTATCACAACGAAAGTATAAAGAAGGACGGGAATGGTGAAGGTGTTGATTGCCATGATTTTATTTTTCCCGAACAGCTCAATTCCAGACGCCGCTCAAATTTCCCCAGTAACTTAGATTTAATAATTGCCACAGTAGTTGTTGTTGCTCGCAATATGCCGCGATATTTGTAGACGTCGTCCTAATCCATACCCTCCATTTGTATGTTATTTTGACTGTTTCGTTCGTTGTCGGTGTGTTGTGAATCTTATCAACTCCTGGCGCCTTCCAATTACCTGCCTTATCAAGGGTTGCTTCTAGGTCAACTTCAGTTATATCAGGCATGGTCATTTCGGGGATGACCTCGCATGAACGCATAAGGTGTGGGAGCCACGCTGCTTCTAAAGTGCAACGGCTGGGTTAGCTCCAAACACTTCTCCAGAAGTCTTCTGTCTGATCTAGATCGAGATTTCTTTGCCGACCTGAGTTATTGAGATCTTTATAAATCCCCTTTGGTTCTGAAAGAACAAGGTTTTGTCTGTCCTTCGTTGAAAGCTCTTTTAATACCTACGGATACGATTTGGGCAGTTTCAGTACCTCGATGATTCCTTCGATTATCATATCATTGGACATTCCAATGATGTTCACTACTCATCTGTGCACTCTTGGTGATGGATTTTCAAGAAGTGCTTGTGTGACACGGCCAATTTCCTTTCTCAACTTTTCGATTTTTTTGTTGAGGCGAAGTCCTCCTGTGCAAGCCTCTATTGTTCACTCCAAGATATGATAACATAGTGAGTTATGAACGAGTCATGGAATCAGTGTCTGTACCCTACTGGATTCCATTCCAAAACCGTTACACGGTAACAGGCGCAAACGATAAATTTGTTCAGTTGATTCATCCAAACCATACGACGCCTAGGTGGTTAACGTCATAAAGACCAAAATATCTAAGGGCGAAGAGCCGCTCCGATATTGTTGAGCGATTCTGAAAACATAAGCGAAAGGCTGTACACTCCACGTTTGCGAGGCAAATTTAGAAATATAAGTCTGCAGAGTCGGAGAAGGATACCTTCTACGAGGCAGTTGAACGAGCCCTCAGAGCCTGTCCCAGATATGATATAAAAATAGTACTTGGGCATTTTAACAGCCAAGTAGCGACGGAGCCCGTATTCAGGTGATACGTTGGCTCCCATAGCTTACAGAGAAGTAAAAATGATAACGGAAATGCGGATTATTCAATTAGTAGCGTAACACGAAATGGTAGTTGAAGACCTGTTTGCGATGGAAAGCGGCCCCACAAGCAAACCTGGGCCTCTTCAGGCGGGATCACTTTCAACCAAATGGACTACGTGCTAGCCGAACGCCGCCACCTCTCAGCCTTGATGAATGTCAGAACATATAGGGGAGCCAATATAGACTCGGGTGACTATCTTTTTGGCATGGTGCTCCGAGCTCGAATAACAACACCACTCTGAATCCCCTCTGACAATCAGGTGTGAATTAACACTGAAACCATCCACTGCACAGCCCTCCGCAACACCTATAAGCGAAAAATCGATGCCGCAATAACCGCAGTCAAAAGAGATCCTGGAGATGAAGAATGAACAAATTATCTTCACAATCACCAGGCGCGCCAGTTTTACCAACAAGCCAGCAAGATGAAGCCTTTCACACTTCGATGTTCATCCTGCCGAGACAAAGACGGAAATCTGATTTCTGACAAAGTGGGAATATTGAAGCGATGGGTTAAGTACTTTGGTGAACTGCTCAACAACCAGAACATCGGTGAGTTGGAGGTCCCGCCTAACTTAAGACGACGAACAAATACTGCCACCACCAAGTACAGAGGAAACAGTCCGTGTATTTCATCGGTTTAAAAACCATAAGTCGCCACGAGCCGATGGAATTAGAGCAATCCATCAACTTATGCTTAAAGGTGTGGGACAGTGAGGTAATGCCTGACGACTGGCATTAAGACATTATCTGTCCCATACCTAAAAAGGAAGATATCACACAGTGCAGCAATTATAGAGGTATCAGCGTTACTGAGTACCATCTATAAGATATTCCTCGCTGCTAGGCCGGAATAGCCCCATATGCCCAGAACTTCATTAGCCCAGACCAAAGAGACTTCACTACAGGCAAATCAGCAACAGATCAGATTTTTCTCTCTCCGACAAGCGATGGAAAAACTGTTGGAATATGAACATCAGTTGCACCATATTTTCATCACCTTTATAGTCGCCTATGATAACCAGGGTAAAACTGTACACGGCCATAAGAAAATTCTAGACTAGGTTGACCCTGACCAATGTGCGAGGACTAGATAAAAGCTGCAGGATCACTCTCGAGTCCATTCGGCATCAACAACGGTCTACGACAAGGGGATACCCTATCATGCGTCCTCTTTCAACCTGCGCTCGACAAAGTGAATCCGTGATGCTGAGGTAAATGCAAGAGGTACGATCCTCTTTAAGTCCACCCAACTTACTGGCCTATGCTGACGATATCGACATCATGGGAAGAACCACCCGAGACGTACAAACTGCCTTCATCCAGATCGAGCAGGCGGCGCGAGATCTTGGGCTGCACATCAATGAAGGCAAGACAAAATATATGGCGGCAACGAACTCGAACTCGGAAACTTGGGTTCTTAGCAAGAAGAATTGCGAACTCTTGGCCGCGTTCGAGAGAAGAATCCTCCGAAGAATTTTTGGCCCCCTACATGAGGATGGACGATTCCATAGCCTACATAACGACGAAGACGAGGCAGACCCTGTCTGAGATGGAGCGATGGCGTAGGTCAGGACGCCAGACAGCTTTTATTAATATCGCATTGGTGAACCTCGGCGCAAAACCGGGATGTCTGGAGTTCCTTATTAAGGCAGGGCTAGACCGGATACCGGTTGTTGCGCCGTTGATGATGATCACGAAGCACTTTTCCAACGGGCAAATCAAATACAGTGAATGTTTGTACATCACCTTATCTTAGATCGTTGTTGATGATGAATGCTCTCGAGGGTGATCCTACTGCTGTTATTTTTTTTTTTTTTTGTTTTGTGCGTACACGGAGGTGGAAAATCTTAGAAAGACACGTCCGCGCAGCTCCGCCACCCGAACGGCGGAACAACAGCGGGCGCGTGTGGGATTCACACCCACTAAAAACCACCCCCGGTCTCTCCAGCCCCAGCCCCGCGGGACCACCATTGAGGTATTACTTCGCGGGGTAGGTTTGCCCTTAGGCACTCATCCTTCTCCTATTTGCAGCTTTCCCCCTTCTTTGTTCTCTCAGCAACTCCTCCTGCATTTGGATGATTGCGGAGCTAACCGCAAGCCACTTCTCCTCGGACTCCAGCATCTCAGTAACCAAGCTCTCCGGGGTCACGCTCCTGCCCAGCACCTGGTTTAAGCTCCTTCTCTCCATCGCAAATCGTGGGCAGTGAAACATCACATCCTTTGGATCCTCCGGTATACCATCGCATCTGGGACAGTTCGGAAAGTCATCCAACCCAAAGCGGTGCAGATACTGCCTGTAGCAACCACCGTGTCCCGTGAGGAACTGGGTAATGTGGTAGTTGGTATCCCCATGTTTTCGCTCAAGCCACACCCTAATGTTGGGAATGAGCCTGTGCGTCCACCGACCTTTCGCAGACTCGTCCCATCTGCGTTGCCAGAGATCAAGCGACTCTGACCTTGCCGCATTTCTACGCTGTGCATGCCCCTCCATATGTCTTGCATTGTACAGGACACTCATTTCTTTGGCCAGAATGTCAACCGGGATCATGCCTGCCACCACCAATACTGCCTCATCTGATGTGGTTCTAAAAGCACTGCAAACCCTCAAAGCCATCCGCCGGTAAACCGAGTTCACCTGCTTCCGTCTCTGAGAGTTTGCAAGCGCCTCTGCCCACACAGGCGACGAGTAGAGCAGGATGGAGCGCACCACTCCGGCTAGCACCAACTTCCGGCAATGTTTCGACCCACCAATATTTCGCAACATTTTTGCAAGTGCCGTGGTGGCACTGGCTGCCTTTTGGCATGCATACTCTAGGTGCTCCCTAAAACTCAATTTGGTGTCAATTATTACCCCCAGGTATTTGATAGCCGGCTTTGATACGACCGTATGTCCACCGACCTCCACTTTTACAGTATTATTTTTCCTGCGTTTCGTTATCAAGGTCGCTTCCGTTTTCGCGTCCGCCAAGGTCAGCCCGGCCTTTTCTAGCCAGGACTTTACCCCTCTCACTGTTTCCGTTGCGTAAACCTCCACATCTTCTGGGTGTTTTGCTGCAACAACCACAGCCAGGTCATCAGCAAAGCCGACAATCGTAGTCCCCTCTGGGACGGGAAGAGCAAGCACCCCATTATACACGATATTCCACAACAGGGGACCAAGCACCGATCCCTGTGGTACCCCGGCTGTGACAATGTACTCTTTGGGGCCCTCATCCGTCCCGTACCAGAGAGTCCTCTCTGAGAGGTAGTTTTCCACCAAATTCGCTAAGTATCCGGGGACACCTATGTCAGCCAACGCCCCTTTCATTCTATTCCAGTTGGCCGAGTTGAATGCGTTTTTGACATCCAACGCCACCACGGCACAGCAGCCGCCAGAAATCAGTGCACCCCTTGCCAGGTTTACCACCATGCCAATTGCGTCCACCGTAGAGTGGGCGCGTCGGAAACCAAACTGGCGTTCCGACAAACCATTGCTGGCTTCGACGATGGGCAGAAGTCTGTTGTAGATGACTCTCTCCATCATCTTCCCCATTGTATCCAACAGGCAGATAGGACGATACGACGCTGGGTTTCCAGGTTGCTTGCCAGGCTTCGGAAGCAACACCAACTTTTGCTTTTTCCACTGGGCAGGGAATATTCCTTCTTTTAGGCACGCCTCGAAGGTGTTGGCGAAAAGGTCGGGCCTAGTCTTCACTGCCAGTTTCAAAGCACGGTTGGGGATGCCATCCAAACCTGGGGCCTTGTTGTCACCGACCCTACCACATATTTCCCGCAGCTCCTCCACAGTTACAGGCGGTATTATGCCGTCATTTGGCTGGACAAAAACTTGCCTTCCACTATTTTCGTGGTGAGGGAACAGAGTGGTAACAATCTGTTTCAGGAGGCGCGGACAGGTCACCTGGGGTGATTTCCGCAGCCTTTTCATCACCACTCTGTAAGCCTCGCCCCAAGGGTTTATGTCGGCATGGTCGCACAGCTGTTTGAAGCAGTTCTTTTTGCTCCTCCGAATGGCTTCCTTTAGGCGGCCACGCAATTGCTCGTGTGCCTCCTCTCGACCGTCGCCACCGGGTTTTCCCCTGAGCCTCTGGCAAAGCCTCCTTGCCCGAAAACATGCGGCTCGCAAACTTGCGATTTCATTGTTCCACCAGTAGTTGGGTTGCCTACTGGGGAGCAATCGCCTTCTGGGCATAGTAGCATCGCATGCTTGCGTCACCCATCGAGTGATCTGGGTGGCTTTCTCTCCAGCCGTACCATTCAGGGATATGTCGGATTTGAGCACCGCGGAAAACGTGTCCCCCTCGAACGCTTTCACTGTCCAGCCAAGCATACCACCCGGCATTTTGCGAAAACTCTTTTTCGAACTCGATCCGCCCTTGATCTCTATGCAGATTGCCTGGTGGTCGCTGTGAGTATAGTCCTCACTGACATGCCAAGCGATTCTACTGGCTAAAGTGGCACTCACGTATGTCAGGTCCACTATAGACCCCAGGCCCCTTCCCCGGAAAGTGTACGAAGACCCAACATTCGCCAGTACCACGTCCAGCTCCGCGAATGCTTCGAGGAGAATACGTCCCCTGACATTAGTTATCCGGCTGCCCCATTCAAGAGCCCACGCATTGAAATCGCCTCCTATTATGATCGGCCAACGTCCTCTTGCATCCAAAACAAGAGCAGCAAGCATCCGCTCATACTCGACGAGTGTAGCGCTGGGTGGAGCATAGCAGCTGTAGATGTGGATGCCCTTCACCTTCGCTCTGATGAAGCCCTCCTCCGGGTGCTCCATTATTTCCTGGAAGGCTTGTTCTCCACAAGTCCACAGCGCTGCTTGGCCCGTTTGGTCTTTGACCCAAACGCTACCACCGCGGTTTCGGTATGGTTCACTTAGTATGGCCACATCGATGTTTTTCTCGCGGATGGTTTGCGCGAGTAGATCCTGCGCCGCCTCGCAGTGGTTGAGGTTGATTTGTATCAACCTCATCTGCGATTTGTGCTAAGGGCTCTCCTGTATTCCGGGCACCTGCTGCTGCCTGCAATGTGCCGATGGTCCACACCCTCCTTTCCTTTGCACAGTAGACAATTTGGGTCAGCTCCGCAGTCCTTGCTGATGTGGCCTTCCACTCCGCATCTCCTGCATTGCTTTGACCTGTCATTTGGGTTAGTGTATGACTTCGCAATGTGCTGTTATCTGTCCGGGTCATCCCAGTCAGTCTTATCAGCATACAGGGTTGTTATGGAAATGAAGGCGCGAACCCCACAACTGACCAGCCCTCATTTTATTCTCGATATAATGATGGCGCTTTTTTCATCGCATAAAATAAAAGCGTATAAGTAAGCGTTGGCCGTTTTCAGCATACAGCCAGTAACTGAAGAGGAACTTGCGAACATTTGCCTGAGGAACTATTTTAATAAAGGCCTCGGTTTGAATTCTGTTCCCAATAGAACCCTTAACGTTGCTGTTAAGACCAAGCACGACTCCTGATATAGAATGTAAAGACTGCCAATCGGAGAGGACAGTTTGGTTTCTGTCACGCTCATTCAGCGATTGACGTGGTGATGAAGCTGATTCGGGACGCGATATATACTGAAGTCCTTGTTTTTTTCGAGGCCAGACAATCGGCTTCGCGCATAACCTATGTGTCGTTGTCATAATCAAACACTCTGAAAATGTTGAAGGGTACTCTAAACCATTAGCGCCATAAACGCTTGGTTTAGCTTGACCTGACGAACAAAAGACGGAGGCAGTTTTGATTAACAATCATTGGAAGAGAAATACGAATAGTAATCGTGTTAGTGACTTCGTTATCACCTTAGATCTGGTTTTCAAGTATGGAGGAATAATAATTAGCGCGAAGATCAATTCATATTACACCCATACTATGCATGTCAGAAAGCAGCAAGCGCCAGCGTATCACTAGCACGAATGAAGCCTAACATTGAAGGTCCAAAATAGAGCGGTTCGTTCTACTAGCGTATGCTAACAGCACCGGTGTAGGAAAATGCGTTAGCAGGAGGAGAGTGAACATGTTTTTCTGTTTAGTGGCGCTAAGGGTATGCAGCACCTTCAAGTCAATCCCAGGGGAGGCAGCGCGTGTTGTCCCGATGGATATTCTGGCAAGTAAGGCATACTGAACGAGAAAATGAGAGCAAATCTCCCTGGAAAGGATGCAGAATACCAAAGGACGGCACGCAAGAGTCGTTGAGAAAGCAGCAGTAATAGTAGGATGACTCGCAGAGGGATCGCTGAAACCAAACACTAATTCCCCGTATTGAGGAGTGACCTCAGCAATGCCACGGCGAACTTATCGAGATATTGAAAGTCACTTTCGGAAAGTACTAATTGAAAGCTTTCATTTGCTACTTGATAGTAGCTAAAAAATACGTCTCGTAATATATGGGGAGCCATTTCTAAACTCAACGCGGGACCCTGGTCGGCTAGTGTGCAGCTCACTCCCTTACGATGCACGATGCACTGAATGATGAATTTCCCTGAAGAAACAGAATTGTAAAACTGAGAAAATAGTAGCGGCAAAGAAAAAGCGCAATAATGAGTCGCTTGGCGTATCCTCAAACGAAGGGGGCAGAAAGGGCTTCAATAATCTGCGTGCTAGTATTTCGGTAGGAAGACAGTCGTTGAATATGAACTGCAAAAACCTAAAGGGAAGCACTCATTAGGAAATGCGCAGCAATTTCTTCTTATCCAAGAAGACTTTTGCAAAAAACATTAAAAAACGGATAATGAAGGAACTCCTGGATCCCATTTTCTACTGCTTGTGCACACGAAGAGGAACAGAAATTGCACGAAAGCGGCAGCAACCGTATTTCCCGCTGAGCACGCTGAATGCACTAAACGGGTCGCAGATAGTTCACTGCAGAGCAAACTGGGGAGAGACTTCACGGAGGTAGCCTGCAGGGCTTAAGAGAAGAAGACGAACATGGTAAGACGAAACAACAAACGTGCCGTTAGAAAATGGTCTACCCCATATCAAGGCTTACACAAATTGTGGAGCACACAAAGAAAATATGGGGAGGTAAAGGAGGACCAGATACCCACTCCTTCCGTAGTCCCCTTGTACATCGAAATCGTTTTTAGCACTAGTAGAATCGAGTATCCAATTCTTCTCCAAATTTAAGCCCCCATAACGTTTGAGGCGGGGACATGAATATAATTCCATTTTTCGGTTTAAAGGGATAATGACCGTCACAATCCTGTAACGGAACTTTCTCTGTCTTCAACATGTCGTCCCCATCCTATCTCCCACTTGGGATAGACTTGAAAATTCAAACTTAACCACTTTTTAAAGAGGGTAAGCTTTACGAGTGTTTCCACCCCCACCAGGGGTGGTTTGAAAATTGAACCTTTAACAAAAATTAGAATTCAGCCGTCAGTTGACTGGCCCTCGTAAGTCATAATATAGGCCACAATTCTGAACAGTTTTCTGCAAATCGATTCATAATTAACAAAGTTGTAATATGCCCAAATTTTGCTTTTCGCAGTGAATTGACTATGCAATTGGTTATATAGAAGGCCTAAATCACTTGAAAATGAAAAGATCGCCTCCTCGTTTCCTCGCGCAAGCAAAAAGCCCCTCCTATCAGAAGCGTCGAGCTAATGGTCCCTGATTTATTTATCACGTTTCATTTTTCAGTTTTTTGCTTTGGGTCTGTCTATTACAAAGCGTGTCAGGAACAGCAATACGAACTGGCTCTACCGTTGTTGGAAAATTGGAACTGTGGACCCCCTCACATGCAGTGGATGACATCGTTCTACGATCGTTTTCAGATTGTCATTGAGCGGACAGTGATTACCCTCCGAAAGATTAAAAAGTTAGCCACTACACAAAAAAGTAAAATGGATCCATATCTCAACTTAGATTTTGAGCAATAATCTGATTGCGTTTCAACCAACAATGTTGTCCCAGTATACAGATTAGAGAAGAACACACGATCTATCCATATAATCCAAATTTCAACGAACACATCGTACTTTAAATTCCCTAACATATCTCTAGTCCCGAGTAATGCAAACGTTACCATTTGAAGTTCAATGAATTAATTTGCGGTGCAGAATATTATTATCAGCCAAATCATTACTTAGTTTTTTAAATGGAAATAATTCACTTCGAATCTACTTTCAGGCTAGCAAAAAACATTCCACATAACTTATTTTACATGCTCCAGTCAGCATGATCTCCTTGACGTTACAATATTTAAAATAAATAAAAATTACTTTTTGTTGCCCAAGTTTCACCAGTGTCAACTGCTTCCAAAAATATCCTTAAATCCTTGGCACACTCGCGTACTTCACTACTAATCTCATTCCTGGCATTCGCGCCGCGTTCTGCGATCCCAACCAAGAAATTCACATTTCTTAAACTTTCTGCCCGCCGATCACTATCATCACAATCGTTTATTTCGGTAAAATGTTTGCTGCAATCGCCTGCTTCCAGCTCTATTATTGAAAAGATCACAAGGGTTGTTATTAACCACCGATATCTCACCATGTTAGAAAGTGAACAGTGCTCAGCAGAAAAGACTATTTCGCGGTGCAACTAGCAGACAAACTATTAGATGGATGCAAATAATCAGCATTAAATCACAATAGAATCAGGCCTGCAGTACTCCAAGGCTTCCCTTCAGTATGCGATAATGCCGTCAGCAACACTAATACATATAACTTCATGTTACGTTTGAATATACTCATTTTGTGATTATGGTAAAGTCAAAATATTAATTAAAATGCGTGCAATCAGTTCTTATCTGCAATGTGATTGACAGTTCTTTCACTTTATATGTACATATAAGCACTATAGCACATCTTTACCTCATATGTGCATCTTTGCTACTCGCATTATAATTTTGATATGAAGTTGCTTATGACGACATGCAGTCTTGCAATCTGTCCAAGTAGCGGCAGCGGGAGGAAAAACATCCCCCTGAAAGAATATGTGTCCAAGATATCAAATTTAACATATATTTAAAGTGAAAGTGAAAGTTTTCGGCTTTTCTTATATAAAGAACTTCCAATAAAGTACTATTCCATTTATAGGCGGCTTCTAACGCGCTTAAACTTCTTAAGCAAATTGTCGAAATGGTTTTAAAAATGAAAGTCCCTAAATTCCAATGCAACGGTTGGGCGCCCATAATAACCCATAACGCATCTAATTCTTAACTTTTTTGGCCCATCATACGACATTGTACAAAACACAGGATACATGTGTCTGTGTGGTGTGCGTCAGAACGGATAGGCCCTAAAACCCAACCACATTCGAATTCGAGATAAGAACTATTTAACATAGCTTAGGAATTTACAGACCCTGTGCATCTTGAAGCAACTCCGAAAATTCTATCTCAAATCATGTATGAGTTTGCGTTTCGACTTTTAGCTGAAATCACTTGTATACGACTGTCATGCTGTACTGCCAGAAAATCCTCTTTCGTATTAGTAATGTCAGTAATGGTAGAGTAGCAGCGCCCATGTTCTCATTCCTAAGAAACTTCGCCTTCTTTCGCAGTACCTTCCGTTGCCGTCGGCTGTGAGCCCTCCCAGGTTCTCGATGTCCGGGCTGCATGGAATCTGTTTCCACATACCGGAATTAGGCCAGTTGCACCCACATCACCAGCGTCCCTTTCTTCCGCTTTTCCTAGTAGAAGGCGGAGGCAGAAGGTTCTAACAGCGTGTGATCCGTTCTCCTTTGCGGCTGAAGTGTCCTTCTGATGAGCGCTCTTCTTCCTGTTTCTTGGAAGAGTTCGGCAACAGTGTCACCGACAGGCCAACGGTAAGTCAAGTTTGCAGTTCCTCTCATTAAGGGAATTGCTGTACTATCATTTCTAGCTGACCGCGCCCTAAACACCGAGTGTAGGTTTTCCACTGAAGTGGGGAGCCTGTCTTCCAGAGATTTCTCCGTGCGGAAACATAAAACTGGTAAGGCCTCCAAAATCCGTACCACGATCTTATTTCTCAAAGTCGCGGGTGGATTCGGAAGCTTGTGATTTCTTACTACTTGGAGAGTTACAATCTGTTTTTTGGAAAAACCTACTTCTATACTACAAAAATACTACTGTATGTAAATAGGTTATAATGCTGTATCAACCGAGAGTATTTTTGTCAAACGAAAGAGGCAAAAGGAGTCGGAACGACTGGTTTGACGATGAATGTAAGCTAGCAACGGAACGGAAGAATGCCGCATACCGAGTAATGTTGCATTCAATCAAAGAACGCGGGCACGCGCAGAGACTTATCACGAACTCCGTTGAGCGGAGAAGCGACTTCACAGACGGAAAAAGGAAGCCTGGGAGAACCAACAAATCTGCGAACTAGAAACATTCCGTGCAATTCATCGGCTTAAAAAAACATAAGTCGCCAGGAGCCGATGGAATTACATCCGAATTGGTTAAATATGGAGGCGACCGGTTACATCAAGTGGTTCATCAACTTGTGCTCAAGGTATGGGACATCGAATCAATGCCTGACGATTGGCAACCAAGCATTATCTGCCTCATACATAACAAGGGAGATATCACACAGTGCAGCAATTATAGAGGTATCACGTTGCTGAGTACTATCTATAAGATATTCTCCACTATCTTGCTAGGCCGGATAGCCCCATACGCCCGAGAACATCATTGGCCCATACCATAGAGGTTTCAATCCAGGCAAATCAGCAACAGATCAGATTTTCTCTCCGCGGCAAGCGATGGAAAAACTATTAGAATATGGATAACAGTTGCACCATCTGTTCATCGACTTTAAAGCCGCCTATGATAGCATAGCCAGGATAAACTGTACACGGCCATGAGAGAATTCGGTATCCCGACGAAATTAATAAGACTGACTAGGCTGACCCTGACCAATGTGCGAGGCCAGATAAAAGCAGCAGGATCACTCTCAAGACCACTCGACATCAGCAACGGTCTCGAGAAAGTGATTCGTGATGCTGAGGTAAATGCAAGAGGTACGATCCTCTTCAAGTCCACCCAACTACTGGCCTATGCTGACGATATCGACCACCCGAGATGTACAAACTGCCTTCATCCAGATCGAGCAGGCGGCGCGAGATCTTGGGCTGCACATCACTGAAGGCAAGACAAAATATATGGTGGCAACGTCAGCATCAAAGACGAATCAACTAACAACATCAAACCGCACTGGTCAAACACGAAGAAGAATAAGGATAGGAGAATACAACTTTGAGACCGTTGACAATTTCTCCTATCTAGGGTCGAAAATCACAATCGATAACAGCTACGATGAAGAAATCCGCGCACGTTTGTTGTCAGCCAACAGAGCCTATTTCAGATTACAAAGACTTTTTCCGTTCGAAACGTCTCACCATAGGGTCAAAGCTCCTACTGTACAAGACTATGATCTTGCCAGTCTTCATGTATTCCTCGGAAACTTGGGTTCTAGCAAGAAAAATTGCGAACTCTTGGCCGCGTTCGAGAGAAGAATCCTCCGAAGAATTTTTGGCCCCCTACATGAGGATAGACGATTCCAGTAGCCTACATAATGGCGAAATCTATGAGCGATACCATGACCGTCAGGTTGTGGATAAAATGCGCCTCAATAGGTTACGGTGGGCGGGTCACTTAATCCGTATGGATGAGGAATGATCCCACCCGGAAAGTCTATAAGGGCAATATCTAGGGTAGAAAAAGAAGACGAGGCAGACCCTGTCCTAAGATGGAGCGATGGCGTAGGTCAGGACGCCAGACAGCTTTTAAGGATATCGAATTGGTGGATCTCGGCGCAAAACCGGGATGTCTGGAGTTCCTTATTAAGGCAGGCCTAGACCGGATACCGGTTGTTGCACCGTTGATGATGATGAAAGAGACAAATTTAACCTACTAAAACCTTGTTAATAATGGTATGATTTCCTGGAAACTTTATATTATCTCATCCTTACTTTATGGACCTGATTTTATTATTGACTAAAAATATAAAATAAAACCGTGTCTGGTCCCTGATCTGATTAGTAACTATTCCTTATAACGCTGGACTTCGGTGTCCGCGTTATGCACTGGCTCAATCTTCACCTTTCTTTAGCTTTTAGCAATTGGTAAGGTAATAGTAATATTTTGTAAGGTAATTGGTATTGTGGAAACGCTGCATGGTGTGAGCGCCTTAGCAGGGATTTATGGCAGCCTATAGCCAGCCTTTGGATAGATAGGACAATCGATAATTGAATTGACTCACAAAAATAATTAGTTTGTATTAGTGTATTTAATTATAATTTAACTAATTATTACAATATATTTTAACCAAATTGATTAATTACATAATAGTGTCACATTAAAGTGAATAGTACGGAGTACATTATATGTAAGATAAGAGTATTTTATCTAGCTACATATGAACTACTTGACAATCCCTCTGGAACGTGGAACAAGTAGAGTTCACTCATAAAGCGAAGTCAAGAGTGCCAACAATCAATGCATTCAAAATTACTTGAAAAGGCTTAATTAGCTAATGTCGAAGACTGCCTGCGAGAGAAAAATGATACTCGCCCGATCACCAAGGCTAAGTGCGATCATTTTGCTAGTGTTTATAATAATTAACTGTAAATGAAATTGAAATGCTCGAAAATAGATAAAAGTATCTAAAATGAACAATAAATGAGGTAATTACTTTCCCCGTTTAATTGTTTGTAAATATGTACGTAATTGAAAGGTCATGTGAGATATAAAATGAAAGGGTTCGATGAGTACTTTTTGAAACAAATCTTTCTTCTGATACCGGGTAAAACCGGGTAAGTGAGAGCCCAAAATGTGTTCCCCAGAAAATGTAAAAGTTCTCGCTCTCAGGACCTATCCAGCCCAACAATCTGAAAAAGTTCACAATGGTTCATCTATAGGCCGTGACTTATATGTCCCCTGTCCACTACTTTGCAGAGTAGAAGGCATAGTCTGCTGTTATTTTGTCACAGCTACAATGAGACTACACTTGAGTTTCCTTATTATTCAACCCACCTTTCCTCCTCTAATCCCATTCTCATTCCTTCCCTTAGCATCTTTTTCTTACCTGTCCCTAATTTAAAATACTATATCGACACTAATAATTGGCAGTTTATGTTAACTTTCCTCCAAATACCCACTTGTCTGCAGGCAGCAATATAACGAAATATGATTAGGCTAAATATATATATTGTGTATTTTAGATTAAGTTTGCTGTTATGATTCCCGCACGTCTAAATATCCTTCGGGTGGTAACTCCCATACGAACTAATAAAATTGTTATTTCAGGGTTAAATGTCGTTTGAATTTCATCACACTTAATGGTGTGCAAGTAATAAGCTTGCAGCAGAAAGACAAACACAAACATCCATGACAATCGGGATTCGAACCAGGGGTAGCGAGACCGACAGGTCGGCCTTCAACTAGTTATACTTAACATGTCAGTCATATCAATAAATGGAAGTGGAAACGTGAATTGTCTCTTGCAATCGTTTGTCAAACGGATGGCTGTGCGCTGCAGTTCTCTTTGCCGAGACATAGATATTTTTGCACGCATTGAGGACACCGTGAATGCCACGAATGATTATAAATACGAAAGCATATAATAATGTGTGCTGACCAAAATCAATATTTGTGCAGCCTGGACATAAAAAGAGCAACTGACAATGAATCGCCCATATGCTTGTTACCTTCATCTAATCATGTTACCTTCATCTAATCTTGTTACCTTCATCTAAGTGAATATGCTTCACAGTTAACTAACGAAGCTAAGAATTAGCAATATACGAGTATATGTCTGCGTCCTACTATCTACTTCACGAAGGACTTCTTTTCTCTCAGTTCTACTGATTATCTTCTCTCAATATTATTCTTATTCTGTTAAGGGAAGGCCGGACCACGCCCTCAAAGAACTATTGCACCCCTTTTACTGGTTATAGTGTACCTATTAGCTATAGTAAATGAAGCAAGCATATAACCGTTAGGAATTTTAGTATATTCCATACTTCCAAGTCTTTCAGCTTTGCATGTGGTATTAAGTATTCCCCCTACTTTGCACAAATGTCGGACACTGTCCCAGAGCGTATTAAAGGATGCATATTTGTCTGCAGCGTATATTTCCGCCTGGAATTTGCTAGTATGCCGGCACCCGCTCCCGCTGCTGTGAAGGATCCTACAGTGTATCAGATAACCGGTTGCTGGTTTAAGCCATATGTCACAACCATACTCTCCCAGTTTGCCTTGTTACTCCAACGTGTTTCAAACTTCTTATCGAAACCCCGTAGTCATGTTCTCCCTTGGTATCAATAATTCGGGGTACCACCTAGAAAAGATATCCATCTTCCTTCCATATAGTTTCCTGTAGTAACTCTGCGGCTTGTGTGCCGGGTTCAGATTTTTCTGCCCAGAGTACCGCCCCATAGGTAATCATTATTATTGCCGTGTATACCCAAAGTAGCAACCCCATTTTTTTCCTATTATGGACCTGCAAGTTATCAAGGCCCTGGATCTGTATTCCAGTATTTGTTAGCTCGTCCAGAAGTTCGTCGACTATCTTACTACACATAAGCGATGATAGTACCCACCCTATGGACCTGCCAATACTTCTATTTGCCTACTCTCTAACATTTTGTCCATCCAGAAAGCCAGGGTGTTTCCCACTCTCTTGCGGATCTGTATCTCTGTGTGCGATTTGTCATCGAGTAGTCCTTCGATATGAAAAAACGCACACAGTTCTTTTCTTTTGTTTCTATGGCATCCCGTAATACATCCGTCAGCTGATACAAAGTAGTTTCGATTGACCGTCCCGCCCGTTAAGCACTTCTACACCGTTTTGAGTACGAACAATGTTAGGCAATCATTTACCCGCTTTCGGAATAAAATCCACTTTTAACCGTCTCTATTCCCTCGTCAGGAACTCCGAAAGACATAATATTTTAAATTATGTTTAATAGTGATGCAAGCTGTTAGTTTTTCGCAAGAGGAGTCCCAAATTACATCCATGCTGCCTCCTTACAGATCGCCAATCTACTAACGGGACACCTAGGGCTCCTGAGCCAGTACTATTCCAATCCTCTCCTTAGAACTTACACCCTACAATTACCGCAGATGCAGCTTTCGCATGGTGGAGGTTTATCTGGGCTATCTTAGTGCAGGCAATCGACTCCGTTATTGTTTGAAGCTAATTTCCACTCTCGGAGTATCACCCTTCTGCTCCGACACGGCGCTTTCCTGCACGTCACTGTCTCTCCTAAGGCCTAGAAGATCTAGATCTAGGTCGTCTTCTGCTCTTCATTAGGCAGCAGGTCTACTTCCCTAATTGATCCAAACCTTTCAGCCTCTATAGCCTTTGAGATTCCTTCAATAACTGTTAACATGATATAAATAAGTTATGAAGTGTAACCCCAACAACGATGGTGAGCAGCCTAATAAACAGCATGAGCATTTCACTACGTTTTTTAACATGTGGTGAAGTTCCACTTCTGGTGGACGAAATGGCTAGTCAACGTAACAGGCGAATACGAACCCTCCAAACAAAAGTGAAGTCATCTCCGCCATGAATTCACTCAAACGAGCCAAGACCGTTTGGCTTGACAGTATTGCCACGGAATCGTTCCATGCATTATCTGGATTTTCTACTCGCTTGCAGCGAAGCTCTCATCGGAAAATTCTAGGAATTTAAATTTTTCTTAGGCAATAAAAGAATGGGATGATCGTATTTCGAAAAAGGCTCATTTTGAGTGCGACACTGGAAGGATTATTTGTGTGCTTTTAGCCTTTGCAAAGATAATAGAAATTGATCAACGAATAGGCTTTTGATAGCGTGGACGGGGAGTCCGAACCTACACCGATAGTGCATAGATGTGATTGACGCCCTATGCCACGTTTAGACAAGCAGAGTGTACATATACAGATTTTAATAAGTTTTTATATTGCAAATAAAAACTAAAAGGAAATCATTGAAGATTACTAAAGTCGCTCCGAGTGTAAAAGTTTTGGGTTCATCTTACATGAATATAATATCCAAACCCCAAAATATACACAGAAGGGCATCATTACTTCAATATAGGATATTTTGGACAAATTTTAACTGCGTATCTGATTTTTTCACATTACCGTTATATTTTTCAAGTAGCTTCTATTCATATTAGTATGAAGCATGCTAGCAACGATTTTTGGTTAACAATAAAAGCAATAAGTTCCCTGGTTGGGCGCACTAGGGTCAACAATTAGATTAATGAATTTATTGATTAATAAATTAGTATTCTGTAGCCCCCTCGCTTGCTGCAATTACAGCTAGTAATCGCTCAGGCATGGACTCTCCTAATCTTTTTAGAAAACTGACTGAAAATGGGTCTCAGATAGTTTTAATTTCTTCCTTTTTTCGGCTTTCTTTCTCGAAGTATCAGCTATACATTATGGGTGACCAAACATATTCTAGATATGTAGTTTCGAGCTTTACCGACGTCAATCTAATGTTTAAACTCATTCAAATAAGTCTTGATAGTTTTTCCTATGTGTCACGGTGCATAATCCCGCTAAAGGATGACAATGATTTTTTTTTGTTTGTGATTGTTTAGTAATGAGATGTAACGATTCCGTGCCCGATTTGCCGGCAAAGATAATAACTAAACCTCCAGCTCCACGAAATACACCCGCAAACATCATCGAGCGGCTACCATGTCCTTACAGCTTTACAGCCATTTGTTTTCGCAATTTCTGATGTAGCCACATGTGCCACCTTCCATTGTCACCGTGAAATATGGAAGAACTCTCATGAAATATTCTTGCAAAAGTTGAAAGGCTTAAGAATGTGGGCATTTGCAAATAACAAACGTTTTTGTATGTCAGGTCTCAAATTTGATTCCCTACATTTTCGATGGACTGTTATGTTCCTCACCTCCACATCCACTAGGCTTTTTCTACTGGCAACAGTTTTTATGGAAATAGTTAGGTTTTCCCTGCTGCAATTAGAAATAATTTGATCCTGCCTTGCTGATGACAGTTGAGTCTGATCAGATCTGACTCTTTTTCCACCGTCCCACATTTTTTTCTCTCTAACAATCATACATATGTGCCTTATTTCGTGAATTTCCATATCCTTGCGCTAGTTCCAAGGGACAAATCTCCATTTTGAACTTTGTTGCAATAGCAGAATAGATTTCAATGTTTGGTTCTTTCAATTTCACAATTTTTAATTCACCCTGCAACAAATTATTCATAAACTCTTATCGAATGAATTCCCCAATTAGCATGCGCCGCTAGATTTGCGGCGGCACTCCTGCAATACCCTCGTCACGTTTAATAATTATAATTATGGCCGCTGTGGAAATACTTTTTTCACTCCGTATCGGCCCTGTCTTCACTTTATATGATGGTAACATGAAATGCACAAATTTGGACTTTCTATGAACTTGCTATGCCGAATTTTGTACTTCTGAGTGAGGGGTTTCGCATAAATTTGTAAAATATGGTAGTATACCATTATTAGCCTTATTTGAGCAGATATCAGGATGGAGTACATTTTCGAGCGTAGGTTTCATGTAGATGCCTAGGTCCTGACAACGAGACCTGTTTGACGTTATCAGCAATCAGCATCTTTAAACAGTTAAACGGAGTAAATCGGGTGTGACAGACAGACAGATGTTGAATCTATTTGGATAAGGTTGTGTTTCCTACAAAAAATTAAAAACGATTTAGGTGCAAAATAGCCATGGGAATCCGAGAGCACCACTCTGATTGAATACAAATAATTAAAATATTTTTCATTATCCCCAATCACACAATAGATATGTAAATATATAATTTCATTCTTGACAACGTAAAGCTTGTGCTAGAATATCTGTTTACGCGAATAAAGAGAATGAATCCTTGACAATAAACTCTCATTAGAAATTTAAAGGTGATTCTACATAAATTTAGTTGGCCAATTAAAGTAAATGAAATTATAATTACTGAAATGAATTGCAAACATTATTAAAATTCAATAATAAAACTGCAAACATTAATTATGATTATGAGAATTATGTAAATACTCAAGAAGCTTATGGCAATAATTATATGAAATGCTCACGATTGAAGGTAAATTCAAAACAACTTTATCAAACCTAAAAGCAATGGAATTTTCCTCTGGACTTTGTACTGTCTCAGGGGTAGAAGTTATTGAATACAACTCCTAAAAACAATCTATTAGAACTACCCAATCAAACATTGAATATTTTATCATACAATCTCTCATCATACCTTAATGCTAGGGTTGCACCGATCTCAACATCCACCTCCATTCGCCTTCATTAAATTATTACCACATTCATTAACCTTTATTAAAAGTTTTGTTTTAAACGTTTCCTTGAAAACAAAACCTTATTAAAACCCATTCTCTGTCTCACATTTTTCTCAGAAACAGAACACAAAATTGTTTCTCCCAAATTTTGTGGTGGAACTATGAACCCCTCCCACGTTGAGCTTAAGGCGGAGACGGTCGCAATATTCCTAAAACAAGTCGGGAAACCGGAAGCTGGACGCTTCAGGTGCGAAAGGTTTTGTGTATTTCATAGTACGTAGCACGTAACATATGCATATATTATGTGAGACTATCCACTTTCGGGTGATAATAACATTCATAGTCTTCAATTTTCAAAGCGGCAACTATTTTGACGTTGTATAACTTTGTTAGTAATAGTGCGATTCCCACCAAACTTAGTAGGATCATGCTCTACATTATAGCCTACATCACTGCAATTTCGTGGTGCTAGGATGAACTTAAGCGAGAGTTTCCAGCCAATTATAAAAAATATAGTAATATACCATTATTAATTTTATTTGAACAGATATCGGTATGGAAGCCCAGGAGCCCAGGCATCATATAGTGGCAGCCTCCTGTTTTTTTTCAAATTTTTCGATTGGGTAGTTTCTGAGAATGACCCCCTTAAGGAAATAATCAATTTCAACCCCCGCACTCCCCACCTTACTAACAATCGTCAAAACTAAGACCGGCTTCGAAAAGTACTAACCAACACCTTTAATTTGATACCCTACATGACGATATTTGATGAAAAAAAATGGTGCACCCCCCTTTTGCATGTATGGGGACCCCTCCTTAAATTCAACGTAAAAGAATGTAACTCACTGTATGTGTGAGCGTTCACAGTTCCCACCTTTCTACCAAATTTGGTGTCAATCGCTATATCCGTCTCCGAAAAAATGCTTGTGACGGACAGACTGACAGACGGGCAGACAGACAGACAGACAGACAGACAGACAGACCTGTGAGGAGTGGCCAGATCTCCCATCAGGCGCGACCCCAGCAGCCGAATTGGAGCATACCTATTGATGTGTCAATATGTCTTCATGCACTTTTCTTTTCTAAATATGCATGGGCTAGTGTTTGCTCATCTCTGGTACGCGGACAAAAATGACTATGGGAAGGATACTCAGAACATAAAACCACTATGGAAGACGTGAGAAGGAGAAAACTTACCGTGCAGGGGCTCGGAACCCCAGTACCGGCGGCTTTTGGGAATGAGCAAGCGGGCTCCCGATCGTCGATATCCCCCGACCGCAGTGCCTTGGTGGTGGACAACTTGGCCACCATGGCATCTAATACTACAAGTGTTTTAGTTTTGGAAAAGGAAGTGTTCAAGCGAAGTACCACTCTACCAAGGACACCAGTAACAAAACCGAAGAAGGATGAATTGAAAGCAGATCGCGGGACAACAAAAACAGCAACAAGAGCGACCGCACATATTCAAGAGGAGCAGCAGCAGAAGGTTCTCCAGGACCAGAAAAAGGACCCATTCAGAAGAAGTTCGTCAACTTTGAGATCTCTGCCAATGCCAAACATCAAATAAAACGGAGAGAAGGTCAATGAATGCCAAATGTAAAGGACTATTTAAAAGTAGTAATCTGGTTAGGAATCATGGAGAGCAGAGCCCTGAAGCAAAGGAGTTGCCCTTCACACAGCTTGGTGCAAAAATAGTGGAGCTGTCTGAGTTCAAACCGCAATCATTGTAGGGTCCCTCAAGATTTACTCGAGCAGACCATCTACGAATCCGAGGTGGAAATTACCATCATTAGCGAACCCTATAGAAACCGTCACGGTGGCGTGTGAGTTACAGATTCGACTGGTAGAGCAGCGATATGGGCTCGCGATCGACAAGCCATACAATGCACTGGGAATCAGACATACAGCGGCTTTGTGTGGGCGAAAATAAACGGGGTATATGTGTACAGCTGTTACGCCCCACCAAGCCTCACACTGCCCGAATTCGAGAAAATGCTTGACATTATTGTTCTCGACGCAAGGGGTCGCAAAGAGCGCGCCTATAAGGAAGCCCGCAAAACCCTCAAGCTCGCCATCCAACGAAGCAAGAGGGAGTGCTTTAAGGAGCTCTGTTTGGAAGCGGACGTAAACCCGTGGGAGAGCGCCTATAGAATCATGATGGGGCGATTCAGAGGCCGATCATCTCCGCAGATCATGTGCCCTTCACTCTTGTTAACGATTATCCAGGGGTTATTCCCTCAACCAGAAAAGGGCATAGACAGCTTCCAGCGGCCTCTGAACGACACGGCAATACCGCCAGTGACCAGTGACGAACTGCTGGTTATCTGCGCCAGGATAGGAGATAACAAAGCTCCGGGTCTGGACGGCGTGCTGAATAAGGCCCTTAAGCTCGCCGTGAAATACACACCGGACATTTTCGTTGAGTTGTTCGAAACGTGCATGTCCGAGGGGATATTTCCTGCATCATGGAAACGACAGAAGCTGGTGCTACTGCCTAAGGCTAGCAAACCTCCTACAGACCTATTTGTCTTTTGGACACTGTATGCAAAATGCTAGAGCGAGTAATCTATAATAGATTACTCCCGGTTGTTGAGAGCCTGGAAGGTCTCTCAGATAGGCAGTATGGGTTCCGTAAAGCCAGATCAACCATTGATGCCATCAAAATGGTTACTGGCTTGGCCGAAGATGCAATCCACGGAAAGGGCAGTACTAGAAAATATTGCATAGTAGTGACCCTGAATGTGAGAAATGCATTCAATTAGGCCAATCGGAACCTAATACGGGAATCTCTGGCGAAGATTGACATTCCCGCTTATCTTGCAGCTATTGTCAACAGCTATTTACAAGAACGGAGGCTTTGGTATGACACAGATGACGGACCCCAGGAGAACATTGTCTCCGCGGGTGTCCCACAGAGCTCCGTACTTGGCCCACTGCTGTGGAACATCATGTACAACGATGTTCTTAATCTTCTCCTTCCGGAGGAAGCCACCGTGGTGGGCTACGCCGATAATATAACGCTGGTTGTGGTCGCAAGGCACCTCGACGATGCTGAATTATAATCATGCGAAGCGATCAGTGCTGTTAAGGGTGGGGCTGGAGAGTTCCGATCTGACACTTGCGGAAGAAAAAAACGGAAGCGGTCCTCATCACCAAACACCGCAAAAGAAAATTTGCCCGTATTCAAATTGGGAATCATATCAGGATAGTGGGGGCTAGGCGGGAAGTTTAGCTATAAGCAACATGTCCAGTATGTTTAAGACATAGCATCCATTGCAAGTGTGGCCCTGACGAACGTGGGAGGGCCAGGGTAGCGAGTTCGATCCTGCTCTATGCAGCTCCAGTTTGGGGAAAGGCATTGCAGGTTACATTTAACGCTAACAAACTGAATTCAGTCTACAGAAGAACAGCCCTAAGGGTGTGCTCGGCATTCAGGACTGTCTCAGATGATGCAGCATTCGTCATTTCTGGAATGATGCCCATTGACATCTTGGCAGATGAGATGACGAATATATATGATCCGAAGTCTATCTCTCTTTTATCGCAGACGAAGAATGCCGGGAGAGGGAAAGATCTCTAAATAGATGGCAAGAGTGTTGGGAACGCTCGAGGAAGGGTCGGTGGACACACAGGCTCATTCCTGCCATCACAGAGTGGTTGGAGAGACGGCACGGTGAGATTAATTATAATCTCACGGGGCATGGAAGATATCGTCAGTACCTGTTCAGGTTTAAACTAGATACCCCACCCGATTGCCCAAACTGCGATGAAGTCCCAGAGGACCCAGAGCATGTATTCTTCCACTGTCCAAGGTTTGTGGAAGAAAGGAAGAACCTTGAGGAGACTCTAGGAGAGGTGCTCGTACCAGAGAATCTGGTGCGAAGAATGTTAGCATGTCAGGAAGACTGTGATGCGATCAACTCCATAATCGTATCTATCCAGAGCAAACTGCGAAAGGCAGAGGAGACTAGAAAAGCGCGGTTACGTACGCTGCGCAGAGACGACAGGAGGCCAAGCTTAAATGAGTTGACTCCGCCCCGTAATGTAATACCGTACGGTGGTTCCATGGGGCTTGGGGGGAGTCAGGGGTGGTTTTATTGGGTAAGAATCGCAGGCGTGTCCAGGCCAGTGTCGTCTGAAGATTTCCACCTCCTCAACAAAAGAAATAAAGAAGACAAACAGACAGTAAACCCATTTTAATAAGGTTTTGTTTTTATACAAATACACTAATACTTACGCCTCAAAACACTGTCTGTTAAGCTCGTTGGACATATTCGGTTTTGCGTCGTTTGTTGACGGCAACTGTGAAGCGGTGTTTCTATTTCAATTCTGTGTCTATTCAGTAGTAATCGAAACGACAACTCCCATTACACAAATGGATTTTATCAGTATTGAATACGATTCGAACCTGTGTGACGCTCCTTCCGTGGCTTCGTAACTCTGGTTTTCTGTCTAGGATTGTCAGCCCTACCCAACCCCCAAACTGGAGAACCAATTGGTACAATTTCTCCCGTTTTTAGGCGCAAAAGACTCGCCCTCATCCTTCTCCGTCTGCAGTTTTTCATTAAGAAAGAACTCCCAGTGATTACCACGTGAATGTGGGGATAAGGTTTGATGGAAGAGCTGTTGGTTTTGATTCAGCAGGCGTTTCCCAGGTTCTATGCTCCATCGTGTGTATCAATCCACATTTCGCCCTGGGGCCTATACTATCCTCTGGCCGCCGAGGGTCGGGTTTTATTTGGGTAAAATGAGTGGTTTACCTAATAGGATCCGTGTAGAACCATATATGTGTGAAAGGGTTTCATTTGGTTCGGTTTGTTTTCGGTTGCAGCTGAAACCGAATGGAACAGTATAGGTGTGAAACGAGCCCTACGATATTTGCTCAAATAATTAACTTTATTGTAACAGTATATTATTACATTTTGAAAATTTACCCTAGATCCGTAAAATATTACCGAATTTTTTTTTAATTTTTATTATCAGGCATCATACTGGCAAGTTCTGAGGTAATGATACTATTATTAACAAACTTGTGGTAGGTCAAAGATATCTCTTTCGCGTCGAATGATTACGCCCTCAGGGATAAAGCCACACCGAATTGAATAATGTGTATATTCAGTGTATATGTAGATATGCATGTATACAGCGAGTTATGCATGAAACTTATTTCCAATTCCACAAAATTTTGTGAAATATTTCTCAACAAATGATGAAATACACAATAAGTCAAAAATTTTACTTTCGTAATGGTATTTTCTAAAAGATGATAGCTCTTTTCAGAGCCTTATACAGAATCCGTTTGGATTTGAATTTTCTCAATCTTACTAACTGCGCCACATGCCTTACAATAGTCATCTCCAGTACATGGATTGTCTGTTTGAGGTTCCTCCCCCCTATTTCTGTGATTTTCATGTGTAACACGATATCATTGGGGTAGGGATATATTCAAGCTCATTGGATTTTATCAGTTTGGTAGCATGAATCAAAGAAAAAACAGATTGCGACACGCGCATGTGTCGAAATTCTGTGACGTCACTAAGAGCGTTCAGTCTCCATTTTGAATTTAATTGCCGACACGAATGTCAGTTAAAGAGGTGTTAATTGAGTAAAAGTTGAATTGTTTTTGCCGTTTTTCGTAACGTTTTCAAAAATTAGCAGTAAATAAAAATGCGGTGCGCAGTATTTGGGTGTAATAGTGACAATGAAAAGAAAAATCGAAGTGAAGAAGAAAAGAAAATACGGTTTTATACGTTTCCGAAAGACAAAAACAAAGTGATTTGTGGAAAATTAAGTGCTGCTGAAAATACAATTTGAATGCGGCTACGTCAAGAGTCTGTAGCAGGCACATTACACCAGAAGATTATAAAAGGAATCTACAACACGAGCTTTTAGGTGAATTATAAGAAACTTTTGTTAACTTCTTTATTTATATCGGCTTTTCATATTCAGGTTATTCGAACAAAAAAACCTTGCTTTTGAAAAACGACGCTTTTCCATCGTTATTTCTTCCAAAAGAGAAGACTACTGATTCAGAGGAGCAGGAAGAAAGGACGAAACGGCTGCAGAAAAGAATTAATAAGGCAGTCGTTAACGAAATATTAGAAGGGTATACAAATCATATATATTTTTAAACCAGAAAGTATTTTGAAAATTTACAATTTTAGGATTAGAGAGCCTCTCGAAGAAGACGTTTTAGATGAGCGTACTACGTGCCAACGTGCGCTCTAAAGGATGAATTGGAACAAACCCAAGCATTATTGTAAGTGCGTTTTTGTTGTTGTATGTAATTTATTATTTGAAACAAAAATTTAGATTATTTCCACATCCTGAATTTTATATTTAACGGATACAAGTTTCATAAATTATTACGTGTCATAATCAATAGGCAAGAAATTTTAACAATTTTCAGCTGAGTCATTACTACTTTTTTTTACTTCTTTTTCTAAATGATAAAAGGAATCAATAAAGAAAAGCTGTTTATATTTAATATTTGACAGAAATCAAGTAAAAGAAAAATTTGCGAGGACAGAACATGAAAACACATGTCTTAAAGAGGAAAATGCGAAGCTTAAAGATGAACTAAAGAAAACAAATATAGAGAAAAATGATTTGGAGACCAAGATAAGAAATATATTTACCGATGGACAGATTAAAAAATTGAAAAATCCAGAAAAAGAAGTTAAATGGTGTGAAGAGGACATAGCGAAGTCAATTACGGTTTACGCAACAGGAGCAAGAAGTTATAAGTTGCTTCTCAAGAAAAATTTTCCGTTTCCATCTGTCCGAACCCTACAAAGATAGAGTCAAAAAATCGATATTCAACCGGGCATACTTAAACCTGTTTTAAAAATTATGCGAAATGCTGATTTGGCCGCTTTAGCAAAAATTTGTGTTCTCTCTTTCGACGAAATGAAAATTAAAGAGACATTCTGCTACGATCAGTCAGTCGATACCACATTAAGTCCAGCTGCTTATGTTCAAGTCGCGATGCTGAGAGGTCTTTTTGGTAATTGGAAGCAGCCTATTTTTTATGATTTCAACTGTAAAATGACAAAAGACCTACTTTTTACCATAATAAAATCGGTTGAAGAAAACGGATATCCCATTCAAGCCATTGTTAGCGACTTAGGAGGAACCAATCGCGCGCTTCACAAGGAACTGGGAGTTACATTAGAAAACCCTTCGTAAGTTGAAATTTATATTTATGCATACACTTTATTTATTATAAATTTCTCTTCCAGCATAGCTAACCCAGTACACCCGGACCGAAAAATTTTTGTATTCGCTGACGTGCCACATTTAATTAAGCTTCTTCGCAACCACTTTATCGATCAGGGCTTCGAATTGCAAGGCAATACCATCACGAAGGATTTGGTGCAAAAATTGTTGTGCCTTACGTCAGAAGAGCTAAGCATCACCCACAAAATATCATCCGGAGATTTGAATTTAAGAGGAGCAGAGCGACAAAAAGTTAAACTGGCCACCAAACTATTTTCGCACACTGTTTCGATGGCTCTTTCCAGAGCTGGTATCCTTGGTTTCTTGGAAGATGAACCATGGATGCAAGGATCAGAATTTTTCAAATTGGTATTTCTAACAACGATACTTTACTTGAAAAAAATAGTTAATGGAAACATATTTAGGTGAACGACTGGTTTGATGTGCTGAACGTAAGAGTTCCAAGCGCAGACTACAGAAAGAACGAAGGCGTTTGGACTTGCTATCGACAGGCAGATTCAAATATTAACGGACATGACGCAAACTATGAGGAAATTAAGAGTTAGAGGAAAAACAGCACTGCTTGCTTTTCAAAAAGGTTTTACTTATTATAATTTGTTTAAACATGACAATAAATTTTTTTTTCTTTTTTTTTGTAGGCATCATTCAGACGAATAATGCACTAATTCAACTCTTCGACCAGCTTCAACAGAATTGTGGCACTAAATACATTCTGACACACCGGTTGAACCAGGATGTATTGGAAAATTTCTTCTCGATTATTCGAAGCAAGGGTGGTTTACACGACCATCCGGACCAGTTGGAATTTAAGTACAGGCTTCGACTCCATATTATGGGTCACAATGAAGGAGCGGTGTCCACTGCAACAAACACCGATGTCGACGACACTCCCGATCTAGATCCGATATTTACGGGTAAATATCCTAATTCTATCAATTGTTCGGCAATCAATCAACTATGTATATTTTATATCTTTATAGGAAAAGTCCTTCATTCTTTGACACAGCCAGTTCCAATAAACGAAGACATTCAAGAAAAGGAACTAAGCGATTTTGAATACGACGGACTCGAAAATTTGGCCGGGGGGCCGGGGAAAACCAGAATTTAACTTGGGTCGACCATCTTTCGGAAGGAGGGCTAACGAAGCCAACGGATGCTTTCATGAATACTGTTCAAAAACTCGAAGTAATTTTTCAAAATTTTAACCCTAACCATTCTCTTTTTATTTCCAGCAAATACATAGCAACCCTACTGGATTTGACTAAAGACGTGGAATGCGGTATTAACATTAAGAAATCGTTCTTCAAATCTAGGATGTATTTTAGAATAAGATCTCTCAATAAAAATATTATAGAAAGTAAGCGCTTACCTTATAAGAGAAAATTAGATTCAAGTCAGGAAGATAAGAAAAGAAAAAGAAAGATGAGAAAAATCATAGAATAATTTTCTAGTAATTTAATCTTATTTCATTAGATGAATTTAATTTTTAATCTGTTTCATGAAAAGATTTTTGTTAGCATAACATTTTAATTTGAGCCGATTTGCTTTAAACGTCCTCGTTTTAGCATTGATTCGGTAAATTTTATCCAGCATACAACCAGCTGAGATAGTGCGTAATTCTATTATTACTATAATAAAGTTATTTACTTAAATCGAGTAATCATTTACTTAAATCAAGAAAGTATCGTCAATACTTATTATTTTTTTCTTATCAGACTAACCATTCACTTTGTTCTATCAGCTGGTTGAACGCTCTTTATGACGTCATGCGCAGAACTGTGACCATTTTCTGCGCACACTGTCGCAATCTTCTCTTTCTTTGATTCATGGTTTGGTAGTCGGTGGCATCGATAAACACAATTATAGGTTCGTCAGTTTCTTTTGATAGTTTGCGGGTTACGACGAGTTTTTTCAGTTCAGCTTAGATGCTAAACCTGATTTGAATTTGTCTATGTGACCGAAGGATCTGATAGTCTTTAAGACTCACTTTTGAAGTTAAGAGGACTAGGAAAGTTGAAGTTCAACTGCGAAATGGTCAGACATACTTGGTAATGTTTTACAAAATTTCACCTGAAAATTCTGTTTTGTTTCGTTAGACAGCAGGAAGTAATCGAGGATAGATTGACTACTCGATCTTGTCGGTATATCTCACAAAACCACCTCAATATTGGTGAGCGAAAAAGGGTCGTGGAGTGATTTCAGGAGGGTTTCCCATTTATATTGACTATCTTGTCGCCCCAGTGAGCTCCAGGTGTGCCTCGAGTTGAAATCTGGAGCCGGAGATTGCGAAAAGACTTCCAAGTTATAACCCAGCTGTTCAGTTTTCATGTTGGTCGATTGAAATAGAGGGCGCGGAGTTAAATACGATAATACTTAACTCCGTTAACTAAGGATACGTTTAATTGTAGCAAATTTTTGCTACTCGTTCTTGAGCTTGCGAAAACTAGATGGCAGTTATGTTTTCTTCATCAGCACTGCAGTATGCTGTTGAGATCTGAGAAAATATAGAACAATTCGGACGCTTCGGGTATGAATGCTTCTGTGTATTTCTTTTCTAAAAACATTTGAGTGAACACTTGTCCCATTAGTACCTAGTACCACAGTAGATCTACTATAGGCAGTACCCTTACAAAAATGACCCCACTTGCAAATGTGCTTGCAGAAGCTTATCTGTACACATCTGAGACGCTAAACAAGGAAAAGGAGTAATTTTCTTCAAATCGTATTGGTAAGAGAGAGATCGGTGAGCTTTTGCTATTCTGGTACTACGGCGTGCTCATCCATATAGCAAAAAGTTGTTTCACGTATTCACTTATACATAAGCAAAAACTTGCAAATCTCATCAATACATTGGCAAGTCCGGGCGGTATGTCAAACACAGCTGATCGGGTTTTCGGTACATCTCGCTCATGCTCAAGGGCAAAACAATTTGAAATCGTGTGTACTCGCACTGATTTCCCCCCTTGAGGGGCAAGGAGGAGTGAGGTAGCTGTCTAGTATCTAACTGTGCCTAGTACGTAAAGTAATATCCACATATTAGGTGAGAATATCCACTCTCTCATGAGATTGACATTCAAATGCTTAAATTTGAACAGAAGCACTTTTTGACCAATTATAACTTTGTTAGTTATAGTGTAATTTTCACTAAACTAGAATTATGCCCTATATATTGGGAACCCCTCCCTAAAATTAGACTTAATATGATGTACCTCACTGTATACGTGAGCGTAATTTGCGACGAACGGCTCAGAGGGCAATAGGTAGGATGGATCAAGGGCAAAAGGAGCATGCCTACAGGGAAGCCCGCAAGAACCTCAAGCTCGCCACCCAGCGGAGTAAGAGAGAATGTTTTAAAGAGCTCTGTTTGCAAGCGGACATAAATCCGTGGGGTAGCGCCTATAAAATCGTGACAGGACGATTCAGAGGCCGATCACCTCCGCAAATTACGTTCCCCACGCCCTTGTTGAAAATAATCCAGGGGTTATTTCCCCAGCCAGAGGGGGGCACTGATACCTTCCAGCGCCTCTTGAATGTAACGCAGATTCCACCAGTAACCAGGGACGAGCTGATGGAGATCTGCAGTCGGATAGGCGACAGCAAAGCCCCGGATCTGGACGAAGATGCAATCCACAAAAAGGGCAGTACTAGCAAATATTGCATGGTGGTAACCCTGGATGTGAGGAATGCATTTAACTCGGCCAATTGGAACATTATACGAAAGTCTCTGGTGACGATTGGTGTTCCCACCTACCTCGCCGCTATTATCGATAGCTACTTGAAAGAGCGGACACTCTGGTATGATACCGATGATGGACCCAAAGAGTACGTTGGCTCCGCGGGAGCCCCACAGGGGTCTGTATTGGGCCCACTACTGTGGAACATCGTATATAATGATGTACTTAACCTTCCGGTTCTGGAGGAGACCACGGTGGTGGGTTATGCCGATGATATAACACTGGTTGTGGTCGCAAAGCATCTCGAGGATACTGAGTTGTACTTAAGCGAAGCAATCAGTCAGTCATGGAGAAAAAGACGGAAGCGCCGCAAAAGAAATTACACCAGCATTAGATTCGAGAATCGTATCATCACTTCCAAGCCGGCCATCAAATACTTGGGGGTGATGATAGACGGAAAACTCAATTTCAAGGAGCACATAGAGCATACTTGCGAAAAAGCATCCTCCACTAGTATGGCTCTGGCAAGGATGATGCCGAACGAAGGAGGACCGCGGCATATTTGCAGGCTGCTCATAGCCAGGATGGTGTACAGTTTACAGAAGAACAGCCTTAAGGGTGTGTTCTGCCGTCAGGATCGTCTCAGACGACGCTGCTTTCGTCATCTCGGGAAAGATGCGATTAACATCCTGGCAACCGAAATAGTCAACATTTACAACACCAAGTGCATTGATCGGGAGATCAATTATAATCTCACCCAGTTTCTCACCGGCCATGGAGGATACCGTCAATACCTGTACAGGTTCACCTCACCTAATTGACCAAACTGCGACGGGGTCCCAAAGGACCGACCACACGTTTTCTTCCAACGTCGTAGATTCGTGGAAAAAAGGAGGAACCTAGAGAAAACCAGCTTCCCAGGAAGACTGGGATGCAATCAATTCGATAATCGCAGTAATCCAGGATAAACTGCGAAAAACAGAAGCAGTGAGGAAAGCGCCGTTCCAAACCCCGCGGGAAGGCGGAAGGAGACCTAGCTAAAGTAAGCTAACTCCGCTCCGTGATGTGATGCCTAAAGGTGGTTCCACGGAGCAGGAGGAGGGAGTCGGGGGTGGTTTTAGTGGGTAAAAATCCCGCACTATGGCGTACCAAAGCCAGAGTCTTTTTCCTTAAAAAAAAAGGGCTGACATACAGACAGACATTCAGTAAACCGATTTTAATAAGATTTTGTTTTACTCAAGGCCTTGAAAATGCATTTTAAGACATGCTAAGGCTCAAAAACAGAATTGCATCTTGGAACAAGATTCAAGATTCTACAGAAAGGAGAGGTGGGCTTTTCCTTATATAAATATTATATTTAATCGTCGTTCTTGGTTATTCTGATGAATAGTGAAATTGTATCTTGAATACCAGCTATTAGAGTGTCAGTAACATTGGCTAATGCTGCTATCAACAACTGGAATAAACTTCCCATAATGCCCGGTGGTAGTGCCTAAATGTTGACGGGAACCCTCCCTGCCAGGACTAAACAAGCATACTGCTAAGTTTTACCTGTCGAAAAGCACGAAGTTTTATGAATACCGTTTAGATTCTGACTAGCTATAATTCACTGGGACTGGCCACGTCGGCGTTCACTTAGTATCGCTCCGCTATAAAGGAATTTGTTATTTCACAACCGTTCCTCTATAGAAAATGAATGGCAGTCCTGTAAAATATTCAAATTACTTTCTGATTTGATTGCTGTCTCACACCATGAACATTTTAAAGTGGATCCTTGGCAGCCGCATTAGCGATAACGTTGAAATTACTGTGAACCAAACCGGATTTGCCAACAACTGTCGAACGTCTTGCGCTTTGTACGACGCATGGTTCAGAGAGAAACGACGTAGGAATTATCGCCCTCTTTACATTACCTTCCTGGAATTATGGCCATCATCCTGTATTTTTCAAATATATATATAATATAATGAATCGATCATTAGTTTCTGAAAATCAGCTCCTCCTTCCCTTCTGCTTCTAAAACCATATCACAACTTTGATTTGCATGGCAAATTTCAATTGAGACTTTTCATTTAGCATTCTCCTTTCTCCTAAATTAAACATAAAAAGACGTCATTCACTGCATATGAATATTGCTGAATAAATTCCTTATGGCCTACAACAGATAGACAGTGACTCCTTGAAGGCTTAACGTGAGGACCTGTCTGGAAGACTTAATCCCACGGTCTTCTTAAAACACGGATTGATTTTGTGACCACAATCAGAGCCTCGCTGAGACAAGCAACAACGGTACCAGTCTATACCAAGTGCATGACGTAGCATTCATACTGGTGGATGCAAGACCTACTTACATCTCTACCGAACTAAGGAGTACGGCACCCGTGTTGAATCGCAACACCACGCCCAGACCCGAAGGTCTCTTCTCAGGGGGCCAACCGCAAATAACCGAGCTGTACTCACATACAACGGGAGTTCACCCGAAGTATGAGAGTCCAGGAGCTGCCCCGGTTCCCATGGTACCAGTATACCCCTGGTGAGGTTTCGTGACCAATTTGCCACTTCAGATGAGTCCTCGTGCAGATTCGGGTCTGATCGCCCCTATTAGGCCTTTGGAGCATTCGCTTACTGTATCACGGCAGGCAAGCCAAAGTAAGTGCAGTGTCTCCCGGTGCCACCACTATGGAGGTTCTCCTCGGCCACTTGGTTTTGGTTTGGCGGACAGGGTTGCCGCCCCGTCTTCCTCACCGCCACCTCTGAACACCACAACTGATAGACATCCAATACCCGATTTAGTATGTTTGTCGAATCCTTAGGAGGTGGAGCCACAATCCCCTGATCTCTATAGAGTCTCTCAATAACTGGCCTGCCTTCATAAAGTGAAGCATGAATGTATATTTTTCGCTAGAAATTGACATTCAATAAAGGGTTGATGAAGTTAGGAATTTTAGCTGCAAAATTCTGACACATCATCTAAAATGCTCGTGGGAAGTGTCCTCCACCTACTGAGAAAACACGCAACTCCCATCAAACGCAGTTTATTGTTCAAAGCCACAAAATCTACTGACATCAACTTTGGTATATGATATGCTCAAGGAACTAGAAAAGATGTACGCAAAACCCCGAACCACAGTATATTTAATAGGCAGTACCCACACTAAATGGACCGAACTTGCGAATGTATTGGAAAAGCTATCCGTAGTGTCGATCACAGTATATCTAATAGGCAGTACCCATACTAAAATGCCCCGACTTGCAAACGTGTTGCGGAAACTTATTCGTAAACATGATCGACGCTAAAGAAGGAGAAACCATAACCTTCGTCAAATCGTATTGGTAAGAGAGAGATGAACAGAACCAAAAGAAATTTCACGTATTCACTTATACATAGACAAAAACATGCCAACCTCACCAATACATTTGCAAGTCTGGTCGGCATGTCAAACACAGCTGATCCGGTTTTCGTTATATCTCCCTCATGCTCACGAGCAGAGTAATTTGAAATCGTGCCTACTCGCACTGATTTCCCTTCTTGAGGGGCAAGTGGGACTGTGGTAGCTGTCTAGTATCTTCCTGTGGTGTGGATACTACTTATTTGCCTTACGATGCTACTAATTCTATTCTGCTACGAAAATTCACTGACTCAAGACACTCATGGAGTTATACCGTTAAATAGTACTACCGTTAACTCTGTGTCTCTGGATTTATATTCTAAACATGCCACCCTTCAAGAGTAGGTCGATATTCTAAACATAGACACTACAGCAAATAAACTGTCATTTTCTCTGTGTATATCATTTGAATCGATTGTGACGTACACACGGCTCTTATAGTCAAAGGCGATTATGAATTTGAAATAACTTATCACCCAAAAACCTCCGAACCCGCAATGACACAAAAACTACAAAACTAGGCCAGAAAGGGCGAGACCGGATGGGGTGTGGGGTGATTTTCAGATCTTCCTACAAGCCCCGCAAATCATTAGGTAGTTAACTATTTCTTAATAAACAATATATATATCTATACTAATAACATACAGCTGAAGAGTTTGTTTGTTTGATTGGTTGAACGCGCTAATCTCAGGAACTACTGGTACGAATGGAGAAATTCTTTTTGTCATCACGATATGACTAATACGAGTGGAGCAGCAATAAACAAATCGGGAAACCGGACGCTGGGCGCTTCAAGTATGAGAGGTTTTGTTTGCTTCTTCTGTGAGTATATTTGAGTGTAGAACTATCCCATTTATACGTAGCCCGTTATCTACATGCATTTAACATGTCTGACCACCCACTTTAATGTGATATTGATATTTAGTTGCAGTAAATTTACACGGTAATGTCAACTTTGAGCTACTGTAACTGTAAATAATATGCTTCATATTATATTTTATACTACCACCAGCTTTTATAATTCTGGAATAAACTTAATGGGGTTTTAATCAATTTCCCCAAAAATATGGTAATATACTATTATTAACTTAATTTGAACAGATATATGGGCACCATATAGGAGCAGTTTTATGATTTTTTTCAGATTTTTTGGTTGGGTAGTTTCTGAGAATGGGTCCGTTAAAAAAATAATCACTTTCCACCCCTCCCACTCTCCGGCTTTTTAACAAATTGCAAAACTAAGATCGGCTTCGAAAAGCACTAATCAAGACCTTTCATTTGATACCCCACATGACTATATTCGGTGAAAACAATTTTTACTCCCCTCTTTTACATGTATAAGGACCCTTCCCAAATCTCAGTGTAGAAAGATATCACTCACTGCATGCCTGACCGTTCACAGTTCCCCCCTTCTCACCAAATTTCATGACAATCGGTATAGCCATTTCTCAGAAAAGTACGTGTGACAGACTGACAGACAGACATACAGATAGATAGACAGACAGACGGACAGTCAGACATTGAACCGATTTTAATAAGGTTTTGTTTTGCAAACAAAACCTTAAAAATGATAATAGACTGCGGATTATTCATTCAGCAGTGTCACACGAAATGATTGTTGGAAGTACCTGGTTTGCGCAGAAAGCGGTCCACAAACATACGTGGGCCTTTCCAGACGGGACCACTTTCAATCAAATTGACCATGTGTTGATCGAACGCCGCCACCTCTCAGCCTTGAAGAATATCAGAACATATAGGGGGCCAATATAGATTCGGATCACTATCTCGTTGGCATGATGCTTCGAGCTCGAATAACAATACCACCTAGAATCCCCTCTGACAATCAGGTGAGACTGAACACTGAACCCATCCACAACACAACCCTCCGCGACACCTATAAGAGGGAAATGGATGCCGCAATAACTGCAGTCAACAGAGAACCTGGAGATGAAGCATCAACAGATGATCTTCATAATCACCTAAAGAACGTTATCATAAATACGGCCACAAAGATACTTGGCCCCAGCCGCAAAAGAGTCGGAACGGCTGGTTTGAGGACGAATGTAAGCTAGCAACGGAGCGGAAGAATGCTGCATGCCGAGTAATGCTGCATTCTCAAAGAACGCGGGCACGCGCAGAGACTTATCACGAAGTCCGTCGAGCGGAAGAAGCGACTTCACAGACGGAAAAAGAAGCGAGAGAACCGACAGGTCTGTGAACTAGAAAAGTACAGGGAGCAACCGCACCAGGGGCGCAAGTTTTATCAACAAGTCAGCAGGACATAGCCTTATACACCTCGGTGCTCATCCTGTCGAGACAAAAAGGAAATCTGATTTCCGACAGAATGGGCATATTGGAGCGATGGGTTGAGTACTTTGATGAACTACTGAGCACCCAGAATATCAGTTGCACCATATTTTCATCAACTTTAAACCCGCGTATGATAGCATAGCCAGGATAAAACTGTACGCGCCATGAGAGAATTCGTTATCGCGACGAAATTGATAAGACTGACTAGGCTGACCCTGACCAATGCGCGAGGCCAGATAGAAGCAGCAGGATCACTCTCGAGGATGCCTCCTCTTTAATATGGTCCTGGAAAATGTGACCCTTGATGCCGAGGTAAATGCGAGGGGTACGATCCTCTTTAAATCCATGCATATCATGGGAAGAACCACCCGAGATGTAAAACTGCCTTCATCCAGATCGAGCAGGCGACGCAAGATGTTTGGTTGTACAATTAAGGCAAGGCAAAATATATGGTGACAACGTCAGCACCAAAAACCAACTAACCAACAACACCAAACTGGACTGGTCAAACGGGAAGAATAAAGATAGGAGACTACAACTTTGAGATCGTTGATAATTTCTGCTATCTAGGGTCGAAAATCACAACCGATAACAGCTACGACGATAAAATTCGCACACGGTTGTTGGCATCAACAGAGCCTATTTCAATGAACAAAAACCGTTCTCACCATAGGGTCAAAGCTCTTACTGTACAAGACAACGATCTTGCCAGTCCTCATGTATTCCTCGGAGACTTGGGTTCTTAACAAAAAAAAACACCCTGTGCTCTACGCATTCGAGAGAAGAATCCTCCGAAGAATTTTTGGCCCCCTACATGAGGATAGACGATTCCGTAGCCTACATAACAACGAAATCTATGAGCGATACCATGACCGGCTCAATAGGTTACTTCATCCATCACTTAATCCGTATGGATAAGGATGATCCAGCCAGAAAAGTCTATAAGGACAATATCTATGGTAGAAAAAGAAGACGAGGCAGACAGTGCCTGAGATGGAGCGATGGCATATGTCAGGACGCCAGACAAGTTTTTAGGGATATCGAATTGGTGGACCTCGGCGCAAATCCGGGATGTTGCGTCGTCGATGATGATGATGAAAATAGTTCTAATCCACCTAGTTCTCCCGAGTGGATCATCGTGAATTTGTTAAAAAGCCAGCCTAGTAGCATTTTCACTTTACTCGAGTAACTCATACTGATATACAAACAACCAAAACAAATCGGGAAACTGAAAACTGGACGCCTCAGATATGAATGGTTTTATGTATTTCTTAAATAAAGACATTTGATTGTCCATTTGCCCCATTAATACGTAGCACGTAATATATGCATATATTACGTGAGAGTGTCAACTTTCGGGTGATGTTGATTCATATTATTGAATTTGCAAGGAAGCGACAACTTTGACCTATTATAACTTTATTACTAATAGTGCGATTTCCACCAAGGTTGACAGGATCATGCTCTATGTATAGTCTTTATTACTGCAAAATGTGGCGCTAGTATTAAGGAGGGTTTGGCAACCAATTACTAAGAATTATAGTAATATACTACTATTAACTGTATATGAAAGCATATCGGTATGGAGGTTATTTCAGAGCCTAGACACCATATAGTGGCAGCCTCCTGATTTTTTTCAGATTTTTAGGTTCGGTAGTTTCTGAGAATGGACCCTTTAAAGAAATGATCACTTTCTACTCCCCGCACTGTCAAAATTAAGACCGGCTGCAGAAAGTACTAATCGAGGACTTTCGTTTGATACCCCACATAACTATATTCGGAGAAAAACTGGTCACTGATTTAGCTGAAAATGGTGCATAATATTTTCAACAAAACGGGTGGCACTAGCAAATATTGTGCTCTCATTACCCTTGACATGCAAAATCCGTTCAACTATGCCAGCTGTAACGCTATAAGCAGTTCATTGGTGACGATTCGTGTACTAAGATACTTAACTGCACTAGTCGACAGCTACTTAACAGATAGGAGGCTCTGGTACGACACAAACAATGGAATCCTGTACTCTGCGCTGGGACCACTATTGCGAAACATCATGTATGTATAATGATGTTCTCAATGTCACAGTTGCTAGCGAGGCTCAATAGTGGGTTACGCCGATGACGTAGCGGTGATTGTTGTTGCAAAAATCTGGCAGAATTATATTCACCCGAAGCAACCACTGCTATAAAGAAGTGGCTGAAAGATGCAGGTCTTGCACTCGCGTAAGATAAAGCAGAGGCAGTGCTTATCACGAAGCGGCGTAAGGAAACCTTTGCCCGTATCAGAATGGGGAAGCATATCCATTCAAAGCTAGCAATACTTTGGAGTGATGATAGATGCGAGGCTAAATTTCAAACAGCACTTACAAAATGTTTGCACTAAGGCGTCCAATGTTAGCATGGCCCTGGCAAAGATGATGCCAAATGTTGGAGGCCCGCGATGCACTCTAGGACTGCTTGTAGCTAAAGTAGTGAATTCGCAGCCAATTTGGTCAACTGCATCACATACCACATGTAATGCTCAAAAGATGAACGCGGTGTATAGAAAGACCGCCCTAAGAGTGTGCTGCCTTATAGAACCATATCGGACGAAGCGGCCTATGCAGTAGCCGGAAGATGCCAATCGACATTTTGGCCGATGAGATGCCACGTATTTGTGATGGACCCGATTCTTCTTCTGATCGGCAAATGAAAAACGCCGAAAGGGAGGAATCCTCAAGCAAAAGAACCGATAGACGCACAGAGTGATTCCCAGCATCAAGGTATAGACGCAGAGAACGCATGGTGAGATAAACTATGATCTCACGCAGTTTTTCAAGGGACATGGCGGTTACGGTAAATACCTCTATAGGTTTAAACTAGACAGCTCACCCAACCGTCCCCGCTATTGTCCTAGATTTTGTCGTTTTTTGTATAGATTCACCGTTGTGCATTTTTTCAGATTGTTCGGCAGGATAGGTTTCCAGAACGAGACTTTTTGGGGCAAACATTTTGAGCTCTCACTCCTCTATGTCTAACCCAATATCAAAAATAAAATCAGTATAGAAAAGTACTAGCCGAGCCGTTTCATTTGATACACATGACCACATTCTGTAAAAAAAAATTACACCCTTCTTTCACATGTTTGGGGAGTCAACACAAAGTGGCGCCACTTACTATATATAAAGGGATTCACAGAACACACTCTTTCACCAAATTTCGTGACAATTGGTTTGGCCGTTTCCCAGTAAATCGGGTGTGACAGACAGGCAGACAGACAGACATTGATTCTATTTTAGTAATGATTTGTTTCACGCAAAACCTTAAAAAGGAGTGAGTTTTCGTTTTGCAAACAATTCGTTGACAAACTGTATATAACAACAATTACTTTAATTATCATCTTAATCGTAACATCCCTATTTAGCAAATATCAGAGGTCAACAGGGAAGCAACTCCAAATCCGCAAAATTACATCTCTGCAAACTCAGGACAACTTCCTCCTCAAGTACGTCACTACATAATCATCATGATCGAGCGACAAATCCTCCAATCAAAATTTAAAGCAATTGCTATCAACAAAACAAATAAAACAAATATGCGTCGGTATGTAGAGAGACGTTGAATCCAAAGAGAAATCCACTACTTACAGATGTACGACAATTAACAAAGCGTTATTTTCCATGATAAGAACTGTTGCATCCTTAAACAAATAAGTACAATGCGAGTATTACTCCTTTGTTTACGATAAGAACTATTTCCTCCGTTGGGAAATCAAATATGTGACTATGCCTTTGATACGATAGGAACCTTCAAATAAACACAAAGGACTGATACATTTGGTAAAGAATGTAGACGAACTAGTATAGGAATCCATAAGGGCAATCAGTTCAGAGTGTTCAGTCTAGTGCTGCAAATTATCAGCTATTATTACCATGAAGCATTCGTAACTCAAGACAGTACCAAGATATCTCTTTGAGAGCAGAAACCTGATAACGTGATAATGTGGTCCGAACAAATTAGGCATTTGAACTTGACAGTTATTTTGGCGGCTGCTAAGTGCAAAGAGATGGGTCAGTTAAAAGCTAGCCACTCGAATAAAATGCACCGGCAGATCACCTCGGTCTTGCATTCCGTGAGTAATAAATCAAACAATCTTCCTCGTTAAGTGCTTAATGCTGCGTTCGTCGAATAATTGATCAAGGGGCGCGTCCACTGGGATCGGCACGTGAATATGCGACATAATGTTGCTTCGTGTATTTTAACCTTATTAAACTGGGTTTCTTTCATACGTCTTTCTGTCATACGTACTTTTCTTACAAATCGTTACACCTATTGACATGAAATCATGGAGGGGATGGATGGATGGAAAGTTGGCAACTATGAACGCCCGCGCAAGCAGTGAGTCACATGATTCTAGGTTAAATTTAAGGGGGGAGGGAGTCCTCTACATGCAAAAGATGGGGTGTGACATTTATTTCCACCGAATGTAGTTATGTAGGATAACGAAACGTCTCGATTAGTACTTTCGCCCAGGCCTAAGTTTTGAAGATGGTTGCGAAACGGGGGAGTGAGGGGGTCATAAAGAAGTCGCTTAAATTAAAGGGCATTCTCAGAAATTACCCCCACGCAAATATGAAAAAATAATAATGATGCCTCTATATGACGAATAGAACCCAAATTACCCTCCACACCGACATCTGTTCAAATAAAGTTAATAATACAAATACAAATTTACTGGGAACCCCTTAAGTTCATTCTAGACCCGTAAGATTGCACTAATGTACGCTTTAATATTGAGCAACATTTATAAAAAGTTTGGCGGAATTCTTGCTACTATTAACAAAGTTCGAGGATGTCAAAATTGTCTTTTTCGCGTGAAATTCATCATCAACGGTGCAACAACCGGTATCCGGTCAAAACCTGCTTTAATAAGGAACTCCAGACATCCCGGTTTTCCGCCGAGGTCCACCATTCTCATCCATACGGATTAAGTGGCCCGCCCACCGTAACCTATTGAGCCGGATTTTATCCACAACCTGACGATCATGGTATCGCTCATAGATTTCGTCATTGTGTAGGCTACGGAATCGCCCATCCTCATGTAGGGGGCCATAAATTCTTCGGAGGATTCTTCTCTCGAACGCAGCCTAGAGTTCGCAATTTTTCTTGTTAAGAACCCAAGTTTCCGAGGAATACATGAGAACTGGCAAGATCATAACCTTGTACAGTAAGAGCTTTGACCCTATGGTGAGACGTTTCGAGCGGAACAGTCTTTGTAAGCTGAAATAGGCTCTGTTGGCTGACAACAACCGTGTGCAGATTTCCTCATCGTAGCTGTTATCGGTTGTGATTTTCGACCCTAGATTAGAGAAATTGTCAACGGTCTCAAAGTTGTATTCTCCTATCTTTATTCTTCCTGTTTGACTAGTGCGATTTGATGTTGTTGGTTGGTTCGCCTTCGGTGCTGACGTTGCCACCATATATTTTGTCTTGCCTTCATTGATCTGCAGCCCAAGATCTCGCGCCGCCTGCTCGATCTGGACTCTGGATGAAGGCAGTTTGTACAACTCGGGTGGTTCATCCCATGATGTCGATATCGTCAGCATAGGCCAGTAGTTCGATGGATTTAAAGAGGATCGTACCCGTCGCATTTACATCAGCATCACGGATCACTTTCTCGAGGGCCAGGTTAAAGAGGACGGATGATAGGGCATCCCCTTGTCGTAGACCGTTGTTGATGTCGAATGGTCTTAAGAGTGATCCTGCTGCTTTTATCTGGCCTCGCACATTGGTCAGGGTCAGCTTAGTCAGTCTTATTAGTTTCGTCGGTATAGCGAATTCTCTCATGTCCGTGTACAGTTTTACCCTGGCTATGCTATCATAGGCGGCTTTAAAGTCGATGAATAGATGATGCAATTATTGTCCATATTCCAACAGTTTTTTCATCTTTGACCGCATAGAGAAAATCTGATCTGTTGCTGATTTGCCTGGAGTGAAGCCTCTTTGGTATGGGCCAATGATGTTCTGAGCGTATGGGACTATCCGGCCTAGCAAGATAGAGGAGAATATCTTATAGATGGTACTCAGCAACGTGATACCTCTATAATTGCTGCACTGTGTGATATCTCCCTTTTTATGTATGAGACATATAATGCCTCTTTGCCAGTCTTCAGGCATTGATTCGCTGTTCCACACCTTGAGCACAAGTTGAAGAACAACGAAATAATTAATACAGATTTTAAACCATGCATTGATCGAAATGAGAGAATTGCTGCACTGTGTGATATCTCCTTGGTGTAACTGGTCGCCTCCATATTTAACCAATTCGGCTGTAATTCCATCGGCTCCTGGCGACTTATAATTTTTTAGCCGATGAATTGCACAGACTTTTTCTCCTTAACTTGATAGTGGCAGTATTTGTCCGTCGTCTTCAGTTGGCGGGTTCTCCAACTCGCCGTTGTTCTGATTGTTCAGTAGCTCATCAGGGTACTCGACCCATCGCTCCAATATGCCCATTCTGTCGGAAATCAGATTTCTCTCTTTGTCTCGGCAGGATGAGCATCGAGGTGTATAAGCCTTCATCCTGCTGACTTGTTGGTAAAACTTCCGCGCCTGGTGCGGTTGCTCCCTGTACTTTTCGAGTTCACAGACTTGTTAGTTCTCCCAGGCATCTTTTTTCCATCTGTGAAGTCGCTTCTTCGCTCGACGGACTTCGTGATAAGTCTCTGCGCGTGCCTGCGTTCTTTGAGAATGCAACATTAGTCGGTATGCGGCGTTTTTCCGTTCCGGAGCTAGCTTACATTCATCGTCAAACCAGCCGTTCCGACTCTTTTTGCGGCTGGGGCCAAGTATGTTTGTGGCCGTATCAATGATAACGTTCTTCAGGTGGTTGTGAAGATAATTTGTAGATGCTTCATCTCCAGGTCCTCTGTTGACAGCGGTTATTGCGGCATCCATTTCCCTCTTATAGGTGTCGCGGAGGGTTGTGTTGTGGATGGCTTCAGTGTTAATTCTCACCTGATTGTCAGAGGGGATTCTAGGTGGTATTGTTATTCGAGCTCGGAGCACCATGCCAACGAGATAGTGATCCGAGTCTATATTGGCCCCCAATATGTTCTGACATTCATCAAGCTGAGAGATGGCGGCGTTCGATCGACACGTGACCCTGCTAACTGAATAATCCGCAGTCCGTTATCATTTGTTTTTTCGTGTAAGCTATGGGAACCAAAGTATCGCATGAATACGGGCTCCTTCCCTACTTGGCTGTTAAAATCCTCAAGTATGATTTTAATATCACACCTGGGACATGCTTCGAGGGTTCGTTCTACTGCCTCGTAGAAGGTATCCTTCTCCGACTATGCAGTCTCCTCTGTAGGGGCGTGAACGTTAATGAGACTTATATTTCTAAACTTGCCTCGCAAGCGCAGAGTGCATAGCCGTTCGCTTATGTTTTCAAAGCCGATAACAGCAGGTTTCATTTTTTTGCTGACTAAGCTGGTTTACTGGATGGCCACTATAATATATGGTGTAGCTGCTCTTCTCCAGGAAACCGGTGCCTGTCCAACGCATCTCCTATAACGCTGTTACATCAGCCTTATATTGGGACAGATATCGGCTAGCTGCTCAGCAGCATTCGGTCTGTACAGGGAGCGCACGTTCCATGAAAAAATGCGCAAATCGTTATTCTGTTGTCATTGCCGGGTTCGTCGTTGTAAAATCCGTCCTATCCGAGGCTCCTGTTGTGGCTTCGTAACAAGTTGTTTTCCGTGTAGGGTTGTCAGCCCTACCCAATCCCCAACCTGGAGGACCACTTGGTACAATTTGTCCCGTTTTTAGGCGCGGGAGACTCGCCTTCATCCTTCTCCGTCTGCAGCTTTTCGTTACGAAAGAGCTCCCAGCGGTCACCACGTGGAGGTGGAGATAGGGTTTGGTAGTAGAGCTGTTGGTATTGGTTCAGCAGGCATTTCCCAGGTTTTATTCTCCATCGTGGGTAGCAATCCACGTTTCGCCCTGGGACCTATACTATTCTTTGACCACCGCGTGAAATTACTATTCCTTAAAAGAAAAAAAGTTAGTGCTACATAAAATTACCCACATACATAACATAAAATTCTACAAAATCTGTCATACTCGAAGTACCAAGTTTACAGTTTTCAGCTTGTTAAGGTTTACTGTAAAACAAAACCTTATTAAGCGGTGTTATAATATCATAGTATATAGTATAGATTTAGAATAGTATAAATAGAACCTTAATGTCTACAGATGAGCAAACTTGTTAGCACTGATGAAGGGAACAAGTGGTTCCCGAAATATCGGTATTTGCAAGAATAAATATCCACAGCAACGAAAAAGAGACAACAAGTTTTTATTATTTCAAAAACCTTATTAAAATTGGTTTACTGTCTGTCTGACTATCACATGAATTTTTCTCGGAGGCGGTTATAGCAATTGACACCAAATTTATTGGAAAAGTGGAAACTGCGAACGCTCACGTATATAATGAGTTAAATCGTTCTATATCGAATTTAGGGAGGGAGGCATATATTCAAAAGGGGGTGTAAATTTTTTTCACCAAATATAGTCATATGTAATATTAAATGAAAGGTATCGGTTAGGTCTTAGTTTTGACATTTGATGGAAAGATAGGGAGTACGGGGGCGAAAGTGAGAATTTTTTGACGGATCCATTCTTAGAAACTACCCAACCGAAAAATCTGAAATCTTATCTACTCCTAACAAAGTTATAATAGGTCAAATTTGTCCCTTTTTCGCAATTCAAGGCTTTCAATGTTAATATCACGCGAAAATGGATATTCCCACTAGGTAGTAATAGGACAAATGCACACTCAAATGTCTTTATAAAATAAATGTACAAAACGTACAAAAATTATGGGGCGCGGTAATTACGTTGAGAGTGTCGTCTAACCCCCTCTTCCATCTACGAATCACGGGCTAGATTCGCCCTCTTTTCGTGGTGCAGATATTCACTAGAGGATTCAGGGAATGGTTCCCTGAATCCTCTAGTGATACCCGCGATGATACATACTGTTTCACCCGCTTTTATCCTATATGCTGTACACCGTCAACTGATCCTCTTCCGATACATGGCATTGTCCAGTGCTCTCAGTCAGACAGAAACCGCGTATAGCAGGATGGATTTAACCACACCTGCGATAAGTGGCCGGCCACCACACCTCAAATATTATGCATCATCTCTGCTAGAAGCAAACTAACCTTTTCTCCTTTTTCTCTTGTAAAGTTGAAGTGCCCCTTGACGCTGAACTAGGCATCTATCATAACCTCCATGTACCTAATGATGAATTTTGACTTCATGATTACCAACCTGGATTCCGGCTTTCTTATCCCCTAGGTGCAGTATAATTATTCATAATCATGATTTGATGGGATGAATGGTGTTACTTCTGCAAAATTCCATGTCCTCGGGGTGCTTCGCAACTACCAGCACCACCAGGTTATCTCCAAAGCTAATCAGCGTTGCATCTTTTGACACGTAAAAACCAAGCACTCCAAGAGAGCGTCTTAGGGAACACCCGCTGTCACAACATACTTTTTCGATCCGTCATGCGTTTCGTACTATAGAGGTCTCTCTGATAGGTAACCACCCATTTTGCGAACCAAGCAACCATAGACACCCAGTTTAGCCATAGTACACGCTGCACTTACCAATGACCGATGCCTCCAAAGCCCCGACCGTTACTATTATATCGACCATAGATCGAGCTCGCCAAAACACACATTGCCACTCGGATCAGCCGCTAGCTCGATGAACTAAGCAGCCCGTTACTAATCACTCTCTTCAATATATTTCCCACAGTGTCTAACATATGAATAGGGTGATATGCAGAGTTTGCGCCAGCTATTTTTTCGGAGCTTCAGTAGCAGAACCCACGTCTGGGCCTTTGTTCGGAATTCCTTTCACTTCAGAACGTCGCCTTCTTCTAAAGCTGGAGAACCAACAGCTATCCGGGTTTTTTCACTTCTATTACGCAATCGGTTGTTGTCTCCCCCTTTACTGTTAATGCAACAAAATCGAAGTGATATTCGCACTAATTCTAAAGACGTGGCCATCGGAATGCCAAAATGGTGTGCAATCCAGCGTCCTTAATTTTTATCTAAAACAAACGAAAATTTCACAATTTATTAGAACCATGTACCAAAGAATCAACACATGGAATCGCATTGGTCCAACAAGAACAATAAAGATAGGAGATTACAGCTTTGAGATCGTTGATGATTTCTCCTATATATGCGATTACGATGAAATCCGCGCACGGTTGTTGGCAACCAACAGAGCCCATTTCAGCTTACAAAAACTGTTTCGCTCGAAAAGTCTTACCATAGAGTTAAAGCTCTTACTCTACAAGACAATGATCTCACCACACCTTACGCATTCCTCGGAGACATGGATTCTTAGCAAGAAAAGGCCCCCTACATAAGGATGAACGATTCCGCAGCCTCTATGGCGATGAAATTTTTTAGTCATACCACGGTCGTGGTATAAAAGTCGGTTCCCATAATGCGTATGGGTGAGGATGATTCAGCCCGAAAAGTCTATAATGGCAATATCTATGGTAGAAAAAGAAGATCTGGCAGACCCTGCTTCAGATGGAGCGATAGCGTGCGCCAGAACCCCAGACAGCTTTTAGGGATATCGATTTGGTGGACCTCGGCGCAGAACCGAAATGTCTGGAGTGTGGATGAGTACCTGAGTCAAATAAGTGTAATAATCACGGGCGAACCCAAAGCTAACCACTTTCCCTCTAACAGAATAATATGCCCTTGGAATTTTGAATCACGTGCTCTAATACGCTTTAAAGCCCTGATCCAATTGAAATGTAGAGCCAGCTGTTATTATTATAAAAGTACTAGTATGCAAAACATATGTACAAGAAGAACAAAATCAGGAAGCAGTAAGTACAACAAACTCCTCGGCAAGTTCTTTCAACTTGAATTGCTCCTTCAGAGCAGTACAAATTTCTCCTTTCGATGTCAATTGATCGAGATCCTTACATTACATGTAGATCTCATGTCTTTGGGGCACGCACTGCGGTATTCTCCCCAAGTGAGTTTTTCACTCGACTGCGAAAATCATTAGTTTTGCCCACTTTTCAGCTCGAACATGAGATCCCCTTTCTGGGTTCTTCGGATTCGGTTCACATTTCAGCTCAGATCTTTTAGGTCGGGATCTGCTTTGACCTTTTTGAGTATCTCCGCGTAAGACAGATTGCCCTTACTGGAGATAACAATTGCATCAGGACGAGTCCGCACTTTTGCCTTTCCTTTCGCTTTTTTGTTGGTAACTTTACTCCATCCATCGTTTTCGTTCATCTTGGGCTTCGCAGTGCTGGTCGAGTTTCCTTCATTCGCTGTACGCTTTCCTCCTTCTGAACTGTTGGTGCTGGTTTTCAGAGTTTGCTGTCCGCCTTTTTTTCTCTTAGGAGCCTGCTGATTATTTAAAGGATCCCCCTCTTTTTCACGTACTCGTTTATTTCACCGTGATTCGATGGTAGTATGGTTAGGTGTCACTTGAATCGCTTGTGACACTGTTGGTGCAGCGGGGTTCAGCGTATCCTTAGTATTATTTTCGTCCATCAACGATCTATTATAGAGGACTCTAATAGCTCTAACCATATTCTTTATTGCTTGTGCTTGTCCTAAATAAACTCAGACAGCTCAACTATTTTTGCCCCAAGCTGGGTGAAGGGTAATTCCTCCGGATCGGGACTCTGCTCCTCATAAGCCCCGGTAGGGTTACCCCTTTTATACGACCCTTCACTTCTGGCGTTTATTGACTTTGCCTGTACTTTATCCTTCATGGTCTTTGGCATTGATGGAGATCTCAAAGTTGAGGAGCTTCATTTGAATGGATCCCTTCCTTGTTCCTGGAGCACCTCCTGCTGTCGCGCATCTTGAACATATGGTGTTATTACGGTTTTTATCGTCCATCGATTTGCCTTCAGTTCATCTTTGTTTGTGCATGAACACATGTTCACACATCAATGGGTATGCCCCAATCCGCTAGTTGCGGTCGCACCTGATGGGAGATCTGGCCACTCCTCACAGGTCTATCTGTCTGTCTGTCCATCACATATAGTGAGTTACATCCTTTCACGTCGGCTTTAAGGGGGGTCCCAATACTGCAAAGGGGGGGGGGGGGGGGGGGGGTGTACATTTTTTTTCCTCAAATATAGTCATGTGTGGTATCAAATTAAATGCCTCGGTTAGTACTTTTCGAAACCGGTCTTGGTTTTGACATTTGTTGGAAAAGAGGAGAGTGCGGGGGCTTCAAATTGATCATTTCTTTAACGGACCCATTCTCAGAGACTACTTAACCGAAAAATCTAAAAGAAGTCAAGAGGCTGCCACTCTATGGTGCCTAGGTTCCGAAACAGCCTCCACACCGATACCTGCTCAAATAAAGTTAGTAATAGTACATTACTATAATTTATAGTAATCGGCAGGGAAATCCCCCCCCCCCTCCTCCTAGAATCACAAAATTTTGCAGCAATGTAGCATAAAGCAAAATTTGGTGAACATCGCACTATTCCTAACAAAGTTATAATATGTCAAATGTGTGCAAATTCAAGACTTTTAATGTAAATATCACTTGAAGGTGGATATTCTCACATAATATATGCATATATTACGTACTACATATTAATGGGGCAAATGCACAATCAAATATCTTTATAAAAGAAATACACAAAACCTTTCTTACCTGAAGCGTCTAGCTGCCGGTTTCCCGACTAGTAAGTAAAAGAGGGACGAAAACGGCTACGGTTTCGTACCAGGGTCTACATATACCTGCCGCGAGTAATTGATACTGATATACAATTAACTAAACAAACCGAAATACCGGAACCTCGTGCTTCGGAAAGAGTGTTCATCTTATGTGAGAAACTCCTACGCACATTTTTCCATCCGTATATAGTTACAAATCTAACATATTCCTTCAGATTTTTTTTCAAATGTGTCACCAGATATATGGAACCAATTTCGAAAAGTACTAATTATGCCCTTTCGTTTGATACCCCACATGGCCACATTTTATGAAAAAAGAATTTTGCACCCTCCATTCACATGTAGAGGGAACCCCCCTTAAACTTAACACAAAATGGCACGACTTGCTGCATGCGAAGAGAACAATAGATTACATGCTCTTACCAATTTTCGTGAGAATCGGTCTAGCCAATTCCGAATAAATCGGGTGTGGCAAACAGACAGACAGACAGACATCAACTCGATTCTAATAAGGTTTTGTTTTACACAAGGCCTTAAAAAGGGCTGGGGAGAACTATAATAGATTCTTCATGTATGGAATTTTAATATTTCACTCGAATGTCAATTATCCTTGTTAATTATGACGTCAGCATCGTATTTGTATGGCTTAGGATGCGGTAAATTCGCGCGAAATTGGTAAGTTTGAACTGCTATATAAACAGATTTCCATGAAACATGGCATGCGTATGCACGATATTGTATCCTATAATAATAATAACAATCGCTGGTGCAACAATCCATATTGGATCAGGGCCTTGAAGTACATTACACTACGGTACACTACAGTACACTGTAGGAGGCAATGTAGTCAGCTTTGCGCTCGACCGAGATTAGAAGGTAGAAGGTATCCTTCTCCAACTCTGCAGTCTCCTCTGTAGGGGCATGAACGTTAATGAGGCTTATATTTCTAAATTTACCTCGCAAGCGCAGAGGACATAGCCGCTTATGTTTTCAAAGCCGATAACGGCTGGTTTCATTTTTTGATTAACTACTATAATATATGGTGTAGTGGCTCTTCCTTCTCCAACGCATCTCCTGCAATGCTGTAACATCAACCCTATATTGGCACAGGGTATCGGCCAGCTACTTCGCAGCTCTTTCTCTGTACAGAGAATGCACATTCCATGAGAGAATGCGCAAATCGGCATTCCGTTTACGTTGCCCGGTTCATTGTTGTGATATCAATCCAATCCGAAGCTTGTTTTCCGTATAGGGTTGTCAGCCCTACCCTGGAGGACCAGTTGGACACTTTGTCCCGTTTTTAGGCGCGGGGGAGTCACCTTCTCCGTCTGCAACTTTTCGTTAAAAAAGAAGGAAGGAAGATAGGGTTTGGTAGCAGTACTGTTGGTGTTGATTCTGCAGGGATTTCCCAGGTTTTCTGCTCCATCGTGGGTACTAATCCACATTTTGCCCTGGAACCTATACTATACTTTGGGCACCCCCGCCTTCGCCTTCAATCTCCACGTAAATTGATGTCACTCACTGTATGTGTGGGATGTCATAGTTCCTATTTGTCCAGCAAGTTTCATTCGGATCGGTTTAGCTGTTTTGGTGAAAAGTGCCTGTGACAGACGAATAGGCAGTCAATCGTGAGCGTCCCTGCTATTTGTCTGAACAAACATAATTTTCACAGTCAGCGAGACTTCACCTTAACTGCGAAAGCAAGCAACTGGATTTTTTTAACGTGAGATCCTCTTTGTGGGATCTTCGGATTCTATTCACATTTCCGCTCAAATTATTTAGGTCAGGATCAGCTTTGACTTTTACCTCATCTCCGCCTCTCACCTTCGGCCGAATTGAACTTTCGATTTCAGTGTTTTTTTTTTCTTTTAGGCTTCTGTTAATTACTTAGAAGATGCTCCTTTTTAAGATTTTGTGTAAAACGAAACCTTATTAAAATCGGGTTACTGTCTCTCTGTCTGTCCATCACAAGCATTTTTCTCGGAGACTCAAGAGCGATTCACACCAAATTTGGTGGAAAGTTCGGAACTGTGAGCGCTCACGTATACAGTGAGTTACATCGTTTTACATCGAATTGCCTATACATGCAAAAGGGGGTGTAAATTTTTTTCTCCAAATATAGCCATGTGGGCTATCAAATGAAAAGTCTCAGTTAGTACTTTGGAAAGCTTGTCTTAATTTTGACATTTATTGGAAAGATGAGGAGTGCAGGAGGTAGAAAGTGATCATTTCTTTAACCCAAAAACTTGAAAAAATTAGAAAGCTGCCACTATATGGTGGCTAGACTCCGAAATACCGATATCCCTTCAAATAAAGTTAATAATACTATATTAATATAATTTTCAGTAACTGGCAGCAGAACCCCCCTTAAGTTCATCTTATCATCACGAAATTTTGCAGCAAAGTAGGCTATAATATAGAGCTTGATCCTATCAAGATTGGTGGAAATCTCACCATTAGTAACAAAGTTATAATAGGTCAAATTTGTCGCTACTTTGGAAATTCAAGATTTTGAATATCAATATCATCCGAAAGTGAATATTCTCACATAATATATGCGTATATTACGTGTTACGTACTAATGGGACAAATTCACATTAAAATGTCTTAATAAAAGAAACACACAACACCTTTCATACCTAAAGCGTCGAGCTTCCGTTTTCCCGACTTGTCTCGCGTTGTTTTTTTTTATTTAGTTCTGCCTGACATATTCGGTGACAATATGATTGGGTGTCAATTGGGTTGCGTGTAACAATGTTGGGACAGCAGGTTTGGGCTTCTACCAAGAATTTGTTTCTTCCTCTTGCGATCCATTATAACGGACTGTAATAGCTCTTATCATATTTTTTATGGATTGGTGCATATTGAGTTTGTCTTCGATCAACTCGGATAACTCGACTGTTTTTGCCCCAAGCTGGGTGAAGGATAATTCCTTCGGATTAGTGCTCTGTTCTCCATGAGTCCCAACGGAATCATTCCTTTTATACGCTCGTTCCCTTTTAGCATACGTTGACTTTCCTCGTACCTTATCTTTTACATATACATATACCGGTTCAAACAAAATGCGGTGGGACGATAGAAACTGTGAAGCCTCACGAATTTGATGAGTAACATTGTTATACATTGCGTTTGAGAGGGGGAGGGGGCAATATGCAAAAACGGTGTGCATAAACACTGCAAACTAGATACAAATGGGACAACAATCCACTCAAATATATAAGAAATACACACAACTTTTTATACCATACCGTATTTTTTTATTTTACTTTTCCATTTTCATTCTTGCGTCAGTTTCGGTTTTAATTTTACGCGATACCCCATTTCGTATTTGAAGTTTCGGTGCAATCTTACGATTGGTGAACACATGAAATGTTTTTTAATGAGATAAGAGAGACTGAAGTGTATAAAAGGACCCCTTCCCCCACATTCCCAAGCCTGGCTAGCATAAAAGCCCTCAAGCTACAGATTTTGCCAATAACCTCCACGGCCAATTTCGTCATTTCTACAGAATTGAACTCTTGGTTGGCGTTGGTCGACTAGGATGATCTTCGTGCAATCACATAAGTTAATCCTGTTGTAAGAGACAAACAATCCTTCGGCGGATTCTCCTCTCGAACTCGGTTAACAGATCAAAATTTCTCTTACAAGTGTCCAAGAAATACTCGGGGACTGTCTTGTCTAGTAAAAGTATTGACCTTACGGTGAGACAAGAGATACCGCAGCCGTTCGTGAATCTCGTCACCGCAATGAAACTTTGGATGCTTTCACAGTTGCAGACTCCTTTTTAAGATTTTGTGTAAAACAAAACCTTATTAAAATCGATTTACTGTCTGTCTCTCTCTTTCACACACTTTTTCTCGGAGATTATAGCGATTGACACCACATTTGGTGGAAAGGTGGGAACATATAGTGAGCTACATCCTTTTACATCCACCAAATATAGTCAGGTAGGAGGTTTCGGTTAGTACTCTACGAAACCAGTCTTAGTTATGAAATTTATTGGAAGTGACCATTTCTTTAATGGGCCCATTCTCAGAAGCTACCCAACCGAAAAACCTGACCTATGCAATCTGCGCTTGCGAGGCAAGTTTAGAAATATAAGCCTCATTAACGTTCACGCCCCTACAGAGGAGACTGCAGAGTCGGAAAAGGATACTTTCTACGGGGCAGTAGAACGAACCCTCGAAGGCTGTCCCAGATATGATATTAAAATCATACTTGGGATTTTAACAGCCAAGTAGGGAAGTAGCCCGTATTCAGGTGATACCTCGGCTACTATAGCTTACACCAAAATACCAATGATAACGGACTGCGGATTATTCAGTTAGCAGCGTCACACGAAATGGTTGTTGGAAGTACCTGGTTTGCGCGGAAAGCGGTTCACAAACATACGTGGGCCTCTCCAGACGGGACCACTTTCAACCAAATTGACCATGTGTTGATTGAACGCCGCCACCTCTCAGCTTGATGAATGTCAGAACATATTGGGGGCCAATATAGACTCGGATCACTATCTCGTTGGCATGGTGTTCCGAGCTCGAATAACAACACCACCTAGAATCCCCTCTGACAATCAGGTGAGAGTTAACACTGAAGCCATCCACAACACAGCCTTCCGCGACATCTATAAGAGGAAAATGGATACCACAATAACCACAGTCAACAGAGGACCTGGAGATGAAGCATCAACAAATGATCTTCACAACCACCTGAAGAACGTTATCATTGATACGGCCACAAACATACTTGGCCCCAGCCGCAAAAGGAGTCAGAACGGCTGGTTTGACGATGAATGTAAGCTAGCTCCGGAACGGAAGAATGCAGCATACCGACTAATGTTGCATTCTCAAAGAAAGCGGGCACGCGCAGAGACTTATCACGAACTCCGTCGAGCGAAGAAGCGACTTCACCGACGGAAAAGGAAGCCTGGCAGAACCAACAAGTCTGTGAACTCGAAAAGTACAGGGAGCAACCGCACCAGGCGCGGAAATTTTACCTACAAGTCAGCAGGATGAAGCCTTGTACACGTCAGTGCTCATCCTGCCGAGACAAAGAGGGAAATCTGATTTCCAACAAAATGGGCATATTAGAGCGATAGGTTGAGTACTTTGATGAGCTACTGAACAACCAGAACATCGGCGAGTTGGAGATCCCGCCAAATGAAAACAACGGACAAACGCCGCTTCCACCAAGTTTAGGAGAAACAGTCCGTGGAATTCATCGGCTAAAAAATCATAAGTCGCCTGGGGCTAATCGAATTACAGCCGAATTGGTTAAATGTGGAGGCGACCAGTTACACGAAGAGATTCATCAACTTGTGCTCAAGGTATGGGAGAACGAATCAATGCCTGACGATTGGCAACGAAACATTATCTGTCTCACACATAAAAAGGGACATATCACACAGTACAGCAATTATAGAGGTATCACGTTGCTGAGTACCATCTATAAGACATTCTCCACTATCTTGCTAGGCCGGATAGCCCCACACGCCTGGAAAAACTGTTGGAATATGGACAACAGTTACACCATCTATTCATCGACTTTAGGCGGCTATGATACCATAGCCAGGGTAAAATTGTACATGGCCATGAGAGAATTCGGTACCCCGACTAAATTCATAAGACTGACCCTGACCAATGTGTGAAGCCAGATAAAAGCAGCAGGATCACTCTCAAGACCATTCGACATCAACAACGGTCTATGACAAGGGGATGCCATATCATGGGTCCTCCTTAACTTGGCCCTCGAGAAAGTGATCCGTGATGCTGAGGTAAATGCGACGGGTACGATCCTCTTTAAGTCCACCCAACTACTGGCCTATGCTGACGATATCGACATCATGGGAAGAACCACCCGAGATGTACAAACTGCCTTCATCCAGATCGAGCAGGCGGCACGTGTGGCGAGATCTTGGGCTGCACATCAATGAAGGCAAGACAAAATATATGGTGGCAACGTCAGCACCGAAAACCAACCAACCAACAACATCAAACCGCACTGATCAAACAGGAAGAATAAAGATAGGAGAATACACTTTGAGACCGTTGATAATTTCTCCTATCTAGGGTCGCAAATCGCAACCGATAGCAGTTACGATGAGGAAATCCGCACACGGTTGTTGTCAGCCAACAGAGCCTGTTTCAGCTTACAAAAACTGTTCCCCTCGATACGTCTCACCATAGGGTCAAAACTTTTACTGTACAAGACAATGATCTTGCCAGTCCTCATGTATTCCTCGGAGACTTGGGTTCTTAGCAATAAAAAAACAACCTGTGCTCTACGCATTCGAGAGAAGAATCCTCCGAAGAATTTTTGGCCCCCTACATGAGGGTGGACGATTCCGTAGCCTACATAACGACAAAATCTATGAGCGAGACCATGACCGTCCGGTTGTGGATAAAATCCGGCTCAATAGATTACGGTAGGCGGGTCACTTAATCCGTATGGATGAGGATGATCCACCCCGGAAAGTCTATAAGGACAATATCTATGGTAGAAAAAGAAGACGAGGCAGACCCTGCCTATGATGGAGCGATGGCGTAGGCCAGGACGCCAGACAGCTTTTAGGGATATCGAATTGGTGGACCTCGGCGCAAAACCGGGATGTCTGGAGTTCCTTATTAAGGCAGGCCTAGACGGGATACTGGTTGTTGCGCCGTTGATGATGATGACGTGCTAATGGGACAAAAGCACGCTCAAATGTCTTCATAAAAGAAATACACAAAACCTTTCATACCCTGAAGCGTCCACCTTCCGTTTTCCCGCCTTGTTATTGCCTTCGATTGCATGCCATCAGATGTTGTTTTCATTTTAATATTTGATGCTAAAGTTGCAGACCAAAATCTCGCGACGCCTAATCGATCTGAGTAAACGTTATCCTTTCTATTATGATGACAACATCAGCATAGCCCAGCAGTTGAGTGAACTTGAAGTGACTTAAAGTGACTCTCGAAAATAGAAGAAAGAATTTTGAAATAATTCACGCAACTGTATGGCAAGATTAATTAAGAAATACAATAAACATTTCACTGCTTTCAGCCGAACTGTTTGCAGCAGGTTTGAAAACAATGAAGAGGCCATTCACAGTTTTCTCACCTCATGCAAACTCAAATTATGGTCGAGAAGTATTTCATCTTAGACTTCGTAGTCGCATAGCTTTGAACTTGACTTAGCAAATCAGTAATTATCATTTTCATTAGTTGGCCTCCAAGGCCGTATGCATGTCTCGTTTTACAGTACGTGATCTTTAAACTAGCGTAAACCGGAATGTGTGCCCATTATAATGTGTTCGTTTTGTTTAAGGCATGCTTTAGCCCTGTGCTAAATATGAGCCTTTTTCGACTTTTGACGGTTTTTGAATCCGTACGTGATATGATTTTCGTTCTAATGCAAGCAGATTTTCAGGTAAGCAGTACAAAGTTTCACCTATTTTTTCCCACGAACCCTACAATACATGCGCAAAGCAAATGATTAACTAACAATGGTCGCTCATTTATGGATGGCTCTACCATTCCGATATTCATCTCAAGTAAGATTTCAAATAGTTGAAACTCGTTTTGAGAGACAAAAATTATGTTGACAATAATCTTAACAAAATGCGTACTTGAAAATGAATTCACGCTGGATGTTGTACAAAAATACCGGAATTCATTTTTAATTTGCTCGTCATTCTCATTAGTATTAATACATTTGCTCACATTTCGCATCGTACCAAACATATTTTTCACTAAACGTGATTTTTTGTTTTGTTTGTCTAGACAAGCAATTTGACTAATATGACGCATATTCAAGGCTTTGCTTGTAAAATGAATCAAACGCTTCTAAAATTTTTATTTTTCAGTTTTTTATATATTTTTTTTTTATATTTTGGGCCTTTATTTTATTCTTTTAAAAGTAGATATAATTGCTGTTAATTTAAAATAAAAACAAAAAAAAAACTAAAGAGATCAGTTTTTTAACCGGTCAAGACTTTGGAAACTTTTGTATTAGATGCAGTTCACAACAATAACAATGAGAAACAAGTCGAACTGCTGGAAGCTCGGGCTTTGGGTATAAACGTTTTATGTTCATCTTATGTAAGAAACTTCAACGCACATTTTTCTATCCGTATACAGCTACAAATCCAACATAATCCTTCATAATTTTTCAAACTACAAGACATACGTACATACTACAGACATTATTATCCTCACTCTAAACAAAGCCTATTTCCGAATACTGTACATATATATGCACGTATATAAATTGATCCTACCCATGTTTCCGATTTACTTCGTGTACAAAAGCATACATATGTACATATACAGTAAGCATATTAAATACGGCTCGTTTAATGTGCATATATATCTATCTGAATTAGACACTACCCGTAAACTTCATTAAGACGCACATATTTTTTTTTTTTTTTTTTTTTTTTTGTGCGTACACGGAGGTGGAAAATCTTAGAAAGACACGTCCGCGCAGCTCCGCCGCCCGAACGGCGGAACAACAGCGGGCGCGTGTGGGATTCACACCCACTAAAAACCACCCCCGGTCTCTCCAGCCCCAGCCCCGCGGGACCACCATTGAGGTATTACTTCGCGGGGTAGGTTTGCCCTTAGGCACTCATCCTTCTCCTATTTGCAGCTTTCCTCCTTCTTTGTTCTTTCAGCAACTCCTCCTGCATTTGGATGATTGCGGAGCTAACCGCAAGCCACTTCTCCTCGGACTCCAGCATCTCAGTAACCAAGCTCTCCGGGGACACGCTCCTGCCCAGCACCTGGTTTAAGCTCCTTCTCGCCATCGCAAATCGTGGGCAGTGAAACATCACATGCTTTGGATCCTCCGGTATGCCATCGCATCTGGGACAGTTCGGAAAGTCATCCAACCCAAAGCGGTGCAGATACTGCCTGTAGCAACCACCGTGTCCCGTGAAGAACTGGGTAATGTGGTAGTTGGTATCCCCATGTTTTCGCTCAAGCCACACCCTAATGTTGGGAATGAGCCTGTGCGTCCACCGACCTTTCGCAGACTCGTCCCATCTGCGTTGCCAGAGATCAAGCGACTCTGACCTTGCCGCATTTCTACGCTGTGCATGCCCCTCCATATGTCTTGCATTGTACAGGACACTCATTTCTTTGGCCAGAATGTCAACCGGGATCATGCCTGCCACCACCAATACTGCCTCATCAGATGTGGTTCTAAAAGCACTGCAAACCCTCAAAGCCATCCGCCGGTAAACCGAGTTCACCTGCTTCCGTCTCTAAGAGTTTGCAAGCGCCTCTGCCCACACAGGCGACGAGTAGAGCAGGATGGAGCGCACCACTCCGGCTAGCACCAACCTCCGGCAATGTTTCGGCCCACCAATATTTGGCAACATTTTTGCAAGTGCCGTGGTGGCACTGGCTGCCTTTTGGCATGCATACTCTAGGTGCTCCCTAAAACTCAATTTGGTGTCAATTATTACCCCCAGGTATTTGATAGCCGGCTTTGATACGACCGTATGTCCACCGACCTCCACTTTTACAGTATTATTTTTCCTGCGTTTCGTTATCAAGACCGCTTCCGTTTTCGCGTCCGCCAAGGTCAGCCCGGCCTTTTCTAGCCAGGACTTTACCCCTCTCACTGTTTCCGTTGCGTAAACCTCCACATCTTCTGGGTGTTTTGCTGCAACAACCACAACCAGGTCATCAGCAAAGCCGACAATCGTAGTCCCCTCTGGGACGGGAAGAGCAAGCACCCCATTATACACGATATTCCACAACAGGGGACCAAGCACCGATCCCTGTGGTACCCCGGCTGTGACAATGTACTCTTTGGGGCCCTCATTCGTCCCGTACCAGAGAGTCCTCTCTGAGAGGTAGTTTTCCACCAAATTCGCTAAGTATCCGGGGACACCTATGTCAGCCAACGCCCCTTTAATTCTATTCCAGTTGGCCGAGTTGAATGCGTTTTTGACATCCAACGCCACCACGGCACAGCTGCCGCCAGAAATCAGTGCACCTTTTGCCAGGTTTACCACCATGCCAATTGCGTCCACCGTAGAGTGGGCGCGTCGGAAACCAAACTGGCGTTCCGACAAACCATTGCTGGCTTCGACGATGGGCAGAAGTCTGTTGTAGATGACTCTCTCCATCATCTTCCCCATTGTATCCAACAGGCAGATAGGACGATACGACGCTGGGTTTCCAGGTTGCTTGCCAGGTTTCGGAAGCAACACCAACTTTTGCTTTTTCCACTGGGCAGGGAATATTCCTTCTTTTAGGCACGCCTCGAAGGTGTTGGCGAAAAGGTCGGGCCTAGTCTTCACTGCCAGTTTCAAAGCTCGGTTGGGGATGCCATCCAAACCTGGGGCCTTGGTGTCACCGACCCTACCACATATTTCCCGCAGCTCCTCCACAGTTACAGGCGGTATTATGCCGTCATTTGGCTGGACAAAAACTTGTCTTCCCCTATTTTCGTGGTGAGGGAACAGAGTGGTAACAATCTGTTTCAGGAAGCGCGGACAGGTCACCTGGGGTGATTTCCGCAGCCTTTTCATCACCACTCTGTAAGCCTCGCCCCAAGGGTTTATGTCGGCATGGTCGCACAGCTGTTTGAAGCAGTTCTTTTTGCTCCTCCGAATGGCTTCCTTTAGGCGGCCACGCAATTGCTTGTGTGCCTCCTCTCGACCGTCGCCACCGGGTTTTCCCCTGAGTCTCTGGCAAAGCCTCCTTGCCCGAAAACATGCGGCTCGCAAACTTGCGATTTCATTGTTCCACCAGTAGTTGGGTTGCCTACAGGGGAGCAATCGCCTTCTGGGCATAGTAGCATCGCATGCTTCCATCACCCATCGAGTGATCTGGGTGGCTTTCTCTCCAGCCGTACCATTCAGGGATATGTCGGATTTGAGCACCGCGGAAAACGTGTCCCCCTCGAACGCTTTCACTGTCCAGCCAAGCATACCACCCGGCATTTTGCGAAAACTCTTTTTCGAGCCGCCCTTGATCTCTATGCAGATTGCCTGGTGGTCGCTGTGAGTATAGTCCTCACTGACATGCCAAGCGATTCTACTGGCTAAAGTGGCACTCACGTATGTCAGGTCCACTATAGACCCCAGGCCCCTTCCCCGGAAAGTGTACGAAGACCCAACATTCGCCAGTACCACGTCCAGCTCCGCGAATGCTTCGAGGAGAACACGTCCCCTGACATTAGTTATCCGGCTGCCCCATTCAAGAGCCCACGCATTGAAATCGCCTCCTATTATGATCGGCCAACGTCCTCTTGCATCCAAAACAAGAGCAGCAAGCATCCGCTCATACTCGACGAGTGTAGCGCTGGGTGGAGCATAGCAGCTGTAGATGTGGATGCCCTTCACCTTCGCTCTGATGAAGCCCTCCTCCGGGTGCTCCATTATTTCCTGGAAGGCTTGTTCTCCACAAGTCCACAGCGCTGCTTGGCCCGTTTGGTCTTTGACCCAAACGCTACCACCGCGGTTTCGGTATGGTTCACTTAGTATGGCCACATCGATGTTTTTCTCGCGGATGGTTTGCGCGAGTAGATCCTGCGCCGCCTCGCAGTGGTTGAGGTTGATTTGTATCAACCTCATCTGCGATTTGTGCTAAGGGCTCTCCTGTATTCCGGGCACCTGCTGCTGCCCGCAATGTGCCGATGGTCCACACCCTCCTTTCCTTTGCACAGTAGACAATTTGGGTCAGCTCCGCAGTCCTTGCTGATGTGGCCTTCCACTCCGCATCTCCTGCATTGCTTTGACCTGTCATTTGGGTTAGTGCATGACTTCGCAATGTGACCAAAGCCAAGGCATCTAAAGCACCGTTTTAACGCCACCTGTTCCCTAAGGCGACACATAACCCAGCCTATTCTCACTCTCCCTGCTGCTAACAGTTTGAGTGCGTTCTCCACTGGTAGGCTGATGATGGCGGTTTGTGTTCCCCCATAGGCTTTCCTTAGCGTTTTCACCGCTGACTCTTGTAGTCCGGCAAGATCGAACTGTTCCTCCAACGCTTCGCGAACCTCCTCCTTCGTCGTGATTTCATCTATATCTTTGCAGATTATAGTAATCTCCGGCCTGCTAGCTCTTATGTTGGCTTCCTGCCCTAAAGTCTTCCCGATTTGGCTTAAGAATTTTTCCGCGGTTACATCCTTGGATTTCTTAAGTTCCAACATAAGATCTCCCTTCTGCGACCGTCTAATACGGCTGACGTTGTCTCCCAAATTGGTGAGTTCGGGGTCTGCCTTCACTTTCCTGAGAATGTCGGCGTATGACCCTTCGCCTCGTTTGGAAATGAAAATCACCTCCGGTCTAATCTTCCTCCGATAATTTCTTTTCCGCGGTTCTACCTTCCTCCAAGCTTCCGCATCCGCCTTTGAAGGTTCGATCCCTTTTCTCGAGGTGGCCACTGCAGTATTTTCCCTAGTAGTTTCAGACGTACTTTTCATGAACTCCGCCTTTTTGGGAGTTGAGTCCTTTTTTCTTTTCGGGGTTTGCTGGCCTGTTGAGTCATTCAACTTCTCGCGCAGCCTCTTCCCCGGTTTCTCCCCTTTTGTGTTTTGAACCGGCGTTACTTGAGTTGCCTGGTTCACTTTTCCAATCGGCGACTTCCCTACTCGTTCATCCTGCGTTTATAAACTCACACAGCTCCATGATCTTTTTACCGAGGGCAGTAAAGGCAGCTCCAGACTGATCATTGCCCAAAACATCGCTCGGGTGAATCGGCGTCAGCGATTCTTCCTCATCGAAGACTCCCGCTATACGCTTCCCACTTGGGGTAGCGATCGTGGGGGCTTGTGCCCGTGTGGGAGGGGATCTGCGAAAAATCGAGCTCCTTCTGAACGGATCCATCACTGGAGTCAGTTCAAGTTCCTCCCGTACGCTTGTAACATTAGATGCCACAGTAGCCAAGGTTCCCACTACTGAGGCACTGCGGTCGTTGGATATCGACGGCCGGGAGCCCGCTTGCTCACTCCCAAAAACCGCCGGCACTGGGTTTCCGAAGCCCTGCACCGTAACTTCATTCTTCTTCTGCTCCTCCATGTTTGGTTTTATTTCTGGGTATCCTTCCCATAGCCAATTTTTATCCACGGGTGGGCGTTTACTTCCCACCTACCCGGCCTGCGCATAAACATGCCCATACACGCACATCTCCGGATGCGTGCATGTGCATGGCCATGACACATTCGCCGAGCATTTCCTTATCCGCACGAAGGGACGCGCCTGATGGGAGATTTGGCAACTCCACACAGGCACACAGACGCACATATTATATACCTATATACACATATGTCTGATATTTATATACAAATGACTAAAAACTAAAACAAAATAATTCTTTGGGACCCCATTCATAAGAATTCATTTCGTTGTGGTATGGGCGAATTGATATGGGATGATGACGTCATGCAGGTTGCAGAGTGCATGAAATTCACAAAAAATGGCAAAGTTTCACCCCCTATAACTTTGTTAATAGTTCGATTTTGTTCAAACTTCAAACTTCAAATTTTGCACTATATTATGCACTATACCCCTGCCAAATTACTTCTGAGATATAAGGGGGGTTGCCGGGTAAATTTCTAAAATGTGGAAATATGCTATTATTAACTTTATTTGTACAGACATCGGAACGGGATGTAGTTTGAGGTCTAGATTTCGTAGAGATGCATCACTGTGATTTTTCACGGTTGGAGGTGAAGGCGCCTAAGAGGAAAAAGGCCATGCACATAGTTCCGAAAAACGGAACAGAAAACACCGAAGAGAGAAAGCAGGTTCTCCAAGTACGAGCTCCGGCAATCGACCCGACAAAATCCAAGGGAAATGAAAACGGTGGATGGACCAAGGTAGTTAAGAAAAAGGCGAAATTGCGAATTCGCCCAGAAGCGATTGCAATCTCCAGCAATGACCTAAAAGAACTAGGCGGAAATGTCAGCAAGATTCGAAGGACCCAAAAAGGGTGACTCCGTGTTTGAGCTGAAAAAAAACAGCTTGGGGAAAACTTATAGCTTTCGCACTCAGGTTAAGAACTCACTTGGGGAGAATGTCACAGTACGGACCCAAAAACATAAGGTCTATATACAGTGCAAGGATCTCGATGAAATGACATCCAAAGGAGAAATTTGCACTGCCTTGATGGAACAGTTCAAGTTGGAGGAACTTTCCGAAGAGTCCGTTATGAGTTTGCAGAAAACCTATGGCAATACTCAAACGGCCAAATTGCGATTAGCAGTGGACGCAGCGCAGAAATTTTTGGCGGCCGGATAGGTTCGAATCGGATGGGTTGTCTGCTGTCTGAGAGAGCAGATTTCTCTAAAGAGGGGCTTCAAGTGCCTCGCGTTTAGTCTCATTTCGCAAAGGCATGTACGGCATTTATCGGTCCGATCGATGCAGAAGGTGTGGGGAGAGAGGACCGTATTACCAAAGCGTGCAATTGAGACCCCAAATGCTTACTGTGCGAAGCAAGTGAGGGACGGGATTACCGGCATATTGCCGGAAGTGGTAAATGGCCGGAATTCCGGAAGGCGCTAACTTCAATGAGAAAAAGGAGATTTATTCAAGTAAACCTCAATCATTGTAGGGTCGCTCGCGATTTACTCGAGCAGACCATCTACGAATCCGAGCTGGAAATTGCCATCATTAGCGAACCCTATAGAAACCGTCACGGTGGCGCATGGGTTACAGATTCGACTGGTGGAGCGGCGATATGGACATGTGGTCAACAAGCCATACAATGTACTGGGGGTCAGACATACAGCGGCTTTGTGTGTAATCTATAATATTATAGATTACTCCCGGTTGTTGAGAGCCAGGTAGTTCTCTCAGATCGGCAATATGGGTTCCGTAAAGCCAGATCAACCATTGATACTATCAAAATGGTTATTGGTTTGGCCGAAGATGCAATCCACGGAAAGGGCAGTACTAACAAATATTGCATAGTAGTGACACTGTATGTGAGAAATGCATTTAATTCGGCCCATTGGCCGAACGTGGGAGGGCCACGGCTTAATTCTGGTAGCTAGGGTAGTGGGTTCGAACCTGCTCTATGCAGCTCCAGTTTGGAGAAAGGCATTGCAGGTTACATTTAACGCTAGCAAACTGAGTTTAGTCTGCAGAAGAACAGCCCTAAGGGTATGTTCGGTATTCAGGACTGTCTCAGAGGATGCACCATTAGTCATCTCGGGAATGATGCCCATTGAAATCTTGGTAGATGAGATGACGAATATATATAATGCGAAGTCTATCTCTCCTTTATCGCAGACGAAGAACTTCGAAAGGGAAAGATCTCTAAATAGATGGTAAGAGCGTTGGGAACGCTCGGGAAAGGGTCGGTGGACACATAGGATCATTCCTGACATCAAGTGGTTGGAGAAACGGCACGGTGAGATTAATGATAATCTTACTCAGTTTCTCACGGGGCATGGAGGATATCGCCAGTACCTATTCAGGTTTAAACTAGATACCTCACCGGATTGTCCAAAGTGCGATAGAGTCCCAGAAGACCCAGAACATGCATTCTTCCACTGTCCAAGGTTTATGGAGGAAAGGAAGAACCTGGAAGAGTCAGGAAGACTGGAATGCGATCAACTCCATGGTCGTATCTATTCAGAGCAAACTGCGAAAGGCAGAGGAGACTAGAAAAATTCGCTTACGTTCGCCGCGCAGAGACGAAAAGGGACCAAACTAAAATGAGCTGACTCCGCCCCGTAATGTAATACCGTACGGTGGTTCCACGGGGCTTGGGGGAGTCGGGGGTGGTTTTAGTGGGTAAGAATCCCACACGCTGGCGTGTCCAGGCCAGTGCCTTTTGAAGATTTTCACCTCCTCAAACAAAAAAGACAGACAGACAGACGGACAGACAAACATCGACTTGATTCTAATAAGGCTTTATTTCACACAAAACCTTAAAAAGGAATATTTTTTTAAATACCTTTTTGAATAGCATTTATTACTGCTTCACGCTGAATAGATTCAACTAAAAGATCGAAATGATTGAGATGAGGATTTCCAGGAAGCCAGATTGTGTTTGTAACTTAATTATCATTTAGCCCTTTTCGAACAAACTTGGATCATTATCTTGTTAGAAGGCCCAGTTTTGATAGTGAATGATATCTTGTCATGAGCATAATACAGTATGGACTTTTCTAAAATGTCACAATACATTGACGATCCCATAACTCCTTCAACTTGGACCAATAGACTAACTCCATCACAGAAAAAGCACGCGCGCCTGAACTTTAATTTTAGGCAATCCTCAACGGAAACTACAGACTCCGCCTTACGATAGCGACCATAACGCCTATTCTTGGTGAAATTCTCTTTGATGGACGAAGAGCTCGCCTTCTGCCGATAGACAGTGGCGTCCACAGGCTGAACTTTAAACAAACAGATTGGCGAAATTTCAAGAGAGGTTTATTCGGGGATATCGAGAGGAATGTCCACCTCTTGATGGGGGAAAACGATAGTACAATTGTGCCAGGTGACAGGAACTTGACCAACGAGGAAATACTTCAGTATCTTCTCAAGCTGGAGAACTTGACGCTTCGATGCAATTGAACAAGTTGTCCCTAACACTAAACCTCGCAATAATATAGAAGGATATGAAACTGCAACCACAAAACGATTGAAAAAAGTGAAAAGCCATCTGCTCACTCGCGTCAACAAAATCTATCGGAGATATGGGGACTATCATCATCCAATATTGGTTGAGTTCAAATCACTTCTTAAGATCGCGCGGGATCTTATCCGTCAATCTATATATATATATAAAAGAAAGTCGTGTTAGTTACACTAGTTTATAACTCAAGATTGGCTGAACCGATTTGGCTGAAAATTGGTGAAGAGGTAGCTTAGAACCAGGAGATGGACATAGGATACTTTTTACCCCGCTCGACCGCGTTTCCGTGAAGTCCCTATAAAACGTGGTATAACAAAGACGCATCTGACATGGAATAACAAAATGCAATTGACAGCTAAACGTAATTTTGTCTATGGTTAAGTAGAAAATTTGATAATATAAATTTTGTCAGAAATATATATCATCAGTAATTTGTATTCTCTTTGAATCATTATTAACAATGTCGCGACCAAGACGATCGAATCTTTCCCGACAAAGCCGTAATGTAAGAAGGATACGAAACATTGCGAATGAAGTCGCAAAAATTGGTGTGAGCATGTGGACCACATGCTCCCTTTACATACAGTAACTGGCGCCATTTTGTTTAATACATGTGAATGAAGGGTGCAAACTTTTTTTTTCACAGAATGTAGCCATGTGGAATATCAAATGAGAGTGTTCAATTAATACTTTGCTGTATTATCAATCGGATGAAGCGTAAAACAGTGATGACTCAAAATATTACCCCCAAAAAGTGTAACAGGTCTCGCTCTCATCCAACCGAAAAATCTTCCACCATAGATTGTTGTTTTGTAATGATTCAGCAAACAGTCCTTTGAAGGCGAAACCTGTTGGGTTCTGTTTCGTATTAACATTCCAGCCATTGTATTCCTTGCTGAGCTTGTATTACATAAATGAAGTCAACTCCCAATGGCGGGAGAAGTTAAAGGGTATTTCACCAAGCGATTCAGAGTCCATGTTTACAAAGATAAATATATTATTCCGGAAGAAATCACGAGTAACTGTGCCGAAAATTAAAATCGGTGGTAGCGAGATACAACACATGTGTGTGTGTGTGTGTGTGTGTGTGTATGGTGGGGAAGAAGCTACAGCTTCTGAGCACTCAGTCCGTGTTGGTCCATTGTACTCGCCTCCCCCGTCTAACGGAATATTCTGGATTCGTTAACGTATCGCATTTTCCGATTTCCGTTAGTGGATGTGATGCTACCCGTCGCAATTGGAGAACATCGGCACCAAAGATCTGATGCCTGATACGTCCATAGGTGGGGCATGCTGGCTCCGGTCCCGGCATAGGGGAGATTGACCCCTCTTTCATTTCCTTCTACGCCACAGGGACAAATTGAGTAGTGCATTCAGAGCTGCGCCGGATGTCGTGCTCATGGCACCAGTGATACCCAGACAAACAGTTCTTTGCAGTGCGGCTAGTTTACGGTGAAAACCTTTTTGCTTGATTAACATACTTTGTCTCACGTGTGGAGTTAACTTCCATATTTAGAAAGGTAAACAATAAGAAATCATCCGGTATGGATGGCATTCGCAACGTGGTCCTCGAGCACTTACCAGACATTGCCATTCATAATTATTGCATTTTGTCCAATCATTTATTGAACAATTCCTTCTTTCCAGGACAATAGAAGAAAGCCCAAGTGTTCCCGATTTTAAAAAGAGGAAAGGATTCATCCACAGCTACCGCCCAATCAGTTTGCTGCCTAACATCAGCAAGTTGTTTGAGGTTTTGGTACTGAAAATCTTGAACGGGCATATCAAAAAGAAGGAATTATTGTCGAATGTACAACTCGGATTTCGACAATATATGCAATAACGAAGGTAACGTCTGATATTTGCTGGCGGATTTACAATGGTGTGTGCGGAGGCGTTTGCCTTATAAACGTGGAGAAGACCTTTGATACCGTCTGGTTGGATGGACTAATTTTCAGGCTCCTGAAGAATGAGTTCCCCAGCCACCAAGTAGCGATGATGTGTAGTATACTGTATGGCAAGTGTTTTGTCATTACGGACGGAAATCCCACTACTAGTAGGGAATGTCATGTTCTGAATGGATTACAGCAAGGGACAGTGACTACGCTTACACTTTTCGCAATATTTGGCAGCGGATTATTCAGCTCCTTCGAGTTTCATAAATCTCCCAAAAGGTCGTTGGTTGCCTTTGCTGACGATCTGATAGCCTACACTGCACACAAGGGGTAACTGAGGTGCAAGTTGAACTTCAGAAGATGTTCAATGATATTAAGTTCTTCACGAACAGTTGGCGGATGAAAATCAATGCGCTAAAGTGAGAAACGATTCTGTTTCGAAATTCCTTGGCGTACGCCAGTAGGAAATTGAAAAGAATTGGAGAGATTTCCACATTGCCGCAAACGAGGATAGTTCTGAGCGCATCCCTCATAAGAAGTGCGTTAGATACCTGAGTATGTGTCTTGACGAGCGTCTCAAATTTAACGCACACGTTAAAGTTACGCTAGAAAGCGCTTGCAAAGCATTCATGTCTCTTCAAAGACTCTTCTATGCTCCCCATCTTTGCCGGAAGGTTAAGATTATTTGCTATCTTGCTTTGGTTAGATCGGTGCTCACCCACGGGTGTCCTATCTGGTTTAATTTCAGCAGCTAGCCAAATGGAGAAAATAACGATCTTTGAAAAGAAATGTCTGTGTGCTTCCACGGGAGTTAATAGGACTGCTTCGTCAAACTATGAGCATTATGTAACTAATGAGGTCATGTATGCAGCTGCTGCTCTGCTGAGAATCGACACAGTTATCATCAGATTGATTCGAAATAGTGGGATCTATTTCGCATGGCGAGAACCCTTGGGTTTTGCAGCCGTTCTACCCAAATAATGGGTATTTCGAGAAAACTCTCACGACAGGCTTCATTCCTCCTGAAGCGTTCGTGTATCTTGACAGGAATGGTCTAATTCTTGATTCTGCCGGTGATCCGGTTATGTATCGTATACATAGGCGGGCCACGGACAAAAGGATAGAATACCCCCCGAACTTGATGTTAGGGGCTCCGGAATTCGACTAGATATATTCCAGAGGGAGAGCAATTGATATTAAGCGGGATGAAAAAGAGAAATCCTGGTACGGGTGGGTACATGATGCCGGTTAGCGGCCGCCGTGCTCAGCTCTGCCATTTGTTTCTTGGTGGGACTATGTAAATAATATAAATATTTATTATACGGGTGTTACTTTCACCTCCGGTCGTTATGAATTATATATTTTATTATATTGTGTTCAACTGGTCCTTCAGGTTGAGGGTTGGGTAGGGCTGACAACCCTACACGAAAAACCGATGTTACAAAGCCACGAAAGGAGCCTCGGACAGGATGGATCTTACAACGACGAACCCGGCAACGACAACGGATTAACGATTTGCCCATTTTCTCATGCCGCGTGCGCGTGCAATCCTTGTACAGAGATGAAGCTGATGCGCAGCTAGCCGATAAGCTGTCCCAATATAGGGCTGATGTAACAGCATTGCAAGACATGCGATGGACCGGTTTCCTGGAGAAGAGCCGCTACACCATATATTATAGCGGCCATCCAGAACCGTATGCTAGGAGTAGGTTTCTTAGTCAGCCAAAAAATGAAACCTGCTATTATCGGCTTTGAAAATATAAGCGAAAGGCTACGCACTCTGCGTTTGCGAGGCAAGTTTAGAAATATAAGCCTCATAAACGTTCACGCCCCTACAGAGGAGACTGCAGAGTCGGGGAAGGATACCTTCTACGAGGCAGTTGAGCGGACTCTCAAAGCCTGTCCCAGGTATAATATCAAAATCATACTTGGAGATTTCAACAGTCAAGTAGGGAAGGAGCCCGTATTCAGGCGATACCTCGGCTCCCATAGCTCAGACGCGAATACCAACGATAACGGATTGCGCATTATCCAGTTAGCAGTATTGCCCGAATTGGTTGTTCGAAGTACCTGGTTTGCGCGGAAAGCGGTTCACAAACATATGTGGGCCTCTCCAGACGGGACCACTTTCAACCAAATTGACCATGTGCTGATTGAACGCCGCCACCTCTCAGCCTTGATGAATGTCCGAACATATAGGGAGGCAATCCAGACTCGGACCACTATCTCGTTTGCATGTTACTCCGAGCTCGAATTACGAGATCACCTACAATCTCCTCTGACAATCAGGTGAGAGTGAATACTGAAGCCATCCACAACACAACCCTCCACGACACCGATAAGAGGGAAATGGATGGGGCAATAACCGCAGTCAACAGAGATCCTGCAGATGCAGCTTCAACAAATGATCTTCACAACCACCTGAAGAACGTTATCATTGATATAGCCACAAAGATACTTGGCCCCAGCCGCAAAAAAAAAGTCGGAACGGACTGGTTTGAGGATGAATGTAAGCTAGCTCCGGAACGGAAGAATACCGCATTACCGACTAATGTTGCATTCATAAAGAACACGGCCACGCGCAGAGACTTATCACGCATTCCGTCGAGCGGAGAAGCGACTTCACAGACAGAAAAAAGATGCCTGGAGAACCAACAAGTCTGTAAACTAGAAAAGTACAGGGAGATAACGCACCAGGCGCGCAAGTTTTACCAACAAGTCAGCAGATGACGCCTTATACACCTCGATGATCATCCTGTCGAGACAAAGAGGGAAATCTGATTTCCGACAGATTGGGCATATTGGAGCGATGGGCCTGCGTACTTTGATGAGCTACTGAACAACCAGTACATCGGCGTGTTGGAGGCCCCGCCAACTGAAGACGATGGACAAATATTGTCACCACCGAGTATAATAGAAACAGTCCGTGCAATTCATCGGCTTAAAAATCATAAGTCGCCAGGAGCCGATGGAATTACAGCCGAATTAGGTTAAATATGGAGGTGACCAGTTACACCAAGTGGTTCATCAACTTGCGCTCAAGGTGTGGGACAGCGAATCAATGCCTGATAATTGGCAACGAGGCATTATCTGTCTCATATATAAAAAGGGAGATCTCACACAGTGCAGCAATTATTAGAGGTATCACGTTACTGAGAACCATCTATAAGATATTCTTCGCTATCTTGTTAGGCCGGATAGCTGCCCAGAACATCATTAGGCCCATACCAAAGAGGCTTCCCTCCAGGCAAATCAGCAACAGATCAAATTTTCTCTCTGCGGCAATCGATGGAAAAACTTTTGGAATACGGACATCAGTTTCAGCATCTATTCATCGACTTTAAAGCCGCCTATGATAGCATAGCCTGGGTAAAACTGTACACGGCTATAAAAGAGTTGGGTATCCCGACGAAATTGATAAGACTAACTAGGCTGACCCTGACCAATGTGCGAGGCCAGATAAAAGCAGCAGGATCACTCTAAAGACCATTCGACATCAACAACGGTCTATGACAAGGAGATGCCCTATCATGTGTTCTCTTTAACCTCTTTAACCTGGAAAAGAAGGCAGACCCTGCCTAAGATAGAGCCAGACAGCTTTTAGAGATATCGAATTGGTGGACCTCGGCGCAAAACGGGGCTGTCTGGAGTTCCTTATTAAGGCAGGCCTAGACCGGATACCGGTTGTTGCACCGTTGATGATGATGATGGTGATGGCACGTTTACACGATTGACGCATTATGAATGATCTAAGGATTCATATTTTACAACAATGTTTGTTTTTTTAAGGTAGTACGGATATAATAGGGTAACTATTCAAATGAGCAAACATGAACGTTTTTAGGAATTAATGCACTAACCAAGCCACGATACCTTACTTCAACCTGTCGAACCTTTAATGTGTCCAGTATCTGCATTTGTCTATAAAAATAGTCGCCTAAACGGAAAAAAGAAGAGACCACAAAATCAACACTCAGGTGTGAATAAATCATTAGAGGCATCAATTAATTTCCATTCTCAAATTTCCAAAATGGGCATCATACCATAGAAAATACTGAGTAATCATGAAATAAACTGTGGTAAACATCAGAAGTATTATATCTATACAATAAAACGTCGGCAGCAACGCACAACGAATAAACCACTTTTTCCAGGATAGTTTGCAGACAAAACTTTACAAAAAAGCACCCATGTGGCTACATCCTGTTCAACACAGAAATATGCATGCGATACACCTTTATACATGGGTGACTGCTAAGTATTTGTTAATGAATAAAAAGTACTTTGTTGACCTCACCCAAGATCAAGCTCATGAACATGAATTGAATAATACGAGTATCGCGGCTATGAAGTCTGCGTAGATTCGCCCACTCGAGACTAAAAAAGTCAAAATAATATAAATTAATAGAATCGTTCAGCTCACGTGTCGTCCGGCTTTATTTTTGTGGTTGCCGTTGGCCGTGAGAAAGTAATCCCTGCGTGCATTGCAAACATGTACAAATGCAATTATTCACATTCAATAAGAGTTGTAGGAAGACATCTAATAAGAACTTACCATTCCACACTGAACTTCGGATGAATGTAACTATGAATATGAATTACTCGTGGGAAATATGGCCCCAGTTTAGTCTACAATAATTCCATCAAGGGCAACATTTCGTTTCACCCATAAATTCAAAATAGAATACAAAACTGTGGAAATAAGTCTAAGCATTGCCTGAAGGTTGTTGTATGTCTGCAAAAAATATTCTTAAGTTAATGTCTTCTTAATGTATTGTATTAATTACGGTTTTTTTAAATTATAGCAGTTTAAATTAACTATTCGGAATCTATCAAACCAAAATACTTTACAGTATAATTGCTTAAAGCTCTTTTGTTTCCAATAAGTCCTTGTTAAGTGTTACACCAACCAGCAATCGCACGTAAATGTTCCTGGAACCCTTTAGCTATCAACGCAGTTGTTTCTGGAGAAGTGTCCAAGTTTATTTTATTACGTTTCTTATATACAAAAATCTTATACTATTGGCAGCAATTACGATGCAAATACAATTGTGTGAATGATATTGAGTAGACAACACGTCATCAACATATAATTGATACATGGTAAGAAAAAAGGAATTGGGTGTTACATTGCTGCATGCCCGAGTTACATAACTTAAATGTTAGACAAACAAAAAAAATTTAAGTTTTATTATCCCTTGTCCCTGAGGCTTTGGATTGAAAACACCGACTTTTAACTTCCAACTTTCACTTTGTTAAGGGTAATTGAAATTACTATTCTGAAGTAATATTAAATAAGTAATAAGAGCAAACATATGTTAAGTACCTGAATTTGCTGTAAATTAGGTCTGTTTGTATCATCCTCTGCTATTAAGTTTCGTCTTTTAGTCAACTATTGTCAGTTAATCACCAATCAATGCCTGACGATTGGCAACGAGACATTATCATAGAGACAGACAGAGGTATCACGTTGCTGAGTACCATCTATAAGATATTCTCCACTATCTTGCTAGGCCGGATAGCCCCATACGCGCATACATCATTGGCCCATACCAAAGAGATTTCACTGCAGGCAAATCAGCAACAGATCAGATTTTCTCTCTCCGGCAAGCGTTGGAAAAACTGTTGGAATATGGACAACAATTGCACCATCTATTCATCGACTTTAAAGCCGCCTATGATATCACAGCCAGGGTAAACCTGCACACGGCCATGAGAGAATTCGGTATCCCGACGAAATTGATAAGATAAGACTGACTAGACTGACCCTGACCAATGTGCGAGGCCAGATAAAAGCAGCAGGATCACTCTCAAGACCATTCGAAATCAACAACGGTCTACGACAAGGGGATGCCTTATGCGTCTTTAACCTGGCCCTCGAGAAAGTGATCCGGGATGCTGATGTAAATGCAAGAGGTACGATCCTCTTTAGGTCCATCCAACTACTGGCCTATGCTGACGATATCGACATCATTGGAAGAACCACCCGAGACGTACAAACTGCCTTCATCCAGATAGAGCAGGTGGCGCGAGATCTTGGGCTACACATCAATGAAGGCAAGACAAAGTATATGGTGGCAACGTCAGCATCGAAAACCAACCAACCAACAACATCAAATTGCACTAGTCAAACGGGAAGAATAAAGATAGGAGAATACAATTTTGAGACCGTTGATAATTTCATCTATCTAGGGTCGAAAATCACAACCGATAACAGCTACGATGATAAAATCCGCGCACGGTTCTTGTCAGCCAACAGAGCCTATTTTAGCTTACAAAAACTGTTCCACTCGAAACGTCTCACCATAGGGTCAAAGCTCTCACTGTACAAGGCAATGATCTTGCCAGTCCTCATGTATTCCTCGGAGACTTGGGTTCTTAGCAGGAAGAATTGCGAACTCTTGGCCGCGTTTGAGGGAAGAATCCTCCGAAGAATTTTTGCCCCCTACATGAGGATGGACGTTTCCGTAGCCTGCATAACGACGAAATCTATGAGCGATACCATGACCGTCCGGCCAGCCCGGAAAGTCTATAACGGCAATATCTATGGCAGAAAGAGAAGACGAAGCTGACCCTGCCTAAGGTGGAGCGATGGCGTAGGTCAGGACGCCAGACAACTTTTACGGATATCGAATTCCTTATTAAGGCAGGCCTAGACCGGATACTGGTTGTTGCGCCATTGATGATGGTACTTCAGGTACTTCCAACAACCATTTCATGTGACGCTGCTAATTGGATCATCCGCAGTTCGTTATCATTTGTATTTTGGTGTAAGCTATGGAAGCCAGCGTATCGCGTGAATATGAGCTCCTTCTCTTCTTGGCTGTTAAAATCCCCAAGTATGATTTTGATATCATATCTGAGACAGGCCTCTAGGGTTCGTTCTACTGCCTCGTAGAAGATATCCTTCTCCGACTCAGCAGTCTCCTCTGTAGGGGCGTGAACCTTAATGAGGCTTATATTTCCAAATTTGCCTAGCAAGCACCGAGTTCATAGCCGTTCGCTTATGTTTTCAAAGCCGATAACAGCAGGCTGAAACATACTCCGAGCACATGGTTTACTGGATGGCCACTACAATATATGGTGTAGCGGCTCTTCTCCAAGAAACCGGTCCCTGTCCAACGCATCTCCTGTAAACATTCTTCCTCATCAAGTAAATTCTAAGCACTTCATAAATTTTTTGTTATTATTCTTGAAGTAAAGATTTATTATTACTTGTTGTACGATATTCCATTTAGTTCGCAATATGTACCTATATGTCCTTTTTAAGGCTTCGTTTGTAAAACAAAACCTTATTAAAATCGGTTCAATGTCTGTCTGTCAGTTTGTTTTTCACACGGCCTTTTCTCAGAAGCGGCTAAACCGATTGATACGAAATTTCGATGAGAAAGTGAGAACTTCGAAAAGTGGATAATTAGTTAGCCACTCCTTCAATTTTGGATTATCAACATCGATTGTAAGTAAGTGGAGACGCAAATTTAGAATAGTTAGAAGAATGAAAGGTACTAATTCCCAAGAATGACTATATTTCTTTCATTGTTTTAGGTATTTTAAAATTTTTAATTATTTTCATTTTTTCAGGACTGAATTTTATTCCCTCTGTGGTTAATGCATGTCCAAAATATTCCATTTTTAATGTGTCGAATATTTTTCTGATATTGACTTCCATTTCCTGGAGTGAAGTGGCAAAAATAAGTACATCGTCTAAATATACTACGATCATGTTCGTTGATCTCAATACTGGGCTTACCCCAATTTGTCGAATTCAATATTAGGAATGGAAAATTCTTTGTCAATGGTTTCCTCATTGAGCTTCTGATAATCAATTACAATTCTCCATTTTTGTTTGCCAGAGTTACCCATACTTTTGTAATAACCCATATTATAGGGCATTGTAAGGAGAATGCAAAGGTCAAATTATACCTTGTTTTAATATGTCGTTGATTTGGACTTTAACCTCCTTTTCATGGGCAGGTTGGAAACGGATTTGGTGAGAATCTCGTGTTTTGTTTGCGTAGTACAACTGAGGCTTTCCCCGCTTTGTATCTCATATTCCTTGAGAAGGTTCTGCAGGGTACTAACCTCTTCGCTTTTTTTCTCACAATTTTTCAGGTTCAAAGTCAATTTGATAATTTATCTCATCAGGGATCGCGAAAAATCGAATGAAGTTCAATAACTTTAATTTTTCGATAATAAGTTGACGACATTAAAACGCAACTCATCCGTTAGTGGGACATCAACGACCCGCTCGGGACGCCAAATCGCTTTGATTTCCCGAGCCAGTGACTAATAATTCACCTTCTTCTCCACCATTCAATGCTGCTTTTATGGGGGATAGCAATATCAATAATATACTCGAAGCGACCCGTCTTGTCAACTAACAGCACGTCAAACTTCTTTTGTTGTAAGTGGCGATCAGTTAGAACTTGCCGCCGACGTTCCAGATGAATTTTCCAGGGTGGATCTCTTTGGTCAGTAATGCGAAAGCGAACCTTCTGACCGTGCAATCTGATAACCGCATCCGCACCACAACAGACAGGTGATTGTAGTTGCTGTAGCAACATGTCAGCATACCGCCGGAGTTGCTGAGGATGCATAGAGTCTAGGAATACCTGATCTATACAAAGGATCCATCTCCGAATATTCTATATACCCTCTTTGGAATTGTTCCGAGCATTAGCAGTTATTTCAGCCGGACGGTGAAGAGGAGTGCTGGTGCTGGTGTTATTGATGCCCCCACCTCTACCCGCATCGACCCCTGGGGACCACTTTCCACGATGACCTCTAGTCGGACACCTTCCCTGTTAATGGCCGGGATTGTGTCACCGCGAGTAATGAAGCGGCACTGGCTTGTGACCCGCTGCAGATTTCTCATGCGCGTATTGTGGGGAACGCTCGACGAATCTCTGGTGCTACAAGGAGCAGTAAGGTGTAGTACCTGCCCCCACCACTATTTCGTAATATAGTAGGAACAGATAATAAACAGGAGGAGCCATGCTCCTGGTCATCGTGGCACCTAGACATCGAACCACCCACCATTAGCAGTTTAACCGCGATGCTGTTTATTACGGGAGCTCGACCCAATAACCAAATCAGACCTCACATTTCTCCTGTTTCTGTTTCGATGAATTTGCATTTTATCCCTAATTGCCAGGTGTGATGATAGCTCCTCAGTAAGTAATCTGCAGAACTGCAAAGTTGCTGCACTTTCCTCACCTCCCCTCTAAGACGCTGCGGTGACGTACAGCCATTTAGATTAAAGCTATCTATCCTCCCTCCTTTCACAACCCGGCTTGGAATCGCCTACGGCGGAGTTGTCTTTTATTATATAATGATTAATTATTAAGAATTAGTTTATTTCGATCTCGCATACGGCCACGGCCACTAGTCGCTGCTACTGGTTATGAAAAGAGCAATACAGGTATTGAATTACTTGATTTTATCAAAGTAGACTCTTTGGGAAGAAATTAAATTCGAATAGCATTCAGTGGTCTGTAATGATGATGGCGAGGACGCCAAACCGCGGAATCCACTTTCGACAGACGACGTGACTGTGCTATAAAGTCCTTCAGAGGTACTGCCTTAGGCCACCGCATAAACCGATCAATGGCCGTGAGGCAATACTTGTAGCCGTCCATGTCTCGCAAAGGGCATACAATATGAAGGTGTTGTTGACTTAGGGAAAATACCTTTTCTCTTTCCTAGTATGCCTAATGGTCTTACACTTTTGGCATGCGATCCACTCTCAAGCCTAAAAATTCACACCCTTGTTCATGGACGGCGAGAAACACCTGGTGGATTGTGCACCATGCGAAATCTTTCCTTACAGAGGGCCCTGGAGATCTCGTAGCAGAGAAAGAAAGGTTTACCGAAAATAGGGAGCCCCTTATACTTGTATTTGGAGTCAGACAGCAGGCTCTGAAGAACTGCGTTATCCTTCTAGGCCACAGCGTTTGCCGTAAAATCGACTGCAGCTAGGATATTGATCTCGGTGATCCGCGGCAAAGTGTCAGCGACTAAGTTATTTTTACTGGGCATATGTTAATAGATAGATATAAACTGGCTAATGTAAGCTAAGTGCCGAAATTGGCAAGGAGAGGCTTTTTCGAACTCCTGGCTTAAGACAAAAGTTAGAGGCGTATAGTCCGCCTGCTTTCAAGAGCAAACCCGAAGTACTTGATGTTCAGATATGCGGCTAGCATGGTTAAAGGCAGAACCATTTTACAAATTAACATGCACCGAAGTGCAACCACTCACCAGTTGCTAGTACAGTTCACTGCGGAAGTAAATGCTGATCTACTGCTAATTAACCAGCAATACCGAAACAAGGACCCGTCTTCATGGCTGCTCGACTTATCAGGCACCGCTGCCCTCTGCGTTCGGGACGACGTTCAACTTCGTGCTCTTGCCAAAGGCCGAAGAAACGGGTTTGTCTGGATCCGATGTTTAGGGATAACGTTTTTTAGCGTTTACCTGACGCCGAACGAGGAGGCATGTGCCATAAACACATAGTATAGATCAGCAAAAACGAGACTACGCAGCGCTATAAATAAAAGCAAAGCTCGCGGCTGGCAAAACCTGGTCAACGAGGTGAATGAGGACCCGTGGGAACTTGGTTATAAGCCAGACTCGCGCTGATCAGCAAGGGTAAAGGAGACCCGGAGCTCGCGTCTGCACACCGACCGCCGTGTATGCTTGACACGACCGGGAAAGTGCCCGAGAAGCTCATCAGGAGTAGACTCGTTGAAGCCATCCGCGCTACCGGGGACTTATCCCCAAAGCAGTTCGGGTTCAGAACACGGAGATCTACAGTAGATGCTATTACGGAGATCGTAGATGCAGTTCATCGAGCCGAGGCACACAGCTGCCGATCTCGACGTTTAGTGCTCATTATAACGCTTGATGTCAGAAATGCCTTCAATTCCGTAAGATGGAAAGATATGCTAAGCAGATTAGAAAACTCATTCCACGTGCAAACTATCTCTTGCAGATATTAAGGGATTACCTGAAAGACCGCTGCTTGCTCTACGAGATGCGAGAGTGCCAAAGGAGGATGGAAATCATATCGGAAGTAATACAGGGATCCATCCTAGGGCCGCGCCTCTGGAACGCTTCCTATGATAGTCTGCTGAGACTCGATATGCCCGAAAAGTCATGCCTGGTCGGTTATGCAGATAACGTTGCGGCACTTGTTGCCGGACGCACTGTCGAACAGGCGCAAAGCAGACATGATGCGACGGGTAAGCAGATGAATAACTGCTCACGGTTTCAGCCTTGCGTTGCAAAAAACCGAAGTAGTCATCTTCACTAGAAGGAAAATCCCAACCCTGCGTCCCATATCGATAGGCGAGTTAACTATAGAGTCAAAACCAGCGGTTAAATACCTTGGTTTAATGCTCGACTCGAAGATGAGCTTCTTCGAGCAAATCAAAGCAGCGGCGGACAGGGCTGCAGCCGGAGTCGTGCCTTGAGTCGGCTAATCGTGAATGTTGGGGGTCCTATATATACTAGGAAAAGTCTTCCTATGGGAGCAACGCAATCGGTTCTGTTCTGCTCTATGGCGCGGAGGTATGGGCTGATGCCCTTGACAAGGAGGTGCATCGTAGGCGCATTGCTCAAGTGCAGAGGCGGCGAGCTTTGCGAGGGGCGTCTGCTTACCGCACTGTCTCTGAACCGGCTGTGATGATTATCGCGGGAGTGATCCCGTGGTTAAACCGAACGCACGGTGAAATTGATTACTTCCTTACCCAACTTCTAAGCGGGCATGGAGGTTTTCAGGCTTACCTGCACAGGATTGAGAAGGCGCGATCTACTGATTTTGTGTTCTGCAATGGAGTGGCGGACGACGCTGAACACACCTTTTTCTCTTGCGAGAGGTGGGACGGCTTTCATCAGCAGCTTTATGCAGACACAGGGTAACTCTCTCCAGGCAATATTAGCAGAGAGATTCTGAAGAGCGCTGGCAGTTGGAATCGTATTACGCATTATGTTCGGGCTTTTCTTATTGCCAAGAAGATTGAACTCGACCGGCGAAGGGATCGGACGGTAAGGGGTTCTCTGAACTGATAACTCCCTTCTTTCCTTCCCCTCCCGTTGGTGAAAGGAATTCCCTGACCTGAAGGCTCCCCACTTTGCAAAATTAAGCAAACCACTAACTGAATGTTTAAAAAAAGGCCGACACATTTATCTAAACGATCCTTACTTAAAAGCGTTCAACCCTCGTAAAGACATTCTCATGAACCCCTGTCCAACACCCAGACTTCAGAAAAACCTTTCATCCTTACGACACACGCGGATAACTTCGCAATTGGTGCTATATTATCACAGAGCCCGATCGGCAGTGATAAACCAATTTGTTACGCTAATAGGACATTGACCGATTCCGAGATCAGTTATTCTACAATTGAAAAGGAGTTCTTGGTCATCTTCTGGGCCACCAAATATTTCCGGCCATATCTTTTCGGCAGAAGGTTTAAAATCGTGAAAGACCACAACCCGCTCACGTGAATAATTAACTTAAAAGATCCAAATTCGAGATTAATACGTTGGAGGCTTAAATTGGAGGAATACAAAAACGGCAGTTAGAACAGTAATACGGACGAACCAAGCCGCATAAAAGTCTCAAAAGAAAGTCACAACGGAATTAAAACCGAAATTAACGCCAATTACATAGCTGGGACATCCTTACAGAGTACTAGAGATACCACTACGCATTCAGCTGAGGAAAATCTTAGCACAGATATTCCAGTATCTGAATGTCCCCTAAACGAATTTGGTCTTCAACTAGTACTTAAGAAAACTGATAGAAAACCTCAATCGACCATGGAAATGCCATTCAGAAACAGACAGGGACGAATAATTCGAATGCAGGAATAGGGAAGAAAGAGTTCTTATTGAAGATTAAGTTTAAGAAATTTATCCCTCCTAACAGGCTAACTGCTGTCTATAGCACAGACAAAATTTTCAGATTTGTGCAGGACATTTACACCAATCACTTCTAGCAATCTAAAAATTTCAAAATTGTAATATGTACAGAAATCCCAAAAGATATAACTAAAAACGATGAAGGATGCTCTGATAAATGACTACCATCTAAAAAGCAACCATCGAGGTATAAACGAGACCCTTGCTCATCTTAGAGAATATTACTTTCCATTCATGAAGAACAAAATTACCCAAATTATTAACAATTGTGAAAAATGCCAGTGTCTCGATAAAAATCCTAAGAAACCAAAGAATCAGCTTGAAATAATAAAAAACTTGTTGTTTCTTTTTCGTTGGTGTAGATATTTATTCTTCCAAATACCGATATTTCGGGAACCACTTGTTCCCTTCATCAGTGCGAACAAGACAAGAAAAAGAAAAGTTTTTTATTATTTCAAATAATTAATCGTTGGAAACACCGCACACCGCACAACAAAAGACAGTAACTGATTATCTGAAATACATGAACGAATATGAATTACTTCCAGTATATAAACCCAATTAATATTAATATTGATCTGCTTAATGACCACTTAACCGAAATCTCCGGAGCAATAGTTTTAGCAAAATTGAAAATGATACCCAGCCCACAGGACCTAAGGTGTTATATCGTTTACTTAGAAGTCAGGGCATACATATTATATCTGTAGAACATATATATGAGTTACTAAGTCTACAAGCCTATTCAAACAACTCGAATATATTTTTTAATATAAAAATTCCCATCCATCCCATGAAACATATTCCCCATTTCACATTACACCCTTACCTATCAATGAAACAAAAACAATCCCAACCCTACGTCCTGCTTGGCCAAGAACACATCCAGGAAGTCGATGCAAAATGCGATAACATTGAAGGAACATTTTACTGCTTGCAAACGATTGACAGGAAAGAAGTCTCTAACTCAAAATGTGTAGCCAATATTCTGAGACAGAAGCCTGCAGAGTGCGACTTTCAGGATCGAGAAAAGGATATAGAGATCTTTGAAGATGAACCAGATCATCTACTGTTGATAAACACTCCCGAGAAAATGATCAGCACTACCTGCGGGCCAAAGGAATTTCAGGTGAAAGGAACCCTGTTAGGAGGTCGCTTCGAGGACTGCAGAATAACAATAAACAGGATTACTTACAACGCCCAAATACAAACCTTCTGGGACGAAATTAAAATATATCCGACAACGCTCAACAAAATAAATTTCTCATTGCCTACCAACAATATCATTCTACTTAAAAGCTTGGTAAATTACCAATTCACCCAGGCGCACCCTACGAAGGACTTGTTGTCAAGTCATGGATGGCCACTGGATTCAAGGACTTTCACATAACGATCACTGCAACCAGCCGCTTCATCCCCGTTGCCATCCTTATCTGTTACGTTCCATAGAGAATCAACACCAAGCATAAAAACCAACAACACACGCTACCTGTCGTCGCTCCAGCCAATAAACCTGTAAGGACACAGTTCCTTTGACCTCCACTATATACTAAGGGGGGAGGAGTTACGGCATCATCCGCCTAACATTCACAACGCATACTACAGGAAGACACATGCCCGACATATCAACTTTCAATCTATAGAATTTCTATTTTCTGTAAATCTAAATTTGCTTACACATAGTACTCGCCTTATAATTTGCTTAGCTAGTACATATTAAGGGGGTCATCCCGTGTGTCGGATTCGCGGAATTGATTTTTTGTCTAACATCAATTGTATCTAGATATAGTGAAGAAAATATATGAGCGAAGTGAGTTTGATATTCGGAGTCGTTTGGAAATTATAGTGTTAAACACGTGACAAGTCACATGCCAGATTTATGTCGATCGCCGTAATAAAGCACGTATTTATATATCCTGAATGACTTCGCTAAAAGGACAAGAATCGAAGCCAAGGCTGTCCATGTGTTTCTTGCAACAAACCTCAGGTTTATGGACTAAGTATAGCAGATTAATGGTTAGTTAACATTTTATGGCTAAAAATCATCTTCCTACTTTTTAAATGCGTTTCTCTCGAAACTGCGTTTTGGAAAATCTGCTGCCACCATAGCCCAAAATCTATGCCACGAAATTCTTTGAAATTTTTACGAATTATTCCGAACATAGTTCTAAGATCTGCAAACTAGGATAATTGCAATTCATTCAGTAGTTGCTTTTTTTAAGGTTTTGTGTGAAACAAAAACCTTATTAGGATCGATTCGATGTCTGTCTGTCTGTCTGTCCGTCTTTTTTTTTTTATGGATGGAGGTGGAAATCTTAGAAAGACATTGCCGCGCCAGGTTGCAGCAGCGTGTGGGATTCTCACCCACTAAAACCACCCCCACTTTCTCTTTTTTCCTTCCCCGCGGGACCGCCACAAAGCATTACTTCGCGGGGTGGACTGCGCTTTACGCGACCACGCCTTCCGTTCTTCGCGTCCTCCTTGCGCGCTCCGCTCTTCCCAGTTCCTCTTGTATTCGTTTGATGGCGGTGTTCACCGCACACCAGTTTCCCTCCGATTTCAACATTTCCCCGACGATGTTCTGCGGGCTTAGAGTGGTTTTCAGGGAGTCTTCCAGACTCCTCGTTTCTGAGAGAAATCGTGGACAGTGGAACATAACATGCTCCGGGTCCTCAGGTGTGCAACCACATTCAGGACACAAGAGAGAATCATCCAGCCTGAATTGGTGCAGGTACTTCCTGTAACCGCCATGTCCTGACAGGAATTGCATCAGATGGTAGTTAATCTCACCGTGCCGTCGCTGGATCCACTCTTCAATACGGGGAATCAAAGTGTGGGTCCAGCGACCCCTCTGCGAGTCATCCCACCGTTTCTGCCACTTCTCCAGCGACTCTCGCCTTGCCGCCTTTCGGCATTCTGCATCCTTTTCAAGAGGATTCATTTTCCTTGTCTCGTACAGGCAGCGTGTCTCACTTGCCAGAACGTCTATCGGGATCATTCCTGCAATAACACACGCTACCTCGCCTGATATTGTTCTGAAGGCGCTGCACACACTTAGCGCCACTAAGCGGTAAGTCATATTCACTCTCCTACGATTACTCTCACACGCTAATGCTTTTTCCCAAACTGGTGCCGCGTATAATAGTGTGGAGCGAACCACTCCGGCTACAAGTAATCTGCGACTGTACCTTGGACCTCCAATGTTAGGCATCAACCGCGCTAATGATACGCTGGTATTTACCGCTTTCTCACAGGCATAGTCCAGATGTCTCTTGAAATTGATTTTAGCGTCAATCATCACCCCTAGGTATTTGAGAACCGGCTTCGAAGTGATTACGTGACCACCAACGCGAATATTAATCGTATTCCTCTTCCTACGATTGGTAATCAAGACCGCCTCCGTCTTTTGTTCGGCAAGGTCAAGCTGAACCATCTCCAGCCACGCTTTTATGGCGCTAATGGTTTCGTTAGCGTACATTTCAACGCTTTCAGGTTCTTTCGCGACGACAACCACAGCTAGATCATCTGCGAAACCAATTATCGTGGCCTCCTTTGGCACGGGAAGGACAAGGACCCCATTGTGCATGACGTTCCACAGGAGAGGACCCAACACTGAGCCCTGTGGTACTCCTGCGGTGACGGTGTACTGCTTGGATCCCTCATCCGTGTCGTACCACAGTGTCCTCTCCGAAAGGTAACTGTTGAGGAGCTTAGTCAAGTAACTAGGGACACCCGTTTTAGCCAGTGAACTTTTTATCCACTCCCAGCTTGCGGAATTGAACGCATTTTTGATGTCCAACGTCACTACGGCACAGCATTTTTTAGACGACATCGCGTCTCGAGCCAGCTTCAAAACAACGTCTATCAATCAACGGCGTTGATCGTTGAGTGGGCTTGACGAAATCCAAATTGTCGCTCCGATAGTCCATCCTTGTATTCGATGATAGGGAGCAGTCTGTTGTAGATGACCCTTTCGAGCATCTTTCCTGCCGTGTCGATAAGGCAAATCGGTCGGTATGATGATGGGTGTCCTGGGTGTTTATTCGGCTTCGGGAGCAAAACTAGTTTTTGCCTCTTCCACCGGTCGGGGAAAACTCCTTCTATCATGCATGTTTCAAACACGCTGATAAACCAGTCGGGTCTGGTCTTAACAGCGAGTTTAAGGGCTCTATTGGGAACAGCATCCAGACCAGGTGCTTTGTTATCATCAATTCTCCGGCAAATTTTCGTATGTTCCTCCTCAGTTACCGCAGGTATGGTGTAGACGTCGAGTGCTCGCTTGTGTTGTTTGCGCTCCCTTTTATCCGGGGGGAAGAGCGCCGTCACGATATCGAGCAGAAGATGCGGGCAGGTCAATTGTGGTGTTCGCCCTCTCATCTTCTTCATAACTATCCTGTACGCTGTTCCCCAGGGGCTTTGGTCTGCCTCTGTGCAAAGCTCCTTGAAGCATTCTCGCTTGCTGGTCCGTATAGCCTGCTTAAGCTTACCTCGAAAGTTCACATATGCTAGCCGTTTCTCGTCGAAGTCTGGTCTTGCTCTAGATCGTTGGCAGATCCTTCTAGCACGAAAACATGCATCCCGTAACACCGCGATCTCTTCATTCCACCAATAGTTTGAGCGCCTTTTTGCGAGAACTCGTCGCCTCGGCATAGCAGCGTCGCATGCTCTTGTTATGCGTCCCATCATTTGCTCTACCTTTTCCGTAGCCGCACCACCGGGACTTTGGCCTCCCAATAGCATCTCTATGAATGCATCCTCCTCAAGCCCTTTCACGGACCAGCCCCGGTTTCCAGGCTCACGGGAACACGTATCGACGCATGGCCCATATTCGATCTGGAGGAAAATCGCCTGGTGGTCGCTGAGAGTATAATGCTCACTGACAAACCATGTCATTCTCCTCGCCAATGTGGTACTCACATATGTCAGATCGACTATTGAACCCGAGCCTGTCCCACGAAAAGTGGAAACGTTTCCCGTGTTGGCAAGCACCAAATCTAGCTCCGCGAAAGTCTCGAGCAGGATACGGCCCCTGGCGTTCGTAGTGCGACTGCCCCAATCAACGAATTCTGTTATCGTCGCGCTTGGTGGAGCATAGCAACTATATATATAGATACCAGCTATTTTTGCCCTGACGAATCCAACTTCTGGAAACTCCATCACTTCTTGAATGGCCTGATTTCCACACGCCCATATTGCCGCCTTGCCAGTTTCATCTGCAGTCCAGGCACCGCTCTTATTGTTGCGATAGGGCTCGCTGATTATGGCAGCTTCGATTCCCTTCTCATAGATGGTCTGCGAGAGAAGGTCTTGCGCTGCCTCGCAGTGGTTGAGGTTGATTTGTATCAACCTAATTTTTTTATTGCATTCAAGGCTCGCCTAAACACTGGGCATCTGCTGCTGCCTGCAACGTGCCGACAGTCGACGCCCTTTTTTCCCTTGCAGAGCATGCATTCAGGCTCAGCCTTGCATTCCCTGAACATATGGCCTTCTCCCCCACATTTTCTGCAACATTTTGACCTGTCACAGTCACCGGTGCATTTTGCCGCTATGTGGCCGAATTCCAGGCATCTAAAGCAGCGCTTAAGGGATATCTGCTCCCTGAGTCGGCAAACGACCCAACCTATTTTTACTTTCCCAGCCGCCAGCAGTTTGAATGCTGCTTCAGTTGGTAAGCTTATGGTTGCCGTTTGCGTGCCTCCGTACGCCTTCCTCAGTCCCCTGATTGCGGAATCTTGCAAGCCAAGTGGTCCGAACTGCTTTTCTAAGGCGTCACGGATATCCTCCTTGGTCGTGATTTCGTCAATGTCCTTACATTCTATGACAAGCTCCTGCTTTCTGGCCCGTACTTGAGCTTCTTCTCCTAAGGACTTCTCCACCTTGCCGAGGAAATTTTCCACCGTTTTGCCCGGAGACTTCTTCAGCTCCAGCATCAAGTCTCCTTTCTGGGAGCGTCTGATTCGGCTGACGTTTTCTCCAAGGTCCATCAGCTCAGGATCGGATTTGACCTTCCTAAGGATATCGGATATCGGAAGTCATATCCCCTTTTTTGGAGATGATGATTAATTCGGGCCGTAATCTTCTTTTCTGCGTCGTATTTTTCCTTCCGCCAACCTTGGTCCATGCTTCCTTGGTCCCTTTTGAAGGCTTTGCCTCCCTTGGGTCAATTGGAGCCGGAGCCGCAGTTTCCACGATGTTGGTAACTTTGTTTCCCTTGCCTTTTGCCGGTGAGAGGCCTTTTTGCCTTTTCGCGTCCTGTGAGGATCCGAAAGAATCGTTCGCGCAATCTCTACTCCTCTTTTCAAGTTTACCGCCTTTTGGATTTTGAGGGGGTGTCACTTGTGTTGCCTGGGTGACGCTTGATTTCTCCGAGGCGTTTTTTTCTTCCTTGGCACCATTGTATAGTACCCGAATGGTACGGACCATGTTTTTGATGGCCTGGTGCACGTTGTGTTTGTCCTTAATAAATTCAGACAATTCTACTATTTTACCTCCGAGTAGGGCAAACGATGATTCTTCCGGACTCTGACATAGCTCCTCCGCTTGGTTTTCACATTGGGCGCTTACGTACTTATTAGCCTTCCGAGAGCTTCCCTGATTTCCTTCCTTCATCAAGGTTGATTTCGGAGGAGATCGCACTATCGTCGAGCTTCTCTTAAATGAATCAACCACTAAGTCCTGCGACATGTTTCGACCAGGTGTAGTTACCCCGCTATGGGCTAATAACTAACCAGTTTGTGCCCCACCTTTTCTTGGGTTTTGAACAGGCGTTCTCGGGAGTGATGTACTCCTTTTAAATGCCTCTTTCTCCAGGCTACTTGTAGTATTTGATGCAACGGTGGCCAAGTAATCCACCACCGAGGCACTGCAGTCGAGGGATATCGACGGCCGGGAGCCTGCTTGCCCACTCCCAAAAGCCGCCGGTACTGGGTTTCCGAAGCCCTGCACCGTAACTTTATTCTCCTTCTGTTCCTCCATGTTTGGTTTTATTTCTGGGTATCCTTCCCATAGCCAATTTTTATCCACGGGCAGGCGTTTACTTCCCACCTACCCGGCCTGCGCATAAGCATGCCCATACACGCACACCTCCAAATGCGTATATGTACATATTCCTACGCATCCGCCGAGCATTCCCTTATCCGCACGAAGGGACGCGCCTGATGTGAGATTTGGCAACTCCGCACAGGTCTGTCTGTCCGTCTGTCTGTCTGTCTGTCACAGCCGATTTATTCGGAAACGGCTAGACCGATCGTCACGAAAATTGGTAGGAGTATGTGATCTGCCGTTCCCTTTACATGCAGCCACTGACGCCATTTTGTGTTAAGTTTAAGGGGGGGCTCCCCGTACATGTGAAAGGAGGGTGCAAAATCTTTTTTCACAGAATGTAGCCATGTGGGGTATCAAATGAAAGGTCTCAATTAGTACTTTTCGAAACTGGTTCAGTATTTAATACTGGGTGAAACGTAGGGGAGTGAGGGCTCAAAATATGACCATCAAAAAGTGTAACAGGTCTCGTTCTCAGAACCTATCCAACCGAAAAATCTGAAAAAAATCGCAGTAGTGCATCTCTACGAAATCTAGGCCTCAAAATATATCCGGTTCCAATATCTGTACAAATAAAGTTAATAATAGTATATTTCCACATTTTAGAAATTTACCCGGCACCCCCCTTATGTTCACCCCAGAAGTACAAAATTTGGCATGCACAATTTGGTGAAGTTTGAAGAAAATCAAATTATTATTAACAAAGTTATAAGGGGTAAAACTTTACAATTTTTTGTCAATTTCGTGCACTCTACAACCTGTATGACGTCATCATCACATATCAATCGTCATTACCACAACGTAGTAAGTTCGTATGAGTTGGGTGGAAAAGAATTATTTTGTTTTAGTTTTTTAATCCTTTGTATATGAATATCAATTATTCCAACGGGACATGTGTGTATGTAGGTATATAGTATATGCGTGCTAATGGACTTTGCGGGTAGTGCCTAATTCAGATAGATATAAGAAGTAAATCGGAAATATGGGTACGATCAATCTATATACGTGCCTATATGTGTACATTATTCGAAAATAGGCAGTTTGTTTGTTTAGGGTGAACGTAACATCTACGGCTGTAATATGTACGTATGTCTCGTAGTTTTGTAGCTGTATACGGATAGAAAAATGTGAATTGAAATTTCTTAGATAAGATGAACACAAAACCTTTATGCCCGAAGCGCGAGCTTCCGGTATTCCGACTTGTTTATTCATTGAAAAAACACCAAAATTCACAAAAAAAATTTTAACAAATCACCAAAAATTTAACTTTTAATATTTTTTAATAATCCTAGTTTGGGGACTGTAGTTAAGTCTGTACGTTAAAATGCCGTTTACTTTTTTTCTTTAAGATAATTCCAGAGCCCTCTAGTGTGGCAGCAGAAAAACACTTTTTTTTGGAGATGGGTGTATAAATTGCTCTGTATTTCAATAACGAACTATGCGACCGAACTGGAAAAATTACTATGAACACTCACACTTATTAATAAATCTATGGCGTATTTGCACCTTTATCCAATTCTTCATACAAAATTTTTAAAAAAAGCCAAAAAACGACCTTCCCACGGGATGACCCGCTTAATTGTCCCAGACTGTAACTTTATTCCAAAACATCACCATCATCATCATTATCATCATCATCATGATCATCAACGGCGCAACAACCGGTGTCCGGTTTAGGCCTGCCTTAATAAGGTACTCCAGACATCCCGGTTTTGCGCCGAGGTCCACCAATTCGATATCCCTAAAAGCTGCCTGGCGTCCTGACCTACGCCATGGCTCCATCTTAGGCAGGGTCTGCCTCGTCTTCGTTTTCTAACATAGATATTGCCCCTATAGACTTTCTAGGTGGGATCATCCTCATCCATACGGATTAAGTGACCCGCCCACCGTAACCTATTAAGCCGGATTTTATCCACAACCTGACGGTCATGGTATCGCTCATAGATTTCGTCGTTACGTAGGCTACGAAAACGTCCATCCTCATGTAGGGGGCCAAAAATTTTTCGGAGGATTCTTCTCTCGAACGCGGCCAAGAGTTCGCAATTTTTCTTGCTAACAACCCAAGTCTCCGAGAAATACATGAGGACTGGCAAGATCATTGTCTTGTACAGTAAGAATTTTGACCCTATGGTGAGACGTTTCGAGTGAAACAGTTTTTGTAAGCTGAAATAGGCTCTGCTGACTGACAGCAACCGTGCGCGGATTTCATCATCGTAGCTGTTATCGGTTGTGATTTTCGACCCTAGATAGGAGAAATTATCAACGGTCTCAAAGTTGTATTCTCCTATCTTTATTCTTTCTGTTTGACCAGTGCGGTTTGATGTTGTTGGTTGGTTGGTTTTCGGTGCTGACGTTGCCACCATATACTTTGTCTTGCCTTCATTGATATGCAGCCCAAGATCTCGCGGCGCCTGCTCGATCTGGATGAAGGCAGTTTGTACCTCTCGGGTGGTTCTTCCCATGATGTCGATATCGTCAGCATAGGCCAGCAGTTGGGTGGACTTAAAGAGGATCGTACCTCTTGCATTTACCTCAACATCACGGATCACTTTCTCGAGGGCCAGGTTAAAGAGGACGCATGAAAGGGCATCCTCTTGTCGTAGACCGTTGTTTATGTCGAATGGTCTTGAGAGTGATCCTGCTGCTTTTATCTGGCCTCGCACATTGGTCAAAGTCAGTCTAGTTGGTCTTATCAATTTCGTCGGGATACCGAATTCTCTCATGGCCGTGTACAGTTTTACTCTGGCTGTGATATCATAGGCGGCTTTAAAGTCGATGGAGAGATGGTGCAACTGTTGTCCATATTCCAACAGTTTTTCCATTGCTTGCCGGAGAGAGAAAATCTGATCTGGTGCTAATTTGCCTGCGGTGAAACCTCTTTGGTATGGGCCAATGATGTTCTGGGCGTATGGGGCTATCCTGCCTAGCAAGATAGTGGAGAATATCTTATAGACGGTACTCAGCAACGTGAAACCTCTATAATTGCTGTACTGTGTAATATTTCCCTTTTTATGTATTAGGCAGGTAATGCCTCGTTGCCAATCGTCAGGCATTGATTCGCTGTCCCATACCTTGAGCACAAGTTGATGAACCACTTGATGTAACTGGTCGCCTCCATATTTAACTAATTCGGCTGTAATTCCATCGGCTCCAGGCGGCTTATGATTTTTAAGCCGATGAATTGCACGAACTGTTTCTCCTATACTTGGTGATGGCAGTGTTTGTCCGTCGTCTTCAGTTGGCAGGACCTCCAACTCGCCGATGTTCTGGTTGTTCAGTAGCTCATCAAAGTATTCAACCCATCGCTCCAATATGCCCATTCTGTCGGAAATCAGATTTCCCTCTTTTTCTCGGCAGGATGAGCATCGTGGTGTATAAGGCTTCATCCTGCTGACTTGTTAGTAAAACTTCCGCGCCTGGTGCGGTTGCTCTCTGTAGTTTTCGAGTTCACAGACTTGTTGGTTCTCCCAGGCTTCCTTTTTCCGTCTGTGAAGTCGCTACTCCGCTCGCCGGAGTTCGTAATAAATCATCGCGTGTGACCGCGTCCTTTGAGAATGCAGCATTACTCGGTATGCAGCATTCTTCCGTTCCGTTGCTACATGACATGACTGTACCCGGTGAAAAACCTTTTTACATCCCCTCTTTATATGTATAGGGAGCCCTTTAAACTCTACCCACAGTTATGGGTGGGATTTCATTATTCCCATATGTTTTGATGCGTGTAACAGACAGACAGACGGCGAATCGATTTTATAAAGGTTTTATTTATCAACGCCAGCCCCTTATGATAGTGTTAAAATTTATTGGGCATTCTTTTTTTATGGCTTTATATAAAACAAAACCTTATTAAAATCGGTTTACTGTTTGTCTGTATGTCTGCCTCTCACACACATTTGTCTCAAAAACAGTTGGAGAAGTTCATTCTAGGACTATTATTAACAAAGTTATTGTAAGGCGCTTCAGTGTAAATTCCAAGACTTTGAATGTAGTGTAGGGGGTGCTGCGAGAAAACATATTCTCCGTCTCTTGCACCTGTTACTGGAATTTGGTTTTCCTCAATAAAATGGAAACACAAAAACTGCTTCAATTCGACTTTTATTATTTTGTAAATTTTGTATGACAAATTTTACTTCTCAGCTAACACAACTGAGCATTTATTCACCATCGCGAGAAACCGGCAGTTAAGCTTACTTAGGCCTTGAGAATTATATGTTCTTTGGTGCATTTCAGGATTATTTTAGCTATTATATTGGCGACGGCAATGGCCATTCAAGTATCCCTCTAATTATCAGATTCAAAACAGATGCCCGGCAATTCCAAATACGTACCTAAAACACACTATATATGCGTATTTTATAAGCGGAAATTGGTAATATGTGTGTGAGACGCGAAGTACAACCCAGATGGAAATATTTGTCTGATTCAGGCACAGACATCTGTCTGTCTATTGTCTGAGGCAGACACATACATTTGCCTGCCTGATGACTAAGACAGACGCAGACATTTGTTTACAGATTTTTGTCTGAAACAACTGTTTCATATAAACATTTACCTGAGACAGGCATTTGTCTGCCTGATGTCTGAAATGACAACAGACGTTTGTTTTTCTATTTGCAATTTGCACGAAACCATAACTTCTGCAAACAAGCAAAAAAGGCCAAGCTAATTTATTAATTTAATTTAATTAAATAATTAATGACGATTTCATAAGTTTGCTTGTATATGATTACGGTGATTATGATTGTACGATTACATGATTACATTATGGCAATCGTAATCGCCTGTGATTGCCATATGATCAAAATTGCGTACTCGCATAATCATGCCCACGATTGTAATCGTAGTCGTAACCGTAATCATAAACATAATTACTATTTGGCCCAACTGTGCCTGTCGCATTGTACATACTACTTAAGGTCTTTAAACGATTCTTGACCAGAAGTTGCGCGTTCTACATTATTCTGTAATTAATTGATTAGTTGATCTGTGCCTGTTTCTTATCATGATTTTTTTCAGATTTGGATAGTTTCTGACAGTAGGTCCTTGATATAGATATGTAGATACGTACTCCATACCTATAGGCGGAATGTGTCATATATACCTCTAAAAACTAAAATTAGTAACCAAAATATTGATCTTCTTCTGAAAGCGAAGCATTCACTGTTGTAATAGCTTCATATATGTGGTTACATGTGACATAGCATTAAGCTTGACAAACAAATTTTATTTGTCGATCCATTTGATTTTGAATCGCTTTCATTTACTCTTCACATATCTGAAAATCGAAAACCAAAAAGGTGCCGCGGATTAAACAGATTATCGTATAATGCGGATGGTAATTATTGCTAAAACCATCAGTTGATCCACACCTAAGTACAAACATATTAGGCTTGGCAACTCAATGAAATGATTACTTAATTTTCCGCAATCATTAAAATGTGTACTTTGAAAGAAAATATAGGGACGGTCTGTAACGAATAAACAAGTCGGGAAACCGGAAGCTGGACGCTTCAGGTACGAAAGGTTTTGTGTATTTCTTAGTACGTAGCACGTAATATTTGCATATGTCCACTTTCGGGTGATATTGACATTGATAGTCTTCAATTTTCAAAGAAGCAACAACTTCAACGTATTATAAATTTGTTAGTAATAGTGCGATTTCCATCAAACTTGGTACGATCATGCTCTACGTTATAGCCTACATCACTGCAGAATTTCGTGCCGCTAGAATGAATTTAAGGGGGGTTTCCAGCCAATTACAAAAAATTATAGTAATATACTATTATTAACTTTATTTGAACAGATATCGGTATGAAAGGTATTTCGGAGCCAAGGCACCATATAGTGGCAGCCTCTTGATTTTTTTTCAGATTGTTCCGTTTGGTGGTTTCTGAGAATGGCCCCCTTAAATAAATGATCACTTTCAACCCCCCGCACTCCCCACGTTTCCAAGAAAACTAAGACCGGCTTCGAAAAGTACTAATCGAGACCTTTAATTTGATACCCCACATGACTATATTTGATGAAAAAAAAATTTACACCCCCCTTTTGCATGTATGGGGACCCCCCCTTAAATTAAACGTAAAAGGATGTAACTCACTGTATGTGTGAGCGTTCACAGTTCCCACCTTTCTACCAAATTTGATGTCAATCGCTATAACCGTCTCCGAGAAAAATGCGTGTGACGGACAGACAGACAGACAGACAGACAGACAGACGGACAGACAGACAGACGGACAGACAGACAGACAGACAGACAGACGGTAAACCGATTTTAATAAGGTTTTGTGTTTACACAAAACCTTAAAAATGACAAGATGGTTTTAAGGTTTTGTGTGAAACAAAACCTTATTAAAATCGCCTGTCTGTCAGTCTGGCACACCCGATTTACTCAGAAACGGCTGAACCGATTGTCTCGAAATTCGGTCTGTGTGCAGCGAGTTCCGCGATTTTGGGTTAAATTTGAAGGGGGGCTCCCCATACATACGAAAGGTGTGTGTAATTTTTTTCAGAGAATATGGTCATGTGAGGTATCAAACGAAAAGGCACGAATAGTACTTTCCGAAACTGCTCATATTGGGTAAAACGTAGGGAAGATAGGGTTACAAATGTGTGTCCAAAAAAGTGAAACAGATCTCGTTATCCGAACCTATCCAACCGAAAAATCTGAAACAAATCACAGTGATGCATCATATATGAAATCAAATACATCCTGTCCCGATATCTGCACAAATAAAGTTAATAATAGTATATTATCATGTTTTAAATTTGCTTTAATTTATATTTAATTATTTAATTTATATTTATTATTTAATTTATATTATTAGTGTTCGGATAGCTGAGTGGTTAGAGCACAAGGCTATCGTACGGAAGGTCGCGGTTCAAATCTCACTGGTGGCAGTGGAATTTGTATCGTGATTTGACGTCGGATAGCAGTCGACTCAGCTGTGAATGAGTACCTGAGTCAAATCAGGGTAATAATCTCAGGCGAGCGCAATGCTGACCACATTGCCTCCTACAGTATACTTTAGTGTACCGTTTCGGTCTTGAATGAAGTGCTCTAACGTACTTCCAAGCCCTGATCCAATATGGATTGTTGCGCCAACGATTATTATTTCCAAGTTATCACAATCTTGGCAGATGCCGGATTTTACCTAATACACTCCTACCTACTTAAAAACTAAAGGGGCGCTGGTGGTGGCCGGTGGTAGGTCAATGGGAGAATCCATCGAGTACTCCCAGAATGGTGTACTTCTGTATGGTTTGAACCAGACTGTGCGAAAGTCCCAGGACATCGAGGGAAGCCGTGAGGGATTTAGATACAATACCTGTGGCTGACAATATTATGGGAACTACAACCACCCACTCGAGACGCCAAATTTCTTTGATTTCCCGAGCCAATGGGTCATAGTACACCTTCTTCTCCACGTATTTCCATTCAATGTTGCTATTATAGGGGATAGCAACATCAATACTATACGCGGAACGACCCGTCTTGTCAACTAACAGTACGTCAGGCTTGTTGTGTAGAGTATGACGATCAGTCAGAACTTGCCGGTCCCAATACATGCTGTAAGCAGGACTATCAAGTACTGCTTCCGGCTCATATCCGTAAACCCGACATGCTCACGTGATCAGCCCATGCTTGTATGCAAGGTTTTGATGGATAACCTTACATACAGCATTATGCCTGGTGATGTATTGCACCGGTGCCATAACAGTACAGCCAGAAATGAGATGGTCCAACGTCTCTAACGCCGAACCACACATTCTGCACTGGTCATTCTCCACCCGTTCTTTCATGATGAGCTTTTTATAAGCTCGGGTGGCGACCACGCCATCCTGAATGGCACACATGAACCCCTCCGTCTCAGCAAAGAGCTCCCCAGCACACAGTCATCTGTTCGACAAATGGCTGCCAAGGACAATTCATGTGTTTACCGTGCATTGCCTTCGACTTCCATTCATCGATCCGCTCTTGGTCCGACTTCACCCCACTCAAAGGATTGAAAGATCGATTCTTCAAGTTAAGTGGAGTCAGTCCACAGTCTGCCTTACAGACAGCCGCATGCAAGGGATTCGCCTGTTCTTTGCTATAAAAATAAGCACGCAGCGAGTCGACTTGGCGATGATGTTGTGCCACCACCTCAACCACGTCCCTACCTCCGATGTCACGAGGCAGGTTCATCCGCTCCACAGCAGACTCTGGATGATGTATTCGGAATTTGGACATAGTTCTCCGTATCCGCCGTTAGACGTTTTCCAGATCGGTCTTCGTCCACGGCAATATTTCAGTGCCATACAAAACCTAAAGGGACTCAACGAAGATGCCCCTCCGTATACGGATGGGCTCTGAGGTATTAGCACCCTTATATGTACGCACCGATAAGGTGGTATGCCACCCTTCCATGACTGTCGCCAAAAACTTTATTAGTTTCGGATCAATGCGATACAGATGTAGGATGTCGATTAGACAGGTATGCGGAACGCTATCAAAAGCCTTGGCATAATCGATATAGCAACTAAAAAGGTTTCTTTGGCCTCTAGCTGCTTGTCCTACAATTACCGAGTCGATAATGAGTTGCTCTTTGCAACCCCTTGATCCAACCCGGCAGCCCTTCTGCTCCTCGGACAGAATGTTGTTGGTCTCGAGGTGCGCATTGATCCTTCCACTAATAATGGACGTGATGAATTTGTAGAGTGTTGGTAAGCAAGTGATCGGTCTTGTGTCTGCGAGGTCCTGCACCGTGTCCTTCTTAGGGATAAGGTAGGTAATCCCCTCAGTGAGGAAGGGTGGAAATTCCTCCGGCCGACTCATTACTTCATTTATACTGCGTGCCAACCGACTGTGTATGCTAGTAAATTTCTTATACCAGAAATTCTGCACCCGATCCAGACCTGGGCCCCTCCAGTTCTTCGAGCTGTTTATGGCTCGTCGAACTTCCAGGCGTATTGGCATGGCATGGCATCCACTCAGCATGCTCAGCATGCTGGGCGGGTAACCCCCAATGTCTACCCCAATACTCTTTCGCTTCCGTCACCGAGAACTGTATTGTCTGGACGCTCTGTTGGGATTCGTTGAGAGATCTGAAAAAACTCCGCTGGTTCCTCGCGTTTGTTGCATTCTGGACACGTCTGGAATGACTTTCGCCATACCGTCGTAACCGACCGCATATGGCAGAAAGTTTCCGTTCTAGTGTGCCCAGAATTTCAACTACGGGTGGCTCACGAGGGATGGCATAGTTCCGGTAAACCCTCTGCACTTCATTTCTCACCCGTGTGAGCAGTGCCAGCCGACTGCCAGTGCCGATCTGAATCAGTCTAGCAATGTTCTGCCTTAGTGAGTCCCGCCTACGTTCCAGACGAATTTTCCATGGTGGATCTCTTTGGTCACTCAAACCAATAACACGAAAGCGAATCTTCTGACCGTGCAATCTGATAGCCGCAACTGCACCACAATGCACAAGTGATTGTAGTTGCACCCGCGACATATCAGCACACAGTCGAGATGCAATCTCATCATTGATTTGGGGTAGAATTCCCGGAGTTGCTGGAGATGCATAGAGCCTGGGAGTACCTGGTCTATGCAAAGGATCCATATCCGAGAATTCTATACAAGCTCTTTGAAATTCAACAAGAGGAAAAAGGACAAAAAGAAGCTCCGCCCGGAAATAATAATTATTTCCAAGAAGGGAAATATGTCCTATGCCGACATCCTCCGAAAGGTGAAGTCAGACCCGGAATTGAAGGATTTGGGGGTTAGTGTGAGCCGTATCAGGCGAACACAGAGAGGGGATCTGATGCTGGAGTTAAGTAAATCCGCCGACAAGTCGGCCGATAACTTCCGCGGGAAGGTGGAAAGTGTACTTGGAGAGGAAGCTGAGGTAAGAGCTCGGAAACAGGAGATAGTGGTTGAATGCAAAAACCTAGATGAAGTCATCTCACAGGAGGACATCTGTGCTGCGCTAAAGCAGCAGTTCAACCTTGGCGATATAAACCAGAGTGCCATAAAAAGGATGAAGAAGGCATATGGTGGCACACAGACCGCTATTATTACTTTGCCGGCGGAATCAGCTATTAAGTTAATTACCGCGGGCAAGGTAAGAGTAGGTTGGGTCATGTGCAGGCTCAGGGAGCAAATCTCTCTAAAGAGATGCTTCAGATGCCTCGATTTCGGCCATTTTGCGGCGGCATGCACTAGCCAGCATGATAGGTCGAGGAGTTGCAGGAAGTGTGGGGAAGAGGGCCACCTCATCAAAGATTGCACCGGAGATCCACGGTATATGTTATGTAGTGGGAAAGAGGGCGTGGACAGCCGGCATATTGCGAGAAGCAGCAGATGTCCGGTATATAGGAGGGAGCTGAACCGCACAGGCAAATGAGATTGATACAAATCAATCTCAATCACTGTGAGGCAGCTCAGGACCTGCTCTCGCAAACCATTCGAGAGTCGAATGTCGATGTCGCGGTTATTTGCGAGCCGTACAGGAACTACGGCGGTGCGACTTGGGCGGTGGATGCGTCTGGCAACGCAGCAATCTGGGCGTGCGGAAGACAGGCCATTCAGGAAGTCATGGCCCCCCCAGCAGCCGGTTTTATAAAGACGAAGGTCAACGGTGTCCATATTTACAGCTTCTACGCTCCTCCTAGTGCAAACTTAGCACAATATGAGGAGATGTTAGACAGTCTGGTGTTGGATGCTAGAGACCGCAGCCCTAAAATCATTGCGGGCGATTTTAACGCGTGGGCCCTGGAGTGGGGAAGCCGATCGACGAACACCAGAGGTCAAATTCTGTTGGAGTCATTTGCGGAGCTGGACATCGTGCTGGCCAACGTTGGATGCGTGCCCACCTTTCGAGGAAGAGGGTCGGGTTCGATCGTTGACCTGACATTTGTTAGCACTTCACTGGTGAGGGGGATGGCTTGGCAAGTGAGTGAGCACTACACCCACAGTGACCACCAGGCCATCTTCCTCCACATTGGGAACCGGGGAAGCAGTCAACGACGCTCTGGAGGTGGAAAGGCTAAGGCGGTTGGCTGGTCTATCGGAGCTTTCGACGAGGAGACATTCCTAGCCACATTGGAGGGAGCCCATGATCCGGATGGAACAGCGGTGGAAAGGGTCACACAGCTGTCTCAGCGTGTAACCGAAGCATGCGACGCTACGATGCCACGACGACGTTTGCACCACGGCAAGAGGCCAAACTACTGGTGGAACACGGAGATCGCTGCCTTGAGATCCTCTTGCCTCCGAGCGAGGAGACTTTCCCACAGGACAAGGGGAAGGCCGGAGCACCAGGAGCGTGAGGAGGAATACAGGGATATGCGAAGCAACCTTAAGAAGGTCATTCGGAGAAGCAAGCGGGAATGCTACCAGAAGCTCTGCATGGAGGCTAATACGAATCCGTGGGGTACAGCCTTCCAAGTTGTAATGAAGAAGATCCGCGGGCGAAAATCACCTCAGGTGACATGCCCACGGCTCTTGTTGCAAATAATTGCAACTCTTTTCCCGCAGCAGGAGCAGGACGAAAGAGAACCCCAACTGGCACCTCAGCAGGACGTCTTCTCGATCCCTGATGTTACCGAAGAGGAACTTTGGGAAATCTGCAGGCGTATTGGGGATAGCAAGGCTCCGGGATTGGACGGAATTCCGAACAGGGCTCTGAAGGTGGCGGTCAAGGCCAGACCAAGGTGGTTCGCAAGCACATTCGAATCGTGCATGGCGGAAGGAGTGTTTCCAGCCCAGTGGAAGAGGCAGAAGCTGGTCTTGCTACCGAAGCCTCAAAAACCACCCGGCGTGCCCTCTTCATATCGCCCTATTTGTCTCTTAGACACCATGGGGAAGATGTTGGAAAGGGTGATATACAACAGGCTGCTCCCGTTCATCGAGCTTGCGGGTGGTCTTTCAGAGCGGCAATATGGGTTTCGGCGAGCCCGTTCTACGGTCGATGCAGTAGCAAAGGTCGTGGAATTGGCTCGAAATGCAATGGCCATGGGCAAATGCTGTGCTCTGGTGACGCTGGACGTCAAAAATGCTTTTAACTCAGCCAACTGGGGCTGGATTAAGGGCGCTTTGGCCAAACTGGGTGTTCCTAGCTACTTGGCTCGGCTCATTGAGAGTTACCTTTCGGACAGACTTCTCTGGTACGAGACGGACGACGGGCCGAAGGAGTACATTGTGACAGCAGGTGTGCCTCAAGGTTCTGTATTGGGACCGCTGCTGTGGAACATAATGTACGACAGAGTGCTTGGCCTTCGCGTGCCGGGGGAGACAACGCTGATTGGTTTTGCGGACGACTTGGCGGTAGTTGCAATTGCAAAGCATCCCGAGGACGTGGAGCTTTATGTAAATGAAGCCATTCATACCATCAAGTCATGGTTACGAATGGCCAAGCTGGACCTGGCGGACGAAAAGACGGAGGCGGTCCTCATTACCAACCGTAGGAAGAACAACACGGTTACCATCCGGGTTGGTAATCGTGAGGTCGTCTCAAAATCGGTTGTCAAATACCTGGGGGTGATGATCGATGCCAAGCTGAGTTTCAAGGGACATTTGGATTATGCGCGAGAGAAGGCAGCAAATGCCAGCTGATCCCTTGCAAGGATGATGCCTAACGTGGGAGGGCCGAAGTATAGTCGCAGGCTACTCATCGCGGGAGTGGTGAGGTCGATCCTGCTATACGCGGCCCCTGTCTGGGCGGGAGCGTTGAACCACGCTGTCAACTGTCAACCGGAGGAAGATATGTTCGACATACCGGCCAATTGCGCTAAGGGTGTGCAGCACATTTAGGACGGCGTCGACGGAGGCAGTGTGTGTTATCGCAGGAATGATCCCTATAGATCTTCTAGCGAGCGAGGCACACTGGCTCTACGAAAAACGGAAGGCAAATCCAGCCGAGGTGAATGCGGATTTCCGAAAAGCCATCAGGAGAGAGTTGTGTGGCAAGTGGCAACAACGATGGGATGACTCCGACAAGGGCAGGTGGAGCCACACATTGATACCGTGCATCGAGAAATGGGTCAACCGAAAGCACGGAGAATTGAATTACCACCTGACACAGTTCCTTACGGGACACGGTGGCTATAGGAAGTACTTGCATCGCTTCGAGTTGGACGAGTCTCCCAACTGTCCTGAATGCGGTGCTACACTGGAGGACCCGGAGCACGTTATGTTCCATTGTCCCAGATTTCTGCAGCAGAAAAGGAGGTTGAACAGCACCTTAGGGGCGAACATCGAGCCCTCCAACCTGGTGGAAGAGATGTTGAAGTCGGAGAAAAACTGGATGGCAGTAAATGAAGCAGTAGTCGTGGTGCAGACAAAACTCCTGGAGTTGGATCGAGCTCGGAAGGCGGCGCGACGGAGACGTGACATTAACGAGCTGGTATAGCGAACCAGAGCCTCCCCCGCGAAGTAATACTTCACGGTGGTCCCGCGGGGAGGGGCGGAAGAGTGGGGGTGGTTTTAGTGGGTGTGAATCCCACACACTGCTGCAACCTGGCGCAGCAGCGTCTTTCCAAGATTTCCACCTCCATCCATAAAAAAAAAAAAAACAAAAGCTCTTTGAAATTCGTCCCGAACCTCAGCGAAAACCTCAGCTGGACGGAGGAGAAGAGTGCTTCGGCGAGTACTGAACCTGTTGCCTGCAGTGCGGCGTGGTGTTCTTGCCGCCGCCTCTGCCCCCATCGACTCTCGGTCACCACCATATTATGTGAGAGTATCCACTTTCGGGTGATATTGACATTCATAGTCTTCAATTTTCAAAGAAGCGACAACTTTGACGTATTATAACTTTGTTAGTTATAGTGCGATTTCCACCAAACTTGGAAAGATCTGACTCCACATTATAGCTTACATCGTAATAAATTTCGTGGTACTATGACGAATTTAAGAAGGGTTTCCATCCAATTACTGAAAATTATAGTAACATACTATTATTAACTTTACTTGAACAGATATCAATATGGAAGGTATATCGGAGCCTAGGCACTGTATAGTGGCAGCCTACTGATTCTTTTCAGATTTTCCGGTTTGGTAGTTTCTGAGAATGGCCTCCTTAACGAAACCATCACTTTCAACCCCCGCACTCCCCGTCTTTCCAACAAATGTCAAAACTAAAACCATCTTCAAAAAGTACTAACCGAGACCTTTAATTTGATACCCCACATGACTATATTTGACGAAAAAAAATGTTACACCCCCCTTTTGCATCTATGGTGACCCCCCCTTAAATTCAACGTTAAAGGTTGTATGTGTGGGCGTTCACAGTTCCCAGCTTTCTACCAAATTTGGTGTCAATCGCTATAACCGTCTCCGAGAAAAATGCGTATGACAGACACACAGACAAACCTGTGAGAATTGGCCAGATCTCCCATCAGGCGCGACCCCAGCTGGCGGATTGGGGCATACCTATTGATTTGTAAATATGTGTTCATGCACTTTTCTTTTCTGACTGTGCATGGGCTAGTGTTTGCTCATCTCTGGTGCGTGGACCAAAATGGCTATGGGAAGGATACCCAGATTCAGAATAACCACCATGGAAGACGAGAGAAGGGGGAAACTTACGGTGCAGGGGCTCGGAACCCCAATATCGGCGGCTTTTGGGAGTGAGCAAGCGGGCTCCCGGTCGTCGATATCCCTCGATCGCAGTGCCTCGGTGGGGGACAACTTGACCACTGTGGCATATAATACTACAAGTGATTTGGATCTGGAGAAGGAGGTTTTCAAGCGAAGCACAACCTTACCGAGAGCACCAATAACAAGACCAAACAAAGATGAACTGAAGGCAGATTTTTGGACAACAAAAACTGTGACAACACCCACCGCATATGTTCAAGATGCTCGACAGCAGGAGGTGCTCCAGGAACAAAGAAGGGATTCATTCAAAAGAAGTTCATCAACTTTGAGAAAGGCAAGGTCAATAAACGCCAAAAGTGAAGGACCGTGTAAAAGGAGTAACCCTGCCGGGACTTATAGGAAGCAGAGTCCCGATCCGGACGAATTACCCTTCACCCAACTTGGGGCAAAAATAGTTGAGCCGTCCGAGTTTATCAAGGAGAAGCACAACGTGCACCAAGCCATAAAGAATATGGTGAGGGCAATTAGAGTCCCCTATAATGGATCACAGATGGAGGAAAAGAATAATAAGGATACGCAAACCCCGCTGTTCCAACAGTGTCACAAGCGACCCAAGTGACACCTAACCGTACAACCATCGAATCCCGGCGAAATAAACGAGTACGTGAAAAAGAGGGGGATCCTTTAAATAATCAGCAGGCGCCTAAAAGAAAAAAGGCGGACAGGAAACCAGCACTAATAGCTCTGAAGGAGGAAAGCGTACAGCAGATGTAGAAAAGTTGACCAGCGTTGCGAAGCCCAAGACAAACGGAAACGATGGGTGGACTAAGGTTACAAGCAAAAAAACGAAAGTAAAAGCAATAGTGCGAACCCGTCCAAATACAATTGTTATCTCCAGTAAGGGCAATCTGTCCTACGCGGAGATACTCAGAAAGGTCGAAGCAGATCCCGACCTAAAAGATATGAATGGAAATGTGAGCCGAATGCGAAAAACCCAGAAAGGAGATCTCATGTTCGAGCTGAAAAGATCCAGCGTAGGCAAAACTGATGACTTTCGCACTCAAGTGAAAAACTCACTTGGGGAGAATGCCGCAGTGCGTGCCCAAAAACATGAGATCTATATACAATGTAAGAATCTCGATGAAGTGACCTCGAAAGGAGAAATTTGTACTGCTCTGAAGGAGCAATTCAAGTTGGAAGAACTTGCCGAGAAGTCTGTGGTAAGTTTACGAAGAGCCTATGGCGGTACTCAAACGGCCACAATTCGAGTACCAGCAGAGGCAGCACAGAAGTTGTTGGCGGCCGGAAAAAGTTCGGGTTGGATGGGTTGTCTGCCGTTTAAGAGAACAGACTTCACTAAAGAGGTGCCTTAAATGCCTCATATTTGGGCACTGCGCGAAGGTATGCACCAGCAGCATTGATCAATCCGATCGATGGAGAAGGGCCATATTGCCAAGGAGTGCTATAGGCACCCCAAATGCCTATTCTGCGAAGTAAAAGAGGGACAGGATAACCGGCATATTGCCGGAAGTCGTAAATGTCCGGAATTTAGGAAGGCGCTCACTACAATGAGAATGAGAGCAGACCACGTTCGAATCTGAGATGGAAATCGCCATCATAAGCGAACCGTATAGACACCGTTACGGTGGCATATGGGTCGCAGATTCGACTGGTGGAGCGGCGATATGGGCTCGCGGTCGACAGGCCATACAATGCAAGTCAGGCAACCAGTGGCTTTGTGTGGGCGAAAATAAGTGGTGTATATGTATACAGCTGCATTCGAGCAAATGCTTGATAATCTTGTTCTCGATGCAAGGGGACGAAGTCCAAAAGTGATTGCTGGTAATTTCAATGCTTAGGCCCTAGAGTGGGGTAGTAGAGAATCAAATGCTAGGGGGGCGAAATTTATTAGAAGCTTTCGCGCAGATGGACATAGTTTTGGCTAGCGAAGTTGCTGTAAACACCTTTCAAAAAGGAGGGTCAGGTTCAGTCGTAGACCTGACTTTTGTCTGGTCTCGCTGGCGCGAGGTATGTCCTGGCGCGTCAGTGAAAGCTACACCCATAGCGATCACCAGGCAATCTTCTTCGGGACATGTGTCGAGCCACAGGGCAAAGAGCCATTATGCCCGAAATCGAAAAAGATTTCAGGCTGGACTGCAAAATCTTTGGATGAACAGACCTTTATAGAGGTCTGGTTAGATCAACCTGATAAAGCAGGCGCCTCTACGGAAAGAGCCGTTCATCTGGCTCAATGCATCGCATGTGACGCGTCCATGCCTAGGAGGCGCGTATTCCCCAGTAGGAGACCAAACTACTAGTGGAAAGATGAACTGACCAGCCTTCGATCAGCCTGCCACCGAGCCAGGAGAGCGACTCAGGGGGCGGTAGGTAGAGTCCATCAGGGGCAAAAAGAGCGCGCCTATAAGGCAGCCCACAAAAACCTCAAGCTCGCCATCCAGCGAAGCAAGAGGGAGTGCTTTAAGGAGCTCTACTTCGTGGAGTTGCCTACAGAATCGTGATGGGACGATTCAGAGGCCGTTCATCTCCGCAGATCACGTGTTCCACCGTCTTGCCAAAAATCATCCAGGGGTTATTCCCCCAGCAAGAGGAGAGCACCGACACATTCCAACCACCTCTGGTGGATAACTGTGGTAGAATAGGAGACAACAAAGCGCCGGGCCTGGACGGAGTACCGAAGGCCCTTAAACTTGCCGTGAAATCCAGACCAGACATGTTCGCTGAGTTGTTCGAAGCGTGCATGTCCAAGGGGATATTTCCAGCAGCATGGAAGCAGCAGAAGTTGGTAATTCTGCCTAAGCTAGGTAAACCTCCAGGTCCTCATACCGACCCATATGTCTTCTGGACACGGTGGGGAAATGCTAGAGCAGATAATCTATAATAGATTACTCCCGGTTGTTGAGAGCCAAGGCGGCCTTTCAGACCGGCAGTATGGGCCAGATCAACTTTTGATGCCATCAAATTGGTTATTGGCTTGGCCGAAGATGCAATTCACGGAACGGCAAATATTGCGTGGTAGTAACCCTGGATGTGAAAAATGCATTCAATGCGGCCAATTGGAATCTAATACGGAAATCTTTAACCAGTACCGGGTGATAGTGAATAACAACCGAGTTGCCTTACCAACTAGGCAACAAATCTTCCAAGAGGTTTCACTTGAGCTCGGGCTGGAGTCATCAAATTACCGGACTAGTCAAAGGAGTAACACAAGTACTCCACCTGTAAGGCACTCCATGAATCCAGTAGTCAGGAGAAGCTTAGTAACTGGGGATGTCGACCCAATTTATAATGAGGCTTTGACCGCATTCCAGATCGCATTCACAGAGTATGCTGAGATTCTCCCAGACGCTAGGCCAAAGATCCCAAAACTGAAGTTTACATCGGCAACTACTAACATCATTGCTGCTGTTGACAGAATTTTGGCTGATCGTTTGGCTAGCGAGATTACTGCTACAGAGGTTCACAGCCTGATCTACGTTGCAGGCTGCCACGGTTATTCATCTCCATAATCAACATCTTAGAGCGAATAACAGAGGTATGCGCAGAAGGACTTTACCGTTCTGGGTGTTTCGGCTCAACAAAAGAGTCGAAAAGTTGAGAAAGGAGATTGGTCATGTGACGCAAGCACTAGACGCGTTGCGAACATCATTGGAAACTACCATCTGTCCAATGATATGCCAATCGAAGAAATCCTCGAGGTGCTGAAGCAGAAACTTGCGGTATGCTCCAATCGCATCCGTAGGTATCAGAAAAGCTTTCAGCGAAGGACAGACAACTCAGATAGGGAAAGTAACCTCGATCTGGATCAGGCAGAAGACTTCTGGAGAAAGTGTTTGAAGCGAATCCAGCCGTTGCAATTTAGAAGCAGCGTGGCTCCCACACCTTATGCGTTCATGCGAGGCCCTCCCCGAAATGACCATGCCTGACGTAACTGAAGTCGACGTTGAAGCAGCCCTTGACAAGGCAGGTAACTGGAAGGCGCCAGGAGTTGACAAGATTCACAACTTCTGGCTGAAGCGGTTCAAGAGCACTCACAGGATATTGGCAAATCAATTTAATCAGATGATTGCCGATTCTGATTTAGTTCCACCATTTTTCACCAAGGGGATAACTTTCCTCATCCCCAAGGAACAGGGTGCCTCTTGCCCTTCAAAATGTCGACCAATTACTTTTCTTCCTACCATCTACAAGGTCTTCACTTCAGTTCTGTGCGCGAACATCTCAAAACATCTTGATGTTCATAAATTGATAGCTGAGGAGCAGAAAGGATGCGCAAAAGGCTCCCGAGGCTGCAAAGAACAGCTTATAGTCGATACGGTAGCTGTAAAGCAGGCTGTCCATCAGAAACGAAATATCTCGACAGCCTACATCGATTATGAATCAGCCTTTGACTCCATATCACATTCGTGGTTACTACAAGTGTTACGCTTGTATAAAAGTCAACCCGAATGTCGTTCTTCTACTGAGAACAGTAATGGAAGAATTGGAGTACGAAGCTATCGGTATCCTCACAAACATCAGGAGAGATACCAATCAGGCGTGGCATTTTCCAAGGCGACTTTCTAAGCCCACTGTGGTTTTGCTTTGGCTTTGAATCCGCTATTCCATCTTTTGCCATGAAAGCAAATACGGGTTCCAAGTCAAGCATGGCATATTGTCGAAATATACATTAAGCCATTTAATGTATATTGACGACATGAAATTGTATGCCAAAGACGAGAACCAACTTCGCTCCTTGCTGGTACATCACCATCCAGTTCAGCAAGGATATCGGCATGCAGTTGGGTTTGGAAAAATGTCGCATAAAAACAATTGTTCGGGGAAAAAACACCGACAACGAAGGATACAGCCAAAATAACATCCGAGTTGAGGGTATCGGATTTCGGACGACGTCTACAAATACCTCAGGCATATTGCAAGCAACAACACCTACTGTGGCAATAATCAAAGTCTAAGTTGCTGGAGGAATTTGAACGGCGTCTGGATCTTGTCCTTAAAATTGAGCTGTACGGGAAAATAAATATGCAATCAACACCTTCGCCATTCCCGTCCTTCTATACACTTTCGGTGTGATACAGTCGAGTAGTACTGATTTAGAATCTGTCGATAGACGGGTAAGGGTAGTTCTTGCAAACAGCAACATGCACAATAGAGCTGCCGAAAAATTGAGGATCACTATCCCACGTCATCAGGGAGGAAGGGGGGTACTTGATTTAAAAACGTTGCACTACAATCAAGTGCATTCTCTTCGTGAGTTTTTCTATGAGAAACAATCCTCTAGCCAAATACATCAGGCTACCGTCATGGCAGATAATAAATTATCTCCTTTGAACTTGAGAAGCAGAGAATGGGATCCCATGTCGAATGTTACTTCAGTCCAACAGAAGATCGGACATGTGGAAAGAGAAACCCATTCACGGAGGTCATATAAAAAATTTGTTGTTGTCAAGCATTGACATCGAAGCCTCCAACAAATGGTTGACTAATGGCGTACTTTTCTATGAGACCGAAGCATTCCTAACTTCAATTCAGGATGCTTCGCTCCCAACAAAGAATTATAAACGGTACATTCTTCACGACTCCTCAATCACCAACTCCAGTTGTAGATTATGCAACTGTGAAGAGGAGGACCATCCAGCACATAACATCTGCGTGCAGGATGTTGAGCAGTACCGAGTACACCAATCGTGATAACTCCGTCTGCAAGATTCTCCATCAAAACCTTGCGTTGAAGTATAACTTAGTGGCAACCTACCATCCTTACTATAAGTATACTCCGCAGAGAATCTTGGAAAATGATCGAGTCAAACTACTGTGGAATCACACTATTGCCACTGACCACAGTGTTAATCATAACAGACCCGATCTAGTTCTGCTTCTGAAGGAAGAACGAGCGTGCTTTATAATCGATGTAGCCGTACCGTTGACCGAACACTGTACGAAAACAAAATCCGGAACTACGGCCCCTTGGCAGACGATATGAAGCAGACTTGGAGACTACAAAAGATCGAAGTAGTCCCAGTAGTAATTTCAGCGACGGGATTAGTCCCGCAGAACTTACATAAAGCGCTGAAAACGCTCGATCTTAGGGCTGGACTATACACTGGAGATGCCAAAAAGCGGTTATCCTTGCAACCTGTGCTATAGTCCGAAGAGTCCTGTCCGGTAACAATCTGACCTAATGGGTTTCAGTCTTGATCCGCACTGTCTTCGATATAAGATCCATGTCTCTAGTAGTGTAGAACCTCCGCGTCATTGGCTGGAGTGTTTGCGACAATCGGGATGTAGGAATACATTTTCGCAATGGTCGCACACACTTTGCGTTAAAACGCATCATCGCTGTGATGCGGGCGTTTGGATGTTGCCTTCAGCCCATCATTAGGTTGGTCGCCCCTCGGTCCAGGTTGGACGGGAAGAGGGTCCGTGGGCTTTTTTATATATATATATATAAATAATTTAAAGAGTTCAGCCAGACAAAGTGCCAATTCTTAAGAAAAGAGGTTGCATATCTTAGGGCATGTAAATTGGTGGGATGAATATGAATCCCAAAAAGATAGATGATATCGAGAAATTGAAAATTCTAACCAGAAAGCAAAATCCTTCCTGACTCTGACTGGTTATTACAGGCACTTCATTAAAACTATGCGCGGATAATGGAACCAACCAATTAATTCCCCAAAAAGGATATTCAATACGACTAGATTGAGAAATATCAATCAATATTTGAAGAAATTACGAAATGCTGAAAGGAAATTTAGCTCTTATATATCCAAACTTTGATAAATGATTCATTCTAACCACTGACGCTAGCAAAAATAGGTGCAGTGTTATCCCAGAAATATACGGAAGGATACCTATTATGTTCATCAACCACATAAAAGGGGTACTAAGCTATCGTCTGGGCGGTGAAACGAAGCCAACCATACATACAGTTGTGGCGCGGCAGGATTCGCAGCATTCGAAATTTATTTCGAATGTTGCGAATGCGAACAAATAGATGGTGCGGAACTATCCACTTTGTAGAGCTCGCCACGGGAGTGGAAGACTAGCGAGGAAAGTGTGCCATGAGTTAGGAGCAGAAAGAAACACATGAAGCGAGATGATTCTCTTCTGCCTCTAACGTGTAAATAGTCGTTTGCTCTTACTGATTCATTCAAATTAATAAATTCCTAATTATTACATCTATCGAGTATTGATTGTAAAAACCTAGTCTATGTTCCGGTGTACCTAAAAATTGTGGTTTGCAAAGAAATGGACTATTTTAGTTAAAGTGGTGACCCCGTAACAAAAAGTTTGAGTAACGGATCTAAAAATTAAAAAAATCCATTGCCGAGAATTCGATGTTGTTTGACTGTTTTGTGACTCCTAGTTGGATCATGTTGACATTCTCTGGATTGATCCAGGAAAAGAAATTCACATTAGTTCCTATGCAAGAATTTGTCCATGAAGGAAAACAAAATTCTCATATCCCATTACTTGTGTAATTGAGAGCAATTCGTTTGCAGCGACTGAGGCCGCTCAACAAGTGGCGAATGCGAAAATTGAAAGTATCAGCTATTCACACTGTCAGAAGACTCCGCCACCGTTGTTGCAATTCTGACTCGCAGCAGCGAACCCATCACTTGCCACGTATCCAGAACCACTCGGAGAGCCGACGCATCAGAAATTCAACGAGCGCGACCACTTTTCAACATTGGCGGCAGCAGCAGCAACCTAGAAAACGAACTGATTATTTGGCAACCGCGGTCTTAAACTCAAATAAGGCCACAATTGACTTCATCTCAACAGCCACCGCTATCAGGCAGAAGCCGAAGACTCCGCCACCATCGCTGCCGCAGCCACCATGGTTGCCGCAGCCACTATCGCTGCCGCCACAGCCACCAGAGACGCCGTCGCAGCCACCAGAGACGCCGCAGCAGTCACCAGAGAAGCAGCCGTTGCCGCCAGCGCCGCTGCAGCCGTCATCACCTTCACCGCCGCAGCAGCGTATCATTGTTGTAATTTGTTGAATTTTATTGTTTGAATTTTAATTTGTTTTAGTTGAATTTATTTATTTAAAAAAAAATCAATAAATATTATGCCCGCTGCAAGAGACAGCGTTCAGGCGTTTTAGGTGCGGATCATCGTTGGTTGTCCGCTCTCTGGGCGAAGTTCTGGGAAGTGGTTTCGGTCTGCGCTGAAAAGCGTCCGCGTCGGTGATGATTTCTTTGTACGTGCGTGAATTTGTGGGTTCGGCCTGCCGTGTAGTTAGAACAGTTTCACTGCGTTTTCGTTTTAACACTTCGCGTTGAAAAGAAGTTTCCTTTTTACTAGTCAAGATGTCGATCGACAACTAAGACGCGGCAGGCCCATCGGACCCACAAGTGACCGCCCTCGCCGTGCAGTGTTCCTCCATTTTGACGGCGGAACCCGGAGCTGTGGTTCATACATTTGGAAGCGCAGTTCCAAATGTTCGGAATCACATCGGACTGCGACCCGCTTCAATTATGTGGTGGTCGGCCTGGATGAAGAGTCGATTCTTCTGGTGTCCGATGTAGTGAAGTCGACATCATACACGCAGCTCAAGAGCGAGTTGATCAGGCGCCTGTCGGCAAGCGAGTCGGCGAAATTAGACCACTTGCTGGCGGGTTTAACGTTGGGTGATCGAACTCCCAGCCAATTGCTTCGCGAAATGAGGCAATTGTGTGGGAGCAAGATCGGCGATGACCTGATCAGGTCGCTCTGGCTGCGACGGCTCCCGGAGGGCACCCAGGCGATCCTCGCTTTCCGTCTCCGGTTCCTTGGAGGAACTGGCAGCGACGGTCCGACCAGGTGCAGGAGGATGTACGTACGCCCAACCATGGCGGCCGTTCAACCACCGTCGGATGAGGTGAGCGACTTGAGGCGCGAGATAGCCGCTTTAACAGCCAGTGTGGCCGAGATGCAGGGCGACGTTGGACGCTCAGCGTTCGGGCGCCAGATCGCGAGCTCGCTCACGGTCTGCCGACTCGAAAAGGGCGTTTCGGGTAGCAGGTCGTCGGGACAGTCCACGGACCGGGGGATTTGCTAGTACCACCGCAGATTCGGCGATAAAGCCACCAAGTATACTATCCCTTGCAAATTCACGCCTGCCGCAAAAAACTAGGTCCGCGGGGGGTCCTGGCGACGGCCATCCAGAGCGCAGCGCCACGTCGCCTAACAATGTACGACCCTCTCAGCAGGCGCAACTACCTCATCGATACTGGTGCGGAGGTTTCGGTTCTTCCCGTACCTCAGCAACATCAACTTTTTCCACAACCGCTCAAACTTGCGGCAGCAAATTCCTCCCGCATAAACACATACGGGTATAGGCAAGTGGACGTGAGTCTTGGCTTGCGTAGGACATTTTCGTGGCGTTTCATCCTGGCGGATGTCAGCTTCCCCATATTAGGCGCAGACTTCTTGTGTCCCACGACCAACCTTAATTCGTCGGGACAAATGGTATCTCACCCAGGCAATAATCTTTCCGTTCTTTTAGAAGACATTACCGACTCTCGTGTTCGGGCACTTCTCCAAAAGTTCAGCCAGATTACTACCGAGTGTAGTCTCTCCAAACCAGTGAAGCACAATGTGCAGCACCACATTATCACTACTGGTTCGCCGATCTTCTCGAAGGTGCGTCCTCTACCATCTCAGAAACTGGCTATTGCACGGAAAGAGTTTGAACAACTCGTTCAACAGGGTATCTGCAGGCCCTCAAACAGCTGTTGGTCTTCCCCACTGCATATGGTCCCTAAGCCAAACGGCGAATGGCGCCCATGTGGGGATTACAGAAGGCTAAATGCACAGACTGTTCCTGACCGATATCCAATTCCACTCATCCACGACTTTGCGCATCACCTCGCGAATTGCCGCATCTTTTCGACCTTGGACTTAACCAAGGATTATCACCATATCCCAGTAGCTCCTGAAGACATTCCAAAGACGGCAATATGTACACCCTTTGGACTCTTCGAGTTCACCCGAATGACTTTCGGATTGTGCAATGCGGCGCAAACCTTTCAAAGGTTCATTCACTCAGTCCTGCTAAACCTCGACTTCTGTTTCGTATATTTGGATGATGTTTTGGTTGCTTCTTCCACTGAGTCTGAGCACTTAGTTCATCTCGAGTGCATTTTTCAAAGTCTCCTTGAGGCCGGTTTAGTCCTAAACGTTGAGAAATGCAAATTTCTCCAAAAACAGGTGAGATTCCTCGGCCATTTCATTTCCCCTGAAGGAATACAGCCCGACCCAGACAAGGTGCAAGCGATAACAAGCTTCCCGCGTCCAAAGACAGTGAGGAAGTTGAGGAGGTTCTTGGGCATGCTAAACTTCTACCGTCGTTTCCTGCCCAAGGCCGCCCATCACCAGTCCATTTTGAACGCGTACTTGTCTGGCCCCAAAACTAAGGACACACGAGAGATCGTGTGGTCTGAAGAGGCTATCCGCGCATTTGACAAATCCCGTCAACAAGTGGCCGACGCTACACTCTTGGCATTCCCTCTGCAAGATGTACCCCTACCCGTTTTTGTTGATGCCTCTGACATCGCAGTAGGTGCTGCCCTTCACCAAAAGGTGGATCAAGTTTGGCAGCCTTTGACCTTCTTCTCGAAGCAGTTGAATTCCGCTCAACGGAACTACAGTACCTACGATCGCGAACTGCTCGCCGCGTACTTAAGCATCAAATACTTCCGTTTCTCCCTAGGAAGGCAGGCCGTTCACAGTGTTCACGGACCATAAGCCTCTCATGTATGCTTTGAAGCAGAAGCCCGACAAAGCGTCCCCTCGTCAGCTTCGACATCTGAGCTTTATAAGCCAGTTTACGTCAGACATCCAGCACGTGTCCAGCAAGGACAACATAGTTGCTGACGGTTTGTGTCGTGTCTCCGAGGTTAACATCCCCGCCTCACTCGATTTCTCGGCTATTGCCAAGGCGCAGGAGGATGACGCAGCACTTCAGAGCCTCCAATCTAACCCCAAAAACAAATTTCGGGAGTTGCCCATCTTCGGCTCAAACCTCTCTCTCTGCTGCGAAGACTCGGAAAAGAGACCTCGTCCATACATTCCGGCCAGCCTTTCGCAAGGAAGTGTTCCACGCAGTTCACGACTTAGCGCATCCAGGCATCAGGACAACAAATCGGCTAGTCACCGAGAAATACTTCTGGCCCTCTATGAATAAGGATGTCAATTCCTGGGCCAGAGAGTGCATCGCATACCAGAAGTGTAAAGTCTCCAGGCATGTAAGGAAAGAAGTGGGCTCATTCCCCCGCACTACCAAGCGGTTCCACACAATACACCTCGACATAGTAGGGCCTTTGCGAGACTCGCACGGTTATAGGTATTGTCTCACAATCATCGACAGGTTTACGCGGTGGCCTGAGGCGATACCTCTGAAAGATATTACGGCGCAATCATGTGCCGAAGCCCTCTGTCGAGAGTGGATACCTCGCTTTGGTGTCCCTGCAGTGGTCATCACTGACCAGGGAATGCAATTTGAGTCCACCCTTTTCTCCGAGTTAGGCAAACTCCTTAGTTTTAAACGCCAGCGGACTACTGCATACCACCCGCAATCCAATGGGATGCTAGAACGTTGGCACCAGACGCTGAAAGCCGCCATTATGGCACGCAACGATCCATCCTGATCCCAAGTCTTGCCTCTCGTCCTACTCGGCCTACGTACAACCCGCCGAAAGGAATTTTCTGCCAGCCCCGCGGAGCTAGTATACGGGGAGAACCCGAGACTCCCAAGCGATCCGGTCTTCGACAAGAGATCGGGTCCCACAGAGTCGGGGTTGGTGCGTCTGTTGAGGGACAATCTCCGACGCATAAAAGCCACACCACCCGACACTCGTCCACACCTGCCTGTTCGCCGAAGGAACTGGACACGTGCACGCACGTTCTGGTCAGGACGGATGCCGTCCGGAAGCCGCTGCAGCCTCCATATGGGGGCCCGTACCGCGTTCTCGAGCGGGGAAAACATTTCTTCCAGCTCGAGATCGGTGCACACAAAAAGGCGGTCTCTCTGTCCAGGCTGAAACCCGTGTCCGCCCCGAAGCAGCGTCGTGTCCGCTTTGTGGATTGACGCTGAACGAAGTTCCGGGATCAGTCGCCGAAACCCCTATGTTTCATCTGGGGGCGGAGTGAATGTGGCGCGGTAGGATTCGCAGCATTCGAAATTTATTTCGAATGTTGCGAATGCGAACAAATAGATGGCGCGGAACTATCCACTTTGTAGAGCTCGCCACGGGAGTGGAAGACTAGCGAGGAAAGTGTGCCATGAGTTAGGGACAGAAAGAAACACATGAAGCGAGATGATTCTCTTCTGCCTCTAACGTGTAAATAGTCGTTTGCTCTTACTGATTCATTCAAATTAATAAATTCAAATTATTTCATCTATCGAGTATTGATTGTAAAAAACCTAGTCTATGTTCCGATGTACCTAAAAATTGTAGGTTTGCAAAGAAATGGACTATTTTAGTTAAACAGTCAACTAATAAACGATATAACACTCAAGATTCATGGTGACTTGATATGTAGGAAAAACGACAAAGTAATTAGGATGCATAAAGACAATTAAGGAGATTCAAGTATCACAAGTTGATGAAGAAATCGAGGAGGATTTTTCTCTACAGAGGGCGAATGAGAACTTATCCCCGGAAAAGAAATAGAACCAAAGACCTATGAAGATGGCAGAAATACCACAGAGCTTCTACCTCAAATCAATACAAATTCAAGAAGTAATGAGCTAGATAGCGAAGAAAACTTTTCGAATCGTCCTCCTTCTTGATCCTAAAATAATTTACGTCGACAATAAAGAGGAGCAAGTACGATTAATAAAACAATTCCATGATGAAGTTATTGGAGGACATAGAGGAATTAATTGCCTTGAGGACTTTTACGAAGAAGTTATAGATGAAAAGGAATGTGAAAAACCATTCCTGATTAAGTCTGCAAGTGTGACGTATGTTAACATCAAAAAATTATAAGGCGCAACTTAAAAACGCAAATGGTAATAGAAAAAAACTTAGCCAACAACCATTTGACAGAGTTGCGATGGATGTTGTTGGTTTGAAACGGAAAGGCAAAGATTATAAAGCATAAACCATGCATGATAATTTAACCAACCAACTGAGAAATTCATAACGGAGACAAGGACACAACCAATCGGCAAAAGAAGGATTTTACCCATTGTGAATGGAACATACATGTGAACATACAGTACTGGGCAAAAAAATCCGATCAGTTAAGCGCGCCTTACTTAATTTCGCACCGTTAGATTCTAGTTTTTAGCAATGGTAATCAGCGGTTCGTCGGAGGCTCAGAGAGGGCGGACTTCATGGCCGACGCCCCGCAAAAAAAAAGCATTTTTTAAATGAGGAACGCAGAAGGAACGCTATTTATGGGAGAAGGACTACGAAAATTGGACATTGAAATGGTGGCAATATGTTATATTCTCCGATGAATCCCAATTTAATATTTTTGGGGCGGATGGGATCCAAAACGTATGGAGAAGATCAAGTTAGCGATTCAATGGGGACTGCATTCAGACCACAGTACGCCAGCCGGTGAGCAAGATGATCTGGGACTGCTATCCGTTTTATGGTGTGAAAGAGCTTTCATTAATTGATGGAAGAGTCAATGGTCCAGCCTATAAACGAATTTTGGAGGAGCATCTCATACTCTGCATTTAAGAGCAATATCAGTATTCAAGTGAGGTCATCTTTCAGAACGATTCTGTGTCCTATTAAAGGTCCCATATTGTAAGTAATATTTTTTTCCTTTCTCTAGCTGTTTTATAAGAAATATTGAAGGTTTCCCAATTATTTGACCATTTTTGATTTGGAGATGCGTAACTTTCTCACCGTAAACTCAGAAAAACACCTGACCCCGGGAACAGCCCGAATTGAAACCCCACAGAAAACTTATGGGCACTAATGGAGAAAAATATAGCTGAATAGAAGCCGAAAAGCCAACATGAGCTGGATTTATACCTTACGGACGTTGAATGACGAAATTGACCTGCAAATTCTGCAGAATCTAATTTCATCAACGCCAGCGATTAGAGCCCTAATTAAGGCAAAAGAACGTGCAACGAAATACTAATTAAGCATTTATGAAGTTATTGCTTAATTATTAAATAAACAAAAAAAAATATTGTGATACGACAAGTTTTGTGATTGATGTGAAACATAAACCAAATTCACCCATTTTTTGTAGAGTAGACTAATTTTCAATAAAAATCCCTCCTGAAAAATTTTACATAAGTTTCTTTTCTCCAAAAACTATCTTTAGTGCAAAATATCAATACAAAAAGACCCTCATATTTACTTTTTTGATCAGCTCGATATTTTTTCTCAAAAGTCACATTTTCTTACTAATCGGATTTTTTTGCCCAGTACTGTATTTCTTCTGACCAACAAGGTCGAGATGATATTCTAAACAAAAGATTAAAATGTTGAAAGATATGAGAGAACATGCTAAACAGGTTAAATAATAAAAAATTGAAGAAAAACAAAAAGAACGGTATAATGAAAAACTGGATAAGCGATAAATTGAATATAACTTTGAAATTGGGCATCAAGGACTTATTCGTCGAAAAGCCCGAAATACTACAACAGAAAAATGGTTTGGTCCTTTTAAAATCCTAGATTTTACCCATAACTCAACACAAATCGATAATAGATCTAAAGGTTAGTTCAAAAAATATAATCAAACTGTATCTTTCAGGAGAATTCTCTTTTCATCTCCCTCGAAGGATTTGGAACAGTAAATCAAAGAGATATAACGGTTAAGCGGTTAAGGTCCAGCACGGTCACCGAAGTGTCAACCAACCAAACTCCCCTAACAGATTTGCCAGTCGTGAACACCGACTACGTGAGATAATATATGGAACCGGACGGCGAGTACTGGACTGCCATGACTCAGGAGTCAACAAAATAAAACCCACCCGGGATAAACTACTCTAATAGAGACGTGAAGCCTCGAGGCGAATCACGCGACGACCGGCCCCTGTCTTCCCTGGGGGCCTGACGATATGGTGGCCCTGCGGCGATCTACCCCAATCATTCGCCCCCTGCCGCTTTAAACATAATGGTGGGAGCCCTAGATAAACGGAAGGACGGACGCTTCCGGGGAGAGGGTTAGGGAGCAATAAGAAATCTAAAGCTCAAAACATTATAATGATTCTTTCTTTTATATGTGCTAAGGCAAATAAAAAACTCTCTTTTCTAAACATAAAACCGTAAATAAAACGTTCAAATCCCTCCAGTCAATGAAAAAACTTTCTTATAACTCTGAATGTGTTTCTTTAAAATATGTTTTAAATCTGTAATTTTCTTCCTTACAAATACTTTGATTTCTTCTATTTAAATCTGTATTTGAGTATTTGTATATATACATATATATAGTTTAGCTATCATAGAACGACGTTCCTCTTGCCTTCTTATAAACTTTGAAAGGTGCATTCATATATATTCCTATATAGGCAGCCTATAACGCCACCCCCCTTTTCAACTTCGAAGTTGGAAAACACAAAGCTGCTCTTTCTGTTATAGAAACGAGTAAGCGAATAAAATTTTACCACGCAACGAAGTTTCTTCCGCCTTCCGCCTACTAATTAAAAACAAAAAGGGAATCTTAGTTTCATTTAAGCGTATATTCTTCAACAACACTTAGTTTACAGACACTTTCATCCCCAAACAAATTTTTGATAAAATTTACACTATTTATATTTCTCATCAAATAAATTGCACAGAGTTTTTGTTGTCTTCAAAGATTACAACACTAGATAAGGGTCGCCCCGCCATACATAGTGTACACATAAAAAATCAACAAGATTGATGCAAATATGTATAAAATAAAATGTTACATTTTAAACCATTTCTGAAGACTTCAAGAAAATACCTCTAGTCTTTAGCTAGTTCGATAATGTCGTGTTTTTTTCCTCTAATCATAATTAATAGTTCTTTGAAATTATGCTTTCGTTATTCAATAATTAATTCAATTAGTTATTTTACCTAAATACAATGTTCGTTTTACTATAATATAAAATTCATTAATATAATATTTTAGATTTCTCTCCTCTTTCCTTACGTCTGAAGGTTTCATTAAAATTATACTCCTCTTATCTATACAAATATAATTTATCTATTATATAGTTAACAATTTATATAATAGTACAATGAAGCTCTAAACAAACCCGTTGATAATTACGTTATGTATGGAAATGATGGAGACAAAAATAGATTTTTCTGTATTTGCAAATACTTCTCTCTCCTAAATGTAATATTCTTCTTCTTCTTAATTATAAGGTTTCAATATTCATATCGCTTCTGGAATATTTATTTTTTATGGATTTGGAAATTTATATTTCTTTTCGAACGTAGTAAGATTTAATTGTAATAAAAATATTCGCTACAGCTTGATGCCTTAACAAAGTCCTCCTTCTTCCATGTCGTCTTCTATCGTTGGCGGTGCAGAGTCGCCGGCACTGGGAGCAGGCTGAAATGGGAAATCAGAACAATGAACTTAGTCAATTCGTTCGTATTTATAAAGCATTTAAGTTGCTCCCGTAGAAGCTAGCACTCACTTCATTCTCATGAAATAATAAAATTTAGGTTGGAAGACACTTGGATATAAGATTAGAAAATTTATTTTAAATTTTAAAGTGTAATCAGGAAACACCTTTAATGTTGCTCGCTCGATTATTTTCTACTTACAGAAAGAGAGGCAGGGAATTCAGAAGAACAGAAAGAGCTTTCGACCAAATATCGGGCATACAATATGAAAGTCGGCAAAACTGAACGACAAATAAACATCTCTGAAATTTACTCCTACGTTTGTTCTGATAAAAAATCATTAATCCTAAACAGCTAAAGGCAACTTTGTCAACGTTGCCCGGCGAATTAGACTTGGTGATATACAGGTTGGTCCAAATTTTTCTGTCCACTACAAAACCATTTTTAAATTGGAAATGCAAAACAATTTTTCACTTTTTTATCATTTTTATTGAATTTTATGTTATTAGAAAAATATACTAACATTTTGTAATTGTAGGCAGACTTTTTGCTCCATGGCTTTTACTTCTGACCTGAAGCTTTTATACGAACCAACTACATCATCGTCCGTCTTGCTAACTATGGAAATTAATTGGTTTTTGATGTTGTTCTTCAAAGATTTTCTACCGAAAACTGAGGAGATAGTAGGGAATGAGGAAGAGGTGACTGAATTTGAGCGCAGCAGAAAAATGCCTTGCCCAATCTCCACCGAAAGAGGTAGCAAAAACCAAAGTAACCAACGGGACACCGGGATACGCGTAAAATAAAGGAGAAGGCTAGCAAACTAGAAAACACCTGGTATTGATGTTGTCGTCCCTGCTCGGGTGCCGCATCAGTGCTACCATTTCAGAAAAAGGTACAGAGGAAGCCATCAAAACTGGGCAGATGGAGAACGCTGTCTTGGGCCCGGTGACTTCAGGGCGTAACTCACCCAGACGCCAGAGGGAAATAATAATAATCGTTGGTGCAATAATCTAATTGGGACAGGGTCTTGAATTGTGTTAGACCACTTCATTTCAGTACCCTATAGGAGACAATGTGGTCAACATTGCGCTCGCCCAGGATTATTATCCTGATTTGACTCAGGTACTCATTCACGGCTGAGTCGATTGGTATCCGACGTCAAATCACGATACAAATCCCACTGCCACCAGTGAGAATTCAACCGCGCCCTTCCGTACGACAGCCTTGTGCTCTAACCACTCCGGGCATACCAGAAGGAAATGGATTCTAGAAATAGCAGCGAGAACAATTCTCGTAGTTTTATACGCCAGACGCCAACGTTCCCACGCGACTTCTGGAAGACTTCTCGGCAAGTAACCATCAATATATCACTTTCGAAGTAGTTGACGCCACCTCTCGATACGCACCAACCCAATCCCCTCAAGCAGTGCATGGAATGTCACGAACGTGAACACCGGCAGATTCGTCAAAGCTCTTGAAAAAGATGGAGCCTATCCGGCCACCCGGGAGAGGGCGTGTAGCAGATCGGCCAAAAGGAGACTCCGCAGCGTTGTAAATAGAAGCGAAACTTTCTGCTGGCAGGACCTAGTCGATGTTATAAACTAGTAACCCGAAATATCAGGGCCCTGTGGACAACCTGTTCACTTCAGTTCAAGCAGATGGGCCCTATTGTATTCCCCGCACATGTGCGCGTTAATGACAGCAGAGTGGAAGCCACCGAAGATTGCGGACATTTCTCAATAAAGGAGATGGAAGTTGGAATCCCGACAGAGGTACACAAACTGGTGCATTTAACGGTTGCCTTATAAAAGGCATTTTTCCTTTCCGCTGGTAAGTGATTGATCAGGAAAGGAAATCGACCATCCACCGAGCTCGACGGATGGTGCTCTTTGTAACGCTTCATATATCAGAAATGCCTTTGATTCCGCAGGATGCAAAGGCATTCTAGGCACACTAGATTATTCATTCCACGTGGCGAACTATCTCTTACGGATATTGAAGGAATATTTGAGAAACCGATCCCTACTCTAAGAAACGATAGAGTCAGAGTAGCAGGGATCCATCCTAAGGCCGCACCTCTGGACGCTTCTTACAATAGTCTAATAAGACTCGACATGCCAGAAGAGTCACGCCGGGGCAGTTGAGCAGATCCCGTTGCGACAGACAGTCGGAGACAGTTTGCATGTTGATACGTCGAGTAAGCGCTAGCCATATGGACTGATGCTCGTAGCAAGGAAGTATGTGTACCGTAAATGCCTTGCACAAGTATAGAGACCGGGAGCTTTGCGTATGGCGTCTGCCTATCGTGCTGTCTCTGAACCGGCGGTGATGGTGATCACAAGAGTAAACTTACAGTCCCCTTCCTCTTCTCCTCTCTTGTTGGTGAAAGAATTCCCAAACTTGAAGGCTTCCTAAGGCGAGGGAGCGGGTGGACTAGTCTGAAGTAATATGACGAACGATTCCAAGCTAGTTCTCTAACTGCGGGTAGGGTAGTCGAACGGCGTGCCCACTACTCTGTTAGTAAACACATTCACCTGCCCTACCTAAAAAACATCTTAGGACTGAGCATGAAGCGAAAAGTGTAACATCTTGGTATTTTTTAAGATGGAGGCAATGTTGTTTTCCACCGAAAACTTTGTTGGTTTACTTCAGGATCAATATCAAGTCCTGACACATGGAAATGTTGCGTTTCTCCGGTATCAACATGCGCAACACCCATCTACAACAGAACCGCCGCATGACCAAGTCGTCGTGCATAATTGAAGCAGCAAACAGTAACTCATCAGTCTTCACGGACAATAACGTGAGCTGTATCACTAGTAGCTTCCTCTAACGCTTTATACCACTTGTCGGATGTTATCTGCTTCATAATATCTTCAACATATATTGCAGTTGACATATAATACGCGACTTTGACCGAACCGTGAATCCGAAAAAGCAAGTGAAAATATAGTTTTGTTTCGAACACACGTAGTTATATAACGAGAATTAACGGAAACGGCTGCAAAATCAAATTTTTGGCAGTTTTTAAAATATTAAATTTCAAAATTGCAATCATTTATAAGGTTTTGTGTAAACATAAAACATAAAAAAGTTCACTTCAAAAGGACACAAGACAAGTTTTAAGGATATCGAATTGGTGAACCTCGACACAAAACTGTTACGTCTGGAGTCCATTACTAAGGCAGTGCTAGACCGGATACCGGTTCTTGTGCCCTTGATGGTGATGATGTCTGAGATCAGCTTATTTAGAACACCAGCAAAATATCTGTTCAACATCGCGTGCCCACAACAAGGGTAGAGAAAAGTGACGAGGGGGTGTTTCTTTAATGAATACTAAAGGATGCATGGAGTAGTTTTTATATATCTACCGCGGTAAAGCAATCGATCAAATGCCTGCTGTAGATCCAGAAAAGCAATATAATAGTGGGTAATGCTTCTTTCCACTATTTAGATTACGATGCAGCATTATCCACCTTAAGCGAATTAGTATGGGAATGTGTGATTCATTCATTCATTTATTCGGCATAAGTTACGTTGTTTTTGTTAACACATTTAAACAACAAAATAACATTATGCCATATTCATTTGCATTTAAAAATATAAACAAGTCGGGAAACCGGAAGCTGGGCGCTTCAAGTATGAAAGATTTTGTTTGCTTCTTTTGTGAGTATATTTGAGTGTAGCACTATCCCATTTGTACGTAGCCCGTTAAGAATATGCATTTAGCATGTCAGATTTAGTACTTCGGGTTGTAAATTTGCACGGTAAAGAGAACTTTGAGCTACTGTAATTTTGTTACTAATGGTATGATTTTGATCAAACTTGGAGATAAATGCTTCATGTTATATTTTATACTACTACCAACTTTTATAACTCTGAGATAAACGTAAAGGGGGTTTTACTCAATTTTCCCAAAAATATGGTAATATACTATTATTAACTTAATTTGAACAGATATCGAAATGGAGAATATTTTGAGGCCTGGGCACAATATAGAGGCAGCTTCATGATTTTTTTCAGATTTTTCGGTTGGGTAGTTTCTGAGAATGGGTCCTTTAAAGAAATCATCACTCTCCACCCCTCCAGCTCCCCGCCTTTATAACAAATCTCAAAACTAAGACCGGCTACGAAAAGTACTAATTGAGACCTTTCATTTGATACCCCACATGAACTATATTTGGTGAAAAAAAATTTTACAGCTCCCCTTTTACATGTATGGGGATCCCACCTAAATCTCAACGTAGAAGGATATCACTCACTGCATGTCTGGACGGTCCATAGGTCCTACCTTCTCACCAAGTTTCGTGTCAATCAGTATAGCCGTTTCTGAGAAAAGTGCCTGTGACAGACAGACAGGCGGACGGACAGACAGACAGACATTGAACCAATTTTAATAAGGTTTTGTTTGCAAAACGATTATCCGGTATATCAAATCTAACTAGCATATAATCAACACTAAGGTAATCCCATTAATTAAAAGTGGAAGTGATTAAAACAATTGTTGAATAGCCAGAAGAATGTATCCACGAAGTGGGCCGGCGCACCAGGGATGACTGGTTTGACAACGGATTTCAGAAAGCTATACAAAATACACAAATACATATATTGAATTAAGAACAGCTGCTGGCACAATTTGCAGGGGACTAGTGCGCACTCTTGAAAAAGCTGAAATCGACGACTCTACTACTACGGTCGAGAGGTATTCAGAGTAAATTAAATTTTGAAAAAAAAACTGGGAACATCACTGAAAGTCAAGTAAGTCATCGAAGACTTTAAATGATTGTTTCAAACAACGAGTGATTTTGTGGAAAGTAAAACAGAAGAGCTACACTACAAAGTAAATAATCATTAAACCCGTAAAAATAATAAAAGCGATACAAAGTACGAGGTTGAAGTAGCGTTAATTCTAGTAGGTACCATAGCTCCAAGCGGAAACATTTGCCTAAAAAAACATTATTTGATAAGAGTTAAAAAAATTAACTCAATGAAAGTCATCAAAACTTGCCGGAACTTAATCCCTACTTAAATTACTAATAAATAAAATTAAACCCTGATAAAAGCAGCTAGTGAATGTCATAAAGCACATAAAACTTCTGATGGAAGGAGGTGCGATCACAGCTAATTTAAAATTATGGTTAATCATGAGGCTTGGCAATTCGGAAAACATTCGGGAGTTTTGAAAGCTTTTTCAGTCGCCAAATGTAGAAAATAAAGAACAAGCCCGTTCTTACAAAACAACAAAATGCACTGCGTTTCTGGTTCTCAAGTTGTCAAATGGATAATGAATAGAGTCATGTGATGTTAGTAGGGAAAAAGATTCACCATTGATAATTCTATCGGGCATAACAACTATTTCAAAGATTCGATAAGAGTTCATCCTGGTACTACAAAAGACCACTCAGATTACAGCATACAATGGAGTTCACAACTCCATATATATCAAAAAAGATTTCATTTGTTATTGTTTAAGAGAGAAATCACCAAGGATCAATTATTAATTATCGGTTGATCGATTGCACTTGCATTATTTTTGTGATACAAGACTTATCTGATGAACAATGGAAGTAAACTTACATTTCCTGCATTAGGTGATTTATATGATGCTGCAGCATTCTCTATAACACTAACTTTCGGTGCATTCGAAGGCACCTTTCGGTAGCGGTAAATCACGTGCCAACCGAGAATATTCCACATCCATGCTACGAATGAAGGGCGATGCCAACGCTTGCTTAGCTGCATCTGGATCCTCATCGTCGAAGGCTTGTAAAAGCATTTCGAGCGTTTGCACTTCCTGAACATCACAGCAGTTACCCCACTCCTTGAAAGCTTTCTCAGCCGCAACGTTATCTCCGCGGGCTAATTGAACGAGAACAAGTACAACAGCCAGACGACCAATCGCCCCATATGACTCGGTTTGTTGATTTAAACCAATCTCCCGTCGGAGGGCATCGGCAGCTTGATCATACCTGAAGGTATAGTTTTTAGAAATAATCTATGTCTATTACTTTTCTTATAATTTGTTATTACATTCCTAATTTCACCATAAGTCTAGAAATTTTTGAAGCATATTCCGCTGCTTGCCGGGTTGAGTCTTCATTCTATGAGAAAAAGAATGATCATGTTAATTTCCTACCATAAATTGAATAGTCAACAGTACGGAGCGCCTTTGGAAATATATAGGGCACATTACTTACCATAACAACTTCTATTGCATGTTGATAGAGTCTCAGTGCTGCCTCCGGAGAATTTGCTTCTAATACCTTCGCAGCCTTATCAAGGGCGCTCGCTGCAGACTCCGGGGATCCATGTTGTTGATATAAATGACATGCACGATTTGCAAACTCCTCAACTTGCGTTAAATTATTCGTTTCTTTCAATATTAATATGATCTTAAATTAAATTAATATGATTTTAAATTAAATTGTCCGCTCGGTAAAGTGAAGAAAAAATAAGCGTGTCGAGGAAAATACATGAAACTTACCTGTTCATAACATTTTGCGGCATGGAACCAAGATCTCGCCTGTTTATGGCAATCAGCTGCTTTGTGGAAGCAATCTTTGCATTGATCATAAGACTTAGCCAACCGAAAACAGGTTGCTGAAAATGGAAATGAGTCTTGTAAAACTGTTCAATTATTCAACAACAGATAATTAAATTTTAATAAATATCAGTAGAGAACTTTCTCGAAAATATTATTTCAAGTTTCACGTTCAATTCGAAGTGTCGTCAAGGATGAGGTGGACTTTCAACAAAGAAGCATTTGCTTTGTAAAATAAACAGCACTGATCCCCTGGGTAAAGATCTCTGAATGGGAGATCTATTACATTCAACTCTATCAAAAAGCAATTTGAGAGTAATAGGTGTCTCAAAGTAATTATAGAGCCAGATCTATATATAAATCCTGGTAAATATAGCGCTGTAATATCTACACCAGCTTTATTTCCAAATCCAATTCTTATTCTGCCCCGAGAAGCAGTCATAGCGGCTAGGAAGGCGAGTTCGTAACGTACTCCATTTACTTTTTGTTACGTCGAAAGAACAGATCCAACTGTTCCTGGGGAATTAAGTGTGCAACAGTCGAAAAAGAGAAGACTTCAATATTTATCACAATTTCAATTACAAACTTAAGCTTAACCATCACGTGTAAGAATATTGGTTATGATAAGATTAGCGCGACATTGCTCGAGCCAGGTGGTTCTGGCGTCAGAACGGTGTCAGCCTGGTGCGATGATTTTTTTGCTTGGTATTTGATTTTAATTTCAAAATCTATGATTAATTGCACATTTGGTATCGAGCACGAAAGGCGTTTTTGTTCAGTTCAGCAGTTTTCATTAAAATTTGAAGTTTTTACAGCTTTTTTCATAGAGAAATATCTATTGAGGGATTGAAGGAATTCTGAGCTCGCACCCACTTGATGACGGACTAAACCATCCAGGGCAGAGACGATTTATCAACCTTCTTGTCTTCCAATAATCAATATGCAAGCAATATATTGTTGCATTAATCGATTATTCTCTTGTTAAGCTCTGTAAATGCATAATTTTTTTATAGATTTTTTAAAGCAGAGGTGTGCCCCATTCACCAACTTCAAGCCTGACTTGACCAACCAAATTTATCCCAATTAGCCCATTTCTCGTCCCCTTCAACAATACGTGAAGTTATTTTCGAGGCAGCTAACTCATAACAGTTAATTGCCTTAATTTCCTGTCCTAACATGCTGGACGCTGGTTTTCTTACTTTCGTTTTTAGTGCACATTTCAGGAGAACCTTCACGTTGACACCTTTGATACAGTTTTCCTATGTGACGATTTCCAGAAATCGATTTTTTATTTTATTTATATTTTGAAAGCAGAATATGTTGTCGGTCTACTGCAGAAATTTTAGACGGAAGGTCGAAATATTTACCAAGTCACAGCAAATAGAAGAGCCCGCACCACGGCTTTAAACTGCGTTTTTCTTGCAACCACAAAATGTATGCCCCCATAAGTGAAGTAAGTCTCGTTCTCTAAACCGAAAAATCCGAAAAGATAAGAGTTTTGTTTCTACGAAATATAGGCCCCAATTCCGATTCTGCACAAAAAAGATTAATAATAATATATTTCCATACTTTTAGTGTCCGGATAGCTGAGTGGTTAGAGTGCAAGGCTCTCGTACGGAAGGTCGCGATTCAAATCTCACTTGTGACAGTGGAATTTGTATCGTGATTTGACGTCGGATACCAATCGACTCAGCTGTGAATGAGTACCTGAGTCAAATCAGGGTAATAATCTCGGGCGAGCACAATGCTGACCACATTGTGTACTGTTACGGTCTTGAATGAAGTGGTCTAACACACTTCAAGGCCCTGATCCAACTTGGATTGTTCCGCCAACGATTATTATTATTATTATTATATTTTAGCAATTTACCCGGCCCAACCCCGGGTTTGGCGTTTGTGTAAAGGATAATATAAGGGTAAGATTTGAAGAATACTCAACTATTATTAACAAAGTTATAGAGGGTGAAACTTTTCTATTTAATGTCATTTGCATTGCATTGTAAAACGTGTATGATGTCATCATCATATATCAATTCATTAATACCACAACGAAGTGAGGTCAATTCATCAATTCCAAAATGAGTCAGGTCAATTCAGCCCTACCCCACATGGTCACATTCTGTGAAAAAAAATGTTCACCCTTCATGTATGGGGAGCCCCCTTAAACTTTACACTTTCTATATGTAAAGGGAACACAGACCACACACTCTCAAAAATTTCCGTGACAATCAATCTAGTCGTTTCCGAATAAATCAGGGGTGAGAGATAGACAGACAGCCATCGACTCGATTCTAATAACCTTAAAAAACAAATGTAAACAACTATCAAATCGGTTAATTAAACATTTTATACCATAATTACCATAATTCAAGAAACCAATAACATAATATGAAAAAATTGAGAAGATTACATTCTTTTTTATTGCCAAAAAAGTTCTAAAAAATGAAATGTCGGACATCTCATAGGCAAACCCCCTTAAAGCGATGAAGCTAAAAACGCGCAATTCTTCTCTCAAACGTGGCCAAGATTTCGCAATTTTTTTTTGTTCAGAACCTATGTCTCTGCTGTCTCGGCGGTTGTAAGCTATCAACGAAACGGAAGAATTCTCCCCAGGGAAAGCAGCAATTTCAAAAAACACAGGCACGTATAGAGATTTTTCGCGGATTTCAAGCGGAGGCACAACTTCACAGACAAAGGAAGCAAGCCTAGGAAAACCAGCAAGATCGATGAGTTAAAGAAGTACAGGGCACAACCGACATCAAATGCGGGAGTTTTACCAACAAATCAGCAGGATTAAGCTATACACACATTGAGGCTCATTCCATGGACACAAAAAAGAAATCCAAATTTCGAATGATGAGTTGACTATTTTGATGAATAAGTGACCAGAATGATTGTTGACAAGTTGAAAGTCCCGTAAACGGAACCCGGCAGACAAACGCTCCACCCCAAACATGTAAGAAGCAAGTCGTGCTTCTCATTGGCTTAAGAATGCAAGATAGGTTGAATGGATTCAGATACACAACACTGAATAATCATAAGATTTGATGAACACACGTGAGCGGCGTCCCAGCACACACTCTAATACCGAGACCGCTGAACACGGCAAGAGGAACAAAACAATGAGTGTTTCAAAACAACCGGACAAACGGTATGTATATCTCAGCAACAAATATAAAGTGTTTTTTCGATTTCTTAAGCTAAAGGGCCACAGGCATTTTCATTTTTAAGAAAAACAAAGCGTCTTTAAAATAGTAAAATCCCAATAACTCAAAAACTAGGATATCTAGTGTATTGAAATAAATACTGGATCAGTAGGTAAGACTACGCCCTAAAATATGAACTTGTCTAGACAAAATGGCGCCATGAGATGGATGAATCCGTTTATTCCTAGGCCACATGTTCTCACCAAATTCCGAATAAATCGAGGGTGGCAGGCAGGTGGACATTGAATCGATTCTAATAAAGTTTTGTTCTCCGAAAAAACCTTAAAAATACCCCTATAACCAAAGGAAGGAAACCCTAAAAATATAAAACCCACTAGTTATGTAGCGAAAACAGCTCAGGAAATTGAACCTGAGGACGCGAAAGGCTCAACAAACCAGAGAAACTTACATAACAGCTTAATTCCAAGATTAAAGAACTACAGACTAGTTAACTCAAAGCAAACTGCCGCAGCCCTAGTCTCAATGAACCAAAAGGATACCACATAGATGAAGAAGCATTGACTAGAGAAACTGATTGTTATTAACTTTATTTGAGCAGATATCGCAATGAAATATATTTTGAGGCCTAGATTTTGTATAGGCGCACCACAGTGTTTTTTTTTTCAGGCTTTTCGTTGAATAGGTTCTGAGAACGAGACCTGTTTCACATTTTAGGGCACAGATTTTGAGTCGTCCATCAAAAACAATCATTTCGAAAAACACTGACTGAGCGCTTTCATTTGATGCCCCACATGATCATATTCTGTGAAAAAAATTTTGTTTCTTTCTTTCGCATATATTGGAACCCCCTTGAACCCAACACAAAGTTTCAATCCTTCGCAAAGGTATTGTAATCGGAATCCAAGCTGAATCATGAATCATGAAAACGTCCAAACAACAGAGCTTTTGCAGCCAAAAATCTATATCGTAAAGATCAACACCCGGCCAATTGCAGAGTCTGTGATGTAGCAAAAGAATTACAGGAACTGAAACGTAAAGGACCATTGCCGCTGCTCCCAAAAAAAATAAACAACTTGAGCCACACAAAAACAACCCTACACCTGTTGTTAGATTCGCAAAAAAAAGCATACTCGCAGGTAGTAAAGCAAAGTGTACTAACCCAAAATAATGACGATGGTAACCAAATACTCAAAACGATTTTAGATAGACTTGGCATTTTAAATAAATAAAAGAATTGACAAACAAAAGATAGTAAACAAACAATTTTTAACGAACTTGAGTAGTATATCGTAAGGAGACAAAAATGCAACCAGAAAAGCAAGTGACAAATGTCCTGTAAGTCATACCGTGGGGTCGTGAAACCGGAGCTGGAGCTTAAAGTATGAAAGGTTGTTGTTGATTTTTTATATAACAACATTTGACTACACAATGGAACCATAATAAATAGCTATATATATGTTGAATATAGCCAATATCCAATTCTGAAAACGAGTCCTTGAAGTAATTGATCACTTTCGGACCCCCGCACTCCTCCCTTTTGCAGCCCATGTTAAAATTAATATCCACCTCGAAAAGTGCTAATAATAATAATAATCATTGGCGCAACAATCCATATTGTATCAGGGCCTTGAAGTGTGTTAGAGCACTTCATTCAAGACCGTAACGGTACACTAGGAGGCAATGTGGTCAGCATTGCGCTCGCCCGAGATTATTACCCTGATTTGACTCAGGTACTCAGGTAAGTGCTAATCGAGGACCTTTTATTTGAAACGTGGTACCCCAGATAACTATATTCGGTAAACGAAAACTCTACATTCCCCTTTTGCATGTATGTATGGGTCTTCATACACCCGAAACTTGAAATAGAATGATCTTTCTTACTGCACGTATGTTGGTTCATAATTGCAACCTTAACGCCAAATGTTGTATCAATAGATATAACTGTTTGTTTTCCAAATTCCTATTCCAAGATGTATGAAGCTGCACTTACGATGGCAAATTTATTTAAAACAAAACAAAAATTTTTTAATTTTCGCAAAACAACGTCACGAACTTTGTCTTATTGATCCTTTATAGTCAAACGTTTTCTTCTCGGTTAGAAGAGTCAACAGAGACTTTGTATGCTCTTGGGACAAATAACGTTATAAGGAGATCCCGCAACCCTATTCATCACAGTCTAAAGCCAACAAAAGCACATTAAAGTCGAACTAGAACCATTCGACAAAATTTTTCCTCTTATTACTTCACAAACAAAATATGGTAAATGAATACTGCGGGTTTAAAATCAGCACAAATAACTATAATAACAGAAATTAATAATTACGTCGTTATTGGAATGCGGCCAACATGGCAGAGTTACGAAAGCTTCCTTACGAGGAAACTGGAACTTAAGAGTAGACTGTCTGCTTGTACATAAAGAATTAAATTATACAAACCTTGTAAAGCTCCACTCTGAGAGAGAAGACCTACATTAGTTCTTCGAAGAACTTCCGCGATAAAGATTCCACAATAAAAAATCTGATTGAGATCGCAGTTAGGTTTCAAACTGAGAGCCTAGAGTCCTAAGCAAATGATATCGACATAGATTTTGTTCAAGATAGCTGTAAGTTTGGTGGTTGAAGCAATAAGAGAAATAGGAAACACCTAAGAAGGGTGATCTCCCCCAGGGCTGCAATTATTAGAGCTTCGGATACATCTCCGATATCCCATGACTCAAAGATTCGTAAGATTATTATTAATGACATCACACTTAATCCTGTGCACGGTATAAAGCTACAGGTGCGAGGCTATAAAAAGGCCGCAATCGACTCGAACTTCCCACCGTTATCCAACTGGTGCATCTGGCCAATTTCTCAAGGTGTTTTGTGAGAATTTCGTTAATAAAGTGCACAGAACTGACAATCCAGGCCCCAATTGAACATACGAAAGGAGAGTGCAAATTTTTTTTCACCGAATGTGGCGGTGCGGGTTGAGGTATCAAATGAAAGAGTTCAGTTAGTACTTTTCAAAACTGATCCCATATTTGATATCGGCTGAAACATAGAGGAGTGAGGGCACAAAAAATGACTCTCAAAAAGTGTAACAGCTCTCGTTCTCAGAACCTACCCAACCAAGCAATTTTTTAAACAAAATCACAGTTGTGCATCTCTACGAAATCTAGACCTCAAAATACATCCGGTTCCAATAACTCACAAATAAAGTCAATAACAGTATATTTCCACATTTAAGAAATTTACCCGGCAACCCCTAAGTTCATCCTAGAAGTACAATATCCGGCATTGGCGTAAGGGATAACATAAGGCACAATTTGGTCAAATTTGAAAAAAATGTTATAAATGAAATTGCAATTTTTTGTAAATATCGTGCACTCTACTACAACGCGTATAACGTCATCACAACATATCAATTCGTCAATACCACAACGAAATGAGTTCTTATGAATGGGATCGCAAAGAAATATTTTGTATTTTGTCATTTGTATGGTATATCAATATCAATTTCTATGTACATATGTATGCATCTGTGTACGAAGTAAATCGGAAATATGGGCACGACCAATTTATATATGTGCATGTATATGTACAGTATTTGATAATAGGCAACTTGTCTGTTTCGGATGAAGATAATATCTACGATTGTAATATGTACGTATGGTTTGTAGTTTGGAAAAATATGAAGGAATATGTTGGATTTGTAGCTATAAACATGGAAAATTTAGCGTAGAAGTCTCTCAAATAAGATGAACACAAAACCTTGATACGCAAAATCCGAGCTTGTATTTTTTTAGTGTGAAGCTGGGTGTCTTTAAGGGGATCATCCCATGTGGAGGCCTGTTTTTTCGCTTTGTGTTTCACTTTTTTGTGAAGAACTGGATAAAGGAACAAATACGAATTTTTGACAATATATTTATTAATATCTTGAGCATGCATAGTAATTTTTCTAGCCCGATAGCACAGTTCATTTTTTAATTACAGAGCAACTTATACACCCTTCTCCAATGAATGAATAAAAAAACTACTGAATGAATCGCAATTATCCTAGTTTGCAGACCATAGACATATGTTCTGAATAAGTTGTGAAAATTTCAAAGAATTCAGTTGGATAGATTTTAGGTTATGATGACAGCAGATTTTCAACATACAGTTTCGAGAAAAACGTATTTAAAAAGTAGAATTCGATTTTTAACCATAAAATCTTAACTGGCCATTAGTCTGCTATATTTAGTCCATAAACCCGGCATTGAAATTGAACAAAATTTAGAAGAAAATTCGTGTGAAGTGATTTTCAGCAGCGACTGGACTGCTAAACAGTGAAAATGCGGATCTTAACTAGTGAGCAGGAATTTCCGATTTTGAAATTAAGAGAAGAGAATATGAAGTAGTAAGATGCAGATGTGTTTGTTTTGAGGTTTTTGCACAGATATAAAATAATTAAATATATAAAGAGAAAGCTAAAATGCATACTGTTCACATAGAATTTGCAAAATAATATCAATTTTGGAGTAATATTTACGGATGAATCAAAAGTAAACCACTACCAACCTGATGGAGTGCCATACGTTCGCCGAAGGGTGAATGGGGACTTGCATCTAAGAACTGGGGTTTTGAAAAACAAGTTTCCTGAAAAATGCATGGTCTGGGGGGAATCGTCATGCCGCAGGTAACATTGCATTTTTTGTGATTATCGCAAAAAAATATCAAAATATGCAAAAATATGCTTCTAACTTTAAATTGGCCCAGAAATAGTCCAGATCCAGCTGAGAACTGCTGCGATACTTAAAAAAAAAATATGTGAGTCGTAAGAACCTCAAAACAAAATCCGACTTAATCTCAGAAAATTGTTTGATTTAATGGCAGATAATATCTACACACTATTGGAGCGTGGGGGTGGACCCAACATATATTAATTTTAATACTTATATGCAACATGAAATATGTTTTTTACGTTCACTTCATTATTAAATTGACTGTTTTATATTTACATTTTTTATATTTTTTAAGATGCAATAAAACGTGCCTTAATATGTACAACATCAGTCAAAATGATGAGCTTAACTGAATAACTATTTCTTTTCAAAAATGTATTTGCATTCAATTAATGTTCTTTGTCTTTAATCCTTTATTAAATCACTTTTTTAATTTTGGCTGATGTACATATTAAGGCAGACGGGAAAAAGGACAATTAAATAATATAAGCTGCTCTGTACCATTTATCTGGCTATGATTTGATGTTTTTAGATGATATCAACTTGTATGCTGGTACTGATGAACATTTAGGACTCTACTACAAATAATAGACAAGTTCAGCCGTGATATTTGGGTGGAATTTGGTCCAGACAGATGTCGAATCCAAGCCATCCGCGAAGGTCATTACGAGCCACATGCCAGATATAAAATTGTAATCCAAGCTATGATCAAAACAGACTTCTACAAATACCTAAGAATTCTGCAAAAAACTCAAGACTCGAGTTGGCGATTTGAAAGTTGCTCTGCTATCCAAATTTCTGGGAATGTGAAGTAGGTGCTTAAATCGTATCTCTCAGGGAAGAATATAATACACACGCTGAGTGTATGTACTATCTCTTCACTGGCACATACATTCAGAGGATACGAACGGGGCGAGTCGACATTGCGGCACCACATCACCGCCAAATCGACTTACTACTCCCTTATTTCTATATTTGTAAGACAAATTGAGGACTGACTTAACTTAACTTGAAGGATCGATCTTTCAATACTTTAACTGGGGTGAAATCAGACAGGGAGCGGATCGATGAATGGTCAAAGGTCGAAGGCAAGGTACGATTAGCACGTGAATTGCCCCTGGCAACCATTTGTCGAACAGATGGCTATGTGCTGGGTAACACTGAGACGAAGGCATTTATGTATGCCATTCAGAACGACGTGGTCATTGGGCTTATAAAAAGTTCATAAAAAACGTGGTTGTGTGGTTCAGAATTAAAACCGTTGGAACATCTCGTTCTTACACTATTATGGCGCCCGTACAGGTATAATGCTGTTTGTAACGTGATTCATCAAAAAATTGCATGCTAGTATGAGCTGATCGCGGGAACATGTCCGGTTTACCGATATGAACCCCAGACAGTACTCGATAGTTCTTCTTACAGAATGTATTGGGACCGGCAAGTTTTAACTGATCGCCATATGAAAAGCAACAAGCCTGACGTGTCGTTAGTTGACAAGGCGCGTCGCTCCGCATATATTTTAAATTTTTCTATCCCTGTGGAGAAGAAGGTGCACGATATGCAATGGAAGATCAAAGGAATTTGGCGTCAAAGGAGAGTGTTTGTAGTTCCCATAATATTGTCAGTTGCGGGCATTGTAACTAACTCTCGCGCAGAAGCACCATTGTACAGGGACTTCCCGATGGATTGTCACACTAACCTATCACCTACCACCGCTATCAGAGCTCCTGTATATTTTTAAGCAGGTAATTTCTTCCGAGCCTAAATGCTTGATACTTAGTAAAATAAATTAAAATTAACTAAAATAGCATTTGGCCAGACCCAGGTTGTGTAGGGGATTCCGTTGGGTTCACTTCCTGAATACCCTAACTTGAAAGTTCCCTAGTAAGTGGGGGAATTGGTTAACCGATTAAGGAAGGTTGAGGTCTACAGTGACCTGTCATTATGCCATTTAATCGGCGATTTTGGATATGCTCTTAGCTTAACAATGTAATCTTGCAGTTAAGCTTTCATTGCAGTAATAGAGTACGTTAGCCTTTGAAAATCTATTATAAATTATGCTCAATAGCAAATTGAATTAGCGAAGTAAATCAAACTATCGCCGACGAAAATACCTCCGCCTTCTCGTTGGAGCGTGTGAATAAAATATTAACACTTGCTTCTTTCAACAGCCATCAGTGAAAACTTGAACAGTCGCATGAACTACGCACATTTATAGGCAATTAGTCAATTTTGGAAATAATGCACCAAGAGGATCAATTATCAGCCCAGATCAGCCAGGTTCACCAGGAAGTGTATAAGATGACCGTATTGATAAATGGAAGAAAACTTGTGTGTGTGATCGAATCGGCAAGCTGCCGCGACCGAGCGGGTTTTACCGATTGACATTGGTCAAATCATAACAAAGAAGCAACATTTTATTTTGCTTTTCATTTGCAGTAAACGAAAAATTTACTGCAACCAACCGCACGTGAAAAATAAAGTGCTCATTTCTCATTCCAATGCGCTTGAGTGACCCATATTTTCAAAGTATTGCGAACAATGCGTTTCTGCTTAGGTCAAAACGATTCCTATATATGAAACATGAAACCTAAATGAATGAGTAAGTCCGTGACCTAGCATCGAAGCAAATCGGACAAAGTGAACGAGTTCCGCTCAAACGCCACAGACTTCATGTGAACTTTCACGTCGATCAAACATCCGTCAGCTGCCGCGATAACGCCAGAACGCAAATTGTCCGCCGCTCCCATTACGACTACGACGATAAATAGTATGCGTCAGCGCCGACACAATTCCCGCACCGAGCCACCAGTGATTCATCATTGTTTTGATGCTTTACGCTGCGGCCAAAGCGTGTCCATTCATCCCTGCGGCCTGCGAAGGTACATTGCATACAATGAATGGGTTCTCCTCTACGACCGTTTCACGGCCACACGACCAGTTGACATGTCGCGCTTTGAATGTCCTGAAAAAATCGATTGCCTCCCGGAACCAAGCTCCCCATTCGACGACACCTCGACGAAATAAATTAACAACTTTGCCCCATATCCGCTCAATGCCAAATCCTAGCGTAGGCATGCACTAACCAGCTTTCTGGTACTCATCCGCGGCTACTTCGTAGTCCGGCCTCCATTTCAGCAGCGATGTCTTCAGACTGCAACGAGAAATAAGAAAAGCATTGCGTTCAAATGGATTTCATTGAGGAAAATTCTTACAACACAGAAACACCCACTTGCGGCACACAATGGGGGTTGGCAAGTCAAGCGCCAGGAGGAGGGAGGGGATGGAGCATGAAGGCATTCTAGTTCTACGGGGCTAGTGGGAGCCTGGAGTGGTATACTCCTAGGAGTGGTGGTGGGCATGTACCTTTTTTCGGCCTGCCGAATCAACTCCTGGCCTTCTTCGATTTTCTTGGTGCTAATCATCACGACCCGAGAACCCGCACTTGACGCCACACAACAATTCAATTGCACTCCAAAGATCGATACGGAACTGGACGGTGGACGAGGCGAACGCGAGAATGCAAAAGTGCCACCGACTATTCCAAAACGCAATGAAAATTTACACGACCCGAAAAACACTCTGCAACTGCACAGCAGCAGAAAAGCGATCCCAACTGACAGGTTCAGGATTTTTGCACATACGCGGAATGTCAATAAAAATGAGAGGAGAGCAGCCTGACAGTTTGCGAGATAGGGGAAATGGGCAATCACTGCGCGCGCATGTTTTGAAATTTCATCGAGTTAATTTATTATTATTGGTGTGACGGATGGAAAGTGCACCAATTACGAAAGAAGTGCGCTTTTCGAATCGATTGTCAGAAGTAAGTTTGAGAATAACTACCCACCTTAACATCTGACATTACTAAATCGGAAACTACCTTCCGCATTTCTGTACAATGTTGTACCGTCAATATCAACAACCAAAGCGATCTTGCCTCTAATCTAATTTCATACTTCCAATATGAATTTGCTCTTTTCTTTGACTTATCACATCAACCAACTTATATTATTAAAGTCATGCGTCCACCTTCCGGTTTGCCAACTAGTCTAACTTTTGTAATATAATAAATACATAAGTTGATTTCACTAGTTTTTAATACAACCGGTATAAATGCTTTTGTGAAGTTTGGAACTGCATGGCCACATGATTTTTTACATGTGAAACATGTATGGATCCAATATCACAAGGATAAAACTCTTCAATGGCGAATATAAGACAAAATCTGCAACAGGTAACTGTTGCTCATGGGAAGTGCCGTCCTCGCACACTCGAGAAGGATGATCAGAATCACTTGAAAAGGGTCTTACCACGAGGTCTGCGGGAGAGATGAAGGAAAAGAAATAAATAAAGTATAATTGGAATTATTTCACTATTTTAAATTAAAACTCATCGCTCTAGATGATAGCTCCCGCGTTCCAGTCTGCCCTGTTGCTCATAGTGTTTAAATTTTTTTATCGTAATGGAACCTTGTTGTCATATTATTAACAAATGATAATAACAAAACAAATGGAAACCCTGAACATTCTTTTTTGATTTACTCTATTGTAGTTAAATGTTAACGCCGGCCACTGGTGGTATCTAACTTTTTTAAGTTTAGCGCCGTCCACTGCTGCTATGTACTTTCTTCGCCGACTTCTATTTATTTAAACGCCTGTCACCTATGCCCTAACTACCCATGAGTATTGTGCATTGCTGCTGTCCCAATTAACGCCACCAGGTCAGTTGTTCATTGTTGCTGTTCCAATTACAGCTCCAAGGCCAGGTGTTTATTATTTATGCTAAATACAACTGGAGCAATCTTGACGGTCTGAGCAAAATCGAAGCTGTCCCTGGTCTGAATAAAATTGAAGCGGTTGCAAAATAAAAAATTCAGGAAAATCGTCTAAACACTCTATATATCAATAACTCAGTATATCTTCTTTCGGTTTAAACAGCTTTATACTTTGAAGAAACTCCCAGACATTCTGAAGAATGCCCTCCTTGTGTACAACAATATGGGAAGGTGTAAAAAGTAAATTTCGAAGCGACTTCAAGACATGCCACTGGGCATGTGCTCATAGATCCAATGATGCGCAAACAAGGAAATCTTTGAATTTTATGTAAGTCCCTGCCTCTTGCGCTTTAGAAAATCTCTAGTAAACTGCGTGCTCTTACTCCTTGTCATGCTATATCGAGAATTTGCATTAGGGCACTGCAAAATTGTGAACCAGAAACTTACTGGTCAAGCTCCAGTCAAAACCCAGCTTCCAGGTGAGGGTAGCACGTCTTGTTACACTATCAGCAATCGCACTTCCCCCCCCCCCCCTCTAAGGTAACCTGTCACAGTAGAAAAATACAATGCCACTAGTGTAAGAGGAGTGCACCCTAGAGCCCTACTATTTCACTCCATTCCCACTATGTCACTGAGCTCTGAAGGCCTAGCGCACATCGCCAAAATCCATGCTTAATTTGTAGAAATTGAAAGTTCTAAGGGCCCGCGATACCGTTGTCGTGGGGCATGCGCACGATAGTCAAATGTCGTAACTATTCGCTGTTTATCCGAGGTATGTTTAGCATTTTTGTAGCAACACAGTTTCAAATTTAATCCCCTCCTTCCGCAATAAATGAAACTTTCAGTTTCCCATAATTAAAAATAAATGAATACAGATTATCTTTCCAAGCCGTAAGGGATTACCAGAAATAATTTTATAGAGTGAGCGAATTGGTATACACCAGAAGCTATATATAAATGGAACCATCGTATACCCAAATATCCTTACACAAAGAATCAATAAAACCTTTCATACTTGAAGCGTCCACCCGGTTTCCGACTTCTTTATTTTATTTCGCGTTTTCCCATTTAGCCGTAGCAATAAATTAATCGTTCCGTAGTGAAAAGCGTGGAATAAAAATGCAGATACACGAAGCGTCATTAAGGACTCGATATTGCTGGTAATTTAAGCAATCAAGCAGAAATACTTAATCGTACGGAAGCTTGATCCGATTTTCAAGCATATTTAAGTGTATTAAATTATAATTGTTATGTTTTGTGGAAAACAAACCTTATTCAAATCAGTCACTGTTTGTCTGTCTGTCTGCCACACGTACTTTTCTCAGAAGCAGAAATTTCAATGAAAACTAGGCGCTAATATGAGGACCTACATAGCTTTCACCACCGAGGCGGATAATTTTCACTCCGGCCCCCGCTTTTCCTCATGATTTAGACCCGGGCCCGGATTTTCTCTCTACGGCCCTGTAAAGCAGGCCTTTCGAGAAACCTATATAGCATAATTATATTTTTATTAAACATTAATATGAAAAGAACGAAACAACAAAAAATTAGCGGAAATTCGCACCAAATAATCGGATCACAAAGATGTTATTTCAATGTTTTTCAGTATATCCTGATGTAATTTATCTACCTTCCCTCGCTTAGTGATGTAAAGTCAGAATAGCGAAATGATACAGGAAAGGTTATCTCATTTGGACTTGACTTCACGCCGTACAATCATACTGAAATCGGAGATATACGGCTTTGGCGCCAAATTAGTACCTTTCGAATGTCAGCGCATATGTGCGCCGTCATGTCAGCCGATGTCATGCTATTTCTTGACAGTTTACTCTTTGCGTGCTATTTGTTTCTCTGAATCGTCGCGAAAATCATTGATAGAATCCTAATCTTTGCGATAACAACAATTGTAAAGGCAACAATGTTGTGACGAACGGCGAAGCGGTTTTGTGTGCTTGTGTAGATAGACGGAATCAGCAAACCCCGAAGGGATTGTAGAGTGTAGATTCGACGGGAATATTGGGGACGACTAATTGGCTGGAAGCGATAAGTGCGGCGGCGGCCGAGCAGGAAATTGTGTTTAATTGTTGTATTCGCTTGTTCTGTGTTAATTTTGCGCGGTTGGCTATTCGTTCCACAATATTTGCAACATTTGCGGTTCGGGACGTCTGTTTTATGGGTTGCCGTCTAGCGAAAGATGAGACAAATTCTAACATTTCAAGTGAAGTTGTCAACCGCGAAACTATGGCCCGATCAGGAGAGAGGATTGACTTCAAGGCCCGGTTCGAACGCAAAATGTGCCTGGTGAGTTCCATTGATTGTCTCCTGAATGCACCGCGGAGACCTGTACATGTTGATTTGCACCTGATGCACTCCCTCTGCGTCGCGACCTCCTCTAACCAATCCCGAGTGACATCTGGCTGTTTTCATATTCCGCATCACAGACTCACACCTTTTCGTTTTATTTCAGGCAAAGGAAACTCCAGAGCCGGATTTCGACCTTTCGGAGTGCAACCTAAAGGAGATCCCGGCCGGCGTGTTCGTTTTGTGCCGTGTACTGCGTAAGGAACATTTGGACTTGAGCTGCAATAAAATCTCAGACTTTATGGCCGGACCTATGAGTGACCTATCGCTGCTCCAGGTCCTGAATATAAGCCACAACAAGCTGAAAAAACTGCCAGACGATCTGTTTAGGATAGAAAACCTCAGGGTAAGCGACGTGAGCAATTCTAAAGAAGACAAGTCGGGAAACCGGAAGCTTGACGCTTCAGGTATAAAAGGTTTTGTGTTTGCCTATGTGAGAAGCATAAGGCAGTTCTCTATTGGCTGACAGCATTTCAATTGCTCAGTGCTGTCAGCTTCAATAACCTGCCCAGAACTGAGCGAATTAAATATCTCGGTCAGTGCCATTAACCAATGGAGAACTGCGCTATGAAATTCCTTCACGCATTAATGCGACCTGGATGAAGGGCATTCCACAACTGGTGTTCTTTGTGATCGACGTATCAACAAACGTCTTAAATTTAAAATTTACCGCAATGTCGTCTGCCTTGCCGCATTGAATCGATTTTAACCTTCATACGTTCTTCTGGTCATTTCTGACCAAAATTGATTTTTCGTTGACTCTGTATTAGCTGTTTGTTATTCAATGAACTTTAAATATGGTAACTGATAATTTATTTTCTTCCTAAACATGTTAGACACCAGAGTATTTTTAAAAAATGCTCCGTTCTTGCACAGTAAAAAATGTTACGTTTAAGTTCCTTGGGTCAAAAACGACCAATCGAATGAATTTTGCGAATTCTGGGGATAAATTCCAATAGGAAAATTGTTTTCTTGTATTGCATAGCATCCTATATGTGTTGCAATGTATTTCATCATCTTATTGCACATAGCGTGCAATGTATTGCATCATCCTCGAAGGGCTATAAAAGCGCGAAGTCATTGAACAAGTGTATCATTTGGTAAATCGTTGCCGTATAGTTTAGTTGCATAAAAGCATGGACTTTATCGAAGTAGCGGAGAGTTTTAGTGACGAGGACGAGGAAGTATCCGAAATTGAAGATTATGAATCGGGCGATGAAGAAATTGAAGTTTCGGACGACGACCTTGAAGAAATTATTCTGGAAGACCTACCCGAATATTTATCTAGAGACAAAACTATACAATGGTACGAACATCCTTTCCGACATTCACGAAGAAGTACAAACCCATCACTACAACCCGGAATAACACGCTACGCCGCTTCAAGGATCTCTGATATTCAGTCATCATTCGATCTATTTCTACCACCGCAGTTGGAAACGATAATTTTGCGAAATACGAATCGGGAAGGACGTAGAGTCTTAGGAGCCACTTTTGAAGATATCGATACGCCAACTTTGCGAGCTTACATCGGACTTTTGATTCTTGCAGGAGTGTACCGATCTAACAATGAAGCAACTGAAAGTTTGTGGGATGCTGAAATAGGACGTCCAATTTTTCGAGCCGTCATGTCGAACAAAACGTTCAAGAAGATCTCACGATTCATTCGTTTTGATGATCGGTCCACGAGGAGTAGCCGCCGGGAAACAGACAAGTTTGCACCCATCCGCGAGCTGTGGGACTCGTGGGTAGATATTTTACCAAAACTCTACAATCCGCAAAAGAATATTACCATTGACGAGCAGCTGGTTCCCTTTAGGGGCAGATGTCCTTTCAGGCAATATATGCCAATGAAACCTGCTAAATATGGAATGAAGAATTGGGTAGCTTGCGACAGCGGTACAAGCTACGTCTGGAATATACAACCTTACACCGGAAGAATAAACAATACACCAGAAAGAAATCAAGGAATGCGAGTCGTTCAAGACCTGACTGCTGGATTAAAAGGTTACAACATTACGGTAGATAATTTTTTTACATCCTATGAACTTGCACAAAAGCTCTTGAAACGAGGGATTACATCAGTTGGAACAATTCGAAAAAATAAACCTTCGATTCCGAGAGTTCTTTTGGAATCAAAGAAGTGGCCTGCACAAAGTTCGAAATTCGCATTTACCAAAGATACGACGTTGGTTACGTATGTACCAAAGAAAAATCGAAGCGTTATTTTACAGAGCACACTACATACTACTAATTCTATAAATAATAAGGAGAATAAAAAACCGCTTATCATCGAAGATTATAATGCGTCGAAAGGTGCGGTAGATACTTTGGATAAACTTGTCGCTTGCTACTCAACGAAAAGAAAAACTAAAAGATGGCCAGTAGCAGTTTTTTGCAACATTATTGATATATCGTGTTATAATGCATTTATATTGTTTACTCAGGTAGAACCGGATTGGAACAAAAGTAAACTCTACAGGCGGCGACTTTTTTTGGAGCAGCTCGGTTGCGCACTGGTGAATCCATATATGCAGATGAGGAAGTCTCTTCCTAGAGCCTTAGCGTCTGCAGACATTGTATTGAAAAGCAGAAATTTAACTGATGACACCAATAACACTACAACAACAAAAGAGGAATCTGCCAAAAGAGGACGATGCAAATTTTGCCCTAAAGACATAAAAACCTCATTTACTTGTAACAATTGTAAAAGGTATGTGTGCAAGCGACACTTTATTGTAAAGTGCAAAGACTGTTAAAACAATATAATGTTTTGAATACTAATAAAAATTATTATCGTTTCTTGAATTTTTTTCATGATTTCTTTACATTTTCTTCATGTGGTCAAAAATGACCATAGGACCTTCAACGCTAGTTGAAAAGAGGGTCGTATGAAGGTTAATAAGGTTTTGTTTTACACAAAACCTTAAAAAGGAGCTAAAGCTTCAGGTCTACTGCTTGATTCTGAAACGCAAATATGCATTTCGTGTATGTCTATATTTCCCATTCGCATGCAAAATCGTTTGCATTTTCGTGTTTTTTAAGGTTTAGTGTAAAACAAAATCTTATTAAAATCGATTTATTGCGTGTCTGTCATGTGCATTATTCTCAGAAACGGCTACATCAATTGGCATGAAATTTGGTCGGGAACTGCGAACTGTGAACGCGGACGCGTGCAGGGAGTAATATCCTACGTTGGGTTTAAACGAGACCCACACATACAAAATGTTTCTCCTCCAAATATAGGTATATAGGGTATCAAATGAAAGGTGTTGATCAGTACTTTGTGAACCCTATGTTAGTTTTGACACCAATTTCAAACAAGTCGGGAAACCGGAAGCTTGACGCTTCAGGTATAAAAGGTTTTGTGTTTCCCTATGTGAGGAGCATAACGTAGTTCTCCATTGGCTTATAGCATTGACCCGAGATATTGAAATCGTTCAGTTCTGGGCAGGTTACTTCCATTGCCAGAACTCAGCGATTTAAATATCTCGAGTCAACGCTATCAGCCAATGGAGAACTGCGTAATTAAATTGTTTCACGCATTAATGCAACTTGGATGAATTCCCCAACTGGTGTTCTTTGTGATCGACGTATCAGCGCACGTCCCAAATCTAAACTTTACTGCAATGTCGTCCGTCTGCCACTCTCTATAGTTCTAAGTGTTGGCCGACTATAAAGGACAATGAACGGCGTCTTGCGGTAATGGGGACGAAGATGTTGCATTGCACTGGTGGCGTGACACGTTTTGATTACGTCTGAAATGAGAATATCCGCGATCGATATGGGTTTGCATCGATCGTGGGAAGAGAGGCGTTTTCGATGGTGTGGTCACGTAATTCACGCTAACGAGAACTCAACAACCAGCATTGATCAGAACATCGAAAGCAATGGTAAGCAACCAAAAAACCGGCCAAAACAACGGTGGCTTGATACGCTGGATGGGGATTTAAAGATCTCGCGATTACATCCTGATGAGGCATTTGATAAAATAAAATGACGAAACCGATCATCACGAGCCGACCCCGCTTGTGAACTGAAGGCGACGAGTGCACGACAGCTCCGTGTAATATAGCTGAAAATTCCATTGCCCTCTATTTTCTAGAAAGCGATTTAAATAAATCATTTGATGGAAAGCCCTGTGTTGATAATGGTCAACCTCATACACTTCACGCCCTCAGGTTAATATTATTAGCGAATGAAAACAATTTAACCAACATCAAATATAAAAAAGGGCTAGGGAGAATTAGATTCTTCTTGAATGGAATTTTAATATTTCACTGGAATTTCAATTATTCTCGTTAATTATGACGTCAGCATCTTATTTGTATGGCTTAGGATGCTGTTAATTAGCGCGAAATTGATAACTTTCCCACTAATAGTTGGATTGGCATGTGTATGCACGAGGCTGTCCTCTATGTCGGTGCAAAGTTTAGTACACTTAGGATGAACTTAAGGGGAGTTTTTTAGTCTATTTCTAAAAGTTGATAATATACTATTAGAAAATTTTTTGAGCAGATACCGGAATGGGACATCTCTCGAAGATTAGATTTCACATAAGTGTTTTACACAAAGCCTTAAAAAGGGCTGCAGATAAATAGATTCTTGATAAATGTGACTTTAATATTCCACGCGAATGACAATTATTCCGGGTAATTATGACGTCAGCATCTGATTTGCATGGCTTTGGAAGCAGCAAACTCGCGCGAAATTGCTAAGTTTGAACTGCTATAACTTTGGCGTTAATTGCCTGATTTCCATGAAATTTAGCACGTATATACAAAATATTGTCCCCTATGCTGGTACAAAACTCGGAGGTCCTAGGATGAATTTAAGGGGGGTTTTTCAGTAAATTTCTAAAATGTAGTAATATACTATCATTAAGTTTATTTGAGCAGATATCGGAATGGGACATATTTTGAGGCCTAGATTTCATCTAGGCGCACCACTCTGATTTTTTTCGGATTTTTGGGTTGGGTAGTTTCCGAAAATGAATCCTGTCTCACTTCAAATGCGTACATTTTGACTCCTTACTCACGCAATTTATGCCAAAACTAATGTCAGTTTCGGAAAGTACAAATCGAGACCTTTCATTTGATACCCTACACAACTATATCCGGTGAAAACATTTTTGAATCCCCCCTTTGCATGTATGGGGAGCCCCCCTTTAAACTCCACCTAAATTTATGCCACTCACTGTATGCGTGGGATTTCATAGTTCCCATCTGTCCACCAAATTTCGTTTGGATCGATTTAGCCGACAGACAGACATTGAATCGATTTTAATAAGGTTTTGTTTTACACAAAACCTTAAAAAACTACCAAATGAATCACAATTATCCTAGTTGGTGGACCGTAGAAAAATGTTCTGAATAAGTCGTGAAAATTTCAAAGAATTTCGTTGGATAGATTTTGGGCTATGGCGGCAGATTTTTAACATGCAGTTTCGAGAAAAACGCATTTAAAAAGTAGAATGAGCTTTTAAGTCATAAAACCTTAACTCACCATTAATCTGCTATACCTAGTCCATAAACCTTAGGTTTCTTCAAGAAACACATGCACGGCCTTGGCTTCAATTCTTGTCCTTTTAGCGAAGTCATTCGAATGTCATTCGGACCGATAAATACCAGTTTTATTACGGCGATCAACATGAATCTAGCAAGTGACTTATCACGTGTTTAAGACTATAATTCCCGAACGAGTCCGAATATCTAAAAATCACTTTGCCCATATGTTCTATACTATATCTAGATACAATTGATGCCAGAAAAAAAATTCGATTTCGCGGATCCGACACCCGGGATGACTCCCTTAAGTCCAGAATATACACCGCATATCGCTGGTATTCTTCTTTGAGTTGCAGAAAGCGAGTATTGGTTGTTGTCGAGGATCATGTGCACACCCCACAAACCAATCGTTAGACATTTTGAATAGTCAGAGGTCGTGACCGTGAAGTCGGTTCCTATCCACAAATTGTCATCCCCTATAATCGCCTTTACAACAAACAGGGAATATATTCTTAAATCCAACTATACAGTATCTGTCCATCGAATTATGAGCAATGACATTTTTTGAGAAAATTTACTATATCATTGGGTTTTTGATTGTCAGGAAAAATCAAAATATGCTGTCACATTCATTAGTTTTTCACCTACCTAGGTTGGGATGTTAAAATAGAATTAGAACCGTTATTATACCTTCATGCAGCATGTCGCATCTTGCCATTCACCCATAGCTAGCATGATTTATTTAAATTCCTTGAATCTTGATGGCCCGGCAATTCTCCGGACTTAAACTCATTAAAGATAATTGTTGGACTTATCTGAAACGCAAGGTATATCAAGTTGGGAACACTACGCTTACAAATTTCAAAGACAACATAAAGCATATAAGATATGTTGACCTTCATTTAAAAACAATTATTATATTTTGTAATCGCAATATACCTGATCGCATGATTGATGCAGTCAAAAAAGGGGCGGGGTTACAAAGTATCAAATGTAAGAGGATGTTAGGCTTCAACAATATTACACACATGTCACTCAAATAATAAAGTCATGTTTTCTTAATCTAAATTGAAAACTTTGGTTGTTATCGCTGCCTAAGTTAAAACTTTGCATATTTTATATGAAGCTAAAGCTATTTCAGCAAAATATATTTGGCGTATAAACATGAAATGAAAGTAAAATTCCGCAAATAAATCTCTTTTCGTCATTGATCTAATATTATCTAAATATTATTTTACAAATTAAATGTAGTTTTGATCATTAAACAGGAAAAATACTTTGATGTATATGCACAAAAATAAACAGATTCCAATTTCCTTTAGGTCAATGAGCATTTTATTATTCACAGAATATATATTTCGGCAGCCACTTGATGTCTTATTCAGCGGAATACGCCTAGAAATGTCCTTAATCTAAATATATTTTAAGTATTTTAATGTAATTATCTTAAGAACTAAACCTAAATTATATGAATGAATGCAGATATGGGTAATATAATGTATTCAAACGGTGCTCCTGCTCTTTCCCAATGAAGAAACTCTCGTAAAGTTCCAATTTATTTAAGCACCGTTACCCTTTCCATTTTATGGTCATGTTCCAAAATGTGCCGTACGACTGCAAAATTGATATGGTTTTCTGTCCTTTTTTACTAGCTCAGCTTCCTTTAAATGTTAATTGACCCGAGTGTGGATTATTCATTTGTTTTGCCCTATGTAAGTACATGGGCAATCTTCGGAAGACATCCTGTAGATCTAAGTGTAACCTCGCGGTGTTTCTAGAGATCAAATTATTTGAAATAAGACTTGCCCTTTCTTTTCGCTGGTGATATTTATTGACCTTGCAAATACCGATAATTCGGGAACCACAAGTCTTGTAGCACTGATGAAGGGAACAAATGGTTCCTGATATTTCAAGAAGGACTGGTATTTGCAAGGTTAATAAATATTACTAGCGAAAAGAAAAGGCAACTTCTAATTATTGCAAATCCTGTAGATGCCACTTTTTTCCTCTTACTTCTTCGGGTCTTCTTACAGAATAGCGCTTGAATACAACTCTGCATGTAATCCGTTAAGGAAACTGGTCTAGTTATGTTTACTAAGAACATTAGGTGAGGCAGCTACATGTTACCCATCTTATCAGGGGCGGAAATTCAGCTGGTACAAACAGTCAAGTATTTAGGAGTACATTTCGATTGGAAGCTCCATATCCAGAAACAATATCAGAAATCCTGTAGATAGCTCTGGTGCTGTAAGACTGCGATAGGTAAGATCTGGGGCTTTTCACGGCAACGGATTCTTGGAATGTATACATTCTTAATAAAACCCGATTGGATGTATGCATGTATCGTCTGGTGGCGGAGACTGGACTTTGCTAACAGCACGAAGAAGCTGGCGCAAATCCAAAGGCTCGGTTGCCTAAATATAACTGGAGCAATAAGTACTATGTTGACCTGCTCTCCTAAATCTACCCCCTACTCATTTGGAGATGAAACGGAAGGCAGTCAATGACCCATATAATATAGACTTGATACATCTGGAAATTGCTTGAGAAACATCGGGTGGCCGGGCGATTCCCATCGCTAGTAATGAGGAAACTGACAGACGACCAAAATCTTCGTAAAAGAACCTGGGGCCACTAGAGCGACATTTTTATTTTGTTAAGGGGGGGGGGGGCATGAAAACCCTAGTAAAGTTTTTAACGGGCACTGCTCCTTAAACTACCATATGGAAAAATTAGGGTAACGGTTTCAGCTATATGCAGCCAATCTGAGAAGGAGATGTACTTGCACTTCATATGCAGCTGCTCGTCCTCCTCACTTCTCAGACAAAGACACCGCGGTAAGGTTTTCTTCAGCGAAGAATCTGCGCACTCTCTGCTAATGGAGAATGTTGTCGAAGGCTACAGGCGGAAGGCAATTGAATAGACGATTATTGAAGATAGTACAATAGGCCTGACAAAGGCCTGAGTGCTGGGAACTGCGACTCCCCCCACTTAACTAACTAAACAGCCTTGCTTTCAACTTATCTTTATTTTCGCATGGCATTTAATAGCGGTTATCTTACGCAATATTTTTAATTGAACCCTTTGTAACAACTCGATAAAATATTTCCTAATTCCCAAAGTTGGATTCCATAAGTCGATATAGTATTTCCACCAGCTTTGTAGAAGAAATGTTTCAGTTCCCAGGCTAATGATGTCGGTGTGAAGTGAAAACAAGTCGGGAAACCGGAAGCTGGACGCTTCAGGTACGAAAGGTTTTGTGGATTTCTTAGTACGTAGCACGTAATATATCCATATATTATGTGAGAGTATCCACTTTCGGGTGATATCGATTATGAAGTCTTCAATTTTCAAAGAAGCAACAAATTTGAGGTATTATAACCTTGTTAGTAATAGTGCGATTTCCACCAAACTTGGTAAGATCATGCTCTATATTATAGCCTATATCACTACAAAATTTCATGGTACTAGGATGAACTTAAGGGGGGTTTCTAACCAATTACAAAAAATTGTAGTAATATACTATTATTAACTTCATTTAAACAGATATCGGCATGGAAGGTATTTCGGAGCCCAGGCACCATATAGTGGCAGCCTCCTGATTTTTTTCAGATTTTTGGGTTGGGTAGTTTCTGAGAATGGCCCCCTTAAAGAAGTGACCACTTTCAACCCCCCGCGCTCCCCACCCTTCCAACGAATGTCAAAACTAAGATCGGCTTTGAAAAGTACTAATTGAGACCTTTAATTTGATACCCCACATGACTATATTTGATGAAAAAAAATTTTACACCCCCCTTTTGCATGTATGGGGACCCCCCCTTAAATTCGACGTAAAAGGATGTAATTCACTGTATGCGTGAGCGTTCACAGTTCCCACCTTTCTACCAAATTTGGTGCCAATCGCTATAACCGTCTCCGAGAAAAATACGTGTGACGGACAGACAGACAGACGGACAGACAGACAGTAAACCGATTTTAATAAGGTTTTGTGTTTACACAAAACCTTAAAAAGAGAAGTGGTCAAATATTATTATCTTAATACGTAAAGGTGCCTACTTCATACGCAATCGATGTAAGGGAGTACCTTCTCCCATCGAGAAATTCCTGCTATATCTCATCGAATGTTCCTTTTTGATGTATATCTGACAAAGTTAGTCTCAGTTTCCTGTGTTTCAGCCTACAGAAGCGAAACAGCACAAAGGGGAACACAAACATTAATGCCGACCGGGATTCGAAGTAACGAGATCGACAAGTTGGCACTCAACCATTTCGACCACGGAATTAGCTGCAACTGAGTGTCCAACAATACCCAGAATCCACCATTCGTGGTGACTACTCCGTCCTAAGCATGATAGTTACACTTTGTTTTTGAGTATGATTACCACTTAGTCTCAGGTCTCTCATGTACCTCCGTTTGCCCTATTTGCTTATTTCCTGTAACTTTTATTCTAAGGTAAATCCTTACATAGTTCATAAGGCATAAGGTTGTGTAGTTTAATAGATCTTTTATATCTGCAACAATTTTTTTTTCAATCCTCAATCAGAGCGATTTTATAGCAATTGCTTTCCATAATTGTTTTCATAGGAATTACATCTATCAGACAATCTTCTAACGCGACTACCAAAAACCATTAACAGACTCAACCGCATAGAATTCCTAGATATATCTCATAACCGTATAGAAACAATCGAAGAGGTCAGTTGCATGCCAACACTCCGAATCTTGAATGTATCTGGAAACAGCCAGTTGCGAGAAATTCCGTCGTGCCTGTCGACCTGCGATAGTTTACGCGATTTAATTCTAGATCAGGATACACTCGAGTGGCCTCCTGCTCAAGTAATCGCTGCAGGTACTGAACATATTCTAAAGTTTTTGACAACGGGAGAGTTAAACGTAGGAGATGTGGAAGTAGCCTGCGAAGCGAAAGAAAAGATGAGTTCAAGCAGAGAAGATGTAAAATAATAGTGGAAATCTAAAAAAGAAAAACAAATTTCAACCAAATATTCTACAGGCCTTAATGAAGCTGCTGGTTGATCGAGAAAGGCAGAACCAGACAGTTGAAAATAAACTAAAGACTGTGCCACCGACTGACGATGGCTACGGGAATGAGAATGTAAGCTATTAAGCGCTAGTAATAGGATATTATATATTAAACTTGATTTTTAAGGCACTAATCGAGCAGCTCCATATGCGGCAACAGAAGCAGAAGCAGAAAGTAGTAGATTTTGGAATAATTATTGGATTTAAGATATGAATTAATATTTTTGGGGTTTTCAATTCTAGTTGCTCCAAGCAGTACTATTCCAACAAAATCAAACCGAGGGCCTAGTGAGTAGAATACAGCAACGGAAGGACCAAGAGCGTGATCTCCTTATAAAGGATATTAAAGCAGGTACAGCGATTACTTCTTTCAGGTGGTTTATTGCTAATCTTTTTTCCAGCTGAACAGAACGCCAACCTGGTGATAGATAAATTATTGGCACTACGTAATGGACCCGATCCTGCCTTGCTCGAAAAAGAGCGTTTGGAGGAGGAGAGATTACTAGAAAAGGTAATAAACATAATACATAGATGATCTTATAACGCGTCAACACCATCAACCCTTTCACCAAACACATAGCTTCATTTGGAGCATTCCGAACTCCGTAAACAAGAAATACTCGCAACAATGGTGGAAGTTCTTCACAACGAAGACAATAAGCTATTAGATTATCAACAAAAGCGAAATCTAACAAATCAAGATATTCTAGAACGTGAATTGGAGAGTTCGAGGCAACTAAAAGACTTTTTCTGTGACTATGAAAGGAACAGGAGTGATATTATCCAGAAGATTTGTGAAGATGAGGAATTACAGAAGGAAGCCGTGGCCACACTCATTGGAATGAATGATGCTCGCACCTGGGGTCTAGTGGAGCAGCTGAAAATTGTCGAAGCACAACTTGCAAATATGACACAAATTGAAATAGATAAGAAAACATTTTCATCGATTGATCAAATGGTAAATATACAATATTTTTTCACTGTATTTTCAATATTCTGCATTGAGACTAGGGAACCTATGTTTTCAATATTCGGTTCTCATTTGAATTATCGATCATTGGGAAATCACTGCCGGTTTTTTTTTGGTTTCTCTGAGAGTGCGTAAATTCTATTGAAAATTTCTTCCTCCGTTTCCCCCGACTTTTAAATTACGAAGAAAACGGTGCATAATATTTCAAATCGTGTTTCATTTCAGAATGAATTGGCTGATAAACGTATGCGCCTTACGTTTGTTCTTATGGATCTACTTGATCAACAAGAAAGCCGAAGGAAGGAAGTAATATTAACTCATTTCACGCTAGAAAATATATTTAGTAATAATTTTTTTATGTTTAGCTTTTAGATACGCTAATGTGTATGGAGGCACAGAAACGTAATGAAGAAGATTTTTGGCTGCTACAGTATCAACGCCTCATTGATTCTCGTCCTTTGGAGTTTTCAATTAAAACTCATTCCATAGACCCACTTCTGGGTTACAGTTTTCTCGTGAACGGAGTCATACATTGTTTGCCATTTCTGCAGAAACTTTGGCAAAACAGTAACATTCGTATTGAAGATCTAAGAGATGATGATTTGGAAGCTTGTGGGGTTACACAAGAAAAAGATCGAAAACTCATTCTGAAGTCGATTAGAGACTTTATTAACTGAATCTGGAACTGTACAACCTCGCCTTGTGGAAACGCCAACAGCGCCAGTCGAAGTGCCATCCACTAGTACTCAAGAAGGGAACGACCCTATCACAACGGATTCAGATTCGCTATCTGAATGTGTTGTTTGCATGGAAAGAACGGTAAGTACAGTATCTGTTATTGATGCAGGGTGGGCTTCAATCAATGGGTCCCTGTTTGTTCATGGGAGGCGCTGCCTATATGACGAAATGCTTGATAGCTAAGATCGGCACGATTGTAATGGGTTAACTGAAGCGTGTTTTGGTGCTTCTTTTTAATTTGAATGTGAAAATGTTTTTCAACTTGCTATCCAACCGTGTCTCTCTGTTGATCATATTACTATTATTATTTGCGGCTTGAATTGAAATTTCAAAATCTGTTTATGTTATCTATGTATGAAACGGGACCATTCGATTCGAGCCTTCTAATTATCAATTTGAGGGCATTTGACTGCAATATTTCAACTGTTCAGTTAACAGTCGTTATCATTCATAGCCCGCAACGTTCATCACTGCCTGCTCATAGAAATAGACGAAAGGTAGTAGTATGGTAATACATCAAGTGAGATAGCCATTCGATGTCTTTAGATCCTACTATTCTGACTATGTTTCACTGGTTTCAATTCCTTACTTCATCTGTTTTTTTTCGATTTTGAGAAGGCTTTCTATAGTGTCAGCACTGAACGTATCTGAAGCTGCTCTGTGTACAACTCGGGGAGAATATATCGTATCTCTACGCTAAAACTTTGGATCTGAAAACTTGTTTCGAGAAAAACGTGTTCAAAAGCTTGGCGCTCTTAGCAAAAGGAGAATTGGTCTATTTCGTGTGGATTAAAAACTTGTTGCAGCTCAAATCTCCACTTTTGATTGTTCGTTCTAATTCTAGTTTGTTGGAGGAAAATGTTTGTAAGTCATAGCTTACTTTATAAGACGCGCACAAATCTCTTTTAATCTCGACGGAAATCCTTTGAAATGCACTCTCCATCTTATCTTTCCAAGAGAATAACATACATGTGAAAAGAGGCTGTACATTTTTTTTCCACTGAAAATACTGATGTAGATAACAAATGAAATGTGCGTAGGAAATTTCTCGAGGATACACTGTATATCGAGTCCGCTTCGGGCGGGGACCGAGTCCAATACACCGTATATCGTCTCCGCTATTAACGTGTACAAATTACCACTGAAAATCATTTGAATTTTATTTTCTATATATCCTGGTGAATGAAAAGTATACATCATCGCTGTTTTGAGAAAGTTGGCTCTCAAATAATCAGATGTAAAAAACATATCACCTATGTGAAGCCTTTCAACATATTTATAAAGGAAATTTCCGACAAATTCAATGTTTATAAAAGGTAAAGGTAAAGAGTACCATAGCCCAAATTAACAGATGGTCAGATTCTGGCTGTTTGTTTTCTAAAAGCTAGAGCGATTGAGTCATGACGTATGACGGGCTGATTGAGTAAGCGCCATCAGGCCAGAATGAAGTAGAGCATCGATCACATCAAACCATGTTGGGGATGCAAAGATAGTTGAGTTATTTTTAGCAACCCCTCTGTGCCATCGTACGCATTTAAACTTTGCTTGCTGAGATCAAAAAATGATCCGCGCTAGAGATTTGTTCCAATATTGATCTCTTCCAATTTCTATATGCCCCAAGTCGAGGAAAGTCAGTACCACCTGTCAATTTTTGCAAAGTGATCTACCTGGTGACGAGGCATTTTCTGTCCCACACATAAAAAGGGAGATATCACACAGTGCAGCAATTATAGAGGTATCACGTTACTGAGTACCATCTATAAAATATGTCCGGATAGCTGAGTGGTTAGAGCACAAGGCTATCGTACTATCAGTCAGAACTTGCCGGTCTCAATACATGCTGTAAGCAGAACTATCAAGTATTGCTTGAGGCTCATATCGGTAAACCGGACATGTTCCCGTGATCAGCCCATACTTGTATGCAAGGTTTTGATGGATAACCTTACATACAGCATTATGCTTGATGATGTATTGCACCGATGCCATAACAGTACAGCCAGAAATGAGATGGTCCAACGTCTCTAACGCCGAACCACACATTCTACACTGGTCGTTCTCCACCCGTCCTTTCATGATGAGCTTTTTATAAGCTCGGGTGGCGACCACGCCATCCTGAATGGCACACATGAACCCCTCCGTCTCAGCAAAGAACTCCCCAGCACACAGTCATCTGTTCGACAAATGGCTGCCAAGGACAATTCACGTGTTTACCGTGCATTGCCTTCGACTTCCATTCATCGATCCGCTCTTGGTCCGACTTCACCCCACTCAGAGGATTGAAAGATCGATTCTTCAAGTTAAGTGGAGTCAGTCCACAGTCTGCCTTACAGACAGCCGCATGCAAGGTATTCGCCTGTTCTTTGCTATAAAAATAAGCACGCAGCGAGTCGACTTGGCGATGATGTTGGGTCGCCACGTCAACCACGCCCCTACCTCCGATATCACGAGGCAGGTTCATCCGCTCCACAGCAGACTTTGGATGATGCATTCGGAATTTGGACATAGTTGTCCGTATCCGCCGCTGAACGTTTTCCAGATCGGTCTTCGTCCACGTCAATATTCCGAATGCATACGCCAGTGAATGGATAGCAAATACATTCAACGCGCTTATTTTATTCTTCCCCGAGATATGCGATTTCAGCACCAGCTTTACACGGTCGCAGGAATTCAGACAGCAGAGCATCCATTGAGATCACCAACTCGAGCATGGGTTCCTTGTAGAATTCCTAGGTACTTGTAGAAGTCTGTCTCGGTCATAGCTTCGATGTGGAGGTCACCAATGCTATGTTCCGGCATGCGGCTCGTGATGATCCTTTGCGGATGGCTTGGATTCGACACTTCTCTAATCCAAACTCCATCCGAATATCACGGCTGAACAGGCCTATTATTCGCAACAGACTTCTAAGATGGTTGTCAGTACCAGTATACAGCTTGATGTCATCTAGGTACATCAAGTGTGTCAAGTTCAGTACTTAGCACGTAGGCCATACTTTATTGCAAAACCATGCACTCTAGCATCATTCAGTAGCCATGAGAGGGGGTTCAGTGCCATACAAAACCAAAGGGGACTCAACGAATCCCCTTGGAAGATGCCCCTCCGAATACGGATGGGCTCTGAGGTATTAGCACCCTCAGATGTACGGACTGATAAGGTGTTATGTCACCCTTCCATGACTATCACAAAAAACTTGATTAGTTTCGGATCAATGCGATACAGATGTAGGATATCGATTAGCCAGATATGCGGAACGCTATCAAAAGCCTTGGCATAATCGATATAGCAGCTGAAGAGGTTTCTTTGGCCTTTAGTTGCTTGTCCTACAATTACCGAGTCGATAATGAGTTGCTCTTTGCAACCCCTTGACCCAACCCGGCAGCCCTTCTGCTCCTTGGACAGAATGTTGTTGGTCTCGAGGTGCGCATTGATCCTTCCACTAATAATGGACGTGATGAATTTGTAGAGGGCTGGTAAGCAAGTGATCGGTCTTGTGTCTGCGGGGTCGTGCACCGTGTCCTTCTTAGGGATAAGAACCTCATTTATACTGCGTGCCAACCGACTGTGTATGCCGGTAAATTTCTTATACCAGAAATTCTGCACCCGATCCAGACCTGGGCCGCTCCAGTTCTTCGAACTGTTTATGGCTTGTCGAACTTTCTCTTCGGTAACATCCGCAAAATTCATGCCAGGGGTATTGGCATAGCGGGTGCCATCGGGTAACCCTCAAAGTCCACCCCAATACTCTTTCGCTTCTGTCACCAAGAACTGTATTTTCTGGACGCTCTGTTGGGATTCGTTGAGAAATCTGAAAAAACTCCGCTGATTCCTCGCGTATGTTGCATTCTGGAATGACTTTCGCCATACCGTCGTAACCGACTGCATATGACAGAAAGCTCCTGTTTTAGTGTGTCCAGAATTTCAACTACGGGTGTCTCACTGGGGATGGCATAGTTCCGGTAAATCCTCTGCACTTTATTTCTCACCCGTCTGCTGGCATTGCCAGTGCCGGTCTGAATGAGTCTAGCAATGTCCTTAGTGAGCCCCGCCGATGTTGCAGACGAATTTTCCATAGTGGATATCTCTGGTCACTCAAACGAATAACGCGAAAGGGAATCTTCCGACCGTGGAATCTGATAGCCGCAACTGCACCACAATACACAAGTGATTGTAGTTGCACCAGCGACATATCAGCACACAGCCGAGATGCAATCTCATCATTGATTTGAGATAGAATTCCCGGAGTTGCTGGAGATGCATAGAGCCTGGGAATACCTGGTCTATGCAAAGGATAAATATCCGAGAATTCTATACACGCTCTTTGGAATTCGTCCCAAACCTCAGTGGAAACCTCAGCTGGACAGTGGAGAAGAGTGCTTCGGCAAGTACTGAAACTGTTGCCTGCAGTGCGACGTGGTGTTGTTAATGCCGCCGCCTCTGCCCCCATCGACTCTCGGTCACCAGTTTCCCCGATGACCTCAAGTCGAACACGTTCCCTGATGGTGGCCGGGATTGTGTCGCTGCGAGTAATAAAGCGGTACTGGTCTGCGACTCGCTGCACAGTCACGTGCGCGAATTGCGGGAAACACTCGACGAATCTCTGGTGCAACAAGGGGCGGTAAGATGTTGTACCCGCCCCTGCCGTTATTTCGTAGTAGGAGCGAATGATGAAGAGATTCATTTCTTCAGTCCATTTCATCCGCTTCCTACGCGAACCTACCGAAGTGGTCACCACAGATTGTGACGAAACAGCTGCAGCAGGCGGAGCTGTGCTCCTGGTCGTCGTGGTGCCTAGACGTCGAACCGCCCCACGACTAGCGGTTTCGACGCCGCGCTATCTATTACGAGAGCCCGACCCAGTCACCTAGTCAGACGACTCCCGTGGGCTATCCGTACCGGACCTCAAATTTCTTCTTCTTCTCATTTTTGGTGGTGCACTTTATCTCTAGCTGCCAGGTGTTGGGGTAGCTTCCTTAGTGAGTAATCTGCAAGACTGCAAAGTTCCTGCACTTTGCTCACCTACCCCCTGAGACGCTGCGATGGCGTACAGCCATTCAGACTGAAGCTATCCATCCCTCCTCCTTTTACAACCGGGCTTGGGACCGGCTTCGGCGGAGTTATTATTATTATCTATAAGATATTCTTCGCTATCTTGCTAGGCCAAAGAGGCTTCACTCCAGGCAAATCAGCAACAGATCAGATTTTCTCTCTGTGGCAAGCGATGGAAAAACTGTTGGAATATAGACATCAGTTGCACCATCTCTTCATCGACTTTAGAGCCGCCTATGACAGCATAGGTGATGAAATCCACGCAAAGTTGTTGGCAGCCAACAGAGCCTATTTCAGCTTACAAAAACTGTTTCACTCGAAACATCTCACCATAGGGTCGAAGCTTTTACTATACAAGACTATGATCTTGTCAGTCATTATGTATTCCTCGGAGACTTGGGTTCTTAGTAAAAAAAAATGCGAACCCTTCGCTGCCTTCGAGAGAAGATTCCTCCGAAGAATTTTTGATCCCCTGCAGGAGGATGGACGATTGCGTCTGGTTGTGGATAAAACGCGGCTCAATAAGTTACGGTAGGTAGGCCACTCAATCCGTATGGGATGAGGATGATTCAGCCCGGAAAGTCCTTAAGGGCAATATCTATAGTAGAAAACACAAGGTGAGGCAGACCCTGCCTGAGATGGAGTGATGGCGTAGGTCAGGACGAGACAGCTTTTAGGGATATCGAATTCGTGGACCTCGGCGCAAAACCGGAATATCTGGAGTTCCTTATTAAGGCAGGTCTAGACCGGATACCGGTTGTCCCGCCATTCATTCTCTGCAATACCTGTATATCCTGATACGTTTATGAGAGTCACCTCAGGTTTTTATTCCGTTGCTTGTTGAGCTTGGTTTTTATAAACTACTGACTGTTCTTAATATATCCAAATGCCAAGCCAGAGCCTTAGTAGATGCTTGACTCTGAAATGTATGTGGTTTTTTTTTGTGAATGTGGATCTATTTTGATTTTAAAATTTCTTCGCAAATTTTCTAGAAACTTAATTCTTTTAAGAGTCATATCATGAAACCTCCTTGAGCCTTTCTCCTGTTGATAACATATATCGCTGTGCAGACGTTATTTCTTTACAATTACGTCTTTTGGGGATGTCAATTTTGTCGGCCAATAATCGAAAGCTTTTTCAAAATCTGGAAGTGCAATTATCACAAAACGACCATTAAGTCGTGGCATGTTCCGCATCAAAGTTCTCTCTATGATTCTATGTGGAAACCTACTTGGAAACTGATCACTACTGTTACACTACTGTTTAGCTCCAAGATTTCATCAACTCATGCTTTTGTCCTCTCATTGGTTTTCTCTGGCCTGAGATAATGACGTGGAAGTGTTGATGAAGAAGCAGAAGTGGTAGTGGTTAAGGTCACGCATTGAACTACGAAATTGCATGCCAATAATGCAATTTTTCCGGCAAATAGTAAGCCACTTTTGATATGTTTTCGCCTTGCCTAAGCTTAGAAATGGTGCGGTATAACAAACAATCAGAGCAAACTATGTTTTATATTTCTCTCCATACTGAATCATAACCCGAACAAACAAATTATAAACGAAATCTGTCTAGACTCAGATCGGCCAAGGTGTAAACCGATAGTTCGCGATAGGATTCATACGCATTTCGGAGCCAACAACAGTCTATAGCCGCGTGTGATCACGCTGCTTCGCAAGGGCCGAGATAAAGCAGCGTCTGATAAGTTTGATTTCTGCCTGACGACAGAGCCGTCGGCAAAAATATTAAATATATATCTTCTCGAATTAGTTTTACTGATGAACATTTGATGGTTATTATGTTGGAATATATAACATTTGACTAACAGGCTAAATTAACTAATCATAATTAACTGAACTAAACAAACCAGTGCAATTATTATTTAATAACAGATGATAGAACAATATTTACAAATTATATATTTTCAGGTAAAGATAATATTTATACCATGCGGACACATGTGTTGCTGTTCCGAGTGCCAACACAGTCTGGAGCTGTGCCCGATGTGCCGAACTGACATCGAACGCAGAATCAATGTCCGTCAACCGTAATTTACCAATCGAACATTCCCTACATTACTAGATGCGTTTGGGAGATTTTTCTACTTTAATATGTCCAACGAATCGATAGAATTCAGACCGCTATGAACAAAGACATGTATTGTGATAAAAATGCCAAAAATATTACAAGAAACGAGCAAAGTTAATCATAAAAGTTACGTAAAACGTAACAATTGAAGTATTAGCCTGTAGATCGGGAATATTTGGCACAATCGATATTACAAGAATTAAATTCGGTTTACTATTTTCCCCTAAACTTGTTCTTGGATTACCAGAAATATTTCAATTTATATTAATTCTAGTGAAAATTTTGTGATGGTTTATGGGTTGAAAGTGACTAACTTGCTAATTTCGATAAAACTGAAATCTATTATAATATTTATGCAAGCGGAGAAAAGTTATTTACTGTTATTTATGCCGCGAACATGGGCATATTATAATATAAAAGCCGCTTGTTTTTGAATCGACAAAGTCACAAATTATTGTAATTATTGTAGCTTTTAAGAAATCAAACGTTTTGAACATAAATTTGAAGTGTCCTTAAAGTAAATATAACTAAGCAGCACGTTATAAGAAAATTTAGTTTGTTAACGCATAAAATGTGCAGTCGCGTTCCAAAATTGATATTGAGATACTGATAGAAGACCTGATCGCCTTTATTATCAGATAATGAATGGAACTAAAATCATTTGCAGGCGTTTCTCTGCACTTATACATTTTATTGATTTGATTTACTCTTTGCACACTGAGCATTTACAGTTTCCTTTTTAAAAGCTATTTATATGGGATACAGTTGTCATTGTCATTTTGTAGCATCTAAACTGTGATGTTGTTGTTTTAGTCTGACCAGCTAATGAAATAAAGTGTTTGCGATTTTTTGAGAGAAAAGATAGATCTTTATATTGTATCAGTTTGTAAGTTTGAAAAATCCATCATCTCTCATCTCTTGCAAGACCTTCCTAGAAACCTACATTCCCCTCCATCTGATCGTTGGTACGTGGCTCATGGATGATCCACTCATTGACGTTGTTGGGATTGTGGGTTTTACTTTATGCCATACTCAACAATTAATTTATTGCTTTTTCTTCCTTTACGTGTGACTTACCCACTATGTCTTCTGCATCCTCGGGGAGATATTTCAGGTATCTAGCGCCCAAAACGAAATAGCCCTTAGTTATGCCTGCAACATCTAGGCGACAGTGACAGTCACTTTTCGCATACTTTCCCATAAATCAGAGAGGAATATATTTAAGTTGATTTTGAGGTACCTGAATTTGAAATTTTGAACTAAATATATTGTATTTGCAAATGCAACTACTATAACTTCTTTCAAAATCTTGTCTATAACCACTGTCAGAAACATTAGACCATTTGTGGTTTGTAGTTTACTATATGTATTCGTAATGCATCAATTCTGGAAAAAATATTCACTTTCATAACTTTTTCAATTAGTCTGATACTTGGTAAACGATTATGTACCCTCTTTACCGGGTCAACGGACGCTGCCTCGCGCTTCTGCCCTTCGGAGCAACGTGACCAAAAGTGACTAGAGATTGTATTGCTCTGTTTACGTTCAATTCAAAACCCGACAAGAATATGAATTATATTATTTGAAACCGCCAGGTTTCAATTAAGGCACATATTTTTGTATGTATACTCGTAAAGGGCCATGATGCCGTGCACTATAATCGAGTGTCGAACTCCGGGGAGAGATTCTCTTCTGTTCGCTCACACATATATACACATATATGAATTCTATTGAATGGCATAACCTACAATGGGACCTCCGCCTGGGTCATGTGGCCCGTATGTCGCCGAAATTCTTCGTTTGTTTGTTATTGCAGATATTTTCTCGGTGCCTTATAGTAAATCTGATTTCGAGCAGCTTGCCAAAAGTGGACTGACCGCGCAGGCAGCATAGTTTGACGACCAACCCTAATGAAACAGGCACAATAACTGGCAGCGATCTGCCAAGAACTGAGCGACTCAAACAACTACGATCACCGGTATCAGCCAACGTTGAACTGCGTTATGAAAAAAACAGACTTTCCTGGCTAGCTCAATAATCAGGTTGGTAACATCAACTGTTGATCGAACCTTCCGGAAGCCAAACTACCTATCTGATAAATAACCGCCCCTATCAATTATTCGATACATCGGGTTATAAATTATCTGCTCGAGAACCTTACCTGTTGTATTCTGAAGACAGATAGATCTATAGGAGCTTTTGTAATTTCCGCCTTACGAGGAAGGACCCTTCCTTTAGGTAGTCTGTGAACGCCTGTGCAAACATGTTTGGCAAAATCACATTTTCATTGCCAGTTTCAAGGCCTTGTTAGGAATTCCATCAATACCAGGGGATGCGCTATCCTGAACCCTCGTAACTGCATCCAGAACTTCGTCTGCGGTTCTTGGAGGGATGCCTTTGGCATTTATTGGTATCATTGGGAAGGTATTTTCCGGATGCTGATGAAGCAATGTCGAAACTATCTCACACAGCAATCTAAGCCACGTAATAGAAGGGGACCTTTTACTTTATATTGCCGGAATAACCAACTTGTACGCACCACCTCAGAATCTGCCTCACCACAGATCCACTTACAAAAATATCTTTTACTGATGGCTGGCCCATTTCAACTTTTTGCGCGACTTATATACTTTTTAGAAATAAAAAACAAGTCGGGAAACCGGAAGCTGGACGCTTCAGGTACGAAAGGTTTTGTGTATTTCTAAGTACGTAGCATGTAATATATCCATATATTATGTGAGAGTATCCACTTTCGGGTGATATTGACATTCATAGTCTTCAATTTTCAAAGAAGTAACAAATTTGAGGTATTATAACTTAGTTAGTAATAGTGCGATTTCCACCAAACTTGGTGGGATCATGCTCCATATTATAGCCTATATCACTGCAAAATTTCATGGTACTAGGATGAACTTAAGGGGGGTTTCTAACCAATCACAAAAAATTGTAATAATATACTATTATTAACTTTATTTAAATAGATATCGGCATGGAAGGTATTTCGGAGCCCAGGCACCATATAGTGGCAGCCTCCTGATTTTTTTCAGATTTTTCGGTTTGGTAGTTTCTGAGAATGGCCCCCTTAAAGAAGTGATCACTTTCAACCCCCCACGCTCCCCACCCTTACAACGAATGTCAAAACTAAGATCGGCCTTGAAAAGTACTAATCGAGACCTTTAATTTGATACCCCAGATTGAAGTATTGAAGTATTGAAGACTTTTGATAGTTGTTTCGTTTGTTTTGATTCTGTTGTCAATAGTTTTCCGTGTCTAGTTTAGATAGTTCGTTATTGTTTCCTGTTGACTGTTGATGTGAGTTGTGATATCGGCAAATCGTTCAATCATTTGATCATGGTATGGTTTTAATTGTACGATGTGAAGAAGGCTGTTATAAGTCCGTATGGCCCTTGCTTGTCCTAGTCGAATCGGTAGGTCCTCTGTTGTTCGACAGGTCCTGCACAGACATGCTTTGTCCTTGTGTCGTGAGTAACCTCAAATTTACGTTTTCTTTTAATTTTAGATTTAAGGAGTTTTTGGTTTTTTGTGAAGATTACTATTACCTCATGTTCCTGTAGTTTTTGGGGATCTTAGCGATTTTGATTTAATTTCTACAGACTTTTATTATTATTTTATTTATCTTGATTGCTGGATAGAGTTTTAATCTGAATTCATTAAATTTCTGTAGGTACTCGTGGTTATCATCATAAGTTATGTTTTTGTTAAATATATGAGTCTTTCCTGTAAATTATTGTATGTGACCATGACTTCATTTAGAATATTGTCGTGGTCTAGGCCCAAGTTTCCGTCCTTGCGTTTTTCATATATAATACTACATATTTCAGTCATCGTTGAGTGAAGTCTTTCGATGTGGGAATTACTGTTTGTTTGTAGGAAAGACTCTAGGTGAATCTCAACGTTGTAAAAAATCTTTGAATATACTAGGTATCATTTCAATTCCCTGATCTGCTGTTATTTGGGAATGCCGTATGCTTATGAAATTGCGAAGGGACTTTATAATCTTTAAACTTGTGCTCGAGGTATAGCATTGAATTTGCAAAATCGATCTATTATGGTCAAAACTTGTCTTTTATTGATAGAATATACATCTATTTAGATGCTATCTAGTGGCTTAAAAGCGAGGTCTATCATATTGAGACGTTAGCAGAGTTCACAGTTGTTAATAACTTTTGTTATTCTCATCTTGAAAAATAGGGAAAATAGTTCTCTCGTTTCAAATGTAATAAGGTCTCGTTTATTCCCTTATGATTATTATTCTTGTGGTAGTCGTTTATAATTTTGGCCTCTTTTCTCTCATCTTTTAGAGGTTCAGTACACCACACCATTTTGAACGTTTTATTACGTGAAAAATATTTAGAATAAACTTCTTGTGTTAGGCTAAAAGTGTCGTCATCTGTCATTATAGCGTTGACTTTATTTGGGACCAGTAGTTTTTAAATATATCGATGAGGTTTTGTTCTGTAAATTTCGGGAGGTGAATAGTTCGCCTTCGTTTGTTTCTGTAAATTATTTAAGAGATTGCCGGTTGTCTGTCAGACTTTTGTAATATTAATTGAATATTGAACTCATTAATCGGTCGTTCGGAAATGCGAATTCCGTCCAGGTTATCCTGGGTAGCAGAATGAACTGTACCTCCACCGTATACGCTTGGAGTTCGGATCTTTTAAGCTTATTAGCCAGGTTAAGGGTTTATGGTTGGTGACGATTCTGAATCGTCGGCCGAATACCCTCTCCCCTCTCTTCTATATGGCCGAAAAAGTTTTGTGGCCCTAACAATTGCTAACAACTTCTTTCCTATCGTGGAGTAATTAATCCCGGTGCTGGTGAGAGTTCGGCTAGCATAACTTACTGGTTTGCCCCTTTCTATTGGGCCTCGGGACGATACGGCCTCTACCGCAAAATTGCTTGCGTCAGTCATTTGAGAGGAGATTTTTGCAAGTATTAAAGTCTTGAATATAACGATCATATGCCTTTTCCAGGCATTCGGTCAAAGGTTTAGTAATTCTGGAAAAATCTTTAATAAATTTTCTATAATACCCCAAAAGGCCTAAAAATGATTTTATTTCCTTTTCGTTGTTTGGAATAAGAAATTTCCGAATGGATGCAATTTTGTATTGATTAGGTTTAATGCCATTGGGAGTGAGAATGTGGCCTAAGAAAACAATTTCTTTTCGCATAAAATGTGTGTGTGTGTGTGTTGGAGGTGGGGGAGAAACAAAGCCTCTGAGCACTCAAAACTTAGTGGTCCATTGTACTCGATTCCCCGGTCTAACAGAATATCCCGGATTTATTTATGTATCGCAGGATTTCCGTGAGTGGATGTGTTGCTACCCTCTGCAGTTGGAGCATCCATAGGCGGGGCACTCACAGAAAATGTTCCGTTGATTCCGCTTCTTCATTACAGGATGAACACGTATCATCTTGGATAATTCCTGTTCTGATCATATGCCCAGCTGGTAAATTATGGCCAGTCAGAATGTGAACAATAATTCTACAAGTCTTCCTGCTTTTCGACAGGATAAACTTTGCAGTATGTTTATTTGGTTCTGGCAGGAAAAGTTTGGTCTGTCTAATACTACTGACACCCCGATTGCTGGTTCCGGGCCGGGCATGGGGAAAGTTGAAACCTCTTTTGCTAAGGCATCCGAGATTTCATTTCCCTCTGCACCACAATGACCAGGTACCCAGAGTAATTCTACCGTATTAAATCTAGAAACAAAGTTCAATCGGTTTCTACATTCCTGAACGATTTTTGAAGTGATCAAAGTACTACTCAACGCCCTCAATGGAGCTTGACTATCGCTACAGATTGCGATGCGCCTGCCTTTTAATCGCTCGTCAATCATCCAGGTTACCGCCTTTAGGATCGCATACATTTCAGCCTGAAATACCATTGTGTATTGTCCCAAAAGAAGAGCCTGCTTCTCGTTCTTATTCGAGAGGTAGACCTCTGCTCCAAAATAATTTTCTGCTTTTGAGCTATGGGCGCAAAAGATGTCAGTATATTCTGACACGCATTCTTCAGGTCCGTCCCAGTTTTTTCTTTGTTTCAAGATAACAGCATAGCTTCTACCAAACAGATGTATGGGGATTTGGGAATCGAAAGGCATTGCTAAAACTAGATTCAGTTCTCCCAATGACTCTTCCAATACTCTGTGCCTCCCTACGTCCCATTATTTTCCCATAGATCTAATCGAATTACTCTCAAGGGCTGTAAACTGAGTAATGCATTCAGAGCTGCACCGGATGTGGTGCTCATGGCGCAGGTGATACCTAGACACACAGTTCTTTGCAGTGTGGCTAGTTTAGAGCGAAATAGCTTTCGTTTCACCTTAACCCACATGATATGATAGCAACATATATCCACATTACTACCTGAGGCCTAAGCCCCCTATTCGAGGCAAAGGTCCATCTACGCAGCCCATAAATTGTGAGAGCTCGTTTTATGTTAATCTCCACATGTTTGTTCCAAAGAAGTTTCTTCAGAAAGTTGAAGGTACCCTTCATCTGTTAAAGGCAAAACCATTGTTTCCTCCTTTTTGTAAGTAGTACCATTGTGGTTTTATTTGGATTTCCTAAAAGTCCTTGCCTGAGACCCCAACTGTCAATCAAATCAACGGCGCGTTGTGTATTTCTATACACCATTCCGAGATCCAGACCAACAGCCAGCATAGCTACGTCATCCGTATAAGCTTGAACGTGTATTGGCAAAATTTGCAGTTCGCGTGGTAGTGAGTTGATCAGCATACTCCACATTACATACCACATACGATAGCACACTTCCTTGAGGGCAGCCTTTCGTCGCTTCCGTTGTTAGGTAGCAATCAACATCCACTTCAACACAATCTCTGCGTTAGCAAAGTGTAGATCCACTTTATTAGAGTTTCGTCAACATCACATTTTGTGGCCCAAACAATGGTTAACAACTCCTTTTCTATCGTGGAGTAATTAATCTCGGTAGTGATGAGAGTTCGGCTAGCATAACATATTGGTTTGTCTCTTCCTATAGGTCAAAGATTTAGTAATCCTGGAGAAATCTTTAATGAATTTTCTATAATACTCTAAAAATGATTTTATTTCCTTTTCGTTCTTTGGAATGGGGAATTTCCGATTGGCTGCAATTTTATCTGGATTAGGTTTAACGAAATTAGAAGTGGCCTAAGAAAGCAATTTGTATTTTGAGATTTACACCTCGCTATCGAGTGAATACTTTACGAAGATTTTCGGGGTACGAGATACACTAAACATATACTGCCTTGCAAATCGACCAGTACATTATCCATTACTCTCTGGAAACTAGAAGGGGCATTCTTTAAGCCGAATGGCATGCGGACGTATTCAAAATGTCCTCCTTCTACAGTGAAGGCTGTTTTAGCGATGTTCCTCGGATCCATTTCTATTTGATGGAATCCGGAAGCTAGGTCGAATGTGGTAAAATACACTCTTTTTCCTAGCTTGTCGAGGATATCGGTTATGTTTGGAATTGGATACCTATGACTGATAGTCTTTTGAATTAATTTGCGGTAATCCACAACGAGTCGCCATTTTTGCTTACCGCTGGCGTCAACTTTTTGGGAACAATTCAAATAGGAGAGCTCCAGTACGAGAAGCTGGGTCAAATGATCCCCTGCAACATCATCATCATCAACGGCGCAACAACCGGTATCCGCAAAACAACAATTCTCCGCAAAACAACAATTTTTTATTTTCTATCATAGGTGACTATAAACTTATAGCTAACTTAGGGACTACCTTAACAGTTAAACTTAATCTAAGGTATGATATAAAGCTTAAACTAACTTATTATTAACAAGGTTATGTGAAAATACATTGATATTTTATTTTGGAGGAAAATCGGAAAAAACCTCCACTCGTTGAGCATATATTAAAACGGGATGGGACTAGGAGGGAACAGGACTGGGGTAGGATGGGATGCGTGCGGGAGAGGGATGGGAATTAAAAGCTAGGAGGGACGCAACAACCGGTATCTGGTCTAGGCCTGCCTTAATAAGGAACTCCAGACATCCCGGCTTTGCGCCGAGGTCCACCAATTCGCCCCTGCAACAGTATGTATTTAATCTGTCGGCGAACTTAATTTTTATGTATGTATGGGTAGGTAGGTGTAAATGTGAAGATCATCAGGGGTATGGATTTGATGCTTCACTTTATTGGTAAATGAGAGTTTCTGGCCTTCTTTAAAAACATATCGTCGTACTTACGACAGATTTGAAAAAAAAATTTAAGTCTGAATTTCTGATGAGTTTTTCAATGGGTCGGTTGTTGCATTTTCAAGATTATCTGTATCTTGCTGACTGATATTAAAATTACTAACTTCTGTGTAGTCTTCTGTGGAAAATTGAGTTACTTTCAGATGCTGGTAAAGATAAAGTTTTGACAATTTCAGCTCTGGCCAAACTCTGGTTAATAAGGCGGATTTGCGCCCAATATAATTCGTAGGCATGTCGTGTTCTACGAATTATATAAAGGAGCATTCAACATCTGTGAGCCGCTACGGTCACGCCGCTCCCAGGGCAGAGGTGAGGCAGCGTCTGACGATTTGCCTCTGCACTGGTAAGAAAGATAAAGTGTTTCTACTTCGGTTGAATTATTAGCTACTTCAACGAAAATATGCCAATCTGATATTAGGAATTTTTTGTTGATTTCGGTAGATTACACATATACGTCTCCAGATTTAACATCTACAGGAAATCGAACCACTACTTTTATTTTGAGTGGTATAGAATATTGATTCGAGGAGAGATTTGGTTTAAAGTGTAATTTAATTTGGAATGGTTGGTTACAAGAGTATTAGTAGTTAAATCGATTTTTGCACCCAAGTTTGGTTATTGCGTCCAATCCAAGCAAAGCGTCAAAATACCGGGGGAAGCGGAAGTATAAGAATCTCGTTTCACCAGGTTGATTGAATTCAATAAAATTTGCGAGTGTTACTGATTTATTGAGGTCGTATTTATTTAAAACGGTGACCGGTTGTGTGGTTTTCACTAAGCTTGGGTGCATAAACTCAGGATTAACGAATAAAGATGAAGCACCTGTATCTATGAGGAATTTTAAAGGCCGACCAAAAGGGGAAGATATATTTATATATGGTAAAGTTGACCCATGTGTGTTTATGCCGATGTATCCTGTCGATTGTCCGAGACGATTAATGTAAAATTTCCGTCGTCTAAATCGTTCGGGTCAGCACTGGTCTGCTGTATGTGGTTTGTTCCATTCGAGGTTGGATTTGTCAGTGAACTCAGTGTAAACATAGTACGAGTCTAAGTCCTGATAGTATGTATCGGTTTGCGGTGGAACCGGGTTGTATTTACACTCACTATAGTATTCGAGGTCTTGCGCGGACAAATTAAAAAGTTGCTTTGCTATAAATTTGGGAGAATTGAAGTTGTTGCTGCGGTTTGGGAGTTGTGGGTATTGTGTCGATTGTCTATGGTTTGTGCTGTGGGTGTCCATGGGTTCAGGTTTTTGCATTGCTGAGTTATTTGACCGGAAAAATAAATTTGATCTTAATTGAGGATGTTGCAGGCTGAAGGTGTTAGCTATATGTGGTTTGTATGGTAACTAGTAATGTGTTCCACGAGGAACACTAGGGGCACTAGGGGTAGGACAATATGGTTTATGTTGAGGGGCAATATTTACCGTCCTCGTTTGTTGGAATGTATTTGCCTGTTTGGATTGAATATCGAGAGTTGAGGTCTTTGGTTGAAATTGTTGCCAAATAGTGTTGTAGGTTTGGTGTCTGGTAATTTCGTAGTAGCTTTCATTGAATCAGTTCTGGTTCAAAACATAAACATCCTCTATGAAATACGATAATGCGGTGGCTAAATTCCTGGGTCTCATGGCTCTAATTGTGGAACCAAGAGGTTCTCCAAGCCGAGATAAAAACACGTTTAAACACATTTCTGATTATAGTTTTTTCCTGGCCTGAACAACTTGAGGCTCTTTTTCATGAATATTGATATGATTATTTAAACTCGATAAAATTTCGATTATTTCGCTATAAAATTGTTGTAACGAAATTTTATAGCGGTGGGCGGGTCATTTAATCCGTATGGATGAAGATGATCCAATCCGGAAAGTCTATAAGGGCAATGTCTATGGTAGAAAAAGAAGACAAGGCAGACACTAACTGAGATGGAGTGATGGCGTAGGTCATGACGCCAGACAGCGTTTAGGGATATCGAATTGGTGGACCTCAGCGCACAACCGGAGTGTCTGGAGTTTCTTATTAAAGGCCTATACCGGATATCGGTTGTTGCGCCGTTGATGATTATGATGAATGTTGTCTCAGAGTAATGAAGTCCCATACATGTTCAATGCCTCATTGGCAGGACCTACAATTTTATTCCTAATGACCCTAAGTAATATCTGGCCATAGGGAGCGTCACTTGCACAAGACACTAGTGATAGGACTTCGTCGACATTGTCGAGGAAGTCATTAATGGTATCCGGCACTCTAAGTGAATTAAACAAGTCACATGGACTATGTTATTATTCTTTGAAATTTTCACGACTTATTCAGAAAATATTTCTATGGTCCGCAAACTAGGATAATTGCGATTGATTCAGTATTCATTGAAGAAGCCGTGAAAAAACACCAAAATTCATAAAAAAAAGTTTAACACGGCACCAAAAATTTAGCTTTCAATATTTTTTAATAATCCTAGTTTGCGGACTGAAGTTAAGTCTGTACGTTAAAATGCCGTTTACTTTTTTTCTTTAAGATGATCACAGCGCCCTCTAGCGTGGCAGCAGAAAAACACCTTTTTTCGGAGATGGGTGTATAAATTCCTTAGTATTTCAATAACGAACTATGCGATCGGGCTGGAAAAAATACTAAGTTTTTAAATTACTACAAACAAATAACTTCTTCTTTTTCTTTAGCCTTTGTCCTTTAAACATTTTTTCGAATCTAATTTAATATTGAGTTTATGTTTATACCGTTAACAATGTTCATTTGAAACAATTTCACATCAATTTATTAGTTTTTAAGTTAGTTTAATTTCGATCAACGTAACGAGAATTTTTGCACGTTGTCTAGTGCTCACGTTGAACAGCATTAAATATTCCGCTCTTTAATTATATAATTCAATTTTATAACTCTAAAGTCCAAAATGAAAAATGTGACCGGCCGAGTCAACGGTTCTGAATGCAGTGAATTTTCACAGTCCGGTTGCTTCGAACAAGCGTATATTTTGACCGTTGGTTTTCCTCTCTCGTGGTGAGTTCGAATACGCCACAGAGAGCAGCGGTGGTGGCATCTGTCAGTTGCATTAACAACACTCGAAATGAATTTCGAATGTTGTTAACCCTGCTGCGTCACATCACTCCGCCCTCACATGAAACCTAGGGGTTTCAGCGACCGAACCCGGAACTGCGTTCCCCATCATCCCCCGAAGCGAACGCGACGTTGATTTGGGGCGCAAGCTGGCTTCAGCCTGGATAAGGAGACCGCCTTTTCCCCCGATCTCGATCTGGAAGAAATGCTCTCCTCGCTCGAGAACACGGTACGGGCTTTCGTATGGAGGCTGCAGCGGCTTCCGGACAGCATCCGTCATGACCTGGTATGCAGTAGTCCGCTGGCGTTTGAATTGAGTTTGCCTAAATCCGAAAAAAGGGTGGACTTAAATTGCATTCCTTGCTCATTGATGATCACTGCAGGGACACCAAAGCGAGGTATCCACTCTCAACAGAGGGTTTCGGCACAAGATTGTGCCGTAATCTCCTTCAGAGGTATTGCTTTAGGCCACCGCGTAAGCCTGTCGATGATTGTGAGGCAATACTTGAAACCGTGCGAGTCTCGCAAAGGGCCTACGATGTTGAAGTGTATAGTGTGGAATCGCTTGGTAGTGCGTGGGAATGAGCCCAGTTCTTTTCTTACATGCCTGGTGACCTTAGACTTCTGGCATGCGATGCACTCTCTGGCCCAAAAGTTGACGTCCTTATTCATGAAGGGCCAGAAGTATTTTTCGGTGACTAGCCGATTTGCCGTCCTGATGCCTGAATGCGCTAAGTCGTGAACTGCGGTGAACACTTCCTTGCGAAAGGTGGCCGGAATGTATGGCCGGAGTCCCTTTTCCGAGTATTCACAGTAAAGAGAGAGATTCGAGCCGAAGATGGGCAACTCCCGAAATTTATATTTGGGGTTGTATTTGAGGCTCTGAGGCACTGCGTCATCCTCCTGGGGATAGCCGAGAAGTCGAGTGAAGCGGGGATGTTTACCTCGGAGACATGTGACAAAGCGTCAGCAACTATGTTGTCCTTGCCGGACACGTGCTGTATGTCGGACGTGAACTGCCTTATAAGCTTCGTCGGGCTTTTCTTTCAAAACATACGTGAGAGGCTTATGGTGAACACTGTGAACGGCCTGCCTTCTAGGGAGAAACGGAAGTATTTAATGCTCAAGTACGCGGCGGGCAGTTCTTGATCGTAGGCGCTGTAGTTCCGTTGAGCGGGGTTCACTTGTTCCGAGAAGAATCACAACGGTTGCCAGACTTGATTCACCTTTTGATGAGAGCAGGACCAAATAATACATATTTAATAAGGAAAAATGCCATGTTCTTAACATTAGACGAAAAATTTGAGTGGCTCTAATAATTTGGCCACCCTCTATATCTTCAAGATTTTCGATGTTGCTTACCGCATATTTTGAATTGAATAAGCCAGAATGTCTCCAAGAGAAAGTTTTGTGTGGCCAGTTAAAAGAAAATTGAGCGATATTGTCTTGTTTATTCCTTTCGTAATTCCCCACAGCAGATATGTGTCCCAACACACAATCATTATTTTGACCGTGAAAATTATCGCAGATTTGCGGTATTGTACATTTTGATGTAGTGATGAATAAAATTGACAAGGCGGTTCAGACCTTTTCCAATATCTTCTTTTTCATTGGCCAAGCTAATAAACTGAAAATAACGACAAATTATAAAAGATTTGCTCGTAGAAATCTTGGCAGGTTTTATAACGACTGCAATTGTAGTACCTGCAATTTTTCACTAGCCAGCTGTCGAGGGCTGACAGAGTAATAAACTGTTTATGCGATGTGACTTGCACGTGAATCACATTTTTGTTTTTACAATATTCTTGGTAAAATGCTCTTTGTTGTCTGGCTTTGTAGAGGTAGTCCACAAATGTGTTCAGTTTTTCGTCTTGTATTTCATCGGAACAATTATTCAATTGAGAACTAACAACAAAATAAAACAACTTATTTTTCATATGGGGTTGTATTACCACCTTTTTGTGATAACATGTTTTTCCGGATACTTTTTGAAATTCCTAGGCCATTTCTCATCCAAAAGATACCAAAATTATATTTTCATACCGTTCACGTTAGCTCTATTTCGGGCCAAAATCACATCTGCTCTAAACAAAACCGTATTTACACTTTCTTCTTCGGATTCATGGTTTGATGAAAAAAGCAGGAAAAATTGGATGAAGTGTCAACAAGGATTGCTTAAACCTCACCAAAAAGAACCTCCGAATCATAGTGGGAATTCTCACTGGTCATTGTCGGCCGAACTATCACCTAGGGAAGCTAGGGATATCTACGGACACTGCCTGCAGGTTCTGTGAGGAGGATGACGAAACCTCTATGCACGTCGTGGGACAGTGTCCGGCACTTGTGCAAAGTACATAGGTCGATACATCTGGGAGAACACTTAATACCGGATGCAAAGCTGAAACTTCTGGAAGTGGGGAACATACTAAAGTTCCAAACGGTTACAGGCCTGCTTGAGATACTATGATCAACAGGTACACTGTAACCAGTAAAGGGGGCACAATAGTTCTTCAAGGACGCGGTGCGACTTTACCTTAACAGAATAATAATAATAAAGTGTCAACAAAAAGGCAATTTCAACATCACATACAGCACTCTGTCAACAACGACCGGATATATTTCTTGTTTTCATGTCATCCTTCATCTTTTAAATAAAGAAACCTCAAATTAATATCTTATTTCATTTCCGAGAAATTAAATTTTTAAACACACTACTAAATGCGCTCTGAGAGTGAAAAGAGTCTTTAAAAAATCTAATACGACTTCTTTCTCATCGATATCTTGAAGGGACATTTGTATCGGTGATATCATCTGGTATTGGTCTGTACAATCTTCGTCATATTCCCGAAAATATTTTCTTCCACTACTTTAAATTCTTTTTCTAAAACAATTTTATTCTCTTTTAACACGAGCACAAATCGAATTTATTGCAAATTGGCTGCATAATAACGAAAAAGTGCAATCTTGAAAAGTGAAATGATAAGAAAACGCAAGTGGTATCAATCTAACTTTTTCAGCGCTATCAAAATTAGCTGCCCTAGAGGGGAAAGCAGATTAGGAAGCTTTCAGAATCGTATATGTAAAACAAAACCTTATTAAAATCGTCTCAATGTTTATCTGTCTGTCTGTAACACACACTTTTCTTAAAAACGCTGCACCGATTGATGTAGTAAGTTATACCTTTCTACGTTGAACTTAAAGAGGGGAAGGGAGGATTCTCATACATGCAAAAGGGGGGTTACAAATTTTTTCTACCGAATATAGTCATATATCAATGGATAGGTCTCGATTAGTACTTTTCGAAACCAGTCTTGTTAGAAAGACAAGGGGAGTGCGGGGGATCGAAGGTGATGATTTCTTTAACAAACCCATTCTCAGAAAAAACCGAAAAGTCTGAACAAAATCATGAAACTGGCACGGTGTCTAGGCCACAAAATACTCTCCACTTCGATAAATACTCAAATGACGTTAATGATAGTGCATTAACATGTTTTTTGAAGAAACTGATTGGAATCCCCCCCCCCCCTTAAGTTAATCCTAGAGTTACAAAAAGTTGCAGTAATATACACCATACTATGAGGCATGATATCCCTAAGTTTGATCCAAATCATACTATTACTAATAAAGTTACAGTAGCTCAAAGTTGTCTTTTCCGTGTAAATTTACCGTAATTCAAAATACTAAATATCAATATCACACTAAAGTTAATAGTTTGACATACTAAATATATATATACATTACCGGCTACGTACAAATGAAATAGTTCTGCACTCAAATATACTTACATGAGAAACGAACCAAACCTTTCATACCTAAAGCGTCTAGCAGCATGCATGGACCTTTAGCTTTAGCTATCCCACAATACGCTGCAGAAATTTCAAACCGAACTTCCCGTTTCTTCAAATTTTATGAGCGTAAAACCCAGCAACTATCGAGTGAAGGCTCAGGCTTGAGCGCCCCCGTAATCCTGTAAACCTAGCTAAATAGCGTATTTAAAATTAGCTGGCGTCAGTTTCTTCTACCAGTGCATTTGTATTTATTGTACATAATTGTATTTTGTTTGTAATTACAGACATTTCTGCTTCATATCCGAAAGGCGAATTTTCAAACATTGTTTTTTCCATGTGCGTTTTTCTCAAAATAAAAATATGAACCTTTGAAAAAGGGCTGAAAATTAAATTAAATTAAATTTAATTCATTTTGGCTATTTTCACCTGCATTGAAGTTTAAATTCATAGAAAATAAGTACGCAATATAAAATTAAAGCCTTTTGGTTTCAGATATAAATTGGAATCGGTACACGCCCTGCAATTGGAGAACTCTAGTTATGATCTACGGCGTACTAATGCTGCGTAGCTCTTTGATTTTAGTTAAAAAAAATCTATAAAGCTGTTCGAAATATGACTAATATATGGCTGAATTCCAATTAATCCTTTCCACTAAAAAAAACAGGTCGAACAACTTTAGGTATGGAAGCTTTTGTGAATTTCTTCATTTGCGGGCTAAGTGCAATGTTAATGTATATGGATTTAGCATATCAGACTATTCACCTTAGTGTGATATTAATAATTAATATTTTGAGTTGCAGTAAATTTACACGACAGAGATAAATCTGAGCTACTGTAACTTAGGCAGTAATAGTACGATTTTACCAAACTACACATTTCTATGGCTCTATGATAAGCTTAAAGGGGGTTTCTAATCAATTTCCAGAAAACTTGGTAATGCACTATTATTAACTTAATTTGAGTAGATATCGGTATGGACAGCATTTTGAGACCTGGACACCGTACAAAGGAATCTTTGTGATTTTTTTCAAATTTTTCGATTAAATGGTTTCTGAGAATGGGACCGTGAAAGAAATTATCATTTTAGTCCTCTCACTCCCGACATTTGCCACTATAATGCCAATTCATAGACATGTGGATCCAGTATAAAGCTGCTAAGCCGAGTCTAGAACCTGATTATATCTTGTATGTAACGAATTTTGAAATTTCAATATTAACCCTTAACATAACAACCCAAAGGTGATTCCGCCGTAACTGCAACGAACAATCAAACCCTGATTTTCAAATATGGAGAGAATATCGTATTAATATGGCTATAATTCCTTCTTTCTAAAAAATAAAAAATAACGTGTTTGGTACTCTGTTCAAGAAGTAAGCCTCTTAAGGGGGTCATCCCGTGTGAAGGCTGTTTTTTTGGTTTTTTTTAGAAATTTTTTGTGAAGAACTGGAGAAAGATGCGAATACGAATTTTTCACCATAGATTTATTAATATCTTGAGCGTGCATAGTATTTTTTCCAGCCCGATCACATGGTTCGTTATTGAAATACAGAGCAATTTATACACACATCTCCAAAGAATTGTGTATTTCTGCTGCCACGCTAGAGCGGGCTGCAATCATCCTAGAGAAGAAAAGTAAACGGTATTGTAATGTACAGACTTAACTACAATCCGCAAACTAGAATTATTAAAAAATATTAAAAACTAAATTTTTGGTGCCGTGTTAAACTTTTTTTTTGAATTTTAGCGTTTTTTTACAGCTTCTTGAATGAATAAAAAAAACTACTGAATAAGTCGCAATTATCATAGTTTGCGGACCGTAGAAATATGTTCTGAATAAGTCGTGAAAATTTGAAAGAATTTGGTTGGAATGATTTTGGGCTATGGTGGCAGCCGATTTTCAACATGCGGTTTCGAGAAAAACGCATTTAAAAAGTAGAATGCGGTTTTTAGCCATAAAACCTTCACTGACCATTAATCTGCTATACCTAATCCATAAACCTTAGGTTTCTTCAAGAAACACATGTACAGCCTTGGCTTCAATTCTTGTCCTTTTAGTGAAGTCATTCGAACGTCATTCGGACCGATAAATACGAGCTTTATTACGGCGATCGACATAAATCTAGCATGTGACTTATCACGTGTTGAACACTATAATTTCCGAATGACTCCGAATATCAAAAAATCACTTTGCCCATACATTCTACACTATATCTAGATACAATTGACGCCAGAAAAAAAATTCGATTCCGCGGATCCGACACATGGGATGACCCCCTTAATAAATTTCAAGGGTCGTAGCACTAGCAGGAAATGAATTTTCAATTTTTTCTAAAGCTACATTTTTAGCTGGTTTTATATTACTATTACGCAGTATTTAATCAAATAAAAAAAAAAATATATTATATTACTTCGAATAGTAGAATTAGAAATAAATTATACAAATATATGTACATACATGTATTTTAGGCCACCGTTGAACTATTCATCTATCTATCTATCATATTATTAAAATGTGATTATCTGATCGCGGAAAGATGTTTCCAAATGTTCTAAAACTTTAATAACCTTTCAACGCCAGCAATTGAGAAAAACTAAGAAAGGCTTGGTAAACAACGTTAAGGGTAGGAGTTTGGTATGTTAATGGTTAAGATAGGGATTAGGAATTCACTTCACAATCAACTCGAGATGTTACCGTTTATTTTTAGTAATATCAATCCATTTGAAGAAGTGGTTTCTGACATATTTTTGAATGACTTTCGTCCTCCTTTTCTCCTAAAACCAATAATAGACCCCCCCCCCCCTTATTTTCACTAATGACGGAAATCACTTCTATGATGCAATCTAACAAAACACCCAAAGATCGTTCTTGAAAAAACAGTGTGTTTGAAATTATCAGCATTTTAAATTTCAACCAAATTAAAACAGACTAAAAAGTCCGCGCTATGTTGGGTGACGTGACAACTCGACCCAAGAAACTTTAGTAGCCCAGCAACTGGGAGTTACTCATAAAAATATATAACTGTCAATATTGATTTCCCGTGTGAAATGCTAACGAGGACGATGAAATATTGTTTCATGCCTTGCTGTATACTCTATAACTCTATAAAACCCCGCGGAAAGCTTTTTTGGCTGTTTCGAAAGAAGATTTTCGGAAGAAGTGGATCGCCATGGTAACATGAAATCCAGTTTCTTTGGAGTCATCTTTAAATTGTGAGGATCATTTCAGTGTGACTTAACGTTTTTTAAACTTTAACTCCAATCTTAATTGATAATATACGATCGCGATAGAATTTTGTGTCAGCTTTTTGGACCACCATCCGTACTATTATATTGGCTGAAATATTCTTGCTCAATTCGATACAACGTTGTTTGTCTTCATCTATTTTGCACCCGAATTTAATTGCGATGGTATTCTATTCGCGAAAACAAACTATTTTCCAATTACTTTAGTTAATTCGTTGATTAAAAAAGCAATCATTACGATCAATAAGTGCCAGAATATCAGAATCTCTCAAATTGGGATATTCTAATGTATAATATAATAATTTAAATATTTTTTTTCTTTTTCTTAACCTTTCGGACTAAACTAGAGGCCTACTAAAACAAATGTAAATTATCACTAGTTATATATGCATTTGTATGCTGATATTTAGAAGTAAGATTTTGTATCAGTCATAGTATCAAAATCAAAATGAATATTCACGATATCTTAAGCATCTCAAGAGAACAATTTAGCTATACTTCAAAATTATGCAAGTTTTTTATTATTAAAAATAAATTTTAGTTTATTTGGACTAATTCAGTTTGTATACAATTCAAACTTGACTCCATTTTATCTGCAAATGAGCGATTTCAGGCGAAAGGGAAGTGGTGACACCATTAATGTGATTAAAAAATGAGAACCAACGACGACGAAGCGAGAGTTTGCAGATGTAGCTTGCAGAGTCAAAAATTTATTTCTTTTTGCTGTAGACTTTCCCACCATATCTTGCAACAAAAGCAGGCACATCAAACTTCCTTTTGCATCCATCATAGTTCATGTAACGAATTTTCCCGAAAATCTCTCGTTCCCTCCATCCTTGGTCATGAATGCCGCCGATAGACCACATGCAGCCTGGAGATAGTATCTTCAATTCACGTATTTCATAATAATCTAAATTTATTACCAACATATCCATTAGGATCGCGTCCATCCAAACTGTACTTATCATTCAAGTAAATGGCAACCTGTAACGCTTTCTCCGGTGATTCGGTCCATTCTAAAATTTTCTTCGCCCAATACATTCGCAGAAATCCATGAATTTTCGCCTCTTTTACTAGTTGAATCTGAGCCGAATTCCACAGATCGTCGTGCGTTTTTGCATTTTCCAATTCGTCCGTTGTGTAGATGTAAGTCCGCTTATCTTTTCGATGATCAGAAAGAGTTTTTTCAGCCCACGATGCGAGCCCTTTTAAACTATCATAGTGTTCATTGTAAAAACAAAAGTTGTCAGAAAGCTCACGTCTTACAATAGCTTCTTCACAAAAGGCAGCTACCGATTCAGGATACTTTGATTTATAATCGCGAACAGCTAACACACAACGCTGAACTGAGATATGGCCTGCAATTCAAAACGTTTATCTTTAGTGGCAACGTGATTCTCCAAATGATATATTTGTACTCACCGAAATGGAACCAAGGTGCTAAATTAGACAAAGCATTCACAGTTGGATCATTTCGTTTACTATTAAATAATTTCAATCTACTGGAACAGAATGTCTCTAGTACTCGACAAGCTGCTTTATAGCCTGGCTGAGCCCAATCTACTTCTTCAACTTCTCTATTACATTCAAGGCTATTAAATGCGCCTGGCCAATCTACGTCATTATATTCCCGATCGACAAAAGGATGTTTTATAACTGGTGGAAATTCTGTCAGATACACATCCAATTTTCCATTGATTTTATTACGTATCGTACGCGCTGCATATTCCTGTTTATCCGAAGTTACCCAAACAGGTACAATATTGTGTGCGTCAACTTGGCAAAGTGGCACGTCTTCTTGAAGGTTATTCTTAACATCATCGAGCCATTTCAAAGGCACGCGTAAAGGACTAAAATCGCAAACAACCGCCCCAACTTCCATTTCTTTTACAAATTCCGGAATCTTCTCACCACCACTCCCAAGCAGAAGATGGAAATTTATGTCCAAATCCTTGCATTCTTGGCAAACCTCTTGTAATCCCTTCAGCATGAACTTGTAGTGCCTAATAGTAGCATCTAGAAATTTTGGAACGAGGCAAAAACAAACATGCAAAGGCAGCCTATTTTTAAGGGCCAATTTCTGAGCAAATAAAAAAGCCCAATTATCTTGTACGCGACAATCACGAGACATCCAATACAAAATGCTTCCAGCACTTTCTTTTACTTCTGTTGCCTCTGTTAAAACCCGAACTCGTTTCTTTTGGAAGTGGAACTCCAACACAGAGGATGCAGTTTTCACCCGACTTTCTTCAATTGTTTTTAGAAAACCAGACTCAGTAGAAGGAGAAAACCCATCCTGATTATTAGGTTTAGCCGATTTTTGAGAGGAATTCGAAGGAGTCTTCGTAACTCCAGTAGCTGACCTCTTCATCGCATGTAAGATGTGAAATCTGGAAATTTGAAGTATGTCAGTTAAATAAAAATTACCTTGAATATAAAATACAGAAATGTCAGAGTAATATTGTGTGGAAAAATGGATAAAATCAAGTGTGTAAAAAGGCAATTAGAACTATGTATTTATACAAAATCTACAGAAAACAAATTATCGATATTCTGGGCTCTGCCGTCAATATTAAATTAAAAATTATGCCCAACGTCACATCAAAACAGACATATCCATTTGATACCAGCACCCTACAAAAGCTAGCATAAGGAGAAAATACTGAAATCTATCTCAATTGACGACGCTAATAATATCAGCGGGAAGGTAGTGTGATTCAGAAATACTCGATTTGTTAACTCCGCAGATTATGTCCTAGAGCCGATCTACAGGGTACAGACTATAACGTTTTTGAAAGTTATAAATGTAGTTACTGCAAACGATTATTCTATTTTCATAGTTAGTGCAACATTTCAACCTGGAGAGATAAAAAGCTAAAGAACTCAGATTGTAGAAGAGAGAGCATTGAAACTTGCAAAGAACTCAATTACATATACCCAATCTAACAACAAACTAACGAACGATTCTTTGGTCGAATTAGTTGGAATCAACACCGAACGTATTATATTCTTTTCGAGCATTTGCTTTATGATAGTCTCTAGCTGAGCTCGCAAAACTATAAAACATCAACAAAATTAGCATCACCCCAAGACATCTCCCCAATAATCCCATCAATCTGTACAATTAAAGAAAAAAGTCAACTGAAGATAGAAAGGAGCCACTTCGTCTATGTAGCTATCAAAAGCCTATGCAATAGCTGGAGCCAGAGGGATAGAGTCCAAGCTTGATTATTAAACCTCTAAGTAGATCGCCTTTTTTAAGGTTTTGTGTAAAACAAAACCGATCCGAACTATCAAACCGCACATATACAGTGAGTAACATAAGTTTACGTGGAGTTTAAAGGGGAACTCCTCAATTCAAACAAAGGGGGGATGTAATTTTTTTTTTCATTGAATATAGTCATGTAATATCAAATGAATGTCCTCGATTAGTACTTTCCGAAATTGTTATTACTTTTGACGTGAATTATGCGCGAGTAAGGAGTCCAAATGTGCACACTTAAAGTGAGACAGGACTCATTTTCGGAATCTACTCAGCCTAAAAACCTGAAAAAAAATCAAGATGATGCGCTAATATGAAATCTAGACCTCAAAATATGTCCCATTCCGATATCTGCTCAAATAAACTTACTAACAATATATTACCAACTTTTACAAATTGACTTAAAAGCAACCCTTAAGTCCATCCTGGTAGAACTGCATCAGCATAAAGGACAGTATCGCGCATAATACTGCCAAGTTTCATATAAATCCGGATATTAGTGTCAAAGTTATAGCGGTTGGAACTTATAAATTTCGCGCGAATTTACTGCATCTTAATCCATGCAAATGATTGAATATTTGATATTCGAGTGAAATATTAAATTTCCATTTATAAAGAATGAGCTGACCCGGCGAACTCTGTTCTGCCTTAGAGGCAATAAATAAACAGACTTTGGATTTTATTCAATTCAATTTTTTATAAGGAAAAACATAAATATAAAAGAGGGAGTAAAGCAAATTGTGAATCACCAAATCGTGAGGTTGAACTCTGGGGATTGGGTAACATCCGATGTCATTTGAGGGAGGCCATTGAAAGAGCTTCGCGCAAAGAATTCAGCAGAAATTAAAAGTGAAAAGATTAGCTTAGTTTTTCCAACCTCGGAAGTGTGCAACTGAAAAAGGTGATGCTTCGCCTGCTAATGTTTGGTGAGCTGCTCCGTGTGCAGGACAATACGTATTGGGCTCCGTCCAGAACCAAGACGGCTGCTGCTGAATAAAGAGATCAGTAACAGCTAAAGCTCAAAAATCGTTGCGCCTCCAAAACATTTCGAATCATTGCGTAGATCTTTCGATGTTCGGTTAAGTGCTTCTAATGCACGTTTATGCGCCGTTGTGCATTCGTCCCATATGATTTTCGATGCTGATAAAACTTTGGCCATTGCCGAGTTTTTTGAAATATTACATGTTGGTTTTTCAATAGTTTGAAGATTAAACGGCAATTTTAATGCTGAATGAGCCATACGGCATCCTTGTGGATGCTAATCCAGAAGAAGCAGCTGCAAGCACAATGTTGGATCTGGCACGAATAGTGGCTAAAACTAATGACATCAGCAATGTCTTACCAGTTCCACCAGGGGCATCCAGGAAATATAAGCCACCATTTCCATCATCAGTTGCCTTCACTAATGTATCATAAACTTCCTTTTGTTGGGGATTCAACAGTGGTACATTCGTTTGAACTACTAAATCTAATTCCTGGTAATCATATTCACGTTGCCGTTCCAATTCTCGATTAAATGCGTCATTCACTTCACGATTTGGCGTTGGCATTCCTAACCTAACTAATAAACTACCGCACATAAGGTAACACATGTTTTCGATCAAGAGTAAAGCCCGATTATGTATCTCTTCATTCATCTCAAGATCGGGATTTCTGGAACTGACACGAATTTGATGTAAAATATCTGCTGACATATTATCCTTGTATTTATGCCACATGTTAGATCGGTTCGATGGAAAGCATGTCCAAATTACGATAGCAAATAATGTGCGTATCTGACTTGGAGATGCAGAGATAATGGCTTCAACGATTGTCGTATCCCACGCACATTTACCAGCAACAATCGCAAATAAAAGCATTCATCATTCTTTGGATGAACTGTACACATACGACCAAGAGCATCAGTAGAACGCACATCCGGATAACCAGGAACCGTATTGCCTTGCTTTCGTTGTTGAAAATTCATCGATGAAGCATTTCAAGTGTAATAACGTGGCATCTCCGAGTATAGCAAAGTTCCTGCAAACGGATCGCTTTGGCAGATCGCAAAGAAACTGGTCAATGTTGTCGCTGGAGGTTTTTCAGCACGTTGAACAACATTCGAAGCCGTGAAATATACTCGTTGACCATTCTCCAGGTGCACCGCCAAATGCACAACAGTAGGATGACGTTCATGAATAGGGAATGCGAATATACGCCAAATCGCTTCATTGCAGTTCACATAACGCCTAACTTGATTTCATCGATTCGATACCAAAACCCGCCATATCGCCTGCCTTTCGTGACATATTTACAAATGTATTTTATGAACTTTACTGAATTGCAATACTCAACGTTGCAGTGTGTCTTGAATGTTTTGGAAATAAGTGGCGAATATGGAACAATCCAACTGTTGTCGAGAACGAAATCCATTCTACTTCACTTTTGTTGTGATAATTCGACCGCTATCATCGGGTGATCGACGGCGATACAGTGGATAACCGTCGTTGCCAGTGACGGTCTCCGCCGTGAACTTCCGTGGATGTGGTTTGGAACACCTACCGTCGACCATGCAAGATGATTCGGTATTGATGGCGCCACACGGTCCATGAATCATATTTGTAATTACAACATCATGTAGGTCTGGATCGGCTTCGTGATCAGGAATCTCGGCAGTTATGATATCATCTATTTGGTCTGTCTGAATTCTTTCCACTAACCAAATAAGGATGTGTGCGTGCGGCAGGCCTCGTTTTTGCCATTCGATTGAATACATCCAGCATCGAGTATCTCCAAGGACGCGTTGTTTAACAATGTAATTCATCAGGGACCGCAGTTTTTGTCTGAATACACGTGCGGTGATGGGTCGATCACTTGATGTTTGTCCGGGAAGCAGCAATTGAACAATTTCTATCCATTTTGGATTACAGGTAAAAGTCATAAAGAGATCTGGCCGACCGCAATGACGAATATATGTCATTGCATCTTGCGCATATTCATGCATATGACGTGGACTGCCTATGTACGTCGCCGGAAGAATAATTAATCGACCAATATTAGCTGTATTTCCTTCAGTATCAATTGCATCACGTAAATGTATATACTCCTCAGAACGCAGTTTGGCTTGGTTCAACCTAATGAAATTTAAACGCTCCGTTTCTATTTTGACGTACATGTTGACGCAATACTGCTGAAACAATCGACGAAACCGCAGCAAATAGTTGTCAGCATTTTAGCGAATCATCAAACGATATGCGTAATAATTCATCGAGCTAACTTTTTTTATAGTTTCTTCACCTGAAATTAAAACATTAGATTTAGTATTTTGTAAATATATAATTTTTTCATAGTTATAAAGGGGTGAAGATGAATGATTTTAAATCGGTTGCCAGTCATTTGTCTAATTTTAGAACAACCCCTTATCTTTTCCTGATAATAAGCAGTGTAATTGGTCTTTTATTGTAAACCAAAACCAAACAATGTAACATATATGGATTGTAAAATTAATGGATTTATCATTTTGATATTAAAATAATATCCTTCTTCTCCTTGCCAAAACATCAGCGGGTACTGTAACGTGTCATATGAACGATGTGTTTCAGATATTTGTTGCAGTTGCCCAGTATCGCGACGTGTAAGCACAATGTCGCGTGTTTCCAAGTTTTCACCAACAATCAGGATGGCAACTTCATCTATTGTTGGAGCGTTAAATGTGCGTTCGTGTGTTCCAGATGGTCGGTCATCTGCTCTGATCACGACTTTGTAGTCATCATTTGGCATGCGTTCTAAAGCACTCTTGAATAGCCTGACCAACGCATGATGTTCATGAAGCAGATGCTGCAAATCTTGAAGAATTGCTCTTTTCATTGCTGCATTTATCTCTTGACGTGGATCAACTTGTTCTTCCATGTTGCCTATGAAGTATATTTGTAAAAATCTATGCTGTGCATCTTCGAGAGGTTGCAATGATCCAATTCGATGGTGAATTTGTCCTTATATCTACAAAATAAAAAGCAAAGTCAGTATTTCTGATTTATACAGTTTTTATGTTTGTATAATCAGCAAACATAATACGTAGGAATAAGTATAGTAAGTTATTAATCTACTATATTGTATGTAAGTACAAAAATAAACAAATAAATACCTTGAATGTCGGATTAAATCCTCGTTCTTCGATAATGTCTGCCCCAAATGAGGTCATTTGGAAACAACCATTGTATTTTTGACTGTTTGCAAGAAAATGGCGTGATTCTGATGTTTTGCCACCAAGCAATGAATGCAATGGCTCGGGTGGCAGAGTCAATAATGGCAATTTCACTTCTCCACTAAGGCAGCACAACCATTGTATTTTTGACTGTTTGCAAGAAAATGGCGTGATTCTGATGTTTTGCCACCAAGCAATGAATGCAATGGCTCGGGTGGCAGAGTCAATAATGGCAATTTCACTTCTCCACTAAGGCAGCACAATCCGGGCGTTTCTCCTGAAAACTTTAATGCGCCACAATACTCGCAAACAACGTCCATTGGCCCAATGCAAACGCTAGGATGCAAGTGCTGCAATCATATCGAAACGCTGTTCGATTCAAATCAGCACTTGATACATTTCTTCTTGTGCGCCGAAAATCATTTACTTCTTCATCTCTGTTATTCGTTCGACGATTTCGCATTGCCAACCGAGCCGTTTCACGGGCTGCCTCGCTTTGCTCTTGTGGTTGAGAAGCACGAAGTCGAGCCATACTCACGCGGCATTCTTCACGGGCAATTCCCTGTGTTTCTTCAGCCATTTCATTCGCAATGTTTCGTATCCTACTTGTATTACGGCTTTGTCGGGAAAGATTCAGGTCGTCCTTGGTCGCGGCATTGTTAATGATGATTCAAAGAGAAAACAAATTACTGATGATATTATCAATTACGTTTAGCTATAATTGTTATAATTGTCAAATTTTTTACCACACTTAACCAAAGACAAAGTTACGTTTAGCTGTCATTTACGTTTTGTTATTCCACTGTCATTTGCGTTTTGTTATTCAATGTCAGATGCGTTTTTGTTATACCACGTTTTATAATGACTTGACGGAAACGCGGTCGAACGGGATAAAAATGTTCGTCTCCTGGTTCTAAGCTACCTCTACACCAATTTTCAGCCAAATCGGTTCATCCGTTCTTGAGTTATAAATAGTGTAACTAACACCACTTTCTTTCATTATATATATAGATAGAGATTTACTTCTCCCCCGCTTTCTAAGGTTTTCTGTGAATATGTGGTCGGTGTATCGCTTTACATGTAGCAAGTGGCGCCATTTAGTGTAGAATTTGAAGGGGGCTTCCCATACATGCAAAAGGGGGTGTAATTTTATTTCACAGAATATTGCGTAGTACTTTTCGAAACCGATCTTCTTTCTGATATTTACATGTGTGCTCCAAAAAGTGAAACAGGTCTCGTTCTCAGAACCTATCTAACTGAAAAATCTGAAAAAAAAACACAGTAATGCATCTGTATGAAATCTACGCCTCAAAATACATCCCCAGCCCGATATCTGCATAAATGAAGTTACATATAGTAAATTACCAAATTTTAGAAATTTACCGGATAAACCCCTTAAGTTCATCCCAGAAGCACAAAATAGCACAGGCGATAATATAGGACAAAATTCTGAAAATGTTGAAACCAATCCAACTATCATTAGCAAAGTAATAGAATGTCAAATTTCGCATTTTAGGTTTCCACTGTAAAACGTGTATGACGTCATCATTATATAAAGTGAACTTATATGAACGGCGAAGTCCTTTTAATAAAGCTTGCGGATAATAACCAATATAATAGACATGTTACCGGCGGTTTTAAATTTACATACATATATGTACGCTTTTGTGCACGGATGCAGTGTTAATGCGTAAAGATGCGTTACATCAATTTAGACGCGCACAAATGTATATATGTATGCATCGTCATGCGGAAATAGACAATGTTTGTTTACTAAGGATGAACCTGTACATATGATTGGCTTGGAGTTTGGCAAAATTTGACGGAATATTTTGTATTCTTAGCTATGCACGAATGGAAAATCGTGCATAAAGAGTTTCTAAATAAGATGAATACAAAATCATTATACCCGAAGCGGCCAGCTTCCGGTATCCCGCCTTGTTAGTATCTGTTGTAAGTTAACTTCATCACATTTGCTAATAATTTGAACCCCTAGCGTGAAGCAGTATAAGGTTATCAATACAGTGCTTTCCAGATCAAATTATTTGTGAAGATGGTTCTTTCAAAAATAGAGGGCAATTGAATTTTTAAATACGTACGCACGGAACTATCATATATTCATCGTTCGTCACATAGGGAATAATATTTTAAAAAAAACTTCGAAAGGAGAAATATGCAGTCGGCTCTCGGTAGTTTGTAACTCAAGAGTCAGGGAGAAAATTCAAATGACTAACTATTCAAAATATAGTATAAAGAAATAATCGAGAGAGGAGAGAAAGGAAAGAAGGAAAAATTAGAACAAACGTTTACTTTATGTACATATTTGAAGATTAAATAGGCTGTTATTTTCTTTTGGACCGATGGGCATGGTGCGGTGCATTGATATCGAAATTTTCTTTTAATAATGACACTTTACTGAACATTATTTTTTCAGAATTTATTTGGGGGGCATCATCATCTATAAATATCTTTAAAACTAGTGTAACTGGAACTTCACAATAATGGTTTACCACAGTAATCATCTAAAATTGAAATACCAGAAAAAAGTATGCATAGCATTCATCTTTTCTGTACAACAAAATACTGATTATAGTATTATCTTTTTATACGGCAAAGTAATATTTTTTTCAATTTGCAAGTTTAGAATACCATACCATAAGTGGCCAATTTATTAGAGCCACCTTTATATGCAAGGAAATATAGTAGACATGTTACTAATAAAATAGTTATCGTTCCGATGCTTGTAGTTCTTCTAAATAAAAATAAAACTAGGTAGCTTGCTCCTACTACAATATATTTTAATAGTTAGGAAATACGTATTTCGAAAGCTACTTACTCTCTTCCTCAGTACTTAGGCTACCTACTAGCCTATGACTATGTTACTAATTTTTACAAGCTATTTATGTTGTCAAACAGTATTGAGTAGACATTTGAAATACAGTGAAAATAATGTCATAACGCTAAACACAAAGTAAAAATTTAATATTTAGTCAAGCCTGTCTTTTGCTGGAATCATAACCCTTACTCTTCATAGCATACTTTCAATACATTTAACGCAGTTACAGTACCTTCTGTAAACTGTATCTTCTTCAATATATATTTTTTGGAAGTTCTGTGTATTCCATTGATCCCGAAGGGCTTTTAGTGGTTAAGCTCTCGTGAATGACGAGGTCAATCAAAAGCTCTTGTTTGACGACAAATATAAAATTGCCATTTGGTAACCATTCGTGTGCTTTGAATATCATTCTGATTTCGAAGACTACGATATGTTGGTCCTGCCTCACTATCTTTTGGACAATTTATAGGCGCTCTGTACTTTTCTTGCCGATCATTGACCAGGCTATAATACTGAATGGATGCTTGACCCTTGTTACGATGTAATCATCTTTAAACTTTTCACCAGGTTTTCTTCTCACAAAACCTGATTTGCAGTCAATGCATATACCGATAATTCGTCAGAAAAGTAAACTTGGAAAAGATTGTTGAGTCTGGCTTTTGAAAATCTGTGCCTATATGGAAACTAAATTGCTCTGGAGGATGTCGTTTACCTCATTGTGAATTAAATTAAGTTTGCATCGGAAATATATCTCAGCCTTCAGCCTTTACGATACCCACGATGGAGCATAAAACCTAGGAGACGTCTACTGAACCAACACCAACAGCTCTACTACCAAACCCTATCTCCACCTCCACCGAGTAATCGCTGGGAGTTCTTTCTTAACGAAAAGCTGCAAACGAAGAAGGATGAAGGCGAGTCTCCCGCGCCTAAAAACGGGACCAAATGTACAAACTGGTCCTCCAGGTCGGGGGTTGGATAGATCTGACAACCCTACACGGAAAACCGATGTTACGAAGCCATGAAAGGAGCCTCGAAGCAGGATGGATTTTACAACGACGAACTCGGCAACGACAACGGATTAACGACTTGCGCTATTTTCTCATGGAACCCCTACAGACCGAATGCTGCTGAGCAGCTAGTCGATACCCTTTCCCAATATAAGGCTGATGTAACAGCGTTACAAAAGATGCGATGGACAGGGACCGGTTTCCTGGAGAAGAGTCGCTACACCATATATTATAGCGGCCATCCAGTAAACCATGTGCTCAGAGTAGGTTCCTTAGTCAGCCAAAAAATGAAACCTGCTTGTATCGGCTTTGAAAATATAAGCGAAAGGCTATGCACTCTGCGTCTGCGAGGCAAGTTTAGAAATATAAGCCTCATAAACGTCCACGCCACTACAGACGAGACTGCAAAGTCGGAGAAGGACACCTTCTACGAGGCAATTGAGCGGACCCTCAAAGCCTGTCCCAAGTATGATATCAAAATCATACTTGGAGATTCAACAGTCAAGTAGGGACAGAGCCCGTATTCAGGCGATACGTCGGCTCCCATAGATTACATAGGGATACCAATGATAACGGATTACGCATTATCCAGTTAGCAGTATCACACGAACTGGTTGTTGGAAGTACCTGGTTTGCGCGGAAAGCGGTTCACAAACATACGTGGGCCTGTCCAGACGAGCCCACTTTCAACCAAATTGACCACGTGCTGATTGAACGCCACCACGTCTCAGCCTTGATGAATGTCAGCAACATATAGGGGGGCCAATATAGACTCGGACCACTATCTCGTTGGCATCGTGCTCCGAGCTCGAATTACGACACCACCTACAATCCCCTCTGACAATCAGGTGAGAGTGAATACTGAAGCCATCCACAACACAACCTCCGCGACACCTATAAGAGGGAAATGGATCCCGCAATAACCGCAGTTAACAGAGATCCTGGAGATGAAGCATCAACAAATGATCTTCACAATCACCTGAAGAACGTTATCATTGAAGAAAGAAAAGTCGGAACGGCTGGTTTGACGATGAATGTAAGCTAACAACGGAACGGAAGAATGCTGCATACCGAGTAATGTTGCATTCTCAAAGAACGCGGACACGCGCAGAGACTTATCATGAACTCCGTCGAGTGGAGAAGCGACTTCACAGACGGAAAAAGGAAGCCTGGGAGAAACAACAAGTCTGTGAACTATCATAGAAAAGTACAGGAAGCAACCGCACCAGGCGTGCAAGTTTTACCAACAAATTAGCAGGATGAAAGCCTCATCAGGACGTCAAATCACGATACAAATCCCACTACCACCAGTGAGATTTGAACCGTGACCTTCCGTATGACAGCCTTGTGCTCTAACCACTCAGCTATCCGGACACATGACTACATTTTGTGAAACAAATGTACTCGTCGTGGTATTAACGAATTGATATGGGATGATGACGTCATACACGTTGTATATAGAAAGCACGAGATTCACAAAAAATGGCAAAGTTTCACCTCCTATAACTTTGTTAATAATAGTTGGATTTCTTTCAAAATTGTGCATTATTTTATCCCTTACACCCATGCCAAATTTTGTACTACTGGGACGCACATAAGGGAGGTTGCCGGGTAGATTTATAAAATGTGCAGATGTATTTTAAGGCCTAGATTTCATAGAGATACACCACTGTGATTTTTCAGATTTTTCGGTTGGATAGGTTGTGAGAACGAGACCTGTTACGTTTTATGATGGTCGTATTTTAAGCCCTCACTCCCCTATGTTCCAACTCATATCAAACATGGAGCCAGCTTCGAAAAGTACTAACCCTTTCATTTTATACGACCATCAGAAGATGTGGTCTTTCTGATAAGATGGACGCTGCCGGTTCGTTGAAACCCACTGACCTTATGGTAGACTCTGTTCCGAACAGTGTGAAGCCAAGCAAGCGACCGTGGAAGTTGCCAAAAGCCGGAAATCTCTTAGCATTGCCATTACCGTTTCCCAAGGCCATGTTTCCCTATGACATATCCGAGCAAAGTGTTATCAATAACCTCCACTTGATGTTAGTATTTTTTTTTTTTTTTATGGATGGAGGTGGAAATCTTAGAAAGACGCTGCTGCGCCAGGTTGCAGCAGTGTGTGGGATTCACACCCACTAAAACCACCCCCACTCTTCCGCCGCTCCCCGCGGGACCACCGTGAAGTATTACTTCGCGGGGGAGGCTCTGCTTCGCTATACCAGCTCGTCCATGTCACGTCTCCGTCGCGTCGCCTTCCGAGCTCGATCCAACTCCAGGAGTTTTGTCTGCACCACGGCTACTGCCTCATTTACCGCCATCCAGTTTTCCTCCGACTTCAACATCTCTTCCACCAGGTTGGAGGGCTCGATGTCCGCCCCTAAGATGCTGTTCAACCTCCTTTTCTGCTGTAGAAATCTGGGACAATGGAACATAATGTGCTCCGGGTCCTCGGGTGTAGCCACGCATTCAGGACAGTTGGGAGACTCGTCCAACTCGAAGCGATGCAAGTGCTTCCTATAGCCACCGTGTCCCGTAAGGAACTGTGTCAGGTGGTAATTCAATTCTCCGTGCTTTGGGTTGACCCATTTCTCGATACACGGGATCAATGTATGAGTCCACCTGCCCTTGTCGGAGTTATCCCATCGTTGTTGCCACTTGCCACACAACTCTCTCCTGATGGTTTTTCGGAAATCCGCATTCACCTCGGCTGGATTTGCCTTCCGTTTTTCGTAGAGCCAGTGTGCCTCGCTCGCTAGAAGATCTATAGGGATCATTCCTGCGATAACACACACTGCCTCCGTCGACGCCGTCCTAAATGCGCTGCACACCCTTAGCGCGTTGACAGCGTGGTTCAACGCTCCCGCCCAGACAGGGGCCGCGTATAGCAGGATCGACCTCACCACTCCCGCGATGAGTAGCCTGCGACTATACTTCGGCCCTCCCACGTTAGGCATCATCCTTGCAAGGGATGAGCTGGCATTTGCTGCCTTCTCTCGCGCATAATCCAAGTGTCCCTTGAAACTCAGCTTGGCATCGATCATCACCCCCAGGTATTTGACAACCGATTTTGAGACGACCTCACGATTACCAACCTGGATGGTAACCATGTTGTTCTTCCTACGGCTGGTAATGAGGACCGCCTACCGTCTTTTCGTCCGCCAGGTCCAGCTTGGCCATTCGTAACCATGACTTGATGGTATGAATGGCTTCATTTGCATAAAGCTCCACGTCCTCGGGATGCTTTGCAATTGCAACTACCGCCAAGTCGTCCGCAAAACCAATCAGCGTTGTCTCCTCCGGCACGCGAAGGTCCAAGCACTCCGTCGTACATTATGTTCCACAGCAGCGGTCCCAATACAGAACCTTGAGGCACACCTGCTGTCACAATGTACTCCTTCGGCCCGTCGTCCGTCTCGTACCAGAAAAGTCGGTCCGAAAAGTAACTCTCGATTAGCCGAGCCAAGTAGCTAGGAACACCCAGTTTGGCCAAAGCGCCCTTAATCCAGCCCCAGTTGGCTGAGTTGAAAGCATTTTTGACGTCCAGCGTCACCAGAGCACAGCATTTGCCCATGGCCATTGCATTTCGAGCCAATTCCACGACCTTTGCTACTGCATCGACCTGTAGAACGGGCTCGCCGAAACCCATATTGCCGCTCTGAAAGACCTACCCGCAAGCTCGATGAACAGGAGCAGCCTGTTGTATATCACCCTCTCCAACATCTTCCCCATGGTGTCTAAGAGACAAATAGGGCGATATGAAGAGGGCACGCCGGGTGGTTTTCGGGGCTTCGGTAGCAAGACCAGCCTCTGCCTCTTCCACTGGGCGGGAAACACTCCTTCCTCCATGCACGATTCGAATGTGCTTGCGAACCATCTTGGTCTGGCCTTGACCGCCACCTTCAGAGCGCTGTTCGGAATTCCGTCCAATCCCGGAGCCTTGCTGTCCCCAATACGTCTGCAGATTTCCCAAAGTTCCTCTTCGGTAACATCAGGGATCGAGAAGACGTCCTGCTGAGCTGCCAGTTGGGGTTCTCTTTCGTCCTGCTCCTGCTGCGGGAAAAGAGTTGTAATTATTTGCAACAAGAGCCGTGGGCATGTCAGCTGAGGTGATTTTCGCCCGCGGATCTTCTTCATTACAACTTGGTTGGCTGTACCCCACGGATTCGTATTAGCCTCCATGCAGAGCTTCTGGTAGCATTCCCGCTTGCTTCTCCGAATGGCCTTCTTAAGGTTGCTTCGCAGATCCCTGTATTCCTCCTCACGCTCCTGGTGCTCCGGCCTTCCCCTTGTCCTGTGGGAAAGTCTCCTCGCTCGGAGACAAGAGGATCTCAAGGCAGCGATCTCCTCGTCGAAAGCTCCGATATACCAGCCAACCGCCTTAGCCTTTCCACCTCCAGAGCGTCGTTGACTGCTTCCCCAGGTTCCCAATGCGGAGGAAGAAGGCCTGGTGGTCACTGTGGGTGTAGTGCTCACTCATTTGCCAAGCCATCTCCCTCACTAGTGAAGTGCTAACAAATGTCAGGTCAACGATCGAACCCGACCCTCTTCCTCGAAAGGTGGGCAAGCATCCAACGTTGGCCAGCACGATGTCTAGCTCCGCAAATGACTCCAACAGAATTTGATCCTCTGGTGTTCGTCGATCGGCCTCCCCACTCCAGGGCGCACGCGTTGAAATCGCCCGCAATGATTTTAGGGCTGCGGTCTCTAGCGTCCAACACCAGACTGACTAACATCTCCTCATATTGTGCTAAGGTTGCACTAGGAGGAGCGTAACAGCTGTAAATATGGACACCGTTGACCTTCGTCCTTATAAAACTGGCTGCCGGGGGGGGCCATGACTTCCTGAATGGCCTGTCTTCCGCACGCCCAGATTGCCGCGTTGCCAGACGCATCCACCGCCCAAGTCGCACCACCGTAGTTTCTGTACGGCTCGCAAATAACCGCGACATCGACATTCGACTCTCGAATGGTTTGCGAGAGCAGGTCCTGAGCTGCCTCACAGTGATTGAGATTGATTTGTATCAATCTCATTTGCTTGTGCGGTTCAGCTCCCTCCTATATACCGGACATCTGCTGCTTCCCGCAATATGCCGGCCGTCCACGCCCTCTTTCCCACTACATAACATACACCGTGGATCTCCGGTGCAATCTTTGATGAGGTGGCCCTCTTTCCCACACTTCCTGCAACTCCTCGACCTATCATGCTGGCTAGTGCATGCCGCCGCAAAATGGCCGAAATCGAGGCATCTGAAGCATCTCTTTAGAGATATTTGCCCCCTAAGCCTGCACACGACCCAACCTACTCTTACCTTGCCCGCGGTAATTAACTTAATAGCTGATTTCGCCGGCAAACTAATAATAGCGGTCTGTGTGCCACCATATGCCTCCTTCATCCTTTTTATGGCACTCTGGTCTATATCGCCAAGGTTGAACTGCTGCTTTAGCGCAGCACAGATGTCCTCCTGTGAGATGACTTCATCTAGGTTTTTGCATTCAACCACTATCTCCTGTTTCCGAGCTCTTACCTCAGCTTCCTCTCCAAGTACACTTTCCACCTTCCCGCGGAAGTTATCGGCCGACTTGTCGGCGGATTTACTTAACTCCAGCATCAGATCCCCTCTCTGTGTTCGCCTGATACGGCTCACACTATCCCCTAAATCCTTCAATTCCGGGTCTGACTTCACCTTTCGGAGGATGTCGGCATAGGACATATTTCCCTTCTTGAAGATAATTATTATTTCCGGGCGGAGCTTCTTTTTGTCCTTTTTCCTCTTCTTGCTCACCTTAGTCCATTGTTCGGGCCTCCGGGCGTTGGTTTCTTCCACTTTTGTAGGTGTTGTGGCTGCAATCGTGAGATTACCGACTTTCGCGGGCACTCTCGCCCGCTCCGCCTTCTTTGGTGAAGAGGCTTTTTTCTTCTTCGGGACTTGCTGTGGTCCAAGAGGCTCGCTGGTACCGTCTCTAGCCCGTTTTGCTGTCTTCCCGCTTGCTTTATCACGGGGAGGCGTCACCTGCGTTTCCCTTGTGACCTTGCCAACTGACGCTTGAGAATTCTTTTCTTCGAGTGCCTTGATATAAGACAATTTAATGCCTCTTATCAAGGCTCGAATATTTTGGTGGATATTCCGCCTCTCCTTGATGAACTCGCACAGTTCATTTATTCGTTCCCCGAGTGTAACGAACGCCATTCCGGCTATGTTCCCGTTTGCTTTCGCGCCTTGCGCCGCAAGGAATGATCTCGATTAAGGGACTATTCGTATTTCTTTCAGAGTCCCGCGACGAATCTCGACTACCAAAAAGAACCATTGTTCTCGATGGTGATCTCCCAAGCATCGAACTCCTCCTAAAAGGATCCGGTGTGGACCTAATTTCCATTCCACCGTTATCTCTTGTAGCATTAGATACCACAGTAGCCAAGTTTCCCACTACTGAGGCACTGCGGTCGTTGGATATCGACGGCCGGGAGCCCGCTTACTCACTCCCAAAAACCGCCGGCACTGGGTTTCCGAAGCCCTGCACCGTAAAAAAACTACTTTTCTCCTCTTCCATATTTGGTTTAATTTCTGGGTGTCCTTCACATAGCCAATTTTTATCCACGGGTGGGCGTTTACTTCCCACCTACCCGGCCTGCGCATAAGTATGCCCATACACGCACATCTCCGGATGCGCGCATGTGCATGCCCATGACACATTCGCCGAGCATTCCCTTATCCGCACGAAGGGACGCGCCTGATGGGAGATTTGGCAATTCCGCACAGTTATGTTAGTTATGTTAGTATTGAGATAGTTGCATTTCCCGATTTTGGACAGAGCAACGAGTAGATCTAGTGTGCTTAGTACACCGTGCGACAACAAGTTCAATGCCACCGTTGGCAATAAGAACTCTACTCTACTAATAAGAAGATATCGGAACCGAATGTATTTTGAGACCTAGATTTCGCGGAGATGCACCACTGTGACTTTTTTTCAGATTTTGTGTTTACACAAAACACAAAAGATTGTCTTGGTGGAAATGGATAAGAAACAACAGTTTCTATAAGCTTTTCAACGCGAAAATATAAACGGGTATGGTGGATTAATAATAATAATCGTTGGCGCAATAATCCATATTAGATCAGCGCCATGAAGTGTATTAGAGCACTTCACGCAAGACCGTAACGGTACACTACAGGATACTGTAGGAGGCAATGTGGTCAGCATTGCGCTCCCCCGAGAGTAACACCCTGATTTGACTCAGGTACTCATTCACAGTTGAGTCGACTGGTATCCGACATCCGAGTCACGATAACACTGAGATTTGAGCCGGGACCTTCCTCTACGACAGCCCAGCGCTATAACTACTTGAGCCATCCGGACACGGGTATGGTAATTACCTGTAAAAAAACAAAAGCTGCTATACAACCCACGATGGAGTATAAAGGCTATGAAACGCCTGCTGAACCAACATCAACAACTATACTACCAAAACCTATATCCAACTCCACGTGCTAATCGCTTCTTCTCTCGCGCCTAAAAACGGAACAAATTGTACCAGTTGGTCCTCCAGGTTGGAGGTAATAGTAATAATTGCCGGCAAGTTTACGGACAGTATGTGGCCTCATGAATGCAACTCGGCATGAAATCCACAGTTGGTGCCTCCGCAATGTACTCACGGTGAACGCTAGGAAAACTGGCTATGTTCACTAGGAACGTCAGGTGGAGCAGCTATACACTACCCACCTTAGCAGGAGCGGAAATCCAGCTGGCACAATCAAGTAATTAGGAGTACATTTCAACTCCAAGTTAACGTGGAAGTACCATATCCAGGCACCATATCAGAAATCCTGCAGATCACTCTGGTGCGATAGGCAAGACCAAGGGACTTTCACCAAAACAGATACATTGGATGTACATCCATAATAAAACTCATTTTGATGCATGCATGCATCGCCTGGTGGCAGAGACTGAATTACGCAGATTCACAGGCTCGGTTGCCTAAGTATTACTGGAACAATCTATCCCCTATTCAATTAAAGGTGAAACGGAAAGCAGCCAACGACGCATGTAGACTCGATACCATTGGAGCGTAGAAAGGCAACCAATCAAACGGTCATGCGTCTATCTGGAAACTCCAAACATCGAGATCGAGATCATACGATTTCCAGATCCGTCTTTGAAAAGACATAATCACCAAAAGAGAAGAATGGTCCATAAATAGGCCATGAATCTTTTCAGATTACAGACTTAATTATCTTCATCGATGGGTCAGTCATGGCAGACAAATCGGGCGCAGGGGTTTTCTCGGAGAATCCGATTATGGAAATGGCCCGAGCCCTTGGAAAAATGACGACCATATTCCAGACGGAGATATATGCATTTCATTGGCAGCAGAAGAATGTCTGCGAAAAAAATGGAAGGGCCGCACCATTCGAATCTTTGCCGATAGTCTGGCAGCATTATCGGCACTAAACAGCAACGATATATCAAGCCAGTTGGTGTGGAGTTGTCATCAGGTGCTGCTAAAACTTGGCCGACTAAATAAAACATTCCTGATGTGGGTGCTGGGGCACTCAAACGTCGCTGGTAACGAGGAGACTGACAGACTGGCTCGCCGAAGGTCTGGATCTACTATGGTGGGGCCAAAGCCAGCTTTTGGAAGCCGGCCATCCACGGTCAAGTCTTCTCTGAAGGGTGAATTGCAAGGATTCCCACAGCCGAGTGGAGAAATTTGAACTCTTGTCGGCAGGCGAAAATCCTTGTGAACGAATCTGGGGTGGTGCTTTCGGCTATATGCAGCCAACGTGAGGAGGAGGAGGAGACGACCCTATGCAGCTGTCCAGCGTTCTCAGCCGAAGACACTTTTGTAAGGTTTTCTTCAATGAAGAATCTGCACACTCTCTGCCTCTGAAGAATATTCTCAGATTTGCTAATGCCTGCGCCGTAGGCGGGAAACCACTGAATAGGCGATTTACAGGGATAGTACAATGGGCCTAACAATGGCCTGAGTGCGCGGAGCTGCGGCTCCCCCCAGCGAACTAAACTAACTAGGCTGGGATTTAGGTAGGGTTGACAACCCTACACGGAAAACCGAAGTACGAAGCCTCGGACTGGCTGGAAAACACAACGACAAAGGAATAACGATTTGCGCACTTTCTCATGGAACGTGCTCTCTCTGTACAGAGATGGAGCTGCCAAGCAGTTAGCCGATACCCTGTCCCAATATAGGGCTGATGTAACAGCATTACAGGAGATGCGTTGGACAGGGACCGGTTTCGTGGAGAAGAGTCGCTACACCTAAATATATTATAGCGATCATCCAGTAAACCAAGTGTTCGAAGTAGATCAGCCAAAAGATGAAACCTACTGTCAACGACTTTGAAAACATAAACGAACGGCTATAAACTCTGCGTTTGCGGGATAAATTTCGAAATATACGCCTCATTAACGTTCACTTCCCTACAGAGGAGACTGCAAAGTCAGAGAAAGACACCTTGGACGAGATAGTAGAGCGGACCCTCGAAGCATGCTCCAAGTATGATATCAAAATCAGTTAAAAAAATTAAATAATTTTTGAAAATGGCAGCTAAACTGGGCCGTTTAAATTATTCGTTGTGTAGCGTTTATTTGTTCGAGCTATTAATACAATTACAAACTGAATATCAACATAATAGTGTTGTTTACTTCATTTGTTGTTGTTATTGGGTCTCATACATAAGTACAAATACATTTTATTAAACTTATTATAAATACCATATAAATTCAATAAGGCAAGAAATAAACTTCCCTTTATTCACAACCAATACACGAATTGAAGTTCTTGAATGACGTTGTTGAGCCAGACTTTATCCACAACCAGACGGTCGTGGTATCACTCATAGATTTCGTCGGTATGTAGGCCACGGAATCGTCCATCCTCCTCCTTCCTGATAAAATATACCTTTAAGTGTGCAGCTCAGTTTTATGCCAAAGATTGATTAATTATCTATCCCATCAGTTTTTGTTTTTTTTTTTAATTTTTAATGCTTGGGGTGCTATGCTCCAAACTAGGGATCCATGGACTATAAAACGTGGGAGTAAGTTGCTCCTCATTTGGTCCGGTCCACCATCATGTGGATGTGGGCTTAGGATCCCGCATATCCTAAACAACTACCCAGCTTTAGTCTAGCTTAGACTAAAACAACTGGCGTTTTAGTCCAATATAATTCGCAACCTTGTCGTATTTTTGCGATGATAAAAGGGAGTGTTTTTCCACTTGTTGGCACTTTCGGTAACACTGCTCCCAGGGCAGAGTTGAGGCAGCGTCTGATGAGTTGCCTCTGCCCTGGACGAAACCGTGTTTTTTTTTTAATTTTGAACACAGACAAGTTTACCAACAATTCAGCAGGATGAAGCCTTCTACACCTCGATACTCATCCTGTTGAGAAAAAGAGGGAAATCTGATTTCCAACCATATGGACATATTGGAGCGATGGGTTGAGTACTTTGATGAACTGCTCAACAACTAAAATAAAGGCGAGTTGGAGGTCCCATCAACTGAAGGCGATTTTCAAATTCTGACAAATGCAGCACCAAGAATGGAAGAAACAGTATGTGCAATTTAACGGTATAAAAACCATAAGTCGCCAGTAGCCGATGGAATTACAACCGAATTGATTAAATATGGACACCAAGCGGTTCATTAAGTGATGCTCACGGTGGTGTGGGACAGCGAATCAATACCTGACGATTGGCAACGAGGTATTATCTGTCCCATACATAAAAAGGGGATATCACGTAATGCAGCAATTATAAACGTATCACGTTGCTAAACGCCATCTATAAGCTCCTCCTCGGAAACCACTTGTCGTGGTGGAGAGAGCCTATAGTAGTGTACCTTAGTGGGGTTCAAAAACATGAATATAAAAGCTAAAGATTTCAACTATCCAAATGGTAAAGTCACAGACTTCGAACCCAGCCGCGATCATGACCAGTCAGGTCGCGGCCGAGGCACGGACTTTGAAGGCCTCACCAGATTCATGTCTCCCCTATCGATAAATCTGCAGAAGGCATGCTTTCCAACTCAATGGAAAGCTTACGTACGGCGAACTCTTGGGCTTGGCTTGGGAGAAACTGCAGCTCCGACTACGGCCGGCTCATCCTACTTATAAGCAGAAGAGGAAGGCTCGACAGAAAGGAACTTCAGCCATTAAGGAGGGGGGACTACCGGCTGAATCCTGCCTGTCAGAATCGAGCACTTTGCAATCAGCAGTAAATGTAGGAGTTTTCTCCTGGATGTGCATAATAAGAAAGGTGCTGACATCGGCCTCAAAAAGGATCACCATTTGGTGGGCGCTTACGTTCACTAGCGAATTTCATCCGCCACTTTTCGCAGGATTGGGAAGCTGCGACCTCCCAAGTTCAACATCAACCGGTTGTATGACCGAACTATCGTTCGACCATGGAAGAGCTATCTTGCTGACGGAGGAGTAGCCCGCCTTAAAATATCGAGCATTGGACTGCCATCAAAAATGGTGTTTCTCGGGTGCTACACAGGTCATGGGCCTCGCCGGAGGAAAATTTACTATTGCGTTGGTCAGGGAAGCGAAAGATGCTCCAAAACACAATGATTTCAGAAGTGTGTACCTCATTCCGAAAAAATTGCATGTGGTCGCAAATATTTCCGTGCTCCTGTGAGGGACGTTGACGGAACGAACACTTCACCACGATTCTTAACTGTATTACATCCGGTGAAGTTCCTCCTCTCGTGGATGAAATGGCAAGTCACTCTTACATGCGAATACGGAGTTCCTCCAAGCTGAAGAGATCTGCTACTTCCCCTCGCGTGGAAATGTTGGGAATCCGAAAACTTTCCAAGGGAGCAAGAGAAGAAGATGATTGTTAAGATTCTAAAGAAAGGCACCCTTTTTAAGTGTCAATTGGAGGGGTACCTACGTGCTCCCCGCCGTCGTAAAGCTAATAGTTAAAATAATCTTAGAACGTATCAAAGAACATCTTGAAAGCTTGTTCGACAGAGAACAGGCTCGTTTCCGCTCCGGATCCTCCGGGTCATTTTAAGACACTGCGCGGAGTTTAGATCTTCGTTCCATCTGCTCGTCATCTATTTCGAGAAAGCTCTCGACAGCGTGAACAGAGAGTGTATTTGGAATGTTCTACGCAGAAGGGGCATTCCGGAGAAACCAATAGCTATTATCATATCATCATCATCATCAACGGCGCAACAACCGGTATCCGGTCAAGACCTGCCTTAATAAGGAACTCCAGACATCCCGGTTTTGCGCCGAGGTCCACCAATTCGATATCCCTAAAAGCTGTCTGGTGTCCTGACCTACGCCATCGCTCCATCTCAGGGTCTGCCTCGTCTTCTTTTTCTACCATAGATATTGTCCTTATAGACTTTCCGGGCTGGATCATCCTCATCCATACGGATTAAGTGTAGGCTATGGAATCGTCCATCATGTAGGGGGCCAAAAATTCTTCGGAGGATTCTTCTCTTGAACGCGGCCAAGAGTTCGCAATTTTTCTTGCTAAGAACCCAAGTCTCCGAGGAATACATAAGGAAGATCATTGTCTTGTACAGTAAGAGCTTTGACCCTATGGTGAGACGTTTCGAGCGGAGCAGTTTCGTAAGCTGAAATAGGCTCTGTTTGCTGCCAACAACCGTGTGCGGATTTCATCGTCGTAGCTGTAATCGGACCCTAGATAAGATAAATTATCAACAGTCTCAAAGTTGTAGTCTCCTATCTTTATTCTTCCCGTTTGACCAGTGCGGTTTGATGTTGTTGGCTGGTTCGTTTTCGGTGCTGACGTTGCCACCATATATTTTATCTTGCCTTCATTGATGTGCAGCCCAATATCTCGCAGGATGAAGGCAGTTTGTAAGTCTTGGGTCGTTCTTCCCATGATGTCGATATCGTCAACATAAGCCAGTAGTTGGATAGACTTAAAGAGGATCGTACCCCTCGCATTTACCTCAGCATCACAAACCACTTTCTCCAGGGTCAGGTTAAAGAGGACGCATGATAGCGCACCCCTTTGTCGTAGACCGTTGTTGATGTCGAAATGGTCTTGAAAGTGATCCTCCTGCTTTTATCTGGCCTCGTATATTGGCCTAGTCAGTCTTATCAATTAATCGGGATACCGAATTCTGTCATGGCCTTGTACAGTTTTACCCCGGCTATGCTATCATAGGCGGTTTAAAGTCGATGAAGAGATGGTGCAACTGATATCCATATTCCAACAGTTTTTCCATCGCTTGCCGGAGGAGAGAAAATCTGAGCTGCTGCTGATTTGCGTGGAGTGAAGCCTCTTTGGTATGTGCCAATGATGTTCTGAACGTATGGGGCTATCCGATCTAACAAGATAGCAGAGAATATCTTATAGATGGTACTCAGCAACGTGATGCCTCTATAATTGCTGCACTGTGTGATATCTCCCTTTTTATGTATGAGACAGATAATGCCAATGGTCAGATTGATTGATTGATTCGCTATCCCACATCTTGAGCACAAGTTGGTGAACCACTTGGTGTAATTAGTCACCTCCATATTTAACCAATGGCGACTTATGATTTTTAAGCTGATGAATTGTACGGACTGTTTCTTCTATACTTGATGGGGACAGTATTTGTCCGTCGTCTTCAGTTGGTGGGACCTCCAACTCGCCGATGTTCTGGTTGTTCAGTAATTCGTCAAAGTACTCAACCCATCGCCCCAATATGCCCATTCTGTCAGAAATCAGATTTCCCTCTTTGTCTCGGCAGGATGAGCATCGAGGTGTACAAGGCTTCATCCTGCTGACTTGTTGGTAAAACTTGCGCGCCTGGTGCGGTTGCTCCCTGTTCTTTTCGAGTTCACAGGCTTGTTGGTTTTCCCAGGCTTCCTTTTTCCGTCTGTGAAGTCGCTTCTCCGCTCGCCGGAGTTCGTGATAACTCTCCGCGCGTGCCCGCGTCCTTTGAGAATGCAACATTACTCGGTATGCAGCATTTTTCCGTTCCGGCGCTCTTTTGCGGCTGGGGCCAAGTATCTTTGTGATCGTATTTATGATAACGTTCTTCAGGTGATTGTGAAGATCATTTGTTGATGCTTCATCTCCAGGATCTCTGTTGATTGCCGTATCCATTTCCCTCTTATAGGTGTTGCGGAGGGCTGTGTTGTGGATGGCTTCAGTGTTAACTATCACCTGATTGTCAAAAGGGATTCTAGGTAGTGTTGCCCGGAGCACCATGCCAACGAGATAGTGATCCGAGTCCATATTGGCTCCCCTATAGCTTCTCACATTTATCACTGCTAAGAGGTGGTGGCGTTCAATCAACACATGGTCAATTTGGTTGAAAGATGTACCGTCTGGAGAGGCCCATGAATGTTTGTGGACCGCTTTCCGCGCAAATCAGATACTTCCAACAACCATTTCGTGTGACACTGCTAATTGGATAATCCACAGTCCATTATCATTTGTATTTTGATGTAAGCTATGGGAGCCAACGTATCGCCTGAATACGTGCTCCGTCCCTATTTGGGTGTTAAAATCCCCAAGTATGATTTTGATATCATATCTGGGACAGACTTCGAGGGTTCGTTCTACTGCCTCGTAGAAGGTATCCTTCTCTGACCCTCCAGTCTCCCCTGTCGGGGCGTGAACGTTAATGTGGCTTATATTTCTAAATTTGCCTCGCAACCGCAGAGTGTCCATAGCCGTTCCCTTATGTTTTCAAAGTCGATAGCAGCGGGATTTCATTTTTTGGCTGGCTAAAAAACCTACGCCGAGCGCATGGTTTACTGAATGGCCGCTATAATATGTGGTGTAGCGACTCTTCTCCAGGAAACCGGTCCCTGTCCAACGCATCTCCTGTAACGCTGTTACATCAGCTCTATATTGGGACAGCGTATCGGCCTGCTTGGCAGCTCCATCTCTGTACACGGAGCGCACGTTCGTGAGAAAATGCGTTATACCTTTGTCGTTGCCGGATTCGTCGTTGTGTTATCCATCCAGTCCGAGACTCCTGTTGTAGCTTCGTAACTTCGGTTTTCAGTGTAGTGTTGTCAGCCCTACCCAACCCCCATTATCATATGATGGCGCAATATGCCACCGGGGTAAAATCTCAGATGAATTTGAGATCCAAAACGGAGTTCGCCAGGGTTGCATTTTGCCAACGATAATATTTCATTTTTTTATCGGTGAGTGGAGGAATGCAAAGGATTATAATATCTTCCTCAGACACCTCGACTACGCCGATGACATCTGTTTTTTCTCTCACCGGGTCGTGGACCTTAGCCAAATGGCTCTGATCCGATCGGTCTTGATACTCTCCCTATCTGTATTATAGGCACAGTACCGACGGCGTCGATCGATTTGTATATCTAGGAAGCGTGGTTTCCATTAAAGATGGCACCGAACCGCATGTTGATCGATGCATTAACAACGCTAGATCCGCTTTCGCTACCTTGTCTAGAGTTTGGAAATACTGTTATCGCAACACCAAGATCGAGTTGTTCTGTGTTAGTGTTCTCTCTCTCCTCCAAGCCTTCGTCACATCATCAGAGTACGCTGGCATGACACTATTAAAAACGGAGTACTTGATCAGCTTGGCACCCGTACGCGATGTAATCGGACGGTGGAAGTGGCAATGAATAGGTCATACATTAAGGAGGAGCGACAATTGCATTGCTGACTATGCCAGGCAGTGAATTTCACTTTCCCAATATGGCCGACGAGTGAGCCGCTCCAAGAGCACTTTGCGCAGAACAGTGGAGGAGTGCGAACACCTTTGGAAAGTCCTCGGGGAGCTGAAGTGCATTTCAAGTGACCGTGAACAATAGGTTGACGCGCTATACTCCACCAAGGAGTCAATGACACAAAGAGAAAAAGCTCATAGCTTAATTCGTAGGACCTGAAGGAGGAAGAACATTGGAAGGGGTATCAAAGTAACTAAGCAACTAATAATAATTTTTGACATAATTTCCCCGCATGGAGAAAACTGGGACAGACCAGTAGAATAAGTAGAAGAGTGTACTGATTTTTTTTTTCTATCGTTGGCTCACGAAAATTGCCTTTTTTCTTTCCGACAATATAAATCATTCATGGTGAATAGCTAAAAGATGAGATATATTACCCAAATTTGTTACCATAGCACTCTGGGAGATCAAAGGTTCAAGCTTTTCAGAACGAGGTATATGCATTGTTATCAAAGCAAGTGGGACTGTAAGAGAAATCAATATACTCTCTTTTTAATAAAGTTTCTGAGATATATAGATACGTACCTCCATGCCTCCTTGCTTTTAAAGATATTCTAACCATTACATTTATGACAGTAAATTCCACCCAACCCTTCAATGCCAATTCGTTCCAGTAACTTTTCTCCTCCAGAAAATACGAAGGAAGGATTACAAACAGTTAAAGATATTTGAAGTTCTCCTTAAACCTCTGAAACTGTTTGTAGTTGTGCGCCAGCCACTGACGTACTTGCCCGAACTATGGGTGGCTTTGAAGCCTTTCTACTTTGTAGAATGTGAAGCATCCCTATTTAGGAGAAAACAAATTCGCATGCGACAAATACCTTCATTCACAAACAATTAATAAATTTCACCCACGGTTAAAAGATGTTGTTGTTATCAGTTGGGTATAAGAAGTACTTCGATGAGGTACCTACGAATCTACCAAGGGTAATCACGTTTTGGAAAAAATGTCAATCTGCTGCTTCATTTCACCACGTAATATAAGAGAGTTACGTTACAAGTTTGCCTTCAACTGATGCATACTATCTGGTCATACATATGTATGTATACATCTATGATGCAAAATGAAATTGTGAAATAGCACCGTCTTCGACTAAAGCTTCTATCTGGGTCTTATGCATACATCATCTATATATATAATTTAGTAATATTTTGCATAAACGCTGGGTAACACGACTGATTGCGGAATTGTCACTAAATACATGCAGAACTATCAACAAAACGATCAAGAGTGATATTACTCATCCAGCGAGTTAGACGCTAAAAATAAATTTTTAATTATAAAAGCTTTATAAATACCTGCGTGAAATTAACACCAACTTGGAGAGTGTAAATTTTACCGCCAGAGTAAATCACGGATTCGATTTCAACCGCAATAATGATCTCCCGTGAGAAACGCAAGAAATGCACATAAATGCATCAAAACATTCCAAATTCCAATATTTCCAGTGACTAGCGTATCTAACGCCGGTACACGCACGGCAACGGTTGATGTCGCATAATTGTTGACAACAAGTTGACATCTGTCATTTTCCGCCAATTGTAAACACAATTCGCGCCAAAGTCAGAACCGTGTTAGTGTTCCGTCTGGAGAGGCTGGTGCTTGTTACACTGAGATTGATACAAAGTATTGGCAAGGAGAGCTATCGAAAGAGGAGATTGTGCGTACCTAAACCGGCATCTAAATATTTGAAATTTGACGTGAGTATTTTCAGTTCGTAATTGAATCAGTCCAATATACATTTAACATTCCTATAACCTCTTCGAGCAACCAACATATTTCCTTGATGGATGGATGCCCTCCGATTTATTTTATTAAAGGCTTTTCATTACACCTGTTTTAAGGCTTAGCTTCCCGAAACTTTTTCGTGTTGGAGGCGTTCTTTTTCTTAAACCTTTGTCCCGTTCAAAACCTGGGTCAGCTCGTCATTGGTTGCACCATTTTGTGTGAAAAGCTTGGCACCATGGTTGTTTTGGCCGGGATTCTGGTCGCTTACAAATTGACTTCGATGTTCAGGCCAATCTTGGGGAAATGAATTCTCGTTAGCGCAAATTACGTAGCCATACCATCGAAGAAATCTTTCTAGCGATTTTCCCAGGGTCGATGCAACCCCATATCGATGGAGGATATCCTCATTTTGGATGTAATAAAGGCGTGTTACGCTACTAGTCCAACGCAACATCTTTGTCGGGCAACACTCAGAACTATAGACGACGACTGTGCACACAACATTGCTGTACATTTTGGATTTGAGAAGTTCGTTGATACGTCGATCAAAAAGAACACCAGTTGTGAAAGGCCACTTCATTCAGATTGCGCTAATGCGTGAAGCAATTTCATAAGGCAGTTCTAAATTCGCTAATAGCACTGGCCCACTGGCGGTGATAGTGCCTGTTGGGTCAACAAAAATTCATTGCTGTTAGACGCTTGGAAAACATCAACTGCATAATGTAGTGTATATTGTGCTGACTTTGGACGTCATGTGTGGCAGTGTCCATAACAAGAACAAAGAGGAGTGGTGAAAGGACACTTCCTTGATGAACACTGCCAGAGACGCGAAAGCGATTTCGATATACCCGCCGCATTTCGAACTTCACTTTTCAAATCAATGTAGATCACCAACTGCTGTCGTAGAGCATACCAGATGAGTTTGTGTGGCACAGGGGCAAAAGCTTTCTCCAGATCTAGAAATGCGATATAAAGAGGGGGATGCTTCCCACAGTGCCTCACCATGAGTAACCGCGCAGCGTGTATTGCGTCAGTAGTTCAGCAGTTCTTGATAGACCGGTTATTTGAAGGTTGTCCCGAGTAGAATTGTCAAGAATGCGTTCAAAAATCTTCATGATCTGATCTGGATGAAGTTGTGGGGCTTTGAAACCAAATCCAGAGTATCAAGCCATCGTTGTTTCGGCCGACCTTTTGCTCATTCCTCGTCAACCTCAATGTTCAACGTTCAGATCAATCTTCTTTCTCCTCCTGTGGTGACATTTGTGCTTTTGCCTGAAATTTGTCAATGTCATGTCATCGGTTGGCTAACCTGATGACTGTATTTCCAGCTGAATGTGGGTAGCTAGAGTTCTAGCTGTTTGGTCCTTGTTTTTCTGTTAACAAACTTTTCAGGATGTTTCATGTTTGCAAGATTTCTTCATGTGTTTAGCGCAGTAGTGTATATATATTTTTTGTTTTTAAGTGCTTTATAATTGTATTAATTCGATTAATTGAGTATTGTAATTATTTTGTGTACTATGCTAGATATCGATGTTATTGATTAGCTTAGCTGAGTGCAACCATTGGTCTGGGTGGCTATGTTTGAGAGCGGCGTTGAGATCTGTTTGGTTTATGAGAAAGTTTGAATAGTATTTTGGACAATTGATAAGGATGTGCTGGTTGTCTTCTGGGACGTAGCAGGTTAGACAGAGTGCCTCAGGATGCTCTTCGAGTTTGAGCAGATACCTTTTGTTGAAGGCGTGGTTGGTGATAATCCTGTTTGCGGTTTTAATTTATTTGGCTCGTGCATGCTTTTACATCAGTTTGCATTTTGCGGAAAAGGAATATCTTACAGAAGCTGTGGAGATGGTGGACAACCTTACACGGAAAACAACTTGTTACGAAGTCACAAAAGAAGCCTTCGACTGGACTGAACACAACGACGAGCAACGGCAACGTAAACAGTATAACAATTTGCGCATTTTCTCATGGAACATGCGCTCTTTGCATAGAAGAGCTGCCAAGCAGCTAGCCGATTCCCTGTGCCCATATTGGGCTGATGTAACATCGCTGCAGAAGATGCGTTGAGCAGGGACCGGTTTCCTGGAGAAGAGCCACTACACCATATATTATATTGGCCATCCAGTAAACCATGTGCTCAGAGTAGGTATCTTAGCCAAAGAATGAAACCGGCTTTGAAAATATAAGCGAAGGGCTATGCACTCCGTGCATGCGAGGAAAATTTTGAAATATAAGCCCTATTAACGTGCTCGCCCCTATAGAGAACACTGCAGAGTCGGAGAAGGATACCTTACGAGGCAGCAGAACGAACCCTCGAAGCCCGTCCCAGGGATGATATCAAAATCATACTTGGGAATTTTAACAGTCAAGTAAGAACGGAGCCCGTACTCAGGCGATACGTCGGCTCCAATAGCTTACATAAAAATACAAATGATAGCGGACTGTGGATTATTCAATTAGCAGTGTCACACGAAATGGTTGTTGGAAGTACCTGGTTTGTGCGGAAAGCGATCCACAAACAAACGTGGGCCTCTCCAGACGGAACCATTTTCACCCATATTGACCACGTGTTAATCGAAAACATGGCATGGCATGATGCTCCGGGCTTGATTAAGAACACCACCTACAATCCCTTCTGATAATCAGGTGAAAGTTAACATTGAAGTAATCAACAGCGCAGCCCTCCGCAAGACGGATAAGGGGGAAATGGATGCCGCAATAACCGCAGTCAAGATAGATCCTGGAGATGAAGCATCAACAAATTATCTTCATAACCACCTGAAGAACGTTATCATTGCTGCGGCCGCAAACATACTTGGCCCCAGCTGCAAAAGGAGTCGGAACGGCTGGTTTGACGATGAACGTAAGCTAGCAACGGAACGGAAGAATGCTGCAAACCGCGGGTACGCGCGGAGGTTTATCACGCACTCCGGCGAGCAGAGAAGCAATTCCACAGACGGAAAAAGGAAGTGTGGGAAAACCAACAGGTGTGTGAACTCGAAAAGTACAGAGAGCAACCGAACCAGGTATGAAAGTTTTACCAACAAGTCAGCAGGATGAAGTCTTACACACCTCGATGTTCATCCTGCCGAGACAAAGAGGGAAATCTGATTTCCGACAGAATGGACATATTAGCACGATGGGTTTAGTATGATGAAGTGCCCAACAACCAGATATCGACGAGCTGGAGGTCCCGCCAACTGAAGACGACGGACAAATACTACCACCACCAAGTATAGAAGAAACAGTCCGTTCAATTCACGGTTTCAAAATCATAAGTCGCCGCGCAGTGCAGCAATCGTAGAGGTATCACGTCGATGAATACCATCTATAAAATACTCTCCGGTATCTTGTTAGGTCGGATAGCCCCATACGCTCAAGACATCATCGGCCCATACCAAAGAGGCTTTACTCCAGGCAAATCAGCAACAGATAAGATTTTCCCGGCAAGCGATTGAAAAACTTTTGGAATATAGACATTAGTTGCACCCTCTTTTAATAATAATAATCGTTGGCGCAACAATCCATATTGGATCAGGGTCTTGCACACTTCACACTGATCAGGAATATGCACTTCATTCAAGACCGCAACGGTACACTACAGTATACTGTAGGAGGCAATGTGCATAGCATAACAAGGTCAACATTGCGCTCGCCCGAAATTATTACCCTGATTTGACTCTGGTATTCATTTGCAGCTGAGTCGACTGGTATCCGACGTCAAATCACGATACAAATCTTACTGCCACCAGTGAGATTCGAACTGCGACCTTCCGTATGACAGCCTTGTGCTCTAAGTTATCCGGACACCCTCTTTTCATCTACTTTAATGCCACCTATGATAGCACGGCCAGGGTAAAATTGTACACGACCATGAAAAAATCCAGTATCTCGACGAAATTAATAAGACTAACTAGGCTGATTCTGACCAATGTGTGTAGATAAAAGCAGCAGGATCACTCTCGAGACCATTCGGCATCAGCAACGATCTAATACAAGGGGATGCCTCATCATGCGTCCTCTTTAATCTGACCTTCGAGAAAGTGATCCGTGATGCTGAGGTTAAATGCGAGTGGCACCACCCTGTCCACCCAACTACTGGCCTACATTGACGATATCGGTATCATAGGAAGAACAACTCGAGACGTGCAAACTGCTTTCATCTAGATCGAGCAGGCGGCGCGAGATCTTAGGCTGCACATCAATGAAAGCAAGACGAAATATATGATGGCAACGTCAGCACCAAAAACCAACCCATCAACAACATCAAATTGCACTGGTCAAACGAGAAGAATAAAGATAGGAGCATACGACTTTGAGATCGTTAATCATTTCATCCTATCTAGGGTCTAAAAACACAACCGCACAACAACTACGACGATGAAATCCGCACACAGTTCTTGGAAGCCAACAGAGCCTATTGCAGCTTACAAAAACTGTTCCACTGGAAACGTCTCACCATAGGGTCAAAGCTCTTACTGTACAAGACTATGATCTTGCCAGTCCTCATGTATTCCTCGGAAACTTGGGTCCTTAGCAAGAAAGATTGCGAACTCTTGGCCGCGTTCGAAGAAGAATCCTCTGAAGAATTTTTGGTCCCCTACATGAGGATGGACGATTCCGTAGCCTACATAACAACGAAATGTATGAGCGATACCATGATCATCAGGTTGTGGATAAAATCCGGCTCAATAGGTTGCGATGGGCAGGTCACTAATCCCTATAGATGAGGATGATCCAGCCCGAAGTCTATAAGGGCAATATCTATGGTAGAAAAAGAAGACGAGGCAGACCCTGATGGAGTGAAAGCGTAGGTTAGGACACCAGACAGCTTTTAGGGATATCGAATTGGTGGACTTGTCAAGGCAGGCCTGTCGATATCGGTTGTTGCGCCGTTGATGATGATGATGTGGTATATGAAATATCACACCGCTTCTAATCATGAGTGGGCTATTTGAAGGACATCGTTGCTTAATATGCACGTTTTTGCGATCGTAATTAGCGCGTGGACTCTCTTAGCTTCTTCTTCAACCTTAGTTTTTGGTGATTTTTTTTTGCCCGGGGATCCAGAAAATTAAGCATTCAGATTTAGGGTTTGGATGTTATCAAATATGTCTTGAACTATAGTGTCTGTGGTGTTCACTTTTCAGCATGACGTCTTGCTATCTGCGAATATTGCAATTTTTGGTGACTGACACTTTTTGGAAACTAAATTTATGACTGTGAGTTCGGCTGCTCGGACAGAAGCGTTTGGATTAATTTTTCTATTGTGGGTGCCGTTGGAGTTTAGGTGCAGGGTCGCAGAGGTGGTACTTTGAGAGGATTTCGATGAATTCGTAAAAAGACTACATAACCTCATGAAAGAAGGGTTTCGAGATGGCATTTGAGGCCCTCTGAGTGTTCCGATTGTAGTAGGGTTGGATCTGTGTTTAGATGTACAAAGAGGTTTTTGGTTTCCTTGACTGACCGAATAACTGTATTTGTACTATGAGGTTATATTCAGGTAGGATTTTGCCGTGTGGGGAAGTTGGTTGTGGTCCAGGAGATCTATTTTGGAAATGATAGAGGAAGATGTTTATTAAGGAGCTCAGGGATTGTCTGTCGATATTCAATTGGGAGTTCTTTAGCAAAAACGTACACAACGTCGTTCGGTGTTGAGTTAGAAAGACCCAAGAAGCGTTTTATTTGGATTCTGTGTTGCGATTCTACTTTGGACAGTGTGTAATTGGGCATGTTTAGATTGAGCAACGTTACATAGTCAGCTCTAATCCTAAAAAGAGATGCTGAGATCTTTTTGGGGGTGTAGGTTGGAGGTTCAATTCGTTAGAGAGTGGATCACGTCCTTTGATAGGGAATTTTTCATTATTTTATCGGAGAAATGTGGCCTACTGATACGGTTCTTTGTAAGGAGAATACTCAAGTATTTAATACGATAGACGTTTACGATTGTGTTTTGGTTGATTTTCAGGTTACCGAGTATTCTTTAGTTCTATTGAAAAGGATAAGTTTGGACTTTACATGATTCAATATATGCTACTCGGTTACTCATGTGGAACACCGCGAGAAGCATCGCCCTCTTTACTTTGCATTTCTGGATTTAGAGCAGGCATTTGAACCAGTGCCACACGAATTCGCCTAGCGCAACACCTAGTGCCAGAAGAACTGGTGCGCTGGGTTAAATTGCTCTACCCTGATCGGAAAAGTAAAATTCGAAGTGAAACCGTTTTGTGTCAGTGTTCATCAATGAAACGCACTCTTAACACTCCTCTTTGTTCTTGTTATGGACATTGTCACATGGCACATCCAACGTCCTACACACTGCTTCATGCCGATGGTGTTTTGCTAGCGTCTAATAGCAAAACTAAACAAGCAGTCTCACTGTCAGTGGCACGTGACGTGCCCAAAAACTGGGCGATTTAAATATCTCCGAACAATGTATGTGAGTACCTGACTCAAATCAGGGTAATAATCTCGGGCAAACGCAATGCTGACCACATTGCCTCCTACAGTCTACTGTAGTGTACCTTTACGGTCTTGAATGAAGTGCTCTAACACACTTCAAGGCCCTGATTCAACATGGATTGTTGCGCCACCGATTATTAATAAATGGCACCTCGCGGTAATGGAGGCGGAGATGTTGCATTAGATCAGTAGCATAACACGTAACATGTAGCTTTCGATATGAGGTTGCACCGATTGTGGAAAAGTTGCGAGAGAGGTGACTTCGTATGGTCATATAATTCGCACTGTCTAGAATTGCCAAGGTTGATCTGAACATCGAGGTTTTTGAGAAATGACCAAAAAGCTCGGCCGAAACGATGGCTTGATACTCTGAATGTGATTTAAGAGCCTCGCGACTCCATCTAGATCAGGTCTTTGGCCGAGCAAAATGGTGCAACCGATCAAGATGGGTCGACTCCGAAGAAGAAGTAATTCGGGATGGCGCCTTGAAATACTGTCAATCTTCATTTAGGCAGCTCTCCACTTCGCTGATATCTCCGAACATCTTGAAAATTACCCTCCTTGCTGTGGTTGCCTTGAATGATGGTGCTATGGTAGCTTTGGCTATATATGCAGCCCCGCTCTCCTGCTTTGAGTACTACCAATGCTAATTCTATGACATATTTACCCCTACAGATTAATACGATGTTGTCCACATAACTCTGAACTGCTCTCCTAGGAGTTCATCAACTACTGTACTCTACATTAGCGGCGATAGTACCCCACCCTGCGAACAACCTTGAGTAGTTTGCATGTCAATAGAGTTTATATCTGTCAGCACTTCTAGTTACCTATTTTCTAACATTGTACTCATCCTGAATCCCAGGATGTTTGCTATTCTCTTGCGGATTAGGATATCGCTCTTTTGATGTCCTAAACGTATCGCGTAATTCATCCGTCAGCTGATACAGGTCAATTTCGGATGACTGCCCTACCCGGTGAGCAGGTTAACATCGATGTAGAGAATTACAGGTAGAAAGTCAGACCTAATATTGTTGTTTTTGCGACTGTTTTATATACAAAGGATGTCGGAGACATTGGTCAGAAAGATTTCGGGTGAAATGCCCGCTTTGAGAATAAAAACCAGTTTTGCCCGCCTCAGGAGTAGTGCTGGGAAACTGTCATCTACTCTGGGTGATTTCAGTGGTTTAAAGGTTCCCACTGGGTGTCCAATGGTTAAAGCACTTGGGAAGTCGTGGTTCAAATCTCACTGGTGGTAGAGGGATTTGTATTCTGACTTGACGTCGGATTACCAGTCGACTTAGCTATGAATAAGTACCCAAGTCAAATCAGCGTAGTAATCACGGGCGAGTACTTTTTTGACGGCAAAAACCTGGTCAATTGTCGATCTCCTAGTCCGACATCTTGGTATTCACCAATCGTCTCATCCGCGTATAGACTTAACTCTTTCGCTAGTATTTTTATGAAAATTTTACAAGGCGTAAAAGGTTGTGACTAATTAACACCTTTTTTGTAGATATGCCCTATCTAGATCAGATATACATAAAAGTCCTGCCTATATGAAATAACCATTACATTAATTGATTGTCATCCAGTAGCGTAAAGCAAAACTGATTTCAAATTCCAAAGATTCATTTACATTTGTTCTAAAATTTATCAATTTTTCCACAGAATAAAGCAGCTCATCTAAAATGGTAGAACGTATTGAGGACCTGAACCTCCCAGCCGCTGTGGTAGCACGTTTGATTAAGGAAGCATTGCCTCCTTCTGCTAACGTGAGCAAGGAAGCACGTGCAGCTATCGCTCGGGCAGCGTCTGTGTTTGTTATCTACCTTACCGCCTCGTCGACAGCCGTAGCCCGCAAGAAAAACCATAAAGCAATTACAGCCCAACATATCCTTGAAGCATTGGATCAATTGGAGTTTGAAAGTTTCGTCGCACCCCTGAACGAAGATCTGGAAAATTATCGAAAAGTGATAAAGGAGAAAAAGGACAGTAAAGCATCGTCAAAGAAAGATGACACAATGGAAGTCGACGACGCAGAACCTGAACAAGATGATGAATAGTTTCTAGTTCTAAACATAATATTTTTAATTACAACGGATGTATTTGTACAAATTGAAAATAAACAATAAATAGAAATTCGATGCCTATTTTGGCAGATGATAAACTCCTCCATTGTATATTAATTTGTATTCGCGAACTTTACGCTGAAGAAAATTCTTCAGCTCCTCTTGAGTAAATTCGACACCAGAACCGTGTGACGCAAACATTTTCAACATCTGATGAATTCTTTCGATCGGCATGGAGTCCAGATTTGTCAACATACCCACGATGTACGACCAGAACACCTTTGGAAGTAGCGACTCAAATATAAAAAGAAGTACACATATTCGGTGATCATTACCTGTAACTCTTCTTCTCGTTGATCACTTGCTGAGGCCATTGCGCTTTCCGATTCATCCTCTTCGCAAATTTCTTGAGATTGTGATGGATCCACTTGGCTTTGCTCCATTTCGTCAATCAACGTATAGATATCGGTATCACGCTCTTTTATTAAGCCTTGGGTCTGCCAAAAACTTATCCGCTTGCGAAGAATCGACGGTGGGATCTTTAGTAACCCGCTGAGTTCTTCTAAAGCCCATTCATCTAAAATTACAAACGATGAATTAAATGAAAACGTTAGTAGTCAGTCTTCAAACGTACTTCTCTCTTGAAAATAATGAATTATTGCCGCCTGCGTCGGATTAACAGTCATTTCTAAAGTTCTTCCAGCCAATTCAATCTCCAGTACGACTCTCCCTGTAACTGGTCGCCAAACTAATGTTCTGTTTCCTTTATAAGCTTCATAGGATGTGGTATACTTCTTAAACTCGTCCTGTATTTCATCAGGCAATTCTAGTGTCTCCTTATTGAATGCCGGCCAGAATTGTGAGGATAGTATAAGAGATGATATTGGAAAAGCTTTGCCTGGAAACATAACACAAAAGTATTGCCGGATTGTTTGGATTGAAGCAAGGGATGAAGTACCATTACTATAGTTTAGGTCACTCTGAATATGTGAGTTGATACGTTTCGAGTCGCTAATGTCCTTAAGCATTACTTCGCAGCTATGCAGTAGGGAATCTCCAAAACGGAGTTTCAGTAGTTCAAGGTTACGTATTTCCTTTTCGGGATTAAAGTCAAGCTGCACTAAGAGCCGATCTGCCAGCAGATTTCGATACTCATTGACAAAAAGCTCTTTGCTACCGTAAATATCTACAACCATTGAAATTATATCTGCAGAACGGCTCGTTCGTTTGGGTCTAGGAACTGAAAAAATCAAAATATTTAAAATACCAATGTAATCGTGAAATTATCCGAATTTCACTACCTGGACTGGCGTCAATTGGGTCCGGATTCCATACCTCCCAATTCAACATTTCGTCCTTGCCTTTCACGTCCACGTTCTCTTTCAATGTCTCGCTTTTAGCTAGTTCCTCTGCTAAATCAGTTGGACCTTCCTCAGTTAGTCCGGTTATAACACATCGCACGGTGTCACTGCGCTTTCGAAGGTATTCTTTGATTGGTTCTGTTGTCGTCTCCAATAAGACACCGCTCGGATCCAAATGTCTTATAGCTTTAATCGCAGCCACATAGCCTGTTAAAATATCCATAGTATTTACTCCAGGGTGCAGCAGGCGGGCTTCCAAGGATTGCTTCAAGGTTTTGATCAGATGTTTTCTAAGATCGATTTTTTCCAAACAGACTTTTAGATCGTCGATAGCCAACTGTGAATCAGGAAAATCTAAAGTTTGGGCTTTATCAAACAACGAATTTCTCTTGCTAATAATTGCAATAAATTACCAATTATAATATTGAAAAATTGGTCGATAATCAGTTTTGCATAGGTTTCGTACAAAAAGTAGCTTAATTTTATTCGAAAATTTTCTATGACGTTATGTGTATAACCATCTCCTTCACTGATCTTCGATGAGCCTCGGTTAAATATTCTTGTAAGCCAATTTATGACAATTGTATCTAACCACTGAAATAAAAATTCATTTCAAATTAATATTGCGACGCGTAGCGATTAACAAAATTTTAAACGTACTTAAAAGGCTGCTTTGAACGATTGATGCCAGCTATTTGGCTATCATGGTCGGGTCGTGTTTCGTGACGGTGATCGACTTAATTTTAATTAACTGGATCGGAGCTCTATACTTTAGGAAAAAATATAGATGTGGCAGTTGAAGGATTATTAGTAAACACTTAAAGCAACGGCTTTTGCAAAAGATCGCGTAACTTGGAAATTGGTCAAAATCAATGTATTAATTTAAAATTATGTAATCAGGGAAAGGTTGGTTTAACTTTGAGACAATACAATTGCACAATTAGGCCTTGAAATTGTACAAAAAACTGCTCACACAATATGCAAATATAATTATTTCTGAGGGAATAACGAAAATTTTCGCTGTCGACATAACACGAAGTTGATGGAATTCGAATAAGCAACAAAACTAATTGATTGCTGGTCGTTATATTTTCTAACTTGAGAAATGAGCGTTAATATACGAGGGAGTTAATCAAGAAGAACGTGATGGAATAAATAATAAATAATCACTTGCTACCCCCCGCAGTCCCTCCCCCTTTAAAACTGGTGTCAAAAATGAAACCGACTTTGGGGTGTACTAAACGAAATCTTTTATTTAATATCCCACATGTCTATATTTGGTGAAAAATAAATTCTACGCCCCTTTTTCTATATTTGGGAGTCCACGGGTGGACGATGTTATTCACTACATGCAGAGGGGTTCAAAATTTCAATTTTTCCACCAAATTTCTTGCCGATAAGTGTAACCATTTCAAATTATGCAAGCGCACCAAATGGGCTTTGCACTTCTACTATCAAATGCCCTTCACCAATTTGTCTATTTTCGTCATATTTTGCAATATTTAAGGGTGGAAACCACTGTGGAAAGTTAGTTTCACGTGCCTTTCTGAGATTTTTTTAATGAGAAGAATTAAGTTTGTGTTTAGGAATGGAAGGGGGTCCGCCATCCACTTGATGGCATACCAGGCCAATTGGAAAGTATCTTTCTGTTTCTGGTCAACGGATCCTTATTCTGGACTGGAACCCTGGACCGCTTTCCGCGTAAAACAGGTACTTCCAACAACCAATTTGTGTGATAATACTGATTGAATAATCCGTAGTCTATTAGTATTTTATGTAAACTATGGGAGCCGACGTATCACCTGAATATAAGGTATTAAAATTTTCCAATTTGATGTTGATATCACTATTGAGGAGCATAAGGTTTTAGAGGGCCATCTCGATTTCCATGATATAACGTCGGATGAGGCTTCGTGGCAAAAGCTACTTCAAATAAGTCGCTTGCAAACCCCGCCCTACTCGCCCTCCCTGACTGTGTGGCGACGGCACTCTCCATCTTCTTGGCTGGAATCAGCTCGGTGCAGAGAAAAGCGCAAGGACAATTGTATTATCAAATTGGTTCACTTTTTCGACTATTGGACAATAATACTCCACACAATCTTCCTTCTTCATAGCTTTTCACACGTCAGTTAAATTTTTCCTCGATTTTTGTCGAGTATGAAGCGAAATTCCTCTGTTCTTACTGATTGGTTATTCAAATTTGCTACTTCATAAACATTTGTGGAGAAAGGAAAACTATTATTTGTGCTACATCGTTTAATTAATTCTTGAAACTACACAATTTAAGCTTCCTAAAAAAACAAAGCAAAACAGGTACAAACGGATTCGTTGTGGCGGAGCGAACGTATGCAATTGCAAGTCAACAACAATTTTTGAAAGCGAAAATTGTTTTTTCGAAGTCTTTCTCCCCAGACTGCGAACAACAATTTCGAGAGTCAGCAAGAGCAAATTCATGAAGTCCAGTTTAACGTACTTCTTAAGTTATCGCTGTGGCAAAGTCAAACAATTTAATTCTTAGTTTAACAAATTATAAGGCAATTGTTTTTGTATCTGAGAAAATTAATAATAATAATCGTAAACGCAACAATCCGTATTGGATCAGGACCTTCAAGTGTTTTAGAGTACTTCATTTAAGACCGTAGCGGTACACTACAGTACACTGTGCGCTCGGCAGAGATTATTACCCTCATTTGTCAAAATAAGCAAAACGTTGCCGGCGTTAAAATTCCACGTGTATGACCGGACGCTGCAGTACATCGTATTCGAATTCGCCGAACGAAATGATGTTGTATTGTTCTAAGTTGTTAGTTGACACGTTTAGATGTTCTTTCTATAACCCACAACAAATTTAAAAACTACATCCAGTTGATAATTGCAATACAGTTGGATTTGATCGTTCTCAAACCAGCATTTTCTATTGTTTCCTATTTAGTTTTTCGTTTGAAATGTTCGTTGCAATTTTATTTAGTTTTCTGTTTGTTCGTAAACGAGCGTGTCCTTTCAAATTCATTTTAAATCAACGCAACGTGCCGTTTCTCCTTAGACTGTATTGGCTGAACTCAAATGAATTTTAGCTCATAAATTGTAAAGAAACTTACATTTACTACAACCTTACTGGCGGTTTTGTTCCGCCGCGGCACTTGGTATAAGGATGTCGCGCGAAAATAATGGGTTCGCAGGACCTTCTGCCACCCTTACTGCCATTTGGATTACGGTGCCACCGTTTTGGCGGCGGTAACCGAAGATGTGTTTCCTTCAGTTGGAGGCGTTGTTCGCACTGGTGGGCGTCACGGCGGAAACCCCTAAATTTAATCACGCTTTGGTCGGCTTGGACGAGGAGTCAGTTGCACTAGTCGCCAAACGGGTGAAAGATCAGTTCATCAGGCACCTGTCAGTAGATGAAACAGCCAAGTTGAATCCTTTGACGACGATGATTCCCTGGCAGCGACAGCAAACAAAATCTGCGAGGTGTACGCGCGCCCCCGTCACGGAGGTGGCCCGCCAAGTCTCCTTGCGTAGCGCTTTTTCGTGGCGCTTCAGTTGACAGTGTCCCTATTTTGGGCGCAGACTTGTTGTGTCACTGTGACCTGCTGGTAGATATGCAGCATAGGTCGTCACTGCGCAAACAAGATTCCTTCCATCGTTTTTGAGAACGTTGATGCCCAACGCATTCGCGCACTTCTCCAATATCGCAATATGACTACTGAATGCAGGATATCTCAGTAAGTTAAGCATGATGTTCAGTACCACATCAACAATACTGGTCCCCCAATCTTCCAGAAGGTGCTTCCTTTCTCACCCCAGAAGCAACTGTTGCGCGGAAACAGTTTGAACGACAATTTATCTTCCATCTTCGGTACCCCATTCCTCTTCACTCATTCAAGATTTTGCGCATTATTTAGCTCCCGAAGATATTCCAAAAACAGCAATTTCTACACCTACCGAACTATTCGAGTTCACACAGGTAACTTTTAGCCTGTGAAATGCGATGCCTTGAATCATACTCAACAGAATTACAGCGCCTAAGATCATGAATTATTAGCCGATCTGATGATCTGATATCTGAGTACTTTGATGAGCTACTGAAAAACCAGAACATAGGCGAGTTGGAGCTCCCGCCAACTGAAGACGACGGACAAATACTGCCACCACCAAGTTTAGGAGAAACAGGTCGTGCAATTCATGGGCTAAAAAATCATAAGTCGCCTGCAGCCGATGGAATTACAGCCGAATTGGTTAAATATGGAGGCGACCAGTTACACCAAGTGGTTCATCAACTTCTGCTCAAGGTATGGGACAGCGAATCAATGCCTGACGATTGGCAACGAGGCATTATCTGTCTCATACATAAAAAGGGAGATATCCACAGTGCAATAATTAAAGAGGTATCACGTTGTTGAGTATCATCTATAAGATATTCTCCTCTATCCTGCTAGGCCAGATAGCCCCATACGCCCAGAACATCATTGGCCCATACCAAAGAGGCTTCACTCCAGGCAAATCAGCAACAGATCAGATTTTCTCTGTGCGGCAAGCGATGGAAAAGCCGTTGGAATAAGGACACCAGTTGTACCATCTATTCATCGACTTTAAAGCCGTCTATGATAGCATAGCCGGGGTAAAACTGTACACAGCCATGAGAGACTTCGGTATCCCGACGAAATTAATAAGGCTGACTAGGCTGACCAATGTGCGAAGCCAGATAAAAGCAGCAGGATCACTTTCAAGACCATTCGACATCACCAACGGTCTAATACAAGGGGTGATCCGTGATGCTGAGGTAAATGCGAGTGGCACTACCCTCTTTAAATCCACCCAACTACCTGCCTAAGTTGACGATATCGGCATCATGGGAAGAACCACCCGAGACGTCCAACCTGCCTTCATCCAGATCGAGCAGGCGGCGCGAGATCTTGGGCTGCACATCAATGAAGGCAAGATAAAAGATATGGTGGCAACGTCAGCACCGAAAACGAACCAGCCAACAACATCAAACCGCACTGGTCAAACGAGAAGAATACAGATAGGAGAATACAACTTTGAGACCGTTGAAAATTTCTCCTATCTAGGGTCGAAAATCACAACCAATAACAGCTAGGATGATGAAATCCGCGCACGGTTGTTGTCAGCCAACAGAGTCTATTTCAGCTTACAAAAACTTTTCCGCTTGAAACGTCTCACCATAGGGTCAAAACTCTTATTGTACAAGACAATGATCTTGCCAGTCCTCATGTATTCCTCGGAGATTTGGGTTCTTAGCAAGAAGAATTGCGAACTCTTGGCCGCGTTCGAGAGAAGAATCCTCCGAAGAATTTTTGGCCCCCTACATGAGGATAGACGATTCCATAGCCTACATAACGACGAAATCTATGAGCAATACTATGACTGTTAGGTTGTGGATAAAATTTCTTTAACAATACATGTGCATTAAAGAACGTAGCATCGTCTTAAAAAATTTCCCCAGAAAATTAAGAACAAACGAAAATATTGTTATATAATGTTATTGGTATGGTAAAGAAACATATCCTGTTCTCTCCAAGATAAATAAAAAGAATGAGAGATCATTATTTACTGTTTTAATGAATCCAATCAGTACAAGCTCCTTTTTTGGCAACTGAGCAGAAGTAATTCGACAAAAACAGCAAATTAATAAAGTGACTGCAGTCGCAATTCACCTACGTGATGCGGAATTCTAACCTTTCCGATCCTGTCAGACACAGCAATTACAAACAAGTCGGGAAACCGGAACCTGGATAAGCGTTCCGTTTGAATTTCTTATTTGTATTTCTTTTATAGAAACATTTCAGTGGACATTTGCCTCATTAGTACCTAGCAAGTAGCATATGCATATTTTATGTGAGAGTATCCACTTTCGATTGATATTGACATTCAAAGTCTTGAATTTGCAAAAAGGCGACAACTTTGACCTATTACAACTTTGTTTTCCACTAAACTTGGTAGGATCATGCTCTATGTTATAGCCTACACTGCCGCTAAAATGAACTTAAGAGGGGTTTGCAGCCAATTACTAAAAATTAGGGCTATGGCTTTATTATTATTCAGCTTTGATCCGCTTGTCTTTGTCAGATTTTTGTGAAAAGATCCCAAAGTATAACTCATGACTTTTAACATGGAGAGAAAGTCTTTAGATGTTGATCCCTTCCATGTTCTAAGTCATGATGAAAGAAAAGAGATGGAAAACCCCACTAACCACAAAGAAATTGCATCAAGAGCAAAATGCAATAATTTCTGACTTGGTCAGTGAAGTTTCAGCTCAATAGGGCCAATGTTACCCTTATGAAAAGCACACGAGGTGGTTAGATATAAGTTGAGAGTAATTAGTGGACGTTTTTGTGCAACAACACAACTTCAATTTCCAGCACACCTGTAAATTGGAGATCGACCATGATAGCTACGGGGACTTTTGGAAAGCATCAACCACGATATCGCCAAAAACATATGCTGTGCAATTAAGCAAATATCACCTACCTTTTGCAAATTTTTTATGTGGGATGCATCAAAAACACCTTTACACGTTTCCTCCACATGTGCCGTAATTCTCTCTTGGATTAGATTAGTTAGTGTGTAGCCCGCTAACTTGTCTAGAAGATGCATTTTGTACAAATGTTTGTTTGTCGTGTTAAAAGCGCATACGAGCTCCTGACACCGACATCGCTCGGTCTCTTTGCCGCAACCATTGCAATTCAATTCAATCATGTCTTCGGCAAACTCGTCCTGATCTAGAGACATAGCAATGCATTGAGTATTTCATTTTCCTCCACTGTTGTAGACATGTTACCATTATTATCGTAACTATTTGCGAATATCCTGAACGAAACCTTGTAGAACGCATAAACGATGTCATTAAAATTAGCTGCTAGCTGGGACAGCAGGACACTCCTGAAAAGCTCATCGAACGTGGCTTCTTCGCTTTTCGCCACTTTCTCCTGATTTTTGAGACGGCAAACTTGCCGGAAGAGTGTTAGCCGCCGCAAAACCTCCTGAGCCCTGGAAAAATCACTATACAACTCGTGCACAGCCAACTGGAAATTATAGAAGCCCGTATCCGGATCGGGAACACTTTCGAAATGTTTCCAAAACCTCGGGACGATCTGCTGGCGAAGAATGAAGTCAAATTCAATGAAAGCAGACTCATAGACCGATTCGCATAAACCCAGAGCAGAGAGTTCCCGTATGACGTGCTCGATATCCTCGTTGCCCACGGAGGTTTCCGAAAGCTGTCCAGAGGAAAATGTGAAAATAAGTCATTCGTAGCGAACTTGTTGTCCACTGTCATACCGTTTTCTTCAGAATAGGGAACACTTTACAGGTTCTCTCCCACACAGCATCTATATCTGTCATATTCGCCATTTCGATTATTTTGAAAACACCGACCCAAAACTTCTACCGGCAGAAATGACAGGAGTAACTGCCCGGGACGCAATGTTTTTACAGATTTTGAAGTTGTCTCAACTTCCAAGTAATGGAAGACTTCAAAAGCAATGCAGCTAATCGCATGGCAACGTACGTAAGTAATAACGTCATTTCGAGAAAAGATGTCTAAAAAATTTAGACTCGGGATTTTAGTACCGAAATGAAATAAATAATTTAAAAAAAAAATATTAAGAAATTGGGTTAACATTCGGAAAATTCGCGTCATTTTACATATATATATTGCGCAGGTAATATATGGAAATATATATATGCAGGTTCATATAGGTAGAATGCGCATATATTTTATATTTCAGTTTTTTTTTTTGAAACATATTTGAGAAATATCAATCTAATTTTTTAAATAAGGTCGGAATTAACACATATATGGAATGAATCATAGTAACGTTACACTTCCTTCAGGTACATTCCCTACCTTTGAAAGTAACCATGGAAGACTTCACAATTGAGGCTCCGCGGCAAATCAAATAAATTGGTCAACTGCCGAATTAATCAAAGAAGCAGTTCACAAATCCAACTGTAAGGCATTCCATGGACCCAGTATTCACAAGAAGTGTAGTCGATAAGAACAATTATTGTATAATTAGTATAATTAGACGCATCCACAGGAATCCCAATATTTCCTGGGAAAGTAACCCAAAGGTCCGTGAACTAAAGGATTTTTCGGAATTGTTTGGCAAAGATTCATCGTTTAATTTATTTTTCTGCTACCACGGCTTTCGCTTCACAATCAATATCTTGTGGTCCAAGATATGGATAGTGAGACATCACCGTTTGAGTGTTTGGACTCAAAAAAAAACGGGGAACGCGGTGGAAATAGAGAATAGCATTGCCACGGAACATCTCCTAAGAAATTCATCATCCAGAGTGCATAGACATGTTGTAGACGTGGTAAATGCAAATTTCTCAATGATGCAGAATTTGGTCGAATCCCCGACTTGCTACAACCGAATCTTGTGGCATGCTCCAATCGCACCCGCACATATCAAAAGGCTCTTATCGAAGGACGAAAGGGAGCAATGTATGTTGTTTTCAAGCTAGTGTATAAATGTTTGAATATTATTTGAATTGCCAATACAGATTTTTTGGGAACCTCCTGCCCCCGTCCTCATCAGTTGACATCTTCATCATTCTTCAAAATCTACCAGAATTTCATAAAAATCTCAATAGTTCAAGTTGGCAAAGTAACCTCGATTTAGACCAGAAAACAGATCCCTGGAGTTCTCTTGCCATTTACTTATGCGCTCACGAGAAGCGATCCCCGAGATGACATCGCATTTTAAAAATCAGAATTACTAAAATATCCTGAAGGGGGTTGTTACGTACGCAACACTGTGGCCCCACGTTGCATAACCTTGACACCAACACGCTAACCGAGGCTGTCGATCAACCAAACTCCCCTAACAAGTTTGCCAATCGTGAACACCGATGTAATATATGGAACCGGACGAAACGTGTTAGTGCTAATGCGAATGCTAACAGCCCGGTGAGATGTTGGCCGGGGTTCTTGTTCTGACATATTATCTCCCTGCAAGGACACAGAGATTTTATCACATGCCTTGAGTCAGAAGTCGGCAAAACTAAACCCACCCGGGGTAAACTACTCTATTAGAGACGTGAAGTTTCGAGGCGGAGTGATACCATTTCGTTCCCAAAGGAGCTAAAATGCCAAACGGCCTTATAAGGGAGAGGATTAACTCACAAAAAAGAAAACAACGCGCGAGGAAGGATCAGCTCTGAGCCGATTTGGACTTCTAGGCGGCGAGTGGTCCCCATCTTCCATTCTTCCTCATGGGGGCCCAGATGATATGATGGCTCTGTGGCGGCCCATCTCAACCTAATTGTTCGGCCCCCGCCGCTTTAAATATAATGGGGGTACCCTAAATAAACGGGAGGACTAATGCCTTCCTAGGGAGGGTTAGAACCAAAACAACTTAGATTCAATTCATAGTTACTTTAATCATACATGTTCTCCCGGATTTAAATTAAAATCAACATACTATGTAGTTCCCTTCTTCTCAGAAAACAATATTCAATGTTATCTACTTTTTTTGTTCGATTTATCTGCAGTTAAATATGTGAACCAATAAAGGGTTTTTAAACACTCCCTCGCCATAGTATAGTACCATTCTTTGTTGTTTTATGAGTGGAGGATTATGAGTGGACGTATTCGACGATTATGATAGATTCATTGATCCTATTTCATTTTTGGAAAACTTAGCAACTAGGGATCTTATTACTATGAATATTTCGTAGAGCCAAGAATTAATAAACGACTATTGCTTAGAGCTAAGACTTAATAACTGAATATTGCTTAGAGCTAAGAATTAATAAATCTGATCAAAGTTCGGATGGTTGAGTGGTCAGAGCACAAGTCTGTCGTACGGAACATCACGGTTCAAATTTCACTGGTGGCAGTGGGATTTGTATCGTTATTTGACATCGGATATCAGTCAACTCAGCTCTGAATGAGTACCTGAGTCGAATCAGGGTAATAATCTCGTGCGAGCGCAATGGTGACAACATTGCCTCCCATAGGATACTGTAATCCTATTGTGTACAGTTACGTTACTGAATGAAGTGCTCTAACATACTTGAACGCCCTGATCCAATTGGATTGCTGTCCCAACGATTATTATTATTATAAAGTCCAACTGATTGCAATGATGTCCAATCGATCATGTGCTTGTAAAGCTATTACTCAAGCGATTTTCTTCATTTTTTTCATTTCCATTAATAGAAGCACGTATTTAGCTCACATTTCTTCAATACATATCCTTTCTTATCCTTTGCTTATTTGACGATAATTTTTGAGTGATATAACTATTTTACTGACCTTGGACGCCTTTTTATATCGTGTTCTTATTCTAATAATCTTAGTTTCACAGATGATCAGCAACACATTTGTCTTTGGTTTCTTATTCATTATTTTCTCTAACTAACGCAACTAAAAATCAGAAAATACGGCCTAATTATTTTCGGGTAGAAATTTGTTTTTTACTACATCTGCCTACTTTCTTGAATATCTTGTTGAATTGCATCCATAAATAATAGGAAATTTTCGGGTGTACTCTCTTTTTGTTGCCGTTTGTGGCAACGTCAGCACCGAAAACGAACCAGCCAACAACATCAAACCGCACTGGTCAAACGGGAAGAATAAAGATAGGAGAATACAACTTTGAGACCGTTGATAATTTCTCCTATCTAGGGTCCAAAACCACAACCGATAACAGCTATGATGATGAAATCCGCGCACGGTTTTTATCAGCCAACAGAGCCTATTTCAGCTTACAAAAACTATTCCGCTTGAAACGTCTCACCTTAGAGTCAAAGCTCTTACTGTACAAGATTATGATCTTGCCAGTCCTCATGTATTCCTCGGATACTTGGGTTCTTAGCAAAAAAAATTCGAACTCTTGGCCGGGTTCGAGAGAAGAATCTTCCGAAGAATTTTTGGTCCTTCACATGAGGATGGACGATTCCGTAGCCTACATAACAACGAAATCTATGAGCAATACCATGACCATCCGGTTGTGGATAAAATCCGGCTCAATAGGTTACGGTGGGCGGGTCACTTAATCCGTATGGATGAGGATGATCCCACCCGGAAAGTCTATAAGGGCAATATCTATGGTAGAAAAAGAAGACGAGGCAGACCCTGCCTAAGATGGAGCGATGGCGTAGGTCAGGACGTCAGACAGCTTTTAGAGATATGGAATTGGTGGACCTCGGCGCAAAACCGGGATGTCTGGAGTTCTTTATTAAGGCAGGCCTAGACCGGATACCGGTTGTTGCGCCGTTGATGATGATGATTTCTTTTTTCATGCGCTTCTTAACGCTGTTGTAGAATACTCCCCTAAGCTCATCCTTCTGTTTAGATGGTTAAGACTTAGTTACAGTCAAATCTGGTGAATATACCCCCTAAATCCCCAAGTTTAGGTGGATATGTATGTGTGTGTGTAAAACTATGCAAATTCCACTGGCTGCTGTATTTGTATTTGAATTTAAAAGAAATTATGTTACATGAATTTTTTAGCCGTTTAGCGTAAGTCGGATACAACATACATATTGAATCTATTAAAAATTTCCTTATTTTTTTTTTTTTTTGTAGTTTTAAACGGAAAATCAGTTAGGAAACAAAATTTCACCAGCATCGAAATTAAGATTTCGGATCGCGACCTCGCGCTTACAAAATACCTCACCGCACTCCTCAACCATCATTCTATCCCTTCTCCCTTCTTCCCAGAACCTAATTCCCCAGCATGTAATGCGGCAAAGCAGAGTAGTCACTCGCGTACCTTTTTGTGGAATCTTAACGATCATCCCGTTCTACCTGGGAAAGGTCTCGGATTCCCGTCAACCTTCACAGGGTCAGTGGAAGACTTGCAATACAAATCATTACGATCTGGGGCATCTTCCGCTTCCCTCACCAACTCAATAGCAAATTCTTTCTTGTGACCACAGTTAGATACTAGACAGCTACCTCACTCCCCCTTGCCCCTCAAGGGGGGAAATCAGTGCGAATACACACGATTTCAAATTGTTTTGCCCTTGAGCATGAGCGAGATGTACCGAAAACCCGATCAGCTGTGTTTGACATACCGCCCGGACTTGCCAATGCATTGGTGAGATTGGCAAGTTTTTGCTTATGTATAAGTGAATACGTGAAACAACTTTTTGCTATATGGGAGAGCACGCCGTAGTACCAGAATAGCAAAAGCTCACCGATCTCTTTCTTACCAATACGATTTGACGAAGATTATGCCTTTTCCTTGTTTAGCGTCTCTGATGTGTACAGATAAGCTTCTGCAAGCACATTTGCAAGTGGGGTAATTTTTGTAAGGGTACTGCCTATAGTAGATCTACTGTGCTTGTGATGGCGTGCACTTCGGTAAACTTTCCGGAATTCTGCTCTGTATCGGAGTTCGAGCGCATCACGTCCGTCATCACTCGCTGCGGTCAGTAGATCTTGCAACACCCTCCGTTCATCGATCCACTTCAAAGACTCCGCAGTCAATCAGATCTTATGGCGGGAGGTGGCCGACGACCTGCGTAGCACCCAAGAAAAGAGCATTTTTGATGGCGGCCGAATGTTCATCGATATTCTCAGGTGCGTTATTCAGTATATCTGCCGCTCGGTCGGCAAGATAACACTTCCACTGTCGAGCGACAGGTAGGTCGTACAAGCGGTCGATGTTGAATTTAGGGGGTCGCAGTTTCCCAACCCTGTGAGAAGCGCAACACACAAGCGAACGTAATCGACCGTCAGATGGTGATCAGTTTCGAAGCCGATGTCAGCACCTCTCTTGTTATTCTTAAATCTTCTGCTGATAGCGAAGTGGGCGGCCTGATTGTTCGTACCGCGGGTCGATTACTTGAAATCCAAGTCACCTTATAGCAGGCTCTATGGTCGAACAATGATGATATCCAGTTTATATCGGTAGAATTCCCGCTCAAGTTGGAGAAAGCAAGTATTCTTAGGACCCTCGTTACCGTTATCGAGGAGCGTGCGCACATTCCATAAACCAATCATAGTCCGTTTTCGATAGCCAAACGTCGTTCAGGTTGCTCACAAATTTCTATCCCTTTTAGCCGCCTCTTACGACACGCAGGGACTACTTTAAGTGTATTCTTAAGCCCGAACTCACAGGTCAGAAGAGAAAGAATCTCCGTAGTACTAACTCACCCACCCCACTTACTCCGATACAGAGGAGAATGGGACTTCTGAAACTAAACTAACTAAATTCATTCCAGGAGAGACTAACTAAAGGTAAATTATAATCGCGATGTGTGATCTAAACGTCAAGATGAGCTCTGATAATAATTTTCTGGAAACACGGAAACCGTAACGACAATTGTGAGAAATTTCTGGTTTTTTGTAAAAAATTGAAAATGAGAAGGGAGGCATTTAAAAAAAAAATCATAAGTATTAGTTGGTTGATTTGTTTTGAGTCTTAATCCTACACACCCTAAAAATCCTTGAAGGGTTGAGATTCATTGGTATAGGACAATGAAGTAATCGGAAAAAAACATTTATACTTTATCGCCATGGATAAAAAGATCATCATTATCATCAACGGCGCAACAACCGGTATTTGGTCCATGCCTGCCTTAGTAAGGAACTGGAGACACCCCGGTTTTGCGCCGAGTTCCATCAATTCGATATCCCTAAAAGCTGTCTCGTGTGCTACGTCATCGTACCATCTCAGGCAGGGTCTGCCTCATCTTCTTTTTCTACCATAGATATTGCCCTTATGGGCTTTTCGGGTTAGATCATCCTCATCCATACGGATTAGGTGATGAGCCCACCGTAACTTATTAAGCCGGATTTAATCCACAACAGACGGTCATGGTATCGCTCATAGATTTCGTTGGTTTGTAGGCTACGGAATCGTCCATTCTCATGTAGGGGGCTAAAAATTCTTCGGATGATTCTGCTCTCGAACGCGGCCAATAGTTTGCAATATTTCTTGCTAAGAACCCAAGTCTCCGAGGAATACATGAGAACTGACCAGATCATTGTCTTGTACAGTAAGAGATTTGACCCTATGGTAAGACGTTTCGAGCAAAACGTCTTTATCGTTTTCAATTGACCAGTGCGATTCGAAGTTGTTGGGTCTTTGATTTTTGACTCTGACATTGCCACCCTATACTTCGCCTTGCCTTCATTAACATACAGCCCGTCGTCGTTAACGTAGGCCAGTGATTAGGTGGACTTGAAAAGGATGGTGCCTCTTGTATTGACATGTTAACCGCCAATCACTTCCTCCAGGGCCAGATCAAAAAGAGCGCATGATAGGGCATCCCCTTGTCGTAGACCGTTGTTGTTACTCCAAAAAATAATGGAGCACCGAGAGAGAGGTAGAGCAAAAGTGAAACGAGTTCACATCTACAGCTACTACGCTCCACTCATAGCTACACTTGCCGAGTATGAGCAGATGCTAAGCGCTCTGGTTTTGGATGCCAGAGGACGTTAGCCGATAATCATATAATAATTTTATTACGCAGGTTTTTGAATAAGACAGCGAGTCAACGAATGTGAGAGGACGTATTCTGATCAAAGCATTCGTGGTGCTAGACGTGCGAATGTCAGGACCCCAAACACTTTCACGGGAAAGTGCCTGGGGTCTATATTGGACCTGACATACAGCTGCGAAAAAAATAATAGCAGTGAGTGTTAGACGAAAATTCAAATGTTTTTTATTTTCAAATAATAGAAAAACTATCCAGTAATGTTATTCAAAAGAAAAATAAACACAATTCCTTTTAAAAAAAAAATCGAACATAATGTCAGTAGTGCGAAAAATGAGGGCTCAGGAAAAATAGAAGTCGACATTTTGTGTTGTTCATGTAAGTAAAAAAAAAGCATAAATTATTCTTAATACTTAGTTGCATGACCTTTATTTTTTATAACGATCGGTCATTGAGTCAACAAGCCGTTGACAAAGGTCCAAAGGGATGGCACACCACGACTCTTGTACTGCGGGCCAAAGCCCGTTGCTGTTGTAGGGTTACTATTACGAACGGCATTTTTGACATCAGCACATATATTCTCAATAGGGTTGAGGTCTGGCGATTGCGCTGGCCACTTCACCCTCTCCACCCTATTGTCCTGGAACCACTTCTTTGCTTTTCTGCTCGTGTTTTGGGTCGTTGTCTTCCTCAAAGACCCATTTTATCAGCCTTTCGTCAGTGGCGTAAGGCAGCATGATGTTTTCCAGTATATAGACATAAAAATGTTGGTCCATCCTTGATTTTATCCAATATGTTGGGCCTACACCATAGGATGAAAAGCAAGCCCCCCACCATAATCTTTGAACCGCCGTGCTTAACTGGTTTTACAGTATATTTGGGGTCAAAGAGGGAATGAGGTGGGCGTCTTATTAGCTATGAGACCCTTTGCCACCATACAAAGCAATCTTGGACTCATCAGACTATAAAATGTTTCACTGTTTTTCAGTCTCCCAACTTAAATGGGTTTTGGTGAACTGTAAATGTGCTGTTACTTGCCTTTTACTGAGCAGAGGGACTTTTCTTGGACTTCCAGCTTTCAAATTATTCGTCCATAATTTACGGCGAACAATTTGAACAACAGCTATCACATCACATTCGTCTTGTAGCTCGGTTGTCGCGATGAAAGGGCTCCTCTTGCTACAACGGACTAACCGCCTCACTAACAAAGGGGACATTGCTCGCTTCCAACCTCGAGTTTCAGGCCTACTACTGCAATAATTTTCGCTGAACGCTGTAAAGGCTGCTGGATTTCCTGGTACTTTTTCCCTTCCTTAATCATGGTTTTTTTATTTCCCGTTTCTCCGGCATGAGGTGGTTTCCACGACCCACCATTATAATAATAACAATATTTTTTGATCATATCAAAATCGAAATCAATAAAACATTCTCACTTTTCATTAAAAATATATTTTATGGACGAAATGTAAATTTTAACCGCAGAAAACCCTTAACACTACTATTTTCTTCGCGCGGGAAATCAAACGTAACCATTTAAAATGTCATTTCTTAGAAACCATTTGATTGTATGCTTACGCTCAGCTGTTTACAAAGTAGACACTCAATGTACATCCCGTACAACTAAAAACAAAAATAAATACTTAGTAGTGGAATGTTCGGCGATAATAAGGCCAACAGCTTGGAAGGCAACCCTAACAGAACTTTTAAGTTGATAGTGAAGACTAAGCCTGACTCCTTCATTAAAGTCTTCAAAGCGTGTCTAAAAGGAAGGATATTCCTTGCTCAGCGGAGATAGCAAGAATTGATGTCGCTTCCAAAAACCCGACAAACCACCCGCCCAATCTGCCTTTTGGACACAATGGGAGAGTCATCTGCGACAGGCTCCTACCCATCGTCAAAAGCAGCAATGGCTTATCGGAGCGTCAGTGTGATTTCGGCATGCCCACTTTACGGTGGATGCCATAAGCATGGTCATGAACATGGCAACGACGCTCTGCTTGCTGGCTTGGACGCAAAACCGTAATTAGCTCGGCCAATTGAAAATTTGTATAAAAGGGGCGTTGGTTGACATAGGTGCCCCCGGGTATCTAGCGAGTCTGGTCGAAAATTACGTATCAGAGATGACTTCATAGTACTGGAAGGATAAGGACCCCGTGTATGTACATTGTCATAGCGCGGATACTACAGGGCTCGGTCATGTCAAATATGATGCGGTGCTTGCTCTTCGCGGTAAAATCCTGGCTAGGAAAAGCTGATCTTGGCGGGCGAGAAAACGGAAGCGTACGGTAAAAGTGGAAGCTGATAGATATACGGTGCAAAGGCGGCTATCAAACACTTGGGGATGATAATTGACGCCAAACTGAACTTTAGGGAGTACCTAGATTATAAATTCCAGGAGACAGCCAGTGCCGAAAAGTGCTGATTATTGGCGGGCCAAAACACTGTCAAAAGTTGGTTCTAGTCGGAGCGATCCATTCCGCTTTACTCATCACCTGTGACAGAAGTGCTTGCAAACCCTCAGAGAGGGAAACAGGTGTATTCGGCTTACCGGCTGATGGCATTTAGTATTTGCAGTGCTTTTAAAACCACATCAGATATGATGAGAAGATCGCTGCCAATATTTTGCCGAAAGAAATGAGTGCTGTGCCATGCAAGATATATGGAGGGGCGCACAGAAAGCGGGGAAAGTCTGAGTTGAGTGATCTCTGGAAAAGCAGATGGGACGAGTCTACGAAGGGTGGATATAAAGGCTCATTCCCAATATTAGCGTGCGGTTTGAGCGGCAGTACGGGCAGACCAACCGCCACATTAAGTAGTTCCTCACGAGATACGGTGGTTACTGCAGACAGAATCTAAGTCAATCGATGGACAGGAGCGCGAGCCTGGAGAATATAGTTAAGGAGATGCTGAGGTCGAAAGAACTGAATTACAGTTTTCTCTGCAATCGTAAATATACACGAGCTGGCAAGGAGGAAAGCATAAAGGAGCAGAAGTATGAGTGCAAAGCCTCCCCGCCAAATAATACCTGAATGGTGGTCCCGCGAGGCTGGAGAACTGAGGGGTGAATCCCGCACACACATGCTCTACCTCCGTCGTTTATGCGGCGGAGCTGGAGCGGACGTGTCTTCCTAAGAATTCTCGGGTCCATGCCCGAAAGAAGAAGAGAAAAAAATGTATATAACGATAATACATGAACTCCACAATAAAGTGAACGGGGCCACTCTTCCTATTACTATATTCGTTACAGTTTTGAGTTCATGACCTCCATAAAGACATTTCTGTGCTCCATTTCTATTTTTGTGTCAATAAACTTGCCTATCACCTCTACAATATTTAAAACCTTAGAACTGAGAAAAAGGAATGTAAACAATCCATATTAACTTTAATTTTTTTATTGTTGATCGGTTTGAGTAAATTCTTTCCTTTAGCAAACATTTCATTTGTTGTAGAGAAAATGGAATTATAAATGCTAGTGTGTTCGACGATGTTACAAACTATTGCAATACTATTTACAGGCTCATGGATTGTTGATTGAGCCCTCTTTTCACACACATTCTTCTTACAATTTAAAGTTTTTAGGCACTCATTCGTAGACCCATTGTTCTGTGGCTGGTTGCCACGAGACCAATTCCTTTTCGGTGAACCACAAGTTGATTTCCTTATTGGCTGATTCGACGGCATCAGATCCATGAATGATGTTACGTCCAACCTTGAATGCAGTAATCTCCACGAATGGTTCCGGGAGCAGAGTCAGCTGGATTAGTGGCACCCAACATTTGTCGGCCAGTTTTAACAACGTTCAAACCCTCCCACACCATTGGGACAACGGGGCCGGAGTTCATGTAGTTAACGAGTCCTGGGAAGAACGGGCGAGACGATAGGTCAGCATAGTGCTTTTCGAGGAGAGCTTTGTCGGCCTGCAATGAAGAGAGAAATCATTTAATATCGGTGGCAAGAAATTATATGACAAGTATTGAATGGTGGATAACATGCACGAAAATAACTTAAGATTGTAGATGGTGAAAGTAAAACATGTTTACGTGACCCCAGCTGTCGCAATTAAATTGATTATTGGAGAGCAATTATTTAGTATTTGACGTCCATTCTTACTTCGATATTGATCACGAATACTTGTAGATAATTACACGACAAATATTGACAATTAAAACAAAGCAAGACTGAAAGCTTCTTTATGTAAGGGGGCGAATGGGGTGTCAGTTGTTAAGGCCACATTATCGATTTTTTGCTAGGCAATTTGGATTGAATTGTTTTGAATCGAAAGAGAAAATTCGCTGAATGTTGTGAAAAGCAAAAAAAAATTCAAACACAAAGGCTAATACAATAACGAGCATCGAGCCCTATGTACATTCATTTCCCTACAGTGTCCACAAGGGCGATATGAATGAATCCACCCCCCATGACTTCTTATAGAAATAACAGTGGAAAATTGATTCCGCCTAACCCGCTATTGTTGCATTTCGACCAGCGAACCTTGAAGAAAAGTGGGTATCCGCGTTGGCTTGCTAATAACGTTCCACTGCAAAAGTAACAAGTCGGGAAACCTGAAGCTTGACGCTTCAGGTATAAAAGGTTTTGTGTTTCCTTATGTGAGGAGCATAACGTAGTTCTCCATTAGCTTATAGCATTGACCCGAGATATTTAAATCGCTCAGTTCTGGGCAGGTTACCGCCATTGCCAGAACTCAGCGATTTAAATATCTGGAGGGGCGGATTACTGCCATTGCCAGAACTCAGCGATTTAAATATCTCGAGTCAATGCTATCTGCCAATGGAGAGCTGCGTAATGAAATTGTTTCACACCTTAACGCCACCTGGATGAAGTGGCATTCCCCAACTGGTGTTTTTTGTGATCGACGTATCAGCGCACGTCCCAAATCTAAAATTTACAGCAATGTCGTCCGTCTGCCGCTCTCTATAGTTCTGAGTGTTTGCGACTATAAAGGATAATGAACGGCGTCTTGCGGTAATGGGGACGAAGATGTTGCATTGCACTGGTGGCGTGACACTTTTTGATCACGTCTGAAATGAGAATATGCGCAATCGATATGGGTTTGCACCGATCGTGGAAAAACTGCGAGAGAGGCGTTTTCGATGGTGTGGTCACGTAATTCACGCTAACGAGAATTCAACAACCAGTATTGGTCAGAACATCGAAGTCAATGGTAAGCAACCAAAAAGCCTGCCAAAACAATGGTCGCATGATCCACTGGATGGGGATTTGAAGGTCTCCCGATTACATCCTGATCAGGCATTTGATCAAATAAAATGACGAAATCGATCACGAGCCGACCCCGCTTGTGAACTGAAGGGTGAAGAAAAAGAAGATGTGAGGAGCGATGAGCCTGACAGTTCCGTCTCACATAATTAAAAATTCTATTGGCCTCTACTTTTTAGAAAGTAATTTAAATAAATCATTTGATGGAAAGTACTGTATTGAAATAGTCAACCTCATACGCTTCACACTCTGAGTTTAATATTATTAGCAAATGCCAACAATTTAACCAACATCAAATATAAACAAGTCGGGAAACCGGAAGCTGGACGCTTCAGGTACGAAAGGTTTTGTGTATTTCATAGTACGTAGCACGTAATATATCCATATATTATGTGATAATATCCACTTTTGGGTGATATTGACATTCATAGTCTTCAATTTTCAAAAAAGCAACAAATTTGAGGTATTATAACTTTGTTAGTAATAGTGCGATTTCCACCAAACTTGGTAAGATCATGTTCTATATTATAGCCTATATCGCTGCAAAATTTCATGGTACTAGGATGAACTTAAGGGGGGTTTCTAACCAATTACAAAAAAATGTAGTAATATACTATTATTAACTTTATTTAAACAGATATCGGCATGGAAGGTATTTCGGAGCCAAGGCACCATATAGTGGCAGCCTCCTGATTTTTTTCAAATTTTTCGGTTTGGTAGTTTCTGAGAATGGCCCCCTTAAAGAAGTGATCACTTTCAACCCCCCGTGCTCCCCACCCTTCCAAAGAATGTCAAAACTAAGATCGGCTTTGAAAAGTACTAATCGAGACCTTTAATTTGATACCCCACATGACTATATTTGATGAAAAAAAATTTTACACCCCGCTTTTGCATGTATGGGGACCCCCCCCCCCCCTTAAATTCGACGTAAAAGGATGTAATTCACTGTATGCGTGAGCGTTCACAGTTCCCACATTTCTACCAAATTTGGTGTTAATCGCTATAACCGTCTCCGAGAAAAATGCGTGTGACGGACAGACAGTAAACCGATTTTAATAAGGTTTTGTGTTTACACAAAACCTTAAAAAGGGCTAGGGAGAATTAGATTCTTCTTAAATGGAATTTTAATATTTCACTGGGATTTCAATTATTCTCGTTAATTATGACGTCAGCATCTTATTTGTATGGCTTAGGATGCTGTTAATTAGCACGAAATTGATGAGTTTGAACTGCTATAACTTTCCCACTAATAGTTGGATTTTCATGAAACCTGGCTGTCCTCTATGTCGGTGAAAAATTTAGTACACTTAGGATGAACTTGAGGGAAGTTTTTTAATCTATTTCGAAAAGTTGGTAATATACTATTGGTAAATTTTTTGAGCAGATACCGGAATGGGACGTCTCTCGAAGATTAGATTTCACATAAGTGTTTTATACAAAACCTTAAAAAGGGCTGCAGATAAATAGATTCTTCATAAATGTGACTTTAATATTCCACGCGAATGTCAATTATTCCGGGTAATTATGACGTCAGCACCTGATTTGTATGGCTTTGGAAGCAGTAAACTCGCGCGAAATTGCTAAGTTTGAACTGCTATAACTTTGGCGTTAATTACCTGATTTCCATGAAATTTAGCACATATATACAAAATATTGTCCTCTATTCTGGTACAAAATTCCGAAGTCCTAGGATGAATCTAAGGGGGGGTTTTCAGTAAATTTCTAAAAAGTAGTAATATACTATTAGTAAGTTTATTTGAGCAGATATCGGAATGGGACATATTTTGAGGCCTAGATTTCTAGGCCACTCATCACCACTCTGATTTCTTTCGGATTTTTGGGTTGAGTAGTTTCCGAAAATGAGTCCTGTCAATTATTCCGGGTAATTATGATAGGGGCCAGATTTTCACAAATATACCAAAAGAGGAAATGTATTTGCAGATGCCTAAACCGTTGAAATTCAAACCTGATGTCATCCACTTGGTATAATTACCGCTTTGAAAAAAAATTCAAGAACTGAACATCGCTTGATTGTCGCTGTTCTGAAGCTGAATTGAAATTTTAGAAACCAAGGTGTAGCCGCAATGCAACGCGTTCGTTAGATAGATTTATTCAAGGCATTAGAAAAGTTTGCTAATTAACGGTTTACACCTCAACAAAGGAAACATTAGCAGAAATCAACTCGGAGCCATTTGCTGCTGCCGACATCGTGGTTGAGCCACGTTCAATTTTCGTCTCGACCAAGGTTGAAGCGGGCACGATGAAACTCCGGAGATTCCATACGGCATTTTCTCAAGTAGGGTTTGGAATCGACAATGAAAAACTCGGAATATTAACATTCGAAAATAATTTCTCCCAACGCCGCTCTTACAAGGAAAACCGGTATTTGCAAGCCCTTCAAACGGAATTGACGTGTTCGTTTCGGCATGTGAGGTTATGACAATGTCAACCTTTCCACGGACAAATAGACACATTCCCTACCGCAATTATTTACAGTCTAATTAGCACTTACATAACTGAAACACTGAACTTATTGGCAACAAATCTACTGGGCCAGGGGTTATCTCACTTACGAAAAACGTGACCGCTCAGAACTATGGTTAGAATACTGTACCGGCGAAGAAAGTTCTACTCACCCACATGAATTTCATGGCAACCAACTTGAAGCCCTTCTGCTCGAAGCGTTCGATGATCTTGCCGACGAGTCCACGTTGGACTCCATCAGGCTTGACCATGATGAAAGTACGTTCCCTATTTGCAGCCATTGATGGACAGAACAATGAGAAAAGCGCCAAGAGCGAACCGATCATAAAAACTGAATGAAGTGACACGATTCAACGGCAAAGCGACAGACCCCGGAAACCTACAATCCGGCGAAAATGACGAGCACGACGTGGAGACTTTTCGGCGAGTGTTGCCTCAATTACGACAAATCGATTCTGCACCAAAAGAGTGTCCTGGAGATTATCCTGTTCCTCCTCTGGCTAGAAAGGTTTTCCCACAAGGTGGCTGCTCCGAATTTCAAAGGATAGGGTGCAGCCAGGCTCAAATTTAACCAGTTAGAAATATTAAGGGCTGCACGTCTTTGCTGGAGAACTCCTCGCTTTACGACAGAGATAAGAAATGAAGTCTCTCGAGCTTTGCTACTTGCTGTAATCGAATTATTCATATGGTCGTGCCTCTTTCCGATTCTATTCCATAGATACCGCGCAATTTGAAAAACAATTAAACATGTAAAGTATAATAAGTGAAGGCAAGGCGGCTCAATAGAGTTTTCGAATTTTTTATATACAATAGTTTATACGATACCTTTCCTGAAATAGAAGGTCTGATAGAACCAGGGTTGGATCTGTATACATATTCAGCGCATTTCAATGAGGGCCGCTTGTTGACTAATACGTTTAAGTCTATGGGGGAACAACAGACGTCGAGGGACAGAGTATTGAAAGAATTATTATTAGAACTGAATACGGCTATTGCAATGCCTTCTGATTTTCGGATTCCCATCAACGTTCACGCCCCTACAGAGAAGACTGCAGAGTTGGAGAAGGATACCTTCTACGAGGCAGTAGAACGAACCCTCGAAGTCTGTCCCAGGTATGGTATCAAAATGATACTTGGACGGAGCCCGTATTCAGGCGATATATTGGCTCCCATAGCTTACATAGGGATACCAATGATAACGGACTGCGGATTATTCAGTTAGCAGTATCGCACGAAATGTTTGTAGGAAGTACCTGGTTTGGGCGGGAAGCGGTCCACAAACATACGTGGGCCTCTCCAGATGGGACCACTTTCAACCAAATTGACCACGTGCTGATTGAACGCCACCACCTCTCAGCCTTGACGAATTTCAGAACATATGAGGGGGGCCAATATAGACTCGGACCACTTTGGCATAGTGCTCCGTACTCGAATTACGACAGCAATCGATCAGGTGAGAGTGAATATCGAAGCCATTCACAACGCAGCCCTCCGCAACACCTATAAGAGGGAAGTGGATGCCGCAATACCTGCAGTCAACAGAGATCCTGGAGATCAAGCATCAACAAATGATCTTCACAAGTACAGCACCAGGCGCGGAAGTTTAACCAACAAGCAGGATGAAGCCTTTCACACCTCGATGCTTATCCTGCTGAGACAAAGAGGGAAATCTGATTTTCGACAGAATGGGCATATTAGAGCGATGGGTTGAGTACTTTGATGAACTACTGAACAACCAGAATTTCGGCGAGTTGGGGGTCTTTCCACCACCACCAAGTATAGGAGAAACAGTCGTGCAATTCATCTGCTTAAAAATCATAAGTCGCCAGGAGCCGATGGAATTACAGCCGAATTAGTTAAATATGGAGGCGACCAGTTACACCAAGTGGTTCATCAACTTGTGCTTAAGGTATGGGACAGCGAATCAATGTCTGACGATTGGCAACGAGGCATCACCTGTCTCATACATAAAAAGGGAGATATCACACAGTGCAATCAATATAGAGATATCACGTTCTTGAGTAGGCCGGATAGCCCCATGCGCCCAGAACATCATTGGCCCATACCAAAGAGGCTTCACTCCAAGTAAATCATCAACAGATCAGATTTTCTCTCTGTGGCAAGCGATGGAAAAGCTGTTGAAATAAGGACACCAGTTGTACCATCTATTCATCGACTTTAAAGCCGTCTATGATAGCATAGCCAGGGGAAAAACTATATACGGCCATGAGAGAATTCGGTACCCCGACGAAATTGATAAGGTTGACTAGGCTGACACTGACCAATGTGCGAGGCCAGATAAAAACAGCAGGATCTCTCTCAAGATCATTCGACATCAACTACAATCTACAACAAGGGGATACCCTATCATGCCTCCTCTTTAACCTGGCCCTCGAGTAAATGATCCGTGATGCTGAAGTAAATGCAAGAGGTAATATCCTCTTCAAGTCCACCCAACTACTGGCCTATGCTGACGATATCGACATCATGGGAAGAACCACCCGAGACATACAAACTGCCTTCATCTAGATCGAGTAGGCGGCGCGAGATCTTGGGCTGCACATCAATGAAGGCAAAACAAAATCTATGGTGACAACGTCAGCACCAAAAACCAACCAACCAACGACATCAAACCGCACTGGTCAAACGGGATGAATAAAAATAGGAGAATACAACTTTGAGACCGTTGATGATTTTTTCCTATCTAGGGTCGAAAATCACAACCGATAACAGCTACGGTGGCGAAATCCGCTATTTCAGCTTACAAAAACTATTCCGCTCGAAACGCTCTTACTGTACAAGACAATGATTTTGCCAGTCCTCATGTATTCCTTGGAGATTTGGGTTCCTAGCTAGCAGAATTGCGAACTCTTGGCCGCGTTCGAGAGAAGAATCCTCCGAAGAATTTTTGGCACCCTACATGAGGATGGACGGTCCCGTAGTCTACATACCGTCATGACCGTCAGGTTGTGGATAAAATTCGGCTCAATAGGTTACGGTGGGCGGGTCACTTAATCCGTATGGATGAGGATGATCCAGCCGGAAAGTCTATAAGGGCAATATCTATGGTAGAAAAAGAAGACAAGGCAGACCCTGCCTAAGATGGAGCGATGGCGTAGGTCAGGACGCCAGACAGTTTTTAGGGATATCGAATTGGGGGACCTCGGCGCAAAACCGGGATATCTGGAGTCCTTATTAAGGCAGGCCTAGACCGGATACCGGTTGCTGCGCCGTTGATGATGATGATGATGATATATTTGTTTGGCAGGACGTATGAAGTTATCCTCAATCAAAATTCGACCCAATAAGTTACGTTGTTCGGATCACTTATTTCGAATAGGTGGGGCACTGGAAAGTCTATAACTATAATATATGGAAGAAAAAGAAGACGTGGCAGAACCTGCCTCAGATGGAGGGATAGCTTGGAGCAGGACGCCAGACAGTTTTTAGGGGCATCGAATTAGTGGACCGCGGCACAAAACCGGGGTGTCTAGAGTTCCTTAGTTAGGCAGGCCCAGACCAAATCGTTTGAACTCTATTTTTAGCTTTAATACGGTGAAACTACTCTGGGTGCCTGGTCATTGTTTTGTAAAGTGGAATGAAATTTTGGATGCCTTACCAAAAGGGGATTAAAATTCTTTCATACCAGGACCGGAACCAACAATTAGAGTGTAAGCAGCATTGGCCAAGGCTGTTATCAAAAACTGGAAACAAGCTTCCCATAATAACAGGTAACAGAAGCTTAATATTGCTAGATGCACCAAACTTTTTGACATTAAATTTTTTTTAAGAATCGAGGGATTCCTAATTCCTAAGTCCAATTGCAGACCAGACCAGTTGAAAAGCAACATGCTTCCTCGATTGTATTCCCCGGAAGACCCATCCTTGGGCGAGCAGCCAAGTTGCAAAATATATGACTTGCGGTTTCGTCCAGGGCAGAGGTAACTCAGCTGCCTCACCTTTGCCCTGGGAGCAGTGTGATCAAAGTGGTTACAGGCTGGCATTTGCTACCTTATATTAATTCAAAAACACTATATGTGTATGAATTATAATGAAGACAAAACCGTCTTATAAAATTTAGGCCCAAGCCGGCCGAGGCTTAACTAAAACTTTACTTAAGAATCGAGGGATTCCTTATTCCGCTATCCATTTAACATTTTAAACATTTTCTACGTGAGCGTCTCGCCCCAATCAGACATCAAAATTTTGGTGAACATGTGCTCCAGTTAGAATAGGTAGAACCACATCCACAAGCGGAAATCCTGCAATGCATAAATATTTCGTCAGAGGGGGAATCGAGGCCAACAGACCACTACGGGCTGAGTGCTCAGATGGTTTACCTCTCCTTCGCCACACACACATGTGTTAGATATATTGTGTATAGGTGTGATATGGCTTGCTTAACATTTCGTTGTAATACAGTGGAATCCCGATTATTCGTATTTCCGGCTAATTCATACAAATTTCAGAGTTAATTTTCTTTATTTCATAATCCCGATACCAAACCATTGGTTGAGAATGCAAATTATCGGGATTCTACTGTATAAGCTAAAAGAATTTTCTGTTCTTGAAGAGGAACTTTTTAAAATCCTCGTCAATATTACCACATAAAATAGAAATTATAGGAAATTGGTAAACATCGAAAATTTGACCTTTGCATAACTGAAGGCTACTTTGAGAAGCATCAAGTTTGTTAATAGAAAATCCAAACTTACAAGTAACAAATATTTACTAATCTGCGAACTTTGTTGTTTGGTATCAACTTGAAAATGCGGTTCCTTTAACCATTAGAGAGATCGTGCCTGATAAGTACTAGCTTCCCGCGCGTGTTATCTGCGGGGAAGCTGTTTCATGAAACTAAAGTCTGCCTAAACGATTGTTGAGCCGCTATCGAAAGTTTCCTTTTCACAAAAAAGTATCTCTCCCCGATCTCTCCAAATATGCCAACTGAAAATGCTACTCCTTAAATAGACTTTTTTTCATCAAAAAAGATTACCTGAAATGGAAAAAAAGCTGATATGCACTTATAATCTGGGATTTCCTTTAAAAGCCGCTATTACTAAATATTACTTATCAGAGCATCTGCCTCGCATTTATTATATTCATAGAGTAAAACGCATCGTAGCGCCAAATAGTGAAGAATGAGTAAACTTTCATGCAACATAAAGAAAAATAAACGAAAGATCCGATAAAAGATATTAAATAGTAGAATGTCTTCACAGGGAATCCTGATTTTTACGACTTCATTTCAAGCTACCTTTGCTCGACATAATTAAAAGTAAGTCTTTCCGCGCAAATTTGAAATCATCTTTTCACATCAAAACCAACCGAGAGAAGACTCACAATCTAAAATTGGTATGGGTGCTTGACAATCGCCTCGGCTCCTTGTACTAGGAAACCTAACGTAGATCACCGCCAAACACATATCAATCCGCAGCCGACATTCATTACCAAGCGATAAAATTACGAATCAATTACTTAAATAATCTGCATTCCCCACATTCACATATACACGACATCATTTTCTATCACTTCTGTGATATTACGTACATCACCTACCCATCTCTAATTCCATACCTACCCACATAAGTCGTGAAACCAGTCATTAGCTTTCTAGTTTTCTCACTAGTTGCAAATAATAATCATGGGGAGAGAGTGTATTGATATTCTCAATACAGGAGGACCCTTGTCAACCAGGCTTCCGAGGCCAGAGGAATCCGAGGAATCCAGAATAGAATACAACTGTGGCGCGGCAGGATTCGCAGCATTCGAAATTTATTTCGAATGTTGCGAGTGCGAGCGAATAGATGGCGCGGATCTATCCACTTTGCGTAGCACGCCACGGGAGTGGAAGATCGCAGAAAAATGTGCCATGAGTTGTTGTCTAAAACGTAGTAGACACACACAAAAAATTAATCTAATGCAGTAATTATGTTTTTCGTAAATGTCTCTTATTTGTAATATTAAGTTTCGAATATATGAATAAATACTGAAGACTTTTGAATTAAAAATAGGAAAACGGAAGTTGAGTCCGCCGACTAAGATTAGGTCAAATAACATGTATAACTAATTTAATAATAAATGTTAACTTAAATATTATAATAAATATAAGTAATGTTAAATACTTAATTGGTGACCCCGATATTTAAAAAACGACAAATTATCCGCCATCGCCGCCATTGGTGAAGTTCTATTGACGACAAAATTCGTCCGAGCAACACGGCAGAAATAGAACTTCCAAACACCGAGAAATCTATCAAAAACATCAGTAGACCGTACGGCAAGCGATTTTCACGCGTTCGCATCTACAGTTGAGTGTGGAGTGCCGTTGTAAACATCACGAAAACGTGTCGCATCTCCACATCCCGAGTCGGAGCAGAGGCAAGAAAAAACGCGAGAAAACCTTCTCTACACAGTGTACTGCGCGACACACGTCGGACCCTCACCAGAAGTAGATTTTCACGCGACTTCCCGTACGCACGCCCTCCTGCACAACACCTTTCACGCACCGGACTAGTCATCATTGTCACAACGATCAACAACAGCAGCAAACGGCTGTCCCCGTCGCCGCCACCGCTGCCGTCCACAGTCGCCGCAACCACCACCGCTGCCATCACAGACGCAGCAGCTGTCACCGGTGCTGCCACAGACGCAGCAGCTGCCACCGCTGTCGCTACAGACGCCATCAACGCAGCCCCAGCCACCATCATTGCCGCAGCCACTTCCGCCGCCGGAATCGGCTCCACCATCGCCGCAGAGGTCGAAGCCGCCGCCGTCACTGCAGCCCTCGCCGTCAAGATCAGCGCAGCTGACCGACACCAGCATCACCGCTATCAGGCAGACACCGAAGACCCCGCCACCATCGCTGCAGCAGAAGCCACCGCCACCGCCGCCGCCTTCACATCAACGCCGTCTTCACCAAAGAGGCCGCAGCAGCGAAGCATTATTGTAATTTATTATTGTTCAATACATTAAAAGTTTAAAAAAAAAAATAGTAATAAAAGATTGAAATCGCTGCAAGAGACGGCGAAGAGGTGTTTAGCATCGCGAGTTCTCCATTTTCATTGGTGGTGTTTTTGGTCTGCGCTGGAGAGCGTCCGCTTCGCTCGTCATTTTTTCTCGTTTCGTGCGTGCATTTGTGGGTGCGGCCTGCCGTGTCGGTGTAAAGTTCAACGCGTTTCAGTATAAACTCACCGCGTTTACATCTCAATCTCGTACTTCTCTGTAAGAAAAATGTCTTTTGACAATAAAGACGCGGCAGGCCCATCGGACCCGCAAGTGACCGCCCTCGCCGTACGCGTTCCTCCGTTTTGGCGGCGGAACCCCGAGCTGTGGTTCGTGCATTTGGAAGCACAATTCCAAATGTCCGGCATCACATCGGACGCGACCCGTTTCAACTACGCGGTGGTCGGCCTGGACGAAGAGTCCATACTTCTGGTGTCCGACGTGGTGAAGTCGACATCGTACGTGCAGCTCAAGAGCGAGTTGATCAGGCGCCTGTCGGCAAGCGAGTCGGCAAAATTAGACCACTTGCTGGCGGGTTTAACGTTGGGTGATCGAACTCCCAGCCAATTGCTTCGTGAAATGAGGCAATTGGGTGGGAGCAAGATCGGCGACGACCTGATCAAGTCGCTCTGGCTGCGTCGGCTCCCGGAGGGCACCCAGGCGATCCTCGCTTGCGTCTCCGGTTCCTTGGAGGAACTGGCAGCGACGGCCGACCAGGTCCAGGAGGTGTACGTACGCCCAACCTTGGCGGCCGTTCAACCACCGTCGGATGAGGTGGGTGAATTGAGGCGCGAGATTGCTGCTTTAACAGCCAGTATGGCCGAGATGCGGGCGACGTTGGACGCTCAGCGTTCGGGCGCCAGATCGCGAGCACGCTCACGGTCTGCCACCCGAAAAGGGCGATCAGGTAGCAGGTCGTCAAGACAGTCCACGGACCAAGGGATTTGCTGGTACCACCGCAGATTCGGGGATAAAGCGACAAGATGTACGCTACCGTGTAGATTCTCTCCTACCGCAAAAAACTAGGTCCGCGGGGGGTCTTGGCGGCGGCCACCCAGAACGCAGCGCCACGTCGCCTAACTATTTTCGACCCCCTCAGCGGGCGCAGCTACCTCATCGATACTGGTGCGGAGGTTTCGGTTCTTCCCGTACCTCGACAACATCAACTTTTCCCTCAACCGCTCAAACTTGCGGCAGCAAATTCCTCCCGCATAAACACGTACGGGTATAGGCAAGTGGACGTGAGTCTTGGCTTGCGTAGGACGTTTTCGTGGCGTTTCATCCTGGCGGATGTCAGCTTCCCCATACTAGGCGCAGACTTCCTGTGTCACTATGGATTGCTGGTGGACTTGCAAAACAAGTCTCTTATAGATTCCACGACCAAACTTAATTCGTCGGGACATATGGTATCTCACCCAGGCAATAATCTTTCCGTTCTTTTAGAAGACATTACCGACTCTCGTGTTCGGGCACTTCTCCAAAAGTTCAGCCAGATTACTACCAACTGTAGTCTCTCCAAACCAGTGAAGCACAATGTGCAGCACCACATTATCACTACTGGTTCCCCGATCTTCTCGAAGGTGCGTCCTCTACCATCTCAGAAACTGGCAATTGCACGGAAAGAGTTTGAACAACTCGTTCAACAGGGTATCTGCAGGCCCTCAAACAGCTGTTGGTCTTCCCCACTGCATATGGTCCCTAAGCCAAACGGCGAATGGCGCCCATGTGGGGATTACAGAAGGCTAAATGCACAGACTGTTCCTGACCGATATCCAATTCCACTCATCCACGACTTTGCGCATCACCTCGCGAATTGCCGCATCTTTTCGACCTTGGACTTAACCAAGGCTTATCACCAAATCCCAGTAGCTCCTGAAGACATTCCAAAGACGGCAATATGCACACCCTTTGGACTCTTCGAGTTCACCCGGATGACTTTCGGATTGTGCAATGCGGCGCAAACCTTTCAAAGGTTCATTCACTCAGTCCTGCGAAACCTCGAATTCTGTTTCGTATATTTGGATGATGTTTTGGTCGCTTCTTCCACTGAGTCTGAGCACTTAGCCCATCTCGAGTGCATTTTTCAACGTCTCCTTGAGGCCGGTTTAGTCCTAAACGTTGAGAAATGCAAATTCCTTCAACAACAGGTGAGATTCCTCGGCCATTTCATTTCCCCTGAAGGAATACAGCCCGACCCAGACAAGGTGCAAGCGATAACAAGCTTCCCGCGTCCAAAGACAGTGAGGGAGTTGAGGAGGTTCTTGGGCATGCTAAACTTCTACCGTCGTTTCCTGCCCAAGGCCGCCCATCTCCAGTCCATTTTGAACGCGTACTTGTCTGGCCCCAAAACTAAGGACACACGAGAGATCGTGTGGTCTGAAGAGGCTATCTGCGCGTTTGACAAATCCCGTCAACAACTGGCCGACGCTACACTCTTGGCATTCCCTCTGCAAGATGCCCCCCTAGCCGTTTTTGTTGATGCCTCTGACATCGCAGTAGGTGCTGCCCTTCACCAAAAGGTGGACCAAGTTTGGCAGCCGTTGAGCTTCTTCTCGAAGCAGTTGAATCCCGCTCAACGGAACTACAGCACCTACGATCGCGAACTGCTCGCCGCATACCTGTCCATCAAATACTTCCGTTTCTCCCTAGAAGGACGGCCGTTCACAGTGTTCACGGACCATAAGCCTCTCACGTTCGCTTTGAAACAGAAGCCCGACAAAGCGTCCCCTCGTCAGCTTCGACACCTGAGCTTCATAAGCCAGTTCACGTCAGACATCCAGCACGTGTCCGGGAAGGACAACATTGTTGCTGACGCTTTGTCTCGTGTCTCCGAAGTTAACATCCCCGCCTCACTCGATTTCTCGGCTATTGCCAAGGCGCAAGTGGATGACGCAGCACTTCAGAGCCTCATGTCCAACCCCAAATACAAATTTCGGGAGTTGCCCATCTTCGGCTCAAACCTCTCGCTCTGCTGCGAAGACTCGGAAAAGGGACCTCGGCCATACATTCCGGCCACATTTCGCAAGGAAGTGTTCCACGCAGTTCACGACTTGGCGCACCCCGGCATCAGGACAACAAACCGGTTAGTCACCGGAAAATACTTCTGGCCCTCCATGAACAAGGATATCAATTCCTGGGCCAGAGAGTGCATCGCATGCCAAAAGTGTAAAGTCTCCAGGCATGTAAGGAAAGAAGTGGGCTCATTCCCCCGCACTACCAAGCGTTTCCACACCATACACCTCGACATAATAGGGCCTTTGCGAGACTCGCACGGTTATAAGTATTGCCTCACAATCATCGACAGGTTCACGCGGTGGCCTGAGGCAATACCTCTGAAAGACATTACGGCGCAATCATGTGCTGAAGCCCTCTGTCGAGAGTGGATACCTCGCTTTGGCGTCCCTGCAGTGGTCATCACTGACCAGGGAATGCAATTTGAGTCCACCCTTTTCTCCGAGTTAGGCAAACTCCTTGGTTTTAAACGCCAGCGGACTACTGCATACCACCCGCAATCCAATGGAATGCTAGAACGTTGGCACCGGACGCTGAAAGCCGCCATTATGGCACGCGACGACCCGTCCTGGACTCAAGTCTTGCCTCTCGTCCTACTCGGCCTTCGAACAACCCGCCGAGAGGAATTTGCTGCCAGCCCCGCGGAGCTGGTTTACGGGGAGAACCCAAGACTCCCAAGCGATCCGGTCTTCGACAAGAGATCGGGTCTCACGGAGTCGGGGTTGGTGGGTCTGCTGAGGGACAATCTCCGACGCATCAAGGCGCCACCACCCACTCGACACTCGTCCATACCTGCCAGTTCGCCCAAGGAGCTGGACACTTGCACGCACGTGCTGATCAGGACGGATGCCGTCCGGAAGCCGCTGCAGCCTCCATATGAGGGCCCGTACCGCGTTCTCGAGCGGGGAGAACATTTCTTCCAGCTCGAGATCGGTGGTCACAAAAAGGCGGTCTCTTTGTCCAGGCTGAAACCCGCGTGCGCCCCGAAGCAACGTCGTGTCCGCTTTGTGGATTAACGGCGAACGAAGTTCGGGGATCAGTCGCCGAAACCCCTAGATTTCATCTGGGGGCGGAGTGATGTGGCGCGGCAGGATTCGCAGCATTCGAAATTTATTTCGAATGTTGCGAGTGCGAGCGAATAGATGGCGCGGATCTATCCACTTTGCGTAGCACGCCACGGGAGTGGAAGATCGCAGAAAAGTGTGCCATGAGTTGTTGTCTAAAACGTAGTAGACACACACAAAAAATGAATCTAATGCAGTAATTATGTTTTTCGTAAATGTCTCTTATTTGTAATATTAAGTTTCGAATATATGAATAAATACTGAAGACTTTTGAATTAAAAATAGGAAAACGGAAGTTGAGTCCGCCGACTAAGATTAGGTCAAATAACATGTATAACTAATTTAATAATAAATGTTAACTTAAATATTATAATAAATATAAGTAATGTTAAATACTTAACAACTTTGAAACCGTTGATAATTTCTCCTATCTAGGGTCGAAAATTACAATCGAAAACAGTTACCAAATCCGCGCACGGTTGTTGTCAGCCAACAGAGCCTATTTCAGCCTACAAAAGCTGTTCCGCTCGAAACGTCTCATCATAGGGTCAAAGCGCTTACTGTACAAGACTATGATCTTGCCAGTCCTCATGTATTCCTCGGAGACTTGGGTTCTTTGCAAGAAGAATTGCGAACTCTTGGCCGCGTTCGAGAGAAGAATCCTCCGAAGAATTTTTAGCCTCCTACATGAGGATGGACGATTCCGTAGTCTACATAACGACGAAATCTATGAGCGATACCATGACCGTCCGGTTGTGGATAAAATCAGGCTCAATAGGTTACGGTGGGCGGGTCACTTAATCCGTATGGATGAGGATGATCCAGCCCGGAAAGTCTATAAGGACAATATCTATGGTAGAAAAAGAAGACGAGGCAGACCCTGCCTAAGATTGATCGATGGCGTAGGTCATGACGCCAAACAGCTTTTAGGGATATCGAATTGGTGGACCTCGCGCAAAAGCGAAGTGTCTGGAGTTTTTTATTAAAGGCCTAGACCGGATATCGGTTGTTGCATCGTTGATGATTATGATGAATGTTGTCCCAGAGTAATGAAGTTCAATGCCTCATTGGCAGGATAAGACTTCGTCGACATTGTCGAGGAAGTCATATATCAGCCTAGGATTATCATCGTATTTCGGTAAATCATTTATGGCATCCGTGTGAATTAAACAACTCAATTGCCGATGTCACATGGACTGTGTTAGGTTCAATAAACATGATTGGAATATTGTTTTTCTCAAAATTAATGTTTTTACTGGTGCTTTTGAGAATTATTTCACTATCCGAAATATTGTTGCTTGAAGATTCAAAATAATTTTCTCTAAAAAATGATGTTACTTATTTCACTATTCGGGCAATTAATTTAACACTATCACTATCTTCTATTAAATCTTCACTTATATTTATTAGCAAACTACTAGTACTAATTCTATGTGAGAAGGTTCTTAGTATATGATAGGAGGGAATATTTACGGGGCATTTATCTAGGCACAAGGCTGTCGTACGGAAAGTCGCGATTCAAATTTCGTTGGTGGCAGTAGGATTTGTATCGTGATCTGCCGTCGGATACCAGTCGACTCAGCTGTGAATGAGTACTTGAGTCAAATCAGGGTAATAATCTCGGGCGAGCGCTGACCACATTGCCTCCTACAATGTACTGTAGTGCACCGTTACGGTCTTGGATGAAGTGCTCTAACACCCCTTCAAGGCCCTGATCCAATATGGATTTTTGCGCCAACGATTATTATTATTATTTCGAAATTTGTATACTTGTCAAGGATATTTATTTCGTTTAACTTGTTTGTTTATTATTTTTTGTTGTTGTTGTATATTATTATTTCAATGAAGTGAGTATTTATTATTTAATATATTTATCTGGTCATTGCATAACCAAGAAAGAAATTGTTTACTATCTGGTATAATTCTTTCACACATTATATTAGGTTGTTGCAAATGAAATGGCCGTTTTTGTACTAAAATTTGAAACGACTGTAAAGCTTACAAAAATTTATTTATTTAATCAAAATAGGTGCCAGTTGATTCAAAACACTTCCCCCAGCGAGATTCAAGAGCATTTATGTCAGTTTCGTAGAAGTCCAACTGTCGGGTGTTGATAAATTCGTCGAAGGCAATTTTGACAGCCTCTTCGTTCCTAAATTGTTTTTCCGCAAAAAAATGATCCAAATGCTTAAAAAAGTGGTAGTCGGTTGGCGAAAGGTCCGGTGAATATGGTGAATGAGGCAGAGTCTCATACTGCAATTCGTTCAACTTTTGAACCGTTGTTCTGGAAACATGAGGCCGTGCATTGTCGTGAAGGAGTACCACACCCTATCTGTTGACCAATCTGGGCCGTTGAATACTCGATTTTTGGTGCATTTCCACGAGTTGGGCACAGTATTTCTGTGCATTTATCGTTTCTCCAGGTGCCAGAAAAGAATAGTGGATAACTTCAGCTGTAGACCACCAAACAGTCACCAATACCTTCTTCGGATGGAGGCTCGGTTTCGGCATATACTTCGATGGCTCATCAGCATCTAGCCATTGTGCTGATTGGCGACGATTGTCGTATAATATCCACCTTTTATCATATGTCACTACTCTGTGCAAAAGGGATCGGTTCTGTTGCGGGTGAGTAGAGAACTGCAAATTTCCATTCGAAGCACCATGTTTTGCTCCGTAAAGGCATGTGGAACCCATTTGTCGAGCTTTTTCACTTTTCCAAGTTTCTGCCAGTGCCGGGAAACTGTCGAATAGTGTACCCCCAGTTTCTCTGCAATGTTCCTTATTGGCTGACGTGTGTCGGATTCGACTAGCAAACGCAGCTCGTCGTTGTCAATCGATGGTCCTGGATGTCCATGTGGCTCATTTTGAAGGTTTACGTCGCCTGACCGGAATTTTTCGAACCACCGCTGTGTGATTCGTCCAGTTACCATATCAGCTCCAAATGCGCTGTTAATGTTCTTGGTCGCCTCCGCCGCTTTATGACCGAGTTTGACCTCATACAGAAAAAGTATACGTTCTTGGCTCTTTTCCATCCTTTTTAGGGTTTTGTTTGTAAAACAAAACCTTATTAAAATCGGTTCAATGTCTGTCTGTCCGGCTGTCACAGGTACTTTTCTCAGAAACGGCTATACCGATTGACATGAAACTTGGTGAGAAGGTGGGACCTGTAGACATGTAGTGTGATGATGTGAGTGATATCCTTCTACGTTAAGATTTAAGGGGGGTCCCTATACAGGTAAAAGGGGGGTGTATAATTTTTTTTCACCAAATATAGTCATGTGGATGATGGAAATGAAAGGTCTCGATCAATACTTTTCGAAGCCGGTATTTGTTTTGAGGTTTGTTAAAAAGGCAGGGAGTGGGAGGGGTGCAAAGTGATGATTTCTTTAACGGACCCATTCTCAGAAACTACACAACCGAAAAATCTGAAAAAAATCATGAAACTGCCTCTATATGGTGCCCAGGCCTCGAAATACTATCCATATCGATATCTGTTCAAATTAGGTTAATAATGGTATATTACCATATTTTTTGGAAAATTGCGTAAAACCCCCCTTAAGTTTATCCCAGAATTATGAAAGGTAGTAGTAGTAGTAGTAGTAGCATAAAATATAATATGAAGTATATTATCCCCCAATTTGATCAAAATCATACTATTAGTAACAAAGTTACAGTACCTCAAAGTTGTCTTTACCGTGTAAATTTACAACCCGAAGTACTAAATGTGACATCGTACAAATGGGATAGTTATACACTCGAATATACTCACAGAAGAAGTAAACAAAACCTTTCATACCTGAAGCGCCCAACTTCCAGTTTCCCGACTTGTTTTTCCTTTCTATTCCCTGTTATCCCAACGATGGTCAAAACTGAAATGATTCCTTGATTAAATGTAGGAGTATTTATACTTCAATATTCAACGCCAATAGCACCAACTGGTGGTGGTTTGATATACCAAAATCGCAACAAACTTCACTTGATTGCCAAAATGGCCATTTCATATGCGACAACCTAATAGCTGCCGGAAAAGAGCTTGATCAACCGCTTCCAGCAACTATTATTTGTAACAATCGATTTATCTATTAATATTATATTGCCTCATCTCGATTTGTGTATTTGTGTTCACAGTTCTGCGTTCTTTTTAATATGGGCTTCACAAGATGATTACATACAGGATGCGCAAATCGAGTGTCTAAGCACCACGTAATGCATATACCCGGGCGAGGTACGAGGTAGCTAATTGGCGTTTGTACCGATGAAGCCTAGAAGGTTTTCTTTTCTTTCCCCATCCCAAACAACTCATACACGGCAGCAACAGCATCAAAAAGATGCGCGAAATCTTTCACGCGCAAGTGGTCGAAAAACGTCGAACATGCGCAATGCTTTTTTCCACCATACAAATTCAAGCAATGCACCGGGAGACAAATGTCCTGTATATATTCTTCTTAGGGCTTCCTTATGTACACTACCTTCGGTGAGAGAACGGCGAAAATCCAAATTACAAAGAACTCAGAACGTAGAACCCCTCTAGCGGAACCTCTACTTGACCCTTGCCAGGTAGATAATTGACCTCACCACCAGATTCAAACCTGATTACCCCTTAGATTATGAAAATCTTTGGAAGTTTTTAGCTGTCAAGGCTAGGCTAATTTTGGGGCCCTTTTTATGAAACGAGGAATACGTCTTGAAAGGGTTTTCTGTTTTCCTTATTCATTTTCCGTAAACAATTAACTACTGTGCCTTTATACTAGAGGATATGTGTCCTGATTACCTGAACTCTGTTGAAAAATAAGAGAATAATGGTGTACACGTTCTTACATACTGTTCTTTTACATATAGGATAACCTTAATATAACGAGCCTCAATTTTCAATCATTGCAGAATGTAAATAACAAACATAATTTACCTATATTTAACAAATTTTGCCATCTTCCAAAGCTAACATATCCTATCAATTAGTTACACAGAATTCCAGAATAACAACAATTTATGTGTCGACGAATTCAGATACGTTAAATTTTTTATAAGTCGACCATTATTTGTTCCTTGTTAAGACGACCGTTGACAATTTCTCCTATCTAGAGTCGAAAATCACAACCGATAACAGCTAGGATGTTGGCTATCCTTTTCCCCTAAATGTCCTTTTGATCCAATCGAATCACATTAACAACCTCCTCCATCACTTTTTCAATTTTTTCGCTGGATCCATCCGCATGTTTGCAATTGTGCTAGGATTTTCTGATTAGGCAAGCAAATTTGTTCAAAAACGGATACTCAATCTAGAGATGGGCAAAAAATAACCAAACTGTTAAAAATAACAGTTTCTTCATCAAAAACGAATTAATCGTTTTTTCAATTTTAAAACAACAGCTACATTTTTCTGCCTAAATAAAACATGAAAATGAAGCGGTAACGTATAACATTTAACGTATGACAAAATCAACTGTTAACGATAACGAGTGGAAAGAAACGTTTTCTGTTAAAACTAAAAACGCATCGCATCGAAACGATTAGCTAGTCGTTTCGGCTATTCTTCATGGGAATGAGTTAGACAATGTCGAGTCGAGCATATCCGCACATACGATGCGTATGCAATGCACACAAAAACACCACACACACACCAGTACAGCTCAGCAGTACGTGCGCGAACCACAACCGAGAGCGAATTTCTCTTTCAATACAGAAGCATCACGCGATTCTCAATGAGCCTTCCAGGCAACAGGTTACAATTGCAACGAAACGACAAATAGCGAAATCGCGACACTATACGAAAGAAACAACTGTTTTTTTATTATGAACTGTTTCACTGCAAAACGAAAGAAATGAAAACAACTGTTTCGATTTTTCAACTGTTCTGTTGCAAGTTATTGAAGAACGATTAACAGTTGATTTTTCAATTTCAATGGAGATGGGTGTTATTTTTCAACTGTTGTTTTTAACTGTTATTTTTCTTGAAAAAACTGTTAATTAACGTTTTTCAAAAACAACAGAAACGCCCATGCCTAACTCAATCCCATCGGCAGCAAGCGCTTGCAAACCTACACAAACCAAGTCAGACACTATCTACACGTTCAAATGTGCGATGACGCTTGTTGAGGTTTGGCAGATATGTAGATTCACCACAAAAACTATGTGTATGTATAGGTGAAGTCTCTTGAACCTTTGGGGAACAGCGGCGAAAATTGCCGCAACGGATACCATCGCATTAAATTTTCGAATGAAAACATATCAATGAAGCGAAGCGAGAGAATGAAATCTACTATTGCGCATTAGGGTTGACGTAGTGATTGAATGCAGTGGAAAGTAAATGGAGTGATTAGTATGAATATCAATAAATATAAATACATTCACTTTTCATAGAGTTAGTCTAGAAAATTACAATTTGTATTTTTTAGAGTTGTCATAATCTGGGCAGATGTTGCATTTTAACTAATACTAGCACTAGGTGCCAAGCATTTAGGCTCGGACGATCCTACCTACGCAAGGGGGTCATCCCGTGTGTCGGATCCGAGGAATCGACTTTTTTTTTGGGGCATCAATTGTATCTAGATGTAGTGTAGAATATACAGGCAAAGTAATTTTTTGATCTTTGGAGTCGTTCGGAAATTACACATGCCAGACTTATGACGATCGGCGTAATAAAGCGCAAATTTATCGGTCCGAATGACGTTCGAGCGAGTTGGCTAAAAGGACAAGAATTGAAGCCAAGGCTGCACATGTGTTTCTTAAAGAAACCTAAGATTTATAGGCTAGGTATATCAGATTAATGGTCAGTTACGGTTTTATGGCAAAAAACCGCATTCCACTTCTTGAATGCGTTTTTCTCGAAACTGCATATTGAAAATCGGCTGCCACCAGAGCCCAAAATCTATCCAAGGAAATTCTTTGAAATTTTCACGCCATACTCAGAACATATTTCTACGGTCCGCAAACTAGGATAATTGCGATTCATTCAGTAATGTTTTTTTATTCATTAAAGAAGCCTTAAAAAACACCAAAATTCACAAAAATTTAGTTTTTAATACTTTAATAAACTTAGTTTGCGGACGTTAGTTAAGTCTGCATATTAAAATGCCGTTTACTTTTTCTTTAAGATGATCGTAGCGCCCTCTAGTGTGGCAGCAGAAAAACACCTTTTTTGGAGATGGGTGTATAAATTGCTCTGTATTTCAATAATGAGCTATGCTATCAAGCTGAAAAAATTATTACGCATGCTCAAGATATTAATAAATCTATTGTGAAATTGGTATTTGTATCTCTATCCAGTTCTTCACTAAAAATTTCTAAAGAAAACGAAAAAAAACGGCCTTCACACGGGATGACAACCTTAAAAAATAAAGGGGCCCTGGTGGTGGTTGCCGGTGGTAGGTTAATGGGACAATTCATCAAGAACACCTCCCAAAAGCGAGCACTTAACATATGCACAATGGTAGACTTCTACATGGTTTAAACCAGACTGTGTGAGAGTCTCAGGGCATTTAGGGATGTCGTGAGGGATCTAATAATATGAGAAGAACAACTATTCCCTCGATTCGCCAATTTTTTTTTTATTTCCAGAGCCAGTGATAATCTTTTCCACATATTTCTGTTCAACGTTGTTATTATGAGGGAAAGCAACCTCAATAATATACGCAGAGCGACCCATCTTATCAACTAATAGCAGGGCAGACTTGTTGTGTGGTATATGGCGATCAGTTAGAATTTGCCGGTCCCAATACATACTGTAAGCAGAATTATCGAGTTCTCTCTGCGGCTCACATAGGTAAACCAGACATGTTCCTGTTATCAACCCATGCTTGTATGAAAGGTTTTGATAAATCACCTTATATACAGTATTATGTCTGTTCCCCTTCGGGCATCACCTTGTCGTGGTGGAGGAGCTTATGGACTTCGAATCCACCCGCGACTTTGAGAAATCAGGTCCTGGCCGAGGTACAAATTTTGGAGCTCTCACCTAATTCATATTCCCCCACGGAGAAATCTATGGAAGACAGGCTCTCCTGTTCAGTGGAAAACCTACACCCGGTGTCTACGGCGCGGTCAGCCAAAAAGGATAGTGCAGCAATTCCTTTATAAGAGGAACTGGAAACCTGACTACGGCCGGCTTGTCGGTGACATTGTTGTCTAGCTCTTCTAAAATACGGAAGAGGAAGGCTCGGGAGAAGGAAGCTTTAGCTGCAGCAGATTACAAGCTTGCTTATCCGAACCTTCTCCACCGCCTGTACCCGGAAAAACGGAAGAAAGGAAACCTGGTAACATGGACCCAACTAGTTTAACGCCGGTATGTGAAAACAGATCCATGCAGTCCGGACACCATGAACCAGGGAGTACTCCTAGCTGACGCCAGCGGAAGGCAGTGCGAAGGATGACGAAGTTTCTTGGTAATGAGGCCATGGACCTTGCTACACCACCAAGAGTAATCGGACGTAAAAAAACGGAACTTTCCGCGGAAGGTGAGGACAAGCTGGTAACCCCGGTGAGATCCACACTAAACGCAGTAGACTTTTTAGCTAGTGGCGGTTCCATATTAGACTGCACTTATGGCTACAAACATAAGAGCTAGTCAAATTAACCTGCAGCATATCAGAGCTTTTTCCTATCTACTGCCGGCAAAGCTGGCAAAGTTGCAGGACTGCCCTAATATATCTGTGGTATTAGATCAGTTAAGGGGACTAGGATCTTCTTCGGTGAAAGATCCTCGAGACCGAGGGACTGTAATATCAAAATTGTTAGTGGCAAACGTGCTGAGACAATTCTGTTGCCAGGACCTTGTTGCGGTCAACTTACAATACCAGGTTACTGGTAAGAGGAGAACGTCATAGGTGCCTCTGTATACTTACCCTATGATTCTTTGTGCCCTTCAACGCAAGAACTAAGGGATCTGGTAGTGCATGCGGAATCAAGTGACCTTGAATTTTTAATAGTTTCTGCTGCAAACGCTCAACATATTTGTTGAGGCAGTAGCAAATACAATCTTTGAGGAGAGGAGCTGTTTGATTTTATCACTTCAGCTGGTCTGATGACCGCAGACGTGAAGTAATTGACCTAACAATCTGCCCTTCAAAGTTGTTAGAGTTGATTAGAAACTGAGGAATGCTAGATGAAGTCTCACTCTCAGACCGTTACGTAGAATTTACTCTAACTATTGCAGGCAAACATTCTGTAATAAAAGACGGAATACTAGGAAAACGGATTGGACAAAGTTTAATGAACTTCTAGGCGACAAAGTTGAGCTCCATAATCGACTAAGGACTCCTTTGGCGATGGAAGATGAGTTGAAATCCCTGAGTCGCACAGTTTTAGAGTACTTTGAAGAGGCTTGTCCTATATCCCGATGCCAACGTGGTAAAACGGTTCAATGGTGGAACCGAGAACTGCAAAGACTCAGGAAATCAATCGGACGATTTCTAAATCTTACTTGAAAAAACAATAGATAAATACTGGCTAAACTTCTGGAACTCACAGCGTGAATATAAGAGGCTAGTAAGACGTTCGAGACGAGACTCCCTTACAGCATACTGTGAGGCACTGGAAAGTGGAAGGAAGACTTCCAGGTGGTGCACAATTCTTAATAAGGATGAGTCTCTTAGAAAACCGGATGGTACTTTCATGAACTCCAGAGTTGAGTCTATACAGACTCTCTTGGAAGTACATCACCCGGGAGAACAGGTCTCAGAAGTGGGAAGCGGAGAATTGACGATTTCTGCAAACCCTTCAACACGAAGGTGTTGCAATGGGAATTGGGACACTGCGAGAGCGGTTGTTATCAATGAAAAAGCGAGAGCTGCTATACTATCATTTGAACACTTCAAAGCACCTGGCATGGATGGAATCTACCCAGCCATGCTACAGGAGGGTATGGAGCACTTAGAGTGACTTCTAAGAAATATTTTTAGAGGATGCCTTGCTCTGGGCCACATGCCTTTCTCTTGGCAGAAAGCGACGGTAGTCTTCATACCAAAGCCTAGGAAAGATGACTACCATATACAAATCCAAAGAACTTCAGGCAAATCAGCTTAACATCATTTTCGCTGAAATGTCTGCAGAGACTGCTTGAGCGTCACATTTGCGAGAAGTCGCTAAAGTTGCACCCATTAAATGAAAACCAACATGCTTACCAACGTGGAAAGTCCTGTGACTATGCTTTTCATTCTTTGGTTCCAAGGATAGAAGATGCAACTCTGAAGGGTGAGTACGCGATGGGGGTGTTCGTGAATATTGAAGAAGCTTTTGACGCTCCGTGATGCTGCCAGAGAGCATCGTGTTGGTGAAACTCTAATAAAGTGGATCTACGCTATGCTAACGTTGAGATTGCTGTGTGCTGAAGTGGGTGTTGATCGCTACCTATCAACGGAGCGACGAAGGGCTACCCTCAAGGAGGTGTGCTGTCGCCACTTCTTTGGAGTATGCTGATCAACTCATAACTATGCGAACTGCAAAATCTGCGAATACACGTTCAAGCTTATACGGATGACGTGGCTGTGCTAGCTGTTGGTCGAGATCTCGGAATGTTATGTAGAAATAGTCAAGGCGCCGTTGATTTGAATAACAGGTCGTGTCTCAGGCATGGACTTTCAGTAAATCCAAATAAAACCACAATGGTATTATCTACAAAAAGAAGGAAACGAAAAATCTTTGTCTTCCACAGATGAGGGGTACAACCCTTCAACTCTCCGAAGAAGTGAAATATCTAGGAGTTATTCTAAACAAGAAGCTTCTTTGGAACACACATGGAGAAATAAAGATGAAACGCTCTCTTACAACTTATGGGGTGTGTAGGCGGACCTTTGCCTTGACATTAGGCCTATGTTCACGTATGCATCCGTAGTGTGGTGGGTTAAGACGAAACAAAAGAGGTTTCACTGTAAACTAGCCCTTGCAGTGAACTGTGTGTCTGAGTATCATCGGTACCATGAGCACGACATCCGGCGCAGCTCTGAATGCATTATTCAACTTGTAGCCCTTGCATTTGTTTATTCAAAGCCCTGTAATGAGAGCAGCTCATAGACTAATGTGATCAAATCAATGGGAAAATAATGGACGTGGGGGCACAGGGCATTGGAAGAATTATTGGGAGAACTGAACCTAATTTTCCCAATGCCTTCCGATTCTGAAATCGCCATATACCTGTTTGGTAGCAGATATGATGTTATCTTGAAACGAAGAGAAAACTGGGACGAACTTGAAGAATGCATGTCAGGATATACTGACGTCCACTACACCGATGGCTCAAAAGCAGAAAATGGTTTTGGAGCAGGAGTCTACCTCTCGGATAAAAACGAGAAGTAGGCTTTTCCTTTGAGACAATACACAACGGTCTTTCAGGCTGGAATGTATGCGATCCTAAGGCGGCAACCTGGATGATGACGAGCCGTTGAAAGGCAGGCGCATCGCAATCTGTAGCGATAGTCAAGCTGCATTGAGGGCGTTGAGTAGTACTTTGATCACTTCAAAAATCGTTCAGGAATGTAGAAACCGATGGACCTCTGCCTCTATATTCAATACGGTGGAATTACTCTGGGTACCTGGTCATCGTGGTGTAGAGGAAAATGAAATCTCAGATGCCTTAGCAAAAGAGGCTTCAACTTCCAACATGCCTGGACCGGAACCAGCAATTGAGGTGTCAGTAGCATCGGCCGATGCTGCAATCAAAAACTGGGAACAAGCTTCCTATAATGACAGACACACCAAACTTTTCCTGTCAGAACCAAACACACATACTACAAAGTTTATCCTGTCGAAAAGCAGGAAGACTTGCAAAAGTATTATGGGTAATCGATCTTGTGTCAGTGGGGTCCGGCATCGAGTCCTTTCTAAGGACAGGCTAGGTAATTCTCGCAGTGGGGAAACTTGGAAATTCCTCAAACCGACTAATGGCCTGGTTACGCCGATGTTCCATGGGGGTTTCTTCGGTCTGGCGGTGGAATCTGGCAGCCGCAACCGTACCACAATACACATATAATTGTAGTTGCAAGAGCGACATATCAGCTCACAATCGAGATGCAATATCATCATTGATTTGAGATAGAATTCTAGGAGTTACTGTAGGTGCATACCCTGGGAATGCACGGTCTATGTAGGGGATCCATTTCTGAAAATTCTATACACGTTCTTTGGAATTGTCCTCGGAACTCAGCGGAGACATCAGGAAAATATTGAAACTGTTGCCCGCAGTGCGGCGCGGCGTTACTGATGTTGCCGCCAGTTCCCTCGACGACCTCAAGTCGAGCACGCTTGACGAATCTCTGGTGCAAACCTGTTAAAGTGGCCGCCATATATTGTGGCGAAATAGCTACAGCACGTGGAGCCATCCACCAAGTCATCGTGGTGCCTCGACGCCGTACTGCCCTTCGATTAGTGGTTTAGATGTCGCACTGCCTCCTCTTTTCATTCAATGGATTTGTGTTTTATATCTGACTGCAGGTGGGCTGATTGCTTCCTCAGTGAGTAGTTTGCAAGAGTGCAAAGTTCCTGCACTCCTCTAACCCCTGAGACTTTGTGGTGGCGTGTAACTAAAGCTATCTATCCCTTCTCTTTTTACAACCGGGTTTTGAATTGGCTACGGCGGAGTTACAAGTTATAATTATTCCTATTTGACTATCATAACCATGGGTTATTAAATGGTTGTCTCAAACACCCAACGACTATATTCTCGTAAGGTTCTATTATTTCCTTAGTGGTACTGAAAGCAAGCCTTACCCTATGAGATTATCGCACCTCAACATCGACCGTTGATTACTGTTTTGCGAATCAAACCACCGTTGAAACAATCTGAGCGGCCCACGAACTTACCCTAAATTAAATGGTGGCGACTTCGTGAGACAGAAGTAGAAATGATCTCACTTACACGAATGCACACCATAGTGAACGTAAATCCATCGAAAAATTCTGTCTATAAGACCGAAAACTCCAAAAGTCAACATCAATGTATCCAGAATATTGCACACTTCCTTTGTGTTAACGATGAGAACGGTTCATTGACCAGCAACGGTTGAACAGCGGCAGACAGATAACCACCACTACAGGTAGTGCCGACATTTGGAGCAATTCCACCTGCCAATATCAGACAAGTTGAAGAGGCGATCAAATGAATGAAACCGGGGAACCCGAGAGCGCAGGTGTAGGGCACAACACTCCGCCTTAGCAAATTTTTGGAACAAGAGTATGTTCAAAGTACCGACCGTATTTGTAGTATCGTTCGATCTAAATTAGGCTTCTCAAGAACTGGGGAATTACTGATGCAATATACGTTGTGCGGTTATTCATAATGGAAAAATTTGACCGTGTGCCACATAAATTCATCTGGTATGAATGGCATGGACAACAGAATACATTGCACTATCGCGAACTCATGAACGGCTTGGCTTTTGGCTTGCTTAGCCTCGCTTCGGGTTGGCTTTTGGCTTGCATTAGTTTGGGTTTGCTTGGAAATGGTTTCTGGCTGGTTTTGGGCTAGATATTGATTTTTAATGTTACGGTTTCGAAGGAATGTCTGCTGTTGGTTGATTTGTGTCTGCCGTTGGTCTACGTAATATTTCCTGGTATAAGTGGCAGAGGCGACTTTGATGTGACAAAATGGTTTCGATTTTGTGTGTGATAGGCAAAGTTCAATTATGTCAAACAAAGATAACATCTACGCACACCTCTAGTTCGAAGTGTGACAGGTCACTGTTGCTGCTCATCATCCTAATCTACCTCGTAATCCTCCTTTTTCTTATCATAGACACTGTCCAGTAGATGATGTTTTCCAGACGTCCCACAACAAAGGTGATCTTGAACAGCTTCAGAGGCATTTTGGCATAATTGTATTCGTAAATTAGACTATGAATATATTCATACGATGATTTTCTATGAATATGAATACGATTATATTCATATTCGTACAAGTGAATGCTTTGGTACTCACTCAAATAAATATGACAACGGTTGTATTCTTATCTCCAAACGTGAATACAAATGTATTTATACTTTCGAGTGTAAATACAAATTTTCTTGTGTTCATGTTTCCTCTGACTTAATATCCCTGCAAGTCCGAAACCGGGGGGTTTCTAATCAATTTCCCAAAAACATAGTAATATTCTATTATTAAATAGATTTGAGCAGATATCGATACGGAGAGTATTTCGAGGCCTGAGAACCGTATAGAAGCAGCTTCGTAATTTTTTTCAGATTTTTCGGTTTAGTAGTTTCTCAGAATAAGCACCTGGACCGGACCAAATGGGGAGGAACTTACTCCCACTTTATTTGGTCCACTGACTCCTCGTTTAGGGCTTAGCACCCAAACTTTAAAAAAAATGTCAGGCGATGGCGGTTTTACGGTTTCTTATCGGAGCGGAGGCAAATCGTCAGACGCTACCTCACCTCTGCCCTGGGAGCAACGTGACTTAGGACCCCATAATTCTAAGAAAAAATTTTCAGCTCTGGCCAAGCTTTGGTCAATAGAATTGGAGGATTTGCGCTCAATATAATTCGTAATCATCTTGGGTTCTGCGAATTATATAAAGGAACACTTAACATCTGCGAGCCGCTTCGGTCACGCTGCTCTCAATGCAGAGGTGAGGCAGCGTCTGACGATTTGCCTTTGCCCTGGTAAGAAACCGTAAAGCCGTCATCGTCTGACATTTTTTTTCTAAGTGTTGTTCTACAACTGACGTTCTTTTCGATCTACGCATCAACGGACGTCTCAAATCCAAAATGTTCCACAGGATCGTTTTATATATAAAATGTAGTTGTTTATTTTCTGATCACTCCTTTGGAGTATAGAGTACCCATACAGTGAGACAATGCTTTAGCTTCATTATCATCACAGTTAATTCTGTGCAAGTGATAAGCTCACAGCAGCAAGGTAAACACATGATGAGCATAAGCATCCACGACGGTTGAGTGTTCAACCCAGGGCAACGAGATGTAGAGGCCAGTAATATAACACAACCCTACCGTCGTTGTAAGCAACAGCTCAACTATATTAAGATCTTCGTAAAGAATTTCTGATCCGGAATGCGTAGCAGTAATAACGCCATATATATAAATAGTATGTCTGCGAGAATATTATCGTAAACAACAATTTTCAAATTGATTGGATTGATTGGAAACAGATTTATTCGTCTATAAGAAATGATCAGACTTTTTCCATCGAAATGCGGAAAATTTTCTTCTAAGATCATAGCTTGGGGCTTTCTTAATCTTAACTTGGGCATTTGTCCGATAGTCTGTTTGTTAATTTTAAGGGATTGCTCATGGGGAAAAGAAAGGGAAAGTGAGAGGAGTTCGGGTGGGGTGAAATCATAATAATAATAATAATAATAACTCCGCCGAAGCCGGTCCCAAGCCCGGTTGTGAAAGGAAGAGGGATGGATAGCTTCAGTCTGAATGGCCCAGCCCAGCCACCATCAGGGAGCGTGTTCGACTTGAAGTCATCGGGGAAACTGGTGCCCGAGAGTCGATGGGGGCAGAGGCGGCGGCATTAACAACACCACGCCGCACTGCAGGCAACAGGTTCAGTACTCGCCGAAGCACTCTTCTCCACCGTCCAGCTGAGGTTTCCGCTGAGGTTCGGGACGAATTCCAAAGAGCGTGTATAGAATTCTCGGATATGGATCCTTTGCATAGACCAGGTATTCCCAGGCTCTATGCATCTCCAGCAACTCCGGGAATTCTATCTCAAGTCAATGATGAGATTGCATCTCGACTGTGTGCTGATATGTCGCTGCTGCAAATACAATCACTTGTGTATTGTGGTGCAGTTGCGGCTATTAGATTGCACGGTCAGAAGATTCGCTTTCGCGTTATTGGTTTGAGTGACAAAAGAGATCCACTATGGAAAATTCGTCTGGAACGTCGGCGGGACTCACTAAGGCAGGACATTGCTAGGCTGATTCAGATCAGCACTGGCAGTGCCAGCCGACGGGTGAGAAATAAAGTGCAGAGGGTTTTCCGGAACTATGCCATCCCCTGTGAGACACCCGTTGTTGAAATTCTGGACACACTAAAACAAAAACTTTCTGTCATATGCAGTCGATTACGACGGTATGGCGAAAGTTATTCCAGACGTGTCCAGAATGCAACATACGCGAGGAACCAGCGGAGCTTTTTCAGATCTCTCAACGAATCCCAACAGAGCGCCCAGACAATACAGTTCTCGGTGACGGAAGCGAAAGAGTATTGGGGTGGACTTTGGGGGTTACCTGCCCAGCATGCTGAGTGGATCACCGCCGAAGGCACCCGCCATGCCAATACACCTGGCATGAGTTTCGCGGATGTTACCGAAGAGGAAGTTCGACGAGCCATAAACAGCTCGAAGAACTGGAGGGGCCCAGGTCTGGATCGGGTGCAGAATTTCTGGTATAAGAAATTTACCAGCGTACACAGTCGGTTGGCACGCAGTATAAATGAGGTCATGAGTCGGCCGGAGGAATTTCCACCTTTCCTCACTGCGGGGATTACCTACCTTATCCCTAAGAAGGACACGGTGCAGGACCCCGCAGATACAAGACCGATCACTTGCTTACCAACCCTCTACAAATTCATCACGTCCATTATTAGTGGAAGGATCAATGCGCACCTCGAGACCAACAACATTCTGTCCGAGGAGCAGAAGGGCTGCCGAGTTGGGTCAAGGGGTTGCAAAGAGCAACTCATTATCGACTCGGTAGTTGTAGGACAAGCAACTAGAGGCCAGAGAAACCTCTTCAGTTGCTATATCGATTATGCCAAGGCTTTTGATAGCGTTTCGCATACCTGGCTAATCGACATCCTACATCTGTATCGCATTGATCCGAAACTAATAAAGTTTTTGGCGACAGTCATGGAAGGGTGGCATACCACCTTATCAGTCCGTACATCTGAGGGTGCTAATACCTCAGAGCCCATCCGTATACGGCGGGGCATCTTCCAGGGCGATTCATTGAGTCCCCTTTGGTTTTGTATGGCATTGAACCCCCTTTCATGGCTACTGAATGATGCTAGAGGGCATGGTTTTGCAATAAAGTATGGCCTACGTGCTAAGTGCGAACTGACACACTTGATGTACTTAGATGACATCAAGCTGTATGCTGGTACTGACAACCATCTTAGAAGTCTGTTGCGAATAATAGACATGTTTAGCCGTGATATTCTGATGGAGTTTGGATTAGACAAATGTCGAAACCAAGCCATCCGCAAAGGTCATCACGAGCCACATGCCGGACATAGCATTGGTGACCTCCACATCGAAGCTATGACCGAGACAGACTTCTACAAGTACCTAGGAATTCTGCAAGGAACCCATGCTCGAGTTGGTGATCTGAAAGAAGCTCTGCTGTCCGAATTCCTGCGACGTGTAAAGCTGGTGCTGAAATCGCATCTCTCGGGGAAGAATAAAATAAGCGCGTTGAATGTATTCGCCATCCCTTCACTGGCTTATGCATTCGGAATATTGCCGTGGACGAAGACTGATCTGGAATACGTCCAGCGGCGGATACGGACAACTATGTCCGAATTCCGAATGCATCACCCAAAGTCTGCCGTGGAGCGGATGAACCTGCCTCGTGACATTGGAGGTAGAGGCGTGGTTGACGTGGCGGCACAACATCATCGCCAAGTCGACTCGCTGCGCGCTTATTTTTACAGCAAAGAGCAGGCGAGTCCCTTGCATGCGGCTGTCTGTAAGGCAGACTGTGGACTGACTCCACTTAACTTGAAGGATCGATCCTTCAATCCTCTGAGTGGGGTGAAGTCGGACCAAGAGCGGATCGATGAATGGAAGTCGAAGGCAATGCACGGTAAACACGTGAATTGTCTTTGGCAGCCATTTGTCGATTTGCATCTGTCGAACAGATGGCTGTGTGGTGGGGAGCTCTTTGCTGAGACGGAGGGGTTTATGTGTGCCATTCAGGATGGCGTGGTCGCCACCCGAGCTTATAAAAAGCTCATCATGAAAGAACGGGTGGAGAACGACCAGTGCAGAATGTGTGGTTCGGCGTTAGAGACGTTGGACCATCTCATTTCTGGCTGTACTGTTATGGCACCGGTGTAATACATCACCAGGCATAATGCTGTATGTAAGGTTATCCATCAAAACCTTGCATATAAGCATGGGCTGATCACGGGGACATGTCCGGTTTACCGATATGAGCCGCAAGCAGTACTTGATAGTTCTGCTTGCAGCATATATTGGGACCGGCAAGTTCTGGCTGATCGCCATACAGCACACAACAAGCCTGACGTACTGTTAGTTGACAAGACGGGTCGCTCCGCGTATATTATTGATGTTGCTATCCCCCATAATAGCAACATTGAACGGAAATACGTGGAGAAGAAGGTGAACTATGAGCCATTGGCTCGGGAAATCAAAGAAATTTGGCGTCTCGAGCGGGTGGTTGTAGTTCCCATAATATTGTCAGCTACAGGTATTGTACCTAAATCCCTCACGGCTTCCCTTGATGTCCTGGGACTTTCGCACAGTCTGGTTCAAACCATGCAGAAGTACACCATTCTGCATACGTGCTCGATGTTGCGGGGAGTACTCGACGGATTCTCCCACTGACCTACCTCCGGCCACCACCACCAGTGCCCCTTTTAGTTTTTAAGTAGGCAGGATCGTCCGAGCCTAAATGCTTGGCACTTAGTGCTAGTATTAGGTAAAATCCGGCATCTGCCGAGATTGTGATAACTCGGAAAATAATAATCGTTGGCGCAACAATCCATATTGGATCAAGGCCTTGAAGTGTGTTAGAGCAGTTCATTCAAGACCGTAACGGTACACCACAGTACACTGTGGGAGGCAATGTGATCAGCATTGCGCTCGCCCGAGATTATTACCCTGATTTGACTCAGGTACTCATTCACAGCTGAGTCGACTGGTGTCCGACATCCAATCACGATAACAAATTCCTCTGCCCCAGCGAGATTTGAACCGCGACCTTCCGCTACGACAGCCCAGCGCTCTAACCACTTGAGCCATCCGGGTGAAATCATAGTCTTTATAAAATTAACGAGCCCAGTTTCTTTTTCGGCAACGATTTTAGCCTAAGAACCTTCGTTCGCTTTTATGATATTTACATTGTTTTGAGTAACCCGCTACTGTCAGGGGATACAAATAATACAAGGATAATTCTTCGTTAATATTGAGAACAAGAATTTCAATTCCGATTCTCAGTCTTGCTCTTAAGGGTTTCTGGAAATCGTTTTTTTCTTTTTTATATGTTTGAAAAGCAGAATATGTTGGGAGTATACTGCGGAAATTTCGGACCGAAGTTCAAAATATTTATAATAATAAGTAACAGCAAATAGAAGAGCACATGCCATGTTGGTGTGCATACAAAAAAAAATTTAAACCTACTTCGTATTTCTCGAAACTAAATGTCACTAGAAACCCAACTAAAATTCAATTGAAACAATTGATCTGAAACTTTTGCACATTGTTCTATACATCATTAGTTTTCGTCTTATTTTATTATTTTTATTCTTGATTTTCTATGAAAAATATACGCAATTTTCGAAGATAAAATTATAAATTTTTGTACCAGATTACTACAAATGGAAATTTGCTTTCTACCAGCAACTCATCTTTTTTTAGATGGGCCCACTTAGACCTCAAAAAATAAATAGAAACGATTATCAAGTTCATAAATTAAAAATTTAGTATCATAATTCAAGATCACAATAATATATGTTATTATATTAGAGATTGGAAAGATTAATATACAATATTTCTATTCCAAAAAAAAAAAGGCAATACCAATTTGACGCAAAAGAGGCAACTTTTGCCTATTGTGACGTTTTTTAATTAAAACCTTTATTAGTGAAAAGTTTCATGGGACTAAGATGAACTTAAGGGGAGTTTTCAGTCAATTTTAAAAACACATTAATATATTATTATTAACTATATTTGAGCAGACGTCGTATGGAGGGTATTTCGGAGCCTAGATGCCATATGGAGGCATCATCATGATTTTTTTTCGGTTTTTGCTGGAAGATAGTTTCCGAGAATGACCCCTTAATCTAAGTTACTCTTTTATGACCCCTCACTCCCTCGATTCGAAATCTTCAAGACTTCTCATTTGACTGTATTCAATAAAAAAATGTACACCCTCCTCATCGCGTGTATGCCCCCTTTAAATTCAATATTAAATGATGTAACTCACTGCATGTGCGGCCTTTCATAGTTGCCATCTTTCCACTAAATTTCATGTGAATATGTGTAACCATTTTTGAGAAAAAAAAAGCGTGTGACAGACAGACGGACAGACAGAGAGCAAACCAGTAATAAGGTTTTGTTTTCAACAAGATAACGAGCTCTAATTCATTTTAGAGACATACTTTGGAATTGAAGGTCAGTGGTGAACCATTGACCGCATACTTGGTAAAGTGAAATGCACTCTTTTTATCCGACTCATGAAAAAAGATTTCGGGAAGGCTAACTTCTTTTTCTAAAGTTGCGAATAGTTCAATAAATTAAAATACTCTTACACAAGCAAAGGACCTGATCGCTGGCCGAGGAAAGTTTGACGAAGCAACGAATTTTCGATTAATGGAGTATGAAGAACCCTTCCTTTGATGAGATTTGGGATTATTATTAGATAAATATATTTCTAGTGGCAAATAGTAAGGTTCGGTTGAGAAAAACGGAGGGGCTCCAGTGAAAAAACTCAAAAACTATTTATCGGAGAAAAAGACGATGGTGATGCATCATCGGCGTAACTTTATTTCATAGGAACATTATCTTTAAAAGCAAGATGAAACGGTCTGCGAGTTTCTTGAATGCATGACCGGATCGGATTATGGATTTAAGTTCAAAATAATTCGTCCCGACGTTCTGTTTTGCGAATTTTAAAAAGGGGCGTATAACACCTTTCAATCGCTTCGGTCACATTGTCTGATGAGTTGCCTCTGCCTTGGTTAGAAACCTTAAGCCGTCTTCGTCGCCTCTTGATTTTTGGTACTTTAGAGCTAAACCTGAAAGGAGGAGTCCGCGGATGAAAAGCAGTGGGAGTAAGTGCCAAATAAAAAAAAAAAACAAAAACACAGAGGCTTGTCTGAAATACACATTCGTTTGAAACAGATTCAAACATTTGTCTTGTTTACTGCAGCAGACAGTTACCCAAGGCAGATACTAGGTATATTAAAAAGTTAGCGGGACGCTATTGACACGTCGATATTTGAACTAGGGTTTAAAACATCGAAAATCTGCAGTTATTAATTTTTTGCAAAAAAATTGAGACCAATGGAGATATATACTGAAATGTTAAATGCGTTAGGTTAATCTGCTCTTTCGAAAACAGCGGTTTGCAAATGCGTTGGTGAATATAAAAAACGTCGTACAAGCACTGAAGACGACTCATATCTAGGAAAATTCAGATAACATAAGACAATCACAAGATGTGATTTTGGAAAATCGTAGAGTGATACAGTAAGAATTAGGGGAGGAGCCTATTTTAAGTGAAATTTTAGGTTTCAGAAAGGTGTGCGCGCAGCGGGTGCTGCATTATTTAACTATGAAACAAGCCGCATCCGAATACGACTTGCTCAGCAACATTTGGAGGGTTTAAGGAAAAATAAAAAATAGTCTGTGAATCGTGAGCAGAAATCATAAAAAGGTATTAGTGCCAGTGTTTTGGAAGGAATTTTGTTGGGGGATTACGTTCAAACCGGTAAATCAACAAACTGTAACGTTTAAACCAGCTGGAAATGAAAATTCTGAAGAAAATGACTGGTTTGCAAAAGAAGAAGTGATGTTGCTTCAAGACAATGCTACTTACACAGTTCACAAAACCGTAACCAAAATCACAGAATTGTAGTACGAAGTGCTATAATATCCAGCCCTATTCGCCAGATTTAGGCCCCTCTGACTTCTGGTTGTTCCCATACCTTACGTGGTTATCGATTTTTATCAAATGGAACGCAAATAAGTTCCCTAAAGGGGTATGAGATCCTTAAATTAGATAATTGTTAGAAGTTACTACTGCTACTAAAAATCTTCCTTTTCATTTCCATTCGACGAACGTTTTGATACACCTAGTATTTGTCTGACACAGGCAGAGACATATGCCTAGGCGATAATAGTATCTTTGCGACTTTCCCTAGTTGATATTAATATTTATCGCTAGCCTCTTAGATTTAGTTCCCTCTCTGACAAAATTGCACTAATTACATATTATTTCTATATTAGTCAGCGCTATTCTCCAAAGGACACCAGAATGGCAGCCCTGCAAATTGTCATAATGTCTACAACGCTTTCAACGGATTGACGGCGACGCGAGGCGTGTGTTGAGTGGAGCGAATTATATCCGTCGGAAGCAGGTCGTGCTCGTGTGTGGAAAATCTCGTATGCAAAAAGTGGAAAATTCTGTGCAGCGAACGCTGAAATTTTTACAAAAATCTAGCACAACGCAGCCTAAATCGTGAAGTGTGTGAAGTCCATGAAAATTAGCTGCACGGTGCAAGGAAATTGCTATTTCAGTGACTGTTCGCGGAACGAAAAGTCGATAATCTGCTTGCCCGTGTCGTCGCCGTTTTCGTCGTCGTTGCGGGTCGAGTTCGAGTGCCGATTGCTGTGTGACACTGACGTGACTCGGTTTGACAAGGTGTGCACTTCGGAGTATTGGTCCGTGAAGAGTGAAGAAAACTTTGGAAACGATTTCGTAACTTCTAAATTCGGTGGAATTCAAGCATAGCCCTTTGAACAGGACGCGGAAAAGGCAGAGACAGCGCAGCTGAGAATGCAGGGACAGCAGCAAGTTGTAGCGCAGCCGGGACAACCGCAGCCACCGCAGCCGCAACAGCAGCAACTCGTACAGCAGGGAAACGTCGTCGTCAAGATGAACGACGTCCAGGTGCAGCCATTATCTTCTGTCGGTAAGTGTCCATCTTCTCATGTAAGACCCCAGGCCAAGTGGCGGATAAAATCGATTTCTGCGCCCAGGATGCAACTGACTCCTCCAATGGCCAGCGCGTGCATAGTTGACAAGCGTCGCAAGGCACGCCGCGGGATTATTGATCTCCGAATTTGGCGTAAATTTTCCACTGGCCAAGCTGCGGCAAGCGTGACCTTGTAGTTTTTTTTTACTCGATGCGATAAGCCAATTGTTATTTGTTTGCTCGTTTTCTTTCATTACTCGGGCTAAATGCCGGATACCTCCCTGATCCCGAAGGTTACGTGTACTCCTGTAGTTATGTGAACCCTCCTCGTGTCAGTTATGTGTCTATTCCTCCCTTCAGGTCTGAGGAACGGGTTTTTGGAAGCCTAGACGCTGTGAGACCGCTAGTGTAGTAAAAATTGGTTTAGCTTGACAAACAGTTTAGCTTTAACAACGGCAGCCCGAGGCGAAGAACACATCAGACAGCTGCAACTTCTGTTTGTTTATGGGGTGATTTTAGTAATTTGAAGGTCACTTCAAGTGCTTCCGCAATTTCAAATTTACAACTAATGTTTTTAGTTTGAATTAAGATTGCCGTTCAATTGGCTCTGCAATCGATTCATATATTCCGATGCTGCTTTGAAGAAAAGGCGGTTTACTTACAGCCTTATACAAACCAACTAAGAAGGTTCCAGCTCCATGTGAGCGGATATTTATTATTTATTGTTTAGAGGGAAAACCATAGTTCCAGCACTCAGGCCTTTGGTAAGCCCATTGTGTTAGAAGATCTATACCTTTTAAACAATCATAAACATCCATGATCATGGCCGGGATCCAAGCTCGGAGCACGACAACGAAATTGCGGAACCAACGTCCCAGCCATCTTTTATTTGAATATTAGCTAGAGGATAAGGGAACGAGGACCCAAAATGTAGCAGGCATAAAATTTAACAGGTTCCGTTTTCAGAACCTATCCAACCGAAAAATCTGAAAAAAATCACAAAAACACATCTATGTAAAATCTAGGTATCCAAATGTCTCCCATTCATTCACCTGCTAAAAAAGTTAATAATGGAATATTATTATGTTTTAGAAATTTATCAATACGACATTCGACTCAAGTCTAAAGAATAATATAAGGCATAATCATGGAAAACTCCAAGGAAAATTATTAACCAAGTTACAAGTCAAATTTTTCAATTTTGGTTGTATTTATTGCTCGCAAACCATAGACGCATATGCCCTATATACAGTGAAGCAAACAATTAATCGCGGCTTTTGGATTTTTATTAGTTGTGGGAAAATGACTGTTCGCCTTGCCGATACATGGTAGTACCTTTGTAGCCGGTGTTTGTATCGTGTAGAAAATGTCAAGTTTTGTGCCTGCAAGCGTAAATTGCGGGAACGTTGCTGCATATTTTTTTCTTACAGAAAAGTGCGTCGGAATCGCAATGACTGCTTGTAAAAGCATACGGCGATGATGCTCCGACAGTTCGTGTTGCCAAAAGGAGTTTCAGCGGTCCAAAGATGGCAGTGTAGAAGACAAAGACCATTAACCGGCCAAGAAGAAACTGCAAAATTGCAAGCAGTATTGGGTGCAGACTCTTGTCAAACGAATCAGCGCGTTGGGGGTCGATCGACCATCTATTGCATATCGCCTAAAACTCATGGGAAAGAAGAGAAGAAGAAACGGAAATGGGTGCCATATGAGTTGCCTGGGTGAGCCATTGGAAGACTTCTTCCAGTTTTTCGAATTGCTTCTTGAAAGGTATGAAAGGAAGCTATTCCTGCATCGGGTTGTAACGGTAGGCGAAGAGTGGATCAACTATGACAATTCGAATCGCAAAAAATACCAATTTCAGCGGTGTTACTACTGGATCTAGCGATGTGCATTTCTTGGAAAAATACAAGAATGAGTAGAAATACAAGTTTAGTTACGAATTAATATTACGAACGAAATTGAGTAATCTCTTTGCTACCGTTGCTAATGTTAGTTGAGGTAGAATATCCTATTAGATTAGCTCGGAATTTTTTCTTTTCGGATTATGTAGCATTTGGTTAGTTGCTTTTGCGCTGGAAAAACCGTAGTTGTCTGAATTACAGTTAAGCGGCATAGATAGACATGGCCAACTAGCGCCTATCCTGTGCTAGTTATTTGCAGTCGTGGCTTTTTCAGTCTGTGTATAAAGGATTTTTTCAACGGTTGGTCTGACCCAATCCAATCTTTGGAGCAGACTGTAATAGTGTAATTTAGTAAATACTTCTTGTTGATTGATTTGCTCTAATATTTCCATAAATTGATAAAAATTGTGCATTTGAATAAGTACTTTTATTTTATGTAATTGGTTCAATTATTATTTGAAGTAGCCTATGAACTTTTATAAAAAAAAAAAATCAAATTTGATTTCTATAAAAAAATCACCTTATATGAATCATTGATTTAAATCAATCATCATGCTTCTATATGAAATTTAGGCCTCAAAACAAGTTTAATTTCCGATATCTGCTGTATAATAGTATATTACCATGTTTTAGAAATTTACCGGAAAACCCTCTTCAAGTCCATTCTAGAAGTACATCAGTATAGGCGATAATATAGGACATAATTTTGAAAAGTTTGAACGCAACTGAATTATTATTAACAAAGTTCTTCAGCTTTTGTCTCGTTCACAAGCGGGGTCGGCTCGTCGTGATCGGCTTCGCCATTTGGCTCTATCGAATGCCTGATCTGGGTGCAATCTCGAGGCTTTCAAATCCCAGTCCAGTGTATCAAGCTACCGTTGTTTAGGTCTGCCTTTTGGTCGTTTACCATCGAATTCGATGTTCAGACCAATCTTGGCAAGTGAATTCTCGTTTGCACGAATTGCGTGATCATACCATCGAAGACGCCTCTCGCAACTTTTCCACGATCGATGCAACCCCATAACGATCGTGGATATCCTCATTTCGGATGTGATCTAAACGTGTGACGTCACTAGTCCAACGTAGCATCTTCGTCTCCATTATCGCAAGACGCCGTTCATTGCCTTTTATGGTCGGCCAACACTCAGAACCATAGAGAGCAACTGGACGGACGACATTGCGGTAAATTTTAGATTTGAGATGTTCGTTGATACGTCGATCACAAAGAACACCAGTTGTGGAACGCCACTTCATCCAGGTTGCGTTAATGCGTGAAGCAATTTCATAACGCAGTTCTCCATTGGCTGATAGCGTTGACCCCAGGTATTTAAATCGCTCAGTTCTGGGCAGATCACTGCCGCTGACAGTGATTGTGCCTGTTTCATGGGGATCGGTCGTCAAAAATTCAGTTTTGTTTAAATTCAATCTGAGACCGTGTTGCATGAGGCGATCATTCCATTTTTGAACAAGTTTGCTCGAGATCATTTTTGCTATCAGATGCTAGGAAAACATCATCTGCATAAAGCAGTCTGTAGGGCGCTGGACGTTGGATATCCCGTGTGACGGTGTCCATAACAAGAACAAAGAGGAGTGGTGAGAGGGCGCTTCCTTGATGAATATCAACAGAGGCACGGAGCGGTTTTGATACACCCGCCATACTTTGAACTTTACTTTTCGGATCGTGGTAGAGTAATTGAACCCAACGCACGAGTTCTTCTGGCACGAAGTGTTGTCGTAAAGCATACCAGATGAGTTCGCTTTCTCTAGATTCAGAAAGGCAATGTAAAGAGGGCGATGCTTCTCTCGGTATTCCATGAATACCCGCGCAGCGTATTGCGTCAGTAGTTCCGCAGTTCATGACAAATCCGGATTAATTCACGGTTATTTCAACGATTTCGCGAATACGGTTGTCAAGAATGCGTTAAAAAATCTTCATGGTATGGGAAAGTAACCGGATCGGACGGTAATTTGAACATTCTGCTGGACTATCTTTCTTTTTATATATTGGAACAGTGGTACTTTCTTGCCAGTCAGATGGTGTTCTTTCTTCCTGAATAACCCGGTTAAAGAATTCACTGAGCCACAATGTTGGGTCCCAGCTCTTCGCTTTCCAGAGCTCAGATGCGATGTCGTCAGGTCCTGTTGCTTTCCCCGATTTCATTTGTTTTATTGCCTCCTCGACTTCAGTTGCGCTGACACGAAAGTCCTGGGGGGTTTAACGTGACTACCTGCCGTGAAGGCTTAATCCCACGGTCCTCTTCGGACACGGATTGATTTTGGGACTACAATCAGAGCCCCGCCATGCAAGCACAGCGGTTCTGGTTTATACTGAGTGCAGGCTCAGCATTCATACCAGTGGATGCAAGGCCTATGTAACACCTCTGTCGCAACTAAGGGGTACGGCACCCGAGTTGTACAGCGCAACTCCACGCTTGAACTCCGAGGAGCTCTGCCCGCGGTGTAGGCATAACCACAACCACCATGAAACTCCCACTAGGGGGCCAACCGCAAATAACCGGGCCGAGAGCACATCCTCCAGAGTTGCGCTGACAGGTGGAACTGCTCCAAATGTCGGCAATGATTTTGGAAGTGGAGGATGAGCAAATTCTTCAGTTGAAATCTGCTCGAAGTATTCTCGCCATCTATCCGTTGCGGCTCGGCGGTTGGTAAGTACCGTTCTTGTCATTAATGCAGCAGAAGTGTTCGATATCCTGTGTGCGCTCATTACGGCTTTTAGCAAGTCGATACAAATCTCTCTCGCAATCCCGAGTGTCCAGTTTATCGTAAAGATTTTTGAAATGGTTCGCTCGGGTGACAGCGACCGCTTTCTTTGCTTCCCGGTTGGCATTCTTATAAATTTGCCATAAATTTTATCGTCGAGAAATTTGTGGTAGAGGCGTTTCTTTTCACGGACCTTCATTTCAACATTATCATTCCAAAGCCAAGTATCTCGGTTGATGTACCGCTTACCCGGCTTGGTGACCCCGAGGGTTGCAGAGGCCGCTTTGTGGATCGTGTCTTTCATTTGGTTCCATGATTCTTCCACATTCGTAATGGTCGGCAATCGTATGAGTGAGATCGTTTCTTCTTTCTTACCAAATCGCCACCATTTAATGCGCGGTAGGCCAGTGTGTTCCTCACGCTGTTTTATCGGTGGCTTAATTTGCAGGACGGCAATCAACGGCCGATGTTGAGGTGCGATGGTCTCATAGGGAACGACTTTGCAATCCGTGACAGTGGTAAAATGTTGGCGTTTTATGAGAATATAGTCGATTTGCGTTTTACTTTTCCCACTATAAAATGTAGGAAGATGAGATAATCGTCTGATGAACCACGTATTCATAAGTACAACGTCATGGGTGTCCGCAAAATCGATTATACGCTCGCCACCCTCATTGCGCGCTCCAAACCCTCATTGCGCGCTCCAAACCCCTTTCCCCCATGGCACCTGTTACCGTCTGCCTTTTCACCCACATGACCATTAAGGTCGCCGGCAATGATTATATAATCGTCAGCAGGCACGTGACAAGTCTTTTCATCGAGAAGTTGCCAGAAGGCATCTTTCTCGGCATCAGGTCGACCTGTCTGTAGTACATACGCGGTGAAAAAGTGAATAGTGCGATCAGCTGATATGATAGTGAGCTTCATCAGCCGATCATCAAATCGTTCGACTTCTTTAATGGCATCACGGAAACCCTCTGAGATGGCAATGCCAACACCATATTGAGTGTGTGGGTTACCAAAATAGAGAAGTTTGCAGCCATTTTTACCGTGTTCGCTTCAAGTCGCAGCTTTTGGCACCAGACCAGCATTTAATTTTTGTTTTACTGAGGATAGTACAGAGTACGTTGCCTCAAACCCTCCTCCTTTACCTGGGCTTGGGACCAGCATACTATGTTAATAGCATGACGGAGTTCTCCCCGTACATGTGAATGGAGGGTGCACAATTTTTTTTTCGTAAAATGTGGCCGTGTGGGGTATCAGATGAAAGGTCTCAATCAGTAATTTTCAAAACTGGTTCCATATTTGATATCGGGTGAAATATAGGGGAGTGAGGGCTCAAAATATGACCTTAAAAAGTGTAAAAGGTTTCGTTCTCAGAACCTATCCAACCGAAAAATCTGAAAAAAATCACAGTGGTGCATCTCTGTGAAATCTAGGCTATCCGGTTCTGATATCTGCACAAATAAAGTTAATAAGAGTATATTTCCACATTTTAGAAATTTACCCGGGAAGCCCCCTTATGTCCCAGAAATACAAAATTAAGGGATAACATAGTGTACAATTTGACCAAGTTTGAAGAAAATCCAACTATTACTAACAAGGTTATATAAGGGGTGAAACTTTGCCATTTTTTGTGAATTTCGTGCATTCTACAACGTGTATGACGTTATCATCCCATATCAATTCGTCAATACCACAACGAAGTAAATTCATAGGAATGGGATCACCAAGAATTATTTTGTTTTAGTTTTTTAGTCATTTGTATATGAATATCAATTACTCCAAACAGACATGTGTATATGTAGGTATATAGTATATGCGTGCTAATGAAGTTTGCGGGGAGTGTCTAATTTAGATAGATATATTTGTACATTAATCCAACCGTATTTAATATACGTACTACGATCAATTTATATACGTGCATATATTTGTACAGTATTCGGAAATAAGCAGTTTGTTTGTTTAGGGTTAGGATAATATCTATGGGACGCAGCAGGGTTAACAACGTTCGAAATTTATTTCGAATGTTCTGTCTTCAAATCGCCGTATAGTATGGCCCGATGCGATAAGTACAACACAAGATATGTTTCAGTGTCGCCATCTATTGACAAAATACGACATTTATTTTCCCCCAACCCAATATAATTCAACAATCGAATTAAAAGTTTCAAACGCAACTGAGCAAGTCCATTAATTTTGTCAAACTGATGTTCCTTTTAAGTTTATTGTAAATAATTAAAAGTGATGTATCAAATGTGTGAAGCTGTGTTTTGTATTATATTTCTACCTGATTAAATACGGAGACTACAGACATTTAAAAGTTTCTGTAGGTCTAAATAGGCTCCGTCGGCTGCCAACTACCGTGCGCAGATTTCATCATCATAGCTTCTAATTATCAACGTTCCCAAAGTTGTAGTCTCCTATCCTCATTATCTGACCAATGCTGTTTGATGTTTTGTCGTTAGTTTTGGTGCTAAAGTTGCCACCATATATTCCGTCTTGCCTTCAATGATGTGCAGCCCAAGATCTCGCGCTGCCTGCTCGATTTGGATGGGGTCATTTGGTACATCTCGGGTGGTTGCTCCCATGATGTCTATATCGTGAACATAAGCCAGTAGTTGGGTGGACTTCAAGATAATGGTGTCTCTCGCATTTACCTCAGCATCACAGGCCACCTTTTCCAGAGCCATGTTAAATGATATGATATGATATCTTGGGTATCTCCTTGTTTTCGAAGGCTATTCATGTCGAATGGTCCTGAGAGTGATATATCATATCATATACTGCTGCTTATATGTGGCCTCGCACGTTGGCCAGGGTCAGCCTAGTCAGTCTTATCAATTTCGTCGGGATACTGAATTCTCGTATAGCGTTATACAGTTTTACTGTGGCTATGCTATCATAGGCGGCTTTGAAATCGATGAAAAGATGGTGTAACTGATGGCCATATTCCAACAGTTTTTTCATCGTTTGCTGCAGAAATCTGATTTGTTGTTGATTTGCGTGGAATGGAGCTTCTTTGGTATGGGCCAATTATGTTTTGGGTGTACAGTGGAGGTGGGGAGGTGTATGGGCCAATTATGTTTTGGGTGTACAGTGGAGGTGGGGAGGTGTGGTTGACGCGCTATGCCCCAGGGATAATGGCAAAGATATAAATTAATTGCTCCATAGTAAAGTTCGTTTTTATTTGTTACTAAGCCGTAAAATTCGCAATATCATCATAGATTTAAAAAACACTGTTAATTTTATGTATTTTATTTTCTTTTAAAGGACTATTGGAATTGGCTCATCGGGAGTACCAGGCTGTGGACTATGAAAATGCCGAGCGTCATTGTATGCAACTTTGGCGGCAAGATAGCAGTAACACTGGAGTCCTTTTACTATTGTCTTCCATTCACTTTCAATGTCGTCGTTTGGAAAAATCAGCACAATTCTCAACCTTAGCAATCAAGCAAAATCCTTTATTGGCTGAAGCGTACAGGTTAGAAAATCTTCCAACATATACCTTATTTCTGCTTATGTTCTTGTAGATTTTATTTGTAATATGACAAATCATATTTTTCAGCAACTTGGGCAATGTATACAAGGAGAAAGGACAACTGCAAGAAGCCCTTGAAAATTATAGGCATGCCGTTCGTTTGAAGCCCGATTTTATTGACGGCTACATCAACTTGGCTGCTGCTTTGGTGGCTGCCCGTGACATGGAGCAAGCAGTGCAAGCTTATGTAACCGCATTGCAATACAATCCCGTGAGTTAACATGAAAGATAAATTACAGAAAATGAGACTTATATACTTGGTTTTAATTTCAGGATTTGTATTGCGTTCGGAGTGATTTAGGGAATTTGTTGAAAGCTTTGGGTAGACTTGAAGAAGCTAAGGTATGAAATGTGTAGGGCAATCGAACTACTACCGATATGATTTAGGTTTATGCTTTCTAATTTTAATTTTGTTTGAATGGTTGATTATCTGTGTCATAGATGAGTTTCTTAAGTATCGAAAACTGCTGGTGGTTTTGATACGTAAGTTTTGGAAGCTGCTCATCGCACCGCTTTATAGGGTTTGGTTACAGTCGTCTAGGTATTCTTCCTATCTGTTCGGGTTAAGTTTTCTAATTTTTCTTGTTGGTTTCTTGTGTAAATTATTTTCAGGTCCAAGAGAATTTGTTAAAAAACAAATAAGGAAAATGTATAGCTTCGAATTAATATTTAAATAATTGAAATTTGGAACGGAAAGGATAGGATGCAAATTGTAGTTGTTGAGATGTTAATCCCTTGGCGTCATTTGCGTTGATTTACATTATTTTTGCGGTGTTGCGTAAAATCTGCTCATTGTCTCTAGGGAGCTGTTAGTTTGATTGGAGGGTTTGTGGATATCAATTGAAAGCATTCCGAAAACATAAGACACAAATGGATCGTTCCAGTATTCCCATGCACTGATATCAGAGAAGTAAGAATCAATCAGAAAATAGTTACTTTGCCATTTAGCAATCGATATCGACAAACTTTGGCCAAGTTGACTCGGTGTGGTGATCAGCTTCAGCGAAATCAAAATTTGAAAATTGTAAAAATTTTGTTTCAATACTTAGGACTCATCTCCTTGATGAATGTTTTTTCATTTTCTTAAGCACGACGGAGCGTAATTGGGACTGAATGTGTAATTGTGTGTAAATTGAGTATTTTTAATTTATGCATCGAAATGATGCAGAACGAAATTTTTTATTTTAGAACAAACAAAACAACAAAACTCCAAACCGATTTTTACCAGCCCATCTAATTTGCAAAATTTTTATTCTCGCCTAAATGATTTCAGTGTTACTCGAATTCATCAAATGATTTTCACACTACTCAGTGTTCAATAAATAGAAAAATCAAACAATATAAAAACAATATAAGATTAAGTGCTTTAAGTGGTGGCAATAAAGACCACTTTATCACTTAAATTTCGACAGCCACAAACAATATAAATAAACTATAGTAAGCAATTTTATACAAAATCAGAATACCATGGAATGCTGTTTGAAAATGCAGAGTGCACGGCCCATTAATTTGCTACTGAAGCGAGGCAACATCCTAAGTGTGTAAGGGCTACAAATTTTATAAGCTTTGGTGGTATACCGTAAATGACGATCCAGCCAGGTAAAGTACAGTGCTCTAGTCGACTTCACCACAGAAAAAAACACAACCAAACCCGTTGAAGCTTGAAAAAAATTCATCCCTCTTCCCACGAATTCCTTAACTAATTTCCATCTATTTCTAATTATCCTCCTTTGACGTGAATGATATTTGATAGGTACGGAAAATGTTGGAAAATTTATATTTTTAAGGAGAAGACATCAAATTAATTATTTTCTTATCTTAGTTTTCATTTTAAAACGAAACAAAGAACAAATCAACAAGAGCGACTTCAACTAATGAATTTCGGAAAATCCTTGTGTGTTCTTTAGGTTACTTTTATAAACGATGTTTTCATAGAAGACGCACATGGGCTGATGTTGAGGATCTCTTTTGTAGATAGCAGATAAGAATTCCATGCTTTTGGCGTAATAATTAGATTTTTTGATCATACGATGAATGTACTTTTAATGTTATATCGAACGAATTAACGAACGAACGATTTAAAGTGAAATTAGTGAAAATCTCCAAATTCGTAATCGAAGCTTTTATCTGAACTCGCTGACTGCACTCACTTAATATGAAAGATTCTAAGAAATGACCACGTATTCCATGAGTGACAAAACTTTCCCTTGAAGCCTTCGATAAATTGATAGCGGCTATAAATAATAAATTTATTTTCAGTAGTATATCGATATTTCGAAGAAGACTTGTCCTTATCCTATGGTGGACATCTGCCTCAGAAAACAGACTTTGGATATTTGAAATACGAAATAATAAACAGTAGAATCTCGCTAACTCCTATCGCCAAGAAATTGACGGTTTGGTAAGAAATGGAATTGCAAATTATCGGGGACACAAAACAAAGGCAATTGACTCTGGAAATCGGCAAAGTTGTACGCCTCTTATTTCATTTAAACAAAAACGGCCAATATAAATTTTTATTGAGAAGATAGGTTGGTTAGTAGGATTTGACAGTTCACATCGTTACATTTTTGGGATGGGGGTTAATAGCAAAATATCCATTTCCGAATCACGCTATTGTTGTTTTAATAGTGGATGAAACGTGTAAGAGCGAGCGCTATTATTATTATGACGATCACATATTTTTCAAATCTTGCTCTGAGAAATGTCGTCGAGCCCACTCCAGGCGATTCTTAACAGGTTCACGGAAAATTTCCTGCAGGGTTTTATTGCATCTATCATTATAACTTTTTACAAATTCTATTTTATGGTAATTGTCCAACGTTTTTTTGTTCTGCCAATTCTAAAGCGGTTAATTTTTGAGAAAGTTTTCAATGCAGTCTTTCATTACTTTAAACTGTACGATTTGATTGTTTGAACTGATTTCGGAAGCTTTTTGGTGGGGAGCCACGTTGTTCTCATTATAATGTAATCGTGCCTACCTAAGGAGGCTACTTTAGGTTGAATTTCGATAAAGACCAAAATTTAAAAGATTTCTAATACTGAAATTTTTTGGATTTGTCGATGAAGGCAGGTTTATGTGAACTTTGAAAATCTTGTAACTCAATCTTCCCCTATCACTAAATTGAACTGCGAAGGTACTGATATCAGGTCGACCAGAACTTTTCTTTAATAATTGTCGATCTGAATAGATTTATGATAGATCTGCCGCATATTGTTCTATGATAATTGGCTCTTAATCAAGCATCTAAATGATGTGGCGGTTGTCGTCTTGGTGGTAGGGCAATGTTATTTTGAACTTCTGTAACTTTAAAGGCTAGAATTTTTAGCATATATTGAAGCTTTCAATAAAAATAGGCAAACTATGGATGGTATTTAATAACCGCATTTGGCGAATTCAGACTGCCGCTTCTATTGTGCCATGTATAGGCTTTGCAAATAACCTAGATAGCAACAAGTGGTCAAAGTTACAATCACTCGATCGAATTTGGGGTTATATTTAGATAAGGATCGCAGAGAACTAGTGAGCAGAGCTACCTGCCCCTCACTCTAGGTGGATTTCGAAAAACTAGGCAGAAATGCCGGAAAGTGGTTGCTATGGGCAAATGTGAATTCTTCTCCCATAAAAAGACGATTGGTGTGCAACTTAACAACTCAAAAATGATATAATTTTAATTTAAAAAAAAATCCAAAGTATATACTAATGCTGTGTTATTGTATCGTGCTGCGTTTTTTTGGTATTGCTGCAAAGAAAGGAGATTATGCACGTATACAATTATTCGGTGTTCTCAACATTCTGTCCGTTAATGCGATAAACTATCAGACTGAGAATGCTGGTTTTGTTGGTATAAATCTGTATTCTAATTATTCTTGCAACTTTTTTCAGATTACTGGCCCAAGTCCATAATTTAGCCATTAGCGAAAGTCTATAACTTTGCAAATTAAAATATAAAAAAATCAAAATTGGGCTGCGTTTCCATTGTCTTAATCTCAGCTTTCAACCACTCTGGCACTGATTCGTAAAGCGAAACTAGGATATTAGAAATGAATTTTGTTTTGGGATGAGCTCGTCCTTAGCCCACCATCTACTTGATGGCGGGCTGCACATATTTGAGAGGCAACTTACTTCTGCTATTCAGTGCGCATGGGGGAGCGCCCAGTACTTTTAAAATTTTTTAAATATTGGCTATGCGGTTTCGATCGCAGGGCAGAGGCGATCTCATCAGACGCTGCCTCAGCGCCTCTACCCTGCGGAGCAGCGTGACCGAAAGCGGCAACAGGTGGCAATTGGCTCGTTTATATGCAATTCAGAACCTGCCAAGGGTATGAATTACAACGACCGAAATCGCATTTGTTTGAATCTACAACTGGTTAGAGCTAATAAAAATGAATTTTGTTTTGTGATGAGCTTGTTCTTAGTAGTCCTAGTATATTAGACGAATTGTGTTCATGCTAGACTTTATCGATTAGATGCTTCAATTCGGTAACAGCTGCTAGTTTTTTCATCTGCAGCTTCGAAGATATTATCAGAGGTGCTCAATCGGGCTGGGGACTAGGCTGTTCACGGGACATCTTTAAATTTTCTTCAAAAGTCACAACCTGTGGAAAGAAAAACAGTGGGTTAATCTTAATCAACGGAGAATATAATTGAAATACTCGCATATATTTAGAGATTGGGCGTAACGTGTACAAGTTTAGTCGTCTTGAAAAATGGTATATCGACCTTTTCACTCAATAGGAACCAAACCATGTCGCAGAATTTTCTTATATTTTACGCTACCATCCGGCATCTGGACATGACATATGGACAATGTTATACGGTTGATCTGTAGTCCTTGGTATCCTACTTTCTATTTTTTCAGGTGAACTATCTCTGCACAATTTGGTTCAACCAAATTAAATTTGGGCTCATCGGAAAAAATGACTTTTTCAGTCGTCCACTTTCCAGTTTATGTTCTATTTCACCAAGTCGCAATCTTTTCTTAAGATTTCATAATTGGATGTAGTGGATTTACAAAAGTTGTATTAAACACAATAGCTCAACCTTGTACGATCATTGATGACTGAAATCATTTCATTATTGTTGGGTAGTACGGAGTCATGATGAAGAGCTTTTTCGGTGACGGATGTGGAAGTTTCACGTGAATAAAATCGATGAAAAGACATGTTTGAACACAAATAACTCGAAATTTACAACTTGTACGTAAAATTTTCATAAAATATTCTTTTTTTGCCTAGAATTGAAAATTTGATCGATAGGAGGAGTGCCATAATCACACATCGGCGCTATATAACTTTTGTTTCTTATGCTACTCTCTACTCCTATCCCAAATTTTATGCCAATAGGTCTGAAAGAATTCAGAGGTCGCACCTGATTTTCAACTCCATTGGTTGGTCTATGAGGCGATGAAGCTTGCGTTTTCTATTGTATGATACTATATTGGCCTTGGCTCGATTGATGTGTAGCCTCGCCCTCCTCCACCAGGTACTAGTAGAGTATCCTCATATTTGCCCCTACAGTCGTCAAACCCCATACTCCACATTAGCGATGATTGTATCTCGCTCTGTGGATAACCTTGAACAGTGCTCAAGACGTTAGACTTTTTACCTGTTGTACTTCTATTTGTCGGCTTTCCACTATCATGCCTATATAGGAGGGCAAGGTGTTCCTTACTACCTTGCTGATTAAGGCGCCTCGTACCACTGTGTGCGATGTGTTTTCGAACCCCCTTCGATGTGCAAAAACGCACATATTGCTATTTCTTTGGTTTCTATGATATCCCGTAGTACGTCCTGCCCGATAAGCATATCGACACGGATGTTGGGGATTATGCATAACAACATTAGTTCTAGTATAGTCTCTGTGACCTTCTCCACTGTTGTGAGTACAAATGATGTCAGGCAAATTGGTCTGAATGATATAGGGTGAAAACGGATCTTTTTAACTGATTCGAAATAAATACCACTTTCGCTCGCCTCCATGTTCTTGGGGTATATCCCAGGTTATGCTAACCCTTACCACCCTTAGGAGAGATGCTAAATATAAATAAATATTTTCTAGCTTTCGAGCATACCTCTTTTGTTAGTTTCCAATTTTCCTTTTTCGCTTGTGTTGGCTGTTGGGGTGTCTGGCAGATTGTTGTTGTCTGCCGCCGGGGAGTAGAATCCCAGGAAATGAATTCTGGGAAGCAGATGTACACTGTCCTCATTTTCGGTAAATATCCCATCTTTCCTCTTCACACATAGAGCGGATATTGTCCTGTTTTTGGCTATAGCTTTGTAAAGCCTTGATGCTTGCATGGTTTGTTCGATCCCTTCACAGCATTCCTTGAAGTTGTTTCGTTTTGCTTCTCTGATCGCGTTGCTATACGTCAGTCCCCGGTTTGTTTCGCCTGGTTGAAGAGTTTTCAGACTTTCTTTCTTATTCGGGCTAGGTTCCTGTTCCACAAGGGGAATCTCTCTATGGTGTGATTACCTTAGCCAGACAGCGCCCATATGCGTCAATGACCACGATACCACCATTTCCAGCGCAATCTCTTCTGATGTCACCTCACATGTATATGAGCCATGCTGTCACTCAGGTGTCTTGTGTGTTCCAATTTGTTCTCCTGGGATTCCTTACTATTTTTTCTATTTCCGACTACTATTCTGTGATCCGACATAGAAGATTTATCCGACTCCTTCCAATTTTTGATTATGTATCCCTCCTGTATTATATATTGTCTTATGGATAGATTCAAGAATGTATCCACCTAATTGATTGGTGTTGCTTCTTCATCAGATCTCATGGCGCGCGTTTGCATTACAGTCGAGGCGAAGCGGTAGCGCCTTCGTATCGGAGAATTTCGCCAGTCTAACGACTAACTCCGATGATATTCGCGTGTCGTTTCCTAGTAAGTATTCTGATGCCCCGACGGCCTCGCGAATTCTCTTTCAGTGAGACTGATAGTCTAAGGTGTTCAGTCAGGAACCTTGAAAGACATATATTTTAAGCTTTGTTTAAGAATGTGCAAGTTCTTGAATTCCAAATTATCTGCATCCTTCCTCCTTGCAAGCCGTGAATCTCTCCCCGGTATACCTAGGGTTTTTGAGCCAGTACTATTCCAATGTTATCCTTGGAAATTGCTCCTGCAATTATTGCAGACGCAGCTTGCGCTTGGTGGAGGTTCATCTGGACTATCTTAGGGCTAGCCATTGGCTCCATGTGTACTTGGAGCTCTTTATCAATATCGGAGTATCATCTTCCAGTTTCGACATGCAAGTTCTTTTCGTTTCGCCTTGAGCCTTAGAACATCCAGGTCGTCCAGTTTATTCTCTTCTTTGGGAACCAATTTTCCTTCTCAATCGTGCCCTTTCAGCCTCTATGTCCTCCGCAATTCATTCGGGGTCTCGGCAGGTTTTCCACCCGATGTGTCTTCCGAAGCATCTTGGTTTCTGTCGGTCATCTGCCCCGATCGTGTTTTGTTGTTTGGAGATAATGCAAATCAATAAAAATGTAAACCAAGTAATTGCCGTCAGTCTCTGCCACCAGTAAGGATAAAAATATATTTAGAGAGTTTCTTCCAGGGAGAATAGTTACTGTATTTTGATAAACACTTTCATATGCTCTTTGAAGGTTCTGAACTAACTTCGAACAAATAATAAGATAAGATACAAGTATAATTGATTTAAAATTTAATCAATCCTAATAACATTTGGTACATTCAATCAGAGTATTGCGTAGATTTGAAATGGCGTCGTCCTTAGTTTATGGAAGAACAAGTTGCGGACATCTCGCAGATTTGCTGGCGTAGATTTTTGCATGCTAATTGATTTTGTCTGCGTAAGCGTAAATTTATTAATTTGATGAATGTTTCAGCGTAGATTTGGCGTAAATATTTAAAGATTTCTCTACAGAAGGAAAACTCTGCTCGGATTTCCTCAACATACACATTGAAATAAGTGAGGTGGTGCGATTGATACATGCTATGGATTTGTTACGAGTGAAATTTTTCTATTGAAAAAAAGAAAAACCTGAGATGAATGATAAGAGTTTTATTTGATGATACTACTTGAATGGAACTAATAAAAATATGAACAAAATTAATTGACGTTACTGTTCGGTTAACTTGGTCGAATTTAGATTCTGTAACAATTCATACATGTATCGGTCATGCGGCTCGCATAAATTCTCGACGCATATTCTTTTTCTAAATTTCGTTAGATGCCAGTATAAAGTGCCCATATTTCATTACGTTCCCTTTTTACTTATAATTAAAGGCGTGCTATTTGAAAGCTATAGAAACATGTCCAGGGTTTGCAGTAGCATGGAGTAACTTGGGATGTGTATTTAATGCACAAGGTGAGATTTGGCTTGCCATACACCATTTCGAGAAAGCAGTGACATTGGATCCAAACTTTTTGGATGCCTACATCAATTTGGGGAATGTGCTGAAGGAAGCTAGGATATTTGATAGGTGAGTACACGCAAACACATGAAATTGTATGAACATTGTATTAGATTTTACGTTATTCCTTTGTCTGTGGAATTTATGGGTCCTTCGAATTTAAGGAAGGAATTACATTGAATTTTAATCAAACCCTACTAGTGTCTAGATAAGTTTCCATTTTATAAGTATCATTGTGAAGAAGTAGATTATCTACGCTATTTTTAAGGTTTTGTGTACCTAAATATGCATGTTTATGATTGAATGTAGTCATGCGGTGAATCAAATGAAGTATCTCCAACGCAGACTTTAATTCTGACATTTACTGCAAAAGGGGGAGTGCGGGTGCTTGAAGGTGATGACTTCTTTTACTTTTTTTTAGCAAGTTAGTCAACCTGAAAAATATGAAAAAATTCACGAAGCGAAATACGAAAAAATTCACTATATAGTCCCTAGGAACCGAAATACTCTCCATGCCGATATCTGTATAAAAAAGATTAATAATAGTATATTACTATATGTTTTCACCTTAAGGTGCATTTACATCTGACAATTATGTCGCAACATTTATATCCGACGGGAATCGCTTCTAATGTAAACGCTGAAGAATTCATGTCAGATATTTCAACCGCCGTCTATCTGTATCGGCACTTCTATATGAGTAATTGTAAACATCGATTAGTTGCAAATTCAAAACTGACGAGGTCCGAAAATGGCTAGTTACTCCAAGGAGCCGTTCTCAGAAACTATCCAACCGAAATATGTGAAATGAAATATGTTGGTCCATGCACATGGTATCTTGGCCTCAAAATTCTCTCCATACCGATACCGGTTTAAATAAAGTTAATAAGATATTATCATATTTATTTGAAGTAAATTTGCTAAAAATTGACTGGGAACCCCGCTTAAGTATATCCTAAAATCATCAACTTGCGGTAATATAGGCCATACTATAGAGCCTTATACTACCAAATTTGGTGGAAATAGCCCGATTACTAATTAGTTATAATAGGTGTGAGTCTCATACTAAAGTGAATGGTTTGACCAACTAAATCCATAAACATTACAACCGAGGACAAATGCTCACTTAGATATGCTTTAAAAGCAAGCATTCCGAAATCAGCAGGTTTTATTATTAAAAAGACGAAAACAGCGCAAGATCCTCAATACTGAACTCAGACATCAGTTGCCTGTAGGCCAAAAACTTTTTCGCATTTCAAAATCCACTACCAAACCTTCATAAGTCATTTTTTTATTCAGTAATAACACAACCCGGGAAATCAGAAGCCGGAGGCTCCAAGAATGAATATTTTTTATGTTTTCTTATATTGTGTTGAGTGCGATATTTTCATTTGTACATAACAGTTAAGGCCCAAACAAAATTAAGATGCATGCGGAACGCTGGAGGAGAGAAGGTGCGGACCGCACGCAGCTTCAATATACAATGCAGATTTCAGGTCGGCAAAGTTCGCTCCACGTCGGCAAGGTTCGCTCTGATGACTAGATTACAGTCATTTATAATATGGCTGCGTTTTTTGTTTTCGGCTGTTACTTTTGAATGCGATTAATTTACATGAATCCGTTTTGAGAACTGTGGAAGGCACTAAATGAATTGCAAGTGCCAATTAGGAATGTCACTTGCATTATTTCCGGAGCGTCCAGCCATAAAAATTCAATTGAAGCTGAAGGTACGTGCACTATTGCCGGCATCTATGATTTCATTATAGTATAGAAAGATGCATTCGCTAATAGCACAAATATGAAAATTATTTGCAATGCCACGAATTTGTGCGCGGAAAATCGTCCTGCCTCTATATTTTATGTTAATAAAATCATACAATTGATGCCGGCAATAGTGCACTTACCTTAAATTGAGTTTTCATGAATGGAAGCTTCGGATATAATGCACATGACATTCCGAATTGGCACTTGCAATTCAATCAGTGCCTTCCACAGTTCTCAAAAAGAATTCATGTCAATTAATTACATTAAAATGTAACAGCCGAAAACGAAAAGCGCCGCCATATTGCAAATGGCGCAACAAACTCTCTCTTTCCTGCATGTCGCATTGTGCACCGGACTTGTTTTATATTGCTTCAGTCCCTGTAATAAACTTCATTTGGCAGCTCTCTCATTGCGGACGGACGCAGTAACTCCGCTGCTGTGTTTGGGCCTTTACACACTCAATTACACATTATTTTCAAGAACTATTTATGATATTAACTCGTTCTTGTAAAACCGTATCTATAATATGCCACTTTTGCTAGTATCTGGTTTCACAGTGAGAGTTGAATACTCTTTGCTCAGTCCTGCAGAAGTCCATTTAAAATGAATACAAATAAGTCGAAATACCGGCAGCTGAACGCTTGGGATGCAAAGGGTTCTTCCGTCTTATGTGAAGAACTTTTCACACATTTTTGCATTCAAGAAATCGAAAAGTTACTTCAGACATAAAAATTTTGCTCATTCTAAACAAACAAACCAACATTAGCTATGAATGTATACTTATGCACAATAATGATAATACTGTCACGGGAAGTTGCACTATGTCCTAGAAGAATGACTGTGTGCCTTTACTGGTAATGCTCCCTACTTTCAAGTATTTCAACTTGGGATCTGTTATTTTCACCTCGTTGCCACATTACCCTTGGTAACCGTAATTCAGGATACCTCCTAGAAAGAATGTCAATCTTCTTTTAATTTAGGCAGCTCCCAATCTCATTAATACTCCTGTAAATTCAGAACATCCCCCTCCTTGAGTGCATCTAAAGATGGAGAATAGTTAACCTCAGAGAGGTCCCCAAGGATGTCGTTGGGCATGTTTGTATAACTCCCGTTTTGTCGTGATGAATGATACTATGGTGGTCTTAGATCTCAGATCTTATTCTACCCACTGTGCGTGGGATTTCATAGTTTCTATATGTTCACCAAATTTCGTTTGAATTGATGCAGTCGTTTTGAAGAAAGTGTGTGTGAGAGACTGATAGATAGAAAGACTGCAAACCGATTTTAATAAGGTTTTATTTGTGTTGAACAATCCGCGGTTTTGCGTTCATGTTTCTACCGTAGTAAGATGAGCTAAACTGTACCGGGAATAAAAGAAATATATTGAAATTTCTATCCATATGTAAAGCAGTCAAAGCTATTTCTATCTGACACTCGACAATTTATTTCTGGAGAGAAGTGTCAGATGTAAAGGCACCTTTAGAATCATAAAATTGCAGTAATACAGGCTAAACTATAAAACATGATACTACCAACTTTGGTGGAAAACACACTATTATTATCAAACTCTACTCAGATTAAAGGGAATAGCCTGACATAGTATATGCATATACATTACGAGCTAGATGCGAATGGGACAAATGCCCACTCAAATATTTTTATATAAGAAATAAAACCTTTCATACCTGAAGCGTTCAGCTTCCGGTTTCCCGATTTATTTACATATTCCCCTGGTGTTAGTTTGTAGTTGCGCAACTGAACGCCTCCGTTTCGTTTTGAATGCATATAAATGAAGATGAAATTAGATTACTTGGGTGAATGAAGTATTTAGCAGTAGAATGAGGGAACCGTCAATAAACCGCTTTCACCCTTTCATTCTACATGTTTTGTTTCGTCGTGTTTATTCAAGTTGGTAATTTGAATTGATTGGTAAGTGTGATGCGATTATTAGGGGACAAGCAAGAAAATTGGTCCTTTTCTTAGTCAGCCTAGGAAACATGAGTTTCTATTATCCTTCATTATTGATTAGTTTTCTAGAGAGAAGATTATATGCTGTGACTAGGGGGCGAATATAGAGCAATTTGTTTTTGTTTATTCATGTTGAAATTTTTATGTAAATGACTGTGTCTTGGGATTTTCTTTGCTTCTTAGGATAATTAAGTTAGGTTTATTCGATTATGTGCGTAATATTTGCAGTTATGGCTTTAGTGGTTCCTTTGCAAATTGAATTTGCATGTTATGAGGTTAGATGACGATGGTATTTTTAGAAAACGCTTATTTTTATTGATATTTTTTAGGAAGTCTGTACATTTTTCAAGTATGCAATCTAATTTTCACTATATGATCTGTATCGCAATTACAATGCTGTGAGGGCCTTCATAGCGTCCAGAATCGCTACCTTTTTACCCCAGAATTGACAACTATAACACTGAACAGATTTTATATTTAAATAGATAAGCCATGAGAACCGTAAGTGTAACCATCCCGCTTATGTATAGTGTATTTTTCTCAATGAAAAAAAACTTTTTCCATGTCATGTTTATACAGACGAAATTGCAATTGCAAAGTAAGACGACTCCATTCATATGTACTACATACATCTGTTCTCCGAATTTATAGTTGACTTCGCACTTTTTAAAATAGACAGCCTGCAGAGATTCGGTTTTTAATGCGACTATTCAATTTCGAATATTATTTAGTACTCAATGTGATTAATTTTCTACGAAATTCGTAACCATTTCATTTGTTAGCTGAATTTTCACGCCAACATATCGGATATCATTGATTAAGCACTTCTTTGTTTACTTCATGTCTAGAAAAATTACATAAAACAAATTTCACCTTTGAATTAAAGTTATATTTTTTAAAAATGAGAATTTAAACTTTTTACATTCGCTTCTCAATAAGCTGAGTTTCAAGGGACTTTCCAAAATCATTTTAAAGTTTAATTCTTTGAACTTTTTGTTTTTTCGATTTTGTAAATAAAATATTGTTTTTGAAACAAAAGAGCAGGTCTAGCTATTTTCTACTCTGTATATGTTTCATTGATTACATTTTGATTGTAAGACAAAAGTAAAGTAAAGCTTCTGTAATATTAATATAACCTTTGCAGTTAGTGAAAAATGTGACATTTGATCTTGTGTGTTTGCTTCCTGTTCACTTCTTTGTGGACGCCATCGTCCAATTTTTTTCTACTTATTGTCATTTATTTTATTCACCACTTTTTTCACATATTTCCACATTTTCAATAAGCGTGCGCTTCAGTTGCATTATCATGGCACTCATTGTTGCGGAAGTTATAAGCTTCCTGCAGCGACCGTGATTTGAACTGGCGCAATGGGTTTGACAGGCTGACGCTCAATAAGTCCAACCATCGCGTTGTTCAATTTTTTATTTAGTCATCATTATCTAAATATTATTTAAGGACATACAAAGTTTTGCTCTGAGGACAAGATGAATTAGATTTCAGTTTGGAGTCGCAATAATTTCTATAATTTGACAGTATTATTGCCAATTGTGTTCCATCCCATAACATCCTTGTAACTAACTATTATTTTTTTACATGATTACCATTGGCGGCTTGAAAGATTATTTCAGAAACAAAAAAAATAGTTATCGTTTTCTGATTTCCACGCGAGCTTAATGTCTAGTGAAAGCTTATGGGGTTATAAAGCGGAACCCTATTCTCCGATAATGAAAGACTTTGACTTACAGTCGTTCATATAGGATAGCATTCCAGTGTTAACACCCAGCAATCGATATTAGAGTCAAATCAACCGATAACCAATTCTTCATCATAGTCCGATATATTGCTATCGCTGTTTCCAATTTCTCCTTTATTGGCGTGTTATATTTCACGATTCAATGAACACGACATATGTGTGAAACGGATTACTCATGAATATATATTTCCACTTGTTTTATTGTACCTTGATGATTACTACGCTCTCTTCGGGTGGGAGTTGGCAGATGCTTTCAGAGAGCTTCATGGAAGTTACGGTTGAGGTAATACGGTTAAGATTTATATCGAGCTAAAATTTACTTTTCAGGTACTCGGAATGGTTAAACACTAAGTCTTTTTTCCTTTTCCGTGGATAGCTGCCTTTCAGCTCGTTTTGTAACCCAAAAGGAGCGTAATCTACCTAGACTGCTGGCAGGACATATAGTGTATATATTATGCATATTCACAGATAGCACTGTATTATCTCCCGAAAAATGTTCTATTTTTAGATATAATCGTTGTCTGCTAAAAGCTTCTCGTATATCTGGCAGAAGTCAAGAGCTGTTGTTGAGAGGACTTTCAAGTGGAAGGCAATCTATGGGGCGAGGATACAAAGCTTCAAGTCAAAGTGTCGAATAGAGGACACCAATAAGAGAATGAAACAGTATTCATGGAGCCTTGGTTTAGAATGATGACTTGCTACCATCAGACATTCAATCAAATAAACTTTTATCTTCTGGAAGAAAGGAGAGGTAGGGAATAAAAGATGCTTTTCTCTGAGGATAAGTGGGAGAAGAAACACTTGGTTATAAAAGGGGAATAGCGCGCATGATTGTTTCTTGATTTGTTCATCCACATTTCATGTGCAAAACTTTTGGAGGGGTATTGTATCCTCGTAGAAATGATTGTAATATTACAAGAGGGTTAGGTTTTGGAGATGAAAAGCTTGCTTTCAAACTCGTTTTCTACAATAATTTGTCAATTTTTATGGCGTCGGGTCCTAACTGCAAGAATTTGTGGTAAATATTTGACAACTCCCGTCAATGCTAATATTATTTTCTAATTTATCAGCTTTCGGAAAGTCTGAAGAAAATGGAATTTGAGATGTGGTAGATATCAGACTTCATTTTCTTCGGGGGCAAGAATTAAAAGTGTTTCGGATTTTAATTATATAATTCCATCTATCAATTAGAAACTTTGTATTATTCAAAGGGTTCCACTTGGCGAGAATGGAAAAATTTTAATGCGAATAGCTTCATTAAAAAACTTATCACAAATGTAAAGACGCTAGATCAGCGCTTCAACACACTATATTAGCAGATTATTTCACATTGGCAGCCATGAATATTTGGAATGCTCGCATCCACTTTGAATGAATACAATTTTTTGCTTTCAAGTTATTACCTTTTAAGGTTTTGTGTGAAATAATAAAACCTTATTAACATCGGTTCTATATCTGTTTGTCTGTTACAGTCGATTTACTTAGAAACGGTTGATCCGGTTGTCATAAAATTTGGTGAGAACATGTGGTCTGTGTGTCTCTTTTCATGCAGCGAGTGGCGCCATTTCGTGTTGAGTTTGAAAGGGGGGTGTACATTTTTTTTCACAGGGTATGGTTATCTGGTATCAAATGAAAGGGCTCGATTATTACTTTCTGAAATTGAAACTCTGATATTAGATGAAATATAGGAGAGTGAGGGTTCAAAATGTGTGCCCCAAAAAGTGAAACGGATCTCGTTTTCAGAACTTACCCAACCGAAAAATCTAAAAAAATTCACAGTGATGCATCTGTACGAAATCTGTTCTGTTGTTCCGATATCTCTACAAATAAAGTTAATGATAGTATAGTACCATGTTAACGCAAAAAAATCTCTTGGACCGAATCAACGCCTGCGATGCACTACTGAAACCGAACGAATTCGACCCATTTTTGAAGCGGATGGTGACTGGTGATGAAAAGTAGATCACATACGTAAATCCCAAGCGAAAAAGATCGTGGTCGAAGCGCGGCGAGCCGGCCCAAACCATTTCCAAGCCCGGATTGACGGCCAGGAAGGTTTTGCTGTGTGTTTGGTGGGATTGGAAGGGAGTCCTCCACTATGAGCTACTCAACTATGGCCAGACCCTCAATTCGGTTCTCTACTGTGAGCAACTCGACCGTTTGAAGCAGGCGATTGACCAGAAGCGGCCAGGATTGGTTAATAACAATGGTGTTCTGTTCCACCAGGACAACGCTCGGCCTCACACATCTTTGATGACCCGCCAGAAGCTACGGGAGCTCGGATGGGATGTCCTATCGCACCCACCGTATAGTCCGGACCTGACAACAAGTAATTATCATCTCTTCCGGTCCATGCAAAACGCTCTTGGTGCTACTTAGTTTACCTCACAAGAGGCTTGCGAAAACTGGCTGTCTGAGTTTTTTGCAAATAAGGAGGGGGGTTCTGTAAGAGGGGATAATGGAGTTGCCTTCTAAATGGCAACACGGCATCGGATAATTCTAAGTATGTTAAATAAAGCATTAAAATTCGATCACCAATACGACATTACTTTTTCCCCAACCAAATATTATTAACAAAGTCAACAGCGATTTTGAACTGGTGTATACTTCAACTTTTATCATCATCATTATCTCTTGGTAACTATTTTCCATTGAATCTTAATAAGGTTATGCTCAGAGAAAAACCTGTACATTACTTACCGCAGATGTGAAAAATCAGTTTATTGATTCTAGTTGGAGTTTTGTGGTTCTCATATTCTTAGTAAATATCATGGTTTTTCAATGAAATATTCCTTGGGTTCTTCAGTCGGTTTGTTGAACTTTTTTAGCTTTCGTAAATCAGGCAGGTCAATTGGAAGTGGAAATCGCTTGTTAATTTTTACGCATTTCATTTAGTCACCTGCTACTGAATAGGAAAATATATTTGTTAATAGCCGTAGGTAGCAGGTTGTTTGTTAGCCTGAAGTTAAAAAAAATAGATTGAGGACAGCATTTGCTTTAGTAGCTAACATCATGTTGTTAAAAAGTCACACTGTATTTTGGCAATCAACTGACCTTTTTATCAGCGTATTCTCTTTTTCTTTATCAAGCCCGAAAAAGATCGGGAGATGTATTTTGAGCCCTAGATTTTATAAAGAAGCAAAAGCAGAATTTTTCTCAGATTTTTCGAGTATTTTCTGAGAACGAGTTATGCCTCTCTTCAAATTCGCTTTTCAACAGGTGTCAGATATACTTTCTACTTTTCATCTTATATCATATGGTTATATTCGAATATTTTACATCGATCGTATAGGGACCTTCCTATAAACTACGCACAAAATCCTTTCGTTCAGTTTATGCGTGAGATATCACAATGTGACTATGTTCACTAAATTTCGTCTGAATGGATGTAACATATTTCGTATAACGTATTTCCGAGAAATAGCGTATGACACACGGACAGTAATGGAAGAGCTGCCCAGTAAATGTTTAAACTCCGGATTGGCTTACTTTTTCGTCATGCCACCTATCGTCAAGAGGATTCTGAAGGCGTCGCAAGGGTTCATAGAGCCGAATATGGCAATTTGAGCTTGATTCGGCAGGAAGACTTCTTCGTGAAGGAACCAAAGGCCGCTAGAGCAGCATTTTTTGATTGTCTTTAAATTGCAATATACATTTTGGAAAATGGGGTATGGGTATGTATTTCATATGCAGCTGTGTGGCATTGTAAGTCTTACGACAAAGATATCTTAATGAAAAATCTGCATGATCCCTGCTTCTATAAGATGTTCTTAGATTTGCAAAACCCTACGAACGGCCAGGCAGAAAACTGTTTGAATATAATATATTACCGCATAGTACAATGGGCCTATTGTGGCCAATTTGCTTGGAAGTACTACTTGTTAGTCCGTGGAACAGAAGAGTATTGAAAAAGTAGCACTAGTTAAGCAAAAAAGATTCAAATTTATTAACAGATGAGTCGGCGATTAGAAGGAATTGAAGCATAAACCTTAATACCTAAGATTTTACTGCGGGCTAAAGCCTTCATCATTAGCTCAACGATACTGAGCAAAATCAGAATGTGGGTGGTTCAAAAGAATGTTATTATATACGAATATATTACAAAGTCCTAAAAATATCGTGAAATTGTTCTTCTATGATTATAACCGTTAAGGCAAGAGCTGAGATCTGGTTAATGGCATCTAAATGGGAAAAGCGGACACTACAGATTGCTTACTTCTGTAAACAGGAAAAATATTTTAAAATTTTAAACAACCATGGAATAGAGGCTTTTAAACTCTTGCATATGTCGTTTTTTAAAATATTCTAAAATCTATAATTGGATATATTCAGTCAAAATAATTTCCTTCAGGATTTAGAGGAACATATACTTTTCAATTTCTAGATTGGGGTCACCCCTTAACGTGTACGAGCATTTACTGTCAAGATTTATAGCTGTTTAAATTATTATCTTTTGGAATTTGTGTATTGTTTTAAAAACAATTGTCGGGTACATCAAAGAAATTTTATACTTGTGTAGCTCATAAAACTGACTATTTTTTGGGAAAAGTGATCGCATTTCGAGAGGAATTGTTTCGGTACTTTGAAAAAATTGAAAATTTAGATTTGCAGATGGTAGATATGGTGGATTGCTTTTTAAGTCATCCACTTCTTATTCTCTATTTTATTTCCTTTTCATTGCAAATTGATTGGCTGCTATCATGCTCTGAATGGTGTTTTTACAATATGATCAAGATTGATGATGATATTATTTTGTTGATTATTTGACGAGTGACAGCTTCTGTGCTACTTCCGTAGAGAATTTATCAGATTACACTTCTTAAACGAGCACAGGGGGTTGTTGTATTATAGTGTTCGCGAGCATTCATACCATGATATCAATTCTGGGACCATATCGATTTTTGTTTCATAAGAGTTCTGATTGTCATTGGAAATTTACTTTACATCTGTCCAAATTGAAAGTGAATCTTGGCTACTCCTGTTCCCGAGTTCTATAGTTTTTCAACCCATAGCCAGGAGGTATGTGTATGAAGTATAGAAAAGAGAATATATTTATTCATTTAAATGGTTTTCACAATGCACTTACATGAAACCTAGACATCAAAATATGTTCCATTCCGATATCCGTTCAAATAAACCTAATAATAGCATGAAATTTATCGGAAACCGTCCTTAAATTTATTATAGGAGTACCAAGTTTGTAGTGGCGTAGCGGACAATATCGTGCATAACACTGGCAAATTTCGTGGAAATCCGGTTATTAGTATCAAAGCTTATTCCTTCTTTTCTTGAACAAAATAAATTCGACATTGTCTTTGCAGTTCCATACTTCTGGTTACTACTTCCGGGAAGGTCTAATTTTAGTGCCTTCTTTGTGGGCCCAGAACTAGTTAGGTCGTCTCCCCAAGCAAAAAATTTGGAAAATATCAAGATGTCCCTATGTAAAATTTGTTCAAATAATGTTAGTAATAGTATATAACGATATTTCTTAATTTTACTGGGAAGCTCCCTTTAAAGCCGAAAATTCGCAAAACGCAGCAAAATTTCCAAGTTTGAATTGACTCATACAATTATTAACAAAGTTTTGGTGTGTCGAATTCGTTTATCTGCTTTAATTGACAGTATCCCGATACTGTACAGAATGCCAGGATCACAGTCAAGTGATGCGTAATCTACTTCTTCGAAGTGTATATTCTATGTATGTATGTATGTAGAGATTGCTTATTACAAATAAAATATTTAGAATGCATTAACCCATATATACATAGCAAGCAAAAAATATCCTAAGCATTTTTGAATATGATAACATTGAAGCTATTATTTTTCCAGTCACGTTTTAAGTAATGGAGGGGGGATCTATAAAAACAAGGAAAATCCATTTTTCATTGACCTCTTGTCGTACACCGTATGAAATTTTCTAATGTTTGATTCGCTGTTTTACGCTTGCATGAAATTTTAAAATTCGCCCCTATTCAGTTTGTGTTTGAATAGTGCCAATTAATTTTTCATCGGATACTCCATTAAATGAACAACATGTGACTTTAAGGAAGATTTTATTGAGGTTGCACGTTTATGTAATCGGTTTGTCGATTGGAAGAGTTTGTGCATTATTTCGAACATCTCCATCTTGGATCTATGAGAGTATCATATCCACCAGGCAGAGTAAGATATAGTACTAACACGGTCAGAAGAACATTGAATGGAAGTTTTATTCTACAACATAAAATTATCTAATTAAAAAAGTATGCGACACTGACCCTTCTATGTGCGGTGCGGAAATTATGTTTATGTTGTTAGTTCCAGTTAGTAAATTTGATATGGAAGATTCGCAGTATGCCATGATCACTTGAATGGTACAAAATAATAATGATTAGTTTGAGAACAGTTGAATGAATTGGCAGGTGCAGGCATTTATTGGCGTAGTGAAGGACAATGTGGATGTTGTCAGGGATGATAACAAGTTATTCTTAAAAACTAGTGGCTGTTCCTCTTGTTTGCGTCGTATTCTGAAGACTTTTCAGGTTACTATGAACTTTACACTTCCTTATTTATACACCTGTGACAAGGGGCTTTAGACATAGAAAGCGAAGAATTAACAGTTTACCGACCGGAAGCCTATTAACAGACTTTGCCGCCTCGCATACTGACCGCTAGCCTATTAATCGGCCTTTTATTATTGTTGCTTACGCACCGACCTTCATATTAATCGGTTTCCATGGCGATGAACAATTTGTTATTATATGAAGAATAATTTGTTATTTAGTATCTATTGCTCAATTACGTTAGCTGCGTTGCTTTGTGAGCTCTCACATTTTCATACATTTTTAAAAAATTTACCCTTCGGTCGGTGAAATCTTAACATGGGTTGCGGTTAAATACTGTTGTTGGACAACTAATTGGTTTTGGGTTTGCGTTGACGTTCACGTTTTACGATTGACACGAAATTTGGCGAGAAGGCGGGAATTGTGAACGCCCAGACTTGCAGCATCATTTTTTACATTGAGATTAAGAAAGGCCCCCATACATGCAAAAGGCGGGTGTAAATTTATTTTTTACCGGATGTTAATGTAAAAATCATGAAGCTGCTTCTATAAGGTGCTCAGGTTTCAAAATACTCTCCATATCAATATCTACCCAAATTAAGTTAATAATAGTATATTAATATATTTTTGGGGAAATTGACTAAAACCCCCTTAAGTTTACCCTAGAGTTTAAAAAATGCGCATTAATATAGATTATAGTATGAAGCATGTTATCCCCAATGATAAAAATCGTATTACTAACAAAGTTACAGTAGCTCAAAGTTGTCTTTACCGTGTAAAATTACTGCAACTCGAAATATTAATATCACACTAAAGTGAGTAGAGCTGAATGCATATACATTACGGGCTAAGTACAAATGGGATAGTTCTACACTCAAATATAATTGCCGAAAAAAAAACAGAATCTTTCACACCTGAAGATCCGGGCTTCCGGTTTCCTGACTATTTGATGTTGTTGAACGAGTATCTACGCAGTTCACATATACTGATGATATCCCGGTGTTGCAGTTGTTTTGTCGTTTTTGAACCGGAAATGTTATACTCTGCCGGTCAAAGACGTAGCTTCCTAATAGTTTGAACTCTTTCATTGTCCCATGTTAGTGCTAGTTTTGTTTTATTGCCTTGCGCTTGACCACTGCATATAAATCTGTTCGTGAAAATATTTAGAAAATGACAAAATATATAGTCTGATCTATTTTGCTATTCGTGGCGTTGCTGATGGCGGTAGTCAATTGAGCTAATAAATCTGTGATTCTATGACTAGTGGAGGTCGCATTGGGCGATAAAATCATTGAAGATGATTAGTTTAGTTATGTCAGAAAGTACTGCTCGTCAAATTGGTTTTCGTAGTAGCGGCTGTGCATGGAAATACACAGATCAGCGCCATTTCGATTACAAAAATTGTGTTTATTGTCTATTATAAAGATACGACGCATTACAGTATGTCTGGGCTTGGGTCGTTTGCCGTCAGTGACGTTTCATTTCCTGAATTTATTTTATTATTTGTATTCACCACATCCACACCAACGTTCAATAGTACACCTTTAACCCAAAGAAGAAAATTTGCCATATTTGCCAAACTTAATGAGGATCTGATCCTTTGTACTCATGCTTTTAAATACTTCAGATGATGGAAGGATTGGAATCTTGAACTCTAGTAGAGGCTTTGCTTCTTGCGGTGAAATCTTATATGATCAACTAGCAAGAAACAAAGATGTTTTCCCCACGTTATTCATGAAATATCAGCGAATTTCTGGGTAGTTATGAAACATTGTTTCATTAGTACACACCATAATACTGGCTCTCCGTACATTTCCTGTGAAATACTTGGTGCACAAGCTCTTTGGCTATCGTTTCTCATTTGTTTTGAATGTTGACGTCATTAGAATGAAACATTGAATAGAAGGGTTCACGTAAATAGTTGGAACTATTTTTTTTAAAAAACCATTTAATCCTACCCAATATGTTAATAAGTTTTTTTTTAACAAATATTTTCCTTTTTTTCAGGTAAGTTTCCATTGATGTCGATAATGTAAGTATTGATAATACATATTATATAAAGGTTATCGCTGTAAGTTGATAATTGCCTAGGACATGTTGGTTAAATATTGCAGTATCCACGTTAAATACAGAACGATTGGGCCTTAACTTCGGCTATTATTACCTGTAGTTGTACTCAGCTTGCTTTCGATTGTCAACAAACCTCTATTAAAATCAATTTAATGTCTGTTCGTTTATTTGTCATTCGTCTCATCAAATTTATTCTTAGAAACCACATTAGTTCACTGAATTTGAGGATGATTAAAAGTAACACAATTTTCCATAAGACTTCTTGTGGATTTGTAAGCGTCGTTAAGCCATACGAATCTACATACGAATCCATTCACAAGTGAGTCGTTTGATTTCCGAAATTCTACTTCTATGATTAAGATTTGAATTGTGACCTTCTGTTGCGGTAGGTCGCTGTCCTAGCCACTAAGCCATACAAATCTACATAAGTAGTGGTGAATGGTTCACCGATATTCTTGAACAGATTGAATAATATGTCTATCTTGCCCCCAGTTGCTAATTATTCGTTTAAATTTGCTTCAGAGTGAAGTATTTTTTCGGGAGAAAGGTATTGAATGGGCTGGAAATTTTACCTTCTAAAACAATCCACTCATTAGATACTCATCTTTACAACGAAAAGTAATGGTAAAGTGAATTTTGACGAAATTTTCTCTTAATAGTTTGTGCACTTCCTGTCACTAAAATTAAATCGCCGAAGCGCGTTTCTATCGGAATGGAGTTAAGTGAAATTGAAAATGTGATTTCAGCTGACATGCCCTCATGGTGGTATTTCATCGCTAAGTTAAATGACACGTGATAAATTTACACCTCCCTTTTGCATGTTTGGGGTCCCCCCCTTAAATTCGATGTAAAAGGATGTAACTCACTATATGCGTGAGCGTTCACAGTTCCCACCTTTCTACCAAATTTGGTGTCAAATGCGAGTGGCGGACAGACAGTAGACCGATTTTAATAAGGTTTTGTGTTTACACAAAACCTTAAAACGGAGTCCACAATATCCAAATATTGCAACAGGAGAACATAAAGAAAGCGAATCACGTGGGGTAGTACCCCCTATTGCACCTATCGAAATTAGGCCGCAAATTGTGAATTTCGGCAATTCGGTCAAATTTGGAATTTAGTGTACCCGATTTTTGTCGTATCTTTTATTGGAATAAGTCCTTCCAAATATTTAAAGTTTGATATTTTTGTCTAATTTTGAGTGCGTGCAGTCGATAATTATGTCATAACTTTGTATAAAAAAGATCAAACCATTTCCTTAGATTATTTTCTGTGCTAATCGCGCACAAAAAATGTCGTGAGAAGCTTTTATTACTGATTTCTATTAAGTAGATATCGACATAATATTTTATACAGTTATTTTTGAATGTAGTATTTACCAAAATATATAAAAATAAAAAAAAACAAATTTTTTAACACTAGAATAACCCCTTAAATGGGAGCACCTAGTTTTCAAACGGAACTATGTTCGGAAAATTTCGTTGTTTCTCATCCACTGGAGAAATATTCGATATCTTTCCTTTTTTACATCTTTTCACATTGCCCATGGACCAGTTTTTGCCTAATTTTCTTTTGAGTTGTTTGGATGAATCCGGCGAAAGCTCGCGACTTTACATCTAAGCTGCTTCTAACTACCATGTACACCAGGAGTACTACAGGCGAAAGCTTTTCCCATCCAATTTCTCCCTTTCGCTCTTCGCTGATAAGGAATGGGCTCTGAAGGAGTTGAAACGAATGAGTGTGCGCATGACAAACTTTCTGCAATTTTCCCAAAAATTTCTAGTGAGTGGAAGAGAGGAATTTGTGGGGTATTTTTGTGTTTATACGTCTATTTCCGCAATCGAATATACATACCATTCGCGTTGTGATTGTTCGAGAGAAAATCCTACTGGCGGGTGGCTGTCTGTTTTCCGTGCGATAGGGTTCTATGGATATGGATAGATGCAGTCACAATTTTCATATTTTTGTCTTTCATGAGAACTTACAGTTGGCGTTGATGGAGGAAAATGATCTATTTGTAATTTTCTTTTTTTAGTAGTTAGCTTTTAATAATCAGGCAGAATATGAAGCTAACGTGTTTCGGAATATTTGAAAGCCTTGGAAGCCTTTTAACTTCCTTACATTACATATTGTTTTGGGTGTTGTATAGAGAAATCAGGGAACACTGGGGAAGCAACCTCAGGACTCATGTCGGGAAATTTTTCTCCTTCAATTTTCATTGTGGTCGCTTATGAGTGCGTATATGCCGACGCTTTTTGATGGACATGTAGTGGATTCAGCCAGCAAGCAACCAGCCTGTATGATGATAGTCTCACGTCTTCAGGTTAGTAGTTGATCACACAGCACCGAGTAGTGAATACTATAATTTTTCGTTATCCACTTGTCGTGCATATGTTGTGTTTTTGGTTCTTCAAACTCTTAGTTTTTTGAAACTTTCGGATTTAATATACATACGTTAATCTATCTTCTATCACTAAAGATTCATTTAATTTCTATTGGCGCATTTATATGGGACTTTTCGGTTTTCGCACGTCTGAAAGGACAAATATATCCCTGTCATGTATTCGATGAATTATGTTGTGAATAAATTCGTGTTCATATCTATACCGTTTTCTTGAGTGAATTTATAAAGTTTGAAAAGAAAATTACGACTTTATATCTGCTACAATCTCTGGCCAATCACTCCACAATATTAAGTGCAATGAAGTTTATGCGTGGATGTAGTGTAGAGATGCGTTTTCCACCAATGCGATGGTGTCAATTGCAAAATAAATAATCATAACAATAATAATGAGACTGCCGACATGTGAGCATTCTAGTAAGAAGAGAAGAAAATTATACGTGACGTAAAACTTTTTCTATATATAAAGGAACACCACAACAGGATTATATTTCTATTATAATATTTTAAGGGATTTCAATTCGACATAGGAAACATTTTCGTAAATGAATTTCAATTGTTGTGTGAGTTTTAAGGGTTGGTGTATTTCTTGTTTGCCATACACATTAAAACGAATTCTTTTCCAGGCGTAAAATTCTCGTTTTTTGCCTGTGTAATAACAACTACTAGTATACAATTAAACTATCTAAATTTACTTTCACTGCATCCTTTATTATTATACTATCATAATCTCGAATGTCGTTTAGAAAGCTTTATGTCAAGTCGAACTGTTCACGATAATTCAAACAAATCACACAATATTGCGTGACTTGATTGAGAAGGTTCTGAGTCTATATTCTGTGAAAAATGTCTTCTGAAAACAGTTTTATTGGGTTTTAGCATAGGGTAATTAAATTTAGACCTGCATCAATCACAAGTATGTTTCTGGGATTTAAGCGGGCCTGTGGAGATTTGGTTGGGGTTTACTTTCTGTAAGGAAATAAATGTAATCTTTGGATAAAGATTTCAACATAAAACCGCGTTATCTTTGGCTTCATTGGAAGCTATTGGATTAAAAGTAGCTTTATCTTTTAATTCTCTAAACGAGTAAAGTGTGTTTTATGCGTAATTGGATGGTTTGATATAATGATAAGTGGTCTGACATTAAATTAGTTTTTGGCCCGAAGTATCTCTCCTGATAGGATTTGCAACAACTAACAAATAGTGTAAGATTACTACAAGAAACCTCCCGACACTACTTTAAATTTGTATCAGAAGACCCTGTATCTATGATGATATCCCATGTGTGGTATAAAATGAAAGGTCAATTACATTAAGGGCCCATTCTCAGAAACCACTCGATCAAAAAATTTGAAAAAAAATTATGGTGATCCATGCATCCGGATGGATCAAGTGGTTAGAGGGCTGGTCTGTTGTAGCGGAAGGTCGCGGTTCAAATCTCACTGGTGGCAGTGGGATTTGCTACCTTGACTGGATGTCGGATACCCGTCAACTTAGCTGTGAGTCAAATTAGGACAATAATCTAGGGCGCGCGCAATACTGATCACATTGCCTCCCACAGTGTACTGTAGTGTACCGTTACGGTCTTGAGCAAAGTGCCCTAACACATTTCAAGGCCCTGATACAATATGGATTGTCGCGCTAACGATTATTATTATTATTAATATTTCTTTAATAACAAAATCAAAGTCTTAATTATGAGTTAAGTGAATTCATATTAGAAAAGAAACCCGTCGGAAAGCGGGAGCTTGATGAAAGGTTTTATGAATTTCTTATGTAAGAAATTTTGAACGCACCCCTGTAATAAGACGTGCGATAAGTTCTCACAAAAGGCGTCATTCTGACTTACTTATCGTAGTGACCTTCAATAGGATTTGCGCGAAATTCCAGTCTTAGGGTGAACTGAAGGAGGAGTTTTCGGTTAATTTCTATAATATAATATGCACTACTATTAATTTTATATCATAATAGGATAAATTTCGAGGCTCCAGTCCACTTCACAGTTGCTTCACTTTTTCTCCTTGATCTTGATCTTCTCATCCACTCCTGATAGTTGCTTTCTTTTTTAAGTAACCAGTCATGATGAATATCAGTTTAAAATTGTCGATTTTCTTCATGCCTAACCTTACTAGTTTTAAATGTCTGATGGTCACTCATCGGTCAATTACGACCAGGTTTTCGATTTGTTTGGATTTGCATGTAATTGTGGTATAAGGAGAAGCGAAGTCTTCTAATTTTTCCACCAAGTCAGCGTGTATTTTCGAAGTCGATTTTTTCAGGCGGAAATAATTGTTAACAGATCTTATTTCCTTTTCTCTCCAATTGCTAGTGTGGGTTATAATATTGAATCCAAATCTCTGCCAATGTGATAAATAATAGTAATAATCGTTGGCACAACAATCCATATTGGATCAGGGCCTTGAAGTGTATTAGAGCACTTCATTCAAGACCGTAACGGTACACTACAGTAACACTGTAGAATACGATGTGGTCAGCATTGCACTCGCCCGAGATATTACCCTGATTTGACTCAGGTACTCATTCACAGCTGAGTCGACTGGTGTCCGACCTCAAATCACGGTACAAATCCCAATGCCACCAGTGAGATTTGAACCGCGACCCTCCGTACGATTCGTATTAACTACACCTAAGTATATTCAAATTTTGCTGAGACGGATGCATTTTTGGTCGATTTATAGCAAATGCGGGACCTATGTCAATTAAAACACACATTTAGTTTTGAACCTGCTGAAACTATATCGGGGATTTTGTTGATATTTTCTGTGTTAACAGCCTCATTGGGTAAAGAGAAATGACATTTTGACAGTTGTGATTTGAGGGATAGTATTTGTCAAAGTATAGTCGATTTCTTCATTTTCTTCTTTTTTGCTTTTATTAACACCGTGGCCAGCAATAGCTTTTCCTTTTTCACAAGATTTTTTTTTGCTTGGAATCATCTTTCTTTTGGGTCATTGTAGTGTGTGTAGTGTAGAAGCAGAACCAAGACTTCAGTCGACAAACCCATATTTAATGGTGCCCATCATGCTACTCACACTTCGTTCATATGTAAACATATTCCTTCTGCTTAATTCTCTTTCCTTATATTTGAAGAGAAAGAAAATCTCTTGGCAGAATTGCATTAGCATCTTATTTCTTTCCTTGAAGTCTGATTATTCGAAGCGTTGCTCGATAGTTACGGTTAAGTGTCATTTGGCAGGACATATGTGAACCTCTTATTGTAAAGTTTTGTTATATTAGCGTAGCGTTTTAGCGAAATCATTTAATTCATTTTTTATTAGTAAGGTGTCCAACTTGAAGATACGTTATTGTCTGTATTCAGTCTGATTGAACTACACGAAAATTCCATCAGTGAACATGCAACAGGTGTCATTGGCTTCAATACATATTTATGAACAGAGCTAGTCATGCCCGAATCGAGGGGATTTCCTTTTAAAATTGCATCAGAATACAGAAGTTTGGCTTCGAGTGGCCCCCTCAATATTTTAGAAATTACAACCCTCTCTTGGTCTGAGAGGTATAGTAGTACCGAATGTAATGAAAAGTTACGCGAAATGTGCATTAATCAATTTAAAACAACAGAGGAATTATATAACTTTAAAGGGTGGAGTGGAGCGGTAGTTTCATACTTCAATAAATAAAGTAATTATTATATATTAAATTTTTAATCGTGATGTTTTTCAACTGGAATGATTATATGATTACGGACGCTACAGCGATTCTACGAGAATTGCATTAATAACGATGAGCTTCCCGGTTGTAAAGATACGCGATTCAATCTATTGTGTTGGTGTAGTAGAGTTTAGTATGAGAAAGCTGTTTTCAATCAGTTAAATCAGTGATGTTTCGGCGCTAATGGTTTCTTGATCCTTTTAGTAGTAATACAGTCTTTCGGTTGATTGGCGAGTCTCTTCATCCAGATCAGGCCTATGAACAAAATGGTGTTGTTGATCAACATTTATACTCCTTCATTCTTCAAATTTGTTTGAAACCTAAAACGCTCGTCTGTGATTATTTCAGATCAAAATACACCATGGCGAGCTAGTCGCAACAAATACAGGGTATGACCTTCGAGCCGTAATATCCGGCTTTGCTATAGGTGGGTGAACGATTGGCTCTCTTTGTAGAGTCATTTCCAATGATCGTGTCCTTTTTAAGGTTTTGTTTGTAAAACAAAACCTTATTAAAATCGGTTCAATGTCTGTCTGTCTGTCCGTCTGTCACAGGCATTTTTCTCAGAAACAGTTATACCGATTGACACGAAATTTGGTGAGAAGGTGGGAACTGTGGACCTCCAGGCATGCAGTGAGTAATATCCTCCTACGTTGAGATTTAGAGGGGGTCCCCATACATATAAAAGGGGGGTGTAAAATTTTTTTTCACCAAATATAGTCATGTGGGGTATCAATCAATCAATCAAGGTCTCGATTAGTACTTTTGGAAGCCGGTCTTAGTTTTGAGATTTGTTAAAAAGGCGGGGAGTGGGAGGGGTCCAAAGTGATGATTTCTTTAACGGAGCCATTCTCAGAAACTACACAACCGAAAAATCGGAAAAAAATCATGAAGCTGCCTCTATACGGTACTCAGGCCTCAAAATACTCTCCATATTGATATCTATTCAGATTAAGTTAATAATAGTATATTACCGTATTTTTTGGGAAAATTGAGTAAAACCCCCCTTAAGTTTATGTCAGAGTTATAAAAGTTGGTAGTAGTATAAAATATAATATGAAGCATATTATCTCCAAGTTTGATCAAAATCATACTATTAGTAACAAAGTTATAGTAGTTCAAATTTGCCTTACCGTGTAAATTTATAACCCGAAGTACTAAATCTGATATGCTAAATGCATATTCTTAACGGGCTAAGTACAAATGGGATAGTTCTACACTCGAATATACTCACAAAAGAAACCAACAAAACCTTTCACACCTGAAGCGCCCAGCTTCCGGTTTCCCGACTTGTTTAAATAATATATACAATTCGCCTTCTGACTTTTTTTCATTATTATGCCGGCTTTCGATGTCAAAAAGTCGTTCTAGAAGCATTGAAACAACACTTTATATCCTAATAATGGGTTAACCACAACAATTCGAGAGTAATCGAAAATAACTATGCATATACAAATTTACTAATGTTTCTATGGCCTTACGTTGACTTTTTTTTAAACAAAACCTTGTTAAAATCGGTTTCCTGTTCTGTCCGTCTGTCACAAGCACTTTTCTGAGAAACGGTTACACCTATTGATACGAAATTCGGTAGAAAGGTTAAATTTGTGAACCCCACGCATGCAGGCGTATTAAATTGTTGCAAGCTGAAGATTAGGGAGGGGGTTTCCAGATATTTAACAGAGTGGTGCAAATTTTTTTTTACCGGATATAGCCATGTGGGGTATAAAATCAAAGGTTTCAATGGGGTGAGGTTTCCGAAATAGATATTAGTTTTGGCATTTGTTGCAAAGGGAGGAGTCCGGGGGCCCAAAAACAGCGCTCTCAAGAACTACCCTATAAAAAAATCGGAAGTAAATTATGATGATCAGGCATAATATCCTGCTCAAATAAAGTTAATAATAGTAAATTATTATATTTTAAAAATTTACTGCAAGCCTCCCTTAAGTTTATCCCAGATCCGTAAAATACAGCTTTTAATAGTAATAAAGTTACAGTAGGTAAAATTTGCCCCTTTTGCCTAAAATTATTCCATAAGCTATAACAAGTCAATACAATATCAAATTGACTATTGGGTTTATTTAACGTATATGCATTACGAGTAAGAAGCCTATACACAGGAGGAGCAGCTTAAGGCAAAGGGGCACGGAATCTCATTGAGCACGTTTCGGGTAAATGGTTTTGGTGTGTCGGCGTGTTGATGTCGTCTAGATGGTTTTCTTGTTTGTGTTCCTTCATCTTATCCCAGCAGGAACGGATGCATCCGAAAGATTGATCTTGGATGCATCTACTTATTTCCTAGATAAGATTCAAACTGTTCACTCGATGACGACAAAGCATTTTCTTTCCCGCCTTATGAGAATTCAATTTTTAAACCCTTATATGATAATTAACAAATGGGTGTTCCGAATTATTTCTTTAATGAATATGATATTTTGGCAAGTGAAACTACTATTTCGGCGTAAAAAACATAGTTACTTACTAACGCGGAGAGTCTATTAGAAGCTATTGGAATAACTTTCCGTCGAATCGAGACCTCACTGTTTTGCCATAATTTTCAGGATCCCGGATAAAGTTACAGATCGTATCTTGCAAACATATTCCATCTTGTTCAAGGGATAAATGTTCACACAATAAACAGAATAGTTTTTTTTGTCTTTGAAAAATTCCAGGCAATTAGAAGAAGTTCATATGGTGCCATTATCTCATATTCAAGAATCGTTTTATTACTTTACGATTTCTTTAAAAATATGGGGTGTCTTATTATTTTTGCCGGCGCTGCATGTGGGTCATAACTGTGGCATTAGCGGATATCGAAATCACGTGTCATCACGCGTCAACTAGAGATATTATTCTCACCAAAGAACGGGTTGGTTTGCAAAGCCAAATTCTACATTACTTATTTTCCGTTCATTTTCTAAGGATAACGGGAGATGGCTAACAATCCTAAATGTAATCTTGCCAATTACGCTGTCGTTTCAGAAATGGTAAGTCTTTCTCCTGGTTTTGTGGATACAATCAGGTCGACGTAGTCATGTGTGTTCTGCCCTGGCGCTGTTGTTAATGCATTATGTAGAGCTCCTAAACTATGAACTCTTTCATCATAACAATCAGTGGCTATACTTAAATGATGATACCTTCGCTTACCTGATAACTCGAATTTGCGTTCGGGTGATTTGCAAACAAAGAAGAACCCAAGGTTACAAATTTTTATTGTTCGGCCCAACTTAATACTATTCTACATCGTTCGTGAGCTTGGCGGGTACGGATGTGTAAGAAGGCGATCTTACTGGGAAGAAGAGGAATAACTGCTTTATCTTTGTTACACATGAATTTGTTAAGGAAATAGGGGCTTTTGAAAAGATGGTCCCTAAAAATATTATGTAGTTTGGGAATTCAAGTAAGTACTTTTAATGACACTTTCTGCGGATTACAATTGAACATTCGCATTTGACTATTTAAGAACTTTCGTAATGTTTCGTGGTTAGGATTTTATGGCTTGTATGTCGAGTGCTAATAGAGCGGACTGCGGTACGATATGCGTTGAATTTTTGATGAAAAAGTTTCGGAGAACCAATGCTGTATGCGAAGGTGCATTATCGTGATGAAGACCAAATGAGATGACACGCGTCTCAGGCCTAATTGGTCCTTCAAAGTCGATTGAATTGAGCCAAATGATACGTTTGTGATGTCAACAAGGTCTCTAATTGACAAGTGATGATTTTTGAGCACTAAATCCTTGATTTGATTGACGTGGTTCTCATCGGTTGACGTGGACGGACTACCAAAACGCTCATCGTCCTCAACGCATTCTCTGCTTTCTTTGAACAATTTGTATCCAACCAAAAACTCCAAAACCAACCAAAAGCTCTCGATAAAACATTATCCGTCATTACATTATCAAATGCCTTTTTCAACATATCCCATGTTTGGGTAATGGAAAAACTGTTTTTAAAACAAAATTTTGTTGAATTTTCACTTATTTTTATTACCGAAAAAGGTTATTTTGTTATGGATTGGAAACATGCGTGTCTCATTAACCACTGACGCCATTGTCTCAAAATTTGGCATAGATGTTAGTTAATGTCTTGTCAATTTAAGAAAAAAAAATCTCTCTCCCTAATACCCGGGAAATTTCAATACAATTGTCCTTTCTACGTTTCGATCATAGTTGTAAACTGTGATGGTCCTTTGAAACAAAAATAATTGATTATCCAATTGTAAATTAGTTAATTTTGTAGTTTTTATTAGTCTATAAGCAAAGGACTATATGTGAAATTGAGACAATGCATATTACAATGCTTGTCATAGACCTCTGACTCCCAATTTGATTCAGATTGATATTGTTGGCTGTTATATTTGCAATCTAATTCAATCGATTTATGGTGAGCCTAAACTGCAATTGTACATGAGTACGTAAATTCGGCTAGTTGAGAATGAAAGAAATTTCAAATAAATCTGGAAATAAGCAACTGTGATGTTCTAAAATGGATCCACCAGACTCAAAAGGCTGAAAATTACGAGAGATAATTCTGCGTTTTCAAAAGTGGTGAACAATCGCCTCAAACCCTTTTCTGGGGATTATTGACACAGACTCACTGCTCAAAGGAAAACAGATCACAAACAGAAAGCTTGACATTCCAGATAAGAAAAGGGAGTTTTTAACCAAAATTTATTTCATTCATTGGGTTAAGAGAGGCCAGAGAAAATTGTAGTTTATAGTTAGTATGAATATTTCCGTCGAGTATAGAAATATAGGCCTTTCTCACGACAGACTAGTGATTTCGATGTTACTCTGACATTCTAAGATATGTATCTATGTAGCGGGCTCGGTCATAGCTCAGATAAAGGAAGGTTTGAGGCAGTGTATTTTACGCTGTCAACAATAGAACAAAATTAAAATGCTGAGATCAGTAGAGTTGGAGTTACTCGACTGTCCTACCTGTCCAGTGACAGGCCGACCAAAAAAAGCCATTCAATATCATGAGAAAACGAGTCGGTAAACCGGAAACTGGATGGTTCAGGTATGAAAGGTTTTGTGTATTTCTTCTATAGGGACATTTGGGTATGCATTTGTCCTATTAGTACGTGGCACGTAATATATGCATATATTATGTGAAAATATTTACTTTTAAGTGATATTGACATTCAGTCATGAATTTACAAATAAGTGACAAATTTGACCTATTATAATTTTGTTAGTAATAGTGCAACTTCTACTAAATTCTGTAGGATCATGCTCTATATTATAGCCTAGATTATTAACTTAATTTGAACATATATCGGTATGTAGGGTATTTCGAAGTCTAGGCACCATATAGTAGCAGCCTCTTGATTTTTTTTCAGATTTTTCGGTTGTGTAGTTTTTGAGAATGGGTCCATTAAAGAAATGATCACTTTCAACCCTTCAACACTCTCCATCTTTCCAACAAATGTCAAAACTAATACCGGTTTCGAAAAGTACTAACCGAGACCTTTAATTTGTTATCCCACATGATTATATTGTGGTGAAAAACAATTTACACTCCCCTCCTCCTTTTGCATTCAACGGAACTATGAACTAAAGGATCGCATTTAACCCCCTGCACCCCCACCTTTCCAACAAATGGCAAAACTAGACTGGCTTCGGAAATTGCTAACCGACACTTTCATTTGATACCTCATTGACTGCATTTGATGAAAGAAAATTTACACCTCCCTTTTGCATGTTTAGGGACCCCACCCTCGCTCCCTCCTTTTAATTCGACGTAGAATTGTGTAACTCACTCTATGCATGAGCGTTCACAATTTCCATCTTTCTAACAAATTTGGTGTAAATCGCTACAACCGTTTGCGAGAATAAATGCGTGTGGCGAACAAACAGACAGACCGACCGACCGCGCCATTGATTACAAAGCCTCGGATGAATACTAGGTCGTTCACCTTTGTATTGTGCAAATAGATCGTTTCTTTGTTCTTTCATGAAATAAAAAAAAACTACACTACATAACATCAAATTACATGGACAATTATGCGAAAACTCCAACTAATCAATGGAGGACTGGAAAAGAAAAACGGTCATCGTCCGATTACTGAGGATTCTTTGCACATGTATTTTCTGTGAGTGTTTGCAAGGGAATTGTTATCCATCTTGTACATCCGAAATAGTTAGAAACTTGTGAGCCACTGTGCTGTTTATACAGTGACTCACAAAATTGATCATGCTTTCACCGTAAATGGGATCTGTAACTAAAAACACTTCAAACTAATGAGCTGACATTGTGTCACGATGCGGTTAGTGTCGCCGGCTTTTTTGTGAACGACGCTTTAAAATAGTCCAGAAGTATTCGGTTGGATTAGATCCGAATATTGGTAGAAGACAGTCTTTTTTTCCGCACTCCTGGAGCTGTTTGGCGGCTGTCTTTCCTGTGCGCTGCAGATCATGGTCATATTGAAAGACAATGTCTGAAGCATGAACGTTTAAATCTTCCATGGTGCCAACCAAATGATCCTGTAAAGTCTGAATATAAGAGTCTGCTGTGATTCTTCCTTCAATCTTTTCCAAACCCCCAGCTCCTTCCCATGTCCCACAGTTCGAATCATAGTAATCCAGACTCATTCAAAATTCAGTGTGAGCTCTACGTGGTGTGGTTATATTTTCACTCTATGATTCTACACCAATTCGTCACCATCCGTTTCAAAATAGTTTATTTGGTTCTTATCTGACCATATAGCCTTTTCGTAGTCATCTGCAGTCCAGGTTTTAAATTTTTTTGCGGACACCAATCTTAATTTCTGGTGTTTCTCGGTTGGCAAGGATTTCTTAACGTTTGTGCGCCTTATAGGACCAGCATTTCGCAGTGTTCGTCGAAAAGTTTCTGAGAATGTGGCAATGTGGGTGGTCTTAATTTCCTTGCGAATGTGTGGGATAAAGTCCTCTTATCCTATAGATACCGACGATAATAGGTGCTTCAATGATGAATTTCGAATTTATTTGTATCTTTTACCTTTATATTAATGTAATATTTTTAATTACAAAGCGAACACAGTTGTCAACTACCCGTATTTACTCCACGTGAGAAATTCACAAAATTGATAACGCGATTATTTGCCATACGCAATCCAAAATTAATATACCGTTAGTTCTGTCCGAACTCAAGGATTTGTTGATACTGGAAGTCCAAACACTAAGCAAGAAAACTATGAAATCCTATTTGTAGATTTACACACATTAAAGCTACATCATAAAATAAAAATCGTAACTAATTCGAGCATGATAAATTTCGTATGTATTCGCCTATTTTATCAGGTGGGCCGAAAAGTTCGTCTTTAGTGTCAAAATAGGCCTCGGCAATTACCTTTTCATCGGCGCTAAATTTCTTTCCAACGAGCATTCGCATGATGTCTGAGAACAGGGGCCAGATTTGGAGAATTCGGAAGCAATTCGAAACCGAATTCATGTAATTTTGCCATCGTTTTCATTGATTTGTGACACGGTGCATTGTCTTGATTGAACAGCACTTTCTTTTTTAAGGTCTTGTTTGTAAAACAAAACCTTATTAAAATCGGTTCAATGTGTCTGTCTGTCTGTGACAGGCACTTTTCTCAGAAACGGCTATACCGATTGACACGAAATTTGGTGAGAAGGTGGGAACTGTGTGACATGCAGTGAGTAATATCCTCCTACGTTGAGATTTAGGGGGGGGTCCCCATACATGTAAAAGGGGCGTGTAAAATTTTTTTCACCAAATATAGTCATGGGGGCATCAATCAATCAATCAAGGTCTCGATTAGTACTTTTCGAAGCCGGTCTTAGTTTTGAGATTTATTAAAAAGGACGGGGAGTGGGAGGGGTGCAAAGTGATGATTTCTTAACGGAGCCATTCTCAGAAACTACCCAACCGAAAAATCTGAAATCATGAAGCTGCCTCTATACGGTGTCCAGGCCTCAAAATACTCTTCATATCGATATTTGGTCAAATTAAGTTAATAATAGTGCATTACCATATTTTTGGGAAAATGGGGTAAAACCCCCCTTAAGTTTATGTCAGAGTTATAAAAGTTGGTAGTAGAATAAAATATTATATGATGCATATTACCTCCAAGTTTGATCAAAATCATACTATTAGTAAAGTTACAGTAGCTCAAAGTTGTCTTTACCGTGTAAATTTACAACCCGAAGTACTGAATCTGATATGCTAAATGCATATTCTTAACAGGCTACGCACAAAAGGGATAGTTCTACACTCAAATATACTCACACAAGAACCAAATAAAACCTTTCATACTTGAAGCGCCCAGCTTCCGGTTTCCCGACTTGTTTCAAATGGGACTGTTTTTCCGGGATTTCACCCTTCAAAGGCTCTAATAAGGCTTTGTAATAGTTGCTGTTGATGGTTTTTCCCTTCTCAAGATAGTCGATGATTAATAATACTGATGCCATGGCCTTGCCAGCCGACTGTTGCGTCTCTGCAAACTTGGAGTCGGTTCACGTGCAGTTCACTCAGACTTTCGCCAAAAAGCAATTATTCATTTTCTTCAAACTAACAAAATTTGCTTCACTTCAAAATGATCTATCCCAAAGACTAATAGTCTGACAGCTGTCAAATTTATACGTCTTTCGAACGGTAGGGTTAACTAAAAACCTTGTGGATTTAACCCCAGTAGCGCCATCTGTTTAGCCTACGAAGTTTTCAGGCCCATTGGTAGAATTTGCGTCCTTCTTGCTTGGTTTTTAGATATCTACATACTAGTGTCACTTCAAACTGAAAGTGATCACGTCTAAAAATATAGTCAAGTAAAAGCATCAAGATTATTTGTTTAAAGTTTGTTAAATCAGTTTGTTTAATACATCTGTTTATTGTACATGTCATGATTTAAGATAGGCATAAGTTAGTACGAATCTGCTGAGATATTTGCTTCAGGTCGAAAACCTTGGCATTAGGTATTGATTAATACAATCAAAATCCACATATATATCAGATGATTTGTCACGGGCAAGGCAATGTGGAAATCTCAACCTGCCCTTTGAATCCACAACCTTTGCCAGTTTTCACGGCAGTCGGTAACCATGAATTTCGTTAATATTTATGAGGTTTAGTTTATATGTGACAGAGTAGTCATTTTTTGAAAAGCAGCTTCAAAGATTGACTTTAACAGGACATGTAGCTGTTCGCGAACCGCGATACAACCTATTTGTCATTCAAGAAAATCTATTACATATATTATTTGAATCAGTTTGGCAATGTTTAAAATATATGGTAGCATGTGCAAAGTGCCAAATCTTTGTTTGAAAATGTTGCCGGATGCTTTGTCGTTTTGTGTGTTTACGGTCTTCATGGAAATAACAAATAAAATGCTCTTGACAACCAAACTGTTTGCAAATTTAACCATAAATATTTGCAATTGGCTTGGCAGTTTTCGTTCGTATTGTCAATGCTTTTTATTTTTCTGGATTTTCAGTTTCCCAGAATAATAATTTCTTTTTCTCCGTGAAAATATGAACAAAATTACTTTGGAAATACACATATGTTTGCTGAGAACATCTATAAAATAAAACGGAGATGTCAACAACAGGATGACCCTACTCTCGAAAAGTAACTTTAATCTAATCTGAAAAAGGATGGGAGTTTGCTTGACATTTAGACGCAAGTAAATATCAAAGTAGATGAAAATGAAGTGTACCTTTTTCATTCGTGCAGAATTCCCTTCAGATTTTGAGAGAAAACATACACAACATATTGGTACGAACCAAATAATAGTGCAAATTTTCCACAGGGGTATGTGAAAGTATATGAAATCAATGGGTAGGCGGGTTATATTTTTTTTCTGCATGCATATCCAATGGAGAATTATTTCTTTTTTTTTTACAAATTTTATGTTCATCGATCTTCCAAAGGACTGCAAAATTTCATGCCTATAAATATGAAAACTTACAAGTTTTAGAACGAAAGCAAAACACTATGCGAGTAGTGGTTTTATCGAATATCTCCTAATATTTATTTGCAAACAGAATCGGCGAAAATGAAAACAAATGACGCGAGAGACACTGTGACTATTCATATGTCCCTCGGTTGTGATTGATTCAAATTGGATGGAATGTAGCAGATGACATTTACTTGAGCGAATAGAGAGGAGTTGATTAATAATAATTTAGTTTTAGCCTCTACACCAATAGTTTGGTTTCCCATTTATGGTTTCACGCCCAAACTAAACAGCAAGGATCAAATAAAGAATTCTCAACAATAAACGGATGTATAAATGCTTTGCTATATTAAACAGAGGTTATAGAATTATTAGTGACTTTTGTGACTTCGAAGCATGGCCACATAATTAATTTTATTCTTAGTGAAAGTCGAAAAAGTAGAAAAAAAGAAAAGAAAAGAACAGTACATGACGTCAAAAGAGTTGAACGATTAAAAGGGGTGTGGTTTTAGTAGAAAAAGGAATGAAATTTGGAACACAATCATGTAATCTTCAACGTCTGTGCTGATATTGAGGTTACTATGGCGTATAAGTGCCCCACAGGGAATACTAAAATTATTAATTAAAGTGCTACACAATCTGAAATTTGGGTATTTCGAGATGGATGAGGAGATAACCAGATGAGAAGGGGGAAAAGACTAGAAAAATTTGAACTTTTATCGTTTCTGGATCTAGTCCTTAATGCATTTTTGTCCACAGTGATGATCGGCTAGGGATTATAAAAATGCCTGAATAATTGTTCTTGAGAATCCTTGATTGCTCCTTACTTGACAATAAGAAATGCCCAAATTACTAGGCATTTTATAATAATTTTTTGTTACAGTCGTTGCAGACACACCCACTCAACCGAGTATCGGTAGTTATCATGCTTTGTACATTATGCGCCTACAGCAGCGGGCCAACATAGTCTTTTACGGCCGAAATAATAATTTAAGTCTGGGATAAAGGATTACTTACGAATAATGGTATTACGTATTACAGTGGTGCAAATTCGCGAACCTCCAATTCATTCGGTTGTTTATATCTCATTCTAGTAAAATATATGCTGGAAATCTCTCTTAATATACGTGTTCATTACGACAGCTTGATTATCATTATCTTCACAATTAGTGGTATAAAAGTGATGAATCCTACGCCAGTGTGCAAAGACAAAGTCATACAGACATATATGGCTTAGATTAGGATGGGAGGATAACAATCTGCGGTTCAATGTGAAAATAATCTTGAAATTATTAAGCTCTTTGCTAGCTGATAACATGTGTTAAGTAATTATATCGGGGAATATATTTAGTTTTCTCATGAGGAAATCCGCGCACGGTTGTTGTTAGCCAACAGAGCCTATTTCAGCTTACAACTGTTCCGCTCGAAACGTCTCACCATAGGGTCTTACTGTACAAGACTATGATCTTGCCAGTCCTCATGTATTCCTCGGAGACTTGGGTTCTTAGCAAGAAGAATTGCGAACTCTTGGCAGCGTTCGAAAGAAGAATTCTCCGAAGAATTTTTGGTCCCTACATGAAGATGGACGATTCCGTAGCCTACATAACGACGAAATCTATGAGCGATACCATGACCGTCCGGTTGTGGATAAAATCCGGCTCAATAGATTACGGTGGGCGGGTCACTTAATCCGTATGGATAAGGATGATCCAGCCCGGAAAGTCTAAAAGGCCAATATCTATGGTAGAAAAAGAAGACGAGGCAGCCCATGCCCAAGATGGAGCGATGGCGTAGGACAGGACGCCAGACAGCTTTTAGGGAATATGGAATTGGTGGACCTCGGCGCAAAACCGGGATGTCTGGAGTTCCTTATTAAGGCAGGCCTAGGCTGGATATCGGTTGTTGCGCCGTTGATGATGAATATCTTTAGTTTGTTTGGTTTCTATTGGGATTGGACCCAGATCAGGCATTCGATAGAGCCAAATGGCGAAACCGATCACGACAAGTCGACCCCGCTTGTGAACGGGACAAAGGCTGAAGAAAAAGAAGAAGTAGATGTGCGATTGTGAGTGACAGGTTAATGTTGAAATGAAGAATCTTGGACCGCATTTTGACTTCATAATCCAAACTATAGAGTGACTTCTTGTCTTAATTTTCTCAATATTTTTTAGTTTGTCAACTAGTAAATATGGTTACCTCTAAAAGTTTTCTAATGGAAAACATTTTAATTTTGGGCATAAAATAGGTTAAATAATTAATTTAAGGGCGACGATATTTGACATTTTTTTATAAATGCATGTAGTATTAACAGAATTATAGTAGGCTAAAATGTTAGTTATGAAATATTATTGAACGGAAGCAGCACAATTGAAATATACTAACAAGTAATGCGGGATTTTATAAATGATTTGAGATATGAGGTTATATTTACGTCGTGAGCGGATGTGGATGGTGGATGTCTTTCTATGATTTTAGTTTTGAAAGGTTGTGTGCCCCAAACCAAAACATCCTGAAGACTGAAATCTGGGATACATAGATCTCACTGTAGTTTGATCCTCTCTATGTCTATTTCATGTCATCTGCAAAGGGGCCGTAGTTTGTTGTTTTTGCTGTTTTCAACAGTATTCCTGGCCCAACGGTGCGGATACATAGATCTCATAGCAGTTTGATCCGATCAGTTTCCAATATTCTCTTCGGAGTATAACAATAAGTTATGCTTTAACGGAAAGTTTTGATGGAGAATCATGCAGATGGAATAATGACGTCTAGTGTACTGGATATTGCTCAACATCCGACACACAAATGATATGTGCTAGATGGTCTTTTCTTCGCAGTTGCAGAACCTAGTAATCTACAATCGAGTTGGTAATTGAGGAGTTCTGAAGCATGTACTGTTTATAGTTTTTTGTTGTTAGCGGTGCGTCCTGATTTGTCTCGTACATCATTACCTTGTTAGGCCACCGCTTATTGGGAGCTCCAATGTCAAGGTCTGGCAACAATAAATTTGTTATATTGGAAGGAGAAGGAGTGTGTCCACATATTGATCTTCCGCTGCATTGAACTTCTATTCGTCATAGTATCCTAGTTTCTGCTTTTCAAATTCAAAGGAGGCAATTTTTGGCTAGGCATTTTATCTCATAGAAAAACTCAGAAAGGAAATACACTTGATTGTAGTGCAAAGTTTTTAAATTAAGCACTCTTCTTCTTCCTTCTATATATTCTTAACGTATATATATGCCACAATAAAGTGAGTCATGTGAAATATTAAGAGCCGGACATTGTCATGGTACCTTATGCACAGGAAAACATTCCTTTTCTAGGAAACACCGGTTAATATGTTTTCGATTACGGATATGTGTCCTATGTGATAGGTGTTCTTATTCATCCGTTCGTGAGTGTATATCCTGGACTTTGAAAATATATGAAGCAATTATGCACAAATGGAAGAAGTGCATCTTAAGCTCCTCAAATAAGAAAACCCTGAAACCCTTCATATCCAAAATGTTCAGCTTCTAGTGTCTGCGGAGCCTAGTTAATTGATTATCCCCGATAGCGAAAAAGAAAAAAATGTCCTCAAATCAAAACCGACGATTATATTTACTTAATATAATCATATTGTGTATGAAAAAAATATTCAAAAGATTCGGTTGCCACTTTTATACGATACGCTGTAAACGAGAGTTGAGTGAGGGAGAACAAATGGGTCCTGTTTACAAGTCGAGGATACACTGTGTATCGAGTCCGCTACGGGCGGGGGTCGAGCCCGATAGACAGTATATCGACTTCGGCTATCATATACTTTCCAAAATAATGCTCAATTCTCACTGTGAAGCCATATTCTAAAACTACTGGACTAGTATTCATACATTACTTTCCAGAACAAATTGCTGGTGTACAATTTTAAAAAATAGAGCAGAATTACATTTTCAACTCAGCACGAATGGAACTATCGCGCACCCAAAGTTCATCACAGACGAAAACGAAACTTTTCATACCGAAAGCATCCTGACTATGCAGTCAATCTATACTTTTGACTTTTGCACAGATTTAAGTGTGATGATACCGGAAAGCTAAACCACAACCTAATTCGAAATGGTATGTTAATTTTTTAACATAAAACTGAATAATTTTTACATTTTTTTGTTTATTTTTTATATTTAGCACTAAACTTGGTCGCTATGACTATATTAGATACCACTCTCCAATTTGAATTAACGCTAGAATATCCTATTGCGAACTCTATTCCTGGTAGCAATATAATTTTGTTCCTGGAGTCCCAGGGCCATTGTATCGTATACTTTCCTTTAGTTAAGTACGAATAATTATTGATGGTTTATACGCGGTCGTTATCATTTCTTTGATGACAAAGGAACGTTGCACCCGAATCAAATTAAATGATTACGTTGTTTGATATTTGCAATTTGAATTTCGAAGACTCATTTCCTAATAGCTTTTAGCATGCAATTGGATGCAGACATGCAGCTGTACCCAATTGTTGCTGCAGAGCCTTTCATCGCTTCTAATTGTGCTCAGTTGAATGCAATAAACCGTTCACAGAAAAATTCCTTTGGAAATGTACTAGTTCTTTGAGTTTTACGAAATTACAGATTTGTACTAAAAAAACTGGCACATACATATTAAACAATCAATTGTTTGCTTACTTTTGATCATTTTGCTGACGTAAGGCCATATTTGTAATCCGCTAATTTGTATTCCTAATCCAAATAATCCAATGAACCATGGACAATTTATGTGAATACTCAATTTAAAACAAAAATGTTAAGGAAATGTGGTGGTGCGAACTTCAATTAGTTGCCACAATGTATTATCAGCTCCCACATATTCAGAAGGTACAATTTAAAAAAAGAAACTTTTCGCAAAAATAACAAGCGGAATTGAAATTTTCAAGGAGAGAAAATATTTCATGACCACGGCCAACCATATGTTATATATATAACAGGAATTTAGCGCTCGTTAAAGTCAAGTGTGTCTAAGAATAAGTGTTCAAGGAATATTTTATAAAATAAATAGCGCTTTAAAGGCACTTAGTAGCCCCACGTGATGTCTCTTGATTAAATTTTCAAATTAAGTGAATGACAAACGAATTTGATGAATATATATATAATGAACTTAGTGGGTTTTTAAGGGAATTATATTACGTGACTAATGGAAGCGCATTTAAGGGGAGTGCGATCATTGAAATGGATTTATGGACGATTTGAAGGGGTAACATATAAGACCCACTTAGGAAAAATTTTAGAAATGTAATTTTTGGCCGGTGTCTTTGTTTTCAAAGCGTTGTGCCTTACTTTGTGGAAAAGATTATCTTTCCAAGAATGGTTTACTTTGAAGTTGGTAACTTGAATTTTGTTTCGACCCGTTCTAATGGTTCACTTCATAACGTGGTTTCTATTCTTAAATCAATCTGTCAATAACGATGTCCATCTAATAATTAGTTCGGTGCTCTTATCGAACCAAATCCTTTCATTTTTTCGAAGAAGCATACAGATTATTGACGCCAATTTTCGTTTAGTTATTATTGTTCTGCTTTCTCGTTGTTCCCCAGATGACAAATCATTTTTGGAGGGAGAAAAACAGCGAAATAGAAGTGCATAATGCTTTCATAATGCATGCAAAACAAAACCTTATTAAAATAAGTTCAATATCTGTCCTGCCCGTCTGTCTGTCTGTCACACGCACTTTTCTCAGAAACGGTTACACCGATTGACACGAAATTTGGTGAGAAGATGGGAACTGTGAACGCCCAGACATGTACGTGATATCCTTCTATGCTGAGATTTAGGGGGGGGGGGGGGGTCCCCATACATGCAAAAGGAGGGTGTAAAATTTTTTTCATCGAATATAGTCATGTTGATTATCAAATGAAAGGATCTCGATAAGTACTTCTCGCTGGTGTTAGTTTTGTTAGAAAGGGGAGGAGTGGGAGGGGTCGAAAGTGATGATTTCTTTAACGGACTCATTCTCAGAAACTACCCAATCGAAAAATCTGAAAAAAAATCATGAAGCTGCCTCTATACGGTGTCTAGGGCTCAAAATACTCTCCACATCGATATTTGTTCAAATTAAGTTAATAATAGGTATATTACAATATTTTTGGGAAAATTGAGCAAAAATCCCCCTTAAGTTTATCCCAGAGTTATAAAAGTTGAGTATGATTGTCCCCAAGTTTGATCAAAATCATACTATTACTAACAAAGTTACAGTAGCTCAAAGTTGACTTTACCGTGTAAATTTATTGCAGCTAAATATCAATATCACACTAAATTGAGTAGTCTGACGTGCTAAGCTTATACATAACGGGCTTCGTACAAATGGGATAGTTCTGCACTCAAATATACTCCCAGAAGAAGCAAACAAAACCTTTCATACCTGAAGCGCCGAGCTTCCGGTTCCCCGACTTGTTTATTTAGCTTTACGCTACTTAGACAAGACCTACAGGCACTTTGAGCGAAGAGTCGAATTTTTTGTATCGGTAGTCCCTTAATAACACTGCGGATCTATGTCTATTAGATAATTAAACCACAAACTTTTCTTTAGGCCCTGGTTTCTAGTGTTTTGAAAAAAAGAAACAAACACTTAGAAAAACATAGAATATGAATTCCAGTTCAATTTTGAACGCAGTACGAATATTTCTCACTTTATCACTACTAATCAAAGAAAATACGTCACGCTCTCTTGGCCACATCAACAGGTGAATACGTAAAACTGATTCAATAAGGAGAGGATTTTGCAACGATACTTGGTAAGGTTGTTAGTGGGGTGTCTATTTTTCGTTTTTCTTTCCCCTTGCCAAGTGTCTCGTTGATGAAGACATTTTTCCTATTTATCTTCAGATAAAGTCAACTCGTACCTGTCGTCGACCAAATTAAAAATACTGTGCGCCCGATACGATGATAACTTTTTTCAATTTCCAACTTGCCTTGCATTCCATTTCTTTATTTATATTCTTGCTTTATAAAAATAGGCGCCATCAGTTTGGCTGATTTCAGTCGTTTCGTGGTTGAAAAGGAGTTCCATTCGTACATTGGTGGTGGCCATTCGTGTATTCTGTGCAATTATGATTTCAAGTTCCCCGCCAACGTCATTCAGTATTTCGACGCAATGATTTGCGGAACACTCCTAGACGCGATGTGTGACTTAATGCCTATTTTTGTGATTGTTATGAAACATCAAAAGGAAAGCAAGAGTAGTGCTGGTTAACATGGAATTGTTGAATGAATGTTGCATGTGCACGCGCGGAAAAATGTTCTTTGAGGGTAGAGTAAAGGATGCGTGTATTAAAAAGTGAGCAAAGCACGTGATCAAAGGATACATATTGACGGTAGAGAAATGCGAAGTTTTTGGCGCAGGTTTCGTTTTATTTCGCATGGATCAGCATCATCTACTTTTTCAGATATGAATTGTTTTAATTTTGAGTTAAACATTACTCTTTCAAACTTACTCATCTTCTATTTGGAGAAGGAGTAGCAGTGATTCACCATTTTCTGGAAAATTTCGTATTGTGAAATAACATGAGAAATATGAGAGCGAAGGGGCTACACTGACGCCGAGGTAATGACGAATATTAAGTTATTCTTTGTTGATCCAGCTGCATCTCTCAGAAAAGAATTATTGAATTCAGATCCCAAAAGTTCTTTCCACTCTTTGCAGTCAGCAAAAACTGCCATTGTATTTGATCAGAAGTGATTTCGGGATATTCTCAATTGAATTTGGGGGAATGCGCAGAACATTGCTCTGATGTGTCCCAGACATGCTATATTTTGCTATGAAATATGTGATTTTCTGATTCCACGACTAAGACTAGGAAACTTTTTAATATGTTCTGGTGCTAGGAAAAATTCGCGCTGACCTTGTTAACTTATGGTGTGTTCCACCTACCCGGCTGATTGTTGGATTGAAACAAAGTTGGTACGACATCGATAAATCAATAAACGGCAGCTGCTGCTGGCGAGTAAGATTTTTATTAAAAACACCATCATTCTGAAATATTCACATATGAATGACTTCTATATTTAACAGCAACGCAACCGTAACTTGCGAAGTGGTTACTTATTATTCTTAGAAGAGCGTAATTGGGCAGCACTGTCTCATATTTAATAAAATTAGGTGGAGGACGCAACATTTTGTAGAGTAGTACCAACAAGGAAAAAAATACTCTAGGTCAGCTTTCATATTAAATGACAAACGATAGCAAATAATAATATTGCAATTAAAATAGAGAGATCAATTCTGTTTCGTAACTCATCAAAAATAATTGTGGTGTCGGGGAATTCATCAATCTGCTATTGTTCCATAATGGAGTACAAATTCAAACCAGTTTAAATAGGAAATTGACATCATTTTTTGGCAAAGTGCCACTACCTTGGTTATTTGCATTGAATGAGACAAAGAAGTCATACATGTGAAGATTCTGACAAGATACAAACAAAAAAAATGGAAAAACTCTGAAAGTGCAATCATGTCATCATATTACGATGATATTATTCACAAATTGCTCTCCATTTTCGCAGCATAAAATTTCGACTTTGAAGTTTAGTACACATTTGATTTTTTTACGGTAGTTCAAATGAAGTTAAACTTTATTTAATTCACACTATTCTATGTATATTAAAAGCCCTGTAGACGACACTGATATTTGATGATGGCTTGCGAATGGAAATTCTCTATTTTGACTGTAAAATATATCTGCAGTGCCGAGTGTTATTCAACAAACTTTGCTCCGAAGTAATATGCAATAATATTGACAAGCAGTTTACTCTTCGTCGAATTTTCCGGAAAAGCCACTTCAAGGTAAATAGACGTTTCCCTCGAAGCTTCTCCTTAATGCTTATAAATCTCAACCAACTTAAAAGGATTTAAGTAGATATCAAATGGTGCAAATGGGCAAAAGTCTTTGATGAGAAGTAGCAAAAATCCCCCTTGGCTGTATGATTCAGGGGAGTATGGTTAATTCGGTGGAAAAATGGCATGGGTTTTAAGATTTTTTTTTTTGTGGATACAGATAGCGCTAACTTATTCAGCCAATTTCCATATAATAATGAAACAATTGAACAATATTTCCCGAAATTTCTTTTGCCAAAAAATTCAAATTGAACTAGTGGCAGTGAATCTTCGGAGCACTTCCGGAAATAGTTGTTTGCAGTGTACACGATATCCCGCGAGAGGATTATCAGAAACGCAAAAAAAAAATGCATTCGGTAAAGGAGATATTTTTCTAGGTAACTCTGGAAGGATTTTTTTGGTTGATTTTTCAATTTTTCGTAGCACTTGCATACCGAAAATTCGATTTTTGCTAAAACCCGGCTAATCTAAATAAATTTAAAAGTAGCAAATATTAAAAAAAACAAAAGCTCCTAGGGATAAATGGAGAATTATGTGAAGAAGCACTGTTCAAAATTTTAAAGCGGTTTTTAGATTTTGAATTATGGTGTATACGGGCTTCAAAAATATCAAGTTTCAAAGAAGCGATCGGGGGGGGGGGGGGTTTCATACATCCGAAAGGGGCGTGTACACTTTCACAGAATATGAGGGATATCAAACGACAGGATCTTGATTAGTGCATTTGCGAAACTGATCTTATTCTTGATATTCATTGAAACATCGAGGAATAACGACTAAGTTTATTCTCTAGATACAAAATCTGGTACCATTATCAGTAAAAATATAATAGACAATTTTGAAGGAAATGCTAGTTGGAAGGTCAAAATTTTGTATTTCACGTGAATTTATCGCAATCCAAGACATGAATGATATCATCATATAAAATTAACTCATGATTTAGCGGAGTTGGACATATCAGGGAATATTTGGAATTTTTAGCTATGAATGAATGGAAATTTAATATAAAGATTAATATAATACAAAACCTTTATACTCGCAGCGTCCAGTCTCCGGTATTCCAACTCTTTTAAAATTTCTTTTTGTTAAGGAAAATCAGAAAATTTCATACAAGTCACATTGTATTTGTGACACTACCTTTCCGGATAATTTTTTGAGATTGCTCGACTATTTATTATACAATTTGCTTGATTCTTTTTTTTGTTCAAGATTTAACAAGATTTTATTTTTCAAATGGTCGCACTCCTCTGAAACTTTGGATGCGTTTATTTGGAAAACACGTCTTTCAAAACTTTTCACTTTTCCAAGGAGTAAATTGTCTTTCTGTGTGAATCTTTTTCGATTCACATGTTCGCCCAGGTCCAAGAGGGTACTGTCTGTTTCCACTTTTCGCAAAATTAACGCATATGCCAGCTTATTTGTTGATTTTATAATCAGCGCATTCGGCCGCGATCTCTTTTGCGACCTTCCTTTTGTCTTTATTTTAGTAAAAATAGAGTCATTGACGCGTGTCTACAGATGGTTTTATAGACTTTTCACCGGGTAAGTTTGCTAATTGCACCGGGTGTGTCTTCCTCTTCTTGCGCTTTGGTTTTTCGCTTTTGTTTCGGGAGTCTGAAGGAGATCCGCTGCTGAGTTGTCACCTCTAGTCTGACTTCCAATCGAGGGTATTGATTTTGAAGACGTTTGTGTTGATATCTCTACTGTTGTTGTCCTCTTGTTAGAGCAGTGAAGCTCGTTTCGGGCCCCGAAATACATGTATGTTATAAAACGTATTAAGCTTCTTATTTCACCGTACAAGTTGGGCCTACAAACTCCATCAGCTTTGCTTTGTAATCGTATCTATCTGTCTGTCTGTCACACGCACTTTTCTCAGAAACGGCTGTGCTGATTGAAACGAAATATAGTGGAAAGGTTGCAGCAGTGAACCCCCACACATGTGATGACTTGCATTCCGACATATTTCAGTCAAGCACACCACTGCCACCAGTGAGATTTGAATCGCGAGAAAAAACGTATATTTAAAAATTAAAATATGATTATTAACATTATAACCATTAATATTCTATACTTGATCCATAAACCTTCATATTCTTCAAAAAAGTCATGTAAAGTGAATTATTGCTCTTTGGCTTCAAATTTCGCTCTTTTTGCTCGCTCTATTCAAGCGTGTTTTGGACCGGTGAATACCCGCTTCTTTACGGTGATTTACATAAACCTGACATATGACCTTACCTGTTTAAGACTGCAATTTGCGAATGGCTCACAGTATCGGAAGATCAGTTTGCCCAAATATTCTACACTATATTTTGATACAATTGATGCCAAAAACCGGTTCTCAAATCCAACACACGGAATGGCACCCTTAAGGCACGTAACGTCAAAAGAAGAAAAGAAAGCGTCTGTCAATGAATGTTTATCTTAACGACTGCATTCTGTATTTTCTGTCCAAGCCAAGTACAACATGCCAATATTAAACTCTCTACTATCGTCTAGGACAAAATGAGCATCAAAAGAAATATGATTTCAGTCTGTTGATGTTGTGAGAGAAGGGCGTTTAGTTTCACCCCTAAAGAGAGTTGTATAATGCAGGGGATACTAATTAAATATGTGTAAATTCACAATATTCCCTCTCATGTTAAGGAAACCTCTCCTTGATTACATTGTATTGAAACCATATTTTTCCTTTGTACTGGAAGTCCCCGTTGGGGAGCACTGTGTCTTTGTGATGTCAATCTCAAAGTCACATCCTCTCTGAAATCCTCTCTCGTGAAAATGCCGTGGTGGCAGTTGTCAGTATCAATTCGATACCGGATTCACGTTACCTACCATCGGACTTACCAAAATATAAAAGCATATTGTAGCAGTAGGGTCAGAACTGTTTTTAAATTGCCACCATCGCTCAAGTTTGGGGAAGTGAGTATCCTGGGACCCTGGGTACTGCTATCGAGCAATGTATGGTTTTCGGAATTTTTTTGCAGGAAAAGGCAATGAAAATGAGAACGAAGGGTGGCGCTGCGTGATTTCCTGTACTTGAATACTGGAATAGCCTGTTACGAGTGTATTTATGTAAGACTGGTTTTAAGCAGTCGGAGAGTTGCGGAATTTATAAGAATTGAAGGCAAGTGGCCCGGGCGAGGCTAACCACTCCTGAATTTTGAATGCTCCTAGTTTCTGATATCGATGGATAAGTTTCAATTATTGTTCGTCAGTTATATTTTTGAACATTTGAGGGAAGTTTTGATAAATTTTCTTCTTCATCAATTTATGGTTACATAATAGGTTAACAATATCTACTTGGGTTTGTTACCACAGAGACCGCTAGCCCTACAATTATTGAGATGATTAGTATTGCACTAAATGGCAAAAAAGTAGTGAACAAAGATAGTATTCTACGAAAGTTCAGAAATTTGAAAAAAAAAGTGGTTCAAGAGCTTAGTATTGAAGAGATTTCTATTCAGCGCTGATTGCGAAATTTTAATTACAAATTCGCCTTTAAAAAATTGTAGAGGCGATATACCTTGAATAAGCAAATTGTGGCATTTTTAGCTGCATCTTCTTCACTTTGTCTGTCGACATGTCATGGAGAAATATCCCAAATATCTCAAATCCTTTATTTTTCGAGTAAATATAACACACACTGCAACAATTGCTTTGATTTCAAATCTCGAAATGAATACGGAATACGGAATGAAAGACCTAAATCTAGACCAACAGGTGCCAATTAGACTAGGTGGCATTGATTCGATAGTCCCAGCTGGGAGTTCTCTAAATTGGTAGCATTAGTCAGGTGTTCCGAATTATTCCAGTCAGTAATTTTTTCAAGTTAATTGAATGAATTTAGTCTGGAATTTTCTTTCAATCTTGCACAGAACCCGTTGAGAGTGCGTGGAGGCAATATAAATTTATCGGCACTTATTGCAAAATTATGGAGATCCAATTTCCGGACAGAGAAACAAAAATAAGTAATTAATAGCAGACGCAATTTCCGATGATAAGTTGCATAAGGAAATTGAGCTAGGCCATGAAATCGGTAAACGACTACACTAACTAGGAAAGAAAATTAATGAGTCGAAATCACGGTTGTAGGTTTAAATTTAGCGATTATAGGAGAATGTCTTATGAAATATGAAATGAATAATACGTTGTGGGGGAGGGGAGAAGATAGTGGATCAGAAGCACTTTTAATATTATTATTGAAGATCGAATACAGTGAGATGATGGTCCGGAGCTATCTATCGCCGATAAGAAGCGTCGTACTCCCTCGAAGCCTTGAAAAGCTCCTTATTTCGAAGGTAACTGTAGCTTTGATGTGTTGTATCGATTTTTCTTGCAGTCAATCTTAAATTCCTAAAGACAATTAACTTACAACGGTGTCTATAGAAAATTTTGCGGTCTTCTCTCCTGTATTGGGAAAGTCGAGGTCGGTCGACTGGCGAAACATTCCATTCAGTTGTATTGTTGGATGTCCCAATGTTCCTGTTCTTCATAGTTGCAAAAATAGGAAATAAGACGAGGTTTTGTCGCTTGAATAATTTCGCAACGATTATGTATTCGTCCAGAAAAACCAATAATTTTGAATGTTTCCAGATTGGGCGTCATGTTTTTAAATTTTATATTTACCGTAATTTCGTCCTTTACGATCACATATGGTACATATATTTAGATGTAACCTTATATTTTAACCAGAAAAACTAGTTGATACGAGGTCACACAGAATATCCGGTCCATTTGGTCCATTTGTGTGTACGTGTAATTGATTGCAAACGCCGACGAAAGATAGTTCCTATTATCGTTTGCTAACCAGGTTTAGGTGAACACATTCCTCTGGTTCTCGTATTTAACTCTGGGATTCAATTGGTTAAAACCTTTATTTTTAAAATAAATCAATGTAGATAAGTTTTCACATAGTGGAAACAGCCGTACGTTTTTCTCGTCAGAATTTAGAGGAATTCGACAAGATCGCTGAACGCCAGCCTATCGATCTTTCTGGTTTCGAATTCGGCGGATAACACTTATTTGGGAAAGTATTTTCGATTGACTTCATTTAAAATGAAATGTTAAGAAATAACCAAATGGAACTGAATTTTTTAATTTTTAACGCTAGCGCCCGTTTGTAAGCGGGGATCCACTGCATCCCTCCCCTCGGAGTACATAAAATATTTAATGATACTGGAAAGTTTTGTTTTGGTATTGTTAACAAATTTAGAGTAGAATAAACTCGGTTGGGGGTTGCCTAAGTGACACACGATATTTTAAGATTTTTTAAGGTTTTGTGTGAAGCAAAATTGAATCGATTGATTCAATGTCCGTCTGTCCCTCTGTTTGTCTGCCTGTCTGTCACACTCGATTTATTCGGAAATGGTTGCGGCTGTTGTCACGAAATTTGATGAGAACGTGTGGTCTGTGAATCCCTTTACATAGTGGTGGTGCCATTTTCTGTTGCAATTAAGGAGGGGCTTCCCGTACATGTGGAAGGGGGATGTGATTTTTTTCCCAGAATGTAGTCATGTGGGATATCAAATGAAAGGGCTTGAATAGTACGTTTCGAAAATGGTCTTATTTCTGATATTGGGTGAAACCAAAACTACGGATGTGTAGAATATTATGTAAGGTTCAAGCTGATCGTTTGAACGGAATTTTAGTCTAGCTTCCCACTAGTTGAGAAAATGTGGTTTTAAAAAAAATGCTTTTAAAGTTTTCGTTTTGTATACGTCACGTCACGTCAACATGGCCGTGCTGTGTAAATATTTTGAATTTAGGTCTGAAATTTCTGCAGTATACTTCCAACATATTCTGCTTTGGGCCTTGACTGACGTTCGAGATCTGACTGTTTTCAGAAAGTTTCGGATGCTACCTATAATTTCAAATACATATTTAAACTATTTGTTGAGTTCGATTTTGTTCCAAAATACATCTGGCCTACGATTAATTCAAGATAGAAGAACGTTTATTATTCCCTTCCTTCAAGCTAAGTGGTCTGACAGCACCCGAAGCGTAACTCGCACGTTCATCAGTTCTGTTTTCTATCATTTTTTGAATAAGCAAATCCGCATTGTTTAGTTGTATACAGTAGAAAAAGATTTACGGAGTGTGCTTTATAAAATAATTTTATAGTCTCGGGGATGTTTTTATTCTGGCGTGAAACTGACACCATCGTATTTCATGGAATGTATATTTCTAGAGCTCGGGGAAAATGGTAAATAACTGTAATTTGTTGAAGGGATAGGGATTTAAAGTCGATAATGAATCAATTTGAGAAAGACATTTGATGGATACTGATAAAATATTTGTTGGAGAAAAATCAAAATCCTATTCGATGTTGCTGAAAATGAGTGTCTATTCGATAAAAGAAATCATTCGATCAATTAGTGTTAAGTGTTTTACAAGTTTAATGAAGGAGAACGGGCTGAAAGTATCCAGAACAGAAAGCCACCGTCCAGTCTATTGGAAGAAGTTGCATTCCAGCTCTGCAATAGCAGATGTATCCACTGTGGCAAATTTTTGCACGAGTAATTGTTGCGCTATCATTGGTTGTGTGAAATAGAAAATATAATGTTAATCGGATTAAATGTAATTCTAATCATTGAAAATAATAAAATACAATAAATTTGATAGAAAAGTAAAGGAAGAATTTATAGTAATAATTCAATCCATTGATAATAAATATTGTAATTAATATTTTGTACGTGTTTACGTTGTATAAAAAATGAGAAAGTAAACTGCTGTTGTATTAAATGAGACATATATATATATACATATAGTTTTTACCGATTTTATACGTGATATACGTGAAGTAAAAAATATAATATCCGTTGAATGTACTCTTTTATACGTAAACGTTTCATAAAATTTTAAAAATCTAAGCCATCGCCGTCGTTTGTTTAATATTTGTACTTATATCGTTAGTCGAAAAAAATTTTTTAACGGAAAATTTTTATACGAAGAAGCAAAAGAAAAGACACATTAAATACCCAACAAATATTGATGTTATTGAAAATAACTGTTGTAATTCGTTTTATGTTACCGTTGGTAAATTCCTCGTAAATTATCGTTTTTACAATGGATTATCAGTGCATCGTCGTTTATACCATCGTTCATATTAGTCCGTGTAATTCGCAACTAGGACATGAGATTTTTGCGACCCCGGCAAAGCAACAGCGTGGCTGCCTGGATTGGTTAAAATGGCATATAAAAAGGTTTGATCCTTTGACTTGCAATTTTCTAGTTTATCATTGAATGCAAACTTTGAATACTTAATTTTATCATAGATTTTTTTTTTCGTTTGGAAAGTTTCGAATGAGTGTATTAGCTTCATTTAAGCTTTTGTGCATCTGAAAAGATCCTCATTGCAGCAAATAAACTTGAAGTGGGAAACTGATAATATAAAGGGTTAATGGCTGAAGGTTTCAAGAATCAGTTGCTTCGGATTATCTCTTAGAAGAGGAATCATTGGTTTCTGAAAACGCTATTTGTATAAATAAACGTTTTACCAAAGGTAGGACAACATTTTTTATCTACACGGTGGCACAAAAGTAGACTTTTGGTTTTTTGTATAAAACTATGATTTTATTATATAAGAATAATAAGATGTTCCCTATCCGTTTTTATGCATGCCAAGAGTTTAAAAATTTCACTTCGGCACATTCATGATTGATAGAATTAAAATGATTATGATCATTTCTTTCACGGATCCATTCTCAGAAACTACCCAATTGAAAAATCTGGAAAAAAAATCAAGGGACTGCCACTATATGATGGTGTCTTGGCTCCGAAATGCTCTCCATGCTGATATCTACTCAAATAAAGTTAATAATAGTATTTTTCTATAATTTTTAGTAATTTATTGCAAAATCCTCCTTGAGTTCATCCTAGAATCACATTATAGGCCACAGCATAGACCATGATGCTACTAAGTTTGGGGGAAATTGCACCATTACTAATAAAGTTATAGTAGGTCAAAAGTTGTCGCTTCTGTGCAGATTCAAGACTTTGAATGTCAATATCACGCGAAAGTGGATATTTTCACATATATTACGGTTTTCCGACTTGTTTTTTGAGGTTTTGTGTGAAACAAAACCTTATTAAAATCGATTTAATGTTTATCTGTCCGTCTGTCTGTCTGTCACACTTGATTTACTCGGTAATGGACTAAACCCATTGTCGCAAATGGCGTCACTGCATGTAAAAGGACATCAGACTATATGTTCTCAATAAATTTCGCAACAATCGGTCCAGCCGTTTCTGAGTAAATCGGGGGTGATAGACGAGGCATAGAGACATTGTAACCGATTCTAATATGGTTTTGTGTTTACATAAATCTTTAAAACGGGTTTATCTAATAGTAACAAAGGGTAAAAGAGCTGAGGAGAAGCAACTTCCTTATATATGGGACTTTAATATTTCACTCGAATAGGCCGGATTTTCATGGAGCTTGGCATGTGTATGCGATATATTGTGCAAAATTTGGTACTCCCTAGGGTGAACTCAAGGGGGGTTTTCCAGTCAATTTCTAAAAATTGCTAATATACTATTAGTAAGTTTATTTGAGCGGATATCGGAATGGGATTTTTGGATTGGATAGTTTTCGAAAACGAGTCCTGTCTCACTTTAAGTAGTGCACATTTTCACACCTCACTCGCGACACTTTACAATTCACAGTCGAAAAGTACTCATCGAGACCTTTCATTTGGCGCTTCACATAACTATATTCGGTGAAAAAAAAATTACATTCCCCTTCGCATATATGAGGAGACCGCCTTTAACCTCCACGTAATCACTGAATGCGTGGGATTTCATAGTGGTCATATGTCCACCAAATTTCGTTCGAATGGCTTCAGCCGTTTTGGAGAAAAGTGCGTGTGTTGTTTTGCACAAAACCTTTATAAAACGACTATTTGAATCATTCTTATTGTTAAATTATGTATTATCCATGTGAAGGAGGAGGAGTTCCCTAGGATCTGTTATACCTACTTTGAGGGTTGTATTATAAAAACAGATTTAGATAGGGCTAATGAGGCAGCGATTACCGGCTTATGACGAGTTGATACGATTTAGCATATCATATATTTACAACGACTTTACGTGTGTAGAATGTAGCTTTGCGAAAAGCAATGAATGTATTATTTAATTAATCAAAAAACTACTAAACACACCGCCAATTTTTCTGTTTCAATGTTAGATTTGAAAATTATATACGGTGGTATACAAAGTACCGACGAGGGTTAAACCATTTTTCATAGTTTTAAGATAATCGGTCGGGGCGGTTTTTCCAACTCAAACTCCCAGGATTGCCCCCTTCGGCTTTGCGGGATGGAAATTTCAGGGAAATTGCCTGCAAGTTGGGATCATGAGTCAAAAACTAGTTTATTTTTAATTAAGAACTAAATTTGTGGTTTAGTTGCAATTCTGCAGTTCTCGCAGTCTTACCATTTGTTTGTTACATTGTTTAATTACAAACCTGCAATCTTCATTCTCTACTAATGTCTATTACCAAAGAGAACTTTTCCTCTTCACATTCAAATGGATGGAAAGTTGAGCATCAAAAGTACTTTTGTAAGAAATGCGAATATCCGATACAGTACTAAAATAACCTTCAAATTTGCACATTTTTCGTTGAAATCATGATAGTATATATTCTATGTATGTACACATAAATAGCCGAGTCAAAATATTTCCCGCATAAATTCGCATTTCAGAGACATGTATAATATTTACCAATTTAGACTTTAATTCGCCATGTCCATTCTGTGCCGAATTCCGGCATGGCAAAGCTTTGCCTACATGCAACCAATATTGCCAATAGAAGAAAAAAATGTGGCAAAAAGGTGTTTTTCTAGACTAAAAGGAAAATGATAAGATTGGCTAAAGAAAATAGGGGAAAGCCTACGAAGCAAATTGTAAAAGTTTTGACGAGTGGAGGATTGGGTGTTGTCATTCAAAGTCATATATTTGCTGGAAAAAAATTAAAAATTAAAAAAAATTGATTCCACACATGCTCGAATAAATGCTGATTAGCGTTTAACCTGCATAATGCATGTACGAAAAAAGATTGGGGTAAGGTTAGCACTCAAAATAACTTCTCTTCTAAAATTTGGAGAGGTATCTTCCAAGCATTTCATTTTATAAATATTTTCTTACTTTTTTTCGTCAATTTTAGTGACGAATGCTAGCTGGAAACTGGAATACGAAAAATTTGTTTGGAGATGACTCCACCCAAAAATAACTTAAATACCTTAATGATGTCGAGCTGGGTTTCTGTTAAAGGCCCTAAGCTTCTCTTTTTTGTTAACCAAACGATGAACGCGACCAATACCTAAAAGCTGTGAAAGGTGTTTTGCTGCCATATATGAACACACTAACAACGTATCCACCATCGTCCGATATATTTATGCATGATCGTGCATCATGCCATACGTCGAAAAAAAGCTAAGCTTTTTCCATATCCTGGAAATTTCCGATATAAAACCCAATTAACAACTGTGGGTCATATTTGAAGCATAAAGTATATGAACGCCAAAGTAGCGAAAGCTTATTACATCTATACGACTGGTACTCACGTTAAATCTCCAGGATCTTCAGGGCTTTTCGGTTTGCATGGGGGCGTGAAATTACCATATTTTACAATATTCATCGCTTCAAACAATGTCATTTGAAAGAATGCATTGTATTTCCAAAATGTTGTAAAATTGTTTGAGCTCTGAGCAGTTCAAGCAATATGAGTTGAAAACTGGCTCTGGCGGCTCAATCAGTGGTGGCGAATTGACATTAGCTATGAAACATCACATATATTAGGTATTTCTTACTGAAACTTCAAAGCACGACAATGTAAGCACAATATAGACCAATGAGGGCATTTCGGGCGTTGGTTGTCAAATTGTGCATCTCTGATGTCTCTGTGATTCGGTCATGTTTTCGGTGGCGTATATTATTCTTCTCATGTTTCAGCAGCTCTTGATTTAGAGGCTCCGAACCGTTCTGTTTCCAGTCGCAGGTCCCGTTCGTCTGATGTTCCAACAGCCCTACTGGCAAGCAGTTTACGTGCATGTCTGGTTTAGCCTCCAATGTTCGGATTTTGATGACATTTTCGATAATTCTTAGAACTTAATGTCTCATCAATGACAGTCATTATTTGACGTCTGGTTGCAAGTTGTGTAAGTTGATCGATTGCTGCGCCATCTAGGAGCAAGCTAAATAACACCAAAATATTTTCCATTAAAAAGCACATATGTGTACCGATTTTCATAGTGTCCGTGCGAACGATTTATATAATAGAAGAAAAAGATATTCTATTTCAAATGATATTTAAGAAAAGAACTTTTATTATATTCTTCAATTAATCGTGCTGAATCACTCAAAAATAATACTTAATTATTAAATTTTCCAGTTATTCTAATTTTTTGGCAGCATACTGAACATCTTCGAAGTATGTTATTCTAGCCACAAAAGGATATTTGGTTTGCATTTATTTTTTTAATGAGTGTTTTCCTGGTTCAAATCGTTCATCTAACAGATAACTTAAAGAATGAAAGCGCATATGATGGAAATTATGTATATATAATGCTAAGAATTGTGGTGTAAGCTGCAAGCAAAAATGTCTTAACTGAAGCATGTTTTTCAATTTTTCGAACATTGTAAATCGAATTGTCCTACGAATAAGTCGGGGTAAACCTGTACATAAAAAGTGATCTCATAAATAAATGCGTAGTTATACTGATTTCCGACGGCTTAACGAAGTATGTGGGAAGGAATATATAATTTTATTCATAATGCCTACTCTAGCATTCTGGTTTATTTAAGATCAAACTCTCCAAACTCAAATTGGATTGCAATCAAAATCTTTGACAACATATTATTCCGCCTGAGGTTATTGCGCTCTTATCTTTCTTCCAAAGAGTATCTATTATGTTGCGGGGTAATTTTTAGACATATGCACAAATTTGCTTGTAAAAATTGACTACCCTCTCATCTCCATATGAAGTTTATATTTCGACCTCATTTCTTTCAAGAGAAAGTTCTGAATCAATTCCTACTTGTCTTCGACTACATGTTCCCACATCACCTGTCCATATGAAGCACTAGCATATGCATTGAGAATGTCATCCATCTTTTGCTGAAGCAAACGAAACGACTCAAAAATTGAATTTCTTCCAAAAATTTTGCAAGTGACATTCAATTTGAATTTCAAATACCATCATATCCTCACCTCGAGGAGGATTTCTATGAAATCTAATTTCACTCATTAGTAATTGAATTGCGATCTAAAATTCAACTGTGGTTTCATTTGGAAACGAGAGACAAGGGAGGGTATTTTGTGTAGATGTCTTATGATTTATTTGTGTGAAATATGGAGGATGAATCTGTGGCGGAATGAGTCATTTGGGGGTTGATGATTCATGGATTCATGGACGTAAACAGTGGGCAAAGAGCGCAATAACAAATTATTGGACTATAATTCCGTTTCGTAGAAATCAGTTTATTTCTAGATTAAGCGCTGAGTGCGTATTTTTCATTTGAGGTATCAAATAGAATGATGTCAAATATAATAAGTATTATCTATCAATTTATTCTGTGACTACTAATGTCTGTACGTTGATGTACGCATCAACAACCAAAATCAGCACCCTTCTCGTGGTATCTTATGTTGTGATAGGATACCAATGGAAATTCAAAAATATATCCTCTTAAGATAATTTAGGGTGATTGCAATTAGCGTTGTTGCATGTACTGTGAAACCACATTTATTAAGAATTCGAAAAGGGCAGTCCAAGGAATTGAATAACATGAAATAGACAGTGGTTGACAGATTGTAAATTCCTGGTGAGATGAACCAATCTGTAAAGCTTTTATCTGTTGAATGCCCTTTTGGATTTCTCATTATATATGATTGACTTATTTAAATTAAATTCGGGCCAACTGGTCCAAAAGTGGAATGATCGCATTAAGCAGTGCGGTCTCCGATCTGAATAAAACAGTTTTTGACGATCGACCCCAAGGGGTACTATCACTGTCAGCTGTCGCTGTCAAACCCAACACCTCACATCAATGCTATCAACTAACCGCGAAGTGGCGCTCTGCAACTTGTGTTCCTTTTGGTCAATGATGATTTGCATCAAGGAATAATTTATTTAATTGTTCTAAGCACATTGAGTTAATTCAATTCGCTTGGCATTAGAATAATCAATATCGACATAATGTTCAATTAATGGTACAAATCTTTTACCAAATCTTTGTTTCAAAACTTAGCTATTAACAATTTTTACGCCTGAGTGATTATTTCACACTAAACGTCGATTTTCTTTAGCCGTTCGTGACCAAAATTGAGTTTAGTTTTTGTTCGGGCACGTTTTTAAACTACTTTGCCCGTTGTGCATATTGAGTTTCGTGGCTTAGGCTAATTTACGAATAGAAAGACATCGAAAAATGATACAGTTTTTAAGATTGTACAATTGTTTTTTTGAAAGAGTTTGAACTTGTTGAATGATATTGGTTATACTATTTCATCGCCAGGCAAGCAAACATTCAAGTAAACAAGAAAATGTGATATTCTCCTTGTATTCTAGTTGTTTCTCTTTCCAATTACAATAAGATGATTTGAAGTAAAAGTGATTACATTCAACTACTTTCTCCTAATTTCTAATGAATATTTTCTTCTCTTTCAGGTGAGTTGCCAATGTTTGTAATGAACACTTCAATTCAAGAATACTGTAAGTTATGTGGAGCCATATATGTACATATATTCAAAGTATATATAAAATATATTCAAACTAGAAAATACACACCTGCAGAAAATCTATAGAGAATTGAAATGCAAAGTTTGGAATTTATTGTCTAAACATTTTGCCATTCACAAATGCTAGATAAATACATAATTTTCCAACGTAAGTTATTATTTCGGCAGATGTTTAACCTAAAAGCAATCGTAAATTATAATTTACTTGAAATTGTATATTATCTAGTTGATCAATGTTTTTTTCCTTAATCGAATTGATTTCTTAGCAAACATGAAGAAAATCAAAGGAGGGGAAAGGAAAAGTTCCCTGATTTTACTCAGAAAATTTAAAATACAAGATTGGTTATCACCGACTGCAATTTATTTAAGTTAACTCTTGATCCAATCTTAGAAACATTTTTAAGTTTTTGTGTTTGTCGGTTACTCAGAAACGGCTGAACTGACTGTCATGAAATTTGGTGAGAAAGTGTCGCCTATGAATCCATTTACGTGCACGATTTTGTGTTAATTTGAGAGAGGCACTCCACACATCTGAAATGGGAGTGTAATGTTTTGTTTTTTTTTTATCAGAAAGGTGCGTTCAATTCATTTTCGACCCTAGATAGGAGAAATTATCAACGATCTCAAAGTTGTATTCTCCTATCTTTATTCTTCTCGTTTGACCAGTGCGGTTTGATGTTGTTGCTTGACTGGTTTTTGGTGCTGACGTTGCCACCATATACTTTGTCTTGCCTTCATTGATGTGCAGCCCAAGATCTCATGCCGCCTGCTCGATCTGGATGAAGACAGTTTGTAGGTCTCGGGTCGTTGTTCCCATGATGTCGATGTCATCAGGATCGGCCAGTAGTTGGGTGGACTTTAAGAGGATCGTACCTCTTGCATTTACCTCAGCATCACGGATCACTTTCTCGAGGGACATGATAGGGCATGATAGGGCATCCCCTTGTCATAGACCGTTGGTGATGTCGAGTGGTTTTAACAGTGATCCTGCTGTTTTTATCTGGGCTCGCACATTGGTCAGGGTCAACCTAGTCAGTCTTATCAATTTCGTCGGGGGGATACCGAATTCTCTCATGGCCGTGTACAGTTTTACCCTGGCTATGATATCATAGGCGGCTTTAAAGTCGATGAAGAGATTGTGCAACCGATGTCTATATTCCAACAGTTTTTCCATCGCTTGCCGCAGAGAGAAAATCTGATCTGTTGCTGATTTGCCTGGAGTGAAGCCTCTTTGCTATGGGCCAATGATGTTCTGGGTATATGGGGCTATCCGGCCTAGCAAGATAGCGGAGAATATCTTATAGATGGTACTCAGCAATGTGATACCTCTATAATTGCTGCATTGTGTGATATCTCCCTTTTTATGTATGAGACAGATAATGCCTCTTTGCCAGTCGTCAGGCATTGATTCGCTGTCCCACAACTTGAGCACAAGTTGATGAACCACTTGGTGTAATTGGTCGCCTCCATATTTAACTAATTCGGCTGTAATTCCGTCGGTTCTTGGCCAATTTTTAAGCCGATGAATTGCACGGACTGTTTCTTCTATACTTGGTGTTGGCAATATTGTGCAGTTGGCCGGACCTCCAAATCGCCGATGTTCTGGTTGTTTAGTAGTCAGTCAAAGTACTCAACTCATCGCTCCAATATGCCCATTCTGTCGGAAATGAGATTTCCCTCTTTGTCTCGGCAGAATGAACATCGGGGTGTGTATGGCTCCATCCTGCTGACTTGTTGGTGAAACTTGCGCGCTTCGTGCGGTTCCTCCCTGTACTTTTCCAATTCACAGCCCTGTTGGTTCTCCCAGGCTTCCTTTTTCCGTCTGTGAAATCGCTTCTAGGCTCGACGGAGTTCGTGATAAGTCTCGGCGCGTGCCCGCATCCTTTAAGAATGCAGCATTACTCGGTATGCAGCATTCTTCCTTTCCGTTGCTAACTTACATTCATCGTTAAACTAGCCGTTCCGGCTCTTTTTCCGGCTGGGGCCAAGTATGTTTGTGGCCGTATTTATGATAACGCTCTTCAGGTGATTGTGAAGATTATTTGTTGATACTTCATCTCCAGTATCTCTGTTGGCTGCAGTTTCATTTCTCCCTTATAGGTGTTGCGGAGGGCTGTGTTGTGGAATGCTTCAGTGTTAACTCTTACCTGATTGTCAGAGGGGATTCTGGGTGGTGCTGTTGTTCGTGCTCGGAGCACCCTGCCAACGAGATAGGGATCCGAGTCTATATTGGTCCCCCTATATGTTCTGACATTCATCAAGGCGTTCGATCAACACGTGGTCAATTTGGCTGAAAGTATGTTTGTGGAGCGCTTTCCAACAGCCATCTCGTGTGATACTGCTAATTGAATAATCCGCAGCCCGTTATCATTTGTATTTGGATGTAAGCTATGGGGGCCAACTTATTGCCTGAATAAGGGCTCCTTCTCTACTTGGCTGTTAAAATCCGCAAGTATGATTTTGATATCATATCTGAGACAGGCTTAGAGGGTTCGTTCTACTGCCTCGTAGAAGATATCCTTCTCCGACTCTGCAGTCTCCTCTGTAGGGACGTGAACGTTAATGAGGCTTATATTTCTAAATTTGCCTCGCAAGCGCAGAGTACATAGCCGTTCGCTTATGTTTTTAAAGCCGATAACAGCAGATTTCATTTTTTGGCGGACTAAGAAACCTCCGAGCACATGATTTACTGGATGGCCACTATAATATATGGTGTAGTGACTCTTCTCCAGGAAACCGGTCCCTGTCCAACGCGTCTCCTGCAACGCTGTTACAACAGCCCGATATTGGGACAGGGTGTCGGCTAGCTGCTTGGCAGCTCCATCTCTGTACAGGGAGCGCACGTTCCATGAGGAAATGCGCAAATTGTTATTTCTTTGTCGTTGCCGGGTTCGCCGTTGTATTATCCGTCCAGTCCGAGGCTCGAAACATGGGTTTTCCAATACCAATCAATAAATGCTTTTATTAAAGTTGTCTTTATTACTTATTACATATTTATTTTGTGTACTCTAAAACCGACAACATGACTTCGCATAAGTTTTCCGGATAATTCAGTGATATTTGAATTGTACTGTGATCAGAAGTTCTCGTTTTAAAATGTGTATAAATCTTCATGGTGAAATCATTTATTACCACATATTCTGCGTTCAAGGGAAATTGTTTGCAAGTTCTTTGTAAGCACTCTACTTCGCAAAGAGGAGGAACATTTCAAACAATTGGTGAAGTCTGGAATGAGAGTAGTCAACAAATTGTCTGAAAGTTTCAATTTCTCTCTATTATCGAATTTCTTTCGTAAGGCGTCACTCATTCATTCGCCCTTTTTGCTAACCTAGCAAAGATAAAATAATATCCAATAAAAGGACACCCCTTCCGTCTATGTCCTCATAATTCGGTAGAAATGTTTTTCTAGAGCACTTTCCGGTATGTAAAAGAAAAACTAGTATTGCATTTCGAAATTACAAGAACACTATCAACAGCCACTTCTGAATGTAAATGGAAGCTAATAGCTACAGAGTCGTAAATCAAATTGCAAAGCCATTTGCAAGTACAACGACAGATAAGAAAATATCCGCACAGCGCACTGTCAGCATCCAGAATGGAACTTTGAGTCTAGACAGGAAATTGATTTCGAGTAGTAACTGGGTTAAATAAAGTTCGCACTATTGCAGTCGAGTTTGTATTTTGTGGGGTGGAAATTTTCCAACCAATTTGTGAAAATATTTGTTGTTGAGTTTGTTTTTCTCACAGAATGCTTACATTATCTATACTGGTATCGTGGGGCGATTATGCGATGGCAGACACTTCCCAACGGGTTGTTGAGGACAATGGTGTAGATTTATCTATTTTGTTTTTTTGTCTACTGGTACCATGTCCCCTTGGATCAATAACTGGCAGCATGGTTGCTGAGTATGAAAGCTACCAATAACGTGCCTGATATGATAAGTTGTTTCCAATGAGTGCTTAGATTTGGTGGCTTCGAAATTTGGTAAAGGTGGAAATTCATCTCATCCCTGGAGGGGGGAGAGCGGTGGTGCCCCCTCTTCAAATCCGATGGAAGCTCGTGGCAGTCATTCCCCTTAACATTTTGTGTAAAAGAAAATCTTATTAAAATTCAATTCAATTCAAGGCTGTCAATCTGTCTGTCTCTTCGTCATACGCGATTTAGTCGGAAACGGCTGAAATATTGTCACGAAAATTGCTGAGAATATGTGGTGAATCCTGGCCTCACGCGGCATCAAATGAAGGGGTTTAATTAATACTTTTTCAAGCTGGTTTTGATATTGGGTCGAACCTAGGGCAGTGAGGGCTCAAATTTGAGCCCCAAAAAATTTAACAGGTCTCGTTTTGGGAACCTATCATATTTAACCGAAAGGTCCGAAAAAATCACAATGATGCATCTATATTAAATCTAGCTCCCAAAATACATCTCATTCCGATATCTGCGTAAAGTTAATAATAGCATATTACGATATTTTAAAAAATTGGTTCGGGAAAGTCTCTTAAGTGCATCCTAAAAGCGCAAAATTTGGCACCAGTATAAGTGATAAGTGATGTTATTCTGTAAATTTCGAAGTAAATTCGACTATTATCAAAGGCATGGATGGTCTATGTTTGCTATTTCATGTGAATTTATAACATTTTATTATGATATAAAGTGAATTCATATGAACGGCGGGTCACAAAAGAACTTCTTGGTTTCCTTTTTAAGCTCTTGATTATTTGTATATCAGTATCAATTACTCGAGACTGAATGAAGTTTATTAAGTGCAGCTCCCTAGGTGAATAAGGACTTCTTTGGCGCTAGAAGATCAATTGGAAACTCTGAATAGCAAACTTTTCGAGTGCTTTGGAGGGGCTTGTCCGGTTCGGAATCGAAATTTGCAAAGCTCAGAAAATCAACCAGATGACTTCTGAATCGTGCTTGCAAAAGCAATAAAAATGAAGACCATAGGCTCGTAAAACATTTGAAGCGAGACGCCTTTAGAGCATACTGTTGGAAACTAGAAGGAGAAAGGGAGAATTCCAGGCTGAGCAGAATCCTTAAAAAGGATGAGACGGCCAAGTTGGTTTCTCTTAGAAAGCCGGATAAAACTATCAAGAACTCTAGAGTTGAGTTATTCAAATTCAGAGAATTTCAGACAGATCAGCTTAATATCATTTTTGCTGAAATGTCTGCAGAGACCGGTCGCACTCGAAAATCAACACGCTTACCAGTGTGGAAAGTCCTGTGAGTCTGCCCTACACTCTTTGTGTTCGTGGATATTGAAGGGGCGTTTGATTGTGTGCCATTCCAAAAATTTTGTGATGCGGCCCAGCCGCATGGTGTTGATGAAACTTTAATTGAGTGGTTCTATGCTATGCTAACACAGAGACTGCTGTCTGCTGAAGTGGGTGTTGATTGCTCTCCAACAACGGGGGCGACAAAAGGCTTCTCTCAAGGAGGTGTGCTATCACCTTATGTGGGGTATGTTGAACGACTCACTACTATGCGAATTGCCAAATTTGCAAATACAGCGTTTGGGCTGTGTAGCCAGAGTTTTGCCTCGACACTTGCCAATGCACAGACCATGGAAGAGTTATTGGGAGAACTGAGGGTTCTGGAGAAGAAGTTTTCTTATCGAAAAAACAAATTGGAAGCGTCTACCTATCGAATAAAAACTAGAAGTCGGCTTTTTATTTGGGACAATATACAACGATCTTTCAGGTTGAAGTGTATGCGATCATAAGGGCGGCAACCTGAATGATTGACGAGCGCAGATGCACTGCATCCTGTCGCGATTACTTCAAAAATCGTCGAGGAATAGAGAAACAAAGTGGTTTTTTTTCTAGATTCAATACAATGAAATCTCGGATGCTTTAGCAAAAGAGGGTTCAATTTCCCTCATGCTCCGACCGGAGCCATCAGAAACTGGGTACAAGGTTAATGGGAGATGGGAAGGCCTTAAGAGGGCCAGCCCGTGTGTCGGATTCGAGGAATCGATTTTTTTTGGGATCAATTGCATCTAGATATAGTGTAGAATATATGGGCAAAGTGATTTTTTGATATTCGGAGTCGTTTGGAAATTATAGTGTCAGACAAGTAAAATGTTACATGCCAGGTTTATGTCGATCGTCGTAATTCGGTCAGAATGACGTTCGAATGACCTCGTTAAAATCATAAAAATTGAAGCCAAGGCTTTATTCGTGTTTCTTCAAAAACCCTAAGGTTAATGGTGCCACCATAGCCCAAAATCTACCCAACGAAATTCTTTGAAATTTTTAGTGCTTATTGAAAAAATATTTCTACGGTCCCCAAACTATGATAATTGAGATTTATTCAGTAGTTTTTTTTTTCATTCATTAATCAAGCCTTGAAAAGACACCAAAATTAACAAGAAAGAAAAAAACAAACGTTTATAAAGGCACCAAAAAATTTCACTTTCAACATTTTTTAATAATCCTAGTTTGCGGACTGTGGTTAAGTCCGCATGTTAAAATACCGTTTACATTTTTCCTTTAAGATGATCACAATGCCCTCTAGCGTGGCAGCAGAAAACACCTTTTTTTGGGGATGAGTGTATAAGTTGTTCTGTTTTGAACTATGCTATCGGGCTGAATACTACCTTTATCCAGCTCTTCATAAAAAAATTCTAAAATAGCGAAAAAAAGGCCTTCATACGGGATGACCTTCTTAGTGCTGCTAAGCACACCAAACTTTTCCTATCAGAACCAAACAAACATACTGTAAAGTTTATCCTGATGAAAAGCAGGAGAACTTGCCGAAGTATTGTGAGCATTCTGACTGGCCACTAGTTGGACATATATTGAGAATATGAATTCAAGATGGTGCGTGTCCATTCTGTAATGAGGAAGCGTGGTAATCAATTTACATACATATGTATAAGTATATGCACGTATGCTTTTGTGCATGGAGTAAAGAGGAAATGTTGAGATGCTTTTGTTCAGTTGCGGACATATATGTATGCATCAGTGTTCTGTATAGGCAATGTTTATTTAGTATGAGCGCAATATTTGTCTTTAATATGTAGATATGAATTATTATCTATGTACGAATTGAAAAACGTCGAAAGAAAGTTCCTAACATAAGATGAACACAAAACCTTTATACCTGAAATGCCCAGCTTCCGACTTGTTTGAAATCATATCATGTTTTCCTTTAATATCATGAGGGAGAGAATGGGGAGGATATGCAGCAGAAAGAGGGACGGCTTCTCTTTGTAATACCTTTGAAAAAGTTCGGCGGTATTGGAGCCCCAAAAAGCCGTTGTGCCTGAAATTGGAATCATTTTCATATAAAAACGGATGGGATTTTTAACTGAAAAGCGAAACAGGATTTCCTCTCTTTCAAAATACCTTGAAAAATCGCGGTGGTTTCCCTTGGATTAAAAAAAACTCATTGCTATCATTATATCGCTCCAAAAAGGGGCCATTTTCGTGTCATTAGTAAGTTTACCTATTCAAAACTAAATCCTCCCGTTTTGCAATCAAAATAGCCTGAATTCAAGGCGACGTGATTTTTAAGGCCCCGCCGCAATGCTTTAACAGGATTAGAATAGCGAGATTTTCTCCTTTCTTCGGCGTATCTCCTCTCAGTATCGTTTCCTCAAGAAGTAGGGTAGAGAATTCTTCTTTACCATGATTATATAAAAAATCAATTGAGAAATCGGAAGCAGGACGCTTCAGGTATGAAAGGTGTTGTGTATTTCTTTTATAAAGCCATTTGAGTGTGCATTAGAACCTAGCACGTAATATATCCATGTATTATGTGAGAATATTCACTTTCGCGTGATAATGACATTCAAAGTCTTAAATCTGCACAGAAACGGCAACTTTGACCTGTTATAACTTTGTTAGTAATAGTACGATTTCCATCAAACTTGTCACGATCATGACCTACACTATAGCTTACATTGCTGCGGTCTGCATTTCATGATTCTAGGATGAATTTAAGTCAGTAACATACTATTATTAACTTTATTTGAATGGATATTGGTATCTCTTAAATTCGACCTAGAAGGATGTAATTCACTGTATGCGTGAGCGTCCACCAAATTTGGTGTGCATCGCTATAGCCGTCTCCGGGAAAAATGCGTGTGACGGACAGACAGACAGTAAACCGATTCTAATAAGGTTTTGTCTTACACAATTTGACAGGGCATAACTCTTTAAGGAGGACAGGGGGTGACTACTTCGAGTTTTCACAGGGGTCGAAAGGAGCAGCCTCCTCCCTTGTGCTTCATAAACTCACCACCTCCGGGGATGGGGCTGAAAATGTAACTTTTACCTTAGAAATCCCCATGATCCTGCATAATCTATTGAGTTGCTGAAATTTATCCTTTATGTTTCGTAGTTTACATTAAGTTTTTAATGTATCAATGTGCTAATGTAAGCCGAAGATAATAAAACCTGTTTTTTCGCATGATATCACTTTGTATGCTATGGACCCGGCTTTTTCTAAGTAATGTCTTCAATAATGAGAAAATCTGCACTTTGCGTAATTGAAAAAAAAAATGCTTGGCTACAATTTCCCAACTAGCAACAATTAAAATGTTATTTATTGGTTAGTTTATCGCAATACAGCCTCGTTAAAGCAAAGCGCGCTAAACAGTCTTACACGCAACAATGCCCCGGTTTATATTAGAATTGCGTGATATGTTTAATGCGACATACATTTCAGCATGTAATCTATGCGTCTACCCCTTCAGGCTTGATCCTTGACGATGCAAGCAAAAGAAGATAGCGTGTCTATGGGTAACAATAATGCTTGAACGTTCGTTGTTGTTTCGCTACTGCCATCGTCCAGTTATCGAATAAATCCTAGCTAATTGCCATAGAGTTATATTACGCTCCACGTTGCCTGATGAATATATTGGAGGTCAATGGTAATGAAATGGCGGTGAAAATATTATGCTTTAAAGATAAATTGTATGAAGGTAGCCTGCAATAAATACAAGGTTTTCGTGGATAATATATTGTAGATATCTTTACCAAGGTATCGCATTTATATCTACATGGTGATCCGAAAGTTTATGTACACGACATTACTGTCTCTAAATCACAAATTCAATACATTTTTCAAAAAAAACTTTTTTTGGTAATATTATACATCTAATATTAAAAAATAAAAGCATTAATATTTTATGTAATACCTTTCGTTGCTAACGCATTCACTTATTCTTGGTTTGAGCCTTTCAAACAAAACACGTCCATCCTCATCTCACCACCTCATGGTGGTCCATGCACCCAGTATTCTAGACTTCAAAACACTTTCGTTGCAATATCTGCTCAAATTCAGTTAATAATAATATATATTTGTATATTGAAATTTTACTGCGAATCCCCCTAAGTTCATCCCAGATTTGTCAAATTTTATTTTAATTTAGGGCATCATACTAGAAAGTTTAGCGGAAATCCTATCATTATTAACAAAGTTATTGTAGGTCAAACAGGCATTTTTCGCGTCAACTTACTAGTCCCCAAGAAATAAAATGTCAGTACTACATCGACACTGTATCGGGTATATTCACTAGGAGTTATCATAAATGATAGTTCCCCCGTAGTGTATATATAATCGAATAGTCTTACATAAAAGATCAACCAAATGTTTCCCCTGAAGCGTCGAAGTTTCGGTTTCCGACATGCTTATTACTATGAGGTTCCAGTCAGGAGTTGGTCAATAGAAGTAAAAAACAAGTTTGAATACCGGAAGCTCGGCACTTCAGGTGAAATGTTTTGTGTCCAACTTATCTGAGCAACTCACCATGTACTTTTTCCGTTCGTAGATATGTAGCTAAGAATACAAAATGTTCCGTAATATTTTTCTAAACTCTAAGATATATGTACTTACATATCAACGACATAAATACTGTGTGCATCTTAAACAAGTCGGGAAACCGGAAGCTAGACGCTTCAGGTATGAAGGGTTTTGTGTATTTCTTTTAGAAAGAGATTTGAGTGTGCATTTGTCCCATTAGCATGTAGCACTTAAAATATGTGTATATTATGTGAAAATAGCTTCTACTTTCGAGTGATATTGACATTCATAGTCTTGAATTTGCAGAGGAGCGACAGTTTTGACCTAGTATAACTTTGTTAGTAATAGCGCGATTTTCACCAAATTCGGCAGGATTATGCTCTATACTGTAGCCTATACTGCTGCAAAATTCTGTGATTCTAGGGTGAACTTAAGGGGGGTTTTCCTGCCAATTACTAAAAATTATAGTAATATACTATTATTAACTTTATTTGAACAGTTATCGGTATGGAGGGTATTTCGGAGCCTAGGCACCATATAGTAGCAGCCCCCTGATTTTTTCAGATTTTTCGGTTGAGTAGTTTCTGAGAATGGGTTCTTAAAAGAAAAGACCACTTTCAACCCCCGGCACTCCCCACTATTTCAATAAAAGTCAAAACTAAGACCGGCTTCGAAAAGTACTAACCGAGACCTTTAATTTGATACCTCACATGACTATATTTGATGAAAAAAAAATTTACACCCCACTTTTGTATGTATGGGGACCCCCCTTAAATTCGTCGTAAAAGGATGTAACTTACTATATGCGTGAGCGTTCACAGTTCCCACCTTTCTACCAAGTTTGGTGTCAATCGCTAGAACCGTCTCCGAGAAAAATGCGTGTGACGGACAGACAGACAGACAGTAAACCGATTTTAATAAGGTTTTGTGTTTACACAAAACCTTAATAAAAAAAAGCATTGTCCATTCCCGCATTGATAAAATGATCTAACGCATCTTCACGCATTTCCACTTTACTACGTCTTGGAACTGTGATGAATCTGGAGCTGGTGTATCTTTACGGCTGTTATCGTTCTTGTTTTTTTTATTTTTTTGTTCAAACGTTATAATACTGATTGTCTTATACTACTTATAAATTACTTACAATACTTATAATAATAATAATTTCATCTTCTCTTACACTACCATCTTACTTATAATATTTCATTATCCTATAATACTAATTACCTTATAATCATTTTTTTGATTTTCTATTTTTAAAATATTTAGGGTTTTATTGTTGTGGGAATCAATTTTTTTGAACAATTCTTTAATCTTTAATAAACTTATCTATAGGTTCTAATCTTAGATCGCTATGTATATCTAGATTTCTTGTAATGCGGGACATTAAAAATTTTTCTTACAGCTACATTTTGACATATTTGCAATTGTTTTTTATGTCTTACACGTTTGGTAAAAAATACTGCTCCCGTATAGCAGGGCTGGGCGAATTAACTGCTTATAAATTAAAAGTCTATTCTTAATATTTAGTTTCTTAGTTCTAATTAAAGCGTAAAGGGAATTCAACGTACCTGTGCATGCTTCCCGTTTCGACTTGATGTGTTTTTTCCAATTTAGTCTGCTGTCGAAAGTCAGTCCTAAATATTTCGCTGTTGGTTTCCAATCGATGGGCTGATTGTCGATTTTGATTTTTCCCGGTTTCTGTTTTCTCTTTCTTGTGATGAAGATTGCCTGGGTCTTCTCCGGGTTTATTTTTTCCTTCCACTTTTTGAAGTATTCCAACGCTGTGTTGGTTGCCTTCTGAAGATTGCTTGTGATGAGGCGTGCCTGTTTCGAAGTGTGGAAGAGGCATGTGTCGTCCGCGAATAAGGAGATCCCTGTGAAGCGGTTGAATTGTCATGGAATGTCCGTCGTGAATACTGTGTATAACAGCGGTGAAAGCGGCGATCCTTGGGGTACTCCAGCCTCTATTCTTCTTTCTGTTGATTGGTGCTGCTCCAGTGCCACCCTAAAACTTCGATCTGTAATAAAGGATTGGATTAGTATTATCAGTGAATCAGGAATTTGATAAATTTCTTCAGTTTGGCTACGAGCCCTGCGTGCCAGACTTTAACGAAAGCTTTCGATATGTCGAATATTATTAGTCCGGTCGATTTCCGCTTGTTTAATCCACTGCGAATGTGCTGGACTACTCTGGCCAGTTGTAGCTCGCATGAATGCTCTCGTTGGAATCCGTATTGTTAGTCTGGGATGATGTTGAGCTTGTTGAGTTGATCCTGCAGTCTGCTTCGTATTATCCTTTCTGCAATTTTTCCAATTGTTGGAAGTAGGCTGATGGGTCTCCAGTTCTGTGGGAAGGTTGGGTTCTTTCCCGATTTTGGCAGAAGGATGATGATGGACCTTTTCCATGCTTTTGGATATGTTCTGATTGATTCGGCGATGTTATTCGGTGCGGTCTAGATGCACTCGTTTGTAATCATATCCCATCCTGGGACTTTTTTGCTGCTTAGTCCATGGATGATGGTTTGGACTTCCAGTTGGTCTGTTTGCAGTTCCCAGTCTTCTCTTTGTGTTGAGTCATCTTGTGTCTCTGTTTCTGACTCGTAATCTTCTTCAGATTCATCGTCCGATGCGGTGTTCTCCCTGAACTGGAGTTCGAGTGAGTCCGCGAACGCTTCGGCCTTTCTCTCCTTGCAGAATTCAAGGCCATTGGGACCATGAATTGTAGGCATTTGCCTTCTGGAGCCTCTTTTAAAATATTTGCTAAGCCGCCAGAAGTTGTTGTTTCCCGGCTCTAAGTTTTGGAGGAAGTATTCTCACTGTTCGTTCCTGAATCGGTCAATGTCATCTCTGATGACGTTAGTGAACCGATTCGCTTCTCTTTTCAGATTGGGATCTCCTGTGATTCTTCCTCTTTTTCTGATGCGGTTTCTCTCCCTTATTCTTTCTTTAATATTTCTTGGGAGCCGGTAGTATTGATGGTCGTTTGCTTCTGTCTCCATTGTGCTCTCCTGTTTGGCTGAAGTTAGTTGGGCGGTTAGGTTTTGAATCTCTGTCTCTACCTGTTCCGATGTTTCCAGTTTTGTCGTTGTGGTGTATTGTCTTAGAATGTGGCGGTAGGTGTCCCAGTTGGTGCTTTTGATCATTTTCAGCGGATTTTCAATATATTTGTTGTATATTGAAAATAGCACCGGTTTGTGGTCCGAGGAGAGGTTGTCTAACACGTTGATTGTGATGTGGTTGTTGTAATTCTTTGTTAGAGCCACATCGATTATGGTGCCGGTCGTGCTGCGTCCATAATGTGTTGGTTCCTCTGGTGCGTGAATAATTGCTCCGTTTCCGTTTAGGAAAGTGAGCAGTTCTTTCCCCGCTTTGGTGTTTCGGGTTGCTCCCTAGTCTCGATGGCGTTCAGATCCCCGGCGGTTTGTCCTCGTTGAGTAGCAGTTGAAGGTCCTCTGAAAAATTATCTGCTGATAGTGGATGGTAGGCTGATATAATTTTAACATCAGCTGGTTCTGTCCTTGCCTCGATAACTGCAGCTTCCATTCCCGTGATGGGTGGTGTTTCCAGGCGGTGATGCTCGATGTTTCTCTTGATGAGGACTGCGGTTTCTCCTCCACGGTCAGTAAGTCGGTCGTTTCTGTATATTTCGTAGTTGGGTATTTTAAGTGGGTCTGTTTGTTTTGAGGAACGTTTCCTGGATGAGTACTATGTCTACTTCTGCCTCGTGAAGGAATTTTTTCAATTCGCCCATTTTTCCTTTTACGGAATTTTCGTTCCACGAGATAATGTTAAGCTTAATGCTTACCATGCTGGTTCTTAGTTGGTTTCCCTAGAGGGATCTGCCAGCTAAACAGGTTTTGTATCATTTTGGTCATCATTGACTCCATCATGTTTTGGATCTCTGCTTGCATGCTGTTCAGCACTTGATCCATTTGTACGGGCTTCGGGTTCGCTGTGGAAGAGGGAATTTTTGGTACTGCTGGGGTTTTTGCTGTCGGTTTGTTGATTGGTTGTGCTACTTGTGATATCTGTGAGGAAGGGTTAGATTTCGCCATCTGGGCGAAGGTTTTCTTCATATTTTTAAGATTTTTTGGACATCCGCCGTAGCTGGCTGGATGTTCCCCTTTGCAATTGGTGCAGGTTGCCTTCAGCTCCTGCTTCCTCTCGCATTTTGAGAAATGATGCGATCCCTCGCATTTAACGCAACGTGCGTTGGCGAAAAAGTTGTTCGCAGAGTGTCCAAACTGTTGGCAGTTATGGCACTGCGATTGGAAAGTCCTCGGTTTTTGGGACGCGATTTTCAAAATCAGGTGGATGGATGGAAGCCCTGATCCTCAGGTCTTCTTTCACATTCTCGGGTGCTATTCGCTCGAGCCCCCGGATTATAACGTTAATGTTCTTCTTTTCTGGGAGAAGATATGTGTGGAATTGAATTCCACTTTCCCTAAAAAATTTTGTGATCTTCCGGTGGTCGATCGGCTGCTCTGGAGTTATTCTCTCCCCTCCTAGCGTGAAGGATATTAATTTTTCTTTTCCTCAATTCTTTCTCAATTGCTGGCCATTTTGATGGCTGCCTTAAAATCACGGGTACCGTGCCCTTTTCAGTTTCTTTAGCCTTAGGACTTTCCTGTCCTGAGGGCTTTGATTTTTCCGGTGACTTCACTACTACTTTTTTAAAAATGGGCGGGAGAATTGGCACTGGTTTCGGTGGCGGCAGAGGTGGAAAGTCCACATCTTCCTCCACTTCGGTGGCGGTGTTGTCCGTATTGTCGGTGGACATCTCCTCTTCCGATGAGGAGTTACTCTCAGAGTCCGACACTTGTGGACTCTCGATACGTAATCGCTTCCCGTTTTCCTTTTTCACGGTTTTGCAGGTCTAGCGACTACTGCAAACTCTTGATGAGGGCTGTCAGACCCTCGTTCTGCTTCCGCTGCTCCTCTATTTCACTTTTTGCAGCGGCTAGCTGCTTGGTAATTTCGTCCAGACTACGTTGCAGACTGGCGATTAGACTCCTTTCTTGGGTTGGGGCTTTCTGGGCCCTCGTCTCTATTATAATTTCTGCTTCCGCTGAAAAAACTCTTAAAAAAACACTATTTTCTATTAACAAGGAACTTAACACTATCCACGCTTATCACTAAAAGGGACCTAAAAGATATCCACTCCTGCAAAAAGAAAAGTAAATTTGTAATTAAAAATTCTCAAAAACTTTTATCTCTCTGCTGCAGTTCAAAGACGTCTGCTGCGTTTGGCCGATCTCTCCAGAATCCCTTTACTACGTGCGCAAAAGCACGTATTTAAATTAAAAACCGCTGGTAACCAGGTACACATATGTCTATTATGTTGGTTACTACACGCACATGTCTTCCTCGAGTAATTGACAATGATATGCAAATAACTTTAAAAATCCCAAAGAACGAAAACTAAAACGTCCCGACGGACACCTTTATTAACTTCACTCTATATGATTATAACGTCATACACGTTTTAGGGTGCAATAAATTTACCTGAAATGCGAAATTGTGACCTTCTATAACTTTGTTAATAATAGTCGGATTGCCGTGAAACTTTTCAGGATTATGTCCTATGTTATCGTCTATGCTGCTGTATTTCTGGGATAAACTGAAGGGGGATTTTCGGTAAATTTCTAAAACATGGTAATATACTATTAACTTTCTTTGTTCAGATATTGGAACATTATGAATTTTGAGGCCTAGAATTCACATAGATACATCACTGTGATTTTTTTCACATTTTCGGTTGTATAGATTTTGAGAACGAGACCTGTTTCACTTTTTTGGGACACACATATTGAGCCCTATCTCCCCTGTGTTTTCGCAAAGTACTATTCGAGCCCTTTCATTGGATATCCCCCATTTTCTGTGGGAAAAAAAAATTTGCGATATCTACTCAAATTAAGTTATGGTATATTACTGTTTTTAGGAAATTGATTAGAAACTTCCTTTAATTTATCCTATGGTAGTATAGGCTATTGTATGAAGCATGATATCTCCAAGTTTGATCAAGATTGTACTATTATGCATATAGTTACAGTGTAGTACAGCTCTAAGTTTTTCGTGCAACCCAAAGTACTAAATGTCAATATCACACATCAGTAGTTTGACATGCTAAATATACGTATAACTGTTGGACTTAAAAGTTCGTGGTCTAACATAGAAAAAAAAATTCTCCTATAAAATTAGATTTTATTATTCAATATAGTAGCCTTCGAGGGTGATGAAAAGATTATAAGGATCATGCAATTTTTCGATACCATTTTTATAGTCCGGATAGCTGAGTGATTAGAGCACAAGGCTGCCGTATGGAAGGTCACGGTTCAAATCTCATTGGTTGCAGTGGAATTTGTATCGTTATTATTATAGTGAGCATTCTTTTGAGGTCGAGAATATGAAAAAAGTCGCTGGAGTGCAGATCTGGAGAATATGGTAGATGCGGAGGCAATAATAATAATAATAATCGTTGGCGCAACAATCCATGTTGGATCAGGGCCTTGAAGTATGTTAGAGCACTTCATTCAAGACCGTAACGGTACACCCGGAAGCAATGCAAAGTCTAATTTATGCAATTTTGCCATCCTTTTCATTGATTTGCGACACGATGCATTGCCTTGATGAAACCTCACTGTCTTTTTTCTTCAAATGGGGCTGTTTTTCTGCAATTTCATCCTTTTCCATTGTTACACATTGATGCATAAATTCCGGTTTTTTAGGGAAGAAGAGCTTCAAACAAGAATCATCAATTCGTTATTTTTGGTCGATTGTGAGCTCGCGTGGCACCCACTTTGAACAGAACTTTCGCACACCCAAACATTCATACACGATATGTCCAACACGTTCCTTTGATATATTTAAATACCTCAGCTATCTCGATCAACTTCACTTTGCGGTCATCCACGATTATTTTCTGGAGTTTTTTGATGTTTTCTTCGATAAAAACCTCTTTGGGGCGTTCACTGCGTGCAACGTCCTCGGCTCTCATTTCGCCTGGTTTAAACTTAGGAAATCACTTCTCAACGGTTGATTTTTCTGGTGCAAAGTCCGAATAATACTTATTAAGCCAAGCCTTGGTTTCAACGGTATTTTTTTGCCAAAAAGCCATGTTTGATTACCACACGAAATTCTTTCTTATTCATTTTTTTCCAAACTAACAAAAGTTGCTTCACTCTAAGTGCTCTATCCCAGAAACTAATAGTCCGCCAACTATGAAATGTGTGCACGTCTTTTGAAGGTTAGGCTTAACTAAAATTCTTATGGATTTAATGCTAGTAGCGCCACCTGGGTGTTAGCCTACCAACTTTTCAGCCCCACTGTTACATTACGGGCTACATACAAATGGGATAGTTCGTTACGTTATTTACGGAGTAATCAAATAATAAAAAATTATCAATGTCCGCTATGATTTTTTTGCGCACTATAGCACATCTGAAAAATACACAGCTATTTGTGCAGTCTGCCTTGAATATATTCACTAGCTGAACAAGGATGCTGGATTTCCATTCCTCACATTTTCAATCTGTAACCTATCACCAATTAAAATACATTGGGAGAAGATCATGGTATTTGCAGCTATGTCAAATAAATCCGAGCCAAGAAGATATCCAATGGTTGCATGTTTGGAATGGAGGCGATTTCTTCAAATTAAGTGTGAGATTGGTAAGAATTTAACATGAGTAGGTATTATGGGGATCATCCCGTGTGTCAGATCCGAGGAATCGATTTTTTTTGGCATCAATTATATTTAGATATAGTGTAGAATATATGGGTAAGGTATTATATTTTTTTGTGATATTCGGAGTCGTTCGGAAATTGCAGCCATCATTGCCAAAAATCAAACGAACGAAGTTCTTTGAAATTTTCACGACTTATTCATAACATATTTGTACGGTCCGCGAACTAGGATAATTGGGGTTCATTCAGTAGTTTTTTTATTCCTTGAACCCATGAAAAAACACCAAAATTTACAAAAAAAAAGTCTATCAAGGCACGGAAAATTTAGTACTGCGGTTAAGTCTGTCGTTTACATTTTTTCTTTAAGATGATCACAGCACCCTTTATCGTGGCAACAGAAAAACACCTTTTTGGAGATGGGTGTATAAGTAGCTTTGTATTTCAATAACGAATTATGCTATCGGGCTGGAAAAATTATTACACATGCTCAAGATATGAACGAATGGTGAAAAATTCGTATTTGTATAATACCTTTATCCAGTTCTTTACAAAAAAATTCTAAGAAAGCGAAAAAAACTGTTTTCATACGGGATGACCCCCTTAACCCTTAATATCGGTTGCGCGTCTGGCTATCGAGATGATTGCAACATTGGGGCTTTACCAGGAACTCAAGAATGGAGTGGCGTAGCGAAATATCCACAAAACTGAAATTCTCTCCTTTTTTGGCGTTTGTTTGTCCATGAAAACATAGTCTAATTCCCAAATCTTACTGAACGGTCAATTTTCACCACTTTTCACATTGTTGGCTATCTATATACATATATAACTTTGTCACAAATCGTCGAGTCTGACGTTTAATATCGAAAGGAAAAGAATATGGAAGCAAGGTGTGTCAGTGTTGAAACAAATGACTTGAAATAAGTCACTTAATAATAAAGCTATATGGAGGGAGTAAAACTGTTCCAACCATCGGACAAATTGATTGTGGAAGCCATTTTAGTGTTCAGACAATTACAAAAAAAAATGTTAAATTCAAAATAAGGGCAGAATTGCTCAAGGAAAAAAAATCGACCATCATGATGTGTGGCGTATTCTAAAAAAGGTTAATAAAAACATTTTTTAACGGCAAATGAATTGAAGAATATAGTCCAGAAGGATTTGGAAAAGGATGTTTGTGCGGAACAAAAGGTTGAAATTGTCCTTGGGAAGACTGATTTTCATGGTAGTAAATAAAAAAAAATTCACGGTTTTAGTTTCATTAAGAATATTTAAAACGGTAAATACCGAAAACTTATAATTTAAATCATTTTTAACCTTTTCTGAATTAATACAAGTAATTTGGAATAAATTCATCTTATATTAGTATGATGATCCCAGGCAGAATTCCTATGTTCCTGGAATATGGCTGCCCAAAATTTCTAAAAAAAAAACCGTAGTCACCAGATCTGAACCGTTATTGAACATATATCGGAAAAATTGGCACCAAAATAGACCAGATTAAGGAGACTATTAAGCAGGAGTGGAATGATATTTCTCCAAAATTTGGTGCAAATCTCGTGCGCTTCGATACCCCGACGCTTAGAAACAGTGATAAAGGCAGAAGAAAATGCTTCAAATTATTGAAATCTCGTATCTCGTAGCTTCTGTCCGATTGTTTGTTTGACTTAATTTTGGTTGTTATGTTTTTTATGGGGATGCTTTATAAAACTAAAATAAATTTTGTAAAAAAGATAACCAAAAATCATGTTTAAAACATGAATGACTCTTTGTCCGATTTTGCGTTTGAACTACTGTTTGTATATAATGTAAAACATTGATCCCAAAAGCACCCAACTGGATCCCCTAATTGATTGACTTTCCCAAAGCATCATTCTACTTGCTGACGTCGAACTTTGCTCAAATGTCATTGTGAAAATAAAATGTAAAAATCCTTAATTCACAACAAAATACGTAATTTGCTTCAGAGGATACGGTTCTGATCTAAATTTCGGAGCTAATTCGTAAAGCTTTCTTCTGCCTCATAATACGCTAAGGCCATTTGCTAACACTGACGGTACATAACGAGATAATTCCATAAGTCCCCAAACATTTTCTGCTTGGGCATTCTCATAAGCAAATGGAAATATGATGACTGTAATATCATCATTTTACAACATCCGCTAATATCGCAGCAAAATAGAAGATCAGAGAGCTGGAAGAAGGATAGGGATGGGCAGATTGTCTTTCCGTTGGCCGACGAACTCATTAACATAATATTTTTGAAAGGTATATTAGTATACAAGCGAGGCATGAGGCTGTTCTTTGGCATTGGTGCCAAATAAATAAGTCATTTGGATGTTTCAGCATTGTCCATTTATAATTTGATTGTGGCAAATATTGCATTTAAAAGCAGTGGGATGACTGCGATTACGAGCTGAAGTAGTTTCTTCCTCGAAAGCTCCTCAGACCTTAACCTAAAATGTTTTTATGAAAAAATTTTATAAGTGTGCTCTTCTCACTATTCTACAACGTACATATGTACTAACAGGAGTACATCCATATAACACATGTTGAGGAGGTATTCATACAAGTATGGTGCTTTATACTTCCTACTTGACTTTTACTTTATATTGAGCGCCGGAAACGGATGAATCAAATGGGGATTTCCTTTCCAGTCAAACTTGACAAACTGCATGTAATAATACAATTTTCAGAGAAGGGCTTAACCAACTCGTTTTTTTTAAAGTAGCGCCTATTATGTTTCACGAGTCGTTTATAGAAAACCAAAGGTCATAAGATCTTTATAGGAAACTATTAGAAAGTTATTTTCTTTTATTGTTGTTCACATACTTTGAATGGAAACTTTTTCCACCCGAGCGGGTATCCTTCCTCTACTTACTGAATATATACTTACAATCTTTTTTTTACTGAATACAACTTAATATAAACCCAATATATTTGTTCTCCATGAAGAGCCCCGAAATAGTAGATTGCTGTCAGCTACTAAAAAATTCATTTTTTCGTGAATTTATTCATGATTAATGATTTCCGGCATAGAAACGGACGCAGTCAGATTGGGGTTAAATCTAAGCTAAAGGAACGGATGGTGGATATCCTATGGTCATTTAAACCTCTTGTCTTGAATCATTTATTTCGAAACATCCTTTCAATGATGTGATGATTGTGAGAATAAAAATAGAAGAATTGGGAATTTGAACTAAGATGTGTGTTTTTTTTTCAAAATAATTGATTATGAAAGCAATCCTTAATGCAGAGGACTTGTGGTCTTTTCTGACAAGGCGAAGCCCAGTGGTTTCTCAATGACTCCAGAAAGAGCTATTGCAATAAAATTTACTTCTTGGTATTCTTGGTGGGGATTGTGATTTTGATTACAATCTGGGAGGAATGAATCCAATAGATTTGGTTTTTGATAAAGATTTTTTTTTAATGGTGATAAATATTGTTGAAGCCAAAAATTGGCCCGATAAGCGCTATGGAGGCTCTGCACCAGGGAAATTAACTATTACTGACTTGAACGCTAAATTTAAACGCAGTCGTACAAAAGCCGATGATCCTGAATGCTCTGGTCGCTCAAAATCGTGGTTGTTCCGGAAAATATAAAAAAAATCGTTTCGGAAGACCGAAAAGTGAAGTGAGTTTGGTAAGATAGCTAACATCTTAGAGATATCAGAAGGTAGTTTATTTAATTTTTGCTTTTGAAGTGGGTGCCGCGTTTGCTCCCACCGGACCAAAAACAGCGCGTCGACGATTTACAGCACTGTATGGAGCTATTCAAGCGAAACAGAAAGAATTTTTTTACATTGGAATCTGAATGCAAAGTATCGTCAGCTGAGTGGACAGCAGCCGGTGAAATCCGTCCAAGGCGACCATGACATGGAACTATGATTCTCGCGAACGAATATTAGTTCAGTCAGAAGTATGCTTTGCTCGGCATAACAATTTTACTGCGACGAAGTCAGCTAAGAAAACAGATAATCGTAACACCGACAGATACGCAATCCTCAGTAGAATCAAGAGCAATACTTGGCATGAGCTCAGCCCTTGACAACCAGCACCGCTACTCGTATTACGAAGGACGGTGATATGTCGATATTTGGTGATGTTTTATAATGTGGTATGAAATACAAAATAGTTGTACGCAGGGTGGTTGAATGTAGGACAGTTACCTAACGGTTAGCCGGCAATTTGATTATACGCACTAGCGGTTTTAGTCCGGGCCTCGCCAGTAAAGGTGCATGTGTACTTGGCCATGCTGCTAGCCGTTAAGCCCGCCACCCACGTACGGTTTTGCCTGTCAGTTAGGTTCTAATATTCGGCATTTAACCGACGGCCGTAACGTGGATGGGATGCACTTATCTGTCCGTTTTGACTTTTCTGGCGGCCGTTGATCGATTGAAAAATGATTCGGGAAATCGGCCAGATATATTTGTTTAAGCTGCGAGCTAGGATTTCATGTTTGTTTAGACTGTGAGCGAGAATTTTCATGGGCATCTTTATCGCTAATGAACACTTTTGATAAATGCTCACAAACAAAAATATCTCAAATTCTCGTCTCAAGTCTTTCCACGTCAGAGTTGAACTAATGATGTTGCAGCTTGACGGTGCGTGGATGTTGTATTCAGTTCAACTGCTAGGCGAGTACATTGCGGGCTCTTCCGGCGCAACGCCAGGCCGAACTATACGTGGATAGGCGGGCGTTAGACATGTCAAAGGCGTCCCGCAGCTAGCCGCCAAGCCGTATGAACACTAAGATAGTGTCAGTTTTGTGATGTTATGTACATCACCTACCCATTTCTGTTGGTTTTGTTGCTCATAGGCTATTATATTTTCTACTCAATTTTTCAATTCAATGTTGTCGCACCCGATTTACTTCGAAATGGCTGAACCTATTATCACGATTCGGAGAGAATGTCGCGTCTGTGAGTCCCTTTATATTCAATGAGTGGGATGATTTTATGTTAAGTTTAACGAGGTGGGTTCTCCCATACATGTTAAAGGAAGGGTAGGTAGGTAGGTATCAGTGGCCGCTCCGAGGAGCCCAATTAGCGCGTTGGTGCGCCGTTTTGATGCCACAAACTCCTAAGGCCGTGACTGTTGTTATGGGAGCAGGGAGGCAGAGTCCAGCCGGCTCGGATCTTCAGAGCCAGCCCGTAGCACGAAGGAAAGCAGCTCTCCCACCCTGCAGCTAGAAATCTCTCTGAGGTCCCCAAAAAATGGTTTACCCAGTGTCCGCAGCCTGACTCTAGCCACAGCTGGGCAATCGCAGAGAAAGTGCATCCGCAGCTTCGGCAATGTGAGCTGTAGGGTATGCCGAGCCTAGCGGCTTGGTCCCCTATGGGCCAGTGCTCCGTGCAGACCACCGTAATCTTGAATGCATTTGCACGCGTCTGGCATAGGAGCTCTCGTGATCAGGTTATAAGCGGGCCAAATTCTCCTTGACTTGGCACAGCTTGTAAGCCTTCGCCATCTCATGCCCGTGGCTGCTAGGTAGTACGAGTAGACTCGGCCCCCGACAGCCGCCAGCGGAACACTGACTGTATTCGCCGAGCGACTGCCAAGAGCAGAGCCTTGCTTGGCCAATCCGTCAGCCCGCTCATTCTCCTCTATGTTTCTATGCCCGGGAACCCAGAAGGAGAGTGACCGTGAGCATGCCGCCCAAACGGTTAAGCGCGTCTCTGCACTGCCCCACCAGCCGGGAAGATGTCGTCGTTGAGTACAAGGCCTTGATGGCCGCTTGGCTGCCGGTCAGAATGGCTATGTTACGCTTGGGGCTTGAATCACGCTCCATCCATCGACAGACTTCCAATATCGCCAGTACTTCCACCTGGAATACACTGGCGGAACCTGGGAGACCATACGAGTTGGATACACCGTGTGTATTCGAGAAAACCCCCGCGCCGACTCCATAGGCCATCTTTGATCCGCCCGTAAAGAATACTGTATCATAGTCTTGTAACATGCCGTCGGTCTTCCATTTTACCCTGGTTGGAAGGTCCACAGCAAAGTTTCTCGTGAAGTTCAGCTTGCGTGTGACATAATCCGTGGGGGATGCCCAGGTTTCCCGAGGTATTTCACCTAGGATGTTGCTGTGGTCGTAGGACTTCGCTGCCCACCATCCGGACTCACGTAGTCTAATGGCACTGTCCGCTGCAACATATTTGATGTGGAGGTCTAGGGGGAGGAGATGCATGAATACATTGAGAGCATCTACCGGGCAGGACCACAGAGCTCCAGTAACACCCGCACACGAGATTCTTTGAATCCTATTAAGCTTCGTTCTATTGTATTTTTTGTTCAAAGCCTGCCACCATACATTAGAGCCGTACGTTAGGGTCGGACGCACTACAGCGGTGTACATCCAGAGAACCATCCTCGGTCGGAGACCCCATTTCTTTGCAAAGGTTCTCTTGCAGGCATAGAAGGCTATATATGCCTTCTTAACCCTCAGTTCTATGTTCAACCTTCAATTTAGCTTAGGATTCAGGATTACACCCAGATACTTTACATTAGAGGAAAGAACCAATCTTTGTCCATTCAGCCGTGGTAGATGGAATTCAGGTGTCCTTGTCTTGGCGGTGAATAGCATCAGTTGCGTTTTGGTTGGGTTTATGCTGAGACCGCATCTTGCGGCCCACAGGCACACCTTTCGCAACGCTCCTTCCATGATGTCGCTCATAATGGACAGAAACATCCCTGATACTAATATCAGTCGTCGGCATACGCCACCACCTTCACTCCGCTGCTGTCCAATGTACGTAAAATTTTGTCCATTGTGAAAGGAGACTGAATATTTTTTATCAAAATATGTGATGTTGAGTATCATTGAAGGGGATTTATCAGTGCTCTTCAAAACTAGCTTGACTTTCCATATCAGAACCTATCCAACGGCCAAATCTGAAAATAATCACAAAGACCGCATCTATACAGTCATTGATGGCAGTGGAATTTGTATTGTGATTTGACATCGGATACCAGTCGACTCAGCTGCGAATGAGCACCTGAGTCAAATCAGGGTAACAATCTCGAACGAGTGCAATGCTGACCACATTACCTCCTATAGGGTACTGTAATCCTATAGTGTACCGTAACGATCTTGAATGAAGTGCTCTAACACACTTCAAGGCCCTGATCCAATGTGAATTGTTGCCCCAATGATAATTATTATTATTATGTAAATTTACTACCCGGAAGACATCATGGATAGGATTTGTTTTATATGTATGTGTAGCGATATACATCAATGCCACAGTGGAGTGAACGTACTGAGATACGAAAAGCCCATATATGTAAATCCGTGTGAGGTTTTTCGATTTTGTAGTTGTTTGTATATCAGCCTCAGCTTCTAGAGATGGGATATATATGCATAGAAAGCTTGCGTCTAGTGTTCAATTCGAATAAATATGTCCAGTGATATTGGGTTTTATGGATGAAGTAAAAAACGGAAATATTCTTCGCTTTCTTCCGCCGAAGTTTGCATAAAGATGATAAACTGTGATGCATCCTACGTATCAGTACCTTTCAGTTTAGATAAATGAAACATTTCCAAAGATAAATGAAGCATTTTCACTCTTGATTTATAGCATTCGTATTCAGTTTTTTTCATAATTGTAAAGGTTATTGTATCCTTGTCCTAAGAGCGATTTACACATATGTTTGTGTAGATAATCCTTTTGCTCTAGAGATGTGGTTCTTATTTTTGTTCTGTCGTTAATCAAATATGGCTTTCTTTCGCGGTAAACATTTCTTTTAAAAAATTCTATTTGTTCATACATACCAGCATATTTCTACATACATTCATTTACATTATGATGCAAAAAAGAGTCAAATTCGTTTGAAAGTGCAAAGATCCTATCATTATAGCGTATGTGTTGAAGTTACTAGAAAAAAATATCTATTATGATATTCTATTTTATAATGAGGGAGTAATCTAAAGTAAATAAATAATAAATATTGCATTTGAAATTAGATCTCTCTTTCTTCCTGCCCCATTTCTGTTCTTTTGTACCGTATTGATTAAATTTTGCACCAAGCCTTATATAACCTTACTTCTTTTTCTTTCACTATTGTAATGGGAAAATCAATTTTTGTTATTATTGTTTCAACATGTGGTAAGCTATGCAACATTATTTATTTACAATGGGAACCCTTATCCCCCGTATCGCAATAAAAATTGAAGCTATTTTTGGTTTCAAGGGAGTTTGATCAGGCCGAGACAATGCAAAGTTATTGCAGATTGGTAAAAAAAAATGTAATGAAAATTATTAATAATTTAAATCCGACTAAACCGACCTAAATTCCCACGCAAAAAAGCGGAGTTCATAAGAGATTACACCAGCTAACGTACGGGATTTGACGTATCAGCTAGCGTATTTTTGTGCGGCTATTCGTTTCTAGTAGACTAAAAAGGACTAACGAAGTTGCTTGTTGTCTCCCATTAGTAATAAACGGCTCAAAGAGCATTGAAAGACGTTGGATTGAAAGCTCTTGTGAAAAAGAAAAAGCTAAAAATTTCTGCAAAAACTCCCAAAAATCGGATTTTTTTTTTAAAGTACGAATCTTGGACAACTTGTGATTGGAATTTGATAAGTTAATTTTTATACTTTGTTTCTAAGCGAATCAAAATTTGTTTATTAAATTTGGTCCAATAAGACCAGAATAAATCGATTTCAATCATATGAGCGAGCATAGTACTGGGCAAAGTAAGAATTCCCTCCAAACCCATCTGTGCAAACGACTGTCTTTGCACTCCGTGCTATTTTATTAGCGCTTGTTTGGAACTTAATTCCATGGTACGAATAGTTCCCCATAAATGCTCTTTGTTATATTTCAGAGTCAGGTTCTTATCATAATGGAAGATTGGCACTGCCACTGGCAGATAATTGTTTTGTTTCATTGCCGTTTCCAAAAACTGTAGACAAACTAGACATAAGTAAAAACTGGATGTTTTCAATGGCAAACATATTTCTTCTGTAACATAACCAAGATTGACAATCCCCAGGATTATTATTCAATAAACTTCCGGAAAGAACGGCTATTATATTAAACAACCACCATTATGGAGTGTCAACACCACCTATGGATAGAATAGGACATCTATAAATTTTATATGCAATAAAACTGGGTCATGAGTTGATACCCGCGTGCTGAGCTGCCTCAAAAAGAGGCAGCACCCAGCAATAATAAACCGTTTATTTCACATCTAAACAAATTTCTCACTTTTGTAGCACAAGATATACTCTATGTGCATTCTATACACCCAACGGAAAAAACGTATACCGTAGCACATTGCGGAGTCATTAAATATCTAACAAGGATAGAATTTTTATTGAATTATTCGATACTTGATACCATGTGGTGCTCACAAAGACGGTCTATTCGTGCATAAGCAAGTTTCCTAATAGACGAAGGCAGGGCAACTGCTTGTGTGCTATATAGTCTGGGAAATTTCACACACCTATTGACTTTTATTGTCCTTTAATTTACGGTTTGATCGGCGTGGTGTAAAAGTAAAAATAGTAATCTATTTGAAAACACACCAGAAATAGATATTCAAAATAAGTTGCATGGAAAATCGGGAAGAAGGGTAATGGTTTTGGTCTAATGAGTAACTAATGCGTTGTTTTAATAATTTGTTGGTATTAATTATCTACTCCCGGTGACGGTTGGGATTTAAGAGGAAATAATTTGTATCCATTCGGAACTACTTTGGGGTTTAATAGAATGGAGGGTATTAACGTAATTATTGGAAAGCTTAGAAGAATAATAACTTGCTTTTAATGTGGTATTTTATTGGATTCAGTGGGGCTAGAAAAGGGTCAGTATTTATCATAGACTAATAAAAGAGTAACCCAGTTGTAACTAAAATGAACACTCAATCCATGAACTCAGGGTAATTATCATAAGTACCTTTGACTAAATTGTGTAATATTATATTTTTTGGAAAGCCTTACTTGTTTCAAAGATATTGGCTGTGCATATATAATAGAGGTGTCAGGATGGCTTTAGTGGTTAGAGCGTCGTAGCGGAAGGTCGCGGTTCAAATCTCAATGGTGGCAGAGGGATTTGTTATCGTGACTGGGGTTTTTTACGATTTAGAGTTTCTTTCTTATCAGCCCTCAGCAAGGGTTCTATTTTGTCGTTTTTCGTTGATTTCCTTTACGTTGTTTTCAACAGACTGTATGTTACGGTCTTGTAAAAAACAAAGTACAATTCCCGGAGATTGTTATAGCGATTGACACCAAGTTTGGTGGAAAGGTGGGAACTGTCAATGCTCAAGCATACAGTAAGTTACATCCTTTTTTTTTTTAAACCAAAAAGCTTTTAATTTTACATCACCAAAAAATGTTCTAACAATATGAACTTCAATGCAGCTAAAAATAACTAAAATCAAAAATTTTGCCGGAAATTTGCGAAACATCACTGTGAGAAAAAATTCCCTTTCGGATATGAAGACATTTATCACTCTTGATTACGCACAAAATACAGTTACAACAAATACGAATGTATTTGTAGAAGGCACTGACGTCAAATATGTGTAAATGCCTATTTATTGGGCGGTAGACCTTGAGCGTGTACCCAATAATCGGTCGCTTCTATCCCTATGAAATCTAAATGTCGTTTTGACTTTTCTGTGTTCTGTATTCTGGGATAGCTAGGCTAACGATCTATGCAATAAAAAAGTCGGTTTCGAAAACCCCCTAATGTGGTTTCCTCTTTAAAGGAAAAACATTGAGAACAGACTAGTTTATTATTTTTCCTCATACAAAGGAGTCGCTTAATTCTTTTCTTTGGATCAAATAATCATACAAAAATAGCTTTGATTAAGGAGTTATATCTGTTTGGAACCCTAAAATTTTATTTCTGATGCTGGGTAAAACATGGGGATGGCGAGGGATAAAATATGTGCCTTAAAATGTATAACAGATCTCGTTCTCACAAACTATGCAGCCGAAAAATTTGAAGAAAATCATAATGGTGCATCTGTATGAAATATAGGCCTTAAAATAATACATCCCATTCCGATATCTGTTCAAATAAAGTTAATAATAGCATATTACTATATTTGGAATTTTACGGTTGGAAGAAACTTCCTTTCAGGCCTGAATATTGTCGAAAGACCAGTGGATTTTATAAAAAAAAAACATACAAATAAGGACTGGCAGAATAATGATAATCGGTTCTTTGACCGATGGAAACAAATCGGAAACCAGTAGCTTGAGAATGTTTCGCTATATGCGTATATGCGTCGAACATTCCAGATATTCAATTCGACATGGTGGTGACATTACCTCTTAGCGAGTAATTATTTGACACGAAAGGACCAATTTTTAACTACTATAATAATAGTAAGAATTTAACCAAGCTTTCCAGTATGATGCTTCCTATTCAAGCTTATCTTACTGCAAAATTTACGGATTAGGATGAACTTAAGAATGCTTTCCCAGTAAATTTCTAAAATATTAAAAATAGACTAGTATTAACTTTATTTGAGCAGATAGGACAATTGAGATTGTTTTGAGGTCTAGATACCATGTTCTGAGAATAGGATTTGAAGTAATTGCCTCCTTCGGATTCCGCAGTTCCTCCCCTCTGCAACCAATGTCAAAACTAACGTCTGCTAAGGGAAGTATTAATCGAGATCTTTCATCGTTCCATTTGATATCCAACAAAACCATATTCAATGAAAAAAAATTTTGCATCCTTCTTTTGGGTATATGTGGACATATATTAGGTTGGGGAAAAAGTAATATCGTATTTCGTCAATAGATGGCGACACTTAAACATATCTTGTATTGTACTAATCGCACCAGGTCATACTATATGGCGATTTGAAGACAATCTGGGCTACAGGTGTCTCTTTGACAGTTTTATGATCGTACTGTTTCAGTCTCAAGTTATAGCGCGTCAATGATGGAGTCCACCAAGGAAGAAATTCGTCATATTTTACATTTTTACTTCCTGAGAGGTAAAAATGCAACGAAGGCGGCCAAAAAAATTTATGAAGTTTATGGGTCCGATACTGTAACGATTCGCACAGCACAGCGTTGATCGATTCGTTCTGGTGTAGTGGAGGTCGAAGATACACCCCGTACTGGTAGGCCAATCGTCGTAGAAACCGATAAAATCGTCCGAAATCATCCAAGTAGACCGACATGTGAGCATTCGCTCGATTGGCCAGGAACTGGGTAAGAACCATAAAACCGTTTGGAACCATTTGCAGGAAGATTGGATTCCAAAAAAGCTGGATGTTTGGGTGTCCACACGAGTTGACGCAAAAAAATCTCTTGGACCGAATTAACGCCTGCGATGCACTGCTGAAGCCGGAACGAATTCGACCCATTTTTGAAGCAGATAGTGACGTGATGAAAAGTGGATCACGTACGAAAATCTCAATGCGAAAAAGATCAGTGGGCTGAAGCGCGGGGAGCCAGCCCAAACCATCGCCTAAGTCCCGGATTGGCGGCCAGGAAGGTTTTGCTAGTGTGTTTGGTGCGATTGGAAGGGAGTCATTCACTATGAGCTACTCAACTATGGCCAGACCCTCAATTCGGTCCTCTACCGTGAGCAACTCGACCGTTTGAAGGAGGCGGTTGACCAGAAATGGCCAGGATTGGTCATAGGAATGGTGTTGTGTTCCACCAGGACAACGCTCGGCCTCACACATCTTTGATGAACCGCCAGAATCTACGGGAACTCGGATGGGATGGCCTATCCTATCCCAAAGAGGCTTGTGAAAACTGGCTGTCTGAGTTTTTTGCAAATGAGGAGGGGGGGGGGGGGGTTATAAGAGGGGGATAATGGAGTTGCCTTCTAAATGGCAACAAGTTTGCGAACAAAACGGCGCATATTTGACTTAAATCGGATAATTCTAAGTAGGTTAAATAAAGCGTTAAAATTCGATTACAAATACGACATTACTTTTTCCCCAACCCAATATATCAACGCAACATGCAGTCAAACGCTCTAAACGGAAGTTTTGTTAATAATCATGTCGCCATTTTCGGAAAAAAATGAAAGTGGCAAAATTACAGCGAAAACGACTATTTTTCTTTAAATGTTAAACTTTTCATTTGCAAGGGCATCAGTCGCAGAAAGCATTTTCATATTCATCATGAATCGTACATTGAAAGCTAGTTACGAAATCTGAAAAATAGTTGGTGTCTCGTGACAAATAACAATTTCCACCCTTATCTTACTAACTGATACGGAGCTTTTTCACATCATAGACTCTCATGTCCCTTGAGTCTACGACATATCTCCATGATTGGGTTTCGTGCAATTTAGATGAGGCTTCTTTGATTATGATATGCGAGGACAATTTCTCAGTGTATTTTGGCTTCATATCTTCGTGTACTATATATAAATTACTTAGTAGCCATCCAACACATACAACGTATCCTTGCACATAACGGAGATATTTGAGGTTACAGCCTATAAAGTTAGTGAATTATATGATCTTTTACCATGAATTATTCATATTATGATAAAAACATTCCTGTTATTGTTATCTATTTACATTTTGTATTTTCCATTTCAGAGCTGTTGCTGCTTACCTTCGTGCGCTGAATTTGTCCCCGAACAATGCGGTGGTTCATGGAAATTTGGCTTGTGTTTACTATGAGCAAGGATTGATTGATCTTGCAATCGATACATATCGGCGAGCAATTGAACTACAACCAAATTTCCCTGATGCCTATTGCAATTTGGCAAATGCACTCAAGGAGAAGGGTCAGGTGAGTCTACTGGGATATATTCGTTGATACAAGTCCCTATTTTATCTTTTTTGGTCCTTGGATCCCTATATACTTATATGGATCTGTACATACGTTTTCGTTTTGATTAAAAATTGCCTGTCAATATGCACGAAATTACGTTATGTTTGCCCTACGATAATATTTTTGTGCCGGATGGCAGATCTTGACAATTGTGTATTGTTATCATTTGGGTTATGTAATTCGCTCATCAATTGCTTTAATTTGGCAATTTATGACAAGATATACATATAGATCTATCTGGCTTTATCAATAGTATATCTTCGTGTGGAATATACATATGAAACTGGGAGCAAGTGACGAGAACTTTGTTGCTTTCACTTGCGAAGATAAGAGAGGAAGTGGTGGAGAAAATCATATTTTTGTATTGCCAACCTTTCGCCCTTTGCTAATTTTTTATTCGATATGAATCAGCACTACTATCATGAAGACAATTCCAATGGGAAAGGAAGAATTTGGCGTTTGGAAGTTTTTTAATAGATTATCGAAGAGTAGATGCAATTATAAGTTGTGATGAGTGCATAGAATTTGCTTGTGTAAAAAGGAAATTTGGATAGTTATCAGTTTGAATTGTATCGAATTAAGGCCAAAGGATGTGGTGGTATCAGTTTAGAAGTGGAATTTCCGGATGGCTCAAGTGGTTAGAGGGCTGGCTGGGCTGTCGTAGCGGAAGGTGGTGGTTCAAATCTCACTGGTAGTAGAGAGATTTGTAATCATGACTGGATGTCGGATACCAGTCGACTCAGCTGTAAATGAGTACCTGAGTCAAATCAGGATAATAATCCCGGGCGAGCGCGATACTGACCATATTGCATCCTACAGTGTACTGTAGTGTACCGTTGCGGTCTTGAATGAAGTGCTCTAACACACTTCAAGGCCCTGGTCCCATATGGATTGTTGCGCCAACGATTATTATTATTAATTTCCGGATAGCTACAAACTCATTATAGTGATGCTGTATCACTCTTTTGATTCAAATCTGTATGCATACCAACTGTTCCTATACATGTGAGGGCTCAATTAGTACTTTTCGAAACTGGTCCCATATTTAATATCGGTTAAAAAGTGAGGGAGTGGGAGCTCAAAATATGACCCCCAAAAAGTGTAACAGGTTTCCGTTCTCAGAACATATCCAATGGAAAAAAACTGAAAAAAAATTTACTAGTGGTGAATATGAAATCTAGGGCTTCAAAATACATCCCGTTCCGATATTTGCACAAATAAAGTTAATAATAGTTATATTTACACATTTTAGAAATTTATCCGGAAACCCCCTTTAAGTTCATCCTAGAAATTACAAAATTGGTGTAAGGGATAAAATAAGGCACAATCCAACTATTATTAACAAAGTTATAGAGAGTGCAACATTATTTTTTTATGAATTTCATGTATTCTACAACGTGTATGCCGTCATCATCACATGTCTGTTCGTCAATACCACAACAAAGTGAGATTGTATGCTTGGGGGGGCCTGGCGGTCATTAGAGTTAACATCCTTGCGGGATAGATTTGGAACTGCTCCTCACTTACGTATTGAATTGCTGGAAGGGGAAAATGTGTCAGTTAGTGTGAGAATATTACAGCGACGATGAGTTAGGACTCAGAGCTAGCAGACCAGCAAAAAAGCCGATTTTAACGAAGACTCTGATTGAAAAAAAGGCTAAATTGAACACAGGAACTACGTTAATGAAGCGGCGACTGCAACAAAGATCGACAAGGAACAAAGCAAATCTAGAAAAAAACTTAAGAAAAGATATGGCTTAATGAAATTCCGGACGAATTTATTGAAAATTTATACGAACTGATGCCGAAAATAAGAAAAAAAGCGAAAATTAATTTCTTCTAATTTGATATTTATGGATACCTTCATTTATCTACTTCCATTAAAAAAATCGTTTAACAAATTGTTTGTGTATATGTTCATTTTCGATGTTTTTTTGTACTTTACTACTAACACACAAATCTTCGGCGAACGTATCTTTTCCCTTAAAACTTCAATTTACCTTTCCACCATATTCTTTGAATAGGACTTCTGCTGGTGTAAATAATAAGAACTTCACATGAAGCACAACTTTATTCCCCAGCTTCATGATAATCCCGAAAAAGCCCCTTTTGAACTTGAATTTTCTCCTCCCTTCGCAGTGCAAACATTTTTTGTCGGGCACTGTAGAAATATCCACACATCAAATTGGAAATGGGTACGCAGCAGCTCTGATTTTTAATAATGTTTCATGGTAAGGCAAACTAAAATTGATTCATTATCTGCCAATCGATTTGGTACAATTGGTTTTCTATCTAGCTGCCAGTCTGTTGCACAGCAGGAGATTTAGGAGTTGTCTTCTAAATATGCGCAACAAAAGAGGTGTTGGTATCGAGCTCGAAAAGGATCGTCAATTGGTGGCCGGCTACCTTGCCTAGCTTCGAAGCTAGTATAATGTCGCAAATATACTAGCTAAAATCATTCCGGAAACGTGTAATTTTGGAAACGATAGCAGCCTGGTTCCCACTCTGATCCTTGTGCGCCGATCACATTAGCCCTCTTACCCTCTTCCATCGTGAACAATGTGCGGCGTTTAGATCATCGTCTCACTTGCTCTTAATTGAAATCGAGAAAGCTTTCGATAGCATCAATAGGGAAAATATCTGAAATATTTTATGCAGGAGAGCAGCATTTGATGGCGCAAAATGTCACGTTCTGCGATGACACTCAAGTGTAGTTGGCGCACTATGCCCCGCGTAGAGATTTACGGTAACTATATAAATTTACTATAAGCTCTTGGCAGTGGACAATCTATTTGAGTTCGTTCCGCTTAACGTTTCTTGTACTTCCTATCTTCCCAACTCTCATCTCTTCTTTGGAAACTTTGGTCAGTGAAATACAGATTGAGAACTTATATTTGAAAATGCTGTACCTCGTCCATATATAACGAAGAAATCTATGAGCGATGATTCCGGCAATAACATGAAGACACAGCTTTAAACCTTCGAATCACATTTTTCTATGTGTGGCTTCCATGTAGAAATGTAGAGATCGTGGGCGCGGAGCAACTTTTATTTGATGTTACTGTTGAGATAATTGGCCTTTCTAGATTTTGGACAAATCAGCGAATGTGTATTTAGTCTCCAGCAACCAGTTGCTTGTCACCACCGAAAGAAACAGAGCCATTCAAATGCAAAAGTTTTATTCGACGTTTTCAGTGTTCTCTCCATCGATGCAGGTACACAACAGCACAATGCAGATGTATAATCAGTCTGCCGAACCGGCAAATATAATCTGTCACAATTAAATTTACTTACATAGCAGTCAACAATGTCCATAGCCCATTCTGGAAATCTGGTTCAGATAATGGCATTTCCAAACCACACGCGAATCCGATGTCGGGTTGTTTTTGGCGACTACCGAAAGGCGCACTTCTTTACTTGGGAGCCGGTTTCTGAACGGCTTTTAACTGAAAAATTCCATTCCAAATTGAGGAGCATCAAAAATGTACAGTACTGATCGTGATGGATGATCCGAATGTCAACACATTGATCGGACTTATGATGGGGGAACACGGCATTGGCGACCATAGCGATAATTGTTGGAGGTCTGTGGGTTTTAAAGCTTGCACCACCGTTGGCGTCACAGAGCTTTTTATAATGTCAGTTGGGCTTGAACTGATCGATACCGCACTAGCAATCACTTTGCGATCAGCAGTAGATTTATGAGTTGTTGTTTGCATGTGCGAAACAAGAGGGTCGCTGACTTTGGGGTCGAAGTGGATCACCGAGTGGCGTGGCGTCATTGGAATCAAGGGAAGCATTGCTTCCGTTACTTAAATAAAAGTCAGTGACAGAAAAGTAACAGAGGAATAATAATAATCGTTGGCGCAACAATCCATATTGGATCAAGGCCTTGAAGTGTGTTAGAGCACTTCATTCAAAACCGTAACAGTACTCTACAGTACACTGTAGGAGACAATGTGGTCAGCGTTGCGCTCGCCCGAGATTGTTACCCTGATTTCACTCAGGTGTTCATTCGCAGCTGAGTCGGCTTGTATCCGACGTTAAATCACGATACAAATCTCACTGCCACCAGTGAGATTCAAACAGCGACCTAACCGCAAGCCACTGTAAAAATCATAACACGCCTCAAAATGTTAACAGCAGTTTGACAGAGCACGAGCAGAACGGCATCAGAACAGATTTCTTGAGAGACATTTTAAAATCTGCCTGTATGACGGTTCATCGAAATATCCATTTCGTTGTCGAGCGTTCACCGCAATTTCATAAATTGTATGGAGCCAATTAGATGAACTATATTTTTGTGAGGGTGAACATGATTGATTGCTGATGCATCGTGTTGTGTATTCGAATGAAAAAAAAAGTTTCCACCATCGATATGAATAATGAACGAATGTCTAAGTTTCCAATTTGATTTGCGGTTGTATGTGGTTTGTAGTATATTGAGTAGTAATTTTTTGCGCGTTGTAAATTCGCAAGTGCATAACTACACGTGTTTTTAACAAAACTGCGTTTACGCTTTCTTCCTCGGATTCACGTTTTGGCCATGTGTATCAAAAAAGGCAATTTAAACGTCAAGTACAAATCTGTGTATAACAACAACAGTCGGATAAATTTGGTATTTCAATTTCATTCTTTATCGTCAAAATAAAAAAATGCTAATTAATATGTGATTTCATTTCTGAGAAATCGCAATTTTAAAAATGTTGTACTAATTACGCTCTGAGTGCGAAAACTGCCTTTAACAGTGTTAGATGTACCTTTAGTGCCCTGTCTAAAATCTGAAAATGTAGTTATCTCAACACTAAGATCAAGCTTAGACTGTTCTGTGCTAAGATTCTTGCTGTGACTTTATATGGCACTAGCAAATAGAAAGTGACTCCACTACTGTTACCATATGCCACTGGGATACGCAGGCCAAAGAAAGAAAGAACTTGTTCTGGTCACAGGCCAGTTATGCCGTGAAATGGTTGATTAGAAGGGAAAAGTGGTAATTTATAGGTCACATATTAAGGATACGCCGTGCAGTGGAATCCACTATCTCAACGTGGCCGTGGGTCGCCTCAACAGCACTTGGCGCAGAACTATGGAGGAACACGGACGTCTCGGGAAGTTATGGAGATAGTTGAAGCGCATTTCAGCGAACGGTGTATGATGACGTTTAGGTGTGATCGAGGCTCGGGATGAATGCCACTTTTCTCGCGCATAGACTTTGTCCAGGTGGAGTCGATGGGTTCTTAAATTGCCATCTATCCTATCAAGCCATTATTATTTCGGTCGGGTTTTGGGCTTTTTCGTATAGATTTCGATGTTCTGGTTTACATGACCATATCGTATCTATGCTATGCTATGTCACTGATTCAGCTGGAGAATTCTATTATTCTATGTTGGGCCGAGTTGGAAGTCTGTGTTGTGAGGCGCTACGAAAACATCTGCATAGATCAGTCTAGAGGGCGTTAGAAGTTGGGTATCACATGCCACGTCGCGGGTTTGTACATTTCACACTTTGAACTATTTTCTTCGGGCCGCTGTAGGGCAATTTAGGGGCACGTGTTGCTTTGGCACTAGGTATTGTCGCAATGCTTACCAGGTGCCATTTATTTGCCTTTTCCAGTTCTTTCTTCGCGTTGTTACAACGGCTATTTTTTTTGAAAGATGATAGTCAATGGCCGACATTGAGGTTTGATGGTTTCATTTCGCACGACTTTGCTGTCGATCTGCGTTCTATTGTTCCCATTATAAAATATAGGAAGATGAGACAACCATTTGACGATCCATGTAATGACAAGTACAAGGTCATACATGACGGGAAAATCGACAATGCTCTGATTGCTTGCTTTCTCATGGCACAGGCCGCCGTCTGCCTAAAGTAAAGAAATAAGTGGCGCTGGCCCTGGGATGATTATGAGTTTTATCAACCGGCTATCAAATCTTTCGATGGCGGCATGAAAACTTCTCAGAGATGAGAACATTGGTACCACACCGAATTTGCGGGCCGCCAAAGTAGAGGAGTTTGTGATCGCTTTTACTGCGTTCACATTCTCTGGCGCGGCTCCTGACACCACCACATTTCGAGCGCAGATTTTCAAAAGGTTTTCTCGGTCGGACTGTCGACGGACGTGTCACGAGAAAAGATCAAGTAGAATTATTTTACTGAGGAATTAGTGCATTGTTTCAAATCCTTCTGTAAATTGGCAACGTTTATTATAAAACAGAAGAACAAGTAACAATCCAGAGAAGTCTTCACGACTTCTCATGGTCTGATGCTCATGCTATGCACTCAAGTGGCCATAGATGTTGGAATACTTGCAAGCAAGGTCGACTACGATTATATCAGATTAATCGTAGCATAGGATTTTTTTACCTTGCAGATTTTTGTTCACAAAATGAAAGGTAAAATTTGTTATAACTTATCTACAATAAGTTAATATGCTACAGTCGAAGCCCTGTCATAACTATGAATAATCACGATAATTTGTTTAGGATTCTGTTGAATGTAAAATCCTTTATTGTTCTTCAATTAGAAAATTAATGAAAGCGAAAATTTGAAATATTTTTTACTGTAAACTCACCCTACAATCTACTTTATTTATTATTCAGGTTAAGGAAGCTGAAGATTGCTACAACACCGCTCTTCGCCTCTGCCCAAATCATGCCGATTCACTCAATAATTTGGCCAACATCAAACGCGAACAAGGATACATTGAGGAGGCTACACGTCTGTATCTCAAAGCTTTGGAAGTATTTCCAGAATTCGCTGCTGCTCATTCCAATTTGGCATCAGTATTGCAACAACAGGGGAAAGCTCAATGAAGCGCTCATGCATTACAAGGAGGCAATTCGAATCCAACCTACTTTCGCCGATGCTTACTCGAATATGGGTAACACTCTGAAAGAGTTACAAGATGTCGCTGGAGCACTACAATGTTACACACGCGCAATCCAAATCAACCCCGCATTCGCAGATGCCCATAGTAACCTCGCAAGTATTCACAAGGATTCAGGGAAATATTCCAGAGGCAATTCAGTCGTATCGAACTGCTTTGAAATTGAAACCAGACTTTCCTGATGCGTATTGCAATTTGGCGCATTGCTTACAAATCGTTTGCGATTGGACTGATTATGAGGCATCGCATGAAGAAACTCGGTTAGCATCGTTGCTGAACAGTTGGAAAAGAATCGTTTGCCATCAGTGCATCCACATCATTCCATGTTGTATCCTCTAACACATGAATATCGTAAAGCTATTGCTGCACGGCATGCAAATCTGTGCCTTGAGAAAGTTCATGTGCTTCATAAGCCACCATTCAAATTTTGTCGGGAATTCACTGGACGTCTCAGAATTGGTTATGTGAGTAGCGATTTTGGAAATCATCCAACTTCACATTTGATGCAGTCAGTTCCTGGGCTCCATGATCGTTCTCGCGTAGAAATTTTCTGCTATGCTCTCAGCCCTGACGATGGAACTACATTCAGGGCAAAGATTGCACGCGAATCCGAACATTTCATTGATTTGTCTTCAGTGGCTTGCAATGGAAAAGCAGCTGATAGAATACATGCGGATGGAGTGCATGTGTTGGTTAACATGAATGGCTATACAAAAGGGGCTAGAAATGAAATATTTGCTCTCAGACCGGCGCCAGTTCAGGTAAGTGTTTTTGGGTACTTGTTCAGAGAAAGAAGATTCTATTTACTCTGAAATGGGGTACTTACTTGATTTTTAATCAGAACGAATTCAAGCATTACCTTTTTAATCATATAGGTCATGTGGCTTGGCTATCCTGGCACAAGTGGTGCTAGTTTCATGGACTACATAATAACTGATGCCGTAACAAGCCCTATGGAATTGCAACATCAATACAGCGAGAAATTAGCATATATGCCATACACATACTTCATTGGTGATCACAAACAGATGTTCCCCCATTTAAAGGAGCGCCTAATTGTTAGCGACAAGACACATGGTGGCAATGTAGTAGCTGATAACGTTGCTGTCATAAATGCAACAGATTTATCTCCTCTTGTCGAAAGCACAGACGTCAAGGAAATCCGCGAAGTGGTTATTGCCGCCAAACCAGTAGAGATTTCATTGAAAGTTGCAGAACTTCCAACTACAACACAAATCGAAACAATGATTGCTTCAGGTCAAGTTCAGACGTCAGTTAACGGGGTCGTAGTGCAAAATGGATTAGCTACAACCCAAACTAACAATAAGGCAGCAACTGGCGAAGAAGTTCCACAGAATATTGTAATCACAACACGACAACAATACTTCTTACCGGATGACGCCATTGTTTACTGTAATTTCAATCAATTGTATAAAATTGACCCACTTACGTTACAGTCGTGGGTTTACATTTTAAAACATGTGCCGAATTCCGTGCTTTGGCTGCTAAGATTTCCAGCAGTTGGGGAGCAAAATATCAAGAAAACAGCTGAAGATTTGGGTAAGTTGTTGTTACTGTAATGTTTGCAACTTGGGGTTTTAGTTAGTATTCCATTATACATTCTACCTTATTGCTCGCGACTCCTCTCTATTTATTAATATCGTTTCGCTAGAAAGCATCGAGCTTTGATTCAAATGAGTAGTTAAATTAGTTTTTGAGGTCCCGCTGTTATCCTCCTTCCATTTATTTTAAATTTATGAATTCGCTATCCATATATTGTTTTGGAGAACGCGTCATTATGATTTTTTTCAAGCAATAAATCAACTGTTTCAAACCAATCAATTCAATGTTTATTTCTTAAAATAATGCAACCAAGTGTCATATTGTGCCTCCTTCCAATTACTTGCTTATACAACTTACAGAAGAGTATCATAAGAATACCAGTCACCAATTTTCAGAAATGAAGAAATGAGTACAGAATATCGCGTACCTTGAATTTGAACCAGTGTCATTGATTTTTATGCAATTCCGACTTTAGTTTCAAGATTTTTGAGTAAATGTTCCTTCGATGTGGCTCTATAGCAAAATTCTTCTTTCTGTTTATTCGTACTAGAAGATGACCATTATTTATTTTTACGTATAACAATCTCGTCTAAAGTCAAAATAAAATATTAATAAGGACCTTTTTGGGCTCGGGCAACACACATTGCCTTTGTTTTCCTTTTAACCCACAAAGACCTTTCTTGCTTATATATTCGTATGTCCATTATCAAGGAAGGGCTAAATGGCGACCATACACATATATATTATCAAGGAAACCTTTACTGGGAAAATATTGAAAAGTAATTCAGTATGTTTTTGTTGGTAACTTGGCCAATTGAGCGACTATGACTTAAGTTCATGTTTTTACTATTAATAGCGTTGACCTCAATTTTTACCCACGCCATATAAATATTTGAAATGTTTCATGCATCCTTCTCGACTTGCAGGCATATCGGGCAACCGCATTATATTTTCAAATGTTGCGGCTAAGGAAGAACACGTGCGTAGAGGACAACTTGCAGATGTCTGCTTAGATACACCACTGTGCAATGGTCACACAACATCTATGGATGTTTTATGGACAGGGACACCAGTAGTGACATTGCCCGGTGAAACGTTGGCCTCAAGGTGAGATTTTCATATTTTTCTTGTATTAAAATCTTAGTTATTTATTATATATTTGCTTGTATTTTGATTACTATAGAAATTGTCAAAAACATATTGATCCCATTATTGGACTTTGTTAGATATGTCAATTGTGTTTTAGATAAATTTAGAGTATTGGGTCTGCGCATAATTTTTTTTCGGTTTTTCTAAGTCTTCACGTAGTAACGAATTACTATCTGCTAGCCCCGTCGGGCTAAGAGTGAGAAATGTCCTCTTGAAGGGGAGAAAGGTAGTTGCTCCCTACTCTCAGTATTCAATGAACCGTACCGTCTTTACCACAGAAGTAGATTTCTACTATATGAGCTCCAACTCGGACATTGCGGGGGCAAAGTTGTAACCAAACGTGTACGTACCACCAAAGAAATAGGAATTTGATCCATGGGTTATGCTGTGAAATTCAATTCCTGTGTTATTACGAGACCGTTGGAAGCATATAGTAGACCATCCAAGAAAACTGGATTGGATTAAAAGTTCCAATCTTTTTTTAAGGTTGACTTATAAAGGGAAAGCCGATAAAACTTATGCCCACGAATAATACAAGATGACTAACGACTTGTTTGTTATTGCATTCACGGAAGGAAGCAAAGATGTCCACAAGTTCTAGATTGAAAACATATATTGTCCTTCGTCTTTTCGTGTGTATCATAAGTTTCGTTTATTTTCGGTTCATTTTTAGTCTAGTTTCTCTTTGCTGTGTTATTGAGTTCGCGGAATAGCTCACACTGATCACTACACGGAGGTATTCCTATAATTCCCAATTGTCTGCTTTAGGCATATGGTTTTAGGAGCTCTCTTTCCAGGTCCAGTTCTTGAACTCATCCGATAAACACTATGAGCTATATTCCTCTATTCGACGAATGGCAAGTCATTTAGAATTCAACGAAAGATTCTTGTAAATAAATATGTTAATGATTATTAATTGTTTATTGAAGTAATGTCTCATATTAGGTGCATTTCAACCTTATTCAGAAAAACAGCATGAGGAAGTGAAAATATCCGCCGATTATCCCCATCTCTCTCTCAAACACAAAAGGGACTATATTATTCTGTATAACTATTTTATTGTGTTATGGCATTTGTTCAACTGGCAATATGTATGGTGCATATAGCAGAAGCTCTCTTAAAGGAACCGATGAACACCGGTGTTGTGCCGTCGATGATGGTGAAATTTTCGCCCCGGTCGATACTGTGATATCTTAACTTTATGATTATGATTGTTTCGCTCTCTAATTAGTTAATCGTGAATGGATGCTTCAAAATAACTTCTCCTGTGCTGAATAAATTAGATAAGCGTTTATTCTCAATTTCTCCTTTCGACGAAAGAGAATCCCTTCAAATTCTCTCCGTGCTGATTAATATCTCTAGGGACATCCGTTACTGTTAGCATTACCTATCATTTATTTTTCAGTCTTAATTTCTCTACGCTCAAGGATGTTACTATGAGTTACAAATTATTTGTTTGCTCCGAAACATAAGCGTTGGCATTATAAAGTTATAACTTATTTGTTTATTGAGTTATTATCTATCATCTTTGACCTTGATCTTTTGTGTTCCTTATTCTCTTATTTAATTCATTTTTCATCACCCGTAATTCTGTCAATCGAATTTCTACCACATGATTGGCACCTCATGTGGTTGATGTTTAGTGTCTCCGCTATATCCGAACAGCTTGCACGCCAGTTTTGTTCAACTATTTGCATTATTTAATCGACTTTTCCAATGATCGACCGTCCAGAAGGGGAACATGTTTGATATCCAAATTTTCGAAACGGAATCGAGCAAACCACTTCTAAATAGTTTAGGAAACTTAATTAAGTCAAAATGACCTCAATCCAAACCAGTTTCACCAAATTGACTTTACCGCTTTTATAGACCACACTTCCACTCGTTAGAAACCTATTGTCATCTTTTCCAACATCTTTCTCATAGTGCCTGAAAGATAGGGAAGGATATATAAGAAGGATATTCCAATTGATTTTTGAAGATTCGGTAGGAAAACTGAATTCTGTTTTTTCTTTCGGTTGGGCAAGAAATATTCCTACAATGCACACACTACTTAGAATTATGTACTTGGTCTTTGAGACCCCATGCAATGACGGAGCTATGTTGTTTCTAATATCTTTCGCAGCTCTTCGACATTTTTTCTCTTCGCAATTGCAAGGGGCGAAGAAAAGGGTCGTTTAGTGGGACATCCGCTTCAAGTATTCTTGGTTCGGATAGATGCGTTTACAAGGACAGCATAATGTAGATAGACCTAGTACTAGGAGATTTTCGACAATTCATAACGTTATTAAACCCTTGTCAATGATAACTCAGCCACAGTATCTAAGTATTGTAACGAGGAAAACGCAAAGAGAGCGAATTACCCGAGGTAGTACGCAGGTTTTCCAAGTGGTCGGTAATCAATTCAACAATAGTATTTGTTAAGTTTCGATGAAAATCTACTGGATGCCATAAGTCTTCAATTTTGGCAATTTGGCAATCTTCTGAAGCATTCCCGATTTTTATCGTTTTCTTATTGGAAATTTCTAAAAATTAACTCTTATTGCTGATTTACTGCATGAGAACCGCTCGTACGCGCTTCGAATATGCTTAAAGAATTAAAACGAAAGTAATTATCAAAGTAATATTTTGCACAATTGCCTTTGAACGTATTATCTATCAAAATATGTAAGAAGGAAAAAATCGAAAAAAAATGTTAAATAGTAACTCCAATTGTGGCACCTCTTCCATTAATTGTGATGTAAATAATCAGTTACTTTCGAACATAGTTTTGCAACAGAATTGACTGTCTCTAAGGGATAAGTTTCGCTATATGTTTATTATATATCTACTCATTCTTCATTACAGAGTCGCGGCATCACAGTTGGCCACACTCGGCTGCCCTGAACTCATTGCTCGAACGCGTCAAGAGTACCAAGAGATAGCTATCAAGTTGGGCACAGATCGTGAATATTGAAAGCCATGCGTGCCAAGGTGTGGAAAGCGCGAGTTGAAAGCCCGCTGTTCGATTGCCAGCAATATGCGCAAGGTCTAGAGAAGCTGTTTTCAAAAATGTGGGAGCGATTTTCACGGGGCGAGCAACCTGATCATGTATCAGCGAATGATAAATAATTTAGTTATTTGTACTCACTACTTTTGACAAGTTTAATTATAATTGTTATTTTAGTTATATTATTTCGATCTAGCTTTGATGCAAGCGTCGTATACTTTCTATGTGTATTTTTTAAATGGTAGAAATATTTGTTGGTCAAATTGATTTAAATTAGTGAGACTATTCAACTATGATATGTCCTCCTTTTGCGAATGTGGAATAAGTTCAGTTTTAGGTATATTCCCCTTCATCTTTCCGTTTGACACCGCTGAAATTTGAATTATATTCGTACGGAATCCAATAAGTGATATTATGATTATTGTTGTCCAGATAGGAGTTGAAGAAGTAATTGGAACGCAAAAGTGAAGCAAATATTTAGAAAGTGGAATGCATGTCGTGATGAGTTTTGTCATTATTCCATCGCATTGATTTTATATTTTAGACAGGATTAAGCTTAGGTTGTGCATATCAAGAGGTCGCGCATTCGAATGTTTGCACCCCCTCTACATTTTTTTCCTTCATCGTATGTTAATTCTAATTCAAATAACGAACAGAAAATTTCATCGAACAAGGTTGTGCAAGTAATGCGCACCTCCTGATAGTGAAAATGTCCGAGAACGAATCGCAGTCGCAACATGTCTTTAAAACTCTTGATTTTATATTTTACGCCATTCGGGGTTTTTCTTCTTGTTTCCTTTTCAAATTCACTTTAGAAGCTTTGTAAATATACTTCACTTCCGAAAATGAATTCGAGAAAGGATCGGAAGTGGAACGGAGCAATAAAAACGAGCGCGCGTAAGGCGCGTTCGTTTGACATATACCTATGCGTAAATAGACTGAATGAAACTTGGATGAATTACACATAAAAAGTATTTTTTTCGAAGAGAATATCGAACTTTTTATTTCAGTTTAAAACTCGATAGATCGAATAACTGCGTTACATAAACAATTAATTATCATATTTTTGAGGAAATAAATTCCAATGACTTGGATAGTAGAACCGTTCAAAACTTTAAAGAGGAATGATTCGTTAGAGAAGACAATTCAATATTTTTTCTAGAATTATTAAATATTTACAGAGTAAACAGGAAGGAAGTAGTCATACCGAAATGATGGAAATATTATTACGAGGGTAATTATAAAAATTTAAATATAACACACAATAGGCATGTAAAATAGTTTTTATTTCTTGCTTATTGCATTATAATATCTGCTCTAATGGGATGTAATCGAAGAGAATAATAAAAATGAAAATTGTATATGTTTGTCGAAAATCTGGAGTTTTCATTTGTAACTTGTCTAGCATCGGAATTTCGTTCGAAATTTTGGGATCTAATCCTTTTTCATAGATCTATACCGAAATAGGCAAATCGATGGACGTTTTATGTGGTTGTAGGTTATCGCAGTGTATTTAATATATTCCAGTAATAGGTCATGCAACATCATGTGAAAATTAGGCATAACCATAGGCCGGATCTACGGTCCGTTCGGCGAAGTCAAAAACAGTTACTGAAAAGCTTAACTTATCAGTTCATAGTGATAGTGGAAATATATATATCAATACCGCTAACCCTGGTAGAAAAATTTCATTATTCAAGCTTCAAAAAATTCAAAGGAGAAATCAAGGGAGCTTGCACTTCCGTTGTTCTACGCTACATAGTTCTAAGGTGGCACTCATCGGCCATCCTGGAAAAGTGGGTTCCATTGCATGGCATAACTCGCAGTGTAATTGCCGCCCTTCGAGAATGTATTACGTATCCATGGCCATTTTTACATTCTGATTAATAGCCGAAGTACATCGGATGCGTGCATGCACGCGCGCGAGACCTGCGACTTGTACGCAGCTTCAATGTACAATGAAGATTTCAGGTCGGCAAAATTTATCTTGTGGGTAAAAGCCAGGGTCACTTTCCATTCACTCCTATATATTGACACATAGAGAAGTTTGGTGAAGAAAAGCGTCATGTGGAGTTGGTGTGAGATAGTTACAAATAAGAAGAGTCCGACGACCAATCAAGCTGAGATTCTTGATTTTGTTATCTTCTTGTTTATCCTCAATCGGAATCTATCTGTTTCCGCCTCCAAGTCCATTTGATTAGGATCAATGACTCGATGAGTATCCTTTCTCACTGGATGACAGAATACAATCGACGGATTTCGTTTTGGACTGAGATTGTACCACGATGCTTTAGGCTAAATTATTTCCTCATCACCTTATCAAATCCTTATCCTTAACAACTATTTATGAATAATCTGTGAGCTTTTCAGACACTTGAATATTTCAATTTATCACGCTTTCAACGAAATTTGGCGCGATTAGGGTTTAGGCAGTATTGCGTACTGGGAATATTGCTGCCTTAAGGATCGCTAAAGGCTTTCCTATTAAATTTATGCCCGACGAGCAAACGAAACATCCCATTAGTGGTGGCTTGCATTTCAATTTCCTCAGCTCATGGGATATTTACGAATCCGAATACAAATTCTGTTAGATTAATACGAATATTTCCAAGAGCGAATACGATTTTTTTGAAATGTTAGTTAGCTCATATTGTACGCATTTATAGTGGCGTCGGACTTATATCTAGTAAGAAAATTAATAGGTCGCGTAGGTGTAGACAGAAAAGTATGTATTCATTTCCAAGTCTGAAGAATTGTTTTGTAAAGAGAAGGCACTTGTAAGCAAAAACATCTTTATCTTCTTCTATACCTGGGCAATGTAAATGTGTGTGTCTATATCAGACATAAGGTAGGCAAATGTCTGTGTCAGACAAATGTCTCAGCCTGCCTCAGACGAATGTCTATTGTGATGTGCCACCTTATGTGGTTGTTGCCAGTCCACTTGGCAATCCCTGTGATGTGCCACCTTATGTGGTTGTTGCCAGTCCACTTGGCAATACCTTACTCTTCTTTCTTTCTAGATTAGATTATGGTTAGTCTGGAGTTTTGGCATTTAGCTGCTCCGACTAACCATAATCTAATCTAGAAAGAAAGAAGAGTAAGGTATTGCCAAGTGGACTGGCAACAACCACATAAGGTGGCACATCACAGGGATTGCCAAGTGGACTGGCAACAACCACATAAGGTGGCACATCACATGGCGACCGTGACAGTCTAAAGACTTCATACATAAGTAACAGTTTAAACACTTCTGCTTACTAGCGTTTCTACTTACTATCGTGAAAATTTGGAAATCAAGGTCGTGTAAATGAACGACATTGGGGAAAAGTTCGACCAGCTTTACCAGAAAATCTGGCAATTGCTCAAAAAACCAGAGCAAAACAATGGAGGCATAACACTATATAAAATTGGAGAGCAACCACCACGCTGGAAGCCGTCAGAATCAACACCGACAACTACGGTTGATGATAAACTTGCGGGACCTCGACGCCTTACGATAGAAGAATATAAGAAACGTACGAAACGACTATCCAATAACGAATCTGTCAGCGCTAAAGGAGGACGAAGAAGAGAACTCCAGCGGCAGTTCATAAAATATAAACGGTTAGAGCAAATCGCAGCTACACCAGAAGAGACCAACAAGTATAAATATTTAATAACCAAAGTTAAAAAAGAAATAAATTATTTAAAAAAAAATGCAAAAAAAAAATAATAAAGTTAATCAGTAAAATAATATAAAAAAAAAAATGTTTGTTCCAAATTAGAATTATGATAGTTTATTAAATGTAATAGTAATAAATAATAAATGATTTTTTTGTTTGTTCCAAATAATGTTAGTATTTATATCACATGATTGAAAGCACGACAATATAACAATATAAAAGTAGATGTCTGAAAATGTTATTCTTTGCTTTTTCTAAATGGACAAATTAGAATCTCTAAAAGAGAAACTTCAAATTACACTAATAAATCTACGGAAAAGTGTAAATCGTCCTTACAGTGAAAAAACTATACGCGAAAAACGCGAATTAATTGAACAAACACTAATAGACGCAAAGTCGACTGAACAAAATATACGAACAGACGTTAAAACAGCAACTCTAATTAAGGGAGTTTGCAAGGAAATACAGCAACTATCTGCTGAAATACTTTCAATATTAGACAAACAACAGTTAGGGAACATGGCTTTCGACATTAAAACAGCCACAGCTTTAGTCAAATACTTTGACGGAAACTCAGAGGAAACAGAATCCTTCATTGAGTCAGTTTCACTATTGAACGAACTCACACCAGTAGAACACAAAGGTATTCTACTTAAATTTGTGAAAACCCGGATAACCGGCAAAGCCAAATACATGGTATCCGAGGAATTAAACACAATAACTAAACTAACCGATAAACTGAGAGTAAAATTCTCTATAAAAATATCGTCTGATGCCGTTCTGGCACAACTTAAAAGTTGTAAACAGGGAAATACCAAATTAACTGATTTTACAAATAAAATAGAGGACTTGTCAAGGCAATTGACAAGAGCCTTTATATCAGAAAAAGTCGCAGAGGGCGAAACTGCAGAGAAATTAGCCGAAAAATTTGCAATGCACACAATAGCGGAAAATGTTTCGAACAGCGAAACCTCATTAATTTTGCGTGCCGGTAATCTTACAAATCTATCCGACACAATTGCAAAGGCAATTGCAGTCGATAAACCAATTCCCAAAAATGTCTATCATTACAAAACAAACAGAAGAGGTAACAATCACAATAATAACTTCAATAACCAAAACCGACGTAATAATCAAAGTTTTAATAATACCGCAAATAGAAATTCATATGAAAATTTTAACAGAAACAATACTCCAAATAGAAACCAAAATTATAACCGCAACCAAAATAACAGGTTCAGAAATAATAACAACAATTACCGAAGACCCTTCTGGAACAACAGTAACAACCGACAAAATATAAACCATTTGAGTTCGGGGGAATCCCAACCCCCTCAGTCGGTGCTAGAAACCAACCAAAATCGGTTGGGGGGAAATCAATAAGAAAGGTCACATTCCATACTATAAATCCATCGCTCACAAGCTTTGTACGAGCTTTCGTTGACATGTGCAACACAACATGTACCTTTATAATAGACACAGGAGCTGACATTTCTATATTTAAACGGGGAAAAATTGACAATAATCAAATATACTATCCAAATAACACATGCACAATACAGGGCATTACTGGGGTACAAAAAGAATCAATTGGTGCAACAAAAACCCATATAAAATTCGATAGTACTCTTTCAATTGAGCACACATTCCAAATAGTTGCTAATGACTTTCCACTAGACGCAGATGCGATTCTAGGTTTAGACTTCCTTACTAAACATAGGGCAATAATCGACTATGACACCTGGATATTGACAATTAATATCAATAATATTCTTCATGAAATTCCAATTCTAGATGGTCCTACACGGAACACAATCTTAATCCCGCCCAGATGCGAAGTAATACGCAAACTAAACAATCAATTCTTAAACGACATAGTTATACCCGGACAAGAAATACAACCCGGAATATTCTTAGCAGGATCAATTATTTCTCCTCAAAACCCACTAGTTAAAATCCTAAACACCACTTCAAGTACAGTAAAAATCAAAAACCTCAACCCTCAATGGGAACACCTTTCGGATTATTCTGTATACAACAATACCGATAAACTGCATAACACACAAAGAATGCAAAAATTGTTAAATACATTGAACGTAGAACACGTACCAGAATATGCAATAAAAGACCTTAAAACACTATGCCGAGAATTCGCGGATATTTTTAATATGGAAAATGAGCCATTAACCACCAACAACTTTTATAGCCAACATATCCAGTTGAGTGATAACTCAGCGGTATACACAAAAAATTACCGTATACCTGAAGCCCACAAAACAGAAATAAATAGTCAAGTCAAACAAATGTTGGACGACGATATCATTGAGCACTCAACATCGCATTTCAACTCACCTATACTACTAGTCCCTAAAAAGTCATCAACAGGAGATAAGAAATGGCGTTTGGTAGTTGATTTTCGTAATCTTAACAAAAAAGTGGTAGCAGATAAATTCCCACTTCCCAGAATAGATGAAATTCTTGACCAAATGGGTCGAGCCAAATATTTTTCCACTTTAGATTTACTATCTGGATTTCATCAAATACCTCTAAAACAATCATCGCGAAAATACACAGCTTTTTCTACAAACCAGGGACATTACCAATTTACCCGCCTACCCTTCGGACTAAATATTAGTCCCAATAGCTTTCAGAGAATGATGACCATAGCATTATCAGGTTTATCACCCGACACAGCTTTCTTATACATTGACGACATAATAGTCACTGGATGTTCGAAAAACCATCACTTAAAAAATCTAACGTCAGTATTTCAGTGCTTACGAGCCAAAAATTTAAAGTTAAACCCTGATAAGTGTAAATTCTTTCAATCAGAAGTAACATATCTTGGACATCAGATCTCTGCCGAAGGAATACAACCTGATCCTTCAAAATTCGAAGTCATTAAACAATTTCCAGTACCAAAAAACCCAGACGAAGTAAGACGATTCGTCGCATTCTGTAATTATTACAGACGTTTTGTCCCAAATTTCGCTGAAATTGCCCTACCTTTAAATCAATTGTTGCGTAAAAATGTGAAATTCGAATGGACACCACTGTGTAGCACTGCATTCGACATCCTTAAAACAATATTAATGTCCCCGCCCATACTTCAGTACCCTGATTTTAAACAACAGTTTACAATATCCACAGATGCATCCGAAAATGCATGTGGAGCAATACTATCACAGACAATAGATGGAACTGAATTGCCAATAGCTTTCGCTAGCAAAACATTCACTAAAGGTGAAAAAAATAAATCTACCATAGAAAAAGAACTAACAGCAATTCATTGGGCAATAATATATTTCAAACCATATGTTTATGGAAGACATTTTATAGTAAGAACAGATCATAGGCCACTTATTTACTTATTTGGGATGAAAAACCCATCATCGAAACTAACACGGATGAGGCTTGATCTAGAAGAATATCAATTTGACATACAGTACATTAAAGGTAAAGAGAACATTGGCCCAGATACATTATCTAGAATAGAACTAGATATAACAGACCTGACAAACCTGAAAAATATCTTGCAAATACAAACAAGAGCAATGACCAAAAACACAAATCAATCAAAACTCATTCACAATACTTCAGAAAACCACATTACTAACAAAAACATGCAGCCTGATCAACTGCACGTTTTCGAGGTTTTATCACCTAATGAAGTAATGCATTTACCGGAACTGAAATTTAATATTGCGCAATATAAAAATAAAAATACTGATATAGAGATAAACATAATACATAAAAATAAAGTCCAAATAAAGCGGTATATAAATCTAAATAATAACCAATCAATTGAACCCGCATTAGTGCAGGAACTCACAGAGTTGGAAAAATATCTAAATAATAGGTTTCAGACCAAGACTCTGAAACTATCGGCCGAAAGTGAATTATTCACTATATTAAATACAACCGCATTTAAAACGCTAGCGAATCATACTTTGAAAAATATGGATATCCAAATATACAAACCACTAATTACGATAACGGACAAATCGAAAATAATAGAAATATTGCATAACAATCACTCTACTCCAACAGCAGGACACATTGGACAGAGTAGAATGTATAAAAAACTACGTGAAATATACAAATGGAAAAACATGAAAAAAACAATCGCTAATTATATTAAAAACTGTAGTTCATGTACAAAAAATAAATATCAGAAACAAAATAGGGAATTACTAGAGATAACAACAACACCAACCAAAGTATTCGATACCATGTCAATAGACACAGTTGGACCGTTTACCAAAACCAACCAAGGTAATAAATACGCTGTAACTATGCAGTGTGATCTGAGCAAATATGTGATAATAATACCTATTCCAAACAAAGAAGCGAACACTGTTGCAAGAGCAATTGTCCATGGATTCATATTAAACTACGGACCCATGAACAAAATAAAAACAGATCTCGGTACTGAATACAAAAATCAAGTATTCTCAGAGATATGTAAATTGCTAAAAATTGAACAAATATTTGCAACACCAGCTCATCCTGAAACCATAGGAGCTCTAGAACGTAACCATAAGTGTCTAAACGAATACCTACGAAGTTTCGTTAACGAAAACAAAGACGATTGGGATGATTGGGTACAATACTACTCTTTCTGTTACAACACGTCACCCAATTCCATACATGGTTACACACCATTCGAGTTAGTGTTTGGAAAAAAAGTAAATATACCCTCAGAACTCTCTAAAACAAAACCAGAACCAATATATAATTACGACTTGTACAATAATGAACTAAAACACAGATTACAAAATTCCATTAGCAAAGCCAAACAACTTCTAGAAAAAGCAAAGAAAAAGACAAAGAACCAAAATGACCCAAAATGTAACCCATTATCATTGAAAATAGGAGATCAAGTTTTGTTATCCGTCGAAAACAGACGAAAACTAGACCCATTGTATGAAGGTCCTTATAGCATAATATCAATTGACAATGTAAATTGCCTGATAAAAGACCAGGACAATAAAATATCTAAAATTCACAAAAATAGGTTAAGACGAATAAATAAATAAATAAAATAAACAAAATTGCTTTGAAATTGCCTATACTGTTATAAATATAAATATACCACCTAATTAATCAATACCAATACAATATATTACAATAAGTAGACTTTAAAAATATTACTCATTATTGTTAAAAAAAAAAGAAAAAAAAAACTTCTGACTATACATAATATAAACAATAAAGAAAAAACGAATTGTCTACCGTTCCTAAAGACAATTCATTTTTTTCAAAAGGGGTAAGGTGTAAAATACTGTAAACTTATTCACTTTATCATTGCCTACTATGTAATATTTTCTCTAAAAATACTGTAAACTTATTCACTTTATCATTGCCTACTATGTAATATTTTTCCTAAAATACTGTAAATTGATATGTACCGGCCTACTAAGTATAGGTAAAAATTGTATAAAAAAGGAAATATAAATTAAAAATACGTAGTTCGTTGGAACTATCAAACTCAAGCTTAACGTGTTTCATTCTGTGGAGTCCAAGCAATTCGCTGCTCCCATAATTTACACTGCTTGATTAGGTCATTGTGGAGTTCAGGCAATTGCTGCTCCCATAGCTGGTTAGTCTGGAGTTTTGATAGTTCCAACGAACTACGTATTTTTAATTTATATTTCCTTTTTTATACAATTTTTACCTATACTTAGTAGGCCGGTACATATCAATTTACAGTATTTTAGGAAAAATATTACATAGTAGGCAATGATAAAGTGAATAAGTTTACAGTATTTTTAGAGAAAATATTACATAGTAGGCAATGATAAAGTGAATAAGTTTACAGTATTTTACACTATTTCTGTGTCAGACAAATGTCTGAGTCTATCTCAGACATCAAACAGCCTGCATCAGACAACAGGCAGATGTTTGTGTCTGAAGCAAACAGGTCGGACGATTGACTCACACAGTATTGCATAAAAATAATAACCACTTCCAAAATACGCATACATATATAAATATTTGATTAAATTTTTAAATGGAAACTAGTGAAGCTTGCAATGGAGACGCTATGTTTACAAATTAGAAACAACCTACCTAATATACCATTTCAGATCACTATATGCGTACCGTGAGGGGTTCTTTTGCAATTCGTACACACAGGTGCAACCTCCGAATTCTTTAAGTCAAGCCCGATTGACATGGAATTTGGGATAGGGGTAGAGGTTGGCATAAGAAAGAAAGGCAAAATGATCACAGAATTCGATTAAATGGTGAATTCAAAGTAAAAAATGTTTAGTGAAAATTTTTCGGACAGGTAGTAGTTTCCTATTTATTCATTTTCAAACATGTCGCTTTTTCATCGAAAAAATCTTCTTTTTCTTCAGCCTTTTTCCCGTTCACAAGCGGGGTCGGCACATCGTGATCGGTTTCGCCATTTGGCTCTATCAAATGCCTGATCTGGGTGCAATCTCGAGGCTTTTAAATCCCTATCCAGCGTATCAAGCCACCGTTGTTTCGGGCTGCCTTTTGGTCGTTTACCATCGACGTTTAGACGAATCTTGGCAAGTGAACTCTCGTTAGTACGAATTACATGACCATACCATCGAAGACGCCTCTCTCGTAACTTTTCCACGATCGGTGCTACCCCATAACGATCGCGGATATTCTCATTTCGGATGTGATCAAAACGTGTCACGCCACTAGTCCAACGTAACATCTTCGTCTCCATTACCACAAGACGTCGTTCATTGTCTTTCATAGTTGGCCAACACTCAGAGCCATAGAGAGCGACAGGACGGACGACATTGCGGTAAATTTTAAATTTAAGACGTTCGTTGATACGTCGATTACAAAGAACACGAGTTGTGGAACGCCACTTTATCCAGGTTGCGTTAATGCGTGAAGCAATTTCATAACGCGGTTCTGCATTGGCTGATAGCGTTGACCCGAAGTATTTAAATTGTTCAGTTCTGGGCAGATCACTGCCGCTGACGGTTTTTTTTGCAAATAACCCGGAAACCATGCATTTCTTATAGAAATGATATGAAGCAGAAACAAACCATTTTAGATAACAATAAGAATGAATCTTTTTATTTTTTTTTCCATGTGTAATATGGACTGAGTTATAGCGCGTCAAGCGTAAATTCGTAATGTCTCTGTCGGTAACTTTTAGTGGAAACTTACCTAAAGCTAAAGTGCTTAAGAAGACCTTTAAAATGAAGTATGATAGAAGCCGTGGGATAAATAATAACAGAGCTAATTTCTACGAGAAAAACAGGCTTTGTTTTTATTGATTTATATATTGCAGGCGACCTTAATGGTCATGAATACATGGTTCATCAAACGATTGTCTCATCTTCCTGCATTCTATAAAGTGAAACGTAAAACGCAATTCGACTATATTCTCATAAGACGCCGACATTTTGCTACCGTCATTGACTGCAAAATCTATGAGACCATCGCACTTCAAGATCGAAGAAAGAAAGAAAACGATCGCTGTTATTACAAAGATCTATACGATAAACTGGACGCTCGGGATGGCGAGAGAGATCTTTATCGAGTAGTCAAAAGATGATGCAAACGCACACAGGATATCGAAGATTTCTAATGACAAGAATGGTATTTTGTTTACCGACCGATGATCCGTAAAGTTCGAAGTGTGTATCAAAACCGTTTCGTGCCTCCTTCCGTGCTGATCAAGGAAGTGCCTTTTCACCAATCCTTTTGTTCTTGTTATGGACACTGTCACATGGTACATTCAACGTCCAGCTCCTTATAGGCTGCTTTACGCAGTCGATGGTTTCCTGACGTCTCATGAAACCAAATGATCTCCAGAAACTTGTCCAAAAATGGAACGATCGCCTCTTGCAATAAGGTCTCAGATTGGATTTTAATAAAACTGAATTTATGACGACCGATCCCCATGAAACAGGCCCTATTAAAGTCAATGGCAGTGACCTGGCCAGAACTGAGCGATTTAAATCTGGGTTATAAAATTGCTTCATGCATTAACGCAACGTGAATGAAATACCGCTCCACAAATGTCATTCTTTGTGATCGATGTACTAACGAACGTTTCGAGTCGAAAATTTACCGCCGTGTCGTCCGGCCTGTCATCCTCTATGGTTGTGAGTGTTGGCCGCCTATAAAAGACAATAAACGACGTCTTGCTGTAATGGAGTCGAAGATGTTGCCTTGGATGTGTGGCGTGATATACCTTGATAACATCCGAAATGACGATATCAGCGGTAGATATGCGGTTGTACCGATCGTGGAAAAATTGCGAAACAGGCGTCTTCGATGGTATGGTCACGTAATTCGCGTTAGTGAGAATTTTCTTGCGAAGATTGGTCTGACCATCGAAGTCGATGGTGAAGGACCAAAAGGCCAGCTGAAACAATGCCAGCTTGATGTCCTGGATGGTGATTTGAAGGCCTCGCGACTACATGCAGATCAGGCTTTTGATAAAATAAAATAGCGTGACCATGACGACCCCACTTGTGAATGGGACAAAAGCTAAGGAAAAAGAAGGTGCCATTAAATTTGAAGCAGCCCAAAGAATGGCTTTTTTTCCCGCCCATTCACTGCTGATGGTCGATCTCCTGCGTGCTCCTTTCTCGTTGTATGTAGTTAACGGCACTTTTTACATAATTTGACATTGTTTATCGGCTTTCCTTCAGTATTCATGCCATTTCTGAAATATTTTTCCGCCTCTTCGTACGTTTTGTTCTCGTGGCATAACAATCCTGCATCACTCCTCGCTGTTGCCGATGCAGGAAAATTATCAACCATGACAATGATGAAATGTATAGAGCAATGAGTATGGCGCTATTATATCTGCAAACCAGTTACTTTGTTGTTCAATTTCTGATAATTTAGGTACTTTTGCCTGAAACCGGTGGTTAAAGGGCAGTATAGGTCCCAGGGCGAAACGTGGATTGGTACCCACGATGGAGCATAAAACCTGGGAAACGCCTGCTGAACCAAAACTAAATGATAACGGATTATTCAATTAGCAGTGTTCCACCAAATGGTTGATGGAAGTGCCTGGTTTGCGCAGAAAGCGGCCCACAAACATATATGGGCCTCTCCAGACGGGACCACTTTCAACCAAATTGACCACGCGTTGATCGAACGCCACCACCTCTCAGCCTTGATGAATGTCAGGACATATAGGGGGGCCAATATAGACTCGGACCAGTATCTCGTTGCCATGGTGTTCCGAGCTCAAATAATAACACCACCCAGAATCCCGTCTGACAATCAGGTGGGAGTTAACACTGAAGCCATCCACAACACAACCATCCGCAATACCTATCAGATGGAAATGGATGCCGCAGTAACTGCAGCTAACAGATCTCCTGGAGATGAGGCATCAACAAATGATTTTCACAATCACCTGAAGAACGTTATCATAAATACGGCCACAAAGATACATTTTTCCCAGGCTTCAGTATGAAGACTACCTTAACCTTGCGCCAATAGGTAGGTACGTGACCCAGAGCAAGACATCCTCCAAAAATGTTTCTTCAAATTTGCTCTAAGTGCTCTATAATTGCTTTTGTATCGCTGGGTAGACGCCATCCATGCCAGGTGCTTTGAAGTGTCCAACCGTTTTGAATCGTGTGCAACACAAGCTTATCTTGTATGCATTTTGAAAACACCTAGCGCCAGAAGAACTCACCAAAGGAATCGTGGTCTCGCAACACCTTTTGTTCTTGTCATGATCACTATCACGCGGGACATTCTGCGCCCCACGCACTGTTCTATGCATGTTTTTTTCTAGTGTCTGTGCAGTAAATCAAGCAAGCGTCACCGTGACTTGGATGAACTATTGTTATATAATGGGCATTCTTTGTGATCGATACGCATGAACGAACGTCTTAAATCCTCCTCTATATTCTACTCGTCATAATGAAAGCGAAAATGTTGCTTTGGATCAACGGGGTAACACGCTGTGGTGGGGTTGCATCCATGGTGGAATAAGTTTTGAGAAAGGCGTCTGTGATGGCAATACAATTAGCGCTGGCGAGAACTTACTTGGTAAGATTGCCCTGAGCAAGAATATCGATGTGAAAATACTAAAAAACCGACCGAGGCAACGATTGCTTGGTACGCTAGACGGTCATTTGAGATCCTGTCGACTCTACTCGGACCAAACCTATCACAGAAACAAGTCAGGAAACCGGAAACTAGACGCTTCAGGTACAAAAGGTTTTGTGTTTCTCTATGTGATGAGCATAACGCATTCCTCCATTGGCTGATAGCAATGACTGCAAATATTTAAATCGCTCAGTTCTCTCAATGGCAGTAACCTGCCCAGAACTGAGCGATTTAAATATAATAATATGATATCAGCCAATGGAGAACTGCGTAGTGAAATTGTTTCACGCATTAACGCAACCTGGATGAATTCCACAACTGATGTTCTTTGTGATCGACGTATTAGCGAACGTCTCAAATCGAAAATTGACCGCAATGTTGCCCGTTTGCCGCTTTCTAAAATTCTGAGTGTTGGCCGACTGTAAAAGACAGTCGAGGATATCCGCAATCGATATGTGGTTGCACCGATCATAGAAAAACTGCGAAAGAGGCGTTTTCGATTGCATGGTCATGTGGTGCTCAGAGGTGGCGGCGAGGAAGATGGGGCGGGAACCCTATCGGCCAAGCCAAAACCAAGTAGTCGAGGAGAACCTCCATAGTGGTGGCACCAGGAGACGCTGTAATCACTTTGGTTTGCCCGCCGTGATTCAGTAGGCGAATGCTCCTAAGACCTAATCAGGGCGATCAGACTCGAGTCTGCATGGGGACTCATCTCAAGTGGCAAATTGGTCACGAAACCTTACCAGGGGTATACTGGTACCATGGGAACCGGGAAAGCCCCTGGACTCACATACTTCGGGTGAACTCCTGTTGTATGTGAGGACAGCTCGGTTATTTGCGGTTGACCCCCCTAGTGGGAGTTTCATGGTGGCTGCGGTTATGCTCAAGCGAGAAGAAACCTTCGGGCCTCGACGTGGTGTTGCGTATCAACACGGGTGCCGTACTCCATAGTTCGGTAGAGATTTAGGTAAGCAGATGACATCTGCTTTTCCAACGAAGCACGGAATTCGGCCAAGTGCCTGTCGATTTTGAGAATGTGGCAGGGAGTGTCGGACTGAAGATAAATACGAACAAATCTAAAGTGCTCAGCCTTATTTTAGTATTAGCTGCCAAAGAATAAGATAAAAACTTCTTCAAGCTAACTTGTATGAGCCGTTATCAGCCCACCATTCTATTAATCTATTAATCTGTTAATCCTTAGAATATTAATTCTTAGAAACTGAAATTCCCGAAGGACGCTTGCTCGGAATTATTCCGTAGCTCGTGTACACGTCAGACAATTTGCTCATATCAGTAAGTAGGGAGGTGGCTAAAAGGTAAAAGGATGACATTAAATATTTTTACGCTACGAAAAGCAGCTTGGTTGACAATTTGAACTTTTACTAATGAAACAAATGTTCTTCGAAGCGAAGCAGTAAAATACCCAAGGGTCCATTCCGATAGACGGTTAATTTCAAAACACGAATTGAAGGTGGACGGGCGCAAATGATACTAAATGCCATGCTAAAAGATACTCCTCCAAATGAGACTAACCAGGTTGGAATTATGACATTTAGCTTGAGGGATCTTGTAAACAATCGCCGGTGTATTATAAAATATACTCGTACTTATATACAATAAGTGATTGGGGCACCAGCAGGCAAATAAACAACACTTTCTTATGAATGTGTCACCTTTTGGATGTAAGCTCTTTAATAACATTTGGAATGACTTCGTCTTCCCTATCAGAGTCAAGCAGGTTGACTTGAAATGACCTTCGCGAATTATTGTTAATAAGTATATTTCGATGCGGGCTAATCAATTTCTGCTTCTTTGGAGACATTCCAATGAGAATTTTCCTTAAGAATATGTTTTCAGTTGCCGTGAAATTTCCTAATCCTGCCATGATAGGACCACTCCATGTTCGTCACTTAACCCATCTTTACCTTTGCTTGCATACAAACGACATTGGCGGTAGTCTTTAGCCTCACATGTCTTCGTCGCACGATGTTGATGCAAATGAGGCCAGTAGCAGTGGTCCATCGCTGGACAAGTATTCCCGTTCGTATAGTCTTCGGTCTGCCCATGCTGGTCGCCTATTCCTTTTTGTGCATTTCTAGGCAGGCTACTATGACTTCCAAGCGTTCTTCCCCCTGCCCGTCCTATACTCCTCGGATATCCATTGCTATCTAATATTCCTTCCGGGATTTGAGACGCTATTTCTTAGAAATAACCCTTGCAAGGGTGGCACTATCTTCCGATAACTTCGAAGGAGGAATTGCCCAATAGTAGAGGCAAAAACCACGGTTTAAATAATTTAATTACTAAAGATGGCGCAAAATTGTCACCTAGAAATGATTATTGCAACTGTGCCATTATTTGTGTATGCCATAATATTTCACGCTAATTATTTCCAATTCCTTGATTTATTAAAGTGTGCTTCTGGGGTTTAACGGTTCTAGTATGGCCATTAACTATAGTATGTCGATCAAGTCTATAACCTACAGGAGTTTTAAAATTCTCCGGTATTCCAGATGTTTCCACCTGGCCTTTGGAGTTATGTGTTGTTTGCATAAGTAGTAGACACTGTCTCAGCATATGCATGTCAATCTCTTCACAGAATTAACAGATATTTCCCGCTTGCAGTCAGTATTCCTACGATGATCGGGTGGCTCTTCTGGTGGTGAGGTTTAAACAATTCTGCGAGTGCTTGCTCTCGCATCCCCCATATGCATGATGGACTGTTCCATCCCTAAAAAGTCTGCCCAGAATAGTTTCTTCAGTCGCTCCTCTTCTATTTAGCTTCCCAGCCATGAAACCATTTCTGATTCCACAAAAGGGTTCTGATCCGTACAGCGGCGTCCCTGCTCGTTTCCTGGTCAACTGATCCGATCTTTGTCGTATAATCCAATACGTCTTGGAACCTTTAGTATGCAGACTTTACTGTGCGAGCCGATGTTCAGTCTATTAAGGCATTCCCATACCAGTTTAAAGTTAACCTGGTTGGACAGTGCTCTAGGCTGCTGTTGACCGAAATACCAATGTACTGCCGTCTACAGTTCGTTTCGAGGTTGAAGGAGGCACATCTACTTACTCGTATGACGTATATTTTTACCTGAAATTTGCTAGTGTGCTTCCCCATCGAATCAAAGTACGTTTTCTTTAGATCGATGACTTCGGTGCTTGATCCTTCTTTCTGACGGATCCGTCAGTGTGCCAGGTAATAAGTCGCCGGTTTCAGCCCTAGCTCGCCGCCATACTCTTCCAGTTTGCCCTGTTACTTCATCGTGTTTAACATTTCTTGTCAAAATGAAGTATATCGCCTAGAAAGAATGTTAAACTTTCTTCGCCTTTTGCTTCCCTATGTCTTGCTGATTTTGAAGATTGCCTTCCTGACCTGCCTTTTAATAATAATAATCGTTGGCGAAAGAATCCAATTGGATCAGGTTCTTGAAGTGTGTTAGAGCACTTGATTCAAGACCGTAACCGTACAGGGTTACATTACCCTATAGGGGGTGCGTGTGGTCAGCATTGCGCTCGCCCGAGATTATTACACTGATTTGACTCAGGTACTCATTCACAGCTGAGTCGACTGGTATCCGACGTCAAATCACGATACAAATTCGACTGCCACCAGTGAGATCTGAACCGTGACCTTTCGCATGACAGCCTTGTGCTCTAACCACTCAGTTATCCGGACATAGTAGTTTTTGGTTTGGTATAATTCCCAAATGCTATGTATGGTGTGTCCGGATAGCTGAGTGGTTAGAGCATAAGGCTGTCGTACGGAAGGTCGCGGTTCAAATCTCACTGGTGACAGTGGAATTTGTATCGTGATTTGATGTCGGATACCAGTCGACTCAGCTGTGAATGAGTACCTGAGTCAAATCAGCGTAATAATCTCGGGCGAGCGCAATGCTGACCACATTGCCTCCTAGTGTACCGTTACGGTCTTGAATGAAGTGCTCTAACACACTTCAAGGCCCTGATCCAATATGGATTGTTGCGCCAACGATTATTATTATTATTATGTAGTCTAATGGCTCTTATGTAAACGAACTTGCGCTTTCTGGGCTTAGGCTAAATTGATGCGTAAAATAGCCCTCCTGCACCAGGTACTAGTAATTCACAATCTAGATTCTATTTTTTCATATAGGGTGTCCCCTTATTTGTTCTTACAGTTTAATACAATGTGGTCAGCGTAGCCCTAGAATTGTATTCCAGAGTTCACATTCGGTGTACTGGCTGAAGGATCTCAAGGTTTGCAGCACTTTTAGAACCACATCAGGTGAGGCAGTACTGGTTGTGGCGACCGTGATCTCAGTCGACACCCTGGCGAAAAAAATGAGAGTGCTGCCCCTGCCATCCCCTCTGGGTTATTTCAGTGGTTTAAAGGCTCCATTTGCACATTTTACTCTATTTTCCGAACATATGTCTTTTGTTAATTTTAAATTTTTCTTTTTTCTCTTTTTGTCTGTTATTGGGGTGTCAGGCGGAATGTTGTTGTCTTCCGCCGTATGAGTTCTGAGAAGCAGATGAAACCTGTTCTCAAAGCAGCCAGAGATAGGACTGTTGTCCTATCTTCGGGTATAACTTTGTACAGCCTAGATGCTTCTGTGGTTTCCTCAATCGAATCACAGAATTTTCTGAAGTTATTTTGTTTTGCTGCCCTGATTGCGTTGCTATACGTCGTCAGTGCTTTTTTTCATTGGGTGATGCACAGTCTGTTTTCAGACCTTCGCTCTCATTCTGGCTAGGTTTCTGTTCCTGCAGGGTACATGTCCCTTCCCTAACGTGACTGTCTTGTCAGAACAGCACCCATATGCGTCAATGACGGCTCTGTTGATATCTTCTAGCATTGTTTCCAGTTTTATTTCTTTCCTGGTGTCACCCCACCTGGGGATGATCCACGTTGTCGCTCAGGTGCCTTATATAGAAGTTCCGATCTGTTCGCTTCGGATTCCTCACTGTTCTTTTACTTCAGAATTGGTTGGTGTGTTTCCTTACTTATTTAGTTCTAGTCTCTTGCTAAGGATAAATTCAAGAAGTTATTCACCTCTTCGATTGTTGTCGCTTTTTCCCCAAATCTCATTATGAGCAACGGCTAATTTCGATAGGATCCGGGAGTCGGGTGTTGGCTTTTTGAAACGACTGCCCCACCAGATCTTCTTATAGGTTCCAATGAAAGTTGAAGACAGCCATGAGGTCTCCAGTCAGGAATTTTAAAAGATATTTATATTTTAAATTGGGTTTAAGAATGATGAATGCTTTTGGTGTTGCGTAAGAGGAATTCCAAATCACTTGCATACTTCCTCATTGGAAACCACGAAGCTGCTACCACACGCCCAGGACTCTTGAATTAGCACTATTCCAATGCTGTGCTTGGAAATTGCCGTGGTAATTACTAAATATGTAGCTTTCACATGGCTGAGATTTACCTGGGCTATATGAGTACGGACTATTGGCTCCATTAATGCATTAAGTTCTTCTCCAATATCGATATTGATATATATTCTGCTATCCTTTTGAGTCCTAGTAGATCCAGGCCTAAATAGTACAGTTTCTAATCCTCAACGTTTCTATCCAATGTTTTTTTCGAAGCATCTGTCCTCGATTCTTGAACAGGGATGTTGCCAAATCCGCAGTTGATGAGACAGTTACCGACCGTGAGGAGCTTGCCTTTGCCCTCCACTTTTTTTTTAAAAATTCCTCGCAACCGTATGTGAATATCTTTATTCTGAGCAATTGAAAGGACCGGAAGATCCTCCATCTCAATCACCTCGAATTTGGGACAGTTGACTGTCACCATACGGGCGCGTCCCCACTACATACCGACAGTTCTGCTCCCTTTCTGTCTGATAGGGTCTATGTTTCTAAGCCGAATAGCGTGTCCTCCCCCGTACAGTCTGCTATTATAAAACCTGGCTGATGACACTAGCATTGTTTAAGGCGGGTGTCCTGTTTTTTTTGCGCCCTTCGCCTACCCGGGATTTTCTCACTCTTGGGTTCGGATTTGGGTTTCCTGGGAATATTCCCCTCTTGTGGGTTGAATTCCGTCGTCCCTTCTTCTTTGGTTCCTCTGATGAACACTTTACATTTATCCTTCTTAAACGCTTTTTTTGGTTTCAAGTTATCTGCGTCAGTGAAGTCTGTCTTCTTCCTTATGACATTGCCTTCTGATCAAGGACCTCAGTAGTGGGTGGTCTTCACGTAATCAATTCTGAGCTTGGTCCGTTGCTTGACTTCTCAGCTTCTCCCTTTGTAGGTGGATCTGGATCTCGGAAAAGTGCCTCCGTCTGATGATCTAGTTTGTGTGCTTTGCTTAGAAAAGCCTAGAAATTATGGCAGAGCAGTAGTAGTCATTTACTGTATCGTAATTCTGCGTCTCCTTTATGCAGAAGTTTTCGAATGATGCTGCGGGCATAGAGTCAGTTAGTTAGACAAAATCGTAAACAGTGATTACATGATTACGATTCGCATCATCATAATCTATTCAACGACTAAAATGTTAACGACATTATCGTACATGATATTCCGATAAGCAGATGAATAGTCGATTAGACCAGATTGTCGAATATAGACATTTTCGGACTGGTTAGAGGATTGCTGAGGCACCAAAAACAGTATAGTTGAAAAATCGAGAATTAACAAATTGTCGAATGGTCTTCATCAGAAATAATAAACTATGATAAGTCCATCGTCTTCTAAAGTCTAATTAGACTCTCTCAGCGAATTAATTCCAATCTCTCACTACATTGTCTAATTTTGTCAGAAGTATTTTTTTATCTTGTAATATTAAAGTCTTTGGATTTATAAACTCAATGGTTATCAAAATAAGCTGGAAACTTTAATTTGCTGTTGTAAGTTACGCTAAGAACTTAAACAAAGTGAGAACGCAAGAATTTAATTCAAGTTGAGCATTTTGCATTTTCCTGGATTCAATGATGACTTATTAAGTGGACTTTATACAATAAATTTATTTAAATTATTCTATAAGTTTTCACAATCATTCGTATTAAAAGTTGGTAGAAATAATTTCAAATCGTCCGCAGACATGAAATTGAAATAGGTTAGCTTTTCTTAAGAAAACCCGAAAAAGGGGTGGGTCAAGGTATGGCCACTGTACGTACTGATAGTAAATACTACTGGTATTAACGTACAAAGATACCGATTCTATTGGGCACTAACCGCACACTTAATTACCATATATATACACATACCCATATTTGTCTCGAATAATACAGACTGACATACAAATTACTTAAGTCTAACTTCAAAATTATATTAATATGCTATTATTAACTTCATTTGAGCGGATATCGGAATAGGATGTATTTTGAGGCCTAAATTTCGCATAGATGCACCATTGAGATTTTCTCAGATTTTCGGTTGGAATGAGACTTCACTTTTTGGGGCATATACCATATTTTGAGCCCTATCTCCCCTACGTTTTACTCAAAACGGGAAATAATCAGTTTCAAAAGGTACTAATTGAGACCTTTCGTTTGATAACTCCTCATGATCATATATATTCTATGAAAAAAAATGTACACCCCCCTTTCGCATGAATGTTGAACCCCACTCAAACTAAACACAACATTGCGTCACTTGCTATATGTAAGGAGATTAACACGTCAAATCTTCTCACCAAATTTTGTGACAATTGGTTTAGCCGTTTCCAAGCAAGTCGGGTGGACAGATAGACATTGAATCGATTTTAATAAGGCTTTGTTTCATACAAAACTTTAAAACTTGAAGGGCCAAATGGCTGGGGAGAAGTTGCTTATTCATATATGGGACTTTAATATTGCACTCGGATGTCAAGAATTAACATAATTAGAATAATTATCATTGTCGTTAATTATGACGTCAGCATCTTATTCAGTAAATTCGTGCGGAATTGATAAGTTTGAACTGCTATAACTTACACATTAATAGCCGGATTTCCATGAAACTTGGCAATATTATATGCGGCACTGCCCTCTACGCTGCTGTACGATGAACTTAAAGGGCGTTTTACAGTCTATTTCCAAAAGTTAGTAATATACTATTAGTAAGTTCATTTGAGCGATTTTTTTCAGATTTTCAGGTTGAGTAGTTTCCGAAAATGAGTCCTGTCTCACTTTAATAGTGCAAATTTTGACTCCTTACCGGGGCATTTTACAATTTGCGCCAAAACTATAATAGTATCAGTTTCCGTACTAATCGAGACCTTCCATTTAATACCACACACGAGTATATATGGGGAGACCTTTTAAACTCCGCGTAAATTTATGTCCTTCACCGTAGAGGTGGGATTTCATAATTTTCATCAAATTTCGTTTGAATCGGTGTAGCCGTAGCCCACAGACAGACAGTGAATCTATTTTAATTAGGTTTTGCGCGAAACAAAACCTTATTAGAATCGATTCGGTGACGGCCCGTCTGTCTGTCACACGCGATTTATTCGGAAACGGCTGGACCGATTGTTACAAAAATTGGTAGGAATATGTGATCTGTTGTTCCCTTTACATACAGCAAGTGGCGCTGTTAAGTTTAAGGGGGGCTCCCCATATATGTGAATGGAGAATGCAACATTTTTTTTTCATAAAATATAGCCATGTGGGGTATCAAATGAAAGGGGTCAATTAATACTTTTCGAAACTGGTTCCATATTTAATATTGGGCGAAACATAGAGGAGTGAGGGCTGGACCAATAAAAAGTGTAACAGGTTTCGTCCTCAGAACCTATCGAACCGAAAAATCTGAGAAAATCATAGTGGTGCATCTCTGCGAAATCAAGGCCTCAAAATTCATCCGGTTCCGATATCTGCAAAAATAAAGCTAATAACAGTATATTTACACGCTTTCGAAATTTACCCGACAACCCCCTGGTATACTGGCATGGATATAATGGATAACATAATAAAAGTTTGAAGAAAATCCAACTATTATTACTAAAGTTATAGGGGGTGAAACTTTGCCATTTTTTGTGAATTTCGTGCATTCTACAACATATATGACGTCATGCTCCCATATCAATTCGTCAATGCTACAAGGATATGAGCTCTTATGAATGCGGTCGCAAAGAATTATTTTGTTTTAGTTTTTTAGTGATTTGTATATGAATATCAATTACTCCAACCAGACATATGTGTATAGGATGAAGAAGGCATATGGTGGCACACAGACCGCTATTATTAGTTTGCCGGCGGAATCAGCTATTAAGTTAATTACCGCGGGCAAGGTAAGAGTAGGTTGGGTCGTGTGCAGGCTCAGGGAGCAAATATCTCTAATGAGATGCTTCAGATGCCTCGATTTCGGCCACTTTGCGGCGGCATGCACTAGCCAGCATGATAGGTCGAGGAGTTGCAGGAAGTGTGGGGAAGAGGGCCACCTCATCAAAGATTGCACCGGAGATCCACGGTGTATGTTATGTAGTGGGAAAAAGGGCGTGGACGGCCGGCATATTGCGGGAAGCAGCAGATGCCCGGTATATAGGAGGGAGCTGAACCGCACAGGCAAATGAGATTGATACAAATCAATCTCAATCACTGTGAGGCAGCTCAGGACCTGCTCTCGCAAACCATTCGAGAGTCGAATGTCGATGTCGCGGTTATTTGCGAGCCGTACAGAAACTACGGCGGTGCGACTTGGGCGGTGGATGCGTCTGGCAACGCCGGCAATCTGGGCGTAGCGGAAGGACAGGCCATTGAGGAAGTCATGGTCCCTCCCGGCAGCCGGTTTTATAAGGACGAAGGTCAACGGTGTCCATATTTACAGCTGCTACGCTCCTCCTAGTGCAACCTTAGCGCAATATGAGGAGATGTTAGACAGTCTGGTGTTGGACGCTAGAGACCGCAGCCCTAAAATCATTGCGGGCGATTTCAATGCGTGGGCCCTGGAGTGGGGAAGCCGATCGACGAACACCAGAGGTCAAATTCTGTTGGAGTCATTTGCGGAGCTGGACATCGTTCTGGCCAACGTTGGATGCGTGCCCACCTTTCGAGGAAGAGGGTCGGGCTCGATTGTTGACCTGACATTTGTTAGCACTTCACTGGTGAGGGAGATGGCTTGGCAAGTGAGTGAGCACTACACCCACAGTGACCACCAGGCCATCTTCCTCCGCATTGGGAACCGGGGAAGCAGTCGACCACGCTCTGGAGGTGGAAAGGCTAAGGCGGTTGGCTGGTCTATCGAAGCTTTCGACGAGGAGGACATTCCTGGCCGCATTGGAGGGAAGCCCATGATCTAGATGGAACAGCGGTGGAAAGGATCACACAGCTGTCTCAGCGTGTAACCGAAGCATGCGACGCTACAGATGCCACGGACGACGTTTGCACCACGGCAAGAGGCCAAACTACTGGTGGAACACGGAGATCGCTGCCTTGAGATCCTCTTGTCTCCGAGCGAGGAGACTTTCCCACAGGCACAAGGAGAAGGCCGGAGCACCGAGGAGCGTGAGGAGGAATACAGGGATCTGCGAAGCAACCTTAAGAAGGCCATTCGGAGAAGCAAGCGGGAATGCTACCAGAAGCTCTGCATGGAGGCTAATACGAATCCGTGGGGTACAGCCTACCAAGTTGTAATGAAGAAGATCCGCGGGCGAAAATCACCTCAGGTGACATGCCCACGGCTCTTGTTGCAAATAATTACAACTCTTTTCCCGCAGCAGGAGCAGGACGAAAGAGAACCCGAACTGGCAGCTCAGCAGGACGTCTTCTCGATCCCTGATATTACCGAAGAGGAACTTTGGGAAATCTGCAGACGTATTGGGGACAGCAAGGCTCCGGGATTGGACGGAATTCCGAACATGGCTCTGAAGGTGGCGGTCAAGGCCAGACCAAGGTGGTTCGCAAGCACATTCGAATCGTGCATGGCGGAAGCAGTATTTCCCGCCCAGTGGAAGAGGCAGAAGCAGGTGTTGCTATTTAAGCCCCAAAAACCACTCGGTCCTATTTGTCTCTTAGACACCATGGGGAAGATGTTGGAGAGGGTAATCCCATTCATCGAGCTTGCGGGTGGTCTTTCAGAGCGGCAATATGGGTTTCGGCGAGTCCCGTTCTACTGGTCGATGTAGTAGCAAAGGTCGTGGAAGTTGGCTCGAAATGCAATCGGCCATGGGCAAATGCTATGCTCTGGTGACACTGGACGTCAAAAATGCTTTTAACTCAGCCAACTGGGGCTGGATTAAGGGCGCTTTGGCCAAACTAGGGTGTTCCTAGCTACTTGGCTCGGCTCATCGAGAGTTACCTTTCGGACAGACTTCTCTGGTTACGAGACGGACGACGGGCCGAAGGAGTACATTGTGACAGCAGGTGTGCCTCAAGGTTCTGTATTGGGACCGCTGCTGTGGAACATAATGTATGACGGAGTGCTTGGCCTTAGCGTGCCGGAGGAGACTAACTGCTGATTGGTTTTGCGGACGACTTGGCGGTAGTTGCAATTGCAAAGCATCCCGAGGACGTGGAGCTTTATGCAAATGAAGCCATTCATACCATCAAGTCATGGTTACGAATGGTCAAGCTGGACCTGGCGGACGAAAAGACGGAGGCGGTCCTCATTACCAACCGTAGGAAGAACAACACTGTTACCATCCAGGTTGGTAATCGTGAGGTCGTCTCAAAATCGGTTGTCAAATATCTGGGGGTGATGATCGATGCCAAGCTGAGTTTCAAGGGACACTTGGATTATGCGCGAGAGAAGGCAGCAAATGCCAGCCTCATCCCTTGCAAGGATGATGCCTAACGTGGGAGGGCCGAAGTATAGTCGCAGGGCTACTCATCGCGGGAGTGGTGAGGTCGATCCTGCTATACGCGGCCCCTGTCTGGGCGGGAGCGTTGAACCACGCTGTCAACCGGAGGAAGATATGTTCGGCATACCGGCCAATTGCGCTAAGGGTGTGTAGCACATTTAGGACGGCTGTCGACGGAGGCAGTGTGTGTTATCGCAGGAATGATCCCTATAGATCTTCTAGCGAGCGAAGCACACTGGCTCTACGAAAAACGGAAGGCAAATCCAGTCCGAGGTGAATGCGGATTTCCGAAAAGCCATCAGGAGAGAGTTGTGTGGCAAGTGGCAACAACGGTGGGATAACTCCGACAAGGGCAGGTGGACCCATACATTGATCCCGTGTATCGAGAAGTGGGTCAACCGAAAGTACGGAGAATTGAATTACCACCTGACACAGTTCCTTACGGGACACGGTGGCTATAGGAAGTACTTGCATCGCTTCGAGTTGGACGAGTCTCCCAACTGTCCTGAGTGCGGTGCTACACCCGAGGACCCGGAGCACGTTATGTTCTATTGTCCCAGATTTCTGCAGCAGAAAAGGAGGTTGAACAGCATCTTAGGGGCGGACATCAAGCCCTCCAACCTGGTGGAAGAGATGTTGAAGTCGGAGGAAAACTGGATGGCGGTAAATGAGGCAGTAGCCGTGGTGCAGACAAAACTCCTGGAGTTGGATCGAGCTCGGAAGGCGGCGCGACGGAGACGTGACATGGACGAGCTGGTATAGCGAACCAGAGCCTCCCCCGCGAAGTAATACTTCATGGTGGTCCAGCGGGGAGGGGCGGAAGAGTGGGGGTGGTTTTAGTGGGTGTGAATCCCACACACTGCTGCAACCTGGCGCAGCAGCGTCTTTCTAAGATTTCCACCTCCATCCATAAAAAAAAAAGAAAAAAAGACATGTGTATGCTGGTATATTATATGCGTGCTAATGAACTTTGCGGGTAGTGCCTAATCCAGATAGATATAAGAAGTAAATCGATCAATTTATATACGTGCATATATGTGTACAGTATTCGGAAATAGACATTTTGTTTGTTTAGGGTGAGTATAATATCTATGGCTGTAATATGTACGTATGTCTTGTAGTTTGGAAAAATATGAAAATATATTTTGGATTTTAGCTATATAGGATAGAAAAATGTGCGTTGAAGTTTCTTACATAAGATGAACACAAAACCGTATTCCGACTTGTTTTTAAATTACTAAACATAAACGATTCGGAATACCAGAAGTTGGACACTTCCCTATGCACGTTTTTAAGGTTTTGTGTGAAACAAAACCTTATTAGAATCGAGACGGTGTCTGTCTGTCCGTCTGTCTGTCTGTCTGTCTGTCTGTCTGTCACACCCAATTTATTCGGAAACGGCTGAACCGATTGTCGCAAAAATCGATGAGAGTATGTAATCTGGTGGTCCCTTTACATGCAGTAAGTGGCGCCATCTTGTGTTGAGTTTAAGGGGGGCTCCCCATACATGTGAATGGAGGGTGCAAATTTTTTTTTCATAGAATGTAGCCATGTGGGGTATCAAATGAAAGGTCTCAATTAGTACTTTTCGAAACTGGTTTAATATTTGATGTTGGGTGAAACATAGGGGAGTGAGGGCTCAAAATATGACCCCCGAAAAGTGTAACAGGTCTCGTTCTCAGAACCTATCCAACCAAAAAATCTGAAAAAAATCACAGTGGTGCATCTCTACGAAATCTAGGCCTCAAAATATATCCGGTTCCGATATCTGCACAAATAAAGTTAATAATAGTATATTTCTACATTTTAGAAATTTACCCGCCACCCCCCTTATGTTCATCCCAGGAGTACAAAATTTGGCATGGGTATAATGAAGAACATAATGCACAGTTTGGTCAAGTTTGAAGAAAATCCAACTATTACTAACAAAGTTATAGGGGGTGAAACTTCACCACTTCGAATTTGGAATTTCGTGCACTCTTCAACCTGCATGACGTCATCATCACATATCAATTCCTCAATACCACAACGAAATGAGTTCTTATGAATTGGGTCCCAGAGAATTATTTTGTTTTAGTTTTTTAGTTATTTGTCAACCAGACATGTGTGTATGTAGGTATATAATATATGCGTGCTAATCAACTTTCCGGGTAGTGCCTAATTCAAAGAGATACAAGTCGAAATACCGGAAGCTCGCGCTTCGGGTATAAAGGTTTTGTGTTCATCTTATGTGAGGAACTTCAACGCACATTTTTCTGTCTGTATATAGCTACAAATCCAACATAATCCTTCATATTTTTCCAAACTACGAGACATACGTACATATTACAGCCATAGATATCACGCTCACCCTAAACAAACAAACTGCCTATTTCCCAATACTGTACACATATATGCACGTATATAAATTGATCGTACCCATATTTCCGATTTACTTCTTGAATTAGGCACTACCCGCAAAGTTCATTAGCACGCATCTATTATATATCTACATACACACATGTCTGGCTGACAAATAACTAAAAAACTAAAACAAAATAATTCTCTGCGACCCAATTCATAAGAACTCATTTCGTTGTGGTATTGAGGAATTGATATGCGATGATGACGTCATGCAGGTTGTAGAGTGCACGAAATTCACAAAAAATTGTAAAGTTTCACCCCCTATAACTTTGTTAATAAGTTTTGGATTTTCTTCAAACTTGACCAAACTCTGCATTATGTTCTTCATTATACGCATGCCAAATTTTGTACTTCTGGGATGAACATAAGGGGGGGGTGCCGGGTAAATTTCTATAATGTGGAAATATACTATTATCAACTTTATTTGTGCAGATATCGGAACCGGATATATTTTGAGGCCTAGATTTCGTAGAGATGCACCACTGTGATTTTTTTCAGATTTTGGGTTGGATAGGTTCTGAGAACGAGACCTGTTACACTTTTTGATGGTCATATTTTGAACCCTCACTCCCCTATGTTTCATCTAATATCAAATATTGAACCAGATTCGAAAAGTACTAATTGAGACCTTTCATTTGATACCCTACATGGCTACATTCTGTGAAAAAAAAATTTGCACCTTCCATTCACATGTATGGGGAGCCCCCCTTAAACTTAACACAAGATGGCGCCACTTACTGCATGTAAAGGGATCACCAGATTACATACTCTCACCAATTTTCGTGACAATCGGTCTAGCCGTTTCCGAATAAATCGGGTGTGACAGACAGACAGACAGACAGACAGACAGACAGACGGACAGACGGACAGACAGACACCGTCTCCATTCTAATAAGGTTTTGTTTCACACAAAACCTTAATAAAAAGTAAATCCGATCAATTTATATATGTGCATATATGTGTACAGTATTCGGAAATAGGCAGTTTGTTTGTTTAGGGTGAGCGTAATATCTATGGCTGTAATATGTACGTATGTCTCGTAGTTTGGAAAAATATGAAGGATTATGTTGGATTTGTAGCTATGTACGGATAGATGCGTTGAAATTTCTTACATAAGATGAACACAAAACCTTTATACCCGAAGCGCGAGCTTCTGGTATTCCGACTTGTTTAATTCGTACATAGCTCAAAAATCTAAAAGATTCTTTGATATATGTATTTTCAAATTCCAATTCCGGCGTTCATATGAGTTGACTTTATATGATGATGAGTCAACTTCGGCCATCCATGATTTCTTTAATAACAGTTGCGTTTCCTTTAAACTTTTCAGGAGTGTGTCTTATAACATTACATATAATAGTGCCAAATGTATCACTTTGATGGAAGTATACCATTATTAACTTTACTTGACCAGATATCAAAATGGGAAATATTTTGGGGCTAGATTTTGCATGGATGTACCATTGTGAGTTTTTTCAAATTGTTTGGCTGGATAGATTCTAAGAACATTACCTGTTAACTTTTAGGGACACATATTTTAAGCCCTCAATTTCATATGATTCCCGTAGTATCAGAAGTAAGACCAGTTTCGTAAAGTATAAGTATAGCCCTATCATTTGATATCCGACATAACTATATTCTGTGAAAAAAAATTTACATATCCTTTTCGCATGTATGGGTAGTTAATAATAGCATATTACTGTAGTTCAGAAACTTGCCCGAAAACCCCCCTTTAGCTCATTCTAGAAGTACCAAGTAATAATAGATACACAAATTTGGAAAGTTTGAAGGAACGCCGGCTATGAATAACAAAGTTATAGAACGTCTAAATTTCGCATTTCATTAATTTGTTGCACTCTAAGGCATGTATGATTTCATCATCATATAAACGGCGGAGTTGCATATATCAAGCAATATTTAGAATTTTTAGCTATGCATAAATGAAAAAACCGGCATAAGAAATTTTTTACACAAGATGAACACAATACCTTTAATCCTGAAGCCTATACCTTCTGGTACTCCGACTTGTTTTAATTCGGATCATCATAGAAGTGCTTTTCCGAGTGACATTTTTTTGGACATTAAGATTCCGTTAAAACGACAAAAGAAAAACAGACAAAAACGTTGAAATTTCAGGCGTTTGAAAAATATGGAATATAATCACCATGTCTATATTTGCAGGTTAAGTATAGACTAGTTTGCTTTATATAAATCGTGCCTGCCCGTACTCTTCCTCTTTTTTTCCGCGATAAGTGCTCCGGCCATCTTGGGAGAGTGGGTTCCACTGCATGACACAGTCAGCAAATGAGTTGCTAACCCTTCTTAATGTGTGGCCTACCCACTGTCACCTTCGCCTTTCGATCACATTACCTACGGGTAACTGCCCTGCGTCTCTTCCAAGTTCTTGGTGTGAAACAGTATCAGGCCAGCGTATTCCGATAATACGCCGCAGGCAAGTGATGATTCGGACTTGCAGCTTTTGAGTGACAGTGGAGTCACTTTTCTTGCAAGGACACTAGCACAGAACAGTTTCAAATTAATACAAATAGAAAATCCAGTTTCCAACAGATTCCGTTAAATTTACTAAAACCTTATTAGAATCAATAGTCAATGTCTGTGTGTCATACCTGATTTATTCGGAAACGGCTAGGGCTATTGCCACGAAATGCGTGAAAACATGTGGCCTGGTGGTGGTGCGGAATCAATTTAAATATAGTAAGTGTCGCCATTTTCTGTTATTTGTTGTGTTGTTTTTTATTAACAGAATATAATCGTGGGAATGTGAGTCTCTTTCTCAGAACTTATCCAACCGAAAGCTTTGAAAAAGTTCACAATGGTATAATAATAATAATAATCGTTGGCGCAACAATCCATATTGAATCAGGGCCTTGTTGTGTGTGTTAGAGCACTTCATTCAAGACCGTAACAGTACACCACAGTAGACTGTAGGAGGTAATGTGGTCTGCATTGTGCTCGCCCGAGATTATTACCCTGATTTGACTCAGGTACTCATTCACAGCTGAGTCGACTGGTATCCGACGTCAAATCACGATACAAATCCCACTGCCACCAATGCGATTTGAACCGCGACCTTCCGTACGAAAGCCTTGTGCTCTAACCAGCTATCCGGACACAATGGTATACCTATACAAAATCAAGGCCTCAAAATACGTTCCATTTCAATACTTACTCAAATAAAGTTAATAATGGCATGTTATAGGAAAGTTTAAAGAAAATGTAGGTATAGAAGATCGAAATTTTGTATTTCACGTGAATTTAACGCAATCTAAGACGTGTATGTATCATATAAAATGCACGTCTAGCTTCCGGTATTTATGATTTTTTCAGTATTTATTGTTTGTTTGCCTATTTATATTTTTAATTTTCCAAATTGTCACAGTCTCGGTAGATGCCGTATTTTACCTAATACTAGTATTAAGTGCCAAGCATTTAGCTTTGGATCATCCTACGACCCGTCCTGTCAACTAACAGCACGTTAAGCGACCTGTGTTGTATATTGCGATTAATTGAAACTTAACGGTCCCAATACATGTGGCAAGGATTAATAATTAATTATCGAATGCTGCCTGCGATTCATATAGGTAAATTGCACATCAGCCTATGAATGTATGCAAGGTAATAACGATTCACCATACATACCACATGATGCCTGCCCGTCTATTACACCGGTGACATATCAGTGCAGCCAGAAATAAGATGGTCCGACATCTCTCGCCGAATCACACATTCTGCACTGGTCGTTCTCCACTCGCTTCTCTCGTTATCAGCTTTTTTTAGCACGGGTCACAGTTAGATACTAGACAGCTACCATCCTCAAGGGGGGAAATCAGTGCGAATACGCACGATTTCATACTGCTTTGCTCTTGAGCATGAGCGAGATGTAACGAAAATCCGATCAGCTGTGTTTGACATTCCGCCCGGACTTGCCAATGGATTGGTGAGATCGGCAAGTTTTTGCTTATATATAAGTGAATACGTGAAACAACTTTCTGTTATATGGGTGAGCATGGCAGTAGTTCCAGAATAGCAAAAGCTCACCGATCTCTCTCTTACCAATACGATTTGACGAAAATTATGTCTTTTCCTTGTTTAGCGTCTCTGATGTGTACAGATAAGCTTCTGCAGAACATTCGCAAGTGGGGTCATTTTAGTGTGGGTACTGTCTATAGTAGCCAGAGTAGATCAGCTCGGGTGGTGAGCATCCTGTCCTGAATTGCACACATAAATCCCGCCGTCTCAGCAAAGAACACATAGCCATCTTTACCAAAAATCGAGATTAACGAATGGTTGCCAGAAACAATTTTCCCCATTCAGAAGATTGAAAGATCGATCGTTCAAATTAAGTTGAGTCAGCTTGTAATCCGCCTTACAGGCAGCTCGGCACTAATTCCCCTGCTCCTTGCTGTAAAAAGCATGAGTCGACTTGGCGATGAAGCGTCAACTACGTCTCTGCCCCTGATGTCACGAGGTAGGTTCATCCTCTCTATAGTAGAATTTATTCGATTTATTGCAATGGGAATTTCTTCATAGAACTTCCTACCCGATGCTGGACGTTTTCCTGATCGGTCTTCATTCTGAATGCATATGCCAGTGAAGGGATAGCGAACACATTCAGTGCAACATATTTTATTCTTTCTTGAGAGATGCGATTTCAGACTCGCCTCATACGATATAGAGCATCCTTCAGTGTGGGCTTCTTGCGAAATTCCTAGGTTCTTGTAGAAATCTGTATTGGTCATAGTTTGGATGTGTAGATCACCAATTTTATTATGTCTGGCAGGCGGCTCGTAATGACTTTTGGGGATGGCTTGGATTCTACACTTGTCTAGGCCAAATACCATCCGAATATTCCGGCTGAATATGTCTACTACTTATATTACAATACAATAAGATGGTCACCAATACCAGCTTACAACTTGATGCCATCTAATCTATATTAAGTGTGTCAGGTCCCACTTAGCAATGTGAAACTGTGCCTACCAGGTTCATTCAGTAGCCACAAACCGGGTTTTGCGTCAAACTAAACAAAGGGCAACTCAACGAATTCTCCTGCTAGACGAATCTTTGTATACGGATGGTACCCTCAGATGAACGCACTAATAAGGCGGTATGCCACCCTTCCACGACTGTGGTTAAAACTTTCCTTGTTTTGGAATCAATGTGATACAGATGTAGTAAATCGATTAGTCAGGTGTGCGGGACGCTGTTAAAAGCCTTGGCGTAATCGATATATATAGTCACGAAAGGGATTTATTTGGTCTCCAATTGCCTGTCCCACGGCCAACGAGACGATGATGAGTTGCCCTTTACAAGCTCTTGATCAAACTCGGCAGCCCTTTTGTGCCCCACGAACCCCACTAACATTTGAATTTGCAGAAGGCTGGCAAGCAAGTTGTCGGTCTTGGCTGCGGTTGATTAATTGACCTGCTATGTACCATCGTATACTGGTGAGCTTTCCCTACTAGAAATTCTCCTAACTAAACCCACCCGAAGAGACATGAAGTCTCGAGGCGTGTACACGGGAGCACTGATGCTTTGATGGGGAGGTCCGAGCAAAATCAGCTGGGATTCAATATATGATTATATTCAAATTCTTTTCTTCCATTTTTCTTTTCTTAATTAGAAGGACATCCTTATTTTTGTGATTTTTTTTCCCAGTGTTGTGCGTTGTGTGTCCAAAATTTTTAATATAAAAATATTGAATTATAATAATAATTATTATACGTACATGTAAATTTGGTATAACTAGTTTTTTTTGGATATTCATTTGAAATGAATATTTCAAACGAAATTTTTCCTGAATATAAGAAACAAGTCGGGAAACCGGAAGCTCGGCGCTTCAGGTATGAAAGGTTTTGTTTGCTTCCTCTGTGAGTAAATTTCAGTGCAGCACTATCCCATTTGGACGCAGTTCGTTATGCGTATGCATTTAGCATATCAGACTACTCATTTTATTGTGATTTTGTTACTTAGCTTCAGTAAATTTTCAAAGTAAATTCAACTTTGAGCTACTTTAACTTTGTTAGTGATAGTAAGATTTTCATCAAACTTGGAGATAATATGCTTCATATTATATTCTGCACTACTACAAATCTTTACAACTCTGGGATAAACTTAAGGGGCGTTTTTACTCAATTTCCCCAAAAATACTAATATAATAATATAATATACTATTATTAATTTAATTTGAGCAGATATCGATATGGAGAGTACTTTGAAGGGTAGATACAACATAGAGGCAAGTTCGTGATTTTTTTTCAGATTTTTCGGTTCGGTAGTTTCTTAGAATGGGTCCTTTGAAGAAATCATCCCTCTCCACCCCTCCCACCCCCCACCTTTCTAAGAAATGTCAAAACTAACACCGAAGAAAAGTAGAAAAGTACTAATTGACGCCTTTCATTTGATACCCAACATGACTATATTCGGTGAAAAAAAAATTACACCCCCCTTTGTATGTATGGAAGGATATCACTCACTGCATATTTGGGCGTTCACAGTTCTGACCTACTCACCAAATTTCGTGTCAATCAGACAGACAGGCAGATATTGAACTGATTTTAATAAGGTTTTGTTTCGCAAACACAACCTTAAAAATGAAAATCAAAAATTGGTTAGTTGAAAAAAAAATATTACTATACTTTCGTGTTCGAATGTTAACGCTCGCGCATACAGCGAGTTAAATCCTTTTACGTCGAACTTAAGGGAGGAGGGGTCCCCATACATTCAAAAGGGGAGTGTACATTCATTTCACCAAATATAATCATGTGGGGTATCAAATGAAAGGTCTTGACTAGTACTTGCCGAAGCCGAAGCTTAATTTTGACACTTGTTTAGAAGGTGCGGAGTGCGGGGGATCGAAAGTGATCATTTCTTTAATGGACCCATTCTCAGAAACTATCCAACCGAAAAATCTGAAAAAATGCAAGATGTTACCACTATATGGTGCCTAGGCTCCGAAATACTCTCCATGCCGATATTTTTTCAAATAAAGTTAATAAAAGTATATTACTATAATTTTTAGTAATTGGCTGCTTAAGTTGATCCTAGAATCATTTTACATCAATGTAGGCTATAACACAGAGCATGATCTCTTTCTTTTATAGCCGGCCAATGCTCAGAATCATAGAGAGTGACAGGACGGACGATATTGCGGTAAATTTTAAATTTAAAACGTTCGCTGATACGTCGATGACAAAGAACAGAGTTGTGCAGCGCCACTTCATCCAGGTTGTGTTAATGCGTGAAGCAATTTCATAACGCAGTTATCCATTGGCTGATAGCGTTGACCCGAAGTATTTAAATTGTTCAGTTCTGGGCAGATCACTGCCGCTGACAATGATTGTGCCTTTTTCATGGGGATTGGTCGTCAAAAATTCAGTTTTGTTTAGATTGAATCTGAGACCATGTTGCATGAGGCGAACATTCCAGTTTGTACCAGTTGCACGAGATCAGTTTTGCTATTAGATATTAGGAAAACATCACCTGCATAAAGCAGTGTGTAGGGCGCAGGGCGCAGGGCGCAGGGCGCAGGGCGTTGGATATCCCGTGTAACGGTGTCCACAACAAGAACAAAGAACAGTGGTGAGAGGGCGCTTCCTTGATGAACACCAACAGAAACATGAAGCGGTTTTGATGCACGCGTCGTACTTCGCACTTTACTTTTCGGATCGTGGTAGAGCAATTGAACCCAGCGCACGAGTTCTTCTGGCACTAAGTGTTGTCGTAAAGCGTACCAGATGAAATCGTATGACACACGGTCAAACACTTTCTTTAGATCCAGAAATGCAATATAAAGAGGGTGATGCATCTTACGGTGGTTCTCTATGAGCAACCGTTCAGCGTGTATTGCGTCAGTAGTTCCGCATTTTTCGACAAATCCGGCTTGATTTACGGTTATTTCAATGATTTCGCGAATACGGTTGTCAAGAATGCGTTCAAAAATTTTCATGGTATAGGAAAGTAACCGGATCGGACGGTAATTTGAACATTCTGCTAGACTACCTTCCTTTTTCAATATTGGAACAGTGGTACTTTCTTGCCAGTCAGATGGTGTTTTTCCTTCCTGAATAACTCAATTAAAGAATTCACTTAGCCACAGTGTTGGGTCCCAGCTCTCCGCTTGCTAGAGCTCAGATGCGATGTCGTCAGGTGCCTGTCGTTTTCCCCGATCACATTCGTTTTATTGCCTCTTCGACTTTAATTGCGCTGACAGTTAAGTCCTTGAGGGTTTTACGTGGGTACTTGTCTGGAAGACATAATCCCATGGTCTTCTTAGGACACGGATTGGTTTTGAGACCACAATCAGAGCCCCGCTGTGACAAGTAACAACGGTACCAGTCTCTACCAAGTGCATGGCTTAGCATTCATCCTGGTGGATGCAAGATCTACCTAAATCTCTACCGAACTAAGGAGTACGGCACCCGTGTTGAAACGCAACATCACGCCGAGGCCCGAAGGTCTCTTCTCGCTTGAGCATCACCACAACCCCCATGAAACTCCCGCTAGGAGACCTATCGCAAACAACCGAGCTGTACTCACATACAACGGGAGTTCACCCGAAGTATGAGAGTCCAGGGGCTATCCCGGTTCCCATGGTATCAGTATACCCCTAGCGAGGTTTCGTGACCAATTTGCCACTTTAGATGAGTCCCCGTGCAGACTCGGGTCTGATCGCCCTGATTAGGCCTTTGGAGCATTCGCCTACTGCATCACTGACGGCAAACCAAAGTGATTACAGCGTCTCCCGGTGCCCACATTATGGAGGTTCTCCTCGGCCACCTCTGAGCACCAGTTGTGCTGATAGGTGGAACTGCTCCAAATGCCATCAATGATTGTGAAAATGAAAGATGAGCAAATTCTTCAGTTGAAATCTGTTCGAAGTATTCTCGCCATCTATCCTGTTGCCGCTCGACCTTTGGTAAGAAAAGTACCGTTCTTGTCATTAACGCAAGAGAAGTGTTCGTTATCCTGTGTGCGTTCGTTACGGCTTTGGGCAAGTCGATTCAGATCTCTCTCGCTATCCCGAGTGTCCAGTTTATTGTAAATATTCTTGTAATTGTCCGCTAGGGTGACGGGGACCGCTTTCTTTGCTTCCCGATTGGCATTCTTATAAATTTGCAAATTGGCCGGTCTTTTATCGTCGAGAAATTTGTGATAGAGGCGGTTCTTTCCACGGACCTACATCGTCATTCCAAAGCCAAGTATCTCGGTTGATGTACCACTTACCCGGATTGGTGACCCCGAGGGTTGCAGAGGCTGCTTTGTGGATCGTGTCTTTCATTTGGTTCAACGATTCTTCTACATTCGTAATGGTTGGTAATCGCGTAAGTGAGATAATTTCTTCTTTCTTCTGACGAAATTATCACCATTTAATGCGCGGCAGGGGCAGTGCGTTTCTCAGGCTGTTTTGTCGGTGGCTTAATTCGCAGGACGGCAATCAATGACCGATGTTGAGGTGCGATGGTCTCATAGGCACTTGTTTCCGTTTCTTGGGCGGCCTGTCGCGGGACCTGTCACCAAGAGAGACCAGGTAGGAATTAGCATAGTGTAATAACTCCAACTATACTCTATTTATCTCTTTTCCTGATCTCAGCATTTCATTTTTGGTTTACTGAGGATAGTACAAAGTACGTTGCCTCAAACCCTCCTCCTTTACCTGGGCTTGGGGCCACCATACTATGTTAATAGCTTGGCTGAGTTTATGTTATTCCTCCATTAGTACATAACAGTGAATTGTGAACATCAATGAAATATCGCATGCATTATATAACTTACTTATGAATCTAGGATTCATGCAAAAACCAATAGTATCAATAATTTTTCATACTAAGTTTAAGGATTATTCACTAAAATTTAAAATTATTAGAAATGGAATTTGATTAATTGATTGCAGTCGATTTGGATAAGATTGACAAAGGAAACGGTTTCCGCTTAACGAACTAGAACAACAGTTGTGTTTTACAGTTACAATTGAATCTAGCTATTACGAATTATTAAAATACTTATTGCTCGGTATTCGGATTAGTATTACTTTTATTCAGTTCGGCTTCATTGCATCACTTTTCGGAAAACAAGATGAAGATGCAGAGAATGACAGCTTCCGCACAGATTGCTATATTTGCCGCTGCAACTGCTTCCGAAGATAGCCGAAACCGTTAGACAGTCGCTCCACTTGTAGAGCACTCGAAATCAGCGACAACGCTTGTTGAAATTGAGGCGACGAGCCCACGGAAGAAGAACCGGCACTTCACCAGTGTTCGGCAGATCCACAGAAAGTGCCCTTGCACTATCTGAATCTAATTTCATCACAGGTTCCGATGAAGAAAGCACAGTAGACAAATCAATATTCCCTGTTGGATTTGTTGATGTCTCCGGTGCCAGCGCACTCTCAAAAAGGCGAGTCCACTTGATCCATACATCCACAAAATTGTGGGCTATGATAATCTGCGTCCTGTGGATCGGGCACACCAATAAGCTTTCCAAAAAATTAACGGAAATTGCGGCGGCAGAATAGTCGCTCACGCTTGCAATCAAAGATTGTTTTCCTCATAAACAAGCACTTTTGAAACGTGACAACTTCTGTTCTACGATTTTCTGAGTGTGTTTGACGGATTCCATGAGCCCTCGGGCCACACTCCAACCGTGATATTTCCAAACAGATCCACATGCTGTTCCCAGCTCTACCTCCTCCCTCCTCCTTGACTTCTCCCTCGAAACCAGCGGAAATCCCCCGTCAATTTACGGAGTAAAGCGAGGTAGTGCGCCACATCGTGGCCGAAGTTTGACGATTCAAATTTGCAATTTCAAATTTGAATTTTCACACTCCGAATACGGGCAGGAAAATTGCATCGACTTAATACTAGGGGTAGGTTTCATAGTCCACTAAAAAATGGGTTGTATTATCGGCTGAATACTAAAGCCATCCACAACAAAGCCCTCCGTAACACCTATAAGGATGCCGCAAGAACCGTAGTTAACAGCAATGGAAGTGGAGCATCGATCGCCTGAAGAATATTATCATTGAGCGATGGGTTGGGAACTTTTGATGAACTGCTAAGCAACCAAAATATCGCCAAGTTGGAGGTCCCGTCAATTGAAGATGACGGGTAAATGCTGCCACCACTAAACGTGAAAGAAACAGTCCGTGCAATTCATTAGCTGGAAAACATAAATTGCCAGGATGACATTTTAGCGGAACTGGTTAAATATGAAGGCTATCAACTACGTCAAGCGGTTCATCAACTGGTGCTCAAGATGGGCAACAGCGAATTAGTGCCTCACGATTGGTAAAGCGGCATTATAGGTTCCATTCATAAAAGGGGGATATTACGCAGCCCCGTATGGTAATTATAGAGGTGTCACATTGTTGAGTGGCATCTATAAGAGATTCTTCGCTATCTTGCTAGACGTGATCGTCCTTTACGCCCAGAACACCACCGACAAATACCAAAGAGGTTTTACTCGAGGCAAATCAGCAATAGATCAGATTTTCTCAGTGCGGAAATCGATGGAAAAAACTATTGAAGTTCGACCATCATCTGCATCATCTTTTCACGACTTCAAGGTAGCTTATGATAGGATAGTCATAGTAAAACTTTACACGGCCATGAAAGAATTCGGTATCCCAACGAAATTAATAAGACTGACCAGGCTGACCCTGGCCAATGTGCGAGACCAGGTAAAAGCAGCAAGTTCAACATCAACACCTATCATGCATCCTTTTTAACTTGGCCCTAGAGAAAGTAATCCGCGATGCTGATGGCACTATTCTCTTTAAGTCCACCCAATTAGTGGCCTAAGCTGACGATATTGACATTATAGGAAGAGGAAGTCAACCTTCATATAGATCTAGCAGGCGGTGATTGGTGCCAGATCTGGGGCTGCACATTAATGAAGGTAAGACTAGGTACATGGTGGCAACAACATCAAGCCGCACCGGTCAAATGAGAATAATAAAAATAGGAGACAACAAGATAGGGACAACTTTGAAACCATTGATAATTTCTTCTATCCAGGGTCGAAAATCATAACTAATAACAGCTACGATTACGAAATGTCCGCATGGTTGTTGGCATTCAACAGCGACTATTTCAGTTTACGAAAACTGTTTTGCTCGAAACGTCTCAAAGCGCTCACTGAACAAGGTAATGATCATGACTGTCCCCATGTCTTCCTCGGGGACTTGGTTCCTTAGGTAGAAAAATGCCGAAGTTTTGGCCCCTTACAAGAGGATGGACGTTTCCGTATTCTATATAACGACGAGCGATACGACGACCGTCTGTTTGTGGATAAAATCCTACTCGAGAGGTTGCGGTAGACTGATCAGCTAAGCCGTATGTATGAGGTTGATGCAGCCCGGAAAGTTTATAAGGTATGGTAGAAAAAGAAGACGAGGTAGGCACTGCCTGAGATGGAACAATGGCGTAGATCAGGACACTTTCTGGCGTTTTTTTTAAATTTTTCTTTGATTGATTTAATATCCCCAATCAGTCGGAGTCCGTAGGTTTAGTCATAGTCATCTGCTTGAAGTTATTTACCATAGTTTGTCTTTCTTTTCGTTTACTTTTTATACGCACTCCAAGCACTGCGCAAAGTGTAAATACTTTTCAGAGTTACTGTATGTTTGACGTGGAATGACCCTTGCGAATTCTGGCTTTAAGCTGTATTTTGATATAAGAAAACCAATTTCTGGTTTTTTTGGGCACGTTTCAACAAAAAGTGAGCTTCCCATGAGAATACGTTCCCAGCTAGTGTGCAATTTCAAAGCCTGTCATGATAGAACCATACTTCGTCACTTCACCCCTACACAAACCCATCTTTACATTTGCTTGCATACAAACGAGAACGTGACCTTGGCGGCAGCCTTTGGTCTCACACGACTTTGTTCCATCACGTTGCTGCCAATCAGCCAACAATAGAGGTTGCTGAACAAATATCGCCTTCCGTCTGTCCATGCTGGTCGCCTATTCTGTTTCGTACCTTTCGGGGCAGACATATGAGTTCCAACCATTCTTCCCCCTGCTCGTCCCATCCCCGCGAAGATCCATCGCTATCCAATATTTCCTCCTTCATTTCAGACGCTATCACTTAGAATCAAACCTTGCAGGGTGGCACTATCTTCCGATAATTTTGACGCTGAAATTGCTCAATAGTTGAGGCAAAAATCATTGCTCACATTATTTAATTAGCATAGATGGCGCAAAATTGACTGCTAGATATTATAGTTGCAATATTGCCATAATTTATGTAACCATAATAACATAAAATTCTATTATAATTATTGTCAATTCCGTGACTAGCGACTAATTCATTCCTGCCTGTATTGCAAGGAATCAACTTCGGAATCGATTAAGGCAGTAATAAATACCTAAAAATCAATTCTGGAATGAAATGAATGAAATTCCCTTCACGAGTTACTATTATTTTTGAAGATCGTTTTCAGTTGGTGGGATCTCGGTTGTTGAGCAGTTCATCAAAATACTCAACCCATCGCTCCAATATGCCCATTCTGTCGGAAATCAGATTTCCCTCTTTGTCTCGGCAGAATGAACATCGAGGCTTCATCCTGCTGACTTGTTGGTAAAACTTCCGCGGCTGATGCGCCTGCTCCCTGTACTTTTTAAGCTCACAGACTTGTTGGTTTTATCAGGCTTCCTTCTTCCGACTGTGAACTCGCTTCTTCGCTCGAGGGAGTTCTTGGTAGGTCTACCCGCGTGCCCACGTTCTTTGAGAATGCAGCATTACTCGGTATGCAATGTTCTTTCGTTTCATTGCTGCCTTATCTTCATCGTCAAGCCATCGTCTTGCGGCTGGGACCTAGTATGTTTGCGGTCGTATCAATGATAACGCTCTTCAGATGGTTGTGAAGATCATTTATTGATGCTTCATCTCCAGGAGATCTGTTAGCTTCGGTTATTGCGGCATCCATTTCCCCCTTATATGTAAGTCTTACGGAGGGCTGTGTTGTGAATGGACAAAATTACATTTATTAATTAGAATTATTACTAAATGATTTATTTGATTAACTTGAATTAATATACTTTGAAATTAATATTTAGTGAGGAGTTCATCTCCTCGCGCTTGTTTTTCTCCAATTGATACCGAAAAACAATTTTGCTGTTAAAAATTGTTTTTCGATGCCATGGACGCCAGGACTCACTCAAACGTGCGTCCGACACACAAGTTATTCGTTCACCACAACACTCTACCCTCAGCTGAAACCAAAGGGGCTGCTACAAATCAAAACAGACGCGTCGCGCGCCCCTCGTTCTGGTTGCGTTTTCTTGTTGGTCGAAGGGCTTCAATCGATCCAAGGAGGCCCGTTTGACCGCCTCCGACGTTGAGGTTATGATGATGACGGCTTGGCTCGAGAATTTCGAAGGGGTCCTCATTAGGTGGTTGGAGTGGCTTCCAGGAGCGTCCGTCCTAATTAGGATATCGAAATCCCTGGCCACATCAGCCACAATTTTGGCGTGGTTGGCGGATGGTGCCGGCTTCAGTTTTGGTATTGCATCCTTAAGCAGATGCAACACGCAGTGATCTCGAGAAGAGGGTTGTTGGGGAGTCTCAGGTACTACTCCTATACTAGCTCGGTGGGACTTGCAGCAAATTTTTCTCGATTGACTGTCTGGACGTTAAGTAGAACGAATGGCAGGACCTGCGACCAAGAAGTGTCGTCTTGGGCCATTATAGTGGCCTTTAGGGTCCTGTGCCACCTTTTGAGCATCCCACTGGACTGCGGGTGGTACGCGGTTGACCGGTGCCGTTAGAAGCCGACCGGTTTGCCAAACTCTGAGAAAAGGGAGGACTTAAACTGCATTCTCTGGTCGGTGATTATAATGGCCGGCACACCAAAGCGTGGAAATAATTCTCGACACAAAATTACAGTAATGTCTTTCAGAGGTATTGCCTCAGGCCTCTGCGCGAACCTATCGATGATTGTGAGGCAATATCTGAAACCGTGCGAGTCTCGCGAAGGGCCAATGATGTCCAAGTGGATTGTGTGGAAACGCCTGGTGGACCGAAGGAACACTACTACCCCTTTCTTCACTTGCTTTGCAATTTTGCACTTTTCACATGCGATGTACTGTCTGGCCCAAGAATTAGTATCTTTGTCCATGGACGACCAGAAATACTTCGCGGTAAATAACCGATCCGTTGTCCTAATGCCTGGGTGCGCCAGATCGTGAACGCCTTAAAATACTTCTTTCGGAAATCAGCCGGAATATATGGTCTTGGTCCCTTGAAGTTTCGCTATATATACTGGATGTTGAGCCGAAGGTAGGAAACCCCCTGAATCTATATTTGGAGTTGGTCCTCAAGCTTTAAAGAACTGCGTCGTCCTACTGCGCATCGGGCTTTTGTTTCAAAACAAAAGTGAGTGGCTTATGGTCCGTAAATATTGTGAACGACCTGCCTTCAAAGGAATACCGGAAGTATTTAATTGCGTGGTACGCGGCGAGTAACTCAGGATTGTAGGTGCTGTAGTTCTGTTGAGCTGTTCAGATGATTCACTTTTTGGTGAAGAGCAGGGCCTACGGCAATGCCTGAAGTATCGACAAATACGGCTAGGGGTGCATCTTACTAAGGGAATGCCAGAAGGGTAACATCCACCAGTTGTTGCTTAGTGGTCTCAAGTAGTCTCTGGACACCCTCTGGAAACTACACAATCAGGGAGTCTTTGGTTTTCGGCCCAGACAAGAATGCGTTAAGGATCGATTGATTATGGGCGGCTTTGGGCAAGAAACTATGATAGACGTTTAACATGCCCAAAAAGCTTCTTAGATCCCTAACAATTTTAGGAAGCGGGAAACTCGAAATCGCTTGCATGTTGACTGGGTTCGGTTAGATGCTTTCAGGGGTAATCAGGTGGCCGAAGAATCTCACCTGCGATTATAGAAATTTGTACTTTTCAACGTTAAGTACTAGACCGGTCTCAAGGAAACCCGGGGTGTTCTAAATGCTCAAATGCTCCGACTCAGAGGAAGATATGACCAGAACATCCAAATATACAAGATAGAAGTGGAGGTTTTGCAGCACAGAGTGGATGAATCTCTGAAAGGTTTGCGCAGCGTTCCACAGTCCAAAGGCTGCCTAATGAACTCGAAGCATATTGCCGTATTTAGAGTGTCTTCGGGAGCAACAGAGATCTGATAGAATGCTTTGATGGATGAGAGGGTCTGGAATCGTATGAACATTTAGACGTCGGTAGTAGGCACAAGGTCTCCATTCGCCATTGGATTTAGGGACCATGTGGACTTGCGAAGATCAACAACTCTCTGAAGGTCAACAAATACCCTGTTAAAGAAGTTTTGTGAACTCTTTCCGCGCAATTTCGAGTTTCTGCGGTGATAATGGACGCACCTTAAAGAAAAATGGGGGCCCAGTAGTGTTGATAGATTAGAGAGATGTAGAGATTTTTAAAAAATATCTTAATATCATATATAGCGGTTCTTTATGTTTGCACTTGCAATTCAAATATTTTTTCCATGGAATAATTTTAATATTATTCAAAAGAAACATTTATTCACCCAGAAAAATTAATTTTTTAAATTCGTTATAAAAGCACTGAAACACTGAAAGCAAATTTTTCCAATTAATGTAGTAAAACTAAAAAATATTAAAGTTCCCTGGGATTCCCGCTTTATAACCGCCTCCATGTTTAACTTTGCTTCGATGGGGTGGAACGCACTTCTAATTGTTTGAACGTGGTCTACGTTGTCGTAGAAAGCTTCTGCAGAACCGATAAATGCACTGCTTAAGGGGGAAATGATATTAGGAGGTTTTCAGAATTGACTTTTTTTAGGTCTTTTTAGGATTGACTCGTAAACAGTTGACGCAATTGTAACCAAATTGGTGAAAAGGGGTGGTCTGCGAACCCCTTTACATGTAGCAAGTGGCACTACAGGTAGAAGATGCAACTCTCAAAGGAGAGTACATTAGAGGGTTGTTTAAGGGCGTGTGGCTCCTGTAGTTCCAAAAACTTTGTGATGCCGCAGAGCGCATGGTGTCAATGATACTTTAGCTAAGTGCAATTATGTTATGCCAACGCAAAAATTGCTATTGTTTGTGATGTTGATCGCTACTCACCAGCAGAAGCAACGAATGGCTGCCCCCAAGAGGTGTACTATCGCCACTTCTGTGAATTATGCTAATTAACTCACTGGTATGCGAACTGCTAAATTTGCCAATACAATCTCAAGCTTATGCTGATGACAAAGCTGCGCTTGTTCTCGATCCGAGTTTGAGAGGGGCTGCCCATACATGAGAAAGAGGATGTACATTTTTTTCCACAGAATATGGGTTAAAGGGTTCAATTAATACTTTCCGAAACTGATCTTATTTCTGATATTATAATAATCGTGTGTTAGAGTGCTTCATTCAAGATCGTAACGGTACACTACAGTACACTGTAGGTGGCTAGTGCTAGTATTATAATAATATATAAAATAATATATATAATAATAATCATTTTCCAAACAATCCAATTGGATCAGGGCGTCGAAGTGTGTTATAGCACTTCATTCAAGATCGATTGCAAACTATAGAATTACAGTATCCTGTAGGAGACAATGTGGTCAGCATTGCATCGCCCGAGATTAGTCAGGCGCTCATTCACAGTTGAGTTGACTGGTATCCGACGTCAAATTACGATACAAACTTCCATTGCGACCAGTGAGATTTGAACCGCGACCTTCTGTACGACAGCCTTGTGCTCTAACCACTCAGCTTTCCGGACACTTCAGAAGAAAAATCAGAAGGCATTGCGAAAACTGAATTCAGTTCTCCCAATAACTCTTTCAATGCTCTGTGCATTGACAAGTGTCGAGGCAAAACTCCGCCTACACAGCCCATACGCTATGAGAGCCCAGTTTCATCTTTACCTCTACATATTTGCTTCAAAGAAGCTTCATGTATAGGATAAATCCCAGATATTTCACTGCTTCTAATATTGGGTGAAATATAGATTTTTTTTAAATGAATTTTTTTCCCAAAATGGTTCTTTTCACATTTGCGGGAATTCAAAATCAAAATAATTATTTATAAAATTACCAAGAACATGAAGCAAAACTTTGAGGGTGCTTTTCTCCTTTATTTGTAAAACAAGTTCGGAAACGGGAAGCTGGGCGCTTCAGGTATGAAAGGTTGTGTTTGCTTCTTATGTGAGTATATTTGAGGGTGGAACTCTCCCATTTGTACGTAGCCCGTTAAGAATATGCATGGGGGGGGGGGTCCCCATACTCAATGCAGAAGGATATCACTCACTACATGTCTGGGGGTGCACAGTTCCCACCTTTCTCACGAAATTTCATGTCAATCGGTGTAGCCGTTTCTGAGAAAAGTGCGTGTGACAGACAGACAGACATTGAACCGATTTTAATAAGGTTTTGTTTTTGCAAACAAAACCTTAAAAAGTGTTGGATATTTAATTTTTTTTTAGGGTCATTTTCTTAGAAAATAAGTTAATAATTTAAATTGAAAGCTTTTTGGTTGCTGATGAAAATTGTCGCCGTCCCTCAGTTGGAGAAGGCTTGTTTTGATCTTCAGCGGAATAACGTCGGTTATTCTTGGCTTAAACTTTTCAAAAATTGTTCGGGATATGACCAATATAATGTCCAAATTTGATTGAATTCCAATTATTTTTTCAGACTAAAAATAATTTCAAAAGCATACGTGAAAATAAGAAAATGTGTGCGCACCAGAATTTTTTAAAAGTTGTACTTACTTGTCAAAAAATTAATTATTATAAAATTAGTGGGGGAGTAAATGCTTTCGTGCAGAGTTGCATTGGATCTTCGAAGTTTTCCGGAAATACTTTTTTCGACATTGTGGGGGGATGTGTGTTTATGTGTGGTCAAAGGGTAGTATAGGTTCCAGGGCAAAACGTGGATTGGTACCCAAGATGGAGCATAACACCTGGGAAAAGCCTGCTGAACCAACACCAACAGCTCCACTACCAAACCCTATGTCCACCTTCACGTGGTGACCGCTGGGAGCTCTTTCTGAACGAAAAGTTGGAGACGGAGAAGGATAAAGGCGAGTCTCCCACGCCTGAAAACGGGACAAATTGTATCAACTGGTCCTCCTTGGGAATTGGATGCCGCAATAGCCGCAGTTAACAGAGATTCTACAGATAAAGCATCAACAAATGATCTTCACAATCACCTGGAGAACGTTATCATAAATACCGCCACAAACATACTTGGTTCCAGCCGCAAAAGAACTCGGAACGGCTGGTTTGATGATGAATGTAACCTAGTAACGGAACGGAAGAATGCCGCATACCGAGTAATATTGCATTCTCAAAGGAAGCGGACACGCGCGGAGAGTTATCACGAACTCCGGAGAAGCGACTTCACAGACGGAAAGAACCTCGAAGAACCCGCAGGTTAGTGAACTCGAAAAGTACAGGAAGCATCCGCACCAGGCGCGGAAGATTAACCAAGCCTCATACACCTCGATGCTCATCCTACAGAGACAAAGAGGGAAATGAAGTGAATCCTGGATTATCATTTGCATTAACATAGGCCGTACTATAGAATTTCATGGAAATCGCACTATTATTAACAGAGTTATAATGGGTCAAAGTTGCTACTTCTTTGCAAATTTATTGCATTTCAAGGCTTTAAATGTTGAAATCGACTAAAGTTAAGTAAAGACTAACGTTGCGAACTAGGTACAAATTCCCATCCAAATATGTTTCTACATATAAGGAATACACAACACCTTTCTTAGCTGAAGAATTTAGTTCTCGGTTTCCCGACTTGTTTCCATAAATTCTAGATATAAAGTCATACACTTATGGCTGAAATTAACTGCTCCGTTTCGTGTAGAACGGCATTAATGGCCACTGACAATTGCCAATTTGTGTACTTAATAGACTTATCCAGAAACCGGAAGTGATTTCAATTGTTTCCATTTCTTTCTTTTCTACGGATGTAGTCTTTGCACTAAAAGTTACTTAATTATTTAATTAAAAGCCACGTTTTTCCCAGGAGACAGCTGCAATATATTAGGGTTGGTTCCCTGCATTCTCGAAAGTACGTTAAAGACAACTTTGAGCTACCTTAACTTTGTTACTAATAGTATGATTTTGATCAAACTTGGAGATAATATGCTTCATATTATATTTTATACTACTACCAACTTTTATAACTCCGAGATAAACTTAAGGGTGGTTTTACTCAATTTTCCGAAAAATATAGTAATATGCTATTATTAACCTAATTTGAATAGGTATCGATATGGAGAGTATTTTGAGGCCTGGACACCATATAGAGGCAGCTTCATGAATTTTTTCAGATTTTTCGGTTGTGTAGTTTCTGAGAATGGGTTCATTAAAGAAATCATCACTTTCCACCCCTCCCACTCCCTGCTTTTCTAATAAATCTCAAAACTAGGACCGGCTTCGAAAAGTACTAATTAAGAAGTTTGTTTTGCAAACAAAACCTTAAAAATTATGAAAGGCTGATAGCGTCCAGGAGGAGAGCAAAAGGGGTACTCTATATTGGAAGAATAGCGGTTCTTGGGTTTATTGAAAGAGTGTGTGTTTACTTCTTGTTTATCTACTTACAAAACCAGTCGGGAAACCGGAAGCTGAACGCTTCAGGTACGAAAGTTTTGTGTCTTTCTTTTATAAAGACATTTGAATGTGCATTTGTTCCATTAGTACGCAGCACTTAATACATGCATATCTTAAGTGAGAATATCCACTTTCGGGTGATATTCAAAGTCTTGAATTTGAAAAGAAATGACAAATTTGAACTATTATAACTTTGTCGATAATAGTGTCATTTACACCAACCTTGGTAGCATCATGCTCTATGTTACAGCCTATATCGCTGCATGAATTTAAGGGGGTTATGCAGCCAATTACTAAAAATTATAGTAATATACTGTTATTAACTTTATTTGAAGGGATATCGATATTGAAGGTATTTCGGAACCTAGGCGCTATATAGTGGTAGCCTCTTGATTTTTTTTAGATTTTTCGGTCGGATAGTTTCTAACAATGGGTCCGTTAAAGAAATCATCACTTTCGACCCTCCGCACTCCCCATCTTTTCAACGAACTAACTAAGACTAAGAGGAAAGTACCACCCAAGACCTTTCATTTAATACTATTTGGTGAAAAAAAATGTACACCCGCCTTTTGCATGTATGGGGACCCTTAAATTCGATGTAAAAGGATGTAACTCACTGTATGCGTGAGCGTTCACAGTTCCCACTTTTCCACCAAATTTGGTAGCAATCGCTATAACCGTCTCTGCGACGGACAGACAGACCTGCGAGGAGTTGCCAGATCTCCCAATAGGCGCGACCCCAGTTGGCGGGGGGCATACCTATTGATATGTAAATGTGTGTTCATGCACTTTTCATTTTTGACTATTCATGGGCTAATGTTTGCTCATCTCTAGTGCGTAGATCAAAATGGTTATGGGAAGGATACCCACAAATAAAACCAATATGGACGAATTGAGAAGGAGTAAAGTTACGGTGCAGGGGCTCGGAACCCCAGTACCGGCGGCTTTCGGGAGTGAGCAAGCGGGCTCCCGGCCGTCGATATCCCTCGGCCGCAGTGCCTCGGTGGTGGATAACTTGGCACCGTGGCATCTAGTGCGACAAGTGTTTTCAATTTGGAGAAGGAGGTGTGTAAACGAAGCACAACTCTGCCAAGAACACCAATTGCAAAGGCAAAGAATTATAGGCTAAAAGGAGATAGCTGGCCAAGAAAGGCGATTTCGACACTTATTGGATCTGATCAAGAGGTACTTCAGCAGCAGTATATTGATCCATTCAGGAGAAGCTCATCAATTTTACGATCTCCTCCCATACCAAAGGCGGCAAAAGAGAAAGCTCATGGGAGTTCATAATTGAAAAAGGTGATGGAGTCAGTGAAAGGAGTAATCCGGCCAAGACTCACCGAGAACAGAGCCCTGACCCAGAAGAACTACCTTTTATGCAGCTTGGGACTAAAATAGTTGAGCTGCCCGAATTCATCAAGGACAAGCACAACGTACACCAAGCCATTAAGAACATGGTGAGAGCCATCAGGCCGATGTTTCTCCTAACTTAGATAATCATGATACGCAGCTTTTGGGGTCCTCACCCTGTCTTGGCATCCTCAGGCCATAAAAATGGATAATGTACCTCAGTAAATGTGAGCTGCGCGGTAGTTATTGAGGAGAAGGAGAATTTATTAAAAGAGTAAATAATCTAACATATAACAAGTCGGAAAACCGGAAGCTGGGCGCTTCAGTTATGAAAGGTTTTCTATATTTCTGGTGGACTTCCAAAAGTGCTAATGGAGACCTTTCATTTCATACTCTACATGACCATATTTGGTGGAAAAAATTACACCCGCCTTTTGCTTGTTCGAGGACCTCCTCCCACCCTTAAATTCGACATGTTCGATGTTACTCATATATGCGGGTGCGTTCACAGTTCCCACCTTTTCACTAAATTTGGTGTCCATCGCTATAACCATTTCCGAGAAAAATGCGTCTGACAGACAGACAGAAAACCGATTTTAATAAGGTTTTGTTTTACACAAAACCTTAAAAATGGGTGTTGGTATATACATATATCCGTTTGATGTTTATAGGCTCTGAAACCGTTTAACCAATCTCTATGAAAATTAGTATACCCTGAGCAAAACTGAAATCCGGACACCGTTTTTAGTTTTCAAGAACTACTGACGCAATACACGCTGCGCCGTTATTTATGGAGAAACATAGTGAGAAGCATCCCCCTCTTTACATTGTATTTTTGGATCTGGAGAAAGCGTTTGATCGTGTGCCACACGAACTCATCTGTTATGTTCTACAACAACACCTAGTGCCAAATAAACTTGTGTACTGGGTTCAGCTGCTCTACCGTGATCCGAAAGTACGAAGTGTGGCGGGTGTATCAAAGCTGCTACATATCTCTGTCAGTGTTCATCAAGGAAACGCCCTCTCACTGCTTCTGTTTGTTCTTGTTGTGGGCGCTGTCACACAGGACATCCACAGTCCAATGCCTTATGAGCTGTTTTATGCAGATGACGTTTTCTTGGCGACCCGTGGAATGATCGTCCTGCTGCATGGGGCTGAATCTAAATAGATCAGAATTTTTGTCGACGAATCTCCATGAAACAGGCACTATCACCATCAATGACAGTGGCCTGCCAAGAACTGAACGATTTAAATATCTTGAGTCAAAGCTATCAGCCAATGGAGTGTGCTATGAAATTGCTTCACGCATTAGCGCAAAGTGGATCTGAAAACTACTTCAGTATCGTCTACTCTATCGCCCTCCATTGTTGTGAGTGTTGGCCGACTGTAAAAAACAATGAATGCCGTCTTGCGGTTATGGAGACGAAGATGTTGCGCTGAACTCGTGGCGTAACACGCATGCTATTTCCAATTTGGGTCACCAAAGAAGAAAGCCTAAAAGTAACAAAAATGATTGTTACTGCCGTATGACATGGCATCGGTCCATCTATGTAGATATAGCTTGAAAACTGCTTAACTTCATAACGGTAACATAAAATCATCTTTACCTATTGAACTTCAGTAATCATGACTTTGGTCGATCCGAAAAAAATTAATATTGCATAATTCACACTTCAAATTGATGTTGGTTTTCAATATGTACCCAAAATTATACGAAGTATTTCAGGCACCAAATCAAAAATCCCTTTTCTGTAGGTCCACAAAAACTTGGGAAAAATTAAGAAAATAATATTGTCGATAAACCAACAGTAACAGATATCTTTCAAAATATATTTTCACCCTTCACCCTTGAACTTCTTTCCGTCAGCAGAGACAAGCAAGACGAGGGTTTTTACCAAGGCAGTTACAAAAGTTTTCGGTACGAAAGTATATTAGTGGACCACAACTGCTATAATTTCAAAGAATCTAAAGAAGATCTAACAAGTCGGGAAACCGAAAGCTGGACGCTTCAGGTACGAAAGGTTTTGTGTATTTCTTAATACGTAGCACATAACACATGCATATATTATGTGAGAATGTCCACTTTCGGATGAAATTGACATTCCTAGTCTTGAATTTGCAAAGAAGCGACAACTTTGACGTATTATAACTTTGTTAGTAATAGTGCGATTTCCACCAAACTTGTTATACCCTATATTGTTGTTCGTGGTACTACCATGAACTTAAGGGGGGTTTTGCAGCCAATTACTAAAAATTGTAGTAAGATACTATTATTAACTATATTTGTACAGATATCAACATGGAAGGTATTTCGGAGCTCAAGCACCATATAGTGGCAGCCTCCTAATTTTTTACAGACTTTTCGGGTGGGTAGTTTCTGAGAATGGCCCCTTAAATGAATGATCAATTTCAACCCCCGACACTCCCCACCGCTCCAACAAATGGGAAAACTAAGACCGCCTTCGAAGAGTACTAATCGAAACCTTTAATCCACATGACCATATTTGATAGAAAAAAATGTACACCCCCCCCCCTTTGCATGTATGGGGACACCCCCCCCCCCTTAAATTCTTCGTAAAAGGATGTAACTCACTGTACGCGTGAGGGGGCACTGTTCCCAGCTTTCTACCAACTTTGGTGCCAATCGCTGTAACCGTCTCCGCGTGTGACGGACAGACAGACAGACAGATAGTAAACCGATTTTAATAAGGTTTTGTGTTCACACAAAACCGTAGGAAGAACAGCAGATAATGAACATGTGGTCGCGGTGTTTCTAGCGAAAAGGTTTAAGGAATTGAAACGTAACACCGCCTCCGTCGCTAGTAGTGATTATTTTTTTACAGCATATATCGATATTTCGGGAACAACTTGTTTCCTTCTTCAGTGCATGGGTGTATACTTACTAGTGTAGAATCATTATGATTATCGCCCATCTAATTTATTTCAAAATACTTAACTGAAAATAAAATTCAGATTGTTCTAAATTTGAAATGACTTGATTTGATAATTGACACCATGACGAATGTACTTTCAGGAATATAATCTGTCTGTCAGTTAGCAAAAATAGTTAAAATCGGTCATTAACCAAATTATGAAACTTTAGGAAACTCAAATTACCCAATATTTCCGGCCGTTCCCCAACAATGTAAAAAGCTTACAAAATCGTTGCATCCAATCAATAATTTCTTTGACGAACTAAATAGTCCTCATCATGACATCATCAATAGAGACTAAACTAAAAACAAAACTTTTGTAAGTATTTGTGAACTAAATCCTTTAGAACTGAAGCCTCTTTTGTCCGTTCAGTTTAAGCCGCTTCAGACATAAACAAAACATCCGCAAAACCAAAGAGAAATTTATTGTGATGACTGAATATGGTTTAGTGGAAGGTGTCAAAAGGATCTCTGTATGGAGGAAACCATTCTACAGTTTTGAAAAAGTACCTTTTGCCAAACCACCAGTCGGACTTCTGCGCTTTCGGGTGAGTCAACTTTGTCCTGTTCTTAAATTTGTGTACAACTTGTAAGTTCGTGATGCGAAATATAAATGACTGGCCCTAGTGATGCTCTTAAGGGGGTCATCCCGAGTGTCTGTGCAGGTTTGGCGTCAATTGTATATACATATTGTGTAGAATATTTGGGAAATTTCGGAAATTACAATGTTAACCAGGTAAGTTGTCACATATCAAATTTATGTTGATCGCTCTAGTGAAGTGCGAATTTATCGGCCCTTTGCTAAAGGATCGAGAATTGAAGTCAGAGAACAAAAAGCGGCTTTATATGCTTTTTTGAAGAAACTCAACGTTTATGTCAGTTAAAATTGTATTGTTTATAATCACGTTTTAATTTTTAAAAGAGTTTTTCGCATAACTGCTTGTAAAAAAGCAGGTGCCACCATACATCAAAATCTATCCAACATATTTCTGCAGTTCGTGAATTAGGATAATTGCGAATCATCAGGTCATTTTGTGTAAAATAAAATCTTATTAAAAGCGGTTTACTGTCTAACTGTCTGTCTGCCACGCATTCTCGGAGACAGTTATAGCCATCGACACATAATTTGATGGAAAGGTGAGAATTTGACACATCATTCTACGTCGATTTTAAGGAGGGTCCCCATAGATGCAAAAGGAGAATGTACATTTTTTTTTCAACAAATGACTATATTTGTGGGGTATCAAATGGAAGGCCTCAGCTACTACTATCCGAAGCAACATTTTTTTAAAAGGTGAGGAGTGTTGGGGGGGGGGGGGAAATGATAATTTTAGATAACAGATTCATTCTCAGAAAGTACTCAGCCGAAAAATCAGAAAAAAAGCAAGAGGCTGCTACTATATTGTGCCTAGGCTTTGAAATACCCTCCAGCCCGATATCTGTTCAAATAAAGTTAATAATGGTATATTACTAGCGTGATTGGCTACAAAACTCCCCTTAAGTTCATACTACCAATACGAAGTAGAAATGTAGGCTTTAGTATAGAGCATGATCCCACCAAGTTTGGTGGAAAACGCACTATTACCAACAAAATTTTAATACGCCAAATTTGTGGCTTCTTTGCAAATTCAAGAAAGTGGATATTGTCACATAATATATGCATATATTACGTGTTAGGAACAAACGGAAAAAAAACATACTCAAATGTTTTTATAAAAGAAATATACAAAACCTTTTTGAGTTGAAGCGTCCAGCTTCCGGTTTTCCAATATGTTTATACATGAAAGAGGCCGCGAACAAATCAAAACTTAACCAAAAAAAACCTTTTGATATTTTGTGATAATCCTAGTTCATCCACACGTTGAAATGCCATTTACTTTTTTCTTTAAAATGAACAGGACGTCGTTTAGGGTGGCACCACAAAAACATCCTTTTTGGAGATGGTTTTCCGTTTACTATCTGTAGCGAAAAAAAGGTCTGACCCCCTTAAGGATCCTATTTAACAGATACATGTGATGAAAGAAGCCTAGATTGGATTATAGAAATACAGTAGGCCGAAAAAGTGTGCAGTAAATTGTAGCGTATTTCTTCCTAGGTACTTAGGTTAGTTATTGAAATACAGAGCAATTTATACACCCATCTCCAAAAAAAGGTGTTTTTTTCTGCTGCCACGATAGAGGGCGCTGCGATCATCTTAGAGAAAAGAAGTAAACGGCATTTTCACGTACAGACTTAACTACAGTTCGCAAACTAGGATTATTCAAAAATATTAAAAACTAAATTTTTGGCGCAGTGTTAAACTTTTTTTTTGAATTTTGGTGTTTTTTACGGCTTCTTCAATGAATAGAAAAACACTACTGAATGAATCGCAATTATCCTAGTTTGCGGACCGTAGAAATATGTTCTGAATAAACCGTGGAAATTTCAAAGAATTTTGTTGGATAGATTTTGAGCTATGATGGCAGTCGATCTTCAATATGCAGTTTCGAGAAAAACGCATTTAAAAAGTGGAATGCGATTTTTAGCCATAAAACCTTAACTGACCATTAATCGACTATACCTAGTCCATACACCTTAGGTTTCTTGAAGAAACACATATACGGTCTTGGCTTCAATTCTTGTCCGTTTAGCGACCGTTAAAATTCATTCGGACCGTTAAATACGAGCTTTGTTACGGCGATCGACATAAATCTGGCGTGTGACTTACCACGTGTTTAATACTATAATTTCCGAATGACTCCGAATATAAAAAAATCACTTTACCCATATATTCTACACTATATCTAGATACAATTGATGCCAAAAAAAAATTGGATTCCGTGCAAGTTGTCAAGTTGGTTGCAGGGAGATTGCAAGTTTGTCGGTAAGTTGCGCTTGCAATGAGTTTGCACGTCTGTGGACAAGTTGCGGTTGATTGATCAGGTTGCGACAACCGCAACTTGCCCACATATGTGTCATTTCGTGCTAAACAACAACTTACCAGTGTAACGCACTTGTGCACAATGACAATTTTGATACGCAAAAACAAAGTAAATATTTTTTAAGCTTTTAACATAGTTCGTTGATCCCAAGCCCAAGTAAAGGAGGAGGGGAGGGAGGCAACATACTTTGTACTACCTTCAGTAAAACAAAAGAAAAATGCTGAGATCAGGGAAAGAGATAAATAGAGTATAGTTGGAGTTACTCTACTATGTTAAATCCTACCTGATCTCTTTTTGGTGACAGACGACAGGCCGACTAAGAAAATGCATCCAATGTCGTTAGAAACAAGATGATCAAATCGAGTAACAAGCTTCGGAAAAATGTTAGGGCATCTCAGTCGACGCGGCAAGACGGGCCCGGGTCCTGTGGAGAAATGGGCAAGGATTTTTGATGCATGGACGGCGTCAGGACGTAAGTAAGTTAGTACGAACTAAACAAATACGTGTTTGCACGCTAAATGTTGCACTCTAACTGGAAAGACCGAGGAACTCGCAAGAGGCCTTCGGAAAAGGCGCATTGATATCTGCACTCTGCAAGAAATCCGATGGTTTGGTGCCAAAATCTGCGACATTGAACGCGAACGTGATAGAAATGGTTATAAACTTATAAGTTTTATATATATATATATATCAAAAAGCCCACGGACCCTCTTCCCGCCCAACCGGACCGAGGGGCGACCAACCTAAGGATGGGCTGAAGGCAACATCCAAAGGCCCGCATCACAGCGATGATGCGTTTTAACGCAAAGTGTGTGCGACCATGCGAAAATGTATTACTACATCCCGATTGTCGCAAACACTTCAGCCAATGACGCGGAGGTCCTACACTACAGAGACATGGATCTTATATTGAAGACAGTGCGGATCAAGACTGAAACCCATTAGGTCAGATTGTTACCGGACAGGACTCTTCGGACTATAGCACAGGTTGCAAGGATAACTGCTTATTGCATCTCCATGTATAGTCCAGCCCTAAGATCGAGCGTTTTCAACGCTTTATGTAAGTTCTGCGGGACTAATCCCGTCGCTGAAATTATTACTGGGACTACTTGGATCTTTTGTAGTCTCCAAGTCTGCTTCATATCGTCTGCCAAGGGGCCGCAGTTCCGGATTTTTTCGTGCTGTTTTTCAACAGTGTTCCGGTCCAACAGTACGGCTACATCGATTATAAAGCACGCTCGTTCTTCCTTCAGAAGCAGAACTAGATCGGGTCTGTTATGATTAACACTGTGGTCGGTGGCAATAGTGTGATCCCACAGTAGTTTGACCCGATCATTTTCCAAGATTCTCTGCGGAGTATACTTATAGTAAGGATGGTAGGTTGCCACTAAGTTATACTTCAACGCAAGGTTTTGATGGAGAATCTTGCAGACGGAGTTATGACGATTGGTGTACTCGGTACCGCTCAACATCCTGCACGCAGATGTTATGTGCTGGATGGTCTCCTCTTCACAGTTGCATAACCTACAACTGGAGTTGGTGATTGAGGAGTCGTGAAGAATGTACCGTTTATAATTTTTTGTTGGGAGCGAAGCATCCTGAATTGAAGTTAGGAATGCTTCGGTCTCATAGAAAAGTACACCATTTGTCAACCATTTGTTGGAGGCTTCGATGTCAATGCCTGACAACAACAAATTTTTTATATGACCTCCGTGAATGGGTTTCTCTTTCCACATGTCGATCTTCTGTTAAACTGAGGTAACATTCGACATGGAATCCCATTCTCTGCTTCTCAAGTTCAAAGGAGATAATTTATTATCTGCCATGACGGTAGCCTGATGTATTTGGCTAGAGGATTGTTTCTCATAGAAAAACTCACGAAGAGAATGCACTTGATTGTAGTGCAACGTTTTTAAATCAAGTACCCCCCCTTCCTCCCTGATGACGTGGGATAGTGATCCTCAATTTTTCGGCAGCTCTATTGTGCATGTTGTTGTTTGCAAGAACTACCCTTACCCGTTTATTGACAGATTCTAAATCAGTATTACTCCACTGTATCACACCGAAAGTGTATAGAAGGACGGGAATGGCAAAGGTGTTGATTGCCATGATTTTATTTTTCCCGTACAGCTCAGTTTTAAGGACAAGATCCAGACGCCGCTCAAATTCCCCCAGCAACTTAGATTTAATTATTGCCTCAGCAGGTGTTGTTGCTTGCAATATGCCGAGGTATTTGTAGACGTCGTCCGAATCCATGCCCTCAATTCGGATGTTATTTTGGCTGTATCCTTCGTTGTCGGTGTGTTTTCCCCGAACAATTGTTTTTATGCGACATTTCTCCAAACCCAACTGTATGCCGATATCCCTGCTGAACTGGATGGTGATGTCCAGCAAGGAGCGAAGTTGGTTCTCGTCTTTGGCATACAATTTGATGTCGTCAATGTACATTAAATGGCTCATTTCGACAATATGCCATGCTTGACTTGGAACCCGTATTTGCTTTCATGCAAAAGATGGAATAGCGGATTCAAAGCCAAACAAAACCACAGTGGGCTTAGAGAGTCGCCTTGGAAAATGCCACGCCTGATTGGTATCTCTCCTGATGTTTGTGAGGATACCGATAGCTTCGTGCTCCAATTCTTCATTACTGTTCTCAGAAGAAGAACGACATTCGGGTTGATTTTATACAAGCGTAACACTTGTAGTAACCACGAATGTGATATGGAGTCAAAGGCTGATTTATAATCGATGTAGGCTGTCGAGATGTTTCGTTTTTGGTGGACAGCCTGCTTTACACCTACCGTATCGATTATAAGCTGTTCTTTGCAGCCTCGGGAGCCTTTTGCGCATCCTTTTTGCTCTTCAGCTATCAATTTATAAACATGAAGATGTTTTGAGATGTTCGCGCACAGAACTGAAGTGAAGACCTTGTAGATGGTAGGAAGACAAGTAATTGGTCGACATTTTGAAGGGCAAGAGGCACCCTGTTCCTTGGGGATGAGGAAAGTTATCCCCTTGGTGAAAAATGGTGGAACTAAATCAGGATCGGCAATCATCTGATTAAATTGATTTGCCAATATCCTGTGAGTGCTCTTGAACCGCTTCAGCCAGAAGTTGTGAATCTTGTCAACTCCTGGCGCCTTCCAGTTACCTGCCTTGTCAAGGGCTGCTTTAACGTCGACTTCAGTTACGTTAGGCATAGTCATTTCGGGGAGGGCCTCGCATGAACGCTTAAGGTGTGGCAGCCACGCTGCTTCTAAATTGCAACGGCTGGATTCGCTCCAAACACTTCTCCAGAAGTCGTCTGCCTGATCCAGATTGAGGTTACTTTCCCTATCTGAGCTGGTGAGATTTTTGTAGAATCCCCGTTGGTTCTGGAAGAACAAGGTGTTGTCTGTCCTTCGCTGAAAGCTTTTCTGATACCTACGGATGCGATTGGAGCATACCGCAAGTTTCTGCTTCAGCACCTCGAGGATTTCTTCGATTGGCATATCACTGGACAGATGGTAGTTTCCAATGATGTTCGCAACGCATCTGTGCACTCTTGGTGATGGATTTCCAAGGAGTGCTTGCGTCACACGACCAATCTACTTTCTCAACTTTTCGACTCTTTTGTTGAGTCGAAACACCCAGAACGGTAAAGTCCTTCTGCGCATACCTCTGTTATTCGCTCTAAGATGTTGGTTATGGAGACGAATAACCGTGGCAGCTGCAACGTAGATCAGGCTGTGAACCTCTGTAGCAGTAATCTCGCTAGCCAAACGATCAGCCAAAATTCTGTCAACGGCAGCAATGATGTTAGTAGTTGCCGAAGTAAACTTCAGTTTTGGGATCTTTGGCCTAGCGTCTGGGAGAATCTCAGCATACTCTGTGAATGCGACCTGGAATGCGGTCAAAGCCTCATTATAAATTGGGTCGACATCCCCAGTTACTAAGCTTCTCCTGACTACTGGATTCATGGAGTGCCTTACAGGTGGAGTACTTGTGTTACTCCTTTGACTAGTCCGGTAATTTGAGCCAGAGCTCAAGTGAAACCTCTTCGAAGATTTGTTGCCTAGTTGGTAAGGCAACTCGGTTGTTATTCACTATCACCCGGTACTGGTTGACGACGTTCTGTTCCGGAACATGACTTAGCTCCGGAAATCGGGTTATGAACGCGTCATGTAGTCGATGTCTGTACCCTGATGGATTCCATTCCAAATCCGTGACACGGTAATAGGCGCGGACGATAAATTCGTTGAGTTGGTTCGTCCAAACCATACGACGCCTAGGTCTCCCGTCCCTGGTGGTTGACGGCATAATCGCCAAAACATCCAAAACATCCAAGGGCGAAGAGCCGCTCTGATGTTGTTGAACGACCCTTAACCGTGTTGGGTACTGTCTTCGTGTCCCTGGGGTCCCATTAAGAGAAATTAAATTGTTTTCCCCAATTTTATTCCCACGAGTATTGGGGAAGCAGTCAACCCTGCAACAGAGCCCCAATGTTGCAATGCCCCATGGTTACCTCCAAAGGTAGGGAAGGTATTTGGAGGGGAGCCGCTGAAATACAGTGTAACGTCACTGCAATTCATCCGATAGGCGCGTCGATCCCTTCACCCCGGATTACGGATTTGTTAAGGAGGTTTACTCCTCCTGAACGGGAAGAATCGGTAAGGGAGGACGAACACAAAGGGAAACGTTCTGCTTGTCCGCGGCTACTTATTTACAAGATTAACTTGCGATATTCGTAGCTGACCCGGTGGGTCATGTCATTATCCGCAACCCATGACACGCGCCTGGTCGCATGCAGCTCTGCGTTTGCAACTCAGGTGAGGATAAGTTTATGTATATAAGTTTTTATATATATATAAGTTTTTTTTATATATATAAGTTTTTTAAAAACAAGTCTAAAGAATAAAACAGAAAAGCAATCAAGGAAATTGATTAATAAGTGGCCGAGTAATCTCAACAGAAATATCCGAAAAAACGTGGCGTCACCAGTACAATTCATATGAAAAATATGCGGTTTTGTGTTTTCTTGTTAGTAATGCCGTGTGTGAAATACCTTGCCTTCACAGAAACAAAAAATTAAGATGCAGAAACTTTTGCTAGTTTCCATTTGCAATTTTGAGGGAACTTTCTTGAGACTATATTCTATTGAATTGGTAAATTACAAAAATTTCGAAAAAAATGCTGACTGTGAAAAGTCTCCTTACATATTTCTGGTCATATAATGGGTAAAATTAAAAACAGCTAGAGGTTTTCTTAGGTTACATTAATTCTCAGAAGGACGAAATGTATTAAACAAGCCAATCTTATGGCAAAGGGTTCGAAATTTGTTTTGATTTAGCTTACAAGACGCGATCTCGTTTAAGGATATCATGTCATGAGTATCTGTGTGAGCTGTGAATGAATATCTGAGTCCAATCAGGGTAATAATCTCGGGCGAGCGCAATATTGACCACATTGCCTTCTACAGTGTACTGTAGTGTACCGTTACGGTCTTGAATGAAGTGCTCTAACACACTTCAAGGCCCTGATCCAATATGCATTGTTGCACCAACGATTATTATTATTATTATTAAAATCGATTTACTGCCTGTCTACCTGTCCGTCCGTCTATCTGTCACAGGGATTTTCTGAGGAGCCATAGTCCCTATTCATACGAAATTTTGTGGAAAGGTTGATGAATTCCCTTGTGTTAGTAACAATAATCTATGATGGGTTTAAGCGGGCCCCACACATGCAAAAGAGGGGGGGGGGGAGCGTAAGATTCCTTTCAAGTCTCGGTCAGTGCTTTCTGAAATAAACTTTCAGATTCTTAGAACCTACCTCATCACAAAATTTTAAAAAAATCTTCTAGCCGCCCATATACGGAGCAAAGTTAATAATATTATATTTATATATTTTTGAGAAATTGGCCGGAAACCTCCTTTAAGCTTGTCCTAGACTCATAAAATTTAGTAATATAGGATATATTATAAAGCGTGATACTCCGAGTTTGATTAAAATCCTGTTATTACTGGCAAATTTATGGTAGGTCAAAATGTCCGATTTTGTTGAAGTTTACTGCAACCCAACACATTGGATCTCAATATAACACTAAAGTGAATAATCTGACGTACTAAATGCATATATTTTATAAATGGAACAGTTTGTTGCCATACCTGAAGTACCAAACTTCCGGTTTTCGGCTTGCATGTTATGTGTCCGGATGGCTTAGCGGCTAGAGCGTTAGGCAGTCGCAGCCTTGACGTCTCTGTTCCCCAATTTACCAGCCACTGAATATAGCTCATCTTATTCTGCTCCAGTTCAGAATGACGCTACCTGATTTCACCCTTATCCTACCTCAGTGAGATGCCATTTTATTTCATTGGGATCAATACCTTTGAGTATGGTGCACAGTCTTTGTTGCTTTCACAAGTAAGTTGATATGTGCAGCATTGTCTTTTTTTCGTCCCTTCTCTTTGTCGAATTAGCCTTATGCTTTATCAGAGTGTTAATAAAGATTTCGAAGAAGTCGTGTTACGTTGAATGTATTAGCGTTAGTTAGCAAACTCAGAGTATGAGGACTTTCGGCAACTGTTCCGCAGCTGTTACCCTGGGGTAGGTTAAGAGCACCTTGGCCATATTAGGTGACCCTAAGTACTCCATTTTTTCATTGAAATTTCAATTCCAGCCCAGCGAGAAAACTTAGGACCCTCCACGATTTCCACCCTCTTTCGTCATTGCTGGAGAATGGTGACCGACATCAAAGTGAACTTCAGAGAATATTTAGATTAGAAGGGAGAAAGCAGCAAATGCTATATTTTATCTAGCAAAAATTATTCCTGGATTCGGGGGACCAATTTATAGTAACCGACTGCTTATGGCCGACTGTGGTTATGTATTTAGTATGTCAGGTTATTCACAGTATTACACTAACATCCAGTTTTATATTACAGGACATTTCGACAAAAGAGAAAACTTTGACTTTAACTTTACAGCGCGATTCCCACCAAATTTCGTGGTGTCAACGTTATCTATTGTAACCCATATTGTTAGTTTCCAGTCAATCTCTTAAAAATATAGTAATACACTATTATTAATTATATTTAAAGTTAAGTTTTCAGTTGATTCGTTTCCGAGAACGGATCCATGAAAGTAATTACCACAGCTAGCTGATGCCAGCTTAGAAAAGTATTAATCCAGATCTTTGGTTTGATATCCCACATAATTATATTCGATGGAAAAAATGTACACTCCCCTTTTGCATGTGTGGGGTCCCTCCCTTAAACTCAATGTAGAACGATGTTACTCATTACAAGCGAAGGGATTCACAATTCCCATTTTTCTTTTAAATTGCGTATCAATAGGCATAGTCCTTTCGGAGAAAATGGGTGTGACAGACAGACAGACTTTAAACCGAATTTATTAAGGTTTTGTTAAAAATGTGGACAGAGTTGAAATCCTAGCATCAGCAATGATTCGCAGTTGCGAAAATGCGGGTACAACTGAAGAGAACACGATTATTACACATACATGCATGTGTAGCTATAATTGTTGACTTTCCCAATTATAAAATTTAAATAATCTGATATTTTTTTTATTTGGAGAAGAATCCAATTCCACCGGAATCATGGCAAGGGGTACGTGACTGTACTAAAGAGGCAGATATGCCAATTCAGTGGAATAAAACGTTTCAACATATGGAAGGATCTGAAGACTGCCTGTATCTCAGCATATATACAACCAATGTAAGTAGAATTTATTACATAATCTAGACTTAGGATATCTATCCAAATGTTTAAATATGCTTACCTTATATGTCTACTTCTGCGTTTGGTCATGTTTCTTATCTGACCTGCGTGCTGCAATTTAAGAATCCAGTTCCTGTTTCCCTGTTTATCGAAAATAGCGACTAAAGGGTTAGGCATAGGTTTTTTCGAAAATAGCAACTAGCGGTAGGAATATTCCACGATCCTCTTTGGAAACGGATTGATTTGGAAACCACAATCAGGGCGCTGCTGTGACTGACACCGCGGTATTGGTTTATACCGATTGTAAAATAATATTCATACCATTGCAGGTGAGGCGTATTTAGCACCTTTGCCATAACTAAGGGGCACAGCGTAACTTCATGCTTGAACCCACAAGGAGCTCTGCCGCGATATATGGTACAACCACAACCACCATGAAACTCCCATGAAACAGACAACCGCAAATAATCAGGTCCAACCAAGAATTCTCCTGGTGCATATGCTCCTGGAAGGTAGTGACTAAAGGGAAACTTTATTTCTACTGAAACAGCCGCGAACTTTGGCTATCGAAAACTGTTCATGAGCGGTAGGCCTCCCATGTGCTAAAATTCTCGCGATTCTGAGACTCTGAAAAGTATTCCTTTCTTTTGCGGGACTATGTTGTTTTGTACTATAGGAAACTTACTGGTAGTGGATACAAATCAAGTGTGGAAATGTTGCTAAATGCCGCTAAGCACATTTTTGAGACGGGGAACAACAGAAATTTCCTACATAGCGGAGGTGGCTTTCTATAAGGGACTGCACACAGTTCAGGCAAGGTTTTCTAAAAGTGACATGACTTGATGGGTAATCTGAATGCCTAGGTGGGCCCTGACAACAGAAAGCTCGGTATTGTGATGGGGAAGCATGGTCTTAGCGACCGTGATAACTACAAAACCTCGTCACCGGGGACACAATTTGAGAGCGCGGCGTTTGCCACACGCACACTTTCAGTTGGTTTCGACCGACCTGCAACGTACATTTGATCATATCGAGCATATTTCAATCAGGAGTATATTTAGGAGTTGACATCGGCCTAGGCACCCTTCCCTAACTGCAGTTTCTCCTACCCAAATGTCGTCCGCAGTGAGAAAACTTTCTTGTTGTGCAACAACAGCTCGCTTCATATTTATGAGCCGCCTTTAAAAGTGTTTTCATTTTTTAGTGTGGAGGAAGTCGTCCCATCACGTCCCAAAAGGACGGTACAGGAACTGACTAACTGCGGAAATGTGGAGGCGAACCACTGAGCGCAAGGAGGACGGTTGCACAAAGGTGCGATTTCCGTGAGACATTAGAAGTGAATTTAAAGGGAATCTTTGCATATTGCGGCTAGGGAACGCTGATGTTGAGTGAGAGTCATATAGGTGGTGTCTCATCGTCATTGGAGCCCTAAAAAAAAATTAGGTCAAGAACGGAGTTATCATGATTGTGGCTTTGGGCGTGCGAGTATTCGGCCCCTCGTACGCGACCCCTCAACGTCCGTGCTTTTATTGTTTCTCTATTTTCGCCAATATATGGATTTTAGGTTCACCCTGGCGCGGGTCCCTAAACTCACGGTGTATTGAGAGTTGTGATTTTGTATAGTGTCGAGGGACTGGAATTCTCAGAGGACCCAACTCACCTTCCTGACGTGCGGTCCATATATTTGCCAAGGCATGACAAAAAGTCTCAATCGTATTTGGCGTGGTTGCTCGCGCTTCTTGGCGAGCTGACATGTCCACACATTTGCCTCAAAGTCTCAAAAACCAGTCGTAAAGCAAACGTGTGGACAGAGTGTTTTGTTTGGTATGGCTCCGTTTGCTAGCACTTGCCGCCGATCCGATGGGTTGTCGGTTTTTTTCTAGGGAAAAATCAAAAGGTGTGCAAGATGAAAAGCAGTGTGAAATGCAGTGTGTGAACGAACCTTGGAGCGACTTGGAGCGAATTTTTCCGATGTGGAATGTTCATTGCACATTGCAGTTGGAAGCGAGTTTCTCGGAGTTTGGAGTTTCCCAACAGGAACAAATATTTTTATTGAGCGGGGTTAAAAAACAATACTTTGCTTACTTAGTAATGTTGAGATTTTCACAGTAGGTAGGATCTTGGTATATATTAGAGCCTATATTGCTGCGAAATTTCGTGGTGCTAAAATGAACTTAAGGAGGGTTCTGCAGCCAATTATTGAACTTTATTTGAAGGGATCTCGGTATGGAAGGTATTTCGAAGCCTAGCCACCATGTAGTGGCAGTCTCTTGATCTTTTTCAGATTTCAGATAGTTTCTGAGAATGAGCCCATTAAAGAAGTCATCACTTTCAACCCCCCTTACTCCCCACCCATTATATAAATGTCAAAACCGGCTTCGGAAAGTACTGATCGAGACCTTTCATTTGATACCTTACATGACTATATTTAGTGAAAAAAAAAATTACACACCCTTTTGCATGTATGGGTACCTTAAATTTCATGAATGATGTAACTCACGGTATGCGTGGGCGCTCACAATTCCCCCCTTTCCACCAAATTTGGTGTCAATCGCTACAACCGTCTCTGAGAAAAATGCGTGTGGCGGACAGACAGACAGTAAACCGATTTTAATAAGGTTTTATTTTACACAAAACCTTAAAAATGTATATGTGCTTGTACTTCTACCAAGCTCTCTCTAAAGGAATTTTGAAGTAACATTCGCATATAGATTTCATTAAAATCAATTACCATTAACCCTAAATGAATCTTTAAGGAAGCCCTGCCTTTCCGTTGGGTTGCGCCAAGGGAGAAACGTGTTGAGCCGGATTAATACTAGCCACATACGCGCGATAAAGCTGTTAAGTAGGTTATTGATTGCAGGGACACAGTTGTCGACAAGTTGCAGTTACAGCCATAAGAGGTTTGCTACCATCATCATCAACGGCGTAACAACCGGTGTCCGGTCTAGGACTGTCTTCATAAGGAACTCTAGACATCCCGGTTTTGCGTCGAGGTCCATCAATTCGATATTCCTAAAGGCTGTCTGGCGTGCTGACCTACGCCATTGTTCCATCTCAGGCAGCGTCTGCCTCTTTTTCTTTTTCTACCATATATAATGCCCTTATAGACTTTCCGGGCTGGATCATCCTCATTCATACGGATTAAGTGACCACCGTAACCTATTCAGCCGGATTTTATCCACAACCGGACGGTCAAGGTATCGCTCATAGATTTCGTCGTTATGTAGACTATGGAATCGTCCATCTTCATGTAGGGGGCCAAACATTCTTCGGAGGATTCTTCTCTCGAATGTGGCCAAGAGTTCGGAATTTTTCTTGCTAAGAACCCAAGTCTCCGAGGAATACATAAGGACTGGCAAGATCATTGTCTTGTACAGTAAGAGCTTTGATCCTACGGTGAGACGTTTCGAGCGGAACAGTTTTTGTAAGCTGAAATAGGCTCTGTTGGCTGACAACAACCGTGCGCGGATTTCATCATCGTAGCTATCATCGGTTGCGTTTTTCGACCCCAGATAGGAGATATTATCAACGGTCTCACAGTTGTATGATAATTTCTTATCTTTATTCTTCCCGTTTGACCAGTGCGGTTTGACGTTGTTGGTTGGTTGGTTTTTGGTGCTGACGTTGCCACCATATACTTTGTCTTGTCAAAGCCCAAGAGCCCAAGATCTGACGCCTCCTGCTCGATTTGGATGAAGGCAGTTTGTACGTCACGGGACGTTCTTCCCATAATGTCGATATCGTCAGCATAGGCCAGTAGTTTGGTGGACTTAAAGAGGATCGTACCCCTCACACGCTGTCTTAAAGCATCACGGAAAATTTTCTCGAGGGCCAGGTTAAAGAGGACGCACGAATGGGCATCCCCTTTTAGACCGTTGTTGACGTGGAATGGTCTTGAGAGTGACCCTGCTCCATCTATCTGGCCTCGCGCATTGGTTATGTTCAACCTACTCAGTCTTACCAATTTCGTCGAGATACCGAATTCTCTCATGACCGTGTACAGTTTTACCATGGCTATGCTATCATAGGCGGCTTTAAAGTCGATGGAAAGATGGTGCAACTAATGTCCATATTCCAACAGTTTTCCCATCGCTTGCCGCACAGAGAAAATCTGATCTGTTGCTGATTTGCCGGGAGTGAAGTCTCTTTGGTGTGGGCCAATAATGTTTTGGGCGTATGGAGCTATCCGGCCTTGCAAGATAGAGGAGGATATCTTATAAATGGTGCTCAGCAACGTGATACCTCTATAATTGCTGCACTGTGTGATATCTCCCTTTTTATGTATGACAAAGATAATGCCTCTTTGCCAGTCGTCTGGCATTGATTCGCTGTCCCATATCTTGAGCACAAATTAATGAAACACTTGGTGTAATTGGTCGCCTCCATATTTAACCAATTCGGCTGTAATTCCATCGGCTCCTGGCGACTTATGATTTTTAAGCCAATGAATTGCACGGACTGTTTCTTCAATACTTGGTGCTGGCAGTATTTGTCCGTCGTCTTCAGTTGGCGGGACCTTCAACTCGCCGATGTTCTGGTTGTTCAGTAGTTCATCAAAGTACTCAACTATCGTCCCAATATGTTCATTCTGTCGGAAATCAGATTTCCTTCTTTGGTTTGACAGGATGAGCATTGAGGTGTATAGGGCTTCATCCTGCTGACTTGTTGGTAAAACTTCCAGGTCTGGTGCGGTTGCTCCCTGTACTTTTCGGGTTCATAGACCTGTTGGTTCTCTCAGTCTTCCTTTTTCCGTCTGTGAAGTCGCTTCTCCGCTCGACGGAGTTCGTGATAAGTCTCTGCGCATGCCCACGTTCTTTGAGAATGCAACATTACTCGGTATGTAGCATTTTTCCGTTCCGTTGCTAGCTTACATTCATCGTCGAACCAACCGTTCCTTTTTTTTGTGGCTGGGGCCAAGTATGTTTGTGGCCGTATTTATGATAACGTTCTTCAGGTGATTGTGAAGATAATTTGTTGATGCTTCATCTCCAGGATCTATGTTGGCTGCAGTGAGTAAGGCATCCATTTCTCCCTTATAGGTGTTGTGGATGGCTTCAGTGTTAATACTCACCTGATTGTCAGAGGGGATTCTGGGTGGTGTCGTAATTCGAGCTCGGAGCACCATGCCAAAGAGATAGTGATCCGAGTCTCTATTGGCCCCCCTATATGTTCTGACACTCATCAAGGCTGAGAGGTGGCGGTCAATTTGGTTGAAAGTGGTCTCGTCTGCAGAGGCCCATGTTTGCTTGTGGACCGCTTTCCGCTCAAACCAGGAACTTCCAACAACCATTTCGTGTGACACTGCTAATTGAATTATCTGCAGTCCTTTATCATTTGTATTTTGATGTAAGCTATGGGAGCCAACGTGTCGCCATGAATACGGTCTCCATCCTTTATTGGCTGTTAAAATCCTCAAGTATGATTTTGATGTCATACTTGATTTTGATTTTGATATCACAGTTGGGACAGGCTTCGAGGGTTTGTTCCCCTCCCCTCGTGGAAGGTGCGGTTCTCCGACTCTGCAGTCTCCTCTGTAGGGGCGTGAACATTAATGAAGCTTATATTTCTAAATTTGCCTCGCAAGCGCAGAGTGCATAGCCGTTCGCTTATATTTTCAAAGCCGATACTACTTACTCCAAGTACATCGTTTACTGGATGGCCACTTTGATATATGGTGTAGTGACTTTTCTCCAGGCAGCCGGTCCCTATCCAACGCATCTCCTGCAACGCTATTACATTAGTCCTGTATTGCAGCTTTTCGTTAAGAAAGAGCTCCCAGCTCCCACGTGGAGGTGGAGATAGGTTTTGGTAGTAGAGCCGTTGGTGTTGGTTCAGCAGTAATTTCCTAGGTTTTATGCTCCATCGTGGGTACCAACCCACGTTTCGCCCTGGGACCTACCTTGTTACCGTCGAAGCACCTGCACGTTGGGGTGGATTACTTTTGTTTGGTAGTTGCCGGTAGTCAGTTTGGATGGTCATTTACGTCATCCCGAACAACACGTGTATTTAAACACAGGGGATCCAGGTAACATTGTTGAAGAGATGCTGAGGCGTGCTGACCGGTGGAGCCGTGTTGCCCATTACGTTCGGGCCCTTCTCGTTGCTAAGAAGATAGAGCTCGACCGGTGGAGGAGCCGGATGCCAGGGGGGCTCCTTGAACTGACAGTTTCCGTCCTCCTCTCCCCTCCCGTTGGTGAAAGGAATTCCCTGATTTGAAGGCTCCGCAAGGCGGGAGAGTTCGGGGACTAACCCGAAGTAATGTGACAAACGGTTCCAGGCTAGCTTTCTGACGATGGAGAGGTGTTTAGTTGGTAGTCCGACGACGTACCGAACCGGGGGGTAGCATTTAAGAAGAATAGCAACTCGCTACTTTGAGAGCTTCATACTAACATTGTTAAATGCTGCCTCTCTATCCAGGAAGACAGCTAGGGTATATTGCTAATTACCTTGTGAAAAGCGCGGTTTTTGTGGATTTTTCTTTGCGGTAGGCGTGCTGAGGTTTGGAGAAAGACGTTCTCTGCATGATTGTCCTTAAGGGATCCTATCTAGCATCTTCAACACGAAAGATTTGAGGCTGATAGGGCGGAAGCCCTGCATGCCTGCCTGCTTGCGGCGCAACTTTTTATACGCAGAAATTTACACGCAGAGAAACCGTTTATACTTAGCTGTTATTATCCTCGCTAATTGTAGGTTTGATAATCTCGCAACATTGGGTCTGACTTACAGTCCTCCACGTTTTTGAGAAAGTGCGTACGGATTAATGGCTTCAGCGTCTTATTAGAAGATGCCGTCTAGGATGCTTTTTTAAGAAAAGATGAGTTCGTATGCTTCTTGGGCAGAATCGTATTAAGTCTTGCTGACTCGCTCGTGCTTTCAATGTTCTGGCAACAATCTAGTCAGTACCGCCTCCTGACAGTCTTGTTGGGCGAATTTTACAGGGTGGCCCTTGTATGGCTGTCAGTATTTGCGCCTATAAAAGATGTTGAAGGCCTTCCTGTTAAGCTTCCTAAGATTGGACAGATCTTCCTTCCAGCATGGTGGCTGTGCTGTATTTTGCAGGGTGTGAAATTTTGAAGACGTTTTGAAATGCCTTTTCCAGAGACCCAACCCCAGTTCATCGAACGTGCTAATGTTATTGTTTCATGCACCGGAGAGTTTGTTCTTGATAACTTGACTAATCGATCTTTCTGAGGTCTTTGAAAGGGTTGCAAGGCCTCTATAATGAGATTTACACTGAAAAAAAAGTCAACTGTAATCTGAGAAGAATCTCTGCTCAAACACTCTTCAGCTCTCCACTCTCTGATCCGAGATACTCAAATCGTTTATTTCTTCGCAGGTCGCTACCGCTGACATTAATAGTGAATTTTCCATCAGGGTTAGTCGTCGAATATTCTGTTTAGTTCAGATTCAGTTTGAGACCGTTTTATATGGGACGTTTATTCAACTTTTGGACAAGTTACTTGAAAAATCTTGGCTCTACGACGCTAGGGAACCGTTGCCTGCATAGAGTAGTGAGTTGGGCGCTAGGCGCTAGGCTGTAACAGTGCCCATGATCAGAGTAAAGATAATAGGCGCGAGTGTGTTATTTAATGTCAGAGGGACTCCATACTTTTAACTTTACTGGAACGGCGTATGGAAAGTATTGCCGTAGAGCATACCAGATGAGTCTATGTGGCACGCTATCAAACACCTTCCCTAAAGTTAGAAATGCAATGTAGAGAGAGCGATGTTTTTCACAGTGTCCCTCCAAGAGTAACCACGCACTATGTATTCGTTCAGTAGTTTCGCAGTTGTTGACAAACCCCATTTAAAGTGGAGGATCAACGAATTGTCTATTGAAATATGCTTGAAATATTGCCGCTATCTATTCGTTGCGGCTTGTCGGTCGGTAAACAAGGTACCGCATACACATACAGTGAGTTGCATCTTCCTTTCTTTCTTTCCCCATATGAAGTTTCATGTACTAAATTTCCTTTCTCTAAGTTGCGACGCTGATTGATGCTGCATCCTTAATTATTTATTTCCTGAAGGCTCTGAAGATGCAGATCTTCCCTTCTTCAGACATTTGTTATCCCAGTCTCATGTCAGTCCGTTAGCTGTTTCTGCGGCCATTGAATGCGGCGGCGGAAGCGAATTGATAATGGTGTCTAGGTTCGCGCCTCCAATGTACCGCCACATCATTACGCCCGCAGCTGAAACCACGCGGGTTCAACGAAACAAACCATCCGCGTGATCACGCCAATGGGGAGCGTGAACCCTAATGAGGACCTGTCTACACGTCTTAGGATCCCTGGGGGTGTTCACCTTCGTTGTCACGGGTCGGGACGGTGGAGTTGGTCGCATCTTCGAAACCGCGCCCCTGAGCAGACGCAGCATCCCTGAGTCGCTTAACTCTGCTTTGATATTCAGCACATGGTCGGCGGGGAGGCGCAGATTCTTCCCGTACACCATCTCCGCGGGGCTGGCCGTGAATTCCTTTCGAAAGGACCGAAACCACGAGGTATCGTCACGATCCATTAAGTCAGCCTTTAGTCTATGCCGTTTGAAGCCAAGAAGCTTTCCTAACTCCGCGAAAAGAGTAGATTCGAATTGCATTCCCTGGTTCGTGATGATTACGGCTAGAATACCAAAGCTGGCGTAATGTTAGACAGCGATATTGCTGCAGGTCACCGCATAAACCTGTCGATGATTATGAGGCAATACTTGAACCCGTGCGAATCTCGCAAAGGACCGATGATGCCGAGATGGATAGTGTGGAAGCGCTTGGTTGACCTAGGGAACACACCTTTTGTACGTGCTTGTTGACCTTGCACTTCTGGCATGCAATGCATTGTCTGGCATCGGAGTTTTTATCCTTGTTCATGGACGGTCAGAAGTATTTTTCGGCGACAAACCGGTTCGTCGTTTTGATGCCTAGGTGAGTATTGCTTGAAATACTTCCCTGCGAAAATCGGCCGGAATAAACGGCCTGGGTCCCTTATATAAGGCCTCAATGCACTCGAGATGTTCCACAAGCCGAAAGTCATCCTGGTGAACTCGAAGAGTCCGAAAGCCGTTCTCGGAATGTGTTCAGAAGCGACAGGGATTTGGTGATACGCCTTAGCTAGATATAAGATCGTAAAAACACAGGAGTTCGTTAGCGATTGCGTAAAATCATGGATGCGTGGAATGGGGTATCGGCCTGGAACTGTCTAAGCATTCAGACGCCTATAATCTCGACATGTGCGCCATTCACCGTTTGGCTTAGGGACGAAATGAAGTGGAGAGGCTTTTGGAAGGTCTGCAAACACCCTGTTTCATTAAATCGTTGAACTCTTTCTTTGCAACAGCAAGCTTTTGGGGTGAAAGTGGACGCTTGCAGAAATTACTTTCTGTAGTAATGTTGCGATACTTTTTGAGGAATGCGCGAATGCGTAGGTCGGCAAAATACTCGAAAATTATCGAAAGAGTGTCATTTTGGCAGGTCGAAATTTCCCTGACGTTTCTAATGAGGTTGCGGGGTCTATTAAGGCTTTGTTCTGCGAGATTAAAGTGTTTGGATGGGGTACAGGGAGAACCGACACCTCAGCGCCTATGTCGACCAGGAAGTAACGTCTGATTAGGTGGTCGAAGATTGTAAGGCGACGTGGTATTCCGCCGCAGGTAGCCGTCGCCGGGGCACCTAGTGAGCCTATTTTATTGTTGCATTAAACATGCATCCGGTGGTACATTTAGTCACTGAAGCTCTGTATTTATGATGATAGAAGTAAATCGTCAAGGCGATGTGAATCTTGGCATGCGACTACCCGAATGCCATTTCGATCGAGCCAGCGCGAATTGCGCTTGCAGCTGTCTGCACCACGCAGCCGGATTGCGTCGCCAAATGGAGGCACCTAACTGCCGCCAGCAGTAGTATCGCGCATTCCACGGATTTCTCCTCGCGCGACATATTCCTAATGTTTCAGAGAGAGCGGAGAAGGAACCATCCACCCTTATCTTATGATTTATTTGCTGAAGTAAGGTTTCCTCGGTGCCTTGAGCATTCAGATCTTCCCTTCTTGAGTGGAGATTCAGGAAGTTCAATTTCAGGATGTTCCTTTCACGACATTTTGAGTGATATCTCCAGGATATGGAGCGCTTGTTGTTGTTTAATAGAACAATGATAAACTATGACACCAGACTAAAATTCACTTCTATTTCTTTGAAAATTATACTTAAAACTAAATCATTACAAATTGGTTTAATACACAAATACACAACTGAGCTAACAACATAAAAGTATGCAATTTTATTTCCGAATTTTACCGAAAAGCATTCCTTAAACTCATTCTAGGGTAACCAAATTTTAAAAAAGCATAAAGCACAATATTGGGCAAAATATATGAAGGGGAAAGGCATTCTATTATTATTAACAACCTTATAATTGGCCGAAGTTGCCTATCTCGTGCGAATTTACTGTATCCTAAGGCATCATAGAATATTAGAATCACACTAACGTGAATAATCTAACATATTGAATTCATACGAACTATGGGTTATTAACTACTCACAAAGTCAGTTTCTGGGTTACGTTTTGTTTGTGTCCGAAATCCGAATTCTGCCTACAAGAGTTGAGGGCCTCATGCTGAAACATCTGTCTTTTAACAATTTGATATTGTGCAATTTGCACTAGACTTCTTAACGATTTCCGCGTTTAATTGATTCTTTACACCCTTGAGACCGAACTCAGTAATTTCAGTAACTCAGTAAATAAAAGTTTAAATTAATTACGAATAATTGGAACGAAAGAGTTTAAATTCAAAGGCTGCACCGCAAGACAACCGACTATCCAAAAAATTAGAGACAGAAGAGAACGATCCGTCTCCATGTGGTTCTCATGTCACACTTTCCTCGCTAGTCCTTCACTCCCGTGGCGAGCCCTACAAAGTGGAAAGTTCCGCGCCATCTATTTGTTCGCATTCGCAACATTCGAAATAAATTTCGAATGCTGCGAATCCTACTGCGCCACATCACTCCGCCCCCAGATGAAACCTGGGGGTTTCGGCGACTGATCCCGGAACTTCGTTCACCGTCAATCCACAAAGCGGACACGACGCTGCTTCGGGGCGGACACGGGTTTCAGCCTGGACAGAGAGACCGCCTTTTTGTGTCCACCGATCTCGAGCTGGAAGAAATGTTCTCCCCGCTCGAGAACGCGGTACGGGCCTTCATATGGAGGCTGCAGCGGCTTCCGGACGGGATCCGTCCTGACCAGAACGTGCGTGCACGTAACCAGTTCCTTGGGCGAACAGGCAGGTGTGGACGAGTGTCGGGTGGGTGGTGTGGCTTTTATGCGTCGGAGATTGTCTCTCAGCAGACGCACCAACCCCGACTCTGTGAGACCCCATCTCCTGTCGAAGACCGGATCACTTGGGAGTTTTGGGTTCTCCCCGTATATCAACTCCCCGGGGCAGGCAGCAAATTCCTCTCGGCGTGTTGTACATAAGCCAAGTAGGACGAGAGGCAAGACTTGGGACCAGGACGGATCGTCGCGTGCCATAATGGCGGCTTTCAGCGTCCGATGCCAAAGTTCTAGCATCCCATTGGATTGCGGGTGGTATGCAGTAGTTCGCTGGGGTTTAAACCCTAGGAGTTTGCCTAATTCCAAGAGAAGGGTGGACTCAAATTGCATTCCCTGGTCAGTGATGACCACTGCAGGAACGCCAAAGCGAGGTATCCACTCTCGACAGAGGGCTTCGGCACATGATTGCGCCGTAATGTTTTTCAGAGGTATTGCCTTAGGCCACCGCGTAAACCTGTCGATGATTGTGAGACAATACCTATAACCGTGCGAATCTCGCAAAGGCCCTACTATGTCGAGGTGTATTGTGTGGAACCGCTTGGTAGTGCGGGGGAATGAACCCACTTCTTTCTTTACATGCCTGGTGACTTTACACTTTTGGGATGCGATGCACTCTTTGGCCCAGGAATTGACATCCTTGTTCATGGAGGGCTACAAGTATTTATCGGTGACTAACCGATTTGTTGTCCTGATGCCTGGATGCGCTAAGTCGTGAACTGCGTGGAACACTTCCTTGCGAAAGGTGGCCGGAAGGAACCTACTACTACTACAGGAAGGAACCTCCTCAACTCCTTCACTGTCTTTGGACGCGGGAAGCTTGTTATCGCTTGCACCTTGTCTGGGTCGGGCTGTATTCCTTCAGGGGAAATGAAGTGGCCGAGGAATCTCACCTGTTTTTCAAGAATTGCATTTCTCAACGTTCAGGACTAAACCGGCCTCAAGGAAAAATGCACTCGAGATGGGCTAAGTGCTCAGACTCAGTGGAAGAAGCGACCAACATCATCCAAATATACGAAACAGAACTCGCAGGACTGAGTGAATGAACCTTTGAAAGATTTGCGCCGCATTGCACAATCCGAAAGTCATCCGGGTGAACTCGAAGTGTCCAAAGGGTGTGCATATTGCCGTCTTTGGAATGTCTTCAGGAGCTACTGGGGTTTGGTGATAAGCCTTGGTTAATGCCAAGGTCGAAAAGATGCGGCAATTCGCGAGGTGATGCGCAAAGTCGTGGATGAGTGGAATTGGATATCGGTCAGGAACAGTGTGTGCATTTAGCCTTGTGTAATCCCCCACATGGGCGCCATTCGCCGTTTGGCTTAGGGACCATATGCAGTGGGGAAGACCAACAGCTATTTGAGGGCCTGCAGATAACCTGTTGAACGAGTTGTTCAAACTCTTTCCGTGCAATAGCCAGTTTCTGGGATGGTAGAGGACGCACCTTCGAGAAGATCGGGGAACCAGTAGTGATAATGTGGTGCTGCACATTGTGCTTCACTGGTTTGGAGAGACTACACTCGGTAGTAATCTAGCTGAACTTTTGGAGAAGTGCCCGAACACGAGAGTCGGTAATGTCTTCTAAAAGAACGGAAAGATTATTGTCAGTGTGAGATACCATTTGGCCCGACGAATTAAGTTTGGTCGTGGGGTCTATAAGGGACTTATTTTGCAAGTCCACCAGCAATCCATAGTGACACAAGAAGTCTGCGTCTAATATGGGGAAGCTGACATCCGCCAGGATGAAACGCCACGAAAACGTCCTACGAAAGCCAAGACTCACGTCCACTTGCCTATACCCGTATGTGTTTATGCGGCAAGAATTTGCTACCGCAAGTTTGAGCGGTTGTAGAAAAAGTTGATGTTGCCGAGGTACGGGAAGAACCGAAACCTCCGCACCAGTATCGATGAGGTAGTTGCGCCTGCTGAGAGGGTCGTAAATTGTTAGGCGACGTGGCGCTGCGTTCTGGGTGGCCGTCGCCAAGACGCCCCGCGGACCTAGTTTTTTGTGGCAGGCGTGAATTTACAAGGGATTGTACACTTGGTGGCTTTATCGCCGAATCTGCGGTGGTACCAGCAAATCCCTCGGTCCGTGGACTGTCCTGACGACCTACTACCCGAACGCCCTTTTCGAGTGGCATACCGTGAGCGAGCTCCCGATCTGGTACCCGAACGCTGAGCGTCCAACGTCGCCCGCATCTCGGCTACACTGGCTGTTAAAGCGGCTATCTCGCGCATCAAGTCGCTCACCTCATCCGACGGTGGTTGAACGGCCGCCATGGTTGGGCGTACGTACACCTCCTGCACCTGGTCGGTCGTCGCTGCCAGTTCCTCCAAGGAACCGGAGACGCAAGCGAGGATCGCCTGGGTGCCCTCCGGGAGCCGTCGTAGCCAGAGCGATTTGATCAGGTCATCGTCGATTTTGCTCCCACCCAATTGCCTCATTTCACGAAGCAGTTGGCTGGGAGTTCGATCACCCAACGTTAAACCCGCCAGCAAGTGGTCTAATTTCGCCGACTCGCTTGCCGACAGGCGCCTGATCAACTCGCTCTTGAGCTGCGTGTATGATGTCGACTTCACTACGTCGGACACCAGAAGAATCGACTCTTCATCCAGGCCGACCACCGCATAGTTGAAGCGGGTCGCGTCCGATGTGATGCCGGACATTTGGAACTGCGCTTCCAAATGTATGAACCACAGCTCCGGGTTCCGCCGCCAAAGTGGAGGAACACGCACGGCGAGGGCGGTCACTTGCAGGCCGAACCCACAAATTCACGCACGCACAAAGAAATCACCTCTCAGAACTTCGCCCAGAGAGCGGACAACCAACGATGACGAGCATTTTAAAGACCTCCGCGCCGTCTCCTGCAGCGGGTATAATAATTATTGATTTGTCAAAAGAAAATAAATTCAACTAAAATAAATTACAATTCACTTAAAATAAATTACAATAATGATTCGCTGCTGCGGCCTCTTTGGTGAAGACGGCGTCGATGTGAAGGCGGCGGCGGTGGCGGCGGCTTCTGCTGCAGCGATGGTGGCGGAGTCTTCGGCTTCTGCCTGATAGCGGTGGCCGTGGCAGTGATGCTGGTGTCGGTCAGCTGCGCTGATCTTGACGGCGAGGGCTGCAGTGACGGCGGCGGCTTCGACCTCTGCGGCGATGGTGGAGACGATTCCGGCGGCGGAAGTGGCTGCGGCAATGATGGTGGCTGGGGCTGCGTTGATGGCGTCTGTGGCGACAGCGGTGGCAGCTGCTGCGTCTGTGGCAGCACTGGTGTCAGCTGCTGCGTCTGTGATGGCAGCGGTGGTGGTTGCGGCGTCTGTGGCGGCAGCGGTGGCGGCGACGGGGACAGCGGGGCTGCAGTGACGGGGGCGGCTTCGACCCCTGGAAACGACTGCGGCTGCAGTTGTTCACGCAATTATGGTGCGTGCTCCGGCGTCACCAATATGTGCTATTTGCGCTGCTGCTGTTTTTCGCCCGGGCCGTTGTGCCGGTTACAAAAAGACGACCCGTGCCGCTGTCGGAATTGGATGGTGTCTGGGGCTGCGGTGCTGACGTCTGGCGCTGCGGTGCTGATGTCTGGCGCTGCGGTGCTCTTCGGGGTCATCAATATGTGCAATTTGCACTAGACTTCTTAACGATTTCCGCGTTTAATTGATTCTTTACACCCTTGAGACCAAACTCAGTAATTTCATATTTTTGTATATATTTAACAACTTGGAAATCACTTTTAGAACGTAAGAGTTTAAATTAATTACGAATAATTGGAACGAAAGAGTTTAAATTAAAAGGCTGCACCGCAAGACAACCGACTATCCAAAAAATTAGAGACAGAAGAGAACGATCCGTCTCCATTTGGTTCTCATGGCACACTTTCCTCGCTAGTCCTCCACTCCCGTGGCGAGCTCTACAAAGTGGAAAGTTCCGCGCCATCTATTTGTTCGCATTCGCAACATTCGAAATAAATTTCGAATGCTGCGAACCCTGCCGCGCCACAATATTATTATTTGCCAAACTTTGTTATAACTGAACTCCAAGATACTTCATCCAAGGCCACCTATTTTTCAAGCAGCTACACCCGGACAAACTTCTCCCCGTGGTGGCTTGGATTCACGGGGGAGGCTTCGAAACAGGATCCACAAGGAAAGCTAAGTACGCCCCCGACTATTTTATGGAGAAGGACATAGTTTTGGTGCTTATCGCATATAGGCTTAATATATTTGGTATTTTTTGGTCAATATCAATTTTAAGAAATAATTTATGGTTGATATTTTTTAGGCTTTTTGTCGCTGAAAGATCCAGTTTTTGGCATTCCCGGAAACGCAGGTTTAAGGGACCAGATTATGGCCTTAAAATGGATAAAAAACAATATTGCAGCTTTCGGAGGGAATCCCCACAACGTCACAGCTTTGGGACATAGCGCTGGAGCTGCTAGCATTAACTTCCTATTGCTCAGCGACCAAGCAGTGGGATTATTTCATAAGGCGATCTTGATGTCAGGATCGGCATACTGTTGCTGGGCATTGCAGCCACCGGGAAATGAATGGACCAATCGCCTTATGTACCATATGGGATATAAAAAGCAGCTGGAAGAGTGTACAATTTTGGAACTTCTGGAGCATGCCGATCCGTATGATTTAGTCTCTAAACTGTCGAGAAATCTTGAAACAAATGAACTTCGTAATAAACTCTTTCTACCTGTTGGGCCGGTTATTGAGCCATACACAGGCATACATTGTGTTATACCCAAGGATCCTAGACTAATGGCTCCAAACGCTTGGGGGAATCACATACCAGTTATTGTGGGAGGAAATTCATTTGAAGGGCTTATTATGTATCCAGGTGAGAAATCCTTTTAATAGGCTTTTCCTTAATTTGTGATTTTCTCTACTTCAGCATTAAAGAAAAATTCATCTGAGTTTGAGCAATTGGGAGACTGCACTCATCTTGTACCTGCCGAATTGGAATTAGATCCGAATAGCAATGAGTGCAAACGCTTCGGTCGCCTCATACGCAACACCTACTTTGGCAAGAGTACACCATCCTTGGTTTGTTTTCTGAACGTAACTAAGAGCGTTTCTCTAATATGAATACTTTATCTTAATCGCGCTTGATTTCAGTTGCTGTCTCATAAAATGTTTTGGCACGGAATCGCGAGATTCTATTTCTCTCGAATGAAGTATGCGCACCAGCCAACGTATTTCTATCGATTCGACTTCGAATCACTTACGTACGACAATCATCGCATCCTCCATTTCGAAGGAGACATACGGGGAGTTTCCCATTGCGATATCCTCCCATACATATTCTACAATGCAATGGTCGAAGATATAACCCCTGATCGACCGGAGTTCAAAATGGTTAGAATAATGATTTCAATGAGCACACAATTTGCTGCAACTGGAAATCCCAACAATCAAGAGTGGTTCCCACTGCACTGGAAGCCTGGAGTCAACAAGCCAAATGCCCGGATAATCTGCTTGAACCTTTCGAATCAACTTTCACTGATTGATTTTCCAGAAAATAGTTGCATACAAGTTTGGGAAAGCATGTTATCCGCCAAAAAACCAATTTAATGCAGGATCGGAAGATGTTTTTCGAATTGTAAGATATTTATCAGTTAAATGGAAAAAATGTAAGTAAATCGTACTAATTTTGTGAGCAAGTATAAAATAAATCCCTTCATGTGAACAATTAAAGGATCATAGTATAGTAACTGGAAGAACAAGCTTGTGTTTTCAGATTACAACAGTAACTAGGGGAAAATTTTAATTGTTGCTATTTTAAGAATATAATTAGAGTTTTTCAGAAAATCGGGAGGTGTATATTTCTGCCATTCAATCTTTGGTGGGGAGTAGGGCGTTAACCACCCCATTGTATATGTGTGCTGAAGTGCGCTTGATCTCCTTTCAGGATTTCTGTTGTGCAGCAAGTGCTTCCGGGGCGTCGGTAATCTTCGGAAAATGGGTTCGGAAGCGTGGCATAACCAAAAATTCTCAATTTGTTTCCTATCCATTGACACCTCCGCCTTTTAATCAACTCTTCCACGGGTAACTGACCTGTGCGCCGAACAAGATCTTTGTTCGAAATACAATAGTATCACACCAGCGCCCCCTGATGATACGACGAAGGCTTGGAGCTTTTGGATAACAGTGGCGGTCACTCTGTGCTCTACAAAGCTTTGTACTGATGAAGGGAGTAAGTTGCTCCCGAAATATATATATATATATACACAATAAAATAAAATTGTAGTTTGGAGTAAGCTACTGGTCTATCAACAAATCGAGTGTTATCATGGTGTGTACTACGTTTAACTTGCCGGGATTTTGCACGGTATCGGAACTTGAGCGCATCGCTACCTACATAGCATCCGTGAAAAGGAAATTTTTGCTGTCCAATGTTCATCAATAATTTTAGGCAAGTTACTCGATAAAAGCCATTCCTAGTGTCTCCAGCCGCAGTCCCGCGCAAGCAATATTTAGGTATTACTTCGCGGGGTGGGTTTGATTTTAAGCACTCATGCTGCTCATCCTTTCAGTTTTCCTCCTCCTTACTTCCTTCACCGGTTGCAATAAATATCACACGCGCTAGATCTTCCGGTGTGCTACTGCATACAGGAAAATCCGGCGAATCATCCAGGCCAAAGCGGTGCAAAGACTGTCTGTAGCAACCCCCCTGGTAGTTGGCTTCTCCGTGTTTCCGCTCAAGCCACACCCTCATTTTGGGAATCAGCCTGTGCGTCCATCGCAGCCGTGCGTCCGACTCATCCCATTTGCGTTGCCAGAGGTCATCGGACTCTGACATTGCCGCATTCCTGCGTTGTGTGTGCCCCTCCATACGTCTTGCTTGGTATAGTCCACTCATTTCATTCGCCAGAATGTGTCAATTTGGTCTTAGCTGACGGAATTGGATGCGTTTTTAACATCGTTGAAGTGAGGCTCGAAGGTGTTGGCGAAAAGATCGGGCCTGCCACCTTCAAAGCTCTGCTAAGGACGCCATCCCAACCAGGGGCCATTTGTCATCGATCCTACCTCATACGTATTTCCAGCAGTTTCTTAGTAACTAGAGGTAACAGAGCGGTAACATTTTTTTCCGTGGGCGCCAACAAGTCATCTAAGGTAATCTTCGCAACTTATCGAATACTCCCTGTAAGTCCCCCCTAATCCTCGTGGCAAGCTACCATTCTCCGGACAAAATTTCCGCACTTCACTTAGAGTTTACTCTAGGTTCCGAACCTAGGACATTGTAAGAATACGCGCGCTGGGTCCTCTGGGACCCCGCCGCAATTTGGACAACTAGGTGAGGTGCGCAATTTAAACTTGTACAAGCATTGACGGTATCCTCCAAGACCGGTCAGAAACTGGGTGAGATTATAATTGATCTCCCCCATGCTTTCTCTCCAGCCACTTCCCGACCTGTAAGTCCAACGACCCTTCTCAGATTGATCCCATTTCTCCCTTTCGGTTTTTTGCATCATCTGAGACGATCCTGAAAGCAGAACACACTCTTAAGGCTGCTCTTCTGTTTATGTCCATTGTCTAAAACATGCAGCACTTTTCCCCAAACTGGGAGTGCATATAGCAAGATCTCATCACCCTGACTATGAGCAGCCTGCAAGTATTTCACGGCCCTGCTATGTTCGGCACCATCCTTGCGAAAGCCATACTCGTGGTAGATGCCTTTTAGCAAGTAAAATTGAGTTTTATATCTATCATCACTCCCAAATATTTGATAGCCGGCTTGGAAGTGATGATACGATTCCCAATTCTAATGGCGGCGTAATTTTTCTTGCGGCGGTTAGTGATGAGGACCGCTTCCGTCTTTTCCTATGCGAGTGCCAGGCCAGCACTCTCAAACTTAGCCTTACCAGCACTGATTGCTTCGTTTGAGTACAACTCAGCATCGAGATACTTTGCGACGACGACCAGTGCTATGTTTTCGGCCCAAACCACCACCCTGGGCTTCTGCGGAACCAGAAAGTTAAGTACATCATTATTGATGATGTTCCACAGTAGTGGTCCCAATGCAGAGCCCTGTGGGACACCCGGGGAGACAATGTACTCCTTGGGTCCATCATCGGTATTATACCAGAGTGTTCGCTCTTGTAAGCAGGTATCGACAATATTTGCCAGGTAGATGGCAACATCAATCGTGCCAGAGGCTTCCGTATAAGGTTCCTATTGGCCAAGTTGAATGCATTTTTCACATCCAGGATCACCACCACATAATATCTGCCGGTACAACCCCTTCTGTGGATTGCATTTTCGGCCCATGCTGCCGATCATTGGATCACGACGATTGGGAGTTTTTTTTTTTTTGGATTATTTTCAACATGAGCATATGCTTCGCAATATGCGGAGATGAACGGCCTCTGAATCGTCCTGTCATGAACAAAGCTCCTTAAAATATTCCCTCTTACTTCGCTGGATGGCGGGTATTCTTGCGGGCTTCTCTTTAGGCATTCTCCTTTTGCTCTTGATCGATCCTACCTATTGCCCTCTGAGCCGGTCGTCTTGCTCTGCGGTAAATTGATCGAAGGCTGGCAAGTTCACTATTCCAGCAATAATTGGGTTTTCAAGTGGGGGATGAGCAGCTCCTAGGCATCAACGTGTCACATGCTTTAGAGGATGCCTTCTGTAACATGGAGAGCTCTATCCATAGAGGTGCATGCTTTCCTAGGCAGGTCCAACCACATCTCCATGAATGTTTGTTCATCGATCGCTTTTGCAGACCATCCTGGTGTTCTTTTGGATTTCAACTTCCGGGGTGCAGGTCTCCTGCCCTGTGTCTCCCTCCGTAGTTCGAAGGTGTTTGCCTGGTGGTCGCTTTACGTAAAGTCATCGCTAACTCGCCAGGACATTTCACGTGCCAACGTAGGGATGACAAAAATCAGATTTACAATTGAACCTGATCTCCCTTTGCGATAAGTGTTTACATCACCTTCTTTTTCCAGAACTACATCCAACAGTGCGAATGCTTCTAATAAGCACTGCCTCCTTGCGTTAGTCTCTTTCTTGCCCCACTCGATAGCCCACGCATTAAAGTCATCGGTTATCACCTTTGGATCTTGTCTCCTGGCGTCGTTAACGAGATCGTCTCACAGGTCTTCACGGTCTCTGACAGTGTGAGGCTCGGTGAATGGTAGCAACTGTATATGAATATACTGCTAATTTTTGCCCACACAAAGCCACGCCTAATCCATGCTATATTGTATGGCTTGACGATCGAAAGCCTATACCGCCGCTTCACCAGTCGAATTTATGAGTTCCACTAATGATAGCAATCTCCATTCCGGATTCGTAAGTGGTCAGTGCAAGCAAATCTTGTGCGGCTCTGCAATGAGTTGGGTTTATTTGTATCATCCTTATTTTTTCACTGCTAAGGCCTTCCTAAATTCCTGGCATTTACCACTTCTTACAATATTCTGGTCATCCCGTCCCTCCTTTCTTTCGCACAAAATGTATTTGGTGTCCCTATTACACTCCTTCGCAATAGGTGCTTTTTCCCTATACCTTCGACATCGATCAGAGCAATCGATGCCGCTAGTGTATATCTCCGCGAAGGGTCCAAACATCAAGCATTTGAAACACCTCTTTAAAGAGATCTGTTCCCTCAGTCGGCAAAAAACCCATTCAATCCAAACCTTCCCCACGGCCAACAACTTCTGCGCTGACTCCACTAACAGTCGCATTGTGGCCGTTTGAGTACCGCCATAAGCTTTTCTTATGCTCACGATAGATTCTTCGCTGAATTCTTCCAACTTGAATAGTTGCTTCAAGGCAGTGCAGATCTCTTCTCTCGATGTTACCTCATCGAGATCCTTGCACTGGGTATAGATTCCATGCTTTTGGAAACGCACCGTTACATTCTCCCCAAATGACTTTATAACTTGGTTACGAAAACCGTTAGTTTTCCCGTAATAGATTCTTTCAACTCAAACATGAGATCCCCTTTCTGGGTCCTCCGGATTTCGCTGACATTTCCGCCTAGGTCTTTTAGGTCGGGGTCGGATTTCACCTTCTTCAGTATCTCCGCATACGTTAGATGTGCTCTGCTGGAGATAACAATTGCCTCTTTTGCGAATTCTCACCTTTGGTTTCTTGTTTCTTTTTTTGTTTAAGACCTTGGTCCAACCACCGCTCTTATTTTCCTTCGTTTTCGCTTCGCTAGCTGACATTCCTACTTTGGGCATTTAGGGCCCTTGTGAACTTTGAGTTCCGTTCATTAGACTGGTCAAGGCCCCTTTTTCTTTTTGGTGCCTGTTGATTGCCTAAAGCTTCCCCCTCTTTGTCTTGCGCTCTCTTACTTGATCGAAGGTCGATGACTGTGTGCTTTGGTGTCACTTGGGTCGCTTGTGGCACTGTTGGGGTTGGAATGTCCGGCTTTTCCTTAGGTTTTCTTTCTTCTTTCTGCGCCCTATTGCAGAGCACCCTGATGACTCTCACCATATTCTTAATGGCTTGGTGTACGTTCCGCTTTTCCTTGATGAATTCATACAGCTCAACTATTTTAGTCCCAAGCTACATAAAAGGTAGTTCTTCTGAGTCAGGCCTCTGCTCTCGGTGAGTCTTGGCCAGATTGTTCCTTTTACTGATTCCTTCACCTTTTCCAATTGCTGAGCTCTCATAAGCTTTCTTTTTTGCCGGCTTTGATATTGGAGGAAATCGTAAAATTGATGAGCTTCCCCTGAATGGATCTATTTGCTGCTGCAAATAGTACCTCTTGATCAGATCCGATGGTTATCGAAATCGCCTTTTTTGGCCAGCTATCTCCTTTTAGCCCATCATTCTTTGCCTTTGCAATTGGTGTTCTTGGCAGAGTTGTGCTTCGTATGAACACCTCCTTCTCCAAATCTAAAACACTTAGATGCAACGGTGGCCAAGTTGTCCGCCACCGAGGTACTGCCGTCGAGGGATATCGACGACCGGGAGCCCACTTGCTCATTCCCAAAAGCCACCGGTACTGGGGTTCCGAGCCCCTGCACCGTAACTTTACTCTTTCTCAATTGGTCCATGTTGGTTTTATGTTTTGGTTTGTTTATCCTTCCCATAGTCATTTTGGTCCACGTACCAAAGATGAGCAAACACTAGCCCATGCCCAGTCAGAAATGAAAAGTGCATGAACATATATTTACACATCAATATGTATGCCTCTTTCCGCCACCTGGGGTCGGGCCTGATGGGAGATCTGACAACTTTGTTTTTCTATGACTTATTTATGTTACGTTATCTTGTCATAGGTCGAGGCATCCAAAACCGATTGCTTTCCGACTCACTGGATCTGATTTCTTGGCTTGTTGATTCCATGCTTCATCGCAGTTGTGCAGTTATTGCTGTGAAACAGGGGAAAGCAATGAAAAGAGTCGGCAAGCATTTGGTTTTGCATGACTAGACATACGACAACATAATTAACATAAATTAGTCATAAAAAAAAGAATTTTCATTGTCCACCGCAAAATAATTTTAGCCGTACCTGTCGTGGCTCCCAACTTTCACGAGTTGTTGTCCTAATCTGAGACAGAAGGACACCATTTTAAACGGATCTTTTCACATAGTACGGATCAGCAGATGGACCTAGGTCTCAGTTGATTTAGCAGTTAGCTGTCTAGCTAGCTCTCCTTACTTTTATCCGCGCATTCATAACAGCACCCTCCTGACTTCTTCTGCTTTTCGCAGTTTATCCTGGATTGGATCATGGATTTCATCCAGTGACAGAACTTTTTCACGAGTTTCTTCTAAGTTGTTTGCTTTTTCCACGAACCTTGAACATTGGAAGGATATGCGCACTGGGTCTTCCGGTGAGGTATCAAATTTAAACCTTTACAGGTACTGGCGGCATCATCCGTGGCCAATGAGAAATTGGTTGAGATTAAAATTGATCTCTCCATGTTTTTTCTCAAGCTACTCCCCGATGGAAGGGATAAACCTATAAGTCCAACGATCCTTTTCTGATTGGTGCCAATACAATGATAAAGCGCTTCACCTTCTCGGGCAATTGTTTTCTAACAACACAATAAATAAACAATAAAATAAGAAAAATACTTTGGACACGTTTTTTCCCAATAAACGAACCGAAAATTAAAAAAAAAAATATTTTGAGCACAGCAAGCCCAAAAAATTGACGAAAATGACAATAATGAAAGAGGTTACCTCATGCCAACTTTTTCAAAAATTGAGATTACGTATCTAATTCTATATAAGATATGGGACAAAATCATCATCATTTTTCATTTTATTTATTTCCAAATAGTGCCTTACATCTAATACATTTTGCTTAGGAGTAGCTTAGAATTAGCTTAACTAGCTTAGAATTATTATAATGGGGGGTCTACCCGTCCTCCTCTGTAATTAACTTTATCGTGTAGAAACAAACTGTTATTTACGACGTCCCTTGGCTTTGTATTTTATTAAAACATAACTTAACCTATTTTCAAAACTGCGTCCGCACTAATGACGGGAGAAGGTTTTATTTTACTTACTTATATCTACCTTATTACTACTTATATTTACTTACATACATACTTAATTCTACTATATACAATAGCACTTAATATTCATATAGTGCTTAGCCTCTTTGCACACCAGGCAAGGTGTGTCGAAGAGGGAGAGTATTGGTTTTAGGTCAGGGTTCAGTATCTGGCACGGCCTGAGGAAAGTCGCTAGTGGGATTGTTTTGCCCTGCTCATGCAGTTTTCTATAATAAATTTTGATTTGGATGGTTTTCAAGTTTATTGAAAAACCGCTCCGTAATGTTGAGGATATATTCTCGAATGGGGTCTATATTTGCTCGCCGGTATACTATGGCGTTCCTGCCGCACTTCTCAGTCTTCCAATTGTAAGACAACCCAATGATCCACCCAGCAAGTGATCCACGAAGGGGCTCCGTAGCATATGATAGACCAGATGAGAGTCTTATATAGGATCAGCTTAGTTTTGTTGCTTAGATCTAGATCTCAAGTATCTAGATTGAGTTAATTTTAATACCCCAGCTCTGGTAGTAGTAGCAGAGGTCAACCAAGTAATCCACTATATCGCTAACTGGTCTGGTCGAAAATTGAAGGAGTAGACGAGTGTGTCGTCGGCATACTGCATAAGTTCTATACCGACCTCAGGGGAGGGGACATCAGCAGTGAAAATGTTGTATAAAGTAGGACCAGAAATGGATCCCTACGGCACCCCAGAAGTAACCGGCAAGAGATCGGAAATCTCATTTCCAACACTGACGTAAAAATGTCTATCCTCGCAGAAACTGATGGCATGTCTGATCGTCGGGATTGGGAATTCGTATTTGATCAGTTTATAGATTAGCCCGTTTATCCAGACGGAATCAAAAGCCTTTTCTAAATCCAGAGCGCAAGCTACAGTGGGTTTATTATTGACGTTAAGTCTGCTGGCCACAGTATCGTGGAGGTAGCTCAGGGCGTGCTGTGTTCCGTGTTTAGCACGGAAACCGAACTGATGGTCTGGAATAATGTTGTTAAGATTGCAGTGTTGGACCAGCCCTACGGTGCATGCTTTCTCAAAAAGCTTCCCCAGGTTAGATAAAAGTGAAACGGGTCTGACCAGGTTCACAGGAGGCACCTCCTTTCAGAATGGCTATAATTTTGGCTATTTTCCAAGTGGATTAGAAGTACCCATTATTACTACAGTTGTTAAAAACCGCAAGCAGGAACTTAATGGAGACTACTGGAAGATTTTTTAAGACGAAATTCGTAATTCCATCTGGGCCTAGCAATGAGTTGATAAACTCAGAAATTTGCTCGAATCAATAGGCTTGTTGGAAAGGTTCTGGACAGAAAAGACGTATTCTGTTGCGGTTCCTAGAAGTGAAATCTCTGACTGTTGAATCAACAGTCTTAATGAGAGCCGTTCTGTTGCTCGGAGGTGTTGCGTTGAGCTGCCGTTCGAAGAATTCCCCAAGTGTTTTTGCTTCCTCAGTATCATTGCAGACTCGAACTTTGTTTTGGGTTAGAACAAAGTTGCGGGCTTTGTATTTCCCCGTTAGGCTGCAAGCAAGTTTGCGGGTCAATTCCTTCTACGGAAGGTCGTCACCATACCACGGATTAGTGTACTGAGACAGTTAATCCGGGAGAGTGATGCTTTATATTCCGCATTTATTTTATTCCCGTGCTCGTGAAATTTGCGCTTGAGATTACGCCTCCAAATCTGCCTAACTTTCAAGTGGAGCATTATCTCATGTGGAAGAGAATTGAATTGAAACTCATCGACTTTTATCAGCTTAGAGTTCCTGCGTATAGAAGTGTCAATAGTGTCAGACACCAAGTTAATAGACTCGTCGATTTCTTTGTCCGACAGATTACGATTATTTGAGAACTTTTTCAAGTTGAGTTTTGGTGCTAACTCAGCCCTGAATTTATCCCAGTCAGTGTGGGCGAAAGACCTAATTGTGGTCATTACTCTCTTTTTCAGAGAGAAAGGTGAGGACAGTTTGAGATTGACCGCGAAATGGTCGGACATGCCTAGTAAGGTATCACATGATATTACCTGAAAGCTTTGCTTCATTTCCGCAGTAACCAAATTTGCTTTTAAGCTGGAATGAAATCAGTGTGTTTTCGATAGTCGCTCTTCGTTATAGACCTGGACATTTGTCTCTTTTGGGTAAAGGAAATGTGCTGCACATTCTATATGTAATCGGTAGATTCTAATAACTCTATGAAAATTCCAGCAAAGTTACATGGCGAGCAGGACGATGGAAAAAGAACACAAGTTGCTTGGAATGTCGTAGGGCAGCTGAAACACTTTCCCTGGAACCGACAGGAATGGTATGTAGATGTGATTGACACGCATTGCCTCGTTTTTGGGAACCATATGAAGAGAATTCCGAGGTATGAACGTTTTTAATGCCCAAGTTGCTCCACTAAGTATGGTCGTACTTGTTAAATAATGCGCAACTCTCGTTGTGAAGACAATTACAAATTCAAGCGGATGTTTCCTCGCTCAGTACCCTCAAGAACGAACTAACCGTATGAATGGGCTTTGTACAATAATTCACAATTGAATTTTATTGTATACAGTTATGGCCGATTCGCCTGGTGCATTAGTACTTGTTATACTTTTTTCTGGAAATTTATGTTACAGCAACAATACCCATTTCAAGTCGCCAATGTTTTGTATTTCAGTCTGAACTTGGCTTGATGCTACTATTAAAAGTCAGCATTGGCTCCATTTGATTAAGCTTCAAGTCAGCCATGGCATCGAAAGTACTATACTCGTATGTGTGCATTTGTATGCTAGGAAAGCTTTTTGAAAAAGTGAAGCTCGTTTATCTGTTGGGTGCGCACGAACTAACAAAGGTTACTTATTGTGCTTTGGCTTGTGTGTTCAGTTGTGCCACGGTATCGTGATAGTCCGGATCACATCTGTTTGCTCCTAGCGTCGTTGTAGGACTGAGTATCTAATCATTAGTCTCGCAGCTGTCGTCGACAGAGGCGCCAAACCGCGAGTGCGTCCCTATGTCCATACTTGCTATATAGAGCTCCAGACTAGATTCATAGCAAATCCTTTATTGAACCGCAAATAGGAGTTGGTTAACTAGTGCAAATTCATGTGATTTCGTCACTTTACCATTTATTTGACAATCTGCTGTGGAAAGAATTCGATAAGCAATATCGAGTGCGCAAAGTCCAATCTTACGCAGCGAAAGCAATCCCTAAAGCACTCAGTATGCGGACCATGAAGAAAATTCGAGCGATAATAGTGTTCCTGTTGATGTAAGTTTAGTTTTATGGATACATGGAGAGCAGCTGTTACTTCACCTGTATATCTTTGCATTCATAATATTGCATTAATACGGAAGTGCGAGACTTCATGTTGAGGAGGGTTTCTTTCAAGAACGCAAAACGACGCTAGAGCTGGTTTTTGCAAATGATTTTTTTCTTATATGGACGAACATATCAGGGATTTACTCTCCTACTTATTTTTTATTTATATATTTAATATTTATAGGACCCGCAGCAATATCCACTTGAGACATTTTAGATGATCCTTTTGTGTCTAACGCAGACTAACGTAATGCGTTTTCGAAAATAAATTTTGAGCTACTCGCATAAAGGCATTTAGAAATCTATACATTTATAAGCAAAAAATATTAAATAATTTTTTTTTCGATTTCTGAACGTATTAACTGCCAGGGGTATTTCTATTTAAAAAAAATCATAATAACTCGGAAACTGCGATACCTAGATATTGGAATAAATGTTGAATCGTAGTTAGGACTTCACCCCAGGGTATAAAAGGTTGCTTGTGAAAATAGAGTAAGTTGTGTAGAAGTAATAGCTTTCCACATGGAAAAATTGAGTTTTTCTCCCCTAAAATACATACATATGTACTAATTTTGTAACAAAAAATCAATTTCTGTCTTACTGTGATAAGATTTCTCTAACATCATTTATTAAAATTACGGTAGCCTGAAATAAGCATAACTCGGAAGCAATCTGAACAATAAAACAAGAAAGTTTATGCATACAATTTCAAGTGAAAGCGAAAGAGATGTCTTTATACTCAAAACGGGACCTTTAAATTTTACAATAGTCACCGGTGGATTGAATCCTGAAGGATATTATCAAAACCAATGGAATAGCTTGGGCAGGAATTATTGGAGACCAAATACCACCAAACCAAATTTTTCTTTGCGGGATGTGCCGCACGATTTATTAGAAAATGTGACATTTAACAAAATAATATGGTTTCATCAGGATGGCGCGCTTCTATATAATGTCATGGACTTTACATCTCTTCTTTAGGGCACTTTCCACAGTCGAAGCGCAATTAGTAGAGTGTTATTAAAATCTTGAGTTCTCAGAAATGAAATAACATTAGTTTGCGGCTATATAATATTGAAACTTCCTTTTTGTTTGAGATTTGATCAATTTCTTTAACGAAGACAATTATAGGCCGAAAAGATATCCTGCACAAGAACAAAGAACGAACAACATCGAATTGGACTAGTCGAACGAAAACAAAAAAGATAGGAGACTACAACTTTGAGGCCGTTGAAAATTTCTCCTGTCTAGGGTCAAAAATCACAACCGATAACAGCTATGACGATGAAATCCGCGCACGGTTGTTGGCAGCCAACAGATCCTATTTCAGCTTACAAAACTCGAGACGTCTCAAAGCTCTTATTGTACAAAACAATGATCTTGCCTGTCCTTATATCTTTCTTGGAGATTTGGTTTCTTAGTAAGAAAAATTGCAAACTCTTGGCCGCGTTCAAATAATTTTTGGCCCCCTACATGAGAATGGACGTTTTCCTAGCCTATATAACGACGAAATCTCTGAGCGATACCATGACCATCAGGTTGTGGATAAAATCCGGCTCAATAGGTTACGGTGGGCGGGTCACTTAATCCGTATGGATGAGGATGATCCAACCCGAAAAGTCTATAAGGGCAATATCTATGGTAGAAAAAGAAGACGAGACAGGCACTGCCTGAGATGGAGCGATGGCGTAGGTCAGGATGTCAGAAAGCTTTTAGGGATATCGAATTGGTGGACTTCGGCGCGAAATCGGGATAGAGTTCCTGATTAAGGCAGGCCTAGACCGGATAACGGTTGTTGCGCCGTTGATAATGACGAAGATGTTCGGCAAGACGTTCCGATTTTAATCCACTGGACCATTTTCTGTGAGGATATTCGAAAAAAATTGTTTATAAGGACACCCTAAAGCCCTTAGAAAGGGTTATTTTCAAAATTATCCTAAATCTTTAACAGCCAGAATATTATTAAAAACGATACGTAATTTCAGCAGGAAACACTCCTATTGTTGAACAATGCAACGTGGTTACTTCGAAAATCTTCATAAAAAACATTAAATGAAAGCACTTAGAATAGAGTCACCTTTTAATTTTGATTCATCAAAGTCTCCGTTGAAAATTAATGATATTGACAAAAGTTCATTTTTTGTACGAAAATTAGTATATTATAATATCAAAATTCGGGAAAAATTGGGACAAACAGCAACAACTGAATTTTTGCCTTTGGAAAGCTATTACTTCTACACAGCTCTACTTTCACAAGTAAACTTTACATTCGAGAGTGAAGTCCTAACTATCTATCGCAGTTTGTGAGTAATTATGATTTTAGTTGTCTGAAGGAGGCAATTTTTTTTAGAAATTAAAATGCCAAAAAGCTAAACGTTTAAGGAATCGAAAAAAAACATACTTAATATTATTTACTTAGAATTGCATGAGCAATCACCTGGCCTACACTTTGCCTGGCTGTTTTGAAACACCCTGTGTAGTCGATTAGTTGTGTGCTTTTATATGGTACATTGGAATGTATTCATTCATTCGGTAAACTTTCGATTGATATCGAACGATTCGATGCTTGATCTATACGCAATGCTGCGACATACATATGTACATATTTTTGCATTATGTTTCATGTATTATAAATATCAGGGAACATTTATCGGTGAATAAACTGGTTTCAAGTTAATAACTACTAATTTTATTTCATAAATGATTGTAAAAGTTTTAGTTTAAGGTACTTTTTGATTAAAAAGGAGTTTAGAGTAAGGATAACTCTCAATAATCCTGTTAAACCTCCTAAAATGAATCTGATTAACAAAATTCGGTCCGATAAAATTTCGAAACGTAAACTACAATACCACTCCGGTTATTCGGAGGTGGATGATGCGATCTGATGCAATTTAGCGAAAACATTGACATTTCCTAATATGCTTTTTCATACAGTTTCTGTAGTCATTAATTTTTAAGGTTATAATAAAACAAGTCGGAATACCGGAAGCCGCGCTTCGGGTATAAAGGTTTTGTGTTCTTTTTATGTAAGAAACTTCAACGCACATTTTTCTATTCGTATATAGCTACAAATCCAACATATTTCTTCATATTTTTCCAAACTACTACAGTCATAGATATTATCCTCACCCTAAACAAACATTTTCGAATACTGTACATATATATACACGTATATAAATTGATCGTGCCCATATTTCTGACTTACTTGGTGAAGAAAAGCATATATATGTACATATACAGTACCCACATTAAATACGGCTAGTTTAATGTACAAATATATCTATCTGAAATAGACACTACCTGCAAACTTCATTAGCACGCATATACTATATACCTACATACACAGATGTCTGTTTAGAGTAATTGATATTCATATACAAATGACTAAAAAACTAAAACAAAATAATTCTCTGGGACTTCATTTCGTTCTGGTATTGATGAATTGAAATGTGATGATGACGTCATACAGGTTGTAGAGTACACGAAATTTCCGAAAAATGGCGAGTTTCATCCCCTATAACTTTGTTAATAATAATTGGATTTTCTTCAAACTTGACCAGCTTATGCATTATGTTTTTCATTACACCCATGCCATAGTTTATACTTCTAGGTTGAACATTAGGGGGGTTACCAAGTAAATTTCTAAAATGTTGAAATATACTATAAACTTAATAGTTTATTTGTGCAGATATCGGAACCGGATATATTTTCAAGCCTGTGAATTTTTTCAGATTTTTCGGTTGGATAGGTTCTGAGAACGAAACCTGTTACACTTTTTGAGGACCATATTTTGAGCCCTTCACTCCCCTACGTTTCACCCAATATCAAATATGGAACCAGTTTCGAAAAGCACTAATTGAGCCCCCCCCCCCATGTGAGGTATCAACCCACATGACCACAATTTATGAAAAAAAAATTTGCACCCTCCATTCACATGTAGGGGGAGCCCCCCTTAAACTTGACATAAAATGGCGCCACTCGCTGCATGTAAAGGGAACAACAGATCACATACTCTTACTAATTTTCGTGACAATCGGTCCAGCCGTTTCCGAATAAATCAGGTGTGACAGACAGACAGACATTGAATCGATTCTAATAAGGTTTTGTTTCACACAAAATCTTAGAAACCAACCTTTTCGTTCTCCTGTCTTCCTACCCACCTGTTTGTCTGTTACATACACTTTTCTGCCGATACAGCTGCATTTATTCGGTGGAAATTTGGTGGAATTATAGGTTTTAAGTCTGAATTTCGCAAACCAATTTCAGACATTTTCAAATTAACTTCAGACTTTTCCAAATCAATATTAGAATTTTCCATTTCAAATTCATACTTTTCCTTTCAAAAATCACTAGTTTCCATTTCAAATTCAGAATTTTTTCAATATTTTACTATAACCTCTTTACCACTGGATAATGATAATGATGATTCTTTGATAAAAATGTCAGCTGTCCATCAATTTTCTATTATTAGTTACTTCATGAAAATTTACCTGACGCGTTTCACGAAAAAAATTAAATGGCAATGGATTTTTGCCGGTGAAGCAGCAGCCAGCCGGTCAGCAAATCTTTCGACTTTTTTAACGGCATCGTAGAAACCGTCAGAGATGGCAATGCCAACACTGTATTGATAGTGAGTGTATGTGCTACCAATTTTGACCGTGTTCGCGGTCACTGTCGTAACTTTTGGCACAAGACCATCGGTTTTCTTGTAGAACGCAAATATCAATGCGCCTTTTCCGAAGGGCTTTTGTGAGTTCCTCGGTCTTTCCAGTGAGGAATATTTACCGTACAGACACGTATTTGTTTTATTCTGGCTACTTTAATTACCTATTTTTCGACAGGACCTGGGCCCGTTCAGGTGCGTCGACTGAGACGAACGCCCAAACTTTTTTCTGAGGCATATTACTCAACGCAATCATTTTGTTTCTAACGACATTGGATGCATTTCCTTTGTCGGAATGTCGCGGATCTGTCACTAAGAGAGTTTAGGTAGCATTTAACATAGTGGAATAAGACCAACTATTCTTTCTTTATCCCTTTCCCTGATCTCAGTATTTTATTTTTGGTTTATTGAGGATAGTGCAAAGTTGCCTTAAACCCTCCACCTTTACCTGGATTTGGAACCGGCATGCTATGTAAATAACATGGCGGAGTTATATAACTTTTTGTTTATTTGGATAAAATCAGGAATGATTAATTTGATACGACGCCTAGTCTCATAGAAAAGAGACCCTGCACATAAAGGAAGGTTAAAACCTGAGTGACGCACGGCGTAAGGATATTATCTTTCAATTTGCTCCAAAAAAATTGGCTGCGAAAGCATTCAGGGTAAATTTTTATTGATGTAGATGAGCTTTATGATTTTTTCTTTAACTTTTATCCAGACATTGTTTGCATCTTGTCGCTCTCGTGCTTGGAACAGCTGCCTTGTTGCATGTAAATTCAATCTAATAGCGCATTAGTATGTAGCTCTTTGTTCTCTGTTTTCTGAATTGGTATTCATTTGACCTTTGGAGCATTGATTTCCTACCTTGGGGTTCAGCACACTCTCCTTGGACCTACAGTTATTTTGTAATCTAACTTTATATAACTTCTACATTAATTAGACGCTTATTTGATTATTGCTTTTTAAATATTGAAACGACTGCAGATTGTCCAGTATAAAGTCCAGTGATTAGAATTTGCTAAAATAATAATCAAAGCGTTTTTCTTGCCCGGTATCAACAATAGCTCCCCGCAAATAAGGCTCATGCGGAAAAATCGCTACGCATTGCATACATATATTATACGTACATACATATGTGAGATTATGTTGCTTGCAGTTCTTGGCCATTTTTCGATGAACTTGAAGTCTCTATGTCAAGGTTGACTGGTTCACTCGATTACTTGATTGCTAGCATATCGTATGTTTTTATAAATAGCATTCATTATTAGGAGCCACATTTCCTCTTGGAGAGTGTGAGTTAAAGATTCATAATTCCATCCATCCATTCCATTTGGTAATAGGCAAGCTTTCGCAGAATGAAAACGTGTTCATTGAACCTGAAACATTATGTACCGTCTTTCAAGTGCACTATTTGCCACTGAATGACACTGAATACGAATTTGAAAGTTAAGTCCTGATTTCTTTCCAGGCCGACACTGTTCATTGTAAAATGCAATTTAAATCACCACAAAACATTTGCAAATTTAAACAAGTCGGGAAACCGGAAGCTAGACGCTTCGGATATGAAAGGTTTTGTGTATTTCTTTTATAAAGAGATTTGAGTGTGCATTTGCCCCATTAGCATGTAGCACGTAAAATATGCATATATTATATGAAAATTTCCATTTTCAAGTGATATTGACATTCATAGTCTTGAATTTGCAGAGAAGCGACAGTTTTGACCTGGTATAACTTTGTTAGTAATAGTGCAATTTTTACCAAATTTGGGAGGATCATGCTCTATGCTGTAGCCTACATTGTTGCAATTTTGTGATTCTAGGGTTTTCCTGTCAATTACTAAAAATTATAGTAATGTCCTATTATTAACTTTATTTGAATAGGTATCGATATGGAGGGTATTTCGGAGCCTAGGCACTATATAGTGGCAGCCCCCTGATTTCAGATTTTTCGGTTTGATAGTTTCTGAGAATGGGTTGGTTAAAGAAATGACCACTTTCAACCCCCCGCACTCCCCACCTTTTCAGCAAATGTTAAAACTAAGAACTAAGGCTTCAAAAAGTACTAACCGAGACCTTTCATTTGATAATGACTATATTTGATGAAAAAAAATTTACACCCTCCTTTTGCATGTATGAGGACCTCCCTTAAATTCGACGTAAAAGGATGTAACTCACTATATGCGTGAGCGTTCACAGTTCCCACCTTTCTACCAAATTTGGTGCCAATCGCTACAACCGTCTCCGAAAAAATGCGTAGTGACGGACAGACAGACAGACAGACAGTAAACCGATTTTAAAAAGGTTTTGTCTTTACACAAAACCTTAAAAATTATTTAGTCTGCGAGTATATCAAAGCTTTTATTTTGGAATATCGCCCAGTTTTTGTATGAACATTTGTATTTGAATGAATTTCTACGCGTCGGAATTGTGTAGTGTGCAATTAATGAGCGTTGTCCTGATTTGATACGCACAAATGTATAATAGGCTGAGTTTTTATTCAGAAAACCGCAATGTAGTCCAGAATGAGTGTATAAGTGTTTTGAGCTTCGAATTGAAAATGGTAGCGCCATTCTGAGTAAATCACGATATTAATCACTAATTATTAGATAAATAATAATTATTATTAAAGTAATTTTTAACCGCATCCCCGGAGGAGGTAAAGAGTTTGTGGGGGGAGTGGAGGTAAAAGGGGGTTGCTGCATTAAGTGGCGGATTATGGTATGGCCATGTGCTAACCAAGTGCTGATTAAAGACTAAAAGCGGGAAAATAGGAGAGTATTATTTTGTCGGTGACATTTCGAACCAACTTTCTGATGGCCGCAAAAGCCCATGTTTCTAAGGAAGAATAAGCACTAGTCCTTCTCTACAGCTACTTGCTATGAAAATTAAGGAAAAAAATGTACATTTAAACAAGTCGGAATACCGGAAGCTCGCAATTCGGGTATAAAGGTCTTGTTCATCTTATGTGGGAAACTTCTACGCACATTTGTCCATCCGTATATAACTAAAAATCCAACACATTCCTTCATATTTTTCCAAACTACTAGATATACGTACATATTATTGACATATGTAGAAATTAACATCACTATAAACAAACAAACATATACATGTACGTTTGTTAATTGACCGTATTTCCGATTAACTTCGCGCACAAATGCATACATATGTACATATACAGTATGTATATTGAATACCGCTCGTTTAAGGGCGTCATCCCGTGTGAAGGCCGTTTTTTTTGCCTTTTTTTGAAAAATTATTTTGAAGGACTGGATAAAGATAGAAACGTGGCTTTTTCACAATATGTTTATTTACATCTCTAGTATATGTGACAAATCTTTCAGTTTGATATCGTAGCTAGTTTTTGGAATACATGTCAATTTATGCACCCATCTCCAAAAAAAGGTGTTTTTCTGCTGCCACGCTGGAGGGCGCTGTGTTTATCTGAGGAAAAAAAACTAAACGGCATTTTAATGTGGACAATATTTCACGGTCCGCAAACTAGGACAATTAGAAAATATTAAAAGGTAAATTTTTGGTGGGTTTTTAAAGTTAATTTTTTTGGATTTTGGTGTCTTTTTACGGCATTTTTTATGAATAAAAAAAACTACCCGTCCGGATTGCAATAATCCTAGTTTGAGGACCGCAGAAATATGTATCAAAGAAGTCGTGAAAATTTCAAAGAATTTGGTTTGATAGATTTTGAGCTATGGTGGCAGCCGATTTTCAAGATCCAGTTTCGAGAAAAACGCATTTGAAAATTTAAATGTGATTATCAACAGTAAAATTTTAATTCACCATTAATCTGCTATACCTGGTCCATAGAGAGCACCCTCCGTTTCTTCAAAAAGGTCGATTGTTGCTCTCTGGTTTCAATAGCGGGGTCAGTCGATGGTCGTTCGGACCGCCAAATTCGCACTTCATTACGGCGGTCGGCATAAACCTGACATATGTGACCAACTTGACATCCCATTGTCACTAGGCCACCAGAAAAGTGGCCATTTTTACGACCTTGGCCCCAGAATGAAGGTGTTTAGGAGGGAAAGTCCAGATCAATGCATTTAACGACTCATTGTTATTCCGGGTCTCTGCTCCTAAACATCTGTTCAAGAGATCATCTCGTGACAAATCTTCGTAGATTGGTTTGATGACTGTTTGAACTTCTTCAGTCAAAGGTGCCTTCTCGTGGTGGAAACTACCCAGTTCTCCTTTCCCTTCCATTTTGCGCCATTTGCACCAACTGTCCTCGCCTACTGGAGAATTTTGATGCTGAGGATTTTCGTCTGTAGAACATTTATGGAAGAAAGTTGCACAAATTTCTTGCTTCATTCCTCCTATCGAATTTGCGTGTCGACGAATAGCTAGCCCAAAAAATATAGTGAGGTCCTTATCAGTAAGTTTTCCAGCCCCTTTTCCACCAATGCCTTTGTGATTCTTCTTTGCATTTCTAAGCCGCGTTCCCATTCTTTTCTCGACATGTCCTACGCATTCCTTTTTTACTACTACGTATATTTTATTATTTGCAGAAATACCGAAGAAAACTCCAGCAAAATCCAATATACAATATACAAAACTTGTCGCAATTGGAACATCCATGTTCATGATTGCTAAAAGTTTCTTTGCTGATGTTGATGCGAAGTCCTTTTTGTTCTCTGATAACTATCGATTCCCATGAAATACTCGTTTTTTAGTGCGAGCATGACGGTGAACGTAAAGCGATCTGCCTTCGTACGATCCACTTAAAAAAATACTGAACATACAAACAGCACAACTACTTACAACAAAATATAACTGAGTATAGCTTGAAAGCCTTTCAGTGCTCACTCTAGACTGGATTATCCTTTTTATTCCAAACAGCAAATAAGTTTAGACAATTGATTGGTTTTCCATCTTTTTATATTTATACCTGTGTTCGAATTTATAAGGCTCAGGTAAAAAACTAACAGGTAAAAAAAGATTCGATGCCCTTTCTCATCGAGTACTCTAGCCGCGGCTGCAAACTCCTTACTTGTTTCACACTGTAATTTCTGAACGACTCGGAATATCGGAAAATCCCTTTGCCCACATATTCTCCACTATATATAGATACAATTCATGCAAAAAACAAAAATCGATTTCTCCAACCCGTCACACGGGATGGCCCCCTTAATGTACAAATATGTCTATCTGAAATAGACACTGCCCGAGAACTTCATTAACACGTATATATAACTACATACACAGATATCTGTCTGAAGTAATTGATATTGATAAGTTGCAGTCAGTCGCAGACTAAAAAACTAAAACGAAACGTTTCTTTCCAGCCCTCATTTATATGAGCTCCCTTTGTTGTGGTACTGAAGAAGTAATATATGATAATGACGTCATAAACGTTGTAGAATGCACGAAATTCATAAATGGAAAAATTTCACTCTGTATAACTGTTAATAATTATTGGGATTTCCTTAAACTTGACCCTGATATTATTCTTTCCATCAATGCCAAATTTGGTACTCCTAGAATGAATTTAAGGGGGGTTGCCAGGTAAATTTCTAAAATGTGGGAATATACTATTATTGGCTTTATTTATGCAGATATCGGGATGGAGCATATTTTGAAGACTAGATTTCGTAGAGAAGCAGCGCCGGAGTGTCACTTTTATTGAGATAGCGTGGAGTGGAAGTATTGAATTTCCACTTCATCTTTTTGCCGCTGCTGCTATTTTTAGTCCGACATAACCTAAAATGTTGTCTGGTCGAAGAGTGTGAATCTTTCGACACGTGAGGCCTCATACAGTAGTCTTAGCGCCCGTCACTACGTAAAGTTTGCCGCAAGTTAACAATCTGCTAGGTCTGCGGCCGAATAATTTTTGGGCTTAACTCGTCGGGTTTCGTAGCGTGCCAGGGAAGGTTGTCATTTTTTTAAGGTTTTGTGTAAAAAGGTTTAAGGTTTTGTGCAAAAGTTTATTAGAATCGAGTCGATATCTTTCTGCCACACTCGCTTCATTCGGAAACAACTAGACCAATTGTCATGAAAATTGGTAATAGCGTGTGATCTGTTGTTGCCCTTACATGCAGCAAGTGGTGCCATTTTGTGTTTAGTTTACGGGGAGGGAGGCTCCCCATACATGTGAATGGAGGGTGCAGGGCTCGGCTGTCCAACACAAGTGGAAACGTCTTGCACCCACAACAGAACGAGGGCCGCGTGAATCTAGCGCCTTAATAACTGGTTGCGTCATCAGGGGGAAAGAGCTCAGCCAACGTAAAGGTCGGGTTGGAGGCCGAACAAAAGAAAAAACAAGTCGGGAAACCAGAAGCTGGATGCTTCAGGCATGAGAGGTTTTGTGTATTTCTTATATAAAGACCATTTGAGTGTGCATTTGCTCCATTAGTACGTAGCACGTAATATATGAATATATTATGTAAGAGTATGCACTTTCGGGTGATATTGACATTCATAGTCTTGAATTTGCACAGAAGCGACAATTTTGACCTATTATAACTTTGTTAGTAATAGTGCGATTTCCACCTGTAGTTCTAGGATGAATTTAAGGGGAGTTTCTGGTTAAATTTCTATAATATGCTTTTATTAACTTTATTTGTGCAGATATCGGTATGTAGGGTATTTCGGAGCCGGATGCATTTTGAGGCCTAGCTTTAGTAAAGATGCACCACTATGATTTTTTTTCAGATTTTTCGGTTGGATAGGTTTTGAGAACGAGACCTGTTATACTTTTTGGTGCTCATATTTTAAGCCCTCACTCCCCTACGTTACATCCGATATCAAATATGGGATCATTTTCGAAAAGTACTAATTGAGCAATTTCAATTAAAACCCTAAATGACTACATTTTGTGAAAAAAAATGCACCCTCCATTCACATGTATGCGGAGCTCCGCCCCCCTTAAACTTAACAAAAAATGGCGCCACTTACTATATGTAAAGGGAATATAAGACAACACAATCTCACAAATTTTCGTGACAAACGGTCTAGCCGTCTCCGAATAAATCGAGTGTGATAGACAAACATGCTGATTCAGGGACAGGGGCTAGAGTTGACAAATGGCACTGTTATGCCATCGTTTATTATTATTGTAACCTCCCTCCCTCCATTAGTTCTAGCTTTTTTCAATGCTGTTTTTAACAACGAATAATTTTGTTGGTTAGATGAGAACCAACTCCTGCTTTCGTTTTTCGTTTTATTTATCTATGTTAGCTATATTCTACAGTGGTTGTTGCTTTTGAAAGGAGACTTTCAAAGTGGATTTAATGTTTTTTTTAGATTTTATGAGTGTAGAACCGAGCGATTATCTGATACAGGCTCAGCCTCGAGCGCCCAGGATGTAGTCGCTCTATGTCCTAACGGAATCTTGCAGCGTTATGTAAATAGCGTATTTATAAATACTTGGCTTTAGTCCCCTCTACGAGTGCATTTGTCTTTTTTTTTTGTAATTGTATTTGGTTTGTAATTACGACTGAGAAATGCATGAAATTTGGAAGTATAATTGCCAAGAATATGAGACAATATTTTTTGTGCATAAATTGTAACAAGTCGGAATACCGGAAGCTCGCGCTTCGGGTATAAAGGTTTTGTGTTCATCTTATGTAAGAAACTTCAACGCACATTTTTCTATCCGTATAAAGCTACAATCCAAAGTACTCCGTCATATCTTTCGAAACTAGAAGTCATACGTACATATTACAGCCATAGATATTACGCTCACCCTAAACTAACAAACTGCCTATTTCTGAATACTGTACACATATATGCACGTATATAAATTGATCGAACCCATATTTCCAATTTACTTCGTCCACAAAAGCCTGTACATATATAGTACGCATATTAAATACGGCTGGTTTAATGTACAAATATATCTATCTGAATTAGACACTACTCGCAAACTTCATTAGCACGCATATACTATATACCTATATACACACATGTCTGGTTGGAGTAATTAATATTCATATACAAATGACTAAAAAACTAAACAAGTCGGGAAACCGGAAGCTTGACGCTTCAGGTATAAAAGGTTTTGTGTTTCCCTATATGAGGAGCATAACGTAGATCTCCATTGGCTTATAGCATTGACCCGAGATATTGAAATCGTTCAGTTCTGGGCAGGTTACTGCCATTGCCAGAACTGAGCGATTTAAATATCTCGAAGGGCAGGTTGCCGACATTGTCAAAACTCAGCGATTTAAATATCTCGAGGGGCAGGTTACTACCATTGCCAGAACTCAACGATTTAAATCTCTCGAGTCAATGCTATCTGCCAATGGAGAACTGCGTAATGAAATTATTTCACACATTAACGCAACCTGGATGAAGTGGAATTCCACAACTGGTGTTCTTTGTGATCGACGTATCAGCGCACGTCCCAAATCTAAAATTTACTGCAATGTCGTCCGTCTGCCGCTCTCTATAGTTCTGAGTATTGGCCGACTATAAAGGTCAATGAACGGCGTCTTGCGGTAATGGGGACGAAGAAGTTGCATTGCACTGGTGGCGTGACACGCTTTGATTAGGTCTGAAATGAGAATATCCGTGATCGAACGGGTTTGCACCGATCGTGGAAAAACTGCAAGAGGAGCGTTTTCGATGGTGTGGTCACGTAATTCACACTAACGAGAATTCAACGACCAGTATTGGTCACCACATCAAAAACAATGGTAAGCAACCAAAAATCCGGCCAAAACAATGGTGCTTTAATATGCTGGATGGGGATTTACAGGTCTCAAGATTACATCCTGATCAGGCATTTGATAAAATAAAATGACGAAACCGATCACCACAGGCCGACCCCGCTTGTGAACTGATGGCTGAACAAAAAGAAAAAGATGTGAGGAGCGACGAGTGCACGACAGCTCCGTGTAATATAGCTAAAAATTCCATTGCCCTCTATTTTCCAGAAAGTGATTTAAATAAATCATTTGATGGAAAGCCCTGTGTTGATAATGGTCAACCTCATACGCCCCTGTTTATTATTATTATGAGTTAAATATTATTATCAAATGCCAACAATTTAACCAACATCAAATATAAAAAAAGGCTAGGGAGAACTAGATTCTTCTTGAAAGGAATTTTAATATTTCACTCGAATGTCAATTATTCTCGTTAATTATGACGTCAGCATCTTATTTGTATGACTTAGAATGCTGTTAATTAGCACGAAATTGATAAGTTTGAACTGCTATAACTTTCCCATTAATAGTTGGATTTTCATGAAACTTGGCATGTGTATGCATGTAGCTGTCCTCTATGTCGGTGCAAAATTTAGTACACTTAGGATGAACTTAAGGGGAGTTTTTTAGTCTATTTCTAAAAGTTGATAATATACTATTAGTAAATTTTTTGACCAGATACCGGAATGGGACATCTCTCGAAGATTAGATTTCACATAAGTGTTTTACACAAAACCTTAAAAAGGGCTGCGGATAAATAGATTCTTCATAAAAGTGACTTTAATATTCCACGCGAATGTCAATTATTCCGGGTAATTATGACGTCAGCATCCGATTTGCATGGCTTTGGAAGCAGTAAATTCGCGCGAAATTGCTAAGTTTGAACTGCTATAACTTTGGCGTTAATTGCCTGATTTCTATGAAATTTAGCGCATATACACGAGATATTGTCCTCTATGCTGGTACAGAATCCGGAAGTCCTAGGATGAATTTAAGGGGGGTTTTTTAGTAAATTTCTAAAAAGTAGTAATATACTATTAGTAAGTTTATTTGAGCAGATATCGGAATGGGACATATTTTGAGGCCTAGATTTCATCTTGGCGCACCACCCTGATTTTTTTCGGATTTTTGGATTGGGTAGTTTCCGAAAATGAGCCCTGTCTCACTTCAAATGCGTACATTTTGACTCCTTACTCATGCACTTTGCAATTTATGCCAGAACTAATGTCAGTTTCGGAAAGTACAAATCAAGACCTTTCATTTGATACCCTACACATCTATATCCGGTGAAAAAAATTTTTGAATCCCCTCTTTGCATGTATGGGGAGCCCCCCTTTAAATTCCACCTAAATTTATGCCACTCGCTGTATGCGTGGGATTTCATAGTTCCCATCTGTCCACCAAATTTCGTTCGGATCGGTTTAGCCGTTTTGGAGAAAAATGCGTGTGACAGACAGACAGACAGACAGACAGACAGACAGACAGACAGACAGACATTGAATCGATTTTAATAAGGTTTTGTTTTACACAAAACCTTAAAAAAATAATTCTTTGGGACCCCATTCATATGAGCTCACTTCGTTGTGCTATGGACAAATGCACAAAATTCACAAAAAATGGCAAAGTTTCACCTCCTATAACTTTGTTAATAATAGTTGGATTCTCTTCAAGCTTGACCAAATTTTGCATTATGTTATTCCTTACATCCATGCCACTTCTGTATTTCTGAGTTGGACATAAAAGGAGTTACCGGATAAATTTCTAAAATGTGGAAATATTGGAAATATTTTTCAGCTTTCAGTTCGGAGAACGAGACCTGTTACACTTTTTGATGACCATTATTGCAGCTCTCACTCCCCTACGCTTCACCTGATATCAAGTATTGAAACAGTTTCGAAAAGTACTAATTGGGCCCTTTCATTTGATATCCCATATGGCCTCATACTGCGAAAAAATGTTGTACCATCCATTCATATGTACGGGTAGCCCGCTGCAAAACTTCTGATTTTCATTATTTTCACTCGCATTGAGGTTCACATTCTTGGAAAATAAACCAATGATGTAAAATTTGCTTTCAGATAAAAATTGGAGTCGCTACACGTCCCGCAGGTGGAGAACTCTAGTTGCGACCTTCAATCGAATAATATGGCGTAACTTTTCAAGGTTTTGTGTAAAAAAAAACCTTATTAAAATCGATTTAATGTCTGACTGTTTGCCTTTTTGTCTGTCACACTCGATTTACTCAAAAACGGCTGAACCGATTGGCACAAAATTTGTCAGAAGGTGTGATCTGTGAATCCACAGACGCATATAGTCAGTGGCGCTATTCCTTGTGGGTTTACATTTTGTTCATCGCATATAATGATGTGGGGTGTCAAATGAAAGTGATTAGTACTTTTCAAAAATGATCTTGCTTCTGATGTTGGATAAAACGTAAGGGAGTGAGGGCTCAAAATGTGGGCTCCAGAAAGTGAAACAAATCTCGATCGCAGAATTTATCCAACCGAAAAATTTGAAGAAAATCGCAGTGTTACATAGCTAAGAAATCTAGGCCTCAAAATACATCCCGTTCCAATATCTGCACAAACAAAGTTAATAATAGTATATTACAATATTTTAGAGATTCACCCGAAAGGCCCCCCCCCCCCTCTTAAGTTTATCATAGAAGTACAAAATTGGAATTGGCGTAAGGAATAATATAACTTTGAGAAGTTTGAGTGAAATCCATCCATTATTAACAAAGTTATAAAAGGTCAAAAATTCGCATTTCAGGTAAATTTATTGCACTTTAAGACGTGTATCCCATCATCATATAAAGTGAGCTTATTTGAACGACGGGTTCATGAGACATTTAGTTTTCCTTTTCCAGCTTTTTTTTAGTTATTTGTATGCCAGTATCAATTACTCGTACGTGGTAATAAAGTTTATGGGTTTAAAGCTTTTAGGAACAGAGAGTCGCTTTTTACAAACAGATATTAGCAAAAACAGTTAATGAATACGGCGAAAAGAAAGTCTATATGCCGCAAAACTACTAACCATGTCCAGGATATTAACAACATTTCCGAGTATGACGTAAGGCCAGTATTACCCATGCTATTCGATGACGAAATTAACAATGACTTCGAATCATAGCAGCAAACGCTTACGGAGACCATCGAGCTCGGCGGGATGTGAGCTAAGTATGATAATGTGGTTTGGCAAAATTGAAACGAACGCACTCAAATTGAGCTGCCGACCATAACGATCGGAATACACCCGTGAAATCCCTGCAATCAATGATGACGACAGTATTTTCCGCTATGAATGCGGAACAGTGCACTGCAGCTTTGACGAAGCAAGCAGAAATACTAGCTGATTTCCCTTCATTGCGCGAGCCACGTCAATTATCGATTTCGTCATCCCGCGACGCAGGACGAGTCTGGAAGTGAACCAAAGCAGGCACCCGAAACAGAAAGCATGAGCCTTGAGGTTGTCGAGAAGGAGCAACAGAAAGACCCGTTCAACTTCGTCTGTGAAGGGAAAAAGCAAAATGCAGCAGGTGAGTGGTAAAAGCGTAAGTACCCCTCAAGTGTCAGTGTCCTCCCTACTTTCAGTGCCTTAAAATCTTCTATTACGGCATATAATATTAATGTCCTTGTAATGGAATTTTCATTTTTGCGGAGTCTACAGGGGACCACGCCAAATTTTTTCCCACTCATCAAAAAGCAAGTGAAATTAATCGCGAAGAAATTATTACCGAACTCACTCCCAGACCAGATAAGGCCCTCCACAGGGAGAGTCTCTCGCCCCCTATCAAATCTCAGTAAGCCCTTTTTAAATCGACTTTGAAGAGCTAAGTGGAATTTTTAAGGTGAAGTACATCTTTCATAAAAAGATTACCTTCACAAAGGAGAAATCAGTGGAGGAGCGCTGTTTTATTGTTGTCAGAACTTCGACCATAGAATTGCTTAAAATTGCTCGATAGTGCACAGATGCGTTAAATGCACAAAGGACCATTCGCGTGGAAATCAACGATGGAACATTGCTGCCACTGCGGCCAAACTAGGCAGCCTGCAAGTTATCGCGGATGTCCAGCTTATGAAGAAATGGGAAGCAGACAAGAACCTGCCGAAACCCGGAAAGCGTCTGACAAATCTTCAATCAAACAAACAGTGGCTTAACTTTCTTAGAGTTCGACCAGCTAGGAAATCTTTTCGCAAAGTAAGGAATCATGCGAACGCTATTTAACCAACCAGTGGCTTCCGAGTATTAGTTGAAGCTCTCACTTCTGCGATCAGCAACGAGCAGCATTAATTCGCTGCAATTAAACTTGTCCTTAACTTATGGAGTTCAGTGCTCTGACATTTAACTCGGCGTTCCGGATCTCATACCCTCAACGTGCCACTGCCAAATTGTAAATAGACACTCGCCAGAATTCGGAGCCTCACCTTAAAAGCAGGCATAAAGTGGAAATGCGCCAAGATGCGTTTGATCTAATTGATGGAATGTTTGTTTATTTAGGATGAATACAATATTTACATATGCAGTATGTACAATACATACTCGTACATGTGGATCTTATAGGTTGGCAAAATGTGAAGCAATATTTTATATTCTCAGCTATGTACGAATGGAAGAATGTGCATAAAGAGCTGCTCGCATAAGATGAACACAAAACCTTTTACCTAAAGCGTCGAGCTTCCGACATTCCGACTTGTTTATCTACTGCATCTAGTTTTGTTTGGACTCAAGATCATATTTACGAATCTAAGTTTCATCAACCGTCACAATACGGTTGCAAATTCATCCAAATTACTCTGATATAACTTCAAAAAATCTTTACAACGCTCTAATCGTTATTGCTTGTCGACCGGTGAGAGCATTCGTGTGTTAAACGAAACCTTATTAAAATATTGTCGATGTCTGTCTGTTCGTATGTCTGTCACACCTGATGGAATGGGGCATGAAATGAAAGGGCTCAACTAGTACTTTACGACACTGGTACCACGTTTGATATCTGGTGAAACATAGGGGAGTGAGGGCTCAAAATATGACTCTCAAAAAGTGTAACAGGTCTCGTTCTCAGAATCTATCCAAACGAAAAATCTGGAAAAACACAGTTGTGTATCTAAATGAAATCTAGGTCTCAAAATATATCCCGTTCCGATCTCTGCACAAATAAAGTTAGTAATCGTGTATTAGCATATTTTAGAAATTGAGCCAGAAACTCCCCTTAATTTCATGCTAGAACTACAAAATTTTGCACTTACATAAGGGATAACATAAGGCATAACTTTGGGAAGCTTGAAGGAAATCCAGCTATTATTAATAAAGTTATAGAAAGTGAAACTTTTACAATTTGTGTGAATTTCGTGCATTCTAAAGCTTGTATGACGTCATCATAACACATCAATTCGTCAAAACCACAACAAAGTGAGCTCACGTGAGTGGGAGGTCGCAGAGAAACATTTCCTTTTACTTTTTAAGGTTTTGTTTGTAAAATAAAACCTTATTAAAATCGGTCCAATGTCTGTCTGTCTGTCTGTCCGTCTGTGCGTCTGTCCGTCTGTCCGTCTGTTCGTCTGTTCGTCTGTCCGTCTGTCCGTCTGTCCGTCTATCCGTCTGTCCGTCTGTCTGTCTGTCCGTCTGTCCGTCTGTCCGTCTGTCCGTCTGTCCGTCTGTCCGTCTGTCCGTCTGTCCGTCTGTCCGTCTGTCCGTCTGTCCATCTGTCCGTCTGTCCGTCTGCCCGTCTGTCCGTCTGCCCGTCTGTCCGTCTGTCCGTCTGTCCGTCTGTCCGTCTGTCCGTCTGTCCGTCTGTCCGTCTGTCCGTCTGTCCGTCTGTCCGTCTGTCCGTCTGTCCGTCTGTCCGTCTGTCCGTCTGTCCGTCTGTCCGTCTGTCCGTCTGTCCGTCTGTCCGTCTGCCCGTCTGTCCGTCTGTCCGTCTGTCCGTCTGTCCGTCTGTCCGTCTGTCCGTCTGCCCGTCTGTCCGTCTGTCCGTCTGTTCATCTGTCCGTCTGTCCGTCTGTCCATCTGTCCGTCTGTCCGTCTGTCCGTCTGTCCGTCTGTCCGTCTGTCCGTCTGTCCGTCTGTCCGTCTGTCCGTCTGTCCGTCTGTCCGTCTGTCCGTCTGTCCGTCTGTCCGTCTGTCCGTCTGTCCGTCTGTCCGTCTGTCCGTCTGTCCGTCTGTCCGTCTGTCCGTCTGTCCGTCTGTCCGTCTGTCCATCTGTCCATCTGTCCATCTGTCCGTCTGTTCGTCTGTCCGTCTGTCCGTCTGTCTGTCTGTCTGTCTGTCCGTCTGTCTGTCTGTCTGTCACAGGCACTTTTCTCAGAAACGGCTATACTGATTGACACGAAATTTGGTGAGAAGGTGGGAACTGTGGACCCCCAGACATGCAGTGAGTAGTATCCTCGTACGTTGAGATTTAGGGAGGGGGGGGGGGGTCCCCATACATGTAAAGGAGGGTGTAAATATTTTTTTCATTAAATATAGTTATGTGGGGTATCAAATGAAAGGTACTTTTCGAAGCCGGTCTTAGTTTTGTTAAAAAGGCGGGGAGTGGTAGGGGTGCAAAGTGTTGATTTCTTTAATGGAGCCATTCTCAGAAACTACACAACCGGTACGGTACCCAGGCCTCAAAATACTCTCTATATCGATACCTGTTCAAATTAAGTCAATAATAGTATATTACCGTATTTTTGGGAAAATGGAGTAAAACCCCCCTTAAGTTTATGTCAGAGTTATAAAAGTTGGTAGTATAATATGAAGCATATTATCTCCAAGTTTGATCAAAATCATACTATTAGTAACAAAGTTACAGTAGCTCAAAGTTGCCTTACCGTATAAATTTACAACCCGAAGTACTAAATCTGATATGCTAAATGCATATTCTTAACGGGCTACGTACAAATGGGATAGTTCTACACTCAAATATACTCACACAACAAACAAACAAAACCTTGAAACGCCCAGCTTCCGGTTGCCGACTTGTTTAATCATCTTTTTCTTCATCTTTTTTATCATTTATATATCAATATCAATTACTCCAGATAGACATATGTATGTATTTATATGGATATGTAAATGAAGCTTTGGGGTAGTGCCTAACTCAAATAGATATACTTGTAAATAGGTGTATGATCAATTTATGTCCATGCATATAGAATACAGTATTCGGTAATGGACAATGTTTGTTTGTATAACGTGAACATAATATCTGCCTGTAATATGTACGTATTTCTTGTATAATAGTTTGAAAAACATATGAAGGAATATTTTGGGTTTTTATCCATATACGAATGAAAAATGTGCGTAGAAAGTTTCTCACATAAGATGAACACAAAACCTTTATATCCGAAATGCTAGCTTCCGGTACTTCGATTTCTTTAGGAAGTAATTTGATCACAGTGCGGTTCTTCAAATTGCAAGAAATCCGAGTTTGCGTTGAAATCGTATCTTTGCCTGTAGGACGGAACCAAACAAACGACATGGAGATTTATTTATATTATACACTATATTATTATATTTTAATGCTATCAGTAAAGGGATGATGGGTCATCGCTACCTTAGGCTACGAACTTATCAACCGCCCTTCGTACATACATATCAAAGCCATAAACATTTCTGCTAATCCTATATAAACAAAAGTTGCCCATCCAAAGTGATATAACTAAAAAAAACTGAAAAGGGAGAACGTTCATATAATCTCACTGTATATGCTGTCCGGATGGTTCAAGTGGTTAGAGCGCTTGGCGTCGTAGCAGAACGTCGCTGGTTCAAATTTCACTAGTAGCAGAGCGATTTTTTTATCGTAACCGGATGTCGGATACCAGTCGACCGAGCTGTGAATGAGCACCTGAGTCGAATCAGGGAAATAAACAGTTTGTTTGTTTAGGGTGAGCGGAATATCTATGGCTGTAATATGTACGTATGTCTCGTAGTTTGGAAAAATATGAAAGATTATGTTGAATTTGTAGTTATACACGGATAGAAAAATGTGCGTTGAAATTTCTTAATAAGATGAACACAAAACCTTTATACCCGAAGCACGAGCTTCCGGTATTCCGACTTGTTTTTTTTTTGGGGTAGGGTAGGTGAATGCATTTACGCACACAGTGTTGAACTCCCGATTCGGTACGCCGTCGGACTACCAACTAAACACCTCCCCATCGTCAGAGAGCTAGCCTGGAACCCTTTGTCACATTACTTCGGGCCAGCCCCCGAACTCTCCCGCCTTGCGGAGCCTTCAAATCAGGGAATTCCTTTCACCAACGGGAGGGGAGAAGGGAGGAAGGGAACTGTCAGTTCAAGGAGCCCCCTGCCATCCGGCTCCTCCACCGGTCGAGTTCTATCTTCTTAGCAACGAGAAGGGCCCGAACGTAATGAGCAACACGGTTCCCACCTGTCAGCAGTCCTCAGCATCTCTTCCACAATGTTGTCTGGAGAGAGATCCCCTGTGTTTAAATAGAGCTGCTGACGAACCCCATCCCACCTTTCACAAGAAAAAAAGTGTGGTGGGCATCGTCCACAACTCCATTGCAAAACACACAATCCGGAGAACGCGCCTTTCCCATTTTGTGCAGGTAAGACTGAAAACTTCCATGCCCACTTAAAAATTGGGTAGGGAAATAGTCAGTCTCATCATGCTTCTGATTCAGCCACGCACCTAAGTTGCCGATGAGCCGCGCAGACCATCTGCCTCTAGTTTCATTTTGCCAAGAGAGCTGCCACTCGTCTAGAGTGTGTTGCCGTTCTTCGCAAGCAACCACCTCCCTTGCGTTTGTATATGGTCTGACGCTCCTTAGAAAGAAGGGCAACGGGGATAACTCCCGCGATCACCATCACGGCCGGTTCAGAGACTGTGCGGTACGCAGACGCCACCCGTAAAGCTCCCCGTCTCTGTACTTGCGCGAAGCGTCTACGTTATACCTCCTTGTCAAGAGCGCCAGCCCATACCTCTTAAGTATTTATCCAATAATAAATACCCATATTATAATAAACATTTATAAGGCGCTTTTATTCATTTGCCGTATAGTTTAAATATTCACAAGAAAAACTGAACTTAATTTATAAGACGCTTCTATCCATTTGCTGTATAGTTTAAATATTCACAAGAAAAACTGAACTTAATTTATAAGACGCTTCTATCCATTTGCTGTATTGTTGCTTCTCAAACGTTAGAGGCAGAAAAAACGTCTCACTTCATTTGTTTCTTTTCTGCCCCTAACTCATGGCACACTCGCCGGTCCTCCACTCCCGTGTCGTGCTCCGCAAAGTGGATAGATCCGCGCCATCTATTCGTGCGCACTCGCAACATTCGAAATAAATTTCGAATGCTGCGAATCCTGCCGCGCCACATCACTCCGCCCCCAGATGAAACCTAGGGGTTTCAGCGACTGATCCCCGAACTTCGTTCGCCGTTAATCCACAAAGCGGACACGACGTTGCTTCGGGGCGCACGCGGGTTTCAGCCTGGACAAAGAGACCGCCTTTTTGTGACCACCGATCTCGAGCTGGAAGAAATGTTCTCCCCGCTCGAGAACGCGGTACGGGCCCTCATATGGAGGCTGCAGCGGCTTCCGGACGGCATCCGTCCTGATCAGCACGTGCGTGCAAGTGTCCAGCTCCTTGAGCGAACTGGCAGGTATGGACGAGTGTCGAGTGGGTGGTGGCGCCTTGATGCGTCGGAGATTGTCCCTCAGCAGACGCACCAACCCCGACTCCGTGAGACCCGATCTCTTGTCGAAGACCGGATCGCTTGGGAGTCTTGGGTTCTCCCCGTAAACCAGCTCCGCGGGGCTGGCAGCAAATTCCTCTCGGCGGGTTGTACGAAGGCCGAGTAGGACGAGAGGCAAGACTTGCGTCCAGGACGGGTCGTCGCGTGCCATAATGGCGGCTTTCAGCGTCCGGTGCCAACGTTCCAACATCCCATTGGATTGTGGGTGGTATGCCGTAGTCCGCTGGCGTTTAAAACCAAGGAGTTTGCCTAACTCGGAGAAAAGGGTGGACTCAAATTGCATTCCCTGGTCAGCGATGACCACTGCAGGGACGCCAAAGCGAGGTATCCACTCTCGACAGAGGGCTTCAGCACATGATTGCGCCGTAATGTTTTCAGAGGTATTGCCTCAGGCCACCGCGTGAACCTGTCGATGATTGTGAGGCAATACTTATAACCGTGCGAGTCTCGCAAAGGCCCTATTATGTCGAGGTGTATGGTGTGGAAACGCTTGGTAGTGCGGGGGAATGAGCCCACTTCTTTCCTAACATGCCTGGAGACTTTACACTTTTGGCATGCGATGCACTCTCTGGCCCAGGAATTGATATCCTTGTTCATGGAGGGCCAGAAGTATTTTCCGGTGACTAACCGGTTTGTTGTCCTGATGCCGGGGTGCGCCAAGTCGTGAACTGCGTGGAACACTTCCTTGCGAAATGTGGCCGGAATGTATGGCCGAGGTCCCTTTTCCGAGTCTTCGCAGCAGAGCGAGAGGTTTGAGCCGAAGATGGGCAACTCCCGAAATTTGTATTTGGGGTTGGACATGAGGCTCTGAAGTGCTGCGTCATCCACTCCCGTGTCGTGCTCCGCAAAGTGGATAGATCCGCGCCATCTATTCGTGCGCACTCGCAACATTCGAAATAAATTTCGAATGCTGCGAATCCTGCCGCGCCACACCTCTGCGCCGTAAAGCAGGACAAACTGCGTTGAGCTCATCAGGAGACGTCGCCTACTAGACGTAGGACCCCCAATGTTTGCCAATAGCCTACTTAACGCAGCCTTGTTCGCTGCTGCTTGGATTTGCTCAGAAAAGCTCATCTTTGAGTCAAGAGTCAACCCGAGGTACTTTACCGCTGATTTTGACTCGATTATCGACTCGTCGAACGGTCGGAATTCTTTTTTTAGTCAGGATGACTACTTCGGTTTTTTCTAGTGCAAGGTTGAAACCATGAGTAGTCATCCATCCGCCTACCCGTCGCATTAATATGCCGAGTCTGCTTTGCGCCTGTTCGACAGTGCGTCCAGCAACAAACGCTGCGATATCATCTGCGTAGCCGACCAGGCGCTACTCTTCTGGCATGTCGAGTTTAAACAGACTGTCATAGGTAGCGTTCCAGAGGTCCGGCCCTAGGATGGATCCCTGTGCTACCCCGGACGTGACCTCCATCCACCCTTGACCCTCTAGTGTTTCATAGAGCAGGGAGCGGTTCCTCAGATAGTCCCTCAAAATCCGTAAGAGATAGTTCGGCACGTTGAAGGTATTGTCTAGTGTGCCTAGAATGCCTTTCCATCTTACGGAATTGAAGGCGTTTCTGACGTCAAGCGTTACGAGGAGCACCACCCGTCGAGTTCGGCGGCTATGTGCCTCTGCTCGTCGAACGGCGTCCACGACCTGCATGACATGCGTCAATTGTCGATCTCCCTGCCCTAAAACCAAACTGCCAGGGGAGACAAATCTCCGGCAGCGCGTATCGCTTCAGCGAGTCTACTTCTGATGAGCTTTTCGAGCACTTTCCCAGTAGTATCAAGCATACATAGTGGGCGGTATGAAGACGGCAATTCGGGATCACCTTTCCCTTTAGGGATCAGCGCAAGCCTAGCAATTTTCCAACGAGCAGGGAAAATGCCCTCTTTCAGCCAAGCGTTGAATGCACCGAGCAGTAGGTCTGGCCGGTGTTGGAATACCAGTTTGTATACATCTGCTGGAATACCATCGGGTCCAGGCGCCTTCTTGTTTTTCATAGAGAGGACTGCCTGTTCCAACTCTTTTATAAAGAAAAGTGGACAGTCCTCTGTGCTCTCCTCGCCGACGTCACCATCCCATACGGGGTGTGCAGGAAAGAGTGCCGTTACAATGCGGTCCATCTGTTCGGCCTTAAGTGAACAGGGTTTCCGCAGAGCCCCGATTTTTCGGGTTACAAGTTTGTAACCAAGTCCCCACGGATCCCCATTCATCTCGTCGATCAGATCTTGCCAGCATGCGAGCTTTGCTCTTATTTATTGCGCTGCGGAGTCTCCTTTAGGTTGATTTGTACTCCATCATTATGGTACATGACTCCCCCCGGCCGCCTAGACGTTGTGTTAAGCGGCGGAGCCTGTGACACTCCTTCCGGAGCTCTGCGATTTCCACTGTCCACCAATACATGGAAGGTTTGCCGCGCCTCGATGTCTTCGTGGGCATGGAGGCTCCGCAGACCGTCGTTATCAGGTTCATAACTGAATTTACGACAGTGTCAGCAGCGGCGCCACCGCCCCCAGGAGTACCCTTCAGCGTGGCCCCACCTGTTCCCAGAGTTTCGATAAACTTCCCGGTGTTCACTTTCGCGATGTTCCATACACAGAAAGATCGCTGGGGTGGCGCACACCGAGAGTTTGTGTCCACCAGTTCGAAAGCAATGTATTGGTGGTCACTTGCCGAAAAGTCTTCCAGAACTCGCCACCCGTCCACCAGCGACACCAGTGATTCCGATGCGAAGGTTACGTCTGGAATGCTTCCTTCGCAGCCCGGGCGCCGGAACGTTGGGGTAGGATCCGGTGTTTAGAGCTACCAGTCCTGTTCTCGCCGCCATTTCCAGAATTCGTTTCCCTCTGGAATCTGTGTGAGGCATGCCCCATTCAAGTGCCCTAGCATTGAAGTCACCCTCGACCAGGATCCACCCATCCGTGCTTAAGATAGCGTCCTCCAAAGCATCAAGCCCTCGACGAAAGTCCGGCATCGTCTCATTCGGCGTAAGATAGACACTAAAAAACGTTATCCCTGAACACCGCATCCAGGACAAAGCCGTCCCCTCGGCCTTGGGCAAGGACCCCCAGGAGGGTGCCGTCCCGAACCCAGATGGCAGCGGTGCCTAATATGTCTGGGTGCCATGAAACTGGGCCCTTGTTTCGGTACTGCTCACTGATGAGTACTAAATCAGCTTTGGTCTCCGCAGCGAACTGCGCTGGCAACTCGTGAGCGGTTGCACTCCGGTGCATATTGTTTTGTAGGATGCGAATCATGTAGACCGTATCCTAGCTCTTTCTAGTTCTGCTTTGAAAACTGGACACCGCCCCGATCCCGCAGTGTGCGCAATGCTCTCATCAGTCGCACCACGGTCCCTGCATAGGACGCAGCTTTCCTTTTCATTGCAGCTGTTCGCTTTATGGCCCGGCTGACCACATTTACGGCATGTTGCTCTTCTGTCAGGTCCCCGACAGTTTGCAGATGTGTGCCCATAATGCAAACATCTGTAACATTTGGTTGGGGCGGCCCGAATTCGTATCCTACACACTACCCAACCAATTCTTATTTTCCCGCTGTTTAGAAGCTTCCTCGCGTATTGCTCGGCAACTTCCACCACAGGGAGTTTTTGGCTTCGGGAGTTTGCAGAGGTGATACCAATCCGGACATTGGTTACCTCCGGGCATTCGCGTTTGATGGCCTCTTCTACCTCGTTCTTTTCCATGAGACAGTCAAGGTCTCGGATTTCTAAAGCACACGTGGGTTCCAGGCTGGAAACCAAAGCTTTTTCTCCTAGAAGCCCCTTGACTGCTTCACAGAACGTGACTTTATTTATAGTCTTCGGGCCTAGTTCGACTAAGACTCCACCGCCCTTCGTTTTACGTATGGAAGACACCTCCGCTCCGTTGTCTTCGGGTTTGATTTTGTAACGGATTTCGCTGAGGACTTCCGCAAAAGTCTTGCTTTCCGTCGGCTTAATAAGCAAAGCTGGCGGTCTAGCCCTCCTTCGTCTCCCCACCTTTTCTTTTGGCACTCCGTCCTTCGTGTCCTCGACGTTACGGACGTTACGGACTTGAATGAAGTACTCCAAGACACTTCAAGACCCTGATCCAACATGGATTGTTGCGCCAACAATTTTTCTGTGAGGCAGTCAAGATCCCGGATTTCTAGAGAGCACATGGACTCTAGGCTGGAAATGAGAGCCTCCTCCCCCAATAACCCTTTGACCGCTTTGCAGAACGTACTCTTGTTAGTCGTCTTCGGGCCCAGTTCGAGGAGGACTCCGCCACTCCCCGTTTTCCGTATGGAAGACACCTCTGCTCAGTTGTCTTCGGGTTTCATTCTGTAACGGATTTCACTAAGGACTTCCGCAAATGTCTTGCCTTCTGTTGGCTTAATAAGCAGAGCCGACGGTCTAGTCCTTCTTCGTTTCCTCGTCTTTTCTACTCCTGGCTTTTGGTTGGCAGCCCCCTTGTCTTTGGATAGACGTGTCTCTGGTGGCGTAGTCAGTTGTTTCTTTTTTAAGGTTTTGTGTAAACACAAAACCTTATTAAAATCGGTTTACCGTCTGTCTGTCTGTCTGTCTGTCTGTCTGTCTGTCCGTCTGTCTGTCTGTCTGCCTGTCTGTCTGTCTGTCCGTCACACGCATTTTTCTCGGAGACGGTTATAGCGATTGACACCAAATTTGGTGGAAAGGTGGGAACTGTGAACGCTCACGCATACAGTGAGTTACATCCTTTTACGTCGAATTTAAGGGGGGGGGTCCCCATACATGCAAGAGGGGGGTGTAAATTTTTTTTTCACCAAATATACTCATGTGGGGTATCAAATTAAAGGTCTCGGTTAGTACTTTTCGAAACCGGTCTTAGTTTTGACATTTGTTGGAAAGGTGGGGAGTGCGGGGGGTTGAAAGTGACCATTCCTTTAAGGGGGCCATTCTCAGAAACTACTCAACCGAAAAATCTGAAAAAAATCAGGAGGCTGCCACTATATGGTGCGTAGGCTCCGAAATACCTTCCATACTGATATCTGTACAAATAAAGTTAATAATAGTATATTACCATAATTTTTAGTAATTGGCAGAAAAACCCCCCTTAAGTTCATGGTGGCACCATGAAATTTCGCAATAATATAGGGTATAACATTGAGCATGATTTCACCAAGTTTGGTCGGAATAGCGCTATTACTAACAAAGTTATCATACGTCAAAGTTGTCGCTTCCATGCAAATTCAAGACTATGAATGTCAATATCATCCGAAAGTGGATATTCTCATATAATATATGCATATATTACGTGCTACGTACTAAGAAATACACAAAACCTTTCGTACCTGAAGCGTCCAGCTTCCGGTTTCCGACTTGTTTCTTTCTTCGCCTTCCTTTTTTGGGAACTGGAAACTCCTTCAGGCACATCGTCCTCTTTCCGCTTTTTCTCCAGTTCGCTTTGCAGTGGGCTATCTGCGGTCCGTTTGACGCAAGCAGCGTTCTCAGCGGGGAGTGCGACTGTTTCTGCTCTCCAATCGTCTTCCGCTGCTCTCCACGTTCGCCTATAGAAAGAGATGTGGTCCAATAGTTCCTCCAGTTCCATCACCCCGTTTTTGATGACTTTGCTGATGTTCCTCTGGTGGAACGTTGCCGACCGCATACGCTTCACCACTGATGCGCATTTCTTGATGAGCCTTTCCTCTTCAGTTCTAGCTAGGAGGGTCGACTGCACTGGCACTCGGTTGGTGTCCGAATAAATTTGCTCAGGACTAGCGATTCTGACTGAGCTTTCTTTCGGAACTACAAGACATTGGAGTTGCCATCTCCGCACGGTCAGTCGCGCCACTTGATGAGGCTTTCTCTTTGTTTGGGCGCCCCGGTGTCACATCGGGTATGTCAGCCCTCGCTCTTTCGCTGATCGCTGCGGTGAACGACGCATTTTTGTGCTGCGCCCAAAAGCACTCAACTCTTCCTCCTTCCCTGTTGTTTCGTCGATGTTTTTTATTATTTTTCACATTTTTTCACACAATACCGATATGCAGACGGTCCTGCTTCTTAGTTGATTTCCTCGGATGTCCGCTACACTTCATTCTTGTAACGGGGTTCTTTTTACGGAGTCGGACTGCGAGATAATGATTTTCTTAGCAACTACTCTCTTATTACAGCCCTTTTGTACCACTTTAACGATAAAGGGCTTCAGTTTCTCGGACAATTGTTTTCTTACAACACAATAAATCAACAATAAGCTACGAAAATTATTTTGAGCACTTTTTTTCCAATAAATGAACTATAAATTGGAAAAATGATTTTGAGCAAGTTTTAAATCCGCCAAAAAAATTGGTGAAAATGGCAATAACGAAAGGGATTACTTTAGACATTTTTTTTTTCAAAAACTGTAATTATACATCTAATTCCATATAAGATATGCTGCAAAACATATATAACATAATATTTTTTTGTTGAGGATGCTGGGAGTCCTAGGTCCGCACCTACGTAGTGACGGACCGAACCACTTGGGGAGCAACTTACTTCCTCTTTTGCAGCTTTCAGACTCCTCTTTTTTGAGTAAAACCCAATGTTTACAAAAAAAGGCAAAAGGTTGACAGACAGGTTTCATCCAGGGCAGAGGCAATTCATCAGACGCTGCCTCACCTCTGCCCTGGGAGCAGCGTGACCGAAAGCGACGATCGATGGAAAATGCTCCACTTAAATATAAGCAGAGGTGAGGCAGCGTCTGATGAGTTGCCTCTGCCCTGGACGAAACCGTCTGTCAACTTTTTATCTTTTTAAGGTTTTGTGTAACACAAAACCTTATTAAAATCGATTCAATGTCTGTCTGTCTGTCTGTCACACGCATTTTTCTCCAAAACGGCTGAACCGATCCGAAGGAAATTTGGTGGACAGATGGGAACTATGAAATCCCACGCATACAGTGAGTGGCCTAAATTTAGGTGGAGTTTAAAGGGGGGCTCCCCATATATGCAAAAGGGGGATTCAAAAATTTTGTTCATCGGATATAGTTGTGTAGGGTATCAAATGAAAGGTCTCGATTTGTACTTTCCGAAACCTGACATTAGTTTTGGCATAAATTGCAAAGTGCGTGAGTTAGGAGTCAAAATGTACGCATTTGAAGTGAGACAGGACTCATTTTGGGAAACTACCCAACCTAAAAATCCAGAGAAAAATCGGGGTGGTGCACCTAGATGAAATCTAGGCCTCAAAATATGTCCCATTCCGATATCTGCTCAAATAAACTTACTAATAGTATATTACTATTTTTTAGAAATTTACTGAAAAACCCCCCTTAAATTCATCCTAGGAATATTTCGTATATATGTGCTAAATTTCATGGAAATCAGGCAACTAACGCCAAAGTGATAGCAGTTCAAACTTAGCAATTTCGCGCGAGTTGACTGCTTCCAAAGCCATGCAAATCAGATGCTGACGTCATAATTACCCGGAATAATTGACATTTGCTTGGAATATTAAAGTCACATTTATGAAGAATCTATTTATCTCCAGCCCTTTTTAAGGCTTTGTGTAAACACTTATGTGAAATTTAATCTTCGAGAGATGTCCCATTCCGGTATCTGCTCAAAAAATTTACTAATAGTATATTATCAACTTTTAGAAATAGACTAAAAAACTCCCCTTAAGTTCATCCTAAGTGTACTAAATTTTGCACCGACATAGAGGACAGCCTCGTGCATACACGTGCCAGGTTTCATGAAAATCCAACTATTAGGTGAGAAAGTTATAGCAGTTCAAACTTATCAATTTCGTGCTAATTAACAGCATCCTAAGCCATACAAATATAATAAGATGCTGACGTCATAATTAACGAGAATAATTGAAATTCCAGTGAAATATTAAAATTCCATTCAAGAAGAATCTAATTCTCCCTAGCCCTTTTTAAGGTTTTGTGTAAAACAAAACCTTATTAAAATCGATTCAATGTCTGTCTGTCTGTCTGTCTGTCTGTCTGTCTGTCACACGCATTTTTCTCCAAAACGGCTAAACCGATCCGAACGAAATTTGGTGGACAGATGGGAACTATGAAATCCCACGCATACAGCGAGTGGCATAAATTTAGGTGGAATTTAAAGGGGGGCTCCCCATACATGCAAAGAGGGGATTCAAAAATTTTTTTCACCGGATATAGATGTGTAGGGTATCAAATGAAAGGTCTCGATTTGTACTTTCCGAAACTGACATTAGTTCTGGCATAAATTGCAAAGTGCATGAGTAAGGAGTCAAAATGTACGCACTTGAAGTGAGACAGGACTCATTTTCGGAAACTACCCAACCCAAAAATCCGAAAAAAATCAGGGTGGTGCGCCAAGATGAAATCTAGGCCTCAAAATATGTCCCATTCCGATATCTGCTCAAATAAACTTACTAATAGTATATTACTACTTTTTAGAAATTTACTAAAAAACCCCCCTTAAATTCATCCTAGGACTTCCGGATTCTGTACCAGCATAGAGGACAATATCTCGTGTATATGCGCTAAATTTCATAGAAATCAGGCAATTAACGCCAAAGTTATAGCAGTTCAAACTTAGCAATTTCGCGCGAATTTACTGCTTCCAAAGCCATGCAAATCGGATGCTGACGTCATAATTACCCGGAATAATTGACATTCGCGTGGAATATTAAAGTCACTTTTATGAAGAATCTATTTATCCGCAGCCCTTTTTAAGGTTTTGTGTAAAACACTTATGTGAAATCTAATCTTCGAGAGATGTCCCATTACGGTATCTGGTCAAAAAATTTACTAATAGTATATTATCAACTTTTAGAAATAGACTAAAAAACTCCCCTTAAGTTCATCCTAAGTGTACTAAATTTTGCACCGACATAGAGGACAGCTACATGCATACACATGCCAAGTTTCATGAAAATCCAACTATTAATGGGAAAGTTATAGCAGTTCAAACTTATCAATTTCGTGCTAATTAACAGCATTCTAAGTCATACAAATAAGATGCTGACGTCATAATTAACGAGAATAATTGACATTCGAGTGAAATATTAAAATTCCTTTCAAGAAGAATCTAGTTCTCCCTAGCCTTTTTTAAGGTTTTGTGTAAAACAAAACCTTATTAAAATCGATTCAATGTCTGTCTGTCTGTCTGTCTGTCTGTCTGTCTGTCTGTCTGTCTGTCACACGCATTTTTCTCCAAAACGGCTAAACCGATCCGAACGAAATTTGGTGGACAGATGGGAACTATGAAATCCCACGCATACAGCGAGTGGCATAAATTTAGGTGGAATTTAAAGGGGGGCTCCCCATACATGCAAAGAGGGGATTCAAAAATTTTTTTCACCGGATATAGATGTGTAGGGTATCAAATGAAAGGTCTTGATTTGTACTTTCCGAAACTGACATTAGTTCTGGCATAAATTGCAAAGTGCATGAGTAAGGAGTCAAAATGTACGCATTTGAAGTGAGACAGGACTCATTTTCGGAAACTACCCAACCCAAAAATCCGAAAAAAATCAGGGTGGTGCGCCAAGATGAAATCTAGGCCTCAAAATATGTCCCATTCCGATATCTGCTCAAATAAACTTACTAATAGTATATTACTACTTTTTAGAAATTTACTAAAAAACCCCCCTTAAATTCATCCTAGGACTTCCGGATTCTGTACCAGCATAGAGGACAATATCTCGTGTATATGCGCTAAATTTCATAGAAATCAGGCAATTAACGCCAAAGTTATAGCAGTTCAAACTTAGCAATTTCGCGCGAATTTACTGCTTCCAAAGCCATGCAAATCGGATGCTGACGTCATAATTACCCGGAATAATTGACATTCGCGTGGAATATTAAAGTCACTTTTATGAAGAATCTATTTATCCGCAGCCCTTTTTAAGGTTTTGTGTAAAACACTTATGTGAAATCTAATCTTCGAGAGATGTCCCATTCCGGTATCTGGTCAAAAAATTTACTAATAGTATATTATCAACTTTTAGAAATAGACTAAAAAACTCCCCTTAAGTTCATCCTAAGTGTACTAAATTTTGCACCGACATAGAGGACAGCTACATGCATACACATGCCAAGTTTCATGAAAATCCAACTATTAATGGGAAAGTTATAGCAGTTCAAACTTATCAATTTCGTGCTAATTAACAGCATTCTAAGTCATACAAATAAGATGCTGACGTCATAATTAACGAGAATAATTGACATTCGAGTGAAATATTAAAATTCCTTTCAAGAAGAATCTAGTTCTCCCTAGCCTTTTTTTATATTTGATGTTGGTTAAATTGTTGGCATTTGATAATAATATTTAACTCATAATAATAATAAACAGGGGCGTATGAGGTTGACCATTATCAACACAGGGCTTTCCATCAAATGATTTATTTAAATCACTTTCTGGAAAATAGAGGGCAATGGAATTTTTAGCTATATTACACGGAGCTGTCGTGCACTCGTCGCTCCTCACATCTTTTTCTTTTTGTTCAGCCATCAGTTCACAAGCGGGGTCGGCCTGTGGTGATCGGTTTCGTCATTTTATTTTATCAAATGCCTGATCAGGATGTAATCTTGAGACCTGTAAATCCCCATCCAGCATATTAAAGCACCATTGTTTTGGCCGGATTTTTGGTTGCTTACCATTGTTTTTGATGTGGTGACCAATACTGGTCGTTGAATTCTCGTTAGTGTGAATTACGTGACCACACCATCGAAAACGCTCCTCTTGCAGTTTTTCCACGATCGGTGCAAACCCGTTCGATCACGGATATTCTCATTTCAGACCTAATCAAAGCGTGTCACGCCACCAGTGCAATGCAACTTCTTCGTCCCCATTACCGCAAGACGCCGTTCATTGACCTTTATAGTCGGCCAATACTCAGAACTATAGAGAGCGGCAGACGGACGACATTGCAGTAAATTTTAGATTTGGGACGTGCGCTGATACGTCGATCACAAAGAACACCAGTTGTGGAATTCCACTTCATCCAGGTTGCGTTAATGTGTGAAATAATTTCATTACGCAGTTCTCCATTGGCAGATAGCATTGACTCGAGAGATTTAAATCGTTGAGTTCTGGCAATGGTAGTAACCTGCCCCTCGAGATATTTAAATCGCTGAGTTTTGACAATGTCGGCAACCTGCCCTTCGAGATATTTAAATCGCTCAGTTCTGGCAATGGCAGTAACCTGCCCAGAACTGAACGATTTCAATATCTCGGGTCAATGCTATAAGCCAATGGAGATCTACGTTATGCTCCTCATATAGGGAAACACAAAACCTTTTATACCTGAAGCGTCAAGCTTCCGGTTTCCCGACTTGTTTATAATTGATGTTGGTTAAATTGTTTTCATTCGCTAATAATATTAACCTGAGGGCGTCAAGCGTATGAGGATTGACCATTATCAACAAAGGGCTTTCCATCAAGTGATTTATTTAAATCGCTTTCTATCATAGAAAATAGAGGGCAATGGAGTTTTTAGCTATATTACACGGAGCTGTCGTGCACTCGTCGCTCCTCACATCTTTTTCTTTTTCTTCAGCCTTCAGTTCACAAGCGGGGTCGGCTCGTGGTGATCGGTTTCGTCATTTTATTTTATCAAATGCCTGATCAGGATGTAATCTCGAGACCTTTAAATCCCCATCCAGCGTATCAAGCCACCATTGTTTTGGCCGACTTTTTGGTTGCTTATCATTGCTTTCGATGTTCTGATCAATACTGGTTGTTGAATTCTCGTTAGCGTGAATTACGTGACCACACCCTCGAAAACGCCTCTCTTGCAGTTTTCCCACGATCGATGCAAACCCATATCGATCGCGGATATTCTCATTTCAGACGTAATCAAAACGTGTCACGCCACCAGTGCAATGCAACATCTTCGTCCCCATTACCGCAAGACGCCGTTCATTCTCCTTTATAGTCGGCCAACACTTCAGAACTTATAGAGAGTGGCAGACGGACGACATTGCAGTAAATTTGAGATTTGGGACGTGCGCTGATACGTCGATCACAAAGAACACCAGTTGGGGAATGCCACTTCATCCAGGTTGCATTCTTGCGTGAAACAATTTCATTACGTAGTTCTCCATTGGCTGATAGCGTTGACTCGAGATATTTAAATCGCTGAGTTCTGGCAATGGCAGTAACCTGCCCTTCGAGATACTTAAATCGCTCAGTTCCCGCAATGGCAGTAACCTGCACAGAACTGAACGATTTCAATATCTCAGGTCAATGCTATAAGCCAATGGATAACTACGTTATGCTCCTCACATAGGGAAACACAAAACCTTTTATACCTGAAGCGTCAAGCTTCCGGTTCCCCGGCTTGTTTATATATAACATATTACATACAGATTACAAATACCTTCGCTTTTTAACAGAAAACATTTTGAAAAATGTTGAGCAACTTTTTTTTCCGCCACTGTATCTTTGCATAACAACTGCCCAGAATTTTAAAAAATAGCAATAGCCCCGGCATTTAGCTTCCCAAGGATAAAACTTTTTTTCCCCAATTTCGACATACATCAGGTATTCATTTTCTTGTACATTATTTCTTCCTAAGTACTGAATTGGTGGCAGTCACTGGTCTCACACTAACTTAAAAAAAATTATTGCCAACAAGCAGTAACTGAATGACAATTAAAACTCGATTGCATTCTGAGCGTTTCCATTCAGTATTTTCTCTCATATTACATAATGCTTTTTATAACATTTGCCTTGATATGTTTGTAGTAGCATTGCTAGGAGAAACTTCTTCTGAGGACCTCTGAGTGTATGAACTATTTCTCTTCAAAATCCCCCGCAGGGATTAGTCCAATGGAATTAAATCGAGCGATCATGCAGGACACCATACTGGCAAACCGTTCATAATATGTTGCGTTAGAAAACGATGTGTTCTTCTCTAAGGGGAGTTTTCTAGTCAATTTCTAAAAGTTGATAATATACTATTAGTAAATTTATTTGAGCAGATACCTGAATGGGACCTCTCGAAGATTAGATTTCACATAAGTGTTTTACACAAAACCTTAAAAAGTGCTACAGCTAAGCAGACTCTTCATAAATGCGACTTTAATATTTCACGCGAATGTCAATTCATCATCATCATCATCAACGGCGCAACAACCGGTATCCGGTCTAGGCCTGCCTTAATAAGGAACTCCAGACATCCCGGTTTTGCGCCGAAGTCCACCAATTCGATATCTCTAAAAGCTGTCTGGCGTCCTGACCTACGCTATCGCTCCATCTTAGGCAATTTTTCGGAGGATTCTTCTCTCGAACGCACCCAAGAGTTCGCAATTTTTCTTGCTAAGAACCCAAGTTTCCGAGGAATACATGAGGACTGGCAAAATCATAGTCTTGTACAGTAAGAGCTTTGACCCTATGGTGAGAAGTTTCGAGCGGAACAGTCTTTGTAAGCTGAAATCGGCTTTGTTGGCTGCCAACAACCGTGCGCGGATTTATCAGGTTGTGATTTTCGACCCTAGATAGGAGAAATTGTCAACGGTCTCAAAGTTGTATTCTCCTGTCCTTATTCTTCCTGTTTGACCAGTGCGGTTTGATGTTGTTGGTTGATTCGTCTTCGGTGTTGATATTGCCACCATATATTTTGTCTTGCCTTCATTGATGTGCAGTCCAAGATCTCGCGGCGCCTGCTCGATCTGGATGAAGGCAGTTTGTACGTCTCGGGTCCTTCCTCCCATGATGTCGATATCGTCAGCATAGGCCAGTAGTTGGGTGGACTTAAAGAGGATCGTATCTCTTGCATTTACCTCAGCATCACGGATCACTTTCTCGAGGGCCAGGTTAAAGAGGACGCATGATAGGGCATCCCCTTGTCGTAGACCGTTGTTGATGTCGAATGGTGTGGAGAGTGATCCTGCTGCTTTTATCTGGCCTCGCACATTGGTCAGGGTCAGCCTAGTCAGTCTTATTAATTTCGTCGGGATACCGAATTCTTTCATGGCCATGTACAGTTTTACTCTGGCTAAGCTATCATAGGCGGCTTTAAAGTCGATGAACAGATGGTGCAACTGTTGTCCATATTCCAATAGTTTTTCCACCGCTTGCGCAGAGAGAAAATCTGATCTGTTGCTGATTTGCCTGGAGTGAAGCCTCTTTGGTATGGGCCAATGATGTTGTGGGCGTATGGGGCTATCCGGCCTAGCAAGATAGTGGAGAATATCTTATAGATGGTACTCAGCAACGTGATACCTCTATAATTGCTGCACTGTGTGATATCTCCCTTTTCCTGTATGATACAGATAATGCCTCGTTGCCAATCGTCAAGCATTGATTCGCTGTCCCATACCTTGAGCACAAATTGATGAACCACTTGGTGTAACTGGTCGCCTCCATATTTAACCAATTCGGCTGTAATTCCATCGGCTCCTGGCGACTTATGATTTTTTAGCCGATGAATTGCACGGACTGTTTCTCCTAAACTTGGTGATGGCAGTATTTGTCCGTCGTCTCCAGTTGGCGGGACCTCTAACTCGCCGATATTCTGGTTGTTCAGTAGCTCATCAAAGTATTCAACCCATCGTTCTTTGTCTCGGCAAGGTGAGCATCGAGGTGTATAAGGCTTCATCCCGCTGACTTGTTGGTAAAACTTGCGCGCCTGGTGCGGTTGCTCCCTGTACTTTTCTAGTTCACAGACTTGTTGGTTCTCCTAGGCTTCTTTTTTCCGTCTGTGAAGTCGCTTCTCCGCTCGACGGGCTATTTCTCCCTACTTGGCTGTTAAAATCCCCAAGTATGATTTTGATATCATATCTGGGACAGGCTTCGAGGGTTGGTTCTACTGCCTCGTAGAAGGTATCCTTCTGCGACTCTGCAGTCTCCTCTGTAGGGGCGTGAACGGTTATGAGGCTTATATTTCTAAATGTCAATTATTCCCGTTACTTGTGATGTCAGCATCTTATTTGCATGGCTTTGGAAGCAGTTAGTTCGCGTGAAAGTGCTAAGTTTGAACAGCTACAACTTTGGCATTAATGGCCAGATTTCCATGAAATTTAGGAAAGGATAGGAAATGTAGGAAATATTGTCCTCTATGCTGGTGCAAAATTCGGAAGTCCTAGAATAAATTTAAGGGGGGTTTTTCAGTAAATTTCTAAAAGTTAGTAATATACTATTAGTAAGTTTATTTGAGAAGATATCGGAATGGGACATATTTTGAGGCTTAGATTTCATCTAAGCGCACCACCCTGATTTTTTTCGGATTTTTAGGTTGTGTAGTTTCCGAAAATGAGTCCTGTCTCACTTTAAGTGCGTACATTTTGACTTCTTACTCACACACTTTGCAATTAACGCCAAAACTAAAATCTGTTTTACACAACTATATCCGGTGAAAAATTTTTTGTAATCGCTCCTTTGGATGTATGAGGAGCCCCCCTTTAAACTCCACCTAAATTTATGCCAGTCGCTGTATGCGTAGGATTTCATAGTTCCCATCTGTTCACCAAATTTAACTCGGATCGGTCTAGCCGTTTTGGAGAAAAGTGCGTGTGACAGACAGACAGACATTGGATCGATTTTTATAAGATATTGTTTTACACAAAACCTTAAAAAATTGCAACAATCAATATTTCGTCTGTTTTCCTTTTGCTTTAAGAACTCGGTCTAGTCTTCTCGTGATATTTTGCCATTCATTCATCACACTAGATTTTAGACAAGCTATGCTAGTTATGTTCGCTTTTCGAATGTTCCTGTCGAGATGTCTCCATAAATGATCTAGTGATTGCGGGAGGTGTTTCAGTTGTTCTGGGGTCTGATACAGCAGCCATTCTTTAAGCTATTTTAGCTGTATAATCCGGCTGGAAGGTCCAGCAGCGACATAATTCCAATTTCCGACTCCACTGGCCGCCATACACCCCGACACCATCACTGAATCCCCACTGTACTTCATGTGATTACATCGCAGCACTCTTGATTTTTTCCCCTCTAGCGGTACTTTTACTCTCATCACTAAACACTACATTTTTGCAGAGCGAAAAATCATATTTTTATATTTTTTCCCAAAGTTTAGCTGTCTTTGTTGGTTGTCCTTTGAAATGAATGGCTTTTTCCTAAGAACCCTTCCAAACAGACTATTAGCATGTGACGTACTTTCGATTGTGTTGGCGTCCTGTGATATAATCACCGGTCTACCATGGAGCATATTTCCTTTGCAGTGAGTCGCTTCGGCCTTCAAGGACCCGATTCATTTTCCAAATTTTCTAATTGCTCGAGCTTATCTATAATTTTTTAACTGCATTATAGCTTCGATCAATGGCTGAAGCAATTTGACGCAGCAATTTAACTTCCTTTGAAATTTTATGACGAGTTCTCGTGTTTCAAGAGAAGTTTGCTAACGCATTTTTTAAAATTTAGTTTAGACATTTTTTACCAAATTTTGGCAAATAGAAATGAAGCACCCGGATTGAACTATTTTAAAACTGATGGCTGTGATCAGGAACATGAAACATAACGGAACATATTTTTCCTCTAAACGATCATCAATCTGTTTCTCTAATAAGTGTACACTTTATTTTGACGCCATGAGTATGCAGAGAATTTTATTTTACGTTAATTTTTTCGGAATAAATTAAAACCTTCGTTTCTTAATAATTAAAGGTTTAAATATTGTTTTTCAAAAATCTGAAATATTTCTTGAAATATGTATATTCAAAATAATAAATTCAGTTAATTTTCCATGTAAAATTCATTCCCACAGTAGTTGATTTTCAAGTGTGCATATTTATCCAATCTTATTCAAATTAACCTTTCCCACCCGGGTACGCCTTCCTTCTTGAAAAAATTGGCTAAAATTCTTTGGGTTCTACACGATTGCGTCATTTTCTGTCAAATTATCTATTAATTTAAAATTTTGTTTAAGACGTGACGGATTCCTAAGTCCGCCATCCACTTAATGGCGGACCGGACCAGTTGCAAATGCTGTGTTAGCTGACACTTCATGTGACGTCACGGAGCGAGCAATTTGAATCTTTTACTTGTTACTTTTCAGTTTTCAACAGAAAAGTGAGAAATTGTTGCGTGAAACGACAACAATTTAATTTACCCCATGTTTCGCCAATATTGGTAACAAACTATAAAGCAAATTCTGGCAAGTACGACGTCCCGAAAAGAAAGGAAAGTTCAATATGCTGCTTACCGCATATTACTACTACTATTATACTAAGTAGAATAATATTGTTGTAATGTTAATGAATATCTGTCTCCATTCGATTGTTTTAAATATATTTCGCATTTTACAAGTGTGAGAAATTAAATTATTGCAAATTTTCGAATATTGTTACATAATTGATTGAGTGCAGGGAATGCAGTTAATGTGCAAGGGCACTGTTTATACGTGTTTGGTAGAATATGCACCTGTGTTCGGAGGTTTTTTTTTCATTTTTCATTTTATTTATTTCCAATTAGTGCCTTACATCTGATACATTTTGCTTAAAAGTAGCTTAGAATTAGCTTAGCTAGCTTAGAATTATTACAACGGGTGGCTATACATTGTTTGGCCTACCCGACCTTCTCTGTAATTAACTTTATCGTGTAAAAACAGACTGTAATTTACAACGTTCCTTGGCTTTGTATTTTATAAAAACATTACTTAACCTATTTTCAAAACTGCGTCCGCACTAATGACGCGAGAAGCTTTTGTTTTACTTACTTACATCTACCTTATTACTACTTATATTTACTTACATAAATACTTAATTCTACTATATACAATAGCACTTAATATTCATATAGTGCTTAGCCTCTTTGCACTCCTACCAGGCAAGGTGTGTCGAAGAGGGACAGGATTATTGAGTTTAGGTCAGGGTTCAGTATCTGGCACGGCCTAAGGAAAGTCGCTAGTGGGATTATTTTGCCCTGCTCATGCAGTCTTCTAATTTTTGGGTTTGGACTGGTTTTCAAGTTTATTGAAAAACCGCTCCGTAATGTTGAGAATATATTCTCTATTGGGGTCTATATTTGCTCGCCGGTATACTATGGCGTTGCTGCCGCACTTCTTAGTCTTCCAATTGTAAGACAATCCAGTGCAATGTCTTAATACACGGCGTTCGAAAGACATGCATTTATCCATGGCTTTCGAAGAGCAAGTGATCCACGAAGGGGCTCCGTAAGCATATGATGGGCCTGATGAGAGTCTTATATAGGATCAGCTTAGTTTTGGTGCTTAGACCCACTTTTTTGCGAAGAAGAAAGTAGATCTTGCGCAATGCACCATTTGCTTTTCCAATGGCGAGTTTAACATGGTCGTTAAATCTTAGGAATTCGTTGAAATTGATTCCTAGATATTTGATCGATTTCGACCCTCTTACTATTGTATTCCCGATTTCCAGTTTCAGGCGTTTAGCCTTCCTGTGGATAGATCTAGATCCCGAGTATGTAGATTTCCTCCTGAAGATACAGACTTGTGTCTTGGTTGAGTTAATTTTAATACCCCAGCTCTGGTAGTAGTAGCAGAGGTCAACCAAGTAATCCTCTATATCGCTAACTGCCTTGTCTGGGCGAAAATTAGAGGAGTAGACGAGTGTGTCGTCGGCATACTGCATAAGTTCTGTACCGACCTCAGGGGAGGGAACATCAGCAGTGAAAATATTGTATAAAGTAGGACCAGAAATGGTTCCCTGCGGCACTCCAGAAATAACCGGCAAGAGATCGGAAATCTCATTTCCGACACTGACGTAAAAATGTCTATCCTCGCAGAAACTGCTGGCAAGTCTGATCGTCGGGATTGGGAATTCGTATTTGATCAGTTTATAGATTAGCCCGTTTATCCAGACGGAATCAAAGGCCTTTTCTAAATCCAGAGCGCAAACTACCGTGGGTTTGTTATTGACGTTAAGTCTGCTGGCCACAGTATCGTGGAGGTAGCTCAGGGCGTGCTGTGTTCCGTGTTTAGCACGGAAACCGAACTGATGGTCTGGAATAATGTTGTTAAGGTTGCAGTGTTGGACCAGCCCTACGGTCCATGCTCTCTCAAAAAGCTTCCCCAGGTTAGATAGAAGGTGAAACGGGTCTGAAGTTACCAGGTTCACAGGAGACACCTCCTTTGCGAATGGCTATAATTTTGGCTATTTTCCAGGTGGATGGGAAGTAGCCATTATTACTACAGTTATTAAAAACCGTAAGCAGGAACTTAATGGAGGCTACTGGAAGATTTTTTAAGACGAAAATTCGTAATTCCATCTGGGCCTGCTGACTTTTTACCGTTAAGGTTATGAGTAATAGCAGTGAGTTGTGATAAATTCAGGAAATTTGCTCGAATCAGTAAGCTTGTTGGAAGGGTTCTGGGCAGAAAAAGACGTGATTCTGTAGCAGTTCCTAGAAGTGAAATCTCTGACTGTTGAATCAACAGTCTTAGTGAGAGCCGTTCTGTTGCTCGGATGTGTTGCGTTGAGCTGTCGCTCGAAGAATTCCCCAAGTGTTTTTGCTTTCTCAGCATCACTGCAGACTCGCACTTTGTTTTGGGTTAGAACAAAGTTGCGGGCTTTGTATTTCCCGGTTAGCCTGTTGATATTTTGGAACATATTAGCTCCAGGCTTAATATCTGCAAGTTTGCGGGTCAATTCCTTGCTTACGGCAGGTCGCCACCAAACCACGGATTAGCGTACTGAGACAGTTAATCCGGGAGAGTAATGCTTTTATATTCCGCATTTATTTTATTCCCGTACTCGTGAAATTTGAAAGATTACGCCTCCAAATCTGCCTAACTTTCAAGTGGAGCATTATCTCATGTAGAAGAGAATTGAATTCAAACTCATCGACTTTTATCAGCTTAGAGTTTCTGCGTGTAGCAGTGTTAATAGCGTCAGACGCCAAGTCAATAGCCTCGTCGATTTCTTTGTCCGACAGATTGCGATTATTTGAGAGCTTTTTCAAGTTGAGTTTTGGATGCTAACTCAGCCCTGAATTTATCCCAGTCAGTGTGGGCGAAAGACCTAATTGTGGTCATTACTCTCTTTTTCAGAGAGAAAGGTGAGGACAGTTTGAGATTGACCGCGAAATGGTCGGACATGCCTGGTAAGGTATCACATGATATTACCTGAAAGCTTTGCTTCATTTCCATAGACAGAAGGAAGTAGTCTAATATAGATTGACTACTGGGCCTTGACGGAGAATTCGGCAAGATCATCACGAGATTGGTAGGCGAGAAAGGGTCGTGGATCCATTTGAGCAGGGTTTTCCCATTACAGTTAATGGCCGTGTCGCCCCAGTGAGTGTGCCTGGAGTTGAAGTCGCCTCCAAAGACAAGGTAATTAGATTTCAACTGGAGATCGCTCAAGGACTTTTTAGTCATGGCCCAGTTCCTCATTTCTAGATTGGCACCTAATATAAACGGAGACAATGAGAATCCGTTTATTGCCAGCCGTTTTAATGAAAGCCGCCGCGGCGGAACAGGTTAGCAGGTTGTCTATGGCGACTTCCTCGAATTCATAATCTTTTTTGATTAATAGGGCAGAGCCGGTGTTGTTATCGTCCCGGATGGTATTATATCCGGTGAAGTTCACGTTATGCCTGCTTTTAAGATGGGTCTCCGAAACAGCAATAAATGTCTGCTTTCAGAGAGTCGATCAACACCTGGGCAGTGGCACGTTTGGCGTGAGATATAAGGGACGCGGAGTTAAAAGTAACGATACTTAACTCCATAAATTAAGAATAAGTTTAATGGCAGCGAATTGCCGTTGTTCATTCGTGCTGGCTGAGGTGAGGGCTCCAACCAATTCACGGAATGCAGCCGGCTGGTTTGGGAGAGACTTTGTTGGAGGTGGAGGTGCAGGGGCCACGTGGGGCAGTGATTGTTTCATGGCTTCGGCGTAAGATATGCCTGGTTTGGCCAAACTTTGCGACAGTTGTGCTACTGCCTGTTTGGTCTGCTGTGCTTCTTTAGATTTGCGGACTTTGGCAGCTTCTTTTCGGGCCAGCATATCTTTATATGCTGGGCAGCCGCGGAAGCTGGCGGGATGTCCGACTTTGCCGCAGTTGCAGCATTGCGGCACCTCCGTTGAGGGGCGTGGGCAGTCGCCACGCGGATGTTTTGTGGTGTATTTAACGCACCGATGTACAATTGTACAATTTTGAGCAACGTGCCCAAAATTTTGACAGTTGAAACATTGAATCTGTCCCAACGGTCTTATTTTTTCTAAGGTAACCTTCTGGTGTAGAATGTATTTCACCTTGAAGGCGTCGTTGAGCTCTTGAGAGGGCTCGAAGGTCACTATAAAAAGTCCCGATTGAGACTTCATTGGGAGAGAAGGATTTTCCTTATGTAGAGCCTTGTCCTGATTTGTCAGGAAGTTGGCTACAGATCGGATTTTAAGCTGCGGATGCTCAGCTTTGAGCTCCGCCAGAATTTCTACAGCATCGGTTTCCCGATGTAATCCTCGAATAATGAGGGACTGCGTCCTCAGGGATTGAGGGGTGCTAGTTGTGGCGTTTAAGCCTTGCTCTTTGATGAGAGCGAAGATTTTGCCGTGATCCTCGATGGATTCGGCGAAAATGAGGGTCTTATCCGCCCTCGTGTTCTTGAACGTTGCCTTTATCCTTTTGCCTTAAGGGACTTTAGCAGAACAGGAACATTTAATGAATATCCGGTAATCACCGGTATCTTTTGCTTCTTTGGTTTCTGAGCGGGGGTTGGGGTAATATCATATTGCCTGGGGAGTGCTTTCACTAATCCTAACACTTTTCGCACTAACCTTACTCCTTTTTGACTTACGTCTCGTGACGAAGTTGAATGTGCTGTTGCTCGCTACGGTTTTGTTGGCTCCAACGTTGTTGGCTTCAATGTTGCCGGCTACGATGTTGCTGGCTTCTAAGTTGGTCGGCTCTCCCGAGACATCTCCGGCGAAAGCAGACGCACATCCCACGATGTCGTCCACTTCAATGGGCTGTCCGGCTTGCAGGTTTTCCTTCTCCTGCCGTTTTTCACGTTCTGCTCTGAGCTCTGCCCGGAGCTCCGCGACCTCCTCCTTCAGCATTTTTATTATCTCGAGCAGATTTGCTCGATTCTCGTCTCCGGGGCTCGGGCCCCCCTCTTCGTCAGAAGAGCCCCCTGTCTTCGCCCTCTTGGCGGACATTTTGTCCCCAAGCCCGTCCTGCGTGGATATCAGGAATTCGGTTCACTAAAAGAAAACAGAAAAAAACAATCGCATGTAAATTATACTTTAATATACGGTGTCTCAATAATATTGAGATCCACTGTATATTGTTAACAGAACGATACTTCCTTTGTTTAATTGCTCTACAGAGCACTCCGCTTAACACTTCCGTCACTTTTTAATTTTCCGTTCCTAGAACACTTGGATTGCTCCGCAACACATCCGTTCACTACGAGATCTCGAAGCGAACTGTGTTCGGAGGTGCATAAGAAACTTTACTTGTATCTTTCCTTGGGCGGCGATAAGAAGATAATAATATTTTTTGTGTGTGTGGTTTTTGTGGAGTTTGTGCAGCAAGACACGGAACAATATTTCATCGTCCTCCTTGGCATTTCACGTAGCGAAATTAATTTTGACAGTTTTATATTTTTATGAGTAACTGTGAGTCACCGATCTGCTGAAATTTCGTGGCCTGAATTGTGACGTCAAACCATAAGGCGCGAGCTTTTTAGTCTGTTTGAATTTGATGGAAATTTAAAATGCTGATAATTTCAAACAAACAATTTTTTTTCAGAAACGTTCTTTGACAGTTTTGTTGGATTGCAATAGAGAGTGAAAATAAGGTGGAGAGTATTCATCTTAGGGTCTTTTCTCCCAATATTGGTTCGCCTGTGGGGTGAATTCTGCCTCTCACTAAACTGAATCATTCAGCTCTATTTTGCATGCTCTGTTTCTTTTAACACTTCCACTAGAACTAACATTTCCACACCTTTGCCTTCATTGGCCCCAATTGGATGTAAAATACTAAGGGAATTCGCAATTTAACAATAGGTTTTTTTCAGAAACCTTCTCAATCGTGCATAAGAAAATATTTGTGACTTGCACCGCGAAATCCATTCTTCAATTTTGACTAAAAGGAATTGTAATGTATGAAATATTTCACCAAAAGTTAAGAAAAAATACTTCGACTAAAAACGCTTTTAGACTTAGAAAGATTCGACTGTATTTCCATAAATCGATATTTCGGGAACTATTTGTTCCCCGTCAGGACTTCAGGACTTGTAGCTCTGATGAACGGAAAAAGTTGTTCCCGAAATATCGGTATATGCAAATATACCCTTCCCGTTGGTGAAAGGAATTCCCTGATTTGAAGGCCCCGCAAGGCGGGAGAGTTCCAGGCTAGCTCTCTGACGATGGGGAGGTGTTTAGTTAGTAGTCCGACGGCGTACCGAATCGGGAGTCCAACACTGTGTGCGTAAATGCATTCACCTACCCTACCCAAAAAAAAAATGCAAATATAATAGAAACCGCTAGCGAAAAAGCAAAAGGAGTCTATTTCAAATATATATTTATTTTTATAAAAAAATGTTTCATAATATTTCCAATACACAAGCCTCTGAAAATACCGAACAAAATACGGAAATATCCGAGTTATATTAGTAATGGCTGCGCGACGCTGACATCTTTTCTCTTCGAGTAAACGACACGTACTAAACTAAACTGCTTCCCTCATGAATACATTCATTCCAAAGCTGTCCCAGAATGCTTCGGAGATATCTAAGAATTCAGAGTCCCTTCTTTAAATTTATCTGTTCAATTCAACGAATCGATCCTTACCTGAATTAGGAAGATATGGGGTATTATACTTGATCTAGGATTACAAACATTACTATTTATAATTCAATAATCTCCTCCTTTTTCTTTAGCTTTTGTCCCGTTAATAAGCGGGGTTAGCTCATCGTTTTCGGTTACGTCATTTTGTTCTATCAAAAGCTTTATCTGGATACAGTCACTAGGCTTTGAAATCCCCATCCAGCGTATCAAACCACCGTTGTTTCGGTCTGCCTTTTGACCGCTTACCATCGATTTAGATGTTCAGACCAATCTTATGAAGTGAGCTCTCTTTAGCGCGAATTACATGACCATACCATCAAAGACGCCTCTCTCGCATTTTCTCACGATCGGTGCAACTTCATATTGATCGTGGATATCATCATTGCAGATCTAATCAAAGCGTGTCACGCCACTAGTCGAACGCAACATCTTCCCCTCCATTACCGCAAGACGCCATTCATCGCCATAGGGCGGACGACATTGCGATAAATTTTCGATTTGAGTCGTTCGTTGATACGAGTATATGGATCACAAAGAAGACCTGTTGTGGAACGCCACTTCATCCAGGTTCCGTTAATGAAGCAATTTAATAGCGCAGTTCTCCATTGGCTGATAACATTGATCCTAGGTATTTAAATCGATCAGTTTTGGGTAGGCCACTGCCACTGACAGTGCTAGTGCCTGTTTCATGGGGATCGGACGTCAAAAATTCAGTGCTATTCAGATTTAATCGCAGATCTTGTTGCATGAGATGATAATTTCCTTTTTCTTGCAAGTTACTCGAGATCGCTTTGACACAGGCAAACATCATCTGCATAAAGCAGTTTATATGGCGCTGGGCGTAATACATTATATATTATTATTTTACATTACATATTACTATATTAAGCTTAAATAATTTCCTGAACCATAACTTAGTCAATATCTGTCTAACACTTATTTTAAGCTCCCCGGGTACTCACGCATTTACGCAACCTGGATTAAATATCGTTTCACAATTGGCGTTGTTTCCGATCGACGTATCATCGAATATTTCAAATTCAAAATTTAGCGTAGTTTCTTTCGCGTTGTTACTCTCTATGATTCTGAGGGTTCGCTTGACTATAAAAATAATGAACAGCGCCTCATGGGAATGAAGACGAAGATGTTGTGTTGGACCAGTAGCGTAACAGGTCATGATCACATCTGAAATGACGACCGATGCGGGGTTGCATCAATCATGGCACAATTGTGAAAGATGTTGTCTTTAGTGAGGTCATGTGATTCGTGCTAATGAGAATTCACTTGACAAGATTTATCTGAACACCGAAGGCGATAGGCGGCCTAAACTACAGTGGCTTGATACGCTTTATGGCGATTTGAAAGCCTTTCGATTGCATCCAAGACACACACTGAATAAAATGGAGGATGCAATTAATACGAGCCGACTCCGCTTGTGAACGGGACAATAACTAAAGAAGAAAGGAAGTGTCGTGTATATTACTATTGCACACATAAGAGAACCTGTACTCAAACACCCAGTAATAATTGAAAATCAATTACACCGAAATGTTAGTGGTGTCTTTCAACAAATAAACAAATCAATTGAGTCGATTGTGTTTTTGTTTATTTAGAGCCTTTTAGTTAAGGTATTTAGTGTTTCTTTTTAATTAGCGGTTATGCATTTAAGCTATCATTATCGCCATTAGTTAACTTTTTTGGAGTTTTTGGAGACCTATTTCTCCTGCACAGCTTATTTCAGACTTAATCTTGATCATACCATGAAAGACGCCTCTCCCAACTTTTTCCCGATTGGTGCAACCTCATAACGATGGTGATATCCTCATTTCGGATGTGATCATTGCGTGTTACGCCACTAGTCCAATGCAACACCTTCTTCTCTGATCTGTGGTCACAAAATCAGTCCATGTTTTTAGAAGACCGTGGGATTAAGTCCACGGGACAGGTACCCACGTAAAGCCCGGTGGCGTAACTATCAGCGCAACTGAAGTCGGGGAGGCAATAAAACGAATGAAATGGGGAAAAGCCACAGGACTTGACGACATCGCACCTGAGCTCTGGAAATCGAAGAGCTAAGACCCAATCCCCCCAGGAAGTTAGAATACCATCTAACTGGCAAGAAAGTACTACAGTTCCAATATTGGAAAAGGAAGTTAATCCAGCAGAATGTTCAAATTAACGTCCATACCATGAATATTTTTGAACGAATTCTTGACAATCGTATTCGCAAAATCCTTAAAATAACCGAATCGAGCCGGATTCGTCAAGAACTGAGCGATTTAAATACCATGGGTCAATGCTATCAGCCAATGGTAAACTGCGCTATGAAATTGCGCATTAACGCGACTTGGATGAAGTGACGTTACACAACTGGTGTTCTTTGTGAACATCTCACATCTAAAATTTACCGCAATGTCGTGCGTCCTGTCGCTCTCTATGGTGCTGAGTGTTGGCCAACTATAAAAGACAACGAACGGCGTCTTGCGGTAATGGAGACGGAGATGTTGCGTTGGACTAGTGGCGTGACACGTTTTGATGACATCCGAAATGAGGATGAGGATCGATATGGGGCTACACCGATCGTAGAAAACTGCGAGAGAGGCGTCTTCGATGGTATGGTCACGTAATTCGCGCTAACGAGAATTCACTTGGTAAGATTGGACTTAACATCGAAGTCGATGATAACCGACCGAAACAACGGTGGCTTGATACGTTGGATGGTGATTTAAAAGCTTCGCGATTGTATCCAGGTCAAGCAGACAGGATAAAATAAAATGGCGAAACCGATCACGACGATTCGACCCCGCTTGTAAACGGGATAAAGGTTGAAGAAAAAGAAGAAGATGCGATTAGCAACTTTATTTGAGTAGATATCAGAATGGGATGTATCTTGAGGTCTAGACTTCAGGGTGCACTTTTTGAGCCTCCATTCCTTTATTTATCCCCCAATCTCAGAAATAAGATCGACCTTAGCCAATCGCGATGATCATTTCACCCATTTTCAACCATTATAATTTTTCGTATGAATTTACTGCATTGTCTGATTAACAAGTTACGCGTTGTCTTACAACGCGCGGTGTGGCGTACTTGAAATTTTTTTCATTTGTTTTAGTTTTGATCAGGTATTTGCAAAACAGATTTAGGTACTGAATAAAGATCAGAAGCAAAACCAACTCAACTTTGTCACCTCTTTCCTGTTTGAAGCTGATGAAGGATGGCTCTCCTGACCGGGTGATAGCTTCCTTCAAAGTGACATGTCCCCACGACTTGCTGCTATCGTTCAATCTTCCTTTTGGTCTCCGTCAAGCCTTATCAGAGGTCTAAGCTTCGTGAAAATTTCCGGCCCGCCCGCCTGCCACACCCAACTTGAATGATTCCAATAACTATACGCTATTTTATCAAAATGTAATGGGTCTAAGGACCAAGTTGTCGGATTTCAAACTGTCTGCCTTAGCATTCCAACATCATGTCATCTGCATTTCTGAAACCTGGCTGGATGACAGGATTTTAGATTCTGAGCTCCTGGAAGGTTACTCTGTCTGTGGTTGTGACAGAGGCTGCGCTGCGCTTGGCAAGACAGCTGGCGCAGGTGCCCTAATAGCTGTTAAGTCCTCTATCCGTGCCGAAATCATCTTTTTCCTCCTCCTCCTACGATTCTGTTACCATACGTGTCCTTCCGCCAAGCGTATGCCCTTTATCATATCATGTGTATATTTTCCCTACCTAGGCCTTCTTTGTACGAGGATTTCTTCGACAGATTATCAGAGGCCCTAATGGTTTTGTTTCCCTCACTTCCTTTCATTCTCTGTGGCGACTTCAATCTTCCTATACTCTTCTGACCCACTACTCCTGGCCTTCTCTCCCTCCTGTATAACTCGACCCACCCTTCCCTTCCTCTATCCACTTTCATGTACACCTGTGGCGCCCTCCAGTTTAACCTTTCTAGAAACCACTTAGATCGCACTCTTGACCTTGTCCTCTCTAACCTTCCTGTGCGTTGTCTTTCCCCCCCCCGCTCATTATTCTGCTCGTGAGTTCGATGTTTAGATATCCCGACTCCACTCTCCTGTTGCTCGCAAGCCTACCAAGTTCAACTTTCGTAAGGCGAACTTCGAAGGTCTGAACTCAGCCCTGGCGTCAATCAACTGAGTCCCCCTCCTCTCTCCATTTACGTGCGACCAAGCACTCAACACTTTCTATACCATTTTATCCGATCTTCTTCCTTGTTACGTTCCCTCTTCTCCTAAGTACTTACCCCGTCTGGTTCATCATTGAAATTCACAAAAATGGATTGTCTTCCAAACCTTTTTTTGCTCAAAATTGGTAAGTCCATCTCCCTTCCCCCATCTCTTATTTTCAACAAAAGCCTTGAAGAGAATCATTTTCCTGGCTTGTGGAAAGAAGGTTCTCATCATCCCCATTCACAAAAGTGGAGATCGTTCGCTTGCCGAGAATTACCGTTCTATTTCCCTTCTCTCCTCCTGTTCCAAAATTTTGGAAAGATATGTCAGCGACTGGTTGTCCGCCCACTTTGGCCAACACATAGTGAAAGAGCAACACGACTTCGTTAAACGTAGGTCTACTGCCTCCAACCTGCTTGACTTTACCAATTTTGTCGCCAAATGTCTAAATGCACGGCAAGAAGTGCATACCATTTACACTGACTTCGCGAAAGCCTTCGACACTGTAAATCACAAGATACTTCTATCGAAACTCTCGCCCCTAAACGTTCCCATACCACTTGTTTTATGGCTTGTCTCTTACCTTTCCAACCGATCCTGCCGCGTCTCTTTTGACGGCTGTACTTCCCGCTCCTCCTCCTCTTCTGGCGTCCCACAGGGATCTATTCTGTGGCCTTTGCTATTTTTATTTTTTATTAACGACATTCCTCCCCTTCTTACTTGTCCCTGTTTGCTCTATGCAGACGACCTTAAGCTGTTTTCCGCTATATCGTCGCCTATGAACTGTGTTTCCCTTCAATTTAACCTGGACACTCTGGTTAGTTGGTGCTCAACTAATGGTTTAGCGCTAAACGTCAGAAAGTGTCACTCTATGTGCTACTCCCTAAAATCCTCACCCACTTCTTTCTCCTACTCTCTTAACGGACATTCCTTATCCTGCTTAAATTCCACTCAAGACCTCCTTAGCTCTCTTCAATTCCCTCGTGAGGAATACCCTCGAGTATTACTCCGTGATCTGGTCACCCTCCCGTAACTGTGATTGTGTTACCCTTGAAAATGTGCAACATAAATTCACCCGTTCCCTCTTCCTTAAGCTTCCCTCGTGTGGACTACCCCTCCCGCCTCCGCTTTCTGAACCTTCCCTTGCTACAATAGAGTAGATCCTATCTGGATCTATGTACATTCTTTAAACTTTCCTCGGGTCTGATGGACTGCTCCGCCGCTGACGAGATCATCTGCCGTCCTGCGTCTTATAACACACGTAGCGCAAACTTTTTCAACGTAGAGCTTGAAGTCTACTTTCATTCCTCGATTCCTAGGCTTTGCCGAAATTATAATGCAGAGCAGAGCTTTAAGTAGTTTTAAACGTAGGATAAGTTTTTTCCTTTCTCCTCCTCCTGAGGACAATAATTAATTGGAATTTACTCTGTTTGTTGTCCGTTAAATTAAATAAATAAATAAAAGGATGCACAAATTAGTTGCTTAGAAAATTTTCTTGCATTTGAAAATCATCAATTCGTCCTTACTTGAAGCGCTAAACTTTAGATCTCCTTTTTTGCTTGTGATATTTCGGACTTTCCTGGTGACTGTTGGAAAAGTTGAAGCTCAAATAACGCTTTCAGCCAAAAAGTTTTACACGCCGCTCTTGTATGGTCAAGCGTAGTATTTTTACTCCAGAAAAATGGATGAATTCAGTGAGTTTGGTTGTAATTTCTTAGATAGTGAAAATTTAATCAATGCTATTAGTTTTTTGTGGACTTTAAAGTAGGATTCACTATGCAGATAAAATACAGCAGCTGTCGTAGATATCCGTAGTTATATCCATTGAATGCGTCTCTTGTTTAATTACCTATTTCTTATACACTTTCAAATAATAAATATTTTATCTACACATATCTATACATATTCTCATTAATTTCCCAGGTACCTGCGATTTAAAATCAGACAATGTTTACGCAAGTCATTCAAAACACACATTATACAGACACAATATGGGCCAATTAAGGGCGCTAGAAGAATATCCTGTTGGAACGAACCCTTTTACAGCTACGAGAAAATTCCGTTTGCAAAACCCCCTGTTGGAAATCTTAGGTTTAAGGTAATTAGCCACAAAATTTCACGTTATAATTGCTTTATTTTAATTGTAATAACAAATTTTCTGTGTATAACTTCATGCAGGATCCAGTTCCTCCCAACAGTTGGAAAAAGCCGTTAGACTGTACCAAAGAAGCCCCGATGCCAAGGCAAGTTAACGTTGTTATGAAAAACGTAGAAGGGAATGAAGACTGTTTATATCTTAACGTATTTACGAATGATGTAAGTAAACAATTGACATAAATTTTCTCGATTCAGTTTAATGGTTGATAAGCAATTTTCACAGTGCGAAGCGTTATGACTTAAACATTTTGAAAGATGGTCGCTGATTTCACTATATTCTACCCAACACAATCGTGCTATTTTACCTTCTAGCTCTAAGAGGCAACTTTGCCCGAAACTTTGCTCTCAGGGAGAAGTTTAGACACCATCAATAACTGATAAACGTTTAAATAAATTAATTCTGCAAAAAAAAAAAATGCTCGCATATGTTAGTGAACGGCACGGTATCCATTGCGATAATAATGAAAGTAAAATGTAGGTTGTAAGTTAACAACGGTGTGGCAGTAACCATATTTTCATATTTTAGATAAAATATCGGATGTGAACTTAAAGATATTTGTGTATCGGGAGATATAATACAATACATGTCTCTAACAAAAGGCTTCAGATGGTTCCATGCTTTTCATCGATGTAGATATGCAGAACAAATGTCGGGCTAAGTGAAGCCCCGATGCAAGAAGGCTACACACAGTAAATTCGTCTCCCGGCGCATTGCTTACATTGCACATGTTCGATGTTGCTCTCTCGGGTAGGCCTAAACAATTGTAATAGCCACCCATTGAAATAAAGCTAAGTTAGTTAAGCTAAATATTTAAGCTAGAATGTAATTAAAAGATGTGGCTCTCTGGTGTCAGTGCTGTGTATGTCATGCAGTCCATTGGCGAGCGGCTGCGAGCGAGTCAATAGCATACTGCTTTGACACTGCGCAGCTGTTTATGACTTGCCACTGGGATGGGAAAACACACCCAGGAAGCCATATAGGCGCCATCGATATACCGACATAACAATACATTACATTACATACACAAGGACGAACGGGCCAGTTAGCTATCTTATACTCCGCGAATATGCAATGACATTCTGTGTCCCACTCAAACTTGGTTTGCTCCTTCTGTGTGTAGTCTTCTGCCCCCCGGTTTCATGACGTCCTTTTTTACACTGTCGAAAGTTTTGTAGGAGTCAATGAATAGAGGCTGCAACTGGGAACTAAATCTTACCTATTTATATGTGGATTTCGCAAAAAGACCCAGAATGGTTTGATCCTTGTCTATAAAGCTTTCGAGATGCCCTTTATGCATAGCGGCATTATTTTACATAATACTTTTGTGATGACAGTGTGCATTAAATAATACTGCAATTTCTGCATTGAAATGTGCGCTCTTCCTTTTAGGAGTACTACCATTTCAACCTCCAACCTGCGATTTATATGATTCATTATAATAGCTGAAGATTAGTTTTACCTAAATCCCTCATTATCAGATCTTCGAAAGTCATGTGAAGTATGTATTATGATGTAGCATTTCGAATTCAACCCTTTTTTTTCCAGCAATACCTAGCTGTACTTCGGTCGGTCTTTTCGATGGTACACAAAATTTCGCGTGTCTACTAACTACTACTACCTCAGAATGCTCGCTCTTTTCAATTCGAGTGGCAATTCCAATGATATAAGAAGAAGATGCCGCAGATTACAATGATTTCAGGAATGTATAGCGACTTGAATGTGGTCAGAAATCTTTCGATGGTCCTATGAAGGACTTTAACGATCGACTGCTCATCCACGACGACGACCAACTGAAGAGATGGGATGAAATCTTCACCATGGCTCTTAACAGTATCACATTTGGTGAGGATAAAGTGGCCTTTTTCTCCAAGCAGAAAAGAAACCATTTCGGCCATTAGTGCACTCAAATAGGGTGAATCCGCTGGGTTTGACAGTTTCCCCGCAGAGTTATTTATCGCATATGGAGTTACTGCATACTTGCTAATTCCACTCGTAAGGAATCTTTGGAATCCGAGTCCTTTCCCAGAGAGTTTTAGAAGGGATGATCGTTAAGATTCGAAAGAAGGGCACCCATTTTGAGTGCGAAAATTTGGAGGGGTATATGCGTGCTCCTGCCGTCGCAAAATAATCCTGGAACGCATCAAAGAACATCTCGAAAGCGTGGTCGACAGAGAGCAGGTTGGTTTCCGCTTTGGATCTTTCTGCATTGAACACAGCCACACCGTATGGATCATTTTGGAACAGTGCGCAGGTCTTTGCTGCACCTGCTCTTCAACGATTTTGAGAATGCTTTAGATAGCGTGAACAGGGAGTTTATCTGGAGTGCTCTTCGTAGGAGCGGCATTCCGGAGAAACTAATAGCTATTACCAGAGCGACATATGATGGCGCAAAATATCGCGCGCTGTACCGAGGTTAAATATCGGAGGGTTTTGAGGTCCAATTCCGAGTCCGCCAGGGTTGTATCCTGTCGCCGATATTATTGTTATCAGTGGCTTGTCTGGAGGACGTGGAGAAATTCAATGAAGATGACATCTCTCCTGAAACACCTCGAATACGGTGATGACATGTGCTTACTCCTTCACCGGGTCATAAACCTTGGCCAAACGCCTCTGGATTTGAAAAGAAGCGAGGACAGTTGGACTGAAGATAAATACCAACCAAACCCAAGCTCATCGCACTTTCTTTATGTGCATCAATAGCCAAAGCATCGAAGGCGTCGACCAGTTTGTGTATCTAGGAAGCGTGATTCCTGCCGACGGTAATATCGAACTAGGCGTTGCTTAACGCATTAACAGCTCTAGATCATCTGCGTAAGTTTCCCTGTCTAAAGTCTGCAAATGCAGTTATCTAAATACCAAGATCAAATTTAGGCTGTTCTGTGCTAATGTTCTTTCTGTGTTGCTATATGGGAGTAGCACATGGAAAGTTAATCTCATTGTTGCTCAAAAGCTTCAAGTTTTTGTCAACACATGGCTGCGTTGTATTATCGGAATACGCTGGTCTGCCACTATTTCAAACGAAGAACTTGATCGGAACACAAACCTGACAATCGTACACGTTATGCTCGAAAAGCGGAGGTGGCAGTGAAAAGATCACACATTAAGGAGAGGCGACAGTTGGATTGTGGGCTGCTGCATACAGTGGAATCCACTCTCCCAAAATCGCCGGCGGGTGGGTCCCCCATGGGCACTTGGCATAGAACAGTAGAGGGGGAATGCGAGCTTCTCGGGAAGTCGTGGGGAGATCTGCAGGGCATTTCAGGTAACCGCGAAGGATGGCGTGTTGGTGTGGTTGACGCGCAATACCCCATCAAACAGTAAAAGACAACCATATATATTTTGATGGGAGGAGTAGCTCGTATCCGCACTTTACGGTGGCTCAAAAATACGGTATTCAACGAGAAGCGGATCTTTACCGGATATTAAACAGTTCAGAATTGTGGTGGAATACTCCTTCCTCTTACCTGCTTATCATGTTGGATAAGATGGCTGGTGTTAACATTCCCTCTTCCGTGATGCGGTAGTTGGTAGCATAATTGTTGCTATTTGCGATAGCTTCCGCTTTCCTTACCAACGCAGTGGTGGAATTTGTCCTTACCACGATGTAGGCTATGTCACATTACTCATACTCTACCTCGGTAAAGGAACTGCAACTTAATCTGGCTCGCAGTCATCAACAGAGTTGTTACCTCCCTACTTTCATCGATTTGCATCTAGGTTTTGTAACGCCCTTTTGGAACTTGGCGACAACTCCATCCACACCAGAGATACATGCATTTTGATTTTGAATTGCTCTAACAAGAAAACCTTTCCTTCTGAGATATCGCAGGGAGTAGATGATTTCTTATTGAGCTATCAACCAAACGAGCCTAACTCAGTTTAGTTCGTTGTCGTAAAACTGAAAACTACTCCTCGAGCAGAGCGTCAATCGAAATAAGCGTTTTCGAACAAACTGCGCATGACAAACAGACAGACTGATAGAGCGGAAGTAAATCGATTTGAAGAAGGTTTGGTTTCCCACAAAAGAAGAAGTCGAAAACCAGAAGCTCGGCGTTTCAGGTATTCAATGTTTTGTGTATTTTTTATGTAAAAACATTTGCCCTATTTGAATTTAGTTTGCAATAACATTCTTAGATTGCAGTAAATTTTTCTAACGCCGGCAACTATGACTATTATAACCTTGTTAGTAATAACCTTAGTAGTATCATCTATAATATATTCTATATTACTACAACTTCATGATTCTAAGATTAACTTAAAGAGAGTTTTCATTCAATTTCCAAAAAAACAAAAGGAGAAACCGGAAACTGGACGCTTCAGGGATGAAAGGTTTTGTGTATTTCTTAGGTAAAGACCATTTGAGTTGGCATTTGCCCATTAGTACGTAGCACGTAATATATGCATATATTTTGTGGGAGTATCCACTTAAGCTAATTACTAAAAGTTATAGTAATATACTATTATTAACTTTATTTGAAAGGATATCGGTATAGAGGGGCACCATATAGTGGCAGCCTCTTGATTTTTTTCAGGAGGTTAGTTGGTTTCTGAGAATAGCGCCCCTTAAAGAGATGATCACTTTCGACCTTCCGCACGCCCCACCTTTCCAACAAATGTTAAACGGCTTCGGAAAGTACTTATCGGGATTTTTCATTTGATACTCCGCATGACTATATTTGCCGATAACCAATTTACAGCCCCCTTTTGTAAGTATGGGGACCCCTCCTTAAATTCGACGTAAAGGGATGTAACTCACTGTATGCGTGAGCCGTTCACAGTTCCACAGTTTCCATCAAATTTGGTGTTAGTCGCTATAACCGTCTCCGAGAAAAATGCGTGTGATAGACACACAGACAGTAATCCGATTTTAATAGGGTTTTGCTTTACACAAACCTTAAAAATGGTAATTTGTTTTTATCAACCTTATTTAGATATAGGTGTGGAGGGTATTTTAAGGCCTAGGCACCGTATATTGGCAGCTTCGTGATTTTGTTCAGATTTTTGGATTGGATAGTTTCTGATAATAAGTCCATGGAGAAAGTGATGACATTCCCCCTTTTGCGTCAAATGCTAGAACTGATCCCAGATTTGAAAAATACTAATTATGATATCCCAGATGATTTTAGTCGGTAAATCTCCCATTAAAACTGAGGTAAAAGAATGTTAGTCAGTGATTTCGCTCACTAACTTCCCATCAAAGTCGGAATCAATAGGAGTAACCCTTTTTGAGAAAGTATAAGTGATAGACAGATGGGCAGACAAATTGCAACACCGATTTTAATGATTATTTTATACAAAACCTCAAAAAGACCTTCGTCAATGCCATTTCGTAGATGTGCTCGTTCCATTGCTTTAGGCCAAAAGTTTCACGCTGATATTTTTAGGGTTTTGTTGTCTTTCTTTCTGTTGGTCTGCCCTGCCAGATGAAATTTTCTAAGAAACAGTTACACTTGTTGACACGAAATTCGGTAGAATGTTTTGAACTGTGAACCAGCATGCATGTGGGAGGGGAGGTCATAAATCGAAAAGGCGGTGCAACATTTTTTTTCCGAAAATAGCCGTGTGGATTATCAAATGAAAGGTCGCGATTAGTACTTTTTTTCGTAGTTGATATTAGTTTTGACACTGGTTGCAAAGGATAAGAGTGCGCGGGTCGGGAAGGAACTTATCACTTCAAGGATTCGTTCTGAGTAACTACCGAACTATCTAGGCTTCAAAATACCTTTCGTTACGATATCTGCTGACATAAAATTAATAAAACATATACTATTATATTATATTTTCAAAATTTACTGCAAACCCCTGTTAAGTTCATCCTAGACCCGTAAGGTGGAATAATATATGTATACTTTAATATGAAACAGCATACTGGAAAGTTCAGTGGAAATCATATTATTATTCACAAAGCTACAGTAGTCAACATTGTCTTTCTCACGTCAAATTACTATTGTCTAAGAGATGTCAGTACCACATCGAATTGAATATTGGGTATATTCAATGCAGCAGCACTACGAGCTATATATAAATGTAATCATCGTGTACCCCAAAATTCTTACATAAAAAATTAGCAAAACATTTCATACGTAACGCGCCAAACTTCCCGTCCCTCACTTCTTTTCACAGTGCACAGATGCAGAATGTGTCCATCATATTAAAATGGATAGACTGACGTATTAAACGTATATCCACTGCGAGCGTACTAAAAGAGCCCTCGTGTACTGAAGTATTTTTACATTAGAAATATACATTTCATATCTGTTGTGCTGAGCTTTCGGCTTAAGACTTCTTTGAATTTAGGTCCAACCTCCTGATCGTCCCTTTCGATTCCTTATTTAAATCCTTTTGGATTTTTCTGAAAACATTCAGTTTTGGATCTGCTTGTTAAATTTCGTTTGCTTCGTCACTTCCAAAATCCCTTCTTCTTTCGGCTTATCGGCTTCTTGCTTTCCCTTTGCTAGTTTACGTTTTCTTTCAGGGCGGATGTCGTATATTTCGTCAATGTGAGTGCATAGTTGTCTTCCAATGTGAACGAAGAAAAGCTTCACTATCAGATATCCGACAATTTTGTGCAAGTTTTATCGATTAGTGCACAAGGCCGAGCGTTGTGTATTTGTGAGTTATCATAATTTTTTTTTTCTTTTTCAGCCTGATCCTAGAAAACCACGCCCAGTTATGGTTTGGATTTACGGCGGAGGTTTTGTAAGTGGAACAACGTCGAAGAACTTCTATAGCCCCGACTATTTCATGTCAGAAAATGTGGTGTTGGTGTCGATCGCATATCGAGTTAGCATTCTTGGTAATAACGGATATTTCCTTTGCTTTGTGATTCGATGGTTTTGTCTTTCAGGTTTTCTTAGTTTAAAGGATCCCAGCCTTGGAATACCTGGTAATGCCGGCCTGAAAGATCAAATCATGGCGCTGAAGTGGGTACGCGACAATATCGCGAACTTTGGAGGTGACCCGAACAATGTAACTGTCTTTGGCGAGAGTGCAGGTGGCGCGTCGGTGCATTATTTAATGCTGAGTGATCAGGCGAAAAGGTCTTTTCCACAGAGCTATCATGATGTCCGGATCAGCCCTGACACCTTGGGCGCTGATGCCTCCAAACAATTGGGTGTATCGACTAGCACAGAGAATGGGCTTCAAAGGAGAGCTTACAGATAGACATGTTTTAGGACTTTTTCATGAAAGCAAAGAGTGGAGACTTAGTAAAACATGAATCGAAACTTTTGAATAAGGAGGAGATCCGTAATCTAATCTTATTTGCTTCTGGGCCGGTGATTGAACCTTATGTGAATGAGAATTGTGTTATACCAAAACACCCGAGACTCATGGCAAGAGACGCTTGGGGTAAAGATGTGCCTGTGATTATTGGCGGTAATTCATTTGAAGGACTTTTCTGTTTTCCAGGTGCTATTCTCCTTTTTATATTGTACCTGCGGATGGTTCTGTTTGGTTTATTGGTTTTATTCTTTTCAGACGTAAAAAAACATCCTTGGAAGTTGGAGACTTTCAAAAATGGTGAATATCTAGTACCTCTAGAGTTAAACTTAGACCGCGATAGTGCAAAAGTGCAAAGGAGTTAGGGCTTGAGACTTCTGAAGAGAACATTTTGCTAATCAAAAGCCAACACTATTCCCATATCTGAATGTAAAGTTCTACCAAAACATCCATAATACATACCATCTAAAGCTATTCATTAATTGCAGCTTTTGTCATACAAATATTTCTGGCATGGGCTGCATCGAACACTTCTTTCTCGTGCGAAATACGCGAAAGCGCCAACTTTTCTTTATAGGTTTGACTTCGATTCACCAACTTTCAACCACGCCCGCATTATCTGTTGTGGAAAAAGGAGGAGAGGTGTTTCACATGCAGACGACTTGTCATATTTATTTTATAATGCAATAGCGCATGACCTCCGCCCAGGTTCGGCTGAGTATAAAACTATAAAAAGTTTGGTTGGAATGTGGACCCAGTTCGCAGAAACTGGCGATCCCAATATAGAGAGTGTGACAACAAATGCCTGGCAACCGATTAGGAATGATGAGACGTTTAAATGTTTGAACATTTCATACAAAATCAGCTTCATTGATTTGCCCGAAAGTAAGAGTTTGGAAGTTTGGGATAGCCTCTATGAAGATGATTTAATTTAAAGATATTATAATATAATGAATGTAACTGACTTTGATACAATAAAAGGAAGAGAAAAAGAAGAGAAGAAGTTTAACTCAAATTAGGTACATATGCCATTTGCTGTGGAAATATTATATTTAATGTTTTAAGTTCTTTTGACGTGATAACGTCTTATAAATCAACTAACACCGGATGCACACATGTAAGTGTCACGTTCCGTCTGAGCCTGAGCGTGCTAGCGAGAGCGCGGAACAAGTGATAGAGAGGCACGATCGGCCCAAGCGTCGGAATTTATCTCTCTTCTCGCGTGACGCCAGAGCTAGCAGTTCGAATAGTTCTGCTACTGAAATGGTTCGGGTTTCCGGAAGAAACAACAGGTGCCAGTGCCACAATAAAATGTCGGCCTCACGTGCAAAGCAAGCCAGATACCCTGTCTCTCAACTGGGTGCCGATGTATAAGAAAGTGGTGAATATTACGTTGACAAAAGCTGTCAAATGCAAACGAAAACAATTTCCCTGGGTCCCTGCTTATGCTATTACCATTCACAAGTCACAAGGTGGGACGTTTAATGTCATTGTTTATAAGTATTCCCCGAAACAACCACAACAGTTGGTGTACTTGGCGAAGAGTTGGATAACGAATATGGACGGCTTGCACATCATTACCGGTAAAGATGCACCCTTCATCTTCAAACACAATCGAGATGGAAATGACTCCCAGACTACGCTAGATATTCATAATGCATACGTTCGACTTCGTGGACACGCACTTCAAACAATCACTAAGAAAGCAGCAAAATTCCGTGATGACGCTAGCAACGCTGGACAAACTATAGTGACAAACCTTAATTTTTAGAGTTTGTCTGCTCATTCCATGGATATTGAAACGGATGCAGTGATAGCTAGATACAAACGCAGTAAGTGGAGTAGCAAATTATCATCAACATCGACGGCTAAAGTTCTCCAAGTTAGATTGTCTGACACCACTCGTGTCATCAAAAACACAGGTGACGTGTGTTTGGCCGAAATTTGATGCTTCGCTGCTGGTACAACGTTTAAATTTGTACTTGGCGCCATGTACATTCATCCTGGAGCAAGTATCGAAAACAATGGTATGTTGCACTTGTTCCATATGTTCTCAACAACCAGTATGCGCCACCGTTCTTGATGGATATTGGTGCCAGTGTACCAATTCCTTCTTGCGCCGATTTCAACGCAAACGTGACAAATGATGATGCATTCCTCAAATACATGAAAGATACGTACAATCTCGAATGCGTATCAGACGTTAATAAGTCAACAACGCTGCGAGGAACAACCATCGATTTGACTTTTTCAAGACACATTACCTCTGCAACACTCCCCTTGATTTCGTACTTTTCCTATCATCGTCCTATCATAAATAAAACACATGTATATGAGTTGTAAATAAATTGTTAATAGCACATTGTTACTTGTAATTCTCTATTATGTAAGCAAAAAAATATTTGAATCAACAAGTGTAAATAAATGTTAATTTATTCGAAAAAATGAAATTTTCAATTTGTATATACAAATTGTATTATATAAAATAATAATAATTCAGTGATCATAATTCAATTTAATTCATAAAAGTATGCAATAATTTTTTTTATAGCTCGTATACTCGTGTTTTCTACTAAGGTTGTGAATAGAACTGTGCTCTGGAATAGTGGAATATGGAATAGTGGAAGGGTCTTCAATTAGAGCTTTTGATTTAAAAGGAAATACCTTTATACTAGCTTATATTTAGCTATATCTTTTTTTATTTCAATGAGTGGCTATTATAATTTTTCGTCTACCCCGCCTTCTTCGTATATTACTTTTTATTAAGGTTCTGTGTAAAATAAAACCTTATTAAAAACGGTTTACTGTCTGTCACACGCATTTTACACGGCAATGGTTATAGTGAACGCTCATTCATACAGTGAGTTATATATCATTACGTAGAATTTAAGGGAGGGGGGGGGGGGGGATACATGCAAATGAGAGGTCTCGGTTAGTACTTTCCGAAGTTTTGACATTTGTTGGGAAGATGGAAGCGCGGGGTTCGAAAGTTATCATTTCTTCGATGGACTCATTCCCAGAAACTACCTAACCGAGAGATCAGAAAAAATAAAGAGGCTGCCACTATATGATGCATAGGCTCCGAAATAACCTCCATACCGATATTTGTTCAAATAAATTTAATAATAGTATATTATTATAATTCCTAGTAATTGACAGTAACACCCCCATTAAGTTTATCCTAGAAGCATCCTACTAAGTTTGGAGGAAATCACAATACTATTAACAAAATTATAATAGGCCAAAGTTGTCGCTTCTGTGGAGATTCAGGACTTTGAATGTCAGCATCATGCGAAAGTGAATATTCGCACATAATATATGCATATAATACGTGCTAGGTTCTAATGGGACAAATGTCGTCACAAATGTTTTTACAAAAGAAATAAACAAAACCCTTTCATGCCTGGAACTCCCGGTTTGCCGACTTGTTATTTTTAAGTAACCTACCAATTACAGAAACTGTGGCGCACTTCAAGCGCAGCAAGGATCAAAATTACTTACCTAATTCTAACTTAACCTGCATACATAACACATAAATATTTAATCCTAATTTATTGTACTTTTTACAATAAACATAGTGTTTGCGCTTTAGTCTTTATATACCCCTACCAGACAACGAGTATCGAAAAGAGAAAAGAGTGCTCAGTGTTTGACAGGGTCTAAGGAATGGGAGGATGTTTTTCCCTGTCGATATATTCGTCTAATATTGGGGTTTGGATGATTTTCGTTTTTTTCGAAAACCCTTTCAGTAAGGTTTCAGAACGTGTTCTCGAAAAAGTATAACTTTAGTTCGTTGGTATACCTCGGCACATCGCCCGCATTTGTATGTTTTCCAAATGTAAGACACGCCGGTGCAATGTCTTAAAGTTCGACATTCGAATACCATGCACCTTTCCACGGCTTTCGTTGAGCATATAGGGGCTCCGTAACATGGAATTCGTCGTATGATGGATTTGCAGAGAATCGGTTTAGTTTTGGTGTCAAGACCAACTTTTTTTCGAAGAAGATAGTAAATGTTATTCAGTTCACCGTGCGCCTTATTGATAGCAAGCTCAAGAAGGGGATTGTAGTTTGGGAATTCATTTAGTTTAACTTCTAAATATTTGATCGATTTGATCTGCTCACTATAGGGTTCAAGCTGTTGTCTTCCTTGTGTTTGGACCTAGAGGCAAAGAATCTAGATTTGATAGCCCAGCTATGGTAGTATTTGCAGGGATCTACCAACTATTTCTCGGTGATTTCAAGTGCCATCTTGGGATTGAGGTTCCAAGGGAACATTAACGTGTCGTCGGCAAATTGGATCAGGCCATTGCCGATGTCAGCTGTGAAAATGTTATATAGAGTTGAACTGGAAACGGATTCTTGCGGTATACTCGAACCGAAATTTCATTTTCCACGCTGACAAAGAAGTGCCAACGTTCAACGAAATTTATCCAAGTCTAACCATCCAGATGGGAAACTCGTTTTCTCTTAATTTATAGATAAGTCAGTTTACCCATACAGAATCGAAAGCCTTCTCTAAGTGTAATGCACATGGTACTTCTAGTTTATTGCTGATGTTAAGTCGGCTCCCCACGGTGTCTTGGAGATAGTTAAGAGCGTGGTGTGTTTCATCTTTAAACCGGAATCTAAGCTGGTGGTTAGGGACAATATTTTTTAAGTCACAGTGCTGGACCGACCCAAATGTCCCTGCTCCAAAGTTTGTTAGAAGGAAAATAGGTCTAAAGTTTTCCAGTTCCCGAGAACTACCTTTCTTGCTAATGGCAATTATTTTGGCTACTTTCCAGGTGGAAGGAAACAAAGCCACAGGAAGAAGGCTGATTGAAACTGATGACGATGTTAGGAATTAGGCCCAACTGACTTTTTACCATTTAGTATTTTGGTGAGTTGTTATAAATTCAAAAAAATCGGTAGTCGTTTTGTTTAGTTGAAAAATTCGGTGGGAAGAAGGTGGTGAGCCTTTGGGAGTTACGGAAATGAAATCATTGACTGTTTATTTAACAATCGAAGTTGAAGCCAGGTCGTTTCGAGGAAGAGGTGAAGAATCCTGTAATGACTTTGACTTTTCCTGCATTACTGCAAATGGACTCCCTATTTTTTGTGTAAACGATGTTCGGGAAATTCACAAGCAACCTATTTAGGTGTTGAAACATTTTGGCCAAGATTTAACATCTACTAGTTGCGGGTGAATTTTCCTACCATTATTCGGATTATTAAACTTAGACACTTAAACTTAGGAGCCAACCTGCATCTACTTTACTTCCGTTTTTTATTTCCGTTTTTTATGGAAATTACGTATAAGATTTCTGCACAAAAGTATGTGTTGTATTGAAAATCTTTAACTTTGATAAGCATAGCATTATTGCGGGTTGCAATATTAACGGTATCAGTGGCCAAAATAATAGTTTCATCAATGTCTTTTTCCGATAAACTAGTGGTGGTAATTTTTTTTTTTTAAATTTAGCTTCGGTGCTAATCCCGATTTAAATTTGTCCCAGTTAGTATGGGCGAAAATTTTTATTGTCGTTGTCGTTGATCGTTTTTGCAACTGTTAAGGTGAGGGCTCTTTAAGTTTAACTGCCAAGCGGTCGGACATGCCTGGTAGGGTCTTGCATTACTTCATCTGAAAATTTCGGGAGACAGCTGGAAGTGGTTAATAATGGATTGAAGTGGGCATGTAAGGGTCTTGGATCGATTTGAGCAAGGTTTACCCATTGTGATTAACGGTCTTATCGCCCCCGGAATTGTGACTTTAGTTGTCACCACCGAAGATGTGGTATTTAGATTTTAACTGAAAATTTCCCACAACCACCCAAAGTCATGGCCCAGTTACTCAGTTAGGGATCTACTTTTGATATAGACGGAAACTAGCAAAATCCGTCTATTATTAGTGGTTTTAACTATTGCCACCGCAGCGGAACAGATGAACGGGTTCTCAATAACAACTTTCCGAAAATCATAAGTTTTCTTAACTAAAAGAGCAAAGCCGGTATTGGAGTCATTTTGAATTTGTGTTTATGAAACAAAACTTTATTAAAATCATTCAACGTCTGCCTGTTTGTTTATCTAACTGTCTCTCAGCGAGATTTACTCTGAAACGGCTGGAGCAATCATCACGAAATTGGGTGAGAATATGTCGCCTGTGAACCGCGGTGTACGTATACCAAGGGGCATCATTTTGTGTTGGGCTTAAGGAAGGCTCCCCATATATACGAAAGGGAGGAATATGGTCATGTAAGGTATCAAACCAAAGGGCTGAAACATAGGGGTGTGGAGACTCAAGATGTGTGATCCAATAAGTAAAACAACAAGCCTCGTTCTCAGAACCTATCCAACCGACAAATCTGAAAAAATCACAGTATAACATCGATACGAAATCTAGGCTTCAAAATACATCTCGATATCTTTTCAAACAAAGTTAATAATGGCATATAACTTTATTTTAGAAGTTTACCCGAAGCTCCCCTTAAGTTCATTCCAAATTTGGTATTTCATACCAAATTTGGCATCAGTATAACTGACAGTGACAGACAAACAGGGAACTAACTAACTAAAACTAGTCCTGGCGCTTTGGAGCAATAATTCATATCTTTTTTGCGGGTAGTGTTCCATCCATGTGGATATATATCTACATTGGTACCAGCGGTATTCGACTTTTGTACTTATGCTTTGGTGCATGCAGTAAAGTGGAAAGATTCAGATGCGCGCTACCAATTTAGATAGGCTTGTGCGTATATGTATATGTAGATAACAGTCTGCGTTAGTTGACAATGTTTAGGATGGACATAATATTTATGTCTTCAGTATTTACATATATTTGAAAGTTTGGAAACGCATAATATTAATAGAAAAGAAAAACGTACATAAGAAGTTCTTCACATAAGATTATCATAGAACCTTTATACCTGAAGCGTTCAGCTTCCGGTATTCCGAGTGCCAGCTCTCTCCTCATGGTTGACTATGGTCAACCCGTTTAGTCACTTTGACACCCTAATTCTAGCATTTTATTTCGATACTTGTTTTTTCAAAACAAGTCTAAAATCTTATTTCCCACCGTATAAGCATATTGTATCGAGATGTTAAGCTTTTTGATGAATTTCTCAAAAACTAAAATATTAGCGATTTGGAAGTCCTAGCAGCTGAAGGGGATGGTAAAGATCCCAACGCTATCAAGCACGGAGGAAACCATTTGAGCAACTCATTGCTTACAGAACCATAGGTCGCCAGGAGCCGTCAGAATTACAGGCGAACTGATTAAATATGAAGGCGACTGACTACACTACACATCCATTATGATGAGTTATGCTCTTGCGAGGGGATAGCCCTTTTTCACTTGGCCCCTAAAAAAGTTATATCTGCGATGCTTAGGTGAGTGCCGACATCAACACCCTCTTTTTCTTCAGCCTTTGTCCCGTTCACAAGTGGGGTCGGCTCGTCGTGATCGGTTGCGCCATTATATTTTATCAAAGGCCTGACCTGGATGTAGTCGTGAGGCCTTCAAATTGGCATCCATCGCATCAAGCCAACGTTGCTTCAGTTGTCTTTTTGGTCGCTTACCATCGACTGCGATATTAAGATCAATCTTGGCAAGTGAATTCTCTTTAGCGCGAATTACTGACCATCCCATGGAAAACGCCTCTCTCTCAATTTTTCCACGATGTGATCATGAAAGCTTTTAAAAACTAATTACAATTAGTTGCCGGCGACGAATTTGCAGCCTCACCATCGACAACAAGTTACTAATTTACAAATAAATTCCAAACTCGACATGCGTGTGCGGCTTTCAAACTTGGGATTGTGCTAAGGAAATTAATTTGAAAGCTGTTCACACTTTCCAAAATAAAGTGGTAAGGAGCAAAGTAGACCCTCCCGGCAAATACAATACAAAGATTTGTACTTAAAGCTAATATTAGTATCAATAATAGTTTTTCTCCCATTTAATGCGTTAAATTCTTAAAGCTTCCGTATTTAAGTCCACAATTTGAACTGTCATTTGCAAGCTATTACAGTGAGGCAGTTTTTATCAAAGTTGTAGGTTTGTAATTTTAAAGTACCGTTTCAACAATAATAATAATCATTGGTGCATTGGATCACGGCCTTTAAAGTGTGTTAGAGCACTTCATCCAAAACCGTAATGGTACACTTTAGGAGGCAATGTGGTCAGCATTGCGCTCGCCCGAGATTATTAGCCTGATTTGACTCAGGCACTCATTCACAGCTGAGTTGACTGGTATCCGACATCCAGTCACGATAACAAATCCCTCTACCACCAGTGAGATTTGAACCGCGACCTTCCGCTACTAAACCCCAGTGCTCTAACCACTGGAGCTATCTGGAGTCATTGGACCAAGGGAAGCACAGTTTGAACAAATGGATAAGCATATTTCCTACTTCAAACTCGGAAGATACTCGGGATATACATTGGATGAGCTGGCCAGGAAAAGAGCAGTGCCGACGCTATACGGGCCAGAGTCGCTCTGTGGAATCGGAAATGAATTCATGGCCACGACATCGAAAGAGGAAGAGGAACGACTGAGGGAACTTTAGCGGGCGAACTTGTGGGGAACGGAGCACTTCAGGGTGCTCATGGGGTACGAATTCAAGCGCACGAAATATTGTTTAGACCTCACTAAGAAGAGCCTACGGATTATGATGGGCATATCCACTGGGCATTGCAGGCTAAACTATCAGCTGGAGAAGGTAGAAATATCGACGGACACTGTCTGTAGATTCTATGTGGAGAGTGATAAAAACTCCACACATGTTCTGGGACAGTGTCTGGCACTTGTGCAAAGTAGGTTGAGGCATCTGAGAGAATACCAAATTCCAGATGCTGGGTTAAAGCATTTGGAAGTAGGGAACATAATAATATTTCTGTCGGTTATAGGTTTTAATATTACTATTACTATTTAAAGTTTAATATTATTATTACTATAATTTATAGGTATATTATAACCCGTAAAGAGTCAAAATAGGACGCAGTGCGACATCCCTTGACGATATTACTATGACTAGTGCCTCTTCATTCCTCCTTCCTTAGAAGCCGTTTATGGCTTCTCGTTGAAGCGGCAACGCTGGCGTGAGGGAAAGGTGGGGGCGCAACACCGCAACAACTTCAACCTGGACCGAAATCTTATTCGTATTCATGTCTGCTAACACTAGGATTTCCTGAATACCAAAGCACACCGCCGCTAAAGAAAGAGAAGTAATCTTCAGGGTTAGGGCGCTTAGGCTGACTGTCCAGAGCATGGTAAATTTCCTGGATTCTCTCACAAGTTGAAGAGGAGTGTGCGCATCTTCCAGAAACAAACCTTTATCCAGTTTCGATAACCAAAAGACGTATTCAGGAATTGTTATTCAAAAATTTGACAAAATAAAAAGAAAAATATTTTTTTATAATATTATATAAAATTTATTAATCATACAAGGATGTATATGAACGTTAATACAAAATGAATAAGAAAGAAGAAGTACCAAAAGTGAGTGAATACACATACATATGTATGAGTTTGTATGGTTATTGTAATTTCTGAAAAAATCTGTTATTTTTAAGGTTTTGTTTTAAACAAAGCTTTCTCTTTTATTAATGACCCGAAGTTTAAAAATGTCCTTTTCGAATTTTAAATAGCCACTTACGCGTATATTTAGAAACTTGTTTCTTAAAATATTCCCGATTTGCGTCTTACTGACGTTAAATTTCGAAGTGAGAGCCCAAACACTCAGCTTTTCCCGTGCACTCACTTTAAGGGGGGAAAGAATTCAATCAAACATGAACATTGTATTAGTCATATTCAACAACTTTTGAGATTTCTTTTTGAAAAGTTTAAGTGCGAAAAATGCGTTTGAAAAAAGAATTGTTTGAAAAATCCCCTTTCGGATATGAAGACATTTATCACTCTTAATTACGAACAAAATACAGTTACAACAAATCCACACGCACTCGTACAAGGGACTGACGCCAAGTATGTATAGATAGTGTATCTACGTAACGCTAAGGATATAAAGCGACTACCTTCTAGGCGGTAAAATCCTTATTAGAATCGAGTTGATGTCTTTTTTTTTATGTGCTGGAAGGTGGAAAGGCTTCTATCGCTGGCTCTCATTCGGTTATGTGAGATTTTTGCTCACTAAAATCACCTCTGCCATTTCAATATTCGCGGGGCAGGGTCAATTACAAACTGCGCCTCGTGCCGTTATTTGCTACTTTCCGCGAAGCTCCCCTTTCCTCCGCCCTTCAAGATGTTTCGGAGGCTAGCATGTGGTCCACGATATTTTCGGGTGTCAACCGGGCTCGGCGTCAATTTCCGCCTCTGCTTTGTGTGCGGCGAATCGCGGGCAGTATCACGCATGTCAAGCAATACAGGAAGTCGTTTCGCTCCAAGCGATAAAGGTATGCACGGTACCTTATCTACCTGCTTAGGAACTGAGTTAGGTTGTAACTAACCTCACTGTACCTTCGACTGATCCATTTTGAGACCCCTGGAATAATCCTGTGTATCCAGCGTCCTTAAGGTGAATCATCCAATCTTTTTTGCCATTCCAAAATAAATTCACTCCGTGCTAACTGCCGACGATAGGTATCATCATCATTATCAACGGCGCAACAACCGGTATCTGGTCTAGGCCTGCCTTAATAAGAACTCCAGACATCCCGGTTTTGCGCCGAGGTCCACCAATTAGATATCCCTAAAAACTGTCTGGCGTCCTGACCCACGCCATCGCTCCATCTTAGGCACGGTCTGCCTCGTCTTCTTTTTTTACCATAGATATTGCCCTTATAGACTTTCCGGGTGGGATCATCCTGATCCATACGGATTAAGTGACCCGCCCACCGTAACCTATTGAGCCGGATTTTATCCACAACCGGGCGGTCATGGTATCGCTCATAGATTCTCCGCGTGCCCGCGTCCTTTGAGGATGGACCATCACTCGGTATGCGGCATTCTTCCGTTCCGTTGCTAGCTTACATTCACCGTCAAACCAGCCGTTCCGACTCTTTTTGCGGCTGGGGCCAAGTATATTTGTGGCCGTATTTATCATAACATTTTTCAGGTGATTGTGAAGATCATTTGTTGATGCTTCATCTTCCGAATCTCTGTTGACTGCGGTTATTGCGGCATCCATTTTTCTCGTATAGGTGTTGCGGAGGGATGTGTTGTGGATGACTTCAGTGTTATCGCGGTTATCGAGGTTATCGCAACTCGAAGCACCATGCCAACGAGTGGTCCGAGTCTATATTGGCCCAACTATATATTCGGACATTCATCAATGCTGAGAGGTGGTGGCGTTCCATCAACACGTGGTCAATTTGGCTGAAAGTGATCCCAGTCCGGAGACGCCCACGTACGTTTGTGGACCAATTTCCGGGCAAACCAGGTACTTCTAACAACCGTTTCGCACTGCTAATTAATAATCCGTAGGCTGTTATCATTTGTATTTTGATGTAAGCTGTGGGAGACAACATATCGCCTGAATACGGGCTCCGTTTCTACTTGGCTGTTAAAATCTCCAAATATGATTTTGATATCATATCTAGGACAGGCTTCGAGGGTTCGTTCTGCTGTCTCGTAGAAGGAATCCTTCTCCGACTATGTAGTCTCCTCTGTAGGGGCGTGAACGTTAATGAGGCTTATACTTCTAAACTTGCCTCGCAAGCGCATAGTGCATAGCCTTTCGCTTATATTTTCGAAGCCATTAGCAGCAGATTTCGTTTTTTGGCTGATTAAGGAACCTATTCCAAGCACATGGTTTACTGGATGGCCACTATAATATATGATGTAGCGACTCTTCTCCAGGAAACCAACGCATCTCCTCTAACGCTGTTACATCAGCTCTAAATTCCGACAGGGTATCGGCTAGCTGCTTGACAGCCCCATCTCTAAACAGGGTGTGCACGTTCCATGAGAAAATGCCCAAATCGTTATTGCTTTGTCGTTGCGGGGTTCGTCGTTGTCTTATTCGCCTAGTCCGAGGCTCCTGTTGTGGCTACGTAGCTTCTATTTTTAGTGTATGGTTGTCAGCCCTACCCAACTCCCAACCTGGAGGACCAGTTGGTACCATTTGTTCCGTTTTTAGGCGCGGGAGACTCGTCCTTCTCCGTTTGCAGCTTTTCGTTAAGAAAGAGCTCCCAGCGGTCATCACGTGGAGGTGGAGATAGGGTTTGGTAGTAGAGCTGTTGATGTTGGTTTAGTAGGCATACAGACATATCAAAGACATAAATATTGTCATCATTATCACCGGCGTAACAACCGGTATCCGGTCTTGGCCTGCTTTAGTAAGGAACTCCAGATACCCCGTTTTTGGTACGAGGTCCACTAATTTGATATCCCTAAAAGCTGTCTGGCCTCCTGGCTTGCTCCATCGCTCCATCCCAGGCAGGGTTTGGCTCGTTTTCTCTTTCTACCACAAATTCTGCCCTCAACGATTTTCCGGGGAGGATTGTCCACATCCAAATGGAATAAGTGACCCGCCCACCGGAACCTGTTGAGCCAGATTTTATGCGCAACCAGACGGTCGTATTATCGGTCATAGATTTCGTCATTATGTAGGCCATGGAATCGTCCATCCTCATGTAGGGGCCAAAAAATCTTCGCAAGATTTTTCTTTCGAACGCTGCTAAGAGTTCGCAATTTTTCTTGCTAAGAACCCAAGTCTCCAAGGAATACATAAGAAATGGCAAGATCATACAGTACAGTAAGAGCTTTGATCCTGTGGTGAGAGAGAAACAGTTTTCGTAAGCTGAAATAATCTTTGTTGGCAGCCAAGTATTGTGCTTATCTTAAATAAACATCCATCCAAATTGATCTAAGGCATCTTCAACCATTACCACTTTACTCCGTACACTCTGTGCGTATATTATCGCCTATGTGTCCGGATGGCTGAAGTGGTTAGAGCACTGGGCTGTCATAGCGGAAGGTCGCAGTTAAAATCTCACTGGTGGCTGAGGGGTTTGTTATCGTGACTGGATACAAGTCGATTCAGCTGTGAATGAGGATTTGAGTCAAATCAGGGTAATAATCTCGGGCGAGTACAATGCTGACCAGCACGCAACATGGCGCCACTTGTTATATGTGAAGCGATTCGCAGATCACACCTTCTCACCAAATTTCGTGACAATCGGTTCAGCAATTTTCTAGTAAATCGGCTCTGAGAGATAGACAGAGAGATATTGAAGCGATTTAATAATGTTTTGTTTTACACAAAATCTTAATAAGCATATGCTTCACTAAGCCATAATAAACATCGGCAATAAGTGATTGCTTATCCTCTACCGTCAACCAAATGCTCAGGCTTATGATATTCATAATTATTTATTCTGTTTCTATTTACACAATGTAGAGCAATGCAAAAGAATAGGCATATTCCTTTAGCGAGAAATACTAGTAATGACCTTAGGTTGTCCGACTTTTTTAAGGTTTTGTTTGCAAAACTGTCTGTCTGTCACAAGCGCTTTTCTCAGAAACGGCTATCCGATTGACACAAAATCTGGTGAGAAGGTGAGAACTGTGAACGCCCAGGCATGTAGTAAGAAAGATGAAATTAAGGGGGAGGGGGCGGGATCCTCATATATACAGAATGGGTATATACAATATTTTTTCACCAAATATAGTCATGTTGGATATCAAATGAAAGGTCTTGATTTGTACTTTTCGACGTCGGACTTAGTTTTGACGAAAGTGACTGATTTCTTTACGGGCCCATTTTCAGAAACTATCTGATTGAAAAATCTGAAAAAAATCATGAAGGTGCCTCTATACGGCGTCCAGGCCTGAACATAGTTTCCATATCGACATCTTCCCAAATTAAGTTAATAACAGTATATTGTATATTTTGGGGGAAATTGAGTAAAAGCCCCTCCTTAAGTTTTGTCCTAGAGTTATAAAAATTTGTAGTAATATAGATTCCAGTATGAAGCATATTTCATCGTAATATCACTTTTTTGAAAATGGGATGTGCTATCTTATTTTCGCGCATCTCTACTTCCAAACGATTATATAGAAGGCAGGAATTACTATAAATAATAAGACATTAAAATATCACTCTGTCAATTTCCTCTCAGCTGTTTATAACTTGCCGCATGGTTGCATGGCTACGCACTTAAAGCCTGTAAGTTACAGGAAGGTTGTTGATTTTCATAGAAACTGGGTGTGCAAAGCGCATCTGCGGAATTGTTTCGGCCTTAAATTGGAAGGTTAGTTTTCGGCTTGCTTTTATTTTGGAGATTCACCTCCTATGAATAGACTTTTGCTCTCCAGATAAACTATTTATTAGCTCTGCGAATAATTTTTTTTCAGGGCGAATTTTACATTTTCCGAGCGAACAAAAATGTACGAATCAATTGAAATTAAGTTAAAAATGCATGTCTTGAGGTAAAACGTTTATTAAAATTAAAAGAAATAATATTTTAAGCTACGGATGGAAGAAATTACTTTATTCTATTGCAGATACCAGCGTCTCCGTGGTTCCTTGATGAAAAGAGACCCAGACTTTCTTGAGATTTAATAATGCAACTTTCACCCCTATTGTTTTCAGGACGCACAAAAATAGTAAATATTAGAAACTATTATTTTTGCAAGTAGGGACCAATGTAATTCCAAACACCGAGAGTTCTAAAAACGGATCGTATCAAACATACGCCAACTATGATTCGAAGAACTTTGTCAATGTAGTAGATTGTCCAGAACTTTCTGCGAGCATATTCAATGTTATCGTCTGACTCCTTCAGCAAAAATTTTCGGGCTCCCACCAACGCCTTATAGAAATAATCCTTGATGTCAAGATCTTTAAGGTATAAGAAGGAAAACTCTCGTCTGGATAAATTTAAAAGAATATTACAATTTCTGAGTTATTTCTAATGCGACTTGATACTCACACATCCGCAGACGGAACTTTTGCATCGAGTTCAACAAATTTATTATTTATAAATTCCCAATGTGTTGACGCAAAGTAATGAAGGGCCAGATTCGCTTCATAGATGCGGCGATGTATCTTCAGGAGACTGAAAATATACTTAAATAATTATTTTCTGAAATCATCACTTTCCCTTAATAGATATTATATGCATGGAAGAGTATATTTAATTATAGAATGATTGATGAACCAAAATAATAAGAGGTTAAACGATAGGAAAGCAACTTTTACTAAGGTTCGATAAAGTTACTGACAAATTCCATCCCACCTTCCGCAAGAAATAAAGGTGTTATCGACGTCGTCCACAACCCTCTTAATAATAACAATCACCGGCGTGTCAATTCAATTGGATCAAGGCCCTGAAGTGTGTTAGAACACTTTATTCAAGGCCGTAACAGTACACTATAGGATTACAGTACCCTGTATTAGGCAATGTGGTCAGCATTACACTCGTCTGAGATTATTACGCTGATTTGACTCAAGTACTCATGCACAGCTGAGTGGACTGGTATCCGACGCCATGTCATGATACAAACCCCACTGATTTGAACTACGACTTTCGGTACATCACAACCCCATTACAAAACACGCATTCAGGACATCGTGCCTTCTCAATATTGTGCAGGCAAGACTGAAAACCTTCGTGCCTACTTCGAAGCTGGGTACAAAAACAGTCAATCTCACCATGCTTTCGATCCAACCACGCACTTTTGTAAGCTGCCAATGAGCCGTGCAGTCCATCTGCCTTATTTCTTCTTTTACCAAGAGAGTTTCATTCATTTAGTGAACGTTGCCGTTTTCCACGAGCACCCTTCCGCTTATATATGACCCTACGCTTTCTAGCAAGAAAGGCAACGGAAATCACTCCCGGAAACACCATCGCAGCTGGTTCAGAGTCAGTGCGATAGGCAGACGCTTTTATCCAATATGAGAATATTCATTAAACTTCGAATGCAGGTTTTTTAGAGATATATGGAGTACAAGGAGCTAGAGTTAAACACTCTACATCGATCGTTGCTATCGCTTGGCACATTATCGTGATAAATGTCTTCACGGTAATGTACCCTGCTGGGATAGTAACTATCGATGTGAAGTATTTAACTATTTGTACTCTCATGTCAACCTTTCATATATCTCTAAAAATATTCATTCGAAGTGGGACTGTTTAATAAACTCTAACTCCCCACTATTGAGCGCTAGGCACTCAAAAATGAGCCACGATTTAGCGATTACGTCCGCCCGTCCGTCAAGTCACAAACAATGGCTTAATGCAAACAGTACACGATGGTTACATTCTAGTGTGATTCTACACGAAAAGGTTTGCAAAATCACCCCAACATTGAACACACTGAAACTGCAGTAAATTTACAAAACTTATTAAGTAATATCGCAACGAATTTGGTTTATTCCCGAATTATACAAAGTTTTGTGTAATATTACTCAAAAAGTATTCAGTACACAACAAAACACTAATTTTAGTTTCCCAATGTGCTTTTTCACAGCCATTTACATCTGTTTTTAAGGTTTTGTGTAAAAGAAAACCTTATTAAAATCGATTTAGTGTCGGTCTGTCTGTCTGTCTGTCTGTCACACGCATTTTTCTCCAAAACGGCTAAACGGATCCGAACGAAATTTGGTGGACAGATGGGAGTTATGAAATTCCATGCGTACAGCGAGTGGCATAAATTTAGGTGGAGTTTAAAGGGGGGCTCCCCATACATGCAAAGGGGGGATTCAACAATCAGATGAAAGGTCCCGATTTGTACTTTCCGAAACTAACATTAGTTTTGGCATAAATTGCAAAGTGCGTGAGTAAGGAGCCAAAATGTACGCACTTGAAGTGAGACAGGACTCATTTTCGGAAACTACCCAAACTAAAAATCCGAAAGAAATCAGAATGGTGCATCTAGATGAAATCTAGGCCTCAAAATATGTCCCATTCCGATATCTGCTCAAATAAACTTACTAATAGTATATTAATACTTTTTAGAAAGTTAGTGAAAAACACCCCTTAAATTCATCCTAGGACTTCCGAATTGACCAGCATAGGGGACAATATTTCGTATATGCTTGCTAAATTTCGTGGAAATCTGGCAATTAACGCCAAAGTTAGAGCAGTTCAAACTTAGCAATTATGCGCGAACTTACCGCTTCCAAAGCCATGCAAATCAGATGCTGACGTGATAATTACCCGGAATAATTGACATTCGCGTGAAATATTAAAGTCGCATTTATGAAAAATTATCTGCAGCCCGTTTTTAAGCTTTCGTGTAAAACACTTACGTGACATATAATCCTCGAGTATTTGCTCAAATAAATTTACTAACAGTATATTATCAACTTTTAGAAATTGACTAAAAAACTCCCCTTAAGTTTATCCTAGGTATACTAAATTTTGCACCAGCATAGAGGACAGTCTCGTGCATACACATGCCAAGTTCCATGAAAATCCAACTATTAGTCTCAAAGCTATAGAAGTTCAAACTTATCAATTTCGTGCTAATTAACAGCATCCTAAGCCATACAAATAAGATGCGAACGTCATAATTAACGAGAATAATTGAAATTCGAGTGAAATATTAAAATTCCATCCAAGAAGAATCTAATTCTCCCTAGCCCTTTTTAAGGTTTTGTGTGAAACAAAACCTTATTAGAATCGATTCGATGTCTGTCTGTCCGTCTGTCTGTCTGTCTGTCTGTCACAGCCGATTTATTCGGAAACGGCTAGACCGATTGTCACGAAAATTGGTAGTAGTATGTGATCTACCGTTCCCTTTACATGCAGCGACTGACGCCATTTTGTGTTAAGTTTAAGGGGGGCTCCCCATACATGTGAAAGGAGGGTGAAAATTTTTTTTTCCCAGAATGTAGCCATATGGCATATCAAATGAGAGGTCTCAATTAAGTACTTTTCGAAACTGGTTCAATATTTGATATTGGGTGAAATATAGGGGAGTGAGGGCTCAAAATATGACCCCCAAAAAGTGTAACAGGTCTCGTTCTCAGAACCTATCCAGTCGAAAAATCTGAAAAAAATCGCAGTAGTGCATCTCTACGAAATCTAGGCCTCAAAATATATCCGGTTCCGATACCTGCACAAACAAAGTTAATAATAGTATATATCCACTTTTTTGAAATTTACCCGGCACCCCCCTTATGTTCATCCCAGAAGTACAAAATTTGGGATGCGTATAACAAAGAACACAATGCATAATTTGGTGAAGTTTGAAGAAAATTGAACTATTATTAACAAAGTTATAAGGGGTAAAACTTTACAATTTTTTGTGAATTTCGTGTACTCTACAACCTGCATGACGTTATCATCACATATCAATTCGTCAATATCACAACGAAGTAAGTTCCTATGAATTGGGTGGAAAAGAATTATTTTATTTTAGTTTTTTAATCATTTGTATATGAATATCAATTATTCCAACGGGGCATGTGTGTATGTAAGTATATAGTATATGCGTGCTAATGGACTTTGCGGGTAGTGCCTAATTCAGATAGATATAAGAAGTAAATCGGAAATATGGGTACGATCAATCTATATACGTGCCTATATGTGTACAGTATTCGAAAATAGGCAGTTTGTTTGTTTAGGGTGAACGTAGCATCTACGGCTATAATATGTACGTATGTCTCGTAGTTTTGTAGCTGTATACGGATAGAAAAGTGTCCATCGAAATTTCTTAGATAAGATGTACACAAAACCTTTATACCCGAAGCGCCAGCTTCCGGTATTCCGACTTGTTTATATTTGAAGTTGGTTAAATTGTTGGCATTTGCTAATGATATTAAACTCAGAGTGTGAAGGGTATGAGGTTGACCATTATCAACACAGGGCTTTCCATCAAGTGATTTATTTAAATCGCTTTCTAGGAAATAGAGGGCAATGGAATTTTTAGCTATATTCCACGGAGCTGTCGTGCACTCGTCGCTCCTCACATCGTTTTCTTCTTCTTCAGCCTTCAGTTCACAAGCGGGGTCGGCTCGTGGTGATCGGTTTCGTCATTTTATTTTATCAAATGCCTGATCAGGATGTAATCTCGAGACCTTTAAATCCCCATCCAGCGTATCAAGCCACCATTGTTTTAGCCGGCTTTTTGGTTGCTTACCATTGCTTTCGATACGCGGGTTGATAATTTGAAAGCTTCACGACTTGGCCCAGATCAAACCTACGACATAGAAATATAGCGCATTCGATTGACGCGAGCCGACGCGAGAAGAAGAAGGAAACTATATTTTCGACTTTTACTGGAGAGGCTTCCTTAAGTTCATCCTAGGACCACATAATTTTGTAGAAACATAGATCACAATATGAAGCTTCATATCATCACATTGTGCCGAAAATATGTGTAGCTTCATTTTAATAATGGCAACTAGCAAGGAAACCAAAATTGTGGAACAGTAGGGTGAATATTTAGTTAGAATACTTGTTAACAGATCAGTTACAAATATGCCTCAAATTGACTCAATTGTTGTGCAACTGGTTGTGCAATAAAGCTGTGTAATTTAGTCTGAATAAAATGTTTCCATAGGAGTTATTGAACGCTACGCAATCTAGTGATGCGGATCCACGGCAATAGTGCGTGTAAGTCGTAGGAAGGTTGAGAATGTGTGAGGATTGCGATTACGGAAGGCTTGATGTTTCAAGTAGAGGGTTTTACTTGCATGCCCTGGGTTTCTATATTAAAGAGTTTGAATGCCCAAGTGGGGATATATGTATGTACATAGCAATTACGTACAAAATTATCCTTGACAGCTATAGAAGGTCAAAGTTTTCGTGTGATTCACGTTATAGGGAATAAATTAATATATTATGACATGACATACTTGCTGCGACATACCTGCTATTTATCAATGCAATTTTGCGAAATATTCTCACATAGGAAATACACAAAACTTTCTGTACCTGAAGCGCGGAAGTATCGGTTTCCGGCTTGTTAATTTTTGATATAACTTGAATGGTGATGCCGATTGCTAATTGAAAGGAGTTCAATTATCAAAAGCAACAACTGATATACGTAATAAGTATATTATTACGTATATCATTTGTACTTCTTGAGAAAATTGCTGAAATTGGAGTGCGTCTGCGCATGGTTCTTAGCTACTGAAGACCACAACTATTTTCTAGGTTTGCCATTGTATCGCCATTTCCGTATTGCTTAAGCGGGGAACACATTACGATGCGTGCGGAATCCGGACGAGAAAAGTTGCGGACCGCGCGCAGTTTCAATATACAATGAAGATTTCAGGACGGCAAAGTTCCTTCCACATCGGCAAGGTTCGTTCTGATGACAGAATATGCATGCATCTTCCTACATTTTATGTTATGAAATTCATACAATTAAATGCCACTAAGAGTGTACTTACCTCCGACTAAATTCAACTTTTATGAATGGAAGCGATGGGACTAATGCAAGTGACATTAATAATTAGCACATGCAACGCAAATAGTACCTTCCGTACTTCTCAAAACGAATCCATTCAAATTAATTACATTGAACAATAACGAGAAGCGACGCCATATTGCAAGTAACGTGTAGTGTCAACAAACTATTACACACATCGCAAAAGTTGAATTTTCTGAAGATTTTTAAATACTGCATTGCACATCGGGCTTGTGTATTGCTTCATACAAGTCCGTATAATGAGCTTCATTTGACAGCTCTTGCACTCCGCATGCACGGAGTCATTCAACTGTTGTGTTTCGGCCTTTAGTTCGGTGAGTTTGTCATCAGTTGTATATTTATTTGGGTTTTCCATGTAAGTATATGTAAGTGCTTGCATGGCTGGCTTAGCGGTTAGAGCACTAGGTGGTTGTAGCAGAATGTCGCAATTCAAATCTCACTGGTGGCAGACGGATCGTGCCTGAATGTCAAGTACCAATCGTCTCAACTGTGAATGAGCATCTGAATCAAATCATGGTAATAACTACAGACGAGGGCAATGCTGACCTTCTTTTTAAGATTTTGTGTAAACAAAAAACCTTGTTAAAATCGGTTCAATGTCTGTCTGCCACACCTGATTTACTCAGAAACGGCTGAACCGATTGTTACAAAATTTAATGAAAACATGTGGTCTGTGTGTCTCTTTACATGCAGCGAGTAGCGCCATTTTGTGTTCAATTTTAAGGGGGGCTCCCCATACATGCGAAAGGAGGGTGTACTTGTTTTCACAGATATCCCGTGTTATTCTTTTCTTTTTGTGAGTTCGTTAGGTGAATGTACAACAGTACACCGTCGGATTATCACCTTCCTATCATCAGGGAGCTAGCCTGGAACCGTTTGATACTTTATCTCGGGCCGGCCCTCTCATTTGAATTCCTTTCACCAACGGTAGGGGAGAGGGGATCGGGGTTATTAGTTCAGGAGACCCCTTGCGATCTGGTCTCTCCTTGGGTAGAGTTCAGTCTTCTTCCCAACAAGAATAGCCCGAACATAATACCAACATGACTCCATCTACTAGAGCTCCTCAGCAACTCTGTGAAAATGTTGCCTGGAGAGAGCTCCCCTGTATCTGCATAAAGCTACTGACGAAAGGTGTGTTCGGCGTCGTCGACCACTCCATTGCAGAACACGCAATCAGGAGATCGTACTTCGCAATTTTGTGCAGGTAAGATTGAAAACCTCCATGCCCATTTAAAAGCTGGGTAAGGTAGTAACCAATCACCATGCAGCCACGCATCTAAATTATCGATGAGCCGCCACTCGGTAAGTGCGGGTTGACGTTCATCACGGGCAATCAATTCTGGTAAATCTTCGCCTTTGCAGCTGTAGACAGCATTACGTTCTTTTGCGAGGAGGGCAACGGGATTCACTCCCGTGATCGCCATCGCGGCCTGTTCTGAGACAGTGCGGGACGTAGATGCCACTCGCAAAATTCCCCGTCTCAGTACTTGGCCAAGGCGCTTACGATGCAAAGACGTCTGCTCGTGGATATAGGACCCTCAGCATTCGCAATTAGCCGATTAAAGGCCGGGACTCCAGCTGGAGCCGTATCCGTTATTGGTCTGATTTGCTCTAAGAAGGTCATCTTTAAGTCGAGCATCAAACCAAGGTATTTAACAGCTGATTTTGACTTTTTAGTCAACTCGCCAATCGATATCGGACGCAACGTAAGGATTCTCTTTCTGGTTAAAATGACTACTTCGGTTTTTTTTCCAGCGCAAGACTGAACTCATGAGCACCCATCAATCCGCTTACCCATCGCAGCAATATGTCAAGCCTCGTTTGCCCCTGCTCTTCTGACATGTCGCCCTGGGATGGATTCCTGTGCCACTCCCGGCGTGATCTCCATCCTGCTCTGACCCTCTGGCGTCTTTTAGAGCAGAGAGCGATATTCCAGATAATCCCTTAGATAGCTTGGAACGTGGAGTGAGTTTTCTAATTTGCTTGGTATATCAAGCGTTATGAGGAGGACTATCCATCGAGATCGGCGGCTGTGTGCTTCGGCTCAATGAACGGCATCCCCGACCTCCACATCAGTATCGACCGTGGATCTCCTTGCTCTGAACCTGAATTTCCTTGGGGATAAATCACTCCCAGGGTGGACCGCTTCAGCCAGCGTAGTTCAGGGTCTCCTTTTCCTTTGCTGATTAGCCCGAGTGTCGCTACCTTCCGGCGATAAGGAGTAATGACGCCCCGAGCAGCAATTGTGGCCTTTGGCAAAACACCAGTTCGTAAACGGGCCTGACGGATTCTCGTTTTTCATGCAGAGAATTGCTTCCTCGAGCTCTTTTATTGTGAAAAGCGGGCCGGGTGACAAGTTAATAACCCACGAGTATTAATTTACCTTGTTGGTTGGATTCTGTCCGCCGCGAGCTTTGCGTTTAATTATAGCACGGCGGAGCCTCCATTATGTTAATCAATACTCTGTCTTTTCGGTGCACGCTTCCTTGCGGGCGTGTAAACGTTGTGCCAAACAGCGGAGGTTATGACGCTCCTTCCGTTGGTCGAAAATGTTTGCCGTCCTTAGTACATAGAAGGCTATCGCTATCAGGTTCATCACTGAATTTACGATAATGCGAACTTCAGCGCTGTCACCCCCAAAAACTTCGACGAATTTTCTGATGTCCACTCTCGCGATGTTCCATACACAGGGGGAGCGCCGGGTTGGTGCATGCCGATTGCGGTGCACTGATGCACTAGTCACCGAGAAGTTTTCTAGGACTCGCCACTCGTCCCCCGATGGTGCCAGGGATTCCCGACGCAAAAGTTATATCAAGGATGATTACTTTACAGCCTGGGCGACGGAAAGTTGTCGGGAATCCGGTGTAAACTACGAGCCCAGTTCTAGTTCTACTTCTAGTCTGGCAGCGCCATGCCCCATTCAAGGGTGTTAGCATTCAAGTTACCTCCTACCAGCATTCGCTCCTCCGTGTTTCAAACTGCGTCTTCCAGAGCATCAAGCTGGTTTCAAAAGTCCGGTATCGTCTCATTCTGCGTCAGGTAAATGCTAAAAAACGTTATTCCTGAACACCGAGTCCAGACTAAGCCATTTTCCTCGTCCTTGGGTAAGACCACGAAGTCGAACGCCGTTCCGAACCCTGATAAGAGCGGCAGCGGATATATCGAGATGCCATGACGCCGAGTTCTTCTTCCGGAATTTCTCGCTGATTAGCATTAGATCAGCTTCACCAGATGCGCCAGGATCCTTGCAAAAAATGGCTCTATCGCTTTCGAGGCAAGTCTTTGCTTGGTGACCTACCTGACTGCATCAGCGACATGCTGTCTTCCTGTCAGGCTCCTTGCAAGTTGGTGACATGTGTTTATAGTCCAGACCAGTGGTTTCGGCTGTGTGCAGCCAATGTGAGGAGGAGGAGGCGACGGCCCTGCACTTTTTATGCAGCTGCCCGCCATCCTCAGATCTCAGACGAAGACACCTTGGCAAGGTTTTCTTCAATGAAGAATCTGCACACTCTCTGCCTCTTGAGAATGTTCTCAGGATTCGCTAAAGCCTGCGAACACCGTAGGCGGGAAGCCATTGAATAGGCAACTTACGGGGATAGTACAATGGGCCTAATAATGGTCCTGAGTTTTCTCGCATATTGCTCGGGGACTTCCACCACAGCGAGTTTTTGGTCCCGAACCTTCACAGAAGTGATACCTTGCTTCTTCCATTTCGATATCTTTTCTGAGGCAGTGAAGAACTCGTCTTTGAGCCTGGTTCAACTGAGGACTCCGGCTCCCTTCGCTTTCTGTATGGAAGACGCCTCTGCTCCATTGCCTTCGGGTTTCATCTTGTAACGGCTTTCACTGAGGATTTCTGTAAATGTCTTGCCTTCCGTCGGCTTAATGAGCAAAGCCAACGTTTCGTTTTCTCGTCTTTTCTGCTATTGGTTTTCGGTTTGAAGCCTCCTTGTCTCAGGCGGCGTAGCCAGTTTTTTTCCTTTGTCCTTGGTTGCCTTCTTTTTTTACACCCTCCAAACTATTTGGAAAAAGTTTCGTTCAGGCGGGTCTTCCTCTTTCCGCTTTTTACCCAGTTCATTTTGCAGTGGGCTATCTGCGATCCTTTTGGCGCTAACAGTGTTCTGTTTTCCTTACCTGTAGAAGGAGATGCAATCTAGTAGTTTTTCTAGTTGCATCAGCCCGTCTTTGCTGATGTTCTTCTGGAGGAACGTTGGGAATTTCATACGCTTCACTACTGTCGGCATTTCCTAATGAGCTTTTCTTCTTCGAGGCTAGCTAGGACGGTCGACTGCACTTCTACTCGGTTTATGTTCGAATTCACCTGTTTCGGACGTCCCGGTGTCACATCGGGTCTAACACTGGTTCAATGCACACTACCCGTACCAGGGTCCCAACGGAGCTGGCTCCTGATGCACTTTACAACCATCCACCTTGCCACAGCTATCATAATTATGTAAGTAACAATATATGTATCGGTTGGAATAATGTCTGCTCAAACTAAAAGGTGAATGCCTTTTCCATAGCCGGCGTAAGCATTATACCGTGCTTGTTATTTATTGCATGTAGACGTGTGGTGGACGCCTCGGAACCCCTCCTGCCGCTTCAATAAGTCATTGCCTTTCTAAGATTTTGTGCGAAAAAAACTGTACAATACATTCAATAGATTCAACTTATATTCAATTCATTCAATAGATCAACATGCACACGTAATTAAAACTGCAGAATTAATAATTTCTCCGTCTTCGCATAAAACAATTAATTTGCCTTATATCAGCATTTCTTGCCATTTTTTATAAATTCCTTAGTTTTCCATCCTTTTGATTTTGCATTTGTTGCATGTTCAATGTCGGTCATCTATTCTTAAACTCAATATGAACTTGACCTTTTAAATAAGTATTTAAGACTGATATGTAGAATAAGGAAATCAGTTGTTCATTACTCGGCAACTCTTTCATTTCATCCTACAATAACAGCATTTGGTCGAAGTACCTAAATTCTCTTGGATATCTAGTGTTCAGTGTTTTGATTGAAGTGCTTGAACATTGGATTTCTAATGATCATTAAAGTGCTCTCGTTAAAGTGCCCGAACACTAAAATTGTTACTAATCACGTGTTTATACATTAACAAAAACCTTATTAAAATCAATACGGAATCTGTGGTAAGAATGTTGGAACAGTCACCATACATGTAAAAGGGTAAATATACCCATAAAGGACTATCAAACGATAGTCACCATTAGTACTCTCCGAAGAGCGTGAAGTTTTCAAACCTCCTATCAGACGCGTTCCTTTTTGTGAATAAGGGAACGTTAATGTATGTATGAATATGCAAACGTACGCAGTCCAACAATGTGCATAAGCATGCGGCCATTGATATCAAACGACTATAGTACTTCAGTGGTGGGAAAATTAGTTATTGCGGTAATGGGATCCACGCCGAAAGTCTTTGGGAGTAGTTCCAAACTTGGGAAGGCACCATGAAGGACAACGTTTCCTTTCGGCTATTTAGATTCATTGCAGGACTCGGAAGGGAACACGAATAGTATGGATAAACGTCTAGCAACATTCTTGTTTTCCAGCATTGAGTTTTTTGGTTTTCTTTCGTGTTTGAATGGAACGAAAAGATTATTTAGGCACAACCCTAATGTATTTATTCGCAGATTGTAAGCACTGAACAAGGGAGCAATTGATTCCTGAAATATCGATAGTCTGCGAATAAATACAATAGGGTTATCCCTAATCAAAAAACAATCTTTTCATTGAAGTAGTAAAAACTTGTTTCTTTTTCGTTGGTGTGGGTATTTATTCTTGCAAATACCGAGTTTTTATTACTTCAATTAATTAATCGTTGGAAACACCGCATAATTTCACTCTGAATCTTTTCATTTCACTCAACTTATAGTGGTGCTAAGCGTGAATGTAGAAAGGAGTAAACCAACCAGAACAGCGTTTTTTCTCTGAATAAGGGGAGGTGTCCAGATAGCTCAGTGGTTAGAGTACAAGGCTGTCGTACGGAAGGTCATGATTTAAATCTTACTGGTGGCAGTGGGATTTGTATCGTGATTTGACGTCGGGCACCAGTCGACTCAGCTGTGAATGAGTACCTGAGTAAAATCAGGGTAATCATCTCGGGCGAGCGCAATGCTGACTTGGCCATATCAGGCGAACATGGTCCAAGTTAAAGATCTCTTATTCAGTAGGTGTCTTTTGCCAATGAGGGTGGTTCAGTCCGTTTTTCTTTATGGTTTCGAAGCATGGGCAGCCGTTCTCAGTAAAGAGACGTACCGCAAAAGCTTAGCGCAAGTACGACTTGGAGCCTTGTGAGTTCCATCCGCCTATCGTACTGGGTGGGAGCCAACAGTAATGGTAGTAGGAACTACTCCGCTCTATCATGACCTACTATGTCCAAATTACGAATGCATCATCCAAATTCTGCCCATGTATGTGGCTGTGTGTAAGGTAGATTGCAGGCTGACTTTCCTTGAAAGATTGAGCTTTCAACACTCTGTGTGGTAAAGTCAGACCAAGAGCGGATTAATGAATACAATATTTCATGAAATTATTAAATTTATTAATAATATGTAGTCCCCTGCATGGTGCTTCAAAACGAATGGAAAAGCTGTATGTCAGGCGATTTCTCGTGTACTTATATGCAAAAAAGATTAGGTAAATTCTTTTCAGTTTATCCTGCAGCTGCCACAGGCATTTTAATTTCTAACCAAGTCAGGAAACCAGGAGCTAGACGCAGGGTGTGTGCTTGCTTATGTGAGGAATTTTGAGGGCAGCAGTTCCACTTGTACATAGTTAAAAATTCAATAATAAACTATTTCCGGAGAGCCATTTACACAAATAATTTGCTCTAGAACTGCTGTAAAGGGAAAGCAGGTTAATTATTTCAAAGACCCATTCTCAAAAACTGTGTCTGGATAGCTGCGTGGTTAGAGCACAACGCTGTCGTACTGAAGGTCGCGGTTCGAATCTCACTGGTGGCAGTGAGATTTGTATCGTGATTTAACGTCGGATACCAGTTGTAGTGACCGCGGCTTCGCGACGGAAGCGGAATCTCTTAAATAATGCATTTCATAATGTGCAATTACCCTAATGTTCGCCGCAGATTCCACATTATTGAATGCATTTGGGCGAATTAATCTTGACAGAGGCGACTGATTTGCCGCATCCGCAGGCGCATGCGCATGTTGCCGCAACATGTTACTGAACAGAGTTCAAGGCAAGGTAGCGGCAGGTGAAGCCGTGCTGGGTTGAGGAGAGGTCGAAGGCCTGGAGAGTGAGCAACAGGGAATTGAATCAAGCAGTAGTGATTTACTTTTCGCCAAAATATATATATTTCAATATTTCAATTAAATAATTATTTTAAAAACTCGAATTCGTGACGAGGAAATAATTTAGTGAAGGAAGGCCAGGAGAGTGATTGGATTTTTTTTTTGGTTGGCGAGGAGATTGGGGAGAGAAAAAGTGAAAGGAGGAGAGAAGGGACTACCTAAAACTAGCCGTGGTGTGGTTTAAATTAATATTGACGGTAGAAAATTAATTAATAATTCGTGGAAATAAATTGTTACAACAGAAAACAGGGGAAGAAAGGCGAAGAGGCGGCTGCAATTGATCATATAGCCGTATTCGGTAATGTGTTTTCGCAGCCCGATCGGGAAAATCGCGCACAGAATTTGCAGAAGTCACCGAACCCAAAGAGAATTAGCCACCACGCCGAGCTCGGAGTATTTAATAGCAAATGTAAGTGTAAAGTTTTTTTCAATTTTTTTTTTGTTGGTTTTTAATTTAATTTAATTTTGTTTTATTTTTCTTTTTGATTATTTTTTTTATATATTTTAATTTTTTTGATGAATAATAGTACATTATGAGTTCTGATTAATTCTTCAGAACCTGTTCAGGGACATCCTCAAAAAGACAAACTGGCCAAGGAAGGGGGCCTCAGGGGCCGCGCCTCACTCAAGATCTGAGGCGGAACAGGCAATAATCTGTGACTGTCATCCGTCGTGGATCTTCCCATTTTTGATCGCGGCACTCGGGTCTGGAGACTTACGGCTCCAAGCGCGCGGTCGAGCCGTTTGTTTTATTTACAATTTTAGCTCGCGTTCTGGTCGTTATTCGTTAGGCCGTCGCGAATTCCCTTGTATTGTCTATTTCTGAATTCGGTGCGGACCCACGCATCGGAATAGAGGACGTTAATTTTGTAGTAATGAAGCATGAGGGATCAAAGCGCTCAACGGACCCCCCCATTCTCGAGCCTGGCCAGCACAGAGGCGTGCAAGAACGTGTCGACCGAGCACTTTGATGAAGCTTAAATCTTTGCGGGCGGACCTTCATGGTCAACTTCACCAATTTTTCTAGCTTTCTGGTTCTGATAGCTCCGCCCTCTAGGTCGTTGTCCGCCACTTAGGATGATCGCTCTGATCATTCTACCCAATTAAGTTCATTACACAATCGACTCAGCTGTGAATGAGTACCTGAGTCAAATCAGGGTAATAATCTCGGGCGAGCGCAATGCTGACCACATTACCTCCTACAGTGTATGTACTGTAGTGTACCGTTGCGGTCTTGAATGAAGTGCTCTAACACACTTCAAGGTCCTGATCCAATATGGATTGTTACGCCAACGATTATTATTATTTTCAAAAACTACCCATTGAAAAATCTGAATTAAGAAATTATGGTGGTCCACGCGGATAAAATACCCGCCGTCACGATATCTACTCAAATAAAGTTAATAGTAGTATATTAGTAAATTTTGAAAACGTATTGCGATCTTCCCCTCCCTTAAGTCTAACCTAAACTGGTAGAGTAATAGTATAGTTTTTAATATGGTCTACCATATTATATCAAAGTTGCCTCTATCTCCTTAGGGGATAAAATATCAGTATCCAATCGAATTGAATATCGTGCATATGGCATATGCACTGTGAGCTATATGTAAATGGAACCATAATATACTTAATTGTTCTTATATAAAAAAACACAAAACCTTTCAGACCTGAAGCGCCGAGCTTCAGGTTTCCGGCCGGTTTATGTATGATGACTTTAGTTAGATTCTGTACTTACAAAACTTTCCTATTGAGTACGCGTAAAATACTATCAACCAATATCGCAACGAGCAAATGAAGAAAGAAGAACTGTAAGAAAATGATAACTTAGAAAAGTTTCGATTGGCGCAGCCATAGCGCTCACCCTAATATAGTGTAGAGTTTTTGATGATGTGAGTGATCCATAGGGAACCCAAATCATCTGTTCCATCGGCTTCAACTTAATTAGCTCCTTTGCAATTTCGATTATTTCTCCGGTTGTAACCCCTCGTAAATTGGATGTCGAGCAATTGTAGATAGTTAACTCTTTACTGCAGCAAACAGATTTGAGAATTTAGGTAGAAAGCGGTGTAACGCGAAGGGGTACCTACCTTTTTTCCGTTTGCATTCCCTTTTCATAACCAGCAATGATTATGCTTTTGATAGCTACGTCGACGGGCATAAAATCCGATATGACATCTGGGTTCCCGTACACGGTTCTCAATACCCCTTAGCAATAAGAAAGGGATTATTTAAGGCTTATTAGCAAATATTGTTACAATTCTACACATGAAATAATAAAAGACTTATAAGCGCAAGATGAAAATTGCGGTCGTTTATGAATAAGCAAATATGAATCAATTACCTACGCCACTAGCGACCAGCATCCCTACAGGTCCATTGAAATTATCTATCCAGCCCGGAATCGGCTCAGCAATAGTAGAAACGACTGCAAAAAATACGCAAATATTACAAATAATCCTTAAATTTCATTAACACTCATGACCCGACACGATGCGACTGTAAAATTTCACTATCCTATCCAGAAGTTTATATTTATTTTAAGATATTTAACGGACCCTGGACCTTAATAAAGAAATGTATGGGCTTGCCCCATTAAGGGGCCACGAATGATCCAAGTTTAGTTTTGACACTTATTATGCGTGTTGAAAAGATTTGTTAGATAATGTGTCATTTTCTTCTGGCCATTCGTTGTTTCTTTAAGACCTAATATATATTAGGGTTGAAAAGAATAAAGCTTTTGATTCAAAAAAGAATTATTCACCTCATCCAGTAGTAAAATTACCAGTTACGAAATTGGAGCCTTCTCATAGTGTTTAAGAATCAAGCGTGATCAATTTTCCGCTCATTCCTATTCGCTGGTTGTTTTTCATCTAAGTGGTAAAAAGGGTACAAATGCAATCCTGACGGCAAATGTTCGCTCTGCTTTTTGTTAGAATGTTACTAATATATGACGAAAAAGTTTGAGTGTCCACTGCAAAAGCAATTCTGACCGCATTTCGTAATAAAAAATCCAGAAGGGCTGGAATCCTGTGGTAGTCACACTACTTCGTGGAGTACAGGGCATGCACGGCCTAGGCTTTCAGTGAGGCTGTGTTTCAGGTGTATTGTCATCACACTTAATACTGTACAACTAAGAAGCCTTCTGCAGCGGAACTGAACGAAGACAAAGCGGAGTTGGGTACAAATATATTCGTATTCGTATAAGTGAATATTTTCGTATTCAACTGAATACGACTCTGTTCTTACTTCCTAGAGTGAATTCGTATTTACTAATGTGAATGCGAATTCTGTTGGATTTGTAGTTCCAAGTGCGAATACAGATTTTTTGAAATGTTAGTATTCGCCTGGATAGCGAATATTAGCGCCTTTATGATATGATGATTTTGCATTTGGTGGATAACGAACGGAATAAACTACTGAATACCACCAAATGATTTTGCTGTATGACAACGCCAGGCACCTAAGTAGTGTCAAATCGATTTGAGCCGTCATAGTCATAGAAAAGTTGAGATGGGACATGTTACCCCACTCATTTTATTCACTGTACATTGCACCGTTAGATTATCACTTGTTTCGATTAATGGCACACTCCCTTCGGAACAACACTTTACTATGCCATGTCAAAAATTGACTTGGTGAATGAATCGCTTCCATGCAACAAAAACTTTCTTCGAATACATAATCCCAAACACTAATATTTTTATTAATAGCAGAAATTCTATTTAAATTTAATATCAACATTTTTTGTATTCGAGCGGCTAATGAGAAATTTGGTTGGGAAATAGCTATAAATGGGCAATTCAAATGCATTAAGAATTTATAGCATATGTACACTCCACGTCGAAGCCATAGGACATATATAGTACACATCCTAATGATAGTTAAGGAAGTCATCCTGTGTGACGGCCGTTTTTTCAAGGTTGCTTTGCAATGTTTTTGTGGCGAAATGAAAAAATGCAGAGCTCCAAATTTTTACTATATAGATATTACATCTTAAATTATATGTCTATTTTTTTCATTTAAAAATATGGCATCGATGACCGGTTACATCACTGAAATGGAACCCATGTCAAAAAAGCGGTCAAACGGTGCCCATGGCAGACTGGTTTATCTCAAATCAAAAAATCAAATTGCATTTTAACCTATCGTGGGAACTAGAGTTTTTTGAAAATATTAAGAATTGAATTTTACTCCAGCGAGTATTCCTTCCACTTTGCTAGGGCATGTGATGTGGAAATACGATCGTCATGACTGTAACGACAATGGTGTAAAGTTTGTGAAATTTTGCATCTTCCTCCGCTTTATCAGCTTCAAGTAACTGACACTTTACGGACAATTAGGTAGACTACTTGCGATCAGCAGTAGATTTAGCAGGTGAGTTCTGGATATGCGTAGCAAACCCTAATATGACAGCTGCGACTTCCCAAGTACAACATCGACCGCTTATATGCATCTAGTGTCACTTGACAGTCTTTAGAGCTTAGGCCTATCTTGCTGAGCGGACGGCAGATACAGTAATTCACCCGGCTGGAAATGTCGATGGGTCACCATAAAAAATGCCCTCGTCCTGGTTACTACGCAAATCGTCGCCCAAGTCCCGAAGAGTCGTCATAAGATCTGGCTGACTGCGGAATCGGGGAAACAAATCGACAAACGGAAAGAGTGAGGTTTCTATTTACCTGCGGCGAGTATGGGCGATTCGAATGAGATTCTTGCTTAACCACCAATTTGTGATTTCGAAGCATACATAAAAATAAAATCTGCACCTCTCAAACATATTCTTTCGTCTATGTGATCTCAAAACCCTCAAATAAGTTAAATAATGTTTCTTTTGGTTGGAAAGTTATAAAATCGATAAATTACTTGAAAAAAGCAGTCCACCCTAGACGACCTGCTTAAGCAAACTAGTTTATCATAGATGTGTACCCGCGTCTTACTATGTAATATATATAAATACACTAATAATTTGTCGAATTTCATCGTCGCGTGTCGTGTCATTATAATTCAAGATTAATTCATTGACGATTTAAAACGTAATAACGAACCTATGGACGGCCTGCAGATAAGGACAGGAAGCTTATCCTTGTAATCATTAACAACATGTTCCGCCATACTTTTTGTAAATGTATATGTGTTTGGCTGAAAACTACTAAATCTAGAAAGGAAGGTAATTGAATAAGTAAACATTTTTCGAGGTAATATTTATCCTAATTTTGCTAATAGTATTTAGACTAAGAAAGAGGAGTGGTAAAATTTCATCTTACTTCTTCTCCAAAATATTCAGTAGCTCCTTATCGAATTTTTCTGCGATGGTGATTGCTGTTCGCCAGTCAGCATATGGTGGATACAGCTAAATGACAAAGAGGAAAGTAAAAAAATAAATACATATGGAGTTAAAAACTAAAGTATTGAAGCATATAATAATTGGGGGAATGCAAAATTGAACTGTAAAAAATTCGATATGTTATTATGTTTGCAAATATCCTTAAAAATATTAACAAGTCGGCACTTCAGCTATGAAAGGCTTTGTTGACTTTTCATGTAATAATATTTGCGTACATAATGTTCAATTTATACATAGCTTGTTGTCTATGTACGTTCAATATACCCCATATTCAGTTCGATGGTAATACTGATATTTTATCTCTTAGCGGGTAGGAATTTGACGCCAAAGAGGATTAGATACCATGTGAGTGGACTTCCATCAGATTATTTTGTGTTGGGTAATTTCTAAGACTGGGTCCTTGAAATAAAAAAAATTGCACCCACCTTTTACGTGTATGGGGAAATTAGGAATCTGGCGCACTTGGTAGGATCTAGAGAATTGAGGTAAATTAAGTCAACTTACAAACCAGAAAAGTGGAGACGGAAATTAGGAAACAAAATAGGAAAAGTGCCTTTAACAATAGCAGGCACAAGAAAAAATAAAAAGGAGGCCACCATTGCAAGAACACCAACTGCAACAATGGGCTGCTGCCCTGCAACAAATATCAACAAATCAATCAACAACAGGATCAAGTCGGAAAACCGGTAGCTGGGCGCTTCAGGTATGAAGGGTTTGTGCTCTTCTTATGTAAGGAACTTTCTGTGCACGTTTTTCTTTCCACTGATAGCTACAAATTCAAAATATTCTTTCATACATGTATGTCCAAACTTTCAGATATGTGTACATATGGAAGGTTCATCCTAAAAAACATTGTCTGTTAACACATACTGAGTGTACATATATACGCACTTAGCTATCTAAATGTTAATATTTCCACTATACTGGACGCATCAAAGCATACATATGTATATATCAGTACAAAAGTAGAATATTGCTGGTAATAACGTAGATATATATTCGACTGGATGGAAAACTACCCGGGAAAATTTTCGTGGCTGGTCGGTGTCGATCACAAGGTAGAGGCGATCTCATTAGGCACTGCCCTTACTTATATGTAATCGACGATTAGATCAATTTCTTTAAAAAAAAATACATAGAACCTATTAATTATTCCATCATTACTGGTAAAAATAATATCAAATATGAAGTATATACTCCTGCACCTGAAGAAATTTGGTCGCCTTCATCTGAGGCTTTGATTAAATGGAAAGTAGGCAGATTATAAAACCGAAGACATCAATTTATAATAGGCGTCGATTTACTCAATAACCTGGATACAGTAATAGGTCTAGAACAGAAAATGTTACTCTTGATGGCCATACCATTAAATTTTTCTAATTATTTCGTCAAATGAATACACTAGGGAAAATTGATGAGAAATATATTGAAAAATTGAAGTTACATCATTTGAACGAAGACGAGCATACGGAAATAATAAAATTAACTGAACGTTTTCCAAGGCAGAGGATAGGCTTATAAGCACCCCCAAGTATTCAATAAGTGATCAAAATTATAACTAATGGAGGAATAAATTCGAAATTATATCGATCCCCTCCAAAACACGATTCGGACGTAAAAAAACCAATAGCAGAGATGGAAGAGCAAGAAATCATATGCAAAAGTTATCCCAAACACTCTTCCCTTCTAATGATAGTCCCAAAAAAATTTTATAATTCTGATTCAAAGAAGTCTCGTCTAATTGTAGATTAAAGGAGGCTCAATGAGGTAACGATCGTTGAAACGTTCCAACTACCAAACATAGACTCCATGCAATCCCATCTATCACGAAACGGACATCCAGTCTCTTTGGAATCAAGGATATTGAACTCTCGTGGAAGAAATTACTCCACCTAAGCTACAATCTCAACGATGACAGAGGTTCCACTCAATTGCTCTTGTGAGATTTTCCAAACAAGTTCGTTCGAACTTAAATTTTCGTTCTGCGGAAAACTTTGCTCAGATCGTCATAGATAGATTTGATGGCATCCGAAACATCCTTGGGACGAGCACTACACGTGTGTTTGAACGAATCCAATGCATTCGCCGCTGCCGATTTTTGTCATTCGAATCACGAGTACGCGCTTAGTCATGTATGAGAGCTGGTGGACCACAAGAGGAAGTTCTCGTATCAAGATTTTACCTAAATATCAAAAGTAGCGACGTAGTCACTCTATTGGGAACTGAATCGCTAAGCGACCAAATTTAAACTTCTGTATCAATCTCCTCCGTTACGCTCATAACTACTACTAGACCTGTCTTAATAAGGAACTTCCGACATCCCGGTTAGCACCGAGGTCCACCAATTCGATATCCTTAAAAGCTTTCTGGTAGGGTCTACCTCTTCTTCTTCTACCATAGATATTGCCCTTATAGACTTTTCGGGCTGGATATCCTCTTCCATATGGATTAAGTGATCCGCCCAGCACAATCTATTGAGCCGGTCATGGTATCGCTCATAGCTTTCGTCGTTAGATAGGTTACGGAATATGAGGAATATAATAATAATCCTTGGCACAACAATCCATATTCTATCAAGGCCTTCAAGTGTGTTAGGGCACTTCATTCAAGATCGTAACCGTGTACTACAGTACACTGCGCAGGCAATGTGGTCAGCATTGCGCTCGCCCGAGATTATTACCCTGATTTGATTCAGCTATGGTATGGTATGGTATCCGAGATTCAATCACAATAACAAATCCCTCTGCCGTCAGTGAGATTTGACCCGCGATTTTCCGCTACGACAGCCCAGCGTTCTAACCACTTGAGCCATACGGACGCCATCCTCATATAGGGGGTCAAAAATTCTTCGGAGGGTTATTCTCTCAAACGCGGCCAAGAGTCCCCAAATTTTCTTGCTAAGAACCTAAGTCTCCGAGGAATACATGAGGACTGGCAAGATCATTGTCTTGTATAGTAAGAGAACACTTTTTGTAATCTGAAATAGGTGCTGTTGGCTGCCAACAATCGTGCGTGGATTTCATCATCAGAGCTGTTATCTCTGTTAGCTCTATCGATTATAGTTAATTATATATGCTTCACACTAGAAGTTCAACATTATTACCAAATGTCAAGAATTTCAGCTAAAACAGAAACAAGCAAGTCACTTTATTTGAATATCATTCTATGCATGTTTTTCATTCGTACATAGCTGCGGCATTCACACCTTGCAAACGCAAACGTCTGGTCGTTTGGATTGGCTTGTGTAGGCCTGCAAGCGCTTGCCACCGACTTGATCGAGTATTGGTGTTTTAGACAGATCAAAATAAATTTGTTTTATTTCTGTTTTTTTTTTTCGCGCAAAAAACAATAACTCACTTGCAAACGTGTGGATGGTTATGTTTGGTTCGCTAAACATTTCTGGAGGTTTAAAGTTTGCGGGAAGCGACTAACATGTGGAACCTGCATTAGAATGCAAAATATTCCCTAATATATTGCCAAATTTTAATGAGGCTTCCACATGCCTGCCAAGCCTTATGAAAAATTCACAAGCACAAACGTGTGGATATGGTGTTTGGCTTGGTAGCTAGGGCTTGCCCTCGATCCGATGGAGTGTCGGTTTTTTGGCACAAATCAAAGGGTGTATGCGTGCATGTATATGAGATGAAGGAGAGGTGCAAAATGCAGTTGCAGCACGTTTGTGGGAGTTTGGGGCCCAGCAGGGAACGAATGCATTTACTGCGCGATGTTAAAAAAACAATACTTGACTTATTTGCTTTAAAAATTAAACTTATCTTTTTTTCTATAATATTATGTAAACTTGTAAAATACAATATTTTTACTTACCCAATGATATAACACGGTACTGTTGTACTTAAAACTTTTTTTGCTTGTGTTGTTAGAAAACGATGACAAGGATGCTAAGGAACTCAGCATCGTGCAGTCCGATTGCGTAACTCGAACCCCTTTGTGAGAAAGAAGGGTAGCGGACATGCGAGGAAATCAACTGAGACTCAGGGCCGTCCTCACGTCCGCATTGTGTGAATAGATCTATTTAAAATGGTTTCTTCTTGCCTCAGATTAGGACGCCAGCTCGCGGAAGTAGAAAGTCATGACAGATTATTTTGCGGCGTACAATGAAATTTGATTTTTTTATGACTTATGTTGTCAGGCATGCAAAACCGATTGCTTTCCGGCCCACTCCTACTCCATTAACATCAGAAAAAACTATTACGCAAGATTATGATTCGCAAAAGAGCGTGTTGAATGGAGTGTCAAAGCCTGGACTTCCGTAGCTTACGGTTCGGCTAATGAAAATTCATGCTCTTTTCAATAAAAAGTATTGGTTATATTCAACTACGTTTTTGAAAACGTTAGGACGTAAAACACCAAGAGCTCGGGGACAAATATGGAGGTAGACCTAGGATGGAGGGCCTTCTTTTTCGTGATACCGTTGGTCGAATGTGTAAAGGTGGGCTAGTAGTCATCCTAATCTGAAACATGAGGGCATCACTTTAAATGGATCTTTTCATACAATACGGACAAGCAGATCTTGAACAACAGTTGATTTTCTTGGACGGTTGGCACCCTTCTTTCTTGCAACGGGGTTCGTGTTACGGAATCAGACTGCGCGATGCTAAATTTCTTAGCAATTACTCTCAGATTCGAACCCTTTTGTATCACTTTAACGATAAAGTACTTCAGCTTCCTGGGCAATTGCTTTCTAACAGCACAATAAATCAACAATAAACTAAGAAATTACTTTGAGCACGTTTTTTCTATCCTAAATTGGAAAAATTACTTTGAGCACGTTTCTTCTGCAAAAAAAAAATTGACGAAAATTGAAATAATTGAAACGGTTACTTTATGACAATTTTTTTTCAAAAATTTAAATTATTCATTTAATTCTACATATTCGTAAGATGTGCTATAAAATCATATATAACGGAAAACATCTTTAAAAACTTTGAGCACGTTTTTTCCGCCACTGTATGTACGTAAATTAGATGCCGTGGGTATTAACGTACATATATATCTTATTGAACACTACCCGCAAACTTCATTGGCACATATATATACAAACACATGTCTGCCTGCAGTAGTTAGTACTGATATACAAATATGTAACTAAGAGAAACTTAAAAGCACAAAAACGAAAATGACCCGCCGTTTATCTAAGTTCACTTTATATGATGAAGACGTCATACACGTCTTAAAATGCGATAAATTTCCTTGAAATGCAAAACTTTTTACTTTTTGTTAAGAATAGATTGTGTTGACATTTTTCAAAATTGTGTTCTATGTTATGGCCTATATTAATGCATATTTTGTACTTCTAAGATGAACTTAAGGGGGGCTTTCGGGGAAATTTTTAAAATATGGTAATATGCTACTATCAACTTTATTTGTGCAGATATCGGAACCGGGCATTTTGATTACGATTACGATTTTTTTTCAATAATTTTCAATTTTTTGCACCTGTACGAAAGCTTGGCCACAAAATACATACCGTTCTCATATCTGCTTGAATAAAGCTGAAAATAGTATATGACATATTTTAAAAATTTATCCGAAAACCCCCGTTAAGTTCATCCAAGAAGTACAAAATGGCATCCGTATAGGCCATAATATAGGATGTAATTCCGGAAAATTTGAATGCAATCCAACTATTACTAACAAAGTTATTGAAACTCAAACTAGCATATTTTACGTTAGGTTATCGAAATCCAAGACGTGTATGCCGTTATCTTATCTTATATATAAAAATCAATTGCTGTTCGTTAATCTCGCTAAAACTCCAGAACGGCTGAACGGTTTTATGTTATCTTGGTTTTGAAATGTCCGTGGTCTAGGGAAGGTTTAAAATGTGAGAAAAATTCGAATAATTGCCGGTAAAACCCTAAAAGCAGCACTTTTCTTCTTCCCATATAAACGTTTTTTTCTAAATAAAATTTAGAGTCAATTTGAACTTTATTGATATTCAATAAAGTTCAATCACTCACTATGTTCATCGGACCTCACAATATAACCAAGTGACAATCTTTTATTTCTAAAATGACAAATGACATCAAATGTTTCACAGCTCAGAACATGTTGTATTGGAAAACAGAATTGTTTTTGTTTCTCACCGTTTAAACCTTCTCTGAATTTCCATAAATATTTCAAGACCAAAGTAGACTACCTAGACCTAGACTAGATATTAAGTTTTGTTACAAATTAAATTTCTGAATGCAACGATAATATTTGACATTAGATTTGACAACCAACTAATATATCAATCCATCCTGTTGCACTTTAGAGCACGGAAAGAAGTATTACGATATTGTGTTACGATATCTATGAGTGCGCGACAACTTTCTTTACTTTGGCGATCCTTTGTGATAGTGACATTCCAGTAAATGTGCTCTTTTTTTTGATATTTTGCGATTGTGACACTTTACTGCTAAGTCAGCGAAAAATTTTCTCACTTTGATTATTTACAATTTACGAGAAGAGACAGATCAAGAAAATAGTCGTATTGCTATGTCAGAATTGCGTTATTTAGTGAGTGATAATGAAGTAGATAGGCTTAGAATGCAACGAGTTCGGGCACATCAAACACAACAACAGCAATCACGACATAATGAAAATTGATCGAATCCGCAGACGGAATGCTCCTGTGATTCTTGAACGAGCTGCATTCCACTATGATCCGGCAATTGATTATAGTGCTGACAAATCGGTAACAATTGGGGAAATGAAAATAATTTGTAAATATTGTAAGACGTTAAAATACACTCATGAATCTACTGGATTATGTTGTGCTGGAGGCAAAGTAAAATTGCCACAATTGCTCCCACCACCAGATCCTTTGCGATCTTTAGTTTCTGGGATTGGAAATGATTCTAAACACTTCTTGGCCAACATTCAGAAATATAATAGCTATTTCCAGATGATATCATTTGGCGCTACACATATTATACAGGACAATTTCATGCCCACTTTCAAGATATTATATACCAGAATATTTTTTTATAATATTCAATATGTACTAAAATGTATGTATCGGAAATAATTAATCGACAAATTTTTAAAAATTACAGATACAAGGACAAATTTATCACTTATTGGCGACACTGTTACCAGTACCTGATGCAGAATATCAATTTTTAAAAATTTATTTTAGGGGCAATTCAGATGTGGAAGTTAATAATCGTTGTGCTCACAATCCAACAGTGAAGAGAACCATTGTCCATGAATTACAAATGTTTCTGCATCAGAATAACAATTTAGTAAACATGTTCAAAATAGCATTGGATCGGATGCCATCTGATAGCCATAATATTATCGTTCGAGCTGACAAATCGATTGAGGCAGTTCGAAGTCTGCCGGGTCAGCTAGTATGTATATAAAATTCTCATGTCACAATGTTAGTTACCATACTCCTCCGAAACGGCTTGACCGATTCTTTTGAAATTTTATCTGCATATTCAGTAGGTCTGAGAATCGGCTACTATCTATTTTTCATACCCCTAAGTGATAAGGGTTGTCTACCGTTAACATTTTTTTTTTAATTTTTGGACAAAATTTTTTATTTTTATTTTTCTATAATGTGGCATTAAAAAATACATATAACCCTGAATTTTTACCCTTCTATCACCAACCGCTACTTTTTAGTAATTTAACCATTGTTCATCCAGCTCGATAACTGATCAATTATCGTCTTTTTTGTAAATATTTTTCACTCTATTTCGAATTTCCCTGTTAAAATTTCCCTGAGCTTAAATTTTTTTATTTATAAAAATAAATATTGGTTTTTGCTATTATAGTTTATTCCTGATATATACTTAGTGTTACCAGTGCTAGATTTTTAAAATTTTCCTCGCTTTTACTGGATCAACACTCATTTGCCAGACTATACCGGTGTCACTTCCCAGTAAACAGCACGGAATAGAGATGAGACCGAAGCCGGTCTCTTGTTTCTCTCATACAATAAGACTTCTCTCACTCCCTACACAGTTTTCGGCCATCATAATTGTTTATGCATCAAGTGTAGTAGTAACGTTTACAATTACCATTTTGCTATATCAATGTAACTCTCATACTAAATATTAATTATTCCTATTTAATTAATAATAATAAAATTATTAATTTTGAGTGTATTTTGCACGATTAGTTAATCAAGTGATTTACATAATCTCAAAAGCACTTAACACGTACAAACACTTCCCGTCATTCCACATTCAACATACGCTGATGAGATCAACGCTTACTTAAAATCATCTCCATTGTGTTTCATAGATGAAACGGATGTGTAAAATTACCGACCGATTTCTGCACAATCGTTCATTCGCAAGATACTCTCATTGAACAAATATTTTCCGATGTACACATACAGTACATAAACCATGCGTGACTTGCAGAAAGAGCAATTTTAGCGGCAAAAAATGTAGACGTTGACAATTTAAATCTGAAGATACAACAATTGTTGCCAGGGAACTTGGTATCATACAAACCTACAAGATACAGTTTGCGATGCCAGCGAAGCTGTAAATTTTCCCACAGAGTTTTTGAACTCACTGGAATTTGCAATTGAAGGTTGGGTTTCCGATTATCTTGCTTCGTAATTTGAACCCGCCACGGCTGTGCAACGGTACGCGATTAGTCATTCAAAAATGAATGAAAAACGAAGTGAAAATATATAACATTAATGCCACGGATTCCTATTATACCTACAGATGTGCCAATTCATTTCAAACGTATTCAGTTTCTGATTATATTGGCATTTGCGATGACTATCAACAAATCCCAACGCCACGATATCTGTTTGTGACTTAGATTTGAGCACACCAGGTTTTTCACACGGACTGTGAAGTTATACGTGGCATGCTCTCGAGCGGGTAAACCATCCAGTTTGTTTGTGTTAGCTAAAGATTAAAATATTGTTCGTGCCATAGCATTAAAAGATTGATATTGTTTGTTAGTGTTGTAATTAATTAATGATATATAATTTTAAGGAATACAAATTATAATAACTTAAAAATAATAATGTTTGGCGGTTGTTATTTTTATATTCCCTCATCGTTCACAGCGCTTCATGCCTATTTCACGCATATACCACATCCTTACATACTTTCAATAAGTTAGATATTTTTTGTCTACATTAGATATGGCAAAACAACGTTTGCCGAGTCATCTAAGGGACATTTTCGTTTTTATTTGAATAACAATATCAATTACTGGAGATATACGTATTTTTATGCATGTACTAATGAAATTTGCGGGTGGTGTTCAATAAGATGGACGTGCGTATGCTTTCGTGCACAGAGTAAAGTGGAAATGCGTCGAGATGAATCAGATCAATTTCAATCAGTATACGTTAACAGGCAATGTTTGCTTCGGATGAGCACAATATTCATGTCTTTAATATTTACATATGTGCCTATATATATTTTGTTTGGCAATATGTGATGTAATATTTTGCATTCTTAGCTATGTACGAATGGAAAAACGTGAGCAGAGATGAACACAAAACCTTTATAACTGAAACTTGTTTTTATCTATTTTAGATGAAGTTCTTCACATTTAATATTTTTGAACTCCACACCACTGAAGCATATGAGGTTAATCATTATCAATACAGTGCTTTCCAGATCAAATTGTTTGTGTATATTGCTCTTTCAAAATTAACAGGCAATTGAATTTTTGACTATTTACACTCAGCACTGTCATACACAATACCTTTTATTCATGAAGCGTCGAGCTTCCGGTTTCTTGATTTGTTCTATGTCCCCGTAGTTAAGAATGCAAAATATTCCTTCATATATGTCGAAATTGCAAGATATAAATGTGTACATATATATTAAACGCATAGATATCAATATTATCCTGATATACAAATAACTTAAAAAAGCTAAGAAAGGGAAACTAAAATGTCTCCATGGAGCTCACCGTTGAGTTCATCTTATATGATGAGGTTATATGTTACAATACGACCCACAAACCCAAAAGTATTCGAACTTCATTGAACCCAAAAACCTAAGTACGCGTTGCATACATGTGCATCTCCGCCACGCACGTATGCGCATTTCCCCCAATAACACATTTTGAAGGTTTTGTTTGTGCGTTAGCCCACAAGGAAAAGTGGCAAGGAATTACATTGGTAACTAGTGCTAGAATTAATTCCATTGCTAGGCGCTAGTAATTACTTCCATTTTGCATTGAAATTACATTAAATGTAATGCAGTGGGTAATGAGTTCGATGTTAGAATATGCTGCATGCGCGTGCAGGAAGTGTTATGAAATTATTTTCCGTTAGAAACATTTCTGATGCAATAATTACATTTCACGCGTTATTATTTTTCAGAGCTTTGCAAGTTAACAATCAAACGTCGTCTTTAATAACATATTTGAAGTTCTGACAAGTGCAGGAAAGAAAGTTTGTTAAGTGAAAGAAAAGTGATTTGAATATAAAATTATTATCTATTGAACGTAAGAAGGTACCAATTTAATACAAAATTAATAATTAGCTAAAATATAGTAAGATAGTAATTAACAGCAATGAATCGATCTGGTCGAAGTAAAAGAACTGTGTCCCGTTTGATTAAGGAAGAAAGGGAAAGACTGCAACAAAAATTAGTAAATGATGAAGCAATTGATTTTTCACATTTTAGTGAAAATGACATTGAAATTCGGGAAAGAGTAAGGGTTGTAGAAGAGGTAGATAATCTAGAAGAAACAGGAACAAAATCGTTGAAAGATAATTTAAGGAGCTGGTACATAAATTAGAAGGTAAGATTTCCCTATATTTGCAGGTCTTTATTGGATAACAAGACCTATCTTGTTTCAGAAAAAATCGTAAAACAAAATCAGGCAATTATGGACGTCTTGGCATCACATTCAGTATTGCTAAATAAAATCTATAAAAATGAAACGATGCCCACCGAAGTGTCAACTGTTTTCTCGATAAAAACGGTGGAAGAATTAGAGAAACTGAATAACGGTATATCTGAGGAGGATATTCCTTTTTATGTAAGAGTATTTTCTAGTTTCTGTAGAAATCCTTATAATTATAATCTTATATTACTAGGTTGCAACTGTTAAAATGAAGATAAAAGCTGGCGGTTTAATTAAAAATTTCAGCAAACTGATTTCCGAAGACATTTGTCTGAAGTACAATTATAATGGAACACACGGCAAATTGCCATTTTGCCAGTATTTAAAAATTAACGGCATTTTTGAAGGTATATGATGCGAAAAATACAATACTGGATTATTCTATAAAAAGTGTTATTTCCTTTCAGGGGCAGTTGGTGATGAAAATTATACTTCACTGATCAAACAATTATTTAAAAGGGCAAAGAATAACTTTTTTAAAAAAGAATGCCTAAAAAGAAAATAAATTTTGTTTTATTATATATATATGAATTAATTACTGTTTTGTTTGTTGAAATAATTTTGTTTTGAGTTTTGCTGCACATGCGTTTAATATGCGAAAAACGCCGTTGAATGTAACATATATATTTTATGATGTCAATCCATAGAGAGTGATGAGATAAGAAAAAAGTTCGACTACGAACATAGTCAATTACTGTTATTGTTGTTACAGGAAGTATCTACACCGATCCAGGGTAGATGATTTACCCGTTTGCCCTGAGTGTGGTTGCACATCTGAGGACCTGGAGCATGTCATATTCTCTTGTCCACGATTTTTCTCAGAGGAAAGAAGACTGGAAGACTCTCCCCCGTTAAGTCCTGTGAATATCGTCGGGGAAATGCGCATGGAAGGAAAAAGGAAAAAGTGGGGGTGGTTTTCGAGGTGAGAATGGAATTTATCAACTTTTTTATCTCTTATCTTTATCAACTTGTTAGCTCTTAAGACGTTAGACACTTCGCCCTCGTAAACTTAATTTGGGTGGGCATTCAAAACGTCGCTTTGAGGCGGTTGAACCAAACAATTTGTAGTTCTGAATGACCCTCTCAACAAAAGAATGAGATTTACTCACCAATTTCCGGGAAAGTTTCATTTTCCTTCCACCACTTAACTAAAATTTCCGCTTCTCCAAAGCTAGTTCTATTTTTCTTTGTATCCATCTGGTAAAAATTTCATATTATACTCAAATTTTTTAACAAATACTCAAAAAGAAACAAAACCTTTCTTCGATCGTGCCCTTTCATCTGATCCACCCCCCATGACCATATCCTGTGGAAATATTTTTACAACATCCTTTCGCATGTATGGAGAACCCCCTTCGAACTCAACACAAAATGGCGCCGCTATGTGGAAAGAGGTTCACACACTACACCACATCACATTTCGTTACAACCGGTTCAGCCGTTTTCGAGTAAATCGGTTGTGACAGACAGACAGAAAGACAGACGGACAGATGGGTACACAGACATTGAATCAATTTGATAAGGTTTTCTTTCACACAAAGCCCTTAACAGAAGCCCTTATTAAGAGCAAATTACAAGGAGCCCCGACAAAATTGAAATCAGAATACGGGAAAAATTTTGAGGATTCATATACAGCATTTGTATGCAGTCAGACAGTGCTTGATTTAAATCGCTCAGTTCTGGGCAGATCACTGCCGCTGACAATAATTGTGCCTGTATATGTACAGTATTCGGAAATAGGCAGTTTGTTTGTTTAGGGTGAGGATAATATCTATGGCTGCAATATGTCTGTATGTCTCGTAGTTTTGAAAAATGTTAAGGGATATGTTGAATTTGTAGCTACACATGGATAGAAAAATATGCGTTGAAGTTTTTTGCATAAGATGAACACAAAACCTTTATACTCGAGCTTCCGGCATTCCGACTTGTTTATTTGTTTTGTGTATTGTGAACCTTATCAAATTTCTTTTTTTGTAAAACGTCTGATGCGGTCAATCAAACACCAGAAATGATTACGTTTTACAACAAAGTTACAAATATGCGCTAATTACCCTACTCACCGGCGAATATGCTGATGGCCGCTAGCTTTTTCTTCAACATCGTTGGCATTCACTAATTGCTAAACTCCAGATATATGGACGTACATATAAAGGACATCAACACTGCTCATCCTAAATAAACAAACGTTGCCCATCTAAATTGATCTACCGCATCTTGAGATATTTGCACTTTACTTTGTCCACGAAAGCACACATACGTACATACATGTTCATCTAATTGAACACTACTCGCAAACTTGATTATAGCACATACATATTGTTATATTCTTGCTTTAGTAGTTGCTCGTATCACTGGATTGCGTAGCACTAGACAAAACCCCGTTCTATAACTTTAATATAAGCATTTATTTTACACTAAATTCTACAATCGTACTGCACAATTAATTATAGAACACTTCCTTCAACTAGCACAATTGGAGGCGTATTTATAACCGACGCGTTTAAGTCTACTTCAGAAACTTGACTGACTCCGAATGCGGCCTTACGGCCTTTTTATACCCCGGGAACACTCCAGAAAGGCATGTGAACACTTTGCTAGCAAACCACTTTCCGCCTTTGATAACATATCTTTACTAGCATTATCATAACTACTGCTAATTATTATAACTACGATTTAAATTACCGTCGAAGATATTTTTCCCAAGGAGATTGCCGTCAAAATATATATCCACATACAATCCAATTGATACTGATATTCAAATAAATCAGAAACCGAAAAAGGGAAAGCAATAGGATCCCCATGGACTTCGCCGTTCAGATTAGTTCACTTTATATGTTGATGACGTATACACGTTTTAAAGTGCAATCAATTTACGTGAAATGCAAAGTTTTGGACGTCCAGAACTTTGCTAATAATAGCTGAATTTCGTTCAACCTTTCCATAGTTATGCCTTATATTATTCATTATACCAGTGCTAAATCTTGTACTTTTACTATAAAATTCAGGAGGTTTTCAGATAAATTTGTAAAATATAGCAATATGCTATTATTAACTTTATTTGAGCACATATCCGAATGAGATGTATTTTGATGCCTAGATTTTGTATAGATGGAACATTGTGATTTTCCAGATTTTTCGGGTGGATTGGTTCTGAGAACGAGACCTGTTTTACTCTTTGTGGCACACATTTTGATCCCTCACTTCCCTATAGTTCGCCTAATATCAGAAATAGGACCAATTTCGCAAAGCAGGAGCACCCCTCCGAACTCAACACAAAAGGGTCACATTGATCAAGCCTCCTCACCAAATTTTGTAGCAATCGATTCAGCCGTTTTCGAGTATATCGGGTATGACAGACAGACGGACAGACGGACAGACGGACTGTGAGGAGTTGCCAGATCTCCCATCAAGCGCGACCCCAGGTGGCGGATAGGGGCGTGTAAATATGTGTTCATGCACTTTTCATTTCTGACTATGCATGGACTAGTGTTTGCTCATCTCTGGTGCGTGGACCAAAATGGCTATGGGTAGGAAATCCAGAAAATAAAACAAACATGAACGAATTGAGAAGGAGTAAAGTTAACTCCAGTACCGGCGGCTTGTAGGAGTGAGCAAGCGGGCTCCCGGCCGTCGATATCCCTCGACCGTAGTGCCTCGGTAGTGGACAAATTGGCCACCGTTGCATCTAATACTGCCAGTGTTTTAGATTTGAAGAAGGAGGTGTTCAAACGGAGCACAACTCTGCCAAGAACACCAATTGCAAAGCAAAGAATGATGGGCTAAAAGGAGATAGTTGGCCAAAAAAGGGGATGTCGACACCCATCGGATTTGACCAAAAGATACTCCAGCAGCAGCAAATAGATTCATTGAGGGGAAGCTCATCAATTTTACAATCTCCTCCAATACCAAAGCCGGCAAAAGAGAAAGCTCATTGGAGCTCAGCAATTGACTGACTCAGAAGCACTACCTTTTATGAAGCTTGGGACTAAAATAGTTGAGATGTCCGAATTCATCAAGGACAACACAACGTGTACCAGCCATTAAGAACATGGTGAGCGCCATCAGGGTACTTTACAATGCGACGCAGGAAGAAGTAAGAAAGCCTACGGAAAAGCTGGACATCCCAGCCCCAACAGTGTCACAGGCGACCCAAGTAAAACCAATGCACAAGGTCATCGATTTTCAATCAAGTTAGAGAGTGCGGGACAAAGAGGGGAAGCTTTGGGGAATTAACAGGCACCAAAAAGGAAACAAGTCGGAATACCGGAAGCTCGCGCTTCGGGTATAAAGGTTTTGTGTTCATCTTATGTAAGAAATTTCAACGCATATTTTTCTATCCGTATATACAAATACAACATATTCCTTCATATTTTTCCAAACTACGAGACATACGTACATATTACAGCCATAGATATCACGCTCACCCTAAACAAACAAACTGCTTATTACCGAATACTGTACACATATATGCACGTATATAAATTGATCGTACTCATATTTCCGATTTACGTCTTAGATCTATCTGAATTAGGCACTACCCGCAAAGTTCATTAGCACGCATATACTATATACCTACATACACACATGTCTGGTTGGAGTAATTGATATTCACATACAAATGACTAAAAAACCAAAACAAAATAATTCTTTGTAACCCAATTCATAAGAACTCATTTTGTTGTGATATTGACGAATTTATATGTGATGATAACGTCATGCAGGTTGTAGAGTGCACGAAATTCACAAAAAATTGTAAAGTTTCACCCCTTATAACTTTGTTAATAATAGTTGGATTTTCATCAAACTTTACCAAATTATTTTATTATGTTCTTTATTACACGCATGCCAAATTTTGTGCTTCTGGGATGAACAGAAGGGGGGTTGCCGGGTAAATTTCTCAAATGTGGAAATATACTATTATTAACTTTATTTGTGCAGATATCGGAACCGGATATATTTTGAGGCCTAGATTTCGTAGTGATGCACCACTGTGATTTTTTTCAGATTTTGGGGTTGGATAGGTTGTTCTCTGAGAACGAGACCTGTTACACTTTTTGGGGGTTATATTTTGAGGCCTCACTCCTCTATGTTTCACCCAATATCAAATATTGAACCAGTTGCGAAAGGTACTAATTAAGACCTTTCATTTGATATCCCACATGGCTACATTCTAAGAAAAAAAAATTGGGCCCCTCCATTCACATGTATGGGAAGCCCCCCCTTAAACTTAACACAAAATGGCGCCACTTACTGCATGTAAAGGGAACACCAGATTACATATTCTTACATACTCTTTTCATGACAATCGGTCCAGCCGTTTCCGAATAAATCGGGTGTGACAGACAGACGGACAGACAGACAGCGACTCGATTCTTATAAGGTTTCGTTTCACACAAAACCTTAAAAAGGAAGTCTTGACCGGTCCAACAAACGGAACTAAAAGTTCAGAAGGGCCCAAAGTGCCCAAAGTAAGAATGTCGGCTAGCTAAGCGGACCTTAAGGAAAATAAGAGCGGTGGTTGAACTAAGGTCCTAAACAAAAAATGAATCAAGAAAGCAAAAGGTGGGAATTCGCCCGGAGGCAATTGTAATCCCCAGCAGAGGACATCTAATGTATGCGGAGATGCTGATGAAGGTAAAATTGGATCCGGAGGACCCAGAAAGGGGATCTCATGTTTGAGCTGAAAAAATCCCGCGTAGGGAAAACTGACGGCTTTCGTAACCAAGTTATAAACTCACTTTAGGAGAATGTCGCGGTTCGTTCTCAAAAACATGGGATCTAAATCCAGTGCAAGGATCTCGATGAGCTAACATCCAGAGAAGATATCTGCACTGCCTTGAATCAACAATTGCAGCTGGGGGAATTCGGAGAAGAGTCTATCTTGAACCTAAGAAAAGTTTATGGCGATACTCAATCGGTAACAATGCGACTGCTAGTGGAGTCAGCGCAGAAGTTGTTGGCCGTAGGGAAGGTTTGGATTGGATGGGTTGTTCCCTGACTAAGGGAGCAGATCCCTCTAAAGAGGTGCCTCAAGTGCCTAATATTTGGACACTCCGCGAAGGCATGCACTGGCGGCATCGATCGGTCCGATCGTGGCGGTAAATACCTGGAATTCAGGAAGGCGTTAACTTCAGTGAAAAAATGAGGTCAATACAAATAATCCTCAATCATTGCAGGGTCGCACAAGATTTGCTTGTGCAGACCGCTCACGAATCCGCGATGGAGATTGCTATCATTAGTGAACCGTACAGAAATCTCTATGGTGGTGTAGATTCGACTGGCGGAGCGGCGGTATGGTCGTGCGGTCGTCAAACCATACAATATAGCATGGGTCAGGCGGCTAGTGTCTTTGTGTGGGCAAAAATAAGCGGTATATTCGTATATAGCTGTCTGAGTTTGAAGACCTGTTAGACGTTTGTTCGCGATGCAAAGGGACTAGGTGCAAAGGTGATAGCCGGGGACTTTAATGCGTGGGCTATTGAGTGGGGCAGCAAAGAGACTAACGCAAGGGGGCGGTGCTTATTAGGAGCATTTACCCAATTGGATGTAGTTCTGGCCAACGAAGGCGATGCAAACACTTATCGGAAGGGGGAACTGGTTCAATTGTAGATCTGATTTTTGCCAGCACTGCGCTAGCGCGCTAGGAGGTGCTCATTCCCAACTAGAAGACCCAATTATTGGTGGTATTGTGATCTTGCCAGCCTTCGATCGATTTGCCACGGAGCCAGACGAACGGCTCAGAGGGCAATAGGTAGGATCGATCAAGGGTAAAAGGAGCATGCCTATAAGGAAGCTCGCAAGAACTTCAAGCTCGCCATCCAGCGGAGTAAGAGGAAGTGTTTTAAGGAGCTCTGTTTGGAAGCGGACATAAATCCGTGGGGTAGCGCTTATAAAACCGAGGATCACGTGCCCCATGCTCTTGTTAAAAATAATCCACGGGTTATTTCCCCAGCAAGAGGATGCTGACACCTTCCAGCGCATCCTGAATGTGACACCGATTCCACCAGTGACCAGTGCTGGAGATCTGCAGTCGAATATTCGACAGCAAAGCTCAGGACCTTGACGGCATACCGAATAAGGCCCTCAAACTTGCCGTCAAATGTAGACCGGATATGTTCACGGAGCTGTTCGAAACGTGCATGTCGGAGGGTATCTTTCCTGCACTACGGAAGCGGCAGAGGCTGGTGCTGTTGCCTAAGGCTGACAAACTTCCAGGCGAACCGTCCTCCTATAGACCCATATGTCTTCTAGATACTATGGGGAAAATGTTGGAGCGGGTTATTTATAATAGATTACTTCCAGTCGTCGAGAGCCAAAGGGCCTTTCAGGTAGGCAGTATGGGTTCCGTAAAGCCAGATCAACCATTGATGCCATCAAAATGGTTACTGGCTTGGCCGAAAATGTAATTCACGGAAGGGGTTATACCAGCAAATATTGTATGGTGGTGACCCTGGCCAATTGGAACCTTATACGAAAGTCTCTGGCGATGATTGGTGTTCCCACCTATCTCGCCGCTATTATCGATAGCTACTTGAAAGAGCGGACACTCTGGTATGATACCGATGATGGACCCAAAGAGTACGTTGTCTCCGCGGGTGTCCCACAGGGCTCTGTACTGGGCCCACTACTGTGGAACATCATGTATACTGATGTACTTAACCTTCCGGTTCCGGACGAGGTGGTAGGTTACGCCGATGATATAGCACTGGTTATGGTCGCAAAGCATCTCGAGGATGCTGAGTTGTACTCAAGCGAAGCAATCAGTGTTTTTAAGGCTTAGTTAGAGAGTGCTGGACTGGCAATCGCGGAGGAAAAGACGGAAGCGGTCCTCATCACTAAGCGCCGCAAAATAAATTACGCCTGCATTGGAATCGTAAGGATGATGGCGAACGTAGGAGGACCGCGGCATTCTCGCAGGCTGCTCATAGCCAGGGTGGTGAGTTCCATCATGCTGTATGCCGTCCCAGTTTGGAAAAGAGCGCTGCAGGTTTTAGGTAATGCACATAAACTGAGTACGGTTTACAGAAGAACATCCTTAAGGGTATGTTTTGCCTTCAGGACCGTTTCAGACGATGCAGCGTTCGTCATCTCGGGAATGATGGGGATTGACATCCTGGGAACCGAAATCATTTACATTTATAACACCAGGCCCATCTCTCTCATCAGCAGATGGCAACAGCGATGGGACCAGTCAGAAAAGGGTTGTTGGACTTACAGGTTAATCCCTTCCACCGGGGAGTGGCTGAAGAGAAAGCATGGGTAGTTCAATTACAATCTCACCCAGTTTCTCACCGGCCATGGATGATACCGTCAACGTATAGGTTGACATTTGACACCTCACCTAATTGTCCAAACTGCGATGGGGTTCCAGAGGACCCAGCGCACGTATTCTTCCAATGCCCTAGGTTCGTAGAAGAATGGAGGAACGTAAAGGAAACTCTAGGTGAAGTGCTATCACCGTTTTCCCATTCGTACATAGCTAAGAATGGAAAATATTGCGTCATATATTGCCCATCAAAATATGCCTATGTACATACATATTAAAGACATAAATATTGTAGGCAAAATTGATCTAACGCATATTTACGCATTTCCACTTTACTCTGTGCACGAAAGCATATATACACGTCCATCTTATTGAAGAGTTCGTACGCCGGGTTCAATTGCTCTACCAGGGTCCGAAAAGTAAAGTTTAAAGTGTGGCTGGTGGATCAAAACCCCTGGGTTTCCTTGTTGGTGTTCATGAAGGAAGCGCCCTCTCACCACTCCTCTTTGTTTTTGTTATGGACACCGTCACACAGGACATCAAACGTCCAGCGTCCTATACAATGGTTTATGAAGATGATGTTTTCCTAGCATCTAATAGCAAAAATGATCTCGAGCAACTTGTCCAAAAATGGAATGATCGCCTCATGCAATACCGGTTTCACATTGAATCTAAACAAAACTGAATGTCTGACGACCGATCTCCATGAAACAGGTACAATCACTGTTAGCGGCAGTGATCTGCCCAGAGCTGAGGGATTTAAATAAATTTACCGCAATGTCATTCTATTTGGTTCTGAGTGTAGGCTAACTATAAAAGACAATGAACGGCGTCTTGCGGTAATGGAAATGAAGATGTTGCGTTGGACTAGTGGGGTCTTAATTCCTCATCAACTTAACGCTGGACCGGCATTGAGCATTAAGTTGATGAAGACTTAGCACCCTACAATTCTCAAAAAAAAAAATATTTTCAGCTCTGGCCAAGCTCTGGTCAATAAGGCGGATTTGCGTTCAATATAATTCGCAGTCATGTCGTGTTCTGCAAATTATATAAAGGAGCACTCAACATCTGCGAGCCGCTTCGGTCACGCTGTTCCCCAGGCAGTGTCTGACGATTTGATCCTCCCCTCGTAAGAAACCGTAAAGCCGTCATCGCCTGATATTTTTTGAGAATTCACTTGCCAAGATTGGTTTTAACATCGAAGTGGATGGTAAACGGTCAAAAGTCCGGCCGAAACAACGGTAGGTTGATACGCGGGATGGAAATATTGCCAAATGGTGAAACCGATCGCGACGAGCGGACTCCGCTTGCGCACGGGACAAAGGCTGAAGAAAAAGAAGAAGAAGAATGCTCTGTGTGGTGAGATGAGACCTTTTATGGAAGGGCATGGGCACGTCATTCTAAAAAAAAAATCAAACATGAGGCAATCGAGTCTCTGACGGTACGTTGTGAGGGAAACCTGGTTACACCAAAGGCGGTGCAATACCTTTTTAATGGTTTTCAATTACAAAGTAGACCAAGCTTCCAATCAGCTGGCAGCGAGGTTGATAAAGCTGCAGGACAGTCGTATTATTGTCTGGGATGTGGAGGATCCTAAATTTTTTGGTCCATGGATCCCTCGTTTGGGGCTTAGCACCCAAGCATTCAAAAAACAAAAACTAACGTTTTCCTCCGGATAGCTGAGTGGTTAGAGCACAAGGCTGTCGTACGGAAGGTCGCGGTTCAAATCTCACTAGTGGCAGTGGGATTTGTATCGTGATTTGACGTCGGACACCAGTCGACTCAGCTGTGAATGAGTACCTGAGTCAAATCGGGGTAATAATCTCGGGCGAGCGCGATGCTCGCAATGAACCACATTGCCTCCTACAGTATACTGTAGTGTACCGTTACGGTCTTGAATGAAGTGCTCTAAAACATTTTAAGGCCCTGATCCAATATGGATTGATGCGCCAACGATTATTATTATTAACGTTTTCGTCCAGGGCAGAGGCAACCATTCAGACGCTACCTCACCCTCGCCCTGCGAGCAGCGTGGCCGAAAGTGGCAACCGGTGGAAAAACGCTCCTTTATATAATCATGGAGCATTTCCTCGACTATGGGTACATCAGACATCAGATCTTTGGTGCTGATGTGTTCCAGAGACATACCGGTTGTGTACCATCCGCTAACGGCTCAGAGGCTATGTTTCTCCCCCACTTAAAACCCACACACTATATTTTTTTAGAAATTCACTGGAAACCCCGCTAAAGTTAATCCTAGGATCATCATGTTTTCCAGTAATATAGGTATGATAATATACAGCATTATGCTGCCAAGTTTGGGGAAATCGCTCTATTACTAACAAGGTTATAATTGGTTAAAGTTGTCTCTATTAAACTAAAATGAATAGCCAGATATACTAAATATATAAACATTACGAGCTTCGTTCAAATGGAGTAAAAATACACTCAAATAATTTTACTTAGGGAATATGCAAGGACATTGCCCAGACTTTTGACAGAGTATGGGATGAAGAGCTGTTGTATAAAATTAGAAAACTCTTATCAGCGACCATGTGTGTCCAGTTAACGTCAACCTACTTATATCTACGTTTGCCGACGACATGACGATCCTTAGTCTTTACAACAACCCTGATGATACCTCTAGATCTTTGGAATTCTCTCTCAAAAATATTGAGTAATTGTGTCCGGATAGCTGAGTGGTTAGAGCACAAGACTGTCGTACGGAAGGTTCAAATCTCACTGGCGGCAGTGGGATTTGTATAGTGATTTGACGTCGGGCACCAGTCGACTCAGCTGTGAATGAGTACTTGAGTCAAATCAGGGTAATAATCTCGGGCGAGCGCAATGCAGACACATTACCTCCTATGGGTACGCTAATCTTGTAATGTACCGTTACGGTCTTGAATGAAATGCTCTAACGCACTTCAAGGCCCTGATCCAATCCATATTGCGCCAATGATTATTATTATTATTAATTGCAAACGGCATGGAGAATTCGTACAACTACCCTAAATCAGAAAATGTGCCCGCCCATTTTGTTAAATGAAATTAATATTCTACAAAGTGAGAATGTCAGTTATCTTCGCTTCCACGTCGATTGACGTCTTACTAGGAAAAGACATATCGATGAACGTCAGTGAAACTAAAAATAAGAAGTATTTACTCGCTAATTAACTGAAATTGTAGCTGTACAAGTCATTAGTTAAACTCTTCTGGATCTATGGAATTCAGTTATGCGGAGCAACGAAAATTAATAAAAGCCAACTGTTCATCAAAAGCATTAGCTTACATTGAGATCTAAATACTTCTCTCGTAGACGACGAAATACCTTGTCATAGGAACTCAAAGAACATCCAAATATTCTTGCCCGGAAATGGTTTTGAGTTCCTCATTAACATGTTATATTCTATGTTCACAATTGAAGCTTTCGAAGAATCAGAAATTCCAAACAATAAGGACAATATGTGGGATCCTAAGTCCACATCCACATGATGTTGGACCGGACCGAATGGGGAGCAGCTTACTCCCACGTTTTTTTGGTCCATGGATCCCTAGTTTGGGACGTAGCACCCAAGCATTCAAAAATCAAAAAACCAAAAAAGGACTAACGGTTTCGTCCAGGGCAGAGACAACTCTTCAGACGCTGCCTCACCTCTGCCCTGGGAGCAGCGTGACCGAAAGTGGCAACAGGTGGAAAAACGCTCCTTTATACCATCGCAAAACACGACAAGATTGTGAATTATATTGAACCAAGCCGCCAGTAGTTAGTCCTTTTTTGGTTTTTTGATTTTTGAATGGGTCAATGCTATGCCCCAAACTAGGGATCCGTGGACGAAAAAAACGCGGGAGTAAGTTGCTCCCTATTTGGTCCGGTCTAACATCATGTGGAAGTGGACTTAGGATCCCGCATATCCTAAACAACTACCCAGCTTAAGTCTAGCTTAGACTCAAACAATTGGCGGTTTCATCATCATCATTATCAACGGCGCAACAACTGGTATCCGGTCTGGGCCTGCCTTATTAAGGAACTCCAGACATCCCGGTTTTGCGCCAAGGTCCACCAATTCGATATCCCTAAAAGCTCTCTGGCGTCCTGACCTACGCCATTGCTCCATCTTAGGCAGGGTCTGCCTCGTCTTCTTTTTCTACCATAGATATTGCCCTTATAGACTTTCCGGATGGGATCATCCTCATCCATACGGATTAAGTGACCCGCCCACCGTAATCTATTGAGCCGGATTTTATCCACAACCGGACCGTCATGGTATCGCTCATAGATTTCGGCATTATGTAGGCTAGCTACGGAATCGTCCATCCTTATGTAGGGGGCCAAAAATCCTTCGGAGGATTCTTCTCTCGAACGTGGCCAAGAGTTCGCAATTGGCGCTTTAGTTCAATATAATTCGCAACCTTGTCGTGTTTTAGCGATGATATAAAAGAGCATTTTTCCATCTGTTGCCACTTTCGGTCACGCTCCTCCCAGGGAAGAGGTGAGGCAGGGTCTGAAGAGTTGCCTCTGCGGTGGACGAAACGTTAGTCCTTGTTTGGTTTTTTGATTAGGGGGGAATTTACATGTTTTATTTAGTTTGTAAAATTTTATTACTTATTGTTAGTGCTTTGTTTAAAGTAATAAACAAAGTTATAAAAAACTCATTACCAAGGTGTCTCAACATATGTTGTCTATATTACGATCGTTTCACACAGTCGATCGGGTTGACTAGAGAAATGGATTTGAATAATGCGACTGCGTCAATTTTGCCTTAGACATGCTTCTGCTGGCAATACAACGGCAGATATCGTTATCTGATCAGTTTTCCGAAAATATCAGTGCGGCCAAAGTTTCTTCCATAATAAAACCTCAAAATATTTCATTTTCTAATGTCACCAAGTCGAAGTCCTTACTTATGATTGTTTTCGCCAACATGACAATGAGCGTTCTGATTCTTGAAGTTACTCAGCCATTTATTCGTTTGACCATAAAATACTTCAAAACTGTGTCCAACGTCTAACAGAAATATGATTCAAATTTGCGGAACTGCATCCTTTGACAAATTCAGACACGAATGAAGTCTTAACTTCGTATAATTCCATAACAATAAAAGGAAAAATTGAGTGCAATCGTGCGCACCAAGAACTCAATTGAAAGGTTTACATAATATTATTAACAGTGCGTAGCGACCGTATTCACATCAATGGTCATCGAATCCAAAGGACTTCAAAAAAGTACTCTAGCTAGACGCGAAGTGATGAGTGGATCCGGCTTGTTGCAAATGAAACACTGTTTGAAAAAATTACCTTCTCTTCAACCACATGCTTGTCAGGATTACAATAAGTTGTCGAAACATGAATTAGCGCTTTTAAGTCCGGCAAAGTTTCAGCAAATCTCATAACTTCCCTTGTACCTCTTGTGTTAATTAAAATAGCATCTCGGAGAGGATCATCGAATCTGGAACAACAGTAAAATGATGAGGTTCTTCTGCTTTGAGTGGCCAATTAGACCCCTCTAGGCTATGCAAGATAATATACCGATATCCGGCGAATAGAACTAACCTTACGCTGGCGGCTGCATGGAATATGACTGATACGTTTCTCATTAACTCTCTGCCTTCAGTGCTAATACCCATTTTAAGTTCAGTCACATCGCCCGCAATCGCTACTAACTTGGATAATTGCGTCGGCATAGTCTCCCTCAAAACATCGAACAGTGGCAATTGGACTATGTCTGAAAGTCGTTCGTCAGCTGAACGGCCTTTCTTCGATCGGAGCAACACGAAAATGGTATTCAAATCAGGGCATGATCGAAGCAACTTTTCAATAAGTACTTTGCCCAGGAACCCTAAAAATAAAGATGGAAACTCCAAATTTAAATAAGCAAGTAAACGACAATGAACTTACCTGACCCGCCGGTGACAAAAATTTCGCGGCCACGGTAAAACTCCGGTATTGTGAGTTTCATTGCCACCTAAACGGAAAGTTAATGGGTTTGACTTCAATTCAGTGTCTTGAATAAAATGAGATATGACGGGGATTGATCAATACATTAAGGGTATTTTGGTAGCTTGAACACCATACACAATGCGAAGATGATGTATTTACATATTCGTGATATGTTTACATGTTCCTCATGTTTTAGATTAGCACTAAGTTAGTTTAGACGTTACATTATATTCGAATTTCAAAATTTAAATTAAAAAAGTCGGGAAACCGGAAGCTAGACGCTTCAGGTATGAAAGGTTTTGTGTATTTCTTTTATAAAGAGATTTGAGTGTGCATTTGTCTCATTAGTATGTAGCACGTAATATATGCATATATTATGTGAAAATATCCACTTTCAAGTGATATTGATATCCAAAGTCTTGAATTTGCATAGAAGCGACAGGTTAGACCTAGTATAACTTGATAATAGTACGATTTTCACTAAATTTAGCAAGATCATGTTCCATAATGTAGCCTACATCACTGCAAAGTTTCGAGGTGCTAGGATGAACCTAAGGGGGGTTTCCAGCCAATTACAACAAATTATAGTAATATACTATTTTTAACTTTATTTGAACAGGTATCGGTATCCAAAATATTTCGGAGCACAGGCATAGTGGCAGCCTCCTGATTTTTTCAAATTTTTCAGTTGGGTAGTTTCTGAGAATGGCCCACTTAAAGAAATTATCACTTTCAACCCCCCGCACTCCCCACCTTTCGAATGTCAAAACAAAGATCGGTTTTGAAAAGTACTAATCGAGACCTTTAATTGAATACCCCACATGACTATATTTGATGAAAAAAAAAATGTTACACCCCCCTTTTCCACGTATGGGGACCCCCTTTAAATTCAACGTAAAAGGATGTAACTCACTGTATATGTGGGCGTTCACAGTTCCCACCTTTGTACAGAATTTGGTGTCAATCGTTATAACCGTCTCCGAGTTTACACAAAACCTTAAAAAGGACTTACTGGATGATGGCTTGTTTCTGAAATCGGATCCAGGGTCGTCAGAAATACAGCCTAACATTTGGTATATTAAATTACTTATACATTCAACTCCGAAACGCTTATCAAGGACGCAATTTGAAGGTCCGTTGTTCGAACTAAGTTACATTAAACCTAACCAACTCCGCCCAAGCTGGAACCAAGAAGACTCCTCCTTGTACGTGGTCCCCTGGTTGGAAGGTAGCGCAGAATAAATAATGAACAAGTCGAAAACCAAAAGCTCCCGTTCCAGGTACGAATGGGTTTGCATATTTCTTATAGAAGAATATTTATATGCAAGACTGCTCCATTTGTACGTAGCTGGTAATGTACCTATATGCATTTACAATGTCATACTATTTACTTTAGTAAATTTACACAAAATGAATCCCTTTGTCGTACTGAAATTTCCTTAATAATAGCGGGATTTTCACCGAACTTTTCAGCGTACTATTTTATATTATGTTCAATGTTACTGCAACATTCTCTGATTCTAGGATGAATGATAAGGTAATGATAAGTTTCAACCTTGCCTGCAGTAAATAATTTTAAAAAGGTTTCCTTTTACATAACACCTTTGAAATGCACTGTTAACATGTCCACAAAAATCTCACAAAATGGTGATTTGTATTGTAGGAAATGACAAGGATTGCAAACCGGAGATATGCGGAAGGCTAAATAAGAGTTTGAATAGCTGTGTAACATTTAAACGACTCAGGGAGTAGGTAGCATTAGTGCATCAGCTTAATGTATCTTATATCTTGCTGAAAAAGTGACTTTTTTTTTAGCTTAGCATCAAGAGTATTTCGTATTTGTCGCCAAATGCGAATGGAAGGGACATAAATTTATGGGCTAGCATACCCTCTCTTAGAATTATGATGGAGTCATCGCACAAGGACATGGATTTGATTTTTCAATGTGCATAGGCTCCTCAATAACAGAATTACGGGTCCCCAGGATGCTCGGTTTCTCCGATTTAAGCTAGAGTTCTAGCGCTAAGGGGCTATTCGATTAACAGAAGTTAAATAATGAGCCTGTGGCGAGCATTCGTCTTCCTCTTGTAGTAATTTGCTGTTGTACTCTGGAAGCCTGCCGGAAGTAGGTGTCTGGAGTCTGCCATAAAGTCAACTGGCCGACATTCAGATCGACCACCTTACTATCAGCAGAATGTTTTGCGAGCTAGTGAGGAAAGGGCTTACAGGTGGTCGCAAAACTTTTGATAGTCCAATCAAGGATATTAACAGCAGGCTCCTCATTTATAATGATGAACAAGTTCAAAAGTGGAAGAGGCAATGCATTACTATACCATATCTTATAACTATATATTACTATACCATATTGTAAAAACGTAATCAAAGAAACTTGGGGTTATGTACTGTTCCTCCAAACATTAGCGAAATCATCTTGGCCATCAGAGCTCAGCCAGAGTAAAGTCACTGAGTTTGACCGTTTTGCCCCGGAACTGTCGCAAACCCTGTAGTTCAAAAGCTTGATAGGCAGAGAGCAAGCTGGTTTCTGCTTTAGATTTCCCTCTTCTGATTATTATTGGGGATAGAGTGCGGAGCTCAGATCCATATTTCATCTGCTCTTCATAGATCTTCAGAAGAGCTGACAGAGTGAGCCGTGCGTGTATCTTGACTACTCTACGAATGAAGGACCCTCTGGAGAAACAGAAAATTTTGAAGTTAAAAGCGGAGGCTACCTTGGCTGCATCCGTTTATCGGTATTATTGGGTCACGTTATCAGTGTAGCTCTCTTTGATTGCGTTTTATCCAAATATTCTCTGTATGCTGCTATATGGAAACAGCACATGGAATCCGACCGCCATAGTTATTCGAAAACATAAAGCCTTCGTCAATATTCGTCTCCCTTGTCGTTAAAGTAATCTCCAAAGAAGAACAATGTTGACACATGGGCCTGATACCCATGTCAGTGTATAGACAACTATATATATATAGATAGACCAGCATTAGCATATGCTGACAGCAACACCTTAAACTACATTCCCGATAACACAAACGATTCCGGTAGTAATACGGTGTTTCGAAATTACAGAGACAGATGGATGGTACTTTTTAAACAGTACACATTACAGATTGAAAACAATTTTTGCTAAGCCAGTCTGTTACAAGACAGATATTTTCGAACTGCAGCATGTGTTGAAAGAATGAAAGCTGTTAGTATCTTCCGACCCATAGATAATGCTTTTCGGTATTAATCCCGTCACTGAAGTTACAACTGGCACTACTTGCACCACAGTAGCCTGATGCAATTTGCTAGAGGATAGTTTTTCATTTAGGAATTCACAGCGATAATGCACTAAATTGAAGGGCAATGGCTTTAAATCAAACACACAACTTCTTCCTGATGATGTGGGATAGTGATCATCAACTTTGCGGCAGCTTCGTTGTGTATGTTGTTGTTACCAAAAGTTACCCTCTAACTCTAATCTCTCTCTAATCCACTGTATCACACCAAAAATGTATATAAGGTAGGGGACGGCGAAGGTATCAAATGATATGATTTTATTTTTTCCCTGAACATTTCAGTTTCGAGCATGAGATTCGGGCGTATTTTACATGTTGTAGCTTGTAATACATCAAGGAATTGGATATGTCGTCTGAATCCATACACGTGGTATCCAGCAAGGAGTGAATTTCGCGTTCATTCCTGATTTGATGCCGCCAGTATGCCATGTTTGAACTGGAACCCGCATTTGCTTTTATGCAGGAGATGGAGCAACGGATTTCAAGCCAAAAGAAATTACAGTGGGTTTGAAAAGTGGCCTTGGTGGATTCCGAACCCGATTAGCATCTTTCCCAATGTTTGTGAGGACACCGTTGGGAAGCTAATTTTTCATTACTGCTCTAAGGGGAAGTGACACATTCAACTAGACTTTGTACAGGCGTTGCACTTGCACTAGCCGCGAATAGGATATGAAGGCCGATTTATAATTAATGTAGGCTGCCGACAGTTTGATTTACAGCTTCGCTGCATAGCTATCAATTTATGAACATGAAGATATTTTGAGATATCTTTGTAGAGGATTGAAGTAAACTTGAAATTTGCAGATGGTGGGAAGAGAAATTTCGTAGGATAGGAAACATTCTGTCCCTTGGGGATGAGATAACCTTAGCTTCTGCTTGGTATTCCTATGAAAAGTTCGGCTACATTCAATTGTTTGCGCAGTTTGTAGACACTGATCCGCGGCTCTCCCATATTCATCCTCTTTGCCAGAGTCCTCGTGATGGATAAAATTAAGCTTCGCGTCTATCACCACTTCCAAGTATTTGACTGTCGGCTTGGAGATGATGTTATAATTCTCAATTCTAATGCATGTTTGGTGAGTAGAGGGAGTGTTGTAGAAGCCCTCTCTTATGGGTTCGAGTAAAGTTTCTCAAAACATTCCCTCTTTTGCCCGCTACGTATCCAACTTGAAGGTTCTGCGGTTTTCCTTATAGGTGTGCTTTTTGTCGCCCTGACCGATCCTCCCAAAGTTTCTCTGACCCTTTTGCCATGTTCGATGACAAGTTGCCAGTAGTTTTGTCTTCTGCTGGTTCGAAAGGCATCGTATGGAGAGCTCTCTGTGTGGGGGTATTTGTCTTATTAGGCTGGTGAAGTCATACCACTATTAATCTTCACGCATCTAGTGGTTTTGTACAGCATCTTGGATAACATGTCAGGACAGGACAGGAAACAAAAGAGATTCGGTCACAGAGTGTTTAAAAGTGGGAGAGTTTTGAGGAGAAGAGAATCTGCAGTTATCCCCATTGTCGACAATAAGATCAAACAAAGTATTACCAACTTCAAATCAGTGAACGAACGACTGTTCAAATTCAGAGTGAAGGCAATTCTTGTTAACTTCTGGTTACTCAACAGCAATATTTTATTCTTTGGAATTTAAATTATAACTAAAAATGAAATTAGCATTATATAGGTCTTAAGGGATACGACATAAAAATTATTCCAGTTGTTTCCAATGCAAAATTAACAGGTTTTCATTATATTAAGGGCAACAAGCGTCTACGACAGGTGGACAAAAGGGGACTAAATTTATCCAATGTGAGTGCTGTGAAAAATTAATCAGACAGAGTGGAGCCTACAAAAATATAGACAATTGTCAAATAAATCTACACATGAGAGAGTCAAAAGCTTTATAAGGTGGCCGGTTGATCAATCGTGTAATCTTCACCCAATCAGTGCAAGAAGGGTTTAAACTGGAGGTCATCTTATGTAAAAGGACTCACTATTAGCAACGAATCCAATATATGTATGAGGATAGGTGCAATATCTTTCGAAGGAAGTACTGGGAGAATATGATTGACTTCAATAGCAGGAGCTTATTAGGATTTAGTCTTTGAGGAACCATATCAAAGATCCTTTTTGGCATAGATCGAAGAGGGAAAAAACTCTGTTTATCAGGACAATGAAAGATCGTGCAAATTTTTATTTAGCTGTGGAAATTCATTGAGCCATTCTGCCAATGAAGGCAAATTTCACATCAAACAAATTTTGAAGGACCTGGCAGGGTATTTGAGAAAAGGAGTGAGAATTCTCCAGCCATACGTTCAAGCTGCCTGATTGTGATCTAACTGGGAGTGAATATAGCTTAAACTATAATAAATGGTTGGAATCTAAACGCACCTTGTTTTAATTAGCACAATTTTCAAAAACTCTCAGGTGAAGGAGCACTTCCAGTTGAACCGCGCACGACTAAAATACAAACTGAAAGAATTGACTAGATCCTCGCTTCGAGCACTCAACTTTCATTCTAATATTAGCCTCTGCTCGCTGACTTTCAATTACCTTTTAATTACTTACAAGAAACGGTTAACCCCTTGTGTAATAAGTGAATTTCGTAAGAATCATTGGAAAACGTGGGTATGCATATGTATATAGGGGAATCGTCATGAAAGTATCTAAAGGCGGGAATCTATTAAGCAGAGTGTATAATCCCTAGTGCTAAACAGTAGCCTACGTAATACATGCTAGTTTTGGAATCGCGGACACTACTGCAAGCTAACTTAATTGGTATAAGTGAGACGCTAAGGTGTACATATGTACATGTCTACACAGGGATGTTGAAGCCATTAACTTTTGGCGCAGGAGTAAGTACTAAATGGCAAAATATTCAACAAATTCTACTATAACTATTTTTCCCACCATCCAATGGTTTTAGCAAATATTTTAGTGTCCCCTAAAGTTTAAATCATACTTAACAAATCACTAGGAGCGCTTAATTAACTCCTTAAAGTGTAAATTGAATATCTAGAAATCATTAAAAGTTGAAAGTAAATAGATCAAAGATTAAAAAGTTGAGTAACCAACATACCGGTTATGTATGATTGTTATGCAGTTTTTAGTGATTAGTGTTAACTATTTGGTTGGGTTAACGTTAAAAATATTCTTTTCAGGACCATGTCAAGAGGGAAATATTCGTGATTTGATCTTTGATCAGTTCAAATTCAACGTGAATATGGGCAAAACATACAGGCGGTCATTGGGTAATAGCCTCCAATCCGTCTTTTTTACTGCAAAATGTTTCTGCTTTGGTTCACGTAGTTTGGGTCGAAGTTTAACTGTAAAGACAAGTGGATATAACAAAGATCAAGAAACAAGTCGAAATACGGGAAGCTCGCACTTCGGGTATAAAGGTTTTGTTGTCATCTTATGTAAGAAACTTCAACGTACATTTTTCTATCCCTATATTGCTACAAATTGAACCTATTCCTTCATATTTTTCCAAACTACAAAACATACGTACATATTACACCCATATTATACTCACCGTAAACAAACAAACTGTCTATTTGTGCATTATGTTATTCCTTACACCCACGCCATTTTGTACTTCTGGGATGAAAATAAGGGGGTTGCCGGGTAAATTTTTAAAATGTGGAAATATACTTTTATTAACTTTATTTGTGCAGATATCGGAACGGTATTTTGAGGCCTAGATTTCGTGGAGATGCACCACTGTGATTTTTTTCAGATTTTCGGTTGGGTAGGTTTTGAGAACGAGACCTGTTACACTTTTTGAAGGTCATATTTTGAGCCCGTACATATCAAATAAGGAACCAGTTTTGAAATGTGCTAATTGAGACCTTTCATTTGATACCTCACCCATCCACATTTTATGAAAAAAATTTTTGCATCCTACATTCACATGTATGGGGAAGGAGGTGTTCAAACGAAGCACAACTCTGCCAAAAACATCAATTGCAAAGGCAAAGTATGATGGGCTAAAAGGAGATAGCTGGCCAAAAAAAGGGATTTCGACACCCATCGGATTTGATCAAGAGGTACTCCAGCAGCAGCAAATAGATCCATTCAGGAGAAGCTCATCAATTTTACGATCGCCTCCAATACCAAAGCCGGCAAAAGAGAAAGCTCGTTGGAGCTCAGCAATTGAAAAAGTGAAGAAGTCAGTAAAAGGAGTAACCTGGCCAAGAAGGAAGCTTTGGGGAGTCAGCAGGCCCCAAAAAGGAAAAAGGAGTCTTGACCAGTCCAACAAATGGAACTAAAAGTTCTGAAGGGTCCAAAGTACCGAAAGTAGGAAACCCGGCTAGCGAAGCGAAACTGAAAGAAAATAAGAACGATAGTTAGACTAAGGTCGTGATTAAGAAAAGAAACAAGAAACCAAAGGTGCGAATTCGCCCCGAGGCAATTGTAATCTCCAGCAGAGAAAATCTAACGTATGCGGGGATACTGAAGAAGGTGAAATCTGACCCCGACCTAAAAGACCTAGGCGGTAATGTCGCCAAAATCCGGAGGACCCAGAAGCGTGAGGAAAACTGACGGCTTCCGTAACCACTTGGGGAGAATGTCGCGGTTCGTTCAACAATTCAAGTTGGAGGAATTCAGCTAAGAATCTATCGTGAGCATAAGAAAAGCTTATGGCAATGCGACTGCAAGTGGAGTCAGCGCAGAAATTGTTGGCCGTGGGGAAGGTTCGGATTGGATGGGTTGTTTGCCGACTAAGGGACCAGATCTCTTTAAAAAGATGCTTCAACTGCCTAATGTTTGGACATTAACCGGCATATTGCCGGCAGTGGTAAATGCCCGGAATTTAAAAAGGCGTGAGGTTAATACAAATAAACCTCAATCATTGCAGGGTCGCACAAGTTTTTTTTGCGCAGACCACTTATGAATCCGCGATGGAGATTGCTATCATTAGTGAACCGTATAGCAATCTTGACGGTGGTAAGCGGTATATTTGTATATAGCTGTTACGCCCCACCGAGCCTCACAGTGCATGAGTTTCAAGACCTGTTAGGCGATCTTGTTCTCTACGCAAGGGGGCGAGGTCCAAAGGTGATAGCCGGTGACTTTAATGCATGGGCAATCGAGTGGGGTAGCAAATAGACTAACGCAAGGGGGTGGTGCTTGTTAAGGAACAACATAATGTTTCCGTACAAAGCAGTGACTTCGAAGCGTATGCCAATTAGCATATGATGGGTAATCACACCTTCTCGCTCTGATCCAAACCTAACGCTGCAAAGCATTACTTTAACTTATGCATTCAGATACTCCATCTGATGACTTTTGACTACACAGAACTACAAGTCATCAAACGAACAGGAAAGCCCTAAAATCCTAAACGCTATATTGCATCTTTGGTGCGACATCAATTAAGGATGATTTGTTTGACGAGAAGCAAAACCCTCGAACAAGTTTAATAGTGTGAACTGCTTCTAAACTGAATATTTACCGTTATAGGAATATCTACATATTTTCCCAAAATTCTTAGATCCTACTAATATCTTTCCAAATCATACGCACACCCTCGTTATGCATGCGGATGAGACTTCCCGCAGTACATTTAATAGGCAGTATCCATACTATTATAAATGCCCTGGACTTGCGAATGTATTGGACAAGCTTATCTGTACATACCATAGGCCCTAAATACCTAGCAGTATCTACATGCGTAGTTAAGTGATGAAATCGAAATATGTAAAAAGCTAAAACTGAGACAAAATATGAGCTCTATGTCTCTCACTTATTTCGTATTCGGAATATGCAATGAGAGTTAAAGTGTCTCCGACTCATTGATTATCAATGCGCAATCGGATGAAAACTATGTAAATACATAATTGTCGTGTAAGAGGTTTAGTTAAACGTGTAGGACGAGCATGGTAACACGCCATTAGTAGACGTACTAACTTGTTGCCATAGCTTGCAATCCTACACAAATGAGAAAATTGGGAATAGATCTTGACGGAGATCTTCCAATAATACATGTGTGTGTTGAATATGTGTGTGTGAAAACAGGTTTAGCTTGAAACCCTTCCACTTGTCCAGTTTTACGCTTTATGATAAGAAAGGATCTCAATCGAAGATATGCCGTGAAAGAGTTAGATCAAATAAGATTATAGAAGAGTGAAGATCTCGGTCGAATATCGAGCACGAAATAAAGACAAATTGACGGATTTTTTTTGTTTTAATATTTGTGCGTTTAAATACTTTACATTTGGTCCTTCGAGCCGGATCTATCGCATCAGCAATAAACAATCGTGTAACTAAATCAATTGATAAAAGTCAATGACGTGTCGGTTGCGGTTAAATAATTATTGAATGTTTGTGTATTGAATAAATTTGGTGAATTCCTAAATTTTGTCGGAAATTTACTTTCATGTTGGGATCTGACCAAGTCTTGTAATTTGTTGTCTCGGGCGCGCCGTGCCAAATTCGAAGACGACAGAAAATTACGAAAGGACGGCGTGCGAAATTGCTGCCGCGGATTGTGAAATAGCGTGACAACTGCAATTATGCCCCTATCGTTGCAGCCTCGGAACTGTCATGGGCTAAAATCAGTGATGGAAGTGATTTTGCAGTGAAAAAACAAAGTCTCGCTTCACAAAATCATCGAAAATTTTACTGTGAAGATTGACGTATAAAAGGCGTCTTCCATATCTATGGTGGATATCTTTCGTGGCCGAGGAACACGTAGTCTTGTTGCGAAGTTGTGCAGCGCTATAAAAGTAGTTGTGTCTCAGCACCGTGTTTGTTTCAGTTTACTGTGAGTGTTATCTGCGGGCCGTTAGTCCGTGAATATTCGTGGATCCCATTGAAATCGGTGTAGTTTTGTTGTTCGTTCTGCCGGTAGCCAGCCCATCGCGATGGCAACGATTATTCAGATTGCGGTTTCTAGCAATGTTAGGTCGGCAGGCGCATGCATATTTCTTGCTTTTGCTCGGCATCTGGATTCTATTTCTGTCGTTAGTGATCCGCCGGTTGGTGACCTTGATTTCCACTCAAGCGACACTTCTCGCCCAGGCAGAGGCCTCTATGAAGCAATCCCAGAGTGCCACCACCGCTGCTCGCAGTCTCTTCGAACAGAAAGGAAAGTCGAATGGTGCAGAAGAGGTCAAGTCAAAGGCAGCAGAAGAGCATACATATGTGTCTATGGTGTTTTGTTTCTTTTGCGGGTCCCAAAGTACCGTGAAAATGTTCTTGGGAGGACGGACGATGCTAATTTGGAACACTCGGAAAACAAAATGATTTCAGGAAGTGTATAGTCGACGAAGTGGTCAACAACAATTTAAGTTTAATTTACTTTTTAGTTGGAATGTTTTAACGATTAAATTATATTTCCAGATAGGCAACTATTATTTGCTTACGTGTGTGTATTAACTCATTTTAGCAGAAGAGGAGGAGCTGCAACCGACCGATATATTGTTTGGGAAATTGCCAAGAATCGTTGAATCGTGCTGTCTAATAAAAGTAGGCTGAATCGTGCGAGATTTTGTTGGTGCCAATTTTCTCGCAGATTGCATTTGTGGTGAAGTTCCTTCCGCTATGTTGGATCCTTGCAGCAGCAACGGACTAAAAAAAAAAAAGGGGTTCTGTGTTCAGGTCGTTCTCTCCTTTATGTATATATTGTTGATGTATGTTGACTCCTGTTAATTTTTTGTTCGACGTCGTATGATTTTGTGAATTTTTAGAAGAGGTTTGGTTAGCAGGGGTAACTGCTCCAAAATATCGTTTTCGACTGGATGCTAACCAGCCATACATATATGGAATTAAATAACAACAGGATTCCACTTATTTATATATCAACCCAGTTTTAAATCTATACTATATATAACTATATACTATATTATAAATGAGATACCTTAAAAGCATATAATACAATTCCCTAAATTTTGAATGAAATAGAATGAAATTTAATTCCCAAGCGGTCGGTTGTTGAAAAGAAAATATTAGACCGGTGAAAATGTATTTCAAAACAAAAAAATATGATATGATCTGTTTGTTTATTCAAGGCGAATAACGCCATTTCGAACGGTTCAAACGAATTGACTATATTGACGCTATGTGTTTTTAATGAGTGATTCCTTAAAACTATATATGTACTTAAGTAGAAAATATTGACTACTCAGATCTATGTGCAACAATAAGGTAAATACGCAAAACCTTAAAAAAAATGAACAAATTGGCGAAAAGATATTTAATTTGAATAATTAAATTAAATTAAAAAAAAAAAAAAAAGTCAATATTGAATTAGATAATATCGCTATTGCAAAAGATCAATTCCCGTAGCAGTAAAAATAACAAATATAATCAATCAATCAATTTTTCAAATGAATGGAGGCACTGCTGCCCGGGGAATATTTTAAGTGGTGAAATCGAAATATGTAAAAAGCTAAAACTGAGACAAAATATGAGCTCTATGTCTCCTAGACGCTTCAGGTAGAAAAGGTTTTGTGGTTCCCTATGTGAGGAACGATGAGTGCATGACAGTTTCGTGTGTTCTATTGCCGTCTATTTTTTAAAAGGCCATTTATACAAATAATTTGATCTGAAAAGCACTGTCTTGATAATAGTCAAACATATACGCTTCCCGCTATGATGTCGAAATTGTTAGCAAATGTGAACAAGTTCACTGGGTTCAGCTAAACGCTTCGGGCATAAAGATTTTGTGCTCACCTTATGTGAGGAAATTTTTATGCTTAGTTTTCAATCCATACATAGCTACAAATGCAAAATATTCCTTCATTAATTGCTAAACTCCAAGTAATACATACCTTCGTACATATATATTGAAAACCTAAATATTGTGCGCATCCTAAATAAACAAACTTTGGCATATTGTTGCACACGTATACATATATGCACGCATCTAAATTGATCTAACGCATCTTTACGCATTTCCATTTCACTCCTCCATGCAAAGAATACATATATGTATTTAAATTACTGGTACTAACTCGTTCGCTCGGAGACATCGAAGCGAGCAGACGTGCGACGGAGAGTAACAAATTACAGTGCGAGGTGATTTCTTCAAGTCACCAGTTGAGTGAAAGAGAAGGTGAAAATAAAAAAGTGGAAAAGTGAAATATCCAGTGACAGCAAAATAATCGAAAGGAAGTACCGTTCTGATAGCGTTATACAGTGCATCTCAAAATTATTGAGACACTGTATACTACAGTGCAAATTGACAACCGTTTTATTTTTATTTCAGTGAACTGACAACAACAAAGGACGGGCTTGGGGACCGAATGTCCGCCAAGAGGTCGAAGATTATTCTTCCGGACGAAATTTCGTCTGAAGAGGAGGGAACCACGGGCCCTACAACGATGATGGAGGGGAACTCGAGCCTCCTCATGCGAATTGCGAAACTAGAGCAGGAGAAGGCCGACATGGCCCAACAGTTGGAGTGCCAGTTGGCATTCATCAAGGAGCTGCAGCAGCAGATGGCTGAGTTAAAAGCAGCTAACATCAGCAGGAGCAACAGCAGCAGCTAATCGTACAGCAGCGGCAACAACAGCAGGAACAGAGAAAGCAGCAGCGACAACAGCAGCAGCAGCAGCAAAGCGAGGAAGATGAAGGCATGTGCCCGGAGGTAATCATCGAGGAGGAGGAAGGAGACCCCTTCAACTTCGTCGTCCGGAAAAAAAGGCAGCGAATAGGACTAAGGTTAGTGCCACCATTGTTAGTGCCCCACCAACCACCCCAAAATCCTCTCCCCAAGCAGCCACCCCTAAGAAACCCAAGATTCCCCCGATAACTGGGTACAGACTAAATGTACCGCAGTTTTTACGGTTAATTAAAGAGAAAGGGTTTTTTTTGGAGTAGGGTAGGTGAATGCGTTTACGCACAGAGTGTTGGACTCCCGCAAAAGCACGCTGGCGGACTACCAACTAAACACCTCCCTGTCATCAGAGAACTAGCCTGGAACCGTTTGACACATTACTTCGGGCTAGCCCTCCCGCTCTCCCGGCTTTGGGAGCCTTCAAGTCAAGGAATTCCTTTCACCAACGGGAGGGGAGGGGAGGAAGGGAGTTGTTAGTTCAGGGAACCCCTTACCGTCCGATCCCTCTGCCGGTCGAGTTCAATCTTCTTCGTAGTAAGAAGAGCCCGGACATAATGCGCAATACGATTCCAGCTGCCAGCGCTCTTCAGCATCTCTCTGACAATGTTGTCTGGAGAGAGCTCCCCTGTGTCTGCATAAAGCTGCTGGCGGAGGCCATCCCACCTCTCGCAAGAGAAAAAGGTGTGCTCAGCGTCATCCGGCACTCCATTGCAGAACACACAATCAGGAGATCGCGCCTTCCCAACCCTGTGCAGGTAAGACTGAAAACCTCCATGCCCACTTAGAAGTTGGGTAAGGAAGTAATCAATCTCACCGTGCTTTCTGTTCAACCATGGGTCTACTTTGTCGATGAGCCGCGCAGTCCACTTGCCCCTTGGCTCATTTTGCCAAGAAACTTGCCACTCGTTAAGGGTGCGTTGACGTTCTTCACGGGCAACCACTTCTCTTAAGTTTTCGCCCTTACGGCGATAGATAGCTTTGCGCTCCTTGGCAAGGAGGGCAACGGGGATCACTCCCGCAATCACCATCACAGCCGGTTCGGAGACAGTGCGATAAGCAGACGCCACTCGCAGAGCTCCCCGCCTCTGCACTTGAGCTAGGCGTTTACGATGCACCTCCTTGTCAAGGGCATCAGCCCATACCTCCGCACCATAGAGAAGGACGGACTGCGTTGCTCCCATGAGGAGACGTCTCCTAGTTGATATAGGGCCGCCCACATTCGCCATTAGCCGACTCAAGGCCGCGACTCCTGTTGCAGCCCTGTCCGCGGCTGCTTTGATTTGCTCGAAGAAGCTCATCTTCGAGTCGAGCATTAAACCAAGGTATTTAACCGCTGGTTTTGACTCTACAGTCAACTCGCCGATCGATATGGGACGCAAGGTCGGGATTCTCCTTCTGGTCAGAATGACTACTTCGGTTTTTTCCAGCGCAAGGTTGAAACCGTGAGCAGTCATCCATCCGCTTACCCGTCGCATCAATATGCCAAGTCTGCTTTGCGCCTGTTCAACAGTGCGTCCGGCAACAAGTGCCGCAACGTCGTCTGCATAACCGACCAGGCGCGACTCTTCAGGCATATCGAGTCTCAGCAGACTATCGTAGGAAGCGTTCCAGAGGTCCGGCCCTAGGATGGATCCCTGCGCTACTCCCGACGTGATTTCCATCCTCCTCTGGCCCTCTAGCGTCTCATAGAACAGGGAGCGGTCTTTCAGATAATCCTTCAATATCCGCAAGAGATAGCTTGGCACGTGAAAGGAGTTCTCTAGTGTGCCCAGCATATCTGTCCATCTTACGGAATTGAAGGCATTTCTGACGTCAAGCGTTGTGAGGAGCACTATCCGTCGAGATCGGCGGCTGTGTGCCCCGGCTCGATTAAACGCATCTACGACCTCCATAACAGCATCCACTGTAGATTTCCCTGTTCTAAACCCGAACTGCCTTGCGGATAAGTCCCCGGCAACACGGATCGCTTCAGCGAGTCTACCCCTGATGAGCTTCTCGAGCACTTTTCCGGCCGTGTCAAGCATACACAGCGGTCGGTATGCAGACGGGAGCTCCGGATCTCCTTTACCCTTACGGATTAACGCGAGTCTGGCCACTTTCCAGCGAGAAGGAAAAATGCCCTCCTTCAAGCACGCGTTGAACGCTTCGAGCAGCAATTCTGGCCGTTGGCGGAACACCAGTTTGTAAACTTCCGCCGGGATGCCATCAGGGCCTGGCGCCTTCCTGTTTTTCATAGTGAGAACCGCTTCTTCGAGTTCTCCCATTGTGAAAAGGGGGCAATCCACGAGGCTTTCCGCGCTGTTTACATCAACCCGTACAGGGTGTCTGGGGAACAATGCCCGCACAATGCGGTCCATCTGGTCGGTGCTCAGTATGCAGGGCTTCCGCAGAGCCCCGATTTTCCGAGTGACAAGCTTATAGCCAAGTCCCCACGGGTCATCATTCACCTCATTAACGAGATTTTGCCAGCCGCGAGCTTTGCTTTTATTTATAGCGCTGCGGAGTCTCCTTTTTGCTGATCTATATTGTGCCTTTATGGCACATGCCTCCTCGTTGGCGTACAAGCGTTGTGCCAAACGGCGGAGCTTATGACACTCCTTCCGTAGGTCGGCAATTTCCGCCGTCCACCAGTACATAGAAGGCTTGTCGCGCCTGGGGCCCCTCCGGGGCATGGAAGCCTCACACGCCGCCGTTATCAGATTCATCACTGAATTTACGACGGTGTCAGCTGCGACACCACCACCCCCCGGAGTGCCCCCCGGTGCGGCCCTACCTGTTCCAAGAGCTTCGACGAACCTTCCGATGTTCACCTTCGCGACATTCCACACGCAGGGGGAACGTCGTGTTGGTGCTCGCCGGCAAGTAGCGTCAAACACTTCGAACGCAATGTACTGATGATCACTTGCCGAGAAGTCTTCTAGGACTCGCCACCCGTCCACCGATGATGCCAGAGATTCCGACGCAAAAGTGATGTCGGGAATGCTTCCTTCACAACCTGAGCGCCGAAACGTTGGCGTGGATCCGGTGTTTAAAATTACGAGTCCGGTTCTCGCCGCCATTTCCAGAATCCGTTTCCCTCTGGAGTCTGATTGAGGCATGCCCCATTCAAGAGCCCTGGCATTAAAATCACCGCCAACCAGGATTCGTCCCTCCGTGCTCGAAACGGCGTCCTCCAGAGCATCAAGCCGACGTTGAAAGTCCGGAATCGACTCATTCCGCGTCAGGTAAACGCTAAAAAACGTTATCCCTAAACACCGGATCCAGGCAAATCCGTCTCCCCGGCCTTCGGCAAGAACACGAAGTCGAACGTCGTCCCGAACCCAGATGGCAGCGGTGCCCGATAAGTCCAGATACCATGAGGACGGGTCCTTGTTTCGGTATTGCTCGCTAATCAGCACTAGATCAGCATTTACTTCCGCAGCGAACTGTGCTAGCAACTGGTGAGCGGTTGCACTCCGGTGCATATTAATTTGCAAAATGCGGATCATGGCGTTCGCACCCTAGCCCTCTCCAATTCCGCCCTGAAGATCGGACACCGTCCCGAGCCCGCAGTGTGTGCGACGCTTTCGCCAGACGCACCACGATCCCTGCAGAGAACACAACTCTCGCTTTCCTTGCAAGTCTTCGCTTGATGACCCGCTTGGCCGCATCTCCGGCATGCTGTCCTCCTGTCCGGACCCTTGCAAGCTGCTGACGTGTGTCCATAGTCCAGACACCTGTAGCACTTGGTGGGGACTATCCGCATTCGTACCCTGCATACTACCCATCCGATTTTGATTCTCCCGCCGTTAAGGAGTTTCCTCGCATATTGCTCGGGGACATCCACCACGGCAAGTTTTTGGCCTCGAGCATTTACAGAGGTAATAGCTACCCGGGCATTGGTTACCTCTGGACATTCGCGCTTTAGCGCCTCCTCTACTTCGACCTTTTCTGTGAGGCAGTCAAGATCCCGTATTTCCAGAGAGCACATGGGTTCTAGGCTGGAAACAAGGGCCTTCTCCCCCAATAGCCCCTTGACCGCTTCGCAGAACGTGCTCTTGTTGGTCGTCTTTGGGCCCAGTTCGACGAGAACTCCACCACTCCTCGTTTTCCGTATCGAAGACACCTCTGCTCCGTTCTCCTCGGGTTTCATCCTGTAGCGGATTTCACTAAGGACTTCCGCAAATGTCTTGCCTTCCGTCGGCTTAATGAGCAGAGCCGACGGTCTAGTCCTTCTTCGTTTCGTCGTTTTTTCCGCTACTGGCTTTGGGTTGGCAGCCTCCTTGTTTTTGGGCAGACGTGTCTCTGGCGCTGGAGTCCGTTGTTTCTTTTTATCCTTTTTCGCCTTTTTTTTTTTTGGGCCTTGGAGACTACTTCGATAAAGTCTCCTTCAGGCACGTCGTCCTCTTTCCGCTTTTTCCCCTGTTCACTTTGCAGAGGGCTATCTGCGGTCCGTTTGACGCAAGCAGCATTCTCAGCGGGGAGTGCGACTGTTTCTGCTCTACAATCGTCTTCCGCTGCTCTCCACGTGCGTCTATAAAAGGAAACGCGGTCCAGTAGTTCCTCCAGTTCCATCAGCCCGTTTTTGACGCCTTTGCTGACGTTTCTCTGAAGGAACGTTGCCGACCGCATACGCTTCACCACTGCTGCGCACTTTCGGATGAGCCTTTCCTCTTCGGCTCTAGCGAGGACAGTCGAATGCATTTCCACTCGATTTGTGCCCAAATCCATCTGCTCAGGACTAGCGTTTCTCACTGAGCTTACTTCCAGGACAGGGGCACTGCAAGGTAGTGGAGTTGCCATCCCCGCACGGTCAGTCGCACCACTTGATGAGGCTTCCTCTTTATTTGGGCGCCCCAGTGTCTCATCGGGTATATCAGCCCTCGTTGCCTCTTTCACTGGTCGCTGCGGTGAGCGACGCATCTTTGTGCTCCGCCCAAACGCACCCAGCTCTTCCTCCTTATCTGTTGTTTCGTCTTTTTTTTTTATAATTGTCAGAACATTCTCCATGAAAAAGTTACCAGCGCATCGTGTGCAAGGGAGCGGGCCGCAATAGTCAAGAACGGGTATACCCTCGGGGACACAGCCCCTACCCCAGTTCCCTGAGGCCTGACCTACGCTTAGCTGATCCCGGAATTCACGGACGGATCAGCGCTCGCTCGGGGCAACGCGGTCTACTAACACCGGTTCAATGCACACTTCCCGACCAGGGTCCCGAAGGGGCTGGCTCCTGATACACGTCGCAACTACCACCTTGGCAGAGCTACGCTCACATCACCCCGTCGACGCCGACAGAGAGTTGTCGACGGCTCCGGAGACTCCCAGTGTGTCCCGACGTGTACCGGTCATTCGCGGTTCGCTCTTCACCGAGAAGCTTTCTCGAGGCTACTACCTAGGACGCAGGTATGCTGCCAGCTAGGGGGCAAAACTACTTACTCGGGCACCTCGGGGACGTCACACCCCGTATCGTAAGCGACCCGTTTAAAAATCGCTAACGACCCCTGAGGGGAACGACCCCTGAGGGAAAGGGTGAAAGCAACCCCGAAGAACACGAGGGCTGACAAGACCCTCATCTTCGCCGAGACGGTTGAAGACCATGCTGCTTCACGCCACCACCAGCACCCCACCGACCCTAAGAACCAAGTCGCTGGTTATTCGCGGTCTCCACAGGGAGACAGATCCAGCAGAAATATTGCGATAACTCAATGAAGATTACCCGCAATTAAAATTGAAAACCGCGGCCAACTTAATTACGCGAGCAGATAAGCTTCTGCACAGCCAGAACCCGGCACTCCCGATGAGGTCACAATCGGGACTATTCATAGCCATCTTCGAGCCCTCCCAAGAGCTCAGTGAAGTACTAAAAATTAAGTATATACTTCACCAGAAGATTTCGCTTGAGGAAGTCAAGCCAATTGAAGAAGTGCAGTGCTACAACTGCCAGAACTTCGGCCACATTGCCCCTAACTGTTCAATTGTGCACAGGTGCGTGAAGTGCGCAAAAAAACACGTCCGCGGGGAATGCCCCACACCATCGGCGGAGGCGCCGCATTGCTGCAATTGCGGCCAGACCGGACATCCTGCCAACTACCGCGGATGCCCGGCATACAAAGATATGGTTGCCAGAAGGGAAGCTGGCAGAGCGAGAAAAAATGCAGAAACGGCGAGGACCAAGCAAACGGTGACACAGATGTCACAAAGCTTGTCCCGGCCAGGTGTATCGTACGCCCAAACAGCTAGGAATACTCTTCCTAGAGCTGCACCTCAAGCTCCACCTTCAAGAACTTGGTCGAAAGCCTCGCTTCCGCCCAAACAAATGAGCAGCGGCAGATTGCCGCAATCCAACTACTGATGAACTTATGGAGTTAAATATAGTCACATTTAACTCCGCGTCCCTGGTCTCACACGCCCAACGTGCCACTGCCCAAGCGTTGGTTGATACTCTGAAAGCAGACATATTTTGCGATAGATTAAGTTAGACTTAGTTAGTTTTAAGTATTTTAAGTAAGTAAGTGATGCCTTCTGGCGCTTTTAGTGCAAGCGCAGTCTTTGAAATAATGCAGATCAGTCAAAATAATTGTGAAGATTTATGTATTAAAATTAATACAATTAAAGTAAAAATTTACACAGAAGGTCGGGTAGGCCAAACAATTGTAATAGCCACCCATTGAAATAAAGTTAAGTTAGTTAAGCTTAATATTTAAGCTAGAATGTAATTAATCATGTATTAAAAGTAAGCCACTATGAAAATAAAAAAACTTAAACTTAAAACTGGTACTAACTCAGTTCGCTCCGAGACTTCGAAGCGAATAGACGTGACGCAGAGGATTGAAAATTACAGTGCGCGGTGATTTGTTAAAATCACTAGTTCCGAGTGGTAGAAAAGAAAAAAAACAGAAAAAAGTGAAAGTGGAACAAGATACCCTAAAGGCAGTATCGTCCAGTGAACGTTATACAGTGCATCTCAAAATTTTTGAGACACTGTATAGTGAATTGAAAAGGAAAACTACAAAAATTTGTTGTTATTTCAGATAGCAGCAGAAGACGACCTACAGCCACGCAGGACGGGCTTGGGGACAAGATCTCCGCCAAGAGGAGCAAAGTTATACTCCCTGGTGAAATGTCCTCCGAGGACGAGAGGAGCACGAGCCCCGAAGACAACTGGGTCTGCAAAAGGAAATTGCAGACTTGTAGAGCGAGAAGGCGGCAATGGCATACCAGCTAGAGTGCCAGCAATTGCTCATCCCAGACATTACCGGGTACCATCTAAATGTGCCCCATTACTCAAGGCCAAGGGATTAAAAGCATCCCTGAAAAACACGAGGGCGGATAGAACCCTCATTTTTACGGAGACGGCGGAAGAACACGCCCAGGTCTTCGCGCTCATGAAAGAGCAATGGCTTAACGCCACAACAAGGACCCCCTCTTCTCTGCGAAACCAGTGCTTAATAATCCGAGGTCTCCACAGGGAAACGGACCCCTCGGACATCCTGCAGGAACAACAAGCCGACCACCCTGAGTTCAAACTCACCACGGTGGCGAACTTAGTAACCCGTAAAGATAAAGCTTTGCACAAAGAAGTCCCTACCCTCCCGATGAAATCTCAGTCGGGATTATTTATTGCCACATTTCAAGCCCTCTCAAGAGCTCACCGAAGTGTTCATCACTTCGGTGAGCTCTTGAGAAATACATCCTTCATCAAAAAATTTCCTGGCAGAAAGTTATGAGCTTCGAAGAAGTGCAGCGTTATAACTGCCAAAACTTCGGGCACATTGCTGAGAACTGCACTATTGTACACAGATATGTCAAGTGGTCGAAAACACACCCTCGTGGGGAATGCACGAGGACAGCAGCCGAAGGAGTACTCTGCTGCAACTGCGGTCAAGCAGGCCACCCAGCGAGTTATCGCGGGTGCCCGGCTTATAAAGAAATGGTAGCCAGGAAGGAAGGTGACAAGCAAAGAAGAGCGAATGAAAGCTCCCGAGCCAAGCACGCAGTGTCACAACTGTCTCAAAGCTTGGCCAGACCCAGCGTATCGTACGCGCAAGCTGCCAGAAACTCTTTGCCAAGAGTGGCAGCACAACCTGCTCCCACCCCCGCTCCAAACGCCTACCGCGAACTGGTGCGATCCCTCGCGACGGCCTCCACCAACGAGCAGCGGCAATTCGCCGCAATAAAACTCATCATGAATTTATGGAGTTAAATATCGTCACGTTTAACTCCGCGTCCCTGATCTCACACGTCCAACGTGTCACTGCCCAAGTTTCAGAAACCAGGTTAAATAGCAGGCATAACGTGCAATTCACCGGGTACAGTGTTATCCGGAACGACCACAACACTGGCGCTGCCCTTTTAGTCAGAAAAGACTATCAATTTGAGGAAGTTGTCATAGAAAACCTGCTGACCTCTTCCGCCGCGGCGGCAATAGTAAAAACCACTGATGGTAGACGGATTTTGGTAGTTTCCGTCTACATCAAATGCAACTCTCGAAATGAGCAACTGGGACAAGATCTTAAGATCTTGGGCAATCTCCAGTTAAAATACAAGTACCTCATTTTCGGTGGCGACTTCAACTCGAGGCACACTTCCTGGGGCGATACGGCAGTCAACAGAAATGGGGAAACCCTGCTTAAATGGATCCAATACCCTTACTCGCCAGCCTATGTCGATTTGGTCTTGCCAGATTCTCCGACAAGACCCAGTAGTCAATCAACCATTGACTGCTTCCTCCTATCGGAGGAAACTTCCATGAATTTTCAAGTGATATCTTGTAATACTCTACCAGGCATGTTTGACCATTTCGCAGTACAGCTTAAACTTTCCTCGTCCTCCCAACTGCGAAAGCGAGTGATGACCACGGTAAGGTTCTTCGCCCACACCGACTGGAACAAATTCAAGGCAGACCTTGCACCAAGGCTGAACTTGAAAAAACTCGCAACTGACCGTAATCTATCAGACATGGAGATCGACGAAGCCATCACCTTAGCCACAGATGCCATTAATACTGCTACACGCAGAAACACAAGGCTTATCAAAGTCGACGAGTTACAATATAACTCAGTCCCTCAGGATATCATGCTCCACATGAAAGTCAGGCGAATTTGACGTAGGAAACTCAAACGGATTTTCCACAAACACGGAAATAAAGTTAATGCTGAGTATAAAGCATTGCTTTCCCGGATTGATTGTCTGAGTACAATAATTCGGCAAAGAGTGGCGATTTTCCGCAACAAAGAATTGACAAGGAAACTAGCAGATATTAAGCCCGGGCCAGATATGTTTCAGCATATCAACAGGCTAACCGGCAAACATAAGTCCCGCAATATCGCTCTTTCCAAGAATGGGCAGCACATCTGTAGTGACGCTAGGAAAGCGCAAGTTCTCGCGGAATCTTTTGAGACTCAGCTCAATTCCCCTCCGCCTCAAAACAACCCGGCTACATTGTCGATTGTTAATTCAACAATCAAGGCCTTCGTCTCTGAGAATTCCCAGAAGCTAACTAAATTCACCACAACCAACACCTCAGTCAAGCCATCGGAGTCGCAACATTTTTTGAGTTTACCTCAACTCACCGACTTAACCAAAAACCTCAACGGTAAAAGGTCAGCCGGGCCTGATGACATCCCGAACTTTGTGATCAAGAACCTCCCCAGAGCCTCACTGAAATTTTTATTAGCAGTTTTCAACAACTGCATTAATAATGGCTACTTTCCATCCACGTGGAAAGTTGCAAAAATTATTGCGATCCGGAAAAAAGGCAGCTCCAGCGAGCCAAGCAATTTCAGGTCCATTTCCCTATTATCCAACCTTGGCAAACTGTTTGAGAAAGGATGGACAATTGGGCTAGTCCAGCATTGTAATGTAAGTTATCCCTGACCACCAGTTCGGATTCCGCTCTAAACACGGAACCCAGCATGCACTGAGCTACCTGGACGACACTGTCGTCTCAAGACGTAAACAACAAACCCACAGTAGCATGTGCGTTAGATTTAGAAAAGGCCTTCGACTCTGTGTGGGTAAACGGACTTATATACAAATTAATCGAAAACGAGTTCCCAGTCCCGATAATTAGAATTGCGTTAAGTTTCTTCGAAGATAGGCACTTTTTTGTCAGCGTGGGGAATGAATTCTCCGATCTCTTGCCGGTAACGTCGGGAGTACCGCAAGGATCCATTTCTGGGCCAACTTTCTATAATATTTTCACGGCTGACGTTCCGATCCCCGATGACGGCGTTGACCTGATCCAATTCGCCGATGACACGCTTATCTTCGCTTCGAACCTCCACCCCAACAGGGCAGCCAAAGCGGTTGAAAAATACATTGTAAATCTCTGCAGGTACTACCGTATTGGGGAATCAAGATTAATGAGGGGAAAACGCAAATCTGCACTTTTAGGAGAAAATCTAGATACTTAGAGACATCCATAGGAAAGCTAAACGCTTGAAAATGAAAATCGGGAACACCACAGTGAGCAGATCTAGTTCGATCAAATACTTGGGAGTAACTCTGCATGAACTCCTCAAGTTCAAACCCCACCTTCATCTCGCTACCAGCAAGGCACGCGGTGTAGTCAGTGGCATTTATTCTCTTCTTCGCAAGACACTTGGTCTCATCACCAAAGCTAGGTTAAGTTAAAATAAGTTAGGTTGTTATTTTGAATTAGGTTAAGTAAGTAAATGTTCATACCCTTTCGCGCTTTTAGTGCGGGCGCAGTTTGAAAATATCAAGTTCGAATACAAAATTGTCAAGATCGATGTATATAAATTTAATAATAACATACACAGTAAAGTAGATTACAGAGAAGGTGGGGTTGGCCAAACTATGTAACAGTCACCCGTTTGATAGCGTTAAGATCAATTAGTCCTTATTTAAGCTAGGAGTAAGTAATCATTGCTTAGTTGTAAGTCACTATTGGATAAATAAATGTAAATGAAAATGAAAAAAATGGTACTAACTCGCACATTATGTCTATTCTATTCGGCACTACCCGCAAACATTATTAACAAATACTTCTTCTTTTTCTTTAGCCTTTGTCCCGTTCACAAGCGGGGTTAGCTCGTCGTGATCGGTTCTGCCATTAAGCTCTATCAAATGCCTGGATCTGGATGCAATCTCGAGGCTTTTAAATCCCCATCCAGGGTATCAAGCAACCGTTGTTTCGGTCTGCCTTTTGGTCGTTTACCATCGACTTCGATGTTCAAACGAATCTTGGCAAGTCAATTCTCGTTAGAGCGAATTGCGTGACCGTACCATCGATGATGCTCCTTTCGCAATTTTTTCACAATCGGTGCAACTTCATAATGATGGCGGATATTCTCATTTCGGATGTGATCAAAATGTGTCACGTCATTAGTTCAACGCAACATCTTCGTCTCCACAAGACGCCTCTCATTGTCTTTTATAGTCGGCCAACATTCAAAACCACAGAGGGCGACAGAAAAGACGTTCGTTGATACGTCAATCACAAAGAACACCAGTTGTGGAACGCCACTTCATCCAGGTTGCGTTAATGCGTGAAGCAATTTCATAACGCAGTTCTCCATAGGCTGATAGCGTTGACCCGAGGTATTTAAGTCGCTCAGTTCCGGCTTGATTAAGGCTTATTTCAATGATCTCGCGAATACGGTTGTCAAGAATGCGTTCAAAAATCTTCATAGTATGGGGAAGTAATCGGATCGGACGATAATTTGAGCATTTTGCTGGACTACCTATATTTTTCCATATTGGAACTGTGGTACTTTCTTGCTAGTCAGATAGTGTTCTACCTTCCTAAATAATCCAATTAAAGAATTCACTGAGGCACAGTGTTGGGTGCCAGCTCTTAGATTTCGAGAGCTCAGATGTGATATCGTCAGGTCATGTTGCTTTCCCCGATTTCATTCATTTTATTGCCTCCTCGACTTCAGTTGCGCTGACAGTTAAGTCCTTGAGGGTTTTACGTGAGCACCTGTCTAGAAGACTTAATCCCACGGTCTTCTTAGGACATGGATTGATTTTGTGACCACAATCAAAGCCCCGCTGAGACAAGCAACAACGGTACCAGTCTACACCAAATGCATGGCTTAGCATTCATACTGGTGGATGCAAGACCTACCTAAATCTCTACCGAACTAAGGAGTACGGCACCCGTGGTGAAACGCAAGACCGCGCCGAGGCCCGAAGGTGTCTTCTCGTTTGAGCACAACCACAACCCCCATGAAACTCCCACTAGGGGGTCTACCGCAAATAACCAACCTGTACTCACATACAACGGGAGTTCACCCGAAGTATGAGAGTCCAGGAGCTATCCCGATTCCCATGGTACCAGTATACCCCTGGTAAGGTTTCGTAACCAATTTGCCAATTTGCATCACGGCCGGCAAGCCAAAGTGAGTACAGCGTCTCCCGGTGCAACCACTATGGAGGTTCTCCTCGGCCACTGGGTTTTGATTTGGCCGGCAGGGTTGCCGCCCCGCCTTCCTCACCTCTTCTTCTTCTCTTCTTCAGTTGAAATCTGCTGGATGTATTCTCGCCATTTATCCGTCGCGGCTCGACGGTTGGTAAGCAAAATACCGTTCTTGTCATTAACGCAACAGAAGTGTTCGTAAGTGAGATCATTTATTCTCTCTTCTCACGAAATTGCCACCATTTAATGCGTCGCGGACCAGTGCGTTCCTCACGCTGTTTTATCGGTGGCTTAATTCGCAGGACGGTAATCAACGGCGACGCGATGGTCTCATAAGGAACGGCTTTGCAATCAGTGACAGTGGTAGAACGTTGGCGTCTTATAAGAATATAGTCGATTTGTATTTTACTGTTCCCACCATAAAGGGAAGGATGGAAGATGAGACAATCGGTCGATGAACCATGTATTCATAAGTACAAGGGCGTGGGTATCCGCAAAATCAATTATACGCTCGCCACCCTCATTGCGCGCTGCGAACTCTTTTGCCCCATGGCACCTGTTACCGTTTGCCTTTTCACCCACATGACCATTAAGGTCGTCGGTAATGATGATATAGTCGTCAGCAGGCACGTGATAAGTCATTTCATCGAGAAGTTGCCAGAAGGCATCTTTCCCGGCATCAGGTCGACCTGTCTGTGGAGTATACGTGGGGAAGAAGTGAATGCGATCAGCTGATATAATGGTGAGCTTCATCAGCCGGTCATCAAATCGTTCGACTTCTTTAATGGTATCACGGAAACCCTCTGAGATGGCAATGCCAACACCATATTAAGTGTGTGGGTAACCAAAATTGAGAAGTTTATAGCCATTTTTATCGCGTTCGCGTTCAATATCGCAACTTTTGGCACCAGACCATCGGGTTTCTTGCAGAGCGTAGATATCAATGCGCCTTTTCCGAAAGGCTCTTGCGAGTTCGTCGGTCTTTCCAGTTATGGTGCCAATATTTAGCGTGCAAATACTTATTTGTTTTGTTCGAAATAACTTATGTCCTGAGTCCGTCCATGCGTCAAGAAACCTTGCCTATTTCTCGACAGGACCCGTTCTGCCCCGTTGACTGAGGTGGACGCCGTAGCATTTTTCCAAGGCTTCTGACTCAATCCGATCATCTTGTTTTTAACGACATTGTATGAATTTTCTTGGTCGGCCTGTCGCGGGACCTGTCACCAAGAGAGATCAGGTAGGATTTAGCATAGTGGTATAACTCCAACTATGCAACATTTATCTTTTGCCCTGATCTCAGCATTTTATTTTTGTTTTGCTGAGGAAAGTACAAAGTACGTTCCCTCAAACCCTTTACTTGGGCTTGGGACCAACATACTATGTTAATAGCATGGCGGAGTTTTCTATTAACAGATACATATATATTATTAGCACATACATATATATGAAAATGTCTGTAATTCAAATAACTAAAAAAGGACAATTAAAATGTCGTTTTGGACTCCACATATGAGCTCACTTTATATGATGATGACGTTATACAATATAATATACGTCCTAGAGTGCAATAAATTTACCTGAAATGCAATACTTTGTTAATAATAGTTGGATTTCATACAAACTCCCAAAGTTTTGCTTTATATAGTTCCTTACACCAATGCCAAATTTTGTACTTCTAGGATGAACTTGATTAGTTGTCGCTTTAGTGCAAATTCTAAGACTTGGAATGTCAGTACCACGTGAAAGTGAATATTCTGATGTAACATACACAAATAATACAATACGTACTAAGTGCAATTGGAAGAAAATGTTCACTGAAATATTTTTATATAAGAAATACACAAAACATTTCATACATGAAGCGTCCAGCTCCGGTTTCCTGACTTGTTTTAGTTATTTGTATATTATATGCTCTCTTTAATATATGTACATAAAATATTTAGATTTCAGATTTTGGCAATGCATATATGAAGCAATATTTTGCATTCTTCTATGGAAAGTAGAACAAGTCGGAAAACCGGAATCTGGACGCTTTAAATATGAAAGATTTGTGTATTTCTTTTATGAAAACATTTGAGTGACTGAGAATACTCACTTTCGCGTGGTACTGACATTCAAAGTCTTGAATTTGCACAGAACGACAGCTTTGACCGAAGCGGCTCGCAGACTTTGTACGCTCCCTTTTATAATTCGAAAAACACAAGAAGGGTGCGAATTCTATTCAGCGTAAATTCGTCCATAGTTAGGACCAACGCTTGGCTTGGCTCGACAGGGCCAAATGGAGAGCAACCTGCTCCCACTGTTTATGGTCCTCTCTGGAGTCCCTGGTACGAAACCGTAGCCGTCCTCGTCCCTCTTTTCATTTTTGAAATCAGTACTCCTAGGATGAAATTAGGAGGGTTTTTCAATTAATTTTAAAAAGTTGATAATATGCTATTAGTAAGTTTATTTGAGCAGATATCAGATTGGGACATATTTTGAGGTTTAAATTTCATATAAGTGCACCACACTATTTTTTTCATATTTTTGGGTTGGGTAGTTTCCAAAAATGACTCCTGCCACACTCGCTCTTTACAATTGACGTCGAAACTAATATCAGGAAAGTACGAATCGAGACCTTTCATTTGATACTCCACATGACTATAACCAGTGAAAAAAATTTGTCTGTCACACACATTTTTCTCAGAAACAACTGTACCGATTGACACGAAATTTTTGAGGAAAGTGGGAACTGTGAACTTCCCCACATGGTAAATTACATTTTCCCACGTTGAACTTAACAAGGGCCCAAACAGGAAGAAGATGGGTGCAAGAATTTTTCTAGAAAACAACATCAAATGAAAGGTCACGAATAGTCCTTTTCAAAGGAGGAGGTCAGTGTGAGGGTCCAAAACAACAACTGCTCATCTGCGATTTGTGTTATAGGCTCTTCTGTATTCTGGGCACCTGATGCCTGCAATGTGCCGAGGGTCCACACTCTCCGGCTATATATTATAATGGTCTCCGGCCTGCTAGCCCTTATGCCGCCTTCCTGTCGTCAAAACTTTCTGATTTCGCTCAAGAATGCGGACTGCACAAAGGAGCAACGTGGATACTCCACCTATAAGGCACTCCATAAACCCAGTAATCAGGAGGAGCTTAGTGACTGTGACATCCCCAGTTTATAATAAGGCTTTGACCGCATTCCAGGTCGCATTAACAGAATATGCAGAGATCCTCCCAAACGCTAGGCCGAGGATCCGAAAACTAAAGTTTACTTCGGCAACTACCAACATCATTGCTGCCGTTGACAGAATTTTGGCTGATCGTTTAGATGGCGAGATTACTGCGATAGAGACAACAAAATAGTCGAAAAGTTGAGAGAGGAAATCCATCACAAGGGTGCACAGATGCTTTGGCAACATCATTGGAAACTGCCACCTTTCCAATGATATGCCAATCGAAGAAATCCTCTAGGTGCTGAAGCAGAAATTTGTGGTATGCTCCAATCGTATCCGGAGCTACCAAAAGAGCGAAGGACAGACAACACCTTGTTCCTCCAAAACCAATGAGGATTCCATAAAAATCTCACTAATTCAGGTCGTGGAAACAATCTCGATTGGGATGAGGCAGAAGACTTCTGAAAAAGTGTTTTGAGCGAACTCAGCCATTTTAATTTATAGACAGCGTGGCTTCCACACCTTATACGTTCATGCGAGGCCATCCCCGAAATGACCATTCTGACGTAACTGAAGCTGACATAGAAGCAGCCCTTGAAAAGGCAGGTAATTGGAAGACCCCAGGAGGTGATATGATTCACAATTTCCGGCAGAAGCGGTTCAAGAGCACACACAGGGCATTGGCAAATTATTTTAATCAGATAATTGCCGATCCTAATTAGTACCACAATTTTTCACCAAAGTGATAACATCCTCATCCCCAAGGAATAGTGTGCCTCTTGTCCTTCAAAATGTCGACCAATTATTGCCTTCCTACCATCTAGAAGGTCTCCACTTTTGTTTTGTGCGCGAACATCTCAAAACATCTTGTTGTTCATAAATCGATAACTGAGGAGCAAAAAGGATGCGCAAAAGGAACAACTTATAATCCACACGGTAGCTGGAAAGCAGGCTAGCCTACATCGATTATAAATCAGCCTATCACTAAATATCACATTGGTTATTACTAGTATTACCGTGATGAAGAATTGGAGCACGAAGCTATCGGTATCCTCACAAACCGATCAGGCGTGGCATCAGACGTATCTCTAAGCCCACTGTGGTTTTGTTTGGCTTTGAATCCACTATCCCATTTTTTGCATGGCAGGAAATACAGGTACCAAGTCAAACATAGCATATTGTCGAAATGTACATTAAATCATTTAATGTATATTGACGTTATCTAATTTTATTCCAAATACGAGGACCAACTTCGTTCCTTGTTGGACATCACCATCCAATTCACCACCTGCTATGGCAATAATGAAATCTAAGTTGCTGGGGGAATTTGAATGGCGTCTGGATCTTGCCCTGAAAACTGAGCTGTACGGGAAAAATAAAATCATGGCAATCAACACCTCTTTGGCCTACGTCTGGGAGAATCTCAACATACTCTGTGAATGCGACCTGAAATGCGGTCAAAGCCGTATAATAAATTGGGTCGACATCCCCAGTCGCTAAGTTTCTCCTGTTTACTGGGTTCATGGAGTGCCTTATAAGTGGAGTATTCGTATTGCTCCTTTGTTCCGTCCGGTAAGTTGGTGACTCAAGACCGAGCTCAAGTGAAACTTCTTGGAATATTTGTTGCCTAATTGGTAGGGCAACTCGATTATTTTTCACTATCACCCGGTATTGATTGACAACGTTCTGCTCCGGAACATGACTTAGTTCCGGGAAGTGGGTTATGAACGCGTTAAGTTTGTTCGTCCAAACCATATGACGCCTAAGTCTCCCGATCCTGGTGCTTGACGACATAACCGCCAAAACATCCAAGGGCGAAGAGCCGCTCTGGTGTTGTTCAACGACCCTTAACCGTGTTGGGTACTGTCTTCGTGTCCCTGGGGTCCCATCAAAAGAATTTGAAAAATTATCCCCAATTTTGTTCCCACGAATGTTGGGGAGGCAGTCAACCCTGCAACAGAGCCCCAATATTGCAATGTCCCATGGTTACCTCCAAAGGTAGGGAAGGTATTTGGAGGGGAGCCGCTGAAATACAGTGTAACGTCACTGCAATTCATCCGATAGGCGCGTCGATCCCTTCATCTCAGATTACGGATTTGTTAAGGAGGTTTACTCCCCCTGAAAGGGAAGAATCGGTAAGAGAGGAAGAACACAAAGGGGACGTTCTGCTTGTCCGCGGTTACTTATTTACAAGATTAACTTGCGATATTCGTAACTGACGCGGTGGGTCATGTCATTATCCGCAACCCATGATACGCGCCTGGTCGCATGCAGCTCTGCGTTTGCACCTCAGGCGAGGATAAACCTGGTACGCCAGGTACGCCGCCTGGTACGTAATTCTATATATATATATAGAATTACGTTGCTCTTCACTTATGTGTATCCTATGTTATAGAGCAATGTTGGGCGTATTTGAAGCAAAAACATGGGCATATTCGAAACAAAGACTGCGTCCATGACACTTGACAATCGGTATCGCCAAAATATGTTGCCAGACTCTACGATTCTTTGACACACAAGATGCAGGTTTTTCCATTCGTATATAGCCAAAAATTCAAAATAGTCCGCATATCCAATGTTTCCAAACTGCAAAATATACACGTGCACATATTAAAATTATAAATATAGCTCCTACTAATAAAAAAATTCTACTATAGCATACTGATGCATACGTATATTTTATGCAAGAACTTCTCACGCAAATTGAATTGAATTCCGCTAGTGGTATACACTTACATATGTATATTTATTCGATTTAGCGTATACACTTTGAAGATTGATCTCGATCGGCGGAGGGATCGGACGGTCAGGGGTTCCCTGAAGTAACAACCCCTTTCCGTGACTTGAAGGCTCCCAAAGCCGGGAGAGCGGGAGGGCTAGCCCGAAGTAATGTATCAAACGGTTCCAGGCTAATTCTCTGATAACAGGGAGCTGTTTAGTTGGTAAGATAAGTATAGTATTGAAATGGCATCATACTTGTCTTAGAGTGCAATTGATTCATATGAAATACAAAACCTCTCGCATTCTATAACGGTGTTAATAGCAGTTCAATTTCCTTCAAACTTTCCATTTTCTTTTGTTTCATCTTGCCCGTTTAACGTTTAACCATTGTGCTCTCACGAAATCCACCTAACATCCACTATCCGCCAAACTAATCTTCAGCGGTTTGAGTATTTGAAAATCTTATTAAGATTAGTTCGTAACAGTTAATACATTTAGTAAATGGTTTTAAGCCGAACGCGTTTTAAAGAAATTTTTCAATAGTTTACAGGTAGAAAGAACACGTTCGGTTTACATATGAATAGGAACCTGGTATAGCGTATTCCAGACATTCAGGTTTCATTGTGGTGCTGATATTTCTTGATATTTTAGAATGCAGCAAATGCAAATTTGACACCAAAACGTTGCTGATAGTAATAGAATTCATATCAAAATTGATGCTACAATATGTTTTCTTATGAATTCCATTTACAAATGAGTAAAAAGCAAAAAAAAAACAAATCCAAGTAAAAATCATATATGGCTCTCATCAAAATCCCATGTGGCCTCCAACAAAATACTACAACTCGCAAAAAGCGGTTAACTTGATCCCGCATCTTACACAGCGGTTTCAGCAGTGGGTAATGTAATGGATTGAGGAGTAGTGTAGGGTGTGTGCTTACAATTGGTAACGAATGAATAGTAATTGATAATTGATAATTCTCTGAGTACTAATTTGTTGATTTCCATACGAATACCATGAAACCTGGTAGTATCATACGATATATAATCCGTTATGTTACTTCAAAATTGTGTGTATCTACAATGAACTTGAGGGTTTTAAAGTAAAATATAGTAACATGCTACTATTAAATTTATTTGACCAGATTTTGGGATGGTATGTATTTTGAGGACTAGATTTTGTATGGTTGCATCGCTATTCTAAGAACGAGAACCACAAGGTGGGTCTTCACTCTACTATGCTTCACCCAATGTCAGAAATATCAGATAATTTTCGAAAAGTACTAATTGAATTTATACCCTACGCGACCATATCCTGTCAAAAAAATCTTGCTACCCCATTTCGCATAAATGAGGAGCCCCCTCAAAGTCAACACAAAATGATGCCACTCTTTGCACGTATAGCGGTTCAGACCGCAAATTGTCACTAAATTTCGTCACGATAGCGAGAGACAGACAGAAGTATCAGTATTTGTCCAATTCAATAAATTTTATCTAGTAGCAAGTCTTAAGGCTGTAACCCTAAAAGATACCGGTCAGGGCTCGATAATTAACAATTAGTGAAACTAGCGCAGTTTTCAGTTGTCTGTTAGCGCTACTTACTTATTAGTTCGATATTTTGTTTTGAAAATATATTTCTTATTTTACCCGTTAACGATGAAAATGTGCTCGCTCTGATAGGTGGATTATCCCTTTTTTGCTGTTTGTAAAGTGTTATGAGTTGGTCCCTATTCATTCTATTTTGTTTTTTACGTAGTATTCTGTCTATTTCCTCCTTACTATATCCATTTTTCACCGCTATGTCTTTTATGTAGTTTGTTTCCTTTTTGAAGCACTCTTCCATCAATGATGTCACCAGCAATCTATGTACCACACTGTGGTAAGCCGCCATTTTCTGCCCATATGTGTGTTTTGAGGTCCTCGGTATGGTACACTGTGTGTGAATTTTCTTTCTGAATATATCGAACTTGAGCTTACTGTTGTTTCTTACTATTATTATTATTGGTAGGTCCAGAAACGCTGTTCATTGGTCATCTTGCTTTTCCATTGTGAAAGTATGTTGCGATGTATGCTGTTTATTGCTTCCATCGTTTTTTCGATATCTTTGTTTACGTAACGCACCCAAAATTTTTCCAATTGCTTCTTCTATGCTTTTCATGAAAACTTCGCTTATCAATGGTGATTACAGATTCCCCATTGCAGTTCCTGAAGTGGTTTTGTAAAATTGGTCTCCACAGATGAAGTAATTTTCATTCATGCAGAGAGTTGCTAATTTTGAGTAGATTTTTGAGGGCTTAGTTACTCTTTATCAATTACATCTGTTCTTCATTTATAGGTTTCACTTAGGAAAGAACACACCATCAAAATCTCCCTCTGATAAAACAAGACATGATAAAATCCCGATAGAAATCATTATAATGTATAATAGTGGTACTTATTATTGGCTAAAATATCAGATCAATTAATTCAATTCAATATAATTAGTTTGTTATACACTTTAAGTAATCAATTACAATTCGGAGTCGCAGTCGTAGACAGAAGTTATTTTTTTAAATTATTCATGGCACTCTGCTCTTCACTCCTGTGGCGAGGTCTAAACTGAGTGGAGAGCGCCGGTGACGTCATCTGTCCGCTGGTATTCGCAACATTCGAAATAAATTTCGAATGCCGCAAATCCTGCCGTGCAACAGATTTTTGCCTTTTGCTTCTCGTTAAGTTGCAGACATTGTTCCGTTAGTCAATCCTCGAGTTTCCAAATACCTTCTTTAGTTAGTATATCCGAGCATACACAAAATCAACAAAATTAGGATCGTGCTCTCTTCTATAGCGTACATTGCTGCCAAATTTGGCGATTTTATGATGAACTTAAAGGGGGTTTTACAACTATTTACTCATAATTATATTAACATCCTATTGTTAATTTTATTTGAATAGATATCATATAGTGGCAGCTTCCTGTTTTTTTTTCAGATTTTTGGATTTGGTAGTTTCTGAGAATGGGTAGTGAAAGAAATGCTCTCCCCCCCCCCCCATAATGGATTTTTTTGCTTTTTATGTGTGAAGCAAAAACATCAATAATATCAAAAATTATTCAATATTAGAAATGAATTCATGGACTATTAGATTCTGAACAAAAAGTTTTAGATTGTGTTAAAACCAAATGTTAGAAATCTCAATTTAAGGAATTCTTTTCCTTTTAGTGAAATAATTCGAACGACATTCGGACCGATAAATACGCGCTTTCTTACGGCGATCGACATAAAGCTGGCATGTAGCTTATTGCGTTTTTAACACTAAAATTTCCGAACGACTCCGATTATCGAAAAATCACGTTGCCCATATATTCTTCACTATATCTGGATACAATTGATACCAAAAAAATTCGATTCCTCGGATCCGACACACGAATGACCACCTTGAGTGATAAATTTTCGCATATTAAGGAGCAAATCTTAAATTTGACACTTTAACCACTAAACGTAAGAGTCCCTATTCTATGTTCAATCAGAGGACATAGCCATTGGTAGTAGATAAGACAAAAAATTTTGCACCAGAACGAATTCAAATAAAAGTTTCCTTGTGTAAACTACTATGCAATATGTTCCTGTGTTAGAAACTCTTGACAGTTTATTTAAAGCCAACACTTTTAAAGATTAGTACTTCGAGAAAGACCACGTATGCAATGAAACAGGACTAAGAGGATTTCGTTGCGGTACTGCTAGTAGGAATAACGTTCTTTTACATGCAGAAAAGACGATTCAAATAATATTATTCTATGATGATTTTGAAAGTACGTAGTCCACTGGGAATGACTTACTAGAGCCGATTATTAATGAATTAAAAATTTTGGAAAAAGAAGGTATTTTTGTAGATTCGGGGAACGTTAGTATGTTATTATTATTATTATTATGAGTAAACTGCACGCTTATGAAAGTGTAAGCCTTCCTTCATTGAATCAAAGTGCTGACCTGAACGAAACTAAAGGGATAATATTTGTCTTCGCATTTAAGAAATTGAAAATTATAATGCATGCATGGGTTCCACAGTATAATTGTCAATTAATTATACTGTGGAACACATGCATGATTTAATTTAATTTATGGTACGCAATTACAATTATTTCTAAGCACTTAGTCGGTAACAAAAAAATTAAATTAGAAAATTTCTTTCTTCTTTTTCTTCAGCTTTTGTCCCGTTCACAAGCGGGGTCGGCTCGTCGTGATCGGTTTCGCCATTTGGCTCTATCGAATGCCTGATCTGGGTGCAATCTCGAGGCTTTCAAATCCCCATCCAGCGTATCAAGCCACCGTTGCTTAGGTCTGCCTTTTGGTCGTTTACCATCGACCTTGATGTTCAGACCAATCTTTGCAAGTGAATTCTCGTTTGCACGAATTGCGTGACCATACCATCGAAGACGCCTCTCTCGCAACTTTTCCACGATCGGTGCAACCCCATAACGATCGCGGATATCCTCATTTCGGATGTGATCTAAACGTGTGACGCCACTAGTCCAACGTAGCATCTTCGTCTCCATTACCGCAAGACGCCGTTCATTGTCTTTTATGGTCGGCCAACACTCAGAACCATAGAGAACGACTGGACGGACGACATTGCGGTAAATTTTAGATTTGAGACGATCATTAATACGTCGATCACAAAGGACACCAGTTGTGGAACGCCACTTCATCCAGGTTGCGTTAATGTGTGAAGCAATTTCATAACGCAATTCTCCATTCGCTGATAGCGTTGACCCGAGGTATTTAAATCGCTCAGTTCTGGGCAGATCACTGCCACTGACAGTGATTGTGCCTGTTTCATGGGGATCGGTCGTCAAAAATTCAGTTTTGTTTAAATTCAATCTGAGACCGTGTTGCATGAGGCATGAGACAAGTTGCTCGAGATCATTTTTGCTATCAGATGCTAGGAAAACATCATCTGCATAAAGCAGTGTGTAGGGCGCTGGACGTTGGATATCCCGTGTGACGGTGTCCATAACAAGGACAAAGAGGAGTGGTGAGAGGGCACTTCCTTGATGAACTCCAAGAGAGACACGAAGCGGTTTTGATACACCCGCCATACTTCGAACTTTACTTTTCGGATCGTGGTAGAGCAATTGAACCCAGCGCACGAGTTCTTCTGGCACGAAGTGTTGTCGTAAAGCATACCAGATGAGTTCGTGGGGTACACGGTCAAACGCTTTCTCTAGATCCAGAAAGGCAATGTAAAGAGGGCGATGCTTCTCACGGTGTTTCTCCATGAGTAACCGCGCAGCGTGTATTGCGTCAGTCGTTCCGCAGTTCTTGACAAATCCGGCTTGATTCACGGTTATTTCAACGATTTCGCGAATACTGTTGTCAAGAATGCGTTCAAAAATCTTCCTGGTATGGGAAAGTAACCGGATCGGACGATAATTTGAACATTCTGCTGGGTTACCTTTCTTTTTCCATATTGGAACAGTGGTACTTTCTTGCCAGTCAGATGGTGTTTTTCCTTCCTGAATAACCCGGTTAAAGAATTCACTGAGCCACAGTGTTGGGTCCCAGCTCTTCGCTTTCCAGAGCTCAGATGCGATGTCGTCAGGTCCTGTTGCTTTCCCCGATTTCATTTGTTTTATTGCCTCCTCGACTTCAGTTGCGCTGACAGGTGGAATTGCTCCAAATGTCGGCAATGATTGTGGAAGTGGAGGATGAGCAAATTCTTCAGTTGAAATCTGCTCGAAGTATTCTCGCCATCTATCCGTTGCGGCTCGACGGTTGGTAAGCAAAGTACCGTTCTTGTCATTAACACAACAGAAGTGTTCGATATCCTGTGTGCGTTCATCACGGCTTTTAGCAAGTCGATGCAGGTCTCTCTCGCCATCCCGAGTGTCCAGTTTATCGTAAAGATTTTTGAAATGGTTCGCTCGGGTGACAGCGACCACTTTCTTTGCTTCCCGGTTGGCATTCTTATAAATTTGCCAATTAGCAGGCGTTTTATCGTCGAGAAATTTGTGGTAGAGGCGTTTCTTTTCACGGACCTTCATTTCAACATCATCATTCCAAAGCCAAGTATTTCGGTTGATGTACCGCTTACCCGGCTTGGTGACCCCGAGGGTTGCAGAGGCCGCTTTGTGGATCGTATCTTTCATTTGGTTCCATGATTCTTCCACATTCGTAATGGTTGGCAATCGTATGAGTGAGACCGTTTCTTCGTTCTTCTCACCAAATCGCCACCATTTAATGCGCGGCGGGCCAGTGCGTTCCTCACGCCGTTTTATCTGTGGCTTAATTCGCAGGACAGCAATCAACGGCCGATGTTGAGGTGCGATGGTCTCATAGGGAACGACTTTGCAATCAGTGACAGTGGTAAAATGTTGACGTCTTATGAGAATATAGTCGATTTGCGTTTTATTGTTCCCACTATAAAATGTGGGAAGATGAGACAATCGTTTGATGAACCATGTATTCATGAGTACAAGGTCATGGGTGTCCGCAAAATCGATTACACGCTCGCCACCTTCATTGCGCGCTCCGAACCCCTTTCCCCTATGTCACCTGTTACCGTTTGCCTTTTCACCCACATGACCATTAAGGTCGCCGGCAATGATTATGTAATCGTCAGCAGGCACGTGACAAGTCTTTTCATCGAGAAGTTGCCAGAAGGCATCTTTCTCGGCATCCGGTCGGCCTGTCTGTGGTGCATACGCGGTGAAGAAGTGAATAGTTCGATCAGCTGATATAATGGTGAGCTTCATCAGCCGATCATCAAATCGTTCGACTTCTTTAATGGCATCAGGGAAACCCTCTGAGATGGCAATGCCAACACCATATTGAGTGTGTGGGTTACCAAAATAGAGAAGTTTCTAGCCATTTTTACCGCGTTCGCGTTCAATGTCGCAGCTTTTGGAACCAGACCATTGGGTTTCTTGCAGAGCGCAGATGTCAATGCACCTTTTCCGAAGGGCTCTTGCGAGTTCCTAGCCCTAGCATTTCTCCGAGGCCTGTGACTTAATCCGATCATCATGTTTGTAACGACATTCTATGCATTTTCTTGGTCATTCATACAACTTTGGCAATATTTATAGAGAAAATTTCCCAAATGTTTCCTGAACAAAAGATTCGTTTTCATACTCCGCTTCTCAATGCTGACCTAATATGAATTGTTGCGCCAACGATTATTTGACATTGATTCCAAAGCATAATATAAGTGGGACCTGTTCCCCATTTCAGCGCCATCAGATATGAATCAAAGCATCAAACACTCAAATCTATAAATTCAATTATATAAATCTTTGTAAGACCTTAACCCGACGGCACCAGCAAAGTTTCTACCATTTATTCTTAGATGGATTTACAACAAATTATAAAAGCTGGATAATCTCTGCATGCAAATAAGCACTTTATATCCCAGCACTCAAGATATATCCCAGATTTCTGCCAGCTTGATGAAATAATGATCACACCGTGGATCCAAGAAGTTAACTACATAAGATCAGGGCTATATTTTGCTTTTTTGGAAATAAAATATATAGTATGTTCTGCTATCGAAGGGAATATTGGATACTATGTATAGTGGCGGTGGTCAAAGCGTAGTATAGGTTCCAGGGCGAAATGTGGATTGGTACACACGATGGAGCATAAAACCTGGGAAACGCCTGCTGAACCAATACCAACAGCTCTACTACCAAACCCTATCTCCACTTCCACATGGTGGCCGCTGGGAGCCCTTTCCTAACGAGAAGCTGCAGACGGAGAAGGATGAAAGCGAGTCTCCCGCGCCTAAAAACGGCACAAATTCTACCAACTGGTCCTCCAGGTTGGTGGTTGAGTAGGGCTGACAACCTTACACGGAAAACCGAAGTTACGAAGCCCAACAGAAGCCTCGGACTGGACTGATAATACAACGATGAACCCCGCAACGACAACGGGATAACGATTTGCGTATTTTCTCATAGAACGTGCGCTCCCTGTGCAGAGATGCTAGCCAATACCCTGTCCCAATATAAAGCTGATGTAACAGCGTTGCAATAGATGCGTTGGACAGGGACCGGTTTCCTGGAGAAGAGTTACTACACCATATATTATAGCGGCCATCCAGTGTTCGGAGTAGGTTTCTTAGTCAGCCAGAAAATGAAACCTGCTGTTATCGGCTTTGACAATATAAGCGAACGACTATCCACTCTGCACTTACGAAGTAAATTTAGAAATATAAGCCTCATTAACGTTCACGCCCCTACAGAGGAGACTGCAGAGTCAATAGAGGCAATAGAATGAACCATCGAAGCCTATTCCAGATATGATATTGAAATCAGCCTTGATGAATGTCAGAACATATAGATTCGGATCACTATCTCGTTGGAATGGTGCCCTGAGCTCGAATAACAACACCAGTCAGAGTCCCTGATGACAATCAGGTGAAAGTTAACACTGAAGCTCAGAACAGCCCCCCGCAACACCTATAAAGAAGAAATGGATGCCGCAATAACCGCAGTTAACAGAGGACCTGGAGATGAAGCACCAACAAATGATCTTCACAATCTCCTGAAGAACGTTATCATTGAGACGGCCACAAAGAGGCTTGGCTCCAGCCGCAAGAAAAATCGGAACGGCTAGTTTGACGATGAATGTAAGCTATCTACGGAACGGAAGAATGCTGCTTACCGAGTAGTGCTGCATTCTCAAAGGACGCGAACACGTGCAGAGGCATATCACGAACTCCGTCGAGCGGAGAAGCGACTTCATAGACGGAAAAGGAAGCCTGGGAGAACCAACCTAGCCTAGGAGAATATAACTTTGAGACCGTTGATAATTTCTCCGATCTAGGGTCACAACCGATAACAGCTACGATGATGAAATCCGTGCACGGTTGTTGGCAACCAACAGAGCCTATTTCAGCTTACAAAGCTTTCCGCTCGAAACGTCTCACCATAGGGTCATAGCTCTTACTGTACAAAACAATGATCTTGCCAATCCTCGGAGACTTGGATTCTTAGCAAGAAAAAATGTGAACTCTTGGCCGCGTTCGAGAGAAGAATCCTCCGAAGAATTTTTGGCTCTTATTAAGGCGGGCCTAGACTGGATACCGGTTGTTGCACCGTTGATGATGATCATGTATAGAAATATGATGTTTATTTGATTACTTTCACAACGCATTCGCGTTAGAAGTAAAATGTAAAGAGAAATATATTGCAGTCAAGTACAATGATTATAAACATGCAGATATTCATTCTGCAGCCATTTCAAGAAGAAATGATAAACAAGTCGGGAAACCGGAAGCTGGACGCTTCAGGTATGAAAGGTTTTGTTTGCTTCTTCTGTGAGTATATTTGAGTGAAGAATTATCCCATTTGTACGTAGCCCGTTATGTATATGCATTTAGCATGTCTGACTACCCACTTTAGTGTGATAATTATATTCAGTTGCAATAAATTTACATGGTAAAGTAAACTTTGAGCGACTATAACTTTGTTACTAATAGTATGATTTTGATCAAAGTTGGGGGTAATATGCTTCATAGCATAGCATTTTATACTACTACCAACTTTTATAACTCTGGGATAAACTTAAGGGGGGTTTTACTCAGTTTCTCCAAAAATATGGTAATATATATACTATTATTAACTTAATTTGAACAGATATCCATATGCAGAGTATTTTGAGGCCTGGGCACCAGATAGAGGTAGCTTCCTAAATTTTTTTCAGATTTTTCGGTTTGATAGTTTCTGAGAATGTTCAAGAAATCGTCACTTTCCGCCTCTCCCACTCCCCGCCTTTCTAACAAATCTCAAAACTAAGGCCGGCTTCGAAAATTACTAATCGAGGCCTTTCATTTGATACCCCACATGACTATATTCAGAGAAAAAAAATTTTGCACCCCCTTTTTACATGTATGAGGAGCCCCCCTAAATCTCGATGTCCACAGTTCCCACCTTCTCACCAATTTTGTTTTGTAAACAAAACCTTAAAAATATGTTTTCTGTAAAAGAACGCCTTACAAATTATGATTATGTATAACTATAGTGATCTTTTTTAAATTTTTGTATTAAACCCTTATATTCGTGATGTGTGTATAACGTAATAAGTAAAACGCAAAATTTGTTTTAGTTAACCTCCATAAAAATCCTCGACCATAGGGAATACATATAACTTTTATATGTATTCCCTAAAAAATATTTATGTGGGCACATACAGTTTCCTATACTTTTGTCGGATATAAATTTATGAAATATTTTATTAATTGTATACCCCTGAAGTTTAAAAGCTTAATAAGTTTACTGTATAGTTTTAACAATGTATTCAGATGAACACTGCTCATACTCTAATTCGATAATCTTTATTGTCTTAGGTTATTGAAGTAGTTTATATACATTTTATACAAACTTTATAAATGCATGGGTAATACTAATCAATAAATCGGTATTGTATTGATTTAATACAGTAATTCCAATGAATTTATATATATATATATATAGTTCAAAAAGCCCACGGACCCTCTTCCCGCCCAACCGGACCGAGGGGCGACCAACCTAAGGATGGGCTGAAGGCAACATCCAAAGGCCCGCATCACAGCGATGATGCGTTTTAACGCAAAGTGTGTGCGACCATGCGAAAATGTATTGCTACATCCCGATTGTCGCAAACACTTCAGCCAATGACGCGGAGGTCCTACACTACAGAGACATGGATCTTATATTGAATATAGTTCAAAAAGCCCACGGACCCTCTTCCCGCCCAACCGGACCGAGGGGCGACCAACCTAAGGATGGGCTGAAGGCAACATCCAAAGGCCCGCATCACAGCGATGATGCGTTTTAACGCAAAGTGTGTGCGACCATGCGAAAATGTATTGCTACATCCCGATTGTCGCAAACACTTCAGCCAATGACGCGGAGGTCCTACACTACAGAGACATGGATCTTATATTGAATATAGTTCAAAAAGCCCACGGACCCTCTTCCCGCCCAACCGGACCGAGGGGCGACCAACCTAAGGATGGGCTGAAGGCAACATCCAAAGGCCCGCATCACAGCGATGATGCGTTTTAACGCAAAGTGTGTGCGACCATGCGAAAATGTATTGCTACATCCCGATTGTCGCAAACACTTCAGCCAATGACACGTAGGTCCTACACTACAGAGACATGGATCTTATATTGAAGACAGTGCGGATCAAGACTGAAACCCATTAGGTCAGATTGTTACCGGACAGGACTCTTTGGACTATAGCACAGGTTGCAAGGATAACTGCTTTTTGCATCTCCATGTATAGTCCAGCCCTAAGATCGAGCGTTTTCAGCGCTTTATGTAAGTTCTGCGGGACTAATCCCGTCGCTGAAATTATTACTGGGACTACTTGGATCTTTTGTAGTCTCCAAGTCTGCTTCATATCGTCTGCCAAGGGGCCGTAGTTCCGGATTTTTTCGTGCTGTTTTTCAACAGTGTTCCGGTCCAACGGTACGGCTACATCGATTATAAAGCACGCTCGTTCTTCCTTCAGAAGCAGAACTAGATCGGGTCTGTTATGATTAACACTGTGGTCGGTGGCAATAGTGTGATCCCACAGTAGTTTGACCCGATCATTTTCCAAGATTCTCTGCGGAGTATACTTATAGTAAGGATGGTAGGTTGCCACTAAGTTATACTTCAACGCAAGGTTTTGATGGAGAATCTTGCAGACGGAGTTATGACGATTGGTGTACTCGGTACCGCTCAACATCCTGCACGCAGATGTTATGTGCTGGATGGTCTCCTCTTCACAGTTGCATAACCTACAACTGGAGTTGGTGATTGAGGAGTCGTGAAGAATGTACCGTTTATAATTTTTTGTTGGCAGCGAAGCATCCTGAATTGAAGCTAGGAATGCTTCGGTCTCATAGAAAAGTACACCATTTGTCAACCATTTGTTGGAGGCTTCGATGTCAATGCCTGACAACAACAAATTTTTTATATGACCTCCGTGAATGGGTTTCTCTTTCCACATATCGATCTTCTGTTGGACTGAAGTAACATTCGACATGGGATCCCATTCTCTGCTTCTCAAGTTCAAAGGAGATAATTTATTATCTGCCATGACGGTAGCCTGATGTATTTGGCTAGAGGATTGTTTCTCATAGAAAAACTCACGAAGAGAATGCACTTGATTGTAGTGCAACGTTTTTAAATCAAGTACCCCCCTTCCTCCCTGATGACGTGGGATAGTGATCCTCAATTTTTCGGCAGCTCTATTGTGCATGTTGTTGTTTGCAAGAACTACCCTTACCCGTCTATTGACAGATTCTAAATCAGTATTACTCCACTGTATCACACCGAAAGTGTATAGAAGGACGGGAATGGCAAAGGTGTTGATTGCCATGATTTTATTTTTCCCGTACAGCTCAGTTTTAAGGACAAGATCCAGACGCCGCTCAAATTCCCCCAGCAACTTAGATTTAATTATTGCTACAGCATGTGTTGTTGCTTGCAATATGCCGAGGTATTTGTAGACGTCGTCCGAATCCATGCCCTCAATTCGGATGTTATTTTGGCTGTATCCTTCATTGTCGGTGTGTTTTCCCCGAACAATTGTTTTTATGCGACATTTCTCCAAACCCAACTGCATGCCGATATCCCTGCTGAACTGGATGGTGATGTCCAGCAAGGAGCGAAGTTGGTTCTCGTCTTTGGCATACAATTTGATGTCGTCAATGTACATTAAATGGCTTAATGTACGAGTACATTTCGACAATATGCCATGCTTGACTTGGAACCCGTATTTGCTTTCATGCAAAAGATGGGATAGCGGATTCAAAGCCAAACAAAACCACAGTGGGCTTAGAGAGTCGCCTTGGAAAATGCCACGCCTGATTGGTATCTCTCCTGATGTTTGCGAAGATACCGATAGCTTCGTGCTCCAATTCTTCATTACTGTTCTCAGTAGAAGAACAACATTCGGGTTGATTTTATACAAGCGTAACACTTGTAGTAACCACGAATGTGATATGGAGTCAAAGGCTGATTTATAATCGATGTAGGCTGTCGAGATGTTTCGTTTTTGGTGGACAGCCTGCTTTACAGCTACCGTATCGATTATAAGCTGTTCTTTGCAGCCTCGGGAGCCTTTTGCGCATCCTTTTTGCTCCTCAGCTATCAATTTATGAACATCAAGATGTTTTGAGATGTTCGCGCACAGAACTGAAGTGAAGACCTTGTAGATGGTAGGAAGACAAGTAATTGGTCGACATTTTGAAGGGCAAGAGACACCCTGTTCCTTGGGGATGAGGAAAGTTATCCCCTTGGTGAAAAATGGTGGAACTAAATCAGGATCGGCAATCATCTGATTAAATTGATTTGCCAATATCCTGTGAGTGCTCTTGAACCGCTTCAGCCAGAAGTTGTGAATCTTGTCAACTCCTGGCGCCTTCCAGTTACCTGCCTTGTCAAGGACTGCTTTAACGTCGACTTCAGTTACGTCAGGCATGGTCATTTCGGGAAGGGCCTCGCATGAACGCATAAGGTGTGGGAGCCACGCTGCTTCTAAATTGCAACGACTGGATTCGCTCCAAACACTTCTCCAGAAGTCTTCTGCCTGATCCAGATTGAGATTACTTTCCCTACCTGAGTTGATGAGATTTTTGTAGAATCCTCGTTGGTTCTGGAAGAACAAGGTGTTGTCTGTCCTTCGCTGAAAGCTTTTCTGATACCTACGGATGCGATTGGAGCATACCGCAAGTTTCAGCTTCAGCACCTCGAGGATTTCTTCGATTGGCATATCATTGGACAGATGGTAGTTTCCAATGATATTCGCAACGCATCTGTGCATTCTTGGTGATGGATTTCCAAGGAGTGCTTGCGTCACACGACCAATCTCCTTTCTCAACTTTTCGACTCTTTTGTTGAGTCGAAACACCCAGAACGGCAAAGTCCCTCTGCGCATACCTCTGTTATTCGCTCTAAGATGTTGGTTATGGAGACGAATAACCGTGGCAGCTGCAACGTAGATCAGGCTGTGAACCTCTGTAGCAGTAATCTCGCTAGCCAAACGATCAGCCAAAATTCTGTCAACGGCAGCAATGATGTTAGTAGTTGCCGAAGTAAACTTCAGTTTTGGGATCCTTGGCCTAGCGTCTGGGAGAATCTCAGCATACTCTGTGAATGCGACCTGGAATGCGGTCAAAGCCTCATTATAAATTGGGTCGACATCCCCAGTTACTAAGCTTCTCCTGACTACTGGATTCATGGAGTGCCTTACAGGTAGAGTACTTGTGTTACTCCTTTGACTAGTCCGGTAATTTGATGACTCCAGCCCGAGCTCAAGTGAAACCTCTTGGAAGATTTGTTGCCTAGTTGGTAAGGCAACTCGGTTGTTATTCACGATCACTCGGTACTGGTTGACGACGTTCTGTTCCGGAACATGACTTAGCTCCGGAAATCGGGTTATGAACGCGTCATGTAGTCGATGTCTGTACCCTGATGGATTCCGTTCCAAATCCGTGACACGGTAATAGGCGCGGACGATAAATTCGTTGAGTTGGCTCGTCCAAACCATACGACGCCTAGGTCTCCCGTCCCTGGTGGTTGACGGCATAACCGCCAAAACATCCAAGGGCGAAGAGCCGCTCTGATGTTGTTGAACGACCCTTAACCGTGTTGGGTACTGTCTTCGTGTCCCTGGGGTCCCATTTAAAGAATTTAAACCAAAGTCCCCAATTTTATTCCCACGAGTAATGGGGAACCAGTCAGCCCTGCAACAGAGCCCCAATGTTGCAATGCCCCATGGTTACCTCCAAAGGTAGGGAAGGTATTTGGAGGGGAGCCGCTGAAATACAGTGTAACGTCACTGCAATTCATCCGATAGGCGCGTCGATCCCTTCACCCCGGATTACGGATTTGTTAAGGAGGTTTACTCCCCCTGAACGGGAAGAATCGGTAAGGGAGGACGAACACAAAGGGAAACGTTCTGCTTGTCCGCGGCTACTTATTTACAAGATTAACTTGCGATATTCGTAGCTGACCCGGTGGGTCATGTCATTATCCGCAACCCATGACACGCGCCTGGTCGCATGCAGCTCTGCGTTTGCAACTCAGGTGAGGGTAAACCTGGTACGCCAGGTTGAATATATATATATATATATATATATATATATATCAAAATCTATCAAATTTAAACCATTTTTGTAACCGTTGAACTAATGATTCTGCAACTAATAAACCTGTTATTTTGGACATCAACGGAAGCAACTCTAATGGTTCAAGAAATGACATTCAATTAGTAAAAACCCAACAGACAATATTGCATCGAATTAATTTGAAACACATACAAGACACACTGATAGAAATTAAAAATTTGCCTATCACTAACTAAAGTACGGATCATGGTACTTAACTATCTCAAGAGATAGAAAACTTAGAACAACAATATCTTACATGCCTATCAAGACAGTATATATCAACCTACATCTTTTAACGCCATAACAGCCACGGTACTAACACATAAATGTAGAGATGTCCAATGAGAAACATTTACAATTGCCTCTTTGGATTATTGAGTGATTCTGACAGGCAAGACATTGAAGAACATTTAAATACCATTGATTCAAAAAACGGATAGAATTAACAGACAAATATAAATTAATAACAAAATAGAGCAGAACCTCCAAAATATTGCACAATTAATAAAAACTAATGCTAAAGTATTAATTGCAAATGTCGCCTCTTTGAGTCTCATTTTTAATATAAATTTACTACAAGTTTAAATTTAGATAGTACAGAATAGTTTAATATCCGTTAGATTGGGAATAATGAATTGTAACATTTTCACAAAAGAAGAAATTTTGCAAACGAAAATAAATATTCATCAGTTGGAATACGTTGAGTTATCAATGCTTACTAATAGTAGGAATAATCAGGAAATTATATTTGTAATTAGACTACCAAAAAATTTGATCATTACACCAAAATAGTATGTAACACCTGCACCGGATCAAGATCAAATTTTCAACTTCAAACTATTTAAAAAATTAATGGAGTCGCCTGTGACTATATGATAGATCATGTAAAACACTTTAAGGCTAGCTAATTATGTATATGTATATGTAGGCAGGGTCTGCAATAAAAAGAAAGTACCAATAAAAGCAATCAAGGAATTGGATACAGGATTAGTGATCACTTTCAATGCTGTAATAAATTGAAACAATACCTGTGGTGGGAGAAAATGCGCTGCAAATTTCGGGAACTTTTTATTCAATTATAGCAATTGTACAATCAAGTAAATTTATCATACCTCAACAAACACAATTTAAAGTAGAATTAATTAATTAAAGTAGAATTAAATTATGTGAAACGAAATCACAAAATGTTTGCCATAAGCTCAATTACCGTATTATTAATTAATTGCTTAACTATTTTATTTGAAACCAATAGCCATAAAAGTTAATAATTTTACTATTAAAATCCAGGACAATTTTAAACATAAGGAAGGGGGATTAATCACTGTGATATCAAATTTCCCAACATAGAGAAAACGAATTAGTTGATTTAGCTACGTTAATTACGCGAGCTGATTTAGTTTCCCATTACTGAGTTTATCGCATAAAATTTTGCAGTTACGAAACAAAAGATCCAATAACAATAACAATTGTATTTTATTAAAAATTGTAAACCAAACAACAGTTAATTAGTAAGCTTGAAGGCTTGGAATGAATTGTTTCATTTTAATATCCCATGTCTTATTATTTCACCTCGACACTTTACTAGCTCGCTTCAGATATGAAAAGTTTTGTGTATTTTATTTCTCACGTAAAACTATTTGCACTCTATTTCCACTTATATTAGATACGTAGTAATATATATGCATTCATGATATTCAATATCTTGGTTTGTAGTAAATTTAGACAAACGAGACAATTTTGACCTATTTCTCCGTTGTTAGAAATAGCAAGCTTTTCACTAAACTTTGTACTATCATGCTTTATATCATAGCTAATATCACTTCAATTTATGATTTTAATGTAGCTTCAAATCAATTTTCAAAAAAAGAGAAATAATATACTATGTATTATTAACTTTATTTGAACAGATATCGGTATGACAGGTATTTGGGTACTGGATATCGTAGAGGGGCAACATCAAATTTTTGAGTTGGGTAGTTCCTGAGAATGGTTGCGTGAAATAAGTGATTGCTTTGTAGTTTCCCAACTTTAATTTGATACATCGCATGACTATATTCGATGAAAAATATGGTTCAGCCCCTTTTGGAGAAACCTGTTAAATTCACTATTTGACATTTATGGACGGAGAGGAAACATAGTGGGCACCGTCAAATAGAATGATAATACAGGAAAATCTATTATGGGAAATGCTTATATATCATGATGACCATGATAAATTCTTTGAGCAGATTAATCGAACATAAACTGGGAAATTCCGAGAATACTAAGCTGGCGCTGTTACGACCGCTGTCTTAATACTCTAAAAGCTGGCTACATGAAAATATACGTGATTATTTGCACAAAAAATTTTATTTATTTTATGGTTGGATTGTTGTCGTTAAAGCAATATCCAGATAGTCAGAAGCTCACAACAGCGTGGGCGGGCTGCCTGTCAAATTTTCGTTAAAAACTGACCTCTTGCATGACTGAATCTTTCCAAAAACATCCAGCAAAGACCTACAAATACGGGACAATTATTGTCAGAATGCTAGTTGGAAGAGAAAGGACTGTCAGAAGCTGTTAAAAACATGTAAAATTTACATATTAAAGAGTACTGCTGACAAATCCCTTCCCCTCCCCCCTTATTTTGGCGGAAAGTGTCGAAAGCTACAATGAAAGCATCACGCGAATTCGAGGGTGCAAAGTGAGAGAATTCTAGAGAATTTCTGATAACTTTCTTTAAATATTCATGATTGCTATTTCTACTGTAAGTAAGTAAGTCGTAAATAACTAAAAAGAAAAGGCTAAATTGTTCTTTAAATGCGGAATCAACTTTTTTTTATTTCCCATATACCGGCTGGTTTTTTTCTCACTAATTCATGATTGTCTAAATAAACTATTATTGAATTGCCAGAAGGGAATTCATAAGATATACACATTCAGAAGATATTACAAAATAATAATTTTATTTAGAACAAAATAATAAAAATAAAACAAACAACTAAATCATCTTTCGCACCTCCTAAATTTTCCTCAAATATAGGATCTTTGTCGCTGTTATATGCGGAGCGGACGATAATAATAAAACTTCTTCTTAAGCTTTCCCTCGTTCGCATGCAGGGTCGGCTCATTCAGTTCGGACCGTCAGTTTCCCCGTTGATAGGTTTGGTCCGAGTGAAGCAATAAATCGTTGGATAGATTGTATAGAATGAAGACTCTAGAATTAACAATTAATATTCTCACTAGAAGTGGGAACATCCGAAAAGGGGGGAATAAATTTTTTTACAGAGTATGGTCATGTGCGTTATCAAATGAAAGGACTCAATTAGTACTTTTCGAACATGATATCATTTCCGATATTGGGTGAAACACTGGGAGTGATGATCCTTATACAAAATCTAGGCCTCAAAATAAATCCCATTACGATATCCGCCCAATTAAAGTCGCATAAGTTAATCTTAGACGTACGTACCCATGCCTTTGCAGCGGTTCACAAATCACATATCTGCTTTCTAACATGTTGCAGGTAGTTTATTCTATCATCATCATCATCAACGGCGCAACAAACGGTTTCCGGTCTAGGCCTGCCTTAATAAGGAACTCCAGACATCCCGGTTTTGCGCCGAGGTCCACCAATTCGATATCCCTAAAAGCTGTCTGGCTTCCTGACCTACGCCATCGCTACATCTTAGGCAGCGTCTGCTTCGTCTTTTTTTACTACCATAGATATTGCCCTTATAGATTTTCCGGGTAGGATTATCCTCATCCATACGGATTAAGTGACCCGCCCACCATAATTTATTGAGCTGGATTTTATCCACAACCGGTCATGATATCGCTCATCGATTTCGTCATTGTGTAGGCTACGGAATCGCCCATCCTCATGTAGGGGGCCAAAAATTCTTCGGAGGATTCTTCTCTCCAACGCGGCCAAGAGTTCGCAATTTTTGTTGTTAAAAACCCAAGTTTTCGAGGAATACATGAAGACTGGCAAGATCATAGTCTTGTACAGTTAATTCTATACGTGAAGGTTATAACTGCAAGCAAACCAAATTTTACATACTCTTTACAGCTTTAATCGGTCTGACATGCTTTATCTTTCATCTAGCCTTTTGACAATATTTGTACCGTATTTGTGGAGCTTTGTTGGATATGTATGAAAAATTTTAGTCATGCAAAAAGTCAGTTTTTTATAAAAAAATTGACAGGCTTGGCAGCCCGTCTATACTTTTGCCCTTCGGTAGGTCTTTTGACTATCCGGTTGTTGGTTTACCGACACCAATTCAATAATTTCGAGGTAAAATTTTCCGTGCAACGAGTCATGTAGATTTTCCATCTATCTAACGTCTTACGGAAAACGGGAAGCACGCAGAATCTGAACCAGAAGCTTCTGAGGTTTTTATCTTAGTAGAAAGAAACAAGTCAGAATACCGGAAGCTGGGTTCTTGTGCCTGGGAGAATCTTTCTATAAACGTTTTTCTTTTGAAAGATAGAAATTCAAAATATTTCTTCATACATGTATTTCCAAACTTTCAGATATGTCTTATTGAAGACGTACGATTATATTATGTTCATCCTAAACAAGTATTGACTATTCACGCATACTGATTTGTACCTTTACGCAGCTGAATATTTTATTTCATACGCCAAATGTACATCTATAAGTTCAAAAGTGGAATACCACAGATACTAACGTAGATATATGTAATATATGTACACATCCATCTGGAAGAAACGCTACTCACAAAAAATTTCTGTGGCTGGTCGGTTTTGATCATAGGGTGGAGGTCATCTCAACAGACGCTACCTCGCGCCTCTACCGTAAGGAAAACGTGACCGAAACCGGCTTTAGGTGGCATTTTGCTCTATTTTTGCTTAATTCGAAACCCCACAAAGACGTGAATTATTGATTGAAACCGCCAGGCTTGTACTTAGACTGGTTTCAGCTAATACAATTACTTTTTTTTAAGGATGAGTGGTCTTGAGCCCGCCATCTACTGAAGAGCGGAGCGGAGCGAGTTGCTACTCAAATTAGTGTCGCCCGCCATTTAGTAGATGACGGGGCACAGTCAAACATTTAATCGATTTTAATAAGGTTTTGTTTCACACAGAACCTTAAAAACACAGACGCCAAACCGATTTTAATCATCATCATCATCAATGGTGCAACAACCGGTATCCGGTCTAGGCCTGCTTTAATAAGGAACTCCATCGGTATCGCTCATAGATTTCGTCGTTATGGCAAGATCATTCTTTTGTACAGTAAGAGCTTTGAGCCTATGGTGAAACGTTTCGAGCGGAACAGTTTTTGTAAGCTGAAATAGGCTCTGTTGGCTGGCAACAACTGGGTGCGGATTTCATCATTATAGCTATTATCGGTTGCGATTTTCGACCCTAGATAGAAGAAATTATCAACGATCTAAAAGTTGTAGTCTAGTATCTTTATTCTTCCCGTTTGGCCAGTGCGGTTTGATGTTGGTTGGCTGGTTTTTGGTGCTGACGTTGCCACCATATACTTTGTCTTGCCTTCATTGATGTGCAGCATAAGATCTCTCGCCTCTCTCTGCCTGCTCGATCTGGATGAAGGCACTTTGTACGTCTCGGGTCGTTTTTCCCATGATGTCGATATCGTCAGCATAGACCAGTAGTTGGGTGAACTTGAAGAGGATCGTACCTTTTGCATTTACCTCAGCATCACGGATGGTCAGGGCCAGCCTAGTCAGTCTTTTCAATTTCGTCGGGATATCAAATTCTCTCATGGCCGTGTACAGTTTTACCAATTTTAATACAGCTTCGTTTCGCTGTCTTAGAACACTAGATAAAAGCTTGAAGAACTGGGTGATACAATTGAAGTTTTAAAAGAAATTCCAAAATAAAGTATGGAAAAATCAAACTCTATTGATGCTGCTGTTTCATTTTGCGTTGAAGGACATCAGGACAGGAATCTGATTGATCATTATTCGGTATTTTCTACAGAAATTGTATGCAGTTTCCCCCTCACCGTAACAAAAGTGAACTCGGGTCAATATTTTTCAGGGACATCTTACTGGAATTGAAAACGATTTTCTCTGTTCGATTGATAATTTATTTTATTTGCGACAAAAGTACGGTTTTATACTTTTTTTTATAAAAGTGTAAAAAAGTGCCTTCCAGGCTTTTGGTACAGGAGAGCTTTAATTTGAGGTAGAGTTTTAAAATATGAATTTGCCTAAAATATAATAAGCAAGCCAGCATTGGAATCCTCTGCAGATAATAAAATCTGCAACTTTGATTCTGGAATGTTAGAAGGAATAGGTGAGGTTAACTATTCTACCAAATTTGTATATATGGAGAGTAACTTACATTTTATACCGCCTAACTGCTTGTGGTAAGCTACTGTCGTCTTCATGCACTAAATATCTGCGACATCCTTTTACAGATATCTCCACGATTTCATGCAGCGTTTTATGGAGCAGGTTATCGAATCTGAAGTCTGGGCTAAAGTAGAGGAAATATAACAGAATTTGTTAAGCACAAATTGTATGATTTCAAGGTCAAATGCAACTAACTATTCTTTGAGAGCCTCCAACAAGATGGAGAGACGCTTCGTGAAAAACATATAATCATTGAAAACGAAAAATTGGAGAGCACGTTGTGATGCCAGAGCTCGTCTTTGGATGTGTAGGAAGAATGGTTGCCTCCCTGATAGCTTAATCAACGTATCGAAAATGATTGCTGGAAATACGTGCAATGTGTAAAGCTGGAAACAAACAGCATGAGTATTCCAAAAATAAAAAATGTAAGAGAGCGAATTGAGAAAATAGGTTTTCTAGAACTTACCCTGAAATAATAATACCAAATATTTTGAGTCAGTCCGAAGGTGGGCAACCACAGCATTTTATTGAAGGCGTATTTTTCGAGCAACTCACAGTTGATCGTAGATAATGTTTCGATGGAATAAGTCCGGATCTGCGAGGACGATAAATTCAAGACGGGCAGTTGGCTACTGCAATATTATAATAATTAACATATTGGATCTATGTATTTATCTACAAAGTCTTACTAAGCTTCTTTCTCCTGGATCCACCAAGGGCATATAACGAAAATTTTTATACAATCGTCCAGGGGAACTAGATCCATAACGCAACTCGGCCTGCAGTAGAGAGCTCTTACTATACCTGAAAATATTCATTAGAATGATTGAAGGGACAAAAGGAGAGGGTAGGTGTACGAATTACCAGTGCCCACAGCGGTCATCATGCCCATGACAGCAAGAAGTTTGTCATACCACCCTTCCATGGGCTCTACTCCGCAGCAGTGCACTATATGATAAATACTTTTTTAAACGTCCATTCATTTATATTTACTTTTGTTACCTATTGCTGGTCTTATTATTGCTACCGGAAGCTTGTCGCTGTAATCCTTAACTAGCTGTTCCGCCAAGTGTTTCGTGAAAGTGTAAGAGTTAGGGAAAACACCCAGTATTCTGGAAAAATGAAAAGTGAATTGAAAACCTAAACGTATAATCTTTTTCTATACGTTGAAATTTAGTAGTAATAATATCTATATTCAAAAGGATTCAATTTTGCAAGAATTAGTATTAATTTGTATGTCTAAATTTATGAACAGATAGATGGTCTGATAGATGACGTCATTTGATTTTAAGTTTACATTTACAGTGAGTAATGCAGATGTTTTACTGGATCTATGAATACACTCGATATCAAGGCAGACATTTTCGTGCGGAGATATCAAATAGACCATAAAGTTAATCCATTTCACAGTACTTGGAGTAGATGTGGTCAAGCGACATCCACCGATATCTGAAGACAATAGCGCCTCATTAATTATGAAACTTGGCTATTGCGGCATATAATGTTGCAAATGTGCAGAAGCAAAAACATCGATGAACTTACTACGATGGAGAAGGTACGGTATATAAGCGCATGTAAAGGCTTGCGGATAGTGACATGACCCACCGGGTCAGTTGCGATTGCCGCTAGTTAATCGTGTAATTAAGTTACCGCGAAGTACCAAGATGCTTCCCTTTGTGTTTGTCTCCTTCTACCCATTGCTCCTCTCTGCGGGAGTGAACCCCTTTAAAAAAAAATCCATGACCCAGTTGAAGGAATGAGGCATTGTAACATTGGAGCTCTGTTGCAATATTGGCTTACTGCTTCCTCACTACTTGTGAGAAAAAATTGGGATTATTAATGTAAATTCTTTCAATAACTAGGACTCCATAAACGGGAAGACGGTACCCAAGGCGGTTGAGAGGCGCAGGTGATAGTGAAAAATAATCGAGTTGTCCTTCCAGCTAAGAAAGATTTCCTGAAGTGTCACTTGAGTTCGCTGTGGAGTCGTTAGTACTCCACCTGTAAAGCTCTCCATGAACCTAGTAATCGGGAGAAACTTAGTAATTGGTGGGTTGTTGACCGGCATTCACAGAATATGTTAAAAATCTTCCAGACGCTAGGCCAAAGAGCTAAAAACTAAAATTTACTAAGGCAACTAACAATATCATCATTGCCGTTGACAGAGTTTTGGGTAACCATTTGGCTAGCGATATTCGTCGTCGAAAAATCTCATCAACTCAGACCGCTCCAATACCGTATGCTTTCATGCGAGGGCCTCCCTGAACTGTCTACGTTTGATATAACTGAAGCTGACTTTGGACTGCCCTGCAAGGCAACAAAAATTAATAAGATTCACAACTTCTAGCTGAAGCGGTTCAAGAGCACTCACAGGGTATTAGCAAGTCATTTTAATCTAATAATTGCTGACTGAAACTTAGTTCCACTATTTTCCACCAAGGGGATAACTTATATCATCCCCAAGGAACAGGATACCACTTGCCTTCAAAATATTGGCCAGCTGTTTGTCTTTCAATGTTCACAGGTTAAGCTGAGAAGCAAAAGGATGCGCAAAAGTAAATATTAAGTAGTCTGCCCAATTTTTCGACAACCTACATCGATTATTAATCAACCTTTGGTACCATATCGCATTTCTGATTACTACAAGCGTTAATCTCGTTCTTGATTTGAAAACATGGAACTACAATCAAGTGCATTCTTTTTGTGTGTTTTTCTTTGGGAAACAGTCCTTTAGTCAATTACATTATCCTAAGGTCTTAGCGGAAAATAAATTGTCTCCTTTGAATTTGAAGAGAATAGGGTGGGACCCCCATTTCAAATTTCACTCCAACTGAATGTCGACATGTGTTTTCACGGGGGTTATATAAAAATTCTGTTGTTACTAGGCACTGACAACGAAGCCTCCAACGAATGGTTAATTAACGCTTTACGAACCAGAGGCATTCCTTACTTCCATTCAGGAGGCTTCGCCCGCCACAAACCACTATTAGCGGTACATTCTTCATAATCTGTCGATCATTGACCCCAGTTGTAGGTCCTGCAACTGTGAATAGAAAACCAACTGCATATAACATCTGCCTGCAGGATGTTGAGCAGTACTGAATACACCAGTCGTTATTGGAAAATGACCGGGTCACTATTACCCCTGATCACAGTGTTAATGATAATAGGCAGGATGATGCAGCCGTGCCATTGTACCGGTACACTGGTGAAAAACAGGAAGTCTTAAACTACGACCCTTTGGCAGATGATATGAAGCAGCTTTGGAGGCTACAAAAGATCCAAGCATTCCCAGTTGTGATTTCAGCGACAGGATTAATTTCAAATGGTTTATATAAAGCGCTGAATATGCTCAATCTTAGGGTGGGTATAAATGGCGATGCAAAAAAACTGTTTTTCTTGCAATTCGTGCTTAACCTGATGATCACTGTCCGGTAACAGTCTGGCCTAGTGAGGTATGATATGCTTTCAATTTGTACAATCGGGAATGTAGCAATACATTTTCACGTTGTCGCACAGACTTGCTGTGATTCGGGCCTTTGGATGATTTCAGGTCATCCTTAGGTCTAATCAGGCGGGAAGAGGAATCGTGAGCTTTTTTTAAGGTTTTGTATGAAACAAAACCTTATTAGGATCGACTCGGTGTCTGTCTTACTGTCTGTCTGTCCGTCTGTCACACCTGATTTATTCGGAAACGCCTGGACCGATTGTCACGAAAATTGGGGACAGTATGCAATCCGATGTTCCCTTTACATGCAGTAAGTGGCGCCATTTTGCATTAAGTTTAAGGGGGGCTCCCCATTCATGTGAATGGAGGGTGCAAATTTTTTTTCACAGAATGAAGCCAGGTGGGGTATCAACTGAAAGGTTTTAATTAGTAATTTTCGAAACTGGTTCAATATTTGATATTAGGTGAAACGCAGGCGAGTGAGGGCTCAAAATATGACCCCCAAAAGGTGTAACAGGTCTCGTTCTCAGAACCTATCCAACCGAAAAATCTGAAAAAAATCACAGTGGAGCATCTCTACGAAATCAAAATATATCCGGTTCCGATATCTGCACAAATAAAGTTAATAATAGTATATTTCCACATTTTAGAAATTTACCCTACTGGTTATGGTGTACCTGTTGATCACAGTATCTCAAGCAGGCCTGTAACCATTAGGAACTTTAATATGTTCCCCACTTCCAGAAGTTTCAGCTTTGCATCTGGTATTAAGTGTTCTCCCAGATGTATTGACCTACTTTGTGCCGGACACTGTCCCAGGACGTGCATAGAGGTTTCGTCCTTCTCCTCACAGAACCTGCAGGCAGTGTCCGTAGATATCCCTAGCTTCCCTAGGTGATGGATCATGTAAGTTTACAGTAATATACAATATAAAGTATGATTCTACCTAGTTGGGCGTAAATCGCACTAGTAACAAAATTATAATAGGTCAAATTTTCCACTACTGCACAAGTTTACTGCAATGTAAGGCTTTGGACGTCATTAACACGATAAAGTGAATAGTTATTCGTACGAGTCACATACCTACATCACGAGCTCGGTATAAATGAAAATCACCGGCACCTCAGAACTTTTTCTCACTTTTAAGGTTTCGTGTAAAATCAAACTTTATTAGAATCGATTCAATGTCTGTCTGCCTGTTTGTCTGTCGGCGGGTCTGTTTGTCACACCCGGCTTAATCGGAAAGGGCCAAAGCAATTGCACGACATTTGGTGAGAAGCTGTGGTCTCTTTACATACAACGAGTGGTATCCTTTGGCACGGGTTAAAGGGATTACTACCCACACATGCAAAACGGGGGTACGCATTTTTTCATCGAATATAGTCATGTGATGTGGACTGATGATAGTTTCGGTACTACGTAAAACAGGGATTGAGCACTCAAAATGCGTAACAGGTCTCGCTCTCAGAACGTATCCAACCGAAAAATCTAAAAATTATGCAACCATATGAAATCTAGCCTTCAAAATACATCCCACTTCGATATTTCCTCAAATAAAGTTAATAATAGTATTTTATCATTCCCGGCGATCTTAATGGTCATGTGGGTGAAAAGGCAGACGGTAACAGGTGCCATGGGGGAAAGGGGTTCGGAGCGCGCAATGAGGGTGGCGGGCGTATAATCGATTTTGCGGACAGCTATGACCTTGTAATTATAATATAAATACATGGTTCATCAACCGATTGTCTCATCTTCCTACATTTTATAGTGGGAACTATAAAAGGCAAATCGACTATATTCTCATAAGACGCCAACATTTTACCACTGTCACTGATTACAAGGTCCTTCGCTATGAGACCATCGCATCTCAACATCGGCCGTTGATTGCCATTCTACGAATTAAGCTACCGATAAAACAGCGTGAGGCGCATTAAATGCTGGCGATTTGGTGAGAAGAAAGAAGAAACGGTCTCACTCATACGATTGCCGACCATTACGAATGTGGAAGAATCATGGAACCAAATAAAAGACACGATCCACAAAGCGGCCTCTGCAACCCCTTGGGGTCACCAAGCCGGGTAAGCGGTAGATCACCCGAGATACTTGGCTTTGGAATGACCATGTTGAAATGAAGGTCCGAGAAAAAAAACACCTCTACCACAAATTTCTCGACGATAAAACGCCTGCTAACTAGCAAAGTTATAAAAATGCCAACCGGGAAGCAAAGAAAGCGGTCGCTGTCACCCGAGCGAACCATTACAAAAATCTTTACGATGAACTGGACTCTCGGGATGGTGAGAGAGATCTGTACCGCCTTGCTAAAAGTCGTAATAAACGTACACAGGATATCGAACACTTCTGTTGCGTTAATGACAAGAACGGTACTTTGCTTATCAACGGTCGAGCCGCAACGGATAGATGGCGAGAATACTTCGAACAGATTTCAACTGAAGAATTTGCTCATCCTCCACTTCCACAATCATTACCGACATTTGGCGCAGTTCCACCTGTCAGCGCAACTTGGTAGCTCAGAGGTGGCGGCGAGGAAGATGGGGCGGCAACCCTATCGGCCAAATCAAAACCAAGTGGCTGAGGAGAACCTCCATAATGGTGGCACCGGGGAGACACTGTAATCACTTTGGTTTGCCGGCCGTGATTCAGTAGGCGAATGCTCCAAAGGCCTAATCAGGGCGATCAGACCCGAGTCTGCACGGGGACTCATCTGAAGTGGCAAATTGGTCACGAAACCTTACCAGGGTATACTGGTACCATGGGAACCTGGGATAGCCCCTGGATCTCACATATTTCGGGTGAACTCCTGTTGTATGTGAGGACAGCTCGGTTATTTGTGGTTGGCCCCCTAGTGGGAGGTTTCATGGTGGTTGCGGTTATGCTCAAGCGAGAAGAGACCGTCGGGCCTCGGCGTGGTGTTGCGTTTCAACACGGGTGCCGTACTCCTTAGTTCGGTGGAGATTTAGGTAATTCTTGCAACCACCAGTATGAATGCTAAGCCATGCACTTGGTATAGACTGGTACCGTTGTTGCTTGTCTCAACGGGGCTCTGATTGTGGTCACAAAATCAATCCGTGTCTGAAGAGGACCGTAGGATTAAGTCTTCACGACAGATACCTACGCTAAACACCCAAGGGCTTAACTGTCAGTGCAACTGAAGTCGACGAGACAATAAAACGAATGAAATCGGGAAAAGCCACAAGACCTGACGACATCGCATCTGAGCTCTGCAAAGCGGAAAGCTGGGACCCAACACTGTAGTTCAGTGAATTCTTCAATCAGGTTATTCAGGAAAGAAGAACACCATCTGACTGACACTACTACTGCTCCAATATGAAAAAAGAACGTAGTCCAGGAGAATGTTCAAATTACCGATCCGGTTACTTTCCCATACCATGAAGATTTTTGAACGCATTCTTGATAACCGTATTTGCGAAATCGTTGAAATAACCGTGAATCAAGCCGGATTTGTCAAAAACTGCGCAACTACTGACGCAATACACGCTGCGCGGTTACTCATGGAGAAACATCGTGACAAGCATCGCCCCCTTTACGTTGCATTCGTGGATCTAGAGAAAGCGTTTGACCGTGTACCACACGAACTCATCTGGTATGCACTACGACAACACTTAGTGCCATAAAAACTCGTGCGCTGAGTTCAATTGCTCTACCAAGATCCGAAAAGTAAAGTTCGAAGTATGGCGGGTGTAACCGCTTCGTATCTCTGTTGGTGTTCTTGAAGGAAGCGCCCTCTCACCACTCCTCTTTGTTCTTGTTATGGACACCGTCATACGGGATATCCAACGTCCGGCGCCCTAAACACTGCTTTCTGCAAATGATGTTTTCCTAGCATCTAATAGCAAAAATGATCTCGAGCAACTTGTCGAAAAATGGAGTGATCGCCTCATGCGAGGCGGTCTCAGATTGAAACTAAACTGAACTGTATTTTTGATGACCAATCCCCATGAAACAGGCACAATCACTGTTAGCGGCAGTGATCTGCCCAGAACTGAGCGATTTAAATACCTCGAGTCAACGCTATCAGCCAATGAAGAACTGCGTTATGAAATTGCTTCACGCATTAACTCAATCTGGAAGAAGTGGCGTTCCACAACTGGTGTTCTTTGTCATCGACATATCAACAAACATCTTAAATCTAAAATTTACCGCAATGTCATCCGTCCTGTCACTCTCCATGGTTCTGAGTGTTGGCCAACTATAGAAGACAATGAACAACGTTTGCGGTAATGGAGACAAAGATGTTACGTTGGACTAGTAACGTCACACGTTTTGATCACATCCGAAATGAGGATATCCGCGATCGTTATGGACTTGCACCGATCGTGGAAAAGTTGCGAGGAAGGCGTCTTCGATGGTATGGTCATGTAATTCTTGCTAACGAGAATTCACTCGCCAAGATTGTTCTGAACATCGAAGTAAACAACCAAAAGGCAGGCCTAAACAACGGTGGCTTGATAGCTGGATGGGGATTTAAAAGCCTCAAGATTGCACCCAGATCAGGCATTTGATAGAGGCGAAGGCGAAACCGATCACGACGAGCCGATCTCGCTTGTGAACGGGAAAATGGCTGAAGAAAAAGAAGAAGAATAGTATATTATCATTTTAGGAATTCATCCTAGAAGTACCGTTACAAGTAATAATTTCGTGCACAATTTTGGAAAGTTTGAAAAAAATCCCGCTTTTGTCAACAAAGTTATAGGTTAAGATCAAAAGTTAAATTATAGGCATAAGGTGAGTTAAGTTATTGTTGTAAGGTCAAAATACTAGCAAAAGCACGTCTGAGATAAATATATCAGATGTCAGGAAGGAAACAGGTCTCAGTGGTCTCTAAGCCATCTTTACCGCAGCCGAGAAAGCGGGAAGCAGCAGAGATTAGCCCGCATGAAGGGAATGCTCCCAAAAAAATTCAAACCTGAACCTGAAGGGGCGAGAAAACGCGGGTAGGTCAAGGGTGAAGCCGGGATTCAGGAAACCCGCCATTAGCTATGCTAGTGCGGTCAAGGGCATTTGACTGGCCATGCTGCCAAAAATGTTTCCCGAACAAATACTCACTCGTGAGGAGCAGGGTTCGGATCATAGTTCCTCCAGTCTTCAGAAGCAAAGTGGAGGGAAAGGGTAAACTACTCAGAACCGGGGTAAATGACCGATCCCTGGAGGTAATCAAACGTCGGAGTCGCCATATCAACTATCGATTTGCAACATACCCATTAACGCGCATAGGGAAAAGCCGAGTAAAGACACACTCGGAGGAGACACCGGGTGAAAAGCATATCGAGGTCCCCGAAGAAGCCCCGACAGTCATAGAGGCGGAATGGACTGGATCAACCAGGGAAGTTGACCTGCTGCCCAGTGGCAGTAGACCTAGGACTTCTAGGGCTCAGGGTGGACAACGACGTGCAGGAAAGCGCCATGTCGGAGGAAAAGGGCAATACTCCGACAGTGAAGCCAATGGTCAGTACTAAGACAGTCCAGATAAACCTCCACCGCGCGAAAGCTGTATATGCGGTAATTCCAAGGGTAAGTTCCAAGGAGAACATTGGAATAATGCTGGCTCAGGAACCCTCGGTGTACTGGGGGCAGATTCCCGGTCTGCAAGGAGGATGCATGCAGGTAATTTGGGACTCCTTTTGTGAAAAATCAAGAGCTTGCATTATTCTTAAATGTAATTTAAAATATATATGCCTTTCAAAGTTCCTGACCGGGGACCTTGTGGCTATCCAAGTCTCATTGGAAGCCGGGAGGAGCACTCGGGGGCAGTCGTGGCAGGAAACACTGGAAACACTCCAGCATTTGTGACCAGCACTAGAGAGGAGGTACTAGACATAACTCTAGGAAATACATTAATGAACGGGATGGTCAGGAATTGGAGGGTGTCGAATGAGCCCTCTATGTCTGATCACAGGATAATCAGATTCGACATTGAGGGTAACTCCGAAATAAAAAGAATAATATGGAATCCCAGGAGAACGGATTGAGAATCCTATGCAACTTATTTGAGCAACAACATGGCGCACCTCCAAGGGGTGGTGACATTAGGAGCGAACTGGAACTAGAAACAGTGGTGGAAAACCTCAAGACAGTCGTCATTGACGGTTATGAGGCCAGCTGTCTGGTTAAGTCAGTTCCGTCATCAAGGGATATACCACGGTGGAACAGGAACCTGTCCAGAAAGAGAACATGACTGGTAGACATACAAAAATTCACTAACTGCAAAACAGAACAGAACAGCTTCAGGAAATTCTGTGAAGGAATCGAACAGATCACAGAAGCAACCAGGCTTTATAAGGAGCATATAACGGAGGAGAAGGTCATAGACAACGCAATCCCCTACATCACTATCAACACGCTTACGCACGGCTTACGGACGGTCAACTGAAACTGCTCCGTATCAGCTGGCGGATATACTACGGAATATCATGGGGACAAAAGAAATAGCACTGTGTGGGTTTTTGGATATCGAAGGAGCATTCGACAACACATCGCACACAGAGATTCAAGATGTCCTGAGCCGCAAGGGATTGAGAAACACCCTGAAATTCTGGATGGGCAAAATGCTGGAAAGCAGGCAAATAGAAGTACCGACAATACAAATTCTATTGTCATGATCACTACTTAAGATTGCCCACAGGGCGGGGTACTATCGTCGATTATGTGGGGTATGGTAGTGGGCAAACTCCTGGACTTGCTAACAAATACTGGAATACAGGACTAGGGTTACTCGGATGTCGTTTTTTTAATTTGTAGGGGCAAATATGAAGGTACCCAATGTGATAGAATGCAAACTGGAGTAACGGTTACTAATGCCTGGTGCAGGAAGGTGGGACTGCGAATCAATCCAGCCAAAAACACCATAGTACGATTCACTAGGAGACGTAAGCTTGATAACCTGAGAGCCATAAGGTTATATGACATGGAGGTATAACAGAGGCCAAATATTAGGGAATTACGCTAGACCTAAAATTACACTGGAAGACACATGTCGGAAATACTTGTCGGAAAGCTACGAGGGCTTTGATGACTTGTAGGTTCATAGCTGGAAAAAATGGAGTTGCAACCCGATACTACTTTGGATATATACTGCAATAGTAAAACCAATGATTACCTATGGAGCAGTAATCTGGGCAGAAAGAACCGAACTCAGCACACAAGCCAGGGAATTACACAAACTCGAAAGTATCAATAGGGCAATGAGGACATGCCCAACGGGATCCCTGGATGTCCTTCTGGGATTAACCCCTCTCCATCTACACATACAGGTGGATGCAGGCAAAGAGGGCAATATTCAGGATGGCCGCGAGTATCAATGAGGCAGGGAGCTGCCTAAACAGAAGGAAGATTGATATTCTTTCTAGGCGGTATCCCGAATTACTGATACCAAGGGATAACATGACAACGAGGGTTCACTTTGATAAGAAGTTTGAAACGCGTTGGAGTAACAGGGCAAACTGGGAGAGCGTGGCTGGGATATACTTAAACCAGCAACTGATCACTTGGTACACTGACGGATCATTCACAGCAGGGGGAGCGGGTGCACACTAGCGTGTTCCAGACGGAAATATACGCCATAGACAGATGTGCCTCCTTTAATCTCCAAAGGAACTACAGGGGACAGAACATGAGGGTACTTCAAAACGAGCGTCATTAGAATGATATATATTGACTAGAACATGAAAAGGAAGTATACTTTAAAGTGTTGTATGCTAATTTGTTACAAAACGCCACCTTGGGCATGCATCAACCGTTTGTCTCCTAGTAGGCCAACGACCCAAGTACATAGAAAAAAAACACAAAATAATCCTTCACTAGTTGATTCAATCTAGATATATATATGTACATACACATCAAAGACATCAATATTGTGCTAATTCTTAATAAACAAACTCTGGCCATCCAAATTAATTAAACGCATCTTCACGCATTTCCACTTTACTCCGTGCACAAAAACATACATACACTGACCAATATACGCTTAAACGCACTGCAATATTTTTCTTATCTGCTTTATTACTCCAAAAAGAGGTTTGGAAAAGCAGCACATTATGGGTCAAAATGACTGTTAATGCCGAAAAATGTGTTTGTAGGATGAAATTAAGGGGGGTTTTCGGGTAAATTTCTAAAATATAGTAACATGCTATTATTATCATTTATTTGTGCAGATATCGGAATGGGTTGTATTTCAAGGCCTAGATTTCGTACGCACCATTGTGTTTTTTCAGATCTGTCGATTGAGTCGATTGAGACCTGCTTCATTTTTTGGGGTTCGCATTTTGGGCCCTCATTCCCTTATATTTCACCCAATATCAGAAATAATATCAGTCACGAAAAGTACTAACCGTGCCACGACAATATTCGGTGAAAGAAAATTATACCCCCCTTTCACATGTATGGGGAGCCTCAAAATGACGCCACTTGCTATATTTAAAGGGATTCATAGACCACATCTTCTCACAAAACTTCAACTGATTCCGAGTAAATCGGGTGTGACAGTCAGACAGAATTGAATCGATGGCTTTATACGTTGGATGGTGATTTCAAAACTTCGCGACTCCAAAGAGATCAGATGCACTTCCCTGCTTATTTATTAAAGCATCCAGGTGTGGTCGGTCCAGGTGTGATCAATAGGGAGTAAAGGTTGCCTCAATAAGCTTTTTGTATTTATTTTCAAGAAGTGTTAGTAATGCATCCATGTCGTTACCATGGGTTGATACTCTAAGAAGGCCCTTCGTTTTATGTATAATAGATGTGCTAGGGTGAATTGAGTAGTTTTGTGTTTTTTAGTTAGGTTTTTTTGTCGCTAATGTTGTCCGTCTTTCGCTAAAGCTGTTCAGTTTTGTCTTGATCCATTTGATTTTCTTACAGTTATAATAATTTTATTATCCTACTGGGGACGGAATTGCAGCTATGGTAGTTGAGGAATCTGAAACTTACTTCTAAATCTCATAGGAAACTTGTAGTACTCTTAAAAGTTTACTACTACTAGATTTGAAAACAGGACAAATTTTACCAACTGGTCCTCCAGATGGGGGTTGGGTACGGCAAACAACCCTACATGGAACACAACTTGTTACGAAGCTACAAAAGAAGCCTCGGACTGGATTGATTTTACAACGACGAACCCGGCATCAAAAACAAACGAACGATTTACGCATTTTCTCATGGAACGTGCGATCCCTGTACAGATCGAATGCTGCCCAGCAGCTAGCCGATGCCGTTATCCCACTGTAGGCCTGATGTAATAGCGTGGCAAGAGATGCGCTGGACAGGGACCGATTTCCTGTAGAAGACCCACTGCAACATATATTACTAGTAACTATGCAGATAAACCATATGTTCGGAATAAGCTTCTTAGTCAGCCAAAAAATGAAACCTGCTATTAACGGCTTTGAAAACAAAAGCGAAAGGCTATGGGAGATTTTAACAAGTAGGTACGGAGCCCGTATTCAGGCGATACCTTGGCTCCCATAGCTTACATAAGGATACCAATGATAACGGACTACGGATCATCCAATTAGAAGTGTCGCACGAAATGGTTGTTTTATGTGGAAAATGGTTCACAAACATACGTGGGCTTCTCTAGATGGGACCATTTTCAACCAAATTGATGAATGTCAGGACATATAGGAGGCCAATATGGATTCAGATCGTAATCTCGTTGGCATGGTGCTCGGGACTCGAATAACCACACCGCCTACAAACACCTTCGGCAATCAGGTGAGATTTTACACTGAAGCCATCTATCCGTAATAGTAAAACAAGTCGGAATACCGGAAGCTCGCGCTTCGGATATAAAGGTTTTGTGTTCATTTTATGTAAGAAATTTCAACGCACATTTTTCTATCCGTATATAGCCACAAATCCAACATAATCCTTTATATTTTTCCAAACTACGAGACATACCTACATATTACAGCCATGATATTACGCTCACCCTAAACAAACAAACTGCCTATTTCCGAATACTGTACACATATATGCACGTATATAATTTGATCGTACCCATATTTCCGATTTACTTCTTATATCTATTTGAATTAGGCACTACCCGCAAAGTTCATTAGCACGCATATATTATATACCTACATACACACATGTCTGGCTGACAAAAAACTATAAAACTAAGACAAAATAATTCTCTGGGACCCAATTCATAAGAACTCATTTCGTTGTGGTATTGACGAATTGATATGTGATGATGACGTCATGCAGGTTGTAGAGTGCACGAAATTCACAAAAAATTGTAAAGTTTCACTCACTATAGCTTTGTTAGTAATAATTGGATTTTTTTCAAACTTGACCAAATTCATTACACACATGCCAAATTTTGTACTTCTAGGATGAACATAAGGGGGGTGCCGGGTAAATTTCTAAAATGTGGAAATATACTATTATTAACTTTATTTGTACAGATATCAGAACCGGATATATTTTGAGGCCTAGATTTCGTAGAGATGCACCACTGTGATTTTTTCAGATTTTTCGGTTGGATAAGTTCTGAGAACGAGACCTGTTACACTTTTTAGGGGTCATATTTTGAGCCCTCTCACTCCTCAGTGTTTCACCCAATATCAAATATTGAACCAGTTTCGGAAAGTACTAATTGAGACCTTTCATTTGATACCCCACATGGCTACATTCTGTGAAAAAAAAATTTGCACCCTCCATTCACATGTATGGGGAGCCCCCCCTTAAACTTAACACAAGATGACACCACTTGCTGCATGTAAAGGGAATACCAGATTACATACTCTCACCAATTTTCGTGACAACCGGTCCAGCCGTTTCTGAATAAATCGGGTGTAACGGACAGACGGACAGACAGACACCGTCTCGATTCTAATAAGGTTTTGTTTCACACAAAATCTTAAAAACAAGCAGATGAAGCTCGCCAACTGAAGACGACGGACAAATACCTCTACCACCAAGTATAAAAGAAACAGTCCGTGCAATTCATCGGCTTAAAAATCATAAGTCGCCAAGAGTCGATGGAATTACAGCCGAACTGGCAAAATATGAAGGCGACCACTACACCAAGCGGTTCACCAACTTATACTGAAGGTGTGGAACAGCGAATCAATGCCTAATGATTGGCAACGAGGCATTATCTGTCCTATACATCCCTTTTCATGTCAATCAGTGCAGCAATTATAGAGGTACATATCACGTTGCTGAGTACCATCTATAAGATATTCTCCGTTATGTTGCTAGATCGGATAGAACCATAGCTCATTGCAGGAAAGCTTCACTCTTGTTGAAATGTGGCCATGAGTTACACCACCGACTTCATGGCGCATATGATAACATAACCAGAGTAAAACTGTATACGGCCATGAGAGAATTCGATATACAGACGAAATTGATAAGAGTGACTAGGCTGACCCTGACCAATTTACGAGGCCAGATAAAAGTAGCACCATCACGCTCAATTCGACATCAATAACGGTCTGAGACAAGGAGATGCCTCATCGTGCCCCATTTTTAACCTGGCCCTAGAAAAAATGATCCGTAATGCTGAGGAGCATACAAGAAGCACAATCCTCTTTAGGTCCACCCAACTATTGGCCTATGCTGGCGATATTGACATCATGAGAAGAACGACCCGAGACATACAAACTGCCTTCATCCATATCGAGCAGGCAGTGTGAGATCTTGGGCTGCAAATCAATGAAGGCAGACGAAATATATGGTAATAGCGTCAGTACTAAACACCAAACAATCAACAACATAAATCGCAATGGCCAGATAAGAATAATAAAGGCGCAAAACCGAGATATCTGAAGTTCCTTATTAAGGCCGGCCTCGACTGGATACCGGTTAAGGCAAAGTTGATGATGATGATGATGAAATGAATTGGCCACCTGAAACTTACTTATTTGTGAATGCGCCTAAGAGTTCTCCGTCGTATTTTTCAGCAATTTTGACCATGGTTCTCCAATCAGCCATTGCTGGATAGACCTGAAATTGAAATAAAAATTGTGTTAGGGAAAGAACGCGCGCCTGCCCTAATTCATACGTTGACTACTGCTCACCTCTTCATACAATGAGGGCTTATACGGATAGGTATAGGCTGTGGAAATATGGATGAATCTCTGGAAGGAAAAATTGCATCAAAAATTGTTGAATTCATATTGAACTTCGTCACGCCTTTTTGGCCACGTTTCCATGCGTACTTACATTCAAATGTTTCAATCGCATAGCGAATTTCAAAGCTTCCTGCGTTCCTCTTATATTCAACATTATGGCATTAGATATTGGTTCATCGAAACGGACAGTCGCTGCAACGTGAAATACTAGCGAAACATTTTCCATGAGTTTCTCACTTTCTTCCGACATGCCAAGCCCCAGGGCCGTAATATCCCCCGGAATGGCTACCAATTTGTCCAAAGAATCTGGATCTTCTTTCCGTAAACGATCGAAAATCTGAAACAAAATGTAGTTCGGGTTTGGATAAGCTATAAACATCGAGACACATAGCTTTTCAATTTGATCAATTATTTCTAGACACATTTGCCAAAGAATAAGGCGAGTTAATCAAAGGGCGGCTAAGAAGGTAGAGCTATCCCAAAAACCTAAAGAAATGGTGAAATAAACGGTGAAGGTCCGCTCGCAGATAATGCAATTCCTCTACCGTGCCCCATTAGCACGCGCTGCATAATAGCACTTCGAAATCTGACGATACAAGTGTTTCTTATGTCATTATAAAAAAAAGCGTGTCCTTGATTCGGTGGGTTGGGACCGCACCAAAACCTGAAGTACACGAACTAGACACCCAACGGACGCAAAGCTGAAAATGAAAAATAGAAAACACCCGTTCGATCGAGCGCAACTGGAAAACTCGATACCCGATTGCCTGGCTCAAATTGTCAGGAGGCTGGGCTTTTTGCTTTCCGCCCGTCCTTAGCAAGTCATAATTGATTATGGATGATGGCCCCTGGTGTAAGCTCTGTGGAAGATAGGGAACAGTGGGCAAAGGGATTCCTCCAATATAAATGAAAAGGCACGAGAAAGATAAAGAAAATAAATGTACAATATTAAAAAATAATAAGATAACATAAGGAAAAGAAATAAAATAAATATGTTCTGGTTTCTCTTCAGTGTCGAATAAATTGTTCGCCTTACCAAAGACTTCCATGGACAGCAGCGCGCTAATCGGGATATACTCATTTTGTTGGGTAATGAAAAACAAAACAAAAAACTCCGAGAAAGGGTGGGTAACTTCAGTTAAAGGGCTGTAACCCTCCATAGGGTCTCAGGGGGTAGATAAGGAAAGTACAGCAACTTGGTGGTCTTCAGATTACTCACTGAGGAAGCAATCACCAAAACTGGTATAAAATATATTTATGATCGAGATTCACCCCTTGATGGACTATAGCGCACCAACGACACGTGTGTGCCATCGTGCGCGGTTCAGCCCCCTTCCAACTTTTCAAGATTCCCACACTCTTTCACTGTTCTGCGCCAAGTGCCTTTGGGGGCGACCAATTCGTCAGCCATCTTGAGAGAGTGGATTTTACCGCATGGCGTAGCCCACAATGCAATGGTCACCCCTCGTTAATGTGTGACCTATCCACTGCCATTAACTGCGTACCAGTTATAGATATATGCGCGGATGAAGTTCTTTGTTTTAGATAGTATCATGCCAGGGTACTCCGATGATACGACGCCGACAGGTATCGCCGAAAGCTTGAAGCTCGCGAATAACAGTGGAGTTCACTTTCCATGTCCTACTCATATATCAGTACAGAAAAAACACTAGCACAGAACAGTCTCAACTTGATCTTATTGTGGAGATAATTATAGATCTAGATTTTTGATAGGGCAGCGAAGGCGGATCTAGCGCTATTAATGGGTCGGAGACGTCCAATTCGGCTCACCGTCGGCAGAAACCAGGCTTCCTAGATATAAATTGATCGACCTCTTCGATGCTCCCCCATTAATACAGATAGGGAGAGTGAGATGACTCGTCGGACTGAGCCCTTCAGTTTTTTTTTGTGGGTTTTAACCTACATCCCTCTCTTTCCAAATCCAGAGCCATTTGGCCAAGGTCCATGGTTCGGGGAGACAGCAAAACGACGGCGTCAGTCGAAATGTTTCAGGAGAAATATCATCGTAGATTCAATTCCTCCACGTCCTCCGGACAAGGAAGCATGGAAGGCGTCACCGATAACATAAATAATATCGGTGACAGGATGCAACCCTGGTGGACTCCGCTTTGGACCACAAAATTCTCTGTACAGCACATGATATTTTGTGCCATCATATATTGCTCTGATAATGGCTGTTTGTTTTCCCGGATTGCTCCTTCTGCGCAGAAGTCACCAACTATACACCCCGTTCACACTATCGAAAGCTTTCTTGAAATCGATGAAGAGCAGGTCCAGCAAAGATCTAAACTGTACGCATTGTCCCAAAATGATCCGTATGATGCTGACAAACCTATCGATCAAGTTTTTAAGATGTTCTTTGATGCGTCCCAGGATTAATTAAGCTATGATCTTTGTGACGCAGATAGTCTTCCAATTGACTCCCCACATTAAGAAATGACTATATGCTTTTTACGCCCAAATAGTGGTTTCAACTGTCAAATTATCAGATTCGTTAAAAAGAACAATTCGGAACGCTCATTTGTTAATTATAATCGTTTAAACATTGAGTACTCATAAGCGAAAAAGAAAACGCAGCGACATCATCGAGCGAGCAATTTGAATATTATCTACGTGAAGCCGGTTTAGTGTTTCTCACTTATTACTTTTCAAGTAATCAATCAGTTTTTAACAGAAAATTGGAAATTGATACGTGAATGGACAATCCTTCAAGTTACTTTACGTTCCGGCAGTAATGGTAACAAGCTACATAACAAATTCTGATATTTTTACCTGAACGGCAATAAAACGTACGTTTCTCTAAGATTCATAGGCAGTAAAAAACAAGTCGGGAAACCGAAAGCTAGACGCTCCAGGTATGAAAGGTTTTGTGTATTTCTTTTATAAAGAGATTTGAGTGTGCATTTCTCCCATTAGCATGTAGCACGTAAAATATGCATATATTATGTGAAAGTAGCCACTTTTAAGTAATATTGACATTCATAGTCTTGAATTTGCAGAGAAGCGACAGTTTTGACCTTTTGTTAGTAAACGTGTGATTTTCACCAAATTGGATCATTGCTCCAAAATTTTGTGATTCGAGGGTTTCCCGTCAATTACTAAAAATTATAGTAATGTACTATTATTAACTTTATTTGAACAGGTATCGGTATGGAGGGTATTTCGGAGCGTAGGCACCATATAGTGGCAGCCCCCTGATTTTTTTCAGATTTTTCGGTTGAGTAGTTTCTGAGAATGGGTTCGTTAAAAAAATGATCACTTTCAACCCTCCGCACACACCACCTTTTCAACAAAAGTCAAAACTAAGACCGGCCTCGAAAAGTACTAACCGAGGCCTTTAATTTGATACCCCACGTGACTATATTTGATGAAAAAAAAATTCACACCCCCCTTTTGCATGTATTGGGACCCCCCTTAAATTCATCGTAAAAGGATGTAACTCACTATATGCGTGAGCGTTCACAGTTCCCACCTTTCTACCAAATTTGCTGTCAATCGCTATAACCGTCTCCGAGAAAAACGCGTGTGACGGACAGACAGACAGACAGACAGACAATAAACCGATTTTAAAAACACAAAAACACAAAACCTTAAAAATGGATATGCATGGACCGCGATTCTGCGGTATCTCTTCGCTTGTGACTTTTAAATTTTAAAAAATTAACATGGAAATGATCCTCACAATTTAAACCCGACTCTCAAGAAACTGGATTCCATCGGACGATGGCGATCCACTTGTTCCGCGTTTTTTTTGTGGAGTTATTTGTGCAGCAAGGCAGAAACAATATTTCATCGTCCTCCTTAACATTTCACGCGGGAAATTAATGTTGACAGTTTTATATTTTTATGAATAACCGCCAGTTGCCGGTCTACTGAAGTTTCTTGACTCGAGTTGTGACGTCACACGACATGGCGCGGGCTTTTCAGAATGTTTGAATTTGGTTGAAATTTAAAATGCTGATAATTTCAAACACACAATTTTTTTCAAGAACAGTGTTTGAGGGTTTTGATATATTGCACCATAGACGTGATTTCTGTCATTAATGAAATTAAGGCTTCTAATGTCATACTCAAAACGGGTCTTTGTAGTCTTCACGATCATTCCCTTTTTCTCTGCGGCGAAACCGTCCAACCCAATGGCTTTACCAGTTTCAGTTCATTGATGGCCGAAATCATTTCTCTTCTGTTTGAGGGGACAGTCCATATTTGCATGTTATAGTGGCTTGCCATTTCATCCAGACGATAAGGAATCTCACCGGATGTGATACAGCTAAGAACCATGGCGAGGTGATCTTCCCATCTCGTCCGTTGCTCATCACCGTAGATAGAAAGTTGACCGCTGACGTCCCTCATATTATCATCCAAAGATTTGTAATTACATGCAAACTCTTTCGTGATGCGGTATACATTTCAGAGATCATTGTAATCTGCGGCATCTTCCACTTCCCCGATCAGCGCAATAGCCAATTCTCTATTTTCACGGCGTACACTACGCTAAACTTCTCGTGATTTCGCTCGATATCGAAGTTCTATCGCATCACCGCCGCCATTGCTCGCAACGGTCAATAGAGCCTTCAACCCCTTCCGTTTATCGATGCGCTTACACGATTCCGCAGGCAGCCAGATGTTATGATACCCCTTTGGGACCTGACTTCTGTAGCATCAGAAAAAAGAGCATTTTTTGCCGGCGGCTCAATGTTCACCGATATTCTCAGCGGATTACTCAGTCAGCAAGATAGTTCTCGTACTGTCGAGCGACAGCTTGATCGTACAAGCGGTCGATTTTGAACTTAGATGGTCGCAGATGCCCAACCATGCGAAAAGTGGCGGACGCAACACGCAAGCGAACGTGGCGACCACCAGATGGTGATCCTTTTCGAGGCCAATGTCAGCGCCCCCTATATTACACACGTCTATAGGAGACAAATCTACTGCTGATCGCGAAGTGGTCTATCTGATTGCTCATACGGCCTCTTTCAGTTTATGCCCTATGATTTGGGGGTTTAAGTAGACACTCAAAGCCTTCGCGGCTTGTCGTAAAACGCGACTAAAAGGGGTAGGAATTTGTGGGCTAGCAACCTGCAAATTTTCAAACTTTATTGCTACCGAAACATCAACAACGCCCCAGATAGAAGCTGACCTTATTGCTGCGATCTTTGGCTATTCAAAACGGACTATGATTGGTTTCTGGAAGGTGCGAACGTTCCCGAACAATGGTAGCGAGGGTCGACAGAATGCTCGCTCTCTCCCACTTGAGCGGGAATTCCAGCGACATAAGCTGGACATTCTAGGCCTAAGCGAAGTAAAACGGTGGAACTCTGGAGAGTACTCCTCTCCCTCTTGCCACATTAATGGCAATGTGCTTTTGTACTCTGGAAATCCAAGTATTAGCAGACGTGAATCCAGTGTCGAGTTACTTCTGACCTTGAGGTGCAGGGAGCCAGTTTCTGATAGACTTCTAACTGCAAGATTCCGGTCCAGGTTAAAGAGCATCACAATTGTACAGCGTGATGCACTAAAGGGTGCTTTCTACGAGCAATTAAACGCAGTTCAGAGGCGGCTTCCTAAAGGTGACATTATGATATGAGATCTGAATGCCGAGGAGATAGCTGACAACACCTTGCCCGGACTTGTGATGGGGAAACACGGTCTTGGCGACCGCAGTGGTAATGGTGGGAAGTTTGTGGATTTCCGTAACTCCCACCGCTTTGTCATTGGTAGTACATTGTTTGAGCACAGAGCCTGTCTTAAAATCAGTTGGGTTTCAATTGGTCAGTTAGTATAAAAGGTACTATTGGTCTTGGGAACGAAAGTATAAATTTGATGCCCGGTACGGATAACCGGTGGGAGTCGTCTGTTGCATGTCGTGTTGCGGCTCGACGGCTAAACTGTTGTTACTGTTGTTGGCCTCTTCGGCAGGTTTGCGTAGACAGCGTCATTTACTCCTACTACAAAAACAACGACGACGAGGCAAGTGCAACATCTGACCACCCCCTGTTGCACCAGAAATTCCTTGAGCGTTCCCTGCACTGCACACTGTGCAGCAGATTATAGACCACGTCGCACTGTGGGCAACTGGTTGGTTGGCACATGACATAAACCAGGTCATTAGCTGGCCGGTGGATTTCCCAACCTTCCATTAGCAACTTTGTCACCACAAAGGAAATTGTGCTGGGGCGTCCAGGCAAAGACCGGTGCCTGGCTTGCAGCCCTCTGTCAATGTGCATCGAGAGAACAGCAACATACTGTCCGAATAACAGAAGGGCTGCCGAGTTGGAGCTAGGAACCCATGTTCAAGTTGGTGTTTTAAATGATGCCCTGCTGGCTAGATTCCTGCATCGTGTGAAGGTGGTGCTGAAATCACACCTCTCGAGGAGAATTAGATAAACACAATGAATATATTCGTGAAGCGTTCACCATCTGGAACAGTTCTGGAAAACTTCCATGCTCAAATTCCGAATGCACCACCGTCGGGCGGATAAACTTGCTTCATGACATCGGAGGCAGCATTGTAATTAAGGATGCGGTACAAAATCATTGCCAAGTCGACTCGTCACGCGCTTATTTTTACAGCAAAAAGCAAGCAAGCCCTTTCATGAGGCTGTTTGTAAGACAGATTGCGGGATGACTCCAGCTAACTTGAAGGATCAATCTTTCAATCTTCTGAGTGGGGTGAAGTCAAACCAAGAGCGGATCAATGAATGGAACTTGAAGGTGATACACGGTAAACATATAAATTGGCTTTGACAGCCATTTACCGATCTGCTGTTCAAAAAGCTTATCATAAAAGAGAGGGTAGAGGATGACCAATGCAGAATCTGTGGTTTGGCGTTAGAAATGTTGGACCGTCTCATTTTTGAGGGCACTATAATGGCGCTGGTACAGTACACTGACAATCGTGGTGCTGTATGGAAGGTGATCCATCAGAACCTTGCATAGGAGTTGCTCACATAAGATGAATATAAAACCTTTATACTCGAAGCGTCAAGCTTCCGGTATCCCGATTTGTTTTTCGTGGGGGAGAATTAATTAGATTTCGATCAAATTTCGACATGATATTAATCATATTTCGAACCACTTTTCAAAATTGTTTAAACTATTTAAACCGAAAATAACAAAGCCACACGCTAATGTCCACTAAAAGTTGTAACTAGAAGTCTCTAATTGCAAAATGTGTAATGATTTAAATTTTTGAACGTATCTCAGGTATCTGATAAGGTAAGATATAATGGACTTATAGAAAACATCAAGAACTATCCACCCAGTAGGTTCCTCTCCAATTAATCCATTCAAAGTGAACTGCAACGAATCCGTAACCAATACTTATGCAGTCACCGCCATAGTCCCACAGGATCGATATCATGGGACCAATGTTCTATTCCGTTACAGAAATGATCACTTTCAACACCACGCACTTCCTACCATTCCAACAAATGTCAAAACTAAGACCGGATTCGGAAAATACTAAACAAGACCCAAGACAAGATACACCACATGACTACTTTTGGTGAAAAAAATTTACACTCCTCTTTCGCATATATGGGGTGTCAAACGCTATAACTGACTCCGAGAAAAAATGCGTGTGATGGACAGACAGACAGACACGGTTTTTGTTTTACACAAAACCTTAAAAATAGACAACTCGGTGGAACTAATTAACTCCATCATAGCCAAATCGGTCAACGTGATATCAGAGCAATTGGAAATGACACTGATGATCCTGACAACACTACTGGCAGCTTTGCTGGTAAACCAGATATACAAGGAGAACAAACGATCTATTAAGAAGAAATACACAAACCCTAATATCTTCTTCACAGCAGCTAGAAGTTGGCGGCAGCCCAGGCAAACAATTACAGAAACGTCAAAGCATTGAATATTATTGTAAGATGGCTCTAAATGTAACGTCATAAAGAGCAAAGACCATTAATTCGTAAGAAGTGAAATGTCGTAAGCTAAGAGGCCTAAGGGTAAGATCTAATACTTATTATTATATCTAATAAAGTTGAAATAAAAAAATTAAATCGTTGATATCAGTGAATCAGTTTGGAGTTAGGAAAGCTAAGGAATGCTAAAACGTGAGAAAACGAAGGAGCGTTGCATATTACGGAATACATTCTCTCGTCAGATTGTCCCTGAACGAGGCGAATGAAATCTGTAATTCACATGTCGCAAAGCCGGGGGCATACATGTGTTTCTTTTCAATGAGTGGGTTTCCATTCATTTTATTATAGCTACCACAAATTGAGCACCTAGAATAAAATGTTGTTAATAAAATTTCATCACGATAAAACGGAGATTCATTTTTTTGTAAGAAAATTAACCGATCTGTATGTTAACATTCGATTGGGTTTAACAGCAAAATGTTTCGAGAGAAAAACACAATTTTTGCATTTGGAAAGCTATTGCTTCTCTACAAATTACTTTATTTTCACATACAATCGTTTGTGTTCTAAAGTGTCTTAACTGTGATTCAGCGTTTATTCCAATGCTCTAGCTATGGTAGGTTTTGAGTTATTATGATTTTATTGGTGTAAAGGCTGCGATTTTTTAGAAATTAAAATATCTGCGGCAGGTAAAGGGTTAAGAAATCGAATAAAATGACCGAGCATTTTTCGCTTAGAATGAAAGAATGAGGAATCGCCTGGCATACAGTTTGTCCAGAAATTTTCAGACACCCTGTATACGTAAAGGATATAAATGCGAATTGTGAAAGTACTTTTTAATATGCAAATTTTATGCGCTTTCTTGCAACTTTAAGCCTTCTGGCAGCCCTTTATCACCATTGAAAGTATTCCTTCATCATATCCAAACTACAAATTAAAGATATAAATATTATGCTTGTCCAAAATAACTAAACTTTGCCGATTATCACATACTGGTTCATACATACATATATGCACGAATCTAAACTGTCCCTACGAATCTCAATACTCCCGTTTTATTCCCAGCGTTAAACGCGTGCGTGTAAGTACTTTGTACGTATGTACATAAATTGAATACATATACAAATATCCGCTTGAATAGGACACTACCCGCAGTAATTGATATTGATATACAAATAACGAAAGAAAAGCTAAAAAAAGACAAATAATTTTGGACCTCCATAACTTTGCTAATAATATTTAGATTTCTCTCAAAACCGCTGCATGTCACTGCTGGTGTTGATGAAGCAAGTTCCCTACCAATCTTCTTCTTTGTCCTTGTTACATGGGACATCCAACGTCCAGCGCCCTATATACTGCTTTATGTAGATAATGTTCGCCTAGCGATCAAAACTGGAATGATGGCTTCATGCGATACGGTGCCAGGCTGTATTTAAATAAACTAGATTTTCTGATCCTAAGGAAAGAGACACTATGACAACGACTTGCACAGAACTAAGTGTTTTGCATATCTGGGATCAATGCCACCAGCTGGTGGTGAACTGCATTATGAAATTGCTGCATGCATCAGGCCAACTTGAATGAATTGGCGTTCTCAAATCCAAAAGTTACCGGAGTGTCTTCCGCTCTGTCGCCCTCTATGGTTCTTATTGCTGGCCGGCTATAAAAGACAATGACCCGCGACTCGTGATAATGAAAAGAAAGATGTTGGATCAGTTGTATAAGACGCTATAATCACAACCGAAATGAGGATATCCGTGATCGATATCGGTTTGCACCGATCGTGGGGAAATCGCGAGAGGGAGGTTTTCGATGGTATAGTCATGTGATTCGCCCTAATGAGAATCCACTTGCCAAGATTGATCTAAACATTGAATTCGATGGGAAATGGCCAAAAGACGGACTGAAACAACGATGGCTCACGCTTGACGGTGATTTGAAAGCCCCGGGAGCCCACCCAGCTAAGGCCTTCGGTCATGCAAAATGGCACAACCGATCAACATGAGCCGATCTCGCTTCTGAACGGAACAAATGCTGATGAAGGAGAAGAAGAAATTGGAAAAATTGGATTATCTTTTATGTTTGTACTCTTATGGTGAATTTAAGGGGGTTCTCAAGTGTGTTTCAGAAATATGGTAATATGGTAATATGGTAAGCATTATAAATTTTGTTCTTGCAGATATTCGGATGGAATGAATTTCGAATCTTTAGTTTCGTCGGATGGAGAGATTCTGAAACCTGTTTTAACTTTTGAGACACACATTTCGAGTCCTCACTCCCCTATGTTCCTATCAATATAAGAATTAAAATCAGTATCGGGGTAAATTGGGGGTGACAAACATCCAAAGAGACAGACAGACATCAAGTTTTGTTTCACACAGAACCAAAAAAAATTTAATTTCTTGAACCTCCTAATATGGTTTTCCTCCTTAATTCATGGGTGAATTGTCCAAAATAAGCCTTATGTGCTATTAGTTGACAAGATGGGTTCCTCAACGTATATTATTGATGTTGCTATCCCCCATGATAGCAATGTTAAGCGCAGATACATGGAGAAGAAGGTGAACTAGGGATGAATTTGCAAATTCATCAGAAAGGAGCATTACAGGTTATTACCAAAAACAAATAAACGACCGAACAGCTGTACAATTACATTCGATATAGCCAAATAAAGTTTCAACGAGATAAAGTACAATGCTTGGAAGAATAAATGTCAATCTTCATTTTCCTTGTATAACTGCAGTTAATTTACATAGAGAAGTGTCCAGATGGTTCAAGTGGTTAGAGCGCTGGGCCGTCATAGCAGGAGGTCGCGGATCAAATCTTACAGGTAGCAGAGGTATTTGTTATTGTGACTGTATATCGGATACCAGCTGCGAATGAGGAAGTACCTGAATCAAATTAGGATAATAGATCGCGGGCGAGCACAATGCTGACCACACCTCCTACAGTGTACTGTAGTGTACCGCTCCGGCTTTAAATGAAGTGCTCTAACACACTTCAAGGCTCTGATCTAAAATGGATTGTTGTGCCAACGATTATTATTAAGACTATGATGCAACACTTCCTGTAAACAATTCTGACATGCATGATATTGTAGGCAATCTACAGAACGTTAGGCAGATTTATTTAAATTGGAACTCCATCCTTCGTGAAAGGTAAAACTAAACAGAAAAAAAAATAATTTCCATTAGAAGTGCGCAAAACATCACTTTAGTAGGTTATATGTTTTCATATCAGTTTTTCAAAAATGTTATACTACAAAAATTAATATCACAAACATCACCTTTCATTACCCTTACCGTACATATAATGTTATATAGTCAATATCAAATATTAATGCATTTATTACATTCATAGTGTAAAGTGTACGACAGTGCTAAATAGAAAGAGTGGTAATGTTAGGTGAAGCTTGGAAATATGATATCATATTACAATATCACTTTTGTAATGCGTTAATGCCAACTAACGTTGTAATGTTTGGTGATGTTCTAAGGTTTTGTGTGAAACAAAACCTTATTAGAATCGAGCCGATGTCTGTCTGTCTGTCTATCACATGCGATTTATGCGGAAACGGCTAGAGCGGTTGTCACAAGTGTGTGTTCTGTGGATCCCTTTTACATACAGCAAGTGGCGCCACTGTGTTACGGATGCCCCCATACTTGCGAAAGCAGGATGCAAAATTATTTTTCACAGAATGTGGTCATATGGGATATCATATGAAAGGGCCTAATTGGTACTTTTCGAAACTGGCTCAAAATATTACCCTCAAAAGGTGTAAAGGGTCTCGTCCTCAGAACCTTGCAACCGAAAAATCTGAAAAAAAAAGTAACGACGATGTATCTGAACGAAATCTAGGCCTCAAAATACATCCCGTTCCGATATCACAATTAAAGCTAATAATAGTATATTAGCCATATTTTAGAATTTTACCCGGAAATCCTTCCTTATGTTCCTGCTAGAAGTACAAGATTTGGCGGTGGTGTAAGAGATAACATAAGGCATAACTTTGGAAGTTGAAGGGAACCCAGCTATTATTAACAAAGTTATAGAAGGTGAAACTTTTACCTTTTATGTGAATTTCATGCATTTTAGCACGTGTATGACGTCATCATAATATATCAATTAGTCAATACCACAACAAAGTGAGCTCACATAAATGGGAGGTCACAGGGGAATATTTCGTTTTAGTTTTTTAATCATTTATATATCAATATCATATACGTGCAACCGCAACCTGATCAATCAACCGAAACTTGCCCACAGCCATGCAATCTCTCTATAACCGCAACTTTCCTGCATACGTACATACTGGCTGCAACTAACAACTTGCTTGACAACGAAGAGCTCAGTTGACAACTTGGTTGCATGTCTATGGCTAGCGTAACGCACTTGCACAGGATGACGATGTTGTAACGCAAAATCAACATAAATATTTGTTGAAGGTTTGGAGAGCCGGCATTAGAATTTGGGAGTTTAGGAAAAAGGAAGGAACAAAGGGTGAGTATAGAGAAAGTATTTAGAGGGACACTAGCAACGGAAAATCAAATTGTTAAAATGCTTGCGTGCCAGGAGGACTGGAATGCATTTAACCACATGGTGGGGAAGAATCAGTATGGGTTGAGAAAGGCAGAAGAGGCGAGAAATGCGCAGCTTCAAATCCAATCGATGAGCGAATGGAGAGGCTGGAGCCATGTCCAGGCTAGTAATGCGGTCGTCTCCCGGAAAAGAAGACAGGATTTAGGACGTGGTTTGAGTGGGGGAATATCTTACACGCTGGAACATGAGTGCATGTGTCTCTGTAAAAAGACAAACAGGCAGACGGAAATGTGACCAGTTCAGGTGCAACCCTAATTGTCGGATAGAAGCATACCTATTGATCTCTGATGCATGGCCCAAAATGGGTAAGGAATCATATCCAGAAAGTAAAACTTTCATGGAAAATGTGAAAAGAAGCTTGTCAACTCTAAAACCTCCGCCAATGCCAAAGAAAAAGTCAATGAATGCCGAAGGTTAAGGACTGTTTAAAAACAGTTATCCAGTCGGGGCTCAACCAGCTTCGTTAAAAAAAAGTAGCGCTATTCGAATTTATCAAGAACAAACACAACGTGCACTAAGCCATGAAGAATATGGTAACAGCTATTAAAGTGCTCTATAACAGATCGCAGGAGCCCTAACTGTGTCATAGGCACTGGGAAATCAGTGAACGCCTAAAGAGGAAAAGACATACCAGCAGTTTTCAAAAACTGAATTAAAAGTACGGAAGGGAGAAAGCGTGTCCCCAAGGTGTGGTGGAGGATCCAAAGTCGTTACCAAAAAGGCGAAGCGGAAAGCAAAGGTGCAAATTCCCCCCAGAGGCCTACGCTAGATATTGAAAAAGGTCGAAGCTGATCCCGAGCTAATAGATTTAGGCGGACATGTCAACAAGATTCGAAGGGCCCAGAAGGGTGACCTTATGATTTAGCTGAAAAAATCTGGCTTGGGCAAAACTGATAGTCTTTGTACTAAATTTAAGAGTTCCTTTGGGGAGCACGTCACAGTACCAACCCAAAACATGAAGTGACATCCGAAGGAGAAATTGATACTGTCTTAAAGGAACAGTTCAAGTTGGAGGGACTTGCTGAAAAGTCTATTATGAATTTCCGAAGAGCCCATTGTAATACTCAAACGCCCACATTATAACCATCAGTGGAGGCAGCGCGGAAGTTATTATGTGCTGCGAAATTTCGAATCGAATGGATTGTCTGCCGTCTGAGAGAACAGATTTCATTAAAGAGGTGCGTGGACACAAAATGCCTATTGTGCGAATGAAAAGAGGGACGGGAGAACCGGCATATTTGTTGGAAGTGGCAAATGCCCGGAAGTTAGGAAGGCGTTCATTGCAATGAAAGAAATACGTTTGTCCATGTAAAGCTCAATCATTGGAGGGTCGCTCAGGATTTACTTAAACAGACTACCTACGAATAGAGATGTCGTCATGGGCGAACCCTATAGAAACCGTTATGGTGGCGCATGGGTGACAGATTCGGCTAGTGCAGCGGCAATATGGACACGCAATCGACAACCAAAGCAATGTACTGTGAGTCAATCTGCCAGTCACTTTCAGTGGGCAAAATAAAGGACAGATGTGTGCAGCTTTTACAACCCACTAACTCCGATACTGCGTGAATTAGAGCAAATGCTTACGATTACCGGTAATTTCAACGCTTGGGCCCTTTAGTGGGGTAGCAGAGAAGCAAATGCAGTGGGCACAGTCTATTAAATGCTTTCAGGGGGCACAGTCTATTAAATATTTTTGCGCAGTTAAATACATTTATGGGTAACGAAGCTGACGTAAACACCTTTTGAAAGGGGGGTCTGACTCAATCGTAGACCTAATCCTTATCACCCCTGTCCTGGTGCGTCAACGAGGCCTACATCGATCACCAGGCAATCTTCTTTGAACTATCGATGTAGCCACAGGGCAGAATACCAGCATGCTCGAAACCGAAAAAAAAATCAGGCTGGCCTGCAAAGGCATTGGATGAGAAGACTTTCATAGGTGTGGTTAGAACAGCCTAACAAGGCAAGCACCTATACAGAAATAGCCAAAGCATGTGACCCGCATGTGAACTGGACAGCCTTCATTCAACCTGTCACCGAGTGAGAGGAGCGGCTCAGAGCGCGGTAGGTAGAATCGATTAAGAGCGCACCTATAAGGAAGCTCGCACAAACCTCGAGCTCGCCCTCCAACGGAGTAACAGGGAATGTTTTAACGGGCTCTGTTCAGAAACCCGTCAGGCAGCACCTATAGAATCATTGATGCCATCAAATTGGTTCCTGGCTTGGCCGAAGATACAATTCACGGAAAAGGTAGTGGTGATAACCCTGGACTTGAGAAATGCATTCAATTCGGCCAATTGAAAGGGGAATCTCTGGCGAAACTTGATATTCCCACCTATTTCGCAGCTATTGTCAACGGCCATTTATCATACAAGAACAAATGACGACCTCCAACACAGCATCCGTGGCGAATATGGCCTTGGCAAGAATGATGTCGAGTGTAGGAGGACCAGGGTATTCCTCAAGATTGCTTATAGCTTGAGTGATGAGCTCGATCTTATTCTGAGGAGCTCTTGTTTGCGAAAAGGTGTTGTAGGTTTCATTTAAGAATGCAGTCTACAGAAGAACAGCAGTAAAGCTATGAGCTAAGCCCGCCTCGCAATGTAATAACTTGTGGCGCTTCTATCACACACTGCCGTATCCAAGCCACCAAGATTTCCACCTCCATAAACCGAGCAGTTTCCTTTTGTTCTTAACTCGTCTTTCTCCCTTTTCTTAACTTGCCCGCTTTGTCTTAGCGGGGATATTTTCCTGTGAATCTTTTTTTGTCAGGAGTATCGTCAGACATGAGCACCTAGTCACCTTGGTCTTGCCTTTAATGTTTGCTTGCCCACATCACGATTAAAGAAGAAATCGTTGATATACACGATGACTATCTAGACAGACTGTAAATGTCTTTCGAACATCTGCGTATACATAGAAGGAAGCGGAACGCGCGCCTTTTACAATACCAATAGCCAGCTGTCAAACACACATATTATATAATGAATATAAATGAAAAGCACTATCTAACACTCACGAATTTTCAACTGTTGCTCCAAATCGACTTGCATTTGCCGAAATTAATGAGTCTTCGCGTTTCCTCTCATAGCAAAACATGTTCAAAGAAGAAGTTCAACAACAAGTCACGGCACATACGAGTAATAAGATTCGCTAAAACCGTCTATCGACAAGATCTATGAATCTATGAATCCTCAATATAACAGATATCAATACATGCGAAAGGGGAGTGTACATTTTTTTCACAGAATATAGTCATCTAGAGTATCAAATGAACAGGCTCAATTAGTACTTTTACGAAACTAATCTTATTTTTGACATTGGGTGACATAGGGGAGATATGGCTTAAAATGTGTGGTCAACAAAGTAAAACTGGTCTAATTCTCAGAACCTATCATCATCATCATCAACGGTGCAACAACCGGTATTCGGTCTAGGCCTGCCTCAATGAGGAATTGCAGACATCCTGGTTTTGCGCCGAAGTCCACAAATTCGATATCCCTAAAAGGTGTCTGGCGACCTGCCCTACGCCATCGTTCCATCTCAGGCAAGGTCTGCCTCGTCTTCTTTTTCTACCATAGATATTGCCCTTATAGACTTTCCGGGATGGATCATCCTCATCTATGTGGATTAGGTGACCCGCCCATCTCAACCTATTGGAGGAATACACGACGACTGACAAGATGAATGGCTTGTGCAGTAAGAGCTTTGACCCTATGGTGAGAAATTTCGAGTAAAGCAGTTTTTGTAAGCTGAAATAAGCGCTGTTCGCTGCCAACAACCGTGCGCGGATTTCATCGTCGTTACAATTATCGGTCGTGATTTTCTATTTTAGATAGGAGAAATTGCCAACTGTCTCAAAGTTGTAGTCTGCCATCTTTATTCTTCCAGTTTGACCAGTGCGGGCAGTGCCAATGCGGTTTGATGTTTGGTTGATGTTGTTGGTTGGTTGGTTTTTGGCGTTTTGAGTTCATTGACGTGCAACCCAAGATCTCGCGCCGCCTGCTTGATCTCAGAACCTATTCAACCGAAAAACCTGAAAAAAGTCACAGGGATGTATCTATATGAAAAATAAGATAAGCTGAACACAAAACCTTCATACGCGAAGCACCTAGCTTCCGGTAACCCGACTTGTTTATTTGATTTTCTGAATGAGGAAACTTTGCTGTTGCTGTTGTGAGAAAATGTGAGATGAATCGGAGCAAAACTAAGGAAGATATACATAGCAGTTTGAGCAACCACGTCTCATATACGCCACAGCGCGGACTCGTGGTTCGAATAGCAAAAGTTTAATTCATTGAAATCGTTCAAACACACCTATAGTGCTCGTCGCAAGGATGTTTCGGATGACATCAAACCTATCTATGAAGATCTGAGCAAGAGCGATGTGTCACAGCAGTTTTACGCAAAACAACAATTAAAGTTCGTACCAGCTTATTTGAAAAATCTTACCAAAGCACTTGAGTGACGCCTCTGTCAATGTTGGGATTGTGGCTTATGTGGTTCTTTGCAAGGCGTGAGAATCAGCAGCGGTCTAAGCATCCATGAATGGGTTTGATAAGCGGATCGGGGCCGGAAGCTTCTTCGTAGACAGGAGTATCATGGTGAAAATATGCCTGGCTAGTGAATTATGGCCAGTCAGAAGTTCTGACAAGAAAAGGGAGCTTGTTTCCAGTTTTTGATAGCAGCATTAGCATTGCTACTGACACCCCAATTGCTGGTTTCAGTCCGGTCCGGAAATTGAACCCTCCTTCGCTAAAGCATCCGAGATTTCATTGCCCTCTATACCACAATGACCGGATACCCAGAGTAGTTTCACCGTATTGAATCTAGAAACAGAGTTTAATCGATTTCTACATTCCTGAACGATTTTCAAAGTGATCAAAGGACTGGTCAGGGCGTTGACAGCTTGACTATCGCTACAGATTGCGATGCCCTGCCCTTCAACCGCGCGTGAATCATCCAGGTTGCCGCCCTTAGGATCGCATATACTTTGGCCTGAAAGACCACTGTATATTGTCCCAAAGGAAAAGCCCATTTCTCGCCTTGATTCGAGAAATAGACTCCTGCTCCGGTTTTTGCGCCATCGCTGTAGAAGACACGGATTCTTCTGGTTCAAACAAGCGAACTTCGGCCTAATGATAGCAACATATATCCACATTACTACCTGAAGCCTAAGTCCCCATGACGGAGCAAAGGCTTGCCTACATAGCCCATAAGCTGTCAGAGCTCGTTTCACCTTTATCTTTATATATTTGCTCCCAAGAAGCTTCTTGTGAAGAATAACTTCTAAATATTCCACTTCTTCTGAGAGTTGATGGGTTGTTTCCCTCATCTCTGGAAGGCAAAGAACATTCACTTTCGCCCTTTTTGTAAATAATACTATTCTGATTTTATTTGAATTTACTGAAAGTCCATACCTGAAGCACCATTTGTCAAAACTGTCTCACGTTGGTATGCATGTTGGCTTTCAATTAATGGGTGCGACCTTAGCGCCTTCTCGCGAATCTGACGCCCAACCAGTCTCTCCAGACATTTCAGCGAAAATGATGTTAAGCTGATTTGCATCAAGTTCTTTGGATTTGAATAGTCATCTTTTCCACGCTTTGGTATGAAGATCATCTTAACCTTCTACCAAGGGGAAGACGCGTGGCCCAGAACAAGACAACCACGAAAAATATTTCTAGGAGTCGCTCTAAGTGCTCTATACCTACGTTCAGTGTGGACTCACCGGGGTTACCACCTTGTCCTCACCTTCCGCCGAAAGTTCCACTTTCTTGCGCCCTTTTCCTCTGGATATCGGCACACTTGGTGGTGTAGCAGCGCCTATATTTTCATTCCTAAGAAACTCGCCCCCCAGGTTCTCGATATCCGGGCTGCAAGGATCTTTTTCCACATACTGGAATTAGGCCAGTTGCACATCACCAGCTTCCCTTTCTTCCGCTTTTGCTAGTAGAGGCGGAGGAGAAGGTTCTGACAGGCGTGTATCCCTTCTCCTTTGCGGCTGAAGTGTCCTTCTGTTGAGCCCTCCTCTTCCGTTTTTTGGAAGAGTTAGGCAACAGTGTCACCTACAGGTCGGTAGTAGTCAGGTTTGCAGTTCCTCCCATTAAGATGAGAGTTACTGTACTATCCTTTCTGGCTGACTGCGCCGTAAACACCGGGTGTAGGTTTTTCACTGAAGTGGAAAGCCTGTCTTCCAGAGATTTCTCCGTGGAGGAACATAAATCTGGTGAGGCCTCCAAAATCCGTACCACGATCTGATTTCTCACAGTCGCGGGTGGATTCAAAGCCTGTGATTTCTTACCACTTGGAGAGTTATAATCTGTTTTTTGGAAAAACCTACTAATGTACTACAGAAATACTCTTGTATGTAAATATGTTATAATTCAGTATCAGCTGAGAGTATTTTTGTCAAACGAAAAAGAAAAATTTAACCTACTATAACCTTGTTAATAATAGTAGGGTTTCCAGGAAACTTTATATTATCGTATCTTACGTTATGGACCTATTTTATTATTGATTAAAAATAAAAAATAAAACCGTGTCTGGTCCCTGATCTGATTAGTAACTATTCCTTATAACGCTGGATTTCGGTGTCCGCGTTATGCACTGGCTCAATCTTCAGCTTTCTTTAGCTTTTAGCAATTAGTAAGATAATAATAATATTTTGTAATGTTATACAATGATTGAATGTAAATGGTATTGTGGAGACGCTGCAGTGTGTGGAAGGCTTAGCAGGGATTCATGGCAGTCTGGAGCCACCCTTTGGATAGATAGACAATTTGACAAATGAAAATTGAATTGACTTACAAAAATAATTAATTTGTATTAATATATGTAATTATAATTTACATTTTAACCAAATTGATTAATTACATAATAGTGTCACATTAAAGTGAATAGTGCGGGATACATTGTATGTAAGATAAGAGTATTTTATCTAACTACATATGAACTACTTGACAATCCCTCTGGAACGTGGTACAAGTGGAGTTCACTCATTAAGCGAAGTCAAGAGTGCCAACAACCCATGCATTCAAAATTACTTGAAAAAGCTTAATTAGCTAATGTTGAAGACTGCCTGCGAGAGAAAAATGATACTCGCCCGATCACCAAGGCTAAGTGCGATCATTTTGCTAGTGTTTATAATTATTAACTGTAAATGAAATTTAGATACTCGAGAATACTTACTTTCCCGTTTAATTGTTCGTAAATATGTACGTAATTCAAAGGTCACGTGAGATATAAAAGGAAAGGGCTCGATAGTACTTTTTGAAACAAATCTTTCTTCTGATACCGGGTAAAACATAGGTGACGGCCCAAAGTGTGTTCCCCAAAAAATGTAAAAGTTCTCGCTCTCAGGATCTATCCAGTTCAAAAATCTGAAAAACTTCACAATGGTTCATCTATACGAAATCAAAATACGTCCCTTTTCGATATCTGCTCAAATAAAGTTAATAAGTGCATATTACCATATTTTAGAAATTATTATTAGAATCGAGTCGATGTGTACCTGACCGTCCGTCCGTCTGTTTGTTTGTCACACCCGATTTATTTGGAAATGGCTGGACCGATTGTCACGGAAATTAATGAGAGCGTGTGATCTGCTCCTCCCTTTACAAACGGTAAGTGGCGCCATTTTGTATTAAGTTTAAGAGGGGCCCCCATACATGTATATAAATGGAGAGTGTAATATTTTTTACAGAATGTGGCCATGTGGGGTATCAAGTGAAATGATTCAATTAGTACTTTCCGAAACTGACCCCATATTTGATATCGGGTGAAACATAGGGCAGTGAGGGTTCAAAATATGTTTAAAGGTGTAACAGGTCTCGTTCTCAGAAGCTAGCCAACTGAAAAATCTGAAAAAATTACAGTAGTCTATCTAAACGGCCAGAAATCTCCACAAATAAATTTAATAATAGTAGATTAGCATATTTTAGACAGAGGGTGAAACTTTTCATTTTTTTGTGAATTTCATATATTCTAAAACGTGTAAGATGTCATCATAGGATCAATTCGTCAATACCACAACAAAGTCAGCTCATATGAATGGGAGGTCCCAGGGAAACACTTCTTTTTGAAAATAATAGGCGAAGACGGCTTTACGGTTTCTTACCAGGAGAGAGGCAAATCGTCAGATGCTGTCTCACTCTCACCTCAGCCCTGGGAGCAGCGTGACCGAATCGGTTCGCAGATGTTAAGTACTTCTTTCTATAATTCGCAGAACACGACATGAATGCGAATTATATTGAGCGTAAATCCACTCATACTTTGGACCAAAGCTTGGCCAGAGCTGAACATATTTTTTTAAGGATATAATGACAAACATTGAGATTACCAATTATCGGAAGTACAAAATAAAGGAAATTAACCCTGAGGACCGGCAAATTTGTACGAATTAGCTGGAAATTTGAATAATCGTTGAACGAGTTATGCAGATTGCACTGGATATCAGTACCAAATGCTCGAAATAGAGATCAGCATATATATGTGTTAGTACACATGGTTAGTGTCAACGTTGGTACCTGCGGTATTCAATTTAAATACTTATATAAGGACATACATACTATATGCATATCAGTTCGCTCCGAGATATCGAAGCGGACGGACGTGTCGAAGGAATTGCAAAATTACACTGTGCGGTGATTTGTGCAAATCGGTAATTGAAAAAAGCGAAGAATAATAACAAAAAAGTGAAAGTGAATTTTCCAGTGAGGAACAAGATATCCGAAAGGAAGTATCGTCCATTAAATAATATACAGTGCAACTCAAATTATTGAGACACTGTATAGTGAATTGAAAAGAAAAACTATAGAAATTTTTTGTCATTTCAGATCCCTTCAACTTGTCCGGAGACGCAACAAGACGACGAAAAATAAGTGAATTGACATCAACAAAGGACGGGCTTGGGGACAGAATGTCCGCCAAGAGGACGAAGCTGATCCTGCCGGACGAAATTTCGTCCGAGGAAGAGGGAGCAACGGGCCCTACAACAAAGATGGAAGCAGATTCGAGCCTGCTCATCAGGATTGCGGAGCTCGAGCAAGAAAAGGCCGACATGGCCCAACAGTTGGAGTGCCAGTTGGCGCTCATCAAGGAGCTGCAGCAGGAGATGGCGGAAATAAAAGCAGCCAACATGGCCGGGAGGCAGCCGGTCCATCAGCAAGAACAACAACAGCAGCAGCGACAACAGCAGCAGCAGCAGCAACGACAGGAGCAGAGGAAGCAGCAGCGACAACAGCAGCAGCAACGACAGGAACAGCAAAATGAAGAAGATGACGGCATGTGCCCGGAGGTCATCATCGAGGAGGAGGAAGGAGACCCCTTCAACTTCGTCGTCCGAAAGAAGAAGTCAACAAATAGGACTAAGGTTAGTGCCACCGTTGTTAGTGCCCCACCAACCACCCCAAAATCCTCTCCCCAAGCAGCCACTCCTAAGAAATCCAAAATTCCCCCGATAACTGGGTACAGGCTAAATGTACCGCAGTTCCTACGACTTATTAAAGAGAAAGGGTTGAAAGCAACCCTGAAGAACACGAGGGCTGACAAGACCCTCATCTTCGCCGAGACGGTAGAAGATCATGCTGCAATTTTCGCTCTCATAAGAGAGAAAGGGCTTCACGCCACCACCAGCACCCCACCGACCCTTAGAACAAAGTCGCTGGTTATTCGCGGTCTCCACAGGGAGACAGACCCAGCAGACATATTGCGGGAAATCAATGAAGATTACCCGCAATTAAAACTGAAAACTGTGGCCAATCTAATTACGCGTGCAGATAAGCTTCTGCACAGCCAGAACCCGGCACTCCCGATGAGGTCACAATCGGGACTTTTCATAGCCACCTTCGAGCCCTCCCAAGAGCTCAGTGAAGTATTAAAAATTAAGTATATACTTCACCAGAAGATTTCGCTTGAGAAAGTCAAGCCAATTGAAGAAGTGCAGTGCTACAACTGCCAGAACTTCGGGCACATTGCCCCTCACACGCCCAACGTGCCACTGCCCAAGCGTTGGTTGATACTCTGAAAGCAGACATATTCTGCGTTTCGGAGACCCACCTAAACCACAGACATAATGTCAATTTCACCGGATATACCATTATTCGGCATAACAGCAACACGGGCGCTGCCCTTCTAGTCAAAAAAGACTACCATTTTGAGGAAGTCGTCATCGAGGGCTTACTAGTCTGTTCCGCTGCAGCGGCAATAGTTAAAACTACCGATAATAAACGGATTTTGGTAGTTTCCGTTTATTTCAAATACAATTCCCCAAGTGAGCAACTGGGCCATGACTTAAAAGTCTTGGGCGATCTCCAGTTAAAATCCAAATATCTTATCTTCGGTGGCGACTTTAACTCACGGCACAAATCCTGGGGCGATAAGGCAGAAAATTTAAATGGGAAAACCCTGTATAACTGGATCCACGACCCTTTCACGCCAGCCAACCTTGAGGTGGTCTCGCCGGATTCGCCGACAAGACCCGCTAGTCAATCCATCATTGACTTTTTCCTGCTGTCTGATGAAACCAAGCAAAGTTTTCAGGTAACTTCCTGTAAAACCTTGCCAGGTATGTCCGACCATTTTGCAGTTGAACTCAAAATGGCCTCAACTTCACAACTGCGGAAGCGAGTTAAGATAACCATCAGGTCATTCGCCCACACTGATTGGGACAAATTCAAGTCAGATTTAGCACCAAGGCTGAACTTGAAGAAACTCGCTACAGATCGCAATCTGTCGGACAAAGAAATCGACGAAGCAATCATTTTGGCTACGGACGCCATCAATACCGCTACACGCAGAAATACCAGGCTTATCAAAGTCGATGAGTTTGTATACAACAAACTCCCGCATGATATCATGCTACATATGAAGGTCAGACAGATTTGGCGCAGGAACCTCAAGCGCAACTTCCATAAAAATGGAAATAAAGTTAATGCTGAATACAAAGCATTGCTCTCCCGGATTAATTGCCTGAGTACAATTATCCGGGAAATGGTGGCGCAATTCCGCAATAAAGAATTAACCCGTAATCTCGCAGATATTAAACCCGGGCCAGATATGTTTCAACATATAAATAGGCTAGCGGGGAAAAATAAGTCCCGTAATTTCGTTCTTACCAGGAACAAGGAACCAATCTGCGGAGACGCCAGAAAGGCGCAAGTCCTTGCGGAATCATTTGAGTCTCAGCTCAATACCCCTCCGCCTCAAAGTAACCCGGCAATAGTGTCGATGGTTGAAACAACTATCGCCGACTTTGTCTCTAGGCATTCAAATAGATTAGTAACATTCTCCCAAACGAACTCCTCCGTAAAACCAACGGATTCGCAACAATTTCTGAGTTTATCACAGCTCACCGCCTTGACCTCAAACCTAAACGGTAAAAAATCAGCCGGACCTGACGAAATTCCTAATTACGTAATTAGGCAACTTCCCCGAGTCTCCATCAAATTTTTGCTGGCAGTATTTAATAACTGCATAAATAATGGCTATTTTCCCACCACCTGGAAAGTAGCTAAAATAATTGCGATCCGGAAAAAAGGCTTCTCTACTGAGCCTAACAACTTTAGACCCGTTTCATTATTATCCAATTTAGGCAAACTCTTTGAGAGAGCATGGACAATCGGGCTAGTCCAATATTGCAACCTCAAAGAGATTATACCGAACCATCAGTTCGGGTTCCGCAGCAAGCACGGAACTCAACATGCACTTAGCTACCTTCACGACACCGTCGTAGCAAGACTTAACGTCAATAATAAACCGACCGTAGCATGTGCATTAGACTTAGAAAAGGCCTTTGACTCCGTATGGGTAAACGGACTAATCTACAAACTGATAGATCTTGAGTTCCCAATTCCGATCATTAGAATTGCACTAAGCTTTTTCGAAGATAGGTATTTCTACGTCAGTGTGGGGAATGAATTCTCCGATCTCTTGTCGGTAACATCGGGAGTACCGCAAGGATCCATTTCTGGACCCACCTTTTATAATATCTTCACGGCTGACGTCCCAACTCCTGAGACCGGCACCGAACTCATTCAATATGCCGATGATACACTCATCTTCGCTTCAAGCCTCCACCCCAACAGGGCAGCCAAAGCGGTCGAGAGGTATTTGAAAGACCTTGGCAAATATTACCTGGCATGGGGCATTAAGATTAATGAGGCCAAAACACAATTCTGCACCTTCCGGAGGAAAGCTAGATACCTAGGTTCTAGAGGAATCCATAGAAAAGCTACACGCTTGAAAATGAAGATCGGAAACACTATAGTGAGCAATTCCCAGACCATCAAGTACTTAGGAGTTAAACTTCACGAACTCCTTAAGTTCAAGCCACATCTTGAGCTCGCTATCGGTAAGGCACGCGGTGCATTCAGTAGGATCTACTTTCTTCTTCGAAAGAAGGTAGGACTCAGCACCAAGGCCAAACTGACTCTCTACAAGACCCTGATCAGACCCATTATCTGCTATGGAGCGCCCACGTGGATCACTTGCTCCACCCGAACCATGTCCAAATGTGAGGCATTCGAACGCCGGATATTAAGATACTGCACTGGTCTTTCCTATAATTGGAAAACCAAGAAGGTTGGAAAAAACGCCGAGGTATATCGGCGCGCCAAGGTACAACCTCTTCGAGAATTCGTTCTCAACTTGGTGGAACGGTTCTTCGAAAGAACGGAGAACCATCCAAATCCACTAATCCGGCAACTCTACCAACAGGGTAGCACCTTCCCATTGGCCAACTACCTAAGGCCCTGCCAAATAGTGAGCGAAGCTCTTAAACCCGCCATCCTTTCCCTATATGATTCTCCCTGCCTGGTAGGGGTACATCGAGGCTAAGCACAAGATATGTAATGTGCTATTGTATATAGTAGGTTAAGTATTTATTGTTAGAGTAAGTTAGATTAAGTTAGATTAAGTTTAGGCTTAGTTAATTTAAGTAAGTAAGTAATGCCTTCTGGCGCTTTTAGTGCAAGCGCAGTCTTGAAATAATTCAGATCAGTTGAAAACAAATGTGAAGATCCATGTATTAAATCAATACAATTAACGTAAAAATTACACAGAAGGTCGGGTAGGCCAAACAATTGTAATAGCCACCCATTGAAATAAAGTTAAGTTAGTTAAGTTTAATATCTAAGCTAGAAAGTAATTAATAATGTATTAGAAGTAAGTCACTATCGTAAATAAAATATGCATATTATGTGCATATATATGTACGCTTCAGTATGGGGTTGTGCAATTGCACTAATCTGCTTAACGATTTCGGAAAAACACGATGAGACCAGAGCACGGAGTAATCACAAATTGCAAATGACGTCGTTACGAATTGAAACTTTTATTTAAATAATCGAAAATAATTTAAGAAAAGAAAGAATAATGGGAACACTTTTTGAACAACGCGAGCGATCCGTCGTCGTTTAAGGCTGGAGACAGAAGAGAACGAACCGTCTCTATGTAGTTCTTTCTGCCCCCCAACTCATGGTACACTTTCCTCGCTAGTCCTCCACTCCCGTGGCGAGCTCTACAAAGTGGAAAGTTCCGCGCCATCTATTTGTTCGCATTCGCAACATTCGAAATAAATATCGAATGCTGCGAATCTTGCCGCGCCACATCACTCCGCCCCCAGATGAAACCTAGGGGTTTCGGCGACTTATCCCGGAACTTCGTTCACCGTCAATCCACAAAGCGGACACGACGCTGCTTCGGGGCGGACACGGGTTTCAGCCTGGACAGAGAGACCGCCTTTTTGTGTCCTCCGATCTCGAGCTGGAAGAAATGTTCTCCACGCTCGAGAACGCGATACGGGCCCTCATATGGAGGCTGCAGCGGCTTCCGGATGGCATCCGTCCTGACCAGAACGTGCGTGCACGTGTCCAGTTCCTTGGGCGAACAGGCAGGTGTGGACGAGTGTCGGGTGGGTGGTGTGGCTTTTATGCGTCGGAGATTGTGCCTCAGCAGACGCACCAACCCCGACTGTGTGAGACACCGATCTCTTGTCGTAGACCGGATCACTTGGAAGTCTTGGGTTCTCCCCGTATACCAGCTCCACGGGGCTGGCAGCAAATTCCTCTCGGCGGGTTGTACGTAGGCCGAGTAGGACGAGAGGCAAGACTTGGGTCCAGGACGGATCGTCGCGTGCCATAATGGCGGCTTTCAGCATCCGGTGCCAACGTTCTAGCATACCATTGGATTGCGGGTGGTATGCAGTAGTCCGCTGGGGTTTAAAACCCAGGAGTGCCTAACTCGGAGAAAAGGGTGGACTCAAATTGCATTCTCTGGTCAGTGATGACCATTGCAGGGACGCCAAATCGAGGTATCCACTCTCGACGCACAAGATTGCGCCGTAATGTCTTTCAGAGGTATTGCCACCGCGTAAACCTGTCGATGATTGTGAGACAATACCTGTACCCGTGCGAGTCTCGCAAAGGCCCTACTATGTCGAGGTGTATTGTGTGGAACCGCTTGGTAGTGCGGGAAAATTAGCCCACTTCTTTCCTTAAATGCCTGGTGACTTTACACTTTTGGCATGCGATGCACTCTCTGGCCCAGGAATTGAAATCCTTGTTCATGGAGGGCCAGAAGTATTTCTCAGTGACTATCCGATTTGTTGTCCTGATGCCTGGATGCGCTAAGTCGTGAACTGTGTGGAACACTTCCTTGCGAAAGGTGGCCGGAATGTATGGTCGAGGTCCCTTTTCCGAGTCTTCGCAGCAGAGAGAGAGGTTTGAGCCGAAGATGGGCAACTCCCGAAATTTTTATTTGGGGTTGGATTTGAGGCTCTGAAGTGCTGCGTCATCCTCCTGCGCCTTGGCAATAGCCGAGAAATCGAGTGAGGCGGGGATGTTAACCTCGGAGATGTCTGACGTAAACTGGGTTATAAAGCTCAGGTGTCGTAGCTGACGAGGGGACGCTTTGTCGGACTTTTGTTTCAAAGCATACGTGAGAGGTTTATGGTCCGTGAACACTGTGAACGGCCTTCCTTCTAGGGAGAAACGGAAGTATTTGATGCTCAAGTACGCGGCGAGCAGTTCGCGATCGTAAGTACTGTAGTTCCGTTGAGCGGGGCTCAACTGCTTCGAGAAGAAGCTCAACGGCTGCCAAACTTGATCCACCTTTTGGTAAAGGGCAGCACCTACTGCAATGTCAGAGGCATCAACGAAAACGGCTAGGGGTGCATCTTGCAGAGGGAATGCCAAGAGTGTAGCGGCGGCCAGTTGTTGACGGGATTTGTCAAACGCGCGGATAGCCTCTTCAGACCACACGATCTCTCGTGTGTCCTTAGTTTTGGGGCCAGACAAGTACGCGTTCAAAATGGACTGGGAGTTAGGCGGCCTTGGGCAGGAAACGACGGTAGAAGTTTAGCAGGTTTTGAGAGACTACACTCGGTAGTAATCTGGCTGAACTTTTGGAGGAGTTTCCGAACACGAGAGTCGGCGATGTCTTCCAAAAGAACGGAAAGGTTATTGTTGGTTGGTCGTGGGGTCTATAAGGGACATATTTTGCAAGTCCACCAGCAAACCATAGTGACACAAGAAGTCAGCTCCTAATATGGGGAAGCTGACATCCGCCAGGATGAAACGCCACGAAAACGTCCTACGCAAGCCAAAACTCACGTCCACTTGCCTATACCCGTATGTGTTTATGCGGGAGGAATTTGCTGCTGCCAGTTTGAGCGGTTGTGGAAAAAGTTGATGTTGCCGAGGTACGGGAAGAACCGAAACCTCCGCACCAGTATCGATGAGGTAATTGCGCCTGCTGAGAGGGTCGAAAATAGTTAGGCGACGTGGCGCTGCGTTCTGGGTGGCCGTCGCCAAGACCCCCCGTGGACCTAGCTTTTTGCGGTAGGCTCGAATTTACACGGTAGCGTACATCTTGTCGCTTTATCCCCGAATCTAAGATGGTACCAGCAAATACCTTTGTCCGAAGGCTGTTTTGACGACCTGCTACCCGAACGCCCTTTTCGAGTGGTAGACCGTGAGCGAGCTCGCGATCTGGCGCCCGAACGCTGAGCGTCCAGCGCCGCCCGTATCTCGGCCACACTGGCTGTTAACGCGGCTATCTCGCGCCTCAAGTCGCTCACCTCATCCGACGGTGGTTGAACGGTCGCCATGGTTGGGCGTACGTACACCTCCTGCACCTGGTCGGCCGTCGCTGCCAGTTTCTTCAAGGAACCGGAGACGCAAGTGAGGATTGCCTGGGTGCCCTCCAGGAGCCGTCGCAGCCAGAGCGACTTGATCAGGTCATCGCCGATCTTGCTCCCACCCAATTGCCTCATTTTACGAAGCAGTTGGCTGGGAGTTCGATCACCCAACGTTAAACCCGCCAGCAAGTGGTCTAATTTTGCCGACTCGCTTGCCGACAGGCGCCTGATCAACTCGCTCTTGAGCTGCGTGTAAGATGTCGACTTCACTACGTCGGACACCAGAAGAATCGACTCTTCATCCAGGCCGACCGCCGCATAGTTGAAGCGGGTCGCGTCCGATGTGATTCCGGACATTTGGAACTGCGCTTCCAAATGTATGAACCACAGCTCCGGGTTCCGCCGACAAAATGGAGGAACACGCACGGCGAGGGCGGTCACTTGCGGGTCCAATGGGTCTGCCGCGTCTTTGTTGTCAATCGACATCTTGACTAATAAAACGGAAACTTCTTTTCGACGCGAGTGTTAAAGCGAAGACACGGTGAAACTGTTCTAGTTGCCACGGCAGGCTGAACCCACAAATGCACGCACGCACAAAGAAATCACCTCCTAGAACTTCACCCAGAGAGCGGACAACCAACGATGACGAGTACTTTAAAGACCTCCGCGCCGTCTCCTGTAGCGGGTATAATATTTATTAATTTGTCAATAAATATAATAATAAATAAATTCAATTAAAATAAATTACAATAATGATTCGCTGCTGCGGCGGCGATGGTGACGACGGCTGCGGCGTCTTTGGTGAAGACGGCGTCGATGTGAAGGCGGCGGCGGCGGTCTAGTTTTTAATCTTGAACTAAAAGAAACGGCGGCGTCTGCTGCAGCGATGGTGGCGGAGTCTTCGGCTTCTGCCTGATAGCGGTGGCTGCGGCGGTGATGTTGGCGGCAGCTACAGCGTTGGAAGATGGTGATGGTGGCGATGGCTGCGGCTACGGCGTCGGCGATGGTGGCGACGGTTGCGGTTGCTTTCTCGCCTTGTTGGTGCGTGTTCCGGGGTCACCAATATGTGCAATTGTACTAATCTGCTTAACAATTTACGAGTGTACTTCCAATTTATTTGAAAGGAAAAACACGATGAGACCAGAGCACGGAGTAATCACAAATTGCAAATGACGTCGTTACGAATTGAAACTATTATTTAAATAATCGAAAATAATTTAAGAAAGGAAAGAATAATGGGAACACTTTTTGAACAACGCGAGCGATCCGTCGTCGTTTAAGGCTGGAGACAGAAGAGAACGAACCGTCTCTATGTGGTTCTTTCTGCCCCCCAACTCATGGTACACGTTCCTCGCTAGTCCTCCACTCCCGTGGCGAGCTCTACAAAGTGGAAAGTTCCGCGCCATCTATTTGTTCGCATTCGCAACATTCGAAATAAATATCGAATGCTGCGAATCCTGCCGCGCCACAGGGTAATGGTAATGGTAAAGCAGTGTAAGGTAAGCATAATATTTAGCTCATCCTAAACTAACACAAATTGTCTTAGATTGCCTTTCCATTACTTTAACATACATATATATCTGAAAATTTGGTTAACTCAGACAACAGACAGACAAATGTCTGTGACTATGTCATACAGCAGATAGCAAAATGCTTGCGTCAAACAAATATCTGCTTCAGACAAATTTTGTTTCTGTCTGTTTTTGTCTCACACATCAGACAGACATTTATCAAGCAAATGTCTTAGCTTGCGCCAGACATCAGACAGACAAGTGTCCATAAATAGATAAATGTCTGTGTCTATGTCATACATCAGACAAATGTCTATCTGACGCGCGAGACACACACAACCATTTGATGATGTCTTTTTTTTTGAGGAGGTGGAAATCTTCAAAAGACACTGGTCTGGACACACCAGCGTGTGGGATTTTTACCCACTAAAACCACCCCCGACTCCCTCCCTGCCCCGCGGAACCACCATAAGGTATTACATCACGGGGCGGAGTCAGCTCACTCTAGCTTAATCCCATTTCTTCTATACGCGGCGCACGTGCCCGCGCTTTTCTCCTTTCCTCTGCCTTTCGCAGTTTATCTCGAATAGATGCGATTATGGAGTTGACCGCATCCCAATTCTCTTGATGTGCTAGCATTTTCGGCATCAGATTTTCTGGTACCAGCACCTCCCCTAGAGTCTCCTCTAGATTCCTCCTTTCTTCCACAAATCTCGGACAGTGGAAGAATACATGCTCTGGGTCCTCTGGGACTCCCATCACAATTTGGACAGTCGGGTGAGGTCTCCAATTTAAACCTGTGAAGGTATTGGAGATATCCTCCATGTCCCGTGAGAAACTGGGTGAGATTATAGTTAATCTCACCGTGTCTTCTCTCCAACCACTCCTTGATGGCAGGAATGAGCCTGTGAGTCCACCGACCCTTTTCCGAGCGTTCCCACCGCTCTTGCCATCTATTTATGGATCTCTCCCTCTCAGCGTTCTTCGTCTGCGATAAGGGAGAGATTGGCTTCGCATGGTATATATTCGCCATCTCATCTGCCAAGATGTCAATCGGCATCATTCCAGAGATGACGAATGCTGCATCATCTGAGACAGTCCTGAAGGCAGAGCATACCCTCAGGGCTGTCCTCCTGTAGACTGCATTCAGTTTGCCAGTATTAACTGACATCTGCAACGCCTCGCTCCAAACTGGGGTGGCATAGAGCATGATTGAGGTCACCACCCTGGCTATAAGCAACCTAGAGGTGTGCCGTGTCCCTCCCACGTTCGGCATCATCCTCGCCACGGCCATACTAGCAGTGGATGATTTATCACAAACATACTATACGTGTTGCTTATAGCTGAGTTTCCTGTCTGTCACCATCCTCAAGTATTTGATGGTCGGCTTGGAAGTGATGATATGATTCCCGATTCTAACACAGGCGTTACTTCTCTTCTGGCGCTTAGTGATGAGGACCGCTTCTGTTTTTGCCTCCGCAAGCGTCAAACCAGAGCTCTCTAACCAGCATTTGACAGCACTGATTGTCTCACTTGAGTATATCTCAGCATCTTCGAGATGCTTTGCGACAACAACCAGCGCTATGTCATCAGCGTAACCCACACTGTGGCTTCCTCCGGAAGGGGAAGATTAAGTACATCGTTGTACATGATGTTCCACAGTAGTGGGCGCAACACGGAGCCCTGTGGGACACCCGCGGAAACGACGTACTCCTGGGGTCCGTCATCGGTGTCATACCAGAGCCTCCTTTTGAGTTAAGTAGCTATCGACGATAGCAGCGAGATAGGCGGGAATACCAACCTTCGCTAAGGATTGGCGTATTAAATTCCAATTGGCCGAATTGAATGCATTTTTCACGTCCAGGGTTACTACCACGCAATATTTGCTGGTACTACCCTTTCCGTGGATTGCATCTTCGGCCAAGCCAGTAACCAATTTGATGGCATCGATGGTTGATCTGGCTTTTCGGAACCCATACTGCCGATTTGAAGCCCGCCTTGGCTCTCAACAACCGGGAGTAATCTATTATAGATTACCCGCTCTAACATTTTCCCCACAGTGTCCAAAAGACATATGGGTCGGTATGACGATGGTTCACCTAGAGGTTTACCAGGCTTGGGCAGAAGTACCAACTTCTGTCGCTTCCATGCCGCTGGAAATATTCCCTCGGACATACACGCTTCGAACAACTCAGCGAACGTGTCCGGCCTGGATTTCACGGCAAGCTTAAGGGAATTGCCGTCACATTCAGAGGTGGTTGGAATGTGTCGGTGCTCTCCTCTTGCTGGGTGAATAAATCCTGGATGATTTTCAACAAGAGGGTGGGACACGTGATCTGCGGAGATGAATGGCCTCTGAATCGTCCCATCACGATTCCATAAGCTCTCCCCCACGGGTTTACGTCCGGTTATGAGCAGAGCTCCTTAAAGCATTTCCTCTTGCTTCGCTGGATGACGAGCTTGAGGGTTTTGCGGGCTACCTTGCAGGCGCACTCTTTCTACCGTTGATCGACTCTACCTACCGCCCTTTGAGCCGCTCTTCTGGCTCAGTGGCAGGCTGATCGAAGACCGGTCAGTTCATCATTCCACCATATTTTGGTCTTCTACGAGGGAATGAGCACCTCCTGGGCATGGATGTGTCACATGCTTTGGCGATACGTTGAGCCAGATGGACGGCTCTTTCCGTAGAGGCGCCTGCTTTATCAGGTTGATCTAACCACACCTCTATGAAGCTCTGCTCATCCAAAGATTTTGCAGACCAGCCTGAAATCTTTTTCGGTTTCGGGCCTGATAACTCTTTGCCCTGAGGCTCGACACATGTCTCAAATAAGATTGTCTGGTGATCGGTATGGGTGTAGCGTTCGTTGACGCACCAGGACAGCGAAGGGCTGATAAAGGTCAGGTCTACAACTGAGCCTGACCCCCCTTTCTGGAAGGTGTTTACAGCACCTTCCTTAGCCAAAACCATGTCCATCTGCGCGAAAGCTTCTATTAAACTGCGCCCCCTAGCATTTGATTCTCTTCTACCCCACTCTAGGGCCCAAGCATTGAAATCACCAGCAATCACCTTTGGACTTCGTCCCCTTATTATTATTCTGTTAAGGGAAAGTCGCACCGCGTCCTTGAAGAACTATTGTGCCCCTTTTACTGGTTATAGGGTACCTGTTGATCATAGTATCTCAAGCAGGCCTGTAACCGTTAGGAACTTTAGTATGTTCCCCACTTCCAGATCTTTCAGCTTTGCATCTGGTATTAAGTGTTCTCCCATATGTATCGATCTACTTTCCACAAGTGCCGGACACTGTCCCAGGACGTGCATAGAGGTTTCGTCCTCCTCCTCACAAAACCTGCAGGCAGTCTCCGTAGATATCCCTAGCTTCCCTAGGTGATAGTTCAGCCGACAATGACCAGTGAGAATTCCCACTATGATTCGGAGGTTCTTTTTGATGAGGTTTAAGCAATCCTTTGTACGCATGGGTTCGTATCCCCCAATAAGCACCCTGGACTGCTCCATCCCTGGTAGACCCGCCCAATATAGTTCGCTCAACCGTTTCTCTTCATTTTTAGATTCATAGCCATGAAACCGTTTCCGATTCCACAGAAGGGTTCTGGCCCGTGTAAAGGAATCCCTGCTTCTTGGCTAGTTCATCCGCTGCCTCGTTGCCTTCCAACCCAGCATGGCCTGAAACCCAAAGTATCCAGACCTTGTTGGACGAGCCGAGTGTATTCAGTCTCTCAAAGCATTCCCATACCAGTTTAGAGTCCACCTGGTTGGACCTAAGTGCCTTGATCGCTGCTTGACTATCGGTGAGAATGCCCCCTGTAGTTCCTTTGCAGATTAAAGGAGGCACATTTGTCTATGGCGTATATTTCCGCCTGGAATATACTAGTCTACCTGCCCATTGGCTCAAAGTACATTTTCCTTGGACCAATGATACCGGCACCCGCTCCCTCTGCTGTGAGGGATCCATCAGTGTACCAAGTAATCAGTTGCTGGTTTAAGCCGTATGTCGCAGCCACGCTCTCCCAGTTTGCCTTGTTACTCCAACGTGTTGCAAATTTCTTATCGAAGTGAAACCTCGTTGTCATGTTGTCCCGCGGTATCAGTAATTCGGGATACCGTCTAGAAAGGATATCAATCTTCCTTCGATTTAGGCAGCTCCCCGCCTCACTCATACTACCGGCCATCCTGAATATTGATCTCCTTGCCTGCATCTGTATGTGCACATGGAGAGGGGTTAATCCCAGAACGACCTCCAGGGATGCCGTTGGGCATGTCCTCATTGCCCCACTGATACACACGCAAACCAGCCTTTGGAGCTTATGTAATTCCTTGGCTTGTGTGCTGAGTTGGGTTCTTTCTGCCCAGATTACCGCTCCATAGGTAATCATTGGCCTTACTATTGCAGTATATATCCAAAGTAGTATCTTCGGGCTGCAACCCCATTTTTTTCCTGCTATGGATCTGCAAGTCATCAGAGTCCTCGTGGCTTTCCGACAAGTGTTTCCGACATGTGTCTTCCAAAGTAATTTTTGGTCTAGCGTTTTGATCTCTGTGTCTCGTTTCACCTCCATATCATGTAATGTTATGGCTTTCAGGTGATCCAGCTTACGCCTCCTAGTGAATGGTACTATGGTGGTTTTGGCTGGGTTGATCCGCAGTCCCACCTTCCTGCACCAGGCACTAGTAACCCTTAGTCCAGTTTGGATTCTATCACATAGTGTATATTCATATTTGCCCCTACAGATTTAAACAATGTCGTCCGCGTAACCCTGGGCTTGTATTCCAGTATTTGTTAACACGTCCAGGAGTTCATCCACTACCATACTCCACATCAGCGGCGATAGTATCCCACCCTGTGGACAGCCTTGAGTGGTGTTCATGATAATAGAATTTGTACCTGTTTGTACCTCTATTTGTCTGCTTTCTAGCATTTTGCCCATCCAGAGTGCCAGGGTGTTTCCCACTCCTTTGCGGCTCAGGGCATCTTCTATCTCTGTGTGCGATGTGTTGTCGAATGCTCCGTCGATATCCAAAAACGCGCACAGTGCAATTTCTTTTGTTTCTATGGCGTCCCGTAGTACCTCTGTCAGCTGATACAGAGTAGTTTCAGTTGACCGTTCTACCCGGTAAGCGTGTTGACAGTGATGTAGGGGATTACGCTTTAGAACGTTAGTTCTAATATAGTTGTCTATGACCTTCTCCACCGTTTTGAGTACGAACGATGTTAGGCAGATTGATCTGAAAGATTTATGGTGAAAAGGATCCTTTTGACCCGCTTTCGGAATAAAGACCACTTTTGCCCGTCTCCATGCCCTTGGTATGTAACCCAGTGCTATGCTCCCTCTTACCACCCTCAGACGAGACTTTAAGATAATTCCTAGGCCTCTCTGGATAAGTGCTGGGAAAATGCCATCTACTCCGGGAGATTTCATTGGTTTAAAAGTTCCCACTACCCATCTTAGCCTAGCTTCTGAGCATACCTCTTTTGCTCTCGCCTGCCGCCGAGGGCTAGGACCCCGGGAAATGAGTTCTGAGAAGCAGGTGTACCCTGTCCTCCTCATTCTCGGTGAATGCCCCATCTTCCTTTTCCAAGCAGACAGAGGATATTCCCCCGTCTTTGACTACAGCCTTGTACAGCCTGGTTGCTTCTGCGATCTGTTCGATCCCTTCACAGAATTCCCTAAAGCTGTTCCGTTTCACTTCCCTGATCGCGTTGCTATACGCAGTCAGTGCATTTTTATACCTCCACCAGTCCCCGGGTTGTTTTGCCCGGTTAAAGAGTTTTCGTACTTCTGTTCTCATTCTGGCTAGGTTCTTGTTCCACCATGGTACATCCCTTGATGACTTGACTGTCTTGGCCGGACAGCTGACCTCATATGCGTCAATGACGATTGTATTGAGGTTTTCCACCACCGTTTCTAATTCCAGTTCGCTCCTGATGTCACCGCCCCCTTGAAGGTGGGCAATGTTGTTGCCCAGGTGCGTTGTGTAGGATTCCCAATCCGTTCTCTTGGGATTCCTTATTATTCTTTTTATTTCGGAGTTACCCTCAATGTCGAATCTGATTATCCTGTGATCAGACATTGAGGGTTCATCCGACACCCTCGAATTCCTGACCATCCCGTTCATTAGGGTATTTCCTAGAGTTATATCTAGTACCTGTTGTCTGGTGCTGGTCACAAATGTTGAAGTGTTCCCTACGTTGTATATTTTTAACTTATTGCTAAGAATAAATTCGAGAAGGTACTCACCTCTACGATTAGTGTCGCTGCTTCCCCAGACTTCGTGGTGGGCGTCCCCTTGCGTCGAGAACAAGGTTATCAAGCATTTGCTCGAATTCAAACAGTGTCAATCTTGGTGGGGCATAGCAGCTGTATACATATACACCACTTATTTTCGCCAACACAAAGCCACTGGCGGCCTGACCTGCGGTACATTGTGTGGCCTGTCGACCACAAGCCCAAATCGCCGCTCCACCAGTCGAATCTGTGACCCATACGCCACCGTGACGGTTTCTGTACGGCTCACTTATGATGGCAATTTCCATCTTAGATTCGAACGTGGTCTGCTCGAGCAAACCCTGAGCGACCCTGCAATGATTGAAGTTTATTTGAATAAACCTCATTTTCTTATTGCAGGGAGCGCCTTCCTAAATTCGGGACATTTACTACTTCCGGCAATATGCCGGTTATCTGGTCCCTCTTTCACCTCGCACAATAGGCATTTGGGGTCCCTATTGCACTCTCTGGCAATATGGCCTTTCTCCCCACACCTTCTGCATCGATCGGATCGATCAATGCTGCTGGTGCATACCTTGGCGAAGTGCCCAAACATGAGGCATTTAAAGCACCAACTTAGTGAAGTCTGCTCTCTTAAACGGCAGACAACCCACCCAATCCGAATTTTTCCGGCCGCCAACAACTTCTGCGCTGTCTCCGCTGGTACTCGTATTGTGGCCATTTGAGTACCGCCATAGGCTTTTCGTAAACTCACAACAGACTCCTCGGCAAGTTCTTCCAACTTGAATTGCTCCTTCAGAGCAGTACAAATTTCTGCTTTCGATGTTATTTATGTTATTTCATCGAGATCCTTACATTGTATGTAGATCTCATGTTTTTGGGCACGCACTGCGGCATTCTCCCCAAGTGAGTCCTTCACCCGAGTGCGAAAGTCATCAGCCTTGCCCACGCTGGATCTTTTGAGCTCGAACATGAGATCCCCTCTCTGGGTTCTTCGGATTCGATTCTCATTTCCGCTCAGATCTTTTAGGTCGGGATCCGCTTTGACCTTTCTGAGTATCTCCGCGTAGGACAGATTCCCCTTACTGGAGATAACAATCGCATCTGGACGGGTTCGCACTTTTGCTTTTCCTTTCGCTTTTTTGCTCGTAACCTTAGTCGATCCATCGTTTCCGTTCGTCTTGGGCTTCGCAACGCTGGTCGAGTTTCCTAGATTCGCTGTATGCTTTCCTCCTTCTGAACTGTTGGTGTTGGTTTTCAGGATGTCCTGTCCGCCTTTTTTTCTCTTAGGCGCCTGCTGATTATTTAAAGGATCCCCCTCTTTTTCACGTACTCGCTTATTTCGCTGGGATTCGATGGTAGTACGGTTAGGCGTCACTTGGGTCGCTTGTGATACTGTTGGCACAGCGGGGTTCGGCGTGTCCTTATTATTCTTTTCCTCCATCTGTGTTCTATTGTAAACGACTCTAATAGCCCTCACCATATTCTTTATGGCTTGGTGCACGTTGTGCTTGTCCTTGGTAAACTCGGACAGCTCAACTATTTTTGCCCCAAGCTGGGTGAAGGGTAATTCCTCCGGATCGGGACTCTGCTCCCTATAAGTCCCGGCAGGGTTACTCCTTTTAAACGCTGTTTCACTTTTGCCAGTTATTGATCTTGCCTGTACTTTATCCTTCATAGCTTTTAGCATTGGTGGAGATCTCAAAGTTGATGAGCTTCTTTTAAATGGATCCTTTTCTTGGTCCTGGAGCACCTCTTTCTGTCGCGCATCTTGAACATATGCGGTGGGTGTTGCCACAGTTTTTGTCGTCCAACGATCCGTCTTCAGTTCATCCTTGGTTGGTCTTGCTACTGGAGTTCTCGGTAAGGTCGTACTTCGCTTGAACACTTCTTTCTTCAGATCCAAATCACTTGTAACATTATATGCCAAGGTGGCCAAGTTGTCCACCACCGAGGCACTGCGATCGAGGGATATCGAGGGCTGGGAGCCCGCTTGCTCACTCCCAAAAGCCGCCGGTACTGGGTTTCCGAGCCCCTGCACCGTAAGTTTACTCCTTCTCTCGTCTTCCATAGTGGTTTTATGTTCTGGATATCCTTCCCATAGCCATTTTGGTCCGCGCACCAGAGATGAGCAAACACTAGCCCATACACAGTCAGAAAAGAAAAGTGCATGAACACATATTTACACTTCAATAAGTATGCCCCAATCCGCCAGCTGGGGTCGCGCCTGATGGGAGATCTGGCCACTCCTCACAGGCATTTGATGATGTCTGAAAATGCCTGTGAGGAGGGGCCAGATCCCCCATCAGGCGCGACCCCAGCTGGCGGATTGGGGCATATCTATTGATGATGTCTGACCCAGGCTCAGTCTGTCTGTCTGTCTGTCTGGTGTGAGAGACAGACACAGGCATTTGTCAGCTGCACAAAAAGATTTTTTCTGAAACAGATATTTGTCTGACATAGACATTTGTATGCCTGATGTCTGAAACATGCACACATGCCCGTTTTCTGTTTGAGGTAACCGGAGGCATTTTCCTACGCCAAACATAAGTTACTAATAGTATTTTCAATATGTTTACCTCGCATATACGCTAGGCTATAAATCTGTCGCGTCGTTCCCAGTGGACATTAGCAAAACTGTCGTGTCGTGCCGGTCCGAGAAAGCGCGCTCCTTAAATCAAATGCGGTTTGACTTTTTGCTTCGTAAATATGCAAAAAATAAAAACTTAGTGCACGTTCATTTAATTCGGTTACTTCAGAGCATCAAGTTATTCAGTGTGGATTTCCGTGTTTGGTTTTGCTAAACCAGCACATTCCAGTGGACATACCCTATAATTTGAAAGCTACGAGCTTCCCCTATTTCTGATTTACGACGTAACATCAAATAAAGAGCTGGGTCAGCGTATAGATCAAATTAAAGGAACGAATTGCGGAGAAATGGAACAACAGGAAATTCCGAACATTTATAAATAATATCCAGACTCCAATAAGCCGATTTCTAATTACAATAAAGGCCGTTTCATTATAAACACCCAAATGCACTCGGAATCAGATGACACACTAACATCATTTCTTTGATGGAAGCGATAGTTGTAGGAAACTTTCTTGGTAAGGGGCTTTAGTATCACACTTTTTGCAGCTTTGCAAAATAAAGAAATACGAAGTTTAGCGGTTTTAAACGTTAGCCACGCATGAGCTTATAAGCAGAAGCATATACGTGGCATTTTCAGCTTATGTGATAACCACAGCTTGTTAATATTACGTTAACGATGTAAAATAAATGTTGAATTTAAAAATGTGATCTTTATGCACTTTTGCTTGCACATATTATAGTTACGATTAAAGGTTTTCTGTAAAATGAATAAACTAAAGAATTTCACAACAGAAGTTCGGTTTGAAAAGTTGGCTCATCATCCTGAAAAGGCTAATTCGGGTCATCCACTTGATACGTGCGTCAGCATAACCGAAAACATTCATTCAAAACATTCACCTTCTGTACCGTACTTATTTGCATTCCTGTCCAACCATTTACCATTTTGTATTCCGAACCGAAATCACTTTGTATAAGGTCTTCCTTGCTAGGGGCGACACACTCATTATCGAAAGGAAGACTCGATCAAAGAACTACATGGTTCATCACTAGTCAACTTACCTTAGAATCCTTTACTTGCTGCAGACGACTCCGCCCAGTTTGTCCTTTCAGATCACGTAACAACACAAATATTCGATTTACACCGTTGCACGACCGTAGCAGCTTCTCTAGTAGAGCTTTGCCCATCAACCCTGGTGAAGTACAACACAAACATCAAAGATTATTCATATTCGTCCCTTTAGGTCATAATTGGTAAAAAATTGGGAGATTTCTTCAAGGATTTGGAAAAATTACCCGAACCACCCGTCACAAATATATCCCGCCCGCAATAAAATTTCTTGATCGGATCGCTCATTTTAGATAACTGAATATGTTTCCCGATTTAGAATTTAGAACTGACTTGGACGAAACAAAAAACTGAACTGAAGTGGATCGTTTTCCGCCATAAGCATAAGAGTGAAGCGCATTTTCTTTCTTTGAATTTTAAAACTTTCCGCGGATGATCAGCCTCGTGAATATTCAATAGCGCTCACCATTTGTGGGGAGCAACTTTGTATGTTTCGTATAAAAATCGAATACATTAACATAGAAGAACGAAAACTATTTACACAAAATAAAGCCCCTTTTTGTGACTAACCTATGCGCTGCCCAAGTTCACTTCCGGCAATATGCCCCACATTTTTTGACGACTTAGAGAGAATCACGCTCTTGCTTGACAGTTTAGTTGCCTAAGAAGAAGTCATCTCTTAATGTCCAACATGTTTACAAAGGTAACTCAGAAGCGTTTGGCTTGACGCAGAATCGGTGCGAGTATGATCGATTTCCTGTTCACGGTGATCAAATGAATACCTTCTAACAATTGACCGAAATTAACAAGGGTGGCAACTAAAAGGAGCACCTCAGCATGCCTTCCTATTGTAGGCGAAACAATTTTATACAATACTAATGTACCCCGTAGACGTTGTTCTGCATAAGTATATTTACAAAAACTACGGATGTACCTCGTGTACTAGAAGAAGTAAACATTCACATGATTCATTTGCCCCTGAAATTTGTCCTCACGTACTCCTAGGCTGCAAACGGGTTTAATTTAAAGTGGCTCTTACCGCGAAGCTTACCGGATTATCTGGAGATGGCTGTCTAATGCATATGTTTCACAAGAATTGGTTGATGTGCTCCCGGCCGCATTATTTGCGGTTGCCCCTTTGTGATCTTTTCAAAGTGGTTGTGCACATATGGCAGGTAGAGTTTCTTGTGGGCTTTAGTGTGGAGTAACGCTTTGTAACTCGGGCCCCGTACCTCTTGATTGCGGTAGAGCTATTAGATAGGCCTCTCATGAGTATAAATGCCGGGACTCTAATTCTAGTCTCCCAACCAATCCTGTCTGAAGAAGACCACGAGATTATACCTATACGACAGCCATTTATGTTAAACTCTCTAGACCTTGATGTCCTTACAACCCGAATGTGGGTGTGAACTTACCATATTCTACTAACTTTACCGCTCCAAACGAATCCATTTGAAAGCATGCATTATGTTTCCGAATAGGATGTAAATAGTGTTTGGTTTCCTGAGAAATTCCAGCGATATGAGCTAGAACCGGAACTGGCGGGTTAGTGGTGATAAATTGACTTTGTTAATGGAACAGTACATGTCAGGATCTTTCACTGAAACTTAAAAGCGCGATGATTTAAGCACAATATAGCCGTTAGATGAATGAGGACATTTCAATGCATTTTGCACTCGTAGTCTTAATTAGATTTGAATAGTGCTTTATTGGTTTCAAGTTATCAATCTTGTTCAAGCCTGCCGTGCGCGTTCAGCTTAGCGTCGTGTACACAACACTTTGTCGAGATGTTGAGAGAAACTCAAACTCACATGTTGTTAAATTATGCCTCTCGCTTTTCCTGTTTTCAGCAGCTCTTAAAATAGAAGCTCTAACGTTTTCCGGAGAAACTAATAGCCACTTTCAGGATGACATATGATGGCACAAAATGTCACGTGCTACACCGAGGCAAAATCACGGATTTAGATAGACAAGCAGGTAGATTTGGACTGAAGATAAACACCAACAAAATCAAGTTTCTCAGTCTGACGGGTCATCGCACTCTCCCAATCTGCATTAATGGGCAGAGCATCGCCGGTCTTGATGAATTTAAATATCTAGGAAGTGCGGTTTCTGACGACAATGGCATCGAACTGGATGTCGCCCGATGCACTAGCAGGACTAGTCTCATTGTTGCTGCCCTGTCTAAAATCTAATCGCCTGAATACGGGCTCCGTCCCTACTTGACTGTTGAAATCTACAAGTATGATTTTGATATCATACTTGGGACAAGCTTCGAGGGTTCGCTCAACTGCCTCGTAGAAAGTATCCTTCTGAACGTTTATGAGGCTTATATTTCTAAATTTTCCTCGCAAACGCAGAGTGCATCGCCATTCGCTTATATTTTCAAAGCCGATAACAGCAGGTTTTATTTTTTGGCTGACTAAGAAACCTACTGTGAGCACATGGCTTACTAGATGGCCGCTATAGTATATGGTGTAGCGACTCTTCTCCAGCAAACCGGTCCCTGTCCATCGTATCTCTTGCCACTCAGCTATGAATGAGCACCTGAATTAAATCAGCGTTGCTGACCACATTGCCACCTATAGGTTACTGTAATCTTGTAGTGTACCGGTACGGTATTGAATGAAGTACTCTAACACACTATAAAGCCCTCATCCAATTGGATTGTGGCGCCAAGGATTATTATTATCTATGAACGTATGTAACCTCTGCTTTCGTGCATAGAGTAAAATGGAAATGCGCCAAGATGAGTTTGATCAATTAAATGGAATGTTTGTTTATTTCGGATGAACACAATATTTACATATACAGTATGTACAATACATACTCGTACATGTGCATCTTATAGTTTGGCAAAATGAGAAGCAATATTTTATATTCTTAGCTATGTACCTTTCACCAGAAGCGTCGACCTTCTGGTATTCCGACTTGTTTTCTATTTTGTTCATTTCGATAGGTGCCCCATGTTTGCATATTTTTTAGGATTTTTTTGGTGCGTGGGCACGCACCGGAAGACACGTAATTTGTTGTGAGATAACACGTGAGCGATCGAAATGCTCAAAGGACCCCCTTTTCCCGAGCCTGGCAAGCACATGTCGACTTTGGATGGAGCTTCAATGTTTGCCGGCGGACCTTCACGGTTAATTTCGCCATCTTTTTAGGTTTTTGGGATAGATCTACCTTCTTGGTCGTCTCTGCCCACGCAAGACGGCCTTTTGGCCACCGGCATTTCAATTAGTCATTCCAAACATTTATCGTTTTGATTAGCAGTTATGTACTAAGATACTATGGTCGGATGAATAACAATTTATTTGAAACAAGAAACAAACTTCAAGATGAGTAACAAAAAAAAAACTAGGCGAACACCAGACTTAGATGCCTGATAACCTTAAAAGAAAGGTAGGTAAGAAAGCTATATTTATTGGGTCAAATATTAGAAGGCGTCTAGTGGATCAGGAGTGCCAATATCACGACAGTTTTCCACAAACAGGGATGATTCGCATTTAATCCTTATGGCAGCGCGTATTGAACCCGCGTACCCGAGTATATTGCTTCGACAAAAGGGATTGCTGGCTGGGAAATTTCTTTTTCCGACTTCTTTTTTCTCGGAAATAAGAAGTACCCAACAAGTACAACTACCGATTCAAAGCTACCTATTAACAGATAAGGTGGGTAATAAGATGGTGTATCGCCCTTGGCTGTATGATGTCTTTTGGTGGCAAGCGCGTGGTTGGATATGTCGTAGTCAGACAATCTTTTTCCTAGCCAAGTATCAAATCGAGCGTATAATCCTGAAAAAAAAACGCTATACAATATGTTGCATAGATAATTGTAACAGTAAATGAATAAAACGTGGTCACGAACGAGTTCTAACAACTTTGCTTTCTTTCTCTTATAAAAAATGAAATAAATATAGGTGACATCGCAGGCATATGGGCTGCTACAGTTATACACACATGTATGATAAGTTATGCAGAGAACGCATGCATCCAGGCAAACGTTTTTTGCTCAACCTGTACGCTTCTTGCTTATTAAGGGCAAATGAGGGGAAACAAATCTGATTGTGATCACAAAATCAATCCATGTGTTAAGCAGACCGTGGGATTAAGTCTACACGACAGGTGATCACGTTAAACCACTAAGAATGTAACCACTAAAAGTGCAATTGAATGCTTCTTTGGAAAATCAATCGGTCCCTCAAATATGACGACAACATAAAAATTTTGAAAAGATTGTAGTAAACCCGGGTACCCAGGGTACTCCCGGTATTGAACAACGGGATATTAAACTTAACTGTTAATCTTATTATTTTTACATAGTTAAATAATATAACGGAAGTATTTGACGATCTTCCACCAAATACGTAAGATATGTTAAAAATAACATTCAAATGGGTACGCGGCTACGATATGTTAAAAGTAGCATTTAAGTGGGTACCCGCCTGGGAGAAAGCGGGCACCCGGGTACTGACATAAGGGTTAAGGGTGTTGTGGAGCAATTTTTCGGTAACAATAAAGATCCTACTTACAAAAATATAGTCTTTTTGTGCCTCGATTTGCCTCATGAACCTAAAGGAATATTTTCCCCAATCTCACCTGGGAACTGTGAGTGAAGAACAAGGAGGACGTTTCCATCAAGACATCAACAAGATGAAAGGAAGATAGCAAGAGATTCGAGCACAGCAATGCTGGCAAACTACTGCTGGATGCTTCTCATAAGATGTATCAAGTGGAGCCTTATAGTAAACGATTTGAAGTAAATTCACCACCTTTAAAAAAAAAATGTCTAGAACCGTGTAATCGTTGGGACGGCAATCTACCTGCATCTTGACTTCACTTAGGTACTCATTCACGGCTGAGTTGATTAGCAATCTTCGATTCCGGCAGCGCTCCAATCACCAAACCACCCGGAGTTGCTTGTATAGATCTCATTTTTTGGTACTGTAGATCTATTGTTTTCAATGCAGTTTGGTTGTAATGTGGTTTGCACGTGCCTGCCTCCACTGATAGTTGTGTTATTGCCCATTGATTACTTTCATAAACTTCTATCAGACTCATAATGGATTCTCCTCCAAAGTCGTCTAACTCAAATTGTTTTTTCAAGGCAGTGAATGCGATCTTATGGAGAGCCTTGCACTGTACATTTGCAAATATGTCTTATGTTTTTGAAAACGTACCGCGTACATTCTACCCGGATGAATTTATAACATGGCAACAAAAACCACCAGTTTTTCCCACCAAGGATTTTTCCCTTTTTCCCTTCGGTTCTTCGAATCTTACTGACACTTCCGCCTAGGTCTCTTAGGCCGGGGTCAGCCTAGGTGACTGTCAGCCTGAATGTCTTTCTGTCCGTCACATGCACTTTCTTAAAAATGGTTGCTGTTATTGGTACGAAACTTGATGCAAAGGTAGCGAATGTGAGCCCCCTCGCATGCAGTAACATCCTTTTCAATTCGGGTTAAGGGGGACTGTAAAACTCTTTTCACCATGTCCAGTATTAAATCAAAGGCCTCGATTAGTACTTTCAAAAATTGTGTAACCCTCTGTTTAAACAAAGTTAATAATATTACATTATTTTATATTTTAGAAATTACCTAGAAAACCTCTTAATCCTAGAATCGTCAAGTTGCAATAACATAGGCAATAATACTGAATACTACATAAATACATAAACATTACGAGATATGTGCAAATATACACTCGGGAATACACAAAATCTTCCTACCTAAAGCGATCAGTACCTTTGATTTTTCTTCCACTTTTTATACATATTTTTATTCACATTTTTATTTTTATTTCTCTTGGGCTTTACTTCGAAGCCGACGTTTGTATTTATGCCACATACTTTCTCCCGTCCAAAAATTGTCTGTTTTTTATTTAGGGGCCCCTTCATTCTCTAGAGGTTTCGCCACTTTTTCTTGCAGTTTTTCTTTGTGGATGTTGGTCAACGAGCGCGCGATTTGATGTCATTTTGGTCACTTGTGACACTGTTGGAACAACAAGTTTTGGCTTTATCTTAGAACCCCTCTCTTCCTCTTGTGACTTATTAAAAAGGATGCTGATGAATGTAATGAACTTAAGGGAAATAGGATGACCAAACGACGATCCAGAGTGGCCGCTCAGGCGACACGTGCTTGCACGCCTCTGTGCTAGGCAGGCTCGGGAAAGTGGGGGTTGCCTTTGAGCGATAACGAACAAGGGAATTCGGCTCGACCGCGCGCGTCGTAAGTCTCCGGACCCGAGTGCCGCGATCAAGATTCAAGATCCACGACGGATCACACTCTCTCTCTCTCTCTTGCTTCGTCTGCCTCGGATGGTTATTGAGGCGCAGCACCTAAGGTGCCCTCCCGTCTTTAACATTCTCAGGCCATTATGCCATCAAATTGAAAAAAAAATTCAAAGGAAATTTATTTTACCTCTATATTATCAATCCATCATCAAAGAAAAATCGAGAGGAAAAATTAAGGAAAAAAAACTAAATTCAAATACCAATTGAAAAAAATTCATAAAATAATTAGTGCGTTAAAATAAATGTAAATGTAAATGTCAACAAATGATGAAATATAAATACAAAACAAAAGAGTAAGAATAATACAAAAAAAAAAGTCGGGAAACCGGAAGCTTAACGCTTCAGGTATAAAAGGTTTTGTGTTCCCCTATGTGTTCTCCATTGGCTGATAACATTGACCCGAGATATTTAAATGGTTCAGTTCTGGGCAGATTACTGCCATTGCCAGAAATGAGCGATTTAAATATCTCAAGGGGCAGGTTACTGCCATTGACAGAACTCAGCGCTTTAAATATCTCGAGTCAATGCTATCAGCCAATGGAGAACTGCGTAATGAAATTGTTTCACACATTAACGCAACCTGGATGAAGTGGCATTCCACAACTGGTGTTCTTTGTGATCGAGGTATCAGCGTACATCCCAAATCTAAAATTTACTGCAATGTCGTCCGTCTGCCGCTCTCTATAGTTCTGAGTGTTGGCCGACTATAAAGGGCAATGAACGGCGTCTTGCGGTAATAATAATAATAATAATAGGTTGCGTGTTCATATCACGTCGGGGTCACCAAACTCCGCCGAAGCCGGTCCCAAGCCCGGTTGTGAAAGGAGGAGGGATGGATAGCTTCAGTCTGAATGGCTGTACGCCACCGCAGCGTCTCAGGGGGTAGGTGAGGAAAGTGCAGGAACTTTGCAGTCTTGCAGATTACTCACTAAGGAAGCTATCTACACACCTGGCAGCTAGGGATAAAATGCACCACCAAAAAATGAGAAGAAGGAGAAATTTAAGGTCCGGTACGGATAACCGGCGGGAGTCGTCTGACTTGGTGACTGGGTCGGGCTCTCGTAATGGACAGCACGGCGTCGAAACCGCTAGTCGTGGGGCGGTTCGACGTCGAGGCGCCACGACGACCAGGAGCACAGCTCCGCCTGCTGCAGCTGTTTCGCCACAATCTGTGGCGACCACTTCAGCAGGTTCGCGTAGGAAGCGGATGAAATGGACTGAAGAAATGAACCTCTTCATCATCCGCTCCTACTACGAAATAACGGCGGGGGCGGGTACAACATCTTACCGCCCCTTGTTGCACCAGAGATTCGTCGAGCGTTTCCCGCAATTCGCGCACGCGACTGTGCAGCGAGTCGCAGACCAGTACCGCTTCATCACTCGCAGTGACACAATCCCGGCCACCATCAGGGAACGTGTTCGACTTGAAGTCATCGGGGAAACTGGTGACCGAGAGTCGATGGGGGCAGAGGCGGCGGCATCAACAACACCACGCCGCAGTGCAGGCAACAGGTTCAGTACTCGCCGAAGCAGTCTTCTCCACCGTCCAGCTGAGGTTTCCGCTGAAGTTCGGGACGAATTCCAAAGAGCGTGTATAGAATTCTCGGATATGGATCCTTTGCATAGACCAGGTATTCCCAGGCTCTATGCATCTCCAGCAACTCCGGGAATTCTATCTCAAATCAATGATGAGATTGCATCTCGACTGTGTGCTGATATGTCGCTGCTGCAACTACAATCACTTGTGTATTGTGGTGCAGTTGCGGCTATCAGATTGCACGGTCAGAAGATTCGCTTTCGCGTTATTGGTTTGAGTGACAAAAGAGATCCACCATGGAAAATTCGTCTGGAACGTCGGCGGGACTCACTAAGGCAGGACATTGCTAGACTGATTCAGATCAGCACTGGCAATGCCAGCCGACGGGTGAGAAATAAAGTGCAGAGGGTTTACCGGAACTATGCCATCCCCTGTGAGACACCCGTAGTTGAAATTCTGGACACACTAAAACAGAAACTTTCTGTCATATGCAGTCGGTTACGACGGTATGGCGAAAGTTATTCCAGACGTGTCCAGAATGCAACATACGCGAGGAACCAGCGGAGCTTTTTCAGATCTCTCAACGAATCCCAACAGAGCGCCCAGACAATACAGTTCTCGGTGACGGAAGCGAAAGAGTATTGGGGTGGACTTTGGGGGTTACCTGCCCAGCATGCTGAGTGGATCACCGCCGAAGGCACCCGCCATGCCAATACACCTGGCATGAATTTCGCGGATGTTACCGAAGAGCAAGTTCGACGAGCCATAAACATCTCGAAGAACTGGAGGGGCCCAGGTCTGGATCGGGTGCAGAATTTCTGGTATAAGAAATTTACCAGCGTACACAGTCGGTTGGCACGCAGTATAAATGAGGTCATGAGTCGGCCGGAGGAATTTCCACCTTTCCTCACTGCGGGGATTACCTACCTTATCCCTAAGAAGGACACGGTGCAGGACCCCGCAGACACAAGACCGATCACTTGCTTACCAACCCTCTACAAATTCATCACATCCATTATTAGTGGAAGGATCAATGCGCACCTCGAGACCAGCAACATTCTGTCCGAGGAGCAGAAGGGCTGCCGAGTTGGATCAAGGGGTTGCAAAGAGCAACTCATTATCGACTCGGTAGTTTTAGGACAAGCAACTAGAGGCTAAAGAAACCTCTTCAGTTGCTATATCGATTATTCCAAGGCTTTTGATAGCGTTCCGCACACCTGGCTAATCGACATCCTACATCTGTACCGCATTGATCCGAAACTAATAAAGTTTTTGGCGACAGTCATGAAAGGGTGGCATACCACCTTATCGGTGCGTACATCTGAGGGTGCTAATACCTCAGAACCCATCCGTATACGGAGGGGCATCTTCCAGGGGGTTTCGTTAAGTCCCCTTTGGTTTTGTATGGCACTGAACCCCCTTTCATGGCTACTGAATGATGCTAGAGGGCATGGTTTTGCAATAAAGTATGGCCTACGTGCTAAGTGCGAACTGACACACTTGATGTACCTAGATGACATCAAGCTGTATGCTGGTACTGACAACCATCTTAGAAGTCTGTTGCGAATAATAGATATGTTCAGCCGTGTTATTCGGATGGAGTTTGGATTAGACAAGTGTCGAATCCAAGCCATCCGCAAAGGTCATCACGAGCCGCATGCCGGACATAGCATTGGTGACCTTCACATCGAAGCTATGACCGAGACGGACTTCTACAAGTACCTAGGAATTCTGCAAGGAACCCATGCTCGAGTTGGTGATCTGAAGGATGCTCTGCTGTCCGAATTCCTACGACGTGTAAAGCTGGTGTTGAAATCGCATCTCTCGGGGAAGAATAAAATAAGCGCGTTGAATGTATTCGCTATCCCTTCACTGGCTTATGCATTCGGAATATTGCCGTGGACGAAGACCGACCTGGAAAACGTCCAGCGGCGGATACGGACAACTATGTCCAAATTCCGAATGCATCACCCAAAGTCTGCCGTGGAGCGGATGAACCTGCCTCGTGACATCGGAGTTAGGGGCGTGGTTGACGTGGCGGCACAACATCATCGCCAAGTCGAGTCGCTGCGCGCTTATTTTTACAGCAAAGAGCAGGCGAGTCACTTGCATTCGGCTGTCTGTAAGGCAGACTGTGGACTAACTCCACTTAACTTGAAGGATCGATCTTTCAATCCTCTGAGTGGGGTGAAGTCCGACCAAGAGCGGATCGATGAATGGAAGTCGAAGGCAATGCACGGTAAACACGTGAATTGTCTTTGGCAGCCATTTGTCGATTTGCATATGTCGAACAGATGCCTGTGTGCTGGGGAGCTCTTTGCTCAGACGGAGGGGTTCATGTGTGCCATTCAGGATGGCGTGGTCGCCACCCGAGCTTATAAAAAGCTAATCATGAAAGAACGGGTGGAGAACGACCAGTGCAGAATGTGTGGTTCGGCGTTAGAGACGTTGGACCATCTCATTTCTGGCTGTACTGTTATGGCACCGGTGCAATACATCACCAGGTATAATGATGTATGTAAGGTTATCCATCAAAACCTTGCATTCAAGCAAAAGCTGATCACGGAAACATGTCCGGTTTACCGATATGAGCCGTAAGCAGTACTTGATAGTTCTGCTTACAGTATGTATTGGGACCGGCAAGTTCTGACTGATCGCCATACCGCACACAACAAGCCTGACGTACTGTTAGTTGACAAGACGGGTCGCTCCTCGTATATTATTGATGTTGCTATCCCCCATAATAGCAACAGTGAACGGAAATACGTGGAGAAGAAGGTGAACTATGAGCCATTGGCTCGGGAAATCAAAGAAATTTGGCGTCTCGAGCGGGTGGTTGTAGTTCCCATAATATTGTCAGCTACAGGTATTGTACCTAAATCCCTGACGGCTTCCCTTGATGTCCTGGGACTTTCACACAGTCTGGTTCAAACCATGCAGAAGTACACCATTCTGCATACGTGCTCGATGTTTCGGGGAGTACTCGACGGATTCTCCCACTGAGCTACCACCGGCCACCACCATCAGTGCCCATTTAGTTTTTAAGTAGGTAGGATCGTCCGAACCTACATGCTTGGCACTTAGTGCTAGTATTAGGTAAAATCCGGCATCTGCCGAGATTGTGATAACTCGGAAATAATAATAATCGTTGGCACAACAATCCATGTTGGATCAGGGCCTTGAAGTGTGTTAGAGCACTTCATTCAAGACCGTAACGGTACACTAGGAGGCAATGTGGTCAGCATTGCGCTCGCCCAAGATTATTACCCTGATTTGACTCAGGTACTCATTCACAGCTGAGTTGACTGGTATCCGACGTTAAATCACGATACAAATCTCACTGCCACCAGTGAGATTTGAACCGCGACCTGCCGCACGACAGCCTTGTGCTCTAACCACGCAGCTATCCGGACACATCTTGCGGTAATGGAAACGAAAATGTTGCATTATACTGGTTACTTGACCCGCTTTGATCACGTCTGAAATGAGAATTTCCGCGATCGATAGGGGGTTGCGCCGATTGTGGAAAAACTACGAGAAAGGCGTTTTCGATGGTGTGGTCACGTAATTCACGCTAACGAGAATTCACTTACCAATATTGGTCTGAACATCAAAGTTAATGGTAAGCAACCAAAAAGCCGGCCAAAACAATGGTGGCTGGATACGCTGGATGGGGATTTAAAGGCCTCGCGATTACATCCTGATAGGCATTTGATAAAATAAAATTACGAACCCGATCACGACGTGCCGACCCCGCTTGCGAACGGGACAAAAGCTGAAAAAAAACAACAGCTCCGTGTCACACAGCTAAAAATTCCGTTGCCCTCTATTTTTTAGAAAGCCATTTAAATAAATCATTTGATGGAAACCCCCCATCCCATCCTGTTTTTAAATATGGTAAACGAGTGGAGGTTTTTTTCGACTTTTCTTCCAAAATGACTTGTAAATATTTTCACACATTTATTTCTTTAGTGATAAGTTAAGTTAAGCTATATGATTACCCTAGATTAAGTTTAACTGTCAAGGTTGTCCCTAAGTTAGTTATAAGTTTATAGTCGTCCTTTTTGTAAATAAAAAATTGTTGTTTTTCGTCAGAATTGTAGTTTTTCGAAACCCCTGTATTGATAATAGTCAACCTAACACACTTCACGCTCTGAGTTTAATGCTATTAGCAAATGCCAAGAATGTAACCTACCTTCTTGAATCGAATTTTAATATTTCATTCGAATGTCAATTATTCCCGTTAATTATGACGTCAGCATCTTATTTGTATGGCTTAGGATGCTGTTAATTCGCATGAAATTGATAAGTTTGAACTGCTATAACTTTGATACTAATAGTTAGATTTTCATGAAACTTGGTATGTGTACGCACGAGGCCGGTGCAAAATTTAGTACACCTAGGATGAAGTCAATTTATAAAAGTTGATAATATACTATTAGTAAATTTATTCGAACAGATACCGGAATGGGACATCTCCCGTAGATTAGATTTCACATAAGTGTTTTACACAAAACATTAAAAAGGGCTGCAGATAAATAAATTCTTCATAAATGCGACTTTAATATTTCAAGTGAATATCAATTATTCCCGTTAATTATGACGTCAGCATCTTATTTGCGTGGCTTTGGAAGCAGTTAATTCGCGCGGAATTGCTAAGTTTGAACTGCTATAACTTTGGCGTTAAAGGCTAGATTTCCATGAAATTTAGCACGTATATACGAAATATTGTCCTCTATGCGGGTACAAGTCCTAGGATGAATTTAAGGGGGGTTTTCCAGTAAATTTCTAAAGGTTAGTAATATACTATTAGTAAGTTTATTTGAGCAGATATCGGAATGGGACATATTTTGGCCTAAATTTCGTCTAAGCGCACCACCCTGATTTTTTTCGGATTTTAAGGTTGGGTAGTTTCCGAAAATGAGTCCTGTCTCACTTTAAGTGCGTACATTTTGACTCCTTACTCACGCACTTTGCAGTTCACGCCAAAACTAATGCCAGTTTCGGAAAGTACCAACTGAGACCTTACCCTACACGACTATATCCGGTGAAAAAAAATTTTTGAACCCCCCCTTTACATGTATGGGGAGCCCCCCTTTAAACTCCACCTAAATTTATCCCACTCGCTGCATGCATGGAATTTCGTAGTTCCCATCTGTCCACCAAATTTCATTCGGATCCGTTTAGCCATTTTGGAGAAAAGTGCGTGTGACAGACATTGAATTGATTTTAATAAGGTTTTGTTTTACACAAAACCTTAAAAAGAGAAAATAAAAAAAAAATGAAAAAGAGAAACTTACACCTTTTCACTCCGGCGTGACGTGTATCTGTTGTTGGTTTCCAAAAAAAAAAATTATTCATATCTCAAGAAATACAAAAGAAGGAAATATAAAAAAATATAATAAAATAATAAACATAATGTTAAAATATATCGAAATATTTTTGATTAATCATGAGATTTTTCCAGCAGGAAACAAGAATTTTTCAGTAGTTCCCTTTTTTCAAGTAAAACCACTAAGGTGGTTCCTCGTAGGTAACAAACAAAGTTTTTCTTTTCCATGGTTTCTTTCCTAAGTCTTCCTAGCACGGCACACCCGAAGGGGAAAACGCCTCGCACACACTCCGACCAGAAATTCTCGGAAGCTACAAATGGGATATTCTCTGTATGCCGCACACTCAATAGAGAAGGTCTCCCCCCAGTTTCACGAAACTAAAACTTCACCACAAATCACTACAAGATTTTTCCAGCGAGAAACTGAGGAAATTCACATCAGCGGCCTCAAAGCAAGTTGCTCTTTGATAAAAGTTTTGTCATTCTTTAATCGCGTCTTTCTGGCAAACTATGTTTTCTTTCGGTTTTCGTCCTACCGACTCGCGCCCATGTACAAATTTCCCAAAACTTAATTAACGACGATTTATGAACACATATTTATAAATTTGCAGCTTGGAAGAAAAAGTTAATTTTCATCTCCATGGACAATTTCTAATATCAACGAACTACTCAGGCTTTTCTGCGGTTTCTAATTATCTGAACAAATTGAAAGAGGAAACTAGCGAGTATTTAACGGAAAACCAACTTGGGAGATTGAAAGAGTACAAGATTCCTATGGATGGGGGTAGTATTCAGCTGCCGACATTTGAATTTTCCAAGCTATATAAGAAAATGCATCCTTTTAAGGGGGTCATCCCGTGTGTCGGATCCGCGGAATCGAATTTTTTTTTGGCATCAACTGTATGTATTATCTGTTATCTAAATTATAGTGTTAAACACCTGACAAATCACATGCCAGATTTATGTCGATCGCCTTAATAAAGCGCGTATTTATCTGTCCGAATGACGTTCGAATGATTTCGCTAAAAGGACAAGAATTGAAGCCAAGGTCGTGCATGTGTTTCTTGAAGAAACCTGGTGTTTATGGACTAGGTATAGCAGATTAATGGTCACTTAAGGTTTTATGGCTAAAACTCGCATTCTACTTTTTAAATGCGTTTTTCTCGAAAAAAAATCTATCCATCGAAATTCTTTGAAATTTTCACGACTTATTCAGAACATATTTCTACGGTCCGCAAACTATGATAATTGCGATTCATTCAGTAGTTTTTTTTTTATTCAATGAAGAAGCCGTAAAAAAACACCAAAATTCAAAAGAAAAGTTTAAGACGGCACCAACAATTTAGTTTTTAATATTTTTTAATAATCCTAGTTTGCGGACTGTAGTTAAGTCTGCACGTTAAAATCCCGTTTACTGTTTTCTTTAAGATGATCGCAAAGCCCTCTAGAGTGGCAGCAGAAAAACATCTTTTTTGAAGATGGATGTATAAATTGCTCTGTATTGCAATAACAAACTATGTAATCAGGCTGGATAAAATGACTATGCACACTCAAGACATTATTAAATCTATGGTGAAAAATTCGTATTTGTATCCTTCTCCAGTTCTTCACAAAAAATTTCTAAAAAAAGCCAAAAAAAACGGCCTTCACACGGCATGACCCCCTTTATATTGTCATTTACCACTAACAACATTGCATGAGTGAATATTACGAAAGGTACACCTGCAAAATGTCGAGAGAAACACGTCCTAAAGCTGCCGGGCGAAACCTTCTTCATACCATCTGCAACATCTTACGTTTATATTCATTATTCAAGACTATTCTATGAAATCTCAATATATTGTAGGGCTAATTTACTATTTGATACTTTATCTGTATAAATAAGTTAAAGAGATAAGTTAAATGTTATTACATTAAACAATAAACAAAATAAAAGACAATATTTTCTGTTTATCTTTTTTCAATTCGTTTTATTTTTAAGCATATTACATATGTACATTAAATGTTAACCGCATTTTCTAAAGCACTATGTTACATTTGATGATTCCCTATGTATAATACGTTGTAGTTATACTTTTTATAAGGCTAAGTTTGGAGATATCAGCCTGGATAATTTCAATATCTTTAGGAATCTTTCCTTATAAACTATTGCTTTCTCCTATGCCTTTTACATGGATTACTGAGCCTACCAGTTGTGATAAAACTTGATGCAAACAACTATATATTCAATAACACCCCCTGACCATGTTAATCCGTGTATAAATTTATAATTATAATTTGCTTATCTATACACTTTTCGAATTAAGTTCTTCTTTCAGAAATACAGGTTTAAAATAATATAAGATTGGATTAATAGAATCAAAAGTTGAACGTAACCAGCTCCTTTGCAAAACAGTTGTTTAATATTCTCTAGACCGCCAACAAACGACTTTCTGTAAGATGCCATATTATTGCACACTATCTTTTAAATCAGTAATTTGAAAACTGGTCTTTTATTGTGTGAAACTTAGTATGCGAAATATTTTCCTCTTCTTCGCATTTGGAATTTAATTCTTATAATAAGAGAAATAATTTTCATTTCAACATTTTTTTATTGATTATTCTTCACGGTCTTGAATGAAGTGCTCTAACACACTTCAAGGCCCTGATCCAATATGGATTGTTGTGCCAACGATTATTATTATTATTATTATTCTTCACCACATATGATCAAGTGGGGCTCGCTTAGTACTTTCCGAAACTGATGTTACTTCTGATATTGGGTGAAAAGAAACATAAGGGAGATTGGCTCAAAAATTTTGACGCAAAAATTGAAACAAGTCTCGTTCTCAGAACCTACCATCCGAAAAATCTGAAAAAAATCACAGTGATGCAATTATATAAAATCTAGGCCTCAAAATACATCCCATTTCGACATCTGCAGAAAGAAAGTTAGTAATAAGTAATACATACTACTATCCTTAAGAAATTTAACGGACCACAGTTTTAGCCTGGCTATGCTATCTTAGGCGCCCTTAAAGTCGACAAATAATGGTACAGTTGATGGCCATATTCCAACAGTTTTCCCATTGCTTGCCGCAGACAAAAAAATCTGATCTGTTTCTTATTTCCCTGGAGTGAACCCTCTTTATTATGGGCCAATTATATTCTGTGCGAATGGGGAGTGGAAGGGGTGGAAAGTGATGATTTCTCTAATGGGCCAATTTTCAGAAACTACCCAACCGAAAAATCTGAAAAAAATCATGAAGCTGCCTCTATATAGTGTTCTGGCCTCAAAATACTCTCCAGATCGATATCTGCTGAAATTAAGTTAATAATAGAATATTTACATATTTTTGGGGAATTTGAATAAGGGGGTTTAAGTTTATCCCAGAGCTATAGTTAGTTGATAGTGGTATAGAATATAATATGAATCATGTTATCCCCAAGTCTGATCAAAATCATACTGTTACTAATAAGGTTACAGCAGCTCAAAGTTGACTTTACCGTGTAAATTTAAATTTAATTAAATATCAATATCACATTAAGTGAGTAGTTTGACATGCTAAATTCATATACATAACGGGCTACGTACAAATGGGATGGTTCTGTACTCAAACAAACAAAACCTTTCATACTTGAAGCGCCGAGCTTCCGGTTTCCCGCCTTGTTCTGTCCGAAACAGATAATGCCTCTTTGTCAATCGTCAGGCATTGATTCGCTGTCCCACACCTTGACTATAACCACTTCAACCAATGCGGCTCCAATTCCATCGGTTCTCGGAACTTGCACGTAACGTTTCTTCCATGCTTGGTGGTGCCAGCATTTATCCGTTATTTTCATTTAGCAGGACTTCCAACTCATCGATATTTCAGTTGTTGAGAAGTTCATCAAAGTACTCAACCCATCGCTCCAATATGCCCATTCTATCAGAGATCAGATTTCCCTCTTTGTCTCGGCAGAATTAACATCGGGATGTATAAGGCTCCATCCTACTGACTTGTTGGTAAAACTTCCGCCGCTAGTGGGGGTTTTCCCTGTGCTTTTCGCGTTCGCAAACTTGTTGGTTCTCCCAGGCTTCCTTTTTAAGGTTTTGTGTAAACACAAAACCTTATTAAAATCGGTTTACTGTCTGTCTGTCTGTCTGTCCGTCTTTTTTTTTTTTGAGGAGGTGGAAATCTTCAAAAAGACACTGGTCTGGACACACCAGCGTGTGGGATTTTTACCCACTAAAACCACCCCCGACTCCCTCCCTGCCCCGCGGAACCACCATAAGGTATTACATCACGGGGCGGAGTCAGCTCACTCTAGCTTTCTCACCTTTCTTCTATACGCGGCGCACGTGACCGCGTTTTTCTCCTCTCCTCTGCTTTTCGCAGTTTATTTTGGATAGATGCAATCATGGAGTTTACCGCATCCCAATTCTCCTGATGTGCTAGCATTTTCGGCACCAGACTTTCTGGTACCAGCACCTCCCCTAGAGTCTCCTCTAGATTCCTCCTTTCTTCCACAAATCTCGGACAGTGGAAGAACACATGCTCTGGGTCCTCTGGGACTCCATTGCAATTTGGACAATCGGGTGAGGTCTCCAATTTAAACCTGTGAAGGTATTGGAGATATCCTCCGTGCCCCGTGAGAAACTGGGTGAGATTATAATTAATCTCACCGTGTCGTCTCTCCAACCACTCCTTGATGGCAGGAATGAGCCTGTGCGTCCACCGGCCCTTTCCCGAGCGTTCCCACCGCTCTTGCCATCTATTTATGGATCTCTCCCTTTCCGTCTTCCTCGTCCGCGATGAGGAAGAGGTTGGCTTTGCATTGTATATGTTCGCCATCTCATCTGCCAAGATGTCAATCGGCATCATTCCGGAGATGACGAATGCTGCATCATCTGAGACAGTCCTGAAGGCAGAGCATACCCTCAGGGCTGTCCTCCTGTAGACTGAACTCAGTTTGGTAGCGTTCCCTGACATCCACAACGCCTCCCTCCAAACTGGGGTTGCATAGAGCATGATCGAGGTCACCACCCTGGCTATAAGTAACCTAGAGGTATGCCGTGGCCCTCCAATGTTCGGCATCATCCTTGCCAGGGCCATACTTGCAGTGGATGATTTATCGCAAACATACCGCACATGTTGCTTATAGCTAAGCTTCCTGTCTATCACCACTCCCAAGTATTTGATGGCCGGCTTGGAAGTGATGATATGATTCCCGATTCTAATACAGGCGTAATTTCTCTTCCGGCGCTTAGTGATGAGGACCGCCTCCGTTTTTTCCTCCGCAAGTGTCAGACCAGAGCTCTTTAGCCAACTTTTAACAACACCGATTGCCTCACTTGAATATAACTCAGCATCTTCGAGATGCTTTGCGACAACAACCAGCGCTATGTCGTCAGCGTAACCCACCACTGTGGCTTCCCCCGGAAGGGGAAGATTAAATACATCGTTGTACATGATGTTCCACAGTAGTGGGCCCAATACGGAGCCCTGCGGGACACCCGCGGAAACAACGTACTCCTGCAGTCCGTCATCGGTGTCATACCAGAGCCTCCTTTCAGTTAAATAACTATCGACGATAGCAGCGAGATAGGCGGGAATACCAACCTTCGCTAAAGATTTCCGTATTAGATTCCAATTGGCCGAATTAAATGCATTTTTCACATCCAAGGTTACTACCACGCAATATTTGCTGGTACTACCCTTTCCGTGAATTGCATCTTCGGCCAAGCCAGTAACCAATTTGATGGCATCAATGGTTGATCTGGCTTTACGGAACCCATACTGCCGATCCGAAAGGCCGCCTTGGCTCTCAACAACCGGGAGTAATCTATTATAGATTACCCGCTCTAGCATTTTCCCCACCGTGTCCAGGAGACATATGGGTCGATATGAGGATGGTTCACCTGGAGATTTACCTGGTTTAGGCAGAAGTACCAACTTTTGCCGCTTCCATGCCACTGGAAATATCCCCTCGGACATGCACGCTTCGAACAACTCAGCGAACATGTCCGGTCTGGAGTTCACGGCAAGCTTAAGGGCCTTATTCGGTACTCCGTCCAGGCCCGGCGCTTTGTTGTCTCCTATTCTACCGCAGATATCCAACAGCTCGTCTCTGGTGACTGGCGGAATTGCCGCCACATTCAGAGGTGGTTGGAATGTGTCGGTGCTCTCCTCTTGCTGGGGGAATAACCCCTGGATGATTTTTAGCAAGAGGGTGGGGCACGTGATCTGCGGAGATGAACGGCCTCTGAATCGTCCCATCACGATTCTGTAGGCACTCCCCCACGGGTTTATGTTCGCTTCTGAGCAGAGCTCCTTAAAGCACTCCCTCTTGCTTCGCTGGATGGCGAGCTTGAGGTTTTTGCGGGCTGCCTTATAGGCGAGCTCTTTTTGTCCCTGTTCGACTCTACCTATCGCCCTTTGAGCCACTTTTCTGGCTCGGTGGCAGGCTGATCGAAGGCCGGTCAGTTCATCATTCCACCAGTAGTTTGGTCTTCTACTGGTGAATGAACACCTTCTAGGCATGGACGCTCTGTCTGTCCGTCTGTCTGTCTGTCTGTCTGTCTGTCCGTCATACGCATTTTTCTCGGAGACGGTTATAGCGATTGACACCAAATTTGGTAGAAAGGTGGGAACTGTGAACGCTCACGCATGCAGTGAATTACATCCTTTTACGTCGAATTTAAGGGGGGGTCCCCGTACATGCAAAAGGGGGGTGTAAAATTTTTTTTCATCATATATAGTCATGTGGGGTATCAAATGAAAGGTCTCGATTAGTACTTTTCAAAGCCGATGTTAGTTTTGACATTCGTTGCAATGGTGGGTAGCGCGGGGGGTTGAAAGTGATCACTTCTTTAAGGGGGCCATTCTCAGAAACTACCAAACCCAAAAATCTGAAAAAAATCAGGAGGCTGCCACTATATGGTGCCTGGGCTCCGAAATACCTTCCATGCCGATATCTGTTTAAATAAAGTTAATAATAGTATATTACTACCATTTTTTGTAATTGGTTAGAAACCCCCCTTAAGTTCATTCTAGTACCATGAAATGTTGCAGTAATATAGGCTAGGATATAGAGCATGATCTTACCAAGTTTGGTGGAAATCGCACTATTACTAACAAAGTTATGATACCTCAAACTTGTTGCTTCTTTGAAAATTGAAGACTGTGAATGTCAATATCACCCGAAAGTGGATACTCTCACATAATATATGGATATATTACGTGCTACGTACAAAGAAATACACAAAACCTTTCGTACCTGAAGCGTTTAGCTTCCGGTTTCCCGACTTGTTTATCTCTCAAGTCGCCGCGCGTGCGCGTATTGTCTGAGAGTGGAGCAGTACTCCTAGAACATACGCAGAGTGTTGTGACTGCGAAAGAGGCCATTATCAAAATCTTTGAGTTTTGTGGTTAGGCAAAAGTTAAATCAAGACTTTGTGGGTAATCCAATACGACATCAAATGGTGGTGGCGGGAATCAGTTGGAGCTTGCAAGCAACCACAGTGAATATATTGGTATTCATTTACTAGAAGTTCTTTTTCTTTAGCCTTTGTCCCGTTCCCAAGAAGAAGAAATATCTCTCGGGCCGACCCCGCTTGTGAATGGCACAAAGGCTGAAGAAAAAGAAGAAGAAAGAAGGAATATCTCTAATGTGCTGTGTTTTAATTTGTTATAAAACGCCACCTTAGACGTAGAACAGCTGTTGGTTTTTGATACGACAATGATTATTGTATAATGCCCCGCGCTGAATCTGTATGCGTACTCAATCGGTAAATTTTTGCTTTGCTGGAATTCCTTCAAAAATGAAGGTACTCTAGAAAACTAAGAACGAAATTGTGATTGGTTGATTTTTGGTTCTCATTGTCTCCTCTTATGTTTAGAAGCTGCTCCTTCCTCCTCTTTCCTAAAACAATGTGCCAACAATATTCGTAGTCACATTATACGATATTCATGGGTATGACACACAAGACAACATCAGAAGTGGTACGCTCATATAAAAGTACCATTTACAACCTTGTTGTCACATGCTTTAGTACCGTAATTTTGCCGTTTCCCGCAACACTGTAAAAGACACGTATCCTAAAAGTAAAATAGTGACATCATTAATTCAGTATTTTAACATTTCATTTTTATTGTTGAATTTTTTTCATTTTTTGGAGTGTACAATTCCAAAAATTTTTGTCTTTCTTTCATTGAATTGTAGTCATACATGTTGAGTTTACAAGTTTCATTACTTTTGTGCCATTTATTACAGGATGAACGACGAATTTTCTTTTCAAAAGTTCTCATATAAGAAAGTTTCCGTCAAACCCTTGGAAATTATGAGGAAGTTTGGTGGAAATCACACTATTACTGACAAAGCTATAATATAACAATAAAATTTCCCGCTTCAGTGCAAATTCAAGAATTTGAATGTCAGTAGCACGCGAAAGTTGATATTCTCACATAATATATTCATATATTATGTGCTAGGTGTTAATAGAATAAATTTCTATTCATGTGTATGTCCTTGCATACCTGAAACATTCACATTTCGGTTTCCCGACTTGTTTTCAATCTGAAGAATTTCTTCCTCTTATCTAAAAATAGTAATCTTAAATATATTTTTAGAATTTATTTTTCTTCCTAACACATATACGTATGCATTCGATTTTCATTTCATTTTTAAGGTTTTGTGTGAAACAAAACCTTATTAGAATCGATTCGATGTCTGTCTGTCCGTCTGTCTGTTTGTCCATCATACCCGATTTATTCGGACACGGCTAGACCGATTATCACGAAAATTGGTAGGAGCGTGTGATCTGTTGTTCCCTTTACATGCTGTAAGTGCGCTACTTTGCGTTCAGTTTAAGGGGGGCTCCCCATACATGTGAATGGACGGTGCAATTTTTTTTTCATAAAATGTTGCCGTGTGGGGTATCAAATGAAAGGGCTCAATTAGTACTTTTCAAATCTGATTCCATATTCCAACATAGGGGAGTGAGGGCTCAAAATATGACCCCCGAAAAGTGTAACAGGTCTCGTTCTCAGAACTTATCCAACAGAAAAATCTGAAAAAAAACTCACAGTGGTGCATCTCTACGAAATCTTGGTTTCGCTCTTAGGCACTCATCCTTCACCTATTTGCAGCTTTCCTCCTTCTCTGTTCCTTCAACAACTCCTCCTGCATTTGGATGATTGCGGAGCTAACCGCAAGCCACTTCTCCTCGGACTCCAGTATCTCAGTAACCAAGCTCTCCGGGGTCCCGCTCCTGCCCAGCACCTGGTTTAAGCTCCTTCTCTCCATCGCAAATCGTGGGCAGTGAAACATCACATGCTCTGGATCCTCCGGTATGCCATCGCATCTGGGACAGTTCGGAGAATCATCCAACCCAAAGCGGTGCAGAGACTGCCTGTAGCAACCACCGTGTCCCGTGAGAAACTGGATAATGTGGTAGTTGGTCTCCCCATGTTTTCGCTCAAGCCACACCCTAATGTTGGGAATGCGCCTGTGCGTCCACCGACCTTTCGTAGACTCGTCCCATCTGCGTTGCCAGAGATCATGCGACTCTGACCTTGCCGCATTTCTACGTTGTGCATGCCCCTCCATATGTCTTGCATTGTACAGGACACTCATTTCTTTGGCCAGAATGTCAACCGGGATCATGCCTGCCACCACCAATACTGCCCTCAAAGCCATCCGCCGGTAAACCGAGTTCACCTGCTTCCGTCTCTCAGAGTTTGCAAGCGCCTCTGCCCACACAGGCGACGAGTAGAGCAGGATGGAGCGCACTACTCCGGCTAGCACCCACCTCCGGCCATGTTTCGGTCCACCAATATTTGGCAACATTTTTGCAAGTGCCGTGGTGGCACTGACTGCCTTTTGGCAAGCATACTCTAGGTGTTCCCTAAAACTCAATTTGGTGTCAATTATTACCCCCAGGTATTTGATAGCCGGCTTTGATACGACCGTATGTCCACCGACCTCCACTTTTACAGTGTTATTTTTCCTGCGTTTCGTTATTAAGACCGCTTCCGTTTTCGCATCCGCCAAGGTCAGCCCGGCCTTTTCTGGCCAGGACTTTACCGCTCTCACTGTTTCCGTTGCGTAAGCCTCCACATCTTCTGGGTGTTTTGCTGCAACAACCACAGCTAGGTCATCAGCAAAGCCGACAATCGTAGTCCCCTCTGGGGCGGGAAGAGCAAGCACCCCATTATACATGATATTCCACAACAGGGGACCAAGTAGATCTCTGTGGTACCCCGGCTGTGACAATGTACTCTTTGGGGCCCTCATCCGTCCCGTACCAGAGAGTCCTCTCTGAGAGGTAGTTTTCCACCAAATTCGCTAAGTATCCGGGGACACCTATGTCAGCCAACGACCGTTTAATTCTATTCCAGTTGGCCGAGTTGAATGCGTTTTTGACATCCAACGTCACCACGGCACAGAAGCCGCCAGAAATCAGTGCACCTTTTGCCAGGTTTACCACCATGCCAATTGCGTCCACCGTGGAGTGGGCGCGTCGGAAACCAAACTGGCGTTCCGACAAACCATTGTTGGCTTCGACGATGGGCAGGAGTCTGTTGTAGATGACTCTCTCCATCATCTTCCCCATTGTATCCAACAGGTAGATAGGACGATAAGACGCTGGGTTTCCAGGTGGCTTGCCAGGCTTCGGAAGCAACACCAACTTTTGCTTTTTCCATTGGGCAAGGAATATTCCTTCTTTTAAGCACGCCTCGAAGGTGTTGGCGAAAACTTCGGGCCTAGTCTTCACTGCCAGTTTCAAAGCTCGGTTGAGGATGCCATCCAAACCTGGGGCCTTGTTGTCACCGAACCTACCACATTTTTCCCGCAGCTCCTCCACAGTTACAGGCGGTATTATGCCGTCATTTAGCTGGACAAAAATTTGCCTTTCCCTATTTTCGTGGTTAGGGAACAAAGTGGTAACAATCTGTTTCAGGAGGCGCGGACAGGTCACCTGGGGTGATTTCCGCAGCCTTTTCATCACCACTCTGTAAGCCTCGCCCCAAGGGTTTATGTCAGCATGGTCGCACAGCTGTTTGAAGCAGTTCTTTTTGCTCCTCCGAATGGCTTCCTTTAGACGGCCACGCAATTGCTTGTGTGCCTCCTCTCGACCGTCGCCACCGGGTTTTCCCCTGACCCTCTGGCAAAGCCTCCTTGCCCGAAAACATGCGGCTCGCAAACTTGCGATTTCATTTTTCCACCAGTAGTTGGGTTGCCTACTGGGGAGCAATCGCTTTCTGGTCATAGTAGCATTGCATGCTTCCGTCACCCATCGGGTGATCTGGGTGGCTTTCTCTCCAGCCGTACCACTCAGGGATCTGTCGGATTTGAGCACCGCGGAAAACGTGTCCCCCTCGAAAGCTTTCACTGTCCAGCCAAGCATACCACCCGGCATTCTGCGAGAACTCTTTTTCGAGCTCGATCCGCCCTTGATCTCTATGCAGATTGCCTGGTGGTCGCTGTGAGTATAGTCCTCACTGACATGCCAAGCGATTCTACTGGCACTCACGTATGTCAGCTCCACTATAGACCCCAGGCCCCTTCCCCGGAAAGTGTACGAAGACCCAACATTCGCCAGTACCACGTCCAGCTCCGCGAATGCCTCGAGGAGTTAGTTAGTTATCCGGCTGCCCCATTCAAGAGCCCACGCATTGAAACCGCCTCCTATTATGATCGGCCAACGTCCTCTTGCATCCAAAACAAGAGCAGCAAGCATCCGCTCATACTCGACGAGTGTAGCGCTGGGTGGAGCATAGCAACTGTAGATGTGGATGCCCTTCACCTTCGCTCTGATGAAGCCCTCCTCCGGGTGCTCCATTATTTCCTGAAAGGCTTGTTCTCCACAAGTCCACAGCGCTGCTTGGCCCGTTTGGTCTTTGACCCAAACGCTACCACCGTGGTTTCGGTATGGTTCACTTAGTATGGCCACATCGATCTTTTTCTCGCGGATGGTTTGCGCGAGTAGATCCTGCGCCGCCTCGCAGTGGTTGAGGTTGATTTGTATCAACCTCATCTGCGATTCGTGCTAAGGGCTCTTCTGTATTCCGGGCACCTGCTGCTACCCGCAATGTGCCGATGGTACACACCCTGCTTTCCTTTGCACAGTAGACAAATTGGGTCAGCTCCGCAGTCCTTGCTGATATGGCCTTCCACTCCGCATCTCCTACATTGCTTTGACCTGTCATTTGGGTTAGTGCATGCCTTCGCAATGTGACCAAAGCCAAGGCATCTAAAGCAGCGTTTTAACGCCACCTGTTCCCTAAGGCGACACATAACCCAGCCTATTCTCACTCTCCCTGCTGCTAACAGTTTGAGTGCGTTCTCTATTGGTAGGCTGATGATGGCGGTTTGTGTTCCCCCATAGGCTTTCCTTATCGTTTTCACCACTGACTCTTGTAGTCCAGCAAGATCGAACTGTTTCTCCAACGCTTCGCGAACCTCCTCCTTCGTCGTGATTTCATCTATATCTTTGCAGATTATAGTGATCTCCGGCCTGCTAGCTCTTATGTCGGCTTCCTGCCCTAATGTCTTCCCGATTTGGCTTAAGAATTTGTCCGCGGTTACATCCTTGGATTTCTTAAGTTCCAACATAAGATCTCCCTTCTAGGACCGTCTAATGCGGCTGACATTGTCTCCCAAATTGGTGAGTTCGGGGTCTGCCTTCACTTTCCTGAGAATGTCGGCGTATGACCCTTTGCCCCGTTTGGAAATGAAAATCACCTCCGGTCTAATCTTCCTCCTATAATTTCTTTTCCGCGGATCTTCTTCTTCTTCTTCTCTCCTTCCTCCAAGCTTCCGCATCCGCCTTTGAAGGTTCGATCCCTTTTCTCAAGCTAGCCACTGCAGTATTTTCACTGGGAGCTTCAGACGTACTTTTCATGAACTCCGCCTTTTTGGGAGTTGAGTCCTTTTTTCTTTTCGGGGTTTGCTGGCCTGTTGAGTCATTCAGCTTCTCGCGCAGCCTCTTCCCCGGTTTCTCCCCTTTTGTGTTTTGAACCGGCGTTACTTGAGTTGCCTGGTTCACTTTTCCAATCGGCGACTTCCCTACTCGTTCATCCTGGGCCTTGCCGTACGTCAAACGGATGCCTCTTATCATGGCCCTTATATTTTGGTGAATGTTCCTGCGCTCCTTTATAAACTCACACAGCTCCATGATCTTTTTACCGAGGACAGTAAAGGCAGCTCCAGACTGATCATTGCCCAAAACATCGCTTGAAGACTCCCGCTATACGCTTCCCACTGGGGGTAGCGATCGTGGGGGCTTGTGCCCGTGTGGGAGGGGATCTGCGAAAAATCGAGCTCCTTCTGAACGGGTCCATCACTGGAGCCAATTCAAGTTCCTCCCGTACGCTTGTAACATTAGATGCCACAGTAACGTTCCCACTAAAGAGGCACTGCGGTCGTTGGATATCGACGGCCGGGAGCCCGCTTGCTCACTCCTAAAAACCGCCGGTACTGGGTTTCCGAAGCCCTGCACCGTAACTTCATTCTTCTTCTGCTCGTCCATGTTTGGTTTTATTTCTGGGTATCCTTCCCATAGCCAATTTTTATCCACGGGTGAGCGTTTACTTCCCACCTACCCGGCCTGCGCATAAACATGCCCATACACGCACAGCTCCGGATGCGTGCATGTGCATGGCCATGACACATTCGCCGAGCATTCCCTTATCCGCACGAAGGGACGCGCCTGATGGGAGATTTGGCAACTCCACACAGGCTGGCTGGCTATCTGACTGTCCAGCTGTTGCTTCACTGACAACAATCCAACCATTTCCAGGTAAAATTGTTCGTGCAATGAGTCATGTAAATTTTTATCTAGCCAACTCTTAGACTATCAAAGCTTGCCTGAGAGTGTAAAAATGCAAACAAATTGAGGAATAAAAGGAACTCAAAATTAGATTAATTGAATATTATACAACATGACACATTAAAGCAATGAAACAATTGCAAAACCCGTGAAATATAGGGTATTGTATATATGCCAAGATAATAGCGAATTTACCAGGAAAGAAGTAATTGAGGTATGCTTTCCCACGGTCGGATAAATGACGCCTCTAATCTACGATAATAGCCCACTTATGAAGTAACGGAAGCATTACGATTCTCAAATTCGTTACATCCAGTGAATTGATCGGTAAAATCCCGAGATAAAATGCGGTATCAGGATAGAACCTCAAGTTGGTGTCCAAAACAGAGTTGGTCAAGGCTGCATTGTGTCACCGATATTGTTTCTTTCAGTGATATTTGCCGTTTTCCAGGCTGCCTTATTAGGAAGACGAGGAGAAGTCTAACAAACAACGACATCATTTTTAAACACCTCGATTTTACCCATGGTACCTGTTGATTCCCTAACGAATAATCCACTGTAACCAAATCGTTCTTCATCTGAACATGGAAACAAAGAGAGAAAATACAATAACGTCAAAATTCTCAATTTGACGAATGATAGCATACTTTCAGTGAGCATCGATAGACAGAACACCAAAAACCGGTAAAACTACTTGGCAGCACCGATACAAAGTATTACTGTACATTTGCTTGCATTGACTGGCCCTTGCATTAGTTTCGTGAATTCCATACATTAATAGGCGTACGTCTTTCTTTTTACGATTTTTATAACCTGAAGTATTCACGAATGCACGCACAACTTTACCACATTGGGGATAATCTTCAAGGGGTACGTGCACAATCGACCTCAAAAGAGAATGGAAATGACATTTTCCTGCGATCCCCGGCTAAAGACCATTTTCAATATACAGGGTGCGGCAGCATAACTTCCTTTTTTCAAAACTCAATAAAAACTATTGTATGCATCGGAAAATATTTATTTATTTTTTATAATGTAGGTACATGTCTAAAGTTTTTATTTACATTGTTTTGAAGATCAAATCTGTTAGGTGACGTCCCCCATTCTCCATACATTGCGTAAACCGATTTCTGGCGTTTGTCGTGACTCTTGTTAGCATAGCAGGTGTTATGTTGGCAATTTTTTCTTGGATGTTGGTCTTCAAATCTTGTAGGGTTCTTGGACGGTTCACATAAACACGGGATTTCAGAAAACCCCATAGAAAAAATCACAAGGGGATAGATCGGGAGAGTGTGCCGGCCATTCCAAATCGCCTCTAATTGAGATAAGGCGCTCTGGAAAGTGTTCCCTCAAAACAGCCATCGATGCTCTTGAAGTGTGTGCTGTTGCACCGTCTTGTTGGAACCAAGTGTCCCCCAAATCCAAATTTTCTAGCCGTGGGAAAAAAAAATGCTGTAGCATGTTTACATACCGGTCCAAATTCATTGTCACTGTAACCTCACTTTCCTCAAAAAACCAGGGACCAATAATTCCAGCTGAGGAAATTTCACACCACACTGTGACTTTAGGTGAATGCAAAGACTTTTGATGCAATTCTCGAGGGTTGGTGTCAGCCCAGTAGCGCATGTTTTGTTTGTTAACCGACCCACACAAATGAAAATGGGCTTCATCGCTAAAAAAAACAATAGCACCCTCGGGAACGACATCAAGAAGAAGCTCACACGCGTTTATCCGAGAATTGAAGTCACGTTCTGAAAGTTCCTGCACTATCGCCATCTTATAGGGATGAAAATTAAGATCACGAAGAATTCTTCTCACAGAACGATCGGATAGTCCAAGGGCAGATGCGTGTTTGCGCGCAGAACGCCGTGGCGATCGCAACATTGACGCTCTCACTGCTTCAATGTTCTCAGGTGATCTAACGGACCGAGGGTCTTCAGTTCTTCCTTTTGTCGCACTTGCAGTTTGTCTGAATGTAGTGACCCATGTAACAATTGATTTGCGGTCTGGGACGGGAGCCAACGGGGCTAAATTAAAGCGATTCCGAAATGCACGCTGTGTTGCAATAACCGAACATCCGCTTGAAAAGTAAACCTGAACGGCAAAGGTATGCTCATCACTATTCCAACGCATGATGGCGACTGAACAGTGTCGGGGCAAAACTTTACAGTATCCCTTCTTGAACGAGACCACTAGCACTCCGCTATGACATCAACTAACTGAGTGGCGCGCATTTTAAAAAAGGAAGTTATGCTGCCGCACCCTGTATTACGAAGGTGCATATATAATTGATAATTTATGTTGTGTACTTCGTCGTTCATTCTTGATACTTTGGATTGTATATAGTAGCATTCTACCATAATACCTTTTGTGAGAAACAAGAAGTTACTGCGGTCTCCTACTCAAGGTTCATCTGAAAAGTAGCAAGGCTATCTATCCGATTAATGAAAGATATTGAGATGAAGAATTGCAACACGGCCAGAAAGAAAAGTTTCTTCTAAGTAAGATATTGCAAGAGGACCAAGAGAAAGGACCTAAAACACGTCATCCAGAGAACGAAAGCAGATAAAGACAGGATGCTTAACAAATGCAAAGAGGGCTACCATTATCTTCCTAAGAAATAGCTTCACGAACGTTAGAAATGGAACAACAAAAGCAAAGGCATTACTGAATCATATCGTACACCAGCAAAGCTACTGGAATACCGCCGAAGGGGATGGACACGTGGTCGAGGTATGCAAGCAAAGGGCGGAACAGGATTACTTTGTATTAGGGTGTGAATCTGAACATAACGCCAGGACTTACGCATCACAAGAAAACAGTTTTCTCTGCAAGGAACGTAATATGCAGAAGGAAGGTGCGGTTAACGTTCTCCGTTCGAACGAGTAGAAAGGCAAGCAACATAATATACATACTGCAATTGAATATGTACGGAACCGCAACAGGTCATGAAGTGACGGTACGAGAGAGAAGAGCTGACTTGTTGCTGCTCAGCGAACATAGGATGGGCAAACAATGGGAATGGGAATGGTTATTATTAATCTGTTAAGGGAAAGTTGCACCGCATCCTAAGAACTATTGTGCCCCTTTTACTGGTTATAGTGTACCTATTGATCATAGTATCTCAAGCACACCTATAACCGTTAGGAACTTTAGTATGTTCCCTATTTCCAGATTTGCATCTGGTATTAAGTGTTCTCCCAGATGCCTCGACCTACTTTGCACAAGTGCCGGACATTGTCCCAGGATGTGTATAGAGGTTTCGTCATACTCCTCACAAAACCTGCAGGCAGTGGTCGTAGATATCCCTAGCTTCCCTAGGCGATAGTTCAACCGACAGTGAGCAGTGAGAATTCCCACTATGATTCGGAGGTTCTTTTCGATGAGGTTTAAGCAATCCTTTGTGCGTATGGGTTCGTATACCTCAATAAGCACCCTGAACTGCTCCATCCCTGGTAGACCCGTCCAATATATTTCCCTCAACCGTTCCTCTTCATTTCTAAGATTCACAGCCATGAAAACGTTTCCGATTCCACAGAAGGGTTCTTACCCGTGTAAAGACGTCCCTGCTCCCTTCTTGGCTAGTTCATCCGCTGCCTCGTTGCCTTCCAACCCAGCATGGCCTGGTACCTAAAGTATCCAGATCTTGTTGGACGAGTCGGGTATATTCAGTCTCTCAAGGCATTCCCATACCAGTTTAGAGTTCACCTGGTTGAACCTAAGTGCCTTGATCGCTATGGATCTGCAAGTCATCATAGCCCCCGTGGGTTTCCGAAAAGTGTTTCCAACATGTGTCTTCCAGAGTAATTTTTGGTCTAGCGTAATTCCTAAATATTTGACCTCTGTTTCTCGTTTCACCTCCATATCATGTAATGTTATGGCTTTCAGGAGGTCAAGCTTACGCCTCCTAGTAAATGGTACCATGATGGTTTTGGCTGGGTTGATCCGCAGTCTCACCTTCCTGCAACAGGCACTAGTAACCCTTAATTCTTAATTTGGATCACATAGGGTATCTTCATATTTGCCCCTACAGATTAAAATAATGGTCCGCGTAACCCTGGACTTGTATTCCAGTATTTGTTAACACGTCCAGGAGTTCATCCACTACCATATTCCACATCAGCGGCGATAGTACTCCACCCTGTGGACAGCCTTGAGTGGTGTTCATGATAATAGAATTTGTACCTGTTTGTACCTCTATTTGCCTGCTTTCTAGCATTTTGCCCATCTAGAATGCCAGGGTGTTTCCCACTCCTTTGCGGCTCAGGGCATCTTGTATCCCTGTGTGCGATGTGTTGTCGAATGGTCCTTCGATATCCAAAAACGCGCACAGAGCAATTTTTTTTTTCTATGGCATTCCGTAGTACCTCTGTCAGCTGATACAGAGCAGTTTCAGTTGACCGTCCTGCCCGGTAAGCGTGCTGACAATGATGTAGGGGATTACGCTTTAGAACGTTAGTTCTAATATAGTTGTCTATGACCTTCTTCACCGTTTTGAGTACGAACGATGTTAGGCAAATTGGTCTGAAAGATTTAGGGTGAATAAAGACCACTTTTGCCCGTCTCCATGCCTTGGTATGTATCCCAGTCCTATGTTCCCCTTACCACCCTCAGAAGAGACTCTAAGACAATTTCTAGGCCTCTCTAGATAAGTGCTAGGAAAATACTATCTACTCCGGGAGATTTCAGTGGTTTAAAAATTCCCACTGCCCATCTTAGTCTAGCTTCTGAGAATACCTCTTTTGCTAGTTTCGACATATCGTAAACTTACGAGTGCAAAGACATGTCCAGGCAGATGGTTTCGTCTAGGATCATTATGCGACTGACTACGGACTCACGTAATCTAAAAATACTGCACCCTATAGTGTAATTAGTCTGGTGGTCCGCAGAGAGGAGGGGCAGAAGTTCGATTAGCCAGGCAAGACTGCAGAGTCCCACTAGCACACTGTTCTTTGAATCATTTTAGCTTAGTACTATTATATTTCTTACTAAGCGCCGATCGCCAAACAAAAAATCGTACGTTAAGCTGGAACACCCCCAACCGAAGACCCCACTTCGTTTCAAAGGTTCTCTTGCAGTGGCGGAAGGCTATACAGCCCTTTATAATCCGAATTAAAAATATTAATTTTTTTTATTCTGTGGAATCGTCCAGTATATATTTTTACATAATGCCCGCACCTTAATCAGCTGACTATAAGGATATTGGATCGAGGATATTAAATAGAAAGGACAATTGAAGCACCTGCAGCCTGCTAATTTCCATTCTATATCTACCGCCGCACGTTTCATTCTTTTCGCTATGACGTTACAAATATTCTGAACTTCAACCTGACTGTACTACATACTCAAAATATGTTACGTAAAAAATCGATATTTTAAAATCGTCACACTGTATTACCACCTTAACTTTGGATCCACACCCAAATATTATACTTTGAATTGGAGGATAGAGCCAATCCGTTTAGCCACGGGAGCATCTTGCAGCCCAAGCGCACATCCCGTTCTTCTCCAATATTTTAATTTGCACCCAACTGTAACTTCCATCGCTTCGTCATTGGTGACACATTGTTCGAACACAAGGCCTGCCATAAGGTCAATTGGATGTCTACTAACCGACACCGCACGAACAATCAGGTTGACCACTTCGCGAACAGCAATAGATTTAGGAGTTGTCTTCTGGATGTGCGTAACATAGGAGACGGTGACATCGGCTCCGAAAGGGATCACAATCTGAGGGTTGTATACGTTCCGTTGCGTGTTGCGTCGGTCACTTCTCACAGGGTTAGGGAACTTCGACCTCCCAAGTTAAACATCGACTGCTTGGATCATATCCAACTTTTTTTGCTGATTGAAAGAGAAATATGTATACTGAGTAGCCTGCCTGAGAATATCGATGAACATTTGGCTGCCAACAAAAATGCTCCTATCTCGGATGCTACACAGGTCCACGTCCCGAAGGCATGTCATAAGATCCGGATGACTGCGAAATCGTGGAACGAGTTCAATGAACGGAAGGGGTTGAAGGCTCTATTTACCGCTGCGAGCGCTGATGTTCGTAACGGACTTGATATTAAGAATTCTAAGAAGTTCAGCGTAGTGTACGCCGTGACAAGAGAGAATTTGCTATTCTTCTCATCAGGAAGCGGAAGATGCCACAGATCGCAATTATTTCAGGAATATATTCTGCATCACGAAAGAGATTCCATGTGGTCCTAAACCTTTCAATGGTAATGTAAAGGACGTCGGCGGTCGACTCTCATGCACGATAACGAACAACTGAAGAGGCGGAAAGAACACTTTACCATGGTTCTTAATCTTAACACAGCCGATGTGGGTCCTCCTCTTGTGGATGATATGGTTAGTCCACTGTATCATGTGGATACGAACTCTTCCTCCAAGCAGAAGAAAAATCATTTGCATCATCAATGCACTTAAACGGAGTAAAGCCTTGACGGGGGTTTTGACGGTCTCCCCGCAGAGTTGTTTATCGCTGCACCTGCAGTTACCGCTGATCTGCTGCTTCCGCTCGTGAGGAAATCTTGGGAATCTGAGACCTTTCCCAGAGAAAGGAAAATCCCAAAGAGAGGGCCCCCGTTTTGAGAGTGACATTTGGAGGGGTACCTAAGTACCCCCTGCTGTTGCGAAGATAATAACTAAAATAATTCTGGAACACATAAAAAAACATCTTGAAAATTAGATCGACAGAGAGCAGGTTGGTTTCCGCTCCCGATCTTCTGGCATTGACCAGTTCAACACCCTATGGGTCATTTTGGAGTAATGCACGGAGTTTAGATCTTCGATGCACCTGCTCTTCATTCATTTCGAGAAAGCTTTAAATAGCGTGAATAGGAAATGGATCTGGAGTGCTCTACATAGGAGGGGCATTCCAGAGATATTAGTTTCAGTTTATCAAAGAAACTAATAGTTATTATCAGAACGACATATGATGGCACAAGGCACCGAGGTAAAATCTCGGAAGATTTTGAGGTGCGAAGCGGAGTCCGCCAAGGTTGCATCTTGTCACCGATATTATTTCTTCTTGTTATCGGTGACGTTATTGATAATACCTTGTCCGAAGAACAAATACCCCGATTACACTGATAACATCTGCTTGATCTCTCATCGGGTCGTAGACCTTGAGCAAATGGCTCTGGATTTGGGCTGAAGATAAATACTAACAAAATTAAGGTTCTCAGTTTAACCTGGAATTGCACTCTTCCAATCTGCATTAATTGACAGAGTATTGAAGGCGTCAACACATTTGAATATCTAGGAAACATGGTTTCTGGCGACTGTGGTACCGAACTGGATGTCGCCCGACGCATTAACAGCGCTAGAATCGCGTTCGCAGCAATATCGAAAATACGGAAATGAAGTTATCTCAACACCAAGATCAAGTTGAAACTGTTCTGTGCTAGTGTTCTTTCTGTGTGTGCTTCGGTGCTATATGGGAGTAGCACTTGGCAAGCTTCCGACAACACCTATCTGCGTCATATTATCGGAACGCGCTGCCCTGACACTACCTCAAATAAAATATTTGATCAGAAATGGCGCCGAATAGATCTCACATTAAGGGGTGGGGCGACAGTGCAGTGGAAACCACTCTCCCAAAATGATCAATGAGTATATCGCACTTGGCGTAGAACAGTAGAGGAGCAGTGTCGTCGCCTCAGGCATTTCATAACCCACCAAGCGGAAATTGTTAATATTAATTTACACTCCACTCGCTTACTACTCTGACCCTCGAACATAAAGAAGACTTAGTTCTAGGCCACCCTGTGCATTCTCAGTATTTCACCACCTCACTCAAATATGGTTGCGCCACAGAATGTAACAAAATTTCATGAGAGCACGCAGTCTAAGAGACTCACACGTAGCGATTTTGAGTTAAATTTGATTGGTAACTCCTCATAGGTATGAAATAAGGGTGTAGAAATTTTATTGACATAAAATGTTGATGTGAATGTGTGATTCGTTTGAACTCGATTCAGTAATTTTTCTTCGGAAGCTGTAAACGTCCTCATAGCTTCCGGTTGAATCTAGGTGGAGCAGCGGGAATGTTTGAGAAAAGTGGTCCTGTGGCGCAGCAGTGTTAACCACATTCGAAACTTATTTCGAATGTTGTTAATTCGACTGACAGATGCCACCACCGGTTTCTCCGTGGCGAAGTAAGCCTTTGTTTTTGACTGGAAAAATTCTAGAAAAATAATTGAATTTTTGAGTTAGCTCATGGGTGGTGAATGTTTCCTTTACCCAAATATTCGTCTCATTCATTTAATATATACTTCAACAATCGAAGTAAAAGTTTCAAACTCGCGACCGAGCAGGTCCTTTAATTTTGTCAAACTGATGTTCCTTTTAAGTTTATTGTAAATAATTGAAAATGATGTGACAAATGTAGAAAGCTGTGTTTTGGATTATATTTCTACCTGATTAAATACGGAGACACAACCCGAGACATTTAAAGTCCTATGACACTTGATATCGCCAATAAGTCATCCTCCCAATCTCCATAGGAGTGGTCTTGAATTGCCTTCAACACTGGCAAACCTTTCAACGTGGAGTGGACCGTTGATGGAATAGGGGTTGAAATATGTGCATCAAATAGTGAATTTTATTCTCAGAACCTATCCAACCCAAATATCACTATAATATGCTACTAACATACGTGATTATCAACCGGTACGAATGTGGAAAAATCGTGGAAACAAATTAAAGATACGATTCACAAAGCCGCTTCTGCAGCCCTCGGGTTCGTGGAAAGAAACGCCTCTACTACAAGTTTCTCGACAATAAAAGACGCGCCAATTGGCAAATTTATAAAAATGCCAACCGGGAAGCAAAGAAAACGATCGCTGTCAGCCCAGCGGACCATTACAAAAATCTTTACGATAAACTGGACAGTCGGTGTGGCGAGAGAGATCAGTATCGACATGCCAAAAACTGAAACGAACTCACACAGAATATTGAACATTTCAGTTACGTTAATGACAAGAACGGTATTTTGCTTACCGATCGTCGAGCCGCGACGGATAAATGGCGAGAAAATTTTAATTGATAGTCCCTGAATTCACATAATTCAGGGGAACTCCTGTTGTATCTGCGTTCAGCTCGGTTGTTTGCTGTTGGCCCCCTAGTGGGAGCTTCATCGGGGTTATGGCTGCGTTCAAGCGAACTGAGACGGGTGCCGTACTCCTTAGTTCGCTAGAGATTTAGGTAAGTCCTGCATCCACCAGTAAGAATGTTAAGCCATGCACTCGGTGTAGACCGGTACCGTCGTAGCTTGCTGCGGGGGGCTCCGATTGTGGTCACAAAATCAATCCGTGTCCGAAGAGGACCGTGTGATTAAGTCCACGAGACACGTAACCCACGATGACGTAACTGTCAGCGCAACTGAACTCGAGGAGGCAATAAACCGAATGGGATGAGGGAAAGCCACAGGACCTGACGACCTCGCATCTGAGCTCTGGAAAGCGAAGAGCTGAGACCCAACACTCTGGCTCAGTGAATTTTTTAATCGGATTATTCAGGAAGGTAGAAAACCATCTGACTGGTAAGAAAGTACCAGAGTTCCAGTATGGAAAAAGAAAAGTAATCCAGCAGAATGCTCAAATTACCGTCCCATCCGGTTACTTGACAACCGTTTTCGTGAAATCGTTGAAGAAGCTGGGAATCAAGCCGGATTTGTCAATTTGGCATGCTCTACGACAACACTTAGAAGAACTCGTGCGCTGGGTTCAATTGCTCTGTCACTATCCGAAAAGTAAAGTTCGAAGTATGGCGGGTGTGTTAAAACCACTTCGTGTCTCTGTTGATGTTCATGAAGGAAGCGGCCTCTCACCACTCCTCTTTGTTCTTGTTATGGACATCGTCACACGGGACATTCAACGTCCAGTCCCCTATACTCTGCTTTATGCAGATGATGCTTCCCTCACGGCGAATAGCAAGAATCATGTAACACGGTCTCAAATTGAATCTGAATAAGCTTTTGATGGCCGATCCCCAGACACACAGACACAATCACTGTCAGCGGCAGTAACCTGCCCCGAACGGAACGATTTAAATATCTCGCGTGAATGTTATCAGCCAATGGAGAAGTGCGTTATGAAATTTCTTCACGCATTAACGCATCCTGGATGAAGTAGCGTTCCACAACTGATGTTCTATGTGATCGGCGTACCAAAATTTACCGCAATGTCGTCCATCGTGTCGCTCTCTATGGCTCTGAATATTGGTCGACTATAAAAGACAATAAACGGCATCTTGCGACACGTGACACGCTTTGATCACATCCGAAGTGAGGATATCCGCGGGGGTAAAAATTGCTAGAGAGACGCCTTCGATGGTATGGTCACGTAATTAGCGCTAACGAGAATTCACTTGCCGAAATTGATATAAATATCAAAGCCGATGGTAAACGATCAAAAGGCCAGCCTAAGCAACGGTGGCTTGATACGCTGGATGGGGATTTAAAAGGCTCGAGATTGCATCCAGATTAGGCATTTGATAGAGCCAAATGCCGAAACCGACCACGATGAGCCGACCCCACCTGTGCACGGGACAAAGGCAAAAGAAAAGGAAGAACTAACTACTATTACTAACTCAGTTAATTTGCAGTACCCTTTTGCGGGATTTTGCAGCATCCCAAGGTTTTATACAATGCCACTATCTCATTAAACTGGATAGTCTCATTTGCTGATGGCCCATGTATATACATATGTATTATGAGCGTATTCTTGCTCGCTGTGAATGACATACACAAATGGCATAATTGTATGTACATAGATAAAAATAAAAAATAATATATAATAATCGTTGGCGCAGCAATATAATAGGACCGAGTCCTTGAAGCGTGTTAGAGCACTTCATTCAAAACTATAACATTACACTGGGAGGCAATGTGGTTAGTATTGCGATCACCCTACTCTGATTTGGTTCAGGGACTCATTCACAGCTGAGTTCAATGGTATCCAACTTTCAGTCACGATACATCCCTCTCCGCCATCAGTGAGATTTGAACCGCGACCTTTCATTGCGATAGCCTAAATGCTACTTAAAAATGAGCCTGGGTTCTTTTTTTGTGTCGAAATTGTAGATTCATCTGCTCTGTAGGAGAACATTTTGAAAGCGCTCATTTATTTTTACAATTTTTCAAAATTTGACTGAAGCGCCTAGTGACGTCATCGGGTCAGTGGTTTCAATCTCATCAACGTCAAGTTAAAGTTAAATTAACGTAAATCTTCTTCATATATGTGCATAAATTAATTTGAAGATCAAAAGCTGAAAGCTATCGAGAGGATGCAGTATGGAGGATGTAAATAATGCATATTAACGGCAATTCATTGATTTATAGATGTCTCGTGGTGACGTCACACTCCTTGGGCGCGCGTTTCAGCGCATCGGAAGTTAATTACTTTTCGAAAACTGTTACTACTAGTCTTATTAGACTGCTTTAGAGAAATGATTTACCTCATTTCTCAAAACAAGGCGAGGAGTCTATGATTGAAAAAATTTCGTTTGAAAAATGACTCAACATCTGATCTGGTGATTGTCTGATCAGTTAGTATTTATGAGTATGGAGTCCGAAAGGTTTTATTTTAATTTTTTTCTTTTTTAACTATAAGAAAGATTTCTAATATTGGGTATGACACCACAAAATTTTGCGGAAATCCTACTATCATTGACAAAGTTGTAGACAGTCAAAGGGTTCATAATTCACTTACAAGTGGAACAATCATAAGCGAAGTTCCTCCGCCTTGTTTTGCTCTTACCGCAAACTTTAAACCGCCACTTTTTTTGCACCAAACATCCACACGTTCGCAAGTCCTTTAGTGTTTTTTGAACATGGCAAGCAAATTCCCTTCGATGTAGCAAAAAATCCACATCGCATAGGTGGTAAACGCTTGAAAACCAAAATAAGCCAATCCAAATCCTCTATTCACTCGTTTGAATTTGTGCGGGCTTGTTGAGGTTTGGCTAAAAATGCGGCGTCTGCTTTGTCTGATTTGTCTGTGGTTGCACATTGCAGAAGACACGAAGCATCATCCATATTGACCATTTCTAGCTGTGAGTAGCCGGAATTTCTTCAAAATCCATAATCTGGCAATCAGAGATACAATGCATACAATGAGCTCAAAACCGTTCAAATTGGTTGATATTCATAGAAGTTATTGGCATTTCAACTTTGGCTTCTAATCGCAATTTTCTGACTTTTTTACTGAACTTATAATCATTCAACAATGCCTGACGGCAAGACCGCTTCCATTAAGAGGATAAATTTCAAGTACGCACGTCATTTTCGGGACTTTTATTCATTTCACGCAGAGCGTGGGACCTAATTTCGTACCAATTGTCTAATCATTGTCCTTATTTACATCCAATCTATTTCCACCTTCTGTTGCGTAATATTCCTTCACTTTATAGGGTATGTGGAAGCAGTGGTTGTTAATTATGCACTATTTAGCATAAGTGGACACTTGCGGAGACTAGTTTCAAACAGCCATGAACTTCATGCTGTATTGCAATGATACTAACTAGAAACAATGTATTTATATAAAAGCTGCTTGCGTGGTTTTTAACACGTTTTGGAATTACATTATCGACTGAATTAAAGGTATATTCACCTAGAATGTCGCAAACACATTACACATTTTCCTAATTTCCACACACAGCAAGCGTAATAAATTATCGGGTAGGAAATGAATGTCGTTTCTGAGGTTTCGTGGAAATTGGTTCCTATTTGCGTTTTGTATCTTGCAGATAGAACCTGCTCGAAGGATATGCAAAATATTTGAAGCACCTCAAAGACCAAGAAGATATTCGAAGCTTGTAGAATTTGGTTTCTGATTTATTTCAAATTGCACTATTTGCTAATAATAGACCTAATACCGAAAACTAGCAGTTTCAAATATGGTGGGTTTGCCTCTTATATTGACTTCTGGCTACGCATATAACCAGGCATACTGCAAACCGGTATTAATGATATTAATATTTACTACAAACTTTTTGTATTAATTACGCCTAATTCCGACGGAAAATTTATTTATTTCCAGAAGTTTACATAGTAACAATTATATAAAGTGGAAATAACTACTGTAGTAAATCCTACAGAGATACGCGTAGTTATCTGTATGTAAGTTGGAAGTTGCAATACCGGAAACTCGCCCTTCACGTATTCGTGTTTTGTGTTCATCTTATGTGAGGAACTCTCTATGCACGTTTTTCCATCCCTTCATAGCTAAGAAGAACTCCAGACATCCCGGTTTTGCGCCGAGGTCCACCAATTCGATATCCCTAAAAGCTGTCTGGCGTCCTGACCTACGCCATCGCTCCATCTTAGGCATCATAGATATTGCCCTTATAGACTTTCCGGGTGGGATCATCCTCATCCATACCGATTAAGTCACCCGTCCACCGTAACCTATTTAGCGGTATTTGTCCATCCTCATATAATAAGAATAATAATAGTCTGCCGTGGAGCGGATGAACCTGCCTCGTGACATCGGAGGTAAGGGCGTAGTTGACGTGACGGCACAACATCATCGCCAAGTCGACTCGCTGCGCGCTTATTTTTACAGCAAAGAGCAGGCGAATCCCTTGCATGCAGTTGTATCTAAGGCAGACTGTAAACGAACTCCACTTAACTTGAAGGATCAATTTTTCAATCCTCTGAGTGGGGTGAAGTCGGACCAAGAGCGGCTCGATGAATGGAAGTCGAAGGCAATGCATGGTAAACACTTCACGTGTCTTTGTTGAGACGGAGGGTTCATTCAGGACAGCGCAGTCGCCACCCGAGCTAATAAAAAGCTCATCACGAATGAACGAGTGCAGAACGACCAATGCAGAATGTGTGGTTCGGCGTTAGAGACGTTGGACGATCTCATTTCTAGCACCACACACACAACAAGCCTGACGTACTGTTAGTTGACAAGACGGGTCGCCCCGCGTATATTATTGATGTTACTATCCCCCATAATAGCAACATTGAACAGAAATACGTGGAGAAGACGGTGAACTGTGAGAAATTGGGCGTCTCAAGCGAGTGCTTGTAGGTCCCATAATATTGACAGCTACAGGTATTGTACCTAAATTCCTCACGGCTTCCCTTGATGTCCTGGCACTTTTACACAATCTGGTTCAAACCATGAAGAAGTACACCATTCTGCATACGTGCACGATGTTGCGGAAAGTTCTCGACGGATTCTCCTATTGACCTACCACCAGCCACTACCACCAGCGCCCCTTTATAATTTTAGTAGGCAGGATCGTCCGAGCCTAAATGCTTGGCACTTAGTGCTACGAGTAGTATTAGGTAAAATCCGGCATCTGTCAAGATTGTGACAACTCGGAAATAATCGTTGCCGCCACAATCCGTATTGGATCCAGGTCTTCAATTCATTCAAGACCATAACGGTATACTACAGTATATTGTAGGAGGCAATGTGGTCAGCACTGCGCTCGCGCGAGATTATTAGCCTGATTTGACTCAGGTATTCACAGTTGAGTTGACTGGTATCCGACATCCGGTCACGACAACAAATCCCTCTGCTACTAGTGATATTTGAACTGCGACCTATGTAAATTAATCGCTCTCATCTGAATATTTCACTTTTTACTCCATGTACCAAAGCATACATATGTACATAATATAAATACAAAAGGTGACTACTGCTGGTACTATTGTAGATATACATATATCCATCTGGATGAGACCCAGAAACTTAATCAACATATGCATATATGCATATTGATACTTCTATCTTCAGTAATTGATTTGGATTTACAAATAACTAAAACAGGTCGGGAAACCAGAAGCTCGACGCTTCAAGTGCTCTGTGAGCATATTTGCGTGCAGAACTATCCCATTTGTACGTAGCCCGTTATGTATATGCATTTAGCATGTCTGACCCCACTTTAGTGTGATATTGATATTTAGTTGCAATAAATTTACACCGCAAAGTCAAATTTGAGCTACTGTAACTTTGTTAGTAATAGTATGATTTTGATCAAGCTTGGGTATAATGTGGTTCATATTATATTTTATACTACTACCGACTTTTATAACGTTGAGATAAACTTAAGGGGGGTTTTTACTCAATTTCCCCAAAAATATGATAATACGCTATTATTAACTTAATTTGAACAGATATCTATGTGGAGAGTATTTTGAGGCCTGGACACCATAGAGAGGCTTCATGATTTTTTTCAGATTTTTCGGTTGGATAGTTTCTGAGAATGGGTCCGTTAAAGAAATCATCATTTTCCACCCCTCCCACTCCCCGCTTTTCTAACAGATCTCAAAACTAATACCGGTTTCGCAGAGTACTAATCGAGACCTTTCATTTGATACACAAGATGACTATATTAGGTGGAAAAAAATTTTACTCCCCCCTTTCACATGTATGGGAACCCCCTAAATCTCAATGTAGAAGGATATCACTCACTGCATGTCTGGGCGTTCATAGTTCCCACCTCCTCACCAAATTTAGTGTGGATCGGTGTAGCCGTTTCTGAGAAAAGTGCGTGTGACAGACGGACAGACAGACATTGAACCGATTTTAATAAGGTTTTGTTTTGCAACCTTACAAACCAAAAAAGGGAAACTAAAATGCGCCCGCCTACATGTGATCTCATCTTATATGATGATACAACACGTGTTGCAGTGCAATAAATTCACGTCGAATTCAACACCTCTATAATTTTGTTAGTGATAGTTATTTCAAAAGTATCCAAAATTATGTCCTATATTGTCACTTAACTGTTGCCAAATCTTGAACTTCTAGGATGAAATTAAAAAGGGGTGGAGATTTCGGATAAATTTCTAAAATATGGCAATATGCTATTATTAACTTTATTTAAGCAGATATCGGAGTGGGAGTATTAATCAGGCCTTTTCATTTGATATGTTACATGTCCATATTCTGTGATCAAAATTTTGTAACCCCTTTCAAGTGTATTGAGAGCCGCCACGACTCTACAAGATGCACCCCTAGCCGTTTTTGCCTCTGACATCGCAGTAGGTGCTGCTCTTCACCAAAAGGTAAATCAGGTCTGGCAACCGCTGAACTTCTTCTCTAAGCAGTTGAACCCTGCTCAACGGAACTACAGTATCTACGATCGCGAACTGCTCGCCGCGTACTTGAGCATCAAATACTTACGCTTTTAACGGTTGTTTCAAAACGAAATAAAGCTTCTCCAAATTTCAGTCTTAATCCATGAAAGAATTAAATGAGAGAACAAAATCCATAAATTTTAATTCACTTTATCTGAACATTTACGTTTTAGAAACTAAAAACAAAAATTAAAACATATTCTAAACGTAAGCGAGGCTTGACTTGGTAAGAATTCAGTTGTGTTCACCGCCGCGGTTGGAGGCAGAAGAGACCGGCTTATTTCCATGCGGTCTTTTCTGTCCCAATCAACTGGCACTTTCTCACCGCTAATCTTCCACTCCCATGGCGAGTTCTAAAATGGGTGGAGAGTGGAGAGTTCCGCGCCATCTACCCGTCCGCACCCGCAACATTCGAAATAAATTTCAAATGCTGCGGATCCTGTCCACGCCACACGCTTCTCCTTAGAAGGCAGGCCGTTCACAGTGTTCACGGACCATAAGCCTCTCACGTATGCTTTGGAACAACAGCCCACTCAACTTTGACAGCTGAACTTTATAAACCAGTTTACGTCAGACATCCAGCCCGTGTCCGGCAAGGACAACATAGTTGCTGACACTTTGTCTCGTGTCTCCGAGGTTAACATCCCCGCCTCACTCGACTTCTCGGCTATTACCAAGGCGCAGTGGGATGACGCAAGTACTTCAGAGCCTCAAATCCAACCCCAGATACACATTTCGGGAGTTGTCCATCTTCGGCTCGAACCTCTCTCTCTACTGCGAAGGACTTCGGAAAAGGGACCTCGGCCATACATTCCGGCCACCTTTCGCAAGGAGGTGTTCCACGCGGTTCACAATTTAGCGCATCCAGGCATCAGGAGGACAAATCGGTTAGTCACCGATAAATACTTCTGGCCCTCCATGAACAAGGATGTCAATTTCCTGGGCCAGAGAGTGCATCGCATGCCAAAGTGTAAAGTCACCAGGTATGTAAGGAGAGAAGGTGGGCTCATTTCCCCGCACTACCAAGCGGTTTCACACAATACACCTCGACATAGTAGGGCCTTTACGAAACTCACACGGTTACAAGTATTGCCTTATAATCATCGACAGGTTTACGCGGTGGCCTGACGCAATACCTCTGAAAGATATTACTGGCGCAATATTGTGCCGAAGCCCTCTGTCGAGAGTGGATACCTCGCTTGGCGTCCCTGCAGTGGTCATCACTGACCGGCGAATGCAATTTGAGTCCACCCTTTTTTCAGAGTTAGGCAAACTCCTGGGTTTCAAACGCCAGCGGAATACTGCATACCACCGGCAATCCAACGGGATGATAGAACGCTGAAATCCGCCATTATGGCACACGACGATCCGTCCTGGACCCAAGACTTGCCTCTCGTCCTACTCGACCTACGAACAACCCGCCGAGAGGAGTTTGCTACCAGCCCCGCGGAGCTGGTATACGGGGAGAGCCAAAGGCTCCCAAGAGCTCCGGTCTTCGACAAGAGATCGGGTCTCACAGAGTTGGGATTGCTGCGCTTGCTGAGGGACAATCTTCGATGCATCGAAGCCACACCTCCCACCCAACACTCCTCCGCGACTGCCTGCGCGCCCAGGGAACTGAACACGTGCACGCACGTCCTGGTCACGACGGATGCCGTCCGGAAGCCGCTGCAACCTCCATATGAAGGCTCGTACCGTGTTCACGAGCGTGGAGAGCATTCCTTCCAGCTCGAGATCGGAGGACACAAAAGGGCGGTCTCCTTATCTAGGCTGAAGCCCGTGTGCGCCCCAAACAACGTCGCGTTCGCTTCGCAGAATGATTGGGATCGCAGTTCTGGATTTAGTCATTGAAACCCCTAGGTTTCATCTGAGGGCGGAGTGATGTGGCGCAGCAGGGTCTCTTTTGCTTCGGCTCTCAAGGCGAGAACACGTTTTGCTTTATTAGAAACCCAAAAGTTAAAAAAAATAAATAAATTTTTATCAGTCACTTGAACAGCTCTTTGGTTTGCCAGATTTCAACCTGCATTTGTCTCGAAACGGATTTGGCATTATTTAATCAGTTTAGGTGCTCATAAATTAAGTGGTGCACGATTCCCAGTGCGAATATTGCGTGAGTAAAGTGTAAGACACTAATACTTCTTGACGCTATTTCATACTTGGACGGCTTTGTAGCTATTTCCTTTCGACTTCGATGTTCAGACTTTGGTAAGTAATTTCCCCAAGATTGGTGCAACCCTATATCGATAACGAGTGTCCTCGGCACATATTTTGGATTTGAGGTGTAAATTGATGCGTCCATCAATGAAACAATTTTAAATCGCAGTTCACAGCTGGTAGATAGTATTTATCCCAAATATTTAAATTGCAGTTTTGGGCAGGTCTGGCAGGTCACTGCTTCATATGAATCGGTCAACAAAAATTATGTTTTCGGTCTTTTTAGCTTGATTCAAAAATTTTTCGAGATTCGTAATAACCAGCAGTCGCATAGCAAAGATTATTTCTTCTCTCACAAAGTCGCCAAAAAGGCCAGTACGGTCCTCATGAGCTCCCCAACACACAGCATTGTTCGACAGATGCAAATCAACAAATCGATGCCAGAGACAATTCTCGTGTTTGCCGTGCATTGTTTTCGACTTCCATTCATGAACCCGCTCTTGGTCTGACTTCACGTCATTCATAGGATTGAAAGACCGATCCTTCAAGTAACTGGAAGTCAGTCTGCAATCTGTTTTACATACAGCCCCATTCAAAGGACTCATCTACTCTTTGCTGTAAAAATAAGTGCGAAGCGAATCGACTTGAGGGTAATGTTCTGCAGCCACGTTAAGCACGCCCCTACCTCCGATGTCCGATGAATTTGATTCATCCGCTTCACGACAGTGTTTCGATAATACATTCGGAATTTGAACACAGTAGTCCGTATCCACCGTTGGATGTTTTCAAAATCGGTCTTCATCCACAGCTCTTTTATTATTTCTTGTTTTATTCTTTAAAAGAAATAAAACTTTAGCTTAGAGTAGTCTAGAGACACCACTTCTCTTATCTTGTATAGCTTATTTATTATTTATGTTAGTCTACTAAAAAGTAGCTGAAGAATTCAACAGAAAATATGCACACAAAAATGATGCCCTGTCAGTTGAAGCTCAAAATTACAGTCAAAGTCTTCTCTGCTTCTCGTAAGAGGCGACTGAAAGGGTAGGGATTTGTGGATTATCAACCTGCAAATTTTGAAATTTTATTCCTACCGAAATGACGTGGTTCCACGGACGGCAAAAACCTTTGGCTATCGAAAACGAAATGTGATTGATTTCTGGAATTTGCGTACGCTTCTCGACAATGGTAACAAGAGTCTTCAAAATGCTGGTTTTCTCCAATTCGAGTGAGAATTCCAACCATATAAGCTAGACATTGTGGGCCTAGGCGATATAAGATGGTGGTACTCTGGGGAGTACTCTCACTCTTGAGGCAATGTTCTTTTGTACCCTGAAAAGCCGAGTTGTAGCAGGCGCGAATCCGGTGCCGGACCTGGGGGTGGGTTTCTGACAGACTTTCTATTGCAAGATGCCGGCCTAGGTTAAGGAGGAAATAAAAAAAATACTTCAACACAGTTGTTAACCGGTGGGATTCCGTCCTATTCCTCCAAACAGAAAAGACATCATTTCCGCCGTCAATGCATTTGGACGAAGTAGAACCACTGGGCTATACAGGCTCCTCACAAAATTATTTATTTACCACACCTGCAGTCACCGCAGATCTGATGCTAAGGAATGCATGACCTTTCCTAAGGAATGGAAAAAGGGAATGATTGTTAATATTCTGAGTGTGACAATTGGAGGGGTGCCTAAGTGTTCCCTCCCGTCGCAAAAATAATAACTAAAATAATTTTTGAACGTATCATAGAAACTTTCGATAAAAGAGTGCAGCTATTATAGAAATACTACAATTGTTGAGTACCGTCTATAAGTTATTGTCCGCTATCTTGCTCGGTCGGATAGCCCCATATGCCCAGAACACCATTCGGCCCATACCAAAGAGGTTTCACTCCAGGCAAATCAGCGACAGATTAGATTTTCTTTCTGCAGCAAGCGATGGAAAAACTATTGGAATATGGACATCAGTTGCACCATCTTTTCGTCGACGTTAAGGCCGCCGATAATAGTATAGCCAGGGTCAAACTGTACACGGCCATGAAAACCTAGCCCTGGAAAAAGTGATCTGCGATGCTGCGATAAATGCGAGAGGCACCATCCTCTTTAAGTCGAAGCAACTATTGACCTACGCTGACGATGTCGACATCATGGGAAGAACGTTCCGAGACGTACAAACTGCCTTCACCCAGATCGAGCAGGCAGCGCGGTATCTTGGGTGGGACATCAATGAAGGCAAGACGAAATATATGGGTATAACGTCAAGAAGAAACCCTACCAATCAACAACCTCAAATCGCACTGGTCAAACGAAAGAAACGAAGTTGATAACTTTTTCTATCTAGAGTCGAAAATCATAACCGATAACAAATATGATGATGAAACGGTTGTTGGCAGCCAACAGAGCCTATTTCAGCTTACAAAAACTATTCCCGTCCGAAACGTCCTCACCATAAGGTCAAAGCCCTTACTGTACAAGACAATGATCTTGCCAGTTTTGGAGACTTGGGTTCTTAGCAAGAAAAATTGTGAACTCTTGGATTTTTGGCCCCCTACATGAGGATGGACGATTCCATAGCCTACATAACGACAAAATCTATGAGCGATACCATGACCGTGCGGTTGTGAATAAAATACAATTAGTTGCGGCAATATATTATAATTTTGGCAATATCTATGATAGAAAAAGAAGACGAGGCAGTGATGGCGTAGGCCTAGGATGCCAGACAGCTTTAAGGGTATGGAATTTGTGAACCCTGACACATGATGGCGAAAACATAGAAGGCATACGTCGGAGCCAAAAAATTACAACTAAGTTTCAAAACGAATAATTTACACTTGAATCAGTAAGTATCTTAATGGGCTTAATCAAAGTACTGTGAACGATAACCGATGCCCATTGGCACTACAGAATTCGAAGATCCGTGCGGAACAAAAAATCCCAAATCTCCGGGATGAACTTGCTAATCTAATGGACAGGTATAAAAGGAGGGTGGTAAATAGCTTAAATAAACTGACTGCCTCCTAAAATTCAAAGTATAAAGGGGTTCATGCGAAGCGATTATTATATTACCTACTCTGAATTACTCTAGTAATCATACTGCATTAAAGACTTATACTATTACCACTTGTGTTTAAGATCTGATAGTTAGTTATTCATACAGATAATAGAAGATGCAAGACGCAGGTTGCAGGTGCACTACTAACAGATGGATAGCAATAAAATTTCAATAAAAGTTACATAAAATGGATGCAGCAATATAAATTTTTGAAGCACTGTATATTTTGAAACCATTCCCTTTGCTTTCCAAAGCATAATATTCTTCACCTGATTGGGCGAAAGAGTGACGTGAGTAAACCATACTTTAGTGTACGATTCCGAGGATATCCCTTGGAATTCTCTACCCACTCTAGCAAACAGATGATCTATCCCAAAAAAAGATAGAGATGAAGCAAATATTTAGATCCCGCATTGTGAAAACCAGCAGCTTTTAGGTGCTAAACCACATTATCCCAGTTAGAAACCTAATTTTATTTTAATTTGTAAGCGCCCTTCTTCCTGCTGCAGGTTTGTCACTTACGCAGCAGTTATAATGAAGTCAATATCAGGGCAGGAAGGATACACATGGAAAACTATGACACAACACTCCAAGGCAGACATGCGAAATAAAAATGTATCCTCCGCCAAGCAGGACAATTTCTTCATATTTTTCATATTTCCTTCTTCTAGAAAACACAAACTGTAAAGAGAAATTGCGAGTTTGTTTTACACACACAAAATTTGGGTTTATTCTCTAAATATAAATAACCTGTTCACATTAAGTACTACTAAGTTTAATTTACCTCACGTACTCAATGCATACGGTTTAATTTAATAATAGTTTTTTAAGGATGATGTGTAATAGCCAGAATCGGCAACAGTAGTAAATTGCGAAGTCGATAGCCTTCATGCTGAAATGAAAAAACGTCTTTATGGAAAGCTGCGGGATTTCATCACTATCTTACATTTTGACTCTTCTTATAGACTGGGGAATCGTGTTATCACCTTCTCGCAATATATATCTTCGGCATCCTAAGACCGTCGTGCGAGCAAACCGATCCAGTGACTGGGCGTACGTTATGTCCACCCGGAAGTCTTCGCTGAAAAAGACAAATAAAAACCATAAAGCAATCTCCAGTCCTAGGGAATCGTCCGTTTTATTTACTTCTGTTTAAATCCTCCCGTAGAATGAAGCAACCGCGAATTAAATATGTATTCGTTCCACAGGAAGAATCCGTAGCTCATTTGGGTTGCCAACGCCCTCCGCTGAATATAAAGCAGGAAAGGCTTTCGACCAGAGAATTTTATTAGCGCGTCGAACAGGATTGCTGGCATAACTTGCAGCAGATAGAACTAGAAGTAAACACGCATTTGAGAAAAACATTATTTAAATTTTGTAAGTCCGCATCAGGATAATCGGAAAACATCTCCTATCTCAAATGATTTCTAAGAGTTTGATACTAACCCTTCTGGATGTTTTTTCTGACTTACTAGTTCTGACAATAAACGTCGTATTTAAGATATGTACATTAACCTTTCTGCTATTTTGAAAATTCTCTCTGCTAGGACTCTCACATGTCTCCATGATATCCTCGAACTAATTAATGACCAAGGAGTGACAGTGGAGTAAGTAGTCGTATTCGATAAGGTATCGGTTATTGAAAGACCCACTATATTGGCTCATACGTTGTTAGAATCTGCTTCATTTCCAGCCTTTCTTAGTTGGAGCATTTTTTCTTATTAAACATAACCATGGTGGTTTGGGAATTCTGGGATTTCCGGGAATGGGACTTTTTCTTTGTTGAAGAGGCTTGAATGTACGAAAAGTGATAAATAAGAGTAAATAAAGTTAATGAATATCACCACCACTTGAAGAATCGTTCGACACTGTCGTCAACAGAAACAACATTATCTAGATATACAAATTCTGGGACGCCGCAGGGTAGTCGAGGTATTTGAAAAAATATGAAATTTGAAGCAGCCAAAGCAGCGTGACAAACACTCTCGAAACCAATAAGAAAAAGTGTTGGTGACAAAATGTAACCCTGACGCACTCCGCTTCCGACTTCATCTAAGATTCTACCTAGATATAGCACGTGACATTTTGGGCCATCATATGTCGCTCTAGTAATAGTTATTGGTTTCCCCGTAAAGCCCCTCCTAAGTGGAGTTTTGCAGATAAAATCCCTGATCAGGATGTCGAAAGCTTTATCGAAATCGACGAAAAGCAAGCGGAATTGTGATCTGAACTCCAGGTGGTGTTAATGTGGTCAGTAAAGAAGGATGTATAGCCAAAGATGAAATCAATCTGCTTCCTGTCGATCGAGCCGGTCGAGGCGGTCCCTCTGTATAACTTTGTTGTGAAACTGTTGCAGAATGTACTGAGCTGTTATACAGATGCTGTTACTAGGAAACAGAAATCAAAAAAGAACAAGTCGAAAACCGGAAGCTCGGCGCCTTAGGTGTGAAAGATTTTGTTAATTTTTTATGGAAGAAAATTTGGGTACACGATGGTCCCATTTATTGATAGTCGACAGTGTATATACGTTGAATATACCCGATTTTGTACTGACAGTTGTAGTGTCTGCGGGTTTACGACATATGCAACATGTCATTTGTCTTGCCCAGGGACAATCTAAAGAAAGAATGCATTTAGTAACGTACAGTATTTCTTCAAGTGGTGGTGATATTCATTAACTTTATTTACTCTTATTTATCACTTTTCGTACATTCAAGCCTCTTCAACAAAGAAAAAGTCCCATTCCCGGAAATCCCAGAATTCTCAAACCACCATGGTTATGTTTAATAAGAAAAAATGCTCCAACTAAGAAAGGCTGGAAATGAAGCAGATTCCAACAACATATGAGCCAATGTCTCTTAGTCCACTATTATCAATTTCCTAATTTCCATCCCGACATTCACTTATATCAAAAATTTAATATTTAAAATGATTAATTTTATTTATTTAAAAAAAACCCAATATTTCCAACCTTTCTCCTTGACTCTAAAATCCATTTTCATTTAAAAAAAAAATCAATTTTTACATAGTATTAATTCCCTAATATAGGCTGAACGTGATCGGACAAAAGGAAAGTTATAGCTGGGCTAAAGTACATGTAGCAATACGAAAAAATTGACCGCATACAGCATGATGAAACTTACCATTCTGGCTATAAACAACCTAGAAGTACACTAGAAGTGGCCCTTCTACATTTGGCAAGGCCACATTCGCGTACCTTTTCACAAGTATATTCTATGCACCACTTCGTTTTTTCCATCGCGGTGCCAAACCGGCACCGTTTAATGTGACCTTAACAGCATTGATTGCTTCGCGTGAAGAATCTCAGAATCTTCAAGTTACTTTGCGGCCGCAACCTGTGCTATGTCATTGGCGTGTCCCACCACTGTCGGCCTCCTCCGGAATCGCAAGATTATACATGATGTTCCACAGCAGTGGTCCCAATACGGAGTCTCGTGAGTCACCCGTGGGGACCCATGGTCAATCAGTTCATATTATACCAGAGCGTCCTGTTCTTGCAAGTGACTGTTGACAATAGCAGCGACATACGTGAGAACACCAATCATCGCCACGGCCTTCTACATGGAGCTCTAATTGACCCAGTTGAAAGTATTCTTCATGCTCAGGGTTACCACCACGCAATATTTTCGAGTACCACCCTATCCGTGAATCGCTTTCTCAGCCAAGCCACTATCCAATTTAGCAGCATCAATAGTTAATCTCGCTTTGCGAAATCCATTCTGCCGATCTGAGAGACCTCCTTGGCGCTCAACAACCGGGAGCAATCTATTAGAGATTCCTCACTCAAACATTTTACCCATAGTACCTAGAAGACATATAGATCTATAGGAGGATGGCTTACCTAGAGGTTTGCCAACTTTAGGTAGCAGAATTTTTATCACTATCTATCTATCTATACTGCAGGAAATTTCGCTTTCGACATGCACGCTTCTAAGAACTCAGCGACTTGGATTTCATGTCTAACTTACGGGTCCTATTAGGAATTCCGTCCAGGCCCTGAACTTTGTTGTCACCTATTCTACCGCAGATCTCCAACAACTTGTCTGCAGTTATTGACGAAATTGCCATCACATTGAGAAATCTCTGAAAGGTGTCATCGCCCCTCTCTTGTAGAGGGAAAAATTCCTGAATGATTCTTTTACAAAAGCGTAGGGCTCCTGATCTGCCGAGATAACCGGCCTTTAAGTCGTCCCATAACCATTATATAGGCGGTCCTCTAAGAGTTGATATCCGCCTCCGAGGAGATCTCCTTAAAACATACCCTCTTGCCTACATTGTATGGCGACTGATAATCGCATTGAGGTCGTTTCAGCAGTGTCCGTAAACTTTTCTCAAACTCATAATGGATTCTTCCTCCAATTCCTCGAGCTAGAACTGCTTCTCCAAGACAGTGCGAATTTCTCCCCAAGTGAATTCCTCAGTTGGTTACGAAAGCCGTCAGTTTTGCAGAAACTGAATTTTTCCAACTGAAACATGAGAACTCAGAAAGGCGTTCTTCGGATTTTTTGACACCCCCTGGATTTTTAAGGTTAGAATCAGCTCTGACCTTTTTAAGTATCTGGAGATAACATCATTCAAACTTCGCAAAGCTATACCTTATATTATTCCTTATATGAGTACCAAATCTCGTACTTCTAGAAAGAAATTATGGGAGGTTTTGAGCAGATATCGGAATGGAATGAATTTTGAAGCCTAGATTTCGTGTAGATACATCATTGTAATTTTTCAGATTTTTCAGCTAGATAGGTTCTGAAAACGAAACCTGCTTCACTTTTTGGGGTACACATGTTGAATCCTGACTCCCCTGCGTTTCATCCAATATAAAAAATAAGGTTAGTTTTAAAATGTACTAACCGAGCCCTCATCTGATATCCCACATGTCCATATTATTCGAAAAAAAATTAAAATTGTATACCCTCCTTTTACATGTATGAGGACCCCCTCTTAAACTCAACACAAAATGGCGTTAGACCACAACTTCTGGCTTTGTTTCACATTAAACCTTAAAAACCCGTTAAATAACCCTTCTTGTCGAAAAATACCTCAGAACCACCTTTCCGCAAAAAAAAAAATTCCCTAAGCTTCAGTTTTCAAAGTAAGACGTCACAGCATAAAAGGATGACGAAATTGACCGTGAAGGCCCGCCGACAAATCTTAAAGCTCCATCGAAGCACTACTGTCGATATATGCTTGCACGCCTGTGTGCTCGAAAGGCTCGGGAATATGGGAGGGCCATCGAAGCACTTCGATCCCTCACGGGTTATTACACAAAATTCACTGTGTCTCAGGGTGCGGACCCACGTAGACGAGCCTGAAAAATATGTCAAATATGGGAATTCGCATGCACCTATCGATATGCCAACACAAGAGATAAACCTAAAAATTGAAATAAACAAGTCGGAATACCGGAAGCGCGCGCTTCATGTATAAAAGTTTTGTGTTCATCTTATGTGAAAAACTTCTACGCACATATTTCCATCCCCATGTGGCTACAAATCCAACATCATAAAAACAAAAAACAGATTATCCTCACCCTAAACAACAGACTGCCTATTACCGAATACGTAGATACAGATGCACGTACATAAATTTGTATTATGTATACCCCTGGTTTAATGTACAAATATATCTATCTGAATTAGACATTACCCGTCAACTTCATACGCCTCTTTGCAGTAAATGATATTGATAAACAAATGACTAAAAAACTAAAACAAAATGTTTCTTTGCGACCTCGCATTATATCAGCTCACTTTGTTGTGGTATGTGATGATGACGTCATACACGTTGTAGACTGCAATTCATAAAAAATTGTAAAATTTCATCCTGTATAACTTTATTAATAATAGTTAGATTTTATTCAAACTTCACCAATTGTGCCTTATGCTATCCCTTATACTACTGCCGTAGGAAGAACTTAAGGGGGTTTGCCGGGTAAATTTCTAAACTATAGAAAGATACTGTTATTAACTTTATTTGTGCAGATATCGCTACCGGATGTACTTTGAGGCCTAGAATCCATAGAGGTGCGCCACTGTAATTTTTTTCAGATTTTTTCGTTTGATAGATTCTGAGAACGAGACTTGCTTCACTTTTTGCGACACACATTTTTAACACTCATTCCTCTATATTTCACCCAATATCAAAAGCGAGATCATTTCCAAAAAGTACTAATCGAGCCCTTTCATTTGATGATATGATCACATGATCATATTTGGTGCAAAAAAATTTTACACCCCCAGCAACGATAAATAAAACGAAAAGAAAAAAATACAAAAACAAAAATAAAATAAAACGCCGCCGTAGCCGGTCCCAAGCCCGGCTGTGAAAGAAGGAGGGATGGATAGCTTCAGTCTGAATGGCTGTACGCCACCGCAGCGTCTCAGGGGGTACTTGGGGAAAGTACAGGGACTTTGTAGTCTTGCAGATTACTCACTGAGGAAGCTATCCCCACACCTGGCAGTTAGGTGTAAAATGCAAATCCATATATGAGAAGAAGAAGAAATTTAAGGTCCGGTACGGATGACCGGCGGGAGTCGTCTGTCTTGGTGATTGAGTCGGGCTCCCGTAATGGACAACATGGCGTCGAAACCGCTAGTCGTGGGGGCGCTTCGACGTCTAGGCGTCACGATGACCAGGAGCATTGCTCCGCCTGCTGCAGCCATTTCGCCACAATTAATGGCGACCACTTCAGTAGATTTGTACAGGCAGCGGATGAAGTGGACTGAGGAAATGAACCTCTTCATCATCCGCTCCTACTACGAAATAAAGGCGGGGGCGGGTACAACACCTTACCGCCCTTTATTGCATCAGAGATTCGTCGTTTCCCACAAGCCGCGCACGTGACTGTGCAGCGAGTCGCAGACCAGTACCGCTTTATAACTCACAGTGACACAATACCGTATTCGATTGAAGTCATCACGGAATTGAGAGTCGATGAGGGCAGAGGCGGCGGCGTTAACAACACCACGCCGCACTGTAGGCAACAGTTTCAGTACTCACTAAAGCACTCTTCTCCATCGTCCAGCTGAGATTCGGGACGAATTCCAAAGAGCGTGTATTGAATTCTCGGAAATGCATCCTTTGCATAGACCAGGTATTTCGAGACTCTATGCATCTCCAGCAACTCCGGGAATTCTATCTCAAATCAATGATGAGATAGCATCTCGACTGTATGCTGATATGTCGCTGCTGCACTACAATCACTGGCGTTTTGCTGTCCAGTTACGGCTGTCAAGGTTGCACGGTGAGAGGATTCGCTTTCGCGTTATTGGTTTGAGTAACCGAAGAGATCCACCATGGAAAATTCGTCTGGAACGTCGGCGGGACTCACTAAGGCAGGACATTCCTTGGCTGACTCTCAACTCAGCTCTCGCAATGCCAGCAGACAGGAGGAGAATAAAGTGCAGAGGGTTTACAGAAACTATGACACTCCTAGTTGAAATTCTGGACACACTAAAGCAGGAAACTTTCTGTCACATGCAGTCAGTTACGGAAGTATAGCGAAAGTCACTCCATTCGTGTCAATGCAACATGCGCGAGGAACCAGCGGAAGCTTTTTCAGATCTCTCAACGAATCCCAACAGAGCATCCAGACAGCACAGCTTTTGGTGACGGAAGCGAGAGAATATTAGGGTGGACTTTGGGGGTTACCCGCCCAGCATGCTGAGCATGCTGAATGGATCACCGCCGAAGGCACTCGCCATGCTAATCCGCTTGGCATGGATTTTGCGGATGTTACCGAAGCGGAAGTTCGACGAGCCATTAACATCTCGAAGAACTGCGAGGCCCAGATCTGTATCAGATGCAGAAGTTCTGGTACAAAAAGTTCAAAAGTATACATGGTCGATTGGCATACAGTAAAAATCAGGTCATGAGTCGGCCGGAGGAATTTCCACCCTTCCTCACTGCGGGGATTACCTACCGTATTTCGAAGAAAAACACGGTGCAGGACCCCGTAGTCACAAAAACAATTACTTGTTTACCAACCCTCTACAAATTCATGTCCATTATTGGTGGAAGGGGTCAATGCGCACCTGGAGACCAACAACATTCTGTCCGAAGAGCAGAAGGTCTGCCGAATTCGATCAAGGCAAAGAGCAACTCATTATCCACTCGGTAGTTGTAAGACATGCGATGAAAGGCCAAAAAAATCCCTTTAGTTGCTATATCGATTATGTCAAGGCTTTCAATAGCGTTCCGCATACCTAGCTAATGGATGTCCAACATTTGTATCGCATTGATTCCAAACTAATAAAGTTTTTGGCGACAGTCATGGAAGGGTGGCATACCACCTTATCAGTGCGTATATCGGAGGGTGCTCATACCTCAGCGCCTTCCAGGGGGATTCTTTGAGTCTCCTTTGGTTTTGCAAGGCACTGAACCCTCTTTCATAGCTGCTGAAAGATGCTAGAGGGCATGGTTCTGCAATAAAGTATGGCCAACAGTGCTAAGTGCGAATTGTTCCTACTTGATATACTTGGATGATATCAAGTTGTATCCTGGTACAGACGACACCCTTAAAAGTCAGTTACGAATATTAGGCATGAATAGCCGTGATATTTGGATGGAGTTTGGATTAGAAAAGTGTCGAATCCAAGTCATCCGCAAAGGTCATCAAGAGCCGCATGCCGGACAAAGCATTAATGACTTCCACAACCAAGCTATGGCCGAGACAGACTTCTGCAAGTACCTAGGAATTCTGCAAGGAACCCATGCTCGAGTTGGTGATATGTAGGATGATCCTGTATCATGTGTAGTTCATTGTGTGCCATTCAGGATAGCGTGGTCGCCACCCGAGCTTATAAAAAGCTCATCATGAAAGAACGGGTGGAGAACGACCAGTGCAGAATGTGTGGTTTCGGCGTTAGAGACGTTGGACCATGTCATTTCTGGCTGCACTGCCATGGCACTGGTGCAACACATCACCAGGCATAATGCATGCGCATGATCACGGGAACATGTCCGGTTTACCGATATGAGCCGCAAGCAGCACTTGATAGTTCTGCTTACAGCATGAATTAGGAAAGGCAAGTTCTAACTGGTCGCCTACATTCCACATAACAAGCCTGACGTACTGTTACTTAACAAGACGGGTCGCCCCGCTCATATTATTGATGTTGCTATAACCCATAATAACAACGTCGAATGGAAATATGTGGAGAAGACGGTGAACTATGAACCATTGGCTCGGGAAATCAAAGAAATTTGGCGTCTCGAGCGGGTGGTTGTACTTCCCATAATATTGTCAGCTACAGGCTATTGTACCTAAATCCCTCACGGATTCCCTTGATGTTCTGGGACTCTCATACAGTCTGGTTCCAACCATGCAGAAGTACACCATTCTGTATAGCGTGCTCGATGTTGCGGGGAGTACTCGACGGATTATCCCATTGACCTCCCACCGGCCGCCGCCACCAGCGCCCCTTTAGTTTTTAATTAGGTAGGATCGTCCGAGCCTAATTGCTTGGCACTTCATGCTAGTATTAGGTAAAATCGGGCATGTGCCGGGATTGTGACAACTCGAAATAAAGAAGGAAATAATCGAGAAGAAAAGAAAATAAGTCGAATATGGATAAGCCAACAGAAATATGGGACGCAGACCCCTTTCCTTTGAGAGCTCCCCAGCGGAGCTAACATGAATAAAGAAATTAATCGACCTTCAATGGCAATTAATAAGGGCCAATATGATTCTACTAATACTTCTTTAATGAATAGTTTACAAAAACGAGACCGTTTCTATTGGAAAGTTCGTCTTTGTCATTGTTGCCACTCTTCCCCAGGTACTTTAAGTTTGTCCTCACACCCGCAAACTTGATGTACTTTCGAAGCGCTTTCCAGCAATTATAGAGGTATCACGTTGCTGAGTACCATCTATAAGATATTCTCCTCTATCTTGCTATCATTGGCCCATACCAAAGGGGCTTCACTCCAGCCAAATCAACAACAGATCAGATTTTCTCTCTGCGGCAAGCGATGGAAAAACTGTTGGAATATGGACAACAGTTGCACCATCTATTCATCAACTTTAAAGCCGCCTATGATATCATAATAATAATAATAATCGTTCAGCACAACAATCCATATTTGGATAAGAGCCTTGAAGTGTATTAGAGCACTTCATTCAAGACCATAACGGTACACTACAGTAGACTGTAGGAGACAATGTGGTCAGCATTGCGCTCGCCCGAGATTATTATCCTGATTTGACTCACGTACTCATTCACAGCTGAGTCGACTGGTATCCGACGTCAAATCATCGTCAAGTATCCCGACGAAATTAATAATGATCCGTGATGGTGAAGTAAATGCAAGAGGTACAATCCTCTTTAAGTCCACCCAACTACTGGCCTATGCTGACGATATCGACATCATGGGAAGAACCACCCGGGACGTACAAACTGCCTTCATCCAGATCGAGCAGGCGGCCATTGAAGCGAGATCTTGGGCTGCACATCAATGAAGGCAAGGCAAAATATATGGTGGCAACGTCAATGCCGAAGAAGAATCAACCAACAACATCAAACCGCACTGGTCAAACAGGAAGAATAAGGATAGGAGAATACAACTTTGAAACCGTTGATAATTTCTTCTATCTAGGGTCGAAAATCACAACCGATAACAGCTACGATAATGAAATCCGCGCACGGTTGTTGTCAGCCAACAGAGCCTATTTCAGCTTACAAAAACTGTTCCGCTCGAAACGTCTCACCATAGGGTCAAAACTCTTACTGTACAAGACTATGATATTGCCAGTCCTCATGTATTCCTCGGAAACTTGGGTTCTCAGCAACTCTTGGCCGCGTTCGGTAGAAGAATGCTCCGAAGAATTTTTGGCCCCCTACATGAGGATAGAAGATTCCGTAGCCTACACAATGACGAAATCTATGAGCGGTACCATGACCGTTCGGTTGTGGATAAAATCCGGCTCAATAGGTTACCATGGGCGGGTCACTTAATCCGTATGGATGAGGATGATCCCACCCGGAAAGTCTATAAAGGCAATACCTATGGTAGAAAGAAGAAGAAGACCCTGCCTAAGATGGAACGATGGCGTTGGCCAGGATGCCAGACAGCTTTTAGGGATATCGAATTGGTGGACCTCGGCGCAAAACCGGGATGTCTGGAGTTCCTGATTAAGGCAAGCCTAGACCGGATATCGGTTGTTGCGCCGTTGATGATGATGGTGCTCAATATTATTGTATGTGCTCATGCTAAATTCACCCCTCTTTGATGTATATAAAGGGTTTGCCAGTAAATCTCAAGAATATATATTAATATAACATTATTAACTTCATTTGAGCGGATATGGAGGGAGATATCAGGCAAATTAGTTGCAGGATTTTTCACCAAGAGGATAACTTTTCTCATCCCCAAGGAACAGGGTGCCTCTTGCCCATCAAAATCTCTACCAATTACTTGTATTACTACTATCTACAAGGTCTTCACTTCAGTTCTGTGCGCGAATATCACAAACATGCTGACGTTAACAAATTGATAGCTGAGGAGCAAAAAGGATGCGCAAAAGGCTCCCGAGGCTGTAAAGAACAGCTTATAATCGATACGGTCGCTGTAAAGCAGGCTGTCCACCAAGAACGAAATATCTCGACAGCCTACATCGATTATATAATAAATCAGCCTTTGACTCCATATCGCATTCGTGGTTACTACAAGTATTAAGCTTGTACAAAATCAACCCGAATGTCGTTCTTCTCCTCAGAACAGTGATGAAGAATTGGAGCACGAAGCTGTGGGTATCCTCAAAAACATCAGGAGAGATACCAATCAGGCGTGGCATTTTCCAAGGCGACTCTTTAAGTCCACTGTGGTTTTATTTGGGTTTCAACCCGCTACCCCATCTTTTGAATGAAAGCAAATATGGGTTCCAAGTCAAACATGGCATATTGTCAAAATGTACATTAAGCCATTTAATGTATATTGACGGCATATGTATGCTAAAGAAGAGAACCACCAACTTTGTTGCTTGCTGGACATCACCATCCAACGTCGCATCAAAACAATTGTTCAGGGAAAACATACCGACAACGAAGGATACAGCGAAAATAACATCCAAATTGAGGGTATGCATTCGGACGATGTCTACAAATACCTCGGCATATTGCAAACAACAACACCCGCTGTGGCAATAATCAAATCTAAGTTGCTGGGGGATTTGACGGCATCTAGACCTTGTCCTTAAAACTGAGCAGTTCGGGAAAAATAAAATCACCGCGATCAACACCTTCGCCATTCCCGCCCTTCTTTATACTTTCGGTGTGATACAGTGGAGTAATATGGATTTAGAATCTGTCAATGGACGGGTAAGGGTAGTTCAAGCAAACAGCAACATACGCAATAGAGCTGTCGAGAAATTGAGGATCACTATCCCACGTCATCAGGCAGGAAGAGGAATACCATCTAGCAGATAACAACTGCGTGCAAGATGTTGAGCAGTACCGAGTACACTAATAGTCATAGCTCCGTCTGCAAGATTCTCCATCGAAGCTTTGCGTTGAAGTACAACTTAGTGGCAACCTACCATCCTTATTATATGTATATTCTGCAGAGAATCTTGTAAAATGATCGGGGCAAACTACTATGGGATCACCACTGATCACAGTGTTAATCACAACAGACCCGATCTAGTTCTGCTTCTCAAGGAAGAACGAGCGAGCTTCATAATCGATGCAACCGTGCCGTTTGACCGGAACACAGTTGACAAACAGCTAGAAAAAATCCGGAACTATGGTCCCTTGGCGAACCACACGAAGCAGGCTTGGAACTACAAAAGATCGAAGTAGTCCCAGTCGTACTTTCAGCGACGAAATTAATTAACTTACGGCTGGACTATACATGGAGATGCGAAAAGGGGCGAAGAGTTCTGTCCGGTAGCAGTCTGACTTAGTGGGCGCCAGTCTTGATTTCCACTGTCTTCGATTTAAAATCTATATGTCTCTGCAGCTTAAAGCCACCTGCGTCAATGCTTGAAGTTTTTGCGACAATTGGGGTATAGCAATACATTTTCGCATGGTCGTTGAAACGCATCATCGCTGTGATGCCGGCTTCCTTGGTTGGTCGCCTTCGGTCCGCTTGAGCGGGAAGAGGATGCGTGGGCTTTTTTTAATTATATATATACATATAAATAAAAATACTGAAATGTTTGTTTTATACTTTAAACTATTATATTATGTTGTTTTGGTTAAATAAATAAGATGTGTGAGGCCAGATAAAAGTAGCAGGATAACTTTCGAGAACATTCAACATTAATAACGATATAAGACAAAGGGATGCCCTGTCATGCGTCCTCTTTAACCTGACCCTGAAGAAAGTGATATGCGATCCAAATGTTCATGCAAGAGGCACCATCCTCTTTAAGTCCGCCCAATTATCGGCCTATGCTGACGACATCATGGAAAAAAACCCGAGATGTACAAACCGCCTAGATCCAGATCGAGCAGGAGGAGCGAGATCTTGGGCTGCACATTAATGAAGGCAAGGCAAAGTACATGGTGGCATGGTTAGCACCAAAGAACGAAGAAAAAACAACATCAAATGGCACTGGCCAAGTCAGAACAATGAAGATAGGATACTACAACGTTGAGACCGATGAGAATTTCTCCTATCTCGAAAATCACAACCGGCAACACAGCTGGTAGCAGCTATGAAATCCACGCACGGTTGTTGTCAATCCACAGAGCCTCTTTGAGCGTCTAAAAAACTATATCGCTCGAAACGTCTCGACATAGGAGCAAAGTTCTTACTGTGCAAGACAATGAGATTGCCCTGTCCTTATGTATTCCTCGGAGATTTGGGTTCTTACCAAAAACAATTGCGAACTCTCGGCCGCGTTCGATAGAATTTTTGGTTCCCTATACATAGGATATCCTGGAATAGTGGGTTCCATTGCATAGCTTACCGCACAACAGAGCTGTCGCCTTTTCTCGACCTGTCCTGTGCGACCTGTCGATTGCTACATGGCCGAACACGGTATTTTCAGGGTCCACTGTGGCATTCAGACCACCCATTACGATTACACTCCCACCTTTATGAAGTTTCTGCTGAACGGTATATAGTTGCTCCTAAGAAAGATCCTTCTCTACTATATCGGAAATCTTCTTTGATGCGTAGCGCTGCACAATTGTTATTCTTCTTATACTGAATGCCCAACCTGCATTGCCGAAATTCGCGCTGGAGTTGGAGAGAAAATGATACCGCTGTTGAGGGGTCCGCAAACCTTTCGAAAACCAGTCATAAGCCGTTTTCGATAACCAAAAATCCCAGCCGTGAGGAAAACATATGAAGGAAAACAAACCGCCATTATTAGGTTATTGGCACAAACAGCGATTAAATTGATTACCGCAGGCAAGGTAAGAATAGAATTAATACTTCAAGGTAGTCCCGGGAGAAAATGGTCAGAAGAGTGGATATCCCACCACTATTACTATTTGGAGCAACACCCAGCCTTATATTTTAACCTTCATTGATAAAATGCCTCGGAAAGATGCGCTGAGGGTCTCTGGTAAATAGAAGTTTCAATGTGTTTGAAAGACAAGGGACAGATAAGTGATTCATAGTTTACGGATTATTACCCATACACACACTTAATAAACTTTCATAAATCTTTGATTCCTTTTAAGAAATAATAAATTCTTTACTCACCCTTAGATAAAAATATACGTTACACTTTGTTAAAACACAACATGGAACCCATAACGTTTTGTTAAGTGCTTGGTAATCCGTTAAGGCGTCTTGATTCTGTACTATTGTTTCGATAGAAAAACCTCTTGTTTGCCCTAAAGTTGCATTAAATATGGGTAACCTAAATAAAAAAGAGCAGCACTCATTTACCATTCCTTCAATACACCGCAGGGCCATACCTTTCCTCTGACTTATCAAACCACCATGGAAGAGCTACCAAAAACTTGACACAATAGTCAAGTGGTACTAAATCCAAAACAATATGAGGATTGCAAAGTATTGTTCTTATGATTCCTGAAAAACTGGATGTTAAACTGATTACCATATTATGCATGAAGTGTCTTAAATACCTGTGCTTACAGAAGTGGCAAGTCCCACGAGACAAATGGTTTTGTCATACCAGCCCTCATAAGGTTCGTGTGTGCTATTGTGGACTAAACATAAAAAAAAAACATTTCTGAAAATTGTTGCATAGGATAAGATTGAGGAGGAATTACCGATCGACGGCCTGGTTATTGTCACTGGCAGCCTATAACTGAACTCATCGACAACATGCTCAGCCAAGTGCTTGGTATAGGTGTAAGTATTTGGGAAGACAGTCAGTAATCTGGAAACATATATATATATTCAATTATTAACCATTTCTAGCATCCTTAAACTCCACAAAATTAAAGGGGCTAACATATTCGAGGGCTTTATGTATTTTTGAGTTTTCATTACATAGTAATCAGCCAGTGTGGAAATTGTCGAATGTCATTCAGTTGTAAAGTTGAAACAAGTCGGAATACCGAAAGCTGGGCGCTGCAAGTATAGAGGTTTTTGGTTCTCCTTATGTGACGAACTTTTTATGCACATTTTTCTTTTCGAAGATAGCTACAAATTCAAATTATTGCATCATATATGTATTTCCAAACCTTTCAGATATATGTGTGTACATCTTCAGCAAACATTGCCTATTACCGCATACTCATTCCACTTTACTGAATGCATCAAAGCATACATAGATATACATATAAAATATGCATTCATAGGCTAAGATAGAAAACAAATTTTTTTCATAAAATTTGATTTTATTATTCAATACAGGGTGCCCCGTTTATGATGGTACAAATTTTAATGGTGGATAATACAGCTCCCAACAGTACTACTGTAGTGCACCGTTACGGTCCTGAATGAAGTGCTCTAACACAGTTCAAAGCCCTGATCCAATATGGATGGTTGCGCCAAGGTTTATTATTAAAGTACAGCTCGTTTGAGGAAATTGGTCCATGGAATCTATCTTTTACCGTTCCAGAATTATTGCGTTTTTCGTAAATACTGTCAACTGTTTAAATTTTAAATAAATTTCAAAATCGATTTTTTATCTAAATTTTAATATACTTTATTGTAACGGTACTTTAAACTTACAAACCGGCAAGTCAATTTGGTCCATATCGAGACCACCTTTTCTCGCATTAATGTGTAGTATTCCTAAATTCTCCATAACTAAGCCCATTTTTACATGTCATTTGAAAGCTAACATAATGAGGCAACTTTTATCAACTTTGTAAGTTTGTAAGTTGTGAAAAAAATTGTTGTGGCTGATCGATTTCGATCGCAGGGTAGAGGTGATCTTATCAAACATTGCCTCGCGCCTCCACCTTGAGGAGCAGCGTAACCGAAACAAAGCATTTTGCTCTATTTTTGTTTAATTCAAAATACGACAAGGGTAAAATATTATTTGAAAGCCCCAGGTTTGCACCTAGACTAATTTCAGCTATAGAACAGAGCCCGCTACTTAAATTAGTGCGACCCACCAGTGAATTTGCGGCCTAGATTTTATACAGATACACCACTTTAATTTTTGTCATATTGCTCTGAACACGAGACTGGAACTAGGGGAGCTCATACAAACCACATGTTTTCGCAAAATTTCATGGCAACCTTCAACCGTTTCCGAATAAATCGGATGTGCCAGACAGGCAGACATACATTGAATCGATCTTAATGAGGTTTTATTTCACACAAAATCTTCAGAAGTCGCCTATCATTGTTCGAATTGCTTTTCTCTACACAAATTTGAATGGATATGGCATGAATAGATTTTTCGCGGGAGTAAAAGTTCACTAGTAAATTGTAAGCCGCTTTTAGCTAGGAGCTGGCTGCATGAAAATCGACATGTCGCGTTGTACGAAAATTTTTACCTGGAAATGGATGGATTGTTGTCAGTGAAGTAACACACAGCCAGTCCGATGGCCTACTGATAGACGCGGGCTGTTTCTTTCTTCAAGAAACATAAGGTTTATGGACTAGGTATAGCAGATCAATGGTCAGTTAAGATTTTATGGTTAAAACTTGCATTCTACTTTTTGAATGCGTTTTTCTCGAAACAGCATGTTAAAAATCTGCTGCCACGATAGCCCAGAATTTACCGAACGCAATTCTTTAAAATTTTCACGACTTATTCAGAACACATTTCTACGGTCCGTGAACTAAAATAATTGTGATTCATTCGGTCGTTTTTTTATTCAATAAAGAACATCAAAATTTACAAAAGAAAGGTTTAACAAAGCACCAAAAATTTAGCTTTCAATATTTTTTAATAATTCTAATTAGCGGACAGTGGTTAAGTCCGCAAATTATCACAGCGCCCTGTAGCAACAGAAAAAGACCGTTTTTGGAGATAGGTGTGTAAGTGTATTTTAGTAACGAACTATGCTATCAGGCTGGAAAAATTACTGCGCATGCTCAAGATATTAATAAATATATGGTGAAAAATTCGTATTTGTACCATTATCCAGCTCTTCACAAAAATTTCTAAAAAAAAGCGAAAAAACGGCCCTTACACGGGATGACCCCTTAAGTTCATCCTAGAATCATAAAATAAGTAATCATATAGACTATGACATAAAGCATAATACTACTAAGTTTGGTGCAAAACTCACAATTAGTGACAAAGTTAAAATAGCTCAAAATCGTCTATTTTGTGTAAATTTACTTCAAACATGTAATGTAAAATTACATTCAATATAACACAAAAGTGAATAGTCTGACATGCTAAAATGCATATGCCTACACTACACGTTACGCGTAGGTGGAATGTAAATGGAAATGATTCTACACTCAAATATTCTTACAGAAGAAATATACAAAACCTCTTGTACAATAAGCGTCGAGCTACCGGTTTTCGACTGGTTATTATATCAAAACAACAAAAAATATCTTTTCTGGGCACCTTAACGATGGCTAGAGAGCTTTTCGCAAATGGCTGAATGAAGATTAATTGCATATTATACAAATAGCGGCAAAAAATCCTTACGACAGAGCGTAATGTCGAAACATGATAATATCAAAACGTGCCGCGTTGAAACGACAGGTACCCTGCCAACGTATCGCTAGTACAGATAATACCAAAAATTGGAGGTCCGAGATACAGTCGCAGATCATTTGTAGCCGGAGTGCTTCGCTCTACGCTATTATATAGAGCAACAGTATGGGAGGAAATACTAATGCGGTATTCTGACAAATGAGCCGCGCCATCTGAGCAAGTAAGGAAGTATGAATCTATTAGGTTGTTGCATATGAAATGGCCGATTTGGCAATCAAGTGAAGTTAGTTGGGATTTTACTGTGTCAAACCACCACTAGTTGGCGCTGTTCGTGTCGGATAATGAAGTATAAATACTCCTACATTTAATCAAGGAGTCATTTCAGCTTTGACCATCGTTGTGATAACAGTGAATGAAAAGGAAAAAATGATGGAAAATGTATACCTTTTCTGTATGAGTTCCAACTCGGTCATAAAGCAGCGGAGGCGACCAGGAATATTAATAGCGCATTTGAAGCTGATACGGTAAGCGAAAAAACCACACGGCGGTGATTCGAAAAATTCGGGTAAGGTGACGTAAACCTTCAAAGTAAGCCACATGGACATCCAGGACCATCGATAGATAACGACGAGCTGCTTGTGCAAATCCGACAAACGTCAAAGAAACTGGGCGTACACTTTTCGATAGTTTGCCGGCACTTGCAACAACTTGGAAAGGTGAAAAAGCTCGACAAATGGGTACCGCAAGCCTTTACGGAGTAAAACATGGCGCTTCGAATGAACATTTGCAAATCTCCCGCAACAGGGTTGCATCTTTTTTGCACAGAATAGTGGCATGTGATGAAAAGTGCATAATATGCGACAATCGTCGCCGATCAGCGCAATGGCTAGATGCTGATGAGCCACCCATCCGAAGAAGGTAATGGTGGCTGTTTGGTGGTCTACAGCTGGAGTTATACACTACTTTTTTTTGGCACCTGGAGAAACGATAAATGCACAGAAATACTGTGCCCAACTTGAGAAAATGCACCAAAAATTGAGTATTCAACGACCGAGATTGGTCAACAGAGATGGTGTGATACTCCTTCACGACAATGCATGACCTCATGTATCCAGAACAACGGTTCAAAAGTTGAACGAATGCAGTATGAGACTCTGCCTCATTCACCATATTCACCGGACCTTTCGACAATCGACTACCACTTTTCTAAGCATTTGGATCAGTTTTTGGCGGAAAAACAATTTAGGAACGCCTTCGACGAATTTATCAACACCCGACAGTTGAACTTCTATGAAACTGATATACATGCTCTTGTATCCCGTTGGGAGAAGTATATTGAATCGACTGGCACCTATTTTGATTAAATAAATAAATTTTGGTAAGCTTTACAGTCGTTTTAAATTTTAGTACCAAAACGGCCATTTTATTTGCAACAACCTAATACTTGAATAGAGTACAGAATACCAAACAGCGGCAAGGCGGGAGTCCCTAAAAGTGGCAACAAAGGTAGGATGACCCGTAGGGGAGTCATTGGACCCACATACTGATGTGATTGAGGAGTGCATTCACCGAAGAGACAGTTAAATTAACTACCACTTCACAAGTCAAAATATGGTGATTACAGAAAATCTCTATACCAATTCAGGCTGGATGATTCTCCCTTTTGCCGAGAATGTGTTCCGCTCCCGAGAACTTGGAGTAGCTTATGTTCTACTGTCCGTGATATTGCTCATAGAGGCGGAGCCTGGAAGATCCTCTGAAAGTCAGCCTAAGCCCACATTGCCACAGAATTGTTGAGAACCAAAAAATACTGATCATTGATGCGGCAATGTCTTTCTAAGATTTCCACATCCAGCCATAAGACAAGTCGAAAACCGGAAGCTCGACACTTTAGGTATGAATCTTTTTGTGTATTCCTTATGTATGTATATTTTAGCGTGTTGTTTCATTTTTATGCAGCTCATGATGTAAGCGCATTTAGCATGAGAGACTACTTATTTTAGTGCGATATTGATATTTGTGCCGCAGCAGGGTTAACAACATTCGAAATTTTGTAAAAAACATTGTAAAATAAAATAAAATGTTTTAATTTAACTAAATTGGTGACCCCGTGTTAAGGTACGTATGCAGTAAAGTGTTGTTCAGAAGTTTCTGTGCAAGAAAGCAAGAATTATAAAATTGAAAACAAGCCGGCGGAAAACGGAATTCTCGGATCGATCGCTCGTGCCGTGAAGTGGAGAAAGATACAAGTGAATTTCCGCGACTGCTGCATTTCCCGAGTATTTTCTGGATTCCAAAGTCCAGTGAAAATTGAAGAACAACATATAATATAAGTAGAAACCGAACTACGGTTCCGTGATTCCAGCTACGAGCTCAGGTTGAACAACACAGTGTGCCGCTCGTTACGAAGACTGCGCATGGTGGCTAAACCGTGCCCCAGATGGAGTCAGATCCAGCACCACGAACGGGGTTGCGATTGAGTGATTGTAAGGAATTCATTTCGTGGACGTGGCCGCCATGTAGTTAAATTCTGCCGAGGACGGCCCCTATCAACGCCCAGGCAGAGCTATGCAGGTGAATTCGCATTCGAGTCGCAGCCCAGCAGACGGAGCCATCGTTCCCTACCTGCAGCCACACAGTAGCCGCTCGATCTCCAGCAGATAGCACCAGCCGCTAAGAAGCGGAAGCTGACTTCGACGACATCACCGTAGTGAGTTAAAGCCGAATTGGATCATCCGTACGCTCAGAAGCCCCAACCTCAAATAACGCTATCAGCGCGAGCCTCCGCAGGGAAAACTCAGAATAGGCCGCATCATCAACAACAACTTAGAGTGTGAAAAAGCTTAAGTCATCATTCTTTTTTACAATTTTTATTGGTTAACATTAATAATAATTGTTAAAATGCCGCAGGACACGGCATCGATACTCTTTTAGAAATTCATCGTCGGTTTCCGCTCTTTTGGCGAGTTTCTATTTTGGTATGCGCATCAGGCGTCCGATTCGGAGTGCGTCGATGGTGCTTTTTTTCTGTCGTACGGGCATTCGTGGGTGTGGTTTGCCGTAGTTAGAGTAGGGCCTTTTAGAATAACTTAGCTTTTGTTTATGTCGATTGACAATAAAGACGCGGCAGGCCCCTCGCACTCTCAGGTGACCGCCCAGGCTATGCGCGTCCCTCCGTTTTGGCGACGGACCCGGGGCTGTGGTTTAGCTGGTTCAGCTAAGCTGAATCACTTGCTGGCAGGTTTGACGTTGGGTGATCGAACTAGCCAATTGCTTCGCGAAATGAGTCAACTGGGTGGGGGCAAGATCGACGACAATCTGTTGAAGTCGCTCAGGCTGCGTCGACTTCCGGAGGGCACCCAGGCAGTCCTCGCGTGCGTCTCCGGTCCTTTCGAGATGCTGGCAGCTGCGGCTGACAAGGTGCAATCTTTCAAATGTACGTCCTCTATCAACTCAGAAGCTGGCTATTTCACGGAAACAATTCGAATAACTTATGCAACAGGGTATCTGCAGACCCTCAAACAACTGTTGGACTTCCCCACTCCATATGGTCCCTAACCCAAATGGCGAATGGCGCCCTGTGGGGATTACAAAAGGTTAAATGCGCAGACTATTCCAGAACGCTATCCCATTCCACTCATCTACGACTTTGCGTATCATCTCGCAAACTGCCGCATCTTTTCGCCCTTGGATTTAACCAAAGCCTATCATCAAATCCCTGTAGCTCCAGAAGATATTCCAAAGACGGCAATATGTACACCCTCTGGAGTCTCCGAATTCACCCGAATGGCTTTCGGGTTGTGCAATGCGGCGCAAACGTTTCAAAAGTTCATTCACTCGGTCTTGCGAAACCTCGACTTCTGTTTCGTGTTTTTGAATGATATTTTGGTCGCTTCTTCCTCAGAGTCTGAGCATTTAGCGCATCTTGAGTGCATTTTTCAACGTCTCCTTGAGGCCGGGTTAGTCCTAAACGTTAAGAAATGTAAGTTCCTTCAAACACAGGTGAGATTCCTTGGCTACTCCATTTCCCCTGAAGGAATACAGTCCGACATACAGCATGTGTCCGCCAAGGACGACATAGTTGCTGACGTTTTGTCATGTGTCTCCGAGGTTAACATCCCCGCCTCACTCGACTTCTCGGCTATCGCCAAGGCGGAGAAATATGACGCAGTACTTCAGAGCCCCAAATCCAACCCCAAATACAAATTTCGGAAGTTGCCCATCTTCAGCTTGAACTTCTCTTTCTGCTGCGAAGACTCGGAAAAGTCGCCCCGGTTGGTTCCCCGGCCATACATTCCGGCCACATTTTCCAAGGCAGTGTTCCACGCGTCGTGCTTAGCGCATCCAGGCATCAGGACGACAAAAAGGATAGTCACCGAGCAATACTTCTGATCCTCCATGAACAGGGACATCAACTCCTGGGCCAGAGAGTGCATCGCATGCCAGAAGGGTAAGACCACCAGGCATGTAAGAAAAGAAGTGGACTCATTCCCCCGCACTACCAAGCGGTTCCACACCACACACCTCGACATGGTAGGACCTTTGCGAGACTCGCACGGTCTCAGGTATTGCCTCACCGTCTACGACAGGTTTACGCGGTGCCTGACGCAATACCTCTGAAGGACATTATGGCGCAATCTTGCGCTGAAGCCCTCTGTCGAGAGTGGATCCTTCGTTATGGTGTCCCTACAGTGCTGATCACTGACCAGGGAATGCAATTTGAATCCACCCTTTTGTCGGAGTTAGGCAAATTCCTGGGATTCAAACGCCAGCGGACTACGGCATACCACCGGCAATCCAATGAGATGCTAGAGCGTTAGCACCGGACGCTGAAAGCCGCCATTATGACACGCAATGATGCCTCCTGGACTCAAGTCTTGCCTCTCGTCTTACTTGGCCTACGAACAACCCGCCGAGAGAAATTTGCTGCCAGACCCGCGGAGCTGGTATACGGGAAGAACCCAAGCCTCACCAACCCCAACCCAACCCCTCGACAAAAGATCGGGTCTCACAGACTCGGGGTTGCTGCGCCTGCTGAAAGACAATCTCCACGGCCTTAAAACTACACCTCCCACCCTACACACATCCGTACCTACCATATTTTAGAAATTTACCCGAAAACTCCTTTAAGTTCATCCTAGAAGTACAAAATTTGGTACGGTTATAAATAATAAAATAATGCATAATTTAAAGTTTGACAAAAGTCCAACTATTTTTAACATATGCCGTATGCCGTCATCACCATATAAAGTGAACTCATGTGAACGGCGGAGTTGCAGTTTGGAAAATAAGTTTCTTTAAGAAAAAATGTCAAGGTCAATAACATAAAATAAAGTAAATTACAGAGAAGGCGGAGTTACATACAATAAATGTAATTGAAACCCATTTCAAGTGACTATGAGAAAATAATATTTAATATTTCACTGGAATGACAATTATTCTCGTTAATTATGAAGTCAGCATTTTATTTGCAGGGCTTAGGATGCAGTTGATTCGCACACAATTGATAATGTTGAACTGCTATAAGTTTAACACTAATAGCTGGATTTCTATGAAACTTGGCCCGTATGCGCGATACTACCCTCTATGCTCCTAAGATGGACTTAGGGGGATTTTCAGTCAATTTCTAAAAGTTGGTAATATACTATAAGTTTATTTAAGCAGATTATCGGAGTCGGACATATTCTGAGGCCTAGATTTCATATAAGCGCACCTTCCTGATTTTTTCGGTTTTTTTGGGCTGGATAGTTTCCGAAAATGAATCCTGTCTCACTTCAAGTGTGTACATTTTGACTCCTAATTCGCCCATTTGTTTACCTTATGTTTTATCTGCTGGTCAAGTTCTGAGAACAAGACCCTTTACAATTTTTAGGGCACACATTTTGAGTTCTTACTCCACTATGTTTCGCCCAATATCAAAAGTATGATCAGTTTATACTAAATGAACCCTTTTATTTGATACCTGACTTCACCATTTACATCCCGCGCAAACCCAACGTAGAGTGATGCCATTTGTTGCATGTAAAGGGACTCATAAACCACATGTTCTTATTAAATCTCATGAAAATAGGTTCAGGGGCTTCCGAATAAATTGAATGAAACAGGCAGACAGACAGATGGACAGGCGAACAGACGAACAGACGGACAGACAGTCATTGAATCGACTTTAGTAAGGTTTTATTTCACACAATATCTTAAAAATTATGTTCTCCGCAGAACTTTCACCGATTTCGCAAAGCCTTAAATTGTTCTGATTTTAGAGCTCACGACGGCTAGCTTCAGTGATTAAGATAGACCCGGTATCTATGAAAAAAAATGTATCTCGTAAAAATACAATAATCAAGCAGAGATAGATGACTAGCTTAGAATACTTCCTTCCATATTGTCTTATAATTCGACTACTGAAGATATAAATGAAACCAGTCTTTTTGCAAACGTTTACCAAACGGCACTTTAGTGCTAAAATAAGGTAAATATTTTGATAGAAAGCATAGCAAGGGAAGCTTCCTGGGTTGTAGAAGTTGAAGTGTTTTATAATAGGGATCTCATTGTTTTCAACCATATATTTTTACAATTTGGTTAATCGGTGAGGACAACACTATGGTGGATAAAATTCAATCAAATAAGAATCATCAAAACTTCTTAATGCATTACAAGACACGTTGGTTAAAAAAGTTCTGTAACTTTTGGAGAATCAAAAAAATTTCAGTGCGTACTCAAGATGCCACGCTCATCATAATTACAAATTGTTGGAACGTTTTCAAAAAATTTGAGTGGGATGACTTCCAACGCTACTATATTGTGTCCAGATTGAAAACGAGTCCTGAGACTAATATTCTTGTTGAACCTCAAATTCTGGAATACGTTTGCCAAATTGTAAGAAATGAGAGCGACGGTGAGAATGATAATAGTGAAGGTAACAATGCTACAATAAAAATACCCGACAAGGAAGGAATCAACCGATAATTTGCAAATAATTTGATCAATGCCTAATGTACCGGGTGAATTGCACTATTCTTTACACCGGAGAGAAAACTGTTTGACAAAAAAAAAAAGAAACAAACCGCTCAGATAAAAATAAGAAGAAGATGGACCATCTCATTTCTGGCTGTACTGTTATGGCACCGGTGCATAATGCTGTATGTAAGGTTATCCATCAAAACCTTGCACATAAGCATAAGGCTGATCACGGGAACATGTCCGGTTTACCGATATGAGCCGCAAGTAGTACTTGATAGTTTTGCTTACAGCATGTATTGGGACCGGCAAGTTCTGACTGATCGCCATACCGCACACAATAAGCCTGACGTACTGTTAGTTGACAAGACGGGTCGCTCCGCGTATATTATTTATGTTGCTATCCCCCATAATAGCAACATTGAACGGAAATACGTGGAGAAGAAGGTGAACTATGAGCCATTGGCTCGGGAAATCAAAGAAATTTGGCGTCTCGAGCGGGTGGTTGTAGTTCCCATAATATTGTCAGCTACAGGTATTGTACCTAAATCTCTGACGGCTTCCCTTGATGTCCTGGGACTTTCGCACAGTCTGGTTCAAACCATGCAGAAGTACACCATTCTGCATATGTGCTCGATGTTGCGGGGAGTACTCGACGGATTCTCCCACTGACCTACCACCGGCCACCACCACCAGTGCCCCTTTTAGTTCTTAAGTAGGTAGAATCGTCCGAGCCTAAATGCTTGGCACTTAGTGCTAGTATTAGGTAAAATCCGGCATCTGCCGAGATTGTTATAACTCGGAAAAAAATAATCGTTGGCGCAACCATCCATATTGGATCAAGGCCTTGAAGTGTGTTAGAGCACTTCATTCAAGACCGTAACGGTACACCACAGTACACTGTGGGAGGCAATGAGGTCTGCATTGCGCTTGTCCGAGATTATTACCCTGATTCGACTCAGGTACTCATTCATAGCTAAGTCGGCTGGTGTCCGACATCCAGTCACGATAACAAATTCCTCTGCCCGCAGCGAGATTTGAACCACGACCTTCCGCTATGACAGCCCAGCGCTCTAACCACTTGAGCCATCTGGACACAGATAAAAATAAGAGATCACCTTAAAAGTTTAGAAGTTATACATACATACACGTGATTTTTAATATCTAAAGCTGTTACTGTTACTCTAGTGTTGAACGCGTAAAACAGGATGTCGTTTTAAACATGTTATAAACACGTCGAGATACCGGAAGCTGGGTGCTCCAGGTATGAAGGTTTTTTGTTCATCTTATGTGAGAAACTCTATATGAATGATTTTCCATTCGTATAGAGCAAAGAATACAAAATATGCCGTCATATTTTGCCAAACTTCAAGATACACATATGTACATACATATCAACGATATAAATACTGTGTTCAACCTAAATAAGCAAACCTACCGCATTGATAAATTGATCTAATCTGCATCTTCACGCATTTCCACTTTACTCTGTACACAAAAGCACGTATGTGAATTAAAAACCGCTTGTAACCAGGTACCCACATGTCTATTATATTGGTTGCTACTGGCAAGTCTTATTGCACATACATATCCATACACATGTCTACCTCAAGTAATTGGCACTGATATGCAAACAATTCAAAACAGCCAAAAAAGGAAAATAAAACATCCCCATGGACTCCGCCATTCATACAAGCTCACTTCATATGATGATGGCGTCATACACATCTTAGGGTGCAAACAATTTACCCGAAACGCGAAATTCCGAACCTTCTCCAAAATTTTCAGCATTATGTCTTATATTATCGCCCATCCTGGTGCCATGTTGCATTTCTGAGATAAATTTAAGGGGACTTTACCGCTAAATTTCTAAAACATGATAATATACTATTATTAACTTTATTTGTGCAGATATTGGAACGGTATCTATTTTGAGGCCTAGATTTCAAATAGATGCAACAATGTAATTTTTTCAGATTTTTCGGTCAGATTAGTTCTTCTGGGTCACACATTTTGAGCTCTCACTCCCCTGTGTTTCACCGAATATCAGAAATAAGATCAGTTCCTGAAAATACTAACCGAGCCCTTTCATTTGATACCTCACATGATCACATTTTGTGAAAAAGGTTGTACACCCCCTTTCGCATGTGTGGGGAGCCCTTTCGCATGTGTGACGCCACTTGTTGCGTATAAAAAGACACACATACCACATAAAAACATGTGCTTCCGAGTAAATCGGATGTGACAAGCAGCCAAACAAATGAAAAGGCGGACAGACAGACATTGAGTCGATTTTAGTAAGGTTTTGTTTCACACAAAATCTTAAATATGACCACCTCCACGAAGTCACGAAACCCACTTTCCCCACAAGCTGAATCTCAGTCCGTCTAGTCGTTTCAGTATTTGATAATCTTATGCGGTGTGAGTAAGGTAAAAAAAAGTCGGCAAACCGCAAGTTTGACACTTCAGGTATGAAACGTTTTGTGTTTCCCTATGTGAGGAGCATAACGCAGCTCTCCATTGGCTGATAGCATTGACTCGAAATATTTAAAACGCTCAATTCTGCCAACGGCAGTAACCTGCCCAGAATTGAACGATTTAAATATCTCCGGTTAATGCTATCAGCCAATCCAGAACTGCGTAATGAAATTGCTTCACGCAACCTGGATGAAGTGGCATTCCACAGCTTTCAAATCTAAAATTTACCGCAAAGTCGAATATGTTGCTTTGGACTAGTGACGTGACACGTTTTGATCACATCCGAAATGAGGATATCCGCGCTCGATATGGGGTTGCACTGATCATGGGAAAACTGCGAGAGAGGCGTCTTCGATGGTATGGTCACGTAATTCAATATTGTTCCGAACATCAAAGTGGTAAGCGACCAAAAGGCCAACTTATATTGGACAAGTCAGGACACCGGAATCTTGACGATTCAGGTATAAAAGATTTTGTGTTTCCCTATGCGAGGAACTTTGAAAGTATGGTAGTTCCGCGTGTACATAGTTAAGTATTCAACTGTGCGCTATCTTTTAAAGATCCATTTACACAAATAAATTGGTCTGGAAAGTTCTGTATTGATAAAAGTCAACCTTTTAGGCTTCATACTAGGAGTTCAGTATTATTCACAAATGTGACGAAGTTAACCTACAACAGATACAGAAGGGTTTCCCCTGTAGATACAAAAGGAGGAGAACTAGATTCTTCATGAATGGAATTTTTTTTTTGGAATTTTTGGGTTGGGTGATTTATGAAAATTAATCCTGTTTCACTTAAAGTCCGGATATTTTGACTCCTTACTCGCAGACTACGCCAAAACTAATATCAGTTTCGGAAAGTACTAACCGAGACCTTTCATTCCCCCACATGGGGAGCCCCCCTTTTAACTCCACCAAAATTAATGTCACTCACTGCATGCGCGGGGTTTCATAGTTCCCGTCTATCCATCAAATCTCCGTCGGATCGGTTTAGCCGTTTTGAAGAAAAGTATGTGTAACAGACAGACAGACAGGAAATCCATTTTAATAAGCTTTTCTTTTACACAAAACCTTAACAAGATAAAATTCATAACCACCAATTTTTCATCTGCCTTTTCTTTAGGCTTAGTCCCGTTCAGAAACGGGGTTGGCTCATCATCATCATCATCATCAACGGTGCAACAACCGGTATCCGGTCTAGGCCTGCCTTAATAAGAAACTCCAGATATCTGGATTTTGCGCCGAGGTCCACAAATTCGATATCCCTAAAAGCTGTCTGGTGTCCTGAACTACGCCATCGCTCCATCTTAGGCAGGGTCTGCCTCGTCTTCTTTTTCTACAATAGATATTGCCCTTATAGACTTTCCGGGCTGGATCATCTTCCTCCATACGGATTAAATGACCCGCCCACCGTAGCCTATTGAGCCGAATTTTATCCACAACCTAACGGTCATGGTATCGCTCATAGATTTCGTCGTTATGTAGGCTACGGAATCGTCCATCCTCATGTAGGGAGCAAAAAATTCTTCGGAGGATTCTTCTCTCGAACGCGGCCAAGAGTTCGCAACTTTTTTTTGCTAAGAATCCAGGTTTCCGAGGAATACATAAGGACTGGCAAGATTATAAGTCTTGTACAGTAAAAGCTTTGACCCTATGGTGAAACGTTTCGAGCAAAACAGTTTTTGTAAGCTGAAATAGGCTCTGTTGACTGCCAACAACCGCGCGCGGATTTCATCATCGTAGCTGTTATTGGTTGTGATTTTCGACCCTAAATAGGAGAAATTATCAACGGTCTCATAGTTGTATATAGTCTCCTATCTTATTCTTCCCGTCTGGCCAGTGCGGTTTGATGTTGTTGGTTGGTTGGTTTTCGGTGCTGACGTTGCCACCATATACTTTGTCTTGCCTTCATTGATGTGCAACCCAAGATCTCGCACCGCCTGCTCAATCTGGATGAAGGCAGTTTGTACGTCTCGGAACTGGTTCTTCCCACGATGTCGATATCGTCAGTATAGGCCAGTAGTTGGGTGGGCTTAAAGAGGGATCATACCTCTTGCATTTACCTCAACATCACGGATCACTTTCTCGAGGGACCAGGTCAAAGAGGACGCATGATAGGGCATCCCCTTGTCTTAGACCGTTGTTGATGTCGAATGGTCTTGAGGGTGATCCTGCTGCTTTTATCTGGCCTCGCACATTGGTCAGGGTCATGCCTAGTCAGTTTTATCAATTTCATCGGAATACCGAGTTCTCTCATGGCCAGTTTACCCTCGCTATGCTATCATAGGCGGCTTTAAAGTCGATGAATAGATGGTGCAACTGTTGTCTATATTCCAATAGTTTTTCCATCGCTTGTCACAGAGACAAAACATGATCTATTACTGATTTGCCTGGAGTAGAGCCTCTTTAGTATGGGCCAATGACCTTCTGGGCGTATGAGGCTATCCGGCCTAGCAAGAAAGCGGAAAATATCTTATAAATGGTACTCAGCAACGTGATATCTCTATAATTGCTGCACTGTGATATCTCCCTTTTTATGTATGAAACAGATAATGCCTCGTTGCCAATCGTCAGGCTATTGATTCGCTGTCCCATACCTTGAGCACAAGTTGATGAACCACTTGGTGTAACTGGTCGCCTCCATATTTAACCAATTCGGCTGTAATTCCATCGGCTCCTGACGACTTATGATTTTTAAGCCGATGAATTGCAAAGGACTGTTTCTCCTATACTTGGTGCTGGCAGTATTTGTCCGTCGTCTTCAGTTGGTGGGACCTCCAACTCGCCAATGTTCTGGGTGTTTAGCAATTCTTCAAAGTACTCAACCCATCACTCCAATATGCCTATTCTGTCGGAAATCAGATTTCCCTCTTTGTCTCAGCAGGATGAGCATCGAGGTGTAATAAGGCTTCATCCTGCTGACTTGTTGGTAAAACTTGCGCGCCTGGTGCAGGTTGCTCCCTGTATTTTTCGAGTTCACAGACTTGTTGGTTCTCCCAGGCTTCCTTTTTTCGTCTATGAAGTCGCTTCTTACGCTCGACGGAGTTCGTGATAAGGTCTCTGCGCGTACCCGCGTTATTTGAGAATGCAACATTACTCGGTAAGCAAGCATTCTTCCGTTCCGTAGCTAGCTTACATTCATCATCAAACCAGTCCGTTCCGACTTTGTCTTGCGGCTGGGGCGAAGTATCTTTGTGGCCATCTCAATGATAACGTTCTTCAGGAGACTGTGAAGATCATTTGTTGATGCTTTCATCTCCAGGTCCTCTGTTGACTGCGGTTATTGCAGGCATCCACTTTCCTCTTATAGGTGTCGCGGAGAGCTTTGTTGCGGATAGCTTCAGTGTTAACTCTCACCTGATTGTCAGAAGGAATTGTAAGTGGTAGTTGTTATTCAAGCTCGGAGCACCATGCCAACGAGATAGTGATCCGAGTCTATATTAGCCCCCCTATATGTTCTGACATTCATCAAGGCTGAGAGGTGGCGGCGTTCGATCAACACGTGGTCAATTTGGTTGAAAGTGGTCCCATCTGGAGGGGCCCACGTATGTTTGTGGACCGCTTTCCGCGCAAACCAGGTACTTCCAAGAGCTAATGCTAATGGAATAATGCGCAGTCCGTTACCATTTGTATTTTGGTGTAAGCTATGGGAGCCAACGTATCGCCTGAATAGGGGTCCCTTCCCTACTTGGCTGTTAAAATCATATTTTGATATCATATCTGGGACAGGCTTCAAGGGTGCATTCTACTGCCTCGTAGAAGGTATCCTTCTCCGACTCTGCAGTCTCCTCTGTAGGGGCGTGAACGTTAATGAGGCTTATATTTCTAAACTTGCCTCGCAAGCGCAGAGTGCATATTCAAGCTCGTTATTCAAGCTCGGAGCACCATGCCAACGAGATAGTGATCGGAGTCTATATTAGCCCCCCTATATGTTCTGACATTCATCAAGGCTGAGAGGTGGCGGCGTTCGATCAACACGTGGTCAATTTGGTTGAAAGTGGTCCCATCTGGAGGGGCCCACGTATGTTTGTGGACCGCTTTCCGCGCAAACCAGGTACTTCCAAGAGCTAATGCTAATGGAATAATGCGCAGTCCGTTACCATTTGTATTTTGGTGTAAGCTATGGGAGCCAACGTATCGCCTGAATAGGGGTCCCTTCCCTACTTGGCTGTTAAAATCATATTTTGATATCATATCTGGGACAGGCTTCAAGGGTGCATTCTACTGCCTCGTAGAAGGTATCCTTCTCCGACTCTGCAGTCTCCTCTGTAGGGGCGTGAACGTTAATGAGGCTTATATTTCTAAACTTGCCTCGCAAGCGCAGAGTGCATAGCCGTTCGCTTATGTTTTCAAAGCCGATAACAGCAGGTTTCATTTTTTGGCTGGCTAAGAAACCTACTCCGAGCACATGGTTTACTGGATGGCCACTATATTATATGGTGTAGCGGCTCTTCTCCAGGAAACCGGTCCCTGTCCAACGCATCTTCTGTAACGCTGCTTACATCGACCCTATATTGCTTCATCTCTGTACAGGGAGCGCACGTTCCATGGGAAAATGCGCAAATCGTTATTCCGGTGTCGTTGCCGGGTTCGTCGTGGTGTAATCTGTCCAGTCCGAGGCTCCTGTTGTGGCTTCGAAAGCAAGTTGTTTTCCGTGTAGGGTTGTCAGTCCTACCCATCTCGCAACCAAGAGGACCAGTTGGTAGAATTTGTCCCGTTTTTAGGCGCGGGAGACTCGTCCTTCATCCTTCTCTGAATTTCAACTGAGGGCATTTTAAAGAAATAGTTATAAGTGTTTATAAGTGTTAAGGATACTCTTGTATTATATGTATGCCTTTGGTGCCATGTATTTCAAACTATTATCTTTGATGTGGGTGTCGATATTTTCTTACTGTTTTAGAATGCAGTAAATTAATACGAAGAACACAACTTTGACGCTATAACTTGGCCAATAATATTTCCATGTATTTTGTTATGAATTCAGATAATATAGTAGAGTAGAAAAGTGCAAATAAAAGCAAAGCTTTGAAAACAATTGAAAACAACAGGTTTTGTTTGCAAAACAAAACCTTATTAAAATACACTAAAGTGGGGTGGGACATGCTAAATGCATATACATAACGGGCTACGTACAAATGGGATAGTTCTACCCTTAAATATACTCACAGAAGAAGCAAACAAAACCTTTCATAACTGAAGCGCCCAGCTTCTGGTTTCCCGGCTTGTTGCCTTTTAATATAGGTTAGTGTGTTAATGTAGACTAGAGCGCCCGGCTCAACTGATTAAAGCGATGGGCTGTCGAATCGGAAAATCGCGGTTCAAATCTCACTGGTGGCAGAGGATTTTGTTATCGTGATTGGATGTCGGATACCAGTCCACTTAGCTGTGAATGAATACCTGAGTCAAATCAGATAACAATCGCGAACGAGCGTAATTCTGACCACATTGCCTCCTACAGTGTACTGTGGTGTACCATAACGGTCTTGAATGAAGTGCTCTAGCACAATTCAAAACCACGATCCAAATATGGATTGTTGTGCCAACGATTATTATTATTAATGTAAACTAGTACCTTAAACTCAACAAAAAATGATGCTACTCACTGTATGTGCATAGTTTCCGTCCCGAGTACTATTAGGCTTCCAAAGCCAATGACAGCCACCTCAGACGAAGATGTTAGGATGGATCAGTAGCATAACACACTGTGTTCGCGTTCGAAATAAAGACATTCGCGGGCGATATACGGATACACGTTTCGTGGGGAACTTGCGAGAGAAGCGTCTTCGATAGTAAGGTTATGTAATTCGTGTTAAACAATGGCGGTTGAAGATCCTACTCACCCTCTATAACGCTCTATAGCGGGGAAGAGAAAAAACATTTTTCGAAGTAAGGTTGTAGATATGCACATACATAGTTGTCTTGCATACAAAGTGGAGACAACCGGTATCAATATCTAATTCCGCAGCATCTATGCACATGCGTATTATGAGCGGCTATAATTTCAAACCTACTGCGATCCAAACATCAGCGAACATTACATCACTTAGCATTATATACAACATCACGGCATCAAAAAGGGGAGGTGATATTATTCTTGTGATAGGTAATGTTTTGTAGTGCGTTATCATATTACAAAACATCACCATTCTTCCTAGTACAAGTGGCGATGGCAGCTGTCTAGTGCCGATGCAAACTATTGACTAGCTGGCTTTGCACAGTAAAATTTTATTCCGAGTTTCTCCGTGATAGATAACCTTTAACTGCGCGAATTCAACATGAAGCAAAGAAATAGAAAATTGCATATACATTTAAATGAAATAATTCTGCTTCCCTGTTCTTTAGTTTGCGAAAATATCCTTTTCTTGCGTTTTTTTCTCTTCTCTTCCCCTATCTTCTTTGCAGGCCAAATATCTGTCAAGTAATAAGCATTATTTGGTACCATCGGCTGTCGAGTGTTAATATTTGATGCTGGTGACATAACATCATGTACGGTTAGGGTAATGAAAGGCGATGTTTGTGATATTACTTCGTACGTGTATCTCTTGTATACATATGAGTATGTTTGTAGCCAACCTTGAAATTAAATTGAGTTGGTTATCTGAAACAGGCACCGTCAAAGCTAAAGTTTTGTTTGACACAGGCTTAGCTTTTAAGGTATTGTGAAAGTCAAAAACCTTATTTAAATCGGCCCACTCCTTGTCTGCCTGCCTGGAATATTCAGATGCGAATACAGAAAATTTCAATGTTCAATTTAGATGCGAATATAGATATACATACGGAATGGAAAGTAATGTGTAATATTTGTTTGTTGAGGATGAGTATTATTTTTATATCTTCCGATATCTACCGTTTTAAAATTTCGAAATACGTGAATGAATATGTATGAAAACACAGGGCTTTTCATATTCGGAGCGTCCAGGTTCTGATTTTTTTACTTATTTCCTCCCTCAAACTGTTTTTCCGCACGTTAGTGCCCTACACCAATCAAACTATCCTTGTTTTATGTAGCCAAAAAATGTGCAGCCTTATAATAACGCTCAACGGACACTCATTTGCAATTAGTAGCTCTTCTGCTTTTCATTAAGGTTTACAATATACATAGCTAACAATATATTTTCTTTTTTGGTGTTGACCATCACGGTTATTTCCGAAGTCGTCTGGCGTGCAGGTGATAATTTCGAGTGTAGTTCTGTAATCCATCTCCAAGAGTAGAATAAATTATCAAATACGATAGGATCCTGCCGGAGGTGCACAAAAGGTGAGGTCAATTTCCATAAAAAGGAAGCAGAAATTCACCTTCCACCCCAATAAATATTGAATTCAGCAGAACACTCCAAAAACAGTAAAAATAAAAGTTCATTAAACTTAGTAGAAAGCGTGCGAAACCACACACTTCCGTGAAGCGTAAATAGCCGGACTGACTGCTGTGGATAATACAACTTACTTCTTTGTAAATATGTTCAATATACCATCGTCGAACTTTTCGGCCAGTTTTATAATTGTTTTCCAATCGTCCATCGGGGGATAAATCTAAAACCAAAACAAAAGGTGGATTAATCTTATTTTTACACCCCATCAACACCAGGCTACCTGTTCATCGAGTCTTGTTTTATATGGATACGAAAATGCCGTAGATACATGAACGAATCGCTGCTAAATTGAAATAATTGGTTCATTTATTCTGACTTCCTATAATTCTACTTTCTACAAAAACAAACCTGAAGATTTCTCAGTTGCATTGCAAAATTGAGCGCTTCACGAGTTCCTCGTACGTTAATCAAAATTGCTCTTCTCAATGTTTCGTCGAAACGAATTGTAGCTGCAACATGAAAGATCAACGAAACGTTGGCCATGCTTTTTTTACTCTCTTCTGACATTCCCAAATCATGCTCTATTAAATCTCCTGGGATGGCGACAAGTTTATCCAGGGCATTTGGCTTTTCACTTTTGAGACGATCAAAAATCTGAAAATAAGTCATGGTTTACGGAATAAATAACAAATAATATAACTTGCGGTTTCGTCCAGGACAGAGGCAACTCATCAGGACGCTGCTTCACCTTTGCCCTGGGAGCAGCGTGACCGAAGTGGTTACAAAGTGGCATTTGCTCCCTTATATTAATTCCAAAACACGACATGCGCTTGAACTATAATGAAAACAAAAACCACCTTGTAAAATTCAGGGCTTTTGTTTGACATTGTCTGTTTGTCTGTCCGTCTGTCAGATTTGCCCCGAAATGTCAGATTTGCTCCGAAAAGGCTGAAACTATCGTCACGAAATTTGGCGAATGTGGTCTACGAACCGCTTCATATACAACGAGTAACAGCGTTTTCTGTTGTTATTAAGGGGGTTTCCCCAAATATGCTGAATATAGAGGCACATTTTTCTTTCATAATATATGGTCATGTATCAACCTGAAAGGGCTCAATTAGTACTTTTAGAAAATGATCTTATTTCACAGGAAAGTGAGAGCTCAAAATGCATGCACTAAAACCTGTCTCATTCTCAAAATATATCCCATTCCGACATCCGCACAACTAAAGTTAATAAAAGCTGATAACCGTATTTTATAAATTTACCCAAAAACCCCTTCAAGTTTACTCTAGAAGTACAAAATTTGGTGACAATATAAGGGATAATATATAATAAAACATAATTCTGAAAGGTTTGAACGGGCTCCAACAATGGAAGGTCAAAATATATATCACATAAATTTATTGCAAAAGACGTGCATGACGGCATCATCCTATAAAGTGAACTCATATGGGCCTCTTTTAACTTTTTTAGGTTTTTATATGTCATTATCAATTACTCTATTTCAAATGGGTATAGAAGTGTGTACACATATATACGTACATGGCATATCTAGTAACAACGATATTCAATTTACCTACATACAGTCGAAACCGAATATAACGACAGATCTGTTATAACAACCGAATGGCAAGGTCCCGCCCGAATCTCTATAGCAAACATACCGCCCATAAGGTCATCGGATACAGCGACATATCGCTTAAAACGCCGAAACTTTATCGATTTTGTAAAATACAACAAATAAGTATACAAAACCACACTTAAAACTAATATTACACCAAACCTTAAAGCACATTTCACAAACCCGCACATAAGATGATTTCCAAATTAAATAGCAAATTACTTGTTATCAAAATTATAATAAACATACGGCAAATGACGGTCAAAGGGTAGTATAGGTCCCAGGGCGAAACGTGGATTGGTACCCACGATGGAGCATAAAACCTGAGAAACGTCTGCTGAACCAACACCAACAGTTCTACTACCAAACCCTATCTCCACCTCCACGTGGTGATCCGTGGAGTTTATTCTTTATGAAAAACTACAGACGGAGAAGGATCAATGCGAGTCTCCCGCGCCTAAAAACAGAACAAAATATACCAACTGCTCCTCCAGGTTGGGGGTTGGGTAGGGCTAACAACCCTACATGGAAAACCGATGTTACGAAACCACAAAAGGATCCTCGGACAGGATGGATTTTACAACGACGAACCCGACAACGACAACGGATTAACGATTTGCGCATTTTCTCATGGAACGTGCGCTCCCTGTACAGACCGAATGCTGCTGAGCAGCTAGCGGATACCCTGTCCCAGTATAAGGCTGATGTAACAGCATTGCAAGAGATGCGATGGACAGGGACTGGTTTCCTGGAGAAGAGCCGCTACAACATATATTATAGCGGCCATCCAGTAAAGCATGTGCTCGGAGTAGGTTTCTTAGTCACTCAAATGAAATCTGCTGTTATCGGCTTTGAAAACATAAACGAACGGCTATGCACTCTGCACTTGCTAGGCAAATTTAGAAATATAAGCCTCATTAACGTTCACGCCCCTACAGAGGAGACTGCAGAGTCGGAGAAGAATACCTTCTACGAGGCAGTAGAACGAACCCTCGAAGCGTGCCCAGATATGATATCAAAATCATACTTGGCGATTTTAACAGCCAAGTAGCCAATATAGGCTCGGATCACTATCTCGTTGGCATGGTGCTCTGAGCTCGAATAACAACACCACCCAGAATCCCCTCTGACAATCAGGTGAGAGTTAACACTGAAGCCATCCACAACACAGCCCTCCGCAACACCTATAAGAGGGAAATGGATGCCGCAATAACCACAGTAAACAGAGATCCTGGAGATGAAGCATCAACAAATGATCTTCACAATCACCTGAAGAACGTTATCACAAATACTTCACACACGGAAAAAGGAAGTCTGGGAGAATCAGCAGGTGTGTGAATTCGAAAAGTACATGGAGCAATCGCACCAGGTGCGTAAGTTTTACCAAGAAGTCAGCAGGATGAAGCTTTATACATTTCGATGATTCATCTTACCGAGACAAAGAAGGAAATCTGATTTCCGACAGAATGGGCATATTGGAGCGATGAGTTGAGTACTTTGATGAACTGTTGAACAATCCGAACATCAGCAAGTTGGAGGTCCCGCCAACTGAAGACGATAGACAACAAATACTATCACCACCAAGTATAGAAGATACAGTCCGTGCAATTCATCGACTAAAAAATCATAAGTCGCCAGGAGCCGATGGAATTACAGCCGATTTGGTTAAATATGGAGGCGACCAATTACACAAACTGGTTCATCAACTGGTGCTTAAGGTGTGGGACAGCGAATCAATGCCTGGCAAAGAGGCATTATCTGTCTCATACATAAAAATGGAGATAGCACACAGTGTAGCAATTATAGAGGTATCACGTTGCTAAATACCACCTATAAGATATTCTCCGCTATCTTGCTAGGGCGGATAGCCCCATACGCCCACAACATCATTGGCCTATACCAAAGACGTTTCACCCCAAGCAAATCAGTAACAGATTAGACTTTCTCTCTGCAGCAAGCAATGGAAAAACTGTTGGAATATGGACATCAGTTGCACCATCTTTTCATCCACTTTAAGGGGGTCATCCCGTGTGTCGGGTTGGAGAAATCGATTTTTTTTTTGCATGAATTGTATCTATATATAGTGGAGAATATGTGGGCAAAGGGATTTTCCGATATTCCGAGTCCTTCAGAAATTACAGGGTTAAACAGGTAAGGAGTTTGCAGCCGCAGCTACAGTACTTGATGAGAAAGAGCATCGAATCTTTTTTTACCCTGTTAGTTTTTTACCTGAGCCTTATAAATTTAAACACAGATATAAATATAAAAAGATGAAAAATCAATCAATTGTCTAAACTTATTTGTTGTTTGGAATAAAAAGGATAGTCCAGTCTAGAGTGAGCACTGAAAGGCGTTCAAGTTATACTCAGTTATATTTTGTTGTAAGTATTGTTATGTTTGTGTGTTCAGTGATTTTTTTTAAATGGATCGTACGAAGGGAGATCGCTTTAACGTTCAACGTCATGCTCGCACTAAAAAACGAGTATTTCATGGGAATCAATAGTTATCAGAGAAGAAAAAGGACTTCGCATCAACATCAGCAAAGAAACTTTCAGCAAGCATGAACATGGATGTTCCAATTGCGACAAGTTTTGTATATTGTATATTGGATTTTACTGCAGTTGTCTCCGGTATTTCTGCAAATAATTAAATGTACGTAGTAGTAAAAAAGGAATACGTAAGACATGTCGAGAAAAGAATGGGAACGCGGCTTAGAAATGCAAAGAAGAATCACAAAGGCATTGGTGGAAAAGGGGCTGGAAAACTTACTGATAAGGACCTCACTACATTTTCTGCGCTAGCTATTCGTCGACACGCAAATTCGATACAAGAAATGAAGCAAGAAATTTGGGAAACTTTCTTCCATAATTGTTCTACAGACGAAAATCCTCAGCATCAAAATTGTCCAGCAGGCGAGGACAGTTGGTGCAAACGGCGCAAAGCGGATGCTAAAGGAGAACTGGATAGTTTTCACCACGAGAAGGCACCTTTGACTGAAGGAGTTCAAACAGTCATCAAACCAATCTATGAAGGTTTGTCACGAGATGATCTCTTGAACAGATGTTTAGGAGCAGAGACCCAGAATAACAATGAGCCGTTAAATGCATTGAACTGAACTTTCGCTCCTAAACACCTTCATTCTGGGGACAAGGTCGTAGAAATAGCCACTTTTCTGGCTGTAATTATTTTCAATGAACGATTCAATGGCATTCTCAAAATCCTAGTGACAATGGGATGTCAAGTTGGTCAGATATGTCAGGTTTATGCCGACCGCCGTAATGAAGTGCGAATTTGGCGGTGCGAACGACCATCGACTGACCTCGTTAAAAGAGCCAGAATTGACACCAGAGAGCAACAATCGGGCTTACAAGACTTTTTTGAAGAAACGGAGGGTGCTCTCTATGGACCAGGTATAGCAGATTAATGGTGGGCTAAAATTTTACTGTTGATAATCACATTTAAATTTTCAAATGCATTTTTCTCGAAACTGCATCTTGAAAATCGGCTGCCACCATAGCTCAAAATCTATCCAACCAAATTCTTTGAAATTTTCACGGCTTCTTTAGTACATATTTCTACGGTCCGCAAACTAGGATAATTGCAATCGGACGGGTCGTTTTTTTTTATTCATAAAAAAAGCCGTAAAAAAACACCATAATTCAAAAAATTAAGTTTAAAAGCCCGCCAAAAATTTACTTTTTAATATTTTCCAATTATCCTAGTTTGCGGACCGTGGAATATTGTCCACATTAAAATGCCGTTTAGCTTTTTTCCTCAGATGAACACAGCGCCCTCCAGCGTGGCAGCAGAAAAACACCTTTTTTTGGAGATGGGTGCATAAATTAACACCTATTCCGAAAATTAGCTACGAAATCAAGCTGAAAAATTTATCACGTATACTAGAGATATCAATAAACATATGGTGAAAAAATCATGTTTCTATCTTTATCTAGTCCTTCAAAATAATTTTTCAAAAAAAGGCAAAGAAAACGGCCTTCACACGGGATGACCCCCTTAAAGCCGCCTACGATACCATAGCCAGGGTAAAACTGTACACGACCATGAGGGAATTCGATATCCCGACGAAATTGATAAGACTGACTAGGCTGACCCTGACCAACGTGTGAGGCCAGATAAAAGCAGCAGGATCACTCTCAAGACCATTCGACATCAAGAACGGTCTAAGACAAGGGGATGCCCTATCATGCGTCCTCTTTAACCTGGCCCTCGAGAAAGTGATCAGTGATGCTGAGGTAAAAGCAAGAGGTATGATCCTCTTTAAGTCCACCCCACTACTGGCCTACGGGGACGATATCGACATCATGGAAAGAACCACCCGAGACATGCACACTGCCTTCATCCAGATCGAGTCGGCGGTGCGAGATCTTGGGCTGCACATCAATCAAGACAAAGTATATGGTAGCAACGTCAGCATCAAAAACCAACCAACCAACAACATCAAACCGCACTGGTCGCACTGGGAAGAATAAAGATAGAAGACTACAACTTTGAGACCGTTGATAATTTCTCCTATCTAGGTTCGAAAATCACAACCGATAACAGCTTTGACGAAGAAATCCGCCCAAGGTTGTTGTCAGCCAACAAAGCCTATTTCAGCTTACAAAAATTGTTTCGCTCGAAACATCTCACCATAGGATCAAAACTCTTACTGCACAAGACAATGATCTTGCCAGTCCTCATGTATTCCTCGGAGACTTGGGTTCTTAGCAAGAAAAATTGCGAACTCTTGGCCGCGTTCGAGAAAAGAATCCTCCGAACAATTTTTGGCCCCTATATGAGGATGCACGATTCCGTAGCCTACATAACGACGAAATCAATGAGCGATACCATGACCGTCCGGTTGTGAATAAAATTCGGCTCAATAGGTTACGGTGGGCGGGTCACTTAATCCGTATGGATGAGGATGATCCAACCGGGAAAGTCTATAAGGACAATACCTATGGTAGAAAGAGAAGACAAGCCAGACCCTGCCTAAGATGGAGCGATGGCGTAGTTGAGGACGCCAGACAGCTTTTAGGGATATCGAATTGGTGGACCTCGGCGCAAAAACGGGATGTCTGGAGTTCCTTATTAAGGCAGGCCTAGACCGGATATCGGTTGTTGTGCCTTTGATGATGATGATGATATATATGTAGGCATGTTTCTGTGCACATTTGAGTGCGCATTTGTCCCATTAGTACGAAGCACGTAATATATGCATATATTATGTGAGAATATCCTCATTCAGGCGATATTGACATTTAAAGTCTTCAATTTGCAAAGAAGCGACATCTTCGACCTATTATAACTTTGTTAGTAATAGTGCGATTTCCACCAAACTTGGTAGGATAATGCTCTATAACGAGGGTTTGCAATCAATTACTAAAAATTGTAATAATATACTATACTAACTGTTATTAACTACTATACTATTATTAACTTTATTTGAAGAGATATGGAGGTACCATATAGTGGCAGCCTCTTGATTTTTTTCAGATATTTCGGTTGGGTAGCTTCTGAGAATGGGTCCGCGAAAGAAATGATCATGATAGCTCCCGCACTACCCGCTTTTTCAACAAATATCTGCTTCGAATGGTATTAATAAGGACTTTTCATTTGGTGAAATAAATTTTACATCCCCTTTTTAAATGTTTTGGAGGTCCCTTAAACTCCAAGTAGAAAGATGTACCTCACTGCATATATAGGCGACCACAGTTCCCTAAAAATTTCAAGTCAATCGGTAGAGCTATTTCAGACAAAACTGCGTGTGATAGATAGACACAGGGACTTGTGCAAAGTAGGTCGACACATCTGGGAGAATACTTAATACCAGATGCAAAGCTGACACTTCTGGAAGTGGGGAACATACTAAAGTTCGTAACGGTTACAGGCCTGCTTGAGATACTATGATCAACAGGTACACTATAGCCAGTAAAACGGGCACAATAGTTCTTCAAGGACGCGGTGGGACTTTCCCTTAACAGAATAATAATAATAATAGACACAGGCAGATGGACAGACAGAGAGGCCGAAGTACCTGTGAGGAGTTGCCAGATCTACATCTACAGACGACAAAAACACCCATCACATTTGTTACAAAAGGGCGACATCAGACCAAGAAAAGCTCGTTAATGTTCCGATAATGCCCAAGAAGGTAAAAAACAAGGTACAGAGAAGATAAAGGACCGTATAAAAGAAGTAAGCCCGTCCGGACTCCATTGGAATGATCCTTCACCAAAAATAGTTGAGCTGTCCGAGTTTATCGAGGACAAGCACAACGTGCACCAAGCCACAACGAATATGGTGAGGTCTGTTAGAGTCCTTTATAATAGATCGCAGAAGAGGAAAGAAGTTCCAAGGAGACGCCGAAACCTGCCGTCTTAACTGTATCACAGGCCACCCAAATGACACTTAACCCTACTACCATCGAATTACGGTAAATTAAAGAGTACGGGAAAAAGAAGGGGATCTTTTGAGGTGATTGCCGGTGACTTCACCGCTTGGGCCCTAGAGTGGGGTAGCAGAGAACCAAATGCAAAGGAACGCAGTCTATTAGAAGCAGTTGGATATAGTTCTGCCTAACGAAGATGATATAAACACCTTTCGGAAAGGAAGGTCCTCCTCAATCGCAGACCTGATCTTTATCAGCCCTGCGTAAGCGAGCACTACATCCACGGCGATCGCCAGGCAAGCTTTGGATGAGCAGACCTTCAGTCTTGTCGAGTAGCTCATTGACAAACTTGACCCCAATGGCGGTCCTGATTACAAAGCTTTTCCAAACCTCTTTTTGCTTAAAACTGGTCATTCCATCTCCCTGCCCCCTCTCCATTATTTTCAACAAATGAGAATCATTTTGCTGGTTCTCATCATCTCCATTCACGAAATTGGCAGTCGTACTTTTGCCGAAAATTACCGTTCCGTTTTGCTCCTCTCCTACTGTTCCAAAATCGTGGAAAGATGTGGCAGCGACTGGTTATCCGCCCATTTTAGCCACGTCATAGTAAAAGAACAACACGGTTTTCTTAAGCATAGGCCCACTGTATCCAATCTGCTCGACTTAACTAACTTTTTTGCCAACTGCCTAAATTCACGGCAAGAAGTGCATACTATCTCCACTGAAAACCACTCAAGACTTCGGACAATAAGCTAGGTTTCACACTCACTGCCTTGAAGTCACCAACCGAGCAGTAAAATTATCGGGATTTATATTCCGCTCCTTCTCTGATTTTGACTCCATCTAACCCTCTTTAACCTTCTTCAACTTCTTCATGAGAAGTACCCTCGAATACTGCTCCGTGATCTGGTCACCATCCCACCCCTCGAAAAGGTGAAACGTAAATTCACTTGTTCCCTTTTCTTTGAGAAAAACTTTCCTGGTGTGCCTTCAGATATATTTCTAGTCCCCGATTCCAGGAATTAACTTCTTATCTTTCAGTAGTTTTAAGCACAAATTAAGTTTCTTGCTTCTGTTTATTGTTCCTTAATAATAGATAATTAAATATGTGGACAATCAATTGTGTCACCATAAGCTCCGTTTGCATATATCGAGCGACCTTCAGTAGTAGCTTCGCATATATTTACAACCAATCAGTAATTCTCCCTCTGTTTACGTCTTCAACTAGGTCAGTGTCAGCCCCAGGTATACATCGCAAGTGCCCTTGCCATCAGCTGTCAAGTTTATTATATGGGTAAAATCAAACTTACTCGGTATCAATTACTTTGAAGCTGCCACCGACGCAGTGTCGAGAAGCTGTTAATCTAATACACTATAGATGAGTACTACAATAAATGTAGAAGTCTGACATATTAAAAGACACTATCTACGTGGTCGCGGTTCAAATCTCACTGGCGGCAGAAGGATTTGTATCGTGACTCGATGTCGTTTACCAGTCGACTCTGTTCTGAATGAGTACTTGAATCAAATCAGAGTGATGCTCACGAACGAGCGCAATGTGGTCAACCGCAGTGCTTCCCACAGAGCCCTGTAGTGTACGGTTACTGTTTTGAACAAGGTACTCTAACATGCTTCAACGCACATATCCTATTAGTTTTTCGCGCAAACGTAAGAAGGAGAGGCAAGTAGAGTTGATTTCAGCAAAGCCAAGGTCCTCAGTCATTAATAGGTACAGCACCCGAGGCGTCGACCAATTTGTATATCTAGGAAGCGTGATTTCTGCCAGCGGTGGCACCGAACTGAATGTTCCCTGACGCATTAACAACACTATACCCCCATTCGCTGCTATGTCTAAAATCTGGAAATGCAGTTATTTCGTCACCAAGATCAAGTTGAAACTGACTAGTAATCATTCTGTGTTGCAATATGAAGGTGGCACATGGAAAGTGAACCCCATTCTTACTCAAAAGCTCCAAGTCTTCGTCAACACATGTCTGCATGATATCATCGGGATAGGCTGGCCTGCGCACAGGCCCAGAAGTTGTAAATCCTATAAATTTCTGGAGCATTCAATTGCTTGCCTTTTCAAGGGCTATTCCTGTATCAACTTCATTGATATAAGGAGTGGTCATTTCGGGGAGGGCCTCGCATGAAGGCATAAGGTGTGAGAATCACGCTGCTTCTAAACTGCAAAGGTTAGGTTTTGGTTTGGAACAGCAGTTTTTTTGATACCTATGGATGTGATTGGCTTGTCAATTGTACTTTCCATTGATATCCCCCTATCGTGCGTCCTCTTTAACCTGGCCCTCGAAAAAGTGATCTGTTATGCTGAGGTAAATGCAAGAGGTACGATCGTCTTTAAGTCCACCCAACTACTGCCTTCATCCAGGTTGAGCTGCACATCAATGAACGCAAGACAAAATATATGGTGGCAACGTCAGCACCGAAGACGAATCAACCAACAACATCAAACTGCACTGGTCAAGCATAGGAGAATACAAGTTTGAGACCGTTGACAATTTCTCCTATCTAGGGTCGAAAATCACTAGATTCTTAGCAAAAAAAAGTTGCGAACTCTTGGCCGCGTTCGAGAGTAGAATCCTCCGAAGAATTTTTTGCTCCCTACATGAGAATGGACGATTCCCTAACCTACACAATGACGAAATCTATGAGCGATACCATGACCGTCCGGTTGTGGATAAAATCCGACTCAATAGGTTGCGGTGGGCAGGTCACTTTATCTGTATGGATGAAGATGATCCCACCCGGAAAGTCCTAAGAGCAATATCTATGGTAGAAAAAGAAGACGAGGCAGACCCTGCCTAAGACGGAGCGATGGCGTAGGCCAGGACACCAGACAGCTTTTAGGGATATCGAATTGGTGGACCTCGGCGCAAAACCGGGATTTCTGGAGTTCCTTATTAAGGCAGGCCTAGACGGGATACCGGTTGTTGCGCCGTTGATGATAATGATGATGATTGATATCCCCAACACATCTATGACGGTGGATTCTCAAGCATAAACCTAATCACCCAAGAAACCCATAAGAGAAGAAGTACCAGATAAGTCAAGGATGAAAGTAAAAACCAGGGGACCCATTGTTGCGTAAAGAACATCTGACTGGCTACACTGCCGAAAGCCTTTATTCCGATTGACATGAAATGGCGTAAAAAATAAAGATTGTATAGCACCAATGTGCGCTTCACCCCGTGAGGAAGGGAGTGGCATAGCTTCTCGGGGGTGGAAAATGTTATATCTGGACTAACCTACATCGGCGGTATGTAACCGGCATACGCTTTTGACCCGATCTTATGCTGGTACGGAAAGAAGACAGGAAAGCTTAAGACCATGGTCGCTAAATTGCAGGAAAAGAGCTGAACCGTTAATATGTGCTGGGAATGATTTAAGAGGGGCACGCAGAGTGACAAAATCACAGCAATGAATACGGAGAATCTGGAAGCCTTAATTGTTCAGATTAAAGTTCTTCACACGCGTTTTTGCAGACTTCTGAGAAGCAAGGTGAAGGCCAAAGACAAATTCTTCTCGATCGAAGAAGATCACCAATCCCTGAAGATAATTAAACGCCATAACTACCTGCTGCCACTGAAGAGGAGGAGCCCGACGACCTTGACCTGAATTTTCTAGGGCTTAAGACGGACAGCAAAACACATCAGGAGCAGGGGGATGATACACCCACATTGAAGTAGATCACACCAGGAGCTCACTGCAATCAGTTTTTATACTGGTGAAGTTCTGCAAAAGAAAGGAGGATCTTGGCAACCTTTCCTGAATTTATCCTTAGCAAAAAACTAAAAATATATAATTTAGAGGACACGCCAAATATTGGCGGACCAGCACCAGGTAAGAGGAACTAGACATAACTCTAGGAAATACTATTATGGATAGGCTAGTGAAGAATTCGGATACGCAACTCTGAAGCAAAAAGAATTTTAAGAAATTCCAAAGAAGAGATTGGGACTTTTATATAAGGAAACTAAGCACCAATATGACTCATTGGGAAATAGGCGCGATATTAGGAACAAATTGAAACTGGGAACTGTGATGGAAATTCTCAACAAAGTCGTCATTGATACATTAAAGCCCTCAGCTGCCCGGCTAAGACAATTACGTCATCAAGAGATGTACCGCGGTGGAACTTGAACGTAACCGAAAAAGGAACGGAAGTCCGAAAACTTTTCAATTGGCCGAAACAATCTGTAGACCGATAACGCGATCAGGAAAGCAAAGTGAAACAGCTTCAGCAAATTCTTCAAAAGGATTAAACAAACCAAAGAGGCCTCGAAACTATTCAAAACTGAAGCCAATGATAAGGCAGAGTCCCCTGCCTCTGAAGAAGAGAAATAGAGCAATAAGAGAGAATGAGGACGGCAGGGTACATCTGCTTCTCAAAGCTCAGATGATAATAACATTTTGCCTGACAACTCAATAACAGACAATAGAAAGAAAAAGGAAAATTAAAAACTACAAAAGGGTTATGCTCGGAAGCTGGTGTATGACGTCTATTGTCATGAACACTACTTAAGATTCTCCACAAAGTGAAAAACTATCATAATGTAATATGTAATATAATAGTTAATGAACTCATAGGATAGCTAATAAATACTGGAATACAAGTCCAGGGTTACGCTAAATGCATTGTATTAACCTGGGGACAAACATGAGGACACCCTATATGAAAGAATCAAAGCTGGATTGAGAAACTAGGTACCAGTAAACCTAGTGCAGGAGGAGCCACATCTACCATAGTACCATTCACAAGAAAGTGCAAGTTTGATAACCTAAGAGCCATTAGAATAAGTAAAATAGGAAAGCAAGTATTATAATTAATTATTGACAGTGTAAAATTAAGCTACTCCCACACCTGGCAGTTAGGTATAAAATTCAAATCCATATATGAGAAGAAGAAGAAATTTAAGGTCCGGTACGGATAACCGACGGTCTGGTCACTGGGTAGGGCTCCCGTAATGGACAGCACTTCAGCAGGTCCGTGTAGGCAGCGAATGAAGTGGACTGAAGAAATGAACCTCTTCATCATCCGCTCTTACTACGAAATAACCGCGGGGGGGGGGGGGAGTACAACATCTTACCACCCCTTGTGGAACCAGAGATTCGTCGAGTGTTTCCCGCAATTCGCGTGCGTGACTGTGCAGCGAGTCGCAGACCAGTACGGTTTTATTACCCGCAACGACACAATCCCGGCCAGCGTGTTCGACTTGAGGTCATCGGGGAAACAGATGACCGAGAGTCGATGGGGGCAGAGGCGGTGGCATCACCAACACCACGCCACACTGCAGGCAACAATTTCAGTACTCGCCGAAGCACTCTCCTCCATCGTCCAGCTGAGGTTTCCGCTGAGGCTCGGAACGTATTTCAAAGAACTGTGTATAGAATTCTCAAAAATGGATCCTTTGCATTGACCAGGTATTCCCAGGCTCTATGCATCTCCAGCAACCCCGGGAATTCTATCTCAAACCAATGATGAGATTGCATATCGACTGTGTGTTGATATGTCGCTGCTGCATACAATACCTTGTGTATTGTGGTGCAATTACGGCTGTCAGATTGCACGGTTAGAAGATTCGCTTTCGTGCTATTGATTTGAGTGACCGAAGAGATCCACCATGAAAAATTCGTCTGGAACATCGACGGGACTCACTAAGGCAGGACATTGCTAGACTGATTCAGATCAGCACTGGCAATACCAGCAGACGAGTGAGAAATAGAGTGCAGAAGGTTTACAGAAACTCATCCCCAGTAAGGCAGCCGCAGTTGAAATTCTGGCCACACTAAAGCAGAAACTTTCTGTCATATGCAGTCGATTACCACGGTATGGCGAAAGTCACTCCAGACGTGTCCAGAATGCAACATACGCGAGGAACCAGCGGAGCTTTTTCAGATCTCTCAACGAATCCCAACAGAGCGTCCAGGCAGTGCAGTTTTCGATAACGGAAGCGAAAGAATATTGGGGTGGACTTTGGGGGTTACCCGCCCAGCATGCCCAGATCACCGCCGAAGGCACCCGCAATGCCAATACACCTGGCATGAATTTTGCGAACGTTACCGAAGAGGATGTTCGGCGAGCCATAAACAGCTCGAACAACTGGAGGGGCCCAGGTCTGGATCCGATGCAGAATTTTTGGTATAAGAAACTTACGAGCGTACACAGTCGGTTGGCATACAGCATAAATGAGGTCATGAGTCGACCGGAGGAATTCCACCCTTCCTCACTGCGGGGATTACTTACCTTATCCCTAAGAAGGACACGGTGCAGGACTCCGCAGACCCAAGACCGATTACTTGCTTACCAACCTCTACAAATTCATAAGGTCCATTATTAGTGGAAGGGTCAATGCACACCTCGAGACCAACAACATTCTGTCCGAGAAGCACAAGGGCTGCCGAGTTGAGTCAAAGTGTTGCAAAGAGCAACTCATTATCGATTCGGTAGCTGTAGGACAAGCAACTAGAGGCCAAAGAAATCTCTTTAGTTGCTATATCGATTATATCAAGGCTTTTGATAGCGTCCCGCTTATATGGCTAATCGTTGTCCTATATCTGTATCGCATTGATCCGAAACTAATAAAGTTTCTGGCGACAGTCATGGAAGGGTAGCATACCACCTTATCAGTGCGTACATCTGAGGGACATAGCATTGGTGACCTCCACATCGAAGCTATGACCGTGACAGACTTCCACAAGTACCTAGGAATTCTGCAAGGAACCCATGCTCGAGTTGGTGATCTGACGGATGCTCTGCTGTCCGAATTCCTACGACGTGTAAAGCTCCTACTGAAATCGCATCTCTCAGTTAATATTCGGAATATTGCCGTGGATGAAGACCAATCTGGAAAACGGCTAGCGGCGGATACGGACAACTAAATTCAATTTGCAATGCATCATCCAAACTCTGCCGTGGAGCTAATGAACCTGCTTCGTGACATCGGAGGTAAGGGCGTGGTTGACGTGGCGGCACAACATCACCGCCAAGTCGACTCGCTGCGTGCTTACTTTTACAGCAAAAAGCAGGCGAGTCCCTTGCATGCGGCTGTCTGTAAGGCAGACTGGGGACTGACTCCACTTAACTTGAAGGATCGATCTGTCAATCCTCTGAGTGGGGTGAAGTCGGACCAAGAGCGGATCGATGAATGGAAGTCGAAGACAATGCACTGTAAACACGTGAATTGTCTTTGGCAGCCATTTGTCGATTTGCATTTGTCGAACAAATGGCTACGTGCTGGGAAGCTCTTTGCTGAGACGGAAAGATTCATATTTGCCATTCAGGACGACGTGGTTGCCACCCGAGCTTATAAAATGCTGAGAACGACCAGTGCAGAATTTGTGGTTCGGCGTTAGAGACGTTGAACCATCTCATTTCTGGCTACACTGTTATGACACTGATGCAACACACCCGATATGAGCCGATATGAGCCGCAAGCAGTAGTTGATAGTTATGCTTACGGCATGTCTAATACATGGCGGCAAGTTCTAACTGGTCGCCACATTCCACATAACAAGCCTGACGTACTGTTAGTTGACAAAATGGGTCGCTCCGCGTATATTATTGATGTTGCTCTTCCCCATAATAACAACATCGAATGGAAATATGTGAAGAAGAAGGTGAACTATGAGCCATTGGTTCGGGGAATCAAAGAAATTTGTCATCTCGACCGTGTGGTTATAGTCCCCATAATATTGTCAGCTACAGGTATTGTACCTAAATCCCTCCCGGTTTCCCTTGATGTCCTGGGACTTTCACACAGTCTGGTTCAAACCATGTAGAAGTACACCATTCTGCGCATACATGCTCGATGTTGCGGGGGGTTCTCGATGGATTCTTCCATTGATCTACCACCTGCCACTACCACCAGTGCCCGTTTAGTTTTGAAGTAGGTAGGATCGTCCGAGCCTAAATGCTTGGCACTTAGTGCTAATATTAAGTAAAATCCGGCATCTGCCAAGATTGTCACAACTCGGAAATAATTTTTTTTATTATATTTCAAGAGTGTAATAATGTATTCGAAAAGGAATTAAATCATTTTATGCAATAAAATTCGCTAAAGAAATCCTAGCCCAAACGCCTTAACGAACAGGGACCTCGCAAACAAGTGCATAGGATCGGTATTGTTCCTTTTTAAACTTTTATGTAAATTAAAATATTATTATTGAGGTTTTTGTGTCAATCAAAACCTTGTCAGTCTACTACTACTTACTAACTGTCTGGCTGTGCCACATAAAAATTTTTCAGAAACGGTAGCTGATGTTGATACGAAATTTTGTAGGAGCGAACCGTATCACAGCTTGGGAGTTTACGTTCTACGTTGAGTTTAAGGGGGTCTCCATGCATGCAAAAGGGGGGTGTAAATTTCTTTTTCTCCGAATGACTGTGTGGTGGTATCAGATGAAAGGTCTCGATTAGTAATTTCAAAGTTGGATTCTGACATTTGATGCAAAAAGGGGAAGTACGGAGGCTGGAAAGTAATAATTTCTTTCACTGACCCATTCTTAGAAGCCACTCAATCCAAAATCAGAGAAAGATTCACGTAGCTAAAGCAATACGGTTTCTAGGCTTTGATGTCTACCCAAATAAGGGTAATAATAGCATATTACTATATTTGTAGAAAATTCATTCTAACATTATAAAATTTTACAGTATTTTAGGCTTAATCCTAACAGAGTTAATTAATATATTGACTTCGAGAAGAAATACTTTCAACTAACTCACCGTGATCGTTTAACTTAAGGCCTTGGATTTCTTTTTATGGAGTTATGTGAAAAATAATATTTAGAAAAATTATTCACAAAATCCCAAGGGCTCAAGGCAATCTCAAAGTATTCATCTGTGGAGGGGAATCTCAATTATGCAGCAATGTGCACCAAACTTCTGTTAAAATTCAACGTCTACAGCCCTGATTATGGTAGACAGCACAAAACCTTATTAAAATCGGTTCACTGTCTGCCTATCTGTCTATCTACCACACACAATTTTCTCAGAAACGTCTGTACCGATTGATATTGTGAATGTCAGAGCGATACTAGTAGAATATTTAAAATTGCAATTTCTCAGAAATGTAATAACATATTGATTCGCGGCTTTTTATTTTGAAGATAAAGAATAAAATCAAAAATGTATTAAATTGTTGTTGTTGTACAGGGTTGAATTTGTTGTTGTTAACTATATGTCTGTCTGTCTGTTTGTCCGTCTGTCCGTCGTCTGTCTATCCTGTCTGTCTATCCGTCACATGCATTTTTCTCGGAGACGGTTATAGGAATTGACACCAAATTTGGCGGAAGGGTGGGAACTGTGAACGCTCACGCATAGAGTGAGTTACATAATTCTACATTGAATTTAAAGGGGAGACCCCTATACATGCGAAATAGGGGTATAAGTTTGTTTTCCACTAAATATACTCATGTGGGGTATCAAATGAAAGGTCTTAGTTACTACTTTTCGAAGTCTTAGTTCTGACATTTGTTGGAAAGGTGAGGAATGCGGGGGGACGAAAATGATCATTTCTTGAACGGACCCATTCTCAGAAACTACACAAACGAAAAATTCGGAAAAAGATCAGGATGCTGTCACTATATTGTACCTAAGCTTCAAAATACCTTCCATACCGATATCTTTTCAAATGGAGTCAATAATTTGAATGAAAATGAAATGTAGCGTACCAAGTTTGGTGGAAATCGCATTATTACTAACAAAATTATAATAGGTTAAAGTTGTCGCTTCGTTAATATCACTGGAAAGTGGATATTTTCACATAATATACGCATATATTACGTTCTACGTACTAATGCGAAAATTTCCACTCAAATGTTTTTATAAAATAAGTACACAAAACCTTTCACGACTTATATTATCTTGTTAACTTCATGTTACACAATCAAAAAAGTCTGCGTCAGAGAGATACCAATAGTTGAAATTCTGAACGCACTAAAGCAGAAACTGTCTGTTATATGAAGTCAATTGCGATGCGGAAGCAAAAGAATATTGGGGTGGACTTTGGGGATTACCCGACCAGCATGTTGAGCATGCTGAAAGGATTACCGTTTCCGCCATGCCACTATCCGCCGGCATGAATTTTACTGACATTACCGAAGAGAGGTTTGACGAACAATAAACAGTTTCGAGGAACTGGAGAGTGCCTGGTGTGGACCCGGATCCAGAATTTCTGGTACAAAAATTTCACTAGCACACATGATTAGTTAGCCCCTCAGGGGTCGTTAGCGACTTTTAACGGGTCGCTTACGATACGGGGTGTGACGTCCCCGAGGTACCCGAGTAGGTAGTTCTGCCCCCTAGCTGGCAGCATACCTGCATCCTAGGTAGTAACCTCGAGAAAGTTTCTCGGTGAAAAGCGAACCACGAATGACCGGTACACGTCGGGACACACTGGTAGTCTCGGGAGCCGTCGACAACTCTCTGTCGGCGTCGATGGGGTGATGTGAGCATAGCTCTGCCAAGGTGGTAGTTGCGACGTGTATCAGAAGCCAGCCCCTTCGGGACCCTGGTCGGGAAGTGTGCATTGAACCGGTGTTTGTAGACCACGTCGCCCCGAGCGAGCGAAATCTGATCCGTCCGTGAATTCCGGGATCAGCTAAGCGTAGGTCAAGGCCTCAGGGAACTGGGGTAGGGGCTGTGTCCCCGAGAGTATACCCGTTCCTGACTATTGCGGCCCGCTCCCTTGCACACGATGCGCTGGTTACTTTTTCATGGAGAATATTCATAATCTTATAAAAGTGACAGACAGACAGACAGACATTGAATCGATTTTAATAAGGTTTTGTTTTACACAAAACCTTAAAAACGACGAAACAACAGACAAGGAGGAAGAGCTGAGTGCGTTTGGGCGGAGCACAAAAATGCGTCGTTCACCGTCGTTCAGTGAAAGAGGCAACGATGGCTGACATACCCGATGTGACACCGGGGCGCCCAAATAAAGAGGAAGCCTCATCAAGTGGCCGCGACTGACCGTGCGGAGATGGCAACTCCAATACCTTGCAGTGCTCCTGTTCTGGAAGTAAGCTCAGTGAGAATCGCAAGTCCTGAGCAGATGGATTTGGACACAAATCGAGTGGAAGTGCATTCGATCGTCCTCGCTAGATCCGAAGAGGAAAGGCTCATCAGAAAGTGCGCAGCAGTGCTGAAACGTATGCGATTGGCAACATTCCTTCAGAGGAACGTCAGCACAGGCGTCAAAAACGGGCTGATGGAACTGGAGAAACTATTGGACCGCATTTCCTTTTATAGACGAACGTGGAGAGCAGCGGAAGACGATTGTAGAGCAGAAACAGTCGCACTCCCCGCTAAGAACGCTGCTTGCGTCAAACGGACCGCAGATAGCCCACTGCAAAGTGAACTGAGGAAAAAGCAGAAAGAGGACGACGTGCCTGAAGGAGACTTTATCGAAGTAGTCTCCAGGGCCCAAAAAAATAAGGCGAAAAAGAAACAATGGACTCCAGAGACACGTCTGTCCAAAAATAAGGAGGCTGCTAACCAAAAGCCAGGAGCGGAAAAAAACGAGGATACGAAGAAGGACTAGACCGTCGGCTCTCCTTATTAAGCCGCCGGAAGGCAAGACATTTGCGGAAGTCCTTAGTGAAATCCGCTACAGGATGAAACCCGAGGAGAACGGCGCAGAGGTGTCTTCGATACGGAAAACGAGGAGTGGTGGAGTTCTCGTCGAACTGGGCCCAAAGACGACCAACAAGAGCACGTTCTGCGAAGCTGGTCAAGGGCCTATTGGGGGAGAAGGCTCTTGATTTCTAGCCTAGAACCCATGTGCTCTCTATCTTGAATCTGGATCTTGACTGCCTCACAGAAAAGGTCGAAGTAGAGGAGGCGCTAAAGCGTGAATGTCCAGAGGTAACCAATGCCCGGGTAGATATTACTTCTGTAAATGCTCGACGCCAAAAACTCGCCGTGGTGAAAGTCCCCGAACAATATGCGAGGAAACTCCTTAACAGCAGGAGAATCAAAATCGAATGGTAGTATGCAGGGTACGTATGCGGATAGTCCCCACCAAGTGCTACAGGTGTCTCGACTATGGACACACGTCAACAGCTTGCAAGGGTCCGGACAGGAGGACTGTATGCCGGAGATGCGGCCAAGTGGGTCATTAAGCGAAGATTTGCAAGGAAAGTGAGAGTTGTGTTCTTTGCAGGGATCGTGGCGCATCTGGTGAAAGCGTCGCACGCACTGCGGGCTCGGGACGGTGTCCGATCTTCAGGACGGAATTGGAGAGGGCTCGAGTGCGAACGCCATGATCCGCATTTTGCAAATTAACATGCCCCGGAGTGCAACCGCGTTCTTACCGAAGGCCGGGGGGACGGGTTTGTCTGGATCCGGTGTTTAGGGATAACATTTTTAGCGTTTACCTGACGATGCCGGACTTTCGGCGCCGGCTTGATGCTCTGGAGGACGTCGTTTTGAGCACGGAGGGACTAATCCTGGTTTGCGGTGATTTTAATGCCTGGGCTCTTGAATGGGACATGCCTCAGTCAGACTCCAGAGGGAAACGGATTCTGGAAATGGCGGCGAGAACCGGGCTCGTAGTTTTAAACACCGGATCTACGCCAACGTTTCGGCGCCCAAGTTGTGAAGGAAACATTCCTGACATCACTTTTGCGTCGGAATCTCTGGCATCATCGGTGGACGGGTGGCGAGTCCTAGAAGACTTCTCGGCAAGTGATCATCAGTACATTGCGTTCGAAGTGTTTGACACTACTTGCCGGCGAGCACCAACACGACGTTCCCCCTGCGTGTGGAATGTCGCGAGGGTGAACATCGGAAAGTTCGTCGAAGCTCTTGGAGCAGGTAGGGCCGCGCTGGGGGGCACTCCGAGGAGTGGTAGTGTCGCAGCTGACACCGTCGTAAATTCAGTGATGAATCTGATAACGACGGCGTGTGAGGCTTCCATGCCCCGGAGAGGCTCCAGGCGCGACAAGCCTTCTATGCGCTGGTGGATGGCAGAAATTGCCGACCTACGGAAGGAGTGTCATAAGCTCCGCCGTTTGGCACAACGTTTGTACGCCAACGAGGCATATGCCATAAAAGCACAATATAGATCAACAAAAAGGAGACTTCGCAGCGCTATAAATAAAAGCAAAGCTCGCGGCTGGGAGAATTTTGTTAATTAGGCGAATGAGGATCCGTGGGGACTTCGCTATAAGCTTGTCACTCGGAAAATTGGGGCTCTGCGGAAAGCCCTGCATACTGAGCACCGACCAGATGGACCGCATTGTGCGGGCATTGTCCCCCAGACACCCTGTATGGGTTGATGTAAATAGCGCGGAAAGCGTCGTGGATTGTCCCCTTTCCCCAATGAGAGAGCTCGAAGAAAGCGGTTCTTGCAATGAAAAACAGGAAGGCGCCAGGTCCTGATGGCATCCCGGCGGAAGTTTACAAACTGGTGTTCCGCCAATGGCCAGAATTGCTGCTTGAAGTGTTCAACGCGTGCTTGAAGGAGGGCATTTTTCCTTGTCGCTGGAAAGTGGCCAGACTCGCGTTGATCAGTAAGGGTAAAGGAGACCCGGAGCTCCCGTCTGCATACCGACCGCTGTGTATGCTGGACTATGGCCGGAAAAGTGCTCGAGAAGCTCATCAGGGGTAGACTCTTTGGAGCGATCCGTGCTGCCGGGGACTTATCCCCAAGGCAGTTCGGGTTTAGAACAGGGAAATCTACAGTGGATGCTGTTATGGAGGTCGTAAATGCGTTTAATCGAGCCGGGGCACACAGCCGCCGATCTCGACGGATAGTGCTCCTCATAACGCTTGATGTCATAAATGCCTTCAATTCCGTAAGATGGACAGATGCACACTAGAGAATTCCTTTCACATGCCAAGCTATCTCTTGCGGATATTGAGGGATTATCTGAAAGACCGCTCCCTGCTCTATGAGACGCCAGAAGGCCAGAGGAGGATGGAAATCACGTCGGGAGTAGCACAGGGATCTATTCTAGGGCCGGACCTCTGGAACGCTTCTTATGATCGTCTACTGAGACTCGATATGCCCGAAGAGTCACGCCTGGTCGGTTATACAGACGAAGTTGCGGCACTTGTTGCCGGACGCACTGTTGAACAGGCGCAAAGCATATTGATGCGACGGGTAAGCAGATGGATGACTGCTCACGGTTTCAACCTTGCGCTGGAAAAAACCGAAGTAGTCATCCTGACCAGAAGGAGAATCCCGACCTTGCGTCCCATATCGATCGGCGAGTTGACTATAGAATCAAAACCAGCGATTAAATACCTTGGTTTAATGCTCGACTCGAAGATGAGCTTCTTTGAGCAAATCAAAGCAGCAGCGGACAGGGCTGCAGCATGGAGTCGCGGCCTTGAGTCGGCTAATGGCAAATGTCGGGGTCCCTATATCAACTAGGAGACGTCTCCTCATGAGACCAACGCAGTACCGTTCTTCTCTATGGTGTAAGGTATGGGCTGATGCCCTTGACAAGGTGGTGCATCGTAAACGCCTCGCTCAAGTGCAGAGGCGGGGGACTTTGCGAGTGGCGTCTGCTTATCGCACCGTCTCCGAACCGGCTGTGATGGTGATTGCGGGAGTGATCCCCGTTGCCCTCCTTGCCAAGGAGCGCAAAGCTATCTATCGCCGTAAGGGCGAAAACTTAAGAGAAGTGGTTGACCGTGAAGAACGTCAACGCACCCTTAGCGAGTGGCAACTTTCTTGGCAAAATGAGCCAAGGGGCAAGTGGACTGCGCGGCTCATCGACAAATTAGACTTATGGTTGAACAGAACGCACAGTGAGATTGATTACTTCCTTACCCAACTTTTAAGTGGGCATGGAGGTTTTCAGTCTCCTTCACCTTCACAGGATTGGGAAGGCGCGATCCCCTCATTGTGTATTCTGCAATAGAGTGGCGGATGACGCTGAACACACCTTTTTCTCTTGCGAGAGGTGGGACGGCCTCCGCCAGCAGCTTTATGCAGACGCAGGGGAGCTCTCTCCAGACAACATTGTCAGAGAGATGCTGAAGAGCGCTAGCAGCTGGAATCGTATTGCGCATTATGTTCGGGCTCTTCTTACTACGAAGAAGATTGAACTCGACCAGCGGAGAGATCGGACGGTAAGGGGTTCCCTGAACTAACAACAACTCCCTTCCTCCCCTCCCCTCCCGTTGGTGAAAGGAATTCCCTGTCTCGAAGGCTCCCAAAGCCGGGAGAGCGGGAGGGCTAGCCCGAAGTAATGTGTCAAACGGTTCCATTCTAGTTCTCTGAAGACAGGGAGGTGTTTAGTTGGTAGTCCGCCAGCGTGCTGTTGCGGGAGTCCAACACTCTGTGCGTAAACGCATTCACCCACCCTACTCCCAAAAAAAAAAATGATTAGTTGGTGGTTCGCACATAGCGTTAGGTGGTCGGAGGAAATTCCGCCCTACCTCACTGTGTGGATTGCCTAACTCGTAACTAAAACGGGCAGAATGCAGGACTTCGCCGACACAAAACCGATTACTTGGTTACCAACCCTCTGTAAATGCATAACGTCCGATATTAATGGAAGGGGCAACGCGAACATCTAGACCAATAACATTTTACCCAAGGAGCAGATGGACTGCCGAGTGGAATTAAGGGGTTGCAAAGAGCAACTCATTATCGACTCAGTAGTTGTGAGACAAGCAAATAAAGGCTTTTGATAGCGTCCCGTATCACATTGAACTCAAATTAATAAAGCTTCAGTCGACCATACCACCTTGCCAATGCATTCATCTGAGAGTACCAACACCCATCCGCACATGATGACGTATTTTCCAAAAGGATTCATTGAGACCTCTTTGGTTTTGTGTGGCACTGAACCCCCTTTCTTAGCTGCTGAATAAAGCAAAAGGGCATGGTTTTACAATTAAATGTGATTTACTGATTTACTTGATTTACTAAAATGGCATCAAGTTGTATGCAAGTACTGATGACCATCTTATGGATTTTCTGCGTAACATATAGTAGATATGTTAACGTAACATATAGAGATTCGACATTTGTCTCAACATACGAATGTCGAATACGAGTCATATACTAGATATAGCATTGGTGATCTTCATAACCAAACTATGACCGAGACAGACTTCTACAGATACCTAGGAAATCTGCGAAATCTGCAGTCATGTCCGAGTTGGTGATCTGAAGGATGCTCTGCTGTCCAATTTCTTGTAGCATGTGAAGCTGACGCTGAAATCGCATCTCTCGGGGAAGAAGAATAAAGTACGAGCATTTAAAGTATCTCTATCTCCCTACTGGCATACAAATTCGGAATATTGCCCATCGAAAACCGATCTAAAAACCGTCCAGCGGCGGATACAGACTACCACCAAATTTCGAATGGATCATCCAAATTCTGCCGTGGAGAGGATAAACCTGCCTCGTAACATCGGAGGCAGAGCAACTAGCAAATACAACAAAGAGCAGACAAATACCTTCCATGAAGCTGTTTCTAAGGCAGATTGCAAGTTGATTCCACTTAACTTGAAGGATCGATTATTCAATTGGCAGGGTCACACGAAATGGTTGTTGGAAGTACCTGGTTTGCGCGGAAAGCGGTCCACAAACATACGTGGGCCCCTCCAGACGGGACCACTTTCAACCAAATTGATCACGTGTTGACCGCACGCCGCCACCTCTCAGCCTTGATGAATATCAGAACATATAGGGGGGCTAATATAGACTCCGATCACTATCTCGTTGGCATGGTGCTCCGAGCTCGAATAACAATACCACCTAGAATCCTCTCTGACAATCAGGTGAAAGCGAACACTGAAGTCATCCGCAACACAGTCCTCCGCGACACCTATAAGAGGGAAATGGATGCCGCAATAACTGCAGTCAACAAGGGACCTGGAGATGAAGCATCAACAAATGATCTTCACAATCTCCTGAAGAACGCTATCATGCATACAGCCACAAACATACTTGGTCCCAGCCGCAAAAGGAGTCGCAACGGCTGGTTTGACGATGAATGTAAGCTAGCAACAGAACGGAAGAATGCCGCATACCCGAGTAATGTTGCATTCTCAAAGAGCGCGGGCACGCGCAGATACTTATCACGAACTCCGTCGAGTGGAGAAGCGACTTCACAGACGGAAAAAGGAAGCCTGGGAGAACCAACAAGTCTGTGGACTAGAAAAATACAGGGAGCAACCGCACCAGGCGCGGAAGTTTTACCAAGAAGTCAGCAGGATGAAGCCTTATACACCTCGATGCTTATCCTGCCGAGACAAAGAGGGAAATCTGATTTCCGACAGAATAGGCATGGGTTGAGTACTTTGATGAGCTACTGAACAACCAGAACATCGGCGAGTTGGAGGTCCCGCCAACTGAAGACGACGGACAAATACTGCCACCACCAAGTTTAGGAGAAACAGTCTGTGCAATTCATCAGGTAAAAAATCATAAGTCGCCAGAAGCCGATGGAATTACAGCCGAATTGGTTAAATATGGAGGCGACCAGTGACACCAAGTGGTTCATCAACTTGTGCTCAAGGTATGGGACAGCGAATCAATGCCTGACGATTGGCAACGAGGCATTATCTGCATCATACATTAAAAGGGAGATATCACACAGTGCAGCAATTATAGAGGTATCACGTTGCTATAAGATATTCTCCGCTATCTTGCTAGGCCGGATAGCCCCATACGCCCAGAACATCATTGGCCCATACCAAAGAGGCTGACCAATGTGCGCGGCCAGATAAAAGCAGCAGGATCACTCTCAAGACCATCGACATCAACAACGGTCTACGACAAGGGGATGCCCTATCATGCGTCCTCTTTAGCCTGGCCCTCGAGAAAGTGATCCGTGATGCTAGGGTAAATGCAAGAGGTACGATCCTCTTTAAGTCCACCCAACTACTGGCCTAGGCTGATGATATCGACATCATGGGAAGAAACACCCGAAACATACAAACTGCCTTCATCCAGATCGAGCAGGCGGCGCGAGATCTTGGGCTGCACAGCAAAGACGGCAAGGCAAAATATATGGTGGCAACGTCAGCACCGAAGACGAACCAACCAACAACATCAAACCGCACTGGTCAAACAGGAAGAATAAGGATAGGAGAATACAACTTTGAGGCCGTTGATAACTTCTCCTATCTAGGTTCGAAAATCACAACCGATAACAGCTACGATGATGAAATTCGCTCACGCTTGTTGTCAGCCAACAGAGCCTATTTCAGCTTACAAAGACTATTTTGCTCGAAATGTCTCACCATAGGATCAAAGCTGTTACTGTACAAGACAATGATCTTGCCAGTCCTCATGTATTCCTTGGAGACTTGGGTCCTTAGCAAGAAGAATTGCGAACTCTTGGCCGCGTTCGAGAGAAGAATTCTCCGAAGAATTTTTGGCCCCCTACATGAGGATGGACGATTCCGTAGCCTACACAATGACGAAATCTATGAGCGATACCATGACCGTCCGGTTGTGGATAAAATAGGCTCAATAGGTTACGGTGGGCGGGTCACTTAATCCGTATGGATGAGGATGATTCCACCCAGAAAGTCTATAAGGGCAATATCTATAGTAGAACAAGAAGACGAGGCAGACCCTGCTTAAAATGTAGCGATGGCGTAGGTCAGGACGCCAGACAGCTTTTAGGGATATCGAATTGGTGGACGCAAAACCGGGATGTCTAGAGTTCCTTATTAAGGCAGGCCTAGACCGGATACCGGTTGTTGCGCCGTTGATGATGATAATATATTCAGAGGTATAGTATCGAGATCCCCCATGACTTCCCTAGGTGTCCTGAGTCTCTCACTTAATTTGGTTCAAATCGTGCATAAATACACCATTCTGCAGACCTGGTCGATGTAGCGGGAAATTCCCGACGGATTTTCCACTAACCTAACACACGTCATCACCACCAAAGCCCTGTGTATTCTAACTAGGTAAGATCGTCCGAGCCTAACTGCTAGACACAGTGATAGCGCCAGATAAAATCCGACATCTGCCGAGATTGTAACAATTCAGAAATAATAGAGCCCTTTGGAGCAAACTAAATAAAAGATTTTGTAGAACATAGGAAACAAGTCTAGGAGAACTGCAGTATCTATTTCAAAGAATTTGGAGAACATCATCCTCCAACCGTTCGAAATTTTCTTCACGGAGAGGGATATAGAGCCGATATTCAGCGGAAGAAGCCACCGGTTTTCCAAAGAAATATTAACCAAGTCTAAAATCGAGAGCTCGGTACTTCAGCTTTGAAATGTTGTTTGTATTACTTATGCAAGAATATGTGAGTACACTACTGCTTTATTTGTACGCCTCGAGTGCATACGTTTTTAGTATGTGAAACTATTCACCTTGTTGTATATGAATATTCAATGTCTTGGCTTACAAATACTTTACACAAAAGGGACAACTTTGACCTATTATAACTTCGTCAGTAATAGTAGGAATTTAATTAAGCCTAGTAGTATCAGGCATTATAAAGTATCGCAGCACAATGTAGTTTAATCACTCAACTAGCGCTTCAATTTCTTGGAGTAGGTCCTTCAAAAGAGAACAGATTGGTGTCCACGCACTTTAAATAGAACACTACCTTTAGTCATTATTGTTGGCGCTTTAACCAAAACGCTAATGAAATGAGATAAGCTGGGCTGCTGAAATAATCAACAGTCTAAATACTAATTTCCCAATTCAAGATTTGATGACTTACATTGGAAACGTGCAACAATTAAACGATTCTATACTTATGCAAAAGTGAAAAATATGAAGCAATGATATCTAAATTTACTTTTAGAAAAAATGAAAGGAATAAAATTATGATATTAGCAAGTTATTTATATAAAAAATGGAATTAGACAATTTACATGTGGAAAAAGTGGAATAACGATACATTGGAGTTTACTGGAATGTTAGAATTGCTATAATTGCAATGCATGACCAAATTTTATGATTATAGAAGACATTTAAGAGTTGTAAAATCCTATTAATTCTAGTGAAATACTATGATTTACCTTATTTGAGCAGATATTGAATGAATGAACCGAGTTTAACATGGTTTTGTTTTGCAAAGCACCTTTAAAACGACTACAATATGCTCAAGAGTTTGTTAATAAGATAGTAGAGTTCTGAAAAAACCGTTATCTTTGCGACTCGTCGAAACTCAATATTTTCGATTTCAATGGCCCAGAGAAGAGGCAGTTCCTTAGATGAGCCACCAGTAACACATAGGGGTGGCAGTATCATGAGGTGAGGTGCTATGGGGTCGAAATGGCCAAGGGGTCTGTATGTTATAGAAGAAAACCTCACTAAATTAGACTACCTTGACAAGCCAAAGCAGCACATACCAGCTACGGTCACTATATTGAACTTGCCATCTGATATCATACTAGCTTATCATCCAAAACAAACAGCCATGGTCATTAAGGAATGGCTCCTCCATAATGTCAAAAAAGAACTCTTCTCCAACTAGCTCAGAGTCTGGATTTTAATCCTGTAGGACACTTGCAGGCACACGTCGAGAAAGACTTACGTAAAAGAGAAGGAGAAAGCAACAAAAAGCGAACTAAAGAATCGCATATAGGACAGCTCTCTACACCAATTTACACATTTTTCATGTTTTATCACATACTTTTGTGCAAAATAAATAATAACGATAGAAAACGCTCATCAAAAATTATTATTATTCCTTAAACAATATCTTCTAACTTTCGAGATATTTGACTTCCAAGTGTATTGCAGTAACTAGCCAAGATTATGTGTGGTTAAACGATGAACGGTAAGTTCGAACATCTCCACAGCATATGCGAGTATCAAAAATGCGAGGAGAATACATATCAGGTTAAATTATTTTAATAACTAAACACACAAATGCACGTAATATTCAATACAGATTCATTTAGCATCAAATAAACATGAAATGCAACTATCAATTGAATAAAAACCAAGTACAACTCCCTGTTTGACATTGTAAAAACAAATATTATTTCCTTTTCCTGGTTTCCGTCCCCAATCTTCAATTTATTTAAATAGGACATGCACTTAGTCGCTCCACATATAAAAAAGTCGACGGAGACGAGAAAATTGACCCTCGGGGTATGAGAGGTTTTGTATTTTCCTTATGCAAGGCGACTTTCAGTGCACTTCCATTTGAACACAGCTAACAATTCAAAATGTTTCAAAACTCCAAGGTGTATATATACATGTATGTATGACACAACTATTATGCCCATCCTAAACAAACAGCCAATGCCAATTACCGCTTGTCGGTGCGTACATAGAAAGGTTGATATTTTTAAGGTTTTGTGTAAACACAAAACCTTTTTGTGTTTGTGTAAACACAAGACCTTATTAAAATCGGTTTACTGTCTGTCTCTCTGTCCGTCTGTCTGTCTGTCTGTCTGACTATCTGTCTGTCCGTTACACGCATTTTTCTCGGAGACGGTTACAGCGATTGACACCAAATTTGGTAAAAAGGTGGGAACTGTGAACGCTCACGCATACAGTGAGTTGCATCCCTTTACGTTGAATTTAAGGGGGGTCCCCATACATGCAAAAGGGGGGTGCAAAATTTCATCATTAGATATAGTCGTGTCAAATTAAAGGTCTCGGTTAGTACTTTTCGAAGCCGGTCTTAGTTTTGACATTTGTTGGAAAGGTGGAGAGTGCGCGGGGTTGAAAGTGATCATTCCTTTAAGGGGGCCATTCTTAGAAACTACCAAACCGAAAAATCTCAAAAAAAAATCAGGAGGCTGCCACTATATGGTGCCTGGGCTCCGAAATACCTTCTATACTGATATCTGTACAAATAAAGTTAATAATAGTATATTACTATAATTTTTAGTAATTGGCTGGAAAACCCCCCTTAAGTTCATGTTACCACCAGCAGTAATATAGGGTATAACATAACAGCATGATCTCACCAAGTTTGGTGGAAATCGCACTATTACTAACTAAGTTACAATACGTCAAAGTTGTCGCTTCCTTGCAAATTCAAGACTATGAATGTCAATATCATCCGAAAGTGGATATTCTCACATAATATATGCATATATTACCTGCTACGTACTAAGAAATACACAAAACCTTTCGTACCTGAAGCGTCCAGCTTCCGGTTTCCCGACTTGTTTTCATTTCAATTAATTGTGTGCATGTGAATATTTCCGCTTTATTTCGTACGCAAAAGCGAATATAACTTGCACTGAGTACACATATATATGATATATTTACCTAAACATATAAATGTGTACAAATCACTCAACAAGGTGGATTAATACTAAATGTCAAACATTTACGATATTTAAATAATTTGACTCAAGTAAGACATGTGAACGCTGTCTCAAATTTAAACGATCAAGATATAAACAGTTTGGAAAACGTCCGCTTCCCTTTTATCTAATTAACTGACCCGGATCCAATTGGACTGTTACACATCAGTACGCGTTGATAGACAATGTTTGTTTAGACTGAGCATAAAGTTTATGCCTTCAATATGTACATACAGTGTCTCAGAAAAGTCTATCTGCTTACCTTAGAGGGTTTTCACAATTAAATAAGAAAGACAATGTTAAGCTCATGTCCTCAGTTTGGTGTTTTTGTTGTTGTTATAAAGAAAAAACAAAAACGGAAAATAAACGCCAGCATTGCACACCAAAAATGTATTCGTCTCTATGCATTTTCTCTTGAAATTTCACAAGATAACGGCATTGCTCTGTAATCTACTTTTGTTCTTAACAATAGCTTGTAACCGACTTGGCATGAATTTACGAGATTTTCGGTTATATCTCTTTAAATGGTTCTCCATTATTCCTGCAGAGCAATCCGTAAGTCATTTTTGTATGAAATATATCTGTCCCAGATTTTATTTTCCGACGTGTTCCGGAAGTTCTGGCTTTGTAGTCCATCGAAAATTTGCAAGTCGTTCGCTCCATTAGCGCTCATATAACCCCATACCAGCAATGATCCTCCGTGTTTTACAGTAGCAATTGAATTCTTTTCGACTATTTCACCATTTTTTTCCTTCATGTTTTCATTTTATAGTCTTATTTTAATATATTGAATTTTATCCCAAAAGTTGAAGGGATGATTTCTGTACTTTTTTGTGCAAGCCGTTTTTTTTGTCAATTTTGCTGATGTACGGCATGCTGCGAGCTGTGCGCTCGTGATATCCAACTTCACGGCGAACATTCAGTTTCAATTATATATTCTTAATTATTAACTTACAACGCTTAAAATCTATCGCTCTAAGGTGTAACATTAATGCGCCACAATGCAATGCGCCTCACTACGCACCAGTGTTTTGCTAAGTACTATTTTCTGGCGGGTTGGTTACTTTGTGTTTTTGTTTTTTCTTTGGCACAATGGAGTGAAGTGCTTATTTCTCATCCTATTTCTAAAGAATATATAATGAAGAAAAATTGAGGGCATGAACTGAATATCGTCCTTTTTATTTAGTTGTGAAAATTTTCTCTCCAAGATAAGCAGATTAATACTTTTCTGACACACTGGTGTGTACATAATGAAGGCATAAACTTTATGCTCATCCTAACCAGACATTGTCTATTAATGCGTACTGATGTGTACATATATATAATAATCGCTGGCACAAGAATCCAATTGGATCAGGGTCTTGAAGTGTGTTAGAGCAAACCGCAGTGGCACACTGCAGGATTACAGTACCCTATAGGAGGCAATGTGGTCAGCATTGCGATCGCTCGAGATTATTATCCTGGTTGGCTCAGGTATTCAGTAATAGTCGACTGGTATCTTACGTCAAATCACGATACAAATCCCACTGCTAGCGGTGAGATTTGAAGCGCGACCCTCCGCACACAATATACTCACATATCTATTTAAATGGATGGCACGCATCTGAATATTTCCATATTGCGCCATGCGCAATGTGTACATGTACGTATATAAGTAAGTGCATATGTACGTATATAAGTAAGTTGAACACCTCCATCTACTGAAGAGCGGAGCGGAGCGAGTTACTACTCAAATTAATGCGGCCAGCCATTAGCAGATGGCAGTCTGAGAACCATTGGGACACAATTCATATGAAATAAAAAATTTTGAACTTCCAGATTTTGTGTCCTCACATCCCTGTGTTTCATCCAATATAAGAAGTCAGATCATTTTCGAAAAGTACTAATTGAGCCCCTGCGTTTCATCTTATGACCCTATTCTGTTGCTCCGCCTTTCGCATGTATGAGGAACACTCCTTTAAATTTAACACTAAATGATGCCACTCATTGCACATTTAACGGTTAGCAGGCCACATATTCCCACCAAATGTTGTGACGATTACCCCAGCCATTTCGGAATAAATCTCGCTAGTAAACGGACAGACAGACGGACAGCCCTGCACTGGCATGTGGTATATCCGGGTGCGTTAGCAAGGACTACACCCACAGCGATCACCAGGCAATCTTCTACGGGTGGAGTCATCGGGCAGAAGACCATCATGCCCGAAACCGAGAAAGACGTCAGGCTGGTCCGCTAAAGCTCTGGATGAGCAGACAGAGGTGTGGTTATACCAACCTAATAAAGCAGGCGCCCCTACGGAAAGAGCCGCCCATGTGGCCCAATGCATCGCCAAAGCATGTGACGCGTCCATGCCTAGGAGGTGCTCATTCCCCAGTAGAAGACCAAACTACTAATGGAATACTGAACTGACCAGCCTTCGATCAGCCTGTCAGCGAGCCAGAAGAGCGGCTCAGAGAGCGGTAGGCAGAATCGACCAAGGGTAAAAAGAGGAAGCTCGCCATACAACGGAGGAAGCGGAAATGCTTCAAGGAGCTCCGTTCGGAAGCGCACGTAAACCCGTGGAGGAGCGACTATAGAATCGTGTGGGGCGGTTATTCCCTCAGCAAGAGGGCTTCCAGACAGACAGACAGCTATAATAGATTACTCCCGATTTTTGAGAACCAGGAAGGTCTCTCAGATCGGCAGTATGGGCTCCTTAAAGCAATATCAAGCACTGATGCCATCAAAATGGTTACTGGCTTGGCCGAAGATACAATCCACGGAAAGGGGAGTACCAGAAAATATTGTATAGTAGTGACCCTGGATGTGAGAAATGCATTCAATTCGGCCAATTGGAACATAATACGGGAATCTATGGCGAAGATTGGTATTCCCGCATATCTTGCAGCTATTGTCAACAGCTATTTACAAGAACGGAAGCTTTGGTATGACACCGATGACGGACCCACCCCCCACAGGGCTCGGTACTGGGCCCACTGCTGTGGAACACCATGTACAACGATGTGCTTAATCTTTCACTTCCGGAGGTGGTGGGCTACGCCGACGATATAGTTATATTCATGCGAAGAGAAATCGAACACAAGAAACCAGAATTTTCAGAAGGCGGGGACATACTGGTCCTCAGTCAGTGGTAATGTGCGCAAGAGCCGCAAGACCGATACTGATGGGGCTGTCGCTGCGCTTTGAGTTCTGGCAGTACATACAAGTTTACTATTCTGAATAGCGAGCTGTGCAGGACAGGACATGTTGGATCTTGGATACCTAGGTAACAAGTCTCTGACGGTACGGTGTGATGGAAACCTGGTCACACGCAGAATATGACATACGCTTCTAACTATTACACATTGGAATAAGCTTCTGCCGAAAAACATAAAGGTGGGTCAAAGCTGCATGACTGCCCTTAAATTTTTCTAGTGCAAAGGCCATGGGTTCGATTTAATAGAATCTGTGGCAATGGATCAGTTAAGGGGAAAAGATCTTTTACGATGAAACTTCCATTAAACAAAAAACCAATGTCCTGATGTCAAGACGATTAGAAGCAGCCATAAACTGGGAAGAAGCTTCCCTTAATGTCAAGTGGCAGAGTCTGAATGCAATTGCGTACCGCAAAATTTATCGCTACATTTAACCGCTTCTGACAACGCTTATCAATGTATGATTGGATGATACCTGGTTTCCTACTCCAGCTGTTTTCTGAAATTAATTAATTAACACTTTTACAGTAGATTTAAAATTGTCTTTAAATTAATTTTTTTTTAAATCATTCATGTTCCTGTTCCTTCTTTGTGGAATAAACGGCGTGAAATTCTGCATATTGAAAAACTCATATTTGATTTTCGATGCGACGGTGCTGCTCGGCCAATTCATTCATCGCACCGCCTCGCTTATTGTGATTTCTAGACCTACATATATAATTGTTCATTTTGACATATTAATTTGTCCAGTCTGGAAAAGAACTACACCAGCGACTTTAGTGTACAAATATATCTATCTGAATTCGACACTACCCGCAAAATTCATTAGCACGCATATACTACATACACACATATCTATTTGGGGTCATTGATATATTCATATATAAATATTCATATATAAATATTCATATATAAATGACTAAAAAACTAAAACAAAATAATTCTTTCCGACCCCATTCACATGAATTTACTTCGTTGTAATATTGACGATTTGATATGTGACGTCATACACGTTGTAGAATGCACGAAATTCAGGAAAAATGGCAAACTTTCACCCCCTATAATAGTTGAATTTTCTCCAAACTTCTTCTATCCCATGCCAAATTTTGTACTTCTGGGATGGACATAAGGGGGCTTTCCGGCAAATTTCTGTGGAAATGTGGAAATATACTGTTATTAACTTTATTTGTGCAGATATCGGAACCTACACTATTGTGATTTTTTTCAGATTTTTTGGTTGGATAAGTTCTGAGAGCGAGAACTGTTATACTTTTTGATGATCATATTTTAAGCCCTCACTCCCCTATGTTTCACCCGATATCAAATATGGAACCAGTTTCGAAAAGTACTAATTGACCCCTTTCATTTGATACCACATGGCCACATTTTATGAAAAAAAATTGCACCCTTCTTTCACATGTATGGGGAGCCCCGCTTAAACTTAACACAAAATGAGAACAACAGATCACACGCTCTTACCAATTTTCATTTTAGTCACCTTCTGCGACAAGTGGAAAATACGAGTCCCGGCATAATGAGCAAGTAGTAACAAGTGGGGAAACCGGAAGCTCGGCGCTTCAGGCATGAAAGGTTTTGTTTGCTTCTTCCGTGAGTATATTTGAATGCATAACTATCCCATTTGTATGTAGCCCGTTATGTATACGTATTTAGCATGTCAGGCTACTCACTTTAGTGTGATATTGATATTTAGAAGCAGCAAATTTACACGGTAGAGTCGATTTTGTCCTGATGTAGCTTTGTTGGTAATAGTGCTATATTGATCAAACTTGGGGATAACATGCAGATATCGATATGGAGGGTTTTTGAGGCCTGGACACCATATAGAGGCAGCTTCATGATTTTTTTCAGATTTTTCGGTTGGGTAGTTTCTGAGAATGGGTCCGTTAAAGAAATCATCACTTTCCACCCCTCCCGCTCACCGCCTTTCTAACAAATCTCAAAACTAAGAACAGCTTCGAAAAGTACTAATCGAGACCTTTCATTTGATACCCAACATGACTATATTTGGTGAAAAAAAAATTTTACACCCCCCTTTTGCATGTATGGGGACCCCCTAAATCTCAACGTAGGAGGATACCCGTCACTGCATGTCTGGGGGTCCACAGTTCCCACCTTCTCACCAAATTTGGTGCCAATTGCCCTTTCTAAGAAAACACAAAAATGTCAACACATACATAAGTGTATAAACATTGAGGAGGTGTAAAAATTCTAGAAGACTCTAACCCGCTCCGCAATCAGCGTTAATTTCGCTAACAAAATCAACTAGTTTCGTTAGACTTGGAAAAATTGAGTCGTGAGGGAATGCGATCACAGATGGTTAATCCCCTGTTCTATTATTATTTACTCTTTTCAAAAACCGAAACGATATATTATGCACACATATTTGTATATATGGTTCACTTCCTTTTCGCGCCGCTTCCAAAACTGCGAATTTCCACACACGAAAACTATGGTTTCAAGTTCAACAATGAACTTCGCAATTATTCAGTGTGCTATGACACTAGGATGAGGCAAAAACATGGCATTTCGTTGTGCCTCCACTAGAAAACTCACTCTATTTTCCTTAAGTTTCTTCAGCCGATCATATGCTGACATTCCCTTGCGATCTCTCAACAGCACAAAAATGCGATTCAGTTGTGTGCAGGATCGTAAGAGTTTTTCAAGTAGCGCCTTTCCCATTAATCCTGCAATTGAAAGCAGCACTATAATTACAACCACTTTTAAAAAGTAGAAACAGTATTTTACCCGAACCGCCGGTAACAAAAATGTCACGCCCATGGTAATATTCACTAATGGGATTACTCATTCTGAGATCGGAAAGTAGAAACTATTTGTTGGAACTGCACTGTACGGAAAATATCTTTCAACTGGGCGCTGCCATTCGAATCTTTTCTTAAATAATCAGTTAAAAGTAAAACCCGGTTTGCATTACTAAATATTTACCAAGGAAATACGCATATTTGCATGTAAACTATTTGTGAAATTTTAATAATTAAGGAAAGAAATCAAAATTCAAATGCTCAGCCCTAAGCCCAGACTCACCTTTCATTAGAAAAAGTGTCTCATCACGTAGTATTACCGTGACTGGCCACCATTGCGCTGCAACTAGGTAATCCAGTACAATTGCAAATTCTGTTGTTAGTAGATAGCAAATCAATAATTCATCCCCTGCTTAACATAAAATGTAGGCTACGCTCCTGACTACGCACAATAGAAATGCAGTGGGTAAGCCGGTTTCCGTTGAACATCCTACTACAAGGAGTATATAAGTATCCACTGGAAAAAAATCCGTTTTCAATGGCTGCAACGAAGTTTGTAGCAACTATCGCTCTTGAATCCCCACCTAATGCCACTTCATGTGGAAGCTACAGCTACATACCCTAAGGTCTCGACAGATCCATGTACTGGATATGAAATAAAAAAGTCACCCTTGCCCTTGAATGCATAAACATTTCACATTTCACAACGAAAAAAAAATAGAAAATTGTAGCCCGTGCAACGCATACCTCAAGGCACCAGCGAATATAATAAAATATGTGAATAATGCGCTTGGGCACCTAATCTGCAAACACAATTCCTCCACAAGGAACATGACGTCACCTGATTCACACTGGCTTATGGGAGCCTATATTTCTTGGTTTGAATTGCCATTTCTTATGTATGTACATATGTAAGTGGAAAATATACAATTTTTGTCATCGTTGGACTTTGGCAATCGTAGGAACAGTCTCATTCAATGTATCCCTCATACGTATGGTTGTCATTTACCCTATATAGCGCATAGCGCGCCAACCGCGCCAAGGCATCATCGTTGGCAGTATGATGACATGTGTTTCAGCTCCTCCCAGGACTACCCGAGAAGCTTATCCTCCTCATCCACTGTTCTGTGCCATGTATTTCCTGACGAATCGACTCGGGGAGATCCCAGGCATAGATTGTATATTGCTTTCTATGTCATACAGTAAAGTTGCCGCACTATCTTTCTTTATGTGTGACCTGCGCTTCTGCCTCCTGATTAAGGGGAGAAACTACATTAGAAGCCTTTTTTTACTTACTTTTTGAAATTTGTTTAGTAAAAAGAAGTATTCGGAGTGCAATAACATTACATTAGTCATATTACGAACAACACTGGAGAATTTTTTTGAAGGGTTTGAAGGTTAAGCTAAAAATAAAAGAATTACGCGACAATATTCTGTTGAAGGTCGTAACTGAAGTTCTTCAAATACGGGACGTGTAGCGACTCTAATTTTTACCTGAAATCAAAAAATTCTAATTTTACATCACTACTTATTTTCTGAGAATATGAACCTCAATGCTGGTCAAAATAATCAAAATCTAAAATTTTGCAAGTGTTAAAAAAAGTATTTCGACTTTCAGCCTTCTTTTTCACTAATTACGAAAAAAGTCGGGAAACCGGAAGCTGGGCGCTTCAGGTATAAAAGGTTTTGTGTTTCCCTATGTGAGGAGCACAACGTAGTTGCTTATAGCATTGACCTGAGATATTGAATCGCTCAGTTCTGAGCAGGTACTGCCATTGCCAGAACTGAGCAATTTAAATATATCGAAGGGCAGGTTACCAGCCATTGCCAGAACTCAGCGATTTAAATATCTCGAGTCAATACTATCAGCCAATGGAGAGCTGGGTAATGAAATTGTTTCACGCATTAATGCAACCTGGAGGAAGTGGCATTCCCCAACTGGTGTTCTTTCTGATCGATATATCAGCACACATCTCAAATCTAAAATTTACTGCAATGTCGTCCGTCTGCCGCTGTCTATAGGTTCTGAGTGTTGGCCGACTATAAAGGATAATGAACGCGTCTTGCGGTAATGGGGACGAAGATGTTGCATTGCACTGGTGGCGTGACAGGTTTTGATTACGTCTGAAATGAGAATATCTGCGATCGATATGGGTTTGCACCGATCGTGGAAAAACTGCAAGAGAGGCGTTTTTGATATTGTGGTCACGTAATTCACGCTAACGAGAATTCAACAACCAGTATTGGTCAGAACATCGAAAGCAATGGTAAGCAACCAAAAAGCCGGCCAAAACAATGGTCGCTTGATACGCTGGATGGGAATTTAAAGGTCTCGAGATTACATCCTGAATCAGGCATTTGATAAAGTAAAATGACGAAACCGATCACCACGAGCCGACCCCGCTTGTGAACTGAAGGCTGAAGAAAAAGAAAAAGATGTGAGGAGCGACGAGTGCACGACAGCTCCGTGTAATATAACTAAAAATTCCATTGCCCTCTATTTTCTACAAAGCGATCTAAATAAATCATCTGATGGAGTTTAATATTATTAGCAAATGAAAACAATTTAACCAACATCAAATAAAAAAAAAGGCTAGGTAGAATTAGATTCTTCTTGAATGGAATTTTAATATGTCACTCGAATTTCAATTATTCTTGTTAATTATGACGTCAGCATCTTATTTGTATGGCTTAGGATGCTGTTAATTAGGCACGAAATTGATAAGTTTGAACTGCTATAACTTTGGCGTTAATTGCCAGATTTCCACGAAATTTAGCAAGCATATACGAAATATTGTCCTCTATGCTTCGGAAGTCCTAGAGTGAATTTAAGGGGTGTTTTTCACTAACTTTCTAAAAAGTAGTAATATACTATTAGTTAGTTTATTTGAATAGATATCGGAATGGGACATATTTTGAGGCCTAGATTTCATCCTAGGCGCACCACCCTGATTTTTTTCGTATTTTTAGGTTGGGTAGCTTCCGAAAATGAGTCCTGTCTCACTTCAAGTGCGTTCATTTTGACTCCTTACTCACGCAGTTTGCAATTTATGCCAAAATGAATGTCAGTTTCGAAAAGTACCAATCAAGACCTTTCATTTGATAACCTACGCGACTATATCCGGTGAAAAAAATTTTTGAATCCCCCCTTTCCATGTATGGGGAGCCCCCCTTTAAACTCCACTTAAATTTATGCCACTGTCTGTATGCGTGGGATTTCATAGTTACCCATTCGTCCAGCAAATTTCACTCGGATCGGTTTAGCCGTTTTGGAGAAAAATGCGTGTGACAGACAGACAGACAGACAGACATTGAATCGATTTTAATAAGGTTTTGTTTTACACAAAACCTTAAAAAAGGCGCCCTTAAAAATATGAATTCAACCCAAGTGTTGGTTCATATTGTTGGCAATTTTTAAAGAATTATATCTCCAGATTTCATAATGATCGATTTATTACTTTTTGAGGTAGAATTCCCGCAAATATGAAAAATCTCGTTTTGAGATACGCGTCTGAAAGATAATTGTTCGAAAAGTCTCCCTTTCGGATATGAAGACATTTATCACGATTAATTACGAACAAAAAACAGTCACAACAAATACAAATGCACTCGTGCAAGAGGACTGACGCCAAGTATTTCTAAACACACTATTTACATAACGCTACCAGATTTCGTGAGGGCAAAAAACGACTACCTCCTGGGCGGTGGATCATCGCCCGCTTCCACTCCTATCAAATCTAAAGGTCCGCGAATTTCGCTTTGAAGCGCTGCAACGCATTTTGGGATAGCTAGGATAACGATCAATGCAATATAAAGTCAATTCTGAAAACCTCCTAATGTGGTCTTAACACGTTCACCGATATCTGCTCTGTACACCGAAAAAGTTCTGCATCAGTTACTATCTTAGAGCCAGAATACTCCAATGATACGACGCAGACAAAAGTTGAAGAAGTCTTGGAGTTTTCGAGTACAGCAAAAGTCTCAACTTGATTTTGATGTTGAAATAGTTGCATTTCCAACCTTTGGACAAAACAACGAAAGCAGAAAAAAATCGGTATGCAAACTTTTGGACGTCCTCGATGCTCTGCCCACTAATGCATATAGGAAGGGTGCGACAACTAGTCACACCGAGAAACTTGGTTTTGCTGATTGTTGGTGTTTAGACTTTGCTTGCTTCACTTTACAAATCCAAAATCATTTGGCCAAGGTCCATGACTCATGAAAAAGCAAACAGATGACATCAGTGTAGTCAAGTTTGAAAATAGATGTCATGGTTCATTAGGGCCCCCCTATGTTCTCCGAACAAGGCAGTTTGGAAAACGTCGCCGATAACAAGAAAGAATAGCATCGATGACAAAATGCAACCCTGGCAAACTCCGCTTTACTTTTCAAATTTCTCAGAGATTTTACTTCGAAGCAACATGTGACATTTTGTGCCATCATATGTCTGATAATGGCTGTTTACTTTTTTTTGAATACTCCACATACACTCTTTGTTGACTTATGATTGCTTTCGAATGCAGTGACTAACCATTTGGTCCACAATATGTGGGACTTCACCGGATTTTATATGCTGGAGGACCGTGGTGAAGTGCTCCTTAAAACTTCAGTTGTTCCATGTAAGGAACTACTCACACAGCTTCTCCCATAGCTAAGAGAGCAGATTTATTATAAGTTTCACCTAATGCAAAAATAAAACAGTTCAAGAAACAAAATAGACAATTTTTTGGAGAAAATAAACATTTCAACTAACTCTATTTTATATTGTGATTTACTTTCACAAAACTCATCCAAGATTTCTTTTCCGTTTTGAAAGGCTCACTATCCACAAGTGCTGGTGGATACTTCAGTTAGCCAGTAATTGACTGATTGAATGATAAGAAGGACGCCAGTTACAGAGCGCTAGTTGATCCTGGCTACGCCAATGCATAACGTACTTCACCGTTGGTTGATTGATCTGGAATACTGAGGCCGCTTACTGACAGTGATGGTGTCCTATTCCATTGCGATCGACCGCCACACGTTTATTTTATTCAGATATTCAAGTTCAATACCAAACTGTTCTGGGTGAAGCGATTATTCTACTCTTGGTTAAGTTGCAGTAAGTCAGCTTTTTTGTAAGATGCTGGAAACATATCATCTGCATAGCACAGTTTGTAGGACGCTGGACGTTGAATGTCCTGCCCAACAATGTCCGTTACAAGAACGAAGAAGAATGGCGAGAGGGTGGCCCCATATTAACACGAGATACACAGAGCGAGAATAAAAGTGTGGCATGGATATTAACCATGCCACACTTTTATTCTTCGTATGACGGTGGGGTAACTTAAACTGGCGCACGAGTTACTCTGGGGCTGGATGTTGTCGTACTGCATACCAGATGAATTTGTAAAGCGTATTACTTTTTTTAACAAAACCGACATTAATTCACAATAACTTATGTCTGTCGTGCTAATCATATAGTGTTCTAACCTCGTCAATATTGCGATGGAAGAACTCACTGGGCCGAAGTGTTGAGTTGTAATGACAGGTCATTGCTACTGATAGTAACAGCGCCTGTTTCGTTAGCATGGGATTGTTAAAAATTCTGTTTTATTAATATTAGGTATAAAACTATAATATGTTGCATCAGGCTATCATTCCATTTTTGGACAAATTGCTCGAGATCAGCTTTGGTATAAGACACTAGGGAAACATCCTCTGCGTAGAGTAGTGTCCAGCGCAGGACGGAAAAGAATGTTTCTCTAAAGTAATTTTCGTCACACTATTCTTAGACAAACTATTGAAAACATAAGGCGCCCTAACCCACGAGAAGTAACGGACTAAGTATACAAACGAAGGCAAGCGGCTATAAGAAGATCATTCTTTTCGAGGCCAATGTCAACACCCGTCTTGTTACGTATATTTAGAAGTGGCAGTGTAGTCGATCTGATTGTTCGTAGGCTCCCGGTCAGTTAAAACCCAAATGATTTTATGGTAAGCTCTTTATTTGAGGAACGTTCCACCAATTACCATGGAATGGAAGCTGTGGGAATCCACAAACTGCACACCATTGTCGTTACGGCCATCAACAACGTGGTTCTCCGTCACATGTATGAATAAGGTGGTGTTAATTCCCACCTTAACATTCGATCGTCAATCACAATCATCATGCCACTTTCAATGAGCTTCCGCTGCACCGCATTCAGCTACTCGCAGAAAGCATCCTCCTCCTCTGCATTGGAGGTCTCCACTCTTTTGCACTATAGAGATGTTCCTCATTTCTGACCGAAATCTTGCAGCCAATGTCCTGTCCACCGGCTTCTATGTAATAAGGACCCACCTTGCGAATGCCAAACGCGTTTGTTCAACAGCGCATCCATGCTTACTACCCTTAAGTTTTCCGGAATCCAATAGCACAATGCGGCAAAAGTGCTCTCCAGAGTTCCAGAATATCCAGCTTGTAACGCAGAAAGCCTCTCTCAAATTGAAGAAAACAACCATTCTAAGGACCCGTCGATACCATTGTCGAGGAACGTACAAGCCTCTAAAAATCAATTTGATTGGCAGAGGTCGTAACCGACAAGTCCACTCTTATCAGAGGCGTGTATAATGTTACCATAACAAAAAGAAAATTTGAAAATTTGCAAAGTGTTAGATTAAAAATGTCTATCCCTTTTAGTCAGCTTTTATGACATGCAAGGAGTGTTTGAAGGAATGAAGGTAAGTCGCTATCTCATTGGGGTAGAAGATGCATTGCGTTAATACCGTATACTATTATAAATATTCCTATGCAATGACCATCTGCCATACTGTAGTTACTCATTCAACCAGACGTCTTTAGCCAAGTTAAAACCGAATCTTAACATGTTCAAAGATTTTAGGGAAGTACAGATAAGAGGCCTCTTAAAAGATAGAAATTGGGTTTTGTTCTATCTTTACTCAGTTTGGGGATGACTGTGGCAGAGGCGTGTTTCCAGCTTTCAGTGTTGTTATTTCTTCATGAATGGACGTTTAAAACTGCCATCTTCCCACTAAATTTCCATCAGTTCAACCGCTTTGGTCAACTATACCTACGGGCCATGTTTCGCGGTTACCTAGAATGCCCTTTAGCCACCACATAAGATTATAAGATTATAAGATTTGTGGTTATCTTATGTTAGAAATTTTCTATGAACATTTTTCCACTCATATATGGCTAAAAACCCAAAATAATCGTTCATATTCTTTTCAAACTACAAGAAATACTGTACATATTACAGAGGTAGATATTATGCTCACGCTAAAAAAACAAACATTGCCTATTACCGAAGACTGTATACTATATTAACATCATCAAGAGCGCAACAACCAGGTATCCGGTCTAGGCCTGCCTTAATAAGGAACTTCAGAAACCCCGGTTTTGCGCCGAGGTCCACCAATTCGATATCCCTAAAAGCTTGTCTGGCGTCCTGACCTACGTCATCAGGCAGGATCTGCCTCGTCTTCCTTTTCTAGCATAGATATTGCCCTTATAGACTTTCCGGGTGGAATCATCCTCATCCATACGGATTAAGTGATCCACCCATCGTAACCTATTGAGCCGGATTTTATCCACAACCGGACGGTCATGGATATCGCTCATAGATTTCGTCATTGTGTAGGCTACAGGAATCCGTCCATCCTCATGTAGGCCAAAAATTCTTCAGAGAATTCTTGTCTCGAACCCGGGCAAGAGTTCTCAATTCTTCCTGCTAAGAACGTGAATTTCCGAGGAATACATGAGGATTGGCAAGATCATTGTCTTGTACAGTAAGAGCTGTGACCCTATGGTGAGACGTTTGTAAGCTGAAATAGGCTCCGTTGGCTGCCAATAGCCGTGCGCGGATTTCATCATCATCGTCATAGCTGTTATCGGTTGTGATTTTCGACTCTAGAGAGGAAAAATTATCAACGGTCTCAAAGTTGTAGTCTCCTATCTTTATTCTTTCCGTTTGACCAGTGCGGTTTGATGTTATTTGTTGGTTGGTTTTCGGCGCTGGCGTTGCCACCACGTATTTCGCCTGCCTTCATTGATGTGCAGTTCAAGATCTCGCACCGCCTGCTCGATCTGGATGAAGGCAATTTGTACGACTCGGGTGGTTCTTCCCATGATGTCGATATCGTCAGCATAGGCCAGTAGTTGGGTGGACTTAAAGAGGATCGCACCTCTTGCATTTACCTGAGCATCACTGATTACTTTCTCGAGGGCCAGGTTAAAGAGGACACATGATAGGGCATTCCCTTGTCGTAGGACCATTGTTGATATCGAATGATCTTGAGAGTGATCCTGCTGCTTTTATCTGGCCTCACACATTGGCCTAATCAGTCTTATCAATTTCGACGGGATACCGAATTATCTCACGGTCCGTGTACAGTTTTACCCTGGCTATGCTATCATAGGACAGCTTTAAAGTCGACTGAATAGATGCTGCAACTGGTGTCCATATTCCAACAGTTTTTCCATCGCTTGCTGCAGAGAGAAAATTTGATATGGGCCAATGATGTTCTGGGCATATGGGGCTATCTGGCAAGATAGCGGAGAATATCTTATAAATGGTACTCAGCAACGTGATACCTCTATAATTGCTGCACTGTATGATATCTCCCTTTTTATATATGAGACAGATTATGCCTCGTTGGCAGTCGTGAGGCATTGATTCGCTGTCCCATACCTTGAGCACTAGTAATTGAGCTGTAATTCCATCACCTCCTGGCGACTTATGATTTTTTAGTCGATGAATTGCAACGACTATTTCTCCTATACTTAATGGTGGCAGTATTTGCTCGTCGTCTTCAGTTGGCGAGACCTGCAATTCGCCAATGTTCTGGTTGTTCAGTAGTTCATCAAAGTATTCAATCCATCATTGCCATATGCCCATTCTATCGGAAAACAGATTTCCCGCTTTGTCTCGGCAGGATGAGCATCGAGGTGTGTAAGACTTCATCCTGCTGACTTGATAAAACTTCCGCGCCTGGTGCGGTTGCTCCCTGTATTTTTCCAGTCCACAGACTTGTTGGTTCTCCCAGGCTTCCTTTTCCGTCTGTGAAGCCGCTTCTCCGCTCGCCGGAATTCGTGATAAATCTCTGCGCGTGCCCGCGTCCTTTGAGAATGCAACATTACTCAGTAAGCAGCATTCTTCCATTCCGTAGCTAGCTTACATTCATCATAAAACCAGCCAGTGTCTTTGTGTCCGTATCAATGTTCTTCAGGTGGTTGTGAAGATCATTTGTTGATGCTTCATCTCCAGGATCTCTGGTGACTACGGTTATTACCTCTTATAGGTGTTGCGGAGGGCTGTGTTATGGATGGGTTCAGTATTTACTCGCACCTGATTGGCAGAAGTGATTGTAGGTGATGTCGTAATTCGAGCTCGGTGCACCATGCCAACGAGATAGTGGTCCGAGTCCATATTGACCACCCTATATATTTTGACATTCATCAGAGAAGTGGCGGCGGTTGATCAACACGTGGTCAATTTGGTTGAAAGTGGTCCCATCTGGACAGGCGCACGTATGTTTGTGAACCGCTTTCTGCGCAAATCAGGTATTTCCAACAACCATTTCGTGCGATACTGCTAACTGGCATGGACGTTTATGAGGCTTATATTTCTAAACTTGCCTCGCAAGCGCATAGCCGTTCGCTTATATTTTCAAAGCCGATAACAGCCGGTTTCATTTTTTGGATGACTAAGAAGCCTACTCCGAGCACATGGTTTACTGGATGGCCGCTATAATATATGGTGTAGCGGCTCTTCTCCAGGAAACCAGCCCCTGTCTATCGCATCTCTTGCAATGCTGCTACATCAGCCTTATATTGGGACAGGGTATCGACTAGTTGCTCAACAGCCTTCTGTCTGTACAGGGAGCGCACGTTCTATGAGAAAATGCGCAAATCGTTAATCCGCTGTTGTTGCCGGGTTCGTCGTTATAACCTTAAAAAGTACTCCTGTTATAATTCAGGGATATTAGAAATTATGCCGATTTCCGACCGTAACTATTTTCTTTCTACACAAAACTCGTTCTTTTCACAATGACTGCCAACTGTCTTCTTAACTCTTTTTTCTTATTATTATTTTTTATCTGACGTTTCTCGCCACCTACTCTGTTCCTCACTCTTGTAGCGAGGTCTGAACTGAGTGGAGCGCCGGTGGCGTCATCTGTCCGCTGATATTCGCGACATTCGAAATAAATTTCGAATGCTGCGAATCCTGTGGCGCCACAATACTATATATTGTGTGTTGTAGATAAATTAATCGTAAACCAATGTTCGATTTACTTCTTGCATATATGTACATATAAGTGCGTATATTGAATACCGCTTATTTAATGTACAAATATATCTATCTGAATTAAACACTAGCCCATAGCTCTCATTTACATATACATATAAATACATACACCTGTGTGGAGTTGCCAAATCTCCCATCAGCCGCGTCCCTTCGTGCGGATAAGGGAATGCTCGGCGAATGTGTCATGGCCATGCACATGCACGCATCCGGAGATGTGCGTGTATGGGCATGTTTATGCGCAGGCCGGGTAGGTGGGAAGTAAACGCCCACCCGTGGATAAAAGTTGGCTATGGGAAGGATACCCAGAAATAAAACCAAACATGGAGGAGCAGAAGAAGAATGAAGTTACGGTGCAGGGTTTCGGAAACCCAGTGCCGGCGGTTTTTGGGAGTGAGCAAGCGGGCTCCCGGCCGTCGATATCCAACGACCGCAGTGCCTCAGTAGTGGGAACCTTGGCTACTGTGGCATCTAATGTTTCAAGCGTACGGGAGGAACTTGAACTGGCTCCAGTGATGGATCCGTTCAGAAGGAGCTCGATTTTTCGCAGATCCCCTCCCACACGGGCACAAGCCCCCACGATCGCTACCCCCAGTGAGAAGCGTATTGCGGGAGTCTTCGATGAGGAAGAATCACTGACGCCGATTCACCCGAGCGATGTTTTGGGCAGTGATCAGTCTGGAGCTGCCTTTACTGCCCTCGGTAAAAAGATCATGGAGCTGTGTGAGTTTATAAAGGAGCGCAGGAACATTCACCAAAATATAAGGGCCATGATAAGAGGCATCCATTTGACGTACGGCAAGGCCCAGGATGAACGAGTAGGGAAGTCGCCGATTGGAAAAGTGAACCAGGCAACTTAAGTAACGCCGATTCAAAACACAAAAGGGGAGAAACCGGGGAAGAGGCTGCGCGAGAAGCTGAATGACTCAACAGGCGAGCAAATCCCGAAAAGAAAAAAAGACTGAACTCCCAAAAAGGCGGAGTTCATGAAAAGTACGTCTGAAGCTACCAGTGAAAATACTGCAGTGGCTACCTCGAGAAAAGGGATCGAACCTTCAAAGGCGGATGCCTCAGTAGTGGGAACCTTGGCTACTGTGGCATCTAATGTTACAAGCGTACGGGAGGAACTTGAACTGGCTCCAGTGATGGATCCGTTCAGAAGGAGCTCGATTTTTCGCAGATCCCCTCCCACACGGGCACAAGCCCCCATTCGAACATGCCGCGAATCCTGCCGCGCCACACCACACCACTTCGCCCCCAGATGAAACCGAGAGGTTTCAGCGACCGAATCCGGAACTGTGTTCCCCATCAGTCCTTGAAGCGAACGCGCCGTTGTTTAGGGTTGCACACGGGCATCAGCCTGGACAGGGAGACCGCCTTTTTGTGTCCACCGATCTCGAGCTGGAAGACATGTTCTCCCCGCTCGATAACGCGGTACGGGCCTTCATAAGGAGGCTGCAGCGGCTTCCGGACGGCATCCGTCCTGACCAGGACGTGCGTACACGTGTCCAGTTCCTTAGGCGCACAGACAGGTGCGGATGAGTGTTGGGTGGGAGGAGTGGCCTTGATGCGTCGGAGATTGTCTCTCAGCAGACGCACCAACCCCGATTCTGTGAGACCCGATCTCTTGTCGAAGACCGGATCACTTGGAAGTCTCGGGTTCTCCCCGTATACCAACTCCGCGGGGCTGGCAGCAAATTCCTCTCGGCGGGTTGTACGTAGGCCGAGTAGGACGAGAGGCAAGACTTGGGTCCAGGACGGATCGTCGCGTGTCATAATAGCGGCTTTCAGCGTCCGGTGCCAACGTTCTAGCATCCCATTGGATTGCGGATGGTATGCAGTAGTCCGCTGGCGTTTATACCCTAGGAGTTTGCCTAACTCCGAGGAAAGGGTGGACTCAAATTGCGTTCCCTGGTCAGTGATGACTGGACCACTGCAGGGACGCCAAAGCGAGGTATCCACTCTCGACAGAGGGCTTCGGCACTTGATTGCGCCATAATGTCTTTCAGAGGTATTGCCTCAGGCCACCGCGTAAACCTGTCGATGATTGTGAGACAATACCTATAACCGTCCGAATCTCACAAAGGCCCTACTATGTCGAGGTGTATTGTGTGGAACCGCTTGGTAGTGCGGGGGAATGAGCCCACTTCTTTCCTTACATGCCTGGAGACTTTACACTTCTGGCATGAGATGCACTCTCAGGCCCAGGAATTGACATCCTTATTCATAGAGGGCCAGAAGTATTTCTCGGTGACTAGCTGATTTGTTGTCCTGATGCCTGGATGCGCTAAGTCGTGAACTGCGTGGAACACTTCCCTGCGAAAGGTGGCCGGAATGTATGGCCGGGATCCCTTTTCCGAGTCTTCGCAGCAGAGAGAGAGGGGCAACTCCCGAAATTTGTATTTGGGGTTGGATTTGAGGCTCTGAAGTGCTGCGTCATCCTCCTGCGCCTTGGCAATAGCCGAGAAATTGAGTGAGGCGGGGGTGTTAACCTCGGAGACACGAGACAAAGCGTCAGCAACTATGTTGTCCTTGCCGGACACGTGCTGGATGTCTGACGTAAAGCTGGCTTATAAAGCTCAGATGTCGAAGCTGACGAGGGGACGCTTTGTCGGGCTTCTTTTTTGAAAACATACGTGAGAGGTTTATGGTCCGTGAACACTGTGAACAGCCTACCTTCTAGGGAGAAACGGAAGTATTTGATGCTCAAGTACGCAGGCGAGCAGTTCGCGATCGTAGGTACTGTAGTTCCGTTGAGCGGAATTCAACTGCTTCGAGAAGAAGCTCAACGGCTGCCAAACCTGATCCACCTTTTGGTGAAGAACAGCACCTACTGCGATGTCAGAGGCATCAACAAAAACGGCTAGGGGTGCATCTTGCAGAGGGAATGCCAAGAGTGTAGCGTCGGCCAGTTGTTGACGGGATTTGTCAAACGCGCGGATAACCTCTTCAGACCACACGATCTCTCGTGTGTCGTTTGTTTTGGGGCCAGACAAGTACGCGTTCAAAATGGACTGGTGATGGGCGGCCTTGGGCAAGGAAACGACCGTAGAAGTTTAGCGTGCCCAAGAACCTCCGCAACTCCTTCACTGTCTTTGGACGCGGGAAGCTTGTTATCGCTTGCACCTTGTCTGGGTCGGGGCTGTATTCCTTCAGGGGAAATGAAGTGGCCGAGGAATCTCACCTGTTTTTGAAGAAACTTGCATTTCTCAACGTTTAGGACTAAACCGGACTCAAGGAGACCGTCGAAAAATGCACTCGAGATGGGCTAAGTGCTCAGACTCAGGGGAAGAAGTGACCAAAACATCATCCAAATATACGAAACAGAAATCGAGGTTTCGCAGGACTGAGTGAATGAACCTTTGAAAGATTTGCGCCGCATTGTACAATCCGAAAGTCATTCGGGTGAACTCGAAGAGTCCAAAGGGTGTACATGTTGCCGTCTTTGGAATGTCTTCAGGGGCTACTGGGATATGGTGATAATCCTTGGTTAAGTCCAAGGTCGAAAAGATGCGGCAATTCGCGAGGTGGATGCGCAAAGTCATGGATGAGTGGAATTAGGATATCAGGTCAGGAACAGTCTGTGCATTTAGCCTTCTGTATCCCCACATGGGCGCCATTCGCCATTTGGCTTAGGGACCATATGCAGTGGGGAAGACCAACAGCTGTTTGAGGACCTGCAGATACCCTGTTGAATGACTTGTTCAAACTCTTTCCGTGCAATGGCCAGTTTCTGGGATGGTAGAGGACGCACCTTCAGATAAGATCGGGGAACCAGTAGTGATAATAGTGGTGCTGCACATTCGTGGTTCACTGGTTTGGTACTCGGTAGTAATCTGGCTGAACTTTTTTTTGCGGCAGGACGTGAATTTACAAGGGATTATACACTTGGTGGCTTTATCGCCGAATCTGCGGTGGTACCAGCAAATCCCTCGATCCGTGGACTGTCCAGACGACCTGCTACCTGATCGCCCTTTTCGGGTGGCAGACCGCGAAGTGAGCTCGTGATCTGGGCGCTCGAACGCTAAGCGTCCAGCGCCGCCCGCATCTCAGCCACACTGGCTGTTAAGGCGGTTATTTCGCGCCTTAAGTCGCCCACCTCGTCCGATGGCTGTTGAACGGCCGCTATGGTCGGGCGTACGTGCACCTCGTGCACTTTGTCGGCCGCAGCTGCCAGTGTCTCCAAGGAACCGGAGACACACGCGAGGACCGTCCTGGGTGCCTTACGGGAGCCGACGCAGCCAAAGGGACTTCATCAACTCGTCGTCGATCTTACTCCCACCCAATTGCTTCATTTCGCGCAGCAATTGGCTGGGAGTCCGATCTCCCAACGTTAGACCTCCCAGCAAGTGATCCAGTTTTGCTGACTCACTTACTGACAGGCGCCTGATTAATTCAGTCTTGAGCAGTGAATATGAAGCCGATTTCACTACGTCAGACACGAGTACGATGGACTCCTCGTCCAGACCGACCACCGCGTGATTAAAACGGGTCGCGTCCGCTGTGATCCCGGACATCTGGAACTGTGCTTCCAAATGCACGAACCACAGTTCGGGGCTCCGCCGCCAAAACGGAAGGACGCGCTCGGCGAGGTTGGTCACTTGCGGGTCCGATGGGCCTGCCGCGTCTTTGTTGTCGATCGACATCTTGACTAATAAAAAGAAAACTTCTTTTCGACGCGAGTGTCAAAGCGAAGACGCGGTGAAATTGATCTAGTCGACACGACAGGCCGAACCCACAAATGCACGCACGAGCGAAAAAAAATAAAGCGACACCAACGACGCACCCCAAACCAAAAAAACTCGCTAAAAGAGCGGAGAGCAAGCGAAAAGGTGCCGATGCAAACGCCGCGACGCCGTCTCTTGCGGCGATTTTGTTTTTATTCTTACCACTTTCTTTTAACAAAAGTTTAATAAAATTATAAATAATAATAACGCGGCGGTGTCTGTTTTGTTGATGGTTGTGGCGGCGGCTACGGCGTTGACGCTGGTCTTGACGGCGGGGGCTGCAGTGACGGCGGCGGCTTCGAATCCTGCGGCGATGACGCTGGTCTTGACGGCGGGGGCTGCAGTGACGGCGGCGGCTTCGAATCCTGCGGCGATGACGCTGGTCTTGAGGGCGGGGGCTGCAGTGACGGCGGCGGTGTGGATATAGACGCTTGTCGGCTGGTGATGCGGCTGCACAGATGTCGAGTTGTCGCTGCTCTGTTGGCACTGGCACTTTGGCTGAACAAGTGCGTGCCCTGGCTCTGCTGGTGGTGTTGCTGCGACTGTTGCGGCTGCTGCTGTTGTTGTTGGGGGATCACTTTCGCCACGGGCAGCACAGTGATGGCCGCTGCCGCTACCTTAATTGTGCCGGTAATCACATTTGGAGTTTGCGACGGAATAGCCAGTGGAACGATAGTCGCGGAGGAGGCAACGTTCACGTTTTGTGCGATGATCTGCCCGCTTGATTGGTTCACGTTGACGATTTGCGTTATAGACTGCGGAGCGAGGTTGGACACGCTGGCTCCTTGCTGCGATGTTCACTCCGGGGTCACCAATTTAGGAGCTAGTATTTAACAACGTTCAATACACAATTTCAGAAAAGTACTCCTATTATAATTCAGGGATATTAGAAATTATACTGATTTCCGTCCGTAACTATTTTCTTTCTACACAAAACTCGTTCTTTTCACAATGACTGCCAACTGTCTTCTTAACTCTCTTTTCTTATTATTATTTTTTATCTGACGTTTCTCGCCACCTACTCTATTCCTCACTCTTGTAGCGAGGTCTGAACTGAGTGGAGCGCCGGTGGCGTCATCTGTCCGCTGATATTCGCGACATTCGAAATAAATTTCGAATGCTGCGAATCCTGTGGCGCCACAATACTATATATTGTGTATTGTATATAAATTAATCGTAAACCAATGTTCGATTTACTTCTTGCATATATGTACATATAAAGTGCGTATATTGAATACCGCTTATTTAATGTACAAATATATCTATCTGAATTAAACACTAGCCCATAGCTTCATTTACATATACATATAAATACATTACACCTGTGTGGAGTTGCCAAATCTCCCATCAGGCCGCGTCCCTTCGTGCGGATAAGGGAATGCTCGGCGAATGTGTCATGGCCATGCACATGCACGCATCCGGAGATGTGCGTGTATGGGCATGTTTATGCGCAGGCCGGGTAGGTGGGAAGTAAACGCCCACCCGTGGATAAAAATTGGCTATGGGAATGATACCCAGAAATAAAACCAAACATGGAGGAGCAGAAGAAGAATGAAGTTACGGTGCAGGGCTTCGGAAACCCAGTGCCGGCGGTTTTTGGGAGTGAGCAAGCGGGCTCCCGGCCGTCGATATCCAACGACCGCAGTGCCTCAGTAGTGGGAACCTTGGCTACTGTGGCATCTAATGTTACAAGCGTACGGGAGGAACTTGAACTGGGCTCCAGTGATGGATCCGTTCGAGAAGGAGCTCGACTTTTTCGCAGATCCCCTCCCACACCGGGCACAAGACCCCACGATCGCTACCCCCAGTAGGAAGCCGTATAGCGGGAGTCTTCGATGAGGAAGAATCACTGACGCCGATTCACCCGAGCGATGTTTTGGGCAGTGATCAGTCTGGAGCTGCCTTTACTGCTCTCGGTAAAAAGATCATGGAGCTGTGTGAGTTCATAAAGGAGCGCAGGAACATTCATCAAAATATAAGGGCCATGATAAGAGGCATCCGTTTGACGTACGGCAAGGCCCAGGATGAACGAGTAGGGAAGTCGCCGATTGGAAAAGTGAACCAGGCAACTCAAGTAACGCCGGATTCAAAACACAAAAGGGGAGAAACCGGGGAAGAGGCTGCGCGAGAAGCTGAATGACTCAACAGGCGAGCAAACCCCGAAAAGAAAAAAGGACTCAACTCCCAAAAAGGCGGAGTTCATGAAAAGTACGTCTGAAGCTACCAGTGAAAATACTGCAGTGGCTACCTCGAGAAAAGGGATCGAACCCTCAAAGGCGGATGCGGAAGCTTGGAGGAAGGTAGAACCGCGGAAAAGAAATTATCGGAGGAAGATTAGACCGGAGGTGATTTTCATTTCCAAACGAGGCGAAGGGTCATACGCCGACATTCTCAGGAAAGTGAAGGCAGACCCCGAACTCACCAATTTGGGAGACAACGTCAGCCGTATTAGACGGTCGCAGAAGGGAGATCTTATGTTGGAACTTAAGAAATCCAAGGATGTAACCGCGGACAAATTCTTAAGCCAAATCAGGAAGACTTTAGGGCAGGAAGAGCTAACAGGCCGGAGATCACTATAATCTGCAAAGATATAGATGAAATCACGACGAAGGAGGAGGTTCGCGAAGCGTTGGAGAAACAGTTCGATCTTGCCGGACTACAAGAGCCAGTGGTGAAAACGCTAAGGAAAGCCTATGGGGGAACACAAACCGCCATCATCAACCTACCAGTGGAGAACGCACTCAAACTGTTAGCAGCAGGGAGAGTGAGAATAGGCTGGGTTATGTGTCGCCTTAGGGAACAGGTGGCGTTAAAACGATGCTTTAGATGCCTTGGCTTTGGTCACATTGCGAAGTCATGCACTAACCCAAATGACAGGTCAAAGCAATGTAGGAGATGCGGAGTGGAAGGCCACATCAGCAAGGACTGCGGAGCTGACCCAAATTGTCTACTGTGCAAAGGAAAGGAGGGTGTGGACCATCGGCACATTGCGGGCAGCAGCAGGGGCCCGGAATACAGAAGAGCCCTTAGCACAAATTGCAGATGAGGTTGATACAAATCAACCTCAACCACTGCGAGGCGGCGCAGGATCTACTCGCGCCAACCATCCGCGAGAAAAACACCGATGTGGCCATACTAAGTGAACCATCCCGAAACCGCGGTGGTAGTGTTTGGGTCAAAGACCAAACGGGCCAAGCAGCGCTGTGGACTTGTGGAGAACAAGCCTTCCAGGAAATAATGGAGCACTCGGAGGAGGGCTTCATCAGAGCGAAAGTGAAGGGCATCCACATCTACAGTTGCTATGCTCCACCCAGCGCTACACTCGTCGAGTATGAGCGGATGCTTGCTGCTCTTGTTTTGGATGCAAGAGGACGTTGGCCGATCATAATAGGAGGCGGTTTCAATGCGTGGGCTCTTGAATGGAGCAGCCGGAAAACTAATGTCAGGGGACGTGTTCTCCTCGAGGCATTCGCGGAGCTGGACATGGTACTGGCGAATGTTGGGTCTTCGTACACTTTCCGGGGAAGGGGCCTGGGGTCTATAGTGGACCTGACATACGTGAGTGCCACTTTAGCCAGTAGAATCGCTTGACATGTCAGTGAGGACTATACTCACAGCGACCACCAGGCAATCTGCATAGAAATCAAGGGCGGATCGAGCTCGAAAAAGAGTTTTCGCAAAATGCCGGGTGGTATGCTTGACTGGACAGTGAAAGCGTTCGAGGGGGACACGTTTTTCGCGGTGCTCAAACCCGACATATCCCTGAATGGTACGGCTGGAGAGAAAGCCACGCAGATCACTCGATGGGTGACGGAAGCATGCAATGCTACTATACCCAGAAGGCGATTGCTCCCCAGTAGGCAACCCAACTACTGGTGGAACAACGAAATCGCAAGTTTGCGAGCCGCATGTTTTCGGGCAAGGAGGCTTTGCCAGAGGGCTCAGGGGAAAACCCGGTGGCGACGGTCGAGAGGAGGCACACAAGCAATTGCGTGGCCGCCTAAAGGAAGCCATTCGGAGGAGCGAAAAGAACTGCTTCAAACAGCTGTGCGACCAGTGCCGACATAAAGCCCTTGGTGCGAGGCTTACAGAGTGGTGATGAAAAGGCTGCGGAAATCACCCCAGGTGACCTGTCCGTGCCTCCTGAAACAGATTGTTACCACTCTGTTCCCTCACCACGAAAGTAGGGGAAGGTAAATTTTTGTCCAGCCAAATGACGGCATAATACCGCCTGTAACTTTGGAGGAGCTGCGGGAAAAATGTGGTAGGTTCGGTGACAACAAGGCCCCAGGTTTGGATGACATCCCCAACCGAGCTTTGAAACTGGCAGTGAAGGACTAGGCCCGACCTTTTCGCCAACACCTTCGAGGCGTGCCTAAAAGAAGGAATATTCCCTGCCCAGTGGAAAAAGCAAAAGTTGGTGTTGCTTCCGAAGCAAGCAACCTGGAAACCCAGCGTCGTATCGTTCTATCTGCCTGTTGGATACAATGGGGAAGATGATGGAGAGAGTCATCTACAACAGACTCCTGCCCATCGTCGAAGCCAGCAATGGTTTGTCGGAACGCCAGTTTGGTTTCCGATGCGCCCACTCTACGGTGGACGCAATTGACATGGTGGTAAGCCTGGCAAAAGGTTCACTGATTTCTGGCGGCTGCTGTGCCGTGGTGGCGTTGGATGTCAAAAACGCATTCAACTCGGCCAACTGGAATAGAATTAAACGGGCGTTGGCTGACATAGGTGTCCCCGGATACTTAGCGAATTTGGTGGAAAACTACCTCTCAGAGAGGACTCTCTGGTACGGGACGGATGAGGGCCACAAAGAGTACATTGTCACAGCCGGGGTACCACAGGGATTGGTACTTGGTCCCCTGTTGTGGAATATCATGTATAATGGGGTGCTTGCTCTTTCCGTCGCAGAGGGGACTACGATTGTCGGCTTTGCTGATGACCTAGTTGTGGTTGTTGCAGCAAAACACCCAGAAGATGTGGAGGTTTGCACAACAGAAACAGTGAGAGCGGTAAAGTCCTGGCTAGAAAAGGCCGGGCTGACCTTGGCGGACGCGAAAACGGAAGCGGTCTTAATAACGAAACGCAGGAAAAATAACACTGTAAAAGTGGAGGTCGGTGGACATACGATCGTATCAAAGCCGGCTATCAAATACCTGGGGGTGACAATTGATACCAAATTGAGTTTTAGGGAACACCTAGAGTATGCATGCCAAAAGGCAGCCAGTGCCACCACGGCACTTGCAAAAATGTTGCCAAATATTGGTGGGCCGAAACATTGCCGGAGGTTGGTGCTAGCCGGAGTGGTGCGCTCCATCCTGCTCTACTCGTCGCCTGTGTGGGCAGAGGCGCTTGTAAACTCTCAGAGACGGAAGCAGGTGAACTCGGTTTACCGGCGGATGGCTTTGAGGGTTTGCAGTGCTTTTAGAACCACATCAGATGAGGCAGTATTGGTGGTGGCAGGCATGATCCCGGTTGACATTCTGGCCAAAGAAATGAGTGTCCTGTACAATGCAAGACACTATGGAGGAGCATGCACTAGCGTAGAAATGCGGCAAGGTCAGAGTCGCTTGATCTCTGGCAACGCAGATGGGACGAGTCTAGCGAAAGGTCGGTGGACGCACAGGCTCATTCCCAACATTAGGGTGTGGCTTGAGCGAAAACATGGGGATACCAACTACCACATTACCCACTTCCTCACGGGACACGGTGGTTGCTACAGGCAGTATCTGCACCGCTTTGGGTTGGATGATTTTCCGAACTGTCCCAGATGCGATGGCATACCGGAGGATCCAGAGCATGTGATGTTTCACTGCCCACGATTTGCGATGGAGAGAAGGAGCTTAAACCAGGTGCTGGGCAGGAGCGGGACCCCGGAGAGCTTGGTTACTTGAGATGCTGGAGTTCGAGGAGAAGTGGCTTGCGGTTGGCTTCCGCAATCATCCAAATGCAGGAGGAGTTGCTGAAGGTATCAAAGAAGGAGGAAAGCTGCAAATAGGGAGAAGGATGAGTGCCTAAGAGCAAACCTATCCCGCGAAGTAATACCTCAATGGTGGTCCCGCGGGGCTGGGGCTAGAGAGACCGGGGGTGGTTTTTAGTGGGTGTGAATCCCACACGCGCCCGCTGTTGTTCCGCCGTTCAGGGCGGCGGAGCTGCGGCTGGACGTGTCTTTCTAAGATTTTCCACCTCCGTGTACGCACAAAAAAAAAAAAAATATAAATACATACATTTGTCTCTCTGAGTCACGTGAGCTGAATTTGTTGTGGTATTGACGAATTGATATGTTCTGATGATATCGTACACGTTTTAGAATGCACGAAATTCACGCAAAATATAAAAGTGTCACCTTCTATAACTTTGTTAATAATAGTTGGATTTCCTTTCCCAAAGTTATGCTATACTCTCCCTAGACAATGATTACTTCTAGCATGACTTAGGGGGGCTAAATTTCTAAAATATGCTAATACACTATTATTAACTTTATTCGGTGCAGATATCGGAACGGGATGTAGTTTGGGGCTAGATCTCATATAGTTGCACCACAGTGATTTTTTTTCAGACTTTTTGGTTTAATCGGTTTTGAGAACGAGACCTTTTGCTCTTTTTGAGGGTCATATTTTGAGCCCTCACTGGACTGGAGAAATCTCTGTTGTAAGTTAACAAGAGGCGGTTTTAGTGGGTAGGGCATCCCACATCCTAAAGCCATTTTAACCCTTGTACTGACCTTTTGAAGTTTCTTACCTTTTTAAAAAAATAGCGAAATTTTCGTCGGAAGGTGGGGACAACCTGGTAATCCCGGTGTAATCCGCACCTACTCCCAAGCTTTTCACGAGCACCAGGGCCAGTGTACCGGAAGGTAATCAAATCAGTGAGAGAAATCTTAACGAAACTTACCCTTCTCATAGGAATACCAACACGAAAACAGGAAAAAGGAGGTATCATCTCCGGCCACTGCCTAGGGAGCATCTTCTAAGGATGAAAAATGCCATAGGGACCACTTGCCATCCTCCGTGAATGCCTGTGGAAAAAATGTTTGAGCTTTGATCGAATTAACTGCAGGATCCAATTGAGTGCCTTTTGTCCTGGCGGTCGGCCTATTGTGAACTTTGAACTGTGAAGGATTGAACATGTCGGATGTTGAATACCTAGTCCACGAAGGATGGAGAGGAGGATAAAATTAATGATAATCTTGAAATATCACATTAATATCAAGAGGAAAAACGCGATAATCGCCTCTGCGTGCGTAGCTCATGATTCTTTCTTTTGAGGTTCGGGTATTACATATACCATGAGCACGACACCTGGTGCAACCTTGTATGCTTCACTCAATTTGCAGCCGCTGGAAATATGTATATATTTAGAGCACGATGCAATAAGAGCAGCTGATAGAAGAAGTGGATCCTGAGTAATTGGTGAGCGCATCGCAATCTGGAGTGATAATCAAGTTGCATTGAAACTCCACCATGCTATCAACATAGCATACTGATTTGAAACCAGGTAAAGGAGTACGGTTCTGAGGCAACGTACTTTCTACAATCCTCAGTAAAATAAAAATAAAGTGCTGATATCAGCGAAAGAGATAAATAAACTATAGTCGATGTTATCTCACTATGCTAAATCCTACCTGATCCCTTTTGGTGATAATGTCGTTAAAAACAACATGATCGGATCAAGTAACAAGCCTCAGAAAAATGCTAGGGTGTCCACCTCGCATAATACTGCTGTCAAAAACTGGGAATGGGCTTCTCATAAGGATTTGTGGCCTAAATTCTGCTAGACATACCACGCTATTCCTGTGAACCAAACAAACAAACAACTGTAATAAGGAAGCGGAATCTACAAAACATTTCCTATTTGATAGCTCCCACGCATGCATCAGATTTTTGGTTCTGATGTACCCCACCTGCAGTGGGTAGCATCAGCTATGCCCCTACCCCATTTCTTACATACACACACACACGCCACCATGACCGAAAAATGTGGAGGGCTTCAAAGGACCATAATTTCAACATAATTAGTCCCTTCCGCAGTTTCCAAAACGAATTCATGCAAATTAATTACATTCAAAAGTAGCAGCCGAAAACGAAAAGTGCCGCCAAATTGCAAATGACGTACTCTGTCATCACAACGAACCTTGCCTATAATATCTTCATGGCTGACATTTCGATCCCCGATAATGGTGTTGACCTGATTCAATTCACCGATTACACGCTTATCTTCGCATCGAACCTCCACCACAACAGGGCAGCCAAAGCAGATGAGAACTACATTGTAGACCTCTGCAGATACTACCGTAGTTGGGGAATTAAGATAAGCGAGAAAAAAACGCAAACCTGCACCTTTAGAGAAAATCTAGATACTTAGTTTCTAGATGCATCCACAGGAAAGCTAAACGCTTAAAAATGAAAACCGGGAACACTACAGTGAACTGATTAACTCGATCTAACAGTTGGGAGTAAAACTGCATGAATTCCTCAAATTCAAACCATACACCACAGTGGCATCTAATATCATCTTTGTAAGACAGTAGGTCCCAGCGCCAAAACCAAACTGACTCTGTATAAGGTTCTAATAAGACCCATTATCTGCTACGGAGCATCAAATTGGATCACATGGTCCAACAATGCCATGGAAAAATGTGAGGCATTCGTACGCCGAATTCTTAGACACTACACCGGGTTGTCATACAACTGGAAGACCAAAAAGGCGGTAAAAATCCGGAAGTGTTCTGGCGAGCCAAGGTGAAACCACTTGGGGAATACTTCCTCAGTCCACTAAAAAAGCTCTTCGAAAGAACGGAGGACCACCCTAACCCACTAATTCGGCATCTCTACCAACAGGGTAAAACCACCCCATTGGCTACATACTAAAGGCACTGCCAAATCGTGAGTACATCCTTAAAACCAAAAATCCTCACCCTCTTTGACACTCCTGGCCTGGTAGGGGTAGATAGAGGTTAGGCGCATTGTAATGTGCTTATTGTGTTAGGTTAAGTTAGAATAAGTTAGGATAGGACAGATTTAACTAGATTAAGTAAGTAAATTTTCAACCTTCTCGCGCATTTATTGCGAGCGCAATTTTTGTAAATGAAAAAGTTTTCCCAAAATTTATCAAGATCGATATATACCCATACTCATATACACAGTAGAATAGACTACAGAGAAGGTCGGGTCGGCCTGGGCTACGGATAGCTCTGATCAATAAAAACAGTGTGTGAGATACGAAAAGGAAAATTAGGAGGGCGCAGTGATCCACCCCGTACCTCAGTAGACTCTAGACAATAAAAACCAGTGCAATCAACAAAATCAAACCCCCTGAAAACTTAAGATTTAAAATCCTTCCTTGGATTAGCATCCTATTATCGGAAGTTTATCAATGATTTTGCTAAGATTCATCATCATCATCAACGGTGCAACAACCGGTATCCGGTCTAGGCCTGCCTTAATAAGGAACTCCAGACATACCAGTTTTGTGCCGAGGTTCACCAATTCGGTATTCATAAAAGCTGTCTGGCGTCCTGACCTACGCCATCGCTCTATCTTAGGCAGAGTGTGCCTCGTCTTCTTTTTCTACCATAGATATTGCCCTTATAGACTTTCCGGGCTGGATCATCCTCATCCATACGGATTAAATGACCCGCCCACCGTAACCAAAAATTCTTCTTCTTCTTCTTCTTGCTAAGAACCCAAGTCTCCGAGGAATACATGAGGACTGGCAAGATCATTGTCTTGTACAGTAACAGCTTTGACCCTATGGTAAGACATTTCGAGCAAAACAGTTTTTGTAGGTTCTGTTGGCTGACAACAACCATGCGCGGATTTCATCATCGTAGCTGTTATCGGTTTCAACGGTCTCGAAGTTGTAATCTCCTATCTTTATTCTTCCCGTTTAACCAGTGCGGTTTGATGTTGTTGGTTGGTTGGTTTTCGGTGTTGACGATGTCGATGTCGATGAATAGATGGTGCAACTGGTGTCCATATTCCAACAGTTTTTCCATCGTTTGCCGCAGAGAGAAAATCTGATCTGTTGCTGATTTGCCTGGTGTGCAGCCTCTTTGGTATGGGCCAATTATGTTCTGAGCGTATGCGACTACCTGGCCTAGCAAGATAGCGGAGAATATCTTATAGATGGTACTCAGTAACACGATACCTCTATAATTTCTGCACTATGTGATATCTCCCTTTTTATGTATGGGGCAGGTAATGCCTCGTTGGCAGTCGTGAGGCATTGATTCACTGTCCCACACCTTGGGCACAAGTTGATGAACCACCTAGTGTAATTGGTCGCCTACATATTTAACCAATTCGGCTGTAATTCCATCGGCTCCTGGCGACTTATGATTTTTAGCCGATGAATTGCACGGACTGTTTCTTCTAAACTTGGTGGTGGCAGCATTTGTACGTAGTCTTTAGTTGGCGGGACCTCCAACTCGCCGATGTTCTGGTTGTTCAGTAGCTCATCAAAGTACTCAACCAATATGCCCATTCTGTCGGAAATTCAGAGCAGGATGGGGATCGAAGTGTGTAAGCCTTCATCCTGCTGACTTGTTGGTAAAACTTCCGCGTCTGGTGCGGTTGCTCTCTGTACTTTTCGAGTTAAGGTTCTCCCAGGCTTCCTTTTTCCGTCTGTGAAGCCGCTTCTCCGCTCGGCGGAGTTCGTGATAAATCTCCACGCGTGTCCGCGTTCTTTGAGAACGCAACATTTCCGTTCTCCGTTCCGTTGCTAGCTTACATTCATCGTCAAACCAGCCGTCCCGACTCCTTTTGCGGCTGGAGCCAAGGGGCTAAGATTGCAAAAACTTTAACGCAAGTAACGAGGGGAAATAATCCGCAAATAAAGGCAAATCAATCATGAAACAATTCGGATAACCGGAAGCTTGACACTTGGTGGCGTGATACGTTTTGATCACGTCCGAAATGAAGATATCCGCGATCGATATGGGGTTGCACCGATCATAAAAAAACTGCAAGTGAAGCGTTTTCGATGGTCAACATCGAGGTCAACCGTAAGCGACCGGTGGTTTGATACGCTGGATGGGGATTTGAAAACCTCGCGATTACATCCAGATCAGGCGTTTGATAAAATAAAATGGCGAAACCGATCACGACGAGCCGACCCCGGTTGTGAATGGGACAAATGCTGAAGAAAAAGAAGATGTGAGGAGCGATGATTGCCCTCTATTTTTTAAAATGCGATTTAAATAAATCATTTGATGAAAAGCCCTGTAATGGTAATAGTCAACCTCATACGCTTCACACTCTGAGTTTAATATTATTAGCAAATGCGAAGAATTTATCCTACAACAGATATAAAAAGGACTTTGGAGAAGTAAATTCTTCATGAATGGAATTTTAATATTTTATTCGAATGTCAATTATTCTCGTTAATTATGACGTCAGCATCTCATTTGGATGGCTTAGGATGCAGTAACTTCGCACGAAATTGATAAGTTTGAACTGTTATAACTTTGACACTAAAAGTCGGATTTCCGGGAGACTTGGCATATGTATGCACAAGACTGTCTTCTATGTCGGTGCAAGATTTAGTACTACTAGGATTTTTTCAGTCAATTTCTAAAAGTTAGTAATATACTATTAGTAAGTTTATTTGAGCAGATATCGGAATGGAACATCTCTCGAGGCTTAGATTTCACATAAGTGTTTTACACAAAACCGTAAAAGGGCTGGAGAGAAGTAGATTCTTCATAAATGTGACTTTAATATTTCACGCGAATGTCAATTATTCCGGTTAATTATGACGCCTGCATCTTATTTGTATGGCGCACGAAATTTCTAAGTTTGAACTGCTATAACTTTGACGTTAATGGCCAGATTTCCATGAAATTTGACATGTATATACGAAATATTGCCCTGTTTGCGGATACATTTGGAAGTTCTAGGATGAATTTAAAGGGGGTTTTCAGTAAATTTCTGAAAGTTGGTGATATATTGGTAAGTTCATTTGAACACATATCAGAATGGGACATATTTTGAGGTCTAGATTTCATCTAAGCGCACCAGCCTCATTTTTTCGGATTTTTAGGTTGAGTAGTTTCCGAAAATGAGTAGTTTCTCTCTTTAAGTGCGTACATTTTGACTCCTCACTCGTGCACTTTGCAATTCACGACAAAACTAATATCAGCTGCGGAAATTACTACTCGAAACCTTTCATTTCATGCTCTACACGACTATATCCAGTGAAAAAATTTTGAAATCCCCCCTTTGCATGTATAGGGAGCCCCCTTTAAAATCCACCTAAATTTATATCACTCGCTGTATGCGGGGGATTTCATAATTCCCATCTGTCCACCAAATTTCGTTCGGATCGATTTAGCCGTTTTGGAGAAAAGTGCGTGTGACAGACAGACAGACAGACAGTGAATCGGTTTTAATAAGATTTTGTTTTACACAAAACCTTTAAAAAGGAAATCAAACTAGCAGAACCTAAACTTGAAGCTTTTAATTCACTAAAGAAACTGCTTCCTTACATTTCCAGACTTTAGCAAACCTTTTATTTTGACAATGGACGCATCCAATCACGTAATTGGGGCTGTCTTGTCCACAAGCAGATATCGGCAAGGATCGACCTATCCTATATATATCAAGGTCCTTAAATAAAACAGAAGAAAACTACGGTACCGGAGAAAATGAAATGCATTGCTGTGATTTGGGCTCTTGATAAACTCCGAACCTATTTGTACGGAGCCAAAAAAAATCAAAATCCTCACCGATCATCAACCCTTAACTTTTGCACTAAGTAATCGAAACTATTATGCCAAGCTTAAGAGACTGGAAGCCAGGAATAGAGTAATACAACGAACTAGTTTATAAACTCGGAAAAACAATGTTGTAGCTGACTTCCTAATCTAGGCTTCCACTGGAAGTTAACGTCCTAACTGATAGTGCTGTGAAGCACCAATCAAAGACAATTGGTATTTTTCGAAGGAAAAAATGAAGAGCCGCATCCCTCCTATCATAGATATTATTTACGGTCGAAAGTAATATACAAGGAGAATTTAGTAAAACTCCTAAAGGATCACATGAATCTAGGTGTAATCTATTGAATCAAGCTTCCGGGGAAGTTTATCCAACTCCTCCAAAACGTGTCCAGAGAAAACTTTTCCAAGTATAAAATACGAATAACGTAACACATGGTCAAAGATATCGCTAATCTGGAAAATAAATTAGAGATAATACAACGAGAACACCGAAGAGCCCACCGAAACTATAAAGAAAACAAGGAGCAGATCCTTGAAAACTACTATTTTCCCGAAATGGGAAAGTTATAGCAGTAAAAATCCAGTAAAAACTGCAATGTCTGCAGCGTCAGAAAATATGACCGCCATCCACCCAAACCGGAGGTGCAGGAAACACCAGCCCCAGAATACTCCACTGAAATTTTACATATAGACTTATGGGAGTTTGGACGGCGAGAAATACCTGGGATGCATCGCAAGTTTAGTAAGTTTTCTAAACTATTCCACATAAAGAATAAATCTGTCCTACATCTTCGTGAAAAAAAATATCTAGGTGCTTTCATTATTTCAGCGTCCCAAAAATATAGCCCAACTATCCTTAATTTTCTAGAAGGATTGAGAATACCCGTATATCTAATACCGTCACAGAAAAGCAAAGTGAATGGTGCGGCTGAAGATTTTATTCAACCCTCCTGGAAACTGCCAGATGTCTGCTATATGAATGTCCGGAACTATCCTCCTAAGGAGATAGTTTACTTTGTAGTCAATTGGTATAAGAACTCCTTTTCATTCGATGACTACCAAAAAACAGTGTATATATTTTTTAATAGATCCGAACGCATCAATTATCAAAATTTTAATGATTTCAGAGCAAAACTCAATGTGTAAATGAAGCATGAGATTTTGCGTAAACAGAAGAATCAAATAAAAATCATAGCCTTAAGAAATCGATAACTAGAAACTACAAATCAGGCAACGCAGTTTTTAAGAGAAATAAGCAAATTAAGTCAAAGAGTAAACCCTTGTATAAAAAGGCGGTCGTTGATAGGGATAATCGCGTAACAATTACAACAACCAAGGGCAAAAATTCACAGATCGCACCTCAAAAATATCCCTTCTATTTCAGATTAATATTATGGAAATTAGAGGCTTGAAATTTATCAGCATACTAGCCCTCTCATGACTGCTCGTGAAGGCCTCGGAAAAATTATCAGCCAGAATTTTAAAATTATTCATAAAGTCGACCTCGACAACTATGGGAAAGTCTTGGGTAGCATCGATCATTCAATATATCTAGCAACCTAATACCTTAACTTCATCACGTAGCAGACGAAGTAAGCGATCTGTTAACACAGCTTCAGCCAAGCAGGAAAAAGCGGTCCATGAGTCGGATTGGCTCCGCTTGGAAATATATAGCGGAAAATCCGGGTGCAACCGATTGAAGTGATATCCTGAAGAGTCAAAACAAGTTGGTTAATAATCTTCTTTTTCTTCAGCCTTTGTCCCGTTCACAAGCGGGGTCGGCTCGTCGTGATCGGCTTCGCCATTTGGCTCTATCGAATGCCTGATCTGGGTGCAATCTCGAGGCTTTCAAATCCCCATCCAGCGTATCAAGCCACCGTTGCTTAGGTCTGCCTTTTGGTCGTTTACCATCGACTTCCATGTTCAGACCAATCTTTGCAAGTGAATTCTCGTTTGCACGAATTACGTGACCATACCATCGAAGACGCCTCTCTCGCAACTTTTCCACGATCGGTGCAACCCCATAATCCTCATTTCGGATGTGATCTAAACGTGTGACGCCACTAGTCCAACGTAGCATCTTCGTCTCCATTACCGCGAGACGCCGTTCATTGTCTTTTATGGTCGGCCAACACTCAGAACCATAGAGAGCGACTGGACGGACAACATTGCGGTAAATTTTAGATTTGAGACGTTCGTTGATACGTCGATCACAAAGGACACCAGTTGTGGAACGCCACTTCATCCAGGTTGCGTTAATGCGTGAAGCAATTTCATAACGCAGCTCTCCATTGGCTGATAGCGTTGACCCGAAGTATTTAAATCGCTCAGTTCTGGGCAGATCACTGCCGCTGACAGTAATTGTGCCTGTTTCATGGGGATCGGTCGTCAAAAATTCAGTTTTGTTTAAATTCAATCTGAGACCGTGTTGCATGAGGCGATCATTCCATTTTTGAACAAGTTGCTCGAGATCATTTTTGCTATCAGATGCTAGGAAAACATCATCTGCATAAAGCAGTGTGTAGGGCGCTGGACGTTGGATATCTCGTGTGGCGGTGTCCATAGCAAGGACAAAGAGGAGTGGTGAGAGGGCACTTCCTTGATGAACTCCAACAGAGACACGAAGCGGTTTTGATACACCCGCCATACTTCGAACTTTACTTTTCGGATCGTGGTAGAGCAATTGAACCCAGCGCACGAGTTCTTCTGGCACGAAATGTTGTCGTAAAGCATACCAGATGAGTTCGTGTGGTACACGGTCAAACGCTTTCTCTAGATCCAGAAAGGCAATGTAAAGAGGGCGATGCTTCTCACGGTGTTTCTCCATGAGTAACCGCGCAGCGTGTATTGCGTCAGTAGTTCCACAGTTCTTGACAAATCCGGCTTGATTCACGGTTATTTCAACGATTTCGCAAATACGGTTGTCAAGAATGCGTTCAAAAATCTTCATGGTATGGGAAAGTAACCGGATCGGACGGTAATTTGAACATTCTGCTGGGCTACCTTTCTTTTTCCATATTGGAACAGTGGTACTTTCTTGCCAGTCAGATGGTGTTCTTCCTTCCTGAATAATCCGGTTAAAGAATTCACTGAGCCACAGTGTTGGGTCCCAGCTCTTCGCTTTCCAGAGCTCAGATGCGATGTCGTCAGGTCCTGTCGCTTTCCCCGATTTCATTTGTTTTATTGCCTCCTCGACTTCAGTTGCGCTGACTGGTGGAACTGCTCCAAATGTCGGCAATGATTGTGGAAGTGGAGGATGAGCAAATTCTTCAGTTGAAATCTGCTCGAAGTATTCTCGCCATCTATCCGTTGCGGCTCGACCGTTGGTAAGCAAAGTACCGTTCTTGTCATTAACACAACAGAAGTGTTCAATATCCTGTGTGCGTTCATCACGGCTTTTAGCAAGTCGATACAGACCTCTCTCGCCATCCCGAGTGTCCAGTTTATCGTAAAGATTTTTGAAATGGTTCGCTCGGGTGACAGCGACCGCTTTCTTTGCTTCACGGTTGGCATTCTTATAAATTTGCCAATTAGCAGGCGTTTTATCGTCGAGAAATTTGTGGTAGAGGCGTTTCTTTTCACGGACCTTCATTTCAACATCATCATTCCAAAGCCAAGTATCTCGGTTGATGTACCGCTTACCCGGCTTGGTGACCCCGAGGGTTGCAGAGGCCGCTTTGTGGATCGTATCTTTTATTTGGTTCCATGATTCTTCCACATTCGTAATGGTTGGCAATCGTATGAGTGAGACCGTTTCTTCATTCTTCTCACCAAATCGCCACCATTTAATGCGCGGCGGGCCAGTGCGTTCCTCACGCCGTTTTATCGGTGGCTTAATTCGCAGGACAGCAATCAACGGCCGATGCTGAGGTGCGATGGTCTCATAGGGAACGACTTTGCAATCAGTGACAGTGGTAAAATGTTGGCGTCTTATGAGAATATAGTCGATTTGCGTTTTATTGTTCCCACTATAAAATGTGGGAAGATGAGACAATCATTTGATGAACCATGTATTCATAAGTACAAGGTCATGGGTGTCCGCAAAATCGATTATACGCTCGCCACCTTCATAGCGCGCTCCGAACCCCTTTCCCCCATGGCACCTGTTACCGTCTGCCTTTTCACCCACATGACCATTAAGGTCGCCGGCAATTATTATGTAATCGTCAGCAGGCACGTGACAAATCTTTTCATCGAGAAGTTGCCAGAAGGCATCTTTCTCGGCATCTGGTCGGCCTGTCTGTGGTGCATACGCGGTGAAGAAGTGAATAGTGCGATCAGCTGATATAATGGTGACCTTCATCAGCCGATCATCAAATCGTTCGACTTCTTTAATGGCATCAGGGAAACCCTCTGAGATGGCAATGCCAACACCATATTGAGTGTGTGGGTTACCAAAATAGAGAAGTTTGTAGCCATTTTTACCGCGTTCGCGTTCAATGTCGCAGCTTTTGGAACCAGACCATCGGGTTTCTTGCAGAGCGCAGATGTCAATGCACCTTTTCCGAAGGGCTCTTGCGAGTTCCTCGGTCTTTCCAGTTAGGGTACCAACATTTAGCGTGCAGACACGTATTTGTTTTGTTCGTTGTGTGCGGACTAACTTGCTTACGTCCTGACGCCGTCCATGCGTCAAGAACCCTTGCCCATTTCTCGACAGGACCGGGGCCCGTCCTGCCGCGTCGACTGAGGTGGACGCCCTAGCATTTCTCCGAGGCCTGTGACTTAATCCGATCATCATGTTAATAATAATAACCGACAATTCAAAGTTAGCCAGCAGTTGACAGGCATAATAACGCACCTCGGTGACAACTACAAAAGGATCGTTTCTGACATAAATGTCCATAGCAACGACAAGTATTAATCTTCAACAAACTGGAAATTCTAAAAAACGAAATTCAACTTGCAAAACGCGGAATTGTCAATACCAGCTTATTGGACGGAGAGGAGATAAGTGAAATCATTTCCCAAATCGAATACTTACCGTATGAGAACGAGGTCCAGGCAATTGAGTATGCCGAACCAAAGGTGCTCATTAAGGATTCATTACTCCTTTACGTGATTAGTCTACCCAAAACTGAGGACGTCAACTTCGAGCACAACAACAAAATGATACTTGAAAAATATTCGAGCCTTTTTATCAACCAACGACTCAAATACCGTGTCCAAGGAGCATGTACAATGATGCGGAACATAACAGTCTGCAATAAAAACCAACTTCAGAAATTAACTGCGGATGACTGTATCTTTCAAATCCTCGATGTATCCAGCGTACATTGCAGTTACCAATATCACAGTAAGCCGAAAGTAGAAATCATCAATGAACATATTATATTTTTAACGAATTTCTTTGGCAAAATTTTCCATCAGAATAAGACGCAAACCTTTAAGCGAACATATACTATTCATGTTAAAAACGATACAGTAAAAATTAATGATATTGAATACACTACCAGGGAAATGAAAACCTTTCAGCTCTTGCCACTAGTCCTGCAGAATAATCTCACCGAAAAAGATTTCACAATTAACTTAGAATACCTTCACAAACTTCATTTGGACAACAACAAATGAAACAACCACCAATTATAAGAGAAACAGTCCGTGCAATTCATCGGCTAAAAAATCATAAGTCGTCAGGAGACGACGGAATTACAGCCGATTTGATTAAATATGGAAGCGACCAGTTGCACCAAGTAGCTCATCAACTTGTGCTCAAGGTATGGGACAACGAATCAATGCCTGACGATTGGCAACGAAGCATTATCTGTCTCATACATAAAAAGGGAGATATCACACAGTGCAGCAATTATAGAGGTATCACGTTGCTGCCCATACGACCACAACATCATTGGCCCATACCAAAGAGGCTTCACTCCAGGCAAATCAGGAACAGATCAGATTTTCTCTCTGCGGTAAGCGATGGAAAAACTGTTGGACTATGGACACCAGTAGCACCATTTATTCATCGACTTTAAAACCGCCTATGATAGCATAGCCAGGGTAAAACTGTACACGGCCATGAGAGAATTCGGTATCCCGACGAAATTGATAAGACTGACTAGACTGACCCTAACCAGTGTGCGAGGCCAGATAAAAGCAGCAGGATCACTCTCAAAACCATTCGACATCAACAACGGTCTGCGACAAGGGGATGCCCTATCATGTGTCCTCTTTAACCTGGCCCTCGAGGAAGTGATCCGTGATGCTGAGGTAAATGCAAGAAGTACGATCCTCTTTAAGTCCACCCAACTACTGGCTTATGCTGACGAAATCGACATCATGGGAAGAATCAAACGAGGCGTACAAACTGCCTTCATCCAGATCGAACAGGCGGCGCGAGATCTTGCGCTACACATCAATGAAGGCAAGACAAAATAAATGGTGGCAACGTCAACATCGAAAACCAACCAACCAACAACATCAAACTGCACTGGTCAATAGGATGATAGGAGAATACAACTGTGATACCGTTGATAATTTCTCTTATCTCGAAAATCAGCTACGATGATGAAATCCGCACACGGTTGTTGTCAGCCAATACAGCCTATTTCAGCTTACGAAAATTGTTCCGCTCGAAACGTCTCACCATAGGGTCAAACCTGTTACTGTACAAGACAATAATCTTGCCAGTCCTCATGTGTTCCTCGGAGACTCGGGTTCTTAGCAAGAAGAATTGCGAACTCTTGGTCGTATTCGAGAGAAGAATCCTCCGAAGAATTTTTGGCCCCCTACATGAGAATGGACGATTCTGTAGCCTACATAACGACGAAATCTATGACCGTCAGGTTGTCGATAAAATCCGGCTCAATAGGTTACGGTGTAACTTAATCCGTATGGATGAGGATGATTCCAACCGGCAAGTCTATACGGGCAATATGTATGGTAGAAAAAGAAGACGAGGCAGACCCTGCCTAAGATGGAGTGATGGCGTGACGCCAGACAGCTTTTATGGATATCGAATTGGTGGACCTCGGCGCAAAACCGGGATGTCTGAAGTTCCTTATTAAGGCAGGCCTAGACCGGATACCGGTTGTTGCGCCGTTGATGATAATGAAACGATAAAACTGTGTGGTTATAGTCCATTTATTTTCCTTAAAGTCCAATTTTGAAGCTGCCCCAACCATTCGAAAAATTACTATATTGGTGAAGAAAAATATGAAATTGATTGGAAAAGTTCCAATTTCGTTAGGAAAATTGTAGTTCAAAACGAGGAAAAGGTATATTCTTAGTCAAGTCCACCGGTGCTATAAAGCTTAGGTTTTCATTAAAACAATTGTTTTTGCAATTTCATCGCAGTGAAGTTTAGGCAATCATATCCTTGAGAATTCTCATGATTTTAAAATTGTCTACATCTAAATATTCTAACTTATCTTTGGGTGCTGCCGTTCTTAATAAAATCTTTACCCCATTAATGCCTCCTTTTTTGTTAAATCATGTTTTTCAGTATTCAATTTATTATTGAATGTTCCGCTTGAATAACTCCATAATCTCTTGACGTATTTCTCTCCAAGTTTGTTAACGTTATATTGACCTACATTAACGTCCATGTCAGGTTGTTGTTTTTCAGTGAGATGTTGTCGATTTTTTCGTAGTATATTATCTTACTGCAATACAATAACATATTATGCAACGTTTATACATATCTCGAAATTTGCTTCATACCAAATGTTAACTACAATATAGGATTCGGGGCATAAATTGCTAAATATAAGTGCAATGAGTTTCTTTTTATATATTTTGAAAGTAGTATACATATAATTTTCGTTTTGAGAATGATGGGGTCCTAAGTCCGTATCAACTTAATGCTGGAACGGACCAAATCGGGAGCAACTTACTCCCTCTTTCCTGGTCCACGGACCCCTCGCTTAGGGCTTAGGGCACCCAAACTTTTCAAAAAAGTCAAGCGATGACGGCTTTAATTTTGTTGTCTTGATGTGCTTTTATCTTTTTGTTTTGGGGAAAACAAAATCTTATTAGAATCTATTTAATGTCTATCTGTCTGTATGTGTATCAAACCCGATTTTTTTTGGAAACGGTTGAGGCTATTGTCACGAAATTTGGTGCAAGCATGTGGCCTGTGAATCCCTTTACAGCAGCAGTATTGAAGCTAAGAAGGGCTCCCCATACATGCGAAAGGAAGTGTACATTTTTTACTTTTCTTCTTCTTCTTTTTCTGCAGCCTTTGTTCCATTCACAGTCGAGGCTCGTCGTGATCAAATGGCTGATCTGGATTCAACCGCGAGGCATTTAAATCCCTATCCAGCGTATCAGGCCACCGCTGCTTCGGCCCGCCTTTTCGGTCGTTTACCATCGACTTCGATCTTCAAACCAATCTTAGCGAGTGAGTTCAGGCCAGCGCGAATCACATGGCCATACCATCGAACACGCCTCTCTCGCAGTTTCTCCACGATCAGTGCAATCCCATATTGTTCGCTGATATCCTCATTTCGGATGTGGTCAATACAGGTCACATATTGTGGGGTATAAAATGAAAGGGCTCGATCGATACTTTTCGAAACTGATCTTATTTCTGATATTGGGTGAAACATAGGGGAGCGAGGGATAGACATTTTTGTCTTAAAAGCTGTAACAACCGAAAAATCTAAAAAAAAATCACAATGGTACTTCTGTAGGAAATCTAGGCCTCAAAATTCATCCTATTTCGATACCTGCTCAAACAAAGTTAATAATAGTAGATTACCATAGTAGTAATTTATCGGAAAAGCCCCCTTAAGTTCATCGTAAAGGTATAAAATTTGGTACCATCATAAGTAATAACGTAATACACAAGCTCGAAAAAATACAACTATTATTAACAAAGTTATAGAAGTTCAAGTTTTTCATGTCACGCAAATTTATCGAAATCGAATGCGTGTATGACGTCATGATCATCTAAATGAAATCATATGAACGGCGGAGTTGAATATATCAAAGAATATTTTAAATTTAGGACTATGTGCGAATAGAAAAACCTACATAGGAAATTTCTCACACAAGATGAACACAAAACCTTTATACCCAAAGCGTCCAGCTTCCAGTATTCAGACTTATTTTAGTATGTTTTAAGTCGTGAGAATATACGCTTTCAATTATGGCTTTGCATGAAAAAGAAGAGCATGATGTATTCGTACGAAAGGTCTCGCAGATTTGACGTTGGATACCAGTCGTTTTTAAAATTTTATAACTTTTTTTTAATATAATACATAACATAGACATGCATGCATGCATATAAACGAAAATTTCTACAATATTACCCAATTTATAAGGCTCTAATGTCAGTGGCTGTTTAAGGTTCTCAAAACACTGAGAAAATATCATCATCATCATCAACGGCGCAACAACCGGTATCCGGTCTAGGCCTGCCTTAATAAGGAACTCCAGACATCCCGGTTTTGCGCCGAGATCCACCAATTCGATATCCCTAAAAGCTGTCTGGCGTCCTGACCTACGCCATCGCTCCATCTTAGGCAAGATCTGCCTCGTCTTCTTTTTCTACCATAGATATTGCCCTTATAGACTTTCCGGGTGGGATCATCCTCATCCATACGGATTAAGTGACCCGCCCACCGTAACCTATTGAGCCTATTTTATCCACAACCGGACGGTCATGGTATCGCTCATAGATTTCGTCATTGTGTAGGCTACGGAATCGTCCATCCTCATGTAGGGGGCCAAAAATTTTTCGGAGGATTCTTCTCTCGAACGCGGCCAAGAGTTCGCAATTTTTCTTGCTAAGAACCCAAGTTTCCGAGGAATACATGAGGACTGGCAAGATCATTGTCTTGTACAGTAACAGCTTTGACCCTATGGTGAGACGTTTCGATCGGAACAGTCTTTGTAAGCTGAAATAGGCTCTGTTGGCTGACAACAACCGTGCGCGGATTTCATCATCGTAGTTGTTATCGGTTGTGATTTTCGACCCTAGATGGAAGAAATTGTGAACGATCTCAAAGTTGTATTCTCCTATCCTTATTCTACGTTGCCACCATATATTTTGTCTTGCCTTCTATGATGTGCAGCCCAAGATCTTCCGCCGCCTGCTCGATTTGGATGAAGGCAGTTTGTACGTCTCGGATGGTTCTTCCCATGATGTCGATATCGTCTGCATAGGCCAGTGGTTGGGTGGACTTGAAGAGGATCGTACCTCTTGCATTTACCTCAGCATCACGGATCACTTTCTCGAGGGCCAGGTTAAAGAGGACGCATGATAGCGCATCCCCTTGTCGTACACCGTGGTTGATGTCGAATGGTCTTGAGAGTGATCCTGCTGCTTTTACGAGTATCTGGCCTCGGCCATTGGTCAGGGTCAGCCTAGTCAGTCTTATTAATTTCGTCGGGATACCGAATTCTCTCATGGCCCTGGTTTCTCCTAAACTTGGTGGTGGCAGTATTTGTCCGTCTTCTTCAGTTGGCGGGACCTCTGATGTTCTGGTTGTTCAGTAGCTCATCAAAGTATTCAACCCATCGCTCTAATATGCCCATTCTGTCGGAAATCAGATTTCCTTCTTTGTCTCGGCAGGATGAGCATCGAGGTGTATAAGGCTTCATCCTGCTGACTTTTTGGTAAAACTTCCGCGTCTCGTCCGGTTGCTCCCTGTACTTTTCTAGTTCACAGGCTTGTTGGTTCTCCCAGGCTTCCTTTTTCCGTCCGTAAAGTCGCTTCTCCGCTCGACGGAGTTCGTGATAAGTCCTTGCGCGTACCCGCGTTTTTTGAGAATGCAACATTACTCGGTATGCAGCATTCTTCCGTTCCGTTGCTAGCTTACATTCATCGTCAAATCAGCCGTTCCGACTCCTTTTGCGGCTGGGGCCAAGTATGTTTGTGGGCGTTCTTCCGGTGATTGTGAAGATCATTTGTTGAGAAAATGTACTTTTATCTAAAATCGGTTCAAACCAATCAAAGCGAAGCAAATCCTTCGGACTTGACGTCTCTCTGAAGAACTGTCTATTGCAATCTGGGTGCAATCTCCAGGTTTTTACATCCCCATCCAGCGTATCAAATCACCGTTGTTCCCGCCTGCCTTTTGAACGTTTACCATCGACTTCGATGTTCAGACCAATCTTGGCAAGTGAGTTCTCGTTAGCACAAACTGCGTGACCATACCATCGAAAACGCCTCTCTCGCAATTTTTACACGATCAGTGCCACCCCATAACGATCGCGGATATCCTCATTTCGGATATGATCAAAACGTGTCACGCCACTAGTCGAATGCAATATTTTCGTCTCCATTACCGCAAGACGCCGTTCATTGTCTTTTATAGTCGGCCAACAATCAGAACCATAGGGAGCGACACGACGGACGATATTGCGGTAAATTTGAAAGCCAAGATCTTCCCTAGAGAATGGAAGGAATTGATTATTAATAACTTCATGAAAAAGACACCTGCCTGAAGTGTAATCACTGCAGGAGTATTTGCGTGCTCGCGGTGTCACAAAAATAATGTTAGTAATTTACTTATTACCTGTCCAGTTTCCCTCTGCGTCCCTCTGGACTGACCACATCAACATTCTGCGGATCGTAGTTCAACAACGCGAGTAACCTAAGTTCCCCCTCCACCTGCTTTTTTTGACGGTGGTTTTCTTTGTAATCCCTAATATCAAAAACGCCTTTAATTCCGTAAGATGCAAATGCATGCTAGGCACAGTAATAAATTCATTCCAAATACCGGGCTATCTCTTGTGGATATTGTGGGTTTATCTGAGAGACCCTGCTCTATGAGATGCTAGACAAACAGAGGAGCCGATCCTAAGACCGAACGCCTGGAGCGGCGAGGGCTGAAACAGACGATGTGATGGAGGTGAACATGGACAGCAGCAAAAGATGCGCGAAAAGCAGAAACAGCCACACTTCCCGCTGAAAACTCTGTAAGCGCCGCATGGATCGCAGATAACCCACTGCAAAGTGAACTGGAGAAAAAGATGAAAGCGGAAGACATGTCTGAAGGAGCCTTTATCTAAGTAATTTTCAGGCCCCAAAAAACAAGGCAAAGAAGGGCAAAAGGAGAGAACACGGTAAGCCACCAGAAACCTGTCTATTTAAAGACAAGAGAGCTACTAATAGAAAGCCGCTAACAAAAAAGACAAAGAAACGAAGATGGACTGGTCCGTGAGCTCTGCTCATTTAGCCGACGGAAGGCAATACACTGGCGGCAGTCCTCAGCGAAATCTGCTACAAGATTGAAATTGAACGTGAAATATAGAGGATACGAATGCAAATAACCCCACAAAGTGTTACAGGTCCTTGAACACACGTCAGCAACTTGCATGCCACAGATGCGGCCAGGTGGGTCACCAAGCGAAGACCTATATCGAAAGCGAGAATTGCATTCTCTACAAAGATCGTGGCGAATCAAGTGAAAGTGTTGCAGGCACTGCGGTTTCGGGGTGGAGTCTAGTCTTTAGGGCGGAATTAAAAAGGCCTAGAGCGGAACTAAAAAGACCTAGGAGGCGACAGGCCTGATCCGCATCCTACAAATTAATATGCACCGGAGTACAACCGGTTATGAAAGGCTACCGCACTTCGCTGCTGATGTAAAAGTGGGCAATGACGGAACAATCACCCGGCCTCATAGCATCTCGACTTATCGTGCTGCCATCTAGGTTTAGGACGGGATTCGACTTCGTGTTCTTGCCCAAGGTCGAGGGAATGGTTTTGTTTGGATTCGGTATTTAGGGATAACATTTTTTAACGTTTACCTAACACCGAATGAAACGATGCCGGACTTTCGGCGCAGGCTTGATGCTCTGCGGACACCGTTTCGGACATGAAAGGGCAAATCCTGGTAGAAGACGAATGCTAGGATCTAGAATGGAGAATGCCTCACCCAGATTCAAGAGGAAAATAGATCCTGGAAATAGCGCCCAGGCTGCGAAGGAACATCCCTGGCGGTGAACATTTGAGATTCGTCGAAGCTCTTGGAACGGGCGGAGTTGCACTGGAAGGCACTTCGTAAGGTGGTTGGACGTTGCAGCTGAAAAGCCTTCTATGTACTTTGGACGACAGAAGTTTCCGACCTGTCATAAGCTCCATTAATTGGCACAACGTCTACACTTCCATAAAGGCAAAATAGAAATCAGCGAAAAGTGGACTCCGCAGCACTATAAATAAAAGCAAAGGTTGCATCTGGCAGGCAATAGTCAAATGAGGCAAATGGCGCAACAATCCATATTGGATCACAGCCTTGAAGTGTGTTAGAGACATTCAAGACCGTAACGATACACTACAGAACACTGTAGGAGGCAATGTGGTCAGCATTGCACTCGGCCGAGATTATTACCCTGTTTTGATTCTGGCACTCATTCACAGCTGAGTCGACTGGTATCCGAAGTCAAATCACGGTACGAGTCCCACTGTCACCAGAGATTTGAACCGCGACCTTCCGCACGACAGCCTTGTGCTCTAATCACTCAGCTATCCGGACGCCATCTACATACTGACCGCTATTGGGAGAGAGTGCATGAAAAGCTCATCAGGATTGGACTCGCTAAACAATCCGGCGTCCGGAGACTTTTCCCCAAGGCAATTCGTGTTCAGAGCAAGAATATCCACGATGAATGCTGTTATAAAGGTCATGGACGCGGTTGATGTCAGAATGCATTCAATTCCGTAAGATGGACAGCAAATCTTAGAAAACTTGTGGATATTGAGGGCTTATCTACGAGACTGTTCCCTACTCTATGAGACCCTAGAGGGCCAAAAAGAAGATGGAGATCACGTCGGACGTAGTACTGGGATCCATGCGGACCTCTGGAAAGCTTCCTACGATAGTCTGTTAAGACTCGACATGCAAGCAGAGTCGCCCCTCGTCGGTTATGCAGATGACGTTGCGGCACTTGTTGCCGGATGCCATGTTGAATACTTCAATGCAAAGCACACCCACTGGGGCTCAAGGTTAATGTCTCCTAACGGTAAAACATTGTATGAGGCAATCTTTGGGAGCAAACTTGACCACATATCAGCAGATCAGTCTCCTTACTGGCCAACTTACATCAATATGATCATCACGGTACAAAATAAGTCAGAGCACAGTTCTTCAAAAACTGGGCTGACTAACAAATCCACTAACATACGGATAGGAAATCGACTACAGTGTTTCATTAGGCATTAAATTAAAGAGCGAATCTTGTATTAACCGGCTCTACACCAACTCCAAAATCTTCAAAGAGAGCCGGTTTCAAAGAAGTCTATTCGTCGACAATTTTGAAACTTTTGCGCGACATAGAGGATGATAATTACACAGATCGCCAAGTGCGAAAAGCAAACTCGACGAAGCTTAAATCGAAAGCAGCCAAAAAGTTCAATATACCAACGTTCAGCGAGTCCTCGTTAAGAACTGTTACAGGTAATTGGGCAAAAAGCAATGAAGACAAAGTCAAAGCTTTCGCAGTTCACCTGGAAGAAGTATTCGAACAAATCGATCGACAAATACCATTTTAACTTCCCAGATGCCTAATTAGCAACAACCTGAGCCACCAGCAAATATCCTTAAAATAAGTTCAAAATATCATGAAGGAAAAGGTCAAGACTCCAGGGTATAACTTACTCACTTCTTTCATGTTGAAACAGCTTTCAGTAAAATCCCTCAAATTGCTGTGCTATATCTTCAATTCAATCGGATATTTTCCAAATTGTTGGAAGAATTCAATTGCAACAGTGATTCCGAAACCGATTCCGAAGTGTGTGCAAGTAACTTTCATCATCATCAACGGCGCAACAACCGGTATCCGGTCTAGACCTGCGCCGAGGTCCACCAATTCGATATCCCTAAAAGCTGTCTGGCGTCCTGACCTACGCCATCGCTCCATCTCAGTCAGGGTCTGCCTTCTTTTTCTACCAGAGATATTGCCCTTATAGACTTTACGGGGTGAATCATTCTCATTCATATGGATTAAGTGACCCGCCCACCGCAACCTATTCAGCCGGATTTTATCCACAACCAGACAGTCGTGGTATCGCTCATAAATTCTGTCATTATGTAGGCGTCCATCTTCATGCAGGGGGGCCAAAAATTCTTCGGAGGATTCTTCTCTCGAACTTGCAACTTTTTTTTCCTAAGAATCCAGGTTTCCGAGGAATACATAAGGACTGGTAAGATTATAGTCTTGTACAGTAAGAGCTTTGATCCTGTGGGGAGACATTTCGAGTAAAACAGCTTCTGTCAGCTGAAAGAGGCTCCGTTGGCTGCCAATGACCGTGCGCGGATTTCATCGTCCTAGCTGTAATCGGTTGTAATTTTCGACCCTGAATAGGAAAAATTATCAACGGTCTCATAGTTGTAGCCTCCTATGTTTATTCTTCCTGTTTGGCCAGTGTGGTTCGATGTTGTTTTCGGTGCTGACGTTACCACCACATATTTTTTCTTGCCTTCATTGATGTGCAGTCCAAGATCTTACGCCGCCTGCTCGATCTGGATGAAGGCAATTTGTACGTCTCGGGTGGTTCTTCCCATAATGTCGATATCGTCAGCATAGCCCAGTAGTTGATAGACTTACAGAGGATCGTACCTCTTGCATTTACCTGAGCATCACAGAGCACTTTCTCCAAAGCCAGGTTAAAAAAGACGCATGATAGGGCATCCCCTTGTCTAAGACCGTGGTTGATGTCGAATGGTCTTAAAAATGATCCTGCTGCTTTCATCTGGTCTCGCACATTGGTCAGGGTCAGCCTACTCTGTCTTATCAATTTCGTCGGGACACCGAATTCTCTCATGGCCGTGTACAGTTTTACCCTGGCTATGCTATTATAGGCGCCTTTAAAGTCGATGAAAAGATGGTGCAACTGATGTCCATATTCCAACAGTTTTTCCATCGCTTGCCGCAGACAGAAAATCTGAGCTGTTGCTGATTTGCCTGGAGTGAAGCCTCTTTGGTATGGGCCAATAATGTTCTGGGCGTATGGGGCTATCCAGCCTAGGAATATAGCGGGGAATATCTTATAGATGGTACTCAGCAACTATATATCTCTATAATTGCTACACTGTCTGATATCTCCCTTTTTATGTATGGGGCAGGTAATGCCTCGTTGCCAGTCGTCAAGCATTCGCTGTCCCACACCTTGAGCATAAGTTGATTAATTGGTCGCCCCCATATTTAATCAATTCGGCTGTAATTCCATCGGCTCCTGGCGACTTATTATTTTTAAGCCGATGAATTGCACGGACTGTTTCTTTCATACTTGGTGGTGGCAGTATTCGTCCGTCATCTTTAGTTGGCGGGGCCTCCAACTCGCCAGTGTTCTGGTTGTTCAGTAGTTAATCAAAGTACTCAACCCATCGCTCCAATATGCCCATTCTGCTGGAAATCAGATCTCCCTCTTTGTCTCGGCAGAATGAACATCGCAGTGTGTAAGCCTTCATCCTGTTGATTTGTTGGTAAAACTTCCACGCCTGGTGCGGTTGCTCGATGTAATTTTCGAGTTCACAGACCTGTTAGTTCTCCCAGACTTCCTTTTTTCGTCTGTGAAGTCGCTTCTTCGCTCGCCGGAGTTCGTGATAAGTCTCCGCGCTTGCCCGCCTGATTTGAGAGTGCAACATTACTCGGTAAGCAGCATTCTTCCGTTCCTTTGCTAGCTTACATTCATTGTAAAACGAGCTGTTCCGACTCCTTTTGCGGCTGTATGTTTGTGGCCGTATTTATGATAGCGTTCTTCAGGAGGTTGAAGATCATTTGTTGATGCTTCATCTCCAGGTTCCCTGTTCACTGCGGTTATTGCGACATCCATTTCCCTCTTACAGGTGTTACGGTGGGCTGTGTTGTGGATGGTTTCAGTGTTAACTCTCACCTGATTGTCAGAGGGGATTCTGGGTGGTGTTATTATTCGAGCTCGGAGAACCATGTCAACTTTTATTTTGCTCCTTAAGTGAAGATCAACAACATTGTTATATCGCAAACGGGGATACACCTCGATAGGAGGCTCAACTGGAAACGGTACATAGAGGTGAATGATCAACAACTCACACTTCAATTCAAACATTTTTTATGGATGCTCTTACCGTTCTCTTTGAACTGTAATTTGTTGATCTACAAAACGGTACTTTAGCGTATTTGGACTTATGGAATTCAACTATAGGGTTCTGGCTAACCACCATTAATCTACTTCATCGGTCGCAGTCTAAAATTCTGAGATGTGATCCGGCACTCCCTGGTATTTCCGGTACGTTGATCTCCATAAAGACTTGGAGACCAGGACAATAGTGGAAGAAATTGAGTATTTCGCTAATAAACACTTAGCCAGCCTGAAGATTCACCCCAACAAAATGGCTAAGAGAAATTCAAGCGGCTAAAAGATGTCAATTCAAAAAATGTTGCTCTTTTTTTAATTAATTAATATTGTTCACCACGCACACCACCACAGCACGCAAATTTCCGCTTCAACTTAATTTATGCTAAAACATATAATTTCTAGCGTTGGCATGGAATTATTTAAATAATTTACTAGTTTTTAAGATTTGAAATTTATTTGAAGCTTTCAGTGTATGTTTGGAATCAAATAATAAATATTTATTCAAAAAACTGTTCAATGGGCGCAAAGCAGACTTGGCATATTGATGCGACTGGAAAGCGAGTCGATGACTGTTCATGGTTTCAGCTTGGCACTGAAAAAAAACCAGAAGTAGTCATCTTGACCAGATAGAGAATCCCGACTCTGCGTCTAATAACGATCGGCCAGTTAACTATAGAGTCAAAACCAGCGGTAACATATATTTGTTTAACGCAAGACTCGAAGATGGGCTTCTTCGAGCAATTCAAAGCAGTAACGGACAGGGCTGCAGCTGGAGTCTTGGCATAGCGTTGGCTATTTATGATTGTTAGGTGCTTTATATCTACAAGGAGGTGCCTTTTTATGGGAACAATACAGCCTGTTCTGTTCTACGGTGCGTAGTTATCGGCTGGTGCTCTTGACAAAGAGATACGTCGTAAGCGCCTTACCCAAGTGTAGAGACTGGGAGCTTTGTGAGTGGCGTCTGCTTATAGCAGAGGTGATCCCCGTTGCCCTCCTTGTTAAGGAACGTAAAGACATCTACAGTCGCAAGAGCGAAGGTCTAAGAGGGGTGCTTGCCTGTCACATCAACACACACCGAGTGGCAAATCTCTTGGCAAAATGAACGAAGAATCAGATGAACTGCAAGGTTCATCGTCAATTTAGATGTGTGCCTGATTGACTATTTCCTTACCCAACTTCTAAGTGTATATGGAGGTTTTCAGTCGTGCTTGCACTAGATTAGGAAGGCACGATCTCCTGATTGTGTTGTTCAATAGAGTGGCGGATGACGCCTTTCTTGTGAAAGATAGTATGGCTTTCGTCATGCAGCTTTATACAGCCGTGACATTCCAAACAAGTCCATAGTTGGCTACCAGGATATCGTTGACGTAACATACTGAAAAATTCAACCCTCGGAACACTTCATCCATTGAACATTGCAATATTTGGGCTGTCAAACAGTCCAATGGCGTTATTATCGCGGTTTTTGGCACATTCGCATCTGCGATTGGTGTTTTGTGGGAGGTTCTGTGAAAATTGATCTTAGAGAAAATGCGTTTTTCATTTAGCCCTGGATATGGGGTAACGGTCCGGGACCGTTATAGCGTCCAGTCTACGAAAATCCCCGCACAGTCTCCACGTTTCGTCTCTTTTAAGGTGAGATGTAGAAGGCTGTTAGCCCGCGGGCTGTTGGTTGGACGATAGCATCCCATTTTTATCATATACTCGAATTCTTCTTTGACTACTCTAATCCGGTCGTTGTTGTGGCCGCCTTTTTGGTGGTTTACCATCGACTTCGATGTGCAGACCAATCTAGGCAAGTGAATTACGTGGCCATACCATCGAAGATGCCTCACTCGCGATTTTTACACGATCGGTGCAACCCCATATCGATCGCGGATATCCTCATTTCGGATGTGATCAAAACATGTCATGCTACTAGTTCAACGCAACATCTTCGTCTCCATTACCGTAAGACGCTGTTCATTGTCTTTTATAATCGGCCAACACTCAGAACCATTGAGAGCGACAGCATGAACGACATTGCGGTAAATTTTAGATTTAAGGCGTTTGTTGATACATCGAACACAAAGAACACTCGTTGTGGAACCATCCAGGTTGCGTTAATGCGTGAAGCAATTTCATAACGCAATTCTCCATTGGGTGATGGCGTTGACTAAAGATATTTAAATCGCTTAGTTCAGGGCAGGTCACTGCCGCGGACAGTGATTGTGCCTGTTTCATGGGGATCGGTCTGTGTTGCAAGAGCCGATCATTCCATTTCTGAACAAGTTGCTCGAGATCATTTTTGCTATGTGAGGCTAGGAAAACATCATCTGTATAAAGCAGTGCATATGGTGCCGGACGTTGGATGTCCCATGTGACGGTGTCCATAACAAGAACAACGGGGAGTTGTGAGAGGGCGCTTGAACACGTGCGCACCAACAGAGACACGAAACGGTTTTGATACGCCCACCACATTTCGAACTTTACTTCCCAGATCGTGGTAGAGCAATTGAACCCTGCGCACGAGTTCTTCCGTCACTAAGTGTTGTCGTAAAGCATACCAGATTAGTTCATATAGCACACGGTCGAACGCTTTCTCTAGATCCAGAAATGCAATGTACAGAGCGCGGTGTTTCTCACAGTGTTTCTCCATGAGTAACCGCGCAGCGTTCAAAAATCTTCATGGTATGGGAAAGTAACCTGGTAACTTTTCATGGAAAATAAACATACATTAATAAAAAAAATCGACGCAACAACAGAGAAGGAAGAAGAGCTGAGTGCGTTTGGGCGCAGCACAAAAATGCGTCGTTCACCACAGCGATCAGCGAAAGAGGCAGCGAGAGCTGACATACCCGATGTGACACCGGGGCGCCCAAATAAAGAGGAAGCCTTATCAAATGGCGGAGATGGCAACTTCAAGACCTTCAGTGCCTCTGTTCCGGAAGTAAAGTCAGTCAGAATCGCTAGTCCTGAGCAGATGGATTCGGAAGCGAACCGCGGTCGCCAACGTTCCTCCAGAGGAACGTCAGCAAAGGCGTCAAAACGGCCTGATGGAACTGGAGGAACTATTGGACCACATCTCCTTCTATAGGCGAACGTGGAGAGCAGAAACAGCCGCACTCCCCGCTGAGAACGCTGCTTGCGTCAAACGGACCGCAGATAGCCCACTGGAAAGCGAACTGGGGAAAAAGCGGAAAGAGGACCACGTGCCCGAAGGAGACTTTATCCAAGTAGTTTCCAGGGCCCAAAAAAAAATAAGGCGAAGAAGGAAAAAAGAAACAATTAACTCCGCCGCCAGAGACACGTCTGCCCAAAGGAAAAGAGGCTGCCAACCAAAAGGCAGGAGCAGAAAAGATGAGGAAGCGAAGAAGGACTAGACCGTCGGCTCTGCTCATTAAGCCGACGGAAGGCAAGACATTTGCGGAAGTCGTTAGTGAAATCCGCTACAGGATAAAACCCAGAGACAGCGGAGCAGAGGTGTCTTCCATACGGAAAACAAGGGTCCGGACAGGAGGACAGCAGGCCGCAGATGCGGCCAAGTGGATCATCAAGCGAAGACCAATGAAATCGAGAGTTGCGTTCTCTGCAGAGATCGTGGCGCGTCTGGTGAGAGCGTCGCACACACTGCGGGCTCGGGACTGTGTCCAATCTTCAGGGCGGAATTGGAGAGGGCTAGGGTGCGAAGGGCATGATAGTGCAAGGAATACCGGAACAAGGAGCCGTCCTCATGGCATGGCTTAATTAATTGAAGTAATAAAAACTTGTTGTTTCTTTTTCGTTGGTGTGGGTATTCATTCTTGCAAATACCGATATTTCGGGAACCACTTGCTCAGTGTTCAGTGCAAACTTGTTTGCACTGATGAAGGAAACAACAAGTTTTTATTACTTCAAAAGTACTCTTATTATAACTCCGAGATATTAGAAATTATACTGATTTCCGTCTGTAACTGTTTTCTTTCTGCACGAAACTCGTCCTTCTCCCAATGACTGCGAACTGTCTTTTTTCTTATTATTATTATTTTTTTTATCTGACGTTTCTCATCACCTACTCTGTTCTTCACTCTTGTAGCGAGGTCTGAACTGAGTGGAGAGCGCCGGTGACGTCATCTGTCCGCTGGTATTCGCGACATTCGAAATAAATTTCGAATGCCGCGAATCCTGCCGCGCCACAACTTCGTTAAAAATAGGTGTATTTTCTTCAGAGTTGTGTATTACGTTATTGCTTATAATGGTACCAAATTTTATACCTCTAGGATAAGCTTAAGGGGGGTTTTGTGATAAATTTATAAAATATGGTAGTATAAAATAAGACTATATTTTTAAGTTGGATAGGTTCTGAGAGCGAGACCTATTACACTTTTTAAGGCATAAATATTGACCCCTTAATCTCCTACGTTTTTTATAATATCTGAAATAAGTTCAACTTTGAAGTACTAATCAAACCCTCTCATTTGATATCCCAAATGATCATATTCAATGAAAAAAAACTTTTACACCACCCTTTCACATGTATCCAGAGCACCCCCCTTAGGCCTAACAGAAAATGACGCCACTTGCTGTATGTAAAGGTATAATTATTATCAAAATTAAAATTATTAAATTAATTATTAATAATTGCCTTTGCATTAAATCCAGTATGACAGTCAGTCATACCGATAGATATTAAGTCGATTCTAATAAGGTTTTATATTACACACACAGATTATTCATAAATGGAACTTTAAATTTTTTTTTCGAATGTCAATTATTTGCGCGAAATTGATAAGTTTAGACTGCTATAACTTTGACCCCAATAGCCAGATTTCCACAAAACTTGGTGGAATTATGCGCGATGCTAACATCTTCGCAGTTGTTGGTACTCCTAGGATGACTTTAAGGGCGGCTTTTCAGTCGATTTCAGATAGAGGTGATATATTGTTAGTAAGTTTATTTAAGCAGATATCGAAATGGATCATGTTTCGAGAGCTAGATTTGATATAAGCACACCAAACTGATTTTTTTCAGATTTTTTGATTGGGTAGTTTCCGAAAATGAATCCTGTCTCATCTTATTTGCGCCCATTTTGATCCCTCACTCACTCATTCTGTAAGTTACCCAAAAACTAAACTCTGCTTGTGAAAGTACTGATCGAGACTCCCTTTGCAAGCGTGGAGAGCCCCCTTCAAACTCCACTTAAATTTATGTCACTCACTGCATGTGCACTTCATAGTTCGCAAATCAACATCAACATCAACATCCGTTTGAATCGGTGTAGCCGCTTTGGACAAAAGTGCGTGTAACAGGCAGACAGACAGATAGTGAAATGATTTTAATAGCGTTTTGTTTTGCACAAAACCCTTAAAAACAATTTTTTACACTCGTTTTCTACCGTTATTACTATTTTATTAATTTTTATTTCCGAGTTATCACAATCTCGGCAGATGCCGGATTTTACCTAATACTAGCACTAAGTGCCAAGCATGTAGGCTCGGACGATCCTACCTGCTCAAAACTAAAGGGGCGCTGGTGGTCGTGGCCGATGGTAGGTCAATGGGAGAATCCGTCGAGAACTCCCCGAAACATCGAGCACGTATGCAGAATGATGTACTTCTGCATGGCTTGAACCAGACTGTGTGAAAGTCCGAGGGCATCAAGGGAAGCCGTGATTTTATGTACAATACCTGTAGCTGACAATATTATGGGAACTATAACCACCCGCTCGAGACGCCAAATTTCTTTGATTTCACGAGCCAATGGCTCATAGTTCACCTTCTTCTCCACGTATTTCCGTTCAATTTTGCTATTATGAGGGATAGCAACATCAATAATATACGCGGAGCGACCCGTCTTGTCAACTAACAGTACGTCACGCTTGTTGTGTAGAGTGTGGCGATCAGTCAGAACTTGCCGGTCTCAATACATGCTGTAAGCAGAACTATCAAGTACTGCTTGCGGCTCATATCGGTAAACCGGACATGTTCCCGTGATCAGCTTTTACTTGAATGCAAGGTTTTGATGGCTAACCTTACATACAGCATTATGTCTGGTGATGTATTGCACCGGTGCCATAACAGTACAGCCAGAAATGAGATGGTCCAACGTCTCCAACGTTTTATTTTTTTTTATTACTATTTTATTAATTTTTTTAGTGTCCGGATAGCTGAGTGGTTAGAGCACAAGGCCGTTGTACGGAAGGTCGCGGTTCAAATCTCGCTGGCGGCAATGAGATTTGTATCATGATTTGACGTCGGATACCAGTCGACTCAGCTGTGAATGAATACCTGAGTCAAATCAGGGTTATAATCTCGGGCGAGCGTAATGCTGGCCACATTGCCTCCTACAGTGTTCTGTAGTGTACCGTTACGGTCTTGGATGAAGTGCTCTAACACACTTCAAGGCCCTGATCCAATATGAATTGTTGTGCCACAGATTATTATTATTATTAGGAAAAAAAAAAACAAATGAATATACTAGCATTTTGTGCGGTGACCATTAGTTTTAAGAACTGTGAGAAGACTTTATCTCCATTCACCCTATAAGTTATTCGCAGACTTCTGGAAGAATAAATCTCAAAATGTCCTGTATGTGATCCTTCAATTCCTTTTTGCTCCATTACCTCCCTTTTGTGTAGCTCCTTTTTGAACATATCCCTATGGGATATCAAATGAAAGGTCCCGGTTAGTAATTTTCGAAGCACATATTAATTTTGACATTGGTTGCAAAGGGGGACGGGCGTTCTCAGAAACTACCAAAACTAAAAATCGGGAACAAATCACGGTATCACTTGGTATCTAGACCTCAAAAAACTTCTCGTTACGATATCTGCTCAAACAAAGTTAATAATAGCCGGTCCTAAGCCCGGTTGTGAAAGGAGGAGGGATGGATAGCTTCAGTCTGAATGACTGTACGCCACCACAGCGTCTCAGGTGATAGGTGAGGAAAGTGAAGGAACTTTACAGTCTTGCAGATTGCTCACTGAGGAAGCTATCCCCACACCTGGCAGTTAAATGCAAATCCATATATGAGAAGAAGAAGAAATTTGAGGTCCGGTACGGATGACCGGCGGGAATCGTCTGACTTGGTGACTGGGTGGGGCTCCCGTAATGGACAACACGGCGTCGAAACGCTAGTCGTGGGGCGGTTCGACGTCTAGGCGCTACGACGACCAGGCGCATTGCTCCGCCTGATGCAGTTGTTTCACCACAATCTGTGGCGACCACTTAAGCAGGTCCGCGTAGGCAGCGGATGAAGTGGACTGAAGAAATGAACTTCTTCATCATCCGCTCTTACTACGAAATAACGGCGGGGACGAGTACAACATCTACCGCCCCTTGTTACACAAGAGATTCGTCGAGCGTTTCCCCCAATTCACGTGCATGACTGTGGAGCGAGTCGAAGACTAATGCCGCTTTATAATTCGCAGTGACACAATCCCGGCCATCATCAGGGAGCATTCGACTTGAGCCTATCGGGAAAACTGATGACCGAGAGTCGATGGGGCAGAGGCGGCAACATCAAAAACACCACACCGCACTGCAGGCAACAGTATCAGTACTCGCAGAAGCACTCTTCTCCACCGTCCAGCTGAGGTTCGGGACGAATTCCAAAGAGCGTGTACAGAATTCTCGAAAATGGATCCTTTGCATAGACCAGGTATTCCCAGGCTCTATGTATCTCCAGCAACTCCGAGAATTCTATCTCAAATCAATGACGAGATTTCATTTCGACTATGTTCTGATATATCGCTGCTGCAACTACAATCACTTGTGTATTGTGGTGCAGTTAAGGCTGTCAGATTGCATGGTCAGAAGATTCGCTTTCGTGTTATTGGTTTGAGAGAACGAAGAGATCCACCATGGAAAATTCGTCTGGAACGTCGGCGGGACTCACTAAGGCAGGACATTGCTAGACTGATTCAGATCAGCACTGGCAATGCCAGCAGACGGGTGAGAAATAAAGTGCAGAGGGTTTACAGAAACTATACCATCCCCAATGAGACACCCGTAGTTGAAATTCTGGAGAAACTAAAACAGAAACTTTCTGTCATATGCAGTCGGTCACCATGGTATTGCGAAAGTCACTCCAGACGCTTCCAGAATGCAACATACGCGAAGAACTAGCGGAGGTTTTTCAGATCACTCAACGAATCCCAACAGAGCGTCCAGACAGTGCAGTTTTCGATAACGGAAGCGAAAGAATACTGGGGTGGACTTTGGGGATTACCCGCCCCAACATGCTGAACATGCTGAGTGGATCACCGCCGAAGGCACCCGCCATGCCAATACGCCTGGCATGAATTTTACGGATGTTACCGAAGAGCAAGTTCGCCGAGCCATAAACAGCTTGAAGAACTGGAGGGGCCCAGGTCTGGATCGGGTGTAGAATTTTTGGTGTCAAAAATTTACCAGCATACACAGTCGGTTGGCACACAGTATAAATGAGGTCATGAGTCGGCCGGAGGAATTCCACCCTTCCTCATTACGGGGATTACCTAGCTTATCTCTAAGAAGGACAACGTGCAGGACCCCGTAGACACAGGACCGATTACTTACTTACCAACCCTCTACAAATTCATAACGTCTATTATTAGTGAAAGGGTCAATGCGCATCTCGAGACCAAAAACATTCTGTCCGAGGAGCTGAAGAGCTGCCGAGTTGGGTCAAGTAGTTGCAAAGAGCAACCCGTTATCAATTCGGTAGTTGTAGGACAAGCAACTAGAGGCCAAAGAAATCTCTTTAGTTGCTATATCGATCATACCAAAGCTTCCAAGCGTCCCACATATCTGGCTAATCGATGTCCTATGTCTGTATCGCATTGATCCGAAACTAATAAAGTTTTTGGCGACAGTCATGGAAGGGTGGCATACCACATTATCAGTGCGTACATCTGAGGGTGCTAATACCTCAAAACCTATCCTATACAGACAAGCATTTTCCAAGAGGCTTCGTTGAGTTCCCTTTGGTTTTGCATGACACTGAACCCCCTTTCGTGGCTACTGAATGATGCTAGAGGGCATGGTTTTTATAATTAAATATGGCCTACGTGCTAAGTGCGAACTGACACACTTGATGTACTTAGATGACATCCAGCTGTATACTGGTACTGACGATCATTTTAGAAATTTGTAGACATGTTCAGCGGTGATATTCGAATGGAGTTTGGATTAGACAAGTGTCGAATCCAAGCAATCCCCAAAGGTCGTCATGCCGTACATAGCATTGGTGACTTCCACATCGGAGCTATCACCGAGACAAACTTCTACAAATACCTAGGAATTCTGCAAGAAACCCATGCTGCAGTTGATGATCTGAAGGATGCTCTGCTGTCCGAATTCCTGCGACGTAAAAAGCTCCTACTGAAATCGCATCTCTCAGGTAAGAATAAAATAATAAGCGCATTGAATGTATTCACTATTCTTTCACTGGCTTATGCATTTGGAATATTGCCGTGGACGAAGACCGATCTGGGAAACGTCCAGCGGCGGATACGGACAACTATGTCCAAATTCCAAATGCATCGCCCAAAGTCTGCCGTGGAGCGATGAATCTGCCTCGTGACATCGGAGGTAGGGGCGTGGTTGATGTGGCGGCAGAACATCATCGCCAAGTCGACTCACTGGGGCTTATTTTTACAGAAAACAGCAGGTGAGTCCCTTGCATGAGGCTGTCTGTAAGGCAGATTGTGGACTGACTCCACTTAACTTGTAGAATCGATCTTTCAATCCTCTGAGTGGGGTGAAGTCGGTCTAAGAACGGATCGATGAATGGAAGTCGAAGGTAATGCACGGTAAACACGTGAATTGTTTTTGGTCGCCATTTGTCGATTTGCATTTGTCGAACAGATGACTGTGTGCTGGAGAGCTCTTTGCTGAGACGGAGGGGTCCATATGTGCCATTCAGGATGGCGTTGTCGCCACCCAAGCTTATAAAAAGCTCATCATTAAAGAACGGGTGGAGAACGACCAGTGCAGAATGTGTGGTTCGGCGTTAGAGACGTTGGACCATCTCATTTCTGGCTGTACTGTTATGGCACCGGTGCAATACATCACCAGGCATAATGCTGTATGTAAAGTTAGCCATCAAAACCTTGGTAGCGATAAATATGCCTTCGATCGTACTACGCTTCTAAATTTCGCAAAGCCCTTTTATAAAGGCTACAAACTTGTATTTATTTTTATTTTACAACATTAAATTAAATATTAAATAATTTAACTCTGTAGTATTTATTTTTATTTCATTACACTAAAATTAAAAATTATTTCAATTAAAATTGTATTCGTAATTCAAAACTTTTTCATCTCTTTTCTTAATTTAAAAACATCACGATCATTTTTTTAAAATCAATTGTTATTTTCTAAATCACGGCCTACTCCGCTACGGGGAACTCGGGTGGTGGCCACTGTCAATCAAATTAACAACATTTGAAATAAATTTCGAATGTTGTTAACCCCGCTGCGCCACAATATAATAGATTTATCTACTGCACTCGGAAAATTCGACACGCTAATTCTGGAATTTTTCAACAATAACGATCCAGTGCAGAATACGCAATTGTTTTGCTAGCTAATGGATAAATCCCATTACATCAAGTTTGATAATTCGAAATTACCCAGATTTATTACGTAATCCTACAGCACTACTGAAAAAATGTTTTTCATAAAATAAATGGCGGAATTAAAATTCTCAAAACACTTCTGTTTGATTTATACATGCATAGATAATAAGCCAAAATCAAATCGTTTTGTTCAACTTTGAGATCGTGTTTTTCTTCCACTAAAATACAGGGTGCGGCAGCATAACTTCCTTTTTTCAAAACTCAATAAAAACTATTGTATGCATCGGAAAATATTTATTTATTTTTTATAATGTAGGTACATGTCTAAAGTTTTTATTTACATTGTTTTCAAGATCAAATCTGTTAGGTGACGTCCCCCATTCTCCATACATTGCGTAAACCATAGCAGGTGTTATGTTGGCAATTTCTTCTTGGATGTTGGTCTTCAAATCTTGTAGGATTCTTGGACGGTTCACATAAACACGGGATTTCAAAAAACCCCATAGAAAAAAATCACAAGGGGACAGATCGGGAGAGCGTGCCGGCCGTTCCAAATCGCCTCTAATTGAGATAAGGCGCTCTGGAAAGTGTTCCCTCAAAACAGCCATCGATGCTCTTGAAGTGTGTGCTGTTGCACCGTCTTGTTGGAACCAAGTGTCCACCAATTCCAAATTTTCTTGCCATGGGAAAAAAAAATTCTGTAGCATGTTTACATACCGGCCCGAATTCACTGTCACTGTAACCTCATTTTCCTCAAGAAACCAGGGACCAATAATTCCAGCTGAGGAAATTGCACACCACATTGTGACACTGTGACTTTGGGTGAATGCAAAGGCTTTTGATACAATTCTCGAGCGTTGGTGTCAGCCTAGTAGCGCATGTTTTGTTTGTTAACCGACCCACACAAATGAAAATGGGCTTCATCGCTAAAAAAACAATAGCACCCTCGGGGACGACATCAAGAAGAAGCTCACACGCATTCATCCGAGAATTGAAGTCACGTTCTGAAAGTTCCTGCACTATCGCCATCTTGCTGGGTTGAAAATGAAGATCACGAAGAATTCTTCTCACAGAACGCAGAACGCGTTTGCGCGCAGAACGCCGTGGCGATCGCAACATTGACGCTCTCACTGCTTCAATGTTCTCAGGTGATCTAACGGGCCGAGGGACTCCAGTTCTTCCTTTTGTCGCACTTGCAGTTTGTCTGAATGTAGTGACCCATGTAACAATTGATTTGCGGTCTGAGACGGGAGCCAACGGGGCTAAATTAAAGCGATTCCGAAATGTACGCTGTGTTGCAATAACCGAACATCCGCTTGAAAAGTAAACCTCAACGGCAAAGGCACGCTCCTCACTATTCCAACGCATGATAGCAACTGAACCATGTCGGGACAAAAACTTTACAGTATCCCCTCTTGAACGAGACCACTATAGCTCCGCTATGACATCAAATAACTGAGCGGCGCGCATTTTAAAAAAGGAAGTTATGCTGCCGTACCCTGTATAATAAACAATGGAAAATTGTCAAATTTAAATCTTAGATATTTGTATGTCATTTGGTGGTCAAAGGGTAGTATAGGTCCCAGGGCGAAACGTGGATTGGTACCCACGATGGAGCATAAAACCTGGGAAATGCCTGCTGAACCAACACCAACAGCTCTACTACCAAACCCTATCTCCACCTCCACGTAGTGACCGTTGGGAGCTCTTTCGTAACGAAAAGCTGCCTAAAAACGGGACAAACTGTACCAACTGGTCCTCCAGGTTGGGGGTTGGGTAGGGCTGACAAACCTGCACGGAAAACCGATGTTACGGAGCCACGAAAGGAGCCTCGGACAGGATCGACTTTAAAACGACGGACCCGGCAACGACAACGGATTAACGATTTCCGCATTTTCTCATGGAACGTGCGCTCCCTCTACAGAGATAAAGCTGATGAGCAGCTAGCCGATACCCTGTCTCAATATAGGGCTGATATAACAACGTTACAAGAGATGCGATGGACAGGGACCGGTTTCCTGGAGAAGAACCGCTACACCATATATTATAGCGGTCATCCAGTAAACCATGTGCTCGGAGTAGGTTTCCTAGTCATCCAAAAAATGAAACCTGCTGTTATCGGCTTTTAAAACATAAGCGAACGGCTATGCACTCCGCGCTTGCAAGGCAAGTCTAGAAATATAAGCCTCATTAACGTTTACGCCCCTACAGAGGAGAATGCAGAGTCGGGGAAGGATACCTTCTACGAGGCAGTAGAACGAGTGTTAATCTCAGCCTTGATGAATGTCAGAAAATATAGGGGGCCCAATATAGACGCGGATCACTATCTCGTTGGCGTGGTGCTCCGAGTTCGAGTAGCAATACCACCCAGAATCCTCTCTGACAATCAGGTGAGAGTGAACACTGAAGCCATCCACAACACAACCTTCCGCGACACCTATAAGAGGGAGATGGATGCCGCAATAACTGCCGTCAACAGAGGACCTGGAGATGAAGCATCAACAAATGATCTTTACAATCACCTAAAGAACGCTATCATGGATACGGCCACAAACATACTTGGCCCCAGCCGCAAAAGGAGTCGGAACGGCTGGATTGACGATGAATGTAAGCTAACAACGGAACGGAAGAATGCCGCATACCGAGTAATGTTGCATTCTCAAAGAACGCGAGCACGCGCAGAGACTTATCACGAACTCCGTCGAGCGAAGAAGCGACTTCACAGACGGAAAAAGGAAGCCTGGGAGAACCAGCAAGTCTGTGAACTAGAAAAGTACAGGGAGCAACCGCACCAGGCGCGGAAGTTTTACCAGCAAGTCACTAGGATGAAGCCTTATACACCTCGATGCTCATCCTGCCGAGACAAAGAGGGAAATCTGATTTTCGACAGAATGGGCATATTAGAGCGATGGGTTGAGTACTCTAATGAGCTACTGAGCAACCACAACATCGGCGAGTTGCAAAAAAATACTGCCACCGCCAAGTTTAGGAGAAAGTCCGTTCAATTCATCGGCTAAAAAATCATAAGTCGCCAGGAGCTGATGGAATTACAGCCGAATTGGTTAAATATCGAGGCGACCAGTTACACCAAGTGGTTCATCAACTTGTGCTCAAGGTGTGGGACAGCGAATCAATGCCTGACGATTGGCAACGAGGCAGTATCTGTCTCATACATAAAAAGGGAGATATCATACAGTGCAGCAATTATAGAGGTATCACGTTGCTGAGTACTATCTATAAGATATTCTCCACTATCTTGCTAGGCCGGATAGTCCCATACGCCCAGAACATCATTGGCCCATCATGCGTCCTCTTTAACCTGGCCCTCGAGAAAGTGATCCGTGATGCTGAGGTAAATGCAAGAGGTACGATCCTCTTCAAGTCCACCCAACTACTGGCCTATACTGACGATATCGACATCATGGGAAGAACCACCCGAGACGTACAAATTGCCTTCATCCAGATCGAGCAGGCGGCGCGAGATCTTGGGCTGCACATCAATGAAGGCAAGACAAAATATATGATGGCAACGTCTGCACCGAAGACGAATCAACCAACAACATCAAACCGCACTGGTCAAACACGAAGAAGAAAAAGGATAGGAGAATACAACTTTGAGACCGTTGACAATTTCTCCTATCTAGGGTCGAAAATCACAACCGATAACAGCTACGATGATGAAATCCGCGCACGGTTGTTGTCAGCCAACAGAGCCTATTTCAGCTTACAAAGGACTGTTCCGCTCGAAACGTCTCACCATAGGGACAAAGTTCTTACTGTACAAGACTATGATCTTGCCAGTCCTCATGTATTCCTCGGAAACTTGGGTTCTTAGCAAGAAAAATTGCAAACTCTTGGCCGCGTTCGAGAGAAGAATCCTCCGAAAAATTTTTGGCCCCCTACATGAGGATGGACGATTCCGTAGCCTACACAATGACGAAATCTGTGAGCGATACCATGACCGTCCGGTTATGAATAAAATAGGCTCAATATGTTACGGTGGGCGGGTCACTTAATCCGTATGGATGAGGATGATCCCACCCGGAAAGTCTATAAGGGAAATATCTATGGTAGGAAAGGAAGACGAGGCAGACCCTGCCTAAGATGGAGCGATGGCGTAGGTCAGGACGCCAGACAGCTTTTAGGGATATCGAATTGGTGGACCTCGGCACAAAACCGAGTAAAATGTTGAATGAAGTCAGCACTATATGGTTCCGGAAAAAAACAAAATCATAGAAGCAATTATAATTTGAGGGTCCAAACATTTCCTGTATTAATTAAGTTCGCTAGTTGCTATGGTTATTGATTTTGTCTTATTTCCCGGCGAGCTAACAGTGTGCGGCAACACAACGGTCCGATTTACGATGACACCCCAAACGAACGAAAATGGCAGACTGTTGCCTATGATGCCAGCGATACTTCGAAAAAAGTTAGTTAATCAAACACAAATATATTGCCTTAAATTTTGTGGTTACACTTGCAAACACAATTGTGTCGGAACCTATTTGAACAGGCACTACACATGTTGCAAGCTTAGACACAGCTGTCGTTTTTCAATTATTCAGGGTTAGGTTATGTTATATATTAATATTATTAACGACACTTGGTTATATTAAGTATATATTTAACAGGATCGTCGACGAACACTGCCAAACTACCGCGAGCAATAAATTAAGTCATATTGCTCAAGATAAAAGTGTCGGTAGTGTGTTACACTAATGCCCCACTGTTTTATTTTGTACAGAACCTCTTCTTCGTAGAGAAAATTACTTATAAGTTTTTAAAAAATTACATTTGTATCTGTATACTATTTGTAAACTGATTTTCCACACATATTCAAGCTAGGATCAACATATATATACATACAGACGGACATTCCTTCTAATGGATTCTTTGGCATTTTCACATTTAGCTAATCAGATGCGTAGTCGTTATAATCGATGACATGTGTAAATACATGCTACCCTCCCATGAAATTAGATGAACTTAATAAACGTGCAGTTTGGTAAATACGAAGTGATTCATTTGTTTTGTGTTTCACTGTACATGCGACTTCACTCATAGCTGAGCGTCAGACCAAATGACAGTTTGTGGAAACGTCTTCCACTTTCTGGCAATTAAAATTGCGAGATATTTACTGCTAATTTCAAGCGTCCTGAACACTAGAGCACTGTAAGCGCATTATTAGAAAAGTTATTCGGATTCGGCGAACGCAGTTGCTCTAATGGATTTATATACACATATAGCGACATGCTCCAACTGCCGGATGTCAATATCTCCACCGGTCAGAGGTTATCGGGATTTGTTGCTCTGGAAAGTTATTTTGCGTCGACATAGGCCTGTCTCACCCAATCTAATTTTGGACAGCAGGTCCGCGATAGTGATTTGTTGTCCGCCGCAAGCGCAAGTTTAAGGTGAGACCTCCAAGAAACGATCAACACACCTTCCATCGATTGAAGGCTCATAACCTCCGAAAATGCAACGCGGTCATGCCATCTGTGGGCTGCTGCGGAAGTCGCCGTTGAGTACTTTCGCGGGGGGTGAGCGGGTTCGGCTTGGAGCAATCGCGGCAGAAAGAAAGCCGCGCGGCAACTTGTTGCCGAGATCAGACAGTGCTAGTTCGCGTGAGTGTTCGATTGACCCGTCGCAGTTCTACTTGTGTACACGCGGAAAACATACTGTAAGTATGCGGCTTGAAACTAATTGTTTTGTCCGTGAGAAGTCCTAGATTGGTTTATTTCGCACCTCGTGCTAACTCCTTGCTCGCGACCCCATCCAGCCAAGTTTTATTAAGTGGAAATTTAATGTGCTGCCGGTTGACTTTTGGGATCTGATTCCAATTAGTATAAATGGTTCGATACTCGAGACATGTTGCTTCAAAAATCCAAATGGAATATTCTGATAAGAAAATTTATCCATACGCGCCCACGGTGGTTCCACGATGAATATAATTTGGGTTTGAAATAGTGAGCAAACCCCTTGTTTTCTAGGAACCGGTCCGCCATGGTTACCAATGAATTACAAATTCTGATAGAAAGCACGTCTGATCAGATGCGCTGTTTATATGATTCGTTAGATCCATTGCCCAGTCGATTTCAAGTCACTCTTGTCCCTTGGTTGTTTCCATGCCCAGAAGGTGACAATCATGGACGCCTTAACCGAGGTAACATTGGGAAAGAAAGGGTCTTGAGATAACTTCAACCAAAAAAAATTGTGAAATCTCAAGTTGAGTTGCTATTTTAAATGTGGATTGCTTAGTATATATGGCGATAAGCCATCGGGGGGATTGTCAAACTCCTCAGTTATCAATATTTGTAGGTTTGTAGCTTTTTGGAGTCCATAGATCTCGGTCAGTCTAAGTGTGGTGGATCATCCCTTTTCGTTCATAATGGGATCGCTCCAGTTTTTCGGTCCAACTACTCTCCTTGGAAATGCATTCGTTTGAATCAAAATGTTCAAAATTCTGTCTCGTGTAAGATTTTGGAGTAAAAACCGGTCACATTATTTGCACTTACATTGGGAAAATGCAAGCGCCAATTAGTGAAATAAACTCAATACTGATTAAATTATCATCATCATCATCAACAATCATTAATAAGGAACTCCAGACATCCCGGCTTTACGCCGAGATCCACCAATGCGATATCCCTGAAAGTTGTCTGGCGTCCTGACCTACGCCATCGCTCCATCTTAGGCAGGGTCTGCCTCGTCTTCTTTTTTTACCATAGATATTTCCCTTATAGACTTTCCGGGCTGGATCATCCTCATCCATACGGGTTCAGTCATAGATTTCGTCGTTATGTAAGTGACGGAATCGTCCATCCTCAAAAAATTCTTCGGAAGATTCTTCTCTCGAACGCGGCCAAGAGTTCGCAATTCTTCTTGCTAAGAACTCAAGTTTCCGACGAATGCATGAGGACTGCCAAGATCATTATCTTGTACAGTAAGAGTTTTGACCCTTTGGTGGGACGTTTCGAGCGGAAAAGTTTCTGTAAGCTGAAATAGGTTCCGTTAGCTGACAACAACCGTGCGCGGATTTCCTCATCGTAGCTGTTATCGGTTATGATTTTCGACCCTAGATAGGAGAAATTTCTCGAAGTTGTATTCCCCTATCCTTATTCTTCCTGTTTGACCAGTGCGGTTCGATGTTGTTGATTGGTTAGTTTTCGGTGCTGATGTTGCCACCATATACTTTGTCTTGCCGGGTGGACTTAAAGGGGATCGTACCTCTTGCATTTACCTCAGCATCACGGATCACTTTCTCGAGGGCCAGGTTAAAGAGGACGCATGATAGCGCATCCCCATATCGTAGACTTTTGTTGATGTCGAATGGATGAGAGTGATCCTGCTGCTTTTATCTGGCCTCTCACATTGGTCAGGGTCAGCCTAGTCAGTCTTATGAGTTTCGTCGGGATACCGAATTCTCTCATGGCCGTGTTTTACCCTGGCTATGTTATCATAGGCCGCTTTAAAGTCGAGGAATACATGGTGCAACTGTTGTCCATATTTCAACAGTTTTTCCATCGCTCGCCGCAGAGAGAAAATCTGATCTGTTGCTGATTTGCCCATACCAAAGGCTATGGGCGAGTGATGTTCTGGGCGTATGGGGCTTATAAATGCCCTAATGAGGTATGCTGTAGGACTGCGATAGGTAAGATCTGGGGCTTTCATCGGAGCGGATTCATTGGATGTATACATCCATAACAAATTCTATTTATGTACGCATGCATAATCTGGTGGGCGAAACTGAAGTTGCTGGCGTAAATTCAAATGCTTGGTTGGCTAAGTAATACTGGAGCAATGAGTAATATGTTTACCGACATTTGGACGTGAAACGGAAAACAGCTAACGACGCATATAGGCTTGGGATAATTTGAAAGACAGTCAATCAAGTAGTCATTCTTCCATCTAGAAATTCCTTGGCAAACATCAGGTAGCTTTGATCTCTAGCGTTCATATGGCTTTCCAGATTTGTCCTTTACAGCATCATCAACAACGGGACAACAAACATAAATAGGCCACGAGTCGTTTGAGATTACAAACCTAATAATCTTCACCGGTGGGTCATTCATGGAAGATGGAAAAAGCACAGGGGTGTTCCCGGAAAATCCGATTATGGAACTGGCCCGAGCTCTCTGAGCCGGATATATTGGGAATTTTATTTGCAACAGAAGAATGTCTGCGAATCTGTTGTGGCAGTGGATCAGAATTATTACCACTAAATAGCAACAATATATCGAGCCAGTTTGTTTGGAGTGGCCACTAGTTGCTGCTAAAACTTTAGTGACTGGATGGAACGTTGCTGATATGGATGCTAGGGCACTTGAAGGTCACTTCTAATGAGGAAGCGGACAGCCGGCGTCGACAAGGTTCTGGGTCTACAATGATGAGACCGCAGCCCCCATTTGGCATCCGGCCATCTAAGGTCAAGTCTATTCTGAAGGGTGATACAAGGATTCACCCCAATGGAGAAATTTGAACTCTTGCCGGCAGGCGAGAATTTTTGCGACAGAATCCGGGGCGGCTAGAGCGAGATTTGTGTTGTCCCTTAAGAAGTGGGACATGAAAACCTTTCTAAGGCTTTTAACGAGACACTGCTCCTTCAAATACTACACAGAAAAAAATGGGATTGTGGCCTCGGCTATATGGTGCGGATGGGAGGAGAAAACGGTTCTGCACTTCGTATGAATCCTCAGATCTCAAACGAAGAGTCTTCAGTGAAGTTTTTAACAAAGAAGCGGTTCATTCTCTACCTCTGGAGAATGTTGTCCGATTCAAAAGTCTGCGAAACGCCCCATAGGGATTTTTAAATTGTAGGGGCCAGTGCAATGGTCTTAATAAAATGCTCAAATGATTAGAACTGCTATTCTCCCCACTAAACTAACTAGCTAAACAAGAATATAATTTTTTTCCGAGAATAGCAAAACTTTCATCGATTGTCTTAATTTTTTATTAAAGCTACTTCTATTTTTCAATTGTTAAGGGCAATTCTACCACTCAGAGCACAATTAGTAGATTGTGACGACATATTTGATGTTTCTTTTATTTAAAAGATAAAGAATGAAATCAAAATAAAACAATTTGGAATATTAGAAGCTGAGTGCTTCGGGTATAAAGATTTAATGTTTATCTTATTTAGGAACTTTTATGCTTGATTTTCTGTTCGTACATTCATTCACATATATATGTATGTACTTGAATACCGCTGGTACTACATATACTATACATATGGATGTTCTCATTCACCCGCCGCTCATTTTATACGGTGACTTCAATCATGGGGCAATGTTCTGCATATTATTCTTGTAATTTACAATTGATTGCAATTTCATTATTCGCAACAGTATGTATGGATGGATGGGAATCACAGAGCCAGTATGTTCATATGCGATGCGTCTGAATCCAAATTGTCGGCTAAAATCGAACAACCGGAATCATGACATATGTCCATTTGTTGTTTGGACTCTCGTATGGTAAATTGATTTTGAGATTATTTAGGTTGATTGTAACTAAGCTTTGTGATTTTTAAGCCGTGGTAAGTTATTTATTAATTAGGAATTTCTTTGAATTAACTTCTGTATGGCACATATATTTTTTATTTTATGGGTGTTTGTCATGAAGAAAAATTTAGATCTATCCCGTGAAAATTTCTGAGATAAAAAAATTGATAACCAGTATTGGCAACTCAATTGCATTGATATCAAACGTTTCGTGGCCGCGGTATAGAAGAATCAAGCAAAAAGTTGATGCAAAATTTAAAAAAAAAACGCCAAAAAAAGATAGTGTATTCGTAAAAGATTAACTTCATCTAGAGATGAGTAATAAATCAGGGATATTTGTATTCAAGACAGAAAGGCTTCTTTGATGGCCATAATGAGACAGATCAGCATATCAATATCAATTAGATCAGCTCCACGCCGCATTAATGAATTGGGTTTTTCATGGCAGCTTACAATAAAGAAACCACTTCTTATCCCTGCGATAGCAGGGACGCCTTTACACGGGCCAGAACCCTTCTGTGGAATCGGAAACAGTTTCATGGCTATGAATCTAAGAAATGAAAAGGAACGGTTGAGGGAACTATACTGGGCGGGCCTACCAGTAATAGAGCAGTCCAGGGTGCTTATTGGAAGATATGAACCCATACGTACAAAGGATTGCTTAAACCTCACCAAAAAGAACCTCCGAATCATAGTGGGAATTCTCACTGGTCATTGTCGGCCGAACTACCACTTAGGGAAGCTAGGGATATCTACGGACACTGCCTGCAGGTTGAGGAGGAGGACGAAACCTCTATACACGGGACAGTCTCCGGCACTTGTGCAAAGTAGATCGAGGCGTCTGGGAGAACACTTAATACCAGATACAAAGCTGAAAGATCAGGAAGTAGGGAACATACTAAAGTTCCTAACGGTTACAGGCCTGCTTGAGATACTATGATCAATAGGTAGACTATAACTAGTAAAAGGGGCACAATAATTCTTCAAGGACACGGTGCGACTTTCCCTTAACAGAATAATAATCCCTGCGATGATGAAAAAGTGGAGCGATTGATACAAATAACATTTAAAATGGGTTGCTGATGATTGGAACGACATAACTAAACTTAATAATAAATAGGTAGCCATTTAGTCTCAGCGCAATGGTGGCCACATTGCCTCCTACAGACTATCCTGTAGTGTACCGTTACGGTGAATGAAGTACTCTAACACACTTCAAGGCCCTGATCCAATTGGATTGTTGCGCCAACGATTATTATTATAGTTTCAGTTTTACAAAGTCCAAACTCAACAATCTTTTCCAAGTTTGCTTTTCTGACGATTCAGTCAGGTATATGTATCGACTGGTAAATTAGATTTTGTGAGAAGATAACCTGGTGGAACTATTTAATGAAAATTGTGTCGTAAAAAGGATCAAACATCCATTCAGGTTTATAGTCTGGTTAATGATTAGCAACAAAAGTACTGCAATGAGACAGGACGAATATATAAAGGTGTTGGAAACTAGAATGCTACTCACAGTACACGAATGGTTATCAAATAGGCAGTTAACGTTTGTGCACGACTCTGCTCTATGCTAAAAAGAAGGTTGGTAATTCACCAGAATCTAACCCCGTTGAAAGCCTTTGGGGATCAATGAAAAACACAAATTCTCAAGAAAAATATAGTAAATAAAATACAGTTGACAGAAACCCTTATTATAATTAAGCATAGAAGCCATGAAATAAAAAAATTGTGAGAATATTTTGTTAAACGACAATTCCCTCCGTCATAGCATATACGAATCTAATGCCTCTGCTACTCAGTTTAATGTTATACTGACTGCTGAGTCATTTTACAGTAAATTCGCACGAAATAGGCTACTTTCAATTATAATAACTTTCTTAATAGCAGTACAATTCCCTTCACTTTCCAATATCATGTTCTAGGATGAAGTTAAGTGGGCCTTTCCAGTAAAATTTGGTATATAGTAATATACTATTATTAACTTCATCAGGAATGAATATGAATTATTTTATTTCAAATTCTTCGGTTTAGCTTCTGATGTTGAGTCCTGTCTCAGTTAAATTTCTACTTTTTAATCCCTCACGTACTTAATTTCTATCCGGTGTTAATCCTGGGACCTATCTCGTGAAGTATTAATCGATACCATTCAGATGTGTGGATAAAATCCGGCTAAATAGGTTACGGTGGGCGGGTCACTTAATCCGTATGGAAGAGAGATGATCCAGCCCGGAAAGTCTATAAGCGCAATATCTATAGTAGAAAAAGAAGACGAGGCAGACCCTGCCTGAGATGGAGCGATGGCGTAGGTCAGGACGCCAGACAGATTTAGGGATACCGAATTGGTGGACCTCGGCCCAAAACCGGTATGTCTGGAGTTCCTTATTAAGACAGGCCTAGACCGGATACCGGTTGTTGCGCCGTTGATGATGATGATTCAGACAATACCCCCGCATGGCTATATTCGCACCGCCTGTTCGCTTGTAACAGTTTTTGGGGGCACACAATTTAATTTCAACATTGGTAGGAATGAGATACATTTTGAGACCTTCAATGTAGGTACATTATCTTAATGTTTTTGTTTAGGTTGCTTCTGAAACTGATTAAAAATTTGATTGCTCCAAAACCATATTCTGTGAAAAAAGTACGTTTCACATGTGTGGAGAGAGACAGACCGTGTATTTTCAGTAAATTTGCGACACTATGTTTAGCCGTTTTGAAGTAAACTGTGTTTTCTTAGAGCTGGCCGCCGTCCCTTTTTTAGGCATAACGATTTAATTGTGCTGAAATGCAAAATCAACACATTCTTACATAAGATATAATCAGGAATAAGAATTTCGAATGGAATTTTTTTCAAAGTATTCCCTCCTTATAATCTCATTTATTTCTTGTATTCATTGAAGGATGTAAATATTGTGTGAACTGTAGCATATCAAATACTTCCGTTTTCTTTAACACAAAAAAAAACTGATTTTAGAAAAAAGACTGCAAGATAATGGTGTTCATACCTGAATACATCCCGATCGCACACTCAATTCCTTAATTTTGAATAGATGCAGCATCTTTCGAAAGAGCAAAATATTTTTCAGTTAATTTTCATTCGATTCAAAACAGCTTTCTTATCACTCGCGTAGTTTTGACTTGGAGATAATCATGACTACATTTACAAACGGAAAATATTATTGTGAAGTAAGCACGTGTTTCATTTCGTCAGAACTGTTATTTAACCCGGAACTACTTTGGAATATACCCATCTAACTGGTAATCTGTTCATAGACGTTCTGTACATTTCATTGTGAATAGTAGTTTTCGTCAGATGGAAAATAAGTAATGAATACTAAGTTTTTCAGTTTTTTTTTTAAGTATTAAGAATCACTTGCGTTGTAACTGAAATTTATTTTCTTTGTGTTTTTAAGATGGCTGAATATTGCAAAATACTAGATGTTCCCTTGGCGGAAAGCGATCCGGTTCTTCTAGAACTAATTCGAAAGGAAAAATCTCGGCAAGTTCATGGTTTAGAAATGATTGCTAGCGAAAACTTCACATCGCTTTCTGTATTAGAATGTCTTAGTTCCTGTCTCCATAACAAATATTCGGAAGGATATCCTGGCCAGAGGTAAAATTCTTTTAATTCAGGACTTTTTTCGTAAATAAATGTGGACATAAATTTTTCAAGGTACTACGGTGGCAATCAATTCATCGATGAAGTTGAGAATTTGGCCCGAAAACGGGCACTGGAAACCTTTAAATTAAATCCTGAGGAATGGGGTGTGAATGTGCAGCCATATTCTGGGTCACCAGCAAATTTTGCTGTCTACACTGCCATATGTGAACCACATGGACGAATTATGGGCCTCGATTTGCCAGATGGCGGCCATTTGACTCACGGTTTCTTTACAGCTACAAAGAAAATCTCAGCAACATCAATATTTTTCGAGAGTATGCCATATAAGGTTGACCCAACAAGTGGATTAATTGATTATGATCAGCTCGAAGCAAATGCAAAACTCTTTAAGCCTCGCGTAATCATTGCCGGAGTCTCATGTTATTCCCGCTGTTTGGACTATGCGCGATTTAGAAAAATTGCTGATGCCAACGGATCCTATCTATTTGCTGATATGGCACATATCGCTGGGTTAGTTGCAGCTGGTATCGTACCCAGCCCATTCGAATACGCCGACATTGTCAGTACAACTACTCATAAAACACTCCGAGGACCACGGGCCGGCGTGATATTTTTCCGAAAAGGTGTTCGGTCAGTGAAACCAAATGGAGAAAAGATTATGTACGATCTAGAATCTCGAATTAACCAAGCAGTTTTTCCTGGCTTGCAGGGCGGACCCCACAACAACACAATAGCAGGTATCGCAACAGCCATGCTGCAAGCTCAACAGCCTGAGTTTATTGAGTATCAGAAACAAGTCGTTAAAAACGCACAACGACTTTGCGAGGGTTTAATCTCTAAGGGATATAAAGTTGCAACGGGCGGTACTGATATTCATTTAGTACTTGTGGATTTGACATCAACAGGAGTAAGTGGGGCCCGCGGAGAGTACATCCTTGAGGAAATTTCAATCGCTTGCAACAAAAATACTGTACCTGGCGACAAATCAGCTTTAAATCCCATCGGGTATCCGATTTGGTACACCGGCGCTCACTAACGCGAGGTTTGGTAGAGAAAGACATCGATAGAGTTGTTGATTTCATTGATCGCGGATTGAAATTGTCAAAGGAAATCAGTGCCATATCAGGGCCAAAACTGCCTGACTTCAAAAATGTGATTTCAACGAATGCAGACGTTATCGCAAAAATCAAATCACTACGCCAAGAAGTAGAGGCTTTCAGTGAAAATTTCCCCTTGCCTGGATATCCAACTCATTGATTCTGGGTTCATTTTACTTTAAGTAAAACTTGATTTGCTTTTTATATAAAACTGAATAAAAATGTATGAATAAAAGTCAACGTTTTGTTGGAGCTTATCAAATGATTACTGTTAAGCGTTTATTACAGTTCTGTGGAAGAAATATTTTTTAAAAATTTTGGAATCAAGTAATCGAACTTCAGAAATATTGATACACAAATTGCAAGTTTCAATTAGTTTACAATTAATAACGAGAAGGAGTATTGAAATTCAGCCCTGGAGGACTTCAGATTCCCTCCGAAATTTTACTTAGGTGAGTAGGTGTGTCCGGATTAGTCTGCATAGATCATTCAGGATTTTGGAGGCTATCTTATTCTTCTCTAAAAAATTATTAAATTTGAATACAGATTGAAATAGGAGTCTACAACTTTTCCAGTTACATTTGTGTTGGCCTGAGTTATGCCTTGCATCCCTGTGAAATGCTGCACTCTTGGTTTGGCTCGTATAATAAGGTCTAGATACTCATAAGTTATGGCCCTGGGGAAAATGATGCCGAACGTGGGAGGGCCACGGCATACCTCTAGGTTGCTTATAGCCAGGGTGGTGACCTCAATCATGCTCTATGCGACCCCAGTTTGGAGGGAGGCACTGCAGATGTCAGTTAACACTAACAAACTGACTGCAGTATACAGGAGGACAGCCTTGAGGGTATGCTCTGCCTTCAGGACTGTCTCAGATGATGCAGCATTCGTCATCTCTGGAATGATGCCGATTCACATCTTGGCAGATGAGATGGCGAATATATACAATGCGAAGCCAACCTCTCCCTTATTGCAGACGAAGAACACGGAGAGGGAGAGATCCACATAGATGGCAAGAGCGGTGGGAACGCTCGGGAAAGGGTCGGTGGACTCACAGGCTCATTCCTGCCATCAAGGAGTGGTTGGAGAGACGACACGGTGAGAGTAATTATAATCTCACCCAGTTTCTCACGGGACATGGAGGATATCTCCAATCTCTTCACAGGTTTAAATTGGAGACCTCACCCGACTGTCCAAATTGTGTGGAGTCCCAGAGGGCTCAGAGCATGTATTCTTCCACTGCCCGAGATTTGTGGAAGAAAGGAGGAATCTAGAGGGGACTCTAGGAGAGGTGCTGGTACCAGAAAATCTGGTGCCGAATGCTAGCACATTAAGAGAATTGGGATGCGGTCAATTCCATGATCGCATCTATTCAAGATAAATTTGCGAAAGGCAGAGGAAAGGAGAAAAGCGCGGTCACGTGCGCCGCGTGTGGAAGAAAGGTGACAAAGCTAGAGTGAGCTGACTCCGCCCCGTGATGTAATACATTATGGTGGTTCCGCGGGGCAGGGAGGGAGTCGGGGGTGGTTTTAGTGGGTAAAAATCCCACACGCTGGTGTGTCCAGACCAGTGTCTTTTGAAGATTTCCACCTCAAAAAAAAAAAAAGATACTCATAAGTTCCAGGCCATATTGGAATAGAAGGTATTGAACTAACTAGGAAAGGAACCGAAGCGGTAGCTCAATGGACGAGAACCCTTCTGTGAAATCAATAAGGATTTCGATGTCACGACAAAATGGAACGATTGGGGGACCATACTGGACTAGGTTACTAAGAAAGGAAGATTTCAGGGTGCCTATGGGAACATATGATCTAAAGCGCTCGCAGGAATGTTTAAAGTTACCCAGAAGAACCCTTAGGTCATAGTGGGAATACTTACAGGTCATTGCACGCCAAACAATTACCTTGGGAAGCTAAGATATCTGAGGACATGTCTGCAGATTTTGTGGATAGAACAATGAAACCTCCACACATATTTTGGCACTTGTGCAAAGTAGGAAAACACACCTGCGAGAATCACTAATACCATGTGCGTGGCTAATAAACCCAGAACAATGGGGCATCCTAAAATTTTTGTCGGTTACAGGATTGATAGATGTACCATAGTTATAGTACACACAGTATAAATATCCAAGGTTGACAATAATTCTTCAGAACGCAACGTAAACCCTTGATATTGTTATTTAAAAAAAAATTGTTCTGCAAAAAAAGAATGAATTGGAATCTTCCTAAAATCTAGGGGAACTAGAAAAATCCTCACTGAAGTGCAAATAGAACAACTCAAGCAATACATGACTCATATAGATTGATCTAATGCAAAGCAATTCGCTTATTGGTAGTTGAAATATTCTGAGGAAAGAAATTAGGTGAATTGCAGATTTAACAAAGAAAAACTAACTGTTGGTGGACATTTCATCAGAAAATTCATGAAAGATTCCACATGTAAGCTATTCCGTTCATAACATTTAACTGAGTCAACGACGGGAAACCTAATCGCAAATTTTAAACGCTAACAAGAGGGATCCTTCTACTGTGGCTTCAGAAAGACTAAGGCATTCAATGCAGAGTGTTAGATGTGTCCTTGAACGTCATCATCATCATCAACGGCGCAACAACCGGTATCCGGTCTAGGCCTGCCTTAATGAGGAACTCCAGACATCCCGGTTTTGCGCCGAGGTCCACCAATTCGATATCCCTAAAAGCTGTCTGGCGTCCTGACCCACGCCATCGCTCCGTCTTAGGCAGGGTCTGCCTCGTCTTCTTTTTCTACCATAGATATTGCCCTTATAGACTTTCCGGGTGGGATCATCCTCATCCATACGGATTAAGTGACCCGCCCACCGTAACCTATTGAGCCGGATTTTATCCACAACCGGACGGCCATGGTATCGCTCATAGATTTCGTCATTGTGTAGGCTACGGAATCGTCCATCCTCATGTAGGGGGCCATAAATTCTTCGGAGGATTCTTCTCTCGAACGCGGCCAAGAGTTCGCAATTTTTCTTGCTAATCTCCTTTCTCAACTTTTCGACTTTTTTATTGAGCCGAAATACCCAGAACGGTAAAACCCTCCTACGCATACCTCTGTTGTTCGCTCCAAGATGTTGATTATGGAGATGAATAACCGTGGCAGCTGCAACGTAGATCAGGCTGTGAACCTCTGTAACAGTAATGTCGCTGGCTATCATTTTAATCAGAAGATTGCCAAGCTCCAAAAAACGGTGTCTCTTGCCTTTCAAAATGTCGACCAATTACTTGTCTTCCTACCATCTTCAAACTTCTTACTTCCATTCTCTGCGCGAACATCTCAAAACATCTTAATATTCATAAATATATGATAGCTGAGCAGCAAAAGGCTCCCGTTTGGAGAAATGACGCATGAAAACCATTGTTCGGGGAAAACACACCGACAATGAAAGATACATCCCAAATAATATCCGAATTGAGGGTATAGATTCGGATGACGTCTATAAATACCTCGACATATTGCAAGCGATAACGTCTTCTGTGGCAATAATTTTTTTCGACACTATATATGGTCGCTTGGATCTTGTCCTAAAAACGGAGCTGTTCGGGAAAAATAAAATCATGGCAATTAACACCTTCGCCATTCCCGTCTTTCAATATACTTTCAGTGTTATACGGATTTACAATCTGTCAATAGACTCCTAAGGACAATTGACGAGGGGTTGTTGAAAACAACAACATGCACAATAGAACTGCCGAAAAATTGAAGATCACTATCCCACGTCTTCTGCGCGGAAAGAATTACATCAGGTTACCGTCATGGCAGATAATAAATTGTATCCATTGAACTTGAAAAGCAGAGAATAGGACACCATGTCGAATATATTTATTTATTTATTTATTTAATAAAGACAATACACAGAAAACAAATTCCTTATTACATATTGTCCTCAGAGGGAGTAGCAAGCCATTTAGGTTTACCTTACGCTTAAAACTAGAGGAAATAGCCAAAGGACCCCCGAAAGCGAGGTCCTTGACAAAATACAGGAATAGTAGGGGGCCAAGTATAGAGCCTTTGGGAACGCCAGAGGAAGGAGGGAAGGAATGAGATGAGTAACCATGAAAACGAACTTTACAGGAACGGTATGAGAGATAGGAGCAAACCACTTGATGACTGTGGGAGGGAAGTTGAGTAATGAAAGTTTAGAGAGGAGAATATTATGGTCAACGGTATCAAAAGCTTTGGAGAAATCAGTGTAAATAGCATGTACCTCCTGTCGTGAATTAAAGCATTTAGAAATGAAGTCTGCAAAGATCAGACGGTTTGAAGCCATAGATCTATGTTTCACGAAACCATGCCGCTCTTTGACAATGAGGTGACCGGAGTGCGGTCAACCCGTAGTTGACAAATGTAGCTTTGTACTGATGAAGGGAGTAAGTTGCTCCCGAAATATATAATAAAATAAAATTGTAGTTTGAAGTAAGCTACTGGTCTATCAATTTTTGACTTAACTACAAACAGAAGGCAATATCTAACATTTCAATAGTTGACATACCTTTACAGGGTCCCCGCTCTTGAGGATAGGGATGATTAAGGCCTCTTTCCAGAGTAGGGAAAGTAGCATTTTTCTAGACTCTTTTTGTAGATTATACTTAGGGGGAGGGAAATGTCTTTTCCACAGTTAAGAAAGAACAGGTTAGAAAACCCATCGAGGCTAGGCCCGACATTGGGGTCAAGATTACGAATGAGAAACCCAACCAAGAAAGGCGTAAGGAGATTCGGAGCTGTCTGCAGTTAGAACAGGCGTAGAGGCTGGAGTGGTTGAGGGAGAAAACACGGAAGAGAAGTAGGTGCAGAGAAGGTAGCAGAATTGTTGTGGGGAGTTGGCAGTGGAGTCAACAAAACTGGTAGAAGAATGGAGAGATTGAGTGGGAATACGGGAATTGCGAGTGCGAGACTAAAGGGTGTGTCAAGTTAACACTTTTTAATCATTGACTTCACAGTAGAGCGCATGGCCTTAAAGTGGGCAAGGTCTGCATCATTCTTAGAAATCCGAAACTTCTTCCGCAAATGTTATTAAGAATTTTCGTTGTAAACCAAGTTGGGTACGGATGTAGGCAAGCAGGGGAAGAAGGGACATAACAGAAGAGGAGATCGGACAGTATATTGTAAACGGTGTTTAGAGCTTGATCACACGTTGACTTGCTTAATATATGTACCCAGTTAAAAGACGCTAAAGTTGAGTTCAGGATGTCAAAACTGGCTTTGCGGAAGTTGGACTTAGTAGATTTATGCTCGGTTTTGAAGTTTGAACGAGGGAGCTCCACCATGGAGACGTTAACATCTTCGCAAAGGAAGAAAGGCAGATACTGAATTTTAACAATAAGGAGTTCAGACAAACTGTCAAACAATTATTCATACAGGTGAGAAGGCCAGTCAAAAGGAAACCCAGAGGCGAAGACGAGTTCGGCGGGGAGTATATCTTTTATTGCAATTAGGACCCCACCGCCGGTGAACTTACAAAATGCATCCCGGTCCCTGTCCCAACGGAAAGTAGAGTACCCTTCGAGGAGCTCGAAGTTTAATATGGCATCGTCCAGCTAGCTTTCGGAGGTATAGATGGTATGGTGTTGCTGGGCAGCGCGGATAAATTTAATGCCCCCCAGCTTGATTCTTAAACCCCTAACATTCTGATAAAACAGACGGCCTGCTCCCAACGGAAGCCCAACAGAAGATCGACATGTGGAAAGAGACACCCATTCACGGAGATTATATAAAGAATTTGTTGTTGCCTGGCATTGACAACCTCCAACAAATGGTTAATTGACGGTGCATTATTTTATGAGACCGAAGCATTGCTCACTCAATTCAGGATGCTTCAGTCGCAACAGAAAACTGCAAACGGTACATCCTTCATGACTCCTCAATCACCAACTTCCATTGTAGGTTATGCAATGGTAAAGAGGAGACCATCTAGCACATAACACCTGTGTGCAGGATGTTGAGCAGTATCGACTACACTAGCCATCATGACTCCGTCTGCAAGATTCTCCATCAAAACCTTGCGTTGAAGTATAACTTAGGTTGCCACTAAGTCCATCCTTATTACGTTGAAAATAGCAATCAAAAGTTTCATGTATAAAACGATCAGTTTTAGTGTTCTGATGGAAAAAAACATAGCTTTTTTTCGCTCTTAAAGTTTTTTTAAATAGTAAGATCTGCTTCGCTTCGAAAATTTTTTTGCGAATTACGAATACAAAAAATCTTTTTTTACTTTTTGTATCAATAGCATCTAAAATTACGAAAATTTCGAAACCAGCCGGACAAATGAGGTGATAAATGGCAATTTTATTCTAGATTAAGTACACGAACTAATTTTAAAATTTTCCGCCTTGCTCTTATACTTTCATAAGCGCAGCTTTTGTTTTCTCAATTGTAATTAATTTGGTTTGGCAAATCGTCTCACAAGCGTCTCCGTATTGTGGGTCTCAGTGTTTTAAAAGAAGCTTCAACTTGAACTTCTTCTGTTTTCGCTTTCATCTTCACGTGGACTGACCAATTATGTTGTTATTACATACCGAAATACATGTTTACGAATTTGTCGACCAGTGAGTATGAGTATACTCCGCAGAGAACCTGTAGAGTTACACTATTGTCACCGAACACAGTGTTAATCACAATACACCTGATCTAGTTCTGCTCCTCAAGGATGAATGAGCGTGCTTCATAATCGATGTAGCCGTACCGTTGGTATCGGAACACTATTGAAAAACAGCAAGTAAAAATCCGGAACTACGGCCCTTTGGCGGACGATATGAAGCAGACTTAGAGACTATAAAAAATCGAAGTAAATTCCGCGTCGTAATTTCCGCGACAGGATTAATAAATTTACGTAAAATGCTGAGAACACTTATTCTAAGGCTATGCATGGAGATGCAAAAAGCGGTTATTTCTGCAGCCTGTGCTATAGTTCTTATACATGCGAAAGTGGAGTGTACATTTTTTTTTCACGGTTTATGGTCAACCGCGGTATCAAATGAAAGGACTCGCTTATTATTTTTAAAAACTGATCTTTTTTGATATTATGTGAAACATAGGGAAGTGAAATCTCAAGACGAGCATCCTAAAAAGTGAAGCAGGTCCCGTTCTCAGAACGCCTCCACCTGAAAAAAATCCGTCGTCTGCTAAAATACAGTTACTAATTGCAATTTTTTAAACTTATCGGTACCTACGATGGAGCATAACACCTGGGAAACGCCTGCTGAACCAACATCAGCTCTACTACCAAACCCTATCTCCACCTCCACGTGGTGATCACTGGGAGTTTTTTCTTTATAAAAAAACTGCAGACGGATAAGGGTGAAGGCGAGACTGCCGCGCCTAAAAACGGAACAAAATGTACCAACTGGTTCTCCAGGTTGGGGGTTGGGTAAGGCTGACAACCCTACACGGAAAACCGATGTTGCGAAGCCACGAAAGGAGCCTCGGACAGGATGGATTTTACAACGACGAACCCGGCAACGACAACGGATTAACGATCTGCGCATTTTCTCATGGAACGTGCGCTCCCTGTACAGACCGAATGCTGCTGAGCAGCTAGCCGATACCCTGTTCCCTGTCCCAGTATAAGGCTGATGTAACAGCATTGCAAGAGATGCGATGAACAGGGACTGGTTTCCTGGAGAAGAGCCGCTACAACATATATTATAGCGGCCATCCAGTAAACCATGTGCTCGGAGTAGGTTTCTTAGTAATCCAAAATATGAAACTTGTTGTTATCGGCTTTGAAAATATAAGCGAACGGCTATGCACTCTGCGCTTGCGAGACAAATTTAGAAATTTAGAAATAATGATATCAAAATCATACTTGGAGATTTCAACAGTCAAGTAGGGATGGAGTCCGCAATAACCGCAGCCAGCAGAGGTCTTGGAGGTGAAGCATCGACAAATGATCTTCACAACCACCTGAAGCACGTTATCATTGATACGGCCACAAAGATACTTGGCCCCAGCTGCAAAAAAAGTCGGAACGGCTGGTTTGACGATGAATGTAAGCTAGCAACGGAACGGAGGAATGCTGCATACCGAGTAATGTTACATTCTCAAAGAACGCGAGACTTATCACGAACTCCGTCGAGTGAAGAAGCGACTTCACAGACGGAAAAAGGAAACCTGGGAAAAACAACAGGTCTATGAACTAGAAAAGTACAGGAAGCAACCGCGCCAGGCGCGCAAGTTTTGTGGCGGTTTCATGGGCATATTGGAGCGATGCATTGAGCACTTTGATGAGCTACTGAACAACCAGAACATCGGCGAGTTGGAGGTCCTGCCAACTGAAGACGACGGACAAATACTTCATAGGATTAAAAATCATAAGTCGCCAGGAGCCGATGAAATAACAGCCGAATTAGTTAAATATGGAGGCGACCAGTTACACCAAGTGGTTCATCAACTTGTGCTCAAGGTATGGGACAGCGAATCAATGCCTGACAATTGGCAACGAGGCATTATCTGTCTCATACATAAAAAGGGAGATATCACACAATGCAGCAATTATAGAGGTATCACGTTGCTGAATACCATCTATAAGATATTCTGCACTATCTTGCTAGGCCGGAAAGCCCCATATGCCCAGAACATCATTGGCCCATACCAAAGAGGCTCCACTCCAGGCAAATCAGCAATAGATCAGATTTTCTCTGTGCGGCAAACGATGGAAAAACTGTTGGAATATGGACATCAGTTGAACAATCCTTTCATCGACTTTAAAACCGCCTATGATATCATAGTCAGGGTAAAACTGTACACGGCCATGAGAGAATTCGGTATCCCAACGAAATTGATAAGACTAACTAGGCTGACCCTGACCAATGTGCGAGGCCAGATAAAAGTAGCAGGATCACTCTCAAGACCATTCGACATCAACAACGGTCTACGACAAGGGATGCCATGTCATGCGTCCTCTTTAACCTGGCTCTCGAGAAAGTGATCCCTGATGCTGAGGTAAATGCAAAAGGTACGATCCTCTTTAATTCCACCTAATTACTGGCCTATGCTGACGATATCGACATCATGGGAAGAACCACCCGAGACGTACAAACTGCCTTCATCCAGATCGAGCAGGCGGCGCGAGATCTTGGGCTGCACATCAATGAAGGCAAGACAAAATATATGGTGGCAACGTCAGCATCGAAAACCAACCAACCAACAACATCAAGCCGCACTGGTCAAACAGGAAGAATAAAGATAGGATAATACCACTTTGAGACTGTTGATAATTTTTCCTATCTAGGGTCGAAAATCATAACCGATAACAACTACGATGATGAAATCCGCGCACGGTTGTTGTCAGCCAACAGAGCCTATTTCAGTTTACAAAAACTGTTCTGCTCGAAATGTCCCACCAAAGGGTCAAAGCTCTTACTGTACAAGACAATGATGTTACCTGTCCTTATGTATTCCTCGGAGACTTGGGTTCTTAGCAAGAAGAATTGCGAACTCTTGGCCGCGTTCGAGAGAAGAATCCTCCGAATAATTTTTGGCCCCCTACATGACGATAGGGCGATTCCGTAGTCCTAGATAACGACGAAATCTATGAGCGATACCATGACCATTCCGGTTGTGGATAAAATCGGCTCAATAGGTTACGGTGGGCGGGTCACTTAATCCTATATGGATTGAGGATGATCCCACCCGGAAAGTCTATAAGGGCAATATCTATGGTTGAAAAAGAGGACGAGGCAGACCCTAGTCTAAGATGGACCGATGGCGTAGGACGCCAAACAGCTTTTAGGGATATCGAACTGGTGGACCTCGGCGCAAAACCGGGATGTCTGGAGTTCCTAATTAAGGCAGGGCCTAGACCGGATACCGGTTGTTGCGCTGATGTAGTTTAGATTGGATGGAATGACAATCCTTCCTTACATAAAAGCTATAGCCATTAGCATTCTGTATTTTGCAGTTTACATTCTAGAAAACATAACAAAGAAGAGGAAAATTCCAAAGTATCATGTATCTGAGTTGCAAAAAGTATTTTAGTGTTAAATACAACTCTGCCTATAAAACAATTAATGTTTTTTTTTCGTTCTTGATTGAAGTTAGAATCGTTTGTGCAACCTTGTTCACTTCTTTTGTATTCTTTCTGCAAAGTAACTAAATTGCCGCAAAAACCGGTGCAAGTTTAGCTTGCAATGATGGGCGGAAAACTTGCTAAATTTTTGAACTCAAAATCTTAAACTTAGTGAAATTTAAATTGAAAAATTGAAGCAACGCTGAAACTTATGTTAGTCAATTCTGACCTATAATCGCGAACCGAATGAATGAAATTAATTACTTTAGAAGATCAAAACTTGGGTTATCATTTGACCTTTACTAGTCCCCATATATTTTTTCAAATACTAATGGCATATGTCTATATTACTTTTAAATTATCAGAATCTAAACAGAAATTGGAATATGTACATTTGTAATTCTCATATATTCAATTAGTATTGCATAACAACAAACTGTATTTACTGTATTTAAGTAAATTTGCACTGAGTTCTATTTTAGGAATCAATGAAAACATTTCTTTGATATTTGATGGTTGGTTGATGCAGAAAAACGAAGAGAACATTCTTTAACCAGTGCTAATGAAAAAATAACGTGAGATTACCTTTAAGCTATTCATGAAAATATCACATCTTAATGAAATCTTGACAAATGTTGCCTTTGAACGAGAGTTAACGGGGAGTTTCCACGGATTATGCCTAATATCTAGAATAATATAGACATATTTTTGTACTTCTTGACGCTGCCGGTAGATTTCTCGAAGTTGACGAATAGCAAGTGGAACTGAAAACTCCGAACTTTGCTCCAGGATGATCCACAAGGTGTTGATATGGTCAGTGTAGAAGAATTTTAGCTGCTATTTTTCTATTCTATTCATTGGAAAAAGCTTGAGATTTCCAGGACTTTTGAATAACTAAAAGTACCAGCTCTCTAGAGATTGCAGGCAATGCAAAAGAACAGTTCCATGAAAAGCTAGAAACTCGGCGGCCTTTGCTCTGTACGAGTATAGTAATGACCAATATGATTTCACCTCTATTTGAAGATAATTCATAATAATTAGTATTTAAGAGGACGATGGGAGTTCTGTGTCGTCTACTTATCATATGCTAACTTCAGCAAGTGCAACATCGGCAGTCCCAAGGGGAAAATTTGAATCGGTCCAGTTGGAGTAGTACACCACTATACTAGAAAACACGCCAGAATGTGGTTGTGTTATTGTAAATGCAACTACTTTTTAGTCAGATCTGCTCTTAACTCATATAACTCTAAAGGCATTGCATTTGTGGCGCGGGAGGGTTCGCGGCATTCGAAATTCTATTATACTTCACTAACTCTACTTCTACTTCAACTGACAGAACCTAAAAAAGAAAAAGGACTTCGACTTCGACTCAGCTTACATTTTTGAGACGTGAAAAAGTTGTTGCTTGAGATATTGAATTCAATTTGATTTTAACAGAAAATATTTTACTTAAAAAAATAATTTACAAATTAATTAATGATGTAAAGTAAACTAATACAAAATTGGTAAATTTCGAATGCCGCAAATCCTGCCGCGCTACACATTTGAGGCGGATACTCAAAGCTTGGCCCCATATATTAAATGATTTAAGGGGGAGGTCTCAAGAAGGCATTTTTTCTCGATTTTTTTTTTTGAGAGGGAGAATGAGTTGAACTTGGCAATTTTTTTTTGTATTTTGATATACAGGGTGTGGCAGCATAACTTCCTTTTTTAAAATGCGCGCCACTCAGTTAGTTGATGTCATAGCGGAGCGCTAGTGGTCTCCTTCAAGAGGGGATACTGTAAAGTTTTGTTCCGACACGGTTCAGTCGCCATCATGCGTTGGAATAGTGAGGAGCGTGTCTTTGCCGTTGAGGTTTACTTTTCAAGCGGATGTTCGGTTATTGCAACACAGCGTGCATTTCGGAATCGCTTTAATTTAGCCCCGTTGGCTCCCGTCCCAGACCGCAAATCAATTATTACATGGGTCACTACATTCAGACAAACTGCAAGTGCGACAAAAGGAAGAACTGAAGACCCTCGGTCCGTTAGATCACCTGAGAACATTGAAGCAGTGAGAGCGTCAATGTTGCGATCGGCACGGCGTTCTGCGCGCAAACACGCATCTGCCCTTGGACTATCCGATCGTTCTGTGAGAAGAATTCTTCGTGATGATCTTAATTTTCAACCCAACAAGATGGCGATAGTGCAGGAACTTTCAGAACGTGACTTCAATTCTCGGATGAACGCGTGTGAGCTTCTTCTTAATGTCGTTCCCGAGGGTGCTATTGTTTTTTTTAGCGATGAAGCCCATTTTCATTTGTGTGGGTCGGTTAACAAACAAAACATGCGCTACTAGGCTGACACCAACCCTCGAGAATTGCATCAAAAGCCTTTGCATTCACCTAAAGTCACAGTGTGGTGTGCAATTTCCTCAGCTGGAATTATTGGTCCCTGGTTTTTCAAGGAAAATGAGGTTACAGTGACAGTGAATTCGGACCGGTATGTAAACATGCTGCAGAACTTTTTTTTCCCCCGGCTAGAAAATTCGAATTTGGGGGACACTTGGTTCCAACAGGACGGTGCAACAGCACACACTTCAAGAGCATCGACGGCTGTTTTGAGAGAACACTTTCCAGAGCGCCTTTTCTCAATTAGAGGCGATTTGGAATGGCCGGCACGCTCTCCCGATCTGTCCCCTTGTGATTTTTTTCTATGGGGTTTTTTGAAATCCCGTGTTTATGTGAACCGTCCAAGAACCCTACAAGATTTGAAGACCAACATCCAAGAAGAAATTGCCAACATAACACCTGCTATGCTAACAAGAGTCATGACAAACGCCAGAAATCGGTTTACGCAATGTATGGAGAATGGGGGACATCACCTAACAGATTTGATCTTGAAAACAATGTAAATAAAAACTTTAGACATGTACCTACATTATAAAAAATAAATAAATATTTTCCGATGCATACAATAGTTTTTATTGAGTTTTGAAAAAAGGAAGTTATGCTGCCGCACCCTGTATATTCGAAATGTTCAAAAAGTTTGTTTTCAGTTAAAATATCTCATAATATTTTATTGGCATGTAACTTTGCAGAACGCCGCCCAGCTGGAGTTTCCCAATGACGTGAAAGATGCAGCTCACAATTCTCCTGTGAAACAAAAAAATCGAGTAGTTTTTATTACTAGAATTTTTTCTTCTGGATTAAGTAAAAAAACCGGTACAAATCCAAATTTTTTTTTTACTTTTTGAATGCTAGAAAAAATAACCACTTCGAAAAAAGTCGTAGATATTTTTTTCAGGAATTTTTTTAGTTCAAGTAGAAGATAATTTAGAACTGAAGCCAACAAGCTATAATTCATTCCAGAAGGTTTATTAGTTTTTCATCAATTACGCCCACCAATCTGAAAAATCAAAGGTCTTGAAAACGAGCCTCAAAGCTTTCAATAAGAAAGAGTAATATTTTTCGAAAACTTTAGTAGCTATCCGCTAATCAGCTATTCCTAATCCATTATTTTCTTCGAAGTTTATTAGCCTGGTCTAATCTACGGGCAGAACGAGCTACCTTGCTGGACCTTGCTCTTCCTATTCGATGCGCGCCCATCTGATGGGCGAAAATTTTGCATTACTAGCCAATTTTCAAATCCAACCATTGAATGGTGCTACAAATTACTGAATATCCTTTATTGAACAGTCCTGCAACCATGTAAGCGACGATTTCGATTATTTTTCTACCTGAGCACGGATGTTTTCGAGTTATGCGCCATATTGTCGAGTTGAATCACTCATTTGAATTTTGTGTCAAAATACAATTTCGAAAGAAGAGGGGATAGGACTACATAGATTGGATGCATGAGTTTCTTGCCTTCTTCATCGTTAATCGAATAGAATGCCTGAAAAATTGCAACCCATTAACGGGTTCAGTGTGACGCCATTCGCCCCAGCTATCGGCTCCTGCTGGACAATTTTCATGTGGATGAGATCCATTTGTGGAGCAATAATGATCCAATGATGCCATTTTTCATCTTTTGCATATAATTCATAGTCCTCCTAATTACCAAGCTAACCCAGATAAAACTGGCCGTTGAATCTAGAAACTCCAATGTTTCCTCTCCTATGGATAGGTATTATATCGGGTATTATTTCAATATGTAGTTTTATGACGCTATACAACCCTAGCACGAACTTTACCTACTGTGTTGAACGTCGCTTACCTTTTCAAGGGAAGAATTCCGGCTGAACTCTTAAAAAGGGGCGAGCGTGCTATCGTCTAGCAATTCCAACTGACACTCGTATGCTTTTTCCTTTGTATCTACGCAAACAATGAGTATGAGACTCTGTAACTTTGTGTGTATATTCTCCATTATATTAAGAAAAAATCGATTTTTTCTACCTCGTAAAGCAGGCTCTCCCCTTAATGAAACTACTATAAAATTTCAACATGAAAATTATTTTTATTGCAAAAGTATTTGCTATTTTCATCTCTTGCGATCTAACATGTCACCACGTATGTACATCATTTTCGCATTACATTATGTTTCTTAAATTATAATCTTAACATTAGTCATATTGGTGCCTTCAGAATTAAAACTAAGTACTTCGATAATCTAACTAGAAGCTAAATGTTAAATCGATTGTTTCCTTTTGTATTCGATCTGATCTGTGAAACCTAGAGTTATGTGTAGACAGCGACCATTTCGTTTTAAAACTCTTTTTGCAAGTTTCACAGTCATGCTTTCCATTCAAGGATCCATGTTTTGAGAGAACGTGGCGTTTGAGAGCCGCTGCGGACTGTAGATGGCGGTTGCAAACCGAACATTGCAAGTACTCGCCGGGTCCAACGTTTTCTGAAAATAAAAACGACACTTGTTAATGCAAGTAATATTTTGAAGTTGATATGAACTGATGTTGAGATTGTTAGTAATTGAAGGCCTAGATTTTACACAGGGTGTCCCGTTTATGATAGTACAAATTTCAATGGTGGATAGTACCGCCTTTTTTTAATAAAAACTGGTCCATTGAAAGGGCGCTCTATCGTTTACCGTTACAGAATAATGGCGTTTGTCATGAATAGAGTCAAAAACCTTGATCTTCCCAACAAAATCACAATTTTGCACTCTCTCAATCACTTAATCCGAGATTTGACACCATTTTTCGTGACTACATAAAATTTCTTATAGATGGATATTTTTTCAATTGCAAAGGTCATCATCACTTCGAAGATATAACTGTTCAAAATTTAGAGAAATGTCAAAATTAATTTTTCATCTACATTTCAATTTGCATTATCGTAACGGTACTTTTAAAGTTGATAAAAGTTAGATGAGAATAGGAACAAAGACAGCCTGACCGATGTGGCTCGCAGGTGTTATACGCTCCCTATTATGATTCGTAAGACAGCGTATAACAACTGCCAGGCTGCTCCCAGGACAGAGGTGAGGCAGCACCTGATGAGTTGCCTCTGCGCTAGTACGAAACCGTAGCCGTCTTCGTTTCTATTTTGATTTTTGAACTTTGGGTGTTATCTTAGTGTAGTTACGCGGTATTTGAGTAGGAGCTAGTTGTTCTCCATTTGGTTCAGTCTGACATCAAGTGGATGCGGACTTAGGACTTCTCAATCCCTAAACAAAAAAAAAATGATAAAAGTTGCTTCATTATGATTGATTGATGATTATGAGAAAATTAGGAATGCTACGTATTAAATTCAAGTGAATTTGCTCCATCAAGACCACTTTTTCCCCACGTAATCCGTAATATTCGTAAATTTTCCACAATTAAACCAATCATTTTTACATGTCAATTGCAAGCTAACATAATGAGGCAACTCTACCAATTTTGCAGGTTTGTAAGTTTAAAGGACCGTTACGAAATTGTGTTTTGAAGTTTAAATTAAAAATTGATTTTGAAATTTCTCTAAAATTTTAACAGTTATATCTTCGAAGTGATTTGTAATTGAAAAAATATCCATTTCTAAGAAATTTTATGTAGTCTCCAAAAATGGTGTCAAATTTGGGGTTGAGAGAGTGGAAAATTGTGATTTTGTTGGGTAGATCAAGCTTTTTGACTGTATTCACGACAAACGCTATAACTCTATAACGGTTGTCCAATTTTCCTCAAACAAGTGGTGCTATCCACCGTTAAAATGCCCACCATCACGGATACCTTGCATATTAGTTATTTTGAACGAAATTTTCTTTTTTTCTTTTAACACTTTAAATCTTATATTCACGTTTTAATTTTTGTTCAATTTTGATTCTTTATGGTTTTTTGAAATCAAAACCGTATTAAAATCGGTTCAGTGCCTGTCTGTCTGTCCCATTCACTTTTCTCAGAAACGATAACACCCAACCTATGCGATGAATTACACTCCTCTACGTTGAACTTAAGAGAGTCGTCTAGTGTGTTAGATAATAAAAAAATCGATTGATTTGTATTTCCAATACATCACATTAAAATATATATAGAAGATGTAATTAAAAGGATTTTTTTGAAATTCCTAGCCGTCGAAAAGTTACGACCGTAGACCAGAGAAAGTGTACGGGGCGCACTTTAAATTTATACATGCATCTTTATGACTAGTTGAATTAAAATAATTAATATTGTTTCATTAGTTTTTTCGAACCCACAACAGCTAGGAAGATGAAATCTACTCACGGTTGTTGTTGGTTTCAGCTTACAAAAACTGTTTCTCTCGAAACGTCTCATTATAGGGTCAAAGCTCTTACTGTACAAGACAATGATCTTGTCCGTCCTCAGTGTATTCCTCGGAGACCTGGGTTCTTAGCAAAAAAAAACTGCGAACTCTTGGCCGTGTTCGAGATAAGAATCCTCCGATGAATTTTTGGCCCCCTACATGAGGATGGACGATTCCGCAGCCTGCATAGCGACGAAATCTATAAGTGATACCACGACCGTCTAGTTGTGGATAAAATCCGGCTCAGCAGGTTGCGGTGGGCAGGTCACCTAATCTGTATAGGTGAGGATAATCCAGCCCGGAAAGTCTATAAGGGCAATATCTATGGTAGAAAAGGAAGACGAGGCAGACCCTGCCTAAGATGGAGCGATGGAGTAGGTCAGGACGACAGACAACTTTGAGGGGTATCGAATTGGTAGACCTCGGCGCAAAACCAAAAACTATTTAAGTAGGCCTAGACCGGATACTGATTGATGCGCCGTTGATTATGATGTTTTTTCGAAAGCGTACAAAGAATTATATTTTCAAACTGTGACTTTATTTTAGGCAAATGAAGAACCTCAAGCCTTACGATTGTAATGGCTTTTGGGTTTTTTATTTCAGATAACACGAATGAACGGTATAGCTCCGTTTATGTTCTATATAATAACTTCCCAAACTTTCCATAAATATTGCTAAAAAAGTTCCCCAAAAAACGGCCTCCACACTAGACGACCTCCATAAGCGGGTCCTCATAACCGTAAAAGAATAGTTCAACATTTTTTTCATCGAATATAGCCATGCCATCAAATGAAAGGTTTCGATTAGTATTTCTCGAAACTGGTCCTATTTTTGATGCTGTTGGGAAAATGCAAAGAAAATTTCTCCCACTAAGATGAATACAAAGCTTTTATACCCGGAGCGTCCAGCTTCTGGTACTCCTACTTGTTCATTCTCTGTATTAGAACTCTCTGTTGGTAACACTGTACTTGTTCCTCAAAACATAATGTAATGCGACCGACACCTCGCAGTCTAGATCCTGTCAAAAACGGGTCCCAGATCACGAGTACGCACTTTGCCGCTGTTGTCATCATCACTACTTCTGAGCCTATCACAATACAGAACAACAGTACAAGTTTCGACGACAGATATTTCGATACAAGGATATTTCAGTCGCTACTCTCAAGCCATTAACTTTGTTAATTACGTATTTACATCGACACGTATTTTGATTATTGTGCTCTTTTCTATTTCCAACATAGTGCAGTCCTACTATAATCTAATTTAATTCAAAGAAAAAAAAAATTCAAAGTATATTATCTTAAAAAAGGAAAAGCCTCAAATCCAAAATCCAGTCTCCTGTACGCGTGACGTAACATGCCATGTTTCCATGTTCACATCTGAAATGAGGACCCCTGCAATCGATATGGGCTTGCACCAATCGCGAAAAAATTGCGAGAGGTGCTTTTGATGGTCACTTGTTAAGATTGATTTGAGTATCGATGGGAAACGACCGAAACAACGTTAGTTCGATACGATGGATACCGATTTGAAAGCCTCTCGATTCCACCAATATCAGGCCTATGATAACGAATTTGAGTGGCTTAGTTTATGCCACTCTGCTGCGATAATATTAAATGAAAGGCAGGAAACAGTTAAAAAAACACAACATGAAATTTAGTTGCATATCTTTCAAGGAATCCTCACTTAAGAAAAAAAATTTGAATTTATTGAAAATGAATGTTGGTCGTACAATTTTCCATTCTTTTCTAAGCTACTAAAAATAGGTAAAGTGGCAGCATAAGCTAGACGAGGGCATGATTGGCTCTGAAAACCATAGTAATAAAATTAACTAAGCAAAGCAGTTTTATCCTTCGATTTTGGCAGTTCTCCAATATGGTTGATATGCAGATCGCTTCATTTTGCGGAGCAAAAACATCTACATAGAATCCATTGTTGTGAAACTGAAGGATATTCTCATTGAAAAAAATAACAGTAAGAAAGGACTAATTGAAAGGAAGCCAACAGCAACAATGAGTAAATATGCATCATTTTTGCGGATTTCCCTTTTATGCAATGCGCATGCTCTTATTTATGTCTAAATTGTAATAATGCGTTTATCCTTTGTTTCCATCTTCACTTGTTCAGACACGCCAAAGTATATTTGGGTTTTAGTTTATGAGACGATAACTTTTTCACATTAGCCTATCCCTCATGCTGATGAGCGAGTGATTTAGACTTAGTGATAAGCTTCCAAGAGTCAAATGCTAAAACCGATTTACCATTACACTTAGACAGTGATTTCATGAAGTTTTTCCCACCACTTCCAGTTTCCTCAATCAGTAAAAAACACATGTCATAAGAAAGACTTATTTATTATTTTGATTCGAATTTGTACAGTTCTACAGAGGGCATAGAAAACATGTTTTCCATATAAATTCCACTTACATGAAAAACTACTTAAAACACAATCTAAGCTACAAACAAACTAAAAAATACAATAAGTAACTTACAGTGTGCATAATATTGAAATTTACTATATAAAAATAGCGAGAAAGAAAAAGGAATCCATTTTATTTACAAATATCGTAAAAATAATAGAATGAATACTCGTACATACCCAATTGTTTGATAGGTTTTCCTATATTAGATTTTTCATGTTCATTTCTCTTTCTCTGACACGATTACAATTACAATTAAACTAATTGTCTACATAAATTAAATCTTAAAAGAGAAACGGAAATTATTATATCATGTAGTTACGATTACTGTTGCGGTTTCGTTTGTTTTTGTTCGTGCGATATTCTAATGTGTTCTCTTAGACTGTACTTGTTCTTGAAGTTCTTTTTGCAGAGGTCACATTTTCGCGGTGGCTGTGGCGTGTGCTGGGTGCGAATATGTCTCCAAAGATTTACGGTTGTAATAACCATTTTGCAAAACTGACATTCAGTCCATTTACCATTTGGCAAATCTAAAAAATAAAATAAATGAAAGGTAAAAGTTTATTGATTAGTTTTTCTTGAGATGTATTTTCAGAAGCACAATTGGTTTAGATATTGAAAACGTTTTGCTTTTAGCAATTTATAGAAAATATCTTTTTATTTTCAAAATATTTGGAGACATATTCAATGTTTTTTTTTCACATACGTAACCGATATGCAGTCTTGAGGAATTGGTTATGCAAATTATACGACTTTTTACCGCTTTATACTTTTTGCATCTTTTCTATTAGGAACGCTAAGGCCTTGCCCTGCTTTCTTTGAGAAAACTGTATTTTCGAAAGCCTCATCAGTTTGCACAACCAGGTTTTTTATAAATTTAAATGAAATAACCAGATATTGAATTGACTGATATATTTAACCTATTTTATTCACTTTATTAACATAAATAACTTTTTACATAAAAGCACGATTATCCCAGCCGTCTCCTCATCAATCAACTTTCCGCACGTTAAACTTGGCGTCCAAACTTAAAGTTATTTTATGTATTCTAGTCAGGTGAGCTTTCATATCATAACTCCTCGAAAAATGCCGGCGACACACAGGGCATTCAGTTTTACCACTATGAGAATCTTTGTGTAATGTTAATGATGTCGGATGTCTGAAACCTTTCAAACAAATACTGCAACGGAATCCGACTTCTGCAGAGTCTAAAAGATAGAATTCAAGAAAATACATTTCAGAGAAATTTCACCAGAAAATAAAAAGGAAATGAGAAGTCCTATTCTGATTAGAGAAAAGCAGTAGATCAAATAAAATAAAACTTTTCTACTTGAGCCAAATCAAATTCGAATAAAATCATGCAACCAATAATATTTAATTTACTTATAAGGAACATTTACGACTGTATGTATGCAATAGCAACCATAAAAATAAAAAAAAAACGAATTATAAAAGTGTACATACCTAGTTTAGACAGGTTTAGTTTTATTTTATTTTTTCACTGTGCACTGACGAAAAATGTATTAAGAACACACGAAAAACACTGTCGAATTTAAATTCCATGGTGGATTTTCAGAAATGTTTAGATAACCATGAAAAAATGGAAAATATCACACACTGCATAGAAAACTGCTAAGCAAAATAGAACCATAGAAACATACGTTTAACTAAACTTCTTTACCATAAAGTCACAATTCCCTACAGTATAACGAAAGGAAGTGATGATTTACATTAATTATTTCGATTTTATTGAGTAGCAATCTGTATGCCATGCGAAAGAAAAACCTGATGCCAATTGTTGTTTCCATCAAATATTCATACGACCGTCGAAAAGGTTCCAAATTCGTTTAAAAAAGGAGGGGAGAATCACGATAGTCTAAGTGGCCATTTAACACGTAGACATTTCAGGGAACAGATACAGGGTTGGGGTAATAGTTACCATTAATTTACCGCAATGTTATCCGTCTTGTCACTCTCTATGCTTCTGAGTGTTGGCCAACTATAAAAGACAATGAACGGCGTCTGGCGGTAATGGACACGAAGATGTTGCGTTGGACTAGTGGCGTGCCATGTTTTGATCACATCCGAAATGAGGATATTCGCGATCGTTATGGGGTTGCACCGATCGTGGAAAAATTGTGAGACAGGCGTCTTCGATGGTATGGTCACGCAATTCGTGCTAACGAGAATTCACTTGCCAAGATTGGCCTGATCATCGAAATCGATGGTAAACGACCAAAAGGCAGGCCTAAACAACGCCTTGATAAACAACGGCTTGATACGCTGGATGGGGATTTAAAAGCCTCGAGATTGCACCCACATCAGGCATTCGATAGAACCAAATGGCGAAACCGATCATCGCGAGCCGACCCCGCTTGTGAACGGGACAAACGCTGAAGAAAAAGAAGATTAATAAAATAGTGACTCCTGTTTCAGGTAGCAATTAAGAATTGACATTCTGAAAAATCAGCGAAACTGCAATTCCTTCAATAGGCCTCTGCAGTTTATTATATTATTGAACTTTTCTTAATTTGTCTTGCTGCCTAAAAACCTCCAAGTTTTTTTGCTGAAAAATTACATCTTGTAATTTTTTTAGCTCGTCAAAGGAGGAAATATATATCATCTTGCATACTCAAGACGATTCTTTCTATAAGAAACTACATGTCCACGAGACGCATTCTGAAGGTGACAGCATGCGGAAGGCTTGTGGAGCTTAAGGCGTGCCATAAGGTAAGTTTGGTTTCGACTGGCCAAAAACGAGCATCTACCATTTAGGAGGATATCATAGGGATGGATATCTCTGACTCCTACTTTAGGACGAGCCACTTTTGCGTTCCAACTGTCGTTCAGCAGTGGCAAAGCTTCCTTGTTGTGCGAATGAAAAGAATTTTAAACAACCAACCGGAAAGTATTGATGAACACTGAGGAATGAGCGCGACTCACTAGAACTCCACTTTCAATATAAAGTCCGACAAATGCAGCGTAGCATACCCCTCGAAAAAGGACATTTATCATTTTCAATGCAGTTTCTGCGGTTACAGGTGTGCTGGCTCTGAATATATAAACGGAAAACCCCAACGTGGGTATAAATTATATCGAAGCAAACATCGTCGGTTTAGTCCTTGGCTTGCCTTAATTTATATATTTGTAGCCAACAGCAGCAGAGGCGGGAGCTTCTAGAGTTGCCTCTCACTCATTCATCGACTTTAAAGCCGCCTATGATACCATAGCCAGGGTAAAACTCTACTGTAAAAGAAAAAGAAGAAGAAGAGGCAGACCCTGGCTGAGATAGAGCGATGGCGTAGGTCAGGACGCCAGATAGCTTTTAGGGATATCGAATTAGTGGACTTCGGCACAGGCCTAGACCGAATACCGGTTGTTGCGCCGTGGATCATGATGATGATATTAGAATGAACTTAGAGATTTTCATTCAATATATAAACAATATAGTGTATATTATTATAAACTTTAGAATTTAGAGATGAACAGTTTCCGAGAATGGGGCTGTACAAGAAACGATCATTTCCCGGCCACACACTCACCCGCTTTGCATCAAATATCAGAACTGATGTCAGCTTTGGTTATTTATGACGTCAGCATCTTATTTGCCTGGCTTAAGATGCATTGAATTCCCGTGAAATTGATAAGTTTGAACTGCTATAACTTTGACACTAATGGCCGGATTTCCACAAAACTTAAACAATTGCGGCAAATGCGGCAATTTGGATCACCTAGGATGAGCTTAAGGCGCGTTTTTCAGTCAATTACAAAAAGTTGGTAATATACTATTAGTAAGTTTATTTGACCAGATATCAGAAAACTATTTTGAGGCCTAGATTTCATATAAGCGCATCTTCTCGATTTTTTTCGAACTTTTGAGTTGGATAGTTTTTGAAAATAAGTTCTGTCTCACTTTAAGTGTAGCAATTTGGACTCCTTACTTACGCCTTTGCACGTTCAAATTAATATTAGTTCTACTAATCGAGGCCTTTCAGTTTATACCCCACATGATTATGTTCGATGAAAAAAATTGTTACAATCCCCCTTTGAGTGCATGGGGAGCCCCTCTTTAAACTTTACCTAAATTATATCATTCACTGCATGCGTGGGACTTCATAGTTCATAAACAGACAATTTCTGACCATCCGTCCACATGGGCAACAACGAATCTACAGCTCGGCCATGGAACAATAGCACCAAATGGACTAAAATAGAATGAATGTTAAGACAAATCGAACGACCTGCATCATTACCTATTAATATCACAGCTTTTGCAATATTAATCAAATACTAACTACTAGTAACACTAGTTCTACGCAAACCACGAAAGTCCAATGAAACAACATTATATCGAAGATTACAGAAAAATATCGAATTATCATCATTTCCGTCATTAACGAAGCAACAGTTCTTCGAAATAAACGACATCAAATTCCACTTGACAAGAGTATTGAGATTCTAGAACTAGCCTAATTAATTCCATGTGTTCTTTCATAGTTTCATTTGTTTCCTTTGCCGTTTATAACTGACTGTACTGCTAGTACTTTGATATTCGAAATTACATTTAAACTGCAACAATAGCCTTATTAAAGTCTTTAAAAACAAATCAATATTAAATATCAATTCTCCAAAATTGCATTAATTTTTTTCTATGTCGATTCAAGCTCTTTATCTTATCAACTTTGGACAAGCGGATGAGGCGATTGTAATTCTATTCCTATCCTTATCAAAAGAAAATCCACACTACCAGCCCAGGATAAAGGAATTTTTAAAAAAAAAGTCCACATTTCAATTTTGGTTCGTTTGCTCATTAAGGAAGGTCATTATTCATAATTAGAAGAAGCAGATATGAGAAAAGATTATGTCGACCATACCTTGTGAGGAATTATTCGCTTTATCTCCTGCGTTCCCCTCGCCTGAATTTGAATTGAAAATTCTTCCTGCGAAAATGAAACACACATTAGGTGCAAATTACAAACGAATACTGCATATCCTCAATAGCCTGAACTTCATTTACTTTGGTTCGGTGATGAGTTGACTCAAGTTTATGCGATATTATGCATTTTTTCCAAAAATAAGTCCATGAGGAAACGAATCACAGGGTATAAAAATGAAATTGAAGATGGAAAACTGCGAAACAATTACCCCCAATTATGAAAAACAAATCTCTACAATGTTGATTGAAAGGAACAAAAAAGTATAGTGATGGTTTTTCCTTCTAAGTAAAATTCAAGTATTTTGAGCGTTGTATAAATTAGTTTTCAGTTGCCTGGAGATTGGAAAATTGAAAACTATTCACAATTACAACATAAGTGAAAGGCCGCAGAATGAAGGCTATTGCAGATTATATAAGCTTTGGAAGCATCGTAAGGTTTCAAGAGCGAGCACACCATCTTGTTTACTCCATGATCAGCCTTACAAAATAACGTTATTTTTCCCTATCATTGCCGAGCTGAGAAAAATTATTTGAAGGTGAGCGACATTTATTCCATTAAAATGCTTGGATTTGACACAAAACCTCCACAAATTTCAAGTTGCTGGCAGGAAATTTCAATATTTGAACTTATGACAGTTGATGTCAATATGCTGTTCTATATTTTGCCCTGAAGATACCCAGTAGCTTTGTATATCCAATAACATAGTGTAGAAAAAGGCAGACGTTTTTATAGCATTCTTAGAGAGATTTCTGAAAAATCTATCTAAACAAGCAATACAAAGTACAAACACGGAACAATATATACGTTTCAATTGGAAATACGGGAACAAATTTATGTGTCATATTGCAATTTGAAACTTCCACCGGAAGTATATTTAGAAGTTGATTTAATAGTTTTGATTGTTCGATACTTCGAATCGGATTGTGATCCACTTAGCCCAGGCTATCGAAGATAATTTTAAGTTTTCGAAATAATCTCTCCTTCTTTTTCTTATTTTTGTCTCAATATCTTACCCATTTCCACTGATGTCATTTCGCCGGTTTCCGTCTCATCATTCCCTGAAAATTTATTCTCCATTTCCGATTCGTACGTCGCTTGATCTGTTAAAATCTCATAACTCGAAGCGAATTGCCCTGTCGTTTGAGTTGTAGTATCTTGCGACGTTTGTTGAAGCTTGTTGCGTATGTGACTTCTGTCGTCAACTGACTACTTTCTGGTACTTGTATATAATCAGGCATATCCATTTTCATGGTGGCTGGGATGAACTGAACTTCTGTTGCTGTGAATATATATATATATAAAAAACTAATTAAATGCGTGTCGATGGCAATGGCAATTTTAATGTATTTTCAATATTTTGCTAGATTCTTGTATTCTGACGTTCTAGGAAGTTTCATTGATTTCTACATCTGAGTAAGGCATAGCTCCACTGAAAACTTACGCATTAGTGTAAATTTCCAACTCCTACTACTGCGAAAAATAGACGTAGACGGGAAAATTGTGAAGGATTTTTACTACTGGACCATAATTATGCTGAGTTTCTAGCCCGAATCTACTTATTAACTTTCTGCATTGCGTAGAAAATTATTATTATTGAGGTATTACACATTTACGTCCGAAAGCTTTGCTAAAAATGAGTGAAAGTCGCTGCAAATAGATGAGCTGTTAAACCGCGGCGTGAAGCGAGCCATAACAAGAACGAAAAACTGTTCGAAGAAAGATTTTGGTTTCATATACCAAATAACAAAAAGGCGATAGAATATTACTCGATGGTCCATTAAGTATGCTGGTATTAGATCGTTTTTGGCAATGGCAAACATTTTTAAACATAAATGGCGTGCGCTTCTATGAATTGAAAGTGATCCACTTTGCATGGCTCGCAACCATATGCAAATGCAAACACAAAACCGAAATACAAGTCGTTCGTTTTGTGGGGTACTCTCTATGCACGTTTCTCACTTCGTATATAGCTAAGGATTCAAAACATTTCTCCATATATTTTTAACTTCCAAGTAATATTTACATAGTAAAGGCATATATTGAGCTCATTCTATACAAACATAATGCATATATGGATGCAATTGCTCAAAGGACATCCTAATATTTTCTCTTTGTCCTGTTCAGCACATGCATATATTTATGCATATGTAGGTAGGTAGGTAGGTTTTGTTTTACAATAAAATCGGTTTACTGTGTGCCCGTCTATCTATCTGTCACACGTATTTTCCTCGGAAACGGTTCTAGCAATTGACATCACATTTGGCGGACAGGTAGGTGGATGAACGATCGTGCATATAGTGATTTATATCAAAATGACTATAAACTTCTCTATTTTGGTAGCCTAAACACTGAATACGGCGTTGGCATTGCCATCTCAGAGGGTTTCCGTGATACCATTAAAGAAGCCGAACGATTTGATAATCGGCTGATGTAGCTCACCATTATATCAGCTGATTTCACTATTACATCTTCACCGCATACGCACCACAGGCCGGTCGATCTGATGCCAAGAAAAATGCCTTCTGGCAACTTCTCGATGAAAAGACTTATGACGTGCTTAATATGGTCATCACTATGTCATCATTGCCGGCGACTTTAATGGTCATGTGGGTGAAAAGGTAGACAGTAACAGGTGCCATGGGCGAAAGGGGAGATGAGAATGGCGAGCGTATAATCGATTGTGCACACACCCATGAATTTGTACCTATGAATACATGGTTCATCAAAAGATTGTCTCATCTTCCTACATTTTATAGTGGGAAAAGTAAAACGCAAATCGACTATATTCTCATAAGTCGCTGACATTTTACCACCGTCATTGCTTGAAAAGCCTATGAGACCATCACACCTCAACATCGGCCGATGATTGCCGTCCTGCGAATTAAGCCACCGATACAACAGCGTGAGGAACGCACTGGCTCGCCGCGCATGAAATGGTGGCGATTCCGTGAGAAGAAAGAAGAAATAATCTCACTTACGCGATTACCAGCCATTACGAATATGGAAGAACCGTGGAATCAAATGAAAGACATGATCCACAAAGCGGAATCTGTAAACCCCGGGGTCACCAAACCAGGTAAGCGGTACATCAATCGATACTTGGCTTTGGAATGACGATGGTGAAAGGAAGGTCCTTGAAAAGAAACGCCTCTACCACAAGTTTCTCGACGATAAAACGCTGGTCAATTGGAAAATTTATAAGAATGCCAATCGGGAAGCAAAGAAAACCATCGCTGTCATCTGAGCGGCCCATTGCAAAAATCTTTACCATAAACTTAGACACTTGGGATGGCGATAGAGATCTGTATCGACTTGCTAAAAGCCGAAACGAACGAACACAGGATGTCGAACGTTTCTGCTGCATTAATGACAGGAACGGTACTTTGCTTACCAACCATTGAGCCACGACGGATAGATGGTGCGAATATTTCGAGCAGATTTCAACTGAAGAATTTGCTCATCCTCCACTTCCACAATCATTGCCGACATTTGAAGCAGTCCCGCCTGTCAGCGCAATTGAAGTCGAGGAAGCAATAAATCGAATGAAATCGGAGAAAGCAACATAACCTGACGACATCGCATTGAGGCTCTGGAAAGCGAAGAGCTGGGACTCAACACTGTGGCTCAGTGGATTCTTTAATCGAGTTATTCAGGAAGGAAGAACACCATCTGACTGGCATGAAAGTACCACTGATCCAATATGGACAAAGAAAGGTAGTCCAGCAGAATGTTCAAATTACCGCTCTACCACGAACGGCTGTATCAAAATCGCTTTGTGTCTCTGCTGGTGTTCATGAAAGAAGCGCCCTCTCACCACTACTCTTTGTTATTGTTTTGAACACCGTCACACGGGACACCCGGCGCCCTATACACTGCTTTATGCAGGTGATGCGTCTAATAGCAAATCAGCAACTTGTCCAAAAATGGAATGCTCGCCTCATGCAACACCGCCTCAAATTGAATCTGAATAAAACCGAATTTTTGATGACAATTGAAGCAGCTGCTGACGACTAATTTCCATTTCTCTACCTACTGGGTAGGTACGGGGAACCGGAAGCTGGACGCTTCAGGTACGAACATTTTTGTGTATTTCTTAGTACGTAGCATGTAACATATGCATGTATTATGTGAGAATATTCACTTTTGGATGATATTGACATTCATAGTATTGAATTTGCAAAGAAGCGACAACTTTGACGTATTATAACTTTGTTAATAATAGCGCGATTTCCACCAAACTTGGTGAGATCATACTCTATGTTATACCCTATATTGTTTGTGCTAGCATGAACTTAAGGGGGTTCTAAATTTTAAATAAAGGGGTTTACTAAAAATTATAGTAATATGCTATTATTAACTTTATTTGTACAGATATCAATATGGAAGGTATTTCGGAGCCCAGGCATCATAAAGTGCCAGCCTCTTGATTTCAGATTTTTCGGTTGAGCACTTTCTAAGAATGGCCCCCTTCAAGGAATGATCACTGTCAACCCCCCGCACTCTCCACTTTTCCAACAAATGTCAATACTAGGACCGGCTTCGGAAAGTACTGACCGAGACCTTTAATTTGATACCCCACATGACTATATTTTATGACAAAAAAATTCTGCATGTATGGGGACCCCCCTTGAATTCGTCGTAAAAGGATGTTACTCGCTGTATGCATGAGCGTTCACCGCTCCACAGCTTTCTACCAAATTTGGTTTCAATCGCTATAATCATTCCGAAAAAAATGCGTGTGACGGACAGACAGACAGTAAACCGATTTTATTAAAGTTTTGTGTTTACAAAAAACCTTAAAAAAGAGGACCACAGCGTATTCAAGAATATTACAGACGAAGGATTTATACAAGTCGGAGTACCGGAAGCTGGCGCTTCGAGTATAAAGGTTTTGTGTTTATCTTATGTGAGAACCTTTCTACGCACATTTTTCCATATGGCTAAAAACCCAAAATATTCCCTCATATTTTTTTTTCAAACTACAAACAACTGGTAGTGAGTGTGAATTTTGAATTTTTTAAATTATTTAATTTAAATATCAAGAATAATTTGATATCGGGAACAAGCGCCCAGAAAAATAAAGTTACCACCAATTACGTTCACTGAGCTGCAACGCGAGGCACTAATCACAGCTGATAATTTGAAAAATGTTCGATTAAACGCCCTAAACTGCGACCTTAATAGGTATTTCTTTCAGAATTTCAGCCCAAAGCTTCAATTACATATCTATATAAATACATATGTCTGGCTGGAGTAATTGATATACAAATGATTAAAAAAACTAAAACAAAGTGTTTCCCTGCGACCTCCCATTCACGAGAGCTCAATTTGTTGTAGTATTGACGAGTTGGTATGTTATGAAGACGTCATTCACGTTTCAGAATGAATGAAATTCACATAAAATATAAACTTTCTGTACCTTTATTCCCAAAGTCATGCATTATCCTTTATGCAAGTTCCAAATTTTGAAGTTCTAGCATGAACTGAAGGTCGGTTTCCGGCTGAATTTCAAAAATATGCTAATATACTTATTATTAACTTTATTTGTGCGGCTATCGCAACCGAATGTATTTTGAACCCTAGATTTCGTTTAGATACACCACTGTGATTTTTTTTTCAGAATTTTCGCTTGGATATGTTCTGAGAACATATTTTGAGCCCCCACTATCCTACATTTCACCCGATGTAAAATTTGGGACCAGGTCCGAAGAGTACTAATTGAGTCCTTTCATTTAATACCCCACATGGATACATTCTATATGAAACATTAAAAAATTTGTGAGAGAAACTTGATTATTGAAAATTCTGTAATAGCATTCTTGAAGGATGAAGTTTCTTTAATAATTAGTTGATAATTATGTAGTAGGTTAAGGTAGGATAAGATCTAAACTTGAGAAAATTTAAGAGTTTTTTATTTGCCTATTAATAGCTAATAATATCTGTTTATATATTTAGAAATCACCAAAATGATGGCAGCAGGCTAAGTCTATAATTAAGATGTATATTCAATAAGTCGGAAAACTCGAAGCTGGACGCTTCAGGTATGAAAGACTTTGTGCATTTTTTTTATAAAGATATTTAAGTCTGCATTTGTCCCATTAGAACCCAGCACGTTATATGTGCATACATATATTATGTGAAAATATCCACTTTCAAATGATATTGACATTCAAAGTTTTGAATTTGCAAAAAGAAGCGACAAATTTCACCGATTATTACCTCGTTAATAATAGTGCGATTTCCACCAAATTTGATAGGATTATGCTCTATATTATAGCCTACGTTGCTGTTTCGTCGTACTTGCATGAACTTAAGGGGGTTTTGCAGCCAATTACTAAAAAATATAGTAATATACTATTATTTACTTTATTTCAACAGATATCGAGCCTAGGCACATTATAGTGGCATCCTCTTGATTTTTTTCAGAATTTTGGGTTGGGTAGTTTCTGAGAATGGGTCCGTTAAAGAAATAATCACTTTCAACCCCCCGTACTCCCCACCTTTCCAACAAATGTCAAAATAAGATCAACCGTCAATGAGAAAAATGCGTGTGACGGACAGACAACCGGCCAGACAGTAAACCGATTTCAATAAGGTTTTGTTTTACACAAAACCTTAACTGGCTGGACTCTTAAATTCTTTTTATTATTGTTATTGAAATTGTACATATGAATTATTGGCAATAAACTCTATATATAAACAATATATACGTACATATTACAAAACATTGATATTATGTTCACGAAACGGTCTCACTCATACGATTGCCAACCATTACGAATGTGGAAGAATCATGGAACCAAATGAAAGACACGATCCACAAAGCGGCCTCTGCAACCCTCGGGGTCACCAAGCCGGGTAAGCGGTACATCAACCGAGATACTTGGCTTTGGAATGATGATGTTGAAATGAAGGTCCGTGAAAAGAAACGCCTCTACCACAAATTTCTCGACGATAAAACGCCTGCTAATTGGCAAATTTATAAGAATGCCAACCGGGAAGCAAAGAAAGCGGTCGCTGTCACCCGAGCGAACCATTTCAAAAATCTTTACGATAAACTGGACACTCGGGATGGCAAGAGAGATCTGTACCGACTTGCTAAAAGCCGTGATGAACGCACACAGGATATCGAACACTTCTGTTGTATTAATGACAAGAACGGTACTTTGCTTACTGATCGTCGAGCCGCGACGGATAGATGGCGAGAATACTTCGAGCAGATTTCAACTGAAGAATTTGCTCATCCTCCACTTCCACAATCATTGCCGACATTTGGAGCAGTTCCACCAGTCAGCGCAACTGAAGTCGAGGAGGCAATAAAACAAATGAAATCGGGGAAAGCAACAGGACCTGACGACATCGCATCTGAGCTCTGGAAAGCAAAGAGCTGGGACCCAACACCGTGGCTGAGTGAATTCTTTAACCGGGTTATTCAGGAAGGAAGAACACCATCTGACTGGCAAGAAAGTACCACTGTTCCAATATGGAAAAAGAAAGGTAGTCCAGCAGAATGTTCAAATTACCGTCCGATCCGGTTACTTTCCCATACCATGAAGATTTTTGAACGCATTCTTGACAACCGTATTCGCGAAATCGTTGAAATAACCGTGAATCAAGCCGGATTTGTCAAGAACTGCGGAACTACTGACGCAATACACGCTGCGCGGTTACTCATGGAGAAACACCGTGAGAAGCATCGCCCTCTTTACATTGCCTTTCTGGATCTAGAGAAAGCGTTTGACCGTGTACCACACGAACTCATCTGGTATGCTTTACGACAACACTTCGTGCCAGAACAACTCGTGCGCTGGGTTCAATTGCTCTACCACGATCCGAAAAGTAAAGTTCGAAGTATGGCGGGTGTATCAAAACCGCTTCGTGTCTCTGTTGGAGTTCATCAAGGAAGTGCCCTCTCACCACTCCTCTTTGTCCTTGTTATGGACACCGTCACATGGGATATCCAACGTCCAGCGCCCTACACACTGCTTTATGCAGATGATGTTTTCCTAGCATCTGATAGCAAAAATGATCTCGAGCAACTTGTTCAAAAATGGAATGATCGCCTCATGCAACACGGTCTCAGATTGAATTTAAACAAAACTGAATTTTTGACGACCGATCCCCATGAAACAGGCACAATCACTGTCAGCGGCAGTGATCTGCCCAGATCTGAGCGATTTAAATACCTCGGGTCAACGCTATCAGCCAATGGAGAGCTGCGTTATGAAATTGCTTCACGCATTAACGCAACCTGGATGAAGTGGCGTTCCACAACTGGTGTCCTTTGTGATCGACGTATCAACGAACGTCTCAAATCTAAAATTTACCGCAATGTTGTCCGTCCAGTCGCTCTCTATGGTTCTGAGTGTTGGCCGACCATAAAAGACAATGAACGGCGTCTCGCGGTAATGGAGACGAAGATGCTACGTTGGACTAGTGGCGTCACACGTTTAGATCACATCCGAAATGAGGATATCCGCGACCGTTATGGGGTTGCACCGATCGTGGAAAAGTTGCGTGAGAGGCGTCTTCGATGGTATGGTCACGCAATTCGTGCAAACGAGAATTCACTTGCAAAGATTGGTCTGAACATCGAAGTCGATGGTAAACGACCAAAAGGCAGACCTAAGCAACGGTGGCTTGATACGCTGGATGGGGATTTGAAAGCCTCGAGATTGCACCCAGATTCCCAGAGATTCCCCCAGAGGCATTCGATAGAGCCAAATGGCGAAGCCGATCACGATGAGCCGACCCCGCTTGTGAACGGGACAAAGGCTGAAGAAAAAGAAGAAGAAGAAGATGTTCACCCTAAATAAACAAACATTGCCTATTACCGAATACTACACTTATCCATGCATATGTATAAATTGATCATACACATGTTGTGAGAAAAAGAAATCTACCATTGCGCTGCTGAGTGAAGCAGAAGCGGCAGCAAATAGCAATGGTATCACCATTGATAATACTTCATAAGAGGGTTTACAATTGGCCGTATATTTTCGATAGTCGAAAGAGATGGAAGGAGCATTCTTGGTTTGACAAGCTACCGTAACAGGGGGATAAGAACTCCTCCAAATACAATAAACTTTTTCATCTTTTCCATCGATGTACTCAACGGGGTGGATGGAACCTTGGATCTTGAACTAATGGCATTGTATCTGGATATTAAAGGTTTTGCTGTTTCCTATGTGAGGAACGTTGAAAGCATGACAGTTCCGCGTGTACATAGTTAAAAATGCAACTGGCCTATATTTTTTATGAAGCAATTTACATAAATAAATTTGATCTGGAACTTCAACTTGATGCGCGTCACACTAGTAGTAAAATATTATTAGCAATTTTGTAGAATAACCTACAACACATACAAAGAATTCGGGAAACCGGAAGTTGGAAGTTTCCAAGTATGAAAAGTTTTGGGTATTTTTTAAGGTTTTGTGTGAAACAAAACCTTATTAGAATCGAGACGGTGTCTGTCTGTCCGTCTGTCCGTCTGTCTGTCTGTCTGTCTGTCTGTCTGTCTGTCACACCCGATTTATTCGGAAACGACTAGACCGATTGTCACGAAAATTGGTGAGAGTATGTAATCTGGTGATCCCTTTACATGCAGTAAGTGGCGCCATCTTGTGTTAAGTTTAAGGGGGGGCTCCCCATACATGTGAATGGAGGGTGCAAATTTTTTTTTAACAGAATGTAGCCATGTGGGGTATCAAATGAAAGGTCTCAATTAGTACTTTTCGAATCTGGTTTAATATTTGATATTAGATGAAACATAGGGGAGTGAGGGTTCAAAATGTGACCCACAAAAAGTGTAACAGGTCTCGTTCTCAGAACCTATCCAACCGAAAAATCTGAAAAAAATCACAGTGGTGCATCTCTACGAAATCTAGGCCTCAAAATATATCCGGTTCCGATATCTGCACAAATAAAGTTAATAATAGTATATTTCCACATTTTAGATATTTACCCGGCACCCCCCTTATGTTCATCCCAGAAGTACAAAATTTGGCATGCGTGTAATGAAGAACACAATGCACAGTTTGGTCAAGTTTGAAGAAAATCCAACTATTATTAACAAAGTTATAGGGGGTGAAACTTTACAATTTTTTGTGAATTTCATGCACTCTACAACCTGCATGACGTCATCATCACATATCAAATCGTCAATACCACAACGAAATGAGTTCTTATGAATTGGGTCGCAGAGAATTATTTTTTTAGTTGTTTGTCAGCCAGTTTTTTAGTCATTTGTATCTGAATATTAATTACAACAACCAGACATGTGTGTATGTAGGTATATAATATATGCGTGCTAATGAACTTTGCGGTTAGTGCCTAATTCAAATAGATATAAGAAGTAAATCGGAAATATGGGTACGATCAATTTATATACGTGCATATATGGGTACAGTATTCGGTAATAGACAGTTTGTTTGTTTAGGGTGAGCGTGATATCTATGGCTGTAATATGTACGTATGTCTTGTAGTTTGGAAAAATATGAAGAATTATGTTAGATTTGTAGCTATATACGGACAGAAAAATGTGCGTTGAAGTTTCTCACATAAGATGAACACAAAACCTTTATACCCGAAGCGCGAGCTTCCGGTATTCCGACTTGTTATAAAATCATTTGATAGCTCATTTGCCCCATTAGCACCTAGCACGTAATGTTTATATGTACATATATTATTTCAGAATATCCACTTTTGCGTCCTACTGACATTCAAAGTGTCAGAATTTGCACAGAAGCGGCAACTTTGAACTATTATAACTTTATTAGTAATAGTGCGATTTCCAAGAAAATTGGAAGGATCATGTTTTACGGTAGTTCATGATTCTAAAATGAACTTAAGGGGCCTGGGGGGAAGAAATTAATGTGAAAACTGAGCCCAATATAGGCAATATAGGTTATAATATATTATTTATATTACTATTATATAATTTTTAGTAATTAACTGCAACCCCTGCTTTTCAAGAGGATAAATTTTGCGGTATGCATGTTAGGTTCTGATAGGAAAATTTTGGTGTGTCTAGCAGAATTTAGGCTCTGCCACCTGTCATTATGTCATTAACCACGTGCTACTCCAATTGCTGGTTCCAGTCCCGGCATGGGGGAGATTGAACCTGCTCTGCTAAGGCATACAAGATTTCATTTCCACTACACCACAATTACCAGGTACCCAGAGTAGTTCCATCGTATTGAATCTAGAGATAGAATTTAAACGGTTTTTGCATCCCTGAACGGTTTTGGAAATGATCAAATGACTATTCAACGCGCCTGGCTATCACTTCTTTCAATAGGTAGGCACGTAGTCCAAAGTTGAACATGCTAAAAAAAATGTCTTAACAGCCGTTCTAAGTGGTCTATACCTTCCTTTATCATTGCCAGGTGGTTTGCAATGTTCAACGGACAATATGGCAGCTCTCACCTTTTCATTGGTAACAACCGCTTTCGCAATGTTCCAGTTCACTTAGCAAAACTTACGTGTTGAGGGAGTTGCAGGAACCGTCAACTCTCCCCATTCTCCTTCTCTCACCAGTTCTTCTGGATGGTGTACTTCCAAGAGGGTCTATACGGATGCTAGTCTGGAGCTCATGAATGTACCATCGGGTTTTCTAAGAGAATCAAACTTGGTCGACACATCCTATTGAAATCTGTCTTTCGCCTTCCAGTTCCTCACAGTACGCTCTAACACTGTAAGTTCCAGAAGTTTTACCAGCCTTCATTCTTATTGCTTTAATGAGGGTGATTCAGAAGACAGATACTAACAAAGTTATAATAGGTCAAAGTTGACGCTTCAGTACAAATTCCAAAACTGAAATAGGTGAATATTCCGACCTAATATATCCATATACATTACGTGCTAGGTACTAATGGTCCCAATGTCCACACAGATGTTTCTATAAAAGAATTTTGTGCATATCATTTCATTTCATACCTGAAGCGTCCAGCTAATGGTTTCCAGGCTTTGAGATTTGTTCGAATTTCTCCTACGTGTTTGACCAAACCGAAGAAGAAAGTGTAAATGCAGTTTTATAGAGAACACATATAGTTGTGGTCCGAACTAGAACTAACGGGATCGGTTGAAAAATTGAATTTGAAAAATTATATTGCCTTTGAAACTTTCCTTAGTTTCATCTTAGAAGGACAAGATTTGGCAATGACATAAGGAATAATATAATTCATAACTAGGAAATTTGAATGAAATTTAACTTTAAATTGTATAAGATCAAAGTTTTGCATTTGACGTGAATTGCCCTCTAAGAAGTGTATGACGTCATCATCATATAAAGCGAACTTATATGAGCGTCGGTTTCCATGGAGACATTTTTCCTTTTTAATTATTTGTATATCGATATGAATTAATCGAGATAGACATGTACATGTACATGTATGCGCTAATTAAGTTTTCGGATGATGTCCAATATGATAGACATGTGTGTATGTTAATACCAGTGGTATTTACCTTAAGTGGTTTGTGCACGGAATAAAGTGAAAATGCGTGAAGATGCTTTAAATCAATTTGAATGGGCAACGTTTGTTTATTTAGGATTAGTACAATATTTATGTCTTTAATATATATATATATAATATATATATCTGCAGTTTAACAATTAATTAATATTTTGCTTTGTTAGCTATCTACGAATGGAAAACTGAAAAAAGATGGACACAAAACCGTTATACCCGAAGCGCCCAGCTTGCGGTGTCCCAACTTCTCTTAACTAAGCTAAACATCGAAAAAGGGATCTAATGTCAATGAATCTCGGAAATACTAGTTCGGTCCAGGAGTTCCTGAGCAAAATGAGGAGAAAGGTTTGTAAAACGTGTTTCCCGGATAAATGCAATCAAAGTTTCGGAAGATGTTTGCGACCATTCGTAATGTGACACCTTGTTAAGTTTACAGTGAAGTTTTTTAAAGACAAGTCAAGAAAATATAACAAAAAAAAAATCAAGAAATTCGAATAATAAATGGTCGAGCAATTCGGAAAAACGTGATGTCAATGCAATTCATATAAAAAGTGTGCTCTTTTGTGTCTTCTTGTTAGTTAGTGACTTGTATGAAATTTCCTGGCTTGCTTTCACCAAAGAAATTTTCAAAAAGAAGTTGTTGCGAGTTTCGACTTAAACTTTGAGGGATGTTTTCTAAGACTATATTCTATTGAATTAGTGAATAAAAAAAATGCAAAAAAGCTGGCGATGAAAAGTCCCCTCATTTTACAGAACATCAAGGTCGCCTTCGGTGTTTTGAAAATTAAACTATTTCAACACTAACTCAAAGTTGAGTCTGTTTCGCGCCAGTGTTTTCTACAAATAACTTATCACTGTAACTTAAATGTTCGTAATGCTTTCATTAATTCTTGCGTGGTGCGTAACATGAGGATATTCCGGTTTAAGACGATAACTAATGATGGACGTGTTGATCAGGAAGCAGAGGTGACAGTGACTAGGCCACATATTAACGGCAGGTCTATTGTGGACCATGCCATGTAATGGAACCCATTATCATAGGATGACCAACGAGTGGGTGGGTTCTTATAGAAGTATGTGCTGTACAACAGTGAAGGCAAAGGGCTGGAAAACCGTAGGTGAAGATGATGCAGATTGCTAAGAAGCGATAGCGATGGGGCGTAGATGTTTTTGACGCGCCCCCACATAGGAGTCTATGGCAACTATATATTTTCCCAATTTTCTCTCCACAGAAAAAAAACACTCACAAAAAATCGCTTGATTTTAAAGCGTTTACAGTTGTGTTGCACCTTAATTCGAAACGGTCAGATTACAAATAAGTCACGTTCTACCTCCAAAAAATATCCAAAAACATTTTATTTGAATATATAATCCCACCCAGATTCTTTTCTTTTTTTGCTCTTTAAGATATCTCCTGTTTCCATTCTTGTAAACTAACCTAGCTGGAGGCCACACCTTTATTTTGATGACATCAAAAATTAAAGCGACTTCTGGATCAGCTCGAATGATGAGCAATTCTTTCGACAAGTAATCTCTAACATGCCAGAAAGGAAGGTCGCGGTTCAAATCTTACTGGTGGCAGTGGAATTTGTATCGTGGCAACTCAGCTGTGAATAAGTGCCTGCGTCAAATTCAGGGTAACAGTCTCGGGTGAGCGCAATGCTGACCGTTAGTCTTGAATGAAGGCCTCTAACACACTTCAAGGCCCTGATCCAATTGCAAAAATTGCGCCAACGATTTTTATTATTATTATTTTTATCAAAATTCTGTCGGTGCATTGTTTTGACAGTTTCAGATAGAATTGTAATTAAAATTCGACTTCCAGCAAGTCGAGGAATTGTCGCCTATGTTCTTAAAAAAATATGAAAGTGGTCGAACTATCATATATAGCGAAAACCGACTCCAGGCTTACTTGGCAGGATAGGCGTACCCTCCGGACACTAGAATTCACCAAAAAAACCTCATATTTTTGAGTTCGACTGCAAATCATCTACCCGATGTTTTGTTTAATCGCTAAAATTTGAAAAAAAAAAAACAACTTTCCTTAAAACTTTTCAACGTTTTCGAACAATGAACCTTATCGCCCTCGAAAAAGCATTAATTACGAGGAGAAAAACGTCTCGGGAGTTCAGTAACTCCGTTCCATATTGGATGGAATTTGCAGTATATGAATTTAAAGGAGAATTTATAGGAAAAATTTGCAAGCGATGTTTATATCTGTAGACACAGATATATCGAAGGAATGCGGAGCGTTCTTACAAAACATGGGAACGCACTACCACTCTGAATTTGGCCGATACATTGCTTAACAAAGTTTAGCGCACATATAGTAATAAGGGTTTGTCACATGGCAGAAAAGTTAGTCACTGCTACGACTGTGAGAAACAAACTTAACCAAAATCGAGGAAGCTACTCACTTTTCACTATCGTGGGTTCCTCCTCCTTGACAAACTCCACCGTCTCTGTATACACCGAATCGTCGTCCTCTGTAAAAGTTAGCTTTCTTTTCCGCACCGGAATTCTGTATTATGTTCGCCTGCAGTTCTATGGTCTGTGTCTGTGTCTGGGCATTGCTTTCTGTGGTCACTGTACGCACGGTGGCAGGAAGTGTCTTAACCAATTGCTCCTCAATCAATCGTTGCTCGAGGGGCGACTTTGTCGATTTCGGCTTGTCTTTTTCTTCGGAAGTCAGGCCCTGCACAGACAACAACTCGGCAGTTTGCAAAAAAGACTGGAGAGCTTCTTGTTGCACGTTAACCTCTCCCTAAGGGTGGGATCTACTATTAAACCGACAAACAACCGAAATAGTCATTCATACCTGATACATGAACTCAATTATCGCCTGCAAATCCTCGTATTTGATAAACTTAAATATGATAACTGGGTGAGGGCACGGATTCTCCTTAAATATCTCCTTAAAGTAGCCACTGCAAGCTGACAGGAGCAATTTGTGCGCCTTTATTTTGCGTCCATCACAGCAAAGCGTCACATCAACGAAGTCATCCTGGGAGCGCAGGTTGTCGAAGGCGTACGTTATATGACTCTGGTAGTTGTTCCAGCGCAGAGGAAAATTGCTGTGAAGTAGCCATTCTGCCGTTCCGAGTCAGTTTCCCGCCGTCCAGCTAATTTAAAGCCAAATTCAACTCAGCATAAACACTGTTCCTGCACGACGCGGGGAAGTCACAACTCCTAAATTTGACCGGTCTCCCGCGGCAAATACGGACTGATTATAATGAATTTTCGTCCAGGCTTCTCGGCGGAAATTTTAAAAATCCGAAATTGCCATTTGTTCGAGATTAAAGCGCGAAAAGTTGGTATATTTATGAACAAATCTAGAAGTGTCACTTTAGCGAGTTCATTCTAAAATGGTTGTGCACAGTGTTGCCGTGGTGGTGCGCAAAATCATCATTATATTTTTCTCTTTCACGCCGAACTTATTTATAAGAGATATTTCATCAGAATCTACTAAAATATTTGAAATTTAAAACAATATATCAATAATAGCCTATTTCTATGATTTAGTTTCTTGAATTGGTATTTTAAGAATAAAATTCAATTAAAACTTGCTTTCTAACGCTACATTAAAGCTAATACGATCGAGAGAACTCCTAATTATTTGTCCTTGCCTTATGGCATCACAGAAGTGAAAGTCAAACTGACGTCTAGACAAACGAAATCCATCGCTCAAATGTCAAACAGCTGGACTTTCGAGGATGGATGAGATAAAGACGAAATTCTTAGATCTAATCCATAAACAGGTAGTGTATTAAATAGACAGCTTACTGCAAGCTCTACGATCTCTCCAATTCCACACAGAATCGCCATGTTAAGATTCCAGCAATGGGATTTTCGGATTATTTCATCCAGAACGTCTCGAGCACCCCCGACGCAACACCAAAGGATCGGAAGCCAAAGAGCCTACAAAGCACGGAGGACAATAAGATGTCTGACCAGGAGATCCTCGAGGGAATCGAACGAATATATTTCGAGGAAAATGCCGACTTGGCCACCTACGAGCTAAAGGTAATGCGCTGTTCGATGTGTCACGGTCATTACGGTGCTTTCGCGACAGGCGACTGTTTACACGCCTATGTAAACATTGAAAACTTAGCACAGGTTGTTGTCTGTAAGCGAGTGACATGCATTTATCACCAAACCATGATTTAGGCCACATGGATTTCCCTGCACAAAGTTGCTGGCGGTCGGTAGGCTCACTTTGCTCACCTAGGCTTGGAAGAATTACAATTTTTGCGGGGTAACATCAACACAGTGTTTGATAACCTTTTGTTCTGTAAAAACACGACATGTTCAACGGCTGAAATTGCTCAAAGTATTGCAATTGTTATGATCGATTTGAAGGAACCGACTAAAGTCAACGCGGCACCCTCTATTCAGCCTTAGAAGTTCAAAGGGAGATTCCTTTCCTACCGCTAAGACCGCCATCTACGTTCAGTTCGACCTGCCAGTTACGCCTGAAGTGTCCGCAGTTGACCGGCAGCCATAAGGTGGGTAGGATCCAGTTAGTATGCCAGTTTTGACTGTTCAGGTATGCTTCCTTAGGCTGCAAACGAGAATTTTATGGTCATCTTCATCGCTAGTAAGCATTTTCTCAATATCTTAAATTTGCATCTCAACCCCTTCCACGTCCAGAGTTGGACTGATGATGCCGCTTGGCTTGCTGGTATGTGGGTGGTGCTTTCAGTAACTGACAGGGCCGGACTGAACGTGAATGGCGGGTTTTGTGGAGAAAGAAACCCTTGCTCCATATTTTCTGTATCGACAACGATGGAGAATGGCTTACTACATATTGTAATCTGAAATCGTTAAATAATTTTAATATATCTATAATTTATATATTCAATATATTTTAAGATCTAAAATTAGGGATAACTTAATTAAATCATAAAGTGTAGTGTAGTGCGAATGTTAAAAAAAATAGTCTTCGAAAAGGTCTTTTCTAATTTAACTTATACGTTTCCGTTTTTTTCGGCATTCAAACGAAAATCATTGTAAATTCACATTTCCTAATACTTTGCAATATTTTCAAGATTTTTTCTTGACCCAAATTGCTTCGAAATGTAAATATTTCGTGCATGGACTCGCTGGCGCGATCATAGCTTGGCAGTCACTAATATTATCTCTGGACTGTGATTCGTGATGACCTTTGGGGATGCCTTCAATTTGATATTCCCCTTTCTTGACTGTGTCGATCAATTAGCAGCAAGGTTCGACAGAAGAAAACTTCAGCCGCAAAGGAGAAGGGACTACACGCTAAATCTTGCCTTCGTTTCCCCACCAGAACAGACGGAAGAAGGGAAAACTGATAATGTAAGTCCAATTAGTCAAACACTGGTATGTGGGAACGGATCCATACGGGCCGAACATCCTGAACCCGGGAAGGCTGCCAACTGACGGCAGTGGAAAACGAAAATTCTTGAGAATGAGGACACGGGTGTTGCTGCATCACCAGATGTGGCAATATCCAGAGAAATCGGGCGCAAAGAAAGGACACTTTCCGCGGGGGGTGGGGACAAGTTGATATCCCCTATGAAAATATCACACGAGACGTAGAAGAGTTTTCAGTCAGCGACGGCTTTCCAGCACATATTAGACTACACTTACGCCTAAAAACAGGAGTTTAGTCAAATTAACTTGCAACTTGCCAAAGCTCTCTTCCTTTCTACCGGCAACAAAGCTTGCGGAATTGCCTTCACATCTGTTATTATGCCAGTAAAGGGGACTAGGATCTTCTATGATGAGAGATCCTCAACACCGAAAGTTTGTGTCCTGGCTCCAAATTTGTTAGAAGCAACAGTGCTGAGACGATTCCGTTCCCAGGACTTAGCTGCTGTCATCTTACAATAGTGGGTTAGTGGTAAAAGGAAAAGCCCCATAGTTGCCTCTTGTACCCTCCCTATGATTCTCTGTGTCATTCGTCAATGCAAGAAGTAAGGGATCTGAATTGAAATTTCTATTCTGGGCTCCCGAGAAAACTGCTGGTCCGTGGGGAATCACCCCCTTTCCACCCCCGTGAGTCAGGCCTGCAGTTATCTAGAAGTATAAGGACTATTATCTTGTCCGTGCCTCTTCAATATAAAATTGCTCGCGGTATTCTAATGTTACGTATATGTGAATGCGGTAAGTAAATCCATTCAATCAAGGACATTGATATTTAATGAGGCTTTATTTTACACAAAACCTTAAAAAAGGTCAAGGAATATACGGAAAAGAGTAAATATTTAATAAGTTTTTAGTTCAATTTAATACATTAGTGTGTACAACATTTTTTGTTTGATTTTATGATGCATGAATAAATAACTTTTTTGATGTTCCCACTCTGGAAGATGCTTATATAATTGCAATTCCTCCAAATTCGGAATATCAGTACAACTTGCCCTTTTGTTTGGCGGTGAGAACTATTGCTTCGATCAAAAAATCATCGAAAGTCTGATTCCATTGCAAAGTTTTAGTGAATTGAGGTTTAGAAGAAATGTGGCCGATTAACCAACTTTTAAATTCAAACAATGCGCTACCGCTGGTTCCAAAGAATTTAAAGATAATTGACTGCGTCTTCTTTTTACTTTTCGAAGCCCGTCTTAGTTTTGACATTGGAAAGGTGGGGAGTGCGGGGGTTGAAAGTGATCATTTATTTAACTGACCCATTCTCAGAAACTACCCAACCGAAAAATCTGAAAAATCAAGAGTCTGCCACTATATGGTGCCTAGGCTCCGAAATGCCCTACATACCGATATTTGTTCAAATTAAGTTATTAATAGTACATTACTATAATTTTTAGTAATTGCTAGGAAAATTTAGGTTCATTCTAGAATCACAAAATTGCGGCAATATAAGTTACAGCATAGAGCATGACCCTACCAAATTTTGGTGAAAATCGTACAATTACTAACAAAGCTGTAATAGGTCAAAGCTGTCACTTCTACGCAAATTCAAGACTTTGAATGTCAATATCTCTTGAAAGTGGATATATCAATATATGTATATATTATGTGCTACGTACGGAACAAATGCACACCAAATCTCTTTATAAAAGAAATACACAAAAACCTCTCATACCTGAAGCGTCTAGCTTCGGGTTTCCCGACTAGTTTAAAGTTTTGTGTAAAACAAAACATTTTTAAAAGAAATTACCAGTTTTCAGCCTTTTACACAAAACCTTAAAAAAGAACTAATTGATCAAGTTTTTCCAAACACTGTTTAAAAATACCAAAATCATAATTGGTTAAGAGAAAGCGCAATTTAAGCACTAAAAAATGAAATGTTGATGAACTAAATTTTTTAATTCAGCAAAAATTGCCAGTTGACTTTTTGTCATCCAAATCCATTGACACTTTTACCAATGAAGAAGACGCAGTCAATTATCCTTGAATTTTCGAACCACCCGGTGTGCCAGCACATGATTTGAATTTGAAAGTTGGTTAATCGGTCATACTTCTTCGAAATCTCAATTCACCAAAACTTTGCAATGGAATCAGACTTTCGGTGAAAAAAAATTAATGCCAAATTTGATTGAAGCAACAATTCTCACCGACAAAGCAAAAGTGCAAGTTATTTTGACACCCTGCATCCCGTTAATACCAACAGAGATGGCATTTCAATTCAAACGTCTTCGATTTTCACGGCGTTCATCCTTTTCGATAGCCGTTAATAAAGTTCAAGGATAAACACTTCAAGTGTGTGGTGTGAATTCGTATGAACCATGCTTTTCTCATGGGGAATTATACTGCTATTATACTATTATTCATGCATCACAAAATCAAACAAAAAATGTTGTATACACTAATGTATTGAATTGGACTAAAAAACCTAATGTATTTGATCTAATATTAGTATTCGTGCGTAGTGGAGCACGCCGGATTCCACTAGTGCTTATACACGTTAAAATACACCCCCACCACTATGCTGATGATAAACTGCGCATCATCAAAACGATAAGGACTCACATAACAGATACAGTTTGAAAAAAAAAATAGTGGCGTCGAAAAGTGTTCGTGACGGAATGTTTCGCGTCGAAGCGAGCGGTGTTGAATCGTTCGTGTCGAGGCGTTATGTACGTTGATATGAAGTTATCCTCAAACGTAGAAAAAAAATGTGACCAATCAGAAAAATACATGGCGGAATATACTGAGGTCTTCGATGGCTCAAAACCTATTTCCTGGATAAAAAGGAGAAGTGAGCCTTTTTTGGGACAATATGCGCCGTTCTTTCAGGCTGAAATGTATGCGTTTCCAAGAGCATCGATCAGGATGATTGACAAGCGGTTGAAGGATTAAGCATTGAGCATTTTTTGAGCACCTAAAAATCATCCAGAAATACAGAAATCGCTTAACCTAATGCAGGGATCGGAACCAACAATTGGAGTGTGTTAGCTAATGCTGCTATCGAAAACCAGCTATAGCTTGCAGTGAATAAGGACAAGTGGCAGAGCATAAGTGCTGCAAGACATACCAATTTTTTCCTGTTAGAACCAAACAAACATACTGCAAAATTTATCCTGTGGAAAAGCAGGAAGATGTGCAGAAGTATTATGGGCATTCTGACTGGTCATAATTCAGTGCCTCAGCATATGTTCAGAATGTAATGACGAAGCGGAATCCACAGAACATTTCTTAAATAAGTACCACGACTGTGGACGCATCAGACTTCCAGACTCCATTTGCACTGGGTAGCGTCACATCGGGTAACGGAAATTCTGCGATACGTAGACCATAACTAGGTGCGTAACCGTGCCCTCGATTTACATTCAGTAGGCATGAAAAAAGTTTAGTGCCATACAAAACCAGATGAGACTCAAAAAAATTAGAAAATGCCTTTCTGTATACAAATGGATCTAAGGTGTTGTTATCCTCAGATGAAAGCACTGACAAAGTGGTATGCGTTGGTTCCATAACTGTCCACAAAAACTTGACTACGTAGTTTTCGATATGCAGGCGACGCTACCAAAAGTCTTGCCTTAAACAATATAGCAACTAAACGTCGTACGGCGTTGTTGATGCCGCCACTTCGGCTCCAATAGCCTTTTGTACTACCGCTTCTGCTTTAGGGATTGTATTGCATCGGGTGATAAAGCGGTATTGATCTCGCTGTGTACGTGTGAGCCCTGCGGGAAATTTTTTGGCGAATTTTTAGTGCAACGAGCTACGACATGAGGTTGTATCTAATTCCTCGTTGTGATTTTATAGCAGAAGCGGATGATAAAAAGGTTTTTCCCCTGTCTGCCTACGTGAATTTTCTGTCATCATAGATTATTTCGAAGCATCGGTATCTCTTTTAAATGGAGCTCATTCAAACGCTCCAAGCCTTCGGCAACATGTTTCTGGGATGTTCATCGGAATACGCTGGCCTGACAGAATTACAAACGAAGATTTGGGTCAACGCCCAGGCCCGACACCCATATGCACTGATGGTTACGTCATAGAGTAGAATCCACTCTCCCAAGATGACCGACGAGTGGGTCGTCCCTTGGACACTTGGCGTAGAACGGTGGAGGAGAGCGGGCGTCTCTGGAAGTCATAGCGGAGCTAAGGCCCAGCAAGTAACCGCGAGCGATAGCGCATAGAGGTGGCTGCGCGCCAGAAGTAAACGGCAACCACATATCGGCATCTATTATTTGTGAGCTTTAATGATGATTTATTTAAGGGTTTCGACCCCGTACTGTCAATTATAAACACCCGACCCAACCATCAAGTCAAATGTTCCTCACTGGATCTCAAGGTCCTTCTTCTTATTTAATGGATGTTCATTTTATATTTAACTTCCAGATGTTCTTCAGTGAGTAAGAATGAAATCAAGCACTCCACCTTTCCTCCATTTGCAGGTCTTGGGTCTGGCTAGGGTGAGTTTTTTTAAATTTGGGCCTGAAAAAGTAACAGGTCTCGTTCTCATAACTTATCCAATCCAAAACTTTGAAAAACACAATAGTACATCTATACATTACCTTATGATGTGCTCGGACAAAGAAATCCACTAACCTCCGACAATTGTCTTTACGGTCGCCAAGTGTTTTAGTTCTCCTCTTTTAGCTCTCTTTTAATTATTTGTAACATTAACTACCCGAGACAGTCATTTGTATATATATGCATGTATATGTTTATGAATTTTGTATCTAATTAAGATGGATATGTATCTATGTAAGTATCGGCGGTATTCAATTTGCATAGAGATACACATGTGTATGTATGCTTTTGTACATCGAGTAAAGCGGAGATATTCAGATGTGTTCGATAAATTTGGGCCAGTATGCGGTAATAGGCAATGTTCCTTTATTCAAGATTAGCACAAAAATTATTAAATTTTATTTAATATGCAAATATATTATGGAACTCCAAGATATAAATATATTCATACATATTAAAGACGTAATTATTGTGCTGATCTAAACAAACAAGCATTGCCTATTACCGTATACTGATGCATTCATATATATGTACGCATCTAAACTGATCTAACATATATCCACACTTTATCCCGTGTTCAAAAGCATACAAATATGTGTGCAAATTAAATTCGGCTTGTACTTACGTACACACATGTCTATCTTATTGTGCACCCCACCCGCAAACTTCATTGGCACATATATATACACATGTATGTCTCCCAATTGATACTGATATACAAATAACTAAAAAAAGCTAAGAAAGAGAAACTAAAATCTCCTCATGGAACCCCCCGTTTATATGTGTTCACTGTATGTGGTGATGACGTCATACACGCCTTACAAAGCAATAACTTTCTATGAAACCACATTCCGACTTGTATATTATTTTTACTCAATACTAGCACTAAGTGCCAAGCATTTGAGCTCAGACGATCTTATCTACTTACAATATAAAGGGGTTCGGGTGGACAGTGGGAGATTCCGTTACAAACTCCGTGCAGAATAGGGTATTTCTGCATGATTTGAACCAAACTGTGTGAGAGTCCCAGTACATCACAATACTTGTAACTGGTTGTATTATGGGAACTACAGCTACCCTCTCATGACACCAGCCCATGTATTACACCGACAACATACCAATGAAGTCAGAAATGAGATGCTAAAACAATTAATCGATCCGCTCTTGGTCTGACTTCACCCGCTCAGAAGATTGAAATATCGTTCCTTCAAATTAAGTAGAGTCAGCCCGAAATTTTCCTTGCAAACAGCCGCTTGCACCTTGCTATAAAAATGAGGGCGTGTTGAGCCGACTTGACAGTGCTGTTGTGCTGGCGGTGTCATCCACTCCATTCACAGAATTTGGATGATGCATTCGGAATTTAGATATAATATTCCGTATCGGTCGTGGGACGTTTTCTAGATCGGTTTTTGCCTGAATGCATACGGCAGTGAAGGGATAGCGAATATATTTAGTCCGTTTATTTTATTTTTACTTACGTGATACGGTCCCAGTACCAGCTTCGCACGTCGCAAGAATTCGGACAGCAGAACATGCTTCAAATTGGCAACTCGGACATGGGTTCCTCACTTACAAACCCAAACCTGGAGAGCCAATTGGCACAGTTCGTCGTCGATCTCCGTCTACAATTTTTCCTTAAGTAAGGATTTCTTGGTACTTTAATAACATTGTAAAAAAGAAATAGTATTACTCTCAACCGCACAGGCGGTAATATTTCAACATTAAACCAAAATTTTGAAATGTTTGTGTTTAAAGGTTCAGGAATAAGAAATTTTGAAGAATGTGTAATGTTGCGCAGGCTTTGTATGTGTGGAAGTATAAGAAGTTGATTTTTTAACCATTTATCTGTTAACATTAACCATTTATCTATCTATTTGGGTTCCAGAAATTTGAACAAAACGAACTAACATGTGAAAAAGTTCAGGAATCAATGATAGTTCTGAAGCAGCAACAAAAAGTAATTTCGAAAAAGGTACTCCAACATATTTTAGAGCAACGCAGTTCTTGCAATGAGGAGTTCCAGAGAATTGGTGATGCCGAAAAAGAACTTGAAGAAGCACTTTGGGTTTGCCGAAAAGCTCGCTCTTATTTAAGTTATGCAAAGAAACATTTAACCACTACGAGCCTCGAAATACTAGCGACCTATAGAAAAAGAGAAATCCTATTGGATTTACTAAAATCTTTGAACGCAATCAAAATTTTGGTAATGATTATATCTAGAAAATATCAAATGGTCACTCAATGAAAATATATTTCTGTTAGAAAACAACTGATACCGAATTGCAAAAGCTTCTCCACGACAGCAATTATTCGGGGGCGATATCTCTATTGTTAGAATGCAAAGCAACAGCTTCAGAATACACCCAGTACAAATGTGTCGAATCTCTAAATCAGAAACTCCAGGAAACGCTGATGCTAACGGAATTCCAGCTGGATAACGTCCTAAATGAAGTAAGTGTTTTCGTCCAGAACTTAAGCGTGGACTAACCATTTCCTTATCAGATGACTCAGAATTTCGATGCCAAGAAATATGGAAAGTTACAGGAAGCATACAAACTATTGAATAAGTCACTAATCGCAATGGATCAGGTAAATAAGACACTTATGTAGATTATATTATGTTATTTGACACCAGATAAATATATAATTTTCCTTTTTCCAATCAGCTTCACATAAATTTCATTTCTGCCATACACTCCACCGTCAATGTTGTGCTACGTTCATATAACGAACCAAGTTCGGACGACAAACAGAAACAACTCTTCGAACAATTATGCGAAGGGGTTGCTGCTGATAAATACATTCAATGTCTGATAAATTTGTGCAAATCATTTTGGACAATTCTAGTTTCATATTACCAAATTGTCCTATGGCACCAGAACTATAAACTATTTCCATCGGATTCTGCCGAATGTCAAGATTCCTACATACAGGAGAAGTTGAAAAAAGGTCAATCGCGAGTATGGAATGATATCCAATCAAAATTATGTACTTATTTATCAAGTCAAAAGCTACGCACCTTGAAATACGAGCAATTTATTCAAGTACTCTCTATTATACAACGACTAAAGAAAGTTGGAGTTGAATTTTGCGGTGAAACTTCCAACAAACTTCTGGAAACGATGCGTCTCCAAAGCACAGAATTTTTCTACCGCTATCACGTATCCTGCTTGGAAGAGATTTGTCTATTTCTTGATCACGAAGCCTGGGTCCCGGTGGATTCATTTACAAACATTTTGCAATTACAAGAGTTCCGTTCAGTTCGACATTCATTACAACGCCGGAAATCGCCAACTATAGACCAAAAAGTTGCTGTGCTTACAACTGACGATAATGGAGCGGTGAATGGGAAAAACCACAACAGCGATGAACTTGTTTCAGTACATTCTCAAGATGGAAGCTCGATATATGAGTCCTGTGGATATTTTTTACGTTTTTCTGAGAAAAGTTCTCCATTTGACGGTGGATTAGATGCCGCAATGTTAGAAGAAGACATCTTGTCAGGGATTGTAGATGAAGCATCATGTTACTTTTCTGAAGAGAGTGAAGATGACGATGTGAAGAATAGCTTTTTGTCGAAAAGCGATGATGATAGCGATAGTAATGTGTAAGTAAAATTTTGGAATATATTTATGCCAACGGTAACAATAGTAGATATTCTATCGTAGACAATTATTCGCTAATAATACATCGCTTAATGTCCTTCGGTGCATTGGAAGATATTTGCAAATGTGCAAACTACTTCACTCAATATCCCCGCAAATCATATGTTCTATTTTCGAACTGATAGATTTTTATATGTTCGCTGTACATGAATTGTTTGGGAAGGACTCTGTAAGTATAGCGTTTACAACATTCATATTGAAATATCATGTTCTCATATATATGTGGCGTTTTTGCTTGCTTTTTACTGATAATTTTTTTGTGACACAAGATTATTCGTCAATTTCGATTTTTGTGCGGGTGTTATTCATTTGTATTTAAGCATTGAGCGTTCGACCATAAACTCTATTAAAAAAGTTACCATCATTGAAATATTGTCGAGAAATATGCTGCATTTGTTTTGTTTTACCCATGTCATTGGATGGTGTTCACCCCTTGACCAAATGATTCTCCTCGAAAAAACAAACAATCATTCCAGGCTCGGATTTTAAGTAACTATATCTGTTCGGAGCCTCTCAAAAAAGGTTTTTTTCAAGCTTTTCCTGTGAGTATTCAAATTATAATCCACAACCGATGTACCAATCGATTGAGAACTTTTTCAGAAGTAAGAAAAAAAAATAATTTTTGACAATTTGTTGCAAAATAGCGTCAAGCGCTAGAATTCCCTTGGATTACCTATCTGGCAACATAAAAATGTTTTATTTGGTGAACTGCATGCGTTTAGCCAGTGAAGTACACACAATTACAATATATTTTTTTTCGTAGAATGGCTTTGAGGAGAAGATTGACTTACATTTTTTATTGAAAAAAAATTCTTCATCACACGATTTTAAATCGTGTGTACTTCACTAGATAACCAAATGAAAATTTACAGTTACTCTTTGAGTTCTACTGCTAAGCGATTTCTAAAACACGGTTTCGGAAAAAACGTGCCTGAAGTTTAAAAACGCTATTTCTTTTCGAAAACATATTATATGTTGTTTATCTTCATTCTATTATCGCAGGCTCATGCAACTGCCCCTCCACAGGCGTATTTTGCTCTTCCAGACTCCAAGAAAACTAATTTTAAAAATATTTCCACGTTGTGTTTATACACAAACGGAAATGGAGGGGAAAAAAATCATACAGAATAACCCCATTAAGATACTTATGCATACCAGTTGGTTTATGCATTTCAACTTTCGGCGATATTTGAATGTTCTCAAAACATTGTGCATTTTGCCATGATATTATATGATAATTATAGCTACTCATAAATAGTCAACTGTTATAAGAAGTTATTATTCATTGGAGCTTTTATTTTTGAGCCATAATTATTAACATCGACCTGCTGAACTTTGGTAAATGTAAAACAAGATTTATCTCGAAGGCCTTATGCATATCTGTGAGGGAATAGAATGTTTTATTAGAGAATGTTATGCTGTAGACACCCAAGCAAATAGCAATCTAGTGAAGGAAAGTCTGTCAAATAAAGATGTTATTCCTTGGCTTTGTTTCCGTTGGATGCCGTTTTTCCTAGGCGTTACTATGGTTTAGACAAACTTCCTTAAAGATAAATGTTCTTTGCACTTGGAGCACTACCGATGACTAGCTGGAACTGCCGCTAATACTCGAACATCTAAGTCGTTCGGACCTGTGCGAAACAATCATTGGCTGATTTAGTATAATATAACTTAGTGCTTACTGTCAAATCGACTTTATGTTAAGGAAAAGAAAGCTTAGTGCTTATTCTCTCTGTGTTAAGGGGTCGGTCTTCCTATGTGACATTCGATATTTCAACCTTTTTTTAGAATTTTTTTGTGGGTAATAAAAATAAATGTAATTTTTTCAATCTTTTCATATGTTATTATTGGAATCTTGAATTATGATCATTTTCATTAACGAATTTGATAATCGTTTGTATTTATATTTTACGGTTAACATGGGCTGCTCAGAAAAAGCACATCTCCATTTTTAGTAATCTGGATAAAAAATTGAAATGTATTCTTATTTTGTATACTAGCCTCTATTGTCTGAACCACGCGTAATTACCTTATTATCTATTAAAATGCCGGAGCTGTAAAGTAAATTCTTTTAAGAAACGGGCTAATTTTTTTTTTTAAATCCAAAATAAAAATAAGGAATTATTAATTAAAATACATAATCGTGGTTCGGAGTAGATGTGTAGATGATTGTGTAAAAAATTCAGCTCGATCGTTTGAACAGAATTTTAGTTTTGCTTCCCATCAGTTGAACAAACGTGGTTTCGAGAAAAACGCGTTTGAAGTTTTGGTTTTGTATGCACGTAAACATGCCACGTGCTCTTCTATTTGCTGTAATTTAACAGTGGCTAAAACCTTACGAGGGTTTACAAGGGTACCTGTAATGTATGTGTATGTTTTCAAGATTTTGCTATAAGACATTTTTGTATTATAATCCACAATCAATATACTAATCGCTTTAGTAACTCTTCAGGAGTAAAAGCATAGACATCCATGACGACTGGGATTCAAACCCAGAACAACGAGATTAAGAGACTCTACCCCTTCATTCGTACCACTGTCATATGAGGAACTTTGACTCCTGTTTTTTCACAGCTGAAAATTCAAAATATTTCTTCGAAAATTTCCAAATTTCAAGATAGAGTTACATATTGAAGACATAAATACTATGCTCATTGAAGGGGGGAACGGGAGTTCTCCAACTGCGGGATGTGTAGAGACTCCAAATTTTATCTGAAACCAAAAGCTTTTAATTTTACATCACCAATTTATTTTTTAAGTATAAGAACCTCAATGCAGTTTAAAATAATCAAAATCAAAAATTTGCAGATGTTCAAACAAAAATATTTTGGGTTTCAGCATTTTTTCTCACGAATTACGTTCAAAAGACACCCTTAAAAATATGATTACATCCCAAATGTTGGTTCATTTTCTTGGTAATTTTATAAAGAATCATACCTACAAATTCCATAATGATCGATTTATTGCTTTTTGAGCTAGAATTCCGGCAACTGTGAAAAATGTAATTTTGGGAAAAATGCGTCAAAAAAATTGTTGAATAATCCTCTTTCGGATATGAAGACATTTATTACCCTTAATTATGAAGGGACTGATGCCAAGTATTTATAAGGACAATATATACAAAACGCTATCAGATTTCGTAAGGACATAAAGCGAGTATCTCCTGGTAGTATCCAATAGGATAAACACGTGTGTGTGTTAGTACCAGTGGTATATTATTTCCGTATATATACATGTATCCATCAGCATGCAGTACTAGACAAAGTTTATTTATTTAGGATGAGCACAATATGTATGCATGGAGTTTTGCAATATATGAAGGAATATTTTGCATTCTTAGCTATGTACGAATGGAAAAACCTGCATAGATTTCCTTTCAGGATGAACAGAAAACCTTTATATCCGAGACGGCGAGCTTCAAGTATCCCGACTTGTTGGTATGTGTTTTACACGAACTTCTTCACATTTGCTTATAATGCTGAACTCCTACTGTGAAACCTATGAATTTGACTATTATCAATACAGTGCTTTCCAGATCAAATTATTTCTGCGTGTGTGTGTGTGTGTGCGTGTTCTTTAAAAAATATAGCTCAATTGAATTTTCAACTATGTACACACGGAACTGTCATGCACTCTTCGTTGCTCACATAGGGAAACACAAAAGCCTCTTACACCTGAGCGCCTAGCTCCGATTTCCCGACATGTTGTGTATTCATTCCAAAATGATCTTCAATGCAATTATACTGCATAAAGATAACCACAAAGGCTAAGCATTCCTGGACTTAGAAGCAATATGATAGGAAGAAGCGTTATTTTCATTTTATATTATCTTTTTTTATATTTACGGGAATGCCAATCTCATTCATATAATGATGAATTAGTATTTTATTAGTGAAATGGAAATCATTTGACAAACCGAGAATTTAGTCAGTAGATCGTTGGCCTTTCTTGAAAAATGAGTAATTTGTTCTGGAACACAGTTAATTCCATTTGATACACCGTTAATTTGGTATGTTTAAGTTAACTTAATTTGATAAATCGTGAATTTGTGTTGAAAAAACCAAAATTTGTTTTGAAAATGGTATATATGGGCTTTTAGTATATGTATTCGGGAAGCAGTTCATTTGTACCAAGTAGAAAACTCACTTACTATAAGTTTGTCAATCAAAGTAGTACTTATATTATCATTTACACTCATGCCAAATGTTTTTAGGGTGTACTGTAAAATTTCTAAAATTCTAAAATTAAATATCTTTATATAAATAGATATCAGAATAGGATATGTTTTGATACCTGTATTTGATGTAGGTTTTTTTAAATTAGATAGGTTCTTGAGATTAGATTTGTTACATTTTATGACTATGACCATATTGTGTGGAAGAAATAGCACTCTCCTCCTCTTAAATTCAACACAAAATCGCGCCCCTCACTGCATGTAAAAGTGTCACACATTGTTATCAAAATCCATGACAACAGCTGGACATTGAGTGTGGCGGACAGGCAGGCAGAAGTTGAATTGTTTTAGTAAGGTTGCAATGATTTTAATAAGGTTAAACAAAGTCCCGGGGTGTGTACGTTGTCGATTTTTTTTTACAAACATCAAAGATTTCGCCGCATGTATGTGTGTGAGGTAGGGGAGAGGCATAGCCTCTGAGTACTCAACCCGTAGTGGTCCATTGTACTCAACTCTGTCGTCGGCAACTGAAGCATATCAACACCAAAGATCTGGTGTGATGCTTTCCTAACTATAGAATGGACACTTATCTTCTTGGATAATTGGTATTCTGAACATACGCCCCAGACAGAATGGTCACAATATTTCTGCAAGTCTTTCTGCTTTTCGACGGGGTAAACTATGCAGTTTATTTGTTTGGATCTGACAGGAACAGTTTGATGTGTTTAGGAGCATTTAGATTGTCCTTATGAGATGTTTCTAACACTGATTTTGCTGGTTCCGGTCCGGGCATGAGAGAAATCGGGCGCGCGTTTACTAAGGCATCCGAGATTTAATTTCCCTCTACACCCCATTGACCAGGTTTCCAGAAATGGAAATATATTTTGAAAGCAGAATATTTTTGCAGTATAATGAAGAAATTGTATACCGAAATTCAAAATATCTGCCAAGTTACGACAAACAGAAGAGCACACGCTATGTTGGTATGCATACAAACCGAAAACTTTGAACGCGTTTTTCTTGAAACTGTTTCCAACTGGTGGGAAGCGCAACTAAAGTTCTGTCGAACCGATCTTGCCAACATTTTCGTACGTTATTTTACACATATGTAGTTCTCGTTCCAACTATGATTAAGTATTTTCGACTACAATTTCGTTTATTTATTTATTTATTTAATATTTATTTTTCGTAATATCTCCGTCAGTTTAATATTTAACAAGGTAAAATCATAATAACGGTTCGGATGGTAGAGGCAAGTATAGAGAATAAGAAAACGCTTGAAATTTTGGTTTCACATTACTACAAATGGAGATGTGGTTCCCACCAGTCTATTTTCAGAAGCGCCCATTTTGACCGTAAAAAAACAAATACAAACGATTATCATTCACCAATTTTGCATTGTAATGTCAAGACCCCAATAATAACATATAAAAAGATTGAAAAAATTACATTTATTCTTATTGCCAAAAGAAAAAGGCAAATTTAAAAACCGGTTGAAATATCGAGCGTCAAATTGGAAAGCCCTCTTAAATCGGTTTCTATATTCCTGGACGATTTTCGAAATGATCAAAGAGGACTACTACGCCTTCAGGGCAATTTGACTTACGTCAAACATATGAAATAATATGTCAAAGTAAAGTAAGCCATATATAGCATAGCATAGGTAATGAAAAAATGATATTTTTCTCCCCCAAAATTTGGCAGTTTAACCCAACTTTTCTCGAATTTTAACGTACACTTTGCAAAAAACGAATCGCTTTTTTATTTCATCCTAATTATTTTATGTCTTTTCGGATATTTGATGCTTTTTTCAATGAGTGGATAAATAGTAGTAGTAGAATAAATGCAATCTACTATAACACCCACAAATTGTGTATTTAGGATAAAGTTATGTTAACAAAATTTTATCGCAGTAAAGGAAAGATTTATTTCGCGCAAAATAAGTTTGTACATTATGTATGTTGAAATTCCAGAAAAATTGGGTTGATCAGCAAAATTTTGGATGAGCCAAACAACATTTTTACTAAGTACTCAATTCGTGATAGTTATAAGCGGTTAAATGGAAACCCACTCACTGAAAAAAAGAACATAAAATACCCAAGACATAAAATAGGTGAAAACCTTTCAATCCTGCTGGAAAGATATCGACCAGAGTGAGTAACACCTAATTTCCCTAAAAAACCCTGCCTATTTTTTAACAATGGAGGGTGGTTACTTCGAACATCCATCAAAATATCCATTGTCTTTTTGTCCATTGAAAATCAATTTCTTTGTTATGATGCAAATTTCAGTATGTTTTTTTTTTTAATTTTCATGGTTCAGGTTTGCAGGTCTATAGCTGTCACTAATTCTGTGATTAGACAGCCACAGACATTTGCCTGTCTGATGTTTGATACAGATACAAACATTTATCTGGGACAGACACAGACTTTGCCGGAAATCGAAATTTAGTTGAGACGGACATTTGTCTGTTTGATGCCTGACGCAAACATTGCCTGTCTAATGTCTGAAATAAGTACAGTCATTTCTTTTTCTGTTGTAAATTTGCACAAAAACTTAATTTCGACTAACAGTCAAACCAATTGATAGCTTCTCAGTTCATTGCAACCAATCTACAAAATTGTTAGCCAATAGATAAGATAATTCGTAATGCACAAAAGTAATGATATCCACTTCTTCACGGTGTGATCGGAATTCACATAAAAGCGCAAAATAGAATTATGCAATTTTGATATGAATGATCAGTCACACAGTTATTGTCCTTAGAAATTTTTTTCCTGATTTAATGCAATCGGCAATCGTGCAATTTTTGAGGTGAATGATCGGTCGTACATTTGTCGATTTTTTCGAATGTATATAATTTTGCCTGCATATGCCGTTTAATTGAATTTGGAAGCAAAATAGACTTAATTACTTAATTTTTTTTGGGAAATACTAGATACGAATTTTTCATTACGTTTAATGAGCAACAGGAGTGTAACATCTTTTTCTCTTAATGTATTCACGGCGGGTATCAAATGAAAGGTCTTAATTAGTACTTTCATAAACTTATAACCATAAGTTGCATTACAAGATAAGCGAGTAAGGAGTCAAAAAATACAAAGTTAAAATCAGACAAGACGCAATTTTGGAAACTACCCAACCGAAAAATCTGTGTGTAATGTAGGCCTCAAAATACATTCTATTCCGATATCTACCCGAATAGTGTTAGTATGTTACCAAGTTTTCTAAATTAACCGGAAAACATACCATAGGTGCATCCTACCAGGGCCAAATTTTACGGTAACGTAAACAACAGTACATCGCATAATAGTTTAGTGTAAATGTCCCCCTTAGTGAAGTTATTAAAGGGCAAAGTAATTAATTTCGTGCAACTTTACGCGTGTTAAGCCATAGAAATGTAATGATGATATAATGATCAACGAGAAAAGTTCCATTCCTTTCTTTACGTACCTGTTCTAAGCGTTTCTGTGGAAATTTTCGGATATCTTGTGGAGCATACTGTAGAGGATTAAGTCTTCGTTTCAAATTGATATGTTTATTTTTATTTTGTTAGCAAGCATGTATACATACAATTTTTTTCTTTCATGACTTAACTATGAATAGGATGGCCATAAAAGGGTAATTCCATCCAGAATTAATGAGTTTGGTTATAATAATTTTCTTTTCCCCTTAATATAGCCGGTGCCAATGGAAAATTTATACACAGAGAGATTGCTTGTTAAATTGAAATATATTTCCGATCAAATTATTGTGAAAATTAAAGGATGGCCCCTAAATTTTTCATCTTTGGTAAGTTCTATACCTTCTTCCTTCCTCTTAAAGAATATGGTGTTCAAACTTTTCTTGTTCTCAACCACATTTTTCAGATAAACAATGAGCTTAGTAACCCAGAAACGCTATATGGTCTCTCCCAGCGGATAGTTGGGATTGAGAGTGGTATCTGTATGGCAAAACAACTGCAACAATTACATAAATATTTGGAACATTTACTTCCGGCAAGCGATCATCAGATTCTCTACGACTATTATCAAAATATTGATTATATCTACGACGTTTCAAAACCTATCTACATGTGTGTGACTTCTCGCGCTTGTGATCTCCACGGCATTCTTTCGACTATGGGGAAAGTTAAGTGGGATGTGAACCACGTCAGTGTTCAGCACAGTCCGTACATTGATACAATGAATCGAGTGAGTAGTGAAAGTCTGCTTTGAATTTGTATGACAAATCCAATCTATGTTTGATCTATGTTATCTGAAATTTTTCAGAGCGTTCAAACGTTTGCAATGAGAATGGAGGAAATCTCTAAAATTGTACCTGTACCATTCGAATGCGTGTGGAACAGTCTAGCACATGTAACAACACATCTTCTGGTGGAAGGGTAAATAATATCGTGTAGAGGGTTTTATCAGTTTTCATCAATTAATATCCAATTTTCAGTTTCTCCAATACCAAAAAATGTTCCCCAGGAGGGCGAGCCCTGATGCAATTGGATTTCACACATTTTATGTCTATCCTCGAGTTACTGTCAGGAATGAAATTTCCACAGTATCGAAATTATGTGGATTCATATGTTAAAGCATATTATTTCCCATCTGAATTGTTGGAGGGCTGGATACAAGAGCAATCTGAACGCAATGAATATTCGAGCAAACAATTATCAAGTCTGATAAATTGCGTTTGCTCCAGTGATAAACGAATGAAACAAAAAATATTGGGATTTTTAGGGAACGTTAATGAAAATAGTTAAAATAGAAATACAAGCGATGGAGAAGAAATGTGCAAAGCCCTTAAATATTGTATTTTATAGCGCGACAAAGATGTATTTTATTAGATTATAATGCTGTTATTTCCATTCCTTTTGATTTGCGTTTACATATTGATATGGGAACATTGAATCTCTGTAAACTTTTCAGAAGCAAAGCTAAGGAGAATACGAATAGACTTGACAGAATCTCCTCTACTTAAACATTCCTAATTTATTGTATTATTTTTGTGTTTTTTAAATACGAATATTCTATCCCTATGTTGTGACTAACGATCTCCGCGAAGCAAAATTTGTTAACATGAACAAAGTTTATAATATATTTTATTGTTTTTTCCTTATTTGATAAATGTTGTTTGAATTTTTTATAAAAAATTAGTCAACGTCTTCTGTCAGAAAACAAAACAGTCACGTATCTGAATAGCACGAGGATTGATACTGAGTTATATACATTTTTTATGAAGAGAAGTATCTGAAATTCAACGGACAGACAATGAATAAATTACGTTATTGCCTTGCCAATCATGATAAACTTTCCTTAAAAGGCACTTTAATATATGCCTGTATTGAAAAATTCATTTCATTGTCGAGCATTCATCGCGAATTCATAAATTGTGTTTAGATTGATTTCTGGAGCAATATAATTTGGGGCTGATGAATCTCTTCAGTTTTTCAGTGTAAATTTCAAGCGGTTGAATGTGATTTGTTGTGTAGTGAGCACTAATTTTGCTCGTTGGTAGATTTACACCTGATTGGATGCGGTTTGTAGTTAGAAGCTAGAAAGAAGTTTTGAATATGTTGTCAAAGTGGAAGTGGAGAAATTACATGGTAGAAGATGAAGGTATGCGTTTTTATATAACCGATGATTTGGTTTGCGTTAATTTGCTAGTAAGAGGGGAATATTTTCAATTTATCGGAATTTTTCACAATATTTTTAAGATCACTACTGTGGAGCTGGATGTGTTTAGAAGTCCCGTTATTGAAATTGAACAAAATTTGGAAGAAAATGCGCGTGAAGTGATTGCCAGTGGGACAGGAGTGTTAAATAGTGAAAATGCGGAGGATAACTAATGAGCAGGAATTTGCGATTTTGAAGCTAAGAAACGAGTCTGTCACTGACCGCGATTGGGAAGGAAGTAGAATGTAGTAAGCGGTTTTTGAGGTTTTTAGGCACATATGAAGACAGTAAATCTTAAGAGAGAGTTTCTGGAAGCGGGAAAGCGGACTGAATATCGGCGGCGCAGGAAGATCGTGTTTTAAAGGAAATTTGCCTAAAAATCCATTTCTTCCATCGAAACAAATAAGCAGTGAAATTCAGCAATGGCACCAAATAGATATCAGATCTAACTGTACTTAGACACTTACAAGAAATACGGTCTTCAAACATGGCGACAACGAAAAAAAGCCTGCGATAACGCGCTAAAATGCGTACTGTTCGCTTAAAATTTGCAAAATAATATCAATTTTGTTCTCAGACAGATTGGAGGCAAATAAAAAAATAAACCTCTACCAGCCCGATGGAGTTGCATCCAAGCAAAGCGGTTTCCAGAAACAAGTTCTCTGAAGGTTGCATGGGGGAATTCCATATTATGGTTGTAGTAATGTGGCATCGATTGAAGTTTTACTCAATGCAGATGGCTACATAAGCATAATAAGAAATAATTTGGAGGCATCTATTGGCAGGCTAATTCCTCTTGCGATTGATTCAATTTTTCGAGGTGACCCTGCGCCATACCATGGGGCAAAGGAGGTAACATTGCTTTTTTGATTGATTACCGTGGTGATTATCGTTTACTAGGCAAAGGTATATTTGAGACAAATGCAGCTTCCGACTTGGCTCAGAAATAGTGTAGATTTAAATCCAGTTGGGAACTGCTGTGCTGTGCTTTAAAAAAAAATATGGATGAATGAATGAATGGCAAATCCCTCAAAACAAAATCCAATAAAAAAAGCTGGAATAATGATGTTTCGCTTGCTTACTACAGGAAATTGTTTGAGTTAATGCCAGATAGAATCAAGACAGTATTGAAAGGAGGGGGTGGGCGCAATAAATGTTACTGTTAATATTTATATTTATCCTCAACCTGAAATATTTGTTTACGTTCACTTCATTATTAAATTAATTGTTTTTAAGTTGTAATAAAGTGTGTCTAAATATGTACGACATCAGACAAAATCTGAAAAAGAAGTGTTTTAATAAAAAATTAAAGAAAAAAACATAAATTTAATGCGAATACATTTTTGGAAAAAAATAATTACTCAAGGAAGCCCATACACAGAAAAAACAACCAAAAAAATGACGATTACATGGTATAAGCTGCTCTGTAACATTTATTTGGTCACGAGTGCAAATATGCGAACGAAGAATTTTTTGTTTTTGTTTTTTATTAGAGAACTATTGAACCATTATTCTTTAACATAAATTTTTTGTTGGTTTTGTAAATTTTTTTTTGCTTTACTTTATTAAGGAAATATTTATTTCTTACATATATATAGTAATAAAGTTTAATAAAACGGAATTTTTTCTCCTCACGAGCAACGTTATTCTTTGAAATCTCCGTCTTTAACAATCTTTGGAACGAGACTGAACTTTACTCTCAAAAATTGAATTTGAATATCTAATGCGTTATCAGAATTGTTCGATAGTTTATGCTGCGTATGTAATTTAAATGTTTTGTGATTTTAATATCCATCCGGTGGTGTGATGCTGCGTGTACGGTTTATGGAGAGTAGTATCATGTTCTATGTTTACATTTGATGAATTGTTGCATATGCTTGTGCAGACGTAGGCTCTTTCGTAGATGATGGTAATGGGTGCGTGGGGTAAACAATTTGGTAACTATATGAATATTAATTTATATATATTTTTTATTTTTTTAGTATGACAACAAGGGGGCTTAGCCCTATAAATTAAAACGCAGCTTCCCTTTGTTCTCAACTCACGCCACTGAGAATATGATGTCCAAGGGTTCAGTAAATTTATACGAAAAGTAAAGCTTTAACCGGGGGCCAATCTATCTCTCTCTGAGGATGAGCTGTCTCTCCTCTGGGACGGTGCGTAGCTTTTCAGGGGCCAAGCCTCTCGTCTACCAAGACCGTTAGTGAGTGGTGATAGCCACACCCTGTACGAGGTGACCCTACTATTAACAAAACGCTGCGGATCTAGACTGGGAAGTCGAAAAACACCTCCCCCAATCCAGGGTGTTACTGCGGACCGTGCCTGTATTCGAACAGAGCCTCACTGATACTTGGTCGCCTCAGTGAGTAAGTTAGCCCTTACCGTGCTACGGGGGGCTATGGCATGGCGGACCTCTTAACCCCCATACTCGTGGGAATCAAATGAGTACAAAAAAAGAAAACGAAAACCAAACAAGCGGGGCCCCGTACCGCACAAAAACTGGTTAATCAGGCGGATGCACATCTCCGAATTACTGAGAGCCAGGTGATTACACCCAAGAAGGGAGAAGTTGGGACGTCAAGCAGTGGATCCAAGGTTAACATTGGTATACTGCGTGGACAACAGCCATCGAACACCACTGCTCAAAGAGCAGGGACCAGCAAAAACACGTCTGAGATAAGTATAACAGACGTCAGGAAGGAGACAGGTCTCAGTGGCGCCGGTGTTAACTGGTCCCTGCGCTATCTAAAGGAAGGCCTGAAACCAGAAGAGGACCTTAAGAAGGCTCAGTACAGACCTAAGCCATCTTTACCGGAGCCGAGAAAGCGGGGAGCAGCAGAGATCAGCCCGCATGAAGGGAATACTCCCAAAAAAATCCAAATCTGAACCCAAGGAGGAAAAAAAACCCGGGCAGGTCAGTAGTGAAGGCAGGACCCAGGAAGCCTGCATTAGCTATGCTAGTGCGGCCAAGGGAATTCGACTGGCCATACTGCCAAAAATGTTTCCCGAGCAAATACTCACTCGTGAGGAGCAGAAAATCATTGAGGACCTTGTCGTCAGGCAGCTGATCACCGGGATACGCTTTCGACCAGGCCTTATACTGGTGGACTGCGCGACGGAAGACACCGCAGAATGGGTTAGAACCATAGTTCCTTGATTGCCAGGCTGGGAAGGGGTGGAACTGTCAACATGTGCTGGGGATGATACACCAGGAGCCCACATGGTGACAGTTTTTCTGCCAAAAGCCGCGGCAATAGAAACGGAAGACCTTATGAGCCTCTTAATCGCTCAGAATGAAGATCTCCATACCCGACCATGGAGAGTCTTCAGAAGCAAGGTTGAGGGCAAGGGTAAACTCCTAACGATCGGGGTAGATGACCGCTCCTCCGGAAATTAAACGTCGGAGTTGCCATATCAACTACCGATTTGGCAACAACCCGTGCGTGTGCACAGGGGAAAGCCAAGGAAAGATAGCTCGGAGGAGGCACCGGGTGAAAAACATACCGAGGTCCCTGTAAAAGTCTCGAAAGCCATAGAGGCGGAAAGGACTGGATCAACCAGGGAAATAGACCTGCTGCCCAGTGAAGAGCAGAAAAGCTGGACGACCTAGACCTAGGACTCGTAATGCTCAGGGTGAACAGCAATACCCAGAAAACCCCATGTCAGAGGAGGGTGACACTCCGACAGTGGAGAAAAGCTAGAAACAATAACGGAGCCAATAGCTAGCACTAAGATAATCCAGATAAATCTCCACCATGCGAGAGCTGCATCTGCAGTGATTGCAAGGGTAAGTTCCAAGGAGAACATTGGAATAGTGCTGGCCCAGGAGCCCTAGGTGTACCGGGGGCAGATTCGCGGTCTTCAAGGAGGAAGCATGTAGGTAATTTGGGACTCCTCTTGTGAAAAACCAAGAGCCTGCATAATTCTTAAACGTAATTTAAAATACATATGTCTTTTAGAGTTCTTAACCGGGGACCTTGTGGCTATCCAAATCTCATTGGAAGCCGGGAGGAGCACTCGAGAGGCATTTGTGGCATCGGGATACTTCCCAGGAGACGAAATCCGGGCTCCACCGGAACAAGTCGCAAAACTGACAAAGTATTGTGAGAAGAGGGCGTTACCATTTCTTCTCGGCTGCGATGCCAACGCCAACCACGAAGTCTGAGGAAGCAGCGACACCAATCGTAGAGGTGAGTACCTTCTTGAATTTATTCTTAGCAATAAGTTAGAAATATACAACGTAGGGAACACTCCAACATTTGTGACCAGCATCAGACAGGAGGTACTATATATAACTCTAGGAAATACCCTGATGAACGAAATGGTCAGGAATTCGAGGGTGTCGGATGACCCCTCTATGTCTGATCACAGGATAATCAGATTCGACATGCTTGTTTGCTTGAAAAAGGAAGATGGGACATTTATCGAGAATGAGGAGGACACGGTACACCTGCTTCTCAGAACTCATTTCCCGGGGTCTTACCCCACGGTGGCAGGCGACAACATTTTGCCTGACACCCCAGCACTGGGATACTAAGGGCATGGGGACTGGCAAAAGTGGTCTTTATTCCGAAAGCGGGTAAAAGGATCCTTTTCACCCTAAATCTTTCAGACCAATTTGCCTAACATCTTTCGTACTCAAAACGGTGGAGAAGGTCATAGACAACTATATTAGAACTAACGTTCTAAAGCGTAATCCCCTACATCACTGTCAGCACGCTTACCGGGCAGGACGGTCAACTGAAACTGCTCTGTATCAACTGACAGAGGTACTACGGGACGCCATAGAAACAATAGAAATTGCACTGTGCGCGTTTTTGGATATCGACGGAGCATTCGACAACACATCGCACACAGAGATACAGGATGCCCTGAGCCGCAAAGGAGTGGGAAACACCCTGGCATTCTAGATGGGCAAAATGCTAGAAAGCGGGCAAATAGAGGTACCGACAGGTACAAATTCTATTATCATGAACACCACTCAAGGCTGTACACGGGGTGGGATACTATCGCCGCTGTTGTGGAGTATGGTAGTGGATAAACTCCTGGACGTGTTAACAAATACTGGAATACAAGTCCAGGGTTACGCGGACGACATTATTTTAATCAGTAGGGGCAAATATGAAGATACCCTATGTGATAGAATCCAAACTGTATTAAGGGTTACTAGTGCCTGGTGCAGGAAGGTGGGACTGCGGATCAACCCAACCAAAACCACCATAGTACCATTCACTAGGAGGCGTAAGTTCGGATCACCTAAAAGCCATAACATTACATAATATGGAGGTGAAACGAGAAACAGAGGTTAAATATTTGGGAATTACGCTAGACCGAAAATTACTCTGGAAGACGCATGTCGGAAAGCCACGAGGGCTCTGATGACTTGCAGATCCATAGCAGGAAAGAAATGGGGTTGCAGCCCGAAGAGACTACTTTGGATATATACTGCAATAGTAAGACCAATGATTTCCTATGGAGCGATAATCTGGGCAGAAAGAACCGAACTCAGCACACAAGCCAGGGAATTACATAAGCTCCAAAGGCTGGTTGGCGTGTGTATCAGTGGGGCAATGAGGACATGCCCAACGGCATCCCTGGAGGTCTCTGCAACCCCTCTCCATCTGCACATACAGATGTAGGCAAGGAGGGCAATATTCAGGATGGCCGGTAATATGAGTGAAGCGGGGAGCTGCCTAAATCCAAGGAAAATTGATATTCTTTGTAGGCGGTATCCCGAATTACTAATACCAAGGGATAACATGACAATGAGGTTTCACTTCGATAAAAAGTTTGAAACACGTTGGAGTAACAAGGCAAACTGGGAGAGTGTGGCTGCGACATGTGGCTTAAACCAGCAACTGATTACTTGGTACACTGACGGATCTCTCACAGCAGAGAGAGTGGGTGCCGGTGTCATTGGTCCAAGGAAAATGTACTTTGAGCCAATGGGCAGGTACACTAGCATATTCTAGGCGGAAATATACGCCATAGACAAATGTGCCAAATGTGCAGAACATAACTATTCTTACCGATAGCCAAACAGCGATTAAGGCACTTAGGTCCAACAAGGTCTGGATACTTTGGATTCTAGGCCATGCTGGGTTGGAAGGCAACGAGGCAGTGGACGAACTAGCCACGAAGGGAGCAGGGACGCCTTTACACGGGCCAGAATCCTTCTGTGGAATCGGAAACGGTTTCATGGCTATGAATCTACGAAATGAAGAGAAACGGTTGGGGGAACTATATTGGGCGGGTCTACCAGGGATGGCAGCAGTCCAGGGTGCTTATTAGGGGATACGAACCCATACGCACAAAGGATTGCTTAAACCTCACCAAAAAGAACCTCCGAATCAGAGTGGGAATTCTCACTGGTCATTGTCAGCTGAACTATCACCTAGGGAAGCTAGGGATATCTATGGACACTGTTTGCAGGTTTTGTGAGGAGGATGACGAAACCTCTATACACGTCCTGGGACAGTGTCCGGCACTTGTGCAAAGTAGGTCGATGCATCTGGGAGAACACTTAATACCAGATGCAAAGCTGAAACATCTGGAAGTAGGGAACATACTAAAGTTCCTAACGGTTATAGGCCTGCTTGAGATACTATGATTAATAGGTACACTATAACCAGTAAAAATGGGCACAATAGTTCTTCAAGGACGCGGTGCGACTTTCCCTTAACAGAATAATAATAATAAAGCTTTAACCCACGCTGCTTACTGTAAAGCGGTCGCGAAGCAGCCCGTGCCGTTCTGTTTAGCAACTGGGTTTAGCCGCGCCTGCTGATATATCAATTTAACAGTCCTCTTGCCAGTGGAAAAAAGTATTGAATGAAAATTCCGCGCTGCGTAGCTCTGAGAGAGACGAAATCATAGAAGTAATTGTAATTTCAGGGAATCCCAACTTTCTACTGCAATTAATTGAGCTTATTGAGAACATTTTATACACCCCATGACTGTTAAACACTCGCAACCATTCCATTTAGAAGTGCGCACGAAACGCTCGCAAGCACATGGGACACCGCGCTCGTCGTTATGTACTTTGCGACTGCCTAATGGTATGCGGTTACTGTAGTTGATTTCGTAACAATCCAATTCGGATCTTGGGCTCGAATCTTGTGGGAGCGTTTCTCTTCAACACCATATCGGTACACCAGGTACTCGTCCGCGAAAATCATCCTAATTTGCCTCAGATAGTTCGTAGCTGATTGATATTCAACATATAGTCAGCATCCAATATTTCTCCGTCGCTAGTGCGATTTGCTCTGCAAACTTCTATTGCGACAGCCTAGTGCTCTAATCTACAAGCCATTCGCAACTTAAGAATTATTCCGGTAGTTAAACGCGTAGACACTGCTCATTTTAAAAGTGTTATATATTTTTTTTTATGAAATCCTTAGAATGAAAATGCCATAGTAACAAAAAATAAGAAAAAGCTAAAATGTTGGCCGCAGTATCCAGATATGGAAGCGTGAGAACGCAAAGAGATAGAAACGCGCGCAGTAGTACCGAAGGTTTCCATGTAACCTGTAACTATACCACTATCTACACCAAGAGGACCATACATAGGAAATGCAACTCCCAGTACATTCTTTGAAATTTTATAAAGACGAAAAAGTCTTGCACCCTTTCAACCGCGACGGAAGTTGTGCGAGCAAAATTCCGCGCATAAGGACTGGTATTATGTATGCTGGTGTTATGGGGCCTATGCTATGTGGGGACGAATCAGAAGAATGCGTCTCAGGATATACTGGCGTCTTCTACACCGATGACTTAAAAACAGAAAATGGTTCTGGAGTAGGAAGTAGCTTCTCAAATAAAACCGAGAAGTGGGCTTTTTCCTTGGGACAAAACACAACGGTCTTTCAGGCTGAAGTGTGTGCGATCCTAAGGACGGCAACCTAGATGAGTGTTTAAACGGCAGGCGCAACGCAATCTGTAGAAATTAGTCAAGCTGAATTGAGGGCGTTGAGTAATATTTTGATCATCACTTCAAAAATCATTCAGGAATGTAGAAACCGATTGAATTCTATTTCTAGATTAAATACGGTGGATTTATTATGAGTAGCTGGTCATTGTGGTGTAGAGGGAAATGAAATCTCAGATGAAGCAAAAGAGGCTTCGACTTTCCCCATGCCCGGTCCGGAACCAGGAATTGGGGTGTCGGTAGCATTGGCTGATTGGCCACTATCAAAAAATTGGGAACAAGCTTCCCATAATGACAGATGGCGAAGCCTTAATGCTGCTAGACAGATTTGTTAATATTGCGACCAAAAATGAAGTCATCACTAAAATTTATTGCTAGTAAGTCGAATGTTGCATTCAATTACGAACAACAGAACATCTGCCTTTCAGAAATTTAGAGAAAAATTTTCAAATTCAATCAATCAATCTCGTTTATGGTCAATGAAGAACATAAACGTAACATGAACACATAACATTAATAAAAAGTCTTAATAATTTCGAATGAATAGTATTTACTGATACGAATCTCTTTATGGCTTTTGAAAGTCAATGCGAAAAACGTTTAGTGGCTAACTTAAATTTTTTCCTCCCAACATACTTCACACCTAAATATTTTTCCGTAATTTTATAACAAATTGATAAATCACCTGTTTTGAAATTAAAAACGTCTTTTATTAGCTGGGTATTTACGAATTTACCATTTATGGACAAGCCAGAAGCAATGAAATTATTTCGTAATAGTTTTATAAAATGCAGTACATCAAAGAAAAAGAAATTGTTTCATCTGGTGAAGTTTCAAACCATGGCTTATCTTCATTCACGACAATTTCTCTGCGTAATACTACATTTGTGGATTCCATATCTGAAACTACAGTTACAACACTGAAATTAATACTCCATAGTCTTTCAACTATATGTTCAAATAGCGGTCATAGCAGAATCGTAATATATGGTTTGATTCCAATTTTTATAAATACCACCAATCATAGCCACTTGTATATATTTATATGGATGCAAAACCAGTCGTTGGTCTTACCATACTCAAAAATACATCTGATCTTCAAGATAAAACACACTGTCGTTCCTTAGTGTCGTACTTTGCTTTTGATAGTAGTTGCAGCACAGAATCCACAATTCCAGGATTTAGTTTTATCTTTGCAGCCCATTTCTTTAGTGTCGGCATTGCTACTTTTCTCTTGTATGCTCGTGGTCCAGCAGAGTAAAGATAAACGGCAGAAGAAATATCTTCACTACTCCAAGGCTTCTTTTTATTCGCGTTGTGCTACTTGTAGACATTTAAGTACTTTTTTATTGCGAGCTTTGCGTTGTTTGTTTTCTCGTTGTAGCTTCATTATTTTCAAATCTTTTGCTACAATCGTGATAAACCCTATGTTAAACATTTCATTTTGATTACCGAAGCAAACGTACTTCCATCCTAAGGTTAACTTATCTAATTTGAACCTCGGCATCTTTTTGAGTCGACTAAACAGGCGAAATACTTTTTACAATTATCGGAAATTAAGTTTGGATTTATTTTATAGGAGAGCGCTAAGCCCAACATCAACTTAATGGTGGAATATATGAAGCACATAGCAACTTGCTGTACCACTTCTACTTTCATTACCCTGTTGCCGTAAATACTGACTCGGAATCGTCCTTTAATCGCCTTTTGCTTTGCAAAGTCTGCAGAACTAAGTCTTCGAGCTGCTAATGGAATTATTGAGCAAATGATGCTTCAAAATTCCTCAGTGGAAGCTTGGTTGGACCAAACACGCGCAACATTCTTGGCAATAGATCCAAGTTTGCTCTCCTAGGAAGTGAAGCGGAAATAAGTAGATGCATCCAATGACAATCTTTCGGATGCGTCCGTTTCCTGTTGGAATAAGATGAAGAAACACACACAAGAAAACCATCTAGGTGGCATCATCAGAACAATGCCACCTACCTATCTCGTCCCTATCCAAAAGCTGCAGCAATGGGATTCCATGCCCCTTTGCCGCTGAAAGCTGCTCTTCCTGGGTATAGCCTTCTTGGTTCACACTAAATAAGCGGCTCTTGCGAGGTTTTTTTGGGGAAGCTTATCCGTACATATCATATGTACTAAACGACATGTAGATACTACTAGATGTTGAGGGCGTATAGGTGTATACGGATAAGCTTTTCTATGACATTCACAAGCTCGGTCCACTGCCTATTGGATATAATAGTAATAATCGTTGGCGCAACAATCCATATTGGATCAGGGCTTTGAATTGTGTTAGAGCACTTTATTCAAGACTTTAACGGTATACTACAGTACGCTGTAGGAGGCAATAAGGTCAGCATTGTGCTTGCCCGAGAATATTATGCTGATTTAACTTAAGTACTCATTCACAGCTAACTCAGCTGGTATCCGACATACAGTCATGATAACAAATCCCTTTGCCAAGTGAGATTTGAACCGCGACCTTCCGCTAAAACACAGATATACTGTGCCTTTAACCAATTCAATTGAAATATTTCTTTAGTTTTCATGTAAACAGCGTGCAGTCGTTGGACCGTGTTGAGAAAAAGTCTTTATTAGTGATTTCTACTGTATGGCAACCGTTCAACGCATGCGACATTATTCCACTGAAGGTCGTAACCAGAGATCTCCAAGCGGTGGATGTGTTCACACAAACTTATTTTCTAAGAATATGAATCTCAATGCAGTTGAAAATAGTCAAAATTAAAAATTTTACTGAAAAGAAACTTGAAAAATATGATATCATCCCTCTCCCCCTTTGTCATTTTGTAAGGAATCATATCTCCAAATATCAAGGGATCGATTTATTACTCTTTAAGTCAGAATTCCCTATAATGCGAAAAATGCTTTTTTTTTAAATGCGTTTGAACTGACGCCTGGTATTCAGAAATGCACTCTTTACAAAGCGCTACAAGATTACGTAAGGATATAAAGCGACTACCTACTTGGAGCTCGATCCTGACCATATACCTGACAAGCGTATGGCTCTACGCCGATCAAATTTTGAGCAACGCGCCCGCACCAATCCAAAGTTTTAATGTTATTGTTTTCAAGAATTTTTTTATTGATTTGACTATGTGGCAAGGGCTGCCTGTGAAGCCATGCCTTGGTGCAAAATTTTCTTGTACTGGTCCTGGCGCATGGTTTCTTCTGTAATATGTAACTTGCCGGTTCCTTTAGAACTTCTGATGCACCGTACCATCATTGAATCGGTATGTTTAACATGCTCTAAAATGCAATGTTCGTTAAATTTTTCGCTAGCCCCACATCGGGCAAAATTTTCATTGTCATCCAAGAATATTTTGATAACAGCTGGAATTAGTTGACACTTTTGTCGTATCGCAGTAGTCAGTTTTGGTTTCTTTCAAGGTCAACAGCACCTGAGCTACATCTTCATTGTTTTTCTGCGGCCGACATTTTATTAAAAATTTTAGTATGAGCTGCTGTGACCACTTTTCTACCACGATCGACACCAACCCTACCTACCTACCCATCCATACTTTTTTTAATATATCGAATACTGGACTGAGAACCTCTAGTAGCGTCTGCTATTTAGGACCAGATACATTGGCAATGCTACAGTATTATCTTGAAGTCCTTGGGCTGTCTCTTACTTTTACTTTTCACGTCCATGTAGATGGAGGTTTACGATTTTTTTGTCGAATATGACCATATGGGATATCAAATGAAGGTGCTCGATTATAACTTTTCGAAGCCAGTATAGTTCTGACATTAGTTTCAAAGGGATAGGAGAAAGCTCGGGGGCTGGAAAGTGATCATATCTTTGCAAAACCATTCTTAGAAACTACCCAACCGAAAAACCTAAAAAAACCATGAAGCTGCCACTATACGGTATTTAGGCCTCAGAATATCCTCCATATTGATCAAGTCCAAGTTTATCATGGAGTCAAACAAATTTGCAATAATTTACACATAAAGCATGATATTTCCATGTTTATTGAAGATTCTATTATTACTGACAGAGTTATAGTAGGTCCAAAGTTATCTCTATTGTGTAAATTTACTGCAATCCAACGCATTGAATATGAATATCATACTAAAGTGGAAAGTCTGACTAAATGTATTTACAAATAGAACAACTGTGAACTAAAATATTCCCTTTCATAAGAAATATACGAAACCTTTCATATTTGAAGACCCAAGTATCCGGTTTTCGACAGAGTTTTTCGATTATGTTGTTTCTGAATAAAAGTCTTGTCTCATTTTAAATTACATTTTTACTCCTCACTCCCTTACCTAGAAATCTATACTAAAATCTTCAACAGAAAGTACTTGTAATGGTCTTTCATCAGGAACCCCATTCAACCATATTTGGGAAAAGAAACTTTCGCTTACATGTTGTAGAGTTATCATGACGATCTTTTTAGATTTTTTGGATCGACAGTGGCTGAGTGTGGGCCGCATTTTAGGTGTATGCAATCCCTCGCCTCCAAAAAAGCCATGAGAATTGTTCCCATACACTGTCATGAAGAGATGGGTAGATCATTGATTTGTAATGTTACCGTTTGGTAATGAATTTCGGCTACTGATTGATGTGTGTATTGTTCTCGTCTAAGTATAATATGTCCTAATGTTGAGTGTCGATGCCGACTATCGGTTGCGAATCTGTCCTCTCGACTGGCTTTCTTGTGAAAAGATTATTTTGTGGGTGGTAGACAAACTTTTAACTATGCGAAGCAAAGAAAACTTCTACGTGACGCAATGCTCGCTCGCAAAAATCATGATTCCTATTTTTTGCATGTAAAAATATTGTACGTACTATACTATCTGATACGGTATCTTTTGTTTTTTTTCTACTCTTGCATGAAAGGTTCATTCATTCCTTATTGATATCTATTTATTACTGCCGTACCGAAGGACAATTGAGATGATTATGCTACCTACATAGGAAATCAGCAACTACCGACTAGAAGGTCAACTAGAATCTAGGGAGAAAGATGCCGCAAGATGAATGGCTCTTAAGAAATATCAAATCAAAATCCCATTTCATTGACATTTTGAGACAAATTAAGTTAAGGTAGATCAGGAATGAATACCCATCGGAAATGTTTTGGGAGGGCTTCTCAAGCCAATGTGGTGAAGATGAGATGGGAAGGAAGCCGATCATTATGAAATTGCACAAGGTCTGTGGATGTAATCGGTGCATGAGAATGGTGTTACAGTCATTACTGAGCAATTCAAAGCAGTGGATAATTTTGTCTCGCATATAGATAAAACTGACTGTTTTACTATTCGGAAAGCATTTTCTACGAGAGAAATTTGTCTAAGCGAATGTAAGCTAGCACAATTAGGGGGTATGAGGTAACGCTATAGACGTTGGAACTACAATCCAGGAATCAGACAGAAAAGTAACAAATCATAAAGTATAAATGCTATTGAATTCACTAGCACCACTTGATATTTTGCCAGCAAACACAGGAAATTTCCCCATATGTAACAAGGGAAGAACAAGCTCCGTGATGATCCTAATTTTATTAGCAACTCCTTTGGAAATGGATTGTTTTAGTACGTCAATTGTTCAGTCACTGAAGCTGAAAATCGGATGCAATATCCGAATTCTTTCGGTCAAGACCGATTGACATGAAATTTGAGGTAGGAATAGAAGGTGGAATAAGAAAGTTATATAGCGTCAATGTGAATTTCTCCTCCCCCACCAGGGGAAAAGCGCACAATAACGTTATATTCCTTTTGTTTCCTATTTCACCCTCTACTTCCACTCCACCGAAAGAATGTTGAGGTTGCAACAGGTTTTCAGCTCCAGCGACACGACTACAATTAACGCTTTACATTCATGGATTTCCAGGCGCCTTTCTACAAAGTTGGAGGGGAAAATAAAAAGAAAGTACTCCAGGAATCCAAGGAGATTCTTGAGAGTTCAGCCGAACGCAGCAGACGTCCTTGGACAGCAGCAGAGTGGTAAAAGTTTTTGAGAATTTCTAATTTACAAGATTATTTTCTTTTTTCAGGAGTGGTTATCTTTTAGGCACCCTTTAGTGATAAGCGTGGATAGTGTTAAGTTTTTGTGGGTAGAAAATAGTTTTTGTTTTTTGAAGAATTTTCAGCAGAAATCGTTATGGAGACGAGGGCCCAGAAAGCCCCAGAGGTCCGATTACTATCGGACCAATCCCAAGAAAAACTAATCGCCAGTCTGCAACGCAGTCTGGATGAAATTAATAAACAGCTAGCCGCTGCGAAAATTGAGATAGAGGAGCAGCGGAAGCAGAACAAGGGTCTGACAGCCCTCATTAAGAGCTTGCAGGAGTCAATAGACCTGCAAAACAGGGAGAAGAAAGAAAACGGCAAGCGTTTGCGTATCGAGAGTCCACAAGTGTCGGACTCTGAAAGTAACTCCTCATCGGAAGAGGAGATGTCCACCGACAACACGGACAACACCGCCACCGAGGAGGAGGAAGATGTGGACTTTCCACCTCTGCCGCCACCGAAACCAGTGCCAACTCTTCCGCCCACTTTTTTTAAAAAAACCGTAGTGAAGTCACCGGAAAAGCCAAAGCCTTCAGGACAAGAAAGTCCTAAGGCTAAAGAAGCCGAAAAGGGCACGGTACCCGTGATTTTAAGGCAGCCATCAAAATGGCCAGCCATTGAGAAAGAGCTGCGAAAAAGGAAAATTAATATCCTTCACGCGAGGAGGATTCACCTGGGAGTGAGAATAACTCCAGAGCAGCCGAGCGACCACCGGAAGATCACTAAATTCTTTAGAGAAAGTGGAATTCAATTCCACACATATCTTCTCCCAGAAGAGAAGAACATCAACATTATAATCCGGGGGCTCGAGGGAATAGCGCCCGAAGATGTAAAGGAAGACCTTGAGGATCAGGGCTTCCATCCTATAGAGTGCTTCTTCATAAAAATGAAGAACGGGCCCTTCAGACTACTAAAGGTGTTAATGCCTAAAAACGAAACCGGCATATACAATGTCAAATCGATCTGCCATCTGATCGTGAAAATCGAGTCCCAAAAACCGAGGACTTCCCAATCGCAGTGCCATAACTGTCAGCAGTTTGGACACTCTGCGAACAACTGTTTCGCTGACGCACGTTGCGTTAAATGCACGTTGCGTTAAAGCAGGAGCAGAAGGCAACCTGCACCAACTGCAAAGGAGATCATCCAGCCAGCTACGGCGGATGTCCAAAAAACCCTAAAAATATTAAAAAAAACCTTCGCCCAGATGGCGAAATCTAATTCTTCTCCACAGGTATCACAGGTAACACAACCAATCAACAAACCGACAGGAAAAACTCCAACAGCACCGAAAACTCCCTCTTCCTCAGCGAACCCGAAGCCTGTGCAAATGGATCAAGTGCTGAGCAGCATGCAAGCACGGATACAAAACATGATGGAGTCAATGATGACTAAAATGATCCAAAACCTGTTTGGCTCTCAGATCCCTCTAGGCAACCCAACTAAAATCCACCATGGTAAGCATTAAGCTTAACATTATCTCATGGATCGCAAATTCCGTAAAAGGAAAAATGGGAGAATTGAAAGAATTCCTTTACGAGGCAGAAGTAGATATACTACTCATCCAGGAAACGTTCCTCAAACCAACAGACCCACTTAAAGTACCCAACTACGACATATATAGAAACGACCGACTTACTGGCCATGGAGGAGGAACCGCAGTCCTCATTAAGAGAAGCATCGAGCATCACCGCCTGGAAACTCCAGTCATCACTGGAATGGAAGCTACAGTCATCGAGGCAAGGACAGGACCAGCTGATATAAAAATTATATCAGCCTACCGTCCACCATCAACAGATAATTTTTCAGAGGACCTTCAACTGCTACTCAACGAGGACAAACCGACTTTTCTCGCCGGAGATCTGAACGCGCGTCATCGAGACTGGGGAGCAACCCGAAACACCAAAGCGGGGAGAGAACTGCTCACTTTCCTAAACGGAAAGGGAGCAATTATTCACGCACCAGAGGAACCAACACATTATGGACGCAGCACGACCGGCACCATAATCGATGTGGCTATTACAAAGAATTACAACAACCACATTACAATCAACGTGTTGGACGACCTCTCGTCGGACCACAAACCGGTGTTATTTTCAATATACAACATATATATTGAAAATCCGCCGAAAATGATGAAAAGCACCAACTGGGACACCTACCGCCATATTCTAAGACAATACACCACAACCTCAAAACTAGAAACTTCGGAGCAGGTAGAGATAGAGATTCAAAACCTAGCCGCCCAACTAACTTCTGCCAAGCAGGAGAGCTCAACGGAGACAGAAGTAAACGACCAACAATACTTCCGGCTCCCAAGAAATATTAAAGAAAGAATAAGGGAGAGAAATCGCATCAGAAAAAGAGGAAGAATGACAGGAGATCCCAATCTGAAAAGAGAAGCGAATCGGCTCACTAACGTTATCAGAGATGACATTGACTGATTCAGAAACGAACAGTGGGAATACTTTCTCCAAAATCAGGAGCCGGGAAGCAACAACTTCTGGCGGCTCAGCAAATATTTTAAAAGAGGCTCGAGAAGGCAAATGCCTACAATTCATGGTCCCAATGGCCTTGAATTTTATAAAGAGGGAAAGGCCGAAGCGTTCGCGGACTCACTCGAACTCCAGTTCAGGGAGAACACCGCATCGGACGACGAATCTGAAGAAGAGTACGAGTCAGAAACAGAGACACAAGATGACTCAACACAAAGAGAAGACTGGGAACTGCAAACAGATCAGGTGGAAGTCCAAACCATCATCCATGGACTAAGCAGCAAAAAAGCCCCAGGATGGCATATGCTTACAAACGAATGCATCAAGAATGCACCGAATAACATCGCCGAATCAATCACCGCAGTAATAAATGCAGTACTCCGTCTCAGAACATATCCAAAAGCATGGAAAAAGTCCATCATCATCCTTCTGCCGAAGCCGGGAAAGAACTCAACGTTCCCACAAAACTGGAGACCCATCAGCCTACTTCCAACAATTGGAAAAATTGCAGAAAGGGTAATACGGAGCAGACTGCAGGATCAGCTCAACGAGCTCAACATCATCCCAGAGGAACAATACGGATTCCAACGAGATTATTCATGCGAGCTTCAACTGGCCAGAGTAGTCCAGCACATTCGCAGTGGTTTGAACAAGCGGAAATCGACCGGACTAATAATGTTCGATATATCGAAAGCTTTCGATAAAGTCTGGCACGCAGGGCTCGTAGCCAAACTAAAGAAATTTAAAATTCTGATTCTATGATAAGACTGATCCAATCCTTTATTGCAGATCGAAGTTTTAGGGTGGCACTGGAGGGGCACCAATCAACGGAAAAAAGAATAGAGGCAGGAGTACCCCAAGGATCGCCGCTTTCCCCGCTGTTATACACAGTATTCACGGCGGACATTCCAAGAAAATTTAACCGCTTCACAGGGATCTCCTTATTCGCGGACGACACATGCCTCTTCCACACATCGAAACAGGCACGCCTCATCACAAGCAATCTTCAGAAGGCAACCAATACAATGTTGGAATACTTCAAAAAGTGGAAAATAAAAATAAACCCGGAGAAGACCCAGGCAATCTTCATCACAAGAAAGAGAGAACAGAATCCGGGGAAAATCCAAATCGAAAATCAGCCCATCGATTGGAAACCAACAGCGAAATATTTAGGACTGACTTTCGACAGCAGACTAAATTGGAGAAAACACATAAAGTTGAAAAGAGATGCATGCACAGGTACGCTGAAATCCCTTTACCCTTTAATTAGATCTAAGAAACTAAACATTAAGAATAGACTTTTAATTTATAAACAATTAATTCGCCCATCTCTGCTATACGGGAGCAGCATTTTTTACCAAACATGTAAGACATAAAAAACAACTGCAAAGATGTCAGAATATAGCTGTAAGAAAAATTTTCAATGTCCCGCATTATATAAGAAACCTAGATATACATAGCGATCTAAGATTAGAAACCATAGATAAGTATATTAAAGATAAAGCCCTGAAATTATTCCAAAAAATTGATTCCCACTAGAATAAAACTCTAAATATTTTAAAAACAGAAAAACAGAAAAAAGAAACTTATCCTACCTTAAGGGCATTAGTATTGTAAGAATGTATAGTATTTTAAGTTAATTAGTATTATAAAGTAATATTGTTAATATTATTAGTTAAGATAAGATAAAATTATTATTATTATTAGTATTGTAAGTAATTTATAACTAGTATAAGATATAGGAAAAAAAAACAAAAAAAGGAACGATAACCAACCAGAGTAAAGATGGACAACAATGTCCACAGCGAAAAGGGGAGCAAAGGTGTCGAACACCAGCTCCAGATTCATCACAGTTCCAAGGCCAGTTCCAAGGAATCCAAGGAAAGAAAGAAATGTGATATAATAGAAGCCTAAGCAGGTAATGTGATGCTTGTACGATTATACACGGAGACGACAAAAATAGAAGACCTGTGGTGGAGTGAAAGCATTAAGTAACTAAAAGCTGAATCCTTAAAATTAAGAAGGAGATACAGTTACCAATGCAACAATAGGATGGGATACCGGCAATAACAACAGTATGTACATAAAGCATCGATGAGAAAGCTGAAGTAAGCTATAAAATGAAAGCAAATGTATCTCTAAGTATAACCTTGCGGTGTATTTTTTTTTAAATAATTAGATGGTTTTTGCTTTTTCGCTAGTTTCATTTTATTTTATTCGCATATACCTATAAAACTATTTATTCCCTTCATCTGTGCTACATGTCTGCTCATAATTGGTTTTATTAAAATTTTAAATATTATTCTAGATAAAATTGTACAGTCTAATTAATCCTAATTACATTACTATATTACTTTCTAAATTATTTCTTTATCCTGGAAGAAAAAGAGGCTTTAATTAGTTTTTTTATAAATACGTAGTGCGGTGATCATTGATCCTATGGAAAAAAACGTATAAGAGAGTTGTGCCTAAGCTTTGGTGGAAAATCACTATAAGTTAACTGTGTAGTGTTACTGGGGAAAATAGTCATTAGTCTGCTTTCTAGATTAGAAGAAAGTGTTGCTTTGAGGGAAGATACATTCGTAGTGGAGGAGGATTCCCTAAGAGCTGCAAAATAATTCTGCAGTGTGTGGAATGTATGTACTGTTAACAATCCCTTCAATTAAGTTAGTTGGCCTTACATAACGGAACAGTGCATAGGATATAGCCTATATATAGTAGTTAGAATTGTGAAAAATACTTCTTTGCTAGAGAGTTATACTTCGAGATAATGAGGATACTGCAGTTACAGCGTACTTGTCGTTATGACACAGTGGTCAGGGGTAATTTTCCTTCTTTTGGTATGCAGATCAGAAGACAACTCCTAAATCTACTGTCCACTTCTACTGAGGTGGTGAAACTTACAAAGTCTCCAACTTTTACACCGTTGTTGTTACGGTTACCAAAATCATAGCCTCTCTTTCTGTCACATGCTTGGACAAAGTGTTATCAGAACTCATTTTGTCATTTGGGTCACCCACCACACGCCTTTATAAAACCTTTCCTGAACTGTGTTTAATTGCTCCAAGAAAACATCCATCTCTTCTATATCTGAAATCTCCGTTGGTAAGACTGCACAATTTATGCTTCTTTAACCAAGGCTGGAACCTTGCAGTCAAGATTGTGCCGAAAATCGCCTCCCGGGACAAGAAAGTGCGCAGTGTCCGTAGTCGTCAGAAGTAGTCCAACATTGGATTCGCACCTACTGCCACTTCATTTTCCAGAGTGCAACTACATATTGCCGCAAGAGGGAAGAGGATTCCTCTCCAAAGTTGTACCATCTCACTTTACTTATCCAACTTATATTGCTGAAATTTTTGCTCAAGTCCGGAGAAGTCGGGCATATCGTTGTCAGGGAGCGCGCAAACAATTCAGAAACCAATCATCATCCGTTTTCTATAGTCAAGGGTCGTAACCCTTTGATGAGTTCTTATGCCAGGCGTTATTGAGGTTCCGGTAACAATTTAGTTGCGTAATTTGCCTACATCCCAGCTAGTTACCTTTTACGACAAACAAAGACAGGAAATACTTTGAGTGTATTCTTAAACCTCAATTCAAAGGGCGTAACGCAGAAGATAGGAAGCATAGTAATTAATATTATAATAAGGGAAAATATTTGAATGTTAGCCTGCAAGTATTGGAACTTGTTTAAAAAAGTATTTATGCGTATTTAATATTTTACTAATAAAACGCTAACCTTCATTGTAGGTAGCTTCAATTTTTCTTTAGTTCTTATTCGTTGAATGATTCTTGATGATATAAATAATAAGAACTTCACATATATTCGGATCAGTCGTTATTTTATTCCTTAGCATCATAATAAACTTGAAAGAGTTCTTGGAAACTTGGATTTTCTTTGATATTTGCCTTGTGAACTTTTCATTGTCGCACGCTGTATATATTGATAAGTATCAATGATGAATTCCAAAAAGAGGTTAATTTCGAATTCTAAAATCGATACAACTTTTATGTCGTTTACTGTGAAATGCGTCTAGGCTAGTGGCATATCAGCTGGTGATAAAAAAATTGCTTTGACATATCTTGCTTCTGTGCAGATGCAAAAAATGTAGTTTTCTTGTTTTTGTTTATGAGTTTGGAATGCCGGGAGATGATTGGTCTTGTGGGTGTACTTTCGCTTGCCGTTGATATATGTCCTGCAGATAAGCTGGCCCCCTGAGGGGCTGACAGCAAGTGCGACAAGTTAGTATTTTAGACGTGGAGCAGTACCTGGGAGATTTTCGGTTGAGTTGGTCTGTTTGTGAAGTTACCAACGTGGGAGCTGACCAGTGAAAGTGGAGACGTTATTGTCTATCTAGATGCGTATCCGGTTGTTGATAGTTGATAAGAACAGTGGTGATAACGATACGCCGATCGTTTGGTGGCAAATTAAGTTCAATTTGTGATTTCGGTGTGATTGAGCAATTGTGCAACACAATTGTCCGTGGGTAATGAGGCTATCACCTGCTGATAGCAGTCCCATTCAATTCGCGGTCGGCACATAGTAGCAACATAACCCCTCGTAATTTGTGAGTAGTGATTACTGACATCAGAATGGCTAGTTGGATCGAATACACAAGCCCATCATGGCGAGAACTCAATATGCAGAAGCTTTCAGTAGATCAGGCGTATCTGCGAGCGATCTCAACTACCAACGAGGACAGCTGGGTGTACAGCCTTTCGGAGGAATGTTACAAGGTAAGACGGAACTAGGTCAAGAAATTGCAAGCTTTGAGTGTCGCATTAAATTGTTTCTTAATTGCAGTGTCCCTATTCAAAACTTTTGAGCATTTCACCTCATAAACGCATCCACACAAAAATCGGCGTAGCTCGCAGTGTTTTCTTCAAGGTATTCGACCAAGATGTGGGCGACTATGCATTCGAAAACCAGTACGATTTACATACAAATTTGCATACTTGATATTTATGACCTTTTTTCTGTATATGCAAGGACCGCGATATGTGAAATCGCGACAAACCTGGGCGAATTCGGTGTTTACAATTTAACGGTTACCGACAACAAAACCTGCACTTTCACCACGGACAAAGAGCCAGTGGATATTTATTTGCGTGAGTATTAATTATTTAACTTGCGGCAAAACAAATTTGTTATTGTTCTTGTTTGTTGTTTTTTAAATGAAATTTTAAAGCACACGGAAATATCGATGTATTTTTTTTAATCCTTTGAATCGAATACTATATTCGAGCCTCATTGGGTGGCACCTACGCTATTATGAAAGTACAAATTAGTATAGGTCGAAACTTGATTTTAGGTCACCTATTTTAATATGTTAAGTGCGTAATAAACTCCACACGAGTGCAATCGAGTCTCAGTTGAGGTCACAATGTAGGCTGTAGGTCTAACTTGTACAGGATGGCAGCATCTAGAAATTTGCCAAATTTTCAAGACAACCCTTTTTAAAGTTTAGTGTAAAACAAAACCTTATTAAAATCGGTTTACTGTCTGTCTGCTGGCTGTCCGTCACACGCATTTTTCTCGAAGATTGCAGCAGAGATTCGCACCAAATTTTGTGGAAAGGTGAACGCTCACGCAAACAGTGAGTTACATCCTTTTACTTTGAATCTAAGGGGAGGTCCCCATATATGCAAAAGGGGGTTGTAAATTTAGCCATGTGTGGTATCAAATGAAAGGTCTTGGTTAGTACTATCCAAAGCTGGTCTTACTTTAGACATTTGTTGGAAAGTCAGGGAGTTTGGGGGGCCGAAATTGATAATTTATTTAACGGGGCCCATTCTCAGAAACTACCCAACCGAAAAATCTGAAAAAAAAATCAAGAGGCTTCCACTGTATGGTTGCTAGTCTTCGAAATACCTTCCATACCGATATCTCTTCAAATAAAGTTAACAATAGTATATACTCATAATTTTTAGTAATTGGCTGCAGAATCCCCCTTAAATTCATTCTAGCACCACGAAATTGCAACTATGTAGGCTATACTATAGAGCTTGATCCCACCAAGTTTGGTGAAAATTGCACTACTACTAACAAAGTTATAATCGGTCAAAGTTGTCACTTCTTTAGAATTCCAAGATTTTGAATGTCAATATCAGCCGAAAGTTAATATTTTCACATAATATATGCGTATATTACATGTTACGTACTGATGGGACCAATTCACACTCAACTGTCTTTATAAAAGAAACACACAAAACCGTTCATACCTGAAGCGTCCAGCTTACCGGTTTCCCGATTTGTTAAAGTTTGTACTGTACTAACATATTAACAAACTCTCCAATTTCAGTAAATTTTAGATTTTCAGACGGTTTTTCAATGTTTAGGCATTTTCTTTGATCGAGATACAATCTAAAAAAATTTTGAATATACTTATAAGGTCTCTTGTTGAATGCATTCTCAAGCTTCTATTAAATCATAGCATCCAGCATAAGAAATTCTTCATCATCAATGGCGCAATAATCGGCGTTCGTTCTAGCCCTGCCACCAATCCCATGCTACTAGTAGCTCTCTGGCGTCCTGAGATACGATACGATCTTCTTTTTTACAATATATATTATATTTTCGGTCTGGATTGCCTTCACCCATACAGATTAGACAGCTTATTGTGCCGGATTTTAACCATATCCAAAAGTTTCCTCTTTTTCTATGGTTCTTTTGCACTAAACACTTTGATTTCTGTTGACTGGTTGCCCAAGTGTGATTAGATTTTCAATTTCTCTAAGGAATTCCTATGGTTGACATTGACTACTTATCGAATCTCGGTGATTCCTTCGCATTGAAATGATTTATTGTATCAGCTCTTATTTTGCCTCCTCTCGTTCGGAGATTAACCTTCGTTTCGAGTCCACTACAGTCTTATAGTCCTCATTGTATTTATCACTATCTTCCTGATGTTGATCTTCCTCCTTAAGTTATGTTTCAGTAGAATTTGGCTTTTCCCATTTATAGTTTGAAAATGGTCATTTGACGGTCGTTGGCGTATATAAAATCTTCTTTCTTCATGGTAACCTGCAAGATATACTTTAGTAGCTTTCGGACATATTTTCTTCAATTTGTGTAATGTAATACGCGGACGTAGCGAGTCAACCCAACAATGCGTGGGTGTTTTATCTTTGGCCGTTTACTCATCAACACGTTACATGACCTTATTCCCTTTATCAATAATTTTTTGGTTGTCTTATGAGCATAGGTTCTGCTGTGATCACTATCACTGCTCATATCAAATCCGGAAAATTGACTTCTCCGTTTAATTATTTGATAATTCTGACTCTTTTAGACATTGTGCAATTTTCTGGCTTCTCGCTTTGCCGTTTTGCTGAGTTTTTTACGCACTTGTTAATCTCCAGATGATTTTCTGCATCCGAATAATTTCCCTGATTTTGTCATTTCTTTGTCACTATACAGCCTGTCCCGTTTATGGAGGCAGAAATGTTAATGGTGGATAGTACCACTTGTTTGAGGAAAATTGATTCACGGAATGGGCACCTCTATCTTTTACCTCTACAGAGTTGCAGCATTTGTCGTGAATAGTGTCAAAAAGCTTGATCTTTCCAACAAAATCACAATTTGCAGTCTCTCAATCATTTGATCCCAGATTTGACTCCATTTTCGAAAACTAGATAAAATTTCTTATAGATGGGTATTTATTCAATTGCAAAGCTCATCATCACATCGAAGATATAACTGTTTAAATTTTAAAGAAAATATAAAATTGATTTTTTATCTAAATTTCAATATGCATTATTGTAACGGTTCTTTAAACTTACAAACCTGAAAAGTTGATAAAAGTTGCCTCATTATTTTAACTTTCAAATGATATGTAAAAATGGTGAGCTTAATTGAGAAATAATAGTAATAATAATCCTTGGCGCATCAATCTGTATTGGATCAGGGCCTTGAAGTGTGTTAGAGAACTTCATTCAAGATCGTAAAGGTACACTCCAGTACACTGTAGGAGGCAATGTGGTCAGCATTGCGCTCGTCCGAGATTGTTACCCTGATTTGACTCAGGTACTCATTCATAGCTGAGTCGACTGGTATCCGACGTCAAACCACGATACAAATCTCACTGCTTCCAGTGAGATTTGAACCGCGACCTTCCGTACGACAGTCTTGTGCTCTAACCACTCAGCTATCCGGACACATTAAGGAATATTACGCACTAAATGGGGGAAAGCGTAGTCTTCATATGGGGCAAATTCACTTAAATATGTCTCTCTATCCGGTCTGTCTGCTTATTTCATCCGATTTATATGAATATATTGTATTCTTAGCTACGTATGTATTGAACAATGTTCATAGAAACTTCCTAACATGAGGACCACAAAACCTTTATACCCGAAGCGCTCTGCTTCCGGTATTCCGAATTATTTGTGCAAATGACTTCTGAAAAATGATACGCAATTAAATTTTAGATTATTATGCAAGTGCAAGTGCAGTGTATGTCTTACACTCAAAGTTCCTCACATAGGAAAGAAACACAAAACCTTTCATATCTAAAGCGTCAAGCTTCCGTTTTCCCGACTTGCTTCTATATTGGAATAGTCGTGCATTCTTGATGGTGTTCTATTCTCAAGAACACAATTGCATTTTTCCAGAGTTCAGCTGCCATGTCATCAGACTTTGTTACATTCTCCAATTTAGATCGTTTGATTGACGATGGAACTTGTATGGCGGGTGGATATTGATGTCGGCAGTGCTTGCAGAATTAGCGGATGGACAAATTCTTCGGTTGAAATCTGCTCGAAGTATTCCCGCCATTTGTTCTTCACGGGTCGTCGAATTACATCGTCATTCCAAAGTCAGGTATGCCGGTTGATGAATCACTCACCAGGCTTTGTGGCCCCGCCTGTGATGCGGTCGATTAAAATAATAGTAAAATACATCAACTCGATCCGCTTCTTTATTGGCGTTACGGAAACCCCCCAGAGGATCACAATGGTGACACCATATTGAGTTGGTGGGCTACAAAAGTAGAGAAGTTTGTAGTCATTTGACACGCGTTTGCATTTTATGACGCAATTTTCGGCACCACCTCATGGAGTTTCTTGCAAAGTGAAGATATTTACGCATTCCTTTCGAAGCGATCTTGCAAGTTCCACCATCTTATCAGTGGGGGCATTAATAATATTCAACGTGTATCTTCTTTTTCTTGAGCCCTTGTCTTTCACGAGCAGGGTCGGTTCCTCGTGATCGTTTGCGCCATTTTTTTTGTCATTTGTCTGATCTGATTGCAGTGGTGAGGCTTTCAAATCCCCATTCAGCGTATCAAGCCACATTTTTCCAACAATCGGCACAATCCCATAACGATCGCGGATATTCCCCTTTCGGATGGAATCAAGGCGTGTTACTCCTCGCGGTAATAAGAGACGTACATTGTCTTTTATAGTCGACCAACTTTCAAAATCATAGAGGGCAATAGAGCGATAGAGCGGACGCTGCTGCGGTCAATTTTAGATTTGAGACGTTCGTTAATACGTCAATCGCAAAGAACACCAGTTGTGGAACGCCATTTCATTCAGGTGAAGCAATTTCATAACACAGTTCTCCATTGGCTGATAGCGTTGACCCGATATATTTAAATCACTTAGTTCTGGGCAGGTCGCTACCACTGGTAGTGATAGTGCTACTATCTTTGGGAACGGTTGTCAAAAATTCTGTTTTATTTAAATTTAATTTCAGACCTTTTTTGACATTTTTGAACAAGTTACTCGAGATCAGCTTTGTTATGGGATGCTAGGAAAACATCTGCCTAAAGCAGTGTATAGAGCGCTGGACGTTGATTGTCCCGTGTGACAGTGCCCATAACAAGAACAAAGTGGAGTGGTGGAAGAGTGCTTCCTTGATGAACACCAACGGAGACATGAAGCGGCTTTGATATACCCGCCTTTTCGGATCGAGGTAAAACAATCTAACCTAGCGCACGAGTTCTTTCAGTACCAGGTGTTGTCGTAGAGCATATGAGTACGTTGGAATACATCCAAATGCCATCTCTAGATCCAAAAATACGATGTAAGGAGGACATGCTTCTTACGGGGTTTCTCCATGAATAACTACGCAACGTGTATTGCGCCAGTAGTTCCGCAGTTCTTAACAACCCCGACTGGATTCACGGTTATTTGAACGATGTCGCGATTTGAACGATACCGGTCAAGAATGCATTCAAATATATTCATGAGAAGGGGAGGGACCGGATTGGACGGTAATTTGAACATTCTGCTGCACTACCTTTCTTTTTCCATATTAGAACTGTGATGCTTTCTTGTTATTCAGATGGTCTCCTACCCTCCTCAATAACCCGATGAGAACGCATTATGCCACGATGTTGGGTCCCAGGTCTCCGCTTTCCCTAGCTCAGTGGCGATGACATCAGGATCCTCCTGCTTTCCCCGATTTTATTCGTATTGTCGCTTCCTCGATTTCAATTGCTCTAACAGGTGACATTGCTTGCGGAATTGGAGGAGGAACAATTCCTTCCGTTGAAATGTATCTGAAATGTTCTAGCCATCTATTCGTCGCGGTTCGTCGGTCGGTAAGAAAACTACCGTTCTTGTCATTAACGCAACAGAAGTGTCGGATATCCTGTGTACGTTGGTGTCGACTTTTGATAAGTCGATAGAGATCTATCTCGCCATTCCGAAGGTCCATTTTATCGTAAAGATCTTGGTAATGGGCCGCTCTGTTAAGAGTGATCGCTTTCTTTGCTTCTCGATTGAAATTTTTATAAATTTGCCGACGTTTTATCGTTGCGGCGTTTCTCTCACTGGACCTTCACTTGAACATCGTCATTCTAAAGTAAAGCGTCTCGGTTGATCGCTTCCCCTCGAGGGTTGCATAAGGTGTCACGGAATTGCAATCATTGAATATGCGGCGGGCCTAGTGCGTTTCTCACGCTGTTTTATCGGTGATTTGATTCGCAAGCCAGCAATCGACGGCCGATGTTGACAAGTTATGCGTGTCCCGCATAAATCGACTGTACATTCCGCTCGCCACCTGCATAATGCGCCCAAAACCCCTTTTACCCGATGGCACTTTCTGCCTTTTCACACACATGACCATTAAGGTCGCCCGCAATGACAATATCGTGGGTAGCAGGCACGTTACAGTAATTTGTATCGAGACGCTACCAGAAGGCATCTTCTGTGGTGGTTTGTGGGCCGTATGCTTCTTCTTTAATGGCATCACGGAGACCCTTAGAGATGGCAACACGAACATCGTATTGAGGGCGTGCGCTACCAAAATAGAGAAGCTTATTGCTATTTTTATCGCATTCGCGTTCTATGTCGCAACTTTTGGCACCATACCATCGGGTTTCTTGTAGAGCGCAAATATCAATGCGCCTTTTCGGCATTTCCTGTGTTGATACCAATATTTAGCGTGCAGACACGTATTTATTTTGATCGAATTAATTTACTTACATCCTGACGCTGTTCATGCGTCGAGAACTCTTGCCCATTTGTCGATAGGGTAAGGGCTCGTCCTGCCGCGTCGACTGAGGTGAACGAAAAAGCATTTCTCTGAGGCTTAGGGTCTCTCAACATAATCATCAAGTACATTACCTCAAACCGTTATTTGGGCTTTGGACCAGCATACTATATAAATAACATGATGGAGTTAGTTTATTCAACGTGCATGAAGACATATAACCAGTTGAAGTATCGTTTTTTATCTAGAAGAAATCAACAAGTTTGCTTGTTGAATTCATGGAAAATTGTTATCTTGCTCTTAATAAAAAAAATCAAAGTGAAATCGAGAGAAGAAAAATATGGTTTGGCAGTAATCTTATTATTAATAAGTTAATAAGTTTTCCTTGGAAGAGGTCTGCATAGTCATTGGCAAATTTCTCAAGTTTAGAATATCATGACAGCATCACCTTTCAAATGGAATTAAATTAGGCTTACAATGGATTTCTTCTGTGTATGAGGAAAATCCTCGAAATTCTTCGTATCTGGAATATCTCCTGCTAATTACAAGCATCGAACACACAAAAATATTAAATGTATAAGGTCAAACAAAAGCATATTAAAATAGAACGCGAACGATATTTTTCCATTATCTTAAATCTTCACGAAAAAAACGATGCTACTTTTTAGAAATGAACGCAAAGTGTTTTTTGATATGTTAGTTTTCAGAATATAAATATGTGATCTAAGTATTTTGATTTCTTATAAAAATGTATACAATGCGTTCACAAATCACAATGGGCTTTAACAAAGTTGATATAAAAACCCAAACCTCACAACTAACAACGGGATATGGCTTCTGATTCTTCAAAATGTTGAGAAGAAAATCGTAATATCAGCCGTTCTTTTAAAAACAATAGAAAAACTATATTACTATTATTATAACTATATTTTCCTTGAATTTTTTTTTTAAAAAATGTTACTATCACCCGTACAAATGAAATAGAATCCCAAGCCTGTCTGTCGATCTGTCGTACGAGTTTTTCACAGAATATAGTCATGCGGGATATCAAATGAAAGGGCTCAATTAGCACTTTTCGAAAATGTACTTATTTCTGATTTGATATTGGGTGAACTGCAGGAGAGTGAGGAATCAAAATGTGTGCCCCAAAAAATGAAACGGGTCTCGTTCTCAGAACCTATCCAGCCGAAAAATCCGAAAAATGAGAAGTATCTTTACAAAATGTAGGCCTCAAAATACATTCCATTAGGATATCTGCTCTCCCACACAAGATAGAACACAAAACTTTAATACTCAAAGTGTCCAACTTCTTTTTTTCCGACTTGTTTAAAGTTGTTATTATTCAAAGTTGTAATTGATGTTCAAATATTCTTACCGACTATAAAATGGCGAAATAAGCGAAACGATTTTTTTTAAAACCTCACTAAATATAGTAGCAGCAATAGGTTAGAAAGAAAAATGTACATACATATTATACTTGAAACTTTGTATCAACAAACTTTGTATCAATCTAAGGAATTTTTTTAGATGATAATATTTACAAACTTATCCAATCATATAATTAATTAAGCATTATTTATATAATAATAATAAGAAGAAGAATTAGATTCGCTGATAAAAAATTGCGCTTTAATATATTATTAAAAATTAAAAAACACATTTCGGTCACAACCAATATGCTTCACACACGTTGCTATTCTAGTGGCACTTAACTTTTAATAAATGTTTGCGGTTATGAGGATTATATTTTTTAAACTTGTTTTGTCTTGGAATCGGCATAAGCCGATTTACAGCTTTTTCTGAATAATATCTTAAGGTCTTGCCACTTATTTTATAAAAACCTTCAACATAGAAAAAGTCCGCATATATTTTCGGAGTTTTATTGATGAAACTTTCGTGAAAGCATTAATTTCCCGACCGTAATCTGATTTTCGGATTTTTAACTTTATCAAAAAAAAGATTTAGGTCGTACAAATGTTCTCACGTCATTGCCTACAAATCGTTCACTTCCATACAATATTTATCTTTTCTTTTGATGGTGCATTTTTAACCAACTCAATAATTTTTAAAGGTTTTCTTGAAAAGAGGAGCAGTATGAAGGTCCGAAAGGGATCAATTACTTCAAGGACCCATTCTCAGAAACTACCAACCGACAAATCTAAAAAAAACATGTTGGCCGGTGCCTATGGTATCCAGGCCTCAAAATACTCCGTTGCGATATCTGCTTAAATAATAATAGTTACTAATAATAATAATACTGCTGTACTGTTATGGCACCGGTGTAATACATCACCTGGCATAATGCTGTATCTAAGATTATCCATAAAAACCTTGCACACAAGCATGGGCTAATCACGGGAACATGTCCGGTTTACCGATATGAGCCGCAAGCAGTACTTGATAGTTCTGCTTACAGTATGTATTGGGACCGGCAAGTTCTGACTGATCGCCACACTGCACACAAAAAGCCTGACGTACTGTTAGTTGACAAGACAGGTCGCTCCGCGTATATTATTGATGTTGCTATCCCCCATAATAGCAACATTGAACGGAAATACGTGGAGAAGAAGGTGAACTATGAGCCGTTGGTTCGGGAAATCAAAGAAATTTGGCTTCTCGAGCGGGTGGTTGTTGTTCCCATAATATTGTCAGCTACAGGTATTTTACCTAAATCCCTGACGGCTTCCCTTGATGTCCTGGGACTTTCGCACAGTCTGGTTCGAACCATGCAGAAGTACACCATTCTGCATACGTGGTCGATGTTGCGGAGATTACTCGACGGATTCTCCCACTGACCTACCACCGGCCACCACCACCAGCGCCCCTTTAGTTTTTAAGTAGGTAGGAGTGTCCGAGTCTAAATGCTTGGCACTTAGTGCTAGTATTAGGTAAAATCCGGCATCTGCCGAGATTGTGATAACTCGGAATAATAATCGTTGGCGCAACAATCTATGTTGGACCAGGGCCTTGAAGTGTGTTAGAGCACTTCATTCAAGACCGTAACGGCACACTACAGTACACTGTAGGAGGCAATGTGGTCAGCATTGCGCTCGACCGAGATTATTACCCTGATTTGACTCAGGTACTCATTCACAGCTGAGTCGACTGGTGTCCGACGTCAAATCACGATACAAATCCCACTGCCACCAGCGAGATTTGAACCGCGACCTTCCGTACGACAGCCTTGCGCTCTAAAGTTAATAATAGTATATTATTATATTTTGAAAACTGCGAACCCAGTCCATTCTAGAGGCGTAAAATTAAATTTCAATAGGAAGCATCGTATTGGAAATTATGGTGGATATCCTACTATTATTAACAAGGTTGTAGTAGGTCAAATTTGGTCCTTTCGCGTTAAATTACTACTCCTCAGGAGATAAAATGTCAGTGTCATATCAAATTGAATATCAAGCGCATTCAGCTTATATACGCTACGAGCTTTATAAAGGAGAATCATTGTGTAGCTAAATATTTTTACATAAAAAATCAACAAAACCTTTCGTACTTGAAGTGTCAAGCTTGCGGTTTCTGACTTATTTCTTTCTTTGAGATGGGATGATAGGTACATTTTAACAGGTTTAAAAATTCTTGCAATCCTGTTTCTTACTTAAACTTATTCATCTAATTTTCTAATTTTACGATTCTTCTCAACGGGAATATTGTTCTGATGACATCAGAAACGGTATACCGTTGTTATTTTCGGGGTTTGCGATTTTCTATATCAACTTTGTTAAATCCCACAGTAAAATAGTAGAGGCATTTCGACGATTTTGCTGAAAAGTGTGTTTTAACTACGATGATCATTCAAAATTCAATCTTTTGAAACGGTTTGGAGACATTCGTATATACAAGTTGGAAAGTTGCATTAATTTATCATCTTGTATTGAATTTTGGAATTTCGTCTTTAAAATGTTGATGTTAGTATATATAAAACACATTTTTCAATATTTTGTGGAATTACCTCTCGTTTTTATGACCGTTAAAACTCGGCATGGCATTAAACTGATTAAATTTCCCGTGAAATTCTTTCGTACCAAACATTTTCGATTATTTTGTCGAACTATTTGAAATTGGTCAGCTTCTTTCGATACCTGCACTTTCATTATGTGGCAAAATTTCACTATTGGGTTAAGATCCGGGCTATGACAAAATGAAATACCAATTAATTTCTCACCTGAAAAAAAATGTGAAGGTAGGAAAGTTCTGGTTGAAATCTTCGTTCGAAATTGCATCAGCCCTTGTAACACGTCGGAAATCAATGCTACCGTAGGCCTGTAGCTTTTGAGTAACAGTGGTGGCACTTTCCATGTAGGCGGCCTTTTACGTAACGATTACAATCATCTCCTGCCACTCTCTGAAAAGGTCTCGAATTCCCAGAATTACCGTATAAGTGGAAATACAAGCTCTGCAGAAACTGCTAACACCAGCGACTTTAGATTTCTTTTCTATTTGGAGGAAGAATCCATGTCCGCATGTCACGTTGACCAGTCATTTCATCCACAAAATTCTGATGTTCACTAGATCGGCTGCGGTTGAGAATCGTGGTGAAGTGTTCCTTCCATTTCTTCAGCTCTTCGTCATCGTGAAAGAGGGGCTGCGTGCACTTAAAGTTGGACAAATATAGTACCTCTTGGAATTTCGGGAGTACTTTTCCCAATAAAAAAAATCAAATAAAATCGAGTTTGTTCAAAAGTTTGCCAAATTGCTAAAATTTAAAGTTGATGGCTGAATATATGATTTTCATGAAAACTAAAGAAATATTTTTGTTGAACTGGTCACAAGTTACTTGATTCGCTCTCTTTGCGTTCTCACACTGTACTATTTGGTTATTGCGGCAGCCGTTTTTTTGTGGTATTTTGTGTGAAACAAAGCCTTATTAAAACCATTTTAATGTCTATCTGTCACACCAGATTTAATCGAAAACCGCTGAACCTATTGTCACGAAATTTGGTGAGAGGATGTAGTTCCTTTACATACATACAGCAAGTGGGACCCTTTTGGGTTGAGTTTGAGTGGGGCTCCCCATATATGAGAAAGCGGTTTTAATTCTCTTCACAGAATATGCTTATGTTTGGTATTAGATGAAAGCGTTCGATTAGTGCTTATTGAAACGAATTTTATTCCTGAAACTTGGGAAAAGATGGGGGAGTGAGGGGCAAAATATGTGCCTGAAATGTGTAACAAGTCTTGTTCTCAGAACCTATCCAACTGAAAACTGAAAAAGTCACAATAATGTATATACACGAAATCTAGGATCCAAAGTACATCTTGTTCTGATATCTGCACGAAGAAAGTAGTGGTATATTACCATATTTTAGAAATTTACACGACCCCCTGAAGTTTATCCTTAGCATCAGTATATCAGTATCAATTACTGGGGACAGACATGTGTATTTATATGTATATGCTAAGAAAGTTTGCAGGTAGCGTCGAATAAGATGGACATGTGTGTACGTTAGTACTAGCGGTCTTAAATTTACGTACATATATGTATGCTTTTGTGCACGGGGTTAAATGGAAACGCGTGAAGATGCGTCGATTTAGATGCATAGATATATACATATGTACGCATATGCACTGTTTGTTTATTTAGGATGAGCAAAATATTGATGTATCCAATATATATATATATGCATACTTTGGAGTTTGGCAATATACACAATTGGACATAATTATTTCCACATATGCTATTTTCCACAAATTTCAACTTTGCATCTGAGTTTTTCGCATTATCGTTATATTTTTGAAAGTAGCTTTTATTCATATTGCTATGAAGAATACTGGGAACGATTCTTGATTAACAATGAAAACAGCAAGTTCCCTAGTAGAGCATTTTTATTGAGTGACAGAATATTTCAACATCGGCCATAATTATTCCAATATGTTTTTGGTACACATTAATCTAAAAAATAAACAAAAACAACAACCGTAAGATTTTAGTAAAACATTAAAATAATGAATTAATTAATTAATAAATTGGTACTTCGTATTCTCCCCTTTTGACTCAATCATTTACAGAAAGAGAATTCTTGATTTTTTTTAGAAAACTGACTGAAAGTGAGTCCCAGATACTTTTCACTTCTTCTATTGTTTCGGCTTTCTTTCTCGAGGTATCAGCTACACTTTTACTTTTTATGTATGACAAAACATGTTCTAGTTTGGAGCTTGGCGGAGATCAATCTAATGTTTAAACTCCAACTCCATTCAAATTAGCCTTAATTATCTCTTTTTTGTGGCGCGATGCATTATCCTGTTGAAGAATCCGATCGTTTTTTACCGGAAGCTCCACGCTTCGGGTATAAAAGGGTTGTTTTCATCTAATGTGAGAAACTTTATAGTTCTAGCATGAACTTAAGGGTGTATATAGTATTATTAACTTTATTAGTGCAGATATCGGAATGGGATATACTTTGAGGCCTAGCTAATTAAGTCCCGGGCTCCGAGCGAGAGCAAAAAAAAAATACAACAGAGTTTCAGTTTTTTCCTTCGAAGGTTTATTTCGCACAATAATATATTACAAAATTAGATGCCGAGTAATTCGCGTCAACTGGGCGAGATGTTATGCATTCATAAATGCTGACTAAGCGTCTGGCTGCTTGCATTTTTCCAGAAATGCTCAAATTCTTTCCAGACGGTGTCTTGTTTCTTCACGTCTAAAGTTTCTGTATCTGGCGGAGTAGATACTGGCACGTGTAATTTGTTTTTATGTTTTATGTGTGCTGATCCATACATAATTAGCTTTCGGTTAGATACACCACTGTGATTTTTTCATATTTTTCGTTTGGAAAGGTTCCGAAAACGAGAAATGTTACACTTTTTGGGGGTCATATTTTTAGCCCTCACCCGATATTAAAGTTTCGTAAAGTACTAATTGAGCCCTTTCATTTGATACCCCCCATGGCTACATTCTGTGAAAAAAATTTTGGAATCTCCATTCACACGTATGGGAATCCCCCCTTAAACTTAACACAAAATGGCATCACTTACTGTATGTAAAGGGAACAACAGACCACACACTCTCACCGATTTTCGTGATAATCGATCCAACCGTTTCCGAATAGATCGAGTGTGACAGACAGACATCGAATCGATTCTAATAAGGTTTTGTTTCACACAAAACCTTAAAAAGAGCTTGGGGAGAAGTAGATTCTTCAGGAATGGAATTTAAATATTTCACTCGAATGTCAATTATTCTCGTTAATTATGACGTTGACATCTTATTTACATGGATTAGGGTGCAGTTAATTCGCACAAAACTGATAAGTTTGAACTGCTATAGCTTTGACACTAATCGCTGGATTTGCATAAAACTTGACATGCGTATGCACGAGGCTGTCCTCTATGCCAGTCCACTACTCCTAGGGTTAAATTAAGGGGTGTCAAGGTTCAGTCAATTTCTAAAAGTTGGTAATATCGGAGTTGGAAATCTTTCGAGGCTTAGATTCCGCTTAAGTGTTTTACACAAAAAGGGCTGGGGAGAAGTAGATTCCTCATAAATGCGACTTTAATATTTCACCCAAATGTCGTTTGAATTATTGTAGCCGTTTTGGAGAAAAGTGCGTGTGACAGTCAGACAGACAGTGAATTCATTTTAATATGGTTTTGTTTTACACAAAATCTTTAAAAAGGGGTCACATCTCTTATCTCGGAATTCTCAGCTTGCTTGTTTAACCACTGTAATCTTGTCGGGATAGCTTAGTGGTTAGAGCACAAGGCTGCCGTACGGAAGGTCGCGGTTCAAATCTCGCTGGCGGCAGTGGGATTGTATCGTGATTTGACGTCGGATACCAGTCAACTCAGCTATAAATGAGTACCTGGGTCAAATCAGGGTAATAATCTCGGGCGAGCGTAATGCTGACCACATTGCCTCCTACAGTGTTTTGTAGTGTACCGTTACGGTCTTGAATGAAGTGCTCTAACACACTTCAAGGCCCTGATCTAATATGGATTGCTGTGCCATCGATTATTATTAACCTTATGAAATCGACTTTATCAGCCAAGCTAATCCCCAGTGGTTTGTATTTTTGGTAGTCTTAGGTGGTATGCTTATGAAATTGGTAATTTTGTTCTTCTTTATGCGTTGTCCGGTTCAGAAAGAGGATGAGCTGCCAAATCCAACAATGCCCCCATCAAAATGCTACAACTCGCAATAAGTGGTTAGTCCACACACTATTCACACCAAGTCAATTTGCACAGCAGTTTATCTTCAATTGGTAATGAGTGTATAGTAATTGGTAATTCTCTCATGAAAAGTATTAATTTAATGTACTATAACTTGGATAATTTCAGTAGGAATACCGTGAAACTTGCGATATATAATCAGCTATGTTATTGCAAAATGGTTTGTATCTACAATAAAGTTGACGAGGGTTTTCAAGTAAATTGCTAAAATATATTAATATGCTACTATTAACTTTATTTGACCAGATATCGGAATGGGATGTGTTTGGAAGCCTAGATTTTGTATCGTGGCATCACCGTGATTCTTCAGATATTCCGGTTGGAACGAGAAACGAGACCTATTTCACTTTTTGGGGCACACGTTTTGGCTTCTCACTCTCATCCAATATTAGAAATAAGGTCATCGTCGAAAAGTACTAATTGAGCCCTTTAATTTGATGCTCCATATGGCCATATTCTATGATCTCTCTTTCGTATATATTCGGAGGGGGGATAGATGGACAGAGAGAAAGACATTGAACCGATTTTAGTAGGGTTTTGTTCCACACAAAACTTTAAAACTGCTTCGACGCAATATTTAGAACAATTTCTGTGCAAACTTTTAAGTAGATTGGTTAAGTTATTTTAGAGAAAAAGGAACATTTATAATTTCATTTTCCTTCATATTTCTTATTTCCGAATGTTTCTCTATCAAAGCTTTAGGTATGAAAGGTTTTGTGTTCCCCTATGCGAGTAATTTTGAGTCCGTGGCAGTTGCACTTAAATAAAAATTCAAAATGCAATTGTGCACCGGTTTTCAATAGCCATCTGTACAAATAATTTGCTTTGCAAAGTACTCTATCGATTATAGTTAATTTCGTACGCTTCACACTAGAAGCTCATTAGCAAACATGAAGAAGTTCAACCTAAAGCAGCATAAACAAGTCGGGAAACCAGAAGCCAAACGCTTCAGGTATGAAAGGTTTTGTGTATTTCTTATATAAAAACATTTGTCCCATTGGCACCTAGCACGTTATGTCAGAATATTCACTTTCGCCTGCTACTGACATTCAAAGTCTTAGGATTTGCATTGAAGCGACAACCTTGACCTATTATTACTGCTTTATATTGTGTTATGGTTTATATTACTGTACAATTTTATGATTCTAGGAAGAACTAAAGAGGGTTTGGAGTCAAATTCTAAAAATTATAGTAATATATTTTATTAACTTTGTTTAATCAGATATTGGTATGGAGGGTATTTCGGATCCTAGGCACCATATAGTGGTATCTCCGTGATTTTTTTCAGATACTAGCCCAAATTTTCCGTCAATCGGTGTAACCGTTTCTAAGAAAAATGTGTGTAATATACAGGCGGACGGACGGACAGAGAGACAGTAAGCTGATTTTTTTTAGACAGCACATTATTTGCATGGTCTAAGATGCAATTAATTCGTGCGAAATTGATAAGTTTGAGTTGCTATAACTCTTGCCTCTCTCTCTTGTCAGAATTATGCGGGATATTAAGTTCTATGCTAATCCAAAATATGCTATTTATAGGATGAACTTAAGGGGGGTTTTTTGGCCAATTACCGACAAGTTGGTAATATGTTATTATTAAGATATTGGAATGGGACATAATATGTGGCTGCGATTTCATCTAAGCGCTGGGCCCTGATTTTTTTAAATTTCTGGGTTGAGTAGCTTTCGAAAATGAATCCTTTCTCACTTTAAGTGTGCTCATTTTGACCTCTCATTCAATCATTTTTCAATTTACGTCAAAAGAAAAATCTGCTTGAGAAAGTACTGATCAAGATGTTTCATTTGAGGTCACACCGGTACATTAGGTGAAAAAAATGTACATCTCCTCTTTTATCTCTACCGAAATTGATGACACTCTCTGTATGCGGGGGATTTCATAGTTCCTATATGTCCACCAAATTTTCGCCGTTTCAGAGAAAACTGTGTGTAACAGATAGACAGACAGTCAATCTATTTTTATAAGGTTTTGTTTTAAACAACTTAACCTAGCAAATTTTATAACTTGTTGGTACTCGTATATAAATATAAGTAAAATAAATTGTGTACATGTTTTAATTCCAATGGCCTAACAGAAAGGATCAAACAAATACAACCGGCGATATTTCTAATTTAGTGATAATGATTAGAAGTTGACTTTCTTGCATTGAGCACCGCCCTCGCCCAATTATCCATTCAAACTTTAGACAACTTGAGTGTTTTTTTTAAATTGCCATTAAAAAACGACAAAAGATGTCAATTTAGGCTTATTTATTAACATTTAAAATGGTTAAGACTATCTGTTACTTGCCCTATTCTTGAAAGCGACTGTATCTATTGCGACGGAATTAGGTATATAGGTTAGGGAATTTCTCGCATTTAGGATATGATGTGATATTGGGTCTGTGCTGTATGAAACAGGAATCTGCTGCGGAATAAAGAAGTAAGGAGTTAAAATGTACAGATTTTAAGTGAAACAGGACTCATTTGAAAACTCTGAAAAATCATAAATAAAATTTAGGCCCTAAAAGACATCTCATCTCCATCCCTTACTCAAAAAAGGCAATAGCAGTATATTGCTATATTTTTTAATTTATTCTGCTTCTTTTGAATTGCAATGCACCAAAATCTACTTGCAGCAATGCTACTGGTGGCAATTATATTTGCGTCCATAACGATAATTCTGCAAGCTACGAGATACTTGTACAAACGATGTAGTCGTTTGGCCGAAACAGGAGATTCTGGCGACGAATTAGTTGACATGAATAAGAAAGTACCAGTCAAAAAACGTATGAAGAGTATCGACACATTCCGCGGGTAGTTTAATGAAATCTATTTTTCAATAAAATATTCAATTTATTTCCTTTTAGGATAATTATTGTTTTAATGATTTTTGTAAATAATGGCGGCGGTGAATATTGGTGGATCGACCATGCACCTTGGAATGGACTGCATGTTGCTGACCTCGTCTTCCCGTCATTCATTTGGATAATGGGTGTATGCATACCTCTTTCAATTAAATCGCAGCTTGGACGGAATATCTCTAAAAAGTCCATACTTTTGAATATACTTTGGGTATTTATATGTTCCTATCCTTCAGCAATAAGCAGTAATTAATGATGATCAATAATAAAAACATTTTATTTACTAAGTTGCTTACTCTCTACTTCAGTACTTTAGCTGGAGTAGCTGTTCTTTTAAGAGAAGTTACGTGTTTTTATTATTGGAGAAGACTAAATATATCAGAAACGATAACTATCATAATAATTTTGATTGATTTTAGCGATCTGTTAAGCTTTTCTTAATTGGATTATTCTTGAATTCAATCAATGGCGCCAAATTTGAAGATCTACGAATAATGGGAATACTTCAAAGACTTGGGATAGCATATTTCTTGGTTGCATCGCTCTATACGATTTTTGTTACAAACGAATATATTTTACCACAGGTTTGTTAGCTTTAAGTTGGCTACCATTTTATAAATACGTTTCGTAAATTATAGGGAAGAGTGAAGCGGGCATTATTCGATATCATTTATATAAAATATGTATGGATATTTGGAATAGCCATTACAGCAGTGAATATGGCGATAATTTATGCTTTGGATGTTCCCGGATGCCCAAGGTGAATATTTAACTTTCCTTGGCTTACTTGTCGATTCTGAATAAATGGGATTGGGGCCTTTTATTAAATGAAATGACTAGTCTAAAAATATATTTTGAAATATTTTTGCTTTAGAGGATATTTGGGACCTGGTGGGACTCCATGAGATGGGCTCCTATAAGGATTGTATGGGCGGTGCTGCCGGTTACATAGATAAATTGATCCTCGGGACAAATCATATATACCAGCATCCTACGGCTAAAAAGATATACAATTCGACTGCATTCGATCCTGAAGGCCTTTTAGGTACTGACTTTGTACTCACTGACTTGGAATTTAAATAACTCTCAAATTCTAGGGTGTTTGTTGACCGACAGTGCAAACAATTCTTGGTTTACAATGCGGGACAACTATCCTGATATATACAACATGGAAATCGCGGGTGAATCGTTGGCTGAGCTGGAGTGTAGGTTGTGGAGTGATCGCTGGAGTTCTATGTCTGTTTTCGAAGGAGGAAGGTTGGATTCCCGTTAATAAGAATCTGATGTAAGTAGAGTGGTCATTGTATGGTTTAAATATCTAATTGAATCTTATAAGGTCCTCTGTCGTTCGTACTTGCGACATCATCTATGGCATTTCTCTTCGAAGCTCTTTGCTTTCTCCTGATTGACGTGAAAGGGAAATGGAACGGATATCCATTTTTACAATGTGGAATGAATGCTATTTTACTTTATGTTGGACATTCCGTGCTGCATAAAATGCTGCCGTGGCATTGGAGTACCGGTTTGATGAACACGCATTTTATGCTTCTATTAAAATGTACCTGGACAACTTTTTTGTGGATTATAGTAGCAATCTATTGTTATAAGAAGAATTTTTTCTATGTTTTGTAGTAATTTTAAATATTAAATGGTAATACATATCTACATTTATCTGTTTGGTTTACGTATTTACTCTCTACTGAAGTTTCGAAGGCAGTTGTAACGTGAATACGTGGTTCGAAGTGATTATCGTTATATAGAAACCCGAGGCTATTGTAATCGGTATTCTTGTCTGCATTGCCTTACTAGCGTACGCCCTTTCGAGAAACATGCACTTTTTCTGTGAATTCGCCTCACCAGCAAAATCGTTGGAAAATTTCGTCAGCTTTTTATTCACACTTAACAATTAGTTTATCTTCTTAATGTAGAAAGTGGTGCCATCTTGTGTTGAGTTTTAAGTAGGTTCCCCATACAAGCGAAAAGGGGTATATATATTTTATTCACTAGATATGATCGTGTGGGGATCAAATAAAAAGATTAGTCCTTTTCGAAAATGCTTTCTGATTCCTTTTTTAACTTCCATTTTCGCCATCGGAACTAAAGAGAAACGAAGAATATAAACCAAAAATTGGGTGGTTTCATTTAATTTTTTGAAATTCTTCTCAAACTCATCCTCAACAAAAGAGGCTTTATAACAATCAACACTTCCTGTCCTTGAACAGCTAGTAGGCTCATTTCTCCATTTTGTATTGGGTCCAGGTTAAGTCTGCTCCGACGTTTAGTATAAACATCTCTGTAAGATCAGTTCCTGAAACAAGTACATATGACAATAATACGCATGCGTTTATGTTCGTTTTATTTACCTACCTGAGTTGTTTTTCATGACTACCAGCATTTTATGACGGGTAATATTTCAAATACTGAATTCAGAACAATGAAATGGAACCCTCAATTAGGGAGTTTGTACCCATTGAAGGAGTCGCAAAAGATCGACTTTTCTATAATATTCTAAAATGAATTACTTCCCCCCATGTTCAGGATGTATTTCAACCTCCAACCGTGATAAATAAAACACAAGGACATTTGTTTTACAAATATTTTGTTATTGATTTTAAACTTTAATCCATGGATTTTGAGTCCTTCATTTGTTATTCTAAATGAAGGACTTGCCTTTGCGCACGGGGCAGAGATCCGCGGACGTGTTAATTAGAAGGTAGTGGCTCATTGAGAAAGGACGGCAACTCCATTGTGAATTATGGCATGTCAGGTGAAAGTCCGTTGATGCCATGACGCAGACTTGAGTTGACGAAAGCTTGGAGTTTTCGAGTAATGATGCCGATTGCTTTCCATCTGCTACTCTCGCCATTTAGCTCTACCGAATTCCTGATCTGGGTGCAATCTCAAGGCTTTTAAATCCCCATCCGTAATGAAGGGTTTTAGCAAGTACATACAGATCTCTCTTGCCATCCCGAGTGTCTAGTTTATCGTAAAGGTTTTTGTAATGGTTCGCTCGGGTGACAGCGACTGCTTTCTTTGCTTCCAGGTTGGCATTCTTATAAATTTGCCCGCTTGGGTACTACAAGCGCTCATATTTAATACAACTGTATTGCATAAATTTTCGAGGAGCTGTTATTGGTAAAAAAAATCATTTAATGGCTTTTACTCAGAAAAATCGTTAAAAAGTACAACTAATAACTATTGGTTAGACAAAAAAGCTGCTCATCTTTAATTAAAAACTGTTGGGTGATCATTGTTATTATCTAACTAGCAGCCATTAACTAAAATTGTAGTTAACAAACAAAATAATCATTGATTGACAACGCTGATACGCAACCCAATGTTGATAGGTGATAAAAGTTGTAGAAATAGCAGCGACGACGATACTTTCATCAGCGGATGAGTGCATTAGGTTCAATGGGTGATTCTAGTGTCATTGAGCAATTAAGCAATAGAATTATTGTACATAATAGGCCATCGTTGCTTTGGTTAGAAAGTAGTATCCAGCAGTTTTTCGTTGACTAGGCCTACTTGCGGGCAACAAAAACAGTTGAGTGTACAGCCTTTCGGAAGAAAGTTGCAAATTATGATGAAATTAGGTCATGCAATATGCGTTGAATATCGCAATAAATCTCAATGTCTGTGGCTCTATTCGAAGCGCATGCAAATTTCGCCTCATAAATGCATACACACGTAAAGCAACGTACCTATGCCCTCTTTAAAGTTGATATGTTCAACTGAACAGGGTGTTTTAAAACTACCGGGCAAGCCAAATGCGTGGTTCATCATACAATTCTTAGCTAAAAATACTATAATAAGTTATTTTTTCGATTTCTTAATCTTTTAGCTGCCACAGGACAATTTTTAAAAAAAATCAGCAACCTTACAATACTTAAGCGTAATAGCTCAAGCACTATGATAGCTAGTTTTGGAAAAAAACGTTAAATCGTAGCTAAAATCCGGTGTGTAGAAGTAAAAGATATCCAAACGCAAAAATTGTGCTTTTCTCTCCCAAAATTTTGTACAAATGGGACGAATGTTCATTCAAATTTTCTTATATAAGAAATACACAAAACATGTCATACCTGAAGCGTTCCGCTTCCTGTTTCCCAACTTTCTGTGAAACAAAACTTTATTAAAATTGATTCTGCTGAACGGATTTGTTACGAAATTTGGTGAGAACATGTGGTCTGTGTGTCCCTTAACCTGTAGCGAGTGGCGCCATTTTGTGTTAAGTTAAAGGGGGGCTCACTATACATGCGAAAGGCGGGTGCAATTTTTTTCACAGAATATGGTCATGTTGGGTATCAAATGAAAGGGTTAGTACTGTTCGAAACTTATCTTATTTCTGACATTAGGTGAAAAATACGGGAGTGATGGTCCAAAATGTATGCTCCAAAAAATGAAACAGGTCACGTTCTAAGAGCTTACCCAACCGAAAAATCTAGGCAACATCTAGGCCTGAAAATAAATTCCTTTCCGATATCTCTATAAATAAAATTCATAATAGTATATTGCCATATTTTGGAAATTTACTCGAAAATTCCCCTTAAGTTTATCCTAGGAACACATCATAGGCGATAATATAGGAGTTATTTGAATATCAGTGTCCATTACTGGAGACAGGCATGTGTATGTGTATGTATGTCCTAACGCAATTTGCTGGTAGTTTTCAATACATTGGACGTATACATATGTATGCTTTCGTGTGCAGAGTAAAGTGAAAATGCGTTAGATCAACTTTCTGCACAATATTTATGGCTTTAACTTGCATGTGCATAAGCATGGTTTGTTTGGCAATATATGAGTGGTCAAAGGGTAGTATAGGTCCCAGGGCGAAACGTGAATCGGTCAAGATGGACTCACGATGGATCATAAAACCTGGGAAACGCCTGCTGAATCAACACCAACAGCTCTACTACTAAGCCCTCTACTTCCACATGGTGACCTCTGGGAGCTCTTTCTTAAAGAAAAGCTGCAAACGGAGAAGGATGAAGGCGCCTAAAAACGGGGCAAATTGTACCAACAGGTCCTCCAGGTTGGGGGTTGGGTAAGGCCGACAACCCGACACAGAAAACCAACTTTACGAAGCCACAGAAGGAGCCTCGGTCAATATGGACTGTATACCGACGAAACCGGCAACGACAACGGAATAAGGATTTGCCTAGTTTCGAATGGAACGTGCGCTCCCTGTACAGAGATGAAGCTGCCAAACAACTAGCCGATACTCTGTCCCAAAATAAGGCTGATGTAACAGCGTTGCAGGAAATGCGTTGTATAGGGACCGGTTTTCTGGAGAAGAGCCACTACACGATATATTACCCATGTGTTCGGTCCACAAACAGACGGGACCACTTTCAACCAAATTGACCACGTGCTGATTGAACGCCACCACCTTTAAGCTTTGATGAATATCAAAATGTCATCAGGCGCGTCCCTTCGTGCGGATAAGGGAATGCTCGGCAAATGTGTCATGGGCATGCATATGCACGCATCCGGAGATGAGCGTGTATGGGCATGCTTATGCGCAGGCCGGGTAGGTGGGAAGTAAACGCCCACTCGTGGATAAAAATTGGCACCCAGAAATTAAACCAAATATGGAAGAGGAGAAAAGTAGTTTTTTTACGGTGCAGGACTTCGGAAACCCAGTGCCGGCGGTTTTTGGGAGTGAGCAAGCGGGCTCCCGGCCGTCGATATCCAACGACCGCAGTGCCTCAGTAGTGGGAAACTTGGCTACTGTGGCATCTAATGCTACAAGAGATAATGGTGGAGTGGAAATTAGGTCCACACCGGATCCCTTTAGGAGCAGTTCGAAGCAGTTCGCGAACACAGAGAGGGGATCTGATGCTGGAGTTAAGTAAATCCGCCGACAAGTCGGCCGATAACTTCCGCGGGAAGGTGGAAAGTGTAGTTGGAGAGGAAGCTGAGGTAAGAGCTCGGAAACAGGAGATAGTGGTTGAATGCAAGGACCTAGATGAAGTCACCTCACGGGAGGACATCTGTGCTGCGCTAAAGCAGCAGTTCAACCTTGGCGGTATAGACCAGAGTGCCATAAAAAGGATGAAGAAGACATATGGTGGCATATAGACCGCTATTATTAGTTTGCCGGCGGAATCAGCTATTAAGTTAATTACCGCGGGCAAGGTAAGAGTAGGTTGGGTCGTGTGCAGGCTCAGGGAGCAAATCTCTCTAAAGAGATGCTTCAGATGCCTCGATTTCGGCCATTTTGCGGCGGCATGCACTAGCCAGCATGATAGGTCGAGGAGTTGCAGGAAGTGTGGGGAAGAGGGCCACCTCATCAAAGATTGCACTGGAGATCCACGGTGTATGTTACGTAGTGGGAAAGAGGACGTGGACGGCCGGCATATTGCGGGAAGCAGCAGATGTCCGGTATATAGGAGGGAGCTGAACCGCACAGGCAAATGAGATTGATACAAATCAATCTCAATCACTGTGAGGCAGCTCAGGACCTGCTCTCGCAAACCATTCGAGAGTCGAATGTCGACGTCGCGGTTATTTGCGAGCCGTACAGAAACTACGGCGGTGCGACTTGGGCGGTGGATGCGTCTGGCAACGCAGCAATCTAGGCGTGCGGAAGACAGGCCATTCAGGAAGTCATGGCCCCCCGGCCGCCGGCTTTATAAGGACGAAGGTCAACGGTGTCCATATTTACAGCTGCTACGCTCCTCCTAGTGCAACCTTAGCACAATATGAGGAGGAGATGTTAGACAGTCTGGTGTTAGATGCTAGAGACCGCAGCCCTAAAATCATTCCGGGCGATTTCAACGCGTGGGCCCTGGAGTGGGGAAGCCGATCGACGAACACGAGAGGTCAAATTCTGTTGGAGTCATTTGCGGAGCTGGACATCGTGCCGGCCAACGTTGGATACGTGCCCACCTTTCGAGGAAGAGGGTCGGGTTCGATCGTTGACCTGACATTTGTTAGCACTTCACTGATGAGGGGGATGGCTTGGCAAGTGAGTGAGCACTACACCCACAGTGACCACCAGGCCATCTTCCTCCACATTGGGAACCGGGGAAGCAGTCAACGACGCTCTGGAGGTGGAAAGGCTAAGGCGGTTGGCCATCCGAGGCGGTGGAGCTTCGGCCACCGCCGCATTGGAGGGAGCCCATGATCCGGATGGAACAGCGGTGAAAAGGGTCACACAGCTGTCTCAGCGTGTAACCGAAGCATGCGACGCTTCGATGCCACGACGACGTTTGCACCACGGCAAGAGGCCAAACTACTGGTGGAACACGGAGATCGCTGCCTTGAGATCCTCTTGTCTCCGAGCGAGGAGACTTTCCCACAGGACAAGGGGAAGGCCGGAGCACCAGGAGCGTGAGGAGGAATACAGGGATATGCGAAGGAACCTTAAGAAGGCCATTCGGATTAGCAAGCGGGAATGCTACCAGAAGCTCTGCATGGAAGCTAATACGAATCCGTGGGGTACAGCCTACCAAGTTGTAATGAAGCAGATCCGCGGGCGAAAATCACCTCAGGTGACATGCCCACGACTCTTGTTGCAAATAATTGCAACTCTTTTCCCGCAGCAGGAGCAGGATGAAAGAGAACCCCAACTGGCAGCTCAGCAGGACGTCTTCTCGATCCCTGATGTTACCGAAGAGGAACTTTGGGAAATCTGCAGGGGAATTGGGGACAGCAAGGCTATGGGATTGGACGGAATTCCGAACAGGGCTCTGAAGGTGGCGGTCAAGGCCAGACCAAGGTGGTTCGCAAGCACATTCGAATCGTGCATGGCGGAAGGAGTGTTTCCCGCCCAGTGGAAGAGGCAGAAGCTGGTCTTGCTACCGAAGCCTCGAAAACCACTCGGCGTGCCCTCTTCATATCGCCCTATTTGTCTCTTGGACACCATGGGGAAGATGTTGGAGAGGGTGATATACAACAGGCTGCTCCCGTTCATCGAGCTTGCGGGTGGTCTTTCAGAGCGGCAATATGGGTTTCGGCGAGCCCGTTCTACGGTCGATGCAGTAGCAAAGGTCGTGGAATTGGCTCGAAATGCAATGGCCATGGGCAAATGCTGTGCTCTGGTGACGCTGGACATCAAAAATGCTTTTAACTCAGCCAACTGGGGCTGGATTAAGGGCGCTTTGGCCAAACTGGGTGTTCCTAGCTACTTGGCTCGGCTCATCGAGAGTTACTTTTCGGACAGACTTCTCTGGTACGAGACGGACGACGGGCCGAAGGAGTACATTGTGACAGCAGGTGTGCCTCAAGGTTCTGTATTGGGACCGCCGCTGTGGAACATAATGTACGACGGAGTGCTTGGCCTTCGCGTGCCTGAGGAGACAACGCTGATTGGTTTTGCGGACGACTTGGCGGTAGTTGCAATTGCAAAGCATCCCGAGGACGTGGAGCTTTATGCAAATGAAGCCATTCATACCATCAAGTCATGATTACGAATGGCCAAGCTGGACCTGGCGGACGAAAAGACGGAGGCGGTCCTCATTACCAACCGTAGGAAGAACAACACGGTTACCATCCGGGTTGGTAATCGTGAGGTCGTCTCAAAATCGGTTGTCAAATACCTGGGGGTGATGATCGATGCCAAGCTGAGTTTCAAGGGACACTTGGATTATGCGCGAGAGAAGGCAGCAAATGCCAGCTCATCCCTTGCAAGGATGATGCCTAACGTGGGAGGGCCGAAGTATAGTCGGTGGCTACTCATCGCGGGAGTGGTGAGGTCGATCCGGAAGAGTGGGGGTGGTTTTAGTGGGTGTGAATCCCATACACTGCTGCAACCTAGCGCAGCAGCGTCTTTCTAAGATTTCCACCTCCATCCATTAAAAAAAAAATATATATATATAAGGGAACCAATATAGACTCGGATCACTATCTCGTTGGCATAGTGCTCCGAGCTCGAATTACAACATCACATACAATCCCTTCTGACAATCTGGTGAGAGTGAATAGTGAAGCCATTCACAGCGCAGGCCTCCACAACAACTATAAGAAGGAAATGAATGCCGCAATAACCGCAGCTAACAGATGTCCTAGAGATGAAGCATCAACAAATGATCTTCACAATCACCTGAAGAATAAAATTTTGTTTAAGAATTGAGGGATTCCTAAGTCCGCCACCCACTTAATGGCGGACCGGACCAGTTGGAGAGCAGCATGCTTTCGCGGTAGTGGTTCACGGAACCCTCATCCTTGGGCAAGCACCCAAGGTGCAAAATTTAAGACTTGCGAAAATTACAACCGATAACAGCTATGACGATGAAATCCGCATACGGTTGCTGGCAGCCGACAGAGCCTATTTCAGCTTACAAACACTGTTTCGCTCGAAACATCTCTTGCCAGTCTTTATGTATTCCTCGGAAACCTGGGTTCTTAGCAAACAAAAATTACGAACTTTTGACCGCATTCGAGAGAAGAAGAATCATCATCATTAACGGCGTTTAAATCTTAATCTTAAAGGAACTTCAGATATCCCGGTTTTGCGACGAGGCCCACCAATTCCACATCCCTAAAACCTGTTTGGTGTCCATCTCAGGCAGGGTCTGCCTCGTCTTCTTTTTCTACCATAGGTATTGCCCTTATAGACTTTCCGGGTTGGATCGTCCTCATCTATAAGGATTAAGTGACCCACCCACCGTGACCTATTCAGCCGTATTTTATCCACAACCTGACAGTCATGGAATCGCTCATAGATTTCGTCGTTATGTAGGCTACGGAATCGTCCATCCTCATGTAGGGGCCAAAAATTCTTCCGAGGATTCTTCTCTCGAACACGGCCAAGAGTTCGTAATTTTTCTTGCTAGGAACCCAAGTCTCCGAGGAATACATGACTCTGGCAAGATCATTGTACAGTAAGAGCTTTGACCCTATGGTGTGACGTTTCGAGCGGGGCAGTCTTTGTAAGCTGAAATAGGCTCTATTGGCTGACAACAACGTGCGCGTATTTCATCATCATAGCTGTTATCGGTTGTGATTTTCGACCCTAGATAGGAGAAATTATCTACGGTCCCAAAGTTGTATTCTCCTATCTTTATTCTTTCCGTTTGACCAGTGCCTTTTGATATTGTTGGTTGGTTCGTCTTCGGTGCTGACGTTGCCACCATATATTTTGTCTTGCTATCTTTGATCTGCAGCCCAAGATCTCGCACCGCCTGCTCGATCTGGATGAAGGCAGTTTGTACGTCTTGGGTAGTTCTTCCCATGATGTCGATATCGCCAGCATAGGCCAGTATTAAAGAGGACGCATGATAGGGCATCCCCTTGTTGTAGAGCGTTGTTGATGTCGAATGGTCTTGAGAGTGATCCTACTGCTTTTATTTGGCCTCGATGAAGGTCGATGAATAGATCGTGCAACTGTTGTCCATATTCCAACAGTTTTTCCATCGCTTGCCACAGAGAGAAAATTTAATCTGTTGCTGATTTGCCTGGAGTGAAGCCTCTTTTATATGGGCCGATGATGTTGTGGGCGTATGGGGCTATCCGGCCTAGCAAGATAGCGGAGAATATCTTATAGATGGTACTCTATAATTTCTGCACTGTGTGATATCTACCTTTTTATGTATGAGACAGATAATACCTCGTTGCCAGTCGTCAGGCATTGATTCGCTGTCCCATACCTTGAGCACACGTTGATGAACCATTTGGTGTAACTGGTCGCCTCCATATTTAACTTCTTCAGTTGGCGGGACCACCAACTCGCCGATGTTCTGGTTGTTCAGTAGCTTATCAAAGTACTCAACCCATCGCTCTAATATGCCTATTCTGCGGGAAATCAGATTTCCCTCTTTGTCTCGGCAGGATGAACATCGAAGTGTATAAGGCCTCATCCTGCTGACTTGTTGGTAAAACTTGCGCGCCTGGTGCGGTTTCTCCCTGTACTTTTCTAGTTCACAAACTTGTTGGTTCTCCCAGGCTTCCTTTCTCAGTCTGTGAAGTCGCTTCTCTTCTCGCTGGAGTTCGTGATAAGTCTCTGCGCGTGACCGCGTTCTTTGAGAATGCAACATTATTGGGTATGCGGCATTCTTCCGTCCCGTAGCTAGCTTACATTCAACGTCAACCTAGCCATTCCGACTTTTCTTGCGGCTGGGGCGAAGTATCTTTGTAGCCGTATCAATGATAACGTTCTTCAGGTGGTTGTGAAGATCATTTGTTGATGCTTCATCTCCAGGATCTCTGTTGACTGTGGTTATTGCGGCATCCATTTCCCTCTTATTGGTGTCACGGAGGGTTGTTTTGTGGATGGCTTCAGTATTCACTCTCACCTGATTGTCAGAGGGGATTGTAGGTGGTGTCGTAATTCGAGCTCGGAGCACCATGCCAACGAAATAGTGGTCCGAGTCTATATTGGCCCCCTTATATGTTCTGATTTTCATCAAGGCTGAGAGGTGGCGGCGTTCAATCAGCACGTGGTCAATTTGGTTGAAAGTGGTCCCATCTGGAGAGGCCCACGTATGTTTGTGAACCGCTTTCCGCGCAAACCCGATACTTCCAACAACCATTTCGTGTGATGCTCCTAACTAGATAATGCGCAATCCGTTATCATTGGTATTCCTTATATAGGCTATGGGAGCCAACGTATCGCCTGAATACTGGCTCCGTCCCTACTTGACTGTTGAAGTCTCCAAGTATGATTTTGATATCACATCTGGGACAGGCTTCGAGGGTTCGTTCTACTGCCTCGTAGAAAGTATCCTTCTCCGACTCTGCAGTCTCCTCTATAGGGGCGTGAACGTTTATGAGGCTTATATTTCTAAACTTGCCTCGCAAACGCAGAGTGCATAGCCGTTCGCTTATGTTTTCAAAGCCGATAACAGCAGGTTTCATTTTTTGGCTGACTAAGAAATTTACTCCGAGCACATGGTTTACTGGATGACCGCTATAATATATGTTGTAGCGGCTCTTCTCCAGGAAACCAGTTCCTGTCCATCGCATCTCTTGCAATGCTATTACATCAGCCTTATACTAGGACAGGGTATCGGCTAGCTGCTCAGCAGCATTCGGTCTGTACAGGGAGCGCACGTTCCATGAGAAAATGCGCAAATCGTTACACCGTTGTCGTTTTCGGGTTCGTCGTTGTGTAGTCCGGTCCGGGGCTCCTTTTGTGATTCGTAACAGGTTATTTTCCGTGTAGGGTAGTCAGCCTTACCCGACCCCAAACCTGGAGGACTGTTGGTATAATTTATCCCGTTTTTAGGCGCCTTCATCTTTCTCCGTCTGCAGCTTTTCGTTAAGAAAGAACTCCCAGTGGTCACAACGTGGAGGTGGAGATAGGTTTTGGTAGCAGAGCTATTGGTGTTGATTCACTAGGCGTTTCCCCGGTTTTATACTTCATCGTGGGTACCAATCCACGTTTCGACCTGAGACCTATACTACTCTCTGACTACCATACTGTAAGTATTAATTTGGATGAGTTATGAAAATGCATAGGGAAGTGGACAATGGATGACGGGTGCTTCTTGCAAGCAATAACATGCACAACAGAGCTGCCGAAATGTTGAGTATCACTATTTCTCGTTATGTGGAAGGAAGGGGTGCACTTGGCGTGACAGAGTAAATTTAACCCTTCAATAGATGAACTGAATAACAGGGGAGCAGCGCGATAAGCAGGCATGAAGGAATGTCCCCAAGAAACGCGTGCCTGAAGCCTAAAAGGACGACCTCTTGAGTAAACTAGGGCTTACGCTTACAACTCGGGTGTCATACTCCTTAGTTCGTTAAAGATTGGTCGTTTTTGTTTCAAATGCATATGAAGAGAAGGTAAATTTTGTATTATTCCAAGTGTCGTGCACAGCGAAATGCCCAAACCAATGAGTCTTTGAACGGAGTTGTTAAGGTTTAACCTTGATTAGCAATATGGGCCAAACCGTTTAGACTCATGACCCAGTTGTCGTTCGACAATCGAAGAGCTATCTTGGGGGTATAGCAGATGCGTTGAATATTCCACCTGAGAATATTAATAACAATTGAACCGCTATTAAAAATGCTGTTTTCTAGTGCGCTAATCAAATCGCCAGTCATGCCCCAAAGGGGCGTCACCAAATCTGGCTGCTTGCGGAATCATGGAAGCGAATCGATGATTGGAAGGGATTGAAGGCTCTATTAACTAGTGTGAGCGATGGTGAACATTCGCTCCGACACCGTACAAAATTCCGGGAAATTCTGTCTAGTGTACGCCATGATAGAAGGGAATATATTAATGCGCTGGTCAGGAAATCTGAAGTTGCTGCAGATAGCAAAGGTTTCAGAACCGTTTACCGCACTATCAAATAATTTGCTTGTGGTCACAAATCTTTCGTGGTTCTGTAAAGGACATTGTCGGGGAGTATATTTGGAATGCTCTACGTAGAAGTAGTATTTCGGAAGAAATAATAGCTATGATCAGAGCGACATATGATAGCACAATAACATATATCGCGTGCGTCACCGAGGTAAAATCTCAAAGGGACCTGAAGACCAAAGCGGTGACTATCAGGGATGTATATTACTTCTTTTTGTTATCGCCCACGTTATTCATATTGCTTTGTCCGTCAAAATTTGTTTGCGATGTGTTATCTGGGTATCTTTTTCGATTAGAAGACGAGAGTCACAGTGGATAAGTCGTACATTAAGGAGGTCATCCCGTGTGTCGGATCTGCGGAATCGAACTTTTTTTTGCATCAATTGTATCTAGATATAAATATTCGGAGTCGTCCGGAAATTATAGTGTTAAACACGTGATAAGTCACATGCCAGATTTATGTCGATCGTAATAAAGCTCGTATTTATCGGTCCGAATGACGTTCGAATGACTTCGCTAAAAGGACAAGAATTGAAGCCAAAACTGAACATGTGTTTCTTCAAAAAACCTAAGGTTAATGGATTAGGTATAGCAGATTAATGGTCAGTTAAGCTTTTATGGCTAAAAATCACATTTTACTTTTTAAATGCGTTTTTCTCGAAACTGCATGTTGAAATCGGCTGCCACCATAGCCCAAAATCTATCCAACCAACTTCTTTGAAATTTTCACGACTTATTCAGAATATATTTCTACGGTCCGCAAACTAGGATAATTGCGATTCATTTAGTAGCTTTTTTTATTCATTGAAGAAGCCGTGAAAAAACACCAAAATTCACAAAACAAAGTTTAACAAGGCACCAAAAAATTAGTTTTTAATAATCCTAGTTTGTGGACTGTAATTAAGTCTGTTTGTTAAAATGCGGTATACTTTTTTTCGTCAAGATAATCACAGTGTCATCTAGCGTGGCAGCAGGAAAATACCTTTTTTGGAGATAGGTGTATAAATTGCTCTGTATTTCAATAACGAAACATGCGATCGGGCTGGAAAAATTACTATCCACGCTCAGGATATTAATAAATCTATGGTGAAAAATTCGTATTTGTATCTTCATTCAGTTCTTCCAAAAAAAATCCAAAAATTTGCCCTCACACGGGATGACCCCCTTAAGGAAGATTGCGGACAAGTGGGTCAGCCCTGGGACATAGAGCGCAAAACAGCGGAAGAGGAGTGGGGAGCACTCTGCTCTATTCTGCTCGACTTTAAAAGCTAATACTATAAAAACTTCAAACGGAAATACGATATTTCTAAACACGTGAAATAATGCTATCATTAAATATAGAAAATTTCTATATTTTCAGAAATATAAGATACATTACAAAGTAAATATTAAACCTCGTGGTAAGTGTAAATGTAAATGAATATACAGCTATAAAAATAAAAATAAATGCTCTCGTTTGTGTTTCCTATGAATTTACTTATAAATCTTTTCTCGGATCTATATATTTGCTTAAAATAATGGAATTCATGCTGATGTCTCTCCTACCAAATGCGATCTCGTTGTGGAAAAAGACCTCCATGCACAGCATTGGCATTGTTTTGGCAGTTCTTAAGAAATCGTGCATTCACAACACATTAATGTAAAATAAAGGCATTTTACAATATTCTCATCAGGATCGTCTTCGTCATTATCCGGTCCATCTTTGCTTTTTTTCTTTTTCTTTTTATTCTTTTTCTTGCCATTGTACTTATTTACGTATAGACTACTATCCGCAATATCGAATGTAGAATCTTTGAGCTTCTTCTCTTGCAGGCTTTCTATAGAGTTGATGTTGTCCTGTAAATATATGGCACATTTTAATTTAAGCGAAACGTTTTCTGGCAATATGTTTCATATACATATATATATAAGCTAAGTTATCGATATTATGAGTAAACAAACGCCTTTGTAGTGCCGAAGTTTGTTCTGCAAAAACACGCTAAAACACAACACCCTAAGCAAAACGAAAATGGAAATGAAGCTGTGATAATTTCACTAAAATATACCTTACTGTAAAGTTTTTCGGATTTATTGCCAAATGTTAAACCTATATTGCCCCAAAAGTTCACCAAACTTTTCCTGCCAGAACCGAACATACGTACCGCAAGGTTTATCCTGTCGAAAAGCAGGAGGACTTGCAGGTGTATTGTGGGCATTCTGACAGGCCATAATTCACTAGCTGGGCATATGTTCAGAATAGGAATTACCGAAGATGATACGTGTCCCTCCTGTAATGAGGAAGCGGAATCCATGGAGCATTTTCTATGTGAATGCCCCGCGTATGGAAGCATCAGGCATCAGATCATTGGTGCCGATGTTCTCCAATTGCGACGGGTAGCATCACATCTACTAACGGAAATCCTGCGATACGTTAACGAATCCGGAATATTCCGTTAGACGGGGGAGGCTAGTACAATTTACCAACACGACCTGAGTGCTCAGAAGCTGTAGCTTCTCCCCCATCATACATACACACACACACATCCACACACGCCCCAAAAGTTGGGTGATCACGGAATGCTCTCAAGGGCGCCCGGAAGACAGGAACAATCGTTGGTTTTTGGGAGCACGCAAGCGATGGTTTCTGGTCGCCAACATCTTTTGATACAGCCGCCGGAGGAATCACACCGATCGACATTTAAGAAAATCAAATCTAGAGATGGCTTCAAATGGAACGATATCGGAAAAACAAATCTGGGGTGGAGAAGACTAAACAGTTACACGTGCCGCTAATGTTCCTACAAAACTATGAAAACGGCGACTAAATGCTGTAAGACTTTTCCAAAAATTAAAATTAGAAAAAGTTGGAACTTTTAACGAAGTTTATACTTGCGAAGCACCAACTAGGTCATATAACAAATCTTTATGAAAATGCCTAGAGACATAAAAAATCATGCAACGCAATCCTATTGTAATATCGTTTAATGTGCCGCTCTTATATAGCGCATTCCGTTTAGGGGAAAGACAATTCATGACACGTTGCCTCATCTAATTCTCTAGCAGCATGACCGAATGTGGTTGCCAGATGTTGTTTGCTTCTTTATATATCCAAAAATACAAGCTGAGTGTATATCGATGGCCAAAACACTTTTGGGTTAGGGATCAACTCAGATGAAATTTTCAACCGCTCATTATAAAAAATTAGATTCTTTGACCGTATGTCCGTGGACCCCAAAAAGGTAGGAAACACTTGCTCTCCAATTGGTCCAGTCCGTCATCAAGAACTTGCGGGCTCCATTCTTAAACCCAAATTAATGTTGAGATAACAGCATTTCATTTCGGACATAGCAGCGAAGTTGTATCTAGCGCTGTTAACGCGTTTAGCGACACCAAATTGAATAAAGCATTCCCTCGGTATACAAATAATATGACGTTCCCAATATTCTGCCCCCTAAAACTACTTGATATACAGTCTGTTACATAAGAGCGTGGTCACTGTTAAATAATAACCACAATTGATTTTTCGAAAATTTTATTGATAATTTGGTCGTCAATACTCAATGCAAATACCTCAGTAGCAAGTCCAATCTCCTGCATTGTCAATTACGGCCTGGCACCGTCGGGGCATACTTTCCACTAGTTTTTCTGCATATTCTACCGGAAAAGACCTCCAAATTTTCCGAATTTGTCGAGAAAGTTGATATAAATTATATGGCTTGCGTTTGCGAAGCTGCATTTTCATCAGAACCCACACATTTTCTATGGGATTTGCATCCGGTGACTGAGATGGCCAATCTAAAGTGACAACTCCGTTTTGCACCTTCCACTCGCTACACGCTCGACTCCGATGTTTCGGATCGCTGTCCTCTTGAAGGATCCAGCTTTCATTTTTCTTCATATACCATTGCTTAGCAGATGGTAACAAAGCCTTTTGATATATTTTATTCATTTTTTCGGCATTTAAATGCTCGGTAAATAAGAACAAAGTATCGAAATCTTTGTTTGAGAAGCACCCCCAAACATGGACCTTGACGGGGTGTTTAACAGTCCGTTGAAGCATCCTACTGGTGGAGGTTGTCCAGGCGTGTTTGATGCTCGGAAATGCCCAGAAGGAGGATTCATCAGAAAAAAATACGTTGGTCCAATCGCGGTCCAAGTTTTTCTTCGCCCATTCCACTCGTTTTTCAACGTGTTTTGCACTCAACATTGATTTTTCCAAAGTACTGCGATATTTCAGTTTATTGGCAAGCAAGGGCCTGCGAATCGTTCCGTAAGATATGTCAACACCTTTTGCTTTCAATTTCACAGCAGCTCCACGTAAAGTCAAAGTTGGATCTTTCGAGAACAATGCGAGAATCTTTTTTTGAGACTTTGCTTGCACTTCCGCGATAAGGAAAATCATCAACGTTACCGACCGTTTTATAGCGATTTATCCACTTGCTAACGAACTGCTTCGACTTTCCTATATATTTCGCAGCAGCAGTTTCCGTTAATTTGAGTCCTTTTTCATGCAAACATAGAAAAATTGCCTCAAAGCGAGAGGCGTAAACAGCACTCATTTCGAAAAACCACTCAATTGAAGACTAAATTTGACAGAGAGCTGACTTTTTACAAAAAGCATGAAGGACTGAGGTGCCCTCTATGTCATAGAAAACGAAACAGGACGCTCTGATTTTTTATCTACGTGTAACAGTGACCACGCTCTTATGTAACAGACTGTAGAACAGGGAAAGAGCCTGTCTTAATAATAATAATAAACGTTGGCGCAATAATCCATATTGGATCAGGGCCTTGTGTTAGAGCACTTCATTCAAGAGCCTAATGGTATACTACAGTACACAATAGGAGGTCATTGTGGTCAGCATTGCGCTCGTCCGAGATCATTACTCTGATTTGACTCAGGTATTCATTCACAGCTGAGTCGACTGGTATCCGACGTCAAACCATTTGTTGGAATTTGTACCGAACTATCTTAATTCTGATGAAAGTGCATTGTATCAAGTAAATTTGATAATTTCCTTCAATTTTTAAATATTATTTGATTTGTATTGAGATATATTCCGCTTTATAATGGCCAAACCCTTCTCAATGAGTTTGAGACCCGGGCTGACTATGATACGGACCTAGTCCCTGAAATATTTTAATAATCTTAATCTATGGAAAGAAAGTTAATTCGTCGTGATTTGCTTGTAAAAAATGTAATAAAATATCCATATAAGAAAATGCTCACACTGTTCTCAGCCATTTCAATCAATGGCATGGCGCAGAATCATTTTGAAAGTCTATTTTTCATGTCTGCTTACTTAAGGGGTCCAGCGCGGTGTCCCGTGTGACGGATCCGTGGAATAATTTTTTGGCATCAATTGTATCTACATATAGTGCAGAATATTTGGGCAAAGTGACTTTTGAACATTTCGAATCTTTCGGAAGTTACAGTGTCGATTGCCGTAATGAAGTAAACACAAAGTCTTATTAAAACCGGTTTAATGCCTGTCTGTCACCCCTGTCAGAAACGACTGAACCGATTGTTATGAAATTTGGTGTGAACGTATAGTCTGTGCGTCCCTTTACATGCAGCGAGTGGCGCCATTTTGTGTTGAATTTTAAAGGGGGCTCCCCATATATGTGAAAGGAGTGTGTAAATTTTTCTCATAGAACACCGTCATGTCGGGTATCAAATAAAAGAGCTCAATTAGTAATTTAGAAATTTATCTTTTTCCTGATATTGAGTGAAACATAGGAGAGGTAGGGCACACGATGCGTGCCCCAAAAAGTGAAACAGGTCTCGTTCTCAGAACCTAGCCAACCGATAAATATGAAAAAAATCACAGTGATGCAACTAAAAAAAAAAAAATTACTCATTTTTTCACATTGTTATTGTGGTAAACTGCTTCTAATACAAAAGTTTCCAAAGTTTTGACGGGTTGAAAAAATTGCCACTTTAGTTTTTTAACGGAAAGTTTTTGTTTTTATTTTAAATTAACAGCAATCAGCAATCGTTTGATTCATTTTAAACTAAAGTTTCCAAAGTTTTAACCACTACTGTATGTATGGTATATGTATGCTGCTGCACGGAGTAAAGTGGAAATGCGTGAAGATGCGTTACATCAATTTAGATGTGCACATATATGTATATGCATGCATCGTCATGCGGTAATAAACAATGTTTGTTTATTTGGGGTGAACACAGTATTTGTGTCGTTGATTTGTATGTGCATATGTGAATCTTGGGGTTTGGCAAAATATGACGAAATATTTTGTATTCTCAGCTATGTTCTAATGGAGAAGCGTGCACAGAGAGTTTCTCACATAAGATGAACACAAAACCTTTATACTTGAGGCGTCGGCATCCCGACTTGTTTATACATTAAAGAAGGCGGGAAAAACACCAAAATTGACAAGAAGTTTAGCAAGCCAGTAAAAATTTACCTAATTATTTTTCTGCCCCTTAAAGATGAGCGGGGCGCCCTGTAACGTAGCATCTGAAAAACACTTTTTTTAGATGGATGGATAAGTTGTTATGTACTTCAATAATGAACGACGACCACATGAAATCCACGGAAAAGCGAAAAAACCGCAGGGGATGACCCCCTCAAAGCCTCGACTGTTGGCAAAAGGCTCTTTTTATAGTTTCTACATAGGCCGCTAAATTCAGTGCTTTCCAACAAAATAATTTCTCCAATACCATGGCTTGTAATCGGTTTCCTAAACCATGACGTGTGGGGAATGTTTTAAAATGCCTCGTACTCTTTCATCATTGTACGGTTCATTGTTTACACGTCGCACCATGGTTCCCAAATCTGGACAAATGAAGGTGATTCTGTTTTCAATAGAGGAAGTTCCATCACTTCCTTCATCTGCTGACAGAATGTATCCTTTTTTTACACCAATTTAGTCGTCGGAACACATTTTCACTGTAAAAAGGGGTTTTCTAAGCTCATTAGACATTGAAACCGTTTCTCTTAACCGCCTTTTTACAGCAGAGCTGCTTAAATCTGCATGATCGGCATCCAACAAATTCTTATCTTTACGATCACAGGTCTTGCTTGAAAATCCACTGCCAGACAGTTGCACTAAGCTATCCGTTTTGAAATAATTTACCCAACATTTTCAAATTGATGGTTCACTGCACTTAATTTTATTAGATATACCAACATGGTGGTAATATCAGCGCCAAAAACCATAGAACGAACAACACAGCCTATTTCAGCTTACAACAACTGTTTCGCTCTAAACGTCTCACTATAGGGTCAAAGCTCTTGCTGTACAAGACTATGATCTTGCCAGTCCTTATGTATTCCTCGGAAACCTAGGTTCTTAGCAAAAAAAATTACGAAATTCTGGGAGCGCGAGAGAAGAATCCTCCGAAGAATTTTTGGTCCCCTACATGAGGATGAATGATTCCGTAGCCTACGTGACGACGTAATCTATGAGTACCACGAACGTCTGATTGTGGATAAAATCCGGCTCAACAGGTTGCGATGGGTGGGCCACTTAATTCATATGGATGAGGATGATCCAGCCGGGAAAGTCTATAAGGGCAATATGTATGGTAGAGAAAGAAAACGAGGCAGACCCTGCTTGATATGGAGCGATGGTGTAGGTCAGTACGCCAGACAGTTTTTAGGGATATCGAATTGTGGACCTCGGCGCAAAACCAGGGTGTCTGGAGTTCCTTATTAAGACAGGCCTAGACCGGATACTGGTTGTTGCTCCGTTGATGATGATACCAACATTCGTCCTTTTTATAAGCAAAAGTTTACAGTTAACTCCCCTTTATAAGTAACCATATCAATTTTCTGCATTTTTTTCAAAACCATCTTTTTCAAAAGAAATTCACTTATTTTATCAACTGATCTGCCAATATTGATTAAATCGATAGAACCTCTTCCCTTTAATACCAATAAATCCAAAACAAATTAAACAAGTCGGGAAACTGAAAGCTGGACGCTTCAGGTATCAAAGATTTTGTGTATTTTTTTTGTAAAGACATTTGAGTGTACTTTTGTACCATTAGTAGGTAGCACGTAATATATGCATGTATTATATTATGTGATAATATCCACATTCAGTTTAAATTTGCAAAGAAGCGACGACTTTTACCTATTATAACTTTGTTAGTAATAGTGCGATTTCCACCAAGCTTGGTAGGATCATGCTCATGTTATACTCTACATTACACACACAAACAAATTGTTCGTTGAGCTAGAATGAACTTAAAGGGGTTTGCAGCCAATTACTAAAAATTATAATGTTATACTATTATTAACTTTATTTGAATAGATATCGGTATGTAGGGTATTTCGGAGCCTAGGCACCATATAGTAGTAGCGTCATGATTTTTCTGATTTTTTGATTGAGTAGTTTCTGAGAATGGCTCCTTTAAAGAAATGATCACTTTCAAGCCTCTGCACTCCCCACCCTTCCCACAAAACCAAGACCGGCTGCGGAAAGTACTAATCAAGACCTTTCATTTGATACTCCACATGACTATGTTTGATAAAAAAAAAATTACACCTCCCTTTTGCATGTGTGTAGAATTATGTAACTCACTGTATTCGTGAACACAGTTCCCACCTTTCTACCAAATTTGATGCATGTGACACGGACAGACAGAGAGACACTAAACCGATTTTAATAAGGTTTGTTATACCCAAACCCTAAAAAGGCCCATTAGATAACGTTTTTTGTCGAAAAATACTTATGCTCGAAAAAAATTGCTGTCGGCTTTTGTTTTACTTCTACTGTATTTTTTCCAATTACTAATGATTAAACTATGATAACAACAATAAAATTCGCATTTTTTTGGAAATGATTTCAATCTGCTATCTTTCAGTATTTAAAGAGATACACGTTTAATAACTATATATTTATAATCTATTTGATTAACGCAATGCTGTATACCTGGTTCTGTGCATAACTGTTTTGGATAGCAATTAAGTAGATTCATCTTACCTTTGATTTTTTATGATGGTTTTCCTTTTTTTCGGGTGGTTCAAACTTTTCTTCGCGGTCATTTCTATCTTTTTTATCTGCGTTTTTCTCTTGGGAATTATCTGGACTTTGAGGAGCGTCGCAGTTATTATACTTCGCTGAGTTTATATCGTTAGACCTTACAAAATCTGCTTCATCTTGCTTCTCTCTTTCGTCCAGTATCGAGAACTGATTAGTCTGTAAAGATACATTTCGTACTGTTCCATTATCAGAGTATTTTCCAACACATGCTAGATACTTACATCATCAAGTTTCATGACTGTAGTTGATGCTGTCGCAGCAATCGTATACGTTGTGGGCAACGCATTAATTACCCGTGACGTGCCTTCTGAGCCTCCCGGTATATCTCTGCAAAAAAGTACATTCATTCGGGGAACGAAAATCAAAATTTGCTCAATAATATTTACTCAAAATACTGTATTAGCTTTTGTACAGTCATACTGTTAGACGCCGTCCCTTGTGAAATTTAGTCTTATTAGTAAAATATTCACCACAGCACCTCAAGTCAACTAATATCAAAAAGGAAATTTCAGAACAGTTCCATTCCACTGAAATTGATATTGCTATGAAAACATTCTATTTAGAATCACAGTGTATGAAAGCGATGAATTGTTTGGAAGTTAACACCAGAAATATTTTGTGAACAAATGAATAGTCATGATATTTCTCTCTCGATGTATATAACATATTAGTAAACAAAAAAGTGAGCATGAGGGAAACAAAAAAGGGTGGTGACGAAATTCATAATGAAATAAAGTGCACACCCCCCAAAAGAATTAACTACTATGCTGTTATGCCGACACAATATTCGTAGCTTGATTTGCCCCAAATAGCAGAAGCGATTATCCTGTACATTAGGAATAAACGAAGGAATTTTTAATGGGAGAGGTCATTTGAGATTAGAATCAATATAATGTTGTCAACATATTAGGAAAAAAATAAAAATTTTAACTCAGTATTGTTTGATAGAGTTATTGCCGCTGCAGTAAAACTTTTTGATATTTATTTGTTCTTTTTGGAAATATAATCAGACTCTGATTTGTGTATCACTTTTGTTAGCATATTTTAATCGGTGTTGAAACTTTTGGCTTTCCCCTCTGATCACATTGCTTTTTTCATGAGAGCACATCTATGTATTATATATATGCTTGGGTTAATCGAACGTTGTAGAGGCTGTGGATTCATCTTATATATGAAATTAGCTGTCAGTTGTGTTTAGATTTATTATCCGTTCCGCTCGATAATAATCCAGTTATTTGCACTGCGAGTTGTGAATACGATTTGGGTGATTTTGCCTTTCCAACATATTAGCCTTGTGACTTGGGGCTTAAGAATACACTTAAAGTATTCCCTGTTTATTGGAAAAGGCCACTAAAAAGGATAGAAAACATTCTCACGATCATAGGTCTGATTCGGGTGGAATCGAGAAGCTTTCGGATCACCATCTATCATTATTTTTCTCGTTTCCTATCGACTTCGATACTCAGGCTAATATTAGCAATTGAGCTCTCTTCAGCCTGATCCTCATGGGTATCATCATCTGAAATCGCATCTTTCGTGATATATACTGTCGCTTTGCCAGACTTTTTTCGAAGTTTTGCTCTCATATAAATTAATATCCTCCGCTCTCAGTGAATTGAATCAAATGGACTTAAGTTGCGACTTTATTCGTTCGTTCGAGAAAGATGAGAACCAGTTTGTTATGTTCTGCGGTAACGCAGGATGACCATGTAGCATTATAACGTGAAAATCTGATCAGAGTATGTAACTTGACGAAATGTACAGCAAACTCAAAAAAATCTGTTACTTTTCGATTGCTTATGCCAGTTAATTTAAGTCATCCCTTATGGTCATAAGCGCATACGATGAATGAAAAAAATAATTTATTTACCTCAGCATATTTTTCAATTAATGATATACGAGTAATTTCTCACGTTGACTCGTAACGGCATAATATTACGAGAATTTGCAAAAAGGTGAATATGTTTTACATGCCCGTGGATATGTAATTTTATGATAGCATGAAAGCTATTTTATTAGTATTTAAGACCTAGTCACAAATAAAGGATTTTAGAGTTTTATCACAACTCGGAGCACTTAAGCCTTTATTTTCTCCAGTGAGGAGACTTTGAGCGATAATACACTCAGCCGTTAGAGACCTAATTTGGTGTTTCACCTACTAACTACATTAAAGCAACATTTTTTGGCGACCCCAATGTGATCGGTTGATCACAACAACTGTCAACGCGTGCATCAAACTCAGCACAGGACATCAAGAAGCGAAGTTGTTGCATGGAGGCATTACAGAAGAAGATAGGTCAACTCACTCGCCAACAGGACGTGACTGGTTAAGAAATTCAACGCATCTTTAGCAACTATCGGAAGGATCCGGTAATTCGGAAGACCGTAGACTATCTCACGACGCGATAAAACCAACTTAAGGAGATATGGACAGTATGATATGACATAGTCCAACGACTCCAGGTATTAGAAGGCACGTCGAGACAGAATACTGGACTTGATATACTAACTTCGGTTACGTTAGATACCAATGCTACTTATATAGTAAACAATGGTCAGCCCGTTTCTCTCAGCAATCTCATCGTGTTAATATGGCAGCAGGTATCGAAGACACGAGCTGTGGAGTATATCATCAGGGATATCGATATATTAGGTTGTTGCAAATGAAATGTCGGATTTTTCAATGAAGTGAAGTTAGTGATGATTTTAATGTTTAAAACTGCCGCAAGGTGACTCTGGTGGTATGGGATAATTGAGTATAAATAGTCGTTCGTTCGATCAAGGAGTCATTTCAGTTTCAATCGTCATTGCAGTTCCAAGTAAAACTCAAAGAAAAAAGCATGGAAGGGAGTCAAAAACGTCTACTTTTTCTATATGAATTTAAACTTGGTCACAACGCAGCGGAGGCAACCACAAACATTTGCAGAGCATTTGGAGCTGACGCAGCAAACGAACGAACGACACAGCGGTGGTTCGAAAAATTCCGATCAGGCGGCATGACCCTCCAAAGTGAACCTCGTGGACACCCAGGACCATCGATCGACAACGACGAGTTGCGTTTGATAGTGGAATCTGATCCCCGATCATCGATTCGTGACATTGCAGAGAAAATAGGCGTACACTATTCGACAGTATCTCGGCACTTACAACAGCTTGGAAAGGTGAAGAAGCTTGATAAGTGGGTTCCGCATGAACTCAACGAGCAAAACATGGCGCTGCGAATGGAAATATCCAGTTCTCTACTCAACCGCAACAGGAACAATCCCTTTTTGCGCAGAATAGTGACATGCGATTAAAAGTGGATATTGTACGACAACCGTCGCAGATCAGCGCAATGGCTAGATGCCGATCAGCCTCCACAACACATGCCAAAACCGAGCCTTCACCCGAAGAAGGTAATGGTAACTGTTTGGTGCTCTGCATCTGGAATTATTCATTATTCGTTTTTGGAGCGTGGTGAAACAATTAATGTAGAGAAATATTGTGCCCAACTTGATGAAATGCACGAGAAATTACGTGTTCAGCGGCCTAGATTGGTCAACAGAGATGGAGTGATACTGCTCCATGATAACGCCCGACCTCATGTTTCCAGAATGACGGTCCAAAAATTAAATGAATTACGATATGAGACTCTTCCTCATCCACCATATTCACCCGACCTCTCGCCAACCGACTACCACTTTTTTAAGCATTTGGATCACTTTTTGGCGGGGAAACAATTCAGCAATGAAGTAGCTGTCAAAAATGCCTTTGAAGAATTTCTTAGCTCTAGAAACTCAGACTTTTACGAAACTGGAATAAATGCCCTTGTATCTCGTTGGGAGAAGTGCATTGAAGCTGCTGGTTCTTATTTTGACTAATAAAATTAATTTTCATAAAAGTTATAGTTTTTTGAAATTTTACTCAAATATCCGACATTTCATTTGCAACAACCTAATAGTTCAGAAGGCGTAGCTCAAAAAATGTGGTACGTGAAGAGCAATTTAAAGGGTGAAGCAAAGCAACTTATACGTCATGTTTCTATCACCGACGAAAATTATGACATAACATGGAAGACGCTGACCAACCGCTACAGCAATTAATGACTGATGGTATCCACGCTATTGGATAGACTAGTTCAGCAACCTACGATACAGGACTCAAGACATTTCAAATCAACATCGAGAGCTGGGATCATATGGTATTACATATTTTATTAAAGAAGCTCAACAGGGCTACGCATGCTTTGTGTGAACTAACCTTGATTTCACCACGTGAATTGCAGCCAATCGAGTGAGGAGAAAATTACGGCGCAGAACAAACCCATGAACAATCGAACGTCGGCTCTAATACCCACTAAGGACAGTCAAACTCACAAGCGCTAAAACTGTAAAGGGTCCCATTCTATCTATGCATGTCAAACCTTCTGGAAATTAGCCATCTGGGATTGAAGAATTGCCTACGCGAAGAACATCGAAGCACGCAAAGTAGCGCAGGAAGTTGCCTTAAATGTGGATAAAAGCACAATACGCTATTATATATGGACACCACCATACATCTCACAATCAAGCAAGGACAATTCTCACGTACTGCGAGGGCTGAAGACTCTGCAGACCAACCATTCCATTCCATTATCAAGTGAGATATCTGCACCTGTCCTGTTAGTTACCGTTTTAATCAAGATAGTAATTCAAAAAGGAAAATGAGTAAGGGCCTTGCTGGATAGTGGCTCAAAATAATGACAGAAATCGTCGTGAAAAAAAATGGAATTACAGTCTACCAGGTATACATATCCGAGGTCTAGGTGGAGCATCGTAACAATCGCAGCAAAAGGTTACATTGTCATCGCAACCACGAATCACCACGTTTGTAAGAAAAATAGATGCTATAGTCTTGCCACGTTACCCGGAAAAATTCAGCTAGCCGATTCTCAGGTTGACCAAACAACAAAAGGAATGTTTTTGGAAATTAGAAGAAACGGAATCTTCCGGAATCTCTGCAATGACAGCACAATAAGTGAAGTGTGAGAATCGTTTTTCACAAACCATGAGAAAGGTGAACAATGGACGATTTATAGCGAGATTTCCATTCAAAGAAGATCCTGAAAAACTCGGTGCATCCAAGGACATCGTTATGAGCCGCTTTTTCTAACTAGAACGGAAGTTAGCACGTAACCCGGAATTGCATAAACAATACAGTAAGTTTATGGTCGAATACAAGCAACTAGGACATATGATAGAAATCATTACTTTCATTACTTTCTTCCCCATCATTGCGTGTCCAAACGACGCCTCCGCGAAAACCTCCCCTGGATACAGTTTGAACGATACTTGTCGTCGGCCCAACCATCCAACCAGAATTATTTATCATTCTTGTACGATTCCGACTTCCTTGTTTCGGTTTTAATGCTGGTATCGCAGGACAAGAGACTTCAACTAATACTGTAGCGAGACGAACCTAGTGAATCTATGAGATATTATCAACTGAATACGGTCATGTATGATACTTCCGCTGCATTGTATTTAACCACCAAATGTTTACAACACTTGTCGTCACAAACAGTGCATAAACATCCATTTTTGTTTCAGCCGCATTAAGAGTTTTATATGGACGATATGATGTCAAGTGCAAACACCCATTCAGAAGTCATTGAGAAGCAACAGCAACTACATACAATCCTACAATCAGCAAATTTTTAAAATCATATATGGTGTGCGAACAACGAGGACCTCTTAAAAAACATTCTTATGGAAGACCTAGCACTCCAGCTGGATATATACAAGAAAAGGAGTGGAATATAAGGGCGCTAAGTTTAATTTTACAGTTATTGCCAAGATCTTTCATCAGGAGCTATGGAGCCTCAAAATGGACTGGGATGAAGAAATTCCTCTAGAACTGCAGACGGGAGGGGAATATAAGGACACTAGGTTTAGTTTGGACGCCCAAGGCAGATTCCAGACTAGATGTCCTTATGCAGAATCTGAGGAGGTTACGAAAAGATCAATGATATCAGACATCGCCCGCCTATTCGATACGCTAGGATTGATGGCATCAATCGCTAGGATTGAGGTATCAAGAGGTATCGCCCACGAAAGTTTGCAAAATTACGCCCTCTGGTTCTACGGGTCTATATTCTTCCACGGAACTGAAGAATGTTGGCCGAAAGAATATCAAAAAACCTACGGAAATGATATTGGCCATGGTGAAGAACGCAACTTCGTTTGAAAATCGATCAACAAAATCCCTTTCGCCAACTGCAACGCATAGTGGCATATGTGCTACTTTTCGTTTGGAATATACGAACGCCAAACCTCAGGGAACAGAACAAATCGCTTTTAACTGTAATAGAAATAGAGAATGTCATGCGGGTGATAATAAAAAAACTCAATAGAATGCATATCGGGAGTCTATACAACCGCGCCTAAAAACGGGACAAATTGTACCAACTGGTCCTCCAGGTTGGGGGTTGGGTAGGGCTGACAACCCTACACGGAAAACAACCGTTACGAAGCCACAACAGGAGCCTCGGATAGGACGGATATTAAAACGACGGACCCGGCAACGACAAAGGAACAACGATTTGCGCATTTTCTCATGGAACGTGCGCTCCCTGTACAGAGATGAAGCTGATAAGCAGCTAGCCGATACCCTGTCCCAATATAGGGCTGATGTAACAGCGTTGCAAGAGATGCGATGGACAGGGACCGGTTTCCTGGAGAAGAGCCACTACACCATATATTATAGCGGCCATCCAGTAAACCATGTGCTCGGAGTAGGTTTCTTAGTCAGCCAAAAAATGAAACCTGCTGTTATCGGCTTTGAAAGTATAAGCGAACGGCTATGCACTCTGCGCTTGCGAGGCAAGTTTAGAAATATAAGCCTCATAAACGTTCACGCCCCTACAGAGGAGACTGCAGAGTCGGAGAAGGATACCTTCTACGAGGCAGTAGAAAGAACCCTCGAAGCCTGTCCCAGATATGATATCAAAATCATACTTGGGGATTTTAACAGCCAAGTAGGGAAGGAGCCCGTATTCAGGCGATACGTTGGCTCCCATAGCTTACACGAAAAAACAAATGATAACGGACTGCGGACTATTCAATTAGCAGGGTCACACGAAATGGTTGTTGGAAGTACCTGGTTTGCGCGGAAAGCGGTCCACAAACATACGTGGGCCTCTCCAGACGGGACCACTTTCAACCAAATTGACCACGTGTTGATCGAACGCCGCCACCTCTCAGCCTTGATGAATGTCAGAACATATAGGGGGGCCAATATAGACTCGGATCACTATCTCGTTGGCATGGTGCTCCGAGCTCGAATAACAATACCACCTAGAATCCCCTCTGACAATCAGGTGAGAGTGAACACTGAAGCCATCCACAACACAACCCTCCGCGACACCTATAAGAGGGAAATGGATGCCGCAATAACCGCAGTCAATAGAGGACCTGGAGATGAAGCATCAACTAATGATCTTCACAACCACCTGAAGAACGTTATCATGGATACGGCCACAAATATACTTGGCCCCAGCCGCAAAAGGAGTCGGAACGGCTGGTTTGACGATGAATGTAAGCTAGCAACGGAACGGAAGAATGCCGCATACCGAGTAATGTTGCATTCTCAAAGAACGCGGGCACGCGCAGAGACTTATCACGAACTCCGTCGAGCGGAGAAGCGACTTCACAGACGGAAAAAGGAAGCCTGGGAGAACCAACAAGTCTGTGAACTAGAAAAGTACAGGGAGCAACCGCACCAGGCGCGGAAGTTTTACCAACAAGTCAGCAGGATGAAGCCTTATACACCTCGATGCTCATCCTGCCGAGACAAAGAGGGAAATCTGATTTCCGACAGAATGGGCATATTAGAGCGATAGGTTGAGTACTTTGATGAGCTACTGAACAATCAGAACATCGGCGAGTTGGAGGTCCCGCCAACTGAAGACGACGGACAAATACTGCCACCACCAAGTTTAGGAGAAACAGTCCGTGCAATTCATCGGCTAAAAAATCATAAGTCGCCAGGAGCCGATGGAATTACAGCCGAATTGGTTAAATATGGAGGCGACCAGTTACACCAAGTGGTTCATCAACTTGTGCTCAAGGTATGGGACAGCGAATCAATGCCTGACGATTGGCAGCGAGGCATAATCTGTCTCATACATAAAAAGGGAGATATCACACAGTGCAGCAATTATAGAGGTATCACGTTGCTGAGTACCATCTATAAGATATTCTCCACTATCTTGCTAGGCCGGATAGCCCCATACGCCCAGAACATCATTGGCCCATACCAAAGAGGCTTCACTCCAGGCAAATCAGCAACAGATCAGATTTTCTCTCTGCGGCAGGCGATGGAAAAACTGTTGGAATATGGACAACAGTTGCACCATCTGTTCATCGACTTTAAAGCCGCCTATGATAGCATAGCCAGGGTAAAACTGTACACGGCCATGGGGGAATTCGGTATCCCGACGAAATTAATAAGACTGACTAGGCTGACCCTGACCAATGTGCGAGGCCAGATAAAAGCAGCAGGATCACTCTCAAGACCATTCGACATCAACAACGGTCTACGACAAGGGGATGCGCTATCATGCGTCCTCTTTAACCTGGCCCTCGAGAAGGTGATCCGTGATGCTGAGGTGAATGCAAGAGGTACGATCCTCTTCAAGTCCACCCAACTACTGGCCTATGCTGACGATATCGACATCATGGGAAGAACCACCCGAGACGTTCAAACTGCCTTCATCCAGATCGAGCAGGCGGCGCGAGATCTTGGGCTGCACATCAATGAAGGCAAGACAAAATACATGGTGGCAACGTCAGCACCGAAGACGAATCAACCAACAACATCAAACCGCACTGGTCAAACACAAGCACGAACAAGAATAAGGATAGGGGAATACAACTTTGAGACCGTTGACAATTTCTCCTATCTAGGGTCGAAAATCACAACCGATAACAACTACGATGATGAAATCCGCGCACGGTTGTTGTCAGCCAACAGAGCCTACTTCAGCTTACAAAGACTGTTCCGCTCGAAACGTCTCACCATAGGGTCAAAGCTCTTACTGTACAAGACTATGATCTTGCCAGTCCTCATGTGTTCCTCGGAAACTTGGGTTCTTAGCAAGAAAAATTGCGAACTCTTGGCCGCGTTCGAGAGAAGAATCCTCCGAAGAATTTTTGGCCCCCTACATGAGGATGGACGATTCCGTAGCCTACACAATGACGAAATCTATGAGCGATACCATGACCGTCCGGTTGTGGATAAAATCCGGCTCAATAGGTTACGGTGGGCGGGTCACTTAATCCGTATGGATGAAGATGATCCCACCCGGAAAGTCTATAAGGGCAATATCTATGGTAGGAAAAGAAGACGAGGCAGACCCTGCCTAAGATGGAGCGATGGCGTGGGCCAGGACGCCAGACAGCTTTTAGGGATATCGAATTGGTGGACCTCGGCGCAAAACCGGGATGTCTGGAGTTCCTTATTAAGGCAGGCCTAGACCGGATACCGGTTGTTGCGCCGTTGATGATGATGATGATACAACTGATGTCTAGCAAGCAACTAAACAACAGTGATCCATTAAGTAGTCTGCATTCATTTTTGAACGATTTTGGACTCCTACGATTTGGTGGTTGGCTCGAAGTTTTAAATTTAACTTATGATACTAAGTACCCTGTCATCCTTCCTTATGCGCATTACGTTACAATATTGATTTTGAATGACCTGCATCATAAGAATCTGCATGCCGCACCACAAGCATTACTGGTGAGATGTTGGCCTACCAAGAGTAAGGCAGCCATCAGATCAATCGGGCAATATTGTGTGAGATGCTGGAGGGCTAAACCATGGTCCAGCTTATGGGCGACTTACTCGCCTCAAAATCTGGGATCGACTCTGCGGGGCCTCTGTGGATCCACTTCAAGGGTAGTGTCTACAAAAGGCCTAGCTTGCTGTTTTTCTTCCAGCAAGAAGCCTCAGTATCACCAGAAAAACAAACAGAACTTTCCACTTGCACGCAAAAAAAACAGAAACAGCTCGATGCCCATAAGCTAAGAAGAGAAAAATTTCACGTTCTTCAATAAACTTGCTACTATGGACTTGTTTAGGTTTAGGAGCAGCTCGTTTGATCGCAAACGACTGAAATTTAATAGTTTATTACAACCTCACATCATACTCGAAGAACATGGAAAACTTACGAACGGGAATTGAAAAACTCCACAGAATATATAATGAACTATCCAACCGCCATTCCTGCTTAACTACCATACAGCAGTTTAGTCATCTATTAACCGACATAGCGGCTTACAATCAACTATTGCTGCCTTCCAATAGTGAGATGTCACGAAGACATAAAAGAGGAGCTTTGAATATTGTCAACTCACTCTTCGGAGTGTTGGATTCAGACTATGCGGCAAGGATGGCAGAAACTATAAAGAACTTCAAGGGGGACAACGAACATCTCCTGCAACTAATGAAAAACCAAACAATCAATCGTGAGCTCCACCGTCATTGTAATGTTGAATTTGGAGAAATCAAGCCACAAAACCATATAAGCCGTCAATGCAACGAACCATACCGTCGCACAAACAAACAAGATAGCCGGGCAAATGTGGGAGCAAGAAGTGATGCAGGCATTTTAATCAGCGGCTTTGTAATTCCTACTCTATCAGTCAACCACTATTAAAAATTACAAACAAATTCACACAATTAGAAAAGGAGCTATCGAACATCAAAGGGGAACTGCCTTCACATTTACGAATGCCAACTAAATCGGGTAACCTACTTGAATTGTATAATATTATTGCAAATCGTGCCTTTTTTCCTATTGAAACATGATACAAGTAGGAACCGGGAAGTGTTATCTCACGAGTATAACGTGAGTGAACTATTGAACTATTTTCAGATATTTTTTGATGGTTTTAGTCAAGTGGTCAAATATTAGTAACCTGGCGATAGGTATCAATTATTGTTTTTGTTGACCACGAATGGCCACACCAGATTTTAATAGTTCATACAATTCGACACACTTGATATTCGACGACTGATTCGCAGTTTCGCTGCGATCCACATGCTGTAACCGGTATATTGCAGGTAAACTTCTTGCATCTTCCCACCACTTTCTGAAAGTCTGCTAAAGGATTGTATGATTCTAAGTCCAGATTTGATCGTACCAAACCAAATAGAGAGCAGTAACATGGTAGATGGACTCACACGACGCTCTTGGTAGATATGAGACAGCGTCTGATGAGTTGCCTCTGCCCTGGACGAAACCGTCAGTTGTCTTCGTTTATTTTTGAAACTTTTTTCTTGATTGAACAAGAGAATTAGGGGGAAGATACCTGTAACCCCGTTTAGAAAACACAGATTTTTTTTCATCTGATTATACTTTCGAAGTTTCCGTCCTTCTACTCTCATATTCTGATTCGTTTTTTGGACTATTAACTGTTATATATCGATATATACGAGGGCGGTCCGATAAGTACTTAGCCTCTCCGCCCGATGGCGCTACTATCGCAAGAAGTATTTACTGTCGTGTAGAACATTCTCTTAGACGGCTACTGTCAAAATTTTAGTCGAATAGGACTTGTAGTTTTGTTTTTAGCGCGTGTAGAAGCGGGCGTGCGGGCGAATTTTAGAAAAATGGAAAAAGAACAATATCGGTCGGTGATTCGATTCTTGTTTTTGGAAGGGAAATCGCGCAGCGAAATCAAAGAACGCTTGGATGCTGTGTACGGTGACGCTTCTCCTTCGATGGCGACCGTCAAAAATTGGTTTAATGAATTTCAACGTGGTCGCACGTCAGTTTTTGATGAGCACGCCCCGGTGCCCCGAAAACGGCTACTGCGGAGAAGAACGTTACAAAAATCCATGACCTTGTATTGGCAGACCGCCGATTGAAGGTACGCGAGATAGCCGAGACAGTAGGCATCTCAAAAGACCGCGTGGGTCATATCCTGCACGAAATTTTGGGCATGAGAAAGCTGTCGGCGAGATGGCTGCCGCGTTTGCTCACTCCGGACAACAAGCGCAATCGTGAAACCACTTCAGAGCAGTGTTTGACGCTGTTTAAGCGCAATTCGAAGGAGTTTCTTCGTCGTTTCGTGACCGTCGACGAAACATGGATCCACTGGTACACTCCAGAGACCAAGGAACAGTCGAAACAGTGGACTTTACCCGGCAAACGTGCTCCCAAGAAGGCAAAGACTGTGCAATCGGCAGGAAAGGTGATGGCCGCCGTTTCTGGGATTCACAAGGTGTGATCTACATCGACTACCTGGAGAAGGACAAAACGATCACAGGGCTGTACTATGCCGAATTATTGAGCCGATTTGATGCCGAATTGCGGAAAAAAACGGCCGCATTTGGTGAAGAAAAAAGTGCTCTTCCACCACGATAACGCACCGGCTCACACTTCCGCCGTCGCCACGGCCAAATTGGTCGAATTGGGCTACGAACTGCTGATTTGGCCCCGTGCGACTATTATTTATTTCCTAACTTGAAAAAGTCACTCGCCGGGCAGAAATTTGAGTCGAATGAGGAGGTTATAGCCGCCACAGAAGCCCACTTTGCAGACCTCGAGAAAACGTATTTTTCAGACGGGTTAAAGAAGTTGGAGCATCGCTGGAAGAAGTGTATCGAGTTAAAAGGAGACTATGTCGAGAAATAAATCGCCACTTTTCAAAAATTTTCGTTTTTTTTTTTGGTAGGCTAAGTACTTATCGGACCGCCCACGTATGCATACAATTACTGTAGAGGTATATAGTGGCCTTCACGAGGGAGTTGAGCATAGAATCGCTGTAAGCTGTAAGTCCTTACAACTATCGATATTCTCTAAAGAGTGTTTTTCAAGCTGGTGTGCAAGATAACTAAACAAATTCTCTCAACTTGCTAAAATGTGGGGCGCACATTTTATACAGTATTACCTTGTGGTTGAACGGAAAAAATGGGAAATATCTTTAAGACATTATTTTTTTAAAGCGTAAATATGGGAATTTTCACTAAAACCTACTTTTTGATTTACAACTTAAATTTTTTAATAAATTTAGAAAACTTTTAACACCTTATAAGTTCAATTACAAATTATAAATCTTTATAATAGCTTGTGAATTTTTTTAAGTTTTTAGATAAAAATTAAGGACGCTAGATTGCACACTGATCTGGCATTTCGACTGCGATGTCCTTGAAAGTGCAGTCGCCATTTTATTTCTTAGGAGTAAAAAAAAAATGAAATATTTCATTTAAATCTATAATAGCTAATTCAAATAACATTATTTGCAATATTTCCATTCGAAAAAAAAAAAAAATGGAAGATTGGCTTAGTTATGGCAATTTACAAATATTTTCTCTCCTCTTAAAGCTTTTCAAGGAATGGCGCTGGATTGAATGGGTAAGAACGCCAAGGATGCCCTCCACCCTATTCAAGCTATTAATATAACAAAATTAGGTGCTCGAAATTCTGTCAAAAAATGTCAAATGTTGATAGCGGGAAATCGATCACTAGCAGACCTTTTATTTCAGGGGGTCATCCCGTGTGTCGGATTCGCGGAATCGATTTTTTTTTGCTTCAATTGCATCTAGATATAATGCAGAATATATGGGCGAAGTGATTTTTTAATATTCGGAGTCGTGTGTTAAATACGTGATAAGTCACATGCTAGATTTATGTCGATCGCCGGAATAAAGCTCGTATTTATCGGTCCGAATGATGTTCGAAAGGGACGCTAAAAGGACAGGAATTGATGCCAAGGCCGTACATGCGTTTGTTCAGGAAACCTAATGTTTATGGACCAGGTATAGCAGATTAATGGTCAGCTAAGCTTTTATGGCTAAAAATCACATTTTACTTTTTAAATGCGTTTTTCTCGTAACTGCATGTTGAAAATCGGCTGCCACCATAGCGCAAAATCTATCCAACGAAATTCTTTGAAATTTTCACGACTTATTCAGAACATATTTCCACGGTCCGCAAACTAGGATAATTGCGATTCATTCAGTAGTTTTTTTTTATTCATTGAAGAAGCCGTAAAAAACACCAAAATTAAAAAAAAAAAATTAACTAGGCACCAAAAATTTAATTTTTAATATAGTTATCGTTCCGATGCTTGTAGTTCTTCTAAATAAAAATAAAACTAGGTAGCTTGCTATTAATTTTTAATATTTTTTAACAATCCTAGTTTGCGGACTGTAGTTAAGTCTGTATGTTAAAATGCCGTTTAGTTTTTTTTCTTTAAGACGATCGCAGCGCCCTCTAGCGAAACCGCAGAAAAACACCTTTTTTTGGAGATTGGTGTATAAATTGCTCTGTATTTCAATAATGAACTATATGATCGGGCTGGAAAAATTACTATGCACGCTCAAGATATTAGTAAGTCTATAGTAAAAAACTCGTATTCGTATCTTTCTCCAGTTCTTCACAAAAAATTTCTAAAAAAAGCCAAAAAAAACGGCCTTGACACGGGATGACCCCCTTAAGTGAAATTTCAGGCTTTTAGAGGCGGTTAGTAAACCATCTTCTGCAAAATTTACAAAATGCTATTTGGCTATTCCCTTTTCAATTATTCTTACCCGATTTGCAAACTTGAAGTTACTGAAAGGTTGCATTTGTTTTCCAATGAAAACGGTAGGATTGTGCAGGGAAAATGACTGGAGCTTGATGTTCTAAATAGTGCGTGATATATTTTGTTTACCAAGAATTACAATACTTTTTTAGTCACCAGTCTGATGGTCATGTATGCCTTGGCTTTTTCAGAAATGTGCAGCACTTATTTTGATTAGCCGGTCGGTGTGAAATTAGCGCTATTTATAGAGGCTGCGTGTGTATGTTATCAACAGATGACTCTTGCCGACTTACAATTCTAACACGCAACTGCATAAAAATTTGATAATTATTAGCTTGGTTGACTGTGATTTGCAGTACTCTATGAATATAAACTCAAAGGTTAATCACATGTGTAGATGCATCTCTTCCAACATCCGGTTATATTATCTTCCGACTTCACTTCATGGGCAAAGTTTATGTTTTAAAGAATATGTTGATTCGATTGCAATTCAGTTGGCTTGGTTTCAAATTTGAAAGAGAAATATTTTTTATGAGTGGAAATAATTCCCAGATTTTGGGTGACTTCATAACCACAAAGAAAACTGGGTTTCTACTTAAGTGTATACGATTCATTTAAGCTTGCATGAATCATTCGCTCATAGTTTGTATCACAAGAGCGCATTTTTTTTGAGTGGGTCAAGTGTATACTCAATGGTTTCGCATGAAACCCTTGGGATTGGTCAACTGGACAGCGATGCAAATTTGAGCTCACGCGGATAAAACACTAAAAAGGATAATTATGCTCTGTCATAAATTTCAATACCATTATGTTCCCATATCAACTAATGAATAAGTCGAATCATTGGAATCCAATAAGCAGGCGCACCAGCGGAACCATTCACCCATAATTCGAGAAAATTAACATGGAAAGAAATCACCCAGAAACTAGGTTTGCACTTGTGGGCCATTATGTCCCTACATAACAAGGAACGCTAGGTATTTTAAATTTGGACTTTCACTGTATAAGTTAAGACGGAAGCGCAGATTGATCTCAGCAAATTTCCCACGCAGTTTTATCAGCGCAGAAAAAATAATGATACAACGAATTCATAAAACCGGAATGGAAAAATGTCGACTGCAAAGTAGACGTGATTTTGAATATCTAAACTTTTCTGCCCACACTGACCTTTTCAGAGCCACGTACTTTTGAAAATAGGCGAGCGGATATGGTTATCAAATAAATTTACTATTTCCCCTTTGAAAATAATAACGCTTTGATTCCAGGGCTGGATGAAGGAAGTAATGATGCCTGCCAGACTTATTTCCAGTAAACTCGTAACAAATCCGCAATGCAAGCACGGTAATTGGCTTTAATGTACATTACTAACGAGGCAAGTTCAGTTTTTTTGAATATGACTGCTCTGGAAAAAGAGCAACGAAGCAGGAGGGCATGGATTGTTTAAGATTTTTAAACCGGTTCTTTACAAATAGCGGGCAATGTTTGTACATTAATACATGAAGTTTACTTAAATTCACTTTGAAAGTTGCTTCGCACAGTGAAACCCAACCGTCTTTCATTATTCACTTATAGGGCGATTCTCGCGCTATTACATGTAATCTAGATGTGATATTCCGCGTATTTGGTGGCACGTGATGAATGTTAGGCTGGCGAGGATTTGAGAATGCCAGAAAGATCCAAAAGAACATGAGATACTTTATTTAGAATACATATCACCACACCAGGTCTGCACTGATTTCGAATTCACGATTTATTGTTAATTGAAATTTTTAATCGTAAATCAATAACACCTACAAATCCATGTCTTTCCACTCGGTACACTTTTTTAGACGAATACAACGCGAAATAAGTTAACAATGTAAAATGGTTATGATTGGGGCTTTTTACCGAAAAGGCCAGCAGCGACTCAACGCACTGCGGTTTCAACGCTTCAATGAATCTCTTCGATGGTCTTACAATGAAGAGAATGGAGGAGCTCCTCGATGAGTTTCGTGTAGGTATTTACATAATGAAATGTGATATGAATTATTGAAAATGGGCAAGCGAGTAACAATGCTATGCTATGTACAAACACTTCCATGTAGATGCATGAGTTAATTCTGATGAGAGATTAAATTTCGCATAGTGCAAAGCATTGAGCAAGAAAAACCATAAAAACATGGACAACTTACGAATCGATTAATTTTTCTAGACCTTTATTTCCTCCCAGTGACCAGGGCGCATTGTTTTTGTGGCCCAAAGTGCCGCCCGAGTATTGGATTTGTTTATTCGTTGCATCATAGCGGCCTTTATGGCCATGTTTCTTACGACCCGGTATCCATAGTATTCGGAAACCGCCGGCCTTATTTTTTTTATTACGGGATGCTGACATGTGTATTTAGTCTTGAAATATAAAAAATAAGATCAAACATAAGTCCATAATTTTTAATTTTTAAATACAAAGCTTTTAAATGACTTCTTTTCAATCTTGATCAAATCTCGGCATCTTACCTATAACAAATAAAGGATATTTACTAGATCAGATTGGTCGTTAATGGTGTGAGTTTAGTAGCCATTATTTTACGTGAAAAAGAAGGGGAGTCCTTTGTTGACTAAAATTATCTTTATTGAATTTATCTTGTATTTTAGCAACCAGTTTTCCCCTTCCTCAGTGTTTTTTGGACAAAGATGATTGTAGCCAACAAAGGAAAACTCTTCTCTTCCTTTTCAGGTATTCACTAAATGTTCAAGAGTTTTGAGGAAAATATGAAATCAGGTTTATCTTTGGTTACCGTATTTTCTCTACAAACTGTAAAATCATTAAATCACGATAAAAATTATACTTAGCATAGTAAACAAAACTAATGAACAAAAATCTGAATATAAATCAATTATTAGTCAGCCGGGAACCCCAATTCCTTATGTTCTAGTCATCTTGTGAGGTTGCTAGACGTTCCTGATTCGCCAAGTTCACGCCGGCACATAGCGCCTCTCCAACTTCCAGGGGTAAAATGCATCAATACAAACTACAAGAACAGCGAATCGTGCCACAACTTGCTATATTTCGAGACCAGGCGGGAAAAGTACGAAAACCTACCTTCACACAACATATAAGGAATTGGCAATCAAGGAATAACATCAATATTTTGGCAGCTCAATTGGAGCAAGATATCAACTTACCACAAGAGGAATAACGACAGTAACAAGAATCGTAAAAATTTAAAGTGGTTGACTGAACAATTGGGCTTCATTCCACCAATTCTAAAGCACTTTTACGACGCTAATACTGTCGGTGTATATGGTGCCTCGATGAAAATTCTAAATAGACTCACTAAGGCACATCCAGCAGATCAAATTCAGGGGCAAATGTTACTATCTAGATTTCCACCCGAAAATCCATGTGAACAGCGTACTAAACCCGACGAGTGCTATTCAGGACAAAAAAGCCAAATCTTCATACATCAGTAAAAGGTTCGAGGACTTCGATGTTCACACTAATCCTGGCAAGTAAATTGTCCTTAGTGCTAGATCCAGGTCTTAAATAACAAGCTTTCATGAAGGAATATGTCAACATAGGATCATCAACGGCGCAACGGTTCAGCATAGGATACATACAGATAATACCTACACTTCACACTAAAACGTGATCAGCCTATTATTTTCCATATCATGTGAAGCGTGTTCAATGCATCGCAAAAGAGATCTAGGTCAACAAAACAATACATTTACTTATGTGATGTGGGGGATAGGGGCATATGTATCATGGCATGTTGCGAGAAGCAGCAGATAGGAGGGAGCTGAACCGCACAGGCAAATGAAATTGATACAAATCAATCTTAACTACTGTGAGGCAGCTCAGGACCCGCTCTCGCAAACCATTCAAGAGTCGAATGTGGGTGTTGCGGTAATTTGCGAGCCGTACAGAAACCACGGCAGTGAGACTTGAGTGGTGGATGCGTCTGGCAATGCCGCAATCTGTGTGTGCGGAAGACAGGCCATTAGCTGTTACGCTCCTCCTAGTGCAACCTTAGCATAATATGAGGAGATGTTAGACAGTCTGGTGTTGGACGCTAGAGACCGCAGTCCTAAAATCATTGCGATTTCAACGCGTGGGCCCTGGAGTGGGAAGTCGGTCGACGAACACCAGAGGTCAAATTCTGCTGGAGTCTTTTGCGGAGTTGGACATCGTGCTGGCCAACGTTGGATGCGTGCGCGCGATAAAGGGTCGGGTTCGATCGTTAATCTGACATTTGTTAGCACTTCACTGGTGAGGGAGATGGCTCGGCAAGTGAGTGAGCACTACACCGACAGTGACCACCAGGCCATCTTATTAAAAACCGAGGAAGCAATCAACGACGCTCTGGAAACAGAAAGGCTAACGCGATTGGCTGGTCTATCGGAGCTTTCGAGGAGGGGACATTCCGGCGGCATTGGAGGGAGCCCATGATCCGGATGGAACAGCGGTGGAAAGGGTCACACAGCAGTCTCAGCGGGTAACCGCAGCATGCGACGATACGATGCCACGATGACGTTTGCACCACGGCAAGAGGCCAAACTACTGGTGGAATAAGAAGACCGCTGCCTTAAGATCCTCTCGTTTCCGAGGACACACACAGGACAAGGGGAAGACCGGAACACCAGGAGCGTGAGGAGCTATACAGAAGCTGTGCATGGAGGGTAATATGAATCCGTGGGGTACAGGCTACCAAGTTGTAATGAGCAAAAATCACCTCTAGTCACATGCCCACGGCTCTTGTTGCAAATAATTACAACTCTTTTCCCGCAGCAGGAGCAGGATGAAAGTGAACCCCAACTGGCAGCTCAGCAGGACGTCTTCTCGATCCCGAATTTCGGGAAATCTGCGGACGTATTGGGGACAGCAAGGCTCCGGGATTGGACGGATTTCCGAACAAGGCTCTGAAGGTGGCGGTCAAGGCTAGACCAAGGTGGTTCGCAAGCACATTCGAATCGTGCGTGGCGAAAGGAGTATTTCCCGCCCAGTGGAAAAGGCAGAAGCTGGTGTTGCTACCGAAGCCCCAAAAACCACCCGGCGTGTCTTCTTCATATCGCTTTATTTGTCTCTTAGACACCATCGGGAAGATGTTGGAGAGGGTGATATACAACAGGCTGCTCCCGTTCATCGAGCTTGCCGGTGGTCTTTCAGAGCGGCAATATGGGTTTCGGCGAGCCCGTTCTACGGTCGATGCAGTAGCAAAGGTTGTGGAATTGGCTCGAAATGCAATGGCTATGAGCAAATGCTGTGCTCTGGTGACGCTGGACGTCAAAAATGTTTTCAACTCAGCCAACTGGGGCTAGATTAAAGGCGCTTTGACCAAACTGGGTGTTCCTAGTTACTTGGCTCGGCTAATCGAGTTACCTTTCGGACAGACTCCTCTGGTACGAGACGGACGACGGGACGAAGGAGTACATTGTGACAGCATGTGTGTCTGAAGGTTCTGTATTGGGACCACACTAAGGAACATAATGTACGACGGAGTGCTTGGCCTAGGCGTGCCGGAGGAGGCTACACTGATGTGTTTTGCGGACGGCCTGGCGGTAGTTGTAATTGCAAAGCATCCCGAGGATGTGGAGCGGACGAAAAGAGGAGGAGGCGGTCCCCATTGCCAACCGCAGGAAGAATAAGACGATTAATATCCGGATTGGTAATCGTGAGGTTCTCTCAAAATCAATTGTCAAATACCTGGGGAGTGTGGGTCGATGCCAAACTGAGTTTGAAGGGACACTTGGATTATGCGCGGGAGAAGGCAGCAAATGCTAACTCATCCCTTGCAAGGATGATTCCTAACGTGGCAGAGCCGAAGTTTAGTCGCAGGCTACTCATCGCGGGAGTGTTTATACGCGGCCCCTGTCTGAGCGGCAGCGTTGAATCACGCTGTAAACCGGAGGAAGATAAGTTCAGCATACCGGCCAAATGAGCTAAGGGTGTGTAGCGCATTTAGGACGGCGTTGACGGACGTAGCGATCTTCTAGCGAACGAGGCACACAGGCTCTACGAAAAACGAAAGGCAAATCCAGCCGAGGTGAATGCGGATTTCCGAAAAGCCATCAGGAGAGAATTGTGTGGCAAGTGACAACAACGGTGGGATAACTCCGACAAGGGCCGATGGACCCATACATCGATCCCGTGTATCGAGAAATGGGTCGACCGAAAGCACGGAGATTTGAATTACCCCCTGACACAGTTTCTTACTTGCATCGCTTCGAGTTGGATGAGTCTCTCAACTGTCCTGGTGCTACACCCGAGGACCCGGAGCACGTTACGTTCCATTGTCCCAGATTTCTGCAGCAGAAAAGGAGGTTGAATAGCATCTTGGGGGCGGACATCGAGCCCTCCAACCTGGTGGAAGAGATGCTAAAGTCGGCCGAAAGCTGGATGGCGGTAAATGAGGCAGTAGCCGTGGTGCAGACAAAACTCCTGACTTGGATCGAGCTCCGAAGGCGCGACATGAACGTGATGGTGTAGTGAACCAGAGTCTCCCCCGCGAAGTAATACTTCACGGTGGTCCCGCGGGGAGGGGCGGAAGAGTGGGGATGGTTTTAGTGGGTGCAAATCCCACACACTGCTGCAACCTGGCGCAGCAGTGTCTTTGTAAGATTTCCACCTCCATCCTTAAAAAAAAAGATACATATATATATATCTCATATTTTTATACAGGGTGCGGCAGCATAACTACAGGGTGCGGCAGCATTCCTTCCTCCTTTCTAAAATGCGCCCCACTCAGTTAGTTGATGTCATAGCGGAGCGCTAGTGGTCTCGTTCAAGAGGGGATACTGTAAAGTTTTGTCCCGACACGGTTCAGTCGCCATCATGCGTTGGAATAGTGAGGAGCGTGCCTTTGCCGTTGAGGTTTACTTTTCAAGCGGATGTTCGGTTATTGCAACACAGCGTGCATTTCGGAATCGCTTTAATTTAGCCCCGTTGGCTCCCGTCCCAGACCGCAAATCAATTGTTACATGGGTCACTACATTCAGACAAACTGCAAGTGCAACAAAAGGAAGAACTGGAGTCCCTCGGCCCGTTAGATCACCTGAGAACATTGAAGCAGTGAGAACGTCAATGTTGCGATCGCCACGGCGTTCTGCGTGCAAACACGCATCTGTCCTTGGACTATCCGATCGTTCTGTGAGAAGAATTCTTCATGATGATCTTCATTTTCATCCCTATAAGATGGCGATAGTGCAGGAACTTTCAGAACGTGACTTCAATTCTCGGATGAACGCGTGTGAGCTTCTTCTTGATGTCGTTCCCGAGGGTGCTATTGTTTTTTTTTAGCGATGAAGCCCATTTTCATTTGTGTGGGTCGATTAACAAACAAAACATGCGCTACTGGGCTGACACCAACCCTCGAGAATTGCATCAAAAGCCTTTGCATTCACCCAAAGTCACAGTGTGGTGCGCAATTTCCTCAGCTGGAATTATTGGTCCCTGGTTTTTTGAGGAAAATGAGGTTACAGTGACAGTGAATTCGGACCGGTATGTAAACATGCTACAGAATTTTTTTTCCCCGGCTAGAAAATTTGGATTTGGGGGACACTTGGTTCCAACAAGACGGTGCAACAGCACACACTTCAAGAGTATCGATGGCTGTTTTGAGGGCACACTTTCCAGAGCGCCTTATCTCAATTAGAGGTGATTTGGAATGGCCGGCACGCTCTCCCAATCTGTCCCCTTGTGATTTTTTTCTATGGGGTTTTTTGAAATCCCGTGTTTATGTGAACCGTCCAAGAACTCGACAAGATTTGAAGACCAACATCCAAGAAGAAATTGCCAACATAACACCTGCTATGCTAACAAGAGTCATGACAAACGCCAGAAATCGGTTTACGCAATGTATGGAGAATGGGGGACGTCACCTAACAGATTTGATCTTCAAAACAATGTAAATAAAAACTTTAGACATGTACCTACATTATAAAAAATAAATAAATATTTTCCGATGCATACAATAGTTTTTATTGAGTTTTGAAAAAAGGAAGTTATGCTGCCGCACCCTGTATCATATTTTTATTAAAGTATACCTTGATGTTTCAATACATTCTCATTAAGCATTATCAATTAAATACAGGTACCTACGGTATGGCAAGCGAACCAGTCTTGGCTGTTAGAACATAACATCAGTTGGCAGTTGATGAACAATCTATATTTCCGGAAGCAGCTGAAATTTTGTGCTCAGATTCCTATATTAATGACCTTGTAACCGGCGCAGACAAATTAGAGGAATTGCTTAAACAGCAGCCAGAGTTATAGAAGCTAATGAAGAGAGAAGGATTTCATTTACTACGTGGACATTAGATTAACGCTTACTCTAGCGCGTTCTGGAAAATTTTCTTTCACGATAAATGTAGATCACAGCCAAGAGCAGTATTTGGCATTGGCAGCAAAATTTCCAAATTATTAGACCCAATCGTAAGACTAGTAATGAAGCCATATCCAAAAACTTTGGTTGACAAAGTGTGATTTACGTATTCTACGTTGGAATGTGATATCGCCCAACTAGAGCTCCATCAGTTTTCCAATGTGTCTTTAAAAGACAATGCAGCTGCTATCTACATCATAATAATCATTCCTTTATGAATAATGATGCGGTCAGTAGCATCGAAGTCCAAGTTAGTCCCCAGTAAAACCCAGTCCAAATTGAATTTCAAACTGTGTGCATAGGACAGTTCAATTAGTCAAAGTTGTGATCCCAAGTAGAACCCTTATTGGCAAGAGATAGTGTTGTCGGGAGCGAAAAAAATCAAAAATATACATATATAAGAGACAATATAATGAAAGGATCAAAGCATTTATTTCCACGTAGTTCAGATCACTCAAGGAGAACAACAAAAGTATTGGCACAGCAAGCAAAATTAAAAGATTCTAATGAAAATCAACTAAATTCGAACTTCCATTCCAATTTCAACGTAATGTATGCAATTACAGCTGTAAGACAACGAAGCGCCGAATTGAAATAATATTATAAAATTATTAAAGGACGTCCCACTGAGTCCTAAAATGACTATTGTGCCTCTTTACTGGTTATAGACAGACAGGAACTTTATTATCTTCCCTACTTTCAAGTGTTTCAACCCGGCATTTGGTATTAAGTATTCTTCTCCCACCTCAACCTAGTTTGCACAAGTGCCGGGCACTGTCCCAAAACATGTGTGGAGGTTTAATCACTCTCCTCACATAACCTACAGAAAGGGTCCGTAAATATCTCTAGCTTCCTCAGGCGATAGTTTAGCTTACAATGACTCGTGAGTATTGTCACTATGACCCGGAGGCTCTTCTTGGTGAGGTTTAAACAATCTTTCAAACGCAAGGGTTCATATTCCGCCACGAGCACCCTGGGCTGTCCCATTCCTGGTAAGTTCGCCCAGTAAAGTTCCCGCAGCCGTTCCTCTTCATTTTTCAAAGTCATAGCCATGAACCCATTTCCGACTAACAGAACGGCTCTAGACCGTATGGCCGTATCCTGCTATTTTCCTGGCCAGCTCATTGCCTTGTAACCCAATGTGGGAATTGCAAAGCTATTGAACCACATCGTGGTAAATTTCGTTCTCAGGTTCCTGCAGTTACTTCCGGAAATCATTTTTTGACGAGATGTGCCATTTATGCACAAATGGTGCAGAAGTTCAATCAGGTTAAGTATTTATCGATTGGGGAGGTTCATAGAGCTGGCCTGGGACATTATATAATAACCATTCTGGTGCCGAGCTATGGCTAAAGTGGTGTTTTGTAACAAATTTAGGCACAACGCATTAGAGTATATTTCCTTTTCATGTTCTAAACAATAAATATCAATCTGCTTACTCTGGTCGCTTTGTAGTCCCAAGATAATTGATTCCCACCACCGTGCTTGATGATTGTATGTATGTCGCGAGTGACAACATACCTACTGATTTCTATTAAACCCAAACAAGCTGTATTTACTTTTGCTAGAATATAGAAGTGAATATCAAAAGTGCAAGATTTTTATAGCACGCTCTTTCGCAAAGGTAGGCTTCCTTTGTCGGAGATACGATTTTCTTCTGCCCGGACCCCTTTGAAACTTCGCTACCCACAATACTTTGCATACTATATATTGTAAGAGTGAACTGGTCTGCCCGTACATGTTGCGAAATTTCTGATGGAATTCTTTTTATCACGACGCACATTACGACGAACTTCTCGTATTTTTTCATGGTAACGGGACTCGAGTGCGTTGTTTTCGGCTCCGCTCGCTGCCAAAAGCAGAGCTTTTAGCTTCTTTTGTTTACTGATCCATTTCCATATTTCCCAGACAGCCAGGAATTGGAACGTTCTTTTGGGTCGTGGGCGAAAACTTCATCTACACCAGGGATAAAGACACTTTTGATGGCGGTGCAGTGTTCATTAATATTCTCCGGCTGGTTTTGGAAACTTTGTGTCGCTTGCGCAGCCGGATGATGGAAACGGCTCATATTGAAGTTGGTGGCTGATCCTGTGTTCCCCTATGAGCTGATGCGGGCGTGTCACGAAAGTCAGGATGATTCCCTTTGAAATCGACGTCAGCATCTCTTTTGCTACGCATATTCATAAGGCAATTCCTAAGCCTGTTTCTGATCGCGGAATGGTCGATCTGATTAGATATCCGTTGCCGGTCAATCGAATCGCAACTAACCTTGTGGCAGGCCCTGTGCTCGAACAGAGTTCGACCGATGACAAGGTGGTGAGAGTTGCAGAAATCTATAAACTTGTTCTCTTGTTGATATCGTTGATTGTTACTTAACTTAACGAAAGTGACATCTCCGAAAGGACATTGGTACGATACGGATGAAGGAAGACACCACCACGGGAGACTGTCGAAGGGAGAGTGAAAGTGTTGAATCTCCTTCTTTGAAACGTAATAAAAATGGGTTTTTCATCTTTTCCGTGTCTAAGGATACGATAATATGTTTTTACGGGTGATTTTACTGTGATGGTCATCGTGAAACAAGGGACATCTGGGCTATTCATGTGAAAAAAGATCATCAAAACGGCGCACCACAGGGCTAATTGCACCCCTCGGAGCGGCTTTTACCTGTCCCATATGAGAAAGCGGCAAACGCGTATCGCTAGTACGGACGACGCCCGACATTGGAGGTCTGCAGTGCGTCTCTGGCCAAAGTAATTCGTTCCATCCTTTTATACGGCGCTGATTTAGAAATATGCGCTTGCAAATTAGAACAATCGAGCAGGGTAAGCATGATCTATTACTTAGTGACACTGAGGGTGTGTGAACAATCTTAGGCGATGAGGCTTATGTTAATGTAGTGTATACGAAAAAAGCAGAATGAATCTACTTGAAAATAACACTCAGTAGCGCAAATTAGGGGGGACATTCAGCGACGGCACAACGAAATTAATTATCACCAATTCCTGACAGGGCGTCGTTAGAGAAAGTATCTGTGCTGATTGATGATTGAATAGGTCTCACTTTTACTCTGAATGTGAACTCTCAGAGCATGTCATGTTCTACTGTTAGCGATTTTGCTAAGAGAGGGCTTGATTGGCGCTCCTAACGCCAATATAAGGTAGGAAATCTTTAGCTTGGCAGGGCAAAGCACCAAAAACTGAAAGGCTTGATTATTTCAAACACATTCATCCTTATGGAGTAATGCTTTGTGGCGAATTCCAGAAGAAGAAGGAAGGCGATTGGCTCTAAGCAAGCTTATGAAGCACACTGCGCAAACCTGTCCCACAATGTTTTTTCTAGAATTTCCACCTTCAATCATAAACAAATTGGAATACCGGATGCTGAACATTTCATGTATAAAGATTTCGCGTTTATCTTTTGTGAAGTATCTTTCTATTCCTACATAGCTAAAACAACGAAAAATTCAATCATATATTTCTGAGCTTGAAAATATACATGTGGGCATATATGTACGCCTATGTGGACATCTAAATTGATCATTTGAATATTTCTGATTTACTCCATGGACAAAAGTATACATGTATGTGTAGTTGGAGTTGTTGATCCTCTGGACTTCTTTTTGTGGGGTTATTTAAAAAGCGAATTGTACGCCAGCAACCCACAGACCATAGAAGAGCTCAAGGCAAACATTCCTGCCGATATAAAAGATGGCACACTTTTTCCGATTTTTCGATTGGGTAGTTTCTGGGAACGGGTCCGTGAAAGAAATTATCACCGAAACTGAATCAAGTTCGGAAAGAGTAATATGGTTGAGGTGGCTTAGATGGGAGCGAAGTAATATTTCACAGTGAGAACAAGATTAGGAGAGGAATGATTCCAGGGGGTGTGAACTACACCACTAAAAAGAGATGTATCCATGACTTTCTAAGATTTTCACCTTCTTTCGAAAAGAAAGCAACTATGCTGTTGATTTTGATATGTTGTTCACAGTTTTTAATAAGGATTCCTATTCCTATAAAAATGTTTCACCTTTAATAAGACCCTGCTGCATGAGGATTAATTCAACACATAACCAAGCAAAGTGCATTGATGTATCTTAAAAGTAATCGATTAAGAATAATCTAACAACAGGATGACCTAGAGTTGTAAATAAAGATGAAAATCTATGTATATTTTAAAGAGGAATATTGTTCCAAATCTTGGGAAAGGTCTGTGAACAGTTTGCTACAAGACATGTTGTTGCATATAAAGCATAGCGAAGCTAACAAACCCGAAAAAGCACAGTGGCCGTTCTTCACTGATAATAATTCAGAGAACGCACTCTAGGCACCGAGAAATATTCGATTTGTGATTTGGAATTTTCCTCCGTAACAAAGAAGAATACGTGACTTTTTATAATAGGTCGCCAGTCTCTTTCGCATTAATGGAAATATTGCTGCGAATGAAACTACTACTCATAGAGTGTATCAACATTGGTTTCATTAATTGATTGGTTCACATATTATGATCAAACACACACTTCCCCCTGAAGCGGACACTTCTTCTCTATTATTTTGTTTCATATAATTTGAAGTTGACCATGCTTGCCCACCTTGCTATGAAAATGGATTTTATGAGTATCGTACCAAATGCTCAGCAACAGGAACATAAACTTATTACTTTCATTTTCGGCTACTAATCAACCCATCTGCTGCGATGTGGTTCAAAGGTTACACAAGCTATGATTCAAGGTTGTATCTATTCCCCGGAGCTGCTATTGAGCAGTAATCACCGTAATTAGAGAAATGTCGCACTGATTGAGTTACAATTTTAAAGGAGGGATGCAACTTTTGGGAAATGCACACTTTCTAGAGTTCCAATGAAAAAGTATATTCTATACAAATATTTACTCGGATAGTAACTTGGTTTCATAATTATAGTGAATATTTCATATTTAACAGCCTTTTTGCCCTTCGTTTCTAAATAGATACAAATTCCTCAGTTCTGACCACTCCTCATGCTCCATAAAAAACTCCTTTAGTGCATATTTGTGTCCAGCTTGACGAAATTATTTTTTTACATAGTGTGAATGACAAATAACAATAACAATTTCACAAATCGGATGGCCAATGCCTTTCTGAATGAAAATATGTCCTTTTAAATTGAAACCTTATTAAAATTGGTTCAATGTCTGTCTATCCGTCTGTCACACGCGATTTACTCGGAAATGGCTGAACCGATTGCCACGAAATTTGATGAAAACCTGTGCTCTGTGTGTCCGTTAACATGCAGTGAATGATGTCATTTTGTGTTAAGTTTGAAGAGGGGCTTCCCATACGTGCGAAAGAGGGGTGTACATTTTTTCACAATATATGGTCAGGTGGGGTATCAAATGAAAGGACTTGAATAGTGAGAAATTGATCTAATTTCTGGTATTGGGTGAAACATAGTCGAGATAGAACTCAAAAAGTGTGCGCCAAAAAGTGAAACAGGTTTTATTCTCAGAGCCTATCCATCCAAATCTGAAATAAAATCGTAGTGATGCATCTATATGAAAACTAGGCCTCAAAATAAATTCTTTTCCGATATCTGCACAAATAAAAGTTAATAATAATATATTTTAGAAATTTACCCTTAAGTTCATCCCGGAGGTACAAATAATCATATGCGATAATATAGGACATTATTCTCGAAAGTTTGAAGGCAATCCAACTTTTATTAACAAAGTTATAGAAGGTCAAAGTTTCCCATTTCAAGTAAATTTATTACCATCATCACATAAAGTTATACGAACGCTGGGGTCCATGAGGACGTTTTCAGTTTTTCTTTTTTGGTTTTTTTTATAATAGTTATTTGCACATCAATGTCAATTTCTCAAGGGAGACATGTGTATGTATATGTAATAAATCTTGCGGAATGGAAAATTGTGCATAGAGAGTTTCTCACATAAGATGAACACAAAACCTTTGTACCCGAAGCGCCCAGTTTCCCGTATCTCGACTTGTTTTTTTATTGGACAGATTGTTAACTTAGTCACCTGAGATTTTATGAGTGTAGAACTCAACAGGTTCGATCGCCCAGGAGGTAGTGGCTTTATGTCCGCTACGTTATCTTGCAGCACAAAGCAAATAGCGTATTTATAATTACTTTGTCCAAGTCTTTCTACGAAGGCGTTTGTATTTGTTGTAACTGTATTGTAATTAAGAGTCAGAAATGTCTTCATATCCGAAAGCTGATTTTTCAAACATTTTTTTTTAAACCCGTTTTCTTCAAAGTAACGTTTCTCACGTTTTTCAGCGACTAAAGGTGATAAAAATTTGCGGGCTAGCTACCTGCAAATTTTGAAACTTTATTGTTACTGACACGTCAATAACGCATCGGATAGGAACTGCCTTCAAGGCTACGACCTTTGGCTACCGAAAACGAACTATGATTGGTTTTTGGAACGTGCGCACGCCACTCGAGCGTGCGAGGTATCTGGTTGCTTCTGACAGCTACCGCAAGGCACACTCTCTGCAAGATTCCGGTTCAAGTTAAGCAGCACCAGAATTGCGCAATGCTATGCACCAACAGAGACTTCCGATATAATGCACAAGGATGTTTTCTACGAGCAATTACACGCTTTTTAAAGGTGACATTAGGGTCATGATGGATGATGTGAATGCCAAGGTGGGATCTGGCAACAACTTGCTCGGACATGTGATGGAGAAACACGATCTTGGTGACCGTAGCGATAATGGTGGGAGGTTCATGGATTTCTGTAACTTACACTGCCTCGTCATTCGTTGCACATTGTTCGAGCACAGAGCCCGCCATAAGGTCAGTTGGGTTTCAGTTGATCGACACCGTACGAGAAATCAGATTGACCACTTCGCGGTCAGCAGTAGATTTTGGAGTTGTCCCCTGGATCTGTGTTACCAAAGTGGTGCTGACATCGGCTTCGGAAAGGATCATCATCTGATGGTAGCTTACACCAATTCTCACAGGATTGGGTGGCTGCGATTCTGCGAAATGCGAGTTCAACTTGGACCGTTACTATGATCCAACTGTCGCTCGACAATGGGAGAGCTATCTTGCCTATCGGACGGCAGATATACTGAGTAGCCCGCCTGACAATATCGATGAGCATTGGCTCAGCCTTGATGAATGTCAGAACATATAGGGGGGCCAATATAGACTCGGATCACTATCTCGTTGGCATGGTGCTCCGAGCTCGAATAACAATACCACAACAATACCACCCTCTGACAATCAGGTGAGAGTGAACACTGAAGCCATCCACAACACAACCCTCCGCGACATCTATAAGAGGGAAATAGATGCCGCAATAACCGCAGTCAATAGAGCACCTGGAGATGAAGCATCAACTAATGATCTTCACAACCACCTGAAGAACGTTATCATGGATACGGCCACAAATATACTTGGCCCCAGCCGCAAAAGGAGTCGGAACGGCTGGTTTGACGATGAATGTAAGCTAGCAACGGAACGGAAGAATGCCGCATACCGAGTAATGTTGCATTCTCAAAGAACGCGGGCACGCGCAGAGACTTATCACGAACTCCGTCGAGCGGAGAAGCGACTTCACAGACGGAAAAAGGAAGCCTGGGAGAACCAACAAGTTTGTGAACTAGAAAAGTACAGGGAGCAACCGCACCAGGCGCGGAAGTTTTACCAACAAGTCAGCAGGATGAAGCCTTATACACCTCGATGCTCATCCTGCCGAGACAAAGAGGAAAATCTGATTTCCGACAGAATGGGCATATTAGAGCGATGGGTTGAGTACTTTGATGAGCTACTGAACAACCAGAACATCGGCGAGTTGGAGGTCCCACCAACTGAAGACGACGGACAAATACTGCCACCACCAAGTTTAGGAGAAACAGTCCGTGCAATTCATCGGCTAAAAAATCATAAGTCGCCAGGAGCCGATGGAATTACAGCCGAATTGGTTAAATATGGAGGCGACCAGTTACACCAAGTGGTTCATCAACTTGTGCTCAAGGTATGGGACAGCGAATCAATGCCTGACGATTGGCAACGAGGCATAATCTGTCTCATACATAAAAAGGGAGATATCACACAGTGCAGCAATTATAGAGGTATCACGTTGGTGAGTACCATCTATAAGATATTCTCCACTATCTTGCTAGGCCGGATAGCCCCATACGCCCAGAACATCATTGGCCCATACCAAAGAGGCTTCACTCCAGGCAAATCAGCAACAGATCAGATTTTCTCTCTGCGGCAGGCGATGGAAAAACTGTTGGAATATGGACAACAGTTGCACCATCTGTTCATCGACTTTAAAGCCGCCTATGATAGCATAGCCAGGGTAAAACCGTACACGGCCATGAGAGAATTCGATATCCCGACGAAATTAATAAGACTGACTAGGCTGACCCTGACCAATGTGCGAGGCCAGATAAAAGCAGCAGGATCACTCTCAAGACCATTCGACATCAACAACGGTCTACGACAAGGGGATGCGCTATCATGCGTCCTCTTTAACCTGGCCCTCGAGAAAGTGATCCGTGATGCTGAGGTGAATGCAAGAGGTACGATCCTCTTCAAGTCCACCCAACTACTGGCCTATGCTGACGATATCGACATCATGGGAAGAACCACCCGAGACGTACAAACTGCCTTCATCCAGATCGAGCAGGCGGCGCGAGATCTTGGGCTGCACATCAATGAAGGCAAGACAAAATATATGGTGGCAACGTCAGCACCGAAGACGAATCAACCAACAACATCAAACCGCACTGGTCAAACACAAACACGAACAAGAATAAGGATAGGGGAATACAACTTTGAGACCGTTGACAATTTCTCCTATCTAGGGTCGAAAATCACAACCGATAACAACTACGATGATGAAATCCGCGCACGGTTGTTGTCAGCCAACAGAGCCTATTTCAGCTTACAAAAACTGTTCCGCTCGAAACGTCTCACCATAGGGTCAAAGCTCTTACTGTACAAGACTATGATCTTGCCAGTCCTCATGTATTCCTCGGAAACCTGGGTTCTTAGCAAGAAAAATTGCGAACTCTTGGCCGCGTTCGAGAGAAGAATCCTCCGAAGAATTTTTGGCCCCCTACATGAGGATGGACGATTCCGTAGCCTACACAACTGCCATCAAAAATACTCTTTTCTCGGATTGAAGGCTCTATTGACCACTACGAGGGATGGTGAGCGTGACGCACTCGAGGCAATATCGTGCGAACTCACGTTGAATTTAAGGTAATATGCACTGTGCTAAAAGGGAATTAGTTATTGTGCTGGTCAGGGAAGCAAAAGCTGCTGCAGTGCATGTGGCGATGGTTTCGTGAGGAACGTTAACGGTTGTCTCTTCATCCACGAGGGTGAGCTGCTAAAAAAGTAGACGCAGTGTTGGGAATATTTGTATTCGTAAATATGAATACTAATAATTGCGTGCCATGATTTTCTATGAATACGAATATATTCGTACTTGAAAAAATGAATATTTTGTTATTTACTCAAGTGAATGCGAGTACGGCTGTATTATTGAAATGTTAGTATTTGCCTGGAAAACGAATATTAGGGCCTTACTGATCTGATCATGTTGAATGTATGATGGTGGAGTTGGATTTAATATCCTATAAGCAAATTGAAACTGCAGGTGTAGACGAAAAAGTATGCACATATAAACTCGAAATATATTTTCAAACCTGAAAAATTATTTTGTGAAAAGAATGCATTTGAAAGTAAACGCATATTCTTCTTCTTCTGTAGTTGTGTCAGGTAAATGTCTGCCTGGATTAGACATCAGACAGACAAATGGTCTGTGTGGGATAAACGCCTGCTTCTGTACCAGAGAAATTTTCTGAGTCTGGCTCGAACATCAGGCAGTCTATATCGGATAACAGGCGGAGAGAAGTCTGTGCAAACAGTTGGTTGGGCAATTCGCTCACACAGTATGTGCATATAAATATTTGCCACTTACGAAATACGCATATATAAATATTGAAGTTTCTAAATGGAAAATAGAATCTAGCTCACAGTGGACACATATTTATGCGCATCTCAATTCGTAATTTCGGCTTGCAGCCAACACGCTTGTATATATGTACATATATGTGATGAATTGCAAAACAGTACATACATAGATGATTCTAAATGAAATATTTAGTCGGTTGTTTGCAATTTTTAAACAAATGTGTGCGATTGTTTGCGAAACTCCCCTTAAGTTCATCTTGGAATCATTTTGAATGTCAGCAGCGCACGATATAAAGCAAGTTTCTGCCAAGCCTGACTAACAAAGTTTTAATAGGTCAAATTTGTGGTTTCAATGCAAATTCTAGCGCGAAAGTGGATATTCTAACATATTACGCGTTAAGTACTAACGGGGCAAATGCCCACTCAAATATTTTTATGTATATACACAGAAGCTTTCATACCTGAAGCATCCAGCTTCTGGTTTCCCGACTTTTTTCAGTCGTCTCAGCGACGATCCTTAAAGATTAGTTTAATAATTTCTTGCATTCTTTGCATTTTCATTCAACTGAAATAGAAAATTAAAAAATCTGCTGGTGAAGCTGCAGGCAGGTCACCTTCTTGTAGGTCCATGTATCTTTGTGACAGAGCGGATGGCCGCGATGTACCTTTAGACCGCTTTTAGCCAAGGTGCCAAAGTCCACTTCCTAGCTAGAAAGGTGTGATGGACACAGAGAAAACACAAGAAGATGATTCATGATATAAGCCACTCTCACTGAGCATGGGGGAAAGGAGTTTAGAGAGGTAGAAATACCGATGGGTCCTGGCCAATGCTTTTAAAAGTTTCTACCTCCTAAACAAAAGGGTCTGTATCCGACTCAGCCAAATAACTGTTTCTGCCCTAAGAGACTTCCACTAAAATTTTATGGCTTTCAATTTCTTAAAAATTTGGAGAAGACTGCATTTTGGCTGAAGCAATCCAATGGAAACCTTAGTACCAAAAAGGCAGAATTTTACCTTAACTCCACGTTCAATAGAAGGGCGATTATGAAAACTAACACTGGATTTCCCAAAGCCCAGAGCGACACAACAAAGCGCGAACTGTTCTGACGAATTTACATGGAATCAGCGATTTGTTCACTTGACCTCATTCCATCCCATTCGGGTTCTCACCTCTCTGATTGGGTGGGAGCATCCGCCGCCACTGGACCAAGGTCAAGTGTACGTTCAGCGTAGTAAGAATTAAGATAATATGCACAACGCGGAATTACGTAGGAAATTTACATGAACGATATGTCGCGCTTCAATGAAACACTAAAATGTAAGCTTTGGAATGCGAGCCATCGGTGAGATGATGTCACGAATCCGAGGTCGATCATTTGTCGCGGCCACTAAACCCGCGAGCACACTTCACTAAACGTTTTTTGATCACAACAAGGCAAGTAACTACAGAGACTAGCACGCAACTTTCTAGATTACCTGAAGGGATCCAGATGCACTCGAGAAATTAAAGCAAAAAACACAATCGCGGAATGTGCGACTCTTTGTAACTGTGACTGGAATCTGTCGGCTACTCTGTAACTCGGTATTTGTATACAAAACCCATGACGGATGACACTCGCGGTGGGGAACTGGAAGCCGGCACTGGAAAGCGAGGGCGGCTGTCAAAAGAACGCCTTGATAGGTGTTTCCACGTTTAGAACTTAAACCAGAAAAGCTGCAAGACGGAACCATGTATATTGAGCAGTTGTGGAGACACAGAGTTCAGTTTAATCGAATTTAGTTTAAGAAGTTTATTTATTTGAATGGTGATGTTCGCACCTAGTTTGGGCATAAACCTTTCTTAGTGGCAGCACGAGTCTTGTCTGCCCTCTGCACGTGAAAAACGTGACTACACAAGTTGTTAATTTCAGATTTAAATAATTTTTAATTTATTGATAACAAGGCTTACTATTGACCTATATTGTGCAGGTCGCCGCTTGATTATTCATATAGAGTTTCATGCCTTATGATTATAGTGACTTAATAAACAGTCGTTTTTTGCTTAACATTTGTTTTAGGCTTCAACTTTTGTGATAATTTTTAATTAAAGACACAACGAATATAGTCAATCAATTGCTAATCTTTCAATTCTCACATTCGTTACGTTGTAATCGCTGCTTCATTTCTTACAAAAACTTTCAACCAGGTTAAAAAAATGAAGTTCAACGAATTTCTCATGGATTAATTTTCAATGTTGAACGGTTCTCCTCGCTTCAATTTATGATTTAGTTTAGTGAGACTATCGTTATAATATATAAAAAAAAATATGTTTTTTTATGAGTAAGGTAGGTGGTAAATGCGTTTACGCACTGAGTGCTGGATCCCCGCAACGGTATGCCGTCAAATTACTAGCTGAACACCTCCTCGTCATTAAAGAACTAGCCTAGAACTTTTTGTACACATTATTCCCCAACCCCCTCCTCTCTTCGACTTTAGAGAGAAGGCAACAAGGAAAATCCTAACGTCAGCACTTCATAGCATCTTGGGGAATTTTGTCCGGACAGAGTTTCTTTGTGTCTGCATAACTTTGTAATGAGTCCACCAACCCGTTGCAGAGCACACAGGTAAGGGGCGGTGCCTTCCCAATTTTGTTCTGCTAAGGATGAAAACTTCCATGCCCGCTTAGAAGTTGGGTAAAGAAATAATAAATCTTATTATTTTTCGGTTCAATGAGCCTGAGTTGCCGCTGAGCCTCGCATCTATCTCTTGACCGGTTCCGCCAAGAGATTTGGTAAATGATTTTAAGTTCCTTAGAATCGAGAGCAACAGGCATCATTCCCGCCATCAGCACTACAACCGGTTCTGAGGTAGTGTGATGGGCAGACGCCGTAAACCCGTTTCATTTTTAGCCCGAGGCTGAAATCATGAACAGTTACCCATCCGATTCGTATTAATGGGCCAGATCTGCTTTGCGCCTATTCGCCGTAAATCTGATCACGAGTGCCACAACATCATCCTATATAACCGACCCAACACAACTCTTCTAGTATGTTAAGTCTCAATTGAAAACCCTACGATGCGTTCCCAAGGATCCCTGTGCTACCTCCAACGTGATTTCCATTCTCTTCCGGCCCTCTAGCGTCTTATAGAATCAAGAGAAGGCTTTCAAACAACCTCTCAATATCCGCAAAAGACATGGCATATCTGTTCATCTTACGGAATCGAAAGCATTTCATCACCACCAAGCGTTACGAGCAGCACTACTTGTCGAGATCGGATTGTGTCAACTATGTGCCTCAGTTCGATGAAACTCATCTGCAACTTCCATGACAGCATCCGCCACATCCCTTAAGATGGCTTAGGGATAAGTCTCTGGCACATATGCCTTGAATGAATCCACTCCTGATGACCTTTTCGAACACTTTGCCGGTGGAGTCAAGTTACGGAGTTCTTGGTATGTAGACGGCAGCTCATGGACTGGCCGGTGTGGATCGCTAGCTTATATCCTTCTGCTGAAATAGCCATTACGACCTGGCGGCTTCTTATTTTCCATAAAGAAAATTATCTCTTCAAGCTTTTTTGGCAAAAAATTGGTAGTTCTCGGGGCCTTCTACGCTTTTGTCCCCAAGGCTTACAAAATGTTTAGAGAATGTCTACATTCACTTCGTCCAGTAGCTTACTTTGCTTTTATTTATCGCGCTTTGGAGTCTCCTTTTATGTGATCTGTATTCGATCATTGTGGGGTATGCCTGCCTCCAGAGCGTTCAAACGTTGTGCCAAATGGAGGAGCTTATTACACTCCTTCCGCAGCTCGGCAACTTCCTTCGTTCATCAATACATAGAAGGTTAGTCGCGGGTGGGTGCCCTCCAGGGCATGAAAGCCCCGCAGGCCGCCATTATGAAGTTCATAACTGAATTTATGACAGTGCCAGCAGTCTTCGCTTTGTGATCCACCGGTCCGCATCTGCGACATGTGCCCATTGTGCTTACACGATTCCAAAAGGAAAGTTCGGAGTTTGGCGGGTGTATCAAAACCGCTTCGTGTCTTTGTTGGTGTTCATCATGGAAGCACCCTCTCACCTCTCCTCTTTGTTCTTGCTATGGGCACTGGCACATCGGACATCCAACGTCCAGCGCCCTATACGCTGCTTTATGCAGATGATCTTTTCCTAGCGTCTAATGGCAAAGATGATGTCTGCAACTTCTCCAAAAATGAAATGATCGCTTCATGTAAACTCGGTCTTAGATTGAATCTGAATACAACTGAGTTTTTGGTGACCGATCCCCATGAAACAGGCACAATCACTGTCAGCGGCAATGACCTGCCCAGAATTGAGCGATTTAAATAGCTCGGGTCAATACTATCAGCCTATGGAGAACTGCGTTATGAAATTGCTTCACGTATTAACGCAACCGGGATGAAGTGGTGTTCCGCAAGTGGACGTTTCATATATGAAATGTTTTGTGTATTCCTTCTATAAAGACAATCGTGTAAGCACAAAATATATGCGTATATTACGTGATAATATCCACTTTCAAGTGATATTGATATTTAGTCTTGAATTTGCAAAGAAGCGACAACTTTGACCTATTATAACTTTGTTACTAATAGTGCGATTTCCATCATGGTAGAATCATTCTCTATATTATAGCCATTGCTGCAAAATTTCGTGTTAGTCGGATGAACATTACGGGGGGCTTTTCCAGCCAATCACTAAAATTATATTAATATATTATTATTAACTTTATTCGAACAGATATCGGTATGAAAGCTATTCTGAAGCCTAAATTTTTCGGTTGGGTAGTTTCTCAGAATGAGGTTCGTTAAAGAAATTATCACTTTCAGCCCCCCGCACTACAACAACAAATGCCAAAACTAAGACCGGCTCCGAAAAGTACTAAGCGAGACTTTTCATTTGACACCCCACCTGACTGACTGACCTGAAAAAAGTTGTGTAGAAGCAATTGCTTTCCAAATGCAAAAATTGTGTTTTACTCTGATGATGTTTAACTCATTTTTTTCCGAATTTTGACATAGTAAAAAAAACAAAATAATTTCCGTCAAATTTTCTTAATATCATTTCATTCTAATTACACAATTGGTGGCAGTGTTCACGGATCACGAGCCTCTAACGTATGCTTTAAAAGAAAAGCCCGACAAAGCGTCTCCGGCAAGGACAGTATAGTTGCTGACGCTTTATCACGTATCTCCGAAATAAACAGCCTCGCCCCAGTCGACTTTCCGGCTATCGCCAAGGCACAAGAAGATGACGCAGTACTTTACAGCCTCAAGTCCCACCCAGCACCAAGATTTGGTGCACCCAGGTATCAGGACAATAAATCGGATAGTTACCGGAAAATACTTCTGGCCCGCTATGAACAAGGACAGCAGTTCCTGGGCCAGAAAGTGCATCGCGTGCCAAAAGTGTAAGGTCATCAGGCATGTAAGAACGACCTCGAACGACCAAGCGGTTCCACACGATCCATCTCGACCTCATAGGCCTTTGCGAAATTCGCACGGCTTCAAGTATTGCCTCACAATCATCGACAGGTTCACGCGGTGGCCTGAAGCATTACCTCTGGCTGACATTACAGCACAATCTTGTGTCGAAGCCCTCTGTCGAGAGTGGATCCCGCGCTTTTGAGTCCCGGCAGTGATAATCACTGATCAGGGAATGCAGTTTGAGTCCACCCTTTTCTCGGAGTTAGGGAAACTCCTGGGATTCAAACGCCATAGGACCACTGCATACCACCCAGAAAATCCAATGGGATGCTAGAACGTTGGCACCGGACGCTGAAATCCGGCAACATGGCCCGCGACGATCCGCCTTGGACGCAGCCAGCTTGAGGCTCCCGAACAACCCGGTTTTTGACAGAAGATCTTGTTACTTGTTTCCAAGTAATCAGTTAGTTTTTAACAGGAAAGTGGAAAATTGTTGCGTGAAAGGGCAATCCTTCAATTTACCTTAGATTTCGGCAGTAATGGTAACAAGCCATATAGCAAATTCTGGGAAGTACACCGTCCCCCGAAAAGGAAAGTTCAATGTGATGTTTACCGCATGTTAATTATACTAAGTAAAATAATATTATTGTAATGTTGATTAATATCTATCTCCAACGATTGTTTCAAATATATTTTCCATTTTATAAGTACGAGAAATTAAATTAATGCAAAACTTCACCAAATTTTTACATAATTGTGCCATTGTAGAAGTTATAGAGGCAATGTAGTGGGGGAGTATAGTTAATGTGGAAGGACAATGCTTACGCGGCTTTGGCGGAAATAATACCCGAACACAGGTGCACAAGAAACTTTACTCTTATCTTTACCTGGGCGGCGAAAAAAGTTGCGTCTTCGAAAGATTCACAGGCTGCAAAAAAGGAAAATGGGTTTACATTGAGCGGGAGTGTTGGCCGGTTGAATATTCTGCAGCATCTCTTCTATTTTTATGAGCAACTGCGAGTTGTGAGTTGCCACTGAAGTTTCTTAGCTCGAGTTTTCACGTCACACAACATGGTGCGGACTTTACAGTGCGTTTGAATTTGGTTGAAATTTAAAAGAAACAAGTCGGGAGACCGGAAACTGGGCGCTTCAGGTATGAAAGGTTTTGTTTGCTTCGTCTGTAAGTATATTTGAATGTAGAACTATCCCATTCGTACCTAACCCGTTATGTATATGGATTTGGCATGTCAGATTTAGTACTTTGGGTTCTAAATTTACACGGTAAAGACAACTTTTGCTACTGTGACTTTGTTACTAATAGTATGGTTTTGATCGAACTTGGGGATAATATGCTTCACATCATATTTTATACTACTACTTTTATAACTACGGGATAAACTTAAGGGGGATTTTACTCAATTTTCCCAAAAATATGGCAATATACTATTATTAACTTAATTTGAACAGATATCGATATGGAGAGTATTTTGAAGCTTGGGTATCATGTAGAGGTAACTTTATCAATATTTTCAGATTTTTCGGTTGGGTAGTTTCTGAGAATGGGTCCATTAAATAAATCAACACTTTCCTCCCCCCTTTCCGGCAAGTGTCAAAACTTCGGAAAATACTAACCGAGACCTTTCATTTGATACCCCACATGACTACATTTGGTGAAAAAAATGTACATCCCCCTTTTGCATGTATGGGGACCACCCTTAAATTCAACGTAGAATGATGTATCTCACTTAATGAATGAGCGTTCACAGTTCCCACCTTTCCACCAAATTTGGCGTTAATCGATATACCGTTTTCGTTTTATTTGCATGGCTTAAAATGCAGTAAATCCGCGCAAAATTGATAATTTTGAACTACTATAACTTTGATGTTAATAGCCACATTGTCACAAAAGTTTGGAATATTGTGCGCAATACTGCTCTCTACATTGCTGCATTTGGTAAACCTAAGGGGCACTTAAGAGTTAACTTTAAAAAGTTGGTAATATATTAATATTAAGTTTATTTGAGTAGATATCGGAATGAGACATATTTTCAGGCTTAGGTTTCATATAAGCGCATGATCCCTCACTTTTTCAGATTTTTGGGTTGGGTAGTTTCCGCAAATGAATCCTGTTTCACTTTTGGAGAAAAGTGCGTGTGTATTTTGGTTTACATAATACCTTAAAAATGATGCGAGCAGGCTAAGTCTATAATTATAAGATGTAAGTCAAAAATGACTGGACTCTTAAACTCTCTTTATTTCTTTTATTAAAATTGTACATATGAATTATTGGCAATAAATTATAATATATATACGTATTATGTTGAGCGTACTTAGGTTGAAGCAAGAAGAAAAGATTATCACCTCTGCTGTTGTTTTTGCCTTGTGTATGTACAGTTCGTTCTCTGTTGAAAACTGTTCTAGGAGAGGGGGTTGGAAGAACACACATATAAGCAAGTATCGATTCGGGAAAAATTTCGTTTTCCATTAATGCCTTTCGGAAATCTTCTTCTTTTTCTTCAGCCTTTGTCCCTTTCACAAGCGGGTTCGGCTCGTCGTGATCGATTTCGCCATTTGGCTCCATTGAATGCCTTCCGGAAATAATTTTTTGAGATGTGTTTATGCACCTGATGTTCGAGCAAATGTTTCAGATGTCCAACGAGGTTAAGGTTTATCGCTTGGAGGTTCATATAAATAGAGTTGGCGTAGGCCATTATACAATAACCCCACTTCAAAAAAGGTTAAGCTGTTTTGTTATAAACAGCTTATCCGCCCGCTCCTCATTTTCGGCTTCATTTTCTGGTCTGATTGCTCCCCTTCCAAATGGAACGACTCCGCCTTAAAGAGCGCAGGAGCTTTCGCCACTGCGCCAACATTTTTAAAAACGAAGACCGCTCCAAGTACATTTCAAGCCAGATCCTCTACGAGTCCTGTCAAACCACACGTATCGATGCCTTCCTTTCCTCGTCATGCCCTCAACTTCCTGGTCAAGTGTCAATCCGTCCCACCCTGTTTTCAAACATGCTCAACGAATGGAGGTTTTTTTTGACTTTTCCTCCAAAATGATTTGTAAATATTTCCATACATTTCTTTAGTGATAAGTTAGGTTAAGCTACATGATATACCTTAGATTAAGTTTAACTGTTAAGGCAGTCTCTAAGTTAGTTAAAAGTTTATAGTTATTCCTTTTGTAAATAAAAAATTGTTGTTTTGGAAAAAAAAAAATTATACAATAACCATTCTCGTGCCGAGAAGCAAACGGCTCTTTGTAGTAAATCAAAGTTTACTTTGTTTCCATGTTCTAGTCAGTAAATACTAATCTACCCCGAGTTAACTGATTCCCGCCACTATGCTTGACGGTTGAAAGTACTAAATGTCGTGAGTTTTAAGATCCGTATTGTTTTACCTATAAACATACTGCTTTCTATCAATCCAAACAGGTTGTATTTACCCTTTAATGTATCACAGAACTGAATATTAAAAGTTTGAGATTTTTATAGGGAGGTTGTTTTCCTGGTAACTTTGAATGATGTCGTGTTATTTTCGAACTAGCAGGGGCAGTGGGTCATTCCACTTTATGCTCAACTTGTTGGGTTATTTTATACCTTTTGCATTTAATGGATACATTTTACGTATTTCACGAAGTGGCTATAAGAACTTCAATTTTTCTTTCAGCAAAACGTAGCGATGAACTTCAAAAGATACTAAATCGGTTACCTTTGTTAACAAAAAGACAACACTACTTAACCGAAAAAATTAAAAAAAGGAATCCTTATGATGCCCTATATAAAATATAGGCTTTAAATTACATCCTGTTATGTCGTCTAGTTGAATAAAGTAAATAGTATTTTACTACATTTTCAAAATTGACTGAAACCTCCCTTAAGCCGGACGCCCATTTTCAGAACTTCTAGGTATAATTTTTTTGTTGTTTTACATATTCGGAATCTTGATATTGTCAGAAATACTTCATATAGGGGGTTCTGTAAAATACGCTTTCCTCCGTGGGTATATAGAACATAAAAATACAGTGAATGACATACATTTTTGTGGACTTTAAAAGGCCAACTCTGAAATCTGTAAAAAGGCGGAGGGTCTATCTGAAATCTAGGCCTCAAAATATGTTCCATTCCGATGTTTGTTCAAACAAACTTAATAATAATAATAGTATATTACCGCCTTTTTGACATTGACGGGAAGCACTCCCTAAGTTGGTTGTAGGAGTAAGTTTGCAGCAGGATAAAGGATAGCATTGCACAAAATACTGCAAAGTGCGGTAGAAATCCGCCTATTAATATCATATTTATAAATTTTGTGCGAATTATAATACTTTCATCTTAAACCATGCAAAAAAGATGCTGGCATGTTATTTTTCAAGTAATCAATTAGTTTTTAACAGGAAAGTGGGAAATTGATGCGTAAATGGACAATACTTCAAGTTACTTTACGTTTCGGCAGTAATGGTAACAAGCTATATACCAAATCCTGGCACTTTTACCTGAACGGTAATAAAACGTACTTTTCTGATAGATTCACAGGCCGCAAAAAAAAGATGGATTTGCACTGGGCGGGATTCGAACCCTGGGCACGTCGATTATTCTGCGGTATTCCCTTCTAACGCAACCGTATATTATCAATTAAGATTGGAATTAAAATATAAAAAATGTTAACTCACATTGAAATGATCCTCACAATTTAAACCTGACTCCAAAGAAACTGGATTCCATCGAACGATGGTGATCTATTACTTCCGAAAATCTCCTTTCGGAACAAGCCAAAAAAGCTTTCTGCGGGGGTGTTATGGAGTTATTTGTGCAGCAAGGAACAACAGATAACCAAAGTCTTACCACGAAACCGCCTATGACACTCTTTCAGTGACGAAGACGATGTTCCAAGCGCGGTTAATAATTTTCATTTTCAAAGGCGGAGCACATGTCAAAAAACAAACAAGCTGGACATTTCAGGTATGAAAGGTTTTGTGTTTCCTTACTTGAACAATTTTGAGTGCATGACGGTTCCGCGTGTACCTAGTTAAAAATTTAATTACGCACTATTTTCTAAAGAGCCGTTTATGCAAATAATTTTATCTGGAAAATACTGCATTGATAATAGTCAACTTAATACGATTAGTACTAAGATGTTCAATTTGTTCGTTGCTTGTTTCCAATAAATAATTATATTATAAATAAATGTTTCAGAAAAGACAATAAGAGCAATATACTGAACCAAAAGAGAAAAGTTGTGTTTAAAAAAAAGTTTTTAGAATTTTAACGATAATAGGGGTGCTCGTTCATTTCTACGCTGACACCGGAAAAAAAATTTCACTGTCAAAAATTGGCTTGGCATGGTGTAATGACTAAATGGGATTGCGATGGTCAAAAGATCATCATAAGTGGCCAGAGACCACCTGCGGTTCGTCCGCAAATTCTAAAGCTCCATCGAAGTGTTTCGTGCATACGTGCTGGCACGGCTTTGGGCTTAGCTGGGTTCGGGGATGTGGAGGGTACATTTTTTTGCACAGAGTATAGTCATGTAGGGTATCAAATGAAAAGGCTCGAATAGTACTTTTCGAAACTGATCTTATTTCTGATATTGGGTGAAATAGGGGAGATAGGGCCCAAAATTTGTGCCCCAAAAAGTGGAAAGGTCCTGTTCTCAGAAACTGTCCAAACAAAAAATCTGAAATAAAATTACAGTGAAATCTAGCTCTCAGAATACATCCTGTTCCGATATCTGCCCAAATCAAGTTAATATTAATAGTAGATTGCCATGATTTAGAAATTTACCGGAAAACTCCCTTTACATTCATTCCAGAAGTACAAAATTTGATATTAGCATAGGCAATAATATAGAACATGATTCTGAAAAGTTTGAAGAATTATTAATAACAAAGTTATAGGAGGTCAAATCTTCGCATTTCAGGTAAATTTATTGCACCCTAAGATGTGTATGACGTCATCATCATATAAAATGGGCTTATATGAACGGCAGGGTCCATGGGGACATTTTAGTTTTCCTTTTTTAAATCGGTTTACTGTCTGTCTGTTTGTCTCTCAGCCTATCTGTCTGTCTTTTTTTAAGGTTTTTTTGTTTTACACAAAACGTGATGCTTCTTTTTTGCCGATGGAAGGTGGAAAGTTTCAAATGTCGGACTATTACCCACTAAAACCATCTCATTCTTCTTCCACTCTTTTTCTGTCTGTCCGTCACACACGTTTTTCTCGGGGACGGTTATAGCGGTTAACACCAAATTCGGTGGAAAGGTGGGAACTGCACATCATCATCATTCTACGTCGGCTCCATACATGCAAAAGAGGGGTGTAATTTTTTTTTCACCAACAAAGTTTTAATAGATCAAATTTGTCGTTTCTTTGCAAATTCAAGATTATGAATGTCAATATCACCCGAAAGAGGATACTCTCACATAATAATTATAATAATTCCGGCTTTCCGGCTTGTTTTAGTTTTTCGCATATCAGTGTCAATTACTCAAGGTAGACAGATGTATGTATATGTATGTGCTAATCAAGTTTGCGGGTAGTAACCATTATAATAGACATGTGTCTACTTGGCTACCGGCGGGAATTTTTAGCTTATGTACATAAAACATATATGTACACTTTTGTGCACGGTGTAAAGTGGAAATGTGTGAAGATGCGTTAGATCCATTTTGATATGTACATATAGTATATATGCTTGCATCGTCATGCGGTAAGATACAATGTTTGTTCATTTAGGATGAACACAGTATTTATGTCGTTGATATGTATGTGCATATGTGCATCTTGGAGTTTGGCAAACTATGACGGAAGATTTTGTATTCTTAGCTATGTACCAATGAAAAATCGTCCATAGAGAGTTTCTCACATAAGATGAACACAAAACCTTTATATCTCAAGCTCCCAGCTTCTGATACCCCGATTTGTTTTTTATTTTTCTTAATGTTTACTTCCAAATTTAGTTTGTGTATGGTTATAACATTAGGTGCACGCCAGCCCTTACGTTTCTTCTGGGTATTTTTCAGGATCCGGTGTGGACCCACGCACCTGCAAAGACACGTTAAACCTAATGACACGTGGGGGATCGAATTGTCTGAAGCACCAACCTTATACATTGCTCTATGTAGATGATGTTTTCCTGACATCTCATAGCAAAGCTGATCTCGAGCAACGCCTTGAAAAATGGAACGGTCGCTTTATGCAACACGGTTTCAGATTGAATTTCAATAAAACTGAATTTAAGACGAATGATCCTAACGAAATAGATACTATTACTGTAGGTGGCAGCGAGCTGCCTAGAACGGAGCAATTTAAGTATCTCGGATCAATGTTACCAACCAATGGTGAACTCTGTTATGAAATTGCTTTTGACATTAGCGCAACCTCGGTTGAAGTCGCTTTCCACAACTGGCGTTTGTGATCAGCGTATCAATGAATGTCTCATTTCGCCAATTTACGGCAGTGTTGTTCAAGTTTGATGTAATTTGCTGCATGTCTGGGCGTTCACAGTTTCCTCCTTCTCACCAAATTTCAAATCATTCGGTAAAGTAGTTAGTTTCTGAGTAACGTGCGTGTGACATTCAGACGGACAGGCCGATATTGAACCGATTTTAGAAAGGTTTATGTTTTACAAACAAAACCTTAAAAAAATGCAAGTTTCCGATTGGACCTCTTCATTTGATGCTCCACATGACCATATTTTGAGAAAAAAGGATTCAGCCCTTTTCGCATGTATGTGGAGCAGTTCCTTAAACTCAAAAAGATGCCACTCGTTACATATGAAAGCTTTCACAGACCATTCATTCTAATCAAATTTTATGATAAGTTTAGTCGTTTCCGACAGACATTGAATCCTCTTTAATAAGCTTTCGTTTTACAGAACTTCCCAAAAACGACTCTTTTGTGGATAAATATGTAATCGTGCCTGAATCGTTTTTATATCGAATAATTTGTTCGAATGAATTTGAGTTGAAAAATTCAACAAGTCGGAAACCGGAAACTTGGCGCTTCAGGTATGAAAGCTTTTGTTGATTTCTTGTTTAATACTTGGGTACACGATGGTTCCATTCATATATAACTCAAATTATATACATATATATACGTTAAATATATCCGATATTCGAATCTGGTGCTAATATTTGATCTTTTAGGCAGTAGTTATTCGCCACAAAAGAGACCAGCTTGACCTACTATAACTTTGTTAATAAGCTCAAGAAGCTCAATAGGTCAATACTGTGCGAAATCACCAATCCGATTGTCAGACGGAGGTTGGGCGAGGAGTGATGCTGAGAAGGGTTCAGTCTTTGCTCAAGAGGCGTTTTTTGTTGAGGATGCTGAGAGTCTTGAGCTCATACCCACTGGATGATGGGCCGGATCGTTTGGGAAGCAACTTATTTCCTCCCTTGTAGCCCACGGACTTCAAAAAAGTTGACTGACTTTTTCACATGAGAGGCGTTTTCCAACCAAACCCACATACAACGAAGGGAGAATTACCACTTATTCCCAAAGTTGTACACCAACTGATTCAAAGTTTCAAAGTTTCGTAGGTCTTAAGATTAAGATTCAAAAACTGCCGAGATCTACATTCACTTAGCTGACACACATATTTAACGGCGTCTTACGCCTTGGTTACTTCATGAAGCAAGGTAAAGATCCCTCGCTCGTCGTGTCCTATAGACCGATAAGCCTGTCTCTATCACTATCGAAGTCATTCGAGGAAACTACTATCCAAGCTACAACAACACTTCCATGAACAATAGGTTATACTTTTTTACCAGTTTGGATTCAGAAGAAAACATGGAACTGTTGAATAAGTTCATCGCCTAGCCTCCGAGATAAGCTGTGCTTTGGAAGGTGGAAAGTACTACTCGGCCATATTCCTTAACGTTGAACAAGCATTTGACAAGGTGTGGCATGAAGATTTAATCTACAAAATCAAGGAAAAACTACCTATGTACGAATACCCATAAAATTCTCGAGTCGTATCTGACTGGAAGCAGATTTGTTGTTAAACAAAAAACTTTTCCCTCAGGAGAATCTAACATTACGGTAGCGTCCTCGGCCCTCTGTCTTTTTATATATACGGCAGATTTGCCTACAAACGAGCGTCTATTTACTTCTACCTTCGCTGACGATACGGCCATATTCTGCACACATTCCAATCCTAGTGTTTCACCTCGAGACAGTTGGCCAATGGTTGGTCCGCTGGAAAATCAAAGTAAATGAAACAATATATAGTCAGGTCACTTTCATATTGAAGACACGAACATGTCCCTCAGTTAAGTTTAACGGCATATCCATTCCTCAGATTAAGGAGGAAAAATACCAAGAAATACTCGCAGACAGAAGGCTTACTTGGAAAAAAATATACTGAGGAAAATAAACACAGGTCAACTAAGATTCAAGAAGCTGCACTGGGTACTCAACACATTTTATAAGCTGCTCTTGGAATTCAAAATGCTGATATAACAAGTCGGAATACAGGGAGCTGGCACTTTTGTGTTCATTTTATGTGAGAAATTTTCTACGCACATTTTTCCATTCGTATATGGCTAAAAACCCAAAATATTATTTCAAATTTTTTTCACATTACATTACTTCGAATGTTGCTAATGCGAGCGGATAGATCAAGCCGCTGGTGCCCTCCGTGGCTTATTCGAACTCGCCACGAGAGCCAGCGGTAAAAAGTTCCGTTGGTTGGGGACAAAGGGAACCGCATGAAAAACCAACCGGTCTCTTCTGATCCAACCACGGTGAAACGAACACAGCTGTTCGAAAAGTTGAAAATGCAAAAAAATAAAGTAAAGTTTTTCCTCACCTTTTTACTCGAAATAGTGGATTTCTTCCGTACGTGTTTGGGTTTGTGCTTTTAATAACTAAAATAAAGTAAAAATCAAAGCAGTATTTTTCTATAATTTCGGTAAAAATTTGATCACATAGGCCAATGCCAATTCGACATAAAAGCAGCAGAAACTGTTACTTCAGCAACGCTGCTAAGAATTTCATCGACGTAGGCGCCGGCGTTGTTGTTGTGGATTATCGAGGCGACGTAGAAGTTGTCAATTGTTCAATCATTCCGATAAGGATTTCGAGTAGCGGCAAGTCGCCTCCTCGAGAGATTTGCAGCGGAAACATCAAAAATATTTTTGAAAATTTTACACAGACGTTGATATTATTGCAATTGCAATACCCGCTGCAATTTGGAGATCTTAAAAATAAAGGACGAAATTAATGACTGAAGCAAAAATACTTTGATAAACTTGCTACACATCGAAGTAACTTAACGAACCATTTATTGCAGAAAATGCAACACCGTCGCCGAATGTTGATAAAGGATTTGCTTTTAAGGTTTTGTGTAAAACAAAACCTTATTAAAATCGGTTCACTGTTTGTCCGTCACACGCATTTTGCTTGGAGATGGTTATAGCGATTGACACCAAATTTGGTGAAAAGGTGGGAACTGTGAACACTCACACATACACAGTTACACCCTTTTAAATCGAGTTTAAGGGGTGTGTAAATTTGTTTTCACCAAATATAGTCCCGTGGGGTATCAAATGAAAGGTTAGTACTTTCCGAAGCTTAGTTTCAACATTTGATGAGGTGGGGAGTGAGGGTGGTCGTTTATTTAACAGGCCCATTCTTAGAAACTGTCCAACCGAAAAAGTCTGAAAAAATCAAGAGGCTACCACTATATGGTAACTAGGCTCCGAAATACCTTCCATACCAATATCTGCTCAAATAAAGTTAATAATAGTATATTACTACAATTTCTAGTAATTGGCTGCGAAACCCCCCTTAAGTTCATCTTAGGGCTACGAAATTTTGCAGTAATGTAGGCTATACTATAGAGCATGATTCTACTAGGTGGAAATCGCACTATTACTTACAAAGTTATAGTAGGTTTAATTTCTTGTTTCTTCGCAAATTCGAGACTATGAATGTCAATATCACCCGAGAGTGGATACTCTCACATATGATATGCATGTATTACGTGCTACGTGCTAATGGGGCAAATGGACATTCAAATGTTTTTATATAACATTTTTTTCAAAGAATGTGGCCACGTAGGGTATCAAACGAAAGGGCTCAATTATTACTTTTCTTTCATTGGGTGAAACACAGGAGGGTGAGGATTGAAAATGTGTGCCCCAAAAAGTGAAACAGATTTCTCAGAACCCGTTCAACTGAGAAATCTGAAAAAAATCACAGTAATGTATTGATGCAAAATGGCGGTCTTAAAATACATTCCATTGCGATATCCTCTCAAATAAATTTAATAAAAGCATATAACTATATTTCAGAAATTTACATTCTAGAAGTACGAAATCAGTATCAGTATAAGTGATGGCTAGGTAGGTAGGTATTAGCGCTTTGGTGCGCCGTTTTGATGCCACAAACTCCTAAGACTGTGACTGTTGTTATGGGAGCAGGGAAGCAGAAGTATAAGTGATAATATTATATAAAACGCAATTCTGGAAAGTTTGAAGACAATTCATCTATTACTAAGAAAGTTACAGAAGGGAAAAGTTTTGTGTTCATAGCTTATGATTAAACTTAATACTAAACTTATCTCTAACAGTTTAATTTTACCTAAAGACTAACATTTGCCTTAATACTAGGGAAAGTCAGGAAAACCCTCTCTTATATTGTTGTTTGCACGGAGGAATTATTAGGATACTTGAATGGATGGAGGGAGGATTCATACAGGGGACGGTGGTGTTATTGGGCAATGGAGTAAATGAGGCCAGGGCGATGTCGATCGTATGGGCGGTTGAATATAATCAGCTTACCGTCGCGATAGCTGCTATCCTGAGTGGAAAGAGTTAGGAGATCTGTAGGGAGGGAATGGTGGCGATATGAGGGCTTCGTGTTATGGCTGCGTATGTGGAAGTAAAACTGGATGAGGTCATTTTCGTCGGCTCTGCAGTTAATGAGGAATTTGGTTAGTGAGGTAAGGAGGATCTAGTCTAAGTGGGAGCAATTTACCTCGTCATAGACGACTTGATTGGAGTGGAGATTGGACTAGGCAAGGGACAGGCGGAAGAACCTCCTTTCACGCACCCGTAGCCGCTCCATTTGAGCTGAGGAGACGTCGCACCATGCGACGAATTCGTACGTGATTAGGGGATTATTCCGAAAGCGGGTAAAAAGGATCCTTTTCACCCTAAATCTTTCAGACCAATTTACCTAATATCGTTCATACTCAAAACGGTGGAGAAGGTCATAGACAACTATATTAAAACTAACGTTCTAAAGCGTAATCCCCTACGTCACTGTCAGCACGTTTACCAAGCAGGACGGTCAACTGAAACTGCTCTGTATCAGCTGACAGAGGTACTACAGGATGCCATAGAAACAAAAGAAATTGCACTGTGCGCGTTTTTGGATATCGAAGGAGCATTCGAGAACACATCGCACACAGAGATACAAGATGCCCTGAGCCGCAAAGGATTGGGAAACACCCTGGCATTCTGGATGGGCAAAATGCTAGAAGGCAGGCAAATCAATGACGAATCAACCAACAACATCAAACCGCACTGATCAAACACAAACACGAAGAAGAATAAGGATAGGAGAATACAACTTTGAGACCGTTGACAATTTCTCCTATCTAGGGTCGAAAATCACAACCGATAACAACTACGATGATGAAATCCGCGCACGGTTGTTGTCAGCCAACAGAGTCTATTTCAGCTTACAAAGACTCTTCCGCTCGAAACGTCTCACCATAGGGTCAAAGCTCTTACTGTACAAGACTATGATCTTGCCAGTCCTCATGTATTCCTCGGAAACTTGGGTTCTTAGCAAGAAAAATTGCGAACTCTTGGCCGCGTTCGAGAGAAGAATCCTCCGAAGAATTTTTGGCCCCATACATGAGGATGGATGATTCCATAGTCTACACAATGACGAAGTCTATGAGCGATACCATGACCGTCCGGTTGTGGATAAAATCCGGCTCAATAGGTTACGGTGGGTGGGTCACTTAATCCGTATGGATGAGGATTATCCCACCCGGAAAGTCTATAAGGGCAATATCTATGGTAGAAAAAGAAGACGAGGTAGACCCTGCTTAAGATGGAGCGATGGGGTGGGCCAGGACGCCAGACAGCTTTTAGGGATATCGAATTGGTGGACCTCGGCGCAAAACCGGGACGTCTGGAGTTCCTTATTAAGGCAGGTCTAGACCGGATACCGGTTGTTGCGCCGTTGATGATGATGATGATGATGAAGGGATAACATGACAACGAGGTTTTACTTCGATAAGGAGTTTAAAACACGTTGGAGTAACAAGGCAAACTGGGAGAGCGTGGCTGCGACATACGGCTTAAACCAGCAACTGATTACTTGGTACACTGATGGATCCCTCACAGCGGAGGGAGTGGGTGCCAGTGTCATTGGTCCAAGAAAAATGTACTTTGAGCTAATGGGCAGGTACAATAGCATATTCCAGGCGGAAATATACTCCATAGACAAATGTGCCTCCTTTAATCTGCAAAGGAACTATATGGGGCAGAACATACACAACTTAGGTCCAACCAGGTGAACTCTAAACTGGTATGGGAATGCCTTGAGAGACTAAATATACTCGGCTCGTCCAACAAGGTCTGCATACTTTGGGTTCCAGGCCATGCTGGGTTGGAAGGCAATGAGGCAGCGGACGAACTAGCCAAGAAGGGAGCAGGGACGCCTTTACACGGGCCGGAACGGTTGAGGGAACTATACTGGGCGGGCCTATCAGGGATGGAGCAATCCAGGGTGCTTATTGGGGGATACGACCCCATACGCACAAAGGATTGCTTAGACCTCACCAAAAAGTACCTCCGAATCATAGTGGGAATTCTTACTGGTCATTGTCGGCTGAACTATTACCTAGGGAAGCTAGGGATATCTACGGATGCTGCCTGCAGGTTTTGTGAGGAGGATGACGAAACTTCTATACACGTCCTGGGACAGTGTCCGGCACTTGTGCAAACTAGATCGAGGCATCTGGGAGAACACTTAATACCAGATGCAAAGCTGAAAGATCTGGTAGTTGGGAACATACTAAAGTTCCTAACGGTTATAGGCCTGCTTGAGATACTGTGGCGCGGCAGGATTCGCGACATTCGAAATTTATTACGAATGTTGCGAAAGCGAGCGGACAGATGACGTCACCGGCGCCCTCCACTCAGTTCAGAGTTCTCGCCAGAGGAGTGGAGATCAGAGTTCCATGACTAAATAGCATGACTTGAGAAAAATAATTGCCGATATTGAGACGTTTTGTAAAAAGAGTTGTGTTTGATTAGTAAAAAGTGGCGGTTGATTTCATAGTTATCAGATATCAGTATTAAACTAAATAAAGGGTTTTGCTTGTAATCATTTAACTAAATAAAAGGTTTTGTTTGTAATCATTAAACTAAATAAAAGGTTTTGCTTGTAATCGTTTTATCGAAAATATAATTATGGTTGCGTTGTGATAGAATGATTTTATTGAGGAAGAAACTAGTCGTAACAGAAGTGGTAGCAGAACATTATATTGAAATACTATTACTATTGGATTACATCAGTATCAAACTAAAATACTATGATCAATAGGTACACTATAACCAGTAAAAGGGGCACAATAGTTCTTCAAGGACGCGGTGCGACTTTCCCTTAACAAAATAATAATGCTTGGGGAGGATGGCGGAGTTTTTCTTGAGGATGGGCCATAGGGTTTTTAGTCCTGCTAAGGTCTTTGAAAATATGGTATTTACCTGGCGCACGGGTGATAAGCGGGTATTAAGGGTTATTCCCAGGTATTTAGTGGATTGGACGGAGGGAATGGTGGATGTTCCGATTTTGATAGTGAGGTTGCGGGTGTTGGCTAGCATCTTGAGGGTAACAGTGGTTCTACCGCGGAAGACGACGGCTTCACATTTGCTAGGGTTGAGGAAAAGTTTCCAGGAATGGAGGAATTTGTTGAGGGTTAGGATCGTGGTATTGATGCGGTTTTGGGCGGATTGTATGCTTCGCGAAGAGGTATAGAGGATCAAGTCGTCAGCGTATTGAATAGTTTTGACAGCTTCGGGGAGCTGGTAGGGTGCTGCAGTGGGATATTGACGGTGTATAGGGAAAATAGGGTTGCTGACAGAAGTGAGCCTTGGGGGATGCCTGCAGGAGGACTGTATGGTCGGGTAGGGTATCATGGATGGACTAGGGATTGACGATTGGAAAGGTAATTATGGATAAGTCTGCATAGTTGCGGGTGAATTTGAATGTGTGGGAGAGTTTGTAGGTGACGCCTTTGTGCCAGACCGCGTCGAAGGCTTCTTGGATATCGGGGGGGCAAGTGGTGGTGGGGATGTTGTTTAACTAGGAGAGGATGTCAGTTTTGAGGACTAGGAGGGCGTGTGAGGTGCCGTGGCCACGCCTGTTGGCAAACTGGAACGGGGGGATAAATGGTGTGGTCAATGATATTTTGGAGCATGATATCGTGGATGACGTGCTTGAAAATTTTCGATGTCACGTAGAGGAGGGAGATGGAACGGTAGCTTCCCGGGGAAGCAGAAGGTTGTTCCTTTTTTAGGATTGGGACGATGTGGGATTCTTCCATGGTGTGGAAAAGTGTGCAGATAGGAGGGATTTTGCACATGTTTTTAGGATAATAGTGAGAGATGTGGTCAGGGCCGGTTGATTTTTGTTATTTCGGGAAAGGATGATGGATTCTACTGTCTGGGGTGTGACCGCTTGTATTGGTAAGCAATGGGGTGTTGCCTGGTGGGGTGGTTGGATCGGGAATTGAGTGTAAATGAATGGTGTGGTAGTAAGGTTGGGGATGTGTTGGCGCACCGCAGTTTCTGTGCGTGGGTCTTACAGATGTCGGGTGGTGTGATGGTCGGCCAAAAAGCTGCTAGCAATCAGGTCGGCGTGGGCTTTGGAAGAGGTATTGTGTGGGAGGACGCTGGCTGTGCGTGGTTTCGCTAGACGAGGGTAAGTGCCACGTAATTTGCTCCACGTTTGCTGATTAAGCGAAATACTCGCGTGCTTCACTACGTGGTGGTCAGCGTATAGTGTCTGGATATGGGATTGGATGCGGTGTATCAGGGAGTAGATTCGTGATTTGAGGAAGTTAAACTGGGGAGCGTAACTGTGTCGGTGCAGTTGGCGTCGTAGAGAGGGTTTTTGCTTGATAATGTCAAGGACGTGCGGTGGCAGGGTGATCAGGCCCTGGTAATTTAGTGGTCTGAAAAGAATGGTTTCATTGCAGGCTATTTGTGTGATCTCCGTGAACTTTTTCAAGGCGGAATTTATTTCAGTAGGAGACGGATTGGACGGGAGGCAGATAGTCGACAGTTTGTTGGCTAGGTTGTAGTTAAGGCGTTGTCAGTTGGTGGCAGCGTAGTTGCGAAGGAATTTAGGCTGGGATTTGGGGAGGTGATCGGTGATATTAAAGTGGAGAACCACTCCGTCATGGTCGCTTAAGCCTGGAATGGTGGGAAGGTCTTGGGGGGAGGTAGGAGAACTGGGGTGGACAAGGAGATGGTTGCTTACCAGGAAGAAGTCGATGAAGGAGTGGATATTTTGCCTATGGTAGGTGGGTTGGTTGGTGGGGAGGAGGGTGAGCTGTAGAGGGTGGGAGCGCTGCGTGTATCAGTTGGCTAAACTATTGCCTTTGGCGTTTATGGTGGGGTTATACCAGGTGTTATGCTTGGCGTTTAGGTCGCCCCTAGTACAAGGGAGAAACGTTTGTGTTTTTGAGTATGCTTTTGGCAGATTTATACTCCGCCTGGGATGTGGCGAGGACCTGGGTGAAGTGGACCGAGGTTTTCTTGAGCGCGATATTATCAGGGATGGTTGAAAAGATTTTCGTGGTTGTGGGGTCTGCCCGGATAATTAGTGGAGGAAATTTTTCCTGCCTCACCTTTAGTATATTTGATTTGGATGTTTGAGCGGCTTCTGGTATGCTTGTGGGATTTGTCTTCGGGCTGTGGGTGGCTGACTGTCGTAGCTGCTGGGCTGGATGTTCAGTGACTTTTGTTGATACGGTTAGTTTCGCGAGCCATGTTCGACTCACTGTCTTCGGGGCAGTTTCGCGACTGCTTCCGGGGCTTGATGGTGCTTCGTTTTCGCCGTCCTCATAGGGGTGAATCCTTTTAGGCTCAGGATCCATCCCCTGGGGCGACAGTGACCTGGCGTTTTGACATCACGCCACACAACTTCTTGTTCGTTGAGTATCACTACCCTCACGATTTGGGCTATCATTCGGAAATTGCGAACACATCCGATCCTCTCGGACGACTGACACTAACTGATGACATGTGGTGGGATACTGATGGCGGTTGGACTAATTTGAGTAGCAACTCGTACCGCTCTGCTCTTGAGTAGATGGCAGGTTTAGGATGTATTTGTTGTTTTAGCTGAAGTTAACTAACTAATTCATATTGGGTTTTGAATTAAATATTTTTAATTAAATATATATTTTGCTCTAGCAAAATGCCACGCGAAGCTGGTTTTGGTCATGCTGCAGGGTGGAGGCGCGACGTAGCGTTTGATGAGATCGACTCCATCCATCCATCCACAAAATTTGTTTGCGGGTAGTCTAGCATTCAGATGCATATATATCTACGTTAATATCAGCGGTATTCAACTTTTCTACATTCAGTAAAGTGGAAATATGCAGATGTGTGCTAATTTAGATAGATATGTACGTACATATATATGTACACATCAGTATGCGTTAATAGACAATGTTGGTTTACGATGAGCATCACATTTATATTTGAAAGTTTGGAAATACATAGAAGGAATATTTCGAATTTGTAGCTATTGACGAAAAGAAAAACGTACATTGGAAGTTCCTGACATATGATGATCACAAAACCTTTATACCTGAAGTGCCCAGCTCCCGGTGTTTCTACTTGTTTCATGTTAAAATTCTACTACCAGAAATCAGGAAACCAAAACTATCTTCCAACTTTAGTTTTTGATAATTATGTATTATAAAGTAATAGTAATACAAAGGGTAATAAAAGTCGAATAATTTATATTTTCTTTTCTCTTAAAAATGTAGATAAAACTGCATTTACCCTGCCTCACAAACACCTCGCTAGTTCCGAAATACCAACATAGCTCAATACGCTTTCAAAACGAAATTTTTCAGAATTTTTTATTTATGTTAACTCACCAATTTTCAGTTCTTATTTTTTTTATTTAAACTAATAATTGCTCTCGTTTCTTATTTTGCATTTTCTTTTGCCTACCTTGAAAGAAAATGATTAGTGTTTATTGTTTTTAAGGTTTTGTTTGGTCAATCATTACAACTAAGTACTTAAGTGCTTGCTTGGAATGAATTGTTGACCTTTATGGAAGTGCAGTTTCTCCGCTTGGTAATAAGTACTACTTCCGTCTTATGCTCTGCGAGCTGTAGACCAGTGTTCTCTAACCAGGATTTAATCTCATAGACTGCTTCATTTGCATAAAGCTCGACTTTTTCGAAAAGGCGTGCAACAACCGTCACACCAATGTCGTCTGCGAAACCAATGGAGGCCACAGCAGTCGGAAGGTCTAGGGTCAGTACCCCGTTATACATAATAATCCACAAGAGTGGCCCTAGGACAGACCCTTGTGGAACTCCGCATGTCATTCGGTATGAATTTCTTCGTCCATCTGATTTGCAGCACAGAATCCTATCGATCAGGAAGTCGGCAACGATGCGCACCAGGTACTTCGTCACGTCTAAGTTGATTAGGGACTCAAGTATCTTGCTCCATCTAGCGGAATTGAAGGCATTCTTCACATCAAGTGTAATCATTGCACAACATTTGTCTTCGTCAAGTGTGGTCTTAGCTGTGTTAGCTACTAGGACAAGTGCATCCGTTGTAGACCTCCCCTTTCGCAAACCGAACTGATTTTCGGAGAGACCGCCATCCTTTACGGCAATTCGAATTTATCTGTTATAGATTACTCGTTCGAATAGTTTGCCAGTATTATTTAGGAGGCATATCGGCCTGTAGGACGAAGCTTCACTCAAAGGTTGTCTGTATTTTTTTTTTTCGGCGTTGGAAGGTGGAAAGGTTCAAAAACTACTGCTGGCTCCTGCCACATAGTTATGTGAGACTTCTACTCTCTAAAACCATCCCCTTTTCATTCCACTCTCCCCACGGAACTCCTATAAAATATTGCGTCGCGGGGCTGGATCAGCTTTTAACTGCAGCTCATTATGGATCTCTCCCTTCCTTGTTTTCGTCGTAATTCTTCCTGCCTAAGCTGTTGGTGAATAGCTTGCAGTTCCCTTACAACCTGATTCCAGGCATGCGTTGACTCCTGCATAAACTCCACAATGTTTTCGGGTGTTAAACGCCTGTCTGCGACCGCTTCCATTCTTGTTCGGTGCGCGGTGACCCTGGGGCAATCAAATATGACATGCTCCGTATTCTCAGCCACTTTACCACATCTTGGGCAGTATTCGTCGTGACCAAATCGATGTAAATAAGCACGATAACCTCTATGTCCACTTAAGAATTGTGTTAACTCGTGGCTTAATTCCCCATGGCTTCGCTCAAACCATCTCCAAATATCGGGAATAATGTCCAACGACCAGTTTGTGACTCGTGCCATGGCTTTTGCCGCCCTTCGATAGATTCCCACCGTGCCAGTTGCCGTCGAAATGCGCTACACTCTCCAGATGCATACGTTTTGTCGTAGAGTCGCCGGCATTCATTCGCTAAGATGTCTATGGGGAGCATCCCTGCTAGTACATATGCTGCTTCTCCTGATGTTGTCCGATACGCACTGTATACCTGGAGTGCACTTAGCCGATACGCCATTCCTAATTTTCGGCAGTTCACTTTGTTATTCAGAACAGTTGCCCAAACTGGAGCTGCGTAGAGTAGCACGGAGCTGACTACCCTAGAGAGTAGAAGACGTCGGCTTTGTCTTTGCCCACTAATGTTCGGTAGTATCCTCGAGATCGTTGCAGCGATGGTAGACGCTTTAGTTGCGGCGTACTCAATGTGTTTTTTGAAACTGAGTCTTCTGTCAATAATTACTCCCAAGTATTTGAGCGATGGTTGGGAGTAAATTGTTTTTCCGCCAACTTTGATTTTCACAGTTGTGTTCTTTATTCTCTTGCTAATGGGAACTACTTCTGTTTTATGTTCAGCAAGTGAAAGGCCAAAATTTCTCAACCAGAAATTGATCTCCCATATCGCTTCATTTGCATAGATCTCGATCTCGTCTTGGTGCTTTGCAACCACTGTTATTTCGATATCATCGGCGAAGCCAATAGTTGGCACGTTGTCCGGTAGGCTTAGGGTCAACACTCCATCATACATAACTAACCACAGCAAAGGACCCAGGACAGAACCCTGTGGCACTCCGCAAGTTGTCGGGAATATTTTTAGCCCATTGTCCGATTCGCAGTAAAGTCTTCTCCCAAGGAGAAACTCAACCACAATGCGTACAATGTACTTCGGGGCCTGTATCTTGTCGAGTGCCTCGATGATTTTTTCCCATTTTGCACTATTAAACGCATTTTGTACAGCTGTCTGTCTGTCTGTCACAAGCACTTTTCTCAGAAACGACTACACCGATTGACACGAAATTTGGAGAGGAGGTGGGACCTGTGGACCCCTAGACATGCAGTGGGTTATATCTTTCCACGTTGAGATTTAGGGGGGTCCCCATACATGTAAAAGGGGGGTGTAAAATTTTTTTTCACCAAATATAGTCATGTAGGGTATCAAATGAAAGGTCTTTATTAGTACTTTTCGAAGCCCGTTTTAGTTTTGACATTTGTTAAAAAGGCGGGGAGTGGGAGGGGTGGAAAGTGATGATTTCTTTAACGGACCCATTCTCAGAAACTACCTAAGCGAAAAATCTGAAAAAAAATCATGAACTTGCCTCTATATGGTGCCCAGGCCTCAAAATACTCTCCATATCGATATCTATTCAAATTATGTTAATAATAGTATATTACCATATTTTTGGGAAAATTTAGTAACACTCCCCTTAAGTTTACCTCAGAGTTATAAAAGTTGGTAGTAGTATGAAATATAATATGAAGCATATTATCCCCAAGTTTGATCAAAATCATACTATTAGTAACAAAATTACAGTAGCTCAAAGTTGTCTTTACCGTGTAAATTTACAACCCGAAGTACTAAATCTGACATGCTAAATGCATATTCTTAACGAGCTACGTACAAATGGGATAGTTCTACACTCAAATATACTCACAGAAGAAGCAAACAAAACCTTTCATACCTGAAGCGCCCAGCTTCCGGTTTCCCGACTTGTTTTTCCGAAAACTTGACAAATTTGCATTTCTATTCCAATTTTTGTCCTAAAATAGAGGAATAATTTAAGTTTTGCATTTGAAAAAATATACAGGTAAAAATATGTATGGGTTGTTATGCTTGCTTGCCTGAAATATTTCTTGCTTTGGAATTTATTTTGTCTGGTAGTGTATATACATATTAAGCGACACGCAAGTTGGAAGTGTACGTACTGACCGACTCGGTTTTGCCGCTCGCGAACCGGCATCCCCACATTTTGATTTCACTGAACGCACAGATTTTCTGCCAATTTGGAGAAAGAGAACCAACTCTGATGGTGTTTTGGCATTTATGCAGGAGAACAATGCCCATAGCTCTAAATGTGCCGCTTTTTGTGGGTTCAATTAAAAGAATGTGCAATTTTTGTACTTTGCTCTCTGAGCCAATTGTCTCCTAAATTCGATTTTGATAAACTTCTCGCTTCGTCATTGCGCGGCGTACACAACACCCTGATCACCTGATAACGGCGAGTTTTGATAGCATTAAAAGTATAAATCGTGAATTACCAGATAGACTTCATCAGTTCCACAGGTTTTGTTAAGTAAGATGGTGATCGCGAAAAAAATAATTTACGCCAAACGATTTGAGGGTGAGCCGACGCCCTCGAATTTTCGATTGGAGACCGAAGAGCTGCCGGCTCTTGGCTCTGGGGGTAAGTGCGGTGTTTTGTTATTACTGAGTCTGGTCTTCACTTGCCAATTTTGTATAGAAATATTATGCGAAGCGGAGTATCTGAGTGTCGACCCCTACATGCGACCTTACATGTCGCGGTTCCCCGTGAACAGTGTTATGATTGGCGGTCAAGTGGCCAAGTAATCCCAATGGAATAATTTTAATGAAGCGTAAATAACCTAACGAATTTGGCATGCAGGGTTATCGAAAGCAACAATCCCAAGTATCCTGTTGGCTCGCACGTATTTGGATATTTCGGGTGGAGATCCCATACAGTCGTGAAACCATCTGAAGGCACAGTTGAAAATTCAATGAATCCAGATGAAGTGACGCGTCTCGATGACTTTGAAGGACTTCCATATTCGCTTGGAATCGGTTATCTTGGCATGCCAGGGTACGTACATATATATTTATGCTAATCTAATCTATTTCATTGAATAATCGAATATGGTGTATTAACGGCGGTTGATTCGTCTTCGGTTTTATTTCGCGCGAGTATATTTAGGTTTTGTTTTTTCCCCAAGTTTTGTCCAATCTTCTAAAATCGGTTTACGATCAGTTTGTCTATCTCCCGAGAACAATCATTTTTTTGAAAACGGTTGCAGCTATTGACATTGGTTGCGAAAACGGAATGATAAGTCAAAAATTACAAACTTAAACTGAAGCAGATTTCATTCTCGAAAAATCCTGGTGTGCATTTAAAATGCAGGCCCCAAAATGCTCATCATCATCATCAATGGCGCAACAACCGGTATCCTGTCTAGGCCTGTCTTAATAATGAACTCCAGACATCCCGGTTTTGCGCCGAAGTCCGCCAATTCGATATCCCTAAAAGCTGTCTGGCGTCCTGACCTACGCCATCGCTCCATCTTAGGCAGGGTCTGCCTCGTCTTCTTTTCCTACCATAGATATTGCCCTTATAAACTTTCCGGGTGGGATCTTCCTCATCCATACGGATTAAGTGACCCGCCCACCGTAACCTATTGAGTCGGATTTTATCCACAACCGGACGGTCATGGTATCGCTCATAGATTTCGTCATTGTGTAGACTACGAAATTGTCCATCCTCATGTGGGGGGCCAAAAATTCTCCGGAGGATTCTTCTCTTGATCGCGGCCAAGAGTTCGCAATTTTTCTTGCTAAGAACCGAATGAGGACTGGCAAGATCATTGTCTTGTACAGTAAGAGCTTTGACCCTATGGTGAGACGTTTCGAGCGGAACAGTTTTTGTAAGCTGAAATAGGCTCTGTTGGTTGACAACAATCGTGCGCGGATTTCATCATCGTAGCTGTTATCGGTTGTGACTTTCGACCCTAGATTGGGGAAATTGTCAACGGTCTCAATGTTGTATTCTCCTATCCTTATTCTTCCTGCTTGACTAGTGCGGTTTGATGTTGTTGGTTGGTTCGTCTTCGGTGTTGACGCTGCCACCATATACTTTGTCTTGCCTTCATTGATATGCAGCCCAAGATCTCCACTACTGTGATCAAAAAGTAACGTGAAATTCTCATTTAAAACCCCCGGGTATTAGGAAGGCAAGTAATTTTTGTTCCCTGGGTTGGTAGGACTGTCTATAACGTGTTTTTGTAAACAACCAATAGTGAATTTTTTGATTTTTACAATGGGTGATTTTGTTGAGCAAGGAACAGATTTGGTTTGCAGAACGAATATTCTTGTGCGGACACGTTGAAAATGTAAATGTTGCGGAAGGCCTTTGGTGATCAGACTATGGGACAAAAGAATGTTTATAAGTGATACAACGAGTTCAAAGCGGCCCAAGAACGCGTTGAAGACGAACCGCGCTCTGGACGACCATCAGCGTCTACCGACGAGGGCTACGTTCAAAAAATTAAAGATTTGGTTCTTCAAAATCGTCGATTGACAATTAGAGACTTTGTTGATAGTGTTGGAATATTATTCGGCTCAGCCCAAACCATTGTGAAGGATATTTGGTCTCTCAAGCGCGTCAAGTCTCGATTGGTGCCAAAATTGCTCAATTTTTTGGAAAAACTCCGTGCGAATTCTGGCTATTCAGCAAACTCAAAAGGTCAATGCGTCGTTTTGACACGATTGAGGAGATAAAAACAGAATTGACGAAGGCCTTGAAGATTATACCGAAAAAAGACTATTCCCACTGTTTCCAGGACTGGAAAAAGCGTTGCCAAAAGTGCGTTTTATCGGACGGGGATTACTTTGAAGGGGATGAAATTGATTCGGAAGAATAGATAAAGAATTTACATTTTATAAACAAACTCACCTTACTTTTTGATCACAGTAGTATATCCCATCGGAATAAAATTTAAAAAATGCTACCTCATTTTCAAAAGTTGACCATCTCTAAAGTAAAGATTTTTACAATAACGTAAATAACAATATATACGGCGCAATACTGTAAAGTTTGGCAGTCCTGACATTATTAATATATTTGTAGTGTGGTAATTTTATCTTTGGCATGTGAATTTACTACGATCTAAGATGTTATAGAACGTCAACGTTAAATTAAAGGGAATTGTCAGACATTTAAAGGTGCATATATAAAGTAGCTAATTTTGGCTGTTCATTTCTCGCATTTAAGGGGGTCATCCCGTGTGAAGGCGTTTTTTTTTTTTAGATATTTTTAATGATAAACTGGATAAAGATACAAATTTGAATTTTCGACCATATATTTATTATTAATATCTTGAGCATGCGTAATAATTTTTCCTCATAGCATAGTACATTATTGAAATACAGACTAATTTATACACCAATCTCGAAAAAAAGTTGTTTTTCGGATGTCATGCTAGAGGGCGCTGCGATCATTCGAAAGGAAAAAGTAAACGGCATTTTAACGTGCGGACTTAACTACAGACCGCAAACTAGGATTATTAAAAAGTATTGAAAGCTAAATTTTTGATGCTTTGTTAAACTTTTTTTCGTAAATTTTGTTGTTTTTTTCAGGCTTCTTTAATGAATAAAAAAAACTAATGATTGAATCGCAATTATCCTAGTTTGTGGACTGTACAAATATGTTCTGAATAAGACGTTAAAATTTCAAAGAATTTCGTTGGATAGATTTTAGGCTATGGTAGCAGCAGATTTTCAATATGCAGTTTCGAGAAAAATGCATTTAAAAAGTAGAATGTGATTTTTAGCCATAAAACCTTAACTGACGATTGATCTGTTATACCTAGCCTAAAAGCCTTAGGTTTCTTGAAAAAACCCATGTATAGCCTTAACCAATTCTTATGATCTTAGCGAACGTCATTCGGACCGATAAATAATAATAATCGTTGGCGCAACAATCCATATTGGATCAGGACCTTGACGTGTGTTAGATCAAGACCGTAACGGTACACTACAGTATACTGTAGGAGGCAATGTGGTCAGCATTACGCTCGCCCGAGATTATTACCCTGATTTGACTCAGATATTCACAGCTGAGTCGACTGGTATCCGACGTGAAATCACGATACAAATCCCACTGCCACCAGTGAGAATTGAACCGCGACCCTTCATACGACAGCCTTGTGCTCTAACCACTTAGCTATCCGGACACATAAATACACGATAAATACACGCTTTATTACGGCGATCGACATAAATCTGGCATGTGACATATTACCTGTTTAACACTTTAATTTCTGACTCTGAGAATCAAAAAATTACTTTGCCTATATATTCTACACTATATCTAGATACAATTGATGCCAAAAAAAATTCAATTCCGTGGATCCGACACACGGGATGACCCCCTTAAGTGTGAATTTTTGTGTACTTTTTAAATGATACTCAACTCAAAACGTAGTTGGAACTTGTTGTGTAAAGCCGTGAATTAGGAGAATGTAGTAGCAAATTCTTAGTAATAAATAGAATAGCCGTGCATTTAAAGCTCTTCCGATAATAAACTTAGAGAATTTTTCATACCTGAAGCGTCTACCTTCTGGTTGTCTATTTGTTATCTGTTACCTATATGAGTAGATTTAAATTGTTTTATTTGGTACATATTTAGCGCAAATTTGGTCTACATCAATTTTAGAAGTCCTGACTAAGACACATTTTGATTTCAAAGAACGAGTCCTACTTTGAATGCCTACGTACTTTACAAGTAAGTTGCCTGTCGGTCTGTTTGTTACACCAACTTTTCTCAGCATCACGGATCACTTTCTCGAGGCCCAGGTTAAAGAGAACGCATGATAGGGCATCCCCTTGTCTTAGACCGTTGTTGATGTCGAATAGTCTTGAGAGTGATCCTGCTGCTTTTATCTGGTCTCGCACATTCGTCAGGGTCAGCCTAGTCAGTCTTATCAATTTCGTCGGGATATCGAATTCTCTCATGGCCGTGTACAGTTTTACCCTGGCTATGCTATCATAGGCATCATAGGCAATGCTCGCAACCACATGGGCGCACAGCAGTGCACTGCATCACTGCACGGCACACTACGCGGAATTTTTCTTCCACAATTACTGTCGCCGGTCGAAGATGCCCAACGCTGGGAGTTGAATCTCCTGTATACACTCCTCTTGCCCTGTAGTATTATATTCTACATAATAAATCTGGTTTACAAGTGCTAGATAAAAAAGCCAAAATAAGGCATCCTGGTGCCTCATTTAAGAAGTTATAACACCTTAGAACGTCCTCGATAACCATTTGCCCAACTTGTTTAATTGGAGTTACAAGTTCTCGCTATCAGAATTAATTTATTAATACAGGGGGCGGCAGCATAACTTCCTTTTTTCAAAACTCAATAAAAACTATTGTATGCATCGGAAAATATTTATTTATTTTTTATAATGTAGGTACATGTCTAAAGTTTGTATTTACATTGTTTTGAAGATCAAATCTGTTAGGTGACGTCCCCCATTCTCCATACATTGCGTAAACCGATTTCTGGCGTTTGTCATGACTCTTGTTAGCATAGCAGGTGTTATGTTGGCAATTTCTTCTTGGATGTTGGTCTTCAAATCTTGTCGAGTTCTTGGACGGTTCACACAAACACGGGATTTCAAAAAACCTCATAGCAAAAATTAAAAGGAGGCAGATCGGGAGAGCGTGCCGGCCATTCCTAATCGCCTCTAATTGAGATAAGGCGCTCTGGAAAGTGTTCCCTCAAAACAGCCATCGATGCTCTTGAAGTGTGTGCTGTTGCACCGTCTTGTTGGAATCAAGTGTCCCCCAAATCCAAATTTTCTAGCCGTGGGAAAAAAAAATTCTGTACCGATCCGAATTCACTGTCACTGTAACCTCATTTTCCTCAAAAAACCAGGGACCAATAATTCCAGCTGAGGAAATTGCTTACCACACTGTGACACTGTGACTTTGGGGGAATGCAAAGGCTTTTGATGCAATTCTCGAGGGTTGGTGTCAGCCCAGTAGCGCATGTTTTGTTTGTTAACCGACCCACACAAATGAAAATGGGCTTCATCGCTAAAAAAAAACAATAGCACCCTCGGGAACGACATCAAGAAGAAGCTCACACGCGTTCATCCGAGAATTGAAGTCACGTTCTGAAAGTCCCTGCACTATTGCCATCTTATAGGGACGAAAATGAAGATCATCACGAAGAATTCTTCTCACAGAACGATCGGATAGTCCAAGGGCAGATGCGTGTTTGCGCGCAGAACGCCGTGGCGATCGCAACATTGACGCTCTCACTGCTTCAATGTTCTCAGGTGATCTAACGGACCGAGGGTCTCCAGTTCTTCCTTTTGTCGCACTTGCAGTTTGTCTGAATGTAGTGACCCATGTAACAATTGATTTGCGGTCTGGGACGGGAGCCAACGGGGCTAAATTAAAGCGATTCCGAAATGCACGCTGTGTTGCAATAACCGAACATCCGCTTGAAAAGTAAACCTCAACGGTAAAGACACGCTCCTCTCTATTCCAACGCATGATGGCGACTGAACCGTGTCGGGACAAAACTTTACAGTATCCCCTCTTGAACGAGACCACTAGCGCTCCGCTATGACATCAACTAACTGAGTGGGCGCTTAAGTTTGCCGCACCCTGTATAATAATAATCGTTGGCGCAACAATCCAATTGGATCAGGGCCTTGAAGTATGTTAGAGCCCTTAATTCAAGACCGTAACGGTACACTACAGGATTACAATACCCTGTAGGAGGCAATGTGGTCAGCAAATACCAGTGGACTGGTATCCGACATTAAATCACAATACAAATTCCACTGTGACTGTGCTTTAACCAATCAGCTATCCGGACACTTATTTATATGGTTTGACTAATTGTCATCTTTTTTTCAAGAAAAGAGAAAACCCCAACAAAATCAGAATCTTATCTTACAGTTTATCTGACTCTCTTTCTTGGCATGGCCTATATAGCAAGCTGGGTTTCAGTTGATAGCGACATCGAACTTGATGTCACTCGACGTATTGATACCTTTAGTCCCGCTTTCGCTGTTCGGTCCAAAATTTGGAAATGCAACTGTTTCAATACCAACATTACCTTGATGCTGTTTCTCGCCAATGTTCTTTTCGTGTTATATGGGAATAATACATGGAATACAGAGGCGAAGATGCTACGTTGGACTAGTAGCGTCACACGTTTAGATCACATCCGAAATGAGGATATCCGCGATCGTTATGGGGTTGCACCGATCGTGGAAAAGTTGCGAGAAAGGCGTCTTCGATGGTATGGTCACGCAATTCGTGCAAACTAGAATTCACTTGCCAAGATTGGTCTGAACATCGAAGTCGATGATAAACGACCAAAAGGCAGACCTAAACAACGGTGGCTTGATACGCTAGATGGGGATTTGAAAGCCTCAAGATTGCACCCAGATCAGGCATTCGATAGAGCCAAATGGCGAAGCCGGTCACGACGAGCCGATCCCGCTTGTGAACCGGACAAAGGCTGAAGAAAAAGAAGAACAAGACGTTATTATAGACGCATCATCACAATTTTCTCAGATTTTTTTTATAATGTGTTTCCTGGCAATGGGTTTGAGTTAGGTACGTACTATGGGAGAGCTAGATGGGAGCATCTCCACGTGATGGTCGGAGAAGAATGAAGGTAAGTCTATCGCGCCTAAAAACGGGACAAATTATACCAAATGGTCCTCCAGGTTGGGGATTGAGTAGGGCTGGGAATGCTGCACGGAAAACCAAAATAGCGGAGCCACGAAAGAAGGCTCGGACTGGATTGATAACACAACGACGAACTCGGCAATGGAAACGGACTAATGATTTGCACATTTTCTCATGAAACGTGTACTCCTTGTAACGGGATCGTTTTCCTGGAGAAGAGCCCCTACACCATATATTATTGCGGTCATCCGGTAAACCGTGGGCTTGGAGTAGGCTTCCTAGTCAGCCAAAAAATGAAACCTGTTATTATCGGCTTTGAAAACATAAGTAAACGGTTATGCACTCTGCGTTTTGCTAGGCAAAATTTCGAAATTAAGCCTCATTAACGTTCATGCCCCGACAGAGGAGACTGCAGAGTCGGAGAAGGATACCTTCTAGGAAGCAGTAGGACAAACAAACGAAGCCTGTCCCAGATATGATATAAAAATCATAATTGGACATTTTAATACCTAAGTAGGGTCGGAGCATGTATATAGGCAATACGTTGCTTCCCATAGTTTACATAAGGATACTAATGATAACGGACTGCAGATTATTCAACTAGTAGTGTCGCATGAAGTGGTTGTTGAAATTACATGTGTCTACAAACATTCCATTACATATGTCTACAAACATAGGTGGGTCTCTCGAGACGGGACCACTTTCAACCAAGTTGACCACGTGCTAATCGAACGCTGCCACCTTTGAGACTTGATGAATGTTGGAACATATAGGGGGCCAATGTATACTTGGACCACTATCTCGTTGGCATGGTGCTCCGAGTACGAATCATAATACCACCTAGAATCCCCTCTGACAATTAAACGAGAGTAAACACTGAAACCATCTACAGTACAACCTTCCGTAACACCTAGAAGGGGGAAATGGATGGCGCAATAACCGCAGCTAATAGGGGTTTTGGAGATGAAGCGTCAACAAATTAACTTCACAACCACCTAAGGGACGTCATTGGTACCGCTACAACCATACTTGGTCCCAGTCTCAGAAAAAGTCGGAACGGCTGTTTCGACGATGAATGTAAGCTAGCGGTGGAACGGAAGAATGTTGCATACCGGGCAAGAAGCGACTTCACGGAAAGAAAAAGGAAGCCTTGGCGAACCAACAGGAAACTAGCGCATCAGGTACGGAAATTTTATCACCAAGTCAGTAAGATGAAGCCTCATACACCTACATGCTTATCCTGTCGGGAAATATGATTTCCGACATAATGGGCATATTGGAAGAATGGGTTGAGTTCTTTGATGAACTGTTCAACAACCAAAATATCGGCGAGTTGGACGTCCCGGCAACTGAAGACGACGGACAACTAATGCCATCAACTAGCATGAAAGAAACAGTCCGTGCAATTCATCGGCTTAAAAGTCACAAGTCGCAAGGAGCCGATAGAATCTCTTACATGAATAGTGAGATATCACGCAATGCAGCAATGCTAGAGGGTATTACGTTGCTGAGTACCATCTACAAGATATTCTCCGCTATCTTGCTGGGCCGATTAGCCCCGTATGCCCAGGAAACCATCAGCCCATATCAAAGAACCTTTACTCCAGCAAATCAACAACAGATCAAATTTTCTCCGTGCGGCAAACGATGGAAAAACTGTTGGTCATCCAGATCGAGCAGGCGGCGCGAGATCTTGGGCTGAACGTAAATGAAGAGAAGACGAAGTACGTAGTGGCACCGTCTGCACAAAAGAACAAAAAAGCGACAACATCAAATCGCAGTGGTCAAATAAGAACAAAAAAAATAGAAGACTACAACTTTGAGACAGTTGATAATTTCTCTTATGTAGGGTCGAAAATTACAAACGATAACAGCAATGACGATGAAAATCGCGCACGGTTGTTGGCAACCAACAGAGGCTATGTCAACTTATAAAAATTATTCCGTTCAAAACATCTTACCATAGTGTCAAAATCTACTATACAAGATAATCATGTTGCCAGTCCTTACGAATTCCTCTGAGACTTGTGTTCTTAGTAAGAAAAATTGCGAACTCTTGATCGCGTTCGAGAGAAAAATCTTTCCAAGGAATTTTTCGGCCCCTTCATGGGGATGGACGTTTCCGTAGCCTATATAACAACGAAATCTATGAGCGATACCATGACCGTCTGATTCTGGATAAAATCCGGGTCAATTGTTTGCGGTGCGCGGGTCGTCTTTAAGGGCAATATCTATGACCCTGCCTCAGATGAAGCGATGGGGTAAGCCAGGACGCCTGACAGCTTTTAGGAATATTGCATTGGTGGACCTCGGCGCAACGGGGGTGTCTGGAGTTCCTTACTAAGGCAGGTCTAGACTGGACATCGGTTGTTATTGATTTCAATTCAATTCAATTTCTGCATATTTGCATTAAAATTTAGTAAAAAATTAAGAAAAAAATTTATTTAATGTGTATTTCATAACAATTCTATTGATGTAGCTCCACAGCCTACTTTGGGTTTCTCGAATTATGTAAGCCGAAGGCAGGGGAAGTTGTGGTTGTGACGGGAGCAGCAGGGGCGGTTGGAAGTCTTGTGGGACAGATTGCAAGAATCAAAGGATGCAAAGTCATCGGATTTGCTGGGTCTGACGAAAAATGTACGTGGTTGAAAGAAGAACTGGGTTTCGATTACGCTTTCAATTACAAAACATGCGATGTTGGCAAAAGTCTGAATGAAGCTGCACCCACTGGTGTCGATTGCTACTTCGATAATGTAAAATTTTAAATTCTTTTCTTTTTTTGAAATAACAATGAAGCTTTCAGGTTGGCGGTGAAATCAGCTCAGTCATAATCAGTAAAATGAATAAGTATGGAAGGATTTCCGTTTGCGGATCGATTTCCGGTTACAATGACACCAAAATACGTCTAGGTAACTGATACATATGCATACATACATATCGATTTAATTATATAACTTGCCTAATTAATGGTTTCTTTGCAGCTCCTGTTGTGCAACCATCCTTTATTTTCAATGAGTTAAAAATGGAAGGATTTTTGGTCCATAGATGGAAAGATCGCTTCCCAGAAGCTGTTAAAGCTGTAAGAGATTGGATCAAAGATGGCAAAGTGAAATATAGAGAAACTGCTACGAAAGGATTCGAAAACATGCCCCAAGCATTTATGGATATGCTCAAGGGAAAGAATTTAGGAAAAGCAGTTGTACAGGCATAAATTACTATTTTCCAAATATTTGGCAACTTTTCCTTTATGTATATGTTACAATTTTCATTAAAATTATTTTAAATTAAATGAATTATAAGTCGTATTTTGGTATATAATTCAAATGATATTGATATTAACTCTCTTCTATTTTACTTGTGTTGAACAGGTTGGGCCTAGGTAAGCCTTAAACAATGGTTGACGAAAGAGTCACAAAAACTTTTGGTTTTTTTTACTTATCGTTAAAATAGTGCGATATTTAACTCGTGTCTCTAGACGACGAGTCGTTTTTAATATTTTGTGTGAAACAAAACATGAGTTCGGCGGAGAGTCTATCTTACGAGGTGCATTCCGTTTCCTATCACAGCGGAGAATGGAGTACCCTTCGGGGAGTTTAATATGGCTGGACGAGCTTTCGGATATACAGATGGCGTGGTGTTGCTGAGCCAGTGCGGATAAATTGATTGGTGATGATGATGATGGTTCTTAAACCCATAACATTCTGATAAAACAGAAGGACAGTAAAATGGATCCAGTTACATTGTTCGGCGAGGAAGGCGGGTTGCTCTGAAATTTACCAGGAAATTGGTGAACTTGTATGGCTTGATGATTACATCTCCAGGCCAGGAAGGGAGATTGCCGAGGACGTTGGTGTTGTTGTCCTTTGTCAGTTTGACACAGGACAGAGGAGAAAGAAGCCCAGCTTTGCTCGTTATGCATTCCAGTACATCATCCGTAGAAGTTGCGAACGCTACCCTGGAGATAAAGAGCTGTTTAGGTAGGGGTGCCATCTTTAGCCCGGGGCCGCTGGTTTGGGTGGATGAAGTGTGAGGGTATATAGCAAACGCGGGAGGTGGAGCTTCGTTGGCGACAGGAGCGAAATCAGAAAGTGGAGCGGCTGTGTTACGATTCGTGGCCTGCTGAAGAGGCTGCGGATATTGTCCCGTTGAAGGTGGGATGGAGCGAGACACGATCGGAGACTCAACTCAGATTGCGAGGCCTGGTGCACCGACTCCTGAGGAGATGTTGAGGCTGCACTGTTAGGCAGAGCAGGAAGCACCTTTTCAGAAGTCAAAGTCTCGTCGAACATACAGCAAGTGGCACCATTTTGTGAGTTTGAGGGGGCCTCCCATAAATGTGAATGGAGGGTGCAACTTTTGCTTTTAAGGGTTCGCTCCGTTTCTTTCGCATTACGGGCTTTCAGGTTTGCACCTTGGGCACGGGTGTGTGCTTTTGGTGCAGGATGTGTCTTGAGTAGGTGACTGGTGTCTGGAGTTTTTAAGTTCTTTTTGTTTTTTGTTTTTTTTGGATAACGATGATGTGTGTTTTGAGGATACCAAGCTATGTTTGCTTTGGTGTATCTTTTGGGGTTATTAAGGTGTGTATCTGAGATGGCGATCTTTTCGGAATGCTTTTTGAGGAGTATCAAGTTGTTTTGGGCAGTCTTTATATGGGTATCGATCTTTTCGATGTGCTTTTTGGGGTTTATTTAGCTGCTTTGATATATTTCTCTAGGTATCGGGAGTGTCTTGTTTGAAGTGGGTTTTGTGGGGATTACGGCGGGAGGCTATGATGTGGGCTTTAGGTGGTAGGCTTCGTTGCGGGCATGAGGCGGTTGGCTTGGGGTTATTATTGCTGACCTAGGTATTAATAATGGTAATGGGATTAATTTTAAATAAAAAAATTCGTTGATAGAGTTCAAATATTTACTTTATTATACTTCTTTACCCATACATTTGGAAGTAGCAATATGTGTACACTTATTTAAATATCTTTTTCGATAGATATGGTTACCCTGGTTGATACCATACAATGATTCTACAAATTTATTTCAAAATATCACCTAGAAATTTCATATTCAAATTATGAAATTCATTTCAGATAACGCTTTGAATGTCATCTAAAATGATTACGTTTTGAAACTATTTCACAATATGACGCAACTTTCAAAATATCACGTTAAATTACAGTGCATAACTCGAATGAGTATTATTTTGAACAAATTTTATTTTTAAATAATTATGTTTCTGTACATCCACTCATTCCTTCATGGCATTTAGCTCGTCGATCTAGTTCTGGTTACGAATCCTTTCAGAGAACCGTGGGAGTAAAAAAACAAAATGTTTATTGATAAAATAGATAGTCAAACGCTGTCCAAATTTAGTTTTAACAAGCTTTAATTCGGTGATGAGTTATTTTTTACCTACTTCTAAACTGGAGATTGACACATAGTTCTGGGTTAATGTTTTGCTGACATTAAGGATTTCGATGGTATTTGTAGGAAACGACAAATAATAAACTATTGTAAAATATTTTATTGATAAAATCAAGAAAAGTATACTAACGACTTGAGCTCGACTCGAATTTTATTTCAAAACTGATTTACTGATAGTTTCCCCCAATTATTCCTTTTATACATGTATTCGCTACATGGAAACATAATATCGCGACCATGAAGATACATAACTAATGAAATTCATAATACTAACATATGCAATCATATGCCTACGAACAAGATTTCGAAGATATTTGTCTTATGATTTATTGCAATACTTCGCATGATTGGCAAAATGAGAGAACAAACAAAATACATAGGCCCAAGATATTGCTATCATGAAGATATGTTGCTCGTCAATAAAAATATTGCATATGCTTATGCCTAATTCTTTAAGTATCCAGTCCAATTTTTTTATATTTTTATATTCTTGGAAATTAATTACTCAACATCTGCCAAATGCAAACTTCCTACAATTTCATAACATTATGGAATTAAATGCCTGTGAACAAAATTCCACAGATACTTATCTTATGATTTATTGCAATATTTCGCATGATTTGATGATGATGCATAAAAAATACATAGGCCCAAGATGTTGCGATTATGAAGATATGTTGCTCGGTCAACAAAAACAAAACAATTCGGAATGCCTGGAAGCTCAGCGGTATAAAGGTTTTGTGTTCATCTTATGTAAGAAACTTCAACGCATATTTTTTTATCCGTATATAGCTACAAATTCAATATAATCCTTCATATTTTTCCAAACTCAAGCCATACGTACATATTACAACCATAGATATTATCCTCATCCTAAACAAACAAACTGCCTATTTTCGAATACTGTACATATATATGTATATAAATTGATCGTACCTATATTTCCGATTTACTACGTTCACAAAAGCATACATATGTACATATATAGTACGGTATATTAAATACTGGCTCGATTAGCACGCATATACTATGTACCTACATATAGACATGTCTGTTTGGCGTAATTGATATTCATATACAAATGACTAAAAACCTAAAACAAAATAATTCATATGAACTTACTTCGTTGTGGTATTGACGAATTTATATGGCATGATGACGTTATACACGTTGTAGAATGCACGAAATTCACGAAAAATGGCAAAGTTTCACCTTCTAGAACTCTGTTAATAATAATTGGATTTTCTTCAAACTTGACCAAATTGTGCATTATATTATCCATTATACTCATGCCTTCTGGGATGGACATGAGGGAGGTTGCCAGGTAAATTTCCAAAATGTGAAAATATGCTATTATTAACTTTATTTGTGCAGATATTGGAACCGGATGTATTTTGAGGCCTAGATTCCGTAGAGATCCACTACCGTGATTTTTTTTTCAGATTTTTCAGTTGGATAGGTTCTGAGAACGAGACCTGTTGCACTTTTTGATGGTCATATTTGGAGCCCTGGCTCCCCTATATTTCATCCGATATCAAATATGGAACCAGTTTGGGACCAGAAAAGTACTAATTGAGCCCTTTCGTTTGATACCCCACATGGCCACATTTTAATAAAAAAAATTTTGCATTTTCTATTCACATGTATGGGGAGCCCTTCCTTAAACTTAACACAAAATGGCGCCACTTGCTGCACGTAAAGGGAGCAAAAACACTCAATTCCACTAATTTTCGTGACAATCGTTCCAGCCGTTTCCGAATGAATCGGTTGTGACAGACAGACAGACGGGTTTGTTTCACACAAAACCTTAACAAGAATTGCACATGCTTATGCGTTGATTTATTCATTGCAAAATGATGCATAAAAAATGTATTGGACTAAGGTACTGCGATCATGAAGTTCTGTTACTCGTGAACAAAAACATGTTGGGAAACCGGAAGCTTGAAGCTTCAGGTATAAAAGGTTTTGTGTTTGCCTATGTGAGGAGCATAACGCAGTTCTCCATTGGATGAGAGCATTGACTCGAGATATTTAAATCGCTCAGCTCTGTCAATGACAGTAATCTGCCCAGAACTGAGGAGATTAAATATCTCGGGTCAATGCTATCAGCCAGTGGAGAGCTGCGGAATGAAATTGCTTCACGCATTAACGCAACCTGGATGAAGAGCATTCCACAACTGGTGTTATTTATGAACGACGTATCAACTAACGTCTCAAATCTAAAATTTACGGTAATGTCGTTCGTCTGCCTCTCTTTATAGCTCTGAGTATTGGCCGACTATAAAAGAAAATAAAACGGCGTCTTGTGATAATGGAGACTAACACGTTTTGATCACATACGAAATGAGGATATCCGCGATCGATATGGGGTTGCACCGATCGTGAACAAACTGCGAGTGAGGCGTTTTCGATGTACGGTCTCGTAATTTGCGCTAACGAGAATTCACTTGCCAATATTGGTCTGAACATCGAAGTCGATGGAAAGCGACTAAAAGGCAGGCTGAAACAACGGTGGCTTAATACGCTGGATGGGGATTTAAAAGCCTCGCGAAATCGATCACGACGAACCGACCGCGCTTGTGCACGGGACACAAGCTGAAGACAAAGAAGATGTGAGGAGCGACGAGTGATAACAGCTCCCTGTCACACAATTGAAGATTCTATTCATTCATTCATCCATTTAAATAAATCATTTGATGGGAAGCCCTGTATTGATAATAGTCAACCTCATACGCTTCAAACTCTGAGTTTAATATTATTAGCAAATGCCAAGAATTTAACCTACATCAGATATAAACAAGTCGGGTCGGGTCAGGTATGAAAAGTTTTGTGCATTTCCTTTATAAAGACATTTGCGTGTGAATTTGTCCCGTAGTACGTGCTACGATGAACTTAAGGGAGGTTTTGCAGACAATTACTGAAAATTATAGTAATATACTGTTATTAACTTTATTTGAAGGGATATCGGTATGGAAGGTATTTCGGAGTCTAGGTACCATATAGTGGCAGCCTCTTGATTTTTTCAGATTTTTCGATTTAGTAGTTTCTGAGAATGACCCTGTTAAATTAATGATCACTTTCGATCCCCTGCACTGTTGCCTTTCTAACAAATGTCAAAACTAAGACCAGCTTCGGAAATTACTAACCGAGATCTTCTATTTGATACCCCATATGACTATATTTGGTGAAAAAAAATTTACACCCCCCTTTTGCAGGTATGGGGACCTCCCCTTCAATTCGACATAAAAGGATGTAACTCACTATATGTATGAGCGTTCACAGTTCCCACCTGTCCACTAAATTTGGTGTCAATCGCTGCTACAGTCTCCGAGAAAAATGCGTGTGACGGACAAACAGTAAACCGATTTTAATAAGGTTTTGCTTTCATTAAAACCTTAGAAAGGGCTGAGGAGAAGTAGATTCTTCACGGACGGAATTTTAATTTTTCACTGAAATGTCAATTATTCTCGTTAATTATAACTTGAGCATCTTGTTTGTATGGCTTGGGATGCCGTTAATTCGTACGAAATTGCTAAGTTTGAACTGCTATAACTTTGGGGTTAATGCCCAGATTTCCATGAAATTTGGCATTTGTATACGAAATATTATTTCTCCTAGGATGAATTTAAGAGGGGTTAGTAACTTTATTTGAGCAGATATCGGAATGGGACATATTTTGAGTTCTAGATTTCATCTAAGCGCACCACTCTGATTTTTTTCAGATTTTTGGGTTGGTTAGTTTCCGAAAATGAGTCCTGTCTAACTTTAAGTGCGTACATTTTGACTCCTCACTCGCGCAGTTTGCAGTTCACGTCAAAACTAATATTAGATATGAAGTCGGTATACCGAAAGCTTCGGATATAAAGGTTTTGTGTTCACCATATGTAAGAAACTTTCTTCCCAAATTTTTCCATTCGTATATGGCTAAAAATCCAAAATATTTCATTATACATTTTTCAAACTACAAGATATACGTACATATTACAGACGTAAATATTTTGCTCGCCATAAACAAACAAACATTGCCTATTACCGAATACTGTATTCTACATGCATGTATATAAATTAATCGTACATCTATTTTCGATTTATTTCGTCTATAAAAGTATACATATGTACATATAAAGTACGTATATTGAATACCGCTTGTTCAATATAAAAATGTATCTATCTAAATTAGGCACTACCCCAAAGCTTCGTTCACATATACATATAAATACATATGTATTTGACATTGATATATAAATTATTAAAAAATTAAAATGGAATGTTTCTTTGCGACACCTCATTCGTAAGAGCCGACTTTGTAGTGGTATTGACGAATTGATATGTTATGATGACGTCATTCACGTTTTAGGATGCACGAATTTCACAGAAAATGTAAAAGTTTCACCTTCTATAACTTTGTTAATAATAGTTCGATTTCCTTCAAACCTTATGTTATCCTTTATGCAAGTGCCGCTAAATCTCTAAAATATTGTAATATACCATTTTAACTCCATTTATGCAGATATCGGAACGGGATGTATTTTGAGGCTTAAAATTTGCTTAGATACACCATTGTGATTTTTTCAGATTTTTCGGTTGGATAGGTTCTAAGATCAAAACCTGCTACACCTTTTTTCACCTGATATCAAATATGAGACTAGTTTCGAAAAGTACTAATCCAGCCCTCTCATTTATCTTTCATACCCCACATGGCTACATTCTGTGAAAAAAATTTTACACCCTCCATTCAGATCCCCTTAAACTTAACACAAAATGGCGTCAGTTGTTGCATGTAAAGGGAACGGCAGATCACATACTCCTACCAATTTTCGTGACAATCAGTTCAGCCATTTCCGAATAAATCGGCTGTGACAGACGAATAGACGGACGGACAGACAGACAGACAGACAGACGGACAGACAGACATCGAATCGATTCTAATAAGGTTTTGTTTCACACAAAACCTTAAAAATGCGTATGACCATCGCGATAATGAAGATGCATGTGTTGTCTGCGAACAACAAAATTACACATTTCTTCAAAACATAACTATAAATAGTGCCGAAGATCCAAAGAAATTTTTAAAATAAAAAGAGGTCACGCGAATCACAAAAAATGAGACATAGAAAGTTTTTTAACAAATAATTGAGATGTTACTATTACTTCAGATTGATTTAACTTGATTATTCCTTATCATCATATCACATGATCATATTTAAATTGCTAAAAATTTACCATTGGCTTCTGAGCTAAGGTAATATTATTGATAGTGAGCTTTTTGGCTGTTTCATTTGAAAAGAAAGTCGATAATGATAACACACATTTCTTTATCTAAATCAACAAATCAAAGAAATAGGGAATTAGGAATTAGGGAATCTCACTGGTGGCAAAGGGATTTGTTATCGTGACTGGATGTCGGATATCAGTCGACTCAGCTGTGAATGAGCACCTGAGTCAAATCAGGGTAATAATCTCGCTCCTACTACGAAATAACGGCGGAGGCGGGTACAACATCTTACCGCCCCTTGTTGCACCAGAGATTCGTCGAGCGTTTCCCGCAATTCGCGCACGTGACTGTGTAATGAGTCGCAGACCAGTACCGCTTTATTACTCGTAGCGACACTATCCCGGCCACCATCACGGAACGTGTTCGACTTGAAGTCATCGGGGAAATTGGTGACCGAGAGTCGATGGGGGCAGAGTCGGCGGCATCAACAACACCACGCCGCACTGCAGGCAACAGGTTCAGTACTCGCCGAAGCACTCTTCTCCACCGTCCAGCTGAGGTTTCCGCTGAGGTTCGGGACGAATTCCAAAGAGCGTGTATGGAATTCTCGGATATGGATCCTTTGCATAGACCAGGTATTCCCAGGCTCTACGCATCTCCAGCAACTCCGGGAATTCTATCTCAAATCAATGATGAGATTGCATCTCGACTGTGTGCTGATATGTCGCTGCTGCAACTACAATCACTTGTGTATTGTGGTGCAGTTGCGGCTATTAGATTGCACGGTCAGAAGATTCGCTTTCGTGTTATTGGTTTGAGTGACAAAAGGGATCCACCATGGAAAATTCGTCTGGAACGTCGGCGGGACTCACTAAGGCAGGACACTGCTAGACTGATTCAGATCAGCATTGGCAATGCCAGCCGACGGGTAAGAAACAAAGTGCAGAGGGTTTACCGGAACTATGCCATCCCCTGTGAGACACCCGTTGTTGAAATTCTGGACACACTAAAACAGAAACTTTCTGTCATATGCAGTCGGTTACGACGGTATGGCGAAAGTTATTCCAGACGTGTCCAGAATGCAACATACGCTAGGAACCAGCGGAGCTTTTTCAGATCTCTCAACGAATCCCAACAGAGCGCCCAGACAAAACAGTTCTCGGTGACGGAAGCGAAAGAGTATTGGGGTGGACTTTGAGGGTTACCTGCCCAGCATGCTGAGCATGCTGAGTGGATCACCGCCGAAGGCACCCGCCATGCCAATACACCTGCCGTGGAGCGGATGAACCTGCCTCGTGACATCGGAGGTAGAGGCGTGGTTGACGTGGCGGCACAACATCATCGCCAAGTCGACTCGCTGCGCGCTTATTTTTACAGCAAAGAGCAGGCGAGTTCCTTGCATGCGGCTGTCTGTAGGGCAGACTGTGGACTGACTCCACTTAACTTGAAGGATCGATCCTTCAATCCTCTGAGTGGGGTGAAGTCGGACCAAGAGCGGATCGATGAATGGAAGTCGAAGGCAATGCAGGGTAAACATGTGAATTGTCTTTGGCAGCCATTTGTCGATTTGCATTTGCCAAACAGATGGCTGTGTGCTGGGGAGCTCTTTGCTGAGACGGAGGGGTTCATGTGTGCCATTCAGGATGGCGTGGTCGCCACCCGAGCTATCTATATCTATTGATCCGAGTCTATATTGGTCCCTTTTTTGTCCTGACATTCATTAAGGCTGAGAGGTGGTGGCGTTCAATCAGCACGTGGTCAATTTGGTTGAAAGTGGTCCCGTCTGGCTTTTCGTGCAAACCAGGTAATTCCAACAACCATTTCGGGCGATACTGCTAACTGAATAATCTGCAGTCCATTATCATTGGTATCCCTATGTAAGCTATGGGAGCCGACGTATCGCCTGAATACGGGCTCAGCCTTAAATTGGGACAGGGTATCGGATAGCTGCTGAGCAGCATTCCGTCTCTCCATGAGAAAATCGTTATTCCGTTGTCGTTGCCGGGTTCGTCCTTTTAAATCCCATCCTGTCTAAGGCTCCTTCTGTGGCTTCGTAATTTAGGTTCAGCAGGCGCTTTCCAGGTTTTATACTCCATAGTAGGTACCAATCCACGTTTCGCCCTGGGACCTATGCTATCCTTTGACCGCCATAAATATAGTTAAATGTTATTATTATTTTATATTTATTATGTATATTTAGTGTATTTTGAAGTTGGATAAGTTTCGCGAACGGGACCTGTTTCAGTTTTCGGAGCACACATTTTCAGTCATCACACCTCTCATCCAATATAAGAAAGAGGATCATTTTTCAAAAGTACTAATTGAGCCGTTGTGTTTGATACCCTACATGACCATATTCTGTAAAAAAATGTTGCTCAGCCTTTTCGCAAATCCCTTAAACCCAATACAAAATAGCGCGAATAGCGCGTGCAGTGGTTCACAGACTGCATATTCTCGCCATTATAGTGATTATTTCTCCAGCCGCTTCGGAGTGAATCTCGTTGACAGATGGATGAGCAGACAGACAAACAGACCGACTTCAAATCGATTTTTGGTTTCGCACAAAACCTTAAGAGGAAACTTTCTTGTACAAAATTTCTGGTGCTCCATAGACCATGCTCTGAGCACCAGGGTTAAGTGCGAATGGCTACGAATGTAAGTCAGCGCCTTTTGTCGCTCGTTTCTTTTGCAAACAAGCAGAGTGGAATTAAATTAGAAGTGAAGGCATTTTTAGAAAATTCTATTTTACTTTTTGTAATTTTTATTTTTGACACTTCTGTACATTGCATAATTTTGATTAAATTTTTAAGGCATTTATTTTTGTTCTTTCTAGCTGGAATTTTCCTTCTTCTTTCACTTAATTTTTATTTCCGAGTTATCACAATTTCGGCAGATGAAGGATTTTACCTACCTTGGCACCAAGTGCCAAGCAAAAACTAAAGGGGCACTGGTTGTGGTGGCCGGTGGTAGGTCAGTGGGAGAATCCGTCGAGTACTCCCCGCAACATCGAGCACGTATGCAGAATGGTGTACTTCTGCATGGTTTGAACTACACTGTGCGAAAGTCCCAGGACATCAAGGGAAGTCGTGAGGGATTTAGGTACAATAGCTGTAGCTGACAATATTATGGGAACTACAACCACCCGCTCGAGACGCCAAATTTCTTTGATTTCCCGAGCCAATGGCTCATAGTTCACCTTCTTCTCCACGTATTTCCGTTCAATGTTGCTATTATGGATAGCAACATCAATAATATACGCGGAGCGGTCTTGTCAACTAACAGTACGTCAGGCTTGTTATGTAGAGTGTGGCGATCAGTCAGAACTCGCCGGTCCCAATACATGCTGTAAGCAGAACTATCAAGTACTGCTTGCAGCTCATATCGGTAAATCGGACATGTCTCCGTGATCAGCCCATGCTTGTATGCAAGGTTTTGATGGAGAACCTTACATAGAGCATTATGCCTGGTGATGTATTGCACCGGTGCCATAATAGTACAGCCAGAAATGAGATGGTCCAACGTCTCCAGCGCCGAGCCACACATTCTGCACTGGTCGTTCTCCACCACTCTCGTTGGCATAGTGCTCCGGGCTCGAATTACAACATCACCTACAATCTGCTCTGACAATCAGGTGAAAGGGAATACTGAAGCTATTAGTAACATAGCTGTGAAGCCTTATAGGCCTCAATGCTAATCCTGCCGGTATAAAGAGGGAAATCTGATTTCCGACAGAATGGGAATATTGGAGCGATGAGTTGAGATGAACTGCTCAATAACCAAAATATCGGCGGGTTGGAGACCCCGCCAACAGATGATGACGAACAAATGCTGCCACCACCAATCATAGAAGAAACACTTCGCGCAATCTACCGGCTTAAAAACCATAAGTCGCCTGGAGTCGATGGAATTATAGCCAAATTGGTTAAATATAGAAGCGACCAACTAGACCGAGTGGTTCATCAACTTATGCTTGAGATGTGAGATAGCGGATCAATGCCTGATGACTGGCAAAGAGGCATTACCTGTCCCATGCATAAAAAGGGCGATATCACGCAGTGGAGCAATTATAGAGGTATCATGTTGCTGAGCACCATCTATAAGATATTCTCCGCTATCTTGCTAGGTCGGATAGTCCCATACGCCCACAATATTATTGGCGTATACCAAAGAGGCTCACTCCAGGTAAATCAGCACAGATCAGATTTTTTCTCTGCGGCAAGCGATGGAAAAACTGTTGGAATGTGGATATCAATTGCACCATCTTTTTATTCACTTTAAAGCCGCTTTTGGTGGCATAGCCAGTATAAAACTGTACACGGCCATGAGAGAATTCAGTATCCCGACGAAATTAATAAGACGACTAAGTTGACTTCAAACAGTGTGCGAGGCCAGATAAAAGCAGCAGGATCACTTTGAAGACCATTCAAAACCAACAACGGTCTAAGACAAGGGAATGCCCTATCATGCGTCCTCTTTAACCTGCCCCTGAAGAAAATGATTCGCGATGCAGACGTAAATTCAAGAGCCATCCTCTTCAAGTCTACCAGTTACGTGACGATATTAACATTATGGGAAGAACAACCCGAGATGTACAGTCTACCTTGATCCAGATCTCGGGTTACACATTAATGAAGGCAGGACAAAGTATATGGTAGCATCGTCAGCACCAAAAACCACCCAACCAACAACATCAACCCGCACTGGCTAAACGGAAACAATAAAAATAGGAGATACAATTTTGAGATGAAATCCGCGCACGGTTGTTGGCTGCTAACAGAGCCTTTTTCAGCTTACACAAATTGTTTCGACCGAAACGTCTCACAAATCAAAGCTCTTACTGTTCAAGACTTTAATCTTGCCAGTCCAAAAAATTGCGAACTTTTAACCGCGTTCGAGAGAAGAATCCTCCGAAGAATTTTCGGCCCCCTACATAAGGATGGACAATTCCGTAGCCTACAGAATGACGAAATCAATGAGTGATATTACAACCGTCTGGTTGTGGATAAAAGCCGCCTCAACAGGCTGCGGTGTACGGGTCACTTAATCCGTATGGATGAGGATGATCCAGCCCGGAAAGTGTATAAGGGCAATATTTATGGTAGAAAAAGAAGACGAGGCAGACCCTGCCTGAGATGAAGTGGTGGATATGGATATCGAATTGGTGCACCTCGGCGGAAAACCTGGATGTCTGGAGTTCCTTATTAAGGCAGGCCTAGACCGGATACCGGTTATTCTGCCGTTGATGATGATGATAACTATATTTGAGAAATTTACCCGAGGATGCTTCTTAAGTTTTATTCTAAAAGTATGACATGAGTATAAGTGATAATATAAGACAAAATTCTGGAAAGTTTGAAGGGAATGCAATTATCACTAACAAAGTCATAGATTTGTATTCCATGTCAATTAATTGTATTCTAATGGTTCCGATTCCGTTATTTACTAATAGCGGGCGATGTTAATTTGAGTAGCAATTCGCTCTTTTCCGGTCTTTAGTATATGGCAGGTTCGGGATCTATTTATTGTATTAACTAGTCTAGGTGTAAACTTGGCGCTTTCTAACAATAATTCACACAATTGTCGGGTTGTTGGATTAAACAAAAATAGGCTAAAATGCCACCCGTAGCCGATTTTGGTCACACTACTCTTCAGGGTGCAGGCGCGATTCAGCGTTTGATGAGATCACCTCCACCCTGCGATCGAAACTGACAGCCACAAAATTTCTTTGCGGGCAGTGTTCCATTCAGATGGTTGTATCTCTGGGTTAGTATCAGCGGTATTCCACTTTTACAGTTATATATAGTAGCGGAAACAAGGGCTCAAAGTTTATTAAAATCGGTTTATTGTCTGTCTGCCTGTCTGTTACACGCATTTTCTCGGAAACGGTCAAAGCGATTGATACCAAATTTGGGGAAAGGTGGCAATTGTGAATGCTCACGCATGCAGTGAGTTACATCATTCTACGTCGAATTTAAACTTCAGGCAAATTTCTGGAATTCAGTAGTTCCCATATGTTCACCAAATTTCGTTTGAATCGGTATAGGCGCTTTGGTGGATGCGGTCATAGACAGTTAGACAATAAACCGATTCTAATAAGATTTTGGTTCACATAAAACCTTAAAGCAAGTCAGAATACGCCTCGGGTATAAAGGCCTTTGTGATTATCTTATATCAGGAACCTCCTATGCCTGTTTTTCTTTTCGCAGATAGCAAAAAATTCAAAATAGTACTTCATATATGTATTTCCAAACTTTCAGATATCTTGAAGGCATAAATATTATACTCATTATTTTTTTAGAGGATTGAAAGAGCCCTAAGTCCTCATCCAGTTGATGTCGAACTGCATCAGTTGGAAAGAAATTTTCTCCCATATTTGTGGTCCGCGAAAGAAATGATCATTTTCGACTCCCGCACTCCCCACCTTTCCAAGAAATGTTAGAACTTCGGAAAGCGCTAACCGAGACCTTTCATTTGATACCCCACATGTATATATTTGGTGGAAAAAAATATACACCCTCCTTTTGCATGTATGGGGAGCCCCCTTTCAAACTGAACAGAAAATGGCGCCACTTGCTGTATGTAAAGGGATTTAAAGACCACATGTCTTTACTAAATTTCGTGGCAATCGGTCCAGCCGTTTCTGAATAAATTGGGTGTGACAGACAGCCAGACAAACAGCGAATCGATTTTAATAAGGTTTTCTTTTACACAAAACCACAAAAATGCACTCGTAAAAGGGACTGACACCAAATATTTATAAATACTCTATTTACATAATCCTACCAGAGTTCGTGAGCACATAAAGCGAATAACTCGTGGTCGTTCGAGCCTGAACTTGTACCCCAGAAATCCCTCGCTTCTAACCCTATAAAATCGAAAGGACCATGGATTTTGCTTTGAAATTTCTTTAGCACTTTCTAGGATAACTAGGCTAACGACCTTTACGACAAGAAAAGTCGATTCTGAAAATCTCCTGATGTGGTTTTCCCCCTTAATTTCATCCTATAAGTCTAAATTGTAGATTTCACAACAAACCGTTATTAAAATCGATTCAGCGTGTGTCCGTCTGCCTGTTTGGCTGTCAAACACGTTTTGCTTTGAAACGACTGAACCTATTGTCACAAAATTTGATGATACTTTTCCAAACTCCTAATTTTAATACTGGATAAAAAGGAGTCAAAATGTGTGCCTCAAAAGGTGACACAGGTCTCGTTCTCTGAGTGTGCGTCAGCCAAACCTATGCGCCATCGTTCGCAGTTACGTTAAATGCCCTTCAGCATAGTTGACTCCCCGAGATGTTCGCATTTCTCCTTTACTGTTCTGCGCCAAGTGTCCTTGGGATAACTCTCTCATCGGCCATCTTAGGAGAGTGGACGGCATAGTTGGCAATGTTATTTTCGCCCCTCTTTAAAGTGTGGCCTATTGAATGCAACTTCCATCTTCCGAACGCAGCGCTTACGAGTTGCAGGCCTGTGCGCCGACGATAAGAGAACCAGCGCTGTTAATGCGTCGGGCAACATCCAGTTCGGTGCCGTCTTCGGCAGAAACCACGCTTCCTAGAGAGGGTGCTTTGACCTGTTAGAGTGAGAACCTTGATTTCCTTGGTGTTCTGTTCAACTCTATTTGCCTCTCCTTCCAAATCCAAATTCAAATACTCGGTGTTTGAAGAAAGATATCATCGTCCATTGAATTCCTTTACGTCTTCCGGAAAGTGCAGCATGAAGAGCGCAACCCTGACGGACTCTGCTTTGGACCTCAAAATCTTCCGAGATTTTACCGCGGTACAGCACGTGACATTTTGCACCATAATACGTCGCTTTGATAATAGCTATTAGTTTCTCCGGAATGCCCCTTCTACGTAGAGCACCCTGTTCACGCTGTTGAAACCTTCCTCGAAATCGATGAAGAGCAGGTACAGCGGAGGTCTAAACTCGGCGCACTGTTCCAAAATGATCCGTAGGGTGTTGGCCTGATCAATGTAGGAGAAACCGGAGTCGTCAGTTGTTTAAGCTGTCGAGATGTTCTTTGATGCATTCCCGAATTATTTTAGCTATTATATTTGCGACGGCAGAGAGCACGCAGGTATCCCGCATAATAAGATTGGAAAAATTACATTCATTTTTCTTGCAATAAGAAATTTAAAAAAAAAGTTGAAATACCGAGGGCCACTTAGGAAAACACCCCTTGGGGTTTTTACACTGATTAGCGTAAAAAACAAGTTTTCTTTTTATTGAATATTTTTTAGAGAATTGTATTGAATATAATGACTCAATTCCTTTTCATCATCATCAACGACGCAGCAACCGGTATTCGGTCTAGACCTGCCTTAATAAGGAACTCCAGGCACCCCGGTTTTGCGCCGAGGTTCACCAATTCGATATCTCTAAAAGCTGTATGGCGTCCTGACCTACGCCATCGCTCCAACTCAGGCACTGCCTGCCTCGTCTTCTTTTTCTATCATAGATATTGCTCTTATAGACTTTCTGGGCTGGATCATCCACATCCATACTGGATTAAGTGACCCGTACACCGCAGCCTGTTGAGGCGGATTTTATCCACAACCAGACGGTCGTGGTATCGCTCATTGATTTCGTCGTTATGGCTGCCAACAACCGTGCGCGGATTTCATCGGTTGTGATTTTCGACCCTAGATAGGAGAAATTTTCAACGGTCTCAAAGTTGTAGTCTACTATCTTTATTGTTTTCGTTTGACCAGTGCGATTCGATGTTGTTCGTTTTTTAAGGTTTTGTGTAAAACAAAACCTTATTAAAATCGATTCAATGTCTGTCTGTCTGTCTGTCTGTCACACCCATTTTTCTCCAAAACGGCTAAACCGCTCCGAACGAAATTTGGTGGACAGATGGGAGCTATGAAATCCCACGCATACAGCGAGTGGCATAAATTTAGGTGGAGTTTAAAGGAGGGCTCCCCATACATGCAACCGGATATACATAGTTGTGTAGGATATCAAATGAAAGGCCTCGATTTGTACTTTCCGAAACTGACATTAGTTTTGGCATAAATTGCAAAGTGCGTGAGTAAGGAGTCAAAATGTACGCACTTGAAGTGAGACAGGACTCATTTTCGGAAACTGCCCAACCTTAAAATCCGAAAAAAATCAAGGTCTAAGGGCCTAGATGAAATCTAGGCCTCAAAATATGTCCCATTCCGATATCTGCTCAAATAAACTTACTAATAGTATATTACCAACTTTTAGAAATTGACTAAAAAGCTCCCTTAAGTTCATCCTAGGTGTACTAAATTTTGCACCGACATAGAGGACAGCCTCGTGCATACACATGCTAAGTTCCATGAAAATCTGCAACTATTATTGTCAAAGTTATAGAAGTTCAAACTTATCAATTTCGTGCTAATTAACAGCATCTTAAGCCATACAAATATCATATAATAAATAATTAATGAGAATAATTCGAATTCGAGTGACATATTAAAATTCCATTCAAGAAGAATCTAATTCTCCCTAGCCTTTTTAAGGTTTTGTGTAAACACAAAACCTTATTAAAATCGGTTTACTGTCTGTCTGTCTGTCTGTCTGTCCGTCTGTCTGTCTGTCTGTCTGTCTGTCTGTCTGTCCGTCACACGCATTTTTCTCGGAGACGGTTATAGCGATTGACACCAAATTTGGTAGAAAGGTGGGAACTGTGAACGCTCACGCATACATCCTTTTACGTCGAATTTAAGGGGGGGTCCCCATACATGCAAAAGGGGGGTGTAAAATTTTTTTTCATCAAATGTAGTCATGTGGGGTATCAAATTAAAGGTCTTGATTAGTACTTTTCAAAGCCGATGTTAGTTTTTACATTCGTTGGAAGGGTCGGGAGCGCGGGGGGTTGAAAGTGATCACTTCTTTAAGGGGGCCATTCTCAGAAACTACTAAACCGAAAAATCTGAAAAAATCAGGAGGCTGCCACTATATTGTGCCTGGGCTCCAAAATACCTTCCATGCCGATATCTGTTTAAATAAAGTTAATAATAGTATATTACTACAATTTTTTGTAATTGGTTAGAAACTCCCCTTAAGTTCATCCTAGTACCATGAAATTTTGCAGTGATATAGGCTATAATATAGAGCATGATTTTACCAAGTTTGGTGGAAATCGCACTATTACTAACAAAGTTATAATACCTCAAATTTGTTGCTTCTTTGAAAATTGAAGACTATGAATGTCAATATCACCCGAAAGAGGATACTCTCACATAATATATGGATATATTACGTGCTACGTACTAAGAAATACACAAAACCTTTCGTACCTGAAGCGTCCAGCTTCCGGTTTCCCGACTTGTTTTATATTTGATGTTAGTTAAATTGTTAGCATTTATGATGATGATTTATTTAGATCGCTTTGTAGAAAATAGAGAGCAATGGAATTTTCAGCTACCGTCGCTCCTCACATCTTTTTCTTTTTCTTCAGTCTTTCGTCATTTTACTTTATCAAATGCCTGATCAGGATGTAATCGCGAGACCTTTAAATCCCCATCCAGCGTATCAAGCCACCATTGTTTTGGCCGGCTTTTTGGTTGCTTCCCATTGCTTTCGATGTTCTGACCACTACTAGTTGTTGAATTCTCGTTAGCGTGAATTACGTGGCTACATCGTCGAAAACGCCTCTCTTGTAGTGTTTCCACAATCGATGCAAACCCATATCGATGGGGGATATTTCACTTTAGACGTAATCAAAACGTGTCACGCCACCAGTGCAATGCAATATCTTCGTCCCCATTACCGCAAGACGCTGTTCATTGTCTTTTATAGTCGGCTAACACTCAGAACTATAGAGTTGTGGAAGGCCACTTCATTCAGGTTACGTTAATGCGTGAAGCAATTTCATTACGCAGTTCTCAATTGGCTGATAGCATTAACCCGAGATATTTAAATCGCTGAGTTCTGGCAATGGCAGTAACCTGCCCAGAACTGAGCGATTTAAATATCTCGGGACAATGCTATCAGCCAATGGAGAACTACGTTATGCTCCTCACATAGGGAAACACAAAACCTTTTAGTACCTGAAGCTTCAAGCTTCCGGTTTCCTGACTTGTTTATATTTATTAAACTCAGAGTGTGAAGCGTATGAGGTGGACCATTATCAACACAGGGCTTTCCATCAAATGATTTATTTAAATCGCTTTCTAGAAAATAGAGGGCAATGGAATTTTTAGCTATATTACACGGAGCTGTCGTGCACTCGTCGCCCCTCACATCTTTTTCTTTTTCTTCAGCCTTCAGTTCACAAGCGGGGTCGGCTCGTGGTGATCGGTTTCGTCATTTTATTTTATCAAATGCCTCATCAGGATGTAATCTCGAGACCTTTAAATGCCTACCCATCGTATCAATCCACCTATGTTTTGGCGGGTTTTTTGGTTGGGTACCATTGCTTTCGATGTTCTGACCAATACTGGTTGTTGAATTCTTGTTAGAGTGAATTACGTGACCACACCATCGAAAACGCCTATCTTGCAGTTTTTCCACGATCGGTGCAAACCCATATCGATCGCGGATATTCTCATTTCAGACGTAATCAAAACGTGTCACGCCACCAGTGCAATGCAACATCTTCGTCCCCATTATCGCAAGACGCCGTTCATTGTACTTTATAGTCGCCCAACACTCAGAACTATAGAGAGCCGCAGACGGACGACATTTCAGTAAATTTTAGATTTGGGACGTGCGCTGATACGTCGATCACAAAGAACACCAGTTGGGGAATGCCAATTTATCCAGGTTGCATTAATGCGTGAAACAATTTCATAACGCAGTTCTCCATTGGCTGATAGCATTGACTCGAGATATTTAAATCGCTGAGCTCTGGCAATGGCAGTAACCTGCCCTTCGAGATATTTAAATCGCTCAGTCCTGGCAACGGCAATAACCTGCCCAGAACTGAGCGATTTCAATATCTCGGGTCAATGTTATAAGCCAATGGAGAACTACGTTATGCTCTTCACATAGGAAAGTACAAAACCTTTTATACCTGAAGCGTCAAGCTTCCGGTTTCCCGACTTGTTTGGTTTTGGCGCTGTCGTTGCCCCCATGTACTACGTTTTGCCTTTCTTAATGTGCAGCACAAGATCTCGCGCCGCCTGCTCAATCTGGATGAAGGTAGACTGTACATCTCGGGTTGTTCTTAGGATGATGTTAATATCGTCATCGTAGCCCAGTGGTTGGGTGGACTTGAAGGGGATCAGCCCTCTTGCATTTACGTCGGCATCGCGAATCACTTTCTCCATGGCCAGGTTAAAGAGCACGCATGATAGGGCATCCCCTTGTCTTAGGGCATTGTTGATGTTGAATGGTCTCGAGAGTGATCCTGCTGCTTTTAGCCTAGTCAATCTTATCAATCCCTTGTGGGTTACATTAATTACACTCTTAAATATAATAAAAAAAATTTTATTCATTTTAAACTCACTCATTAATTATAAAATTATCAAAACCGAAGGTAATTCACTTGTTCGTTGTGTGTCCAGGTGGCTCAAGTGGATAGAGCGCTGGGCTCACGTTGCGGAAGTTGTAAACATTTATATTATAACTTTATTGTAGTAGGGAGGATAACCACATGTATGGCATATATGGTTAACATTTAAATTTACAGTGCGATGTTCGAAAATGTTGTTTTGGGAAAACGCGTCTGCAATGCCTACACAATAGGGTAAACCTTCCGATTTGCGAAAATTTCCCTTTTGCTCAATCTAGGCCACAGGTGGATACTAGACAGCTACCACACTCCCCTTTGTCCCCCAAAACATGAAATCAGAACGGGTACGCACGATTTCAAATTGTTTTGCCCTTGAGCATGAGGAAGATATAACGAAAAACCAATCAACTGTGTTTGACATACCGCCCGGACTTCCCAATGTATTGGTGAGATCGACCAGTTTTTGCCTATGGATAAGTGAATACGTGAAACTACTTTTTGATATATTGCTGAGCACGGCAGTAGTACCAGAATAGCAAAAGCTCACCGATCTCTCTCTGACCAATACGATTTGACGAAGATTATACCTTGTCCTTGTTTAGCGTCTCTGATGTGTACAGATAAGCTTCTGCAACACATTCGAAAGTCGGGGCATTTTAGTGTGGGTACTGCCTATGATTTGTACCCCCAAATGCGATCTTTTGAGGGTCATATTTCAATAAATTTACATATTGCAAAAATGAAAGACAAACCAATTTTCATTCAACTTTTTTTTTAATTAAATTAACAAAATTATGAAGGGATTAGGATTATTTTCAATTTTCACGAAAAAGTTACTGTTTTTCCTTTATTTCACATCGAGTTTTCATTTGGCGAGCGATATACTGGTTTCTGTTGCACCTAGAAAAACGAATTATTTACGAATGAAATATTTAAAAGTATGCATTTTTTCGATTAAAAACTGAGATGATCAGGAATAAATCAAAAAGTACTGCTTGTACAACATATTATTGTCGAACATTTTGTGCTTGGACTAGACCAGTTAATTAATTTCTGCGGTTATTTTATATATATACATATATACATTTTCCACTTCCACGAAGAAATGACATTGGCACATTTACAGTGCACATCAGCATTACATGACTTTTGCTTTGAACTAATTGAGAGGTGGAACTCAACAGGGATGGCGGGCTTTACATGCGCGTCATGCTCTCCATACGAATATACGACGCATATAGGGGTATTTGATCAATCTAGGCGGCCAAAACTCTTTTTGCTGTTAATTAGCTTTTATTATGTTGCCAAAAGTGATTTTAAGCTATTTTTTTTTGTTTATTTGTATTTCGATTCTATCTAACTGCTAAGCCTACCTACACATTAGAGAGATTCTGACTTGTTTCAAGTGGCTGAAGTATGGTTGTCGTTCATATGTGAGTTCAATACCAACCACATATTTAGTTCTCAGAACCTAAAAATCGTCATCAGATAGGATGTCAGGTAAGTCATGGCCACTAGATTCGAGCATGGAAAAAGTTTCACTCGCAAAAGGTTCGGATGTTTTCCTCCTGTGTGGTCTCATATCAGTCATTACTGGATCATATTTCAAAAGCAACCTGTAAATAAGATAAGATGGTAGACATTTAATTGCAATAAATTCCATTTTCTCTTGTCTGAGCATTAAGGAACCATTTCGAATTTAGTAATCTTAATTAAATGTAAATTGACTAATTTATATAGATTGCATTTCACCTGTTTAATATGTCCAAAATTTTGCAGATATAGTCGAATGTATTTGTTTTTCGCTTCTGCTGCCTCTTCCGATATTTGACCTATTGGCAACAGAGCTTTCTTAATAACCTCGAATGCATGAATTAGTATTTGGTGAAGTGTTGGGGTCATGGGATGCCATGGGTAGACATTTATATAAAGCTCTACTGTTTCTCTGGCATAAACAGAACATTTTTCCGTGTTTACCTTGTGTCCATTAGACAATATTTCCAGGATTATTTTGAGGCGATAGATGAAATTGATGTCAATATCGGTAATTTCTGCAGAGCGTTCATAATTGGCAAAAAATCGTCTAGCAGTGTTGCCAGAATTCGTCTTAGGAACATTTACCATGAGGCCCATCTTGGTCTTGAATTCACCTTGTAGAGAAAGCTTCCTCTTTTTGACAGTTTGTTTTTCTCTTTCGGATGTTAACCGCCACTTTCTTACAATTGCAATACAGATTCGAAAAGACAAATCCTGGCATGTAAGATTGACAGACCAAAATCTGTTAATTGTTCCTTTTTGTCTATATATAGCATCTCATTGTAGATGTTGTTTTAGTGGCAGCATTGCATACTTTTCCATCAATTATTGTTAGCATCATAGAATAAGACACCATGTAAGATTTATCTTCGATTTCCACTTCAGTATTTTGCAATTCCTTTATGTTATTTTTGTGTGCAAGTAATTTCTTCTTTCGTCACATCCGAAGTCCACATTTCCACATTTTGGAAATTTACACGGCAACCTCCTTTATGTTCATCCCAGTAGTACAAAATTTGGTGTGGGTTTAGTGAAGAGCATAATGCACAATTTGGTCAAGTTTGAAGAAAATCCAACTATTATTAACAAAGTTGTATGGGGTCGAACATTTCGTACATTCTACAACCTGTATGATGTCATCATCTCATATCAATTCATCAATACCACGACGAAATGAGTTCTTATGAATGGGGTCGCAAAGAATTATTTTGTTTTGGTTTTTTAGTCATTTGTATATGAATATCAATTACTCCAACCAGACATGTGTGTATATAGGTAGCGGGGGTAGTGTCTAATTCAGATAGGCATATTTGTACATTGAACCAGTCGTATCTAATATACGTACTATATGTGTACATATGTATGCTTTTGTGCACGAAGTACATCGGAAATATGGGTACGATCAATTTATCTACGTGCATAAATATGTACAGTATTCGGAAATAGGCAGTTTGTTTGTTTAGGGTGAGGATAATATCTATGGCTGTAATATGTACGTATGTTTTGTAATCTGGAAAAATATGAAGGAATATGTAGGATTTGTAGCTATATACGGATAGAAAAATATGCGTTGAAGTTTCTTACATAAGTTTATAAGTTTTTGATTTTCAATAGTTTCTTACTTTCGAATATATTATTAATTACATTCTAGCTTAAATATTTAGCTTAACTAAGTTAACTTTATTTCAATGGTTGGCTATTACAATTGTTTGGCCTACCCGACCTTCTGTGTAATTCTTACGTTAATTGTATTAATTTAAATACATGAATCTTCACATTTATTTTCAACTGAACTAAATTATTTCAGAACTGCGCTTGCACTAAGATGAACACAAAACCTTTATACCCGAAGCGCGAGCTTCCGGTATTCCGAATTGTTTCATAGTTGCTCCGTTTTTCTTCTCTTGCTTCTGCTGCTTGAATCGAGAAACATTATCTGTGGTCGTCCTCCAGACGGAGTTGTAGTTTTTGGTACACTAACCATTCCGTCTAACCATAGTTTGTGTTTTTTCACAAATATTTCTTCTTTATTTTGTGAATCTGGTCTTAATTTCCGATTTCATACAACGTATATCTCTGTTTATTTTGACTGCATCTTAGGTTGAAAATGGTTCGAGATTTAGGAGGTAATTCTCTAAATAATTCAATTTGTCATTAATATTTGAAGCTTCTGATTTCTTCATATAATAATGAATAATTGTTTCCGAGTCATTACTCGGCGATTGGATGGGCCACTAAACAGAAAAATGTCATATAGCCAATACAAGATATCGATTTTTAAACAGTTATTTTCTTCGTGAGTTAAAATCACACTATTTTCAAAAAAGCGGAAAAAAGCGGGATCAATCCTTTTGGTATCTATAAAAGCAGAACATGTGCTATTCAGAAAAAGTAGAATCGATGGCACTATAACAAAAACACCTTTGAAAAGAATATTTAGAAAAAAAATTTGCTTAAAAACATCAATCTTTAATTGAATGAAAAATACACTGCCAGCAAATAAAAATTTTAAAAATATAAATATTCAACACACACACCTGCTTTCTCGGAATCCATGACTTCTTCTCAAAAACTTCACATAACACTATAGGAAACCAAATAAAAAATGCCTCTACGCAGAGGTCGTTCAAAGTTGTGATTTGCATGGTAACAATGGTCAACCTCCACTAACTATAAAACCTAAGTATTTGAACGATGAAAAGAGATAATATCTGGAAATAATCCATAGAGGAGATGACTACCTGAAAATAACAGTTATTTGAATTAGGGTTTTGGCCGCTACATTGATGAAATACCCCTATGTGCGAGAATGTCGCAACAATGGCTAATGATAGCCGCAGGCATCCAAGCAACTAGAATCAAGTCAGGATACTGGAAGGTATAAAGCTTTTGTGTTCATCTTCTGTGAGAAACTTTCCATGTACGATTTTCCTACTCGTACATAGCTAAGAATACACAATATTTTTTCATATTTTGCCAAATTCCATATCAAACACATAAATGTTATGTTCATCCTAAATAAACAAACATTGCCTATTACCGCATGCCGATGCATACACCTATATATATGTAAATGTAAATATGTAAATTGATCTTCACGTATTTCCACGTTACTCCGTGGACAAAAGCATAAACATGTCATATACGCGCACATGTCTAACCTACTCCGCCGTTCATACAAGTTCACTTTATATGATGATGGTGTCTTAGAGTGGAATAAATTTATCTGAATTGCGAAATTGTGACCGCCTATAACTTTGTTAATAATAGTTGGATTGCGTTTAAACTTTTCAGAATGCTCTATATTATTGCCGATCATCATCATCATCATCAACGGCGCAACAACCGGTATCCGGTCTATGCCTGCCTTAATAAGGAACTCCAGACATCCCGGTTTCGCGCCGAGGTCCACCAATTCGATATCCCTAAAAGCTGTCTGGCGTCCTGGCCTACGCCATCGCTCCATCTTAGGCAGGGTCTGCCTCGTCTTCTTTTTCTACCATAGATATTGCCCTTATAGACTTTCCGGGTGGGATCATCCTCATCCATACGGATTAAGTGACCCGCCCACCGTAACCTATTGAGCCGGATTTTACCCACAACCGGACGGTCATGGTATCGCTCATAGATTTCGTCATTGTGTAGCCAACGGAATTGTCCATCCTCATGTAGGGGGCCAAAAATTCTTCGGAGGATTCTTCTCTCGAACGCGGCCAAGAGTTCGCAATTTTTCTTGTTAAGAACCGAAGTTTCCGAGGAATACATGAGGACTGGCAAGATCATTGTCTTGTACAGTAAGAGCTTTGACCCTATGTTGAGACGTTTCGAGCGGAACAGTTTTTGTAAGCTCAAATAGACTCTGTTGGCTGACAACAACCGTGCGCGGATTTCATCATCGTAGCTGTTATCGGTTGTGATTTTCGGCCCTAGATAGGAGAAATTGTCAACGGTCTCAAAGTTGTATTCTCCTGTCTTATTCTTTCTGTTTGACTAGTGCGGTTTGATGTTGTTGGTTGATTCGTCTTCGGTGTTGACGCTGCCACCATATATTTTGTCTTGCCTTCATTGATGTGCAGTCCAAGATCTAGCGCCGCCTGCTCAATCTGGATGAAGGCAGTTTGTACGTCTCGGGTGGTTCTTCCCATGATGTCGATTGCCGGTACTCATGACAAATGTCGTACTTCTATGATAAAACTAAGGGGGTTTTCCGGCAAATTTTTAAAACATGGTTATAAAAGTATTATTAACTTTATTTCAGCAGATATCTGAACCGGATGTCTTTTGAGGCCTGCATTTCACATAGATTATTATTATTATTCTGTTAAGGGAAAGTCGCACCGTGTCCTTGAAGAACTATTGTGCCCCTTTTACAGGTAATAGTGTACCTATTGATCATAGCATCTCAAGCAGGCCTATAACCGTTAGGAACTTTAGTATGTTCCCTACTTCCAGATTTTCCAGTTTTGAATCTGGTATTAAGTGACCTCGACCTACTTTGCACAAGTGCCGGACACTGTCCCAAGACGTGTATAGAGGTTTCGTCCTCCTCCTCACATTTCACATGGATACACTATTGTAATTTTTTACAGATTTTGGAGTTGTATAGGTTCTGAGAACGAGACTGTTTCACTTTTTGGCGGAGATATTTTGAGCCTTACCTCACCGAGTATTAGAAATAAGTTTTCAAAAAGTACTAATCGATCTCTTTCATTTGATACCCCACGTGACCATCTTCCGTAAAAAATCTTTACAACGCAACACTCATTCTCACATAACCGAAAAAAATATCCTCTTGTTTTCTCAGTTCTTGAAAATAAATTGTAAATTGACCAGATTCGTGATGTGCTTGGACTAAAGGATGAATCCAATATTTCTTTCTTTCGTTTCGTCTTCAACGGCGGACATTTCGTTTGTGAACAGAATGTTCACTCTTCGGTAGCCCAACCGCTCCATTTATACGGGTGACCTCTGACCGCTGGCGCCGGTATTCAACTTTTAAAAAGTAATGGCCCCTCAAAGTGGGGTTTTTGATATCGTCATAGTAAAATATGAATTTTCAACACTACCCCGGAAGAAGAGTAGATGAGGAGAATCTAATCCCTTTAAGGGGGTCATCCCGTGTAAAGTTCGTTTTTTTTGGCTTTTTTTAGAAATTGTTTGTGAAGGACCGGAGAAAGATGCGAATACGAATTTTTGACCATAGATTTACTAATATTTTGAGCGTGCATAGTAATTTTTCCAGCTCGATTGCATAGTTCGTTATTGAAATACAGGACAGTTTATACACCCATCTCCAAAAAAGGTGTTTTTCTTCTGCCACGCTAGATGGTGCTGTGATCATCTTAAAGAAAAAAAAAGTAGACAGAATTTGAACGTACAGACTTAACTACAGTCCGCAGGATTATTAAGAAATATTAAAAGCTAAATTTTTGGTGCCTTGTTAAACTTTTTTTGTGAATTTTGGTGTTCTTTCACGGCTTCTTCAATGAATAAAAAAATCTACTGAATGAATCGCAATTATCCTAGTTTGCGGACCGTAGAAATATGTTCTGAATAAGTGGTGAACATTTCAAAGAATTTGGTCGGATAGATTTTGGGCTATGTTGGCAGCCGATTTTCAATATGCAGTTTCGAGAAAAAACGCATTTAAAAAGTAGAATGTGATTTTTAGCCATAAAACCTTAACTGACCATTAATTTGCTATACCTAATCCATAAACCTTAGGTTTCTTGAAGGAATACATGTACAGCCTTGGCTTCAATTTTTGTCCTTTTAGCGAAGTCATTCGAACGTCATTCGGATCGATAAATACGAGCTTTATTATGGCGATCGACATAAATCGGGCATGTGACTTACCACGTGTTTAACACTATAATTTCCGAGCGACTCTGAATATCAAAAAAATAACTTTACCCATATATTCTACACTATATCTAGATACAATTGGTGCCAAAAAAAAAATTCGATTCCGCGAATCCGACACACGGGATGACCCCCTTAAAGAGATTGTTGCTATTTTCATGTCAAAACGGTTGGGCTTAACTTGAGGGAGGGAACTTAACTTAAAAAGTTATGACGTCTAAAATGAGTTTGGTATCTTGTATATCACTAATTAAAATAGCACAGGTGAACCCTCTTCTTTAACAGCAAGCACTTTCGATATGGCGATGATATACTTCATTGTGCATCGATCGTGCATTCTTCGGCAATCTAACCGCCCTATTACGCGGTTGGTTAAACGCCAGTCATTTCAACCGTGGTCTACCGCCAAAACGGTTAACTACAAGTACGCACATATAAGCTCTAAGTGACTGGACAAAAAATTTATATTTATTTGAATATTTTAATTGTGCAATTATTTGTTCATCACTGTAGTCAGTGAAGCGCAAGTTAATACTTTTCCACTAAGCAACGCTTCTGCATTTTACATCGATCTCGCTTCACCATTTGGTAATAATAAGTGAGCACAAGTTACTTGTTTGCGTAGAAGGTAATTGCCCATAAATTATATGGCGGTAGATTCCTTATGCAATTTCTAGACTCTGCTCTTCAGGTGAATTCTTTTTAAGGTTTTGTGTAAACACAAAACCTTATTAAAATCGGTTTACCGTCTGTCTGTCTGTCTGTCTGTCTGTCCGTCTGTCTGTCTGTCTGTCTGTCTGTCCGTCACACGCATTTTTCTCGGAAACGGTTATAGCGATTGACACCAAATTTGGTAGAAAGATGGGAACTGTAAACGCTCACGCATACAGTGAGTTACATCCTTGTACGTCGAATTTAAGGGGGGGTCCCCATACATGCAAAAGGAGGGTGTAAATTTTTTTTGCATCAAATATACTCACGTGGGGTATCAAATTAAAGGTCTCGGTTAGTACTTTTAGAAACCGGTCTTAGTTTTGACATTTGTTGGAAAGGTGGGGAGTCCGGGGGGTTGAAAGTGACCATTCCTTTAAGGGGGCCATTCTCAGAAACTACCAAACCGAAAAATCTGAAAAAAATCAGGAGCCTGCCACTATATGGTGCCTGGGCTCCGAAATACCTTCCATACTGATATCTGTACAAATAAAGTTAATAATAGTATATTACCATAATTTTTAGTAATTGGCTGCAAAACCCCCCTTAAGTTTACGTTAGCACCATGAAATTTCGCAATAATATAGGCTATAACATAGAGCATGATCTCACCAAAATAGCACTATTACTAACAAAGTTATAATACGTCAAAGTTGTCGCTTCCTTGCAAATTCAAGACTATGAATGTCAATATCATCCGAAAGTGAATATTCTCACATAATATATGAATTTATTACGTGCTACGTACTAAGAAATACACAAAACCTTTCGTACCTGAAGCGCCCAGCTTCCGGTTTCCCGACTTGTTTAAACTGGTTTTTGATAAGTTGACCTTGGTGAGATAATTAAACAGTCGAGTTTTGATCTCATCATTGGACATAAGTGTTGACATTACGAGGTAATCGGAGTCAGTTCAGCCGGTTTTGTCGAGGAAAATGGTAATCGCGAAAAAAATTCTTTATGCTAAACAATTTGAGGGTGAGCCGACGCCCTCGAATTTTCGATTGGAGACTGAAAAGCTGCCCGCTCTTGGTCCTGGCGGTAAGTGTAGTGTTCTATTTATTGTTACTGAATCTGGTGTCCACTTGCAAATTTCCCACAGAAATACTATGCGAAGCGGAGTATCTGAGTGTCGACCCCTACATGCGACCTTACATGTCGCGGTACCCCGTGAACAGTGTTATGATTGGCGGTCAAGTGGCCAAGTAATCCCAATAGAATAGCTTTAGTGAAGCCTAAATAACCTAGGTAATTTGGCATGCAGGGTTATCGAAAGCAACAATCCCAAGTATCCAGTTGGATTCGTACGTATTTGGATATTTCGGCTAGAGGACACACACAGTTGTGAAACCAGTCTGAAGGCTCCGTTGAAAATTCAATGAGTCCAGATGAAGTGACGCGTCTCGATGACTTTGAAGGACTTCCTTATTCACTTGGAGTCGGATACCTTGGTATGCCTGGGTACGTATATGTGTACATATATATGCTAATTGCATCGAAATAGAATAATGCAGTTGCAAATCGGGATGTGATGTATTAACGGGCGTTAATTTCATTTTCGATTTTGTTCTACGCAAGTGTATTCAGATTTTGTCTGTAACGAAACTTTATTAAAATCGGTTTACGATCTGTTCGTTATAAACATTTTTTCGAAAACGTAGGCACCTACTGACACTAAGTTTGATGAATGTACGATAACTATGAATTGAACGCATATAGTGAATCGTATGACTTTATATGGTGAGGGGAAATCGCCAACAAGTGAGGAGGAGATGCACGAATGTAGTCGTGTGGGGAATCATTTGAAAGGACTTTTTTAAAATCGGTTCAATGTCTGTCTGTCTGTCTGTTATACGCACTTTTCTCAGAAATGATCAAACCGATTGACACGAAATTGGGTGAGAGGGTTGGAACTCCCACACATGCAGTAAGTTGAGTTTAAGGGAGGGGGCAGGTCCTCAAATATAGAAAAGGGGGGTGTGCATTTTTTTTGGCCGAAGATAGTCATCAAAAGAAAGGTCCTGATTAGTACTTTTTGAAGCCAGTCTTAGTTTGGATATTTGTTGGAAAGGCGAGGAGTGCGGGGGTCGAAAGTGATATCGTTTTCAGAATCTACCCACCCGAACAATCCAAAAAATAATGAAGCTGCTTCTGCATGGTGTCCAGGCTACAAAATACTGTCCATATCGATATCTACTCGAATTATGGCAATAAATAATAGCATATTACTATGGTTTTGGGAAATTGACTGGAAACCCTCGTTAGGTTCATCCTAGAGTTATACATATACATTCCGGGCTACATCCAAATGGGATAATTCTGCACTCAAATATACTTACACAGGAAACAAACAAAACATTTCATACCTGAAGCGTCCAGCTTCCGGTTTCTAGCTTGTTAGATTTACTTTTAAATTCCATTGCCAAAATATGATATCAAAAATTCCAAACTTATATTGAGACACAAATCAATTTCAAAGGAAAGATTTCGAAAAATCCCGATGCTGTTTCATATAAAATCTAGTGCAAAACATATCCTCATCGTTACAGCTCCTCGAATAAAGTATGGTATGTATGGTAGTATGGTATGTTACTAGATTCTCACAATTTAGTGCGAGTTCCCTTAACTTCATCCTTGTAGTATAGATCTTTGCAGTTACATAAATAATAACATAGGGCGCAATACTCGAACTTTCAGCAAAAATCCCACCATTATTTATGATCTTGGAAGGTAGTGAGTTAGTGGTAGAAGTGAATTTGTATGCACAATATGACACTGATATTTCAGCAAGGTCTCAAAGAATACCGCCAAAAATGGTTTTCAAAGATGAGTGTGGATTCAATTTGGATTTTTGCAGAAGGTACCCCAACCCCATCAATCTGGCAGTGGTTACAATTCTAACGGTCCTTGGGAAAAATGTAACTAAATGTAATACAGAGAAATTTCGCATTATGTTTTCGGAGAATTGGTGTCAAGGTTGGATTCTTCATAAGAAGGAAGATTAATTCTAAGAGATAACGACCAGATTCATAAACGGAACAAAGTCAAAGAGGTATTATAACGTTCGAGGCTACATTTAACGTTTTTGCCGCACTAATCTCCTATAATGAATCCAACTGAGAGGGTGTTCGAAAAAGTCAAGGGACTGGTTTGCAAGCTCTAGGTGATGTTACGTGTGGTCATATTCTTAAATGTTTGATGAATGAAGGAATTAATTCCGTCACATTCAGAGATTGCACATCCTCATTCCATCTGGAGCGACTGGGCCAGAGTTACTTTCACAAGGTACTTTGATCCTGTTATTTTGATATGAAAAAATGTTAATTTGACCTGAAAAAATGTTAATTTCATTGGAAAGATGGTAAACTTGATTCGGATCGCTAGATTGAGGAGGAGATACTATATCACATCGATAATAGCGTATATTGCCTATTAGACAAAAGCTATAGTGAGCGTTAAATTAAAGTGTTAAAGGTTAAATTAAAATTAAAATTCTGAAAATTTGTAAAAAAAAAATTAGAAAAGTTAAAAAGGGCATTCATGTTTAATAATAATTCATAATAATTTTATTGATGTAGCTCTACAGCTTACTTTGGGTTTCTCGAAATATGTAAGCCGAAGGCAGGGGAAGTTGTGGTTGTGACGGGAGCAGCAGGAGTGGTTGGAAGTCTTGTGGGACAGATTGCAAAAATAAAGGGATGCAAAGTCATTGGATTCGCTGGTTCAGACGAAAAATGTATATGGTTGAAAGAAGAACTAGGTTTCGACTATGCTTTCAATTACAAAACATGCGATGTTGGCAAAAGTCTGAATGAAGCTGCACCCACTGGTGTCGATTGCTACTTCGACAATGTACGGAAAATTTTAGAATTGTTTCCTTTTTTTTAAATAACAGTCAAGTTTTCAGGTTGGTGGTGAAATAAGCTCAATGATAATGAGTAAAATGAATAAGTATGGAAGGATTTCCGTTTGCGGATCAATTTCCGTCTACAATGATACCAAAATACCTTTAGGTAACTATTATAATATAGATTCATACATATGTATATTTCCGAATAATTTAGGGCGTTGGTTCAATTGGATTGTTGCGCCAATGATTGCTAATATATATTTATAGCTATACTGTATAATTACATGGCTAAGCCATTATGTTGCCTGCTTAATTATTTCTTTACAGCTCCTGTTGTGCAACCATATTTTATTTCGAATGAGTTAAAAATGGAAGGTTTCTTGGTCCACAGATGGAAAGACCGCTTTTCAGAGGCCGTTAAAGCTGTAAGAGACTGGATTAAAGAGGGCAAAGTGAAATATAGGGAAACTGCTACGAAAGGATTCGAAAATATGCCACAAGCATTTATGGATATGCTCAAGGGAAAGAACTTAGGAAAAGCAGTCGTACAGGCATGAGTTACTAACTTCCGAACATTTCGCTTTTCCTAAAAATATTATTATATATTATATTTTGGTCACGAATTTTTGTAGTAGATTTTATGGATATATTAAAGGCTTTATTAGTGGCAATTCACTTTTACTATACTTTTTTTGGGATGCACCTAGTTATCACTTATAGGCTTTTGTATATTTTGGGCTTCCGCAAGCCTTAAACACCTTTTCTGTATAAGAAACGTTGTGATGTAATTTCTGGGAAGCAATAAATGATTGTTGATGAGGTTGCAAAATGGCATAATAAATCGGTGAATTAAAGGATGAACTCTTTACTGAAATGATAACATTTCTGTTAAATAACTAATGAAGACGACTCGTAAGAACGAAATCCGTTTGAGAAAGAAAAACACTATAGTCTGAATGGCTTTATGAGTTAAGGATGAGAAATTTACTATAAATTAGCTTGCTATGTAATTAGCTAGCAAATTGAAAATTTCTTTAAATTATCGAAACGTCATCTACGGATCGAATTGATGGGTTGCAACCTTCGACTACCCTAAAGGGATACGAATCGGTTCTTGGAAAGTGTATACCCTCTGTTACAACAGCATCCAGGGTTTTAGAACAATCGTGAAAGTTACAATGATACTGTAAAATACTTGAACGCACAAATGTTAAAACACAAAAAAGTCCCTCAATTTGTCTTTTTTAAGGTTTTGTGTGAAACAAAACCTGATTAGAATCGAGACGGTGTCTGTCGGTCCGTCTGTCCGTCTGTCTGTCTGTCTGTCTGTCTGTCACACCAGATTTATTCGGAAACGGCTCGACCGATTATCACGAAAATTGGTGAGAGTATGTAATCTGGTGTTCCCTTTACATGCAGTAAGTGGCGCCATCTTGTGTTAATTCTAAGGGGGGGTTCCCCATACATGTGAATGGAGGGTGCAAATTTTTCACAGAATGTAGCCATGTGGCATATCAAATGAAAGGTCTCAATTAGTACTTTTCGAAATTGGTTCAATATTTGATATTGGGTGAAACATAGGGGAGTGAGGGCTCAAAATATGACCCCCAAAAAGTGTAACAGGTCTCCTTCTCAGAACCTATCCAACTGAAAAATCTGAAAAAAATCACAATGGTGCATCTCTACGAAATCTAGGCCTCAAAATATATCCGGTTGTGATGTCTGCACAAATAAAGTTAATAATAGTGTATTCCTACATATTATAAATTTGGCCGGGACCCTCCTTATGTTCATTCCAGAAGTACAAAATTTGGTATGCATATAATGCAGAACATAGTGCACAGTTTGGTCAAGTTTGAAGAAAATCCAATTATTATTAACAAAGTTATAGGGGGTGAAACTTTTCCACTTTTCGTGAATTTCGTGCACTCTACAACCCGCATGACGTCATCATCACATATAATTTCGTCAATACCACAATGAAATGAGTTGTTATGGATGGGGTCGCAAAGAATTATTTTGTTTTAGTTTTTTAATCATTTGTATGTGAATATCAATTACTCCAACCAGACATGTGTGTATATAGGTATATTGTATATGCGTGCTAATGAACTTTGCGGGTAGTACCTAATTCAGATAAATATAAGAAGTAAATCGGAAATATGGGTACGATCAATTTATATACGTGCATATATGTGTACAGTATTCGAAAATAGGCAGTTTGTTTGTTTAGGGTGAGCGTAATATGTACGTATGTCTCGTAGTTTGGAAAAATATGAAGGATTACGTTGGATTTGTAGCTATATACGGATAGAGAAATGTGCGTTGAAATTTCTTACATAAGATGAACACAAAACCTTTATACCCGAAGCGCGAGCTTCCGGTATTCCGACTTGTTTTCTTACTCGCGTCGTATCTATTCGACCGAGATCTCTACTCTTCTATAATCTTCTTCTATTCAACTATTTCACGGCGTATCTCCGATTGAGATCCTTTCTTATATTATCTATTTTAAAGCGTAAAACTGGACAAGTGGAAGGCTTTCAAGCTAAACCTGTTTTCACACAAACATATTCACCACACACATGTATTATTGGAAGATCTCCGTCAAGATCCATTCCCAATTTTCTAATTTGTGTAGGATTGCAAGCTATGGCAACAAGTTAGTACGTCTACTAATTGCGTGTTACCATGCTCGTTTAACTAAACCACGACAATTATGTAATTACATAATTTTGATCCGATTGCGCATTGATAATCAATGAGTCGGAGACACCTTAACTCTCATTGCACATTCCGAATACGAAATAAGTCAGAGACATAGAGCTCATATTTTGTCTCAGTTTTAGCTTTTTACATATTTCGATTTCACCACTTAACAGATGCAGCCAGGACATTCTGAGGCTAACCGAGGTTAGATGGTAAGGTTCGGAACAGCAAATCTTTCCCTTTTAGGGCATTATGGTATTATAATTTGGAAAGTCCGTTGGGATGCAACCATGAATCAGGTATTGGACTAATGGCAACCATACGGTGCGTCGGTTCCTGACAGGATATGACACAACAGGCGTTTAAAATGAAAACATTTTTCTTTCCCACACGATTCGGCAACAAATTGCAACCTTGCGCCTCCCATTTAAGTTTTTACAATTGAGTCGTTTTTCACAATTCGTTGCTGGTTGCAAATTAGTTAACCGAAGTCAAAAGGGGAGACAATAAAATCGAAAAGATATTAAGGCCACACATTCGGTGGAATAGCAACATCAATTGTTTACATGAAGCGAACCGACTTTGATCGTTTTAGAAAATTAACCGAAGGTCTTCCGACAGAAAAAAAGACAATTCTACAAATATTAGCTTAAGAGCAGCAAAGAAGGTTGTAATCAAAGGTTCTGAACAGGAAGTAGATCCCATTTCTTTGGGGAAGAAAAACTTTCTGATTAGGAAATAGAACACCGCACCTTTTATTCAAGGGTGAGATTAAACCAGAGACTCACACATTTTTTTTAATAAAATTTCCGGGAAATAGCCACTTTTCTGCCATACAAGTGGGATTTACTCCTTAACAACTATCACAAGGAATTGGGCTAAAAGCAATGAGGACAAAGCTAGACCATTCCTAACTCACCTCGCAGAAGTATTCAAACTTATCGATCGTCAAATGCTATTTGAACTCTTCCCAGATACCCAATCAGCACCAACCTGAGCCACCTGCAAACATCCTTAAGAAAGTTCAGAGTATCACTAAAGAAAAAGTTAATCCCAGGAAGGCTCCAGGGTATGATTTACATAATCACTTCTTTCATGTTTGAGTAGCTGCCAGTTAAAGACCTTCAATCGCTGTGCTATATTTTCATTGCAATGTTGAGAGTTGGGCATTTCCCAAAATGATGCCACTCAAATCAAATCGTACAGACCGATAAGTTTTCTTCGCACAATATCGAAAGTATTCGAAAAACTACTGCTCCAAAAGCTATTGCCAATCCTGACAGACAGCAGCGTGATACCAGATCACAAATTCTGATTTAGAAAATAGTTGAATACAACATAGCAAGTTGACCGAATTGTATCAGAAATAAACAATGCTCTTGAGGGAAGAATATATTGTACAGCAGTATTCCTAGATGCGGCGCAAGTATTCGACAAGGATTCGCATGCAGTTTTTATTAACAATATTAAACGACTATTTCTTGGTTGTTTCCATAATCTATTAATATCGTATTTAATGAAACGCCGATTCCAAGTGAAATACAAAAATATTCTCTCTCATAAGATTAGAGCATGAGTTCCTCATGGAAGTATATTCGGTCCTGTATTGTACTTTATCCATACAGCAGATTTTTTTGTTTCCGGGTTAGCCACCACAAATTTAAGTTTACACCATCATTATCGACGGCGCAACAACCGGCATCCAGTCTAGGTCTGCCTTAATAAGGAGTTCCAGACATCCTGGTTTTGCGCCGAGGTCTACCAATTCGATTTCCTTAAAAGCTGTCTGGCGTTCTGACCTGCGCCATCGATCCATCTCAGGCAGGGTCTGCCTCATCTTCTTTTTCTACCATAGATATTGCCATTATAGGCTTTCTCGGCTGGATCATCCTGACCTATACGGAATAAGTGACCTGCCGACCGCAACCTGTTAAGCCGTATTTCATCCAAAAGCCGACGGTTATGGTATCGCTCATAGATTTCGTCGTTATGTAGGCTACGGAATCGTCCATCCTCATGTTCACAATTTTTTTTGCTAAGAACCCAGGTGTCCGAGGAATATATAAGGACTGGCAAGATCATAGTCTTGTACAGTAAGAGCTTTGACCCTATGGTGAGACGTATCGAGCGAAACAGTTTTTGTAAGCCGAAATAGGCTCTGTTGGCTGCCAACAACCGTGCGCGGATTTCATCGTCATAGCTGTTATCGGTTGTGATTTTCGACCCTAGATAGGAGAAATTATCAACGGTCTCAAAGTTGTAATCTTCTGCTCGGTCTGGATGAAGGTAGACTGTACGTGCAGGGCGAGTTTGAAGAGGATACATGATGGGGCACCCCCTTATCTTACACCGTTGTTAATGCTGAATGGTCTCGAGAGTGATCCTGCTGCTTTTACCTGGTCTCGCACATTGGTCAGGGTCAGCCTAGTCAGTACAGTTTCATACAGGCTATTCTGCCATAGGCGGCTTTAAAGTCGATGAAAAGATGGTGCAACTGATGTCCGCATTCAAACAGTTTTCCATTGCTTGCCGCAGATTTGTGTGGAGTGAAGCCTCTTTGGTATGGGCCAATGATGTTCTGGGCGTATGAGGTAGAAAGATAGCGGAGAATATCTTATAGATAATTCTCAGCAACGTGATACCTCTATAATTGCTGCACTGTGTGATATCTCCTTTTTTATGTATGGGACATATATCGCTCCGTTGCTAATCGTCAGGCATTGATACGCTCTCCCACATCTCGAGCATATGTTGACGAACCACTTGGTATAGTTGGTCGCCTCCATATTCAATCAATTCGGCTATAATTCCATCGGCTCCTGGTGACTTATGGTTTCTAAGCCGATGGATTGCACAGACTCTTTCTTCTATGCTTAGTGGTGGCAGCATTTCTCCGTTGTCTTTAGTTGGCGAGACCTCCAACTCGCCGATATTTTGGTTGTTGAGCGGTTCATAAAAATACTCAACGCATCGCCCCAATACGCCCATTCTGTCAGAAGTCAGATTTCCCTCTTTGTCTCGGCAGGATGAGCATCAAAGTGTATAAGGCTTCATCCTGCTGACTTGTTCGTAAAATTCTTCCGTCGCTTCTCTTCTCGATGGAGTTCTTTGTAGGTCTCTGCGCGTGCTCGCGTTCTTTGAAAATGCAACATTACTCGGTATACAGCATTCTTCCGTTCCGTTGCTAGCTTACACTCATCATCAAACCAGCCGTTCTGACTGAGGCCAAGCATGTTTGTGGCTGTATCAATGATAACACTCTTCCGGTGATTGTGAAGATCATTTGATGATACTTCAACTACAGGGCATTTGTTAGCTGCGGTTATTGCGGCATCCATATCTCTCTTATAGGTGTTACGGAGGGCGGTGTTGTGAATAGCTTCAGTAGGAACTCTCACCTGGTTGTCAGAGGGGATTGTAGCTGGTGTAATTCGAGTTCGGGGCACATACTAACGAGATAGTGATCCGAGTCTGTATTGGCCCCCTATATGTTCTGACATTCATCAAGGCTGAGAGGTGGCGGCGTTCAATCAACACGGGGTCAATTTGGTTGAAAGTGGTCCCATCTGGAGGGGACCACGTAGGCGTGCGCTTTTCGCGCAAACCAGGTAATTCCAACAACCATTTCGGGCGATACTGCTAACTGAACAATTCGCAGTCTGTTATCATTGGTTTGCCTATGTAAGCTCTGGGAGCCAACGTATCGTCTGAATACGGGCTCCTTCCCTACTTGGCTGTTAATATCCCCAAGTATGGTTTTGATATCATACTTGGGACAGGCTTCGAGGGTCCGCTCAACTACCACATAGAAGGGATCCTTCTCCGACTCTGCAGTCTCCTCTGTAGGGGCGCGAAGGTTTATGAGGCTTAAGCTTATATACAGACTCAAAACTGGCTTCTCTGCAACAGGAATGGCATCCAAGGGAACTGGTTTGTGATGTGAAGGAGGAAACTCAGCGAGTCGAAGTGTGCCCAAATAGCTTTCACTTTGCGAAAAGAAAATTGTACTCAAGTCAAGATTAACAACATACACTTCGATAGAAGACTATAGCGGAAAATTCCAGGCCTAAGGTCGAGCATCTTCAGCATTTGGTGTCACTTTGGCGAGACTCATCTTGTCGTTGAAAATATAACTGAGACTTCTTGGCTCTTTTCTGGTCTCCATGTCTACTCTATATAATATTTTCTTGCCACTTTTCAAAAGTGTTCTACTTTATTATCTGCCTTGATGGTAGCCTGATGTAATTGGCTAGAGGATCTCTCATAGAAAAACTCACTTACGCCATGCACTTGATTTTAGTACAAAGTTTTTAAATGAAATGACTCAATGCACATTTGGATAACATGCCATGTTTAACTTGAAACTCGTATTTCTCTTCATGCAAAAGATGGGATAACGATAGCTCCGTGATCTCGCTAGCCAAACGTTGCGCAAAGATTCTGTCAATGATAGCTGCGTCCCTCAAGCGTTCGCGAGGCTTGCTATGACTCCTTTGCCGATCATTAGGCGACCGTGTCTAGCCGCGGTCGTCATTGTGACCTCAGTTTTTTGGACCGCAATTAGTTTGTTAGGACTCATCTTTACTGTTGGTTTACTTTTAGAGCATACGGAGAGTATTGTCGGGTAGCGAAGCTTCGTAGTCGCCCTGAGGAAGAAAACCACCCATCTGCTAAGATAACCGAGAATTTGTTACAAAACTCCATCTTAGGCATGAAAAAATTCTTTTTTTTTTGTAGTAGGACCTTTAGTACACTTCATGAATGATTATTGTGTAATGTCAAAAGTTAACTCTACATGTTTTCCCAATTGGTAACCTTTGACCTGGTTGAACATGTGTAGCGTTTCCTCGACCTCCACGCCACTTCATATACGGCACATGTCCTCAAAAAATGATTTTCGGCAGGGATTGTAGGAAGCTTGCAACGAAATTTTTCCCTGTGTCATTTAGTACTCTTCCAGTTCGATGTATCGACATTTTACATTAAAATTGAAGCTCAATTTGGCTGGTTTTCAATTAGAATCGGTTTATTTTTCTTGTAATAGTTTTGTATCGTTCAGTTGAGTTCATTTCTTTTGTCTCCTTCTCCCTTAAAACGATTATACATATATATAGTTAAAGAAGCCCAGGGACCCTCTTTCCACCCAACCGGACCGAGGGGTGACCAACCTAAGGCTGGGCTGAAGGCAACGTCCAAAGATCCGCATCACAGCGATGATGCGTTTGAAGGCAAAGTGTGTGCCACCATGCAAAAATGTATTTCTACATTCCGATTGTCGCGTTCCGTCCCCACGTACTCGAGGAGGGCGATCAAACCCGAGTCTGCAAGGGACTCATCTGAAGTGGCTCTGCCACGAAGCCTCACCGGAGGTTATCTGGTACTATGGGAACCGGGATGGCCCTCTGAGAGCATATGCTCCAGGAGAATTCCTGGAGGATGTGTTCTCGGCCCGGTTATTTGCGGTTGGCCCCCTAGTGCGAGTTTCATAGTGGTTGTGGTTATACCTATATCGCGGGCAGGGCTCCTCGGAGCTCGAGCGTGGAGTTGCGCTGTACAACTCGGGTGCCTTACTCCTTAGTTGTGGCAGAGGTATGAATGCTGAGCCTGCATTCAGTATAAACCAGGACCACCGTGCTTGCATGGCGGGGCTCTGATTGTGGTCCCAAAATCAATCCGTGTCCGAAGAGGACCGTGGAATTATGCCTTCACGGCAGGTAAACCCCTCGGATTTTCATCCCGATTGTCACAAACACTTCATGCAATGACGCGGTGGTTCTACACTACAGAGACATGGATCTTGTATCGAAGACAGTGCGGATCAAGACTGAAACCCATTAGGTCAGATTGTTACCGAATAGGACTCTTCGGACTATAGCGCAGGTTGCAAGGATAACCGCTTTTTGTATCTCCATGTATAGTCCAGCCCTAAGATCGAGCGTTTTCAGCGCTTTATGTACGTTCTGCGGGGTTAATCCCGTCGCTGAAATTACCACTGGGACTACTTCGATCTTTTGTAGTCTCCAAGTTTTTCGTACTGTTTTTTAACAGTGTGCCTTTTCAAAGCACGCTCGTTCTTCCTTCAGAAGCAGAACTAGATCAGGTCTGTTGTGATTAACATTGTGGTGTGTGGCAATAGCGTGATCCCGCAGTACGGAGTATACTTATAATAAGGATGGTAGGTTGCCACTAAGTTATACTTCAACGCAAGGTTTTGATGGAGAATCTTGCAGACGGAATTATGACGACTGGTGTACTCGGTACTGCTCAACATCCTGAACGCAGATGTTATCTGCTGGATGGTCTCTTCTTCACAGTTGCATAACCTTCAACTGGAGTTGGTGATTGAGGAGTCGTGAAGAATGTACTGTTTATAATTTTTTGTTGGGAGCGAAGCATCCTGGATTGAAGTTAAGAATGCTTTGGTCTCATAGAACATACACCATTTGTCAACCATTTGTTGGAGGCTTCGATGTCAATGCCTGACAACAATAAATTTTTTATATGACCTTCGTGAAAGAGTTTCTCGTTTCACATGTCGATCTTCTGTTGGACTGAAGTAACATTCGACATGGGATCCCATTCTCTGCTTCTCAAGTTCAAAGGAGATAATTTATTATCTGCCATGACGGTAGCCTGGTGTAATTGGCTAGAGGATTGTTTCTCAAAGAAAATTCTCGAAGAGAAGATACTTAATTATAGTGCAATGTTTTCAAGTCAAGTACCCCCCTTTCTCCCTGGTGAAGTGGTATAGTGATCCTGAATTTTTCGGCATGTGCATGTTGTTGTTTGCAAGAATTACCCTTACCCGTCTATTGATAGATTCTAAGTCCGTATTACTCCACTGTATCACACCGAAAGTATAAAGGGGGACGGGAATGGCGAAGGTGTTGATCGCCATGATTTTATTTTTCCCGTACAGCTCAGTTTTATGGACAAGATCCAGACGCCGTTCAAATTCCCCCAGCAACTTTGATTTAATTATTGCCACAGCAGGTGTTGTTGCTTGCAATATGCCGAGGTATTTGTAAAGGTCGTCCGAATCCATACCCTCAATTCTGATGATACTTTGGCTGTATCCTTCGTTTTTATGCGACATTTCTCCAAACCCAACTGCATGCCCTTATCCCTGCTGAACTGGATGGTGATGTCCAGCAAGGAACGAAGTTCGTTCGTTTTTTGGAATAAAACTTGATGTCGTCAATATACATTAAATGGCTTAATGTACTTTTCGACAATATGCCATGTTTAACTTGGAACCCATATCTGCTTTCATGCAAAAGATGGGATAGTCGATTCAAAGCCAAACGAAACCACAGTGGGCTTAGGAGTCGCCTTGGAAAATGTCAGGCCTGATTTGAATCTCTCGTGATGTTTGTGAGGATACCAATAGCTTCGTGCTCCAATTCTTCATCACTGTTCTCAGGAGAAGAACGACATTGGGGTTGATTTTGTACCAGCATAATATTTGTAGCAACCACGAATGTAATATGAAGTCAAATGCTGATTTATAATCGATGCAGGTTGTCGAGATATTTCGTTTTTGGTGGACAGCCTGCTTAACAGCTACCGTATCGATTACAAGCTGCTCTTTGCAGCCTCGGGAGCCTTTTGCACATCCTTTTTGCTCCTCAGCTATCAACTTATGAACATCAAGGTGTTTTGATATGGAGCCACGCTGCTTCTAAATTGTAACGGTTGGATTCGCTCCAAACACTTCTCCAGAAGTCTTTTGCCTGATCCAGATCGAAGTTACTTTCCCAATCTGAGTTAGTGAGATTTTTGTAGAATCTTCGTTGGTTCTGGAAGAACACGGTGTTGTCTGTCCTTCGCAGAAAGCTTTTTGATATCTATGGATTCGATTGGAGCATACCGCAAGTTTCTGCTTCAGAACCTCGAGGATTTTCTCGATTGGCATATCATTGGACAGATGGTAGTTTCCAATGATGTTCGCAACGCATCTGTGCACTTTCGGTGACGGATTCCCAAGGAGTGCTTGCGTGACACGACCAATCTCCTTTCTCAACTTTTCGACTCTTTTGTTGACTTGAAATACCCAGAAGGGTAAAGTCCTTCTGCGCATACCTCTGTTATTCGCTCCAAGATGTTGATTATTGAGACGAATAATTGTATCATTGTAGATCAGGCTGTGAACCTCTGTAGCAATAATCTCGCTAGCCAAACCATCAGCCAAAATTTTGTCAACGGCAGCAATGATGTTAGTAGTTGCCGAAGTAAACTAGTTTTGGGATCTTTGGCCTAGCGTCCGGAAGAATCTCAGCATATTCTGTGAATGCGACCTGGAATGTCCCCAATTTTATTCCCACGAGTAATGGGGACCCAGTCCGCCCTGCAACAGAGCCTCAATGTTGCAACGCTCCATGGTTACCTCTAAAGGTAGGAAAGGTATTTGGAAAGGAGCCGCTGAAATACAGTGTAAGGTGACTGCAATTCATCCGATAGGCACGTCGATTCCTTCACCCCGGATTACGGATTTGTAAAGGAGGTTTACTCCCCCAGAAAGGGAACAATAGGTTAGGGAGGACGAACACAAATGGAAACGTTCTGCTTGTCCGCGGCTACTTATTTACAAGATTAACTTGCGATATTCGTAGCTGATCCGATGGGTCATGTCATTTTCCGCAACTCATGACATGACCCATGATGTTTCCGCATCATGGGTCATGTCATTTTCCGCAACTCATAACCTGGTCGCATGCAGCTCTGCTTTTGTCATACAGGTCGGGACCAACCTGGTACGCCTTGTATATATATATAGATCGGTGGACATACGGTCGTATCACAGCCGGCTATCAAATACCTCTGGGTAATAATTGACACCAAATTGAGTTTTAAGGAACACTTACAGTATGCATGCCAAAAGGCAGCCAATGCCACCACGGCACTTGAATTCGGTTTACCGGCTGATGACTTTGAGGATTTGCTTTTAGAACCACGTCAGATGAGGCAGTATTGGTGGTGGCAGGCATAATCCTTGTCGGTATTCTGGCTGATGAAATGAGTGTCCTGTACCATGCAAGAAGTATGGAGGGGCACGCAGAGCGTAGAAATGCGGCAAGGTCAGAGTCGCATGATCTCTGGCAACGTAGATAGGATGAGTCTACGAAGGGTCAGTGGACATCTAGGTTCATTCTCAACATTAGGATGTGGGTTGAGCGGAAACAAGGGGAGACCAACTCCCACATTTGCTCCGTAATCGTGAAAATACAGGAGGAGTTGTTGAAGGAGCAAAGAAAGAGGAAGGCCGAAAGGAGGAGAAGGACGAGTGCCTAAGGGCAAAACTATCCCGCGAAGTAATACTTAAATGGTGGTTCCGCGAGGCGGAGGCTGGGGCTGGAGGGACCGGGGGTGGTTTTTAGTGGGTGCGAATCCCACACGCGCACGATGTAGCTCCGGCGGTTGTGCGGCTTTGTCCTTCTAAGATCCACCTCCGCCCAATCTGCCCGAGGGGCGACCAACCTCAGGATGGGCTGCGTAATATCCAAAGGTCCGCATCACGGCGAAGATGTGTTTAAGCGAAAAGTCTGTGTGACCATGCGAAAATATATTGCTACATTGCGGATGACCCATTAGGTCGGACTGATACCAGTTGCAAGGATGACCGCTTTTTGCATCTTCTTGTATAGTCTTGCTCTAACATCGAGCGTTTTCAGCGTTTTACGTCAATTTCGGGGGACTAATTTTATCGCTGAAAGTACGACTGGCGCTACTTCGATCTTTTGTAGTCTCCGTGTCTGCTTCATATCGTCACAGTGTTTATCAACAGTGTTCCCGTCCAACAGTACGGCTACATCGGAGCTTCCTTGAGAAGCAGAACTAGATTGCACTGGTGAACACAGTACTGCTCAACATCCTGCACGCAGATGTTATGTACTGGATGGTCGCCTCTTCACAGTTGTTTAACTTATAACCATTTGTTGGAGGCTTCGATGTCAGTACCTCTTTATATGACCTCCGTGAATGGGTTTCTCTTTCCACATGCCTTCTGATCTTTTGTTGGACTGAAGTAATATTCGGCATAGGATATCATTCTTTGCTTTTGAAGTCCAAAGGAGACAATTTATTATTTGCCCGCCGGTAGTCGATATAAGTGACCAGGCAATTGTTTCTTATAGAAACACTCAGTAGAAGTTCAATGTTTTTAAATCAAGTTCCTACCTTCCTCCCTCATGAAGTGGGTAAAGTAAAGTAAAAGGGGTTGTAGATGTTTTGTGATTTTTGTGCAGGAACATAACCGACAGCTTTTTGGAAATAATGCCAAGAAAGTTGAAAATAAAAGATTCAAATGGAACCCTTACTAATTTTCCTAGCTAAAATTGAGATCCGGACAGACCGAAAAGCTCTTAATAATGACACCAGAAACACAAAAATTACTAGCTGAACTTCGTATGATCTTTAGCTTCATATTTACTGTTCGTGACATGGATTCCACAAGACGCTCGGTTTTTCGAGAAGACGTTCCATTACTTTTGTTTGAAATGGAACGTTCGCGGAGCATAATCCCACAGGTTTTCAAAAATATTGTGATTTGAAGATTGTGGAGGGATTTATGAAATTTTGCAAAAGGCGGTAACTGTGAGCCCCCATGCATGCAGTGAGTAACATCGTTGTGCATGCAGAGGGAGGAGTAGTGTGGTATTAAATTAAAGGCCTCGATTAACATTTTCCAAAGCTGTTCTGACATTCGTTGCAAAAGGGAGCAGTGTGGGAGCTGGAAAATTATTTTCTCATTGACAGACCTGTCAAATAACGAATTTGCGACTATATGCTGGCTAGGCCTCGGAATACCACCGTTATATGTATGTTTAAATAAGTATGGGGGTATTTACTATATTTTATGGAAACTGACTGGAAGCGTCACTTGACTATAATAGAGAGGTTGAAAATTAGTATTTGGTGAAAATCGCACCATTAGTATCGAAGGTATAATATCTTAAATTTGACATTTTTGTTTGAATTTTAGTGTCACACTAAAGTGAATAGCTTGGCATATATTATACAGCTAGGCGCGCATGGGACAAATGCACACTCAAACGTTTTTATATAAGAAATGCAAAACCCTTCTTTCTTGGACCGTCGCGAAATTGTTATCCAAGTAGTGCGATTGACCGGAAGAATTCGGGGGTGGTCTAAAAATTTAGATTTACTTGAACGTTTCGAGTGTGGAATATTTTGTCCATCACTGTAATGAGCGAAATGCAAGTTGATGATCGCATTATCGGCACTTGTGTAGCAGATAATTGTCATAAATTAAGTCTGATTAAATGACGGTAGATACAATTATCTATGCAATTTATAGACTCTGCTGTTCAAGCCGATTGTCTCTTAAACTTGCTTCTGATAAGTTGGGGTTGATAAGATAATTGAAAGACCAGTTTTACTCGCATCATAGCACATACATAAGTTGGGACTCAGTAGGCTGTCGGAGTCAGTTCAGGAGGTTTTATTGAAGAAAATGGTGATCGCGAAAAAAATTGTTTACGCTAAACAATTTGAAGGTGAACCGACGCCCTCGAATTTTCGACTGGAGACTGAAGAGTTACTGGCGCTTGATTCTGGCGGTAAGTTTTGTGCGGCAATTGTTATGAAATGTGGTGTTTATTTGCAATTTCTCCATAGAGATACTATGCGAAGCGGAGTATTTAAGTGTCGACCCCTACATGCGACTTTTCATGTCGCGATTTCCCGTGAACAGTGGCATGATTGGCGGTCAAGTGGCCAAGTAATCCCAATGGAATAGTTTTAATGAAGCCTAAATAACCTAACGAATTTGGCATGCAGGGTTATCGAAAGCAACAATCCTAAGTATCCAGTTGGCTCGCACGTATTTGGATATTTCGGCTGGAGGACCCATACAGTCGTGAAACCATCGGAAGGCCCCTTTGAAAATTCAATGAGTCCAGACGAAGTGACGCGCCTCGATAACTTTGAAGGACTTCCATATTCACTTGGACTCGGCTATCTTGGCATGCCAGGGTTTGTAGGCTAATTTAGTATAATTATGCGGTGTTTCCAGCGATTAATTATTTGCAATAATAAAAAACTTGTTTTTTCTTTTTCGCTGGTGTAGATATATTTTTTTTTGTAAATACCGATATTTCCAGAATCATCTGTCCTCTTCGTCAGTGCGAATAAGTCTGCAGTCTGCAAGTGGTTCCCGAAATATCGGTATTTGCCAAAAAATATATCTACACCAGCGAAAAAGAAAAAAAAAGTTTTTTATTATTTCTAATTTATTGTAGTCCATCTTATGGTTAATTGATAATGTTATTTCAAAGATTATGGGGTACTTATTTCACATCTATGGAATATGTACATCAAACAAACATACAACAGCCAGTTTTGAGTAGGGCTTTATAAACTCGCTTTACTCTGCTTTACCGACTTCTGAAATTTTCCAGAGTACCATCTTTTATCAATTGTATTGAACGCGGGAGTGTCCAAAAGATTATTTGTGAACCACGAGGACAGAGTCTCACTTCACCAATTGACTTTACAAATCCGCGATTAAGTGCAACACAACCTGTTGGTATGTGCTTTTATACGCTGTGGTAATTAGTTTGAAAATGTGGGCGATGTATTTGACACTTCTGGTGCTTATCGGTATTGATGACGAATTTTACGCATCTTGAAGTCCTAAACAAGTCGGGAAACCGGAAGCTGGGCGCTTCAGGTATGAAAGGTTTTGTTTGCTTCTTCTGTGAGTATATTTGAACGTAGAACTATCCCATCTGTACGTAGCCCGTTATGTATATGCATTTAGCACGTCTGACTACCCATTTTAGTGTGATATTGATGTTAAGTTGCAGTAATTTTAAACGGTAAAGTCAACTTTGAGCTACTGTAACTTTGTTACTAATAGTATGATTTTGACCAAGCTTGGAAATAATATGCTCCATATTATATTTTATACTACTACCAACTTTTTAAACTATAGGATAAACTCAAGGGGGGTTTTACTCAATTTCTCCAAAAATATTGTAATATACTATAATTAACTTAATCTGAACGGATATCGATATGGAGAGTATTTTGAGGCCTGAGCACCATACAGAAGCAGTTTCATGAATGTGTTCAGATTTTTCTTTTGGGTAGTTTCCGAGAATGGGTCCGTTAAAGAAATCATCACTTTCCACCCCTCCCACTCCCCGCCTTTCCAATAAATGTCAAAACTAACACCGGCTCCAAAAAGTACTAATCGAGACCTTTCGTTTGATACCCCACATGACTATATTCGGTGAAAAAAATTTGTACACCGCGCTTTTATATGTATGGCGACCCTCCTTAAATCTAAATGTAGAAGGATATCACTCACTGCTTGTCAGGGGGTCCACAGTTTCCACCTTCTCACGAAGTTTCGTGCCAATGAGTACAGCCGTTTCTGAGGAAAGTGCTTGTGACAGACAGACAGACAGACGGATAGCCAGACAGACAGATAGACATTGAACAGATTTTAATAAGGTTTTGTTTTGCAAACAAAACCTTAATACAAAGGAAACAACAGCCTCAGTCATGGTTAAATTTTACTTCCAGACGAAATAATACTACGAAAAGTGTTGTTAATTCACAACCTACAGTTACAACTAGAGTTAGTTCCTATCCTTATTCATTTTCAAAACTACTACTACATGCATTTTTTTTTTCTGAAATACGCCTCAGCTCCTGCAAGCGTCCCTGCAAAAATTTCTATTTCTCTTCTCTCCTCTGTCAGCGCCACAATCAGCGGGCATCTTGGCAGGTCCATGTCGTTTCGACGTGAAAGTTACGACACTGCGGTCTATGAACCGCTACCCATGCAAAGAGTGGTATCATTTTGAGTTGTCTTTGAGGGAGGAGGGACTCCCCATGTATACGAAAGGGGGGAGCAAACATTTTTTTCACAGAATATGGTCATATGGGGCATCAAATGAAAGGGCTCAATTAGTATTTTTCGAAAATTATCACTTTTCTCTCATTCAGTGAAGCGCAGGTGTCGTTTTCAGAACCAATCCAATCGAAAAAAACTACAGTGATGAACTAATACAAAATCTATGGCTGAAAATATCCCGATATCTGGGCAAGTATTACTATATTTACAAATTTACTTGAAAACCCTCCTCAAGTTTGCAGTAACATAGCTGAATATATATCGCATGATACTGGTGGTTTTCATAGTAATCGTATTAAAATCAACAAAGTTATAGCACATCGAATTAGTGCTTTTCATTATAATTATCAATTACTACACATTCGTTTTCACTTTTTGCGAGTTGCAGTACTTTAATATGAGATTTTAATGGTAGCCATATAAGATTTTTGTTTGTAATTTTTCCTTTTTTTCTCAATTATAAATTGAATTCATAAGGACACATATATCACCATCAAGTTTGATATGAATTCCATTACTTTTGGCAAAATTATAGCGTCAAATTTGTGTTCTTAGCTGGAATTTACATCATTTTAAAACATTAACATTAGCACCACAATGAAGCAATAGTCTGGAACGGGGGTGCCTATGCTTACATATATAACCCGAATGTCTTCTTTCTACCTATAAACTATTGAAAATTCCTTTAAGACGCTTTCAGCTGAAAACCATTTACTAAATGTTATAATTCCCAATTATGAGCTAATTCTAATAAGTATATTAGGTTAGGGTGGGTGGGTGGATTTTCGTGAGATATTAATGGTTAAACGTTAAACGGGCAACATGAGAATTCCGAGATAAGAGAAAGTTTTTGTATTTATATGAATTTTTTGCACTCTAAGACGTGTATGACATTATCCTCATATAAAGTGAGCTCATCCGAACAGCAGGAAGCGTGTGAATATATTATTTTCACATTTTTATGGTTTTCTGTAAAACGAAACCTTACTAAAATCGATTCACAGTCTGTCTGTCTATCTGTCACACGGACTTTTCTCCAAAACGGCTAAATCTGATGCAAATTCAGTGGACATATGGAAACTATACACATACAGTGGGTGACATAAATGTAGGTGGTGTTTAAAGGGGGGCTCCCTATACATGCAAAGGAGGATGTAAAAAGGTCCTGATGAGTTTTTTCGAAAGTGATATTAGCTTTGACATGTGACAAAATGTGCCCACTTAAAGTGGACTCATTTTCCGAAATTACCCAAGCCAAAAATTTGAAAATAATCAGGGTGGTGCGCTTATAAGAAATCTGTCCCATTATGTCTCATTCCGTTGTCTGCTCAAATAAACTGACTTGTAGTATATTACCAACATTTAGAAGGTGACTGAGTTCATCCTAGGTGCGGCAGCACCAGCATAGAAGATAGTATCCGGCATATGGCTGTCAAATTACTAACAAAGTTATAATAAGTAAAAATTATTACTTTGTACAAATTTCTTTCATTCTAAGACTTTGAATACCAGTGTCATACTAAGGTCAATGGTCTGAACACATTAAATGCATAAACATTACGAACTAGGTGCAAATAGGACGAACGCCTTTTAAATATGCTTATATTAGAAATACAAAAAATCTTTCATACCTGAAGCGCTTGGCTTCCGGTTTCCTGACTTGTTTGTATCTGTTTTTGGTGACCTTCTTCACATTTGCTAATAATGCTGAACTCCTAGTGTGAAGCGTATGGAATTAACTATAATCGATAGAGTACTTTGCATACCAAATTATTTGTGTAAATAAATAGCTGCTAATCCAGCTGAATATTAAATTATTATGCAAGTGTAACAGCCATGCACTCAAAGTTCCTCACATAAGGAAACACAAAACCTTTAATATCCGAAGCGGCCAGCGTAATGCCTAAATCAAATAGATATACATATTATATATAAGTTAATAAAAATATCGGGTTTAATTTAAAAAAGAAAACAATTTATTGCTTCATGCCTGTTTGGCATTCTAATTACAACTAACTACAATTTTTGAAATATAAAAGAAATATGATTTTGCCTAATGTGCAATCATGCGATTTCATCGATTGCACCGATGACCCCAATAGTTGCAGACGTCGCTTTTGGATGTGGTGCTGACACAGGTGTGTTTGCGCGTGCAGCATTTCCGTTCGGGTTAACTCGCCCGGCTTTAAATGCGATAGTCCCCAATCGCTAAAAGAATCGTATGTCGTTGAACCTGACCTTGGTAGTTGCTGATCGTGGATCTGATGTTGGAATTGATGTTGGCGGTTCTGGATCGGATTTCGAAGACGACGATGATGTCGGAACCGGTGATGGTAGTTCCGTCGATTGCTTAACCTTTATTTCTGAAACGATATTCTTAGTTTTGAATTTTAAGCATAACTGGAAGGAAATGATGAAAGCGATAAAAACGCCAATTATGGTAAATGTTGAGTATGTTGTTATTCGATGGATGCTAGTTTCGGTACGCATAAGTTGAATCTCGCTGGTGTTGTTTATATGGAGATTCTTCATCATTTGTAGTGAGAGTACTTCCTGGTAAGTGTTAACTTCTGGAGATGGTTGTAATATGGCAGGTAGCACATTCATCGTTGTTATATCGCGATTGACAAAGGTCCTTCCATTTACCGTTAAGCTCGTGTTATGGATTTTAACTAAATAGGTACCGTTTAGTTTATGGGCTATCTGCTCAGCTTCGATTGTACCAGTAAATTGGTTCAGCAAAATGGTACCGGATGCAATCTCTTCAATGGTTGGTATGTGTGCATTGCTGGTTGTCTTGCATGTGGCTGTAAGGCTTTTCATCAGGTTTGGTATGCAAGAGGTGTTTGAGATATCCAAAATTTCATCCGATTTACAAATGGTTAAAGAATTTACATTTTTACAGTTTTCAATTACGCCAAATATTTGTTCATCATTTTTCAAAATTTTACTAAATTCGATGAAATTGATAATATGTTTTTTCTTTACAGCTTTAATTAATAATGTTTCATAGATAGGCTTAGTCGTCAAAGGAATATTTATAATGTACAGTAAACATGACAAATTTGTTGTTTGAATTTAACATCTAATATCATATCATAATTTGTTTTGTTGCTTTCCTTAAATAATTTCTGAATTTCGTTTGCAATTTGTGTAATATTATTGATTCTTTCAGTGTACATTTGATTGATTAGAACCTGTCTATTATTATTTTCTAACATATTGTTAATTTTTGCTTTTATAGTGACAAAGTCCTCGTGATCTGGATTACCTGCAATCCATTTCCAAGTACTGCCGATAAAATCAAGTGACCTTTTAATTTTTCGTGGTTTTAAATTTCGAATAAATTCCTGAATTTGCTTGAGCTCGTAAGATAAATGAGATGAGAAAGAATAGTGCCTGACTTCTGGGAGATTAAGAACAGGTTCAATATCTGTTACGAAGCGCTCGTATTGATCGATGTTGATAGTGTGGATCAATTTAAAATTTCCGTCTTGTATTTTTGCTCTTCCTGTGTGAAACAAGACGATTTGGGAGTTCGAGAAGTCCAAAATCTCAATTTTGGCGTTTACCAAGTAGGGTAAGATCCTGAAAAGGGAAGACTAGTTACGTATGTGGCTTTTATGTATGATTTTTCCAGATTCAGTTAAAACGGTTGTATTATTGTTTTCTTTAACAATTTCTTGTTTGTATCGTGCTGTCAATTTTGATCCTTTTCTTTTGTTTTGTTTTACGTAGATAGTTTCTCCAGTTTCGTATTGCTTAGTGGGCTGTCTCGTCTTATTGTGGTTTTTTATGTCCGTCTGTTGTTTCTGTCTTAATTTCTCAATATTTGATAGCCGAATTCGTTCTAATTCGTCTGGGTCTATTCTTGGAGTTCGGCCGAAATGTAGCTCAACTGGTTTTTTTCCCGTAGTGGAGTGAATAGTAAGGTTGTATTCGTAAACAGCACGCTGCAAGAGATTTTCGAAGGATCTAGGTGGTCCTTCTTCCTTTAGGCATCGCATAATCTCAGTAAGCGTACTGTGCCAGCGTTCAACTTGGCCATTTATCTCACTTTTATAAGGGGGAGTCTTATAGATTCGGATTTTAAGGTCATCTTCTAATAAGGAGGTTATGGAGGCGGACCTAAGCGCTCCTTCATTGTCGATGACAACGATTTCTGGCACACAGTAAAAGAAAAGTAAGTCTGTAAGGGGTTGTTTAATATCCTCGATGGATTTTGAAGCAATTATTTTAGCCTGGGCAAATTTAGAAAATTTATCGACGGCAGTTAGAACTCTATGTCCCTCAGTGCTAAAGAGATCGATATGAATTGTATGACCTGCGTATGCGGGGATAGGAGTAGCGTTTAGTAAGGGTTTATTAGGGTGTCGGTCGTATTTATTTATTTTACAAGTACAACATCGTTTTACTATGCTTTTTATTTTTGCCGACATTCTCGGAAAATAGAAATGCTCTAATAGTTGTAACCGATTTTCCTCGGCATTGCGGTGCGCTCGTTTATGTACCTGTAGTATTCTCTCTTCTTGCTCGGCCTCGTTAGAGACGTCCTCGACAAATTTCTGCGTATAGCGTATTCGGTAGCTACTGAAATGTTCAGGGTAAATTTCTTGGATGCGGCCCATATTCTCTTCGGCAGTTAGAAGACCATTTATGGTGTTAGGATTGAGGTAACGCTTGAAGATACTTATTAATTCGTTATTTGAATATTGCGCCTTGATGAATATGTGTCTCGAATAATTTGGAAAAGGGTTTTGTAGCTGGTAGCTGTCTTCATTGCCGAATTTTAAAATAATTTGATTCCTGAATGCATTAATGGGTGACTCGACAGTAGGGATGAGGTTGTGTGACGAGCTCTCATCACTATGTTCTGTAGGGGTAAGGGAATTGATTAGGGTTGATTTAGGAGGCCGCGAAAGCGAGTCTGCGACAACGTTAGCTCTACCCGGCTTGTACTCTAGCTCGTAGTTGTATTCCTCTAGGATGGCTTTCCATCTTTTCATCTTACTGTTAGTGTTCTTATTGCTAAGAGCATAGGTAAGTGGTTGATGGTCAGTGTATATTTTAATCTTTCGAGAACCATAAAGGTAGCTTCGCAATGAGGTCAGTGCCCATATAATGGCAAGCATCTCTTTCTCATTGGTAGCATAGTTTTCTTCGGTGTTTGTTAATGTTCTGGAAAGGAAGACGATGGGTTTTTTATCCTGAGAGAGTACTGCACCAATGGCGTAGTCAGAAGCGTCTGTTGTTAAATGAAATTCCTTTTCAAAATTCGGATGAGTCAGTACTACTTCTTTAGACACAAGACAATTTTTTAGATTATTAAAAGCATTTAAGGCTTTCGAGTCGAGGTGAACGATTTTGTTTTTGGATTGATTTTTGGACACTCGTCCGTCTACCCCTCTTAAAAGAGACGTTAGGGGTTTTGCAATTTTTGCATAATCCTGAATAAAACGTCGATAATATCCTGACATTCCTAAAAATGATCGAAGATCTTTCAATGTTTTAGGTACTGCCATATTCGCAATTGCCTGGACCTTTTGAGGGTTAGTTTTGATACCATCCTTACTTACTACGAATCCTAAGAATTCTATGTCCGTTTTCATAAATTCGCATTTATCCGACTGGATTTTCATGTTGGAGGCTTCTAAGGTTTTCAACACTTTTTCAAGATTACTAAAGTGTTCTTCCTCGTTTCTTCCAAAGATGATAATATCATCAATGTAAACGTAACAGCACACCCCTATGTGCTCTCGGAGAATATCATCGAGGGTTCTCTGAAAAATGGACGGAGCATTCTTCAACCCAAACGGAAGACGGGTAAACTCGAATTTACCGTTGTTAATGGAAAAAGCCGTTTTTGGTATGTCGCGCTCCTTGAGTGGGATTTGGTGGAATCCACTCTTCAGGTCGATTATAGAGAAAAATTTGTTTTTGCCCAAATTCGCTAAAATTTCACTTATTTCGGGAATGGGGTATCTCTCTGGGATAGTAACCGTGTTGAGCTTGCGATAATCTATTACCATTCGATACTTTTTCTCACCGGATGCGTCTTGCTTTTTAGGAACGATCCAAACTGGTGAATTATAAGCGGATTTGGAGGGTCTTATTATTCCATCTTTGAGAAGCTTGTTTACTTCTTTCTCAACTTCTCCTTTCAAGGCCATTGGGTAGGGATATGACCTGGAGTATACAGGGTCGTCGGTCTTCGTACGTATCTCTCCCTTTACTGTGCTAGTATACGTTAACTTTTCGTCGGGTTCTGTGAGTAGTTTCGAGCAATTCTTAAGGATTAACTTTAACCTACTCGATTGCTCCTGGCTTAGATGTGTTGTTCTGATGTTAATGCTGTTAACAGTCTCTGAGATATGCTGTTTCAAAGGAATGTGTAAGTTAGGGTGAAGTGTCATATAGTTTTCGTCTGTGTGAATGATAGCTTTCATTTGTTTAAGGGTGTCGTTACCAATTATACCATCGAATGCAATCAAACTTGGAAGGATAAAAAATTGAATTTTCGTTGCATCAGGGCCAAATAAGTTTACAAATGCATGATGTGTAATTTCGATGCTACCTCCTACGGAGTTAGCGTAGAAAGCTCTGTTGTTTGGTATATGGTTTCGGATGTGTCTAGGCTGTATATAATTTTTGTTAGACCCTGTGTCCACAAGAAATCTGAGACGCTCTCCACTTCGTAGTACATGCTCGAAATATGGGAGTGAAGAGCGTGTTAATCTAAAAAATAGATATCGTCCAGCTGTTCGGATTGGTCGATACTTGGTTCGGCACTAGTGTCCACATAGTCAGTTAGGGTCTGGTCATAATTAAGGTCCTCTTGGTTCATGTCTTGTTCGTATTGTTCCTCTGTAACATCATTGGTTTCATCAGGTTCTGTGTAGTACACTCTTTGTATCTTAGGTGGAGGGTGATGCCTCTGGGAGGCTTGTTGGGGACGTTTTGGTAGCCAACATTGGTTTTGGGGTCTATTGGCATAATTTATGGCGTGAGACCTGATGGATTGGTCAACATCCATAGGTACTGGTCCTCGTGGTGGTCGAGGAGGAGGTAACTTATTTTGGGGAGCCTCATGTTGGGGTTGTTGGTAACCTTGTGAGTAGAATCGTGGTCTCTGTGACACTTGAGGATTATGGACCAATTGTGGATGAAAATCGCGCCTAGGGGCTGGTATTGGTGCCTGTCTAGAAGGAATAGACATCATTCTACGTGGTGGAACAAGAGGTGGAGTATTATGGAGAACCTTCCGTGGATTGGTGCTGGAATTATTCGCGTATTGGGCACGATAATCCATGTTTTGAAGTTTAAAACACAAATGTAAGGCCTGCGGTAGGTCTGCCGGTTCGCGAATGCTAAGCAACCGTGGCAAATCACCCTTTAGTCCTCTGATAAACGTATCAAGTGCTTTTTCGCGGTACGATTGAGTCATGATATTCATCGCGTCCTGACTCATTTCAATCGACCCTAATTTGTTAAGTATAAGAGATAGGTGATTATACACTTCTTGATAGAATTGGGAAACGGTATTCGCACCTTGGACTAAGGTTGTCATCTGGTATTCTAAGGTACCAAGATCTCTTTTATCCGCGTAATGCAGATTTAAACATTTGGAGATTTTAGTCCAATTCAGAGGGGTATTGTACGATTCTAATGCTATATCTGCGTTACCTACAATTTTGTTTCTTATAACCGATAGTATACCGTAATATTTCGGCGTGCCTCTTAGATGGTCATAAATATGAAGGATTCTATCAACGCTCTTTCGCCATGAGCTGAATTCACCTGGTTCCCCAGAAAATGTCCTCAAGCTCTTAACGACGTCAGGAATTCTATCCATTTCGGACAGATTCTCATTATTACTGATATTAACTGGTACGTCTACTTCATCTCCAATGTCAGATGCGGGATTCAATAATGCACTAAACATTTGTCTCCCTTGAGTACGGAGAGTTTCCTCAACTACTCGGGAAATAGTTTGGAGCAGTTCGTAGTTCGGAGCATTATTAGACTCATTATGATTGCCATTAACCGGTGGTTCTAAAGTGGGCAAAGCATCAGCAAGGCCATCGAGATTTAATCGCGGTGGTTGAATCAAATTATGAGGATTCGACATTTTTGAATAACTAAAAGATCACCTTTCCCGATAAATTCAAAAAGATTGCAGATATTCACTATTCACTTCCTGAATTCAATCACTTTTAATTATTTCACTTTTGATTATGTCAATTCAAACGATTCGCTTTTCGAGTATTTTTCTTTTGAATTAAAATGAATTAAATATTTTTGTATATAAAAGACAATTTAGTGACAATAATGCAATAGCTTTAATAAATAAATATAAGGTAAAACAAAACATACAATTCTTAATTGAACCTTTAAAACTTTGAATTTATTCTAATTGAATCTGGTTAGCTTTTTTAGAGAAATCAATTTGGCGTAATTTTACAATAATAATTTGTAATTACTTACATTAAGAACGCTCTTGCTTTCATATCGGATGAAATTTTGTTTTGTTCGAATTTTATGGTGAACTGCTTCGGATCCTTAATCAGCGATTGTCCTTTTTGCCTCCTTTGGTTATTCAAAGGCTACTTGGGGCTAAATCAGGAAAAACACGCGTGCTTCGAAATTTTGGTTAATTCCGGTTTTATCTTTTCCACTCCGAAAACTTTTCATTCGCGTTTACACGAAAACGATTACTTGTTTATCGCGTATCGTTTTAAAATTCGCGGAAACTTTGCGATAATGTAACGAAGTTACTAGAGATTCTAAGGATAAGACTTATCAAAAAATCACACGTGCGAAGCGGTCCCTGCTCGGGCGCCAGTTAATAAAAATATCGGGTTTAATTTAAAAAAGAAAACAATTTATTGCTTCATGCCTGTTTGGCATTCTAATTACAACTAACTACAATTTTTGAAATATAAAAGAAATATGATTTTGCCTAATGTGCAATCATGCGATTTCATCGATTGCACCGATGACCCCAATAGTTGCAGACGTCGCTTTTGGATGTGGTGCTGACACAGGTGTGTTTGCGCGTGCAGCATTTCCGTTCGGGTTAACTTATATACCCGCAGCGGTATTTGATTCAATTTGTCGGTATGCATCAGTACGCGGTGGTAGAATATGTTTATTTGTTTAGGATGAGCGATATTGAGCTATATTGGCTTGAATATGTGCATGCGTAGAGTTTACAGTTTGGAAATATATGGGGACTACTTTGATTTTTTAGCTCTGTATGAATGGAAAAAGGGGCATAGAAAGTTTTTCATATAAAATGAACACAAGATCTTTATACCCGAAGCGTCGAGGTTCCGGTATTTCGTCTTCTTTATTCTGTTAACTGGGTCTATCTCGTTTCGGCGACTCACATTCCGACCCAAGAATGTTGTTGGCTGCATTTTTGCACGAACACGTACGTCTATTATTCCGCTACTTTTTAAGGTTTTGTGTGAAACAAAGCCTTATTAGAATCGAGTCGGTGTCTGTCTGTCCGTCTATCTGTCTGTCTTTTTTTTTGAAGAGGTGGAAAGCTTCAAGTAACACTGGCCTGGACACGTCAGCGTGTGCGATTCTTACCCACTAAAAGCACCTCCGACTCCCCCCAAGCCCCGTGCTCTGGATAGATACGACCATGGAGTTGATCGCATCCCAGTCTTCCTGACATGCTAACATTTTCCGCATCAGATTCTCTGGTAAGTGCACCTCTCCTAGAGTTTCTAGGTTCTTCCTTTCCTCCATAAACCTTGGACAGTGGAAGAATACATGTTTTGGGTCCTCTGGGACTCCTTCGCAGTTTAGACAATCGGCTGAGGTATCAAGTTTAAACCTGAACAGGTACTGGCGATATCCTCCATGCCCTGTGAGAAACTGAGTACGATTATAATTAATCTTACCGCGCGGTCTCTACAACCATTCCTTGATGGTAGAGATGAGCTTGTGTGTCCACCGACCCTTTTCCGAGCGTTCCCAACGTTCTTGCCATCTATATAGAAACCTCTCCTTTTCGGCGTTCTTTGTCTGCGATATAGGAGAGATAGACTTCGCATTATATTATATATATTCGTCATCTAATCTGCCAAGATTTCAATAGGCATCGTTCCAGTGATAAAGAATGCTGCATCATCTGAGACAGTCCTGAATACCGAGCACACCCTTGGGGCTGTTATTTTGTAGACTGAGCTCAGTTTCTTAGCGGTAAGTGTAACCTGCAATGCCTTTCCCCAAACTGGAGCTGCATAGAGCAGGATCGAACTCACTACCCTAGCTATAAGCAACCTGGAAGCATACCGTGGCCCTCCCACGTTCAGCATCACCCTTGCCACAGGGCCACACTTCCAGTGGATGAATTGTCGTAAACATACTGCACGTGTTGCTTATAGCTAGGCTTCCCGTCTATCATCACTCCCAAGTATTTGATGGCAGGCTTAGAAGTGATGATATGACTCCCGATTTGAATTTGAATATAACTAGTGCCATATCGTCGGCGTAGCCCACCACTGTGGCTTCTTCCGGAAGGGGAAGGTTAAGTACATCGTTGTACATGACGTTTCATAGCAGTGGGTTCAGTACGGAGCTCTGTGGGACACCCGCAGAGATAACGTTCGCCTAGGGTCCGTCATTAGTGTCATACCAAAGCCTCCATTTTTGTAAATAGCTGTTGACGATAGCTGCAAAAGATAAGCCGGAATACCAATCCTTGCCAAAAATTTCCGTATTAGGTTCTAATTGGCCGAATTGAATGCATTTCTCACATCCAGGGTCACTACCACGCAATATTTGCTAGTACTGCCCTTTCCGTGGATTGCATCTTCGGCCAAGCCAGTAACCATTTTGATGGCATCAATGGTTCTCCTGGCTTTACGGAACACACACTGCCGATTTGAGGGGCCTCCTTGGCTCTCAACAACCGGAAGTAATCTATTCTAGATTACCCATTCTAGTATTTTGCTCACAGTGTCCAAAAGATAAATAGGTCCGTAGGAGGTTGGCTCACCTGGAGATTTGCCAGCCGTAGGCAGTAGCATCAGCTTCTGTCGTTTCCATGATGCAGGAAATATCTCCTCGAACATGCACGCTTCGAGCAACTCAGCGAACATATCTGGTCTGGATTTCACAGCAAGCTTAAGGGCCCTATTTGGCGCGCCATCCAGACCCGGAGCTTTGTTATCTCCTATCCTAGCGCAGATCTCCAGCAGCTCGTCACTGGCGACTGGTGGTGTTGCCGTGTCCTTCAGAGGTCGCTGGAAGCTGTCTATGCCCTCCTCTTGCTGGGGGAATAATCCCTAGATAATTTTTAACAAGAGTGAAGGGCACGTGATCTGCGGAGATGATCTTTGAATCGTCCCATCACGATTCTATAGGCGCTCTCCCACGGGTTTACGTCTGCTTCTGAACAGAGCTCCTTAAAGCATTCCCTCTTGCTCCGTTGGATGGCGAGCTTGAGTGTTTTGCGAACCTCCTTATAGGCGCGCTCATTTTGCCCTTGGTCGATTCTGCCTACCGCTCTCCGAGCCAATCTTCTGGTTCGGTGACAGGCTGATCGAAGGCTGGCCAGTTCGGTATTCCACCAGTAGTTTGGCCGTCTACTGTGGAACGGGCACCTCCTAGGCATGGACGCGTCACAAGGTTTTGACGATGCATTGGGCCACATGGGCAGCTCTTTCCGTAGAGACGCCTGCTTTATTAGGTTGGTCTACCCATACCTCTATGAAGGTCTGCTCATCCAGAGCTTTATCGGACCAGCCTAACATCTTTCTCGGTTTCGAGCATGATGGTCTTCTGCCCGGTGACTCCACCCATAGCCCAAAGAAGATTTCCTTGCTGACGCACCAAGACATACCACGTACCAGTGCTGGGCTAACAAAAGTTAGGTCTACGATTGGGGCAGATCCCCCTTTCTGAAAGGTGTTTACATATCCTTCGTTGGTCAGAATGATATTCAACTGTGTGAAAGCGTCTAATAGACTGCGTCCCCTTGCATTTGTCTTTTTGCTACCTCACTCACGGGCCGAACCACTGAAGTCACCAGCAATCACCCTTGGACTACCACCCCTTGCGTCGAGAACAAGGCTGTCAAGCATTTCCTCGCATTCGGGCAGTGTCAGGCTTGGTGCGGCGTAACAGCTGTACATATATACCCCGTTTATTTTCGCCCACACAAAGCCCCTGTATGTCTCACCCCACGTACCTTGTATGGCTTGTCGACCACATGCCCATAACGCCGCTCCAGCAGTCGAATCTGTAACCCATACGCCACCGTGATCGGACCGATCAATGCCGCTGGTGAAATGGTCAAATACGAGGCACTTGAAGCACCTCTTTAGAGAAATCTGCTCTCTCAGACGGCAAACAACCCATCCGATTCGAACCTTCCCGGCCGCCAATAACTTCTGCGCTGGACGTCACTTCATCGAGATTCTTGCACTGTATATAGATCCCATGTTTTTGGGTCCGTATTGTGACATTCTCCCCAAGTGAGTTCTTAACCTGAGTTCGGAAGCCATCAGTTTTCCCCAAGCTGGTTTTTTTTTCATCTCAAACATGAGGTCACTCTTTTAGGTCCTTGGAATCTTGCTGACATTTCCGCCTAGATCTTTTAGGTCGGAGTCAGCTTTGACCTTTGTCAGTATCTCCGCGTAGGAAAAAATTTCCATTCCTGGAGATTACAATCGCTTCGGGGCGAATTCGCACTTTTGCCTTTTTCTTCGCCTTTTTATTAACTTTCTTAGTCCATCCACTATCTTGGTTCATTCCCCTAGATTTTGTCGAGTCGATTGTCGGAGCTCGCACTTGGGGGACCTGCTTTTTCTCTTCGGTGATTTTAGTTCCGTTTTTCGGAACTATTTGTATGGCTTTTCTCCTCTTAGGCGCCTGCTGATTTTCCAGAGAATCCACGTCTCTCTCCCGCACTCTCTTGTTTGGTGGCAGGTTGATTGCAATACGATTAGGTGTCACTTGGTTCGCCTGTGACACCGTTGGGGAAACAGATTTCAACTTGCCCTTGGAATTTCGTTCCTCTTGCTGTGATTTGTTGTAGAGCACTCGAAAAGCTCTAGCTTGCACTAGCTGCACTATTTTTTTATGTACCAAGCTGTGTGAAGGGTAATACCTCTGCTTCAGGGCTTTGCTCTCCATGATTCCTAACCAGATTACTACTTTTAAATTGTCCTTCACATTCGCTTTCGCATTCATTGACTTTCCCTCCGTTTTATCTTTTTTGATGTTTGGCATTGGCGGAGATCTCAAAGTTGACGAACTTCTTCTGAATGTGTCCTTTTGCTGGTCCTGGAGTACCTCCTGCTTGTACTTCTCTTGAATGTGGTACTTCGCTTGAACACTTGTAGCATTAGATGCCACGGTGGCGAAGTTGTCCACCACCAAGTTACTGCGGTCGAGGGATATCGGCGGCCGGGAGCCCGCTTGCTCACTCCCAAAAGCCGTCGGTACTGGGGTGCCGAGCTCATGCATCGTAAGTTTTATCCTTTTCTCGTTTTCCATAGTGGCTTTATGTTCTGGGTATCCTTTCCATAGGTATTTTGGTCCGCGCACCAGAGATGAGCAAACTCTACCCCATGCACAGTCAGAAAAAGAAGTCGGAATACCGGAAGCTCGCGCTTCGGGTATAAAGGTTTTGTGTTCATCTTATGTAAGAAATTTCAACGCACATTTTTCTATCCGTATATAGCTACAAATCCTTCATATTTTTCCAAACCACAACCACAGCCATAGCCATATTACGCTCACCCTAAACAAACAAACTGCCTACTTCCGAATACTGTACATATATGTGAACGTATATAAATTGATCGTACCCATATTTCCGATTTACTTCTTATATCTATCTGCCATTAGCACGCATATACTATATACCTACATACACACATGTCTGGTTGACAAATAACTAAAAAACTAAAACAAAATAATTCTCTGGGACCCAATTCATAAGAACTCATTTCGCTGTGGTATTGACGAATTGATATGTGATGATGACGTCATGCAGGTTGTAGAGTGCAAAAAATTCACACAAAAATGTAAAGTTTCACCTCCTATAACTTTGTTAATAATGGTTGAATTTTCTTCAAACTTGACCAAACTGTGCATTATGTTCTTCATTACACGCATGCCACTTCTGTACTTCTGGGATCAAAATAAGGGGGGGGGGTGCCGGGTAAATTTCTAAAATATGGAAATATACTATTATTAACTTTTTTTGTTCAGATATCGGAACCGGATATATTTTGAGGCCTAGATTTCGTAGCGATGCACCACTGTGATTTTTTTTAGATTTTTCGGTTGGATAGGTTCTGAGAACGAGACCTGTTACACTTTTTGGGGGTCATATTTTGAGCCCTCAATGTCTGTCTGTCACACGCACTTTTCTCAGAAACGGCTATACCGATTGAAATTTGATGAGATGGTGGGAACTGTGAACGCCCAGACATGCAGTGAGTGATATTCTTCTACATTGAGATTTAGGTGGGGTCCCCATACATGTAAAAGGGTGTGTAAACATTTTTTTCACCGAATATTGTCACGTGGGGTATCAAATGAAAGGTCTCGATCAGTACTTTTCGAAGCCGACCTTAGTTTTGAGATTTGTTGAAAAGAGGGGGAGTGGGAGGGGTGGAAAGTGATGATTTCTTTAACGGATCCCTTCTCAGAAACTTCTCAATCAAAAAATCTGAAAAAGATCATCAAGTTGCCTCTATATGGTGCCCAGGCCTCAAGATACTCTCCATATCGATATATATTCAAATTAAGTTAATAATTGTACATTAGCATATTTTTGGGGAAATTGAGTAAAACCCCCCTTAAGTTAATATAATATGAAGCATATTATCTCCAAGTTTGATCAAAATCATGCTATTACTAACAAAGTTACAGTAGCTTAAACTTGACTCACCCCTGTAAATTTAATGCAACTAAATATCAATATCACGTTAAAGTGGGTAGTCAGATATGCTATATGCAGTAAATAACGGGCAACGTATAAATGGAATAGTTCTACACTTAAATGTACTCACAGAAGAAGCAAACAGAACCTTTCTTACCTGAAGCGCCCAGCTTCCGGTTTCCCGACTTGTTTTTTAAGGTTTTGTGTGAAACAAAACCTTATTAGAATCGATTCGATGTCTGTCTGTCCGTCTGTCTGTCTGTCTGTCTGTCTGTCTGTCTGTCTGTCCGTCTGTCTGTCTGTCTGTCTGTCTGTCTGTCACAGCCGATTTATTCGGAAACGGCTGAACCGATTGTCACGAAAATTAGTAGGAGTATGTGATCTGCCGTTCCCTTTACATGCAGCAACTGGCGCCATTTTGCGTTAAGTTTAACGGGGGGCTCCCCATACATGTAAAAGGAGGGTGCAAAATTTTTTTTCACAGAATGTAGCCATGTGGGGTATCAAATGCAAGGTCTCAATTAGTACTTTTCGAAACTGGTTAAATATTTGATATTGGGTGAAACATAGGGGAGTGAGGGCTCAAAATATGACCCCCAAAAAGTGTAACAGGTCTCGTTCTCAGAACCTATCCAACCGAAAAATCTGAAAAAAATCTCAGTAGCGCATCTCTACGAAATCTAGGCCTCAAAATATATCCGGTTCCGATATCTGCACAAATAAAGTTAATAATAGTATATTTCCACATTTTAGAAATTTACCCGGCACCCCCCTAATGTTCATTCCAGAAGTACAAAATTTGGCATGCATATAATGAAGAACATAATGCACAATTTGGTCAAGTTTGAAGAAAATCCTACTATTATTAACAAAGTTATAGAGGGTAAAACTTTACAATTTTTTGTGAATTTCGTGCACTCTACAACCTGCACGACGTCATCATCACATATCAATTCGTCCATACCACACGAAGTAAGTTCGTATAAATTGGGTGGAAAAGAATTATTTTGTTTTAGTTCTTCAATCATTTGTATATAAATATCAATTATTCCAACGAGACATGTGTGTATGTAGGTATATAGTATATGCGTGCTAATGAACTTTGCGGGTAGAGCCTAATTCAGATAGATATAAGAAGTAAATCGGAAATATGGGCAAGATCAATTTATATACGTGCCTATATGTGTACAGTATTCGAAAATAGGCAGTTTGTTTGTTTAGGGTGAGCGTAACATCTACGGCTGTAATATGTACGTATGTCTCGTAGTTTTGTAGCTGTATAGGGGTAGAAAAATGTGCGTTTCCTAGATAAGATGAACACAAAACCTTTATACCCTTTATACCTTTATAATGTGCGTTTCTTAGATAAGATGAACACAAAACCTTTATACCCGAAGCACGAGCTTCCGGTATTCCGACTTGTTTAAGGTTTTGTTTGTAAAACAAAACCTTATTAAAATCGGTTCTCTGCCTTTTTTTTTTTGAGGAGGTGGAAATCTTCAAAAGACTCTGGCCTGGGCACGCCAGAGTGTGGGATTTTTACCCACTAAAACCACCCCCTTACCCCGTGGAACCACCTCTTACCCCGTGGAACCACCTCTTACCCCGTGGAACCACCTTTAGGTATTACATCACGGGGCGGAGTTAGCTTACTTTAGCTAGGTCTCCTTTCGTCTACTCGCGGGGTTCGTAACCGCGTCTTCCTCACTTCTTCTGCTTTTCGCAATTTATCCTGGATTACAGTGATCATGGAATTAATCGCATTTCAGTCTTCCTGACAGGCTATCATTCACAGGACAAAATTTTCCGGTGATAGCACTTCACCTAGAGTTTCCTATAGGTTCCTCCTTTCTTCCACGAAACTAGGCACTGGAAGAAAACGTGCGCTGGGTCCTCTGGGACCCCACAGTTTGGACAATTAGGCAAGGTGTCCAATTTAAACCTGTACAGGTATTGACGGTACCCTCCATGGCCGGTGAGAAACTGGGTGAGATTATAATTGATCTCCCCATGCTTTCTCTCCAGCCACTCCCCGATGGAAGGGATCAACCTGTAAGTCCAACGACCCTTTTCCTTTCCCATCGCTGTTGCCATCTGCTTATGGATCTCTCCCTTTCGGCTTTATTCACCTGAGATAAGGGAGAGATGGGCCTGGTGTTATCAATGTTCATCATTTCGGTTGCCAGGCTGTCAATCGGCATCATTCCCGGGATGACGAACGCTGCATCATCTGAGACGGTCCTGAAGGAAGAACACACCCTGAGGGATGTTCTTCTGTAAACCGTACTCAACTTATGTGTATTGCCTAAAACCTGCAGTGCTTTTCCCCAAACTTGGACTGCATACAGCATGACAGAGCTCACCACACTGGCTATGAGCAGCCTACAAGTGTGCCGCGGGCCTCCTATGTTCGGCATCAACCTTGCCAGAGCAATACTCGTGGTGGATGCTCTTCTACAAGTATGCTCTATGTGCTGCTTAAAATTTAGTCCTCCGTCTATCATCACCCCCAAGAATTTGATGTCCGGCTTGGAAGTAATGATCCGATTCCTGATTCCGATGCAGGCGTAATTTCTTTTGCGGCACTTAGTGATGAGGACCGCTTTCGTCTTTTCCTTCGCGAGTGCTAGTCCAGCACTCCCTAACCAAGCTTTAACAACACTGACCGTGGTCTTCTCTGGAACCGGAAGGTTGAGTACATCATTATACATGATGTTCCACAGTAGTGGGCGCAGTACGGAGCCCTGTGGGACACCCGCGGAGACAATGTACTCTTTAGGTCCATCATCAGTATCATACCAGAGTGTCCGCTCTTTCAAGTAGCTATCGATAATAGCGGCGAGGTAGGTGGGAACACCAATCGTCGCCAGAAACTTTCGTATAGGGTTCCAATTGGCCGAGTTAAATGCATTCCTCACATCCAGGGTCACCACCACGCAATATTTGCTGGTACAACCCCTTCCGTGAATTGCATTTTCGGCCAAGCCAGTAACCATTTTGATGGCATCAATGGTTGATCTGGCTTTACGGAACCCATACTGCCTATCTGAAAGGCCCCCTTGGCTCTCTACGACTGGAAGTAATCTATTATAAATGACCCGCTCCAACATTTTCCCCACAGTGTCTAGAAGACATATGGGTCTATCGGAGGACGGTTTCCTTGGAGGTGCATCAGCCTTAGGCAACAGCACCAGCTTCTGCCGCTTCCATGGTGCAGGAAAGATACCCTCCGGCATGCACGTTTCGAACAGCTCCGCGAACATATCCGGTCTACATTTGACGGCAAGTTTGAGGTCCTTATTGGGTATGCCGTCAAGACCTGGGGTCGCCTATTCGACTGTAGATCTCCATCAGCTCGTCCCTGGTGACAGGTGGAATCGGCGTCACATTCCGGGGGCGCTAGAAGATGTCAGTCCCCCCTCTTGCTGGGGAAACCCCTGGATTATTTTCAACAAGAGTGTAGGGCACGTGATCTGCGGAGACGATCGGCCTCTGAATCGTTCTGTCATGATTTTATAGGTACTACCCCACGGACTTAAGTCCACTTCCGAACAGAGCTCTTTAAAACATTCCTTGTTAGTCCGCTGGATGGCGAGCTTGAGGTTCTTGCGAGCTTCCCTATAGGCATGCTCCTTTTGCCCTTGATCGATCCTACCTATTGCTCTCTGAGCCGTTCGTCTGGCTCTGTGGCAAATCGATCGAAGGCTGGCAACTTCACTATTCCACCAATGAATGGGTCTTCTACTGGGGAATGAGCATCACCTAGGCATCGACGCGTCGCATGCTTTAGAGATACTCTGTGAAACATGGAGAGCTCTATCCGTGGAGGTGCCTGCTTTGCTAGGCAAGTCTAGCCACACCTCCATGAACGTCTGCTCTTCCATTGCTTTGGCAGATCATCCTGGTCTCCTTCTGGATTTCGGCTTCTGGGGTGCGGGTCTCCTGCCTTGTGGTTCCGTCCTTAGTTCAAATGTGACAGCTTGGTGGTCGCTGTACGTGAAGTCCTTGCTAACTTGCCAGGCCATGTCACGTGCTAACGCAGGGCTAAGAAAAGTCAGATCTACAATTGAACCAGTTCCCTCTTTCCGATAAATGTTTATATCGCCTTCGTTGGCCAGAACCACATCCAGCTGGGCGAATGCTTCTAATAAGCACCGTCCCCTTGCGTTAGTTTCTTTGCTACCCCACTCGATAGCCTACGCATTAAAGTCACCGGCTATCACCTTTGGACTTCATCCCCTTGCGTCGTGAACGAGATCGTCTAGTAGGTCTTCAAACTCAGGCAGTGTGAGGCTCGGTGGCACGTAACAGCTATATACAAATATACCTGCTTATTTTTGCCCACACAAAGCCTCTAGCCGCCTGACCCTTGCTATATTGTATGGGTTGACAACCGCACTCCCATATCACCGCTCCACCAGTCGAATCTGTGACCCATACACTACCGTCAAGATTTCTGTACGGTTCACTAATCATAGCAATCTCCATCGTGGATTCGTAAGTGGTCTGCACAAGCAAATCTTGTGCGACCCTACAACGATTAAGGTTTATTTGTATTAACCTCATTTTTTCACTGCAGTTAACGCCTTCCTAAATTCTGGGCATATACCACTCTGTCTGTCTGTCCGTCTGTCTGTTTGTCTATTTTTTTTTTTTCGGCGTTGGAAGGTGGAAAGGTTCAAAACCTACTGCTGACTCCTGTCACGCAGTTATGTGAGACTTATACTCACTAAAACCAACTCCTTCTCATTCCACTCTCCCCGCGGAACTCCTATCAAGTATTGCGTCGCGGGGCTGGATCAGTTTTTAACTGAGGCTCATGATGGTTCTCTGCCTTCTTTGTTTTCGTCGTAGTTCTTCCTGCCTAAGCTGTTGGTGAATAGCTTGCAGTTCCCTTACAACCTGGTTCCAGGCATCCGTTGACTCCAGCATAAACTCCACAATGTTTTCGGGTGTTAAACTGCGACCGCTTCCATTCTTGCTCGGTGTGTGGTGAACCTGGGGCAATCAAATATGACATGCTCCGCATTCTCAGCCATGTTACCACATCTTGGGCAGCATGGCGATTCGTTGTGACCAAATCGATGTAAATAAGCACGATAACCTCCATGTCCACTTAAGAATTGTGTTAACTCGTAGCTTAATTCCCCATCGTTTCGTTCAAATCATCTCCGAATATCCGGAATGATGCGGTATGTCCAACGACCAGTTTGGAACTCGCCCCATCGCTTTTGCCACCGTTCGATAGATTCCCACCGTACCAGCTGCCGTCGAAATGCGCTAGACTCTCCAGCTATCTATGGGGAGCATCCCGGCTAGTACATATGCTGCTTCTCCTGATGTCCGATATGCACTGCATACCCGGAGTGCACTTAGCCGATACGCCATTCCCAATTTTCGGCAGTTCACTTTGTTATTCAGAGCAGTTGCCCAAACTGGAGCTGCGTAGATTAGCATGGAGTTGACTACCCTGGAGAGCAGAAGACGTCAACTTTGTCTTGGCCCACCAATGTTCGGTAGTACCTCGAGATCGTTGCAGCGATGGAAGACGCTTTAGTTGCGGCGTACTCAATGTGTCTTTTGAAGTTGAGTCTTCTGTCAATAATTACTCCCAAGTATTTGAGCCATGGTTGGGAGTAAATTGTTTTTTTCGCCAACTTTGATTTGTGTCCGGATAGCTGAGTGGTTAGAGCGCAAGGCTGTCGTACGGATGGTCGCGGTTCAAATCTCACTGGTGGCAGTAGAATTTGTATCGTGATTTGACGTCGGACACCAGTCGACTCAGCTGTGAATGAGTACCTGAGTCAAATCAGGGTAATAATAATCTCGGGCGAGCGCAATGCTGACCACATTGCCTCCTAGTGTACCGTTACGGTCTTGAATGAAGTGCTCTAACACACTTTAAGGCCCTGATCCAACATGGATTGTTGCGCCAACGATTATTATTATTATTATTGATTTTCACAGTTGTGTTCTTTCTTCTCTTGCTAATGAGAACTACTTCTGTTTTATGTTCGGCAAGTGAAAGTCCAAAATTTCTCCACCAGGAATTGATCTCCCATATCGCTTCATTTGCATAGATCTCGATCTCGTCTTGGTGCTTTGCAACCACTGTTATTCCGATATCATCGGCGTTCAAATAGTTTGTCAATGGTGTTGACCAGGCATATCGGCCTATATGAGGAGGGGTCACCCAATGGTTTCCCTGCCTTCGGAATGAATATTAGCTTTTGTACCTTCCATTGCTCGGGGAATTCTCCTTTCCTAAGACATGCCGTGAAAACTTGGGCAAACATACCTGGCGCTGTCCTGGCGGCTACTTTCAGGGCAATGTTAGGGATTCCATCCGGTCCTGGAGTCTTTTTTTCAGTCAATCTTTTTGCTGTGTCTAGAAGCTCCTCATTTACCACTGTCGGAACTTCGTCGGGATTTAAATGTACTGCAGGCAGACTTGTACCGTTCATATCCATTGGAAATAGAGTGTTCACAATATTCTGCAACAACTCTGGGCAAGTAATCAGTGGGAGCGCTCGCCTTTTAGTGATGACATCACCGACCTATATGCGCCACTCCATGGGTCAGAGTCAGCTTCAGTACACATCCGCTTGAAATGTTCGGATTTGCTCTTTGCGATAGCTACTTGCAATTTTTTCCTCGCATTTTTATATTGCACGTGTAGCTCCTCGAACTCAGGTCGGTGTTTTCGGCGCTGGCTCACCTAGCGATACTCCAAGTTTTCTTCCGTAGGTCGTCGCTTCCGTCGTCACTAGTTTTAAGTTCGAACAACAGGTCGCCTTTCTGTGTTTGTCTTATCCGCGTGACATTTGCACTCAGATCCGTCAAGGAGGCATCTGCTTTAACCTTGTGTAAGATTTCCGCGTACATCAACTCGCTGGTTTTTGTTATTATCAGCGCGTCCGGCCTGGCTCCTTTTTCGCAGCTTCTTCTTAGGTCCTAAATTAGTCCAAGTGTCTTCGGCGCTGTTAGTGGCCTTTTCCGCATGCCTAGGTGATCTTCCGTCGTTCCTAGGTTGTGCCGGCATCTGTTTCTCTTTCTTTCCTTTCTGCTGTTCGTTGGGGAGATAGTACTTCTTCATTTGGGTCTCTTAATCGTTTGCTCTGAATTTCTGAGATATCCTTTTCACTTTGGAAGAGTTCTTTGCCATAGAGCTTTTTGGGAAGAGATGTCTTCTGCGTGGTTTGGGTTGCTACGGCAACCATCGCTTTTTGTTGGCTTATCGGCACTTTTCCTTCTGCCCGTGCTTTCACGTCCTCCTTGATCTTGAAGTATGTTGCCCTGATAGAACGCTCCTGATCTTTAATCGCGCGGCGTACATTATTGCGTTGGTTAAGGTACACTATTAGATTATTGATCATCGATCCCAGTCTCGTAAATGCGTCACCCTCGGCTTCAGCAGTAACTACACTGCTGCTATTCTTATGGCCTAACATGCGTTTTTCCGTCGAATTCGCTGCCGCTGATCGCACTAATTTTGCGCTCCGCTTGAAAGGATCACTCGCGCTAGAAGGTAACAATGGAGACTCTCCACTAGCCATTTTGCTAGTGGGAAGCCCTCCGGAGTCCTCTGCTTCCTCCACTGCTTACAGTTATTTAACTCAGAAAAGTGAAATTATAATAATGTATTTTATAAATATTTATCCGCTTTAAGTGGGGATCGAACTCGGGCTTCACTCACCAACCGTTTAGTTGGAAATTTAAAATTTATTGGTTAATATAATATGTAAAAACAAAACCTTCCGCGCTCGACACGGGGATCGACCCCAGACCACGCGTGACGTGATGCAAGCGTGCTGCCAGCTTGTTTTGTTTTTTTGTTTTTAAAATCATTTTTATTTTTAAGAAATAAGTAACAATAGTATATAGATTGGAAAAATGAACAATAAAAAAACAATCTTTTAAAATAACAAAAATAACTTAAATCTAATGGCCACTGTGGGCTCTCAAAGTTTTCGAATAACAATTACAGGTAGAGAAGAGAAACAGTAAGAAATAAAAATCTAATTGTACAGTAAGTTGTCGGAAAATGGTCAAAAATCCCGACAGAATTCACTTGGCCTTAGTGGCAAATAAAGAAATATAAAAGTAATAATAAATATTTGATCGCTTCAAAAGATACTCTTAACTTAAATTATTGTTCTTAAAACTATCATAATTATATATTTTATATTATACATTTTTTCTTTTTTTTACAATAATATCCATACAAAAAAAAAACAAAGAATAATAACGTATGTATTTATAAGTTACAACTGGAGACAAAATCAGCACCCGTTCAATATGTACATATTTACAAAGCCCCACCAAGAAACAAATGGCAGAACTGAGCACAGGCCACCGCTAACCGGCATCCCGCAGCCACCAGTACCAAGATTTCTCTTTTTCATCCCGCTTAATATCAATTGCTCTCGCTCTGGAGTATCTCCAGTCGAATCCCGGAGCTCCCACTGTCAAATTCGGGGGTATTCTATCCTTTTGTCCGTGGCCCGTCTATGTATATGATACATAACCGGATCACCGGCAGAATCAAGAATTAGACCATTCCTGTCAAGATACACGAACGCTTCGGGAGAAATGAAGCCTGTCGTGAGAGTTTTCTCGAAATACCCATCATTTGGGTAGAACGGCTGCGAAACCCAAGGGTTCTCACCATGCGAAGCAGATCGCACTATATGATTCCGAATCAATCTGACGATAACTATGTCGATTCTTGGCACAGCAGCAGCTGCATACATCACTTCATTAGTTATATAGTGCTCATAGTTTGACGAAGCAGTCCTATTAAGCCCCGTGCAAGCACGCAGACATTTCCTTTCAAAGATCCTTATTTTCTCCATTTGGCTAGCACTCAAATTAAACCAGATAGCACACCCGTAGGTGAGCACCGGTCTAACCAAAGTAAGATAACAAATAATCTTAACCTTCCGGCTAAGATGTGGAGCATAAAAGAATCTTCGAAGAGACATGAATGCCTTGCGAGCGCTTTCTAGCGCGACTTTAACGAGCTCGTTAAATTGGAGACGCTCGTCAAGACGCACACCCAGGTATCTAACGCATTTCTTATGAGGAATGCGCTTTTGGTAGATGATCAAAACGTCTACCAAATTAGCTTGGAATTAAGAGATTTCTTTGTGTAGTAATAAATGCAAAACTGGAAGTGGTAATCATTTGGAAAAGAACACTCAAATCATATTATATTGCACTACTGACGCACGTCTAAAAACATTTCAAAGGATTTTATTTATTTGTACCGAAAGGTTTCAATAAAAAACTACTAATTATAATAACAACGTTAATCCAACAAAATTCGCATGTTTTTATTTCTGATATTTATATGGACGCCATGCAACTGAGCGCTTGTAATACAAACTTTGCAGAACTTCCACGAGCTTGTGATCCGTGCCGCGGTTGGGAACAGAAGAGACCGACTTATTTCCATGCGGTCCTTACTGTCCCAACCAACGGCACTTTTTTACCGCTGGCTCTCCACTTCCCCGGTGCGTTCTGAAAACGCGTGAGTGGAGAGTTTCCACGTTCAGCGCCATCTACCCGTCCGCATCCGCAACATCCGAAATAAATTTCGAATGCTGCAGATCCTGCCGCGCCACATCACTCCGCCCCCAGACGAAACCTAGGGGGTTTCGGCGACGGATCCCCGAACTTCGTTCGCCGTTAATCCACAAAGCGGACACGACGTTGCTTCGGGGCGCACACGGGTTTCAGCCTGGCCAAAGAGACCGCCTTTTTGTGACCACCGATCTCGAGCTGGAAGAAATGTTCTCCCCTCTCGAGAACGCGGTACGGGCCCTCATATGGAGGCTGCAGCGGCTTCCGGACGGCATCCGTCCTGATCAGCACGTGCGTGCACGTGTCCAGTTCCTTGGGCGAACAAGCAGGTATGGACGAGTGTCGAGTGGGTGGTGGCGCTTTGATGCGTCGGAGATTGTCCCTCAGCAGACGCACCAACCCCGACTCCGTGAGACCCGATCTCTTGTCGAAGACCGGATCGCTTGGGAGTCTTGGGTTCTCCCCGTAAACCAGCTCCGCGGGGCTGGCAGCAAATTCCTCTCGGCGGGTTGTACGAAGGCCGAGAAGGACGAGAGGCAAGACTTGAGTCCAGGACGGGTCGTCGCGTGCCATAATGGCGGCTTTCAGCGTCCGGTGCCAACGTTCTAGCATCCCATTGGACTGCGGGTGGTATGCAGTAGTCCGCTGGCGTTTAAAACCCAGGAGTTTGCCTAACTCGGAGAAAAGGGTGGACTCAAATTGCATTCCCTGGTCAGTGATGATCACTGCAGGGACGCCAAAGCGAGGTATCCACTCTCGGCAGAGGGCTTCGGCACAAGATTGCGCCGTAATGTCTTTCAGAGGTATTGCCTCAGGCCACCGCGTGAACCTGTCGATGATTGTGAGGCAATACTTGTAACCGTGCGAGTCTCGCAAAGGCCCTATTATGTCGAGGTGTATTGTGTGGAAACGCTTGGTAGTGCGGGGGAATGAGCCCACTTCTTTCCTTACATGCCTGGAGACTTTACACTTCTGGCATGCGATGCACTCTCTGGCCCAGGAATTGATATCCTTGTTCATGGAGGGCCAGAAGTATTTTCCGGTGACTAACCGGTTTGTTGTCCTGATGCCGGGATGCGCCAAGTCGTGAACTGCGTGGAACACTTCCTTGCGAAATGTGGCCGGAATGTATGGCCGAGGTCCCTTTTCCGAGTCTTCGCAGCAGAGCAAGAGGTTTGAGCCGAAGATGGGCAACTCCCGAAATTTGTATTTGGGGTTGGACTTGAGGCTCTGAAGTGCTGCGTCATCCACTTGCGCCTTGGCAATAGCCGAGAAATCGAGTGAGGCGGGGATGTTGACTTCGGAGACACGAGACAAAGCGTCAGCAACAATGTTGTCCTTCCCGGACACGTGCTGGATGTCTGACGTGAACTGGCTTATGAAGCTCAGGTGTCGAAGCTGACGAGGGGACGCTTTGTCGGGCTTCTGTTTCAAAGCGAACGTGAGAGGCTTATGGTCCGTGAACACTGTGAACGGCCTGCCTTCTAGGGAGAAACGGAAGTATTTGATGGACAGGTATGCGGCGAGCAGTTCGCGATCGTAGGTGCTGTAGTTCCGTTGAGCGGGATTCAACTGCTTCGAGAAGAAGCTCAACGGCTGCCAAACTTGGTCCACCTTTTGGTGAAGGGCAGCACCTACTGCGATGTCAGAGGCATCAACAAAAACGGCTAGGGGTGCATCTTGATGAGGAAATGCCAAAAGTGTAGCATCAGCCAGTTGCTGTCTGGATTTATTGAACGCGCAGACAGCCTCTTCAGACCACACAATCTCTCGTGTGTCTTTTGTTTTGGGGCCAGACAAGTACGCGTTCAAAACGGACTGGTGATGGGCGGCCTTGGGCAGGAAACGACGATAAAAGTTTAGCATGCCCAAGAACCTCCTCAACTCCCTCACTGTTTTTGGACGCGGGAAGCTTGTTATTGCTTGCACCTTGTCTGGGTCGGGCTGTATTCCTTCAGAGGAAATGGAGTGGCCGAGGAATCTCACCTGTTTTTGAAGGAATTTGCACTTCTCAACGTTTAAGACTAAACCGGCCTCAAGGAGACGTTGAAAAATGCACTCGAGATGGGCTAAGTGCTCAGACTCAGTAGAAGAAGCGACCAAAACATCATCCAAATAGACGAAACAGAAATCGAGGTTTCGCAGGACTGAGTGAATGAACCTTTGAAAGGTTTGCGCCGCATTGCACAATCCGAAAGTCATTCGGGTGAACTCGAAGAGTCCAAAGGGTGTGCATATTGCCGTCTTTGGAATGTCTTCAGGAGCTACTGGGATTTGGTGGTATGCCTTGGCTAAGTCCAAGGTCGAAAAGATGCGGCAATTCGCGAGGTGATGCGCAAAGTCGTGGATGAGTGGAATCGGATATCGGTCAGGAACAGTCTGTGCGTTTAGCCTTCTGTAATCCCCACAGGGACGCCATTCGCCATTTGGCTTAGGGACCATATGTAAAGGGGAAGACCAACAGCTGTTTGAGGGCCTGCAGATACCCTGTTGAACAAGTTGTTCAAATTCTTTCCGCGCGATAGCCAGTTTCTGGGGTGGTAGAGGACGCACCTTTGAGAAAATCGGGGAACCAGTAGTATTTATGTGGTGCTGCACATTGTGCTTTACTGGTTTCGAGAGACTACATTCGGTAGTTATCTGGCTGAACTTTTGGAGGAGTGTCCGAACACGAGAGTCGGAGATGTCTTCCAAAAGAACGGAAAGGTTATTGTCAGCGTGAGATACCATTTGGCCCGACGAATTTAGTTTGGTTGTGGGGTCTATAAGGGACTTATTTTGCAAGTCCACCAGCAACCCATAGTGACACAAGAAGTCTGCGCCTAATATGGGGAAGCTGACATCCGCCAGGATGAAACGCCACGGAAACGTCCTACGCAAGCCAAGACTCACGTCCACTTGCCTGTACCCGTATGTATTGATGCGGGAGGAATTTGCTGCCGCCAGTTTGAGGGGTTGTGGATATAGTCGATGATGCTGGGGTACGGGAAGAACCGAAACCTCCGCACCCGTGTCGACGAGGTAGTTGCGCCTGCTGAGGGGGTCGAAAATAGTTAGGCGACGTGGCGCTGCGCTCTAGGTGGCCGTCGCCAAGACCCCCCGCGGACCTAGTTTTTTGTGGTAGGCGCGAATTTGCAAGGTAGCGTACATCTTGTCGCTTTATCTCCGAAGTTACGATGATACCAGCAAATACCCTGGTCCGCAGGCTGTCTTGACGACCTGCTACCCGAACGCCCTTTTCGTGTGGCAGACCGTGAGCGAGCTCGCGGCCTGGCACTCGAACGCTGAGCGTCCAACGTCGCCCGCATCTCGGCCACGCTGGCAGTTAAGGCCGCGATCTCGCGCCGTAAGTCGCCGACCTCATCCGACGGTGGTTGAACGGCCGCTATGGTTGGGCGAACGTACACCTCCTGTACTTGATCGGCCGTTGCTGCTAGTTCCTCCAAGGAACCGGAGACGCAGGCTAGGATCGCCTGGGTGCCCTCCGGGAGCCGACGCAGCCAGAGCGACTTGATCAGGTCGTCGCCGATCTTGCTCCCACCCAATTGCCTCATTTCACGAAGCAATTGGCTGGGAGTTCGATCACCCAACGTTAAACCCGCCAGCAAGTGGTCTAATTTTGCCGACTCGCTTGCCGACAGGCGCCTGATCAACTCGCTCTTGAGCTGAGCGTACGATGCCGACTTCACCACGTCGGACACCAGAAGTATGGACTCTTCGTCCAGGCCGACCACCGCGTAGTTAAAACAGGTCGCGTCCGATGTGATACCGGACATTTGGAACTGTGCTTCCAAATGCACGAACCACAGCTCGGGGTTCCGACGCCAAAACGGAGGAACGCGTACGGCGAGGGCGGTCACCTGTGGGTCCGATGGGCCTGCCGCGTCTTTATTTTCAAACGACATTTTTAATAACGAGAAGTACGAGATTGTGATGCAGACGCGGTGAGTTTATACTGAAACGCGGTGAAATTTACACCGACACGGCAGGCCGCACCCACAAATGCACGCACGAAACGAGAAAAAAGAAAACGACGACCGAAGCGGACGCTCTCCAGCGCAGACCAAAAACACCGGGAAAACAGAGAACTTGCGAACTTGAAACACCTCAACGCCGTCTCTTGCAGCGATTTTTGGTTATTATTGTCACAATTTAACTTTAAATATAATTAACAATTAGTGCGATAATAATTTCACTTAATTTAGCACTTTAACTAATCTTCACTTGATATAACAATAAATAATAATAATAATAATTAAATAAATTTGAAATTGATATTACTAGCTGTCCTCGACGGCGGCGCTGGTTTGAATTCGTCGGGCTGTAGCTGCGGCGTTGGCGGTGCTAGGGACGGCCGTTTGCTGCTGTTGTCGGGTATAATTGTCTGCTGATCTTTGTGCTGCTTTTGCTGGGCAACTGGCTGACTGGACCCGTAGACGGACGGGGATGTGTGCGCTTATGCGAAGTGCCTGCCTATGCCCGTCGTAGAGTGCGGAAGGTTTGCTATGCGACGTTATTTACGTCGTCGGCTCGTAGCACAATTGTATTGTGCGTAGAAAAGATGTTGATGAATCGCAGCTATTTCCTGCCCTTGGTGGCCTTTTCGTCTTGATGGTGGCGATGATTGTGGCGGCGGCGCTTGTGCGTTTTCCTCGACGGGCTCGGTATCGGGGTCACCACTTTGGTAGATGATCAAAACGTCTACCAAATTAGCTTGGAATTAAGAGATTTCTTTGTGTAGTAATAAATGCAAAACTGGAAGTGGTAATCATTTGGAAAAGAGCACTCAAATCATATTATATTGCACTACTGACGCACGTCTAAAAACATTTCAAAGGATTTTATTTATTTGTACCGAAAGGTTTCAATAAAAAACTACTAATTATAATAACAACGTTAATCCAACAAAATTCGCATGTTTTTATTTCTGATATTTATATGGACGCCATGCAACTGAGCGCTTGTAATACAAACTTTGCAGAACTTCCACGAGCTTGTGATCCGTGCCGCGGTTGGGAACAGAAGAGACCGACTTATTTCCATGCGGTCCTTACTGTCCCAACCAACGGCACTTTTTTACCGCTGGCTCTCCACTTCCCCGGTGCGTTCTGAAAACGCGTGAGTGGAGAGTTTCCACGTTCAGCGCCATCTACCCGTCCGCATCCGCAACATCCGAAATAAATTTCGAATGCTGCAGATCCTGCCGCGCCACACGCTCAGAACTATCCTCGTTCGCGACAATGTGGAAATCTCTCCAATTCCTTTTCAAGTTCCTACTGGCATACGCCAAGGAATTTCGAAACAGAATCGTTTCACACTTTTGCGCATTGATTTTCATCCGCCAACTGTTCGTGAAGAACTTAATATCATTGAACACCTTCTGAAGTTCAACTTGCGCCTCAGTTACCTTCTTGTGCGCCGTGTAGGCTATCAGATCGTCAGCAAAGGCAACCAACGACCTTTTAGGAGATTTATTAAAATCGAAAGAATTGAACAATTCGCCGGCAAATACCGCAAATGACAAAGCACTTGCCATACAGCATACTACGCATCATCGCTACGAGGTGACTGGGAAACTCATTCTTCAGGAGCCTGAAAATCAATCCATCCAAACAGACGGTATCAAAGGCTTTCTCCATGCCTATAAGGCAAGCGCCTACGCACTCACCATTGTTAATCCGCCAGCAAATATCAGACGTTACCTTCGTTATTGCATGTATTGTCGAATGTCCAGATCGAAATCCGAATTGCGCGTTCGGCAATAATTCCTTCTTCTTGATATGCCCGTTCAAGGCTTTCAATACCAAAACCTCAAACACCTTGCTGATGTTAGGCAGCAAACTGATTGGACGGTAGCTTTGAGGCTGGATGAATCCTTCCCTCTCTTTAAAATCGGGAATACTTGGGCTTTCTTCCATTGTCCTGGAAAGAAGGAATTGTTCAATAAATTATTGAACAAAATGCAATAATTACGAATGGCAATGTCTGGTAAATGCTAGAGGACCACGTTGGGAATGCCATCCATATCGGATGATCTCTTATTGTTTACTCTTCTGAATATGGAAGTTAACTCTACACATGAGACAAAGTAATCAAGCAGATTATCACTCGGTATGAGATCAGCCTGCATCGCAGAGCTAAATTGGAGAACTGTGGTGCCGTTTAGGCAATATTTGAAATTGTGGACATCTCGTTCTACAATTTCCGAAAGTCGCGTTGGCTCTAAGTTCGTTCTGGGCCAATGCACCGATTCAAAGTGCTCCCCTATAAGTTCGAGTTTCAGAGCATCATCCATCACGATGTAATTGCCTTGCGCATCAGCAGTTACACTATTCGTGTCTATACCTGAGTCAATGAGGTGTTGTATCTCGCTGCCACCGACTTTAATTCTCGGTACAGTTATTCGTGACTTCTTCCGGAATAACGTATTTATCTTAGTAAACATGGAATCTGGATCGCTTGGTGAAATACCCTTTAACTTCTCCCGCCATTGGGAGTTCACTTCATTTACATAATGTTGACGGATAAGATCCCGCGCGATCTTTAGAAGTGATTTGAACTCAACCAATATGGGATGATGATAGTCCCCATATCTCCGATAGATTTTGTTGACGCGAGTGAGCAGAAGGCTTTTCACTTTTTTCAACCGTTTTATGGCTGCAGTTTCATATCCTTCCATATTATTGCGAGGTTTAATCTTAAGGACGACTTGTTCAATTGCTTCCAGCGTCAAGTTCTCCAGCTTGAGAAGATACTGAAGTATTTCCTCATTGCTCAAGTTCCTTTCACCTGGTGCAATTGTACCATCGTTTTCCCCATCAAGAGGTGGGCATTCCTCTCGATATCCCTGAATAAACCTCTCTTGGAATTTCTTCCAATTTATTTGTTTAAAGTTCAGCCTGTGGACGACACTGTCCATCGGCAGAAGGCGAACTCTTCGTCCATCAAACAGAACTTCCATAAGAATAGCGTTATGGTCGCTATCGTAAGGAAGCGTGGACGACACTGTCCATCGGCAGAAGGCGAACTCTTCGTCCATCAAACAGAACTTCCATAAGAATAGCGTTATGGTCGCTATCGTAAGGAAGAGTCTGTAGTTTCCGTTGAGGATTCCTAAAATTAAAGTTCAAGCGCGCGTCAGTAATGCACAAATCCAGATAGGAATTTGCCCTGGGCCAGGTTGGACTCTCTGACCCATATAATTCGCATTTATACTCTATCTGGTATTGCTCTATCCAAGATTTGAGGAATACCCCTCTGGGATGGTTTGTGGCGTTTAGCCACAAGGTATGCTTAGCATTCAAGTCGCCAGCTATAATATAATAATTATGCAGCCTATTCAGTTCGAGTATCGTAAACAGAGAATGGAATTCCTCCTTGAACTTGGCTCGGTTGTTTCCCACTGCATAGACTGACAGGATGTATAAATTCCCTCCTCTAGGCAGTGAAAAAAGAATACATGAGACTTCGATGCCTGAAACGATAATGGCGACCCACAAGTATTCCGGTACCACCTCCCCTATCACAATTTCGTCTATCGTTCCTCACGAATTCAAAATCCTTGAATGTTATCGAATGCCTCGGATTGAGGTGGGTTTCTGAAATCAAGACTATGGTCCGCTCCGCTCTTCGATGGATTCCTACGATGGAATTCACATTAATCGCGATGATCCGGAGACCATCCAGTGGTACCGCTGTAACTGCAGACCTAGCAGCGGGCATGCTATTTGTGTAAATATTCTGTTATGCTATTTATTTTTGTATTGTGTACGTGTAGCGTATGCTGCATGTTGCTGGACTATTTCGCCCCTTAGCAGGCGCTCAAAACGAAAGGCCTGGTAATTAAGCGACCTGATGCCGATCAGATCGCTTCCTCGGCTCTCCGGGCTTATCTGCACGAGGAAGTGCGGCAGGATTCGTTTTTCCAAAACGGATCTCCTCGTACTAAACCGTGATACTGAGAGGAACTTGACCTCAGTTCCCGTCTCTCGGAGCATTTTGAGCACCTCATCGGGCTCTTCCTCCGCATCCAAGCCTTTCAGAAGGAAGGTTTGCACCTTCTCTTTCTTTGGAGTGTAGGTGAAGTGAGGAGCCTTCACTCGCTCGAGGACCGCCCGTGCTTTTTTGTAATCTGCAATTTTATTACATTTGACTTGGGCTCTCTCGGCCCCCGTCTTTTTAATAACAAAATTTGAGAGCCCCGCGCTCCTATTAAGTAGAGTGGCTAAATCTCTACCACCTAATTTACAAACATTAATGGGGGGCACCCTTTCCCCCTTTTCTTTATTTCGGGTGCTAATTGTATCCCCAGTCGGACAATTTTTTAAATTTTCACTCGTACTTGCATTATTTTTTAAATTTTCACTCGTATTTGCATTATTTTTTATATTATTTAACATTTTTCTTGAGTTTTGTTTTTAGTTCTTTAATTTTTTGGAAACAGACCAAAAACTCACCCAATTTTCCATCTTCACTACTGCAACTTGCCTGGTTAGCATCCTCTTCTGGGACATTTCCATCGCCACCGTTGTCGCTGACTCTCGTATCGTCTGCTTCACTGGTCTCTATGCCCTCCATACGGACAGATTCGCTCTCGAGAACTTGTTCGCCCTCAAGGCAGCCCGGTTCCTCTATAACTGCAAAAGTAGTCGAAGATAGCTTAACCTTTTTTCTGGCTACCTTTGAAGACGGCGGGCCCGCCTCCCCAGCCATTAGCTGCTCTGTAAGTATCCCATTTTTTTTATCAATATTGTCATTTGCTTTTTCAAATCTTCGAGTGTCTTCGCCAGCTCGCCATCTCTTCTTTCAAGATTGGCTATCCTCACTTTGGCTATTTTCAAGTCTGGATCCTCCTCGTTGCGGACTCCACGACCGATCCGAGGCCCCTAGGCCTTATGGTGGGGGGCCGGTCTAGTCCGCCACCCCGCCCGCTCATTCCCGCCAAGCCAAAAAAAACGAATCTTTTCTCAAAACTTTTTAAGGAAAAGTAACTTAGATAACAACTCAAAAGTAAATTAGTTTCAATTAAGTTTTAAATTATATATTATTAATTAAGTAATATAAATATCTTTTTATATTCTTGATAAAAGTTAATTTAATTTCAATTTTAAATTATTTTTATTCGCGTGCTTGCCAGCAAGCTACGCACTCTTGCTTCAAAATTACACTTTATGTGAGTTAGTCCAGACAATAATTGCACTTTCTACTTGCATTCAGTATGAGCGCCTTGAATGTCCAATTCAGCATTCAGCGAGAGAAAATGAATAAAGGGGAAGAGCCAAACTCGAACCTGTTCTATTTCGATCAGCAATCATTAACTAGCTAAAAAAAAATCCTAATTGGAGCTTAAGTGTTCCGCCGTGTTGGTTCGGTTAAATTCAAACAATTTTTTATCATTTTTTGAATACTAAAAGAAAAAATAGAAAAAAAATTTCCCATACGTGATTGAATCAAGGTCAGACCGGTCCGGCCTGTCCTCGCCGCTGTATATCCTTTTTCAATATTAGTTACTGGACATTACCAGCTAACACCCGCCGATATATTTCATAAACGGCAATCCAAATGACCGGTTCAGCGAAGAAGAGAACAAAGGGAAGATAAAACTTGTTATTTAAATAAGTTTAAATAAGTTTCACGTAAGAAGCGCCACCGATCTCACTTCACCTTTAACTACTCCCGCACTTTTTACCTTCGTGCAGTTTAGTTCACAACTTTCACTGAATATCTGCCTTTTATTGCTTCTTGATTTGCGAGAGTTCGCAATTCACTTCCGTTCCAGTCAACGATTAGTCAACGTCCGTCTGCCAGTCTGTCTGTCACAGGCACTTTTCTCAGAAACGGCTATACCGATTCACACGGAATTTGGTGAGAAGGTGGGATCTGTGGATCCCCAGACATGCAGTGAGTGATAGCCTCCTACGTTGAGATTTAGGGCGGGACCCCATACATGTATGATAAAAGGGGGGTGTACAAATTTTTTTCCCTAAATATAGTCATGTAGGGTATCAAATGAAACGTCCCGATTAGTACTTTTCGAAGCCGGTCTTAGTTTTGAGATTTGTTAAAAAGGCGGGGAGTGGGACGGGTGCAAAGTGATGATTTCTTTAACTGAGCCATTCTCAGAAACTACCCAACCGAAAAATCTGAAAAAAAATCATGAAGCTGTCTCTATACGGTACTCAGGCCTCAAAATACTCTCCGAATCGATATCTGTTGAAATTAAGTTAATAATAGTATATTGCCGTATTTTTGGGAAAATGGAGTAAAACCCCCCTTAAGTTTATGTCACAGTTATAAAAGTTGGTATTAGTATAGAATATAATATGAGGCATATTATCTCCAAGTTTGATCAAAATCATATTATTAGTAACAAAGTTACAGTAGTTCAAAGGTGTCTTTACCGTGTAAATTTACAACCCGAAGTACTGTAATTTACATTCAAAAATTTACAAAAGGAAAAAAATGTTGCTTCCCGGTCTCCTATGCGGACGCCTTTCGCCAACTTTCCAGACACTTGTCCTCTGCCGAAAAATGGCTTACGTAGGTAGATTGATCCCTGCTCTTTCTCTTCTTCCTTTTCACCCATATGATTACCACCGTCAGTGTTACGTCCGAATAACCTAGCGGCTCCAGCACAATCATGGGGCATTTAAATCTCTAGAACGCTTCCTTCATCAATCTCCTGTTTTAGCTTCTGCTTAAGTTCTGCTATAGCGTGTGCTTCAGAATCTGGTAGTTTGATCTCGCTCGGCGGAGAATTAAATCGTGGAGTTACTGTATCATACACTTTGACACAATTAGTGGTGATGCTCCGTGGTATTTCCCTAACCTTAAACGCATCCAGAATGCAGTACTCTAGCTCAATGAGCGTGACGAAAAACTTTATTTCCAAATTTGTTCCATTACACTTGATCGGAATCGTGTCCGTCTGTCCCTTCGAATATCACTCTGATTTTTGGTTTCACATGTCGTGCAAATTTTCACTACCCTGTATAATTTCCTTGATAGAGGTTGGCCCTGATCGAATCAGCTTTGCTTCATATAAGTCTGGAAGGACCTCAGCAGCATCCTGCTCCAGGAGGAACTTATCATTCTCGAGTCCCACAGGTAAAATTCTTCGCATTCGGGGTTGCGATAATTGCCGCATGCTTAAGTCTATCCTTAGATGCAAGAGGAATCAGATACTCTACCGTGACTAGCTCATTTTGCAGTTGCAACTGGATGTACCTCAAATATTCGCTCGGGGTCTTCTAGTGCTGGCAGGACTATCCCAGGGACCTCCTTGTTGATACGGGAAACATATTCCACCACTGAATATTTAAGAGCTAGTGATGCTTGGCTGCGATTTCCCCTATTAGGGTCTTTATCCCCCCCAATATCTCCCGCTTAAACATGGACTTCCCATGTTCCTCCATCATCTTATTAATTGCCCCTCGACCTGATGATATTCCAAATCCGTTATATTGAGCGTTAAGGCCGCGATGCTGGCCTGATGGTGCTTCATAGCCTCTAATTCGTGACGTATAGCTGCATCCTGATAATCTAGATAGGCTATGGTTCCTGCTGTCGCTAGTCTAGGTAAATACTTGGCGCCTAACTTCATGAGTCCGCTAGTTACAAGAGAGATGAGGCCAGGTAAACTTTTTGAGCGCTTAGTTTTGTACACCGTGTTTAGCTCCCGATTAAGATCCTTGAATTGTAACTCGTTTGATATCCTGAGTTCATCACAGTGATTTCGAATTTCGTCCCCCGCTTGTCGTTCGCAAATTCTTGTGAATTTTCCTATCTGGTGCGACATGAGCTCCAGGTCTCGGGTAAGATTCACAGAGGTGGTGATGGTATAGTTTAGGTCGAAAGCTTTTACCTGTACCGAGCCCAGATCAATTATCCTAGTCCCCAGTACATGGATCTATCGTCGAAAGAAGTACACCAAGCGGCAATAGGCATAACCCCACAAGAACCGTTATGTGACCCAGGGACCAATGCTTCCGCCTCGTTTTCCTCTGCGTTCGAGGCGGAATGTTTGCTGTCATTAGATTCGTGCGGGACACAATGTTGCCTGCCTCACATTCTTCTTCCGGTAGGACAGGAACGAGCTGCTGTACGGATCGACGAACGTTGTCCTTCTCAGCATTTCTGAGCGTCACCTGGCGCACGACCCCTTTAGGATCAGTTACCCGCGGCGTCTTCCAGCTTAACGGATTGAGATCATTTTCTTTGATTAGAACTCAGAACTCAGTCATCAGTCAACTGCCTTCCAGGCTTCGTCCACTTATGCCGCTTTCGAAGACAGCTCAAATAGTTTCCCTCAAACTTCATCCAAAAATGCTTCTGCAATTCTTGAATTTCAAACCATCTTTTGGTTGCCGGGAGCCACTCGCTAAATTCATCATGTATCATGTAAGGTTGCATATAGACGGAATTCATCCCAAACCCACCAAAACGACTAGTCCTTGGAGGATTTTCATGTAACACAATCCGTTTTTGGGTCATATCACTAAATTCGTTCCATTATCGGAGTGAACTGTTTTTGGCTGACCTCTTCGACTTATGAACCTCTGAAACCCGGTCAAGAATGACTCGTAGTAAGGTCCATACATATTTCTAAATGTAGCGCCTTAGGATACTAACGGATCCTACAAAGAAACACTACTACATACACTTCATGGTTTTTGCGGTTCGTAAATTAGAGGCTCTTACATACATCCGCTTCTAGGTTTTCAAAAACCGGAGGTGGCCTAATTCATTCCGAAAACAGATCAGCCATCGACACATCTCCTGATGCACTTTTTAACCCTCTGCTGCAGGGCGGGAATAAAATACTTTTCCCGCACAATAGTCATTGTGAGTCCGGTTCCGCAATGCCGATTTCTTCTGTGGACTTGCTGTACAATTAGGTCGACCAGGGTCGCCACTTACCTAATATTATAAGGTGTTTCTCTTCGAAGGAAATGAGTACGGAGTGTGGAATGAGGCGGTCTAACCTTCCACCCACGCGAAGAATGCCCCTTTCGCAATGAATGACAGCCAATCATGTTTTTTCTACTGCTATCCCTTGCTGCCAATCGCATTTTTACCAGCTGTAAACTACCGGAAAACTATCCTAGAACATCCTTCAATTCAATAGATGACATGATTTTGGAAGAAGAATTCCCTTTGGCATAGAGTAGTGAATACATTCCATTAACAACATTTGGCAAAAATGTAGGAGTTGTTGCTGAAAGTAAACGTTAAGGGAAAAAACCATTCGGTTAGTTAATTTAATTAATTTATTAATTCTAACTGAGATTCAGCAGCGGGTCCGTCTGTCCAGTTTTTGTGAGTAGGTGGAATTCTCCAAAGACACTAGCCTGGACACGCTAGCGTATGGGATTCTGATCTACTAAAACCACCTCCGACTCCCCCTATGCCCCGTGGAACCACCATAAGGTATTACATTACGGGACTGAATCAGTTCGCTTTAGCCTTTTTTCTCTACGTCGTGTACGTAACCGCGCTTTTCTATTCTCCTCTGCCTGTCGCGGTTTCTCGTTAGATGCACCCACGGAGTTGATCGCATCCCAGTCTTCCTGACAAATTTTCTGGTACCAGCATCTCTCCAAGGTTCTTCCTTGCTTTCACAAATCTTGGACAGTGGAAGAATACGTGCTCTGGGTTCCCTGGGATTCCATTGCAGTTTGGACAATTGGATGAGGTATCCAATTTAAATCCGTACATGTACTGGCGATATCCTCTATGCCTCGTGAGAAGCTGGGTACGATTATAGTAAGTCCCTTTCCCGAGCGCTCCCAACACTCTTGCCATCTATTTAGAGATCTCTCCTTTTCGTTGACCTTCACCTGCGATAAAGGAGAAATAGACTTCACATTGTATATGTTCATCATCTCATCTGCCAAGAGTCAATGCAATGCGTTTCCTCAAACTGGAGTTGCATAGAACACGATCGAACTCACTACCCTAGCAATAAGCAGCCTGGAAGCATGGGGTGGCCCTCCCATTTTCGGCATCATCCCCGCCAGGGCCACACTTGCGGTGGAAGCTTTGTCATAAGCATACTCTACGAGTTGCTTATAGCTGAGCTACCCCTCTATCACCACTCGGAAGTATTTGATGGCAGGCTTGGAAGTGATGATTTTAATTCCCAATTTGAATATGAGCATAATTTCTTTTTTGGCCCTTGGTGATGAGGACCGATTCCTTTTTTTCGTCCGGAAGTGTGAAATCAGAACTCTCTAGCCAACTTTCAACAGCACTAATTGCCTTGCATGAGTATAACTCAGCATCTCCTAGATCCTTTGCGACTATAATCAGCGCTATATTGTCGGCTAACCCACCACCGTGGTTTCGTCCGAAACCAGTAGTGGGTCCAGTACGGAGTCTTGTTGGACACCCGTGGAGACAACGCACTCCTTGCATCCATCATCAGTGCTATCACGGTCTTGGCGACCGTAACGGTAATGGTGGGAGGTTTGTGGATTTCCGTAACTTCAACCGCCTCGTAATTGGTGGAACATTGATGGAGCATAGAGTCTGCTATAAGGTTAGTTGGGTTTCAACTGACCGGCGCCGTAAGAGCAATCAGATCGACCACTTGGCGATCAACAGTAGATTGAGCAGTTGTCTTCTGGATGTGCGTAGCAAGAGATGCGCTGATATCGCCTCGAAAGGGATCATCATCTAATGGCCGCTTACGATTAGGTTGCGTGTTGCGTCCGCTTACTTCTCGGAGAGTTGAAGAGCTGCCACCTTCTAAGTCCAACATCGATCGCTTGTACAACCCAGCTGTCGCTCGACAGAGGGAGACTGATGTTGCTGATCAAGCGGCAGATCTACTGAGTTAAGTTCCTGGGAATAACGATGAGCATTGGGCTGCCATCAAAAATGCTCTTTTCTCGGTGCTGCATAGGTCGTTGGCCACATCTGAAAAAGCGGTTGAAAGTTCTACTGGCCGCTGCAAATGAAGGCGGACGTGACGCGGTCGAACTTCGGTACTGAGCGAAATCCCGAGAAGCTGAGCGTAGTGTACGCCGTAACAAGAGAGAATTTCTTATTGCACTGATTAGGGAAGAAGCGGAAGATGCCGCAGATCGCAATGATTTCAGAACTGCTTACCGCATTATGAAAGAGCTTTTATGTGGTCGCGAATTTTTCGATGGTCCTGTGAAGGACGTCAATGGTTGATTTCTCATCCACGATAATGAACGTGGAAAAACACTTCACCATGGCTTCTTAACCGTATGAGATCCGGTCAGGTTCCTCCTCTTGTGGATGAAATAGCTAATCTTCATAACATGCGGAAACGGACTGAAATCTGAAAGAAATCATTTCAGCCATCAATGCTCTCAAGCGGTGTATGGCCGCTGGGCTTGACGGTCTCCCCTCAGAGCTATTTATCGCTATATCTTCAGTCACTGCAGATCTGTTGCTTCCACTCGTACCGGGAATCTTGAAATTCGAGACCTTTCCCCGAAAGTGGAAGATGGGGATGATCGGTAAGATTCCAGGAAAGAGGAGCCGTTTTAATTGAGATAATTGATGGACAGAGGGCAAGCTGGTTTGCGCTCCGAATTCCCCAGCATTGACCACATTACACCTGACCGTATACGGGTCAAGATCAAGATCGAGAAAGCTTTCGACAGCGTTAGCAGCCCCACAGGAGAGGTATTCCGGAGAAACTAGTAGCTATTATCAGAGCGACATATGATGGCGTAAAGTGTTACGTGCTGCATCAAGGTGAAATCTCGGATTTTTGGAGTCCTCCAGGGTTGCACGCTGTCACCGATATCATTTCTTTTTGTTATCGGTGACGTTCTTCATGCTGCCTTGTCCAGAGGACCTGGAGAAATTCAATGGACGATCACATTTTTCCTCAAGCACCTCGACTGCGCTGATGACATCTGTTTGCTTTTTCACTGGATCAAACGGCCCTGGATTTGGAAAAAGAGACAAGTAGAGTTGGACTAAAGATAAACACCAACAAAACCAAGGTTCTCAATCTGACGGGTCATCGCACTCTCTCTGTCGGCGGTAATAGGAAGAGTATCGACGGCGTCGATCAAATTGTATATCTAGGAAACGTGATTTCTGCCGAAGGCGGTACTATATAGATGTTGCCCGACAAATTAATAGTACTAGATCCGCTTTCGCTGCCCTATCTAAAATCTGGAAATGCAGTTATCCAATCACTAAAATCAAGTTGAGACTCTTCTGTGCTACGGTTTTTCCGTGTTGCTATGTGGGAGTAGCAAATGGAAAGTGAACTCCACTGTTACTGAAAACCTCCAAACTTCCGTCAGTACCTGCCTGCGCCGAGTCATCGGGGTATGCTGGCCTAACACTATTTCAAACGAACAAATTGGTCGCGCACAGGCTTGGCATCCGTATGTATGTGATAAGAAGACGGAAGTGGCAGTGGATAGTTTGCACATTAAGGAAGGGCGACAATTGCATTGCGAGCTATGCCATGCAGTGGACTCTACTCTTTTAAGATGGTCGATGGATGGGTCGCCCCAAGGTCACTTAATGTAGAATAAAAAAGCTGCGATTTGCAACATTTGGATACAGCCGAATGGTATTTTTTTTTACATTTTTTGTTGGCTTTTTATTCAACTGTAAAATGAATTCATTAAAAGCCATACCATCAAATTTGATGTGAATTTTATTACTGTTAGCAAAGTCATAGCGTGGCAGATGTCTCCTTCGTTTGAATTTACTCCATTCAAAAAACATCAGGAAATATCAACACCACATTGAAACTAATCATCATCATCATCATCAACGGCGCAACAACCGGTATCCGGTCTAGGCCTGCCTTAATAAGGAACTTCAGATATCCCGGTTTTGCGCCGAGGTCCACCAATTCGATATCCCTAAAAGCTGTCTGGCGTCCTGGCCCACGCCATCGCTCCATCTTAGGCAGGGTCTGCCTCGTCTTCTTTTCCTACCATAGATATTGCCCTTATAGACTTTCCGGGCTGGATCATCCTCATCCATACGGATTAAGTGACCCGCCCACCGTAACCTATTGAGCCGGATTTTATCCACAACCGGACGGTCATGGTATCGCTCATAGATTTCGTCATTGTGTAGGCTACGGAATCGTCCATCCTCATGTAGGGGACCAAAAATTGTCCGTCGTCTTCAGTTGGCGGGACCTCCAACTCGCCGATGTTCTGGTTGTTCAGTAGCTCATCAAAGTACTCAACCCATCGCTCTAATATGCCCATTCTGTCGGAAATCAGATTTCCCTCTTTGTCTCGGCATGATGAGCATCGAGGTGTATAAGGCTTCATCCTGCTAACTTGTTGGTAAAACTTCCGCGCCTGGTGCGGTTGCTCCCTGTACTTTTCTAGTTCACAGACTTGTTGGTTCTCCCAGGCTTCCTTTTTCCGTCTGTGAAGTCGCTTCTCCGCTCGACGGAGTTCGTGATAAGCCTCTGCGCGTGCCCGCGTCCTTTGAGAATGCAACATTACTCGGTAAGCGGCATTCTTCCGTTCCGTTGCTAGCTTACATTCATCGTCAAACCAGCCGTTCCGACTCCTTTTGCGGCTGGGGCCAAGTATATTTGTGGCCGTATCCATGATAACGTTCTTCAGGTGGTTGTGAAGATCATTAGTTGATGCTTCATCTCCAGGTCCTCTGTTGACTGCGGTTATTGCGGCATCCATTTCCCTCTTATAGGTGTCGCGGAGGGATGTGTTGTGGATGGCTTCAGTGTTCACTCTCACCTGATTGTCAGAGGGGATTCTAGGTGGTATTGTTATTCGAGCTCGGAGCACCATGCCAACGAGATAGTGATCCGAGTCTATATTGGCCCCCCTATATGTTCTGACATTCATCAAGGCTGAGAGGTGGCGGCGTTCGATCAACACGTGGTCAATTTGGTTGAAAGTGGTCCCGTCTGGAGAGGTCCACGTATGTTTGTGGGCCACTTTCCGCGCAAACCAGGTACTTCCAACAACCATTTCGTGTGACCCTGCTAATTGAATAGTCCGCAGTCCGTTATCATTTGTTTTTTCGTGTAAGCTATGGGAGCCAACGTATCGCCTGAATACGGGCTCCTTCCCTACTTGGCTGTTAAAATCCCCAAGTATGATTTTGATATCATATCTGGGACAGGCTTCGAGGGTTCTTTCTACTGCCTCGTAGAAGGTATCCTTCTCCGACTCTGCAGTCTCCTCTGTAGGGGCGTGAACGTTTATGAGGCTTATATTTCTAAACTTGCCTCGCAAGCGCAGAGTGCATAGCCGTTCGCTTATGCTTTCAAAGCCGATAACAGCAGGTTTAATTCTTTGGCTGACTAAGAAACCTACTCCGAGCACATGGTTTACTGGATGACTGCTATAATATATGGTGTAGTGGCTCTTCTCCAGGAAACCGGTCCCTGTGCATCGCATCTCTTGCAACGCTGTTACATGAGCCCTATATTTGGACAGGGTATCGGCTAGCTGCTCATCAGCTTCATCTCTGTACAGGGAGCGCACGATCCCAGAGAAAATGCGCAAATCGTGATTCCGATGTCGTTGCCGGGTCCGTCGTTTTAAAATCCGTCCTATCCGAGGCTCCTATTGTGGCTTCGTAACATGTTGTTTTCCGTGTAGGGTTGTCAGCCCTACCCAACCCCCAACCTGGAGGACCAGTTGGTACAATTTGTCCCGTTTTTAGGCGCGGGAGACTCGCCTTCATCCTTCTCCGTCTGCAGCTTTTCGTCAAGAAAGAGCTCCCAGCGGTCACCACGTGGAGGTGGAGATAGGGTTTGGTAGTAGAGCTGTTGGTGTTGGTTCAGCAGGCATTTCCCAGGTTTTATGCTCCATCGTGGGTACCAATCCACGTTTCGCCCCGGGACCTAGACTACCCTGAAACTAATAGTCCGAAATAAAAAAAACAAGATTCCAATACGTTTACAGCGGAGCATGTTCTTGTTACCTGTAAACTATTGGAAAATTTCCTCAAAACGCTTTCTGCTGAAAACCATTTAGTAAATGTATTAATTATCATTTACGAACTAATCCTGTTTCTGAATCGGACAACGACTAAAGAAGAAGAAGAAAGTGATAATTACAAATTTCATACACATACCATCAAAGATTATTAAATATTCAAATCACTGAGGATTAGCTTTGTGGATAAAGTGGATTTCCTGAGATTGCAATGGTTAAACGTTTCTGTTTCATCAAATATAGTCATGTGGGGTATGAAATGAAAGGTTATAGTACTTTCTGGAGTCGGTCTTAAGCGTGAGACGATGCGTGCGGAATGCGGACGAGAGAAGCTGCGGACCGCACGCAGCTTCAATGTACAATGAAGATTTCAGGTCGGCAAAATTCGCTTCACGTTGGCGAGGTTCGTTCTGATGACAGATTCCGCCATTTGCTTTCCGTTTTCGGCTGCTACTTGTGAATATAATTAATTTGAATGAATTCGTTTTGAGAACTGTAGAAGGCACTATCTGCGTTGCAAGTGCTAATTATTAATGTCACTTGCATTAGTCCCGTCGCTTTCATTCATAATTATTGAATTTAAGCCGGAGGTATATGCACTCTTAGTGGCGTTTAATTGTATGGTTTTCATAACATAAGACATGCACGTAGGTCGATCGTTCGCGCACAAAACCGCGGCATTGTACATAATCTTCAAGTTTCTGCAATTTGCGTATGCATCTTCCTATATTTGGAGTTTGTAATAAACCTAAAGTTGGCATAGTTAGAAATACAGACTTTCATAAGGTCTATCTAATTTTTGGCATTGTCCTATCTTGTCCAGTAATAAGTTTATTTGTGCAGCTCCACAGCGTACTTTGGATTTCTAGAAATATGTAAGCCAAAGGCAGGGGAAGTTGTGGTTGTTACGGGAGCAGCAGGAGCAGTTGGCAGTCTTGTGGGACAGATTGCAAGAATTAAAGGATGCAGAGTCATTGGATTTGCTGGGTCAGACGAAAAATGCACATGGTTGAAAGAAGAACTGGGATTCCATTATGCTTTCAACTACAAAACGTGTGACATCAGTAAAAGCCTAGAAGAAGCTGCACCCACCGGCGTTGATTGCTACTTCGATAACGTATGGATAATTCAAAATTCTTTCCTATTTTTTTGAAATAACAATAAGTTTTTAGGTTGGTGGTGAGATAAGTTCAACGGTAATTAGCAAAATGAATAAGTTTGGAAGGATTTCAGTTTGCGGATCGATTTCCTCTTACAATGACACAAAAGTGCATTTAGGTAATTAATTGCATATCTATATTTATGTATATTTTACGATTTCTTTATAGCTCCGGTTATGCAACCTTATTTTGTTTTCAATGAGCTGAAAATGGAAGGAATCGTGTTCTATAGATGGAGAGGCTGTTTTGAAGAAGCGTTTAAAGTTGTAAGAGACTGGATCAAAGAGGGCAAAGTTAAATATAGAGAAACTATTACGGAAGGATTTGAAAATATGCCGCAAGCATTTCTGGATCTGTTTAACGGAAAGAATTTTGGAAAAGCGGTTGTGCAGGCCTAAATTCTTATTTTCCGAATTTCATTTCTATCGAAAGTACTTTAAATAAAATAAGCTACTAATCGTATTCCTATAATGGAGTTTACTTGATATATATGTGTTTATGTGTGAATATCTCCCCTACGGCCTGTAGAAGAAAGGTTCGCCCATAGGTTTGTTTGGCTTGGAAGTATCAGTTTCTGTTTCTTCTATTGTGTGTGAAACATTCTTTCGCTAAGACATAAATGCTTCGGTAAACATAATTGGCACTATGTTGATTGCTGCCTTAAGAGCTTCCTTGGGGATGCTATTTAGGCCAGGCGCTTCATCTTCGATAATTTTCCTCGCAGCCTTCGGGACCTCTTCTTCATTTACCTTTGGAGCTTCCGCTAGGTCTATTTCAATGGTGGGAAGGTTAGCCTGTGCACACATTTTATCGAAAAAGATTCGTCGCTATTAGTAATTTGGTAATTGATTGGGGCTTTTTCTTTGACTTTAGACATTATTGTTTTATAGACGCCACTCCAGGGGTCCGCATCAGCTTAGAGTTATCATTCGTCCTATTTATCATAGCCAAATGCAGGTTTTTCCGTGCCTCTTTGTTCATGTAGCTACCTGTATCCGGATCGGTTTCTGTTTCGCTGATTGCGTCCTCTGGCTTCGAAGCACGCTCTGCGGCATTCACCGATCTTGGAGTTCCATCAAAAGTAACCGGAAGCTGGACACTTTAGATACGAAAGGTTTTGTGTATTTCTTAGTACGTAGCACGTAATATATCCATATATTATGTGAGAGTATCCACTTTCGGGTGATATTGACATTCATAGTCTTCAATTTTCAAAGAAGGAACAACTTTCACGTATTATAACTTTGTTAGTAATAGTGGTTAGTAATAATGGTAACTTGGTGAGATCATGCTCTACATTATAGCCTACATCACTGCAAAATTTCGTGGTGCTAGGATGAACTTAAGGGGGGTTTCCAGCCAATTACAAAAAATTATAGTAATATACTATTAATAACTTTATTTGAACAGATATCAGTATGGAAGGTATTTCGGAGCGCAGGCACTATATACTGGTAGCCTCCTGATTTTTTTCAGTAGTTTCTGAAAATGGCCCCCTTAAAGAAGTGATCACTTTCAAGCCCCCGCACTCCTCACCTTCCCAACAAATATCAAAACTGAGACCGGCTGTGAAAAGTACTAACCGAGACCTTTAATTTGATACCCTACATGACTATATTTGATGACAAAAAATCTTAGACCCCTCTTTTGCATTTATGGGGACCCCCCTTAAATTCAACTCACTGTATCACATTTGTACCAAATATGGTGTCAATCGCTATAAACGTCTTCGAGAAAACTGCGTGTGACGAACAGACTGACAGACAGACAGACAAACAGACGGACAGACAGACAGTATATCGATATTAATAAGGTTCTGTGTTTACACAAAAAAATCGATTTCTCGGATCTGATATGTAATAAAGTTTGTGACAGTGTTCCATCCAAATAGATATACATGCATATATCTACGTTCTCATCAGCGGTATTCAACTTTTGTACTTATGCAAATGTCCGTATGTATGCTCTGGGGCATAGAGTGAAGTAGAAACATTATTATGCGTGCCATCAATTTATATAGGTATGTGCGTATATACATATGTACACATAAGTATGCGACAATTGGCGATGTTTGTTTGTTTATATTGTGCTCAACTATCCCCGTCTTTAATATCTACATCTTGGAGTTTGGGAATACTGAAGGAATATTTTTTTTTCTCGGTTTGTTTGTTCGAATTGAAAAAAATTGCATAGAAAGTTTCTCAAATAAGATGAACTCAAAACCTTTATACCCGAAGCGACCAGTCTAGTAAATATTAACACTTTTTTTTGAAAACTCTCGACGTAAGAGGAAACTAGAAGATTGACGATCTCAGGGTGACAGGGTGATTACTAAAGTATTGTAGCTGACTGAGTTCCAATTTGAAATCAGTTTAGTTTTTAAAAATTAATTTGATAGTAATTGTGTGATTTTATAGTAAAATGAATCAAATCTTTTCAGGGATCATCCCGTTTTTTTTCGCTTTGTAAACACAAAATCTTATTAAAATCGGTTTACTGTCTGTCTGTCTGTCTGTCTGTCTGTCTGTCCGTCACAAGCATTTTTCTCGGAGGCGGTTATAGCGATTGGCACCAAATTTTGTAAAAAGGTGGAAACTGTGAACGCTCACGTATATAGTGAGTTACATCCTTTCACGTCGAATTTAAGAGGGGGTCCCCATACATGCAAAAGAGGGGTGTACATTTTTTTTTCATCAAATATAGTCATGTGGGGTATCAAATTAAAGCTCTTGATTAGTGCTTTCCGAAGCCGGTCTTAGTTTTGACATTTGTTGAAAAGCGGGTTGAAAGTGGTCATTTTTTTTAAAGAACCCATTCTCAGAAACTACCCAACCGAAAAATCTGAAAAAAATCAGGGTGCTGCCACTATATGGTGTCTAGGCTCCGAAATACTCCCCATACCGATACCTGTTAAAATAAAGTTAATAATAGTACGTGATATTGCCAAATTTGGTGAAAACCACACTAATACTAACAAAGTTATACTATGTCAAAACTGTCGCTTCTCTGCAAATTCAAGACTATGAATGTAAATGTTACTTGAAAGTGGAAATTTTCACATAATATATGCATATTTTACGTGCTACATGCTAATAAGACAAATGCACACTCAAATCCCTTTATAAAGGAAATATACAAAGCCTTTCATACCTGAAGCGTCTAGCTTCCGGTTTCCCGACTTGTTTAGAAATGTTTTGTGAAGAATTGGATAAAGGTACAAATACCTTATTAGTGCCTTAAGTGAGCGTAGTATTTTTTTCAGCCTGATAGCATAGTCCATTATTGAAATACATAGCAACTTATACACCCATCTCCAGAGAAAAGGTGTTTTTCTGCTGCACTGTGACCATCTTAGAGAAAAAATGTAAACGACATTTGAACGTGCGGACCTAACCACAGTCCGCAAACTAGGATCATTCAAAAATATTAAAAGCCAAATTTTTGCTGCCTTGTTAAACTTTTTTTTTTGTAAATTTTGGCGAATAAAAAAAACTACTGGATGAATCGCAATTAACCTAGCTTGCGGACCGTAGAAATATGTTCTGAATAAATCGTGAAAATTTCAAAGAATTTCGTTGAATAGATTTTGGGCTATGGTGGCAGCAGATTTTCAACGTGCAGTTTCGAGAAAAACGTATTTGAAAAGTAGAATGCGATTTTTAACCATAAAATCTTAACTGACCATCAATTTGCTATACCTAATCTATAAACCTTATGTTTCTTGAAGAAACACATATAAAGCCTTAGTTTCAATTTTTATGACTTTAGCGAAGTCATTCTAATCTGATTCGGACCGATAAATATGTGCTTTATTACGGCGATTGACGTAAACCTGGCGTTTGACATTTTACCTATTTAATACTGTAATTTCCGAATATATTCTACACTATATCTAGATACAATTGATGCCAGAAAAAAAATTCGATTCCTCGGATTCGACACGTGGGATGACCCCCTTAAAATAAAATTATATATTACCTGCATTTTTCCCTTGAACTACTGCCGTAAATCGACACAATTATAAATGCAGTTGGCAGAAAAGTGTGGAAACTGGAAGGGACAGGGCTGAAAAAAGACATAAGTTTTTCCAACTGTAAGAAACAGCATAAATAAAACGGTATATGTATTATCCAGAGTTATTTATTATTAATTTGTATTCAATAATCAGAAATACACGTTTTTCCTTTTTTTTGATACTCGTATATAAACTTTCTGAACATTTTCTTTGTTAGTTTTTCAAATGATACATATCTTACACATTTTTTATTATTTATTTGGTTGTTAATAAAAATGTTTTAAAATTTTAACACTTACTTAGAAACAATATTCTTCATATTGGCGGTTCTTACCAATAGTATACCCATATAATATTTTTATATATGTATCAATTTATTTTTACTTAGCCGCTTACGAACTAACTTAACGTCTAGAAAATTTGTCTAATAAAATTTCTATAAATATCTTTTCCAGTTTCCTTACGCGCTACCTTATCAGCACTACATGTAACATTTTCGACTAATCCTTAACTTTAATATGCGTCTTTTGATTTTCATACTTTATTATATATTATAATATATATTTATTTATTCCTTCGGTTTTCTCCGATTCTAAAAGTAGTTTCATAGAATACGATATTACATTTCTTCATAAATTTTATAACATATTTAAAACTGAACTATCTTTAGAAATAATGTTCACATAGTTCTCAACTCGAATATCAAATTAACTATTTTGCTTATCATCGTAGTTATTATTTTCACAATATGATTTGTGGATATTTACAGTACAAAACAACGTATATCTTTATGTATGTATTTTTCAATATTCTGCTACATTTGTGAATGTATAAAAAACGTTATTCTTCTTTGATTTCATCCTTTCAATTATTTTTTTAATACATGCGGATGTGTGATCCCGTAAAGAGTGACAATAGTAAACGAATAAAGCTTGATTGTGTGCCTCGCCTAGATCAGGTGGTAGAATACGTGAACTGGCTGCAATTGATTTTCAGGTTGCAAAGGGAATCAGATAATTAAATAAAAAGCGGATGTTGCCATAAACGATTCGACGCAAATTAAAAAGCATTGCGGTGCTGGTAATATACCAATAATTATTTGTATAATTTGTAAATTGGTGTATTTCGAGTACTCCGGTTTTAAGTCGGTATGAAAGGAACATCCCCAACAACCTCCCATCAGAAACTCTAGATAAAAATAATGTTGAAATCAACTCAGCCCCCTTTCCTGCGTCCAATTAGCTAGGCTCTTTCAGAAATTCACATCATATTAATGGAGTGTGTACTTACCATGTTGGGGGGAAATATGACGAAAGTAATACACTCATCACTGGTATTGAATGCGTAGATTGCGAATATTTCAATTTGCCAATATTGATGCAGGAAGACGTAATGGAGAGGTGAAAGGATTTCATCACAGGCGTCATAGAGACATCTCGTTAAATTCTAATAACTCTGATATTGCCTCGCACAATCAAGAGACATCATCAGCCCCGAAAAGCATCCAGTATGAATTGCGAGGAGCAGTGAAAAAGTGTAACGGAGGAAGCCGTTGAATAGAACTCGGTAAACGACATGAAGGATATTGAAGACGTTTATTGATTCTGCCCATATGCATTCATACGTACATACACCTCCTACAAGGGCGCCAGATCAAAGATTTAGAGCAGAAGAGCTCCAACCATCCCCAATTGGTTGATATCCTTCATGAGAAGATTTGCCGCTTTTTGATAACGCGGACGTGGTGATGTCTCCTGGATTCTACAGGATTGCTCTGCAGCTTACGATGTAGGTCTTCTCTGCTTGCCCGCTTATAGTGAATATTCCACCAGGGATTGCTCTTACTTGGCTTTCAGACGATCGTACTATCGCATGATTATGTATAGGCACGGAAAATCATTCACGAGTGATAAAAACATTATAAAATGGATTGGCGTCGATAGGGAGGAGCAGAGTTGTTAAGTTGGCAGTGACAGCCATTTCAATTTTAAGCAAGATAGTGCCCTAGGTGCAAATATTCTAATAAATATGGCTTGGTGGTTTGATACGAAGTGTTGCCGTATTTCCACCAGTGCAAAGATACTATTAGGCAAATTCAGTAAAATCACTCACTTTCCCCAGGGGGATTCAAGTGCAGTAGAGTGATAATATAATAACGACGAATCATCAATACTGTAAGCTCTGAAAAATGTTTAATATATAATTAAAATATTGTGTGCTACCTCTGGAAATATTTAGGCATGTGTCCTGCTTCGTAGTGAGACTAGATACATTTATGAAAGTTTAGATTGGCTAGTTAGACGCCTACTTTAAATTAATGTCACCGCCTGTGAAGTATTTTTTCTCTTACTTCGGATAAAGTGAGAAATTTATGAGCAAGCACCAAGTTTATTTTTTTGCAACTATTATGAATTTCCCATAAGCAAAGAACAACAAATTTGAAATAAGTATCAAGAATTAAGTTTGTATCTGTAAGATGCATTAGCGTGAATGGACAAGTAAGGGGGACAAAATCAACCCTGAAATAAAAGGAAATATACAAAAAGCTCCGCTAAATGTCTTCAAGTAAAAAACTGGTAGGATTTGACCAATATTAATTGGGATGGCACAATGGACTGATAACACCTGCTTCCAGAGGTAGTCATTTTATGTTGTTATTTCTAAATGCTTTACCGAATTTTTCGACCTTGAAGGTATTCTGAGATGATAGATACATGAACAGCTAGATTTTCATATTGATTTTGATCAACAAGAGAATTGAAAAATTTACTAGAAGCACTGACTTTCTGTTCAAGTAGTATAAGTTATGAAGTTGATAGACGATTCATTATGTTAGAGCATGGTCGAAACTGAAGGATTCCGAGCTATAATTTATAGTTTTTATTGGAAATCGAATGATACTTCATTGGTTTCATTCAACGGATCTATGTTTTCGGCTGTGTTAAAAAATACTATCGAGCGTATGGCTTTCAGGGCTAAACTCTATTTTTTCTTAACCTAGCTGTGCTGAAGTCATTTTGCCCTAGTGGAGCTATTAGTGATGTCATGAAAAATGTGCGTCCTATGTCAGGAAGTATGGGGCATACTCATTGGAAGTTTTCATAGATCTTAGTTTCAAGTCTGTGCTCATTAGGTTAGTAGTGATTGAGTCATTTGGTTATCAATAGAAAAATTAGTCTCATGTTTCTGACAACATACAAGCAAATCAACGAACGCTCCTGTTAAAGTGTCTTTCATCATCGTCAATATTACCCATGCAGCTGCAATAGCACTTCTGGAAGTACTGATTATTCCGAACTGCAACATTAAGTACTTCAATATTCTCAAGAAGCTACTAATAAATAACTTCTAATACAATTGGGTAAACATCTCAGTTAAGTTTCAAGCGATTATCAATGGTCTGCTCAAATTCAAAAAAATCAAACTAATTTAAAGTATGTTGTCATGCCGAAGTTCCATGTAGTTAGTATTAAGTCAGGTTTATGTTTGAAGGCACGTATTAAAAGTCATTGCATCCCAAACAAAGAATCCAAAGCTTGCTAATCGGCAGGGAACTAATATCGTAAGATATAAAAAGCCTACCGACTAGCTAAAAGCAGACAAAGGTAATGGTATTGTAATTATGGATCAATCTTGTGGTGGAAAAGTTGACCTTGAATTAAGAGTTGATCTTGAATTAAGAAATGACCTATTACCAACATCCATAAAACGACTAGAAAAGACCCTAAAAGAATGCTCTTTAGTGATCCAATACAGATCTGGATGCTGAATCCCTCTTTACCTAGATCCGATGCCATCCAAAAATACATAAATCATTCGAACACTTCTATTTTCAATTCCCAATCAAAAGTAATATAGTAGTGTAATTTGGATTAATTGGAATAATATTATATATTTAGAATTGAATAGTAGTAGGAGAAGCAGAATAAAAAGTGGTTGCCGAAATATCGGCACACTCCAATTAAAAGAAAAATACTAACAAACACCGAAAAAAGAACCGTTTGAAATCATTAAGTTCTGCATTCTCTTTTTGCTAGTAATATTTATTAACCTTGCAAATGCTGATATTTCGGGAATCACTTGTTCTCATCATCAGTGCTACAAAAACAGTTTATTATTTCAGGAGCTCAGGAGTTGAGCAAAGGTCAAGTCTTGATTGGTTTGCATAAAATGGATCCTTATATTTTGAAAGGGCTTCTTGCTTTTCCACTAGATACTGAAAAATTCGATATAGAGCTTATTATCAGCGATTCATTCAACGCATGTTTGACAGCGAGTGTCTTTCGTCCCGCTGGAAGGTTGCGAGACTTGTGCTAATAAACATGGGAATTGGCAATCTCGAGGCGCCGTAAGCGTATCGTGCGCTCAGTATCTTGAATACCACGGGGAAGCTGCTGGAGAAGCTCATCAAACCATGACTGACTAATACAATACGTATGGCGGGAGACTGTTCACCAACACAATATGGTTTTAGAGCGGGGCGATCCACAATTGATGCCATTGAGAAGGTGGTCCAGGTGGTAAAACTGGCTGAAGCACACAGTCACCACTCACTCGCGGGCGACTGGTGCTCCTTGTGCCCCTCGACGTGAAAAACGCCTTCAATTCTGTGAAATGGTGCGACATCTTTGAGGCTCTGGAAAATCGTTTTCATACTCCAGGCTACCTATTGCGGATGTTAAGGGACTATTTAAAGGACCGTGCCCTACTCTAGGAGACCCGGGAAAGACAGCGCCGAATGACATTGGAGGCGGCTTAGGGATCCACTCTTGGTCCCGACCTTTGGAACGCTGCTCTTCTACGACTCGACACACCTGATGAATCGTATCTGGTCGAGTGCTGAGAATGATGTTGCGGCATTGGTTACCCCACGCATACAAGTTGCTTGCAAGTTCATCGCATACTGGGAATAGTGATGCGGCGGGTAAGCAAATGGATGGCTGAGCATGAATTCTCCCTAGCGCAGATGAAAACCGAAGCCATTGTGCTGACCAAAGAGAGGATTCCCACAGTTCTTCCTATTCAGAATGGTGAAACCAAGGAATAAGCCGGCGATGAAATACCTTGGCATCATGATAGACACGAAGATGAGCTTCTTCAAAGAAATTCGCCATATCGCAGTCAAGGCTGCGGCTTGAATGTTTGGGATTATCAGGCTGTTGATCAATCTCTGAGGTCCTTTATCCAGCAGGTATCGCTTGCTGAGTAGTGCGGTTCAGTACGTTCGCCTTTATGGTTGCGAAGTACGAGCTGACTTCTTTAGTAAGCAAATTAACAGTAGGCGCCAAACGCAAGTACATAGACGAGGGGCTCTGCGCTTAGTGTCCAACTATCAAACGGTCTCGAAGCCAGCTGTAATAGCGATCGCGGGAGATATTCCGAACGCTCTCCATGCTGCCGAGCGGAGGCTTGTATACCTCAGGAAAGGCGAGGGAAATAAGGAAGCTGTCGCCTTTGAAGTGAGAGCTCGTACTCGTTTGAGCTTGGTAGTAATTTCGGGAAAGAGAATTGAGATGCAGATGGACGGCGCATATCATAAAAGACATACGACTGTGGGTCAATCGAAAGCACGATGAGGTTGACTGTTACCCAATCCGGCTGCTCAGTGGACATGGGTATTTTTAATTTTACCTGCCCACAATCGGGAAATCAGGATGTGGTGGATGGCACCTGCCATACTTTTTTCTTTTGCAGAAGCTGGGGCGCCATCGCTATCCCCTTTCGATGGAAAGGTGCCCTGCATCTCCGGACACCATTGTTGAGGCCATGCTTCAGAGCAAGGACACGTGGAGCCGAGTGGTACATTACACTCGAGGTATTTTTAAGGCGAAAAGAGGGAGATGGATAAGGAGAGATGCCGGGGTGGCTGAGATTTCCTGAATCCACGAGGTTTTGCTCTTATACTGAATAGGCCTGGCCTGAGGTAATGTGTTAAACGGTTCGGGGTCATGGTGTAGGGCTGCTTGAGGGGAGTATTTTAGCCGGGTAGTATTTTTGAGAAGGGAGACCCGCACTTTGTGCGTAAACGCATTTCATATCGCATTTTTGGCAAATTTACAGATCTCTACAAATAAAATACAAAGTGGTTGTGAACATAATCGTACGCTGGGATTACCATTGGCCGCGCAATCAGAACCCAATGTAGAAAATAAACTCAGTTTCATTTTCACTGTGGATTTTGTCATTAGGAATGGTTAAGTTAATATTTCAAAAACCGGTCTTAATTAACTCTTGTCACCTTCCTAGTTCTTCCCCTTTCGCACCGAAGCAAACGGGCTTCCTATATCCAGCAAGCCTATACAAATTGGATAAAATTTTCCGTAACTGTCTTAATGAACACCTTGAACTCACAGGACATTATCTAGCCACTTTAAGAAGTAATGACGATGTGGAGAACATGATGGGAGAAAATTATAAAGCAGCAAGCGAATAAGCCAACATTGGCTGGTCTGTCAGTTCGGACTGTTCAGGCGGCGGTGATCGAATGGAAAATAATTCGTTCACTAGCCAAACGGAAAGGGGAAGTGACAGTCGGTCGTCTTACATAGGTTCTTTAGGCAGTGAGTGAGAATTTTATGCGCATCTTCATCGATGGTAAATATTTTCCATAAAAGCTCAGGCGTATAAATATTCTCGTCTCAACTCCACGTCCAAAGTTGAACAAATGATGCTTTGTTAGAGGATATGTGGATGATGCTTTCAGTTCAACTCGCGGCCGGATGGACTGCGGGCTCTTCCGGCGTAACTGACAGGTCGAACTGAACGTGAATGGCAGCCTTTATGCAATAGCGAGTTTAAAACGGAACTTCTGTGTCTACAGTTTTGTCGGGCTCATACAGCAGTTACCATCCCAGGTGATCTACAAAAAATGTGATACTAAATGTGTCAGCTCCCTCTTCACAATATCTTCTGATTTCATGCCACATTGCTTCAGTAGGCCTACAGAGGTATATTAAATATCAAAGAAACTTAAAAAAAACTTCTCCGGGTCATGATGGATTCCCGAAAATTGCTCTGAAAAATTCCCGAAGAAGGCACAGAAGGTACAACTGTGTTTCATAATTATTTGCTGCTTAAAAGAGGGTCTATTTTCTTCCTCCTGGAAAAATGTTATCTTTTTTCGAATCCAGAAGCCTGGTAAAGACCGCACAAATAAAGCCAGCTATCATCCCATCAGCAGTTTCTCTTCTTCAGCTAAGTTTCCAAAGTATCCAAAGTTAACTTGCGAGGATAAAAGTTTTACCTCCCGTCTAGCTCGGATTTCTTGTACAGTGGTCGAAAAATATTTGCTTTTTGTGCTGCTTTAACGCCACTTTCTCGAACAATACCGGTGGTGTCATGGATATTTATATTCATCTCCGTGGTTATTCCAATGCCGAAGGCTTATCCTTTGAACAGAACTAAGCGTGATGAGAATGAAAGTAAAGTGGTGAACTGAAGAAATATGATAGGTACGCGTTTCGACATTAGGGGGAGAATATTCTCATAATCGACATAAGGAAGGGGCTGAGGTAATGACCTACTAATGAGTAAGAGAAAGGGAAGTAGAACCTACGATTCCGGTTGACAATTAACATATTTGTATTGCATACATCTTTAGCCAATAAGAAACATTGACAATATGAACCCAGATTAGCTTTTAAAAGAAACGTATAGCATAACAAAACATGAAATACTTTACGCGTTCTTCTTTAGTTTTGGATTATTCTAAAACGTATTGAAAAAGTTGAGAGCAAATTTGGTTTTCAAAATCAGAATCGCCACGGACGAGCAGACCAGCACACATTTGGTACCTGATTGGAGGGTTGATCTTGCAGTATGGGAATCGGGATAGTTCTGTCAAGGGTCATCCGAAGGCCGCAAAGGCATTTAATAGATAGGGTATGATATGATTTCCAAACATATATTTGACAGTGATGATGGGGATGTGAGCGGAGAATGTTGATAAAAGCCACTTCTTCCAATTTTTAGTCGATTGAAAGGCAGCATTAACGCCCTGAGTAGCAGCTCACCGAAAGTTTTCGGCCAAATCTGGTCTAAATGGTCGTTAAATTTATCTAAATGCTGATGGGCCGAAGGGCTAGGCTACATAGGTAAGCGAAAGTTTCAGTACAATTTACTAAGCAATTACTGATTTTATTGTGTGATTTAGCTATGTGGTTTGGATAGAATTGATATTATACTCCAAATTATTTTAGATATTTTTAAAACGAGTCTTTTCTTGGAGCGATGCTGTATGCACAGGACAATAAGAAAGTTTCGATATTTCTACTAAATTCAATTTCTTTTTCAAACTTGTTCTTTGTTTTTAAATTTTGAATAGAATTAATTACCAAGTATCGTGAATTATAACGAGCATATATCAATATTTGAATTGAATATCACATACAACAAGGAAAAAGCGGTCAAATTATTACTCGATTGTGAAAGAGGCTCAACAAAGTACAACGACAACGAAACGCGCACAGTGTGCGTATAGTGGTACAGAGAAAACACTGCTTTTGGCAAAAATTGGAAAAATTGAGGCAGGACCCATTATTGAAGTACTATTACACAATACTTCATAAACCATAAAAGTCATTGGAAATACTTTAGATTGACGAGGGAACCTAGTTGCGTGTCGTGCTAATATATCAATTAACTTCGATAACGAAGCTGCCGAAGCTAATCCCAATTCGGCCGATCCCCAAGAAACAAGTAAATCACTGTCAGCGGCAGTGACCTGCCCAGAACTGAGCGATTTAAATACCTCTGGTGAATGCTTCACGCATAACACAACCTGGATGAAGTGGCGTTCCACAACTGGTATTTTTTGTGATCGACGTATCAACGAACGTTTTAAGAGTAAAATTCACCGCAAAGTCATCCGTCCTGTCGCTTTCTATGGTTTTGAGTGTTGGCCGACTATAAAAGACAATGAACGGCGTCTTGGGATGACATCCGAAATGGGGATATCTGCGATCGATATGGAGTTGTACGGATCGTGGAAAAACTGCGAGAGGCATTTTCGATGGTAACGAGAATTCACTTGCTAAGATTGGTCTGAACATCGAAGTCGATGGTAAACGACCAAAGGCCGGCTGAAACAACGGTGGCTTCATACGCTGAATGGGGATTTAAAAGCTTCAAAAGTGCATCCGGATCAGGTATTTGAAAAGGTTTGTGAATGGAACAAAGGCTGAAGAAAAGAAAGAAGATTTATGTCCCCCGTCCATTCATTTGTGGAACACAAGGAGAAACACAAACATCCATAGCCATCCATGCGAACTTGGGGCGACGAGATTTTAACGCGCAGCTAACTTGGCCATTGCATCATCACTTGCATATAAAAAAAAATAATCGGCATTTCAGCTCAACAATTTCCAATAGCCTTATACTTCTCATTTATAATCTGACTGAGCTATGTATGTTTTGAATTCATGGAATTATGGAGTATGAACTTAAGCATCTCAAATTTTGAACACCTTCAGTGAGACAATTAGAAACATTAATTTGACTACATCAATACCCTGTGCACCATTTCGGAATAGAGTCTGGAGTGTAGATCTTTGCTTGGCTTGGTTAAACGCCTTTATCTATTCCCAGAAAGTTTCGATGGCGTCGTACTGTCTTGTCCAGAGACCTGGACTACGGTGATAATTTCTGCTTGTCCTTTCATCGAATCATGGAGGCCAAATGACTCTGAGTTTAAAGCATGGTCGAATTGAAGATAAGCACTAATAAAACCAAAGTTCTGGGTTAAATGGGCCATCGTACTCTTCCCATTGAAGGCCTTGGTCAATTTCTGTATCGAGGAAGTGTTGTTTTGTTTTTTTCCGAAATTTAGAAATGCAGCTATCTGAATACCAAAATCAATTTGCACTTTCTACGCTGCTATGTGGGAGTTGTATACAGAAAATGGACATTACCTTTACTCGAAGGCTTCCAGCCTTGCCATCAATTGCCTGCGCTACTCCATAGCTGCAGTGGATTGATATCGAAGCCTTCTGCACGGGCTTGGAGTCATTGTTGACAATTATTAAAACTCATTATTGAACTTGTTGTTTAGAGTTTTAATTTGAAAAAAAAGTTTTATAGTAATATACAGTTATTTTGGGCCTTTAACCAAAGGTCTATGAAAAAATATCTAGCCAGTGTGAATGGTACAAAGCAAACGCTACCGTCGACATAGCCTAGGTGAAATTATACTAAGTAGTATACATAAAAGTTTTAGTGATCCAATACAGATCTGGATGCTGAATCCCTCTTTACCTAGATCCCATGCCATCCAAAAATACATAAATCATTCGAACTCTTCTATTTTCAATTCCCAATCAAAAGTAATATAGTAGTGCAATTCGGACTAAAAGTTTAAAGTATTTCATTGAAAAGCAAATAGCCCATTAGGCACCAAATAGGTATTTCATATGGTTAATTCAAGGCTCATTCTTTCGGCCTACTGGCCAGTTTTGGCAGGATAGTGAACTGACTGCCTTTTATTACAAAACAAATGTGTGTCATCCATTGATACTCTCCGACTGTAACTACTAATTCCAAACAAAAAAATATTTACTAATCATTTGCGAAAAGGGAAAGTTTTTAGTTCAGCCCGACAGAAATTGTTGACCTACGGAGGGAGTGTCATAAGCTCGTCGTTTGGCACAACGTTTGCACGCCAACGAGGAGGCATGTGTCATAAGGCACAGTATAGATCAACAAAAAGGAGACTCCGCAGTGCTATAAATAAAAGCTGGCAGAACCTGTCAGCGAAGTGAATGAGGACCCGTAGGCTGTAAGTTTGACACTCGGAAAATCGGGGCTCTGCGGAGGCCCTGCATACTAAGTACCGACTAGATGGACCGCATTCTACGGGCATTGTTCCCCAGACATCCTGTACGGGTTGATGTCAATAGCGCGGAAAGCGTCGATGATTGTCCCCTTTTCACAATGAGAAAGTTTGAAGAAGCGGTTCTCACTATGAAAAACAATAAGGCGCCAGGTGCTAATAGCATTCTGGCCAACGGCTAGAATTGCTGCTTGAGTCGTTCAAAGCTTGCTTGAAGGAGGGCATTTTTCTTTGTCCCTGGAAAGTGGCCAGACTCGCGTTGATTAGTAAGGGTAAAGGAGATCTGGAGCTCCCGTCTGCATACCGACCACTGTGTATGTTCCGCACGGCACGGAAAGTGCTCGGGAAGCTCATCAGGAGTAGACACGCTGAAGTGATCCGCATTGCCGGGGACTTGTCCCCAAGGCAGTTCAGGTTCTGAACAGGGAGATACACTTCTTTTTTCTTCAGCCTTTGTCCCGTTCACAAGCGGGGTCGGCTCGTCGTGATCGGCTTCGCCATTTGGCTCTATCGAATGCCTGATCTGGGTGCAATCTCGATGCTATTATGGAGGTCATAAATGCGGTTCATCGAGCGGAGGCACACAGCCGGCTATCACGACAGTTAGTGCTCCTCCTAATGCTTGATGTCAGAAACGCCTTCAATTCCGTAAGATGGACAGATATGCTAGGCACATTAGGAAACTCATTCCATGTGCTAAGTTATTGTTTGCGGATATTGGGGGGATTATCCCTGCTCCATGAGACGCTAGAGGACTAAATGAGCCTGGAAATCGCGTCGGGATTAGCACAGGGATTGATCCTAGGACCGTATATCTGGAATGCTTCCTACGATAGTCTGCTGAGACTCGGCTTCAGCCTTGCGCTGGAAGAAACAGAGGTAGGCATCTTGATCAGAAGGAGAATGCCGACCCTGCGTCCCATATCGATCGGCGGGTTGACTATAGAGTCAAAACCAACGGTTAAATACCTTAGTTAATGCTCGACTCGAAGATGAGCTTCTTCGAGCAAATCATAGCAGCAGCGCACAGGGCTGCAACTGGAGTTGCGACCTTGAGTCGTTTAGTGGCGAACGTTCGGGACATCTCCTTATGGGAGCAACGCAGTCGGTTCTGCTCTATGGCACGGAGGTATGGGCTGATGCCCTTGACGAGCAGGTGCATCGTAAGCGTCTTGCTCAAGTGCAGAGAGGGGAGCTTTGCGAGTAGCGTCTGCTTATCGTGATGGTGATCTCGGAAGTGACGCCCGTTGCCGTCCTTGCCAAGGAGCGCAACGCGAGGTGGTTGCCTGCGCGGCTCATCCATAATTTATACCCGTGACTGAACTCAACGTGGTGAAACAAATATCTGGATAGTAAGATCCCTTGTAAGATTTGAATCGCCATTGAGCCCAACATAAGTTGGTTAATGTTTTATGGCTTTGTGTTTCTGCGACGTTTCGCTTAAACAGGACATCGTAAATGCAAGCGAACGTAGCACAAGAGTTCTTGTAGGTAATTCTGCAATTTCAAAGTCTTAACAGGTCTGGTTATCTGAACCGGGAAAGTAAAAGTCACCCATTGTGTGCGAGACTTAACATAAGAGATGGTAGACAGAGTTCATGTTCTTGCTTGAAAATAAACTTATTTTCCGGGAATACGGCCAAAATATCACCAAGGGCTTGATAAGCCATAACCACCTGTTTCTGTTATATATTTGGCAGTGAAGACCACGGAAAAACTTATTCGCCTTATTCCGAGTTAGGCTTTCACCCATGTTATTCAAATTTATGCGACATAAGTCTGCAGCATTTCAAGCGGCCGAAATGAAAGGCATTTCCCCCAATGTTTGGTTTTGGCGCTTTACTATTTGCCTTATGGACTGTATTGTCACAACGTATTCTTGTGAAACTGAATTCTGACGGCTATGACCGATACCGTCAAAAATAGTAATATAGAACACTTTGGAAGTCTCTTTATATTTTAAATTACTTCTAGGGCAGGATAATAGGCTGGTGATGCGTTCCTAAATTTATCGACGCATGGAATTTAGGAAATTCCTTCGGGGATGTTATTTGTTTCTAAAATTTCTTGGGGATTCAAAATTAATGAACTGGGGTCGCAAAAAGTCGAAACTGAGGACAACTACAAATAAGATATAACCTTCAGAATAAATAAGTTTTAATTAACTTCTGTGCAGCGTGGATGCAATGAAGCTTTTACAACAAAAATGTTTTTTCACTTCAATTCATTTCCTTGAGGAATTCCCTACTCTCTACCAGAAACTCTTTGCGCTGCATCTTCACTATAAACATTTTATAGAAACAAAAATTATGCGGGGAATCCTCCCGCTGCTAAGGCCAGCATACATTAGCCAGGACTGCAACGCAAACCCCTTCCCTAGGGCATCTTTAAATGTTCTCTGTTGGCTTTGTTTGCTTACGCACTTTTCCCAGGAGTAGTCCTTGTCATGATTTCTCATGCATTTGAATGATTTCTCAAAGTCCTTTCACTTTAGATAGGAACTGGGACTCGTTCGCATGGTAACTCGGATTCAGACGGAAAGAAGTATTTGCGGATTTCGTGATGCCTTCAATCTGAATCCGTAGAGAATGCCGGCGGGAAAGTATGATATGTTGATAAGCACATAAAGAACCAGGCGAAGAAAACGCTGGAGATTGGTAGGAAGAAATAACGTCTGCCATCAGATCCAGACGATGAAGCCTTATCCTCTTTTTTATTTACATGATGATATCGAATGATGAAGGGAGATCAAGGATAGGAGGGAAGTTATTCAAATATGCAGGCAAACGGCAGAAGTGAAACCAATGATCTACGTGTTCATTTGGTATGTGATACTACTTTCGTCACATTAGGAATAGCATTATTCTCTTTGCGGCGCTCAGCTGGTCGGGATTACACTTTCTCTCAGATGGGGAGCTCAACAAATTGATTTCTTGGAATTTCTTTATTTGACCCCGCGATATGTTGTAGCTGTGATCTGTGGTTGCTTGGGGTAGTGTGAGTGTGAAATAATGCTATTGTTACTTTAGACTGGTTATACGAAAAACTGAAAATGGTATTCTGTGATGCATGTATATGAAAGTTCCGCAGGCAGTGCCGCAATAGGAATGAACAGAAAATAGCAAGGAGCCTATTTATGAGAGAATGTATTCAAGAGGAGTTAAGGTGATATAAACCACTTCGGTGGAAGGCAAGTGAACACACAGTAAAGCTTAACAAATAACAATTAAATTTTCCCGCTGCGATAGTGAACAGGACGATGTGTTCCACAAAGGATACGTTTGAAAGCCTGCCGGAATTCTGGACTGAAGATTGTGTAGATAACAGGGTTGAGCGTTGAGTTGAAATAGCCAAGCCAGAGAAATAAGGACGCAACCATGTCGTTGATGTGGCAAGACTCGCATAGCGGCAGGAGCAGGGCCATCAGAAAGAAAGGCAGCCAACAGACAACAAATGCTCCAGTGATGATGGCCAAAGTCTTTGCCGCTTTTCGCTCACGCTTTGCTTCTAGGGTTTCTTTCCGCTTGCTTACCTGTGTCGCCAAATTTGACTTTTGATGTATTTGCTTTTGTTGTGGGACGGGCGTCACTTGGTTGGAGCCTTGATGTGATGAGGACGTTGTGGTGTGCACAGCCAGAGAATGAGGTGCTGGTGTCGGGGCGGGCGTCGGGCTTGCAGCAGTAGTCGCTGCAGGACACGCTGCACCACCCGCGGCCGCCGTGGAAGCAACAGGAAGCTCTTGATTGGGTGGCAGATTGGAAGCGATTCCTAGTTGATTTTGATTTGCTTTCTGCATTTCGTTACTGGTTTGATTAGCTAACGCTACTAAGTGCGATACAGTTGATATTTGGCTAGTTGATGATGTGGCGCCCTGAAATGAAGAAAAATGTTGATTTGTAGAAATTGCTAAATAGTGGAATATATTTGACTATATTTGCCGGTGAAAGCTTCGATTTTCAGTAATTCAAAACTATTCCAGAAATATTGCAAAAAAAACACACTATTTCATACTATTTTTCAGATTTATCTATACGACTTAAATAGCAGAGGTACTGTCTCCTCTGTACTCTTTCACTTGACAGTAAACTAACCTTTGCAAGGATTTAGTGGTCAATTTTATGTCGTGTTATGCAAAATTTGTATGTGTCGTGTAGTCTATGAAACCCTTTCAATACAAGGGGCGGCACTATTTTGCACTGGGCTGAAGGGGCTCCCCATACATGCGAAAAGGAGGTGTAAATTTTTTTCATACACCCCATTTCGATATCTTCTCAAATAAAGTTAATATATTATCATATTTGAGAAATTTTAGAAATTTACGCAAGAAACATTCTGAAGTTAATCCAACATAATATACAATTTTACAAAGTTTGAAATGGATTCAACTATTATTAACAAAGTTTTGGAAGCTCAAAATTGTGTATTTCACGTGAATTTATCGCACACTAGACCGTGTATGACGCCATTATCATATAAAATAACTCATGTGAATGGCGGAGATGGAGTTTGGGAATACATATACCAAGGAATATTTTCAATTTTAGGCATGTGTGTATAATATGAACACAAAACTTTTATACCCGAAGCGTCCAGCTTTCGGTATTCCGATTTGTTTTGAATCTAAGGTTGATTATTATCGATGCAGTGCTTTCCAGATTAAATTATTTTTGTAAATGGTTCTTTAAAAAATAGGATTAGGTCACAGCTACGATTATAACGATCAAAACAGATATCGTTGGAATTACAAACTGACTTCAAATATCGAGATCTCGCCGCGCTCATGGGGCTTAGAGGAAAGTGCACATATCTCAATAGTGTGACGAAAATCACTTTGGAGAATTATGTGTGACGTCAATGTAAATCGTAGTAATGACAATTAGCCAGGATACCAAAATTGTATAACAGTAAGGCGAATATTTAGTTACGATAATTATTAACAAAGGACTCTAATTCCGGCAAGAATATCTTGTTGCAAAGTGGTTTTCTCGTAAAGTGTTTACATGTCTTTCTGGAATGTTCCGCGGGGTATAAAAGGGCCGGAAATTCGCCCACAAAGTCAGTCTGGTTCTAGAGTTAGAACAGATCGCGTTGGGTATGAATATGCCCCGGATTGTACTAGTTAAAGAATTGTTCTATAATTAATTATACAGTACGGTTATATAATTTAGTGTTTAATAAACGCTTGTATTAAGGTTATAAAACGGGTTTCTGTTTAGTGCTACGCAATCCAGTGATACGAGCCTACGCAAAGCAAGTAACGTAACTGGTGACGAGTACAAATAGCTAAGAACGTAACAATTGGTGACAGCGACGGGAATTACGTAAAGGAAATCGTAACAATTGGTGACAGCGTATAGGAAATTCGTAACAATTGGCTCACCCAACCGCTCCAATTGCCACACGGTTCCGGAAGTCCTGTTCTATGATTTTAAGGTTGTAAGTAAAAGAAACCTTTATTAAAATTAGTTAGCATCTAGTTGTTGCTCTGCATTTTTATCAAAAACCATTCCACCTACTAACATGAAATTTGATGGAATATTGAAATATCCCACACAGTGAATGGCATCACATTGCGATAAGTTTATGAGGGTTGTATTATAGTATCAGCGGTTTTGTGTTGTGCAACCATTTATTTTTTTCTTTTTTGCAACTTTCCCTCATTATATAAATTTAGAACGAAAACGGTCGCTGATCTTGTATTCTTCTCCTAAGTGCATGCTTGGGATACAGTTGGTTGGTGTCGCTGTTGTTGATTCATTGCCCGAGGCGAAGTAGGCGATGCGTTTTGGTCCTGATCAAGGGAGGACCGATAAATCACGTGACCTGGCCAGAACGGGAGTTGAAATCAAATAGAAGGCGCGTTAGCCTACTTAGTGCGTTAGTAGTTTGTTGCAGTTTGTTGTTGTTGTTGTTTAATAAATCAGGTAAATGGAATAAAGTCCGCATTCAAGCTAATTCGACTTGAAGCAGAAAGTTTTTCGAGGATTTTGGGCTAAGTGAGTCGACCATCATTATCATCATCAATGGCGCAACAAACGGTAACCGGTCTAGGCCTGCTTTGATAAGGAACCTGTAACATCTATGGGAAGCCCCCGCTTAAGCTTTATACAAAATGGCGCCACTGACTGCATGTAAAGGGAACAGCAGATTACATACTTTCACTAATTTTCGTGGCAATCTGTCCAGCGGTTTTCATATAAATCAGGTGTGACAGACAGACAGACAGACGGACAGACAGACACCGACTCGATTCTAATAAGATTTTGTTTCACACAAAACCTTAAAAAAGTAGTTTTGTCGCGCACAATACAGGGGGTATTTCAATTCGCGACTGTAAAGAAACGGCTCCTGTAGAAATAGAGTCCCAAAATGAAAGTCAGTGTTATACATGGCCGTGATTACAAATGGCGAGTCTGATATAGACAATGACTTCAGCCAGATTGGTGTAAGGAAGAACAGTTGGTGCTACCCTGTTTACTTGGGTAAAAAGAAAAAGAAGCGGCATGATTCGTTGGCTCCAATTTTATTTATTGAAGGGAGAGGGCTAACGTTTTTAGACTTTTTTGTATTTTTTTATTTGATTTTCTGGAATGGAGAACCTTTTAAGAATACTGTGAGATAATTCCAGATGAATCAGAGCAAAATTTAAAGAAGATGCAGCAGTTTAAGCAATCACGCCTGCTACATGACTCAGCGTGGAAGGACTTTATGCAAGGGTTGAGAATTAGTAGTGGTCCAAACGAATAGGCGCGATTAGTCGAGCGGAGCGGGGAGCTGAACAACGGACTAAAGAAGGCAGGAGCGAAAAGGTGCTTTAGGCATCATGAATGATAGCAATATCCTTTATGGGCCCAGCATGGATAATTCAGCCGATAAAACTTGCTTATGAACGTTTCGTTCCAAATTTCTTAGTATTCTAAGCTTCAAATCGTTCTTTCCTTAACTTACGTTTTCAAAATCGGTGTCATGCATAACTCCATTAACTGCACTGATTTTTTTAAAATTTGAACACTATTTCTGTACATAATTTACTAGGTAACGCTGGAGAGTTCTTTCAAATGGGGAAAGCGATCGTCTAATGAAAGAAATTTATTTTTTGAGTTCAGATGATCCAGTACCGAGTCATTCAATTCTACTTTTTTTTCGACTTAATATTTCTTCCTAGAAATTTTACACAATGTTCTTCGGATGCTGTACCTTAATGTACCATTAATAATAATAATAATAATCGTTGGCGCAAGAATCCATATTGGATCAGGCTCCTGAAGTGTGCTAGAGCATTTCATTCAAGACCGTAACGGTACACTACAGGATATTACAAGACCCTGTAGTCAGCATTGCTCTCGGCCGAGATTATTACACCGATTTCACTCAGGTACTCATTCACAGCTGAGTCGATTGGTATCCGACGTCAATCACGATACAAATCCCACTGCCACTAGTGAGATTTGAGCCGCGACCTTCCGTACGACAGCCTTGTGCTCTAACCACTCAACTATCCGGACACATGTACAGCAATGTACCATTGCTTTCAATAATTAGGCTTTTAACTGCTTCGTCAAAAAATTACAAAATTGTGCCGTTTTTGAATGAATTAACGTTACCTTCCCCTTAAAATAAATACCCTGTTTCGGGAGTCAGTTGTTCCTTGCCTTAGTGTTTTGTTCATTGACAAAGTACCTAACCAAATGCATTCCAGATTCCAGCTTTCCGATTCGTTTAAAACCTATTGGTGCGATCCTCCAACAAATGGTCACAGGACTTTCCCAATTTACTAAAACAAGATCGTCCCGCTTCATTCGTGAAATCGTCAGGTTTTTGCAAGGTTTTGTTCGTTGATGAGATCATGATAAAATGTCGAAATAGGGCAGTCGTAATGTAAAAGATTCACTCAGTTTCAGACTCAGCCCAGAAATCACCATAAAGGAATATCGCAGAAAAGTAAATTTAACTTTTTTCAGTTACAAAGGAACCGAGAGGTTTCGCCATGGTAAATGATAATCGACAAAAATGTATTTATGAATTGGATTGAAATTGGGGAAGGACCGTGGCACACTTTTTGTATTCTATTATGCTCTCAAATTCAGGTTCTATTTTTGGCTAAAACACAGATTACCCGGAATTGAATTGACCTGTTTTGCAATTGAATCCAAAATGAAATGAAATTATCCTCTTGATAATGCTTCAAGGAGGCATTTCTTTCAATGTATTCTTGGGCATCCTTTCAACAAAAGAAGCAATCATTTCCTGAACAATTCATCCTTTTTCGGCAAGCATCAATATCCGCCCCTTTATATTTTAAATAATAGAGCGGCTATCATTTTTTGTTTGATGTACTGCTTATACAATAATGTATTGATTTGTCGTTCGTCATGGTACCAAATTTATTAAAAAGTTGAGGACAGATCCTTTTTGTTGATTCTCTGTTATAACAACAAAATATTAAGTCTTTCCAGAAAAGAGTTTTGCAAAGCTTTACAATAAAAATATTTATTCGGTCTTTTTATCTGGAAGTGAAGGCTGGGGGAGTAAATTTCCTTGGGCTTAGTTAAAGGAAGTAGACAAAACTGTTATAAAAGATACTTCCAGTCGTTTCCGGTACAGATGAAAATCTATTTAGTCGGCAAAATTGAATAAAGCGAGGTTCGAGTGGTTGTGATTTTATGTTAGATTAAATGCTTTGAGAAAACAAATTCTGTTTTGAATGCTTTTTTTCGTTTAACTCAATACACCTGCAAAATATATCAACGATAATTGCAGGAACTCCTACCGGAACGGAATCTGAAATGAAATCACAGTTGATATAAATTTTTTCCTGCTTAATTACGCTTTAGATTGAATTGTGTCGTATCCGCTGTGGAGCAAACAAATCGGGCAGTGGAGCATCAATGGCTGAAGGGATGTACAGCATAGTAATGCTGCAGGTAGGAAATTACTTATCACGTTGATGCTGTATTTACTTCGCCATGACCCTGAGTGCCACGCGATCCGGTGATGATGTAAAGAATATCGAGAAAAACCTTTCAATTTCTTTCGTCAAAAATTCATTAAAATTAATTTATTTCCGTCTTTTTAAATCTTTAAATTAATTTGTTTCATTACGACTTTTTATGGCTTTGGAATTGTGCTCAACTGAAAAACTGAGGAACGGAAAGAAGTTGGTAATCATAAAGTCGATTTTGTGTATTTCTTGTAAAATTGTAATATTCCACACTTACGACATCTTAAATTACAACGAATTTACAAGGAAGAGACAAATTTGAACAAATACTACTTAATAACAGTAGGTTTCCTACCAAACGTCCCATTATTGGCTTACTTTATACCTAAACTTTGGAAACTTTATGATCACATAACTAGCATTACTTTATTTTAACTGAGAATATCTGCTTAATATTCAATAATTTTTCCAGAATCTGCAATGGATCAAGATCGAGCGTTGACATCAAGTTTACTGCCAGCTTCACATTACAGGGGCATATTTACCTGGTTCAGTACTATCAACTGGATGAGTAAACACTTAATGACAAATAAAAGGGATTCTTACCTCATCTGCATTGGTGAACGCCGTCACTTCGATGCCCTTTTTGCTATCGACATTACTACTATATTCGGTATCCTCCACAGTGTTCACGGTGTTCGTGGAGTTTCCCTCTACTAATCCTAACGATGAAACGGCAGACTTTCCTTGGCTGGTGAACTTCGATGCTAGGCGTATTTTTAAACGCGTCTTCTTTTTCTGTGGTGTAGGCTGCAGGTAATATTAAGATAAAATATTGTAATTATGTGTGTGTACGAAGGTGCATGTATGTGTACATATACATATATAGTAATTAATTTTATTTGAGAATTTGACCTTAGATAGCAACAACTTTTTTTTAAGGTTTTGTGTATGTTTGTCCATCTGTCTGTCCGTCTTCCAGTCTGTCCATCTGTCGCACTCGATTTACTCGGAAGTTGAACAGGTTCTGTTCTTAGAACCTATCTAGCCGAAGTATTATTTGAAGGCACAATAGTGCATCTTAAGTTCATTATGGAAGTGCAACGAGGTGATAATATAGGACATACTTCTGAAAAAATTCCAAATATTGTTAATAATAGTTATAGAAGACAAAATTTTGTATTTTCCGTGAACTCATTGGACTCTAAGAAATATATGACCTCAGTGGGTCGCGTGGGAATATTTTAGTTTTTCTGTTTTGACTTTTTAGCCTATCAATTACTCGAGACAGACAGATGTAGTATATGTTAATAGAGTTTGGGAGTAGTGTCTAATTCAGATGGACATACATATATATACCTTTTTATACTAAGTGAATGGGATCAGTTGAGTGCAATAAATTTAGATATGTATGTGTACGCATCACTGTAGGATAATAGTCAATGTTTGTTTGTGTAATGAGCATAATATTTATGGCTTCAACATGCACGAATACATCTGGAAGTTAGGGTAGGAAGGAATATTTTTAATTTCTAGTTATGTACGAAAAGAAAAACGTGCATAGAAAGTTCCCCACATAAAATTAACACAATGGCATTATACTCGATAAGTCCTGCTTCCGGTATTCCCTGCTCGGGTATAAAGGTTTTGTGCTCATCTTGGCTAGAAACTTTCTATGCACATTTTTGGATTTGTATATGGCTAAAACCCCAAATATTCCTTCATATTTATCTTTTCAAACTACAAGACATATTACAGACGTAAATATTGTGCTCAAACTAACAAGCACTACCTATTATGGAATACTGTACTTTTAAATGCCAGTCGTCAAAGGGTAGTATACATCCCAGGGCGAAACGTGGATTGGTACCCACGATGGAGTATAAAATGTGGGAAACGTCTGCTGAACCAACACCAATAGCTTTACTACCAAACCCTATCTCCACTTCCATATGGTGACCGCTGGGAGCTCTTTCTTAACGAAAAGCTGCAGATGGAGAAGGATGAAGGCGAGTTTCCCCCGCCTAAAAACGAGACAAATTGTAGCAACTGGGTTGGGTAGTGCTGACAACCTTACAGTGCAAACCAATGTAACGAAGCCACAGAAGGAGCCTCGGGCAGGATGGACTTTACAACGACGAACCCGGCAATGGAAATGGAATAACGATTTGCCTATTTTCTCATGGAGCATGCGCTCCCTGTACAAATCCAATGCTACCCAGCAGCTAGCCGATACCCAGTCCCAATATAAGGCTGACGTAATAGCGTTGCAGGAAATGCGTTGAATAGGGACCGGTTTTCTGGAGAGGAGCCACTACACCATCTATTGTAGTGGCCATCCAGTCAATCATGTGCTCGGAGTTGGTTAGTCAGCCAAAAAATGAAATCTGTTGTTATCGGCTTTGAAAATATAAGCGAGAAGCTATCCACTCTGCCTTTGCGATGCAAATTTAGAAGTATAAGCCTCATAAACGTTCCCGATCCTACAGAGGAGACTGCGGAGTCGGGGAATGATACCTTCTACGAGGCATTTAAGTGGCCCTTCGAAGCTTGTCCCAATTATGATATCAAAATCATACTTGGAGATTTCAACAGTCAAGTAGGGATACCATTATTATTATTATTTATTATTCAGTTAGCAGTAACGCACGAAATGGCTGATGGAAGTATCTGATTTGCGCGGAAAGCGTGAACCTCTCCAGATGGGACCACTCTCGATCAAATTGCTCACGTGCAGATTAAAAATGCCGCCACCTCTCAGCCTTGATGAATGTCAGAAAATATAGAGAGCCAATATAGACTCGGATCACTCTCTCGAATTATAAAATCACCTACAATCCTCTCTGACAATCACCTACAATCTTCTCTGATAATCACACAGCCCTCCGTAACATCGATAAAGAGAAAATGTATGCTGCAATAACTGTCGGCAATAAATGTCTTGGAGATGAAGCATCAACAAACGATCTTCACAACCACCTGAAGAGCGTTATCATTGATACAGCCACAAACATACTTGGCCCCAGCCGCAAAATGAGTCGGAACGGCATACCGAGTAATGCTGCATTCTCAAAGAACGCTGGCACGCGCAGAGACTTATCATGAACTCCATCGAGCGGAGAAGCGACATCACAGGACGGAAAAAGGAAGCCTGGCAGAACCAACAAGTCCGTGAACTAGAAAAGTACAGGGAGCAACCGCACCAGGCGCGGAAGTTTTACCAACAAGTCAGCAGAATGAAGCCTTATACACCTCGATGCTCATCCTGCCGAGACAAAGAGGGAAATCTCATTTCCGACAGAATGGAAATATTAGAGCGATGGGTTGAGTATTTTGATGAACTGCTCAACAATCAAAATATCGGCGAGTTGGAGGCCTCGCCAACTAAAGACGACGGACAAATGCTACCACCACCTAAACATAGAAGTAACAGTCCGTGAAATCTACCGACTTAAAAACAGGAATTACAGCCGAATTGGTATGGAGGCGACCAGTTACAGCAAGTGGTTTATCAACTTGTGCTCAAGGTATGGGACATCGAATCAATGCCTGACGATTGCAACGAGGCATTATCTGTCCCATACATAAATAGGAAGATATCACACAGTGCAGGAATTATAGAGGTATCACGTTGCCTGAGTACCATCTATAAGATATTCTCCGCTATCTTGCAAGGTCGGATAGCCCCATATGCCTAGAATATCACTGGCCCATATCAAAGAGGCTTCGCTCCAGGTAAATTAGTAACAGATCAGATTTTGTCTCTGCGGCAAGCGATGGAAAAACTATTGGAATCCACCATGTTTTCATCGACTTTAAGGCCGCCTATGACAGCAAAACCAGGGTAAAACTATACACGGCCATGAGAGAATTCGGTATCCCGACGAAACTATATAATAAGACTGACTAGGCTGACCTTGACCAATATGCGAACAAGGGATGCCCTACCATGCGTTCTCTTTAATCTGGCCCTGGAGAAAATGATTCGCGTTGCCGATATAAATGCGAGGGCAACATCCTCTTCAATTCCAGCCAACTACTGGGCTACGCTGACGATGTTGACATCATAGGAAGAACAACCCGAGATGTCCAGTCTACCTTCATCCAGATCGAGCAGGCCGCGCGAGATCTTTGGGCTGCACGGCTGCGCATGGTTGTTGTCAGCCAACACAGCCTATTTCAGGTTACAAAAACTGTTCCGTTCGAAACGTCTCACCATAGGGGAAAGGATATTACTGTACAAGACAATGATCTTGCCAGTCATTATGTATTCATTGGAAACTTTGCAAGAAAAATTGCGAACACTTCCCCCGGTCGAGAGAAGAATCCTCCGAATAACTTTTGGCTCCCTGCATGGAAATGGACTATTCCGTAGCCTACATAATGACGAAATCTATGAGCAATACCACGACCGTCAGGTTGTGGATAAAATCCGGCTGAATAGGCTGCGGTGGGCGGGTCACTTAATCCATATGGATGAGGATGATCCAACCCGGAAAGCCTATAAGGAAAATATCTGTGGTAGAAAATGAAGACGAGACAGACCCTGCCTGAGATGGAGCACCTTTTAGGGATTTCGAATTGGTGGACCTCGGCGCAAAACCTTCCTTATTAAGACAGGCCTAGACCGAATACCGGTTGCTGCGCCGTTGACGATGATGATGATACTTATATATGTACATATATAAATTGATAGTACCCACATTTCCGATTTATTTTGTGTACAAAAACATACATATGATATATACAATACGTATATTAAATACCACTGGTTTAATGTACAAATACAGGGTGCGGCAGCATAACTTCCTTTTTTCAAAACTCGATAAAAACTATTGTATGCATCGGAAAATATTTATTTATTTTTTATAATGTAATGTAGTGTCTAAAGTTTTTATTTATATTGTTTCGAAGATCAAATCTGTTAGGTGACGTCCCCCATTCTCCATACATTGCGTAAACCGATTTCTGGCGTTAGTCATGACTCTTGTTAGCATAACAGGTGTTATGTTGCCAATTTCTTCTTGGATGTTGGTCTTCAAATCTTGTAGGGTTCTTGGACGGTTCACATAAACACGGGATTTCAAAAAACCCCATAGAAAAAAATCACAAGGAGACAGATCGGGAGAGCGTGCCGGCCATTCCAAATAGCCTCTAATTGAGATAAGGCGCTCTGGAAAGTGTTCCCTCAAAACAACCATCGATGCTCTTGAAGTGAGTGCTGTTGCATCGTCTTGTTGGAACCAAGTGTCCCCCAAATCCAAATTTTCTAGCTGTGGGATAAAAAAAATTCTGTAGCATGTTTACATACCGGTCCGAATTCACTGTCACTGTAACCTCATTTTCCTCAAAAAACCAGGGACCAATAATTCCAGCTGAGGAAATTGCACACCGCAATGTGACTTTGGGTGTTGGCAAAGGCTTTTGATGCAATTCCCGGCGGTTGGTGTCAGCCCAGTAGTGCATGTTTTATTTGTTAACCGACCCACACAAATGAAAATGGGCTTCAACGCTAAAAAAAATAATAGCACCCTCGGGAACGACATCAAGAAGAAGTTCACACGCGTTCATCCGAGAATTGAAGTTACGTTCTGAAAGTTGCTGCACTATCGCCATCTTATAGGGATGAAAATGAAGATCATCACGAAGAATTCTTCTCACAGAACGATCGGATAGTCCAAGGGCAGATGCGTGTTTGCGCGCAGAACGCCGTGGCGATCGCAACATTGACGCTCTCACTGCTTCAATGTTCTCAGGTGATCTAACGGGCCGAGGGACTCCAGTTCTTCCTTTTGTCGCACTTGCAGTTTGTCTGAATGTAGTGACCCATGTAACAATTGATTTGCGGTCTGGGACGGGAGCTAACGGGGCTAAATTAAAGCGATTCCGAAATTCACGCTGTGTTGCAATAACCGAACATCCGCTTGAAAAGTAAACCTCAACGGCAAAGGCACGCTCCTCACTATTGCAACTGCATGATGGCGACTGAACCGTGTCGGGACAAAACTTTACAGTATCCCCTCTTGACCGAGACCACTAGCGCTTCGCTATGACATCAACTAACTGAGTGGCGCGCATTTTAAAAAAGGAAGTTATGCTGCTGCACCAGGGTGCATCTATCTGACTTAGGCACTATCCCGAAAGTTTCATTGGCATATATGTACATATAAACACATACGTATATCTGTCTCGAGTAATTGATATTGATATATAAATGATTAGAAACCTAAAACGAAATATTTTCCTGCGACTCCTCCCATTCATATGCCTTCATTTTGTTGTGGTATTGATGAATTGATGTGTTATGATGACTTCGTGCACGTTTAAGAATGCATGAAGTTATAAGATGTACAAATTTTACCTTCTGTAACTTTGTTAATAATGGATGAATTTCCTTCAAACTTCACAAAGTTATGCCTTATATTATCCCTTATGCAAGTGTAAGTTCTAGCATGAACTTAAGAGAGATCCGGCCAATTTTCAAAAATATAGTAATATACTATTATTAATTTTACTTTTGCAGATTTCGGAACGGGATGTTTTTGAGGTCTAAATTTCCAAATTTCCAGATGCACCACGATGATTTTTTTTTTATTTTTCGGTTAGATAGGTTCTGAGAATGAGACATGTTACACTTTTTGGGGGTCATGTTTTAAGCCCTTACTTCCCTACGTTTCACCCGATGTCAAATATGGAACCAGAACAGTATTGATCAAGCCCGGGCTATATTCTGTAATGTATAGGGAGCCCTCCTTAAACTGAACACAAAATGGTACCACTTGCTACTTATAAAGGGAATCGCAGACCACAAATTCTCACTAAATTTTGTGACAATCGGTCCAGCCGTTTCCGAATAAATACTGCCACCAGTGAGATTTGAACGGCGACTTCCCGTACGATAGCTTTGCGCTCTACCCACTCAGTTATCCGGACACGGATGTTCAATAAAGCAAACCTTTAATCTTTAATCTTGAATCAATCAATACTTTCCCTTTTTAAGGTTTTGTGTGAAACAAAACCTTATTAGAATCGATTCGATGTCTGTCTGTCCGTCTGTTTGTCTATCTGTCTGTCTGTCTGTCACACCCGATTTATTCGGAAACGGCTATCCCGATTGTCACGAAAGTTGGTAAGAGTATGTGATCTGCCGTTCCCTTTACATGCAGCAACTGGCGCCATTTTGTGTTAAGTTTAAGGGGGGCTCCCCATACAGGTGAAAGGAGGCTGCAAATTTTTCACAGAATGTAGCCATGTGGGGTATCAAATGAAAGGTCTCAATTAGTACTTTTCGAAACTGGTTCAATATTTGATATTGGGTGAAACATAGGGGAGTGAGGGTCAAAATATGACCCCCAAAAAGTGTAACAGGTCTCGTTCTCAGAACCTATCCAACCGAAAAATCCGAAAAAAATCACAGTAGTGCATCTGTATGAAATCTAGGCCTCAAAATATATCCGGTTCCGATATCTCCACAAATAAAGTTAATAATAGTATATTTCCATATTTTAGAAATTTACCCGGCACCCCCCTTATGTTCATCGCAGAAGTACAAAATTTGGCATAGGTATAATGAAGAACATGGTGCACAGTGTGGTCAAGTTTGAAGAAAATCCGACTATTATTAACAAAGTTATAGGGGGTGAAACTTTACAATTTTTTGTGAATTTCGTGCACTCTACAACCTGCATGACGTCATCATCACATGTCAATTCGTCAATACCACAACGAAATGAGTTCTTATGGATGGAGGCGGAAAGAATTATTTTGTTTTAGTTTTTAGTCATTTGTATATAAATATCAATTACTCCAACCAGACATGTGTGTATGTAGGTATATAGTGTATGCGTGCTAATGAACTTTGCGGGAGGTGCCTAATTCAGATAGATATAAGAAGTAAATCGGAAAGATGGGTACGATCAATTGATATACGTGCATATATGTGTACAGTATTCGGAAATAGGCAGTTTGTTTGTTTAGGGTGAGCGTAATATCTACGGATGTAATATGGACGTATGTCTCGTAGTTTGGAAAAATATGAAGGAGTATGTTGGATTTGTAACTATATACGGATAGAAAAATGTGCGTTGAAATTTCTTACATAAGATGAACACAAAACCTTTATACCCGAGGCGTGAGCTTCCGGTATTCCGACTTGTTGAAGCTTGTGGTGAGTCTTTCCAAACGCTTGACAATATTCATTGGCCGTAGAGAGCCACTTCGATTTGGAGGAAAAGTAACAAGTCATCAAGCAATTACCGGATTATTGCATGTAATGTGAAATACTATAGATCTAAAATATTTAAATGCGGTAATTGCATGAGTAGAAATAATTTGGAGGCTAACTCACAGAATATCGCAGAAAAGAGGATATAGCCGCTTCGCAATTGTGCAGTGCTACGAAGCAAAGGAGATGGCATTATGACTATAATGTCACACATTATGATCTGAATCCCAAGGCGGATTCCGACAACTTCTCGCCCGGACATATGCGTTGCGACGCAGTTTTCGGTGATAGTGTCAACAACGGTGAAAGATTAATGGAACTGCCGACACTCTCAACATGGTTAATTGAGTTTTGATTGATCGGTAATGAATTTTTTATCAGAGGGACAATATCGCGATCAGTAGTTGTGAAGCATTGTCCGAATATGGGTAACAAAATATCTTTACATGGTTTCGTAGGCAGTAATACACACTTGAGCGACACTACGTGACGCGACATTCAGCGAAGCGATGCGACGTGGCTGCGTTGCCTGCCAGAAAATATTTTGCAGTGTCTCGTGTCATTTCCATATAAAAGACTCAGCTGCGATTTTTCGGTTTTGGTTTGTATCCATCTCTTAAAATGTCAAAATATGGAGTTGTTTGTATTTGGCTGCCGCGGTAGTGCAATATAGGAATCCCACCTCGGCAGTTGTGTTGCATGTAGTGTCGCGTCGCGTAGCGTAAATGGGGTCGTACCTTTACGCCATTAAACAGCCCCCGACATTTATTCGAATCAATTGCTTAATTGGCAAGAATTCGCATCTTCGTATTCACATGCAACCAATTTCAATTTCTAGTCCTAAGCCCGTAATGTTAGGTAATGCGGTCTAGTTCCTTAATGTTTGATGGCATGGTGATGATTGGTAATGAGGTATTGTTAGGTAATACGGAACGAATTTCTAGGTTAACTACATTCCATCATGATGGAGGTTTGTCTCAAAACCTGAAATTGACAAAGTTTATCATGTAGATTGGTCAACATTTAAATCCTGCTCCATTCAAGCATCACATTCACACCAGTTGGCATTTCTTTATCCTAACTAGGCTCGGAAATAGGTACGTTGAAATTGCACCAAAACTGATAAAAATTAGGGTAAATCGTAAAAAGTTACGAAAATCGGCGCAAAGTCAAATTGAAAATAAATAAAAATAAAATTAGTCCGAAAATCGGAACGCTTCAAGTATGAGAGGTTTTGTATTTGCTCATGCAACGAACCTTGAATGCATGACAGCTCTTCTTGTATGTGCGATTTACACAAACAATTTCTTCTGGAAAGAACTACACCGATAATAGTCAACCTCATACGTAAGTGTAGAGAAGCTTGACCAAAATAGATACAAACAAGTCAGAAACCGGAATTTTTTTATGTAGAAGTATTTCGGCAAGTAATTAAGAACAAAGTCTTCGGTGCACAAATTGGTAAAATTGGCACGACCGACGAGTTGGAGTCAAAGGTCGGGGCTCTGGAAAAGGCATTCGATACCGCCTTTAAAGTTTTAGTCAAGAACTACCGTGGTGGAATGAAGATCTCTCCAGGCTCAGGAAACTGACCAGGGAAATCTTCAGCATCTGTTACAGGCATAGGTATTGGCAGTTATACAAGGACTGTCTGAAGTACAACAAGAGAGTTGCTGGTTCAAACGCATTTTCCCGCCAGCGAGGAGGACTGTGAGTCAGAACCTTGCTTGGAGGGTTTGCGGCCACCACAGCTGTGCGAGACTATCAAATCGGTTATTACCGAGGATACGATCGGCTGGGCTATAAACAGCTTCTCCGCATATAAATATCCAGGCGCAGATGGCATAATGCCAGACGTACTAAAGAAGCAGCAGAAAGTGGTTGTACCGTGGCTTGTTGAGATTTACCAGAGCTGCATCTCTTTAGCATACATACCATAGTCCTGGAGACGCACACGAGTGGTTTTCGTTTCGAAAACGGGCAAGCACGTGAGTCCGCGAAGGACTTTCGACCAATCAACCTGACCTCTTTCGTGTTGAAAATGCTAGAGCGCGTCCTGGACATCCACTTAAGGACGATTATGGAGAGATTGCCTTTCTCTAAGTTCCAGCACGCCTACCTCAAAGGAAAATCCACAGAAATCGCCTTTCACGAGGTAATTGGCACGGTTGAGCGGTCACTGCAGTAAAAGCAGTATACACCCTAGCTGCCTTCTTGGATATAGAGGGAGCTTTCAACGACGTTAGTACCAACGCCATCAAGGAAGCCTTGACCAGTATTGGATTGGAGGAGTATCTTATGGATTGGATTATATTCATGCTAAGTTCCAGGATAATCCAGTCGGATCTGGGAGGCAACCATTTGGTCAGATCCGTGAACAGAGGCATGCCCCAGGGTGGTACCATCTCTCTGGTGCTCTGGTTAATAGAAATGGACGAAATTTCACGAACATTGGACAGCAGCGGGGTGAAGGTGGTGGCGTATGGCGACGACTTGGTGACATAAGTGTCAGGGATGTTTCTGTCCATTATGTGCGACAAGGGGCATTGCGGAAGGTATGCCTGTGGGCCACAAGGTGCGGACTCAGCATAAATTCAACCAAAACCCGACTGATGCTATTCACCACCAAGACAAGCATACCTGAATTCCACCTACAACGGCTGAATGAAGAAAGTTTGGTTCTTTCCTCTAATGTGAAGTATCTGGGCGTAATCCTGGATCCAAAACTAAATTGGAGATTAAACATAGAACTGAGCAAAGAAATGGGGACTCTGGCCGAGGATGGTTCTCTGTGGTGCATCCAATCCTAACATACGGCTCTATTGTGTGGTGGCAGGTTTTGAGCAAAAACTACAATAAGATGAAGCTTAGTAGGTGGGGCTCTGCAGCCCTGCCCGGCAGATGCTCTCAATCTATTCCTGCATCTCCTCCCCCTAGATCTCCACATTCACATTCACGTCAGACTACGTGAGTCCGGATAGCGGGCAGCGAAGACCTACGGCCACAGTAATATCCTAGATGAAGTATCTCAGGAAATCTGGGCATTCCCCACGGACTATGCCACACGCAAGCTGAACTTCACGAGAAACTTTGCTGTGGACTTTCTGACCAGGGCAAAGTGGAAGACCGGCGGCGTGTTGCAAGGTTATGACTCAGTATTCTTTACCGATGGATCAAAGATAACCTGTAGAGATGGCGTATGGTCTCTCAGGTTTCGCCAGTGTATTCCAAGCGGAAATTCTGGCGGATATTGGAAATCTGTCGATGGCTGGAGCGTGATTGGAACCCAACCGTAACGTAGCCATTCTGATCAACAGCCAAGCGGCCATCAAGGTCTTGTATTCAGCGACGACGTCTTCCAGGCTGGTGAGGCAGTGCAGAGATGCGCCTAACCATCTGGGCCGCACGCTCAAGGTCAACCTGAACTGAGTTTCCGGGCATAGGGATATAGAGGGAAATGAGCTGGCTGGCGGATTGGCCAGGCGGGGCTTTGCTCTTGACAGCTCTTCGGTGAATACTGTTGATTTTTCGCTGGCGGCTGTCAGGGGCACAGTCTACTCGCACTACTTAACAGCCGCGGGCCTTAGATGGCGAAGGTTTAGCAGTTGTGCCAAGTCAAGGAGGATTGAGCCCGCTTATAACATAGTCCGATCACGCAGCTCTCGACACGTGGGACCATACCGCCAGGCTCCGCATACCCTACAATTCGCATTGCCGAAACTGCGGAGAAGGAAGGGAAACCCTCATGCCCTTTCTCTGCGATTGCCCAGCTCAATAAAAGCATGCAAAATCTTGGTCGAAAATTATATTTAGTTCAATAATCCGAGAGCCGGGATTAGTACATTAATACATTTGTTTGTTTTTTATGAAACCCCGCTTAAGGTAGGTCACTCCAGGAGTCCACCCAACAATGGAGAGTGTTGGGCAAATCCTGCCATAATTTAATTTAGCTTAGAACGGAACGAAAGGGTAAGGCCCGAGTTATAGCTTATCGGAAAAATAATCAGAGGATCCATTTCCCTGTCAGAAACAAATTAAAAGTGGATTAGACTACTTGCGATATGCTTGAATTTTTTTTTGTTTGGAATCATTAGCTTTCTGAAATGTACGTATTTGGACTCATATTTAACAGGACATATGTATGTGCTTGGTTAATTCTATGTTTTATAGCATGTTGAAAAATTTCGTGATCATTTTGCCGATATAGTTATAGAATTTACGAAGTAAAAAATTTTCTGCCGGCGGAATCTGTATCCACAATGATCTTCCCTCCTTAGTTTTACTAATAATGGAAATTATTTGTCTAGAGTTAAACTGATCCAGAGAAATTACTTACAAAATCCTTCTTTGAAAAGTAGCCATTGGTACCTGACCTCACAAGTCATGCCGAGAAAAGCCGATAACCCAATTGTTTAGTATCTACTAATTATGCTTTGCCCACTGCATCGTATCTATAGCTTTCACGTTTGAAATTACAAATTAATGTGTTGTACAAATAAGGTTTGCATTAAGGTAATTGTCATTTAAGACAGCTTAGATTCAAACTACTTGCGTGTCAAACTAAGTATTCTTCATGGAGAATTTGAGCTTTAAAAAATTACAACTAACAAATGAGCGCGTTTTTTTCAACGCACATGACAGCAGAAGAATAAAGGTAAAAAGCTTGTAGATTTGTTTCTGTTACAAATGTACTGAATTCTGCTTTTGTTTGCTGTTCTATGCAAGAATGAGGCTTTATTTGGGCGCCCATAACCCCCTCCCATCCACTTTTACAAGAGAGCGCTAGCAGCCGGGAACGATGTTAGCATTACAGCTGGCGCACACCAAACGCGTTCTGTGTTAAAAGTTCTGCATTCTTTGGTGCTGCAAACAAAGGGCTCCTAGTAAACAGGTCTGCATTATGCAATATTTTTATGGTTAGTTTCTAATGAAATATTTAACACTTAACATGGGCAAACATTTTTGATAAATTGGAAAACTTTTGGCAAAACTCTGTATAGAAACCTTGCCTTGCTCATTTTTTAGTATGAAATGTATGTATATCAGATGTCATGATTTAAGTTTAATAAGCTTTCGATTCTCTCATTTTTGGGATTTTGATCCCTAGTACTACTGCCTTTTTTTCACTTTTTTTTCTCCCCTTCGGACACCACCTTGTCATGGTGGGGGAGCTTGTAGTAGTTTACTACTACACTAAGGGTATCCAAAAACACATGAAGATGGAAACAAAGGATTGTAACTCTCTAAGTGGTAAGAAGTCATCGTCGAAGAATCCTGTGGAAGACAACGTTAGTATGTGAAAACATATCTATGCAGCCGGACTCCCTGAACGTGGGAGAGCTTCCAGCCGATAACAACGGAAGGCACTGCAAAAGAAGGCAAAGTTTCTTGGGAATGAGGACATGGACGTTGCTATACCGCCAAAGGTGGTGATATCCAGAGAAATCAAACGTAAGAAAGCGGAACTTTCGGCGAAAGGTGAGGGCAAGCTGGTAACCCCGATGAGATCCATATTGAGACTTTTCAGTTAGCGGCGGTTTTCATATTAGACTGCATTTATGGCTACAAACATAGGAGTCAAATCAAAATTGCTGAGACAATTCTGTTCCCAGAACTTTGTTGCAATTAACTTACAATTCCAGGTTAATGGTAAAAATCTCATAGCTGCCTCTGCTTACTTATCCTATGATCCTTTGTGCTCTCCACCGACGCAAGAACTAAGGGATCTGGTAATGCAGAATCAAGTGGCCTGGAACTTTTAATAGGTTGCGATGCGAATGCTCAGCGTATTTGTTGGGGCAGTAGCAAATGCAATTCCTGGAGAAGAGAAGCTGTTTGATTTTATCACTTTAGCTGGTCTGATGACCGTGAACATAGGGTGCGCCCTTACATTCGTGGGGCCAAGAAGAGGTGAAGCAATTGGCCTAGTAATCGGCATTTCAAAGTTGTTAGAGTTGATTAGAAACTGGCAAGTGCCAGATGAAGTCTCACTCTCAGGTCACCGTTATTTCGAATTTAGTCTGTAATATATCCTACGAAAATGCATTGGACAAAGTTCAATAAACATCTTGGCGACAAAGTTGAGCTTCCTAGGTGACTAAGGACTCCTTTGGCGATAGAAGATCAATTGAATCGTACCCTTTTAGAGTGCATTGAAGAGGGTTGTCCTATTTCCCGAAGCCGACGTAATAAAACGGTTCCATGGTGGAACCGAAAACTGCAGAGACTCAGGAAATCAACCAAACGATTTCTAAATTGTGCTTGTAGAAGCAATAAAGATGGAGACTGGCTAAACTTCTGGAATTCACAGCGTGAATATAAGGGGCTTGTAAAATGTTCGAAACGAGAATCTTTTAGAGCATATTGTGAGGAACTGGAAGGTGAAGGAGAAACTTCCAGGTTGTGCAGAGTCTTTAATAAGGATAAGTCGGCCAAGTTCGACTCTCATAGAAAACCGGATGGAACTTGCACGAACTCTAGAGTTGAGTCTATACAGACTCTCTTGGAAGTACACCAGCCGGAAGAAAAGGTCTCAGAAGTGGGAAGAAGTGAATTGGCGGGTTCTGCAAACCCTTCAACACGAATGCGCTGTAAGGGAAATTGCGACACTGCGAGAGCGGTTGTTACCAACGAAAAAGCGAGAGTTGTTATACTATAATTTGAACACTTCAAAGCACCTGCTATGGATGGCATCTACTTAGCGATGTTAAAGGAGGATATAGAGCACTTAGAGCAACTTCTAAGAAATATTTTTCGTGGATAACTTGCTATGGAGTACGTGCCCTCCTCTTGGCAGAAGGTGGAGGTAGTCTTCATACCAAAGCCTGGGAAAGATGACTATTCAAATCGAAAGAAAATCAGGCAAATGAGCTTAATATCATTTTCGCTGAAATTTCTGGAGAAACTGGTTGAGCGTCACATTCGCGAGAAGGCGCTTAGGTCGCATTCCACTAAATGAAAACCAACATGCCTACCAACGTGGAGAGTCCTGCGAGTCTGCTTTTCATTCTCTGGTTTCAAAGATAGAGGATGCAACTCTGAAGGGTGAGTACGCGATGGGGTGTTCGTGGACATTGAAGGGGCTTTTACCTGTGTGCCTTTTCAAAAGCTCTGTGATACCGCCAGAAAGCATTTTGTTGACGAAACTCTAATAAGTGGAACCACGCTATGCTAAAGCAGAGATTAATGTGTGCTGAAGTAGGCGTTGATCTCGGAATGGTGTTTAGGAATACACAAGGCGTTGATTTAATTGACAGTTGGTGTCTCAGGCATGGACTTTCAGTAAATTCCAAATAAAATCATAATGGTATTATTTACAAAAAGGAGGAAACTGAATGGTCTTTGCCTTCCAGGGATGAGGGGTCCAACCCTCCAACTTTCCGAAGAAGTGAAATATCTGGGAGTTATTTTACACAAGAAGCTTCTTTGGAACAAACATGTAGAGATAAAGATGAAATGAGCTCTCACAGCTTATGGGCTGTGTAGGCTGACTTTTGCCTCGACATGGGGACTTAGACCTAGGTAGTAATTTGGATATGTGTTGCTATCATTAGGCCGATATTCGCTTATGCATCCGCAGTGTGGTGCATTAAGGTGAAACAAAAGAGTTTTCGCTGTAAACTTTCCAGACTGCAAAGAGCTGTGCCTCATTAACGTTCACGCCCCTACAGAGGAGACTGCAGAGTGGGAGAAGGATACCTTCTACGAGGCAGTAGAACGAACCCTCGAAGCCTGTCCCAGATATGATATTAAAATCATACTTGTGGATTTTAACAGCCAAGTAAGGAAGGAGCCCGTATTCAGGCGATACGTTGGCTCCCATAGCTTACACGAAAAAACAAATGATAACGAACTTCGGATTATTCAATTAGTAGGGTCACACGAAATGGTTGTTGGAATTACCTGGTTTGCGCAGAAAGCGGTCCACAAACATACGTGGACCTCTCCAGATGGGACCACTTTCAACCAAATTGACCACGTGTTGATCGAACGTCGCCACCTCTCAGTCATGCTGAATGTCAGAACATATAAGGGGGCCAATATAGAATGCAATGCTGACCACATTGCCTCCTACAGTCTACTGTAGTGTACCGTTACGGTCTTGAATGAAGTGCTCTAACACACTTCAAGGCCCTGATCCAATATGGATTGTTGTGCCAACGATTATTATTATTATTATTAATATAGATTTGGACCACTATTTTGTTGGCATAGTGCTACGAGCTCGAATAACAACACCACCTACAATCCCCTCTGACAATCAGGTGAGAGTGAACACTGAAGTCATCCACAACACAACCCTCCGCGACACTTATAAGAGGGAAATGTATGCCGCAATAACCGCAGTCAACAGAGGACCTGGAGATGAAGCATCAACAAATGATCTTCACAATCACCTGAAGAACGTTATCATGGATACGGCCACAAATATGCTTGGCCTCAGCCGCAAAAGGAACGGCTGGTTTGACGATGAATGTAAGCTAGCAACGGAACGGAAGAATACCGCATTCCGAGTAATGTTGCATTCTCAAAGAACGCGGGCACGCGCAGAGACTTATCACGAACTCCGTCAAGCGGAGAAGCGACTTCACAGACGCAAAAAGTAGCCTGGCAGAACCAACAAGTCTGTGAACAAGAAAAGTACAGGGAGCAACCGCACCAGACGCGCAAGCTTTACCAAGTCAGCAGGATGAAGCCTTACACGTCGATGCTCATCCTGCCGAGACTAAGAGGGAAATCTGATTTCCGACAGAATGGGCATATTAGAGCGATGGGTTGAGTACTTTGATGAACTACTGAACAACCAGAACATCGGCGAGTTTGAGGTCCCGCCAGCTGAAGACGACGGACAAATACTGCCACCACCAAGTATAGCAGAAACAGTCCGTGCAATTCATCGGCTAAAAAATTATAAGTTGCCAGGAGCCGATGGAATTACAGACGAATTAGTTAAATATGGAGGCGACCAGTTACACCAAGTGGTTCATCAACTTGTGCTCAAGGTATGGGACAGCGAATCAATGCCTGACGGTTGGCAACGAGGCATTATCTGTCTCATACATAAAAAGTGCCGCAATTATAGAGGTATCACGTTGCTGAGTACCAACTATAAGATATTCTCCGCTATCTTGCTAGGCCGGATAGCCCCATACGCCCAGAACATCATTGGCCCATACCAAAGAGGCTTCACTCCAGGTAAATCAGCAACAGATCAGATTTTCTCTCTGCGGCAAGCGATGGAAAAACTGTTGGAATATGGACAACAGTTGCACCATCTACTCATTGACTTTAAAACCGCCTATGATAGCATAGCCAGGGTAAAACTGTACACGGCCATGAGAGAATTCGGTATCTCGATGAAATTAATAAGACTGACTAGGCGGACCCTGAACAATGTGCAAGGCCAGATAAAAGCGGCAGGATCACTCTCAAGACCATTCGACATCAACAATGGTCTACGACAAGGGGATGCCCTATCATTCGTCCTCTTTAACCTGGCCCTCGAGAAAGTGATCTGTCATGCTGAGGTAAATGCAAGAGGTACGATCCTCTTCAAGTCCACCCAACTACTGGCCTATGCTGACGATATCGACATCATGGGAAGAACCAGCCAAGATGTACAAATTGCCTTCATCCAGATCCGCCTGCTCGATCTTGGGCTGCATCAATGAAGACAAGACAAAATATATGGTGGCAACGTCAGCACCGAAGACGAATCAACCAACAACATCATACCGCGCTGGTCAAACAGGAAGAATAAGAATAGGAGAATACAACTTTGAGACCGTTGACAATTTCTCCTATCTAGGGTCGAAAATCACAACCGACTGCAGCTACGATGATCAAATCCGCGCACGGTTGTTGCCAGCCAACAGAGCCTATTTCAGCTTACAAAGACTGTTCCGCTCGAAACGTCTCACCATAGGGTGAAAGCTATTACTGAACAAGACTATGATCTTGCCAGTCCTTATGTATTCTTGGAAACTTGTGTTCTTAACAAGAAAAATTGCGAACTCTTGGCCGCTTTCGAGAGAAGAATCCTCCGAAGAATTTTTTGGCCCCCTACATGAAGATGGACGATTCCGTAGCCCGCATAACGACGGAATTTATGAGCGATACCACGACTGTCAAGTTGTGGATGAAATCCGGCTCAATAGGTTACTGATGGGCGGGTTACTTAATCCGTATGGTTGAGAATGATCTCACCCGGAAAGTTTATAATGGCAATATATATGGTAGAAGAAGAAGACGAGGCAGACCCTGCCTAAGATGGAGCGATGGCGTAGGTCAGGACGCTAGAGGGAGGGAAATCGAATTGTTGGACCTCGGCGCAAACCCGGGATGTCTGGAGGTCCTTATTAAGGCAGGCCTAGACCGGATACCGGTTGTTGCGCCGTTGATGATGATGATGATGAAAGAACTCTGTGTCTGGGTATCACCGGTGCCATGAGCACCACATCCGGTGCAGCTCTGAATGCATTATCTGTTTGGTAGAGGATATGATGCCATCTTGAAACGAAGAGAAAACTGGGACGAATCAGAAATAAGCGTGTCAGAATATACTGACGTCTTCTACACCGATGGCTCAAAAACAGAAAATGGTTCTGGAGACGGAATCTACGTCTCGAATAAGAATGAGAGTGAGAATTTCCTTTGGGACAATACACAACAGTCTTTCAGGCTGAAGTGTATGAGCGATTGAAGGGCAGGCGCATTTCAATCTTTAGCGTTTGTCAAGCTGTATTGGGTGGTACTTGATCACTTCAAAAATCGTTCAGGAATGTAGAAACCGATTGAACCTGTTTCTAGATTCAATACAGTGAATTTACTCCAGGTACCTGGTCATTGTGGTGTAGAGGTAAATGAAATGTCAGATACTTTAGCAAAAGAGGTTTCAATTTTCCCTGTGCCCGGAGGGGAACCAGCAATTCGGGGTGTCGGTAACATTGGCTGATGCTACTATCAAAAACTGGGAGCAAGCTTTCCATAATGACAGGTGGCGAAGCCTTAATGCTGCTGGACAGACCAAACTTTCCCTGTCAAAACCAAACGTACATCCTCCAAAGTTTATCCTGTCGAAAAGCAGGAGACTTGCAGAAGTATGGTGGGCATTCTGACTGGTCATAATTTACTAGCTGGGCGTATGTTCAGAATAGGAATTATTCAAAATGATACGTGTCCATCTTCCATCTTCAGAATCCACGGAAAATTATCTATGTGAGTGCTCCGCCTATGGGCGCATCAGACATCAAATTTTTGGTGCAGATTGTGATCCTGCGAAACATAAACTAATCCGGGATATTTCGTTAGACGGGAGATTCGAGTACAATGGAGCATTTAGGTCTGAGTGCCCAGAGACTTTGGCTCTCCTTCACCTCAAACACACACACACCCCACACACTACTGCTTTTTGACGAAGGTAACGCATAACTACTCGAATTTCAAAATTGGAGGAACGCGATCGATGCATCGAGATGGTTGGAGGCAGGACATCCTGAAGGTTAAGGTCCGAAATGGGCTGTTGAGCTACGACGACGAGAACTTGCATTTTTTCCAGAAAGGCGAACATTTGTTCTTGCAGGGAAACCTTGATGCGAAGGACAGATTGAAGTAACTTGAATTGCTTGTATGTATAAGAGCAGCGAAGGAGTGCATGTATTTGTAGCTAATATAAGATTGATAACTGTCTGCAAAATGCTCTTCTCGCAGTCCGACTTTTCTAGTATTCTCCCGCTTGTAAAGTAAATTGTTATTATTATTTTATGTTCTTCCTTGTAATCCAAACAAAAACTTTCTTAGGAGATGATATCCCTGTACGTGTGTCGATAATTTTGCAAAATCTGCTAACTTTCCGACAGCGGATGTACGTGATCCAATAAGATAAAGGTGAGGATGGCAAGGCAGCAAGGACGATATGGTGATGATGGAGGATCTGTACTGAGCATCTTTAAACTGCCACCGTTCCTTTATTTCCCTCATCTTAAATAGATCTAAACGACGGTAATGAGCACTCCATTCTTCTAAATCGAAGTGGATGAGACAAAAGACGCCCGCCAGACAATAGCTGCTTCAACGGCGTGGATGTCGTGTGAATGAGACTAGCTTTGTAACAAACTTCGTCGTTGTTTTCGTTTCGCACTGTTTTTTTGTTTGCAACATAAGTTTTAAAAGTTTTGCCTTCCCTTGTGAAACAACCGTGCAGTAATGGATCCTTGAATTCTTGCGTTCGTGGAAGAGCACAGGACCCACCAGGATAGAATGGTGAAAGAGCGTATCTGGTACATCATTCCAATTCAGGATAATTTCACCTAAAAGTCTTTAGAGGGTGATAAATGAAGAAAGTCCTTTGCAAAGAAAGATGTATACTCGTATGAGTTGCGAAGGGTCCTTTATCTTTTGTACGTCTCCACATATCGGGGTAATTGGCTTGCATATGTGTCTTGTCCTCGAGTGCTTTTCCTTTTCTTCACAGGGTCCCAGCGAAACTCGTTTCGCAGAGGATAACGTTTACACAGAATAATTAAATAATGGGCAATATACTGGCTGGCAAACGCGGGGTGAATGGCTCATTAGGCTATCCATCATTCTATGAAACTCCATTAATTCGAAGCAATTTAATTCACTTACCGCTCTTGGAGGACTCACTCGGTCGTCATTTTGCACATTACAACGCTTGTAATTCATGTTTCATGAATGTAGTTAAGGGCCGCCTTGGCCTGGGTTCACCCATAAATAGTGGAGTAGGCCTGCCATATTGCCGCTGGCAGGGAAAAAATGAAGGGATTTTTCCAAGGATGCTGCAAATTTGTGAGCTATTGTAATGAGGGGATGGGACGATTGTCTTCTTTATTGCGATACTTGATAAAAATCTCCGTGCAATTTACGTGTTTGGTTATGGAGCGTTATCGGGCCCCATTTGAGCTCCTCCGGTTGATGTTTTGTTCTGTAGTTGATGTTCATGTCTTGCATTAAGGTAATGATCCTTGAGAGGATAAAATAGGGATACAATTTTCCAGTCTTTGTGATAAATTCGGTTCGCTTTTGCTGCAATCAAAATGCAAATGTAGTGAAATGCTTATGGATTGAATGCGTAAATGGAGGAAGTTACTCATTCACTGCTCCATTGGCAGCTTTATAATTATGTGGTTTTGATGTAATTAGTGAATGTAGCACTCAAAGAGAAGTGGTTACTGATAATTATTCAGCTTTATGGTTTTCTGTATTTTATCTGCATATTTCCCAGAGAAAAGTTGCGTATTCCTGGTATTTATTATCGACATGTATGTTAAGCAGAGTGAATGAATTTGAATTGAATGCCAAAATGGTGTTTTAATTATACTAAAGTTTCCAATTATCAGATAATGTGGAATTATAACTTCACCTCTAATTCAGGTAGATTGAATCTAGAATTTATGATGTAACATCATCAGTCAATATCAATTGAGTTTCGTTAAATTAATTTTGACACTTGCAATAAAAATAGATAATTGGCGGCGCACCCATTGGAACTATTTTTTAAGGTTTCGTTTGTAAAACAAAACCTTATTAAAATCGGTTTATTGTCTGTCTGTCTGTCCGTCTGTCTGTCTGTCTGTCTGTCTGTCTGTCTGTCTGTCCGTCACACGCATTTTTCTCGGAGACGGTTATAGCGATTGACACCAAATTTGGTAGAAAGGTGGGAACTGTGAACGCTCACGCATATAGTGAGTCATATCCTCTTACGACTGAATTTAAGGGGGGATCCCCATACATGCAAAAGGGGGGTGTAAATTTTTTTTTCATCAAATATAGTCATGTGGGGTATCAAATTAAAGGTCTCGGTTAGTGCTTTCCGAAAGCCGGTATTAGTTTTGACTTTTGCTGAGAAGGTGGGGAGTGCGGGGGGGTTGAAAGTGGTCATTTTTTTAACGAACTCATTCTCAGGAACTACCCAACCGAAAAATCTGGAAAAAATCAGGGAGCTGCCACTATATGGTGCCTAGGCTCCGAAATACCCTCCACTATCGATACCTGTTCAAATAAAGTTAATAATAGTATATTACTATAATTTTTAGTAATTGACAGGAAAACCCCCCTTAAGTTTACCCTTAGAATCACAAAATTTTGCAGCAATGTAGGCTACAGTATAGGTCATGATTCTGCCAAATTTGGTGAAAATCGCACTATTAATAACAAAGTTATACTAGGTCAAATCTGGCGTTCCTCTGCAAATTCAAGACTATGAACATCAATATCACTTGAAAGTAAATATTTTCACATAATATATGCATATTTTACGTGCTACATGCTAATGGGACAAATGTACATCCAAATCTCTTTATAAAAGAAATACACAAAACCTTTCATACCTGAAGCGTCTAGCTTCCGGTTTCCCGACTTGTTTTTATTTTTTATCATCGTGCAAGGGTGGCGGAAGTAAGAGTCTAAAAGTGCCAATCAAGGAGTCATTCTTAGAAGCTGCCCGACTGAAAAAAATGGACTCCAAAATGCTCATCATATCGTTAAAATAAAGTTAACTATATTATATTTCGTCACCATCATCAACGATGCAACAACTAAAGTCGGGTCTAGGCCTGTCTGAAGTGGTTCTGCTGTTTCTATATGAGCTCAGAGGTTGGTTCTGGTCAGCCTAGTCAGTCTTACTAAGTTGATCGAGATAGCGAATTCTCTTATGACCGTGTACAGCTTTACCCTGTCTGTAATATTACAGTTACCCAGATGGCTCAGCAGTTAGGAGGGCTAGGCTGTCAATTTGGAAGGTGTCATTTTGAATCTTACGACTCAACTGTGAATGTGTACCTGAGTCAAATCAGGGTAATAATCACGGGTGAGCGCAATGTTGACCACATTGCCTCCTACAGTGTACCTCCTGTAGCGTACCATAACGGTCTTGAATGAATGGTTCCAACATACTTTAACGCCCAGATCCTATTGCATTGTCGCGCTAACGATTATTACTTTACTACCTTCTTTTAAGGGTGGTTTTACCGACTGCGACACAGACGAAATCCTATCTGTTGCTGATTTACCTTGCCTCTTTGGTAGGTGCCAATGCCCTTTAGCGCATTTAACCTAAGAAGATAGCGGGGAATAACTTGTAGGTGGTACTTAGAAATGAAGTGCAATTACGCCACTGATTGATTATTAATATCTCGTTTGTATGGGGCAGATAATGGCTCGTTGCTAGTCATCAGGGATTAATCCTGTTCTAAACCTTGACCATAACTGAGTCCCCTAGTATTGTTAGTCACCTCCCTAATCAACCAGTTCGACATCAATTCCTTCGCCTCGTTATGATTCTAAGGCGAAGGATGATACCAACTGTATATTGCTTGCAGGACGTCTGACCGACATTGGGGTTGCTTCGAAATGCACAAAATTCCTAACCCATCGCTACAATATGTGAATTCTGTCGGAAGTCAGATTTCCGTCCTTAGCTCGGCCTCGCCCATGCTGTTTATTAGGATGCTAAGACATGTGAACTGAAGTTAACAAAATATGGACCTACCAAGAGGATTTCGCTAAGTTCTGTAATGAATTGTCGCTGTTATGATATTCATTTTAACTTCATCAAGGTTTTAGATGCAAAGGTGACGCGGAACACTCTAACCGCAAGAAATGTTGAATTTAGTAGAGTGGTTGAGAAGGGAATCGTATAATCCCCCAAAGAAATTAGTGTAGTTGGCATTGTATTTTTCCGCTTTTGCTCGAAGCATCACTCAGCAGTAAAATGCACTTTTCCGGCTCTGGTGAGCTTAAAGCATCCAATTGGGACTTTTATTGGTGACTGTCCAGTATTTGGGGGAGTCCCCCTCCCCCTGGCTAAATTTTTGCGGCCAAAACCCTTTTCTCCATCCTTCCTTGCAAAAACGGGAGAAAGAGAAGCTGGTAATGCGGGCTTAACTGGGCGAATGTCGGTATGTGAAAATAAACCCAGGAAGGCTCCTAACACAAATTAGACGCTATTTTAAAGCTTCATTAGCATATACATATAAATGCATATATGTTTTTCAGTGTGAAGTAATTGATATTCACATATAAAGGGATTAAAAAACTAAACGGAAATGCTTCCCTTTTTAAGGTTTTGTGTAAACACAAAACCTTATTAAAATCGGTTTACTGTCTGTCTATTTGTCCGTCTGGCTGTCTGTCTGTGTCTGTCCGTCACACGCATTTTTCTCGGAGACGGTTATAGCGATTGACACCAAATTTGGTAGAAAGGTGGGAACTGTGAACGCTCACGCATACAATGAATTACATCCTTCTACGTGGAATTTAAGGGGGGGGGGTCCCCATACATGCAAAAGGGGGGTGTAAAATTTCTTTTCATCAAATATAGTCATGTGAGGTATCAAATAAAAGGTCTCGATTAGTACTTTTCAAAGTCGATCTTAGTTTTGACATTCATTGGAAGGGTGGGGAGCGCGGGGGGTTGAAAGTGATCACTTCTTTAAGGGGGCCATTCTCAGAAACTACCACACCGGAAAAATCTGAAAAAAATCGGGAGGCTGCCACTATATGGTGCCTGGGCTCCGAAATACCTTCCATGCCGATATCTGTTTAAATAAAGTTAATAATAGTATATTACTACAATTTTTTTGTAATTGGTTAGACACCCCCTCTTAAGTTCATCCTAGTACCATGAAATTTTGCAGTGATATAGGCATGATATATAGAGCATGATCTTACCAAGTTTGGTGGAAATGGCACTATTACTAACAAAGTTATAATACGTCAAATTTGTTGCTTCTTTGAAAATTGAAGACTATGAATGTCAATATCACCCGAAAGTGGATACTCTCACATAATATATGGATATATTACGTGCTACGTACTAAGAAATACACAAAACCTTTCGTACCTGAAGCGTCCAGCTTCCGGTTTCCCGACTTGTTTAGATTTTCAGACAGGTTCTGAGGACGAGACCTGCTACAGTTTTCGAGGGCCATATTTTTAGCCCCTACTCCCTTAAATTTCACCCGATATTAAATGTGAAACCAGTTTCGGAAAGTACTAGTTGAGCCTTTTCATTTAAAATATCACATGGTCATACTCTGTTAAAAAAATTTGCACCTCACTTTCGCATGCATGAAAGGCCTCCTAAAACTCAATACTAAATGGCGCCAGTTTGCTATGTGTAAAGCGATTCACAGACCACCGAGTGTGTAGATGGCCAGATGCGCAGACAGACAGACAGACCACTGTCCAAGGTTTGTGGAGGAAAGGCGGAACTAAAGGAGACTCTAGAAGAGGTGCTCGTACCAGAGAATCTGGTGCGAAGAATATTACCATGTCAGGAAGACTGGGACGCGATCAACTCTATGGTCGTATCTATCCAGAGCAAACTGCGGAAATCAGAGGAGACTAGAAAAGCACGGTTACGTACGCCAGGTAGAGACGAAAGGGGACCAAGCTAAAATTAGCTGACTCCGCGCCGTGATGTAATACTGTATGGGGGCTTGGGAGAGGCGGGGGTGGTTTTAGTGGGTAAGAATCCCATACACTGGTGTGTCCAGGCCAGTATCTCTTGTAAAGATTTCCACCTCCGCAAAAAAAAAAAGCACAGACAGACAGACGGACAGACTCACATTGAATCGATTCTGAGGTTTTGTTCACATAAAATCTTAAAGAGAGAAGATTTGTGTGGAAAATATGAAAATTCGAGAAGAAAAACGGAATAACCTCCCAAAACTGCTTTAGTAGTCATTACATACGGTGTCATAATACTCATAGAAAATATTTAAGCCCAGTTCTAAATATTTGGAAAATGTGTACTTTCTCTCTTGAAAAGTGTAAAGACAGTTTGTCGATTTACATGGATGTACGGAAATATCACTTTGATCAATCTAGGAAGGAGGATTGAAGCTATTCTCACAAGCTGTGTGAAAAAGGTAAGTTTGAACATGATTTACATTTAAAATCGGCGGTAGTGACTAGGAAATGTTTAGAAGAAGAAAAATATGTACATGCTGAACTTCGAATTTCATACCTTTGGGATGAAAGAATTCCATCAAGAGGTTCGTCTGAATAAACGCAGACGACTAGCGTTTCGTCCACTTTTGCTTTGGGAGCAGCCTGGACCAAAGCGATTCAAGGATTATTGCTTATTCCCTTCTATTAATTTGGAAATACGCCATCGATGCAAATTTGATTCAACAAAACCGTTCTGGCCTAACCCGGCCGATGCTGAACCCCAATTGAACCAATTGGTCTGGTCCGCTATCAAATGGATCACTGATTCAGGATCCCCTCAATCTGATAAATAACGATATTAAAATGATTGATCACAATTTTTTATTTTTTATTAGATATTTTAGATCATTCCGTCTATTGATTGTGTCTTTGATAGAATAGCAATAGCTTTGAGAAAAAAAGTGATTTATAAACACCAAATGATTACTTGTCGCAGAAAATCTTTCACAATATATAACATGGAAGAAAGAAATTTGATTTTGGCACAATCCTTGGAAAAGGTCTATTTAAAAAGAAGAAAACATACTGACTAACCATGATACTTTATATAATGTTTTTTTATAAACTGACTTTAGATGAAAAGGATGAACTTTTAACCTTGGATTTGTCACCAAGAAAAGTAATACTTACGTGCTATTCGTAAATACAATACAAGCTGGTTCTCGCCCTGTTACTTAAGCAAAATATATAAACGTGGTGAACTTGCTTGCTTCATCATATACCCCATTACACAATACTACAGTTGTTTTAAAAATAGGAAACAAAATATGAAATCACTCCTATTCATAATAATAATAATAACTCCGCCGTTGCCGATCCCAAGCCCGGTTATGAAAGGAGGACGGATTAGATTGCTTTAGTCTGAATGGTTGCACGCGGCTGCAGCGTCTCGGGGGTAAGTGAGGAATTTTGAGGAAGAATCATTTAGGTATAAAATACAAGTCAAAAAATAAGGAAAGTGAGAAGTTTGAGGTCCGGTGCGGATAACCGGTGGGAGTCGTCTGACTTGGTGGCTGGGTCGGGCTCCCATAATGGACAACACGGCGTCGAAACTGCAAATCGTGGGGTTTGACTTCTAGGCGCCAGAACCAGGAGCATTGCTCCGCCTGCTGCAGCTATTTCGTCATAATTTGTGCGACCACTTAAGCAGGTTCGCGTAGGCAGCAGATGAAATGAACTGAGGATATAAACCTCTTTATCATCCCCTTGTAACGAAATAACGGCGGGGGTAGGTATAAAATCTTACCGACACAATCCCGGCCACCATGTGGAGATATTCGACTTGAGGTCATTATGGAAACTTCTGACCAACAGGCGATGGGACCAGAGGCGACGGCATCAACAACATTACGCCGCACTGCAGGCCACAGTTTTAGTACTCGCCGAAGCGCTCTGCTTCACCGTCCGGCTGAAGTCTCTGTTGAGGTTCCGAATGAATTCCAAAGAGTGTGTATAGAATCCTCGGAAATGAATCCTTTGCATAGACCAGGTATTCCCAGGCTCTATATATCTCCAACAATTCCGAAAATTCTATTTCGAATCAATGATGAGACTGCATCTCGCCTGTGTGTTGATATGTCGCTGCTGTAACTACAATCCTTTGTGTATTGTGGTGCGGAGAATATTGTGGGCTTTGGCAGTTGAACATGCTGAGTGGATCATCGCCGAAGGCACCCACCATCTCATTATGCCGGGCATGAATTTTAGCAAGAGGAGGTTCGACGAGCCATAAAGAGCTCGAAGCACTCGAGGGCCTATGGTCTGAATCGGATGCAAAATTTTTGGTACAAAAAGTTTACCCTTAAACATGGTCAGGTCATGAGTCGGGAGGCGGAATTTCCATCTTTCTCACTGCGGGGATTACTTACCTTATCCCTAAGAAAGACACCGTACAGGACCCCGCAGACAAAAGATCGATTACTTGCCTACCAATAATGCGCACTTCGATACCAACAACATTCTGTGCGTGGAGCAGAAGGGCGGTTGAGTCGATTCAAGGGTTAGAAAGAGCAACTTATTATCGGCTTGGTAGTTGAAGGACAAGCAATTAAAGGCCAAAGGAACCTCTTTAGTTAGTTTAGTTTAGGAAAACGACCAGCGGCGGATTCGGACTATGCCCAAATCCCGAATGCATCATTCAAATTGTGCCGTCGAGCGGATGAACCTGCCTGAAACGAAGGAATTTATGTGTGCTTTTCAGGACGGCGTGGTTACCACCCGAGCTAATAAAAAGCTCATAATGAAAGAGCGGGTGGAGAACGACCAATGCAGATTGTGTGGTTCGGCGTTAGAGACGTTGGAATGTCTTATTTCTGGCTGCACTGCAATGGTTTTTTTTTTTGGGTAGGGTAGGTGAATGCATTTACGCACACAGTGTGGGACTGCCAATTCGGTACGTCGTCGGACTACCAACTAAACACCTCCCCATCGTCAGAGAGCTAGCCTGAAACCGTTTGTCACATTACTTCGGGCCAACCCCCGAACTCTTCCCGCCTTGCGGAGCCTTCAAATCAGGGAATTCTTTTCACCAACGGGAGGGGAGAGGAGGAAGGGAACTATCAGTTCAAGGAGCCCCCTGTCATCCGGCTCCTCCACCGGTCGAGTTGTATCTTCTTAGCAACGAGAAGGGCCCGAATGTAATGGGCAACACGGTTCCACCTGTCAGCAGTCCTCAGCATCTCTTCCACAATGTTGTCTGGAGAGAGATCCCCTGTGTTTAAATATCCCACCTTCCACAAGAAAAAAAAGTGTGGTGGGCATCGTTCCACAACTCCATTGCAAAACACACAATCCGGAGAAGGCGCCTTTCCAATTTTGTGCAGGTAAGACTGAAAACCTCCATGCCCACTTAAAAATTGGGTAAGGAAATAGTCAGTCTCACCATGCTTCCGATTCAGCCACTCATCCTAAGTTGCTGATGAGCCGCGCAGTCCATCTGCCTCTAGTTTCATTTTGCCAAGAGAGCTGCCACATCGTCTAGAGTGTGTTGCCATTCTTCGCGAGCAACCACCTCCCTTGGCTCATCTCCCTTGCGCTTGTATATGACCTGACGCTCCCTAGCAAGAAGGGCAACGGGGATAACTCCCTGCGATCACCATCACGGCCGGTTCAGAGACTGTGTGGTACGCAGACGCCACCCGTAAAGCTCCCCGTTTCTGTACTTTGCGCGAGGCGTCTACGATATACCTCCTTGTTAAAAGCGCCAGCCCATACCTCTGCGCCGTAGAGCAGGGCAGACTGCGTTGAGCTCATCAGGAGACGTCGCCTAATAGACGTAGGACCACGAATGTTTGCCATTAGCCTCATTGTCATTTTGCTCAGAAAAGCTCATCTTTGAGTCAAGAGTCAACCCCAGGTACTTTACCGCTGATTTTGACTCGATTATCGACTCGCCGAACGATATGCGACGCAGGGTCGGAATTCTCTTTTTAGTCAGGATGACTACTTCAGTTTTTTCCAGTGCAAGGTTGAAACCATGAGTAGTCATCCATCCGCTTACCCCTCGCATCAATATGCCGAGTCTGCTTTGCGCCTGTTCGACAGTGCGTCCAGCAACAAGCGCTGCGACATCATCTGGGTAGCCGACCAGGCGCGACTCTTCTGGCATGTCGAGTTTAAGCAGACTGTCATAGGTAGCGTTCCAGAGGTCCGGCCCTAGGATGGATCCCTGTGCTACCAACGACGTGACCTCCATCCACCTTTGGCCCTCTAGTGTTTCATAGAGCAGGGAGCGGTTCCTCAGATAGTCCCTCAAAATCCGTAAGAGATAGTTCGGCACGTTGAAGGTATTGTCTAGTGTGCCTAGAGTGTCTTTCCATCTTACGGAATTGAAGGCGTTTCTGACGTCAAGCGTTACGAGGAGCACCACCCGTTGAGTTCGGCGGCTATGTGCCTCTGCTCGTCGAACGGCGTCCACGACCTGCATGACGGCATCAATTGTCGATCTCATTGCCCTAAAACCCTGCAATAAACGTACTGGTGCAATAAACGAACATACATAATGCTGTATGTAAGGTGATTCATCAAAATCTTGCTTACAAGCATGGGCTGATCACGAGAACATGTCCGGTTTACCGATATGAGCCGCAAGCAGTACGTGATAGGGACCTGCAAGTTCTCACTGATCGCCCCGTACTGCACAACAAGCCTGACGCGCTGTTAGTTGGCAAGACGGGTCACTCCGCATGTAATATTGATGTTGCTTTGCGAGCGTAATGCTGACCACATTGCCTCCTAGTGTACCGTTACGGTCTTGAATGAAGTGCTCTAACACACTTCAAGGCCCTGATCCAACATGGATTGTCGCGCCAACGATTATTATTATTATTTGCCCCATAATAGCAACTTTGAAAGAAAATTCCCATAATATTGTACCTAATTCCCTCACGGCTTTCCTTGATGTCCTGGGATTCTCACACAGTCTGGTTTAAACCATGCAGAAGTATACCATTCTGCATACATGCTCGATGTATCGAAGAATTCTCGAAGGATCCTCCCACTAACCTACCACTGGCCACCAACGTCTCTTAATCTTTTGAGTAGGTAGCATCGGCCGAGCCTAAATACTTGATATTTAGTGCTAGTACGATAGAATCCGACTACCACCAGTGAGATTTGAACCGCGACTTTCCGTACCGCCTTGCGATCTAACCACTCCAGCTATCCGGATAAGTAAATCTTTCCAAAAGTTGACATCAATATTTTAAACATATAAAAACACAATCCTTTAAATATCTCTATGCATGCGTCATATGTGGATATATGGTCTTCAATATGGTGGACTTTCCTCTTTAGTTCGATCATTTCTGATTTCTTGGTATGAAAATAATATCACATGAAAATGAAAATTTTGATCTACCATAACTTTGTTATTGTTATTTCAGCGAAACTTATGCTTATTAACCTCTATGTTATTGTTTATGTGCGCGTTATTGCACACTACCACGATGTACTCAAGTGGGGTTTTCTTGCACTTTTCTAAAATACAGCAATATACCAATATTAACTTTATTTGAGCGAATATCTGGATGTGATGTAAAGTTGGAGTCTGCAAGTACTAATCGAGCCCTTTCATTTGATATTCCCTATGAGCCGATCTTGAAATGTGCAGTTCCATTTCGCATATATGGGGAGCCCCTTTAAACTCAACGCAAAGTCGGTTTCACCAAATTTTGTATTGTTGTTATTCTCAGTCGCTCTCGAGTAAATGTTCTGTCAGACGAACAGACAGACAGACAGACGGACAGACGGGTAGACATGAAACTTATTTTAATGTTTTACACAAAACCTTAAAAAGCTGCTGCGAGAGGAAGAAAACTCACCGGAGTTCCGCCGTGTAACTTCATTTAGGTCCAGAAATTGCAGCTCACATCGTTAGAACTTAAAGTTTCAATTGCAGAAAGGGGTCGAGGGGTGTGCCTACTTTCCAGAACTCAATCAGGGTTCTTTTTAGTAGCCAAAGGTCGTAGGTGTGAGATCAATCCTTATGCAAGTTGCTGTTGACGATTCGGGAGCAAGTTCAAAACTGACGGGTCACTAGTCCTCAAAATACATTTTACCCTAATTCAAAGTCCACAGAATAGAAAAGCATTAGGAACTTCTTTGAAACACTCAAGAGCTGCCTTCAAGTTCAATGGAGAATCATGTCGGTCATCGCTACTATAGCGTTTCCCAACAATTTTTTCTAGAAGTTTTACACTTCCGAGGAGTAGATATGTAGATAGATAATGAATTGATTTTAAAAAGGGTTAGTTTTCTACAAAATCAATGTTGCTATTCAGAAATGAATCGTAGAATATTTTCATATTTTGAAGCTGCTTTCCCTGTATAATTGCCGATTGCTTTTACATTTATCTATCCAGATACAAGGGTTCTTGATGATTTGTCCACGTGAAATATGTATAAACCACATTCCGCCGTTTCTACCTTCAGTTCCCAAGTATTATAAAACAGCAGAAATGTCTCCCATTTGTGTCAGGATGATACTCAATCTTCTTTTCATAAGTCAGTTGTTATGATGCTAAGAATAAGATCGAAGATAAAAATAGGGTGTAAGCATTACGTCACCATCAATAATGACAAACTATGAATTTATAAATACAATCGTTAGCACCAGACCTCATTAGGCAATAACCACCCCCTGAAAAAATCACGCAATGTCACTAATTACATAATTCTCCAACAAGAAATTAGTGCCCGGAGACGGTGGCCTACTTTTTGCTTGCAAGTTCTTCCCAATATTGCCAATTACGTAACATGTAAAGAAAGCAACGTATGCTTCTTCATTTTGGTCTGAAATCATTCACCGCAAATTGCTTCCATTCTTGACCATATTTCACTGTCATCAACGATCCAAATCTTAGTGTATTATCTGTCAAGCAATAAGGAGCGTTTGAGGCCACATGTCAGAAAAACGAAATCCTTACTCATTTCTTTCGTCCGCTATCTGCTCTTTTCCGTAATCACTCAAATACCGCTTATGGCGTGCTGCTCCACTCTTCTGGTCCTTTCAATGTCTTTTGTAGATATGTTCGACTCGGGAAGATGTCTTCTGGCCTGAAGTTGACACTCCCGCATATACTTTGTAGTCGTCCGTTTTGAATTTCAATGAAGCGTGTACTTTTGCCTGAACATAACATCTCTGGAATCTCGGGTCCTTGGGGACGATATGAAAAGTTTCAAAGTTGTCACGCTCGTAAAACTTATGACACATATGTTACACGACTCGTTTAATGACAGAGGTCGACGACAATGCGTTATTACTTGCTTAAAATGGTGCACCCCATCATTCCGACGATACGAAAGAAATGGTGGTTGTATGACTTACCTCTGAGTAACATAAAAAGTTGCGAGTATCTAAGAGGCCAAAGCACGTACTTTGTGTAGGTCTTTATAAGTTCATGCTACATGTGCCCCAAGTTCCCAAGTTATTATCCCTGTAGAGACAATATTTATGATGTTTCCGAGTCAAAAAGCAGCCTCCCATGTGTAGACAAGCCAAGCGCAATGATAAAATGTACGTCGTTCTTAAATTCATTTTGAGCCTAATAAAAAGTTTTCAACTTTTTTAAGAAAGTACATAAATCAAGGGGGAGAAAATAGAATTCGTAAACAGGAGAGTTGGCTCTATAATTCCTTAGTGCTCGGTTTTTGTGTGGGGAAAATTACTAGATACATTACATCAATCTCTGCGTGCTGATAGGACACTTTAGAGCATAGACCAGGAATTAAAGCCAGAATATTTAAATATTTTGGCTTCACTGTTGTATGTAATTGAAGTTTCACAGGTATAATTTCGAACCTCCGTTTTCGTGCGACTTATTGGCTGGGTTGAATGTTCTTTAAATTAAGTTGAAGTACAAACATTACTTGGAAATAGTTGTAGCTGCTTCCGGAAAGAGGGGCAGGTCTAGAAGCCAAACATTCTATTCCCTTTGTTCGCTTACAATGGCTGAATTTCGGTTTCTCGGTGGCTCTTTCCAACTACTTTTGTGACACTCACATAAACGTAATAGCCTGTTATTTCAGGATAGCCAAGAGCAATAATTACTGTTGCACTCCTTTCGACGGAATCGTAAAAATTTCAATAATATTGAAAAATCATGTCCTGCAGACTATATCAAAGATTTGTCAAGTGTTTCGCATATGTGTCTTTTATGTCTTTTATGGTCAATTATTTCGGAGTTATATTATTGGCAGTGATAATCCTCAAAGACGTAACTGCGTATTCATATGTTGGGTATTCCTGCGAGTAACTCTGACAATTCTACTTAAGTGAGTAGTACAAAATGACGGTTTGAAAAAATCTTTTTTAATTTTTTGTGTAAAATAAAACCTTATTAAAATCGGTTTACTGTCTGTCTGTGTGTATGTCCGTCACACGCATTTTTCTCCAAGACTGTTGTAGCGATTGACATCAAATTTGTATGCTGACGCATACAGTGAGTTACATCCTTTTAGGTTGAATGTAAGGGAGGGTCCTCATACATGCAAAAGGGAGGTGTATATTTTTTTCATCAAATATAGTCAAGTGGGGTATCCAATGAAAGGCTTCGATTAGTACTTTCCGAAACTGTATGGTGCCTGGGCTCCGAAATACCTTCCAGATCGATATCTGTTCAAATAAAGTTATTAATAGTATATTACCATAATTTTCAGAAATTGGCGAAATTTTGCAGTGATGTAGGATCAGGCTCCTACCGTGTTTGGTGAAAATCGCACTATTACTAATAAAGGTATAATAGGTCAGAGTTATTGTTTCAGCGACTAGACTATGGATGTCAATATCATCCGAAAGTGGATACTTCCACATAATATATGCATATAATGGGACATATGCACACTCAAATTTCTTTATATAAGAAATACACAAAACCTCTCATACTTGAAGCGTGCAGCTCCGGTTTCCCGACTTGTTTCCTTATATGTTTCGAGTATAATAAATTGAAAGGGAACTGTCAAAATCTCAGATTGAAATTCAAAATGTAAAAAATTCAAAGTTGTAGCAGAAGGAATGGAGAGTGTCGTAGTAGATATAGAAGTGAACAGCCGGCAGTAGCTGCTCCAATGGTTCCGTGTATAAAATATCCTGGAACCTATATAGTTACGATCAGCTGCTTAAGATCTAGGAATTACGTAAAAACATATGCTATTGGAAAATAGGTATTTGATACAGTATACGGAACAGAAGTTTGGAAAATCTCATCTTTAAAGGTCAAAATTTGAAATGCGCCTTACTCTCTTCCACACTTTTAAGAGATTCTGTGAATACCGCAAAAACTACTTAGCTCACTTAGGTGAAATTTGAATCCCCTATTCTATACACCTATGACGATAGGTTGAACCTCAAAAATATTTAATTTTATAATAATAAATATTATTTTTTGTAACTATTTAACATGAAACGAAGTTGGAAATCGGAAACTCAGGGTTTCAGGAATGAAAGTTTTTCTGGATTTTTTATGTGAAAATATTTGGGTTTACCCTGGTACATAGCTTGTAGTGTACACAAGTGGAATATACCCGACATTCGTACCATGGTCATTTTGTCTCTTAGGGAGTAGCAATTTCCTGCGAAAGAGACAAACTTGACCTACCTTAATAATAGTAGGATTCTCATCAAACTTTCTAGTATTACGCTCCATATTATAAACTGTATTACTTTACATATTGCACTAATCTAGGATGAATTTAAGCGGTGCTAGTTCGCAATAAAATTTCAAAATAAGATAATACTATATACTATTACAGTAGAGATTCAGAAAAGTTAATCCGTTTGTTTTTAAACTTTCATGAATTGTCAACTTTGTAAGGATAATAATATAATATCTATATTCTTCCTCCGTTAGCATTTGGAAATTGCCGCATTAGAAGTGTTAAACCTTATTGCTAAACAATTGACTGAAACGCCTAATTCTTGTTTTTTTTAAATGAAGTATTTCAAGCAATGACAATTGACACAAAATCCAATGAATAAAGAACTTTGAAAAGTGGCGGAAGCCTAGTTACCTTTTCCGTATACTTTTGCGAGTCTCAACTTTTGTGGGTCTTTACTGTATTAACTTTGTTGGAGTAGATATCGCTAGAGAGAGTGCTTCGAGGCCTACCTGCATATACCATGCACATGGATCACCACATTTTTTTCCTAGAATTTTAGGTGGGGTGATTTCTGAGAACGGGTTCTTGAAAGAATTGGTGGTTTTAGACCCCCACATTCTCCCCCTTGGCAACTACTGCCAAAACTAAAATTTGCTTTAATCGAGGTTATTTGGTATCTACCGTACATGGCTACATTTGTTAAAAAGAATTGCATTCCCTACTTGCAAAAAATTGGACATTTTCACGAATTTCTTTTTAAGAATCATAAGATGATATCTTAAAGTGCATACATTGAACAACTTTCAGTAATATTTTATGAAAAATATTATACAGATATATTACAAATAACACCTAAAAAAATACATATCTTATTTTTATGTTTTGCAGTGATCAAAATTGTGGCGAAATGATAATCTGAATCAAAAAAATGTGTATTGATTTAGTTAAATAACACAATTCTCAAAATCCTCTAATATATATCTATCAGCCGCATTGTTTACCCTCCTTCCCTACTTATTCTCACGATAACAAAGCAATAAACTGGTAGGCGATATCTTCAGATCACTATATCCTATCCTTCGCTGAAACAAACTGCAAAATCCGGATTCAACTGCTGGAGATATATGCTCTAATAGCCGCTCTGACTGTCTTTAAAGGAAAGACTAATTCTGCGTCACTATACCAGTATGTGTAAGAGCAATGTTGCAGTCATACCCGCATCTCCCGGTAACCGAGTGTTTAGGGATTAAGATCAGCGTGGCATTACGTGGTCCTACAAGGATCAATGCCGTAAAAAAACTAAAAGTTTTTTTTTTGGTCCACTAAAAACTCACTTAGGAGGAGGACATACGGTCCTCCAAATAACGATATTTGAAAAATAAAAATTATATTTGTTTTCAGCAGTTTAGTAAAATTGAGTTATTTTTTGTTTTTTTTTTACTTTATTATTAATCTATTGTTAATATTATTTCTGAGGATGTTTTACTGAATTCTGATAGCTGCGTGGTTAGCGCAGTGACATTTGTATCGTTATTTGACGTCGGATACCAGGTGGTCAAAGGGTAGTATAGGTCTCGGGGCGAAACGTGGATTGGTACCCACGATGGAGCATAAAACTTGGGAAATGCCTGCTGAACCAACACCAACAGCTCTACTACCAAACCCTATCTCCACCTCCACGTGGTGAACGCTGGGAGCTCTTTCTTGACGAAAAGCTGCAGACGGAGAAGGATGAAGGCGAGCCTCCCGCGCCTAAAAACGAGACAAATTGTACCAACTGATCCTCCAGGTTGGGGGTTGGGTAGGGCTGACAACCCTACACGGAAAACAACATGTTACGAAGCCACAACAGGAGCCTCGGATAGGACGGATTTTAAAACGACGGACCCGGCAACGACAACGGAATCACGATTTGCGCATTTTCTCTGGGATCGTGCGCTCCCTGTACAGAGATGAAGCTGATGAGCAGCTAGCCGATACCCTGTCCCAATATAGGGCTGATGTAACAGCGTTGCAAGAGATGCGATGGACAGGGACCGGTTTCCTGGAGAAGAGCCACTACACCATATATTATAGCGGTCATCCAGTAAACCATGTGCTCGGAGTAGGTTTCTTAGTCAGCCAAAAAATGAAACCTGCTGTTATCGGCTTTGAAAGCATAAGCGAACGGCTATGCACTCTGCGCTTGCGAGGCAAGTTTAGAAATATAAGCCTCATAAACGTTCACGCCCCTACAGAGGAGACTGCAGAGTCGGAGAAGGATACCTTCTACGAGGCAGTAGAAAGAACCCTCGAAGCCTGTCCCAGATATGATATCAAAATCATACTTGGGGATTTTAACAGCCAAGTAGGGAAGGAGCCCGTATTCAGGCGATACGTTGGCTCCCATAGCTTACACGAAAAAACAAATGATAACGGACTGCGGACTATTCAATTAGCAGGGTCACACGAAATGGTTGTTGGAAGTACCTGGTTTGCGCGGAAAGCGGTCCACGAACATACGTGGGCCTCTCCAGACGGGACCACTTTCAACCAAATTGACCACATGTTGATCGAACGCCGCCACCTCTCAGCCTTGATGAATGTCAGAACATATAGGGGGGCCAATATAGACTCGGATCACTATCTCGTTGGCATGGTGCTCCGAGCTCGAATAACAATACCACCTAGAATCCCCTCTGACAATCAGGTGAGAGTGAACACTGAAGCTATCCACAACACAATCCTCCGCGACACCTATAAGAGGGAAATGGATGCCGCAATAACCGCAGTCAACACAGGACCTGGAGATGAAGCATCAACAAATGGTCTTCACAATCACCTGAAGAACGTTATCATGGATACGGCCACAAATATGCTTGGCCGCAGCCGCAAAAGGAGTCGGAACGGCTGGTTTGACGATGAATGTAAGCTAGCAACGGAACGGAAGAATGCCGCATACCGAGTAATGTTGCATTCTCAAAGAACGCGGGCACGCGCAGAGACTTATCACGAACTCCGTCGAGCGGAAAAGCGACTTCACAGACGGAAAAAGGAAGCCTGGGAGAACCAACAAGTCTGTGAACTAGAAAAGTACAGGAAGCAACCGCACCAGGCGCGGAAGTTTTACCAACAAGTCAGCAGGATGAAGCCTTATACACCTCGATGCTCATCCTGCCGAGACAAAGAGGGAAATCTGATTTCCGACAGAGTGGGCATATTAGAGCGATGGGTTGAGTACTTTGATGAGCTACTGAACAACCAGAACATCGGCGAGTTGGAGGTCCCGCCAACTGAAGACGACGGACAAATACTGCCACCACCAAGTTTAGGAGAAACAGTCCGTGCAATTCATCGGCTAAAAAATCATAAGTCGCCAGGAGCCGATGGAATTACAGCCGAATTGGTTAAATATGGAGGCGACCAGTTACACCAAGTGGTTCATCAACTTGTGCTCAAGGTATGGGACAGCGAATCAATGCCTGACGATTGGCAACGAGGCATAATCTGTCTCATACATAAAAAGGGAGATATCACACAGTGCAGCAATTATAGAGGTATCACGTTGCTGAGTACCATCTATAAGATATTCTCCACTATCTTGCTAGGCCGGATAGCCCCATACGCCCAGAACATCATTGGCCCATACCAAAGAGGCTTCCCTCCAGGCAAATCAGCAACAGATCAGATTTTCTCTCTGCGGCAAGAGATGGAAAAACTGTTGGAATATGGACAACAGTTGCACCACCTGTTCATCGACTTTAAAGCCGCCTATGATAGCATAGCCAGGGTAAAACTGTACACGGCCATGAGAGAATTCGATATCCCGACGAAATTAATAAGACTGACTAGGCTGACCCTGACCAATGTGCGAGGCCAGATAAAAGCAGCAGGATCCCTCTCAAGACCATTCGACATCAACAACGGTCTACGACAAGGGGATGCGCTATCATTCGTCCTCTTTAACCTGGCCCTCGAGAAAGTGATCCGTGATGCTGAGGTGAATGCAAGAGGTACGATCCTCTTCAAGTCCACCCAACTACTGGCCTATGCTGACGATATCGACATCATGGGAAGAACCACCCGAGACGTACAAACTGCCTTCATCCAGATCGAGCAGGCGGCGCGAGATCTTGGGCTGCACATCAATGAAGGGAAGACAAAATATATGGTGGCAACGTCAGCACCGAAGACGAATCAACCAACAACATCAAACCGCGCTGGTCAAACACAAACACGAACAAGAATAAGGATAGGAGAATACAACTTTGAGACCGTTGACAATTTCTCCTATCTAGGGTCGAAAGTGACAACCGATAACAACTACGATGATGAAATCCGCGCACGGTTGTTGTCAGCCAACAGAGCCTATTTCAGCTTACAACGACTGTTCCACTCGAAACGTCTCACCATAGGGTCAAAGCTCTTACTGTACAAGACTACAATCTTGCCAGTCCTCATGTATTCCTCGGAAACTTGGGTTCTTAGCAAGAAAAATTGCGAACTCTTGGCCGCGTTCGAGAGAAGAATCCTACGAAGAATTTTTGGCCCCCTACATGAGGATGGACGATTCCGTAGCCTACACAATGACGAAATCTATGAGCGATACCATGACCGTCCGGTTGTGGATAAAATCCGGCTCAATAGGTTACGGTGGGCGGGTCACTTAATCCGTATGGATGAAGATGATCCCACCCGGAAAGTCTATAAGGGCAATATCTATGGTAGGAAAAGAAGACGAGGCAGACCCTGCCTAAGATGGAGCGATGGCGTGGTTCAGGACTCCAGACAGCTTTTAGGGATATCGAATTGGTGGACCTCGGCGCAAAACCGGGATGTCTGGAGTTCCTTATTAAGGCAGGCCTAGACCGGATACCGGTTGTTGCGCCGTTGATGATGATGATGATGATACCAGTCGACTCAGCTGTGAATGAGTACCTAAATCAAATCAGGGTAATAATCTGGGGCGATCGCAATGCTGACCACATTGCCTCCGAACAGGGCGCTGTAATCTTATAGTGTACCGTAACAGTCTTGAAGGCCACACACTTCAAGGTCTGGATCCAATGTGGATAGTTGCACTAACGATTATTATTATTATAACTGAAATCATCCTATCATTACTAGTATGTTCCCGTGATTTTATAATGAATCTGGATTTGGATCAATCATAAAATCTTTAATTTGAGAATTCCTCTTCCTATACCTCTTAAGTCACAGAAAGACTCATTTTTGATAAGAAAATCAGTATAGAATGAGGCACAGAAGGAGCACATATGCATGGTGTTCGAATCCACCTTGCTTTAAATTCTACTTGCAGTAAATAATCAAGACAGCCGATTGGACGAGCCCAAAGAACTTCAATCATCTTTTCAGCCTAGATAGCGTAGAGGCATGTCATTTGGATCATCAGCAATTATTATTCCGAGCAGGTGTAAAGGGCGTTGAGTTACTTGCTAAAATTAAAACCATCATAAAACTGTCTGACTTCAACATTCACTTGTGGCGCCGAGATTCATTTATTCGATATCCCCAGTAGCTGCATGGTGTCCTGGCTTACGCCACAGCTTTACTTGAGGTAGGGCCCGCAAAGTAGTCTTTTTAAGGTTTTATGAAAAACCTGGAATTTTTTTTACAGAATATGGTCATATAGGGTATCCAATGAAAGCACTCAATTAGTGATATTTTTCCTGATGCTAGGTGAAATAAAATGGAGTGAGTGCCCAAATGCACAAAAGTGCAAGTAAAGTGTAACAGGTCCCGTTCTCAGAATCTAGCTAATCGGAAAATTTGAAAACGTTGCATCTGCATGAAATCTAGACCTCAGAATCGATGCCATTTTGCTCAAATAAAATTAGTAATAGCATATTACTATATCTTAGAAATTGGTCAGAAACTTCTCTCAAATTCATCCTAACATAGGACACAAGTCTGGAAAGTTTAACGGGAACCCAAGTATTACTAACGAAGTTATAATAATAATAATAATAATAATAACCGCCGAAGCCGGTCCCAAGCCCGGTTGTGAAAGGAGGAGGGGTAGATAGCTCCAGTCTGAATGGCTGTACGCCACCGCAGCGTCTCAGGGAGTAGGTGAGGAAGGTGCAGGAACTTTGCAGTCTTGCAGATTACTCACTAAGGAAGCTATCTACACACCTGGCAGCTAGGGATAAAATGCACCACCAAAAAATGAGAAGAAGGAAAAATTTAAGGTCCGGTACGGATAACCGGCGGGAGTCGTCTGACTTGGTGACTGGGTCGGGCTCTCGTAATGGACAGCACGGCGTCGAAACCGCTAGTCGTGGGGCGGTTCGACGTCTAGGCGCCACGACGACCAGGAGCACAGCTCCGCCTGCTGCAGCTGTTTCGCCACAATCTGTGGCGACCACTTCAGCAGGTTCGCGTAGGAAGCGGATGAAATGGTCTGAAGAAATGAACCTCTTCGTCATCCGCTCCTACTACGAAATAACGGCGGGGCGGGTACAACATCTTACCGCCCCTTGTTGCACCAGAGATTCGTCGAGCGTTTCCCGCAATTCGCACACGTGACTGTGCAGCGAGTCGCAGACCAGTACCGCTTTATTACTCGCAGCGACACAATCCCGGCCACCATCAGGGAACGTGTTCGACTTGAAGTCATCGGGGAAACTGGTGACCGAGAGTCGATAGGGGCAGAGGCGGCGGCATCAACAACACCACGCCGCACTGCAGGCAACAGGTTCAGTACTCGCCGAAGCACTCTTCTCCACCGTCCAGCGGAGGTTTCTGCTGAGTTTCGGGACGAATTCCAAAGAGCGTGTATAGAATTCTCGGATATGGATCCTTTGCATAGACCGGGTATTCCCAGGCTCTATGCATCTCCAGCAACTCCGGGAATTCTATCTCAAATCAATGATGAGATTGCATCTCGACTGTGTGCTGATATATCGCTGCTGCAACTACAATCACTTGTGTATTGTGGTGCAGTTGCGGCTATTAGATTGCACGGTCAGAAGATTCGCTTTCGTGTTATTGGTTTGAGTGACAAAAGAGATCCACCATGGAAAATCCGTCTGGAACGTCGGCGGGACTCACTAAGGCAGGACATTGCTAGACTGATTCAGATCAGCACTGGCAGTGCCAGCCGACGGGTGAGAAATAAAGTGCAGAGGGTTTACCGGAACTATGCCATCCCCTGTGAGACACCCGTTGTTGAAATTCTGGACACACTAAAACAGAAACTTTCTGTCATATGCAGCCGGTTACGACGGTATGGCGGAAGTTATTCCAGACGTGTCCAGAATGCAACATATGCGAGGAACCAGCGGAGCTTTTTCAGATCTCTCAACGAATCCCAACAGAGCGCCCAGACAATACAGTTCTCGGTGACGGAAGCGAAAGGGTATTGGGGTGGACTTTGGGGGTTACCTGCCCAGCATGCTGAGCATGTTGAGTGGATCACCGCCGAAGGCACCCGCCATGCCAATACACCTGGCATGAATTTCGCGGATGTTACCGAAGAGGAAGTTCGACGAGTCATAAACAGCTCGAAGAACTGGAGGGGCCCAGGTCTGGATCGGGTGCAGAATTTCTGGTATAAGAAATTTACCAGCGTACACAGTCGGTTGGCACGCAGTATAAATGAGGTCATGAGTCGGCCGGAGGAATTTCCACCTTTCCTCACTGCGGGGATTACCTACCTTATCCCTAAGAAGGACACGGTGCAGGACCCCGCAGACACAAGACCGATCACTTGCTTACCAACCCTCTACAAAGTCATCACGTCCATTATTGGTGGAAGGATCAATGCGCACCTCGAGACCAACAACATTCTGTTCGAGGAGCAGAAGGGCTGCCGAGTTGGGTCAAGGGGTTGCAAAGAGCAACTCATTATCGACTCGGTAGTTGTAGGACAAGCAACTAGAGGACAGAGAAACCTCTTCAGTTGCTATATCGATTATGCCAAGGCTTTTGACAGCGTTCCGCATACCTGGCTAATCGACATCCTACATCTGCATCGCATTGATCCGAAACTAATAAAGTTTTTGGCGACAGTCATGGAAGGGTGGCATACCACCTTATCAGCCCGTACATCTGAGGGTGCTAATACCTCAGAGCCCATCCGTATACGGAGGGGCATCTTGCAGGGGGATTCATTGAGTCCCCTTTGGTTTTGTATGGCACTGAACCCCTTTTCATGGCTACTGAATGATGCTAGAGGGCATGGTTTGCAAGAAAGTATGGCCTACGTGCTAAGTGCGAACTGACACACTTGATGTACTTAGATGACATCAAGCTGTATGCTGGTACTGACGACCATCTTAGAAGTCTGTTGCGAATAATAGACATGTTCAGCCGTGATATTCGGATGGAGTTTGGATTAGACAAATGTCGAATCCAAGCCATCCGCAAAGGTCATCACGAGCCACATGCCGGACATAGCATTGGTGACCTCCACATCGAAGCTATGACCGAGACAGACTTCTACAAGTACCTAGGAATTCTGCAAGGAATCCATGCTCGAGTTGGTGATCTGAAAGAAGCTCTGCTGTCCGAATTCCTGCGACGTGTAAAGCTGGTGCTGAAATCGCATCTCTCGGGGAAGAATAAAATAAGCGCGTTGAATGTATTCGCTATCCCTTCACTGGCTTATGCATTCGGAATATTGCCGTGGACGAAGACCGACCTGGAAAACGTCCAGCGGCGGATACGGACAACTATGTCGAAATTCCGAATGCATCACCCAAAGTCTGCCGTGGAGCGGATGAACCTGCCTCGTGACATCGGAGGTAGGGGCGTGGTTGACGTGGCGGCACAACATCATCGCCAAGTCGACTCGCTGCGCGCTTATTTTTACAGTAAAGAGCAGGCGAGCCCCTTGCATGCGGCTGTCTGTAAGGCAGACTCTGGACTGACTCCACTTAACTTGAAGGATCGATCTTTCAATCCTCTGAGTGGGGTGAAGTCGGACCAGGAGCGGATCGAGGAATGGTAGTCGAAGGCAATGCACGGTAAACACGTGAATTGTCTTTGGCAGCCATTTGTCGATTTGCATCTGTCGAACAGGTGGCTGTGTGCTGGGGAGCTCTTTGCTGAGACGGAGGGGTTCATGTGTGCCATTCAGGATGGCGTGGTCGCCATCCGAGCTTATAAAAAGCTCATCATGAAAGAACGGGTGGAGAACGACCAGTGCAGAATGTGTGGTTCGGCGTTAGAGACGTTGGACCATCTCATTTCTGGCTGTACTGTTATGACACCGGTGCAATACATCACCAGGCATAATGCTGTATGTAAGGTTATCCATCAAAACCTTGCATATAAGCATGGGCTGATCACGGGAACATGTCCGGTTTACCGATATGAGCCGCAAGCAGTACTTGATAGTTCTGCTTACAGCATGTATTGGGACCGGCATGTTCTGACTGATCGCCATACCGCACACAACAAGCCTGACGTACTGCTAGTTGACAAGACGGGTCGCTCCGCGTATATTATTGATGTTGCTATCCCCCATAATAGCAACATTGAACGGAAATACGTGAAGAAGAAGGTGAACTATGAGCCATTGGCTCGGGAAATCAAAGAAATTTGGCGTCTCGAGCGGGTGGTTGTAGTTGTAGGGGCACTGGTGGTGGTGGCCGGTGGTAGGTCAGTGGGAGAATCCGTCGAGTACTCCCCGCAACATCGAGCACGTATGCAGAATGGTGTACTTCTGCATGGTTTGAACCAGACTGTGCGAAAGTCCCAGGACATCAAGGGAAGCTGTGAGGGATTTAGGTACAATACCTGTAGCTGACAATATTATGGGAACTACAACCACCCGTTCGAGACGCCAAATTTCTTTGATTTCCCGAGCCAATGGCTCATAGTTCACCTGGATGGTTATTATTATTATTATTATTAAATAACCGAGACCGAGACAGATTTCTATAAGTACCTAGGAATTCCTAGCTCTGCTGTCCGAATTCCTGCGACTTGTAAAGCTGGTGCTGAAATCGCATCTTTCGGGGAAGAATATTCGCTACCCCTTCACTGACTTATGCATTCGCAATATTGCCGTGGACGAAGACCGACCTGGAAAACGTCCAACGGCGGATACGGACAATTATGTCCAAATTCCGAATGCATCACCCAAAGTCTGCCGGATGAACCTGCCTCGTGACATCGGAGGTAGGGGCGTGGTTGACGTGGCGGCACAACATCATCGCCAAGTCGACACGCTGCGCGCTTATTTTTACAGCAAAGAGCAGACGAGCCCCTTGCATGCGGCTGTCTGTAAGGCAGACTGTGGACTGACTCCACTTAACTTGAAGGATCGATCTTTCAATCCTCTGAGTGGGGTGAAGTCGGACCAAGAGCGGATCGATGAATGGAAGTCGAAGGCAATGCACGGTAAACATGTGAATTGTCTTTGGCAGCCATTTGTCGATTTGCATTTGTCAAACAGATGGCTGTGTGCTGGGGAGCTCTTTGCTGAGACGGAGGGGTTCATGTGTGCCATTCAGGATGGCGTGGTCGCCACCCGAGCTTATGAAAAGCTCATCATGAAAGAACTGGTGGAGAACGACTAGTGCAGAATGTGTGGCTCGGCGTTAGAGACGTTGGACCATCTCATTTCTGGCTGTACTATTATGGCACTGGTGCAATACATCACCAGGCATTATGCTCTATGTAAGGTTATCCATCAAAACCTTGCATACAAGCATGGGCTGATCACGGGGACATGTCCGGTTTACCGATATGAGCTGCAAGCAGTATTCTCCCAATGACCTACCACCGGCCACTCCCACCAGCGCCCCTTCAGTTTTTAAGTAGGTAGGATCGTGCGAGCCTAAATGCCTGGCACTTAGTGCTAGTATTAGGTAAAATCCGGCATCTGCCGAGATTGTGATAACTCGGATAATAATCTTTGGCGCAACAATCCATATTGGATCAGGGTATTGAGTCTGTTAGAGCACTTCATTCAAGACCGTAACGGTACACTGTAGGAGGCAATGTGGTCAGCATTGCGCTCGCCCGAGATTATTACCCTGATTTGACTCAGGTACTCATTCACAGCTGAGTCGACTGGTATCCGACGTCAAATCACGATACTAATCCCACTGCCACCAACGAGATTTGAACCGCGGCCTTCCGTATTATAATTGCTCTAACCAGTGATCTATTCGGACACTAACGAAGTTATAGAAGGTAAAAATGTTATAGTCCATGTGAATTTATTATACTCCAAGCCATACATGACATCATCATCATGTAGATTGAGCTCACATAAACGCGGGGTCCAAGGAAACATTTTAGTTTTCCTGTTTGGTTCTTTTTAGTTGTTTGTATATCAGAATATGTTAAATAGATAGACATATGCATATGCATATATATATGTCAATATAGTTTCTGGGAAGGTGCAATTCAGATGGATATGTACCTACGTTTGTACCAGTGAAGCTATGTACGAAAAGAAAAATGTGGATAGAAAGTTTCTCAGATAAGACAAACACAAAGCTTGTATACCCGAAACGCTTCAGGTATTTCAGCTTGTTTTCCATAGATATTGCGTCCTTACGATTTTCCAGGGCTGAATCGCCATTATCCATACAGATCAGGTGACATTTTACCGCAGCCTGTTGACCTTAAAATTATCCACAAACAAACTGGCACGATAGAATTATATTTTGTAGGCTAAAAAATTGTCCATCTTTCTGACGGTAGAATGTCGAACATTTTTCGAGGATTATGTTCCCACTTTTTCCTATTGATATGTAGCTTACGTCATGCGGGATATCAGATGAATGGTCTCCATTAGTACTCTTGGACGACATTAGTTTTTATATTGGTTCCAAAGGAGACAAACTAAGTTCATGCACATTGCGAGGTAGGTACAAATGAAAAAAATGCTCACTTGAATACCCTTATATAAGAAATACACAGAACCATTCATAACTGTAGCGTTCAACTGGCTTGTCGACTTGCTCTTATTTAAGAACACAAATCTTTGAGGCATACATTATACATGGCATGATCACTGCCTTGTACACTGAAGTAGGGTCTGTGAGTTCCCAGCAATTGTGCGTGGATTTCGTCGCCACAATCCGTTATCGGGGAAGGAAAAGGGTCTGTTACTTACCTGGTTATTATTTGCAGTCACATCAATTGGTCTTGGCCTTCGTCCTATGAATTCGTTTCCTTGCTGTTTGATAAATTTTCCAATATAACGCTAGAATAACTAAAAGCGGAACATAGAACGTACAACATGTTGCGAAAACCTGTAATGAATTGACGTTTTTGCTATAAAATCTTCGTCGTTCAAAACAATATTTATAATACCAACCTGATAAGAAATATCCTGGGATACCATACACTTCTGCTGTTCGATTCGTTGCAGATACTCAGGATCCTTCCACCCGAATTGTGGAGCTAGTGACACAATAACCGCGAGAAACCACACCAGGAATATCATGGTGAACACTCGGCGACTCGTCCTTGAATGGATATAGTCTACATTCGTTACAGCCCAATATCTGCAGGAGAAAAAATAAAATGAAATTCAGTTTTACTTGCTTTTTTGAAATTGAATTTGTGGCCGATTTAATGTTTCAGCAATAGCAAATTTTCTTCTGAGTCGGGACCCGCAAACTCCGATCTTATCTTATTTCATGATTTATCTAATTTCCCTAAATTGCCGAGGATCAGAACACCTACATATGCACTTACATATTGAATTTTTGTAAATATAAGTTTCTTTGAAAAAGCATCATTATTTGAGTTTTCAGAGGGCGTTATTCTTTTCAGCTTTATTTTCCTATTCTGCTCTCAAGTGAAGGATCACCCTGCTATAGAAAGGGTTTCAATATGGTCCAGAAAGTAACAAAATAAGATGGAACTTATGGCTAAGGCATTGGGTCGTCTGGATATTTCATTCAAAATTATTGCAATAGAGTGTACTGAAAACCTCCACGGTTATATTGGTTATAAATTTATGGCACTTGGTTCAAGGTAAGAAATTAGAAGGTGTTTTACCTATGTAATGAGGACATGCCTAACGGCATTCCTGGAGGTCCTTCTGCGATTAACCCCTCTTCATTCGCACATTCAGATGCAGACAAGGATTACAATCTCCAGGATACCCGGGAGTATCAGTGAGGCGGGGAGCTGCCTAAATCGAAAGAAGATTGACATCCTTTTTATGCGGTACCACGAATTATTGACACCAAGGGATAACATGAAAACGAGGTTTTACTTCAATAAGAAGTTTGAAACACGTTGTAGTAACAAGACAAACTGGGAAACCGTGGCTGTGACATGCAGCTTAAACCAGTCGATTGACTGGGGATCCCTCACAGCGGAGGGAGCGGGTGCTGGAGGTCATTGATCTAAGAAAAATGTACTTAGAGCCAATGGGTAAGCATAGTACCATATTCTAAGCGGGGAAGTATGCAACATGCAGGCAGTGCCTCCTTTAATCTTCAGGGGAACTACAGGGATATATCAACGTTTAGTTCCCATACGGTACAAATCTTACAATAGATTTACTCAAATTGATGGCAAAGAGAAAGTAGCGATGAGTTCAAATAGCCACATTCTTAGGATAAAAGCTTGCGATATTAACGCATGGGCTGAACGAAAGCAAGAGGAAGTGTGTTACAAGGAGCTCTTTCTCGTCTGAACCGTGCGACAACACTTTCCAAAGGGAGGAAATGGGGTCGCCGACAAAAAGTGACATTTGATTCATAAGCTTAAAATGAAATTAAATGTCGAGTGTGCAGCTAGGAAAAGGAACGAGTGAGGAATATGTACTTGAGTGGAACTATAGGGCATTTTGGTGCAGCCTCGCGACATTGTACTGTAGTAGTATCGGGTTCAGAGTGGAAAGAAACGCAGGTTTTGGTAGCCAAAGTCTTACCCAATCATCTGACAGGAACAAAAAAACAAAAGAGAAGCAGACACACACTAAACCAATAGTAATAAGGCTTCGTTCCAATACAAAACCTTAAAATCAAAAATAAGATAATCTGATGTGGCCCCATATATCGATTTTTATTTCAGACTTTTTTTAGAATTTTATTAGGATGCTCGTATCCTATGATGTCTCAGGCTGACGTGAATTCAAGGAGGGTTTTCTGTTCGATTTTTAAAGTAGAATAATATAATATCAATTTTATTAATTGCGCCTTGCTACAGGCCGCGACAGACCAAAGAAGAAAATGCATTAAATGCCGTCAAAACAAAATGATCGTTTTGAGGGATCCTAAATTTCGGAGAAATACTAGGGGGTTCACCTCAGTTGACGCGCATGACAGATCCTGGTCCTCGCCAGAAACCGGGAAGGGTTCTTGGCGCATGGACGGCGTGAGGACGTAAGTAAATTGGTCCGATTAAGACAAATACATGTACTTTAAATATTGCCACCCTCACTCGAGTCTATTGCAAAAGGCGCATTGATATTTGTGCTCTACAAGAAACTTGATGTTGTGGTGCAAAAAACTGCGCCATAGAACGCGAACGTGGTGAGAATGGTGATAAACTTCTCTATTTTGGTAGCCAACTCACTCAATATGGTGTTGGCTTTGCCATCTCAGAGGGTTTCTGTGATGCGGTTAATTGGCTTGATGACCGGCTAATAAGGCTCACCATTTCTACATCACATACACACCCCAGACAGGCCTATGTGATACTGTGCCTGCTGATGTATATATTGTTATTGCGGGCGACCTTAATGGTCATGTGGGTGAAAAGGCAGACGGTGATAGGTACCATAAGGGTTTGGAGCACGTGTATAGTCGGTTTTGCAGACACTCATGATCTTATACCTGGTTTAAATGAATGGCTCACCTTCCTACAGCTTTCAGTGGGAATATTAAAACGCAACTCGACTAGATTATTATAAGATGCCGAGTTTTTACCACTGTTATTGACTGCAAAGCCGTGCCCTAAAAGATTATCGCACCCTAACATCGGCCATTGATTACTGTCTTGTGAACCACGCCACCGATAAAACAGCGTGAGGAATGCACAATGGTGTTGCTGAGAAAAAGAAAGAAATGATTTCATGTGAATACCAATCATTACGAATGTAGACAAATCGTTGAACCAAGTCAAAGATATGATTTATAAAGCGGCCTACGCAGCCCTCGAGGTCACCAAGCCAGATAAGCGCTTCATAAACCGAGATACTTGACTTTGGAATGACGATGTTCAAATGAAGTTCCGTGAAAGGGAACGCTTCTACCACAAGTTTCTTGACGATAAAACACTGTTCAACCCTCAAGTTTACAAGAATGCCAAACAGGAAGCAAAGAAAGCGATCGCTGTTACCTGAGCGGTCCATTACAAAGATCAGGATGTCGGACGCTTCCATTGGATTAATGGCAAGAACGGTACTTTGCTCACTGACCGACGAGCCGCAACGGATAGATGACGAGAATATTTTGAGCGGCTTTCAAATTTATTCATCCTCCACTTTCACAACCATTGCCGACATTTGGAGCAGTTCCATCTGTCAGCACCACTGAAGTAGAGGAAGGAATTAAACGAATGAAATCGAGGAAAACAGCAGGACCCGGTGACAGCGCGTCTAAACACTGGAAAGTGTGGTCTAATGAATTTTTCCATTGGGTTATTGAAGAAGGTAGAACACCATCGGAGTGGCAAAAAGGGACTACCATTCCAGAATTGAAAAAGAAAGGTGATCCATCAGAATGTTTAAATTACCATTCGACCCAAACCATGAAGATTTTTAAACGCATTCTTAAAAACCATATTCGCGTAATCTTTCAAATTACTGGGAATTAAGGTGGGTTTGTCAAGGACTACGTAGCTACTGATATAATACACGCTGCGCCGATACTCATGGAGGAATACCGTGAGAAGCATCGCCCACTCGACATTGCATTTCTGGTTCTGGAGAAAGCGTTGCCCTTGTGCCACACACTTACGATAAAACCTAGTACCAGAAGAACTCGTGCGCTTGAAGTGTGGTATATCAAAACCGCATCGTATCTCTGGCGGTGTTCATCAAGGAAGCGCCCTGTCACCGCTCCTTTTTGTTCTTGTTATGGACACTGTCACACGAGACTTCAAATATCTAGCGCCCCACGTATGCAGATGATATTTTCCTCATATCAAAACTGATCTCGATCTTCAATTTGAAATTGAATTTGGATAAAACACAATTTTTGACGATTGATGCTAATGAAACAGGCACTATCCAGACCTCGGATGATTGCTATCATCACCCAATAGTAGAATGAGCAACTTGGGTGAAGCCGATGCGAAACGACGAAAAGGGCGGCCTAAATAATGTTGATTTTATACACTGAACGGTGATTTGAAAGCCACGCGACTACATCCAGATCAGCCCTTTGACAGAGCAAAATAGCACAGCCTTGCGAGATGAGCGGACTCCAGTTCTGAACAGGGCAAAACACTGGGGAAGAAGAAGAGGAACAGACGAATTTACAAAAAATATGTCCTTCTTCTTCTTGAGGCACTGTGCTTTTTCGCTCAGAAAATGGGGAATTCGTTACCGGACTGCAGCTGACGAGTACCAAAAAACTCGCTCTCTTCACCTTGGAGTCAGTTTCCGATTTGTCCTTTAGGTGTACCCTTTCTATTAGTAATTATATGTACTTCAGGGCATCCATACCCATAGCAAATGTGTATCATTCTGATCGTGATGGCTGATCTGAATGCTATGGTAAGCTCTGACACCGTTTTGGAGGCAGCAAGGAGAGGTATAGTTTTGGTGATTTGCGTGCAGTGGGGATTCATGTTTTTACAGACCGTAGCACCAACGGTGACCCGTTTTTACATTTCTACAACTTTCACTGCCTTCATGGTCAACGGCAGTGCACTATTCGAGCACCGTGTTAGTTATGTATTTCTCGAAGACCTGGGTTCTTAGCAACAAAAATTGCGAACTATTGGCTGTGTTCGGGAGAAGAATTCTCCGAAGAATTGTTGGCCCCTTACATGAGGGTGGACGATTCCGTAGCCTACATAACGACGAAATCTATGAGCGATACCATAACCGACTGGTTGTGAATAAAATCTACAGGTTGCCGTATTGCGGGCCACCCAGTCCTGTATGAATGAGTATGATTCAGCCCGGAAGGTCTGTAAAGGCAATATCTGTCTTCTGAGTGCGCATAACACAAAACCATGCTTACTTCAAGTAATTGTTCTTTTAAATTTAACTTTTCTAAGGGCTAATACACTTCCCTTGAAACAAACCCCTTCACTTAGCGGTTCTGGTTCGCAGTTTCTAATCCTTTGTTTCAAACATTTTTACTTCTAATCAATCACTGAAATTCTCACGTAAATTGGAGGAAGCGACCACTGTGGTGGTTAGTTTTAAATAAATGGTAAAATTTCCAGATTTCAGTGCAGTTCTCTTTAGTGGCATGAACACTGTGTTACGATAACTGTCTGTAGGTTGCTTTCCACATCAAGGAGTGGACGCATAGATATGTGAATACGGATGCAATTTACGTTTTGCGGTCATGGTTAAACGAAAGAAAAAGCATTTCTGTTTTCCAATATATATTCAGTAACCATAAAATCTTCAATCACTGCCAGTTATACATATAAACTATGGCTGCTGGCAAGAAAGGTCTAATTGCTTTACATTCACTTTAATCAGGTTGTCAATACACATTCTTACGTCTTTGAAGTTGCTTCATTTACCAGTTCTCAGAAAATCAAGTTCCATCCACGTACGGGGCATTTGATTATACACAGTAGAAGCCATTCATTTAGATAATTGCCAAATTATTAATATCGAATAAAATAGTCATAATACTCTAGAACTGAATCTGACTACATTTAATTAACTTTATGGCAGAATGCCTGGAAGGTGTATTTTTGGTGTCTACTAATTAACATATGCTATTACAGGCATAGATTCGATGATGAGCCACAAGATGCTTGTGAGATTCTCTTTTAGCAAAACATACCCGGGTGTAATTGAGTATTTCTTATGAAGTCTGGGTATTTGTACGTGATTATAAAGCGGAAAATATATGCTATATGTATATATGTACATACAGTGATTCGCAGGTTATTCCAATCAGCACATGCAACAAAATTTAAGTGATCACAACTTCTCAACAAAATGAAATATCAAGATGACTTAAATGTAAACTTGCAGATATAGCCTTATAAACAACAACCTATTTCTTCCTAGATTAGCTAGAAGGGTGGGTAGAATCTTGACATATTTTGAGATGCTATACCTTTTCAAGTCGTGGTGTCTTCTTTAACAGGGTTAGAGAGCGGGATCCTTCACCTTTCTCCCACATACCTTCCTCATTCTCTTTTCCTACGGGGTAGGGTTGCAAATTCAAACCCTATCATAATGATATAACAAGTCGGGAAACCGGAACCTAGACGCTTCAGGTATGAAAGGTTTTGTGTATTCCTTTTATAAAGAGATTTGGGTGTGCATTTGTCCCATTAGTATGTAGCACGTAAAATATACATATATTAACTGAAAGTATCCACTTTCAAGTGATATTGACATTCATAGTCTTGAATTTGCAGAGGAGCGACAGTTTTGACCTAGTATAACTTTGTTAGTAACAGTGCGATTTTCACCAAATTTGGCAGGATCATGCTCTATGCTGTAGCCTACATCGCCGTGATGATTCTAAGGTGAACTTAAAGGGGGTTTTCCTGTCAATTACTAAAAAGTATAGTAATGTACTATTATTAACTTTATTTGAACAGGTGTCGGTATGGAGAGTATTTCGGCGCCTAGGCACTATATAGTGGCAGCTTCCTGTTTTTTTTTTCAGATTTTTCGGTCGGGTAGTTTCTGAGCATGCGTTCGTTAAAAGAATGATCACTTTGAACCCCCCGCACTCCCCACATTTTCCGGCTTCGAAAAGTACTAACTGAGACCTTTAATTTGATACCCCACATGACTATATTTGAAGGAAAAACATTTACACTCCTCTTTTGCATGTATGGGAATCCCCCCCTTAAATTCGACGTAAAAGGATATAACTCTACCAAATTTGGTGTCAATCGCTACAACCATCTCCGAGAAAAATGCGTGTGATGGACAGACAGACAGTAAACCGATTTTAATAAGGTTTTGTTTGTTTTGGGTTCATCTCATGTGAGAAACTTTCTACGCACATTTTTCCATTCGCATATGGCTAAAAACACAAATGTATTTTCTTCAAACTACAACGTACGTTCAGACGTAGATATTATGTGCTTAATCTACGCTAAACAAACAAACATTGCCAATTATCGAATAATGTATTCTATATGCATGTTTATAAATTGATGTGTGATTATTCATAAAAGCAGTACGTATATTGAATACCGCTTGTTCAATGTACAAATATATCTATCTGAATTAGGCACTACCCCAAAGTTTGATTTACATATACATATAAATACATACATTTGACTTTGTGTTATCCCTTATGCAAGTACCAAATTTTGTAATTCAAGCATGAACTTAACTTTCTAAAATATGCTAATATACTATTATTAAATTTATTTGTGCAGATACCGGAACGGGATGTATTGTGAAGCCTGGATTTCATATAGTTGTATTACTGTTATTTTATTTCAAATTTTTCGATTGGATAGGTTCTGAGAACGTTACACTTTTTACACTTTTACACTCATTTCCCTGCGCTTCGCCCGATATTAAATATTGGACCAGTTTCGAAAAGTACTAATCGAGCCCTTTCATTTGATATCCCACACGGCCACATTCTGTGAAAACAAATTTGCACAGCCATTTATATGTACGAGGAGCCCCCCTTAAATTTAACGCAAAATGGCGCCATACAGTGTGTAAAGGGAACAACAGGATCCACTCACCAATTTTAGTGACAATCGGTCCAGCTGCTTCCGAATAAATCGGGTGTGACAGACGGACTACCATCAGGCGCGACCCCAGTTGATGGATTTATGTGTAAATATGTGTTCATGCAGTTTTCTTTTCTGACTGTGCATGGGTTAGTTTTTGCTCATCTCTGGTGCAGTGTACCAAAATGGCTATGGGAAGGATACCTAGAAGGAGAGAAGGAGGAAACTTACGGTGCAGGGGCTCGGAACTCAGTCCGGCTTTGGAGTGAGCAGGCGGGCTCGCGATCATGATATCCCTCGACCGCAGTGCCTCGGTGGTGGACAACTTCGCCACTTTGGCATATAATGCTACAAGTGATTTGGATTTGGAGAAGGAGGTTTTTAAGCGAAGTACGACCTTACCGAGAACACCAGTAACAAGATCAAACAAAGATGAACTGAGGGCAGATCGTTGGACGACAAAGACCGTGATAATACCCACCGCATATGTTCAAGATGCGCGCAGCAGGAGGTGCTCCAGGAACAAGGAAGGGATCTATTCAAAAGAAGCTCGTCAACTTTGAGATCTCCATCAATGCCAAAGAACATGAAGGATAAAGTACAAGCAAGGTCAATAAACGCCAAAATTGAAGGAGCGTATAAAAGGAGTAATCCCTGCCGGGGCTTATGGGGAGCAGAGTCCCGATTCGGAGGAATTACCCTTCACCCAGCTTGGGGCAAAAATAGTTGAGCTGTCCGAGTTTATTAAGGACAAGCACAACGTGCACCAAGCAATAAAAAATATGGTTAGGGCTATTAGATTCCTCTATAATAGATCGCAGATTTGGGAAAAGAATAATAAGGATACGCCGAACCTTGCTGTGCCAAGAGTGTCACAAGGGACTCAAGTGGTGCCTAACCGCACTACCATCGAATTATGGCGAAATAAACGAGTACGTGAAAAAGAGGGGGAATCAGCAGCGCCTAAGAGAAAAAAAGGCGGACAGGACATTCTGAAATCCAGCACCAACAGTTCGGAAGCAGGAAATCGTTCAGTAAACGTAAGAAACTCGAGCAACGTTGCGAAGCCCAAAACGATCGAAAACGATGGATGGACTAAAGTTACCAACAAAAAATCCAAACGAAAAGCAAAAGTGTAAACTCGTCCAGATGCGATTATTATCTCCAGTAAGGTCAACCTGTCCTACGCAGAGATACTCAAAAAAGTCAAAGCTGATCGCGACTTAAAATATCTGAGCAGAAATGTGAACAGAATCTGAAGAACCCAGAAAGGGGATCTCATGTTCGCACTTAAAAGATCCAGCGTAGGAAAAACTGATGACTTTCGCACTCAAGTCAAAAATTCACTTGAGGAGAATGCCGCAGTGCGTGCCCAAAAGCACAAGATCTATATATAATATAGGGATCTTGATGAAGTGATATCGAAAGAAGAAACTTGTACTGCTCTGAAGGAGCAATTCAAGTTGAAAGAACTTACCGAGGAGTCGGTTGTGGGCTTACAAAAAGCCTATGGTGGTACTCAAACTGCCCACAATATGAGTACCAGCCGAGGCAGCACAGATGTTGTTAGGCTGCCGGAAGGTTTCGGATTGGATGAGTTCTCTGTTGTGTAAGAGAACAAACTTCACTAAAGAGGTGCTTTGAATGCCTCATATTTGGGGCACTTCGCCAAGGCATGTACCAGCAGCATTGATCGATCCGATCGACTGCAGAAGGTGTGGGGAGAAAGGCCATATTATCAGAGAGCGCAATAGGGACCGCAAATACTTATTGTGCGAAGTAAAAGAGGGGACAGGATTACCGGCACATTGTCGGAAGCGGTAAATGTTCGGAATTTAGGAAGGCGCTTACTTCAATGAGAAAATGAGGTTTAATTCAAATAAACCTGACTCATTGCAGGCTCGTCCAGGATTTTCTTAGGCAGACCACGTTCGTGAGATGGAAATTGCCATCATAAGTGAAACCATATAGAAACCGTCACGGTGGCGTATGGGTCACAGATTCTACTGCGGCGATATGGGCTTCCGGTCGACAGGCCTTACAATGTACAGCAAGTCAGGCAGCCAGTAGCTTTGTGTGGGTGAAAATAAGTGGTGTATATGTAAACAGCTGCTACGCCCCACCAAGTTATGACACTGTTTGAATTCGAGCAAATGCTTGATAATCTTGTTCTCGACGCAAGGGGACGAATTCCAAAGGAGATTACAGGTTATTTCAATGCTTGGGCCTCTAGATGTGGGGTAGCAAAGCATCAAATGCTAGGGGCGCAGTTTATTAGAAGCTTTCGCACTGATGGACATAGTTTTGGCTATCGAAGGTGCTGTAAACACCTTTCCGAAAGGGGGGTCAGGTTCAGTTGTCGGCCCTGCGCTGGCGCAAGGTATGTCTTGGTGCGTCAGCGAACGCTACACCCACAGCGATCACCAAGCAATTTTCTTTGAGAGATGTGTCGAACCACAGGGCAAAGAGCTATCATTCCCGAAACCGAAGATGATTTCAGGCTGGTCTGGAAAATTTTTGGATAAGCATAGAGGTGTGGTTAAATCAACCTGATAAAGCAGGCGCCTTCACGGAAAAAGCCGTCGATCTGGCTCAATGCATTGCCAAAGCATGTGACGCGTCCATGCCTCGGAGGTGCTCATTTCCCAGTACAAGACCAAATTACTGGTGGAATGATGAACTAGCCGATCTTTGATCACCAGCTAAGCCAGAAAAGCGGCTCAGAGGGAGGTAGGTAGAGTCAATCAGGGGGAAAAAGAGCGCGCCTATAAGGCACCCGGAAAACCTCAAGCTCGCCATCCAGCGAAACAAGAGGGAGTGCTTTAAGGAGCTCTGTTCGGAAGCGGACATAAACCCGTGGGGGGTGCCTACAGAATCGTGATAGGACGATTCAGAGACCGTTCATCTTCGCTACCAAATAAGGCCCTTATGTTCGCAATGAAATCCGGACCGGACATGTTTGCTGAGTTGTTCGAAGCGTGCATGTCGCAGGAAATATTTTCAGCGGCATGGAAGCGGCAGAAGTTAGTACTTCTGCCTAAGCCTGGTAAACCTCCAGGTCGGTATGAGGATTCATACGGACCCATATTTCTTTTGGACACTGTGGGGAAAGTGTTAGAGCGGCTAATCTATAACAGATTACTTCCGGTTGTTGAGGGCCAAGACGGCCTTTCAAATCGGCAGTATGGGTTCCGTAAAGCCAGATCAGCCATTCATGCCATCAAATTGGCTTAGCCGAAGATGTACGGAAAGGGTCGTAGCAGCAAATATTGCCTGGTAGTGACCCTGGACGTGAAAAATGCATTCAATTCGGCCAATTGGAATCTAATCCGCAAATCCCTAGTGAAGGTTGGTATTCCCGCCTATCTCGCTGCTATCGTCCATAGCTATTTAACTGAAAGGAGGCTCTGGTATGACACTGATGGCGGACTCCAGGAGTACGTTGTTTTCGTGGGTGTTCCGCAGGGCTCCGTATTGGGCCCACTACTGTAGAACATCATGTACAACGATGTATTTAATCTTCCCCTTCTGGTGGAAGCCACGATGGTGGGTGAGGTTGACGACATAGCGCTGGTTGTTGTTGCGAAGCATCTCGAAGAAGAGTCATATTCAAGCGAGGCAATCGGTGCTGTTAAAAGGTGGCTAGGGAACTCTGGTCTGACACTTGCGGGGGAAAAAACGGAAGCGGTCCTCATCGCTAAGCGCCGGAAGAGAAATTACACCTGTATTAGAATCGGGAGTCATATCTTCACTTCCAAGCCGACCATCAAATACTAGGGGATGGTGATAGACAGGAAGCTCAGCTATAAGCAGCACGTACAGTATGTTTGTGATAAATCATCCACTGCCAGTATGGCCCTGGCCAGGATGATGCCGAACGTGGGAGGGCCACGGCATACCTCTAGGTTGCTTATAGCCAGGGTGGTGACCTCAATCATGCTCTATGCGATCCCAGCTTGGAGGAAGGCGTCGCGAATGCCAGTTAACACTATCAAACTGAGTGAAGTCTACAGGAGTAGAGCCGTGAGGGTGTGCTCTGTCTTCAGGACTGTCTCAGAAGATGCAGCATTCGTCATCTCTGGAATGATGCTGATTGGCGTCTTGGCAGATAAGATGGCGAATATATACAATGCGAAGCTAATCTCTCCCTTATCGCAGACGAAGAACGCTGAGAGGGAGCACAGGCTCATTCCTACCATCAAGGAGTGGTTGGAGAGATGACACGGTGAGATTAATTATAATCTCACCCAGCTTCTCACGTGTCACAGGGGATATCTCCAATACCCGCACAGGTTTGATTTGGAGACCTCACCTGACTGATGGAGTCCCAGAGGACCCGCAGCATGTATCTTTCCACTGTCCGAGATTTGTGGAAGAAAGGAGGAATCTAGAGGAGACTCTAGGAGAGGTGCTGGTACCAGAATATCTAGTGTCGAAAATGGTAGCACATCGAGAAAATTGGTATGCGGTCAACTTTACGATCGCATCTATCCAAAGCAAACTGCGAAAGGCAGAGGAAGGGAGAAAAGCGCGGTCACGTGCGCCGCGTATAGAAGAAAGGTGACTAAGCTAGAGTGAGCTGACTCCGCCCCGTGATGTAATACCTTAGGGTTGTTCCGTGGAGAAGGGAGGGAGTCGGGGATGGCTTTAGTGGGTAAACATCCCACACGCTGGTGTGTCCAGACCAGTGTCTTTTGAAGATTTCCACCTCCTAAAAAAAAAAAGACAGACATACAGACAGACGGGCCGACAGACATTGACTCGATTATAATAAGGTTTTGCTATACACAAAATCTTAAAGACTGCAGGAGAGAACCATTGTGGCGAGGAAATCCTAGGTGATTTAAGGAGCGTATGCGACTCCTTCATGCTGACACCTGTGGCATTGTATGCCAATTATTGTGAACTTACTACCTAGAACCCTAGCGAATTCTTTCAAAGTATTCCTACATATGGCCCGCAATTAAAAATTTCTATTTCAAGTTTTCAAATTTTCAATTATCGTACAACTTATTCCGAGAATTTGCGTACTTTTTTACCAACGGTATTTAGTGCTATTATATTGATATTTTTTCTAGCTTAAAAGGATAGTGTCCGGATAGCTGAGTGATTGGAGCAGAAGGCTGTCGTTCGGAAGGCTGTGGTTCAAATCTCACTGGTGGCAGTGATTTGACATCGGATACCAATCGACTTTCGTGCGAGCGCAATGCTGACCCCATTGCCTGGATTGTTGCGCCAATGATTATTATTGAAGGAATAGTATTTCGGCGTTATGGGAAGGACATTTTTGACCGAGAACTTTCCCAATATGCACTTATCCAATAATTGATTTCAGAAAGTAATCTCCTTTCTTTACTTTAAGGAGCGTAACAATAGTAAATTTGACTTAGCATACGGAGGGTTGCCAGGTTGAGTTCAATGACATATTCTACGGGAAAATGCATTCAACAAAAAGGTTCTGGGAATTCCTTGCTAGTAGCCTTTATGGCGGTTCTGGTGGCCATAAAGGCTACTAGAATGCATGTACCTTCGCCTGGCACTTTTCTTTCTATCTGTTCTTTCAATAGGTGTGGTGTATCTATACCAAATTTAGTATCTCAGTTAGCTCTAAAATCGATAGATATTTCTAAAAAGTCGACTACATGCTTCGTTAGGTACACATTCCAGTGTAAGTGCTGGAAATGGCACAAGAATATTATGAAAATTTTGCTGCCCACTTCACAACGGATGATGCCTTCATATATCTCATATTTTGTTTAACAAAGGGAGACCGTAGAAATAATATAACCATAGCAGCCTTTCTTTCGGGCGGGAGGGGTTTGAATGAATGTGTGAACTCACCAAGAAGAGGCTGAAATACCAGCAAAATATTAGGACTTTGATAACAGGCCTTAAGTTGCGCTATAGTGACTTCTAGGAAACTGAGAAGTGAGTTTAGTCTATGAGTATATCCTAGAATAATCTCGCGAGCACTTTGTGGCATCTGGTTGCCTCAAATCCTCACCTGATTGTTACGGTTCTCAATTTTTTCCCAAATGCACAGAAGAGTTTCCAATAGAGCAGGCGACATATTTAAATCTACCGATCTCTAGAGCGCTCTAGGCATCGTGGAGAACAAATGCTTCTATGTGGTTTACCAATATACGAACGAGTAAATCCGAATTTATTTTTAAGGTTTTGTGTAAAACAAAACCTTATTAAAATCGATTCAATGTCTGTCTGTCGGTCACACGCATTTTTCTCCAAAACGGCTAAACCGATCCAAATGAAATTTGGTGGACAGATGGGAACTATGAAGTCCCACGCATACAGCGAGTGGCACAAATTTAGGTGGAGTTTAAAGGGGGGCTCCCCATACATGCAAAGGGCGGATTCAAAAAATTTGTTCACAGGGTATAGTCGTGTAAATTGCAAAGTGCGTGAGTGAGGAATCAAAATGTAAATGACTCATTTTCGGAAACTACCCAACCTAAAGATTCGAAAAAAAATCGGGGTGATGCACTTAGGTGAAATCTAGGCCACAAAATATGTCCCACTCCGATATCTGCTCAAATAAACGTACTAATAGTATATTACTAAGTTTTAGAAATTTACTGAAAAACCCCCCTTCAATTCATCTCAGGACTTCCAAATTTTGTACCAGCATAGAGGACAATATTTCGTATATACCTGCTAAATTTCATGGAAATCAAGCTTAGCAATTTCGCGCGAAATAACTGTTTCCAAAGCCATGCAAATAGAATGCTGACGTCACAATTAACGGGAATAATTGACATTCGCGTAAAATATTAAAGTTGTATTTATGAAGAATGTACTTATTTGCAGCCTTTTTTAAGGTTTTGTGTAAAACACTTATGTTAAATCTAAGCCTCGAGAAATGTCCCATTCCGATACCTGCTCAAATAAACTTACTACTAGTATATTACCAGCTTTTAGAAATTGACTAAAAAACCCCCCTTCAGTTCATCATAATTAACGAGAATAATTGACATTTGAATGAAATATTAAAATTCTATTCATGAAGAATCTATTTCTCCCCAGCCCTTTTTAAGGTATTATGTAAAACAAAACCTTATTAGAATCGAATCGATGTCTTTCTGTTCGTCTGTCTGTCTTTTTTTTTGAGGAGGTGGAAATCTTCAAAAGGCACTGTTCTGGGCACACCAGCGTGTGGGATTTTTACCCACTAAAATCACCCCCGACTCCCTCCCTTCCCCGCGGAACCACCATAAGGTATTACATCACGGGGCGGAGTCAGCTCACTCTAGCTTAATCCCATTTCTTCTATACGCGGCGCACGTGATCGCGCTTTTCTCCTTCTTCTGCCTCTCGCAATTTATCTTGAATCGATGCGATCATAGAGTTGACCGCATACCAATTCTCTTGATGTGCTAGAATTTTCGGCACCAGATTTTCTGGTACCAGCACCTCTCCTAGAGTCTCCTCTAGATTCCTCTTTTCTTCCACAAATCTCGGACAGTGGAAGAATACATGCTCTGGGTCCTCTAGGACTCCATAATAATTTGGACAGTCGGGTGAGGTCTCCAATTTAAACCTGTGAAGGTATTGGAGATATCCTCCATGTACCGTGAGAAATTGAGATTATAATTAATCTCACCGTATCGCCTCTCCAACCTGAGCCTGTGAGTCCACCGACCCTTTCCCGAGCGTTCCCACTGCTCTTGCCATCTATTTAAAGATCTCTCCCTCTCAGCGTTCTTCGTCTGCAATAAGGGAGAGATTTGTTTCGCATGGTATATATTCGCCATCTCATCTGCCAAGATGTGAGTTCACTCCGAGCCATCGAAGTGAACAGACGTCGGCACTGACAGAAAATTAATTCTGAAAATTATTAGTGAGTGTGACAGTGTGGTAGTGCGGGACAAGACCAACAGAGAAGCATACAACTGCAGGGAGAAGCAGATACTCAAGGAAGTATCGTTCTGTTTCGTTATACAGTGCAGCTCAAGATTATTGAGACACTGCATAGCCAAGTGATAAATTTACTAGTGACGTTTTTATCTTTTCAGTGAAGTCCAGGAGGAAGCCACGCAGGACGGGCTTGGGGACAGAATGTCCGCCAAGAGGACGAAGCTGATCCTGCCTGACGAAATGTCATCAGAGGAGGAGGGAGCCATGGGCCCTACATCGGTGGAAGGAAATTCGAGCCTGCTCAGCAAAATTGCAGAGCTCGAACAAGAAAAGGCCGCCATGGCCCAACAATTGGAGTGCCAGCTGGCACTCATAAAACAACTTCAGCAGCAGATGGCTGATCTGCAAGCAGTCAACATGGCCGGGAAGCAGCCGGTGCAACAAGAACAACAGCAGCAGCTACTTAACCATCAACGGCATCAACAGCAGCAGCAACGAAAACACCAAAGGCAGGAACAGCAGCAACGGCAACGACAACAACAGCAGCAGCCAGAAGAAGATGACGGCATGTGCCTGGAAGTCATCCTTCAGGAGGAGGAAGGAGACCCCTTCAACTTTGTTCAACGAAGAAAGAAGTCGAATAGAAAGAAGGTTAGTGCGACTATTGTAAGTGCCCCACCAACCACCCCAAAATCCTCTCCCCAAGCAGCCACCCCTAAGAAACCCAAAATTCCACCGATAACTGGGTACAGGCTAAATGTACCACAGTTCCTACGACTCATTAAAGAGAAAGGGTTGAAAGCAACCCTGAAGAACACGAGGGCTGACAAGACCCTCATCTTCGCCGAGACGGTAGAAGACCATGCTGCAATTTTCGCTCTCATAAGAGAGAAAGGGCTTCACGCCACCACCAGCACCCCACCGACTCTTAGAACAAAGTCGCTGGTTATTCGCGGTCTCCACAGGGAGACCGATCCAGCAGACATATTGCGGGAACTCAATGAAGATTACCCGCAAATAAAACTGAAAACTGTGGCCAATTTAATTACTCGTGCAGATAAGCTTCTGCACAGCCAGAACCCGGCACTTCCGATGAGGTCTCAATCGGGACTTTTCATAGCCACCTTCGAGCCCTCCCAAGAGCCCAGTGAAGTACAAAAAATTAAATATATACTTCACCAGAAGATTTCGCTTGAGAAAGTCAAGCCAATTGAAGAAGTGCAGTGCTACAACTGCCAGAACTTCGGCCACATTGCCCCTAACTGCTCCATTGTGCACAGGTGCGTGAAGTGCGCAAAGAAACACGTTCGCGGGGAATGCCCCACACCATCGGCGGAGGCGCCGCATTGCTGCAATTGCGGCCAGACCAGACATCCTGCCAACTACCGCGGATGCCCGGCATACAAAGATATGGTTGCCAGAAGGGAAGCTGGCAGGGCGCGAAAAAAATGCTGAAACGGCGAGGACCAAGCAAACGGTGACACAGATGTCACAAAGCTTGTCCCGGCCAGGTGTATCGTACGCCCAAGCAGCTAGGAATACTCTTCCTAGAGCTGCACCTCAAGCTCCACAAGGCAACAAACTGGCCTTCAAGAACTTCGTCGAAAGCCTCGCTTCCGCCCAAACGAATGAGCAACGGCAGATTGCCGCAATCCAATTATTAATGAACTTATGGAGTTAAATATAGTCACATTTAACTCCGCGTCCCTGGTCTCACACGCCCAACGTGCCACTGCCCAAGCGTTGGTTGATACTCTGAAAGCAGACATATTTTGCGTTTCGGAGACCCACCTAAACCACAGACATAATGTCAATTTCACCGGATATACCACTATTCGGCATAACAGCAACACGGGCGCTGCCCTTCTAGTCAAAAAAGACTACCATTTTGAAGAAGTCGTTATCGAGGGCTTACTAGTCTGTTCCACTGCAGCGGCAATAGTTAAAACTACCGATAATAAACGGATTTTGGTAGTTTCCGTTTATTTCAAATACAATTCCCCAAGTGAGCAACTGGGCCATGACTTAAAAGTCTTGGGCGATCTCCAGTTAAAATCCAAATATCTTATCTTCGGTGGCGACTTTAACTCACGGCACAAATCCTGGGGCGATAAGGCAGAAAATTTAAATGGGAAAACCCTGTATAACTGGATCCACGACCCTTTCACGCCAGCCAACCTTGAGGTGGTCTCGCCGGATTCGCCGACAAGACCCGCTAGTCAATCCATCATTGACTTTTTCTGCTGTCTGATGAAACCAAGCAAAGTTTTCAGGTAATTTCCTGTAAAACCTTGCCAGGCATGTCCGACCATTTTGCAGTTGAACTCAAAATGGCCTCAACTTCACAACTGCAGAAGCGAGTTAAGATAACCATCAGGTCATTCGCCCACACTGATTGGGACAAATTCAAGTCAGATTTAGCACCAAGGCTGAACTTGAAGAAACTCGCTACAGATCGCAATCTGTCGGACAAAGAAATCGACGAAGCAATCATTTTGGCCACGGACGCCATCAATACTGCTACACGCAGAAATACCAGGCTTATCAAAGTCGATGAGTTTGTATACAACAAACTCCCGCATGATATCACATATCTACATATGAAGGTCAGACAGATTTGGCGCAGGAACCTCAAGCGCAACTAAAAATGGAAATAAAGTTAATGCTGAATACAAAGCATTGCTCTAACGGATTAATTGCCTGAGTACAATTATCCGGGAAATGGTGGCGCAATTCCGCAATAAAGAATTAACCCGTAATCTCGCAGATATTAAACCCGGGCCAGATATGTTTCAACATATAAATAGGCTAGCGGGGAAAAATAAGTCCCGTAATTTCGTCCTTACCAGGAACAAGGAACCAATCTGCGGAGACGCCAGAAAGGCGCAAGTCCTTGCGGAATCATTTGAGTCTCAGCTCAATACCCCTCCGCCTCAAAGTAACCCGGCAATAGTGTCGATGGTTGAAACAACTATCGCCGACTTTGTCTCTAGGCATTCAAATAGATTAGTAACATTCTCCCAAACGAACTCCTCGGTAAAACCAACGGATTCGCAACAATTTCTGAGTTTATCACAGCTCACCGACTTGACCTCAAACCTAAACGGTAAAAAATCAGCCGGACCTGACGAAATTCCTAATTACGTAATTAGGCAACTTCCCCGAGTCTCCATCAAATTTTTGCTGGCAGTATTTAATAACTGCATAAATAATGGCTATTTTCCCACCACCTGGAAAGTAGCTAAAATAATTGCGATCCGGAAAAAAGGCTTCTCTACTGAGCCTAACAACTTTAGACCCGTTTCATTATTATCCAATTTAGGCAAACTCTTTGAGAGAGCATGGACAATCGGGCTAGTCCAATATTGCAACCTCAAAGAGATTATACCGAACCATCAGTTCGGGTTCCGCAGCAAGCACGGAACTCAACATGCACTTAGCTACCTTCACGACACCGTCGTAGCGAGACTTAACGTCAATAATAAACCGACCGTAGCATGTGCATTAGACTTAGAAAAGGCCTTTGACTCCGTATGGGTAAACGGACTAATCTATAAACTGATAGATCTTGAGTTCCCAATTCCGATCATTAGAATTGCACTAAGCTTCTTCGAAGATAGGTATTTCTACGTCAGTGTGGGGAATGAATTCTCCGATCTCTTGTCGGTAACATCGGGAGTACCGCAAGGATCCATTTCTGGACCCACCTTTTATAATATCTTCACGGCTGACGTCCCAACTCCTGAGACCGGCACCGAACTCATTCAATATGCCGATGATACACTCATCTTCGCTTCAAGCCTCTACCCCAACAGGGCAGCCAAAGCGGTCGAGAGGTATTTGAAAGACCTTGGCAAATATTACCTGGCATGGGGCATTAAGATTAATGAGGCCAAAACGCAATTCTGCACCTTCCGGAGGAAAGCTAGATACCTAGGTTCTAGAGGAATCCATTGAAAAGCTACACGCTTGAAAATGAAGATCGGAAACACTATAGTGAGCAATTCCCAGACCATCAAGTACTTAGGAGTTAAACTTCACGAACTCCTTAAGTTCAAGCCACATCTTGAGCTCGCTATCGGTAAGGCACGCGGTGCATTCAGTAGGATCTACTTTCTTCTTCGAAAGAAGGTAGGACTCAGCACCAAGGCCAAACTGACTCTCTACAAGACCCTGATCAGACCCATTATCTGCTATGGAGCGCCCACGTGGATCACTTGCTCCACCCGAACCATGTCCAAATGTGAGGCATTCGAACGCCGGATATTAAGATACTGCACTGGTCTTTCCTATAATTGGAAAACCAAGAAGGTTGGAAAAAACGCCGAGGTATATCGGCGCGCCAAGGTACAACCTCTTCGAGAATTCGTTCTCAACTTGGTGGAACGGTTCTTCGAAAGAACGGAGAACCATCCAAATCCACTAATCCGGCAACTCTACCAACAGGGTAGCACCTTCCCATTGGCCAACTACCTAAGGCCCTGCCAAATAGTGAGCGAAGCTCTTAAACCCGCCATCCTTTCCCTATATGATTCTCCCTGCCTGGTAGGGGTACATCGAGGCTAAGCACAAGACATGTAATGTGCTATTGTATATAGTAGGTTAAGTATTTATTGTTAGATTAAGTTAGATTAAGTTTAGACTTAGTTAGTTTTAAGTATTTTAAGTAAGTAAGTAATGCCTTCTGGCGCTTTTAGTGCAAGCGCAGTCTTTTAAATAGTTCAGTTGAATACAAATAATTGTGAAGATATATGTATTAAAATTAATACAAGTAAAGTAATAATTTACACAGAAGGTCGGGTAGGCCAAACAATTGTAATAGCCACCCATTGAAATAAAATTAAGTTAGTTAAGCTTAATATCTAAGCTAGAAAGTAATTAATAATGTATTAGAAGTAAGTCACTATGGTAAATAAAAAAACTTAAAACTTAAAAATGCCAAGATGTCAATCGGCATCATTCCAGAGATGACGAATGCTGCATCATCCGAGACAGTCCTGAAGGCAGAGCATACTCTCAGAGCAGTCCTCCTGTAGACTGCATTCAGTTTGCTAGTGTTAACTGACATCCGCAATGCCTCGCTCCAGACTGGGGTCGCATACAGCATGATTGAGGTCACCACCCTGGATATAAGCAACCTAGAGGTATGCCGTGGCCCTCCCACGTTCGGCATCACCCTCGCCAAGGCCATACTAGCAGTGAATGATTTATCACAAACATACTGTACGTGTTGCTTATAGCTGAGCTTCCTGCCTATCACCACCCCCAAGTACTTGATCGTCGGCTTGGAAGTGATGATATGATTCCCGATTCTAATACAGGCGTAATTTTGTTTGATTGTCACTTTACATGCAGCAACTGGCGCCATTTTGTGTTAAGTTTAAGGGGGAGCTCCCCATACATGTGTAAGGAGGGTGCAACATTTTTTTCACAGAATGCGCGATTTTATTGTTGCCCCCTTTTGCAGGCCCACTCATAATATAGCCCGTAGGTTTCAGTAGCTTTCAGCGAGTTGATGGCATCATAATCCATCATTTCCTAAACTATCATTTACGCGATATGAGTCTGACAGTTTAGATAAAAGATAATAGAACTAGTCCCCCGCGTTGTGCAGAACTTTCAAAGAGTTTTCATAAAGGTGATCCTGAATAGAGCAAGATTTATTTGAAATGAGACATGCAGTAAAATGCCGCTGTTTTCTGAATTACTTGGAATTTAATTTAGCTGTATCTTGTACTACGTCAGAGTCGCTTTTCAATTTATAGTCGCAAGTTATTCAAAGCGTTTGAATGTTTTCATTTAACTTTGCAAGACTCCAAGCAAATAATGGGAAACTTGAATGGAATTTTGTTATTATAACCCCTTTCATAAGGCTCCCGGTACTGTAAAATGAATTACCAGAAAAGCTGCACTCCAGGAAAAGTTTCCAACAAATGGGACATATTACCATATGCCGCGTACGTTTCGCTTGCAAAGCGCTTTATGTTTGTCGTTCGTTAACGTTAAATATTCATTTTCCAGGGACTCGGCTTGGATTTTTTAAGACATTATTTGAATGAAAGCCGACAAGCTTGTGCAAGTGAACTACCAAGAGGCCGATACAAGATTCCAACGGATGTGCCATGGTACTTTTTCCATTTCCCACTGCATATTCTTGCCGGCACATAAGTACGTACATCTGCATATCTGATGCAGAAACACATATGACAAAATATGAGCGTGCTTCCATATCTGGTAGGGAAATCCTGGAATTTATAGTCTCAGTTCGTGCAGCAAATACTGAAAATGAAATTTAACAAATTATGCAAGCATATGCCGTGCAGTGCTGCCAATTCCCACAAGAAGCTTCCCAAGCAGTGAGTGGGAAATTATAGCTGTGCTCAGCCGTTTTATAGTAAATTGTGGTCAACTCTGACTACTTTTAGATATAAAATGAGCAGTATTCTTCCCTCTATACATATATTCATTTCAGATGTAATGATTTTGATATTCATAATATCCGTAACCACAGTGCGATACCCAAAGAACGATCGTTAGCAAAGGATCGTTGAGTAGCCTTCGAGTAGCATCTTTATCGATCTGTACTTTGTACATATAACATACACATATATATAGCGAAGTAATTGATCAAATTATTGTTCGCTGGAGCTGGGAGTGGTCATAACATACAGTACGCTACTACTATCCATTAAACAAACAATAAAACAGAACAGGTCTGAAAGGTTTTGTGTATTTTGTTTTTTTGTAGTCAGCTCCTAATGTATATGCGTATATTACGTCAGACTATTCACGTTATTGTAATATTGACGTTCAAAGTCTTGGATTGCAGTAAATTTGCAAAAAAAGTGACCCATTATTATTTTGTTAATAATACAGTAGAGACTCAAAAAGTTGACTCGCAAAAGTTAAATATACTGAAAACTTAACTGAGTTTCGGCCACCATTGAAAATTCTAAAAAGTTAACTTTGCGAAGTTCTTTTTCAATTTGATTTTGTGCTGGTTGTCAATGTTTGGATGTGCGGAAGACACAACAAAACGTTAATGCAATCGGTGCCAACAGCTATGAAATATATGCATCCAGCTTGTAAGAACCTCTATAATGTTTAGTTTCGGTGCACAAGTATGCCGCAGAAATGGTTAACAATTGTCGAAAAATGCTGCATCTTTAAAAATTAGGACGATTTGGCAGGTTGGCCAAATAGCATTATCTACCTGTGACAAAGTTTCCAGGGAAACTTTTAATAAGGTAGAATACGAAGATATGGAAAGCAGACTGCATAGATGGTTCTTAGACCAATGCGAAAGTAATTGTCTTATTGGCAGCTCCATTTTAAGAACAAAGTCGGAAGAGATTTGTTTCACAAAAGCCGTAAACAGTCACATCATTTGTTCACTTCCTCTGCTTGTTGTTATTTCATGTACAAGTATATTGTTTTAACGTTCATAAAAAGTCAATAATTCACAAAAATTAACAGGCCTAAAAATAAACACAAAAACTTTTTCGAATTTCTACCGTGGTACGATTACCATCAAACGTGGTAGTGTTATATCCAATATTACAATATTACAATATGTCTCCACGGTGAATCTAAACAGTTTGGCGATTAGTTTCTTAAAAGTATAGTAATATACTATCATCAACCTTATTTGTGCAGATTTTTGTATGGGGTGTGTTGGAGCCTAGGCAACATCTTCCTGATTTTTTTTAGATTTTTCGGGAATGAGTTCCCTCCCGCTTTTGTATCAAATGTTGACACTGAAGCCAGTTTTGGGAAGTATTATCGAGACCTTTCGTTTGATGCCCCACATGACTACTCTATACTATTCGGTAAAACGTGGAATGATGTTACTTATTGTAGGCGAGGAGTTCATAAGTCCTACCTCTTCACCAAAGTTTGTATAACTGGTTCTGAGAAAATCATGTGTGGCAGACAGAGACAGACAGACAGATTAGAGTAAAATAATAATCTTTAAAAAGACGACTACGGTTTCGTCTAGGAAGGAGACAACACATGATATGCTACTTCTACCTCTGTCCTAGGAGAAGCTTGACCGAGGTGGTTAGCAGATATAATTCGCTCCATTTTATTAATTCATAAACACGTCATGGTTATGAATTATGTCCAGGGGAAAAACCGCCTAGTATTTTTGGCTAAAACCGGTCGAAGCTGAAATATTTCTTGTTTGGCGGACCGGACCATTTGGAGAGAAACTGCCTCTTACTTTTTTGGTGCATGTGCTCCCTGTTTTCGGTTTACACCCAAAGTTAAAAAAATTAAAAAGACGACTACGGCTTCCTTCAGGGCAGAGGCAACTAACTCATTAGACGCTGCCTTTGCCTGTCTCTCTCATGAGTTGCCTCTGCTCTGAACGCTCGCACAAGCAGTAAATCACTCACCTACATACAAAATGGGAAGCTGACTAGAAGCCAACTTAAATTTAGCCTAGAGTTATAAAAATTTTCAATAATTTAGCGTATAGCATGAAGCACAGTATCCTCAAGTTTGATCGAAATGATAAAGTTACAGTAGCTCAAAATTGTCTTTTTCGTGTAAATTTGCTGCAACCCATAATACTAAATATCAATATCACATTAAAGTGATAGTTTGACATACTAAACATACACACACAAAACCTTTCATATCTGAAGCGCCGCGCTTCCGGTTTCCTACTGGTAATATAGAAAAATTATGTTAATTTTTGAAAAACAGATCAAATGAACCTCTAAGTGCGCATCAACGGCAAGTTTTGAATCGTGAATCTATAGGTTCAAAAGATAAACCTACGGAAATTAAATCAATAGTGATTAAAGCCAAAATTTTACACCAATAAAGTCAGCAATTAATTGGAACTTTTCAGTTTTATAAAAATGTACTCAATTCTTTATGCTCGTCATTGAACCAACTTTTCAGAGCTGTCTTTAACAATACCGCTCACGGCAAACGATGCATGTAGTCCACAAAGAGGAAAAGATGTTCGTTAGTTCGTCCTTAAACTCATCATCAGTTATGCTGTTAGATGCATAATTTCCGATATGTCCCATCATATAATGTTTGAAAACATAAGAAATTTATAGTAGTTCTTGTCAACGCTTCTCCTCCATATAATAGTTGGCTGTGAAACTGGTAGCCCTGGCATGCAGAAACTACATCGCGGTAATTAGGCTCTACAAGTAGTAAGTTCCTGTAGATATGAACATGGCACGGAACACATCCTTAATTCAATTTACCTTAACTATCTATTCTCGAAGATGAATTCAATGCGAATACACTTCTCATGTACCGGTTTTACGAGAATGCAATAGTGCTACAGAGGTAACTTTCGAACCAACTCAGAAAAGAAAATTCAAAAGTTTCCCAATAAATATTGGCCAGTTTGAATTCAAAAATGTTCCGTTAATTCTTATGTAGTTGATTACATTTGAATAATATTTCCGTTTTCAAGGTTTTGTGTAAACACAAAACCTTATTAAAATCGGTTTACTGAACACAAAACCTTATTAAAATCGGTTTACTGTATGTCTGTCTGTCCGTCACACGCATTTTTCTTGGAGAAGGTTATAGCGATTGACACCAAATTCGGTAGAAAGGTGGGAACTGTGAACGCTTACACAATCAGTGAGTTACATCCTTTTACGTTGAATTTAAGGGAGAGTCCCCAAATATGCAAAAGGGGGTGTAACATTTTTTTTTATCAAATGGAGTCATGTGGGGTGTCAAATTAAAGGCCTCGGTTAGTACTTCCTGAAGTTGGTCTTAGTTTCGATATTTGTTTGAAAGGTGGGGAGTGCGGGGGGTTGGAAGTGATCATTCCTTTAAGGGGGCCATTCTCAGAAACTACCCAACCGGAAAATCTGGAAAAAATCAGGAGGCTGCCATTATATGGTGCCTAGGCTTCGAAATACATTTAATACCGATATCTGTTCAAATAAGGTTAATAATAGTACATTACTATAATTTTTTGTAATTCCTTAAATTCATCCTAGCACCCCGATTTTGCAGTGATGTAGGCTATAGTGTAGAACATGATCTTGCCAAGTTTGGTAGAAATCGCACTATTACTAACAAAGTTATAATACCTCAAAGTTGTTGTTTCTTTGAAAATCGAAGAATATGAATGTCAATATCACCCGATAGTGGATACTCTCACATAATATATGCATATATTACGTGCTACATACTAAGAAATACACAAAACCTTTCGTATCTGAAGCGTCCAGCTTCCAGTTTCTCGACTTGTTTCAGTTAGTTGTTAATACTTTCACATATTTGTAAGAAGCTATGACCATACCACTATTAGAGTTTATTGTAAGAGCTCCATAGTTGGTGTTAATCTTCGTTTACGTAGATGAGAATGATTCCCATCGAGGGAGGTAAGATAAAACAGTCCAAATATTCTTCACTCTATATTACTAACTACCTGTTTTGATGCACTCCAATACTTCCACTGTCAGAATTCACCGGAAAAAATTAAACGGGTGCATTTAGTCACGAAGCGTTAAAGAGACGACATGTATTCTTTTCGATGGTAGTTGATCAATAACTTCTTCGAATTGTCGCCTCGTATTCTACTGATTAAAATAGTTGCCTCATCACTATGGTTCCATTGAATTCAGAAAAATTCCAGGATTCCTTAACTGTCTGTTTGTGGTCGCTAACTTTGAATTCGATAGAGAGTATCCTACCTTATCAAGGACAGGTGAGGGTTCACAAACTTTGCACATTCACATGTAGGTCCACAGCTAAGTAATATCAATTCTGTCAACAGATGATGCAGATTGTAGGATCTTTCACATTTCATGTTGACTTTGCCTTCTTCCACTCATTGAGAAGAATTTCGAATTCTCAAGGGGAGCTACATGGAACTACATATTCCGATATCAAGAATGCTTGTCTATGGCAGAGATAATTGTATTTTTGTTTGGAGGATCAGTTCGCTAATATGTGGTATCATATGAGGTAGAAACGGTGCCGTTACCGCCAATATATAGAATAGCGTCTCTTGACTATCAGGTTTAAATCACAATCGGAGTTAAATGAAGACAGGTATCGAATGAGGGTTTTATCCATCTGGCTTCTTTTCTCTCGATTGTATAATCCGTACTGCAAGTTTCAAGGGTCCAATATTTCAATATTTTCTTTATTTTTCGTTTTAGCTTCGCGTAGTTTCCGTTAGATTCTCGAGGAATTCCTCTTGTACAGGAGCTTCAGTATTTGCGGACGGATTTTCATGATAGATTCTGCCACAGGATAATCTTGTAACCATTGCCTAATTCAATAGATCATCACGATTTGACGGTCTTCCAGAATATTATCATGTTTTTTATTAATGAGGCCGTGGATATAAAGGATGAGAGAAATAAAATCAGCGCATCCGATGACGCATTTACACTTTTACGAAATTAACCCTAGTAGATAGGTAGGTAGATTCTAACCAAATTCACGATTATTTTAACTTAACTTTTTCCAAATCAAATTAAGGATTTTTCAAATAAAGTTAACATTTTTTTAAACTTGTAGTAAGTAATATAAGAAAAAAATTGAGCGTGAAAAGTAGGAATATAGTCCTCTTTCATACATAGTTTTCTTTTTAGAGACGTTCCAATTTGGGAAAATAGTTCTCGAAAATGTACGAGCCCAGATAAAAACAGGAGGATCACTGTCGAAACTTTTTATCATCAACAATGGTCTAAAACAACGGGATGTCCAATCATGCCTTCCTTTCAACCTGTTCTCGGAAAAATTGATGATGTAAATGGAAGAGGCCATCTTCTTCAAGCCCACCTAGCTATGAGCCTTGCTGACGAAATCGACATCTTGGGAGGAACAACCCGAGGTGTACAAACTATCTTCATCCAGGTCGAGCAGCGAGATAAGGCGATATATAGTATATGGTGGCAACGCCGTCTAGTGGCGGATATTTCATATGGGTGAGGATTATCCAGCTCGGAAAGTCTATAAGAGCAATATGTATGGTAGAAAAAGAAGGCATGGTAGACTCTGCCTTAGATGAATCGATTGTTGATGATGATAATAGGTCTTTATGTACCTATGACCCTTTAGGGTGTAGAAAATTAAGGCAATAGAGAGAATTTTGACCTATTGTAACTTTGTTATCAACTACGGTGGAGAAATTTGTTGCGTTTCTAGGGTGAATTTAAGGGGGCTTTCCAATAAACTCCCAAAAAATAATAATGAATAGCATAACTTTATTTGCGCAGATATCTGTATGGAAGAGGGGGCAGGGACAGGGATCTAATTTTCGTATAACAGAATTATTATTACTTTTTCCAAATTTTTGGGTTATGTAGTTTTTGAGATGGCTCCTTAATTTAAAGAATGTTTTTCGAATTTCCTAACTATCCCACTTTGCAATTTATGACAAAACCTAAACCTGCTTTGGAAAGTACTAATTTATTTCGAATGTTGTTAATTCGACTGACAGATGCCACCACCGGTGTTCTCCGTGGTGGAGTAGGCTTTGAAATGTAAAAAAATAATAATTGAAGTTAAGAGAAAAGAGAGTTAACATAAGATTTTCAAACAAGCTAAACTAATTGTTGAAGTTGTGAAATTTTTCTACTGAGAGAGTCTCGCCAATTATTCCTTAACTTTCCTATATATCAATAAAATTATTTAAGCTGTGATTTCTATGTTTATTTTAAAATGTCAAGGCTCCGAATTGAAGCAGTTACTAGCGATATTCATAACTAATATCTAGAAGAATCTTACAATCAAGTCGTACCAAGACTAAAGTAGTGACCCCGATATTGGATACGGTAGGAGAAACTGGAGACGGAGCTGCCACCAACGTGCGGAAATTTTTTTGGCGTTCATTTCTGCCAATTTTTATTCGTGTTCCTGTACCGTGTTTCCGAACGACCCCTGATTTCCGAAAAGGTAGAGCGGGGCAGCGCAGCCAGGGCTTGAACGACAGCCGACATCGTCGCAGCGTCAGTTTTGGGTTGGTTTTTGTGAGCCACTCGCTGCGAAGACGGCTAAACCGTGCCCCAGAAGGCATCAGGAGCAGCGCTAATTTCGGGGATGTCACTGCTCTGTAGTTGAATTCTGACGAGGACGTCCCGTATCATGCGCGACTGGAAGGTTCGTGCCGTTTATTTCACTGGGAGAGACGTGAAAAATTCTATTTGTTTTATTGTGCCCACGATGCCCAGTGTTGAAATCATTCATCAGATAGCGATATTCATATCTAATATCTAGAAGAATCTTACAATCAAGTCGTATCAAGACTGAAATAGGTTGGGATATAATATAAATATGGCTTTAGCTAGAAGTTTGGTTAAAAGTGCAGCTGTCCACATGTCGCCTGCTTTAATTGACTTGTTAAAGTTTAAGCATTACCTGAAGCAGTCCTGCAAATTTGCCATCTCGCTCTATTTGGCTTGTTTTTTTATGAGAATATGTTAAGTTTCCGATTTTAAATCAAAACAAGTTTGGAATCTGGAATCTGGACGCCTCAGGTACCGAAATTTTGTGTATTTCTTATATAAAAACATTTGAGTGTGCATTTGTCTCATTAGTACGTAGTACGTAATATATGCATATATTATGTGAGAGTAGCCACTTTCGAGTGATACTGATATTCATAGTCTTGAATTTGCAAAGAAGCAATAAATTTGTAAGTAATAGTGCGATCCAAACTTGGTAGGATCATGCTATATGTTGTAGCTTACATTAAATTTCGTAGGGCTAGGATGAAATGAAGGGGGGTTTTGCAGTCAATTACTAAAAATTATAGTAATATTGTTAACTTTATCTGAACAGATTTCGGTATGGAAGCTATTTCGGAGCCTATGCACCTTGATTTTTTTGCAGATTTTTTGATTGAGTAGCTTCTGAGGATGGGCCCGTTAAAAAAGTGATTATTTTCAACCCCTTGCACTCCCCACCTTTCAAACAAATGTCAAAACTAAGGCCAGCTTCGGAAAATACTAATTGAGACCTTTGATACCCCACATGACCATATTTGGTGAAAAAAAATGTACAGCCCCCTTTTGAATGTGTGGAGACCTCCCTTAAATTCGAGGTAAAAGAATGTAACTAACTGTATGCATGATCGTTCGCAGTTCCCACCTTTCCACCAAATTTGGTGTCCATTGCTGCTACAGTCTCCGTGTGAGGGTATGCCGGACAGACAGAGAGACGGACAGACAGACAGACAGTAAACCAATTTTAATAAGGTTTTGTTTTACACAAAACCTTAAAAAGAACAGAAAACAGTCCACAAACTTTGTATAGTTTCACAGATTCATGCTAAATCGTCCAGTTTACACGAAAAAGTCGGTAAAAATTGGGTTTTTAAGTGGGACGATAAAGGACATTCGAACGACACTATATTTCTAATGAATGGTGTCCGATTATGTTTCGATCCAATATAAAAATTGATGCCTGAAGTTTTTATAATTTCATTTTTATCTTGAAATGATTACGTTTCATTACGGTCTAATAAAATGATGATTACTACTCAAGGTATGATTTTCCTTTCTGTTTGTTAAAACTGGGAGAATTTTATGCCCAGGGATATCGTTTCAGTGAAAAATTACCTTAGAACAAAATTATGGGTATGATCCATCTAAAGTCTCTTTGAAGGAGTTACCTATTTACCTGGAAATTTCCGTAAGATTTCAGCTTCTATGATAATTAGATACTTGTCTAGCTTTAGAGAAAGTTTGCCCCATTTGCTCACTTATCTTCTTATGAAAATTTGATTACTTCTTAAAAACCGTTCCATTTCGAATGTAGCGTATAAAGGGCTTTGCGGCGAAGTAACCTCCGTGCTCCAGCTTTTCCCAAAGCTCTTATCTCAACTAAAATTTGAAAATGGAAAATTAAAAGACCCTTACATTCCTACGGAACATTCCTTAGCTCATCAAGATGATGTCTAGAGCACGTTGTTATATCCCTGCTTTCCATTTTGCCCGTTTCGAGGAGAAAGGCGGAAATTTTATTTCAGCTTCCAACGAATACTAGAATACATCACATTTCATGTCTACGATTCAAAAGGAGCAAAGAAACTATGAAGCGCAATGTAGCGTAATAAATTATCTCTATGATGTTTTTTACAAAGGATTAAATTTTGTTTTGAATTTTCCCAGGTTTTAATGTGGTTGGCAGTGGATTTCCAGCAATTTCAAAAGAAGATTAACAACCGTATTAGGGATTGGTGTGCCGCACTTACTCGCAAATCTCTAGCGCTGAATTACCTTTGAAATTTCAGAGTCTTGTGATTCTAAACAGCATTATGAGCACTAACACTTCACACTCACACTGAACGTTTAAGCAAGGGAGAGGGTGCGGTTTTGATTAAGGGTGCTTCCTACTTACAAGGCCTCCTATTCAGTAAAAAAACATTTGCAGACTTCTAAGTAATTCAATTTGTGATGGAATGCAGTTCCCTTTTTGGTGAAAAGTAAATTATCCAACCCAATACACAGGCCTTGTTTAGGGGGGTAGTAAAGTTATTGTGTCTAAAATTGTGGGGTTGGTTGGTTCTAGATTACCAACCATAGAACGAATTCGGTCTGTTACTAGACATCAACTAAATCAATTAAATTATCATTTAAGGTCTCTACATTCGCCAGGAGGAGATAGGATAGCGTATGTCACGTAAAAGCTTCAAGCGGGAAGACCCTGTATGCTAGGATAAATTAAATGTTATCAATTTTGTTTAGGAATTGAGGTAGTCCTAAGTCCGTTCATTGGTTGGCGGACCGAAGCAGTTGGGCAGCAACTTACTTTCACATTTGTGGTCCACGGACTCTGCAGTTTTGGACAAACAACCAAATCGCAAAATTAGACTTGAAGATTCCTAAACTACATTTAGTTTAGCTTCGACCGACTTTAAGCCTGAATTTTTGTTTGCTGTTTTTGTCCTGACTATATTTCATATAGATGTCGTGTTTTTGAATTTATATAAGGTGTAAATGCCACCATGTAGCCATTTTGGTGACGCTGCTCGCAGGGCAGAGGTAAGGCAGGGTCTGATGGGTTGCCTTTGCTTTGGCCAAAACTTTTACCTTATTGCAGCATATACTGGTCCTGTTAGAAACAGCACCAGAACTACAACTTTACGAGGTTTACGACATGGAGTAACTATATTTTCGTGGCAGCGTTTCGCCAAAAATCAACGAGGAGAGTTTAGCTATATCGTGTATTTCAGTAGTTAATGGGATTGAATCTATGAAAATGAATTCTATACATACATATAAACACCGTATTGCTGCAAGTTTTTTTTTTCAAAACTTTTTTTGGTACCCCATGTAACCATTAAAAAAAACAAAGAAAACTATTGGATCGATTTACTTCATATTCGGCACATATTTACCAACTATTTCCATCTAGATAGCTATCCCAAATCTACCCCCATTCATTTGGAGGTCGTGAGGTGACTCATTGGGCGCGACCTAGAAGTGTGTAATCGATATTGTGATAGAAAGTGCAAGCTTTGTATTACAATATGCGGAACATACTTGTCGGTCAGTATTGTGTTGTAAAATGCTGAGTGTTTGCATAACAGCACTGACCTCTTGATCATGTTTTGAGGTAATCGAGGGTCGGCAAATGAGAAGTAAGAAAGTAGGTTAAGGTAGGTCTAGAATAAGCATAAGGAAATATAAGCGCCAGTCGATTTGTAAAAGCGAACCCGAAAGGTAGGGAAAGTTTAAGTAGTGTAGAGTAACGAACACGTAAGTGTAAGTGTAATTTAAGTATAATAACTAATAAAATTTGATTAGAAACTGAACTAAAGAGTTTGAGTGTAAAAAAAGAAGTGAACAGCGAAAGTGGAGGTCACGACAGTCGAATGCTATCGACGCATATAGGTTTGACACCTATTGGCGCGGTAACAGACCGCAAATCATGCAATTATGCGTTCATCTCGAGATTCCTTGGGAAACATCAGGTGCCTCTTATCTCTGGCGATCATATGGTTTCCAGATTCGTATTTGATAATACTCCCTCGTAATCGCCAAAATAGAAGAATACTCGAAACATTCCCACGAGTCTTTTAGGGTTACAGACTAAATAATCTTACTGACGGGGCCAACATAGAAGACGGATTGCGTGCAGAGGTGTTCTGGGGAACTCCGATTATGGAACTGGCCCGACCTATCGGAAATATAACAACCATAGTCTAGGAGGAGATATATCTCATTTGATTGGCAGTAAAAGAATGATTGTGACGAACATTTTGGGGTTCGAATTGGTGCGAATTTTGGGGTTCGAATGGTGCGAATTCGAATTGGTGCCAAGAGCTGAGCAGCGTTATCAGCACTAAACAGAAGCAAAATATCAAGTCAATATCCGGATGGTTCCAGTGGTGTGATCAGAGCGCTGGGCTGCCTTAGCGAAGAAGGTCGCGGTTCAAATCTCACTGGTGGTAAAGAGATTTGTTATCGTGACTGGATGTCAGATACCATTCAACTCAGCTGTGAAGCTGTGATCAGGATAATAATGTCGGGTGAGCGCAATGCATGACCACATTGGCTCGTACAGTATACCTCCTGTAGCGTACCATAACGGTCTTGAATGATGGGCTCCAACATACTTCAATGGCTAGATTCTATCGCATTGTCGCTCTAACGGTTATTATTATTATAATATTATAGACAGCTTCCAAGTCGATGAAAAAGTTATAGCCTTCTTTCAAGAGTTTTTTACTCGACTGTGACACAGAGGAAATCTTATCTGTTGCTTGCCTCTTTGGTGGTTGCCAAATGATCTTTAGGGCATTTAACCAAAGAAGATAGCGAAGAATAACTTATAGGTGATACTCAGCAATGAAATAAACACGCAATACCTCAGTGATTGATTACTAATATCTTATTTGTATGGGACAGATAATGTCTCGTTGCTAGTCGTCAGGCAGAGAGGCAGACAGACAGATGTACCGACAGACAGACAGACGGACAGATGGACAGACACACAGTAAACCGATTTTAATATGGTTTTGTTTTACAAAAAATCTTAAAAATTTACCTACTACAAGAATTTATCTAAGCTCTGTTATGAATTGTCGCTGTTATGATACGTCTTTTAACTTCATTTAGTGTTTTAGATTTCAAGTTAACGTGGCAAACTCTAATTAAACGCAAGAAATGTTGAATTTACTAGAATACTTAAGAAGGGGATCGTATGGTGGGGTCGATAGTAGTTTGCTTTTCTGCCCTGCAGAGAAAGACTTGTAGTGACTGCGACGGAGTAACCAATAAGAAAAGTACGGGAACTCTTATTTGAATCTGAGTGCAGCCGTCCACGGCACTATCACCTAAATCGATCAGAAATTAGAGAAGGAAGGCTCGGATACTTCACTTCAATATCTACACAGTTGTTAGTTATCAGTCAAAACTGCTGACCAATTCTTTAGTAACTGATTTTCGTGTTACTTACTATAAGTCAATTGCAATTGTTCCACTAATGACCAACAATTTAAAAATTAATTCTTCGTTTCTGATTAACATTGAGTTTTCAATTATAACACACACAATCAATTTTATATAAATTGAGTACTACCAATCTACTTACGGAATACACATACGTACATACATATATGCAGCTGAAAAAAATAAAAGTATCCCAGCAAAAAAATCATTCTTTCTGATAAACTCACTATACAAAATTTCAGTTTTAGACGAATAAATTATGTTGGTCATCAAAGACATTTGAACAGAAATCCAGTTATTTTCAAACGGAGTTACCTTATATCAGGACAAAACCTTAAAAGCAGTTGCATTTTTAATTTGCATAACTCTAAAACGCATGCGCCCCTAGATTCAATCAACAACTAAACCACTTAGTCTGCCGATTGTATCTAATCCATTAACTTAATATTAGTTCAAATATTTGTAAACCAGTTAGCAAATGCACAAATTATAAACAGCGTCAATTGATTATGGTTACGATGATTACGACTACATGATTACATGATTGCAATCTTAATTATGGTGCGATTATGGTTACAATCATGTAATCACAAAATCGCGCTCATTTCTGATTATAACCGCAATTATAACTATGATTATAATTTCGTCCAACTCTGGTTGTATGTATATTCTAAGGAACTCGCTTTGTTTTTGCTACTATTTTTAGTTACGTTAAGTTTGTCATTTATTTAGGTTATGTGTAAAACAAAACCTTATTAAAATCGATTCAATGTCTGTCTGTCTGTCACACGCACTTTTCTCCAAAACGGCTAAACCGATCCTGAACGAAATTTGATGGACAGATGGGAGCTATGAAATCCCACGCATACAGCGAGTGGCATAAATTTAGGTGGAGTTTAAATGGGGGCTGTCTATGCATGCAAAGGGGGGATTCAAAAATCTTTTTCACCGGATATAGTTGTGTAGGATATCAAATGAAAGGTCTCGATTTATACTTTCCGAAGCTGACATTAGTTTTGGCATAAATTGCAAAGTGCGTGAGTAAGGAGTCAAAATGTACGCACCTGAAAGTGAGACAGGACTCATTTTCGGAAACTACCCAGCCTAAAATTCAGAAAAAAGTGAGGGTGGTGCGCCTAGATGAAATCTAGGCCTCAAAATATGTCCCATTCCGATATCTGCTCAAATAAACTTACTAATAGTATATTACTACTTTATAGAAATTTACTGAAAAACCCCCCTTAAGTTCATCCTAGGACTTCCGAATTCTGTACCAGCATAGAGGACAATATTTCGTATATACCTGCTATTTCGCGGAAATCTGGCAATTAACGCCAAAGTTATAGCAGTTCAAACTTAGCAATTTCGCGCGAATTTACTGCTTCCAAAGCCATGTAAATCATTAGCTGATGTCATAATTACCCGGAATAATTGACATTCGCCTGAAATATTAAAGTCGCATTTACGAAGAATCTATTTATCTGCAAGCCCTTTTTAAGGCTTTATGTAAAACACTTATGTGAAATCTAATCTTCGAGAGTTGTCCCATTCCGGTATCTGCTCAAATAAATTTACTATATATAATTTAGTATCAACTTTTAGAAATTGACTAAAAAACTCCTTAAGTTCATCCTAGATGTACTAAATTTTGCACCGGCATAGAGGACAGTCTCGTGCATACACATGCCACGTTCAATGAAAATCCAACTATTAGTGTCAAAGTTATAGAAGTTCAAACTTCAAACAGTTTCGTGCTACTTAACATCATCCTAAGCCATACAAATAAGATGCTGACGTCATAATTAACGAGAATAATTGAAATTCGAGTGAAATATTAAAATTCCATTCAAGAAGAATCTAATTCTCCCTAGCCCTTTTTAAGGTTTTGTGTAAACACAAAACCTTATTAAAATCGGTTTACTCTCTGTCTGTCAGTCTGTCTGTCTGTCTGCCCGTCTGTCTGTCTGTCTGCCCGTCACACGCATTTTTCTCGGAGACGGTTATAGCGATTGACACCAAATTTGGTAGAAAGGTAGGAACTGTGAACGCTCACGCATCCTTTTACGTCGAATTTAAGGGGGGTCCCCATACATACAAAAGGAGAGTGTAAATTTTTTTCATCAAATATAATCATGTGGGGTATCAAATTAAAGGTCTCGATTAGTGCTTTTCAAAGCCGATCTTAGTTTTGACATTCGTTGGAAGGGTGGGGAGCGCGGGGGGTTGAAAGGATCACTTCTTTAAGGGGGCCATTCTCAGAAACTACCACACCGAAAAATCTGAAAAAAATCAGGGTGATGCCACTATATGGTGCCTGGGCTCCGAAATACCTTCCATGCCGATATCTGTTTAAATAAAGTTCATAATAGTATATTACTACAATTTTTTGTAATTGGTTTGAAACCCCCCTTAAGTTTATCCTAGTACCGTGAAATTGCAGCGATATAGGCTATAATATAGAGCATGATATTACCAAGTTTGGTGGAAATCGCACTATTACTAACAAAGTTATAATACCTCAAATTTGTAGCTTCTTTGAAAATTGAAGACTATGAATGTCAATATCACCCGAAAGTAGGACACTCTCACATAATATATGGATATATTACGTGCTACGTACTAAGAAATACACAAAACCTTTCGTACCTGAAGCGTCCAGCTTCCGGTTTCCCGACTTGTTTATATATGATGTTGGTTAAATTGTTGGCATTTCCTAATAATATTAAACTCAGAGTGTGAAGCGTATGAGGTTGACCATTATTAACACAGGGCTTTCCATTAAATGATTTATTTAAATCGCTTTCTAGAAAATAGAGGGCAATGGAATTTTTAGGTATGTGACGAGCTGTCGTGCCTCGTCCTCCTCACATCTTTTTCTTCAGCCTTCCATTCACTAGTGGGGTCGGCTCGTCGGTGATCGGTGTCGTCATTTTATCTTATCAAATGCCTGATCAGGATGGAATAGCGAGACCTTTAAATCCCCATCCACCGTATCAAGCTACCATTGTTTTGGCCGGCTTTTTTAGTTGCTTACCATTGTTTTCGATGTTCTGACCAATACTGGTTGTTGAATTCTCGTTAGCGTGAATTACGTGACCACGCCATCGAAAACGCCTCTCTTGCAGTTTTTCCACAATCGATGCAAACCCATATCGATCGCGGATATTCTCATTTCAGACTGTAATCAAAACGTGTTACGCCACCAGTGCAATGCAACATCTTCGTCCCCATAATCGCAAGACGCCGTTCATTGTCCTTTATAGTCGGCCAACACCCAGAACTATAGAGAGTGGCAGACGGACGACATTGCAGTAAATTTTAGATTTGGGACGTGCGCTGATACGTCGATTACAAAGAACACCAGTTGGGGAATGCCACTTCATCCAGGTTGCATTAATGCGTGAAACAATTTCATTACGCAGTTCTCTATTGGCAGATAGCATTGACTCGATATATTTAATTCGCTGAGTTCTGGCAATGGCAGTAACCTGCCCTTCGAGATATTTAAATCGCCCAGTTCTGGGAATGGCAGTAACCTGCCCAGAACTGTGCGATTTCAATATCTCGAGTCAATGCTATAAGCCAATGGAGAACTACGTTATGCTCCTCACATAGGGAAACACAAAACCTTTTATACCTGAAACGTCAAGCTTCCAGTTTCCCGACTTGTTTTATATTTCATTGATATCAGAAAAAGGCTGTGTTTTGTTTAAATTCAGAGCCTTCATTTTTTTACATTTTTCAACTGTCTCAAGTACACACTTAAAACAGATACTCAAAAGCGAAGGCTGTAAGTAGTAAGCCAAGTAAGTGATAAAGTTAACAAAAATTTGATAAGTATTAAAAAAATAGGTTATTTTCTTAAAATCTGCATAATTTTTATATATAATAATGTTTATTTGCTTTTTATCAATTTACGTGATTTTCCACTTTCGCCTGCTGACCACCCCTTACGCTTGTTAGGTTTGTGCGCCTACCAAGTACTTTGTTCGATATGGTATCAGACCAGTGTATCGATGATACGTCGTAGATAGGTGTTCAAGGTTTGGGAATTTTAAGTGATACTACTAGTTACTTTCCATGTACTACTCCAATATAGCAATACAAAAAGAAGAGTACAGTCTCAACTTGATTTTGGTGTTCAGATAAATATAATTCCAGATTTTATAAAAGGCAGCGAAGGCCAATCTAGCGCTGTTAATGCCTAGGATAACGATAAGCGCCAATGTCGGTAAAAACCACACTTCCTAGATACACAAATCGTTTTCAATTCTCTGCCCAACAATGCAGTTAGGAGAAATGTGATCACTCGTCAGACTGAGAACCTCTGTTTTGTTAGTCTTTAATTGGACTGATGCAATTCTGTTTTTCCAGAATACTTCTCGTACATAAAACACGTAAGGTTCATTCCCTGTTAACACTTTCAAAGGCTTTCTTGTAATCGATGAGTGGATTCTTAATGATCATCTTCTTCGTCCACTTTCTGGTAAAGGTCTCCGATTCCTGAGATTTCCATACGAGAGGATGCAAGAGATCTGCAGGTGCAGAAATAAATAACTCTGAAGGGAGACAGTCCAGCAGCTTTACTGCGTTTGAGTGACAGTAACTGCATGTAACGGTGACTAGCAAATCATAAGAGGCTGAACCTCACCGGATATGATACGGTTAAGAACCGTGGTGAAGTCTTCCTTTCACGGTCTTCAGTTGCTCGTCAAATGCGAAGACTTAAGAACTTCTTTCTGATTATATATAGTGGCTAACTGTTTAAAATTTTAGTATTTTCTGGATCATAAAATGATCAACTATTCAAAAGTTTTCTGTGAGAAATATTTGATTTTCTATCCCACTCCCGTCCTGTGAATTTAGGTTTAAGAATGTACAGTTCTATTAAGGTTGGAATACCTTCGAATATGCGAAGCTGAGCAGGTATGAATTGAAGGTAAATGAATAGCGGATTGTTCTTAAAGAGGTGAATGTAGTGATCTAATTTTAGGACATTTTAAGATCATTTCAATATATTTTTTCTAATAAAAAATAATTTTCTTTACTTTTCGCTAAACCTCTTATCTTTTTAAGTTTAAGTTTAATTGTTCTCAAAGCTGTAAAAATTTTCGCGAGCGCTCTTCGAATAAACGTTGAATTTTAGCTTACTTGAGTTGGCTCTAGAATACAAAAGTTCAATGATGAAAATAGAGTAAACTGCGTAGAAGTAATAGCTTTCTGAATACAAAAATTGTATCTTTCTCCCCCCAAATTATCCTGTTTCAACCCAATTTTTCTCAAATTTTGACATTTTTCGTTATTTTTGTTTTCTATACATATCACACATCTATACATTTATGATTTCGTTTCTTTATTATCTTTGTTCAAATCTAGCCTAATAATCTAATAATTTTCACATTCAGTGATTATTATTTTCAATATTGTTGAAATTCGTTAATTATCAGCCAGCTTTCTCAGCTTTCAGCATTTGCTTTCATTTTTTGAAGTCTTTACACATTTATGTGAATAAATTGTTGTAGTCAGGCATGGACATCGAAGTCTGCAACAAGTAGTTGACTAACCGTGTACTGTTTTACGAGACAAATTCATTCCTTACTTCAATTCAGGATGCTCTGCTCCCAACAAAAACTACAAATGGTATATCTTCTTAGACTCCTCAATTGATAACGGCAGTTATTGGTTATGCATCAGTGAAGAGGAGACAATCCAGAGCATAACGTTTGGGTGCAAGGTCGCTGAGAGATACCAAGCATTCCAGCTGTCATAACTCCGTCTGCGAGATTCTCCTTCAAAAGCTTGCGTTGAAGTATACCTAATTTACTTGCAAACTATCATCCGTACTGGTTCAAACTATAGTGAGTGGAACTATACTATTGCCAAGACCTACAGTTTCGATCATACATAGTAGTGTTGATCGAATTCCTCTTCCCAAGGAAGAACGCTACTTCATAATCGTTCTTTTTTGTCAGAACACACTGCAAAAGATCGAAGTAGTCTCAGTTATACAGGGTGCGGCAAGCATAACTTCCTTTTTTCAAAACTCAATAAAAACTATTGTATGCATCGGAAAATATTTATTTATTTTTTATAATGTAGGTACATGTCTAAAGTTTTTATTTACATTGTTTTGAAGATCAAATCTGTTAGGTGACGTACCCCATTCTCCATACATTGCGTAAACCGATTTCTGGCGTTTGTCATGACTCTTGTTAGCATAGCAGGTGTTAAGTTGGCGATTTCTTCTTGGATGTTGGTCTTCAAATCTTGTAGGCTTCTTGGACGGTTCACATAAACTCGGGATTTCAAAAAACCCCATAGAAAAAAATCACAAGGGGACAGATCGGGAGAGCGTGTCGGCCATTCCAAATCACCTCTAATTGAGATAAGGCGCTCTGGAAAGTGTTCCCTCAAAACAGCCATCGATGCTCTTGAAGTGTGTGCTGTTACACCGTCTTGTTGGAACCAAGTGTCCCCCAAATCCAAATTTTCTAGCCGTGGGAAAAAAAAATTCTGTAGTATGTTTACATACCGGTCCGAATTCACTGTCACTGTAACCTCATTTTCCTCAAAAAACCAGGGACCAATAATTCTAGCTGAGGAAATTACATACCACACTGTGACTTTGGGTGGATGCAAAGGCTTTTGATGCAAGTTCTCGACGGGTTGGTGTCAACCCAGTAGTGCATGTTTTGTTTGTTAACCGACCCACACGAATGAAAATGGGCTTCATCGCTTAAAAAAACAATAGCACCCTCGGGAACGACATCAAGAAGAAGCTCACACGCGTTCATCCGATAATTGAAGTAACGTTCTGAAAATTCCTGCACTATCGCCATCTTACAGGGACGAAAATGAAGATCATCACGAAGAATTCTTCTCACAGAACGATCGGATAGTCCAAGGGCAGATGCGTGTTTGCGCGCGGAACGCCGTGGCGATCGCAACATTGACGCTCTCACTGCTTCAATGTTCTCAGGTGATCTAACGGGCCGAGGGACTCCAGTTCTTTCTTTTGTCGCAGTTGAATGTAGTGACCTATGTAACAATTGATTTGCGGTCTGGGACGGAAGCCAGCGGGGCTAAATTAAAGCGATTCCAAAATGCACGCTGTGTTGCAATAACCGAACATTCGCTTGAAAAGTAAACCTCAACGGCAAAGGCACGCTCCTCACTTTTCCAACGCATGATGGCGACTGAACCATGTCGGGACAAAACTTTACAGTATCCCCTCTTGAAGGAGACCACTAGCGCTCCGCTATGACATCAACTAACTGAGTGGCGCGCATTTTAAAAAAGGAAGTTATGCTGCCGCACCCTGTAGTTTCAGCGATGTAAGTTTGGATTAGAAGAAAATGAAGCCATTATTTGATAAGTCTGCTTTGGGTATGTAGTTTTTACATCACTCCTATTCTCCTACAACAGAGGAAAGCTGATACATAGATATGAATAATTTCTTTGATAAGAATACCTGTTTCCGTCTGATTCAGTAGAAATACAGTACAGTTCACCTCATTAAACAATAAAAGTTGTGATTTTGCTCCTTATAAGATGAATTTCATTTACCGAATTATTGGATTGACAGAAAACATTATTTTCGACTGCGTCCTTTTATATCTCTTCCACCCACATTTTCACGGAATCTGTTTTGGGCCCGTCGAGTGCAGGTTGTTTTCTCAAATTGTTGAACCAAATCCATGAAAATGACTCGCTGTTTCTGCTTCACAGCTTTTCCATTTACCTGTCCCTAAGTAGATATTGCGAAACATTCGAATGCGATTAGCTGCGGCACAGACAAGGCAATAGTGCGCAACCCCTAGAAGATAGTTAACATAACTCATGGATAAAATTCAACAGCCCTTCTCCACTCGATTCAGAACGGAACCGGGACGCGGCGACAAGAAGAGCGCTGAAAACGAGGAAGCAAAAATTATCGTCAATGGCATGGAAAAAAGCTCTCAGAAATCACGCACCATGAAATCATCGCTTAATTAAATGATTCGCATCTTTCCGCCAGTCAACAAACACAAAACCTAACATAACCCGCAGAACGGTGGGGCGCGAAATGGAGGTCGAAAACGTAAACCCAGTGGAAATTGATCACTGATAAAGGGATGGTTTGCACAGGTGGTAAGGATTCTCAGTTACGTGCGGAGTGTGCTCACCCTTGCTGAAAGTCGCATCAATTTAACCCGAAAAGAAAATTCCCGAAATTATTCATCAGCTATTTGCGGTGAGAATAAAGTAAGAAGCCACCGATAAAAGGGATGCGAACAAAGACGAGTTCTCGCCTGAGCTGTCCTTTGGATTTTGGACAGAATATTCCAAGAGATATGAAAAATTTCTTCAATTTATTTTCAGCAATCTACAGGAAAACGTTCATCCGCAGGCGGTGGAAAGCATTACGGTCCTGCAGACATCATAGCGGTTGCCGCTGTCCCTAGCTTTTTCCCTGCTCACCAACATGTTGCCATTTTCCTGAATTGTATATTTTCATTTGCCTTCATTTTTCTGTTGTCGTTGTCTTTTATTTTTCTGGGAAAATTTTGGGTCGGATTGAATTCTATTTCGTCTATTCTTAACAGTTGAGGAAACAGGTCCTTGGGAAAACTGTGTGCAATTTACATTTCATCCTGGAAAGACGCTCTGGCATGGTTTGGCTGGCGTTTCACCTTACCGTTTTGCAAGGAGTATTGCCGACTTAGTTATTTATCCGTATATTGGAAAGGATTTTCGTTTTTTTCAATATCATTTTAATTTGCAATAAGTGCAAAATTGATGTTGCTGTTGAGCTCATGGTGCTGGAAATTTCCTATTAGATACTTTTCCGGTTTTTGGTTAAAATTGTCTAGAAATGGGTGCTTCCTAAAATAAATTATTAATAAGGGGCGGCTTGAGGATATTATCCGCTCGTGCCGCACGAATTATCTAATGAACAGTTTTTTACACTTTGCAATATTTCGCTTGCAAATTACGTATAGACAATACCGATTCATGTTTTGGAAGTTGAGTTGAGTTGAGTTGAGTTGACAGTACTTTATCAACTATAAATTGGCAACTCCAACTTAACTCTCCTCCAGGGTGGATTGGCTACGTACAAGCTTAACATCCCATCGTCCCGTGGGCATTTGAAGTCATACGGGATAAATGGGCTAACATAAAGATAGTGGAAGGGCTGTAGGTAATTGAATCATTGCATGGGTTGAGCAGTAACATGAAAGCCGCTGTCACTCTTAATTGTGTCATTTTTCTTACGCTTTCAGTGCACTTTACTTATCTCGCTTTAGAGCCACTATTATTGTCGACTTGCCGAGGGAAAGCGTTCTTAGACGGAGACAGAGAGCCGATTATGATTGCCCCGCTGACAGTACTGAAGAGAGGCTAAAAGAATTTAGTTGAACTGGAACGAACATTGTTAAATTGTGGATGGCATCACGGCGAATAGTAATGCTGCAGTTGACTGAAAGGGTGAACTGGAGTTTTTAGTATCCTAATCCGTGCAACCACTAAAGGGAAGTAAACCTTAGCAAAGAGTCAAGTATTGTTCATACTTTTTAGCTTCGAAGTCAGCTTCACGTTGGCTGATTCATTACAAAGAGGTCTAAGCAATAATTTTATTCATTCGAAAGTAGATGTAGATGATGGCATTTGCATCCTTTTTCAGAAATGAATCAAGTTGTTCTTCAACTTCAAACTCATTATCACTCCGATGCGCGGGAACTGTTAGCTTCTTTACTGTGACTTTACTTATCCCAGGAGGCAAATGAGTTTCAAACTTTTCTTTGTGATAGCTTCAAGCTTTCGAAAAAGCAAGTTTTTTTGTTTTTTGCCTTGTGGTTATCTGAAAGAGTGAAAGATGAGTGAGACACGATGGGAAAGTATATTCTTATATCGGTGCTGTAAGGAACACACCACTCTAATTGCACCGGTTCCCTGGCGGTAATACTTGCTGAGTTTAGAATTCCATTCAGTTTGTCGTAGCTGTGGCCAATTTTGTAAGCTTGAGGCTTCAAAAGGGTATTGTCAATATCAAAATACAGCCCATGTCAATATTACCAATATTTTTGAATGCTTTTGACGCTTTATCGGATTTTGAAATAAGTTTACTTTTCTACTTGGATTTATTCCATATCGATGCTTTCTTCTTGTGCGTATTTGCTAGTTTGATTCCATTCGTTACCCGTTATTTCTTTAATTTTTTAAATTTTAGATTACATTTTCGTATTTTTAGGTTCCTTATTAGGTATTTTATTCTTTTTTATTTGAGGGCGCAATAAACGTAATCCAGCATTCATAGCTGTTTTCCATAATATCCATAATCTGGGTATATAATCAAAATCCTTGTGCTATAAGTGCGGTTTGAACTATGATTTTCATTGTAGTAGAAGAAATAAGAATATTAAAGGGCAGGTGTAGATAAAGTAGTATGTACCTCTAAACTCGAAAGATATTTCCAAGTCTGAAGAATAGTTTTGTCAAGAGAAGACTTTTTAAAACAATGGCATCTACTTCTTCTTTTTCTTCAGGCATCAGATAGTCTGTATCAGATAAAAGGCAGATAGATGGCTGTGTTTGAAGCAAACAATTTCCGTCTGAATTGGACAATTGACACATACAGTACGTGCATTAGGGTTCTTCCAAATTTTTAATTTCCTGTACTTGCAGTTGATGAACAAAAATAACACCAAATGTAATAAATAGACAAACTATTTATTACATTTGGTGTTATTTTTGTTCGTTTGAGAAAAAATCTCAGGCGCAAAATATTATTGCATTTGCAAGGTTTTTTCATAGTAATGCGAATAGTGAAAAACGGGAGCATGCTATGTTTTTGTACGTTATGAGTGCTAATGAAATTTAGTAACCTTATTTGTTGGATTTGTGAGTAGGAATTAACGTTGTTGATATCAAATTTTATTAGTGCAATGACACAAATGAATGAAGTCATACGTATTTATCACTTCTTGTATCTTCCCAGGTTAAAACATGTCATTAAAAAACAAGCAAGCAATCCAGTTCAAAAGTGGAATCGGCAGGGGAAATATGGACAAAGAATTTGAAAACAGTCGCGAAGCGCGGTCTCACGGTTCCAGAGATGGAAAAATATATGGGTGAAGTTATATGCAAAATGCCTTTAAATAGAGTCAACGTTGGTCGAATTTTAGGTTTGCAACCAAATTATAAGTAAAACATCGCAAGAACGGTTGGAACTTTGCGAGAAACTAAACTTCCCTGCCCTCTCAACGCAACAAATTTCTGCAAAGGTTGGCATAATAAAATCGTTTGGAATTCATGGCAAGTTTTAAAAAAAAATTAAAGCCTTTTTGATATTACAAAAGTGACTTGGAAATTGGCTATGTAAGGAAGAGACAACTACTGGACCACTTGTTTCCATCAGGAGGTCGTGTATGTCACACGGCGTTAGTGAAAACAATGCAGTCTTCAAAACGAATACGGAAATCAGACCAGTTAGCCAAGTAGAATATGTTACTTTACAAATGACAGTACTGGAGAAGATAGTAGCATTACTGATTACATTGATGTAGAAGAACATACTTCGATGAAACGAATTTTGTAAAATCGGGAGCTCGATTGGTATCAAAAATGGGTGTGCCAACAAGAAAATCATCGAAAGTTCTTCAACTTAAGTGAGGAGAAAATATCGGCTCCCATATCACAATCACGGATTTGTTGATGAAGGCTGCTGAAAAAGTAAAGAACCGGCTTAGAAAACTTGTCGCTGAAGAGGAGTTTTGATTGCATTTTGATGTAAAGAGACACAAAGATAAAGAATATTAGGCCGTTTGTCTCACATATTCTAAAAGATGTTGGGTGGCTTGTGGCAGCGGACTGAGTCGCAAAGTGCAGCAATTATAGAGGTATCACGTTCCTGAGTACCATCTATAAGATATTCTCTGCTATCTTGCTAGGCCAGATAGCCCAATATGTCCAGAACATCATTGGCCCATACCAAAGAGGCTTTACTGCAGGCAAATCAGCAACAGATCAGATTTTCTCTCTGTCGGAATATAGACAACAGCTCCACCATCTCTTCATAGACTTAAACGCCTATGATAGCATAGCCAGGATAAAACATGTACATGGTCATGAGACAATTAGGTATACAAATTGATAAGACTGACTAGGCTGACCCTGATCAATGTACGAGGCCAGATAAAAGCAGCAGGATCACATCTCAAGACCATTCGACATCAACAACGACAAGGGGGTTCCTTATCATGCGTCCTCTTTACCCTGGCCCTCAAGAAAGTGATCCGTGATGCTGAGGTAAATGCAAGTGCTACGATCCTTTTTACGAGACGTACAAACTGCCTTCACTGCAGATCGAGCAAGCAGACAGCGCGAGATCTTGGGTTGCACATCAATGAAAGTAAGACAAAGTATTATATGGTGGCAACGTCAGCACCGAAAACCAACCAACCAACAACATCAAACCGCACTGGTCAAACGGGAATAATAAAGATAAGAGATAACTTTGAGACCGTCGATAATTTTTCCTATCTAGTGTCGAAAATCATAACCGATAACAGCTACGATGATGAAATCCGCGCACGGTTGTTGGCTGCCAACGGAGCATATTTCGGCTTACAAAAACTGTTCCGCTCGAAACGTCTCACCATGGGGTCAAAGCTCTTAGCTGTACAAGACAATGATCTTACCAGTCCTCATGTATTCCTCGGAAGCTTGGGTTCTTAGTATGAAAAATTCCGAACTATTGGCCGCGCTCGAGAGAAGAATCCTCCGAAGAATTTTTCGCCCCTCTCCATGGGGATGGACGATTCTGTAGCCTACATAACGACGAAATCTATGAGCGATACAATAATCGTCAGGTTGTGGATAAAATCCGGGTCATTAGGTTACGGCGGGCGGATCACTTAATCTGTATGGATGAGGATGATCCAGCCCGGAAAGTCTATAAGGGCAATATCTATGGTAGGAAAAGAAGACGAGGCAGACCCTGCCAGAGGTGGAGTGATGGCGTAGGTCAGGACGTCAGACAACTTTTAGGGATATCGAATTGGTGGACCTCGGCGCAAAACCGGGATGTCTGAAGTTCCTTATTAACGCAGGCCTAGACCGGATACCGGTTGATGCGCCGTTGATGATGGGGATGATGATTTCTATGTGCGTACATATCTACAAGAGTGTTGGCTGCAAGCCGAAATTAAAAATTGAGATGTGTACAAACCAATGTGTGCACTGTGAGCTGGAGAATAGTCTATTCCATTTTGGAATACCTAATAATATTAAATATTTAGTATTTCGTAAGAGTTGTTTATATTCAGTGCTGTTTGAGTCAATTGTCTTATCACCATATCGACGTCTCTGCCTGTTGTTCGATGCAGACTGTCTGATCTCTGAGACAGACTCAGACATTTGTTTGATACTGAAGTAGATTTTGCCCGAAACAGATAAACACAAGCTCAGAAGAACAAGTAGATGTCTTCGCTTTCAAGTGCGTTCATATCACAAATTAGTTCTTAAAACTTCATATCTTTCCAGTTTATGTGTACATACTTTTCGGCTACAGCTGCAACGCCTTTTAATTTTCTCATTGGGTATTAAGTCTGACTACTCCATCCGTACGTACAACATGATCAGATCATTAATAGAAATGATAATCGTTTGCGCAACAATCCATATTAGATCAGGGCCTTGAAGTGTGTTAGAGCACTTCATTCAAGCCATCCAGTCACGATAACAAATTCCTCTGCTACCAGTGAGATTTTAACCGCGACCTTTCGCTGCGACGAAAATACTCGTATTCATATTTACGAATACGAATATGCCAATGTTGTCTCCAAGGATGCAAAAAGACTGTTCCACCATATAGTGTCATGTAAGGCGCCCAAGAACGAGAGAAACTGTACCAATTGGACCAGGGTGGGTTTTCGGTAGGGTCAGTAGCTCTACACGTATGGTGGACTCCCTTGTTCCGAAATCCGTTTTCTGATAGGAAGGGCATCATAATTGTACAGTTTCCATGCTTTTGTCAGCAATTGAAGGCAGTTCAGAAAAGGCGTTCTAAAGGTGATATTGTAATCTTAATGGGTGATGTGAATGCCAAGGTGGGCTCTCACAACACCTTTCTCGGATTTGTTACCGGTCTTGGCAAATGTAACGTTTCCATCGCCTTGGTGTTGGTATTCCATTGTTTGTGCACAAAACTTCCCATAAGGTCAGAACAGTTTCAACTGACCGCTTCGCTGTCAGCGGTAACAAGAGAACCCTGACATCGACGCCAAAAGGGATTATAAGTCGTTTAACATTGAACGTTTATAAGAAGCGACTGTTGCGTGGGAGAGCCACTTTGCTGATTAGGCGGCAGACATCTTGAATAATAGCCCGAGAAGATTGGCTAGCATTGTGCTAGCATTACAAATGCCATTTCCACGGGCGCTACTCAGATCGTCTAGGAGGAAACGGAAAGCACGAAAGGGGTTGATCACTTGGCGCGCTCGAATTTCGATACTGTGCGAATTCCGGGAAAGTTCAATGTCGTGTGCGACTTGAAAAAAGGGAATTAATTATTGCATTAATCAAGGAAGCAGAAGTTTTCCCAGATCGCAATGATTTCAAAATCGTGTAGTCTATTACGGAAGAACTTGTATGTGGTCGCAACTTTTCCGATAGCCTTGTAAAGGACCTTACCGGTAGAGTTAATTACTATTAATATTGCGAAAAAGGATACCCGTCCTGAGTGCGACAATTGGATTGGTATTTGCGTACTCCCTGCTTTAGCAAAAATAATAGGCAAAACAATACTGGAGTGCATCAAGGAACGTCTCCAAAGCTTGATTGATAGAAGGCAAGCTGGCTTGCGTTCTTGTTCCTCATGCATTGACCATATCAACACCTTACGGATCATTCTAGAACATGTGCTGCATTGAGGTTAGATCTCAGAGGAATTTGTCGTCTAAGGCGGAGTCCGCCAGGGCTTCATCTTTTTACCACTATTATTTCTTACTTTGTATATGTAAAGTGCGTATATTGAATACTGCTTGTTCAATGTACAAATATGTATATCTATCTGAATTAGGCACTTTTCGAAAGCTGCATTAGCATATACATATAAATATATACACATGCATGTCTCGAGCAATGATGAGTATGATATTGATATATAAATGATTAAACAACTCTGCGACCTGCTATTCACGTCAGCTCACAGCTCACATAATACACGTTTTAGAATGCACGAAGTTCACATAAATGTAAAAGTTTCACCTTCTCTAAATTTGTTAATAATAGTTGGATTTCCTTCAAACATCCCAAAGTAGTGCCTTATATTATCCTTTATGGAAAAACCAAACTTTGTAGTTCTAACATGAGCTTAAAGGGGTTTCCGGCAAAATTTCTAAAATATGCATTAGCATATTTTAGAAATTTTGCCGGATATATATTAATATTATTATTAACTTTATTTGTGCAGATATCGGAACGGATGTATTTTGAGGCCTAGATTTCGTTTAGATACACTACTGTATTTTTTTTCCAGATTATTCGGTTGGATAGGTTCTGAGAACGAGACCTGTTACACTTTTTGACGGTCATATTTTGCGCCCTCACTCCTCTACGATTCACTCGATATCAAATAGTTTCGAAAAGTACTAATCGAACCCTTTTAAATTGCTACATTCTGTGAAAAACAAATTGCTCCCTCCATTCACATGTATGCGGAGCTTAACGCAAATGGCGCCGCTTGCTGTATGAAAAGGGAACAACAGACCACACGCTCTCACCAATTTCCATGACAATCGGTCCAGTCGTTTCCGAATAAATCTGGTGTGGCAGACAGACAGACTGACAGACATCGACTCGATTCTAATAAGGTTTTGTTTCACACGAAACCTTAAAAAACTCAAGGAGCAGAACTAAAATGTCGCCATGGACCCTGCCATTCATTTAAGTTCATTTTATTTGATGACGGCTTGTATAACGAGTCTTGGAATGCAATGAATTTACATGAAATGCAGAACTTTGACCATCTATAACTTTGTTAATAATAGATTTAGATTTCCCGAGGTTTTACCTTATACGCTTGCTAAATTCTGTATTTCTATAATGAACTTAAGCGGGGTTTTAGGGTAAAGTTTTAAAATTTTGTAATATAACGTACTATTATACACTTTATTTCAGCAGATATCGGAATTGGATTTTTTTAGGCTGAGATTTCGTAAAGATGTGATTTTTTTCAAATTTTTTGGTTGGATAAGTCCTGAGAACGAGACCCTTTTATTTTTATGTTTCACCCAATATTAGAAGATCAGATCATTTTAGAAAAGTACTAATCAGGCCCTTTCATTTGATATCCCACCTCAGGGTATTCGGTGAAAAAAGAGTTACTCCTTCCTTATTATATGTGAAGAGAGTCGCAGACTAGATCTTCTTACCAAATTTCGCGATAATCGGCTCACCAGTGTTCGAGTGAATCGGATGTGATTTTAATAAGATTTTATTTTACACAAAGTCAGATGCTCGACGCTTGAGGTAGGAAAGGATTTACGTATTGCTTGTGTTACAATATTGAAGTGTAGTACTGTTGCAATTGCTTAATTCAAGGATGGACTTAAGGAGTTAGTTATAGTTATTTGAGTTGTTATCGTTATGCAAGGCATTTTGGGGCTTAGATGTCCTATACGGGCAGCTTCATGAATTTTTCAGATTATTGGGTTGGTTAGTTTCTGAGAATATCTCCGTAAGATTTTCAGCTAGTCGTGCCTTGAATTCCAGACCATGAAGTGCTAGGATTAGTATGTCCATTATCCCATCTCGTCCGATCTCGTTTTGCTGCAGATTTCTGGAGTTTTGTGTCTCTAAGAAGTAAACGTATGTCGAAAACACTTCTGAATGTCTGCATATATTACAAACCTGCCCTAATGGTTGAAAACCCCAAAAGTTGATCAGTGCCTACGTCTGCACTTCATGAAGGAAGATCATGGGGCCGTTTCACCGATCGGGAGCAGAGATGAGAGAAGGTTGGGCTTCCTCTAAGTCATATCAAGCTCAAAGGCTTCATACATATTATGTGATGCTCCAGAACAGGTGGGAATGAGCTCTAAGCCCAAACCCCACTAGGGTAGGTAGGTAGGTAGTCAGTGGCCGCTCCGAGGAGCCCAATTAGCGCTTTGGTGCACCGTTTTGATGCCACAAACTCCTAAGACCGTGACTGTTGTTATAGGAACAGGGAAGCGGAGTCCAGCTGGCTCGGATCTTCAGAGCCAGCCCGGAGCATTCACGAAGGAAAGCAGCTCTCCGACCCTGTAACTAGAAATCTCACTGAGGTCCCCAAAGAATGGTTTACCCAGTGTCCGCAGCCTGACTCGAGCCAGAGCCGGGCAATCGCAGAGAAAGTGCATGAGGGTTTCCCTTCCTTCTCCGCAGCTTCGGCAATGCGAGTTGTAGGGTAAGCCGAGCCTAGCGGCATGGTCCCCTATGGGCCAGTGCCCCGTGCAGACCGCCGTAATCTTGAATGCATTTGCACGCGTCTGGCACAGGAGCTCTCGTGATCGGGCTATGTTATAAGCGGGCCAAATTCTCCTTGATTTGGCACAGCTTGTAAGCCTTCGCCATCTCAGGCCCGCGGCTGCTAGGTAGTGCGAGTAGACTCGGCCCCCGACAGCCGCCAGCGGAACACCGACTGTATTCCCCGAGGGACTGCCAAGAGCAGAACCTTGCCTGGTCAATCCGGCAGCCCGCTCATTCCCTTCTATGTTCCTATGCCCGGGAACCCAGAGGAGAGTGATCTTGAGCGTGCCGCCCAGATGGTTGAGCGTGTCTCTGCACTGCCCCACCAACCGGGAAGATGTCGTCGTTGAGTACAAGGCCTTGATGGCCGCTTGGCTGTCGGTCGGAATGGCTATGTTACGCTTGGGGCTCGAATCACGCTCCAGCCATCGACAGACTTCCAATATCGCCAGTACTTCCGCCTGGAATACACTGGTGAAACTTGGGAGACCATACGACTTGGATACACCGTGTGTATTCGAGAAAACCCCCGCGCCCCACTGAGTTGTGTTTTATTTGTGACGAATGTTCTTCAGTCAAATGCAAAATAACGTTTGGGGAAGTAATTATATTACATTTTTGAAGTAAAAGTTTTTTTATTACTGAGACTCGAAAGTTTATATAAAGATTTTACATTACTTACTTTCCACAAGGACTGTATTTATATAAATTCCTTCTGAATACTTTCTTCAAAGTGTTTTAAAGTTGATTTGAAGTTAAAATGCACACAAGAAGTCAAACCACTGTGGTTGTGAACGTTCAAGTGAACTTACACAATTTGTCAAGGGAAGATTTTTGAAACTTTCCATTGTTGGCAACTGGTAAAATTAAGAAAGTCTCGGAACTTAATTCAGATCCTTCTATGGCCACCCTAGCTTCCTTGTGCATTGCCAAGAGTATATTGTTATTTGTCGGCAGAGGGCGAAGTTTGCACCACCTTAAGCAATAGCTTCCTTGCTCTGCTCCACCTGAAAATCATTATAAGAATGTTCCACGATTTTTTTTAAGTGATACGAGTGATAGGAAGTGCCCAGAGAGTCAGAGCTTTCTTTAGGAAGTTTTTCATCCAGGTTGGTCCTAATATGTTGGCCATTTTATTTCATCTTCTTCTAAAATGAAGTTATCGTAGCAGACCTCCGCGGGGAAATTCACTTAATGCCCTCAGAGTCAAGTCGTTCATGTCAGCAGCAGATGCCCCCTTAAAATTTAATGGAGTATATGTCCAATTTTCAAGGGGATCCAAAAGATTTGTGAATGTTACAAATCCTGCTACATTTACTATACATGTGTGCGGGTGGATATAAATGAATTTTCCTACTTTTCCATCAAGAAGGCAGAGTATCGTTAATCGATTTTGTTATGAAAATATTGCAAACGGAACTCCGAATTGGTCGCATTTAATGCATTAATATATGTTTTGATTGTATACTTCTTTAAATCGATGGAGATCTTTCAGTTTTCTTATTTCTTATTACTTAATTTATTGAGTACTTTGGTGTAAATTATGCAAGAAAATCGTAGAAGAAGTTATAAAAGTGTTCTCCGATTCAAGAAGGTTCACAGTGAAAAGCATGAATCATTAACTTGCAAACATGTGAAACCGGGATTTACATAGAAAAGGAAACATTGTGGCTTGTACTACTTTATCCGGACTGAAACATTCCAGAATCGTACAATATTTTATCAGAAACTATCTTTTTTTTAATAACACAGAGAAGGTAAACAATGTGGCATTGTTTTTTGCATTCGACTGCCCTTTTCATAAAATTTGCAATCGAGTTTTGGGGAGCCTTCGTATTTTTGACATGTATTTGTATTTGTGACATGATGATGTATTTTAGCTTGTTTAAATACAACCTGCTCCTTAGATGGAACAATAAAAGCATCTTGCGGAAGGATATCTGAATCAGCGACCAAAGAAACTACGTGTTTCTGGAAATTAACCGAATCCGAAGCTGCTCTCTCAACACATTTAAAACCTCGGATAGTATATGCGAAGTGGTCCTGTTTTATTGGAATCAGCCCCTTGACAGAGATCTTTGCGTACGACGTAAAGAGGAAACAAATTGGGAGACCAGAAGCTGCACTTTACAAGAGGTTTTGAGTATTTCATATATAAAAATATTTGAGTGGACATTTGTTCCATTAGTACCTAGCACGTAATGTATATGCATATTAATAATAATCCGCCGAAGCCGGTCCCAAGCCGGGTTGTGAAAGGAGGAGGGATGGATAGCTTCAGTCTGAATGGCTGCACGCCACCGCAGCGTCTCAGGGGTGAGGAAAGTGCAGGAACTTTGCAGTTTTGCAGATTACTCACTAAGGAAGCTATCTCAACACCTGGCAGTTAGGGATAAAATGCACTGCCAAAAATGAGAAGAAGGAGAAATTTAAGGTCCGGTACGGATAACCGGCGGGAGTCGTCTGACTTGGTGACTGGGTCGGGCTCTCGTAAGGGACAGCACGCCGTCGAAACCGCTAGTCGTGGGGCGGTTCGACGTCTAGGCGCCACGACAACCAGGAGCACAGCTCCGCCTGCTGCAGCTGTTTCGTCACAATCTGTGGCGACCACTTCAGCAGGTTCGCGTAGGAAGCGGATGAAATGGACTGAAGAAATGAACCTCTTCATCATCCGCTCCTACTACGAAATAACTGCGGGGCGGGTACAACATCTTACCGCCCCTTGTTGCACCAGAGATTCGTCGAGCGTTTCCCGCAATTCGCGCACGTGACTGTGCAGCGAGTCGCTGACCAGTACCGCTTTATTACTCGCAGCGACACAATCCCGGCCACCATCAGGGAACGTGTTCGACTTGAAGTCATCGGGGAAACTGGTGACCGAGAGTCGATGGGGGCAGAGGCGGCGGCATTAACAACACCACGCCGCACTGCAGGTAACAGTTTCAGTACTCGCGGAAGGACTCTTCTCCACCGTCCAGCTGAGGTTTCCGCTGAGGTTTGGGACGAATTCCAAAGAGCGTTTATAGAATTCTCCGATATAGATCCTTTGCATAGACCATGTATTCCCAGGCTCTATGCATCTCCAGCAACTCCGGGAATTCTATCTCAAATCAATGATGAGATTAGATCTCGCCTGTGTGTTGATACGTCGCTGCGTCAACAGGACATTGCTAGATTGATTCAGTCAGCCAGCAGACGGCTAAGAAATAAAGTGCAGAGGGTTTACTGGAACTATGCCATCCCCAGTGAGACACCCGTAGTTAAAATTCTGGACGCACTAAAACAGAAACTTTCTGTCATATGCAGTCGGTTACGACGGTATGGCGAAAGTTATTCCAGACGTGCCAGAACGCAACATACGCGAGGAACCAGCGGAGCTTTTTCAGATCTCTCAACGAATCCCAACAGAGCGTCCAGACAGTGCAGTTTTCGGTGACGGAAGCGAAAGAGTATTGGGGTGGACTTTGGGGGTTACCTGCCCAGCATGCTAGGTGGATCACCGCCGAGGGAACGTGCCATGCAGTACATCTGGCATGAATTTTGCGGATGTTACCGAAGAGGAAGTTCGACGAGCCATAAACAGCTCGAAGAACTGGAGGGGCCCAGGTCTGTTTCGGGTGCAGGATTTCTGGTATAAGAAATTTACCAGCCGGTTGGCACGCAGTATAAATGAGGTCATGAGTCGGCCGAGGAATTTCTACCCTTCCCCACTGCGGGGATTACCTACCTTATCCCTAAGAAGGACACGGTGCAGGACCCCGCAGACACAAGACCGATCACTTGCTTACCAACCCTCTACAAATTCATAACGTCCATTATCAGTGGAAGGATCAATGCGCACCTCGAGACCAATAACATTCTGTCCGAGGAGCAGAAGGGCTGCCGAGTTGGGTCAAGGGGTTGCAAAGAGCAACTCATTATCGACTCGGTAGTTGTAGGACAAGCAACTAGAGGCCTAGAGAAACCTCTTTAGTTGCCTATAGTCGATTATGCTAAGGCTTTTAATAGCGTTCCGCATACCTGGCTAATCGATATCCTACATCTGTATCGCATTGATCCGAAACTATTAAAGATTTTTAGCGACAGTCATGGAAGGGTGCATACCACCTTATCAGTGCGTACATCTGAGGGTGATAATACCTCAGAGCCATCCGTATACAGAGGGGCATCTTCCAGGGGGATTCATTGAGTCCTCTTTGGTTTTGTATGGCACTGAACCTCATTTCATGGCTACTACATGATGCTAGAGGGCATGGTTTTGCAATAAAGTATGGCCTACGTGCTAAGTGCGAACTGACACACTTGATGTACTTAGATGACATCAAGCTGTATGCTGGTACTGACAACCATCTTAGAAGTCTGTTGCGAATAATAGACATGCTCAACCGTGATATTCGGATGGAGTTTGGATTAGACAAATGTCGAATTCAAGCCATCCGCAGTCCCATCACGAGCCGCATGCCGGACATAGCATTGATGACCTGCACATCGAAGCTATGACCGAGACAGACTTCTACAAGTACCTAGGAATTCTGCAAGAACCCATGCTCGAGTTGGTAATCTGCCCGAATTTCCTGCGACGTGTAAAGCTGGTGCTGAAATTGCATCTCTCGGGGAAGAATAAAATAAGCGCATTGAATGTATTCGCTATCCCTTCACTGGCTTATGCATTCGGAATATTGCCGTGGTCGAAGGCCGATCTGGAAAATGTCCAGCGGCGGATACGGACAACTATGTTCAAATTCCGAATGCATCATCCAAAGTCTGCCGTGGAGCGGATGAACCTGCTTCGTGACATCGGAGGTAGGGGCGTGGTTGACGTTGCGGTACAACATCTCCGCCAAGTCGGCTCGCTGCGCGCTTATTTTTACAGCAAAGAACAGGCGAGTCCCTTGCATGCGGCTGTGTGTAAGGCAGACTGTGGACTGACTCCACTTAACTTGAAGGATCGATCTTTCAATCCTCTGAGTGGGGTGAAGTCGGACCAAGAGCGGATCGATGAATGTTAGTCGAAGGCAATGCACGGTAAACACGTGAATTGTCTTTGGCAGCCATTTGTCGATTTGCATTTGTCGAACAGATGGCTGTGTGCTTGGGAGCTCTTTGCTGAGACGGAGGGGTTCATGTGTGCCATTCAGGATGGCGTGGTCGCCACCCGAGCTTATAAGAAGCTCATCATGAAAGTACGGGTGGAGAACGACCAGTGCAGAATGTGTGGTTCGGCGTTAAAGACGTTGGACCATCTCATTTCTGGCTGTACTGTTATGGCACCGGTGCAATACATCACCAGGCATAATGCTGTATGTAAGGTTATCCATCAAAACCTTGCATATAAGCATGGGCTGATCGCGGGGATGTGCCCGGTTTACGGATATGAGCCGGAAGCAGTACTTGATAGTTCTGCTTACAGCATGTATTGGGACCAGCAAGTTCTGACTGATCGCCATACCGCACACAATAAGCCTGACGTACTGTTAGTTGACAAGACGGGTCGCTCCGCGTATATTATTGATGTTGCTATCCCCCATAATAGCAACATTGAACGGAAATACGTGGAGAGGAAGGTGAACTATGAGCCATTGGCTCGGGAAATCAAAGAAATTTGGCGTCTCAAGCGGCTGTAGTTCCCATAATATTGTCAGCTACAGGTATTGTACCTAAATCCCTCACGGCTTCCCTTGATGTCCTGGGACTTTCGCACAGTCTAGTTCAAACCATGCAGAAGGATACCATTCTGCATACGCGCTCGATGTTGCAGGGAGTTCTCGACGGATTCTTCCATTAACCTACCACCGGCCACCACTACCAGCGCCCCTTTAGTTTTTAAGTAGGTAGGATCGTCTGAACCTAAATGCTTGGCACTCAGTGCTTGTATTAAGGTAAAGTCCGGCATCTGCCGTGATTGTGATAACTCAGGAAATAATAATAATCGTTGGCGCAACAATCCAATTAGATCAGGACCTTGAAGTGTGTTAGAGCACTCCATTCAAGGCGTAACGGTACACTACAGGATTACAGTACGCTGTAGAAGGCAATGTGGTCAGCATTGCGCTCGCCCGAGATTATTACCATGAGTGAACTCAGGCATTCATTCACAGCTGAGTCGAGATTTGAACCGCGACCTTACGAACGACAGCTTAGTGCTCTAACCAGTCAGCTTCGCGTGCTAATGACATTTAAAATCTTAGAGTTTGAACTAAAAGCAACAACTTCAACCTATTGTAATTTGGTTAGTAGTAGTAGGATCATGCTTTGTATCATAACTTGTATTACTGCATTTATGATTCTAGAATGAATTTAATGATTTTTCGGTTAAGTAGGTTTAGATAATACGTCCGTGAAGAAAATGACCACTTTTCAGCTGTCGCCCTCCCGCCTTCTGCATTAAACATGCGCCTACTGTACAGAGAAGGAGCTGCGAAACATCTAGTCGATACCCTCTCCCAATACATGGCTGATGTAGTGACTAGCGTTGCAGGAGATGGGTTGGACAGGGACCGGTTTCCTGGAGAAGAGCCCGTACACCATATATTATAGTGGCCATCCAGTAAATCATGTGCTCGGAGTAAGTTTCTTAGTCAGCCAAAAAATGAAACCTACTGTTATCGGCTTTGAACATATAAGCGAACGGCAATTCAATCTTCGGTTCCGACGCAAATTTAAAAATATAAGCCTCATAAGCTTTCACGCCCCAATAGAGAAAATTGCAGTGTCGCAGAAGTATACCTTTCACGAGGCAGTAGAACGTACCCTTGAAGCCTGCCCCAGGTATGATATGAAAATCATACTTGGAATTTTAACAGACAATGTAGCGACGGAGTTCATATTCAGACGATACGTCGGCCTCCCGACTTACATTAAAATACAAATGATAACGGGCTACGGATTATTCAATTGGCAGTGTCACACGAAATGTAGTTGAAATTACCTGGTTTGCGCGGAAAGCGGTCCACACATAAGTGGGCCTCTCCAGAAGGGGCCCTTTCAACAAAATTAACCACGCGCTGGTCGAACGCCGCCACCTCTCAGCCTTGAACATTATCAGAACATATAGGGCTGCCAATATAGATTCAGATTACTATCTCGTTGGCATGCTGCTTCGGTCTTAAATAACAACACCATCTAGAATCCCCTATAGTAATCAGGTAAGGGTTAACACTGATGCCATACACCTTCCGCAACACTTATAAGGGGGAAAGGATGCCGCAATAACCGCAGTCAACAGATGTCCTGGAGATGAAGCATCAACAAATGATCTTCACAGCCATCTGAAGAACGTTGTCATTGATACGCGACAGCAGCAAGAAAAGTCAGAACGGCTGGTTTGACGATGAATGTAAGCTAGCAATGGAATGGAAGAATGAAGCATATCGTGTAATGTTGCATTCTCAAGAACACGTGCAGAGACTTATCACGAGCTCCGGCGACCGGAAAAGCGACTTCACAGATCTTTTTTCTGGGAGAACCAACAAGTCTGTGAACTAGAAAAGTACAATGGGTGTTTTGATGAAGTGCTCAACAACCAAAATATTGGTGAATTGGAGGTCCCGCCAATTGAAGACGACGGACAAACACTGCCATTACCAAGCATAGAAGAAACAGTCCGTGCGATTCATCGATGGAATAACAGCCGAATTGGTTAAATACGAACGCGACCAATTACACCAAGCGGTTCATCAACTGAAGCTCAAAGCGTGGGAAAGCGAATCAATGCCTGACGATTGGCAATACATGAAAAAGGGGATATTACACAGTGCAGCAATTATAGAGGAATCACGTTGCTGAGCACTATCTATAAGACTCTCTATCTTGCTAGGCCGGATAGACCCATATGCCCAGAACAACATGGGCCCATACCAAACGGGCTTCACTCCAGGCAAATCAGCAACAGAAAAACTGTTGGAGTATGAGCATCAGTTGCACCATCTTTTCATCGCTGCCTATGACAGCATAGCCAGGGTAAAACTGTCCACGGCCATCAGAGAATTCGGTATCCCGATGAAATTGATAAGACTGACTAGTCTGACCCTGACCAATGTGCGAGGCCAGATAAAACCAGCAGGATCACTCTCGAGACCATTCAACATCAACAACGGTCTAAGACAAGGGGATATCCTATCATGCGTCGTCTGCCATGGCCCTGGAGCAAGTGATTTGCGATGCCGATGCGAGAGGCACCATTCTCTTTAAGTCCACTCGACTAATGGCCTCCGCTGACGCAATTGATATTATGGGAAGAACAGTCCGAGATGTACAGTGTACCTTCTACCGGCGCGAGATCTTGGAGTGCACATTAATGAAGGCAAGACAGAATATATGGTGGCAACGTTAACGCCAAAACCAAATCCGAAAGAACGAGCAACATCGAATCGCACTGGTCAAACGAAAACAATGAGGATAGGAGATTACAACTTTGAGACCGTTGAAAATTTCTCCTATCTAGGGTCGAAAATCACAACCGATAGCAGCTATGACAATGAAATTCGCGCAAGGTTGTTGGCTGCCAAGAAAGCCTATTTCAGCTTACAAAAACTATTTCGCTCTAAACGTCTCACCAAACGGTCAAAACTCTTACTGTACTAGACTATGATCTTGCAGTCCTGATGTATTCCTCGGAGACTTGGATTCTTAGCAAGAAAAATTGCGAACTCTTGGCCCCGTTCAAGAGAAGAATCCTCCGAAGAGTTTTTGGCCTCCTACATGAGGTTGGACCATTCCGTAGCCTACATAACGACGAAATCTTTGAGCGATACCATGACCGTCTGGTCGTGGATAAAGTCAGGTTGCAGGTGGGTGGGTCACTTAATCCATACAGGATGAGGATGATCCAGCCCGGAAAGTCTATAAGGGCAATATCTATGGTAGAAAAAGAAGACAAAAGTAGACCCTGTCTGAGATGGAGCGATGGCGTAGGTCAGGACGCTAGACAGATTTCAGGGAAATCGAAATTGGATTAAATAACGTGCTCTAACGCATTACAGAGCACTGTCGCGTCAACGATAATTTATTATTAAGAAGGTGCAGTTTTTGCCATTTTCCGACTAACTTACTGACTATTTTTGTCTATTGTATTTTTGTTATAATAATTATTTGTTATATTTATTAACAAAAGAGTTTGAGAGGCCAAAGTGACCACACTATTTAGTTTACTTTATTTTTTCTTAGATTACAAGATTACATTTATTTCATTTTTTCAACCTATGTGTACGTATTATTCTTTATTCTCAATCAAATCATTTCAAATAGCAAAATCACCAAGCCTAAGTGCTGCTAGAACTAGGTTAGTATTTAGATGGGCGTCCGGATGAAGGTCTTTCTCCCCTCCCCTTCCTTTCTTTCCAGTTAATTATAGAATAGATTCACAACATACGATACTTTATAATAAAGTTTGTGCTAATCCTGTTGTTATTAGCAAAGGGCACAATGCTCCTTTAGGACAGTGCAATTTCTTTTTATATTGTTATTATTAACGAAGACTGGTAGGTGGAGCCAAATTAAAATTTTAGATCCATACAAATGAAACAGTTGTAAGCAAAGTTTTCATATTAGAATAATAGAATAGAATAGACTGTTTTTCCCAGTTTATTTTTTGGTTCCTTTGTATTGTATCAATTTTCATTGCGAAGGGAGATGCTAATCAAGGCAGATTATTTACGAGCTATCCATTTAAGGGGGTCATCCCGTGTAAAGGACGTCTTTTTTTGGCTTTTTTGAGAATTTTTTTGTGAAGAACTGGATAAAGGTACAAATACGAATTTTTCACCGTGGATTTAATGATATCTTGACCGTGTATGGTAATTTTTCCAGTCCGATCGCATAATTTGTTATTGAAATACAGAGCAATTTATATACCCATCTCCAAAAAAAGGTGTTTTTCTGCTGCCACGCTAGAGGGCGCTGTGATCATCTTAAAGAAAGAAAGTATACGGCATTTTAACGTACAGGCTTAACTACAGTCTGCAAACTAGGATTATTAAAAAATATTAAAAACTAAATTTTTGGTGCCGTGTTAAACTTCCTTTTGTGAATTGTGGACGTTTTTATAAGGCTTCTTTAATGAATAAAAAAACTACCTGAATGAATCGCAATTATCCTAGTTTGCGGACCGTAGAAATATGTTCTGAATAAGTCTTGAAAATGTCAAAGAATTCCATTGGATAGTTTTGGGCTATGGGCAGGCCGACTTTCAGCATGTAGTTTTGAGAAAAACGCACTTAAAAAATTGAATGCGATTTTTAGGCCATAAAATCTTAACTGACCATTAATCGACTATACCTAGTCCATGAACCCTAGGTTTCTTGAAGGAACACATGTACAGCCTTGGGTTTAATTGTTGTCCTTTTAGTGAAGTCATTCGAACGTCATTCGGACCGATAAATACGCTCTTTATTACGACGGTCGACGTAAATCTAGGCATGGGACTTATCACGTGTTTAACACGCATCCCTTAAAGCCTATTATAAGACAAAAACATAAAACCTTTGCTATCTAAAGCCAATACTAGTCAATCCTTGAATTTCCACTTCTAACCAGGAATTTTATAATTTCTATTTATTTTGTTTCTATTTATATTGAACGGATTGATTTTTATTTTATTTATCTCCGAAGATAGGAATGAATGCTTTTAGCGGGAAGAAGTAGCTAAGAAAATTCTGCCTGCGTTTAATTAATGTGTCCTCTACTGGGGAAAAACTTTCTTCTTGATATTCCAAACTGCAGGTTGGTAACTCTGCTAAAGTATTTCCAGAAAAGCCAAATTTGGTTACAATGCTTTTTTCAGCATTTCCCGGAAAAATAAGAGCAGCATTTTTCAAAGCAATTTTCCAGGGCGTCATATAAGGTGAATGAAAGTTCCGAACTCCCAGTTGAAATCTTTTGCTGCCACCGCCATAAATTTTGATGATTTCGGTGAAGTTTGTCCAGTCTGCGGAAGCATGGTGGTAATTCGCAACAATTAATCATGGTCGTGTGGCTTCATGCCTACATTCCGAAAGATACAATTTATAGTAGGCGAACGGGAGGAGCGTTGGGTGAACGAGGATGTATTAGCTGTAATGTCACGAGCATTAGCCTGAGGAGAATCTTATGGGGGACAGTTTCCGAGAGAAATGGCACGAAATTTGTAGGGTCCTCGCTCGTTCTTGGATGAAATTCGGCACGAGATCCTGGTTGTGATTAAAATTTAGGGTGAAAGTAGATATAGTCAAAGGGATGTTCAGCAGTACTTCGAATCATTAGAAGTTGATTGTCAGCTGAAAATTAGAAAGTCTGGGTTAATTGTTTCAACACCAACTTATTACTATGTGCGGATGATGGCACTTTAAATGCCTTAACTGGTCCGTTAAGGCGGTTAAGATGAAGTGCAAATATGTTTTGTGATTAGTCTAAATGGAATGGCTGCCCATTAAGGGCTTGTATATTCATCAATTGCTTGCAGTTTCTTAACAAGTTTGCTATATATGTCTTTTGTTTATACATAAATAACAATTACACTGAAGATTCTATGTCTAGGGACGGAACAAAGTTGCTTTGTGTGCATTGTGTAAGGATGCTCCGTAATTACTGTAGGTATTGCAGTCAAGCAGTTATCATTGAAAGATAATTACAAATACCAAATTTCGCAGGTCACCTATGGTATAAGTTTTGCCTAAATACGATAAATATTTAGAGAGCAAGAGGTTAACTTTTGACCTTGCGGGAGCGATGGTTGATCTGGGGATGATGATAATATGATGCTAGGTAGATATACATATTTAAAAATATAGGGCCGCCAGGTTTAATTAATAATAATATGAGCATAATTAATTTTCAAAATTGAATAACACTTGGACTAATGAATGATATCTCTCTAAAGAATGTGCGAATATGTGAATGATGATAGAAGAGCGACTGAATGAGAGTTGGTAGCATGGTTCAGTTGAAATCGCTTCTAGACGAATATTTGTCGTAATTCCGAGATGGGTGAGATCGGGAATATTGCGGCGGTCTTTTGGATTGACTAGTCGGTTGCCCCATTGAGTATGTTTCGTGTTGTGATCTCCTGCAATAAATCTCTGTACTCATTTCACAATTCCACAAATGTCCTGTTTCGAGTCAATGTTTGTTGCAGACAAATTTTTGTCTTAATAAAAATCTATTGCTGGCTGTGGCTGTCTCAGACATCTGACAAGGCAAATACCTTTATCTGCCTCAGACCCCAGACAGACAAGTTTCCAGCCGATTATAAAAAATATAATAATATATTATTATTAACTTTATTTGCAGAGGTATGGAAGGAATTTCGGAGCCCAGACACCATATAGTGGCAGCCTCCTGTTTTTTTTCCAGATTTTTCGGTTTCATAGCTTCTGAGAATGGCCTCCTTAAAGAAATGAGCACTTTCAACCCTCCGCACTCCTCACCTTTCCAATAAATGTCAAAACTAAGACCGGCCTCGAAAAGTACTTACCGAGACCTTTGATATCCAACATGACTATATTTGATGGAAAAAAGTTTTAAACTCCCCTTTTGCATGAATGGGGACCTCCCCTTGAATTCAACGTAAAAGAATTTAACTCACTGTATGTGTGAGCGTTCACAGTTCCCACCTTTCTACCAAATTTGGTGTCAATCGCTATAACCGTCTCCGAGAAAAATGCATGTGACGGACAGATTCCAGATCTCCCATCAGGCACGACACCAGCTGACGTCTTGGGGCATACCTATTGGTGTGTATATGTGTTCATGCACTTTTCTTTTCTGATTGTGCATGTGCTAGTGTTTGCTCACCTCTGGTGCGTGGACCAATATGGCTATGGAAAGAAGACCTAGAAAATAAAACGAACATGGACGAATTGCGAAGGAGTAAAGTTGCGGTGCAGGGGCTCGGAACACCAGTACCGGCCGCTTTTGGGAGTGAGCTAGCGGGCTCCCGGCCGTCGATATCCCTTGACCGCAGTGCCTCGGTGGCCAACTTCCACAGATCCATTAAGGAAAAGCTCATCAATTTTAGCAATCGCCTCCAATGCCAAAGCCGGCAAAAGAGAAAGTTCATGGGAGCTCAGTAATTGAAAAAGGCGAAGGAAGTCAGTTAAAGAAGTAATCTGGCCAAGACTCCCTGAGAACAGAGCCCTGACCCAGAAGAACTATCTTTCATGCAGCTTGGGCTAAAATAATTGAGCTGTCCGAATTCATCAAGGACAAGCACAACGTGCACCAAGCCATTAAGAACATGGTCAGGGTGCTTTACAATAGGTCCCAGGAAGAAGTAAGAAAGCCTAAGGAAAAGCCGGACATCCCAGCCCCAACAGTGTCACAGGCGACCCAAGTGACACCAAAGCACAAGGTCATCCATCTGCGATCAAGTAAGCGAGTGCGAGACAAAGGGGGGGAAAGCTTTGGGGAATCAACAGGCAAAAAGGAAACAAGTCTGGAAACCGGAAACTGGGCGCTTCAGGTATGAAAACTTTTGTTTGCTTCTTTTGTGAGTATATTTGAGTGTAGAACTATCCCATTCGTACGTAACCCGTTATGTATATGCATTTAGCATGTCTGACTACTCACTTTAGTGTGATAATGATATTTAGCTGCAGTAAATTTCCACGGTAAAGTCAATTTTGAGCTACTGTAACTTTATTAGTAGTGGTACGATTTTGATCAAACTTGGGGATAACATGCTTCATATTATATTCTATACTGCCACCAACTTTCTAACTCTAGGATAAACTTAAGGGGGGTCTTTACTCAATTTCCCTAAAAATATGGTAATATACTATTATTAACTTAATTTGAGCAGAAATCGATATGAAGAGTATTTGGAGGCCTGGGCACCATATAGAGGCAGCTTTATGATTTTTTTCAGATTTTTCGGTTGTGTAATTTCTGAGAATGGCTCCGTTAAAGAAATCATCAATTTCCACCCTTGGCACTCCCCGGTTTTCTAATAAATCTCTAAACTAAGACTGGTTTCGAAAAGTGCGATCGAGACCTTTCATTTGATGCCCCACATGACTATATTCGGTGAACAAAATTTTTACACCCCCCTTTTACATGTATGGGGACCCCCTCTAAATCTCAACGTAGAAGGATATCACTCACTGCATGTCTGGGGGTCCAAAGTTTCCCCGTTCTCACCAAATTTCGTATCAATCGGTATAGCCGTTTCTAATTATACGCTTTTGTTTGTCACTTCCACCTTATTCACCAGTTTTCACTGTTTTTGTTATTTGTTTTCTCACTGCTTCCAAAATTTTTTATTAATCACCAAATAGACGCGGAGCGCAACAAACAAAACCTTAAAAAGGAATCTTGACCAGTTCAACAAACGGGACTAAAAGTTCAGAAGTACCTAAAGTGCCCAAACTAGGAACATCGGCTAGCGAAGCGAAACCGAAAGAAAATAAGGGCGATGAACTAAGGTCGTGAACAAGAAAAGAAACAAGAAACCAAAGGTGCGAATGTGCCCGGAGGTAATTGTAATCTCCAGCAAAGGACATCTAGCGTATGCGGAGACACTGAAGAAGGTGAAATCTGACCTCGACCTAAAAGACCTAGGCGGAAATGTCAGCAAAATCCGGAGGACCCAGAAAGGCGATCTCATGTTTGAGCTAAAAAAATCCAGTGTGGGGAAAATTGACGACTTTCGTAACCTAGTTTTAAACTTACTTGGTGAGAAAGTTGCGGTTCGTTCCCAAAAAACATGAGATCTATATCCAGTGCAAGGATCCCGATGAGGCAATATCCAGAGAAGAGATTTGCACTGCCTTGAAGAAACAATTCAATTTGGAGGAATTCAGCGAAGGATCTATCGTGAGCCTAAGGAAAGCTTATGGTGGTACTCAAACGGTCACAATGCGACTGCCAGTGGAGTCAGCGCAGAAGCTGTTGGCCGTGGGAAGGTTCGGATTAGATGGGCTGTTTGTCGACTTAGGGGGCAGATCCCTTTAAAGAGGTGCTTCAAATACCTACCTAAACTAGCGGCATCGATCGGTCCGATCGAAGTCGAAGGTGTGGGGAAAAAGGACATATTGCCAAGGAGTGGAATAGAGATCTCAAATGCATTTTGTGCGAAGGCAGTGAGGGACGGGATAACCGGCATATTGCGGGAAGTGGTAAATGCCCGGAATTTAGGAATGAAAAAATGAGGTTTATTCAAATATACTTCAAACACTGTAGGGTCGCTCAAGATTTACTCGAGCAGACCATCTAGGAATCCGAAGTGGAAATTGCCATCATAATCGAATCCTATAGAAACCGTCACGGTGGCGTATGGGTTACAGATTCGACCGGTGGAGCGGCGTTATGGGTATGTGGTCGACAAGCCATGCAAGGTACTGGGGGCCAGACATACAGCGGCTTTTTGTGGGTGAAAATAAACGGGGTATATAAGTACAGCTGTTATGCCCACCAAGCCTGGCACTGCCCGAATTTGAGGAAATACTTGAGAGTGTTGACGCAAGGAGTCATAGTCCAAGGGTGATTGCTGGTGACTTCAATGCTTTCGCACAGTTGGATATCATTCTGGCTAACGAAGGATATGTAACCACCTTTCAGAAATAAGAGTCTGCCTCAATGGTAGACCTAACTTTTGTCAGCCCTGTGGTATGTCCTGGTGCGTCAGCAATGACTACACCCACATCGATCATCAGGCAATCTTTTTTGCGCTATAGGTGGAGTCATCAGGCAGAAGACCATCATGCTTGAAACCGAGAAAAATGTCAGGCTGGTCTGCTAAAGCTCTGGATAAGCAGACCTTCATAGAGGTGTGGTTAGACCAACCTAATAAAGCAGGCTGTGGCTCATGTGACCCAATGCATCGCCAAAGCATGTGACGCGTCCATGCCTAGGAGGTGCTCATTAAACCAGTAGAAGACCAAACGACTGGTGGAATACTGAACTGAAAAGCCTTCGATCAGCCTGTCACCGAGCCAGAAGAGTGGCTCAGAGAGCGGTAGGCAGAATCGACCAAGGGCAAGAAGAGCGCGACTATAAGACCGGAAATATTCGCTGAGTTGTTCGAAGCGTACATGTCCGAGAGGATATTTCCTGCATCATGGAAACGACAGAAGTTGGTGCTACTTCCTAGGGCTGGCAAACCCCCATGTGAGCCAACCTCCTATAGAGCTATTTATCTTTTGGACACTGTGGGCTAAATGCTAGAGCGGGTAATCTATAATAGATTACTCCCGGTTGTTGAGAGCCAGGGAGGGCTCTCAGATCGGCAGTATGGGTTCCATAAAGCCAGATCAACCATCGACGCCATCAAAATGGTTACTGGCTTGGCCGAAGATGCAATCCACGGAAAGAGCAGTACTAGCAAATATTGCATAGTAGTGACCCTGGATGTGAGAAATGCATTTAATTCGGCCAATTGGAACCTGATACGGGAATCTCTGGTGAAGATTGGTATTCCCGCAAATCTTGCAGCTATTGTCAACAGCTATTTACAAGCACGGAGGCTTTGGTATGACACCGATGACGGACCCCAGGAGTACGTCCCACAGGGCTCCGTATTGGGCTCACTGCTGTGGGAAATCATGTACCACGATGTACTTAATCTTCCTCTTCCGGAGGAAGCGGCGGTGTTGGGCTACGCCGACAATATAGCGATGGTTGTGGTCGCAAAGCACCTCGAGAATGCTGAGTTATACTCACGCAAAGCGATCAGGGTTGTTAAGGGTTGGCTAGAGAGTTCTGGTCTGACACTTGCGGAGGAAAAAACGGAAGCGGTCTTCATCACCAAGCGTCGTAAAAGAAATTTTGCCCGTATTTAAATTGGGAATCATATCATCACTTGTAAGCCTGTAATCAAATACTTTGGAGTGATGATAGACGGCAAGCTTAGCTATAAGCAACACGTGCAGTATATTTATAACAAAGCATTCACTGCAGTGTGGCCCTGGCAAGGATGATGCCGAACGGGGTCATACCATACGGTGGTTCCACGGGGCTTTGGGGGAGTCGGGGGTGGTGTTAGTGGGTAAAAATCCCACACGCTGGCGTGTCCAGACCAGTGTCTTTTGAAGATTTCCACCTCTTCAAAAAAAAAAGCAGACAGACAGACAGTAAACCGATTTTAATAAGGTTTTGTGTTTACACAAAAATACGGTTGAACCAATTGACACCACCATTGGGTCGGAAGATGGGCACTGTGAACGTCCACGCATGCAGTTACTTCGCTCTATATGGAACTTAATGGGATTTTCATACATACAAATGGAGGGGCGGGGGTGTACAATTTTGTTTTGAATTGAGTTGATAATAACACAAGGCTAAAATTTTTAGTAATTGAATGTGACTTTTTCAGGCTCTGCCTTCGCCTTTAAGTTCTTCCGATATCTTACGTTAAAGGTCCAACGCTCAAAGTGAATTGGCTTTTTCATATAGCTTTTTATGTCAAAATGAAATTTGTCTGAAAAGATGATTGGTATTGCTGAATCGGTGAGTGTACGTTGATAAAGAGGGGTGTATGGACCAAAAAGAAGTGAAAATAATTGTTCTCCAATGGGTTTGGTGGATGGATGCGAGCTTAGAATCCCTTAATTCCTTCTAGCTTAATCGTCATTCAAGGCGGTTTTATGTTCAACATAATTCGCAAAAAGATTCGAAATACCTGTTACAGAACTCCGGCGAGTGGAGGAGTGACTTCTCAAACAGAAAAGGAAGACCAGAGAAACCAAAGGGTCTGTGAACTCGAGCGAACTTTTGCGCGAAAGTTTTTTCTACAAATCACCAGGATATGCACCTTATGGTTATATCACTTAATGCAACAAGCATGGAAATACCACGTTGCGGTGTATGCTCTCTATAGCACTCCTTGGATAAACTTGTCAATCAGTTGCACTTTTCATTGGCTTCAAGGAGGGTTTATGTGACACCCATTTTTAAGGTTTAGTGTGAAACAAAACCTTATTAAAATCGGTTCAATGTCTATCTGTCCGTCTATCTATCTGTATGTCTGTCTATCACACTTGATTTACTCAGAGACTGCTGAACCGACTGTCACGAAATTTGGTGAGAAGATGTGGTCTGTGTGCCCCTTTACATGCAGCGAGAGGCGTCATTTTGTGTACAGTTTGGAGGGTTCTTTCCATATATGCGAAAGGGGAGTGTAAATTTTTTTATCACTGAATATGGGCATGTGGTATATCAGATGAAAGGGTCCGATTAGTACTTTCAAAAAATCATCTTCATCTAAAATCTAATCTATGATAATTTCTGATATTGGGTGAAACATAGCGGAGATAGGGTTCAAAATGTGTGCTTCAAAATAGAATAGAACTATATGAAATCTAGGCCTCAGAATACATCTCATTCCAAGATCTGCACAAATAAAGTTAACAATAGTATATTACCGTGCTTTTTAAATTTACCGGAAACCCCCCTTTAAGTTAATCCCAGAAGTTCGAAACTTGACACCAGCACAGGCGATAATATAGGACGTTCTGAAAAGTTTGAAAGCAATCCGACTATTATTAACAAAGTTATAGAAGGTCAAAGTTTCACATTTCAGGTAAATTTGATCACAGTAAGCCGTGTATGACGTCATCATCATATAAAGTGAACTTATATGAACAGCGGAGTGCATGGGCACGTTTTAGTTTCCCTTGTTGGCTTTTTTTAGTTATTTGCATATCAGTGTCGATTACTCGAGGTAGACATTTGTTAATAATTAATATAATATAAAGACACTAGATGACCCGGCAAACGTTCTTTTGCCATATAAATTATTTCTAGATAACTTCTAGTGTAGACAAAAAATAACTAACTTATTGGAAGTGTGTAAGGATATGGTATATGCGTGAAATAGGCATCGTGCGCTGTGAACGATGAGGGAATATAAAAATAACAAACGCCAAACATTATTATTTTTAAGTTATTATAATTTGTATTCCTTAAAATTATATATTATTAATTAATTACGACAGTAACTCTAACAGACAATATCAATCTCTTAATGCTATAGCGTGAAGAATATTTTTTGTTAGCCCATCTTTAGCTAACACAAACAAACTGGATGGTTTACCCACTCGAGAGCATGCCACGTATAACTGTCCGGGTGAAAAACATGGTGTGCTCAAATCTAAGCCACAAACAGACATCGCTTGGCCTTGGGATTTGTTGATAGTCATTGCAAATGCCAATATAATCGGAAACTGAATACGTTTGAATTGAATTGGCTACATCTGTAGGTATAATAGGAATCCGTGGTATTAATATATTTTCACCTAGGAACTTGTCAATTTTTGAAGTTTACTAATCGCGTACCGTTGCACAGCCCTGGCGGGTTCAAATTTCGAAGCAAGATAATCGGAGATCCAAGTTTCAATTGTAAATTATGCGGTGGCATGCCTGGCAAATCCATTGAGTTCAAAAACTCTGTGGGAAAATTTACAGCTTCGCTGGCATCGCAAACTGTATCAATAGATTTGTATGATACCAAGTTCCCGGGCAACAACTGTTGTATCTTCAGATTTAAATTGTCAACGCCTATATTTTTTGCCGCTAAAAATGCTCTTTCTGCAAGCCACTCATGATTTATGTACTATGTGTACATCGGGGAATATTTGTTCAATGAGAGTATCTTGTGAATCAACGATTGTGCAGAAATCGGTCAGTAATTTTACGCATCTAGTTTCATCTGTAGCAACTCTTCCATCACCGATATCTAAGAGTTGTTTTGAGAATGTTTGAGTGGATGGATCTTGAAGCATTTGAACGTGCATATTTACTTTCAGCTGTACTTTTTCAACATTACGCCACAATGGAGATGATTTTAAGCAAGCGTTGATCTCATCAGCGTATATTGAACGTGAAATGACGGGGTTTGTACGTGTTGAGTGCTTTTGAGGTTATGTAAATCACTTGATTAACTAATCGTGCAAAATACACTCAAAATTAATAATTTTATATTATAATAATATGAGAGTTAGACTGAGATAGCAACATGATAATTGTAAACGTTACTACTACACTTGATGCATCAACAATAATGATGGTCGAAAACTCTGTAGGGAGTGAGAGAAGTGTTATTGTATGAGAGAACCAGGAGGTCGGCTTTGGTCTCATCCCAACTCTGTGCTGTTTACTGGGAAGTGACACCATAGCCTGGCAAATGAGTGTTGATCCAGTAAAAGCACGGAAAATTTTAAAAATCTAGCACTGGTAACACTACGTATATATCAGGAATAAACTATAATAACAAAAACAAATATTTATTTTTATAAATAAAAAAATTTAAGCTCAGGGAAATTTCAACAGGAAAATTCGAAATAGAGTGAAAAGCATTTACAAAAAAGACAATAATTGATCAGTTATCGAGTTGGATGAAAAATGATTAAATTACTAAAAAATAGGGGTTAGTGCTAGAAGGATAAAAATTTAGGGTTGTATGTATTTTTTAATGCCACATTATAGGAAAATAAAAATAAAAAATTTTGTCCAAAAGTTTTAAAAAAATGTTAAAGGTGGACAACCCTTATCACTTAGGGCTATGAAAAATAGATAGTAGCCGATTCTCAGACCTACTGAATATGCAGATAAAATTTCAAAAGAATCGGTCAAGCCGTTTCGGAGGAGTACATTGTGACATGAGAATTTTATATATAAGATGTGTGTACCTGGTTACCAGCGGTTTTTAATTTACGTACATAACATATATATATATGCTTTTGTGCACGGGAATGCGTGAAGATGCATCAGATTAATTGAGTTGCGTACATACATATATATGCATGCATCCTCATGCGGTAATAGGCAATGTTTGTGTATTTAGGTTGAACACAGTATTTATATCGTTGATATACAGGGTGAGGCAGTATAACTTCCTTTTTTAAAATGAGCGCTACTCAGTTAGTTGATGTCATAGCGGAGCGTTAGTGGTCTCGTTCAAGAGGGGATACTGTAAAGTTTTGTCCCGACACGGTTCAGTCGCCATCATGCGTTGGAATAGTGAGGAGCGTGCCTTTGCCGTTGAAGTTTACTTTTCAAGCGGATGTTCGGTTATTGCACCACAGCGTGCATTTCGGAATCCCTTTAATTTAGCCCCGTTGGCTCCCGTCCCAGACCGCAAATCAATTGTTACATGGGTCACTACATTCAAACAAACTGCAAGTGCGAGAGCTGGAATTATTGGTCCCTGGTTTTTTGAGGAAAATGAGGTTACAGTGACAGTGAATTCGGATCGGTATGTAAACATGCTACAGAATCTTTTTTTCCCACGGCTAGAAAATTTGGATTTGGGGGACACTTGGTTCCAACAAGACGGTGCAACAGCACACACTTCAAGAACATCGATGGCTGTTTTGAGGGAACACTTTCCAGAGCCTTATCTCAATTAGAGGCGATTTGGAACTGACCGGCACGCTCTCCCGATCTGTCTCCTTGTGATTTTTTTCTATGGGGTTTTTTGCAAATCACGTGTTTATGTGAACCGTCCAAGAACCCTACAAGATTTGAAGACCAACATCCAAGAAGAAATTGCCTACATAACACCTGCTATGCTAACAAGAGTCATGACAAACGCCAGAGATCGGTTTACGCAATGTATGGAGAATGGGGGACTTCACCTAACAGATTTGATCTTCAAAACAATGTAAATAAAAACTTTAGACATGTACCTACATTATAAAAAATAAATGAATATTTTCCGATGCATACAATAGTTTTTGAGTTTTGAAGAAAGGAAGTTATGCTGCCGCACCCTGTATATGTATATATTTTGGCTTGGAGTTTGGTCAAATATGGCGGGATATTTCGTATTCTTAGCTATATACGAATGGAAAATCATGCCTTCTCACATAAGATGAACAAAAAACCTTTACATCCCGAAGCGCCCAGCTTCCGGTATCCCGACTTATTTAAGGATTGTTTTGCATTTTTTTGTTTAAAAATATGGCGTCGATGTTGGGTTACATTATTGAAATGGCACCCATGTCAAAAACCACTCCTAGAAGCTGAATTGCTAAACCCCAGAGCTGCAGTGAGAGTTGTTAAAATAATGTTTTTTGGCAGCCAATAGTGGAAGGGTTCAGCATTGTCAGAAAATTAGTAGGGTGGAGTGATTTAATCATATAACCCCACCCATCTTAAACTAATTTCCGACTGGGAAGGAAAACGTGGTAGCAACGTCAGCACTGAAGACGAATCAACCAACAACATCAAACCGCACTGGTCAAACACGAAGAAGAATAAGGATAGGAGAATACAACTTTGAGACCGTTGACAATTTCTCCTATCTAGGGTTGAAAATCACAACCGATAATAGCTACGATGATGAAATCCGCGCACGGTTGTTGTCAGCCGACAGAGTCTATTTCAGCATACAAAGACTGTTCCGCTCGAAACGTGTCACCATAGGGCCAAAGCTCTTACTGTACAAGACAATGATCTTACCAGTCCTCATGTATTCCTCGGAAACTTGGGTTCTTAGCAAGAAAAATTGCGAACTCTTGGCCGCGTTCGAGAGGTGGGCGGGTCACTTAATCCGTATGGATGAGGATGATCCCACCCGGAAAGTCTATAAGGGCAATATCTATGGTAAAAAAAGATGACGAGGCAGACCCTGCCTAAGATGGAGGGATGGCGTAGGTCAGGACGCCAGACAGCTTTTAGGGATATCGAATTGGTGGACCTCGGCGCAAAACCTGGATGTCTGGAGTTCCTTATTAAGGCAGGCCTAGACCGGATACCGGTTGTTGCGTCGTTGATGATGATGATGAAGAAAACGTGATGTATTCAGTAATACTAACCATTTACCTTCAGTGTTTAAAGAAAATTCCATATTTGGTTTGTTAACGCTGGATCTATTCTAATGGATCTGGAAAAATAAGTATTACGAATCAGATGCTATTATGGGGTAAGTATCCACTTCATTCTAAAGAACTAACACGAATAGGCGTCGCTAGAATTTATCCTCCTTGGCATGCCTTACTCTCAACGCTATTTATTCGCAATAGTATTAGCATAACACATAATTAATGTTTCCCTTCGGATAAAGGCTTATAGGGAGATTCATGAAGGGTGAACTTTTTTCCGAGGAAAGGAAGACTGTAAAGTAATTGCCTTGATTGACTCCTTGAGAATAAGAACGTCAATTACACTTTTTCTTTTTTAACAAGTTTAGTTGGTTGTCAGGAACATTTATAACATGACTTGGTGAATATGAATGAAAAATAATATTCATGACGAGCTGAGAAGGTTAGAGGAAACCACTACTCGGCATTATATTGTTATGTCGAAAAAAATAGTGCAGAGAATTATGTTTTGAATGATATAACATAACAACTTTTATGATCTATTATGTATGGTTATATCAATGTTAAACAACAGCATTTATTTCTAATCTTATTAATCATTCATTATAATTAGGTTAGAGAAGGCTGAGAACTTCAGCACTGGTATTCCAGCGCTGTAATAGCTAAGAGGCCTTTTGAGGTAAGCAATTCGAGGATACGCAATGTATTTATATTCTAAGACAGTTTTTGAATCGAACATTTTTTTGCGAGTGCTCCGAGAGTGGGTGAATGATCAATTCTGATTTGATACTTTGTTTTGGATCGACCCCTTCCAGATTTTAATCGACAACAGGCTCAGCCAAATGGTATTTAGTTTGTTTGCACGACCAAAATCCTGTTTGGTTCTCCTATTATTATCATCATTATGATCATCATAGTTCCGTGCAACATTTGATTTGAATTTCCACAATTTGAATTCCCTGGGCCCGTGAAGCGAAGAGGAACGAAATTATTTATATAACTCGCAAATCATTTTCATTTCACACTCCTGACGTGGCTAACACGTCCTGTACATGTATCCCGATACCTCCTTTGGTGAAATTTGTAGGTTTGCTAAGTTACCCTCCATGACACTGAAAGACTGTGATTTGTTTTTGTGCTTTATGGACAACGGGGGACGATTTCCAGAATACTCGCTTTCTCGAATTTGAACGAGAATTCGAACTATATAAGTTGGATACTCTCCGACTTTGGAGAGCATCTTTCTCCCTTTTGCAGCACCGAGGCGAAAAATGCTGTGAGAAATTACACTCAGTTTAGGAGAGGCTTGATAAAGGTAACATTGTGACCGTGGCTAGTTTGAATCACAAAGAGAGCTCAGACAACACCCTACTCGGACATCTGATTGTAAGGCCTGAGCTTTGCGCTATCGACGGTTAGATTTATTTTTGTTTCAATTGGCAGACAATGAACATCTTATTAAATAATAAAAGATGTTTTAATATTGGCCTTGAAAGGAACTATCGTTTGATGGCCGTTTACCCTTCTAGCTCGTATGGCTCTTCTCTGCTATCGGGCTGTTGTCTAGCAGTGGTAAATTTGTTTGTTGTGCAAAAAAAAAAAACTGAGTGCAATCGACTCGAGAATAGCTATCAGCACTGGGGCGTCATTGCTGAAGTTGTCGCCCACGTTTCCAAAGGATGTTACAAACCCCGACCGGGTGCGGAAACATTAGGCATATCGATAAGCAAACGAGGATGAGCGCGACGTGCTCGATCTTCGTTATCGTGAAAAAAAGAGAAGTACGCCACAGCAACGGAAATTGCATCATTGCAGTTGTGGGGAAGTATTTCGCTACCCTATACCGCGTCACAGAAGACCTCGTATGTGGTCGTAAGTCATTCGATTGTCCTGGAAAGGATGCTAACGGTAGGTTTGTCAATCATGATAATGAACAACTTTGGCGTTACTAAGTCCACTTCATCACGATTCTGAATCGTTCGGCATCGAGTGAAGTTCCATATCTAGTGAATGCTATCCCAGACCGGAGTGAAGTCGGCTACCTTGGCGGTCTATTTGCAGAAACATTTTCATTCAGCCAATGCAGTTCTTGCTTGGGGATCTGAAGTCTTCTTGAATCAGTGGAAAATAAGGAGCGATGTTTGAGATTTCGAAGAAGGGTGCTCGGATCGTTTAGTGGCTCTCGCAATGGAAGTCCACGATAAAAGTTCCACTGGTTATAGAGAAATTTGTATCGCAACCAGAGATCGGATAGCGGTCGACTCAGCTGTGAATGAGTACTTGAGTCGAACCAGAGGAATGATCACGACCCTCCTAGTGTAGCTACAGTCACAGTTACAGTCGGGAATGAAGTGTCCTAATATGCTTCAAGACCTTCAATGGAACTGTTGCGCCAAAGACTATTATTATTTACTTGTCTGGAGAACGTATAACGGTTCAATGGACCATCATCATTGCACTATTCTTATTTGCTTTAATGGGCAGAACGTGGAGGGTACCAAGGAGTTCGTTTATCTAGGTTGTATTGTTTCTTACTACGTTGATACTCAACATGAGATCGTTCCATTTACCAACAAACCCTGAATCCGCCTTCATTGTTTTGTCCGTGATCATAAATTCTGTTGCTCGCCAATATATGGAAATAGAATATGAAAAGTTACCGCCACTGTTGCACGCAAGCTCAAAATTTTCAGCAATTTATATCCGAGCATGTGTGTTCTGAATAGTTTGTTCTGAGATAATTACAAATAATGAACTTTTTCCGGCTACGGGTTAGATAACTGTGGACATGTTCACAAAATAAGGAAGGTGACCTCTGTTCTGAATAGTTTGTTCTGAGATAATTACAAATAATGAACTTTTTCCGGCTACGGGTTAGATAATTGTGGACATGTTCACAAAATAAGGAAGGTGACCTCTATAGTCAGGGTTATGCCATAAAGAAGAATCCGCTGTCCTACCCGAGTGGATTGCCTTAGAATGAAGGATAATTGCAAGCCTATCCTAAACTGCCGAGGACCGACAGCAATGGCCTAATTAATGTAATTGGCGCAAAATGCCCACATAGGTGTTCGGTCTGGACCTGCCTTAGTAGGGAATTCCAGACACCCCGGTTTTGTGCCGAGGTCCACCAATTCGATATCCCCTAGCTGTCTGGCGTCCTGACCTACGCCACCGCTCCATCTCAGGCAGGGTTTGCCTTGTCTTCTTTTTCTACCACAGATATTGCTCTTATAGGCTTTCTGGTCATCCTACGATCCATACGGATTAGGTGACCTGCCCACCGCAAACTGTTGAGTCGGAGTTTATTCACAACCAGACGATCGTGGTATCGCTCATAGATTTCGTCGCTATGTAGGTTAGGGAATGATGGCAATATTCCAGCAGTTTTTCTAATGCTTGCGAAGGGAGAAAATCCGATCTGTTGCTCATTTGTCAGGAGTGAAGCCTCTTCGGTATGGGCCAATGATGTTCTGGGCGTACGCGGCAATCCGACCTAGCAAGATAGCGGAGAATATCTTATATATGGTACACAGCAACGTGATACCTCTACAATTGCTGCACTGTGTGATATCTCCCTTTTTATATTAGGAACCTATGGTGCTTCGTCGCCAATCGTCAGGCATTGATTCGCTGTCACACACCTTAAGCATAAGCTGGTGAACTAGCCAGTGTTACCTGTTAAATTTTCGGTTAAGTAGTTCCTGCCTCATATTCCATCTGTATTTATTAACACCGTACTCATTTCCTCTTAAAAATAAGAGTATTCAAAGAGTTTATAGTGTAAAAATGAAGAACAAAAAGTTCCGCGAAATGGTTTGCTTGAGCTTCACACAAAGTGGTATTATTCACATGAAATTCGTGCCACCGCTTCTATTAGGGCTATATTTTGCACAAAACTTTAGAGATGTCTGTGTAGAGTTAAAACAATATGTCGATAATCCTAGTAGGATATCTTTGATTTGGTTTTCTAAATTATCCTCTATTTTGGAGTTTGTAAGTGCCATGCGAACACAGCATCCATATTCATTTCTTCTCTCAGTGGGTCTCGACTTATTCTGCTGTATCCTCGCTAGGCATCTGCTTAGTAATGAACTAATTCATATTAGCAAAATAAATGATTTTCTAATTATAGATAGACTTTTGTTGTTCGGAAATCAAAAGCAACGTGACCCGAATTCTAAGGCGACCTAAAAACCACCGAACGATATAGGCAATGAAAATTCCAAAGCCCCCGGCGAAATCCTCTTTGATATTGGATTTATTTTTCCCCATTTTTTGCATTCGAGTTGCTATTTTCATCCCAGCCTACAATCTACTCGAATAAATTACATTTTTTGCTCATTTATTACTGTTCAAAGTAAGATTATAGCCCTCATCAAAAACGGGATCATCACAGCACGCCAACCACTCCGGCAACATCCGCAGATACCAACAGCCAATGTCCCTTCTTTTTCTTCTAATTAATTATATCGTTTGATCAGGAAACTGAGACGACGAATTCAATACTACAATAACTTGGAAATGATTAATGTTTGGAGAAAACGAATTGAGTTCTTCCATGAATGTCATCAGTCTAATGAGGGAAATTCTCTCCATTCACCGAAATTAAGTCATTAACTATATCAATTATGGTTTGCTCTACCCTGTCCCAATCAGATGGCACTTTTGTGTCCTCGACCTCTCAAAGCACCACCTGTTTAGTGCATGAAATCACAAATTGGGGCTGTAGTCCTTAATTTCGGTACTGTGGAATCGTTGGCAGATTGATTTTGTCACGCACATTGTTGTGCTGTACTGCAATTTGCAAGTGCAGCGACAAACTCTGTAACAAGGAATTATATTTATAGGTGGGTCCCTGTGGTTCTCTAAGTGTACTGCCTTTGCTTCTTAATTTCATTCAAGAGCCTCTTTTTCTGGTCAACCCAGCTGGAATTAATGCCATCCTTTTTTACTCATACATAAATTAAATAACTACAAGCTTGTACTACGTCGATAATGGCTTTACCGGCAGGGGAACACCCGGCAGAGAGCAAAGAAAGGTTGGAACCGCTGACAAATCTGAGTTTTATGAAAAAAAAACTTGAAATAAAAATTGACAAATTTACTCTCCAGGGACATGAGCGAAGACAATAGCGCTGCATAACATACATCGGAATTGGAGGTACACAAACTTTAACTCAGTTGGAAAATGTCATCTGTGGCTGGGTATCTAAAGTTCCTCTCGCGAAATGTGGAAACTGAAACGCACATCGACATTTTGTTGCCTTCAATAAACTTCCATTAGCAGGTGATGGATAAATAAATAATAGACATGAACTTTGCTTTCTATAAAGGATGCGTGTATGAAGGCAAAACTTTTTGTTTTTTCCTGCGGAATCGAGGAAATACTGTGAGCGCCAAAATAAAGTGCGCAGCATTATTAATATATGTAATATAAATATTTATCTGCTCAATTCCGGCACTACAAAGTTGTTTAGAAAAATATTTCGATTTTTTGTAAGATGATATTGACCCATTAATAATTCAAATTCGAAGTTTTTAATTTATTCCACAACCAAAATGGAATATTCCGCGTATTAATAGGGTTGAAATAAAGGGTACAGTTGCTATATTAAAGTGTCGTCCCCATGTTTGCCCAGGTTTATGGAAAAGTCATAAGCGTATGGACAGGTTGTTTGGGGTGGTTGCTAGCGCTTGTTGGCAATCTGGCACGTCCACACACTCGCCAAGTCTCAATAAACAGCCGAATGAAAAATTTTGACTTATGTTTTGCAGTAACTTGCGGTAACACTAATCGATTGCAATTATTAGCTAAACTACGAACATTGTTGGTCTATTTAAAAAATGATAGAAAATGAATGCTATGAAGTACATAATCATCATCAGCGCCGCAACAACCGGTATCCGGTCTAGGGCTGTCTTAATAAGGAAATCCCGCCGAGGTGCACCAATTCGATATCCCTAAAAGTTGTGTGGCATCCTGACCTACACCATCGCTCCATCTCAGGCAGGGTCTGCCTCGTCTTCTTTTCCTACCATAAATGTTGCCCTTATAGACTTTCCGGGCTAGATCATCCTCAACCAACCATATTAACTGACCCGCCCAATGCAACCTGTTGAGCCGGATTTTATCCACAACCGGACGGTCGTGGTATCGCTTATAGATTTCGTCATTATGCAGGCTACAGAATCGTCCATCCTCATGTAGGGGGGCAACAATTCTTCGGAGGATTCTTCTCTCGAACGCGGCCAAGAGTCCGCAATTTTTCTTGTTAAAACCAAAGTCTCCGAAGATTACATGAAGACTCGGAAGATCATTGTCTTGTACAGTAAGGACTTTTACCCTATGGTGAGACATTTGAAGCGGAACAGTTTCTGTAAGCTGAAATAGGCTCTGTTGGTTGACAACAACCGTGCGCGGATTTCATCATCGTGGCTGTTATCGGTTGTGATTTTCGACCCTAGATAGAAGAAATTGTCAACGATTTCAAAGTTGTACTCTCCTATCCGTATTCTTCCTTTTTGACCAGTGCGGTTTGATGTTGTTGGTTGGTTGATTTTTGGTGCTGACGTTGTCACCACATACTTTGTCTTGCCTTCATTGACGGACAGCCCAAGATCTCGCACCGACTGCTCGATCTGGATGAAGGTAGTTTATATGTCTCGGGTCGTTCTTCCCATGATGTCAATATCGTCACCATAGGCCAGTTGTTGGGTGGACTTAAAGAGGATCGTACCTCTTGCATTTACATCAGATCACTTTCTCGAGGGCCAGGTTGAAGAGGACGCATGATAGCGCATCCCAAGTCGTAGACCGTTGTTGATGTCGAATGGTCTTGAGAGTGATCCTGCTACTTTTATCTGGCCTCGCACATTCGTCAGGGTCAGCCTAGTCAGTCTTATCAATTTTATCGGGATACCGAATTCTCTCATGGCGTAAAACGATGGCTGTGCTATCATAGGCGACCTTAAAGTCGATGAAGAGATGCAACTGATGCCCATATTCCAACAGTTTTTCCATCGCTTGCCGCAGAGAGAAAATCTGATCTGTTACTGATTTGCTTGGAGTGAACCTTCTTTAGTATTGGCCAATGGTGTTCTGGATGTATGGGGCGGGGGGCGGATAATATAGCGGCAAATATCTTATAGGTGGTACTCAGCAACGTGATACCTTTATAATTGCTGCACTGTGTGATATCTCCCTTTTTATGTATGAGACAGGTAATGCCTCGTTGCCAGTCATCAGGCATTGATTCTCTGTCCCACACGTTGAGCACAAGTTGATAAACTACTTGGTGTAATTGGTCACCTCCATATTTAGCCCATTTGGCTGTAATTCCATCGGCTCCTGGCGACTTATGATTTTTAAGCCGATGAATTGCACGGACTGTTTCTTCTATACTTGGTGGTGGCAGTATTTGTCCGTCGTCTTTAGTTGGCGGGACCTCCAACTCGCCGATGTTCGGTTGTTCAACAGTTCATCAAAGTACTCAACCCATCGTTCCAATGTGCGTTCTGTCGGAAATCAGATTTCCCCCTTTGTCTCGGCAGAATGAACATCGAGGTGTGTAAGGCTTCATCCTGTTGACTTGATGGTGAAATTTCCGCGCCTGGTGCGGTTACTCCCTGTACTTTTTGAGTTCACGGACCTATTATTTCTCCCAGGCTCCTTTTTTTTCATCTGTGAAATCGCTTCTCCGCTCACCGGAGTTCGAGATAAGTCTCCGCGCGTGCCCGCATCCTTTGAGAATGCAGCATTATCCGGTAGGCAGCATGTTTCGGTTCCGTAGCTAGCTTACATTCATCGTCAAACCAGCCCTTCCGACTCTTTCTGCGGGCGGGCCAAGTATGTTTGTGATTTATGATAACGTTCTATGAAGTACCGGGAGAGGTGAAATAGGATAGTATTTCTCAGCAATGCCGTAAAAAATTCAATAGAGTAACGAAGCGCGTTTTTAGCTAGATTGCCAAGGATTATTCTAGTGTCAAACGTGTAAAATATGGTATCATTTTAAAAGCCTTATAAAGGAGAAACTGTAAAAGCTATCCACTCAAAATTGTTCTTTACTACTAGCTCGAAAGTTTCATAGTTACAACAAACGGAAGGAGACGCGTGGGGTAGTACCCAGGTTTCCCAAGTGAATTGTAACCAATTCAGTAAAAATTTTAATTTAGTTTCAATATAATCCTACTGCTGGCACCCAAAAATGCGAATACATTTTGAATTTTGATATTTGGCAGGCTTTTGAACATGGTGGAGTCCATTTTTGCTGTATTTCATATTGGAAAAATTCACCCTAATTTCCAAAATTTACTATATTTATTTACTATTAGGTGCATGTAAAAAAATTGGATTGAATACGTCCATCAAATTTTCCTCTGTGCAACCACGTACAAGAAAAGCATAGTTTCAAAAAAAGCCTTTATTACTTCTACTACATATATGACAACCGTTCACCGTAAGCTTCGAAATATATTTATAGAATTAAAAAGAAAGTTAGCAGTTAGAAAATTTTATACTAGAATAGCTTCTCAATGAAGGACTAAACTAAGGAAGTCGTAAGTATCTCTTCGTCCTTCAACATGAAGGCAGCCCATACACTTGCTTCAGTTCAGATTTTATTTCAAAGGCGTTAGATAGCTAGTTATTTACTTTGACTTACGTAAATGATGCCGTATGCTTCTAGATGTCTTGGATAACTGTGGTAAACTAGATTAGACAAGAGTACAGACGGCTGGTATAAAAGAATTAGTAGTTAGGATTATTAGAAATGTTTTGATCAAGTCATGTCTTTTCTTTCTTTATTCTGAAATTGATGCTCGTATAATATCGGTGAAAGTTTTCCATGTTGTCCCTGTTATCTTGATAAATGCAGGCACATTTGTTCTCTTGCATGTTTTGAGATTTTTCCATTTTAATTTCTGTATTGGTATATACTAACCACATATCACTAGTGGATAGCATTTGATAATCGTAACTACTACGTTGTTGGGAGCCCCTATCTTATGTTTCATAAAAGTGAAAACCCATACTCCCAAGTTCTGTAACTATAATTAAAGTCTTAAATTTGCGCGTAGATTAAGGGGGTCATCCCGTGTGTCGGGTTGGAGAAATCGATTTTTTTTTTTTTGCATGAATTGTATCTATATATAGTGGACAATATGTGGGGAAAGGGATTTTCCGATATTCCGAGTCCTTCAGAAATTACAGAGTTAAATATGTAAGGAGTTTGCAGCTGCGGCTAGAGTACTCGATGAGAAAGAGCATCGAATCTTGTTTTACCTGTTAGTTTTTTACCTGAGCCTTATAAATTTGAACACAGGTATAAATATAAAAAGATGGAAAACCAATCAATTGTGTAAACTTATTTGCTGTTTGTAATAAAAAGGATAATCGAGTCTAGAGTGAGCACTGAAAGGCTTTCAAGTTATACTCAGTTATATTTTGTTGTAAGTATTGTGCTGTTTGTGTGTTCAGTGATTTTTTTAAATGGATCGTACGAAGGGAGATCGCTTTAACGTTCAACGTCATGCTCGTACTAACAAACGAGTATTTTATGGGAATCGATACTTATCAGAGAAGAAAAAGGACTTCGCATCAGCAAAGAAACTTTTAGCAAGCACGAACATGGATGTTCGAATTGCGACAAGTTTTGCATATTGTATATTGGATTTTGCTAGAGTTTTCTCCGGTATTTCTGCAAATTTCTGCAAATAATAAAATATACGTGGTAGTAAAAAAGGAATGCGTAGGACATGTCGAGAAAAGAATGGGAACGCGGCTTAGAAATGCAAAGAAGAATCGCAAAGGCATTGGTGGAAAAGGGGCTGGAAAACTTACTGATAAGGACCTCACTACATTTTTTGGGCTGGCTATTCGTTGACACGCAAATTTGATAGAAGGAATGAAGCAAGAAATTTGGGAAACTTTCTTCCATAAATGTTCTACAGACGAAAATCCCCAGCATCAAAATTGTCCAGCAGGCGAGGACAGTTGGTGCGAATGGCGCAAAGTGGAAGCTAAAGGAGAACTGGATAGTTTTCACCACGAGAAGGCACCTTTGACTGAAGAAGTTCAAACAGTCATCAAACCAATCTACGAAGATTTGCACGAGATGATCTCTTCAACAGATGTTTAGGAGCAGAGACCCAGAATAACAATGAGTCGTTAAATGCATTGATCTGGACTTTCGCTCCTAAACACCTTCATTCTGGGGCCAAGGTCGTAGAAATAGTCACTTTTCTGGCTGTAATTATTTTCAATGAAGGATTCAGTGGCATTCTCAAAATCCTAGTGACAATGGGATGTCAAGTTGGTCACATATGTCAGGTTTATGCCGACCGCCGTAATGAAGCGCGAATTTGGCGGTCCGAACGACGATCGACTGACCTCGCTAAAAGAGCCAGAATTGAAACCAGAGAGCAACAATCGGCCTTACAACAATTTTGGTGAAGAAACGGAGGGTGCTCTTTATGGACCAGGTATAGCAGATTGATGGTGAGCTAAAATTTTACTGTTGATAATCACATTTAAATTTTCAAATGCGTTTTTCTCGAAACTGCATCTTGAAAATCGGCTGCCACCATAGCTCAAAATCTATCCAACCAAATTCTTTGAAATTTTCATGGCTTCTTTAGTACATATTTCTACGGTCCGCAAACTAGGATAATTGCAATCGGACCAGTAGTTTTTTTTTACTCATAAAACAAGCCGTAAAAAAACACCAAAATTCAAAAAATTAAGTTTAAAAGCCCACCAAAAATTTACCTTTTAATATTTTCTAATTATCCTAGTTTGCGGACCGTGGAATATTGTCCACATTAAAATGCCGTTTAGTTTTTTTCCCTCAGATGAACACAGCGCCCTCCAGCGTGGCAGCAGAAAAACACCTTTTTTTGGAGATGGGTGCATAAATTAACACGTATTCCAAAAATTAGCTATGAAATCAAGCTGAAAAATTTATCACATATACTAGAGATATCAATAAACATATGGTGAAAAAATCACGTCTCTATCTTTATCCAGTCCTTCAAAATAATTTTTCAAAAAAAGGCAAAAAAAACGGCCTTCACACGGGATGACCCCCTTAAGGATGATGCAGAAATATAATGAGATCCAAGGGAAAGTTGCGCAGGAAGCCTTAAGTACATTGATTGGCAATATGATTTGGCTTTTATTTGGAGGTGCATATCCTCACATTATGATGACTAACCATGTCGTCCACAAGAGCCTGAATTTCACCACGTGCTCAACGGTTGAGAATCGTGGGGAAATGCTTTCCACGTCTTAAACTACTTATCATAGTGGACGAATAGTCCACTATTAATGTGGCCAATACCTTGATTTGCCCCAGAGAAGTAAGCACGGAATGAGAGTTTTGTTTCGCCCATCCGAATACAACTATTGCTGATCGCGATGTTTCCTGTGAGTTTCAACCCAAATGCCCTTCTGGCGGAACAGCGCGCGCTTACGATGAGCCAATGGAAATCTCCAAACCCAACACTATTGTCATTATGACTATGTTTTCCCATCATATGTTCGAGGAAAGTCTTATTGGACTCTTGGACTTTGGTGTTCAAAGCACCTATGACAACATCTCTCCTGGATTACGCTGAGTTGCTCATAGAGAGCTTCTATGAGGTTGTCGCACCTAATATTCTGTCTGATGAAAGTTCTTAGGTTTCAGCTGGTTACAATGACACAGTATCAAAAGAGGGTGGGAAGTAATACCAAGAGTTCCATCTTAGTTCGTTTGATCCCAGAATATCCTAAAGGGAGGCCAGCCAAAGTAATGTGTCAAGCTGGGGTATTTGATAGGTAGCATCCGTACATGCAAATAAATTGCTTGCTCTTATTTATCAATTCTTGATGCAAAAAGCCAAATTTCTTTCTTTGTTGCTTTCGCTGAATAGGAACTGGCCATTCGATGGACTTTATGATAAATATCTATAAAACACAAAATTTCATTTTCCATACTTTAACGCGACTGGGACTGGACATTAAAGAGTTATTGTGAACTTTAATGAGATCAATTATCTAATCCCTACTAGTATCTTAATTTGAACAGGTTTCAATAAGTGGGTACGGCTTTATTCTCGGCTTCATGCATCGATTGCATTTGCCTCTTCTGCAACGATCAACCTATATTGAATCTGCCCCTCCATACGGTTGACTGCATTTCAATTCTCCTCGCATGCAAGCAATTAAGATTTCCAGTGCTACTCCTCCCAATGTCTTCTCTAGGCTCTTCTTTTTCTTTGCGAATGAAGGATAATGGAAAAAGCCATACTCCGGGTTCTCCAGATTATCACCATGCATTCTCTGAGTCCGGTCGTTGGCTGTCAATTGAGCCTATTTCTTATCATAGGGTCAAAGCTCTTACTACGATTTTGCTAGTCCTTATGAATTCCTTGGAAACTTGGGATCTTATCAAGAAATATTGTGAACTCTTGGCCGCATTCTAGAGAAGAATCCTCCGAAGAATTTTCGACCCTCTACATCAGGAGACCGTGCCTGAGCTGGGGAGATGACGTAAGTCAGGACGTCAGATAGATTTTAGGGATATCAAATTGAGGATTGCGTGTTTGGAGTTACTTACTTAAGCAGGCCTAGATCGAATACCGGTTGTTGCGCTGTTGATGATGATGTTCTCTGAGTCCACACCTTGATGCCGTCGGGCAATGCGTGGGTCCGTTGACGGTTCTCCGCCCGTTCCCACCACTATTGCCACCTGCGAACGATTCTTTTTTTTTCGGCGATTTTCACATGCTGATCAGTGGAAGAAATTATAAATGCGTGTCATCTTGTCGGCCAAAATGTTCATCGAAACCAATCCGCGGCTGCCGCGTCTGATAAGGTTCTGAGCCCGCAATGCACTCTTGAGGCGGTTCTCCTATAAACTGCGGACGCCTTTGATCATTGCATGTGGTATCCAATTCTTTTGGCTAAACTAACGCTGCCTGGAGCAGTATAGAGCACAAAATTCTAGCTATAAACAGCCTATGGGTGCATCGCAGGTTGGCAACAATTGGTAGTTTCCTTACAGGGCCATGCACGCAAATGTTACCTGAAGTTCAATCTCGCATCTACCATCCAACATATTTAGTGCAGGTTTTGAAGTGATGATATTGCCTGAGTCTATTGTCTGTGTCGAAATAAAGCATTCTACTTGTTAGATAGCTGTCGACAAGCGCAATTAAGTAACTGGGTACACCAGTCGCCGCCAAAGCCTTCCTTATATTCCTATCAATCTTTGACGGTTGATTTGGCTAGTAGGTGCGGATCCACGCATTGATTTAAAGGCACGTAAAGTTTCGTGCAATGACATGTGACAATCCCAAGCCGGAGTAGTACAGAAGCGTGCAAGCACGTTTTGTCGAACAGATGCTGGAATTTGGTTAAGATGAAATATCCAATGTCAGTGTAGCCCTGACAACGATGGAGGTACATGCTTAGGAATCATGGCACTTTCACGATGGAGGTACATGTTTAGGAATCATGGCTCACTTGCAGGTTGTCACCAAATTGAGTGGTGAAATTAATTTTACTTGATGCCACGCTAATTTGAGGCAAGCATTGTATAGACTACATTGTTTTTGTTTTGTTTTCAAATTCATTTTTATTTTCAAGAAATAGGTAACAATAATAAAGAAGTCGGGAAACCGGAAGCTTGACGCTTCAGGTATAAAAGGTTTTGTGTATTCCTATGTGAGGAGCATAACGTATTTCTCCGTTGGCTTATAGCATTGACCCGAGATATTGAAATCGCTCAGTTCTGGGCAGGTTACTTCCGTTGCCAGAACTGAGCGATTTAAATATCTGGAAGGGCAGGTTACTGCCATTGCCAGAACTCAGCGATTTCAATATCTCGAGTCAATGCTATCAGCCAATGGAGAACTGCGTAATGAAATTGTTTCACACATTAACGCAACCTGGATGAAGTGGCATTCCCCAACTGGTGTTCTTTGTGATCGACGTATCAGCGCACGTCCCGAATCTAAAATTTACTTCAATGTCGTCCGTCTGCCGCTTTCTATAGTTCTGAGTGTTGGCTGACTATAAAGGACAATGAACGGCGTCTTGCGGTAATGCGGACGAAGATGTTGTATTGCACTGGTGGCGTGAGACGTTTTGATTACGTCTGAAATGAGAATATCCGCGATCGATATGGGTTTGCATCGATCGTAGAAAAACTGCAAGAGAGGCGTTTTCGATGGCGTGGTCACGTAATTCACGCTAACGACAATTCAACAACCAGTATTGGTCAGAACATCGAAAGCAATGGCATGCCGGCCAAAACAATGGTGGGTTGATATGCTGGATCGGGATTTAAAGGTCTCGCGATTACATCCTGATCAGGCATTTGATAATTTTATTTTTATTTTTATTTTTAATTTTTAAAATGACGAAACCGATCACCACGAGCCGACCCCGCTTGTGAACTGAAGGCCGAAGAAAAAGAAAAAGATGTGAGGAGCGAAGAGTGCACGACAGCTCCGTGTTATATAGCTAAAAATTCAATTGCCCTCTATTTTCTAGAAAGCGATTTAAATAAATCGTTTGATGGAAACGCCTGTGTTGATAATGGTCAACCTCATAAGCTTCACACTCTGAGTTTAATATTATTAGCAAATGCCAACAATTTAACCAACATCAAATATAAACAAGTCGGAATACCGGAAGCTCGCGCTTCGGGTATAAAGGTTTTGTGTTCATCTTATGTAAGAAATTTCAACGCACATTTTTCTATCCGTATATAGCTACAAATCCAACATATTCCTTCATATTTTTCCAAACTACGAGATAAACGTACACATTACAGCCATACATATTACGCTCACCCTAAACAAACAAACTGCCTACTTCCGAATACTGTACATATATGTGAACGTATATAAATTGATCGTACCCATATTTCCGATTTACATCTTATATCTATCTGCCATTAGCACGCATATACTATATACCTACATACACACATGTCTGGTTGACAAATAACCAAAAAACTAAAACAAAATAATTCTCTGGGACCCAATTCATAAGAACTCATTTCGTTGAGGTATTGAAGAGTTGATATGTGATGATGACGTCATGCAGGTTGTAGAGTGCACGAAATTCACCAAAAATTGTAAAGTTGTTAATAATAGTTGAATTTTCTTCAAACTTGACCAAATTGCCACATTTTGTACTTCTGGGATGAACATAAGGGGGGTGCCAGGTAAATTTCTAAAATATGGAAATATACTATTATTAACTTTATTTGTCCAGATATCGGAACCGGATATATTTTGAGGCCTATATTTCGTAGAGATGCACCACTGCGATTTTTTTCAGATTTTTCGGTTGGATAAGTTCTGAGAACGAGACCTGTTACACTTTTTGGTGGTAATATTTTGAGCCCCCACTCCCTAATGTTTCACTCAATATCAAATATTGAACCAGTTTAGAAAACTACTAATCCAGACCTTTCATTTGATACGCCACATGGCTACATTCTGTGAAAAAAAAATTGCACCCTCCATTCACATGTAAATTTAACACAAGATGGCGCCACTTACTGCATGTAAAGGGAACACTAGATTACATACTGTCACTAATTTTCGTTACAATCGGTCTAGCCGTTTCCGAAAAAATCGGGTGTGACAGACAGACAGACAGACGGGCAGACGGACAGACAGACACCGTCTCGATTCTAATAAGGTTTTGTTTCACAAAAAATCTTAAAAAGGGCTAAGGAGAATTAGATTCTTCTTGAATGGAATTTTAATATTTGACTCGAATTTCAATTATTCTCGTTAATTATGACGTCAGCATCTTATTTGTATGGCTTAGGATGGTGTTAAGTAGCACGAAACTGTTTGAAGTTTGAACTTCTATAACTTTGACACTAATAGGTGGATTATCATTGAACGTGGCATGTGTATGCACGAGACTGTCCTCTATGCCGGTGCAAAATTTAGTACACCTAGGATGAACTTAAGAAGTTTTTTAGTCAATTTCTAAAAGTTGATACTATACTATTAGTAAATTTATTTGAGCAGATACCGGAATGAGACAACTCTCGAAGATTAGATTTCACATAAGTGTTTTACACAAAACCTTAAAAAGGGCTGCAGATAAATAGATTCTTCGTAAATGCGACTTTAATATTTCAGGCGAATGTCAATTATTCCGGGTAATTTTGACGTCAGCATCAGATTTGCATGGCTTTAGAAGCAGGAAATTCGCGCGAAATTGCTTAGTTTGAACTGCTATAACTTTGGCGTTAATTGCCAAATTTCCACGAAATTTAGCACGTATATACGAAATATTGTCCTCTATGCTGTTTTGAGGCCTAGATTTCATCTAGGTGGACCACCCAGATTTTTTTTCGGATTTTTAGGTTGGGCAGATTCCGAAAATGGGACCTGTCTCACTTTAAGTGCGGACATTTTGACTCCTTACTCACGCACTTTGCAATTTATGCCAAAACCAATATCAGTTTCAGAAAGTACAAATCGAGGCCTTTCATTTGATATCCGGTGAAAAACATTTTTGAATCCCCCCTTTGCATGTATGGGGAGCTTAAACTCCACCTAAATTTGTCCCACTCGCTGTATGCGTAGGATTTCATAGTTCCCATCTGTCCACCAAATTTCGTTCGGATCGGTTTAGCCGTTTTGGAGAAAAATGCGTGTGACAGACAGACCGACAGACAGACAGACATTGAATCGATTTTAATAAGGTTTTGTTTTACACAAAACCTTAAAAATGAACAAAAACAATTTCTTAAACTAATAAAAGTAACTTAAAGCTAATCGTCACTGTGGGTTCTCAACATTTTCTGATGACGGTTTACAGATAGAGAAGAGAATGTAAGAAACAAATATGTAATTTTACAAAAATCTTTTGGCCTTAGTGGCAAATAAAGAAATATAAAAGTAAAAATAAATGTTTAATCGCTTAGAAAGATACTTCTAACTTAAATTACTGCTCCCAAAACTATCATAATTAAAACTATTCACTTAATCTAATCAATCATTTATTCAAAACTGATACAAAAATGTTTTTAAATCCGAAAAAAACTAGTTCAGACTTAAAGCTATTATAAATTACTATACATATTTGCTCTTACGGTTAATAGAATAGAATAGAATTTAAAAAGAAAAAATAATCTTCACTTTTGCTTTTCTTTTTTAGTTTTATTTATTTGTAAAAGAGAAATATTTTTTTTTGGTTTTTTTTTTTGCTCTATATATTTTTTTCTCGTTTTATTGCAATAACAATATCCATAGTTGTAATATTAACAAAGAGACAATATGTATCTATTTACAAAGGCCCAACCAAGCCACAAATGGCAGAGCTGAGCAACCAGCAGTACCAGGATTTCTCCTTTTCAGCCCGCTTAATATCAATTGCTCTCGCTCTGGAGTATTTTCAGTCTGATTCCGGAGCCCCCACAGTCAAGTTTGGGGGACATTCTATCCTTTTGTCTATCTGGATCACCGGCAGAATCAAAAATTAGACCATTCCTGTCAAGATACACGAACGCCTGCCATGAGAGTTTTCTCGAAATACCCATCATTTGGGTAGAACTCTTTTCTCCCCATGCGAAACGGATCGCACTTTATGATTCCTAATCAATCTGACGATAACTGTGTCGACTCTCGGCAGAGCAGCAGCTGTATATATCACCTAATTGTTCATAATTTGACGAAGCAGCCCTATTAAGCCCCGTGCAAGCTCGCAGACATTTCCTTTCAAAGATCCTACTTTTCTTCATTTGGCTAACTCTCAAATTAAACCAGATAGGACATCCGTAGGTGAGCACCGGTCTGACCAAGTAAGATAGCAAATAATGTTAAGCTTCGGGCTAAGATGTGGAGCATAAAAGAGTGCTCGAAAAGACATTTCTCTTCAGCGCGACTTTAACGTGATCGTTAAATTGGAGACACTCGTCAAGACGCACACTCAGGTATCAAACGCACTAATGCAAAAATATCTCCAATTCCTTTTCAAGTTCCTACTGGTGTACGCCACGGAATTCCGATACAGAATCGTTTCACACTTTTGCGCATTGATTTTCATCCGCCAGCTATCGATTAAGTTAATCACACCTGGCTAAATAGATGCTCTACAATTAAACACAAGGAAAAGAAGAGGGCGAAGGAATGAAATGATTTGATACAATTATGTAGGTTAGACCACTCGCTTTTGAAAGTATGCAATATGAAAAAAGTTGTAACCAAATTCTTAAAAAAATATGAACAAGAAAAAATATAAAAATAAGCGAAAAGGACTTATTAGCACTGATGGAGGGAACAAGTGGTTCCCGAAATACCGGCATTTGCAAGATTAATAATAAATCACATGCGAATAGAAAAATGCAAGTTTTAATTATTTCAAATAATTAAATTGCCAGAAACACCGCGAAATTACATTTAGATAAGCAAAAAGGCGTTCAATCCGTATCGCTGACAGTCTTGGGCTTGAAAAGTTGTTGATTAATAGTTTTCTAAAAAGCAGCAGGATTTTCAAGTAATTTTCTCAGCGCTCTTTTCTTTTCCGTAATTATGCTAAAATCCTTACGCACTCCTTAAGGAAAGTTTTTGACTTAGATATTCAAGGCTAGCCGTTTAGGATTCCAATGGGATGCCATATAAAACTGTCCCGATTGAGATAATTAATGGAAGCTACGCATACAAAACATCAGCAAACAGATCTGTAGAGAGCAGAGAGGACACATAATCGGCAAGGGAGTACGATGATTCGATTCCGTTAGTTAAACAAAGTGTTGATGTATCGGGCACCACCCTTGTATATTCGAGAGCAGGACATAGGTTCCCTTAAATCCTCTGAAGAGACAAGGCACCGTTCAGGGCTTCAATGATATTCGAAATTAATCATTGCTACGTGGTATGTCAGTCATATGCCATATAGTAGAAAAGGATCGAGTGAAGTGGTGAAATGATATTTGCGTGTTATATAAATGACATGATGATGCTAGTGTATCATCGTAGTATCCCCATGAAAGCCATTTCCTGTGTTCATTATATGGCTCAATGGCTTATGATTAATTTGCTTAGATGATTGCCAGTTACGTATAATCGAACATTCACATATAAGTGAGCCCTTAAAGTTATTTGTGCTACCAAGCTGTTACTATACGGGTATATCCGAATTTGCCGAATGTGACTAAGCAAAGTGGATACGAAGGGTCAGTATTTCATGTAATCCCTGAATAATATGAAATGCTATGGGTTGGTAACAATATACTGTGGATCTGATTCAAAGTTGCTGAAGAGGTTGGAGAAAGATTGCTTCATATGCCGGATGATTTTGCGAGGAGAAAGTCGTACAAGCACATTAAATATTAATATGTGAGAAGTCAAGGACCCGATAAGAACAAGCAGGACGGGTTTGGTGGTGAATCGAGTAAGGTTTCATGGAATTTCTTTCTTTTCCTGTAGAGGGGAAGATATCAGTAGACAAAAAGGTATACCTGCAGATGTACATATATTGCAGCTAGCAGACATATTGTAACAAAAATCTATCTTGTCATTTTAAAACCACTTTTTTATCCAAAATATTAAAAGTCCTCATCTTCCTCTTTTGAGCTATAATCTGATGTTATTTGTTGATTTCAAATTTTAGCAGTTGAATTGCTCTCAGTTGAGTCTTTCAATCAACAAACAATCAAAGAATCACACTGGCGTGTAAGGAAATCCCTTTCAGATAAAAAAAAATGCAAATGAAGAAAAAAACAAGAGATATCTCCTTTGTTTCTTGAAATGAAGTGCTCTAAAGTGAATAGTGTACGGTTTCGTTAGAACATGCTGCGTAGATACCAGAGAAAATAGCAAAGGCCGTCGCGAATCTTCTGATGAGAATCTATTATATGTAAAAGGAAAATAGAAAAAAATCGTCATGAAGATTTGATGACTTTAATACCGTTGAACGATTCGACAAGTATTTGAGTTCAATTCGTAAGTAAAAATATGTTTAATTAAAAACAACATATAATATTTTATGACAAGTCCGAATATCGGAAGCTTCACGTTTCAGGTAAAAGGTCTTGTATTAATCTTATGTGGGGCACTGTCTACACACGATTTTACATTCGTACATAGCTAAGAATACAGAATATTCCGCAATATTTTTCTAAACTCTAAGATAGACATATGTACATATATATCAATGACATAAATACTGTGTTCATCCTAAATAAACACCCACACACACATTTTTACTATGTGCACAAAAGTAAATTAAAAACCACTGGTAACCAGGTATAAACATGTCTATTATATGGAGCCCGCCGTTCACAGAACTTCACTTTAAATGATGATGACGTCATACAGGATCAATTAATTTACCTGAAATGCGAAACTTTGACTTTCTATAACTTTTTTAGTAATCGAGTTAAAACAATGGACAGGTTCTGAGAACGAGACTTGTTTCACTTTTTGGGCACACATTTTGAGTCCTTCGTCGCCTATGTTTCACCCAATATCAGAAATAAGACCAGCTTCGAAAAGTACTATTCGAGCCCTTTCATTTGATATCCCACATGACCATACTCTGTGAAAAAAATGCACACCCCCTTTCGCATGTATGGGGAGTCCCCTTTCAAACTTAACACAAAATGGCGCCAATCGCAGCAACTAAAGGGACACACAAATCACATGTTCTTACCAAATTTTATGACAATTGGTTAAGCTGTTTTCGAGTGGGTCGGGTGTGACAGACTGACAGACAGACAGACAGATTGACAAACGGACCTGTGAATAGTGGCCAGATCTCCCATCAGGGGCGACCTTAGCTGGCGGATTGGCGCATACCTATTGATGTGTAAATATGTATTCATGCACTTTTTTTTCCTGACTGTGCATGAGCTAGTGTCTGCTCACCTATGGTGCGTGAACTAAAAAGGCTGTGGGAATATAAAACCACCATGGAAGACGAGAGAAGGAGGAAACTTACGGTGCAGTGGCTCGGAACACCAGTACGGGTGGCTTTTGGGAGTGAGCAAGTGGGCTCCCGGTTATCCCTCAATCGCAGTGCCTCACTGGTGGACAACTTGGCCACCTTGGCATATAATGTTACAAGTGATTTGGATCTGGAGAAGGAGGTGTTCAAGCGAAGTACGACCTTACCGAGAATACTAGTAACAAGACCGAACAAAGATGAACTGAAGGCAGATCGTTGGACGACAAAATCCGTGATAACACCCACCGCATATGTTCAAGAAGTGCGACAGCCAATGCCAAAGACTATGAAGGATACAGTACAGGCAAGGTCAATAAAAGGAGTAACCCTGCCGGCGCTTATGGGGAGCAGAGTCCCGATCGGGAGGAATGCCCCTTGACCCAGCTTGAGGCAAAAATAGTTGAGCTGTCCGAGTTTATTAAAGACAAGTATAACGTGCCTCAAGCAATAAAGAATATGGTTAGGGCTATTAGAGTCCTCTATAATAGATGGAGGAAAAGAATAATAAGGATACGTCGAACCCCGCTGTGCCAACAGTGTCACAAGCGGCCCAAGTGACGCCTAACCGTACTATCATCGAATCACGGCGAAACAAACGAGTACGTGAAAAAGAGGGGGATCGTCTAAATAACCAGCGGACGCCTAAAAGAAAAAAAGGCGGACAGGACAATCTGAAAACCAGCACCAACAGTTCAGAAGCAGGAAAGCGTACAGCGAATGTAGGAAATTCGACCAGCGTTGTGAAGCCCAAGATGAACGAAAACGATCGGTGGACTAAAGTTACCGAGAAAAAATCGAAACGAAAAGCAAAAGTGCGAACTCATCCAGATGCGATAATTATCTCCAGTAACGGCAATCTGCCCTACGCGGAGATATTCAAAAAGGTCAAAGCTGATCCCGACCTAAAAGATCTGAGTGGAAATGTGAACCGAATCAAAACACATTGAAGGCGCAGAAACTAAAGAGACTTCCATCGCTGTAACGATCTTGAGAATACTACTGAACATTAGTGGGCCGAGACAATATCGGCGACTTCATATTTGAAAGGTAGCTTGTTCCGTATTAATCTACGCATCTCCCTTTTGAAACACCATTCTGGAAACCAAATTAAACTGTAGAAAATTAGAAATGGGGTATAGGTTAAGTGCATTCGCAGTGTGCAGTGTTTACCGGACAACATCATAAGAACTATTATACCATCGGTACTAGCAGGGATGCTACTCATTAATGTCTTAGCGGATGGAGATCGGCGTCTTTACGACAAAACATATATACTCGGGAAATCTAGAGTATTTCGACGGCAGTTACCACGGTGGGGATCTATCGCAGAATGGGAAAAGAGATGGGATGAGTGACCAACTGGTTGCTGGACATATCGTATCATTCGAACATCCAAAGATGAACTAAAAGAAGCCGCGGGGAATTAAACTACGAACTAATACAGTTTTTAAGTGGAGCATGGATGTTATCGTACTTATCAACATCGATTTGTGAGGAGAGTAACGAAACCTGCCGACAGGTTCTGGGAGAGTGCCGAGCAATTGTTCAAAGTAGGTTGAGGTACCAGGGAGAACACCTGATGATCGACATACTATAGTTAATTGGTATATTATACCCACTGAAGGGGCGCAATAGTTCTTCTAGGACGTTATACAATTTCTTTTGACAGTATTATTATTATTAATATGCCATGAATTTGCCGCGTTAGAGAGAAGAATCCTTCGAAGAACTCTTGGTGCCTTACATGAGGGTGGACGATTCCGCAGCCTATATAATAAGAACGACATTTATTAGCGATACTACGATGACCTGGCTGTGGATAAAATCTGGATCAATAGGTTTCGCAGGACCGGCCATTTACTCCGTATGGGTGAGGATTATTCGCCCCGGAAAGTCGATAAGTGCGATATCCATGGTAGAAAAAGAAGACGTGGCAGACGCTGCCTGAGATGAAACGATGGCGTGGACATGTCATTTTGATTTCCAAACTTTCGGAAAGGCCACTTTTTAAAAATAGTATTCCTTCAAACTCAATCTAAAATTGTGTCACTCAATTGTAAACAGTTTTGTAGGCAGTTCATTTGGTTGAATTGTTTTTGGGTAAATTAGGACAGATTGATTAGCATTGATCTGAACAAATGTTTACACAAAATTCAGTTTTAGAAACCATTACGAAAAGCGTAGAAAGTACAACTTTTAATTCCGATATTTTTGATTTGATTCTTTTCCCTTTCCCTACCACAGAGAAACATTCATCTTAATTGTCGTAGTCGATCACAATCAATCAAACAGAATCTGCTACCAGTGCTTTCATATCATGAACACCGCCTCCGCCTTCGTGATTCAAATTAGTAAGATCAGTTTTGGTTTTTCTACCACTTGAAAGTTTGACCAGCTGAAAATACTAGGCGCCGCAAAAAGTAATTTATTGTTTTTTGTTTTGATAGTTTCAAATCAATATTTCGACCGTATTCTTTTTTTTTTTAAATAACACTATATAAAATGTCCACGAGTTTTTTTCCCACCCAAACGAACCCAGGTGCGACTAGTCTAAGGATGGGCTGCAAGCAAAATCCAAACGCTCGAATCACAGCGATGATGTGACGCAAAGTATGTGCGACCATGCGAATATGTATTGCTATATCCCGATTGTCGCAAACACTTCAAGCACGGACGCGGTGATTCTAAACTACAGAGACATACAGTGCGAATCTAGAGTAGAGCCCACCAGCCCAGACTTTCACCGGACAGGATACTTCGGACTACAGCACAGGTTGCAAAGATAACCGCTTTTTGCATCTCCATGTATAGTCCAGCCCTAAGATCGAGCGTTTTCAGCGCTTTATGTAAGTTCTGCGGGACTAATCCCGTCGCTGAAATTACTACTGGGACTACTTCGATCTTTTGTAGTCTCCAAGTCTGCTTCATATCGTCTACCAAGGGGCCGTAGTTCCGGATTTTTTCGTGCTGTTTTTCAACAGTGTTCCGGTCCAACGGTACGGCTACATCGATTATGAAGCACGCTCATTCGTCCTTTAGAAGCAAAACTAGATCTGTTCTGTTATGATTAACATTGTGATCGGTGGCAATAGTGTGATCCCACAGTAGTGTGACCCCATCATTTTCCATGATTATCTGCGGAGTATACTTTTAATAAAGATGGTAGGTTGTTACTACGCTTATATTTCAACGAAAGGTTTTGATGGGGAATCTTGCGGATCCTGTATGCAGATGTTATGTGCTGGATGGTCTCCCCTTTACAGTTGCATAACCAACTGCTGCAGTTGGTGATTGAGAAGTCTTGAAGAATGCACCGTTTATAATTTTTGTTGGGAGCGAAGTATCCTGAATTGAAATTAGGAATGCTTCGGTCTCATAGAATAGCACACCGTTAGTCAACCATTTGGTGGAGCTTCGACTATCAACGCCTGACAACAACAAATGTTTTATATGGCCTCCGTGAATGGGTTTCTCTTTCCACATGTCGATCTTCCGTTGGATTGAAGTAACATTCTGCATAATGCAGATAATTTATTATCTGCCATGACGGTAGCCTGATGTCATTGGCTAATGGACTGTTTCTCATGAAAAACTTAAGGGGGAGGAATGCACAATTGAAGTTTAAGAGCGTGCCACTTCCTACTGCCTACGAATATATTGGGAGAGGAGGTGCTTGGAAGAGACTCTGAAAGTCAGCATAAGCCCACAAAGCACAACTGGGATATGCTGCAGTTGGAGAAACATCGACGCGAGTGAGCTCCATAATATGGAGGATTGAAGTGATGCTTAGCAAGGGGTGCGGAAGGCATGGCATGTAGTTTCAGTTTTCTGCCGATTTATTAAGCAATGCCTAAAATTTCAATTGCATATCTATTCTACGCTTCACTACATTTAGATAAACTCATTGCATGAAAAGAAATCCAGCCATCTTGTAATAATTGATGTCAGTTCTTAGATAGGGGACCATTCGGGAATATCCTTTTGTACCTGTTTAAGTTGTAAATTTGAGTTCATTCTTCTGGCGAATTTCTACTTTAATTTTCAAGCATCGAATCTGCCTGTGTATTTTCCATATATTTATAGAGCAATTTCCTCTTGAGCTTATCAACATTAGACTATGGTCATCACCTTGTGCTTGTAAATGAACCGAAACCATATTTCAACTATATAAAGCCACTAATAATATTGTGGACCAAGGGACAACAGATCATGTTAATTAGAAAGGTCTATATAATATACAGTAATGAGCTTCGACAACGTTAATGGTGATACGAGATTAGTTCACATACACTTGAAAAAAACCTGTACTTACCGATCTGTGGCTATGGCAACTAAGTGGAGAATGGAGGCAGTACAGCAGAGGACGTCACATGAAGTCCAAATATCGCACAGTTCAGGTCCTAGGATCCAACCTTTGCTAATCTGAAATGCGTACACATTAAATGTTATATTGGGAAATGGTCCTGACAATGGAAAAGCCGCTTCCGCGGCATATGTGCATTTGTATTTATAAATAAAGCTTAGAAGGATAATTGAGAATGAGTAAACGATACATTGGATGAACATATGCAGGTTACAGTGGACAACAAATAGATTGAAATCGCCCGGTTTTTGTTATAATTATTATCTGCACTTGTAGGGGGCACACACAGTTTTATATTCATTAATTGCAATCAAAATGTGATACTGAAGGCACAGAACCACTTATATGCATTAGAATATGTCTCACTGCAGGACTAAAGCTCCCCAAACTATTTGAAGTCTACTGTAGACAGTTGCAAGCACATCTCCCACTTACCTCGTACACCGCACCTAATGGCATCACCAGGCAGGCGACAAACAAATCCGCCACGGCCAAGGATGCAACCAAATAGTTAGCAACATTCTGCAGATTTCGCTCGAGGATGATTGCAGCAATTACGAACACGTTGCCTGAAATAGAATAAATGCAGATGAGTTGTACACATATTGGCAGAAAGGATGATGGAGGGGGTTCCATGTACTGGAACAACGGGACGGTGAGCGAGATGAGCAAGATAATATCAACGCCGAAGGCCGGGTAGAGTTTCGCTTTCACATTGAGCAAGCACAATTGAAACAGACGGGTATGCCAGGAAGAAAAGCTTCGCCCGGGAAACAAAAAACTTTTGAAATGTGTCTGTTGAATAAGTTCTTCTACCTCCGGGGAATAAGAATAATATAATACGCACGCATGCACCTTTGCGTAGTTCAATGTGACTGCTCTTACAGTGGTTGGTACGTTGCATAGCCCAACGCAGCTTTCGCAAAATGTGGCTTTGAATAGTTAGTGATGAATCGCATTGTGCCCATATTTTGCTTCCGATCGTTTGCCAGTAATTAAAGGGAAAACTATATTCTAGACCGGTTCTAAACAAAAAAGCGCTTTTCAGTCTCCAATTTGAAATTCTAAAATCCCTCTATCACACAAATAGTAATGAAAACCGAGCGGTAGGGAAAAGGCTACCATAAAAGGACCGTCAACTGTGCGTTGTCAATCACGGTGAACTCATTCCACGCAAAAGCAAATTTCCGTTAAAAGCGCACTTTATAATTGTTTCGACTTGGTTATGCAACTGCATTTGCAATCATTACGATTCAATTGTAAGCAGGTTGCGATTCCTCAAGTTTCAGGTTAGAATTTTCAAAGACAATACAAACCAAGGGCGGACAAAAGAGCCTGCGAAATTCTTCTCTTTTAAAATTGCCTTAACCCTACTGGCAATAACTAATATTTTCTGTACAACAGTAGTATTGCCATAAATTAGTCAATACAATTATATTGAATTATCGTAATGTTGCTTCTTTCTGAGTAAGTCAAAAAGCTCCATTCGAAATATATAGTACAGTAGTGAGTTTCCATTTCAAGTTGACCATTCACGCAAGGATGGAGACGTGCCGACAGCCCTGGTAATCTTGCTTATCGTAAAATACCACTATGACGTAGGCTAGCAGTCACCAAATTTTGAAAATATCTTCCTATGGGAACATCAACCGAGCTGACCTAAGGCCTACGACCTTCTGAGCCCACTACACGACAACAGAATTAAGGATCGCCGTAATATTAAATTTCCCCAACTTAAACGACCATTTCAGCGATATACTTGAGTTAGTCATTTTAAGCGCAAGCGAAGTCAGTAAGGTCAGTAAGTGGCGGATCTGAATGACAAGGCCGGCATTGATAGCACCTTGTTGGAAGACGTAATGGCGAGCAATGGTCTTGATGGCTGTACTAATAACAGTGAAAGATTTATATAATATTTCGGAAACTTTCATCGTCTGACCATTGGTGGTACACTATTCGAACGCTCGGCTGCCACAAGGTTAGTTGGGTTCGCACTAACTGGGAACGTGTCTGAACTCCAGATATCTTGATTTTGCGCCGAGGTCCACCAATTCGATATCCCTAAATCCTGTCTAGCGTCCTATTCTACACCATCGCTCCATCTGAGGCAGGGTCTTCCACGCCTGAATACTAACATTTCAATAGGAGGAAATTCGTATTCGTACTCGTAAATACGGATACGTTGGTATTGTGAGAATATAACCGCGTTCGTATTCACTTTTGCAAGTACGAAGATATTCACTTCTTCGAATACGGATATATTCATACAAATATGCCGAACAATGACCGTTGGACGCTTCGAGTATGAAAGGTTTTGTGTTACTCTTATGTGATGAACTCGTGCCAGCTTTAGCTGAAATTTAAAATATCCCTCCATGTTTGTCCAAATTGTACGATGTTTTTTCCATATTGAGCACATAAATGCAAGTTTATTATTTACATGAATATATACGTATTTAACATTTGAATAATTGCCCTCGCAAATACACATGTACATATGTATGTATATACATATAACTCAGTGAGATATTACTCGTATTCAAAAAATACATGCATATGGGATATCATGTGAAAGTCAGGCAACTTTCTGAATTTGGGAAATACAGCTTTTTTTTTTAAGTTGGTATATCGTCTCCTCAGCTATATATCATTTTTCGTTTGTGAATTAGAGTTATAAACTAAGAAGAGTTTTGTGTTCGTTTTGTTATCCAGAAAATTGATTAAAGAATTTTCATAATATTTTTTGTGCGAAACGTGCAAAGTATTCTAAAACACTTGCAAAGTTGATAGTGGCATACGGTTCTCTGAATAAAAAAGAAAGAAGGCCGGGAAAAAGCCAAGGATGAAGCTCCCTCTCCCTATAGTGTACTTATTGGTCATAGTATCTCAAGCTGGCCTATAACCGTCAGGAACTTTAGTATCTTCCCTTCCACATTTTACATCTGGTATTATCTGGTATTAAGTGTTCCCCCAGATACCTCGACCTACTTTGCACAAGTGCCGGATACTGTTCCAGGATGTGTATAGAGGTTTCGTCATACTCTTCACCAAATTTGCAAGCAGTGTCCGTAAATATCCCTAGGTTCCCTAGGTGATAGTTCAGCCGACAATGACCAGTGAGAATTCCCACTATGATTCGCAGGTTCCTTTTGGTGAGGTTTAAGCAATCCTTTGTGCGTATGGTGTCGTATTTCCCAATAAGCACCCTGGACTGCTCCATCCCTGGTAGGCCCGCCCAGTGTAGTTCCCTCAACCGTTCCTCTTCATTTCTTAGATTCATAACCATGAAACCGTTTCCGATTCCACAGAAGGGTTCTGGCCCGTGTAAAGGCTTCCCTGCTCCCTTCTGGGCTAGTACCTCTGCTGCCTCGTTGCCTTCCAACCCTGCATGGCCTGGAACCCAAAGTATCTAGACCTTGTTGGACGAGGTGAGTGTATTCAGTCTCCCAAGGCATTCCCACACCAGTTTAGAGTTCACCTGGTTGGACCTAAGTGACTTGATCGCTGCTTGGCTATCGGTGAGAATAGCTATGTTCTGCCCCCGGTAGTTCCTTTGCGGCAGTTGTATTGGGTGGAAGAAAAATAATTTTCGCATTCGATAACTCCATCTGAGGATGTCATGCTGCATTGTCCATAAATAGAACAACATTTCTTTTCTGTGCTCCATTTTATTGTTGAAACCCAATAGCAACGAGGACATAATTGCAAAAGCCATCCAAGCTTTTTTTGGGGTGCCAATTCACCTCAAACAAGTTAATGTTTCCGCCCTTAAAATATCTTGGTTTTTTAGCGTTACTAATAATGGAAGGATCTGAAAAATTTCAAATTCTCCCAAAATATTTCCGCACAGCAAAATGGTAACACGTACGGTTGATATTTTTACTCCTTTCAATGTTATTGTTTTATCTGGCAACGCTCGAAAAAATAAAGACGTTTCATCGCAATTAAAAATGCCATTTGGAGGAAAACCGGCATACAAATGCTGAATTTTCCTTTCGGTTGTTCATGTCCACCGATTCATTTTCTCCGCTAATATTTCTGTATTTTATGGAGTGTCTCAACTTGAATGTGTCCATCTAACAACTAGACCAAGAATACTATATACAGGAGGAACAACTTCAGCGGCTAAGGGGCACGGAATTTCATTGTGCACCTTTCGAGTAGAGATGAGGTAGGCAAGTGTTATTGGTGGGTCGGTTTGTCGATGTCGCCTAGATAGTTTTCTTGTGTGTGTTTCTTCACCTTATTACAGCAGGAAACGGATGTATCCGAAAAATTGAAATTGGATGCATCTGGGATATTGGCTGTCCGTGCACGCTAAAAGCATTCATATGTGGCTATTACCAGCCCCTATGATTTGCGTTAAATACCAAAGCGGGAGCTCGAACACTCTGTTTTTCCCGTTCACTTTAATTATCTCTACTTTTTCACGCAGCATTAAAACACACTTTTTGTCACGTATAAGGAAATAGGAGGATCAGAAGATCATCCTAAGTGGCCGAAAACGACCTAGAGGGCAGAGCTATTCCAGAAGCCTAAAAAATTGGCGAAATTGACCGCGAAGGTCCGCCCGCATAGATTGAAGCTCCATTAAAGTGCTCGGTTGACACGTTCATGCACGACTCTGTGCTAGTATTTTTTGATGACACCATCTAAATTGGACGCTACCCGCAAATTTCAAATGGATATATATACTTATAGGTATGTCTCGAGAAACTGAAACTGATATACGCATTCCCAAAAGACGCTAAGAAGTTTCAGGTATGATAGGTTTTGTGTTTTCTAAAGTGGAGAACCTTGAGTACACGATTGTTCCACTTATACATACGGAAGTAAAAATCCAACTGAACCTTGAAGTGTTCATTTACTAACGTGCGCTCGAAACTAATGTATCGATAATACTTGAAATGTGTTGACAGCTGATTTCACGGTGAGAATTAAATATTATTCTGCAAAAATTTTCTTACAATATACACAAACAAGTCGGAAATCGGAAACTCGGCGCTTGAGGTATAAAAGATTTAGTGCTTCTCGTGTAATCATATTTTAGTATACATTTGGCCCATTTGGGCCTAGCTCATGCTTTGAGGGTAAATTTTTCCCCCATATAAATAAAATCCGTTTTTCGTTTATTTAACTGACACTTTTATTTATTCGGCTGCTTTTCTGAGTGACTCTCTGTTCACGCCGGCGGTCTAGTCGAGAGTCTTTGTCATCTTGACATTTTTCGCCTGGGTCTCCTGTCAGGCCGTCAGCTTTTTCCACGGCCGTTCAATGCGACGGCAGATGATGATCCAAGGAGAAGGGGGTTTGCTAGCCATCTTCTAAAAAATATAATGACAAAACATACGGTTCTATACTACTATTAACTTTATTGAAACAGATATCGGTATAAAAGGTATCTTGAGGCCTGGACACCATATAGTGATAGCTTCTGAAAACGGGTTCGCGAAAGGTACTATCTTGTGGCGCGGCAGGATTCGCGGCAATCGAAATTTATTTCAAATCTTGCGAATGTGTGCGGTTAGATGACGCCACCGGCGCTCTCCACACATTTTTAGAACTCGCCATAAGAGTGGGGAGCAGGCGGTGAGAAAAGTCCTAGGAGTAGGCGGCAGAGTGACGCGAAAGAAAAATAAAAAACAATGGTCATGCTTGCTACTTTTGACAACTGCCCCGGGAAACGATTACGGCTGAAGATAATTTAATCTTATTAGCTATTATAAATATACAATTGTAATGTAATTAAGCGTTTTTTTTATTGATGAAAATATATATAAAATTCAATTAAAATATATTTTGAAACTAAAACCTCTTTCGAGTCCCCGGCTTCCCTCCTCTTGATTAAATATCACAAATGAGGCCAGTGAGGGTGTAAAACAAACATACAGAGCGGCGGACAGACAGGCAGACAGTAAACCGATTTTAACAACCTTTTGATTCACATAGAAACTTAAAAAGGGATACTGTATACTATGTATATATGTACTACATGCATGCCAAATACAAATAAATTATAAGGTTAACGTTAAAATGTAGCAAATTTGCTTCAAGTTGATAACTCTGAAATACTGTAATTTCTTTTACTAACGGCAGGATTTTGACGAAATTTTCACTGTTATTTTCGATTCTGTGGTCCTCGGATTTATTATTGAGTTTATTTAGGTGAATATTTTCTTTTCTGTTTTTTTGATTGGATAAATTTTTCGAAGAAAGTCTCTAACCCTTTATGGTGCGTATATTTTGCCCATAATTCCCCCATTCTTCAAAAGATATTGAATGCCGTTAAGTTCAACCGCTTTCGAGTAAATTGATTACGGCACGCAAACAGATAGACAGATGGACGGACAAGCACTGAATCGATATTAAGAAGGTTTCGTTTCACACAAGCCTTCAAACTGAGCCTTAACTGATGGCTATGTTTGTATTATTTTAGGTACCATGTAAATATATATATACATATACCTGGCGTACCAGGTTTTTCCTCACTTGAGTTACAAACGCAGAACTGCATGCGACCAGGCGCGTGTCATGGGTTGCGGATAATGACATGACCCACCGCGTCAGCTACGAATATCACAAGTTAATCTTGTAAATAAGTAGCCGCGGACAAGCAGAACGTTTCCCTTTGTATTCGTCCTCCCTTACCGATTCTTCCCTTTCAGGGGGAGTAAACCTCCTTAACAAATCCGTAATCCGAGGTGAAGCGATTGACACGCCTATCGGATGAATTGCAGTGACGTTACACTGTACTTCAGCGGCTCCCCTCCAAATACCTTCCCTACCTTTGGAGGGTTGACTGCCTCCCCAACACTCGTGGGAACAGAATTGGGGAAAATATTTCAAATTCTTTTAATGGGACCCCAAGGACACGAAGACAGTACCCAACACGGTTAAGGGTCGTTCAATAACATCAGAGCGGCTCTTTGCCCTTGGATGTTTTGGCGGTTATGCCGTCAACCACCAGGGACGGGAGACCTAGGCGTCGTATGGTTTGGACGAACCAACTTAACGAATTTATCGTCCGCGCCTATTACCGTGTCACGGATTTGGAACGGAATCCATCAGAGTTCAGACATCAACTCCATGACGTGTTCATAACCCGCTTCCCGGAACTAAGTCATGTTCCGGGGCAGAACGTTGTCAATCAATACCGGGTGATAGTGAATAACAACCGAGTTGCCTTACCAACTAGGCAACAAATCTTCCAAGAGGTTTGACTTGAGCTCGGGCTGGAGTCATCAAATTACCGGACTAGTCAAAGGAGTAACACAAGTACTTCACCTGTAAGGCACTCCATGAATCCAGTAGTCAGGAGAAGCTAAGTAACTGGGGATGTCGACCCAATTTATAATGAGGCTTTGACCGCATTCCAGGTCGCATTCACCGAGTATGCTGAGATTCTCCCAGACGCTAGGCCAAAGATCCCAAAACTGAAGTTTACTTCGGCAACTACTAACATCATTGCTGCCGTTGACAGAATTTTGACTGATCATTTGGCTAGCGAGATTACTGCTACAGAGGTTCATAGCCTGATCCACGTTGCAGCTGCCACGGTAATTCGTCTCCATAATCAACATCTTAGAGCGAATAACAGAGGTATGCGCAGAAGGACTTTACCGTTTTGGGTGTTTCGACTCAACAAAAGAGTCGAAAAGTTGAGAAAGAAGATTGGTCGTGTGACGCAAGCACTCCTTGGAAATCCATCAGCAAGAGTGCACAGATGCGTTGCGAACATCATTGGAAACTACCATCTGTCCAATGATATGTCAATCGAAGAAATCCTCGAGGTGCTGAAGCAGAAACTTGCGGTATGCTCCAATCGCATCCGTAGGTATCAGAAAAGCTTTCAGCGAAGGACCGACAACACCTTGTTCTTCCAGAACCAACGGGGATTCTACAAAAATCTCACCAACTCAGATAGGGAAAGTAACCTCGATCTTGATCAGGCAGAAGACTTCTGGAGAAGTCTTTGGAGCGAATCCAGCCGTTGCAATTTAGAAGCAGCGTGGCTCCCACACCTTATGCGTTCATGCGAGGCCCTCCCCGAAATGACCATGCCTGACGTAACTGAAGTCGACGTTGAAGCAGCCCTTGAGAAGGCAGGTAACTGGAAGGCGCCAGGAGTTGACAAGATTCACAATTTCTGCTGAAGCGATTCAAGAGCACTCACAGGATATTGGCAAATCAATTTAATCAGATGATTGCCGATCCTGATTTAGTTCCATTATTTTTCACCAAGGGGATAGTTTTCCTCATCCCCTAGGAACAGGGTGCCTCTTGCCCTTCAAAATGTCGACCAATTACTTGTCTTCCTACCATCGGTCTTCACTTCAGTTGTGTGCGCGAACATCTCAAAACATCTTGATGTTCATAAATTGATAGTTGAGGAGCAAAAAGGATGCGCAAAAGGCTCCCGAGGCTGCAAAGAACAGCTTATAATCGATACGGTAGCTGTAAAGCAGGCTGTCCATCAGAAACGAAATATCTCGACAGCCTACATCGATTATAAATCAGCCTTTGACTCGATATCACATTCGTGGTTACTACAAGTGTTACGCTTGTATAAAATCAACCCGAATGTCGTTCTTCTTCTAAGAACAGTAATGAAGAATTGGAGCACGAAGCTATCGGTATCCTCACAAACGTCAGGAGAGATACCAATCAGGCGTGGCATTTTCCAAGGCGACTCCTAAGCCCACTGTGGTTTTGTTTGACTTTGAATCGCGATCCCATCTTTTGCATGAAAGCAAATACGGGTTCCAAGTCAAGCATGGCATATTGTCGAAATGTACATTAAGCCATTTGATGTACATTGACGACATCAAATTGTATGCCAAAGACGAGAACCAACTTCGCTCCTTGCTGGACATTACCATCCAGTTCAGCAGGGATATCGGCATGCAGTTGGGTTCAGAAAAATATCGCATAAAAACAATTGTTTGGGGAAAACACACCGACAACGAAGGATACAGCCAAAATAATAAAAAAATTGAGGGTATGGATTCGAACAACGTGTACAAATACCTCGGCATATTGCAAGCAACAACACCTGTTGTGGCAATAATCAAATCTAAGTAGCTGGGGGAGTTTGAACGACGTCTGGATCTTGTCCTTAAAACTGAGCTGTACGGGAAAAATAAAATCGTGGCAATCAACACCTTCGCCAGTCCCGTCCTTGTATACACTTTCGGTGTGATACAGTGGAGTAATACTGATTTCGAATCTGTCAATAGACGGGTAAGGGTAGTTCTTGCAAACAACAACATGCACAATAGAGCTGCCGAAAAATTGAGGATCACTATCCCACGTCATCATGGGAGGAAGGGGGGTACTTGATTTAAAAACGTTGCACTACAATCAAGTGCATTCTCTTCGTGAGTTTTTCCATGAGAAACAATCCTCTAGCCAAATACATCAGGCTACCGTCATGGCAGATAATAAATGATCTCCTTTGAACTTGAGAAGCAGAGAATGGGATCCCATGTCGAATGTTACTTCAGTCCAACAGAAGATCGACATGTGGAAAGCGAAAACCATTCACGGAGGTCATATCAAAAATTTATTGTTATCAGGCATTGACATCGAAGCCTCCAACAAATGGTTGACAAATGGTGTACTTTTTCTATGAGACCGAAGCATTCCTAACTTCAATTCAGGATGCTTCGCTCCCAACAAAAAATTATAAACGGTACATTCTTTACGACTCCTCAATCACCAACTCCAGTTGTAGTTTATGCAACTGTGAAGAGGAGACCATCCAGCACATAACATCTGCGTGCAGGATGTTGAGCGATACCGAGTACACCAATCGTCATAACTCCGTCTGCAAGATTCTCCATCAAAACCTTGCGTTGAAGTATAACTTAGTGGCAACCTACCATACTAACTTAAGTATACTCCGCAGAGAATCTTGGAAAATGATCGGGTCAAACTACTGTGGGATCACATTATTGCCACCGACCACAGTGTTAATCATAACAGACTCGATCTAGTTCTGCTTCTGAAGGAAGAACGAGCTGCTTTATAATCGATGTAGCCGTACCGTTGGACCGGAACACTGTTGAAAAACAGCACGAAAAAATCCGGAACTACGGCCCCTTGGCAGACGATATGAAGCAGACCTGAAGACTACAAAAGATCGAAGTAGTCCCAGTAATAATTTCAGCGACGGGATTAGTCCCGCAGAACTTACATAAAGCGCTGAAAACGCTCGATCTTAGGGCTGGACTATACATGGAGATGCAAAAAGCTGTTATCCTTGCAACCTGCGCTATAGTCCGAAGAGTCCTGTCCGGTCACAATCTGACCTAATGGGTTTCAGTCTTGATCCGCACTGTCTTCGATATAAGATCCATGTCCTCTGTAGGTGTAGAACCTCCGCGTCCTTGGCATGAAGTGTTTGCGACAATCGGGATGTAGTAATACATTTTCGCATGGTCGCACACACTTTGCGTTAAAACGCATCATCGCTGTGATGCGGGCCTTTGGATGCTGCCTTCAGCCCATCCTTAGGTTGGTCGCCCCTCGGTCCGGTTGGGCGGGAAGAGGGTCCGTGGGCTTTTTATAAATATATACGCCTATTCCCTTTAGAAGTTGACATTCATTCCATGCGACTTTCAGAAATAATTATGCTTAATGAAATAAAACAGGATTGAGTAGAAACTATATGGAATAGTAAAACATTCGTATATTTTCTGCGAGAGTTTTATGATACACCTATTAAATCTGTCACGATGTTCTCACATAGCGGCTTCATGTCTTAATTGAAACTCACATCCACCTCGGCAGAAGTTGTGGGGAACAACTTAGCTTACACAAAACGATCTCTTCCTCTCATCCCAGAGTAGTACTCGCACTTACTCGTCTTGTCTGCACTTAATTCCCCAGGTATGTAGGTACGGAGTTCAAAACTTGTTAGTTCGTAATTCCTAATTGATTACATGTTTAACTTTGAAATATTTACGGTTGGCTGCGTACCAAATTTAACATTGATATTATACAATTTCGGTTGAAGAAATTTACCAGAAATGCTTTGTGTTCTCCCTTCGACGTGAAGTTAGAAACCGCTTGGAATGTTCATTCCAGAACATCTGCGGGGAATGCTTTCAAGCTGGAGGTTTTTAAGCTAATGTGGTTTGCAACTAAATTATGTGAGGTGCAGGATGAAGTCCTACGTACCTCCCGATATTAACCATTGATTCGTAGATAATTGGGAATTCCTTTGTATTATGCAAAGGGTGTATTTTGTCAGAATTCATGGGATTTGATATTGAATTTTTCCCCATATTAGGGAGGAAACAGAAAATCAGTTTTATTTGAGAAAGGAACGTTATATTATGTCGAAGAAAGTTAACCTTGGGGCGGCAGGGGAGATGTTTTTATTCATCATCATCAACGGCGCAACAACCGGTATCCGGTCTAGGCCTGCCTTAATAAGGAACTCCAGACATCCCGGTTTTGCGCCGAGGTCCACCAATTCGATATCCCTAACAGCTGTCTGGCGTCCTGGCCCACGCCATCCCTCCATCTTAGGCGGGGTCTGCCTCGTCTTCTTTTCCTACCATAGATATTGCCCTTATAGACTTTCCGGGTGGGATCATCTTCATCCATACGGATTAAGTGACCCGCCCACCGTAACTTATTGAGCCGGATTTTATCCACAACCGGACGGTCATGGTATCGCTCATAGATTTCGTCATTGTGTAGGCTACGGAATCGTCCATCCTCATGTAGGGGGCCAAAAATTCTTCGGAGGATTCTTCTCTCGAACGCGGCCAAGAGTTCGCAATTTTTCTTGCTAAGAACCCAAGTTTCCGAGGAATACATGAGGACTGGCAAGATCATAGTCTTGTACAGTAAGAGCTTTGACCCTATGGTGAGACGTTTCGAGCGGAACAGTCTTTGTAAGCTGAAGTAGGCTCTGTTGGCTGACAACAACCGTGCGCGGATTTCATCATCGTAGTTGTTATCGGTTGTGATTTTCGACCCTAGATAGGAGAAATTGTCAACGGTCTCAAAGTTGTATTCCCCTATCCTTATTCTTGTTCGTGCTTGTGTTTGACCAGTGCGGTTTGATGTTGTTGGTTGATTCGTCTTCGGTGTTGACGTTGCCACCATGTATTTTATCTTGCCTTCATTGATGTGCAGCCCAAGATCTCGCGCCGCCTGCTCGATCTGGATGAAGGCAGTTTGAACGTCTCGGGTGGTTCTTCCCATGATGTCGATATCGTCAGCATAGGCCAGTAGTTGGGTGGACTTGAAGAGGATCGTACCTCTTGCATTCACCTCAGCATCACGGATCACCTTCTCGAGGGCCAGGTTAAAGAGGACGCATGATAGCGCATCCCCTTGTCGTAGACCGTTGACCGATGTTTTTATTACTTGGCCTTAAGTGGGTCATCACCTGCGTCGGATCCGAGGAATGATTATGATTATTATTATATAATGAAGAATATTTGGACAAGCGATTTTTCGATACTAGTCGTTCGAAAATTAGAGTGTTAAACAGGTAAGGTGTCATATGGCAGGTATATGTAGATTGCCGCAAAGCCGGCCGAAATTACGGGTCCTAACGCCATTCGAATGACTTCGCTCAAAGAGCGAGAATTGAAGGCAAGGCCAATTTCAATTTTAAGGAACCAAATGTTTATGGACTAGGTATAGCATATTAATGGTCGACTAAAATGGGTGCCACCATAGGCCAAAATCTATCCAACGAAAATCTTTGAAATTTTCACGACTTATTCAGAACATATTTCAAACTAGGATAATTGCGATTCATTGGGTCATTTTTTAAGGCTTTGTCTGGTACAAAAACATATTAGAATCGATTCAAGGGCTGTCTGTCTGTGTGTCACGACCGACTTATTCGGAAGCCCCTGAGGCTGCTGTCATGAAATTTAATGAAAGACCTTATTTTATGCTGAGTTTGAGGGAGTTCCTCAAATATGGGAAAGGGGGTGTAAATGTAGGGTATCAAATGAAAGGGTTCGATTAGTTGTTTTCGAAACGGGTCCTATTTATGATATTGGCTGAAACATAGAGGAGTGAGGAGTCAAACTGCATACTCCGAAAAGTGTAACAAGTCTTGTTTTCAGAACTGATTTAAAGAAAAAATCTGAAAAAAATTGCACTGGTGCACCCATGCAGAATACAGAAATATAGTTAACAATAGCATAATAATAAAATGGAACATTTATAAATGGAAAGTTTATAGGAAATCCAGCCATTATTAACAAAGTTTCAGGACGTCACAATTTTGTATTTTATGTGAATTTGTCGCAATGACGCCATCACTATATAAAGTGAACTCATATGAAGAGCGGAGTTGGATATAACCAGGAATATAATATTTTTACCCATGTACGAATGGAAAAACGTGCGTAGGAATCCTCTCATACAAAACCTTTTTACTCGAAGCATTCTGCTTCTGGTATTTTGATTTACTTTAAACAAGTCGAGAAACCGGAAGCTTGACGCTTCAAATATTAAAGATTTTGTGAATTTCTTTACTATTTATTATTATAACTTTGTTAGTAATAGTACGATTTCCAACAAATTTAGCAGGAGCATGCTCTATATTATGGCCTATATTGTGGTTCTCGGACGAACTTAAGGGAGGTTTTGCAGTCAACCACTAAAAATTACAGTAATGTAGTATTATTAACTTTATTTGAACAGATATCGGTATGGAGGGTATTTCGGAGCCTAGTTACCATACAGTGACAGCTTTTTGATTTTTTTCAGATTTTTCGGTCGGGTAGTTTCTGAGAATTGATGCGTTAAAGAAATGATAATTTTCAACCCCCCGCACTCCTCGCCTTTCCAACAAATCTCAAAAGCATGTGAGTCACTGTATGCGTGAGCGTTCATAGTTCCTATTTTTTCATCAAATTTGGTGTGAGTCGCTTTTTCGAAGCTGGTTCCATATTGGATATCGGGCGAAACATAGGAGAGTGAGGGCTCAAGATATGACCATCAAAAAGTATGACAGGTCTCGTTCCCAGAACATATTCAAACGAAAAATCTGAAAAAAATCACTGTAGGGCATCTGTTGGAAATCTAGGCTTCAAAATATATCCGGTTCCGATATCATGCTTAAATAAAGTTAATAATAGTATATTTCCACATTTTAGAAATTTACCCGGCAACCCCCCTTATGTCTATCCTAGAACTCCATCGGTGTAAGGGATAAAATTATGCATTAAATTTGGTCAAGTTTGAAGAAAATCCAACTATTATTAACAAAGTTGGAGGGGTTGAAATTGTGGCGCAGCAGAATTCGCGGAATTCGAAATAGAGGAATTCCTCTCTTCTGCCTTGAGCAAGGACAAGCGCGTGCTTTGAGACGAGCCCGTTTCAAATATTTATATTACTTTTGAGTGCAGTAAAATAAGAAATTATGTTTAGTTATTTTTAAGTGATGAAAGGTTGCTCAGTCGAGAAAGTGTTTCTTATGTTTTGAACAGTTCCTGCAGTTTTTCATGCTCATTGTTCCACACCAGCCAATGCACCGGGTATTGCCTCTCGATTTCCGAAACGGACAATGTCATTTTCGATTTGCTGACGATGTCATTCGATTTCTCTGGAAAATGATGTTTTCTAAAAAAAACTTTTCCAATTTTTGTGAATTTTCTGCATACTACAGCGTGTATGACGTCATCATAACATATCAATTTGTCAACACCATAACGAAGTGAGTTCATATGAATGGAGTCGCAAAGAATTATTTTGTTTTAGTTTGAATATCTCCATTACTCTAAACAGAGATGAGTCTATGTAGGTATATAGTATATGCGTGCTAATGAAGTTTGCGGGTAGTGTCTAATTCAGATAGATATATTTGTACATTAAACCACTCGCATTTAATATACGTACTATATATCTAGGTATGTATGCCTGTGCGCATGAAGTAAATCGGAAATATGGGTACGATCAATTTATATACATGCATATGTGCAATATTCGGAAATAGGTAGCTTGTTTGTTTAGGTTGAGGATAATATCTATGTATCTAATATGTACGTATGTTTTATAGATTATAAAAATATGAAGGAATATGCTGGATTTGTAGCTATATACGGGTAGAAAAATGTGGGCTGCGTGTGCAAAAACGGCCTCCATGAGATGACCTCCTTAATACATGTAACACTTCCGTTGCAAACTTAAAGGATATGTCCGTATCATTCGTTGAAAAATCAGAAGTAAGCAAAATTAAATATTCAGGTATCTAGCTTAGTTACATATGAGAATACCTTAATGATGGGGTAGAATGGATGGTTGATATATTAAATACAATTTGCCAAAGAGTATACCAAAACACCCTCTTCGAACATAGGACGGCGAACAGGAGGAATGGTGTTGTTAATTTAGGGAACCCTTTACCATCCGGTCCCTCCGCGAACTCAATCTTCTTTGCAACAAAAACATCATCATCATCATCATCATCATCAACGGCGCAACAACCGGTATCCGGTCTAGGCCTGCCTTAATAAGGAACTCCAGACATCCCGGTTTTGCGCCGAGGTCCACCAATTCGATATCCCTAACAGCTGTCTGGCGTCCTGGCCCACGCCCACGCCCACGTCTGCCTCGTCTTCTTTTCCTACCATAGATATTGCCCTTATAGACTTTCCGGGTGGGATCATCTTCATCCATACGGATTAAGTGACCCGCCCACCGTAACCTATTGAGCCGGATTTTATCCACAACCGGACGGTCATGGTATCGCTCATAGATTTCGTCATTGTGTAGGCTACGGAATCGTCCATCCTCATGTAGGGGGCCAAAAATTCTTCGGAGGATTCTTCTCTCGAACGCGGCCAAGAGTTCGCAATTTTTCTTGCTAAGAACCCAAGTTTCCGAGGAATACATGAGGACTGGCAAGATCATAGTCTTGTACAGTAAGAGCTTTGACCCTATGGTGAGACGTTTCGAGCGGAACAGTCTTTGTAAGCTGAAGTAGGCTCTGTTGGCTGACAACAACCGTGCGCGGATTTCATCATCGTAGTTGTTATCGGTTGTGATTTTCGACCCTAGATAGGAGAAATTGTCAACGGTCTCAAAGTTGTATTCCCCTATCCTTATTCTTGTTCGTGCTTGTGTTTGACCAGTGCGGTTTGATGTTGTTGGTTGATTCGTCTTCGGTGTTGACGTTGCCACCATGTATTTTATCTTGCCTTCATTGATGTGCAGCCCAAGATCTCGCGCCGCCTGCTCGATCTGGATGAAGGCAGTTTGAACGTCTCGGGTGGTTCTTCCCATGATGTCGATATCGTCAGCATAGGCCAGTAGTTGGGTGGACTTGAAGAGGATCGTACCTCTTGCATTCACCTCAGCATCACGGATCACCTTCTCGAGGGCCAGGTTAAAGAGGACGCATGATAGCGCATCCCCTTGTCGTAGACCGTTGACCGATGTTTTTATTACTTGGCCTTAAGTGGGTCATCACCTGCGTCGGATCCGAGGAATGATTATGATTATTATTATATAATGAAGAATATTTGGACAAGCGATTTTTCGATACTAGTCGTTCGAAAATTAGAGTGTTAAACAGGTAAGGTGTCATATGGCAGGTATATGTAGATTGCCGCAAAGCCGGCCGAAATTACGGGTCCTAACGCCATTCGAATGACTTCGCTCAAAGAGCGAGAATTGAAGGCAAGGCCAATTTCAATTTTAAGGAACCAAATGTTTATGGACTAGGTATAGCATATTAATGGTCGACTAAAATGGGTGCCACCATAGGCCAAAATCTATCCAACGAAAATCTTTGAAATTTTCACGACTTATTCAGAACATATTTCAAACTAGGATAATTGCGATTCATTGGGTCATTTTTTAAGGCTTTGTCTGGTACAAAAACATATTAGAATCGATTCAAGGGCTGTCTGTCTGTGTGTCACGACCGACTTATTCGGAAGCCCCTGAGGCTGCTGTCATGAAATTTAATGAAAGACCTTATTTTATGCTGAGTTTGAGGGAGTTCCTCAAATATGGGAAAGGGGGTGTAAATGTAGGGTATCAAATGAAAGGGTTCGATTAGTTGTTTTCGAAACGGGTCCTATTTATGATATTGGCTGAAACATAGAGGAGTGAGGAGTCAAACTGCATACTCCGAAAAGTGTAACAAGTCTTGTTTTCAGAACTGATTTAAAGAAAAAATCTGAAAAAAATTGCACTGGTGCACCCATGCAGAATACAGAAATATAGTTAACAATAGCATAATAATAAAATGGAACATTTATAAATGGAAAGTTTATAGGAAATCCAGCCATTATTAACAAAGTTTCAGGACGTCACAATTTTGTATTTTATGTGAATTTGTCGCAATGACGCCATCACTATATAAAGTGAACTCATATGAAGAGCGGAGTTGGATATAACCAGGAATATAATATTTTTACCCATGTACGAATGGAAAAACGTGCGTAGGAATCCTCTCATACAAAACCTTTTTACTCGAAGCATTCTGCTTCTGGTATTTTGATTTACTTTAAACAAGTCGAGAAACCGGAAGCTTGACGCTTCAAATATTAAAGATTTTGTGAATTTCTTTACTATTTATTATTATTATAACTTTGTTAGTAATAGTACGATTTCCAACAAATTTAGCAGGAGCATGCTCTATATTATGGCCTATATTGTGGTTCTCGGACGAACTTAAGGGAGGTTTTGCAGTCAACCACTAAAAATTACAGTAATGTAGTATTATTAACTTTATTTGAACAGATATCGGTATGGAGGGTATTTCGGAGCCTAGTTACCATACAGTGACAGCTTTTTGATTTTTTTCAGATTTTTCGGTCGGGTAGTTTCTGAGAATTGATGCGTTAAAGAAATGATAATTTTCAACCCCCCGCACTCCTCGCCTTTCCAACAAATCTCAAAAGCATGTGAGTCACTGTATGCGTGAGCGTTCATAGTTCCTATTTTTTCATCAAATTTGGTGTGAGTCGCTTTTTCGAAGCTGGTTCCATATTGGATATCGGGCGAAACATAGGAGAGTGAGGGCTCAAGATATGACCATCAAAAAGTATGACAGGTCTCGTTCCCAGAACATATTCAAACGAAAAATCTGAAAAAAATCACTGTAGGGCATCTGTTGGAAATCTAGGCTTCAAAATATATCCGGTTCCGATATCATGCTTAAATAAAGTTAATAATAGTATATTTCCACATTTTAGAAATTTACCCGGCAACCCCCCTTATGTCTATCCTAGAACTCCATCGGTGTAAGGGATAAAATTATGCACTAAATTTGGTCAAGTTTGAAGAAAATCCAACTATTATTAACAAAGTTGGAGGGGTTGAAATTGTGGCGCAGCAGAATTCGCGGAATTCGAAATAGAGGAATTCCTCTCTTCTGCCTTGAGCAAGGACAAGCGCGTGCTTTGAGACGAGCCCGTTTCAAATATTTATATTACTTTTGAGTGCAGTAAAATAAGAAATTATGTTTAGTTATTTTTAAGTGATGAAAGGTTGCTCAGTCGAGAAAGTGTTTCTTATGTTTTGAACAGTTCCTGCAGTTTTTCATGCTCATTGTTCCACACCAGCCAATGCACCGGGTATTGCCTCTCGATTTCCGAAACGGACAATGTCATTTTCGATTTGCTGACGATGTCATTCGATTTCTCTGGAAAATGATGTTTTCTAAAAAAAACTTTTCCAATTTTTGTGAATTTTCTGCATACTACAGCGTGTATGACGTCATCATAACATATCAATTTGTCAACACCATAACGAAGTGAGTTCATATGAATGGAGTCGCAAAGAATTATTTTGTTTTAGTTTGAATATCTCCATTACTCTAAACAGAGATGAGTCTATGTAGGTATATAGTATATGCGTGCTAATGAAGTTTGCGGGTAGTGTCTAATTCAGATAGATATATTTGTACATTAAACCACTCGCATTTAATATACGTACTATATATCTAGGTATGTATGCCTGTGCGCATGAAGTAAATCGGAAATATGGGTACGATCAATTTATATACATGCATATGTGCAATATTCGGAAATAGGTAGCTTGTTTGTTTAGGTTGAGGATAATATCTATGTATCTAATATGTACGTATGTTTTATAGATTATAAAAATATGAAGGAATATGCTGGATTTGTAGCTATATACGGGTAGAAAAATGTGGGCTGCGTGTGCAAAAACGGCCTCCATGAGATGACCTCCTTAATACATGTAACACTTCCGTTGCAAACTTAAAGGATATGTCCGTATCATTCGTTGAAAAATCAGAAGTAAGCAAAATTAAATATTCAGGTATCTAGCTTAGTTACATATGAGAATACCTTAATGATGGGGTAGAATGGATGGTTGATATATTAAATACAATTTGCCAAAGAGTATACCAAAACACCCTCTTCGAACATAGGACGGCGAACAGGAGGAATGGTGTTGTTAATTTAGGGAACCCTTTACCATCCGGTCCCTCCGCGAACTCAATCTTCTTTGCAACAAAAACATCATCATCATCATCATCATCATCAACGGCGCAACAACCGGTATCCGGTCTAGGCCTGCCTTAATAAGGAACTCCAGACATCCCGGTTTTGCGCCGAGGTCCACCAATTCGATATCCCTAACAGCTGTCTGGCGTCCTGGCCCACGCCCACGCCCACGTCTGCCTCGTCTTCTTTTCCTACCATAGATATTGCCCTTATAGACTTTCCGGGTGGGATCATCTTCATCCATACGGATTAAGTGACCCGCCCACCGTAACCTATTGAGCCGGATTTTATCCACAACCGGACGGTCATGGTATCGCTCATAGATTTCGTCATTGTGTAGGCTACGGAATCGTCCATCCTCATGTAGGGGGCCAAAAATTCTTCGGAGGATTCTTCTCTCGAACGCGGCCAAGAGTTCGCAATTTTTCTTGCTAAGAACCCAAGTTTCCGAGGAATACATGAGGACTGGCAAGATCATAGTCTTGTACAGTAAGAGCTTTGACCCTATGGTGAGACGTTTCGAGCGGAACAGTCTTTGTAAGCTGAAGTAGGCTCTGTTGGCTGACAACAACCGTGCGCGGATTTCATCATCGTAGTTGTTATCGGTTGTGATTTTCGACCCTAGATAGGAGAAATTGTCAACGGTCTCAAAGTTGTATTCCCCTATCCTTATTCTTGTTCGTGCTTGTGTTTGACCAGTGCGGTTTGATGTTGTTGGTTGATTCGTCTTCGGTGTTGACGTTGCCACCATGTATTTTATCTTGCCTTCATTGATGTGCAGCCCAAGATCTCGCGCCGCCTGCTCGATCTGGATGAAGGCAGTTTGAACGTCTCGGGTGGTTCTTCCCATGATGTCGATATCGTCAGCATAGGCCAGTAGTTGGGTGGACTTGAAGAGGATCGTACCTCTTGCATTCACCTCAGCATCACGGATCACCTTCTCGAGGGCCAGGTTAAAGAGGACGCATGATAGCGCATCCCCTTGTCGTAGACCGTTGACCGATGTTTTTATTACTTGGCCTTAAGTGGGTCATCACCTGCGTCGGATCCGAGGAATGATTATGATTATTATTATATAATGAAGAATATTTGGACAAGCGATTTTTCGATACTAGTCGTTCGAAAATTAGAGTGTTAAACAGGTAAGGTGTCATATGGCAGGTATATGTAGATTGCCGCAAAGCCGGCCGAAATTACGGGTCCTAACGCCATTCGAATGACTTCGCTCAAAGAGCGGGAATTGAAGGCAAGGCCAATTTCAATTTTAAGGAACCAAATGTTTATGGACTAGGTATAGCATATTAATGGTCGACTAAAATGGGTGCCACCATAGGCCAAAATCTATCCAACGAAAATCTTTGAAATTTTCACGACTTATTCAGAACATATTTCAAACTAGGATAATTGCGATTCATTGGGTCATTTTTTAAGGCTTTGTCTGGTACAAAAACATATTAGAATCGATTCAAGGGCTGTCTGTCTGTGTGTCACGACCGACTTATTCGGAAGCCCCTGAGGCTGCTGTCATGAAATTTAATGAAAGACCTTATTTTATGCTGAGTTTGAGGGAGTTCCTCAAATATGGGAAAGGGGGTGTAAATGTAGGGTATCAAATGAAAGGGTTCGATTAGTTGTTTTCGAAACGGGTCCTATTTATGATATTGGCTGAAACATAGAGGAGTGAGGAGTCAAACTGCATACTCCGAAAAGTGTAACAAGTCTTGTTTTCAGAACTGATTTAAAGAAAAAATCTGAAAAAAATTGCACTGGTGCACCCATGCAGAATACAGAAATATAGTTAACAATAGCATAATAATAAAATGGAACATTTATAAATGGAAAGTTTATAGGAAATCCAGCCATTATTAACAAAGTTTCAGGACGTCACAATTTTGTATTTTATGTGAATTTGTCGCAATGACGCCATCACTATATAAAGTGAACTCATATGAAGAGCGGAGTTGGATATAACCAGGAATATAATATTTTTACCCATGTACGAATGGAAAAACGTGCGTAGGAATCCTCTCATACAAAACCTTTTTACTCGAAGCATTCTGCTTCTGGTATTTTGATTTACTTTAAACAAGTCGAGAAACCGGAAGCTTGACGCTTCAAATATTAAAGATTTTGTGAATTTCTTTACTATTTATTATTATTATAACTTTGTTAGTAATAGTACGATTTCCAACAAATTTAGCAGGAGCATGCTCTATATTATGGCCTATATTGTGGTTCTCGGACGAACTTAAGGGAGGTTTTGCAGTCAACCACTAAAAATTACAGTAATGTAGTATTATTAACTTTATTTGAACAGATATCGGTATGGAGGGTATTTCGGAGCCTAGTTACCATACAGTGACAGCTTTTTGATTTTTTTCAGATTTTTCGGTCGGGTAGTTTCTGAGAATTGATGCGTTAAAGAAATGATAATTTTCAACCCCCCGCACTCCTCGCCTTTCCAACAAATCTCAAAAGCATGTGAGTCACTGTATGCGTGAGCGTTCATAGTTCCTATTTTTTCATCAAATTTGGTGTGAGTCGCTTTTTCGAAGCTGGTTCCATATTGGATATCGGGCGAAACATAGGAGAGTGAGGGCTCAAGATATGACCATCAAAAAGTATGACAGGTCTCGTTCCCAGAACATATTCAAACGAAAAATCTGAAAAAAATCACTGTAGGGCATCTGTTGGAAATCTAGGCTTCAAAATATATCCGGTTCCGATATCATGCTTAAATAAAGTTAATAATAGTATATTTCCACATTTTAGAAATTTACCCGGCAACCCCCCTTATGTCTATCCTAGAACTCCATCGGTGTAAGGGATAAAATTATGCATTAAATTTGGTCAAGTTTGAAGAAAATCCAACTATTATTAACAAAGTTGGAGGGGTTGAAATTGTGGCGCAGCAGAATTCGCGGAATTCGAAATAGAGGAATTCCTCTCTTCTGCCTTGAGCAAGGACAAGCGCGTGCTTTGAGACGAGCCCGTTTCAAATATTTATATTACTTTTGAGTGCAGTAAAATAAGAAATTATGTTTAGTTATTTTTAAGTGATGAAAGGTTGCTCAGTCGAGAAAGTGTTTCTTATGTTTTGAACAGTTCCTGCAGTTTTTCATGCTCATTGTTCCACACCAGCCAATGCACCGGGTATTGCCTCTCGATTTCCGAAACGGACAATGTCATTTTCGATTTGCTGACGATGTCATTCGATTTCTCTGGAAAATGATGTTTTCTAAAAAAAACTTTTCCAATTTTTGTGAATTTTCTGCATACTACAGCGTGTATGACGTCATCATAACATATCAATTTGTCAACACCATAACGAAGTGAGTTCATATGAATGGAGTCGCAAAGAATTATTTTGTTTTAGTTTGAATATCTCCATTACTCTAAACAGAGATGAGTCTATGTAGGTATATAGTATATGCGTGCTAATGAAGTTTGCGGGTAGTGTCTAATTCAGATAGATATATTTGTACATTAAACCACTCGCATTTAATATACGTACTATATATCTAGGTATGTATGCCTGTGCGCATGAAGTAAATCGGAAATATGGGTACGATCAATTTATATACATGCATATGTGCAATATTCGGAAATAGGTAGCTTGTTTGTTTAGGTTGAGGATAATATCTATGTATCTAATATGTACGTATGTTTTATAGATTATAAAAATATGAAGGAATATGCTGGATTTGTAGCTATATACGGGTAGAAAAATGTGGGCTGCGTGTGCAAAAACGGCCTCCATGAGATGACCTCCTTAATACATGTAACACTTCCGTTGCAAACTTAAAGGATATGTCCGTATCATTCGTTGAAAAATCAGAAGTAAGCAAAATTAAATATTCAGGTATCTAGCTTAGTTACATATGAGAATACCTTAATGATGGGGTAGAATGGATGGTTGATATATTAAATACAATTTGCCAAAGAGTATACCAAAACACCCTCTTCGAACATAGGACGGCGAACAGGAGGAATGGTGTTGTTAATTTAGGGAACCCTTTACCATCCGGTCCCTCCGCGAACTCAATCTTCTTTGCAACAAAAACATCATCATCATCATCATCATCATCAACGGCGCAACAACCGGTATCCGGTCTAGGCCTGCCTTAATAAGGAACTCCAGACATCCCGGTTTTGCGCCGAGGTCCACCAATTCGATATCCCTAACAGCTGTCTGGCGTCCTGGCCCACGCCCACGCCCACGTCTGCCTCGTCTTCTTTTCCTACCATAGATATTGCCCTTATAGACTTTCCGGGTGGGATCATCTTCATCCATACGGATTAAGTGACCCGCCCACCGTAACCTATTGAGCCGGATTTTATCCACAACCGGACGGTCATGGTATCGCTCATAGATTTCGTCATTGTGTAGGCTACGGAATCGTCCATCCTCATGTAGGGGGCCAAAAATTCTTCGGAGGATTCTTCTCTCGAATGCGGCCAAGAGTTCGCAATTTTTCTTGCTAAGAACCCAAGTTTCCGAGGAATACATGAGGACTGGCAAGATCATAGTCTTGTACAGTAAGAGCTTTGACCCTATGGTGAGACGTTTCGAGCGGAACAGTCTTTGTAAGCTGAAGTAGGCTCTGTTGGCTGATAACAACCGTGCGCGGATTTATCATCGTAGTTGTTATCGGTTGTGATTTTCGACCCTAGATAGGAGAAATTGTCAACGGTCTCAAAGTTGTATTCCCCTATCCTTATTCTTGTTCGTGCTTGTGTTTGACCAGTGCGGTTTGATGTTGTTGGTTGATTCGTCTTCGGTGTTGACGTTGCCACCATGTATTTTATCTTGCCTTCATTGATGTGCAGCCCAAGATCTCGCGCCGCCTGCTCGATCTGGATGAAGGCAGTTTGAACGTCTCGGGTGGTTCTTCCCATGATGTCGATATCGTCAGCATAGGCCAGTAGTTGGGTGGACTTGAAGAGGATCGTACCTCTTGCATTCACCTCAGCATCACGGATCACTTTCTCGAGGGCCAGGTTAAAGAGGACGCATGATAGCGCATCCCCTTGTCGTAGACCGTTGTTGATGTCGAATGGTCTTGAGAGTGATCCTGCTGCTTTTATCTGGCCTCGCACATTGGTCAGGGTCAGCCTAGTCAGTCTTATTAATTTCGTCGGGATACCGAATTCTCTCATGGCCGTGTACAGTTTTACCCTGGCTATGCTATCATAGGCGGCTTTAAAGTCGATGAACAGATGGTGCAACTGTTGTCCATATTCCAACAGTTTTTCCATCGCCTGCCGCAGAGAGAAAATCAGATCTGTTGCTGATTTGCCTGGAGTGAAGCCTCTTTGGTATAAAAACACCCCGAACATAATGCGCAACCGGACTCCATCTACTAGGGCTTCTCAGCATTTCTCTGACAATTTTGTCTGTAGAGAACTGTCTGTCTGTCTGCATGAAGCTGTTGACGAAAGTCGTTACACCTTTCATAAGAAAACATGGTGTGTTCGGCGTTGTCCACCACTCCATTGCACAAAAGTGGGAGATCATACCTTCCCAATCTTATACAGGTAAGACTGCAAATTTCCATGGCGATTTAGAAGTTGAGCAAGGAAATAATCTCCCAATACATTTTGTTCAGCCACGGATCTAAATGATCAATGAACCGCGCAGTCTTGGCTCATTTTGTCAATGGAGTTGCCCCTCGTTAAGTGTACGTTGACTTTCTCCGCGGGCAACCACCTCCCTTAAATCTACGCTGTTGCAGCTGTAGATAGCTTTACGCTCCTTAGCAAGGAAGGCAACAGGGATCACATTCACGATTACCATCACGGTCGGTTCTGAGGCAGTGCGATAAGCAGATGCCACTCGCAAAGCTCCCGTCTCTGTTGTTGAACAATGCGCTTACTATACACCTCCTTGTCAAAGGAATCAGCCCATACCTCCGCGCCATAGAGCAGAACGAACTGCGTTGCTCCCATAAGAAAGCATCCCCTGGTAGATACAGGGCCTCAAATATTAGCCACTGGCCGAGAATCGAATTGCAACTCTGTCCACCACTATAGTCAACTCGCCGATCAATATCAATCCTTTTTTTGGTCAAGAAGACTGCTGCGGTTCTTTCCAATGCAAGGCTGAAGCTATGAGTAATCATTCATCCGCTTACTCGTCGCATCAACATGCCAAGTCTGCTGTGTACCTGTTCAGCAGTAGTGAGCGGTCTTTCAGATAATCCCTCAATGTCCGCAAGGGAGAGCTTGATACGCGGAATGAATTTTCTAATGTACCAATCATATCTGTACAGAATTCAGCAGCTCAGGGTTTTTCGCCACCTTCCAGTGACAAAATTCAGGCAAGCGTTGAATGCACCGAGTAGCAAGTCTAGTCGTTGGCGGAACACTAGTTTGTAAACTTCCGCTGGGATACCATCAAGATCTAGCGCCTACTTGTTTTTAATGGTGAGAACTGCTTCTTCGAGCTCTCTTATTTTGAGAAGGGGGCAACCCGCATGGGATGTCTTTGGAATAGTTCCCGTTGACTAGATTCTGCCAGCCCCAAGCTTTGCTTTTATTTATTGCGAGTCTCCTTTTTACTGATCTATACTCTGCCTTTATGGCGCATGCCTTCTGGGGGGCGTGTAAAGATTGTGCCAAATGGCGGAGCTTATGGCACTCTTTCCGTAGGTCGCTAATTTCTGCCCCTTACCAACACAGAGAAGGCCTATCACGGCTGGGGCCTCTTCGCGGCATGGAAGCCTCATATGTTGTCGTTAACAAGTTCGTGAATTTACTGCAGTGTTAGCTGCAACGTTGTTAAGGAGTTCCCTTGCATATTGCTGGGGGACTTCCACCACAGCGAGTTTAAGGCTTCGAGCATTCACAGAAATTATCTGCGCATTGGTTACTCATGCTAGTGGTTTTCGGACTTCAACGAGAGCTCAACCAACCTTCGTTTTCCGTATAGAAGACACATCTGCTCCATTGTCCTTGGGTTTTATCTTGTAGTAGATTTCACTGAGGACATCCGTCTAGTTGGACAGGCGAGTCTCTAGTTGCGTAGCGAGTTTTTTTCTATTGTACTTCTTTACCTTTTTTTTTGGCCCTGGAAACTACTTGGATAAAGCCTCCTTCAGGCGCGTCTTCCTCTTTCCTCTTTCTTTCCAATTCGCTTTGCCGTGGGCTATTTGCGATCAGTTTGTTTTCGGCGGGAAGTGCGGCTGTTTCTGTTTTCCCCGCCTCTTCCTCTGATGTTCACATTCACCTGTAGAAGAAGATGCGGTTAAGTAGTTCCTCCAGTTCCATCAGCCCGTTTTTTGACGAATTTCCTAACGTTCTTCTGAGAGGACCTTGACAACCGCAAATGCTTCATCACTGTTGCGCATTTCCTGATGAGCCTTTCCTCTTTGGCTCTAGCTAGGATGGTTGACCTCACTTCTAATTGGTTCAAGCCCGAATTCACCTTCTCAGGACTAGCGATTTTGACTGGGCTCTTTTTCGGAACAAGGACACTGCTGGGTATTATAGTGGCCGTCCTCGCACCATCAGTCGTACGACTGACTGTAAAGTTCGTTTTGAGAATGAAGGGGATCCTAAGTCCGCATCAACTTAATGCAGGACCGGACCAATTGAAGAGCAACTTACTCCTTCTTTTCTGGTCCACGGACCCCTCGCAGGGCTTGCACCCAAACTTTTTTAAAAAAAGTCAAGCGACGACGGCTTTACGGTTTCTTACCAGGGCAGAGGCAAATCGTCAGACGCTGCCTCACCTCTGCCCTGGGAGCAGCGTGACCGTAGCGGCTCGCAGATGTTGAATGCTCCTTTATATAATTCGTAAAACACGACATGCCAACGAATTATATTGAGCGCAAATCCGCCTTGTTGACCAAAGCTGGCCAGGGCTGAAATATTCGTTTTGAGAATGAAGGGGATCCCAAGTCCGCATCAACTTAATGCAGGACCGGACCAATTGAGGAGCAACTTACTCCTTCTTTTCTGGTCCACGGACCCCTCGCGGGGCTTGCACCCAAACTTTTTTAAAAAAATTCAAGCGACGACGGCTTTACGGTTTCTTACCAGGGCAGAGGCAAATCGTCAGACGCTGCCTCACCTCTGCCCTGGGAGCAGCGTGACCGTAGGGTGAGGCAGCGTCTGACGATTTGCCTCTGCCCTGGTAAGAAACCGTAAAGCCGTCGTCGCTTGACTTTTTTTAAAAAAATGACTGTAAAGCTTCCTTTTCATTTGGACGTCCTGGAGTCATACCGCGTACTTCAGCCCTTGTTGCCTCTTTCGCTGGGGTGAGCGACGCATTTTCCCACTGCGACCAAACGCAGTCAGCCCCTCCTCCTTCCCTGATATTTCGTCCATTTTTTTAGTTTTATTATATTTTTTCTCCATTTAAATTTCACCAGTGCATCGTGTGCTAGGGAGCGGACCTTAATAGTCAGGAACGGATATACTCCCGGGGACAACCCGTACTCCAGTTTTCTAGGGCCTCAGCCACGCTTATCTGATCCCAGAACTCATGGACGGATCAGCCGCCGGGGTAACGCAGTTTACAAATACCGATTCAATGAATATTACACGATCAGGGTTCCGAAGGAGCTTGCTCCTCATACAGCCGCAGCAGAGTTCTCAATCAAAGGCAACGCGCGTAAACGTAAAGCAAGGTGTAAGGCAAGCACATCTGTGGGCAACGCTGTGTTGCAGTCTCGATTAGGGATTACTAGACTGGGACCAGTGCGTTTGGAGGTGATTCAATTATTGCAGCAGAACTCAATCAAGCTGGTCCGTCCTAAAGAATGACAACATGGGGACGGGTGTTCAGTTGCAAATCGGAAAATGTAAATAACAATTTGTATAGTAGGAAATACGCCAGTGGAATTCCCCAAATTTCTATAATCATTAGCAATACATGCTCGCTACCTTTTATTTTATTGGGGCCAGTTACCACCTCGTTAATCGTAGATGTGCTAACCTTATGATTCCCCTTCTTTACCAAGCACGACCTTTATTTTCCCTATACTTTGCAAGATTTCTATTATAAAGAAAAGTTCTAGAAACATATACTTTACGAATCTAGAAAAGGAAACTTCTTTTTGTGGATAATGCTGTTTTATTTTCTATTTAAGAGAGGATTCTATCTTGCAGTGGAATAACACAGATTTAGAGTTGAGTAATGTGGATTTAGAGTAAGGTGAGTGTTACCAAATCACAACATGCATAATAGAGCTGCCGGTTTTCTGGATTTCTTATGTAAGAATATTTGGGTGAACGTTTGTCGCATTTGCGGGTACCTCGTTACGTTTCATATTATTGCAAAAACTGATGATTCTAGGATAAACTCGGGGGCGTTTCCCGTCAATTTCTGTAAAATTTAGTAGTAATAAACATAATAATACACTAGTATTAACTTTAATTGGACATTTTTACCCTACGAAGCATTTGCGGGAAGTTTTTCTATATTTTTGCAAATTGGAAAAATGTACCCCTGAAAGTCATAGATTGCTTGTCGAAGCTTATTACACACTATCGAAGCAAATGGTCGCTTTAAGCCGAGCTTTACACGGTAAATTGCCTGAATGAGTCGGCACACGAACGTGATTTTGGTTTACGACAACGCTAGACTTCACTGCGTCGCAAAAGAAACGTTGGAGTTGCTTGGCTGGAAAGTTTTGCCTCACTAGCCTTACAGGCACAATGTCCGGAACACCTTGGGACTTTCATTTGTTCTGATCGATACAAGGCCAGTACTTCAAAAACTACTTAGAAACCATAAATGGTCGACTCGTTGATCGCTTTAAAAAATCAGGAATTCTTTCGCAGAGGGATCTATCTTTTGCCCGGAAGATGGCGAAAGCTCGTGGATGCAATTTTACTTAATTGCAGCTGTAAAAGTTTTTTAAATAAAATTATTTTCGAACACTTAAAAACACCTATTATTTCTTACGCCTCCTGAAATTTTACAAAAAGTAGGGCTGCGAAATTTTTCAATCTTACCCAATTTTGAAACAACGCAATGTGTGAAACCAACGCCTTATGTCCGCGACAATTACTTCATTTGTTTTTTTCCAAGCCAAGGACCCTGAAATCAAACGCATTTACACTCCTTCATATGCCTTCCCTTTTGGGACTATCTGCATGAACTTGAAACATAACTCTCCTTCAACTGCGGAGGAAACTCGAAACCACATCCTGTGTGTAAATTGATTTCGCATTAAGCCTGCGTCTTTTCTTTCGCTGACGCGTAAATGTGCAGCTTATCTTTGCCATAACACCATCCTGTTTTGGAGCCCTACCCAAATATATAACATGTGTATCGTGCTGAAACTTTTCCGATAAATAAGGTTTTATTTAACGGCTTCCGAATGTGTACATTGATTCTATCGGACATTATGTTATCCTTGGATATCAATCAGCTAGCGAGTATCACGTGCCTAAAATGGCGTTCCCCTAATGTTGTGGATAATAAGTTTAGCACTTTTGCAATTCCAAGCAACGAAAATACCTAATCGAAATTTACTTGTTGAGTGATTTGATCCGTTTTGATTAGGGACGGAGCAGACTGCCAGGTCGCAGGGGTGGAAGTCAGTGGTGCTCTTATGCAGAAACAGGGTTAATGGAATGTACGTTGTGGGGCTCAACTAGTAGTTGATTGATGGTTTTCCAATGAAGTTCATGTTTGCATTAATAAATCACCTTGGCACCGTACTCGTATGTCCACAAAGAATGTCTTCTACTTCATTTCGCATACATACGCTTCCAGACAAACTTTTCGCCACGGTAACAAGATCCTATCACGTACGAGCTAAAATCGATGGTTTACAACAGCAGGGACATTTGTGTGTCGATGTTTCAAGTTGGGAGATTAGGCCACTTGAATTCTGTATCCAAATCTGGTTGTATCATGGCCCAAGGAGATGTACAGCCGCCATATATGTATGTTGATGTAGGTGTCGATTTTGAATATTCATTTGGTTTTATGGGTCTCCTTTTTGTGGTACATCCTTTGGTTCAGCATATACATTTGGAACATATTTGCATATCTGTGATTTCAAAATTTCGACCAAATTGAATTCAGGCTAAGGTTCTGCGAATGTCCTTGGAATGACCACGAACTTTAGAGGCCAATAAAGAATGAGGCGGATGATGAAAGTGGCATTTCATAGTAAGATTACTCGGCTTTCGAACAACAGTGAGAAACCATTTAAAAGTTCATCAATTAGAGAACAACATCCATCACTTCAGAACGCATTATTCAACTCATAAAGCACATATGTATAGGTGCACATGTATGTATGTGTATTACGTATATTCAGGCCGGATGTTGTGTTAATGGTCATCCACTAGCGTTGATGTATGCTCATCAATCCTGGAATTTTTTCCCAAGAGGGCTCCAAATAAAGAAAAATTATGTCTTGAAACCCTCGCTAAACAGATGTTCAAGTGGAGAAAGAAAAATATATTCACTGAAGTGAAATGGACATCCATCCAATACAAACAAGGTATTTTGGGGGTAAATCCAATGGAGTTTGCAAAGAGTTGTTTCCCAGAAGTTGACAGATACAGACTAAGTTCATCGCTAAATATATGTATGAATGTACATGCATACATTACTTACTACATGTTATAAAACGAAATCATAATTGTACAAGGCCTGCATCGTTTTGGGATTGAAGAGTGCCACAAAGTGGACGCAGGATAGACTCTAGCGCTACATTTAGAGAAGTGACAAATTGTCTGCTGAATTATCCACTTAAATCCTGCTGGCAAAGGACTGAAGTACGAAGGGGGATGAGATAGTAATCGAAATTTCGCCGTGAAATCCGCTTGAACAAGTCTCAATACCTGAAGCTGGCCGCCTTGGGTATAAAGGTTTCTGTGTGAAATTTCTTATGAAAGTTCTTCCATTCCTACACAGCTAAAAATCCAAAATATTATTTAATTCCGCCGTTCATATGAATTCACTTTATATGAAGATGATGTCGCACATGCTTTAAATTGCGATAAATATGAAATATAAAACTTTCACCATCTATGTACAACTTTGTTAATAATAGTTGCTTCCAAACTTCTGAAATTGCGTACTATATTACTACTTATAATAACACCAAATTTATGAACTTAAGGGGGGTTTTCGGGAAAATTTCTAAAATATGATAATATGCTATTATCAACTTTATTTGAGCAAATATCGGAATGGGATGTATTTGGAGAATTAGACTTTGTGAAAGTGCACAATTTTGAATCTTTTCAAATCTTTTCGAGGCATATAATTATTCCCCTATGTTTTTCCACTATCCGAAATAAGGTAAGTTTGCAAAGTACTGATCAAGCCCTTTCATTTGATACTCTATAGTACCATATACTGGAAAAAAAATTACTTCCTCCTTTCACACGTATGGTAAATCCCACTTAAACTCGACAGAAAATGGTGTATGTAAAAGGACAGACAGATGGACAGACATACATTGAATGGACTCTAATAAAGTTTTGTATCACACAAAACCTTGAAAACCCCCTTTAATCTGGAAAGAATCAAAATTAGTTCCTAGAAAGACTGGCAGCGGTAAAATATGCACTGGCGGACAAAAACATCGGGATAGCTGTGAAAAAATTCTTTATACGTCCGAAAATTGGGAGTAGAGGGATGGAGTGAGAGGTTAGAATAGTAGGAGTAAAACTAAGCCCTTATAAAATTTTTCAGCTAGGTGGAATATATTTCGAACAATCCACTAATGATTGTGTATAAAAAGAATGAAACAACTTCTAGGTTGAAGTACCCGTGTTATGGTTTTTGCCTACCCATTTCGTCCATACTGTTCTTAAAGGATCGTAGAAAGTTTTGGTGCGCTAATCTGGCTGACCTTTCGTTTCATAATGGCAACTCTATAAGCTTATGTGGTTGACCTGGTGGTTTTTCGGATAAAGAGTAGCCTCCTCTGAAAAACGTTGAACGATAAGTACAGCGGTAGTTATTGATAAATTTAAAACATTGTGAGCTTATGAATACCCTGCTCTCTTTCGAAAATTCAAGTATCCGCACCTTAATTAGGAGGAGGGGTACGGTCTTGGATTTTTTTTCCATGAATGCACAACATCGCAAGAATGTTGTGTCAAAGTTCAAGAGCGATTGGAGTAAAACTAACGTAATTTTAACCAGTCAGTTTATACGTCAGCAAGTTTCGTCCGATTGTCACAGTTCTGTGCCGTCTGTTCATGAGAAATACCGAAAAAGATTAGCAGAGAAGACAGGAAATGAAGTCGACACGCGAAGTCGACAGAATACGTGTAAGTCAATCCGGCGAACAAGTTGCAAATGAGAGTAAAGAAGGTCGTATTCACCAAAAAAAGGAAAACTTTAAAGAGATCTTCCAACATTCACGTTTAAAAAGTCGGCGATGGCTGCAGTTTCAAATTTATTGCATCGATCCCTTTGAAATTTGGTACAAACTTTCCCTGTATAATTCACGAGGTAATACTGTCGAGTTTTTTTTTTAATTGTGTTATTATTTTTTATTTTGCAGTAGCAAACATGCCGACTTTTTAAGCTTAATGTAATGCAATGTTAATATGCTAATTGGACATGTTTTTCGTTACTTTAAGCCTTCTGGCAATCCTTTATTCTCCACCTAGTCTTCTGGCAATACTTGTCCTGTATTTGTGGGTCTTTGTTTGATATCCACTATTCAGGTAACCAGCTCTCCGTTTATATCTTTTATTTCCGTGTAGTTCGCCCTCTACGTAGGTTTGCTTTAGCGTATATTAAATTGACGTCCCACTGCACAGGGTAGACTGTGTCAGCGGGTATAACGTCTGTTTCGAAACAATCCATATGGTACTCTACTCGCTGGAACTTGACCATATCACTGCTTTTAATGCAATCAATTTATACGTTATATACACTCATACTCGCTTATTTGCTTGATTGATGCAAGTCGATTCAGCACAGAGAAGGCGAGTCGACTCAGAAGAATCGACGACATTGAATCGCCTCAATTCGATGCGATTCAGCGAGATGCGAGTCGATCCAATTTGTGAGGCGATATTGGATGGTTCATTGATACGATGTATGCACTGTGTGGATAATATATACATTTCTGTTTTCAAATGCAGCCAATACGAGCGTTGTACGTATGTATGTAGGTGGATATGTTTACAGACAACCTTGTACTGTGCACTCCGAAACCATGATTTTAAGATTTTGTGGAAAAACAAATATAATTTGAAATGTGGTATGAACAAAATGTACACAAATTTCAATATGCAATGAAGTACACAACTTGAATATTCATAGATTCGAAATCTAATATCACATATTAACGACATTTTAGCAAATCGAAAACCTAATTCCAACATCAGATTAATTTTTTGGATGACGTTATCATGTTTTAGTGACCAAGATAAGATATTATGTATGTACATACATGTCTGCTATTGTCGGGGCAGAGTAAATTGTGGAGTCTCCAATGAACCAACTTGAATTTCGGAATTGAATCTTTCTTATTCACCGTTGGAACGCATCTAATTACAATTTTGTTTGTTAATTAACTTGTTACCTCGCAACGTAAACATACAGTTGTGCATTCAAATAGTTCGTTCCTCAAAAATGTAAATGTTGGGTGTTAGGTAAATTTGAGACCCTAAACGTTATTCTATCGCCGGAAAAGACCTCTAGGCAAATTCGCTTGAACTTTATAGTCTTTGGAGTATGAAATTGGATCGGGTGATTGTATGTATCTCGGTAGAACTGGGAAAAATTACACTGGGAATTGAAGAATGCGTTTCTTGAGTTTATGGTGTGAATAACAAGTAAGCGTTGATTTGAGAAGTGTCTTTATTGGGGCAGAAATAGGAATGCGTTAACTTTTATATAACCGTAGCACATCTAGGCTTTTGTATATTTATTCAAAGAATATATCCATTGTTTTCTAAGACTTCTATCTAATTCCTTCAAATTTCCTGCTATTTGAAAGAGAAATGAGAATATATTAAGAAAACTATCTATTAAAACGAGGGTTCTGTGTACTACAAGAGAGGCAGAAAGTTGCCTCCCAAGTGGTCCGGTCCGTCATCATGCGGATACGGACTCACGACTCGCTGCATTCTCAACAAATCGTTTTATTCTTTTAAGCTGATTTTTAAGTTTTCGATATGAAATTTTCTTCATAGTGCTATAGGCGAAGTGAAAATTATGTTGGCTCTTTCGAGACACTCTTTTGAGTCGGCTCAACGCTTACAACAAAACCGAAACCAACATCAATTCAATCCAATTTGCAAGAAGTGCAATGTAACCACGATCGACACTCAAATGTTTTTAAATAATTCTTAAAAAATACCATTTTTGTTCTTCAAATTTACAATTTGATTTACAAAACCCTTTACAGCTTTTAACTTCCAAAGAACCTTAAAATTTATTCAAATGTTTAAAGGTTAATACAGAAAAATTCTGGCATTTCACATATGATCATTACTCTTCCTACTGTTGTTTGCACATGAACTTAATTATCTTGCATATTACGATATGTATTCATGACATTTGTTTCTGGCTGAGGAGAAATATTGTGCACGCAGATGCTGGAATCAAGCTACACCGCTATTGGGTTAAGCGCGGCTCGAGAAAAGTTGGCTGAGACGATGCGGTGCAGTGAAATTACATCGCACTTTTTAACGTTTTTTTGAAAATAATACTTTATTCAAATCGGTTTGCTCTCTACCTGTCTATGCGTCTGCCTTTTGATACAAAATTTGGTGAGAAGGTGAGAGCTGTGAATCACATTGAATGCAGTCAGTATCATTGTCCTACGCTGAATATAAGGACGGGTTTCCATTCACACAAAACAGGGGGCTGTACATTTTTTTTTCACCGAATGTAGCCGTGTAGGGTATCTAATGAAGGGTCTCGATTAGTATGAATGTCGGTGTTTGTAGATTATCAGTGGCTGAAATAGCAAGAAAATTCAGAAACAACGGTGAATTGATACGCTACATGAGAATTCAAGAGCCACGCGATTACATCCACAACGGGCATTTGGTAGAGCCAAATAACGAAACCGATCACGACGAGCCGACCCCGCTTGTGCATGGGACAAAGGCAGAAGAAAAAGAAGAAGACAATGTGGTCTGGCCAGGCCATTAAATAAATACAAAGGGTCTCTGTGCCATATATCAACAATAGGCAGCTTATGCGTCCAGAATATGCCTTCATGCAGGATGGTGCACCTTGATACATCTAGAGCTAGCATGGGTTATCTAAATTCACTGATCTACTGCCTTGGATAAAGATTTCTCCTAACTTAAATCCGTTGGACAATTGTTGGTCTTATCTGAAAAACATTGTATGTATATCATTGTACAAGGACTGTACTTACAAATTTTAAAGAAAACTTTGAAGATATTTGAGTGTAATTGCGTGGTGTTTCTGGCAATTATTTATTTGAAATAATAAAACTTGTTTTTTCTATTCGCTAGTCGGGAATTTTATTTTGCAAATACCGATATTTCCACCGTTATAAGTCGACTTTTTAGCACTGATGGAGGGAACAAGTGGTTCTCGAAATATTGGTATTTGCAATAGAAAAAACAAGTTTTATTATTTCAATTGAAAAATATATGGTACAATGACGTTGATTTAAAACCAATGATTAGAAATTTTATTCGCAGTACGTGATGTTTTGTTAATTTAATTTGAAAAATTTAGTTTTTATTGCAGCTTGAAATTGAAGCTTTGCATATCTTCTTAACGTTCATAATTCATCGTAGACCCAAATAAAAAAAATCAACAAAACCTTTCATACCTGAAGCGCTGAGCTCCCGACTTGTTTGTATTTTGATTATTTATTTTTCCCGAAACTATGCACTTGAATTGTATCAAATTTTCAGAATTTATTGGGAGGATTCGGCTTGTTTTAAATTTGTATAGTCCGGATAGCTGAGTGGATAGAGCACAAGGCTGTCATACAGAAGGCCGCAGTTCAAATTTCACTGTTGGCAGTGGGATTTGTATCGTAATTTGACGTCGGATACCAGTCGACTCAGCTGTGAATGAGTACTTGAGTCAAATCAGGGTAATAATCTCGGGCGGGCGCAATGCTGACTACATTGCCTCTTACAATGTACTACTGTAGTGTACCGTTACGGTCTTGAATGAAGTGTCTAAAAAACTTCAAGGCCCTGATCCAATATGGATTGTTGCGCCAACGATTATTATTACTAGCCAGGTTTCCTTTTTAACGTTACTGTCTGTCTGCCTGTCACACGCACTTTTCTCAGAAACGGATAGAGCGATTGACGCGAAATTTGCTGAGAAAGTGGGAATTGTGAACGCCGAGACATATGGCGGGTGATATCCTTCTACGTTGAGATTTAGGGGGGGGGGGGTCCCCATACATGCAAAAAGGAGGTGCAAATTTTTTTTAATTAAATACAGTCATGTGGGGTATCAAATTAAAGGCCTCGGTTAGTACTTTCCGAAGTCGGTCTTAGTTTTGACATTTGTTTGAAAGGTGAGGAGTGCGGGGGCTGAAAACGTGATTTCTTTAACGGACCCATTCCCAGAAACTACTTAATCGAGAAATCTGAAAAAAAATCAGGGGCTGCCACTATATGGTGCCTAGGCTCCAAAATACCCTCCATACCGATACCTGTCCAAATAAAGTTTATAATAGTACATTACTATAATTTTTAGTAATTGACAGGAAAGCCCCCCTTAAGTTCACCCTAGAATCACGAAATTGTGCAGCAATGTGTGTCACAGTATAGAGCATGATCCTGCCTGGAGAATTGGTGAAAATCGCACTATTACTAACAAAGTTATACTAGGTCAAAGCTGTCGCTTCTCTGCAAATTCAAGACAATGAATGTCAATATCACTTGAAAGTGGATATTTTCATATAATATATGCATATATTACGGGCTGTATACTAATCGGACAAATTCACACTCAAGTCTCCTTTTAAAAGAAAAACACAAAACCTTTCATACCGGTTTCCTGACTTGTTATTAATTTTTATATAAAAATTCACGAGAGAGAGATGGAGAGCTCCGTTATTTCTTATTGCACTGACTTCTATTATATCTCCTTTTATAGGGCTTTGCAAGCACCTAAAAGAAGTTTTAGTTCCATTTTTAACAAAAATTTCCTGGTTTTGCGTGATTTGACCATGAACGTACTAATTTTTGTTTAACGATTACGAATTCAGATTTCACGAGCTGTAATCATCCATATAGGGCTATTAAATAAGTTTTGCTTCTCCTTAATATCATTTCGAGTTATTTGCGAAAAACCGTGGTGGTGAATGTCTTATTTGAATTAACAATTAAATTTCTATACAATATTTTGCCAGGTTTCTGAGACCCAAGATCCCTTTGTCATGTGACGAGTTGATTAGAATATTAATTTGCTCGTATGCATCTCTTTTTCCTCCTACACTGGACAGCTAAAGAATTGCACAGTATCTGCTTTCAACCCACAACGTTTGCCACACGAATTGAACGATTACGGGGCATGGCTTAAATGCCTATGTTTGTGAACCCTTTGAAAGCCTACACACAATTTAAAGGTACATACGATGTATTTTCAGTACAAATCCAACAAAATAAGAATATTAACATTACAAGTTAAAATTCACTTGCAAAGATTGGTCTGAACATCGAAGCCGATGGTAAACGACCAAAAGGGCAGACCTAAGCAACGGTGGCTTGATACGCTGGATGGGGATTTGAAAGCCTCGAGATTGCACCCAGATCAGGCATTCGATAGAGCCAAATGGCGAAGCTGATCACGACGAGTCGACCCCGCTTGTGAACGGGACAAAGGCTGAAGAAAAAGAAGAAGAAGTTAAAACTAGGGTACTGTGTAGTTGTTTTGCTCAATGATATTTAGCTCGTCGGCACCTCCATTATCCTCCTTCCCATCACGACATCATAATACACCCATAGAATTTGCGCATTTAAAATATTGATTGCCTAAATGATAGTGCTAATCATTTTTTAATCACAAAATCTTCTCTGCCTTTCAAATTTCCCGAAAACCTAAACCCAAAAATTGAAATTGAATATTCGAAAATAATTGTAAGTCTTTTCTTTCTTTTTGTTGTTTTCACTATGCATTGCATTGTTCGCCCATAATACTTCATCATGCTGTATATTAGTAAATGCATCTATAGCGTTTGTTTCGGGCGAACTCGAAACGAGTTGATGGTTGGTGCTTTGTTCTCGAGTGCGGACTTGTTTAAAAAGTAGGAGGAACAGCCACTTTGATCAGGTGAGGCGCCTTTCAGCAAGAATCCAATTGTAGTGGAAAAATTTAAGAACAAAAAAACTAACTTTGTAGCACTAGCTAACTAGTGAAATTAAATTAATTTTATTGACTAAAAGCAAATTAAAACAACCAAAAGTTAGTAAATACTCTGAAGAGAAACAAGTTGAGAAACCGCAAGCTCGGCGCATCAGGTATGAAAGGTTTTGTGTCGTGTGAGTATATTTGAGTGCAGAACTACTCCATTCGTACGTACTCCGTAATGAATCTTCATTTAGCATGTCAGACTACTCACTTTAGTGTTACAGTGATATTTAGTATTTTGGGTTGCAGAAAATTTACACGGCAAAGACAACGTTGAGCTACAGTAACTTCGATAGTCATAGCATAAGTTTGATCAAACTTGCATATAACACAGATAACAGATAACTATATTACCACAAATGTTAATAACTCTAAAATAAACTTTAGGGGGTTTCTAGTCAATTTCAGATATCGATATGGACGGTATTTTGGGGGACACCGTATAGAGGCAGCTTCATGATTTTTTTCAAATTTAAAGAAATCATCAATTTTGACACTCTACACTCCTCGCCTTTCCAAGAAATGCCATAAGTAAGACTGGCGTCGAAAAGTACTAATCAAGGCCTTTCATTTGATAGCCAACATGGCTATATTTGGTGGAAAAAAATTGTACACGCGTGTATGAGGACCCCCTTAAACTCAGCATGCAAAGATGTAACTCAGTACATGTCTAGGTTTTCCCACCTTCTTCCTAAATTTCGTGTCAATCGGTGTAGCCGTTTCTGAGATAAGTGCGTGTGACAGACAGACATACATTGAACCGACTTTAATTAAGTTTTGTTTTAAAATCAAAACAAAACAAGACAAATGTCGACATCGCTTAGCAGCTACGCTTTCAAATTCATTACAGTTTAATTCCGTGCCGTCTCGGAGCCACAGATTGGCAACGTCAACGTTTAAAAGAGGTAAAATGGTTTCAAATCAGCCGTCCATATACGAGATTTGCGTCATTCTTGGAGGAGTAAACAAGTGGCGAAGGAGGAGTCGGCATTTTGTTTTTGTTAGCTGCCGTGCGAAATTTTCGTGGTTTAAAAAAAGTAGGGTGGTGAATCTATCCGAGTTGCATTAGAATTATATTAACTACCTTTGTAAGCGGATTCCAGTGTCAGAGCAACTGCTCAATTGCCTCCTATTTGATTAGATAATGAAGAAAATTTACCATTTGTGATGTGTTCAAAGCTTTCCTTCGTTAATTTCGAGGAAAATCAAATATGTATCACTTATTGAAAGCTTCGAATGGGTTTTCACTAAGACTCAGACACAATAAGAAATCATCGAACAGTAACAACTAGCATTGGATTAAGTGATATCTTGCAAGCAAACAATACATGAACTCCTTGGACTAGTACGCAACCACATGCCGTCAAATATTTACGACAGTACTCTAGGTAATCTTCTCGATAGTCGTTAGTGGATCATATTTATTGAATCTAAATAGCTTCTGGGTATATGTTAGCGGCTGGTTTAATATTAGGTACAACGACTTGAAAATCATCGGTTATTATATTTATCGCCTTTCGTGTCCTTTGCATTGTTTACTGAATCATCCAAATTCGTTTTATTGGAAAAGAATTCTATCAGAACTCGTGCAAACAATTATAATAGGCAGTTTAGCTTACATTTGCTGTCCTCAATGCTGCCTATAATATAATATAGGGAGGGTAAAGGATAGTATTGGTCCAAGCACGAAAACGATTGGTAGCCACGATTACCTATAAAACCTAAGAAACGCATCTTCAAAGCAACACCACCCTCACCTTAATGAAAAACGGCAGACGGAGAAGGATGAACACGGGTATCACACGCCTAAAAATGGGACAAGCTGTACTAACCGATCCTCTAGGGTGGTGGCTAGCAGAGCTTATAACTCTACTTAGGAAAACATTGTTACGAAGCCACATAGGGAGCCTCGGAGTAGATAGATCTCACAACGATAGACTCGGCACCGAAAGCAGACAAACGTACAGGACAGCGAGGCCCTGTCCAAATTTAAGCCTGATTTCACAGCATTACAAGAGATTTGGTGGACAGAGAGCGGTTTCCTGGAGAGGAGCTACACAATATATATCATAGTAGCCATCCAGTAAATTATGTGTTCGGAGTAGGTTTCCTAGTCAACCGGAAAATGAAAACTGCTTCCATCGGTTTTGAAAACGTAAGTGAGGCAAATTTAGAAACAGTCTCATTAACGTTCAAACCCCTGCAGAGGAGACGGCACTCCAGAGTCGGTGAAGGATCTACGGCACAGTCGAATTAATTCTTGTTCCTGCGCTCCCGCAGGAAATATGAAAACACCAATAATTTTTGCAGAAACAGGTCCTCAAACAAACAAACGTGTGCCAATGATTTTGGTAGTCCTCATGTATTTCTCGGAGCCTTACGTTCTTAACAAAAAAAATTGCGTACTGTTAGCTATGTTCGAGAGAAGGATCGTCGGAAGAGTTTTTGGCCTCCTACACTAGGAGGGAGCTCATATAAGACGAAATTTATGAACAATAACACGACCGCGTGGTTGTGGATAAAATTCGTCTCAATAGATTGCGGTAGGTGGGTCATTTAATCCCTGTGAGTGAGGATGACCCAACGCAAAACGTTTGGAAGGCCAACATTTATGGTGAATAGAAGACGACTTGGCAGACTCTGCTCAGATGGAGGGATGGTGTAGGGCAGGATGGCAGATAGCTTTTAAAGAGATTAAATTAGTTTTTTTGGAGGATATTAAATTGGTGGCCTCTTGGCCCAAACCGGGATATTTGGAATTCCCTACTAAGTCGAGCCTAGATCAAAACCGGAAACAGGAAAAGTGTTGTTCTCAACAAAACCTCCTACTTCCGCAAAGTCTGGGGCAGATTTGGTGGATATTTGGGCACTATGAAACTCTGTGCATGCAGTGAGTGGCATAAAATTGAACAAAGTAAATGCCAAAGGGATGTAAACATTATTTGTTCCGAATGGGGCGAGAGATTTTGGTCTAAATTGCCAAATAGGGGAGTAAGTGGATGCATTTTCGAAAACTAGCCAACTCAAAATCATCGAGAAGTGGTTTGCATAGTTAAAATCACACGAAATAGTTCTTGGAAGCACCTGGTTTGGGCGGAAACATACGTGGGCCTCTCCAGGCGGGACCACTTTCAACCAAATTGACCCCGTGTTGATCGAACGCCGCCATCTCTCAGCCTTGATGAATGTCAGAACATACAGGGGGGCCAATATAGACTCGGATCACTATCTCGTTGGCATGGTGTTCCGAGCTCGAATAACAATACCACCCCTCTGACAATCAGGTGAGAGTGAACACTGAAGCCATCCACAACACAACCCTCCGCGACACCTATAAGAGGGAAATGGATGCCGCAATAACCGCAGTCAACAGAGGACTGGAGAAGAAGCATCAAAAATGATCTTCACAATCACCTGAAGAACATTATCATGGATACGGCCAGAAGCATACTTGGCTTCGGCCGCAAAAGGAGTCGGAACGGCTGGTTTGACGATGAATGTAAGCTAGCAATGGAACGGAAGAGTGCCGCATACCGAGTAATGTTGCATTCTCAAAGAACGCGGGTACGCGCAGAGACTTATCATGAACTCCGTCGAGCGGAGAAGCGACTTCACAGACGGAAAAAGGAAAGCCTGGGAGAACCAACAAGTCTGTGAACTAGAAAAGTACAGGGAGCAACCGCACCAGGCGCGCAAGTTTTACCAACAAGTCGGCAGGATGAAGCCTTATACACCTCGATGCTCATCCTGCCTAGACAAAGAGGGAAATCTGATTTCCGACAGAATGGGCATATTGGAGCGATGGGTTGAGTACTTTGATGAGCTACTGAACAACTAGAACACCGGTGAGTTGGAGGTCCCGCCAACTGAAAACGACGGACAAATACTGCAACCACCAAGTTTAGGAGAAACAGTTCGTGCAATTCAGTCGGCTAAAAAATCATAAGTTGCCAGGAGCCGATGGAATTCCAGCCGAATTGGTTAAATATGGAGGCGACCAGTTACACCAAGTGGTCCATCAACTTGTGCTCAAGGTATGGGACAGCGAATCAATGCCTGACGATTGGCAACGAGGCATTATCTGTCTCATACATAAAAAGAGAGATGTCACACAGTGCAGCAGTTATAGAGGTATCACGGTGCTGAGTACCATCTATAAGATATTCTCCGCTATCCTGCTAGGCCGGATAGCCCCATACGCCCAGAACATCATTGGCCCATACCAAAGAAGCTTCACTCCAGGCAAATTAGCAACAGATCAGATTTTCTCTTTGCGGCAAGCGATGGAAAAACTGTTGGAATATGGACAATAGTTGCACCATCTCTTCATCGACTTTAAAGCCGCCTATGATAGCATAGCCAGGGTAAATTACACTGGCCATGGGAGAATTCGGTATCCCGACGAAATGAATAAGACTGACTAGGCAGACCCTGACCAATGTGCGAGGCCAGATAAAAGCGACAGGAATCGCTCACAAGACAATTCGACATCAACAACGGTCTACGACAAGGGGATGCGCTATCATGCGTGCTCATTAACTTGGCCCTGGAGAAAGTGATCCGTGATGCTGAGGTAAATGCAAGAGGTACGATCCTCTTTAAGTCTACCCAACTACTGGCCTATGCTGACGATATCGACATCATGGGAAGAACCACCCGAGACATACAAATTGCCTTCATCCAGATCGAGCAGGCGGTAATTTGCGCGAGATTCTTGGGCTGCACATCAATGAAGGCAAGACAAAATACATGGTGGCAGCGTGAGCACCGAAGACGAATCAACCAACAACATCAAATCGCACTGGTCAAACAGGTAGAATAAGGATAGGAGAATACAACTTTGAGACCGTTGACAATTTCTCCTATCTAGGGTCGAAAATCACAACCGATAACTTGTTGATGAAATCCGCGCGCGGTTGTTGTCAGCCGACAGAGCCTATTTCAGCTTACAAAGACTGTTCCGCTCGAAACGTCTCACCATAGGGTCAAAGCTCTTACTGTACAAGACTATGATCTTGCCAGTCCTCATATATTCCTCGGAAACTTGGGTTCTTAGCAAGAAGAATTGCTGAACTCTTGGCCGCGTTCGAGAGAAGAATCCTCCGAAGAATTTTTGGCCCCCTACATGAGGATGGACGATTCCGTAGCCTACACAATGACGAAATCTATGAGCGATTTCATGACCGTCCGGTTGTGGATAAAATCCGGCTCAATAGGTTCCGGTGGGCGGGTCACTTAATCCGTATGGATGAGGATGCTCCCACCCGGAAAGTCTATAAGGGCAATATCTATGGTAGAAAAAGAAGATGAGGCAGACCCTGCCTAAGATCGAGCGATGGCGTAGGTCAGGACGCCAGTCAGCTTTTAGAATTGGTGACCTCGGCGCAAAACCGGGATGTGTGGAGTTCCTTATTAAGGCAGGCCTAGACCGGATACCGGTTGTTGCACCGTTGATGATGATGTATTACGAAGAAAAGTATCATCCTGGAAGTGGTAAAGCATAAGTGGAACTACCAGAATAAGGATATCGTTATGGAGGGTAGACACTATGTAGTGCCAGCCTCTTGATTTTTTTCATATTTTTCGATTGAGTAGTTTCTGAGAATGGCTCCGTTAAAGGGAGGATCCCTTTCGACCCCCGCACTCTGCGCCTTTCCAGCAAGCGTCAAAACTAACACCAGTTTCGGAAAGTACTAATCCACACCTTTCATTTCTTATTCCACGTGACTATATTTGATGACAAAAAAGAATTACACCCGCCTTTTGCATGTATAGGAACCCTCACCCACTTAAATTCAACGTAAAAGGATATAACTCACAGTATGCGAGACCGTTTGCAGTTTCCACCTTTCTACACGCGTCAGCCGTCTCCGAGAAAAATGCGTGTGACCGACAGACAGGCCAGACAGACGGACGGACAGACAGGCAGGACAGTAAATTGATTTCAATAAGGCTTTATTTTACCCAAAACCTTAAAAAGGTTATGCAGTCGAGCTAGCAGTACGTTGTTAACTATCCTTTCCAATTCCACTAAGCTTAATCGGTCTGCAGTAAAGAACCACTCAGTAAATTGTTAAGCTCTACTTATTGTCATTTTGCCGACCCTTTGCAATGAATTTCCCACAAAGTAGACCAATCTGCTTATCCTCACATTATTCGACTCTTGAAGCTTTCCTTCCTTATTTAAAACCTTTTTATTTGAACGGTTGCTAATGCTTTGGAATGCGTATTCCCCCAAAGTAACCCTGCTGAGGAAACTGTAAGGAAAGAGGCTGAAACAAATCGAATGAACTTTCAGATCCCGTCCGTCCCACACAATTCCATAAACCAACTTGTGGTTTAAATCGGTAATACATTCAATGACATCAGCGGTTTCCTTCCGCTTGATTTGAGTCCATTTTATCCTTTCTGGCGCTCCAGTTCGTTCCTGCAGAAGTTTGAAATACTTTAGTGTAAAGATACATTTATGGATTATATCAATTTCGTTTCATTCTATTTGATGCTTTTCGATGGTAATCGCGGAGGCGAACGTTGGGTAATTTTGCTGAAATAATATTTGACTTGGCATATCAAACTGAAATTTTCATTCGTTTGATAGAAAAATTGATGCTACCGTATTTTTTCCTTCAGAAATATGATGACATAAGCCTTATTCAATTGGTAATCATAAGGTATGAGTAATATTGCATTTGAGAGACGTCTATGCCGAAAATTTGATAGCAAACTTGCCCTGGAGCAGTAGTAATATAACATTTCAGCCAGAAATGGAATTGATTAAGGAACGTTTTTAAGAATTGACAATTTCTTGCCAAGCCTAAGCCCGCAAAAAGCTCACTATAACCGCTTTTAGCTGCATAGACTGGGAATACAAAATGTTACCTAGTAGCACACCAATAAATCCATGGGCTAAGCTAGAGTTCCAAGGAAACATGAAATGGAATGTACTCCCTGTGCGGATACTCTATTATGGATATCATTAGTGTAGGCTAGGTTCATTGTAGCCTGTTGGATTTTAAGTGTCCGGTGCTAAAGATTCAGTTGGTGAAATACAAATATAAATTATAACAAGTGAAACAAAATCGAAGTTAAATTAGAGTGGGGGTGAGTAAAGTCAAGTCAGGTTTTCTCTGACTTTGTGAAGGTTTTCGATAATGTCAGCTTTAAGTTTATCTGTAGTGTCCTACCCAGGAGACGCACCTTGGAGAAAATAGCAAAAGGACGAATTGGAACTTTAAGGTGGAGTCCGTCAAGGACTCATTCTCTCACCAATGACACCAGAAATTCTGGCTGCTACTGCTACGCCTTTTTTTAATGTGCAGTTTTTCCTGGTGACAGTCACAGCCACTCGAAACTTCATACTTTTTAACAACCTGTCAGTGCCACTTCGTCGGATATATTGATTTGAGACAATCCCGACTGAAGACCGGAGTACGAACATATTAGGAAAAAAAAACCTCTAACGCCAATCGGTCGACAAGTGGTTTGCCTTAGAAGTATGTCGCGAAAATGAAGATGATAGGTTTACTTGGAAATTTTGGAAAATAGCGGGGGACATTATCATAAGCCGAGAACGTTAATGCTTATGGGCCGTGGAGAATACACGTATGATAAAAATAAAGTATAGAGTATAGAAAAGTAGAAATTAATTCCAGAAGGATTTTAGGAAAGCGGAAGAAGGAACTTAAGTTGGAGCTGAGAGCTAAACAAAAGGTTCGATTAGATCGATAATAGATAGGGTACTTTCCGGAGAAAATTGATTGCGGGTCTTCAAATATAATGCGCAATTGAAATTTTAATGAAAGATCCCAATATAAGAAAAGTCCAGTTCTGGTTTCCCGACATGATATGTAACAACAAATGTTGGTTTAAATTGCATTCACTAAGCCCAAATATTAAAAACGGAGATATGATGCTAATGTTGGTGAATGACAAAATCTCGTAAGCAAACTATGAAGTGTCGAAAACAGGTTTCCCACAGAACGACTATGTATATCTTTTTATGGCATAGCAATGGGTGAGCTGCATCTCACCTACAAAAGCATGACGGAAAGCTTCCTTACAAAACTATCAGGTGAGGGTTTCCAGAATTCAACAAATTACTGTTTGTAAATCAATAGCTCCCGCCGTTAAGCGTCATAGTAACGAACTATTTAAACGTGTTTCTGCCAGCTCTACATTATAATCATAGCCTTCATAACTTCATAACTTTCGTTTTACACGAAACCTTATTCAAATCGGTTTACAGTCTGTCTGACTGTCTGTCACACGCATTTTCTCGGAAACCGTTATAGCCGTTTACACCAAATTTGGTGAATTTAAGGGGAGTGTACATTTTTTTCAGCAACTATAGTCATGTGGGATATCAAATGAAAGGTCTCGATTAGTACTTTCCTTTACTTAATTTGTTGGAAAGGCGGGTGTGCAGGGAGTTGAAAGTGATCATTTTCACGGACCCATTCTCAGAAACTACCCAATCAAAAATCTGAAAAAAAATAGGAGGCTGCCGCTATATGGTGCGTAGGCTTCGAAATACCCTCCATGCTGATATCTGTTCAGATTAAGTTAATAATAGTATATTACTATAATTTTTAGTAATTGATTGCGGAGCCCCCTTTCAGTTCACCCTAGAATCACGACATTTTGCAGTTTTGTGGCATTGAGCATATTCCCACCAAGTTTCATGAAAATTGCGGTATTAATAACAAAGTTATATTAGGTCAAAACTATCGCTTCTGTGCAAATTCAAGAGTTTGAATATCATTATCACGCAAAAGTGGATATTCTCACATAATATATGCATATATAGTATTATGTGAGAATGGGCACTTTATGGGCACTAATAGGACAAATGTTCACTCAAATGTTTTTATAAAAGAAATAGACAAAACCTTTCATACCTGAAATGTCCAGCTTCCAGTTTCCCGACTGATTTCAAGTTGAAACTAACAGTCGCAAAGGTTTGAACTTGTACACAACAAGACAAAGTAGAAGACTATGTTGCTGAACGTGAACGTCAAGAAGACAGTCGTCTCGCTAAACTGCAGCACTGACTATGCCAAATGTATCTGCTTCAAAATGTTCATGGATTACTCAGCTGGACACAATGATGTTATGAAGTTAATTAAATTTCGGCTGCGTCCTGTAGAGACATCGCATCTTCTCGCTAATAAGCCTTTCCTTTTCATATTTATATATGGAGTTCAATAAAGAGTTTAGGAAGCTTCCCAATATCGCAATGTATTGCATCGCTTTTAGGAGTCTGAGTGCTTCCATTCGGAGTCAACCCCAAATATTTCTCAATTAATCACGGGTACGATGAATGTTGGATGTTTGTTTTTACGAATATGGACGACATTGCCATTGTCAGCATATCCATTAGAAAGGTACAAAGAACATCTGTATTAAATTCTCATTTCTATTCATAATTCCAGGTTCAACATTTGCTTGAATGTTCATTTTGCAAGGGCAAAATCTAATACCTTGACTATAAAATCGATAAGAATATGCGGCGCCCCAACTCAGCGAAAACCAAAAATGAAGGTGGCAAGCACATTACTCACTCACACATACGATCAACATTCTCATCTTAGTGGATGCATCCTATTACCGCATTAGTCCCTTCATGCAACATTGTCTGCCTGATGTACTGATCAAGGTAATCAAAAGTTGGCAAAGGAAAACAAGTATACCGAATACATTTTCTATGCAAACACGCCTAACATGTAGCAACTTCTACATGGGGGCACCCAGGCAATGGACGTATGAGGAGTATAGTTCGTAACTATCTGCACAGGCCAAATACGGGCAATGACCAACATTTTTGAAATTCCATGTTATAGAACATCAGAAGGTCTCGTCAGGGACAACGAAACTCTATTCAACTTATACAGAATGCTGCACCATACTAAGAAATACACAGGACAATAAACACATTTAAACAAGTTTTTCTCAAATTAAACAAGTCGGGAAACCGGAAGCTGGACGCTTCAGGTATGAAAGGTTTTGTGTATTTCTTAGTACGCAGCACGTAATATATCCATATATTATGTGAGAGCATCCACTTTCGGGTGATATTAACATTCATAGTCTTCAATTTTCAAAGAAGCAACAAATTTGAGGTATTATAACTTTGTTACTAATAGTGCAATTTCCACCAAACTTGGTAAGATCATGCTATATATTATAGCCTATATTACTGCAAAATTTCATGGTACTAGGATGAACTTAAGGGGGGTTTCTAATCAATTACAAAAAATTGTAGGAATATACTATTATTAACTTTATTTAAACAGATATCGGCATGGAAGGTATTTCGGAGCCCAGGCACCATATAGTGGCAGCCCCCGCCTTTTTCAGATTTTCCGGTTTGGTAGTTTCTGAGAATGGCCCCCTTAAAAAAGTGATCACTTTCAACCCCTCGCGCTCCCCACCCTTCCAACGAATGTCAAAACTAAGATCGGCTGTGAAAAGTACTAATCGAGACCTTTAATTTGATACCCCACATGACTATATTTGATGGAAAAAAATTTTACACCCCCCTTTTGCATGTATGGGGGCCCCCCCTTAAATTCCACGTACAAGGATGTAATTCATTGTATGCGTGAGCGTTCACAGTTCCCACCTTTCTACCAAATTTGGTGTCAATCGCTATAACCGTCTCCGAGAAAAATGCGTGTGACGGACAGACAGACAGACGGACAGACAGACACCGATTTTAATACACAAAACCTTAAAAAGGAGGGTAAGTCGAAACATGCTTTTTATATTTTGCTTGGTACCCATTGAACAACACAACACCCGACTACGGGACTATAAATTATCAGCTGGAGTTCTATTCCGGCGGAAAACTACGACGACAAACGTGGAGCGCAAAAGCGAAAACTTAAACTGAACTCTGAGGCGCGTCGCTGACATTTTCGATGTCGACCCCAGAGCATTATGAACCTACGGTTCCTTAACCGACTCGGTTATTACCATTGCCCAAAGGCATGACGATCAGCTCAGAACTGAAACTGAAATTTGAAAACTACATCCGAAATGTAATTAAAAATTCATTAAATTTTTTGTGTAAAACGAAATGGCTATGTCTATCTACGCGTCTGTCTGGCTATCACACCCAACTTATTTGGAAATGGCGAAAGCTGTTGTCATGAAATGAGTGGTCTGTGAATCCCTTGACATGTAATGATGGGATGACGGCAGCCAGAGGGTAAGGAACTTAGGACTAAAACTGCACGCAAAGTGTAGCAAGTTGCGTTTTCAGAATTTATCCGACCAAAAGACCTTAAAAATAAATGATGAAGAAAAAACTAATGCAACTAATATGAGCACATATCAGAAGGGTATGTATTTTAATACCCTTCTGATATATGCTCATATAAAGTTAATAATGATATATTACTATATTTGATCAATTTATTAAAAATATTCCCTTAAGTTCTTCGTACGAAATTTGGAATGGGAAAAAGCGATACTACAAGGCGTAATACTAGAAGTTTGAACGTGACCCAAACATTATTCATAGAATATATCTTCACATATAGTAAAAAAACCCCGATCATTCTTCATACCCAACAGGACCTACGAGCGACCAGCCTATGAATGCGCTTGAGAAAACATCGAAAGGCCCGCATCACAGCGATAGGGCGTTTCAACGGAAAGTGTGAGCACCATGCAAAAATGTATCGCTACATCCTTGTCACAAACACAGACGTTCTTAAATATATTTTATACATACAAATATACATAGTGGCCCAATAAAGTGAACTGTTTGAGATGTTAAAGCCGAGTTCCATTAGAAGGTTTACTTTCACGCATTTATTTAGTTTTTTTTTAGCTGGAAAACTATTTAGAAATCAACCAAATTTGGATATTATCTTAGTCATATTTTGGACAACTTTGGCGAATATCCATTTCTGGGACGTGTAGTGACTCCAATATTTATCTGAAAACAAAAAGGAGCTTATTTTCTAACAATATGAACTTCAATGTATGTGAAAATAATTAAAATTGAAAATTTTGCAACTTTTGAAAAAAAAAGAAAAATTAATTATCATCCCAAAAAAAGTGCCCATTAAATTATGATGACATCCTTCAAGTTCATATTCTTAGTAATTTTATAGAAATGATACCTTAAAATTTCATAATGATTGGTCCATTCCTCTTTGAGTTCGAATTTTCGCAAATGTGAATGTGAATGTGGAGAAAAATTGTTGAAAAGTCGCGTTCTGGTTATGAAACAAGCAACAAGCAGTTATAACAAATATAAATACTGTTCGTAGAAGGCTCCGTCAAGACTGACGACAAGTATTTATAAATACATTATTTACTTAGCACAAGAATACATAAGAACATAAAGCAACTACACTGTGGGCGTCCCAACCTGACCTTGTACCCGATAAGTGCCTGATTCTACCCTCATGAAATCTAAAAGAACACGAATTTCATTTTAAAATTTCGCCACGTATTCTGAGATAGTTAACGATTTATGCAAAAAAAATGTCACGATTCGTGCTAACCAGAATTCACTTGCCAAGGTTGGTCTGAACATCGAAGTCGATGGTAATCGACCAAAAGTGTCTGCGACCAAAAGTGTGGCTTGATACGCTGGACGAGGATTTAAAAGTCTTGAGATTGCACCCAGATCAGGCATTCGATAGAGCCAAATGGCGAAACCGATTACGACGAGCTGACCTCGCTTGTAAACCGAACAAAGGCAGAACAAAAAGAAGAAGATACGGATAGAAAAATGTGCGTTGAAGTTTCTTACATAAGATGAACACAAAACCTTTATACCTGAAGCACGGGCTTCCGGTATTCCGGCTTATTTTCTTTATGGATGAAGGTGAAAATCCTACAAAGACACTGCCGCACCAGGTTGTTGCAGTGTGTGGGATTCTCATCCACTAAAACCACCCCCACTTTCTACTTCTTCCTTCCCCGCGGAACCGCTGCAAAGCATTACTTCGCGGGGTGGACGGCTCTTTAAGCGACCAAACCTTCCGTTCTTATGGTCCTCCCTGCGCGCTCCGCTTTTCTAAGGTCCTCCTGTATACTTTTAATTGCGGAGTTCACCGTACAACAGTTTCTCTCCGACTTCAGCATTTCCCCGACGATGTTCTAACGGGCTTCCAGGCTTCTCCTGTCTAATAAAATTGTGGACAGTGCAACATAATATGTTTCGGGTCCTCAGGTATGCGACCACATTCGGGATAAAAGGGAGAATCATCCAGGCTGAATTGATGCAGACATTTTCTGTAACCATCATGACCTGACCGGAATTGCGTCAGATGGTAGTTAGTCTCGCCGTGTCGTCGCTCGATCCACTTCACAATACGGGGAATCAAAGCGTCCAGCGATCCATCTGCGTCTCATCTCACCGTTGCTGTCCTCTTTTCCAGCGACTCACGCCTTGCCGCCTTTCGGTATTCTGCATCCTTTTCAGGTGGATTCATTTTCCTTTTCTCGTACAGACAGCGTAGTCTCACTTGCCAGATTGTCTATCGGGATCATTCATGGAATAACACACACTGCGTCGCCTGATATTTTTCTGAAGTCGCTGCACACCCTTAGGGGTAAGTCATACTACTAAATACTACACTACTACTTCCTCCCAAACTGGTGCCGCATATAATAGTGTGGAGCGAACCAACAAGTAATATGCGACTATATCTTGGGCCTCCAATGTTACGCATCATCCGTGCTAATGATACGCTGGTATTTGGCGCTTTCTCGCAGACATAGACCAGGTGCTCCTTGAAATTGATTTTAGCGTCAATCATCGCCTCCAGGTATTTGATAACCGGTTTCGATGATGATGTGATCGCTAACACGAATATTAACCGTATTCCTTTTCCTACAGTTGGTAATGAAGACTGCCTCCGCCTTTTGTTCCGCAAGGGCAAGGCGAATCATCTTCAGCCACGTTTTTATGGCGTCAATGGTTCCGTTAGCGTATACTTCAACGTCTTCAGGTTGTTTCGCGACGACAACCACTACAAGATCGTCTGCAAAACCTGATTACCGTGGCCTCCTTTTCCACAGGAAGGAGAAGGACCACATTGTACATCAAGTTCCACAGGAGAGGACTCACCACTGAATCATGTGGTACTCCTGTGGTGACGGTGTGCTGCTTCGGTCCCTCATTTGCGTCGTACCAAAGTGTCCTCTCCGAGAGGTGACTTTCAAGGAGCTTAATCAAATAACTAGGGACACCCGTTTTAGCCAGTGAGCTTTTTATCCACTCCCAGCTAGCAGAATTGAATGCATTTTTGACGTCCAACGTGACCACGGCACAATATTTATTAGACGACATCACGTCTGGAGCCAGCTTCAAAACCACGTCTACCGCATCGATCGTCGAGTGGGCTTGTCGAAATCCAAATTGTCGCTCCGATAGTCCATCTTTATATTCAACGATAGGGAGCTGTTTGTCTGTTTGTTTTTTTTCTCCAAGACGGTTATAGTGATTGACACCAAATTTGGCGGAAAGGTGGGGACTGTGAAGAGTCACGCATACAGTGAGTTACATCCTTTCACGTCGAATTGAAGGGGGGGAGGGGGTCCCAGTACATTCAAAAGGAGGTGTGAATTTTTTTTTCACCAAATATAGTCATGGTGTTATTAAATGAGTTCTCGATTAGTAGGAAGCCGGTCTAAGTTTCGACATTTATTGGAAAGGTGGGGAGTGCGGGGAGTCGAAAGTGATAATTTTTTTAATGAGCCCATTCTCAGAAACTACCCAGCCGAAAAATCTGAAAAAAATCAGGAGGCTGCCACTATAGGCCTAGACCGGATACCGGTTGTTGCGCCGTTGATGATGATGATGATGCCTATTCTCCGAAACACCCTCAATACCGATATCCTTTCAAATGAAGTTAGTAATAGTATATTACTATAATTTTTAGTAATTGGCTACAAAACCCCCTTTAGTTCATCCTAGTATCCCCATAATCCCTCCAACTTTCGTGGAAATCGCGCTATTACTAACAAACTTATAATAGGCCAACCTGAAAGTGGATACATTTACATTTTTCGTCGATCGGAAAACTGGATGTTCATGCTATGGGCACGTTGACGGCCATTGGGGATAATCGTAACCCTTCTTTGTAGCGGCTTCGTTTTAAGTTAATATGAATGTATTATCAAAAATATATTACTTTAAAACATTTCTTCAATGGAAAAGAATAAGGTTAGCAGCTTTGTAATTTGCAAACCCCTACCACGTTAGGACAAAAATACAATGTGAAATCAGCGTTCCCTATAAGCGAAGAGTACGGAAGAATGCGTCGTAGCATGTTCGGCATTAGCATATAAAAAGAGACTTTCAAGGTTGTAGCACATAAGCCACCCAATTGCAAGGGGCTAAACAAGCTGCAATAAGAATGGATCGGATGATCATCGAGTTATATGTAAGCACAGCAAATTTGAAAACGGTAATTTTGAGAAAAATGCGTTTACAGTTTAAGTTGCGGATTTGTGGAAAAGCTATGGTGGTAATATCGCGTTAGTGGAATCGGCGTGGAACTTGGAATTGCTCAAAGGCTTTACGTTGGTATTGCACCAGATATTTATATGACCGTTCCAGGATTTGTGCGTTCTATGTGTTCGAGTATTATTTTTTAATTAAGTTTTTCCGTTGAATTGATCGCGTCATATCCCGGGGATCTTAACACCCTTTGAACCCTTTAATAAACTATTGCAGATTGTTAAATTCATTTAACGATAGTGTAGTCATGATCTACCATAGTATTTCTTATAATTGCTTGCCATCATTCATTTCATTGTCATTTTTCACTGTCATTACTTATATGTTGTAATTGTATGAATCATGTTCGTTGCAATACCGTCCTGTAGTACCCTCGATGCTCCCACGAAATCCGACACGTTCTTCACCATGCCACATTTTTTCGGTATAGACATGTCATAGAATGCCCTCACGGCACGCGCTAAATATGAGTTCGATAGAAGTCCTGCAGCCGATATTGTGTGCAATTTAAAGTGTCCCACTGTTTGTGGAGCACGAACTAGCTATTTGATCCGTTGAATCCGTAGGAAATTCGACTGTAAAGGAACTGATTCTTGGTGTATATATAGAGTTAGTTAGAATTAGTAAATACAGGTTGTATCATTGCATCAAGTGGAATAAATCTATTAGGAAGATACTTCTCCCGTTTATTGTTATCTTCCTGTCCTTATCCTCTAGGGTAATCGCTGTCTACAATCATTGAGAACATTGCCTTTGCTTAATAGCGCAGTAACTGGGAATTTGGAAATACTGCGACTGAGGATTACCCGGTGGAGCCTTTTCAATTTCTTCTCTTCGCCACCATGCATGTTACGTAAAAATCATATCCGAGTGACTTGCACTTTGGAGCGATATGTTTACATTAAATTCTTTATAGGTAGCATCCATTTCTACTGAGTGCTCCTGCTTTTCCGAATTTACTAGTTTAGTTTAGAGATTCTTAGCGAGTACAAAATCAGTTAGATGTTGTATATAATGATATGAAACGTTCCTAAAATCATCCTCTCCGTTATTTACGCTATTCATTTTATCAGAGTTCTAACTGATGAGACGTACATAATTAACTGACTGAACTAACCAACAATGACGCGCCTGATTCTAATCTTGTCTATTGGCCCATTTCATCTCGTAGCTTTTCATCCTGAGGCGCGAGGAGGCATTAAATATCGAGAGTTTCTTGTATTTCGGTTTGGTGGAGGATTTGCCTTGAAGTACAACCCCAAGGAGAACGACTCCTTCGCGTTTGAGGAAAAGTGAAAGATTTAGATGGAGAAAGCAATTAGTTTTCACATGCTCTTAATGCCATCTGCACATAGTCTGGATCCAACGAAGCAGCAATAAATTATTTTCGAAAAGAAGGAGGTTTTGCATTGAATGTTTTCTATGGCAATACTTCCAACCATGATTTCATTAAATTATCTGAATTTAGGAGTCTCTTTTGTAAGGCCTATACCAGACAATACATATAAACGGGAATTCGATTTCACTTCAAATTATGTCTATCAGCAAATAGAGATGTTTCACTTAGCAAAATTCTTTATTTGTGGGTTTATATCAGCTCTAAGTATTCTCTTTTATCGATCCTAATTGGAACAATCCACATTTCACTGCATTGTATTAGCAAGGTATTACATTAACGATCTAATTTGAACTAACTTGATTAAGGCAATTATTTGCCTTACAATTAATTACAGAAGGATAATACAACGTGTGATTTCTATTACTTAACCCTGTTTACCTTCATGTTAGCTGGATTCCTGCTTTAACTATAACTTGAAAACATAGGGATCGGTAAGCGTACTTCGGTTTTAGCTTGCGCCAATTGCAATATATATATGTATAGAATACTATACGTCAAGGAGGAGTCATAAATAATGTGAAACTTGTTCGAGGACCCTTTCGATTATACAAATTCGAAAAATTTTCCTCGATTAGTTGTTCTTTGATTTCTTTTGACCTATTGATTTACAAATCCGTGAAAAATCCACTGTTCTTCAGTAAATTTTATGCCTATCACTAAATTAAATTCCTTTTCAGTAATTTTTAAATTCAAGTAAATATCTGTTGTGTACCGCAGACAAACGGACGGTTGACGCCTCATTTGCTGCTGCTAATTACCCTAACACCGCAACCTTTCCAAGAGAGTGGAAGGAGGGACTCCTTTTTGAGTATGACTACCTGCGGTGCCCCGCCCCGCAAAGAAATTAGCTAATTTTATTATCCTGAACCGCATCAAAAAACATTTCGAAAACTTGATTGACAGAAAGCAGGTCAAGATGCCTCTCTTGCAATTTAACGCCACTGACTCAACGTAATGACAATGCGATTTTGGATGCCATGAAGGGAGGACGATGCTTCTCATGATGTTTTTCCATGAGTAACCACCCGGCATGTACTTCATCAATAGTTCGATCATGATAAGCCCGGCTTAGTTCATGGTAATTTAAGCGATGTACGAAGTGCAGTTTCCAAAATTGCGTTCAAAAAACTCCATCGTATGCGATACCAACTGGATGATCGGATAGTAACGATAGTATAGTCACTAGTAAATAGTAATAGCAAACATTGATTGTCTCTCTTCCTCCAGATTGAAACGATTATACCCTTTTGGTAATCGGATAGTGTTCTATCCTTCTCAATAGCTCGGTTGAAAAAATTAGTAAATCATTGTCGGAACTCTGCTTTTTATTTTCCAGAGCTCTCACATCTACTCGGATCAGTATAGGCAGCCATAAGCTTACTATCAAAAACGATAGACCCTAGCCGGCTTTCAAGTAACTCCTGAGGCATCAGGTTCGAGAAACTTCTTCAACTTCGACAGAGTGCTTTAAGCAGGAAGGATATCCTGCTGAAACTAATAGCCGTTAACAGAGCAATTTATGACAGCATAAAATGTCACGTCAAGAAATTAGAAATACAAAGCAAAGTTTGCCAAGGCTAAGGATGATCGGACTGAATGTAAGTACCATAGTGAATAGCACGTAGTGAATATAAAAGCTAACCGTGAGGAGAATTAAAAAAAAAATATAAAATTTGCTGATCGTTACTGAAATCTATCTATTATATAACTAGCATACCTATTGAAAGAAGGTTTATTGACCCTGGTTTCTCCTTTAATCAAAACATTCAATATGAAAAATTTGAACATACATAATACAAGAACCATGGTTTGCTGGTGGGGAAGTCAGGTGCTCAAACTTTTGGAATGCCGAAAGACTGGTTGTGTGTCAACAAATGGTATCATTCCTGCTCTAGTAATAGAGGCAATGGACGCACTTGGCACACGTTTATATTCCAGTTAATCTTAAAAGTGAAATTTATTCCTAAATCAGGGAAACGGCAAAAAAACTAGGCCAATCATTCTAACTTCTTTTCTACTTCCAAGGAATGATGCGCCACTCGAGCTCGTAAAAACACCGTTTTCAGGAATAATATCAGATCTCTTGCAGATTGCTATAGCGATGTAGAACAACGGTGGGAAAGATCTGGGAACTTTCACCACAGCAGATTTATTGGATGTACACATCCATATTAAAACCCATTTGGATGTATATATATGCGTTTCCTGGTCGCTTAGACTGAACTTTGCAAGAAACGACTATCGCATAATGGAAGGTTGTCTAAGTGTTTCTGGAAAATTAAATACTAGGCTGACAGTGGTAATCCAAAAATTGTGAATTTACCCCCATTCATTTGGCGGTGAAACAGAAAGTACCAACTCAGAAACCATCAATCATAATCTTGTGTGTCCGTCTGCAAATTCGTTGGCAAACATTAGAGACTTAATAATCTCGGTCAATCATGGAGGACGGACCGGGATTGAGGAGTATTTTCTGCAAAGCGCGATTGTGAAAATGGCCCGACTTCTCGGAAAAGTGTAATGCAAATGGAGAGGTTACACCTTAATAATCATTTCCGACAGTCGGGCAACGTTGTCAACTACTAAATTGTAACAACATATCAGATCAGCTGGATGTAACACTTTTAAAATGGGGGCCAGGACACGCAAGTGTCGCTTTTTTGCTGACCTTGAAAAGCTGGAACATGAAAAGTCTAGTAGAGATTTTATCGGGATACTGCTCTTTACACTGCTACATGGAGAAAATGTTGGTCTCGGGTAAATATGCCCGCAGTTGCTCGTCCTCTTCAAAACTTAACATAACTCGTTAAGGTTAAATCGCGCTCTTTGCCTTTAAGTGGTGTTATCAGATACACAGAGCCTGTGAATGCCGAAGCCCAGCGGCCGTTGAATAACAGATTTTAGGGGATACTACAATGGGCTTAACGAAAAGCCTTAGTGTTTGAGCAGTGCTTTAGCACCTTATACTGCAAATTTTTCGAAAACTACCGTGTTGTCCCATTTTGCTATTTTAATACCGCAGTAGGAAGAAATAAACGCCTTCATTTCTGAAAAAGTTATTTGCTGAAATGGATCTTAGGTTAGCAATTATCACCTAATATTATATATTGCAGATTTGTATGCGTAATTCCGGAAATACCTACTTGTCAGGAAAAAATTAAGCATAGTGAACCAAATGATAGGGTACAATTAAACAAACCCTAATTCTCAACACCTGAACATTAACATTTCTTCTTGCAAGGACACTCTCAGAAAACAAACAACAATATCTTATCGAAAATGTTACCGGAAATCCCAAAACTGACGAAGGCGGTTGCCATATCAATCAACGACCGATAGGAGAGGTAGTTAAAGGAAAATTTCCCCGTAAATTGCAGCAGTTCTGCAAAGAGTGAGTAGGGGAAAAACAACAAGAAGGCGGACAGACCAATAGGCGTACGTTGAACAGACAGATCATAACTAATTTTAAAGAGGATGTATTTAGTATAATTCCCTAAGATTTCAAATATATCTGAAACACATCGGAATATCGGGAGATTGACGGTTCGTGTATAAAAGTTTTGTGATCATCTTATGTGGGAAACTTTCTATGCACGTTTTTCCATTCGCACATAGCAAAAGATTCAAAATATTCATATTCATATATTGCACGAATTATACACTACCCTCAAACTTCATAAGTATATATGTACATACGTATACATTAGCCAGTCTCGAGTAATTGACAGTGATATGCAAATAATTTAAAATAAATAAAAATCAAAAATAAGATGTCCCCATTCGGCCCCAGTTCATAAGAAGGCACTTTATTGTGATGAAGTTATATTGATACACGATAATGACGGGGCACACACCTTAAAGTGCAATGAATTCACATGAAATAGAAATTTTTCATTTTCTATAATCTTGTTAGTAATAACTGGATTTTCTTTAGACCTTATATTATCACTTATACTATCTCCAATATTTTGAACCTTTAGAATCAACTTAAGGGGCACTCAGGTAAATTTCTAAAATTTGTTAATATGTCATTTTTAACTTGATTTGAGTATATATCGGAATGGGATGTATTTGGAGACCTAGACTCTATATAACATAGATGCACCATTCGGATCTTTTTCAGGTTTTTTGATTCGGCAGGTTCTGAAAAGAAGACCTGTTTCACTTTTTGGAGCTTTGGAGCTTTTTAGCCCTCTCTCCTTTGAGTATCACCTAATAGGAGAAATAAAATGTGCAAAATGAGCCCTTTCATTCGATACCCGACATGACTATATTTTGTAAAAAAACATTTGTAGCCCCTTTCGCATGCGCCTCCAGTTAAACTCAACGAATAACGGCGCCAGTTGCTATATGTAAAGAAATTCGCAGATGATATGTTCTCACTAAATTTCGTGAAGATAGTTTTAGTCGTTTGCAAGTAAATCGGCTAAATAATGTTTTGTTTCACACAAAGCTGTTAATACAATATTTAGTTAATTTATGAGAACAAAGAAAAATACCTGGAAGAACGCTGCATATTACAAATGGAAAATATTGGCGTTTTATAAACATTGAATTAATTATCCTCAACCCTAATATCAACATCATCCTACTCAGGTGTATTTTAAAGTCAAATCGTCTATACAAATCGGAAATTTCATCCATTATGAACGGTTTTTCCCGCAAAATCTAAAAGAAGGACTTTAGAAAGTTAAAACTTACTTCATTCCACTGTAGTGACCTACATGTCGATACTTATGAAGTATGAGATATTCATTACGTGAAAAGCTTCATTAGAACACATCTTAGCAGATATGTATGTCAGGTTTCTTTATGACAGAAAACCAAGTTCCAATAGAAACAGTTTACTTCAATGGAGGAAATTGCATTTTTTTCTACTTAGGATGCTGAAGCGCTCGCACCAGCTTCATTCAGAGATCTCATGTTCCGAAGTATCAAATAATTACAGACACAGGCTTTCTGCTTTATGCACGAATCATAAACGTTCATTTAGCAGCATAAAAAAAATAATTTGAATAATTGCGGTACTTACCCATAATAAAGATGATCTTTGCGTACTTTCTAGGTTACTTGGTCTCTTGATTTATAACAAATTATGGAGGAAAGGTAACATCCCTCGAACAAATGGCCTTGAAATATTTCTGTGCGAAATGATAAGTGGGTAAGTGCGGCACTAAACGCCCCAGTTAGGTCTCTAATTGTGCTATCCCGAAAACTTATTTACGTATATGTAAGTATCTGTTGACTTTTTTTCTGGACTCTTAATGAAAACATGTTTAAAGAGGAAATCTATTCAGCTCAGTTAGAAGTGTCACGTCCTTGGTAAAATCCACCCTGGATACCTTGTAAAAATTCCTCCGCCCTAAGGTCAAGATACACTCATTATGGCTTTCAAATAGAAGAAAAGAATAAGAGAGTTAGAAAATAGTTTACAGCCACCTTTGTGCTGGGTTTTTCGTGAATAGGGGATATATCATATAGCCAAGACTGCGCGGAGCCTGGACTTACATTATTGGCTGTGTAATGTTTCCACAGGCATAGGAACAATTGTGGATTATAGAGTTTTAGTCAAGAAGACTATACACGGGAGATTCAACTTCCCAGTGCATTCTTTGAAATTTTACGCAGACAGAAATGCACACAGTTTGACCACGGCGGGCGTTGCGTTATCAAAATTCCGCGCATAAAGGCTGATGTTAGTGCCGTGCATGTGCAATTCATTGGTGTGCGCACGTGGTTGCGAGGACATGGCTGCGAGCTGTTGTGAACACGTGACAGCATCTGCCATAACAGCAGCCATTACACAGCTGTTTATGTCTTCCCACATCCAAGCGAAAATCAAAGGTTTATAGATTCATTTCGGATTACTGGTCATGGATCTTAATGGAATCACAGAGCAAGTTATTCTTCAAAATTCCTTTATAGGAAAGTTAATGGAACATTGTAGACAAAATATCCATGTTTGCACTCCTAGGAATTGAAGAGGATCCAAGATCAATCTTTCGGATACATCCGTTTTTCTGCTGTGATAAGACGAAGAAACATTCCCAAGAAAACCATCTAGGCAACATCGACACATCGACACAACTTATACTACTTATCTACCTTCATCCCTACCCGAAAGTTGAACAATGAGATTTCGCTCCCCTTAGCCGCTGAAGTTTCTTCACCTGCCTATAGTATTCTTGGTTTAAGTCGTAGTAGATTCAGTCGGTAACAGGCTACAAAAGGTGTCTTAAATTCATACTTAACAACGTCATAGTATAGAGAGTAATTCTTAAAGTTTTGTGTAAAACAAATCTACTGTCGAACGAAATTTGGTGGACATATGGCAACTGTGAAATTCAACACAACAATTTAAGTGGAGTTTAAAGGGGGCTCCCCATAGATGGAAAGGGGGAGTTAACATTTTCTTCAAAGAATATAGCCATGTGGAGTATCAAATGAAAGGTCCAAATTAGTACTTGCCGAACATGACGTGAATTGCTATGAGCGCGAGTAAGGAGTCAAAACGTACATTTGAAGTGATGCAGGACTTATTTTCAGTTTCTGAAAATCTGAAAAAAATCAGGGTGGTGCGCTTATATGAAATATAGGCCTGAAAATATATCCCAATCCGATATCTGTTCAAATAAACTTACTAATAGTATGTTATGTTTATAAATTTATTGAAAACCCCCTTATGTTTATCCTAAGAGCTACTTAAGCAGCATAGAAGACACTACGGAGCATATGTATGCCAAATTTCATAGAAATCAGGCTATTAATGTCAAAGTTTTAGCAATCCAAACTTATCAATTTTCCGCGAATTTACTGCATCATAAGCCATGCAAATAAGATGCTGGCGCCATAATTAACGAGACTAATTGACATTCGAGTGAAATAATAAAATTCTATTCTTGAGCAATCTACTTCTTCCCAGCACTTTTTGTCTAAAACAAAATCTTATTAAAATCGGTTTCCTGCCTGTCTGTCACACTCACTGTCCCTATAATGTGCCTAGGCTCCAAAATACCCCCAGGACCGATATCTGTACAAATAAAGTTAATAATAGTGTCATATTATATTACTATAATTTTTAATAATTAATCGCAAACTCCTTTTAAGCTGACCCTAGAATCGTAAAATCAATATAGGCAATAACCTTAATGATGATCCTACCGAGTTTGGTCCAAAATCGCACTATTACTAAGAAAATTATAGTAAGTCAACATTGTCCCTTCTATGAAAATTCAAGACTTTTTGTTCCAGTATTTTGCGAAAGTGAATATTCTCACATAATATGTATATATACATTACGTGCTAGGTACCGGTGGGACAAATATCCACTTAAATGTTTTTATAAAAGAAATATACAAAATCTCTCATATCTAAAGTGTCTAGCCTCCGGTTTCCCGACTTGTTTGTGTCTGTTGTAGGTTAACTTGTTAAATTTGCTAAAAATATTGAAATCCTAGTGAGGACGGAGCGTATGAGGTTGACTATTATTAATATAGTATTTCCTAGACCAAATTAATGTGTAAATGACTTTTTAAAAAATAGATAATAATAATAATCGTTGGCGCAACAATCCATGCTGGATCACGGCCTTGAAGTGTGTTAGAGCACTTCATTCAAGATCGTAACGGTGCACTAGGAGGCAATGTGGTCAGCATTGCGCTCGCCCGAGATTATTACCCTGATTTGACTCAGGTACTTATTCACAGCTGAGTCGACTGGTATCCGACGTCAAATCACGATACAAATTCCACTGCCACCAGTGAGATTTGAACCGCGACCTTCCGTACGACCGCCTTGTGCTCTAACCACTCAGCTATCTGGACACTAAAAAAAAAAAATAGAGGGCAATTGAATTTTTAACCATGTACATACGAAATTGTTATACACTCATTGCTCATCATATAGGAAAGCTTCAGATTTCCCGGGGTAGTGCCGGAAATCAAATTTTACATTGCATTGCATTAGATAGTGGCAACCCCTAGTCAGACACTCTCAAAGTGCGATAAAATGTAGATTTATCTACGTCATAGTGTAAAGATTAAATTTTACATATTTTGCTTGGATAGCTATACGAATCTGCAGCCAGATACTTTTATCAGGGCCTGCCAGATCAGGCACTTGTAGTATGTTGTGCACATTTTAATTTCAAAAAATTGTCTAATTAATTTCACTGTTTAACCTAATTTTCCTCGACTTTTATCGTACACACATCATACTAACTTTGTGGCAAAAAAGTTAATTTCCTCTTTAAAAATAATAACAAAAAACAGGTAAAAAGCCTTCAAATTTATTAAATAATTCACATAATTGATTTTTCATAATTTTGATTCATTGAAAGACACTATTAACAATTCAAGAGCATTTATTATAACGTATGCCACCTATTAGAGGGAAGAGGATACATTTTCAATGGGATGGGATATATTATATTTGCAATTTATTGGACTTTGGGGGTGTCCGCCGAGGGGTTGCCACTATGATGAAACAAGCCGGAAAGGCGAGGGTTTTTGTTCACTTTAGGGGAGGTGCACGGTTTTCCACTCCTCCATAGCTAAGAATGCAAAATATTTCTCCATATATTGTCAAACTCCAAGATGTAAATATGTGCATACTTATGAAAACAAACAAACATTGCCCCTATGTACGCATATAAGTTGATCTAATGGCTGGCGTGCTCAAAAGCATACACGCGAGTTACGCAGGACCTTACACCCATTACCATAAGTACACCAAGTACACTTGTACCTAACCCCAAGGTCACCTTCACCAATAATCCAGATGATGACATCAGTCCATATCATCAGTAATATAAGTACATATATAAACATCCTCAACTAACGTAAACACTAACCTCAGTTCATATGTAAACATCCCTAAACTAATGTAAACATCGATCCGTTCAATATAATATGACTCATCACTTTAATACGATGAGTCATCACTACTTTATCATCACTCGAACAATAAATGAATTCGTTCGATCTACATAATATAAACATCGATCTAGTTTGAAGATCATCGCGTAATTAAAATATCGTATTACAAAATATGCAAAATGCATTATCAGCATTTTGCATCCTTTGTCCGGAACACTATAAATATAGAACTCATCCCAACATTAGACAGTATTAGTTTTGGTTCTTTGGTCTTCATACCTCGGACGTGATTAGTCCACTTCACGGTTTTGTGAGCTCTTATAGTAAAAGTCAAGTCGGGTTAATTCTCAGTTATACTTAGTTCCGGGATATCAACATCAACATTTGGAGTCCACGAAACATATTCTACAATTGTAAACCGAATATATAAAGTAAGTTCTAGAAATATAGAGGACACATATTATAAATTAAATAAACTATTAAACAGAATAAATACTAAATATGTACAAGATCCTCAAAGGGAATCCCATTCCGAATTTAACCCAATCAGAAACGAAAATTTAGTCCTGAATAAAGTCAAATCCCTTTTACCAGAATTCAAATCATATTTAATTGAGACGAGAAATTGCGAAACGCTTAACCAAGCTTATAACTTATTGCGCGAAATGGAACAAAATATTGACAACAGTAATTATAACAATAAATACAAAAATACAAGTAATAATCATAATAATAATTTCCGTAATAACTTCAATTCAAATTCAAATACTAACAAGTATCAAACAAACAGATATAACAATCACAGACCCAATAATAATGACAGTAACAGACAATATAATAACAGTAACCACTACCGTAATCGAAATGATAATAATAACTACAATCAAAACTATAAATGCAATTACAACCGAAATTATAACTCCAACAACAGAATGGAAATAGACAATTCTAATATATACAGACATAATAACCCAAACCCAGATCCAATTAAACCAATGGATACAAATTTTCAGGTAATCGCCTCCGAAATTACCTACCAATAATCAACCTCTACATCGATAATCAAATTGTACCTACACTAATTGATACAGGTGCTGTAAACGGATTAGGTGGATCCTATAATGTACAACAAAAAATTAAATCTAACATGCCCACGGAATTCAATTTACCACAATCCCATAAAATATTATGGCACGTAATGGATTTCCAGAATAAGGAATTCAAAGCCGTTATTGGTCAAAACATTTTACATCCCTTAAACGCCCAAAGAAATGTTCGCGAAGGTGTAATGTTAATTAATAGTGAAAAACTAAAATTCAATTATTCGATCCCTGATGAGATAAATTATCAAATCGACATTGAAACCAACCGGTCCCGTGATCAATTGTTTGAAGGATTGAACAGCGAAGAGGCAATAATCCTCAAGAAAATACTCAGCGAATATGAGTCACTATTCTATAGAGAAGGACAAAACCTTAGTTGCACAACCCCAACAAAACACGAAATCATTACTAAAACCAATAAACGCCTTTATTCCAGAATCTATCGTTTTCAACCTGCCCATGAAAAAGAGGTAGAAAATCAAATTAACGACATGTTAAAACAAAACATTATAAAACCATCACATTCCCCCTATAACGCACCAATATGGGTCGTTCCAAAAAAACTAGATAACTCCGGTAAACAAAAATGGAGAACTGTAATTGACTATAGAAAACTAAACGAAGAAACTGTAGATGACAAATTTCCAATTCCAAACATAGAATCCATATTTGACAAACTCGGGAAAGCCCAGCATTTCACAACTCGTGATCTAGCAAAACGATTTCATCAAATTGAGATCAGCGAACATGATCGTCATAAAACTGCCTTTTCTTCTCCCCAAGGACACTACGAATTCAATCGTATGCCCATTGGTTTGAAAAACGCCCCTGCAACCTTTCAGCGAATGATCAACGAAGTTCTTAGAGAACATGTGAATAAAATATGTGTAGTATACTTGGATGACAGGAAATGGACTTCAGGAAATGGAAATCAATATTAAAAAAATATTTAATACCCTTGAAAAATGCAAACTCAAAATCATCATCATCATCAACGGCGCAACAACCGGTATCCGGTCTAGACCTTCCTTAATGAGGAACTCCACACATCCAGGTTTTGCGCCGAGGTCCACCAATTCGATATCCCTAAAAGCTGTCTGGCGTCCTGGCCTACGCCATCGCTCCATCTTAGGCAGGGTCTGCCTCGTCGTCTTTTTCTACCATAGATATTGCCCTTATAGACTTTCCGGGTGGGATCATCCTCATCCATACGGATTAAGTGACCCGCCCACCTCTCGAACGCGGCCAAGAGTTCGCAATTTTTCTTGCTAAGAACCCAAGTTTCCGAGGAATACATGACGACTAGTAAGATCATTGTCTTGTACAGTAACAGCTTTGACCCTATGGTGAGACGTTTCGAGCGGAACAGTCTTTGTAAGCTAAAATAGGCTCTGTTGGCTGACAACAACCGTGCGCGGATTTCATCATCGTTTGATGTTGTTGGTTGATTCGTCTTCGGTGCTGACGTTGCCACCATATATTTTGTCTTGCCTTCATTGATGTGCAGCCCAAGATCTCGCGCCGCCTGCTCGATCTGAATGAAGGCAGTTTGTACGTCTCGGGTGGTTCTTCCCATGATGTCGATATCGTCAGCATAGGCCAGTAATTGGGTGGACTTGAAAAGGATCGTACCTCTTGTATTTACATCGGCATCACGGATCACTTTCTCGAGGGCCAGGTTAAAGAGGACGCATGATAGGGCATCCCCTTGTCGTAGACCGTTGCTGATGTCGAATGGTCTTGAGAGTGATCTTACTGCTTTTATCTGGCCTCGGACATAGGTCAGGGTCAGCCTAGTCAGTCTTAGTAATTTCGTCGGGATACCGAATTCTCCCATGGCCGTGTACAGTTTTACCTTGGCTATGCTATCATAGGCGGCTTTAAAGTCGATGAACAGATGGTGCAACTGTTGTCCATATTCCAACAGTTTTTCCATCGCTTGCCGCAGAGAGAAAATCTGACCTGTCGCTGATTTGCCTGGTGTGAAGCCTCCTTGGTATGGGCCAATGATGTTCTGGGCGTATGGGGCTATCCGGCCTAGCAAGATAGTGGAGAATATCTTATAGATGGTACTCAGCAACGGTATCGGCTAGCTGCTCATCAGCTTCGTCTCTGTACAGGGAGCGCACGTTCCATGAGAAAATGCGCAAATCGTTATTCCGTGTTCGTTGCCGGGTCCGTCGTTTTAAAATCCGTCCTGTCCGAGGCTCCGGTTGTGGCTTCGTAACAGGTTGTTTTCCGTGTAGGGTTGTCAGCCCTACCCAACCCCCAACCTGGAGGACCAGTTGGTACAATTTGTCCCCGTTTTTAGGCGCGGGAGACTCGTCTTCATCCTTCACCGTCTGCAGCTTTTCGTTAAGAAAGAGCTCCCAGCGGTCACCACGTGGAGGTGGAGATAGGGTTTGGTAGTAGAGCTGTCGGTGTTGGTTCAGCAGGCATTTCCCAGGTCCCCAAACTCAAAATACAAATCAATAAATGTAAATTCTTCGCAAAGTCCATGGAATACCTAGGACACGTTTTAACAACAGATGGAATAGAACCAAACCCCGAAAAAATAAAAATAATCAAAAATCTTAAAATCCCTAAAACAACAAAAGAAATAAAATCATTCTTGCTGGCTATTATAGAAAATTTATAAATAATTATGCAAAAATTGCATCACCACTTACTGACGCCCTGAAAAAAGACAACCAAATTAATATTGAAAACCCAAAATACGTTGCAGCCTTTGAAAAATTAAAGGAACTTTTAATAAATCACCCTATCCTAAAATATCCCGATTTTAAACAAAAATTCGTACTCACAACAGATGCTTCAAATAAGGCAATAGGTGCCGTCCTTTCACAAAATGGACATCCGATATCTTACGCAAGTAGGACACTCAATGAACATGAGCGTAACTATAGTACAATAAAAAAAGAACTATTAGCAATAGTTTGGTCCACAAAATACTTCAGACCTTACCTATACGGAGTAAAATTCAATATTAAAACAGACCATAAGCCCCTCGTATGGCTCAGTAACCTAAAAGAACCCAATTCTAAACTACAGCGATGGAAAATAAAACTAAACGAATACAACTTCAACATTGAATACGTTAAAGGTAAAGAAAACAAAGTAGCTGACTTTTTGAGCAGAATAAACGCCGACAAATTTGAAATAAACGTATTAACAAAAAATAGTACAATTGAAAAAATGGATATATAATAGATCAGACATCCGGAATTTTCGCATGCACATTTGCAAAAACCATAGCCAAAAATAAATCAATAAATTTCACACAAGAAGACATCCCCATTCTTAGAAAAAGAATAATATTCGAAATAATCCAAGGAAAACTTCTTCCATAACTACAGATCCTTTCATTCATTCATTCATTTCTTCCCAAATAACAGAACACCTTAAAATAATCGATTCTAATAACCACGCTATAATAGAAAACATGAATAAACAAATTAAAATAAATAACGTATTTCAAAATAATATAAATAAAATAACATTCAATATTAACCAATCAAATCAAATGTTAAAACAACTCTCGGAAAACGTCAATAATTCAAATACCCGAAAGGAAGTATCGTCCAGTGAATAATATACAGTGCATCTCAAAATTATTGAGACACTGTATAGTGAAGTGAAAAGAAAAACTATAGAAATTTTTTGTTATTTCAGATAGTACCAAAAGACGACCAGCAGCCACGCAGGACGGGCTTGGGTAATAGAGAAGTAAGGTAATACTCCCAGGCGAAATGTCCTCCTCCGAGGAGGAGAGCACGGGCCCCGAAGACAACGGGGGAACTTTGGGTCTGCAAAAGGAAATTGCAGACCTGAAGAGCGAGAAGGCAGCAATGGCACATCAACTAGAGTGCCAGAAATTGCTCATCAAGCAATTGCAAGTTCAATTGGCATCGTTGGAAGAGAAGGTCCGCGCTGGGCCGGCATCAGCGCAGCTTGGACCACGACAACAACAGGAGCAACGACAACATCAACAACCGTCGCAACAGCAACATCAGCAACCATCACAACAACAACACCAGTAACCGTCACAACAACAACAACACCCCGAGTTCAAACTCAACACGGTGGTGAAATTATAGCCTCTTTACGTGACTCTCTATTACAAATATAAAAAAATCGGAATACCGGAAGTTGGACGCTTCGGGTATAAAAGTTTTGTATTCATCTTGTGTGGGAAATTCCCTATTTCCGTTTTCCCATTGGCGTATACCTTCAGTTCAAAATATTCTTTAATATACGTATGTATTTCCAAACTCCAACTCCGTCTTTCACTTCACTTTATATGATGATGGCGTCATACACGCCTTAGATTGCTATAAATTCACATGAAATATACAACTTTGATTTCCTATAACTTTGTTAATAATAGTTTGATTTTTGTCAAACTTTCCAAAATTATGCATTATATTATTACTTACAACCGTACAACCAGGATGAACTTAAGGTGATTTTCGGGTGAATTTTTGAAATATGGTAATTTACAACTACTATTTTTTTTTAAATAGGCAGGTATTTTGAAGCCTAGATTTCCTATGGACATAACATTGTGATTTTTATCTTATTTTTCGATTGGATAGGTTCTCAGAACGAGACCCGGTACCAAAAATATCATCAGTTTCGCAAAGTACTAATTGAGCCTTTTCATTTGATACCACACACGACTATACCTTGTAAAATAAAAAAATTTACACCCCCCTTTCACAAGTATGCGGAGCCCCCCTTAAACCCAGTGCAAATTATGCCACCCATTGCAAGTAAAGCAGATCACACCTTCTCACCAATTTTTGTGGCAAGTGGAGTAGCAGTTTCCGGGTAAACCGTGTTACAGACAGACAGACAGATGAACAGACTAACATCTAAGCGATTCTAATAAGGCTTTCTTTTAGACAAAGCCCTAAAAAGTAATTTAATTTTTGTTACTTATTCTAAAATTCTCTCTTCTACTCAGTTAGTATTAAATAAAAATAGTTGTTAATTTCTGATATTGTAAGATAAGCGACGATTGGTAGAAAAATTAAAGACGGAAAGGACATTTCTGCTATCTTTTTGTGAGTTAGAAGGAAGCTTTTTCGACCCTTCCTGCACAGACTTCGCCCCTTGTCGGATACCGGCAAAAGAACTTGTTTTATTTCTACAGAGGGGATCTAGAAAAGATAAAAGCGTAAAAGCGAGTGATATGGTAATTTTTAAGTAATTAACATTACTTATATTTTATTAAAATATTTCAGTGAACATTTATTATTAATGGTTTTACATATTAATCGTCCTAATTCTAGTCAACGAACTCAACACCAATTCTATTTTCCAAGTCAAAAAGACTTCAGTGTTCTTTTTTCAATTCCAAACTTAATATTAATTATCAGTGACATTTCTGAAAAACATAATTACTGCGATCTTCCACTCCCTTGGCGTGCTACGCAAAGTGGATAGATCCGCGCCATCTATTCGCTCGCACTCGCAACATTCGAAATAAATTTCGAATGCTGCGAATCCTGCCGCGCCACATCACTCCGCCCCCAGATGAAACCTAGGGGTTTCAGCGACTGATCCCCGAACTTCGTTCGCCGTTAATCCACAAAGCGGACACGACGTTGCTTCGGGGCGCACGCGGGTTTCAGCCTGGACAAAGAGACCGCCTTTTTGTGACCACCGATCTCGAGCTGGAAGAAATGTTCTCCCCGCTCGAGAACGCGGTACGGGCCCTCATATGGAGGCTGCAGCGGCTTCCGGACGGCATCCGTTCTGATCAGCACATGCGTGCATGTGTCCAGTTCCTTGGGCGAACAAGCAGGTATGGACGAGTGTCGAGTGGGTGGTGGCGCCTTGATGCGCCGGAGATTGTCCCTCAGCAGACGCACCAACCCCGACTCCGTGAGACCCGATCTCTTGTCGAAGACCGGATCCTCCCAAGCGATGGGTTCTCCCCGTAAACCAGCTCCGCGGGGCTGGCAGCAAATTCCTCTCGGCGGGTTGTACGAAGGCCGAGTAGGACGAGAGGCAAGACTTGCGTCCAGGACGGGTCGTCGTGTGCCATAATGGCGGCTTTCAGCGTCCGGTGCCAACGTTCCAACATCCCATTGGATTGTGGGTGGTATGCCGTAGTCCGCTGGCGTTTAAAACCAAGGAGTTTGCCTAACTCGGAGAAAAGGGTGGACTCAAATTGCATTCCCTGGTCAGTGATGACCACTGCAGGGACGCCAAAGCGAGGTATCCACTCTCGACAGAGGGCTTCAGCACATGATTGCGCCGTAATGTCTTTCAGAGGTATTGCCTCAGGCCACCGCGTGAACCTGTCGATGATTGTGAGGCAATACTTATAACCGTGCGAGTCTCGCAAAGGCCCTATTATGTCGAGGTGTATGGTGTGGAAACGCTTGGTAGTGCGGGGGAATGAGCCCACTTCTTTCCTTACATGCCTGGAGACTTTACACTTTTGGCATGCGATGCACTCTCTGGCCCAGGAATTGATATCCTTGTTCATGGAGGGCCAGAAGTATTTTCCGGTGACTAACCGGTTTGTTGTCCTGATGCCGGGGTGCGCCAAGTCGTGAACTGCGTGGAACACTTCCTTGCGAAATGTGGCCGGAATGTATGGCCGAGGTCCCTTTTCCGAGTCTTCGCAGCAGAGCGAGAGGTTTGAGCCGAAGATGGGCAACTCCCGAAATTTGTATTTGGGGTTGGACTTGAGGCTCTGAAGTGCTGCGTCATCCACTTGCGCCTTGGCAATAGCCGAGAAATCGAGTGAGGCGGGGATGTTAACTTCGGAGACACGAGACAAAGCGTCAGCAACAATGTTGTCCTTCCCGGACACGTGCTGGATGTCCGACGTAAACTGGCTTATGAAGCTCAGGTGTCGAAGCTGACGAGGGGACGCTTTGTCGGGCTTCTGTTTCAAAGCGAACGTGAGAGGCTTATGGTCCGTGAACACTGTGAACGGCCGGCCCTCTAGGGAGAAACGGAAGTATTTGATGGACAGGTATGCGGCGAGCAGTTCGCGATCGTAGGTGCTGTAGTTCCGTTGAGCGGGATTCAACTGCTTCGAGAAGAAGCTCAACGGCTGCCAAACTTGGTCCACCTTTTGGTGAAGGGCAGCACCTACTGCGATGTCAGAGGCATCAACAAAAACGGCTAGGAGTGCATCTTGCAGAGGGAATGCCAAGAGTGTAGCGTCAGCCAGTTGTTGACGAGATTTGTCGAACGCGCAGATAGCCTCTTCAGACCACACGATCTCTCGTGTGTCCTTAGTTTTGGGGCCAGACAAGTACGCGTTCAAAATGGACTGGAGATGGGCGGCCTTGGGCAGGAAACGACGGTAGAAGTTTAGTATGCCCAAGAACCTCCTCAACTCCCTCACTGTCTTTGGACGCGGGAAGCTTGTTATCACTTGCACCTTGTCTGGGTCGGGCTGTATTCCTTCAGGGGAAATAAAATGGCCGAGGAATCTCACCTGTTGTTGAAGGAATTTGCATTTCTCAACGTTTAGGACTAAACCGGCCTCAAGGAGACGTTGAAAAATGCACTCGAGATGGGCTAAGTGCTCAGACTCAGTGGAAGAAGCGACCAAAACATCATCCAAATATACGAAACAGAATTCGAGGTTTCGCAGGACTGAGTGAATGAACCTTTGAAAGGTTTGCGCCGCATTGCACAATCCGAAAGTCATTCGGGTGAACTCGAAGAGTCCAAAGGGTGTGCATATTGCCGTCTTTGGAATGTCTTCAGGAGCTACTGGAATTTGGTGATAAGCCTTGGTTAAGTCCAAGGTCGAAAAGATGCGGCAATTTGCGAGGTGATGCGCAAAGTCGTGGATGAGTGGAATTGGATATCGGTCAGGAACAGTCTGTGCATTTAGCCTTCTGTAATCCCCACATGGGCGCCATTCGCCATTTGGCTTAGGGACCATATGCAGTGGGGAAGACCAACAGCTGTTTGAGGGCCTGCAGATACCCTGTTGAACGAGTTGTTCAAACTCTTTCCGTGCAATTGCCAGTTTCTGAGATGGTAGAGGACGCACCTTCGAGAAGATCGGGGAACCAGTAGTGATAATGTGGTGCTGCACATTGTGCTTCACTGGTTTGGAGAGACTACAGTTGGTAGTAATCTGGCTGAACTTTTGGAGAAGTGCCCGAACACGAGAGTCGGTAATGTCTTCTAAAAGAACGGAAAGATTATTGCCTGGGTGAGATACCATATGTCCCGACGAATTAAGTTTGGTCGTGGAATCTATAAGAGACTTGTTTTGCAAGTCCACCAGCAATCCATAGTGACACAGGAAGTCTGCGCCTAGTATGGGGAAGCTGACATCTGCCAGGATGAAACGCCACGAAAACGTCCTACGCAAGCCAAGACTCACGTCCACTTGCCTATACCCGTACGTGTTTATGCGGGAGGAATTTGCTGCCGCAAGTTTGAGTGGTTGAGGGAAAAGTTGATGATGCTGGGGTACGGGAAGAACCGAAACCTCCGCACCCGTGTCGACGAGGTAGTTGCGCCTGCTGAGGGGGTCGAAAATAGTTAGGCGACGTGGTGCTGCGTTCTGGGTGGCCGCCGCCAAGACCCCCCGCGGACCTAGTTTTTTGCGGTAGGAGAAAATCTACACGGTAGCGTACATCTTGTCGCTTTATCCCCGAATCTGCGGTGGTACCAGCAAATCCCTGGGTCCGTGGACTGTCTTGACGACCTGCTACCTAATCGCCCTTTTCGGATGGCAGACCGCGAGCGTGCTCGCGATCTGGCGCCCGAACGCTGAGCGTCCAACGTCGCCCGCATCTCGGCCATACTGGCTGTTAAAGCAGCAATCTCGCGCCTCAATTCACCCACCTCATCCGACGGTGGTTGAACGGCCGCCAAGGTTGGGCGTACGTACACCTCCTGGACCTGGTCGGCCGTCGCTGCCAGTTCCTCCAAGGAACCGGAGACGCAAGCGAGGATCGCCCGGGTGCCCTCCGGGAGGCGACGCAGCCAGAGCGACTTGATCAGGTCGTCGCCGATCTTGCTCCCACCCAATTGCCTCATTTCACGAAGCAATCGGACACCAGAAGTATGGACTCTTCGTCCAGGCCGACCACCGCGTAGTTGAAACGGGTCGCGTCCGATGTGATGCCGGACATTTGGAACTGTGCTTCCAAATGCACGAACCACAGTTCGGGGTTCCGCCGCCAAAACGGAGGAACGCGTACGGCGAGGGCGGTCACTTGCGGGTCCGATGGGGCTGCCGTGTCTTTATTGTCAAAAGACATTTTTCTTACAGAGAAGTACGAGATTGAGATGTAAACGCGGTGAGTTTATACTGAAACGCGGTGAACTTTACACCGACACGGCAGGCCGCACCCACAAATGCACGCACGAAACGAGAAAAAACGAAGCGGACGCTATCCAGCGCAGACCAAAAACACCACCAATGAGAATGGAGGACTCGCGATGCTAAACACCTGCACGCCGTCTCTTGCAGCGATTTCAATTTTTTATTACTATTTTTTTTTTAACTGAATAAATAAATAAATATTATATATAAATGAATAATAATTTCACTTAAGTATAACTCCTCGACGGCGGCGCTGGTCGAACTTGTCGGCTGTAGCTGCGGCGTTGGCGGTGCTGGGGACGTCCGTTTGTTGCTGTTGTTGATCGTTGTGGCAATGATGACTAGTCCGGTGCGTGAAAGGTGTTGTGCAGGAGGGCGTGCGTACGGGAAGTCGCGTGAAAATCTACTTCTGGTGAGGGTCCGACGTGTGTCGCGCAGTACACTGTGTAGAGAAGGTTTTCTCGCGTTTTTCTTTCTTGCCTCTGCTCCGACTCGGGATGTGGAGATGCGACACGTTTTCGTGATGTTTACAACGGCACTCCACACTCAACTGTAGATGCGAACGCGTGAAAATCGCTTGCGGTACGGTCTACTGATGTTTTGGATGGATTTCTCAGTCTTTGGAAGTTCTATTTCTGCCGTGTTGCTCGGACGAATTTTTGTCGTTAATAGAACTTCACCAATGTCGGCGATGGTGGGCAATTTATCACCTGCTGAGGAGGCGGCGATGGTGGCGGAGCCTTCGGCTCCTGCTGCGATAGCGATGGTTGCGGCGGTGATATTGGTGTCGGCTGCGACGGTAGCGGCTACGGCGGTGACGGCGGCGGCTTCGACCTCTGCGGCGATGGTGGAGTTGAGTGCGGCGGCGAAAGTGGCTGCGGCAGCGATGGCGGCTGCGGCTGCGGAACTCTTACTTATCTCCAAGCGGTTGTTGCGGCTGCCTGCTGGGCGATTGTGCTTCCGCAGACTGCGATTTGTTGATGGGGATGATGATGTGCTTGTACAGTTGGGTGGAATTTTAACGGTCGTTGGCATTGGCTTAAACAAATTCGAGCTGCAATGCAGCTTGCTGCGGAGCACCGCTACTGCTGTTCATTGTCCTTTTTGTTGAGTTTTTCAATTTTGCAGGTTCTGGGAATTCGGGATCTTATTAAGTAATTAACATTACTTATATTTTATTAAAATATTTCAGTGAACATTTATTATTAATGGTTTTACATATTAATCGTCCTAATTCTAGTCAACGAACTCAACACCAATTCTATTTTCCAAGTCAAAAAGACTTCAGTGTTCTTTTTTCAATTCCAAACTTAATATTAATTATCAGTGACATTTCTGAAAAACATAATTACTGCGATCTTCCACTCCCTTGGCGTGCTACGCAAAGTGGATAGATCCGCGCCATCTATTCGCTCGCACTCGCAACATTCGAAATAAATTTCGAATGCTGCGAATCCTGCCGCGCCACAATTTCATTTGTTGCATACTTATCTTTATCAAAAAAAAGCAAGCTAAGTTTAGAGGAAACGCTCACAGTCGTCTTGGCTTTTGGTATTTTTACACGGTTGCAAGCCTGCGTTTTGGATCGTTAAGGTGGTAATAGTGATCATTTATGGCCATTCTTCATCCTCATCATCAGAAGGCTCCCCTCCAATTTCGTGTGAAGCTTCACTATCTGTCACTATATCCTCTTTATCACTTGACGAATGTTCATCAGAGAGTTCCTTTTCGTCATCATCAAAACAACTTCTCACATAATCCTCGAATTCAGGGTCATAGATAGAACACATTGTAAACAAAAGAAATCAGACAAACGTCAATAGTAACAGGACTGATACGCTACCCCAAAGAGTATAATTCAGAGGACTGGGAGGTCGCGCACGTCAAGTCAAGGTTATAAACAAACTACAGCTGATCTAATAAAAAATTAGCTGCCGCTACGTGAGTTTCAAGTCAGGCGTACCAACATAAGAGCACGAATTTTACCTGCATGGGTAACTGGGATGATGCGTCAAGAGAACTGCCGATTTCCGATTTAATTGAAAGGATGCTGCATATTCGACGTTTTTTGCGACCGTTTTCCAGTGCATAGTGAACTACCGTGAACTGATATATTAAACATTAAACTGATATATTGGCTTAGATACCCCAGCCTTCGATCGCAGCGTCCGCGTGTACGAAATGTTCGGTCACAAGAGGTCAATATTTTAGTTCCCAATCATTTATAATCAATAATAAGACAAATTTCTTATTATGGATTATAAATATTATAATTGGGATTTAAAATATCGTTTCACGCTTTCCTTGAGTTGCATGGTTTTTAATACACGTAAATTATCAACAATAACGTCAGAGAATCAGTTGTTTCAATGGACCTATATTTCTGAATAGGCTTGCGTAAAGACATGCAAACAGTATACCAACGCAGAATTCTGCCACTTGTTTGCTTTCGTTGAGTAGCTCTGTTTTCGCGGTTGACTAACCGCAAATATTTTGATCATTGTATTTTTAAATCCCAAAACTACCCAAACAGAAACTATGTGATAGATAGCAAGTAAAAAAAGAAACAAACTCAAAGCTGAAACAGCCTAGAATGCTGGACGAAGGAAACTATTAACAGGCATCTCTTACTTTATCAGATTTAGAGATACCAAGACCATCATCATCATCAACAACGGCGCAACAACCGGTATCCGGTCTACCCTTACTTTGATAAGGAACTCCAGACATCCCGGTTTCGCGCCGATGTCCACCAATTCGAAATCCCTAAAAGTTGCCTGGCGTCCTGGCCTACGCCATCGTTCCATCTCAGGCAGGGTCTGCCTCGTCTTCTTTTTCTACCATAGATATTGCCCTTATAGACTTTCCGGGTGGGATCATCCTCATCCATACGGAATAAGTGACCCGCCCATTGTAACCTATTGAGCTGGATTTTATCCACAACCTGGTGGTCATGGTATCGCTCATAGGTTTCGTCGTTATGTAGACTACAGAATAGTCCATCCTCATGTAGGGGGCCAAACATTCTTCTCTCGAACGCGATGAAGAGTTCACAATTTGTCTTACTAAGAACCCAAGTCTCCGAGGAATACATGAGGACTGGCAAGATCATTGTTTGTACAGTAAGAGCTGTGGCGTGTCTGACCACTTCGCACTACAACTTAAACTGTCCTCGTCCTCCCAACTGCGAAAGCGAGTGATGACCACCGTAAGGTCCTTCGCCCACACTGACTGGGATAAATTCAAGGCAGACCTTGCACCAAGGCTGAACTTGAAAAACTCGCAACTGACCGCAATCTATCAGACATGGAGATCGACGAAGCCATCACCTTGGCCACAGATGTCATTAATACAGCTACACGCAAAAACACAAGAAATAAAGCTAATGCTGAGTATAAAGTATTGCTTTCCCGGATTAATTGTCTGAGTACAATAATTCGGCAAAGAGTGGCGAATTTCCGCAACAAAGAACTGACAAGGAAACTAGCAGATATTAAGCCAGGCCCAGATATGTTTCAGCATATCAACAGGCTAACCAGCAAACATAAGTCCCGCAATATCGCTCTTTCCAAGAACAGGGAGCACATCTGCAGTGACGCTAGGAAAGCGCAAGTTCTCGCGGAATCTTTTCAAACTCAGCTCAATTCCCCTCCGCCTCAAAAAAACCCGGCTATATCGTTGATTGTTGATTCAACAATCAAGGCCTTCATCTCCGAGAGCTCCAAGAAGCTAACTAAATTCACCAGAACCAATACCTCAGTCAAGCCATCGGAATCGCAACATTTTTTGAGTTTACCCCAACTCACAGACTTAACCAGAAACCTCAACGGTAAAAGGTCAGCCGGGCCTGACGAAATCCCGAACTTTTTCATAAAGAACCTCCCCAGAGCCTCACTGAAGTTTTTATTAGCAGTTTTCAACAACTGTATTAATAACGGCTACTTTCCATCCACGTGGAAAGTCGCAAAAATTATTGCGATCCGGAAAAAAGGAACTTCCAACGAGCCAAGCAATTTCAGGCCCATTTTCCTATTATCCAACCTTGGCAAACTGTTTGAGAAAGCATGGATAATTGGGCTAGTCGAGCATCGTAATCTCAACAAAGTTGTCCCTGACCACCAGTTCGGATTCCGTTATAAACACGGAACCCAGCACGCGCTGAGCTACCTACACGATACTGTTGTCTCAAGACTTAACGTCAACAATAAACCCACAGTAGCATGTGCGTTAGATGTGGAAAAGGCCTTCGACTCCGTGTGGGTAAACGGACTTATATACAAATTAATAGATAATGACTTCCTTGTCCTGATAATTAGACTTGCGTTAAGTTTCTTCGAAGATAGGCACTTTTATGTCAGCGTGGGGAATAAATTCTCCGATCTCTTGCCGGTAACGTCGGGTGTACCGCAAGGATCCATTTCTGGACCAACTTTCTATAACATCTTCACGGCTGACGTTCCGATCCCCGATGACGGCGTTGAACTGATCCAATTCGCCGATGACACGCTTATCTTCGCTTCAAACCTCCACCCCAACAGGGCAGCCAAAGCGGTTGAGAAATACATTGTAAATCTCTGCAGGTACTACCGTAGTTGGGGAATCAAGATTAATGAGGGAAAAACGCAAATCTGCACCTTTAGGAGAAAATCTTGATACTTAGGTTCTAGATGCATCCACAGGAAAGCTAAACGCTTGAAAATGAGAATCGGCAACACCACAGTGAGCAGATCTACTTCGATCAAATACTTGGGAGTAACCCTGCATGAACTCCTTAAATTCAAACCCCCCCTTCAGCTCGCTATCAGCAAGGCACGCGGTGCAGTCAGTGGCATCTACTATCTTCTTCGCAAGACAGTAGGTCTCAGCACCAAAACCAAACTGACCCTGTATAAGGCCCTTATAAGACCCGTTATCTGTTACGGAGCACCAACTTGGATCTCTTGCTCCAACCAAGCCATGGCAAAATGCGAGTCATTCGAACGCCGAATCCTTAGACATTGCACAGGCCTGTCTTACAACTGGAAAACCAACAAGATCGGCAAAAACCCCGAAGTGTATAGGCGAGCCAAAGTCAAACCACTTCGAGAACACGTTCTCACAATAATGGAAAGGTTCTTCGAAAGAACGCAGGACCACCCCAACCCATTAATTCGGCATCTCTACCAACAGGGTAAAACCTCCCCATTGGCCACATTCTTAAGGCCCTGCCAAATCGTGAGTGCATCTCTAAGACCCAAAATCCTATCCCTTTTTGAAACTCCTTGCCTGGTAGGGGTGGATAGAGGATAAGCACAGAAAATTGTAATGTGCTCATTGTACATAGTAGTTAAGAATTATTTATGTTAGGTTAAGATAGGTTAAGTAAAATAAGTTAGGTTAAGTTATTAGTAGTAAGGGATGTACCCTCAGCATAAGCTCTGTGTGTTAGAGGGAGATAGCATGCTAGAGCTTTTAAGCTTTCATGCTATCTCGCTCACTCCGTCTCTTTCGCACTATGAGCTTTTTGGGTGCGCGCCTTGGGTAAGTGGTGTGCGCCTTGGGTAAGGGGTGTGAGCCTGTGCTGTGGGCTTTGGGCTGTGAGCTTTTAGTGGGGGCTCTGGGTGTGAGCCTGTGCTGTGGGCTTTGGGCTGTGAGCCTTTAGTGGGGGCTCTGGGTGTGAGCCTGTGCTGTGGGCTTTGGGCTGTGAGCTTCTAGTGGGGGCTCTGGGTGTGAGCCTGTGCTGTGGGCTTTGGGCTGTGAGCTTCTAGTGGGGGCTCTGGGTGTGAGCCTGTGCTGTGGGCTGTGAGCTTTTAGTGGGGGCTCTGGGTGTGTGCCTTGGGTGAGTGTGCCTTTGGAACCTTTGGGTTTGCGACTTGGGAACGGGGTGTTGCTGTGTGTGTGGGGGCCTGTGCTTTGTCTTGGGGATATTAAGCTCTATTGCTGTTTCTCTTGTTTTGCTGTGTGTCTCGGATATGTTTTGCTGTGTTTCTGAGATAGCGATCTTTTTGGTGTGCTTTTTTTGGGGAGTGTCAAGTGGTTTGTGTGCCTTTATGGGGTATCGATCTTTTTGGTGTGCTTTTTGTGGGTTATTAAGCTGGTTTGGTGTGTATATGAGATAGCGATGTTTTCCGAGTGCTTTTTGGGGAGTGTCAAGTTGCTTGTGTGCCTTTATGGGGGCTATCGATCTTTTTGGTGTGCTTTTTGATTTATTAAGCTGTTTTGATGTATTTGCCTGGGTATCGGTCTTTGCGGTGAGTGTCTTGGTTGAAGTGGGGTCTGTGGAGTTCACGGCGGGCGGCTAAGGTGTGGGCTTTAGGTGGTAGGCTTCGCCGCGGGCTTGAGGCGGTTGGCTGGCCGATGCAGATTTTGCGGTTATCATTGCTGACTTGGGAGTTGGGAGTTGGGAAGTTTAAATGAAAAAGTTCGTTAAAGTTCAAATATTTATTTTATTAAATTTATTTACACATACATCATTCAATATTCTTTAAATTAACAATATGTGTACACTTATTTATATATATTTTCTACTGTGCATCTAAAATGTGTGCAATTCGCAGTGTTTGATGAAGCCATTACAATTTTGGTGTATATAATAGGCAAAACCTAGGGCTATAACTACTGCCGCTATAGGCTTCATTAGGTTGAAAATATGGTTGTGACTCTTCGAAGACGATGATTTAACACTCGGTCGATTAAATGGTCCGCACACATCTTCTCCGTTAACATAAACACATGTTGGTGAAAGACGCAGATGTTCAGCTTCAATGTCTGAGGGAGTGTTGAATGCGTTGACTTCTAACGCACAGAAATAGCACTTAACATAGTCTTTTAAATTTGTGTAAAAAAATCCACTTTTTGCAAATTTTTGCGCCTTTCTATCCTCAATGTTCAAATTGCTGAAAGTTTTCAGACGATCGTATTCACGTTTTAAGTTTAACATTTTGACTGTGAATTTCCACTTTAAATGACGTCTTTTATATTAATCCAGGAGTTGTGGTCGGATGTGAAACCAAGCCACTTGACAAGAACACGATCCCCCCTCCTTTTTAAGATCTTTTCCACGAGATATACATCTGGTTGCTTTGTTTGTAGTAATTCCAGTTCATAGAACCCTCCTTTTATTAAATTTCCTTGGTAATCTTTAAGAGTATAAGTACGCGGTTCTGTATTTTTTATCTGATCTACCCTGAATATTTCTGTGGACCAATTTGGAGTGTAGCCCTTTTCAAAGACATGTTTGTGCTTGCTAATTCTTACATAATCGCCTTTTTTTAATTTCGGTTTCGAGGTTACGTTAACCTTTCTATACACGGTTGATAATAACTTGATTTCGTTTGATGGGCCAACATCTACCGGCTTCATTTTAATGGTACGATGTTTGGTCATATTGTATTTCTTTATTAATCTGCCGAGCAAACTGATCCAATGGTAGTTCCCGTTCATACTGAATTCTTTCCACATAAAATGTTTTAACGTACGGTTAAATCTTTCTACAATTGACGCTTTCAAGGAACTGTAGGTAGAGTAGTGATTGATCTCGAATTTCTTCATCAATTGTTTAAACGTTTTATTAAAAAATTCTTTGCCATCATCTGTCTGCAAATTTCTTGGTACACGTTTTTGGTTTAGAATTGTCTCCATAGCTCTTGCCACTTCGCCCCCGCTTTTATTTTTGATTGGCGCTGCCCAGGCAAATTTCGAAAATGTGTCGATGACTGTAAGGAGAAATTTGAATCCTTGGTTGTCACTCAAAAATGCACTCATATCAACCAAATCTGCCTGCCATAAGTCATCTATACCTTTGATAACGACACCTCGACGTCTAAAATTTCTGCGAGCCGGTTTATGTAACTCGTTGATAACCTGTCTCCTACTCATTTTCATAATAAATGCGTATAAATATCGGCTCGGATTTTATTTTTATATTGGTTGTACGTACCAGTGGCTTTGTACACGAGATAAGAACTATGTTAAAGTTTATTCATCCATTTACAATGATGCTTGCCGGTCCTTCAGGATGCGGGAAGACAACATTTATAGAAAATCTTCTAAACAACACATCTCTAATACAGCCTCAAATTAAGAAAATTCTTTGGTGTAATGCGGAGAAACATGCCCTACCTTCAAACTTATCATTTGCAAACATTGAATACTTGGATACTATTCCAGATGAATTTACCAACATCCAAAATGAGCCGACACTAATTGTATTAGACGACATGATGTTGAATGCTTTTTCAAGGCAGGTGTGTGAGCTTTTCACAAAAGGATCCCATCATCGTAACTTTTCAGTAGTTTTAGTCACACAAAATGTGTTTCACCAAGGCAAATTCTGTCGCGACATATCGCTTAATTGCAAATACCTAGTAGTTTTCAAAAACCCGCGGGACAAAAGTCAGTTTCTCCATCTTGCTAAACAGATTTATCCAGAGAATAGTAGAGAGCTAGTGAAAATATATAAAGATATCACACAGAGGCCGTATAGTTATTTACTGGTGGATTTAACCCAAGGTATAAACGAAATCCTTAGATTTCGGACCGATATTTTTAAAAAAAGTTTCCTTACGTGCTATTGTTCACCAGACGGTATAAGGAATAATCATGGTGTCGAAAGTGAGACGATTAAAGGACAACAAGCATATATTGTGCGTTCTCAAGAATGCTAAATCCTGTTTAAGAAATGCAATAATCAAGACGGCTGATCCAGAAGTGATAAAAGCGATATGTGAAATAACACTAAACACCCTCAATGGTAACCACCTTCCAAGCAGAAAAGTATTTAACCAACTCTGCAAGTATAAAAAGAATATGCGAAAGTTGGCTGAAGCAAAACGCTCTGTTCGAAAACAACGGAAAGTGCTTATACAGCGGGGTGGCTTTGTTCCCATATTATTAGATAGTCTACTTTCAAGTCCTATAGGAGCAGCTATTTAAAAGCAAATATGCAGAGAAACAATGTTCTTAACAAAATGCTTCTATTATCACCCGAGGTATACGAAAACCTCAAAGACGTTATTGAAGAATCGAACAATCAGACTTTGTTTGATAAGGCAATGAGTAAAATACTGAAGAATAAAAACCTTCCTGATATGAATAAGTGGTATAGCTATAGAAATGAGCTAATAAAATTTTTAAACACCAAACGACGAGGTAGACATGTTCCAGAGCTAAAAGGCGATTTTCCAGTAGCTAGTAGAGGTTTGAGCAAAAAGGAAAGTCTTCGAGACAATCAGACGCAGACAAGATTGATTTTTAAAGAAGATTTATCAACCCAGACATCACCAGAAAGGGAACCGTTCTTGACGGGAGAGAAATACTTTGAGGCAGAGGCTGAAGAAATAACGCCACCCAGAAAATCCCTTTCACCTGCAGCTAAACGACGTTTATCAGCAAGTAGTATTGCCAAAAATCTTCAGCAACCGAAAATACAGAAAACTAGTACAAGTAGATCAGGCACGGATGATTATAGGATAATAACAGCTGATGATGGTATAACTCAATACACAGTTCCTATAGACATGAGTCCCGGTGAAGTTGTCAAAGCTATGGAGAAGTTAGAGGAGAGAGAAGAGGAAGGGTATAAAAGGAAGCAAACAGGTGCTGTCAAAAAGACTACATTAAAACCTTCACGTCTAGATCCTGGTCAATATGAAATATCTTTTCCAGTGAAAAAAACTGCAAGGCAAAGTGAACGTTTGAAAGGTAGAAAGGAGCGAGCCGCTAGTGTACCGGATTTTGATTGGGAAAGGATATAAAGTGATAAAGATGCCCGTCGATATCGAAAGCGATGACTTTTATATTTCCCTCCTAAGTAATAGTTCGTTGCTCTTTTACCCTGATAACACACACGCACGTTTTCGAAATATATTACCAAGATTGTGTAAACTAAACGATACCTGGTGTGTAGGAATCACAGAAGTAGCATTGCCAGTGCAAAAGGTGAGCACAAAAAGATTTCCCGGCGAGTCAATTGAGGAAAGTGGTAAGAAGAGAACAAAACGTGCTTTACCAGAAATAACTAAAGCTGATCCCATAGCTTTGCGAATTGTGCTGGACTTTGATGACTTTCATGGTTCACTTAACTGGACGCAAAAGCAGCTCAAAGAGATAAGCAATAAAGATGGATCAATTGATTTTACAGCGTTTCTTTACTCTTTTCTAACCAGAATAGATCCTCCTGATCCAAGTAATCGGGGGGTCACCAGAGTAAAAGAGAAAATGTGGAAACGTGTAGAGGCTGATTTAATAGATAAAGTCATAGCTGAAGCTTCTTACGAGGCTCTTCCGACTGAATTTACACTAAACATAAAACAATCCGACACTGTTGTAGAGAAAGTTATTTTGAAAGGCTATACATATCCCTCTATTGAACACTTCATTGATGTGATTATAGGTCAAATCCCAAGGAAACGAAGAATGTATGACAGTTTAGAATCCATTATTGTTTTAGGTGCAACTTTGCCGCCACCATCCACTGAATCTCTTAGCAAGCTTCCAACTACTGACAGTGCAATATTATTAGAGAAGGTTAAAACAATGGAAAGCGATATTCATCATATAATGGAAAGGCTCCCGGATGAAAAAACCGCATCATCTGAAAAGATTCATGAAGAATACACCTCAATAATGAATAAAATTAGCAGTCTTAATGAATTAATTGGTGAAGTTAGTGGAAAGCTTGACAACAAAACCTCTGATTCTGGTAGAGGCTTTAGCAAAGAACTTTCAATGATACTAGATGAAATTCGATATTTGGATAAAAAAGTTGGGGGGATATCGAAGAGTACTTCAGAAAAGTCGCCTACTGTATCTAGCAAATATAGTAATGGAGGAATGGCTTTTATCTCCAGTGACATTGTAAGACCGACAATGGTGGGTGATAGATTCGTACGATGCCTACGTGTAATACCACTGGAAGAGTGTGGGAAATTGTTAAGATTTGAACATATAGAATATCATCCAATCGAAAAAACTTTTATTGAAAGTATTTCTGTGGAAGTAACTAAACAGCAAGGCGAATTGATTGAATTCCGTGCAAGCGAGGCTCCATCATACCTCATGTTGCATTTCAAACGTCGATAAAGTATAAATATACTGTCTGGATGTCAACCAGCTATACTCTGATTAGAAGACTTAAGGAGTTTGAATTGTCACAGACATGGATTCCTATTTCACACGTTATTACCTAATCCAGAGCGGCGGGAATTCCTCAATTCAGAATTTATATCGATCACCAGATATTAGTCAGCATGGTGGAGGTGTTGGGAGTTTCTTTAGAGGTTTAGTGCGACACGCAAGCCCGCTGGTCTCGGCAGGAGCTACAACCTTAAAACAACAAGCAGTAAAAACTGGTAAGGCAATACTATCAGAAGTAGGAAGTAAGCCGATTAAGACCATTCTAAAGAGGCAGGCTAAAACTGCTGCCCGGAAGCTAACCCAGAAAGGTATAAATAAACTCTTCAGAGGTTTACATAATGTTGTTATCAATAATCATTCATCTCGAAAAAGACCCAATCCCTTTGAGACGAAGAAATCAAGATCGATTTCGAAGTTTAAACGCAGGAGGTATTCTAAAGGAAGAAAAGCTGTTAAAAAATCTCCGTCTTCAAAGCAAGGCAAACCACGCAAAAAGCAGATACGTAAACGTGTGATAGACATTTTTGATAAGTAGAAATGTCGTACAAAGAGTGCATGAAGTCTGAACTAGATCTTTTCTCAAGTTCGCCAATTCAAAGTAATATTTTAAAAACAGAGGAAGTAGCATACAAGCCCATAGCTTCATTAGATAACTCTACCGTTTTAGAATTTGTGTCGTTAGGTCATGGCGATACATACCGCGATCTGTCTAGCATATATCTTCGACTAAAAGTACAACTTATTAAAGCAAAAGATGGGAAAGAGGAATTGTACGATAAAGGTGCTCCACCAATTGGAGTTGTCAATAATGTTCTGCATTCGTTGTTCAGACAATGTACAATACAGTTAAATGGTAGGCCAATAGCGCAAACTGACCACAATTACCAATACAGAGCGTATATTGAAAATTTGCTAAATTATGGCAAGAATACCGCCGAAACCCATTTAGAGTCTGTCGGATGGTATCTCGATGAGAATGAGATGGACATAGTTGAAAGTGGCAAGCCATCTGATTCAAACCAAGGATATAATAAAAGATCCAAATTGCTTGCACACAGCAATGTGGTGGAGTTTATGGGAAAAGTTCATGGAGATATCTTAAATCAAGATAAGTTGCTAATCAACGGGGTAGATTTGCGTGTCATTTTTTCGCTAGAAAAACCCGAATTTTACTTGCATTGTAAAGACGACGTTCAGCCATCACTAATCAAAATTATAGAGGCAACAATGTACATGAACCATGTAACTGTCAATCCGAACATCTTACTTGCGCATGAAAGTGTTCTCCAAAGATCTAATGCAATATATCCATATAAACGTGTAGAAGTGAAGACATATACTCTACCTGCAAACACATTTTCACTTTCACTCGATAATGTGGTCATTGGACAATTACCTAACTTGCTAGTGTTTGGTATGGTAGACAATGAGGCATATACAGGAAAACGGTCGAAAAATTCATACAACTTTAAACACAATAATCTGACAAGGTTCAATTTATCAGTCAATGGAGTACAAGTACCGAACCAACCTCTAGAGTTTGACTTTTCAAATGAAACTCCCATTAGTACGCGAGGATATCTGAGCTTGTTCAAGGGTACTGGAATACATTATTCCGACAAGGATCATCAAATATCAAAAAAATTCTTCGATAATGGAGCGTTCTTGTTGGCGTTTGATCTCACTCCGGACAATTCTTACAATTCAACATGTGGAAGTCTACTCAACCAGGGCACGATTAGGATCGAGGGGCGATTCAAAGACGCTCTAAAGAAAAGCGTCACCTGCGTTGTTTACGCAGAGTATGATAGCAGTATCGAGATAGACAAGGCTCGGAATGTTTTCACAAGCTATTAAAATCTATATATAGTGCCGACATTCCGACAATCTTCCGCATTTATTAAAAAGTCGAAATGAGCTGTTTAGTGAATGTTGACTATCTCCCTGGAGGTGATTTAGCTTTCTTTAAAAAGGTGTCGTTCGCTGGTATTACTGCGGATAATAAGTTGTTCACCAGAGAGATCACCTTTAGATATCCTACTACAACAAGCAATCTAGCAGGTGTGGAACAATTGGGAAGATGCGGCAACTTGGAGCTGAGACGGTTGGATGAAGACGTTATAAAAACATTGGCGAAATTTACTACGGTATTTGTTCAAGATGATGGTGCAAAGGAATTTATAAAGCACTATGTAACATCGCACTCGAAAATTATTAATATTGAAGCTTGCAACTTTTCTGAACAGGAATGAACACGATTGAACTAAACAGAACACTCAGAACGAACAAAATACCATCAAGATTCTTCAAAGGCGTTTTTCCATGTAATTATTTACCGAAGCGAGTTAAAAGACCGGCATGTGTAATAGCTAATACAGATCCTTCTTACAAAAGTGGAACTCATTGGGTTGCATTCTTCATTCCGAAAAAAGGACCTGCGGAGTACTTTGATTCATTTGGAGGTTACCCAGTAAATAAATTTTTTCAAAAGTTTCTCATGACTAATTCGTCCGTATTTATAAATAATAAGAAACGATTACAAAGTGCGTTTGCATCCACTTGTGGGTATTACTGTTGTATGTATCTTTACTGGCGTTGTAAGGGACGAAGTCTTAGAAATTTTCTAAACCAATTTTCATCATATGATTTCACTTGGAATGACGCTAAGGTTGTTACTTTATACAGAAAAGTGTATTTAAAGAACCATGTGCATATATAGTAGGAGGAAATCTATGTACTCATCGAGATGAAAACTAAGTATAAAAACCCGAAACGACATATTTTACATCCAGTTTCGCAACCACATTTGTTCACGATGAAGCCTGATACCAAGAAGTTAAAAAGTGAGAAAAAAACAACGACCAAAACGGTGAAAGAAAGAAAATCTGCTGTGCCGGGAGAACAAGTGCTGTTAAATTACACCTATTACTTGGATGGATGTCAGAACCGAAAAATCGTGCTTGGTTTTGATCCTTCAAACTTTGAAGCCAAAATCATTTTTCATCTTCATGGACGGTTTCCAGTATCGACAAATTATTCAGGATGGTGTGCAGTTTTCGATCATATAAACAAACTTAAAGAGGAAACAGGAGAATTTTTACCGGAAAATCAGTTTGGGCTTTCAAAAAAATACAAAATTCCAGTAGGCGAGGGCAGTATCCAATTGCAGACACTTGAACTTTTGAAGCTATATGAGATGATGCGATTCTTCAATATTGTTATGTACCACAACAACAGTGCATCAGAGAGCGTGAAAGAATACTATAATGGATACGTCACAAAATGCCGAGAGAAAAACACCATCAAACTGTCAGACGAAGATTTCTTTATACCATTGAGAGCATCTTACGTTCATGTTAATTATTCCAGACTTTTTTATGAAATTCCAATATTTTGTAGCGCTAATGTACTGTTTAATACTTTGTGTTTATAAAGAAATAAAAGAGCATATTAAATAAAAGGCAATATTTTCTGTTTTATTCAATGATTTTATTTTTCAGCAGATACATATACATATTCACAGTATTTTCTAAAGCACATCTAACATTTGGTGATTCCCCATGTAGTATACAATTTGTTTTATACTTTTTTAAAAGACCGAGTTTGGGGATATCTGCCTGAATAATTTCAACGTCTTTAAGGTATTTTTTCAAAACTTTTGCTTTCTCTTCTCCTTTTAGATATATTACTGAACCTTCTAGGGTTGATAAAATTTCTGGTAAATGATTATAATCAATGACGCCATTCGACCACGTTAATCCATTTATGAATTTATAATTATAATCTGATTGCCATGCACTATTTGGGTTAAGTTCTTCCTGCGGGAACGGAGGTTTGAAATGATACAAAACTGGGTTAATGGAGTCAGTGTTCAATGTAACTAGTTCTTTTACAAACATTTGCTTATTGTTACCAACTACAAACTGGACATCAACAATAACCGACTTTTTGTTAGATTCCATAATGTATTGCACTATCTTTTTCGAGTCTGCCATCAGAATACTAAAAAATAAAAGAAGCATCCCTATTTATATTTATTATTCTTCTCTTTTCATTCTTGTAATTTAATTCTCTTAAAGCCGTATGGATAGGATAAATGATTATCCACGAGAATTCTTTTATTAAAAGTAAATGCCAGAGTTTTTTTCTGCGGTTCTGTTATAACAATTCCTACTCGTTTTCGCTTAATTTTATTTTCATACTTGATAATCGCCCCATTTTCTTCCTCAGCTTCTCCCATTACCAAAGATTTTAAATGATTAAAGTTTACAATTTTGGATGTTTGAAAATTAATTGTTATACCCTTACATTTTGTGATATATTGAGCATCAGGAGAAATTTCAACTTTAAAACTATATGTTTTAGGACCAATGGATACAAATTCCGAAATAAATGCATTAGGACCAAAGGATTCCACTTCATCTGTTAAATCGCCTAAATAATCTGATATTTTAAAAACGGAAGGTGTCTTTTTATTTTCAATAAATATTAAACTGTCAGTGTCACAATAAAGAAGCGCGTTACCGATATTTTGCATTGCTTCATACAGTTTTATCCGTGCAAAGGCAGTTGTGTATGCTGCAACGGGAATATTAATGTGCGGGAGCATGTTTAGATTTTCATCAAAATATCTCCAGTTTACCCACATTGTGTCCTCATTGATAGGTAAAATGGATGATATCTCTATTCCTGGTGATTGAATAAAATTGCAAAACTCTTTGAAATCACCAAACACGCTTGTAAATGATTTATTTTCCCTTTGAGCAAACTTACCCCAAAAACAATTCAAAATCAGTTTTGCCGCCGCTCGCTTTCCAGAATTTTTCTTTATATTATCTATATCCAGTTTAATACTTTCACGCTCTTCAAATTTTTTCAAGAAATTCTCTTTATCTACTTCTGTTTTACATTCTCTACTCCAACCGCTAGCTTCTTGCTTGATTTTAAAAAATGTGTTTACATATTCGGTGAATAACCCACCATTTTGCGTTTTTGGGTCAAATATTGTGTAATCATATTTCCAAACTTCAAAAACCTTAAGTATTTTATAACCTTGCTTAACTGCCAAGGCTACTTCAGGGATCACCCATGTGCCGGTAATTTGTCTTTCACATTCTTCGTGTATACATCTAAAGACATTATTATTTTCTGCACATTTTCTACAAAGTGGGAAATATAATTTATTGTCATATTTGTAAGGTAAAACGGGTAAGAAGAGATTATCAGGAGGGAGAATAGAGCAAGAAATAAATCCATGCATTTCTAAAATTTCAGAAACTGGTGGGGTTTGGTTTCTGAATATTGTTGGATGCCCAATGGGGTATGGTGCGTATTTATTGATGTATGGATACAGACTTGTAAAATCTAAATAACGAATTATTTCATTTTCAGCATTAATTTTTGCATAAGTCCTAAATACTTCTGTTCTTCCCCCATAAACGGCGTCGCGGGGGGTCAAAGGTAAAGTAAAATATGCGAGATCTTCGGTTATTTGTTTGTCTACCGCGGGGTTCCTTTTTAAAAAGTCTTTAAAATCGCATTCCCAAATGTATTCCAAATTATAACCATTCTTCCTAATAGCGGAAATTTTTTTCATGGTGCTTTCGTGCCTCTGACTTAACGTGTCACACTTACTACCCTTAATAATATCTGACGAGTTGAATTTGAAACAGTCTGAGCATCCATGGTAAAAACAACCAAAAAATTCGTAAACAGTGTTTGTTTTTGGGTCAAACCCATCGACGAAGAGTCCGCCTTTCTCTAATTTCACTTCACCTGTATTTAGTGCGGATAAAATTCCAACTGTAGTATTCATGCCTTTGAAATGTAGCCATTTGAGTGAAGCAAATGAAAATTGTTTTCCTTTCAAATATTTATTTTTTGGCATGATAGCCAAGGTTTGAGCTTTTAAGAAATTTTTTCGAAATACCAGCATGCAGGCAGATGCTATTGTTAAGGATTCTGTGAAAGGGTTAACCGCAGTTATTTCCAGAAATTCCTTCATAAAGGATAAGCATCCTAAACGTAAAATAGTGACATCATTGATACAGTACTTTAACATTTCATTTTTATTATTAAACATTTTTGTACAATTTGAACTATACCATTCTAAGAATTTCTGTCTCTCTTTTTGCTTCATTGAATTGTAACCATACATTTTTGGTGTCGGGTATTTCCCAATATAATTAAAATTTTCCTTTGTATTGAAAAAGTATGGGTAGTAACCCTTATTATGATTTTCAAATCCAAACACATCAGAAAATTTGGATAAAGGAAATGGCAGAAAATTTAAAGAATCAATAAAACTAACATTTTTACAAGTTAGTTTCATTATTTTAGTGCCATTCATTACAGGATTAATGGCGAATTTTCTATTCAAAAGTTCTGATATTAGAAAGTGTCCATCGAAGCCTTGAAAATTATGCGCAACGCAAATAATGTTTGTCACATAAGATCGCGTCATAAACACGTAATCGACAAATTGCTTCACAACATCGATGTCTTCATTATATTGGAAGATATGCTCTCTTTTACCACAATTGACACAATCATTTGATATGTCAGAGTCATTATAACATGAAAAACACACTTGATGGGCAGTTATTAAATTTACAATATGTAAATGTGTATCTGGAGATGCACCGTAAATAGTATCTTGTGTGGTTTCGCAGTCGAAAAAAATAATTAGAAAACGTGAATTACCTTTCCCCCGGTATGGTTGAATGTAACATAGATGTTCTTGTGGAACTACTTTATAACATGTTTGGCAATAGTACTCATTACATGTATGATCTCTTTTACCTCTAATAACAAAGTTCAAGAACTTGTTACATATCTTACAGATTTGTAAGGAGTCACAAACACTATCTTTACGAATTTTATTCTGAATATGTTGTAGATAACAGTGTTCTCCTCTAAACGATCGATTACACTTTAGGCAATCCCTCAATGTAGAAGTAAATTGGCAAGGAGGATAGCAATAACAGTATGGACACTTCATTGCACATTTATGAAATCTGTAATTGCTGACATTATCGCAATAATTGCAGGTATAATTCTTATTAAAAAAGGCTGTAAGCGATTTGATAACGTAGTAATGGTTTTGTAATGCGGAATAATACAGGTAAATTTTTTTTATTTCGGTCATAAAAAAATTATATGGAATTTTAAATAGTATAGAATTTGGATCAGTGACATCATTGAACACAACAATCTGATAATTGTTGAGATACTTTTGAAATTTGTACAGATCTAGTAAGCTACAACCATTTATTTCACTCACATTTACATTTGCAAGTTTACAAAGTTTTTTAGCTGCCTTGCTTAAACTATTTTTTGCTATTTCACTATCCAAAACATAGCAAATACTTCTCGGAAGACAATGGACATCCCCTTCTTTGCCAACATCTACAACGCTAGTTTTTTTCAATAGGACGTCAGCTTCACTTAGCATTTTTGGATTAATTCTACCCTTCCCAAATGGAAAATTGACGATATTTGCATCAATCTGTATAATGTCGTCTGAAAGAAATGTTGAATTTGACTGATTAATGCTTGATATTAATGATAGAATGTGTTCGCCATTTAGCTCGCTTACAGGTCTTAAACTAGACCATATAGGTTTCTCGTGCGGCGAGTTTGGCAATGAAATATACATTGAAATTTTACTACCCTCCTTAGAATTTTTCACGATTTCATTTACAACTTCGTTAAAGGTATTTCTAAGACCTTCCAAAATATTTTCCTCAGGATCTTTAAACTCATTCAGTCGGAAAACCATTTTTACTCCCATCACATTAAATTTCTTGAAATTTGTCACTTTTTTTGAAATTAGTTCAATTTTTTCTTTTAATCCTGAACCGACTTGATAATTTTGATTATTGCTATTACTACGCGCATTCGTAACAGTAGTAGCTACACATATCGATGAAGTGGAAACTGCTGGTCTATTGGTACTATTGTTTGTAGTTGAACAATCTGACAATTCTGGACACTCATCTATAATTTTGAAAAATTTATGAAAAACTACGTCATCCTGATTTATTTTAAACTGCTTGGAACATTCAAGAAGAATCTTGAAAAATGAATTTATTTCTTGCACTGTTATTGAAACTTTTTGTTTTTCCAAGTAACTAATAACAGTGTTCATCACCTCAAAGCAAAACTCTTTACCCAAAGCAACAGAATTTTGTAACAGCTGAATTAAATTAAAAGTGAAAGACATTTTTAGAAAATTTTGTTCTACTGTATGCTTCTTTTATATTTTTTTTTTGTTATTTTGAAAGAGCTGAAAAGCTCATTATCAAATACCTTAGCTAATAAGCCAACGGTACTGGTTCTTTATTTTATTGTTCGTTTTATCTGAATCTGAAATGAAATTAGAAAACCTGTTAATATCATAATTGTTGAAAAAAAATTTGCAAAAGACTCTTACCCCAATGCTACCTTCCTTCCTGATCGTTTCAAAATTTCTGTGGATTTTCCACTTGAAATTTGCACTATTTATACGTATCATAAAACTGCACCGGATAAATCAAGGCATATGCCTGCGTATTTTTCTTGTTCACAAGTAACACATCATCATTATCGCAATCTCTTGGTTCCGTGTATTTTTTCATGGGAAATATTGCAATAAATCAACAGACAAATGAAATTGTAAGGAGTTTACATTCGCAGATGCTGGGTAATTAATTTCAGTGAACATAAAAATATCATAAAACTGCACCGGATAAATCAAGGCATATGCATGCGTATTTTTCTTGTTCACAAGTAACTCATCATCATGATCGCAGTATCTTAATCCATTGCATTTTTATGCATCATTTCGCATCAATCAATCAATCAATAAATCAAGGCGGAAGCATATGCAATTCCCTTTTTGTTGGTAAGTAATTTATGCATATCTCCATGATCGCAATGGTTCCATACAGTTTTTGTTTTGTTTTACGCAACATGCGAAATGTATAATATAAACCATAAGACAAGTATATTATTCCCAAGCATTTGGTTGCATGGAATAATGAAATTACAGATGTCGGGTAAATGTTTTCAAGGAACATAAAAATATAAAACTGCACCGGATAAATCAATGCATATGCATGCGTATTTTTTCTTATTCACAAGTCACACATCATCATGATCGCAGTATCTTAGTCCATTGCATTTTTATGCATCATTTCGCATCAATCAATCAATCAATAAATCAAGGCGGAAGCATATGCAATTCCCTTTTTGTTGGTAAGCATGCTGGTAAGTATAATATAAGCCATAAGACAAGTATATTATTCCCAAGCAATTGGTTGCATGGAATTATGAAATTGCAGATGTCGGGTAATTGCTTTCAGAGAATATAAAAATATCAAAAAAGTTGCAGTGGATAACTCAAAGAACCAAGAGATAAGCATTACCACTGTTTTTTTTTTTTGACGGGCAACTTGTCTTCATGATCGCAATATCTTAGGCCAATGTATTTTGTTTTTGTTTTTATTCATTTTGAAAATCATACAAAATGTTGCAATAAATTATACGACAAATATCTGCGGAATCTTGTTCGCAGGCATATGGTTGCATATGTTAGTATTATGAATTTGTAGGAAGTTTACATGCTGTGTAATTCATTTCATAAAACATCACAAAACTGTCCTGGATAAATTACAAGGCAAGTATCATGATGATGACGATTTTTTATGAGCTATGTAGATATCTTCATGATCGCTATATGATGTTCTCATGTAGCGAAGACATGTATAAAAGGAATTTCTGCTGGAGGTAAGTATCATTTGCAAGGCTGCATTATAGAAACATGGTAAGTTTATTTTATTTAATTCAATGCGCTTTTAGCGCAAGAAAGCTGAGCGCCAACTTTATGTTTGGGTCGCTATTATATACTTTTTAACTTTGATGAAACACAAAAAATCTGTCTCCGAAACTAAAAAAAAAAATCTCTGAAGTAAAATTCTATGTGCTTTTAGCGCAAGAAAACTCAGCGCCAACTTTATGTATGGGTCGCTAATATTTCTTCCATTTCGATAGTAAATTGGTTTTAAAATAAAATTCGATGCGCCCAAGAGAACCGAGCGCCAACTTCAAGTTTGGGTCGCTAGTACAATTTTCTTGATTTATTTTGGAAAATATTTTACAACAGTTTATTATTTGTTTCCTTAGAATACCATCGAAATCCTGAACAATGTCAGCGAAACGTTACCCCAGACCTATGTGTCAATATCCAGTTTAGAGGTGGGTAAGAAATATCTCATCACCGAATTCAAGCTTGTTAAAACTAAATTTGGACAGCGTTTGACAGTCCATTTTAGTAATAACAATTTTGTTTTCTTACCCCCTCGCTTCTCCGAAAGGATTCGTAGTCAGAAGCAGGTCGATGAGCTGAACGCTATTCAGGAGCACTATTTCGTTTTCGAAGGAGTGGATGTGCAGGAACACAATTATTTCAAAATAAAATTTGTTCAAAATAATAATTTTTCAGCTTATGCACTGTAATTTCAAAATGTCGAATAATATTGTGAAATAGTTTTATAAGAATTTTAAATGACATCACCACCCGATTTGTAATGAATTTCATAATTTGTATATGAAATTTTTACGTTATACTGTGAAATAAATTTCTAGAGTCATTGTTTGATATCGAGAAAGATATATAAATAAGTGTACACATATTGTTAATTTAAAGAATATTGAATGATGTATGTGTAAATAAGTTTAATAAAATAAATATTTGAACTTTAACGAACTTTTTCATTTAAACTTAATCCCAACTCCCAAGTCAGCAATGATAACCGCAAAATCTGCATCGGCCAGCCAACCGCCTCAAGCCCGCGGCGAAGCCTACCACCTAAAGCCCACACCTTAGCCGCCCGCCGTGAACCCCACAGACCCCACTTCAACCAAGACACTCACCGCAAAGACCGATACCCAGGCAAATACATCAAAACAGCTTAATAAATCAAAAAGCACACCAAAAAGATCGATACCCCCATAAAGGCACACAAGCAACTTGACACTCCCCAAAAAGCACTCGGAAAACATCGCTATCTCATATACACACCAAACCAGCTTAATAACCCACAAAAAGCACACCAAAAAGATCGATACCCCATAAAGGCACACAAACCACTTGACACTCCCCAAAAAGCACTTGAAAAAGATCGCTATCTCAGAAACACAGCAAAACATATCCGAGACACATAGAAAAACAAGAGAAACAGCAATAGAGCTTAATATCCCCAAGACACAACCCCCGACAAAGCACAGGCCCCCACACACACAGCAACACCCCGTTCCCAAGTCGCAAACCCAAAGGTTCCAAAGGCACCCTCACCCAAGGCACACACCCAGAGCCCCCACTAAAAGCTCACAGCCCACAGCACTAAAAGCTCACAGCCCACAGCACAGGCTCACACCCAGAGCCCCCACTAGAAGCTCACAGCCCAAAGCCCACAGCACAGGCTCACACCCAGAGCCCCCACTAGAAGCTCACAGCCCAAAGCCCACAGCACAGGCTCACACCCAGAGCCCCCACTAAAGGCTCACAGCCCAAAGCCCACAGCACAGGCTCACACCCAGAGCCCCCACTAAAAGCTCACAGCCCAAAGCCCACAGCACAGGCTCACACCCCTTACCCAAGGCGCACACCACTTACCCAAGGCGCGCACCCAAAAAGCTCATAGTGCGAAAGAGACGGAGTGAGCGAGATAGCATGAAAGCTTAAAAGCTCTAGCATGCTATCTCCCTCTAACACACAGAGCTTATGCTGAGGGTACATCCCTTACTACTGTTATTTTTAACTAGGTTAAGTAAGTAAAATTCATACCTTTCTCGCGCCTTTAGTGCGGGCGCAGTTTGAAAATGCAAAGTCCTATTAAAAAATTGTCACGATCGATGTATATAAATAAGAATATACACAGTAAAGTCAATTACAGAGAAGGTCGGGTTGGCTAAACTATGTAATAGTCACCCGTTTGATAGCGTTAAGGTCTATTAGCCGTTGTTAAGCTAGCATTAAGTGATTATTGTCTAGTTGTAAGTCACTATTGAGAAAATAAATGAAATGAAACTGAAAAGACAAGAAAACTAAAATGTCTCCATGGAAGCCGCCATTCATATAAGTTTATTTTATGTGGCTATGATATTATACACGGCTTAGAGAGCAATAAATACGTAAAATGTGAAATTTCGACCTTAGAAGGTCAAAATTTTGTTAATAATAATCAGATCGAGTTCAAAATTCCCTGATTTGTGCCTTATATTATCGCCTATAATACTACTTCAAGAATAAACTTAACCTCCTTCGGGAGCATTTATAAAATATGGCAATGTACTATCATTAACTTTACATGTGTAGATATTAAATATTATTAAAATTAAGATCAATTTCGAAAAGTAATAGTTGCATAAAACCCCACATGACTATATTTCGTAAAAAAAATGTACACCACCCCCTTTTGCATACCCCCTTGATCCCAAAGACTCCCTGCATGTAAAGGGACACATAGACCACATGTTCTGACCATATTTCGTGATAATCGATACAGTGATATCCGTGTAAATCTGATGTGAAAGGCGGACAGACGGGCAGACGGATATTGAATCGATTTTAATAAGTTTTGTCACAACACAACACAAACTTTAAAAATTACTTTTATACTACGAAGCTGTTAAGTAGGAATTTTACTCACCTTTATTACCGGTTACCTGCCGAACCCAATACGAGCCCAATCTCTATAGTATGCAGTTGTTCCTACTTGTTGGGACTCTACGCAGCCAAACTTTCAAGTTTTATATTACAGTGGGATCCCGATAATTCCTACGTCGATTATTCGTATTTCGTGCTAATTCATACAAACGTGCCGGTCCCCAGAGTTAATTTTCTTTATTGCTGGTAATCTCGATTTTTCGTACCAAATTGTCAGTCTCTTGATGATACGGCCTGGGGTCTATATTAATACATTAAGAAAAGGCGGTCATTGTATTGCTGATTATACAATGCCATGAAGTCCAATATCTTTGGTTGCCTGATAAGTTGCCCATCATAGAAATGTGTATTTAATAGTAACATGGCTCACATATTAAACGGTCCCGATAATAGGTTCTATTCATTATTTGGAGATATTAACTAATAATGCACCCCAACCTAACAACCAAACTTGATAGCTTATTGCACAAATGACAACTGCAGCACAACCTATGGACCTGTCAGTTACATAGATGAGGTCCGTCCCAAAAAATCCGCCTCCCCTCCCCCAACCTTGGCTCCCAGAACCTCCTGCTAGTTCCACTCAAGTATACAATGACCCAACTTTTGTTTTCTATAGAAAACATCTTTCAAAGATGATGTGAACAAAATGCAAATAATAATAATAATAATAATAATAATAATCGTTGGCGCAACAATCCATGTTGGATCAGGGCCTTGAAGTGTGTTAGAGCACTTCATTCAAGACCGTAACGGTACACTAGGAGGCAATGTGGTCAGCATTGCGCTCGCTCGAGATTATTACCCTGATTTGATTCAGGTACTCATTCACAGCTGAGTCGACTGGTATCCGACGTCAAATCACGATACAAATTCCATTGCCATCAGTGAGATTTGAACCGCGACCTTCCGTACGACAGCCTTGCGCTCTAACCACTCAGCTATCCGGACGAAAAAAATGCAAATGCTAGGCAATTATCTAAGTAAGAGTAATGTACTGTTAATTTGGAGAGCACATTTAACTCATAACAAATTCGAATATTCCTGGTTTTTGTTTTTATGACATAGAACATCGGAAAAGTAGTAGATATAACGACTAAGAGCAGGAGGAAATAGGATCCGATATCAAGCGACTTGGCCACATAAGTTCAATGATTTTACGAAGTGACATTTGCTGGTTATTTAATAATAGTCTTCTTTTTCTTCAGCCTTTGTCCCGCTCACAAGCGGGGTCAGCTCGTCGTGATCGGCTTCGCCATTTGGCTCTATCGAATGCCTGATCTGGGTGCAATCTCGTAGGCTTTCCAAATCCCCATCCAGCGTATCAAGCCACCGTTGCTTAGGTTATTTAATAATAGTGTCTACACATATCAATCGAACTACATGAAATTTTTGGACATTCTAAATTTATTATTTTCACAAAACTGGCCTTAGACCAAACGGTTTTGTTTCTAGAAAAACATTTCCAACATTCCGCCTAGTTGCCAAGGATACTAAAGATGGCTTTATTATTATTCAGAGGTGACAACTCCATTGAGGGTTATGCTACGTAATGGATCCCACCTTCCATAAATAGCAGGCAAATGAAGCGAGCTTCTCAGAACTACCTGCCTCAGAACAATGGAAAAGTGGAAGCTTCATAAAAACTCCGCAGGAAGTTGAAACACATCGTCAAGAATGGACAACGACGGCAATGCCCGTATAGAGATTTATCGCAATAATTATCCACTTTGCCAGTTGCGAAAACTCAATTAGCGTAAACAATAACAAATCTAGAAGTACGTCTCGGCTCCAAACTAACATGGAAACATGCAACTACTCGACTTAATGTTGCTGGAGCAAATAACTACTTCAAGCGCCTTTATTATTTGCTGTGGAGGCATCAGTTCGTAATCGAATGGCGTACAGTTCGCCAAGTTGTTGAATATTGGGATGCTTGTGCGAAGATTCTCTCGTCCTCTAGAAGCCATTGCAAGGTGTCCATAACCAATAACCGTAGCAAGGGAGAGGTAAGTTCCCCTTTGCATCTAAGATATTTTACTTCGGTCCATTTCCTTCTGAAAAGAATGTGAACCTTCCTCCACACCAGCATGTAAAGAGTCCAATAAAAAATTGCAGATCAATTATATACTGGCTTGTCGCGACAGTATTTTTTAAAGTCCAAAACTTTTGAGTTCATGTCAGATTCCCCAGGCCTAGGAATAAATGTCCTTTACAGTAAGTGTATGCTGAGCATGAGCGGTACATATTCCAGATGTGTGGGCCCAGGGCAGTCATTTGCGCTATTAGTAGGATAGGAATCATGTCATCTGAAGCCCCGGAGCTGTATCTATGGATCGAGTCAAATGAGGCTACGTCAACCATTCCTACACATTGTATCCCTCGGTTTCGGTCGGGCGATGTGCTATAACTCCCCATGGAATTTCCGAAAAGTTTCCACTGTTCTTCCACTGTTCCGCGACATGCAGCGCAGAAGTAATCAATTCGGCCACGCCAAAGACCTATCCACTGCTACCTCGGTATTCCTTATCCATACAGTTCAACTTGATGTTGGAATTAGGGTTTTCAGATTTCTGACAATGCGGTAAAGCAGACATCAGGTTCGGCACCATCCTCGGCAGAAACAATATTTCATACATAAGCAAACGTTATCAGTGAAAAATGTAATCCTAGCGGACTCTACTTCGGACTTCGAATTCCTCTGGGGTTTTACTTTGATGAAGCAAGTGATATGTGACACCCTGCTTATAGCTATAAGATTCTTTGAACCGCTCCAACTGCGTAGAGCAGTCTCGTGCGGTTGACGCTATCGATGCTTCTTGATGGCGATAAAAAGCATTTATGGTTTCCTTAAGACACCTGTGTGTATGGGTTATTATGGAAAAACTAAATTGTTTAACGACCTTATTTGACCAAGAATTGACCCAAGGGCTAGTTTACTATTTTTTAATTTATCATTGGAACAGGTAAGTTAAAATTATGCGATTGATTTAAAGCATTATATATGTAGATACATCAGCAAACAAGTAGTTTTCAGTTTTCATATTAGTTTCCGATTACACAATGTAGTTATACTTGAATCTAGTATGGTTATAATGTGTCATTGACTAGTTTTTGGTAAACATCCCGACAGCGACATAAATAGTGAGATGCGGCTTCCAAGCTGCACAATAATACTTGCCAAATTTTTCCTTCGACTTGTTTACAATGATTACAATAAACTCGAAAAGCTTGAATGACTGAGAATATACTTCCGCAAGATGCTAAGTTACAATACTGACATCGTTCTATACATAATTCTGTGCTTATTATAACCTCAATCTGCTGAGCTCTCTCGATATGAGTGAATATTGCAAATGAGTAAACTCATGAAAAAAACTAAACTGTCAATATTTGGGGCACCAGATAAAAGTGAAAACTGAAAACTGTTCGCAGTGACATAGTGTATTTATGAGATACCATTCGAAGTAAGCGCTTCAAAAGGAAAATCTCCCATAAAGGCAATATTTCACTTACTTACCGATAACTGTTATTAGGATCATTAAGCCGAGTAGCGTTGAAGTGGCTGCCATTATTATAAGCTCTGCAATATCATCCGAGTCGGCAGAATGGTTAGTGCCGAGCGTGATGGTCCCGGATCCATTATTCAACAGTACTAAAGTGTTATTGATGCTTTCTTCCTCAAGTTGCGTTGCATTAATCAAGGAACCGCCGCCTAGTGAAGAAGACGCCGAAGGCACTCCTGATACAGAACCGTTAAGGAAAAACGGTGAGTCCACTTCGGAGGATATTAGATAGGAATCTGGGCTGCCGTTATCGATCAGGATATAATCGTAGGTGTCTGTAAGGATGAGAAAAGGATGAAAAGTGAGATGGGGAACACATCAACTAAATTAAAATCTCTGGAAGGCAAATATTGAAAAATTCCTTGTATAAGGAAATAGGAATTGCGTCCATTTAAGGCAGGAATGACGCCATTTTGTTGTTTAAGGTGTTGTGAAAATCAATTTTTTCTACATCGGCGCATTATCTATATGTTCGTCTGTTGATCCATCTGTCTGCAGCATTCATTTTATTACGCAATAGTTGCGCCTACTGGCATGGAATTTGGTAGACATTCAGAATCTACGAAATCCTACGCGTCTACATCTAGTAGATGCGGACTTAGGACTATTCCATCCCTAAAGAAAAATTTTCCAGTTCCGGCCAAGCTTTTTCGAATCCATGTTGTATTTTATGAATTATAGAAAGGATTATATAACACCTGCGAAGCGCTTCGGCCACGCTGTTCCCAGGACAGAGGTGAGGCAGCATCTGATGAGCTACCCCTGCCTTGTACGAATTTAACTCGTTTAGGTTCATTCTTTGATTGCAACATTCTCCAGAAAACTAGTAGAACTTTTGGAGCAATCCCTGCAATAATTAGTATATTGGCCCTTCTCGTTCCAAAAAGATCTTAGATTGATAGCGTCACATTAAAATGGGACGGCGTGCAACCAAAAATTCATAAATCACAAAGCCTTTCCTTTCTAGAGCGCTTAGCTTCCGCTTGCCGATTTATTTTCTTTTCTCTTCTAAGTGACAATCGCAGTTTCCAATTTGTTCTGACTTAGACACGGTTCTCAATATGCACAAAACTGCGAAATTACTTCGCTAGAGATGTAAATGCTAGTCCCGATTGACACGCACTGTTGCTTCCGTAAGAGAACCTATCATCTTTACTCCGGCAAGCGTCGAATCGTTGTGTACGCGAAAGTCAGATACTACGTAACATTCATTTTAGTTTTCATCAAAATGCATTCTTTACACAAGCAGTTGCAATACAATGCAGAGTATGAAGTCTAGGGTCTTTTTGCAACACTGGAGTACAGGAAACTTCACTAGACTAAAAAGCGCAAGGAAAACCATTCCAAATTAGAATTGTTTCGCCTTCCACATAACACCATGAAGCCTTTATAAGATGAATGGAAATACTTTACAGGGAGGAATTCTGCTTTTATCTTCCGACTCTGTTTTTCTTTCAAACGTACACATGCATTCAGTTGAGACGATTCCATGCATTGCTTCAAGTGCAGCAAGCATAAAACAGTTGCTTCTGCAAAGGATGTCCGTGCTGCGAGTGAAGGGGCAGTAGCAAGCAGAGGCTTTCCAGCCAAAGTTGGCTGCAGTAACGAGAAGATTATTCAGAGATGCATCAACTAAATTGCTATTTTCGGAATAGCTATTTTCTGCTTCAAAGTAGTTACTCAAAGAGTTGGTACGATTGGTCTATAAAACACTCGCTCCGATGAGTGTAATAGAATTAAATACGAATTGTGTGCTATGAATGTTTTCTTTACTTTTATATTTGCCATATCCATTGATGTTTTTTATTAAATAAACATACAATAAAATGTTAATTCAACTTTCAGGAAGTGAAACTTATCACAATGATGAAGCAAAGCATAGTAAGGCTCGTTTCACATGTATACGGTTCCATTCGGTTCAGTTTCGTTCTCGGCTGACAATGTGAAACGGTGTGTTGGTTTCATTTCGATGTCTATTCCTCTACCAATTGAAAGCGTATCACACCGAATGCTCGCACTGAAATGAATAGGTTTTACATTTATTTATCGACAGGGACCTAAACAGAACCGAAAACGAACCAAACGGAATGGAACTATACATGTGAAACGAGCCTAAAAAGGCTGAATTCTGATCGGATATAAACCGGCCCTTGGTTTCGACTCCTACTTTGGGCTTGGAAGGAGAATGAATAATTATTAGCCTTTGTTCGAAGGAATGGAAAAAGTAATTACGCCGTGGAAGTGACGGGTTTCTATCAATGTCCAAAAATATGTGAATGGATGATACACAACGTTTTGAAACATAACTAACCGCTCCAAGAATAATTTGTGATGGGATTACGCTTTCACTATACACAAATTATTTTACCGTTAAAATGTACCACAGAAGAATACTTTTGTTTATGTAGGGCTAAGGAATATTGCAGCAGACTTAAAGACGGGCATGTTGTTTTTCCGACTTAAATTTGGGCATGTAGGTGCCAGGGGAAAACCGATATGCAAAGAATGATTAGAACTCGTTGTACCAAGCATTATTCCCTTCTGCCCCTAATTGGCAATTGGTGGCCGCATCCTATAAACCAAACACATACAGGGTGAATAACTAAAGCTCTTTCATTTATGTCAATTAAGAAATTTTATTTATTCCAAATGCGCATTTCTGTAGCCACACAGATAGGAAACAATGAAAACAGTGTGATACTATATATCACATGATTTCTAACAACTGCTCCAAAAAATATTTAGGTCATACGAGGGGTTTGATACAAGTTCAAGTAAAGGAGCATCTAAGGGCGGTGGATCCAACAATTGGGGACAGTAGATTAGCTTTGTACTGATGAAGGGAGTAAGTTGCTCCCGAAATATATATATACATAATAAAATAAAATTGTAGTTGGGATTAAGCTAATGGTCTATTAATTTTAGACTTAACTACAAACAGAAGGCGATATCTAACATTTTAAAGACAGTAGACAACCCATCAGGTCGGAAGTAGCCAAACAAACAATAAAAGAGAGATATATAATGGCATGGGTACCCAACGGGTAGAAGTAAACTTGATCCTCACGAAAGTGTTTTCATAGATACCATAGATCTTTGCCATACTTCGGAAAACGCTCATTTCTTTCTTTTCGAATTAATTGATAGAAAGTAGTAATTTACGAGGGTCAGTCAAATATACACCCGACTTTTTTCTCTATCACTTGTATTGAAACACATTTTCAACAGCAGTAGCCTGATCGCCACTTTTCGCTCACTTGTTTTGATTCAGGCACCCATGTCTTAGACAACTTAGAAACCCTCCTTGCTTAGCATAACAGGCCAATAAGCTCTGGGAAACTTCCCAGCGGGCTGTTTTTAATTATCATAGAAACAAGTCGGAATACCGGAAGCTCGTGCTTCGGGTATAAAGGTTTTGTGTTCATCTTACCTAAGAAATTTCAACGCACATTTTTCTATCCGTATACAGCTACAAAACTACGAGACATACCTACATAGTACAGCCTAAACAAACAAACTGCCTATTTTTGAATACTGTACACATATAGGCACATATATAAATTGATCGTACCCATATTTCCGATTTACATCTTATATCTATCAGAATTAGGCACTACCCGCAAAGTTCATTAGCACGCATATACTACATACACACATGTCTCGTTGGAATAATTGATATTCATATACAAATGATTAAAAAACTAAAACAAAATAATTCTTTTCCACCCAATTCATAGGAATTTACTTCGCTGTGGTGTTGACGAATTGATATGTGATGATGACGTCATGCAATTTGTAGAGTGCGCGAAATTCACAAAAAAATGTAAAGTTTTACCCCCTATAACTTTGTTACTAATAGTTTGATTTTCTTCAAACTTGACCAAATTGTGCATTATATTCTTCATTATACGCATGCCAAATTTTGTACTTCTGCGATGAACATAAGGGGGGTGCCGAGTAAATTTCTTAAATGTGGAAATATACTATTATTAACTTTATTTGTGCAGATATCGGAACCGGATATATTTTGAGGCCTAGATTTCGTAGAGATGCACCACTGTGATTTTTTTCAGCTTTTTCGGTTGGATAGGTTCTGAGAACGAGACCTGTTACACTTTTTGGGGGTCATATTTTGAACCCTCACTCCCCTATGTTTCACCCAATATCAAATATTGAACCAGTTTCAAAAAGTACTAATTGAGACCTTTCATTTGATACCGCACATGGCTACATTCTGTGAAAAAAAATTTTGCACCCTCCTTTCACATGTATGGGGAGCCCCCCTTAAAGTTACCACAAAATGCGTCAGTTACTGCATGTAAAGGGAACGGTAGATCACATACTCCTACCAATTTTCGTTACAATCGTTCTAGCCGTTTTCGAATAAATCGGCTGTGACAGACAGACAGACAGACAGACAGACAGACGGACAGACAGACAGACAGACAGACAGACAGACGGACAGACAGACATCGAATCGATTCTAATAAGGTTTTGTTTCACACAAAACCTTAAAAAGAAGGTGAGCTAATCAATGTTATGAGATCTTTGAGCATCCAAGTTCCCCTTTGGTTTTCCGCTATTTTGCGTCTTTCAGAAAAAAACTTTTATATCAGTCGTACGGGCTTTATTACGCGATCGACATAAATCTGACATGTGACTTACTACATGTTTAACACTATAATTTCCGAATGAATCCGAATATCAAAAAATCACTTTGCTCATTTATTCTACACTACATCTAGATATAACTGATGCCAAAAAAAATTCGATTCTACGGATCCGACACACGGGATGATCCTCTTAAGGACAATAAACGGAAAAATTTGAAGATATTGTCTCCAGAAAAAGAATGAAGCTTAACCTACGCTTAAAACCGTAATGCTCTATAGCACCAGCATAGATTCCAAACCAAGGGTGGAACTAAAGATTCACTTCCAGAAATGGCACTTCGAAAGTTTTGGTGCGTGCTATATGAAGCCGAACAAAAAGTGATAGGGATAATTAATAGAAAACCTGAAAAAAGTGGACATATTGAGAAAAGTTCCGCGTAACTAAGGGTAATTGAGAAAGATTGAAAGAATGGGTTAGGTTTAACAAAATCTGTAGGATCGGTTTTCTTAAGATAAAACATCTTCAATGTCGAGAGTAACGATGCCGGCAATTTTGTTGTCATAGCTTCCCCTATGTTTCTCTGTATCCACCACCGATTCAAGAACTAAAAAATCCGGGTAGTGAATGTGGAGTTAAGTGGCCTTGAATTCTTATTAAGTTCTGACGCGAAAGCTCAACATGATTGTTGAGGGAATAGCAAACCCAATTCTGAAGGATAAAAGCTATATCACTTCACCACTTCAGATGATGCTGCGAACGTAGACGGCGCCCCTACGTTCGTGAGGCCAAGAAGAAGTGCAGTAGTTGACCTAACAATCTGCACTTTAAAAATTTGTTGTGTTAATTAGAGACTGACCAGTGCTAGACGACATTTCACTGTCAAATCATCGACACTTAGAATTCAATCGGACTATTGCAGGTCAAAGGGTAGTATAAGTACCGGGGCGAAACGTGGATTGGTACCCATGATGGAGCATGCTGAACCAACACCAACAGCTCTACTACCAAATCCTATCTCCACCTCCACGTGGTGATCGCTGGGAGCTCTTACTTAACGAAAAGCTGCAGATGGAGAAGGACGAAGTTGAGTCTCCTGCACCTAAAAATGGGAGAAATTGAACCAACTGGTCCTTCAGGTTGGGGGTTGGGTAGGGCTGACAATCCTACAAGTAAAACCGATGTTACGAAGCCACGGAAGGAGCCTCGGACAGGATGGATTTCAAAACGACGAACCCGATAACGAAAATGGAATAACGATTTGCGCATTTTCTCATGGAACGCTCCCTGTACAGAAATGGAGCTGCCAAGCAGCTAGCCGATACCCTGCCCCAATATAGAACTGATGTAACAGCGTTGCAGGAGATGTGTTGGACACGGACCGGTTTCCAGCAGAAGAGTCGCTATACCATATATTATAGCGGCCATTCAGTAAACAATGTGCTCGGAGTAGGTTTCTTAGTCAGCCAAAAAATTAAACCTCCTGTTATTGTCTTTGAAAATATAAACCAGCGGCTATGCATTCTGGGCTAGCGAGGCAAAATTTAGAAATATAAGCCTCATTAACGTTCACGACCCTACAGAGAAGACTGCACAATCAGAGAAGGATACCTTCTACCAGGCAGTAGAACGAACCCTCGAAGCCTTTCCCAAGTATGATATCAAAATCATACTTCGGGATTTTAATAGCCAAGTAGGGACAGAGCCCGTATTCAGGCGATACGTTGGCTCCGGTCCACAAACAAACGTGGGCCTCTCCAGATGGGATCACTTTCAACCAAATTGACCACGTGTTGATCGAACCTCTCAGTCTTGATCAATGTCAGAACATACAGGGGTGCCAATATAGACTCGGATCATTATCTCATTGGCATGGTGCCCTGAGCTCGAATAATAACACCACCTACAATCCCCTCTGACAATCAGGCGAGAGTTAACATTGAAGCCATTCACAACACAACCCTCCGCGACACCTATAAGAGGGAAATGGATGCCGCAATAACCGCAGTCAACAGAGATAATGGAGATGAAGCATCAACAAATGATCTTTGCAATCACCTGGAGATTGTTATCATAAATACGACCATAACATACTTGGCCCCCGCCGCAAGAAAAGTCGGAACGACTGGTTTGACGATGAATGTAGCGATGGAACGGAAGAATGCTGTATACCGGGTAATGTTGTATTCCCAAAGAACGTAGAGAGACTTATCCTGAACTCCGGCGAGCGGAGAAGCGACTTCGCAGACAGAAAAATGAAGCCTAGGAGAACCAACAAGTCTGTGAACTCGAAAACTACAGCAAACGACCGCACCAGGCGCGGAAGTTTTACCAACAATTCCGCAGGATGGAGCCTTAGATACCTCGATGCTCATCCTGCCGAAACAAAGAGGGAAATCTGATTTCCGACATAACGGGCATATTGGAGCGATGGATTGAATACTTTGATGAACTACTGAACAACCAGAACATCGGTAAGTTGGAGGTCCCGCCAACTGAAAACGGCGGACAAATACTGCCACCACCAAGTATAGAAGACAGGACGATAGACAGCTTTTAGTGATATCGCATTGGTGGACCTCGGCGCAAAACCGGGATGTCTGGAGTTCCTTATTAAGACAGGCCTAGACCGGATACCGGTTGTTGCGTCGTTGATGATGATGATGATGATAGCATAACCAGGGTAAAACTGCACGGCCATGAGGGAATTCGGTATCCCGACGAAATTGATAAGATTGGCTAGGCTGACCATGACCAATGTGCGAGGCCAAATAAGAGCAGCACGACCCGATGCATACAAGCTGCCTTCATGCAGATCGAGCAGGCGGCGCGAGATCTTAGGCTGCAGATCAATGAAGGCCAAATATATGGTAGTAATGGCAGTACCGAAGACCAACCAACCAACAATATCAAACCGCAGTGGTCAAACAGAAAAAATAAAGATAAGAGACTACAACTTTGAGACCCTTGAAAATATTTCCTATCTAGGGTCGAAAATCACAACCGATAACAGCTACGGCGATGAAATCCGCGCACGGTTGTTGGCAGCCAGCAGAGCCTATTTCGGCTTACCATGGGGGTCAAAGTTTTTACTGTACAAGAAAATGATCTTGCCGGTCCTCATGTATTCCTCGAAGACTTGGGTTCTTAGCAAGAAAAATTGTAAACTCTTGGCCGCGTTCAAGAGAAGAATCGTGCGAAGAATTTTTGGCCCCCTACATGAGGATGGACGATTCTGTAGCCTACATAACGACTAAATCTATTAGCGATACCATGACCATCAGGTACATAACGACGAGATCTATGAGCGATACAATGACCGTCAGGTTGTGGATAAAATCCGGCTTAATAGGTTACGGTGGTTGGGCCACTTAACCCCCATGGATGAGGATGATCCAGCCCGGAAAGTTTAATATCTATGGTAGAAAAAGAACACGAGGCAGACCCTGCCTGAGATGGAGCGATGGCGTAGGACCTCCTTGTTTCTAGTGCCGTCACGTGAATATATTTAGATTTAGTCCCCTTGTGTGTTGGACAAATAAATTAATAAGTAAAATGAAGGTGAGATGGAATTTATGTTCTCAAGCAGATATAGACCCTCAGAGTGGTAACGCTGCATCACAACTCGATATACTTCATACTATATGCAATAAAATTCCACTTTTCGTAGATCCGAGCAAAACGGAAAAGTGGACTATTTCTTTCAATTAGTATCAAATCACCTCAAGCATTAATACTCTTCAGCGCAGTAAAACTGCTGTGATTGATGGTTTCACCATAGTCTTGAAAGAAGAGAAAGATTGTCAAGGTGCTGAAGAAAAGGGCCGATTGATTTCAATGCAACAATTGGGGGCGCAAAGATAATGGTTACAATAATCCTGGAATATATGAAAAGATATTTTATCGAAGAGGAGTCTGACCGTTTCTATTCCATTCCGTTTCTCCTGTAATGACCACAAAAAAAAAATCTATGTTTCATTGAGTTTAGGGAAACTTGACATCAGAAAACAAATCGACTATATTCCTTGCTGTCTCTTCTGCAGTGTTCAAATGACAATGATAACATTACTTAAACACCTTACATACGCCGAGGTATGGCCAAATGCCTATTTGACGGATATTACAGGATAGAACCTCCAAGATGGTGTGCCGTTTATCTGTTGAGGTAAGGTTGCTTTTACTGTTAGTGTAACGGAATTCAGTGTCATGCGGCGCGTAAGCAGCACTACGGTGACCATCTATTTTGTACGAATGTTTTCCCTGCGGTGCTATTTAGAACTAAAATATGAAATTAGACCATAATTGTTAATCAAAGGCTTAAACCTTGATCAGAGTTCACTTGCGGTGTGCCATCTTGCTTGACGAAATCTTAAGTGAAAATTAATTATAGAACATTGCATTTAAATCCAAGCGCATTTACGATCGACGCGTACCTTTCTGACTCAAGTATTTGACTGAGTCTAAGAGCGGAGCGGACACGCGCAAGTAATCTGTCCTCCTTGAAAATTCTGAATAGAATTAGTTCAGAATAGAATTAGAACACTTCGAGTTAACCTTTGGAATTGTTAAGACTTAAACTCGTTCGAAATACAATTTTCAAAAGAACAAAGTTATTTACTGAAATCCAATTTGTAATAAAATCAATTATCTTTTACTTGTTTGTTTTTTTTTTCTTATGTTCTCACATCCCTGAGAACACAATTCGTTCGGCCCTTTTATACCTTGCGGAATATTCCAGAAAGGTATGAGAATACGTTCCAAGAAAATTACGTGGCTACATTGACAGAATTTTCTTATTGGCATTATGTTTATGACATATTTAGTTGATAACAGATGACTCGATTACCGAGCATTCTATCTAAATATTCACTCAATTGTTATACAATTTCTGGTGTCGTAGCTAACTCCCATTACTATGATTTTAGTTGACGGCAGACATATTTTTCGAAAGTGATTTTCGTCACAATATTAAAGACTTATGTATTATACTCAATGGAAACTGTTAAGTGGTGAAATCGAAATGTGTAAAAGGCTGAAACTGAGACAAAATATGAGCTCTATGTCTCTCACTTATTTCGTATTCGGAATATGCAATGAGAGTTAAAGTGTCTCCGACTCATTGATTATCAATGCGCAATCGGATGAAAACTATGTAATAATTGTCGTGGAAGAGGTTTAGTTAAAAGTGTAGGACGAGCATGGTAACACGCAATTAGTAGACGTACTGACTTGTTGCCATAGCTTGCAATCCTACACAAATGAGAAAATTGGGAACAGATCTCGACGGAGATCTTCCAATAATACATGTGTGTGGTGAATATGTGTATGTGAAAACAGGTTTAGCTTGAAACCCTTCCACTTGTCCAGTTTTACGCTTTAAGATAAGAAAGGATCTGAATCGGAGATACGCCGTGAAAGAGTTGAATAGAAGAAGATATAGAAGAGTGTAGATCTTGAGAAATAAAGACAAAGTGACGGAATTATTTTTGTGTTTCTTTTTATAATTGTGCGTTTAAGTACTTTACAGAAACAAAGCCAACATTGGGCAAAAAATGTTTTGTCGACAATCACTGCGATACATGAAAAGTTTCTGGAACTGGACCTAGTCCGGAAAATGTGGCGGACGCGTCATTTAATCGTGTTGGTGTAGAACAGAGATTCGCCCCACGAAGTAATAGTTCACGGTGGTCCCGCGGGAATAAAGGCGGAGAAGTGGGGGTGGTTTTAACGGGTGAGAATCCCACATACTGCTGCAAACGGACTTCTTTTGAGATTTCCACTCCCATGTATAGAAGAAAATATGAATATATATGTATATTTATATCAGTGGTTAGATATATATGGTGCAATACCACTTATTGCCAGAAGAATATGCGCTGGGTCAAATTGTTCTACCACGATTTGAAAAGTAAAGTGCGAAGTGTGGCGGGCATATTAAAACCGCTTCGTGTTTCTGTCGGGGTTCATCAAGGAAGCTCCTTCCCACCACTCCCCTTTGTTCTTGTTATGAACGCCCAGCGCCCTATACACTGCCACTATTAGTGGCAGTAACCTGTCCAAAACTGAGCGATTTAAATATTCCGGGTCAATGATAACAGCCAATGGAAAACAGCGTTATGAAATTGTTTCACGCATTAGCGCAACTTGGAGGAAGTGACGTTCCACAGCTGATTTTCTTTGAGGATGGCATATCAACGAACGTCTCAAATCGAAAATTTACCGCAGTGTCGTCGGTTTTGCCGATTTCTACGGTGCTGAGTGCTGGCCGACCATAAAATCTAATGGACGACATCTCATAGTAATGAGAACGATGATATTGTGTTGGACATAACACGAAATGATCCGAAATAAGGATACCCGCGATAGATATGGGATTACACCGATGGTGGAAAAATTGCAAGACAGGCGTCTTTGATGGTACGGTCACGCAATCCGAGATAGGACTATCCATAATCGACCTAGGCAACAAATTTTCTACGAAGTTTTAATTCAACTCGGTGTGGGGTCGCCTAACTAATCGGAAGAGGAACTCGAATACTCCATCTGTAAGGCACTCCATAAATGCAGCAGTCAGAAGAAGCTTAGTAATTGGGGATGTCAGCTCAATTTATAATGAGACCTTGATCCTATTGCAGGTTGTGTACACACATTATGCTGAGATTCTCCCAGACACTGGGCAAGGATCACAAAAATAAAATTTATTTCAGCAACTAGCAGCATCATTGCTATGGTTTGGCAAGTGATTACTGCTGCAGAGGTTTATGGCCTGGTCTACGTTGCAGCTATCACCGTTAATCGTCTCAATAACCAACATCTTGGCGCGAATAACGGAGGTATATGCAAGAGGACTTTACCGTTCTGGTTGTTTCGACCCAACAAAAGCGTTGAAAAGTTGAGAAAGGAGCTTGGGCGTATCACTCATGACCTTCTTGGGAATTCATCACCGAGAGTGCGCAGATGCGTTGACAAAATCATTCGAAACTACCATCTACCCAATGATATGCCAATCGAAGAATTCCTCGAGATGAGTTGGTAGGTGGATATCAAAATAGCTTTCAGCAAGGGCAGACAACACCTTGTTCTTCTAAAACCAAAGTGTATTTTATGAAAATATGGAGTGTTTGAAGTCAATCCAGCCGTTGCAATTTCGAAGCAGCGTGGCTCCTACACCTTACGAGTCCATGCAAGAACTTCCCGGAAATGACCACGTCTGATATCACTCAAACTGAAACGGCAGGTAATTGGAAACCGCCAGGAATTGATAAGTTTCACAACTACTAGCCAAAGTATTTTGAGAGCACTCACAGGGTATTAGCGCATCGTTTTAATCACATTATTGTCGGTCCCAAATTAGTTCCACAATATCTTCTTATCTTTAAGGATTATTATTATTTGTCCTCTTTCACCTTTACACCTCACTTCTCTGCGCGAATATCTTAAAATATCTTGAAGTGTATAAATTGGAAGCTAAGGCGGAAAAAGGATGCACAGACTCCAGAGGCTGTAGAAAATAACTTACAATTGACGTAGCTAAGGAAGGCTGCCCACCAAAAATGAAATATCTCGACAGCCGACATCAATTATAAATCAACCTTTGACTCCATATCATACATCATTCTACAAGTGCTAAGTGGGAAACACAATCAAGATACGTGCGTAGTCCGCACGAGACAAGCCCCGATCCGCAAGCAGTTTCGATGTAGAATGAAGATTTTAGGTCGGTAAACTTCGCACCACGTCGGCAATGTTCGTTCTTACCACAGATTACACCATTTGCATCTTGGCGGCGCTGTTCGTTTTCGGCTGTTACTTTTGAATGTAAAATAATTAATTTGAATGAATTCGTTTTGAGAACTGATGAAGGCATTATTTGCCTTGCAAGTGCTGATTATTAATGATCGGATTTAACTACAGTGTGATCACACTTTTGCTACCATACTCCTGGACTGAAAAACTGTTAAAAAACAGCAAGAAAAAGTTCGTGACAACGACCCTTTAGCCGACGATACAAACCAGACTGGAAGCTACAAGAGATTTACAAAAAGCGCTGAAAATCCTCGATCGGCTTGACTCTACATGGAGATGCAAAAAGCGATCATCCTTGCAACCTGTGCTGTCGTCTAAAATGTGCCTCTGCAGCTAAGAACCACGGCATTGTTGCTTGAACTAATTCCGAAAATCAGGATGTAGCAATAATTTTCGCATGGTCGCAAATTTTTAGATGTAGTCTTCAGTATTTCCTTATGTTGGTCGCATCTCGGGAAGTGGGTTACCGGGCGCGGTTGTTATATACAGAATATACTCTACATATTTTAGGGTGCAGTAAAATTACAGTAAATTCCGGTTGCATTTTTTTCCTTTCGTGTTGGAAAGTTAGTTGTCCTTGCAATCAGAAGGCTATCAGTTTCTTTTAAGTAATATCGTCGTACTATCTATCTATCTATCTAAAGAATTCAGTCTAGAATTAGTCTATGACTCGGTGAGAGAGCAAACAGATGTCATCAGCGTCGTCGAGGTGTTTGAAGAAAATGCCATCGTCCATTGAACCCTCCATGCCCTTTAGCTAAGGTGGTACGAAGGGCCTCATCTACAACGAAATGAACAATTGCCGGTAATCAAATTTAGGACCGTTGAACTCCGTTTTCTGTTTTGGAATTCGCTGAAATTTTATATCCACGCAGTACGTGCAATTTTTTATTAATTATTAGGTAGGGCATTTCAGATACATTCCCTGATGAAGAAGTCGAAATTTTCTTGAAATTGATGTGGACGCACAAAAAAAATTATGTGTACCAGGATGATTTTGCTAGTACCTTTGCGACATACTATAGAACATGCATCTATTCTTATAAATTTTGGGAGTAAAGTTTGGTGCCTTTCTTATTGGTCTTAATGATGATTCCCAGGATGTACAAATGAATAGAAGTAACCAATCTGTCTGTACGCGCTGCGTGGAAGAGTTCCCCCGGGTGACCAATATGGGAAAAATATGTAATTCGGTAAAGTGTTCAAATTACCGCTCGATCCGAATCCTGTCCCATACCATGAAGATTTTAACGCATTTTTGACAACTTTACTCTCGATAATATAGTTAAAACTCGAATTCGAGATATACAGGAAGCCAACGGCAACCCAAAGAACGATACCAGCAACTTCGGCTCATACCGCAACACAACAAATGGCTGCCTACAACTCAATGGTGCACCGTCTCTGCACATACCCCCTAAACAAAGATGGCTTCTACAAAGAAAGAATGTTCATACTTGATACAGCTATCAAGAATGGTTACACGGTCGAAAAAATCGAAAAGCTGATCAAGAGAAAGAAAGACCAGATATGGAAAAACCAACATTCAACATTGTTCGAGCAAGAAAGCACTCTAGCTGATACAAAATGGGTGAGCATACCATTATCCAAAGACTTTTATAGAATAAAATCTCTCCCAGGGAAATACAATATAAAAGTGGTCGGATCAAGCAGAGATGCAACCCTTAAAAGACAATTAGGGAGCGAAAAGGACCCATTAACGGAAGAGGAAAAAAGTGGGATTTGCAAGATCAGCTGCAATGACTGCGAGATGGTCTACATTGGCCAGACAAAACGCCTCATCACGACTAGGTTCCAAGAACACCTAAAGGAAGTAGAGAAGGGAGAAAGACGAGGAGCCAACACGGTACGTTCTTCGGTTGCGATGCACGTCATAGAGGAGGGGCATTCTGTGACGAGGGCAAATCTTGAGCTGGTACGACAAGTGAATAAGCCACCCACTTTGGACGCATGGGAGAGCTTGGAAATATTGCGAAAGGATGCCACAAAACTGATGAACACAGATGGAGGGAATTGTGCATCAAGGCTAATCAAAAAACTCGCTAACAAACACAGGGACCGCACCACCCACTAACTATTGATAATTGATGGCCATGAACCCAAAAGTTATTATATTATCCCTACCTGCATGTGGACCTTTTTACGTTTTTCTCTTTACCTTTTAGAATCTGTACCCACATACGGATCTGTAGCTTTTAAGCAACTTTTTATAATCTGTCCCTACAGACCTTTAATTTGTTTTATTTAAAAATCAGGAAAAACTTCCTAATGATTTAGTAGCTTAAGTACTGAGGAAGAAAGTAAGTAGCTTTCGAAATACGTATTTACTAACTATTAAAATATATTGTAGTAGGAGCAAGCTACCTAGTTTTATTTTTATTTACTCTCGATATTATTCAAATAACTGTGAAGCCGGGTTTTGTCAAGAACTGCGGAACTAGTGATGCAATGCAATCATCGCGGTTACTCATGGGGAAACACAGTAGGCAGCACCGCCCTCTTTACATTGGATTTCTGGAGCGCGCGTTTGACCGTATGCCACACGAACTTATCTGGTATACTTTAAGGCAACACCTAGTGCCAGAAGCAATCATTCCCTGGATTAAATTGCTCTACCATGATCCGTAAAGTAAGTTTCGAAGTGTGGCGGATGGATCAAAGCTGCATTGTGTATTTATCGGAGTTCATCACGGAAGCACCCTCTCATCACTCCCCTCTGTTCACCGGACATCCAGCATCTAGCGCCATATGCGCTGTTTTATGAAGATGACGTTTTCCTTGCGTTTCAAGCTACATGGTCTCAGGCTGAATCTAAATAAGACACAGTTTTCGTGTGCCGATCCTAACGAAATAGAAACCGTTACTGACAGTGGAAGTGCCCTGCTCAGAAATCAGCGATTTACACACCTCGGATCATGAATTTGCAACCAAGGGTTTACCATTATAAAATTTCGTAGAGGGTAAAGGATCCCCTAGAGGTACGATGATTATGACCAAGTGAAACCATTGCATCTATTAGGCACTGATTCTTTAGAATTCAGCAGAATTCTTTATTTCCCGCGCGCGGTCTGCGCCCATATCTTAATCTGTGGGTTAGGACTACTGTGTTAACTATCTTAAGTCTCCATGAAGGAGTTAATTGACACATAGTTGTTAGGAACACCGCATAAATATAATAGTATGATCAATTTGAGGACTAGCCAAAGGATCAAATAAGTCATATTGCGTGAATACACATTGAATACGTTATCTACAATGGATTTTGAACAGTTTGCAGTTTGCAGTTCGTACGACCACTAGTCACTAAATTTGCAAAATTCTCGTGCATTTTCGAGTCTTGCTCGCAATATCAATGGAGATACTCCGATAACAAGCCGGGACCGATCATCCTCACTCATTCGGATATGCAACTTAATGAGTCACGGCCGTAGTATCGCTCAAAAATTTCATCGTTACATGGGCAACGGAATCATCCATTCTGTAGTAGCTGGTCAAAAATTCTTAGGTGGATTCCTCTCCGAAACGCGGCTAATAATTATTCTTGCGAAGAATGCAATAGTCCAAGAAGTACATGAACACTGTTAAAATCATCGTCTTATACAAGTTGAAATAGGCTCTCTTGGCTTGCAAAAAAACCCTGCGCAGATTTCGTCGTCATAGCTCTTGTCGGTCGTAATTCTCGACCCTCAATAGAAGAAATTATCAACGAAGTAACGGTTATATTCTCTTATTTATTGTTTTCCGCTGATCAGTGTTATTTGATCACCATCATCACTTTTTCCAAGGTTACGTTAAACAAGCTGGGGAACCGAACGTTGAAAGATTCAGCTATCAAAGGTTTTATGTGTTGCTTATATAAGCATAATTGAATGGAAAAAAAACGTGCTTAAAGTTTTTAAAGATGTTTACCGTTATAAATGAATGTATCTTTATGTTACATATTATATATGATTTTGTAGCTCATCTTATATAGAATTAGACGAGTAATTTCAATTTTTGAAAAAACTTGTCATAAAGTAACCACTTTCATTAATGCTTTTTCGTTAATTTTTTGGCGGAAAAAACATGCTCAATTGCACAATTATTTATTTCAATTCATGATTGAATTATAGAAAAAAATCTTATCAAAGTAATTTTCTTAGTTTTATCAGGAAACTAAATTCTCTCATAGTAAAATTTTACCATAATCGGCCTTGAAGTCAAGGTAAAGTTAGTGCAACTGATGGCCATGGTTCCAACGATTCTTTTATCGACTTCTGGTTTGTCTAAAGTGTACCTATCTTATATATCAGCCCATGATATTTTGGGGGTATTAGGCTATCCGGCCTAGGAGGACGGCGCCGGCGGAGCGAATCTTACTCAGCAAACATTACATCTCTATAGCGGCTACACTGCGTGATCTCCTTTGATATGTATGGGGCAATTAATGTCTTCTTGAAAATCATCAGACGTTGAGTCGCTGACCCAAACATTTAGCATAAGTTGATAAACCACTTGGTGTAGTTGTAAGGACTGTTTTTGTTATGCCTAACGATGACAAGACTTGTCCGTCCTTGGCAAAAACTTACGCGTCTGGCGCGGATGCCCCGTACTTCTCGCATTTGATCATTGTATCTGCTCGGTAAAACCTAACCTTAATAACTAAACGTTTTTCTAAATTGTCATTTGGAACTGTGTATCACAGTGGTTAAGACAAGGGGTGATGAGCTCCGAATCGATCTCATTTGAATTATCGCACCACGAAAAAGTGAAATTTTCAGTCTGAAAGGTGATCCTGCGAACGAATATAGTGGAAGAGAAGACAAAAAAAAATGGCTAACATATACATTAATTTAAAAAAACAATTATTTAAAATTTTATTTTTTATTAGTTATTTGAAATAAAATTTTGTATTTTTTGTGTCTGGATGGCTCAAGTGGTTAGAGCGCTGGGCTGTCGTAGCGGAAGGTAAGGTCGCGGTTCAAATCTCGCTGGGGCAGAGGAATTTGTCATCGTGACTGGATGTCGGACACCAGATGACTCGGCTGTGAATAAGTACCTATGATTTTAGGGAATAAAAGACGAGCACGAAGGGAATAGCAACCTCATAGGTCGCTTATTGAGGATCAGAAATTGGGTATTCAGCGACTCCTGGGCGGGCTGTCTGATTCTAAGATGAATGATAATTTGTTGTGGAAAGCAACCAAAAGGAATAATAGACCAAGGTCCCTAGAGTCGCCGGTAAAAATCATAGCAGGCAATTAGGCTACAGGTAATGAGGACAAAGCCAAAGCATTGGCAGTCCACTTGGAAGACGTATTTCAACCAATCTATCTTCAAATGCCACTTTAACTTGCCAGATATCCAATTCGCACCAAGCAAAGCCACCTGCGAACTTCCCTGAAAGATGTTGAAAGCACCATTAAAGAAAAAATCAACCCTGGAAAGGTTCCAGGGTATGATTCAGTTACTTCTTTCATATTAAGCCCTCAAATTATTGTGCTGTATCTTCAATGAAATCTTGAGAATGGGATATTTCCCAAATTGTTGAAAGAATGTGATTATACCAATGATTCCAAGTCAAATCGTACAGACCGATAAGCCTTCTTCTGACAATATCGAAAGTATTCAAAAAACTACTTCTCCAGGAGTTATTGCCAATCTTAGCAGACATCAATGTTATACCTGGATACCAATTCGGATTTAGAAAACAGCACAGTACAATAGAATAAGTCTACTGGATTGTATCAGAAATGAGCAATGCTCTTGAAGCCAGAAGATATTGTACAGCAGCATTTCTAGATGTGGCGCAAGCATTCGACAAGGTTTGGCACTCAGGTCTCATTAATAAAATCATCTACTCCCTAGTTGTTCCCATATTCTGTTAATACCGTGAAATATACGGATATCATCAGTGAATAATATAAGAGCAGGAGTTCCTCAGGGGAGTGTACTCGGCCTTATCTACACAGCCGATTTTCCTGCTAGCGGGTTAATCACCACAGCTACCTTTGCTGACGACACCGCAATCTCAAGTTCGCACGCAGACCCAAAACTAGTTTTTTGTAACTGGAATGACTATCTGAGGCAAGTAGAAAACTGGGTTCAGATGTGGAGAGAGTTAACGAATCGAAGTGTATTCAAGTAACTTTCACTTCGAGAGAAATAAATTGTCCTCAAGTGAAGATTAACAACATCGTTGTATCCCTATCAAGTTAAATACCTGGGGATACACCTCGATATAAGACTCACCTGGAAATAGCACGTAGAGGTCAACAATCAACCACTTAAACTTAAATTCAGAAACTTTCTGTGAATGCTTCACAAAAAATCACCATTTTCTTTGAACTGTAAGTTGTTGATCTAGAAATCGGTGCTTAAGCCTGTTTGGGCTCATATAATTCAAATATAGGGGCTCAGCCGAATCACGCAGCATTAATCTGTTTCAGTGGTCTCAGTTTAAAATTCTGAGATATAGGTACACACGGTGCTCCCTGATATTTCCGCAACGCTGATCTCCTATAAAGGATTAGAGACCAGGGCAATAGTGGAAAAAATTGAGTATTCCGCTAATTAACACTTAGCCAGACTGAAGGTCCGGCTCAACCACTGGTACTAACGTAAACAAACTTTATTAGCATATATATATGTACGTACATGTCTGTCTCGAATAATTCATACTGATATGCAAATAACTAAAAAACACTAACAACGGAAAACTAAAATATCCGCATGGACCCCTTCCCCACACCGCTCATTTAAGCCCAATTTATATGATGATAATGTCATACACGTCTTAGGGTGCAATAAATTCATTTGAGCAGATATCGGGATGGGGTGTATTTTGGTGCCTAGATTTTTGGGTTGGATAGATTCTAGGTTCTTCATTTTCCGCTTTCGCTTCCCTTTGTTCACCCAATATCAGAAATAAGATCAATTTCCAGAAGTACTAATGGAGCCCTTCCATTTATTACTCCACATGAATATGGTCAGTGAAAAAAAAAATGTACATCTCCCTCTCACACGTGTGGGGAGCCCACCTCAAACTCAATACAAAATGGCGCCACTTGCTATATTGATAATAGAGATTCATAGACCACATCTTCCCCCATGTTTCGTAATAATTGATTTAGCCTAAATACTGAATTTCGATTTCATTATTGCGCGGTTGCGCTCTTGAGTCAAACCTCGATCGGTTAGTCCTTAAGCAATTCCTCAGCGCTTTGCAGGTGGCTGTCAAGGCTTACTCTTTGTTAATGCGTTTAACGTCTGTGGAATAATTTTTCGCGATTTGTTTTATTTATTGGAATTTTCATCTATTAATGTAGATAACATATGTATATGTATGTACAAACAGAGGAAACATTGCATTTTCAAAAGTTATTTATTTATCGCTGAGTGTTGAGAAGCATGCTTCTCTAGGTATCTTTTTAACGTTTTGTGTGAAACAAAACCTTATTAGAATCGATTCGATGTCTGTCTGTCCGTCTGTCTGTCTGTCTGTCTGTCGATCTGTCTGCATGTCCGTCTGTCTGTCACACCCGATTTATTCGGAAACGGCTGGACCGATTGTCACGAAAATTGGTAAGAGTATGTGATCTGTCGTTCTCTTTACATGCAGCAACTGGCGCCATTTTGTGTTAAGTCTAAGGGGGGCTCCCCATACAGGTGCAAGGAGGCTGCAAAATTTTTTTTCACAGAATGTAGCCATGTGGGGTATCAAATGAAAGGTCTCAATCAGTACTTTTCGAAACTGGTTCAATATTTGATATTGGGTGAAAAAAATCACAGTAGTGCATCTCTATGAAATCTAAGCCTCAAAATATATCCGGTTCCGATATCTGCACAAATAATGGTAATAATAGTATGTTTCCACATTTTAGAAATTTACCGGACACCCCCTTATATTCATCGCAGAAGTACAAAATTTAGCATAGGTATAATGAAGAATATGGTGCACAATTTGGTCAAATTTGAAGAAAATGCAACTATTATTAACAAAGTTATAGGGGGTAAAACTTTACAATTTTTTGTGAATTTCATGCACTCTACAACCTACATGACTGTCATCATCACATATCAATTCGTCAATACCACAACGTTCGTATGAATTGGGTGGAAAAGGATTATTCTGTTTTAGTTTTTTAGTCGTTTATATATATATGAATATCAATTATTCCAATGAGACATGTGGGTATGCTAGGTATATAGTATATGCGTGCTAATGGACTTTGCGGGTAGTACCTAATTCAGATAGATATAAGAAGTAAATCGGAAATATGGGTACGATCAATTTATATACGTGCATATAAATGTACAATATTCGGAAATAGGCAGTTTGTTGAAATATGTACGTATGTCTCGTAGTTTGGAAAAATATGAAGGAGTATACTGGATCTGTAGCTATATACGGATAGAAAAATGTGCGTTGAAATTTCTTAGATAAGATGAACAGCAAAACCTTTATACTCGAAGCGCGAGCTTCCGGTATTCCGACTTGTTTTTAACAAAACAAAACAAAACAAACAACAAAATTTCGTACTACATTTTCTTCGCGTTTCAACTCGACGAAATCCTGCTTCACTTTCAATATTCCCAAGACCATGGTTGCCTTACATCATTGGGACGACGAGAAACAATGACGATTCGTACCCAAATGTAAACCCTACTCTCAGTCCGCACGGAAATGGATCAACTGGGACGCAAAAAGTCAAACTAAGTTAACTCAGGCATCACTTGTAACATTCGAGCAAGACCGCCTCCCTAAAGGTTGCAATACAACGTCAACATCACATGAGTGCATCTTACAACGTAGACGCCTAGTGTATAAACTATCCTCGGTACATGTTAGATATTACAGAAATATGAGCATGCAGTCCTTGCCCGTTCTCGAAGGTCTTGCCTTTACAAACTTATTCAAAAAAGATAGAACACTAGTGTAAGAGGAAAACTCACGTTTTAATGCTTTCGCTGCCATCCTGCTAGAATATGGAAGACTCCTCAGGAGAATTGTGTGATGCCAATTATTACGTTGTGCAGATTGGAGACTGTTTGATTCGGAATATTCCTATTTGTTGTTGTGGGCCTGTTGTCACGAAGTCCTAGCTGCTGACTGGCTGCGTGTATTGTGACCGTTTTCTACATATATTTCCTCTTCTTCTCCGGAAGTCTTAAATCCGCAGGCTGGGAGTAGATGCAGTTGTGTAACGTTGGAGTTATATTTGTGAGCTTGTTGGTACTAGAAAACAGCTTTTTCCCCGTTGCATGGAAGCGCAGTTTCATTACATTCTTGAAGTGAAAGCATTTTGTTGTTTAATATTGGGTCTTGCATTTTGGCCGAGGTGTGGGGCCTGTTGCCCCTCATATGCAGCTTCATATGTCCATCTGCAAATAGAAATGAAATAGTTTTGTTGTATTAGAATATAAGTACATGTGCATGGATACTGTAAATGCTTTCGCCGCATTAAAGAAAACAGAGTAAAGTTTCGTTCATATGAATGTTCAGGTAATGGAGCGTGAAATGTGAAGTCACCCTAATTCTGATTGCCCCAGGACATGCAATCAGATTCGTCTGGCAGGTTTCTCAGGGAGTTCAATTAATCATCTCAGTTTTTGGTTGAATGCCTAATCTTCAGGTTTTCTTTGTCCTGAATATTTTGATTAGATGGTACACCCACGAAAGTATAGTTACAAATTTCTCGCAAGCATGATACCATTTTCAGCCTTGACTTAATGAAAAACAACACAGTGGCAATGTCACCTCGAACCATTTCTACCCACACTTTAAACAAGATTATATTAATAAATTACGGTCTTGAATGAAGTGCTCTAACACACTTCAAGGCCCTGATCCAACATGGATTGTTGCGCCAACGATTATTATTATTATTATTATATTAATAAATAATTAGCACAATTAAGGTAATGTAACCAATGTAACCACGCGTCATTGCTTAGAATTTTTTCTTTCGCGTTCCATTTCAATCATTGGTTAAGCTATTTTGATTTCGTATGAGCCATTCTGAATGATTCCAATTGCTACATTATAAAGGACTTCCGCTTACAATATCTCTTATGAATAAGTGGCAGTCAACCAGATGAAGAAAGACCGCACAATTCTGAAAGACGGGAGATTCGTTATTGATGATCGATCCTTTTATTTGATACTCCACATTACTATTCCGAGAAAAAAATATTCACGTTTATTTCGAAAATATGATCTTTCTTAAACACAGTAATCAATCGTGCCACTCACTGCATGCAAAATATTTCACAGACCACAAACTACATCCAAATTTCCTGATATGTGATTCCGCCGTTTCCGACTGAATTGGATGTGACAGCCAGATAGAGATATCGAATCCGTCGTCTAATTGGGCTGTTATTCTATCCCGTAACTATTGTAAAGCGTGTCCTTGATTTATATATTCGCGAACAGGTTAAAATTATCGGCAACTAAATAATTTGGCAAGAACTGTGGCACTGCCGAAATGAGAAATTCACGCCTTTCAGTTGCTCATGGAGAAATATTCCCTTCCTCTATCCAAAGAGGACGTTATACTTCGAGCTGTTGCTCGGAGCTTATCTAGATAACATTATGGCAAAACATATCTATGTATCATTAGCACAAGTTTTGAAGTTTGTCATTTTCTAGTTAATTTACTACATCTTAAGATATAAAATCTCAATTTCACAAAAAAACCTTTAGCACGGAACGCGAACCGAGGTTTACCAATTCGGGATCTTTAATTGCTGTATTGCTGTCTGACGTTCTAGCCTAGGCCATCGCGTTATCTCACATAGGTTCTGCCATGTCTGGTTGTCTAATCTATATCTGTACAAAGATGCGGCATAAAATGGGAACACGGTAAAAATGACATTACATTTCTGAGTTTTAGTAACCCCGCAATCAGCATGGTGTCGGCATTGCCATAGTGGAGTGATTTGATGGCTGGTGAAGCCATCTGGCTAGCTATTTGACAGAAGGACCTGTAACATGCCGCCCGATGACTATGTCGTGTTTACGGGTGATTTTAGCGGTGACGTGCCTGACGAGCCAAGTGACATGCAATGGGAGAAAGGATTTAGAGCACACAAAGAGGGAGTGTATAGTGCATTTTGCATACACTCACGACCAGGCTTCATCAAACAATTGCATCATCTTCCTATATTTAATAGCTGGAATAGGAAAACGCAATTCGACTGTATCTTCATAAGACGTTGGCATTTTGTCAACCTCTGCGACTGCAAATCTATTGTCTGTTGAACAATTGCCACGCAATATTGGCTGTTGTTTGCTGGTTTACGAATATAATGATAAACAATGACGAAATGGCCCGCTGCGAATTAAGTAATAATAATAACAACAGCAATCCAATTGGATCAGAGTCTTGAAGCGAGTTAAATTACTTCATTCAAGACCATAATGGTACACTACAGGATTAGAGTGCCCTGTAAGAGGCAATGTGGTCAGCATTGCGCTCGCCCGAGATTATACCCCACCCCCACAGCTGAGTCGACTGGCATCCGACATCAAATCACGATACAAATCTCACTGCCACCAGTGAGATTTGAATAGCGACCTTCTTTACTTTAGAATGATACTGGCATTCAAAACCCTAGAAAGTATTGAATTTGCACAAAAGTGACAACTTTGACCTATTATAGCTCTGTTAGTAATAGTGCGATTTTCACCAAAATTAGTAGTATTATGTTTTATAGTAATGTTCATTACTACAAAATTTGATAGTTCTAGCCTCCAGTCAACTTCTAAGAAATGTACCTATAATAAAAACGGTAATATATTATTATTAACTTTATTTAAATTATGGAGAGTGTTTGGCGACCTAAATACAATGAGCACTGACTGCCATATTCTTTTCATGTATTGGAAAATTTATAAGAAGACCAAGAACAGTAACGCTGGTAGCTGAACGGCCCAATACAAAGATTTTCTCGATAAACTGGATACTTAGGACGACAAAGGATATCTATATCGACTTATCAAAAGCCGAGGAACTGACGACTTTGTAGCTGAGCTCTGGAGAGCAAAGATATAAGACCCAAAATTGTGACTAAGTGAATTTTCCAATTAGATTATTGATGAAGGTAGAACACCTTTTTGACTAGAAAGAAAGCAGTACCGTTCCAATATGGAAAAAGAAAGGTAGTCCAGCAGAATGTTCAAATTACCGCTCGATCCGGCTGCTGTCCATTACCACTGCCAAGCTTGAAACGCATTCTTAACAACCTGTATTCACAAATAACCGCGAATCAAGCCGGGTTTGTCAAGGCCTGCGGGACTACATACTGACCCAACAAGGTTTAAGTCTGATTCTGAATAAAACAGAATTTTCGTCAGTGTTTGGGACCTGCCCAGAACTGAGCGATCTCGTGTTAATGTTATCAGCCAATAGTTAGAGGGGTCTTCGATGTTGTGGGCATGTTATTCGTGCTAATGGGGACTCATTTGGCAAGATTGGTGTAAACATCGAAGTCGATGGGAAACGACCAAAATGCCGGGCGAAAAAATGGTGGGTTAATATGCTATGCTACTGAAGGAGTCAACCCCGCTTATAAACAAAACAAAGGCTGATGAAGGAGATAAAGGCCAATGCAGTTTGTTGTTGATGCTGCCTTAATTTTCGGTACAGCTTACGCCTTGGCTTCGTTTACGTACTGCGCAAGACCCGCTTATTCGATCTGAATGAAAGTAGTTTATGCATCTCCTTTTGTCTTTCCTATCAGGCTTTACCCTCTCTCGGGAGTGGTCCTTCTGCTTCTTTCTGGTATCGTACACTGCCAGGATCAGCTTAGCCAGTCTTACCATTTTAGTGGGGATACCATTCTCGTGAATATTTTTGCCCTGGCTGTGCTATCATAGGCTTTAAAGTCATTAAAAGACGCTTTGATTACGAATTTTTTTTTTTATTTTTGGAAGTTCACCTTATGTTTGAAGGATAGAAACTTCGAATTTTGAATTAATTCTACACTAAAGAAATATTATCTAAACTCTGGCTTGCATTATGACTAGAACTTGAATTTGAGATAATACAAAATATATGATAAGACTCTGGAGAGCAATCCCTCATGCAGAACTGTTCGAAATTGTAATTGGAATGGGCTTATCTGCACATTTGGAAAGATATTGAAGGTTTAGTATTTTATAACAAAAATCGGAAATACAAGTACTTTAATACCAATATCAAATTTTGTCTCAATATTCTCACTATGCTGGTTTACGAAAGAACACATGGAAAATGACTACTTCCGTCACTAGAAACTTTCAGATACTCGTACCAGCTGACCGACCACATGTCATAAATTAAGAATAAAGATAACTCCGTCCTTGGTATCAATAAGAAACGCTTTTCAATAAAGTACACTGAATAGAATTACTAAGCTAAAAAGCTACATCACTCGAACAGGTTCCTTGTCGTAAAAGGCGACTAAGCAAATAGAAATATATAGGGAAAGTAACAAATTTCAAAACTTTGTTGCTACCGAAACTTCAACATTGCCTCGGATTGACCTCACGGGCACAACCTACAGCTATGAGAAAAGATTATTGACTAGTTTCTGGATTGTGCGACAACTGTATTGAGGGTGCTAGACTGCTAGCTTTCTCCAACTCGAGCGATGTAGCCGGGATATTTTAGGCCTAAGCAAAATAAATTGGTGCGACTTTGAAGAGTACTCTTTTCTTCCTTGCGGCACTGCGCTTTTGCACTACGCAAACCCGTAAGTGGCTTCACTTTGTATAAGTATTTTTTACAGTATGTTTATAAATAATATCTACTGCAGTAGTGAGAAGTGTCCGGAAGGTACAGTTCCTGCAATAGTATGATTAGTACTAGTAAACGGCAAAAGCTACGTGCCGAAACCGAAACATATATCCCGAGATTCAGATAGTGATAGTTCCTTTTGTCTGAAAATCTAAAAATATAAGTGCAATATACTATTATTAACTTTATTTCCCTGGAAACTACATAAGGGCGGCCTCATTTTTAAAGCTTTGTTTTACACAAAATCGATTCAACGCCTGTATGTCTGTCACATCCGATTTTCTCGGAAACCTATTTTGATGAGAAGGTGTGGTTTGTGAATCCCTTTACATATAATGGCACCATTTTCTGTTGAGTTGACGGCGAGGTACTACATACATACGGAAGGGGATTGTAATTTCTTTTCACCGAATATAATGTGGGGTATCAAATGAAATGACTCACTTAGTACTCTTCGAAGCTGGTCTTTTTTATATAAGGTGCAACATAGGGCTCAAATGTATACCCCAAAAAGTGAAACAGGCCTCGTTCCCAGAACCCATTCATTCGAAAAATCTGAAAAAATCAGAATGATGCATCTGTATGATATCTAGGCTTCAAAATATATCACATTCCAATATCTACTCAAATAAAGGTAATAGTAGGATATTACTATATTTTAGGAATTTACCCGATAACCCTCCTTACGTTCATCCAAGAAGTTTAAAATTTGACATCGATGTAAGTGAAAGGATATCATTTTGAAAAGTTTAAAGTAAATACAACTTTTATTAACAAATGGTAGATGGGTGTGTATGACGCCATCAATGACATAAATTGAATTCGTATGTGCGGCAGTTCACAAGGGAACACCTTAATTCTCCTGCTTTTAACTTTTTTTAGTTACTTGTATTACAATTACGCGAAACAGACATATGTATATGTTTGTATGTTAATACCAAGCAGGTACTCAATTTACTCACATATGTATAAGTATATACACGTATGCTTTTGCGCACGGAGGAAGAAGGAAATATTGAGATTTTTTCTTTAATTGCATGCATATTTGTATATGGGTGTGTCAGTGTGTGGTATTGGCAATGTTTGTTTGTTTAGAATGAGCACAATATCTACCTTCAATATGTATATATACAATGAAGTTTGGAAATATATCAAGAAATGCTTTGAATTCTTAACTATGTGTGAATTAAAAAACCTACAGCTTATACCTTTAAGCTTCTGATTTGGTTTTATATTTTTCAGGGGTGAGGATGGCGATGTTAAATAAGTGCTGACTTCCCAGCCCCGCACTTGCCCTCCCTCCTTTGCAATAGGTGTCAAAACTAACACCGGCTTTGGAAAGTACTAATTAAGACCTTTTGTTTGATATCCCACAAGGCTCTATTCGGTGGAAAAATTGTACTTCACTCCTTTAGCGTGTGGGACGGACCCTCCTGAAATTCAACGTGGAAAGGTGCAACTCACTGCACATATTGATAGTAGGTTGGTAAAAAACATCCTTTTTCGTGTTTTAACAACGAACTAACCTATTAGGTTAGCGAAACTCAAGACGAATCACAATAATGAAAAACATCGAAGGATGGCACTATGAAATCCGAAACAAGTGACAAAATATCGGCGAAAAAAACCCTTATTAGAAGCCAAAAACGCTCGACTTCCTTACGGTGGCAACACAGTTACGACAGAATCAGGGGCGTGCTCACTAGCACTACACTGCTAAGCTTCTCTATTTCCTTAATCTTGAACCAGGGAATAGTGGACCAGATTAAATAATAGAATCCAACGACAACCCAACATACAATGAAACGGCTCGCATGAAATGTCAAGATTGTCACATATATATGAAAACCAAAACCAAGTCACATATATATGAAAACCAAATTTGTAGCGTTACCTACTTTGCCGACTTAAATATATTTTTAGAAAGAAACCCACTTAAAATCTTGCGCTTGATGTTGTGAGGGATTTTGTGTAATTCGGGTAGTTTGGACGCTAATTAGCCAAGTCAATACTGTGAAAACCCGCAGCTAAACTTGCAAATCGAAACTAATGCACGTCGAATAATTTGCCGTAAGTGGATACCAGAGAAAACCAAATGCAAACTTTATCCTTGGGATGGTATCTATCCCCCTAAATGAGTTGAAATTCGACATTCGTTATGCATGACATTTGACTACATGGCCTCTGACTTTCCCATTCATGTGACATGACTCCACTACCGGATGAGAAATTAAAACTTTTTCACCACTCAATTTTCTTTTAAAAAATCCTCTTAACTACTTAGAATTCAACAAGTGATTTAAGCTTTTGTGTTAATTGACTTCATTAGGGAGTAGACAAGCTCCAGTCACGGAATAGCCATAAGACGCTGATTCAGAACTAATGAAAAGAACTTTTCTGCTTTTTTCTCCGGTCCTCGCTCGTTTTTCGAATTTTTCTGCCCTGCGCCTTTTCCGAGCTAGCTACTCCGTCGGTGGAAGACAAAGTTGAATCCAAAGGCAATGAAATAAATTATTGTGTCGTGAGAGATTCTGGGAATATAATTACTAAAATCTGATTAGAATTAAGCTAACTGAGATTATTGAGATTAAGTGGCAAACTTTGAATCATAAGTATAAATTATTTCCGAGAGCTAAGTAGGTTAGAGGCAGTCACGGATAAAATGGGGAGGCCAAGGAATATAATGGCCTGGGATTATTTAGAGTCGAACTTTGAATTTAAATGCTAATCGTTCCAGGATTTGGGTAGTCGGTGCAAAGACGTTACGAGAAACTATGGCATTAAATCCCAGTTTCACTTCTAATTGCCGATTTGGATTAATGATGCGAACGTTAAAGGCTCAATTGCCAATCTGTTATATAACATCCACACGCTTGCAATAAATCGTGACTACTTAGTTCATTATTAGTCCTTTCCTTTCTTTTTTCTTCACAAACATCTGCTCTGTTTTAATCTTTTCAATGTTTAAATAAGGATAAAATAATTAAGACATGCAGGACGAATAAAAAACTCACAATCTCCTTCACGAATTCAGTCCCAAAATATAGTTTTCCGAACCATATCAGATTACAGAACAATCGCCAACGACTTATGTACATGCGATATAATACGCACGTACATAAGTTGTGTCAACTCCTCAAAGGAAATATGGATATTAGATAAGAAACGAAGCGAGTACTAAAACGCTGTCGAATTTCAAGGAGCTATTTTTATTATTGCATAAGCTCCAGGACGTATAAACAGACAGAAGTGAATTTTGGGATAACTTGCAAGTTTGAATATTGATAAGCAGTGAAACTATCTATGACGTTAGAAAATTTTCTTTGTTAACACACTGACTTTTTAAGGTTTTGTGTAAAACAAAACTTTATTAAAATCGGTTTATTATCTGGTTACCTGTCTGTCACACCCATTTTTCTCGGAAACGGTATTAGCGATTGACAGCAAATTTGATGGGGATAAACAGACAGTAAGTTACATCATTCTATGTCGAATTTAAGGGGAGAGAGGGTCCCCATACATACAAAAAGGGGATGTAATTTTTTTCACCAAATATAGTTATTGGGGATATTAAAAGTTTTTATATTTATTGGGAAGGTGTGCAGTGTGGGGGGTCGAAAGTGATCATTTCTTTCACGGATCCATTCTCAAAAACTACCCAACCCTAAAATCTGAAAAAAAGTCAACAAGCTGTTACTATATGGTGCCTAGGCTCCGAAATACCCTACGTACCGATATATGTTCACACAAAGTTAATAATAGTATATTACTATCATTTTTTTAGTTATTGACTTGCAAAACCCCCTTAAGTTAACAAAGCAATGCAATCCTGCTAAGTTTGGTGGAAATCGCACTATTATTAACAAAGTTATAATTCGTCAAAGTTGTCGCTCTGTGCAAATTGAAGACTTTGAATGTCAGTATCACGCGAAGCAGGATATTCTCACATAATATATGCAGATCTAACATGTGATATCTACTACTAATGGGAGTTAATGTCTAGTCAAATGTTTTTATAAAAGAAATACGCAAAACCTTTCATACCTGAAGCATTTAACTGCCGGTTTGCCCAACTTGTTTTGCTTATTTTGATTCTAATGTTAAATATGTATGGGATGACAGGCAAAAATAAATGTCACTTCGAACTGAAACTTTGAAACTTTTTCGATGAATGGAATAACATTTTTGGATATTCACGAGGCGAACATGCGATTTACGTATATAAACACAAGTATTAATATAGTTAGAGAATGGTTGTATATGTTTATGAATGATAACAGCTTCGGGAATTTATGCATTTCCGGAAGTATACAAAGTACACATTTCTTGCAAAGGCAATTTCCAGTTGTATTCACATAAGTCGGTAATAGACCATTAGTAAGTTTATTTGAGTAGATATCGGAATGGGACATATTTTGAGGCGTAGATTTCATATAGGCGCACCTTCCTGATTTTTGGGTTGGGTAGTTTCCGAAAATGAGTAGTGTCTCACTTTAAGTGTGTGTATTTTGCCGCTTTACGCATTTCGCATCGAGACCTTTCATTTGACACCCCACATGACCATATTCGATAAAAAAATCTTACATCCCCCTTTTGCATTCCTCATATATGCCCCCCTTTAAAATACACGTCAATTTAGGTTACTGCGTGGGATTTCATAGTTCCTATATGTCCACCAAATTTCGTTCGCTTTAATCGTTTTGGAGAAAAGTACGTGTGACCGATAGACAGACAGACAGTGAATCGATTTTAATAAAGCTTTGTTTTATACAAAACCTTAACAGCAAAACGCCACGAGCTTGCACTAACAATAGCAAATATAAACTAATATCACATTAAGAGAAGTTCAAATACTGTATTTTGAGCTTAGCCTCTCAGGTGTTGCACTAATCATCATAAAAACTTTTATGTTGACTTTATTCACGTTTTTTAAGTAACACTGACGTAATTGTAATACAGTTTATCTATTTTACCTCGCGGAAGGTGTTTAAGAGTACAATAGACTCTCCCGCGATAGAAAATAACCATATGTTTTTTTAGGCCGAAATAGTAGTTTCACCTACCCAGTTAGAATATACGTTGAAAAAAAATTCGGAACGCTCATTTATTAATTATAATGGCTTAAAAATTAAATTCATACAAGACGTAATAGAAAACGGGGTGATAGACTGACACTTCAGCGAGGAGTTTGAATCTTATCTACGTGCAAGCTTACGGTTTAGTGTTTGTTACATGTTACTTTTGAAGTAATCAATTAGTTCTTAGCAGAACAGTGGGAAATTGTTGCGTGAAAGGACGATTCCTTCAATTGACCGCACATTTCGAAAGTAATGGTAACAAGCTATATAGCAAATTCTGGCAAGGACAACGTCCTCGAAAACAAAGCTGTCAAAAGTTCAATATATTTTCTACCGCAATTTAATTGTACAAAGTGGAATAATTGTGTTGTAATGTTGATTAATATGTGTTTCCACTGACTGATTCAAATATACATATTTTCCAATAATTGATTTACATGTGCAAGCGTAAAAGTTATAGAGACTACGCAGTGGGGCGAGTGCAGTTGATGTACTAGAACAATCTTTATACGGCTTTGGCGAAAATTATGTTCAAACATAGGTGCACAAAAAACTTACTACTTACTAGCATCTTTACCTGGGCGGCGATAAAGTGTACGTTACTGGAACATGCATAGGCCGCAGGAAGCCCTGCATACTGAGCACCGACCAGGTGGACCGCATTGTGCGGGCATTATTCCCCAGGCACCCTGGGGGATTGATGTAAATAGCGCGGAGAGCGTCGTAGGATTGCTCCCTTTTCACAATGGGAGAACTCGAAGAAGCGATTCTCACTATGAAAAACAGGAAGGCGCCAGGTCCTGATGGCATCCCGGCGGAAGTTTACAAACTGGTAGTTCCGCCAACGGCCAGAATTGCTGCTCGAAGCGTCCAACGCGTGCTTGAAGGAGGGCATTTTTCCTTGTCGCTGGAAAGTGGCCAAACTCGCGTTGATCAGTAAGGGTAAAGGAGACCCGGAGCTCCCGTCCTGCATACCGACCGCTGTGTATGCTTGACACGGCCGGAAAAGTGCTCGAGAAGCTCATCAGGGGTAGACTCGCTGAAGCGATCCGTGCTGCCTGGGGACTTATCCGCAAGGCAGTTCGGGTTTAGAACAGGGAAATCTACAGTGGATGCTGTTATGGAGGTCGTAGATGCGTTTAATCGAGCCGGGGCACACAGCCGCCGATCTCGACGGATAGTGTTCCTCATAACGCTTGATGTCAGAAATGCCTTCAATTCCGTAAGATGTACAGATACTGCTACGCACACTAGAGAACTCCTTTCACGTGCCAAGCTATCTCTTGCGGATATTGAGGGATTATCTGAAAGACCGCTCCCTGTTCTATGAGACGCTAGAGGGACAGAGGAGGATGGAAATCACGTCGGGAGTAGCGCAGGGATCCATCCTAGGGCCGGACCTTCTGGAACGCTTTCTACGATAGTCTGCTGAGACTCGATATACCCGAAGAGTCGCGCCTTGGTCGGTTATGCAGACGACGTTGCGGCACTTTTTGCCGGACGGCACTGTTGAACAGGCACAAAGCAGACTTGGCATATTGATGCGACGGGTAAGCGGATGGATGACTGTTCCACGGTTTCAATCCTTGCGCTGGAAAAAACCGAAGTAGTCATCCTAACCAGAAGGCGTACGCCGGACCTTGAGTCGGCTAATGGCGAATGTCGGCGGCCCTATATCAACTAGAAAACGTCTCCTCATGGGAGCAACGCAGTCCGTCCTTCTCTATGGTGCGGAGGTATGGGCTGATGCCCTTGACAAGGAGGTGCATCGTAAACGCCTCGCTCAAGTGCAGAGGCGGGGAGCTTTGCGAGCGGCGTCTGCTTATCGCACCGTCTCCTAACCGGCTGTGATGATGATTGCGGGAGTGATCCCCGTTGCCCTCCTTACCAAGGAGCGCAAAGCTATTTATCGCCGTAAAGGCGAAAACTTAAGAGAAGTGGTTACCCGTGAAGAACGTCAACGCACCCTTAACGAGTGGCAACTTTCTTGGCAAAATGAGCCAATGGGCAAGTGGACTGCGCCCATGGTTGAATAGAAAGTACGATGAGATTGATTACTTCCTTACCCGACTTCTAAGTGGGCATGGAGGTTTTCAGTCTTACCTGCACAGGGTTGGGAAGGCGCGATCTCCTGATTGTGTGTTCATGCAATAGAGTGGCGGATGACGCTGAACACACCTTTTTCTCTTGCGAAAGGTGGGACGGCCTCCGTCCAGCAGCTTTATGCAGACACAGGGGAGCTCTCTTCAGACAACATTGTCAGAGAGATGCTGAAGAGCGCTGGCAGCTGGAATCGTATTGCGCATTATGTTCAGGGCTCTTCTTACTACGAAGAAGATTCAACTCGACCGGCAAAGGGATCGGACGGTAAGGGGTTCCCTGAACTAACAACTCCCTTCCTCCCCTGCCCGTCCTGTTGGTGAAGGGAATTCCCTGACTTGAAGGCTCCCAAAGCCGGGAGAGCGGGAGGGCCTAGCCCGAAGTAATGAGTCCAAACGGTTCCAGGCTAGTTCTCTGATGACAGCGAGGTGTTTAGTTGGTAGTCCGTCAGTGTGCTGTTGCGGGAGTCCAATACTCTGTGCGTAAACGCATTCACCTACCCCTACTCCCAAAGAAAAAAAAAAAAGAATAGGCGGCGGGAAACTGGATTTGCGCTGACCGGGATTCACACCTTAGGTTGGTTGAATATTCTGTGGAATCTCTTCTCTTGCGACTTAATTTGAATTAGACGAAATTATCTGCTACTTTCCTCGCAATTTCTCAGCTGTAGGTTGAATGAGCTGCTCTGAGGTTTTGGAAGTGGGGTCTAATGTGAACAGGCATAAAATTCTCAAGATCTTTCAACAAGATCATGGAAAATTAATAATAGTGACACAAAATTCTAAATTCTGATGTTAAAATTGAGTCAAGTATTATTAATTAAACGTTGATTCAGATTAAAATGATCTTCATAACAATATAAACCTGACCGCAAAGAAATCGGACTTTGTCCTGTGATGACAATTCACTTCTTTCGGATATCTACTTTCGGAACTGCTAATAAGCTTTCAGAGGGATTTTTGTGGAGCTCTTTGTGCAGCAAAGCACGAAACAATATTTCACTGTCCTTTTTGACATTTCACGCATGATATTAATTTCGACTCTTTTATATTTTCCTGAATGCCAGTTGACGGTCTACTGAAATTTCTTGGTGCGAGTTGCGACGTCACACGCGGGCTTTTCAGTGCGTTTGAATTTGATTGAAATTTAAAGTGCTGATAAACAGTTTTCTTTCAAAAATGGTCTTTGAGAGTTTTGTTAGATTGCACTATAGAAGTCATTAATGAAAATAAAGCGGGGACTCGAGAACTTCTACCAGTCCTAACCGCCGTTTCAGTTAAGATAGCACCGCTGAATCACATGCCGACGGATCCCAACTAGCTACTTTGGGACATGAAGCAGCTGGGTGAGAGCAGGCTTAAATCTGAGCTACTGAAGTCCTTGTCGCTTCAGAAAATTATTAATTTATCGCAACTTAGGCTTAGACGTGAGTCTTGACTTGCATAGGACTTTTTCGCGGCGCTCCATTTTACCTAGCATGGAGACGCACAATAGGGGCAGACCGTTTGTGTGACAATGGACTTGAACCAGCACAAGCAACACTCTTTCCATCCTTTTTGAAGATCTTGCCGACCTGCACATTCGCGCACTCTTCCGAAAATATCGCATATTGCCGAATATAGTCTCTCTCAGCCAGCTAAACATGATATTCAGCACCACGCCAGTTAAGCATGATGTTTAACACTAAACGGCTCCCCAATCTTATCAAAAGTTACCCCAGAGGCGTGCTCGAAACAGGGTATATGCAGACCAGCAGTTGGGAATCTGCACTTCATTTGGTTGTCAAGCCCATTTTGGGCATTATCCAGCAAACTGTCATATTTTCTTGACCTTGACCCTACCTGTAGCTCTCACAGATATTCCAAAGACAGCAATTTCCACACCATTTGCACTATTCGAGTTCTCATGGATGACTTTTGGCTTGTGCAATGCGATACAAACAACGTATTACGAAACTCGGACTTCTGTTTCGTCTATTTGGATGACATTCATACATCTCCTTGATAGCGGCTTAAATCTTATTGTTGAAGGCTTCAGATTTCTTCAGCAGCAGGGCGAAATTTCTAAGCCATTCCATCACCCCTGACGACTTACAATCCGATCCCAGGTAAGATGCAGGCGGATGGCGAGCTCTCTGTTACTAAAAACCTTAGAAGACCTTAGAAAATTCTTGGGCATACGTAAACTTCTACCGTCGTTTCCTATACAAAGCTCTAATCAACAGGCCTCACTTAACATCCTCCTGTCTTGCCTAAAAGACAAAGAATTCCGGAAGTAGTGTCGCCTCCAGAAGCCGTCCTAACTATTTGAAACAACCAGTTAACAGCTGATAGATAGATGTATGTACATCCCTAGCCGTGTTCAGTCGAAATATCAGACATAGTAGTAGGCATTGCCTTTCACCAGATGGTGAACCAAAGCTGACAACCGTTGGATTTCTTCTCAAAACAGTTCAATCCCGCTCAACGGAATTAAAGCGTCTATGATCGTGAATGAAATGAAAAACGGAGATACTAGATGCTCAGATACGGAGCTAAGAATCAAGTACTTTCGTTTTTCCCTTGAAGGTAAGTCGTTAACCTTTTTCACAGACAATAAATCTCTAACTTTTGCCTTAAGGCAGTCCATGAATAAGGGCGCGCATGTCAAAAGTATAAAACCACAAGGTATGCTAAAAAGAAAGTAAGTGAGAAGTATTCCCGAAGTCAATAAAGCATTTTTACACCATACATCTGGCCATTCTAGATCCTCTGCTTAATTCGCACGACTACAGGTATTGCCTCACCATCATTGATCGGTTTAACGCGGTGGCATGGGGCAATAACTCTAAAGGACATAATAGCGCAGGCGTGTGCTGAGGCCCTCTGTTGAATAGGATGCCAGATGTTGATTTCGCCCGCTGAAGGCAGCCATCATGGCGCGCGCCGATTTTCTCTGCTCGCGGGTCTCGCCTTTCGTTTGTTGCCAGCCCTGCTGATCTGGTGTATCTGGTGTCTGGCTACGGCAGGTCACTTCCAAATTGAAGCGGCCTCTGCATCCAATGGTCGACACTAACACGGAGCCTGAAATCTGCATTCACGTTCTGGTGATGATTGATGCCATTTTAAGGCCGCTGCAGCGACAAGGTCCTCGATCATGAGGAGCACGCGTTCAGTCTAAACATCGGTGGCAAACCCAAGACGATCTCCTTGGACAGGCTCAAGCCTTTTTTCCCGAAGGTGGATGGCACGGGAACGCCGGGTTCGTGCTGACATTCGCCAGTCGGCCACGGGTTCTCTCGCCGAAATTTCTATGTTTTGGTTGGGTATTTTCTCCTGAAACTTAAATTTTAAAACTAATTTAATAGATCGCCTAGAAGACTTGATTAGTGTTTTGCTTCGTATCTTCCTTTAGTACTATTTAGGTATTTAAATGCATATAAGTTATTGCAAACTGATATTTTGCTTGTAATGTTGTGTTGTGAGAAGCAATTTCTCGGTTGCTCCTCATGTGCAAAGGAAAGAATGGTCGTGTTGAAACCCATGAAAATGATTTGAATGACACTTGGGCGGGTGCAAAACGCAAAAACGAAATCGCGTTTTCGAGCATGCATACCACCATAAATTGATTCTGTGATTATGGGCGTCAATATACCAGCATTAGAGGCAGACAAAATATGCATCGTCGGTACAAAGGATGTTGATGTGTTTTCTCATTGTACTCACGTTATATCGCATAAAATAAAATCTACAGGTGCTTCCAAATCCCTATACATTTGATTTAATCCCCGTATAAAGTCATTCTTACCATTTAAAATACATTTCCTGATAAATCCATTGATTAATTTCTGTTTGAGCTTATGTAACCAGCGGTTACTTTCCGCAATGAGTATCACTCACCTTTGTCACTCTACTTCCAGCTCTCATTCCAGCTGATCGTCGTTCCATCTTTCTCGGCAACTCCAGGTCCGGGTACCATTGCTTTGGTTTACCTCGACCTTTGAACTTGAAATTCAAGTGAATGCGTTTACGCACAGTGTTGAGTCCCGCAACAGCACACTGACGGACTACCAACTAAACACCTCGCTGTCATCAGAGAACTAGCCTGGAACCGTTTGGCACATTACTTCGGGCTAGCCCTCCCGCTCTCCCGGCTTTGGGAGCCTTCAAGTCAGGGAATTCCTTTCACCAACAGGAGGGGAGGGGAGGAAGGGAGTTGTTAGTTCAGGGAACCCCTTACCGTCCGATCCCTTTTCCCGGTCGAGTTGAATCTTCTTCGTAGTAAAAAGAGCCCGAACATAATGCGCAATACGATTCCAGCTGCCAGCGCTCTTCAGCATCTCTCTGACAATGCTGTCTGGAGAGAGCTCCCCTGTGTCTGCATAAAGCTGCTGACGGAGGCCGTCCCACCTTTCGGAAGAGAAAAAGGTGTGTTCAGCGTCATCCGCCACTCTATTGCAGAACACACAATCAGGAGATCGCGCCTTCCCAACCCTGTGCAGGTAAGACTGAAAACCTCCATGCCCACTTAGAAGTTGGGTAAGGAAGTAATCAATCTCAACGTGCGTTCTGTTCAACCATGGGTCTAATTTGTCGATGAGCCGCGCAGTCCACTTGCCCCTTGGCTCATTTTGCTAAGAAAGTTGCTACTCGCTAAGGGTGTGTTGACGTTCTTCACGGGCAACCACTTCTATTAAGTTTTCGCCCTTACGGCGATAAATGGCTTTGTGCTCCTTGGTAAGGACAGCCGGTTCGGAGACGGTGCGATAAGCAGACGCCACTCGCAAAGCTCCCCGCCTCTGCACTTGAGCGAGGCATTTACGATGTACCTCCTTGTCAAGGGCATCAGCCCATACCTCCGCACCATAGAGAAGAACGGACTGCGTTGCTCCCATGAGGAGACGTCTCCTAGTTGATATAGGGCCCCCAACATTCGCCATTAGCCGACTCAAGGCCGCGCTCCAGCTGCAGCCGTTCGCTGCATTTCAAGGTTGGCGTGGACAATAACAAGAAGAAGATCAAATCATTTCGCAGTATTAAGGAATTACTCTGTTAAAATTTGAAATATGGAAATTGCTTTTAGAGTTTTGAGAGAAAGTACGAGGTGATAGACTTTTTCAAAGAAAGCTATGAACCAAAATTAAATTGACCATTCTTCTTGTTTTTCTTCAGCCTTTGTCCCGTTCACAAGCGGGGTCGGCTCGTCGTGATCGGCTTCGCCATTTGGCTCTATCGAATGCCTGATCTGGGTGCAATCTCGAGGCTCTCAAATCCCCATCCAGCGTATCAAGCCACCGTTGCTTAGGTCTACCTTTTGGTCGTTTACCATCGACGTCGATGTTTAGACCAATCTTTGGAAGTGAATTCTCGTTTGCACGAATTGCGTGACCATACCATCGAAGACGCCTCTCTCGCAACTTTTCCACGATCGGTGCAACCCCATAACGATGTTGATGATGACGTCGTAAATGTCTCAGGGTGCAATAAATTCACAAGAAATAGCAAACTACTTCTAGGATAAACCTACGTGGCATTTTCTGGTCAATTTCTGAAATATGGTAATATATCATTAATTACCTCATTCGAGTAGATATCAGAACGAGGTGTATTGTGATGTTATCAGCTTTTGGTTCGTCACACCTCTATTTTCCACCCAGTGTTAGAAAGAAAATCCAATTTCAAAAAGTATTAATTGAGCCCTTTCACATGAAAAAAAAACATTGCACTCCGTTTTCTCATATATGGGGTGCCTCCTTAAACTCCTCAGAAAATGACGCCACTTGTTATATGTGAGGAGATTCACAGACAGATATAGAGACAGACAGAGTGCGATAAATGGAGGGGTATATGTGCTCTTTCTCGTCGCAGAGAGAATAGCTAAAATAGTCCTACAATCTTCAAAGGATGCTGCGAAAACTTGATCGACAGGAGGGAAGCTTAGGTTCTGCTTTGGGATCCTTTTAGCGTTAACTACACTGATGCCTTTTTGGTTCAAAGCCAACGGTTTTGTCCAGTTATATTGCATAACTACTTTCGACAGATTTTAGATAGGAAAAACATATGTATTATTGTAAGGATTGTGGCATTCTTCATATGTCTCATGCCTGGTAGCTAGGAGCGGCCGCATCCAGCTTGATAAGAAAGCCATATACAAGCAGACTCTGTTTCGCTCCGAATCTAAACTTCGGTGCCTGAACGACATTCAACTTGTGAAGAACTTATTGATTACATAAGGATCCAAGCAACTGGATTCCAAACTAACGGCAGAAACAAGACTTATATTCTGGTATTGAGATAATAGATGCCGTGGCGACATACATTATGTCGGAATCCGTAATGAAGAAAACATTGTGCTCCCACATATTGAAAACTGTTCGCATCTTAAGAATGCGTCCTATGCTGAGGTGGCGATCTATTTTATTTTCAGCATTGATTCAACTCCATTTGGTAGTCCGTCATAAAATAATGAGTTTGCAATGAATTTCTGACGAGAATACATACATGCGCAATGTAGCATTTATAATACAGCCTTCACGAATATGTTAATTTGACCTTTACTTTATATTTTACAGTTAAATATGCTGACATTGCTGTTGTAGCTAGTATTTCACACCTTCAGCTCAAACATTCTTGAAACGCCAAAGATAGGCTTTCCAGTAAAAACATTCAATATCCGCCCAGGTATAATTCCCTAGATCATCGAAGTGTTCGCAAACGTTGCTGCTTGTCCCTTCACGCCAACACCAAATAGCCACCATGAAGACCGCTATAAAAATTCAGGTCAATTCAATTTTATTCACAGAATAAATTGTAGTTATTCATTTCCACATACGAGCCGTAACTTCCAGGAAAATTATTGAAGTCCCAATTTAATTTACATAATTTATGGCTTTAATTGGAACACACACGTCTGAAATTCATATTGGCATTGGCTTTTAGCTCAATTTATTTGCAAGACCTTTGCTGTCCTTTATTATAATTATTGTTCATTTCATACCACACTCCCACCTGAAATAATTGCGGTGGTCTAAATCGCTTTGCAATCTAATGTCCTTACTAAGCAAAAAGTCAGGATATATTTCTGCGAAATGCTATGAAAGAATATGCTTAAATAATTTGCCCGAATCTTCAAGGGTGACCTTATTTTTCTTAGCGTTAACAGGGATGGTTGATTTCTGTAACCCCGAACGGAAAGCGGTGGTGAATGTGTTTCCTCCGAGATAAATGTTTCAGATAAAGCAGAGAAGGGTCTGGTATTTTCACGAGGTAGGCACAATTCAAAATGAATATTTGTTATTTATTATCATTTAAATTATTCACCAACTAGTTAAAAGAAATGTCGATATTGCGAATCAACCTACATAGTTGGGCAACTGCTCTACCCGCAACATGATATTAGGAGCCAGCAGATGGCATTCCATAGACACAAATATTCACCCACCTATCAAACCCTTCTCAACTCGGGACGACAGCTTTGGCGAATTTCACTTTTAAATCATCGAGAATTTAACATGTCGTTTTCAATATTGGTTGACACACGACACGAAAAATATAATGTTTTCTATTCTGGGGCCTTAAGGGATGAAGAGAAGCTTCAACTTTTCTAATATTATTTTCTGCTGCTATTCCCAGAATACATTTTGATTAAATTTGGGTCAAATGGAAAATCAATTTTCAATCTAGGTCACCTAACATCTTCTGATATTTATGACAATAGATACCGTTGAAAACAAAAACTGCGCCATTATTTCTGGGCGTTGGGTACTCGGAATGAACTAAATTTGTTCCTAGTAATTACAATAAATAGTTTTCTTGGAAACATATCTGCCTGTCTGACCAGATGGCTTAGTGGTTAAAGCGCTACGCTGTAGCAGGGCAGGCTGATTTTTGAAATCTCGTTGGCTGAGGGATATGTATCGTGACTGAATGTCGGATACCACTTCGACTCAGTTGTCAAATCAAATCAAATCAGGGTAATAAATACGAGCGAGCGCGATGTTGACCGCTATTGCCTGCTACAAGGCATTGTAATCCTGTAGTCTATTATTACGGTCGCGAAAGAAGAAGAATTGTCTTATTCATGCTCTCCAGGATAGTGTTACTTCAAATATAAATATATATTCCAGCATGTGTAACCTATGTATATGTTTAACAATTTTCATCGTTTCAAAACTCTTTCTCCTTAAATTCCAATCCTCTGGATTCGTTTTGTTGCAGGAGCTTCGAGTCTAACATATTCTTTTTTAAGACATCATAAACGCTGAGTATTTTGCGTTCAAATACATTTTGCTGTCTACTCAGGCTATCCTCCTTTCCAAGCAACACATATATAAATGTTAGCAGTATAAAATGATTCTATTTATTGGTCAACTTATACTCGGGAAACCGAAAGCTGGACGCTTCAGGTACAAAAGGTTTTGTGTATTTCTCAGTACGTAGTACGTGATATATCCACTATGCAACTTAAGGGGGGTTTGCAGCTAATTATAAAAAATTATAGTAATATACTATTATTATTATTATTTATTTGAACAGATATGGAAAGTATTTCGGAGCCCAGGCACCATATAGTGACAGCCGCCTGATTTTTCGAAGATTTTTCGGTTGGGTAGTTTCTGAGAAATGGCCCCCCTTAAAGAAATGAATCACTTTCAACCCCCGCACTCCCCACCTTTCCAATAAATGTGAAAACTAATGCCGGCTTCGAAAAGTACTAACCGAGACCTGTAATTTGATACTCCACACAACTATATTGAATGAAAAAAAAATTTACACCCCCCTTTTGCACTGTATGGGGATTCCCCCTTAAATTCAACGTAAAAGGATGTAGCTCACTGTATGTGTGAGCGTTCACAGTTCCCACCTTTCTATCGAATTTGGTGTCGATCGCTGTAAGTGTCTCCGAAAAAAATGCGCGTGACGGACAGAGCAGACAGACAGACAGTAAACCGATTTTGGGTAGTTTCTGTGAATGGCCCCCTTAAAGGAATGATCACTTTCAACCCCCCGCACTCCCCACCTTTGTAGCAAATGTCAAAACTAAGGCCGGCTTCTATAAGTACTAACCGAGAACTTTAATTACATACCCCACGTGACTATATTTGATGAAAAAAAAATGTACACCCCCTTTTGCATTTATGGGTACCCCCTCCATTAAATTCGTCCTAAAAGGACGTAACTCACTGTATGCGTGAGCGTTCATAGTTCCCAACTTTCTACCAAATTTTGTGTCAATCGCTACAACCGTCTCCGTGAAAAATGCATGTGACGGACAAACAGACAGTAAACCGATTTTAATAAGGCCTTGAAAAGTGTATTAACAACACCACTAAATAAAGAGTGCCGATGCCTTTCAAAGGTAAACTGAAAAATTAACTAATTTGTTAATAATAGTTAGATTACGTTCAGAGTCTTCAGTAATATGTCGTATTGTACTTCTAAGATGGACTTAAGGGAGGTTTTCGGGTAAATTTCTAAAATAAAGCAATATACTATTATTAACTTAATTTATGTAGATATCGGAATGGGAAGTATTTTAAGACCTGGATTTCATATAGATTCAGTATTATGATTTTTTTTTTCAGATTTTTCGGTTGAATAGGTTCGGAGAACGAGACCTGTTTCACTTTTTGGGGTACACATTATTGGCCGTACATCATCATCATCATCAACGGCGCAACAACCAGGTATCCGGTCTAGGCCTGCCTTAATAAAGAACTCTAGACATCCCGGTTTTGCGCCGAGGTCCACCAATTCGATATCCCTAAAGGCTGTCTGGCGTCCTGACCTACGCCATCGCTCCATCTTAATCAGGGTCTGCTTCGTCTTCTTTTTCTACCATAGATATTGCCCTTATTGACTTTCCAGGCTGGATCATCCTTATCCATACGGATTAAGTGACCCGCCCACCGTAACCTATTGAGCCCGATCTTATCTACAACCGGACGGTCATGGTATCGCTCATAGATTTCGTCGTTATGTAGATTGCGGAATTGTGCATCCTCATGTAGGGGGCCAAAAATTCTTCGGAGGATTCTTCTCTCGAACGCGGCTAAGAGTTTGCAATTCTTCTTGTAAAGAACCCAATTTTCCGAGGAATACATAAGGACTGGCAAGATTATTGTCTTGTACAGTAAGAGCTTTGACCCTATGGTGAGACGTTTTGAGCGGAACAGTTTTTGTAAGCTGAAATAGGCTCTGTTCGAACCAAGATAGGCCGTCACTTCCCTATATTTCGACCAACATCAGGAAAGTACTAATCGAGCCCTTTTATTTAATACCCCGCATGATATTCGGTGAAAAAAAAAATGTACACCCCCCTTTCGAATGCATGGGGAGCCCCTTTGAAAATCAGCACAAACTGGCGCCATAGTTACATGTAAAGAAATTCACAGACAACATCTTCTTATCAAACTACGTGACAATTGGTTCAGCCGTTTTGGATCTGTTTTGCACAAAACCTTAAAAATGCGTGGAATTATACGCGGAAGCAACAATTCAATCGAAGATATGAAAAACATCTGTTTAAGCCAGGCTTTATCGTAAAATTTTTAAGAATGGAAAGCCTAAACATCATTTATACCCCGAGCGAAGGAATTCTTGGTATGCTTGGCACTTTGATAGTAATTGATAGTAATAGTAATTGTGAGTATGGTCCGGCAATGCCAAATTTAGTACCTAAAGTAGGAAGCATCATTGTAAATTGGTCAAAACTAGGGCTAAAGTTTTATTGTGATAGTGCTTTCAATGGGTCACAACATTGTTTCCAGTAACTGTCTTTATATTGCTATGAACCTTGCAGTAATTTGTATCAAGATGCCATTAATGGTGTAATGCAAGTTAGAACCAACTTGGTATTATAATGGTATTTTATTATTATAAAGTACAGCACAGTCTGGCGTTTTCCTACTGGGGAAGTTATAGAAGCTCGTAAAGCATGTTTTTTACCAAGGACTATCGAGGGTCATAATAATGTCCTTTTCAAGCAGATTGCTGCTTGAATATAACCCAGTTATCGTAGATAAGAGGTAGAAACTGAAATTCGTTCAAAATTTAGCACTCGAAACTTCAAACGCGTGTTCGTTTCATTAAAAATCAATATTTCCAAAATAGTGGAGCACGTAGAACTAGGTTTTTATGTCTACTTTAAGAAACGATAAAAAATAGCGGCCTGCAGACGTCCATGGAGGTCACTCAAAAAAGGGCTTCATTTTATCGGCACTTGCCGCCACTTTGCTTCAAAATAATTTTTTTTTATTTTTCTGGTACTCGTGGGACAGTACCCAAAATGGTTAGGAGTCGCTCAACAACACTAGAGTGGCTCTTGGCCTTTGAATATTTTGGCGGTTATGTTGTCAACCACCAGGTACGAAACACCCAGGCATCGTATAATTTGGATAATCCAAAATTCGTTTATTATCGTCGTACAGACACCGACTCCATGACGCGTTCATAACCCACTACCCGGAACTAAGTCATGTTCCGGAGCAGAACGTCGTCAATCGATACCGGGTGATAATAAAAAACAATCGAGTTACCCTACCAACTAGGCAACCAATTTTCCACGAAGTTTCATTTCAGCTCGGTCTGGAGTCGTCAACTCACCGGACTAGTTCAAGGTGCAACTCGGATACTCCAGCTACAAGGCACTCTATGAACCCAGTAATCAGAAGAAGCTTAGCAAATGGGGGTGTTCACCCAATTTATAATGAGGTTTTGACCGCATTCCAGGTCGCATTCACAGAATATGCTGATATTCTCCCAGACGCTAGGCCAAATATCCCAAAACTAAAGTTTACTTCGGCAACTACAAACATCATTGCTGCCGTTGACAGAATTTTGGCTGGCGACATTACTGCTACAGAGGTTCATAGCCTGGTCTACGTTGCAGCTACCACGGTTATTCAACTTCATGATCAAAATCTTCAAGTGAATAACAGAGGTATGCGCAGGAGGAATTTACCAGGTATTTCGGCTTAGCAAAAGAGTCGAAAAGTTCAGAAAGATGATTGATCGTACCACGCGAGTACTTCTTTAAAATCCATCACCAATTATGCGCCGATGCGTTGCGAACATCATTGGAAACTACCATCTGTCCAGTGATGTGACAATCGAAGAAACCCTCGAGGTGCTGAAGGAGAAACTTTCCGGTATGTTGCAATCACATTCGCAGGTATCAAAAAAGCTTTCATCGAAGGTCAGACAACACCTTGTTCTTCTAAAACAAATGGGAATTCTATAAAAATCTCACAAACTCAAGTCGTGAAAATAACCTCGATCTGGATCAGGGAGAAGACTTCCTAGAAGCAGGGTGGCTTCCACACCTTATGCGTTCATGCGAGGGCTTCTCTGAAATGACTATGCCTGACATAACTGACGCTGACGTAGAAGCGAGGAAGGAATTGATAAGGTTCACAACCTCTAGCTGAAACGGTTCAAGAGCACTCACACGGTATTGGCAAATCATTTTATTCAGATGATTGTCAATCCGAAATTAATTCTACAATTTTTCACCAAGGGGATAACTTTTCTCTGAAGGAACAGGGATGCCTCTTGCCTTTCAAAATGTCGACCAATTACTTGTCTTACTACCATCTACAAGATCTTCAGCTTCAGTTTTGTGCGCGAACATCTCAAAACATCTTGATGTTGATAAATTGATAGCTTAGCAGCAAAAAGGATGCACAAAAGGCTCGCGAGGCTGCAAAGAACAGCTTATAATCAATTCGGTCGCTGTAAAGTAGGCTGTCCATCCAAAAACGAAATATCCCGACAGTCTACATCAATTATAGATTCGCCTTTGACTCCATATTACAATCGTGGTTACTACTAATTCTTACGCTTGTACAAAAGCAACCCGAATATAGTTCTTCTCATGAAAAGAGTAATGAGGACTGGAGCATGTAGTTATCGGTATTCTCACAAACATCAGGAGAAATACAAATCATGAGTGCCATCTTCCAAGGCGACTCTCTAAGCCCGCCATGGTTTTGTTTGGCTTTAAATTCGTTTTCTCCTCTTTTGCATGAAAGGAAATCTGGGTCAAACTTCAAACATTCAGTTTAGCAGGGATATCGGCATGCAGTTGGGTTTGTAGAAATGCCGCATCAAAACAATTCTTCGGGGAAAACATACCGACAATGAACGGTGCAACCATAATAACATCCAAATTGACGGTATGGATTCGGACGACGTCTACAAGTACCTCAGCATATTGCAAGCAATAACACCTGCTGGGGGAATTTGAACGGGGTCTGGATCTTGTCTTGAAAATAGGAGCTGTTCGGGAAAAATAAAATCATGGCAATCAACACTTTCGCCATTCCCGTCCCTCCATATACTTTCAGTGTGATAGAGTGGAGTAATACGGATTTACAATCTGTTAATAGACGGACGAGGGTAGTTCTTCCAAACAACAACATCCACAATGGAGCTGCCGAAAAATTGAAGATCATTATCACAGGTCACCTGGAAGGAAGAGGGGTACTTGATTTTAAAACATTGCACTACAATCAGTGAGTTTTTCTTCGAGGAACAATCCACTAGCCAATTACACCAGGCTACCGACATGCCAGATAATAAGTTATCTTCTTTGAACTTGGAACATTTGGAAAGAGAAATCCATTCACGCAGGTCATATCAAAAATTTGTTGTCAGGGCATTGACATCGAAGCGTCCAACAAATGGTTGACTAGTGGTCTACTTTTCTATGGGTTAAGTATTCCTAACTTCAATTCAGGATGTTTGCGCTCCCAATAAAAAACAACAAGTCGGAATACCGGAAGCTCGCGCTTCGAGTATAAAGGTTTTGTGTTCATCTTATGCAAGAAGCTTCAACACACACTTTTCTATCCCTATATAGCTACAAATCCAACCAATTTCTTCATATTTTTTGCAAACTACAAGCAATACGTACATATTACAGACATAGATATTATCCTCACCATAAACAAACAAACTGCCTACTTTCCGAATACTGTACATATTTATGCACGTAGATAAATTGATCGTACCCATATTTGCCGATGTACTTCGTGCACAAAAGCATACATATGTACACATATGGTACGTATATTAGATACGGCTGGTTTAATGTACAGATATATCTATCAGAATTAGACACTACCCGCGAACTTCATTAGCCCGCATATACTATATACCTATATATACACACGTCTGTTTGAAGTAATTGATATTCATATACAAATGACTAAAAAATTAAAACAAAATAAATCCTTGCGATTCCATTCAAAAGAACTCATTTCGTTATGGTATTGATGAATTGAAATGTAATGATGAGGTCATAGAGGTTGTAGAATGCACGAAATTCACAAAAACTAGCAAAGTTTCACCCCTATAACTTTGTTAATAATAGTTGGATTTTCTTCAAACTGGACCAGTTTGTGCAGTATGTTCTTCATTATACCTATGGCAAATTTCATACTTCTGTGATAAACATAAGGGGGTTGCCGGGTAAATTTCTAAAATGTGGAAATATACTATTATTAACTTTATTTGTGTAGACATCGGAACCGGATGTATTTTGAGGTCTAGATTTAGTAGAGATGCACTACTTTTCAGATTTTTCGGTTGGATAGGTTCTGAGAACGAGACCTGTTACACTTTTTGGGGGTCATATTTTGAGCCCTCACTCCCCTACGTTTCAGCCGATATCAAATATGGAACCAGATTCGAAAAGTACTAATTGGCCTTTAATTTGATACCCCACATGGTCACATTTTATGAAAAAAAAATTTGCATCCTCCATTCACATGTATGGGGAGCCCCCTGGATTTTTAGGAATGGTGAAAAAATATCATAACATCGTCCGAACGTTCACTAAGATTCAATGGCAACCACAAGCCAAGCGCAAAGTATTGGAGCTCCATATGTTAGATCAAGTGACACGTTTGAAGTAAAGAGAGCAGAAGCTTCCCGTACATTTCGCAGCGACCTCAAGAATTTTCAAATTTTCAATTGAAGCGAATGAACATTTGTGTTTCTCCTCATTTTCATTGTATGACTTATTTTTAAAGTTATAGTGGTAGTATAATTTAGTTTTAGAAATTGTTGTCTTGTTAGTATGATTCTATAGGTGCTACAGGACACTTATTATCCTTGCGAATCAACCTTAGAGTCCTGGGTGAGGTGGGTCCAATCTTCTTCCAACGTCTTCCAATATTTACAATTTTACCATATTATTTTATTTTTTTTTCCTTCCCGTTATTTTTGGATTCTGTGGTTTTATTTTTTTTTCTTTTTTATTTCATTTAGTTTCTTTTTTTATTCATTACGTCCTGGTAGCAATGTAGATTGAATTATAGTTGTCCTTTGTTTTCTTTTTTATTTTATTACCGAGTTTTCGCAATCTCGGTAGATATGAGATTTTACCTAGTACTAGCACTGAGTGCCAAGCTCCGACGATCCTACCTCTTTAAGGGGTCATCCCGTATGTTGGATCCGAGGAATCGAGTTTTTTTGTATCAATTGTATCTACATATAGTGTAGAATATATGGGCAAAGTGATTTTTCGATATTAGGAGTCGTCTGGAAATTATAGTGCGAAACACGTAGTAAGTTACATGCCAGATTTATGCCGATCGGCGTAATAATGCGCGTATTTATCGGTCCGAATAACATTCGAATGACTTCGCTGAGAAGACAAGAATTAAAGCCAAGACTGTACATCTGTTTCTTCAAGAAACCTAAGGTTTATGGACAAGGTATAGTGGATTAATGATCGGTTAAAATTTTATGGCTGAAAATCATATTCTACTTTTTTAAATGCATCATCAATCTCTGTCATCATAGCTCAAAATCTATTCAACGAAATTCTTTGAAATTTTCACGACTTATTCAGAACATATTTCTACGGTCCGCAAACTAAGATAATTACGGTTCATTCTTTTTTATTCATCAAAGAAAATAACACCAAAATTCACAAAAAAAGTTTAACAAGGCACCAAAAATTTAGATTTTAATATTTTTTAATAAACCTAGTTTGCGAACTGTAAGTCTGTAAGTCTACACGTTAGAACATCGTTTACTTTTTCTCTTTAAGATGATCGCAGCGCCTCTAGCGTGGCAGCAGAAAAACACCTTTTTTTGGAGATGGGTGTATAAATTTCTCTGTATTTCAATAATGAACAATACTAGCGGGCTGAAAATTACTTCGTATGAGCAAAATATTGCTAAATACATGGTGAAAAAATCGTATTTGTAGTTTTATTCAGCTCTTCACAAGAAATTTCTAAAGAAATCAAAAAGAACGGCCTTCACACGGGATGACCCCCTTAAAAGATAAAAGGGTGGTGGTGGCCAGTGGTAGGCTAATGGAAATATCCGTCTAGAACTCCCTGCAACATCGAGCAGGTATGCAGAATGGTGTACTTTTGCATTGATTGAACCAGATTGTGGACGCGATATCAACGGGAAGCCTGATAGATTTAGGACCAATCCTTGTAGCTGAGAATATTATGGTAACTACAACCACAACGTGCTCATCTCGTGCTTGCATGCAATATTTTGATGAATCGTTTTATATGCAGCATTATGTCTGTCCGTGAATTTCACTGGGGCTGCTACAGTGTAGCGAGAAAAGAGATAGCTCAACGTCTCTAACGTCGAACCACACAAAAAGAGAAAGAGAGAGAGAAAAATGCAAATTGAGAAATGCCTGCCAAAGGCAATTTACGTGTTTGCCGTGCATTTTTTTCGACTTCTTGGGTTTGGAATTATTAATGATTATGATAGTTTTTACAGATCCAGAAACGTCTTTCAGGATCACCAGAATTTATATGGACCTCATCAATCGAATGCAAGTCATAGTAGAAGTAATTTCTAGCGGAAGTAATATTACCGCCGGAAAAGTTTGTTATCGCTAATGAAACAGCCAAAAAATATGGGGAATTATATGAAGGCACCCTATGCCAGCTACGGTCCATAAAATGTTAACGCATGGAGCCCAAGTTATAAGACATGCGATATTACCGATAGGCCAATTACCAGAAAAAGAAGCTGAAGCCGGCAATAAGAACTTCAGGTAATACCGATTGAATTTTCGGAAAAAAATCAGTAAGATCGAGTGCAATATAGATATTCTTAAAAGCTCACTGTTGACTTAAAATCCTTAATTAATCTCATGTTGTTTTAATGGGTTGAGTATTCGGTACTTCCAAAATGTTCACTGTTTTGTAACGGCAGAACTATTCCTTTATTCCTAGTTCGCGTCTTGCGATTCGTAGAATCCCGCTCTCTTCCCATCCAAACTTAAAAAGGCTCTTGGACGCCTTGTACTCACTTTTATTCAGCAACATGAAAACATTAGCATTTCAATAAACGACATGTAACAGAAAATTGTGATAGCGAATATAACATGTTAGCAATTTTATTTCGAAATAACACCTTCATGAAAATTGTTTTGCAAAGAGATATCCAGCAATCGCAGATAAAGCGGGAAACACTATTTAGGTCCGTGTATAGTGTGCGCGAGACAAGCTCCGATCAGCGCGCCGATTCAATGTATAATACAATGAAGATTTTCGGTCGGCAAAGTTCGCTGCACGTCGGCAAGGTTCCTTGGGGTGACAGATTACGCCATTTTAGTGTACATAGCCTAGACAAGGTAATATCAATACGAAAAGTCAAATTGCTGGTGACGTTACATGGACCGATATAATGTATAGTGAAATTTAATGAACATCTTGTATCTCTGGAACTATAATATTATGGTTAAAAGAAAGTTATGAATCAAGATTTATAGTTGAATAAAGTCCATATCTGTGAAACTCGGTAGAGAATTCTCAGAGATATTTGATTTCGAAAGTTCACTTTGGTGAGATTGTTGTTGTTAATACTGCGAACAAAACTGGAGTCATCACTAAAATTTATTGTTAGTAAATCGAAAACAGAACACCTCACTTTCGGAAATTCAAAGAAAAATTTGCAAAACTCACTAATAATAAAATCAATCAATCAATAAAGAACATAAACGGAACATGAACACGTAAAGTCAATAAATAGCCTTAATAATTTCTCTTATTTTAGGGGCCGATTGTGGAATGATGATGATGATTATGAATTCGAAAATAGAGATGGCATTTAAAAAATAAATTTTTGACGTTAGCAGCCAACGGAATATCTTTAGCACGTATGTTAATTTGGTTTCTTTAAGCCGCCTTCAGATCGTTCGTCGACCCAGGTATATGTGGTAGAATGTGCACCCATTTGCATTATAATATTAAACCCCGCCAAATTTTCTAACGCATCTGCTGTTATTTCGTCAAAGGATATTTTTTTTTATTTCTCCCTCCAGGGTGCTTACAGTTGTTTCAGTGGGAACTAATGTCGCTCCACTGTCGCCAGCAGTTTTGGCTAAATTAGGTAACATATCGTTTAATTTTTTTTACGTATCTCCTACGTTGCGGTGTGCACTAACCTGGCGGGTGGTATCTGATCGTCCTATAAAAAACGAAAACTTTGCTTTTACAGGGTGATACATTATTCACGTTATTGCTGTTATCCAGCTACAACTACATATTACCTAAGATGGTTGACCTTAGTCGGTATTTAAACTCCAATCCTGTGGGATGATCATGAAGGCCGTCTTTCGATCGAATATAACCGAAGAAGCACTCCAATTGGTCTTGATTTAACCTATTTGTGATTATACAGGGGATTTCATATTTTCCTTTCAAATATTGTTGCAATTTTGGAGGACAGTTATTATTTCTAACAATTCCTCTTTGAAATGGTAGCAAATTCTTTGAGCGTCGATCCATATGCCATCATCTTTGTTCTACCATCGATTGCAGTGCATTTCAGAATTAAAAACGTCGAATCCATAATTAGTCATTTTCAACAATTCGCTGCACACTGTTGCAAAATGCGAATGAATAGCACCTACTGGTACCCATCTTATGGTTTTTGAAAGTGAGTGTGAAAAGAGCTGAGTAGCTAGCCTAATTTTTTTGTCTTGTGTTCTTTTGTAATTTTATAACAAAATGATAAATCACCTGCTTTAAATTCAAAGCGTCTGTTATTGGCTGGGAATTTACGAATTTACTCTTCATAATCAAGCCAGAATCAACGAAATGATTTATAATAGTTTTATGAGATACGGTACATCATAGACGAAGAAAATTTTTTCATCTGGTGAAGTTTCAAAGCCATGGCTTATCTTCATTCACGACAAGTTCTCCGCGTAATACTACCTTTGTAGGTTCCATATCTGGAACTACAGCTATGAAAGTGGCAGTCGTTCCTTAATGTCGTACTTTGATTTTGATTCAGTTTTATCTTTGCAGCCCATTTCCTTAGTGTCGGCATTGGTGGCGGTGCTACCTTTTCTCTCTTACTACTCCACGCATCTTTTATTCGATTCCCATTTTCCGAATTTGCCCTTTCGTAAAAGTATCCGTGAGTGAAGAAATAGTATGTTCTGCTATTTGTAGACGTGTAAGTATTTTTTTATTGCGAACTTGCTTGCCTGTTTTCTCGTTGTAGCTCCAATATTTTCAATTCTTTGCTACAATCGTGATCAGCCCTGTTTCAAACATTTTATTTAAATTAGCGAAACAAACGTACTTCCACCCTAATGTTAACTTACTCTGTTTGAACCCTGCTTACCTTTAATACAATTATCGAAAATTAAATCAACGTAACGGTGGACTGCATTAAGTGCACAGCAAGTGGCTGTGCCACTTTTTTTAGTCGATCTTCCTACAATTTTCGCAAAGTTTTCGCCACTTTTCGCAAATAGTCTCATACTTCGGAAAATGAAAGAATCGTTTCCGCTTGATAATTTTCCCAACCATTTATCGTGCAGATCATCATTGCCAATTTTCCACAAAAATTTGTCTTAAACACGATTGATAGAAAAATTAAAACCAAAAATTTGAACATTTCTCAATATTTGCAACTATCGTCAAATCAAAATATGAGGGAAATGATGTTCGGATGATATTACCTTATCTAGTCTGTATACACTGACGCCATTTGCAATTTAGGAACTAGTTTGAATGAATTCGTTTTGAGAACTACGGAAGGCACTATTTGCGTTGCAAGTGCTAATTATTAATGTCACTTGCATTAGTCCCGTTGCTTCCATTCCTAAAAATTGAATTTAATGGTACGACCCCATCTACGCTACACAACGCGTCGCGGCCACAAACTGCGGTGCCTGACAAAATATCTTTATATGGTCTTGTAGGCAGCAATACACGTTTTCGCGACATTGCCCGACGCGACATTCAGCCAAGTGATGCGACGCGGCTTAGTTGCCCGGCAGAGAATATTTTATAGTGTCGCGTGCTATTTCCATATAGTGAACTCACTTGACTTTTATGATTTTTCAGTTTTGGTTTGTATGTAAAATATAAAAATATGCAGTTGTTTGTAATTGGTTGCCGCATTATTACAAAATAGGCATGCCGCGTCGCGACAGTTGTGCTAAATGTAGTGTAATGCCGCATTGCGTAAATGGGGTCGGCTCTTAAAGATACGACCCCATGTGGTCTACGCCAACCATGTTAAGATATTTTGACAGGCAGTGTAGTTTATGGGCGCGTCGCGATGAGTAGCGTAGATGGGGTCATACATTTAATTGTATGAATTACATAACATAAAATGTGGGAGCATGCAGACACTAATTGCATTAGTAATAATCCTTGGCGTTACAATCCATATTGGATCAGAGCCTTGAAGTGTTTTCACTTCATTCACTGTAGGAGAAAAAGTGGTCAGCATTGCACTCGGCCGAGATGATTACCCTGATTTGACTCAGGTACTCATTCACAGCTGAGTCGACTGGTATCCGACGTCAAATGATGATACAAATCCCACTGCCACCAGTGAGATTTGAACCGCAACCTTCCGTACGACAGCCTTGCGTTCTAACCACTCAGCTATCTGGGCACTAATTCCATTAACTTGATGATTATGTACAATGCCGTGATTTTGTGCACGGGTAATCTACTTGCGGGCATATGTTATGTTATGAAAATCATACAATTAAATGCCGCTACGGGTGCACATACCACCGGCTTAAATTCAGGTTTTATGAATGGAAGCGACGGAACTAATGCAAACGAAATTAATAATTAGCACTTGTAACGCAAATAGTGTTTAATTCATTGAAATTAATTACATTCAAAGGTAACAACCGAAAACGAAATCCGCCGCCAAATTGCGAGTGGCGTGAAGTGTCAACTAACTACCATGCATCATAAAAGTTCAATTTTTTCCACTTTTTTCGTGCCGCATCGGCCTTGTTCTATTATATATATTGCTTGATACAAGTTCGTGTAATGAACTTCATTTGACAACTTTCGCACTGCGCACACACGCATACATTCCAGTGTTGGCTTTTAGGGTTAACATGTCAGCGATTTTAAACTATGTAAGATAGGTTCACGCAACGTCCTCTTTCAGTCACTTGTTCCGTCAGTCAAACTTAGTAATACGTTATTTAGTTTGAAGGGATGCGAAATATCAATACGAATAAACCGCTCCAAATTCAAACAAGTCGGAATACTGGAAGCTCGCGCTTCGGGTATAAAGGTTTTGTGTTCATCTTATGTAAGAAACTTCAACGCACATTTTTCTATCCGTATATAGCTACAAATCCAACATAATCCTTCATATTTTTCCAAACTACGAGACATACGTACATATTGCAGCCATAGATATCACGCTCACCCTAAACAAACAAACTGCCTATTACCGAATACTGTACACATATATGCACGTATATAAATTGATCGTACACATATTTCCGATTTACTTCTTATATCTATTTGAATTAGGCTCTACCCGCAAAGTTCATTAGCACGCATCTATTATATACCTACATACACACATGTCTGGCTGACAAATAACTAAAAAACTAAAACAAAATAATTCTCTGGGACCCAATTCATAAGAACTCATTTCGTTGTGGTATTGACGAATTGATATGTGATGATGACGTCATGCAGGTTGCAGAGTGCACGAAATTCACAAAAAATTGTAAAGTTTCACCCCCCATAACTTTGTTAATAATAGTTGCATTTTCTTGAAACTTGACCAAACTGTGCATTATGTTCTTCATTACACGCATGCCAAATTTTGTACTTCTGGGATGAACATAAGGGGGGTGCCGGGTAAATTTCTAAAATGTGGAAATATACTATTATTAACTTTATTTGTACAGATATCGGAACCGGATATATTTTGAGGCCTAGATTTCGTAGAGATGCACCACTGCGATTTTTTTCAGATTTTTCGGTTGGATAGGTTCTGAGAACGAGACCTGTTGCACTTTTTGTGGGTCATATTTTGAACCCTCACTCCCCTATGTTTCATCTAATATCAAATATTGAACCAGATTCGAAGTACTAATTGAGACCTTTCATTTGATACCCTACATGGCTACATTTTGCGAAAAAAAAATTTGCACCCCCCATTCACATGTACGGGGAGCCCCCCTTAAACTTAACACAAGATGGCGCCACTTACTGCATGTAAAGGGATCACCAGATTACATACTCTCACCAATTTTCGTGACAATCGGTCTAGCCGTTTCCGAATAAATCGGGTGTGACAGACAGACAGACAGACAGACAGACAGACAGACGGACAGACAGACACCGTCTCGATTCTAATAAGGTTTTGTTTCACACAAAACCTTAAAAACGGATTTACTTCGGTTTTGAAATCAGGATGATGTCCCTATATGACATCTGGGCTACAAATTACTCTCCACTTACATTATACATATTATTATAGTTTGAAAATTCTCTTCAAAGTCTTTATTGCATCTTTGTATAATTATTAAAAGTTATAAAGGGTCAAAATTGCCGGTTTTGGGTGAATTTATTGCACCATAGTATTTACGAGCATCACATTAAAGTGAATAGTCTAATCTAGTTGTTATACTATGAACTTTGTACGAACGGACCCGCGAACAGCTGGAAAAGCTAAATCAAGAACCCAACCAAGTGTAACTGAATTGTGGTAAAGGCAGAGGAGGAAAGTGACGCGCAATTAATGATGTCAACGAAGTGTCAATTGAAACAATGTTTGCTATCGAAGATTATATGCAAGTCTTGAAGGAGGCACAGTTGTGATAGCATTTGTTCGCAAATAGATTAGAAAAAGGATATGGGGAGGGTTTTATCAAAGCATATCCATTGGAATTTGTTGATCTTTATTGTCAACTTGTTAAAGGGCACCAACGGACCAGAGTATCTATCATAGATTTGACTACGAAAGAGCACAGCCCAGTGGAGACGAAATAGGCGCAAATAATTTAAGGTGGTCCACATAAACACGGGTAGGAGAGGCCATTAATCAAAATAGGAATAGTAGGCGGCCAAGTGCAGAGCATTGGCGAACACCAGAGAAAGGAGAGAAATAACTATGAAAAGAAGCGCCATGAGATGATTTAGGAGCAGTAATGGAGTAGAGATAGTTCGTCAAGGAGAATATGGTGGTCAATGACGTCAAAGGTTTTGGAGAAATCGGTCAATTGATGTCAATCTTGCCGAACAGAAACTCAAATAAGAAAGGGGTAAGAAGAGGAATGGCGGAGATTCCAGGCAGTCTGCACTTAGAACAGGCTTAACATAGAGGGCGCAGTTTTCGGTATGCCTCCTCTAGGGATTAAAATATTTAAACGTAGCCACTTTGCAATTACAATTTACATCAGTCAGTCATGAGTTCCTGAAGCCAAAATAAATGCAATTCCTCATTTTGAACAGTGAATCATAGATAACGAAGCATTTTATCTTGACATGAATGGTGCGTGAAAAGGTTCAGTTCTGATACCGGCCGATCATATACAAAACTATCTCTAAATAACTGAAAGAGAAGAATGGTTAGCAAATGGCTGCGATTCTCTTGGAATTACAGACTGACAGCTGGTTATAAGGAAGGGGCAGACCCATTCGCTTAGAGCCTGGCTCCACAGTAGCGGCTCCACTGCCTGCAGCTGGCGTCCACTGTCAAGTGTGCTCTGTAGAGGAATTTACGCACTTTTTACCTCTGGAGGGCTTCCACAGACTCGAACGAGTAAGCCGTTGAATAGGAAAGCAAGATCAGCTCAAAACAGCTAAGTTCTTGTACCCCGGTTAACGTAACTTAAACTAGCCGTAGTTAGTAGCATTTGATAATTTCGAATCCGCCAAATTTTTGTTTTCGAAGTTTAAAATTGCTGTAGTGGTTTGACCATTTACTGTCAGAAACCGGACGACGAGCCGCGACGAACATATATCGAGAATATTTCGAGTAAATTTTAACGGAAGAATTTGATCATACGCCATTGTCAGCAATTTCACCTGTCAGGGCCGCTGAAGTTGAGGAAGCAATAAAACGAATAAAATCGGGGAAAGCAAGAGAATCCGACGATATCATATCTGAGTTCTAGAAAGCAAAGAACAGGGACTTAGTGAGTTCTGCAATCAGGTTAGAAAGGAAGGTAGAACATCTTTGGACTGCCAAGAAAACACCACGGTTCTAAAGAAAGATAGTCCAGCAGAATGTTCAAATAACCGCCCGATCTGGTTTTAGTCCCATTCCACGAAGATTTTTTCTCTTGACAACCATATTGGCGAATGAATGAAGCGGGGTTTGTCAGGAACTGCGGAACTACTGACTCAATACGATGCATAAATGCTATCCGCTAACGGTGAATTGCGTTCTGAAATTACTTCACGTATTAGTGCAACCTGGATGAGCTGGCGTTCCATAACGGGTGTTTTTTGTGATCAACGTATCAACGAAGGTCTCAAATCTAAAATTTACCGCAGTGCTGCCCTCTATGGTTTTGAGTATTGGGCGACGATAGAAGACAATGAACGACGTCTCACGGTAATGGAGACGAAAATGTTTCGTTGGACTAGTAGCGTAACATGCCTTAATTACATCCCAAATGAGGATATCCGTGATCGAAATGGGGCTGCACCGATCGTGATAAAAAATACGGTCACTTAATTCGCGCATTAGCGCGAGAATTAATTTGCCAATATTGGTGTGAACATTGAAGTCGATGGTAAACGCGCAGAAGGCTGATCGAAAGAATGGCTGGTGGTAAATGGTGATTTGAAAGCCTCGCGACTGCAGCCAGATCAGGCCTTTGATAGAAGAAAATAGCACAACCGATCCCGATGAGCCGACTGTTTCAGGATAACGTCTAAAGTAGAAACAAGAATTACTCAATTGTAAGAAACTCGCTACCGTAGGATCTCAACAACTTGACTTTCCTTAATGAGTACACACAATACAGTTACCGTGCTTTGAATTTTAGAGTAGTTTTCTTATTCATTCTGAACCCACGGATGGGAATGCAATACAATCAATTTGTTCATCGATTCCTTAAATTATTGATGTCGGGACTAATATGTCCATTCAGTGGAAGAATCAAATAGCAACGTTTCTCTGACCCTCGCACACATCACTTACAATAGCATCCGACAAATTACACTGACTTGGCTTTTCATTTATTCGCCACCAAGCTCTTGGAAAACGATTTATTTCCGTTGTCATGTTTATACTGTGGGCGATGAGCCACTCCAGCTTCCAATCCAGTATACCCAATATTTGAGACTATCTACACCTCGCTAAAGATTAATAATAAGTATTTTGAAGGAGCATAGCTCCCACATGTGGGAAGGCATGTAAAGTGGACAGGAGTGAACGTAGCACAATACTAATTTTCGTAAAAGCCTGATGCATTATTCATTGATGGTAAGCTTTATTTTATTCCTTCTATTTATTTTCACTATTTCCTCCATTTGTCTTGGCCTTTTTCTGCTTTCCGTATCTGGACAGAGGAACTTTTTTCCACCTACCTTACTCGTTCGAATCACTTCCTTGACTGAATCGGGGACAGGACTGTTACAGCATGAAAGCACTACATTCCTGTATGGCCTTGATACACACTTGAAAATATCTTACAGAGATATTCCATTAGATAATACCTTCGTGGGCTCACAGTTCGTGTGCACAGGGAATCTTGAGTGGGGCGGAGGGTAAGCTTTTGCTGAGGATGTGAATTTCACCCAGTTCAAGTAAAGTTTCTCAGGGCAAACGTTGGAGTAACCATTTATATACAAGCGAATAGCTGTTCTTTTTTGTCAAAAAGACGAAGAGAATGGGAAACTTTGAAATTTCGACCTATTCGCCAGTTTATCGAATTAAAATATTTTCGAACTTGAAATAATACGAATCAGGACCCCTGCCTCCGTCGTGTCAAAAGGGTGACAATGTTACCCTTTTGATGACCTGTCTTCGGAATTCTCTTGCCTTCTATCATACTTTATTCAAATTAGTGCTGCCTGTAAAGCTTTGAAAGGACAAGGGATGGTAATAGAACGCAACTTGTTAGCATCAAATCACTTGACCTTTTTAGTCTGCAGAGTTATTTTCCTCGTAATCGTTAAAACCAAATTTTGGCATGCAAGGTGAAAGTTTGCATATCGAAGGACGACTTGTCCAACAGATTTGTTAGATTAAACTTTTTAATATCCTGAAAAGTTTTACAATTGATTGTTTAGAACTGTGTTGTTGATAATTGCGGACGATGTAGTTATGTTTGACAGGTTAAACCTGTAAGTCAAATGATTGTTTTGGGACCTAAGCTAAAAAATATTACCTTACAATTACGTATACGACTGCAAAACTAACGAGGCAAAGAATATCGAGTCAGCTGGGTGAATTGTTGCTGCTACGTGCTCATAACACGTGAATACGGCGTAAAATGCCTCATTGTCAATTAGTGTAATATGAAATTAGTATACCCGCAGTAATCACGATTTTACAATGGAAATAGAAGCCGGAATTCTGTGAATTTCCACTTAAAGTTTATACATTACCGATCATAGAAGGACCTTAAAGTGGAAATGCGCGTTTCCGATGTAAGTTGGAAGTATCGGTCGATGCCAAGTACATACATACAATATTCATTCCAAGGATTATGACGCATCCGATTGTAGAAAAAGTTCAATTCCAGTGAGAGTTCTGAGGACCTTCCCATGGGATTTGGAGAGTTAAGCTCCATGCAAATAGTTGTCATACGAACGTTCAAGGACCATCCGAAATCAACCCAGATGCAGGGGTCGAATGATTGATAATATCTTTCAAGCCTTACATCTCAACGGAACGTACTATGTGATTTTTGCATTTTTCGGCTTGCCACGGGCCGGGTCTAGGCCGCTTATTCTTGCTTAATGTCGTTACACCAAAATTGAGTGTAGCAGGCAGATAGACAGCAGAGGAGTATTACAATGATTTCATGTTTTATTTTTAACTGCGAGTGTCTCACTGGCAATGGCATAGTTCTGGTAAACCTTTTTGTACTTTGTTTTTCACCTGTCCGCTGGCATTGCCAGTGCTGGATTGAATGAGCCTAGCAATGTACTATGCAAAGAGTCATGTCGACGTTCTAGACAATTTTCCATTGTGGATTTTTTCAATCAACCAAACAAATAACGTGTACGCGAACCTTCTGTCCGTCTAGTCTCAGAGCCGCAACCGCACCACAATATGCAAGTCATCGTAGTTGCAGCAGCGGCATATCAGGACACAGTCGAGACGCAATCTCATCATTGACTTTGAGATAGAATTCCTGGAGATGCTGGATGTGCATAGAGCTTGGGAATACCTGGTCTATGCAAAGGATCCATTTCCGCAATGCGAATGCGAAATTTTCAGCGATTAATCTATAGCATAACTTTTCTTTAATCATTTTATTATTTAAGTCAACTTTAGAAAATATAGAAACTATCTTCATACAACTTATTTTATACACGCTCTTTGGAAATCATCCGGAACCTCAGCGTAGATTTCAGCCAGACGGTAAAAAAGAGTGCATCAGTGAATACTGAAACTGTTGCCCGCATGATATTAAAATCATACTTGGGGATTTTAACAGCGAAATAGGGAAGAAGCCCGTATTCAGGTGATACGTTGGCTCTCATAGCTTATATCAACTGCGGATCATTCAATTAGTAGTGTCGCACGAAATGGTTGTTGGAAGTACCTAGTTTCCGCGGAAAGCCGTCCACAAACCGTCCCCCTCTCAGCCTTGATGAATATCAGAAAATATAGGGGCGCAATATAGACTCGGATCACTATCTTGTTGGCGTGGTGCTCCTAGCTTAAATAAGAACACCGTGAGGAGAACACAGTGAAGTAAGAGTTAACACTGCAGCTATTCACAGCACAGCCCTCCACAACACCTATAAGAGGGAAATGGTTGCCCATTAACCGCAGTCAACAGAGATCCTGGAGATGAAGCATCAACAAATGATCTTCACAATCACTTGAAGAACGTCATCATAAATACGGCCACAAACTTACTTGGCCCCAACTGCAAAAAGAGTTGGAACGGCTGGTTTGACGATGAATGAAAGCTAGCAACGGAACGGAGCAATGCTGCATACCGAGTAATGTTGCATTCTCAAAGAACGCGTGCACGCGCCGAGACTTATCACGAATTCGGGCGACGGGGGGAGCGTCTTCACAGACGGGAAAAGCCCGGGAGAACGAACAGGTCTGTGAACTCGAAAACTACAGCAACCGACAGCACCAGGGGCGGAAGTTTTACCAAGAAGTCCGCAGGATGAATCCTTACACACCTCGATGCTCATACTGCCCTAGACACAGTTACGTCCATGGTGTTTAACGTAGGTACCTGTCGTGAGACTTAATCCTACGGTCCTCTTAAGACACGGATTCATTTTGTGACCACAATCAGAGCCCCGCTGAGACAAGCAACAACGGTACCAGTTTATACCAAGTGCCTGGCTTAGCATTCATACTGGTGGATGAAAAATTACTTAAATCTCTACCAAACTATGGAGTACGGCACCCGTGTTGATACGCAACACCAGGTCGAGGCCCAAAGGTCTCTTCTCGCTTGAGCATAACTACAACCACCATGAAACTCCCACTAGGGGGGCCAACCGCAAATAACCGAGCTGTCCTCACATACAACGGGAGTTCACCCGAAGTATGAGAGTCCAGGGGTTTTCCTGGTTGCCAGTATACCCCTGGTAAGGTTTCGTGACCAATTTGCCACTTCAGATGAGTCCCCGTGCAGACTCGGGTGTGATCGCCCTAATTAGGCCTTTGGAGCATTCGCCTACTGCATCACGGCCGGCAAACCAAAGTGAGTACAGCGTCTCCCGGTGTCACCACTATGGAGGTTCTCCTCGACCACTTGGTTTCGGTTCAGCCGATACGGGTTGCCGCCCCATCTTCCTCACCGCCACCTCAGAGCACCACTGCCCAGACACAGGCGGAAATCTGATTTCCGACAAAATGGGCATGATTACTTAGATGAACTACTGAACAATCCGAACATCGACGAGTTTGAGGTCCCGCCCACTAAAGACAACGGACAAATACTGCCACCACCAAGTATAGAAGAATCAATCCGTGCAATTCATCGACTTAAAAGCCATAAGTCGCCAGGAGCCGACTGGAATTACAGCAACTTGTGCTCAAGGTGTGGGACAGCGAATAAAATGCCTGTAGACTGGCAAAGAGGCATTATCTGTCTATCAGGTATCACGTTGCTGAGCACCATCTATAAGATATTCACCGCTATCTTGCCAGGGTGGAGAGCCCCATACGCCCAGAACATCATTGGCCCATACCAAAGAGGCTTCACTCCAGGCAAATCAGCAACAGATCAGATTTTCTCTCTGCGGCAAGCGATGGAAAAACTGTTGGAATATGGACAACAGTTGCACCATCTGTTCATCGACTTTAAAGCCGCCTATGATAGCATAGCCAGGGTAAAACAGTACACGGCCATGAGAGAATTCGGTATCCCGACGAAATTACTAAGACTGACTAGGCTGACCCTAACCAATGTGCGAGGCCAGATAAAAGCAGTAAGATCACTCTCAAGACCATTCGACATCAACAACGGTCTACGACAAGGGGATGCCCTGTGATGCGTCCTCTTTAATCTGACCCTCGAGAAAGTGATCCGTGATGCCGAGGTAAATGCAAGAGGTACGATGTCTCTTCAAGTCCACCCAACTACTGGCCTATGCTGACGATATCGACATCATGGGGAGAACCACTCGAGACGTACAAACTGCCTTCATCTAGATCGAGCAGGCAGGCGACGCGAGATCTTGGGCTGCACATCAATGAATACAAGACAAAATATATAGTGGAAACATCAGCACAGAAAACCAACCAACCAACGACATCTAACCGCATTGGTCAAACGGGAAGAATAAAGATAGGAGAATACAACTTTGAGACGGTTGATAACTTCTCCTATCTAGGGTCGAAAATCGCAACCGATAACAGCTACGATGATGAAATCTGCACCCGGTTGTTGGCAGCCAATAGAGCCTATTTTAGCTTATAAAAACTGTTTCGCTCGAAACGCCTCCCCATAGGGTCAAAGCTTTTGCTGTACAAGACAATGATCTTGCCAGTCCTCATGTATTCCCCGGAAACTTGCCGCGTTCGAAAGAAGAATCCTTCGAAGAATTTTTGGCCCCCTACATGAGGATGGACGATTCTGTAGCGTACATAACGACGAAATCTAATGAGCGATACCGTGACCGTCAGGTTGTGGATAAAATCCGGCTCAATATGTTACGGTGGGCGGGTGACTTAATCCGTATGGATGAGGATGATCCAGCCCGGGAAAGTCTATAAGGGCAATATCTATGGTAGGAAAAGAAGACGAGACAGACCCTGCCTGAGATGAAGCGACAGCGTAGACCAGAACGTCAGATAGCTTTTAGGTATATCGAATTGGTGGACTCGGCGCAAAACCGGGATGTCTGGAGTACCTTATTAAGACATGCCTAGACCGGTTTTTGCGCTGCTGATGATAATAATGATGATGACGTTCATTATGGAAGCCCGGGCCAGTTACCAAATCAGACGGAGGGTAAGCAACGCCCGTCTGAGCCACACATTGTTTAAGGGCACGTGAAGTTTTGTTACATGACACCTGAGCAGGTGGAAGTTTTCAAAAGACCTTCCCACAGTCTCGATCGTGGCCAGCATAGCGGTGCAGTGTCGACGGAACACTTCGTGTGTGTGAACAAAACCTTATTAAAAACGGTTTACTATCTGTCTGTCTATGTGTCATATGCCAAATTTGGTAGAAAGGTGAGAACTGTTAGAGCTCACGGATACAGTAAGTTACATCATTCTACGTAGAATTTAAGGGGGTCGCCATACATGCAAAGAGGAATGGACTTTTTTTGCACCAAATATAGCCAGGTGGGGGTGCCAAAGGAAAGGTCTCGGTTAGTACTTTTCGATGCCGATCTTAGTTTTGACATTTGTTGGAAAGGAGGGGAGTGCGAAGGTCGAAAGTGATAATTTCTTTAACGGACCCATTCTTATTATTCTTATTATATAATAACTGCAAAACTCCCCTTAACTGCATCCTGGATTCACGAAATTACAGGAATATAGGCTATAACATAGAGCATGATTCTACCACGATACGAAGTTTTAAATTATGCGAGCAGTATGCTTGTCACAATGCGTACGCGAGTACAGTCTTGTCAAGAATAATGCCGAAAGTGGGATGGCTAGTTATTGCCACGGTAGCGAGGATGGTCTTACGTTATACAGCCCCAATTTGGGATTGGAACTTCAAATATCTTCCAATGCGGTCTAGAAGAGGAGATCATTAAGAGTGTGTTCTACCCGTAGAACCATCTCAAATAAGGCAGCATTAGTTTTTCAGGAATGCTGCCGATTAGCTCTTTGGTAAATGAGACAACGAGCACGTACAATGGATGGATGGACTTCACCTTTTTCCTTTAATACAGACAAAGAACGCCAAAGGAGAGATCTGTAAAGAGATGACAGAAAGGACAGGAAAGAGTCGATGTCATACAGGCTGATTGGGTAGCACCTGTACAGGTTTAAACTGGACACCTGACCCAATATAATCTGTAAATATACAACGCTATGCAGTTTGGGAGATCGAAGCAAAACTTAATCAGGATTCATCATCATACAATGTCTGTTCAAAATTGATCTATCCTGAGTGAAATTGTTTCTCATTGTAACATACAAACGTTGGTAGGTTTTGCAATAAAGTATGGCCATCTTAGAAGTCTGTTGCGAATAGTAGACATGTACAGCGTGATATTCGAATAGAGTTTGGATTAAGTAAGTGTCGAATCCAATCCATCCGCAAAGGTCATCACGAGCCGCATGCCGGACATAGCATTAGTGACCTTCACATCGAAGCTATGACCGAGGCAGTCTTCCACATATACTTAGGAATTCTGCAAGGTACCCATGCTCGAGTTGGTGATCTGAAGGATGCTCTGCTGTTCGAATTTCTACAACGTGTAAAGCTGGTGCTAAAATCGGATCTCTCGGGGAAGAATAAAATAAGCGCATTGAATGTATTCGTTATATGTATTCGAATATTGCCGTGGACGAAGATCGATCTGGAAAACGTCCAGCGGCGGATACGGACAGCTATGTCCAAATTCCAAATGCATCATCCAAACTCTGCTTGGAGCATAAACCTAACTCGTGACATCGGAGGTAGGGGCGTGGTTGAGGTGGCCACACAACATCATCGCCAAGTCGACTCGCTGCGCGCTTATTTTTACAGCAAAGAGCAGGCGAATCTCTTGCATGCAGCTGCCTGTAAGGCAGACTGTAGACTGACTCCACTTAACTTGAAGGATCAATCTTTCACTCCTCTGAGTGGGGTGAACTCGGACCAAGAGCGGATCGATGAATGGAAGTCGAAGGCCATGCGCGGTAAACACGTGAATTGTCTTTGACAGCCATTTGTCGATTTGCATTTGTCGAACAAATGGCTGTGTGCTGGGGAGCTCTTTGCTGATGTATCACCGGCCACCACTACTAGTGCCCCTTCAGTTTTTAGTAGGTAGGCATCGTCCAAACCTAAGTACTTGGCACTTCGTGCGAGCATTATAATAATAATAATCGTTCCGATTGGATCAGGGCGTTGAACTGAGTTAGGGAACATCATTCAAGACCGTGACGGTACAGTACAGGATTACAGTACCCTACAGGAGGCAATGTGGTCAGCATTGCGTTCGCCTGAAATTATTACCCTGATTTGACTCAGATACTCATACACAGCTGAGTCAACTGGTGTCCGACGTCAAATCGCGATGAAAATCCTACCGCCACCAGTGAGATTTGAGCAGCGATCTTCCGTACAGCAGCTCTAACCACTCAGCTACCCGGACACTGCTGTAAACTTAACACCGCATTATATGTGATTATAATAAAACTGCAGCACAGTTTCTCTGAAAATAAAAATGCTGGAAGAACAACCACAATATTCACAAAGAGAAGTCTAGAAATCCAGTTATACTATCAACAACGTAAATTTAGCTCAGTTCTGCCCAAATATTCTCTTTGTTCTGCTATAAAGGAGCGAATGAAAAGGAACCGCTACTATTACTCGAAGATTCCAATCCTTCATCAACTAAGGTTTACGTTATGCCACCGGGCCTGGCCTCTGGTCTGATTCTATTCTATGAAAAGCTACATTGACATGTAGCCCACGGGGTAGCAAGTGGATTGAACTTTGATTAGAAGGCAGAAGTAGTAGCTGATAAGACGCACTTTGAAGAAAGGCGGTCGCTTCATTGCAGGCTATGCTATGCAACAGAACCTAATATCCAGCGATAGACGCCAACTGGTTCCTCTTGATACCTAGAACAGTGGAGCGGGAATACAAGCTTGTTGGAAAGTTTTGAGATCGAGTTGAGTTATATTACTTGGAAGCGGCATTCGCGGTGAATAGCTGGCGTTTTGTGGTCTATATTTTTAGTAACTGCGCAATTACATTCGTTGAGTTGTGAATGTGTGATCCTATAGTAGTCTTACTCGGTTATTCTGTACGATACTTATTATAAAGATGATATTCTGCCATTAAGTCATAACTAAATGCAAAGTTTCGGTAGAGTATCTTGCAAATGAACGACTGGTCTTCTTGGTGATGCTCAACATCCTGCAAGCAGAGGTAATGCCCTAGATGTCCCCTTCGCAGTTGCATAACCTACAAGTGAAGTTAGTAATTGAGGTATCATGAAGTCGGAAATGCTCCTGTCCCGTCGAACAGTACACCATTAGTCAACCATTGATTAGAAGCCTCGATGTTAATGTCTGGCAATAGTAAATTTTAGATTTAGCCGTTCGTTTCACATTTTCCGCTGAACAGAAGTTATATTTGACATAGGATCCCATTCTTTGGTCCTCAAATTCAAAAAATACAATTTATTATCTGTCATAATCGTAACACGATGCAATCCGCTAGAGGACTCTTTTTCATTGAAAATCTTATGAGAAAAATGCACTTGATTGCAGAGCTATGTTTTTCAATTATGCATCCCCTTTCCTCCTTAAAACGTGGGATAGTGATCGTCAACTTTTCGGCAGCTCTATTGTGCATGTTGTTGTTTGAATTAACTACCCTTACCCATCTGCTGATAGGTTCTAAATCAGTATTACTTCACTTTATTGCACGAAAAATATGTGTGTATATAGAAGGAGAGGAATGGTGAAAGTGTTGATTGCCATGATTTTATATTCCCAGAACAACTCAGTTTTGAGGATAAGATCTTGACACCTTTGGTATTCCCCCAGCAACTTAAATTTGGTAAATGCTATTGTGACTGAATCCTTCATCGTCAGTGTGTTTTCTTCCGAATAATTCTTCCGAATAATTCTTCCGAAATGTTTTCCTTGTCAATGGAATATATGTATCTCTGATGAAAATTAGCTGGTATAGCTTATTGACTTTTGACGTTTTCAAATACTTCGAATTGGTGTTTCAACTGGAGGACTTTTGTCAATGCGAGTTGTGATGGGGTTAAGACACCTCGTGATGTATTGGACTGACACACCCAGTTACTAAGCTTTCTGTTTAGTTAGCAAAGAGATTTGCATAAAATCAGAGATTATTCATGAGACTTTTTTGAAAACCATTTAGGCTGGCTAACTATGCAGGCAAGTGAATATTCGAGATTCAACTGCATAGTTTTATAATAGTGGTCGAAAATTTTGGCTAACATAATAAGTCCCTGCAAATACCTCCGCTTATTCTGATTTCAGCCGATTTTGCCACGAAGGAACATTAAACCATCGAGTGCGGTTCGGGACACGCGATTTCCTTCCTGTGATTTGCCTAATTTATTGCTGATTTCACTTTATTCCACAATAGGTAATTAAGATGTAAATACAATTAGCAAATTAGTGGTTACCAAGAAAAATTACAACGGTAATGCGTAAGGTAATGGTTAAGTCAAAATCTGATAAGCTCGAGTGAGGAAAGCAAAAGCGCTTGCATACTGTGTCCACTAAGGAGGGTCGGGGCAAACGTGGTTATATAACTTTTATTAATTTATTCAGATTTAAATAATCTCGCATCTGGCTACCTCTCACCTTTAGATATATATTCTTCCAAAAAGTTGGATGTTAGCAGGGACCATTTAATTGCATGAAATTTGACGTACCTGGAAAAGAAAAGAATGCGATTTGAAAAATATATTCCAGGACCACCTTCTGGTATGAATTATATTATAATTAATTGCGACCCAAGAAAGCATACCATTCTTACCTAGTTACTGAAACTGTAGTGAGGAATGTGAATAATCGTACAAACCTTACGAGCATACTGAAACTATGACGAACATACTATATTTTACAGTTTGGTCTCTAACCGAATATGAACGCAAGTTGGGTTTCAGAATTACTATTGTTTAACGTGAACTTTTTTACTTTAACCCTGATTTGGATCATTGTAGGATCATTGTATTGTATGTTTCTTCAGTGTTGTAGATACTTTTGTATGTTTTGTATGTATAAACTCACAAACGCACACTACATCATCGATAAAGATAAAAGCATAGGACAATATGCGAATGATATTTAAATATATAGATAAGAATTAGACATCCTATTTGCATTGGATATTGTATGAAGAAAGACGGAAAGACTATGCAGTTATTTTAACTCGAACAAAATTCTTGTTAATTTAATTTCCACAGTACCCTTAAGCAATGGTTACAATGATTACAATTCCTCCACATCTTCACACTTTATGAACGTTATTTACTCTGGAAGTTGGATTTCTGGAATGCACTTAATGGGTTTTTTTCTTTTTTCGTTTCCACAGGTATCCATCATCAGCCAATAATGGGTGTCCTGTCTAAGCATGCAAATATTTGATATTCCTGTCAGGCGTTCTAGCCAACGCTCTTGGTCCATTTAAAGTAGGGTATGCCACATCTTATTGACCATAGATTTTGCACCATATAGTTTCCGGCCTCGACCATCTTGACAAATTTGGATTAGATGACTCACGCCCACTATTAATCCTGATTTTATGCAAAAACCAGGCATGATATCGGTCGAACATTTCTTCCTTATTTAGACTACAAATTCTCTCTTCTCTTTTTCTCTCCATTATATTGTTTTCTTTCCCTCCATTTTTCAACGAGACTGTGCTTTAGTTTCATTATCATTACACTTAATGTTGTGTGGGTCATAAGAATACAGCACCGAGAAAATACAAGACGAACACAGACATCCATGACGTTCGCTGGGGAAGCTGACGATTTACCCCTCAACCATCGAGGAGATCTTCGAGGAATACATGAGCACAACATGAGGAACTCGTGGTGAGACATTTGCAGGCAAATAGTTTTGTTTTTATATTAAAATAGACTCTATTGGCTGCCAACAATTATATACGAATTTGGTCATCGTCGCTGTTAAACTAAAATGGTCTAACCGGTAGTAACCGAGAAAAGAAAATTAGATTGGATGTATCGATTTGAGATTCTTACTTGGCGATTAAGTCAAAGTTGTTTGCTTTATATATCCTAAATACAAAAATCGACGGTAGTGCCGTTAGCCAAGTGGCTTCCTACCGTCCCCAGTGTTGGCTGGCTACCAAACATATACCCTACGACAAGACTAAATGGCACTGGGGGTAAAAACTGAGAAAGTTGCACTAATTATAAGAGTTTATTTTATTTATTAGATTGGGTATTTTGTACTTCAATAAGCAAGTAATATAAAATATAGCCCTAATCTAAAGTCTTATATAAATCCGAGAAATTAAGAAAAGAACATTAGGGCAGACCATGCTTAAGCCCTAATATTGAGTTGACCTGCCATAACATCGTATATCCATTTTGGCAAAAAAAAAATACAAATCTATGGCGTAATTTTGGTTCACTTCCGATCATCTATTGTTATAAGCGTAAACTAATGCTGCTAATTTTGCCCACATGTTTATATTCAAACCCGGGCAATGTGCTGGTCACACCTTAAGGGTGGTTGGCAATAAAAAAATGTAATCTTTTCATTCTTTTTATATATAATTAATTGCGGATTTGATGATTTTTTTTCCGTCAAAGTGGCCACTGCTAAAAATATTGGGTGGCTAGTGGAAAACATATCTCCATTTGTAGTAGTCTGAACCCAATTTAAACGTTTCCCTCAATCTATCGTCTGAACCACGGTTATAATTTCACCTTACTAAACGCTGAAATGGCGGAGTTGTAAAAAGTCTTCAAAATTCGCGTCTATTTTTCATTAAGAATAAAAATGTAGGCCAAACCAGAACTACTGATGTGTAGAATTATTTGTAAAAATGTCAGCCCGATTGTTTCAGTGAAATTTTAGTTTAGTTGAAAAATTTAGTTTCGGGAAAAACGCGTTAAAAATTTTCGTTATGTGGGAAGGGCAACATGGCTCGTGCTCTTCTATTTACCGTAAAAATTTCTGGTAACCGTCACATATTAAAACCGCTTAAGGTTTTGTTCGTAAAAGAATTGGGACGGTTTCATTCGAGTTATTACTCTGTTGAAAAATATCATTATTAACCATAATTTTTGCAGCGTGACGTGCTAGCTGATCGGTAGTAATTTAGTGTAATGGCAAGCAACCATTCGATCCGCAGGAATACGACATGCATTTTCCCATCAAATCCAATTGGTGCTCAGGATTGCTTTCGCAAATCGTGATAATAATATCGGGAACCATTAGAGCCTCCAAATTGAATTTTGACCATTTTTTTAACAACTGGGGTTAATGGCCGCTAACATTTTTTTCCTGCTATAAATGGATACAAAGTACACTGAACCTTACTTACACTTGTGTGTCCACCACTGCCTACGCTGATTTCGCACAATGCATCGTCCAGTGGACAAAAATCGAAAATCCAAATATAGTTTGACCAGTTTTTGACTATTTGGTATCAACAAGGGGAACTTAAACAATTGTTGACTCATTTTTTATTAAATCGGTTAACAATGGCGAAAGATAAGGAGTTATCCCTGTTTTAAATATTCGCTACATCAGCTGCACTTTAACTTTCGTGTGAAATGCCTCACATTTTGTCTGTGGATATACTAGACAGGATGTACTTTCAAATAGTACTTTTGAAATAAAATATTTCTCTGACTGAATTCTAATCTTAGAATAATTACTATAATTTCACTTGTAACATTGAAGAAGCTTTTGATAAACTTTTCAAAGATTCGTTTGTACTCTTTGCATAGTTTAATTTCTTCATGTATACACTTTAGTTTTCCGTGCAATTCGTGGGCGGCTGAATACGACTTTCGAGGTTATGCTATTTGCTAGGCGGAGCTACCAGAACAGAGGGACACCTGGCGGTATTGTTTCCAACAGAGGAAGGGTAATAAAATAAGCACCGCATCTGCACACCTTTTGGTCGCTTCGAGTTCGGCCAGAATGATTTTCTGCTTATGCAACGCTGCGCAGACTTTCTAGAAGTTCATCGACTCTGTCCTGCGACAGAGTGTTGTTTGTTTCGTTTATATGGATGATGTTTTAGGTGTTTATTCGTCCAAATCTGAGCGCTTGGAACATCTCGAGTGCATTGCTTAACGTCTCCATGAGGGCAGACTTGTCCTAAACGTTGAAAATGCTGCCAACCACGGTGAAGGACCTGCAAAGGTTCTTGGGCATATTAAACTTTTAGCGTCGTTTCATAGCCAAGACCCCTCATTACCAAGTAATCTTGAACGCCTACTTGTCTGGGCCCAAAACTAAAAACTCTCGCGAAGTTGCGTAGCTTGCTGCATTGTAGACGCTTTGTTTCGAATCCCGGAGGTCACAGTCTCCGCCACGAACGATTATCCGGCAATCGCGCACGGCACAGAAAGACGACGGAGAGCTTCAGAACCTGAAGGCAACTTCAAATACAAGAACTACGAGTTTCCTATTTGCGGCTTCAAATTCTTATTTACCTTGCGAGACCTAAGATAAGGACCCAGGCCATTCATTCCGGCCGATTGTTGCAGGCGAGTTTTCACGCAATACACAATCTTCAACAATACTTCTGGCCGTCCATGAACAAGGACGTATTCTCTTGGGCCTCACAGTACATGCCTGCCAGAAGTGCAAGGTGCAACAAACAAGTACGAAATGAAGTAGGCGTATTCCTCAGGTCAACCAAGCGCTTCCACATAATCCATCTCGACATCATCGACAGGTTTACGCGGTCGCCTGAGGAAATGCCTCTCACTGATATTACGGCGCAATCATGTGCCGAGGCCTTCTGTTGAGAGTACATTCCCCTCTGAGGTGCACCAGTCGTAATCATCACGGAGCCAGGGTATGCAATTCGAGTGTACTCTTTTCGCGGAGTTAGGCAAGCTCCTTGGCTTCAAACGGAATAGGACTACTGCATACTATCCACAGTCCACAGCATACTATTGCTGGAACGTTGGCATCGGACGCTGAAGGCCGCTCCAACCATCACACGAGCACCCTTTTAGAGTTTTGAGTTTTGAAGTGAGGCGGGCACTCGTTCAAGTTCGGCGTTCGAGGTGGGCCCAAGCGTGTCTCTTTGTTGGGACTGAAAGCTTTCGACGAACCCATGCCCGCTGCAAAAAAGCGCCCGCGAAGCATCAGATTCGCTCAGTGACCCCATTGGCGAGATCACGTAGTCGGTGTGCTCCGCTGAACCCGCCCGGTTTCAGTTGGGAGGGGGGGGGGGGGGTGATGTTGCGGCACATTGGAGACGTGAAACTGAACGCCACCGGAAATTCGCCGTACTGAACAGCCGTCGAAACAGCTGACAGCCTGATAGGGGACCGACCGCCAGCGCAGACAGATACAAAGAAAAGAAATTGTGTTTTAAAAACTGTGTCTAACCTTTTCGATCATAGATTATAAACAAACGATAAAAGAATTAAATATAAAACTCATATTTATTTAAAGGGAAACGGTAATTATCCCGAAATTGAATATCCTATGACGCTAGCCCCACTCGTGCAAACCATATCAAGATTTGACTTCAGAGTTGGTAATAAAAGAAGACTTCATTGAATTATGCTTACTACCAAAAATACCACATTGCTGAGCTGCTTGTAGGGGTAGGGTGGCTGTATTGGGCTTAGCGACATTTAATTTCAAGTCACGGCTGTTTTGCGGAGCCGAAACGGTGAAATGTTTGTTGTGTTGTGTCAACCTTGCTTTAGTTTCTCTTAAGGTTTTGCGTAAAAAGAACTACCTAAAATTAATTCAATGTTTGTCTGCCTGTCTGTCTCCGCGAGTTACTCGAGATCAGCTGACGCTATTGTCAAAATTTGGTGCGAAAGTGTAATTATGGCATAATGGTATTTCCATAGATACGAAAGGGGTGAGGCGTATAAATTCTTTTTCTTAGAATACGATCATGTGGGGTAGCAAATTAAAGACTTTATTTAGTACTTTTTTGATATTGGGTGAAATATATGGGAGTGAGGGCTTTTTAGAACCTATCCAGTAAAAGAATATGAAAAAAAATGTTGCTCGTATATTCAGGCCTGAAAATACATCTCATTTTTACTATTTTAGAAATATGTGATATAACAAATTATAATTGTCATTTATCTGAGTTTATTGCACTCCAAGAGATAAAATGATACCAACATTAAAATAAATTGGAAATTCTCACATATTAGATGTCCATCTTCACTTTTTGACGAAAAGCAGTTTTTAGTTGCACATATATACGTATATATGAAGGTTTCTAAGAGAGTAAAGCTTCAATATTCAAGGTGTATATGCGCATTTTGTTAGATGTTTCTTTAGGATGAATGAATGTGCATTTTCGGTGAGATGTAGGAATTAGAAATACAGGAAATAATTTTTGGCTTAATACATAGAAATAGAAAGTTACCCACATGAGAAAATACAAAACTGCATCTACCGGAAGCGTCCAATTTCACACATTACATTTTAATCAAGGATGAAACAATATATTATTATTAACAACAGCAAGTGTCAGGGAAGAAGATAGTGTCATATGGGGGCATCGTTACGATTCTAGGCTTTGTTCAACCCTTTATTACAAATGCTTTCCATGATTTATAATTTGTTGTGCAAATATGGCTTTAAAGTTTCTTCTGCAAATATTTTCGGCTAAAATATTTTGTGGTCAAAGGGTAGTATAAGTCCCAGGGCCAGGTACCTACGATGGAGCATAAAACCTGGAAAACGCCTGCTGAACCAACACCAATAGCTCTACTACCAAACCCTATCTCCACCTCCACGTGGTGGTTGGTACAATTGTACCAACTGGTCTTCCAGGCTGGGGTTGGGTAGGGCTGACAACCCTACACGGAAAACAGCTTGTTACGAAGCCACAACAGGAGCCTCGGATTGGACTGATAATACATCGACGCACCCGGCAACGACAAAGAAATAAAGATTTGCGCATTTTCTCATGGATCGTGCGCTCCCTGAACAGAGATGGAGCTGCTGAGCAGCTAGCGGATGCCCTGTCCCAATATAGGCCTGATGTAACAGCGTTACAGGAGATGCGTTGGGCAGGATCGGCTTCCTGGAGAAGAGTATCAACATCACATATTACAGTGGCCATCCTGTAAACCATGTGCTCGGAGTAGGTTTCTTAGACAGCCAAAAAATGAAACCTGCTGTTATCGGCTTTGAAAACATAAGCGAACGGGTATGTACTCTGCACTTGCGAGGCAAATATGATATATAGAATATAGAAATATAAGCCGCATTAACCTTCACAAACCTACAGAGGAGGCTGCAGAATCGGAGAAGGATACCGTCTACGAGACAGTAGAACGAACCCACGAAGCCTGCGCCAGATATGACATCAAAATCATACCTGGGGATTTTAACAGCTAAGTAGGGACGGAGCCCATATTCAGGCGATACGTTGGCTTCCATATCTTACATCAAAATGCCAATGATAATGGACTGAGGATTATTCAATTAGCAGTGTCACACGAAATGGTTGTTGGAGGAAGCTGGTTTGCGCGGAAGCGTTCCACAAACAAACGTGGGCCTCTCTAGACGGGACCATTTTCAACCAAATTGACCATGTGTTGACCGAACGCCGCCACCTCTCAGCCTTGATAAATGTCAGAAGATATAGGGATGCCAATAGAGACTCGGATCACTATCTCGTTGGCATTAGTGCTCCGAGCTCGAATAACAATACCACCCAGAATCCCCTCTGACAATCAGGTGAGAGTTAACATTGAAACCATCCACAACACAACCCTCCGCGACACCTATAAGAGGGAAATGGATTCCCGCAATAACCGCAGTCAACAGATATCGTCGAGATGAAGCATCAACAAATGATCTTCACAATCACTTGAAGAATGTTTTCATAAATACGGCCACCAACATACTTGGCCCCAACCTGCAAAAAGAGTTGGAACGGCTGGTTTGACGATGAATGTAATCTAGCAACGAAACGGAAGAATGCTGCATACCGAGTAATGTTGCATTCTCAAAGGAAGGAGGCACGCGCAGAGACGTATCACGAACTCGGGCGAGCAGAGAAGCGATTTTACAAATGGAAAAAGGAAACCTGGGAGAACCAACAGGCCTGTGAACTCGAAAAATATGGCGAGCGACCACACCAGGGGCGTAAGGTTTACCAATAAGTCCGCAGGATGAAGTCTTACACACCTCAATGTTCAGCCTGCCGAGACAAGGAGGGAAATCTGATTTCCGACAGAATGGGCATATTAGAGCGATGGGTTGAGGACTTTGATGAACTACTGAACAACCAGAACACCGGCGATTTGGAGGTCCCGCCAACTGAAGACGACGGACAAATACTGCCACCACCAAGTATAGAAGAAACCGTCCGTGCAATTCATCGGCTTAAAAATCATAAGTTGCCAGGAGAAAATGGAATTCCAGCCGAATTGGTTAAATATGGAGGTAACCAATTACACCAAGTGGTTCGTCAAGTTGTGTTCAAGGTGTGGGACAGTGAATCAATATGTGTCATACATAAAAAGAAAGATATCACACAGTGCAGCAATTATAGAGGTATCACGTTGCTAAGTACGTAAGTAAGTAAGTAGCTAGGCCGGATCGCCCCATACGTCCAGAACATCATTGGCCCATACTAAACAGGCTTCATTTCAGGCAAATCTGCAACAGATGAGATTTTGTCCCCGCAGCAAGCGGTGGACAAGCTGTTAGAATATGGACATTAGTTGCACGATTTTTTCATCGACTTTAAAGTTGTCTATATCATAGCCAGGGTAAAACTGTAGACGGGCATGAAAGAATTCAGTATCCTGACGAAATTGATAAGACTGACAAGGCTGATCCTGACGAATGTGCGAGGCCAGATAAAAGAAGCAGGATCACTCTCAAGACCATTTGATATTAACAACAGTCTACGACAAGGGGATGCGCTATCATGCGTCCTCTTTAACCTGGCCCTCGAAAAAGTTATCCGTGATGCTAAGGTAAATGCAATAGGTGCGATCCTCTTTAAGTCCACCCAACTGCTGGTCTATGCTGACGATATCGACATCATGGAAAGAACCACCCGAGACGTACAAACTGCCTTCATCCAGATCGAGCAGGCGGCGTGAGATCTTGGGCTGCACATCAACGAAAGTGAGACAAAATATATGGTGGCAACATCAGCACCGAAAATGAACCAACCAACAACATCAAACCGCACTGGTCAAACGGGAAGAATAAAGATAGGAGACTACAAGTTTGAAATCGTTGATAATTTCTCCTATCTAGGGTCAAAAATCATAACCGATAACAGCTACGACGATGGAATCCGCACACGGTTGTTGGCAGCCAACAGAGTCTATTTTAGCTTACAAAAACTGTTTCAATCGAAACGTCTCACTGTACAAGACAATGATCTTGCCAGTCCTCATGTATTCCTCGGAGACTTGGGTTGTTAGCAAGGCACACGTTGAGTATCTGCTAAATATTACAGTACCTCTTAAGTTTTTGTGTTCCTCAAATCACTATGAGACATTGGCTATCATAAATTATAAATTACCAATTCTTTGTAATTATAAATTAATGTACATTGATGATATTTCTTTGTACCACCCGGGGTGAACAATTGTTCGCTTTATTAGAGGGAATTGCTTTAACCGGCCAACATTTGATAGATTTTCGATGGGTGAACGGCAGGCTAGTTAGGAGTTTGACTTCCATTGTGCACTTTGTCGAAAATTTGGGAAATGAAAATAAAATGCACTAGAATATCCCTTTGTTCTAAAGACTTCAAGGCGTACGCACTTAAAGTAAGACAGGGCTCATTTTCGGAAACTAACTAACTTAAAAATCCGAAAAAGTCAGGGTAGTGTGCTAGATGAAATCTAGGCTTCAATACATGCGCGATTTCGATATCTGCTCATACATATAAACTTGCTAATAGTACATTACCAACTTTTAAAAATTGAGTGAAAACCCTTCTTAAATTCATCATAAATTTTACACCGGGAAAGAGGACATGCATACGCATGCCAAGTTTCATGAAAAACCGGCTATTATAGTGTATGAAACAAAACCTTATTAAAATCGGTTGCCCGGCCGTATTTATGCTGTCTGTCGCAGCAGATTTACTGGGAAACGGCTGAACAGATTGTCACGAAATTTGGTGGGAACATGTGGGCTGTGTGTCCCTTTCCAAACAGTGAGTGACGCATTTTTTTGTTGAGTTTGAAGGAGGCCTCCCATACATGGCAAACGGGGTGTAATATTTTTTTTCACAGAGCATGGTCATGTGGGACATCAAATGCAAGGGCTCGATTAGTACTTTCCGAAACTGTTTCTGATATTGGATGAACCTTAGGGGAGTACGAGTTTTTGGCTTTTCTTTTTTAGGTGTTTTTAGTTATTTGAATATCAGCATCAATTATGACAGGCATGTCTGTGTGTTCGTATATGCTAATGAAATTGGGGGATAGTCTGAGTGAAATTATGCGGTGTTTCCAACGATTAATTATCTGAAATAATAAAAACTTATTGTTTCTTTTTCATTGGAATATTTAGTCTTGCAAATACCGATATTTCGGGAATTTTTTTATTATCCCTTGCCTTGGCAAATTTATTAGCACTAATGAAGGGAACAAGTGGTTCCCGAAATATCGGTATTTGCAAGAATAAATATTCACACCAGCGAAAAGGAAACAACAAGTTTTTATTATTTCAGATGGGGTAGTGTTCAATTAAATGGACGTATTGATGCGTTAGATAAATTTTGTCACAATATTTATATCTTTGATATATATGTACATATGCATATTTTCTTTGGCCATATATCACGGAATATTTTGCACTCTTGTATGTATGTGTGAATGGAAAAAGTTTCATCGAGAGTTGCTCACTTAAGATGAATACAAAACCTTTATACCTGAAGCTTCCAGTTGTTCGATTTGTTTCAACGAGTCCGGAACACAACTAAAATTCAGTTGAACCGATAGGGCCGAAATTTTTACAGATTATTTTAGACATCAGTAATTTTAGTCAAAACCACAATCACATATTTTCGTTAACAAATTCCTATTTTTGTCCTGTATTTACCCTGATAGATAGACTCGATTCTTTAAGTTTTTGTTTTAAAAGCTCCTCCATTTTAATTCTTATTAAGGTAAACCTATAATCGTGGATTAGAGGATAGAAGCTAATGTACACAGCAAGAAAACTTCCGGATATACTTGTGCACATATTAAAGTCATAGATATTGAGTTTATCTCAAACAAACAAACATTGCCTACTATCGCAAACTGATGTGTTCATATATATATATCCATATACCTAGTTAAATTACTCTGCAATATTTCACATTTACTCGATGAGCTAAAGTATACGTATGTACATATATAAGTACCCTACTATATATATGTATATCCATCTTGATCAGACAGTATCCACAAATTTTATTAACAAATACATATCCACAAGTCTGCCTCGAGTGGTTGATACTGATATATTATATAATCAACTGAAAAGAGCCAAAAAAATACACTAAACTAAAACGCATCCGCGTTCATGTGAGTTCATCTTGTTTGATGATGATGAACACAATTTCGACCTCCTACAACTTTATTAGTAATAGTTGGATTGCCTTCAAACTTTTCAGAATTGTATCTTATATTATAACTTATGATGGGTGAACTTTTCAGGTAAATTTCTAAAAGATGGCAATACGCAATTATTAAAATTTCTTTTAGCAGATATTAGAATGGGAATGTATGTTGAAGCTTAAATTTCATATAGGGGTGTGTATTTTCACAGCTTCAGTCAGGGAGGTTCTGAGAACGAGACCTATTACACTTTTTGGGGCACACATTTAGGGTCTTCACTTTCCCTATCTTTCACCCAATATCAAAAGTAAGATGGGGTTCGAAAAGCACTATTACTTTCAATTGATAGCCCACATGATATATAGGCTATGAAACATACATGTACACCCCCTATCGCATGTATGGTTAGCCTCCCCGTTTAATTTCAACATAAAGTGATACCACTGAATGCATGTAAAGGGACTCATAGATTTCATATTCTCACCAAATTTCGTAACAATAGCCTCAGGAATTTACGAGTAAATCAAGTGGAATAGTCAGAGAGACAGACATTGAATCGATTTTAATAAGGTTTTGTTTCACAAAAAAAACCTTAAAAAGGGTTAGGGAGAAGTAGATAAATGGAATGGAACTTCACTTGAATGTCAATCATTCCCGCTCATTTATTTGCATGACTTAAGATGCCATTTGATAAGTTTGAATTGCTATAACTTTGATGCTAACTACTATTCAATTTGTACTTCTAAGAAAACAAGAAAAGCATGCTTACGAATGCTTTGTATAAGTGTCCTCTATGAGTAAATTTCTGAAGCAGTAATTAATTTATTCCATGGAACATATTGAATCGCTTCTAAACTGTTTTTTTTTTCTTTAGCCTTTGTCCGGTCACAAGCGGGGTTGCTCGTCGTGATGGGTTGCGCCATTTTGTTCTATCAAAGACCTGATCTGAATGCAGTCGCGAGGCTTTCAAATCCTCATCCATCATATCAGGACCAGCATTGTTTCGCCCGGGCTGTCACTTGGTCACTTACCATCCACTTCGATGTTCAGATTAATATCGGTAAGTGAATTATCGTTATCGCAAATTGCGTGGCCATATCATCGAAAATGCCTCACTCGAAATTTTTCCACACCACTAGCTCAACGTAAGATCATCGTTTCTATTACTGCCAGACGCCGTTCAATGTCTTCAATGTCAGTCGGCCAAAACTCAGAACCATAGAGGGCGAATGACACTGCGATAAATTTTGCATTTGAGACGTTTATTGATATGTCAGTCACAAAAACACCAGTTGTGGGATGCCTAATTCATCCAGGTTTCTCTAATGCGTGAAGTAAATTCATAACGCAGTTCAGTTGGCTAATACCATTAATATTGATATCGCTCAGTTTTAGTCAGTCACTGCTAAGGCAGATGCATATTATCACTGCATACCAGATGAGCTAGTGTGACATACGATCAAATGCTTTCTCTAGATCCAGAAATGCAAGCTAGAGACGCTTCTCACGGCAGTTCTCCATGAGTCAGTAGTCTCGCAGATCGGCAAGCTAGGCTTCATTCATGTTTATTCGAACGAGGCTACGAATACGGTTGTCAAGAATGCATTCAAAAATCTTCTTAATATGGGAAAACAAACCAGATTGGATGCATTCTACTGGACTACCTTTCCTTTTCACGTTACAGTTGTTTGTATCGAGAAGCTGCCAGAAACCCTCAGAAATTACAATGCCAACACAGTGTTGAGTGTGAGCTACCAAAATAGAGGAGAGCCAAATTTAACGCGTTTGCATTCTAGGCCTGTTATTTAGTACAGGGGAATAACTCTAACTATACTTTAGTTAACACTTTCCCGGATCTCCGCATTTTATTTTTGTTTTATGGTTTTATAACTATATTGCAAAAGGAAAAGGTACTTTTGCAACAATTATACGATGTGTTCAAAAATTGATTGGACTTCTAGTAGGCTGGCACAAAAAGCAAATATTAAAAAACTGCTGAGAAGAGATTTGCAATCGTTAGAACGGGAAATTTGGATATGCGAAGTAAGAACATGGAAATATTAGACCACTGCCTGAAAATCTAAAGTAGCAGAATCACTTGTTTATAATGAATTGAGTCAGGACTAAGAAATCTATTGGCATCTGTTGCGAATACAATCTATTCCAAAACTCATTCGGTATACAACGGATTTTAGAATCTGTAAATCATCACCGTTAAGTAACTCTCGCATTCAAGTGAAAGACGGAACTGACTACATAATTACGCTAGTAGTCCAGTCTAGGAGCTATGATCAAAATAATGTAATTACCTGAATTTTTGTTACAAAAATCATATAAATTGAAAGTAAGTCGAATCCTTTCAGAACCTACTGTATTTAACCCTTTGCAATAAATTCTGAAAATTAGATGAATATAGAGTGCGTAGTTTCAAGAAAGATTTACCCTAAATTTGTTTTTATTTTTCCAAAGGAGAAATCATTTTTAAAAAATATCTCAAAAAATAAAAATGATAGAGAAAAACTGGTGACTTAATATTTCAGAGAGGGAAAGGCCACCTTTTTGTATTGTATTTTTCACTATCTTTTTTATTTTTTCAGATATTTTTAAGAACAATTATTTTCTCCTTTAAAATAAAAACAATGTTTTTGTGGTAAATTACACTTTTCTCTGAAATACAAATAAGATAAAGTGTAGTACAATGTCTCAACTCTAATAATCTTCGCTTCATTATTGGTTTTATATTTAAATGTTAATTGAATTTAAGAAGGTTTCCAGGAAATTCCCAAAGTTCAATAATATTGTCATGATACATAATAATAATAATAAATTACAAATCATAAACTTGTTAACAGAATATGAATTCACAGTACAATTGTACAAATAAAATGTACTATAGCAATGCACAATGATCCGTGCACTTGCACTAATGACACCGACCCAATATTTTGTAAACTAAAAATAATAATTTAGGTAGGTAAAAAATTAGTCCCGTAAGAATTTGAACTTGTATAAAAGGCGAGAATTCACAAATAAAATTCATTCCATATCTAACTGAGTTCGAGCAATTTTTGCTACTCAAAAGGAGTATAGCTTTTCAGTTTCTCCTAGATTGGAATTAGGAGAATAGCTTCCTAGCTTCTCCACCTTGCCCACGGGTCAGGCCAGTGCTACAGCGCCCACGCTGCACTGGAATTCGAGTTAGAACTATCTAGCTGCTCGCCCCTGATCTCGTGTATACCACCGCACCTGGCTAGAGCTACAGCGCCTCACGCTGCTCTAGCCCGTAAATCGGGATCAACCAGTTGCGGCAAGGATACCATAACAATATTGTATAATTATGTAAGACCGGTGTAGTGACCGGTGACTAAGTTTGATATAGGTCTTCATATTTTTTCAGATTGTGGATATGTTCTGCGGGTCCACTTCAAGGGTATACTCTGTGCCTATGCATTCCCCTAATTAGCAGCCGCTTGCTAAATTTACATCTATTCATATCATTTAATATAAAGAAATGCTATATCTGAAGAAAAACAAGTATTTCCTTTTTGTCCCTATGAAGATCTCCCTATCCCACCCAGACTATTAAACTCAAAATAAAACGTAGAAATTTCCTGCATGACTCGGATTTCATAGCTTTCATATAACAACCAAACAGATGGTATCATCTATGAGAAAAGTGCCAATCAGACGCACGTTAAGGACATTAATAAAGTTTTCGCACAGAGTCGTTGTTCCATTAGAAGGTTAGTGACCATTTGCTGATTTATTAAATGACTTATACTTAAAAGTGGACGCTTCAGGTATAAACGGTTTTGTGTTTCCCTATGTGAGGAGCGATGAGTGCATGTACATAGCTAAAAACTCCATTGCCCTCTATTTTTTAGAAAGCCATTTACACAAATAATTTGATGGATAGCACTGTATTGATCAAAGAAACCTCATACACTTCACACTCCGAGCTCCATATTATTAGCAAATGGAGATCAGATACAAACAAATTAGGATACACCAAGCTTGTTTTTTGTTGTGTGTTCTTCCTAAATAAGCAATTGTCTATTACCGCATGACGATGTATACATATATATGTGTGTATCGAAATTGATCTAACGCCTTTTCACGATTTTCTACTTTACTCCGTGTACCAAAGCATGCGAGTATATATATGTTATGTACATACTTAATAATAGTTTGATTGCCTGCAAAGAATTATGTCCTATGCTATCGCCTATGCTGACGCCAAACTTCTGTGATGAAGTTAAGTGGGGTTTCCGGTAAATTTCTAAAACATGGTAATATACTATTATTAACTTTACTTTTGGAGACGCTTGCATTTTGGAGCCTAAATTTCATATAGCTACGTCACTGTGATTTGATTTGATGAGCATATTTTCTGGAGAAAATTACACTCCTCTTTCGCATGGATGGGGAGCCCTCTCTACATGTAAGAAGACAAACAGACATCTTCTCGCCCAATTCCATGACAACCGTTTCAGCCGTTGCCGAGGCTGTGACCGAAGGACAGGTAGACAGATGGACAGATGGACTAGACAGAGGGACAGATGGAAAGACGGCCACATAAAACCTTAAAAAGGGTTGGAGGGAAGTAGATGCTTCATGAGCGCAATTTTAATATTTCACTCGAATGTCAGTTACTCCCGTTAATGATGACGTCAGCATCTTATTTGCGTGGCTTCAGATGATACGTATGTATATTTTGACTCTTTACTCGCGTACTTTACAATTCACGTCAGAACTAATATCAGATTCCGAAAGTACTAATTGGGACCTTTCGTTTTATACTTCACATGACGATATTCGATGGAAAAAAATTTTGCATCCCCCCTTTGCATGTATGGGGAGCCCTCCTTTAAACTCCACGTAAATTTATGTCACTTATTGTACGCGTCGGATTTCATAGTTTACACATGTCCACCACATTTCGTTCCGATTAGTTGATTCGTTTTAGAGAACTTGTCCGTGTGACAGACACACAGACCGACAGGGAATGAATCGATTTTTATAAGGTTTTGCTTGACACAAAACCTTAAAAATAAGAAAGCAATTAGAACCAGCTTTTGATCAGTGACTATTCGCTTGCATTGTAATCTACTTTCCACTCAATAAAGTCAGTGTCGCGGAACTAATTTTACGTTCCATCTGACCTAGAAAGGAGGAAAATGAAAACATGGCGATGGCAGAGATGTTAACAAAACTACTGAGCTGAAGAGCCCAAAGGGTAGAAAATCTCACTCCTAACAATGTCAGTATGGCACGATAGTAAAATGTTGATAGTTCGTTTACCATAATCCTGCAACACTACACTTACACTCTCCAGAAAAAAAAGACATTTTCCGTCATTTTAAGAAATGAGTGTAACTATAAACGCTGATTTTGCCAAGGACTCGAACGAGCTTTGTAGTTGTATGTAGCTGAACTCACATTAACACATTAACGTCAAAGTGAAACCCCTCGAGCTCGTTCTATGCATTTTTCTGCAGCTAAGTGTGAACTTCCTTTCTTGAACAATGACCCATTCCATTACTCAATAAACTGGTCATTGACCGCTCTGGACGCTACTCATCCAACCTCTGAATACTGAGCACCTGATCAGCACTTTGCGGCACCGAGTGTTCTAAGCGTAGAGTATTCACCCCCATGTATTTCAAACGGTTACGGGTTGCACATATTTCCACCCATGTGCACGTAGGTCTCAGCCAGTGTCTAACATAGTGAGAGACGATGGCTATCACAAAAGTCCATTCCGTTTACAACACTTTGAAATTTCCACTTAAAAGGGAATTTGCTGAACAACACAGTCTGGTGTAAGCTTTAAATGGCTTTCTGAGGGTTTTGTTTTCCTAAATCGCTTTCAATTCGTTTCAGGAAGGGTCCTTCTACCTTTGCGTTGTGAAGCTTAATGCTCCTGGCTGGCTTCTAGCCTCTTTGCTTCTCGCCACGTTCTGCAGTGAAAAACAGGAGTTTAAAGGCTCTATTATTTGTATTTGTGCTCTTTATTAAAATGCCGTCACGTATCTGCCTTTGAGTGCGCTCCAGACCGTAAAGAACATTACGCGGATGTTCAAAACTGAATTATCCCAGGTTTTTCCCTCCCACTTTTGCTTGGGCCCAGGCGATTGGCCGAAAATCGGGTAATTATTTATTTTATAGTTCTTTTATTTAGCTTTAATTTTCTTCGACAACAATTTGTTATCTCCTGAAAAGGACCAACTTGTGTTTTGTATTAGGGGTTTAGTTTTGTCCATGCTTAATGACTTTTTGAGATCCCATCGAATTGAAGAGGGGAGGATATCGCTCGTCAGGATTTAATCAAAGTTTCCGTATCCTTGATGTCTACAGAAGTTACTTAATAATGATGGATGACGTACGATGTCCTCTGTCCATGCCTTTGCCTCGGGAAATGAAACCAATGGCTAGGGAAGGCCGGAAGCTCTGAACAATATCGAATAAGGCGAGCAGGTGTAATTGCTATGAAGCTGTTATGAACTTGATGAGTGAATGATGAAAACTTTGAATTTGATTATCTTCGTAAATATGATATTCAGAATTAATTACGAAATAATTTTCATATCAGTAACGATGGAAGAATTTGGGTTCTGCTTCACTGTATTAAATGTGATTTTATCGTCGTACCTTTCAAGGATTTTTTATTTAATTTGCTGTTTATCACTTAATCAGGCAATCTCTGTCGAAATAAAGAATGCTGCTGCAAGGAGTTTATGCAAGCGATACTTTAATTCCCAGAGTTATCTTGTCATACCAAAGAAGTAAGAAATATATATAAGATGCATATTTAAAGAATTAATATTTTTGTAAATATTTCTTTGAAACCCAATAGCATAGTTAATAACATAAAATGCATTTAAAGAATACAAGAAAACCAACATACACTTTATGCAACAGAAAATTAGTTCAATAACCATTTCTCTAATAAAAAGAAACAAAAAAATCTTCATCATCAACGGCGCAGCAACCGGTCTAGGAGTAAGAACTCCAGACATCCAGGTTTTGCGCCGCGGTCCCCCAATTCGATATCCCTAATAGCTGATTAGTGTCCTGGCCTACGCCATCGCTCCACCTCAGGCAGAGTCTGCATCATCTTTTTTTCTGCCATAAATATTGCCCTTATAGACATTCCGGGCTGCACCATTCTTACCCATACGGATTAGGTGACCCGCCCGCCGCAACCTATGGAGCCTACGACGAGCCGGTCAAGGTATCGCTCATAAATTTTGTCGTTATGTACGCTACGGAATCGTCTATTCTTACGTAAGGACCAAAAATTCTTCGGAGGACTCTTCTCTTTAACACGGCGAAGAGTTCGCAATTTTTCTTCCAAAGAAATCAAGTCTCTTGCAAGATCATAGTCTTGTACAGTAAGAGCTTTGGCCCCCCCCCTGTGGTGAGATGTTTCTAGCGAAACAACTCAAATAGGCTCTGTTGGCTGCCAACAACTGTCCATTTCATTATCATTGCTGCAATCGGCAGCGATTTTCGACCCTAGATAAGAGAAGGTATCAACGGTCTCAAAATTATAGTCTACTATCTTTATTGTTCTCGTTTGACCAGTGCAATTTAACGTTGTTCGCTCTTTGGTTTTTGGCGCCGATGTTGTCCCCATTTACTTCGTTTTGCCTTTATTAATGTGCCGCCCAAGATCTCGCACCGCCTGCTCGATCTGAATGAAGGTACACTGTACATCTCTGGTTGTGCTTTTCATAATGTCAATATCGTCACTGTAGGCTTTGGGTGGACTTGAAGAGGATAGTACCTCTCGCATTAACATCTGCATTCAAAGAGGACGCATGATGATCCCCTGGTCTAAGATGGTTATTGAGGTTGAATTGCCTTGAGAGTGAGATTGTGCAGCTGATGTTCACAATCCACAGAGGAAATCTGATAATTTGGCTAGAGTAAAGCCTCTGTAGTATAGGCCTATGATTTTCTGGGCGTAAGATAGGGGAGAAAATTTAATTGATGGCACTCAGCAACGTTATATAGTACCTCGCAGCAATTACATTATGTGATATCCCCCTTTTCATGTATGGGACAGATAACGTTTCGTTACCAGTTGTCAGGCATTGATTCGCTGTCCGACACCTTAAGCATCAGTTGATGAACCGCGTGGTGTAGGTGGTCGCCTCCATATTTAATCATTTCAGCTGTAATTCCATCGCCTGCTGAGAACCTATGGATTTAAGCAGACGAATTGTACGGACTGTTTCTTCCATGTTTGGTAGCAGCATTCATCTTTTAGTTGGCGAGACTTTCAACTCACTGGCATTTTGGTTGTTGGGCAGTTCATCTTCTTACTTAAATATCAAAAAAATCAGATCTCCCTCTTTGTCTTGGCAGGATAAGCATCCTGCCGACTTGTTGGTAAAGCTTCCGCTGATACGGTTGCTCCGTGTACTTCACAGCTGGTTCGCTCAGGCTTCCTTTTCCGGTTCGCCACTTCACTCGACGAAGATCGCGTTAGGTCTCTACGGGTGCAACCGTTTTCTGAGAGTAGAGTATTGTTTATGGCCCTATCAGTGATAAAGTTCTTCAGGTGGTTGTGAAGATCATTTGTTGATGCTTCGTCTCAAGGCCAACTGTTAATAATAATAATTATTGGCACAACAACCCATATTGGATCAGGGCCTTGAAGTGTTTTAGAGCACTTCATTCAAGATCGTAACGGTACACTACAGTACACTGTAGGAGGCAATGTGGTCAGCATTGTGTTTGCTCGCGGCGTTCAATCAACACGTGGTCAATTTGGTTGAAAGTGCTCCCATCTGGAGAGCCTCATGTATGTTTGTGGATCGCCTTCCGCGCAAACCAGTTACTTGCAACAACCATTTCGTTCAACGCTGCTAGTTAGATAATCGGCAGTTCGTTGTTGTTTGTGTTTTTATTTAACTTATAGGAGCCGAAGCGTCGCCAGAATAAGGGCTACATTCCTAATTTTCAAGAACTATTTTGATATCATATTTCGGGCAGGCTTTGAGGGTTTGCTCAACTCCCTCGTAGAAGATATCCTTCTCTGATTCTGCAGTCTCCTCTGTATGGGCGTAAAGGTTAACGCGGTTTGTATTTCTAAATTTGCCTCGCAAGCGACAAGCTATAGCTTTTGGCGTATGTTTCCAAAGCTGATAAGAACAGGTTTGATTTTTGGCTGACTCTTCTCCAGGAAACGCATTTCTTGGAACGCTATTACATCAGCCTTATTTTGGGACAGGTCATCGACTAGTTGCTGGGCAACATTCAGCCAATATAGGGAGTGGACGTTCGTTGAGAAAATACGCAAATCATTATTCCGTTTTCGTTGCGGGGCCCGCCGTTGCAAACTCCACCCTGTCCGAGGCTCCTTTCGTGATTTGTAATGGTGGTTTTTCATGTAGGGTTGTCAGTTCGACTCAACACCTAACTTGAAGGACCAGTTGATGCAGTGGCATTCACTCTACTCCGCCTGCAGTTTTTGGGGTGTTCAGCAGACGTCTCCCAGGATTTATGCTTCATCGTGGATACCAATCCAGTTTTCACTCTGGGACCTATGCTATCCTTTGATCGCCCTTCTTCGTTTACATAAATAATTAGCTTTTCAGAAAGACAACGAATTTACAAAAATGCTGACCTGCTTTTAATTCAATCCTGCTGTCTAAATTTATTGTAACCCCGTTTGAAAGCTTTTCGCATGAAAGGTACCCCTTTAAGATGCACAAATCCTTTACTTGATTATAAACCTAAACTAAGCAATCTCTTTTCGGGTATCAAATTTCTTGAATAATTTAAAATGCGGTTAAGATTGGTAATCTTAAAATTGACTTCAAAAGCTTCAAACTAAGAAAGAAGGGGGATCTCAGGAAACAGTAACTTCTTTTGTTATTCTTCTTCTTCTTTTTCTTCAGCTTTGTCCCATTCACAAGCGGGGTCGGCTCGTTCTTTTGTTATTATTCTGCCACTATATTTTACTTAATTAAGTTATGGAAGCAACGCTTCCTGATACAAACAGGAATTCGCAATGAATATTCTACATGTTCACAAAAGGATCCATACGGAATTTTCTTTTGCTATGACTCTTATGGCAATTAAGTGCTTTTTGAGGTTTTTTTTTAAAACAAAACCTTTTAAAATTGGTTCATTGTCTGTCGGTCCGTCAATCTGTCCGTCTGTTTATCTGTATATCTGTCTGTCTGTCGCACATATTTTTTTCAGAAAGGGTGTATCGATCGACATCAAATTTGGGGAAAAGGTGGGAACTCCCACATATGCAATGAGTTGCATTGTTCTATATGATACTTAAGAGAGTCCCCATATATGCAAAAAGGGATTGCCATTTTTTTTCATCGAAGTCATGTTGGATATCAAATAAAAGGTGTCGATAATTACTTTTCAATGCGCGCCTGAGTTCTGACAATTAATGTGAAAAGGGGAAGACTGGGAGGAGGAAAATGGTAATTTCTTACACGGACCTATTCTCAGAATCTACTCAACCGAAAAAACTAATAAAATCAAGAAGTTGCCACTATACGTTGCCCAGGCTCCGAAATGCTTTCCATACCTATATCTGTTCAAATAGAGCGAATAACAATAAAACAGTATATTTCTATAATTTTTAGTAATTAACTTTAAAACCTTCCTTAACTTCATCCTAGAATCATGGGTTATAATACTAAATAAAGCATGATCATGCCAAGTTTGGTGGAAATTGTTACTGATAAAGAAGTGATAGGTCAGAATTGCCGCTTCAGTGTAAGGGCAAATACAGAGTGCGGCAGCATAACTTCCTTTTTTAAAATGCACGCCACTCAGTTAGTTGATGTCGTAGCGGAGCGCTAGTGGTCTCGTTCAAGAGGGGATACTGTAAAGTTTTGTCCCGACACGGTTCAGTCGCCATCATGCGTTGGAATAGTGAGGAGCGTGCCTTTGCCGTTGAGGATTACTTTTCAAGCGGATTTTCGGTTATTGCAACACAGCGTGCATTTCGGAATCGCTTTAATTTAGCCCCGTTGGCTCCCGTCCCGGACTGCAAATCAATTGGTAGATGGGTCACTATATTCAGACAAACTGGAAGTGCGACAAAAGGAAGAACTGGAGTCCCTCGGCCCGTTAGATCACCTGAGAACATTCGGACCGGTATGTAAACATGCTACAGAATTTTTTTTTTCCCACGGCTAGAAAATTTGGATTTGGGGGACACTTGGTTCCAACAAGATGGTGCAACAGCACACACTTCAAGAGCATCGATGGCTGTTTTGAGGGAACACTTTCTAGAGCGCCTTATCTCAGTTAGAGGCGATTTGGAATGGGCGGCACGCTCTCCCGATCTGTCCCCTTGCGATTTTTTTCTATGGGGTTTTTTGAAATCCCGTGTTTATGTGAACCGTCCAAGAACCCTACAAGATTTGAAGACCAACATCCAAGAAGAAATTGCCAACATAACACCTGCTATGCTAACAAGAGTCATAACAAACGCCAGAAATCGGTTTACGCAATGTATGGAGCATGGGGGACGTCACCTAACAGATTTGATCTTCAAAATAGTGTAAATAAAAACTTTAGACATGTACCTACATTATAAAAAATAAATAAATATTTTCCTATGCATACAATAGTTTTTATTGAGTTTTGAAAAAAGGAAGTTATGCTGCCGCACCCTGTATGAGAATACCCTATGTGATAGAATCCAATCTGGATTAAGGGTTACTAGCGGCTGGTGCGGGAAAGCGGGACTGCGTATCAATGCCGCCAAGACCACCTCAGTACTATTTACTAGGAAACGTAAGCTTGGTCACCTGGGAGCCGTAAGGTTAAGGTGAAACGAGAAACGGAGGTCAAATATTTGGGAATTAAGTTAGACCAAAAATTACAATAGAAGACGCATGTAAGAAATACTTGTCGGAAAGCTACAATGGCTCTGATGATTTGCAGGTCCATAGCAATCTAGGCAGACAAAAACTGGACTCAGTACACAACCCAGGGAGTGACTCAAATTGCAAAGGCTGGCTTGCGTGTGTATCAGTGGGATAATAAGACATGCCCAATGGCAACCCCATAGGTCTTTCTGGGGCATACCCATCTTCAGGATGGCCGGGAGTATCAGTGAGGCGGGGGAGCGGCCTTAATCGAAGGAAGATTGATATTCTTTCTAGGCGATAGCCTGAATTACTGATACCTAAGGGATAACATGACAACGAGGTTTCACTTTGGTTAGAAGTTTGAAACACGTTGAACAAGGCAAATTGGGAGAGCGTGGCTGTGACATACGGCTTAAACCAGCAACTGATTACTTAGAACACTGTCGGATCTTTCACAGCAGAGGGGACAGCGGGATTAGTTGGTCCAAGGAAAATGTACTTGGAACCAATGGGTAGGTACACTAGCATATTCCAGTCGGAAATATGTGATGTGCCTCGTTTCATCTTCAAAGGAGCTGGGAGGCAGAACATTGCTATTCTGACTGACACCCAAGCGGCGGTCAAGGCATAGGTCCAACCAGGTGAACTCCAAACTGGTATGGGAATGCTTTGAGAGGCTGAATAAGCTCGGATCGATCTATAAGGTCTGGATACTTTGAATTCCATTCAGTGAGGCAACGGACAAACTAGCCAAAAAGGGAGCAGAGGCGCCTTTACACGGGCCGGAACCCTTCTGTGGAACCGGACATGGGCCCATGGCTATGGAATTAAAAAATTAAGAGGAACGACTGAGGGAACTTTACTCGATGGGTATACCAGGAATAGAGCAATCCAAGGTGCTTATTAGGGGATATGAACCCAAGCACGCAAAGGACTGTTTAAACCTCACCAAGAAGAATCTCCGAACCATAGTGAGAATTCTCACTGGTCACTGTCGAAAAACTATCACCTAGGAATGCTAGGGATGTCTATGGACACCGCCTGCAGGTTCTGTGTGGAGTGTGTTGAAACCTCTGTACACGTTCTGGGACACTATTCGGCATTTGTGCAAAGTAGGTCGGGGCACCTGGGAGAACACTTAATACTAGATGCAAAGTTGGCAGATTTGGAAGTAGGGAATTTACTAAAATTCCTAACGGGTATAGGTTTGCTTGAGATACTATAGTTGATAGATACATCATAACCAATAAAAGGGGCACAATAGTTCTTTAAGGGTACAGTGCGACAAATGCCTAGACTAATATTTTTATATAAGAAATGTACAAAAGCTTTCATATCTGGAGCGTCCAGCTGGCCGTTTCCCGACTTGTTTATTTAAGTTATAGCATCTGCTCGCTATGCAGTCATAATAATTCAAAATATATCAGAACTGAAGCGCGATCAGCGTTGTACGTACATTGGTAACGTTATGGTGTCCCTCTCGTATCCGTTGACATAGTATCGCTTTTGGATTAACTATTACACTTAATTATATTTTGGACACTATTTTTAGATTCGACATAAAATTTCCCATAAAACTAGTTTTAATATTTTCTGGACATGAATACTTTACTTTTATTGCAAGAAATACCTAAATTTTATTGAAAATAATGATTTATCTGAATGTTTGGTACCTTCTTAAAAATAATCGCACAGGTAGACTACTTCATTGAAGCAACTTTCTCAAAGTATAAAAGGAGGAGGAGCTCCTATTTTAACCATCATATACCCAAATATTCTTATATAAGAACTCAACAAAACCACTTGTACCTGAGGCGCTGAGCTTCTGATTTCCGATTTGTTATTTTTATAGAAAGTCGACAGTCTCGTGAGTTTAGTGTTCTTTCACTAACAGAAATCGATTCCATGCCAACACACATTAAATCCCGTTCGTTTATTTGAAAAGGTACCACAAGTATATCGTGAATGGATCAAAATAATCGATAATAAAAGCAATCATATTATTCTTCAATAACGAGCTGTTTCTTGAGGATTGGACTTGAAGGCTTGGGGGTGAAGGGGTGTTACTACCACTGCAAGCCTTTATTTTGATTAATTAGCTGTATTTAGATTTTAATTGCCCTTGGAAAAGAATTAGAACTAGAAGAATTACACTAATCTTTATTTCAGAAATATGTACTGCACTTTCAAAGAAAATCAAAATATGGCAGGTGACCCTTAAAGTTTGCATGCATGCCTTCAAAGATAACTGTCTCTGGGTGTTAATAATAACTCATTAAAACAAGTCGGGAAACTGGAAGCTGGACGCTTCATGTGCCAAAGGTTTTGCGTATTTTTTAGTACGTAGCACGTAAATATATGCATATGTCATTTGAAAGTATCCACTTTCGGGTGATATCGTCATTCATAGTCTTGAATTTTCGAAGAAGCAACAACTTTCACGTATTATAACTTTGTTAGTAATAGTACGATTTCCACCAAACTTGGTAAGATCGTGCTCTATATTGCAGCCTACATTACTGCAAAATTGTGGTGCTAGGATGAATTTAAGGGGGGTTTTGGAGCCAATTACTAAAAATTATGGAAATATATTATTATTAACTTTATCTGAGCAGACGTCGGTATGGAAGGTATTTTGGAACCCAGGCACCATATAGTAGTGGCAGCCTCCTGACTTTTTTCAGGGTTTTCCGGTTGGGTAGTTTCTGAGAATGGCCCCCTTAAAAAATGATCACTTTCAACTCCCCATACTCCTCACCTTTCTAACAAATCACAAAACCAACCAAAACCAGCTTCAAAAAGTACTAATAGATACCTTTCATTTGATATCCCCAGATGGCTATATCTGATGAAAAAAAATTTACACCCTCCCTTTTGCACGTATGCGGACCCCCTTAAAGTCGACGTAAAAGGATGTAACTCACTGTATGCGTGATCGTTCACAGTTCCCTCCTTTTTACCAAATTTGGTGTCAATTGCTATAACCGTCTCCGAGAAAAATGCGTGTGACGAACAGACAGACAGGCAGTCAGACAGACAGACAGATGGATGGTCTGCTCGAGTAAATATTGAGCGACCCTACAAGCGAGCGACGACAATGACCCTCGAGCAGACCATCTACGAATCCGAGGTGGAAATTGCCATCATTAGCGAATCCCTATAGAAACCGTCACGGTGGCGTGTGGGTTATAGATTCGTCTGGTGGAGCGGCGATATGGGCATGCGGTCGACAAGCCATCATATTGTACTGGGAATCAGGCATACAGCGGCTTTGTGTGGGCGAAAATAAACGGGGTATATGTGTACAGCTGTTACGCCCCACCAAGCCTGACACTGCCCGAATTAGAGGAAATGCTTGACAGTCTTGTTCTCGACGCAAGGGGTCGTAGTCCAAGGGTGATTGCTGGTGACTTCAATGCCTTGGGCCCGTGAGTGGGGTAGCAGAGAGACAAATGCAAGAGGCCGCAGTCTATTAGTCGCTTTCGCACAGTTGGATGTCGTTCTGGCCAACGAAGGATGTGTAAACACGTTTCAGAAAGGGGGGTCTACCTCAATCGTAGGCCTAACTTTTGTCAGCCCTGAACTGGCACGTAGTATGCCTTGGTGCGTCAGTAACCACTACACCCACAGCCATCACCAGGCAATCTTCTTTGGGCTATCGGTGGAGTCATCGGGCATAAGATCATCATGCCCGAAACCGAGAAAGATGTCAGGCTGGTCCGCTAAAGCTCTGGATGAGCAGACCTTCATGGAGGTGTAGTTAGACCAACCTAATAAAGCAGGCGCCTCTACGGAAAGAGCTGCCCATGTGGTCCAATTCATCGTCGAAGCGTGTGACGCGTCCATGCCGAGGAGGTGCTCACTCCCCAGTAGAAGACCAAACTACTGGTGGGATGCTGAACTGGCCAGCCTTCGATCAGCCTGTCACCGAGCCAAAAGAGCGGCTCAAAGAACGGTAAGGCAAAATCGACCAAGGGCAAAAAGAGCGCGCCTATAAGGAGGTCCGCAAAACCCTCAAGCTCGCCATCCAACAGAGCAAGAGGGATTGCTTTAAGGAGCTCTGTTTAGAAGCGGACGTAAACCCGTGGGGGAGCGCCTATAGAATCGCGATGGGGCGATTCAGAGGCCGATCATCTCCGCAGATCACGTGCCCTTCACTCTTGTTAAAAATTATCCAGGTGTGATTCCCTCAGCAAGAGGAGGACATAGACAGCTTCCTAGCGACCTCTGAACGACACTGGCAATACCGCCAGTCACCAGTGACGAGCTGCTGGAGATCTGCACTAGGATAGGAGATAATAAAGCTCCGGATCTTAAGCTTGCCGTGAAATCCAGACCGGACATGTTCGCTGAGTTGTTCGAAGCGTGCATGTCCGAGGGGATATTTCCTGCATCATGGAAACGACAGAAGTTGGTGCTACTGCCTAAGGCCTCCAGGGGAGCCAACCTCCTACAGACCTATTTGTCTATTGGACACTGTGGGCAAAATGCTAGAGCGAGTAATCTATAATAGATTACTTCCGGTTGTTGAGAGCCAGGGAGGGCTCTCAGATCGGCTCTATGGGTTCCGTAAAGCCAGATCAACCATTGACGCCATCAAAATGGTTACTGCTTTGCCGAAGATGCAATCCACGGAAGGAGCAGTACTAGCAAATATTGAATAGCGGTGGCCCTGGATGTGAGAAATGCATTCAATTCGGCCAATTAGAACCTGATTAGGGAATCTCTGGCGAAGATTGGTGTTCCCGCTTATCTTGCAGCTATTGTCAACAGCGATTTACAAGAACTGAGGCTATTGGTATGACACCGATGACGGACCCCAGAAGAACGTTATCTCTGCGGGTGTCCCACAGAGCTCCGTACTGAACCCACTGTTATGAAGCATCATGTACAACGATGTACTTAATCTTCCCCTTCCGAAGGAAGCCACGGTGGTGGGCTACGCCGACGATATAGCGCTAGTTATGTTCAAATTAAAATTGGGAATCATATCAACACTTCTAAGCCTGCCATCAAATACTTGGGAGTGAAGATAGACGGGAAGCTTAGCTATAAGTAACACGTGCAGTATGTTTATGACAATTCATCCACTGGAAGTGTGGCCCTGTGGCAAGGGTGATGCTGAACGTGAGAGGGCCACGGTATGCTTCCAGGTTGCTTATAGCTAGGGTAGGTGAGTTCGATCCTGCTCTATGCAGCTCCAGTTTGGGGAAAGGCATTGCAGGTTACATTTAACGCTAAGAAACTGAGTTCAGTCTACAGAAGAACAGCCCCAAGAGTATGCTCGGCATTCAGGACTGTCTCAGACGATGCAGCATTCGTCATTTCTGGAATGATGCCCATTGACATCTTGGCAGATGAGATGACGAATATATATAATGCGAAGTCTATATCTCCTTTATCGCACACGAAGAACGCCGAAAGAGAGAGATCTCTAAATAGATGGCAAGAGCGTTGGGAAAGGGTCGGTGGACACACAGGCTCATCCCTGCCATCAAGGAGTGGTTGGAGAGACGACACGGTGAAATTAATTATAATCTCACCCAGTTTCTCATGGGGCATGGAGGATATCGCCAGTACCTGTTCAGGTTTAAATTGGATACCTCACCCAACTGTCCAAACTGCGATGGAGTTACAGAGGACCCAGAGCATGTATTCTTCCACTGTCCAAGGTTTGTGGAGGAAAGGAAGAACCTGGAGGAGACTCTAGGAGAGGTGCTTGTACCAGAGAATCTGGTGCCAGGAATGCTAGCATGTCAGGAAGACTGGAATGCGATCAACTCCATGGTCGTATCTATCCAGAGTAAACTGCGAAAGGCAGAGGAGATCAGAAAAGCGCGATTACGTACGCTGCGTAGAGACGAAAGGGGACCAAGCTAAAATGAGCTGACTCCGCCCCGTAATGTAATACCGTACGGTGGTTCCGCGGGGCTTGGAGGGAGTCGAAGGTGGTTTTAGTGGGTAAGAATCCCACACGCTGGCCTGTCCAGGCCACTGTCTTTTCAAGATTTCCACCTCCTCAGAAAAAAAAAAAGAAAAAAAAAGACAGACGGACAGACAGGCAGACAGACTGACAGTAAACCGATTTTAATAAGGTTTTGTGTTTACGGTGGCCAAGACCGTGCTTCCCCAGCACATGTTCGAGCAAAGTGTTGCCAGATATCACCTTGGCATTCAGAGCACCCATTACGATCATAATGTCGATTTCAGGAAGCTTCGCCTGAACCATGTTTAATTGCTCAGATAAAGCATCCCTTTCCACTATATCGGAAGCCTCCGTTGGTGCGTAGCATTGTACTGTTCTGGTGCTCCTTAACCTGGACAGAAATCAGGTCAGGAGGACACGCCTACTGGCAGCCGTCAAAAGCAACCCGATAATTGATTCGTGTCTGCTACCACTTGGTAAAAGTGGTTACAAACTTCTCTCTTTGGTAGATTAATATGATGTCTGCATTGCTATTTCTGAAGGTTTCCATGACGCCATTAAAGAAATTAAGAGATTAACGTCATTATTATATCAACTGATCGTACGATTGTTTTTTTGATCGTGTACGCATCGCAAGCAAGCTGATTCGATGTCTTCCAGAAGCCACTTGACAGAAAGATGTATAACCAACCAACTGAGCACGCAATGAGGAATTGTCGATTTCGTGGGAAATCACGACCTTGCATTTTTCAATACAGGGTTTATCAAGTGGATGTTTTCCGTTACATTAAACTGCAAATCGACTATATCATCAAAAGGCTCCGGCTTTTCTTCGCCGTTACTAACTGCAAATGTGTTTTCTATGGTACCATTGTTGTTCCATTAATAGAGAAATTTGGCTTTGCAATCACGATGTCCAAATGATGGTCCATGAGAGGAAACGTCTGCATCATAGATCTCTTGTCGATTAGAAATGATCCAATTGGCAAATTTGTAAGAATCTAAAACAGAGCGTCCATTACAAAGATCTTTATGATAAACTGGATAGAAACTCGGGACGAGCAAAGAGATGAGTATTACCTTATTAAAAGCGGACACCAGCGCACATACATAGGATATCAAACATTTCTATTGTGTTCATGGCAAGAACAGTACTTTGCTTACCGAGAAGTGACGGAGCATTGTCGAAAAGCGTTTAGTTATGAATTTCAATATGGAGTATGTAAACAGTCCTTTACTTTAAGAAAAATACAGCTTTCGAATATTTGACTGAAAAATAAGGTAATTATGCTTAATGGAGGACGATGGCTCGTGAAGAAGTGGGTACGTGAGGGTATAATAAGCTTTAATGATTACTACCAAATTTCACTTTGGACTTCTTCCGCCTCTTCAAATTTATATTAAAGGAGAATTGCTGATCATTTTTACTTTTACACGCTGTTTTCATGATCTCCAACGACTAAAGAAAACCAATGGCCCTTGATGTGGAACATAAATTTATTTTATAATGCACTGAACACATCTATGTACCAGTACATAGATTTATATTGTTTAAAGTGTTAATTTAATTTTTTTCAAGACTCGTCAACGCAACTTTTAGAAGCACTTTAAGGCTCTTAATACTGTGCAAATCTCTCTATTTCAGAGTTCGCACAGTTTCAGTAGTAAAGTAACTATAGATTGATATCCTATATGACTACTGACTTTATTGTTACTAATTCAGAACCGAAATTTGACGTATACTATACATATATGTACGATGAATAAGAGAACTTGGGTACGTCACAAGGTCACCCGCGTTAATAATAGATATATCGAGGTAGATGGCAAAACCCAATCTCAATATTGATTTTGCCTATATTTTTGCACCTGCGACAATAGGACACAGTTTGTATTTACGTTGTCTCCTCCTAAAATTCCCACGAATAGTCCCAGCGCTAGGACGAAAGCGTAACTCTAATTAATCAGAATAATATGCCTAGTCGAAAAGCAAACATAGGCTCTAAGCCCTGGCATAATGTGTATGTACTCGTGTTTGTGAGAATGTTTGCAGGAAACTGGGAAAATTGTAAGCAGACGCACTCCCTTCGAATTTCATAACAACATTGCGTGATTTATGCCATCAAATTTAAATTACATAGAGACTCGGCATTGTACACGTAGGAACAGAGCCGAACGCAAAGGCAGGACAACAATTCTGTGGGTGGCCTTGTCGAGCACTCCTGTTCTTATACATATTTCGGGAATACTTCAAGCAGAAATTTTAATTTCAGTTCAATTAAAACGGCGGTTGGAATTCGCTGTCATCATTTTCTCCTTATATTATGTATGCATATACACATGTCCATAGGAGCATGTATGGGATACCGATTTATAAATGATTAAGGACTTTAATAAAGTCCTTGCTTGAATGTATGGTTTTGAGAAAATTTTGGGTATAGAATGCTCCTTCGTAATCATTCTACCATCAGCACTCCTTTGAAAAGAGGAAAACAGAAAATATTTCAAAATCAATGGTGGATGCTAGTAACCATGGATTGTGAAACGAAGCGGGGTACGTTAGAGTCGACTATTACTTCAAATGGCTGCATCAAACCCATAAAGTTACTAACGAAATAAGAAGGCTTTTCTTATTCTGTCACTAAAACTGGGAATATTCTACTTTAATCCTTCACAAATTCGATAAGGAAAATGCAATCAATGAAAATACTCTACTTTCATATGGTATCGGGTTCAAACACAACTTTGATGACTGCCTAGTCAGGCGATGCAAATCGGGGACCTATGGGGAATAACATCCGGCAACAAGTCGTTTTTAAAGTTCACTAGCGCATGCTGAAAAGTGGAAAATCTTCAAACTACATACAATCCACACACCTCTATAGAATGAATCTCCATGCATTTCATGTAGCACCTCACGATAAATCCTTCTCTAGGATACTAAAATTCAAGTGAATATTTCTCGATAGAAATGTTCTGCTTGTGTAAGAGAATTTCCCATTTTTGCTTCCATGGTTCTTGGATAAGTGCGCTCTCAGGGTTCAGTAGTATGGAAAGAGCCAAAGGAAGCACATTTTCACATACACCACATTCATATGAATTCCATAAAAACCGAACTTTATATTGCTAAGTTTGCATTCTTTGCTGAGTGGAAAGAAAGTTGAAATTTAAACTTGTTAAATAAATAAAACAGCGGACGTAGTTTATTTTCACAAGTTTATTAGCGGCGGCAACCTATGTTCATTTTTCACTTATCAAACAAATTTAATTTTCAACAATTTTGCCACCTGAGTTTGCCAAAGAATGCAATAAAATTACATGGCCTTTCTAAAATTCAACACAGAATGGATCATCGGCTGTACATTCGCAGTGGAATTACATGGTCAAGTCATCATCATCATCAACGGCGCAACAACCGGTATCCGGTTTTGCGCCGAAGTACATCAATTCGATATTCCTAAAAGCGGCCTGACCTACGCCATCGCTCCATCTTAGACCGTGTCTGCCTCCTTTTCTTTTTCTACCATAGATATTGCCCTAATAGACTTTCCGGGCTGGATCTTTCTCATCCATTCGAATTAAGTGACCCGCCCACCATAACCTGTTGAGTCGGATTTTATCGCTCATAGATTTCGTCGTTATGTAGGCTACAGAATCGTCCATCCTCAAGTAGGGGGCAAAAAATTCTTCAGAGGATCTTTCTCTCGAACGCGGCCAAGAGTTCGCAATTTTTCTTGCTAAGAACCCAAGTGTCCGAGGAATACATGAGGACTGGCAAGATCATTGTCTTGTACAGTAAAAACTTTGACCCCATGGTGAGACGTTTCGAGGGAAACAGTTCTTGTAAGCCGAAATAGGCTCTGTTGGCTGACAACAGCCGTGCGCGGATTTCATCATCGTAGCTGTTATGGGTTGTGATTTTCGACCCTAGATAGGAGAAATTATTAAGGGCCTCAAAGTTATAGTTTCCTATCTTCATTCGTCCCGTTTGACCAGTGCAGTTTGATGTTGTTGGTTGGTCGGAAATTGGTGCTGACGTTGCTACCATACACTTTGTCTTGCCTTTATTGATGTGTAGTCCAAGATCTCGCGCTAATCGCCGCCTGCTCGATCTGGATGAAGGCAGTTTGTATGTCTCGGATGGTTCTTCCCATCGTCAGCATAGGACAGTAGTTGGGTGGACTTAAAGAGGATCGTACCTCTTGCATTTACCTCAGCATCACGATCACTTTCTCGAGGGCCAGGTTGAAGAGTACGCATGATAGGGCATCCCCTTATTGTAGACCATTGTTGACGTCGAATGGTCTTGAGAGTGGTCCTGCTGCTTTTATCTGGCCTTGCATATTGGTCAGGGTCAGCCTAGTCAGTCTTATCAATTTCGTCGGGATATCGGATTCTCTCATGGGCGTGTACAGTTATGTCCTAGCTATGCGTTTTAAAGTCGATGAAGAGATGGTGCAACTGATGTCCAACAGTTTTTCCATCGCTTGCCGCAGAGAGAAAATCTGATCTGTTGCTAATTTTCCTGGAGTGAAGCCTCTTTGGTATGGGCCAATGATGTTCTGGGTGTAAGGGGTCATCCGACCTAGCAAGGTAGCGGAGAATATTTTATAGATGGTACTCAGCAACGTGGTACCTCTACGATTGCTGCACTGTGTGATATTTCCCTTTTTATGTATTAGACAGATAATGCCTCGCTGCAAGCCGTCAGGCATTGAGTCGCTGTCCTACACCTTGAGCACAAGTTGATGAACCATTAGTTGTAATTGGTCGCCTGCATATTTAACCAATTCAGCTGTAATTCCATCGGCTCCTCGTGACTTATGACTTTTCAGCCGATGAATTGCACGGACTGTTTCTCCTATATTTGGTGGTGGCAGTATTTGTCTGTCATCTTCAGTTGACTGGACCTCCAACTCGCCGATGTTCTGGTTATTCAGTAGTTCATCAAAGTAGTCAACCCATCGCTCTAATATGCCCATTCTGTCGGAAATCAGATTTCATCTGCGGCAGGATGAACATCGAGGTGTGTAAGGATTCGTCCTGCTGATATGTTGGTAAAATTTCGGGGCCCGGTGCGGTTGCTCCCTGTACTTTTCTAGTTCACAGACTTGTTGGTTCTCCTAGGCTTCCTTTTTCCGTCTGTGAAGTCGCTTCTCCGTTTGCCCGAGTTCGTGATAAGTCCCCGTGCGTGCCTGCGTTCTTTGAGAATGCAGCATTACTCGATATGCTGCATTGTTCCGTTCCGTTGCTAGCTTACATTAATTATCAAACCAGCCGTTCCGACTCTTTTTACGGCTGGGGCCAAGTATATTTATGGCCATATCTATGATAACGCTGTTGAATGTGGTTATTGCGGCATCCATTTCCCTCTTATAGGTGTTGCGGAGGGCTGCGTTGTGGATGACTTCAGTGTTAACTCCCACCTGATTGTCAGAGGGGATTCTGGCTGGTGCAGTTATTCGAGCCCGGAGCACCAATGCCAATGAGATAGTGATCCGAGTTTACATTGTGCCCCCCTATATGTTCTCACATTCATCAAGACTGAGAGGTGGCGGCGTTCGATCAACATGTGGTCAATTTGGTTGAAAGTAGTCCGTCTGGAGAGGCGTGTATATTTGTGGACCGCTTTCCTGCGCAAACCGGGTACTTCCAACAACAATTTCGGGTGATACTGCTAATTGAATGATTCGCAGTGCTTTATGATTTGTATTTTGCTGTAAGCTATGGGAGCCAACAGTATGACCTGAATACGGGCTCCTTCCCTACTTGGCTGTTTAAATCCCTAAGTATGACCTTGCTATCATACTTGGGACAGGCTTCGAGGGTTCGTTCTACTACCTCCTAGAAGGTATCCTTCTCTGACTCTGCAGTCTCCTCTGTAGCAGCAGGTTTTATTTTTGGGCCTGACTAAGAAATCTACTCCGAGCACATGGTGTACCTGATGTCCACTATAATATATGGTGTAGAGACTCTTCTCCATGAAACCGGTACCTGTCCAACAGTCTCCCTGTAACGCTGTTACATCAGCTCTGTATTGGGACAGTGTATCGGCTAGCCGCTCAGCAGCTTCACCTCTAGTACGCTTCCATGAGAAAATGGGCAAATCGTTATTCCTTTGTCGTTGCCGAGTTCGTCGTTGTGTAATGCCATCCAGTCCGCGGCTCTTGTTGTGGCTTTGTAACAAGTTGTTTTCCGTGTAGGGTTGTCAAGCCCTACTCAACCCCTAAGCCTGGAGGATCAGTTGGTACTATTTGTGCCGTTTTTAGTTGCGGGAGATTCGCCTTCATCCTTCTCCGTATGCAGCTTTTCGTTAAGAAAGAACTCCCAGCGATCACCACGTGGAGGTAGAGACAAGGTTTGGTAGTAGGTTTTATGCTCCATCGTGGGTACCAATCCACGTTTCGCCCTGGGACCTATACTACCCTTTGACCACCATGGTCAAATGGAGACATAAATTGAAGCCACACTGCGTTATATTTTGAATTTGAGACGTACGTTGATGCAACGCTTTATCTTTTTAAAGTGAAACATCCAAACATCACCAAACGGATGAATAATATCACTCTAACGATAGGCAGTGTTTTGTAATGTGATATCACATTGATGATCGCATTGTATGACATCCCTAACTTTGTCTATTGTTTCCTCTGTTTTTGTTGATTTAAGACATCCGTCAGGTTTTTGGTTGTAAGTCGAACCAGTAGATTTCTTGAGTGCAAAACAAATGAAGAATAACAATGCACGAATCTTTTATAATAATGTTGAAGGGGATCACAACACCTCGTTATCTACATGGAAAATTTTCCTATAAAAAGGGAACACTTTCTCCTTGACAGCTCTAGCAAATGGTTTTCGAAATGTTTGAGCACATTGACAGCTAGTAGTGGAACATATTTAATGAGCGAAAAGTTTAAGTTTTGACTAATATTTCAAAAAATTAAGAATTTTCCAAAACTAAGCTACTTTTTATCTATTTTTTTTTTTGTAAGAAAACATGTTTTTATAAACCCGTCTCGGTCAAAAAATACTTCATTCAATATTTTTTTAGACAATTCTGGATCAATGCGTAAAGAAATTATTCTCGTATGTTGATAACCTACGAGAAAATTTTCCTTAAAGGATAAAACCATGATTTTACAGGAAATGGGAAAAGCCGAAATATACCTCTTCTGATTGTTACAACGCTTCCTGTAGGTTCAATATCTTTTCATCTAGCACTAGTCTGCGGTTAGATATCGACTGATTCACACTCGATTGTAAACAACAACTTGAAACTTGACCTATATCTTCTCAGTTGTGTTTATTTCGGAAATGATTAAAAAGTTTTGTGCATTTTTTGCTGTTCTACTGCTCAGGTTTACAACTGCAAAATGTCCAGAAAGAGTTATATTATCATATAAGAAAATAAATGTCAATTTTGAACCAAAGTGTGTAGTGATCCCCGTTAATATAGAACACATGTCAGTTATTGCTTTTTAAAAGACAAACCTTTCAGTACCGGAAGCGTCGAGTATCAGGTTTTTCCGTTCGGTTTAATTTTCTAATCACCTTCGCAGTTTGTTTCTAAGGTTTTATTTGCAAGACAAAACCTTATTAAAATCGGTTCAATGTCTGTCTGTCCGTCCGTTTGACTGTCTGTCTGTCTGTTTGTCACACCCAATTTTCTTAGAAACGGCTAGTACCAATTGGATTAGTACTTTGCGACATCAGTTTTGAGATTTGTTAGAAAGGCGGGGAGTGGGAGGGGTGGAAATTGGTGATTTCTTTAACGGACCCATTCTCAGAAGTTGCTGAATCGAAAAATCTGAAAAAAAATGAAGCTGCCTCTATATGGTATCCAAGCCTCAAAACACTCTCCATGTCGTCATCTGCTCAAATTAAGATGATAATAATATATTACCATATTTATGAGAAAATTGAGTAAAAACCCCCCTTAATTTGTACCCAGAGTTATAAAAGTAATAGTGTAGTAGTATAGAATATAATAAGAAGCATGTTATTCCCAAGTATGATCAAAGTGATACTATTACTAACAAAGTTATAGTAGCTCAAAATTGACTTTAGCGTGTAAATTTACTGCAACTAAATAACAATATCACACTAAAGTGAGTAGTCTGACATGCTAAATGTATATACATACCGGACTACCTACAAATGGGATAGTTCTGCACTCAAATATACTCACAGCAGAAGCAAACAAAATCTTTCATACCTGAAGCGCCGAGCTTCCGGTTTCCCGACATGTTAAATTTCTTTCCCAATTGCTTCCTGGCTTTCTACCCTCTATTAGTCGACAATGAGATCCTGCATATTGTTAAGCACTGCTGTTCTATACAATTTTGGAATTTCGAGTTGACAAAAGGCTTTACTTTTGATTTAAGTGAGACGTGTGCAGAACAAGTTAATTTAGGTAGGCAAAAACTTTTCGTTTTTTTATGTGCTTATTAAGGTTGCCTCCTTGATATATATATGATCCATGCCCAGTGAACCAATCTCCATGACGTTTGCGGACTTGCGTAGGGGCAATGGTTAGTAGTCAGAAGATTTAGAGGTAGTAATAGTGTATTGCACTGAAACTGCAAGGGATTTAGAAATGGAAATTAGCCGGCAACAGCTGCTTCAATCGTCCTCTCTATATAATTTTATCGAACCTACATACCTGTAAAAATATATACTGTTAGAAAATAAGAAATCGAGACAGAATATCAGAAAGAATCTCAATAGTTAGGCTTGTTTCGAAAAATCTATTGTCAAAAATTTAAACGCGTTTTTTTTACTCGAAATCACGTTTTCGGAGTTTCAGGGGGTCTTGATATGCAGGGTCACAAGACCTCAGAAGAAAATCACGAAGTTGCCACTATACGGTTCTCTGCCTTCGAAATGCCTACTACACCAACACCTTTTTAAATAAAGTTAATAATTTATACATACATATAATTGACTGCAAAACCCCTTCTAAGTTCATCTTGGAACATGCTTCCAATATAGGCTATAATATAAAGTATCCTCTTACTAAGTTGGGTGGAATTCGCACTATTGTTAACAAAGTTATAATGAGTCAAAGTTTAGTGAAAATTCTAAGCCGTTGAATGGCAGTACCATGCACAAGTGAATATTCTGACATGATATATGCATATATACATTACATGCTTTGTAGTATTGGAACAAATGCCCACTCAAATGTTGTTATACAAGGAACACAAAAAACTTTTCATTTCTGAAGCATCCAGCTTCTGCTTTCTTGACTGGTTTATTATTAAAAAGTGTTTGCATGTTAAGTCCACACAACTACTGGCCTATGCTGACGATATCATGGGGAGAACGACCCGAGACGTACAAGCTGCCTTCATTCAGATCAAGTAGGCGGCGCGAGACCTTGGGCTGCACATAAATGAAGGCAAGAAAAAATATATGGTGGCAACGTCAGCACCAAAAACCAACAACAACATCAAACTGCATTGGTCAAACGGAAAGAATAAAGATAGGAGGCTTCGAGACTGTTGATTATTTTTTCATATCTAGGGTCGAAAATTACAACCAATAACAGCTACGATGATGAAATCTGCGCACGGTTGTTGGCAGTCATCACCATAAGGTCAAAGCTCTTACTGTACAAGACTATGATCTTGCCAGTCCTTATGTATTCCTCGGAAACCTGGATTCTTAGCAAAAAAAAGTTGCGAACACTTGGCCGCGTTCGAGAGAAGAATCCTCCGAAAAATGTGTGGCCCCCTACATGAGGATGGACGATTCCGTAGCCTACATAACAATGAAATCTATGAGAGATACCATGACCGTTAGGTTGTGGATAAAATCTGACTCAATAGGTTACGGTGGGCGGGTCACTTAATCCGTATGTATGAGGATGATCCCACCCGGAAAGTCTATAAGAGCAATATCTATGGTAGAAAAAGAAGACGAGGCAGACCCTACCTAAGATGGAGCGATGGCGTAGGCCAGGACGCCAGACAGCTTTTAGGGATATCGAACTGGTGGACCTCTGTGCGAAATCGGGATGTCTCGAGTTCCTTAGTAAGGCAGGCCTAGACCGGATACCGGTTGTTGCGCCGTTGATGATGATGATTTGCATGTTTGAGGTTTCGTATATTTCGACAAGTCTATGGAATACAAAGAAATTTATTTCTTTTTATAACGGATCCCCACAGAAGGCTGTGTACTTCCCCGAGTCAGACAATCTACTTTGGTCATAATGTATGTTTTGCATTGATTAAGGGAGGAAACTACATTAGCCTTTTTTCGTGTTCTTTTGAAATTTGTTAGTGAGAAGAATTATTTGGAATTCAATCAAATTTGAACTTTATATTAGTCATATTCCAATCAACTTTTGAGATTTTTCTTGAAAAATTTCGGCCAAAAAGAAAAAAGTTTTGGGACAAAATCCCGATGAATGTCGTAACTAGACTTTCCTTTGCAAAAAAAACGTAGCGACTCTAAGTTTTATCTGAAACCAAAAAGCTTTTAATTTGACTGCACTTACTTGTTTTCTAAGAATATTAATCTCAATGCAGTTGAAAATAGTCAAAATAAAAAAATTGGAAGTTGTTAAAAAATATTTCAATTTTCCACGCTTTTTCATCAATTATGCAAGAAAGCACTCTTAGAATGATATCATCCCAGATGTTCATTCATATTCTTGGTAATTTTGTAAAGTATGATTACCTCCGAATTTTATAATGCTCGATTCATTCCTTTTCGAACTAGAATTTCCGGTAAATGTGAAAAAGTTATTCTGAGAAAGCCTTGGAAACAAATTGTTCGAAAAATTCCCCTCCAAATATGAAGACATTTATCACTCTTAATTAGGAACATATAAAGTTACAACAAATACAAATGCACTAGTTACATAACATATTTCGACAGTAAAACCTATCGAAAATAAGCTGTGGAAAATTCACACATGAAATTCTTAGTATTAAATAAGTTACAACTCATAGTCGCTGACGCGTCGTAAGCAACTACATTTCTACCATGTTTCATCCAGTTTTTAAGGTTTCGTGTAAAACAAAACCCGTCTGTCTGTCTGTCAGTGCTGTCACATGCATTTTTCTCAGAGTAGGCTATAGCTATTCACATCAAATTTGGTGGAAAGGTGTTAACTGTGAACGCTCACGCGTACAGTGAGTTATATAATTCTACATGCAAAAGGGGCGTGAACATTTATTTCACCATGTATAGTCATCTGGGGTATCAAATGAAAGTTCCTCAGTTAGCACTTTGCGAAGCCGGTCTTAGTTTTGACATTTGTTGAAAAGGTGGGGAGTGTGGTGGGACGAAAGAATCATTTCTTTAACGGACCCACTCTCAGAATCTACCTACCCAAAAAATCTGAAAAGAATCAAAAGGCCGCCACTGTATGGTGCCTAAGCTCCGAAATACCCTTCGACATCAATTCATATAAAGTTAATAATAAAATATTTACATAATTTTTAATAATTGGCTGCAAAACCCCCATTAAGTTCTTTCTAACAACACGAACAATATAGGTTATAACATAGAGCATGATCCTACCAAGTTTGGTGGATATCGCACCATTACAAAGTTACAATAGGTCACAGTTCGTCGCTTTTTTGCAAATTCAAGATTGAATGTGGATATTCTCATAATATATGCATATATTACGTGCTACGCACTAATGGGACAAATGCACACTCAAATATCTTCAAAAAAAATCCACAAAACCTTTGATACCTGAAGGGTCCTGCTTCCGGTTTCCCGACTTATTTATACCTGCCTGTTTTGACTGTTTGACCTGTTTTGACGATCAATTTTAATATAAATTTTTATGGTGAATATATACAAAACCCTAGAACAAATTTAGCAGTACACTTTTAATGCTGTGGCTCGAGAAGCCCCACAAAATATCCAGGGCAAAAGGAAAGAAAGTTGGTGAGCACATCAGCTGAAAACTTAAAAGACAAGAATGATTTTGATTTGTCGATTGACGAAAGATTCATCTACAGCATTCTGTGTTTCTCGCTAGTGTTTACAGCTTTGCAATCAATTTTAAAGTGCAAGCTGTGTAACAGTGACGTTAATTCTTTTAAAAACTCGCAGCGAGGACTAGGATTCAACTTGTGTGTAAAGTGTTCATGCCAAGAATTTGATATCAATTCTTCTCCTATGGTCAAAAGTGGTCGAAAGCAATAGACGTTTTGTGCTTATTATGCGATTACTTGGAGTCGGTCTGGCTGGAATAAATTTATTTTGTTCGCTAATAGACTTGTGTAATGGAATTAATAATAATGGATATGGTACGGTCGACAGCATTTACATTGCCGCGAGGTCAGTAGTTGACACTGCTTTCAAAAAAACCATTGCAGAAGGACATGAATTGAATATTGAAAAACGGTTGTGGTAAAGATAAAATCACGGTTTCTGGGTGTTTGGGCTAAGCGTAGTTTTACCTCACTGCTTCGGTGTTGTTTCTTTGATAGGGAAATATTCTAATAAAATTGTAGATTTAATTGTCAAATCATAAGTGTGTAAAGCATAAAGCAATGGGTTGGTAGGGAAGAGTCAGATGAGTTTTTGGAGTGGCATGAGAATCACATTATGAAGCAAATCATGAAAAATAGAAGCTGACGGTGTGATCAAAATGTAGTCAGCGGTCTGTCGAATACTTTAAAGTAAAATGTAGTAAATATATTGGAGACGGTGACAGCAAAACAGTTTAAACATTTACTGGATGCTGATCCTTACAACGGCAATCCTGTAGTAGAAAAAAAGAGTGCGTCTTGCACATTAAAAAGGGAATGTATAGACGAGTGAAAGAAGCTAAAACACATAACTAGTATTTAAAAGTTAAATTTTTTTATTTAAAAGTTGAAAAATAGAAGGCCAAAAATAATCAAAAATATGAAGCAGGTAAAGAAGCTGTCACAGAATGTACATCGGGAAAAAAATTATCCACTACTGCTGCAACAAAGAAGTCGACCTTTGCATTGCTGATGGTTAATCAAAATAGATACTACGGTTTGGCTATTTTGAGAGATCCAGATTCTCAAGAAGAAATGAAGAACGCAGTGTGTGGGCTACATACTATCATTATATTTCAACCGATGAAAACCCCTAGTACCCGTGCTGTTCTGTTTCATGGTGCAAGTATTTCCAACAGACGGCAAAGAATACAAACGAAAACTACCCACATCCTCCAGCATCTGATGAAAAAACAGCAAGTTTTTTTAAGCTAATTTACGAAGAATTATCATGTGATTATCTGTTCCGTTTAATAGTTGCATCTGGAACTTGGTTCCAAAGCATCATTTTAATGGAGAAAAGGTGGTGGAAATTGCGTCATAGACAACTGCGTGTATGTTTATTGAAGGATTTTCACCCATTCTTAAAATAATGGAGATTTTTGGATCACTACGATGAAAGAAGAATAGAGCGATCCATGTCCAGGGTATCCAAAAACGCAAAGTCTTCCCTCAGGTCACAAAAACTGGCAGAAAATGATGCGTAAGAAGCCACCGAAGGGTTATTGTATGGTCCAGATATAGCAGATTAGTGTAAGCATATATTTTCTAAGATTTTCTTTAAACGTATCCCAGAAAGCAATATCAAATTGGTAGTTGGCAGTTGGTGTTTCAGACCGGACATCTGTTGTTGCGCCGTTGAGAATCATGACGAATGTCTTATGAACGGTTTTTCTGCGAACTGAGCTGGGCTGTTTATTGTAATTCTAAGCTGAATTACTGTCTGGTGATTGGAATAATAATGACCCATGGACTGCTTTGTTCTTCCCTTTTTATTTTGCGTTCGTTCGGTGATCTGACGACCGTTCGATGTTGTATCAAACCAACAAATCTGCCCATGGCTAAGACAGCCTGGTGTGTAGCCTACAGTATTCAATTTTATAATCTCCGTCTGAGATAACTTACCGGTCAAGAGCTTACAAAAGCTTATAAATTGAAGAAGAGGGGAATCACGGATGGCATCATAGCAGCAAAGACCATAATTGGAACGCCGCGTACTGTTATACACAATTATGTAACTTGCATCCAATTTTCGGTTAAGGGTACCAGTATATGTTACTTTGTACAATTTTTCATTCACATTAAATAAGTTTCGTCTTGCCAACCTACTTCCTGAGGTGTCTGCTTGGAAACCCTCTGCTGGAATTCGGTGTAAATTGCCAAGGACACAGGAATTTATATCAACCACCAACTGGCCGCCTATGTCAAGGCAAACATAAATAACCGTCAATTTTTTGACCCTTGTTGCTCCAAGATATCTTTCTGCTTTTCCCGCTGCTGTATGTTCCTAATTTCCTCCGAGTTGGCGTGTGATGTTAACGTAATTAAAGCGCAGACTCATTTAAAATAAAGCTGAGAAAAACTAATAACAGCAATAAATGCCCTACGGTACAAATTAGTGAACAGAAGGCATACATATATCATTTTTGTTGGTTAACGCCATTCGCTTTCTAGTCTGGTTGAAATTTCCTGAGCTCAATTTTTAAGATTTTGTGTAAAAAAACCTTCATTAACCTATATGTAGGTCTGTTTGCTCGTTCGTCCGTCTGTCTGTATGTCCATCACACCTATTACCTCAGAAACGGTTACTCCTATTGGTACAGAATTCGGCAGAAAGTGGCACATATTATTACCCTCACCTGCAGTGAGTAATAAATTTCCACGTTGAGTTTATATAATTAATTATCATCATGTGCGCATCAAACTAAAGGTATCGATTAGTACTTTCTCAATCCGGTATTAGTTTTGATATTGCTTGCGAAGGCGAGGTTTGTAGGGATCAGAAATGGGTTAGTTACTTCAAGGACCCGTTTTCGGAAACTACCTAGACCAAAGATCTGAAAGAAAATACGGTTCTTATAAGTATATTTTTTAATAATCAATTGTGAATCCGCCTTCCTATGATCATCAATTTTTGCACTAATAAATGTCATATTGTAGAGCACGAACTACCAAGCTTGATGGAAATCACACACATCACCAAAAGAGTTATAAGTTGAAATTGTCACTTTTATGCAAATTTTTGAAATTCTAAGGCTTTGAATGTAGGTATCGTACTAAAGTGAATAGCCTAACAAACTAAACGCATAAACATTACGCGCTAGGTACAAATTGGACAAATGCCTATTCAAATATGCCTATGTAAGCAATACACAAAACCCTTTATACCTGAAGCATTCAGCTTCAGGTTTCCTGACATGTTAATTTTGAAAATTGAATTTTCGCTTTCGCAAGACTCGTGTTCTTCCTTGCAGAAGGGTGGAGTTTCTTGGCCTGTTACGATTGCGTTGATTTAAGAGCGTTCACGTGAAATTATGCAAATTGTATAATACCAGATACTACCCTAGAGTAGTAGAAATATCAATGAACCTCCTCATTTCCCTAAACAGTCTAGCAGAGTGGAATGAAAATGGTCATTTATGGCGGCTTGTATGGAAATCTACCGTCTGATCTGCAAAATAGCTTTCCCGCTGTATGTTGAAGTTGGGGCGTTGCCATTCTTCAACCCTGCGCGAAGTGGTGGAATGATAATGGTCTGCAGCTTCCACCGCCTTGTCATTGGTAGTATATTGTTCAACTGCTAAACTCACTGCTAACGGGAAAATAATCAGCAATCTATTGCTTGTACGATGTGAGCCAATTGAAACCCAACTGACCTTATGGCAAGCTCTGTGCTCAAACAACAATAACGAGGCGTTGGAAGCCGCAGAAATTCACAAATCACTCGCTATTATCGATATTATCTTCTTCTTTTTCTTCAGCCTTTGTCCCGTTCACAAGCGGGGTCGGCTCGTCGTGATCGGCTTCGCCATTTGGCTCTATCGAATGCCTGATCTGGGTGCAATCTCGAGGCTTTCAAATCCCCATCCAGCGTATCAAGCCACCGTTGCTTAGGTCTGCCTTTTGGTCGTTTACCATCGACTTCGATGTTCAGACCAATCTTTGCAAGTGAATTCTCGTTTGCACGAATTGCGTGACCATACCATCGAAGACGCCTCTCTCGTAACTTTTCCACGATCGGTGCAACCCCATAACGATCGCGGATATCCTCATTTCGGATGTGATCTAAACGTGTGACGCCACTAGTCCAACGTAGCATCTTCGTCTCCATTACCGCGAGATGCCGTTCATTGTCTTTTATGGTCGGCCAACACTCAGAACCATAGAGAGCGACTGGACGGACAACATTGCGGTAAATTTTAGATTTGAGACGTTCGTTGATACGTCGATCACAAAGGACACCAGTTGTGGAACGCCACTTCATTCAGGTTGCGTTAATGCGTGAAGCAATTTCATAACGCAGTTCTCCATTGGCTGATAGCGTTGACCCGAGGTATTTAAATCGCTCAGTTCTGGGCAGATCACTGCCGCTGACAGTGATTGTGCCTGTTTCATGGGGATCGGTCGTCAAAAATTCAGTTTTTTTTAAATTCAATCTGAGGCCGTGTTGCACGAGGCGATCATTCCATTTTTGAACAAGTTGCTCGAGATCATTTTTCCTATCAGATGCTAGGAAAACATCATCTGCATAAAGCAGTGTGTAGGGCGCTGGACGTTGGATATCCCGTGTGACGGTGTCCATAACAAGGACAAAGATGAGAGGGCACTTCCTTGATGAACTCTAACAGAGACACGAAGCGGTTTTGATAAACCCGCCATACTTCGAACTTATCACGAAGAACATAGTGTCCGAGCAAAGTCTTATCAGAACCCAGAGCTCACTTCGACATTCAGGTCGCTCTTCACGATTACAATGTCACCAATGGAAAGTCATCTGCTTGAACTGCGTGCAACGGCTCGTCAAAAGCATCATTTTCCACTATAACGGACTTCTCAGTTGGTGCATAGCACTGGCATGGAGTAGCGGCACATATTGACCATATCGATTAGAAAGCGGGAATGACATATTACCGTGAAGCGAAAATACGGACCCCAAATATATTTAACTCTTCTCGAAAGATTTTGCCTATACAGACCTATTTGAGTGGACAGTTGCCCATTTGTACCCAACTCGTAATGTTTAAGCGTTTAGTTTGTCAGATCATTCGCTTTCGTATGATACAGACATTAAAAATCATAGAATGCAAGAAATTTGCAAAAAAGTGACAATTCTGACCTGTTATAACACTGTTAGAATATGATTTCGACTAAAGTTAGTGACATCGTGCTCTAGAGTATAGCCTCTATTGCTGCAGCTTGATGATCCTTGCAGCTAAGGTGAAAACTAATATCGGTTTCGAAAAGTATAATAGAAGCGACTATACTAGGCGGAGACCGGATCCACGCCAACGTTTCGGCGCTCAGGTTGTGAAGGAAGCATTCCCGACATCACTTTTGCGTCGGAATCTCTGGCATCATCGGTGGACGGGTGGCGAGTCCTAGAAGACTTCTCGGCAAGTGATCATCAGTACATTGCGTTCGAAGTGTTTGACGCTACTTGCCGGTGAGCACCAACACGACGTTCCCCCTGCGTGTGGAATGTCGCGAAGGTGAACATCGGAAGGTTCGTCGAAGCTCTTGGAGCAGGTAGGGCCGCACTGGGGGGCACTCCGGGGGGTGGTGGTGTCGCAGCTGACACCGTCGTAAATTCAGTGATGAATCTGATAACGACGGCATGTGAGGCTTCCATGCCCCGGAGAGGCCCCAGGCGCGACAAGCCTTCTATGTACTGGTGGACGGCGGAAATTGCCGACCTACGGAAGGAGTGTCATAAGCTCCGCCGTTTGGCACAACGTTTGTACGCCAACGAGGAGGCATGTGCCATAAAGGCACAATATAGATCAGCAAAAAGGAGACTCCGCAGCGCTATAAATAAAAGCAAAGCTCGCGGCTGGCAAAATCTCGTTAATGAGGTGAATGATGACCCGTGGGGACTTGGCTATAAGCTTGTCACTCGGAAAATCGGGGCTCTGCGGAAGCCCTGCATACTGAGCACCGACCAGATGGACCGCATTGTGCGGGCATTGTTCCCCAGACACCCTGTACGGGTTGATGTAAACAGCGCGGAAAGCCTCGTGGATTGCCCCCTTTTCACAATGGGAGAACTCGAAGAAGCGGTTCTCACTATGAAAAACAGGAAGGCGCCAGGCCCTGATGGCATCCCGGCGGAAGTTTACAAACTGGTGTTCCGCCAACGGCCAGAATTGCTGCTCGAAGCGTTCAACGCGTGCTTGAAGGAGGGCATTTTTCCTTCTCGCTGGAAAGTGGCCAGACTCGCGTTAATCCGTAAGGGTAAAGGAGATCCGGAGCTCCCGTCTGCATACCGACCGCTGTGTATGCTTGACACGGCCGGAAAAGTGCTCGAGAAGCTCATCAGGGGTAGACTCGCTGAAGCGATCCGTGCTGCCGGGGACTTATCCGCAAGGCAGTTCGGATTTAGAACAGGGAAATCTACAGTGGATGCTGTTATGGAGGTCGTAGATGCGTTTAATCGAGCCGGGGCACACAGCCGCCGATCTCGACGGATAGTGCTCCTCATAACGCTTGACGTCAGAAATGCCTTCAATTCCGTAAGATGGACAGATATGCTGGGCACACTAGAGAACTCCTTTCACGTGCCAAGCTATCTCTTGCGGATATTGAGGGATTATCTGAAAGACCGCTCCCTGTTCTATGAGACGCTAGAGGGCCAGAGGAGGATGGAAATCACGTCGGGAGTAGCGCAGGGATCCATCCTAGGGCCGGACCTCTGGAACGCTTCCTACGATAGTCTGCTGCGACTCGATATGCCTGAAGAGTCGCGCCTGGTCGGTTATGCAGACGACGTTGCGGCACTTGTTGCCGGACGCACTGTTGAACAGGCGCAAAGCAGACTTGGCATATTGATGCGACGGGTAAGCGGATGGATGACTGCTCACGGTTTCAACCTTGCGCTGGAGAAAACCGAAGTAGTCATCCTGACCAGAAGGAGAATCCCGACCTTGCGTCCCATATCGATCGGCGAGTTGACTATAGAGTCAAAACCAGCGGTTAAATACCTTGGTTTAATGCTCGACTCGAAGATGAGCTTCTTCGAGCAAATCAAAGCAGCCGCGGACAGGGCTGCAGCAGGAGTCGCGGCCTTGAGTCGGCTAATGGCGAATGTGGGCGGCCCTATATCAACTAGGAGACGTCTCCTCATGGGAGCAACGCAGTCCGTCCTTCTCTATGGTGCGGAGGTATGGGCTGATGCCCTTGACAAGGAGGTGCATCGTAAACGCCTAGCTCAAGTGCAGAGGCGGGGAGCTTTGCGAGTGGCGTCTGCTTATCGCACTGTCTCCGAACCGGCTGTGATGGTGATTGCGGGAGTGATCCCCGTTGCCCTCCTTGCCAAGGAGCGCAAAGCTATCTATCGCCGTAAGGGCGAAAACTTAAGAGAAGTGGTTGCCCGTGAAGAACGTCAACGCACCCTTAACGAGTGGCAAGTTTCTTGGCAAAATGAGGCAAGGGGCAAGTGGACTGCGCGGCTCATCGACAAATTAGACCCATGGTTGAACAGAAAGCACGGTGAGATTGATTACTTCCTTACCCAACTTCTAAGTGGGCATGGAGGTTTTCAGTCTTACCTGCACAGGGTTGGGAAGGCGCGATCTCCTGATTGTGTGTTCTGCAATAGAGTGGCGGATGACGCTGAACACACCTTTTTCTCTTGCGAGAGGTGGGATGGCCTCCGCCAGCAGCTTTATGCAGACACAGGGGAGCTCTCTCCAGACAACATTGTCAGAGAGATGCTGAAGAGCGCTGGCAGCTGGAATCGTATTGCGCATTATGTTCGGGCTCTTCTTACTACGAAGAAGATTGAACTCGACCGGCAGAGGGATCGGACGGTAAGGGGTTCCCTGAACTAACAACTCCCTTCCTCCCCTCCCCTCCCGTTGGTGAAAGGAATTCCCTGACTTGAAGGCTCCCAAAGCCGGGAGAGCGGGAGGGCTAGCCCGAAGTAATGTGTCAAACGGTTCCAGGCTAGTTCCCTGATGACAGGGAGGTGTTTAGTTGGTAGTCCGCCAGCGTGCTTTTGCGGGAGTCCAACACTCTGTGCGTAAACGCATTCACCTACCCTACTCCAAAAAAAAAAAAAAAAAAAAATACTAGGCGGAGAAAAATGTTACATTCCTCTTTTTCCTTCATGGGAACCCTTCCCTAAAACTCAACTACCAAACTATGTTATTCACTAATGCAATGGGATTTACAGGTCCCACTTCTCAACTAAATTTCGTATTAATAGATGTTACCGTTTTTCAGATAATTGATGTGACAGAAAAACAGATCGTAGATAGACAGACAGACGGACGAACAAACAGACAAACAATAAACTGATTTTAATAAGGTTTTGTTCTACACAAAACAATAGATAGATAGATAGTTATAATAAACAATAGATTTGCTTGCACACACCACTAACGAATGCAAGATGGAGATTGCCATCTAGCAAACTCAACACCAACCGTGATGGTGGCGTATGTATCACTGATTCGACTAGCGGAGTGGCGGTATGACTTGTTCAGCTAGTAGCTTTATGTTGGCTAAAATAAAGGCTTATACATGCGCAACTGTTACCATCTATGGAGCGTCGTGTTGTCTAAATTTGAGAACATGTTCTGGACGCAAGGAGAAGAGGTCCCTTGAAGGAGAGCAGAAATTATTGTAAGGGGCATAGTTTCGATGTAGTATTGGACAACGAAGGCGATGTAAACACCTATCATGAAGGCAGGTTTGGTTTAATTGTATTGTAGATATGGCTTTTGTCCCTCCTGCGGTGACATATAATATGTCCGTGGAAAGTTAGCGAGCACTTCACGTCCAGCGGCAATCATTTTTAGGTTTTGTGTAAACACAAAACCTTATTAAAATCGGTTTACTGTCTGTCTGTCTGCCTGTCCGTCACACGCATTTTTCTCGGAGACGGTTATAGCGATTGACACCAAATTTGGTAGAAAGGTGGGAACTGTGAACGCTCACGCATACAGTGAATTACATCCTTTTATGTCGAATTTAAGGGGGGGGGTCCCCATACATGCAAAAGGGGGGTGTAAAATTTTTTTTTATCAAAAATAGTCATGTGGGGTATCAAATTAAAGGTCTCGATTAGCACTTTTCAAAGCCGATCTTAGTTTTGACATTTGCTGAAAGAGTGAGGAGCGCGGGGGGTTGAAAGTGATCACTTCTTTAAGGGGGCCATTCTCAGAAACTACCAAACCGAAAAATCTGAAAAAAATCAGGAGGCTGGCACTATATGGTGCCTGGGCTCCGAAATACCTTGCATGACGATATCTGTTTAAATAAAGTTAATAATAGTATATTACTACAATTTTTTGTAATTGGTTAGAAACCCCCCTTAAGTTCATCCTAGTACCATGAAATCTGCAGTGATATAGGCTATAATATAGAGCATGATCTTACCAAGTTTGGTGGAAATCGCACTATTACTAACAAAGTTATAATACCTCAAATTTGTTGCATCTTTGAAAATTGAAGACTATGAATGTCAATATCACCCGAAAGTGGATACTCTCACATAATATATGGATATATTACGTGCTACGTACTAAGAAATACACAAAACCTTTCGTACCTGAAGCGTCCAGCTTCCGGTTTCCCGACTTGTTTAACTATGAAAGAAGCCACTGAGCAGGAAACCCGTACGTCGAAAGCCAAGATCGAAACAAGCGTCAGGACGGTCTTCGATGGCTGAGCTAACATATGGAAGTGTGGCTAGAACAACAACAATCCGCCAAGCACTCAAGGGAGAAATCACATTGGAAGATTGTCTTTCAGATACTTCTTTGAGATTTTTTAGGAGGAAGATGTTTTTGGAATTTAATCAGATTTTGTACATTATATTAATTAATTGATTTGAGAATTTTTCCTTGCAAAATTTAAACCGAAAATAAAAGAGTTATGTGACAATATTCCGCTGAAGGTCGTGAGTTTTCCAATTGCGGGGACGTATAGCCAATGCAGTTTTTATCTAATATCAAGAAGCTTTCAATTTATTTCACTAAGTTATTTCCTCAGAATATGCATTTCAATGCAGCTGAAAATGTTCAAAATCAAAAATGTTGGAGGTAATAAAAAAACATATTTTAATTTTGACCACTTGTTTTATAAAAAAATGATATGATCTGAATTGTTGTTTCATATTCTTCATAATTTTGCAAAGAAGAAGCTAGAATTACCGCAAATGTGAAAAACGTAATTCCGATAAAATCGCGTTTGAAAGAAAAAATAACTGATGGTTTCGTCCTGCTCTGGACAACTCAGCAGACGCTGCCTCACCTTTGCCCTGGCAGCAGCGTGACCGAAAGTAGCGACAGGTGGTAATAGTTCCATTTATATATAATCGGAAACACGACATGAGTGCGAAATTAGATTGAAGTGAAATCCGTCGTAAGTTCATACCTAAACCAGTCTGAAGCTGGAAGTCCTGAGTCCGGATCCACTTGATGACGGTTAAGTGTTCTCCTGTCACTCGAAATTGGAAATATCACTATTCCACTGCTATATATTTGTTTATTATCCAATTGTTCCTTTTATCGTGATTACCAGAATAGAAAAAAAAACAGAACGCTGGTCCTCCACAAATTTGCAATCGAGTTATGTGTACGAATATTCGTTTTTATATATACTGTGACATAAAACAAGGGAAGGCACTGATTTATTGATACACACTATTATTGTTGTTATGCTGTCTGAAAGATTGTATTATAGTCAAAGAAATTTCGCTAGACAAGATGTGAGAATGAAGATAATAAAATACTACGACTCAGCCGTGCGTCCGCACTTTCCAGACAGGAGAGACCGGCTTATTTCCATGCGGTCTTTTCCTGTCCCAACCAACGGCACTTTCTCACCGCTAGTTCTCCACTCCCGTGGCGAGATCTAAACAAGTCGGGAAACCGGAAGCTTGACGCTTCAGGTATGAAAGGTTCTGTGTTTCCCTATGTGAGGAGCGTAACGTAGTTCTCCATTGGCTTATAGCATTGACCCGAGATATTGAAATCGTTCAGTTCTGGGCAGGTTACTGTCATTGCCAGAACTGAACGATTTAAATATCTCGAAGGGCAGGTTACTTCCATTGCCAGAACTCAGCGATTTAAATATCTCGAGTCAACGCTATCAACCAATGGAGAACTGCGTAATGAAATTGTTTCACGTATTAATGCAACCTGGATGAAGTGGCATTCCCCAACTGGTGTTCTTTGTGATCGACGTATCAGCGCACGTCCCAAATCTAAAATTTACTTCAATGTCGTCCATCTGCCGCTTTCTATAGTTCTGAGTGTTGGCCGACTATAAAGGACAATGAACGGCGTCTTGCGGTAATGCGGACGAAGATGTTGCATTGCACTGGTGGCGTGAGACGTTTTGATTACGTCTGAAATGAGAATATCCGGGATCGATATGGGTTTGCATCGATCGTAGAAAAACTGCAAGAGAGGCGTTTTCGATGGTGTGGTCACGTAATTCACGCTAACGAGAATTCAACAACCAGCATTGATCAGAATATCGAAAGCAATGGTAAGCAACCAAAAAACCGGCCAAAACAACGGTGGCTTGATACGCTGGATGGGGATTTAAAGATCTGGCGATTACATCCTGATGAGGCATTTGATAAAATAAAATGACGAAACCGATCATCACGAGCCGACCCCGCTTGTGAACTGAAGGCTGAAGAAAAAGAAAAAGATGTGAGGAGCGACGAGTGCACGACAGCTCCGTGTAATATAGCTAAAAATTCCATTGCCCTCTATTTTCTAGAAAGCGATTTAAATAAATCATTTGATGGAAAGCCCTGTGTTGATAATGGTCAACCTCATACGCTTCACGCTCTGAGTTTATTATTATTAGCCAATGAAAACAATTTAACCAACATCAAATATAAACAAGTCGGAATACCGGAAGCTCGCGCTTCGGGTATAAAGGTTTTGTGTTCATCTTATCTAAGAAATTTCAACGCACATTTTTCTATCCGTATACAGCTACAAAACTACGAGACATATGTACATACTACAGCCGTAGATGTTACGTTCACCCTAAACAAACAAATTGCCTATTTCCGAATACTGTAAACATATAGGCACGTATATAAACTGATCGTACCCATATTTCCGATTTACTTCTTATAACTATCTGAATTAGGCACTACCCGCAAAGTCCATTAGCACGCATATATAATGTACCTACATACACACATGCCTCGTTGGAATAATTGATATTCACATACAAATGACTTAAAAACTAAAACAAAATAATCCTTTTCCACCCAATTCATACGAACTTACTTCGTTGTGGTATTGGCGAATTGATATGTGATGATGACGTCATGCAGGTTGTAGAGGGCACGAAATTCACAAAAAATTCTAAAGTTTCACCCCCTATAACTTTGTTAATAATAGTTGGATTTTCTTCAAACTGAATTGTACACCATGTTCTTCTTTATATCCATGCTAAATTTTGTACTTCTGTGATGAATATAAAGGGGGGTGCCGGGTAAATTTCTAAAATGTAGAAATATACTATTATTAACTTTATTTGTGCAGATATCGGAACCGGATATATTTTGAGGCCTAGATTTCATAGAGATGCACTACTGTGATTTTTTTCGGATTTTTCGGTTGGATAGGTTCTGAGAACCAGACCTGTTACACTTTTTGGTGGTCATATTTAGAGCCCTCACTCCCCTATGTTTCACCCTATATCAAATATTGAACCAGATTCGAAAAGTACTAATTGAGATCTTTCATTTGATACCCTACATGGCTATATTCTGTGAAAAAACATTTGCAGCCTTCCATTTCACATGCATGAGAAGCCCCCCCTTAAACTTAATACAAAATGGCGCCATTTGCTGTATGTGAAGGGATACGGCAGATCACATACTCTTACCAATTTTCGTGATAATCGGTCCAGTCGTTTCCGAATAAATCGGCTGTGACAGACAGACAGACAGACAGACAGACAGACAGACGGACAGACAGACATCGAATCGATTCTAATAAGGTTTTGTTTCACACAAAACCTTAAAGCTAGGGAGAACTAGATTCTTCTTGAAAGGAATTTTAATATTTCACTCGAATGTCAATTATTCTCGTTAATTATGACGTCAGCATCTTATTTGTATGACTTAGAATGCTGTTAATTAGCACGAAATTGATAAGTTTGAACTGCTATAACTTTCCCACTAATCGTTGGATTTTCATGAAACCTGGCGTGTGTATGCACGAGGCTGTCCTCTATGCCGGTGCAATTTAGTACACTTAGGATGAACTTAAGGGGAGTTTTTTAGTCTATTTCTAAAAGTTGATAATATACTATTAGTAAATTTTTTGAGCAGATACCGGAATGGGACATCTCTCGAAGATTAGATTTCACATAAGTGTTTTACACAAAGCCTTAAAAAGGGCTGCGGATAAATAGATTCTTCATAAATGTGACTTTAATATTCCACGCGAATGTCAATTATTTCGGGTAATTATGACGTCAGCATCTGATTTGCATGGCTTTGGAAGCAGTAAACTCGCGCGAAATTGCTAAGTTTGAACTGCTATAACTTTGGCGTTAGTTGCCTGATTTCCATGAAATTTAGCACATATATACGAAATATTGTCCTCTATGCTGGTACAAAGTCCTGGGATGAATTTAAGGGGGGTTTTTCAGAAAATTTCTAAAAAGTAGTAGTATACTATTAGTAAGTTTATTTGAGCAGGTATCGGAATGGGACATATTTTGAGGCCTAGATTTCATCTAGGCGCACTACCCCGATTTTTTTCGGATTTTTAGGTTGGGTAGTTTCCGAAAATGAGTCCTGTCTCACTTCAAATGCGTACATTTTGACTCCTTACTCTCGCACTTTGCAATTTATGCCAAAAATAATGTCGGTTTCGAGTACAAATCGAGGCCTTTCATTTGATACCCTACACAACTATACCCGGTGAAAAAAATCTTTTGAATCCCCCTTTTGCATGTATGGGGAGCCCCCCTTTAAACTCCACCTAAATTTATGCCACTCGCTGTATGCGTGGGATTTCATAGTTCCCATCTGTCCGCCAAATTTCGTTTGGATCGGTTTAGCCGTTTTGGAGAAAAATGCGTGTGACAGACAGACAGCCAGACAGACAGACAGACATTGAATCGATTTTAATAAGGTTTTGTTTTACACAAAACCTTAAAAAGTGGAGAGTTCCGCGCCATCTGTTTGTTCGCATTTGCAACATTCGAAATAAATTTCGAATGCTGCGAATCCTGCCGCGCCACAACGGACCGGACCAGTTGGGAAGCAACTTGCTTCCTCTCTTGTGGTCCACTGATTCCTCTTATTTGGGTTAAACACCCAAGTTTTCCTAAAAAGTTGACTGACGGTTTCGTTCAGGGCAGAGGACGCTAAGAATTTATAAATATACTATTTACATAACGCTACAAGGTTTCATCAGGACACAAAGCGACTGCCTTCTGGGCGGTGGACCCTGAGCCTGCACCCGATTATCGCTCGTTTTTATGCCTATAAAATCTAAAGGGCCAAGAATTTCGCTTTAAAATTTCTTCAGCATATTCTAGGATCCCTTAGTTTGGTTTCTCTCCTTTAGGGGAATTTTTTTCTTGAAAGATCGTTATCCTAGCTATCTGGAAAACTGGAAAAATTCCAAGGTGAAATTCGTATTCCTTTAGATTCTATGAGGGTAGACTCGAGCGATTATTGGAATCACGCGCAACTTCAATCGCCCAGGAGGTAGGTTAGACCTTACGTAATCCTGCAGCATAAAGCAAATATCGTATTTATAATTACTTCGCATCAGTCCTTTCCACGAAGGCTGGCTGTAACTGTATTTTGTTTGTAATTAAGAGTGAGAAATGCCTTCATATATGAAAGGCAACTTTTCAAAACATTTTTTATCAAATGCTTTTTTCTCAAAATAACATTTTTCAAGTTTGTTAGAATTGTAACTATGAAATTTCAAGATGTGCTTCTATATAAAATTGTCAAGGATGTGAACCAACACAAATGTTTTTCAATATCATATTTTTAAGGGTGCCTTTTTGTAATAGTTGTGGGAAAAGTAATTTTTTTTCAACAGCTGACAAATTTTTGATTGTGATTATTTTCAGTCGTATTCAGGTCCATATTCTTAGAAAATGAGCTAGTAATGTAAAATCAGGAGCTTTTGGCTTCAGATAAAAGTTGGAGGCACTACACCTCCCGCAGTTAGAAAACTTTTGTTACGATCTTCATCAGAATAATGTTGCGTAACTTTCCTACCTTTTCTCATTATTTTTATCCATTCTACCCGCCTTACACAAGAAGCTCCCACCTATCTCATTGTAATTATCAATAGCTACTATATTTGAAAAAACGAACAATCTGGTATGACACCAATGATCGACCCAAGGAGCTCGTTGCCTCCGCGGCTGTCCCACAGGAATCCGTACTAGAACCACTTATATTATATCATCATTTCCAAACCAAAATTCTATTTTCATGTAGAGTATACTTGCAAAAAATCTTCTTCCGCAAACGCAACTCCAGTAAGAATTATATGGAATGTAGTTAAGGGGGCTGCGGTATGCTAAGAGGCGATTTACAGCCAGGATAGCGAGCTCTATCTTGCTGTTTGCAGTTCTAGTTTGGAGAAGATCGCTGCAATATTTTCTAAACAAAAAGTTAAAGTTACTCAATTCAAATTTTCGGGAAGTTCCTTTGAAAAATTCTCTTTAAGGACACCCAAAAGCATACAATTTAGTGGTAATATATGATAATGATATGATGTAATGAAAGACACAGAAAAGTTTGGTGCGCGTCCTATTATGTGTGGCACGGTCAACCCCAAATTCGTCTTTCTAATGTGATATATGTTGATAAGTGTATCGTTTAAGGCGCAACTCCTCTGGCTAGCTTTAAAATTAAATTAATTTTTAGTTTTTTTTTCTCTAAAAATTAATTTATTAAACATAACTGACATCGGCGTTACGAATATGCATACATACGCAGATTATATAATATAAACTTGGAGAAAAGCTGAATATCCAGATTTGCAGGACTACACATATCATCCATATTACTTTCAATAAAAGGTACTTCAATCATTTCAGTTAGAAGTTTACACTAAACTGTGCCTTCATGTTTTGTTGAATGGTTAGCTTCTGTAAAAATGCATATATGCATACATATGCAAGCCTTTTTACAGATCTCTCCTTGTAAATGATGCAGTCACGCCTGCATGTAAATTAAATGGGTGTCAAGCAAGACCATATCTATCGCACTCATTAATACATGTACGTCACCCTTACTGCCTCCCAATGACACCAATGTCAGCAGGATGATTAAAATGCATCGATCTGAATATAGTGAGCGACGGTGAAAAGCTGATAATAAATCTGTCTTCGTCTTCGTTTAGTTCCATTAGTGCGGAATAATAGAGCTCCGGGGTCTCGGTATAAATAATTATCTAGAAACTGCACGGCGCTGTATTGGGCAGTATTTAACGATTCCCATGGCGATTTGACTCTTTTGGCATCCGTGCAGACATATGTGTGTTTGTAAAAACGATCCCTTTTGGCTGGCAAACCTATGAACGGGGGCTTTAGCAAATTTTTTGGAAATTTATGATTATCTGCGCCTTTCTTTTTTGTTGTCTGAAAGGCAACTTCCTGTGATTTTCCTCCGCCGAGACTCGATATAATGGCCTCCTCGTGAACAATGAGCAATGTTGGAGCAATTTCCTCTGCGAGAAGCACAAAAGCACATTTCGGAAATTTATGGAGCCGTATCATACATTATTTGTTTTTTTCCTCTCAGCGGCAGGTCCTGCGTCTCACACGTCCTTGGTCGACATGGCCGAATGGACGAACATCGTAAATTGAGACTGCAAATATGACTCGAGAGACTACTGAAAGCCACTTCATCGATATAATGGCTTCGGGCATGATTCCTACTCATGATTCTCCCAGGATTCCTTCACTGATTGAACGACACAAAGTGAGAGTTCAATATCTTGGGCATTATTTTAAACATAATTCCCGTGCTGGGCCGGGGAGAATGGATTCCTTGCATCGTTTTATTTATTCCATTGAACTGCCGTGGAATTGTTCTCAGCCTTTTGAATAGGACGTTTCGCTTATTGGACAAAAAGCGCTTCAAGATAATTTCGTGCTAACGATGTTATTTTGCAAAGTCTTCTGCTCGCAAAAATTTACTGCAAACTGACGGCAAATGTGAAAATGATTGCAATCCATTAAACACGGAAAGTCTGCGAGAAATGGTGGCACGTGGAATGAATGAAAATATAAGCATAATCGAATAATGATATCCGCAGACGAGCAGGTCCAATTGTAATAAAACAACTATATTTTGGCCCAAGCCTGCTCCTAAGCTTTGCAGCTGTACCGAATGGACGAGAAGGGTTTGATGGCTGACGTCAAAAAATGTCCTCATTTATATAATAACTTCTCTGTAAAATATTTCCGCTCGTAGAGTGATTTCGGGGAAAGGTAAGCGGTAGAGGAAATGGGAAACGCTTCCACAGCAGCTACATTTCAAAGAGTAAGTCATTTTTTATGGCTACCTATCACTTGCAGGTACCAACGGTTGAAGCTAATTGTAGCATTTTCAGATTCATATTGAAGAACTTTTCAGGAACGTGCATTTCCACGTGAACGGCAAACGTGCAAGACACAGATATCCTCCTATAGTATGATGGCTCTAATTAGCGTCTGTAGAAACTGCAATGTATGCCCACTTCAATGCTTCCAAAATGCGTTTCGACAGTTTAACTATCAGATGAAAATTGGAGAATCTGGCGGAGATAATAAAAACCCTTCAGAATAGCGATATCAAGCAAGCAAGCCAAATACGGGAGTGGAACAATGGATAATAAGCAACACCGAATATATGTGCGTATACCGCTGAAGAAGAAGCGGAAAGGAATAGATTTGGTTTTCGTTAGACGGGGGGACTAAAAGAGGATTAGAATTTAGCTTTTGTGAAATAAGGATTATCCTGCACGTCTGTGGTAAACAAGCTCATCGAATAGGTAACGATACTAGAATGGCTTACATGATTTCAAATTTTTTTGAATTTTTCTTTCACATACCCTTATGACATTAGATCAGTTTGGCCACGATACTCTAAAAATCTAACTGATAATGACGGTATTCTGAGGCTCACTGTTTTTATGAATGTGTATATGAGGTGGATGAGAGGCAGTAATCCAGTGTACTCAATTTCACCGCGTAATAGAATATTCCAAATTTGTTTACATACCGCAGGATTTCCACTAATGGATGTACTCGATGCAACTAGAGGACATCTGCACAAAAAAATCTTATGTCTGATGCGTCCATAGGCGGGTCGATTTTGCAAGTTTCCCGTTTTTCGATAGAAAAAACTTTGCAGTATGGTTGTTTGATTCTGACAAGAAAACTTTGGTGCCTCTAACAGGATTTAGGCTCTGCCATCTGTCATTATGGGAAGTTGGTTACCTGTTTTTGAAAGCAGAATTAGCCAAAGACACTCCAATTGTTGATTCCAGCTTGCCATTCACCCCATCAGGGGGTACAGTCCATTCACTACGCCTACGCGCTGTCGTTAATGATTTGCAGAAATGGGATTCAGCTCGTTCCAGGACTTCCCGCAACACTTACATTCCATCTCCTCTTTTCTAAAGCAGGTGTTCCTGGTTTGACCCATTCGTCTGTCACCTTGGGAGAGTGAATTCCACTGCATGGAGTAGCCAACAATGAAGTTGTATATTGTTGGTGGAGTATATTAGTAGTAGCAGTAGAATCAGAATTCGACTGGTAACGTCCCTTACGGGACCATCTAAAGATTTGAGACCATCTGCAAGTTTTTTCAGGACACTGTATACACTTCTGAAATCATTGCTATCCGCAATTAGAAATTAGCTTTTGTAACTGTGCTTTGCGGTTGTAAATTGGTATAATATATTGTATATCATTATGCAGATCGAAATGCCTTAACTCCATTTAATACCAAATGTGGATGTGCTTATTTGGCTACGGATAAGTAAGTCCACTTCTGAATCTGTCGTATATTAGAATCCGCTATCTTAAGGTGATCGACGAGTATATTGCCTAGGAAACGTATCAGGCAATTGTGACAAGCACAAGTTTTGCCACGAATCGTAACCTAGTTGATCCGTTATACACCATTGAAGCAGATTATGGCGAATATGGATGAATATAGAGGAAGCAATTTGTGAAGTGGTGAATAGTTCACATACGTGGAGGGACTCGTGTTTGAATGAAGCCCTGAATTTCTTCTTTAGATCGTCCACCGTCGGTTTTCAGAAATCGTCACTCAACCGGCGGTAGGGCCGCAAAATTTCTTTCCGTGTTCACTTCATAGACTATATAAAAAGAGAAGTTTTAATTGGAACAGCCCTGTGAAGTAATTCCTGAACTATAGTCCCTGTGGGGGCTGTGTGGAAGATTACAACCCGCACCTCCGTTATCGATTATATATGCCTATTCATAAGGTATCGTGGAAGGAAAAGCTGAACAGCCGCGAAATCTTTTGTGTTTTTTTTTTGCATGAACTAATTTAAAAACTTACCTTTTCCATGCAATTCAAAATATGCAGTACTCATATATATGGACTTTTATGATAGTATCATAGGGGGTCACATTATTATGGCACTGATGCATTACAATATATGTGTAAAATACTGTAAAACGTATCCACATTATCATTGCTTACTACGTACTATATATTCATGTGTACCTAAAAGTACAGGCCTACTAAGCATATGTAAATTTTGTATAAATTAGGAAACATGAATTTAGAAATATATAGTTCGTCAGAATTATCAAAGCTGAACAGGACTTGTTTAAATCATGTGGAGTTTAAGCAATTGTTGCTCCCAAAATCGGGTGGCCTGGAGTTTGGCACTTTAGCTGCTCCGACTTTCCATAAACTCGTATAGAGAGAAGACAAGATAAAGAGGCTAGGATCAGAGGGGGCATAAATACGACCCTTGGGAACTATCATTGGACTGGTAACATCACATATGTATGTATATGTAGAATATATTCTGTGTTCATATCATTGTCGTAAAAGGCAGTTTTTGATAATTTCCATTCGTTTTACATAATACGTCAAAAGGAGGAAGGTCCGAGCTAATATCTCTTATGAGGACGCTAGCTGAAAAGTTTTAAATGAGCCTTTTATATTAATAATAATAATCGTTGGAGCAAAATCCATATTGGATCAGGGCCTTGAAGTGTGTTAGAACACTTCATTCAAGACTATAACGGTACACTACAGTACACTCTAGAAGGCAATGTGGTCAACATCGCGGTCGCGCGAGATTAATATCCTGATTTGACTCAGGTACTCATTCACAGATGAGTCAACTGATATTCGACGTTAAACAACGATACAAATCCCACTACCACCGGTGAGATTTGCACCGGGATCTTCCGTACGATAGCCTTGTGCTCTAACCGCTCAGCTATCCGGACACATCTTCTATATTGGACCACTGAATTTTTCGATGTGGCAATTGAGGAATCCCACGGGAAGTGGTTGCCATTCGAATGTAACATACCTCGACAAGAACACAATACAGCCTAGAGGGTGCAATAGATATTAGAAAGGAATTGAAATTAGGAGCAAAAGCAGTAGCCTTGCGATTATATACGAGGCTGACTCTCAAGTCATAATGGATACTTCATCAGATGATTTATCCCGTTAAAATAGGAAACTCGGCAGGCTGCGAAAATTTTAAGGAATTTGTCAATACACAGAAAACATTCAACAGTGGGGAAAATTGAAAAAAAAATCTCTCAGAACATCGAGTAGCATTCGAATTGTACAAGGCAACGGCCAAGCCAAGTTTGAAAATCATTCTAAGTTCTCTTTTTGTGCATGCGAAGGAAGGAATCCTTTCCACACTAAGTTTTGCGGAGCTGACGGATACCCTTTACATTGAAGAGGCCAGGGAAAGCGCCTAGACAACTATATTAGAATAAATGTTTTAGCCTTTATTTTCCACCAAATACACCGAAACAACCCTGTATCTACCGACAGATATGTGAAGTAATAAAAACGAACGAAGTACCTTTGTGTGCGTTGTTGGACATTGAACGTGCTTTCGGCCACACTTCAATGACATCATCAGCTGGAAAGTAGGCAAATTGAGGTACTGACAGGAACATGATACTGATTTGTGTGAGAGCAGCCTAGGGTTTACAGCTAGGGTACTTTCACTACTAACGTGGAGTCCACAAGAGGTCAAACTTCTGGAAAATCTAACAAACTTACGAATAAAGCGGGGTATCTGGTTGACATTAGCATTAATGTATAAGGGAAATTCTGAGGATACCCTAGAAAATAGAAACCAACCAAGACTAAGGATGCAACTTTGTGCAGGAGACTGATTCAGGGGCACTTGGAAGATCATAATAGCCATTCAGAATCGATTGAAAGATTCGGTCATGTTAGGTCTCTAGTGAATGATAACGCACACCACCCTGCGGAACTTGCCGGTACAGTTTTTACGGTTTTTGCAGGGCTGCTACTTCCCGACAATCGTAAATTTTGCGAATCTGAGATATTACCGAAAATCCGCGTGGAGATGCCCAAGAAATTTGAAATCCAAAGTGGAACCGGCAGCATTGCACCTAGAAAGCGTCATTTCTGCTGATGGGGCCATCGAACTTGATGTCGGTCGACGTATTAGGAGCGCCAAATCAGCTTCCGAACGTTCGTCTAAAATTTGGAAATGCCACTCAATGCTATATCGGAGTAGTACGTGGAGAACTCCAAGCTCTGTTTATGATCAGAAGACATGAAAGAGTTCAACTAAAAATAACGATTCTGCACAGAAACATTTGTTTACTACCTTAACGATTCATAAACTTGAAATTAATACTTACAAGATGAAGTTTGAAAAGACATCCGGATTCCTCCTTTCTACCTTTAATGCACTATATATTGAAATCATTCATTTCTTATATATATATCAATCAATATCAAGTAGAGGCTGTTCTGGGTAGCTTCCCTTTTTGTGTTGCAAAGGGAGAGCACGTAAGACCCAAATTATTATTAATATCATAGACGCGTCGTCAAGGAGTTCTTTTCTCATCTGGTTTAGAACGAAGTACTAGAACCGGAACAACCAAGTCGATGGGAAACCACCCAAGTGTCGACCGAAACATCTTCTGGAGTGTAGCCGCATCAAGTCGTCTATCTGATTCGAGTGCAAATTTTACTTTTTAGCACTCGAAATTTCAATTCCATTCGTGCCAGAAACAATTATATTTCAACGCACTAAACAACGATAAGATAGGAGTACTCTTAAACTTTCGCTACCCATAACAAGTTACCCTCCACCTTGCATACAACTAATGGAAAAAGAGAAAGTAGGTAGTATCCCTCTATATTTTTCAGAGTTAAATAAAAACAGTACTTCAGTGTGAATCTAAGCTGAAACTTCCTCCACGTAAACAGCACCCCGTTTCGGTTACCGTTTTGGGGATATGCTGCATGTGGCATTTCGACCCGACAAGGTTCTCAAGGACACATGAAGAACTTCAAAATTATCGGCTGTCGATATGAAGTACCGAATTTCAATTAAATTTACACAAAACTTTCGGCTGAACACACAAAAAATGAAAGAATGCAATTTTCCACTTGAACAACTTTGAAGTAAATCAGTTCAGTTCAGGAGATTTGAAGATTTCGATTCCCCTTTTCATATAAAACTAGTCCATAACCCCCTGGAGTATCGAAGAAAGGAGCACCTGTGTCTGTTCAAAGCATTTCACTTATACGGACAACAATTTCGGGAGAGGTATTTACATTGTTTGTTAACATCTTCAAATGATGTAAATCCCAGAAATTGGTGTCATTTGTTGGGATTATGTACGTGATACGTACGAGCATATAGATACATATATGTGCTTAGAAGTAGTGAACGAAGTTTCAGTCTCCCAATCCCATTGTATTCAATTCTTAGTCTGCCACTACGTACGCTGTTAGGCTGGCATAGGGCATACACATGTAGTTCCAAAGCCTGCAAAATGCAAGGCAGTCTTTCTTCTGTTATTCCCAATTTCGAGATAGAAAACTAATCTGGATTTCATTTTGCAGCAAGGTTAATACCATTATTGGTGAAACTATTGTGTTGAGCTACCTGAATAGACAGCTACCATTCTAGTAGTGAATAACTCACCCATATCTCTCGTTGTTTGTCTAGCACCTTTCTGCTCCTAGGGTACATCTTCTGTTCAGATACATCTTCATAAATGCTTTAATGAACTTTAGAGAACTGTATTTCCTCTTGTTTTCGAGTTCGTCGGCGGCATTGCATGCTGAAGTTTATGGGGCTGCAGTTGTCTCTTCAGGGTTTCTTTATATGAAGTTATTTGGTTAAATCTTCTGGATTGTACGATAGATTCTAGTAGGTTGTGCTCTACATGATACTAGTACTAATCTATATTTTAATCCTGTTGTTTTTACGATTGTACTATTGTTTTAGGTGGCTTTCATCACAAACTTTCACTATTTTTAGCATACTAATAGAGCGAGAACTTTCCACAATGGGTCGGATGGGTTACTAACACAGGACATCCTAACAAAAGTATTGAAGAAGTTATCTCGACCCTCATCTGGAATCGTGCGATCAAAATGACGCCACCGTACGCATTTTTGGTCCAATATTTATATTTTTTAACTTACGTACACGCTCATCAAAGAAAGCTCATTACGTCACGTGCTGCGGCGGTTGCCGAACGTGGGGCAGTTATTCTTTGCTAGAAGCAGAAATACAATTGGCCTGGGGTTTTGTAATTTGAACTTATAAACATTATTTTTGTTTTTTTCATTAATTTGAAACAAAAATTCCACAAAATCTAAATGTACACAGTGTACATGTACTTCTGGAAAATATCTTCGGTAGAAGGGGATTATGTGACGATGAATTTATAAGTGATAGAGAAGAAGTGGAGAATGTTAGTTGCTAGAAAGACGACATTATTATCCAGCTTTTACTGTATAATTAGCTATGGGGAAAATGGAAATAATACAAAAAAGAAAATTGAAAACTTTTTAGAGGACATGAAACATATCGAAACCTTTAGAGCAGTGAAAATCTAATTTGGCGTCATGGAAACATCTGAATGCAAAAGAGGGTATTACTATCTATGCGACCGAAAAAAAACAATGTGAACAATGTGAAATATTGTAAGCCATTTAGTAAAGGCGGTAAATTGTTCCAAATGTCAAATGTAAGTAGTTGTAAGAAAGTTATAAGAAACTTCTTTGTTTTCGCTAATATTTTGAAGTTACGTTTTGTTTGTTATTTTTTTTATATTTTACTGATTACAAAAAAAAAATCCGTTTTATTTAAGTTCAGCGCCTAATTCTACCGAACAAGGTGTCTGCTTTTGTTGTTTCGTTATTTTTCCACTATCTGAAATACACATTTAGAAAAAATACTTAAAATAGGAATACTGTAAGTAATAAGTAAATATCTGATGAAAAATCTATGATAAACTTAAGAAAAAATTGATTTGTGTTCAAAAACGGGGGTTAGTTTTTAAAAGATGAAGATTTTTCATACAATTTTGAAATGTAATATTATTCATTTGCTTTTTTTCCAATTGGGTAATATTGGACCTACGACCACTAACAAAGTAGTTAAAACACACTAGTTAAGGGTTAAAATCGCAGCCTTCTTGGGTACCCAATTAGTGACATACAACATATATATACTTTCCATTGATGAATGACAGTGCGAACTAATGGAACTACACGGTCTGGTTAGGAGTTTGCGTGAAACCGCAGTATATTATAATGAGCGCTTTATAAATAATATGCGGCAATGTTGTCCCATTTTATGAAATTCACAAAAGTATAAAGTATAACGGTACCGCACTCTATGAAGCTTCATCTTTCGACTAGTTAAAATGCAGGTTTTTGATCTAGCTACATAGAGAATTAGATTGCGGCAAGTGTGCCATCATCAATGCACTCAATACGAGATCCGTTTAATAGTCTTCTCGCGGAACTATTAATTGCAACCCCTGTAGTCATTTCTAACGAGTGAAAGAAGACGATGATTATCAAAATTTCAAACAAGAACACCCCTCGTGAATGTAACAATTGTAGACAGATTTACATACTGTTAGTCATTGAGAAACACTGTAAAGGGCATTACCGTGTCTTATTCAAAAGCGAAACAGATATCAAGTCACACACCAAAGCTAAAGAGGAGAATTGTTTTCTACAAAAATACATTTTGATTTTTCACCGACATGGTAACAAGTCGGAATACTGGAAGCCCCTCGGGTATAAAGGTTTTGCGTTGGCCCATCTGCATGTCTGCCAAGCCTTAAGAAACAGTCGTAATTACAAACGTGTAAGTCGGATGTTTGGCTTCGTTGCGAAGCGATTTGGTGCATCCACACACTTGCCAAACCTCGAAAACCATCGTAATGCAAACGTGTGAAGCGTGCTGGACTTGGGATGTGTATGTTCGCTAGCGCTTGCCACTGATCCCGATGGAGTGTCAGTTTTTCTAGACAAATCATAGGGTGTGTACGTGTGTGTGAGGAAGATGAAGAAGCGGTGTAAAATGAAGTTTGTGAACGAACCTTGTCGTCTTGGAAGGAACTTTTCCGACGTGGAGTGTTCATTGCACATTACAGTTGCCAGCAAGTTGCAGCTCACATTATAAGCAACCTCGGTCGAGAGCAATGCTGACCACATTGCCTCCTATAGAGTACTGTAATCCAGTAGTGTACCGTTACGGTCTTAAATGAACTGCTCTAACACACTTCAAGACCCTGATCCAATTGGATTGTTGCGCCAACGATTATTATTATTATTGCAAGTTTCTGGATCTGGAGTTTCCCAGCAGGATAAGAATTCATCAAAAATATTTCAACAGCGCGTTTTTTTTAAAAAAAATGCTTCACTTATTGGTTTAGGAATTAAGCTTATGTTCTTTCTTGAAATAAAAATTTCCAAATACCCAATGAATTCTATATTTGTAACACTGCTGATGTAGCATTAACATTTTTTTTTTTCGTTTCACTGCCCCTTGAGTTAATCATAAATTTCTAAAAAGCTCATGCGCGAAAGCAGAACCAAAAGAATGAAAATGTTTGCGCGTACTTCCACCAAGCTTTCTATAGAGGAATTTTGACGTATCATTCGCTCACAGATTCCTTGAAGATCAATTTCCATTAATCCTCAATAAACCTTTAACGAAGTTCTGCCTTTGGTTCCCACTTGATTTCGGCAAGTAGCAAATACATTGAGCCGGCTTAATACTAGGAAAGAATATTTCCCATTCTTATGCCTAGTCCAGATGCTTGGTACTTGCCGCAAAATCCAAACTTACAGAAATATTAACCTTAATTTCGCTTATCATCATCATCAAGTTCATTACACTAGTCGCAGATGTAGAATTCCGGAGCGACGAAGTAATAAAAATATAAACGGTCCTATTCAGATAAAGGAAGCTATTGCGAACCTTGAAGATTGGTTAGTCTCCCAAGATATAACACACTGAAGGGGAAAAAAGGCCAAACTACTGAAATGCTGGTAGCTATCTGCATGACAGAAAATTACTTCACTTTCAGGGGCTGCTTCTACAAAACAACCAAAGGAATAGCCATGGGTAACCCACTTTCACCTCTGGTAAGTGAGATATTTATGGTCAACCTTGAGAAGAAAGTGGCAACCAACAACATAATGCCTAGAGTATGGATACGGTATGTGGATGATAGTACTTGCCATAGTTAAAGAAAGTGAAAAGGAGATAGTCCTACAGAACATAAACCAGCAACATCAAATTCACGATGACAGCAGACGAAGGAGGTGAAATTCCATTTCTCGATCTCAAGGTAATTTATAGCAACAATAAAGTAGATGAAATTTTTTCTTTAGGAAAGATAACTGTACACAAAGGGCTATCATAAGCATATCGAACCACTCATACCAACACAAGGCGTTACCGAAGTGTGGATTTTGAACAATAAACCGCTCACAGACTTAAAAGAAACAATTTTATTTTTTCTATTTTATGTATGTTTACCTCGCTTTTGCTTTATTTATTTTGTTACCAGATATATACGAATTAAAAATTGAATCCCTTTCCAAAACTTTCTCCAGTTCTACGCGAAGTGCTTTTGTGTTTTACGTAGGGTCTGGAATAATTCCTTGGGTTTTTGTTCCTTCAGACCATGTTGCTAGGCAGGATAACAAACGTTGCCCCTTTAATTTATTAAATTAGTTTCCCTGCTAGGAAAATCAAAATTTCTTGAAGTTTTCCGAGAATCGTTGACGTATCTGCCCGATGCGGCTAACGCTTAGATGGCGAAAATAAAATGAAATGAGGTTCGATTAAACCAACTCGAGTAAGGAAGTTCGAGTACCGCTACTGCAGTGTATTCAAATATTTTGCCTCCTAGAAACGAGCAGGAAGTAGTGACGAGTGATACGAAAACTTCCCGACTCCGTTGAAAATTTGCAAACATTTGATGGAAATACGTTGCAATACGCGCCTCACAATGTAGAAACTATCCGTTTGGATTATAAAACTGTGCACCGTGAACCTACTTACCGCAATTTTGAAATACATTCATCAAAAACTGAAGGGAGCAGCAGATGCTCTTCTCTCATCGTACAATATTCCTGTACCCAGATGGATGCCACACCTGAATCTGGGACATCAGTTTCACGCCCCAAGGGAAGCTGAACATTGATAAATTCTATGTGTCTCTGAATCGCCGATTATCTTAGCTTATCATCAAAATCAAAATGTAGGAATATTCACAAGAAACAATGCATCAAAATAAGGCTCAAAATATCTGCATAAAAGCATTAAACGAAGATCTCTTAGAAATGTTAATCATCCAGAAGCTTACGCTTCCTGTTTGGAATTTCAGAATTTAAATTTCAGGAATTTGCAATTACATAATGAGAGTGATAATGCAATTTCGAAACAGAAGCAATTACCGAAAGGAATAAAATTTGCAGCACCTATTATTATTTAGTATAATCAAGGTCATAGTAAATCACCACCTAGGCTCCCCAAGGCCTAAGCCAGCTGCCCTAACGGAAGTCGTTAAGTTCATGAAGACTCGCATCAACCAACTCGATAGGGTATGTGACCGAAAACCGCCGATCGATGCAGGAGCTAACAAAAACTGAAAATTCAAAACCTATCACGTAACTGTCGTAGATATCTAAACCACTAAGAAGGTTAGCGATTTACTTTTAAAAGGCCTTGACATTGCGTTTATCTTAGATTTGTCCTCTTGCCCAGATTAAAATCGTTTGATAGTATCATCGGAGATGACACCCAACATGATCTAGAGACAATTATCGATAGAAAGCATAACTTTCTCATAACCAAATCCCATATAAAAAGATATTTTTGGAGCAACTAGTGACAATGAAGTAGATAACGCCAACGTCGGAGCTGAAATTAAAACCCGACCAGTGTAAAAAAAATCTAAACTTCATCCGGTGTAGACCCAATCATAAATTGATCCGATTAATTTGAGGTCAAAACTTGCAAAACAGATAGTGCAAATGCTAAAGAATGGAAACATAAGGCCCTCGTATAATTCACCACTATGGGCTGTTGTAGAGAAAAATAGTCTCATGTGTGACAACCAATACAGGCTTGTGGTTGATTATAAAAGATTGAACGCAGTGACAATATCAGATACATATCCGATCCCAGATATCACCAAAATCCTAGCGAAAACTGTATTTTCAACAGCAACGGAAAGTACCACGTTACGCAACATCCGTTTGGACTCAAGAAAGCTCCAGCTATTTCCAAATGATTGTCGATTGACGCTCTAAAATCATTCATCCCAACAATATGCGACGTTTATATTAATGACATAAATTTTTAGGGAGCAACACTCACAAAATATGAAGACTGTATTTACCGAGTTAGAAAAAGTACTTAAGCTAAATGTTGGTAAATCAACCTTGCTCACAACTTACGTTACGATCCCAAGAAAATTGATGCAATCAAGAAAATCAAACTCCCAGAAAAGATTTAAAGATTTAAAATCTTTCTTTGATTAGCATCTTCTTATCGGAAGTTTGTCAAAGATTTTGTGAAGATCCTATTACAAAGGCAAATCGGCCAAGGAATAAGGAAATAAAACTAGGAAAAGGCGAACCTGTAGCTTTATATTACTAAAAGAGCTATTTATTTCTTCCGAAGACCTTACATTTCAGACTTTAGTAAACTCCTTATTTTGACGTCGTTGAATGCACAGAGATATCGCGAAGGATCGATCAATCCTTCGGTTTTCGCTCATAGTATAAAATATCGCTGTGAGTTTAGTAATTTATATTCGCTTTGACAGAGACTCAAGCCCACACTAATGCAACATTTAAGAATGATTACACCTTTGTGCATACAAAACTTAATGCAGGCGAGAAATTGTCATAAATACCAGCTTCTTGACAATTAGGGAACAAGTATGCAAGTGCGTTTAATAAGAATTAGTTAACTAAACAGGAAACAACCCATTGAGGCACAAGATAGAGACCTGGTTTTAAAGACAATAAGAAGTTCACTCATCCGCTGAATCTTAATGACATCTCATAAGGAAAATTAATTATTGAATATTCAGATCAGAGAAGCCCTTTATGACACAGTCTACTAACCAGTTTAGATAACAGCAGCTCAATAATTGAATCGCGCCTACTATTCAAATATTCTGTGAAAATTGCCCCTTTAGATCAATTATCTTGTTTTTAACATTTCATAATATTTTACAAATGCTGCTGAGGAGCCAGCATTCATTCAGTAATTTAGAAACGACGAAAACATCACGCGGCCTCATCTTCAAGACTTCCAACAAAACATTTCATTCCATTTTGCATTCCCAAGTTAATTTCTCCCATCAAAATTCAGCTTGGCGGAAATGTCTTTGTTATTTCAAGCACAAAGGACGAGTATTTGCTTGTTGTATTCTTCATAAAACGCAAACGATCTGATGCAAAAATTTCACTACTTCAGGGCGAGCATTGCAAACTAGCGATAATGACTACTATAGTTTTCCAAGATATTTATGCAGTGGAGGAAAACTTGTGCATAGGAGCAGCGGCGGGGTGGAAAATGAGCAAATTGCACTCCGACGTTCTGCAGGATACTCAGTGCCATCTAAGTAGTTTTGACGGCGTTCATAAACAAAGAACCTTTTTTGCACTTAATTTAAAAGCTCTCGAGTACTTTGTAAAATTGCGAGTATACTAAAGTCAGGATATATACTGGGATTCCAGTAAGAGCAAGACGACACTTAGTCTTAAATATGGCTAAGCAGGTAATCTTCCAGACCAGAGACAATGTCTGGTATTTGCAAGGATCTCCAAATAACGATTTGTTTATTCAATTTATATTATTATATTAGGTCGTTTTCTCTTCAAGATATAATTTGGTACTGAATTACAGTTGAAGGCTCACTCCCGTGGGGAAACTTTTATAATTTCAGACTACTGAGTTTAACCATCATAAAAAGCACCTGTTTGCTTACTGCCTAAATAATTATATAATATTAGCAGATAATTTTCATAGGGAGTCATCGATTTGTTTATCCTGAGATACCGGTTAGTGCGCCTAGCGAAACTTATTGTTGCAAAATGCATTTTATTACAAATACCAAGGACACTTACATTATATCATACACACTCTACCATCATAACTACGTTCATCGTAATCGATATCGTGTAAACATGCTACATTTATATTGAAGTCTGGAGATTAACTGGATTCAACTTTTTCAGCGAAGGACACACAGTTTTCATTCAACCAACACAAAATAACTAATTTTTCGTTGGCACCACATCAAACCAGATCCATAAGTCAGTTGCAGATGTAGAATTAATTAGAATTTGGGCATTACATTAGTCATATTTCGAATAGTCAAATTTTTAATGCAAAATTTAAAGCAGAAATAACAAAGTCCCCAATTGCGGGACGTGTAGCAACTCCAATTTTCATCTGAAACCAAAAAGTTTGCATTGCTGCACATTGAATTTAACGGGGTTCATACACTTTAAAGCGGGAAGCAAATTTTTTTTCACCAAAAATAACCATTTGCAGTATCAAATGGAAGCTCTCGATTAGTACTTTCGGAGGCAGGTATTAGTTTTAACATTGGTTGCAAATGGGATGAGTGGCCCGTTCTCAGAAACTGCCGAACCAAAAAATCAGAAAATAATTGTGGTGGTGCATGTAGGCCTCGAAATACCCTTCGCCATAATACCTGTACAAATAAAGTTAATAATAGTATAGTAGCACAATTTTAAAAAAATGCTGCGAACCTCTTAAATTCAACTTAAATCCATAAACTGTGTTGCTTGTGAAGTAACTCCTCCCCATGAGATGAAATGTCAGTACTATGCCGACCTGAATCTTCAAGGTACATACATATATGAATGGAACCGTCGATTACAAAGAACACTAGTTATGGAACGCCACTTCATCCAGGTTGCGTTAATGCGTGAAGCAATTTCATAACGTAGTTCTCTATTGGCTGATAGCATTGACCCGAGATACGTAAATTATTCAGTTCTGGGCAGGTCACTGCCGCTGACAGTAATTGTGCCTGTTCCATGGGGATTTTATTTATATTCAATCTAGGACCGTGTTGCATGAGAGGATCATCCCATTTTGGACAAGTTGCTCGCGATCATTTTTGCTGTTAGACGCTAGGAAAACATCATCTGCATAAAGCACTGTATAGGGCACTGGACGTTAGATGTTCCCTGCGACTGGTGTCCATAACAAGAACAAAAAGGAGTGGTGAGAGGCTGCTTCGTTGATGAACACCAACAGAGACATCGAAGCGATTTTGATATATCCGTCACTACTTCGAACTTTACTTTTTGGATCATGGTAGAGCAATTCTTCTGGCATTAAATGTTGTCGTAAAGCATTTCAGATGAGTTCGTGTGGCACACGGTCAAACACTTTCTCTAGATCCAGAAATGCAATGCAAAGAGGGCGATGTCTTTCACGGTGTTTCTCCATGAGTAACCGCGCAGCGTGTATTGCGTCAGTAGTTCCGCAGTTTTTGACAAATCCGGCTTGATTCACGGTTATTATAACCATTTCACTGATACGGTGTCAAGAATGCGTTCAAAAATCTTCATGGTATGGGGAAAGTAACCGGATCGGATGATAATTTGAACATTCTGCTGGGTCACCTTTCTTTTTCCATATTGGAACAGTGGTTCTTACTGGCCAGTCAGATGATGTTCTTCCTTCTTGAGTAACCCAATTAATGAACTCACTGAGCCACAGTGTTAGGGTCCCAGGTCTTCGCTTTCCAGAGATCAGATGCGATGTCGTCAGGTCCTGTGGCTTTCCCCGATTTCATTCGCTTTATTGCTTCCTCGACTTCAGTTGCGCTGATAGGTGGAACTGCTCCACATGTCGGTAATGATTGATGAAGTGGCGGATGAGCAAATTATTCAGTTCAAATCTGCTCGAAATATTCTCGCCACTTAACCGTCGTGGCTGGAGCCCTCTTTGTTTCCCCGGTGGCATTTTTATAAATTTGCTAATTTTCAGCGTTTTATCGTCGAGAAACTTGTGATAGAGGCGTCTTTTTTCTCTTGATTTCAACATCGCCATTCCGAAGCTATCTGGCTTGGAAACGCCGAGGGTCGCAGACGCGGCTTTGTGGATCGTCTCTTTCATTTCGTTCTACCTATTCTTCCACATTCGTAATGGTTGGCAATCGCGTAAGTGAGATCATTTCTTCTTTCTTCTCATGAAATCGCCATCATTTAATGCACGGCGGGCCAGTGCGCTCCGCATGCTGTTTTATCGGTGGCTTAATTCGCAGGAGGGCAATCAACGGCCGATAGTTGAGGTGCGATGGTCTCATAGGGAACGGCTTTGCAATCAGTAACGATGGCTGAAATGTCGGGTTCTTATGAGAACGTAGTTGATTTGCGTTTTACTGTTCTGTATAAAATATTGGAAGGTAGGACAGTCGTGTGATGAACCATGTGTTGATATGTACAAGGTCATGGGTATCCGGAAAATCGATTATACGCTCGAAATCCTTATTGTGAGCTCCAAACCCATTTCCCTCATGGCACCTGTTACCATCTGCCTTTTCACCCCCATGGCCATTAAGATCAGCAGCAGCAGGCACGTTACAAGTCTTTTCATCGATAAGTTGCCAGAAGGCATCTTTCTCGGCATCAGTTCGACTTGTCTGTGGTGCGTAAGCGGTGAAGACGTGAATAGTAGGATCAGTTGATATAATGGTGAGCTTCATTAGTCGATCATCAAATCCTTGCACTTCTTTAATGGCATCACGGAAAGCCTCTGAAGTTGGCAATGTCAACACCGTATTGAATGTGTGGGCTATCAAAATAGAGAAGTTTATAGCCATTTTGATCGTGTTCGCCTTATATGTCGGAGCTTTTGACACCACACCATCAGGTTTGTTGCAGAGAGCAGATATCAATGCGAATTTTCCGAAGGGCTCTTGCGAGTTCCTCGGTCTTTCCAGTTAGGGTGCCAACATTTAACGTGCAGACACGTATTTGTTTTGCGTAGCTTTATTATTTCTTTATAGATCTTGGTCTGGAATATCGAATTCGGTATTGGGGTCTACTACCAGATGATTGTTGCAAGACAGAATGATCTTGATTTGCCCTGTTCTTTATTTGGTTGATATTTAAGTACCTGAACTTCATCATAATGAACTGTGGGAACCAAGATTGCATTCCTCCTTGGAGAACTGTCTCGCGTAATTTTCGCAGTATAAACGAAAGTGCTTATTTCTACCTTCTGCTGCTTCTTTTAACAATTGTCCTGTGAACAATAAGATAAGGTATAATCTTGGTAAAATTTGTTGGAAGCCATCCATAGATAACCTTGGCATATTCATCGCATTGGTGGACGTCTATTCTTTGATGATTTGAGATGTTTTCCAGTAAAAAGTATAATCTCTATAATAAATTAAAATCTATGTCGATAGCTAATTAAGGATTTTCAAGGAATATTTGGCTGGTTTTTCTATTATTTGTGGTACCAAAGTTTTCGCCATGTCGACTAAAAATTCAGTTTATTTTCAAAATCCTACCTAGAAATGTATTTTTTTAAGAAATTCTAATTCTCTTTCTTCATAGGTTCTATTTTCTTCGTACTTTTTTACTAATAACTCAACTAACTAATGCTAGATGCAAACCCGTTCAAAAAATCGAATTCTGAAATCCTGAAATCCGAATTACATTTAACTTTTGTTAGTCTGTCAACGTCGGCCGTTGAATTTGCGCCAATTTAAAACTAGCTCAATAGGCCTTTACTCCTTTGCAGACTTCTCAACGTAACTAATTTCATTATCTATAATGTTAGTAGTTTATCAGACAATCCTAAGAAAACAAAGGGTTTCTTCTCAAACCATCGGAAAGCGGCTAAGCATATTGTCTAGTAAACTTTGTATATGGCTTTCTGAGCAAGTACTTCCGACCTTCATAAAATGTTTGATTGGATGAAAGAATTTATTGCTATTTCTAAGGAATTTATTGGTGTTTCTAACCAATTTACATTACCAGTTATAATATCCGCTCTTACCACTATTGCTAGTGCTTACATCGGTGTAAGTAATTTCATCTTGATCAGATTTTCTATAAATTTTCCTGTGTTTCTCTGGTCGAAATCGAGAAGTATTGGTTTGTTTTAATATTTTTGAAGCTTCCCTTTTTTCTCGGGTCGTATCACCGCCAAGTAAAGCACGGATTTCTTCGATTGTCCTGTTTTCGGTCCCTTCACTAGAATCTTCAACTGATTTAAAACGCTTACCTGGTCTCGTTTGGTTATTTGCTGGTACTTCAAATATTCTTTCTGACCAAACTGCATTGGTGTTCAAGAACATTGCTAGTTTTCTAAAGACTTTGGATTATTTTTCTTTCTTTGATGATTTTAAATAGGGAAATCATTGTTTCAAACTTCAACTTTATTTATCTGGGGTATTACAATAACAGGACAGCAAGTAGTTTCCCAGATATTCTCATTCTTCGTCAAAATATGTCCTGCACTTACATACGATAGTTAGAATATCTACGAGTCACTATTATTAACCTTAAAGAACCAAGCACACTTAAGACAAAGAAAATCCGACTTCATTGTGTTTGAAGCAGAAATTTGCTATTGTGATCTTATTCACAAAAAATCCAATAACTTTGCCATTCGCAGGCAATTTGTACGTCATCATATAGTCTAATTGGTCAGCTATACTATACAAAACTAAACACTACACGAACGGAGACGATAGTATGAATATGAATATGCAAATTAAATAATTTTTTTCTTACAAAACGGCTCTTTTTCTAGGAATAGTATAAAAATAAGTCGGGAAACCGGAAGCTGGACGCTTCAGGTACGAAAGGTTTTGTGTATTTCTTAGTACGTAGCACGTAATATATCCATATATTATGTGAGAGTATCCTACTTTCGGGTGTATTGACATTCATAGTCTTCAATTTTCAAAGAAGCAACAAATTTGAGGTATTATAACTTTGTTAGTAATAGTGCGATTTCCACGAAACTTGGTAAGATCATGCTCTATATTATAGCCTATATCACTGGTACTAGGATGAACCTAAGGGAGGTTTCTAACCAATTACAAAAAATTGTAGTAATATACTATTATTAACTTTATTTAAACAGATATCGGCATGGAAAGTATTTCGGAGCCCAGGCACCATATAGTGGCAGCCTCCTGATTTTTCGGTTTGGTAGTTTCTGAGAATGGCCCCCTTAAAGAAGTGATCACTTTCAAGCCCCCGCGCTCCCCACCCTTCGAACGAATGTCAAAACTAAGATCGGCTTTGAAAAGTACTAATCGAGACCTTGAATTTGATACCCCACATGACTATATTTGATGAGAAAAAATTTTACACCCCCTTTTGCATGTATGGGGACCCCCCTTAAATTCGACGTAAAACGATGTAATTCACTGAGTGCGTGAGGGTTCACAATTCCCACTTTTCTACCAAAGTTGGTGTCAATCCCTATAACCGTCTCCGAGAAAAATGCGTGTGACGAACAGACAGACAGACAGTAAACCGATTTTAACCTTAAAAACGGAATAGTATAAAAAAACGTTAACCACTATTTTAATGCATCAAGAAACCTGGATTTTTACCTAGATTATCAAATACTTCCCAATCACTTTAACATATTGGATAGACAAGTCACAATTTCATTGTGTTTTAATGTTCACACTATGGGCGCTGGCTGACAAAAGAAGCTACTGTACTTTATAAGAGGATGAATTTTCAACTACTCCAACATGTTAACAGATTAAAGAGTCTATAATTTTTATTGCATTTCTACTGCCATTTTTGAAATTTGACTTTTAGTCCGGTCAATCCATCAAATCGACCTACATGGATGGCTAAGATCAACCGAATTTCAGAAAGTTTGTTCTACTTAGGTTACATATGCGAATGAGTGTGGGATCATATAACTCATGCGATTGAGTTTAACCCGGAATTATCCAATGAAGTGAAAGGAGCATGCATGAAACACCCCTATCCCTTTAAAAATATTAGGCGAAGATGACTTTACGGTTTCTTACCAAGGCAGGGGCAAATCGTCAAACCCCTCAAAGCCTCATCTCTACCCTACTTGCAGCGTCACCGAAGCGGCTCGCATATGTTAAGTTTTCCTTTATATAATTAGCAGAACACGAAATGACGGCGAATTATATTGAGCTTAAATCCGCCGTAGTTTGGGTCAAAAAATTGCGAGGCCCTAAGTTCGCATCCACTTGATGTCGGACCGAACCAAATGGGGAGCAACTTACTCCCTCTTTTTTTCGTTTGGGGCTTAGCACCCAAACTTTAAACTCCGACATCAAGTGACTCGGACTTAGGACCCCGCAATCCTTAAAAATATGTTCAGCTCTGGCCAAGCTTTGGCCCAAAGTACGTCTAAAGATCTAAGTCGATGAGAAACAGCCAAAAGGCTAATGGAAACAATGACGGCTTGATATGTTACATGGTGATTTGGAAGCTCTTACCAATATTATTCCCAATAAAGTTAATAGAGCTATACTGTTACATTTTCGATTTTTTCCGAGGGGTTCAGCAGGAGAATATAAAAGATACCACTAGTCGCCACGCTGGGAAGTCTCGTCTGTTCCAAGGATGGAAACAACAAGACAAAGATGTAAAAATATCGTAAGTAACTGGCAGGGTATCGATGTATTCATTCTTCGGGTTGATAAAGGAGTGAACAGCACACACGGGCCATAGCAGTGCGGTGTAGTAATCATTTAGGCTGGGAAAACACATATTTCCAAATGTATCACCTGAAAGCCACTTGCGAAACTTAAAAAGTAAATCAACCCAGTTACGAGAAAGTGCCTAATACAATAAGTAAGACAGTATAGATAATAAAGATAAGACCTCTATATAACAATGTATAATTTTTCTCAAGGAATGAAGAAAATTGTCAAGATCTTGAGGAAGGGCACCCACTCCAAATAACACCGAGAAAGCGTGATCGATAGAGATTTCGACCTTTATCCTTCTGCGCTGACCACATTAAGGACCTTTCAATCCATGTAAAGCAGTGTAGATTTTCGCTTCACTTGTCTTTCCTCGGCTTGGAGAAAATCTTCGACTGTGTCAACAGGGAGTACATCTGGAGCTCTCTACGCATGAGAGGCGTTCCGGAGAAGCTAATAGCTATTATCAGAGCTAGTATAGATACAGGTTGAATGCACTAGGGTTTTGTTGTCACTGATACTTATTGTGGCCCTCTTCGAATTGTTTTGGTTTGAGAATGCAGAGGGATCCAATGAACTGTTGTATATATTTACTCAAATATTTCGAATCTGCAGGCCATATCTTTTTACTTTCTCATAGAACTTGACTGGTTGTATTTGGGGAGGCACTGTGTTAGCTCCACTTCCAATGTTCATGGAATCGCTTGCCAGCAACATTAACAATACAGTCTCATATAAACACGTATGTCAGTAAATTGGCCAGAATAACTCATCCATATAGAAAGGGCGACAATTCCATTCCTATTCTATTGCGAAATATTGCGCGCACATATGTTAGTATCGCCATAAATATAAGTAGGACTAGTAAAGTTGGACTAGTATTGAGCCGGATTTTATCGCTCATAGATTTTGTCGCTATGTAGGCAGCGGAAATCTCCATCCTCATGTAGGGGGCCAAACATTCTTCGGAGTATTCTTCTCTCGAACGCGGCCAAGAGTTTGCATTTTTTTTTGCTAAGAACCCAAGTCTCCGAGTAATACATAAGGACTGGCAAGATCATTGTCTTGTACAGTAAGAAGTTTGACGCTATGGTGAGACGTTTAGAACGAAACAGTTTTTGTAAGCTGAAATAGGCTCTGTTGGCAGCCAATCATCGTGCGCTGATTTCATCGTCATAGTTGTGATTTTCGACCCTAGATAGGAGAAATTTTCAACGGTCTCAAAGTTCTAGTCTCCTCTTTTCTTTATTTTCGTTTGATCCGGTGCGATTCGATGCTGCTCGTTCTTTTGGTTTTGGCGCTGGTGTTGACACCATGAACTTCGTCTTGCCTTCATTAATGTGCAGCCCAAGATCTCGCGCCGCTTGCGCGATCTGGATGAAGGCAGACTGTATATCTCGGGTCGTTCTTCCCATGAAGTCGATATCGACAGCATAGGCCAGTAGCTCATTGGACTTGAAGGCGATAGTGCCTCTGGCATTTACATCGGCATCGCGAATCACTTTCTCCAGGGCCAGGTTGAAGACGATGCACGATAGGGCATCCCTTTGTCTTAGACCGTTGTTCATGTTGAATGGTCTCGAGAGTGATCCTGTTGCTTTTATCAGGCCTCACACATTAGTCAGGGTCAGCCTAATCAGTCAATTTCGTCGGGATATCGAATTCTCTCATGGCCGTGTACAGTTTTACCCTGGCTATGCTGTCATAGGCGGCTTTAAAGTCGATGGAAAGATGGTGCAAATGATGTCCATATTCCAACAGTTTTTCCATCGCTTGCCGCAGAGAGAAAATCTGATCTGTTACTGATTTGCCTGGAGTGAAGCCTTTTTGGCATGGGCCAATGATGTTCTGAGCGTATGGGGCTATGCGGCCTAACAAGAGAGAGGAGAATGTCTTACAGCTGGTACTCAGCGTTGCGTGATATCTCCCTTTTTATATATGAGACAGATAATGCCTCGTTGCCAATCGTCAGGCATTGATTCGCTGTCCCTTACTTTGAGAATCAGTTGATGAACCACTTGATGTAGTTGGTTGACTTCATATTTAATTAACTAGGCTGTAATTCCATCGGCTCCTGGCGACTTATGATTTTATAGCCGATGAATTGCACGGACTGTTTCTTCTTGGTGGTGGCAGTATTTGTCCGTCCTTTTCAGTTGGCGGGACCTCCAACTCGCCGATATTTTGGTGATTCAACACTTCATCAAAATACTCAACCCATCGCTCCAATATGCCCATTCTGTCGGAAATCAGATTTCCCTTTTTGTCTCGGCAGGATGAGCATCGAGGTGTGTAAGGCTTCATCCTGATGACTTGTTGGTAAAACTTCCGTGCCTGGTGCGGTTTCTCTCTCTACTTTTCTAGTTCGCACACTTGTTTGCTCTCCTAGGCTTCCTTTTTCCATTTGTGAATTCGCTTCTCGACGGAGTTCGTGATAAGTCTCTGCGTGTGCCGGCGTTCTTTGAGATTGCAACATTACTCGGTGTGCAGCATTCAGTCTCCTCTGCAGGGGCATGAACGTTAATTTATATTTCTAAACCTTCCTCGCAAACGCAGAGTGCACAGCCTTTCGCTTATATTTTCAAAACCGCTAGCAGCAGGTTTCATTTTCTGACTGACTAAGACACCTACTTCGAGCACAGGGTTTACTAGATGACCGCTATAATATATGGTGTATCGACTCTTCTCCAGGAAACTGGTCCCTGCCCATGGGAAAATGCGCAAATCGTTAATCCGTTTTTGTTGCCGGGTTTGTTGTTTTAAAATCCATCCTGCCCGAGGGTCCTGTTAAGGCTTCGTAACATCGGTTTTTCGTGTAGGGTTGTCAGCCCTACCCAACTCCCAACCTGGAGGACCAGTTGGTACATTTTGTTCCGCTTTTTAGGCGCGGGAGACTCGCCTTCATCCTTCTCCGTCTGCTGTTTTCATGAAGAAAGAACTCCCAGGGATCATCACGTGGAGGTGGAGATGAGGTTTGGTAGTAGAGCTATTGGTATTGGTTCAGCAGGCGTCTCCCAGGTTTTATTCTCCATCGTGAATACCAGTCAACGTTTCGCCCTGGGACCTATACAACCTTTTGACCGCCCAGTGGACAATCATGAAAAGGTAAACATTGCAATGTTAGCACTGAAGGCTGAATTCGAACTAAACTTTCCATTTTTGTTGCATACATTTCACTTTATGGCAAAGTTGAAATTTTGTTCAGAAACCAAATTCACGGAAGATTTCGTCGGCAGATTTCCACAACATGACAATGAATTATTAATTTCCAATGCAAAGCAAATTTTATTAATATTACTATTTTTCATATTGAAATTGTTTGATTAAGTCGCTTTCGAATCATCATCATCATCAACGGCGCAACAGCCGGTATCCGGTCTAGGCCTGCCCTAATAAGGAACTCCAGACTGTCGCGGTTTTGCGCCGAGGTCCACCAATTCCAATATCCCTAAAAGCTGTCTGTCGTCCTGACCTACGCCATCGCTCCATCTTAGGCAAGGGTCTGCCTCGTCTTCCTTTTCCTATCAGTAGATATTTCCCTTATAGACTTTCCGGGCTGGATCATCCTCATCCATATGGATTAAGTGACTCGCCCACCGCTGTCCTATTGAGCCGGATTTTATCCAGAACCTGATGGTATCGCTCATAGATTTCGTCGTTACGTCGCTTTCCAATACATATGTCAATCTCCCACTGGAGAGTTTTACATAAGTAATCGCAAAAGCAACTGTGTTCCCAATTCTTTTAAGAAGCTAATCTGAGGCAATCAAGCTTTTGTAGCACCCTTTCAGTGGGCATTTTAAGAGTATACATATATTATTTACCTTTGCATTGTAAACGGGGCTTAAGGTCAACCCCAAACGCAGTTGCACGTCAACATATGTTCTGTCTTCGGAAGAAGGGGACTCCGTAAACTTCATCGCGTCCTTCTCTTCATGAATTTGAAGAAAATATTTGAGATATCCATGCTGAATGGATGGCCAAGATGTTACTCTCCATGCTAAAAAAATGTATCTTTCGAGCACATCAAATTTTCGATCACACATCGAAACCTAACCTTTTAAGTAAGTTCCGATAAGAACTGAACCATTTCCCCAGAAAAGCTGAAAGGGAAAGGTTGCATTTGGCTTTTAAATTTCGCATGGCTACTCCTTGTTCTAATGGTAGCATAATACTTACTTCGGTTATATTCGGCATTATCTCACTGCAGCTTTATTTACTTGTAAAGAATAGAGAGAATGTGTGCAGAAACAACTTACAGAGGATAACGTACCTCTAGAGTAAGTCAAAATGTGCAAACGGCTATTAGATAGGATCGGGGTGAGGTGTGTCCACGATTGGTGATATTGGTGTTAGAGATATTTCCCGCCATTATGAGTGTCATCGTGGAGAAAGCATTGGGAAAAAAGTGTTTGTGGGCCAAAAGATGCTGACTCCAACCAAAATGGAATTGACGCTATTCACCACCAAGGATATCCGAATTTCACACTCCGGTCAAATGAACAAAAATTGGTTCTTTTCTCCAATACAAAGCATCTGAGGGCTATACTGGATCCGAATCTAAATTGGAGATTGAATTTAGAACTGAATGTTAAGGAGGCCTGGATAGCCTTCTATGCATGCAAGAGGATTTTTTGCAAGGAAATGGGGTTTCCGCCCGAGGATGGTTCTCTGGATGTATGCAACCGTGGTACGTGCCATTCCAATGTATGGTTCAATTATATGGTGGCCGCTTAATATGATTCAAAGTACCATCTATACAAGTGCTACCGGGGCTCTGCAGTCCTGCACAGCAGATGCTCACAATTTACTCCTGTACCTCCTTCCTGTAGACTCCACATTAAATACGCTATAATATCCAATGCTATCAGATTAAGTCAGTCGAGATGTCAGCCCTACTGCCGTAGTAACATTCTAGATGAACTATCTCCAGAATGCTGGGCATTTTCTACGGACTATGCCACAGACAAGCTGAACTACACGAGATACTTTGCTGTGGACTTTTCAGCCAGGACAGAGTGGAAGACCGACGGCGTGTTAGAAGGCTTTGACACAGTATTCTTGGATGACAGATCAAATATGGTCTGAGGAGTCTGTGGAGGAGTTTTCTCAGATACATATAGAGGGAAATAACGGCTGACGGACATGGTTGGCACAGCCTGTATCCCGCTGACGACTGTTAAGGGTAGAATCTACTAGCACTACTTTGTAGCCGCAGGACGTTAGATGGGGAAGGTTCACTACCTGCGTCAAGTCAAAGAGAATTTGGCTCACCTTCTATAAAACCCGATCGTAAGAGCTCTTGTGTCTGACATGAAAACTGCATACAAGATGACGGCGTGTTACTGAATGCTACGGGCTGGCTCTAAGATCTGAGCTGACTAGACTCTTCCACCTTTGCTCTTAGCACAGCAGCCATGGTCTTAGGAGTTTGTAGCATCAAAACTGCACACCACAGCGCTAATTGGGTAACCACTGATAGCTATTGTCCTACCTACCATCGGTTAGAGTAGGCAATGCAATAATAATAAGATTACCCGAATCTAGTATTTTTCTTAAGTATATTGATGTAATGTAGTATTGTACCTTCTATTTGAAGAAGAAATGCGGTTTTCAAGTTGAGTGTAGATTATGTTAACTGATTGAGAGAGAAAATATGAAGTGAATAGGGAAGGTTTGACTTTCAATTTGTCTTAACCATGACACATTCTGCCACACTTTCACTTTGACGTGTAAAGAAAATTGTTTGCAAATCAAAACCTTATTAAAATCAGTTCAATGTCACTCTGTCCGTCTGTCATGCGCACTTTTCTCAGAACCGACTATATCGATTGACGTGAAATTTGGTGAGAAGGTGGGAACTGTGAACGCCCAGACATGCAGTGAGTGATATCCTCCTAGGCTGAGGAGGGGGGGGGGGGGTCGCCGTACATGCAAAAGAGGAGTGTAAAATCTTTTTTCACCGAATGTAGTCATGTTGGGTATCAAACGAAAGGTCTCGATTAGTACTCAAAGAAGAATCAAACAAAACATTTTATACATTGAAGCGCCGAGCTTCCAGTTTCCCGACTTGTTATTCTTTGAATGTGTATTTATTGATATCGATATAAATATGTGCTGTATGTATGAACACGTTTTTCACATTTCCATATTCAGACTTGCTCTTAAAACTATTGAACTCTAACGATAGTTTCGTTAGATCAGCTATATAGCAGGATAGCTACTAAATTAAGTATTAAGTAGGACACGCATGTTTACCGAAAAATAGTAGCATGCGTTTACCTGTAGGCTGGGAGAAATGAAGGTTTCCATATAAAAGCGGTGCAAATTGAAGCTCGCGGATACTTTACCCAGGAGCTACATATTTCCACATGCATGTATGAAGTGAGTAATCCCCTAAACCCAGCCAAGGTTTCGTGAACGTGTATGTATGTATATAATTTGGAAGCGAGGAAAGGATGTTCTCATTGCAATTTTCCTAGTAGAACAATGTTTCTGTGTGAATTGTAAATAAATACATCCCAATTCAGCTGTTGGTGCTGAAATACTGCGCTGAATTTGCCTGGGAGTGTCGATGGCAAGGCGTAATCCGGGTAGCTAATGTTTTTGAAATTCACTTAACCCACTCTACACAAAAAGCCAATCAAGTCAAGCAAGTTTTCTATGAAGTTCTGGAGCAATATTTTGCAGTGAACGGCTCTTCTGCTATGGTGGGAACGCGCAACTAAGTTTTATTACTCCATCCGTTATTACATACAACGGCCCGCTGAACATGTAGCCCGCAATTTCATAATGCTTTTTGCCTCTTACAGATTCATCCAACTGTTCACAATCATTCTGTGTTTGTGCACAGCAGAGCTTGCTATAGCAAAATGGGATTTTTCATTCGAATCTTTTTTCGCGGCAATATGGGAAGCAATAACTTACTAAACGTGCAGGAAGGCGAAATGACGGGAGGAATGTGGGAAACTCGCATACGCAGCCTTGTCCCAACCCGCAATACTCCTTGACGCTAAGTAGCATAATAACGGCCATCTGCTTTAATCCTAAGGGCCTCGGGAGAACATTGCCAAAGTTTAATTTGTTCGTAACCAAAATCATTTTCGACGGGAACTTCCTGCGAGAGCGGACCTACTTCGCTCCGCACCAAGGACCATCGAGTGGGGACGACGCCGCACTGTTTTCTTGGATAAAGTTTAAATGGCTAGCGGTTAGGGGTAGTGTTACCGACATCATTGAGCAGAAGTCGAGAAGTTTCTGTACGTTTGAATGGCAAAGTTATTCCAAGATTGTCCTTGGAAACTATAGTTGATTAGAGTTTCTGGGGAAACATACGCATGTATATGAAGAGGAAATGGTTTGCTATCTCTTCATTTTGGAGCTACAAATCGACATCCGACTCAGCACCAAAACACCCCTCCCGAGTCCTAATAGTTGGGTTCCTGCAATGGTAATTATGATAAAATATGGACTAGTTGTAGATGAAACCAGAATCGTAATCCTTACGATACATTATAATAATAAATTAGAGTAGAATGCTAGTACCGCGGACGAAAAAACATGTTTCTTAGCGAATGCGGAATGACAAGCGTGGATTTCACGTATTGATTTAATGCGTAACCTTTGTTGCTCTTAGTATTTCGATCTCGTCCATTACATGCCCTTCTTCAATTATGTGGTTCGCCGCGGATGATTTTATATGCTGCCTATTCTATCTTTTGGCTAGTTCTGCCTCCTTTAGATGCTCTTTGACTCGAGCGTGAACCAGACGTTTTATCTGGTCAATGTGTGTTTTGGGGCAGTTATGCCAATTCATCCGGTATGTCCCGCCTTTTTCGTTGTGTTGTTTCTGATCTTTCTCTGTACTTAACCGCTCCCGACTGTGTATTTGCTGCTGGAACCCACTACTTCTGTCATATTTACAAAAGTTCGTCTGCATCTCGATGATTTGACCTTTTTCTTGTTCGTACAAGATAGCGTAATTGTTTCTTGATAGGCTTGATTGTTTTTTCTTTATCATTTGGTCTATCATTCGGGGGTTCCATCCATTATTTGTTGCCGCGTTACTGATGAACATTTTTTTCTTGTTGAATTTTTCCTCGGTTAGGGTACTATTAGGAGGCGGTGTATCATTGAGTGATATGCGGCCGCCTTGTGTTGGTATATGTAGTTCTATGTGCTTATGATTATTCTTTATGTAGAGTTATTTTTCTAAAAATTCCAAATTCTATTTTATTCTTGTTATAAATTATCTTGAGGTCGAGAAATGGGATTCCTCTTGCTTCGTCTACCGTCATCGCGAATGAATGTTGGGGTATACTTGGCTTATATTCTGTATGACAATCTTCTTTTCGCTCTTTTTAACTATGGCAAATATATCGTCCACATACCGTAAACATACCCTAGGCATTGTGCTGTTGGTTTTCTTCTTAAGGTTGGCCATAAATATCTCACTTATCAGAGGTGAAAGTGGGTTACACACGGCTGTTTCCCTAGTTGGTTTGTTGAAGCGGCCCCTGATGATGAAGTAATTTTCTGTCATGTATCTAGCTGCCACCTTCCTCGGTAGTTTGGCATTTTTTCCCCTTCGTGTGTTGTGTCCAGAGAGACTAACCAATCTTCTAGGTTCGTAGTAGCTTCCTTTATCGTGATACCAGGGTATAGGACCGTTTTGTCGTATGAAAATATTACTTCGCCGTTCTGTAATTCTAGATTCTTTAGTTCATTCATCACTTCGTTGGCATTTTTCACCGATGATGTTTCCTTGTTTGCTGATTTCTTCAATTACCCATTTTGCAATGTAGTATGTGGGTGGGTTGGAGTCGGCAATGATCTCCCTCCTTCATTGCCTTGTTTGTGAGTTTTCGATTGGCATCCATATAACATAATAACGATTCAAAAAGTTTTGGTAGTTTGAAGGAAATGGCGAGATTGTTGGCGCAACAATCCATAGTGGACCAGGGTATTTAAGTATGTTAGAGCATTCCATTCAAGACGGTAACGGTACATTGCAGTACACTGTAGGAAGCAATGTGGTCAACATTGCGCTCATCCGAGATTGTAACCCTGATTTTACTCATTCGCAGCTAAGTCGACTGGTATCCGACATCCAATCACGATAACAAATCCCTCTGCCACCAGTGAGATTTGAACCTCTACCTTTAGCAATGACAGTCTAGGACTCTAATCACTTGAGCCATCCGGAGACAACAAAGTTAAAGCATATCAAAATTCTGCATTTCATGTGAATTTATCGCAACATAAGTGGTGTATGACGCCATCTATCAAGGAAAGTTTTAAATTTTTAGCTATGTACGAATGGAAAAATGTAAATAGGAAATTTCTTACAAAAGATGAACACAAAACTTATATACCCGAAGCGTTCAGCTTCTGGTATTCCGGCTTGTTTCTTTATGTGATGAGAGTGTGTTCTTCCTGATGAGCTAACGAGAAGATTAATTTTTCCTCTTCCTCCTATCTAGTATCTTTTCTGTGCCCCATATTTTCTTTTCAAATTCTTAAATCGTATCCCAATTTCACATAATACAAAAACACTTCACGTGTTTCAAACACTAATTTAAAAACTATAATTTTAATTTATTTTTTAATTTCTTATTCTTTCTTTCTTCTTCCCTATTATTCAGTTATTATTGTAGAACATGAATTTTCAAATATTAAAAATGAACCTTTTTCTCTATGGTCCGGTCATTAACATGCTTGATCTTTCTTCTAGCAAATACATTTTGCCTAGTGGATCGTCTCGGGCAAGTGCGAATCATTTATCTATATTTATTGTTGTGGCGACTGCAGTGCAAACTTCGATCGACTGCTCGAGAAAAGTTTATAAGTTTATCTGTCTTCGGTGACTGAGTTGACAAGTTGAGGAAACAAACCTTAATAAAGTCGATAATATAAGAGGATTCTCGGTTTGAAGGAAATCGAACTATTGTTCAGAAAGTCATCGTACAAGGTGAAATTATATGTGTGCATATATTGCCTTTTAGTGTATTACAAAACCGGATTCAGTTCTCCTAATAACTTTTCCAATGTTCTGTGGCCCCGCGTCCGTTGTTTCCCCATAAACCTAATTGAATTAGTCTATTAGCTACTGCCTTTGCAGTGTTCTGAATGATCAAATCCATGGGTTGCAAATTGAGTAATGCATTTGGAGCTGTGCTGGATGTGGTGTTTATGTCCCCGATAATACCCAGACACAGTTCTTTGCTAGTTTACAGTGAAAACACTTTTGTTTCACCTTACCTGACCACACTATGGATGCATAAGAAAACATCCGCCTATTGATGACAACATATATCTATAATAATACCTGCGGGCTCAGATCATGTGAAGGCTTACACAGTCCATAAGTTGTGAGAGCTCGTTTTATCATTACTTCTACATGCTTGTTCGAAAGAACCTTCTTGTCTAGAATAACTCACAGATATTTAACTTCTTCGGAGAGTTGAAGGGTTGTATCCAACATTTCTGGAAGGCAAACACCATTCAGTTTCCTCCTTTTAGTAAATAATACCATTGTGAAAGTCGGTGGCTGAGGCACAAATTGCCAATAAAATCAACGGCGTATTTCCCTAGTAAACGTTTCGAGATGAGCCTGAGCGTGTATTGGCAAATTTTGCATTTCACATAGCAGTGAGTCTATCTATTTAAACAGAAGTAGTGATAGCACACAGCAATATATGTGTTAGGTTAGCATAGATTCAATTAATTAAATTTTCACAGCACCTTCGAGTTTTTGGAAAGGCACTCAGTCAAATGTCCTTTCAATGCCTATTAACATTGCCATCGCGTACTCGCCTATCAGACTTGTGTCCTCTATCTCTGTAATCAAAGAGTGAAGAGTAGACTCACTGGACTTTCCACGTTAGTAAGCGTTTCATTTAGTGGGTGTGACGCACATCCAGTCTATCCAGACATTTCAGTGGAAATGATATTAAGCTAATTTGTCTGAAATTCTTTAGGTTTATGGGGGTTTCGATAAGAAGACTATCTTAACCTTCTGCCAAATGGTAGGCACTTAGCGAAGAGCAAGGCATCACAGACGCTATCCATACCAGGTGCTTTGAAGTGTACAAATGATAATATAACAGCCCTCGCCTTTTCATTGGTAATAACCGCTCTCGCAATGTTCGAATTCCCTTTAAAGCACTTAAGTGTTGAAAGGTTTGCAGAAACTACCAGTTCACTCTCTCGGACTTTCGTCACCTGTTCTCCGGGGTGATGTACTTTCAAAAGAGCTAGTATATACTCAGCTTTGGAGCACAGGAAAATGGAATTTTCAAGAGAGTCCAGCTTGGCCGAATCAACCGTTTCAAGGACTGTGCATATTATGGAAGTCTCCCTTCCTCCTTCCAGCTTCTCACAGTATGGTCTAAATGTGTCTCGCTTCGAACGTTTTACCAGCCTCTTGTATTTATGCTTTGAGTTTCGGAAGTTTAAACAGTCTTCATTCTTATTGCCTTTACAAGCACGAATCAGAAGTCGGCTGGTTGATTCCCTGTGGCTTTGCAGTTCTCGGAGCTTCTAATTGATCTCCTATCGCAAAAGGAGTCCTTAGTCACCTAGCGAGCTCTACTTTGTAGCCCAGAATTTAAACTTTGTCAAATCCATTTCCTTAGGACTCAGTCTTACAGACTGTTCTCTCGCATTAGTCGGACTAAATTCTAAGTAACGAAGATCTGAGAGTGAGATTTCATATAACACTCGCCAGTCTCTAATCGAATCTAACTACTTTGTGGTGTAGATTGTTAGGTCAATTACTTCACTTCTACTTGGCCCTGCGGATGTAGGGGCGTACCTTATTCCGCGGTCATTAAACCAGCTGAAGTGATAAGATTAAATAGCTTCTCTCCTCTAACATTACATTCGCTAGTTCCTCAACAAATATTCTAAGCGTTCGTATCACAACTTAATAGCAGTTCAAGGTCAATTGATTCTGCTTAGATTACCAAATCCTGTAGATCTTTCGTCAACGGAGGATACAGAAGGAATCATAGCGTAAGTATGCAGAGGCAACTATAACGTTTCTCTCGTTGCCATTAACTGGGTATTGTAAATTGACCGCAACTAGGTTTTGGGAATAGAATGACCTCAGCCTTATTGCCTTTAACAATTTTAACATTAAGACGCAGGGTCTCGGTCTTTTTTTAATCCAATCCTTTTACTAATCCAGTACCACAGATTTTGTTAAAATGAACCAATTGCTCTTGTACCAGCAATAGATTAGGTAGTAGACAGGAGTCAGATTTGGCATGCTGGTGGTTAATTTGGATAATCTGTTTGTAAGCATCCGGTTAACTAATTGATTATACGGAACGTTGCGGTTCAAATCTCACTGATACATTAAGCTCGCAACTATTCTCTCTTCAGAGGGCAAGTCCGCTGCTGTTAGATTAAGATAAAGTCAATTTACTCTTATGCGTACATATATCACCGCAATATATGTATATTAGTTTCATCGTTAATAAATTCAATCTCTGTTGGCAAACGGGAAAGCACTTGTGTTAAACCTGTACAATAACATGTTGTCGATTTACTTGCGTCTTCTTTTTATTGTTCTCTTTAGTCTTTGCCCGGTTCACAAACGACCTGGATGCAGTCGCGGACTCTTTTAAATTCCCATCCAGCATATCAAGCCACAGTTGAATCGGCCGTCCTTTGGTCATTTCCTACTTCGAGGATTAGATTAATCTTGCCACTGATCGGTGCAATTCGATGTCGATCGTGGATATTTCGGACGTGATCAAGGCGTGTTACGCTATTAGTTCAACGTAACATCTTCATCTCCATTACCGCGAGACCCCTGTTCATTGTCTTTTATAGTCGGCTAACACTCAGAACCAGAAAATTTCAGATTTGGGACGTTCGTTGATACGTCGATTTTGATGTTTAAATCACTGCGTTTCCAGAGAACGAGGCAGCGAAAATGGATCTAGCACTGTCATTGCGTCAGGTAATATAATCGATGCCACCGTCGGCAAGAACGACGCTGGCCAGGTATACGAATTGATCAATGCCTTCAATGCTCTGCTCATTAATGCAGATTGGAAGAGTCAAATTGGTGTTTACATTCAGTCAAACTCTACTTGGCTCTCTTTCTAAATCCATTGTAATTTTCCCAAGGACCTGGTCTGAGATCAAAGATGTTATCGTCCCTTGAACTCCCGTACATCGCCCTGACAAAGCAGCATAAAGAACGTCACCAATAACAAGAAGAATTATTATCGACGGCAAGATGCAGCACCGGCGAATTTTAGTTTGGATGTCAAACTCCTCCGAGATTTTACTCAGCACCTTCCAGTCTATCAAGCCGAGCTGTTAGTATTAGTCGTGAGGCTTTCAAATCAATTGCCAAGATTGGTCTGAACATCGAAATCGATGGTAAACGACCAAAAGGCAGGCCGAAACAACGGTGGCGTGATACGCTGGAAGGGGATTTAAAAGCCTGGGGGTTACACCAAATCAGCCATTCGATAGAGCCAAATTAGGAAACCAATCACGGCGAGCCGACCTCGCTTGTGAACGAGGACAAAGGCTGAAGAAAACGAAGAAGAAGTAAGGCTTTCAAATCATTCAAGTCATCGTTGTTTCAGCGCAAATTAGTCAAAGTCTACAACAGAAATTCGTAATAGAAAAATTAGCAATGAAATACTTCGCGCCTATGGTGAGACATTTCGAGCAGAACAGTTTTTGTAAGCTGAAATCGGCTCTGTCGGCTGACAACAACCGTGCGCGGATTTCATCATCGTAGTTGTTATCGGTTGTGACTTTCGACCCTAGATAGGAGAAAGTGTCAACGGTCTCAAAGTTACATTCTACTATCCTTATTCTTCCTGTTTGACCAGTGCGGTTTGATGTTGTTGGTTGATTCGTCTTCGGTGCTGACGTTGTCACCATATATTTTGTCTTGCCTTCATTGATGTACAGCCTAAGATCTCGCGCCGCCTGCTCGATCTGGATGAAGGCAGTTTCTACGTCTCGGGTCGTTCTTCCCATGATGTTGATACCGTCAGCATAGGCCAGTAGTTGGGTGGACTTGAAGAGGATCGTACCTCTTGCATTCATCTCAGCATCACGGATCACTTTCTCGAGGGCCAGGTTAAAGAGGACGCATGATAGCGCATCCCCTTGTCGTAGACCGTTGTTGATGTCGAATGGTCTTGAGAGTGATCCTGCTGCTTTTATCTGGCCTCGCACATTGGTCAGGGTTAGCCTAGTCAGTCTTATTAGTTTCGTCGTAATACCGAATTCTCTCATGGCCGTGTACAGCTTTACCCTGGCTATGCTATCATAGGCGGCTTTAAAGTCGATGAATAGATGGCGCAACTGTTGTCCATATTCCAACAGTTTTTCCATCGCTTGCCGCAGAGAGAAAATCTGACCTGCTGCTGATTTACCTGGAGCAAAGCCTCTTTGGTGTGGGCCAATGATGTTCTGGGCGTATGGGGCTATCCGGCCTAGCAAGATAGTGGAGAATATCTTATAGATGGTACTCAGCAACGTGATACCTCTATAATTGCTGCACTGTGTGATATCTGCCCTTTTTATATATGAGACAGATAATGCCTCGTTGCCAATCGTCAGGCATTGATTCGCTGTCCCCATACCTTGAGCACAAGTTGATGAATCACTTGGTGTAACTGGTTGCCTCCATATTTAACCAATTCGGCTGTAATTCCATCGGCTCCTGGCGACTTATGATTTTTTAGCCGATGAATTGCACGGACTGTTTCTCCTAAACTTGGTGGTGGCAGTATTTGTCCGTCGTCTTCAGTTGGCGGGACCTCCATCTCGACGATGTTCTGGTTGTTCAGTAGCTCATCAAAGTACTCAACCCATCGCTCCTAATATGCCCATTCTGTCGGAAATCAAATTTCCCTCTTTGTCTCGGCAGGATGAGCATCGAGGTGTGTAAGGCTTCATCCTGCTGACTTGTTGGTAAAACTTGCGGCACCTGGTGCGGTTACTCCCTGTACTTTTTCTAGTTCACAGACTTTATGGTTCACTCAGGCTTCCTTTTTCCGTCTGTAAAGCCGCTCGACGGAGTTCGTGATAAGTCTCGGCGCGTGCCCGCCTTCTTTGAGAATGCAACATTACTCGGTATGTGCATTTTTCCGTTCCGTTGCTAGCTTACATTCATCGTCAAACCAGCCGTTGCGACTCCTTTTGCGGCTGGGGCCAAGTAAGTTTTTGGCTGTATCTATGATAACGTTCTTCAGGTGATTGTGAACATCATTTATTGATGCTTCATCTCCAGGTCCTGTGTTGACTGCGGTTATTGCTGTATCCATTTCCCTCTTACAGGTGTCGCAGAGGGCTGTGTTGCGGATGGCTTCAGTGTTAACTGTGACCTGACTGTCAGAGGGGATTCTAAGTGGTATTGTAATTTGAGTTCCGAGCGCGTTCCGCAGTCCGTTATCATTTGTTTTTTCGTGTAGGCTATGGGAGGCAACGTATCGCCTGAATACTGGCTCCTTCCTTACTTGTTTGCTAAAATCCCCAAGTATGATTTTGATATCATATCTGGGACAGGCTTCGAGGGGTCGTTCTACTGCCTCGTAGAAGGTATCCTTCGCCGACTCTGCACTCTCCTCTGTAGGGGCGTGAACGTTAATGAGGGTTATATTTCTAAACTTGCCTCGCAAGCGCAGAGTGGGTAGCCGTTCGCTTATGTTTTCAAAGCCGATAACAGCAGTAGTTGTCCTACTCTTACCTAATAATAATGACATGAAGGAAAGTTGGATCGAGTTCTAAAGGAACTATTGTCCCCCCCCCCCTAACTGTAATTTTGAGGCGTTCCCTATTTTTTGTTGTTTCTGCTTGACATCTGGCATTAAGTATTCTCGCAGGCTTCTTAATCTACTTTGCGCAAGTGTGGAATATTGCGTCAGAAAATGTATGAACATTTTAACACCCTCCCCGCCCACTCCAGCATTCGCGGGTATCCCCACCTTTCCACGTTATAATTTAGACTTCAGTCAGGAAGTGAGTATTTCAATTATGATCCTAAGGTTTTTCTTGGTAAGGTTTAAACAATCCTGCGAACGGTTGGGTTCATATCTTTGACTCGACAACATACGGTTAAGAATAAAACTCTTCGTACACTTCAATGTTTCCAAATACGAACCTGGAAATTCAAGTACATTTACATTCCTAACGAATTTTTATGAAGGAAGTATGAGCTCACCTCAATTTATATCACTGGATACGAAAGTGTTTGTACATTAGTAATATACTCAAGAATAGTATAAACATGATATGTCAATGGTCTGCTGCTCTTCAGTTGATGAAATTTCTGCCTATTATTTATGCGAAGTATCTTTTGGAGATTTCTTCTGACTAACTTTGTCTTGAACATGTTCTTCAAGAGTTAATAACAAGGATCATATGAAATAAGATCAGGCGATTCAGGGGGCATGAAAACCTGGCTTGTCGCATAATAAACTAATCACCTCTCGCAATATGAGGAATATACCTCGGTTCATTGTCTTGTTGGGTAATCCAATGTCCTCCACGACCACAACTCTGTATATTTTGTTCTAGCAGGCTCTTATTTTGATGTCAATTATATGCCATCATACCACGTATAGTAACAACTCTTATCCAGTAATCATTAATCATAATCACTTTCAGTCAATTTATCCAAAATGGCTAAAGAGTTCTTTCGTTTGACTGCTTTTCCGTTTATTTTCTCCTAACCCTTTATTTTTAAGGTGGTGGTGTAAAACAAAACCTTATTAAAATCAATTTACTGTCTGTCCATTTGTCTACCACGTGCAGAATATGTACTGATTGACATCAAATTTGGTGAGTTAGAATAATACAACTCACCAAATTTGTGGACCTTGAGGGGTTACATACATGCAAAGGGGGTGTAAAATTTTGTTCACCTAATCTAGACATGTGGAGTGTTAAATAAAAGGGATCAATTGGCACTTTTCCATGCTGGCCTCAGTTAATATATGTGTGTATATTGTCCATTCAAAAAATTTCAAAATTTCTGCTTGAGAAACTGTTGTATGGGCAGAAGACGATAAAAAAAGTACCTTCATCCATCTATACTTTGGCCCATCGCTGCCGTAATTCATTGTCAAAAGTGTTGGCTAGTCGAGTTGGTCAAAAGAATAGTAGTGTCAGGACTGTGAAAAAATATATCTAAAATATTTATTTGTATAAAAACATTTATAAAAATATTAGTAATGGAGTTTTATATATAACTTGGTGAAAACCTACTTGAGTATTTTTCAGAAATGAGACGATGCATTGTTCAGGGCAGCCTTATTAAAAGGGAAAACTTACAAAAAACTGAAGATATTGTTGATTGTTCAGTAAGGAACTTTTGTAATGCATTAAAATATAAGTCATTGTCTAAGAAAAGAGCTAGTTACTAACAAGCTTTTGAACTCACCGAGAAATGGAGAAACATTTTTGCTGTATGGTACAAAAGGACCTCGACTATATCTCAAACGGCAAACTAACTCCAGTTTCACCGCGAAATAAATAACAACAAGTCGGGAAACCGGAAGCTGGACGCTTCAGGTATAAAAGGTTTTGTGTTTCCCTATGTGAGGAGCATAATGTAGTTCTCCATTGGCTTATGGCCCGAGATATCAAAATCGCTCAGTTCTGGGCAGGTTACTGCCATTGACAGAACTGGGCGATTTAAATATCTCGAAGGGCAGGTTACTGCCAGTGCCAGAACTCAGCGATTTAAACATCTCGAGTCAATGCTATCAGCCAATGGAGAACTACGTAATGAAATTGTTTCACGCATTAATGCAACCTGGATGAAGTGGCATTCCCCAACTGGTGTTCTTTGTGATCGACGTATCAGCGCACGTCCCAAATCTAAAATTTCCTGCAATGTCGTCCGTCTGTCGCTCTCTATAGTTCTGAGTGTTGGCCGACTATAAAGGACAATGAACGGCGTCTTGCGATAATGGGGACGAATATGTTGCATTGCACTTCTGGCGTGACACATTTTGATTACATCTGAAATGAGAATATCCGCGATCGATATGGGTTTGCACCGATCGTGGGAAAACTGCAAGAGAGACGTTTTCGATGGTGTGGTCACGTAATTCACACTAACGAGAATTCAACAACCACTATTGGTCAGCACATCGAGAGCAATGGTAAGCAACCAAAAAGCCGGCCAAAACAATGGTGGCTTGATATGCTGGATGGGGATTTAAAGGTCTCGAGATTACATCCTGATCAGGCATTTGATAAAATAAAATGACGAAACCGATCACGAACGAGTCGACCCCGCTTGTGAATTGAAGGCTGAAGAAAAAGAAAAGGATGTGAGTAGCGACGAATGCACGACAGCTTCGTATAATATAGCTAGAAATTCCACTGCCCTCTATTTTCTAGAAAGCGATTTAAATAAATCATTTGATGGAAAGCCCTGTATTGATAATGGTCAACCTCATACGCTTCACACTCTGAGTTTAATATTATTAGCAAATGCCAACAATTTAACCAACATCAAATATAAAAAAGGGCTAGGGGGAATTAGATTCTTCTTGAATGGAATTTTAATATTTCACTCGAATTTCAATTATTCTCGTTAATTATAACGTCAGCATCTTATTTGTATGGCTTAGGATGTTGTTAATTAGCACGAAATTGATAAGTTTGAACTGCTATAACTTTCCCACTAATAGTTGGATTTTCATGAAACCTGGCGTGTGTATGCACGAGGCTGTCCTCTATGTCGGTGCAAAATTTAGTACACTTAGGATGAACTTAAGGGGAGTTTTTATAGTCTATTTCTAAAAGTTGATAATATACTATTAGTAAATTTTTTGAGCAGATACCGGAATGGGACATCTCTCGACGATTAGATTTCACATAAGTGTTTTACACAAAACCTTAAAAGGGGCTGCAGATAAATAGATTCTTCATAAATGCGACTTTAATATTCCACGCGAATGTCAATTATGACGTCAGCATCTGATTTGCATGGCTTTGGAAGCAGTAAACTCGCGTGAAATTGTTAAGTTTGAACTGCTATAACTTTGGCGTTAATTGCCTGATTTCCATAAATTTAGCACATATATACGAAATATTGTCCCCTATGCTGGTAAAAAACCTGGAAGTCCTAGGATGAATTGAAGGGAGGTTTTTCAGTAAATTCCTAAAAGGTAGTAATATACTATTAGTAAGTTTATTTGAGCAGATATCGGAATGGGACATATTTTGAGGCCTAGATTTCATCTAGGCGCACCTACCCCTGATTTTTTTCGGATTTTTAGGTTGGATAGTTTCCGAAAATGAGTCCTGTCTCACTTCAAGTTCGTACATTTTGACTCCTTACTCACGCACTTTGCAATTTATGCCAAAACTGATATCAGTTTCGAAGTACAAATCGAGGACCTTTCATTTGATAGCCCTTACACAACTATACCCAGTGAAAAAAATTTTGAATCCCCCCTTTGCATGTATCGGGAGCTCCCCTTTAACCTCCACCTAAATTTATGCCACTCGCTGTATGCGTGAGATTTCATAGCTCCCATCTGTCCACCAAATTTCGTTCGGATCGGTTTAGCCGTTTTGGAGAAAAGTGCGTGTGACAGACAGACAGACAGACAGACATTGAATCGATTTTAATAAGGTTTTGTTTTACACAAAACCTTAAAAACTGTCAAACATGGAGGATTCAGTATTATGATTTGGGCATATTTTTCATTTTATGCTGTCGGATAGACTGGGTAAAGGAAACCACAGACCATAACCGGTATGCTGAATCAAATGCCCGCAGGGAAATGCAGCTGCTTTGGTTCTTCCAATAGGATAATTACCCAAAGTATACAAGCAAGTTAGTATGGTAGTGGTGTCAGAAGAGAACGATTCAGGTCATGGGATGACCTGCACAGTCTCCAGACCTTAATCTAATCGGAAATTTGTGGTGCGATACGAAGGAGACAGTTGCTAATATTATAATAATAATCAACTTTGGGAAACCGTAGAGCGAGCGGGAATTTATGTAATACTATCATTATTATATAAGTGTGCATATATATACGAATATATATATAGCGTGTCTCAAAACTACCAGCTAAACGGTAAGCCAGGTTATTCCTTATACAATTCTAAGCAAATAGTACTAAAATATCAAAAAGTCTTAAGTATTTTCGATTTCTTAACTAAGCTAAAGTGTTGCTGCCACAAGCATCCGAAACTAATCTAATCCAATAACTCAAAAACTACCGCAGGTACATCATTGGAATAGAGGTTGAATCGTAGCTAGGACTTCACTCTAAAATATAAACAAGTCGGATGCTTCAAGTACGAATGGTTTTGTGTATTTCTCTTATAGAAACATTTGAGTGGATATTTTTTCCCATCTAGCACGTAGTATATGCGTGAGAGTATCCACTTTCACATGATACTGACATTCAAAGCCTTGATTTTGCAGATTTGCAGTGACAATTGTGACCCATTATAACTTTTGTTAGTAATAATGCGATTTCCACCACCACCTAATGCCTATATTGCTGCATAGTTTCTTAATTCTAGGATGAACTTACGGGGGTTTCGCTGTCAATTATTAAAAAATATTGTAATATACTACATATTATTAACTTTATTTGAATAGACATCGATATGGAAGGTATTGTAGAGCCTAGGCACCACATAGTAGCAGTTTCGTGATTTTTTCAGATGTTTTGATTGGGTAGTTTCCGAGAATGTGTCCGTGCAAAAATAATCAATTTCGGTCCCCGCACTCCTCATCTTTCTAACAAATGCCGAAGCTAAGACTGGATTCGCAAAAAAACTGATCGATATCTTTCACTTGATAGTCCAGATGACTATATTCTATGAAAAACAAATTTTACACGCCCCTTAAATTCGACGTAGAATCGGTTAACTCACAATTCCAAACTTTCCTCCAAATTTAGTGTCAATCACTATAACCTTTTCCGAGAAAAATGCGTGCAGCAAAAATGCAGACAAATAGACTACTACGATTGTGCTAAGGTTTTTTTTACGTAACATCTTAAAAAGTATGCATGTGACAAAACAAATAATTAATTTTTTATAAGAAAACTAGTAAATAATGTCGCTCAAAATTCAAGCAAAATTAGGTTAAACAGCAGCTGGGGAAGGAAACACATCCCCCGCCCAAAATATTTTTGTATTTAGAAAGCCATCACTTCTATACAGCTTACTCCTTTTTCAAAAGTAAAGTTTTGTATTCCAGAGTAAGGTCCTAGCTACGATTTACTCTAATGCTTTACTATCCTCGTTTCTGAGTTATTATGATTTCAGTTGTGGAAATGCGCCGATTTTTTAGCTTAAAGGTTAAGGAATCGAAAATTTTTAGGTAATATGCAAGGGCCCGCAACAAAATGTATTGCTGCATCACCAATTGTCGCAAACATTTCAAGTGGCGAGTTGATTCGAAGCTACAGAGGCATGCAGATTGTAAACAAAAGACAGCGCGAATCTAAAATAGAGTCCATTAGGCCAAACTGTTATCAAGGTCATAAGGACTACAGCGCAGCCCCGGTTTTTGCATCTCCATGTATAATCCGGTCTTAGATCGATATAAACTTTGCACGACTAATCCCATCGACGAAATTACGGCCGGGACAACGTGGACTTTTTTATAGCCTCCTGAATTGTCTCTTATGGTCCGCCGAGGGGCCGCATTGCCATATTTTCTCCTTCTGTTTTTCAGAAGTCTTGGGATCGTTCTTCCTTGAAAAGCATAACTAGACCAGGTTTGTTGTGTTCAACACTGTGACCGGTGACAATGGTATGATCCCACAGTAGTTTGACCAAAACATTTTCTAAAATTCTCGAGGGAGTAGACTTATAATAAAGATGGTAGTTTGCCACTAAGTTATACTTCGCCACAAGTGTTTGATGGACAGTCTTACAGATGCACGAAGTTATGATGGCTGAGGTAGAGACTGCTAAGGCATGAGTGAGTCGACTCAATTGTGCTGCTTACACCATTGATGTAAATGAGTCGACTCAATTGTGCTGCTTAGCCCATTGATGTAAATGAGTCGACTCATCCCAAAAAAAAAAGGGGAGAGGACTGTTTTACAAATGCAGCCAGTATGAGTATTGTACGTATGTATGTATGTATGTACACAGGGTGATCTTGTACGGTACACGTCGAAACAAACATTTTAAGGTTTTGTGTAAAAACAATTATATGGTAAAATATGGTATGAATATAATGTGCGCAAATTTCAATATGGAATGAAGTAACTTGAATATTCATAGATTTACAGCAGCTACTATTACATATGAGCGACATTTTAATAATTCAAAACGTAATTACAACGACAGATCAATTGTTCGCATTAGGTTATCGCGTTCTAGTCACCAAGATGAGATAATATGTACATACATGCATGTTCTAAGATAAAATGGATAGACCAGTACCTTCCTCCAAACTACAAAAAAAAAATGCATGTTATTGTCGGAAGCAGGTGCTACGTAAGATGAATGAAAAAGCTTCAATTTCAGAACTGAATATTTTTTATTCATAGTTCGATTGCAACTAATTACAATTTCGTTTGTTAATTAAAAATTACCTTGCAGCAAAAATGCACAGGTGTGCATTTTAATAGTTCGTCCCTCAAATAAATGTTTTGGGTAAATTTGAAGCCCGGAAACGGTTTCCAGGCAAATTTGCTTGAATTTTATAGTTTTTGCAGTATTTAATTTGTTTAAAATTGGGAAATATTACTCTGTGAATTAGGAAATAGGGTGCTTGGGTTTATGGTTTAAATTACAGGTATTGTTTATTGAGACAGGGAAAGAAATACGTTAACTTGCATGTAACCCAAGCACACATTGAATTTGTATATTTATTCAAAAAATGAATCTATTGTTCTCCAAGACTTCTTTCACATTTTTTAATACAAAATACCGGGAATGAAAAATTACAATATATGTATTAGGCTAACTGCTTATTCTCAAATCAATTTAAATGTATTCTATGGTTTTAAACTGATTTTTAAAGTTGCGATATGAAATTTTCCTTATAGCGGTATAGGCGTGATGAGAATAATGCTGACACTGAGGCACTCTTTTGAATCGACTTAGCTCAGTGAGTGAGTCGAAATTAGTCGACTTTTCAAATTCAACAGACAAATAATTATCTGCTAAGACTGTAGCCAGATGTAATTGGCAAGGGAATTGCATTTCAAAGAAAAATTCATGATGAGAATGAATGCAATTGACTGTAGTGCAAAGTTTTTCAATCAAGCACCCGCTTCTTCAATGATAATCAACTTTTCGGCAGCTATACTGTGCATGTTGTTATTTGCAACAACTAACTTCATCCGTCTATTAACAGATTATAAATTAGTGTTTTTCCACTGTATAACACAGAACGTACATAGAAGGGCGGAAATAGCGAAGGTTTCACCGTTTCTTCTGCACTCCTTAATGAAGTAGTGAATATTGGTTTGTTTTCCCAGCACAACTACTTTCATACGACATTTTTCCACACCCATTTGCATGCAGATATCCCTGCAGAACTGGAGGGAAATGATATTTCTGGTGTCTTGCCAGTATGCTAGGGAGATACCATAAAGCGTGACTGGTGCTGTGAATCCTGACGTCGGGAACGATCTGACCGAACTTCGGTAGATCATGCATGTGCGTCGTGGATAGTAAAGTTCCACAGATACAGGAAAAATATTGTAAAAACTAGGTGGAAGGTAAAGGGTTATCCAAGGTTCAAAAGTGCAAAATTTCAGACCATTTGCATTTATATTGTTAAGGATCGTGTAAATATTTGCCAAGCCTTATGAAAAAAGTCTCAAGCCCAAGCATGTGGACAGGGTATTTAGCGTTGTTTCTAGCGCTTTTTGGCGATCTGACCCATTCACGCGCTTGCCAACCATTAACAACAACCGGCATCAATCGATAATCGCAACGCAATTGTGTGGGAAAGGTGTTTTGCTTGGCCTGTGTTCGTTCGCTAGCACTTGCCGCCGATCCTAACGAGTGTCAGTTTTTTTGGAAAGCTCAAAGGGTATTTGCATGCGAGATGAATGAGCGGTATGAATGTGTAGTATGCGAACGAACCTTGCCGACTTGGAGCGAACTTCGCCCACGTGGAATATTCACTGAGTTGCAGCTCATATTGCCCGTTTCTGGAAATTTGAAGTTTTCAGCAGGAAAAAATATTTTTACTGCGCGGGGTTAAAAAACAATACTTTGCTTTGCTTTAAAAATGAAAATTATGTTTATGTTTAAAATTAATTATGCATATACAACGGATGCAGTAAGATTGCCTGATTGTAGACAAGTTGCGGTTGGTCGAATTGGTTGCGACAACCGTAACTTTGCTATACATGTGCCATCTCGCGCCGAACAACAGCTTGCTTGACAACTTAGTTGGACGTCTGTGGCTAATGTAACGCACTTGCATACGATGATGATTTTGATACTCAAAATCAAGGTAAATATTTGTTAAAGGTTCGGAGTTTGAGGCAAATAGCAAGAGTCGGGACTCACAAGGAGGGCTGGAAAGCGAGCACTACTTGGAAGGCACCATTTTCAGAAACTGGTAAAGCGAAAATTCTAAAAAAAAATGAAATCGCCAATTTGCAGTCCCTAGGGCTGGCTATTTTCTATGGCGATATGTGACTAAATAAAGTTAGTACAGTGGATTCTCGATAATTCGTGCACTGATTATTCCTATCTCCGGCTAATTCGGAGAAAAACATGAATATCAGGATAGCACTACAATGGATAGTCTGACATATTATATGTATAAACATTGCGAGATTCCCGACGGTTTCCCCGACTTGATTTTTATTTCCTCTAAAAATTTATTTACAAACTGAAGAATATATTTAGCTTAAGAGGCCCCAAAAAAATGGATGATGCTTTGTAGTCCTGGCATTGTAAATTAAGCATGGGTAATTATATATTGCTTTTAACTTCACTTTACAAAAACGAAAATTTTATTCGTTTTTTTTCCAAAACATATTCTTTCCGGACTGTGGAATGAGACTTAAAAAGTAATTGAGCTCTAAACTTAAAATTTTGCATAGATATGTATTCCCTAACCTGTAAGCCTTTGATTATACTTAAAAGTTTGTTTCATAAAAGTTATTACAATATTTTTAGTTTTTAACAATTTGTTTAAAAAAAGAATATTTTTTTTGTTTAATCTTTCATTTTGTTCTTGTTTCTTAAGGTTTTGTGTGAAACAAATAATAATAATAATCGTTGGCGCAACAATCCATATTGGATCAGGGCCTTGAAGTGTGTTAGAGCACTTCATTCAAGACCATAACGATACACTATAGGATTATAGTACCCTATAACAGGCAATGTGGTCAGCATTGCGCTCGCCCGAAATTATTACCCTGATTTGACTCTGGTACTCATTTACAGCTGAGTCGGCTGATATCCGACGTCAAATCACGATACAAATTCCATGGCCACCAGTGAGATTTGAACCGCGACCTTCCGTACGACAGCTTTGTGCTCTAACCACTCAGCTATCCGGATATTGTGTGAAACAAAACCTTACTAAAATTGGTCTGTCTCCCCGTTTGGCCTTGTGCCTACCTGTCTGTCTGTCCGTCTGTTACACGAGAGATGGAGCTATAATCATAAAATTTGATGTTCTACAAACCGCCACATGTGCAATGAACTGCATCATTTTGCGTTGGGTTTAAGGGGGCTCCACATACTTGCGAAAGGCTGAGCAACATTTTTTTCAGAGAATATGGTCATGTGGGGTATCAAACGAGTGGGCTAAATTTGTACTTATCAAAATACATCTCATTCCGTTATCTGCTAAAATTAAATTAATAATAGCATTTCACTATATTTTAGAAATTGACCTGAACCCCCCCTGGTCTCTAATATAAAGTGAACTCACATTACACGCCATCTACTGACGGGCTGGACTAATTTGTGTAGCAACTCGCTTTGCTCAGCTTTTTAGTTGATAGCGGGCTCAGGACCTTCCATCGCAAAACAAAACGTATTTTTATTAGCTACAACCAGTCTTGTTGCAAAGCTGGCGCTAATTCATACCCTTGTTGGACTTTGAATTAAACAAAAATAGATCAAAATGCTACCTGTAGCGGGTTTCGGTCACCTACTCTTTAGGGTGAAGGTTCGAGCCTCAAATTTATTTAGTATTCCATCCAAATGGGTTATATCTACGTTACTTTTATACTTACATATGCAAATATGTATGCTTTCATGCATGCAGTAAAGTGGAAATATTCAGATGCGTGCTATCAATTTAAATGGGCATGAGTGCACATATATATTTATATATATATATTTTTTGCGGGGTAGAGAAGGTGAATGCGTTTACGCACAGAGTTTTGGACTCCCGCAATGGTACATCGTCGGACTGCTAATAAAATATCTCCTCATCATCAGAGAGCTAACCTGGAACCGTATGTACATTACTTTGGGCTTGCTCCCGACTTCTTCCGCCTTGCGGAGCCTTCGAATCCATCCATCCAATTCCTTTTACCAACAGGAGGGGAGAGGAAGAAGGGAACTGTCATTTCCAGGGATCCAGCCATCCGGCTCCTCCGCCGGTCCAACTCTATTTTGTTTGCAACGAGAAGGACCCGAACGCAATAGGCAACATGGCTATCAGCGCTCTTCAGCATCTCCTCAACAATGTTATCTGGAGAGAGATATCCTGTGCTTAAACAGTGCTGCTGACGTGACGTGAACAGGCATCCATCCGCTTACCTGTCGCATCAATATGCGGAGTCGGCTTTGCGCCTGTTTGACAACGCATCTAGTAACAAGCGCCGCGATATCATCTGCGTAACTGACCATGCGTAACTCGAGTTTATACATCTCATTATGCAATATCAAGCAAGGTTTGTTAAGGATGAGCATAATATGTATGTATTAAATATGTATAAGTTATGACCTGCTCACACTTTTATAAATTAGTAAAACTGGCGTAGAATGGAAGGGGAAAAGGGTTATAGCACCTAGGGTATAAATTTCCCCACCGAATTTGTTCAATGCGATGCTGGTAAGTGATCTGTAAAGCAGACTCAGATTATTCTGATACCGATTCACACTTATTCGGTATTGAGATTGTTTGTCCATATTATTACCGTGACTCCCTATCCAAAGCAGTATCGATCAAATTATTTGTGCACTTTGCAATAACTTTTCCCAAACATTTCAACTGGGAAGCATGGCGTAAAAGATATAACAGTGCAACTTTTTAAAAAATTTAAGAATTGATTTTTCATCTAAATTTCAATATGAATTGTTGTAACGGTACTTTTAACTTACAAATCTGCGAAGTTGATAATTATATTGGCTTTTAAATGTAATGTAAAAATGATGGACTTAATTATGGAAAGTTTAGGAATATTAGGCATCAAATGGGAGAAAACTTAATTATGGTAGTTCTAGCCTTTTGAGGCACAAATTTTCCATTGTTCGCATTCAACACTACTATATTTAAACGAGTTTGCTCCATATCAAGACCACATTCTCTTCCATTTAATGCGTAATATTCCTAAATTTTCCGTAATTAAGCCCATCATTTTTCCGAAGTGATGATGAACTTTGAAGTTGGATAAATTGTATGTAGTTTCCGAAAATTGCATCAAATCTGCAATTAAATGATTGAGGTAGTGGAAAATTTTGATTTCTAAGGTTCTACCTTGTTGTAATCGAGCCGACGTCTGTTTGTTTCAAAATCACAGTGGTGATATCTAGGTCCCCAAATACATCCCCTTCCGATATGCTCATCAAATGAAGTTAAGATTAGCATATATTCGAAATTTAGCCGAAAACTCTCCTTAAGTTCATGCTAGAACTACAAAGTACGCACTTGCATAAGGGATAACCAAAAGCATAATTTTGGGAAGTTTGAAGGCAATCCAAATATTATTAACAAAGCTACAGAAGGGGAAACTTTCACATTTTGTGTGACTTTCGGCCATTCTAAACAGTGTTTGCCGTCATCATAACATATTAATTCATCAATACCACAACAAAGTAAGCTCACATGAATGGAAGGTCACAGGGATACATTTCGTTTTACTTTTTTAATCATTTATCTATCAATATCGATTACTCGAGACAGACATATGTTTTGCGGTAATGCCTAATTCAGATAGATATAATATATTTCTACATTAAAGAAGCGGTATTCAATATACGTACTATATATGTACGCATGTATACTTTTATTCCCGAATTAAATCGAAAATAGGTGTACGATCAATTTATATACATGCTTATAAAATACAGTATTCGGTAATGAGCAATGTTTGTTTGTTTATCATCATCATCAACGGCGCAACAACCGGTATCCGGTCTAGGCCTGCCTTAATAAGGAACTCCAGACATCCCGGTTTTGCGCCGAGGTCCACCAATTCTTTATCTCTAAAAGCTGTCTGGCGTCCTGACCTACGCTATCGCTCCATCTTAGGCAGGGTCTGCCTCGTCTTCTTTTCCTACCATAGATATTGCCCTTATAGACTTTCCGGGTGGGATCATCCTCATCCATACGGATTAAGTGACCCGCCCACTGTAACCTATTGAGCCGTATTTTATCCACAACCGGACGGTTATGGTATCGCTCATAGATTTCGTCATTGTGTAGACTACGGAATCGTCCATCTTCATGTAGGGGGCCAAAAATTGTTCGGAGGATTCTTCTCTCTCTCTCTCTCTCTCTCTCTCTCTCAAGAGTTCGCAATTTTTCTTGCTAAGAACCCAAGTTTCCGAGGAATACATGAGGACTGGCAAGATCATAGTCTTGGACAGTAAGAGCTTTGACCCTATGTTGAGACGTTTCGATCGGAACAGTCTTTGTAAGCTGAAGTAGGCTCTGTTGGCTGACAACAACCGTGCGCGGATTTCATCATCGTAGTTGTTATCGGTTGTGATTTTCGGCCCTAGATAGGAGAAATTGTCAACGGTCTCAAAGTTGTATTCCCCTATCCTTATTCTTGTTCGTGCTTGTGTTTGACCAGTGCGGTTTGATGTTGTTGGTTGATTCGTCTTCGGTGCTGACGTTGCCACCATATATTTTGTCTTGCCTTCATTGATGTGCAGCCCAAGATCTCGCGCCGCCTGCTCGATCTGGATGAAGGCAGTTTGAACGTCTCGGGTGGTTCTTCCCATGATGTCGATATCGTCAGCATAGGCCAGTAGTTGTGTGGACTTGAAGAGGATCGTACCTTTTGCATTTACGTCAGCATCACGATCACTTTCTCGAGGGCCAGGTTAAAGAGGACGCATGATAGCGCATCTCCTTGTCATAGACCGTTGTTGATGTCGAATGGTCTTGAGAGTGATCCTGCCGCTTTCATCTGGCCTCGCACATTAGTCAGGGTCAGCCAAGTCAGTCTTATTACTTTCGTCGGGATACCGAATTCTCTCATGGCCGTGTACAGTTTTTCCCTAGCTATGCTATCATAGGCGGCTTTAAAGTCGATGAACAGATGGTGCAACTGTTGTCCATATTCCAACAGTTTTCCATCGCCTGCCGCAGAGTTTCTCTCTGATCGGTTGCTGATTTGCCTGGAGTGAAGCTTCTTTGGTATGGCCCAATGATGTTCTGGGCGTATGGGGCTATCCGGCCTAGCAAGATAGTGGAGAATATCTTATAGATGGTACTCAGCAACGTGATTCTTCTATAATTGCTGCACTGTGTGATATCTCCCTTTTTATGTATGAGGCAGATAATGCCTCGTTGCCAATCGTCAGGGATTGATTCGCTGTCCCATACCTTGGGAACAAGTTGATGAACCACTTGGTGTAACAGGTCGCCTCCATATTTAACCAATTCGGCTGTAATTCCATCGGCTCCTGGCGACTTATGATTTTTTAGCCGATGAATTGCACGGACTGTTTCTCCTAAACTTGGTGGTGGCAGTATTTGTCCGTCGTCTTCAGTTGGCGGGACGTCCAACTCGCCGATGTTCTGGTTGTTGTAGCTCATCAAAGTACTTAACCCATCGCTCCAATATGCCCATTCTGTCGGAAATCAGATTTCCCTCTTTGTCTCGGCAGGATGAGCATCGAGGTGTGTAAGGCTTCATCCTGCTGACTTGTTGGTAAAACTTCCGCGCCTGGTGCGGTTGCTCCCTGTACTTTTCTAGTTCACAGACTTTATGGTTCACCCAGGCTTCCTTTTTCCGTCTGTGAAGTCATTTCTCCGCTCGACGGAGTTCATGATAAGTCTCGGCGCGTGGCGCCTTCTTGGAGAAGGCAACATTACTCGGTATGCGCATTTTTCCGTTCCGTTGCTAGCTTACATTCATCGTCAAACCAGCCGTTGCGACTCCTTTTGCGGCTGGGGCCAAGTATGTTTGTGGTTGTATCTATGATAACGTTCTTCAGGTGATTGTGAAGATCATTTGTTGATGCTTCATCTCCAGGTCCTCTGTTGACTGCGGGTATTGCTGCATCCATTTCCCTTTTATAGGTGTCGCGGAGGGTTGTGTTGTGGATGGCTTCAGTGTTCACTCTCACCTGATTGTCAGAGGGGATTCTAGGTGGTATTGTTATTTGAGCTCGCAGCACCATGCCAACGAGATAGTGATCCGAGTCTATATTGGCCCCCCTATATGTTCTGACATTCATCAAGACTGAGAGGTGGCGGTGTTCGATCAACACGTGGTCAATTTGGTTGAAAGTGGTTCCATCTGGAGAGGCCCGTGTATGTTTGTGGACCGCTTTCCGCGCAAACCAGGTACTTCCAACAACCATTTCGTGTGACCCTGCTAATTGAATAGTGCGCAGTCCGTTATCATTTATTTTCTCGTGTAAGCTATGGGAGCCAACCTATCGCCTGAATACTGGCTCCTTCCCTACTTGGCTGTTAAAATCCCCAAGTATGATTTTGATATCATATATGGGACAGGCTTCGAGGGTTCGTTCTACTGCCTCGTAGAACGTATACTTCTCCGACTCTGCAGTCTCCTCAGTAGGGACGTGAACGCTTATGAGGCTTATATTTCTAAACTTGCCTCGCAAGCGCAGAGTGCATACCCGTTCGCTTATGTTTTCAAAGCCGATAACAGCAGGTTTCATTTTTTGGCTGACTAAGAAACCTACTCAGAGCATATGGTTTACCGGATGACCGCTATAATATATGGTGTAGTGGCTCTTCTCCAGGAAACCGGTCCCTGTCCATCGCATCTCTTGCAACGCTGTTATATCAGCCCTATATTAGGACAGGGTATCGGCTAGCTGCTCATCAGCTTCATCTCTGTACAGGGAGCGCACGATCCCAGAGAAAATGCGCAAATCGTGATTCCGTTGTCGTTGCCAGGTCCGTCGTTTTAAAATCCGTCCTGTCTGAGGCTCCTGTTGTGGCTTCGTAACAAGTTGTTTTCCATGTAGGGTTGTCAGTCCTACCCAACCCCCAACCTGGAGGACCAGTTGGTACAATTTGTCTCGTTTTTAGGCGCGGGAGACTCGCCTTCATCCTTCTCCGTCTGCAGCTTTTCGTTAAGAAAGAGCTCCCAGCGGTCACCACGTGGAGGCGGAGATAGGGTTTGGTAGTAGAGCTGTTGGTGTTGGCTCAGCAGGCATTTCCCAGGTTTTATGCTTCATCGTGGGTACCAATCCACGTTTCACCCTGGGACCTATACTACCCTTTGACCTTTGTTTGTTTAGGGTGAGTATAATATCTAGGTCTGTAATATGTGGGCATATCTTCTCCACCGGTAAAACTTGTGCCATCACAAACGGGACACCTTGTATAAAGGACACGTTCACCGCATGTATATATATAGAATTATCTAATTATTTATTGGCGATTCGCAGCCGAAAACTTCACTTGCTAATACTTCACAAGTAAAAAGCGAGTTCCCTTTCTAGATTTCTTAATCATGCTCTAGCTGTCAACTGGGTTATAATCTTAGCTAGTGCCTAACAGAGCGCCAGCAACACATAGGAAAAAATTCAGTACAGACTTATTAGCCTTTATTAGGGGTGTCATTTTGCTATTAGAAATCGGAAAGTGTTGAGGAGGAGAATGAATATTCAACCAAATATGTATTTGCTATTAATGGAGGCTACTTCAAGAGCATGATCTGAGCCGGTTTAATAATATTTTGCAAAGATGGTTGGAAAAATTGGCAAATATAGAAATACTAAGTACAAGAGGGTTTTTCTTTATTTACCTTAAGCAAATCAAATTGGAAGCGGTTTCACCTCATCAGCTACACTCTTTCAATCAAATAGAAATCTAGGAATTTGCAAAGTTTTTGTAAATGCCCTTTTTAATAAAAAGCTATGTCTTATAAGGATATAGGCGGCTCAAAAGAAAAGTTTGCCCGGCAACTCTGCTCGTTAGTATTCTAGAATGGGTGTGAGAATAAAAGGACGAGAACGTGGAGCTCTTAATCAAAACAGACACTAGAAACAACAAAACTCAGGGAAATATATTCACCAGGCTTATGTTGGACTTTCCTGTGAAGCCTCTCTAATGGCATATTTAGGGATGCAAAGAGCTTTATATTCGACACCGTAAAAATGTCTATTACGCGAGCACATTTTTTCATTCCATTTCTGTTTATTCTTTTGCTGACGGAGATTCACGGACGAAATTACTTTGTTGGCTGGGTCAATGAATGATGCAAGGAGGTCTGCCATGAGAGATTGCGAGAGAAAACTTTAAATAGGAAGTTTTTAATCCCCGTCGTATCGTTTTTCTAAGCAAGTGAATGTCAAAAAGTTCTGCGTAAGTCGAATCATGACTTCGCCCTGGAAATATTACTGCGGTGGTAGCTATAAGCACCGACTGTCCGCAGGGTGTTATGATTTGAATGAAACCAATTTACTGTTCCTTAGCTCCCCTGAAATAGTGCTCCTCCTCTGGAAATAGAAATATTGATTCAAATTGTAATTTTCGGATATTTTCAATTTAGCCCAGATCCCTAAAAGTACCGCCCTTACAGCGTATCAGTTTGCCCCTAGTTGTTGTTTCACAACAAATTTAGCTAACTGTAAAACTGCTGGCATATACTAGTAAATATGGTAACGAGCTGTCAGCTAGGCTGTTTCCCGGGAGAGCTGTTAGTGAATGTGGAAACATCATAGAGTAACAGCCAAATGAAAGTACTTCATTAGCACACCCGCAGGCTAGACTTTCTTCTCCTTGCTGGTGAAGTAATTGAGTTAGCTTCCAAAAATTCGGGATAAGCTCCCTGTGTTGTTTATCTTTATGATATTTTACCGTTGGATCACGTGTAGCCTGGAAGTGAAGGATGCTTCAAAATCATTAGACTCAAACTTAGATAGTATCTATTCTTGGACTTTATGAAACAACATAAGAATTTCTAGAACAGGTGTCCCAGTACACGAATTTCAAATTGAAATTATAATACCTTACCAAATTACCCGGGAGTATTCCAAAGATGAAATTGAGAATGTGCACCTCACACTGTTTCTAGTTGGAGGAACTCACCTGAAAAAGTGAATAGGACATGGTTATAATTGGTTAGTTTATCTACAAAATAAAGAAGTACTAAGCAAAATATCATTTACTGGCAAATTTACTATAGACAAATTTTATATTAGCGAACTTTTGGTTTTGGCAAATACACATATCCTTGATACCTGAATGAAAAAGTTATATTAATTTTGGATTAAAACTGTACTCTCCACAGGTTAACAGGACAATTCCACATTAACATTGATATGTTTCTCCCATTAAATCCTTTATTCTCGTTAATGACCCCACATTCTGGCGTGGCTTGACTAATTTCGTAAACGTACAAGACTTCAGATTTTACAAAGTTTAGCTCAAGGAATCAAACCAGTTGGTTACTGCTAAGAGAATTGATATGGTAAAGAAATTGCCCGTTGACAGAATTTGTTGCTAAATCAACTGTTTGGTTAGCTACCACATTTTCATTATTCGGTGCAGAATTCGCTGATATTCGAATTTTTTCGATTACATTAAAGAAATATGGTGTTTTTGATTATTACATTTAATAGTAATTAGAGTACCTTTAATCGTTTTTAGGGCTTAAAAACTAAAAAACTGAGAGGGTAAAGAATGTGAATATTAGATTCACCAAAGTGGTTCAACTGTATTTGCGGAGAACAACGGTTTTTTTATATCGTAAATTCCAACCCTAGTAAAGAAAATAAGGCCAGACTTATCAACTATCATCTCTTCAGTCCATTTGTGTTGGATTGACTTATGGACTTATGTGATGTAATACTGATCGTGTAAGGTCAGTCGTAGATTCGCGGGGGATAATTCAAACTGTTTGTTCCAATTTTGGTGTGAAATATAGTTGTATGGCATCTAATGGGTATTATGAAGCCGCCGCCACGTTAGAGATAATTATCCCAGAGCAATCTACATACATACATAATATGCACATTTATAGTAAAGTCATCTGCCGAATGTTAAAAGGGGGTATGGAACTGTGCGTAGGTAGAATCCTTTTCATGAATAAGTAATATTTGGTCTTCGAGTGAACATTTTCATCCTACAAAATATCCAGTAAGTTAGCTCGCTGAGAACATTTACAGTGAAATAGTAAACTTTCCTTTTGTAGAATAAATTAATGTGGTTGTGTTATATATGGGGAAGTATGGAATCAACAGAAAAATATCTTATGAAATCATATAATAATTATGTAAAAGTGCAGCGTAGATTGCAATACACTACAAGGATAAAAATATCAAAACATTTAAAAGCAAGACACTCTGCGGTTGTTACTGCCAAATATATGGGACCTCTTGATGGAAACTTTTACGACCTCTACAGCAGCTTTTCTTAATACATGGGGAAGGTAATATAGTTACTATTTCTTTCCTGGTGGAACTTTCTTTAATTACGAAATGGAAAATATTTATTTTGAAATTTATTTACTACTACTACTTGTTTGAAGAAAATTGGTTCACGTGAATAGTATCAAAAAGCTTGACCTTCCCAACAAAATCACCATTTCTCACTCCCTCAATCATATAATCCCAGACTCGATATCGTTTTCGGAAACTACAAAAATTTCTTATAAACGAATGCTTCTCAGTTGCAAAGATCATCATCACTTCGAAAATATAGCTGTTTAAACTTTAGGGAAATTTCAAAATCGATATTTTTTCTAGATTTCCATATGCATCACTTTTTAGCATTTTTAAAGTCAATCAGTTCATTATTTTATTTATTAAAACCTACCATCTGCTACCTCTCCCTTGTATATAATAACAATATTGAATGATCCATGACCGGTTAAAAAGGGACACCGACCTTGTATTTAAACTTCGCTGGTTCACATATTTCAGAATGCAACCCTAACGGTTGGTCTGTTTGGGGCGAGTGTGAATCAATTTTTTTGCAAAGACTAGCGGAATCAGGGACCGGCAAATTGGAGGAACAGTTGTTGAACTAAATTGGGTCGTCATTCTATCAGTGAGTTTCGAAGAGCAGCGAGGCTTCTTCAAAGAAAAGTGTGGGTCTTTTGGAAAAGCAAAGTGAGGGAAATTGTCCATATTTAAGTCTTGAATTAAGAAACAATTATCCGACAGCGAAGTTGGATTCAAAGTGGGTAATGGAAGTTGTGAATTACAGAATGGTGTAGGTCGGGACACCATCGTCCCATCTTAGGTAGGTTCTGCTTCGTCCTCTCTTTTTACCATATATTGTCCTTATAGACTTTTCACGCTGGATCATCCTCATCCATATGGATGGCTCAACAGATTGCGATGGGTTAGGTAACCCGCCCATCGCAATCTTTTGAACCGGATTTTACCCATAACCTATGCTGACTACCAACAACCGTGCGCGGATTTCATCGTCATAGCTGTTATCAGTTGTGATTTTCGATCCTGGATAGGAGAGATTTTCAACGGAATCAAAATAATAGTCTCCTACCTTTATTGTTTCAGTGCGATCCGATGTTGTTCTTTCTTTGGTTTCTGGCGCTGAAGTTGTCATCATGTACTTTGCCTCGCACCGCTTTCTCGATCTGGATGAAGGTAGACTGTACAACTCGGGTTATTCTTCCTATAACGTCAATATCGTCAGTGTAGGCCAGTAGTTGGGTGAACTTGAAAAGGATGGTACCTCTCGCATTTACAGCAACATCGCAAATCACTTTCCCCAGGGTCAGGTTAAAGAGGACGCATTATAGGACCCTTGTCTTAAACCGTTGTTGACGTTGTCGACGACGAGGTCGAGAGTAATTCTGCTGCTTTCATCTGACCTCGCGCAATGGTCGGGGTCAGCCTAGTCAGTCTTATTACTTTCGTTGGGATACCGAATTTTCTCGTGGCTGTGTACAGTTTCTATACTATATACTATACTATATATACCATCATAGGCGGGTTTAAAGTGGATGAAAAGATGATTGATTGGTCCAATTGACTTGTTTGTAAAACTGCCGCTTCTGGTGCGGTTGCTCCCTGTACTCTTCGAGTTTACAGACTTGTTGGTTCTTCCAGGCTTCCTTGTTCCATCTATGATGTCACTTCTCTGCTCAACGGAAGCGTGTCCGCGTTCTTTGAGAATGCAATATTATTCGCTATGCAGCAATCTTCCGTTCCGTTGCTAGCTTACATTAATCGTCGAACCAGACATTCGGACTTTCTTGCGGCTGGGACTCAGTATGTTTGTGGCCGATGTCAGGATTGACTTCTTTTTTGTTAATTTTTCTGGTAACGGAAAGAGCTCCGCGCACGGAATTTAGCGGAAATTAAAAGTAGAAAGTTAGTTTAGTTTTTCCTCACTCGAGAGTGTGCAGCTGGAAGAAGCTGTGCCTTCGCCTGCTTGTGTTTGATGTGCTGTTCCGTGCCAGTCCGCCCTCGGCTCCGTTCAGGACCAAGACGGAATAGGTGTCCGACGAAAGCTTAACTTCAATTTGTTCCTATTCCAACCATGTATTTTTACTTACGGCAAGTAGTGCAACCTAGCCATCTGCGCCTTGATCGCACGGACGAACTCGCGAGGAACAGGTTGGTCCCACTAACCCCATGCAACTATGTTGTAAGGTAGACTGTTTCGCGACCGTGAGACTCGAAACTACCCACTTTGCCCTAACTGTCACTGAAAATTTGGCTTTTTTTAGGGGTATCGCGCTGAATTTACATTCTTTAAGGAAGAACATAAACTATAAAGATAAACAACCGTTAAAGTATCCTCCGAGAGTGTAACCACTACGTTTCAGATTAAAATTCAAGATTTATTATTTTTTTTTTCTCCCATTTAGTTACCGTCCGGATAGCTCAGTGGTTAGAGCACTAGGCTGTCATACGGAAGGTCGCGGTTCAAATCTCACTGGTGGCAGTGGAATTTGCATCATGATTTGACGTCGGATACCAGTCGACTCAGCTGTGAATGAGTACCTGAGTCAAATCAGGGTAATAATCTCGGGCGAGCGCAATGCTGACCACATTGCCTCCTACAGTCTACTGTGGTGTACCGTTACGGTCTTGAATGAAGTGCTCTAACACACTTCAAGGCCCTGATCCAATATGGATTGTTGCGCCAACGATTATTATTATTATTATTTAGTTACCGAGCATTTTCCACTCGCTACTTATAGTAGTAATTGAGGAAACTTATTAGGAAAGAAAATGTGATCACCAGAGATCTGCTGAGTGAGGTTTTTTTTATATTTTTTTATTACTTACTTTCTCTTGCGTGGTTTATTTCGTTAAGTGCACGCGAATCCCCATGTTTGAGTACTTTTCACTGTCCTCTATTGTATTTGTAGAGTAAATACCTAAAGAATATGTCTATAGCTAAACCAATATGTCATTTAAAACCCGCGAGATAGTAATCGTCAACCATGAGAGCAGGGATCAGTTAATTTGGGTCCTCTAACGACCAGAATGAATGGACCGCTATTTATTGACTACAACATGATAAAGAAATATACTTTAATGTATCCTATACTTAGTTTAATGTACTGTGCTTCAATTTGTTACAAAAAGCCGCCTTAGGCATAGGACTAATCATAGGTCTTCTAATAAGACAACAGACCCAAGTGCACTTCCTTCCCGTCATGAGAATAGCTTATTATGTACAATACTATGTACTGTACTGTACAAAACCAGCATTGAAGAAGGACATATGTTGTGTCTTCATTTTTCTAAAACCGAAATAAATCTGTAGTAAAACCGAAAATCTTTCCTTTTAATAGTTTTACTTTTCTTTTTGCTCATATAAAAATTATTTTTGTCACATTTTTTTATACTATAACTTTTTCACTATCGGCAGGGGTTGTATCTCAGATAGTTCATTTTATTATGGCGCTGATATACGTATCTCTTATAGGCGTATATAGCACAAAATCTATGCATGACATTTTAAGGGTGTAATGAATTAAAAGCAAAGAGGGAATTCGTCTCTAATGGTAGGATCTTCTTCAAATTTTTCAGTAATGTGTAGTATAAAATCATTTATATTCATGGCAAATTTTGTATCCCTGAATCAAATGTGAAAGGGTTCTGTAATAAATTTCTAAAATATAGTAATATTCCATTATTAACTATCCTTGAGCAAATAACGGAACGGGAATGAATTTTGATTCATCCAAAACTCTGTTTTTGTATGGAAGCTAGGACAACGTTCTAGTTTTCGTCACAACCGTGATTAAGTTTTCCAAAGAGGAAACGAACTTTCAAATCACCCGGGAATTAGATTCAATTACCAGACGAGATAATTCCTTTTCCTGCTGATGCCATGCAACCAAGCTGCCAAGTTGGGCATTCAGTGAGTAGACCTCCTTAGAGCCGTCTTACTTTCTCGCAGGCAACGTCTTCATTACCGCCTGCCTTCTGCTGTCGCATTTATAGGCGTGTTAAATGACAAGGCTAAATGTCTGATTCATAATTCGTAGCGTGGTGAATCGTCACTGATCACTACATACACATATTTCTTCACTCCGGTGCGACTTTTGGCACTTCTCTCATTAATTTGTTCTCCAAGTCGGAATTTTATCGAGTTTAGTTCATATGTTCCCAATGGCGCCACGTATTCAACGTCTTCTTTCTTCAGCTACCAATTGTGATCAATCTTTCCTATATATCTCACAGAAAGTGCCAAAGTAATCGTAATACAACAAATTTACTTCGACCAATCTGAAGGTCACCTAAACCTACGGTGAGTATCCATCATTCTTCATGATTCCATTTCAAATATAATAACCTCATTGCAGTGGTTAGTAACAACTTCTGTACCAGAATTTTTCTTCTTTCAACTCATAGCTGTAACCTGCGATTTTCCGAAAATTTCTTTGCTTATTATACGTACATTCCAATCGATGATCAAATGTAGCGGGATCGAAGGATAAATTTTTTTTCCTCAAATATTCAAGACACCACTAGCATTTAATATGCGAAACCACCCTATCACTCATTGACGATTTACCTTCGCGTTCTCAGGAAAAGTCAGTTATTACGGCGATAAACCAAGTGATAAAAAGATGTGGAAAACGTACTCGCGGTTTAGAAAAAAATATTTTATATATATATGTATATACATACCTAAAAAAACCGACAATTCCTTTTACCCCTTAAACAGTCCGAGGGGTGACTAGCCCAAGGATGGGTTGAAAGATAGGACTCTTCGAACTATAGCACATTGTGATCCCACAGCAGTTGGAATTATTTCCCGAGACTCTCTACCTGGTGTAGCTATAATAAAGATTGTAGTTTGCAAGCAAGTTATATTTCAATGCAAGGTGTATCTAGTGCGCCTGGTGAATTCGGTTAACCAATAACTGGAGTTGGTAAATGAGGAAGTCATACAAAATGTACTGTCTATAGTTTCCGTCGGGAGTGCACATCCTGAATTGAAGTTAGGAATGGTTATGTCTTGTAAAATAGTATATCTTTAGTCAAGCATTTGTTGGAGGCTTTCGATGTAATGCCTGGCAATAAGTTATTGATACGGAATCCATGAATACCTTTCTCTTTCCACTATTTCGATCTTTTCCTGGACCGAAGTTATATTTGACATGGCGTCCCATTCTTTGCTTTTCATGTGCAAAGGAGACAATTTATTATGTGCCATGACGAGAACCTGATAATTGCCACAGGATTGTTTCTCATAGGAAAGGCCGATGAAGTGAAGGCACCTGATTGTAATACAAGGCTTTTGAGTAAAGTACCCCTGTTAAGTTCACTTATCTCATAAACTATATATATATATTAGTTTTATAAAAACGATTAACTTTGTCAGATGCAATTACTTTATAATTTGTTGAAAATAATAACGAAATTGTTTGACTTCTGTGCAATTATAACTTAAGAGGTCTGACTTCTCTTCCTGGCTCTCTTTTCTCCACGGATTTTGAAAACTTCGACTTCGTTGTGAAAAATGGAAAGCTAGGGTCCCCAGTATCCCCAAAAATAATGGAAACAGTTGTTGTGGCGACCTATGTAAGGAAGGTGGGGTTTATATGAAACCGATGCTGCATGTCCAGCAGATCATAGTGGCACAGGAAGTCTCAAATAGGGAAACCCCTATGCAAGCCAGCACCCACGTCTACTTGCCTGTACCTACTTGCTTCCTGCTAGTGTCAACTGTACATTAAAAAGGTTGTTGGTTCTGGAGACAGGGAGAAACGAGAGTTCCGCACCCGTGCTTCGCAGATATTTGCACCTACTAAGGCGATCGTACACTGTAAGGCCAGGTGTTGCTGCGCTTCGTTTAGACGTCGCCACATCCGTCAGCGAACTCAGTTTTAACTCCTTACCACTTATAAATCCAAAATACGTTTTCGTATCTATATCTACAATAGGCTATGCCATGACAAAACGGCGGCGGTTCGTGGTTCTCATATGTACATGGAAGACTCTTATAGAATGCGCAACGTTAAGCTACCTACCTAAATTAATAGCACGCATCTAAACATTCATTATGAACATTTATAAGTAAAAAACTGAATACCTTTGGTGCAAACGTAGATACACATACATATATCCATCTCGATGGGACACTACCGGTAAATTTTATTAACGTATTGATATGCATATGTCTGCCTCGAGTAATTGGTACTGATATAGAAATAAGTAAAAAGAACTAAGAAAGGAAAACCAAAATGCATCCTGCATTCATATGAGTTCACTTTATATGATGATGACGTCACATATGCCTTGAATTGAAATGAATTAACGTGAAACACAAAACTTTGACCTTCTATAACTTTGTTAGTAATAGTTCGATTGTCTTCCAAATGTTTCTCGTTGCATGTAAAGAGACACAGAAATTTGGTGACAATGGTTCAGCCGTTTAAGAGTAAAGTGGGTGTGACGGAGAGACTGACAAGGCCATCGACCTCCGATGCAGTGAGACAGTGCGTGGCAAAGAGGGGGACACTTTAGGGACGCTTCAGATACAAAAAGTTTCCCTATGTGAGGAATTTTGAGCGCGTGGCAGCTGCACTTGAATATTAATTTAGAATAAATTAATTGCATCTGCAGCTATTTACGCGAATAATTTGATCTCTAAAGTATTCTATCGATTATAGGTAATTCCAAAAACTCCACACTAGGAAATGTGAAGAAGTTCACCAAAAACAGATACAACAAGTCGGGAACCGAAAGCTGGACGCTTCAGGTATGAAAGGTTTTGTGTATTTCTTTTATGAAGAGATTTGAATGTGCATTTGTCCCATTAGCATGTAGCACGAAAAATATGCATATACTATGTGAAAATTTCCACTTTCAAGTGATATTGACATTCATAGTCTTGAATTTGCAGACAGACGGACAGACAGATAGACAGTAACCGATTTTAATAAAGTTTTGTGTTTAAATTTTTATTAAAAATGAGTCCAGCAGGAAAGGGTAAAAGGGCAGGAAGGAAATTACTTTTTCATATATCGCTCGATAGTCAATTATTTTCGTTAATTATGACGTCAGCGTCTTGCACTAGCTTCAGATAAAGTAAATTCGCGAGAAGTAGATAAGTTAGGACTGTTGAACTTTAGCGCTAATAGCCGGATTTTAATGAAGCTTGGCATGCGTATGCGAGGTATTGTTCTCTATGCTGGTGCAAACTTAGTTCTTCTAGAATAAACTTGAGGGGCTTTTTTAATACATTTCTAAAAGTTGGTAGTTTATTTGAGCAGATATCGGAATGGGATATATTTGGAGGCCTAGATTTCATACAACCGCATGGCACTAAATTTTTCAGATTTTTGGGGTAGCTTCCGAAAATGAATCCCAACTTTAAATATGAACATTTTCGCTCGTTACTCGCACATTTAGCAATTTACGTCAAAACTAAAAGCTGATGATGAAAGTAATTAACGAGACCGATCATATGATACCCCAGATGGGATGCATTAGGCGAAAAAAAAATTGTTCAGTCCCTCCTTCCTCTCCCCCTCTTTAATCTCCACCTAAATTTATGTCCCTCACTGTATGCTTGTGATGATTTGATTCATAGTTCCCATATGTCCGCCCAATTTGGTTTGAATCGGTATAGCCGTTTTGTGATAGACAGACAGACAATAAATCGATTTTAATAATGTTTTCCTTTACACAAAACCTTAAAAAGGCAGTCTTGGTCCAACAAACAGAACTACCTTGGGAGAAAATATGTGCCCAACGTGGAAATGCCAGCTAGCGAAGCGAAACCCAAGAAAAATAAAAACGGTGGAAGGAGTAAGGTCATAAACAAAAACACGAATAAGAAACCAATGGTGCGAATTCGCCCCAGAGGCAATTGTAATCTCGAACTAACGAAATCAATGGTATACGAAGATACTGAAAAAGGTTAAAGCTAACCCTGACCGAAGAGAACTAGGAGGGAATGTCAGCAAATTCTGGGGGATACAGAAGGGTATCTCATTTTTGAACTCAAGAAATCCAGCATGGGAAGAACTGATGGCTTTCGTAATCAAGTTATATAAAGTTCCCATAAACATGAAATCAATATGCTATGCAAGGCTCTCGATGAAGTAACAGCTAGAGAACAAATATGCACTGCCTTGAAACAACAATTCAAGTTTGAGGATTTCGGGAAAGAATCTATTGTGAGCCGAAGAAAAGCTAATGGCAGTACTCAAACGGCCACACTGCCAATGGCGGCAGTGCAGAAGTTGTTTTCCATGGGAAAGATTCGGATTCGATGGGTTGTTTGCCGGCTAAAAAAATAGATCACTTTTCGAAGTCATGGACTAGCGACATCGATCGTGAATAGTGAATCTAACTTTTGGCCCTACGTTGGAGCATAATATGTCCTTGCAAGCTGGCGACGACTTCACGTACAGTGACCACTATGCATTCACCTTTAAACTAAGCTATGGATAAATAAACATTCAAGGACCAGCAGGCACCTACACGTATAGAACTTTCCATACAACATAAAGCATGTGATGAATCGGTGTATAGGGGATGCTCAACTGCCCTAGCTAGACGAATACTTCGGAGGGCAATTGAGAGGATCAATCAAGAGCAAAAAAACGATGTCTAGAAGGAAGCCCGCAAGGTCTCTAAGCTTGCTATCCAGCGGAGCTCTGTTGGCAGGTGGAGCTAAACCCGTGGAGTAGCGCCGATAAAATCGTGACGGGACGATTCAGAGGCTGCTTATCTCAGCAGATCAAGTGCCCTATCCTCTTGTTGGAAGTCATCCCCAGCAAGGGAGGGGTACTGCCACCTTCCAGCGGCCCCTGAATATGACCACGATTCCACTAGTGACGATAGACGAGCTGCTGGAGATCCTGTGGTCGTATAGGTGACAGCAAAGCCCGGTCTGGACGAGCTTGCCCTCAAATGTAGACCAGATATGTTCACTGAGCTGTTCGAAGCGTGTGTCCGAGGGTAACTTTCCTCCATAATGGATGGAAGCTGTTGCTACTACCTAAGGCTGGTAAACCTCCAGAGGATCCATATGTCTTCTAGATACTCTAGAGAAAACGCTGAAGCGGGTAATTTATAATATCGGCAGTATGGGTTCCGTAAAACCAGATCAACTACTGATGTCATCAAAATGGATACTGACTTGACCGAAAATACAATTCGCGTGGTCGTGACCCTGAACGTGAAGAATGCATACAACTCGGCCAATTGGAATCTTATATGAAAGTCTCTGACGACGATCGATATATCTCGCTGCTATTGTCGATAGCTACTAGCGAGGCAACTGGTTGTGGTCGCAAAGCATATCCAAGATGCTGAGTGGTGGCTGGGGAGAAAGCATGCGCAGATATAATCTCACCCTGTTTCTCAACGGCCATGGATGATATCGTCAATACCTGTATAGGATTAAATTGGACACCTCAACTGATTGTCCAAACTGCGACGGGGTTCTAGGGGACCTAGAGCACGAATTCGTCCAAACTCCCAGGTTCCTGGAAGAAGGGAGAAGCCTAGGGAAACTTCAGGTTAAGTAAGCTAAAGTAAGCTAAATCTGCCCCCTAATACCTAAAGATAGTTCCACGGGGTAACAGGAGTCAGGGTTGGTTTTAGTGAGAAAAATTTCCACACTCTGACGTGTTTTACACAAAACGTAAAGAATAAGCAATCGAAGCTCAAATTGAGTTTAGTTAGTTTAGTCATTCGAATAAATCCTTTATTTTCCGTCTTGTCAAGGAAAACCTATACCGGAAAATTCAAGGAAGTGCCAGTTTATAGGTAATTATTTCAAATTGCTCCTGCGAAGTTCACTTATTCGATCTTATGAAACTAACAAAAATATTGCCGACCCGAAATGTCGACAACGGAATATGCATATGAAATATTACCGCACTGAAAGTGAAACTCTCTGAAATACATTCTTCACAAGTTGAGCAGGGCATTTCAACATTACCCGTCTGCAAAGTTTCTAAACCCTTTCGGTGATGACTTTCATTTAGGGAAGGTAACTTATCTATAAAATTGCGCTACCCAGCCGTGAAGATATACCCAAATTCTGACCTACAGACAATTGGGTTTTCAAGTATCACTAGCCAATACTTGAGAAGAAATTTGGAAGTATGCAGACGAAGTGGAATTGGAAGGAGATGAAATGAAATTTACTTGAAACGTTTCTACACCAGTAAAAGGAAAATTGAAATAATAAGAAGGCATTTCATATTACGATTATTGCGTTCCTTGCAGCGCTTCGGCGGTCAATATTTCTGAGATGTTGCGAATTCGAGTATTCGGTGGAAAGTTTTTAGAAATAATATTTGCGTTGGGCTTTGGGAATTTCATAAGGAGATGATTTCCAGTGATATTGGCGGAAGATCTTTTCCGGACAACTAACATTTACAAACGTACTTAATGTGAGCAGTTCTGGGGGTGTTATTTGTTCTAAAGTAGAAAAAGGCCATCCTGAGTATTTGCTCTGTATACAATTGGCGCAGTTTCAATCATAATTTCCACGAATTCTGATGTGGGGAGAATTCTATAAATGTTACCCACGATATCATTGAAAATGAAAGCTTAAAGCATAAATGATTATTTTTGTTTACATGGCCTTACTGCCATCAGGAAGATCTTAAATATAAAATAACATAATCTAACATTAGGAAATGGCACAAATTTTATTTTGTTAAATTTTACGCACAAAAATGAGAGGAGTGCAAGGTTCACACTAACATCGATAACAACATCTGAACGGGGAGAACCAATGTTATGGTAGCATGTAAAGGTTGCATGTAAAATTTTTCGACTAATTCACCCGTCGGGGGTATCATATGAAAGGTCTCGATTATTACTTCCATCATCAGCTTTTAGTTTTAATCCAAATTGCCAAATGTGCGAGTAAGGAGCCAAAATGTCCATATATAAAGTGAGACAGGACTCATTTCCGGAAACTACTCAACCCAAAAATCTGAAAAAAATCAGAATATGACCGAAAACCCTCCTTAAGTTCATCCTAAGAGTACCAAATTTTGCATCAGCATAAAGAACAATACCTCGCATATGCATGCCAAACTTCATTGAAATCCTGCTACTAGCGCAAAAGTTCAACAGTTCTTGCTTATCAATTTCGCGCGAAATTGTATGTAGTAACATCTGAAGCCGTGGAAATAATATGCTGACGTCATAATTAACGGAAATAATTGACGTTCGAGTGAAATATTAAAGCCCCATATATGAAAAACTATTTCTTCCCAGCCCTTTCACCCTTGCCTGCTGGGCTCATTTGTAAGGTTTTGTGTGAAGCAAAGCCTTATTAGAATCCAGTCGATGTCTGTCTGTCCGTTTGTCAGTCCGTCTTTTTTTTTTTTGAGGAGGTGGAAATCTTCAAAAGACACTGGTCTGGACACACCAGCGTGTGAGATTTTTACCCACTAAAACCACCCCCGACAGGCAGGGACGGACCCTGCCCCGCGGAACCCGCGGAAGGTATTACATCACGGAGCAGAGTCGGCTTACTCTAGCTTAATCCTATTTCTTCTATACGCGGCGCACGTGACTGCGCTTTTCTCCTTTCCTCTGCCTTTCGCAGTTTATCTTGAATAGATGCGATCATGCAGTTGACCGCATCCCAATTCAGTTGATGTGCTAGCATTTTCGGCACCAGATTTTCTGGTACCAGCACCTCCCCTGGACTTTCCTCTAGATTCCTCCTTTCTTTCACAAATCTCGGACAGTGGAAGAATACATGCTCTGGGTCCTCTGCGACTCCATCACCATTTGGACAGTCGGGTAAGATCTCCAATTTAAACCTGTGAAGGTATTGGCGATATCCTCCATGTCCCATGAGAAACTGGTTGAGATTATAGTCAATCTTATCGTGCCGTCTTTAAAACCACTCCTTGATGGCAGGAATGGGCCTGTGAGTCCACCGACCTTTTCCCGAGCGTTCCCACCGTTCTTACGATCTATTTATGGATCTCTCTCTCAGCGTTCTTCGTCTGCAATAAGGGAGAGATTGGCCTCGCGTAGTATATGTTCGCCATCTCATCTGCCAAGATGTCAATCGGCTTCATTCCAGAGATGACGAATACTGCATCATCTGAGACAGTCCTGAAGGCAGAGCATACTCTCAGAGCTGTCCTCCTGTAGACTGCATTCAGTTTGCTAGTATTAACTGACATCCGCATCGCTTCGCTCCAAACTGAGGTCGCATAGAGCATGATTGAGGTCACCAATCTGGCTATAAGCAACCTACAGGTATGCCGTGGCCTTCCCATGTTCGGCATCATCCTCGTCAGGGCCATACTAGCAGTGGATGGTTTATCACAAACATACTGTACGTGTTGCTTATAGCTGAGCTTCCTGTCTATCACCACCCGCAAGTATTTGATGATCGGCTTGGAAGTGATGATATGATTCCCGATTCTAACACAGGCGTAATTTCTCTTCCGGCGCTTAGTGATGGGGACCGCTTCCGTTTTTTCCCTCCGCAAGCGTCACACCAGAGCTCTCTAACCAGTATTTGACAGCACTGATTGCCTCGCTTGAAAATAACTCAGCATCTTCAAGATGCTTTGCGACAACAGCCAGCGCAATGTCGCCAGCGTGGCTTCCTTCGGAAGGGGGAGATTAAGTACATCGTTGTAAATGATGTTCCACAGTAGTGGGCCTAATACGGAGCCCTGTGGGACACCCGCGGAAACAGCGTACTCCTGCGGTCCGTCATCAGTGTCATACCAGAGCCTCCTTTCAGTTGAGTAACTATCGACAAGTGCGGCGAGGTAGGCGGGAATACCAACCTTCGCTAGGGATTTGCGGATTAGATTCCAATTGGCCGAATTCAATGCATTTTGCACATCCAGGGTTACTACCACGCAATATTTGCTGGTACTACCCTTTCCGTGGATTGCATCTGCGGCCAAGCCAATAACCAATTTGATGGCATCAATGGTTGATCTGGCTTTTCGGAACCCATACTGCCGACTTGAAAGGCCGCCTTGGCTCTCAACAACCGGGAGTAACCTATTATATATTACCCGCTCTAACATTTTCCGCACTGTCTAAAAGACATATGGGTCGGTATGACGATGGTTCATCTGGAGGTTTACCAGGCTTAGTTAGAAGTATCAACTTCTGCCGCTTCCATGCCGCTGGAAATATTCCGTCAGACATGCACGCTTCGAACGGCTCAGCGAACATATCCGGTCTGGATTTCACGGCAAGCTTAAGGGCCTTATTCGGTACTCCGTCCAGGCCCGGCGCTTTATTGTCTCCGTCTGTCAGTCTGTCTGTCACACCCGATTTATTCGGAAACGGCTAGGCCCATTGTCACGAAAATTGGTAAGAGCATGTGAACTGTTGTTGCCTTTATATGCAGCAAGTGGTGCCATTTTGTTTTCCATACATTTTGTTTCTCCATACATGTGAATGAAGGGTGCTACATTTTTTCATAAAATTTGGTCATGTGGGGTGTCAAATGAAAGAGCTCAATTAATACATTTCGAAACTGGTTCCATATTTGATATCGGGGGAAACGTAGGGAGTGAGGGCTCAAAATATGACCATAAAAAAGTGTAACAGGTCTCGTTCTCAGAACCTATCCCACCGAAAAATCTGAAAAAATCACATCCGGTTCCGATATCTGCACAAATAAAGTTAATAATACGACATTTCCACATTTTAGAAATTTGCTCGGCAGTACAAAATTTGGCATGGGTGTATGGATAAAATCCAACTATTGTTAACAAAGTTATAGGGGTTAAAACTTTGCCATTTTTTGCGAATTTCGCGCACTCTCCAACATTTATGATGTGATCATCACATATCAATTCGTCAATATCACACCGAAGGGAGTTTGTATGAATGGGTCGGAAAGAATTATTTTGTTTTAGCTAGTAGCTTTGTACTAATGAAGGTCGTAAGTTGCTCCCGAAATATATATATATTATACATAAAAATATAAATTTGTAGTTTATACACGAAGCGCGAGCTTCCGGTATTCCGACCTGTACCTGTTTTTGGTGAACTTCCTAGTGTGAAGCTTTTGGAATTGGCTATTATCGACAGAGTACTTTCGCATATATGCGGAGCCCCTTAAATTTGGCAGGATGATGTAAATCGTTGCACGCCCAGAGGTTCACAGACCATACATTCTTACCGAGAGCCTTTTCAAAGTAAATCCCGTATGGCAGACAGACATTGAACCGATTTTAGCAAGTTTTCCTTCCCAAAAAAGTTTAAAAAGAGCTGACGGAAAAAAAGATTAGAAGTACTTAGAAGAAACATACTCAGGAAAGATTTCGAAAGGAATCTTGGTCAAGGTTTTCCACGGGCATTCCCATCACTTTTCATCTAATTTGAAAAACATGATATATTTGGTAAAGTAAATATCTATTATTTAGTTGACATTTTATTGTTTTTGAAAGCTGTGGCATTTCTGCTATACTTTTTTAATGATCTGACAACAATAAAGTTATGACGGTTGTTTATAGTGAACATTTCTAACATATAACAGTTGTTTGGCCGTACACATGTTCTGCATTGATTTTAACATTATTAATTTAACTTTACTTATTATAAGTTTCGTGATTTTTACGCCGTCATATGGTCAGTATCTATAATATTTATGCGTTACTTATTTGCTTTAAATAATTTATATTTGGCGATACCTACGGATGCGATTGGAGCATACCGCAAGTTTCTGCTTCAGCACCTCGATGATTTCTCCGATTGGCATATTATTGGACAGATGGTAGTTTCGAATGATGTTGGCAACGCCTCGGTGAACACTTGGTGATGGATTTTCAAGAATTGCTTGCGTGACGCGGCCAATCTCCTTTCTCAACTTTGCCGAAATACCCAGAACGGTAAAGTTCTCCTGCGTGTACCTCTGTTATTCGCTTCAAGATGTTGATTAATGGGACGAATAATTGTGGCAGCAGCAACGTAGATCAGGCTGCGAACCTCTGTCGCAGGAATCTTACAAAAGATCAGCTAAAATTCTATCAACGGCAGCAACGATGTTGGCAGTTGCCGGGAGAATGTCAGCATATTCTGTGAATGCGACCTGGAATGCGGTGAAAGTCTCATTATAAATTGCATGCCCAGTTACTGACATTTTCCTGACTACTGGGTTCATGAAACACCTTACAGGTGGAATACTTATGTTGCTTCTTGGACTAGTCCAGTATATTGGAGACTCCAGCCCTGCAACAGAGCCTGAATGTTGCAATGCCCCATGGTTATCTCCAAAGGTAGGGAAGGTATTTGGAGGGGATCCGCTGAAATACAATGTAATGTCACTGCAATTCATCCGATAGGAATGTCAATTCCTTCACTCTGGATTACGGATTTGTTTAGGAGCTTTACTCCCCCTGAAAGGGACGAATAGGTAAGGAAAGACAAACACAAATGGAAACGTTCTGCTTGTCCGCGGCTACTCATTTACAAGATTGACTTGCAATATTCGTAGCTGACCCAGTAGGCCATGTCATTATCCGCAACCCATTATGAATTAAATTGTTGGTGATTGAGGAAAGATAATTAGAGTTTCTTTAAAAATAATGAGCAATTTAGCTTGCATATGGTCCTAGTTTTGCAAAATCTGATTTTGTGAAAAGACGGACTGGTCACAAGTTTAAAGAAGAATCAGGCATCTATTTAGCGTTATAGTTTGGTCAATGATCGACAACAAAAGTAGAATGAGCCTGTTATTTATCCTACATATAAAGGTCTTGGAAACCAGAATGCCACTCAAAGTACACGAGTGGTTACCAAATGGCAATTTCATATTTCTGGACGACCCTGATTAAGCCATAAGATCAAAAAGGGAAAGAAATTTTTAGAGAAAAAGCCAAATCATTTACTGGACATTAACCCCATTGGAAAACCTTGGAAATTAATGCAAAACTGAACTGAAAATATAGCGAATAAAATACAGTTAATAAAATCTGCTGTTGTAGTTAAGCATAGAAGCGATGAAATAAAAATGAACAGCAACAAATGTATTGAAAGTAAGCCAATACCGGTTGTGATTCCAGCAACAGACGGCATCACTAAACATTAATATTTTATTTTATATTTAACAGTATGAAACTATTTTTAGTATATATTTTTTTATTTGGCAACATAACTAATTTGAATAGTTTGCAACATGTTTATTATCTATTCTTGCATATTATCTTAAATTATGTATTATTTCCGAATAGCTGAGTGGCTGGAGCATAAGGCTGTCGTACGGTAGGTGGCGGTCCAAATCTCACTGGTGGCAGTGGGATTTGTATCGTGACTTGAAGTTAGATACCAGTGGCCTCAGCTGTGAGTCAAATCAGGGTAATAATCTCGGACGAGCGCAATGCTAACCACATTGCCTCCTATGGGGTATTCTAATCTAGTGAATCGTTACGGTCTTGAATAAAGTGTTCTAACACATTTCAGATCCCTATGTTATTATGTATTATTTCAAAAGTGGCTCTAATAATTTGGCCAACCACTGCATATGTCGATCTATATGGTCATAGTCATGTGAGGTATCAAATGAAACGCCTTAGTACTTTCCGAATTGATATTTATTGTGTGCGGGGGTCGAAAGCGATCATTTCTTTCACGAACCCATTCTCGGAAACTACCCAACCCAAAAATCTGAAAAAAAAATCTGGAGGCTGCACCATATAGTGGCCTAGACCCTGAAATATCCTCCATACCGATATTCAACTAAAGTTTATAATTGTGTATTACAATAATTTTTAGCAATTGACTGCCCTTGTTGGCCCAATAATCAGGACTATAACATAGAACGTAATCCTACCAAGTTTGGTGGAAATCGCACTATTATTAACAAAGTTATAATAGGTTAAAACTGTCGCTTGTGTGCAAATTCAAGACTTTGAATGTCAGTATCAACCGAAAGTGGACATTATCACATAATCTTCTTCTTTTTCTTCAGCCTTTGTCCCGTTTACAAGCGGGGTAGGTTTATCGGGATCGGTTTCGCCATTTGGCTCTATCGAATGCCTGATCTGGGTGCAATCTCGAGGCTCTTACATCCCCATCCAGCGTATCAATCCACCTTTGTTGAAACCAATCTTGGCAAGTGAATTCTCGTTAGCTTGAATTGCGTAACCATACCATCGAAACGACTTTCTCCCAATTTTCCACGATCGGTGCAACCCCATAACGATCGCGGATATGCTCATTTCGGATGTGATCAAAACGTGTCACGTCACTAGTCCAAAGCATCATCCTCATCTCCATTACCGTAAGATGCCGTTCATTGTCTTTTATAGTTGGCCAGCACACACTCAGAACCATAGAGGGCAACAGGACGGACGACATTGTTGTAAATTTTAGATTTGAGATGTGCGTTGATACGTCGATCACAAAGAACACCAGTTGCGAAACGCCACTTCAGCCAGGTTGTGTTAATGAGTAAAGCAATTTCATAACGCAGTTCTTCATTGGTTGATAGCGTTGACCCGAGGTATTTAAATCGCTCAGTTCTGGGCAGATCACTGCCGCTTACAGTGATCGTGTCTGTTCCATGGGGATCGGTCGTCAAAAGGTCAGTTTCGTTTAGATTCAATCTGAGACCGTGTTGCATAAGGCGATCATTCCATTTTTGAACAAGCTGCTCGAGATCATTTTTGCTATTAGATGCTAGGAAATCATCATCTGCATAAAGCAGTGTGTAGGGCGCTGAAAATTGGATATCCCGTGTGACGGTGTCCATAAAAAGAACAAAGAGGAGTGGTGAGAGGGCACTTCCTTGATGAACACCAACAGAGACTCGAAGCGATTTTGATAGACCCGCCATACTTCCAACTTTACTTTTCGGATCGTAGTAGAGCAATTGAACCAAGCGCATGAGTTCTTCTGGCACTAAGTGTTGTCGTAAAGCATACCACATGAGTGCGTGTGGCATACGGTCAAACGCTTTCTCTATATCCAGAAATGCAAATTCTTCTCACGGTGTTTCTCCATGAGTAACCGCGCAGCGTGTATTGCGTCAGTAGTTCCGCAGTTTTTGACATATACGGCTTGATTCACGGTTATTTCAATGCTTTCGCGAATACTTGACAACCGAATGTGTTCAAAAATCTTCATGGTATGGGAAAGTAACCGGATCGGACGGTAATTTGAACATTCTGCTGGACTACCTTTCTTTTTCCATATTGGAACAATGGCACTTTCTTGCCAGTCAGATGGTGCACTTCCTTCCTGAATAACCTGATTAAAGAATTCACTGAACCACAGTGTTGGGTCCCAGCTCTTCGTTTTCCAAAGCTCAGATGCAATGTCGTCAGGTCCTGTGATGTAATTGTACCAAGTTTGGTGGAAATCGCACTATTATTATCAACGTTATAATAGGTTAAAACTGTCGCTTGTGTGCAAATTCAAGGCTTTGAATGTCAGTATCAACCGAAAGTGGACATTATCACATAATCTTCTTCTTTTTCTTCAGCCTTTGTCCCGTTCACAAGCGGGGTAGGTTTATCGGGATCGGTTTCGCCATTTGGCTCTATCGAATGCCTGATCTGGGTGCAATTTCGAGGCTCTTAAATCCCCATCCAGCGTATCAATCCACCTTTGTTTCGCCCGGCCTTTTGGTCGTTTACCATCGACTCCGATGTTCAAACCAATCTAGGCAAGTGAATTCTCGTTAGCTTGAATTGCGTAACCATACCATCGAAACGACTTTCTCCCAATTTTCCACGATCGGTGCAACCCCATAACGATCGCGGATATGCTCATTTCGGATGTGATCAAAACGTGTCACGTCACTAGTCCAAAGCATCATCCTCATCTCCATTACCGTAAGATGCCGTTCATTGTCTTTTATAGTTGGCCAGCACACACTCAGAACCATAGAGGGCAACAGGACGGACGACATTGTTGTAAATTTTAGATTTGAGATGTGCGTTGATACGTCGATCACAAAGAACACCAGTTGCGAAACGCCACTTCAGCCAGGTTGTGTTAATGAGTAAAGCAATTTCATAACGCAGTTCTTCATTGGTTGATAGCGTTGACCCGAGGTATTTAAATCGCTCAGTTCTGGGCAGATCACTGCCGCTTACAGTGATCGTGTCTGTTCCATGGGGATCGGTCGTCAAAAGGTCAGTTTCGTTTAGATTCAATCTGAGACCGTGTTGCATAAGGCGATCATTCCATTTTTGAACAAGCTGCTCGAGATCATTTTTGCTATTAGATGCTAGGAAATCATCATCTGCATAAAGCAGTGTGTAGGGCGCTGAAAATTGGATATCCCGTGTGACGGTGTCCATAAAAAGAACAAAGAGGAGTGGTGAGAGGGCACTTCCTTGATGAACACCAACAGAGACTCGAAGCGATTTTGATAGACCCGCCATACTTCCAACTTTACTTTTCGGATCGTAGTAGAGCAATTGAACCAAGCGCATGAGTTCTTCTGGCACTAAGTGTTGTCGTAAAGCATACCACATGAGTGCGTGTGGCATACGGTCAAACGCTTTCTCTATATCCAGAAATGCAAATTCTTCTCACGGTGTTTCTCCATGAGTAACCGCGCAGCGTGTATTGCGTCAGTAGTTCCGCAGTTTTTGACATATACGGCTTGATTCACGGTTATTTCAATGCTTTCGCGAATACTTGACAACCGAATGTGTTCAAAAATCTTCATGGTATGGGAAAGTAACCGGATCGGACGGTAATTTGAACATTCTGCTGGACTACCTTTCTTTTTCCATATTGGAACAATGGCACTTTCTTGCCAGTCAGATGGTGCACTTCCTTCCTGAATAACCTGATTAAAGAATTCACTGAACCACAGTGTTGGGTCCCAGCTCTTAGCTTTCCAAAGCTCAGATGCAATGTCGTCAGGTCCTGTGGCTCTCCCCGATTTCATTTGTTTTATTGCTTCTTCGACTTCAGTTGCGCTGACGATTAAGTCCTTGAGGGTTTTACATGAGCACCTGTCTGGAAGACTTAATCCCACGGTCTTCTTAAAACACGGATTGATTTTGTGACTACAATCAAAGCCCCCCTGAGACAAGCAGCAACGGTACCAGTCTATACCAAATGCATGGCTTAGCATTCATATTGGTGGATGCAAGACATACCTGAATCTCTACCGAACCAAGGAGTACGGCACCCGTGTTAAAACGCAGTATCACGCCGAGGCCCGAAGGTCTTTTCTCGCTTAAGCATAACCACAACCCCCAGAAGCTCCTACTAAGGGGCCAACCGCAAATAACCGAGCTGTACTCACATACAACGGGAATTCACCCGAAGGATGAGGGTCCAGGGGCTATCCCGGTTCCCATGGTACCAGTATACCCCTGGTAAGGTTTCGCGACCAATTTGCCACTTCAGATGAGTCCCCGTGCAGACTCGGGTCTGGTCGCCCTGATTAGGCATTTGGAGCATTCGCCTACTGCATCATGGCCGGCAAACCAAAGTGAGTACAGCGTCTCCCGGTGCCACCACTATGGAAGTTCTCCTCGGCCACTTGGTTCTGGTTTAGCCGACAGGGTTGCCGCCCCGTATTCCTCACCGCCACCTCTGAGCACCAGTTGCGCTGACATGTGGAACTGGTCCAAATGTCGGCAATGATTGTGGAAGTGGAGGATGAGCAAATTCTTCAGTCCAAATTTGCTCGCAGTATTCTCGCCATCTATCTACGGCTCGACGGTTGGTAAGCAAAGTACCGTTCTTATCATTAACGCAACAGAAGTGTTCGATATCCTGTGTGCGTTCGTTACGGCTTTTTGCAAGTCGATACAGATCTCTCTCGCCATCCCGAGTGTTCAGTTTATCGTAAAGATTTTTGGAATGGTTCGCTCGGATGACAGCGACCGCTTTCTTTGCTTCCCGGTTGGCAGTCTTATAAATTTGCCAATCAGCAAGCGTTTTATCGTGGAGAAATTTGTGGTAGAGGAGTTTTTTTTCACGAACCTTCATTTCAACATCATCATTGCTTGGTGGCCCGGAGGGTTGCATAGACCGCTTTGTGGATCGTATCTTTGATTTGGTTCCACGATTCTTCCACATTCGTAATGGTCGGTAATCGTGTGGGTGAGACCGTTTCTTCTTTCTTCTCACCAAATCGCCACCATTTAATGCAGTGCGTTCCTCACGCTTTTTTATCGGTGGCTTGATTTCCATGGCGGCAATATAGTCGATTTGCGTTTTACTGTTTCCACTTTAAAATGTAGGAAGATGAGACAATCGTTTGATGGACCATGTATTCATAAGTACAAGGCCATGAGTGTCCGCAAAATCGATTATACGCTCGTCACCCTCATTGCGCACTCCGAACCCTTTTCCCCCATGGCACCTGTTACCGTCTACCTTGATAATATAGTCGTCAGCAGGCACGTGACAAGTCTTTTCATCGAGAAGTTGCCAGAAGGCATCTTTCTCGGCATCAGGTCGGCCTGTCTATGGTGCGTACGCGGTGAAGAAGTGAATAGTGCGATCAGCTGATATAATGGTGAACTTCATCAGCCGATGATCAAATCTTTCGAATTTTTATTGACATCATGGGGACCCTCTGAGATGGCAATGCCAACACCATATTGAGTGTGTGGGCTACCAAAATACAGAAGTTTATAGCCATTGCCGCAGCTTTTGCACCAGACCATCGGGTTTCTTGCGAGTTCGTCGGCCTTTCCAGTAAGGGGACCAACATTTAGCGTGCAGACACGTATTTGTTTTGTTCGTTTTGTACGGACTAATTTGCTTAGGTTCTGACGCCGTCCATGCCTCATGAACCCTTGCCCATTTCTCGACAGGACCGGGGTCCGTCCTGTTGCGTCGACTGAGGTGGATGCCATAGCATTTCTCCGAGGCTTATGACTCAATTTGATCATCATGTTTGTAACGACATTGTATGCATTTTCTTGGATGTTATCACATAATATATGCATATATTACGTGCTAGGTACTAATGGGACAAATGTCCAATCGAATGTTACTTCTTATATAAACACAAAATCTTTCATGCCTGGAGCGTCCAGCTTCCTGTTTGCCGGCTTGTTGAGTTCAGATTTTACTTGAAGCAATAGGAAGTAAACAAATAAAACGAACGAATGAAATTATTTTGATTTGAAGCAATCCAAATATCACTGATGGCTGACTCAAATATTTAATGCAATATCTCACACACGAACCGTTCGTTAAAATTGTAGTTATTTCTTAAATTTGTTTTTGCATCTCATTTTTGCCTGTTTGGCTGGAAATACATGGTGCTTTATAAAGAGCAATGAATCCCATAGCGGTCGAAGGGTACTATTGATCCTAGAGTGAAACATGGATTGGTACCCACGATGAAGAATAGAACCTAGGAAACGACTGCAGAACCAATGCCAACAGCTTTACCATCGAGGCCTATCTCCACTTACACATAAGGAACGCTGGTATATCCGGTCGGGGGTTGGTTAGGGTCTACACGGAAACCTGGAGCCACAAAAGAAGTCTCTGACTGATCTGAATTTAAAAAGACCCCGGAAAGAAAACGTAGTAACGATTTGCATACTTTCTCATGGAACAAGCACTCCCCGTACAGAGTCGATGTCAAGCAGCTACATGTTATCCTTTTCCAATATAAGACAAATGTCACAGCATTACAAGAGATGCCCTGGACAGGCATCGGTTTCCTCAAAAAGAGACACTACACCATATATTATAGTGGCCATCCAGTAAACTAAGCGACCGGAATAGATTTTCTAGTCAACCGAAAAATGAAATCTGCTTCTACCGACTTTGACAATAGAAGCGAGGCAAATTTCGAAATTGACGTTCACATCCCTAGAGAAGGAGACTGTACCAAAGAGACAGATGCCTTCTATTAGGGGTGGATGGACACTTGTAGCCTGGCCCATTTATGACATGAAAATCATACTCGGAGATTTGCACTGCCAACTAGAGACGAGGCCCGTATTCAGGCAATACGTCGACTCCCATGGTTTAAATAAAACTACCAATGAAAACGGCTTTTGTATCTAACTTTCAGTATTGCACGAGTTGGTTGTTGAAAGTACCTGGTTCGCGCGGAAATCTGTCCACAAACAAACATGGGCCACTCCAAATAAACTGACCTGTTAACTGCCGTCACCCCTTGGCCACCATCTTTCCAACGAATTGAAGGCCGCAAATGATAGCATAGCCAGGGTAAAACTGTTCACTGCTACGAGAGAATATGGTGTCCCGAAAGAGTTATTAAGACAACTAAGCTGACACTAACCAATGTGCGAGGCCAGATAAAAGCTAGAAGATCATTTCTGGACTATTCACCACCAACAACGCATCCTACTTATAAAGTTAGAAGAAGAATAAACTGCAGCTTTGAGACCGTTGATAATTTCTCCTGTCAATGGCAATGGGAAGAATCGCAATAGTTGATATATTTGAAGAGGAGAAGATGAAAAAGGAGGGAGAAAAATTATGGGTAAGGAAAAGATACACAACCAACACATAAAAAACCGAAATTCAATTCCTGTCATAAAGTAGAATTTGAATTACAAAATTTATTCCCGCGATATTTCATGATATTGAGTTCTTGCAACTAAGCACAATCCAGGAACGTGTGAAACAAGTCCATTTAGAATTTTTATATACTGAGTCTCTGCGAAATAAACAGATACCGTGGGAAGCCAGAATATTGAAAATATACCACTTTTGCGAACTTGCACTTGCTAATTAACATTCAGCAACCGAACATCCAATCGGTTCCATTCCATTTCATAGGTTTCGAATATAACATAGGTGAAGGAACTTGTTCTTTAACAGTAAGAATTTTTAATATCGTGATAATTTATGGTGAAGACGTCGTTTCGTTTGTGACTCAAACGTGCATGGTTCGAAAATCCCACCATTCTATGTACGCAGTTGGATATCCGTAAGTCATTTCAAGGACCTCTCACGGTTAGCCGCGTTACCCAACGAGGTCTGGCGGTGACGATCAACTGCAAATGCAATTAGCCGCAGGTGCGTATACTCTTCGCAGAATATATGATTTAGCTCACCGATACTCCTGGTAAACCTTCAACTCTTCTCGTTCTCTGGTAAAATTGGTCTTCATACAATTGCATGTCATTTTTAAAGTGTGTATATCTATTATCTACGTAGAGGTTTCGTGCAAATAGTGAAATATTTCGACAGTATTTTCTTGAAATGGCTAAATATTTACTTTGGCTCTGGCATAAATTTTGCCAGAATATTGTCTTCAGTATTTCGCTAACCATTGTATCCAGAAGAGAAGTAATATCTAAAGTTCTCAGTTCTCGCAAAAACCTGTTTCTAACTTTCTAACTATTGTAGAAGAAACAGATGACGCAGAGAATTCAAATCTGGGGAAAAGCGGTTTCCATCCAATTTCCGACATTTTTGAAAAACATTGAAAAGTTCAAAATCCTTGTATGTATGATAAGTGCCTTCTACGAGATCATCGCATTTTTTCATTGCCTTGGAAATGTCTTGAATTTTCGGTTGTTGACCATTCAAAACTATGATTTGATGACATGCATATGTTCTTTCAGCCTTAGATTGGCTACGTACCAGAAAAGTCTCATCCAAGTGGTAACAATCGATTGGATGAGCTAAATGGTCAGTGATACGCAACTCAGCTAAAGTGCTCTTCATTCGAAACTAGCCACATTGAAAGTAGTTAGTTAAATTAAGAGCATTCCTGTTATGTAGCGGTACCATCGTATAGAACTTGCCAACAGAGTCGCCTCCTGACTATAGAACGAGTTCGTTGAAATCCAGAGTCATGCTCTAACAGACCATGCACGGCTTTGGCTTTAGCAGCCAGCTTGAGGACTTTGTCCGCGATTTCATGCAGAGATTTGTTATCCTGTTGTAGATCCTCTTAGACAAACCCAGAAATCGAGAGTGCATCTTGTTGAATTTCCAATGAGGTTTACTCCCTTCCTACACTGTGATTGTCACCAAATTCTCCCACTCCAAGGTCGAGGTATTAGAATTACCGGACTATTTTAGAGATTTGATCTTCAGTCTCTAATGTCTCGTCATGTTGTGCTATGGTTGCTCCAGTTAGTAGTAGTTATAGATATGGACACCGTTGACTTTCGTCTAATAAACCCAAAAAGGTGAGTACGTTTAATTTATTGTGTTTCTTATTGTATTTGTAAATGAAAATATTTTTGGCGATAGAATCAATTATCAGCCTTTTGTTCACTGGCGTTTCGCCTAATGGTTTCTAAAATTGGTAATGCAAATATTGGAAAACTATTGACATCTCTTGAATTAATCTTGCGTATGGTGTAATGAATGCACGCATCGTTCGTACACATAACCGCATACTTTTCCGACACATAAAAACTCAATCTGCCATCGACACAATAGTGTGATCCGCCATTCACATAAATAATACTCGGTTTCGTAACCATTGTAAAAAATTAAGCGGCCTTCAGTTGGAAATGACACTTTTATGCTACGGTAAGAGGTCTATCTAAGTATATATTCATGACAATGGAAATTGATTTGCAATTATGCCGTGAGGGACGTTCCATGGATTAAAACTTGAACTGTAGGAACAAGAACGACACATGGTTTTGGTAGATTATCAGGATCAAAAAGGATTTATTTCGACAGGCTATAAAAATTGACATAATTTCGTGGATACATTTGCTAGTTGAATAGACACAGCTTCACTGAATTTGCCGCAACAGGGACAACAGTAACCTCCAACGTACAAATTATATATGATAGAATACCATCAACCGCAAAAAGTTTTACCCGCTTTAACCACCCAGAATGCCTTTGGCAATGAATGGACTCTAAAAAGTCAGGTACGAACTTTTACCATTCTGTACTCCCACTTTCCGAAACTTATCCACCAATTTTACATTCTGCAGAAAGCTCTAGTGACTCCCATATGCTTCAGTGGTAAGTGAAACGCTGACACGTGAGGGAAATCAATGAATGTATGATTACCCGTCGATAGTCGCTCCAGGACTTGCCTGTGTAACGAGCGTCAAGCACCGGTCCTTACTTTTACTAGGTGCTACATATGTGATGACTCATTTGGCACTGTCGAAAGTGTTAACTAAAGAGTGCCATCCAGTTTTATTTGCAGTTGCGGGACTTGTATAAGATGCTGTGAATAATATCCCAGGAAGTTATTTTTCAAATTTATTCATTGTATGACTTTAGCGTTTTCAAATAAGAGATAAGATTTCTAACTTTTGTCTTCACCTTGGATATGGAAATGTACTCAGCAGAGTAAAAACAAATTCAGGTTGAGAGTGTAAAAGTTGAGTTTACAGCTTTGCCAATTTACTTGCTGCCGTTACAAAAATAGATCTCACCACCACTGTTATGCGTCAAAAACGTGTGCGCCTGGCACAGTGAAGTATTAATTGTTTCATTTGCTGCACTCGAAGCCCAAATTAGGTAACAGTAGAGGGGATCAGTCTCAAGTAGGCATTAATACTGAACTAAGAGTCTCATATCGTAATTCATTTAATTTTTGGACCGTCATTCTGGAAACATGAGGTCGGGCGTTATCATGGAGCAGTATCACTCCATCTCTGTTGACCAATCTAGGCCGCTGAACACGTAATTTCTCGTGCATTTCATCAAGTTGGGCACAATATTTCTCTGCATTAATTGTTTCACCACGCTCCAAAAACGAATAATGGATAATTCCAGATGCAGACCACCAAACAGTTACCATTACCTTCTTTGGGTGAAGGCTCGGTTTTGGCATGTGTTGTGGAGGCTGATCGGCATCTAGCCATTGCGCTGATCTGCGACGGTTGTCGTACAATATCCACTTTTCATCGCATGTCACTATTCTGCGCAAAAAGGGATTGTTCCTGTTGCGGTTGAGTAGAGAACTGGATATTTCCATTCGCAGCGCCATGTTTTGCTCGTTGAGTTCATGCTTGCACTTATCAAGCTTCTTCACCTTTCCAAGCTGTTGTAAGTGCCGAGATAACTATAAATTTTAGTGTCCAGATGACTCAAGTGGTTAGAGCATAATATCCGCGGTTCAAATCTCACTGGTGACAGAGAGATTTGTTATCGTGATTGGATGTAGGATACCAGCCGACTCAGCCGTAACTGAGTACCTGAGTCAAATCAGGGTAGCAATCCTGGGCGAGCGCAATGCTTGACCACATTGCCTCCTACAGTGCATTGTAGTGTACCATTTAGGTCTTGAATGAAGTGCTCTAACACACTTCAAACCCTTGATCCAATATGGATTGTTGTGCGAACGATTATTGTTAGTATTAACTTGCTTTCGCCGAATATAGTCATTAGATGTTTCAGATGAAACGTTTCGATTTGTATTTTCGGAGCCGGTCTTACCTTTGGTATTTGCTGGAAAGACGGGGAGTGCGTTAGTGGAGTGGTTGGAAAGTAATCATTTCTTTAACGGATCCATTCCTAGAAGTTACCGAACCTACAAATTTGAAAAAATCATAAAGCTGCCTCTATGCGGCGTCCAGGCCTCATACCCTTAAGTTTATAGTAGTATATTACTAAATCCCCCTTGAATTTATATGTAGTAATATAGAATTTATATGTACTAATATAGACTATGGTGTGAAGCATAATATCCCCAAGTTTGATCAAAATCCCACTATTATTGATGAAGTTACAAGAGTTCAAATTATCTCTTTCGTATAAATTTACAGCAACCCAAAACGCGAAATGTCTATATTACAATAAAGTGAGCAGTTTGGCATGCTAAATGCACACGCATATATATTATTGGCTACGTATAAATCAAACAGTTCTACACTCAAATACATTCACACAAGAAATACTCAAAACCTATCATACCTGAAGCGTCCAGCCTTCGGTTTTCGACTGTCAATGTTAAAAATCGATTGATAAATTTTACCTAGCCCCTTAACTATTTGAACATTTATATATTTGTTCTCACCAATTCGTTCTACGTTTCTGAAAATATGTTGACATGAACTCGGACGTGATATAAATATCGTACATTTTCAGTGGCAGGTGAGTATTCTTCGATGTGCCCAGGAACATTAATAAATATTTTTACTCGCGGTAAAAATACGTAATAGAGAGGAATGAAGCGAATATATTATATTAATGGATAAAGACTGGTTTAACTCGAACGACCAAAATGGCAGTATAATAGGAATAGAAAAGACCCTCATTAGATAGGTCAGTTAAGTTTTTGAGGGTTTAACATGAGCACCTGTCTGGAAGACTTAATCCCACGGTCTTCTTAAAACACGGATTGAGTTGTGACCACAATCAGAGCCCCGCTGAGACAAGTCTATACCAAACGCATGGCTTAGCATTTATACTGGTGGATGCAAGACATACCTAAATCTCTACCGAACCAAGGAGTACGGCACCCGTGTTGAAACGCAGCACCACGCCGAACCCCGAAGGTCTCTTCTCGCTTGAGCATCACCACAACCCTCATGAAGCTCCTACTAGGGGTCAACAGCAAACATCCGAGCTGTACTCACATACAACGGGAGTTCACCCGAAGTATGAGAATCCAGGGGCTATCCCGGTGCCCATGGTACCAGTATGTACCTAGTAAGGTTTCGCGACCAAATTGCCACTTCAGATTAGTCCCCGTGCAGACTCGGGTCTGATCGCCCTGATTAGGCATTTGGAGCATTCGCCTACTGCATCACGGCCGGCAAGTCAAAGTGAGTACAGCGTCTCTCGGTGCCACCACTATGGAGGTTCTCCTCGCCACTTGGTTTTGGTTTAGCCGACAGGGTTGTCGCTCCGTCTTCCTCACCGCCTCTGAGCACCTCATTAGATAGGTCAGGTTCTCTATCAAAACTTGTAGGCTAGGGTAAAATTCTGTGGTTGCTATGGTACGACATGCAGTGGAACCTAATTTTACAAGATCGCCAACGAATCAGTTAGAAGAGAACTGTGCGCAAAACAGTAAAGGGTTTTTTCAAGGAGTTCTCGAGCTGGAAGACAATATCGCTGAGAATGTGAAATTTGCATTTGATTTGCGATCCGAAATCTGCAATATCGAGACTAAGCATAAGTTTCACTTCGAGAAAACGGTTTTCATTCTGTAATACATTCTGTTGTGTTGACCACATAAACAACTTGCCAATATCATGGGGAAGTATTACTGGGAGAAAATTTTGTACTACATTATATTTAGTATTGTAAAGCTAATCAGAATCTTATACGAGCAGATTCCGGATAAGTTCGCGCTTGTGAGTTTCCTCTGAAATAGTTTTATACAGAATGGCACTATAGAGATTTTTATTATCAAAAAGTAGGGTTCCAGTAATATTATATAATATTATAAAATGAATATAATCTGTACTGTAGAAGTATGTGCAGTGAGCAATCAGAACTGGATGTGCATATCAGATGATGATATCATCACTTCTTGGCCAACTGCTTAAAATCAAAGTTTAGCATGCGTTCAAATTAGTATCTAGAAATTTTTCAATTGAGAAAAACGAATTTCAACTGATTTTTGCAAAGTTCTAACTAACTTCTCTTCCTCGTACTAGATTGGTGTTACAGAACTGGCTTAAATTTACTAATACTTAACAAAGATTCTTCTGTCAGCTAGCCAATTTGCTCTGGTCTACCTGTTTCACACAAAGCTGCAATCTTCATAAATTTCTTCTCCGAACTCAAAGTAGGTTAAACACCATCTCAACAATTGCATCTTGGATTTATTTTCACCTAGCATTCAGGACAACCACTTGCTGTCGCCTTCTAGTGATGCGATAAATCTCAAAATTGATCCGCAATAGTTGATTCACACGTGGCTAAAAGGGGCCATACACACAGTTACATCGAGGGACTGTTAAATATAACTTCCACCGTGGTAGGTTCCTGGCTCTAAATTCGCTTCTTTCAGTTTTTTTAGCAATTGAGTGGGATTGTATCCTTCTGAATTTGCCATTTGAGTTGATACTTTATTTTCTCTCTCATTCACGTTAGCGAAAATAACCTGCCGGATTTGCAGTAGGAATATGCAATGCACTTCGAGATAAACACAAATCTCGCGTGAAAGGTTGCTGGACTGGTAAATCCAATGATTATGCTAATTACATTGCTTTATGTTCTCCTGCGGAAATTTTACTCAACGGTACTTATGCATGACGGCAATTATTAATTCTCTTCAACTCCTCCGGTTGATAACCTAAAAATGATTTTGCTCAATTCGCCTGTCGGTTTTTTTGGTGTAATACACAATGACGCAACCGATCACGATGAAATGGCCCCGCTTGTGAAAGGGACAAATGCTAAACAAAAGGAGATCAGCAATAGTACGATTTTGATCAAACTTGGGGTACCATGTATCCAGATAGCTGAGTGGTTGGAGCACAAGGTACGGAAATTATCGGTTCAAATCTCACTGGTGGCAGTGGGATTTCTATCGTGATTTGACATCGGATGCCAGCCGACTCAGCTGTGAATGAGTACCTGAGTTAAATGAGGGTAATAATTTCGGGCGAGCGTAATGCTGACCACATTGCCTCCTATCTGTAATCCTGTGGCGTACCGTTACGGTCTTGAATGAAGTGTAGAACACATTTCAAGGCCCTGATCCAATATGGATTGTTGTGCCAACGATTATTATTATCTTAAATATGTATTTGTTGCAAATATACCAAACAATATAATGGGGTATAATGCTTCATACTGTAGTCTATTCTATGACTCTAGGATAAAGTTGAGGAGAGGGAAGTTCTAGTCAATTTGCCAAAAACATAGTAATATACTATTATTAACTTAATTTGAGTAGATATCGTTATGTAAAGTAAGGCCTGGGAACTGTACGGGAGCAGTTCACGATTTTTTCGGTTCTGAGAATGGGTCCGTTAACGTTTCCCCGTGCTTTGGGAAAATAACGTATATGAGAATTTGTATGAAATCAGGTTTTTGTTCCCCGGCCAACATCAGGGAGCATGTTTGACTGGAGGTCATCACGGGAATTGATGATCAGGAGTCGCACCGCGGGGAACAGTTTCAGCGCTCGCCGAAACACTCTTCTTCACCTTTGTGAAGAAAGCGAAAGAGTATTGGGGATTCGGGAATTCCGAGTCCAGCATGCTGAACATACTGAGTGGATTACAGCCGAAGACACCCGCCATGCCACTATACCGGCCATACATTGGCAACAGTCATGGAAGGGTGGCATACTACCTTGTCAATACATTCATCTGAGGGTACTAACACCTTAGAATCCATTCGCATACGAAGAAAAACGGGATTCGGTGAGTCCGTTTTGGTTTTGCATGATACTGAACCCCCTTTCATGGCTAGCATGGTTTTGGAATCAAATATGGCCGGCGTGCTAAATGCGAACTGGCAGACTTGCTGTACTTAGGTGACATCAACTTGTATGCTGGTACTGCCGACTACCTAAGAAGTCTATTGCGAATGAGACATATTCAACAGAATATCAGGGATGGAATTTTAAGTGTCGAATCCAAGTCATCCGAAAGGGTCACCACGAGCCCCATGCCGGACATAGCATTAGTAAGTTCCACATCCATATCGCCGTGGTCGAAACCCGATCTGGAAACGTTCCGGCGGCGGATACGGACTACTATGTCGAAATTCCGAATATACCATCCACATTCTCGCCCAGAGCGAATGAACCTGCCTCGTGACATCGGAGTTAGGGGCGCGGTCGACGCTGCGGTACAACAAAATCGCCAGGTCGACTGGCTGCGCGCTTATTTTAACAGCAAAGAGCGGCATTTTCCGCTGTGTTTCTTTCTGTTCATATGTCTACTTCTGTTTGCCATAAAGTTGGACATTGCTCCACTGGTGCATCTCCCATTCCTTTTTTGAACCTTCTTCACACTTTTTTGGTTATCTCATACCAATGTAAGAAACGACGTTAAGTATGCATTTTATTTCACATTTCATTGATATCTTCCTTTCTTCCTTCTACATTACATCGTCGGGACAAACCCAGCTTCTAAAATAACTATCTCTATCCTTCCCTCATTCTATCAAGTTACTGACGTCAGTCTTTCACGACCCCTTTTTCCCAGAGTAAATTTTTCCTCGCTATCTTCAAAAGCAGTTTTATCTACATTAGTGTTCCTGACATCCTGACCTTTATAGTAACCGCGTCCTCACTCCTCTTCCTCCTTAAATTTTATTTATTGTTTCTATAGTTATGTACTTTTAGAAATAAAAGTCATCTACGTACCTATTTTTGATTTAAATTGTAATATATATTATACACATGGCCATGCATGCTGTGTCATGCATTTTACCAAAACGGTTCAACTCAAGTAATATATGATGTTTACCGTATAACCATAACGTCGTTGTTGGATGCGCGCTGCACTTGTCTTATACAGTAATACTTTCGGAAACTACCCAATCCAATAATGCGCTTATAAGAAATCTAGACTTCAAAATATGTCCCATTCTGATATCTGTTTAAATAAACTTGTTAATATTATATAATTGTTATTTCGAAAAATAACAGAAAACTCCCCTTAAGTTCGTCCTAGGTTTATCATCAGCAGCATAGACGACAATATAGCGCAAAACATTGCAAAGTTTCGTGTGAATCTGACTATTAGTATCAAAGTTATGGCAACTCAAATTTACCAATTTCGCAGGAATTTAACTTACTGCATCTTAAGCCATGCAAGTAAGATGCTGGCGTCATAATTCACGAGAATAATTGACATTCGAGTGAAATGTTAAAGTCCCATAGAAGAAAGAAGCTACTTCTAGCCAGCCTTTTTCCATTTTGCCGCTATTATGTTAGCCTTTTTTAAGGTTTTGTTTGTAAAATGAAACCTTATTAAAGTCGGTTCAGTGTTTGTCTGTCTATCACACGCACTTTTCTCAAAAATGGCTGTACCGTTTTATACGAAATATGGTGAATGGGAACTGTGGGGGGAGGGGTCCACGTACATGCAAAAGGAGGGTGTACAATTTTTTTGTTTCATCGAATATGGTTATGCTGGGTAACAAATGAAAGATCTCGATTAGTCTTAGTTTTGACATTTGTTGGAAAAGCGTGGAGTGCGAGGTGCCAAAAGTGGTAATTTCTTTAACGGAACCATTCTCAGAAACTACATAACCGACAAATCTGAGAAAGATAACGAAGCTGCGAAGCTACAGTAGCTCAAAAATGTCTTTTCCGTGTGCGTTTACTGCAACCCAAAATACTAAATATGAATATCATATAAATTTGCACTCAAATATATAATATTTACATAAGAAACAAAGCATCCAGCTTCCGGTTTCCCGACTTGGTTTGTATCTATTTAGGTGAACTTGAACTTGTGAATGTGGTGAACTCCTAGTATGAAGCAAATGAGGTAAACTATTATCAATACAGTGCTTTCCAGATCAAATTATTTGTATAAATGGCTCTTGCAAAAATAGAGAGCAATTGAATTTTTGACTATGTACCCACGAAACCGCCATACACTCATCGTTCCTTACATGGGGAAACATAAAACCTTTTATATATGAAGCGTAAAGCTTCCAGTTACCAGACTTGTTAGTTAAATAGGTACTTTTCAGTGTCAGTCAGTCAATAAAACGCGAAACGCATTTAATGTTTGGCAATACTATGTTTTTGCGAATAACGAAATGACCGAAAATTTGAATTGGTAACTTTGCGCGCAAGCACAAGTCAGCAATTTCATTGAGTGCGCTTGACCACATCATAAAAGGTGCAAAATAACCCACTAAGTTGGATATCAAATAAAACGACTGCTAATGGGAGCTGGCAGTTCGAAAACAACGTGATATGATTCGCAAAACACAGAAAAATCATCATCGCATTTTTTGATAACATATTTTTGTTTTGTTGTTGTTTTGCTCTGCGTAACACATTTTCCATGTCATCGCCGTCACGGCGCCTAACGTTATCCCGTTTGGACCCTTGAAATTTCGAACGTCCTTGTCTTTTGCATAAAATAAGGACATTAGACCAAAGATGAACGTGCTGCTCTGCGATATACACTTGGTATAAAAAAGCGAGGAGCACACGCAAGTCAGCCAATCGAAGTGTTCCAGATTTATTCAAGAATAGAATAGAAGAGTCCGAAGTCATGCTTATGTTGACATTGCTTTTCCGCGATTGGGGGGGCCACATGCCTCTTGAGGAGTTTCTGAATTTGAAACCGGGGCAAGCCTTAAGTATAATTTGAATACTGCATATAGCTATTCTCTTTAAAGAAAGCAGATTATTACAATTGTTAAGAAATTTGGGGTGTTTTCGCTTCTCTTCTTATCGGAAGTCACTGTGCGCTATGTAGTAGAAAAGACCCACAAAATGCGACTCTAAAATTTAGAGGCTTATGAGAAATCTGTTCTCGCGAACGTGATAATTCGACTTTTCTAAAATTTCTACATTGTTGCACGCTGAACTTAAGGGCAGATACCCTAACGTGTGAAAGATAGGTAGAATATTATTATATTATTACCAAATTACTATCACATTTACGAAAGGGAGGAGTGTGGGGGGTCCGAAAGAGATTAATCACTTCAAGGACCAATTCTCAGAAATAACCTAATCGAAAACTTTGGAAAATTTAAGGTGTCCCACGGGTATATCTTGGTCGCAATATACTTTACGTTACCATGTTCGCCCAAATAAAGTCAATAATGGTGTATTATTGTATTATATTCTGAAAGTTTGCTCCCAACGCCCGCTAAGTTCATCCTAGAGCTGGTGGATTTATATAATATTATGAAACTCATAAGAAGGTAGTTTCTTATGCACCCAACATGTTGCAAATTTGTTTACTTTCTTGATTGGACGAATAAATAAAAGATGGAATAGTTGGATTGAAAGTGCTGTAAATATCTGCGGAATTGATGAAAATTGGGAGTCATTTTAAATCTGAGTTATTCCAAGTTATTCCAAGTAACCGTGGACCTTTCCTCGATATTTTCACTATATCTATTGGATATCGTCACTATATTTACACATTTTCTTTATAAGTTCGCGTAAATGTTTTAACTTAATACTTTGCAGACAAGCAAATATTTTTAAATAGCGTATGAACATCGTATGAAAAAATATTTTGCTAAAAGTTAAATTCCAGTTATTTCCGTTCTTGAACCAATTCTTTCCGAATCAGAAGAGAAATTCCTTCTTGTCATGAGCGCGCCTTACCTTTACCATTCTACTTTCCATTGAATGATGAAGAAAATATTTGCATACATATTTGCATCAAAGCGAAAATTCCATATTTGCATACCACAACCTCAGTTCGTTTCGGTGGTTTGAGTTCTTCAAACCCTCCACGTTCAAGTATTTTGCCATTCATTGAAAAGTTTGTGAAACTATTATTACGCTTTTAATTCGTATTGAGTGTTATGTGAAACTTTTTGCCTTCGAAACTCCAAAAGAATTTGCGAAAAGGGGGTATGTGCATATATCCACGCAAGCATAATGTATATTTACCATAGTGACTATTGAGTAACCCAAGGGAAAATCGATTTTGTGGTAGATTCTTCAAACTTTTATAAACCTTTTAACTTGTGGTAGGGCGAAAATCGTTATGAAACCTGGGTATAAAAGTAAGATTTTGATCCGAACTTCACAGAAATACCAGATGAAAATATTTTATATTTAGAAAAGTAGCGGAATCTAAATTCATAAGCTACTACTTTCAAACAGTTACAAATTTAAGTATTTAAGGCCACAAAATTGTCCCTATTTCTCAGTACTTTGGATATAATCAGGCAAGAGTAAACACTGGATAATGAAGCCCTCTGTAATACCTAGAAGGGAAAAATGGACGTTGTAGTAACCGGAGATGATGCATCAACAAATAACCTTGACAATTACTAGAAGAATATAATAATATAATGAAAATAACATCACCAGTTTCGCAAGCACCGCACTAGTTTTTCCTGCTGGGGCAGAGAAGTAAATCTGATTTCCTACCGTATGAGAATCTTAGAACAGTGGGTTAAGTACTTCGACGAATTGTTCAAATCAACGAGTTTGTACCAGGAGCCGATGGAATTTCAGACGAACTGGTCAAATATGCAAATGACCAGGAAGACATAATATGTGCCATAGATAAGAAAGAAGGTATCACCTGTGGCAGGTAGCAATCATCTGTTATCTAGTATCTTGCTGGATAGCTTTGTACATCTATATGTTTGACTCTAGGAAAAATGGCAACAGATCACATTTTCTCGTTACAACGATCGATGCAAAAGTGTTGAACAATCACCACCACGTCTTCCAATGACTCCAAGGAGTAAAATACATCAAAGCTACGGCAAAACTTTACGGCCTTAAGGGAATTTAGCATCCCGGCAAAATTGGGAGATTGGCTAAGTTGACGCTGACCAACATACTAGTAAACGGCTTACTTTTAAAATCTTTCATTATCGACAAGGTATGCCCTATAAAGTATCAATTTTAACATATCTAAAAAAGTGACCCGGCGTTAGGTGTATGACAGAGGCACAATTCTTTTCGAATTTACCTATCTGCTGGGTTATGCTGGCGGGAATGACATAATGGGGAGGACATCTTAAGATGTACGAACTGTGTTTTTCTTGATCGAGCAGGCTTTGGGAGATCTTGGTCAGCACATTCATTAAAGTAAGGCAAAGCAGAATCCTCAAATTTTTTTGGAAAACCAGTAAAGCCAATTTCAGTTTAGAAAACCTCCTCTTTCAGCTATTAATATAGAATAAGACAATGATTTTACTAGTCCTTATGTACGAGAGTGGATGTTTCCGTTTCCAATGAAACGACTGAAAACCAAACCAACCAAAACTGACACAAAAAATTCATGCAAGCGGAGGTATTTTTACTGATTATCATTAAACTGAAAATTGTAATATACATTAAAGTAGGAGATGAGGAAAATGAGTCATGAGTCTGCCCTCATGAACATCAAGAACAGAATTGACCGTGCAGGCTTTTCTGCATCTAAATGCGCTAAAGAATCCCATTAGCACACTTCTGTACTAATCAGGCTCGGTAAGGTCCAGGGCCCTTTTGATACTCTACAACCCCCATGATACTCTGCAACATATTAATTGCACTGAATGGGGTGTGTGGGACCATAAAGCAAGGGCATTGATTTAATTTGCCATAAAAAGGTATTGAAGAAGAGGATAAGTTGATGAACTGTTTAGTGTAGCCCCCGCAGTCTGGGCACAGGTGACCATCAGGTGTATATCGCTTCATCGTGCTGATTTGTAGGAAAGACTTTCGCGTCCAACTTGGTTTAAATTCACAGATCCGTTACTTTTTCGAAGCCTTTCTTTTTCTGTTTGTGAAGTCACTTCTCCACTCGCCGGAGTTCGTAGTAAGTCTCTGCGCGTACCTGCGTTCTTTGAGGTTGTTACTTTACTAAGTATGTTACATTTTTGCATTCCATAGCCAGCTTGCAATGATCATCAAATCATGCATTTCGAATCTTTTTGTGAATTATACTGAACATAAAAGGGCTATAAATGAGGTCTAAAGTTAAATTTTTGCTTGGAAATTAAGGGATCCTAAGTCCACATCCACCAGACCCGTTGGAGAACAACTTACTTCAATTTTTTTATTTCATAGACCCCTCTTTATCAACTTATATGCATCGATTAGCGTCGTAGTGAACATAGCTATAACAGCAACACCAATCATCTTTTCGGACAAAAGGCTTGTTGCACACGTATGCGGTTCCACTCGGTTTAAGTTGAAAATTGTTAAAGAGTGTTTCAGTTTCAATTCGGTGTAGATTCGGTATCTCATTGAAATCGTCTAGCACCGAATGCACTCACAACACGACTAGGTTTTACTTCCACTTGTCGGCAGCGATCTAAACAGAACCGAAAACAGACCGAACCGAATATAACCGTATATGTGTGAAATGAACCTTAATCTCTTTCACGTTATGTACACAATTTTAGGTAGTTTATACATGATTTGTTGGGATCGCACCAGAATCTAAAAGATTATCTTAAGAGAACTGCAAGAATTCACAGAAAATGCTCGTGACACAAAATCGGAAAATAAAGCCGATACCGACTTGACTGGAAAACTCGTGGTCCATGTGCCGCGTTCGATGAGCGAATATCGACAATGAATCTCATCATTATTCTCCTCTTCTCGGTACCCGCCGTAGTATATGAAGATTCCGCTTAATTACCACAAATAATTTTAATTAAATTTCAAATTAATAAAGACAAAACGATATACTTGGAGCGAAAATGATAAAAACTGATATAAAGGAGCCTCAAGAATTCAAACTACAACAAAAAAAAAAATAGGGAGAGAAATTTATTTAAGGTATATAAATTAATTAACCAATGATTTAATACATCATTTGCTACCTATCCAACATGACCCGTGACGTATTCACAATATTATATCTGAACTAGTTTATTGACTGTAGTCACTCGAAAAACTTCAAGATATGTACATGTCGAAATCAAGCCGTCACTCGAAAAAGATAATAGTTTAGTGGTCAGAAGTTGGATTTGTACACTATTCGTTTATGCGACATGGAGGAACCGACATTAGGAGGCTTTCAAAATCGATTTTTAGTATTTTGCGTGAACTAAAATCGGTTGATCCATCGATCTGTCCATCTGTCTATACATCTGTTACACGAGATTTCCTCCGACACGGCTGGATCTGTCGTCACAAAATTCAATGAGAATATGTGGTTCATAAACGGCTACACTTTTAACGAGGTCCTCCCCACATAAGTGAAAGGGGCGAGCGTTTTGTTTTTTTCATGTAAATGTAATGTTCCTTTAAAAAACACAACATATACAACTTCAAATTTTTCTCATTGGAAACTGGGCTATTTTATCTCCTTTTGAAGTTGCTACTGCTTATTTGGACTACTAAAATGAATTTTCATAAGATTTACCGCTGCAAAAAGTTTGGCTATATGATGCGTTGCAGATTCTGTAAGGGATAAGGTAAGTGCCAATGTTTTTGTTTGTATGGCTCTAAACCAGTGATGATATCGTCGATGGATTAATTCAGAAACAGAAAGTCAGGAACAACGAGGCGAGTCTCATGATCGATGAATTTTCTTTTATTTTAGGTCAACAGTATCGAGTTTCATAAGCGAGGAGCGGAATATATACAATCTGGAATCGCCAGAAAACTGTCCACCACACGAACAGCACAACCACTCGAATTACATTTTGAGTCCATACCCAGTAAACCACCACCCTCAAGCTGGCCGTCGTAACAAATCAGCGAACTCATGATGGCATCAAAGAGTTCAATAAAATGTGCTCTCGAATGAAGGAAGTTTATTCTTAATCACATAAAATTCCTAACCACGCAAAAGTAGAAGTTTCTGGACGTTAGCCACAAATTGAGAGGCTTAAATGACTAAACCCCTGGAATAATCTAAAGAATTTTATATTGGGATTGGTTCTTCTGTATAAATAGAAATCGTTAGTGACAACAAATTAGTTTAATTAAATTTTACATAATGAATAAGGAACAGGAAATTTTGAATAAATTAAACTAATCCGGCCCGGATGGCTCAAGTGGCTAGAGCGTTGGGTTGCCGTAGCCGAAGGCCGCGGTTCAAACCTCACTAGTGGCAAAGGGATTTGTTATCGTGACTAGATGTCGGATACCAGTCGACTCAGCTGTAAGTGAGTACCTGAGTCAAATCAGATTGACAATCTCGGACGAGCGCAATGCCGACCACATTGCCTCCTACAGTGTACTGTAGTTCACCTTTACGGTCTTGAATGAAGCGTTCTAACACATTTCAAGGCCCTGATGCAAAATAGATTGTTGCGCCAACGATTATTATTTTTATTAAAACTAATCCTAATGGCCTATCAATGATGACTTATGCCAGATAGAATATTGGTGCGAATATTAGCCTAACACAAATCCAACAGAAAATTTCCTTGAACCCTTCCTAGGAAGATAGGGTGAGCAATCTCAGGGCGGAATTACTGTGCACTTTGTCATTAAAATGAACACTTTCTGACGCTTTTGAAGTGGAAACAGCTGAATAATTCAAAGCTGTGCATTACATTCATATGTAGGGATTAAATAACAAATTTTAAGGTCCACGATCCTCTCTAATATAAATACGATTTCCTTTTATGCTGCACATTTTATATAGGTTGAATTCTGAATCGCTGGTTGATAAACGAGATATATTGGGGAGAAATAAAATCATCTGAATATCCATTCTAAATTTGAAATGCTATAAAGTAAATGGATTACATAAAAAACGTTAACCCGTCTGCTGTGAACACGCACAAATGGTGCGAGTGATGTACAGCTATTGGGAATTCTATGATTCTGACCGATAAAATGACTGCCATAAAAATGGAAAGTGAGGAAATCCGATCCCTGATATGGTCCCCATGCATTGTGTTCTCCCTAAAAGTTTAATTCTATCTGCTAACGGCAATCGTTTGAAAAATGTTCAAACGTTAAAGTCTAACCTTATTTAGAGGAATCAGTTCACTTTGAGCAAAGGACATTAGGTGGACAAGGTAGGGTATACAGAGGAAGCAAAGTCTGTTGAGCGTTTTTACCAACTTAGATTTTTTCGAAGAAAGATGTAAACGTCGCTTAGAAATCTGTTCTTTGAATTTTTTCGGGGAAAGCGATACCTATTGACACCAAATTTGGTGTAAAGATTGCAATTGTGAACACCCGTTGCATTCAGTAGTTGTCCTCGTACAAATCAACAGGTTGTATGAAGGGGTGCGGGGTATCAAATGAAGGGCCTCAATTGGTACTGACGCTAGTGGGTTAGAAAATGATTGCTTATTCCGACGGGCCACTCCCAGAAACTGCTCAAGCGAAAAATCTAAAAGAAATTGCGAAGCTTCACCTCAAAATACCATCCATACAGATATGCCCCAACGAAGTTAAACGTGAAGTGCCGAACTTCCAGTTTTGGATTTCTTAATTTTCTGCTTTGATAAGATCTTTATAGGTTTGTGCGCCGTAGCGGTGAAGCAAAAGGGCTTTCGAAAATATGAACTAGAAGCAAACCTGATTGATAAAGAACAAGCAGAACTGGAACGCCACTTACAAAGCAATTGGGTATACAAGTACTACGAATTGTAGCCGAGAGATGTTGAATGGAAAGCAATCTCTTTAAAAGAATGTCCAGTTTTTAGACATTGGACTCTCGCACTCCCCAAAAGATAAGATAAAACAGCGACTAGCTGAGAACAATATTTAGAATCATAAATACATTACGAGTTTCTCACAATAGAATCTCTAATTTTGGAAGCGGCTGTGGTAGGGTTGTGAGCCTAAAAATTCCAAATAAAGAAAAATATGAACTAAAATTCCTGTGGGTAGGAAAAGAGTAAAGAAAATTAAATTGTTCGTCATTCGAAGTTAGCTTGTTTTGAATTCCATAAAAGTAACGAGCTCCTAAAGCCTTCTACTTCAAAGTTTGTGAATTCTATTCGATGGCTTTACGTAAAGATTTACGAAAATTTACGAAAATTTTCATATGGTACAATGTTCCATTCTAGACGAAAGTGCGTTACTCCTTTCTTGGTTCAATGATTGAAAGTGAACGGAAAATCAAACAAGACTCGCACTTCACATTGCGATTTAGGCGGTGCATTAACAGTGGGAATAGCTGTGTCCGAATATCTCTGTGGTTAGAGCACTGGGTTGTCATACTGAAGGCCGCGGTTCAAATCTCACTGGTGGCAGTGGGATTTGTATCGTGACTTGACGTCGGATACCAGTCGACTCAGCTGTGAATGAGTACGAGGGTAATAGTCTCGGGCGAGCGCAATGCTGACCATATTGCCTCCTACAGTCTACTGAGGTGTACCGCTACGGTCTTAAATGAAGTGCTCTAACACTCTTCAAGGCCCTGATCCAATATGGATTGTTGCGCCAACGATTACTATTATTATTATTAAGAGTGGCACCCATAATAGCAGGTTTCCTTAATATAAACAGAGTTTTGAATTCCGTATGACAATATTGACTCGTCCATAACTTTAATCTTTAATCTCCACTCGCACCCCTGTAAATGATTCTTAGGTTCCTAGTGGTCAACAATTCCACTTCTGCCGAGATCACAAGGATCCTTTTTCTTTGCAATTTCTTCTCGTTTTTTAAAAGCGATATCCCGAAATTATCTGTTTATTTAAGGGCAACAAATAAAAAGTCAGATACTGCCCCCAAAAGAGGGAAAAAGCTCAGCCAAAGTTTAAAACTAGTATGCGTAAGAATCTAGTATACAAAGCTGTAAGGCTCGTTTCACACATATACAGTTCCATTCGGTTTTGTTTGTTTTCAACCGAATATAATATAACACAAACCGAACTGAATGAAACACTTTTACACATTCATAGTTCCATTCAGCAAATTCGTCCTTTCACCCAAATAAAACCCGACAATTATTAAAATCCACTCACTGTGAGGTCAAGATCAAAACTGAACAGTGCATATGCAAAAGCCTTGGTTGATTTTTGTTGCATAAACAAGAATTCCAACCGTATTCGAACCTGATAAAAATTATTGGTATCTTGGGAGCATGCGATTTTATACACTTTCAATCACGTCCCAAATCAACGCCGAATTGAAACACCGTTTCAGACTTCTCGGCAGCGACCTAATCGCTGGCGCGATAATCTAATTGGATCAGGGCCTTCAAGTATATTAGAGCACTGCATTCAGGACAATAACGCTACACTACAGATTTCGGTCACCTGTAGGAGGCAATGTGATCAGCATGGCGTTGGCCCGTGATTACTACCCTGATTTGACTCTGGTATCCATTCATAGCTTAGTCGACTGGTATTCGACTTCAAGTTACATCACAAATCCTTCTGCCATCAGTAAGACTTGGACCGCGACCTTCCATACCACAGCCTAGTGTGCTTTCCACTCAGTTATCTGGAGCGAACTAAATTGGACCTAAAATCAATTGAACCGAATGAATCAGAGTTACGGCAAGGAGAGCCCGGAGAGCCTTCGAACGAGGGAATTGAAAAGTGCAGGTTGAACAGATGCGTATTCAGAAGTGGTATGAATATGAAACGAGACTTGAATTTCGTGACAATAAGTTCAGCTGTTTTCGAATAATTTGATTATGGCTGCCAGACAAGAGAACCAACCAACTCTGTTGGAACGTAGGACCAAACTAATCTTAAACCGGGCTAAGCACTCAAACGTTATTCAAAATGTCGAAAAAGGGTTTAACCTAATTCTTCCCAGTGTTAACCAATTGTGAGGAGAATACAGGTCCGATCATTTGATCACCATATACCCTCTTATATTTGACAAGACATAAAAATGCTTTGAAATTCATAGAGGTTCAGAACAAGGCCTGTTGCATTTTATGACGTAATTGAGGCTAAAACTGTGTTTACCCCATCCGCCGAGGTGGGATTCTAGTAGAAAATGTTACCTCTTGTTCGAGAGCGTTGATTGTAGCAAAGAATGGGATAAAGAATTTAAGGCCACCTTGTCGACATGGGGAATGTTGGATAGGTTTAAATTTATGGTGACTCCAAGGCAAGTAACTGCTGTCGGCAGAGCTATGCATTCTTAGGGGCTGGTTTCTATTTAAGTTCAGAGACCATTTTCAATGTCGTCCTCATTTTTTCTTTAAAGACAATTGCTTTGGGGTTCTGGCGGGTGTTAATTTTCATTTCGGAAGTTATTGTTCCATCCAAATGTAGGTTTATATCTTCATCGTGTACTATGTCCCTTGTGGATCACTGGTGGGGAGCTGATGGACATGGTATATAGTGGGAAAAACTTGAAGTGTGTCGGAGCATTTCACTTAAGATTGTCAAGGTACATTAGATTATTACCCTGATTTGACTCAGGTACTTCATATGTCGAATGGGATGCGAATCTCATTTACGATATAAATCTCTTTGCCACTATTGATAGTTGCATCGCCCTCCAATGCTGGTCTTATGTTCTAAACAGCAAGCCTTCCGGACAGAATTAATTAAATGGCCAGGGATAGTTTCGATTGCGATTATGTTAACCTCAAAGAATTCAGGGTCGTCCGTTAGTAAGAAAGTTGAATGGTGAGAAAAAGTTCGTATTATCGTTAGGCCACCGGAAAGTCCTGTGAATGATTGATTAATGTTAAACCTGTCATTATAGAATCGAGAAATGATGACTTCTGCAACTTGATATCACTCAGCAATATTATTGTTCACCTATTTCTCATGAATACACAAAACCTTAAAAAACAGGTCGTATGATTTTAACTATGAAAACAAGTCGGGAAACCGGAAGCTGGGCGCTTCAGGTTTGCAAGGTTTTGTTTGTTTCTTCTGTGAGTATATTTGAGTGTAGAATTATCCCATTTGTACGTTATGTATATGCATTTAACATGTCAGTATTAGTACTTCGGGTTGTAAATTTACACGGTAAAGTCAACTTTGAGCTACTGTAATTTTGTTACTAATAGTATGATTTTGATCAAACTTAGAGATAATATGCTTCATATTATATTTTATATTACTACCATTTTTTATAACTCTGGGATAAACTTAAGGGGAGTTTTACTCAATTTCCCCAAAAATATGATACTATCAGTCAGTTTTCACCCCTCCCACTCCCCGCCTCTCCAACAAATCTCAAAACTAAGAGCAGCTTGGAAAAGTACTAATCGAGACCTTCCATTCGATACCCCACATGACTATATTCGGTGAAAAACCATTTTACACCCCCCTTTTACATGTATGGGGACCGCCCCCAAATCTCAACGTAGAAGGATATCACTCACTGCATGTCTGGGGGTCCATAGTTCCCACCTTCTCACCAAATTTCGTTTCAATCAGTATAGTCGTTTCTGAGAAAAGTGCTTGTTACAGACAGACAGACGGACAGACAAACAGACAGAGGGACAGACAGACAGACAGACATTGAACCGATTTTAATAAGGTTTTGTTTTACAAACAAAACCTTAAAAAGGGTAGAGGGTGTAATGTAGCCTTCGTTTTTTCATGAAAGAGATACTGGCAAGGTCTCCATCAACATCACATAGAATTGCATTAATTTTGACGATAACAAAATTGGTTTTGTGCATATTCAATGCCGTAGTTACGAATATGAAAGCCTATCACAGCGGGTTATAGACGCCTTCGAGTAGTGGCATGAATATTTGCTTCATGAACGCATTCGTACGTACATGTGTATTATATTTATTTCAGTGAATGGTTGCACATATGTAGATACCATGTAGCTCCGTCCTTCATCCATAGCAGAAGGGTATAAAGTAACTTTATATGGATAAACATGGTTAAACGTTCATAAATCAGCGTCCATAAAACATCTGCTTCGCAGGGAGCTAGAGGATAATGCGCTCGTAACCAGCGGAAGTGTTTGGGATCCTCACCCCTAAATTGCTGAAACTGCTTGGGCACACCGAGCTGTAAAGATTGTGCTTTCTGCTGTTTTGATATAAGACATGTTTTTGATTCCGTTCTGGGACAATATTGTGTAATATATTGAGCTCCGCATCACATATCTTTTATGCTATATACACTTTTCAGGGAAAATATCCTTGCTTTTATCAGTAGACACTTTTGTTTTTGGTCGTGGTTTCGGCTTACCATGTAACGTGAATGGCATCATTGCCTTAGTCGAGCAACGGGACGTACAATTCTGAATTTCAATAGGCTAATATACATAAACAGAGGGTGTATCCATCTTTCTGTTGAGCAAAACCATACCTGTAGTCTGAAAAGAATTGCTCCTGCACGACGGACACGTGCAAGTTGTTAAGGATGCTTGCTCGCTCGTTGGGCTTCATGGGAATGAAGAACATTTTCTGCCCCAGCTACCAAGGACACCGAATTGTAACATCGGAGGAAGTTTATGTGTTTATTTAAATAAGGCCAACTATACTCAGATAGTAAGTGAAGTAGAGGGACATTTGAGGCATACAATAGACTCACTTTTCCTCAAAATTTCAATTTTTACGAAAGTGAGTGATAATCAGGCTTTAACAATAGACAAACGAGTAGTTCCCCAGCTATCAGCTAAGGGTATTGAGCAGATATATATTCCAATTGATATAGATAAGGCTTTTGAAAGACAGCAAGTTGGAGAACGTTGAAGAAATAAGAATAAGCATTTCATCAATCTCCTGTAAAAGTTTTCAAAGTTGTGTTTTTAGGTCAGGTGGTTTCTAATAAATAATATATTATATGACTTTCATTAGATTATGTTAAGAAGGGGATTACTGCTGATTATTGCTTCTCTGTACATGTATGTTTTCCTGACTCTCGCTTATTAGCGGACCACCTGTTTGTTTCAGGTACAGACATCTGTCTGCCTGTTGACTGAGACAGGCATAGACGTTTGTCTCAGACAGATTCAGACATTTGTCTGATACAGAAGCAGACTTTGCCTAAAACAGACATTTATCTGTCTGATATTTACTTGACAAAAGCACAGAAGAATAAGAATATTCCATGTCTTTGCTTTCAAGTGCTTTCTCTTCACGAAATAGCTCTTCAGGCTTGAAAATATCTTTCGAGTTTATAAGTGCATACTTTTCTGTCTACAGCTGCAACGATTTCTAAGTTTCTTATTGGATACTAAGTTCGACTCGACCATACATACAACATGATCAGATCATTAAAGCACTGATATTCGCTATCCAAGCGAATACCAACATATCAATATAAAACAAAGCGGAATACCGGAAGCTGGTGCTTCGGATATAAAGGTTTTGTATTCATCTTATATGAGAAACTTTCTACGCACATTTTTGCATTCATATATGGCTAATTACCCAACATTTTTCTTCATATTTTTTTCATACTACAAGAAATACATATATATTACATACCTAGATATTATTCTCACGCTAAATAAATAAACATTGCCTATTACCGAACACTGTATGCTATATGCATATATATAAATTGATCGTGCACCTATTTCCGATTTACTTCGTGGATAAAAAAATACGTATGTATATATAAAGTACGGAAATATGTCTGTCTGAATTGGACACTACCCCAAAGCTTAATTGACACATACGTATAAATACATACAGATGTCTGCCTCGAGTAATTGATATTGATAAATGATTAAAAGAACTAAAACGAAATGTTTCCATGCGACCCCCATTCATATGAGCTTAGTTTGTTGCGGTATTGACAAATTGATATGTTATGATGACCCCATAGATGTTTTAGAATGGACGAAGTTCATAGAAAATGTATGATAAAAGCTTCACCTTCTTTAACTTTGTTTATAATAGTTGGATTTTCTTCAAACTTCCCAGAGTTATGTTTTATGTTATCCTTAATACCACTGCCAAATTTTGTATTATTTGTGCAGATATCGGAACCGGATGTATTTTGAGGCCTAAATTTCGTTTAGATACAACAGTGTGATTTTTTTCAGATTTTTCGGTTGGATAGGAGAGGACGAGAGCCGTTAGCCTTTTTGGGGGCCCTCTCCTGATATCAAATATGGGATTATTTTCGAAAAGTACTAATTGAACCCTTTCATTTAATACCATACCTATGCCAGTGCAAAATTTGGTACTCCTAGAATGAACTTAAGGGCAGTTTTTTAGCCAATTTCGAAAAGGTGGTAATATACTATTAGTAAGTTTATTTGAGCAGATATCGAAATTTTACATAAGTGTTTTACACAAAACCTTAGAAAGGGCTGGGGAGAAGTAAATTGTTGATAAATACGACTTTAATATTTCACACGAATCTCGATAATTCTCGCTAATTATGACGTCAGCACCTTATTTGCGGAAGGTGTAAATTCAAGCGAAATTTTAAAGTTTGAACTGCTATAACTTTGGCGTTAATGGCCAGATTTCCATGAAATTTGACGCATGTATGCGGAATATTGTCCTCTATGCTTGAATTATTTTGTAGTCCTGGGATGAATTTAAGGGGGTTTTTTAGTCAATTTACTACTACTACTCATTTTGAGGCCTAGATTCCATCTAAGCGCACTTTCCAGATTCCGGATTTTTGGGTTGGGTAGTTTCCGAAAATGAGTCCTGTCTCGCTTTAAATGCGCCAAAACTGTCAATTTTGGAAAGTACTGAACGAGACCTTTTATTTGATATCCTACAAGACTATATCCGATCCTTTACATGTATGGAGAGCCCCCCTTTGAACTCCACCTAAATTTATGTCACACGCTGTATGCGTGAGATTTCATAGTTCCCATCTGTCCACCAAATTTCATTCGGATCGGTTTAGCCGTTTTGGAGGAAATTGCGTGTTACAGACAAACAGATAGACAGACCGTAAACCGACATTAGTAAGGTTTTGTTTTACACAAAACTTTGACCTTCTAGAACTTTGTCAGTAATAGTTGGATTGGCTTTAAACTTTCCAGACAGACGGACAAACAATAAGGCTTTGTTTCACTCAAAACCCTAAAAAGGAAGACTTTATGCTTATTGGAAGCTTCATTTAGGAGGGTGATTTTAATAATAAAATAATATTGTTGGCGCAACAATCCAAATGGATCAAGGCCTTGAAGTGTTTAAGAGCACTTCATTCAAGACCATAACGGTACACTACAGGATTATATTATCCTATAGGAGGCAGGCAAGGTCAGCCTTGTGCTCCTACTACTTAGCTATCCGGCACAGGAGGGTGATTTCGCCGCTAGAAAAACGATTCTGTAGATCAAAACTAACAATCCTCAAAGTGTCAATTCTTCACTCTAGCGATATGCATACATCCTAGTCAGTTAACATAGCAAAAGCACCTGATTGATTTCTATGTAACTAAACAAATCTCAGAAGAATGCATCCATGTTGTTAATAATCAAAACATGTCCAATCACTCGCCTGTTGTTATACTGGTCAGTGGAAAAATGAGGAGATTGCAGTCCCAGACGGACAAAGGTTGTGGTATTTAGAAAATGTGTCCTAGAAAACGTTTGCGTAAATGGCCAAACCAACACTGTTTATCGGCTTTATCGGTTTATCAAAAATCAATCTACTAACAATGAAAATACCAGAGGTCTCTTCGAAAAGCTCTGCTGCTTGTTTTGGGCTAAATGAGAAATATACTAACCATTTTACGGAGATCGACGGACTAATTGCAAATAATCATAGAGCACGTAAACTATGAAGAAAACAACATAACGGGAAAACTTTAAATTTCCTATCAAGTACGCTAAAGGCCTTGATTAATTAAGTTTAAGAACGAGTCCTGCAGACATGGGCTGCATACTAGGGAAGGCAGTGAAATATCTAAAAATACTCAGAGAACAAATTCCATCTATTAAACAAAAAAACAGGGAACTGGATTGTCCTCTCGCAGGGCAGTGTTTTTAGGCTTCAACACTGTTCTTTTGGCCTGCTCAGTCCCACTATGGCATTGCATTGACTGAGCCAAATAGCGAAACCAAGTCGGTTTACCTACAGCATACCGCAAACAACATGTGCTACAAGCAATTGACATTGGAATATTTGGATTAAGGAACATTCGATGCTAACTTGGGGCTGTGCCGAAGGACGTTAACTTGAAAGTCGCACAAACTTACTTCCAAAACAAAGTGGCAAGAAGCGTAGTAGATTCTTCTTGGAAAGAATTCGAAATAAGGATTTGCATAGGGACCTCCGAACTCAGAGGGTTCGCAAGGCCATCAAAATGGTTGCAATTGAGCATAGCCAGCGATTACCTTTACCAGCCAAACTTTATTTTTGGAATACAGTAGTACGTGTATGGATATAGCCCATGCAATTAAACGAGGGCGGAAAAGTAACATATAATTTTTCTTTTTCTGGCTCTGTTTAGTATATCGGAAGAATATTTGGTATTTTCAGGTATGTACGAATAGAAAAATGTGCATTGAAATTTGCTCACATAAAAAAAATGTAAAAGCTATCACACTCATTCCTTTCCCTTCTCTTATTACTGAATACCCCTTCTCAGTTCTAGGTGTTCACTAGAATTCTGTTGAATTAATTATTTCAGTGCCCCTCCTTCCCAGCAGCAGATTTTCTCGCTACTGGAAATTATCATGAATCGCATAACTTCTAGCTAATTATCTTGAAAAATGCACAATCAATGTATGTAACCGACATGAGGAGGAATGAATATTTCACAAGCAAATACTTAGGTAAGTAGAATGGGTTACTTGTGCATGGAAAAAGTACGATTGGAAAGGTAATTAGGTGGGCAAGAAACGATTTGTAAGTTCGTTCATTATATCAATGCAACTTCTTAATAGACCACGACCATCTTTGATTCGAGGAAACCCACGCAACCCAAGTTGTAATTACATCACCTTCAAAAGTGTTGTGTGTATTCAGCTCCCAAGTAACCAACCATCAAAGATCAATACGCGTTCGTAAATAACGTCTAAACTTTTCGTAATTAGGTATTAATTCGGCAACGAAATCGAAACAATCGAGATCCAAAGCCAAGCCAAACTGCTCAGCATTTTTAGTTTATTTTCCCACTTGATGTATCTTGTGTTTGTTTGTTGTTTACTAAGGTTTATTATTAGGAAAGTGGTTTTTGTGGGAAATCACTCGCACAACCCTTGGGGTTTCTTGCAGAGGTAATTGATTACGTGAGGATATATAGTATGTAGGTACATCAGCTTCCTTAGTATGCAGAATCACTCCAAGATAGCATATGACCCCATATCGTAAATGTGCGATGTACTTCGAAATGCGTAGCTAATATTTAATTTTAGGACATCAAGGTACGACGTAGCCTATATAACGACGAAATCTATGAGCGATACCAAGACCGTCTGGTTGTGGATAAATTCAGCCCGGAAAGTCTATAAGGGCAATATCTATGGTAGAAAAAGAAGACGGTGCAGACCCTGCCTGAGATAGAGCGATGGCGTAGGTCAGGACGCTAGACAGCTTTTATGGATATCAAATTGATGGACATACAATTTGGATTTAGGAAAAGGCATTCAACAATCCATCAGTTAATGCGTGTAAAAAAATGCTGTTGAATTAGCTTTCAGTTCAAAACAATCTATGGCCTTAGTGTCCCTAGATATAGAAAAAGCTTTTGATAGAGTTTGGCGCAATGGTTTACTCTACAAGCTCATAAAGGCGAACTTTCCGGCTTACCTTATTAATCTGGTGAATAGTTTCCTTAGCGGCAGATCATTTCAGGTGCACATTTATAATGACCTTTCGGAGCCCCAGAATATTAGGGCAGGAGTTCCACAAGGCTCAGTGCTGGCCCCCCTATTGTACAAATTGCAATATTTGCGGACGATACTGCAATTTATACAGCAGACACTCTCTATTCTAAAATCCAAACAACAGTGGAACATGCAATAGGTGTTATATTAGAATATGTTAAAAAATGGAAAATTAAAATTAACGAACAAAAAACTCAAGCCATATTTTTTACTAAACGTAGATCTATTCCTTATATACCAACCTCAGATTTATCCATAAATGGATGTAAAGTAAAGTGGACTAAACAGCTTAAGTATTTGGGGTTTATGTTCGACAAATCTTTAATTTATAAAGATCACATTACTCAGACGATAAATAGGTTTAATAGTCCGATTAAAGTTCTGTACCCACTATCTAATAGAAAGTCTCAACTAAGCATAGAAAATAAGCTATTAATTTAATGATTTTCCAGCCTGTAATGTCCTATGCAGCTCCAATCTTCGCTACTTGTGCTAAATCGCATATCACAAAACTTCAAATTGCACAAAATAAAGTGCTGAAAATAATCTTGAATCGTTCGAAATTCTTCAGCACGAAAGCACTGCACTCTTTAGCTAAAGTTGACTTAATTGATTCAGTAATTAGTGTATTGATGGGATTTCATTTGTAGATAATCCGTTAATAAATTCTTTAATGTAAAAAAATTAGCTTATAAAGTTTAATTAGGTTAAGTTAGGATAAGTTTTAGTTTCACTTAAAGTGCAAGAGGTTTTTAATTGCCATTTTCCTCTAAATTACGCAACTTGGTATAAAGCATAAATTGCGCGCATGCAACACATGTAATCGTAAGATGTAAAGTTAGTTTAACTGGACTCTCAATTTCAAACTTTGTTATAAAAAAAACAACATTGTAACACATTATTGCCAATAAATTATATATATAGTTAAAAAAGCCCACGGACCCTCTTCCCGCCCAACTGAACCGAGGGGCGACCAACCTAAGGATGGGCTGAAGGCAACATCCAAAGGCCCGCATCACAGCGATGATACGTTTTAACGCAAAGTGTGTGCGACCATGCGAAAATGTATTACTACATCCCGATTGTCGCAAACACTTCAGCCAATCACGCGGAGGTTCTACACTACAGAGACATGGATCTTATATCGAAGACAGTGCGGATCAAGACTGAAATCCATTAGGTCAGCTTGTTACCGAACAGGACTCTTCGGACTATAGCACAGGTTGCAAGGATAACCGCTTTTTGCATCTCCATGTATAGTCCAGCCCTAAGATCGAGCGTTTTCAGCGCTTTATGTAAGTTCTGCGGGACTAATCCCGTCGCTGAAATTACTACTGGGACTGCGATCTTTTGTAGTCTCCAGGTCTGCTTCATATCGTCTGCCAAGGGGCCGTAGTTCCGGATTTTTTCGTGCTGTTTTTCAACAGTGTTCCGGTCCAACGGTACGGCTACATCGATTATAAAGCACGCTCGTTCTTCCTTCAGAAGCAGAACTAGATCGGGTCTGTTATGATTAACACTGTGGTCGCTGGCAATAGTGTGATCCCACAGTAGTTTGACCCGATCATTTTCCAAGATTCTCTACGGAGTATACTTATAGTAAGGATGGTAGATTGCCACTAAGTTATACTTCAACGCAAGGTTTTGATGGAGAATCTTGCAGACGGAGTTATGACGATTGGTGTACTCGGTACCGCTCAACATCCTGCACGCAGATGTTATGTGCTGGATGGTCTCCTCTTCACAGTTGCATAACCTACAAATGGAGTTGGTGATTGAGGAGTCGTGAAGAATGTACCGTTTATAATTTTTTGTTGGGAGCGAAGCATCCTGAATTGAAGTTAGGAATGCTTCGGTCTCATAGAAAAGTACACCATTTGTCAACCATTTGTTGGAGGCTTCGATGTCAATGCTTGACAACAACAAATTTTTGATATGACCTCCGTGAATGGGTTTCTCTTTCCACATGTCGATCTTCTGTTGGACTGAAGTAACATTCGACATGGGATCCTATTCTCTGCTTCTCAAGTTCAAAGGAGATAATTTATTATCTGCCATGACGGTAGCCTGATGTATTTGGCTAGAGGATTGTTTCTCATGGAAAAACTCACGAAGAGAATGCACTTGATTGTAGTGCAACGTTTTAAATCAAGTACCCCCCTTCCTCCTTGATGACGTGGGATAGTGATCCTCAATTTTTCGGCAGCTCTATTGTGCATGTTGTTGTTTGCAAGAACTACCCTTACCCGTCTATTGATAGCTTCTAAATCACTGTATCACACCGAAAGTGTATAGAAGGACGGGAATGGCGAAGGTGTTGATTGCCATGATTTTATTTTTCCCGTACAACTCAGTTTTAAGGACAAGATCCAGACGCCGTTCAAATTCCCCCAGCAACTTAGATTTGATTATTGCCACAGCAGGTGTTGTTGCTTGCAATATGCCGAGGCATTTGTAGACGTCGTCCGAATCCATGCGCTCAATTCGGATGTTATTTTGGCTGTATCCTTCGTTGTCGGTGTGTTTTCCCCGAACAATTGTTTTTATGCGACATTTCTCCAAACCAACTGCATACCGATATCCCTGCTTAACTGGATGGTGATGTCCGGCAAGGAGCGAAGTTGGTTCTCGTCTTTGCCATACAATTTGGTGTCGTCAATGTACATTAAATGGCTTAATGTACATTTCGACAATATGCCATGCTTGACTTGGAACCCGTATTTGCTTTCATGCAAAAGATGGGATAGCGGATTCAAAGCCAAAAAAAACCACAGTGGGCTTAGAGAGTCGCCTTGGAAAATGCCACGCCTGATTGGTATCTCTCCTGATGTTTGCGAAGATACCGATAGCTTCGTGCTCCAATTCTTCATTACTGTTCTCAGAAGAAGAACGACATTCGGGTTGATTTTATACAAGCGTAACACTTGTAGTAACCACGAATGCGATATGGAGTCAAAGTATCAATTTATGAACATCAAGATGTTTCGAGATGTTCGCGCACAGAACTGAAGTGAAGACCTTGTAGATGGTAGGAAGACAAGTAATTGGTCGACATTTTGAAGGGCAAGAGACACCCTGTTCCTTGGGGATGAGGAAAGTTATCCCCTTGGTGAAAAATGATGGAACTAAATCAGGATCGGCAATCATCTGATTATTTAATCAGATGATTGCCAATATCCTGTGAGTGCTCTTGAACCGCTTCAGCCAGAAGTTGTGCATCTTGTCAACTCCTGGCGCCTTTCAGTTACCTGCCTTGTCAAGGGCTGCTTCAACGTCGACTTCAGTTACGTCAGGCATGGTCATTTCGGGGAGGGCCTCGCATGAACGCATAAGGTGTGGGAGCCACGCTGCTTCTAAAATTGCAACGGCTGGATTCGTTCCAAACACTTCTCCAGAAGTCTTCTGCCTGATCCAGATCGAGGTTACTTTCCCTATCTGAGCTGGTGAGATTTTTGTAGAATCCCCGTTGGTTCTGGAAGAACAAGGTGTTGTCTGTCCTTCGCTGAAAGCTTAAGGGAATCCATACAAAGCCTGCATACAAGCATGGGCCGATCACGGAAACATGTCCGGTGTACCGATATGAGCCCCTGGGAGTACTTGATAGTTCTGCTTACAGCATGAATTGGGACCGGCAAGTTCTGACTGATGGTCATACTGCACATAACAAGCCTGACGTACTGTTAGTTGACAACACGGCTTTCTCCGCGTATATTATTGATGTTGCTATCCCCCATAATAGCAACATTGAACGGAAATATGTGGAGAAGAAGGTGAACTAGGAGCCACTGGCTCGGGAAATCAAAGAAATTTGGCGTCTCGAGCGGGTGGTTGTATTATAGTTCCCGTAATATTGTCAACTCCATCTATTGTACCTAAATCCCTCACGGCTTCGCTTGATGTTCTGGGACTTTCGCACAGTACACCATTCTGCATACGTGTTTGATGTTGCGGGAAGATCTGGACGGACTCTCCCATTGATCTACCGCCCGCCACCACCACCAGCCTCCCTTTAGTTTTTAAGTAGGTAGGATCATCTGAGCCAAAATGCTTGGCACTTAGTGCTAGTATTAGGTAAAATCCGGCATCTTCCGAAATTGTGACAACTCGGAAAATTATATATTCTAGCGAGAAAAAGGCCACATTTTGTAACTTTAGTATTTTTTGACTAATCTTCATTATTTTTTGAGATATTTAAACAAATCGCAAGACCGGAAGTTCGCGCTTCGGTTATAAAGGTGTTGTGTTCGTCTTATGTAAGAGACTTCAACGTACATTTTTCTATTGTAGCTACAAATCCAACATATTCCTTCATATTTTTCCAAACTACAAGACATACACATACATATTGGAGCCATAGAATTTATCCTCACCCTAAACAAACAAACTACCAACTTCCGAATGATGTATTATACATATATGCACATATATAAATTTATCGTATCCAAATTTCCGGTTTACTTCGTCCACAAAAGCGTGCATATATACATAAATACGACCGGTTTAATGTACAAATATATCTTTCCGAATTAGGACACTACCCCCAAATTTCATTAGCATGCATATACTATATAGCTACATACACACATGCCTGTTTGGAGTAATTGATATATACAAATAGCTAAAAAACTAAAACAAAATAATTCTTCCCGACCCTATTCATATGAACTTATTTCGTTGTAGTATTGACGAATTGATATGGCATGATGAATTCATAGAAAATGGCAAAGCTCCACCCCTTATAACTTTGTTAATAATAGTTTGATTTTCTTCAAACTTTTCAAATTTTGCACTAAAACCATCCCTTACACCCATACCATGTATTTCTGGGATAAACATAAGGCGGGTTAAAATTGCACCCCTTCATCAGTACAAAGCTAAGTAGCTTTGTACTGATGAAAGGGGTAAGTTGCTCCCGAAATATATATCTACACTGAGAAATAAAATCGTAGTTTGGAGTAAGCTACTGGTCAATCAATTTTAGGCTAGACAGTGCAGATCCACCACTGTGATTTTTTTTCAGATTTTTCGATTGGATAGGTTCTGAAAACGAGATCTGTTACACTTTTTGATGGTCATATTTCGAGGCCTCACTGCCCTACGTTTCACCCGATATCAATATGGAACCAGAAAATACTAATTGAACCCTTTCATTTGATACACCACAGGGCCACATTTTTTTAAGCCCCCCTTAAACTTAACATGAAACGGCGCTACTTGCTGTATGTGAAGGTAACAACAGTCACATGCTCCTACCAATTTCGTAGCAATCGGTCTAGCCTTTTCCGAATAAATCGGTGTGGACAGACAGATAGACAGACATTATTTTAATTATAGCTCCCTTATTATTATATTTATCCCACTTCCAATATACCTCATTTTAAAGCCTTTTCAAGCAATTTCAAGAAGCTTTACGTCATTTCCACTATAAGTTACTGGTTTTGTGTTTATTTGACTTTGAAGGTATTTTTTTTTTTTGGTATACATTACGGATTTACGTTTGCCAACCTATAATTCAACCCATACTGACCTACAAAAAATAAAAAAAACTCCTTATTTTTATTATTTGATACACTTTGTTTTTACTTAATATCGTTTCTACTTAAAGTGCATCATGCATTTTTTCTATGGAAACACGAACATGTTTTGAACTTGAATAACTCAAAAATTACTACTCGTACGAACAAGTTTCTCCAAACATTTCTATGGTTATTGGAAAAAAAAAGTTCACCCTGGAGGGGTTGCCACATCCTCCCCACATCGGCGCTATAAAACTATTGTTTCTATGTCACCATTCACCTCCCCACCAAACTTTATGTCAATCGGTCTTGATTGAAGAGTTCGGAGGGCCGCACCCGACTTTCAGCTTAATGACTGGACTACACCGCAAAAGTTCAATTTTCTTTTTCGCGTGACGCCTTGCGAGTCAGACTCATTATATATGCTTCCTACTAGTCCGTGCAATGGATTTCATTTAACAGCTCTCCCAGAACTCATACATGCACACGCGCATCTAATGTATTATATTTTGGCTATAAAGGAGTAACATTATGACCAAATTAGACTGAATTTCAAAACGATCACCAATGGCCGTCATCATGCAGTTCCGCAGTCAGTTTAATTCATAGTCGACGAGCATAATGAGGACACTTAATAGGCTAACATAGCATAAAAATCATAATCAATCAGGGATATCAAGATGACAGATATACAGATGTGCATAACCATGTAGGGCAAATAATACCACTTGCTGCATTAACCGTCGACTTCGTATTATCGTACGTAGTCAATGTGTTCCGTTGCCCTGGCTGTATGAGAAAATAGAAAACTGACACGTATGTACATGTGTACATCTGATATCCACATCCTTCTACACCTTTCCTGCATGGTGCAGCAGGGTAAAACCAACTTGGGATCTACCACTAGACGGAACAGAACAACTCAAGCAAATTGCAACGTGAATAGCAGAGCTGCCGGAAATTTGAGAATTTCTATCTCGCGTCACCGTAGAGGAAGTTTGTACTTGACGTTTTCATTACAGTCCTCTAGTAAATTATATCAAATTACCGTCCTGTTGAATAATGAGTTGTCTTCGGAATCGTACATGGAATGCAACTCCATTCCACAGACCACCAACATGTTGAAAAAACTTCACCCACGGGAACCAAATTGACGATCAATTGTTGTCAGAGACAAATGTTGGGTGGTTTAATGTTGAGCTTCGAATGACTCCTAGGCTAGGTGTCATTGTATAGTATTTCGTCCATTAAAAATTCAAATTGAAAATTGCTAGATATTTATTCATATCCAGTATGCCACAGTATGCCAAACATTTTTTTCTTCTCCCACAAAACGCTGTGCGAACAACTTTTATTTTGGCTACATATATTCATTCATTTTAATGCGTTTTGTCCAAAAACCAGAAGCGGAACGAAATAGAGAAAAATTATGCCCAGTCCGTCCTGATGAATTTCGAATTTCCTGACTGTAATTAAAAAATATTGGAAATTCAATCAATAAATTCATTATTCATGTTTATTACATACACCACCCAATTTGGGACAAATTCTAAATGCAACAGGCTTGAGACATGTCATTTTGGCTGATAATGTGAGAGGAGCTCTAGTAACAAAGACACAACCCACATCCCAAAGTTAGCCAACAACCGAATTGTCAAATTATTTTAAAGCTTTACCCACGTCGATCATCTCCCGCTGTCATGTCCAGGACAACGTATCATCAACTTTTAAGGACGTATATCTAGGTTACACGGTGCAATGTCGATACGGCGGAGTCATTTACGCATCAACGCTTTGATCTACCACTACTGGGGGTCCTAATCCGACCTACGGTACCGGGACCTGCACAGCATTAAATGTTATGATAATAAAACTCAAGCCCAGTCTCGTTGATATATCAAATACGAATAAAAACCTGAGTATGTGCCTAGCATTCCATAATTGCAAAGGAATATCATTTCATGATTGGACCATGATGTACCCTTGGTGCTTGATTTCCCTTGCTTTCTTTGGCGAACCACCGATGAATTCACACAACAGAATCCGTTATATTTGTTGTTTCATCCTTTACTCAATTTTTATGAAGGCATTAGTTGGTTATATTGTTCGACTAGGTATGGCACACAGTGTGCGATAATAATCTTTGTCGGTTTCCTAGATTCTAAGTAGCCGCAAATACTAATTATTTATTGAAAATATTCACTTATTTATATAAGGACAACAATAAACAATGTGAATTGAGCTGGAAAGAGTGGGAAGATAACAATAAAAATTGTAGTGGGTCTTTGTAATAGAGGAAGGACTGTTTAAAGAGGAAGCAGGCGAAGGACAGGGAAATGCTAAGTGAAATGAGTGTGGACAAAATGTTCGAATAAGTAACAGAGTTAAAGAGGGTAAAGAAATGTGTCAAAAAACCGAGCGGCTGGTGCAGAGAATTTAGACACTTCACCATTACAATGAGAAAAGAAGCTACGAAATGCAAAGGAAGCAGTAGACTGATCTTTAAGAAACTTTTATTGTTCTTTAGTTATAAGGCATGAGTGGATATTCAGTCTTTGGCATATTTTTCAGGGACTTTGGCGGAAGGAAGGCACGAAATGGAACAGTAGCAATAGTATGATCGCTGTACATGGGGATAATAAGGGGTCTTTTCACAAAGTAGAAAGACTATAGCAGCCGCTCAGTGTGAAAGTTTTTGTGCATTCCTCGTGTGACAAAGTTTGAAAACACATTTGTTCTATCTTTACATATGTTACCTCGCAATGTGTACGCATTTAGGATGTTACACTTCTCATCTTATTGTGATACTGATATACAATGACTCAGGTTGGTTGATGCGGTTTTTAGTCAATTTCTAAAAAATGCAGTAATATACTATTACTATCTTTATTCGAGCAACTATAGACATCGAAGCTATTTGAAATAAATGGTTACTTTTCACCCACAGCACTCCTCAATTTTTCCACAAAAACCAGCGACAAATAAGGTTTAGTTTAGCTTAGCTGGAAATGCAGCACGTTTTGAGATTGAATCTGAATAAAACGTAATTTTTCACGACCGATCTGAATGAAGCACTATCACTCATAGTGGCAGCGATTGATCAATTTAAATATCTTGAATCAATGGTATCAACTAATGGTAAACTGCGTTACGAAATCGCTCGACGCATCAAACCAACTTGGATATCGTGGCTTTCAACAACAGGCAATCTTCGTGGTAGAGCATCAACAAATGTCTCAAATACAAAATTCATGTTGCCCTCTATGTTTTTGATTATTGGCCGACTATAAAAGACAACGAACAACGTTTTCGTGGATCTGCTATGATCGTATTGTTACGAATTTGCTTTTCGTAATCCCTAACGCTGTCACCACTTTGTTACGATTTCCTATACGTAACCCGGTCGCTGTCACAATTGTTACGTTCTTAGCTATTTGCACTCGTCACTCGTTACAGTACTTGCTTTGCGTAGGCTAGTATCACTGGATGCGTAGCACTAAACACAAAAACCCGTTCTATAACTTCAATACAAGCGTTTATTAAACATTTAATTATACAACCGTACTGTATAATTACCTATACAACAATTCTTTAACTACTATTCAGGACGAATTAATACCCGACGCGATCTGTTCCAACTCTAGAACCAGACAGTCCTTTGTGGGCGGATTTCCGGCCCTCTTATACCACGCAGAACATTCCAGAAAGGCATGTAAAAACTACTTTGTGACAGGATCTTTCTACCGGCATTAGAGCCATCTGTTAACAATTATCGTAAACTAAATATTCGCCCTACTGTTATACAATTTTGGTGTCTTGGCTAATTGTCATAACTACGATTCACATTGATATCACACATAATTTTCCAAAGTGATTTTCGTAACAGTATATTATGCTGCATTTTGCATAGTGTAAGACCTCCACTGCTTGTGTTTGTATCAGCTATTACTGAAGAACCAGAAGGCTGTCGTACGGAAGGTCGCGGTTCAAATCTCACTGGTGGCAGTGGAATTTGTATCGTGATTTGACGTCGGATACCATCTCAACTGTGAATGAGTACCTGAGTCAAATCAGGGTAATAATCTCGGGCGGGCGCAATGCTGACCACATTGCCTCCTAGTGTACCGTTACGGTCTTGAATGAAGTGATTTAACACACTTCAAGGCCCTGACAACATGGATTGTTGCGTCCAACGATTATTATTATTATTATTATTACTAAAGAACAACAACAACAAATATTCTGGTTGTGGTCCTCTTCAACAAGCTCTCTATGAATGACATTCGCACTAGAATTAATGCTATATTTGCTTCTCCATGTTTTCGATAAACGATTTAACCACTGCCTGGATTGCATAAAATTTGCTATAAATTAAAGGCTATTAGTGGCCAATTCAGAGGCTATCCATTCCTCCTCGCGCTGACTGACGACTACTCGCAGTAGTCGTTGAATGTAATCAACTACTCAATTGGTATTAAAATTGTAGAAAGACAATTTGCTACATTGAAACTATCTCTAATTACCATTACATCTCAACGCGATCATGATGATCATTGCAATATTTCAAGAGCCCCACAGAAATGCTAGGGTGCCATTCACGGTCGACGCAGAAGGACGTACCTCGGATCTGTCACGAAGTGAGCAAGAGTTTTTGACGTACTGAGGACGTCAGGACATAAGCCTTTGTCCCGTTCACAAGCGGGATCGGCTCATCGTGATCGGCTTCGCTATTTTGTTTTGTCAAGCGTCCTGATCCGGATGCAATCGCAAGGCTTTCAAATCTCCATCTAGTGTATCAAGGCACCATTGTTTCAGCCTACTTTTTGATCGCTTACCATCGACTTCGATATTCAGACCAATCTTGGCACACTATATCGATCGCGGATATTCCTCAGTCTAGTCTAATAGTAACATCTTCCTCGACATTACCGCAAGACGCCATTCATTGTCTTTGGTAGTCGGCCAATATTCAGAGCCATAGCCAATTGTGGAATGCCACTTTATCCAAGTTGCAGAATCAATTTCGCAACGCAGTTTTCCATTGGCTGATTTCATTGGACCCGCGAAATTTAAATCGCTCAGTTCTGGGTAGGTCACTGACATTGACAGTTATTGTGCCTGTTTCATGGGGATCACTCGTCAAAAATTTATTTTTATTCAGATTCAATCCGAGGCTGTGTGCCTGAGGCAATCATTCTATTTCAGACAAGTTGCTCGAAATCATTTTGCTAGGAAAAGGAAGAAGCTAGGAAAAGATCATCTACATAAACTCGTGTATAGGGCGTTGGACGTAGGATTTCCCGTGTAAAGTTGTTTCATTGCAAGAATAACAAGTCGGGAAACCGGAAGCTGGACGCTTCAGGTACGAAAGGTTTTGTGTATTTCTTAGTACGTAGCACGTAATATATCCATATATTATGCGAGAGTATCCACTTTCGGGTCATATTGACATTCATAGTCTTCAATTTTCAAAGAATAACTTTGTTAGTAATAGTGCGATTTCCACCAAACTTGGTAAGATCATGCTCTATATTATAACCTATATCAATGCAAAATTTCATGGTACTAGCATGAACTTAAGGGGGGTTTCTAACCAATTACAAAAAATTGTTGTAAAATACTATTATTAACTTTATTTAAACAGATATCGGCATAGAAGGTATTTCGGAGCCCAGGCACCATATAGTGGCAGCCTCCTGATTTTTTTCAGATTTTTCGGTTTGGTAGTTTCTGAGAATGGCCCCCTTAAAGAAGTGATCACTTTCAACCCCCCGCGCTCCCCACCCTTCCAACGAATGTCAAAACTAAGATCGGCTTTGAAAAGTACTAATCGAGACCTTTAATTTGATACCCCACATGACTATATTTGATGAAAAAAAATTTTACACCCCCCTTTTGCATGTATGGGGACCCCCCCTTAAATTTGACGTAAAAGGATGTAATTCACTGTATGCGTGAGCGTTCACAGTTCCCATCTGTCTACCAAATTTGGTGTCAATCGGTATAACCGTCTCCGAGAAAAATGCGTGTGACGGACAGACAGACAGACAGACAGACAGACAGACAGACAGACGGACAGACAGACAGACAGACAGACAGACAGTAAACCGATTTTAATAAGGTTTTGTGTTTACACAAAACCTTAAAAAGGAGTGGTGAGAGAGCGCTTCCATGATGAACACCAACAGAGACACGAAACGGTTTTGATCCACTCACCATACTTCGAACTATACTTATCAGATCGTAGTAGAGCAGTTGGACCCAGCGCACGAGTTCTTCTGGCACAGTATTTTCGCAGTGCATATCAGATCAGTTCGTGTGGGACGCGGTCAAATGCATTCTCCAGACCCAGAAATGTAATATAAACGGATTGATGCTTGCTGCTCACATAAACTCGTATCTACACTTTAAATATTGCTCGTATCGCTAATAAGGCAGAGGCTCTTCTAATGGCGCTTTTGAAGAATGGCATCGAAATTTCCACACTTTGGTAGCCCCTGCTCGTAACATGATTTCGGCATTGGCATTTGTAAGGGTTTTCGTGACACCATTAATAACTTGCTTTATGAAAGTCCAGGAAAAGTACCGACTCCATCATAAGTATCTCGTCGATAAAACACTGCTCAGTTAGTAAATTTACAAGAATGCCAACTGGGAAGCAAAGAAAGTGATTGGATGGTGGGATAGTGAGAGGGATCTCCATGGACTTATCGAAAGCCGAAACACAGCATATCAAGCATGTCTGTTTCGTAAACGAGGAAAACTGTTCTTTGTTTACGGAAAACGAGGAGGGGCATGCAGACGGCAGAAAGACTTCGAACAGATTCCAACAGAAAAATTTACTATTCCTCCGCTTCCTTAAGCATTGTCGACAATTGGAGTAGTGCTGCCTAGCACCTGTAAAGTTGACGGAACGCGCATCATTTCATTCGCTTTTTCCTTCGACGAGCTGACGAGAAAGTAATTTGCTTGTACTTTTATGCAGCACTTTTTCTTCCTATTTAGCATCCTCTAACAAGGCGGTTTTTATTTAAACATAATTTGCGCTCATTTCGTGTTATATAAATGGAGCGATTGCGACCTCTAGTCAGTTTCGCTTACTTTGTCCCCAGAGTAGAGATTAGAAAGCGTCTGATGTGTTGCCTCTGCCTCGGACGAAAGAGGATACCCCCTTTTTGAGTCCTCTAACACTTTCCCACTCAATTTCCCATCTCGATATCATATCATAACAATAAAATGTGCGGTCGAGTAGGACGCAACAACTCAAAAGGTAGCTACGATCCCCTAAGGGTTGTAAATTAATGCACAAATTTAGCGAAATATTGTACTGACCGCGGCTGCGCGACGGGAGCGGAATCTCATTCGGCTCTTTCTTAATTAATTTGTTTAAACAATGCATTTAATAGTGTGCAATTGCCTTAATGTTCGCCGCAGATTGCACATTATTGAATGCATTCGGGCGAATTGATCTTGACAAGAGGCGAATGATTTGCCGCATCCGCAGGCGGTTGGAGGAGCACCGGGGAGGAGCAGCAAGTGAGATTAGAGAAAAGAAAAGAAGAAAGTGTTGACGCGGGGCGCGCGAGAAAAGAAAGGAAAGGAGGCGAAGCAGCCCAGATGGGAGAAAAGAAGGAGAGGAAGGAAGAATTGACAGTTGGTAGGAAGTATTAGGAATAAATTCTAGCTGACGAAGGTGAAGTGATTTACTTTGTGACAGGATTGATCGTGAGTGGCAAAAAAATTGTGGATAAATCCCAGAAAGACCTTCGCAAATAGCTGAGAAACGTGTGGGTGGATTCTAACATAATATGAGTAATTAATTTACGTAAGAGTTTAAGCAATACGCCTGCTAATAATATTTATATATAAATGAAATTAATTTTTTTAATCGTTTTCCTTATAAAATTTGTTTTTAGAACTTTGTACACCAGCCGCCAATCGAGCTCGGAGTGACAACTTGGGGTGAGTCATTGTTTTTATTTTCTTTTTTTTTATTTTCTTTTCTATTTTCTTTTTTTATGATTTTATTTTTTTTTAATTTTACATATTGTTTATCTTTATTTTCATTTTCTTTTGTTATGCTTAATGCTATGAAATTTGGTGAACAATGAAGTGTGAATAGTGTAATAGTAGTTTGAGGACTTCCTCCCTTTCGAATCCTCCTTCCCACCGCCCCCCCCCCCACCGGAACTGCTATAAAAGGGACATCCTCAAAGTGAATAACCGGTCTGAGGATGTCGAGGTAGGGTGGGGACCTCAGAGGCCGTGCCTCACACAAGATCTGAGGCGGAAGAGACGATCATTGAGACGTTGAACCGTCGTGGATCTTCCCCTCCTTGATCGCGGCACTCGGGTCCGGAGACTTACGGCTTCACGCACGCAGTCGAGCCGTTTTTTTTTTTTTCTTTTAATTTCCAATTTTAATTCGCGTTCTGTTTGTCCTTCGATAGGCCGTCGCGAAATCCGTATTAATGTCGAGTTTAGAATCCGGTGCGGACCCACGCATCGGAATGGACACGTTGTTTTGAGTAATGAAGCGTGAGGGATCAAAGCGCTCAAAGGACCCCCCCCACATTCCCACAGAGGCGTGCAAGAACGTGTCGACCGAGCACTTTGATGGAGCTTCAATCTTTGTGGGCGGACCTTCACGGTCAATTTAGCCAATTTGTTTAGATTTTTGGGATAGCTCTGCCCTCTAGGTCGTTATCGGCCACTCAGGATGATCGACTTGATCTCTTATAACCACTCTTATCATTACAATATATAAAGTAACATGTCCAGATTGCGAGAAGGGCTACATAGGGCAAACGAAAAAGCCATATCATTAACACGGCCAAAAATATACATAACCCCACCCAAGAAAAGTCGGAACGACTGGTTCGACAATGAATGTAAGCCACAAACGGAACGAAAGAATGCTGTACCTCAAAGAACACTAACACGTGCAGGGGCCTATCATGAACTCTGTCGAGTGGAGAAGCGACTTCACAGACAGAAAATGGAAGCCTGGATGAACCAACAATTCTGTGAACTCAAGAAGTACATGGAGCATCCGAACTAAGTGCGAAAGCAGGATAAAGCCTTATACACCTCGATGATCATCCCGCTGAGGTAAAGAGGAGCGATTGGTTGAGTATTTTGATGGTCCCGCCAACTGAAAACGACGGACAAATGCTGCCATCACCAAGTATGGAACCAACAGTCCGTGCAATCCATCGGTTTAAAAACTATAAGTCGCCAGAAGCCGATGGAATTACAGCCGAACAGGTTAAATATGGAGGCGACCATCTACACCAAGCGGTTCATCAACTGCTGCTGAAGGTGTGGGACATCGAATCAATGCCTGACGACTGGCAAAGGGGCATTATCTGTCCCATACATGAAAAGGGAGATATTACGCAGTGCAGCACGTTGCTGAGTATCGTCTATAAGATATTCTCTACTATCTTGCTAGGCCAGATAGCCCTTTACGCCCAGAACATCATCGGAAGTGGCATTATCGAAAATTTCTACCTGCTTAAGAAAATGAAAATGATTAATTCGTTGCATTGAAACCTTTTAAGTAATAGTTATAATATAAAATATAATATACATTATACACCATAATACCTTAAGAACCAAGTCCCAATTTTTAAAGTTTTTTGTGAACCATAACCTTATTAGAATCCAGTCGGTGCCTGTTTGTCTGTCTGTCATTTATTCGGAAACGGCTGGACTGATTCTCACGAAAGCTGGTGAGAAGGTGTGTTGTGGAAATCCCTTTACATACAACAAGAGGCGCCATGCTGAATTTAAGGGGCGGGGCTCCCTATACATGCGAATGGAGGGTACAATTTTTTTCATTGAATGGGGTCGTGTTTGTATCAAATGAAAGGGCTCAGGGTGAAATGTAGGGGAGTGAGGGCTTAAAATATGACCCTGAAAAATTTTAACAGGTCTCTGAACATTACAGTGGAGTATCTAAACGAAATCTAGGCTTCAAAATACATTCGGTTGCGGAATCTGCACAAAAAAAGTTAATAATAGTATATTAGCATATTATAGAAATTTCGCCGGACACCTCCCTTAACTTCATGCTGGAAGCACAAAACTGGCTGTGGTATTGTGGATAATATAAGGCATAAGGTTTTTTCATTCATTTTATGTGAATTTCATGCATTCTAAAACACGTATGAGGTCATCATAACGTATCAATTTGTCAATACCACAACAAAGTAAGCTCATATGGGGTCGCAGGGAAACATTTCGCTAGTTTTTTTTCTTAATCATTCATATATCAATATCAGTTACTCACGGCAGACACATGTCTGAATTTATATGTACATGTTAATGAAGCTTTGGGGCTTAATTCATATAAGTATATCTGTACATCGAAGAAGCGGTATTCAATATACGTTCTTATATGTATACTTTTATGCGCGAAGTAAATCAGAAATAGGTGCACAATCAATTTGTATACATGCTTATATAAGTATGGTATTCGGTAATAGACTTTTTTTGTTTGTCTGTTTGGAGCACCAGCTTCCGGTATTCCGACTTGTTTTTATTCAAATTGGATACTGACGTCCTATAATAGCTTAGTGCCCAGTAGATCTGTGAGCAATGGTATGGTTTCAGTCAACCTTCCCTTAAAGTATTTTATGCCCCAAGTGCCAATGGACACCTAATTCAAAGGAAATAGAGCAAGCCCTACCTTTGTTAGTAGTTTGAACCACGGTATATGTAATAGGCAGTATCCACTTGCGAATGCATTGGGAAGCTTTTCCGTATACATCTTAGACCCTCATCATCTGCCAGTATCTAGATGTGGTTTAGTGCCTATGATGTCTACGAATACGCTTCCCCCATACATTTGCAATTCCGGTACATTTAGTGTGGATACCACTTATTTGATTTAGTATGGTTTGAACCTTCAACTATCGAGTCTGGTAGGTATGTATTATATCGATTAGTCTTCGATGCTTGCTATTAGCTGTTGAAAGGTATCGTGAAAGTTTGGGGACTAGGTGTTATATCTTATAAGGGGAAACCGTGATTTTTGGGAGAATTTCTGTTCTTGGACAGTGCGAACGTGCCTGATCAAAACACGCAAAATTTTTTAAAGCTGTAAGAGGAACCGAATTGCCCAACCGAGCAAGCGCGTATCGAAGCAAGCTGCAGTATTTGTGCGCGACTCTACACGGTATACGGCATTCCACTAAGTTATTACAATATTTACCCATTTATTTCATGTTTTGTCTTTGAAGTAGACTTACCTTCGGTATATTTTTGTTAAACTTTAAATTTGTAAATTACTATTTTGTGCCTATTCGTAGCTTTCAGCTATGCTTATTATCTCCGCATTGCTAACGAAAACAGTACAAGTTAAACGAGCAATCAAATTTCCTTCTGTTTATATATAAAGGCAGAAATTAGATCGTCCGGGAAAGGTACTGTAAGCACTACAGCTCAGAGTAAAGTCTATGTAGGCATGTACTTATGCCAAAATACTCATCAAGAGTTTTACTTAAAATAAATTAAAAAAAAGTTAAATATTTAATTCTGCACTAATTTGGCTTCGGTTTCATAATATGTATGGTCATAATTTGCTTCGAAAAGACTTAATGTATCAATTTTTAGGTTCCTCAGAGCGCTTCCTTGTGATTGAGTGCGTAATGCTGTCTAATAGAAAATCTAGTTTGTGTTTTTTTGTTCCATTTTGATATGCTTTTGTCGCTTCTTCGCTTCCATGAGTCATGACGGTGTGGTAAATCAAACAAAGTAAAAAGTTGCAAACTGAACACGCATATATACACATGGACTGGAAAGGAACAACTCAGAGCAGGAAAAGTCAAAACTTTCTTGACAGTCCGGGATATTTATAAAACGGCGGACCTAAGTTGGGCTTTTGCTTTCTGGGTATTCTTCTAGTTTCCGGGCGAAATCTGCAGGATAAGCATTTGCGGGCTTTCGGCTTCATCATCCTACTGATGTTGTTTATCTGGCCCGAAACTCATTAGGAGAATAGTAGAACGTCAGTAGTTATAAATAGCCTGAACCTTCAGCGGATGAGGATTAATGGTTCGCCTGCTCAAGCCTCGACGACAATCCAAATGCTGCCAAAGTGCGTCTACAAAGAACATAAGTGGCGTAAGAAAGTAGGGTACGTGGCATGTAATGGAATTCTATAAATCGGTTCCTTCTGTTCGCATTTGCATTTCAGATAGTAACGTAACAGAAGAAAAGTCCAGTTTCGACTCCCACCAGACATTCAGGTAAAGAGTCCACTCATTTCTGGGGATGCGGGCTGGAGAAACTCAAATATGTACGTGCTCGCTTGAGTAAGGCGTGCATATATTAGCAAAGGACCCCAAAATTCAGTTGTGACCGAATCGTCCTCGGGAGTGTACATACCTTTCGCATTCATGAGCGTTTCGTAGTATGCACACTCCGAATATTTGTGGCAAAATTAATGTTTGAAATCATACCCGCACCATGGAATTCGTAAGGTGCTGAATTGAAAGAGAATTCACCCCTTCCCTATACTTCGGAATTTATTTGGAATTTAGCGAAAAATGCAATTTTTGCACATTACAGCAAAATAAATTCAATGTACTACCCAGTTGAGCATAAAGGCATAGCTAAATATTTTATTTAGCAATTTTTCGCTACAGGTATTGGAAGGCAAGGGTAGAACTAGTGGGAATGATAGTAGTAGAACCACAAAGTTATTGTATTACACTGTTGTGTTCATGCCTTAGAACTTGACATACCCTACCAAAAATGTTAAGTCCTCTTCTGCAAGAAATGTCGCAAAGACGAAGAACAACCCTGCCAGACAAAAGATTCCACCTCACATTTTAATCGACCTAAATACATATACGTTTGTCTTTCTTGAAGCTAAAGCCAGAAATTCATTCGCGAAATGCTCCTCTGGTTGGCATGGAATGATTTCAATCGAAAATCTACTTGTTCTTGTACATTCAATTGATGATACTCTCGTGTGGGGATTTAACTGAGTATAATTCGAAGACTGCGTGGACAATTTGTATGTTAAAATGGATTTAACTTATGTCCACCTGTTTTACATGAAAATTAGTGTTGAACCTCTGAATCCTAAGTACCCTATGTACAGCATAACTTAGTCTTGCATTTAAAAGGGATTTGAAGTTGCAAAATTTATCAATCATTAAATAGGGATTAATTTAATGAATTAAACTATAAACTGATTAGTTATTCCTAATGAATCGTAATTGCTCATTGTTAATCGTTAATCGCAAGATTGACTAACTTGTGAAATGTATTTCACCCAATGCCAGATTTGAAAACCTTTTTAATTTATGTGTAATTCAAGTCTAAGTGTTAGAAATGAGAGATCTTAGTAAATAATAAGAACGGCATTTTTTCTCAAAATAATAAACATTATCTATTTTTTCGGCTTTTAACAACCCATATCCCCTGTTGTTATTAAACTTTAACTTCAAATACTTATTTTGGTACCATTTTTTTAACAAAATAGACCCAGTTTTTGAATAAGGGAAAAAATTGCATATGTTCCCTCTTTGGCAAAAAATATGGCGCAAATATACCAGTAAAAGATATTTCCTTAATATTAAGTTTCCCAACAAATTCCATAATGATTGTTATTACCGATATTTTCACAGTGGAAGTTTGCTGTTTGGCGTATACTCAACCAAAGATAGTACACTGCTGGCCGGATTTTGTTATATTACCGAAGTTCAATACGCCATAAATAGTTCAAAGAAAAGGATAAGTCCGGGTCTGATTCGAGTGCATTCATTTTAAATTTTTCTCCGAATGTCACTATGTGGGCCTTTTGATAGCACATGAAAAACACGAGTGAGTGTACAAACCTTATGTAGGAGAGAAAACATCGCTTTTAGGAAGTACGCAAATTTCTCTTCAAGCCATAAATTATGTTGATGCCGAAATCAAATTCGGGCTTTGAAGTACATAGCGTAATATACCAATATCTTCTCAAATAAAGTTACTTTTTGTTTATACAGTTAAATTTTCTTCCAACTCATTTTTGAAACCAATTTACGGACACGGACTTTAGGCTGGTTATAATTTTTACGGCACTGTTCCTTTTACACGGTCATCAGAGAATTCGGTATTCCGACGAAATTGATAAGACTGATTAAGCTAACCCTGACCAATGTGCGAGGCCAGATAAAAGCATCAACAACGGTCTACGACAAGGGGATGCCCTATTATTCGTCTTCTTTAACCTGGCCTTCGAGAAAGTGATCCGTGATGCTGAGGTAAATGCAAGAGGTACGATCCTCTTTAAGTCCACCCAACTACTGGTCTATGTTGACGATATCGACATCATGGCAAGAGCAGCCCGAGCCGTACAAACTGGTTTCATCCAGATCGAACAGGCGGTGCGAGATCTTGGGATGTACATCAGGCAGGAGACTGCAACCTTGAGACCGTTAATAATTTCTCTTATCTAGGGTTGAAAATCACAACGGATAACAGCTACGATGATGAAATCCGCGCACACTTGTTGGCAGCCAACAGAGCTTATTTAAATTTACAAAAACTTTTCCGCTTGAAACGTCTTACCATAGGGTCAAAACTCTTACTGTACAAGACAATGACCTTGCCGGTCGTTATGTATTCCTCGGAACCTGGGTTCTTAGCAAGAAAAATTCCGAACTCTTGGCCGCATTCGAGAGAAGAACCCTCCGAAGAATTTTTGGGCCCCTACATGAGGATGGACGCTTTCGTAGCCTACATAACAACGAAATCTATGAGCGATACCATGACCGTCCGGTTGTGGATAAAATCCGGCTCAATAGGTTACGGTGGGCGGGTCACTTAATTCGTATGGATGAGGATGATCCAGCCCGGAAAGTCTATAAGGGCAATATCTATGGTAGACAAAGAAGACGAGGCAGACCCTGCCTGAGATGGAGCGATAGCGTAAGTCAGAACGCCAGACAGCTTTTAGGGACATCGAATTGGTGGACCTCGGCGCAAAACCGGGATGTCTGGAGTTCCTTCTATTCTAAAAACCTATCTATTTTAAAAACTATACAAAAATTAAAAAAGTTACCTAATAGAAAGGGCAAATTTTACTTTGTCTCATGTGTCGAGTTAACTTCCATATTCAGAAGAGTAAACAATAAGAGATCATCTGGTATGGATGGCATTCCCAACGTGGTCCTCAGGCATTTACCAGACATTGCCATTCGTAATTATTGCATTTTGTTCAATAATTTATTGAACAATTCCTTCTTTCTAGGACAATGGAAGAAAGCCCGAGTATTCCCGATTTTAAAGAGAGGGAAGGATTCAGCCCTCAAATCTACCGCCCAATCAGTTTGCTGCCTAACATCAGCAAGGTGTTTGAGGTTTTGGTATTGAAAGCCTTGAACGGGCATATCAAGAAGAAGGAATTATTGCCGAACGCCCTAATTCGGATTTCGATCTGGACATTCGACAATACATGCAATAACGAAGGTAACATCTGATATTTGCTGACGGATTAACAATGGTGAGTGCGTAGGCGCTTGCCTTATAGACATGGAGAAACCCTTTGATACCGTCTGGTTGGATGGACTGATTTTCAGGCTCCTGAAGAATGAGTTTCCCAGCCACCTCGTACCGATGATGTGTAGTATGCTGTATGGCAAGTGCTTTGTCATTACGGACGGAAATCTCACTACTAACAGAGAATTTCATGTTCTGAATGGATTACAGCAAGGGACAGTGACTGCGCCTACACTTTTTGCGGTATTTGCCGGCGAATTGCTCAATTCTTTCGATTTTAATAAATCTCCTAAAAGGCCTTTGCTGACGATCTGATAGCCTACACGGCGCACAAGAAGGTAACTGAGGTGCAAGTTGAACTTCAGAAGATGTTCAATGATATTAAGTTCTTCATGAACAGTTGGCGGATGAAAATCAATGCGCAAAAGTGTGAAACGATTCTGTTTCAAAATTCCTTGGCGTATACCAGTAGGAACTTGAAAAGGAATTGGAGAGATTTCCATATTGTCGCGAACGAGGATAGTTCTGAGCGCATTCCTCATAAGAAGTACGTTAGATACCTGGGTGTGCGTCTTGACAATTTAACGAGCACGTTAAAGTCGCCCTAGAAAGCGCTCGCAAGGCATTCATGTCTCTTCGAAGACTCTTTTATGCTCCACATCTTAGCCGGAAGGTTAAGATTATTTGCTATCTTACTTTGGTTAGACCGGTGCTCACCTACGGGTGTGCTATCTGGTTTAATTTGAGTGCTAGCCAAATGGAGAAAATAAGGATCTTTGAAAGAAAATGTCTGCGTGCTTGCACGGGGCTTAATAGGACTGCTTCGTCAAACTATGAGCACTATATAACTAATGAAGTGATGTATGCAGCTGCTGCTGTGCCAAGAATCGACACAGTTATGGTCAGATTGATTCGGAATCATATAGTGCGATCTGCTTCGCATGGTGAGAACCCTTGTTTGGGCAGCTAAACTCTGAAATCTGTATCTATATTTCAATTTTTTCCTTTATCCTTTTCGGAAATTCCCATTACGACGGTGGCTTCAATGGTTGCATTTGTTGATGAATCAATACCGCTTCCCATACATTCGAAAGGAGGTTGTAATTTTTTTTTTCACAGAATATGGTCATGTGTGGTATCAAATGAAAGAGATCGATTAGTAACTTTTTTGCAAATGGTCGTATTTCTGATATTTCGTGAAACATGGGGGAATTATGGCTCAAAATGTACACTCTAAAAAGTGAAGCAGGTCTCGTTTCCCAAGTCTACCCACACCGGAAAATTCTGAAAAAAAATCACAGTGATGCATCTGCCACGAAGTCTAAGCCTCAAAATACATCCCGTTCCGAGATCTGTACACATAAAGTTAATAATAGGTATATTATCATATTTTAGAATCTACTCGAAACAACATAGGCGATAATAATAATGGAAGTTTTACATTTCTAGTGAATTGATTAAACTCTAAGATGTATTACGTCATCGCCACCATATAAAGTGGACTATATGAGCGTCGAGCTCCATAGGAACATTTTAGTTTTCCTTTTCTTCCCTTCTTTCAAGTTATTCGTATATCAGTATTCTGATTTGTTTTTTACTTTGAGTAAACGGGACACGGTTGAGAGTAGACGACCTTTAAATAAAACTCAACGGAGGACAATTCAGATTGCGCTAATGAAGAAAGGTGATAATGGATGTTGTGTTTAGATGTTGATATGACGAAAGCATCGCACTGCTCATCAAAAGTAAAGTTCGAATGAAAAAATTGATTGACTAAAATCAAGTCACATTATCTAAGACATCTAAGGGCTCAAATTGCATTAGAGTTTAGAGGAAAGGGTTAGTGCCTAGCAGATATTTATGTCGATTATAAAGAAAGCTAGCATATTTTATCCTCTATTTCAAGAAGATTGCAGTATTTCGTTTTATATACCAAAGGAGACATTGCGAATGTGCATGAGTATGACATACAAGCGCCTATCCAGGACAAAGGTTCGTCGTTTTATTGCAAGAACAAAATTAAAACAATTAATTGTTGTGACCTGCACGCAAAAAAACTGGAATAATCTAATTGGATCAGGGCCTTGAGTGTGTGAAGACCGCAACGGTACACGACAGGATTACAGTACCCGGTAGGAGGCAAAGTGGTCAGTATTGCGCTCGTCCAAGATTATTACCCTGATTTGACTCAGGAACTCATTCACCCAGCTGGGTTCGACTGGCATCCGACGTCAAATCACGATACAAATTCTACTGCCACCAGTTATCTCTAAGTATATTTACCTCCGATAAATTTGATTCTTTTGGTGAAATGTATTTAATTTTAATATAGGCCTAAGAGACCATTGTTTCCATGTTCTGCTCAATTCGAAAATTAAGGACTTCAATCCAAAATAATACGAATTTTCAATTTGCCACAAGTCAGAAGTGTATAACTGCTGGAAATCCGCAAAAAGTGAATCAATTCCCAATATTTAGCAGCTCGCAATAATGCATTCCTTGCTGAGTTTTATAGACATGAACACCTTCGCACCTTAAAAAGGTAACCCTTGAAATATACAATAACACTAATCGATACTTCCTTTCCCGCAACTAATAATTCAGGGATGTTAATGGTTACTGTAGTAATTGCCTTTTAAACCCATTTCCTAGATGTTCTGTTTTTTCCAAAATATGCATATAAATATTTGGCTTGTGTCAGATTTGAAATGCAAATGCAATAGTGTATTTGCAATGTAAGAACTTTTTGCAACATGTGGTATTTGATTACGTAAAGAGTAAATTTAATGGTGTTCTTCGACCACTGGAATTAGAATCATCGTATAAGATGGCATGTTAGCATAACATGTTCATGCAGTTCCCTTCCATAATACCGCCAATGCAATCTGACGCTTCAATACAATATGTGATATCCTATTACTTTATTTATCGTGAATTTCGTATGCCGCACGGCTGGTTTTTTTCCTAATTTTTATAAAATAACCTCCTTTGACCAGAAATTTTACATTATTTTTATCTACATACATTCCCGCTTAATAGAAATGCATAATATATTTAATTAATTATCAATACCTATTTTTTTCGAATCCACCTTTTAGTTGTCTGTTTTTAAGGTTCTGTGTAAAACAAAACCTTATGAAATCGATCAATGTCTGTCTGTCTGTCTGTCTGTCACACGCACTTTTCTCCACAACGGCTTAAAACCGCTCGAACGAAATTTGGTGGGCAGTTGGGAACTATGAAAGGGCGCATACAGCGACTGGCATAAATTTTAGGTTGGAGTTTAAAGGGGGGCTCTCCATACATGCAAAGCGGGATTCAAAATTTTTTTTCACCAGATATAGTTGTGTAGGGTATCAAATGAAAGGTCCCGATTTGTACTTTCCGAAACTGATATTAGTTTTGGCTGGATTGCAAAGTGCGTGAGTAAGGAGTCAAAATGTCCGCACTTAAGTGAGGCAGGACTCATTTTCGGAAACTACCAACCTAAAATCCAAAAAAATCAGGGTTTGTGCGTTTAGATGAACATCTAGGCCTCAAAATATGTCCCAGTCCGATGTATTACTAATTTTAGAAATTTACAGAAAAACCCCCCTTAAATGATCCTAGGACTTCCGAATTTTGTACCAGCATATAGGCAATATTTCGTATATACGTGCTAAACTTCGTGGAAATCTGGCCATTAACCCCAAAGTTATAGCAGTTCAAACCTTAGCAATTTTGCACGAATTTACTGCTTCCAAAGCCATGCAAATAAAATGCTGGCGTCATAATTACCCGGGAATAATTGACATTCGCGTCAAATATTAAAGTCACATTTATGAGAATCTATTATCTGCAGCCCTTTTTAAGGTTTTGTGTAAAACACTTATGTGAAATCTAATCTTCGAGAGATATCCCATTCCGCTATCTGCTCAAATAAATTTAATAATGGTATATTATCAAACTTTTAGAAAATTGACTAAAAACTCCCCTTAGTTCATCCTAGGTGCACCAAATAGAGGATAGAGGATAGTCTCGTGCATACACATGCCAAGTTCCATGAAAATCCAACTATTAGTGTCACAAGTATAGAAGTTCAAACATATCAATTTCGTGCTAATTAACAGCTTCCTAAGCCATACAAATAAGATGATGACGTTATAATTAACGGGAATAATTGACATTCGAGTGAAATTATTAAAACTCTATTCAAGAAAAATCTGGTTCTCCCTAGCTCTTTTTTATATTTGATGTTAGTTAAATTATTGACATTTGCTAATAATATTAAACTCAGAGTGTGAAGTTTAAATCGCTTTCTAGAAAATAAAGGTCAATGGAATCTTTTACAACTTTTTCTTTTCCTTCAGTCTTCAGTTCACAAGCGGGGTCGACTCGTCGTGATCGGTTTTGTCATTTTATTCTATCAAATGCCTGATCAGGATGTAATGGCGAGACCTTTAAATCTCCATCCAGTGTGTCAAGACACCATTGTTTTGGCCAGCTTTTTGGTTGCTTACCATTGACTTCGATGTTCTGACCCAATACTGGTTATTGAATTTCTCGTTGGCGTGAATACTTGACCACACCATTGAAAAACTCCTCTCTTGCCAGTTTTTTCCACGATCGGTACAAACCCATGTTTATCGCGGATGTTCTCATTTCAGACGTGATCAAAACGTGTCAGGCCAGCAGTGCAATGAAACATCTCCATCCACATTACCACAAGACGCCGTTCATTGTCCTTTATAGTCGGCCAACACTCAGAACTATAGAGAGCGGCAGACGGACGACATTGCAGTAAATTTTAGATTTGAGACGTGCGCTGATACGTCGATCACAAAGAACACCAGTTGGCAGTAACCTGCCCAGAACTGAGCGATTTCAATATCTCGGGTCAATGCTATCAGCCAATGGAGAAGTACGTTATGCTCCTCACATAGGGAAACACAAAACCTTTTATACCTGAAGTGTCAAGCTTCCGGTTTTCCGACTTGTTTTATTTTGGGACAAGCATGGATCACGTTTGTAAACACATCCAGAATATATCCTCATATTTCAAGTTTTGTGTAGAAAAAAACTCATAAGAATGAGGTTATTGTCTCTCTGTCTACCTCTCCGTCAATCAGTCAGTCTATCTGTCTATCTGTTCTTCTTTTTTGTAAGGAAGTGAAAATCTTCAAAAGACCCTGTCCTGGACACGCCAGAATGGATTATTTTACCTATTAAAACCCCGACTCCCCTTCCCCGTGGGGGTCACCATTAGGTATTACATCATGGGGCAGAGTTTGCTCACTCGCTAGCTCTTCTTTCTTTTATCCGCACCGTTTTTAACTGTGCCTTCCTCACGTCTTCCGCTCTTCGCGGTTTATCGATAGCACTTCACTTAGAGTTCCCTCTATGTTCCTTCTTTCTTCCACGAACCTCTGGTTGGATATCAGGTATATTCATCGGATATACATTACGAGTTATCTATAAATAAAACCATTGTGTATCCAAATATTCTTATATGAAAAATCTATATTATAATTTGAATCCCGAGATTTCGGTTTCCGAATTGTTTTTATTGTAACTCATTGTTCCTGTTGCCTGGATTTAAATATTAAGAAATGTTAACAATGCGCTCACTTAAGGTCTGCGCCTAGTTAGCATGCAGCGTAAGGGCAAGGCTTCCCGATATAATGTATGTTCCCGTATGGTAAAGCTAACTAGTTAGCATAAAATTTCAAAGTTCATAGACGTTGCAATTATTAGATCTTTCTAAAACACATACTGAGTGGAATACTTCATAAAACACGGAACGCCTTGCATGAAAAATGCAAATTTTGGTGAATACAAACAGATTAGGATCCGGAAATAAACAGGCATGCCTTCTGCGAAACGCAATCAAGTTGGGAGTGTGTGGTTTTCTGCACATAAACTTCTGGAGTGGTGAGTTTGTACCACCACATAAGTGGGTTATGCAACCTTAATGTAACGTGAAATGTTTACCAAAATAAATATTGCGGCCGCGACTTCTACCACATATGTTTGCCAGAATATTTCCGCCCGAGAAGCAGGAATTTATAATTGTTATTTTTATTGAATTTTTACTTTGGAAAAATTGCGCTCCAGAATTTAACTCATTCGTTTGTTGAAAAATTTGCATTTCCGAAAAAGAATGTGTAATGAAATGAGGAATCAAGGGAATGATGAAGGCATCTCTTATAAAGAAAGGTAACCACTTAGGTGGTTTTACCAGAGTGGGCTGAGAAGTAACGAAATGGACATGAAAGAAACAGAGACTACCTGCCTGACTGAAACCAGAATTAACTTCCTCGCAATGCTGAAAGCTTAAATTTGCGAACATATTCACTTCCTTGGACTTTTGAGTCAGATTATCTGAGTCGAAACCACTCCAGATAAATTTTTTTGATTTCTTATTTTTTGCAAACACGTTACTGCAAATTGTAACTGCTTCCCCATCGCATGTAGGCATTATTCAAGCGTTGTCATTTTTGAGTCCCAGGATTCAATTAAAAAAGTCTACCAGCGGAAAAATCCGGGTAATCCGTTACATAAATATAGTTCTCAATCGGCTGTCTGTATTCATTTGCCTCACCAGCTTCAACATGTGAATGCCAGCACCTGAATCTGGCTGAAATAAATGAATATCTGCAGTGCAGGTGAAAAGTTTTATTGGGAACCACATTCCTAATCTTTGGAACAGTGAAAAGGTGGATTAATAAACCAAATACATACTTGAATAATTAAACCTATTACGTTAATGGCTAGAAACAGCATTTTATAACTATTTGCCAGTAAGCGATAGGAATGGACTATTCAAAATATTTCCGGATTTTTGTTTTTGAGGTTTGCTGTAAAACCAGAATTCAAAATTCAAATTTTTTTTTTTAAGATTTTATGTAAAACAGAACTTTATTAGAATCGAATTTAATATCTGTCTGTCACACCGAATTTACTCAACAACAGCTGAATCAATTGTTGCAAAGTTTGGTAAGAACGTGCGGTCTGTGAATTCTTTTAGATACAACGGGTAGGACATTTTGCACTGGGTTCAAGGGAGGAGAGGTTCCTCATACATCGAAAACGGGGTGAGGGCAGAAAATGTGTGCCCCAAAAATTGGAAATACATATGTATATTAAGGAATATTTTGAATTAGAGGTATGTGCGAATGAGAAAACATGCATAGGATATTTCTCACAAAATAATATCTTAGTATCCTCGAAGCGCCCAACTTGCAGTATTCCGACTTGTCCATCTATGTTGAGTCTGACTTCTTTTGAGGGTGTCAAAACGAGGAATATGTTTTTCCACCAGTACTGGCTTGTCAGAAATGTCACTATGATTATAAAAGTACTGTTGTGTTTTTGTTTCAATTTTATGAAATTTAAATACTTTCTATTCTGGCAATACTTTCGAAAAAATGCAAAATAGAAAACTTATTTGCAAGAAGTTCTAGCGCAGGAAAGTTACTTAAAGGGCTAAAGGTCAACCTACTGTTACCTTTGCACTTTTATGTTTTTACTTCTTGAAGTATTATTCTACTAAACAACAATACTTCAACAATTTTAAATCGGCATTTATTGAGATTTGAAGGAATCTGGTCGCCCCGATTTGAAATTTCTTTTCCATACTTATAAACAATTTTATCAATTGCGCAAACACCTGTAAAAACAATTTGTGAATTTCGATTCAGAAGTGCACCAAATTGCGTACACCCCATATTTTGGTTTTACTAAGGTTTCTTGCAGAAATGTTTCGGTATTTTAGCTTCCAGTTGATATTTTTGCCTGGTTTTTACGAAAGCGCATATGTGATATTTTTTCAGTAGTGCTGCAGGGCCGGAAGAATGTTGCCGCCATGTTGTATTGAAACTTGTACGACTATTAAAATCGGAATGTTAAGTCTTAATAAATAAGCAGTCAAAATTTCAAGTTGATAGTCTTTTGGCGGTTGGCCGAAAACTGTTGTCACAAGCGGTCTTACACTAGGTTGTCCCTAAATGCTTCCTAGGTTCATTAGCATTACAGCAACATAGGTTGTAGTACGGATAGGATGGATGGTTAGGTTGTCATTCTGGAAAGTTTGGTAGAAATCCCACCATTATTAATAACGTTATAGAAGGCCTCAGTGGTTTTGAACGCTCGGCGGAAGACACGGTTCAAATCTTACTTTTGGCAGAAGAATTCATATCCTGATTGGATGGAGGATGCCAGCCAATTCACCTCTGGCGAAGTGCAATACTGCCCCTTCATGAGGATGGACGATTCCGTAGTCTACATAACGACGAAATCTATGAGCAATACCATCACCGTCCGGTTGTGGATAAAATCCGGCTCAATAGGTTACGGTGGATGAGGATGATCCCACCCGGAAAGTCTATAAGGGCAATATCTGACCGCATTGCCTCCTACTTCAAGATGCAGGTCCAATCAGATTGTCGTGCCAACGTTGATTACTACTAAGAGGCCAGGGTATTACTGCCAAGAGGTCATAAAAGGTTAGTATCATGTTTGAATTGAATATCGGGTATATTCAACCCATATGTAAGCTTCAATAATTTTACTGGCAATTGATGAAAAATATATTCATATTCAACTACTGCTCTAATGCAATTAATTTTTAATTTCTGGTCTGTATTTCGACAATACTCTACTATATTCAGTAATAGTAAATAATCTTGGTACTGTATCTGTGAATTTGTCTAAATGAGAGGCGTGTGCGACGGTTACATATCAATGCCATAATCTTTCTATGAAAAAGTAACTTTTCTTGTACTAATTTTTATATGTCTTTATATATGTATACTCAATAATCCTAGCTTCATGCAAAAGAATATGCTAGAAAAGAAGAGGCTATGCTAATATATTCGCTTCATAGTCAGTATTAAATTAGATAGACAGTGACATAATAAGAATCTATACAGAGCATGCCTACAATATGCAACAGGACAACAACTTGCAACTTTCCAGCTGTTCACTTCTTACTTACAGTAGAATTTTTAATCTGATTACATTCATAGCGAAACTCTCTAACAACATTACACATTCTACGTTCGTGAACTTGCACATCTGATTGCATCCAGTTCACGTACAGAAAAGTTTTTCATTCAAAATTTCCGGGTGTGAAACTTTTGCCTAACTTCCAAGCTTCTAAAGATTTGCCTTACAAGGTTCCGGCTCTCTCGATTTATTCAATTATACTTTTCCGAAGCTTCACGGAAGTATTTCGTACGCGTGATAAGGTATTTGTAGTTAAATAATATAAAAAGGGTTATAAAGAAAACTTTCCTCAATAAGTTGCGATATTTGATTTATAATAACATAGGGGTTCACTGATTTATCCTAAGGTGTTACTTGAAAGGAAACAAAAGCTATAGTTTATTTATTTGAAGGAAACTAACAGCGATAACTTCAACGCTATTGACTGGATGATGGGTATCTGAACGAGGTAATGCAGATATGTTTCTGAAGAACACTCTTCTTCCATATGCTATATTGTCCTCTTTTATTCTAGTAAGGATAACGGGAGTAGATGGAAATCTAATGGCGGCTGCAAGACCCGCTCTCGTGGTGGAGCCCTGATTAAATGCAACCTTAAAATTGGGAGTTTGTAGCGCTTCTTTCAGTTTTTTTAGCAATTGAGTGGGATTGTATCCTTCTGAATTTGCCATTTGAGTTGATACTTTATTTTCTCTCTCATTCACGTTAGCGAAAATAACCTGCCTGATTTGCCGTACGAATATGCAATGCGCTTCGAGATAAACATAAATCTCGACTGAAAGGTTGCCGGACTGGTAAATCCAATAATTATGCTAATTACATTGCTTTATGTTCTCCTGCGGAAATTTTACTCAACGGTACTTATGCATGACGGCAATTATTAATTCTCTTCAACTCCTCCGGTTGATAACCTAAAAATGATTTTGCTCAATTCGCCTGTCGGTTTTTTTTGGTGTAATACACAATGACGCAACCGATCACGATGAAATGGCCCCGCTTGTGAAAGGGACAAATGCTAAACAAAAGGAGATCAGCAATAGTACGGTTTTGATCAAACTTGGGGTTACCATGTATCCAGATAGCTGAGTGGTTGGAGCACAAGGTTGTCGTACGGAAAATTATCGGTTCAAATCTCACTGGTGGCAGTGGGATTTCTATCGTGATTTGACATCGGATGCCAGCCAGACTCAGCTGTGAATGAGTACCTGAGTTAAATGAGGGTAATAATTTCGGCGAGCGTAATGCTGACCACATTGCCTCCTATCTGTAATCCTGTGGCGTACCGTTACGGTCTTGAATGAAGTGTAGAACATACTTCAAGGCCCTGATCCAATATGGATTGTTGTGCCAACGATTATTATTATCTTAAATATGTATTTGTTGCAAATATACTAAAAAATATAATGGGGTATAATGCTTCATACTGTAGTCTATTCTATGACTCTAGGATAAAGTTGAGGGGAGGGAAGTTCTAGTCGATTTGCCAAAAACATAGTAATATACTATTATTAACTTAATTTGAGTAGATATCGTTATGTAAAGTAAGGCCTGGGAACTGTACGGGAGCAGTTCACGATTTTTTCGGCTTTTTCGGTTCTGAGAATGAGTCCGTTAACGTTTCCCCGTGCTTTGGGAAAATAACGTATATAAGAATTTGCATGAAATCAGGTTTTTGTTCCCCGGCCCAACATCAGGGAGCATGTTTGACTGGAGGTCATCACGGGAATTGATGATCAAGAGTAGCACCGCGCGGGAACAGTTTCAGCGCTCGCCGAAACCTCTTCTTCACCTTTGTGAAGAAAGCGAAGTAGGGGGATTCGGGAATTCGTGTCCAGCATGCTGAACATACTGAGTGGATTACAGCCGAAGACACCCGCCATGCCACTATACCGGCCATACATTGGCAACAGTCATGGAAGGGTGGCATACTACCTTGTCAGTGCATTCACCTGAGAGTACTTAACACCTTAGAATCCATTCGCATACGAAGAAGAGGGGATTCGGTGAGTCCGTTTTGGTTTTGCATGATACTGAACCCCTGTCATGGCTAGCATGGTTTTTGGAATCAAATATTGGCCGGCGTGCTAAATGTGAACTGGCAGGACTTGCTGTACTTAGATGACATCAACTTGTATGCTGGTACTGACGACTATCTAAGAAGTCTATTGCGAATGAGACATGTTCAACAGAATATCAGGGATGGAATTTTAAGTGTCGAATCCAAGTCATCCGAAAGGGTCACCACGAGCCCCATGCCGGACATAGCATTAGTAAGTTCCACATCCATATCGCCGTGGTAGAAACCCGATCTGGAAACGTTCCGGCGGCGGAAACGGACTACTATGTCGAAATTCCGAATATACCATCCACATTCTCGCCCAGAGCGAATGAACCTGCCTCGTGACATCGGAGTTAGGGGCGCGGTCGACGCTGCGGTACAACAAAATCGCCAGGTCGACTGGCTGCGCGCTTATTTTAACAGCAAAGAGCGGCATTTTCCGCTGTGTTTCTTTCTGTTCATATGTCTACTTCTGTTTGCCATAAAGTTGGACATTGCTCCACTGGTGCATCTCCCATTCCTTTTTTAAACCTTCTTCACACTTTTTTGGTTATCTCATACCAATGTAAGAAACGACGTTAAGTATGCATTTTATTTCACATTTCATTGATATCTTCCTTTCTTCCTTCTACATTACATCGTCGGGACAAACCCAGCTTCTAAAATAACTATCTCTATCCTTCCCTTATTCTATCAAGTTACTGATGTCAGTCTTTCACGACCCCTTTTTCCAGAGTAAATTTTTCCTCGCTATCTTCAAAAGCAGTTTTATCTACATTAGTGTTCCTGACATCCTGACCTTTATAGTAACCGCGTCCTCACTCCTCTTCCTCCTTAAATTTTATTTATTGTTTCTATAGTTATGTACTTTAGAAATAAAAGTCATCTACGTACCTATTTTTGATTTAAATTGTAATATGTATTATACACATGGCCATGCATGCTGTGTCATGCATTTTACCAAAACGGTTCAACTCAAGTAATATATGATGTTTACCGTATAACCATAACGTCGTTGTTGGATGCGCGCTGCACTTGTCTTATACAGTAATACTTTCGGAAACTACCCAATCCAATAATGCGCTTATAAGAAATCTAGACTTCAAAATATGTCCCATTCTGATATCTGTTTAAATAAACTTGTTAATATTATATAATTGTTATTTCAAAAAATAACAGAAAACTCCCCTTAAGTTCGTCCTAGGTTTATCATCAGCAGCATAGAGGACAATATAGCGCAAAACATTGCAAAGTTTCGTGTGAATCTGACTATTAGTATCAAAGTTATGGCAACTCAAATTTACCAATTTCGCAGGAATTTAACTTACTGCATCTTAAGCCATGCAAGTAAGATGCTGGCGTCATAATTCACGAGAATAATTGACATTCGAATGAAATGTTAAAGTCCCATAGAAGAAAGAAGCTACTTCTAGCCAGCCTTTTTCCATTTTGCCGCTATTATGTTAGCCTTTTTTAAGGTTTTGTTTGTAAAATGAAACCTTATTAAAATCGGTTCAGTGTTTGTCTGTCTATCACACGCACTTTTCTTAAAAATGGCTGTACCGTTTTATACGAAATATGGTGAATGGGAACTGTGGGGGGAGGGGTCCACGTACATGCAAAAGGAGGGTGTACAATTTTTTTGTTTCATCGAATATGGTTATGCTGGGTAACAAATGAAAGATCTCGATTAGTCTTAGTTTTGACATTTGTTGGAAAAGCGTGGAGTGCGAGGTGCCAAAAGTGGTAATTTCTTTAACGGAACCATTCTCAGAAACTACATAACCGACAAATCTGAGAAAGATCACGAAGCTACAGTAGCTCAAAATGTCTTTTCCGTGTGCGTTTACTGCAACCCAAAATACTAAATATTAATATCATATAAATTTGCACTCAAATATATAATATTTACATAAGAAACAAACAAAAGCTTTCATACGTGGAGCGTCCAGCTTCCGGTTTCCCGACTTGGTTTGTATCTATTTAGGTGAACTTGAACTTGTGAATGTGGTGAACTCCTAGTATGAAGCAATGAGGTAAAATATTATCAATACAGTGCTTTCCAGATCAAATTATTTGTATAAATGGCTCTTGCAAAAATAGAGAGCAATTGAATTTTTGACTATGTACCCACGAAACTGCCATACACTCATCGTTCCTTACATGGGGAAACATAAAACCTTTTATATATGAAGCGTAAAGCTTCCAGTTACCAGACTTGTTAGTTAAATAGGTACTTTTCAGTGTCAGTCAGTCAATAAAACGCGAAACGCATTTAATGTTTGGCAATACTATGTTTTTGCGAATAACGAAATGACCGAAAATTTGAATTGGTAACTTTGCGCGCAAGCACAAGTCAGCAATTTCATTGAGTGCGCTTGACCACATCATAAAAGGTGCAAAATAATCCACTAAGTTGGATATCAAATAAAACGACTGCTAATGGGAGCTGGCAGTTCGAAAACAACGTGATATGATTCGCAAAACACAGAAAAATCATCATCGCATTTTTTGATAACATATTTTTGTTTTGTTGTTCTTTTGCTCTGCGTAACACATTTTCCATGTCATCGCGGTCACGGCGCCTAACGTTATCCCGTTTGGACCCTTGAAATTTCGAACGTCCTTGTCTTTTGCATAAAATAAGGACATTAGACCAAAGATGAACGTGCTGCTCTGCGATATACACTTGGTATAAAAAAGCGAGGAGCACACGCAAGTCAGCCAATCGAAGTGTTCCAGATTTATTCAAGAATAGAATAGAAGAGTCCGAAGTCATGCTTATGTTGACATTGCTTTTCCGCGATTGGGGGGGGCCACATGCCTCTTGAGGAGTTTCTGAATTTGAAACCGGGACAAGCCTTAAGTATAATTTGAATACTGCATATAGCTATTCTCTTTAAAGAAAGCAGATTATTACAATTGTTAAGAAATTTGGGGTGTTTTCGCTTCTCTTCTTATCGCAAGTCACTGTGCGCTATGTAGTAGAAAAGACGCACAAAATGCGACTCTAAAATTTAGAGGGTTATGAAAAATCTGTTCTCGCGAACGTGATAATTCGACTTTTCTAAAATTTCTACATTGTTGCACGCTGAACTTAAGGGCAGATACCCTAACGTGTGAAAGATAGGTAGAATATTATTATATTATTACCAAATTACTATCACTTTCCGAAGCAGATTTTAGTTTTGACATTGTTTACGAAAGGGAGGAGTGTGGGGGGTCCGAAAGAGATTAATCACTTCAAGGACCAATTCTCAGAAATAATCTAATCGAAAACTTTGGAAAATTTGAGGTGTCCCACGGTCGCAATATACTTTACGTTACCATGTTCGCCCAAATAAAGTCAATAATGGTGTATTATTGTATTATATTCTGAAAGTTTGCTCCCAACGCCCGCTAAGTTCATCCTAGAGCTGGTGGATTTATATAATATTATGAAACTCATAAGAAGGTAGTTTCTTATGCCCCCAACATGTTGAAAATTTGTTTACTTTCTTGATTGGACGAATAAATAAAAGATGGAATAGTTGGATTGAAAGTGCTGTAAATATCTGCGGAATTGATGAAAATTGAGAGTCATTTTAAATCTGAGTTATTCCAAGTTATTCCAAGTAACCGTGGACCTTCCCTCGATATTTTCACTATATCTATTGGATATCGTCACTATATTTACACATTTTCTTTATAAGTTCGCGTAAATGTTTTAACTTAATACTTTGCAGACAAGCAAATATTTTTAAATAGCGTATGAACATCGTATGAAAAAATATTTTGCTAAAAGTTAAATTCCAGTTATTTCCGTTCTTGAACCAATTCTTTCCGAATCAGAAGAGAAATTCCTTCTTGTCATGAGCGCGCCTTGCCTTTACCATTCTACTTTCCACTGAATGATGAAGAAAATATTTGCATACATATTTGCATCAAAGCGAAAATTCCATATTTGCATACCACAACCTCAGTTCGTTTCGGTGGTTTGAGTTCTTCAAACCCTCCACGTTCAAGTATTTTGCCATTCATTGAAAAGTTTGTGAAACTATTATTACGCTTTTAATTCGTATTGAGTGTTATGTGAAACTTTTTGCCTTCGAAACTCCAAAAGAATTTGCGAAAAGGGGGTATGTGCATATATCCACGCAAGCATAATGTATATTTACCATAGTGACTATTGAGTAACCCAAGGGAAAATCGATTTTGTGGTAGATTCTTCAAACTTTTATAAACCTTTTAACTTGTGGTAGGGCGAAAATCGTTATGAAACCTGGGTATAAAAGTAAGATAACTTCACAGAAATACCAGATGAAAATATTTTATATTTAGAAAATAGCGGAATCTAAATTCATAAGCTCCTACTTTCAAACAGTTACAAATTTAAGTATTTAAGGCCACAAAACTGTCCCTATTTCTCAGTACTTTGGATATAATCAGGCAAGAGTAAACACTGGATAATGAACCCTTCTGTAATACCTAGAAGGGAAAAATGGACGTTATAGTAACCGGAGATGATGCATCAACAAATAACCTTGACAATTACTAGAAGAATATAATAATATAATAAAAATAACAGCACCAGTTTCGCGAGCACCGCACTAGTTTTTCCTGCTGGGGCAGAGAAGCAAATCTGATTTCCTACCGTATGGGAATGTTAGAACAGTGGGTTAAGTACTTCGACGAATTGTTCAAATCAACGAGTTTGTACCAGGAGCCGATGGAATTCCAGACGAACTGGTCAAATATGCAATTGACCAGCAAAACATAATATGTGCCATAGATAAGAAAGAAGATATCACCTGTGGCAGGTAGCAACCATCTGTTATCTACTATCTTGCTGGATAGCTTTGTGTATCTAAATGTTGGCTCTAGGAAAAATGGCAACAGATCACATTTTCTCTTTACAACGATCGATGCAAAAGTGTTGAACAATGACCACCACTATCTTCCAATGACTCCAAGAAATAAAATACATCAAAGCTACGGTAAATCTCTACGGCCGTAAGGGAATTTAGCATCCCGGCAAAATTGGTAGATTGGCTAAGTTGACGCTGATCAACATACTAGTAAACGGCTTACTTTTAAAATCTTTCATTATCGACAAGGTATGCCCTATAAAGTATCAATTTTAACATATCTAAAAAAGTGACCCGGCGTTAGGTGTATGACAGAGGCACAATTCTTTTCGAATTTACCTATCTGCTGGGTTATGCTGGCGGGAATGACATAATGGGAAGGACATCTTAAGATGTACGAACTGTGTTTTTCTTGATCGAGCAGGCTTTGGGAGATCTTGGTCAGCACATTCATTAAGGTAAGGCAAAGCAGAATCCTCAAATTTTTTGGAAAACCAGTAATTTCAGTTTAGAAAACCTCCTCTTTCAGCTATTAATATAGAACAAGACAATGATTTTACTAGTCCTTATGTACGAGAGTGGATGTTTCCGTTTCCTATGAAACGACTGAAAACCAAACCAACCAAAACTGACACAAAAAATTCATGCAAGCGGAGATATTTTTACTGATTATCATTAAACTGAAAATTGTAATATACATTAAAGTAGGAGATGAGGAAAATGAGTCATGAGTCTGCCCTCATGAACATCAAGAACAGAATTGACCGTTCAGGCTTTTCTGCATCTAAATGCGCTAAAGAATCCCATTAGCACACTTCTGTACTAATCAGGCTCGGTAAGGTCCAGGGCCCTTTTGATACTCTACAACCCCCATGATACTCTGCAACATATTAATTGCACTGAATGGGGTGTGTGGGACACATAAAGCAAGGGCATTGATTTCATTTGCCATAAAAAGGTATTGAAGAAGAGGATAAGTTGATGAACTGTTTAGTGTAGTCGCCCCCGCAGTCTGGGCACAGGTGACCATCAGGTGTATATCGCTTCATCGTGCTGATTTGTAGGAAAGACTTTCGCGTCCAACTTGGTTTGAATTCACAGATCCGTTACTTTTTCGAAGCCTTTCTTTTTCTGTTTGTGAAGTCACTTCTCCACTCGCCGGAGTTCGTAGTAAGTCTCTGCGCGTACCTGCGTTCTTTGAGGTTGTTACTTTACTAAGTATGTTACATTTTTGCATTCTATAGCCAGCTTGCAATGATCATCAAATCATGCATTTCGAATCTTTTTGTGAATTATACTGAAGATAAAAGGGCCATAAATGAGGTCTAAAGTTAAATTTTTGCTTGGAAATTAAGGGATCCTAAGTCCACATCCACCAGACCCATTGGAGAACAACTTACTTCAATTTTTTTATTTCATAGACCCCTCTTTATCAACATATATGCATCGATTAGCGTCGTAGTGAACATAGCTATAACAGCAACACCAATCATCTTTTCGGACAAAAGGCTTGTTGCACACGTATGCGGTTCCACTCGGTTTAAGTTGAAAATTGTTAAAGAGTGTTTCAGTTTCAATTCGGTGTAGATTCGGTATCTCATTGAAATCGTCTAGCACCGAATGCACTCACAACACGACTAGGTTTTACTTCCACTTGTCGGCAGCGATCTAAACAGAATCGAAAACAGACCGAACCGAATATAACCGTATATGTGTGAAATGAACCTTAATCTCTTTCACGTTATGTACACAATTTTAGGTAGCTTATACATGATTTGTTGGGATCGCACCAGAATCTAAAAGATTATCTTAAGAGAACTGCAAGAATTCACAGAAAATGCTCGTGACACAAAATCGGAAAATAAAGCCGATACCGACTTGACTGGAAAACTCGTGGTCCATGTGCCGCGTTCGATGAGCGAATATCCACAATGAATCTCATCATTATTCTCCTCTTCTCGGTACCCGCCGTAGTATATGAAGATTCCGCTTAATTACCACAAATAATTTTAATTAAATTTCAAATTAATAAAGACAAAACGATATACTTGGAGCGAAAATGATAAAAACTGATATGAAGGAGCCTCAAGAATTCAAACTACAACAAAAAAAAAAATAGGGAGAGAAATTTATTTAAGGTATATAAATTAATTAACCAATGATTTAATACATCATTTGCTACCTATCCAACATGACCCGTGACGTATTCACAATATTATATCTGAACTAGTTTATTGACTGTAGTCACTCGAAAAACTTCAAGATATGTACATGTCAAAATCAAGCCGTCACTCGAAAAAGATAATAGTTTAGTGGTCAGAAGTTGGATTTGTACACTATTCGTTTTTGCGACATGGAGGAACCGACATTAGGAGGCTTTCAAAATCGATTTTTAGTATTTTGCGTGAAGTAAAATCGGTTAATCCATCGATCTGTCCATCTGTCTATACATCTGTTACACGAGATTTACTCCGACACGGCTGGATCTGTCGTCACAAAATTCAATGAGAATATGTGGTTCATAAACAGCTACACTTTTAACGAGGTCCTCCCCACATATGTGAAAGGGGCGAGCGTTTTGTTTTTTTATGTAAATGTAGTGTTCCTTTAAAAAACACAACATATACAACTCCAAATTTTTCACATTGGAAACTGGGCTATTTTATCTGCTTTTGAAGTTGCTACTGCGTATTTGGACTACTAAAATGAATTTTCGTAAGATTTACCGCTGCAAAAAGTTTGGCTATATGATGCGTTGCAGATTTTGTAAGTGCCAATGTTTTTGTTTGTATGGCTCTAAACCAGTGATGATATCCTCGATGGATTAATTCAGAAACAGAAAGTCAGGAACAACGAGGCGAGTCTCATGATCGATGAATTTTCATTTATTTTAGGTCAACAGTATCGAGTTTCATAAGCGAGGAGCGGAATATATACAATCTGGAATCGCCAGAAAACTGTCCACCACACGAACAGCACAACCACTCGAATTACATTTTGAGTCCATACCCAGTAAACCACCACCCTCAAGCTGGTCGTCGTAACAAATCAGCAAACTCATGATGGCATCAAAGAGTTCAATAAAATGTGCTCTCGAATGCAGGAAGTTTATTCTTAATCACATAAAATTCCTAACCACGCAAAAGTAGAAGTTTCTGGACGTTAGCCACAAATTGAGAGGCTTATATGACTAAACCCCTGGAATAATCTAAAGAATTTTATATTGGGATTGGTTCTTCTGTATAAATAGAAGTCGTTAGTGACAACAAATTAGTTTAATTAAATTTTACATAATGAATAAGGAACAGGAAATTCTGAATAAATTAAACTAATCCGGCCCGGATGGCTCAAGTGGCTAGAGCGTTGGGTTGCCGTAGCCGAAGGCCGCGGTTCAAACCTCACTAGTGGCAAAGGGATTTGTTATCGTGACTAGATGTCGGATACCAGCCGACTCAGCTGTAAGTGAGTACCTGAGTCAAATCAGGTTGACAATCTCGGACGAGCGCAATGCTGACCACATTGCCTCCTACAGTGTACTGTAGTTCACCTTTACGGTCTTGAATGAAGCGTTCTAACACATTTCAAGGCCCTGATGCAAAATAGATTGTTGCGCCAACGATTATTATTTTTATTAAAACTAATCCTAATGGCCTATGAATGATGACTTATGCCAGATAGAATATTGGTGCGAATATTAGCCTAACACAAATCCAACAGAAAATTTCCTTGAACCCTTCCTAGGAAGATAGGGTGAGCAATCTCAGGGCGGAATTACTGTGCACTTTGTCATTAAAATGAACACTTTCTGACGCGTTTGAAGTGGAAACAGCTGAATAATTCAAAGCTGTGCATTACATTCATATGTAGGGATTAAATAACAAATTTTAAGGTCCACGATCCTCTCTAATATAAATGCGATTTCCTTTTATGCTGCACATTTTATATAGGTTGAATTGTGGATCGCTGGTTGATAAACGAGATATATTGGGGAGAAATAAAACCATCTGAATATCCATTCTATGATAAATTTGAAATGCTATAAAGTAAATGGATTACATAAAAAACGTTAACCCGTCTGCTGTGAACACGCACAAATGGTGCGAGTGATGTACAGCTATTGGGAATTCTATGATTCTGACCGATAAAATGACTGCCATAAAAATGGAAAGTGAGGAAATCCGATCCCTGATATGGTCCCCATGCATTGTGTTCTCTCTAAAAGTTTAATTCTATCTGCTAACGGCAATCGTTTGAAAAATGTTCAAACGTTAAAGTCTAACCTTATTTAGAGGAATCAGTTCACTTTGAGCGAGGGACATTAGGTGGACAAGGTAGGGTATACAGAGGAAGCAAAGTTTGTTGAGCATTTTTACCAACTTAGATTTTTTCAAAGAAAGATGTAAACGTCGCTTAGAAATCTGTTCTTTGAATTGTTTCGGGGAAAGCGATACCTATTGACACCAAATTTGGTGTAAAGATTGCAATTGTGAACACCCGTTGCATTCAGTAGTTGTCCTCGTACATATCAACAGGTTGTATGAAGGGGTGCGGGGTATCAAATGAAGGGCCTCAATTGGTACTGACACTAGTGGGTTAGAAAATGATTGCTTATTCCGACGGGCCACTCCATGAAACTGTTCAAGCGAAAAATCTAAAAGAAATTGCGAAGCTTCACCTCAAAATACCATCCATACGGATATGCCCCAACGAAGTTAAACGTGAAGTGCCGAACTTCCAGTTTTGGATTTCTTAATTTTCTGCTTTGATAAGATCTTTATAGGTTTGTGCGCCGTAGCGGTGAAGCAAAAGGGCTTTCGAAAATATGAACTAGAAGCAAACCTGATTGATAAAAATCAAGCAGAACTGGTACGCCACTTACAAAGCAATTGGGTATACAAGTACTACGAATTGTAGCCGAGAGTTGTTGAATGGAAAGCAATCTCTTTAAAAGAATGTCCAGTTTTTAGACATTGGACTCTCGCACTCCCCAAAAGATAAGATAAAACAGCGACTAGCTGAGAACAATATTTAGAATCATAAATACATTACGAGTTTCTCACAATAGAATCTCTAATTTTGGAAGCGGCTGTGGTAGGGTTGTGAGCCTAAAAATTCCAAATAAAGAAAAATATGAACTAAAATCCCTGTGGGTAGGAAAAGAGTAAAGAAAATCAAACTGTTCGTCATTCGAAATTAGCTTGTTTTGAATTCCATAAAAGTAACGAGCTCCTAAAGCCTTCTACTTCAAAGTTTGTGAATTCTATTCGATGGCTTTACGTAAAGATTTACGAAAATTTACGAACATTTTTATATGGTACAATATTCCATTCTAGACGAAAGTCCGTTACTCCTTTCTTGGTTCAATGATTGTAAAAGAACGGAAAATCAAACAAGACTCGCACTTCACATTGCGATTTAGGCGGTGCATTAACAATGGGAATAGCTATGTCTGAATAGCTCAGTGGTTAGAGCACTGGGTTGTCATACTGAAGGCTCAAATCTCACTGGTGGCAGTGGGATTTGTATCGTGACTTGACGTCGGATACCAGTCGACTCAGCTGTGAATGAGTACCAGGGTAATAGTCTCGGGCGAGCGCAATGTTGACCATATTGCCTCCTACAATCTACTGAGGTGTACCGCTACGGCCTTAAATGAAGTGCTCTAACACTCTTCAAGGCCCTGATCCAATATGGATTGTTGCGCCAACGATTATTTTTATTATTATTAAAAGTGGCACCTATAATAGCAGGTTTCCTTAATATAAACAGAGTTTTTGATTCCGTATGACAATATTGACTCGTCCATAACTTTAATCTTTAATCTCCACTCGCACCCCTGTAAATGATTCTTAGGTTCCTAGTGGTCAACAATTCCACTTCTGCCGAGATCACAAGGATCCTTTTTCTTTGCAATTTCTTCTCGTTTTTTAAAAGCGATATCCCGAAATTATGTGTTTATTTAAGGGCAACAAATAAAAAGTCAGATATTGCCCCCAAAAGAGGGAAAAAGCTCAGCCAAAGTTTAAAACTAGTGTGAGTAAGAATCTAGTATACAAAGCTGTAAGGCTCGTTTCACACATATACAGTTCCATTCGGTTTTGTTTGTTTTCAACCGAATATAATATAACACAAACCGAACTGAATGAAACACTTTTACACATTCATAGTTCCATTCAGCAAATTCGTCCTTTCACCCAAATAAAACCCGACAATTATTAAAATCCACTCACTATGAGGTCAAGATCAAAACTGAACAGTGCATATGCAAAAGCCTTGATTGATTTTTGTTCCATAAACAAGAATTCCAACCGTATTCGAACCTGATAAAAATTATTGGTATCTTGGGAGCATGCGATTTTATACACTTTCAATCACGTCCCGAATCAACGCCGAATTGAAACACCGTTTCAGACTTCTCGGCAGCGACCTAATCGCTGGCGCGATAATCTAATTGGATCAGGGCCTTCAAGTATATTAGAGCACTGCATTCGAGACAGTAACGCTACACTACAGATTTCGGTCACCTGTAGGAGGCAATGTGATCAGCATTGCGTTGGCCCGTGATTACTACCCTGATTTGACTCTGGTATCCATGCATAGCTTAGTCGACTGGTATTCGACTTCAAGTTACATCACAAATCCTTCTGCCATCAGTAAGACTTGGACCGCGACCTTCCGTACCACAGCCTAGTGTGCTTTCCACCAAGTTATCTGGAGCGAACTAAACTGGTCCTAAAATCAATTGAACCGACTGAATCAGAGTTACGGCAAGGAGAGCCCGGAGAGCCTTCGAACGAGAGAATTAAAAAGTGCAGGTTGAACAGATGCGTATTCAGAAGTGGTACGCAATATGAAACGAGACTTGAATTTCGTGACAATAAGTTCAGCTGTTTTCGAATAATTTGATTATGGCTGACAGACAAGAGAACCAACCAACTCTGTTGGAACGTAGGACCAAACTAATCTTAAACCGGGCTAAGCACTCAAACGTTATTCAAAGTGTCGAAAAAGGGTTTAACCTAATTCTTCCCAGTGTTAACCAATTGTGAGGAGAATACAGGTCCGATCATTTGATCACCATATACCCTCTTATATTTGACAAGATATAAAAATGCTTTGAAATTCATAGAGGTTCAGAACAAGGCCTGTTGCATTTTATGACGTAATTGAGGCTAAAACTGTGTTTACCCCATCCGCCGAGGTGGGATTCTAGTAGAAAATGTTACCTCTTGTTCGAGAGCGTTGATTGTAGCAAAGAATGGGATAAAGAATTTAAGGCCACCTTGTCGACATGGGGAATGTTGGATAGGTTTAAATTTATGGTGACTCCAAGGCAAGTAACTGCTGTCGGCAGAGCTATGCATTCTTAGGGGCTGGTTTCTATTTAAGTTCAGAGACCATTTTCAATGTCGTCCCCATTTTTTCTTTAAAGACAATTGCTTTGGGGTTCTGGCGGGTGTTAATTTTCATTTCGGAAGTTATTGGTCCATCCAAATGTAGGTTTATATCTTCATCGTGTACTATGTCCCTTGTGGATCACTGGTGGGGAGATGATGGACCTGGTATATAGTGGGAAAAACTGTGCTTAAGCATTCACTTTGAATTGCAGTCCACTTAGAAAGTTCTGAATTGGTGCGATTGGAATTGAAGGAAGCGATTTAGCTTATAATCGAATCCCAAGTCTGAAGTCCTGATGTCAAAGAGGGAGGCTATTTTCGGTTGTAGGTTAAGGAGACAGGCTATCGAATAACTCCGAGCAGGATTTGCCCATTTTCAGAATCAGGCTGGCTAGATTTTGAAGTGTGTCGGAGCATTTCATTTAAGATAGTCAAGGTACATTAGATTATTACCCTGATTTGACTCAAGTACTTCTCATTCACGATATAAATCTCTTTGCCACTATTGACAGTTGTATCGCCCTCCAATGCTGGTTTTATGTTCTAAACAGCAAGCCTTCCGGACAAAATTAATTAAATGGCCAGGGATAGTTTCGATTGCGGTTATGTTAACCTCAAAGAATTCAGGGTCGTCAGTGGTAAGAAAGTTGAATGGTGAGAAAAAGTTCGTATTATCGTTATGCCACCGGAAAGTCCTGTGAATGATTGATTAAAGTTAAACCTGTTATTTTAGAATCGAGAAATGATGACCTCTGCAACTTGATATCACTCAGCAATATTATTGTTCACCTATTTCTCGTGAATACACAAATCCTTGAAAAACAGGTCGTATGATTTTAACTATGAAAACAAGTCGGGAAACCGGAAGCTGGGCGCTTCAGGTTTGCAAGGTTTTGTTTGTTTCTTCTGTGAGTATATTTGAGTGTAGAATTATCCCATTTGTACGTTATGTATATGCATTTAACATGTCAGTATTAGTACTTCGGGTTGTAAATTTACACGGTAAAGTCAACTTTGAGCTACTGTAATTTTGTTACTAATAGTATGATTTTGATCAAACTTAGAGATAATATGCTTCATATTATATTTTATATTACTACCATTTTTTATAACTCTGAGATAAACTTAAGGGGAGTTTTACTCAATTTCCCCAAAAATATGATACTATTATTATTATATGATACTATTATTAACTGAATTTGAACAGATATCGATATGGAGAGTATTTTGAGGCCTGGGCACCAAATAGAGGCTACTTCATGAATTTTTTCAGATTTTTGGGTTGGGTAGTTTCTGAGAATGGGTCCGTTAAAGAAATCGTCAGTTTTCACCCCTCCCACTCCCCGCCTCTCCAACAAATCTCAAAACTAAGAGCAGCTTGGAAAAGTACTAATCGAGACCTTCCATTTGATACCCCACATGACTATATTCGGTGAAAAACCATTTTACACCCCCCTTTTACATGTATGGGAACCGCCCCCAAATCTCAACGTAGAAGGATATCACTCACTGTATGTCTGGGGGTCCATAGTTCCCACCTTCTCACCAAATTTCGTTTCAATCAGTATAATCGTTTCTGAGAAAAGTGCTTGTGATAGACAGACAGACGGACAGACAAACAGACAGAGAGACAGACAGACATTGCACCGATTTTAATAAGGTTTTGTTTGTAAAAGGGTAGAGGGTGTAATGTAGCCTTCGTTTTTTCATGAAAGAGATACCGGCAAGGTCTCCATCAACATCACATAGAATTGCATTAATTTTGACGATAACAAAATTGGTTTTGTGCATATTCAATGCCGTAGTTACGAATATGAAAGCCTATCACAGCGGGTTATAGACGCCTTCGAGTAGTGGCATGAATATTTGCTTCATGAACGCATTCGTACGTACATGTGTATTATATTTATTTCAGTGAATGGTTGCACATATGTAGATACCATGTAGCTCCGTCCTTCATCCATAGCAGAAGGGTATAAAGTAACTTTATATGGATAAACATGGTTAAACGTTCATAAATCAGCGTCCATAAAACATCTGCTTCGCAGGGAGCTAGAGGATAATGCGCTCGTAACCAGCGGAAGTGTTTGGGATCCTCACCCCTAAATTGCTGAAACTGCTTGGGCACACCGAGCTGTAAAGATTGTGCTTTCTGCTGTTTTGATATAAGACATGTTTTTGATTCCGTTCTGGGACAATATTGTGTAATATATTGAGCTCCGCATCACATATCATTTATGCTATATACACTTTTCAGGGAAAATATCCTTGCTTTTATCAGTAGACACTTTTGTTTTTGGTCGTGGTTTCGGCTTACCATGTAACGTGAATGGCATCATTGCCTTAGTCGAGCAACGGGACGTACAATTCTGAATTTCAATAGGCTAATATACATAAACAGAGGGTGTATCCATCTTTCTGTTGAGCAAAACCATACCTGTAGTCTGAAAAGAATTGCTCCTGCACGACGGACACGTGCAAGTTGTTAAGGATGCTTGCTCGCTCGTTGGGCTTCATGGGAATGAAGAACATTTTCTGCCCCAGCTACCAAGGACACCGAATTATAACATCGGAGGAAGTTTATGTGTTTATTTAAATAAGGCCAACTATACTCAGATAGTAAGTGAAGTAGAGGGACATTTGAGGCATAGAATAGACTCACTTTTCCTCAAAATTTCAATTTTTACGAAAGTGAGTGATAATCAGGCTTTAACAATAGACAAACGAGTAGTTCCCCAGCTATCAGCTAAGGGTATTGAGAAGATATATATTCCAATTGATATAGATAAGGCTTTTGAAAGACAGCAAGTTGGAGAACGTTGAAGAAATAAGAATAAGCATTTCATCAATCTCCTGTAAAAGTTTTCAAAGTTCTGCAAAAATATGTTATTAGGTCAGGTGGTTTCTAATATATAATATATTATATGACTTTCATTAGATTATTATGTTAAGAAGGGGATTACTGCTGATTATTACTTCTCTGTACATGTACGTTTTCCTGACTCTCGCTTATTAGCGGACCACCTGTTTGTTTCAGGTACAGACATCTGTCTGCCTGTTGACTGAGACAGACATAGACATTTGTCTCAGACAGATTCAGACATTTGTCTGATACAGAAGCAGACTTTGCCTAAAGCAGACTTTGCCTAAAACAGACATGTCTGATATTTACTTGACAAAAGCACAGAAGAATAAGAATATTCCATGTCTTTGCTTTCAAGTGCTTTCTCTTCACGAAATAGCTCTTCAGGCTTGAAAATATCTTTCGAGTTTATAAGTGCATACTTTTCTGTCTACAGCTGCAACGATTTCTAATTTTCTTATTGGATACTAAGTTCGACTCGACCATACATACAACATGATCAGATCATTAAAGCACTGATATTCGCTATCCAAGCGAATACCAACATATCAATATAAAACAAAGCGGAATACCGGAAGCTGGTGCTTCGGATATAAAGGTTTTGTATTCATCTTATATGAGAAACTTTCTACGCACATTTTTGCATTCATATATGGCTAATTACCCAACATTTTTCTTCATATTTTTTTCATACTACAAGAAATACATATATATTACATACCTAGATATTATTCTCACGCTAAATAAATAAACATTGCCTATTACCGAACACTGTATTCTATATGCATATATATAAATTGATCGTGCACCTATTTCCGATTTACTTCGTGGATAAAAAAATACGTATGTATATATAAAGTACGGAAATATGTCTGTCTGAATTGGACACTACCCCAAAGCTTAATTGACACATACGTATAAATACATACAGATGTCTGCCTCGAGTAATTGATATTGATAAATGATTAAAAGAACTAAAACGAAATGTTTCCATGCGACCCCCATTCATATGAGCTTAGTTTGTTGCGGTATTGACAAATTGATATGTTATGATGACCCCATAGATGTTTTAGAATGGACGAAGTTCATAGAAAATGTATGATAAAAGCTTCACCTTCTTTAACTTTGTTTATAATAGTTGGATTTTCTTCAAACTTCCCAGAGTTATGTTTTATGTTATCCTTAATACCACTGCCAAATTTTGTATTATTTGTGCAGATATCGGAACCGGATGTATTTTGAGGCCTAAATTTCGTTTAGATACAACAGTGTGATTTTTTTCAGATTTTTCGGTTGGATAGGAGAGGACGAGAGCCGTTAGCCTTTTTGGGGGCCCTCTCCTGATATCAAATATGGGATTATTTTCGAAAAGTACTAATTGAACCCTTTCATTTAATACCATACCTATGCCAGTGCAAAATTTGGTACTCCTAGAATGAACTTAAGGGCAGTTTTTTAGCCAATTTCGAAAAGGTGGTAATATACTATTAGTAAGTTTATTTGAGCAGATATCGAAATTTTACATAAGTGTTTTACACAAAACCTTAGAAAGGGCTGGGGAGAAGTAAATTGTTGATAAATACGACTTTAATATTTCACACGAATCTCGATAATTCTCGCTAATTATGACGTCAGCACCTTATTTGCGGAAGGTGTAAATTCAAGCGAAATTTTAAAGTTTGAACTGCTATAACTTTGGCGTTAATGGCCAGATTTCCATGAAATTTGACGCATGTATGCGGAATATTGTCCTCTATGCTTGAATTATTTTGTAGTCCTGGGATGAATTTAAGGGGGTTTTTTAGTCAATTTACTACTACTACTCATTTTGAGGCCTAGATTCCATCTAAGCGCACTTTCCAGATTCCGGATTTTTGGGTTGGGTAGTTTCCGAAAATGAGTCCTGTCTCGCTTTAAATGCGCCAAAACTGTCAATTTTGGAAAGTACTGAACGAGACCTTTTATTTGATATCCTACAAGACTATATCCGATCCTTTACATGTATGGAGAGCCCCCCTTTGAACTCCACCTAAATTTATGTCACACGCTGTATGCGTGAGATTTCATAGTTCCCATCTGTCCACCAAATTTCATTCGGATCGGTTTAGCCGTTTTGGAGGAAATTGCGTGTTACAGACAAACAGATAGACAGACCGTAAACCGACATTAGTAAGGTTTTGTTTTACACAAAACTTTGACCTTCTAGAACTTTGTCAGTAATAGTTGGATTGGCTTTAAACTTTCCAGACAGACGGACAAACAATAAGGCTTTGTTTCACTCAAAACCCTAAAAAGGAAGACTTTATGCTTATTGGAAGCTTCATTTAGGAGGGTGATTTTAATAATAAAATAATATTGTTGGCGCAACAATCCAAATGGATCAAGGCCTTGAAGTGTTTAAGAGCACTTCATTCAAGACCATAACGGTACACTACAGGATTATATTATCCTATAGGAGGCAGGCAAGGTCAGCCTTGTGCTCCTACTACTTAGCTATCCGGCACAGGAGGGTGATTTCGCCGCTAGAAAAACGATTCTGTAGATCAAAACTAACAATCCTCAAAGTGTCAATTCTTCACTCTAGCGATATGCATACATCCTAGTCAGTTAACATAGCAAAAGCACCTGATTGATTTCTATGTAACTAAACAAATCTCAGAAGAATGCATCCATGTTGTTAATAATCAAAACATGTCCAATCACTCGCCTGTTGTTATACTGGTCAGTGGAAAAATGAGGAGATTGCAGTCCCAGACGGACAAAGGTTGTGGTATTTAGAAAATGTGTCCTAGAAAACGTTTGCGTAAATGGCCAAACCAACACTGTTTATCGGCTTTATCGGTTTATCAAAAATCAATCTACTAACAATGAAAATACCAGAGGTCTCTTCGAAAAGCTCTGCTGCTTGTTTTGGGCTAAATGAGAAATATACTAACCATTTTACGGAGATCGACGGACTAATTGCAAATAATCATAGAGCACGTAAACTATGAAGAAAACAACATAACGGGAAAACTTTAAATTTCCTATCAAGTACGCTAAAGGCCTTGATTAATTAAGTTTAAGAACGAGTCCTGCAGACATGGGCTGCATACTAGGGAAGGCAGTGAAATATCTAAAAATACTCAGAGAACAAATTCCATCTATTAAACAAAAAAACAGGAACTGGATTTTCTCCGCAGGGCAGTGTTTTAGGCTCAACACTTTTCTTTTGCCTGCCAGTCATATGCATTGCATTGATGAAGCCAAAATAGCGAAACCAAGTCGGTTTACCTACATCATTAGCAAACAACATGTGCTACAAGCAATTGAAATTGAATATTTGGATAAGACATTCGATGCTAAACTTTGGGGCTGTGCCGAGGACGTTAACTTGAAAGTCACACAAACTTACTTTCCAAAACAAAGTGCCAAGAAGCGTAGTAGACTCTTCTTGGAAAGAATTCGAAATAAGGATTTGCATAGGGACCTCCGAACTCAGAGGGTTCGCAAGGCCATCAAAATGGTTGCAATTGAGCATAGTCAGCGATTACCTTTACCAGCCAAACTTTATTTTTGGAATACAGTGGTACGTGTATAGATATAGCCCATGCATATATCGCAAGAATATTTGGTATTTTCAGGTATGTACGAATAGAAAAATGTGCATTGAAATTTGCTCACGTAAAAAAAATGTAAAAGCTATCACACTCATTCCTTTCCCTTCTCTTATTACTGAATACCCCTTCTCAGTTCTAGATGTCCACTAGAATTCTGTTGAATTAATTATTTCAGTGCCCCTCCTTCTCAGCAGCAGATTTTCTCGCTACTGGAAATTATCATAAATCGCATAACTTCTAGCTATTATCTTGAAAAATGCACAATCAATGTATGTAACCGACATGAGGATGAATGAATATTTTACAAGCAAATAGGTAAGTAGAATGGGTTACTTGTGCATGGAAAAAGTACGATTGGAAAGGTAATTAGGTGGGCAAGAAACAATTTGTAAGTTCGTTCATTATATCAATGCAACTTCTTAATAGACCACCATCTTTGATTCGAGGAAACCCGCGCAACCCAAGTTGTAATTACATCACCTTCAAAAGTGTTGTGTGTATTCAGCTCCCAAGTAACCAACCATCAAAGATCAATACGCGTTCGTAAATAACGTCTAAACTTTTCGTAATTAGGTATTAATTCGGCAACGAAATCGAAACAATCGAGATCCAAAGCCAAGCCAAACTGCTCAGCATTTTTAGTTTATTTTCCCACTTGATGTATCTTGTGTTTGTTTGTTGTTGACTAAGGTTTATTATTAGGAAAGTGGTTTTTGTGGGAAATCACTCGCACAACCCTTGGGGTTTCTTGCAGAGGAAATTGATTACGTGAGGATATATAGTATGTAGGTACATCAGCTTCCTTAGTATGCAGAATCACTCCAAGATAGCATATGACCCCATATCGTAAATGTGCGATGTACTTCGAAATGCGTAGCTAATATTTAATTTTAGGACATCAAGGTACGACGTAGCCTCTATAACGACGAAATCTATGAGCGATACCAAGACCGTCTGGTTGTGGATAAATTCAGCCCGGAAAGTCTATAAGGGCCAATATCTATGGTAGAAAAAGAAGACGGTGCAGACCCTGCCTGAGATAGAGCGATGGCGTAGGTCAGGACGCTAGACAGCTTTTATGGATACCAAATTGATGGACATACAATTTGGATTTAGGAAAAGGCATTCAACAATCCATCAGTTAATGCGTGTAAAAAAATGCTGTTGAATTAGCTTTCAGTTCAAAACAATCTATGGCCTTAGTGTCCCTAGATATAGAAAAAGCTTTTGATAGAGTTTGGCGCAATGGTTTACTCTACAAGCTCATAAAGGCGAACTTTCCGGCTTACCTTATTAATCTGGTGAATAGTTTCCTTAGCGGCAGATCATTTCAGGTGCACATTTATAATAACCTTTCGGAGCCCCAGAATATTAGGGCAGGAGTTCCACAAGGCTCAGTGCTGGCCCCCCTATTGTTCCTTATATACACGCGTGATTTTCCTCAGGCAGACGGTGTTCAAATTGCAATATTTGCGGACGATACTGCAATTTACACTCTCTATTCTAAAATCCAAACAACAGTGGAACATACAATAGGTATTAGAATATGTTAAAAAATGGAAAATTAAAATTAACGAACAAAAAACTCAAGCCATATTTTTTACTAAACGTATATCTATTCCTTATATACCAACCTCAGATTTATCCATAAATGGATGTAAAGTAAAGTGGACTAAACAGCTTAAGTATTTGGGGTTTATGTTCGACAAATCTTTAATTTATAAAGATCACATTACTCAGACGATAAATAGGTTTAATAGTCTGATTAAAGTTCTGTACCCACTATCTAATAGAAAGTCTCAACTAAGCATAGAAAATAAGCTATTAATTTAATGATTTTCCAGCCTGTAATGTCCTATGCAGCTCCAATCTTCGCTACTTGTGCTAAATCGCATATCACAAAAATTCAAATTGCACAAAATAAAGTGCTGAAAATAATCTTGAATCGTTCGAAATTCTTCAGCACGAAAGCACTGCACTCTTTAGCTAAAGTTGACTTAATTGATTCAGTAATTAGTGTATTGATGGGATTTCATTTGTAGATAATCGGTTAATAAATTCTTTAATGTAAAAAAATTAGCTTATAAAGTTTAATTAGGTTAAGTTAGGATAAGTTTTAGTTTCACTTAAAGTTCAAGAGGTTTTTAATTGCCATTTTCCTCTAAATTACGCAACTTGGTATAAAGTATAAATTGCGCGCATGCAACACATGTAATCGTAAGATGTAAAGTTAGTTTAACTGGACTCTGAATTTCAAACTTTGTTATAAAAAAAACAACATTGTAACACATTATTGCCAATAAATTATATATATAGTTAAAAAAGCCCACGGACCCTCTTCCCGCCCAACCGGACCGAGGGGCGACCAACCTAAGGATGGGCTGAAGGCAACATCCAAAGGCCCGCATCACAGCGATGATGCGTTTTAACGCAAAGTGTGTGCGACCATGCGAAAATGTATTACTACATCCCGACTGTCGCAAACACTTCAGCCAATGACGCGGAGGTTCTACACTACAGAGACATGGATCTTATATCGAAGACAGTGCGGATCAAGACTGAAACCCATTAGGTCAGATTGTTACCGAACAGGACTCTTCTTACTATAGCACAGGTTGCAAGGATAACCGCTTTTTGCATCTCCATGTATAGTCCAGCCCTAAGATCGAGCGTTTTCAGCGCTTTATGTAAGTTCTGCGGGACTAATCCCGTCGCTGAAATTACTACTGGGACTACTTCGATCTTTTGTAGTCTCCAGGTCTGCTTCATATCGTCTGCCAAGGGGCCGTAGTTCCGGATTTTTTCGTGCTGTTTTTCAACAGTGTTCCGGTCCAACGGTACGGCTACATCGATTATAAAGCACGCTCGTTCTTCCTTCAGAAGCAGAACTAGATCGGGTCTGTTATGATTAACACTGCGGTCGGTGGCAATAGTGTGATCCCACAGTAGTTTGACCCGATCATTTTCCAAGATTCTCTGCGGAGTATACTTATAGTAAGGATGGTAGGTTGCCACTAAGTTATACTTCAACGCAAGGTTTTGATGGAGAATCTTGCAGGCGGAGTTATGACGATTGGTGTACTCGGTACCGCTCAACATCCTGCACGCGGATGTTATGTGCTGGATGGTCTCCTTTTCACAGTTGCAAAACCTACAACTGGAGTTGGTGATTGAGGAGTCGTGAAGAATGTACCGTTTATAATTTTTCGTTGGGAGCGAACATCCTGAATTGAAGTTAGGAATGCTTCGGTCTCATAGAAAAGTACACCATTTGTCAACCATTTGTTGGAGGCTTCGATGTCAATGCCTGACAACAACAAATTTTTTATATGACCTCCGTGAATGGGTTTCTCTTTCCACATGTCGATCTTCTGTTGGACTGAAGTAACATTCGACATGGGATCCCATTCTCTGCTTCTCAAGTTCAAAGGAGATAATTTATTATCTGCCATGACGGTAGCCTGATGTATTTGGCTAGAGCATTGTTTCTCATAGAAAAACTCACGAAGAGAATGCACTTGATTGTAGTGCAACGTTTTTAAATCAAGTAACCCCCTTCCTCCCTGATGACGTGGGATAGTGATCCTCAATTTTTCGGCAGCTCTGTTATGCATGTTGTTGTTTGCAAAATCTACCATTACCCGTCTATTGACAGGTTCTAAATCAGTATTACTCCACTGCATCACACCGAAAGTGTATAGAAGGACGGGAATGGCAAAGGTGTTGATTGCCATGATTTTATTTTTCCCGTACAGCTCAGTTTTATGGACAAGATCCAGACGCCGTTCAAATTGCCCCAACAACTTAGATTTGATTATTGGCACAGCAGGTGTTGTTGCTTGCAATATGCCGAGGTATTTGTAGACGTCGTCCGAATCCATGCCCTCAATTCGGATGTTATTTTGGCTGTATCGTTCGTTGTCGGTGTGTTTTCCCCGAACAATTGTTTTTATGCGACATTTCTCCAAACCCAACTGCATACCGATATCCCTGCTGAACTGGATGGTGATGTCCAGCAAGGAGCGAAGTTGGTTCTCGTCTATGGCATACAATTTGATGTCGTCAATGTACATTAAATGGCTTAATGTACATTTCGACAATATGCCATGCTTGACTTGGAACCCGTATTTGCTTTCATGCGAAAGATGGGATAGCGGATTCAAAGCCAAACAAAACCACAGTGGGCTTAGAGAGCCGCCTTGGAAAATGCGTTTCCTGATTGGTATCTCTCCTGCTGTTTGTGAGGATACCGATAGCTTCGTGCTCCAATTCTTCATTACTGTTCTCAGAGGAAGAACGAAATTCGGGTTGATTTTATACAAGCGTAACACTTGTAGTAACCACGAATGTGATATGGAGTCAAAGGCTGATTTTTAATCGATGTAGGCTGTCGAGATGTTTCGTTTTTGGTGGGCAGCCTGCTTTACAGCTACCGGATCGATTATAAGCTGTTCTTTGCAGCCTCGGGAGCCTTTTGCGAATCCTTTTTGCTCCTCAGCTATCAATTTATGAATATCAAGATGTTTTGAGATGTTCGCGCACAGAACTGAAGTGAAGACCTTGTAGATGATAGTAAGACAAGTAATTGGTCGAGATTTTGAAGGGCAAGAGATACCCTGTTCCTTGGGGATGAGGAAAGTTATCCCCTTGGTGAAAAATGGTAGAACTAAATCAGGATCGGCAATCATCTGATTAAATTGATTTGCCAATATCCTGTGAGTGCTCTTGAATCGCTTCAGCCAGAAGTTGTGAATCTTGTCAACTCCTGGCGCCTTCCAGTTACTTGCCTTGTCAAGGGCTGCTTCAACGTCGACTTCAGTTACGTCAGGCATGGTCATTTCGGGGAGGGCCTCGCATGAACGCATAAGGTGTGGGAGTCACGCTGCTTCTAAGTTGCAACGGCTGGATTCGTTCCAAACACTTCTCCAGAAGTCTTCTGCCTGATCCCGATCGAGGTTACTTTCCCTATCTGAGCTGGTGAGATTTTTGTAGAATCCCCGTTGGTTCTGGAAGAACAAGGTGTTGTCTGTCCTTCGCTGAAAGCTTAAGGGAATCCATACAAAGCCTGCATACAAGCATGGGCCGATCACGGAAACATGTCTGGTGTACCGATATGAGCCCCAGGGAGTACTTGATAGTTCTGCTTACAGCATGTATTGGGACCGGCAAGTTCTGACTGATGGTCATACTGCACATAACAAGCCTGACGTACTGTTAGTTGACAACACGGCTTTCTCCGCGTATATTATTGATGTTGCTATCCCCCATAATAGGAACATTGAACGGAAATATGTGGAGAAGAAGGTGAACTAGGAGCCACTGGCTCAGGAAATCAAAGAAATTTGGCGTCTCGAGCGGGTGGTTGTAGTTCCCGTAATATTGTCAGCTCCATCTATTGTACCTAAATCCCTCACGGCTTCGCTTGATGTTCTGGGACTTTCGCACAGTTCAAACCATACAGAAGTACACCATTCTGCATACGTGTTTGATGTTGCGGGAAGTTCTCGACGGATTCTCCCATTGATCTACCGCCCGCCACCACCACCAGCCTCCCTTTAGTTTTTAAGTAGGTAGGATCATCTGAGCCTAAATGCTTGGCACTTAGTGCTAGTATTAGGTAAAATCCGGCATCTTCCGAAATTGTGACAACTCGGAAAATGATATATTTTAGCGACAAAAAGGCCACATTTTGTAACTTTAGTATTTTTTGACTGATCTTCATTATTTTTTGAGATATTTAAACAAATCGCAAGACCGGAAGTTCGCGCTTCGGTTATAAAGGTGTTGTGTTCATCTTTTGTAAGAGACTTCAACGTACATTTTTCTATTCGTATGTAGCTACCAATCCAACATATTCCTTCATATTTTTCCAAACTACAAGACATACACATACATATTGGAGCCATAAAATTTATCCTCACCCTAAACAAACAAACTACCAATTTCCGAATGATATATTATACATATATATTCACATATATAAATTTATCGTATTCAAATTTCCGGTTTACTTCGTCCACAAAAGCGTGCATATATACATAAATACGACCGGTTTAATGTACAAATATATCTATCCGAATTAGACACTACCCCCAAATTTCATTAGCACGCATATACTATATAGCTACATACACACATGCCTGTTTGGAGTAATTGATATATACAAATAGCTAAAAAACTAAAACAAAATAATTCTTCCCGACCCTATTCATATGAACTTATTTCGTTGTAGTATTGACGAATTGATATGGCATGATGAATTCATAGAAAATGGCAAAGCTCCGCCCCTTATAACTTTGTTAATAATAGTTGGATTTTCTTCAAACTTTCCAAATTTTGCACTAAACCATCCCTTACACCCATACCATGTATTTCTGGGATAAACATTAGGGGGGTTAAAATTGCACCCCTTCATCAGTACAAAGCTAAGTAGCTTTGTACTGATGAAAGGGGTAAGTTGCTCCCGAAATATATATCTACACTGAGAAATAAAATCGTAGTTTGGAGTAAGCTACTGGTCAATCAATTTTAGGCTAGACAGTGCAGATGCACCACTGTGATTTTTTTCAGATTTTTCGATTGGATAGGTTCTGAGAACGAGATCTGTTACACTTTTTGATGGTCATATTTCGAGGCCTCACTGCCCTACGTTTCACCCGATTCCAAAAAGGTTTCGTTTCACGCAAAACCTAAAAAAAATATTTTTCGTTTAAAAATAAAAGTAATTGAGGGAATCCCACTTTTTTCCGAAACAACACACTTTATATTCACCACATTTTGAGAATTTATTGCGAGGGCCTAAATACAATAGATTCTAAATGGGCTTACTTTCACTTTATATGAGAAAACCATGCTTTCTTTTTATTGACTTTTAAGTAAAAAATTCAGATAATTACATTATTTTAATTATAGCTGACTTCTAATATACCTCATTTTAAAGGCCTTTTCAAGCAATTTCAAGAAGCTTTACGTCATTTCCACTATAAGTTACTTGTTTTGTGTTATTTGACTTTGAAGGTATTTTTTTAGTATACATTACGGATTTACGTTTGCCAACCTATAATTCAACCCATACTGACCTACAAAAAAATAAAAAAAACTCCTTATTCGTTTTGAGAATGAAGGGGGTCCTAAGTCCGCATCAACTTAATGCAGGACCGGACCAATTGAGGAGCAACTTACTCCTTCTTTTCTGGTCCACGGACCCCTCGCCTAGGGCTTGCACCCAAACTTTTTAAAAAAAGTCAAGCGACGACGGCTTTACGGTTTCTTACCAGGGCAGATTCAACATCTGCGAGCCGCTACGGTCACGCTGCTCCCAGGGCAGAGGTGAGGCAGCGTCTGACGATTTGCCTCTGCCCTGGTAAGAAACCGTAAAGCCGTCGTCGCTTGACTTTTTTTAAAAACTCCTTATTTTTGTGATTTGATACACTTTGTCTTTGCTTAATATCGTTTCTACTTAAAGTGCATCATGCATTTTTTCTATGGAAACACGACATGTTTGAACCTGAATAACTTAAAAATTACTACTCGTACGAACAAGTTTCTCCAAACATTTCTATGGTTATTTGGAAAAAAAACTTCCACCCTGGAGGGGTTGCCACATCCTCTCCACATCGGCGCTATAAAACTATTGTTTTTGATGTCACCATTCACCTCCCCACCAAACTTTATGTCAATCGGTCTTGATTGAAAGAGTTCGGAGGCCGCACCCGACTTTCAGCTTTAATGACTGGACTACACCGCAAAAGTTCAATTTTCTTTTTCGCGTGACGCCTTGCGAGTCAGACTCATTATATATTGCTTCCTACTAGTCCGTACAATGGATTTCATTTAACAGCTCTCCCAGAACTCATACATGCACACGCGCATCTAATGTATTATATTTTGGCTATAAAGGAGTAACATTATGACCAAATTAGACTGAATTTCAAAACGATCACCAATGGCCGTCATCATGCAGTTCCGCAGTCAGTTTAATTCATAGTCGACGAGCATAATGAGGACACTTAATAGGCTAACATAGCATAAAAATCATAATCAATCAGGGATATCAAGATGACAGATATACAGATGTGCATAACCATGTAGGGCAAATAATACCACTTGCTGCATTAACCGTCGACTTCGTATTATCGTACGTAGTCAATGTGTTCCGTTGCCCTGGCTGTATGAGAAAATAGAAAACTGACACGTATGTACATGTGTACATCTGATATCCACATCCTTCTACACCTTTCCTGCATGGTGCAGCAGGGTAAAACCAACTTGGGATCTACCACTAGACGGAACAGAACAACTCAAGCAAATTGCAACGTGAATAGCAGAGCTGCCGGAAATTTGAGAATTTCTATCTCGCGTCACCGTAGAGGAAGTTTGTACTTGACGTTTTCATTACAGTCCTCTAGTAAATTATATCAAATTACCGTCCTGTTGAATAATGAGTTGTCTTCGGAATCGTACATGGAATGCAACTCCATTCCACAGACCACCAACATGTTGAAAAAACTTCACCCACGGGAACCAAATTGACGATCAATTGTTGTCAGAGACAAATGTTGGGTGGTTTAATGTTGAGCTTCGAATGACTCCTAGGCTAGGTGTCATTGTATAGTATTTCGTCCATTAAAAATTCAAATTGAAAATTGCTAGATATTTATTCATATCCAGTATGCCACAGTATGCCAAACATTTTTTTCTTCTCCCACAAAACGCTGTGCGAACAACTTTTATTTTGGCTACATATATTCATTCATTTTAATGCGTTTTGTCCAAAAACCAGAAGCGGAACGAAATAGAGAAAAATTATGCCCAGTCCGTCCTGATGAATTTCGAATTTCCTGACTGTAATTAAAAAATATTGGAAATTCAATCAATAAATTCATTATTCATGTTTATTACATACACCACCCAATTTGGGACAAATTCTAAATGCAACAGGCTTGAGACATGTCATTTTGGCTGATAATGTGAGAGGAGCTCTAGTAACAAAGACACAACCCACATCCCAAAGTTAGCCAACAACCGAATTGTCAAATTATTTTAAAGCTTTACCCACGTCGATCATCTCCCGCTGTCATGTCCAGGACAACGTATCATCAACTTTTAAGGACGTATATCTAGGTTACACGGTGCAATGTCGATACGGCGGAGTCATTTACGCATCAACGCTTTGATCTACCACTACTGGGGGTCCTAATCCGACCTACGGTACCGGGACCTGCACAGCATTAAATGTTATGATAATAAAACTCAAGCCCAGTCTCGTTGATATATCAAATACGAATAAAAACCTGAGTATGTGCCTAGCATTCCATAATTGCAAAGGAATATCATTTCATGATTGGACCACTGATGTACCCTTTGGTGCTTGATTTCCCTTGCTTTCTTTGGCTAACACCGATGAATTCACACAACAGAATCCGTTATATATGTTGTTTCATCCTTTACTCAATTTTTATGAAGGCATTAGTTGGTTATATTGTTCGACTAAGTATGGCACACAGTGTGCGATAATAATCTTTGTCGGTTTCCTAGATTCTAAGTAGCCGAAAATACTAATTATTTATTGAAATATTCACTTATTTATATAAGGACAACAATAAACAATGTGAATTGAGCTGGAAAGAGTGGGAAGATAACAATAAAAATTGTAGTGGGTCTTTGTAATAGAGGAAGGACTGTTTAAAGAGGAAGCAGGCGAAGGACAGGGAAATGCTAAGTGAAATGAGTGTGGACAAAATGTTCGAATAAGTAACAGAGTTAAAGAGGGTAAAGAAATGTGTCAAAAAACCGAGCGGCTGGTGCAGAGAATTTAGACACTTCACCATTACAATGAGAAAAGAAGCTACGAAATGCAAAGGAAGCAGTAGACTGATCTTTAAGAAACTTTTATTGTTCTTTAGTTATAAGGCATGAGTGGATATTCAGTCTTTGGCATATTTTTCAGGGACTTTGGCGGAAGGAAGGCACGAAATGGAACAGTAGCAATAGTATGATCGCTGTACATGGGGATAATAAGGGGTCTTTTCACAAAGTAGAAAGACTATAGCAGCCGCTCAGTGTGAAAGTTTTTGTGCATTCCTCGTGTGACAAAGTTTGAAAACACATTTGTTCTATCTTTACATATGTTACCTCGCAATGTGTACGCATTTAGGATGTTACACTTCTCATCTTATTGTGATACTGATATACAATGACTCAGGTTGGTTGATGCGGTTTTTAGTCAATTTCTAAAAAATGCAGTAATATACTATTACTATCTTTATTCGAGCAACTATAGACATCGAAGCTATTTGAAATAAATGGTTACTTTTCACCCACAGCACTCCTCAATTTTTCCACAAAAACCAGCGACAAATAAGGTTTAGTTTAGCTTAGCTGGAAATGCAGCACGTTTTGAGATTGAATCTGAATAAAACGTAATTTTTCACGACCGATCTGAATGAAGCACTATCACTCATAGTGGCAGCGATTGATCAATTTAAATATCTTGAATCAATGGTATCAACTAATGGTAAACTGCGTTACGAAATCGCTCGACGCATCAAACCAACTTGGATATCGTGGCTTTCAACAACAGGCAATCTTCGTGGTAGAAGCATCAACAAATGTCTCAAATCCAAAATTCATGTTGCCCTCTATGTTTTTGATTATTGGCCGACTATAAAAGACAACGAACAACGTTTCGTGGATCTGCTATGATCGTATTGTTACGAATTTGCTTTTCGTAACCCTAACGCTGTCATCACTTTGTTACGATTTCCTATACGTAACCCGGTCGCTGTCACCAATTGTTACGTTCTTAGCTATTTGCACTCATCACTCGTTACAGTACTTGCTTTGCGTAGGCTGGTATCACTGGAATGCGTAGCACTAAACACAAAAACCCGTTCTATAACTTCAATACAAGCGTTTATTAAACATTTAATTATACAACCGTACTGTATAATTACCTATACAACAATTCTTTAACTACTATTCGAGGCGAATTAATACCCGACGCGATCTACTCCAACTCTAGAACCAGACAGCCTTTGTGGGCGGATTTCCGGCCCTCTTATACCACGCAGAACATTCCAGAAAGGCATGTAAAAACTACTTTGTGACGGGATCTTTCTACCGACATTAGAGCCATCTGTTAACAATTATCGTAACTAAATATTCGCCCTACTGTTATACAATTTTGGTGTCTTGGCTAATTGTCTTAACTACGATTCACATTGGTATCACACATAATTTTCCAAAGTGATTTTCGTAACAGTATATTATGCTGCATTTTGCATATGTGCATATGTGTCAGCTATTACCGAAGAACCAGAAGGCTGTCGTACGGAAGGTCGCGGTTCAAATCTCACTGGTGGCAGTGGAATTTGTATCGTGATTTGACGTCGGATACCACCTCAGCTGTGAATGAGTACCTGAGTCAAATCAGGGTAATAATCTCGGGCGAGCGCAATGCTGACCACATTGCCTTCTAGTGTACCGTTACGGTCTTGAATGAAGTGCTTTAACACACTTCAAGGCCCTGACAACATGGATTGTTGCGCCAACGATTATTATTATTATTATTATTACTAAAGAACAACAACAACAAATATTCTGGTTGTGGTCCTCTTCAACAAGCTCTCTATGAATGACATTCGCACTAGAATTAATGCTATATTTGCTTCTCCATGTTTTCGATAAACGATTTAACACTGCCTGGATTGCATAAAATTTGCTATAAATTAAAGGCTATTAGTGGCCAATTCAGAGGCTATCCATTCCTCCTCACGCTGACTGACGACTACTCGCAGTAGTCGTTGAATGTAATCAACTACTCAATTTGGTATTAAAATTGTAGAAAGACAATTTGCTACATTGAAACTATCTCTAATTACCATTACATCTCAGCGCGATCATGATGATCATTGCAATATTTCAAGAGCCCCACAGAAATGCTAGGGTGCCATTCACGGTCGACGCAGAAGGACGTACCTCGGATCTGTCACGAAGTGAGCAAGAGTTTTTGACGTACTGAGGACGTCAGGACATAAGCCTTTGTCCCGTTCACAAGCGGGATCGGCTCATCGTGATCGGCTTCGCTATTTTGTTTTGTCAAGCGCCTGATCCGGATGCAATCGCAAGGCTTTCAAATCTCCATCTAGCGTATCAAGGCACCATTGTTTCAGACTACTTTTTGATCGCTTACCATCGACTTCGATATTCAGACCAATCTTGGCACACTATATCGATCGCGGATATCCTCAGTCTAGTCTAATATAACATCTTCCTCGACATTACCGCAAGACGCCATTCATTGTCTTTGGTAGTCGGCCAATATTCAGAACCATAGCCAATTGTGGAATGCCACTTTATCCAAGTTGCAGAATCAATTTCGCAACGCAGTTTTCCATTGGCTGATTGCGTTGACCCGCGAAATTTAAATCGCTCAGTTCTGGGTAGGTCACTGACATTGACAGTTATTGTGCCTGTTTCATGGGGATCACTCGTCAAAAATTTATTTTTATTCAGATTCAATCCGAGGCTGTGTTGCATGAGGCAATCATTCTATTTCAGACAAGTTGCTCGAAATCATTTTGCTAGGAAAAGGAAGGAAGCTAGGAAAAGATCATCTACATAAACTCGTGTATAGGGCGTTGGACGTAGGATTTCCCGTGTAAAGTTGTTCATTGCAAGAATAACAAGTCGGGAAACCGGAAGCTGGACGCTTCAGGTACGAAAGGTTTTGTGTATTTCTTAGTACGTAGCACGTAATATATCCATATATTATGCGAGAGTATCCACTTTCGGGTCATATTGACATTCATAGTCTTCAATTTTCAAAGAATAACTTTGTTAGTAATAGTGCGATTTCCACCAAACTTGGTAAGATCATGCTCTATATTATAACCTATATCAATGCAAAATTTCATGGTACTAGCATGAACTTAAGGGGGGTTTCTAACCAATTACAAAAAATTGTTGTAAAATACTATTATTAACTTTATTTAAACAGATATCGGCATAGAAGGTATTTCGGAGCCCAGGCACCATATAGTGGCAGCCTCCTGATTTTTTTCAGATTTTTCGGTTTGGTAGTTTCTGAGAATGGCCCCCTTAAAGAAGTGATCACTTTCAACCCCCCGCGCTCCCCACCCTTCCAACGAATGTCAAAACTAAGATCGGCTTTGAAAAGTACTAATCGAGACCTTTAATTTGATACCCCACATGACTATATTTGATGAAAAAAAATTTTACACCCCCCTTTTGCATGTATGGGGACCCCCCCTTAAATTTGACGTAAAAGGATGTAATTCACTGTATGCGTGAGCGTTCACAGTTCCCATCTGTCTACCAAATTTGGTGTCAATCGGTATAACCGTCTCCGAGAAAAATGCGTGTGACGGACAGACAGACAGACAGACAGACAGACAGACAGACAGACGGACAGACAGACAGACAGACAGACAGACAGTAAACCGATTTTAATAAGGTTTTGTGTTTACACAAAACCTTAAAAAGGAGTGGTGAGAGAGCGCTTCCATGATGAACACCAACAGAGACACGAAACGGTTTTGATCCACTCACCATACTTCGAACTATACTTATCAGATCGTAGTAGAGCAGTTGGACCCAGCGCACGAGTTCTTCTGGCACAGTATTTTCGCAGTGCATATCAGATCAGTTCGTGTGGGACGCGGTCAAATGCATTCTCCAGACCCAGAAATGTAATATAAACGGATTGATGCTTGCTGCTCACATAAACTCGTATCTACACTTTAAATATTGCTCGTATCGCTAATAAGGCAGAGGCTCTTCTAATGGCGCTTTTGAAGAATGGCATCGAAATTTCCACACTTTGGTAGCCCCTGCTCGTAACATGATTTCGGCATTGGCATTTGTAAGGGTTTTCGTGACACCATTAATAACTTGCTTTATGAAAGTCCAGGAAAAGTACCGACTCCATCATAAGTATCTCGTCGATAAAACACTGCTCAGTTAGTAAATTTACAAGAATGCCAACTGGGAAGCAAAGAAAGTGATTGGATGGTGGGATAGTGAGAGGGATCTCCATGGACTTATCGAAAGCCGAAACACAGCATATCAAGCATGTCTGTTTCGTAAACGAGGAAAACTGTTCTTTGTTTACGGAAAACGAGGAGGGGCATGCAGACGGCAGAAAGACTTCGAACAGATTCCAACAGAAAAATTTACTATTCCTCCGCTTCCTTAAGCATTGTCGACAATTGGAGTAGTGCTGCCTAGCACCTGTAAAGTTGACGGAACGCGCATCATTTCATTCGCTTTTTCCTTCGACGAGCTGACGAGAAAGTAATTTGCTTGTACTTTTATGCAGCACTTTTTCTTCCTATTTAGCATCCTCTAACAAGGCGGTTTTTATTTAAACATAATTTGCGCTCATTTCGTGTTATATAAATGGAGCGATTGCGACCTCTAGTCAGTTTCGCTTACTTTGTCCCCAGAGTAGAGATTAGAAAGCGTCTGATGTGTTGCCTCTGCCTCGGACGAAAGAGGATACCCCCTTTTTGAGTCCTCTAACACTTTCCCACTCAATTTCCCATCTCGATATCATATCATAACAATAAAATGTGCGGTCGAGTAGGACGCAACAACTCAAAAGGTAGCTACGATCCCCTAAGGGTTGTAAATTAATGCACAAATTTAGCGAAATATTGTACTGACCGCGGCTGCGCGACGGGAGCGGAATCTCATTCGGCTCTTTCTTAATTAATTTGTTTAAACAATGCATTTAATAGTGTGCAATTGCCTTAATGTTCGCCGCAGATTGCACATTATTGAATGCATTCGGGCGAATTGATCTTGACAAGAGGCGAATGATTTGCCGCATCCGCAGGCGGTTGGAGGAGCACCGGGGAGGAGCAGCAAGTGAGATTAGAGAAAAGAAAAGAAGAAAGTGTTGACGCGGGGCGCGCGAGAAAAGAAAGGAAAGGAGGCGAAGCAGCCCAGATGGGAGAAAAGAAGGAGAGGAAGGAAGAATTGACAGTTGGTAGGAAGTATTAGGAATAAATTCTAGCTGACGAAGGTGAAGTGATTTACTTTGTGACAGGATTGATCGTGAGTGGCAAAAAAATTGTGGATAAATCCCAGAAAGACCTTCGCAAATAGCTGAGAAACGTGTGGGTGGATTCTAACATAATATGAGTAATTAATTTACGTAAGAGTTTAAGCAATACGCCTGCTAATAATATTTATATATAAATGAAATTAATTTTTTTAATCGTTTTCCTTATAAAATTTGTTTTTAGAACTTTGTACACCAGCCGCCAATCGAGCTCGGAGTGACAACTTGGGGTGAGTCATTGTTTTTATTTTCTTTTTTTTTATTTTCTTTTCTATTTTCTTTTTTTATGATTTTATTTTTTTTTTAATTTTACATATTGTTTATCTTTATTTTCATTTTCTTTTGTTATGCTTAATGCTATGAAATTTGGTGAACAATGAAGTGTGAATAGTGTAATAGTAGTTTGAGGACTTCCTCCCTTTCGAATCCTCCTTCCCACCGCCCCCCCCCCCCACCGGAACTGCTATAAAAGGGACATCCTCAAAGTGAATAACCGGTCTGAGGATGTCGAGGTAGGGTGGGGACCTCAGAGGCCGTGCCTCACACAAGATCTGAGGCGGAAGAGACGATCATTGAGACGTTGAACCGTCGTGGATCTTCCCCTCCTTGATCGCGGCACTCGGGTCCGGAGACTTACGGCTTCACGCACGCAGTCGAGCCGTTTTTGTTTTTTTTCTTTTAATTTCCAATTTTAATTCGCGTTCTGTTTGTCCTTCGATAGGCCGTCGCGAAATCCGTATTAATGTCGAGTTTAGAATCCGGTGCGGACCCACGCATCGGAATGGACACGTTGTTTTGAGTAATGAAGCGTGAGGGATCAAAGCGCTCAAAGGACCCCCCCCACATTCCCACAGAGGCGTGCAAGAACGTGTCGACCGAGCACTTTGATGGAGCTTCAATCTTTGTGGGCGGACCTTCACGGTCAATTTAGCCAATTTGTTTAGATTTTTGGGATAGCTCTGCCCTCTAGGTCGTTATCGGCCACTCAGGATGATCGACTTGATCTCTTATAACCACTCTTATCATTACAATATATAAAGTAACATGTCCAGATTGCGAGAAGGGCTACATAGGGCAAACGAAAAAGCCATATCATTAACACGGCCAAAAATATACATAACCCCACCCAAGAAAAGTCGGAACGACTGGTTCGACAATGAATGTAAGCCACAAACGGAACGAAAGAATGCTGTACCTCAAAGAACACTAACACGTGCAGGGGCCTATCATGAACTCTGTCGAGTGGAGAAGCGACTTCACAGACAGAAAATGGAAGCCTGGATGAACCAACAATTCTGTGAACTCAAGAAGTACATGGAGCATCCGAACTAAGTGCGAAAGCAGGATAAAGCCTTATACACCTCGATGATCATCCCGCTGAGGTAAAGAGGAGCGATTGGTTGAGTATTTTGATGGTCCCGCCAACTGAAAACGACGGACAAATGCTGCCATCACCAAGTATGGAACCAACAGTCCGTGCAATCCATCGGTTTAAAAACTATAAGTCGCCAGAAGCCGATGGAATTACAGCCGAACAGGTTAAATATGGAGGCGACCATCTACACCAAGCGGTTCATCAACTGCTGCTGAAGGTGTGGGACATCGAATCAATGCCTGACGACTGGCAAAGGGGCATTATCTGTCCCATACATGAAAAGGGAGATATTACGCAGTGCAGCACGTTGCTGAGTATCGTCTATAAGATATTCTCTACTATCTTGCTAGGCCAGATAGCCCTTTACGCCCAGAACATCATCGGAAGTGGCATTATCGAAAATTTCTACCTGCTTAAGAAAATGAAAATGATTAATTCGTTGCATTGAAACCTTTTAAGTAATAGTTATAATATAAAATATAATATACATTATACACCATAATACCTTAAGAACCAAGTCCCAATTTTTAAAGTTTTTTGTGAACCATAACCTTATTAGAATCCAGTCGGTGCCTGTTTGTCTGTCTGTCATTTATTCGGAAACGGCTGGACTGATTCTCACGAAAGCTGGTGAGAAGGTGTGTTGTGGAAATCCCTTTACATACAACAAGAGGCGCCATGCTGAATTTAAGGGGCGGGGCTCCCTATACATGCGAATGGAGGGTACAATTTTTTTCATTGAATGGGGTCGTGTTTGTATCAAATGAAAGGGCTCAGGGTGAAATGTAGGGGAGTGAGGGCTTAAAATATGACCCTGAAAAATTTTAACAGGTCTCTGAACATTACAGTGGAGTATCTAAACGAAATCTAGGCTTCAAAATACATTCGGTTGCGGAATCTGCACAAAAAAAGTTAATAATAGTATATTAGCATATTATAGAAATTTCGCCGGACACCTCCCTTAACTTCATGCTGGAAGCACAAAACTGGCTGTGGTATTGTGGATAATATAAGGCATAAGGTTTTTTCATTCATTTTATGTGAATTTCATGCATTCTAAAACACGTATGAGGTCATCATAACGTATCAATTTGTCAATACCACAACAAAGTAAGCTCATATGGGGTCGCAGGGAAACATTTCGCTAGTTTTTTTTCTTAATCATTCATATATCAATATCAGTTACTCACGGCAGACACATGTCTGAATTTATATGTACATGTTAATGAAGCTTTGGGGCTTAATTCATATAAGTATATCTGTACATCGAAGAAGCGGTATTCAATATACGTTCTTATATGTATACTTTTATGCGCGAAGTAAATCAGAAATAGGTGCACAATCAATTTGTATACATGCTTATATAAGTATGGTATTCGGTAATAGACTTTTTTTGTTTGTCTGTTTGGAGCACCAGCTTCCGGTATTCCGACTTGTTTTTATTCAAATTGGATACTGACGTCCTATAATAGCTTAGTGCCCAGTAGATCTGTGAGCAATGGTATGGTTTCAGTCAACCTTCCCTTAAAGTATTTTATGCCCCAAGTGCCAATGGACACCTAATTCAAAGGAAATAGAGCAAGCCCTACCTTTGTTAGTAGTTTGAACCACGGTATATGTAATAGGCAGTATCCACTTGCGAATGCATTGGGAAGCTTTTCCGTATACATCTTAGACCCTCATCATCTGCCAGTATCTAGATGTGGTTTAGTGCCTATGATGTCTACGAATACGCTTCCCCCATACATTTGCAATTCCGGTACATTTAGTGTGGATACCACTTATTTGATTTAGTATGGTTTGAACCTTCAACTATCGAGTCTGGTAGGTATGTATTATATCGATTAGTCTTCGATGCTTGCTATTAGCTGTTGAAAGGTATCGTGAAAGTTTGGGGACTAGGTGTTATATCTTATAAGGGGAAACCGTGATTTTTGGGAGAATTTCTGTTCTTGGACAGTGCGAACGTGCCTGATCAAAACACGCAAAATTTTTTAAAGCTGTAAGAGGAACCGAATTGCCCAACCGAGCAAGCGCGTATCGAAGCAAGCTGCAGTATTTGTGCGCGACTCTACACGGTATACGGCATTCCACTAAGTTATTACAATATTTACCCATTTATTTCATGTTTTGTCTTTGAAGTAGACTTACCTTCGGTATATTTTGTTAAACTTTAAATTTGTAAATTACTATTTTGTGCCTATTCGTAGCTTTCAGCTATGCTTATTATCTCCGCATTGCTAACGAAAACAGTACAAGTTAAACGAGCAATCAAATTTCCTTCTGTTTATATATAAAGGCAGAAATTAGATCGTCCGGGAAAGGTACTGTAAGCACTACAGCTCAGAGTAAAGTCTATGTAGGCATGTACTTATGCCAAAATACTCATCAAGAGTTTTACTTAAAATAAATTAAAAAAAAGTTAAATATTTAATTCTGCACTAATTTGGCTTCGGTTTCATAATATGTATGGTCATAATTTGCTTCGAAAAGACTTAATGTATCAATTTTTAGGTTCCTCAGAGCGCTTCCTTGTGATTGAGTGCGTAATGCTGTCTAATAGAAAATCTAGTTTGTGTTTTTTTGTTCCATTTTGATATGCTTTTGTCGCTTCTTCGCTTCCATGAGTCATGACGGTGTGGTAAATCAAACAAAGTAAAAAGTTGCAAACTGAACACGCATATATACACATGGACTGGAAAGGAACAACTCAGAGCAGGAAAAGTCAAAACTTTCTTGACAGTCCGGGATATTTATAAAACGGCGGACCTAAGTTGGGCTTTTGCTTTCTGGGTATTCTTCTAGTTTCCGGGCGAAATCTGCAGGATAAGCATTTGCGGGCTTTCGGCTTCATCATCCTACTGATGTTGTTTATCTGGCCCGAAACTCATTAGGAGAATAGTAGAACGTCAGTAGTTATAAATAGCCTGAACCTTCAGCGGATGAGGATTAATGGTTCGCCTGCTCAAGCCTCGACGACAATCCAAATGCTGCCAAAGTGCGTCTACAAAGAACATAAGTGGCGTAAGAAAGTAGGGTACGTGGCATGTAATGGAATTCTATAAATCGGTTCCTTCTGTTCGCATTTGCATTTCAGATAGTAACGTAACAGAAGAAAAGTCCAGTTTCGACTCCCACCAGACATTCAGGTAAAGAGTCCACTCATTTCTGGGGATGCGGGCTGGAGAAACTCAAATATGTACGTGCTCGCTTGAGTAAGGCGTGCATATATTAGCAAAGGACCCCAAAATTCAGTTGTGACCGAATCGTCCTCGGGAGTGTACATACCTTTCGCATTCATGAGCGTTTCGTAGTATGCACACTCCGAATATTTGTGGCAAAATTAATGTTTGAAATCATACCCGCACCATGGAATTCGTAAGGTGCTGAATTGAAAGAGAATTCACCCCTTCCCTATACTTCGGAATTTATTTGGAATTTAGCGAAAAATGCAATTTTTGCACATTACAGCAAAATAAATTCAATGTACTACCCAGTTGAGCATAAAGGCATAGCTAAATATTTTATTTAGCAATTTTTCGCTACAGGTATTGGAAGGCAAGGGTAGAACTAGTGGGAATGATAGTAGTAGAACCACAAAGTTATTGTATTACACTGTTGTGTTCATGCCTTAGAACTTGACATACCCTACCAAAAATGTTAAGTCCTCTTCTGCAAGAAATGTCGCAAAGACGAAGAACAACCCTGCCAGACAAAAAGATTCCACCTCACATTTTAATCGACCTAAATACATATACGTTTGTCTTTCTTGAAGCTAAAGCCAGAAATTCATTCGCGAAATGCTCCTCTGGTTGGCATGGAATGATTTCAATCGAAAATCTACTTGTTCTTGTACATTCAATTGATGATACTCTCGTGTGGGGATTTAACTGAGTATAATTCGAAGACTGCGTGGACAATTTTGTATGTTAAAATGGATTTAACTTATGTCCACCTGTTTTACATGAAAATTAGTGTTGAACCTCTGAATCCTAAGTACCCTATGTACAGCATAACTTAGTCTTGCATTTAAAAGGGATTTGAAGTTGCAAAATTTATCAATCATTAAATAGGGATTAATTTAATGAATTAAACTATAAACTGATTAGTTATTCCTAATGAATCGTAATTGCTCATTGTTAATCGTTAATCGCAAGATTGACTAACTTGTGAAATGTATTTCACCCAATGCCAGATTTGAAAACCTTTTTAATTTATGTGTAATTCAAGTCTAAGTGTTAGAAATGAGAGATCTTAGTAAATAATAAGAACGGCATTTTTTCTCAAAATAATAAACATTATCTATTTTTTCGGCTTTTAACAACCCATATCCCCTGTTGTTATTAAACTTTAACTTCAAATACTTATTTTGGTACCATTTTTTTAACAAAATAGACCCAGTTTTTGAATAAGGGAAAAAATTGCATATGTTCCCTCTTTGGCAAAAAATATGGCGCAAATATACCAGTAAAAGATATTTCCTTAATATTAAGTTTCCCAACAAATTCCATAATGATTGTTATTACCGATATTTTCACAGTGGAAGTTTGCTGTTTGGCGTATACTCAACCAAAGATAGTACACTGCTGGCCGGATTTTGTTATATTACCGAAGTTCAATACGCCATAAATAGTTCAAAGAAAAGGATAAGTCCGGGTCTGATTCGAGTGCATTCATTTTAAATTTTTCTCCGAATGTCACTATGTGGGCCTTTTGATAGCACATGAAAAACACGAGTGAGTGTACAAACCTTATGTAGGAGAGAAAACATCGCTTTTAGGAAGTACGCAAATTTCTCTTCAAGCCATAAATTATGTTGATGCCGAAATCAAATTCGGGCTTTGAAGTACATAGCGTAATATACCAATATCTTCTCAAATAAAGTTACTTTTTGTTTATACAGTTAAATTTTCTTCCAACTCATTTTTGAAACCAATTTACGGACACGGACTTTAGGCTGGTTATAATTTTTACGGCACTGTTCCTTTTACACGGTCATCAGAGAATTCGGTATTCCGACGAAATTGATAAGACTGATTAAGCTAACCCTGACCAATGTGCGAGGCCAGATAAAAGCATCAACAACGGTCTACGACAAGGGGATGCCCTATTATTCGTCTTCTTTAACCTGGCCCTTCGAGAAAGTGATCCGTGATGCTGAGGTAAATGCAAGAGGTACGATCCTCTTTAAGTCCACCCAACTACTGGTCTATGTTGACGATATCGACATCATGGCAAGAGCAGCCCGAGCCGTACAAACTGGTTTCATCCAGATCGAACAGGCGGTGCGAGATCTTGGGATGTACATCAGGCAGGAGACTGCAACCTTGAGACCGTTAATAATTTCTCTTATCTAGGGTTGAAAATCACAACGGATAACAGCTACGATGATGAAATCCGCGCACACTTGTTGGCAGCCAACAGAGCTTATTTAAATTTACAAAAACTTTTCCGCTTGAAACGTCTTACCATAGGGTCAAAACTCTTACTGTACAAGACAATGACCTTGCCGGTCGTTATGTATTCCTCGGAACCTGGGTTCTTAGCAAGAAAAATTCCGAACTCTTGGCCGCATTCGAGAGAAGAACCCTCCGAAGAATTTTTGGGCCCCTACATGAGGATGGACGCTTTCGTAGCCTACATAACAACGAAATCTATGAGCGATACCATGACCGTCCGGTTGTGGATAAAATCCGGCTCAATAGGTTACGGTGGGCGGGTCACTTAATTCGTATGGATGAGGATGATCCAGCCCGGAAAGTCTATAAGGGCAATATCTATGGTAGACAAAGAAGACGAGGCAGACCCTGCCTGAGATGGAGCGATAGCGTAAGTCAGAACGCCAGACAGCTTTTAGGGACATCGAATTGGTGGACCTCGGCGCAAAACCGGGATGTCTGGAGTTCCTTCTATTCTAAAAACCTATCTATTTTAAAAACTATACAAAAATTAAAAAAGTTACCTAATAGAAAGGGCAAATTTTACTTTGTCTCATGTGTCGAGTTAACTTCCATATTCAGAAGAGTAAACAATAAGAGATCATCTGGTATGGATGGCATTCCCAACGTGGTCCTCAGGCATTTACCAGACATTGCCATTCGTAATTATTGCATTTTGTTCAATAATTTATTGAACAATTCCTTCTTTCTAGGACAATGGAAGAAAGCCCGAGTATTCCCGATTTTAAAGAGAGGGAAGGATTCAGCCCTCAAATCTACCGCCCAATCAGTTTGCTGCCTAACATCAGCAAGGTGTTTGAGGTTTTGGTATTGAAAGCCTTGAACGGGCATATCAAGAAGAAGGAATTATTGCCGAACGCCCTAATTCGGATTTCGATCTGGACATTCGACAATACATGCAATAACGAAGGTAACATCTGATATTTGCTGACGGATTAACAATGGTGAGTGCGTAGGCGCTTGCCTTATAGACATGGAGAAACCCTTTGATACCGTCTGGTTGGATGGACTGATTTTCAGGCTCCTGAAGAATGAGTTTCCCAGCCACCTCGTACCGATGATGTGTAGTATGCTGTATGGCAAGTGCTTTGTCATTACGGACGGAAATCTCACTACTAACAGAGAATTTCATGTTCTGAATGGATTACAGCAAGGGACAGTGACTGCGCCTACACTTTTTGCGGTATTTGCCGGCGAATTGCTCAATTCTTTCGATTTTAATAAATCTCCTAAAAGGCCTTTGCTGACGATCTGATAGCCTACACGGCGCACAAGAAGGTAACTGAGGTGCAAGTTGAACTTCAGAAGATGTTCAATGATATTAAGTTCTTCATGAACAGTTGGCGGATGAAAATCAATGCGCAAAAGTGTGAAACGATTCTGTTTCAAAATTCCTTGGCGTATACCAGTAGGAACTTGAAAAGGAATTGGAGAGATTTCCATATTGTCGCGAACGAGGATAGTTCTGAGCGCATTCCTCATAAGAAGTACGTTAGATACCTGGGTGTGCGTCTTGACAATTTAACGAGCACGTTAAAGTCGCCCTAGAAAGCGCTCGCAAGGCATTCATGTCTCTTCGAAGACTCTTTTATGCTCCACATCTTAGCCGGAAGGTTAAGATTATTTGCTATCTTACTTTGGTTAGACCGGTGCTCACCTACGGGTGTGCTATCTGGTTTAATTTGAGTGCTAGCCAAATGGAGAAAATAAGGATCTTTGAAAGAAAATGTCTGCGTGCTTGCACGGGGCTTAATAGGACTGCTTCGTCAAACTATGAGCACTATATAACTAATGAAGTGATGTATGCAGCTGCTGCTGTGCCAAGAATCGACACAGTTATGGTCAGATTGATTCGGAATCATATAGTGCGATCTGCTTCGCATGGTGAGAACCCTTGTTTGGGCAGCTAAACTCTGAAATCTGTATCTATATTTCAATTTTTCCTTTATCCTTTTCCGGAAATTCCCATTACGACGGTGGCTTGCATGGTGCATTTGTTGATGAATCAATACCGCTTCCCATACATACGAAAGGAGGTTGTAATTTTTTTTCACAGAATATGGTCATGTGTGGTATCAAATGAAAGAGATCGATTAGTACTTTTTGCAAATGGTCGAATTTCTGATATTTCGTGAAACATGGGGGAATTAGGGCTCAAAATGTACACTCTAAAAAGTGAAGCAGGTCTCGTTTTCCAAGTCTACCCAACCGGAAAATTTGAAAAAAATCACAGTGATGCATCTGCACGAAGTCTAAGCCTCAAAATACATCCCGTTCCGAGATCTGTACACATAAAGTTAATAATAGTATATTATCATATTTTAGAAATGGAATGGAATAATGAAAGTTTTACATTTCTAGTAAATTGATTACATTTCTAGTGAATTGATTAAACTCTAAGATGTATACGTCGTCGCCACCATATAAACCATATGAGCGTCGAGCTCCATAGGGACATTTAGTTTTCCTTTCTTCCCTTCTTTCAGTTATTCGTATATCAGTATTCTGATTTGTTTTTACTTTGAGTAAACAGGACACGGTTGAGAGTTAGACGACCTTTAAATAAACTCAACGGAGGACCAATTCAGATTGCGCTAATGAAGAAAGGTGATAATGGATTTTTAGATGTTGATATGAACGAAAAGCATCGCACTGCTCATCCAAAAGTAAAAGTTAGAATGAAAAAATTGATTGACTAAAATCAAGTCACATTATCTAAGACATCTAAGGGCTCAAATTGCATTAGAGTTTAGAGGAAAGGGTTAGTGCCTAGCAGATATTTATGTCGATTATAAAAGAAAGCTAGCAATATTTTATCCTCTATTTCAAGAAGATTGCAGTATTTCGTTTTATATACCAAAAGGAGACATTGCGACATGTGCATGAGTATGACATACAGGCGCGTATCTAGCGACAAAGGTTCGTCGTTTTATTGCAAGAACAAAATTAAAACAATTAATTGTTGTGACCTGCACGCAAAAAAACTGGAATAATCTAATTAGATCAGGGCCTTGAAGTGTGTGAAGACCGCATCGGTACACGACAGGATTACAGTACCCGGTAGGAGGCAAAGTGGTCAGTATTGCGCTCGTCCAAGATTATTACCCTGATTTGACTCAGGAACTCATTCACAGCTGGGTCGACTGGCATCCGACGTCAAATCACAATACAAATTCTACGGCCACCAGTTATCTCTAAGTATATTTACCTTCAATAAATTTTGATTTCTTTTGGTGAAATGTATTTAATTTTAATATAGCCTAAGAGACCATTGTTCCCATGTTCTGCTCAATTCGAAAATTAAGGACTTCAATCCAAAATAATACGAATTTTCAATTTGCCACAAGTCAGAAGTGTATAACTGCTGGAAATCCACAAAAAGTGAATCAATTCCAATATTTAGCAGCTCGCAATAATGCATTCCTTGCTGAGTTTTATAGACATGAACACCTTCGCACCTTAAAAAAGGTAACCCTTGAAATATACAATAACACTAATCGATACTTCCTTTCCCGCAACTAATAATTCAGGGATGTTAATGGTTACTGTAGTAATTACCTTTTAAACCCATTTCCTAGTTGTTCTGTTTTTTCCAAAAATATGCATATAAATATTTGGCTTGTATCAGATTTGAAATGCAAATGCAATATGTATTTGCAATGTAAGAACCTTTTTGCAACATGTGGTATTTGATTACGTAAAGAGTAAATTTAATGGTGTTCTTCGACCATCTGGACTTAGAATCATCGTATAAAGATGGCATGTTAGCATAACATGTTCATGCAGTTCCCTTCCATAATACCGCCAATGCAATCTGATGCTTCAATACAATATGTGATTACCTATTACTTTATTTATCGTGAATTTCGTATGCCGCACGGCTGGTTTTTTCCTAATTTTTATAAAATAACCTCCTTTGACCAGAAATTTTACATTATTTTTATCTACATACATTCCCCGCTTAATAGAAATGCATAATATATTTAATTAATTATCAATACCCTATTTTTTTCGAATCCACCTTTTAGTTGTCTGTTTTTAAGGTTTTGTGTAAAACAAAACCTTATGAAAATCGATTCAATGTCTGTCTGTCTGTCTGTCACACGCACTTTTCTCCACAACGGCTAAACCGATCCGAACGAAATTTGGTGGGCAGTTGGGAACTATGAAATCCCACGCATACAGCGACTGGCATAAATTTAGGTGGAGTTTAAAGGGAGGCTCTCCATACATGCAAAGTGGGGAATCAAAATTTTTTTTCACCAAATATAGTCGTGTAGGGAATCAAATGAAAGGTCTCGATTTGTACTTTCCGGATATTACCAACCTAAAAATCCGAAAAAAATCAGGGTATAGCGCTTAGATGAAATCTAGGCCTCAAAATATGTCCCAGTCCGATGTCTGCTCAAATAAACGTACTATAATAATAGTATATTACTAATTTTAGAAATTTACAGAAAAACCCCCCTTAAATGCATCCTAGGACTTCCGAATTTTGTACCAGCATAGAGGACAATATTTCGTATATACGTGCTAAACTTCGTGGAAATCTGGCCATTAACCCCAAAGTTATAGCAGTTCAAACTTAGCAATTTTGCACGAATTTACTGCTTTCAAAGCCACGCAAATAAGATGCTGACGTCATAATTAACGGGAATAATTGACATTCGCGTGAAATATTAAAGTCGCATTTATGAAGAATCTATTTATCTGCAGCCCTTTTTAAGGTTTCGTGTAAAACACTTATGTGAAATCTAATCTTCGAGAGATATCCCATTCCGGTATCTGCTCAAATAAATTTACTAATAGTATATTATCAACTTTTAGAAATTGACTAGAAAACTCCCCTTAAGTTCATCCTAGGTGCACCAAATTTAGCACCGACATAGAGGATAGTCTCGTGCATACGCATGCCAAGTTCCATGAAAATCCAACTATTAGTGTCAAAGTTATAGAAGTTCAAACTTATCAATTTCGTGCTAATTAACAGCTTCCTAAGCCATACAAATAAGATGATGACGTCATAATTAACGGGAATAATTGACATTCGAGTGAAATATTAAAACTCTATTCAAGAAAATCTGGTTCTCCCTAGCTCTTTTTTATATTTGATGTTAGTTAAATTATTGACATTTGCTAATAATATTAAACTCAGAGTGTGAAGTTTAAATCGCTTTCTAGAAAATAAAGGTCAATGGAATCTTTTACAACTTTTTCTTTTCCTTCAGTCTTCAGTTCACAAGCGGGGTCGACTCGTCGTGATCGGTTTTGTCATTTTATTCTATCAAATGCCTGATCAGGATGTAATGGCGAGACCTTTAAATCTCCATCCAGTGTGTCAAGACACCATTGTTTTGGCCAGCTTTTTGGTTGCTTACCATTGACTTCGATGTTCTGACCAATACTGGTTATTGAATTTTCGTTGGCGTGAATTACTTGACCACACCATTGAAAACACCTCTCTTGCAGTTTTTCCACGATCGGTACAAACCCATGTTTATCGCGGATGTTCTCATTTCAGACGTGATCAAAACGTGTCAGGCCAGCAGTGCAATGAAACATCTCCATCCACATTACCACAAGACGCCGTTCATTGTCCTTTATAGTCGGCCAACACTCAGAACTATAGAGAGCGGCAGACGGACGACATTGCAGTAAATTTTAGATTTGAGACGTGCGCTGATACGTCGATCACAAAGAACACCAGTTGGCAGTAACCTGCCCAGAACTGAGCGATTTCAATATCTCGGGTCAATGCTATCAGCCAATGGAGAAGTACGTTATGCTCCTCACATAGGGAAACACAAAACCTTTTATACCTGAAGTGTCAAGCTTCCGGTTTTCCGACTTGTTTTATTTTGGGACAAGCATGGATCACGTTTGTAAACACATCCAGAATATATCCTCATATTTCAAGTTTTGTGTAGAAAAAAACTCATAAGAATGAGGTTATTGTCTCTCTGTCTACCTCTCCGTCAATCAGTCAGTCTATCTGTCTATCTGTTCTTCTTTTTTGTAAGGAAGTGAAAATCTTCAAAAGACCCTGTCCTGGACACGCCAGAATGGATTATTTTACCTATTAAAACCCCGACTCTCCCCTTCCCCGTGGGGGTCACCATTAGGTATTACATCATGGGGCAGAGTTTGCTCACTCGCTAGCTCTTCTTTCTTTTATCCGCACCGTTTTTAACTGTGCCTTCCTCACGTCTTCCGCTCTTCGCGGTTTATCGATAGCACTTCACTTAGAGTTCCCTCTATGTTCCTTCTTTCTTCCACGAACCTCTGGTTGGATATCAGGTATATTCATCGGATATACATTACGAGTTATCTATAAATAAAACCATTGTGTATCCAAATATTCTTATATGAAAAATCTATATATTATAATTTGAATCCCGAGATTTCGGTTTCCGAATTGTTTTTATTGTAACTCATTGTTCCTGTTGCCTGGATTTAAATATTAAGAAATGTTAACAATGCGCTCACTTAAGGTCTGCGCCTAGTTAGCATGCAGCGTAAGGGCAAGGCTTCCCGATATAATGTATGTTCCCGTATGGTAAAGCTAACTAGTTAGCATAAAATTTCAAAGTTCATAGACGTTGCAATTATTAGATCTTTCTAAAACACATACTGAGTGGAATACTTCATAAAACACGGAACGCCTTGCATGAAAAATGCAAATTTTGGTGAATACAAACAGATTAGGATCCGGAAATAAACAGGCATGCCTTCTGCGAAACGCAATCAAGTTGGGAGTGTGTGGTTTTCTGCACATAAACTTCTGGAGTGGTGAGTTTGTACCACCACATAAGTGGGTTATGCAACCTTAATGTAACGTGAAATGTTTACCAAAATAAATATTGCGGCCGCGACTTCTACCACATATGTTTGCCAGAATATTTCCGCCCGAGAAGCAGGAATTTATAATTGTTATTTTTATTGAATTTTTACTTTGGAAAAATTGCGCTCCAGAATTTAACTCATTCGTTTGTTGAAAAATTTGCATTTCCGAAAAAGAATGTGTAATGAAATGAGGAATCAAGGGAATGATGAAGGCATCTCTTATAAAGAAAGGTAACCACTTAGGTGGTTTTACCAGAGTGGGCTGAGAAGTAACGAAATGGACATGAAAGAAACAGAGACTACCTGCCTGACTGAAACCAGAATTAACTTCCTCGCAATGCTGAAAGCTTAAATTTGCGAACATATTCACTTCCTTGGACTTTTGAGTCAGATTATCTGAGTCGAAACCACTCCAGATAAATTTTTTTGATTTCTTATTTTTTGCAAACACGTTACTGCAAATTGTAACTGCTTCCCCATCGCATGTAGGCATTATTCAAGCGTTGTCATTTTTGAGTCCCAGGATTCAATTAAAAAAGTCTACCAGCGGAAAAAATCGGGTAATCCGTTACATAAATATAGTTCTCAATCGGCTGTCTGTATTCATTTGCTCACCAGCTTCAACATGTGAATGCCAGCACCTGAATCTGGCTGAAATAAATGAATATCTGCAGTGCAGGTGAAAAAGTTTTATTGGGAACCACATCCTAATCTTGGAACAGTGAAAAGGGTGGATTAATAAACCAAATACATACTTGAAATAATTAAACCTAATTACGTTAATGGCTAGAAACAGCATTTTATAACTATTTGCCAGTAAGCGATAGGAATGGACTATTCAAAATATTTCCGATTTTTGTTTTTGAGGTTTGCTGTAAAACCAGAATTCAAAATTCAAATTTTTTTTTTTAAGATTTTATGTAAAACAGAACTTTATTAGAATCGATTTAATATCTGTCTGTCACACCGAATTTACTCACAAACAGCTGAATCAATTGTTGCAAAGTTTGGTAAGAACGTGCGGTCTGTGATTCTTTTAGATACAACGGGTAGGACCAATTTTGCACTGGGTTCAAGGGAGGAGAGGTTCCTCATACATGCGAAAACGGGGTGAGGGCAGAAAATGTGTGCCCCAAAAATTGGAAATACATATGTATATTAAGGAATATTTTTGAATTAGAGGTATGTGCGAATGAGAAAACATGCATAGGATATTTCTCACAAAATAATATCTTAGTATCCTCGAAGCGCCCAACTTGCAGTATCCGACTTGTCCATCTATGTTGAGTCTGACTTCTTTTGAGGGGTCAAAACGAGGAATATGTTTTTCCACCAGTACTGGCTGTCAGAAATGTCACTATGATTATAAAAGTACTGTTGTGTTTTTTGTTTCAATTTTATGAAATTTAAATACTTTCTATTCTGGCAATACTTTCGAAAAATGCAAAATAGAAAACTTATTTGCAAGAAGTTCTAGCGCAGGAAAGTTACTTAAGGGCTAAAAGGTCAACCTACTGTTACCTTTGCACTTTTATGTTTTTACTTCTTGAAGTATTATTCTACTAAAACAACAATACTTCAACAATTTTAAATCGGCATTTATTGAGATTTGAAGGAATCTGGTCGCCCGATTTGGAAATTTCTTTTCCATACTTATAAACAATTTATCAATTGCGCAAACACCTGTAAAAACAATTTGTGAATTTCGGATTCAGAAGTGCACCAAATTGCGTACACCCCATATTTTGGTTTTTACTAAGGTTTCTTGCAGAAATGTTTCGGTATTTTAGCTTCCAGTTGATATTTTTGCCTGGTTTTTACGAAGCGCATATGTGATATTTTTTCAGTAGTGCTGCAGGGCCGGAAGAATGTTGCCGCCATGTTGTATTGAAACTTGTACGACTATTAAAATCGGAATGTTAAGTCTTAATAAATAAGCAGTCAAAATTTCAAGTTGATAGTCTTTGGCGGTTGGCCGAAAACTGTTGTCACAAGCGGTCTTACACTAGGTTGTCCCTAATGCTTCCTAGGTCATTAGCATTACAGCAACATAGGTTGTAGTACGGATAGGATGGATGGTTAGGTTGTCATTCTGGAAAGTTTGGTAGAAATCCCACCATTATTAATAACGTATAGAAGGCCTCAGTGGTTTTGAACGCTCGGCGGAAGATCACGGTTCAAATCTTACTTTTGGCAGAAGAATTCATATCCTGATTGGATGGAGGATGCCAGCCAATTCACCTCTGGCGAGTGCAATACTGCCCTTCATGAGGATGGACGAATTCCGTAGTCTACATAACGACGAAATCTATGAGCAATACCATCACCGTCCGGTTGTGGATAAAATCCGGCTCAATAGGTTACGGTGGATGAGGATGATCCCACCGGAAAGTCTATAAGGGCAATATCTGACCGCATTGCCTCCTACTTCAAGATGCAGGTCCAATCAGATTGTCGTGCCAACGTTGATTACTACTAGAGGCCAGGGTATTACTGCCAAGAGGTCATAAAAGGTTAGTATCATGTTGAATTGAATATCGGGTATATTCAACCCATATGTAAGCTTCAATAATTTACTGGCAATTGATGAAAATATATTCATATTCAACTACTGCTCTAATGCAATTAATTTTTAATTTCTGGTCTGTATTTCGACAATACTCTACTATATTCAGTAATAGTAAATAATCTTGGTACTGTATCTGTGAATTTGTCTAAATGAGAGGCGTGTGCGACGGTTACATATCAATGCCATAATCTTTCTATGAAAAAGTAACTTTTCTTGTACTAATTTTTATATGTCTTTATATATGTATACTCAATAATCCTAGCTTCATGCAAAAGAATATGCTAGAAAAGAAGAGGCTATGCTAATATATTCGCTTCATAGTCAGTATTAAATTAGATAGACAGTGACATAATAAGAATCTATACAGAGCATGCCTACACATATGCAACAGGACAACAACTTGCAACTTTCCAGCTGTTCACTTCTTACTTACAGTAGAATTTTTAATCTGATTACATTTCATAGCGAAACTCTCTAACAACATTACACATTCTACGTTCGTGAACTTGCACATCTGATTGCATCCAGTTCACGTACAGAAAAGTTTTCATTCAAATTTCCGGGTGTGAAAACTTTTGCCTAACTTCCAAGCTTCTAAAGATTTGCCTTACAAGGTTCCGGCTCTCTCGATTTATTCAATTATACTTTTCCGAAGCTTCACGGAAGTATTCGTACGCGTGATAAGGTATTTGTAGTTAAATAATATAAAAGGGTTATAAAGAAAACTTTCCTCAATAAGTTGCGATATTTGATTTATAATAACATAGGGGTTCACTGATTTATCCTAAGGTGTTACTTGAAAGGAAACAAAAGCTATAGTTTATTTATTTGAAGGAAACTACAGCGATTAACTTCAACGCTATTGACTGGATGATGGGTATCTGAACGAGGTAATGCAGATATGTTTCTGAAGAACACTCTTCTTCCATATGCTATATTGTCCTCTTTTATTCTAGTAAGGATAACGGGAGTAGATGGAAATCTAATGGCGGCTGCAGACCCGCTCTCGTGGTGGAGCCCTGATTAAATGCAACCTTAAAATTGGGAGTTTGTAGCGCTTCTTTCAGTTTTTTAGCAATTGAGTGGGATTGTATCCTTCTGAATTTGCCATTTGAGTTGATACTTTATTTTCTCTCTCATTCACGTTAGCGAAAATAACCTGCCTGATTTGCCGTACGAATATGCAATGCGCTTCGAGATAAACATAAATCTCGACTGAAAGGTTGCCGGACTGGTAAATCCAATAATTATGCTAATTACATTGCTTTATGTTCTCCTGCGGGAAATTTTACTCAACGGTACTATGCATGACGGCAATTATTAATTCTCTTCAACTCCTCCGGTTGATACCTAAAAATGATTTTGCTCAATTCGCCTGTCGGTTTTTTTGGTTGTAATACACAATTGACGCAACCGATCACGATGAAATGGCCCCGCTTGTGAAAGGGACAAATGCTAAACAAAAGGAGATCAGCAATAGTACGGTTTTTGATCAACTTGGGGTACCATGTATCCAGATAGCTGAGTGGGTTGGAGCACAAGGGTTGTTCGTACGGAAATTTATCGGTTCAAATCTCACTGGTGGCAGTGGGATTTCTATCGTGATTTGACATCGGAGCCAGCCGACTCAGCTGTGAATGAGTACCTGAGTTAAATGAGGGTAATAATTTCGGGCGAGCGTAATGCTGACCACATTGCCTCCTATCTGTAATCCTGTGGCGTACCGTTACGGTCTTGAATGAAGTGTAGAACATACTTCAAGGCCCTGATCCAATATGGATTGTTGTGCCAACGATTATTATTATCTTAAATATGTATTTTGTTGCAAATATACTAAAAAATATATGGGGTATAATGCTTCATACTGTAGTCTATTCTATGACTCTAGGATAAAGTTGAGGGGAGGGAAGTTCTAGTCGATTTGCCAAAAACATAGTAATATACTATTATTAACTTAATTTGAGTAGATATCGTTATGTAAAGTAAGGCCTGGGAACTGTACGGGAGCAGTTCACGATTTTTTCGGCTTTTTCGGTTCTGAGAATGAGTCCGTTAACGTTTCCCCGTGCTTTGGGAAAATAACGTATATAAGAATTTGCATGAATCAGGTTTTTGTTCCCCGGCCAACATCAGGGAGCAGTTTGACTGGAGGTCATCACGGGAATTGATGATCAAGAGTAGCACCGCGGGGAACAGTTTCAGCGCTCGCCGAAACACTCTTCTTCACCTTTGTGAAGAAAGCGAAGAGGGGGATTCGGGAATTCCGTGTCCAGCATGCTGAACATACTGAGTGGATTACAGCCGAAGACACCCGCCATGCCACTATACCGGCCATACATTGGCAACAGTCATGGAAGGGTGGCATACTACCTTGTCAGTGCATTCACCTGAGAGTACTAACACCTTAGAATCCATTCGCATACGAAGAAGAGGGGATTCGGTGAGTCCGTTTTGGTTTTGCATGATACTGAACCCCTGTCATGGCTAGCATGGTTTTGGAATCAAATATGGCCGGCGTGCTAAATGTGAACTGGCAGACTTGCTGTACTTAGATGACATCAACTTGTATGCTGGTACTGACGACTATCTAAGAAGTCTATTGCGAATGAGACATGTTCAACAGAATATCAGGGATGGAATTTTAAGTGTCGAATCCAAGTCATCCGAAAGGGTCACCACGAGCCCCATGCCGGACATAGCATTAGTAAGTTCCACATCCATATCGCCGTGGTAGAAACCCGATCTGGAAACGTTCCGGCGGCGGAAACGGACTACTATGTCGAAATTCCGAATATACCATCCACATTCTCGCCCAGAGCGAATGAACCTGCCTCGTGACATCGGAGTTAGGGGCGCGGTCGACGCTGCGGTACAACAAAATCGCCAGGTCGACTGGCTGCGCGCTTATTTTAACAGCAAAGAGCGGCATTTTCCGCTGTGTTTCTTTCTGTTCATATGTCTACTTCTGTTTGCCATAAAGTTGGACATTGCTCCACTGGTGCATCTCCCATTCCTTTTTTAAACCTTCTTCACACTTTTTTGGTTATCTCATACCAATGTAAGAAACGACGTTAAGTATGCATTTTATTTCACATTTCATTGATATCTTCCTTTCTTCCTTCTACATTACATCGTCGGGACAAACCCAGCTTCTAAAATAACTATCTCTATCCTTCCCTTATTCTATCAAGTTACTGATGTCAGTCTTTCACGACCCCTTTTTCCCAGAGTAAATTTTTCCTCGCTATCTTCAAAAGCAGTTTTATCTACATTAGTGTTCCTGACATCCTGACCTTTATAGTAACCGCGTCCTCACTCCTCTTCCTCCTTAAATTTTATTTATTGTTTCTATAGTTATGTACTTTTAGAAATAAAAGTCATCTACGTACCTATTTTTGATTTAAATTGTAATATGTATTATACACATGGCCATGCATGCTGTGTCATGCATTTTACCAAAACGGTTCAACTCAAGTAATATATGATGTTTACCGTATAACCATAACGTCGTTGTTGGATGCGCGCTGCACTTGTCTTATACAGTAATACTTTCGGAAACTACCCAATCCAATAATGCGCTTATAAGAAATCTAGACTTCAAAATATGTCCCATTCTGATATCTGTTTAAATAAACTTGTTAATATTATATAATTGTTATTTCAAAAAATAACAGAAAACTCCCCTTAAGTTCGTCCTAGGTTTATCATCAGCAGCATAGAGGACAATATAGCGCAAAACATTGCAAAGTTTCGTGTGAATCTGACTATTAGTATCAAAGTTATGGCAACTCAAATTTACCAATTTCGCAGGAATTTAACTTACTGCATCTTAAGCCATGCAAGTAAGATGCTGGCGTCATAATTCACGAGAATAATTGACATTCGAATGAAATGTTAAAGTCCCATAGAAGAAAGAAGCTACTTCTAGCCAGCCTTTTTCCATTTTGCCGCTATTATGTTAGCCTTTTTTAAGGTTTTGTTTGTAAAATGAAACCTTATTAAAATCGGTTCAGTGTTTGTCTGTCTATCACACGCACTTTTCTTAAAAATGGCTGTACCGTTTTATACGAAATATGGTGAATGGGAACTGTGGGGGGAGGGGTCCACGTACATGCAAAAGGAGGGTGTACAATTTTTTTGTTTCATCGAATATGGTTATGCTGGGTAACAAATGAAAGATCTCGATTAGTCTTAGTTTTGACATTTGTTGGAAAAGCGTGGAGTGCGAGGTGCCAAAAGTGGTAATTTCTTTAACGGAACCATTCTCAGAAACTACATAACCGACAAATCTGAGAAAGATCACGAAGCTACAGTAGCTCAAAAATGTCTTTTCCGTGTGCGTTTACTGCAACCCAAAATACTAAATATTAATATCATATAAATTTGCACTCAAATATATAATATTTACATAAGAAACAAACAAAAGCTTTCATACGTGGAGCGTCCAGCTTCCGGTTTCCCGACTTGGTTTGTATCTATTTAGGTGAACTTGAACTTGTGAATGTGGTGAACTCCTAGTATGAAGCAATGAGGTAAAATATTATCAATACAGTGCTTTCCAGATCAAATTATTTGTATAAATGGCTCTTGCAAAAATAGAGAGCAATTGAATTTTTGACTATGTACCCACGAAACTGCCATACACTCATCGTTCCTTACATGGGGAAACATAAAACCTTTTATATATGAAGCGTAAAGCTTCCAGTTACCAGACTTGTTAGTTAAATAGGTACTTTTCAGTGTCAGTCAGTCAATAAAACGCGAAACGCATTTAATGTTTGGCAATACTATGTTTTTGCGAATAACGAAATGACCGAAAATTTGAATTGGTAACTTTGCGCGCAAGCACAAGTCAGCAATTTCATTGAGTGCGCTTGACCACATCATAAAAGGTGCAAAATAATCCACTAAGTTGGATATCAAATAAAACGACTGCTAATGGGAGCTGGCAGTTCGAAAACAACGTGATATGATTCGCAAAACACAGAAAAATCATCATCGCATTTTTTGATAACATATTTTTGTTTTGTTGTTCTTTTGCTCTGCGTAACACATTTTCCATGTCATCGCGGTCACGGCGCCTAACGTTATCCCGTTTGGACCCTTGAAATTTCGAACGTCCTTGTCTTTTGCATAAAATAAGGACATTAGACCAAAGATGAACGTGCTGCTCTGCGATATACACTTGGTATAAAAAAGCGAGGAGCACACGCAAGTCAGCCAATCGAAGTGTTCCAGATTTATTCAAGAATAGAATAGAAGAGTCCGAAGTCATGCTTATGTTGACATTGCTTTTCCGCGATTGGGGGGGCCACATGCCTCTTGAGGAGTTTCTGAATTTGAAACCGGGACAAGCCTTAAGTATAATTTGAATACTGCATATAGCTATTCTCTTTAAAGAAAGCAGATTATTACAATTGTTAAGAAATTTGGGGTGTTTTCGCTTCTCTTCTTATCGCAAGTCACTGTGCGCTATGTAGTAGAAAAGACGCACAAAATGCGACTCTAAAATTTAGAGGGTTATGAAAAATCTGTTCTCGCGAACGTGATAATTCGACTTTTCTAAAATTTCTACATTGTTGCACGCTGAACTTAAGGGCAGATACCCTAACGTGTGAAAGATAGGTAGAATATTATTATATTATTACCAAATTACTATCACTTTCCGAAGCAGATTTTAGTTTTGACATTGTTTACGAAAGGGAGGAGTGTGGGGGGTCCGAAAGAGATTAATCACTTCAAGGACCAATTCTCAGAAATAATCTAATCGAAAACTTTGGAAAATTTGAGGTGTCCCACGGTCGCAATATACTTTACGTTACCATGTTCGCCCAAATAAAGTCAATAATGGTGTATTATTGTATTATATTCTGAAAGTTTGCTCCCAACGCCCGCTAAGTTCATCCTAGAGCTGGTGGATTTATATAATATTATGAAACTCATAAGAAGGTAGTTTCTTATGCCCCCAACATGTTGAAAATTTGTTTACTTTCTTGATTGGACGAATAAATAAAAGATGGAATAGTTGGATTGAAAGTGCTGTAAATATCTGCGGAATTGATGAAAATTGAGAGTCATTTTAAATCTGAGTTATTCCAAGTTATTCCAAGTAACCGTGGACCTTCCCTCGATATTTTCACTATATCTATTGGATATCGTCACTATATTTACACATTTTCTTTATAAGTTCGCGTAAATGTTTTAACTTAATACTTTGCAGACAAGCAAATATTTTTAAATAGCGTATGAACATCGTATGAAAAAATATTTTGCTAAAAGTTAAATTCCAGTTATTTCCGTTCTTGAACCAATTCTTTCCGAATCAGAAGAGAAATTCCTTCTTGTCATGAGCGCGCCTTGCCTTTACCATTCTACTTTCCACTGAATGATGAAGAAAATATTTGCATACATATTTGCATCAAAGCGAAAATTCCATATTTGCATACCACAACCTCAGTTCGTTTCGGTGGTTTGAGTTCTTCAAACCCTCCACGTTCAAGTATTTTGCCATTCATTGAAAAGTTTGTGAAACTATTATTACGCTTTTAATTCGTATTGAGTGTTATGTGAAACTTTTTGCCTTCGAAACTCCAAAAGAATTTGCGAAAAGGGGGTATGTGCATATATCCACGCAAGCATAATGTATATTTACCATAGTGACTATTGAGTAACCCAAGGGAAAATCGATTTTGTGGTAGATTCTTCAAACTTTTATAAACCTTTTAACTTGTGGTAGGGCGAAAATCGTTATGAAACCTGGGTATAAAAGTAAGATAACTTCACAGAAATACCAGATGAAAATATTTTATATTTAGAAAATAGCGGAATCTAAATTCATAAGCTCCTACTTTCAAACAGTTACAAATTTAAGTATTTAAGGCCACAAAACTGTCCCTATTTCTCAGTACTTTGGATATAATCAGGCAAGAGTAAACACTGGATAATGAACCCTTCTGTAATACCTAGAAGGGAAAAATGGACGTTATAGTAACCGGAGATGATGCATCAACAAATAACCTTGACAATTACTAGAAGAATATAATAATTAATAAAAATAACAGCACCAGTTTCGCGAGCACCGCACTAGTTTTTCCTGCTGGGGCAGAGAAGCAAATCTGATTTCCTACCGTATGGGAATGTTAGAACAGTGGGTTAAGTACTTCGACGAATTGTTCAAATCAACGAGTTTGTACCAGGAGCCGATGGAATTCCAGACGAACTGGTCAAATATGCAATTGACCAGCAAAACATAATATGTGCCATAGATAAGAAAGAAGATATCACCTGTGGCAGGTAGCAACCATCTGTTATCTACTATCTTGCTGGATAGCTTTGTGTATCTAAATGTTGGCTCTAGGAAAAATGGCAACAGATCACATTTTCTCTTTACAACGATCGATGCAAAAGTGTTGAACAATGACCACCACTATCTTCCAATGACTCCAAGAAATAAAATACATCAAAGCTACGGTAAATCTCTACGGCCGTAAGGGAATTTAGCATCCCGGCAAAATTGGTAGATTGGCTAAGTTGACGCTGATCAACATACTAGTAAACGGCTTACTTTTAAAATCTTTCATTATCGACAAGGTATGCCCTATAAAGTATCAATTTTAACATATCTAAAAAAGTGACCCGGCGTTAGGTGTATGACAGAGGCACAATTCTTTTCGAATTTACCTATCTGCTGGGTTATGCTGGCGGGAATGACATAATGGGAAGGACATCTTAAGATGTACGAACTGTGTTTTTCTTGATCGAGCAGGCTTTGGGAGATCTTGGTCAGCACATTCATTAAGGTAAGGCAAAGCAGAATCCTCAAAATTTTTTGGAAAACCAGTAATTTCAGTTTAGAAAACCTCCTCTTTCAGCTATTAATATAGAACAAGACAATGATTTTACTAGTCCTTATGTACGAGAGTGGATGTTTCCGTTTCCTATGAAACGACTGAAAACCAAACCAACCAAAACTGACACAAAAAATTCATGCAAGCGGAGATATTTTTACTGATTATCATTAAACTGAAAATTGTAATATACATTAAAGTAGGAGATGAGGAAAATGAGTCATGAGTCTGCCCTCATGAACATCAAGAACAGAATTGACCGTTCAGGCTTTTCTGCATCTAAATGCGCTAAAGAATCCCATTAGCACACTTCTGTACTAATCAGGCTCGGTAAGGTCCAGGGCCCTTTTGATACTCTACAACCCCCATGATACTCTGCAACATATTAATTGCACTGAATGGGGTGTGTGGGACACATAAAGCAAGGGCATTGATTTCATTTGCCATAAAAAGGTATTGAAGAAGAGGATAAGTTGATGAACTGTTTAGTGTAGTCGCCCCCGCAGTCTGGGCACAGGTGACCATCAGGTGTATATCGCTTCATCGTGCTGATTTGTAGGAAAGACTTTCGCGTCCAACTTGGTTTGAATTCACAGATCCGTTACTTTTTCGAAGCCTTTCTTTTTCTGTTTGTGAAGTCACTTCTCCACTCGCCGGAGTTCGTAGTAAGTCTCTGCGCGTACCTGCGTTCTTTGAGGTTGTTACTTTACTAAGTATGTTACATTTTTGCATTCTATAGCCAGCTTGCAATGATCATCAAATCATGCATTTCGAATCTTTTTGTGAATTATACTGAAGATAAAAGGGCCATAAATGAGGTCTAAAGTTAAATTTTTGCTTGGAAATTAAGGGATCCTAAGTCCACATCCACCAGACCCATTGGAGAACAACTTACTTCAATTTTTTTATTTCATAGACCCCTCTTTATCAACATATATGCATCGATTAGCGTCGTAGTGAACATAGCTATAACAGCAACACCAATCATCTTTTCGGACAAAAGGCTTGTTGCACACGTATGCGGTTCCACTCGGTTTAAGTTGAAAATTGTTAAAGAGTGTTTCAGTTTCAATTCGGTGTAGATTCGGTATCTCATTGAAATCGTCTAGCACCGAATGCACTCACAACACGACTAGGTTTTACTTCCACTTGTCGGCAGCGATCTAAACAGAATCGAAAACAGACCGAACCGAATATAACCGTATATGTGTGAAATGAACCTTAATCTCTTTCACGTTATGTACACAATTTTAGGTAGCTTATACATGATTTGTTGGGATCGCACCAGAATCTAAAAGATTATCTTAAGAGAACTGCAAGAATTCACAGAAAATGCTCGTGACACAAAATCGGAAAATAAAGCCGATACCGACTTGACTGGAAAACTCGTGGTCCATGTGCCGCGTTCGATGAGCGAATATCCACAATGAATCTCATCATTATTCTCCTCTTCTCGGTACCCGCCGTAGTATATGAAGATTCCGCTTAATTACCACAAATAATTTTAATTAAATTTCAAATTAATAAAGACAAAACGATATACTTGGAGCGAAAATGATAAAAACTGATATGAAGGAGCCTCAAGAATTCAAACTACAACAAAAAAAAAAATAGGGAGAGAAATTTATTTAAGGTATATAAATTAATTAACCAATGATTTAATACATCATTTGCTACCTATCCAACATGACCCGTGACGTATTCACAATATTATATCTGAACTAGTTTATTGACTGTAGTCACTCGAAAAACTTCAAGATATGTACATGTCAAAATCAAGCCGTCACTCGAAAAAGATAATAGTTTAGTGGTCAGAAGTTGGATTTGTACACTATTCGTTTTTGCGACATGGAGGAACCGACATTAGGAGGCTTTCAAAATCGATTTTTAGTATTTTGCGTGAAGTAAAATCGGTTAATCCATCGATCTGTCCATCTGTCTATACATCTGTTACACGAGATTTACTCCGACACGGCTGGATCTGTCGTCACAAAATTCAATGAGAATATGTGGTTCATAAACAGCTACACTTTTAACGAGGTCCTCCCCACATATGTGAAAGGGGCGAGCGTTTTGTTTTTTTATGTAAATGTAGTGTTCCTTTAAAAAACACAACATATACAACTCCAAATTTTTCACATTGGAAACTGGGCTATTTTATCTGCTTTTGAAGTTGCTACTGCGTATTTGGACTACTAAAATGAATTTTCGTAAGATTTACCGCTGCAAAAAGTTTGGCTATATGATGCGTTGCAGATTTTGTAAGTGCCAATGTTTTTGTTTGTATGGCTCTAAACCAGTGATGATATCCTCGATGGATTAATTCAGAAACAGAAAGTCAGGAACAACGAGGCGAGTCTCATGATCGATGAATTTTCATTTATTTTAGGTCAACAGTATCGAGTTTCATAAGCGAGGAGCGGAATATATACAATCTGGAATCGCCAGAAAACTGTCCACCACACGAACAGCACAACCACTCGAATTACATTTTGAGTCCATACCCAGTAAACCACCACCCTCAAGCTGGTCGTCGTAACAAATCAGCAAACTCATGATGGCATCAAAGAGTTCAATAAAATGTGCTCTCGAATGCAGGAAGTTTATTCTTAATCACATAAAATTCCTAACCACGCAAAAGTAGAAGTTTCTGGACGTTAGCCACAAATTGAGAGGCTTATATGACTAAACCCCTGGAATAATCTAAAGAATTTTATATTGGGATTGGTTCTTCTGTATAAATAGAAGTCGTTAGTGACAACAAATTAGTTTAATTAAATTTTACATAATGAATAAGGAACAGGAAATTCTGAATAAATTAAACTAATCCGGCCCGGATGGCTCAAGTGGCTAGAGCGTTGGGTTGCCGTAGCCGAAGGCCGCGGTTCAAACCTCACTAGTGGCAAAGGGATTTGTTATCGTGACTAGATGTCGGATACCAGCCGACTCAGCTGTAAGTGAGTACCTGAGTCAAATCAGGTTGACAATCTCGGACGAGCGCAATGCTGACCACATTGCCTCCTACAGTGTACTGTAGTTCACCTTTACGGTCTTGAATGAAGCGTTCTAACACATTTCAAGGCCCTGATGCAAAATAGATTGTTGCGCCAACGATTATTATTTTTATTAAAACTAATCCTAATGGCCTATGAATGATGACTTATGCCAGATAGAATATTGGTGCGAATATTAGCCTAACACAAATCCAACAGAAAATTTCCTTGAACCCTTCCTAGGAAGATAGGGTGAGCAATCTCAGGGCGGAATTACTGTGCACTTTGTCATTAAAATGAACACTTTCTGACGCGTTTGAAGTGGAAACAGCTGAATAATTCAAAGCTGTGCATTACATTCATATGTAGGGATTAAATAACAAATTTTAAGGTCCACGATCCTCTCTAATATAAATGCGATTTCCTTTTATGCTGCACATTTTATATAGGTTGAATTGTGGATCGCTGGTTGATAAACGAGATATATTGGGGAGAAATAAAACCATCTGAATATCCATTCTATGATAAATTTGAAATGCTATAAAGTAAATGGATTACATAAAAAACGTTAACCCGTCTGCTGTGAACACGCACAAATGGTGCGAGTGATGTACAGCTATTGGGAATTCTATGATTCTGACCGATAAAATGACTGCCATAAAAATGGAAAGTGAGGAAATCCGATCCCTGATATGGTCCCCATGCATTGTGTTCTCTCTAAAAGTTTAATTCTATCTGCTAACGGCAATCGTTTGAAAAATGTTCAAACGTTAAAGTCTAACCTTATTTAGAGGAATCAGTTCACTTTGAGCGAGGGACATTAGGTGGACAAGGTAGGGTATACAGAGGAAGCAAAGTTTGTTGAGCATTTTTACCAACTTAGATTTTTTCAAAGAAAGATGTAAACGTCGCTTAGAAATCTGTTCTTTGAATTGTTTCGGGGAAAGCGATACCTATTGACACCAAATTTGGTGTAAAGATTGCAATTGTGAACACCCGTTGCATTCAGTAGTTGTCCTCGTACATATCAACAGGTTGTATGAAGGGGTGCGGGGTATCAAATGAAGGGCCTCAATTGGTACTGACACTAGTGGGTTAGAAAATGATTGCTTATTCCGACGGGCCACTCCATGAAACTGTTCAAGCGAAAAATCTAAAAGAAATTGCGAAGCTTCACCTCAAAATACCATCCATACGGATATGCCCCAACGAAGTTAAACGTGAAGTGCCGAACTTCCAGTTTTGGATTTCTTAATTTTCTGCTTTGATAAGATCTTTATAGGTTTGTGCGCCGTAGCGGTGAAGCAAAAGGGCTTTCGAAAATATGAACTAGAAGCAAACCTGATTGATAAAAATCAAGCAGAACTGGTACGCCACTTACAAAGCAATTGGGTATACAAGTACTACGAATTGTAGCCGAGAGTTGTTGAATGGAAAGCAATCTCTTTAAAAGAATGTCCAGTTTTTAGACATTGGACTCTCGCACTCCCCAAAAGATAAGATAAAACAGCGACTAGCTGAGAACAATATTTAGAATCATAAATACATTACGAGTTTCTCACAATAGAATCTCTAATTTTGGAAGCGGCTGTGGTAGGGTTGTGAGCCTAAAAATTCCAAATAAAGAAAAATATGAACTAAAATCCCTGTGGGTAGGAAAAGAGTAAAGAAAATCAAACTGTTCGTCATTCGAAATTAGCTTGTTTTGAATTCCATAAAAGTAACGAGCTCCTAAAGCCTTCTACTTCAAAGTTTGTGAATTCTATTCGATGGCTTTACGTAAAGATTTACGAAAATTTACGAACATTTTTATATGGTACAATATTCCATTCTAGACGAAAGTCCGTTACTCCTTTCTTGGTTCAATGATTGTAAAAGAACGGAAAATCAAACAAGACTCGCACTTCACATTGCGATTTAGGCGGTGCATTAACAATGGGAATAGCTATGTCTGAATAGCTCAGTGGTTAGAGCACTGGGTTGTCATACTGAAGGCTCAAATCTCACTGGTGGCAGTGGGATTTGTATCGTGACTTGACGTCGGATACCAGTCGACTCAGCTGTGAATGAGTACCAGGGTAATAGTCTCGGGCGAGCGCAATGTTGACCATATTGCCTCCTACAATCTACTGAGGTGTACCGCTACGGCCTTAAATGAAGTGCTCTAACACTCTTCAAGGCCCTGATCCAATATGGATTGTTGCGCCAACGATTATTTTTATTATTATTAAAAGTGGCACCTATAATAGCAGGTTTCCTTAATATAAACAGAGTTTTTGATTCCGTATGACAATATTGACTCGTCCATAACTTTAATCTTTAATCTCCACTCGCACCCCTGTAAATGATTCTTAGGTTCCTAGTGGTCAACAATTCCACTTCTGCCGAGATCACAAGGATCCTTTTTCTTTGCAATTTCTTCTCGTTTTTTAAAAGCGATATCCCGAAATTATGTGTTTATTTAAGGGCAACAAATAAAAAGTCAGATATTGCCCCCAAAAGAGGGAAAAAGCTCAGCCAAAGTTTAAAACTAGTGTGAGTAAGAATCTAGTATACAAAGCTGTAAGGCTCGTTTCACACATATACAGTTCCATTCGGTTTTGTTTGTTTTCAACCGAATATAATATAACACAAACCGAACTGAATGAAACACTTTTACACATTCATAGTTCCATTCAGCAAATTCGTCCTTTCACCCAAATAAAACCCGACAATTATTAAAATCCACTCACTATGAGGTCAAGATCAAAACTGAACAGTGCATATGCAAAAGCCTTGATTGATTTTTGTTCCATAAACAAGAATTCCAACCGTATTCGAACCTGATAAAAATTATTGGTATCTTGGGAGCATGCGATTTTATACACTTTCAATCACGTCCCGAATCAACGCCGAATTGAAACACCGTTTCAGACTTCTCGGCAGCGACCTAATCGCTGGCGCGATAATCTAATTGGATCAGGGCCTTCAAGTATATTAGAGCACTGCATTCGAGACAGTAACGCTACACTACAGATTTCGGTCACCTGTAGGAGGCAATGTGATCAGCATTGCGTTGGCCCGTGATTACTACCCTGATTTGACTCTGGTATCCATGCATAGCTTAGTCGACTGGTATTCGACTTCAAGTTACATCACAAATCCTTCTGCCATCAGTAAGACTTGGACCGCGACCTTCCGTACCACAGCCTAGTGTGCTTTCCACCAAGTTATCTGGAGCGAACTAAACTGGTCCTAAAATCAATTGAACCGACTGAATCAGAGTTACGGCAAGGAGAGCCCGGAGAGCCTTCGAACGAGAGAATTAAAAAGTGCAGGTTGAACAGATGCGTATTCAGAAGTGGTACGCAATATGAAACGAGACTTGAATTTCGTGACAATAAGTTCAGCTGTTTTCGAATAATTTGATTATGGCTGACAGACAAGAGAACCAACCAACTCTGTTGGAACGTAGGACCAAACTAATCTTAAACCGGGCTAAGCACTCAAACGTTATTCAAAGTGTCGAAAAAGGGTTTAACCTAATTCTTCCCAGTGTTAACCAATTGTGAGGAGAATACAGGTCCGATCATTTGATCACCATATACCCTCTTATATTTGACAAGATATAAAAATGCTTTGAAATTCATAGAGGTTCAGAACAAGGCCTGTTGCATTTTATGACGTAATTGAGGCTAAAACTGTGTTTACCCCATCCGCCGAGGTGGGATTCTAGTAGAAAATGTTACCTCTTGTTCGAGAGCGTTGATTGTAGCAAAGAATGGGATAAAGAATTTAAGGCCACCTTGTCGACATGGGGAATGTTGGATAGGTTTAAATTTATGGTGACTCCAAGGCAAGTAACTGCTGTCGGCAGAGCTATGCATTCTTAGGGGCTGGTTTCTATTTAAGTTCAGAGACCATTTTCAATGTCGTCCCCATTTTTTCTTTAAAGACAATTGCTTTGGGGTTCTGGCGGGTGTTAATTTTCATTTCGGAAGTTATTGGTCCATCCAAATGTAGGTTTATATCTTCATCGTGTACTATGTCCCTTGTGGATCACTGGTGGGGAGATGATGGACCTGGTATATAGTGGGAAAAACTGTGCTTAAGCATTCACTTTGAATTGCAGTCCACTTAGAAAGTTCTGAATTGGTGCGATTGGAATTGAAGGAAGCGATTTAGCTTATAATCGAATCCCAAGTCTGAAGTCCTGATGTCAAAGAGGGAGGCTATTTTCGGTTGTAGGTTAAGGAGACAGGCTATCGAATAACTCCGAGCAGGATTTGCCCATTTTCAGAATCAGGCTGGCTAGATTTTGAAGTGTGTCGGAGCATTTCATTTAAGATAGTCAAGGTACATTAGATTATTACCCTGATTTGACTCAAGTACTTCTCATTCACGATATAAATCTCTTTGCCACTATTGACAGTTGTATCGCCCTCCAATGCTGGTTTTATGTTCTAAACAGCAAGCCTTCCGGACAAAATTAATTAAATGGCCAGGGATAGTTTCGATTGCGGTTATGTTAACCTCAAAGAATTCAGGGTCGTCAGTGGTAAGAAAGTTGAATGGTGAGAAAAAGTTCGTATTATCGTTATGCCACCGGAAAGTCCTGTGAATGATTGATTAAAGTTAAACCTGTTATTTTAGAATCGAGAAATGATGACCTCTGCAACTTGATATCACTCAGCAATATTATTGTTCACCTATTTCTCGTGAATACACAAATCCTTGAAAAACAGGTCGTATGATTTTAACTATGAAAACAAGTCGGGAAACCGGAAGCTGGGCGCTTCAGGTTTGCAAGGTTTTGTTTGTTTCTTCTGTGAGTATATTTGAGTGTAGAATTATCCCATTTGTACGTTATGTATATGCATTTAACATGTCAGTATTAGTACTTCGGGTTGTAAATTTACACGGTAAAGTCAACTTTGAGCTACTGTAATTTTGTTACTAATAGTATGATTTTGATCAAACTTAGAGATAATATGCTTCATATTATATTTTATATTACTACCATTTTTTATAACTCTGAGATAAACTTAAGGGGAGTTTTACTCAATTTCCCCAAAAATATGATACTATTATTATATGATACTATTATTAACTGAATTTGAACAGATATCGATATGGAGAGTATTTTGAGGCCTGGGCACCAAATAGAGGCTACTTCATGAATTTTTTCAGATTTTTGGGTTGGGTAGTTTCTGAGAATGGGTCCGTTAAAGAAATCGTCAGTTTTCACCCCTCCCACTCCCCGCCTCTCCAACAAATCTCAAAACTAAGAGCAGCTTGGAAAAGTACTAATCGAGACCTTCCATTTGATACCCCACATGACTATATTCGGTGAAAAACCATTTTACACCCCCCTTTTACATGTATGGGAACCGCCCCCAAATCTCAACGTAGAAGGATATCACTCACTGTATGTCTGGGGGTCCATAGTTCCCACCTTCTCACCAAATTTCGTTTCAATCAGTATAATCGTTTCTGAGAAAAGTGCTTGTGATAGACAGACAGACGGACAGACAAACAGACAGAGAGACAGACAGACATTGCACCGATTTTAATAAGGTTTTGTTTGTAAAAGGGTAGAGGGTGTAATGTAGCCTTCGTTTTTTCATGAAAGAGATACCGGCAAGGTCTCCATCAACATCACATAGAATTGCATTAATTTTGACGATAACAAAATTGGTTTTGTGCATATTCAATGCCGTAGTTACGAATATGAAAGCCTATCACAGCGGGTTATAGACGCCTTCGAGTAGTGGCATGAATATTTGCTTCATGAACGCATTCGTACGTACATGTGTATTATATTTATTTCAGTGAATGGTTGCACATATGTAGATACCATGTAGCTCCGTCCTTCATCCATAGCAGAAGGGTATAAAGTAACTTTATATGGATAAACATGGTTAAACGTTCATAAATCAGCGTCCATAAAACATCTGCTTCGCAGGGAGCTAGAGGATAATGCGCTCGTAACCAGCGGAAGTGTTTGGGATCCTCACCCCTAAATTGCTGAAACTGCTTGGGCACACCGAGCTGTAAAGATTGTGCTTTCTGCTGTTTTGATATAAGACATGTTTTTGATTCCGTTCTGGGACAATATTGTGTAATATATTGAGCTCCGCATCACATATCATTTATGCTATATACACTTTTCAGGGAAAATATCCTTGCTTTTATCAGTAGACACTTTTGTTTTTGGTCGTGGTTTCGGCTTACCATGTAACGTGAATGGCATCATTGCCTTAGTCGAGCAACGGGACGTACAATTCTGAATTTCAATAGGCTAATATACATAAACAGAGGGTGTATCCATCTTTCTGTTGAGCAAAACCATACCTGTAGTCTGAAAAGAATTGCTCCTGCACGACGGACACGTGCAAGTTGTTAAGGATGCTTGCTCGCTCGTTGGGCTTCATGGGAATGAAGAACATTTTCTGCCCCAGCTACCAAGGACACCGAATTATAACATCGGAGGAAGTTTATGTGTTTATTTAAATAAGGCCAACTATACTCAGATAGTAAGTGAAGTAGAGGGACATTTGAGGCATAGAATAGACTCACTTTTCCTCAAAATTTCAATTTTTACGAAAGTGAGTGATAATCAGGCTTTAACAATAGACAAACGAGTAGTTCCCCAGCTATCAGCTAAGGGTATTGAGAAGATATATATTCCAATTGATATAGATAAGGCTTTTGAAAGACAGCAAGTTGGAGAACGTTGAAGAAATAAGAATAAGCATTTCATCAATCTCCTGTAAAAGTTTTCAAAGTTCTGCAAAAATATGTTATTAGGTCAGGTGGTTTCTAATATATAATATATTATATGACTTTCATTAGATTATTATGTTAAGAAGGGGATTACTGCTGATTATTACTTCTCTGTACATGTACGTTTTCCTGACTCTCGCTTATTAGCGGACCACCTGTTTGTTTCAGGTACAGACATCTGTCTGCCTGTTGACTGAGACAGACATAGACATTTGTCTCAGACAGATTCAGACATTTGTCTGATACAGAAGCAGACTTTGCCTAAAGCAGACTTTGCCTAAAACAGACATGTCTGATATTTACTTGACAAAAGCACAGAAGAATAAGAATATTCCATGTCTTTGCTTTCAAGTGCTTTCTCTTCACGAAATAGCTCTTCAGGCTTGAAAATATCTTTCGAGTTTATAAGTGCATACTTTTCTGTCTACAGCTGCAACGATTTCTAATTTTCTTATTGGATACTAAGTTCGACTCGACCATACATACAACATGATCAGATCATTAAAGCACTGATATTCGCTATCCAAGCGAATACCAACATATCAATATAAAACAAAGCGGAATACCGGAAGCTGGTGCTTCGGATATAAAGGTTTTGTATTCATCTTATATGAGAAACTTTCTACGCACATTTTTGCATTCATATATGGCTAATTACCCAACATTTTTCTTCATATTTTTTTCATACTACAAGAAATACATATATATTACATACCTAGATATTATTCTCACGCTAAATAAATAAACATTGCCTATTACCGAACACTGTATTCTATATGCATATATATAAATTGATCGTGCACCTATTTCCGATTTACTTCGTGGATAAAAAAATACGTATGTATATATAAAGTACGGAAATATGTCTGTCTGAATTGGACACTACCCCAAAGCTTAATTGACACATACGTATAAATACATACAGATGTCTGCCTCGAGTAATTGATATTGATAAATGATTAAAAGAACTAAAACGAAATGTTTCCATGCGACCCCCATTCATATGAGCTTAGTTTGTTGCGGTATTGACAAATTGATATGTTATGATGACCCCATAGATGTTTTAGAATGGACGAAGTTCATAGAAAATGTATGATAAAAGCTTCACCTTCTTTAACTTTGTTTATAATAGTTGGATTTTCTTCAAACTTCCCAGAGTTATGTTTTATGTTATCCTTAATACCACTGCCAAATTTTGTATTATTTGTGCAGATATCGGAACCGGATGTATTTTGAGGCCTAAATTTCGTTTAGATACAACAGTGTGATTTTTTTCAGATTTTTCGGTTGGATAGGAGAGGACGAGAGCCGTTAGCCTTTTTGGGGGCCCTCTCCTGATATCAAATATGGGATTATTTTCGAAAAGTACTAATTGAACCCTTTCATTTAATACCATACCTATGCCAGTGCAAAATTTGGTACTCCTAGAATGAACTTAAGGGCAGTTTTTTAGCCAATTTCGAAAAGGTGGTAATATACTTAGTAAGTTTATTTGAGCAGATATCGAAATTTTACATAAGTGTTTTACACAAAACCTTAGAAAGGGCTGGGGAGAAGTAAATTGTTGATAAATACGACTTTAATATTTCACACGAATCTCGATAATTCTCGCTAATTATGACGTCAGCACCTTATTTGCGGAAGGTGTAAATTCAAGCGAAATTTTAAAGTTTGAACTGCTATAACTTTGGCGTTAATGGCCAGATTTCCATGAAATTTGACGCATGTATGCGGAATATTGTCCTCTATGCTTGAATTATTTTGTAGTCCTGGGATGAATTTAAGGGGGTTTTTTAGTCAATTTACTACTACTACTCATTTTGAGGCCTAGATTCCATCTAAGCGCACTTTCCAGATTCCGGATTTTTGGGTTGGGTAGTTTCCGAAAATGAGTCCTGTCTCGCTTTAAATGCGCCAAAACTGTCAATTTTGGAAAGTACTGAACGAGACCTTTTATTTGATATCCTACAAGACTATATCCGATCCTTTACATGTATGGAGAGCCCCCCTTTGAACTCCACCTAAATTTATGTCACACGCTGTATGCGTGAGATTTCATAGTTCCCATCTGTCCACCAAATTTCATTCGGATCGGTTTAGCCGTTTTGGAGGAAATTGCGTGTTACAGACAAACAGATAGACAGACCGTAAACCGACATTAGTAAGGTTTTGTTTTACACAAAACTTTGACCTTCTAGAACTTTGTCAGTAATAGTTGGATTGGCTTTAAACTTTCCAGACAGACGGACAAACAATAAGGCTTTGTTTCACTCAAAACCCTAAAAAGGAAGACTTTATGCTTATTGGAAGCTTCATTTAGGAGGGTGATTTTAATAATAAAATAATATTGTTGGCGCAACAATCCAAATGGATCAAGGCCTTGAAGTGTTTAAGAGCACTTCATTCAAGACCATAACGGTACACTACAGGATTATATTATCCTATAGGAGGCAGGCAAGGTCAGCCTTGTGCTCCTACTACTTAGCTATCCGGCACAGGAGGGTGATTTCGCCGCTAGAAAAACGATTCTGTAGATCAAAACTAACAATCCTCAAAGTGTCAATTCTTCACTCTAGCGATATGCATACATCCTAGTCAGTTAACATAGCAAAAGCACCTGATTGATTTCTATGTAACTAAACAAATCTCAGAAGAATGCATCCATGTTGTTAATAATCAAAACATGTCCAATCACTCGCCTGTTGTTATACTGGTCAGTGGAAAAATGAGGAGATTGCAGTCCCAGACGGACAAAGGTTGTGGTATTTAGAAAATGTGTCCTAGAAAACGTTTGCGTAAATGGCCAAACCAACACTGTTTATCGGCTTTATCGGTTTATCAAAAATCAATCTACTAACAATGAAAATACCAGAGGTCTCTTCGAAAAGCTCTGCTGCTTGTTTTGGGCTAAATGAGAAATATACTAACCATTTTACGGAGATCGACGGACTAATTGCAAATAATCATAGAGCACGTAAACTATGAAGAAAACAACATAACGGGAAAACTTTAAATTTCCTATCAAGTACGCTAAAGGCCTTGATTAATTAAGTTTAAGAACGAGTCCTGCAGACATGGGCTGCATACTAGGGAAGGCAGTGAAATATCTAAAAATACTCAGAGAACAAATTCCATCTATTAAACAAAAAAACAGGAAACTGCGGATTTTCTCCGCAGGGCAATGTGATTTTAGGCTCAACACTTTTCATTTGCCATGCCAGGTACCATAGGTGCAGGATTGCATTGATGAAGCCAAAATAAGCAGAAACCAAGTCGGTTTAACTCTACATCATGTAGCAAACAAACATGTGCTACAAGCAATTGAAAATGGAATATTTGGATAAGAACAATTACGATGCTAAACTTGGGAGCTGGTGCCGAAGGAACTGGATTAAACTTGAAAGTCGCACAAACTTACTTTCCAAAACAAAGTGGCAAGAAGCGTAGTAGATTCTTCTTGGAAAGAATTCGAAATAAGGATTTGCATAGGGACCTCCGAACTCAGAGGGTTCGCAAGGCCATCAAAATGGTTGCAATTGAGCATAGCCAGCGATTACCTTTACCAGCCAAACTTTATTTTTGGAATACAGTAGTACGTGTATGGATATAGCCCATGCAATTAAACGAGGGCGGAAAAGTAACATATAATTTTTCTTTTTCTGGCTCTGTTTAGTATATCGGAAGAATATTTGGTATTTTCAGGTATGTACGAATAGAAAAATGTGCATTGAAATTTGCTCACATAAAAAAAATGTAAAAGCTATCACACTCATTCCTTTCCCTTCTCTTATTACTGAATACCCCTTCTCAGTTCTAGGTGTTCACTAGAATTCTGTTGAATTAATTATTTCAGTGCCCCTCCTTCCCAGCAGCAGATTTTCTCGCTACTGGAAATTATCATGAATCGCATAACTTCTAGCTAATTATCTTGAAAAATGCACAATCAATGTATGTAACCGACATGAGGAGGAATGAATATTTCACAAGCAAATACTTAGGTAAGTAGAATGGGTTACTTGTGCATGGAAAAAGTACGATTGGAAAGGTAATTAGGTGGGCAAGAAACGATTTGTAAGTTCGTTCATTATATCAATGCAACTTCTTAATAGACCACGACCATCTTTGATTCGAGGAAACCCACGCAACCCAAGTTGTAATTACATCACCTTCAAAAGTGTTGTGTGTATTCAGCTCCCAAGTAACCAACCATCAAAGATCAATACGCGTTCGTAAATAACGTCTAAACTTTTCGTAATTAGGTATTAATTCGGCAACGAAATCGAAACAATCGAGATCCAAAGCCAAGCCAAACTGCTCAGCATTTTTAGTTTATTTTCCCACTTGATGTATCTTGTGTTTGTTTGTTGTTTACTAAGGTTTATTATTAGGAAAGTGGTTTTTGTGGGAAATCACTCGCACAACCCTTGGGGTTTCTTGCAGAGGTAATTGATTACGTGAGGATATATAGTATGTAGGTACATCAGCTTCCTTAGTATGCAGAATCACTCCAAGATAGCATATGACCCCATATCGTAAATGTGCGATGTACTTCGAAATGCGTAGCTAATATTTAATTTTAGGACATCAAGGTACGACGTAGCCTATATAACGACGAAATCTATGAGCGATACCAAGACCGTCTGGTTGTGGATAAATTCAGCCCGGAAAGTCTATAAGGGCAATATCTATGGTAGAAAAAGAAGACGGTGCAGACCCTGCCTGAGATAGAGCGATGGCGTAGGTCAGGACGCTAGACAGCTTTTATGGATATCAAATTGATGGACATACAATTTGGATTTAGGAAAAGGCATTCAACAATCCATCAGTTAATGCGTGTAAAAAAATGCTGTTGAATTAGCTTTCAGTTCAAAACAATCTATGGCCTTAGTGTCCCTAGATATAGAAAAAGCTTTTGATAGAGTTTGGCGCAATGGTTTACTCTACAAGCTCATAAAGGCGAACTTTCCGGCTTACCTTATTAATCTGGTGAATAGTTTCCTTAGCGGCAGATCATTTCAGGTGCACATTTATAATGACCTTTCGGAGCCCCAGAATATTAGGGCAGGAGTTCCACAAGGCTCAGTGCTGGCCCCCCTATTGTACAAATTGCAATATTTGCGGACGATACTGCAATTTATACAGCAGACACTCTCTATTCTAAAATCCAAACAACAGTGGAACATGCAATAGGTGTTATATTAGAATATGTTAAAAAATGGAAAATTAAAATTAACGAACAAAAAACTCAAGCCATATTTTTTACTAAACGTAGATCTATTCCTTATATACCAACCTCAGATTTATCCATAAATGGATGTAAAGTAAAGTGGACTAAACAGCTTAAGTATTTGGGGTTTATGTTCGACAAATCTTTAATTTATAAAGATCACATTACTCAGACGATAAATAGGTTTAATAGTCCGATTAAAGTTCTGTACCCACTATCTAATAGAAAGTCTCAACTAAGCATAGAAAATAAGCTATTAATTTAATGATTTTCCAGCCTGTAATGTCCTATGCAGCTCCAATCTTCGCTACTTGTGCTAAATCGCATATCACAAAACTTCAAATTGCACAAAATAAAGTGCTGAAAATAATCTTGAATCGTTCGAAATTCTTCAGCACGAAAGCACTGCACTCTTTAGCTAAAGTTGACTTAATTGATTCAGTAATTAGTGTATTGATGGGATTTCATTTGTAGATAATCCGTTAATAAATTCTTTAATGTAAAAAAATTAGCTTATAAAGTTTAATTAGGTTAAGTTAGGATAAGTTTTAGTTTCACTTAAAGTGCAAGAGGTTTTTAATTGCCATTTTCCTCTAAATTACGCAACTTGGTATAAAGCATAAATTGCGCGCATGCAACACATGTAATCGTAAGATGTAAAGTTAGTTTAACTGGACTCTCAATTTCAAACTTTGTTATAAAAAAAACAACATTGTAACACATTATTGCCAATAAATTATATATATAGTTAAAAAAGCCCACGGACCCTCTTCCCGCCCAACTGAACCGAGGGGCGACCAACCTAAGGATGGGCTGAAGGCAACATCCAAAGGCCCGCATCACAGCGATGATACGTTTTAACGCAAAGTGTGTGCGACCATGCGAAAATGTATTACTACATCCCGATTGTCGCAAACACTTCAGCCAATCACGCGGAGGTTCTACACTACAGAGACATGGATCTTATATCGAAGACAGTGCGGATCAAGACTGAAATCCATTAGGTCAGCTTGTTACCGAACAGGACTCTTCGGACTATAGCACAGGTTGCAAGGATAACCGCTTTTTGCATCTCCATGTATAGTCCAGCCCTAAGATCGAGCGTTTTCAGCGCTTTATGTAAGTTCTGCGGGACTAATCCCGTCGCTGAAATTACTACTGGGACTGCGATCTTTTGTAGTCTCCAGGTCTGCTTCATATCGTCTGCCAAGGGGCCGTAGTTCCGGATTTTTTCGTGCTGTTTTTCAACAGTGTTCCGGTCCAACGGTACGGCTACATCGATTATAAAGCACGCTCGTTCTTCCTTCAGAAGCAGAACTAGATCGGGTCTGTTATGATTAACACTGTGGTCGCTGGCAATAGTGTGATCCCACAGTAGTTTGACCCGATCATTTTCCAAGATTCTCTACGGAGTATACTTATAGTAAGGATGGTAGATTGCCACTAAGTTATACTTCAACGCAAGGTTTTGATGGAGAATCTTGCAGACGGAGTTATGACGATTGGTGTACTCGGTACCGCTCAACATCCTGCACGCAGATGTTATGTGCTGGATGGTCTCCTCTTCACAGTTGCATAACCTACAAATGGAGTTGGTGATTGAGGAGTCGTGAAGAATGTACCGTTTATAATTTTTTGTTGGGAGCGAAGCATCCTGAATTGAAGTTAGGAATGCTTCGGTCTCATAGAAAAGTACACCATTTGTCAACCATTTGTTGGAGGCTTCGATGTCAATGCTTGACAACAACAAATTTTTGATATGACCTCCGTGAATGGGTTTCTCTTTCCACATGTCGATCTTCTGTTGGACTGAAGTAACATTCGACATGGGATCCTATTCTCTGCTTCTCAAGTTCAAAGGAGATAATTTATTATCTGCCATGACGGTAGCCTGATGTATTTGGCTAGAGGATTGTTTCTCATGGAAAAACTCACGAAGAGAATGCACTTGATTGTAGTGCAACGTTTTTAAATCAAGTACCCCCCTTCCTCCTTGATGACGTGGGATAGTGATCCTCAATTTTTCGGCAGCTCTATTGTGCATGTTGTTGTTTGCAAGAACTACCCTTACCCGTCTATTGATAGCTTCTAAATCACTGTATCACACCGAAAGTGTATAGAAGGACGGGAATGGCGAAGGTGTTGATTGCCATGATTTTATTTTTCCCGTACAACTCAGTTTTAAGGACAAGATCCAGACGCCGTTCAAATTCCCCCAGCAACTTAGATTTGATTATTGCCACAGCAGGTGTTGTTGCTTGCAATATGCCGAGGCATTTGTAGACGTCGTCCGAATCCATGCGCTCAATTCGGATGTTATTTTGGCTGTATCCTTCGTTGTCGGTGTGTTTTCCCCGAACAATTGTTTTTATGCGACATTTCTCCAAACCCAACTGCATACCGATATCCCTGCTTAACTGGATGGTGATGTCCGGCAAGGAGCGAAGTTGGTTCTCGTCTTTGCCATACAATTTGGTGTCGTCAATGTACATTAAATGGCTTAATGTACATTTCGACAATATGCCATGCTTGACTTGGAACCCGTATTTGCTTTCATGCAAAAGATGGGATAGCGGATTCAAAGCCAAAAAAAACCACAGTGGGCTTAGAGAGTCGCCTTGGAAAATGCCACGCCTGATTGGTATCTCTCCTGATGTTTGCGAAGATACCGATAGCTTCGTGCTCCAATTCTTCATTACTGTTCTCAGAAGAAGAACGACATTCGGGTTGATTTTATACAAGCGTAACACTTGTAGTAACCACGAATGCGATATGGAGTCAAAGCTATCAATTTATGAACATCAAGATGTTTCGAGATGTTCGCGCACAGAACTGAAGTGAAGACCTTGTAGATGGTAGGAAGACAAGTAATTGGTCGACATTTTGAAGGGCAAGAGACACCCTGTTCCTTGGGGATGAGGAAAGTTATCCCCTTGGTGAAAAATGATGGAACTAAATCAGGATCGGCAATCATCTGATTATTTAATCAGATGATTGCCAATATCCTGTGAGTGCTCTTGAACCGCTTCAGCCAGAAGTTGTGCATCTTGTCAACTCCTGGCGCCTTTCAGTTACCTGCCTTGTCAAGGGCTGCTTCAACGTCGACTTCAGTTACGTCAGGCATGGTCATTTCGGGGAGGGCCTCGCATGAACGCATAAGGTGTGGGAGCCACGCTGCTTCTAAATTGCAACGGCTGGATTCGTTCCAAACACTTCTCCAGAAGTCTTCTGCCTGATCCAGATCGAGGTTACTTTCCCTATCTGAGCTGGTGAGATTTTTGTAGAATCCCCGTTGGTTCTGGAAGAACAAGGTGTTGTCTGTCCTTCGCTGAAAGCTTAAGGGAATCCATACAAAGCCTGCATACAAGCATGGGCCGATCACGGAAACATGTCCGGTGTACCGATATGAGCCCCTGGGAGTACTTGATAGTTCTGCTTACAGCATGAATTGGGACCGGCAAGTTCTGACTGATGGTCATACTGCACATAACAAGCCTGACGTACTGTTAGTTGACAACACGGCTTTCTCCGCGTATATTATTGATGTTGCTATCCCCCATAATAGCAACATTGAACGGAAATATGTGGAGAAGAAGGTGAACTAGGAGCCACTGGCTCGGGAAATCAAAGAAATTTGGCGTCTCGAGCGGGTGGTTGTATTATAGTTCCCGTAATATTGTCAACTCCATCTATTGTACCTAAATCCCTCACGGCTTCGCTTGATGTTCTGGGACTTTCGCACAGTACACCATTCTGCATACGTGTTTGATGTTGCGGGAAGATCTGGACGGACTCTCCCATTGATCTACCGCCCGCCACCACCACCAGCCTCCCTTTAGTTTTTAAGTAGGTAGGATCATCTGAGCCAAAATGCTTGGCACTTAGTGCTAGTATTAGGTAAAATCCGGCATCTTCCGAAATTGTGACAACTCGGAAAATTATATATTCTAGCGAGAAAAAGGCCACATTTTGTAACTTTAGTATTTTTTGACTAATCTTCATTATTTTTTGAGATATTTAAACAAATCGCAAGACCGGAAGTTCGCGCTTCGGTTATAAAGGTGTTGTGTTCGTCTTATGTAAGAGACTTCAACGTACATTTTTCTATTGTAGCTACAAATCCAACATATTCCTTCATATTTTTCCAAACTACAAGACATACACATACATATTGGAGCCATAGAATTTATCCTCACCCTAAACAAACAAACTACCAACTTCCGAATGATGTATTATACATATATATGCACATATATAAATTTATCGTATCCAAATTTCCGGTTTACTTCGTCCACAAAAGCGTGCATATATACATAAATACGACCGGTTTAATGTACAAATATATCTTTCCGAATTAGACACTACCCCCAAATTTCATTAGCATGCATATACTATATAGCTACATACACACATGCCTGTTTGGAGTAATTGATATATACAAATAGCTAAAAAACTAAAACAAAATAATTCTTCCCGACCCTATTCATATGAACTTATTTCGTTGTAGTATTGACGAATTGATATGGCATGATGAATTCATAGAAAATGGCAAAGCTCCACCCCTTATAACTTTGTTAATAATAGTTTGATTTTCTTCAAACTTTTCAAATTTTGCACTAAACCATCCCTTACACCCATACCATGTATTTCTGGGATAAACATAAGGCGGGTTAAAATTGCACCCCTTCATCAGTACAAAGCTAAGTAGCTTTGTACTGATGAAAGGGGTAAGTTGCTCCCGAAATATATATCTACACTGAGAAATAAAATCGTAGTTTGGAGTAAGCTACTGGTCAATCAATTTTAGGCTAGACAGTGCAGATCCACCACTGTGATTTTTTTCAGATTTTTCGATTGGATAGGTTCTGAAAACGAGATCTGTTACACTTTTTGATGGTCATATTTCGAGGCCTCACTGCCCTACGTTTCACCCGATATCAAATATGGAACCAGAAAATACTAATTGAACCCTTTCATTTGATACACCACAGGGCCACATTTTTTTAAGCCCCCCTTAAACTTAACATGAAACGGCGCTACTTGCTGTATGTGAAGGTAACAACAGTTCACATGCTCCTACCAATTTTCGTAGCAATCGGTCTAGCCTTTTCCGAATAAATCGGGTGTGACAGACAGATAGACAGACATTATTTTAATTATAGCTCCCTTATTATTATATTTATCCCACTTCCAATATACCTCATTTTAAAGGCCTTTTCAAGCAATTTCAAGAAGCTTTACGTCATTTCCACTATAAGTTACTGGTTTTGTGTTATTTGACTTTGAAGGTATTTTTTTTTTGGTATACATTACGGATTTACGTTTGCCAACCTATAATTCAACCCATACTGACCTACAAAAAAATAAAAAAAACTCCTTATTTTTATTATTTGATACACTTTGTTTTTACTTAATATCGTTTCTACTTAAAGTGCATCATGCATTTTTTCTATGGAAACACGACATGTTTGAACTTGAATAACTCAAAAATTACTACTCGTACGAACAAGTTTCTCCAAACATTTCTATGGTTATTTGGAAAAAAAAGTTTCACCCTGGAGGGGTTGCCACATCCTCCCCACATCGGCGCTATAAAACTATTGTTTCTTATGTCACCATTCACCTCCCCACCAAACTTTATGTCAATCGGTCTTGATTGAAAGAGTTCGGAGGCCGCACCCGACTTTCAGCTTTAATGACTGGACTACACCGCAAAAGTTCAATTTTCTTTTTCGCGTGACGCCTTGCGAGTCAGACTCATTATATATTGCTTCCTACTAGTCCGTGCAATGGATTTCATTTAACAGCTCTCCCAGAACTCATACATGCACACGCGCATCTAATGTATTTTGGCTATAAAGAAGGAGTAACATTATGACCAAATTAGACTGAATTTCAAAACGATAATCAATGGCCGTCATCATGCAGTTCCGCAGTCAGTTTAATTCATAGTCGACGAGCATAATGAGGACATTTAATAGGCTAACATAGCATAAAAATCATAATCAATCAGGGATATCAAGATGACAGATATACAGATGTGCATAACCATGTAGGGCAAACAATACCACTTGCTGCATTAACCGTCGACTTCGTATTATCGTACGTAGTCAATGTGTTACGTTGCCCTGGCTGTATGAGAAAATAGAAAACTGACACGTATGTACATGTGTACATCTGATATCCACATCCTTCTACACCTTTCCTGCATGGTGCAGCAGGGTAAAACCAACTTGGGATCTGCCACTAGACGGAACAGAACAACTCAAGCAAATTGCAACGTGAATAGCAGAGCTGCCGGAAATTTGAGAATTTCTATCTCGCGTCACCGTAGAGGAAGTTTGCACTTGACGTTTTCATTACAGTCCTCTAGTAAATTATATCAAATTACCGTCCTGTTGAATAATGAGTTGTCTTCGGAATCGTACATGGAATGCAACTCCATTCCGCAGACCACCAACATGTTGAAAAAACTTCACCCACGGGAACCAAATTGACGATCAATTGTTGTCAGAGACAAATGTTGGGTGGTTTAATGTTGAGCTTCGAATGATTCCTAGGCTGGGTGTCATTGTATAGTATTTCGTCCATTAAAAATTCAAATTGAAAATTGCTAGATATTTATTCATATCCAGTATGCCACAGTATGCCGGGAATTATGCCATCAAATATATTTTCTTCTCCCACAAAACGCTGTGCGAGCAACTTTTATTTTGGCTACATATATTCATTCATTTAAATGCGTTTTGTCCAAAAACCAGAAGCGGAACGAAACAGAGAAAAATTATGCCCAGTCCGTCCTGCTGAATTTCGAATTTCCTGACTGTAATTAAAAAATATTGGAAATTCAATCAATAAATTCATTATTCATGTTTATTACATACACCACCCAATTTGGGACAAATTCCAAATGCAACAGGCTTGAGACATGTCATTTTGGCTGATAATGTGAGAGGAGCTCTAGTAACAAAGACACAACTCACATCCCAAAGTTAGAAGAATTGTCAAATTATTTTAAAGCTTTGCCCACGTCGATCATCTCCAGGACAACGTATCATCAGCTTTTAAGGACGTATATCTAGGTTACATGGTGCAATGTCGATACGGCGGAGTCATTTACGCGTCAACGCTTTGATCTACCACTACTGGGGGTCCTAATCCGACCTACGGTACCGGGACCTGCACAGCATTAAATGATAATAAAACTCAAGCCCAGTCTCGTTGATATATCAAATACGAATAAAAACCTGAGTATGTGCAGCATTCCATAATTGCAAAGGAATATCATTTCATGATTGGACCACTGATGTACCCTCTGGTGCTTGATTTCCCTTGCTTTCTTTGGCGAACACCGATGAATTCACACAACAGAATCCGTTATATATGTTGTTTCATCCTTTACTCAATTTTTATGAAGGCATTAGTTGGTTATATTGTTCGACTAGGTATGGCACACAGTGTGCGATAATAATCTTTGTCGGTTTCCTAGATTCTAAGTAGCCGCAAATACTAATTATTTATTGAAATATTCACTTATTTATATAAGGACAACAATAAACAATGTGAATTGAGCTGGAAAGAGTGGGACGATAACAATAAAAATTGTAGTGGGTCTATGTAATAGGGTCTATGTAATAGTGTAATAGAGGAAGGACTGTTTAAAGAGGAAGGACTGTTTAAAGAGGAAGCAGGCGAAGGACAGGGAAATGCTAAGTGAGATGAGTGTGGACAAAGTGTTCGAATAAGTAACAGAGTTAAAGAGGGTAAAGAAATCTGTCAAAAAACCGAGCGGCTGGTGCAGAGAATTTAGACACTTCACCATTACAATGAGAAACGAAGCTACGAAATGCAAAGGTAGCAGTAGACTGATCTTTAAGAAACTTTTATTGTTCTTGAGTTATAAGGCATGAGTGGATATTCAGTCTTTGGCATATTTTTCAAGGACTTTGGCGGAAGGAAGGCACGAAATGGAACAGTAGCAATAGTATGATCGCTGTACATGGGGATAATAGGGGGTCTTTTCACAAAGTAGAAAGACTATAGCAGGCGCTCAGTGTGAAAGCTTTTGTGCATTCCTAGTGTGACAAAGTTTGAAAACACATTTGTTCTATCTTTACATATGTTAACTCGCAATGTGTACGCATTTAGGATGTTACACTTCTCATCTTATTGTGATACTGGTATACAATGACTCAGGTTGGTTGATGCGGTTTTTAGTCAATTTCTAAAAAAATGCAGTAATATACTATTACTATCTTTATTCGAGCAACTATAGACATCGAGGCTATTTGAAATAAATGGTTACTTTTCACCCACAGCACTCCTCAATTTTTCCACAAAAACCAGCGACAAATAAGGTTTAGTTTAGCTTAGCTGGAAATGCAGCACGTTTTGAGATTGAATCTGAATAAAACGTAATTTTTCCCGACCGATCTGAATGAAGCACTATCACTCATAGTGGCAGCGATTGAGCAATTTAAATATCTTGAATCAATGGTATCAACTAATGGTAAACTGCGTTACGAAATCGCTCGACGCATCAAACCAACTTGGATATCGTGGCTTTCAACAACAGGCAATCTTCGTGATAGACGCATCAACAAATGTCTCAAATACAAAATTCATGTTGCCCTCTATGTTTTTGATTATTGGCCGACTATAAAAGACAACGAACAACGTTTCGTGGATCTGCTATGATCGTATTGTTACGAATTTGCTTTTCGTAATCCTAACGCTGTCACCACTTTGTTACGATTTCCTATACGTAACCCGGTCGCTGTCACCAATTGTTACGTTCTTAGCTATTTGCACTCGTCACTCGTTACAGTACTTGCTTTGCGTAGGCTCGTATCACTGGATTGCGTAGCACTAAACACAAAAACCCGTTCTATAACTTCAATACAAGCGTTTATTAAACATTTAATTATACAACCGTACTGTATAATTACCTATACAACAATTCTTTAACTACTATTCAAGACGAATTAATACCCGACGCGATCTGTTCCAACTCTAGAACCAGACAGTCTTTGTGGGCGGATTTCCGGCCCTTTTATACCACGCAGAACATTCCAGAAAGGCATGTAAAAACTACTTTGTGACAGGATCTTTCTACCGGCATTAGAGCCATCTGTTAACAATTATCGTAACTAAATATTCGCCCTACTGTTATACAATTTTGGTGTCTTGGCTAATTGTCATAACTACGATTCACATTGATATCACACATAATTTTCCAAAGTGATTTTCGTAACAGTATATTATGCTGCATTTTGCATATGTTGTAAGACCTCCACTGCATGTGTTTGTATCAGCTATTACTGAAGAACCAGAAGGCTGTCGTACGGAAGGTCGCGGTTCAAATCTCACTGGTGGCAGTGGAATTTGTATCGTGATTTGACGTCGGATACCATCTCAACTGTGAATGAGTACCTGAGTCAAATCAGGGTAATAATCTCGGGCGGGCGCAATGCTGACCACATTGCCTCCTAGTGTACCGTTACGGTCTTGAATGAAGTGATTTAACACACTTCAAGGCCCTGACAACATGGATTGTTGCGTCAACGATTATTATTATTATTATTATTACTAAAGAACAACAACAACAAATATTCTGGTTGTGGTCCTCTTCAACAAGCTCTCTATGAATGACATTCGCACTAGAATTAATGCTATATTTGCTTCTCCATGTTTTCGATAAACGATTTAACACTGCCTGGATTGCATAAAATTTGCTATAAATTAAAGGCTATTAGTGGCCAATTCAGAGGCTATCCATTCCTCCTCGCGCTGACTGACGACTACTCGCAGTAGCCGTTGAATGTAATCAACTACTCAACTTGGTATTAAAATTGTAGAAAGACAATTTGCTACATTGAAACTATCTCTAATTACCATTACATCTCAACGCGATCATGATGATCATTGCAATATTTCAAGAGCCCCACAGAAATGCTAGGGTGCCATTCACGGTCGACGCAGAAGGACGTACCTCGGATCTGTCACGAAGTGAGCAAGAGTTTTTGACGTACTGAGGACGTCAGGACATAAGCCTTTGTCCCGTTCACAAGCGGGATCGGCTCATCGTGATCGGCTTCGCTATTTTGTTTTGTCAAGCGTCTGATCCGGATGCAATCGCAAGGCTTTCAAATCTCCATCTAGTGTATCAAGGCACCATTGTTTCAGCCTACTTTTTGATCGCTTACCATCGACTTCGATATTCAGACCAATCTTGGCACACTATATCGATCGCGGATATCCTCAGTCTAGTCTAATGTAACATCTTCCTCGACATTACCGCAAGACGCCATTCATTGTCTTTGGTAGTCGGCCAATATTCAGAGCCATAGCCAATTGTGGAATGCCACTTTATCCAAGTTGCAGAATCAATTTCGCAACGCAGTTTTCCATTGGCTGATTTCATTGACCCGCGAAATTTAAATCGCTCAGTTCTGGGTAGGTCACTGACATTGACAGTTATTGTGCCTGTTTCATGGGGATCAGTCGTCAAAAATTTATTTTTATTCAAATTCAATCCGAGGCTGTGTTGCATGAGGCAATCATTCTATTTCAGACAAGTTGCTCGAAATCATTTTGCTATTAGAAGCTAGGAAAAGATAATCTACATAAACTCGTGTATAGTGCGTTGGACGTAGGATTTCCCGTGTAAAGTTGTTTATAGCAAGAATAAAAAGGAGTGGTGAGAGAGCGCTTCCATGATGAACACCAACAGAGAGACGAAGCGGTTTTGATTCACTCACCATACTTCGAACTATACTTATCAGATCGTAGTAGAGCAGTTGGACCCAGCGCACGAGTTCTTCTGGCACAGTAGTTTTCGCAGTGCATATCAGATCAGTTCGTGTGGGACGCGGTCAAATGCATTCTCCAGACCCAGAAGTGTAATATAAACGGATTGATGCTTGCTGCTCACATAAACTCGTATCTACACCTTAAATATTGCTAGTATCGCTGAATAAGGCAGAGGATCTTCTAATGGCGCTTTTGAAGAATCGCATCGAAATTTCTACACTTTGGTAGGCCCTGCTCGTAACATGATTTCGGCATTGGCATTTGTAAGGGTTTTCGTGACACCATTAATAACTTGCTTTATGAAAGTCCAGGAAAAGTAACCGACTCCATCATAAGTATCTCGTCGATAACACTGCTCAGCTAGTAAATTTACAAGAATGCCAACTGGGAAGCAAAGAAAGTGATTGGATGGTGGGATAGCGAGAGGGATCTCCATGGACTTATCGAAAGCCGAAACACAGCATATCAAGCATGTCTGTTTCGTAACGAGGAAAACTGTTCTTCGTTTACGGAAAACGAGGAGGGGTACGCAGACGGCAGAAAGACTTCGAACAGACTCCAACAGAAAAATTTACTATTCCTCCGCTTCCTTAAGCATTGTCGACAATTGGAGCAGTGCTGCCTAGCACCTGTGAAGTTGACGGCACGCGCATCATTTCATTCGCTTTTTCCTTCGACGAGCTGACGAGAAAGTAATTTGCTTGTACTATTTATGCAGCACTTTTTCTTCCTATTTAGCATCCTCTAACAAGGTGGTTTTTATTTAAACATAATTTGCGCTCATTTCATGTTATATAAATGGAGCGATTGCGACCTCTAGTCAGTTTCGCTTACTTTGTCCCCCAGAGTAGAGATTAGAAAGCGTCTGATGCTGTTGCCTCTGCCTCGGACGAAAGAGGATACCCCCTTTTTGAGTCCTCTAACACTTCCCACTAAATTTCCCATCTCGATATAATATCATAACAATAAAATGTGCGGTCGAGTAGGACGCAACAACTCAAAAGGTAGCTACGATCCCCTAAGGGTTGTAAATTAATGCACAAATTTAGCGAAATATTGTACTGACCGCGGCTGCGCGACGGGAGCGGAATCTCATTCGGCTCTTTCTTAATTAATTTGTTTAAACAATGCATTTAATAGTGTGCAATTGCCTTAATGTTCGCCGCAGATTGCACATTATTGAATGCATTCGGGCGAATTGATCTTGACAAGAGGCGAATGATTTGCCGCATCCGCAGGCGCATGCGCATGTTGTCGCTACATTGCCTAGCGAGTGAGAGAGGCGATGTAGCGGGAAGTGAAGCGGTGCAGAAAACAAGAACGGGGAGTTTCGATTGGCGTTCGGAGAAGTTGGAAGGTTAAAGGAGCACCGGGAAAGAACCGCAAGTGAGACTAAGGAGAAGAAAGGAAGAAAGGCTGGAGCGGCTGAAAAAAGAAAAGGAGAAGGTGGAAGGTTGGAGGAGCACCGCGGAGGAGCAGCAAGTGAGATTAGAGAAAAGAAAAGAATAAAGTGTTGACGCGGGGCGCGCGAGAAAAGAAAGGAAGGGAGGCGAAGCAGCCCAGACGGAAGAAAAGAAGGAGAGGAAGGAAGAATTGACAGTTCGTAGGAAGTATTAGGAATAAATTCTAGCCGACGAAGGTGAAGTGATTTACTTTGTGACAGGATTGATCGTGAGTGGCAAAAAAATTGTGGATAAATCCCAGAAAGACCTTCGCAAATAGCTGAGAAACGTGTGGGTGGATTCTAACATAATATGAGTAATTAATTTACGTAAGAGTTTAAGCAATACGCCTGCTAATAATATTTATATATAAATGAAATTAATTTTTTTAATCGTTTTCCTTATAAAATTTGTTTTTAGAACTTTGTACACCAGCCGCCAATCGAGCTCGGAGTGACAACTTGGGGTGAGTCATTGTTTTTATTTTCTTTTTTTTTATTTTCTTTTCTATTTTCTTTTTTTATGATTTTATTTTTTTTTTAATTTTACATATTGTTTATCTTTATTTTCATTTTCTTTTGTTATGCTTAATGCTATGAAATTTGGTGAACAATGAAGTGTGAATAGTGTAATAGTAGTTTGAGGACTTCCTCCCTTTCGAATCCTCCTTCCCACCGCCCCCCCCCCCCACCGGAACTGCTATAAAAGGGACATCCTCAAAGTGAATAACCGGTCTGAGGATGTCGAGGTAGGGTGGGGACCTCAGAGGCCGTGCCTCACACAAGATCTGAGGCGGAAGAGACGATCATTGAGACGTTGAACCGTCGTGGATCTTCCCCTCCTTGATCGCGGCACTCGGGTCCGGAGACTTACGGCTTCACGCACGCAGTCGAGCCGTTTTTGTTTTTTTTCTTTTAATTTCCAATTTTAATTCGCGTTCTGTTTGTCCTTCGATAGGCCGTCGCGAAATCCGTATTAATGTCGAGTTTAGAATCCGGTGCGGACCCACGCATCGGAATGGACACGTTGTTTTGAGTAATGAAGCGTGAGGGATCAAAGCGCTCAAAGGACCCCCCCCACATTCCCACAGAGGCGTGCAAGAACGTGTCGACCGAGCACTTTGATGGAGCTTCAATCTTTGTGGGCGGACCTTCACGGTCAATTTAGCCAATTTGTTTAGATTTTTGGGATAGCTCTGCCCTCTAGGTCGTTATCGGCCACTCAGGATGATCGACTTGATCTCTTATAACCACTCTTATCATTACAATATATAAAGTAACATGTCCAGATTGCGAGAAGGGCTACATAGGGCAAACGAAAAAGCCATATCATTAACACGGTCCAAAAATATACATAACCCCACCCAAGAAAAGTCGGAACGACTGGTTCGACAATGAATGTAAGCCACAAACGGAACGAAAGAATGCTGTACCTCAAAGAACACTAACACGTGCAGGGGCCTATCATGAACTCTGTCGAGTGGAGAAGCGACTTCACAGACAGAAAATGGAAGCCTGGATGAACCAACAATTCTGTGAACTCAAGAAGTACATGGAGCATCCGAACTAAGTGCGAAAGCAGGATAAAGCCTTATACACCTCGATGATCATCCCGCTGAGGTAAAGAGGAGCGATGGGTTGAGTATTTTGATGGTCCCGCCAACTGAAAACGACGGACAAATGCTGCCATCACCAAGTATGGAACCAACAGTCCGTGCAATCCATCGGTTTAAAAACTATAAGTCGCCAGAAGCCGATGGAATTACAGCCGAACAGGTTAAATATGGAGGCGACCATCTACACCAAGCGGTTCATCAACTGCTGCTGAAGGTGTGGGACATCGAATCAATGCCTGACGACTGGCAAAGGGGCATTATCTGTCCCATACATGAAAAGGGAGATATTACGCAGTGCAGCACGTTGCTGAGTATCGTCTATAAGATATTCTCTACTATCTTGCTAGGCCAGATAGCCCTTTACGCCCAGAACATCATCGGAAGTGGCATTATCGAAAATTTCTACCTGCTTAAGAAAATGAAAATGATTAATTCGTTGCATTGAAACCTTTTAAGTAATAGTTATAATATAAAATATAATATACATTATACACCATAATACCTTAAGAACCAAGTCCCAATTTTTAAAGTTTTTTGTGAACCATAACCTTATTAGAATCCAGTCGGTGCCTGTTTGTCTGTCTGTCATTTATTCGGAAACGGCTGGACTGATTCTCACGAAAGCTGGTGAGAAGGTGTGTTGTGGAAATCCCTTTACATACAACAAGAGGCGCCATGCTGAATTTAAGGGGCGGGGCTCCCTATACATGCGAATGGAGGGTACAATTTTTTTCATTGAATGGGGTCGTGTTTGTATCAAATGAAAGGGCTCAGGGTGAAATGTAGGGGAGTGAGGGCTTAAAATATGACCCTGAAAAATTTTAACAGGTCTCTGAACATTACAGTGGAGTATCTAAACGAAATCTAGGCTTCAAAATACATTCGGTTGCGGAATCTGCACAAAAAAAGTTAATAATAGTATATTAGCATATTATAGAAATTTCGCCGGACACCTCCCTTAACTTCATGCTGGAAGCACAAAACTGGCTGTGGTATTGTGGATAATATAAGGCATAAGGTTTTTTCATTCATTTTATGTGAATTTCATGCATTCTAAAACACGTATGAGGTCATCATAACGTATCAATTTGTCAATACCACAACAAAGTAAGCTCATATGGGGTCGCAGGGAAACATTTCGCTAGTTTTTTTTCTTAATCATTCATATATCAATATCAGTTACTCACGGCAGACACATGTCTGAATTTATATGTACATGTTAATGAAGCTTTGGGGCTTAATTCATATAAGTATATCTGTACATCGAAGAAGCGGTATTCAATATACGTTCTTATATGTATACTTTTATGCGCGAAGTAAATCAGAAATAGGTGCACAATCAATTTGTATACATGCTTATATAAGTATGGTATTCGGTAATAGACTTTTTTTGTTTGTCTGTTTGGAGCACCAGCTTCCGGTATTCCGACTTGTTTTTATTCAAATTGGATACTGACGTCCTATAATAGCTTAGTGCCCAGTAGATCTGTGAGCAATGGTATGGTTTCAGTCAACCTTCCCTTAAAGTATTTTATGCCCCAAGTGCCAATGGACACCTAATTCAAAGGAAATAGAGCAAGCCCTACCTTTGTTAGTAGTTTGAACCACGGTATATGTAATAGGCAGTATCCACTTGCGAATGCATTGGGAAGCTTTTCCGTATACATCTTAGACCCTCATCATCTGCCAGTATCTAGATGTGGTTTAGTGCCTATGATGTCTACGAATACGCTTCCCCCATACATTTGCAATTCCGGTACATTTAGTGTGGATACCACTTATTTGATTTAGTATGGTTTGAACCTTCAACTATCGAGTCTGGTAGGTATGTATTATATCGATTAGTCTTCGATGCTTGCTATTAGCTGTTGAAAGGTATCGTGAAAGTTTGGGGACTAGGTGTTATATCTTATAAGGGGAAACCGTGATTTTTGGGAGAATTTCTGTTCTTGGACAGTGCGAACGTGCCTGATCAAAACACGCAAAATTTTTTAAAGCTGTAAGAGGAACCGAATTGCCCAACCGAGCAAGCGCGTATCGAAGCAAGCTGCAGTATTTGTGCGCGACTCTACACGGTATACGGCATTCCACTAAGTTATTACAATATTTACCCATTTATTTCATGTTTTGTCTTTGAAGTAGACTTACCTTCGGTATATTTTGTTAAACTTTAAATTTGTAAATTACTATTTTGTGCCTATTCGTAGCTTTCAGCTATGCTTATTATCTCCGCATTGCTAACGAAAACAGTACAAGTTAAACGAGCAATCAAATTTCCTTCTGTTTATATATAAAGGCAGAAATTAGATCGTCCGGGAAAGGTACTGTAAGCACTACAGCTCAGAGTAAAGTCTATGTAGGCATGTACTTATGCCAAAATACTCATCAAGAGTTTTACTTAAAATAAATTAAAAAAAAGTTAAATATTTAATTCTGCACTAATTTGGCTTCGGTTTCATAATATGTATGGTCATAATTTGCTTCGAAAAGACTTAATGTATCAATTTTTAGGTTCCTCAGAGCGCTTCCTTGTGATTGAGTGCGTAATGCTGTCTAATAGAAAATCTAGTTTGTGTTTTTTTTCGTTCCATTTTGATATGCTTTTGTCGCTTCTTCGCTTCCATAAGTCATGACGGTGTGGTAAATCAAACAAAGTAAAAAGTTGCAAACAGAACACGCATATATACACATGGACTAGAAAGGAACAACTCAGAGCAGGAAAAGTCAAAACTTTCTTGACAGTCCAGGATATTTATAAAACGGCGGACCTAAGTTCGGCGTTTGCTTTCTGGGTATTCTTCTAGTTTCCGGGCGAAATCTGCAGGATAAGCATTTGTGGGCTTTCGGCTTCATCATCCTACTGATGTTGTTTATCTGGCCCGAAACTCATTAGGAGAATAGTAGAACGTCAGTAGTTATAAATAGCCTGAACCTTCAGCGGATGAGGATTAATGGTTCGCCTGCTCAAGCCTCGACGACAATCCAAATGCTGCCAAAGTGCGTCTACAAAGAACATAAGTGGCGTAAGAAAGTAGGGTACGTGGCATGTAATGGAATTCTATAAATCGGTTCTTTCTATTCGCATTTGCATTTCAGATAGTAACGTAGCAGAGGAAAAGTCCAGTTTCGACTCCCACCAGACATTCAGGTAAAGAGTCCACTCATTTATGGGGATGCGGGCTGGAGAAACTCAAATATGTACGTGCTCGCTTGAGTAAGGCGTGCATATATTAGCAAAGGACCCCAAAATTCAGTTGTGACCGAATCGTCCTCGGGAGTGTACATACCTTTCGCATTCATGAGCGTTTCGTAGTATGCACACTCCGAATATTTGTGGCAAAATTAATGTTTGAAATCATACCCGCACCATGGAATTCGTAAGGTGCTGAATTGAACGAGCATTCACCCCTTCCCTATACTTCGGAATTTATTTGGAATTTACCGAAAAATGCAATTTTTGCACATTACAGCAAAATAAATTCAATGTACTACCCAGTTGAGCATAAAGGCATAGCTAAATATTGTATTTAGCAATTTTTCGCTACAGGTATTGGAAGGCAAGGGTAGAACTAGTGGGAATGATAGTAGTAGAACCACAAAGTTATTGTATTACACTGTTGTGTTCATGCCTTAGAACTTGACATACCCTACCAAAAATGTTAAGTCCTCTTCTGCAAGAAATGTCTCAAAGACGAAGAACAACCCTGCCAGACAAAAAGATTCCACCTCACATTTTAATCGACCTAAATACATATACGTTTGTCTTTCTTGAAGCTAAAGCCAGAAATTCATTCGCGAAATGCTCCTCTGGTTGGCATGGAATGATTTCAATCGAAAATCTACTTGTTCTTGTACATTCAATTGATGATACTCTCGTGTGGGGATTTAACTGAGTATAATTCGAAGACTGCGTGGACAATTTTGTATGTTAAAATGGATTTATCATAACTTATGTCCACCTGTTTTACATGAAAATTAGTGTTGAACCTCTGAATCCTAAGTACCCTATGTACAGCATAACTTAGTCTTGCATTTAAAAGGGATTTGAAGTTGCAAAATTTATCAATCATTAAATAGGGATTAATTTAATGAATTAAACTATAAACTGATTAGTTATTCCTAATGAATCGTAATTGCTCATTGTTAATCGTTAATCGCAAGATTGACTAACTTGTGAAATGTCTTTCACCCAATGCCAGATTTGAAAACCTTTTTAATTTATGTGTAATTCAAGTCTAAGTGTTAGAAATGAGAGATCTTAGTAAATAATAAGAACGGCATTTTTTCTCAAAATAATAAACATTATCTATTTTTTCGGCTTTTAACAACCCATATCCCCTGTTGTTATTAAACTTTAACTTCAAATACTTATTTTGGTACCATTTTTTAACAAAATAGACCCAGTTTTTGAATAAGGGAAAAAATTGCATATGTTCCCTCTTTGGCAAAAAATATGGCGCAAATATACCAGTAAAAGATATTTCCTTAATATTAAGTTTCCCAACAAATTCCATAATGATTGTTATTACCGATATTTTCACAGTGGAAGTTTGCTGTTTGGCGTATACTCAACCAAAGATAGTACACTGCTGGTTGGATTTTGTTATATTACCGAAGTTCAATACGCCATAAATAGTTCGAAGAAAAGGATAAGTCCGGGTCTGATTCGAGTGCATTCATTTTAAATTTTTCTCCGAATGTCACTATGTGGGCCTTTTGATAGCACATGAAAAACACGAGTGAGTGTACAAACCTTATGTAGGAGAGAAAACATCGCTTTTAGGAAGTACGCAAATTTCGCTTCAAGCCATAAATTATGTTGATGCCGAAATCAAATTCGGGCTTTGAAGTACATAGCGTAATATACCAATATCTTCTCAAATAAAGTTACTTTTTGTTTATACAGTTAAATTTTCTTCCAACTCATTTTTGAAACCAATTTACGGACACGGACTTTAGGCTGGTTATAATTTTTACGGCACTGTTCCTTTTACACGATCATGAGAGAATTCGGTATTCCGACGAAATTGATAAGACTGACTAGGCTAACCCTGACCAATGTGTGAGGCCAGATAAAAGCATCAACAACGGTCTACGACAAGGGGATGCCCTATTATTCGTCTTCTTTAACCTGGCCCTCGAGAAAGTGATCCGTGATGCTGAGGTAAATGCAAGAGGTACGATCCTCTTTAAGTCCACCCAACTACTGGTCTATGTTGACGATATCGACATCATGGCAAGAGCAGCCCGAGCCGTACAAACTGGTTTCATCCAGATCGAACAGGCGGTGCGAGATCTTGGGATGTACATCAATGAAGGCAAGACAAAATATATGGTGGCAACGTCAGCCTCAAACACTAACCGACCAACAACATTAAACTGCACTGATCAAACGGGAAGAATAAAGGCAGGAGACTGGAACCTTGAGACCGTTAATAATTTCTCTTATCTAGGGTTGAAAATCACAACGGATAACAGCTACGATGATGAAATCCGCGCACACTTGTTGGCAGCCAACAGAGCTTATTTAAATTTACAAAAACTGTTCCGCTTGAAACGTCTTACCATAGGGTCAAAACTCTTACTGTACAAGACAATGACCTTGCCGGTCGTTATGTACTCCTCGGAACCTGGGTTCTTAGCAAGAAAAATTCCGAACTCTTGGCCGCATTCGAGAGAAGAACCCTCCCAAGAATTTTTGGGCCCCTACATGAGGATGGACGCTTTCGTAGCCTACATAACAACGAAATCTATGAGCGATACCATGACCGTCCCGTTGTGGATAAAATCCGGCTCAACAGGTTACGGTGGGCGGGTCACTTAATTCGTATCGATGAGGATGATCCAGCCCGGAAAGTCTATAAGGGCAATATCTATGGTAGACAAAGAAGACGAGGCAGACCCTGATCTATGATGATCTATTTTAAAAACTATACAAAAATGAAAAAAGTTACCTAATAGAAAGGGAAAATTTTACTAACTTCAGGGCCTTATTACCAGTCTATCACCTGCGGCTGAACCAACTATCCTTTATGAAAGGTTCCGGAAATGCTAGGAAACCACATTAAATAGATACGTCGAGAAGATTGTCACCAAAATGGATCCTCAAAAGTAAATCCCTTAATAAGTTTTTAAACCACATAACAGTTGACGCACGACCAAATGAAGCATTTTTGATTACAGCGCATATAAATTTAATAGATCAGAGCATTCGCTTTCATTTGATACTAATATCTTATGCTGTCTTGGAGTACACCAAATTCATACAAAATAGTTAAATTAAATCTACTTTAACTTTGTTATTACCATCACTACTCCGTTCAAACCATCCACAACCATCAATGTGCTTTACATTCCTGAAAAACATTGTAATCTTACGATGATAAAGGGGGGACTTCCAGTTAAATTTGAAGATATAGTGATGTACTAGTAATGTTAATATATTTGTAAAGAGAATGGTGTAAGCTATGCTTGGAGGCCTGAATTTTATGTAGGGCATTTTTTAGATTTTTCGGTTAAATAAACTCTCATGTCAAACTTAAGAACTCAGACTCACAACGTACTAAGCAAGGCATTGCATATGACATCCTACGCGACTATATTTGCAAGAAAAGAAATATAAACCCTTTCGGAACATCCCTTAGACTCCATACACAACTATGTTCGCACTTTAAGCTGACGCTGTTTTCCGTCAATGCTTTCTCTGGGTTAACACATAGGAGTAGAATGCAGAAACTGGCCGCAAGTGTTGCTCAGAAGCCCAAAACTTCCATCCACTTAAGTATACGTCAGGTAACCAACGTGATGAAGATCTTTGAAAACGAATAGGCTAGATATGGTGGGTGGGCGTGTCACACATTGAGAAAGAGCGATAATTTCAGTGTTTTTATGCTATCCGGTGGAATACCCTATCTCAAGATAATCGATGAACTCTTGATGCAGAGAGACTTGTGCAGAATGAAAAAAAGTTTCTCGTCCATCCTCCAGTAGAGTGCGAAACATTCTTTGGATTATTCTTGTCCTGAATGCGGCTGAAAGTTCACTAGTTTTCTTTTTCAGAACTAAATCTCCGAGGAAGGCACACATTGCCGCGAAGGCAGAATCACAAGTTTGGGCAGCTAAACTCTGAAATCTGTATCTATATTTCAATTTTTCCTTTATCCTTTTCCGGAAATTCCCATTACGACGGTGGCTTGCATGGTGCATTAGTTGATGAATCAATACCGCTTCTCATACATACGAAAGGCAGGTTGTAATTTTTTTTTTCACAGAATATGGTCATGTGTGGTATCAAATGAAAGAGATCGATTAGTACTTTTTGCAAATGGTCGAATTTCTGATATTTCGTGAAACATGGGGGAATTATGGCTCAAAATGTACACTCTAAGAAGTGAAGCAGGTCTCGTTTTCCAAGTCTACCCAACCGGAAAATTTGAAAAAAATCACAGTGATGCATCTGCACGAAGTCTAAGCCTCAAAATACATCCCGTTCCGAGATCTTTACACATAAAGTTAATAATACTATATTATCATATTTTAGAAATCTACTCGAAACAACATAGGCGATAATAATAATGGAAGTTTTACATTTCTAGTGAATTGATTAAACTCTAAGATGTATACGTCACCGCCACCATATAAAGTGGACTTATATGAGCGTCGAGCTCCATAGGACATTTTAGTTTTCCTTTCTTCCCTTCTTTCAGTTATTCGTATATCAGTATTCTGATTTGTTTTTACTTTGAGTAAACGGGACACGGTTGAGAGTTAGACGACCTTTAAATAAACTCAACGGAGGACCAATTCAGATTGCGCTAATGAAGAAAGGTGATAATGGATGTTGTTTAGATGTTGATATGAACGAAAAGCATCGCACTGCTCATCCAAAAGTAAAAGTTAGAATGAAAAAATTGATTGACTAAAATCAAGTCACATTATCTAAGACATCTAAGGGCTCAAATTGCATTAGAGTTTAGAGGAAAGGGTTAGTGCCTAGCAGATATTTATGTCGATTATAAAAGAAAGCTAGCAATATTTTATCCTCTATTTCAAGAAGATTGCAGTATTTCGTTTTATATACCAAAAGGAGACATTGCGGCATGTGCATGAGTATGACAGTAAGGCGCCGTATCTAGCGACAAAGGTTCGTCGTTTTATTGCAAGAACAAAATTAAAACAATTAATTGTTGTGACCTGCACGCAAAAAAACTGGAATAATCTAATTAGGATCAGGGCCTTGAAGTGTGTGAAGACCGCAACGGTACACGACAGGATTACAATACCCGGTAGGAGGCAAAGTGGTCAGTATTGCGCTCGTCCAAGATTATTACCCTGATTTGACTCAGGAACTCATTCACAGCTGGGTCGACTGGCATCCGACGTCAAATCACGATTCAAATTCTACTGCCACCAGTAATCTCTAAGTATATTTACCTCCGATAAATTTTGATTTCTTTTGGTGAAATGTATTTAATTTTAATATAGCCTAAGAGACCATTGTTTCCATGTTCTGCTCAATTCGAAAATTAAGGACTTCAATCCAAAATAATACGAATTTTCAATTTGCCACAAGTCAGAAGTGTACTGCTGGAAATCCACAAAAAGTGAATCAATTCCAATATTTAGCAGCTCGCAATAATGCATTCCTTGCTGAGTTTTATAGACATGAACACCTTTGCACCTTAAAAAAGGTAACCCTTGAAATATACAATAACACTAATCGATACTTCCTTTCCCGCAACTAATAATTCAGGGATGTTAATGGTTACTGTAGTAATTGCCTTTTAAACCCATTTCCTAGTTGCTCTGTTTTTTTTCCAAAAATATGCATATAAATATTTGGCTTGTATCAGATTTGAAATGCAAATGCAATATGTATTTGCAATGTAAGAACTTTTTTGCAACATGTGGTATTTGATTACGTAAAGAGTAAATTTAATGGTGTTCTTCGACCATCTGGAATTAGAATCATCGTATAAAGATGGCATGTTAGCATAACATGTTCATGCAGTTCCCTTCCATAATACCGCCAATGCAATCTGATGCTTCAATACAATATGTGATTATCTATTACTTTATTTATCGTGAATTTCGTATCCCGCACGGCTGGTTTTTTCCTAATTTTTATAAAATAACCTCCTTTGACCAGAAATTTTACATTATTTTTATCTACATACATTCCCCGCTTAATAGAAATGCATCATCATCATCATCAACGGCGCAACAACCGGTATCCGGTCTAGGCCTGCCTTAATAAGGAACTCCAGACATCCCGGTTTTGCGCCGAGGTCCACCAATTCGATATCCCTAAAAGCTGTCTGGCGTCCTGGCCCACGCCATCGCTCCATCTTAGGCAGGGTCTGCCTCGTCTTCTTTTCCTACCATAGATATTGCCCTTATAGACTTTCCGGGTGGGATCATCTTCATCCATACGGATTAAGTGACCCGCCCACCGTAACCTATTGAGCCGGATTTTATCCACAACCGGACGGTCATGGTATCGCTCATAGATTTCGTCATTGTGTAGGCTACGGAATCGTCCATCCTCATGTAGGGGGCCAAAAATTCTTCGGAGGATTCTTCTCTCGAACGCGGCCAAGAGTTCGCAATTTTTCTTGCTAAGAACCCAAGTTTCCGAGGAATACATGAGGACTGGCAAGATCATAGTCTTGTACAGTAAGAGCTTTGACCCTATGGTGAGACGTTTCGAGCGGAACAGTCTTTGTAAGCTGAAGTAGGCTCTGTTGGCTGACAACAACCGTGCGCGGATTTCATCATCGTAGTTGTTATCGGTTGTGATTTTCGACCCTAGATAGGAGAAATTGTCGACGGTCTCAAAGTTGTATTCCCCTATCCTTATTCTTGTTCGTGCTTGTGTTTGACCAGTGCGGTTTGATGTTGTTGGTTGATTCGTCTTCGGTGCTGACGTTGCCACCATGTATTTTGTCTTGCCTTCATTGATGTGCAGCCCAAGATCTCGCGCCGCCTGCTCGATCTGGATGAAGGCAGTTTGGACGTCTCGGGTGGTTCTTCCCATGATGTCGATATCGTCAGCATAGGCCAGTAGTTGGGTGGACTTGAAGAGGATCGTACCTCTTGCATTCACCTCAGCATCACGGATCACCTTCTCGAGGGCCAGGTTAAAGAGGACGCATGATAGCGCATCGCCTTGTCGTAGACCGTTGTTGATGTCAAATGGTCTTGAGAGTGATCCTGCTGCTTTTATCTGGCCTCGCACATTGGTCAGGGTCAGCCTAGTCAGTCTTATTAATTTCGTCGGGATACCGAATTCTCTCATGGCCGTGTACAGTTTTACCCTGGCTATGCTATCATAGGCGGCTTTAAAGTCGATGAACAGATGGTGCAACTGTTGTCCATATTCCAACAGTTTTTCCATCGCTTGTCGCAGAGAGAAAATCTGATCTGTTGCTGATTTGCCTGGAGTGAAGCCTCTTTGGTATGGGCCAATGATGTTCTGGGCGTATGGGGCTATCCGGCCTAGCAGGATAGTGGAGAATATCTTATAGATGGTACTCAGCAACGTGATACCTCTATAATTGCTGCACTGTGTGATATCTCCCTTTTTATGTATGAGACAGATTATGCCTCGCTGCCAATCGTCAGGCATTGATTCGCTGTCCCATACCTTGAGCACAAGTTGATGAACCACTTGGTGTAACTGATCGCCTCCATATTTAACCAATTCGGCTGTAATTCCATCGGCTCCTGGCGACTTATGATTTTTTAGCCGATGAATTGCACGGACTGTTTCTCCTAAACTTGGTGGTGGCAGTATTTGTCCGTCGTCTTCAGTTGGCGGGACCTCCAACTCGCCGATGTTCTGGTTGTTCAGTAGCTCATCAAAGTACTCAACCCATCGCTCTAATATGCCCATTCTGTCGGAAATCAGATTTCCCTCTTTGTCTCGGCAGGATGAGCATCGAGGTGTATAAGGCTTCATCCTGCTGACTTGTTGGTAAAACTTCCGCGCCTGGTGCGGTTGCTCCCTGTACTTTTCTAGTTCACAGACTTGTTGGTTCTCCCAGGCTTCCTTTTTCCGTCTGTGAAGTCGCTTCTCCGCTCGACGGAGTTCGTGATAAGTCTCTGCGCGTGCCCGCGTTCTTTGAGAATGCAACATTACTCGGTATGCGGCATTCTTACGTTCCGTTGCTAGCTTACATTCATCGTCAAACCAGCCGTTCCGACTCCTTTTGCGGCTGGGGCCAAGTATATTTGTGGCCGTATCCATGATAACGTTCTTCAGGTGGTTGTGAAGATCATTAGTTGATGCTTCATCTCCAGGTCCTCTATTGACTGCGGTTATTGCGGCATCCATTTCCCTCTTATAGGTGTCGCGGAGAGTTGTGTTGTGGATGGCTTCAGTGTTCACTCTCACCTGATTGTCAGAGGGGATTCTAGGTGGTATTGTTATTCGAGCTCGGAGCACCATGCCAACGAGATAGTGATCCGAGTCTATATTGGCCCCCCTATATGTTCTGACATTCATCAAGGCTGAGAGGTGGCGGCGTTCGATCAACACGTGGTCAATTTGGTTGAAAGTGGTCCCGTCTGGAGAGGCCCACGTATGTTTGTGGACCGCTTTCCGCGCAAACCAGGTACTTCCAACGACCATTTCGTGTGACCCTGCTAATTGAATAGTCCGCAGTCCGTTATCATTTGTTTTTTCGTGTAAGCTATGGGAGCCAACGTATCGCCTGAATACGGGCTCCTTCCCTACTTGGCTGTTAAAATCCCCAAGTATGATTTTGATATCATATCTGGGACAGGCTTCGAGGGTTCTTTCTACTGCCTCGTAGAAGGTATCCTTCTCCGACTCTGCAGTCTCCTCTGTAGGGGCGTGAACGTTTATGAGGCTTATATTTCTAAACTTGCCTCGCAAGCGCAGAGTGCATAGCCGTTCGCTTATACTTTCAAAGCCGATAACAGCAGGTTTCATTTTTTGGCTGACTAAGAAACCTACTCCGAGCACATGGTTTACTGGATGGCCGCTATAATATATGGTGTAGTGGCTCTTCTCCAGGAAACCGGTCCCTGTCCATCGCATCTCTTGCAACGCTGTTACATCAGCCCTATATTGGGACAGGGTATCGGCTAGCTGCTTATCAGCTTCATCTCTGTACAGGGAGCGCACGTTCCATGAGAAAATGCGCAAATCGTTGTTCCTTTGTCGTTGCCGGGTCCGTCGTTTTAATATCCATCCTATCCGAGGCTCCTGTTGTGGCTTCGTAACGGTTGTTTTCCGTGTAGGGTTGTCAGCCCTACCCAACCCCCAACCTGGAGGACCAGTTGGTACAATTTGTCCCGTTTTTAGGCGCGGGAGACTCGCCTTCATCCTTCTCCGTCTGCAGCTTTTCGTCAAGAAAGAGCTCCCAGCGGTCACCACGTGGAGGTGGAGATAGGGTTTGGTAGTAGAGCTGTTGGTGTTGGTTCAGCAGGCATTTCCCAGGTTTTATGCTCCATCGTGGGTACCAATCCACGTTTCGCCCCGGGACCTATACTACCCTTTGACCAGAATAGAAATGCATAATATATTTAATTAATTATCAATACCCTATTTTTTCGAATCCACCTTTTAGTTGTCTGTTTTTAAGGTTTTGTGTAAAACAAAACCTTATGAAAATCGATTCAATGTCTGTCTGTCTGTCTGTCACACGCACTTTTCTCCTCAACGGCTAAACCGATCCGAACGAAATTTGGTGGGCAGTTGGGAACTATGAAATCCCACGCATACAGCGACTGGCATAAATTTAGGTGGAGTTTAAAGGGGGGCTCTCCATACATGCAAAGTGGGGAATCAAAATTTTTTTTCACCAAATATAGTCGTGTAGGGAATCAAATGAAAGGTCTCGATTTGTACTTTCCGGATATTAGTTTTGGCTGGAATTGCAAAGTGCGTGAGTAAGGAGTAAAAATGTCCGCACTTAAAGTGAGGCAGGACTCATTTTCGGAAACTACCTAACCTAAAAATCCGAAAAAAATCAGGGTGTAGCGCTTAGATGAAATCTAGGCCTCAAAATATGTCCCATTCCGATATCTGCTCAAATAAACGTACTATAATAATAGTATATTACTAATTTTAGAAATTTACAGAAAAACCCCCCTTAAATGCATCCTAGGACTTCCGAATTTTGTACCAGCATAGAGGACAATATTTCGTATATACGTGCTAAACTTCGTGGAAATCTGGCCATTAACCCCAAAGTTATAGCAGTTCAAATTTAGCAATTTTGCACGAATTTACTGCTTTCAAAGCCACGCAAATAAGATGCTGACGTCATAATTAACGGGAATAATTGACATTCGCGTGAAATATTAAAGTCGCATTTATGAAGAATCTATTTATCTGCAGCCCTTTTTAAGGTTTTGTGTAAAACACTTATGTGAAATCTAATCTTCGAGAGATATCCCATTCCGGTATCTGCTCAAATAAATTTACTAATAGTATATTATCAACTTTTAGAAATTGACTAGAAAACTCCCCTTAAGTTCATCCTAGGTGCACCAAATTTAGCACCGACATAGAGGATAGTCTCGTGCATACACACGCCAAGTTCCATGAAAATCCAACTATTAGTGTCAAAGTTATAGAAGTTCAAACTTATCAATTTCGTGCTAATTAACAGCTTCCTAAGCCATACAAATAAGATGATGACGTCATAATTAACGGGAATAATTGACATTCGAGTGAAATATTAAAACTCTATTCAAGAAAAATCTGGTTCTCCCTAGCTCTTTTTTATATTTGATGTTGGTTAAATTATTGACATTTGCTAATAATATTAAACTCAGAGTGTGAAGCGTATGAGGTTGACCATTATCAACACACGGCTTTCCATCAAACGATTTATTTAAGATTTATTTAAATCGCTTTCTAGAAAATAGAGGTCAATGGAATCTGTTACATCTTTTTCTTTTTCTTCAGTCTTCAGTTCACAAGCGGGGTCGACTCGTCGTGATCGGTTTTGTCATTTTATTCTATCAAATGCCTGATCAGGATGTAATGGCGAGACCTTTAAATCCCCATCCAGTGTGTCAAACCACCATTGTTTTGGCCAGCTTTTTGGTTGCTTACCATTGACTTCGATGTTCTGACCAATACTGGTTATTGAATTCTCGTTGGCGTGAATTACTTGACCACACCATCGAAAACACCTCTCTTGTAGTTTTTCCACGATCGGTGCAAACCCATGTTTATCGCGGATATTCTCATTTCAGACGTGATCAAAACGTGTCAGGCCAGCAGTGCAATGCAACATCTCCATCCACATTACCGCAAGACGCCGTTCATTGTCCTTTATAGTCGGCCAACACTCAGAACTATAGAGAGCGGCAGACGGACGACATTGCAGTAAATTTTAGATTTGAGACGTGCGCTGATACGTCGATCACAAAGAACACCAGTTGGCAGTAACCTGCCCAGAACTGAGCGATTTCAATATCTCGGGTCAATGCTATCAGCCAATGGAGAAGTAGGTTATGCTCCTCACATAGGGAAACACAAAACCTTTTATACCTGAAGCGTCAAGCTTCCGGTTTTCCGACTTGTTTTATTTTGGGACAAGCATGGATCACGTTTGTAAACACATCCAGAATATATCCCCATATTTCAAGTTTTGTGTAGAAAAAAAACTCATAAAAATGAGGTTATTGTCTCTCTGTCTACCTCTCCGTCAATCAGTCAGTCTATCTGTCTATCTGTTCTTCTTTTTTGTAAGGAAGTGAAAATCTTCAAAAGACCCTATCCTGGACACGCCAGAATGGAGGATTTTACCTATTAAAACCACCCCGACTCTCCCCTTCCCCGTGGGGTCACCATTAGGTATTACATCATGGGGCGGAGCAACACTCGCTAGCTCTTCTTTCTTTTATCCGCACCGTTTGTAACTATGCCTTCCTCACGTCTTCCGCTCTTCGCGGTTTATCGATAGCACTTCACTTAGAGTTCCCTCTATGTTCCTTCTTTCTTCCACGAACCTCTGGTTGGATATCAGGTATATTCATCGGATATACATTACGAGTTATCAATAAATAAAACCATTGTGTATCCAAATATTCTTATATGAAAAATCTATATAATTTGAATCCCGAGATTTCGGTTTCCGAATTGTTTTTATTGTAACTCATTGTATAAGCGTTTACCTTTCTTCATGTTGTCCAATGCCTGGATTTAAATATTAAGAAATGTTAACAATGCGCTCACTTAAGGTCTGCGCCTAGTTAGCATGCAGCGTAAGGGCAAATCTTCCCGATATAATGTATGTTCCCGTATGGTAAAGCTAACTAGTTAGCATCAAATTTCAAAGTTCATAGACGTTTCAATTATTAGATCTTTCTAAAACACATACTGAGTGGAACATTTCATAAAACACGCAGCGCCTTGCATGAAAAATGCAAATTTTGGTGAATACAAACAGATTAGGATCCGGAAATAAACAGGCATGCCTTCTGCGAAACGCAATCAAGTTGGGAGTGTGTGGTTTTCTGCACGTAAACTTCTGGAGTGGTGAGTTTGTACCACCACATAAGTGGGTTATGCAACCTTAATGTAACGTGAACTGTTTACCAAAATAAATATTGCGGCCGCGACTTCTACCACATATGTTTGCCAGAATATTTCCGCCCGAGAAGCAGGAATTTATAATTGTTATTTTTATTGAATTTTTACTTTGGAAAAATTGCGCTCCAGAATTTAACTAATTCGTTTGTTGAAAAATTTGCATTTCCGAAAAAGAATGTGTAATGAAATGAGGAATCAAGGGAATGATGAAGGCATCTCGTATAAAGAAAGGTGACCACTTAGGTGTTTTACCAGAGTGGGCTGAGAAGTAACGAAATGGACATGAAAGAAACAGAGACTACCTGCCTGACTGAAACCAGAATTAACTTCCTCGCAATGCTGAAAGCTTAAATTTGCGAACATATTCACTTCCTTGGACTTTTGAGTCAGATTATCTGAGTCGAAACCATTCCGGATAAATTTTTTTGATTTCTTATTTCTTTGCAAACAGGTTACTGCAAATTGTAACTGCTTCCCCATCGCATGTAGGCAGTATTCAAGCGTTGTCATTTTTGAGTCCCAGGATTTAATTAAAAAAGTCTACCAGCGGAAAAAATCCGGGTAATCCGTTACATAAATACAGTTCTCAATCGGCTGTCTGTATTCATTTGCTCACCAGCTTCAACATGTGAATGCCAGCACCTGAATCTGGCCGAAATAAATGAATATCTGCAGTGCAGGTGAAAAAGTGGTATTGGGAACCACATCCTAATCTTTGGAACAGTGAAAAGGGTGGATTAATAAACCAAATACATACTTGAAATAATTAAACCTAATTACGTTAATGGCTAGAAACAGCATTTTACAACTATTATATTTGCCAGTAAGCGATAGGAATGGACTATTCAAAATATTTCCGATTTTTGTTTTTGAGGTTTGCTGTAAAACCAGAATTCAAAATTCAAATTTTTTTTTTTAAGATTTTATGTAAAACAGAACTTTATTAGAATCGATTTAATATCTGTCTGTCACACCGAATTTACTCACAAACAGCTGAATCAATTGTTGCAAAGTTTGGTAAGAACGTGCGGTCTGTGAATTCCTTTAGATACAACGGGTAGGACCATTTTGCACTGGGTTCAAGGGAGGAGAGGTTCCTCATACATGCGAAAACGGGGTGAGGGCAGAAAATGTGTGCCCCAAAAATTGGAAATACATATGTATATTAAGGAATATTTTGAATTAGAGGTATGTGCGAATGAGAAAACATGCATAGGATATTTCTCACAAAATAATATCGTAGTATCCTCGAAGCGCCCAACTTGCAGTATTCCGACTTGTCCATCTATGTTGAGTCTGACTTCTTTTGAGGGGTCAAAACGAGGAATATGTTTTCCACCAGTACTGGCTGTCAGAAATGTCACTATGATTATAAAAGTACTGTTGTGTTTTTGTTTCAATTTTATGAAATTTGAATAGTTTCTATTCTGGCAATACTTTCGAAAAATGCAAAATAGAAAACTTATTTGCAAGAAGTTCTAGCGCAGGAAAGTTACTTAAAGGGGTAAAAGGTCAACCTACTGTTACCTTTGCACTTTTATGTTTTTACTTCTTGAAGTATTATTCTACTAAAACAACAATACTTCAACAATTTTAAATCGGCATTTATTGAGATTTGAGGGAATCTGGTCGCCCGATTTGAAATTTCTTTTCCATACTTATAAACAATTTATCAATTGCGCAAACACCTATAAAAACAATTTGTGAATTTCGGTTCAGAAGTGCACCAAATTGCGTACACCCCATATTTTGGTTTTACTAAGGTTTCTTGCAGAAATGTTTCGGTATTTTAGCTTCCAGTTGATATTTTTGCCTGGTTTTTACGAAGCGCATACGTGATATTTTTTCAGTAGTGCTGCAGGGCCGGAAGAATGTTACCGCCATGTTGTATTGAAACTTGTACGACTATTAAAATCGGAATGTTAAGTCTTAATAAATAAGCAGTCAAAATTTCAAGTTGATAGTCTTTGGCGGTTGGCGGAAAACTGTTGTCACAAGCGGTCTTACACTAGGTTGTCCCTAAATGCTTCCTAGGTCATTAGCATTACAGCAACATAGGTTGTAGTACGGATAGGATGGATGGTTAGGTTGTCATTCTGGAAAGTTTGGTAGAAATCCCACCATTATTAATAACGTTATAGAAGGCCTCAGTGGTTTGAACGCTCGGCGGAAGGTCACGGTTCAAATCTTACTTTTGGCAGAAGAATTCATATCATGATTGGATGGAGGGTGCCAGCCAATTCACCTCTGGCGAGTGCAATACTGCCCCTTCATGAGGATGGACGATTCCGTAGTCTACATAACGACGAAATCTATGAGCAATACCATCACCGTCCGGTTGTGGATAAAATCCGGCTCAATAGGTTACGGTGGGATGAGGATGATCCCACCCGGAAAGTCTATAAGGGCAATATCTATGGTAGAAAAAGAAGACGAGGCAGACCCTGCCTAAAATGGAGCGATGGCGTAGGTCAGGATGCCAGACAGCTTTTAGAGATATCGAATTGGTGGACCTCGGCGCAAAACCGGGATGTCTTGAGTTCCTTATTAAGGCAGGCCTCGACCGGATACCGGTTGTTGCGCCGTTGATGATGATGAGTGCAATGCTGACCGCATTGCCTCCTACTTCAAGATGCAGATCCAATTAGATTGTCGTGCCAACGTTGATTACTACTAAGAGGCCAGGGTATTACCTGCCAAGAGGTCATAAAAGGTTAGTATCATGTTGAATTGAATATCGGGTATATTCAACCCATATGTAAGCTTCAATAATTTACTGGCAATTAATGGAAATATGTTCATATTCAACTACTGCTCTAATGCAATTAATTTTTAATTTCTGGTCTGTATTTCGACAATACTCTACTATATTCAGTAATAGTAAAAAATCTTGGTACAGTATCTGTGAATTTGTCTAAATGAGAGGCGTGTGCGACGGTTACATACCAATGCCATAATCTTTCTATGAAAAAGTAACTTTTCTTGTACTAATTTTATATGTCTTTATATATGTATACTCAATAATCCTAGCTTCATGCAAAAGAATATGCTAGAAAAGAAGAGGCTATGCTAATATATTCGCTTCATAGTCAGTATTGAATTAGATAGACAGTGACATAATAAGGATCTATACAGAGCATGCCTACACATATGCAACAGGACAACAACATGCAACTTTCCAGCTGTTCACTTCTTACTTACAGTAGAATTTTTAATCTGATTACATTCATAGCCAAACTCTCTAACAACATTACACATTCTACGTTCGTGAACTTGCACATCTGATTGCATCCTAGTTCACGTACAGAAAAGTTTTCATTCAAAATTTCCGGGTGTGAAACTTTTGCCTAACTTCCAAGCTTCTAAAGATTTGCCTTACAAGGTTCCGGCTCTCTCGATTTATTCAATTATACTTTTCCGAAGCTTCACGGAAGTATTTCGTACGCGTGATAAGGTATTTGTAGTTAAATAATATAAAAGGATTATAAAGAAAACTTTCCTGAATAAGTTGCGATATTTGATTTATAATAACATAGGGGTTCACTGATTTATCCTAAGGTGCTACTTGAAAGGAAACAAAAGCTATAGTTTATTTATTTGAAGGAAACTAACAGCGATAACTTCAACGCTATTGACTGGATGATGGGTATCTGAACGAGGTAATGCAGATATGTTTCTGAAGAACACTCTTCTTCCATATGATATATTGTTCTCTTTTATTCTAGTAAGGATAACGGGAGTAGATGGAAATCTAATGGCGGCTGCAAGACCCGCTCTCGTGGTGGAGCCCTGATTAAATGCAACCTTAAAATTGGGAGTTTGTAGCGGTCTCAATAAATCTGAATTGGACTTCATTCTTAATAGGAAATATTTTGTACAAAATTGCACCAGGAAATTTGACTCATGCATCCTGTTGATTTTCATTTAGAAATTGCGTTGCGTATAAATGACATGTTTCGATTCCTTTGTGCGGTATCGGAAGGAAAGCGATTTCAAGTGCTTTTCAACAATGCACTGATTGCACAGACGCCCCTGTTTGGCCATATTTTTTTTTGCTGATTCAAACAGTTGTCATGAGGATAACAGAGAATTGTCCAATTGTAAAAATTTAATGAGTATATAGGAAGAAGGTTTATAGCCAAAAACGAGGAAGCAGGAAGACAGAGTAGAGTAGTAGATGTGTTCACCAGAAAGCGGAAGTAGCAGAAAATATGTGACAAGCTGAGAAAGTATGACAGCTCCATGCAATGGAATTCGCTATCCTAGGAAGACTGGTCGTCCAAATCTGAGTGATGCCAAGTTCTGAAGAAGTGACGCATTGTTCGAGCACAGAGCCTAACCTAAGGCCAGCTGGTTGTCAACTGATTGACAGTGTATATCTATTCAGATTAACCACGTTGTGAGCAGCAGCAGATTAAAAGTTGTCATCTGGGTTGTGCGAAACAAGAGAGGCGCCATTATCTATCGAGAAAAACCATCATAGTTGCCTCCCTTCGCTTCGGGATTGCAAGCTCCGCATGATAAAAAGGAATTCATTATTGTGTTAGTCGAGGAAACAGAACCTGCCAGCAAATAATTAGGATTTCTATATACTGCATTACGATAGCACGCAAGCCTCTCGATAGCCCTGCGAGGGACTTAAACGGTGGACCGCTCATCCCAGATGACGAGAGTGATTTTAGGTGATTCCAGAGAGATCGCCGAGAGTGAGTTTGGAGTGATCCTGCTGTAACCACAACAAACAATTTCTATGTATTCCAGATTAATTGAAGATTACTATTCACAATTATTTTCAAGAACATAATAGAATAAAATGTGGTTTGTCTACTCTGTGCAAGAAGTAAACCTTATAAAAAATTGCATGCCGGCAATTCAAAGAAGTGTAGCACTGGCCGGAAATGAGTTTTTACTTTTTTCTGAGGTTATATTTTTAATTGGTTTGATATCATTATGGCTCAACATTTAGTCAAATAAAAGGAATATACTATATAGGTTCGTATGGTAGAATTAGAAATAAACTATACATTATATCTATATTAAATCAATTTTCACATCTTCTTCTTTCTTCTTTTTCTTCAGCTTTTGTTCCGTTCATAAGCGGGGTCGGCTTGTCATGATCGGTTTCGCCATTTAGCTCTATCGAATGTCTGATCTGGGTGCAATCTCGAAGGTTTTAAATCCACATCCAGCCTATCAAGCCACCGTTGTTTCGACCTGCCTTTTGGTCGTTTGCCATCGACTTCGATGTTCAGACCAATCTTGGCAAGTGAATTTTCGTTAGCACGAATCGCGTGACCATACCATAGAAGACGCCTCTCTCGTAACTTTTCCACGATCGGTGCAACCCCATAACGATCGCGGATATCCTCATTTTGGATGTGATCAAAACGTGGGACGCCACTAGTCCACCGTAACATCTTCGTCTCCATTACCGCAGGACGTCGTTCATTGTCTTTTATTATCAAATAATGAAGAATAATAAAAAATGTTTATTATATTATTAAACAATGATTATCTCACCGCTGAAATATATTTCTAAATCCCTTCAACAAAATTTAATAACCTTCTAATGCAAACAGTTAAGAAAAACTAAAACAAGTCGGGAAACCGGAAGCATGACGCTTCAAGTATAACAGATTTTGCGTTTACCTATGTGAGTTTCGTGTGTATACAGTTAAAAATTCCCAATCCCATTTATTCCCTATTTATTTAGAAAGCCATTTAAATGAACAATTTGATGGAAAGCACTGTATTCATAACAGTCTACCTCATACACTTCACATACGGAGTTTAATATTATTAGCAAATGTGAAAAACTTAACCTACAATAGATACAAAAAGGGCTGGGGAAAAGTAGATCAGTAGATAAGTAGAATTTTAATAGATTCATACGAATATCAATTATTCTCGTTAATTATGACGTCAGAATCCGATTTGCAAGGCTTTAGTAGCATTAAATTCACGTGAAATTGGTAAGTTTGAACTATCATAACTTTGGCGTTAATAGCCCGATTTCCATGAAATTTGGCAGGTGTATACGAAGTAGAGTCTTCTATGTGTGGTGTCTGGTAGTCCTAGGATGAATTTAAGTGGGGGTTTCCAGTCGATTTCTAATAGCTGGTAATATGCTATTAGTAAGTTTATTTGAGTAGATATCGGATTTCGACATAATTTTGGGGCAATATTTCATCTAAGCGCACCTTGCATGAATTTTTTTTCGGATTTTTGGGTTGGGTAGTTTCCGAAAATGGGTTCTGTCTCACTCTAAGTGTGTACATTTTGACTCCTTACTCCACGCACTTTACAATTCACATCAAAACTAATATTAGATTCGGAGAGTACTAACTTAGACCTTGATACCCCACATAACTATATATTCGATGAAAAAAAAAATTACATCGCCCCTTTACATATCTGGGGAGCCCCCTTTTAAGCTGCACGTAAATTTATATCACTCTCTCGATTTCATAGTTCCCATATGTCCACCAAATTTCGTTCGGATCGGTTTAGTCGCTTTAGGAGAAAAATGCGTGAATTTCTGATGACCGATCCCCATGAAGCAGGTGCAATCACTATCAGCGGCAGTGATCTACCCAGAACTGAGCGATTTAAATACCTTCGGGTCAACGCCGACCCTGCTTATGAGCGGGACAAAGGCTAAAGAAACAGCAGAAGGAGAAAAATTGCGTGTGACAGACAGACAGATATTAAATCGATTTTAATAAAGTTTTGTTTTGCACAAAATTTTAAAAAGCATGGGATTTATAAAAGACCCCCTCTTGGTAACCAACGTTGACGACGGAAGCGTGGTATGGAACATTGCGGATGCGGACTGCTCTTCGAAACAAAAGAGAAATCATTCAATGCATTCTAGCGAGCTTGGCCAATAGGCTTCTCGATTCCATATAGCAAGTGGCGCTGTGTTCTACTGAGTTTAAGGGCTCCCCATACATTCGAAATGGAGGTGTTTTTTCACTGAATGTGGCAGAGAGGCTATCGAATGAAATGGCTCAATTAGCAATTTTCGAAGCTCGCTCAATTTTTTTTTTCTTTTGATATTGGACAGAACATAGGGAGAGTGAGGGCTCAGAAGGTGAACTCCAAAAAGTGAAACAGGTCCTGTTATCGGAATCTATCCTTATCGGTTGGATAAGTTCCGATAACGGAACCTGTTTCACTTTTTGGGACCGATAAATCTGAAAAAAGTATAATAATGTATGTATGTATGAAATCTAGGCCTCAAGATACTTCCCAATCCGATATCTGTTCAAATACAGTAAATAATAACATTTCACCATATTTCAGACATTCACCGGAAAACTGCAATTAAGTTTATCTTAGACATACTAAATTCGGCACCAGCATTAGTGAAAAGAGAGGAAGGCTTGAAGTAGATCCACCTATTATTAACAAATTTATACATGGTTAAAGTTCGCTATTTCACGTGAGTTGTATTTTAAGGCGTGTACGACGCCATCATCAAATAAAGTCGAATATCTTTGTTTTTAAGGTTTTGTGTAAACACAAAACCTTATTAAAATCGGTTTACCGTCTGTCTGTCTGTCTGTCTGTCTGTCTGTCTGTCTGTCTGTCTGTCTGTCTGTCCGTCTGTCTGTCTGTCTGTCTGTCTGTCTGTCACACGCATTTTTCTCGGAAACGGTTACAGCGATTGACACCAAATTTGGTAGAAAGGTGGGAACTGTGAACGCTCACGCATACAGTGAGTTACATCCTTTTACGTTGAATTTAAGGGGGGGTCCCCATACATGCAAAAGGGGGGTGTAATTTTTTTTTTTCATCAAATATAGTCATGTGGGGTATCAAATTCTCGGTCTCGGTTAGTACTTTTCGAAAACGGGCTTAGTTTTGACATTTGTTAGAAAGGTGGGGAGTGCGGGGGGTTGAAAGTGACCATTCCTTTACGGGGGCCATTCTCAGAAACTACCCAACCGAAAAATCTGAAAAAAATCAAGAGGCTGCCACTATATGGTGCCTGGGCTCCGAAATACCTTCCACACTGATACCTGCACAAATAAAGTTAATAATAGTATATTACTATAATTTTTAGTAATTCGCTGCAAAACCCCCCTTAAGTTCATGCTAGGACGACGAAATTTCGCAACAATATAGGGTGTAACATAGATCATGATGTTACCAAGTTTGGTGGAAATCGCACTATTGCTAACAAAGTTATAATACGTCAAAGTTGTCGCTTCTTTGCAAATTCAAGGCTATGAATGTCAATATCATCCGAAAGTGGATATTCTCACATAATATTGTATATGCATATATTACATGCTACGTACTAAGAAATGCACAAAACCTTTCGTAACTGAAGCGTCCAGCTTCCGGTTTCCCGACTTGTTTTTTAGTTATGTGGATATCAATGTCAATTATCCGTGATTGATATATATATATATATATTTGTACATATGGGTAATATCTAATTAAGACGGTTATGTAAGTAGGTACCAGTGGTTTTCAATTTACTTACATATGTATAAGTATATTCACGTATACTTTTGTGCACAGAGAAAAGAGGAAATATTGTAATGCTTTTGATCTATTGCATGCATATATTTATATGTATACATTCCCAGTCTGATTGGATTTGGAAAGACGCGTAGGTAGGGTCGGACTGAAAATAAATCCCAACAAAACTAAAGTTTTCAGTTTGACGAGTCACCGCCCTTTTCCTATGTGCATTAACGAGTCAGACATGAAGGAAATCGGTTAATTTGTCTATATCGGTAGCGAGGAAACGATAATCTGTGTAGGTGTACGTTTCCGTGCTGTTTAGAGGTCGGAAGAGGCAGTGGAGAGGTCAGACTTTAAGAAGGGGCGATGAATGTATGGTTAGTTATCTATTGTAACGGAAACCAATTTCCGAGAAGACCAGGAGAGGGTAGCGTATTTTGCCGAACGAGAAACGATGCGTGGTGGCCAGCCTATCGTTCAAAGCGAATCAGAATGAGAGAGATTCTGAAAACGTCAGCGGTCTTCCCTCGGCTGAGGCACTGACACTTTGAAGGCTATAATTTTTCAATCACGTGAATTTAGATTTTAAGTCTTGAGTCTTTGTTATACGTAAGATTTCCGATATTTTCAGAAAAAAAAAAATTTTTCCGTGAGCCAGTTACAGGAATTTGCCTATTCAAATAGATTTGAGTCCGAAAAGTGAAGGCGTGTGTATATAGCTAGTAGGTCAAAGTATATAAAAATTTAATATGTCAGACTATGCGGCTATGCGCCCCAGCATTCATTAAATAAACCTATATTAGTGGCGGACGATAGGTGCGGCAAGCGATTCAGACGTCAAGAGAACGAATGGGGTGGTAAGAATGAGACGAGACCTCATATGTTTCAGGTGGTTCTCACGGTTTTCATAGACTATAACGGTATTGGGTACCACGAACTTTGAAGTTGTAGGCTGGTGGATGCTGACCAACGATAACTGTTATTATTATTCTTGAATATTTTATGTAAATCTATTGCTGCCTAAGGAAATAAGGAAGCCACTAAATTGAATAGCCTGACATAAGAAATGGTTCGGCATTATTAACTATTCTTACGTACTCATGGAATTCTCGTGTATCTATATATATAATTTCATACCTGAAATGCTAAGGTTCCAGTTGTCATTAAGTCAGGAAAAAAAGTCGAGTTTAAAAAGTCGTAGTTGGCTTAATAAACTTAAAACGGCCTTACCATGCCCAGATCATTTGTTGACTGTTTTATGGTCTCATTTAATGCTTACGGTAACAGTCCGTTTCCCAAGAAAACACGCTATCTGCGAGTGAATTTGTGGAGAAGCTGTAACATTGCATGAACTCTCCTATCTGAATTGCTTTATTTTATATAGCGGTTAAGACGTGTACTGTTCCAATTCCTGCATTGAAGTTCATTATAAAAGTATGACATGGTCAAATGACTTACCTTTTTCATTAAACAATTTCGGCTAATCACAATCACATCCAAGCATGAACTTTGTCTCCTTAACCAAATGGAATTTCACAAATATTATTCACCTTGCAATTGCTGTCGCATCACTTTTACATTACACGAAACTTGTATCTGGTCACAACACTCTACCGCACTCCCGCTTAAAGAAATTGTGGTAAAGAAAATCCATTCTGTAACTTTGATTTTAGGGCTTCACTTTTCCGATCATACAAGCGAAATGAACACTCCTCAAACCATTCACTTTCCGAAATGAGACGACCTCCACATTGGCCCAGACAACCCTGATTAAAGGGATATCGGGAACAATAGCGATGGTAATCCGCGGTCGAGGGCACCAACCATATCAACCAAATGGAGCTGATTTCGACTCCTCAGAATCCCCCGAATCCCTCAAAACTCCAGTCGACCAAATCCACGTCACTCAATTATATTCCCTCTTAGTGTCCATTTTTCTACTGTACGTTTATTCCAAGCACAGCTCACCACCGAGAATTTTATTACATTTCTGAAGGGATAAAGGGCATACATATATTCGTAGGGAATCTTTTTTTTCCACCCGTTATGAACGATAGGCCAAGTCGAATCTCATCGTGCTGTTTCGGCATTCAGGAACCGCCTTTTTATGCCCTTTTAGGTGGATATAAATTGTTGAATATTTCACACAAAAAGAGGTCACAAAAAATCCAGCGACAAAGGCGAGAACAGCGTGGTGAGAGGGGAAGGATGGAACGAATATTCCTTCTTTTATCCTTTTGCTGGGCCCAATAACAACAACCGATGATGCTTCGAAATTTTTATTCACTTAATAGAAGTACCGGATCTCTACTAAATTCAGCACACATCGAGGAATATAGGAAATATAAAAGAAGCTTAACGTGAGACTTGGAGATGCTTGAAAGGATGTGCCCGGAGGAAAGGGCTTAGGGAATGGTCGGAGGCATATCAAAAAAACCTAGACACCTCTTATATTCGCGCCATTTCACCGAACAAACTGCGAACTCCTAACCGGGCAATTACTAATCTGTCAGAAATAGTTTTTAGAATCGACCGTGCACTTCAGCAATTAAAATCAATCAAGGTTTGTCCAAATAATAAGAACCTTCAAAGGCTTGGCCCACGAAATACTTCAATCTAATCCGAGGGCCCTCAGAAAAATCTCACTCGCAAACGATACGCTAGTGCTTCCGAATACTCGCAAGGCAATCCCCAAACTGACTGACTTGGGCTGTGGAGCTGACTACATTGTAGACGTCAGGGAAACTGCTGCTCGGTAAGGTACTAGTACGCTATCGTACAGAGCGAGACTATTGCCTATGGGATCCAGTATCCAGTGATGATTCCAAACTTGCTGCCTTTCATCATGAAAAGGAAAGGAATCCTTTCCCATCACCGGATCAAGTGTTCCAGTATAGGTGTCTTGTGAGAGCTTTTCAAGCAGCCTGGATGCCAAATGAAGTGCAAGTCGTGGTATTTTGAGAGTTGGCTGCGAGTTGATACACTTTCGAATTGTCCATATTCGTGGGAGTCGGTTGTACTAAATTTGGAAGCAACAAATGATACTGGAAGCGAATGAGAAACTTTAAATTTTTTTGGATTTTACAGACCTTAAATATTAGCCAACAGTAGTTTGCTTCAGTTTCTTTTATCTTTTCATCATACATTTCCTTAGTGACAGAAGTATAATAAGTTCGTGATAACGGAGTTTAAATAAATGTAAATCTTCAATCTTGTTATTCACTAGTTTGTTATAAGAAATATATATATATAGGTTTCACCTGGTTTGCTGGCTTTCGGCACAATTAAATAAAATTGCAATAGTGAAAGAAGACTTCAAAATGAGACCTGCTTTCGACCGCTTCATTAAAACGCTACCTAAAATTCTATATTTAAAGTAGTTTTATTGCACAATTCTTTTGGACAAGAAAATAATACACTATTGCTAGTTGTTTGTTAAGCTTAGGATATACAACAGTTTTTCACTTAATTTGCATTCATCAATGAATTATATGTTTTTTGTTAAAGTAGACTCCTCGGAGAAAAGTTGGTCTCATCCGCGGAAGCACACTGCCTTCCATGTGGTCCATATTAAAAAAAAAAAAAAATTCTTTCTACTTTTTCTTTAAAATAACAATGGTAAATTTGTAAAAAAAAATTCTAAATCGTTGTATTTTTTGCGTTACATTGCAGAAAAGATATTTCTTGTAATAAACTTAAATATTTTTGAGGCGCCTTGCTTCCTCGAAAATTTGAACGAATATGGTTCGAGAAAAAGGTATTTAAAGGTTTGACAATATATTTGTCGTAAGCAAACTCATTAATGAGATGTTCCTAAATTCTTTCTCGTGTGCTGTCTTGCTTTCCTATTTTCTAATAGTATACATTTTTACATAATATTTAGACCTTAGTCAGTTGACCTTAATAATATAGGGCCGAAGACATTATATAGAAAAAATGACTGTATATTTCCAATTTTATGCCTGCCGCTGCGCTTCATTCTTTGCGCTACAACTTTAGAAATATTTTGGAGATTTTGGCCATACATTTTGAATATATTTTACTTTTTTTACTTTTCTTATGTCAAGGAAAAAATAATCAAGTTTTAAAAATTGTTACACTACTACTACTACCTTAACGAAAAACAATTTGGTTTGATTACAACTTTGTTAATAATGAAAGGATTCCCCCGTTTTATCCGGCACTGCTGCCTTGATTGATATTTTTTATTATAGAAATTGCGCTTAACAATCATACTCTATGAGCATTGGCAATTCGCCACAACTGTCCTGTGATTTACTTTTTCTCCCTAGGGCAAAACAAAATGTTATTAAAATCGCTGCGATGTGAGTCTCTCTGTCTGTTTGTCACTTGAAAGTCCTTTTGATGCAGCGGCATGACTTTGCATTGAGTTTAAGGCGGGCTCGCCATACATGCAAAATGGAGGTAAACGTTTTTTTCCACAGAATATGGCCACGTGAGATATCAAATGAAAGTACTCACTTGTTACTTTTCGAAATTGACTTTCAATGGAAGAGCTAACACTCAAAATGTCCATAATTAAAATTCAAGTTAGTTGAAGTTACAATCAATGCTATATAATCGGCGTAACCCATCACTACCAATATTCACGGTAGTAAGGGGGTGCGTCATTCGGTGATATATTAAGGACTTCTGTTAAATAACCATCATCAAACGCAGTGAGGTAAGTGAGAATACAAATCGTCGCCGGAGAATTTTAACCAGTAGCCAATTTTACGGTATCAATGATTTATCAGGACTTCGCGGAATCCACATTGTTGATCTGAAAGGTCTCCTCTTTAACTGTTGGGGCTAATATTCTGACACTTCCATTATCTTCAAACAGGCACGCTTCGCACAACTCGAAGAATATGTTCGGTCTAGATTTCACGCGAGTTAAATTACCTTATTCGGTACTTCGTCGCCACTGATGTGCCAGACCATTCAACGGGCACGCAGACAGGTCAGGATAAGGATCGAGGCAGGACCACCTTTCCGAAAGGTGTTAACATTGCTCTGGGTGGTCAGAATTATATCAAAATGGATAAAAGCCTCTAACAGACTTCGGATTTTTGCGACATTCTCGCCGCTTCCCTATTAGAGGGTGTCCTTTGTTTCGAAAACAAGGTTTTTTGACATGCCTTCAAATTCAATATTGGACTTTACTCGTACATGCTGATTACCTTTGCGCACACAAAACCACTCACCGGCCTACCCAAGTTGCATTATATAGCGATTGTATGTCTATAAGAATCTCACCACTTCCCAACCCTCCTAGCATATTAATACTTTCTAGAGTGCCACTGGGCCATTCGCAATCACATCACTGTTTAGACAATAAAGTATAGTACGCAACTTAAACTTTTCCAGGTATACCCGATATATCCATGCTCAACAACCCATATTCCGGTCTAGGCCTGCCTAGGATCTCCAAATATCGATATCCCGAAAAGTCGCCTGGCGTCCTGACGTATGCCATCGCTCCATCTCAGGCAGGGTCTGCCTCGTCTTCTTTTCCTACCATAGATATTGCCCTTATAGAGTTGTCGGGCTGAATTATGAGAATATTGAGCCTATTTTATCCACAACCTGACGGTCATGATATCGCTCATAGATTTCGTCGTTATGTAGGCTAGGGATTCGTCCATCCTCATGCGGGGGACTAAAAGTTCGCAAATTTTTCTCGCTAACAACCTACGTGTCCAAGTAATGCATAAGGACTGGCAAGATCATTGTCTTGTACAGTAAGAGCTTTGACCCTGTGGTGAGACGTTTCGAGCGGAACAGTTTTTGTAAGCTGAAATAGGCTCTGCTGGCTGCCAACAACCGTGCGCGGATTTCATCATCGTAGCTGTTATCGGTTGTGATTTTCGACCCTAGGTAGGATAAACTATCACCGGTCTAAAAGTTGTACTCTCCTATCCTTATTCTCCCCGTTTAAACAGAGCGGTTTGATGTTGTTGGTTGGCTGGTTCTTGGTGCTAAAGTTACCACCATATATTTTGTCTTGCCTTCATTGGTGTGCAGCCCAAGATCTCGCGCCGCCCTGCTCGATCTGGATGATGGCACTTTGTATGCTTCGGATCGTTCTTCCCATGTCAATATCGTCAGCATAGGTCAGTAGTTGGGCAAAAGAGGATTGCACCGCTCGGCGTTTACACCGGCACCACGGATTACTATCTCCAAGGTCAGGTTAAAGGGGACACATGATAGTGGATCCCCTTGTCGTAGATCGTTGTTGATGCCGAATAGGTCTCGAGAGTGATCCTCCTGCTTTTATCTGGCCTCGCATATTGGTCAGCCTAATCACTCATGTCCATTTCGTCGCGATCCCGAATTTTCTCACGACCGTGTACATTTTTACCCTGGCTATGCTATCATAGGCGGCTTTAAAGTCGATGAAAAGATGGTGCCACTGCTGTCCATATTCCAAAAGCTTTTCCAACGCTTGCCGTAGAGAAAACATCTGAACTGTTGCTGATTTGCCTGGAGTGGCCTAGCAAGATAGCGGAGAATATCTTATTAGATGGTACTCAGCAACATGATACCTTGATAATTGCTGCACTGTATGATATCTCCCTTTTTATGTAAGGGAGGGATAATACCTCTTTGCCAGTCGTCTGGCATTGAGTTGCTGTCTCACACCTTGAGTACAAGTTGATGAACCACTTGGTGTAATTGGTCACTTCCATATTTAACCAACTCGCCTGTAATTCCATCGGCTCCTGGCGACTTATGATTTTTAAGCTGATGAATTGCACGGACTGTTTCTTCCATACTTGGTGATGGCAATATTTGTCCGTCGTTTTCATTTGGCGTGACTTCCAGCTCGTCGATGTTCTGGTTGTTCAGTAGTTTATCAAAGTACTCAATCCATTGCTCCAATATGCCCATTCTGTCAGAAATCAGATTTCTCTGTTTGTCTCAGCATGATGACCATCGAGGTGTATAAGGCTTCATCCTGCTGACTTGTTGGTAGGCTTCCTTTTTCCGTCTGTGAATTCGCTTCTACGTTCGAAGAATTTCGTGATAAGTCTCTGCGCGTGCCCGCGTTCTTTCAGAATGCAACATTACTTCCGTTCCGCGACTAACTTACATTCATCGTCAAACCAGCCGTTCCGACTTTTCTTGGGATTTGGGCCAAGTATGTCTGTGGCCGTATCAATGATAACGTTCTTTAGGTGGTTGCGAAGATCATTTGTTGATGCTTCATCTCCAGAACATCTGTTACATTCGGTTATTGCAGCATCTATTTCCATCTTGTAGGTGTTGTGGGGGGCTGTTTTGTGAATTGGCTCCAATATTCACTCTCACCTGATTGTCAGAGGGATTTATAGGTAGTGTTGCAATTCGAGCTCGAGCACTGTGCCAACAAGATAGTGGTCCGAGTCTATATGTTCTGACATTCATTAAGGCTGAGAGGTGGCGGCATTCGATCAACTACGTGGTCAATTTGGTTGAAAGTGGTCCCGTCTGGAGAGGCCCGTGTTTGTTTGTGGAACGCTTCCGCGCAAACCGGGTTCCCCCAACATCAATTTCGTATGATATCATTATCATTTGCATTTTGATGTAAACTATGGGAGCCAACGTATGGCCTGCATATGGGCTTCGTCACTACTTGGCTTTTAAAATCCCCGAGTATGATTTTGATATCATATCTGGGACAGGCTTCGAGGGTTCGTTCTACTACCTCGTAAAAGATATCCATCTCCGGCTCTACAGAGCCCTCTATAGGGGCGTGAACATTAATGGGGCTTATATTTCTAAATTTGCCTCGCAAGCACAGAGTGCATAGCCTTATATTTTCAAAGCCGATAACAGCAGGTTCAATGGTTCACATGGTTTACTGGATGGCGACTATAATATATGGTGTAGCGACTACGAGAAACGCCAGCGCATCTCTTGTAACGCTGTTACATAAGCATTATATTGGGACAGGGTATCGGATAGCTGCTTGCCAGCTCTTTCTCTGTACATGGAGCGCACGTTCCATGAGAAAATGCGCAAATCGTTATTCCTTTGTAGTTGCCGGGTTCATTGTTGCGTTATCAGTCCAGACCGAGGCTCCTGTTGTCGCTTCGTAACAAGTTGTTTTCCGTGTAGGTTTTCAGTCCCTACCCAACCCCCAACCTCGAGGGCCAATTGGTACAATTTGTCCCGTTTTTAGGCGCGGGAGATTCACCTTCATCCTTCTCCGTCTGCAGCTTTTCGTTAAGAAAGAGCGGTCACCACGTGGAAGTAGAGATAGGGTTTGGTAGTAGAACTGTTTGTGTTGGTTCAGCAAGGCGTTTCCCTGGTTTTATGCTCGATCGTGGTTACCAATCCACCTTTCACCCTTCGACCCATACTGCCGTTTGACCACCATGATATGATTTCCAGTTCCAATGATAACGTAATTTCTTGCACATTGCTTGGTAGTGTGGTCCAGTTCCTCTTTTGCTGCGCCTCTTCAACAAGGCCTTAATAGCAACAGTGAGCACAACTCAGAATGTTCCAGATGCTTTGTAGTCACAATCAGTCTATCCATCTGGTTATATGTTTGTCTGGCACACGCACCTTTTCTAGAAACCGTTACACACCTTATATACAGAAATTTTGTGTGAAGGCTGGAATTGTGCACTGGAGGCATGCAGTAGCATCATTTCGTGTTGAGGTCTCCACACAGTGCAAAGTTTCTACGAAATATAGCCCTGTGGGGAATAAAACGAAAGATTTTAATAAGTGCTTTTCGCAGCAGCTACGATACCAGTTGTAAAAGAGGGATTACGATAATTAGAAAGTAACCTCTTATTTTAAGAGGTCAGTTTGAGAAACTACTCAATCTAAAAATCAGAACAAGCCGGAATACCAGGAAGCTCGCGCTTCGGGTATAAAGCTTTTGTGTTCATCTTATCTAAGAAATTTCAACGCACATTTTTCTATCCGTATATAGCTACAAATCCAATATATTCCTTCATATTTTTCCAAACTACGAGACATACGTACATATTACAGCCATAGATATTACGCTCATCCGTAAACAAACAAACTGCCTAATTCCGAATACTGTACACATATATGCACGTATGTAAATTGATCGTATCCATATTTTCGATTTACTACTTATATCTATCTGAATTAGGCACTACCCGCAAAGTTTATTAGCAGCGGATATACTATATACTTACATACATACATGTCTGGTTGGAGTAATTGATATTCATATACAAATGACAAAAACTAAAACAAAATAATTCTTTGCGACCCCATTCATACGAACTCATTTCGTCGTCGGTATTGACGAATTGATATGTGATGATGACGTCATGCAAGTTGTAGAGTGCACGAAATTCATAAAAAGTTTTTCCCTCTATAATTTTGTTAATAATAGTTGAATTTACTTCAAACTGTGTACTATGTTCAATATAAAATATTGAACCAGTTTCAGAAAGTACTATTTGAGACCTTTCATTTGATACCCCACATGGCGAGATTCTGTGAAACAAAATTTGCACCTCTATTCACAGTATGGGAAGCCCCCCTTAAACTTAACACAAGATGGCGCCACTTAATGGATGTAAAGGGAACACCAGATTACATACTCTCACCAATTTTCATGACAATCGGTCTAGCCGTTTCGGAATAAATCGGGTGCGACAGACAGACAGACACCATCTCGATTCTAATAGGGTTCTGTTTCACACAAAACCTTAAATCATCATCATGGGGCTCAAAATACTCTCAATATCGAGCTGTTATTATATTATTTCTAAATTGACTACACAGTCCCCTTACGAAGGAAATCACTCTGAAAGTTTTGGATTTTCGTTGCGCGCTGTCGTAGTTGTGGTTTGCGCGAAAGCGGTTCTCCTGAAGGAAATGTTTTGCCAAAAGGCAGTTTGGCAGTTTGCTCGGAGGTTTTTTTTCCCGGGGTCAGTAGTATTGATAAAGTGGACCTGCTTCGGCTTTTTCGTTAAGGACAGTGTCCCAATTGGATTGGTCTAAAATTGCAAAAATAGGAGTATCTGAGAGAAGGCTCGCCAAGATGAGCCCAGGCTTGTCCTTTCACTGAGAGTTGGGTCATTATTTGGTTTTGATTTTGTTTTGTTTTTTGTTGTTTTTTGTATTAAGTATTCTAACTAAATCTTAGCCCCTTTTCGCCATGACGAAACCAGTTTCAACTGAGAGCAGGTCGGCACCCAGAGTTCACCGTTCACGACCGCGTCTTAAACCCCTGTGACCTTTCAGCTCTCTGCATGGTATACACACTTTGAGTTGGGGTTTTCATCACTGCTTATCAGCATGTGTCACATCTGGTTTCCTAGAAAATCTTCCTTACTGAAGCCCTTCATCACAACCAGATAGGTAATCGTTGAGGAATTTTTCGGGTCAGTAGTTTCAAAGAATGGGTCCGTGAAAGAAATTACCACATTTCAGTCCCCGCACTCCCCCCTTAGCATTAAATGTCAAAAATGAGGCCAGCTGTGCGAAGCCTTAATCGAAAATTTGATTTGATACCCCAAATGACTATATTTTTACGGATATCAACATATTTCGGGAGCTGTTTACTTCTTTTATCAGTGCTTAGCTAATTATTGTACACAGAAAGAGGAAACTATTTATTTTTTTTTTTTTCAACTACTCCAGAAATTTTTATTTACTTAAGTTCAATACACCAATACGCAAAGATATTCAGTGAATAAAACTATTAGAAGGAAAAGTTTCCAGTTTTATTTATGTAAAGGTAGCAAACACGTGTTTCGGACACAACATGTGTCCTTCTTTAGTGTTGGTTTTTTAATTTTTGTACCTTTTGTACCTTTAAATTAATAAAACTGGAAACTTTTCCTTTTAATAGTTTCAATTAAAAATAACTATAGCAAACAAAGCAACTATTTTTATGAAACTTATATTTAGTGAGTCCAATAACTATAGACGGAAGGAAGTGTATATTATAAGTAAGATGACTCACGGATATACAACTCTGCTTGAACTAGAATTCTGACTACTATATTCTCATTATTTATCGAAAACCACAAAATTTAATATTGCGGTATTCAACAGTAAACGAAAAGCAGCGGGATGCCAAACAATACATTTTCTACCATTCGTAAGGGGAACCTGCTCCCATCAGTAGAATTGTACCATTTGCGGCAGAATTCCTGGTTCGCTCATTAGGGGAGCTTTTTAGTAGTTCCCTTCGTCGAGCGCTGGAATACTCTCCAATATATGGTCGCCCTCCCCAGCATTCCACTGAATGGATTAAAGGTCATTTCCAAGGATGGGAACGAGTGAGCTTTCCCAAAGAAAATTTTCAGAGTCGTATCCTCTTCCAACCGCAACAGTTATTGTAACACACCCAAAATGCTTGTGGTGTTTGCTGGCTATATACGGATACACCCTCCCGAGATTTCGACAAGGAATTTCTCAAGGACATGGAAGATTGTTCGTCGTCTACCTTTACGTCACTTGTAAGGAAATTAAATAATTCAAGTTGTCTTGGAGTGTCCTTTTGCAAAATTTGCGAGGAAGATGATGCTATTTTATCACTGCGCCTTTCTCTTTGAAGTCAGAGATAGTGCGAACTATAGGGGGTCCTGGGTGAACAGATTAGGAAGCTCGGATGCGTAACTAAGTGTCGGGCGATCGGCATCCAAATGCACCTTGGAAACAAATACTGAAGACAATGCCCGGGACTTCTCCTCTAATTTAGTGCTTTGAATTCAATTGAGTTGTGGACGATACCCTGGAATTGTAGAATGAGCGGCACTTTTTGCATGAACAACCCAGCAATTTGGTGGAGGCGTTGTTTTCTTGGTCATGGAAAAATGTAGGTGCACGTTATGACCAAAATTTGGCCTTTCTGTTGAAAATTGCTCGTTCTTTATTGGAAACACGCGCAAATAATATTGTTGTTGATTACATACTATGCATGGTATACAAAACTGACATTGGCATTTTCACTGCTCATCTCATACATACCATATCAATCGGAAATATCCGTCACAATTGACTCACCTGTGGAATATGTTTTCGTGTACAGAACATTTAGAAACTGCGACTAAAGGAACTTTTCATCATTGGCTGCCTTCAAAAGGTGTTAAAGGAGAGAGTAATTTGAAATTTTCATAACCGTAATCAGACGGAAAAGCCAATCTGGGTGACATTTGACGGATTTTGGAGCGCATTCACTTTTGTTGGAGGATAAAAGGGACATAATTCTGTTACTAACTTGCATCCATCGCTAGTCGCGTTGCGCGTTGAATGAAAACCATGTGGGACATCAAATGATGGGGAGAATTAGTTTGTTTCGCTGCAATGTACTATTCATTTTTCTTTTAAGACATTTAATAGCTTTTCTTTATAAAGCTACTTCCTCGGATATGAATAATAGTTAATGTTGCAATGTTGATTTTTAGTTGGTAGATATTCCCATGCTTGGGTCACTATCGCGTTATGCTCTCATCGGAAGTTTTAATTGGGGGTAGGGGGGCATTACGGGTTGTTTGAACGTACAATCCCAGATAAGGAATTGTGCGGGAGGGCGAGAACATGTTGATGAGAAAGTGGTAGTGGTACTAAATGCAGCGTCTCACCGCCATATGAAGAGCTGCACATATCCAACAGCAGAAGTAGTTCTTACTAAGTCACGAAGGGAGCTCAGATTATTTTTCCAAACTACAAAACATACGTACATATTACAGCCATAGACATTATCCTGGCCTTAAGGGGGTCATCCCGCGTGAAGGCCGTTTTTTTTTGCCTTTTTTTGAAAAATAATTTTGGAGGATTGGATAAAGATAGAAACGTAATTTTTTCACGATATGTTTATTGATATCTCCAGTATATGTAGTATTTTTCAGCTTGATATCGTAGCTAGTTTTCGGAATACGTGTCAATTTATGCACCCATCTCCAAAAGGAGGTGTTTTTCTGCTGCCACGCTGGAGGGCACTGTGTTCATCTGAGGGAAAAAAGCTAAACGGCATTTCAATGTGGACAATATTCCATGGTCCGCAAACTAGGATAATTAGAAAATATTAAAAGGTAAATTTTTGGTGGGCTTTTAAACTTAATTTTGTGGATTTTGATGTTATTTTACGGCTGTTTTTATGAATAAAAAAAACGACCCGTCCGATTAGCAATTATCCTAGTTTGAGTAGAATATGTATTAAAGAAGTCGTGAAAATTTCAAAGAATTTGGTTGGATAGATTTTGAGCTATGGTGGCAGCCGATTTTCAAGATGCCAGTTTCGAGAAAAACGGCATTTGAAATTTTAAATGTGATTATCAACAGTAAAATGTTAACTCACCATTAATCTGCTATACCTGGTCCATAGAGAGCACCCTTCGTTTCATCAAAAAAGTCTTGTAAGGCCGATTGTTGCTCTCTGGTTTCAATTCTGGCTCTTTTAGCGAGGCCAGTCGATCGTCGTTCGGACCGCCAAATTCGCGCTTCATTACGGCGGTCGGCATATACCTGACATATGTGACCAACTTGACATCCCATTGTCACTAGGATGCGCATATATAAATTGATCGTACCGGGCACAAATTATACGTATGTACATATATAGTAGGAATATCAAATACGGCTGGTTTAATGTAAAAATATATCTATCTGAATTAGACTCTACCCGCAAACTTCATTCACGTATGTACTATATACCTACATACATACATGGCTGTTTGGAGTAATTGATATTCATATACAAATGACTAAAAAACTAGAACAAAATAATTCTTTCCGGCCCCATTCATATGAACTCACTTCATTGTGGTATTGACGATGACGATGATATTTACCCCTAACGTTGATTAGAGTAACGCAGTGGGAAAAAGTTCACCTCCTCCTGCGCAACAATTATATTTTGAACCTACGTTTGCCTGGACTGTTCAGCTGAGTGTGATATCTCGACGTCAACTCAGACTGATAGATGAATCTTCTTCCGCAGCGCTTGTCCGGATCACAATAAGGTCGACTCGTTGTGATCGATTTCGCCATTTTGTGCTATCAAAAGCCTGATCTTAATGCAATTGCAAGGCTTTGAAACGATTGTTTCGGTCACCTTTTGATCCGTTACAATCGACTTTGATGTTCAGACCAACCTTGGCCAGTGCATCCTCGTTAGCGCGAATTACGTGACCATACCAATGAAGACGATAACGGCTAAGGGCGGAGGACATTGCGGTAAATTTTAGATTTAAGACATTCGTTGATGTGTGAATCACAAAGAACACCAGTTGTGGAACACGACTTCATCCAGGTTGCACTAATACATGAAGCGCTACCAAACTATTAGAACCTCTACAGATTGGAAACCGGACAGCATTCGTGGTAGCAATAGATTTTATTCTTTATATTATGCTGAATTTTTTTGGGAAGAAGCAACACTTCCCAGGGGAGAGCACAACACAATGAAGTCATAAATGAAAATGATACTTGCTACCGTCGTGCACATTCAAATAGCAATGGCTGCTGTCCACATTTTCGAGGAAATATGTAGGAAAAAGGCCAAACTATTGAAGAAGCTGGGAACTATAGGCATGACAGAAAATTACTTCACCTTCAGGGGCTACTTCTGCAAAACAACCAAACGGTCAGCCATGGGTAACCCAGGATGACCTGTGATGAAAGATATTTAAGGCTAACCTAGAGAAGCCAACAACATAAGGCCTAGAGTATGGATACGGTATGTGGACAATATACTTGCTATAGTTAAAGATAGCGAAAAGGAGATAGTTCTACAGAATATAAACCAGTTAACCGAAGGAGGAGAAATCGTCTTTCTCGACCTCGAGGTAACTTATAACAACAGCAAAAAAATAGCATTTGATGTCTTTACGAAAAGTAGCACAACACAAAGGACTATCACAAGTACATCGAATCACTCATGCCAACACAAGACAGCCAAATATCATTCAAAGATACACCGCCTCCTAACAGTACAACTAACTGAGGAAAGATTCAACAAGAAACCTGTTCATTAAAAATACCGCAAAAAACAGATTTAGCCCCCGGATGATAGATCAAATGATGAAGAAAAAAAATAAGCTAGATTATTGAGATCAACTACATAACCTTGTAGAATTTCTCAACGACATACGGACGAATTTGTCTAAAACTGACATCGAGGTAGCAGGGTCTACACACTGAAGTGCCGGTTAACCACATAGAAGAACCAAAAACTACAGAAAGAAAAGAGCGGGATATATTCAATGAAGTGCAGTAACTGCCCTAAAACATACATTGGCCACACAAAAGGACTGATTCATGCCCGAGTCAGAGAGCACCTGAAGAAAGCACAGTTAGCCAAATGCCAGAATAGGCAATACATAAGATCATCCAGGGCGAAACACATAATAGAAGAAGCACATGTAATGGAGGAGGCGGAAATACGCAAAGGGGTTAGGCAGGCAAAGCTTGACCATCACGAAAGTTTCTTTATATATAGAGAAACCCAGGAAATCCGCCTAAACACACTGTCAATATATCGATATTTGCGCTCCAACGTAGCCAAAAGCTACGACAATCAGCTGGATAAATTGATCGACGCTGTACCCTTAATACAAATTGGAACAAGGGAATGAACCTGGGGTTTGTTAGTATTTCGCTTTTTTGAAGGCAGCGGAACCCACGTTGGACCCTAAATACCTCTGAGATTTGGCCTCGATGCAGCGCATAACATTTTGCGCTACCTTATGTCGCCCTTATATTAGCTTTTATTTCTGGTTTCTTTGCAGAGGACTCCAGACATACAAATGTACAACCAGTTGCCACTATCCAACAAAATCTCGAATTCTATGAAAAACAGGTGCAATGAGTGGCGCAGAAAAATCAAGAGCAGGAACCTGTCTCTGCTCTCTGTCAAACATTGTCTCGAAGTCTTCCAACTGTAACAATTAGTGCCACTTTTTGAAGTCTTACTGATCATCTCCTTTCGTGGTGGGAAAGATCTCAGATCCAAGGGTTAACTTATAAGTGAAAGTAGGAACTATGCAGAGACTGCAAGGGAGGCAAGGAACAGTTCCGCTTTATTTTTTTGACGGGAAAATCGAAAGAAATCTACGAAATTTTTTGTGACGCGTTAACGGTTGAATGATGGGTCAAACTGTTGCAGCTGGTGCCTGCCTAGGTAAGACCCTCCAACTACTGGTCTATGCTGATAATATTTGTCTATTGAGAGACTAACCACTGATGTAGGCCTTGAGTTCTTAGGAAGAAAAATTGCAAACCCTTAACCGTTCTATGATACAAAAACATTCAACATCAACAACGGGCCCTATAATGCGCCCTCTCTAGCCAGACCCCGAAAAAAAGTGATTGACGATGCAGATGTAAATGCGAAAGGCACCATCCTCTTTAAGTCCACCCAACTACTGGCCTATGCTGACGATATATATGGGAAGAACCACCCGAAATGTACAGTCTACTTTCATCCATATCGAGCAGGCGGCACGAGATCTTGAGCTCATTAATGAAGGCAAGACGAAGTACATGGTAGCAACGTCAGCTCCAAAACCAAAACCGGTTGTGGATAAAATCCGACTCAACAGATTGCGGCGGGTCATTTTATCCGTGTGAATGAGGATGATCCAGCCCGGAAAGTCTATAAGGGCAATATCTATAGTAGAAAAAGAAAACAAGGCAAACCTTGTCTGAGATGGAGTGATGGCGTAGGTCGGGATGTCAGACAGCTTTTAGGGATATCGAATTGGCGGACCTCCGCGCAAAACGAGGGTGTCTTGAGTTCCTTATTAAGGCAGGTCTAGACCGGATACCGGTTATTGGGCTGTTGATGATGATGATTTACAAGCCGTTGCTATCAAGAAGATTGTTTACTAAGCCAAGCTTGGATAGTCAACATAATATATTACCCCGTACAAATAATAACACTTCTCAACCCCCAACACCGAGGCTAACACGCCTCTTTCAATTATATTTTCGCGAAAGTAGTTTAAGTTTTTCATCACGCTTGAATTTTGGCAAATTTGCTTTTACTTAGCTTTTTTCTGCGTGTAGCGCAGCAGGGTTAACAAGATTCGAGATTTATTTCGAAAGTTGTTAATGCGACTGACAGATGCCACCAATATCCTACGGAAGAAAAACTCGGCTTGCGCGGAAAATCATTCTTCTGTACCCTGAAAGAATTCTGTCGACTGATTGGTAGTTATGATGATATCTATGACAGTTTTAATAGTCTTTCACACTCTTCTCACTGTGCCTTTTTATTGTGAGGCGTTAAGTATAGTAACATTACTGTTATGTATGATAGGTTTTGGTTATATTTATATATATATATTTATACAAATGTGAATTACCTCTTCTTTTTCTTCAGCCTTTGTCCCGTTCACAAGCGGGGTCGGCTCGTCGTGATCGGCTTCGCTATTTGGCTCTATCGAATGCCTGATCTGGGTGCAATCTCGAGGCTTTCAGATCCCCATCCAGCGTTGCTTAGGTCTGCCTTTTGGTCGTTTACCATCGATTTCGATGTTCAGACCAATCTTGGCAAGTGAATTCTCGTTTGGACGAATTGCGCGACCATACCATTGAAGACGCCTCTCTCGCAACTTTTCCACGATCGGCGCAACCCCATAACGATCGCGGATATCCTCATTTCGGATGTGATCTAAACGTGTGACGCCACTAGTCCAACGTAGGCATCTTCGTCTCCATTACCGCAAGACGCCGTTCATTGTCTTTTATGGTCGGCCAACACTCAGAACCATAGAGAGCGACTGGACGGACGACATTGTGGTAAATTTTAGATTTGAGACGTTCGTTGATATGTCGATCACAAAGGGCACCAGTTGTGGAACACCACTTCATCCAGGTTGCGTTAATGCGTGAAGCAATTTCATAACGCAGTTCTCCATTGGTTGATAGCGTTGACCCGAGGTATTTAAATCGCTCAGTTCTGGGCAGATCACTGCCGCTGACAGTGATTGTGCCTGTTTCATAGGGATCGGTCGTCAAAAATTCAGTTTTGTTTAAATTCAATCTGAGACCGTGTTGCATGAGGCGATCATTCCATTTTTGAACAAGTTGCTCGAGATCATTTTTGCTATCAGATGCTAGGAAAACATCATCTGTATAAAGCAGTGTATAGGGCGCTGGACGTTGGATATCTCGTGTGACGGTGTCCATAACAAGGATAAAGAGAAGTGGTGAGAGGGCACTTCCTTGATGAACAGCAACAGAAATATGAAGCGGTTTTGATACACCCGCGATACTTCGAACTTTACTTTTCGGATCGTGATAGAGCAATTGAATCCAACGCACGAGTTCTTCTGGCACCAAGTGTTGTCGTAAAGCATACCCGATGAGTTCGTGTGGTACACGGTCAAACGCTTTCTCTAGATCCAGAAGGGCAATATAAAGAGGGCGATGCTTCTCACGGTGTTTCTCCATGAGTAACCGCGTAGCGTGTATTGCGTCAGTAGTTCCGCAGTTCTTGACAAATCCGGCTTGATTCACGGTTATTTCAACGATTTCGCGAATACGGTTGTCAAGAATGCGTTCAAAAATCTTCATGGTATGAAAGTAACCAGATCGGACGGTAATTTGAACATTCTGCTGGGCTACCTTTCTTTTTCCATATTGGAACAGTGGTACTTTCTTGCCAGTCAGATGGTGTTCTTCCTTCCCTGAATAACGCGGTTAAAGAATTCACTGAAGCCACAGTGTTGGGTCCCAGCTCTTCGCTTTCCAGAGCTCAGATGCGATGTCGTCAGGTCCTGTTCCTTTCCCCGATTTCACTTGTTTTATTGCCTCCTCGACTTCAGTTGCGCTGACTGGTGGAACTGCTCCAAATGTCGGCAATGATTGTGGAAGTGGAGGATGAGCAAATTCTTCAGTTGAAATCTGCTCGAAGTATTCTCGCCATCTATCCGTTGCGGCTCGATGGTTGGTAAGCAAAGTACCGTTCTTGTCATTAACACAACAGAAGTGTTCGATATCCTGTGTAGCGTTCATCACGACTTTTAGCAAGTCGATACAGATCTCTCTCGCCATCCCGAGTGTCCAGTTTATCGTAAAGATTTTTGAAATGGTTCGCTCGGGTGACAGCGACCGCTTTCTGTGCTTCCCGGTTGGCATTCTTATAAATTTGCCAATTAGCAGGCGTTGTGTCGTCGAGAAATTTGTGGTAGAGGCGTTTCTTCTTTCTTCTCACCAAATCGCCACCATTTAATGCGTCGCGGGTCAGTGCGTTCCTCACGCTGTTTTATCGGGGCCTTAATTCGCAGGACGGCAATCAACGGCCGATGTTGAAGGTGCGATGGTCTCATAGGGAACGACTTTGCCATCAGTGACAGTGGTAAAATGTTGGCGTCTTATGAGAATATAGTCGATTTGCGTTTTATTGTTCCCACTATAAAATGTGGGAAATGAGACAATCGTTTGATGAACCATGTATTCATAAGTACAAGGTCATGGGTGTCCGCAAAATCGATTATACGCTCGCCATCTTCATTGCGCGCTCCGAACCCCTTTCCCCCATGGCACCTGTTACTGTCTGCCTTTTCACTCACATGACCATTAAGGTCGCCGGCAATGATTAAGTAATCGTCACAGGCACGTGACAAGTCTTTTCATCGAGAAGTTGCCAGAAGGCATCTTTCTCGACATCAGGTCGGCCTGTCTGTGGTGCATACGCGGTGAAGAAGTGAATAGTGCGATCAGCTGATATAATGGTGAACTTCATCAGCCGATCATCAAATCGTTCGACTTCTTTAATGGCATCACGGAAACCCTTTGAGATGGCAATGCCAATACCATATTGAGTGTGTGGGTTACCAAAATAGAGAAGTTTCTAGCCATTTTTACCGCGTTCGCCTTCAATGTCGCAGCTTTTGGCCCCAGACCATCGGGTTTTTTGCAGAGCGCAGATGTCAATGCACCTTTTCCGAAGGGATCTTGCGAGTTCCTCGGTCTTTCCAGTTAGGGTACCAACATTTAGCGTGCAGACACGTATTTGTTTTGTTCGTTGTTTGTGGACTAACTTGCTTACGTCCTGAAGCCGTCCATGCGTCAAGAACCCTTGCCCATTTCTCGACAGGACCGGGGCCCGTCCTGCCGCGTCGACTGAGGCGGACGCCCTAGCCTCCGAGGCTTGTGACTCAATCCGATCATCATGTTTGTAACGACATTCTATGCATTTTCTTGGTCGACTTGTCGCGGGGCCTGTCACCAAGAGAGATCAGGTAGGATTTAGCATAGTAGAATAACTCCAACTATTCTCTATTTATCTCTTTCCCTGATCTCAGCATTTTATTTTTGTTTTACTGAGTACGTTGCCTCAAACCCTCCTCCTTTACCTGGGCTTGTAAATTATCGATAAGGTGGTTTCCAGCATACAGAGAAAGTCGTTATGCTCTCGATTTGCGTTGTGCAAGTTTTACGAGAAATATAATAAATACTTGTTAAATAAAGAAGTAATTATAAATAACTCCGCCATAGCCGGTCCAAGCCCGGTTGTGAAAGGAGGAAGGATGGATAGTTTCAGTCTGAATGGCTGTACGCCTCGGCAGCGTCTCAGGGGGTAGGTGAGAAAAGTGCAGGTACTTTGCAGTCTTACAGATTACTCACTGAGGAAGCTATCATCACACTTGGTAGCTAGGGATAAAATACTCCACTAAAAATAAGAAGAAGGAGGATTTTAAGGTCCAGCACGGATGAACGGCGAAAGTCATCTGACTTGGTAACTGGGTCGGGCTTCCGTAATGTACAGCATGGTGTCGAAACCGCGGGGCTAGGCTGATTCAAATCAGCATTGGCAATGCTAGTAGATGAGTGAGAAATAAAGTGCAAAAGGGTACCAAAACTATGCCATCCCCAGTGAGACACTTGTAGTTGAAATTCTAGACAGACCTGAGTAGAAACTTTCTGTCATGCAGTCGATTACGACGGTATGGCGAAAGTCACTCCAGACGTGTCCAAAATGCAACTTACGCGAGAAACCAACGAATTTTTTTTGTGGACTTTGCGAGTTACCCGCCCAGCATGCTGAACATGCAGAGTGGATCACCGCCAAAGACACCCGCCTTGCCACAACGCCTGGCATGAATTTTGCGGATGTTACCGAAGAGGAAGTTCTGCGAGCCATAAATTGCTCGAAGAACGGGAGGGGAGCCCAGGTCTGGATCGGCTGCAGATTTTATGGTATAAGAAATTTACCAACGTACACAATCGGTTGGCACATAGTATAAATCAGGTCATTAGTCGGCCGAAGGAATTTCCACCCTTCCTTATCAATCCTCTACAAATTCATAACGTTCATTATTAGTGGCAGAGTCAATGCGCATCTCGAGACCAACAACATTCTGTCCGAGGAGCAGAATTGCTGCCGATTCGGGTCAACGGGTTGCAAAGAGCAACTCATTATTGACAAAGAAACCTCATTAGTTGCTGTATCAAGTATGCCAAGGCTTTTGACAGCGTTCCACATACCTGCCTAATCGATATCCTACATCTGTATCGCATTTATCCGAAAGTAATAAAGTTTTTGGCGACAGTCATGGAAGGGAGGCATACCACCTTATCAGTGCGTACATCTGAGGGTGCTAATACCTCAGAGCCCATCCGTATATGGAGGGGCATCTTCGAGTGGGATTCGTTGGTTTGTATGGCACAGAACCCTCTTTCATGGCTACTGAATGATGCTAGAGGGCATGGTTTTGCAATAAAGTATGGCTTACCTGCCAAGTGTTAGCTGACACATTTGATGTATTTGGATGACATCAAGTTGTATGCTGGTACTGGTGATCACCTTAGAAGCCAGGGAAGAATAATATAAGCGCATTGAATGTATTCGTTATCCCTTCACTGGCTTATGCATTCGGAATATTGCCGTGGACGAAGACCGATCTGGAAAACGTCCAGCGGCGGATACGGACAACTATGTCCAAATTCCGAATGCATCATCCAAACTCTGCCGTGGAAGGGATGTACCTGCCTCGTGACATCGGAGATAGGAGCGAGGCTGATGTGGCGGCACAACATCATCGCCAAGTCGATTCGTTGCGCGTTTTTTTTATGCATACAAGCATGGGCTGTCCTTGACCTGCAGTATTACGAAAAGCTATAAATATTCCGGTCATTACATAGTTATCGACCATAACGCCAAATAAGCAGCCAATCGTCTCTAATGCTAATTTTGGGATGTCTATTCCATAACAACATTCGCTTGCCAACAACGCTTCCAGAAACCAAATTGACCGACAAAGTAACAAAATGCGGGGTATATTGCTCTCCAATATTTAAAATTACTACGTAGCACATTAAGATACTTGAAGACAAAAGTTGATTGCTACTGGGGAATACAAATATGCTCATTGGAGAACAAGCCTTGTTTACTCGAAGAACAGGTGCTGACTGAACGTAAACCACACAATGCTCTGAATCTTGTTTCTGTCAAACAGTTTATATATTGGCAAACTGCCCAACGAAAAATCCTCAGACTTAATCAATTTCGATGTCACAAGGGACCTAATTTGCGTGTGTTAGGACTTTCCTTTGAACCATTCTCCAAACGTAATAAAAATCTCGGTAACGTCAAATTGCTTAAGTGACCGCAGTTTTGGGAATATATTAGCATTCGCTTCATAACTAACAAAACTGAAACAATGAGGACGAAATTCTCAACCCTCTCAAAATAGTGTTGATCCTCGCTGTCCTGCTAAGGCTAAGGTAATTTCCAATTCTTTTGGGTGTTTCTCGAGTCCACTGCAAAGAAAACCTTCAGCTTCACTGGCAATGTATTAGCAACATGAACGATTTTTCGTTATTTCGCTATTGGGTATCAACCTTTCTGCTATCATTGATTTTATCGTTCTTCTGTCATCGAACACCATTAGGTGGTTGTTTCCGATTTTCCGTTTCTATTTATTACTAGCGGTTCCGTGCCACAAAGCCAAAGAGCTCAGTCGAGCTGAGTTGAATATTATCGAAATCTCAGTCAAGTGGCATCGCGTGATAGGTAATGATAATACTGACAAATTGTTAACTGTCGCATCACTTGATAAGTGGAAACCTTCATCAAGTATGCACATTGTTGAATTTTTGCTTTATTTTTAACTTTCCAAGTTGTCTCATTCTAATGTTTCTCGGTAAAGCATTCGAAAAGTTAACGAACGCAAGTTTTATATTTAAGCAAATTAAACAAGTCGAAGATCAGAACTTTGGCGGTTTTGTTATGAAAGGCTTTGTATATTCCTTATGTAACAATAGTTGACTGGGATTCCATTTGCAGGTAGCTCTTGATGTATACACGTTTGGTGTGGTATGCTACTCACCTTAGTGTGATATTTATATTCTGTGTTTTAGACTCTTGAGGGACTGTTGATGCCTTACACGTCATTAAAGAGTGAACAAGAAACACGCGTCGAAGTGGTAAGAGGTCATACACTTCGAATTGATCCGCCGCTATGAGCAATGAAGTCGCGGCTGTGGGACAGATTTTGAATGCCTCATCAAATACATGTTTGCCTACGGAGAAATATGTGGCCGATATGCCCTCCAGTTCGATAGAAAGCTTGCATTTAGTGCCCACGGAGCAGTCAGCCAGGAAATTTCCGCTACTAGGAAGAGCACAAGAAAAACAAACTAGTAGTCCAAAACCAGTATGTGATAAGCGAGCCAGTCGAACCGGATACCACGAACCTGGTCCAACGACAGCGAGCATATTGCAGAAAAAGGCGTAGCTTGCGAATGAGGACATGAATTTGCCTGAACACATGAGGGACATCGAACGCAAAGAAGCCGAAGATGGGGAGAAGCTGGTAAACCCGTTGAGACCTATATTAGAGGCCGCGGACTTTTAAGTCAGGGCTAATGCGTGCGTCTAATGTAAAATCCCATCCCGAAGTCTCTTTCTGTATTATGGAATGCTGGCAGCATGCCTAACAGAATTGCAGGAATGCTGATATCTTTCTGGTCCTTAGGTTTAATTTAACAAAATCTGTGGTATTGGATCGCTGGTATAAGAGAGCCAGAATCACAGGTAACCATATTCAGACAATTCTGTCTCGGTCATAACAGAATGCTGGATTTATGACAAAAGGAAAAATGCTATAATTGGTTGTGATTTTTGTAGTCTTAGAATTTACACTGAAGAGGCAACTGTGACCTTCTATAACTTTGTTAATGATAGTGCAATTTCCACGGAACTTGGTACGAGCCCTTCCTACTACTCGTGGTTCTAGGATGAACTCAAGTCAATTACAAAAAATTAAAGTAATATACTATTATTAACTTTATTTGAAAAGATATCGATATGGAGGGTATTTCGAAGCCAGATTCAGATTGTTTGGTTGAAAGCGAAAGAAATTATCACTTTACAGCAACCTCTTTCTCCCTTTTGCATTAAATGTCAGAACTGAGGCCAGCATTAAAAAGTATTATTCATGACCTTTCACTTTATGCCCGACATGGATATATCCATTTCAGCTTACAAAAACTGTTCCGCTCGAAACGTCTCACCATAGGGTCAAAGCTCTTACTGTACAAGACTATAATCTTGCCAGTCCTCATGTATTCCTCGGAGACTTGGGTTCTTAGCAAGAAGAATTGCGAACTCTTGGCCGCGTTTTAGAGAAGAATCCTCATAAGAATTTTGGGCCCCTTACATGAGAATGGACGATTCCGTACCCTACATAATGACGAAATCTATGAACGATACCATGACCGTCCGGTTATGGATAAAATAGGCTCAATAGGTTACGGTGGGCGGGTCACTTAATCCGTATGGTTGAGGATGATCCCACCCGAAAAGTCTATAAGGGCAATATCTATGGTAGAAAAAGAAAATGAGGCAGACCCTGCCTAAATGGAGCGATGGCGTAGGTGTGGTGGCGTGGTGGACCTCGGCGCAAAACCGGGAGGTCTGGAGTTCCTTATTAAAGCAGGCCAAGACCGGATACCGATTGTTGTGCCGTTGATGATGATGATGATGTAACTTTAAAGTGCAGCGAATTTTATACTGATGATACGCGAGCTAGATAATATTACCTAAACTTATACACAACTGGCCTCCTTTAACTTAACAATCTTTTGCAACATAGATCCCTTGTTTCAACGAACTTTATTTCTTTCATTAGTTTTTTCAGCACACTAACTTTTACGCATTGCTATATGTTTCCACACCCAAAAAAAACTGTGATCATTTTACAGAAACTATAATTATTTGTTTTAAAATGTTACTTTGTGGGATAACAACGCTTAACTATGTTTATACAAACACAGTGGCTTTTCATTTTATTTATTATTTTTTAAATAAATTTTAGGCAACTTGTTTCTGAGTTCCTGGAAATAATTTTCTTACAAATTTTTTCAATCGCAGATCAATTAACTGTTCGGTTGGGTTAAGATCCCAATGAGGAACTTTTGGTGCAGTTTAGAGGAGTGCTTCAGATCATTATCTTGTTGGCAAACTGCTTTTTCTCAATGATGTTGAGCCCAGAGCGTTATCATTATTATTCTGCTACGGAAAAGTCGCACCGCGTCCTTGAAGAGCTATTGTGCCCCTTTTACTGGTTATAGTGTACCTATTGATCATAGTATCTCAAGCAGGTCTATAACCGTCAGGAACTTTAGTATGTTCCCTACTTCCAGATCTTTCAGCTTTGCATCTGGTATTAAGTGTTCTCCCAGATACCCCGACCTACTTTCCACAAGTGCCGGACATTGTCCCAGGACGTGTATAAAGGTTTCGTTATCCTCCTCACAAAACCTGCAGGTAGTGTCCGTAGATATCCCTAGTTTCCCTAAGTGATAGTTCAGCCGACAATGACCAGTGAGAATTCCCACTATGATTCGCAGGTTCTTTTTGGTGAGGTTTAAGCAATCCTTTGTGTGCATGGGTTCGTATCCCCCAGTAAGTACCCTGGCTTGCTCCATCCCTGGTAGGCCCGCCCAGTATAGTTCCCTGAACTCTTCATTTCTTAGACTCATAGCAATGAAACCGTTTCCGATTCCACAGAAAGGTTCTGGCCCGTGTAAAGGCGTTCCTGCTCCCTTCTTGGCTAGTTCGTCTGCTGCCTCGTTGCCTTTCAAACCAGCATGACCTGGAACCCAAAATATCCGGACCTTGTTGCACGAGCCGAGTGTATTCAGTCTCTCAAGGCATTCCCATACCAGTTTAGAATTCACCTGCTTGGTCCTAAGTGCCTTGAACGCTGCTTGGCTATCGGTGAGAATGTTCTGCCCCCTGTAGTTCCTTTGCAGATTAAAAGAGGCACATTTGTCTATGGCGTATATTTCCGCCTGGCATATGTTAGTGTACCTGCCCATTGGCTCAAAGTACATTTTCCTTGGCCCAATGACACCGGCACTCGCTTCCTCTGCTGTGAGGGATCTGTCAGTGTACCAAGTAATCAGTTGCTGGTTTAAACCGTATGTCGCAGCCACGCTCCCCCAGTTTGCCTTGCTACTCCAACGTGTTTCAAATTTCTTATCGAAGTGAAACCTCGTTGTCATGTTATCCCTCGGTATCAGTAATTTGGGATACCGCCTAGAAAGAATATCGATCTTGCTTCTATTTAGGCAGCTCGCCGCCTCACTCATACTACCGGCCATCCTGAATATTGCCCCCTTGCCTGCATCTGTATGTGCAGATGGAGAGGGGTTAATCCCAGAAGGACATCCAGGGATGCCGTTGGGCATGTCCTCATTGCCCCACTGATACAGACGCAAGCCAGCCTTTGGAGCTTATGTAATTCCCTGGCTTGTGTGCTGAGTTGGGTTCTTTCTGCCCAGATTACCGCTCGATAATCATTGGCCTTACTATTGCAGTATATATCCAAAGTAGTATCTTCGGGCTGCAACCCCATTTTTTTCCTGCTATGGATCGATAAGCCCTCAGAGCCCTGATGACTTTCCGACAAGTGTTTCCGACATGTGTCTTCCAGAGTAATTTTTGGTCTAGCGTAATTCCCAAATATTTGATCTCTGTTTCTCGTTTCATCTCCATATCATGTAATGTTATGGCTCTCAGGGGATCAAGCTTACGCCTCCTAGTGAATGGTACTATGGTGGTTTTGGCTGGGTTGATCCGCAGTCCCACCTTCCGGCACCAGGCACTGGTAACCCTTAGTCCACTTTGGATTCTATCACATAGGGTATCTTCATATTTGCCTCTACAGATTAAAACAATGTCGTCCGCGTAGCCCTGGACTTGTATTCTAGTATTTGTTAACGCGTCTGGGAGTTCATCTACTACCATACTCCACATCAGCGGCGATAGTACCTCACCCTGTGGACAGCCTTGAGTGGTGTTCATGACAATAGAACTTGTATCTGTCGGTACTTCCATTTGCCTGCTTTCTAGCATTTTGCACATCCAGAATGCCAGGGTGTTTCCCACGCCTTTGCGGCTCAGGGTATCTTGTATCTCTGTGTGCGATGTGTTGTCGAATGCTCCTCCGATATCCAAAAACGCACACAGTGCAATTTCTTTTGTTTCTATGGCATCCCGTAGTACTTCTGTCAGCTGATGTAGAGCAGTTTCAGGGCAGTTTGAGGGTTGCAAGACTCTCATTAAATAGTCATAAAACAATGCCACCTCGATGCTTTACAGTCGGCATAGTACAAATATCTTACGCCCGGTCTTCTTGCTCGTTGGACCTGATTCATCTGTACCAAGTTCTTTTTTAAGGTTTTGTGTAAACACAAAACCTTATTAAAATCGGTTTACTGTCTGTCTGTCTGTCTGTCCGTCACACGCATTTTTCTCGAAGACGGTTGTAGCGATTGGCACCAAATTTGGTAGAAAGGTGGGAACTGTGAACACCCACGCATATGGTGAGTTACATCCTTTTACGTTCAATTTAAGGGGGGTGTAAATTTTTTTTCATCAAATATAGTCATGTGGGGTATCAAATTAAAGGTCTCGGTTAGTACTTTTAGAAGCCGGTATTAGTTTTGACATTTGTTGAAAAGGTGGGCAGTGCGGGGGATTGAAAGTGGTCATTTTTTTAACGAACCCATTCTCAGAAACTACCCAACCGAAAAATCTGAAAAAAATCAGGGGGCTGCCACTATATGATGTCTAGGCTCCGAAATACCCTCCATACCGATACCTGTTAAAATAAAGTTAATAATAGTACATTACTAGAATTTTTAGTAATTGACAGGAAAACCTCCCTTAAGTTCACTCTAGAACCACAAAATTGCAGTGATATAGGCTATAGTATAGAGCATAATCCTGCCAAATTTGGTGAAAATCACACTATTACTAACAAAGTTATACTAGGTCAAAACTGTCGCTTCTCTGCAAATTCAAGACTATGAACGTAAATATTACTTGAAAGTGGAAATTTTCACATAATATATGCATATTTTACGTACTACATGTTAATGAGACAAATGCACACTCAAATCTCTTTATAAAGCAAATACACAAAACCTTTCATACCTGAAGCGCTGAGCTTCCATTGCTCGCTCGTCCAATTCGTGTGTGCTTTAGCCAACTCTAGTTGCCGTTGCTTATGTTAGGCCTTTAATTTCACGTTTGGCATTTATGTTTATTACGTTAAACCCCCCCTCACCAGATTGAAAAATGCAAGTTGTCGGGATGAAAACAACAGTATGAACTGATAATGGATGTAATTTGATAACAAAAATTAGTTCAAAATTATTGTCTGAGGTCGAAACATGCCGCGAGGAAATGAGTGGCGTTGAAACGTTCACCTCGAAAAGTTCCTCACATAGGGAAACACATAGCCTTTTAACCTGAAGCGTCTTGGCTCTGGTTTCCCGACTTATTTCTTTGTGTAGCATATGTACTATATATGAAGGTTGATTGTGTCGATGTTATTAAATTTGTTTTTTTGGAATGGTATATATGTATATACGCCACATGTGGGTTACATAATTTCACTCTGGTTCACCAGCAATTTACCGCTTCATTGGGTCATTCCATTTGTGGTGGAGAATTTCTCAATCCGGAAACCAAATCCGATGTGAGCATATTCAATGGACAAAATTCGCCAATATTTTCTTTACACCAATAAATTGACCTTACTTCCGGCCTTAAATATTTATACTTCCTCCCACGTTTAATGCTTACTATTCCATTAACACTATGTCAGACAAAAATGTAAACCTTAATGATCAGAGAGTGAACTCTATAAACGCTTCCCTGCTTCGCCCATCCTGGCCGCTTCTACTTTTCCAGGACATTAAGTCTGATTTGTGGTCAACAGTCCGCTCCTGCCGTAAAAGCGGAGCACCATCAGGAGGCGAAAGGAGCAAATGAATATTGCAGAACGCCCTCCCTGGAAACAAAAGCCGTTTCGGAGATAATTTTTACATTTGAATGGCTACCCAACTGCTCCACTCGCTTGCTCTGATACCACAAGGAAGCAAAAATTTATGTCTTCTGTAAGCAAGGGAAGTGGTAACTGGTCTGCTGGTTAGTTATTATTGAAACACTCCATAATCCGCAAGATTCCTACTTAGTAGAGAGTTGAAAATCCATTATCGAATTACGAGTAGTTATCGAGTGTCACCGCCATTTCGTAAATACAGCCAATCATGGAAATACTTTCCTCTTGAAGAAGTGATTCATTTGACATGTTTAAACATTTCAATCATGAAGGTTCGGCAGTGGATCTGCTCCAAGCCAATAAAAACTTTTTCAGAATAAACATTTCATCAGATCGCCTTTGCGTTTTTTTCGCTACTTCCAGATGCACTGAAGCCTTTAACATGGCAAGGGTACATTACGCAATTTTATGTCAAAGCCGGATACAGATTGTTGTTTATTTGCATGTCACAAACAGAAAGTGAATCAAGGGAGGCAATTTTCATGCTGGTTTGCACTCAACTCCAGCAAAGACTTGGAACCCGGTAGTTTCCAGCGATTTTAAGAGGACGTTGATGTCGCCAGTCTTTGGAGATTGAGTGGTAATAAAATAAATATTGAATTCATATGCGCTTAATGTTCAATTGTGAATAAATATCTTTAAATGAGAGCATCCAACACATAAAGTTGTTTATTGATATTGTGCGATTTAAATCAATTTTGCTGGATCCTACAGAGATTACGGTATTATGGTGATTAAGTTGAATTGATTATTATAATCCAAATCAGACTAAATTTACACGAAACTTGTACCAATTGGTGTTTAAAGTTGTACCGGTTGGGATAGTAATTCTTACCTGATGAAGCTCGCCAATGATTTTACGGCTTTGTGTAAAACAAAACCTTGTTAAAATCGGTTTAATATCAGTCTGTCTATCACACGCATTTTTCTTGGAAAGGGTTATAGCGATTGACACCAAATTTGGTGGAAAGGTGGACACTGTTAACGGCCACGCAAACAGGAGTTACATCATTCTAAGTCGAATTTAAGGGGGGGGGGAGGAGGGGTACCAATACATGCAAAGGGGGGGGGGGGTGTCCGTTTCTTTTCACTGAATATGACCAAGTGGGGAATCACATGAAAGGTCTCGGTTAGTACTTTCCGAAGCTCGTCTTAGTTTTGACATATTTTGGAAAGGTGGGGAATGTGGGAGGTCGGAGTTGATCATTTTGGTCACAGACCCATTTTCGGAAACTACCCAATCGGATCACCGGAAAAAAATCAAGAGACTGTCACTATATAATGCCTAGGCTACAAAATACCCCCTATACCGCGATGTATGTTCAAATAAAGTCAATAATGATATATTACTAACATCTTTAGTAATTGAATTCAAAATCCCGTTAAGTTTATCCTTGAAACGTGCAGTAAAATAGGCTATAATATAAAGCACGATCTTGCTAAGCTTGGTGGAAATCACAAAATTACTAACAAAGTTATAATAGGTCAAAATTGTGCTTCTTTGCAAATTCAAGACTTTGAATGTCAGTGCCACGCAAGAGTGGATATTCTCACATTATATATGTATATACACGTGTTATGTACCAATGGGACAAATGTCCACTCAAATGTTATTTAGAAAAGAAATACACATTACTACAAGGGGTCATCCCGTGAGAAGGCTGTTTTTTTTTTGTTTTTTGGGAATTTTTTTGTGAAAAACTGTATGAAGATACAAATGCAAATCTTTTCTCATATATTTATTGAAATTTTGAGTTAATTGTGGAAGGTAGGGCCGGGATAGCCAAGGGATCGGGGAGTGAAAGTAAATCTCGAGCGAAGGGTACTTCCAAAATTTCCGCGCCACCTGTGTTATGAGAGGTGGTGCGAAAAGTAATATCCGAGTTGGCAGGGCAGTTCTTCAGGTAATTGCAGAGTTTGGAAAGAGTACCCATATCAAGGAAAATACGGCGTTGCTGCAAGGAGGGGAGATTGAGGCGGATAGTCAACCCGAGGAAGGTTCTTTTTGGTCAAAATGCGTTGTACAACTTCAACAGTCGTGGATGCAGAAGGGGACCAGATTACACAGCCATATTAAAGGATGTTTCAGTTCAAGAATGTTAAGGAGGACTGAATTGAGGTCTGTAGTGAAAGGGGTTGTATACTAAGATAATAGGAAATGGATGTTGGGGAGTGTTTAGGCGAATCCAGTGGCATTTGCTGATATTCAGTGTCAGCTTGGTTACTGAACTCCAAAGGACAAAATTATCAAGGTTGGACAGCAAGAGAGCACTGCCCAGCCGAGACGCAACAGAGGCAAATCATTACTAAATAAAATCTAAATAAAGCGAACATAGGCAGATGAGGATGAAGGCGAGGTCATTGATAAAAACCAGGAAGATGAGGGATAGGAGACTAAGTATAGAGCCTTGGGGAACACCAGAGGAAGGAGAGAAGGAGCGAGATGAGTAGCCATGAAAAGAAACTCTGCAGGAACGATATGAGAGATAGAAGTAAAGTCAGGAGATGATTGAGGGAGGAAAATTGAGTAGTGAGAGTTTAGAGAGGAGAATATTATGGTCAAAATTATCAATGGCTTTGAAAAAATCAATATAAGTAGCATGTACCTCCTGTCGTGAATTAAAGCATTTAGCAACGAAGTTAATAAAGACCAGAAAGTTTGAATCCGTAGATCTATGTATTTTGGGACCTATTGCTCCTTGACAATGGACAGGATTTTCCAGCAAGGGGAAAGAAGAGAGATGGGAGGCAGTTCACAGCAAGAGGAGGGTCTTCGCTTTTGCGGATAGGAATGATAAGAACCTCTTTCCAGAGTTAGAGAAAGTAGCATTCTTATAGACTTTTGTTGTAGATTATACATAGAGGGAGGGAAATGTGTTTTCTACAGTTAAGAAAGAAGAAGTTGAGAAGTCTACCGGGGCCAGGTCCGACATTGGGGACAAGATTATCAATGACGAATTGAACCAAGAAAGGCATAAGGAGAGGAATGACCCAAGATTCGGAGCAGTCTACAGTTAAAAGAGATGTAGAAGGAGGAAACACGGAATTGATGTAGGTGCAGAGAAGGTCGCAGGTTTGTTGTGGGAAGTTGGCATTGGAGTCAACAAAATTGATAGAAGAAGGCAGAGATTGAGTGGGATTTCGAGAATAGCGAGCGTGAGACCAAAAAAAATTCAAGTTACCGCGGGCAAGGGCGGCTTCGACGCTCAATAAGTATGTATTAGGCGGTTTTTCAATCATTGAATTCACAATAGAGCGCACAGCCTCAAAGTGAGCAAGCTTGGCGTCATTCTTAGAAGCCCGAAACTTCTTCTGCCGTGCATATTTCAGGCGAACGTTATTGAGAATCCCCGTTATCAACCAAGTTTGATATGAAAGTAGGCAAGCAGGGGAAGAAGGGATATAACACGAGAAGAGATCGGGCAGGAGATTGTAAAAGGTGCTTGGAGCTTGATCACACTTCGAGTTGTTTAATAACAGTTGAAAAAGGTTAAAGTTGAGTTCGGACCATCAAAGTTGGTTTTGCGGAAGTTGGACTTACTAGATTTGTGCGTGGTTTTGGAGTTTGGACGAGGGAGCTCCGTCTCAAATTCAACCGCGGGGTGGTGAGTGTCAGTTTTGACATACGGGAATGTGCAAGGAAATAAAGAGACGTGGCGCTCGGGGAGGTTGGAAAGGGAGGGATCGAGAGTGCGGGCCAAGGAGTTTTTGGTAGTATTTAAATTCAGGGCATAACAAGTATTCATTAAAGAAGAAATTAAAAGGGAGAATGGGACAGGTTATCGGAAGGAGTTGGAAGGCTAGTATGATTAGGCCAATGGAGCATGTGGAGGTTAAACCCTCCGCAAAGGAAGAAAGCGAGGGAGAGAATCTTACAGTAAGGAGTTCAGACAAACTGTCAAACAATTTTTCAAATCGGTGAGTTGGGCGGCGAGACACGAAAAGCGACACAGCCAAAAGGAAAGGCAAGGGGGGGGGGGGGAGATAAGAGATACACTTCCCGACAAACTCGTCGACGGCAATTAGGACCCCACCGCCGGTGGGTTAGCTCACTCTAGCTTAATCCCATTTCTTCGATACGCGGCGCACGTGACCGCGTTTTTCTCCTTTCCTCTGCCTTTCGCAATTTATCTTGAATAGATGCGATCATGGAGTTGACCGCACCCCAATTCTCTTGATGTGCTAGCATTTTCGGCACCAGATTTTCTGGTACCAGCACCACTCCTAGAGTCTCCTCTAGATTTCTCCTTTCTTCCACAAATCTCGGACAGTGGAAAAATACATGCTCTGAGTCCTCTAGGACTCCATCACAATTTGGACAGTCGGGTGAGGTCTCCAATTTAAACCTGTGAAGGTATTGGAGATATCCTCCATGTCCCGTGAGAAACTGGGTGAGATTATAATTAATCTCACCGTGCCGTCTCTCCAACCACTCCTTGATGCCAGGGATGAGCCTGTGTGTCCACCGACCCTTTCCCGAGCGTTCCCAACGCTCTTGCCATCTATCTCATCCTTTCGGCGTTCTTCGTCTGCGATAAAGGAGAGATAGACTTCGCATTATATATATTCGTCATCTCGTCTGCCAAGATGTCAATGGGCATCATTCCAGAAATAACGAATGCTGCATCATCTGAGACAGTCCTGAATGCCGAGCACACTCTTAGGGCTGTTCTTCTGTAGACTGAACTCAGTATGTTACCCTTAAATGTAACCTGCAATGCCTTTCCCCAAACAGGAGCTGCATAGAGTAGGATCGAACTCACTACCCTCGCTATAAGCAACCTGGAGGCATGCCGTGGCCCTCCCACGTTCGGCATCATTCTTGCCAGGGCCACACTCGCAGTGGATGCTTTGTCATAGACATACTGCACATGTGCTTTATAGCTAAGCTTCCCATCTATCATCACTCCCAAGTATTTGATCGCAGGCTTAGAAGTGATGATATCATTCCCAATTTGAATACGAGCAAAATTTCTTTTACGGCTCTTGGTGATAAAGACCGCTTCCGTTTTTTCCTCCGCAAGTGTCAGACCAGAACTCTCAAGCCAACCCTTAACAGCACTGATCGCTTCGCATGAGTATAACTCAGCATCTTCGAGATGCTTTGCGACAACAACCAGCGCTATATCATCGGCGTAGCCCACCACCATGGAAGATTAAGAACGTCGTTGTACATGATGTTCCACAGCAGTGGGCCCAGTACGGAGCCCTGTGGGACATCCGCAGAGACAACGTACTCTTGGGGTCCGTCATTGGTGTCATACAAAGCCTCCTTTCTTGTAAATAGCTATTGACAATAGCTGCAAGATAAGCGGGAACACCAATCCTCGCCAGAGATTCCGGTATTAGGCTCCAATTGGCCGAATTGAATGCATTTCTCACATCCAGGGTCACTACTATGCAATATTTGCTAGTACTGCCCCTTCCGTGGATTGCATTTTCGGCCAAGCCAGTAACCATTTTGATGGCATCAATGGTTGATCTGGCTTTACGGAACCCCTACTGCCGATCTGAGAGACCTCCCTGGCTCTCAACAACCGGGAGTAATCTATTATAGATTACTCGCTCTAGCATTTTGCCCACAGTGTCCAAAAGACAAATAGGTCTGTAAGAGGTTGGCTCACCTGGTGGTTTGCCAGCCTTAGGCAGTAGCACCAACTTCTGACGTTTCCATGATGTAGGAAATATCCCCTCGGACATGCACGCTTCGAACAACTCAGCGAACATGTCCGGTCTGGATTTCACGGCAAGCTTAAGGGCCTTATTCGGCACGCCATCCAGACCCGGAGCTTTATTATCTCCTATCCTAGTGCAGATCTCCGGCAGCTCGTCACTGGTGACTAGTGGTATTGCCGTGTCGTTCAGAGGTCGCTGGAAGCTGTCTACGCCCTCCTCTTGCTGAGGGAATAACCCCTGGATTATTTCTAACAAGAGTGTAGGACACGTGATCTGCGGAGATGATCGGCCTCTGAATCGCCCCATCACGATTCTATAGGCGCTCCCCCACGGGTTTACGTCCGCTTCTAAACAGAGCTCCTTAAAGCATTCCCTCTTGCTCCGTTGAATGGCGAGCTTGAGGGTTTTGCGGGCTTCCTTATAGGCACGCTCTTTTTGCCCTTGGTCAATTCTGCCTACCGTTCTTTGAGCCGCTCTTCTGGCTCGGTGACAGGCTGATCGAAGGCTGGCCAGTTCAGCATTCCACCAGTAGTTTGGTCTTCTACTGGGGAATGAGCACCTCCTCGGCATGGACGCGTCACACGCTTTGGCGATGCATTCGGCCACATGGACAGCTCTTTCCGTAGAGGCGCCTGCCTTATTAGGTTGGTCTAACCACATCTCCGTGAAGGTCTGCTCATCCAGAGCTTTAGCGGACCAGCCTGACATCTTTCTCGGTTTCGGGCATGATGATCTTATGCCCGGTGACTCCACCCATAGCCCAAAGAAGATTGTCTGGTGATCGCTGTGGGTGTAGTGGTTGCTGACACACCAAGCCATACCACGTGCCAGTGCAGGGCTGACAAAAGTTAGGTCTACGATTGAGGTAGACCCCTCTTTCTGAAAGGTGTTTATACATCCTTCGTTGGCCAGAACGACATCCAACTGTGCGAAAGTGTCTAATAGACTACGGCCCCTTGCATTTGTCTCTCTGCTACTCCACTCACGGGCCCAAGCATTGAAGTCACCAGCTATCACCCTTGGACTACGACCCCTTGCGTCGAGAACAAGGCTGTCAAGCATTTCCTCGAATTCGGGCAGTGTGAGGCTTGGTGGGGCGTAACAGCTGTACACATATACCCCGTTTATTTTCGCCCACACAAAGCCGCTGTATGTCTGATTCCCAGTACATTGGATGGCTTGTCGACCGCATGCCCATATCGCCGCTCCACCAGACGAATCTATAACCCACACGCCACCGTGACGGTTTTTATAGGGTTCGCTAATGATGGCAATTTCCACCTCGGATTCGTAGATGGTCTGCTCGAGTAAATCTTGAGCGACCCTACAATGATTGAGGTTTATTTGAATAAACCTCATTTTTTCATTGAAGTCAGCGCCTTCCTAAATTCCGGGCATTTAGCACTTCCGGCAATATGCCGGTAATCCCGTCCCTCACTTCCTTTGCATAATAAGCTTTTGGGGTCCCTATTGCACCCTTTAGCAATATGACCTTTCTCCCCACACCTTCTGCATCGATCGGACCGATCAATGCCGCTGGTGTATGCCTTGGCGAAATGGTCAAACGCGAGGCACTTGAAGCACCTCTTTAGAGAAATCTGCTCTCTCAGACGGCAAACAACCCATCCGATTCGAACCTTCCCGGCCGCCAATAACTTCTGCGCGGCGTTCACTGGCAATCGCAATGTGGCCGTCTGAGTATTGTCATATGCTTTCCGCAAACTCACAATGGGCTCTTCGGCAAGTTCCTCCAACTTGAATTGTTCCATCAAGGCAGTGCAAATTTCTCCTTTGGATGTCACTTCATCGAGATCCTTGCACTGTATATAGACCTCATGTTTTTGGGTCCGTACTGTAACATTCTCCCCAACTGAGCTCTTAACCTGAGCTCGGAAGCCATCAGTTTTCCCCAAGCTGGTTTTTTTCAGTTCAAACATGAGGTCACCCTTTTGGGTGCTTCGAATCTTACTGACATTTCCGCCTAGATCTGTTAGGTCGGGGTCAGCTTTGACCTTTTTCAGTATCTCCGCGTAAGACAAACTTACATTGCTGGAGATAACAATCGCTTCTGGGCGAATCCGCACTTTTGCCTTTTTCTTCGCCTTTTTGCTAACTACTTTGGTCCAACCACCTTTTTCATTCCCCTTGGATTTCGTCGAGTCGATTGCCGGAGCTCGCACTTGGGGGACCTGCTTTCTCTCTTCGGTGCCTTTAGTTCCGTTTTTCGGAACTGTTTGCATGGCTTTTTTCCTCTTAAGCGCCTGTTGACTTCCCAGAGGATCCACATCTCCTTCCCGCACTTTCTTGTTTGGTGGCAGACCGATTGCAACACGATTAGGTGTCACTTGGGTCGCTTGTGACACTGTTGGGGCAACAGATTTCGACTTGCCCTTGGAATTTTGTTCTTCCTGCTGCGATTTGTTGTAGAGCACTCTAATTGCTCTCACCATATTTTTTGGACTTGGCTTGGTGGACGTTGTGCTTGTCCTTGATGAACTCAGACAGCTCCACTATTTTTGCACCAAGCTGTGTGAAGGGTAATTCCTCTGCTTCAGGGCTCTGTTCTCCATGATGATTCCTAACCAGATTATTACATTTAAATACTCCTTCACAATTGGCATTCATTGACCTTCCCTCCGTTTTATTTTTTTTGATGTTTGGCATTGGCGGAGATCTCAAAGTTGACGAACTTCTTCTGAATGGGTCCTTTTTCTGGTCTTGGAGTACCTCCTGTTGCTGCTCCTTTTGAATATGTGCGGTCGATGTTGTTGCTGTTTTTGTTGTCCAACCACCTGCTTTCATTTCACCCTTCTTCGGTTTTGTTACTGGTGTTCTTGGTAGAGTGGTACTTCGCTTGAACACATCCTTTTCCAAATCTAAAACACTTGTAGCATTAGATGCCACGGTGGCCAAGTTGTCCACCACCGAGGCACTGCGGTCGAAGGATATCGACGACCGGGAGCCCGCTTGCTCACTCCCAAAAGCCGCCGGTACTGGGGTTCCGAGCCCCTGCACCGTAAGTTTACTCCTTCTCTCGTCTCCCATGTTGGTTTTATGTTCTGGGTATCCTTCCCATAGTCATTTTGGTCCACGCACCAGAGATGAGCAAACACTAGCCCATACACAGTCAGAAAAGAAAAGTGCATGAACACATATTTACACATCAATAGGTATGCCCCTATCCGCCACCTGGGGTCGCGCCTGATGGGAGATCTGGCCACTCCTCACAGGTCTCTCTGTCTGTCTGTCCGTCTGTCTGTCTGTCTGTCTGTCACAGGCACTTTTCTCAGAAACGACTATACCGATTGACACGAAATTTGGTGAGATGGTGGGATCTGTGGACCTTAGGCATGCAGTGAGTGATATCCTCCTACGTTGAGATTTAGGGGGATCTCCATACATGTAAAAGGCGGGTGTAAAATCTTTTTTCACCAAAAAATAGTCATGTAGGGTGTCAAATGAAAGGTCTCGTATAGTACTTTTTGAAGCCTGTCTTAGTTTTGAGATGAGAAGGGACTGAGAGGGGTGCAAAGTGATGATTTCTTTAACGGACCCATTCTCAGAAACTACCCAACGAAACTGCCTCTATATGGTGCCCAGGCCTCAAAATACTCTCCATATCGATATCTATACAAATTAAGTTAATAATAGTATATTACCATATTTTTGGAAAAATTGAGTAAAACCCCCCTTAAGTTTATCTCAGAGTTATAAAAGATGGTAGTAGTATAAAATATAATATGAAGCATATTATCTCCAAGTTTGATGAAAATCATACTATTAGTAACAAAGTTTCAGTAGCTCAAAGTTGTCTTTACCGTGTAAATTTACAACCCAAAGTATTAAATCTGATATGCTAAATGCATATTATTAACGGGCTACGTACAAATGGGATAGTTCCACACTCAAATATACTCACACAAGAACCATACAAAACCTTTCATACCTGAAGCGCCCAGCTTCAAAATATATCCGGTTCCGATATCTGCACAAATAAAGTTAATAATAGTATATTTCGTAAATTACTTAAATTTATTTAAACAAGAAAAGTTGCTTACTTATCATTTTACTCTAAATTTACTTTTCTCACCGTACTATCCCCAATTCGTACATTAATCAGTTCCCAGCCATACGCAGACGCGGAATGGTTAGAGCATTTGCACATGATAAGCGAAGGTCGCCGATAACGTTCTTTAGTATAGTTTGTATGTCAATTCTATTCATACCAGACATCATCCATATCATATTTCTTTGAATGAGGTAAGGATGGCCCCGTGATGATGACATTGACTTTGAGTTATTATTTACGATAGATGGAATATTTACATATATGGGAGTTCATATTAACAGTTTATGAATACGGGAAGCTTACATTGAGTGGCTACAATTACTTACAGTGTAGGGATATGATTATTGCACAGTATTAGTATTCTCTTCTCAAAAAGGCCTTTATAAGTTAGAAATTGCCATATGGTTGAACTCAGTGGTAATTAAGAAGCAGTAGTTTACGGGATTGAACTGAAACAATTTTCAATTTTCTCAATTAATCTAACATTCAACACAAAATCTTCTACACGGAAATATCTGTTGGCTTAAATTGCCTCAGTACTTGCTTTATGAATAAAATATCATATTCATAAGAATGGAGCGCTACTGAGTACATTACCTCAGAATTTTGCCTATTTGCAAAGACGAAAGAGAATTGTCCCAAATTTTGAATACAATATTCCATAACAACTTTTGCCAAATTTTTCGGTTGAAGAAATAAAAACGCAAGGAATATATGACACTCCGAGGCAAGTGCATACAAGGCGTAGTATATCAAATCATGTCTTACAGTAATTAAAATGCCTCCAGCTGGGAAGGACACTTCAAAAGGCCACGATACTGTTATTTTCGTGCAAAACTTTCCACCCTTTAAGATACAAAGCAAGAAACGAAGCTGCTCGTTTCCATGAACTCCATGGCATGGTACCGAGCTCTTGAAAACACTCCTTCGCAGTCAACCCGACTAATTAGCCAACTGAGGAGCCAGACGAAGTGCTCCACTTTAACTTGGCAATGGGAACGGGTTGGAAACTGACAGGGTTCGTTTTATGTACCAAATAATGACGGCTGTATATCACAGCGTTAAAAGAAAAGTTATAGCCGCCTCGCAACCTCAAATTGTGCCACTAGCCTGGGCAAAGTAAAAGGAAACTGGTTAATGGTGAAAGGGTCTGCGACTTTATATGAATAACGAAAGTTCTTTTAAAGGCCTCCCATAAATTATCAACTATGGATGTATGTTCCTAAAAAAGCCTGAACTTTGCGTTTCCAATTTTGTGTGGGTGCATTAAAAATGCAAAGCAAAAGATAATGGAGGATTCAATATTAACCAGGCTAGCATTGAATGAGGTTTAGTGAATAAGTTCGTAGGCAGCGTGTATTGATGTTTGACTTACAAGCCTTGCGTGTACGTTAGAGATTCTAGAAATGGAACACAAGCACATATCCTTAAATTGATTTGGAACAAACTAGTATTTTCTCCGTGCTGACACGATTGGCATCAATTACTGAATTTACCCCATTTTCAGCAAAAACAGCGAATGTTGGTAGTCTGTCATATTAGGATACGAGAACCTTTTTGTATGGTTCCTGATTCATTTGCCAATTAATTGAATTCAGTGCAATGTACTAAAGGAACGGGATTGCACTAAATCGCCATCAATGAATGATGTGATAATTTTCAAATTAATGAAAATAATTTAGACCAAGATGAAAAACCGATTATTGAGAAATGCGAAAACCGTTCTTCAATCAAAGCTTCCTCGGTTTCTGCATTCGAAAAATAGTTCTTTGAACAAGCACTCCCTAAAGTAAAGGGTGTGATATAACTTAGGCACATAACCGTCCCATGTGCGCGTGACTCGAAATTAAATTTTTGAAGATAGGATGATAAGATCACGGTGATAGGATGGTAAAACGAAGCGAAAATAGGAAACCAAACCAAACCAAAACGTTATTAAAATCGATTCACTGTCTGCCTGTCACATACACTTTTTTCCAAAACGGCTAAACCGATCTGAATGAGATTTGGTGGACATATGGGAACTATGAAACCCCAGGCATACAGTCATCATCATCATCATCATCAACGGCGCAACAACCGGTATCCGGTCTAGGCCTGCCTTAATAAGGAACTCCAGACATCCCGGTTTTGCGCCGAGGTCCACCAATTCGATATCCCTAAAAGCTGTCTGGCGTCCTGGCCCACGCCATCGCTCCATCTTAGGCAGGGTCTGCCTCGTCTTCTTTTCCTACCATAGATATTGCCCTTATAGACTTTCCGGGTGGGATCATCTTCATCCATACGGATTAAGTGACCCGCCCACCGTAACCTATTGAGCCGGATTTTATCCACAACCGGACGGTCATGGTATCGCTCATAGATTTCGTCATTGTGTGCATACAGTGAGCGACATAAATTTGCATGGAGTTAGAAGGGGGGGGCAACCATACAGGCAAAGAGGAGATGCAAAATTGTTTTTCACCGAATACAATCATGTAAGATATCAAGTGAAAGGTTTCGTTTAGTACTTCCCGGATTCGATATGACTCGCGAGTGAGGAGTCGAAATGAACAACCTTAAAGTGACAGGACTCATTTCGAAAACTAATCCCAAAACTGGAAAAAAAAGCAGGAAGGTGCATTTATATGACATCTAGACCTCGAAATTTGTCCCATTCCGATATCTGCTCAAATAAACTTACAAATAGTATATTACCAACTTTTAAGAATTAGCAGAAAACCCGTTCATCCTGGGAATACCAAATTTTGCATCAGCATAAAGGATAATGTCTCGCATGCCGAATTTCATTGAGATTCTGCGTTTAGTGCCAAAACGAATGAAATGTTAAAGCCCCTTCTCAGGTCTTTTACGCTTTGCTGCTATTGGTTGAACCCTTTTTAAGGTTTGGTGTGAAACAAAACCTTACTAAAACCGATTCAATACCTGTTTGTCCGTCTGTCTGTCCCTGACAGCCGATTTACTCCGAAACGGCTAAACCAGTTTGTAGTGAAATTTGGTGAGAATATCTGGTTTGTGTCTCACTTTACATGCAGCTGGCGGTGCCAATTTGTGTTGTGTTTGAGGCTCTCCATACATGCGAAAGTGGATCTAATTTTTTATAAACGAATATGGTCATGTGGGGTATTAAATGAAAGGGTTCGGTTAGTACTTTTCGAAATTGATCTTATTTCTGATATTGGGTGAAGCATCGGGGTGATAGGGCTCAAAATATTTCTCCAAAAAGTGAAAGAGGTCAAGCACAATCACATAATCAAATTACATGAAATCTGGGCCCCAAAATACATGCCTATTCCAATATCTACACAAACAAAATTAATAATAGTATATTAGCATGTTTTAGAAATTAGCGGAAAACCCCCCTTAAGTTATCCCCAGAAGTACAAAATTTGACATCTAGAATATAGGACCATAAATCTGGAAAGTTTGAAGGCAATTATTTTATTATTAACAAAGTTATAGAATGATCAAATTTTCACATTTCAAGTAAATTTCTGGCACCCTAAGATGTGTATGACGTCATCTTCATATAAAGTGGACTTATATGAACGTCGGGGATCTATGGGGACGTTTTAATTTCCCTTTTTTGGCTTTTTTTTAGTTATTTGCATATCAGTGGCAATTACTCGAGATAGACATGTGTGTATGTGCTAATAAAGTTTGCGGGTAGTAACTACATGTGTGCATAATATATATATGGGTGCAAAAGCAAAGCATGCCCGAAGTAAAGCGGAAATGCTGTGAAGATGGTTTTTGTTTAGGATGAACGCAGTATTTATGTCGTTGATATGTATGTGCATATGTTCTTGCATTTTGGCCAAATATGAAGGAGTATTTTGTATTCTCAAGCTATATAAGAATGGGAAATCGTGCATAGAGTGTTTCTCACATAAGACGAACACAAAACCTTTATGCCCGAAGCGTCCAGCTCCCGGTATCCTGACTTGTTTGTATCTGTTTTTGGGGAACCTCTTCACATTTGCTAATAACGTGTGTGAAGCGTATGGAATTAGCTAGAGTACTTCGAAGAGCAAATTATTAGTGTAAATAGCTATTGAAGCAGTTGAATTTTAAATTATTATGCAAGTGCAACCGCCAACCTTTTATTCTGGATTCGCGATTTGTTTTCATATTTGTCAGCTGAGTGAGAATACGTACTTACTTTAAATGTGCAATTTTTAAACCACTCACTCTCTTTATTCAAAACCAAAAACTAACACCCGCTGGGAAACTTAATACAATTTTTCTTTAATACCCCATATATTGGCTGCCATATTGGCTAAAGATTTACACATCTTCTTTGGGTGCACTGGGAGCCATCATTAAACACAGTTAACATAATGCACGACGATCATAAATTCACATCAGAAAAGAAAAATGCCCGAAAGACTGTATTGCTTCGCAAAATTATTTGACATTACTGGGCATTTTTCGGCTTGAAATGATTTGACTCATTTCAGTTTTGATGGAAGGCGTATAGAATAGCCCTTTTAAATAGAAAGGAATAAACAACTGTAGATAGCATGACAAGCGCCGTATAACACGCCAAAAATCGGAATTGGTTTTGTAGTTTTTCTTTTTTTCAAATGCTTAAACTACAGCCCCATTTCCACAGCATGCCATCCCTCCATCTTAGGCAGGGTCTTATTTTTCTCCCATAGATATTGCCCTTATAGATTTTCGGGGCTGGATCATACTCGTCCATAGGGATTAAGTGACCCGCCGACAGTAACCTATTAAGCCGGATTTTATTCACAGCCTGACGGTAATAATAGATTTCGTCGTTATGTAGGATACGGAATTGTCCATCCTCATGTAGGGGGGCACAAATTCTTGAGAGGATTCTTCTCCCGAACGCGGCCAACAGTTCGCATTTTTTTTGCTAAGAATCCAAGTCTTCGAGGAATACATGAGGACTGGCAAGATCATTGTTTTGTACAGTAAGAACTTTGACCCTATGGTGAGACGGTTCGAGCGGAATAGTGTTTGGAAGCTGAAATAGGTCCGATGGCAGTCAAGAACCGTGCGCGGATTTCATCATCGTAGCTCTTATCGGCTGTGATTTTCGACCCTAGATATGGTGCATAACTGGTTTGGAGGCCTGAATCTTTTTTACAGGTGCTTGCTAAATGGTACTCCAGGGTTCAAACGAGATAAATGTTTGAATAGAAAGCATTTGTTGATTGTACCCAAAATGGCTGGGCTAAACAAATTGAACTCTTCAATAGCAAGGCGAGTTAACAGGTCTCAATGTTTTCGACGAGTAAATTACCTACCAGTCAATTATATGGCCAACAGGTCATTATGGATGACAGAGAATAATTTTATAAGTTGGCTGATCGGTGCAGATAAGAAATGTTGGATAAAGTTAAACCATGAGACGTGGGCGACATAATGAGGTAAAAAATGTTTAACCGCGGTAAAGATGACCATAAAATTCTCGCTCAAAGCCTAAACAAACATGAAATTCTTGCTCACTGCCGAACCGTTTTTCATTCAGTCACGGGCTGCCCGAACAGTTTAAACTGACAAGCCGGCCGTATCTAATCCACTTTCCGACTGGCGGTCAAGTGTGGGCTGTTCAGGCATAACTGACAGGCGGGGCTGGTGGTCTTTAAAGCAGGAGAGTAGAAACGACTCTGATCAGTTGGTTTTTCCCTGGACAAACCTTATTTGCCTATGTTTTTAGTGTTTTGTGTAACACAAAACCTTATTCAAATCGGTTTACTGTCCTGTCCGTCTGTTTTTCCGTCTATCGGTTTTCTCGGAAAACGGTTACAATGATTTACACCAAATTTGGTGGAAAAGTGGGAGAGTTACATGATTGTACGTCGATTTTAGGGGGTTCCCATACATGCAAAAGGGGGGTATAATCTTTTCTTTCACCAAATCATCAAATAAAAGTTCTCGGCTAGTACTTTCCGAAGCCTTGATTCTGGCATTTGTTGGAAAGGTGGGGAGTGTGGCGGGTCGAAATCGATCGTATATCTCACGGACTCATTCTCAGAAACTAGCCAACCAAAATATCTGAAAAAAAAATCAGGAGGCTGCCACTATATGGTGCCTAGGCTCGAAATATCATCCACACAAATATCCGTTCAAATAAAGTTAATGATAGCTAATATTACTATAATTTTCAATTATTAGCTTCAAAACCCTGCCCTTGTTTAAGGTTCTGTGAGAAAGAAAATCTTATTAGAATCGAGACGGTCTCTGTCTGTCCGTGTCTGTCGGTCGGTCTGTCACACCCGATTTATTCGGAAACGGCTAGACCGATTGTAACGAAAATTGGTGAAAGTATGTAACCTGGTGTTCCCTTTACATGCAGTAAGTGGCGCTATCTTGTGTTAAGTTTAAGGAGGGGGCTCCCCATACATGTGAATGGCGGGTGCAAATTTTTTTTTTCAGCAGAATGTAGCTATGTGGGGTACTAAATGAAAAGCCCCAATTAGTACTTTTCGAAACTGGTTCAATATTTGATATTAGATGAAAGCCTCAAAATATATCCGGTTCCGATATCTGCACAAATAAAGTTAATAATAGTATATTTCCATATTTCAGAAATTTACCCAGCACCCCCTCCCCCCTTATGATTATCCCAGAACTACAAAATTTGGCATGCGTATAATGAAGAACATAATGCACAGTTTGGTCAAGTTTGAAGAAAATCCAGCTATTATTAACAAAGTTATAGGGGGTGAAACTTTACCATTTTTTGTGAATTACGTGCACTCTGCACCTGCATGACGTCATCATCACATATCAATTCGTCAATACCACAACGAAATGAGTTCTTGCGAATGGGGCCGCAAAGAATCAAGTTTTTTAATTATTTGTCAACCAGACATGTGAGTATGTAGGTGTATAATATTTGCGTGCTAATGAACTTTGCGGGTAGTGCCTAATTCAAATAGATATAAGAAGTAAATCGGAAATATGTGTACGATCAATATATATACGCGCGTGTATGTGTACAGTATTCGGAAATAGGCAGTTTGATTGTTTAGGGTGAGCGTAATATCTATGGCTGTAATATGTACGTATGTCTCGTAGTTTGGAAAAATATGAAGGAATATGTTGGATTTGTAGCTATATACGGATAGAAAAATGTGCGTTGAAATTTCATTACATACGATGAACACGAAACCTTTACATCCGAAGCGCGAGCTTCCGGTAATCCGTACTGTTTGGAGTAGGGTTGGTGAATGCGTTTACGTACAGAATGTTGGACTCCCGCAACAGTACGCTGTCGGACTATCAACCAAACATCTCCCTGTCATCAGAGAACTAGCTCGACTTCCCTCCCCTCCCCTCCCCTCCCTCCTTCCCTCGACTTTGTGAGCCTTCAAGTCTGGGAAATCCTTTCGCCAAGGGGAGGGGAGGGAGGGAGTTGTCAGTTCAGGGATCCCCGTACTGCCCGATCCCTCCGCCGGCCGAGTTCAATCTTTTTCGCAATAAGAAGAGCCGAACATGATGCGCAACACGACTCCAGTTGGCGTCCTACCTAGATGTAGGGCCCCCAACATTCACCATTAGCCAACTCAAAGCAAAAACTTCAGCTGCAGCGTTGTCCGCTACTGCTTTGATCTGCTCGAAGAAGCTCATCTTCGAGTCGAGCATTAAACCAAGCCACTGGTTTTGACTTTATAGTCAGACACAGGTTTGGGATTCTCCTTCTGGTCAAGATGGCTGCTTCGGCTTTTTCCAGCGCAAGGCTGAAACCATGAGTAGTCATCCATCCGCGTCTGTTCGGCAGTTCGTCCGACAACAAGTGAGGCAACGTTGTCTGCATAACTGACCAGGTGCCACTCTTCGGGCATATCGAGTTTCAGCAGATTATTACAGGAAGCGTTTTGGAGGTCCGACCCTTGAATGGATTCCCGTGCTACTCCCGATGTGATTGCGATCCTCTTCAGGCCCTCTAGCGTCTCATAGAGCAGGGAACGGTCTTTCAGATAATTCCTCATTATCCACAAGAGGTAGCTTGGCACGTAGAATGAGTTTTCTAATGTGCCTAACATATCTGTGCATCTTACGGAATTGAAAGCATTTCTGACATCAAGCTGGGTATCTCGGCTTGATGAACGGTATCCACGATCTCCATAATAGATTCCATTGTGGATCTCCCTGTTCTGAACCGGAACTGCCCTGGGGATAAGTTCCCGGTAGCGCGGATTCGCTTTAATACCACTCGTCATGAGATTCTCGGGTACTCTTCCTGGCCGTGCGAAGCATACACAGCGGCCGATATGCAGCAGGGGATTCTGGGTTTCCTTTTGCCTTTCCGATCAGCGCGAGTAGGACCACCTTCCAGCGAGGAAAGAAAAATGCTCTCCCTCAAATAAGTGGCGAACGCAGCAAGCATCAAGTGTGGCTTTTGGCGGAACACCAGTTTTTAAACTTCCGCCGGGATGCCATCAAGACTTGGTGCTTTCTTGATTTTTCATAGTGAGAACCGGTTCCTTCGAGTTCTCTCATTGTAAAAATGGGGCAATCCTCGACGCTTTCCGCGCTATTGACATCAACCTGTACCGGACGTCTGTTAAAAAATGTCCATACAATGCTGTCCATCTACATCATCGATACTTAGTATGCAGGTCCTCCGCAGAGTTCCGATTTTCCGGGTGACAAGATTATAGCAGGTCCCCACGGATCTTCATTAGCCTCGTTGACCAGGTTCTGCCAGCCGCGAGCTTTGCTTTTATTTATCTGGTTGCGGAGTCTATTTTTTACTGATCTATACTGTACATTGCACTACTTCGTCCTTGGTGTGTAAACGTTGTGCCAAACGGCGGAGTTTATGACACTCCCACCGGAGGTCGGCAATTTCTGCCATACACCAGTATATAGATGGCTTATCACGTTTGCGGCCCCTCCGGCGCATGGGAGCCTCACACAGCCATCGTTATCAGATTTATCACTGAATTTGCCACGGTATGTGCAAAATCAAGAGTTTGAATGTCAGCATTACGCGAAAGTGAATATCTTCGCAAATGTTTTTATAAAAGAAATACACAAAACCTTTCATACCGCCATAATGTCCGGCTTCCATTTTGCCGACCAGTTTTACTTTGAATATTATCCTAAAAGGGACCAAAAATGGGAGAAAGTTACCTACCTAATTGACTCAGGTCTCCTACAGTTCCAAACAAGACTGTACTAAAGGTTTCGAGAAATTTTTGTGAGATTTCAATGGCTGTTTGTCACTACCTTTTTCCCAACGCAGCGAGAACAAACCAGGAGAAAATTGACAATTTATCCGTAATTACATATTGTGTTAATGGTTCGCAACTACTGGGCTGTGTTCAGATCGACGACGATGTCCAATTGCCAAAAGTACCGGACGGACACCGAATAAAACTGTTTTCTTCACAAAGTCAGAAACGAGCTGCTCAAATTAAATAGCAAATTACCTTAAAAACTGGGAGATTTTCTTATCAAATTACAATTTTTGTAATAATTCTTTCATTTGGCTATTCGAGTAAGAAAAGCTTTGCATTGTTTTTTATGTACAGGCATTTGTGGTTTTTGTATGACTCTCTTCGATTAAATATATGTAAACATGTACAGCGTTGAGCATCTTCGTATTCGTAAACACGCATACGAATAAATTTGTATGCTTGCTGTATGTTTGCTGAACCAACAAGAACAGCTCTACTACCAAACCCCACCTCTACGTACAAGTGGTGATCGCTGGGGGTTCTTTCTTAATGAAAAACTGCTGACCAAGAAGCATGAAGGTGGGTCTCCCGTGCCTAATAACGGGACAAAAATATACCAACTGGTCCTCCAGGTTGGGGGTTGGGCAGGAATAACACAACCGCGACCTCGGCAACGACAACGAAATAACGATTTGCGCATTTTCCCGTGGAACGTGCGCTCCCTGTACAGATTCGAATGCTGCTGAGCAGCTAGCCGATACCCTGCCCAATATAAGGCTGATGTAACAGCATTGCAAGAGGTGCGCTGGGCCGGGACCGGTTTCCTGGAGAAGAGTCGCTGCACCAAATATTATAGCGGGAATCCAGTAGACCATTTGTTTAGAGTAAGTTCCTTAGTCAGCCAACAAATGAAACTAACTGTTATCGGCTTTGAAAATATAAGCGATAGGCTAATGCACTCTGCGTTTTCGAGGCAAATTTAGCAATATAAGCCTCATAAACGTTCACGCCCCTACAGAGGAGACTCCAGAGTCTTAGAAGGATATCTTCTACGAGGCAGTTGAGCGGACCCTCGAAGCCTGTCCCAAGTATGATATCAAAATCAGACTTAGAGATTTCAACAGTCAAGTAGGGACGGAGCCCGGTATTTAGGCGATATGTCGGCTCTCATAGCTTACATAAGGATACCAATCATAACGGACTGCCGATTATTCAGTCAGTACTATCGAACGAAATGGTTGTTGGAAGTACCTGGTTTGCGCGGAAAGCGGATCACAAACATACGTGAGCCGCTCCAGACGGGGCCACTTTCAACCAAATTGACCACGTGCGCATCAAACGCCGCCACCTCTCAGCCTTGATGAATATCAGAACATATAGACTCGGACCACTATCTTGTTGGCATAGTGCTCGAGCTCGAATTATAACATTACCTATAATCCCCTCTGACAATCAGGTGAGAGTTAATATTGAAGCCATTCACAAAACAGCCCTCCATAACACCTATGAGATGAAGAAATGGATACCGCAATAACCGCAGCTAACAAATGTCCTGGAGATGAAGCATCAACAAATGATCTTCGCAACCACCTGCAGAACGTTATCGTTGATACGGCCACAGGCATACTTGACCCCAGCCCCAAGAAAAGTCGGAACGGCAAGTCAGCAGAATCGAACCTTATACACCTCGATGGTCATCCTGCCAAGACAAAGAGGGAAATCTGATTTCAGACAGAATGGGTATGGCTCAACAACCAAAATATCGACGAGTTAGAGGACCCGCCAACTAAAGGCAACGGACAAATGCTGTCACCACCAAGCATAGAAGAAAGAGTCGGTGCAATCCAGCGGCTTAAAAACCATAAACTTGCCAGGAGCCGATGGGATTACAGTCGTCTTGGTTAAATATGGAGGCGACCAATTACACCAAGTGGTTCATCAACTGATGCTCAAGATGCGGGAGAGCGAATCAATATCTGATGACTGATCATGATGCATTATTTGTCCCATACATAGAAAGGGAGATATCACACAGTGCAGCAATTATAGAGGTATCGCGTTTCTGAGTACCATCTACATGATATTCTCCACTATCTTGCTAGGTCGGATAGCCACATACGCCCAGAACATCATTGGCCCATACCAAAGAGGCTTCACTCCAGGCAAATCAGCAACAGATCAGATTTTCTCTCTGCGGCAGGCGATGGAAAAATTGTTGGAATATGGCCATCAGTTGTACCAGCTTTTCATCGACTTTAAAGCCGCATATAACAACGTAGCCAGGATAGAACTTTATACGGTCATGAGAGAATTCGGTATCCCGATGAAATTACTAAGGCTGACTCGGCTGACCCTGACCAGTTTGCGAGGTCAGATATCGCCGGATACCTCTCAAGATCGTTCGACATGAACAAAGATCTAAGCCAAGGGTAAATGTTAGACGCACAATCTTTGTCAAGTCCACTCAATTATTAGCCTACGCTGACGAAGTGCGAAGTGAGCGAGATCTTGGGCTGCACATTAATGACATGTAACAGCTATGACGATGAAATCCGCGCACGGTTGTTAGCTCCCAGCAGCTATTTCAGCTTACAAAAACTGTTTCGCCCTGAAACGTCTCACCATAGGGTCAAAGCTCTTATTTTACAAAACAATGATCTTGCCAGTCCTTATGTACTCCTCGGAGGACTTGGCCTCTAACCAAAAGAAAACTGCAAACTCTTGGCCGCGTTCGAAAGAAGAATTCTCTGAAGAATTTTTGGCTCGCTACATGAGAATGGACAATTCGGTATCCTAAATAACGACGAAGTCTATGAGCGGTACCACGGCCGTCAGGTTGTGGAAAAAATCCGGCTCAACAGGTTGCGGTTGGCGGGTCACTTAATCCGTATAGATGAGGATGATCCAGCCCGGAAAGTCTATAAGGCAATATCTATGGTAGAGAAGAAGACGATACAGACCCTGCCTGAGATGGAGGGATAATGTAGGCCAGGACGCCAGACAGCTGTTTGGGATATCCAATTGGTGGACCTCGACGCAAAACTGAGTGTCTAGAGTTCCTTATTAAGGCAGATCTAGACCGGATATCGGTTATGGCGCCGTTGTTGATTTTCTGTGAATACGAATATATTCGTACTTGAATAAATGATTATTTTAATATCTTCGAAAGTGCATACGAATACGGCCGTATTTTTATACCTCTTAAGTTGAATATAAACGTATTTTTGGGAGCTTATATAACTCTTTATCAATTGCACCCACCAATCGCAGACAAAATCACATTTTATTAGTTGCAGACAACACCACATTCATCACTTACTCATTTAATTATTTAATTAAATTCAACGAATATACATCTTTAAAATCAACAATCAATTAATAGTCGCAGTCGTAGACAGAAGTTTAGTTCTTATTCTCTTTTTTCAAAAATGACATTTTCCTTCCTCTTTATGGCATTCTGCTCTTCAGTCATGCGGCGAGGTCTAAACTGAGTGGAGAGCGCCGGTGACGTCATCTGCCCGCTGGTATTCAGAACATTCGAAGTAAATTTCGAATGCCGCGAATCCTGCCGCGCCACATATTCGTATTCACTACTGCCTTCTTAATAGTGTAGCTGCAAATATGACGCTTAATTCTGGAAAGTCAAAATATTGCATTTCGTATAAATTTATTGGATTCTATGACGTGTATGTCGTCGATATCATATGTATAAAGTGAACTTATATGAACGGCGGGGTCCATGGCTTAGCTTTTTAAGGTTGTGTAAAACAAAACCTTATTAAAATCAGTTTACTGTTTGTCTGTCCGTCACAGACATTTTTCTTGGAGACGGCTGATTGATACCAAATTTGGTGCAAACTTGGAAACTGTGAACTCTTTTTGCGTCGAATAAATCTTTTTTTCAGCACCTATAGTCACAGTGTATCAAATGAAAGGTCTCGATTAGTACTTTCTGAAACCGGTCCTAGTTTTGACATTTATTTAGTATTGGCTATAACGTAGAACATAATGCTATTGGTGAGATCAACTTGGGGGAAATCGCACTTTTACTAACAAAGTTATAATAGGTCAAAGTTGTCGCTTCTTCGCAAATTCAAGACTATGAATGTTAATATCACCCGAAGGAGGATACTCAGACATAATATATAATATTTATATAAGAAATACACTAAAAACTTTTCGTACCTGAAGTGTCCAACTTCCGGTTTCCCGACTTGTTTTTAGTTATTTGAATATCAGTATCAATTATTGCAGAAATGGCATAGCAGTCATCGCGGGTTGTGTACGTATGTCGAGTAAAGTGGAATTGGCTGAAGATGCGACGCTTCCTCCCGCTGAGATCAGATGCAGCAGTAATATGGAAGCGGTAACCCTCCATGAGGTACTGGTTGTCTCCGAAGGAGCACCTCTTTTACTATGCACATTCAAAAAGTAACTCGCTGAAAACTGTTGAAATCTAATAACTTTTGACCGTTTTAGTTGTCACAGCATTGCCTCCAGTTCATTCGCCCTTATCTGTCTGGGCCTACCTTGGGATACAGATCACTCATCACGATTACCATGCAATCTTTACGGACCTGAGCTGCGTGTAATTGCTTGAAGAATGCATCGTTGCCCATATCACCGGAAACCTCCATTGATGTATCACTGGTAGCACTTCACAGTTGTGATCTCGCAGTGAAGACCCTATTAGAAACCTCGTTTGCTACCAGTTGGCTTTCCAGAGGGTAAAGGCTGCGTACGGAAGGTCGCGGTTTTAATCTCACTGGTGGCAGTGGGATTTGTATTGTGATTTGACGTCGGGTACCAGTCGACTCAGCTGTAAACGAGTACCTGAGTCAAATCAAGGTAATAATCTCGGGCGAGCGCAATGCTGACCACATAGCGTCCTCCTACAGGGTACTGTAATCCTGTAGTGTACCGTTACGGTCTTGAATTCAGTACTCTAACCTACTAGGCCCTGGCCAAATATGGATATTTGCGATTATTATTATTAAAAACAGTGGCGCAAAAGGGAGAAGGGCACCCCTCACACGATCTCAGTTGACGTTGGCTCAGAATGCTTATATCGCGAGAATTCACAATCAAGGTGAAGAAAGCGGACATTTCGGAGACATCCGATACCAGCGTAGAGAAGGTTAGTCACATTCGAGAAACCAATCATGAACCCAAGTGTAATCTTGCGGTGTTTCCAGCGATTAAATTATTTCAAACGATCATAAGCCGTTTTCAAAAGCGGAAAGTCATAGCTATGAGGTCAACACCGATCCGTGTCGTTTTCGTCATTTCGACAGGAGGGTATATACTTTCAAAATATGTAGGTTGGTAGCTCATAAACTGCTACCCGTTTTAAGCAGCACGTCCGCCTGGAACGATGCGGCATGTAATGTATTTTAAATGGTTGAAAAAGTGGATTTATTGAGTAAGTCGGTCTCAATTTCCAGGTAATTTGGGAGCAACTTTCTCTATTTAACTATAGAGTTTATTTGGAAGCTAATATTAAGGATTGTCGGTGTTTATTAATCTTTCAAAATAAGATGTCTCTAATATTTGACTGTTAATTCTAGGATAAGAGATGATGCCAAAAAGTCCGCTAGAAAACGCAAACTAGGTTTCGTGGTGAGCAACTCGTGTTTCTTTCAATTTGATTAATTTCTTCAGCGTTTTATTCTAATATATGATAACAAGTCGGGAAAAAGAAGCTCGACGCTTCAGAAAGATTCAGAAAGATTATGTTGAATATTTATGCAAGAATATTTGGGTACACGATGCTTCCATTTAGTAGTAGTGAGTATATAAATTGAATATGCCGGATATTCTGTCCAATATGGTACCGAAATTTTATTTCTTAGGGAGTAGTAATTTGACGCGAAAAATGCAAATTTAACTGATATTTGTTGGTCCGCGAAACCCTCGTTGGGGCATAGCAACCAAGTATGCATTTGGTCCAGTCCAACTTCAAGTGAATGTGGACCTAGGATCCCTCACATCCTAAATAAAAAAACCCGATGGCACTTTCAGGGGCTCCAGAGTTGAGTCTAAAGAGGCTCAGTACACCACACTGTAGAACAAGTCTGAGAAAAGATTGGAAGAGGCTGGATTTGCCTTCCGTTTTTCGTAGAGCCAGTGGCCTCGCTCCCTAGGAGATCTATGGGGATCATTCCCGCGATGATACACACTGCCTCCATCGACGCTATCCTAAATGCGCTGCACACCCTTAGCGCAGTGGGCCGGTATGCCGAACTTATCTTCCTCCGATTTACAGCGTGGTTCAACGCTTCCGTCCAGACAGGGGCCACGTATACCAGGATCGACTTCACCACTCCCGCGATGAGTAGCCTGCGACTATGCTTCGGCTCTTCCACGTTGGGCATCATTCTTGCAAAGGAATGAGCTGGCATTTGCTGCATTCTCTCCCGCATAATCCCAGTGTCCCTTGAAACTCAGCTTGGCATCGATCATCCACCCCCAGGTATTTGACAATTGATTTTGAGACGACCTCACAATCACCAACCCGGATATTAGCCGTGTTGTTCTTCCTACGGTTGGTAATGAGGACCGCCTCCGTCTTTTCGTCCGCCAGGTCTAGCTTGGCCATTCGTAACCATGACTTGATGGTGTGAATGGCTTCATTTGCATCAAGCTCCATATCCTCGGGATGCTTTGCAATTGCAACTATCGCCAGGTCGTCTGCAAAACCAATCAGCATTGCCTCTTCCGGCACGCGTAGGCCAAGCACTTCCGTCGTACATTATGTTCCACAGCAGTGGAAGGACCTAGATGAGGTCACCTCACGGGAAGATATCTGTGCTGCGCTAAAGCAACAGTTCAACCTCAGCAATATAAACCAGAGTGCCATAAAAAGGATGAAGAAGACATATGGCGGCACACAGACCGCTATTATTAGTTTGCCGGCGGAATCAGCTGTTAAGTTAATTACTGCGTTCAAGGTAAGAGTAGATTGGGTGGTATGCACGGTCAGGAAGGAAAAATTTCTAAAGCGATGCTTCAGATGTCTCGATCTCGGCCATTTTGCGGCGGCCTGCACTAGCCCGCATGATAGGTCGAGAAGTTGCAGGAAGTGTGGGGAAGAGAGCCACTTCATCAAAGACTGCACCGGAGATCCACGGTGTCTGCTGTATAGTGGGAAAGGGGGCGTGGACGACCGGCATGTTCCGGGAAGCAGTAGATGTCCGGTATATAGAAAGGAGCTAAACCGCACAGGCAAATGAGATTGATACAGATCAATTTCAATTACTGGGAGGCAGCTCAGGACCTGCTCTCGCAAACCATTCGAGAGTCGAATGTCGATGTCGCGGTAATTTGCGAGCCGTACAGAAACCACTGCAGTGTGACTTGGGCGGTGGATGCGTTTCGCAACACCGCAATCTGGGCGTGCGGAAGACAGGCCTATTCAGGAAGACATGCCTCCCCCCCCCCCCCCGGCAGCCCGTTTATAAGGGTGAAGGTCAACGGTGTCCATATTTACAGCTGCTACGCTCCTCCTAGTGCAACCTTAGCATAATATGAGGAGATGTTAGACAGTCTAGTGTTGGGCGCTAGAGACCGCAGCCCTAAAATCATTGTGGGCGATTTCAACGCGTGGGCTCTGGAGCTGGCCCAAGTCGATCGACGAACACCAGAGTTCAAACTCTGTTGGAGCCTTTTGCGGAGCTGGACATCGTACTTGCCAACGTTGGATGCGTGCCTTTTGAGTAAGAGGGTTCGATCGTTGACCTGATATTTATCAGCACTTCACTGGTGAGGGAGATGGCTTGGCAAGTGAGTGAGCACTACACCCACAGTGACCACCATCTTCCTCCGCATTGGGAACCGGGGAAGCAGTCAACGACGCTCTGGAGGTGGAAAGGCTAAGGTGGTTGGCTGGTCTATCGGAGCTTTCGACGAGCAGACATTGCTGGCCGCATTGGAGGGAGCCCATGATCCGGATGGAAAAGCGTTTGAAAGAGTCACACAGTTGTCTCAGTGTGTAACCGAAGCATGCGACGCTACGATGCCACGACGACGTTTGTACCACGGCAAGAGGCCAAACTACTGGTGGAACCCGGAGATCGCTGCCTTGAGATCCTCTTGCCTCCGAGCGGGGAGACTTTCCCACAGGACAAGGGGAAGGCCGGAGCACCAGGAGCATGAGGAGGGATACAGGGATCTGCGAAGCAACCTTAAGAAGGCCATTCGGAGAAGCAAGCGGGAATGCTACCAGATGCTCTGCATGGAGGCTAATACGAACCCGTGGGGTACAGCCTACCAAGTTGTAATGAAGAAGATCTGCGGGCGAAAATCATCTCAAGTGACATGCCCACGGCTCATGTTCCAAATAATTACAACTCTTTTCCCGCAGTAGGAGGAGGACGAAAGAGAACCCCAACTGGCCGCTCAGCAGGACGTCTTCTCGATCCCTGATGTTACCGAAGAGGAACTTTGGGAAATCTGCAGACGTATTGGGGACAGCAAGGCTCCGGGATTGGACGGAATTCCGAAGAGGGCTCTGAAGGTGGCGGTCAAGGCCAGACCAAGGTGGTTTGCAAGCACATTCAAATCGTGCATGGCGGAAGGAGTGTTTCCCGCCCAGTGGAAGAGGCAGAAGCTGGTGTTGCTACCGAAGCCCCGAAAACCACCCGGCGTGCCCTCTTCATATCGCCCTATTTGTCTCTTAGACACCATGGGGAAGATGTTGGAGAGGGTGATATACAACAGGCTGCTGCCATTTATCGAACTTGCAGGTGGTCTTTCAGAGCGGCAATATGGATTTCGATGAACCCGTTCTACGGTCTATGCAGTAGCAAAGGTTATGGAATTGGCTCAAAATGCAATGGCCATGGGCAAATGCTGTGCTCTGGTGACGCTGGACGTCAAAAATGCTTTTAACTCAGCCAACTGGGTCTGGATGAAAGGAGCTTTGGCCAAACTGCGTGTTCCTAGTTACTTGGTTCGGCTAATCGAGAGTTACCTTTCATACAGACTTCTCTGGTACGAGACGGACGACGCGCTGAAGGAGAACATTGTGACAGTAGGTGTCCCTCAAATTTCTGTATTGGGAGCACTGCTGTGGAACATAATGTACGACGGAGTGCTTGGCCTACGCGTGCCGGAAGAGGCAATGCTGATTGATATATGGCGAGAGAGACCTGCACCGACTTGCTAAAATGAACGTACACAGGATATCGAACATTGTTGCGTTAATGGCAAGAACGGTACTTCGCTTACCAATCGTCGAGCCGCAACGGATAGATGGCAAGAATACTTCGAGCAGATTTTAGCGAAGAATTCGCTCATCCTCCACTTCCACTAACCATTGCCGACATTTGGACCAGTTCCACCTGTCAGCGCAACTTGGTGCTCAGAGGTGGAGGTGAGGAAGACGGGGCGGCAACCCTGTCGGCCAAACCAAAACCAAGTGGCCGAGGAGAACCTCCATAATGGTGGCACCGGGAGACGCTGTACTCACTTTGGTTTGCCGGCCGTGATGCAGTAGGCGAATGCTCCAAAGGCCTAATCAGGGCGATCAGACCCGAGTCTGCACGGGGATTCATCTGAAGTGGCAAATTGGTCACGAAACTTTACCAGGGGTATACTGGTACCATGGGAACCGGGAGAGCCTCTGGACTCTCATACTTCGGGTGAACTCCCGTTGTATGTGAGTACAGCTCGGTTATTTGCGGTTGGCCCCCCCTAGTGGGAGTTTCATGGTGGTTGTGGTTATGCTCAAGCGAGAAGAGACCTTCGGGCCTCGGCGTGGTGTTGCGTTTCAACACGGGTGCCGTACTCCTTACTTCGATAGAGATTTAGGTAATTCTTGCATCCACCAGTGTGAATGTTAAGCCATGCACTTTGTATAGACTCGTACCGTTGTTGCTTGTCTCAGCGGGTTGTGGTCACAAAATCAATCGATGTCTGAAGAGGACCGTAGGATTAAGTCTCCACGACAGGTACCTACGTTAAACACCAATGGGCTTAACTGTTAGCGCAACTGCAGTTGAGGAGGTAATAAAGAAAAAGAAATCGGGAAAACCACAGTACCTGACGACATTGCATCTGAGCCCTAGAAAGCGAAGAGCTGGGACCCAGCACTGTGACTCAGTGAATTCTTTAATCGGGTTATTCAGGAAGGAAGAACACCATCTGACTGGCAAGAAAGTACCACTGTTCCAATATGGAAAAAGGAAGGTAGTCCAGCAGAATGGTCAAATTACCGTCCGATCCGATTACTTTCCCATACTATGAAGATTTTTAGACGCATTCTTGACAACCGTATTCGCGAAATCGTTGAAAACTGCGGAACTACTGACGCAATACACACTGCGCGGTTACTCATGGAGAAACACCGTGAGATGAATCGCCCTCTTTACCTTGCATTTCTGGATCTAGAGAAAGCGTTTGACCGTGTGCCACACGAACTTATCTGGTATTACGACAACACTTAGTACCAGAAGAACTCGTGCCTGGATTCAACTGCTCTAGCACGATCCAAAAAGTAAAGTTCGAAGTATGGCGGCTATATCAAAACCGCTTCATATTTCTGTTGGTTTTCATCAAGGAAGCGCCCTCTTACCACTCCTCTTTATTCTTGTTATGGACACCGTTAGAGGGGACATGTAACTTCCAGTCCCCTATACACTGCTTTATGCAGATGATGTTCTCCAAGCGAAAATGATTTCGAGTAACTTGCCCAAAAATGGAATGATCGCCTCATGCAACATGGTCTCAGATTGAATCTAAACAAAACTGAATTTTTGACGACCGATCCCCATGAAACAGGCACAATCACTGTCAGCGGCAGTGATCTGCCCAGACCTGAGCGATTTAAATACCTCGGGTCAACGCTATCAGCCAATGGAGAACTGTGTTATGAAACTGCTTCACGCATTAACGCAATCTTGATGAAGTGGCGTTGCACAACTGGTGCTCTTTTACGCTCGACGTATCAACGAATGTCTCAAATCTAAAATTTACGGTAATCGATCCTATCGCCCTGTATGGTATGGAGTGTTGGACGACTATAAAAGACAATGAACGGCGTCTTGTGGTAATGGAGACGAAGATGTTACGTTGGACTAGTGCCGTGACACGTTCTGATTACATCCGAAATGAGGATATCCGCGATCGTTATGGGGTTACACCGATCGTGGAAATGGTATGGTCACGCAATTCGTGCTAACGAGAATTCACTTGGAAAAAGTGGTCTAAACATCGAAATCGATGGTAAACGACCAAAAGGCAGGCCGAAACAACGCTGGCTTGATACGCTAGATAGGGACTTAAAAACCTCGCGATTGCATCTAGATCAGGCACTGAAAGGATACCACAATTCGGAGTCTAGCTAGCAAAAAGGCAAGAAAGCGCGTGGACGAAATACTTCAATCGAGGATAAATTTTTCCGGGTAGTTTACTTTGCAGCTCACTTCTCTTGGTCGACTTCGGCCACATAGAATTGTGTCTATTTTAGAATCGCCAACAAGGCAAGGGAAGGAATTGAAACGCCTGATTTGGGATTGCTTCTCGGTCCTCTTTATTTTTCCGACGAATCGCCAAAGGATTTCAATGAGACTGTGCTTCACTTTTATTATCATCACACTTAACGCTGTGCAACTTTTTCCAAAGGGCCTTAAATATTCTATTAGAATAAGTTGAGAAATATACCTAAATACAAAGCTCTCGAAATCAAAGAGGACCATAAAACTACTGTGAAAAATCTCTACTCACAAAAAAGCAGAAAGCCCTCGTTTTAAGGAAAGTCAAAGGTTAATACACTGTACCATAAATATCCAGCGAAGTTCCATTCTTATAAATGCCTTCTTACGCAGTATTTGAGCCATCTGATTTTCTATACCTGTTTTGCTCATGCTGATAAAAGGCTATATACTAAAGCCGATCGACATTAGGATTTCGAAGATCGCAAATGTAGTCACCAAACACGAGCGCAATAGAAAATGTTCGGGCTTTAATAAAGTTGGGAATCACTGGGAAAACTTTGAAAACGTCATGGTCGTATCTGAAAAATCTACTAGAGAAGGGTGAAGTTGCACATGTAATAGCAGATATGGCCAAGCTCAGTCTATGAACAATTAAAAAACATAAATTTACAGGCTTGCTGCTCCATCATGGTTATATTTGGCACAAATTACACATTGGTACCGAAATGGAGCGGCAGTGAGAAAAGACTCCTCTGCTTATGTTCAAGATGTATGTGAGATTATTAGTATTGGAATTATACAACAAACGAGTATTAAACGTTATGGCCCACTGCATATATACATACGCTTACAGAAATTGGAAACGCCCGCGAAAATAATGTTGGCCACGGAGAATCGACTAATTCATTAACGTTCCAATTAACAAAAATAAGCAGCATTTTATGGATTAGCATTTTTCCATGGAGCAACCTTGAGACATATCTCACTGATGTGCAGATGTGCATAATATACTGTTCTTCCCTTCGTCCCTACTGTCAGCCCGGAATATTGAATTCTTCATCATCCCATCATCGAATTAATTAGTCTCTTCAAACATTCTCGCATTGCTACTAGTGCCCTAGATTTATCAAATAATAAGAAATTAAGCTACCTGGCAGCAAACTTCTTCCGCCTCCCCACGCAGCATGCCTCTGAAGTGAACCCTTATTATTTCCAATCTGCTTACAGCAGCGAAATACTAATTGGTTACTGCTCGTAATTAATCCTAAAACAATTGGCAAAAAACAAGCAATTAATTATTTCGAAAATCTTCCAAATAAGATTTGCTGCTAAACACTAATTAGGATCAGGATTAAGGTAGGCGAAATGAGTGTTTGAAGCATGAGTTTTTTATCCGCGAAACCGTTCAAAGGAATCGCGAAAGAGCCATGATGGTCGCTTCATAATAACACAATTAGCTGAGTTGGTACGTGCAATTGCTGACTGCTGATATTCCGAGAGGAGTTCCGCAAATATACCCTTCAATAAAGTACCTTTTAATCCCCTATAATCTCTTTCGAATTTATTTTCTAAGATGAAGTACAGTTTCCAGTACATATTTTCAATCCAGAGAAATAAAACATGAATGCTGGCGGCGCTACTATTTCAGCTTTATCCCTAAGGATTCCATTAATATTGCAAAAATATTTGAAAATCAATTCAATTTTGTCCTGTGTTATCGCTCAAGATTACGTGATGAAATTTCCGTAGATTGTGCATGGTAAGTGGGAGCGAATATAAATTATGTAAAACCCGCTATCCGTACTCTACACATTTTACGATTTTTTTCAGATATTATTCGAAGTATGTACCAAATATGTTGAATGAAATTTTTGTTGATTACAGTGTCTGCAATTGTCTAACAATGCAAAAGATTGGCTGCGATCATTTGTGCATCAACCGGGATGGCATTTCTTGCCTAAGGGGTCATCCTGTGTGAAGGCCATTTTTCACCATATATTTATAAATATTTTGAGCTTGCGTAGTCATTTTTCCAGCCCAGTAACATAGTTCGTTATTAAAATATACACCCAACTCCAAAAAAAAATGTGTTTTTCCGCTGGCACGGCAGAGGGCACTGTAGTCATCTTAAGGGGTCATACCGTGTGTCCGATCCGCGGAATCGAATTTTTTTTTGTATCAGTTGTATTTAGATATAGTGTATAATATATGTGTAAAGTGATTTTTTCATATTCGAAGTCGTTTGGAAATTATAATGTTAAACACGTAATAAGTCACATGCCAGATTTATGTCGATCGCCGTAATAAAGCTGGCATTTATCGGTCCGAATGACTTCGCTAAAAGGATAAGAATTGAAGCCAAGGCTGTACATGTGTTTCTTGAAGAAACCTAAGGTTTATGGATTAAGTATGACAGATTAATAGTCAGTTAAAGTTGTATGGCTAAAAATCGCATTCTACTTTTTAAATGCGTTAAATCGGCTGCCACCATAGCCCAAAATCTATCCAACGAAATTCTTTGAAATTTTCACGAATTATTTAGAAGATATTTCTACGGTTTGCAAACTAGGATAATTGCGATTCATTCAGTAGTTTTTTATATTCATTGAAGAAACCGTGAAAAAACGCCAAAATTCACAAAAGAAGTTTAACACGGCACTAACAATTTAGTTTTTAATTATTGTTCTTAATCCTAGTTTGCAGGCTGTAGTTAAGTCTCCACATTAAAATGCCGTTTACTTTTTTTTCTTTAAGATGATCACAGCGCTCTCTAGCCCGGCAGTAGAAAAACAGTAGTCTTGAATGAAGTGCTCTAACACACTTCAAGGCCCTGATCTTTATCCAGTTCTTCCAAAAAAATTTCCAAAAAAGCCTGAAAAGACAGGCCTTCATACGAGATGACCCCCTTAAAGAAAAAATGTGAACGGCATTTTAACGCGCAGACTTAACCATAGTTCTCAAACTAGGATTATTAAAAAAAGTAGTTAAGGTAGCTAAATTTTTAGTGCTTCATTAAAGTTTTTTTTTGTAAATTTTGGTGTTTTTTCAAGGCTTCTTTAATGAATAAGAAGAATCTACCAAATGAATCGCAATTGTCCTAGTTAGCGGACCTTAGAAATATGTTTTGAATAAGTCGTGAAAATTTCAAAGAATTTCGTTGGATAGATTTTGAGATATGGTAGCAGCAGATTTTCAACATGCAAAAATGTCAAGCGATGACGGCTTTACGGTTTCTTACCAGGGCAGAGGCAAATCATCAGACGCTGCCTCACCTCTGCTCTGGGAGCAGCGTGACCGTAGCGAGCCGCTACGGTAAGTTGCTCCCCATTTGGTCCCGTCTAGCATTAAGTTGATGCGGACTTAGGACCCCATCATTCTCAAAAAAATATTTTCAGCTCTGGCCAAGCTCTGGTCAATAAGGCGGATTTGCGCTCAATATAATTCGTAGTCATGTCGTGTTTACCAATTATACAAAGGAGCACTCAACATCTGCGAGCCGCTACGGTCACGCTGCTCGCAGAGCAGAGGTGAGGCAGCGTCTGACGATTTAGCCTCTGCCCTGGTAAGAAACCGTAAAGCCGTCATCGCTTGGCAATTTTGTAAACTTTGGGTGCAAGCCCTAAGCGAGGGGTCCGTGGACCAGGAAAGAGGTAGTAAGTTGCTCCCCATTTGGTCCGGTCCAGTATTAAGCTGATGCTGACTTAGGACCCCATCATTCTCAAAAAAATATTTTCAACATGCAGTTTCGAGAAAAACGCATTTAAAAAGTTATCTCCTATACTTAGTCCATAAACCTTGGGTTTCTTGAAGAAACACATATAAAGCCTTGGCTTCAATTCTTATGATTTTAGCGATGTCATCCGAACGTCATCCCCAGATCCACGACGGATCACAATCCCGATTATTGCCTCTTCTGCCTCAGATCGTGAATGAGACGCGGCCACTGAGGTTCCCATCCTTCCTTGCTGTTTTAGAATGGAGTAAATTAAAATTTGACACTATAACTTTGCTAATAGTAATAGAGTTTCTTTTGAATTCAATTTACTATCGAATAAAACGCAAAAAAAAATACAAATGAAAATCCCATATGGCCCCCATCAAAACGCTGCAACTCGCAAAAAGTGTCTAAGACGATCGGGTGCCTTACGCACCAAGCCAATCCATTTTCATTTTCATCTTCAAAGTCATTTTTATTTAGAATAAATATTGAACAGTAATAATGTAGATTGAGAAAAACGAATAAACAAGTCTGGAAACCGGAAGCTCTGGGCTTCAGGTATGAAAGGTTTTATGTATTTCATATATAAAAGCATTTGAATGTGCATTTGCCCAGTTAGTACATAGCACGTAATATATCCGGTCTAGGCCTGCCTTAATAAGGAACTCCAGACATCCCGGTTTTGCGCCGAGGTCCACCAATTCGATATCCCTAAAAGCTGTCTGGCGTCCTGACCTACGCCATCGCTTCATCTTAGGCAGGGTCTGCCTCGTCTTCTTTTTCTACCATTGATATTGCCCACCGTAACCTATTGAGTCGGATTTTATCCACAACCGAACGGTCATGGTATCGCGCATAGATTTCGTCATTGTGTAGGCTACGGAATCGTCCCTCCTCATGTAGGGGGCCAAAAATTCTTCTGAGGATTCTTCTCTCGAATATGGCCAATAGTTCGCAATTTTTCTTGCTAAAAACCCAAGTTTCCGAGGAATACATGAGGACTGACAAGATCATAGCATTGTACAGTAAGAGCTTTGACCCTATGGTGAAACGTTTCGAGCGGAACAGTCTTTGTAAGCTGAAATAGGCTCTGTTGGCTGACAGCAACCGTATTATTAACTTTATTTGGGAGGATATCAATATAGAGCGTATTTTGGAGCCTAGGCACCATATAGTGAGAGCTTCTTGATTTTTTCAGATTTTTCGATTGAATAGTTTCTGAGAACGGGTCCTTTAAAGAGATGATCACTTTCGACCCGCCGCAATCCTTACCTTTCCAACAAATATCTAAACTAAGACCGACTTCGGAAAGTACTAATCCAGGCCTTTCGTTTGTTTATCTTTGTGAGAAACTTTCTAGGCACAATTTTGCAATCGTAAATGACTAAAAATCCGAAATACTACCATTACATTTTTTCAAACTACAAGTCCTACATACATATTACAGGCGTAAATATTATGGTGACCCTAAACAAACAAACATTGCCTATTACGGAATACTATACTTATACATAAACGTATATAAATTGATCGCACATATATTTCAGATTTACTTCGTGAACAAAAGCATACGTACATATGACATATGTATACAGTACGTAAATGGAATACCGCTGGGTTAATGTACAAATATCTATCTGAATTAGACACTACCCCAAAGCTTCATTAGCATATATGTAGATGTAAACGCATACGTATATCCGCCTCGAGTAATTGATATTAATATATCAACGACTAAAAATGTAAAAGGAAATGTTTCTCTGCAATCCCCATTAACATGCGCTTCACTTTGTAGTGGTATTGACGAATTGATGCGTTATGATGACACCATACACGTTTTAGGGTGCACGAAATTAAGATAAAATGTGAAAGGTTCACCTTGTGCAACTTTGTTAATAATAGTTGAATTTCCTTGAAACTTCCCAAAATTGTGGCCTTTTCGTACTTCTAGCATGAACTTAAGGGGGGTTTGCTCCGAAATATCGGAAAGTTATATATTTTGCGGCCTAGATTTCGTTCAGATACACCACTGTAATTTGTGTCAAATATATTGGTTGGATAGGTTCTAAGAACGAGACCAGTTACACTTTTCGGTGGTCATATTTTGAGCATTCATTTCTCTATATTTTATTTATCAAATATGGAACCAGTTTTGAAAAGTACTGATCATTTGATATTCTGTAAAAAGTGCACCCTTTTCGCATATATGGTCAGTCCCCCCCCCCCTTCCTGTGACAGACAGATGGACAAAGCAGCGAAAACAGAAAACTGTTGAATTTTGCAACATAACGCATGTTGTTCCATCTTAGCTATCGTTGAAATACTTGGGAGTAACATTCGACTCCAAGCTGAGCTTTAAACCTCACTTAAAGCTTACTGGACACAAAGTAGCGACTACCAGTTCAACACTGGCAAGGATGCTTCCGAATATAGGTTCGTCGGCTCTATCCTTTTATATGCGGTACCAGTGTGGGCATCGGTGATAAAAATCGGAGAAAATCGCAGACGGTTTGAAGCTGCATATCGTTGCGCCTTCCGAACAACATCTTCTAAGGCAGCATGTGTGATTACGGGGATGATCCCAGTCGATACTCTAACCGATTAGGCAAGTCGTTTGGGACATGGGACCAGGCGGAGAATGGCCGGTGGGCACACAAGCTATGGGGCACAACGGTGAGACCAGTTACGATCTGACTCAGTTCTTAACCGGACACGGTGGGTACAGGAAGTAACTCTATAGGTTCTGCCTTGATAAATCGCCCGAATGTCCTACGTGTGAAGAGGCAACCGAAGATGCAAAACACGTTTTCTTCATCTGCTCAAGATTTAAAAGCCCAAGAGGAAATCTTGAAACAGAGCTAAATACCCGTTTAACGGTCGAAAATTTGGTAAGGTATATGGTACCATCAAATACAACACGGGGCGCGGTAGTTGCAATAGTAAAACGGATCCATCAGCAGCTAAAAGAAGCAGAAGCGCAGTAGAGGCACAAAAGGGAAGCTACTGCAATTAACGCCACGCAAAACGGTAGCAGCTCATGTAGAGTGAACAGCTAAGAACTGAGTAGGGAAGCAATAACAGAACGGTGGTCCCGCGGGGATAGTAGTGGGGAAAATATGGGAGGTTTTATTCGGTAAGGGTCCGGTATGGGTGTTTCACTTCTTATGATACATATTTTGTGTCTTCACTTGTGCTTTCATTTTATACCCCACCTGACCATATTTTGTGGGCAGCGCACATGTTGTTGGCTGGCGGAAGGGTTCGGATTGGATGGTTCGTTTAGGAGAACAAACTTCACTAAAGAGGTGCTTTAAATGCCTCAGGTTTGGGCACTTCGCGAAGGCATCCACCAGTAGCATTGATCGATCCGATCGATGCAGGAGGGACCCCAAATGCCTATTGTGCGAAGCAAAAGCGGGGCAGGATAACCGGCACACCTTTGTCAGCCCTTCGCTGGCGCGTGGTATGTCCTGGCGCGTCAGCGAACGCTACACCCACACTGATCACCAGGCAATCTTCTTTGAGACATGTGTCGAGCCACAGGGTAAAGAGATATCATGCCCGAAACCGGAAAAGATTTCAGGCCGGTCTGCAAAACCTTTGCATGAGCAGACGTTCGTAGAGGTGCGGTTAGATCAACCTGATAAAGCACTACGGAAAAAGCCGTCCATCTGACTCAATGCATCACCAAAGCATGTGACGCGTCCATGCCTAGAGGGTGTTCATTCGCCAGTAGAAGACCAAACTACTGGTGCAATGATGAACTGACCGGCCTTTGACCAGCCTGCCGCCGAGCCAGAAGAGCCGCAAAACCCTTAAGCTCGCCATCCAGCGAAGCAAGAGGGAGTGCTTTAAGGAGCTCTGGGTCATAAACCCATGGGGCGGGGGGGTGCCTAGCGAATCGTGATGGGACGATTCAGAGGCCGTTCATCTCCGCAGATTACGTACCCTACCCTCTTCCTGAAAAATCATACAAGGGTTATTCCGCCAGCAAGAGGACAGCACCGACACATTCCAACCACCTCTGAGTGCGACGGCAATTCTACCAGTCACCAGAGACGAACCTGCTGGATATCTGGGTAAGAATAGGGGACAGGTAAAGCACAGGGGCTGGACGGAGTACCGAATAAGGCACTTAAGCTTGCCCTGAAGTCCAGACTGGACTTCGCTGAGTAGCTCGAAGCGTGCATGTCCGAGGGGAATATTTCCAACGGCATTGAAGCGGCAGAAGTTGGTATTTCTGCCTAAGCCTGGTAAAAATCCAGGTGAACCTTCCTCAATACGGATCCATATGCCTCCTGGACACGGTGGAGAAAATGTTAGAGCGGGTAATCTATAATAGATTACTCCCGGTCGTTGAGAACCAAGGCGACCTTTCAGATCGGCAGTATGGGTTCCGTAAAGCCAGATCACACATTGATGTCATCAAATTGGTTACTGGCATTGGCCGAAAGATGCAATTCACGGAAAGGGTGGTACCAGCCAATATTGCGTGATAGTAATCCTGGATGTGAAAAATGCATTCAATTCAGCCAATTGAAATCTAATACGCAAATCTTTAGCGAAGGTTGGTGTTCCTGCCTATCTCGCGACTATCGTCGATAGCAACTGAAAGGAGGCCCTGGTATGACACCGATGACGGACCCCAACAGTACGTTGTTTCCGCGGGTGTCCCACAGGGCTCCGTGTAGGGTCCACTACTGTGGAACATCATGTACAACGTACTTAATCTTCCCTTCCGGAGAAAGCCACAGTGGTGGGTTACGCTGACGACATAGCACTGGTTGTGGTCGCAAAGCATCTCGAAGATGCTGAGTTATACTCAAGCGAGGCAATCAGTGCTGTCAAATGCTGCTTAAAGAGCTCTGATCTGACGCTTGCGGAGGAAAAAACAGAAGCTGGTCCTCATCACGAAGCGCCGGAAGAAAAATTATGCCTGTGTTAGAATCGTCATATCATCCGAGCCGACCATGAAATACGTCGGGGTGGTGATAGACACTAAGCTCAGCTATAAGCAACACGGACAGTATGTTTGTGATAAATCCTCCACTGCGAGTATGGCCCTGGCGAGGATGATGCCGAACGTGGGAGGGCCACGACATAACTCTAGGTTGCTTATAGCCAGAGTGGTGACCTCGATCATGCTCTATGCGACCCCAGTTTGGAGCGAGGCGTTGCAGATGTCAGTTAACACTAGCAAACTGAATGCAGTCTACAGGAGGATAGCTCTGAGGGAATGCTCTGCCTTCAGGACTATCTCAGATGATGCAGCATTCGTCATCTCCGGAATGATGCCGATTGACATGTTGGCAGATGAGATGGCGAACATATACTATGCGAGGCCCATCTCTTCCTCATCGCGGACGAAGAAGACTGAAATGGGGAGATCCATAAATAGATCGCAAGACCGATGGGAACGCTCGGGAAAGGGTCGTTGGATTCTTAGGCTCATTCCTGCCATCAAAGAGTGGTTGGAGAGATGACACGGTGAGATTAATTATAATCTCACCCAGTTTCTCATGGGACATGGAGGATATCTCCAGTACCTTCACAGGTTTAAATTGGAGGCCTCATTCGACCTGTCCAAATGGCGATGGAGTCACAGAGGACCCAGAGCATATATTCTTCCACTGTCCGAGATTTGTGGAAGAAAGGAGGAATCTAGCGGAGATTCTAGGAGAGGTGCTGGTACCAGAAATTCTGGTGCCGCAAATGCTAGCGCATCAAGAGAATTGGGATGCGGTTACTGCATGACCGCATCTATCCAAAATAAACAGGCAGAGGAGAGGAGAAAAGCGCGGTCACGTGTGCCGCGTATAGGAAGAAAGGTGACGAAGCTAGAGTGAGCTGACTCCGCCCCGTGATGTAATACCCTATGGTGGTTCCGCGGGGCGGGGAAGGAGTCGGGGGTGGTTTTAGTGGGTAAAAATTCCACACGCTGATGTGTCCAGACCAGTGTCTTTTGAAGGTTTCCACCTCCTGAAAAAAAGAGACAGACGGAGACGGACAGACCGAGAGACACAAGAACACCAATTGCAAAGGCAAAGAATGATGGGCTAAAAGGAGATAGCTGGCTAAAAAAGGCGATTTCGACACTCGATCGGATTTGATCAAGAGGTACTCCAACAGCAGCAAATAGATCCATTCAGAAGAAGCGCATCAATTTCGCGATCTCCTCTAATACCAAAGCTGGAAAAAGAGAAAGCTCATGAGTAGAAGGAGTAATCTAGCCAGGACTAACCGAGAACAGAGCCCTGACCCAGAAGAACTTACCTTTTATACAGCTTGGGGAAACACGCTGCAGGTTTTAGGCAATGCATATAAACTGAGTACGGTTTACAGAAGAACAGCCTTAAGGGTGTGTTCTGCCTTCAGGACCGTCTCAGACGATGCAGCGTTCATCATCTCGGGAATGATACCAATTGACATCCTGGTAACCGAAATGATGAACCTCTATAACACCAGGTCCATCTCTCCCTTATCTCAGGTGAAAAAAGCCGAAAGGGAGAGATCCATGAGCAGATGGTAGCTGAAAAGGGTGGGTGGACTTACAGATTGATCCCTTCCATCGGGGAGTGACTGGACAGAAAGCATTGGGAGATCAATTATAATCTCACCCAGTTTCTCACCGGCCATGGAGGATACCGTCAATACCTGTACAGGTTTGAATTGGACACCTCGCCTAATTGTCCAAACTGCGACGGAGTTGCAGAGGACCCAGCGCACGTATTCTTCCAGTGTCCTAGGCTCATGGAAGAATGGAGGAACCTAGACGAAACCCTAGGTCAAGTGCTATCAACAGAAAATTTTGTCCGGAGAATGGTAGCCAGTCAGGAAGACTGGGATGCGATCAATTCCATAGCTAAAGTAAGCTACCTTCGCCTCGTGATGTATTACCTAAAGGTGGTTCCGCGGGGTAGGGGGCGGGAGTCGGAGGTGGTTTCAGTGGGTAAAAATTCCACACTCTGGCGTACCCAGGTTAGAGTCTTTAGAAGATTTCCACCTCCTAAAAAAAAACAAAAAAAAAGACGGACAGACAGTTCTTAACCGGACACGGCGGATACAGGTGTCTCTATAGTTTCAGTCTAGATGAATCGCCCGATTGTCCTACGTCTGAAGGTATAGCCGAAAATGCAGAAAACGTTTTCTTCGCCTGCCCCAGATTTAAAAGCTCAAGGGGAAAGCTTTAAACAGAGCTAAATACCCGTTTCAATGTGGAAAATCTGACAAGGTACATGGTACAATCAAATACAAAATGGAACGCGGTAGTTGCAACGGTGAAACGGATCCACCAGCAGAAGTACAGCGGAGATATAGCAGGGAAGTTACTTGCAATTAACGCCACGCAAAGCGGTAGCAGCTCATTTGGAGTGAACAGCTAAGATCTGAACAGCCCCGCGAAAGCAATACCAGAACGGTGGTCCCGCGGGGATAGTGTGGAGAAAATATGGGAGGTCTTAGTCAGCAAGAGTCCGGCATGCGTGTCCTAGATTTCATATGCAGTATCTATGATGGATTTCCCCCAGCCAAAAAAAAAAACAAGACGGACAGAAGGACACCTATGGCATATAATGTTACAAGTGATTTGGATGGACAGACGGACACCTTGACATATAATATTACAAGTGATTTGGATCTGGAGAAGGAGGTGGTCAAGCGAAGTACGACCTTACCGAGATCACTAGTAACAAGACCAAACAAAGATGCACTTAAGGCAGACCATTGGACGACAAAAACCGTGATAACACCCACTGCATATGTTCAAGATGCGCGACAGCTGCTCCAGGGGACAAGGAAGGGATCCATTCAAAAGAAGCTCCTCAACTTTGAGATCTCCACCATTGCCAAAGACGATGAAGGATAAAGTACAGGCAAGGATAATAAACGCCAAAAGTGAATGAGCGTATAAAATGAGTAACCCTGCCGGGGCTTATAGGAAGCAGAGTCCCGATCCAGAGGAATTACCCTTCACCCAGCTTGGGGCAAAAATAGTTGAGTTTACAGGACAAGCACAACGTGCACAAAGCCATAAAGAATATGATTAGGGCTATTAGAGTCCTCTATAATAGATTGCAAATGGAAAGAACGAATAATAAGGATATGCCGAACCCCGCTGTGCCAACAGTATCACAAGCGACCCAAGTGACACCTAACCGTACTACCACCGAATCACGGTGAAATTAACGAGAATGTCAAAAAGAGGGGGATTCTCTATATAATCAGCAGGTGCCCAAAAGGAAAAATATGACACGACATTCTCAAAAGCAGCACCAACAGCTCAGAAGAAGGAAAGCGTACAGCGAATTTAGAAAACTCGACCAGTGTTCCGAAGCCCAAGACGAACGAAAACGATGGATTGACTTAAGTTACCAAGAAAAAAGCGAAACGAAAAGCAAAAGTGGGAACTCGACCATTTGCGATTGTTATCTCCAGTAAGGGCCAATCTGTCCTACGCGGAGATACTCAAAAAGGTCAAAGCTGATCCCGACCTAAAAGATCTGAGCGGAAATGTAAACAGAATCCGAAGAACCCAGAAAGGGGATCTCATGTTCGAGCTGAAAAGATAAAGTTGATAAAATTAATGACTTTCGCACTCAAGTCAAAAACTCGCTTAGGGAGAATGGTGGTACTCCAACGGCCACAATACGAGTACCAGCGGAGGCAAAGCAGATGTTGTTAGCTACCCGAAGGGTTCGGATTGGATGGGTTGTCTGCCGGGGGCACACATCAACAGCATCGATCGATTCGATCGACGAAGACGGTGTGGGGAGAAAGACCATGTTACCAGAGAGTGCAATAGGGACCCCAAATGCATATTGTGCGAAGTAAAAGAGAGGATCAAATGGTAGAGGGCGCAGTTTATTAGATGGCGCAGATGGACGTGGTTTTGGCTAACGAAGGTACTGTAAACACTTTTTAGAAAGGAGGGTCAGGCTCGGTTGAAGACCTGACCTTTGTCAGTTCTGCGCTGGCGCGTGGTATGTCCTGGTGGGTCAGCGAACGCTACACCCACAGTGATCACCAGGCAATCTTTTTGAAACATGTGCCGAGTCACAGGGCAAAGCGCTATCATGCCCGAAACCGAAAAAGATTTCAGGCCGGTCTGCAAAATCTTTGGATGAGCAGACGTTTGTAGATGTGTGGTTAGATCAACCTGATAAAGCACTACGGAAAAAGCCGTCCATCTGACTCAATGCATCGCCAAAGCATGTGCCGCGTCCATGCCTAGGAGGTGCTCATTCCCCAGTAGAAGACCAAACTATTGGTGCAATGATGAACTGACCGGTCTTCGATCAGCCTGCCACTAAGCCAGAAGAGCAGCTCAGAGGGCGGCAGGTAAAGTCGATCAGGGGCAGAAAGAGTGTGCCTTTCAGGCAGCGGCAAAACCCTCAAACTCACCATCCAGCGAAGCAAAAGGAAATGCTTTAAGGAGCTCTGGTCAGAAACGGACAAAAACCCGTGGGGGAGAGCTTATGGAATCGCGATGAGACGATTCAGAGGCCGTTCATCTCCGCAGATCACGTGTCCCACCCTCTTGCTGAAAATCATACAAGGATTATTCCCCCCAGAAAGAGGAGAGCACCGACACATTCCAACCACCTCTGAATGCGACGGCAATTCCACCAGTCACCAGAGATGAGCTGCTGGAGATCTGCGGTAGAATAGGTGACAATAAAGCGCGGGGCGTGGATGGAGTACCGAGGCCCTTAAGCTTGCCATGAAATCCAGGACGGACATGTTTGCTGAGTTATTCGAGGCGTGCATGTCCGAAGGAATATTTCCAGCGGTATTGAAGCGGCAGAAGTTGGTACTTCTGCCTAAGCCTGGCAAACCTCCAAGTGGAAATTTGATAGACCAGTAGCTTACTCCAAACTACAATTTTATTTTATAGTGTATATATATATTTCCGGAGCAACTTACCCCCTTCATCAGTACAAAGCGTCGCTAAATAAAAATATATGTATACACTATAAAATAAAATTGTAGTTTGGAGTAAGTTACTGGTCTATAAATTATAGACTCAACTACAAATAGAAGACAATAACTCAGGATTACCATTCTTTATTCAATTTTTAATTAAATTCATTCATATTATTATCTTTTGGTGAATTTTGGAGTAAAAATGCTGCTACTACATTCCAATAAATGATAAACAAGGTCTTATATATTTGTAACAATTGCCTCGTATACCTGAATCATACTATATAGGCTATATCTTATCAGTGAAGAAAATCGGGAATAGCAACGGGGCCTGACGACACCACAGCTGGAGCTGAAGAGCTGGAACACAACACTGGCTCAGTGACCTATTCAATCAGTTTATTTGTCTGGCAAGAAAGCTCGATCGTTCCAAAGTGGAAAAGGAAAAACAATCGAGCAGAATGTTGAAATTGTCGACGGATTCCGTTGCTGTCCCATAGCATGCACATTTATGGACGCGTTCTTGATAGTCTTATTCAGGACATCGTTCAAATAACAGTGAGCCAATCCGGTTTTTTAAAAGAACGAAAAATCTGTAAAAAATTAGAAAGTCGCAACTATATTTTGTTTACGCTTCCAAAATACCCTCCACACCGATACCTGTTTAAAAAAGTTAATAATGTTGTATTATCATACTATATTTGCTATTACTATTTTTAGAAATTGACAGCAAGTTTCCCTTAAATTCATCCTAAAGTCATCAAGTTTTGCTGTAATGCAGGCTATACTAGAGAGGATGATAATACTAAGTTTGGTGGAATTAACACTATTACTAACAAAGTTATAATGAGTCTCTTTTGTGCAAACTTTTGGTAATCTGAGACTTTGTATAGTACTGTTACAATAAACTGAGTAGTCTGATATAACGAACGAATGTCAAGCCCTTCAATACAAAATTTCTTCACACATCAGCGCAACTTGGATGAAATGGAGTTCCACAACTCATTCCTGTTGTTTGTGGCTGAGGCACCAGCACACATCAGACACAGTACACATCTCACATTCAAAAATTATCCCAGTGTTGTCCTCGGTGTCATCCTTGTGGTTCAAAGTGCTGGCTGATTTCCAAAAACAACCCCGGATTGGTGGCCTAATACGCGACTATCACAATCGAAATGATTGAGGATTGCCTCAATCGTGAAAAAGTTTCAAGAAAGACATTGTCAACATATGGGCATGTAACTCTCGATGACGAGAACCCATTTGCTAAGGTTAATCGGAACATACATAGAAGTTGATGGGAAACGACGAAAAGCCCAAATGGAACACCGATGGCTTGCTACGGTAGGTGGAAAGTACTTTGACTCCATCCAGATTAGGCCTCAAGCCGAAGAAAATGACGCAATCTAGACAAGCCCACTTGACCTCTGAACAGAACAAAGGTTGAACTAGTCGAGAAACCAGAAGCTATTATAAATTCTTCGTGTATGATTCAGGGGGATTTGTAGTCAATTACTGAACATTGTAGTGATATAGTGTTATTAACTTTATTTAAGCAGATGTGGGTTTGAGTATACGAGTATAATAACAGCTTCATGGTTTTTTTTCAGATTTTTGGGTTTGTTTTTGAGAAAGGGTTCATGAAAGAAATAATTGCTTTCCAGCCCGCATTCCACTCCTTCACAATTAATGCCCAAATTAATACCGGAGTTGGAAAACACTAATCGATACTTTTCCTTTAACACCCCACTCTTTATATTCGGTATTATTTAAATTAAAAACTAAATTTACACTTGACAAAGAACGACGTAACTCACCGCAAGCATTGGCGTTCATAGTTCCGCCAATCCACTGAACTTCGTGTTAATCAGTACAACCATTTCTGAGAAAATTCAATCCTTTCAATTTCCTGATTCCTATTCCGACATTCACTGATATCAACAATTTATTTCAAATGTTTAATTTTATTTACCTAAAAATAATAATAATGGTTGCCTTTCCCCAATTCGTAAATTTAAAAATTTACATAACTCCCTAACATACATTGCAAGTGGAAAGTGATCGAGCAAAAGAAATGCTGCTTTTACTAACGTCGAGTCTCTGGTTGAGACGATTGTCTGCGCATTTGACAATGCATCAACGCATCAGGTAATTTTCATCGCCGTTACCGCCGACACGCAATTGAAAATTCAAGGTTGGGGTCAGTGACAGTGAAAATCAGCGGGCCTGGATCGGCTGATAAGCTGCGTCGGTGATCAGCCCGATCCAAAGCAGTTGTTTGGAGAGAATTCCTTTTCGCTTTAACGAGCGCGGTGATTGCTTTTCATTATTAGTTGCGTATATCCTAATGTATTTGTAGAAAGGGTTGTAAAGTAAGGCGAAGTAGTGAAGTGGGATCTGAGGATGGGCAACGCCCCTTGATTTGGTGAAATTTCTGGCAAAGCAAAATGGAATCGGGTTGCCATGAATTCCGGAATTTTCAGGTAACAAATCTAGTTATCGTGTCAATATTGATTTTGTTGAGAATCTATATCTTAGGAGTTTGTGGCATCAAAACGGCGCACCAAAGCGCTAATTGGGCTCCTCCGAGCGGCCATTGATACCTACCTACCCTACCTGCAGCTGGCATTATTCTGGGAACTACAACCACTTTCCCAAGACGTCAAATTTCCTTGTTTTCCCGAGCCATAATTCACCTTCTTTTCCACGTATGTTCATTCAATTTTGCTACCCTCTGAGTTGTGTGAAGTCACACCAGCGGCGGGTGGATGAATGGAAGTCAAAGGCAATGCACGATAAATACGTGAAGTACCTCTGGCAGGTATTTGTCGAACAGTGTGATGGGGACCTCTTTGCTGAAACGGAGGAATTTATGTGCGCCATTCAGGACGGCGTAATCGAAACTCAATGGTATAAAGAGCTAATAATAGAAGACCTGGTGGAGAACGACCAGTGCACTCAAAAAGGAGAAGAATGTGTAGTATAGAAAGAAATTATATACAATACAAAACGAGTTACAAGCCAAAAGTTTCTGGCGTGAAAATTGGTGGATTTTTAAGCAAGAATGTTTGAGTGCTCGGTTAGGTAAGTTAGACAATTCACTTTAATGTGCTACAGAAATTGCACGTATAATGTCCTTCGTTATAGTAAATTTGTGTGGGATAGATGCATTCGTCTTACTATAATTGTATTAATAACAGCAAGATTTCCGTTAACCTGCAGTTTTGTGTATAATATGGTCACCTATCCCTTAATCTGTGACAACGAAGGTTGATTCTTACATGATAATGGCAATACTGCCAACACACTACTTGACGATTTCAACTCATTATAAACGGCTAAGAGGGAACTATACTGAACGAAGTTACCAGGAAAACAGTCTAGTGAACTTAAGGGAACATATAAACCAAAGCACATGTAGGACTTTTTGAACACAATCCAGTAGGATTTAGGGATAACAGGGAGAATAATCACCGACTAGACCTCTGCTAGTGCCTTAAAGCCCAAAATGGAGCCTATTCCTAAAATTACGGGAAATAATATTAATGTCCTGCAGCTACTGAAATCGCCGAAGAACAACGGTCTAAAGGTTACCCTTAAAAACACGAAGGATGATAGAACCCATCCATCCCTTAGGACTCAATCCATAATTATCCGCGGTTTCCACAAAAGAATTGACCCTGCAGAAATTATGACCGAACTCACTTCAGAGTACCCACTTCTAAAAGCTCGCTCGGTTGCAAATTTTGTGACCGAATAACATAATGGTCCTCCACAGGGACAATCGACCAGTCTATGAAATCTCAATCTGATCTTTTCTATGCCTTTCCAAAAGCTAAGGAATGTTTTCAAGGTGTAGTACATCGAAAAGGTAAAACCAGTGATTTGAACTGAGACTCTCCATACGACAGCCTTGTTCTCTAACCATTCAGTTCTCCGGATACAAAATATCATTCCCAATCATCAGTTCAGGTTCCGTTATAAACTGCGGCAACGGCAACATGTATTGGGGTGCTCTCATGAGATTATCGTTTATATATTAAATATCAACAGAAAAGTGACCTACGAATAGGGTAAACCGACTCATATGCCAACTAAACGAAAGCAACTTCCCAATTCCGATTACCGGAATTGCCATTAACTTCTTTAAAGATAGGCTATCCTATGTCAATGTGGGAGACCAATTTTCCAATCTCTTGCCGATGACATCAGGAGTATTGCAAAGATCCAATACGGGGCTTGCCTTATATATATCATCTCAGGGGTGATGTTCCGATTTCGGAGATCGGGATGTAAATGGAGGGTGCAAAATTTTTTTCACAGAATATGACTCCGACTGTGGGCTCAATTAGTACTTTACAAAATTGGTTCTATATTTGATGTTGGATGATTAAGGGAGCGAGGGCGCAAAATATGGCCCTCCAAAAATGTAACAACAAATGTGTCCGGATAGCTGAGTGGTTAGAGCACAAGGCTGTCGTACGGAAGGTCGCGGTTCAAATCTCGCTGGCGGCAGTGGGATTTGTATCGTGATTTGATGTCGGATACCAGTCGACTCAGCTGTGAATGAGTACCTGTCCATTCCCATATCTGTACAAATCAAGTTAATAACAGTATATAAGCATATTTTAGAAATTTAGCCCGAAATACCCCTTAAATTCATGCTAGAACTGCAAAGGCATAAGGGATAACATAAGGCTCAACTTTGGGAAGTTGGAAGGAAATCAAACTGCTATTAACAAAGTTAGAGAAAGTGAAACTTTTACATTTTATGTGAATTTCATGCATTCTAAAGATTGTGTGACGTCATCACAACATATCAATTCGTCAATACCACAACAAAGTGAGGTCACATGGATGGAAGATAGCAGAGAAACACTTCGTTTTATTTTTTAATCATTTATATTTTAATATCAATTACTCCAGACAGTATATATAAATGAAGATTTGGGGTAGTGGCTAATTCAGGTAGATATATTTGTATATTGAGCAAGCGGTATTCAATATATGGACTTTATATGTACACTATGTATACTTTGATGGACGAAGTAAATCGAAAGTAGGTGTACGAACAATTTATATACATGCATATAGAATGCAGTATCCGGTAAATGGCAATGTTTGTTTGTTTAGCACGAGCATAATATCTACGTCTGTAATATGTACGCATTTCTTCATCATCAACAGCGCAACAGCCGGTATCCGGTCTAGGCCTGCTTTAATAAGGCACTCCAGACATCCCGCTTTTGCGACGAGGTCTACTATTTCGATATCCCTAAAAGCTATCTGGCGCCCTGACCTAAGCCATCGTTCCATCTTAGGCAAGGTCTGTCTCGTCTTCTTTTTCTACCATAGATGTTGCTCTTATATGACTTTACGGGTGGGATCATCCTTATCCATACGGATTAAGTGACCCGCCCAGCGTAACCTATTGAGCTGGATTTTATCCACAACCGGATGGTCATGGTATCGCTCATAGATTTCGTCGTTATGTAGGCTACGGAATTGTCTATCCTCATGTAGGGGGCCAAAAATTCTTATGAGGATTCTTCTTTAAAAGGCGGCCAACAGTTCGCAATTCTTCCTGCTAAGAACCGAAGTCTCCGAGGAATACATGAGGACTGACAAGATCATAGTCTTGTACAGTAAGAGCTTTGACCCTATAGTGAGACGTTTCGAGCGGAACAGTTTTTGTAAGCTGAAATAGGCTCTGTTGGCTGATAACAAGCGTGCGCGGATTTCATCATCGTAGCTGTTATCGGTTATGATGTTCGACCCTAGATAAGAGAAATGATCAACGGTCTCAAAGTTGTATTCTCTTATCTTTATTCCTCCCATTTGACCAGTGCGGTTTGATGTTGTTGGTTGGTTTTCGATGCTGACGTTGCCACCATATACTTTGTCTTGCCTTCATTGAAGTGCAGCCCAAGATCGCACGCCAATCGACGCCAGCTCGATCTGGATGAAGGCAGTTTGTACGTCCTGGGTGGTTCTTCCCATGATACCGATATCGTCAGCGTAGGCCAGTAGTTGGGTGAACTTAATCGCACGCCAATCGTCGCCAGCTCGATCTGGATGAAGGCAGTTTGTACGTCCTGGGTGGTTCTTCCCATGATACCGATATCGTCAGCGTAGGCCAGTAGTTGGGTGAACTTAAAGAGAATGGTCTTGAGAGTGATTCTGCTGCTTTTATCTGACCTCGCACATCGGTCTGGGTTAGTCTAGTCAGTCTTATCAATTTCGTCGCAATACCGAATTTCTTTCAGTGGCCTGTGTAAACTTTTACCCTGGCTTTACTATCATGGGTGGCTTGAAAGTCGATGAAAAGATGGTAGGAACTGATGCCCATCTTCCAAAAGTTTTTCCATTCGCTTCCTGCAAAGAGAAAATCTGATCTGTTTCTGATTTGTTTGTAGTGAAGCCTCTTTGGTATGGGCCAATGATGTTCTGGGCGTGTGGGGTTATCCGGCCTAGCAAGATAGCTGGAGAATATCTTATAGATGGTTACTCAGCAACGTGATACCTCTATATTTGCTGCTCTGTGTGATATCTCCCTTTTCATGTATGAGGCAGATAATGCCTCTCTGCCAATCGTCAGGCATTGATTCGCTGTCCCATACCTTGAGCACAAGTTGATGAACCACTTGGTGTAACTGGTCGCCTCCATATTTAACCAATGCGGCTGTGAATTCCTTCCGCTCCTGGCGACTTATGATTTTTTAGCCGATGAATTGAACGGACTGTTTCTCCTATACTTGGTGGTGGGAGTATTTATCCGTCGTCTTCAGTTGGCGGGGCCCCCAACTCGCTGATGTTCTGGTTGTTCAGTAGCTTATCAAAGTACTCAACCCATCGCTCCAAAATGCACATTCTGTCGGAAATCAGATTTCCCTCTTTGTCTCGGCAGGATGAGCATCGAGGTGTATGAGACTTCATCCTGCTGACGTGTTGGTAAAACTTCCGCGCCTGGTGCTGTTGCTCCCTGTACTTTTCTAGTTCGCAGACTTGTTGGTTCTCCCAGGCTTCCGTTTCCCGTTTGTGGAGTTGCTCTTGCGCTCGATGGAGTTCGTGATAAGCCTCTGCGTGTGCTCGTGTTCTTTGAGAATGCAACATTACTCGATATGCGGCATTCTTCCGTTCCGTTGCTAGCTTGCATTCATCGTCAAACCAGCAGTTCCGACTCTTTTTTCTCTTTTTGGCCGTATCAATAATAACGTTCTTCAGGTAGTTGTGGAGATCATTTGTTGATGCTTCATCTACAGGCCGTTTGTTGACTGCGGTTATTGCGGCATCCATTTCCCACTTAAAGGTGTTGCGGAGGGCTGTATTGTGGATGCCTTCAGTATTAGCTCTCACCAGATTGTCAGAGGGGATTCTGGGCGGCGTTGTTATTCGAGCTCGGAGCACCATGGCTGCGATCCGAGTCTACATTGGCTCCCGTATATGTTCTGGCATTCATCAAGGCTGTGAGGTGGCGGCGTTCGATCAACACGTGGTCAATTTGGTTGAAAGTGGTCCCGTCTGGAGAGGCCCGCGTTTGTTTGTGGACCTGCTTTCCACGCAAACCAGGTACTTCCAACAACCATTTCATGTGACCCTGCTAATTGGATAATCCGGAGTCCGTTATCATTTGTATTTTGGTGTAAGCTATGGGAGCCAACGTATCGCCTGAATACGGGCTCCGTCCCTACTTGGCTGTTAAACTCCTCAAGTATGATTTTGATATCATATCTGGGACAGGGTTGCGAGGGACTCTGCAGTCTCCTCTTTAGGGGCGTGAACATTAATGTGGCTTATATTTCTAAACGTGCCTCGCAAGCGCAGAGTGCATAGCTGTTCGCTTATGTTTTCAAAGCCGGTAACAGCAGGTTTCATTTTCTGGCTGATTAAGAAACCTACTCCGAGCACATGGTTTAGTGGATGGCCACTATAATATACGGTGTAGCGGCTTTTCTCCAGGAAACCGCTCCCTGTCCATCGCATCTATTGTAATGCTGTTCCATTAGTTCTATATTTGGACAGGGTATCAGCTAACTGCTCATCAGCTTCATCTCTGTGCAGGGAATGTACGTTCCATGAGAAAATGCGCAAATCGTTATTCCGTTGCCGTTGCCGGGTTCGTCGCTGTGTAAGCCGTCCAGTTCGAGGCTCCTGTTGTGGCTTTCGTGACAAGTTGTTTTCCGTGTAGGGTTGTCAACCCTAACCAACCCCCAACCTGGAGGGCCAGTTGGTACAATTTGTCCCGTTTTTAGGCGCGGGAGACTCGCCTTCATCCTTCTCCGTCTGCAGCTTTTCGTTAAGAAAGAGCTCCCAGCGGTCACTACGTGGAGGTCGTGATGAGATTGGTAGTAGAGCTGTTGGTGTTGATTCAGCAGGCATTTCCCAGGTTTTATGCTCCATCGTGGGTACCAATTCACGTTTCCCCCTGGGACCTATAAGTACCCTTTGACCACCACGTATTTCTTGCAGTTTGAAAAGAATATGGAGGAATATTTTGGGTTTTTAGCCATATGCGGATGGAAAAATGTGCGTAAAAAGTTTCTCACATAAGATTTTACGTTATTCAACTTTTATTCGACTTGGTGTGCACGAAACGCACAGTCAAAGTTTGTTTTGATGCATTGCACTGGCTCCTATTCCAATTCAGTCCGGCGGAATAAGATGGCTGCGACTTTGTACGTTCCGGCTGCACCGATTGCTGCGTGCGCCACTTCGTTTAACACACTGTCTGAGTTGTGAATCGTTGTTCCACCCAAAATCAGATTCCATTCCATTCCACTCCCGTACCGAGCGCAGCTGGTAATTTCACCACTTTGGTCGTAGTTTCCAAAATATCTTTCTTGAACCTTTACGGTTAATGCTAGGCAAAACCAAGTTTCACGTTGTCTGCTTAGTTATAGTTGGGATCAATTGTTAAATAATTTCAATTTAGTTCTACCTCTTTTTTTCCTCGGTTTAAATAAAACGATACACCGAATTTAGCTAGTCACTAATTTTAATTGAACTTGATTTTATAAAACAACTATACGTTAAAAGAATACTTCAATTGGGATAATCGGTGAATTTTGTTCAAAAAAGAAAAACAGTGCTGTATGCAATTGCCGATGGTCAAGACAGGAGAGACCGGTCTTTTCCTGACCCAACCAACTGGCACCTTCTCTAGTCCTTCACACCCATGGCGAGTTCTAAAGAGTCGAGAGTTCGGTGCGCCATCTATTTGCTCGCATTCGCAACATTCGAAATAAATTTCGAATGCTGCGAATCCTGCCGCGCCACAAGATGAACGCAAAACCTTTATACCCGGGTATTCTGACTGGTATTTAAATAAAGTTAGAGTTTGATAACTAAAAAATCTCAAGATTGATATATTATGTATATGAAGTATAATAATAATAATCGTTGGCGCAACAATCCATGCTAGGATCAGGGCCTCGAAGTGTGTTAGAGCACTTCATTCAAGACCGTACGGTACACTAGGAGGCAATGTGGCATTGCGCTCGTCCGAGATTATTACCGTGATTTGACTCAGGTACTCATTCACAGCTGAGTCGACTGGTATCCGACGTCAAATCACTGATACAAATTCCACTGCCACCAGTGATTTGATGCCGCGACCTTCCGTACGACAGCCTTGAAGTATACAGTGAAGTAAATTTACGTAGAAGGTCGGGAAGATCAAAGAATTATAGTAGCCACCTATTGAAATAGAATGAAGATAGCTAGGTTCAACTTAAGGGGGTCATCCTGTGTGTCGGATTCGCGGAATCGTATTTTTTTTTGGACATCAATTATATCTAGATATGGTGTAGAATATATGGGCAAAGTGATATTTTGATATTCGGAGTCGTTCCGAAATTATAGTGTTAACACGTGAAAAGTAACATGCCAGATTTATGTCGATCAGCCGTAATAAAGCTCGTATTTATCGATCCGTAATGACGTTCGAATGACTTTCGCTAAAAGGACAAAAATTGAAGCCATAAAATCTATTCAATGAATGTTCTTTGAAATTTTCACGCCTTATTCAGAACATATTTCTACCGTCCGCAAACTAGGATAATTGCAATTCATTCAGTAGTTTTTTTTTTTATTCATTGAAGAAGCCGTAAAAAAGCACCAAAATTCAAATAAAAATTAACGAGGCGTCAAAAATTTCGTTTTTATATTTTTTAATAATCCTAGTTTGCGGACTGTAGTTAAGTGTGGGCGTTAAAATGCCATTTACTTCTTTCTTTAAGATGATCATAGCGCCCTCTAGCGTGTCAGCAGAAAAACACCTTTTTCTGGAGATGGTTGCATAAATTGCCCTGTATTTCAATAACTGACTATGCGATCGGAGTGGAAAAATTATTATGCACACTCAAGATATTAATGAATCCATGGTGAAAAATTCGTATTTGTGTTTTTAACCAGTTCTTCACCAAAAAATTCTAAAAAAGCCAAAAAAACGGGCTTCACACGGGATGACCCCGTTAGGATAGCAATGAGCTATCAATGTCTAGATGTAAGCTACTATTGAAAAATAAAAACTAAACTAAACTACCTCATAACATATTAGTTTTTGACGATTGCATTCGTTGAAATTGCTGTGAACCAAGCTATGTTTATCCAGAGCTACTTAACTACTGGCGCAATATACGCTGCGCTGCGCTCCTGCATTCCTCGAATAAGAGAAGACGCTTGATCGTGTGCCACCCAAGCTCATCTAGTATGTATTGCGGCAAGACGTAATACCAGACAAAATAGTAAGATAGCCTTGAATTGGATCAGTTCTGCGTATTTGGACTTCGGCTGTTAGCCCAAAAAAGAATTCGATGAACCAAAAAGGTGGGAAGGGCCCTTCCTCAATGTGATCGGTCTGAGGAGACGCCATCTCGCCGTACCTCTCTGTTTTTACTATAGACACTGTTACACGCATGCATATGATGTTTTCATAGCGTCTAACAGCAAAGCTGATCTCGAGCAACTTGTCGAAAAGTGGAACGATCATCTCGTCCACTACGGTCTGCGACTGAGCTTAAAGAGTTTTCAAAGGTCGACCCCAATGAAACCAGTATTATAACTGTTAATAGTAGCGAAATGACGGTAAATGGGCAATTTAAATCTTTGACATTCCACAATTGGCGTTTGTTATGATCGAGGAATTAGCGTACGTTTCTAGTCCAAAATTTACCGCAGTGTCGTTCATCCTGTGGCCCTAGACAATTGTGCTGTCTAACTATCAAAGATAATGAATGCCCTCTCGTGGCAGTGGAATATGATATTACTTTGCTGAGTAGCGTAACACGCTTTGATCTTGGTCACGCTCACCGTTGAAGAGAGTTGTATACGATCGTACAGTTATGTAATGTGATTCACCGATGAACTCATTTGTTAAGATTGGTGTGAGCACTGGAGGTGATGGGAAAGGATTAAAAGGCACGCAAACTTTGATACCGTGATACGCTAGATGATAAGAGAGTCCCTCAACTTAACACTGTCCAAGCCTACGACCGATAGATATGGCGAATTTAACCTAAAAAGCCGACGAGCGGCTAAAGAAGAAGAAGAGCACAGTGCACCATCAAAAGGTCACAAGCAGTTCTTCCGGATATGATCTCCCTTGATATTATTATTGCTTCAATTTTCGCATTTCAATATTGTTTTGAAAAATACGAAAGTAGGGCATTCCAGAAGTTGCGCTGTGTCATTGTGTTTAGTAATATAGTTCTGTGTACAATAACATATTCAGTGCGAGGCCCTGAACTATCCCCCAAGTTTTTCAGGATTACAACAGAATAATAAAAACACTGTTGGATTTCAATACAATCCCTCCGTAAGAATCCTTTTTCTCCTGACCATTGTGGACGATAGCTCGGCATTTTAAAACTTCCGAACTAGTATTTCAGTAAGAGCATTCATTTCCATCAGAATGCCTGGGGCAATTGAAATTTTTTTGTTGGCCGTTGGGGCTTGGGTATTGAGTGCCATTTCTGCTACTCAGGGAAAGTTCAGCAAACTTTGCGACTGTAAATTACCCGGTTACCTCAGTTGAAATAAATTACGAATTATAAAAGTAGGCCAACGCGGCTTCTGAGTGTTGTTTTATTGAGAAGTGCACGTCTCGCGGAACAGCACCACGTTGAAGGAAGCTCACATTCTGTAGAGGAAAGTTGTCAAAAAGTAACAATATTATAACTTGAAATCAAAAAAACTGTTTGGCGAGATGTATATCTGGTTGCGTCTAAGCAGATGATTCAATAGGACTGCCTGTTGGCAAAACGCAATAAAGGGTTACGGCTTCAAGCAATATTAGCAAAAATTGTATGGATATAGGTCATTCACTACTACTTCAATTCCGTTTGAAAAGATGATGTTCACTTTGTAACTGTTAGCAATCCTTGAAGCACACTATGTCATTTATCTGACGACGAAGCCTTAAGATTGATGGTGATCCAGACAATGACAAAGCAGTTTAGTGTTTAGTCATGAAAACTCACCTTATATCGACTTTAGTAAGCTCCTGCAGTCCAAAAAAGTGAAAAGAAACAGAAATGGTATATATAAAGTCGGGAAACCAGAAGCTATTATAAATGCTTCAGGTATGAAAGGTTTTGTCTGTTACTTATATAGGAATATTTGAGCGGGCATTTGTACCTATCTAGTAGTGTTTGTGTATTTAATTTGTCAGACTACTTTAGTACGATACTGATATTTTAGAATGCGATTTGGAGAGTATAAGGTGAGATTGATGTTTGATAACAGAAATTCAGTGAAAGCGGTGTTTATATATTTGATTTGTTTAGTAGAATGGTACATCTGACCTGCTTCTTATTGTGACGTTCACAAAGCGAGAGCTTTGAGTAGACTCTCCTTCTACCGAGTGACTGGTGTACTTAACCCAGAAGAGAATAAAGGTAATTAAATAAATACTAAACTCCACGCGCGTATCTGGAGGTAATTAACACCGCCACACCAACAACCGCAAAAGTGACAAATTTGACCTATTATAGTGATAATGTGATTTCCACTAAAGTCGTATTGTCCCCTATAGTACAGCTTATAGCCTTGATGATTATGGGATAAACTTAATTAGAGTTTCTATTCAATTTCTAAAAGATATACTTGTAATAAATATGGTAGTATACCATTTTTAACTTTATTTAAACAGGTATCGGTATGGAAAGTATTTTGAGGCCTGGATATTGTGAGCATGGATCACTATATTTTTTTCGGATAGTTGGGTTGGATGGTTTCTGAGAACTGCTCGTTGAAGCAACTAATCCTTTCCGGACATCCAAACTCCTCCCCTACGCAACCAGTGCCAAAACTAATGGTGCCAATGGAAAGCCTGCCTGCCATTTGTTACCCAACAAGTCTATGCTCAATGAAAATAAATGTTACCCCCCGATTGCCCATACATGCGGTATAAGGTGTGACTGGCAGACAGACAGACAGATACACAGACGGATGGAGAAACAGACAGACAGCAAACCGATTTTAAAAAGGTTTTCTTTTACACAAAACCTTGAAAATCGACTTTCTACAGTTTTATGTTAAACGAAACTTTTTGGAGGTACTGCCTGTCTGCTTGTCTCCCTATCTATTTGCTTATTTGTCTTTCCTTGCATTAACTTTGTTTCGGCAGGTAAAAAGAGAAATGTGAAAAGTATAGAGTCAGGCGAAAATATGGATATGGTGAAAGGCTTCAGTAGCCTCATTTCGGTGAGCATCTATTTATCTAAAAATAATGTAAACCTCTTTTACATAATCATGATTTGAATGTAGTCGGCAGGGTTTCGCTCAATCAATTTGGTATCGTTTGGGAAGGGAACGTATTTCAGTTTAGATATATATATATATATTCACATACATATCAGAATTATATTAATTATGGAATGACTAATATATTTATTAATTAATGTTAATTTAATTAGTTACGTGCGAAAATCCATAAAAACTAAGGTGTCATTTATTTAAATGAAGGCCGTTTTAAGACATTAAGGGGGTCATCCCGTATGAAGTCGATTTTTTTTCGCCTTTTTAGAAATTTTTCGTGAAGAACTGGATGAAGATACAAATATGAATTTTTCACCACATATTTATTAATATCTTAAGCATGCGTAGTAATTTGTCCACCCCGATAGCATAGTTCATTATTGACATACAGAGCACCCATTTCCAAAAAAAAGTGTTTTACTGCTGCCACGCTAGAGAGCGCTGTGATCATTTTAACGCAAAAAAGTAAATGGCACGCCCAGACTTAACTACAAAAATATTAAGAACTAAATTTTTGGCGCCATGTTAAACTTTTTTTGTCAATTTTGGTGTTTTTTAAGGCTTCTTTAATGAATAAAAAAAACTACTGATTGAATCGAGAAATTATCCTAGTTTGCGGACCGTAGAAATATGTTCTGCATAAGTCGTGAAAATTTCAAAGAATTTCGCTGGATAAATTTTGGGCTATGGTGGCAGCAGATTTTCAATATGCAGCTTCGGGAAAAACGCATTTCAAAAGTAGAATGTGATCTTTAGCTATAAAATCTTAACTGGTCATTAATCTGCTATACCTAGTCCATAAACCTTAGGTTTCTTGGAGAAACACATATTAAGCCTTGGCTTCAGTTCTTGTCCGTTTAGTGAAGTCATTGAAAGTCATTCAGATCGATAAATACGAGCTTTATTACGTCGATCAACTTAAATCTGGCATGTAATTTATTGCGTGTTTAACACCATAATTTCCAAACGACTCCGAGTATCAAACAAAAACAATTTTATTCTACACTATATCCAGATACTATTAATGCCAGAAAAAAAAAGTTCGATTCCTTGGCTCCAACACACGGGATGACCCCCTTAGTGAGCTAAAGCGTTATTAAAAGCGGTTTACTGCCTGCCTCTCTATTCGTTTGCACTGTGCTCAATATAACTTTCCAGAAATTATTTTTTTTTGTAGTAGTATTATATCCGGAGAATATTTCCCCAAATCTTCGACACGAAATTCAGAAAATTGTAAAAGTTGCAGTCTTGGGAACATTAATCTTTGACAGTAGCATTGAGCGTGGAATTCCTTGTTTTTGTTAAGGTTTTGCTAAAAACAAAACCTTCGTTCTGTCATACGCACTTTTCTCAGAAACGGTTGTACCTATTGACACGAAGTTCGACAAAAAGGTTGGGACTGTGAACAAGTATGTGGTGAATTACATTGAACGTTGAACCTAAGGGGAAGTCTCCATACATCTCTCTCTCTCTTTCTTTGTACAGATGCTTTCAAGTTTCTTAGTTTCATGTGTGAAAAATCAATTTCTAGTTGTTTGAAAAAAAAAATTTTAAAAATCAATTTTCTTCTAACTGCTTATCTCTCCTTTTATGCAAATGTATAAGGGCGATGTATCTTTTTTTTGTCAAATATAATTTTTTGAGGTAAATAACGTCGGTGTTAAAGAGGGAGGCCGCGGGAATGGAGCGTTTAAAAATGCACATCTGGTTTAGAATGTAACCAGCCCAAAAATTTGAAAAAATCATGGCGATGCATCTATATAACATCTAGGTTTTCAATATACTCTCCATTCCAATATCTCCGTAATCGATACATCTTCCGATATCAAAGTTAATAATAGTACATTACCCAATTTTGTAGTTTAATGCTTCATCAAATCTACAACAAGGCAGGCTGAAATATAACATGTTATTGTAGGTTACAATTGTCCTTTTGGGCGTAATTTTAGTGAACGCAAAACATCATAATTACGGAATATGAACCGTCTGGCCTACTTGTCATCTACTAGAAGTACAGACTTAATTACGGCCTTAACTACCTTCTTTTGTTTTCTTATTTATGGTTGTTAACATAAACAAGATCGAGTTTCATTAACTTGAATGTAAAATCCGATTTTATAGAGCGACATACCATCAGTTGGGACTACAACGGTATCCCTAGTTTCAAACGTGGTCATAGTCGCTGACTGCATACCGAATTCTTCAGGGTATGTTAAAGTAGTTTAAACATATTATATATGGTTGTTGTAAGCTCTATGTGGGCACTGGGCGTCAACCACAGCTACCCGCTATCAATGTTGGCTCCTGACAATGTACAAGTGCTTAAGTTTTCTCTATTTTCCGTGGAGCTTGCATTAAACTTTAAATGTTTTATCTCTTGTAGTTCTTGGGCCGTTCACTCGTGTGCTACCCTGGGATATCGGGTGACATACAATCTTACCTATCTGCTACAGATGTCATCAGCGTAGTGGAAATGTTCAATGAAAGATGACATAGTCCTATTGAACTCCTCTACGCCCACCCCAGAAAGTCACTTGAATAACGTCAACAATCGATCAGATTATTCACTTTAGTGTGGCATTGATATTCAGTATTTTGGGTTACATGAATATTCATATAACAGCGACAACTTTGAGCTACCAAAACTTTGGCAGTGTTTTTGATCAAAAATGGTATTCCCATCGTTCATATAGCCTATTGCTTCAAAATATGATAATTCTTGTATGGATTTATGGTGCAGTTTCGAGTAAATAAAAAATATGGTAACATACTGTTATTAATTTTATTTGAGCAGATGTCGATATGGAGTATATTTTTAGGCCTGGATATAATATTGGAGCAGTTGTGGGATCCCTGCCTTTAATTTTTCAGTTGGACAGATTCTAAAAATGACACCCTAAAATAAGTAATCAATTTCTAACCATTGCAGGTCCTCCAGGTTGGGGAAATCATCGACTGAGACCTATATTTGGTGAGCAAACATTTCACACCTCTCTTTCCATAGATGGTCCGCGCATGTAACAAACGATTGGCAGGCTGGCAGACATACGGGCAAAAAGGCAGCTAATTGACCAATTTAAATAGGTTTTTATTTAATACAAACATATATGATGCGTCCCTCCTGTATCCGACTTCAAATTCCGCAGCCGTTTCTCATTTTACAAGGTGATATTTCAAAATCCGCCACATTATGTAAACATTATGATGTTCCCAACCACCGATGAAATAGGAGGGTTTGAGGCAAGGTATTTAGCACAATCCTTAGTAAAAGAGCCAATTGAGATTGAAAAAAAGTGGGGTACAAAGCCAGTTTAATTGGGATGACTTCGCCACACCGCATCCTGCCCGAGCATATCCCTTAGCCATCCGCCAAGACACCAAACATTATGCAGAAAAGGATGAAAAGAATGAATGTTAGATTACTAAACAAACCTGCTTCAATAGGTCAGCAAGTAAAAGGTCAGAATTCTAGCAGCCTACGAATCGGAATGGTTGCGAAATGATCGACATGAGGCCGCACACAACCAAATGCAGAGATCAGAGAAAGGGATAAATAAAATATAGTTGGAGTTATTCCATTAGTCTAAATACTACTGATCACTCTTGTAGATAAGCCTCGCGACAGGCCGACCAAGAAAATGCATCCAACGTCGTTAGAAATAATATCGGATCGAGTAACAAGCCATGAAAAATACTAGAACGTCCACTTCAGTCGACGCGGCAGGAGAAGCCTCGGTCCTGTCGGGAAATGGGCAACGGACCTTCACGCATGGGCGGCGTAAGGACATAAGTAAGCTAGTGCGAACAAACAAATACTTGTCGGCACGCTGAATGCTGGCACCCTAAAAGGAAAGACGGAAATTTGCAAGAGCCCGATGGTCTGTTGCCAAAGGCTGCAACTTAGAAATCGAGCTCGGTAAAAATGTTCATCAAACGATTGTCTCATCTTCCTGCATTTTATAGTGGGAATAGTAAAACGCAAATCCACTATATTCTCATAAGACGCCGATATTTTACCACTGTCACTGATTACAAAGCCGTTCCCTATGAGACAATCGCGCTTCAACATCGGCCGTTGATTGCAGTCCTGCTTATCAAGCCACCGATAAGGCAGCGTGAGGAATGCATTGACCCTCCGCGGGTGGCGATTTCGTAAGAAGAAAGAAGACATAATCTCACTTATGCGATTACCAGGAAGGTAGAACACCATCTGACTGGCAAGAAAGTAGCCCTGTTCCAATATGGAAGGAAAAGGTAGTCTGGCAGAATGTTCAAATTACCGTCCGATCCGGTAACTTTCCCATACCATGAAGAATTTTGAACGCATTCTTCAGAACCTTATTCGCGAAATTGTTGAAATAACCTTGTGGAACTATTGACGCAATACACGCTTCGCGGTAGAACACCGTGAGAAGCATCGCCCCCTTTACATTGCATTTCTGGGTCTAGAGAAACCGTTCGCCGTGCCGTGCCACATGAAATCATCTGATATGCTTTACGACAGCACTGGGTTGAATTGCCCTACCATGATCCGAAAAGTAAAGTTCGAATTATGCTGGGTGTACCAAACCGCTTCGCGTCTCTGTTGTCGTTCTTCAAGGAACCGTTCTCTCACCACTCCTCTTTGTTTTGCTGTGGACACCGTCACACGGGACACCTAACGTCCAGCGCCCTATACACTGCTTTATGTAGATGATATTTTCCTAGCATCTAATAGCAGAAATGATCTCGAGCAACTTGTCCAAAAATGGAATGATCGCCTCATGCAACATGGTCTCAGATTGAATCTGAATAAAACTAAATTTTTGACGACCAATCCCTATGGAACAGGCACAATCACTGTCAGTGGCAGTGAGCTGCCTAGAACTGAGCGATTTAAATATCCCAGGTCAACGCTATCAGCCAATGGAGAACTTGCGCTACGAAATTGCTTCACGCATTAACGCAAGCTGGATGAAGTGGCGTTCTACAACTGGTGTTCTTTGACGTTCGACGTATCAACGAACATTTCATATCTAAAAGGATCTAAAAGGAAGGATTACGGCTACATCGGTATTTTTCTCACGGATAGTTTGCAAGAGTAGATCTTGCGCCGCCTAGAAGTGGTTAATGTTGATTTGTATCAATCTCATCTGCGACTTGTGTTAACAGCTCTCTTGTATTCTGGGCACCTGATGCTGCCTGCAATGTGCTGATGGTCACCTCCTCCTTCCCTTTGCACAGTAGGCAATTTGGGGGTACTCCATATTTCTTGCTGATGTGTTTCTCCCTCCCGCATCTCCGCCGTTGTTTCGGCGTATCATCAGCTGAGTGTCCGGATAGCTGAGTGTTTAGAAGATAGGGATGTCATAGGGAAGGTTGTGATAGTGGAGTTTGTATCGTGATTTGATGTCGGATAACAGTTGACTCAGCTGAATCATCATAATGATGATTGCAGATTTGTTCGCTTTACGGTGTGGGATATCTCCCAAAACGGTGACCAGGAACTCTCAAAGAGAGGAGCAAATGTCACAAGTCGCGCGTTATAGCAGCTGAAATATACTTCAGCACTCCCCACGACTTCCCGAGATGTAAAGTGCCCTTGGGGGTCGCCATTTTCAGAAAGTGTATTCCACTGAATAGGCAGCGATGCAATTGTCGCCTCTCGTTAATGTGTATCCACTGCGAGTTCCGCCTTCCTATCATATCGCATACGAATGCCAAGCCTTTGTGCCGACCAAGTTCTTCGTTTGAAATAGTGTTAGTCCAGTGTACTTTGATGATACGACACGGGCAGGTATTAGCGAAAGCTTCGAGGTTTTGAGTAACAGCAGAGTTCACTTTTCATGTGCTACTGCCATATAGCAACACAGAAAGAATACTTGCACTGAACACTCTCAACTTGATCTTGGTGTTGATATAATTAAATTGCCAGATTTAAGACAGGGCAGCGAAAACGGATCTAGCGCCGTTAATGCATGGGGCCATATCCAGTTCGGTACGGCCGTGCAGCTAAGGAGAGTACGATTACCCGTCGTCCGAACTTTGGCTTTGTTGGTGTTTATTTTCAGACGAACTCTACTTCTCACTCTTTCCAAATCCAAAGCCATTTGACCAAGGTTCATAATCCGGTGAGAGAGCAAACAGATATCACAACAGTCGAGGTGTTTGAGGAAGGATGTTATCGTCCATTGAATTCCTCCAGACAGGGTAGTATGAAGCACGTCTCCGATAACAAGGGGAAATAATGTCGTCAATGGCTTTCGAGATGTACTTTGATACGTTCCAGGATTATTTTGTCTATTATCTTCACAACGGTAGGAAGCACGCAGATACCCCTCCAATTGCCATACTCAAAACGGTTCTTCCTTTTGGAATCTTGACTATCACACTCCCTGGGAAAGATCACGGATTGCCAAGATTTCCATGCGATCGGAAGCAGCAGCTCAGCAGTAACTGCAGGTGCAGCGATAAATAATTCTGCGGGAGAACTATCAAGTCCAGGGGCTTTGCTCTTGGATTGATCAAGGGATTTCTCTTCGGCTTGGACGAGCAGTTTATATTCGCATGCTGTGCTGGCTACCCATTTCCTCCACAAGAGGAGGAACCTCATCAGATATAATACGGTTAAGGACCATGGTGAAGTGATTTTTCCACCTTTCCAGTTGCCCATCACCGTAGATGAGAAGTCGACCGTTGACGTCCTTCACGAGACCATCGAAAGATTTCCGACCATATGCAAGCTTTTTTGTGATGCGTTATACAGTTCTGAAATCATTACGATCTGTGGCATCTTCCGCTTCCCTTACCAGCGCAATAGCAAATTTACTCTTGTCGCGGCATACACTATCTTGAATTTCTCGTGATTTCGCTCGGGATCGGAGTTTGAGTGCATCACGCCCGCCATTGCTGGCAGCGGTCAGGAGAGCCTTCAACCCGCTTATACGACTCCGTAGCCAGCGAAATCTTATGACGCCGCTTCGGGACGTGTCAGACGACCTATGCAGTACTCGAGAAAAGAGCATTTTTGATGGCGGCCTAATATTCATCCATATTCTCGAGCGCGTTACTCAGTAGATTGCAGTTCGATCAGCAAGATAGCTCTCCTAATGTCGAGCCACAGGTCATGTAAACGGTCGATATTGAGGTCGCAGCTGGCCAACCCTGCGAGAAGTGGCAGACGAAACGCGCAAACGAACGCAATGAGCTTCAGGTGGTGATACTTTTCGAGGACGAAGAAAATAGCTCCTAAATCTATTGCTGATCGCGAAGTGGTCGATCTGATTGCACGTACGGTAACGGTCGGTTGAAACACAACCTTATGGCATGTTCTGTTCTCCAGCAATGTGCCACCAATGACGAGGCGTGGAAGTTTCAGAAATTGACGAACCTTCCACCATTATCTTTATGGTCGCTAAGAACGTGTTTCACAATCACATGTCCGAGTAGAGTGTTTTCAGAATCGACTTTGGCATTCAGATCACCAATCACGATCACAATGTCACCTTTAGAAACCCTCCCTAAGTGGGTGTAATTGCTCGTAGAAAACATCCTTCTTCAGTACATCGGTCTCCGTTCGTACGTAGCATGATACTTCGCGACATTCGAAATTTATTTCGAATATTGCGAATGCGAGCGGTTAGATGACGTCACCGGCGCTCTCCACTCAGTTTAGAACTCGTCACAGGAGTGGGAAAGCAGGCGGTGAAAAAAGTGCCGTTGGTTGGCGGCAGAGGAATTATTCTCTTCTGTCTCCAGAAGACACGCGCGTGCTTTGAGACGAGCCCGATTCAGATAATTATATTAGTTTTGAGTGCAGTGAAATAAGAAATTATGTTTAGTTATTTTCAAGTGATGAAAGGCTGCTTGACTAATAAAAAAGTGTTTCTTCTGTATTGAGCAGTTTCTGCAGTTTTTCATGCTCATTGTTCCACACCAGCCAATGCAGCGGGTATTCGCCTCTCGATTTCCGCAACGGACAATGTCATTTTCGATTTGCTGACGATGTCATTCGATTTCTCTAGAAAATGATGCTTTTCTGAGTGAAATTATGCGGTGTTTCCACCGATTAATTAATTGAAATAATTAAAACTTGTTGTTGTTTCTTTTTCGTTGGTGTGAATTTTGATTCTTGCAAATACCGATATTTCGGGAACCACTTGTCCCCTTCATCAGTGCTAACAACTTCATCCCTTCATCAGTGCTAAAAATTCACACCAACGAAAAAGAAACAACAAGTTTTAATTATTTCAATTAATGATGCATTTCTAAAATACAATTGTGATCCTCTCTAACCTAAAACTACATCTTGCACTCAGAAACCAGCTCGCAGGTCAAAGGAGTAGTCGTCAGAAGTAACCCGACACCAGATTCACGTCTGCTCAAAAGCACATTACTCTAAGAGGTAGATAAAGTCAATAATAGTATTCAGTAGTAGTAGTCAATAATAGTTAATCTAGAGTCCCACAATCTTATTTCGCTTAGGTCCGGAGTATCCAGTTTATATCGCAGGAATTCCCATTCAAGTTGGAGAAAGCGAACATTCCAGAAACCAATCATACTCCTCATATTCAAAGTTCGTTGCCGTGAGGTCTCTTCCCATCCAAGACGCTGTTGACGTTTCGGTGGCAATAAAATTTCAAAACTTGCAAGTTGTTTGCCTAAAAATTTTTACTCCTTTAAATTGCCTCTTCTCTTCTTAAGCCCCAACTGACACTTTGGTTTTGTGATTCTTCTTTTCACTGCACTTCGAAAGATTTCGCGTTTTGCACCCTTTATTTGATGTTCTGATTGGGATACAATCCGAAAGTACAAGGTTAAGGGCAAACGAAATTTTTATATATGACTTATCAGTGACCAAAATGTCCAAAGGGCGTCCCACATTCCCCAGCTTACCCGGGACAAAAACGTGCAAGTGCGTGTGCACGGGGTATTGCATTGACGCTGCTCCCAGTTTTTAAGATAGCTTTCACCACATGGTTGACGACATTTATTACACACTTTTGAGCGCCATTATAATAAACATGGTCTATACAACAGCCTTCATCGCTGCTTGCTGCCCGTCTGCTTGGAAATAACTGAGCATAACGACGTACTTCTTCTTCTTTTTCTTCTCAAGCGTCTTTGTCCCGTTCTCAAGCGGGGTCGACTCGTCGTGATCGGCTTCGCCATTTGGCTCTATCTAACGACGTATTGGAAAGTTATAAATCTTTTTGACCCTTCAGTTGCCTGTTTCCCCTTCCCTTCTGTAAAACAAAACCTTATTAAAATCGTTTTACTGTCTGTCTGTCTGTCACACGCATTTGTCACGGAGACGGTTATAGCGATTAACACCGGATTTGGTCGAAAGCTGGGAACTGTGAACCCTTATGCCTATATGAGTTACAAACTTCTACGTCAAATTTAAGGGGTTGTAATTTTTTTTCTTCAAATAGTCATGTGGGCATCAAATGAAAGGTTCTCAAGTTTTGGCATTTGTTGGAAAGGTGGCGAGTAAGGGGATCGTTATTGCGATTGATATAGGCAGCCAATGATGTTCTTCATTCCAGTACGTCAGACACATTTTTGAGGTAATTCATTTCATTGAAAAGAGTGTAATTTTCACCAAACTTTCGATTTTTTTCCAATGTAAATATGAAATTAGTTCTCGAACTGGGAAACCGGAAGCTGCACGCTTAAGGTATGAAAGGTTTTGTGTATCGCTTATATAAGCGTACTTGAATCGTAATTTGCCTCATTTCTACTTAGCTCGTAATGTTTATGTATGTAGTTTATCAAACCATGCACTTTAGTATGACACTTCCATCCAAAGTCTTAGAATGCAGGAAGAATGCATAAAAGTGACAAATTTGACACATTATAACTCCTTTAATAATGGTGCGATTTCCACCAAACTTAGTGCAAAATTGGTGGTTTTAGAACAAACGTAAGGTGGGTTCTCATTTAAAAAACATACATACAATAAGTATAGTAAAATACTATTATTGACTTTATTTAATCAGGTATTGATATGGAGAGTACTTTAAGGCGTAGACACCATGTGCATGGGCCGCCATATTTCTTTCAGATAGTTGAAAACGGGTCATTGTAGTAACTGACCCCTTTTCGGACTAATATTAGCTTAATAAAGTACTAATCAAGACTCTTCATCTGATATCCAAATGTTGAACCCCCTTTTTGCATGTATGTTGAACCCCCATTTTGCATGTATGGAGACCCACCCCTTAAATGCAACGTGAAGCTATGTTACTCCTTGCATGCAATTGGAATCACAGGTCCCACCTTTCTAAAAAAAACTTCGTATCAATAGGAGTAACCGTTTCTGTGTGACAGACAAACAGACAGACAGCGAAATGACGGACAGGCAGACAGTAAAACGATTTGTTTTACACAAAACCTTAAAACACATATCACCAAATTTATATTGAGAAGATTTATTTCCATTATTGGCATTACCATGATTTCGTTAAATTTTGCGCTCTAGTGTTTACATTGTGGGAGCAAGAAACACTCTGTCAATTTTCAGTTCATCTTCCTGTGAAAAAATTCAAATAGGAATTAACTTCGAAAAGCATAGCTCGAGGCCACCGCCGGGGAATTAAAACTCAACAGGGCTACCTTTCTAGGTAAGCATTTCACATCTCCCACAGCCCAAAACCGTAAGAACAGATTTTGTGTTGTGGACAGATTAATGAACAGATAGAGCGACCAATTGGCCATGAATTGACTTTAGTAAGATTTCAATTTACACAATTTACACACTAAAGAAGACGAATAGAAATATACAGTTTTTTCAGACATTCCAGATTGGAAAATTCTAGACTGGCGCTAACATACTTCACCGTTTCCAAAGTTGCTGTTCATAGTGAATATACTTTCCTCAATATTCAAATTTTTGCAAAAATCTTTGGCTATCTTGATTACATCGCGTTTCACTGTCTTATTTCAGGCAGCCATCCCCTATTGGGGAGAACACATACAGAGTGTAGCTGCGGGGTCTCCTGAAAGTGTACATTTACTCCAGGGGAGGATAAATCCGAGAAGCTTTTCGCAAACGCACATACAATTGGCAACAGTTGGGTGGAATCACTAAAGACTGAAGGCCGAAATAAAATGAAGAGGGTTATTTCCTGGTACACGGGAAGGCTATCAGGCTTATGCAGTTGTTATTTCCAGGATCAGTGAGACTTGATACGAACACAATGGGAATACTCGTCCTGGTAAGGACCAACGGAATGAGGAAAAGTTTTTCTGTTTGTGTTTCTGGAAAAATAAAAATCGTAGCAAAAGAAAACCCTTTTGCACCCTTTTCTGTTAAGTTTTTGTTTGTTTGTACAATTTACAAGCAGTGTTACGTTGTTGTGACATTGAAAGCGTTAGGGGTGGCAGTTTTGTTTCAGGATCTACGTGTGAAGCCCAAATTCAAGTAAAAATGAAACAAAACACATAACGCAGCGAGACAAGGAATGGTAACGAGGCTTTGTAAATGATTTTGCAGAATTTGCCGCATAACAATTATGAGTCGGGAGAATGTTTGTCTAACAGTCGCAAGCCAGTTCCCTTGGAGGTAACAATGCATAATAATTTTGAGTAAAACTTTAAGCCTTTGAGAAAGCGAGTCTGGAATCGAATAATTTGAGAAACTTTGAATATTCATTGCTCCAGTTATGAATAATTTTAAAAATAGAAGATCCTCGACACATTTAATGGCAGGTAAGAAGATTTCTGAGTGAGTAAGGGCATAATGAAGATTGCCCGACCTTCACCACATAAACATTTTGACATTTCTAAAAAGACAGTTGAAAAATGTTAGTCTTTTTTACCTCCATTCCGTTTATTAGCAGGGGTGGCTTCTCTAGATCGAGTTCGCCACTTTTCCCGGTGATAGCCTTGGTTTGAGCGGGGTCGATAGGTTTTAAAACCCCATTTATCTTATCAATAAATTAATGTCTAACATTTTACATGCTGCATTATTTAGCGATTTAATAGTATCTGAATCTAACACGTATTTTATATGAACTTTACTGATCCGTTCGAATTATGTAGAAAATTTGAGTATGACTTCCGATTGCTACAATTTTCACAGGGAAAGCTCGGCAGAAGATGTATATCTAATGTAAATAATAAAAACAAAAAGTTGTCCAAGTCGTGCAAAGATTGTAGACGGCACATGCATCGATATGCACATGTAAATTACTTGGCTAGAGGAAACCGCCGGCCAGGAAAGGTAAAGAGGGTTGTTTTTACGTCGTAAGGGATGAAAAGCTCCCTGTGACTCTCTGGTTCAATCAAAATTGTTGTAAGGGGAACATATTACGCAAGCATACATAATAATCTCAAAGGAAATTGCACTACTTTCTAAAGAAATATTACTTTCCTAGAATATATAAAATGTATACATAAACACGTACCTTACGATGAAGCACTGATAGATTTTCGATATGGAAAAACTATTTGGAAAGCATTTGCTGAGCAATTCAGGTATGAACAATTTTGTGTATTTCTTGCGCAAGAATATTTATGACGGTTTATAACAGTTACATTTTTACTGCGTTTTAGGCCGGTATGAACGACCGTTCCGCGTAGCCTAAGTAGCGCTGTGGTGCGGCGTTTTGGTGCCACGAACCATGACTGCTATGGGATGATCAAGGGGAGGAGAGTCTTACTGACTTAGGTCGGAACGACAGTGTTACGGTTCGAATTTGAATCATTCCCCAACCATCCCTTCCATTCCCAACGGATTGCGCTACGCAACTGGAGCTTCAAAACTCGCTCAGATTTTTCCGGGGTACATCATCTAAGATATAAATATGACCTAATGGCTTCCCTACCAAACATCCGAATTCACGTTGTAAGCTGCACCTTTTATATGAAGGCCCGGAGGGAGGAGCTCCTGTATAGTGTGTATCTGCCGGGTAGGACTACAAATCCCCAATGGCCCTTGCATACGCATTTATTTGAATCCCATTATACTTCGTTCTATTGTGCTTCTACTTGGACTTGTCGGTATAAGCCAACAGCCAAGGAATTTTTGAAGAGCGGTTTGTGTGGATTTGCTTTTGTGGTACGCATGCCGAAATGTAAAGAAAGGTGGCCGCTCCATGATCGTCCTTAAGTGGACGTCTCCGATGCGCTCTATGTTCGCCACCATGAAAAAGGCGAGACTAATTGAGCGAAAGCCCCCCGCGTGCCTGCCCGCTTTTGGTATTAAAACCACGTTCCTCCACGAGTGCGTTATGTATCCGAACGAAATATAACTCCAGTTAATCTCTATACATCACCGCACAACCCTTTTTTGCTTTTTCTGGTACGCGACTGGCATTATGTAATCTGGACCCAGAGATTTGAATGCGCAGATGCAGTATATAGCCGAGCTTATTTTATCCTCGGTAATTACCGACCGTGTCCGGATAGCTGAGTGGTTAAAGCACAACGTTGTCGTACGGAAGGTCGCGGTTCAAACCTCGCTGGTGGCAGAGTCAGTCGACTCAGCTGTGAATGAGTACCTGAATCAAATCAGGGTAATAATCTCGGGCGAACGCAATGCTAAGCACATTGTCTCCTACAGTCTACTGTAGTGTACCGTAACGGTCTTGAATAAAGTGCTCTAACACACTTCAAGGCCCTGATCCAATATGGATTGTTGCGCCAACGATTATTATTATTAATTTTCGATTTGTCCGGGAGGAAGATTGGTCAGAGTAGTAAGCTATCTGGAAGATTGCGGTCCAAACTGCACTGGTGGTTAATTTGTGTGCCTGTTGCAGATGTTGAAAACCTCCTTGGTTACCTTTCCGAAGTTGAACAGATCCCCATTTCACAACGGTACGTGAACACGAGGCTTTGAAGGCGATTTGGACCTTTAACTCTAGTTCGCCTGTCGTACCAAAGTTGCCACTGGGCGCACCGGATAGTTTTGTTTTGGAAACCTTACCGACTACCCCAGATGTATTAGGTGGTTTAATCGCTAGATCTTAGGACCGGATATAGACAGACGAGCAGGCACTTTCTAGTGCGAATATATGTTCTAAATCTGCTCACCAAAGGTTGCTTCTCTTCAATTATCTAAGGCTACCAGATGGATACCACCGGCCTCCTAGGAATCTGGTCATATACAATTATGTTGAGGCGTTACTCCCTCTGAAACATCGCTGATCTTAGCGACGGGCAAACTGAGAAACTGAGGAATTGGTACTTGTATGCTATGTCTAGAAAGAAGCAACTCACAGTATTTGTTCCCAAATCCGCCCCTTGCCGTCCAGAAGATCCTGGACAGCTGTCTCTGACAGCCTGGCCTCAATGCTGGTCCACACCTACGACACCAGTTTGCCGCTAGCTAGCACTGTTTGCAGACGTGACTTGGTATCCGAACCGATGCACACAGTGCTCCTCCTGTTATTTCACCGCAATCTGAGGTCGATATCGCTTGAAGGTGGGTTTCGCTTTCTGCTGGCTTCCCAGACGTTTGATTCAGTTTTGCTTGACAATCAAATGGTATTTAATCTTTCCATCTTTATTGTTTACAATCGCGCTTAGGATATATATTGTCCCGTGATACTGACACTTGAACAGGGTTCGAATGGATATTTGCATCTGCTTTGGCGCCTGGCCGTTGATAATTTTATCAACTTTTCTTCCTTAGGGGCTACCGACTTCTACGATTTCGATACTCTGGATGTTACCCGCCTGTCTAATGTTGACGTCAGCGGTCTCCTTTAGCTTGGAATCCGGTAGTCTCTTTGCCGTCTCGCTCCCAGAGATTGCCCGGGTTGGTGCCAAGTCAGCACTGTACTGCCAGCAACGCTACTATCCTGCAGTTGGATACCAACAGCTCATCTTCCGGTGACCGACATGAATATTTCTCTTTCTTTGTTGTCGTGCTTTTTTTATTTGGAAAGTTTAAGTTCATGTCATGGTCCTATGAGTAATCCAGGGAAACGTTACTTTGGTTAGCTCAACTACCATATTAAGAGTCTTACATGGAACTGAAGGCGCCCAAGGCACTCCCTGTCCATTTTCTGGAAACCCGCCATTGGCCACGCGGCTCACGGCCTTGGCTTGGCGTTACCACTACGTTCCTCACTCTTGGCCCGTCCAAAAACGTGTAAAGACTTGAAGAATTAAACTACCTTCAACTTAAGCACAATTAGGCCAGGCCGTCATAGTGTGGTGCGGCAGGATTCGCAGCATTCGAAATTTATTTCGAATGTTGCGAATGCGAACAAATTGATGGTGCGGAACTATCCACTTTGTAGAGCTCGCCACGGGAGTGGAGGACTAGCGAGGAAGGTATGCCATGAGTTAGGGGCAGAAAGAAACACATGAAGCGAGAGAATTCTCTTCTGCCTCTAACGTGTAAATAGTCGTTTGCTCTTACTGATTCGTTAAAATTTAATAAATTCTAATTATTACATCTATCGAAGTATTGATTGTAAAAAACCTAGTCTATGTTCCGGTGTACCTAAAAATTGTGGTTTGCAAAGAAATGGACTATTTTAGTTAAAATAGTAGAATCATATTAATTTTATTTGAGCAGATATTGATAGGAGGCCTAGGTGCCACATTGCCAGTATTTTGAGGACTATACCGTGTTTCCTTCCCCATACTACTACTACTAGTCAAGACCTTTAATTGATTATCCTACATTACTAGCTACAGCTAAAAATCACCATTTCGCTTTTCGCGTATTTGCTTGATAAGCTCAAGTTTACAAGAGCGGGAATTAATGTGTATCAAAGTATAGTAATTAAGTTATTAGTACCGAGGTTAAACGTGGTTAGTTTAGTCAGTCAAAAGTCAGATTGAAAAAGTCATTTTGTATGATGGGATGCTTAAGAGTGCTCTGCCCTACAAGCCGGGCACAAATCTAGCACAAGGCAACTTGTCGGGGCAACGACAATGGTATTGAGGGCTCGCCGGATGATCAATTTTCAAAGTTGAACAAGAATTGTACCTATTGGAAGTTCTGGGTAGAAGCAAAGTAGAATGGCGGAATGCAGGAATGTTGAGAATACTCCTTCCCTCCGACAGTATTTCAGTCAGCCCATTAATATTATAGAAGATGCAGATTTCCTTTCATATTGTATTGATGCTGGCAGCTGTTGGAAGATGAGAAGACCCTCTTGATTTGGCAGAATATTGATAAGGAGATTCTGGTCCAATGGAAATGTTTGATATAGAGAAGCAGAGCTTGCACGTTATCGAAGGCCCTTTGATCGCTCTATTAAAAACAATGAGAAACTTGGTTAAAGGTGGTCAAGGGAAAACTTCACTACGATTTCCAATCGTATAACACCTGGTGAAGTTCCACACTTCGAAGATAATATTGTAACTCATCGTAACATGCGAATATGATCTACTCCTTCAAAATATGCAAAATCGAGAGCTGGGCGTCTTGAACATAACAATTCGGGAAATATTCGCATTCTTCCTGCTTCCTGACCGGCAAGGATTTCAATGATTTCCACTCGGAATACTGCTACACTGCTACATTATTACGGTTCGGATTATTGTAGTGTAATTGGTTGTGGGGTGGTTCAAAAGACCCAAATATGTTGACTACCCTAATAGCACTTGTTGACCGAGTCATAGCAAATGGTCAGGAAAAAGTATTGCACGATTCCTTTCTGCATCCAGGTGCCGCCTTTTCTGACGACAGCAGTGTCGTACTCACCACTCACCAACTTAATACTATCATATATCCAATAACGATAGTATTAAGTTGGTGACTCTCTAAGTGCGTTGTTTGGCTTTGAATCCCATCTTTTGCATAAAAGCAAATACGGGTTTTCAATGAAACACATCATATAATCGAAATGCATATTCAGTGATTTCATGTATATTAACGACATCGAATTGTATGCCAAAGGCGAAAATCAGGTGTACTATTTTATGAGAGGGAAGCACTTCTAAATTAAATTCAGGATGCTTGGCTCCCAGCAAAAAAATTAGAAACGGTTCATCCTTCATGATTCCTCAATCACCAATTCCAGTTTTAGGTTATGCAACTGTGAAAAGGAAACCACCCAGTACATAAAATCTGCATGCAGGATGTTTAGCAGTTCCGAGTCCACTAGCCGTTATAACTCCGTCTTCAAGATTTTCTATCGAGGCTTTGCGTTGAATTATAACTTAGTGACAACCTGCCGTCCTTACTATAAATATACTCCACAGAGAATCTTGGAAAATGATCGGGTCAAACTTCTGTGGGATCACACTATTGCGACCAAGGACGTAATCACTTGCATTGAAACACATCATCGTTGTAATGCGGGCCTTTGGTGTTGCCTTTAGCCCGTCCTTAGGTTAGTCGTCCCTCGGTTCGGTTGGACGGGAAGAGGGTTCGTGAGCTTTTTTGAGTACATGGTTGGGTTCGCATGCACGCTAGATGAGGGTTTACATTTTCTCCCACAAATATATAATAGTTGTGTTGAATAACAAATGAAAAGCCTCGATTAGTACTGCACAAAGCATCTGTGGTCGGAATACGTTTGATACAAAAAGAGGAAGTGCGGTGCTGGAAAAAGATCATTTCTTTCACGGACCCAATTGCCCAAACCAAAAATGAGTTGCCTATATATGGTGTCTATATCGATATCTGCTCTAATAAGATTAATAATTGCCACAGTTGCAAATTTACTGCAATCTTGCAATCTTGGAATTAGAATGTCAGTATCAAACCAATGTGAACATTGTGACAGACCAAATGCATAAACTTTGAATGATACGCATATACATATGCACAATACTCACATTAGCTGTATTTGCAAATTTTCATAGGACAAACTAAACAAACTTCTGCACGGTTTCAAGAGCACGTAGAAGAAGACAAATGAATACTGGGAGATCAGTGGTTGCAATATACATTATCGGAAAGAGGCGTACGACACCCAGAGGCAACTTAGAAGTAGCACGGCATGTGAACAAGACTCAAACATCGGGTAATGGATACTACAATACAATACGAGACACCAGCAGGAATGGAATGGGAATGATGGCAGAATCGCGAAAAACTCAGGGCTTCAAGGGCAATGGAACATTTAAAATCCTTTCTTACACTTTATTCTAGTAGTTTTTCTACCGGAAAAGAGTAGTGGAAGTACTGCTGTGATCAAAAAGTAAGGTGAGCTTGTTTATAAAATGTAAATTTTTAACTATTCTTCCAAATCAATTTCATCCCCTTCAAAGTAATCCCCGTCCGATAAATCACACTTTTACCAACTGCTTTTTCCAGCCCTGGAAACAGTAGGAATAGACTTTTTTTGGTATAGCCTTCAAGATCTTCTTCGATTCGGTTTTTATCTCCTTAATCGTGTCCAAATGGCGGCGTCCCCGCATTGGCATTTGAATTTGCTGAATAGCCAGAAGTCGCACGGAGCCAATTCAGGCGAATGATGCATTTCAAGTGGTCCTGATAGTCAGACAGCACAGGTTTTCTTTTAAAAAAATTGATGCGTTTGAGACACAAAACATCCTTTTACAATGGTTTGGGCTGAGCCGGATGATATTCCAACACTATCAACGAGGTCTCTAATCGCCACTCGACGATTTTCAAGCATCAAATCTTTAATTTTTTGGACGTGGCCCTCATCGGTAGACGTTGATGGTCGTCCAGAGCGCGGTTCGTCTTCTATGCGTTCTTGGCCTGCTTTGAACTCGTTGTACCACTTATATATTTTTTTTGCACCATAGTTTGATCACTAGAGACATTCTCGAACATTTTCAACGTGTGCGCATATTAATATTCCTTCCGCAAACAAAATTTGATGTAGGTTCTTTGCTCAACAAAATCACCCATTGTAAAAATCGAAAAATTCACATGTAACTCGGAGATAATTAAACCTTTTGACAAACAGTCGCTGGCAAAGGTTACAGACAGTCCTACCAAGCTAGGAAATTTACTTGCTTTCCTAATGCATGGGAGTTTTAAATGACAATTTCACCTTCCCTTTTGATCACAATGGTAGATACTCCGTGAAAAGCATCATGCACGCTACCATTAGGAAAACTCGCCCTTGAAGTTCAATACATTAAAAAGCACCCTTAAGGTTGTTCACTTGTTCACAATTTCGAATAAACGTAACATAGCATACCATTTAATCTAGTACTAGTGTCTTAAGTCTTAGGGTGCACTAAATTCGAGAAAAAAAGACAAAACCCATTAAAATTTTGTGGATATTACTTCTATTTCTACCAAAGTTTCCAGTTTCCAAGAAATAATGATTGGCTAGTTTTGACTCTGCGGTCACAGTTAGATACAAGACAGCTACCAAACTCCCCCCTGCCCCTCAAGGGGGGGATTTCAAATTGTTTTGCCCTTGAGCATGCGCGAGTTGTAAGGAAAATGAATACGTGAAACTACGTTTGGCTATATGGGTGAGCACGGATTAGTGCCGTGGCTGACATATTCTTTCCATCTCTCACTTATCAATACAATTTGACGAACATTATGCCTTGTCCTTCTTTAGCATCTCTAATGTGTACTGATAAGCTTCTACAGCACATTCGCAAGTCGGGTCATTTTAGTGTGGATACTGCCTATAGTAGATCTACTGTGCCTGCGGTTAAATATTTCAAGAAGAATTCTGGTAAACTGAAATAGGTTCTATTGTCACAAATGTTCCGCAGATTTCGCGGTCACAGCTGTTATCGTTTGTGATTTTTGACTCTAAATAGGAGAAATTTTCCATGGTATGAAGGTTGTAGTTTCTTATCTTGATTGTTTGCAGTTGATCAGTGCTATTTGATGTTATTGTTGCTTTTTTTGATGGCTGATCTTGCTACCATTTATTTCGTCTTGCCTTTCATTAATATGAAGCCTATACTTTTGTACACCCGAACTGTTTTTGTCATTTGGATGATACCACCAGTACCTCCAAATTATGCTTGATATTATCAAATAAATACTTTAAATGTATCAGGGTGGCTTTAAGGGAAACCTTTGTAGAATTAAAAAATATCGAAATATACGGTCATCAACAATTTTTGAGAAAAGTAGAATATTATGATTTATAATTTTTCTGAGTTCCTGGAATGGGTCCTTAAAATAAATGACCGTCAAGAATAGCTTGCAGCAGTGTGGAGTTAGTTGCGAAGCTATATCACTTCCATAGCATACAAACAGAATTTTCAGAAGGAAGGAGGTTGTATTCTTAATGAACTAACAAGAGGAATGGAAAATCGAGGAAATGATATAAGGTTATTTTTTTTCTCTTTCACTTCAATTGATGAAAAACGGATTTGGCGCAACAACCCTCCAGGCCAATCATCAATACAGCTTGCAAAAATACAAAAATGTGTGATGGGGTATGACGCGTTCACAACAAATTTCTGGAAGTCAGTTATAAACCTCAGTAGTTCGAATTAACTAATGTTTTACGGGTCAAAAAAGGCGGAAACTTAAATTGTTGTGTGTGTGGTCGTTCATGGACCCCTCGTTTAGGAATTAGCACCCAACCCGCCATCAAGTTGATGCGGACTTACGACCCGACAATTCTCAAAAAAATATTTTCAGCTCTGGCCAAGCTTTGGCCAATAGAATTGGTGGATTTGCGCTCAATATAATTCGTAGTCATGGTGTGTTCTGCGAATTATATAAAGGAGCACTTAATATCTGCGAGCCGCTTCGGTCACGCTGCTCCCAGGGCAGAGGTGAGGTAGCGTCTGACGATTTGCCTCTGCCCTGGTAAGAAACTATAAAGCCATTATCGCCTAACATTTCTTTTAAAATTTGGATGCTAAGCCCTAAACGAGGTGTCCGCGGACTAAAAAAGAGGGAGTAAGTTGCTCCCTATTTGGTCCGGTCCGACATCAAGTTGATGCGGGCTTAGAACCCCACAATTCTCAAAAAGATATTCATAATCAAGTGCAAGTTCCATAAATGGCCAAAGATAATAGATTCTAAGACTAACACTGCAATTATTAACCGTTGCAACAATTATTTTCTTAGTAAGTTGAATTTAACCAAAAAAACTTAGTTTCTAGTCTTACTGTTTACATCGGGTATAGGCAAATAAACCCAACAGAAAAGAAGCTTTCTGGAACCAAAATCGAAAGAAAGAATCGAAGACCATGAACGAGCCTACCCAATAGCACAGTCGCCGTACACCAAAACTTGAAGATGTAGGCAATGAAATTCAGGATCAAAAAGCGAAACCTTCAAGTAAGTGCAAGTCCCCCGGAAAATAACATGGGGTTTAACGACTATCCGGATCCAAAGTTATCTTAGACGTTCTCTTAGAAGCATCGCAATTCAATCCAGCCAAATATTCAGTGCAAAGATGCGAAACCTCCACTTGGCAATGAGCCTTTACCTAATAGTAAACTGTGTAAATCAAGAGGCTATGGATTGGCTGCGGCCCATGATATCGCTTAGTGGAAATAACACAAGCTGCAGGTTGGCCAAAATAGTGTGACGCTCAGGATGAATAAGGTAATGGCCAGTATCTGGACTCGAGAATATTTGATCTTAGAAATCGTTTAAGAGATGTGCTAGTGAAGCTCAAAGTTCAACCCATGAAAAGGAAGGAATATAGAGCCGTTGATCACAACAGGGGCGGATATTGAATTAGTCTCGCCTGAAGTCAAGAACTGGGCAAGTTACTTTGGCTTCGCAAAGTGGACTTTCAAAATCACTAGGAAGCAACCCACAAGAAAGGTGAAGGTACTTCAGATAAATCTTTAGCTACATGGCATAGTTAGCAAAGGAGCTATCGCACTTTCTTAGCGCACTCATGGAAATGTGACGGATACGAAAAGTTAAAATAACCTTATGTTACGATGCAGTCTAGGGTTAACGAACGTTCGAAGGCGGTGACTAGGTGCTGCTCCGATATATCAGTACAAAGAGACGTTGGTTTTTATTTCTAAATGTTGGAGCACGAATGCGTCAATGTTAGCGAAATAAAATACAGAGGAAAGACCTGCCTACTGTCCTGTCAACCGAGTTTCCGTGGTGTCCTTTCATGTGTACCAGGATTATTAAAATTTTGGCATACCCATACGAAACGTAAGGGAGCACCGAACTTAAAGCTGTCGAAACGCATGGCTTTTCCTTCTCCACTTTCTTCCACCTTTCTTTCTCCCTTGGAAAAGATTTTCGGATAAGTGAAAATGACAGTTCAACAAATCCTGCACGGGCTCCTAGAAACAATTCCCCGGAAGAGCTTTATTCTGCTTATTTGAAGGTTCAGTTTGTATACGCATGTTGCATTCATTAACTATTTCTTTCACCATAGGTGAAACTTAAGCGAAGGCTATATGATTGATAGTCATGGTGAAATACTTCCTCGGACTCTTAAGCAGCTTGTTTTCATGGAGAAGAGCATTAACATCCTTGACTAAACCTGAGCTTCGAAACATTTGCAAACTCCTGAAAAATTTTTCGCGCCACAGTATGCGCAAAAACAAACTGCTTTGGTAGCTCCATTCCCTGTACTATATCACGATATTGGGGCACGAGCGCCTTCCTACTATAACTCGCTGCCATCAATAAGGCCTTCAATCCGTGTCCCTCGTTTCGCCTTGACGATCCTGCGACCAGCCAAGTTTTGTGATTCACTTTCGGCGTGTGTACGATAACCACACCCATACCTCACTCACGCCAGAAAAGAAGTATTTTGACGGGACCGATGATATTATGCAGGCATGAGTAGAAGAATACTTGGAACTTCTAAATAACACTTGTAGTTACTTACCATGCACGTACAGTTCCCATGCGGTTGCATAAAGAAACCATTGGCGGAAACAGCCTACCATTGTTCTATGTTTAACCACATTAACTTCAGTGCTGAAGCTCTCTATTTTTTACCCATTACTGTAAATGTAAAGATTGCGATGGTCAGTCAAATTATGGACAGTGTTTTTGTTTCATTTGCATTTCAGCCTGACTCTCGAGCCAATTGGCCAAGTTCCAAATTCATTGAAAAATCCAATAGATGTCATCAGTGTATTCGCGGTGTTTGAGGAAAGACTAAATTGTCCATTGAACCCTTCGCCGACTTCCCATGAAGGCAAGGACGACGTCAGCACGCTTCTTGGTAAACACACCTAAAAGACAACCGCTGGATATGATGCTGATTGGGACCAATCATACAATGCCGCAAAAAGGGGCAGGCGTCTTCCCCAGGGGCACATCACCTTACTGCGCATAAGTGACCAGTTTCGGCCGATGATGGACAACAATAACGAAAGAAACTCTCTTGATTCTTAAAGAAATGGAAATGGATGATAAAATCCAGTTGGGTAAATCGATCAAAAATATTATTTAAGGTGAGTGAGAGGCAAAGCCTCTGAGCACTCAGAACCTAGTGGTCCACCGCTACTCGATTCCGCCGTCCACCATTAAAAAGGGGATGTCTGTATGTGCGGGGCGGGGTATTCCGTGGATTCCGCTTCCTCATAATAGGAGGGCCACATATCGGCTTGTGCATTTGCTATTCTGAACATATGTCCAGTTAGCGGATTATGGCCAGTCAAAATGCTCACAATACTCCCCGCCCACAACCCATCCTGCTTTTCGGCAGCAAAAACTTTGCAGTATGTTTATCTGGTTCTGACAGCAAAAGTTTGCCACGTTTAGCAGCATTAAGCCTCTGCCATCTGCCATTATGGGAAGCTTGCTTCCAGTTTTTGGATAGCAACTTTAGCCAATGCTACTGGCACCCCAATTGCTGGTTCTGGTCCGGGTGTGGGGGAAATTGAACCCTTTTATACTAAAGCACCCGGGATTTAATTTTCCTTTACATAATAAGAACCAGGTGCTAACAGTAGTTCCATCCGTATTGGACCTAGAAACAGAGTACATTCGATTTCTACGTCCCTGAACGAAGTGATCTTTAATCACTACTCTACGCCCTTAGCGAAGATCGACTATCGCTACAGATTGCCATGGGTCCATCTTTCAACCGCTCGTTAATCATCCGGTTTTCCGCCCTTGGGATTGCATACACTTCACCCTGCAAGACCGTTGTAGATTGTCTCAAGCAAAAACACACTTCTCCCTTCTATTTGAGAGGTAGACTCATACTGCAGAACCCTGTTCTGTTTTCAGACGTCAGTTGTTGAAGACGTCAGTTGATGCTCGCACGCATTTTTTTGGTTCATCCCAGTTTCCTCTTCGTGTCAAGATAACTTTCTTATCCTTCTACCAAGCAGAGAATCAGAAAGCATTGCTTAAACTAGATTCAGTTTTTCCCAATAGCTATTATAATGCTCTGCGTTCCTCATGTCCATTGTTTCGCTATGCATGTCGTATTCATGGCACCGGTAATACCAGGACACAATTCTTCACGGTGTAGCTAGTTTATAGCGAAAATTCCTTTGCTTCACCTTAACCCACCACTCAACGCATACATAAGTGAATATTGGCGTAATGATAGTGACATTCTATATATTCACATTATTACCTAAAGCCTAAGTAGTCATGCGGAGGAAAAAATCCACATACACAGCCCACAAGCTGTCAAACCTAGTTTCATTTTTTTCTCTACATGTTTATCTCCAAAGAAGCTTCTTGTCTAAAATATCATAAGTCTTAGATATTTCATGTTCTTCGGAGAGTTGAAGGATTGTACCCCTTATCTTCCGGAAGCCAAAGATCATTTAGTTTCCTCCTTTTTGTAAATAAAACCAGGGTGGTATTATTTGGATTTACTCCATGCTTGAAATACCAACTCTCAAGCAACTCAATGGCGCGTTGTGTATATCTACACACCATGCCGAGATCTCGACCAACAACTAGCACAACCACGGCATCCACATAAGCTTGAACGTGTATTGACAAATTTTGCAGTTCGCATAGTAGTGAGTCGATTTACGTTTTCCACACAAGTCGCGATAGCATGCCACCTTGAGGGCAGTCTTTCGTCACTTCCGTTGCTAGGTAGCGATTAAGCTCCACTTGGCACACAACAGTCTCTGCTTTCGAATAAGGTTGATCCACTTAATTAAAGTTGCATCAACATCATGCTCTCTGGCTGGTATCACAGAGCTTTTGGAAAGGTGCACTCTCAAACGCCCGTTTAGTGTCCACTTACATCGCCGTTCTCGCCTTTCAGAACAGCGTCCTCTATCTTTGATACCAAAGAGTGACGAGCATACTGACATGTTGGTTTTCATTTAGTGGGTGCTGACCTTAGCGCCTTGGCACGAATGTGATGCTCAACCAGTCTCTCCAGACATTTCAGCGAAAATGATGTTAAGCTAATTTGTCTGAAGTTTTGTGGATTTGAATAGTGACCTTTCCCAGGCTTAAGTATCCTTCTACCAAGAGGAAGGCACGTAGACCAGAACAAAACATGCTCGACTTCGTGTTGAAATGAGTGCAGAAACGGCCAATTCTCTCCTTCTCACTTCTAAGATCTAGTTCCGCCGGGCAATGTTCTTCCAAGAGAGTCTGTGGAGCTGGTTTTCTAAGAAAGTCCAACTTGGCCAGCTTGTCCTTATTACATCACAGCCTGGAAGTCTTCTTTTCACCTTCTCGCAATATGCACTAAAGGAGTCTCGTTTCGAACATTTTACGAGCCTCTTATATTCACGCTGTAAATTTCGGAAGTTTAACCACTGTTTATTCTTATATCTTTTGCCAGCATGTTTTGTAAGTCGTCTAGTTGATTTTCTGCGGCGCTTTAAGGCGTTGGCACGGGAAATAGGGAAAGCCTCTTTAAAGCAGTTTAAAAGTGTGTGACTCTGTGTGGCTTCTAAGTCGCCACTTTGTCGCTAATAAGTTCATTAAACCTTGCTTAATTCGTTTTCTTAGGATTGCGTCTTTCTATTAGAGATTGTTCGCCTGCAATAGTCAGCCTAAATTCTAATTAACGGTGATCTGGGAGTAAAACTTCATCTAGCACCCGCCAATCTCTAATAAACTCTAACCGGATTGTTGCGTCAACTACTTCACTTCTTCGTGACCCTACGAACATTGAAGAGATAAAATCGAATAATTTATCTGTCCTCTAAGATTGCATTTGCAACTGCAAATATGTTAAGCGTTCGCATTACAAACTATTAAGGGCTCAAGGCTACTTGATTCTGCACGCACTTCCAGATCCCATAGTTCTTGCGTCGGTGGAGGATACAAAGAATTATGGGGTAAAAAAGTAAAGGTAGTTATGACGTTTCTCTCCTTGCCATTAACCTGGTAAGTTGACCGCAACAAGATGCTGGGAACAGAATTGTTTCAACGTGGTTGCGTCTAAGACCATTGACGTCAGGACGCAGGCCCTTGGTCACCAGGATCTCTCATCGAAGAGACCTAGTTAACGATCCAATATCACAGCTCTTGGACTGGAAATAGGCCTGGACAGTCATACAATTTTGCCAGCCTTGCTTCCTATATGTTGGAAGAGGCTTTGGTTTGCTGCTAGTTAATTTAACTAACTTTAAGTTTGTAAACATAAGTGTAGTATGAAAACCGCCACGACCTAAAAAGTCTGCTGCGTCCAGTGTTAATCTCACCGGAGTTGTCCGCAACTTCCGCCGGAAACCCTGTTTTCTTGCGTTCGATTTCTCTGGATATCGCCACACTTGCGCCTTCCGTCGCAGTATCTTCCGTTCCCTCCCAGGTTCAAGGTGTCCGGACTGCACTGTTTTCACATACTGGAATTAGACTAGTTAAGTCTATATCACCACCCCTGCAATCCCTTCTCCTTTTCGGCTGAAGTTTTTTCCTGCCGAGCCTTCCTCCCCCGTCGGAGTTAGATAACAGTGCCACCAACAGGCCGACCGTATTCTGGTATCTAGTTCCTTTCATTAAGGGAGTTGTACTTTCCTTTCTGGCTAACCGCACCATATATACCGGGTGTAGGTTTTCCACTGAAGTGGAGAGCAAAGACTTCTCCGTGTTGGAAAATGAATCTGGTGGCGATTTCTCAAAGTGGTGGGTGGATTCGAAATCTGTGACTTCGTAACCCTTAGAGAGTTACAATGCTTTGTTTCCATCTTCATGTGTTTTTGGGCACCTTTAGTGTAGTAGTAAACTGTCACCGGCTCTCCCACCAAGACAAGGTGGTGTTAAAGGGTGAGCAGCAACGGTGCAGTAATTAGTCAATATACAGAGGGTTAGTCGAATGAGAAGCCTGGAAACGATACATATTGCGCTGAAACCAGCATTATTGCTGAGAAAATCGAGCACTACAATATTTCCCACTGATCCATTTTGTTTTAATAATAATAGTCGTTGGCGCAAGCAATTCATTTTGGATCAGGCCTTCAAGTTTGTTAGAGCACTTCATTCAAGACCGTAACGGTACACTACAGTACACTGTAGGAGACAATGTGGTCAGCGTTGCGCTCGTGGAGATTATTAACCTGATGTGACTCAGGTACTCATTCATAGCTGAGTCGACTGGTATCCGACGTCAAATCGCGATACAAATTCCACTGCCACCAGTGAGATTTGAACCGTGACCTTTCGCACTACAGTCCTGTTCTCTAACCGCTTCAGCTATCTGGACACACACCATTTGGTTTTGATTAGGACTTACTGAAAACACTTTTCACTATAAAAAAAGACACAAAATCGTTTCAATTATAAATAATAATAATAAATTCTGGTAATTCTGTGCCTTAGAAGAACTATTGTGCCCCTCCTACTGGTTAAGGTGTAGCTAGCTACAATATGTCAAGCATGCCTATAACCGGCCGGAATTTTAATATATTTTTTGTTTCCAACTTGACTTCTGGTATTAAGTATTCTCCTAGCTGCATAAATCTATTTTGCACAAGTGGCGGACACTGTTCCACGACATGTTGGATGTTTCGCAAATCTTGGCACTGAACGTGCAGAGTTTCACGTCTAACTGAAACTGCGCTATTCGTGGTAGGTTTTCCCAATATAGTTCTCTCAGCAATTACCCTTCATTTTTTATCCCTGATTCCACAGATGAATTCTAGTCCAAGTAGGGGCGTCCCCCCTCCTGCTTCAGTGCCTTCTAACCCAACACGGCTTGGAACCCTGAGTATCCACACCTTATTATGCGAGCCCAACGTGTTCAGTATCTCAAAGCAATGCTATACAAGTTTGAGGTTCACCTGGTTGGATCTAAGTGCCTTGATCGCCGCTTAGCTGCCGGTCAAAATAACAAGGTTCCGTTCTCTATAGTTCCTTAGGAAGTTGGAGGGGGAGCATCTGTTTATGGCACATACTTTTGTCTGAAATAAAATAGTGTTTATCTTACCCATTGGTTCAAAGTGAATACGCTTCCTCTGTTGCGAGGGGTCCATCAGGGTACCAGGTAATGAGTTGCTAGTTTAAGCCGTAGGTCACTGCCACGTTCTTCTAGTTTACCCTTCGATTCCAACGTGTTTCAAACTCCTTGTCAAAATCAAATATCATTATCATGTTATCAATTGGTATCAGTAATTCTGAAGAATGTATACCAATTTTCCTTTAATTCAGGTAGTGCTCCGCCCCGTTGATACTTCCGGCCATGTTCAAGACCGCCCTCGTTGCCTGCACATGTGTAACAAGTCGGGAAACCGGAGGCTGGACACTTCAGGTACGAAAGGTTTTGTGTGTTTCCTAGTACGTAGCACGTAATATATCCATATATTACGTGAGAGTATCCACTTTCGGATGATTTTGACATTCATAGTTTTCAATTTTCAAAGAAGCAACAACTTTGACCTATTATAACTTTGTTAGCAATAGTGCGATTTCCACCAAACTTGGTAATATCATGCTCTATATTATAGCCTATATCACTGCCGTGGTGCTAGGATGAATTTAAGGTTTTCCAGCCAATTACAAAAAAACTTTAACTTTATTTTAAGAGATATCGGTATGGAAAGTATTTTGGAGCCCTGGCACCATATAATGACAGTCTCCTGATTTTTTTCAGATTTTTCGGTTAAGTAATTTCTGAGAATGGCCCCGTTAAAGAAATGATCACTTTCAACCCCCCGCACTCCCCACCTTTCAAACAAATATCAAAATTAAGACCGGCTTCGAAAAGTACTAACCGGACTTTTAATTTGATACTATATTTGATGAAAAAAAATTTTACACCCCCCATTTGCATGTATGGGGACCCCCTTAAATTCAACGTAAATATGTAACTCACTGCATGTGTGAGCGTTCACAGTTCCCACCTTTCTACCAAATTTGGTGTCAATCGCTGTGACCGTCCCCGAGAAAAATGCGTGTGACGGACAGACAGACAGGCAGACAGACAGTAAACCGTAAAAGATAGAGCGGAGTTAATCCAAGGAGAACCTCCAAGAATGCCGTTGGAAATGTCGTCATTGCCCCTCTCACTCAAGGCAGCCTTAGAAAATATATTTCAATTAAATTTACTGAGCATAATTGACGTATATAAGTGTCGCACTACATGGAATTCCAGAAATCTCCTCTTTGCTGCCTTCAGACCTATTTACACAAACTTCATTAGTAATGAGGTTTGTATTGAGAGAGAATTACATACAGCAAACTACAACTAGCTTGAAGGAAAGTTACTAATTGGAATTATTGGTTCTTTGTTATTTGTTGCAGTAAGTTTCCATCACAATATATCAACTCTCTCTTCAAAACAGAATCATGGAAACTGTTTTTATTGTAACCTAAGATACTGCCAATCGTTACATTCACAGATACATGCGTGGGGCTTGTTTTGTAAGAACTCCATAACCCCTCAGTGCAAACTTTAGAAAACAATCCTGCTTTATTGCAATCAACAACTTCCTGCCCGACTTTCTGATCTGTTCTCCCTAGCTCCCCAACATGGTTGAACTTTTGGTAGATAACCCCATGTCATCAATTTACCATTGAGCTCCCCTTTCAAGTAGTTCATGATAGTATAATATGTAGTACATATAGAGGGAAGTAGTTGCCCGTATTCCCTTGGCAACTTTATGAAGCTGCTGATATATGTGTATGCATGTGCACATAACATGCATACGTACAAAGCCAATTGTAGAAGTTTTATGGAAAAGTTAGCACAGACCCATTTCATCTCCAAGTGGATATTTGCATCTCTCATGAAAGAATAAGTTGCAAGTAGGTGGCAATACAAACTTCAGATTGGTTTTGAAGTTATTCGTGTAGCGGAGATGGACAATGAGCGGAAAATGAACGAGCAAATGATTTAAGGAGGGAGATACCTGCAAATTCCCACAAATAAGCCAATTTTTAAATTTTTTTCTAATGGAACTTTTTGTTTTAAGTATTTTAAATAAAAGGACGGTAAGATTTGCACTTATTGAATCGGGATGGAAAATTGGTGTTTAGTCTAGCTTTGAAAGAAAAACTGGGAATTTTTAGTGAAAATTGAGAACCTAATGTTTGTAGAGAGTATTTTATTTTAAAAATATTCCACAATTTTTAGGTTTAGCTATCATAGAAGATACTATTATACAAAAGATGTTTGGAATATTTAAGCAGGATGGAAAAAGCATTTTTTGAATTACCTTGCATACCAACTTGAAAAATACTATTTTACGAAAAATGCATTGAAAGTTTCAATAACAAAAAATATGATAATTGATAATTGTGAGAACTTACTTTAACTAACTCCAATCCCAAACTGTTATCCTGCAGGTATATATACTTGCACGATACTCTTGTATATATAATAGTGAATCGTCTGAAACGAATCAGAATGTGACAGATTATGCAAGGGTCGGTACTCGCTCGTGTAGAGGCATGAACGCTTCGAAGGCTATACTTTGTATTTGCGCGTTTATTAGGCCAAAGATTACCATCATTCTCGAATTTAACAAATTCTGGGTTTCCGGAACTGGTTACAAATATCTCCCCTTTATCTCCGTCTTTCAAACAAAATGTGACGAGAATTCTTTGTCCTGGAGAACAAATGCGTTTATATGCATAAAAAATAATACCATTATATAATATTTAGCGGAATGTGGAGTAACCTCCGTTAGTAAGTATGATTTCAATTCTTATTGTATTTCTATTTCACTAGATCAAATGAAGTTCGGTGGTGGGCGCTTCTAAAAAATAGGAAAAGTCGCCACGAATTAGGACAACTCCCAGGCATTCCTAAAAACATGTTCAAATTAAATGTACTTTTGAGCAGAGTCTTTTATTTTAGTACGCCTTGAAAGACATACTCCAGGCATTCATGTTTTCTCGAAGACACTTTTTGCGCAATAAGTGACTATTTGTTATCTAATTTTAACTTCCTTTTGATGTATTCGTTGTGGATCCTACTCGTTAGTATATTATGTCTGCACAGAGTGGACACCCACGAAATTCGATGAGCAAATGCTCTAGGAAGTGTTACTAGTATACAATGCTGAAGCGAGAGGAAAAAGAAAAGGGAATGGAAAGATGCAGAGAGTATATGACGCTCCAATTCCCATGCCGTACTGTATCCAGGAAACCAATACTGAAACCCTGGTGAAATTAAAGAATGCAACATGATCTGCCTGTAAAATCTGGCAAACGCAGCCAACGTAGCGGAAACTGACTGGAATTTGAAGAGTGGCACATCCCCCCAATGGTGCCAAGGTCCGTCTTCGGTGTGCTCACAGCATTTTGAACTTATAGCCCCCCAAAGGGCTTTGCAGATGATATCGGAGTGACTATCGGGACACAACAGCACATTGTTCACGAGAATAGTAAGCTCTTGGCCCCTCACCTTAAAAGCTGTTAGCTCAATCTCGCTCTATGAAGCTCCGGTCTAGACCTTGGCGTTGGAGGACAAACTTTGTAGAAAACAAGTTCGAAAATCGGAAGCTGAACGCTTCAGGTATTCAAGGTTTTCTACTTTTCACAACATCACAATGGCGAAATCAACCACGACGAGCCGACCCCGCTTGTGAATGGGACAAAAGGAAAAAAAGAAGAAGATGGAGGCTTGACCAACCTTAAACACCCACGCTAAACTAAAAATCTTTGCTTCGACAGTAGTGACTTTTTACTATATCGTTTTGCGTCCATCTCACTTTGATGAATAAACAACAATTATTGGGGTAGCAGCTAGTTGCTGCTAACTAACTTTTTCTCTTAAAACGGGGAGTTAGTATGTGTCTTCAGTGACCCTTTTGCGAAGCATACACCCTCTGTTCTCAATTATTCAGTAATTCTCGCCTTGCCACTACTTGGCATTCTGTTTCGTTTTGAGATAAATACATTTTTTTCTCGTGCAAGAGAGACTGTCCATGAAACAAGACATGTTGCCTCGCCTGAGATTGTGTTGTTCAATTGCCCTACTCACTAGTGGTTTCTTTCCGACGAGTGACGCGTACAAAACCACTTCAACCACAGGCAATCTGCTACTGGTTCGTGCTTCTAATAATGAACATCATTCAGTCCTTGCGATACGCTAATGTTAGTTGCACTTTTGCAGGCATAGTCCAATGTGCATTTGAATTGTTTGTTTCAATCGGTACCTGATAACCCACATTGAAGGGATGGTTTGTCCCGAATACCTCATAACTACCTAACCTCATTTTTTTTCTTAGGCTGGATCAAACTCAGCCATCTCCAGTGTCCTGTGTCGCTGATATTTATTTTAGCGTACATCTTACCATCTGTTCAGTGACGACCACCTCATGCACATCATCCGCAAGGCCTAATATCGTAGCCCCTTTCGACAAGGGAAGGCCGAGATCCCTATTCATTACGGTACTCTTTCCTTAGGTCCTCATCTGTAAGGTAAGGTAAGGTAACGTAGTGTTCTCTCTGAAAGGTAACTTTCGATTACTCCTATTTTAGAGAATGAGCTCTTTATCTATTCAGTAGGTTGAATTAAGGGCAGCTTTGACCTCTATAGCACAACATTTGTTAAAGGAAATTGCATTGCAAGCTAGCTTTGATGCCACATCTATGTGGTCTCGGTAGCAAAATTTACCTCTTCCACAATCTCCAATCTCCAAAGTTACTCTGTCCTCTTTTGATTTTGGAAGTAACATAGGGGTGGGGGTTGAAAATATAAACCCTACAAACATATATCAATTTATCAATACCACAGTAAGGCGAGTTCATAGGAACGGGAAGTCGGTTCAAATAATGTGGAAGTACCACCATGCAGCACTGCGCAAACATGCTCGACGTTGTTGCGAGTTCTTGACGAATTCATCCATTAACCAACCACAGGCCATCACCGCCAGAGCTCCACACATTTTTAAGTAGGGAGGATCGTTCGAGTCTAAATGCTTGCAACTGAGTGCTAGTATTAGGTAAGATTCGACATCTGCCAAGATTGTGAGTGGGCGCTTCAAATATAAATGCTTTGTGATCATTTTATGTGAGGAACTTTCTATTCACTTCTTTCAATTCGTACACAGCTAAAAATTCAAAACATAGATATATATTATATATGATATTTATGTTGCCATTTACCCCTTCGTGGGGTGTAGCGCGCCAACCATACCTACTAGCCATAGTTCGCGGTTACCTGGAATGTCCTTCAGCTTCCCCTATTACCTCCAGAGATGCCTACGCTGGTCCTCTACTGTTCTTGGAAAAGTGGATTCCATTGCATGACATAGCCCGCAATATAATTTGTGCCGCCTGCTATTGCCAACTTGATCTTGGTGTTGAGATAACCAGATTTTACACGGCAGCGAAAGCGGATTTAGCGCTGTTTATTCGTCGAGCAAAATCCAGTTGATCAACACTCAGAACCATAGAGGGTGGCAGGGTGGAAGACATTGCGGTAAAATTTAGATTTCAGATCTTCGTTGACACGTTGATCACAAAGAACACCAGTTGTGAACGCCACTTCATCCAGATTGCGCTAATGCGTAAAGAAATTTCATAGGGCAGTTTTCCATTGGTTGTTAGTATTGACCGCTCAGTTCTGGGCAGGTCACTGCCATTGACAGTGATTGTGCCTATTTCATGCGGATCGGTCGTCGAAAATTCAATTTTATTCAGATTCAATATGTGACCGTGTTACGCGAGGCTATCATCAAATTACTAAAACACCCAAAGAAAGGAATACTAACACGTTCCAATGGATCCCCCGTTCACTTTATATGATGATGATATCATTCTATAACTTTGTTAATAGTAGTTGAATTTCACTCACACTTCCCAAAGTTATGTCTTATATTATTATATATAGATTTCCGCGTAAATTTCTAAAATATAGTAATATGCTATTATTAACTTTAGTTGAGCAGGTATCGGAATGGCATGTATTTTGGGCCCTAGGTCTCGTATAGAGCACTGTTGTGAATTTTTTCAGATTTTCCAGTTGGATTGGTTCTGAAAACGATATCTGTTGCACTTTTCGGGCCACAGATTTTGAACACTCACTCTCCTATGTTTCACTTAATATCACTAATCGACCCCTTTCAGTTCATACCCCATATGACCACAATCTGCGACAAAAAATGTACACCCCCCCTTTCGCATGTATGGGAATTCACGCCCCCTAACGAAGGGGAGACTGCATAGCCCGAGAACGATACCTTCTAGGAGGTAGTTGAGTGGACCCTCGAAGCTTGTGAGTTTTGATATCATACTTGGAGATTTTAACAGTCAAGTAGGGACGAAACCCGTATTCCGACGATACGACAAAAATGATAAGGGAATGCGGATAATTCAGTTAGAAGTATCGCGCGGTTGTTGAAAGTACCTGGTTTGCGCGGAAAGCAGTTCACAAAGATACGAGCTCGAATTATAACACCACTTAGAATCCCCTCTGACAATCAGGTGAGAGTCAATACAATCACTCACAACACAGCCCTCCATAACACCTATAAGGCTGAAATGGATGCCGCAATAACCACCCGTCCTGGAGATGAAGCATCAACAAATGACAACAAAAAAAATATCGGCGAGTTAGAAGTCCCGCCAGCTGAAGACGATGGACAAATGCTGCGACCACCAAGCATAGAAGAAACAATTCATCAGCTCGCGGAGGCGACCAATTACACCAAGCGATTCATCAACTTATGTTCCATGTATGTGACAGCAACCAATGCCTGACGACTGGCAACGAAGCACTATCTGTCCTATACATGAAAAGGGGGATATACACAATGTAGCAATTATAGGGGTATCGCGTTGTTGAGTACTATCTATAAGAAAGTCTCCGCTATCATGCTAGGTCGGATAACCTCATAAGCCTGGAAAATCATTGGCCCATACCAAAGAGGCTTTACTTCAGGTTCTGCGGCAAGCGATGGAAAAGCTGGTGAAATATGCCCATCAGTTGTATCATCTTTCCATCGACTTTAAAGCCGCTATGACAACATAGCCAGGGTAAAACTCTACACGACCATGAAAGAATTCGATATTGCTATGAAATTAATGATATTGACTACGCTTATCCTGACCATTATGCCAGGGCCAATAAGCGCCCCCGGATCACTCTCCAGACGTTCAACTACGGTCCAAGACAAAGGGATGCCTGATCATGCATCCTCTTTAACCTGGCCCTGGAGAAAGTAATTCGCGGTGCATGACATCATGCCAAGAATAACCCAAGATATACAGCCTACCTTCATCCAGATCGTGCACACGGCGCGAGATCTTGGGTTGCACACTAATGAAGGCCAGACGAAATACATGGGGGAAACTTCGCCAAAAACCAAAGAACGAACAAAATTAAATCGCACTGGTCAAACGAAAAGAATGAAGATAGGAGACTGCAACTTTGAGACCGTTGAAAATTTCTCTTATGTGCTGCCAAGAGAGTTTATTCAAGTTTACAAAACCTGTTTCGTTTGCAACGTCTTACCATAGAGTCAACATTTTTACTGTACAAAACAATGATCTTGTCAGTCCTTACGTATTTCTCCGAGACCAGGGTTCTTAGCAAGAGAAATTGCGAACTCTTGGCGGCGTTCGAGGGAAGAATCTAAGAATCTGTCATTTAGCAATGAAAATTCATGAGAAGAAACACCTTCACAATTAGTTTCTTGTTAATAAAACGTTGATTAATTGTCAAATTTCCAAGAATATCAAGCGGGAAACGCAGGAAGTGATGGCTGCTTCCTGAGGGGCCTATTAAAAAGATCTTTACAATGAATTTCGGAACGTCGAGAGCTGACTCAGTCTTGAACGGTACTTTGTTTAATAGCTGACAGCCGCAACGGACAAATGGTGGAAATATTCGGAGCAGATTTCAAGACAAAAATTGCCTGTAAATCTAGAAGGCATTGAAAAGAATGGGGAGGGATATCGCGATCCGAATAACAAAGTCGTTCATAAAGACGGCTTCATATCTGAGTTGGTGTTTATCGAGGAAGCGCACTCTCATTACCCTTACTATGGACATTGTCATATGATACATCCAACCTTCAGTTCTATGCAGATGATGCTTTCCTAGTATCTCACAACAAAGCAGATCTTGAGCAACTTGTACAACAGTCAAATAATCGCCCCGCGCAACACGGGCTTAGAATCTGAATAAAACAGAATTTTTGACAACAGACCCCAATGAAAGCGGCAATTTCATAGTCAGTGGTAACGAGCTGCCGAGATTGGACCGATTGAAATATCTCGGATTAATGCTATCAGCTAATGGCGAAATGTCTTATGAAATCGCTTAACGCAGCAGAGCAACTTGAATGAAATCCACGACTGGTTTCTTTGTTATTGACGCATCAACGATTATCTCAAATTCAGAACTTGCCGCAGTGTTGTTCGTCCTGTGGCCCTGTATCGCTCGGAATGTTGACCGACTATAGAAGATGATGAACCGTAATAATAATAATAATCGTTAGCGCAACAATTTATATTGGATCAGGGCCTTGAAGTGTGGTAGAGCACTTCATTCAAGACCGTAACGATACACTACAGTACACTGTAGGAGGCAATGTGGTCAGCATTGCGTTCGCCCAAGATTATTATAATGATTTGACTCAGGTACTCATTCACAGCTAAGCTAATGAGATTTGAAACGCGACCTTCCGCTATCAAAGCCCAGCGCTCTAACCATTTTAGCCGTCCGGGCACCGTGCCTCGCAGTAATGTAAGCAAAGAGGTTACGTTTGAGGCTGCGTTGGACCAGTGAATGTACCTCTGGAGCGAGAACATACGAGATCGCCATGACGTTGCTCCGATCTTGTCTTCGATCGTACGAACATGTAGTTCGTGCCAACATGAACTCAAGAGTTCGATGGAAAATAACTAAAAAATCGGCCAAAATAACGATGTCTTGATACGCTAGACGATGATTTAAGAGTCTTGCGACACCCTCCACATCAACCCTATGACCGAGTAAAATGGCGTAACCTATCGAGAAGAACCGAACTCGCTTCTGAGCCGAAAAAGGACTGAAGAAGGCGAAGGTCTACCATATTGCGAGGCAGAAGTATTCGTCACTTCAAATGAGGATGTTGCGCTTCAAACACAAAGTTCACCATCAACGGCGCAACAACCGGTATCCGGTCTAGGCCTGCCTTAATAAGGAACTCCAGACATCCCGGTTTTGCGCCGAGGTCCAAATATTCGATATCCCCAAAAGCTGTCTGGTGTCCTGACCTACGCCATCGCTCCATTTGAAGCAGGGTCTGCCTCGTCTTCTTTATAGACTTCTAGACTTTCCGGGCTGGATCATCCTCATCCATACGGATTAAGTGACCCGCCCACCGTAACCTATTGAGCCGGATTTTATCCACAACCGGATGGTCATGGTATCGCTTATAGATTTCATCAATTTGTAAGCTACGGAACAGTCCATCCTCATGTAGGGGGCCAAAAATTTTTCGGAGGGTTCTTCTCTCGAACGCGACCAAGAGTTCACAATTCTTCTTGCTAAGAACCCAAGTCTCCGAGGAATACATGAGAACTGGCAAGATCATTGTCTTGTACTGTAAGAGCTTTGACCCTATGGTGAAACGTTTCGAGCGAAACAGTTTGTGTAAGCTGAAATAGGCTCTGTTGGCTGATAACAACCGTGCGCGAATTTCATCATCGTAGTTGTTATCGGTTGTGATTTTCGACCCTAGATAGGAGAAATTATCAACGGTCTGAAAGCTGTAGTCCCCTATCTTTTTTCTTCCCATTTGACCAGTGCAGTTTGATGTTGTTGGTTGGTTGGTTTTCGGTGCTGACGTTGCCACCATATATTTTGTCTTGCTTTCTTTGATGTGCAGCCTAAGATCTCGCGCCAATAGTCACCTGCTTGATCTGGATGAAGGCAGTTTGTACGTCTCGGGCCATACTTCCCATGATGTCGATATCGTCACCATAGGCCAGTAGTTGGGTGGACTTGAAGAGGATCGTACCTCGTGCATTTACCTCAGCATCACGGATCACTTTCCGATGGCCAGGTTAAAAAGGCCGCATGATAGGGCATCCCCTGCCGTAGACCGTTGTTAATGTCGAATGGTCTTGAGAGTGATTCTGCTTCTTTTATCTGGCCTCGCACATTGGTCAGTCAGTAAGTCTTATCAATTTCGTCGGGGTACCGAATTCTTTCATGGCCGTGTATAGTTTTACCCTGGCAATGCTATCATAGGCGGCTTTAAAGTCGATGAATAAATGGTGCAACTGTTGTCCATATTCTAACAGTTTTTCCATCCCTTGCCGCAGAGAGATAATCTAATCTGTTGCTGATTTGCCTGGAGTGAAACCTCTTTGGTATGGGCCAATGACGTTCTGGGCGTATGGGGCTATCGGGCCGGGGAATGTCTTATAGATGGTACTGAGCAACGTCATACCTCTATAATTGCTGCACTGTGTGATATCTCCCTTTTTATGTATGAGACAAATAATGCCTCGTTGCCAATCGTCAAGCATGGATTCGCTCTGTCCTACACTTTGAGTACAAACTGATGAACCGCTTTGTGTAACTGGTCGCCTACATATTTAACTAATTCGATTGTAATTCCATCGGCTCCTGGTGACTTACAGGTGCTATATTTGGCACAGAAAATTTAATGTCGAAGATTTCTGCTTACTGACAGTCTGGCTAAGCGGGCTTTATTTCAAATTTCCAGCGTTTTGTCTCAACAGTTTTGAAACTAGACCTCATAGCCTGAGGTATCTGTAACAATCGAATGCACTTATTTTTGGGTTTCTATAAGTTCGATTCAAACTCACTGTAGTAGGCATAATTTGCGCACTTTCGTACGAAACACAAGTGGACGTTCAGTTATGAAGTAATAAGTACCATTCGTTTCTTTATTTCAAGCAGCACGTAACGTAAAACCCTTGGGAGATATGGAGGATTTCGAGGTGTAACTATATTTTTTACAATCTACCATGCCTGAATCTACCATGACTAGGGAATAATCTTATATATTATATTGTAATTAGAATACATTTTGAATTCGAAGTGCTGCGAAACTGTTTCCGTTGAGCTATTAAGAACAACCCTTTTCCGAAAACTTACAAGATAAATAAAGACGTCAAACTGAAACCGACTTGCAACGTTTCACTGGAACTACTTCGCTATAATACACCCTTTCAATTCACATCAATTATTTGTGGAATTCACTGTACGGAAGCGGAGTCTCTATTATTCTATCGAACTTTCTGCCCCTTGTCAGTTCACTTACGAAAATTTTCATTTTTGCCTCCATCTCTTTCCGGTCATAAAGGCAGCTATTACCTTGTGCCTCGAAATTCCGAAAATTGAAACATCCGTGGACAGTCAATCTGTTGTAATATGTGGAAAATTGACTTTGATAAATTGTTTCCTTCAGGCTTTGACATATTGTAGCTGAGTGGTTTTCTTGCTAAAATTGGAAAACGTCGTCACAAGAAAGAGCTCTGGAAGAAAAAATAAAATTCAGCGTAAAATGACGTTAGACGGGTTTGACTTTTCGATATTTAGTAGATGGACTGCTGATTTAGTGAAACTGAATCCAACTGATTTTTGTAACAGTGGCCATTTTGTTCCATTTTGAGTTCTAGTCTCGTCAAATGAGACTACATTTCGCTACGCATTTTTTCTTCTCAATATCCTTCCAGACTAAGTATTTGTCTACAGTAAACAATTCTAGGATCTATAATTAATAGAAATCGCCAAGCCGAAAGCTGGACACTGCAAGTAAACAAAGGTTTTGTATTTCTTAATGTGAGGAATCATAAGTCCATGAAAGATTTATTTGATCTGGAAAGTACTGTGTCGATAATAGTCATCTCCATACACTTGACTGTCAATGATGAATTTTAGAGGACTTCCTGGTCAATTTTCAAAAAATTGCAAGTATACTACTGTTAATTTTATTTGAGCAGATGTCGGAATAGTACATATTTTGGAGCCAAAATTTCATATAAGCGAACTTGAACTTTTGGATTTTTGGGTTAGGTAATTTCCAAAAATGGCATATTTGATACCTTACTCGCGCATTTTGCCATTTTCGTTAAAACTAAAATCTGCTTGTATGTTTTTATACGAATTAGGATGAAAAAATTGTACATCACCCTTTTGAATGAATGCCAAGCCCAACTCCACGTAAATTTATGTCACTCACTCAATACGTGGGATTTCAAAGTTTATATATGTTCACCAAAGTTCGCTTGAATGGGTTTAACCATTTTTGAGAAAAGTGTGTATATAGACAAACAGACAGGCAGGCAGTAAACCGATTTTAACACGGCTTTATTTTACATAAAACCTGAAGAAAGGGGGCATAATATCTTCGCTCTATTGGACAGAAAGATGAATAAAATAAAATCAAGGTCAAATGACTGATCTGGGTACAATCGCAAGGCTTTCAAGTCGTCATCCAGTGTATCAAGACAACGATGTTTCGACAGGCCTTTAGTTCCAGTTAGACTTACTACTTCGCTGCTTAGCCACATTCCGTTGGAATGTATATTTTCCATAGTCTAGAAAACTGCTGGCGTATATTCCTATAAAATGTGGGTATGATCTTTCCACATTGTCTTTTCTTTTCGCAGTAATAGCAGCGACCAGAGGCCGACTTAATAAGCTCGAAATATAAGTAATACTTATAGTTTTATTTTCTATAGTAATAGATTATAATTAAAATATTTTATTTTAATATATTTATGAATAAGTTTAGTGTTTGATTTTGTTTTATTTTTAAACACTAAATCTGCGCCTAACAGTTGTTCCCCATCAACTTCGATGTTTAGACAAATCTTGGCAAGTGAATTTTCGTTAGCGCAAATTACGTGACCATACGATCGAAGAAGGCGTTGCCTGTGTCATTACCTTTTATATTCGACTAACAATCAGAACATAGGGGACGACAGGGTGGACGACATTGAGATATTTAAATAGCTCAGTTCTTGGCAGGTCTCTGCCACTGTGATAATGCCTGCTTCATTAGAATAGGTCGTCAAAAATTTTGCTTTATTCATGTTAAATCTAAGAACATTTTGCATGAGACGATTACACAATCTTTAAGGTTTTGATTCCAAAACAAATACTTACTAAAATCGGTTCAATGTCTGTCTGTCCGTCCGTCTGTCTGTTTTTTTTTTTTCGAGTAGGTGGAAAACTTCAAAAGACAGTGGTCTGGACACACCAGCGTGTGGGCTTTTTACCCACTAAAACCAACCCCGACTCCCTCCTTGCCCCGCGGAACCACCATGAGGTAATACATCACGGGGCGGAGTCAGCTCACTCTACTTTAATCCCATTTCTTCTATACGCGGCGTACGTGACCGCGCTTTTCTCCTTTCCTCTGCCTTTCGCAATTTATCTTGAATAAATGCGATCATGGAGTTGACCGCATCCCAATTTTCTTAATGTGCAAGCATTTTCGGCACCAGATTTTCTGGTACCAGCACCTCTCCTAGAATCTCCTCTAGATTCGTCCTTTCTTCCACAAATCTCGAACAATGGAAGAATACATGCTCTGGGTCCTCTGGGACTCCATCGCAATTTGGACACTCCGGTGAAGTCTCCAATTTAAACCTGTGAAGGTATTGGAGATATCCTCCATGTCCCGTGAGAAACTAGGTGAGATTATAATTAATCTCACCGTGTCGTCTCTCCAACCATTCTTTGATGGCAGGAATGAGCCTGTGAGTCCACCGACCCTTTCCCGAGCGTTCCCACCGCTCTTGCCATCTATTTATGGATCTCTCCCTCCCAGCGTTCTTCGTCTGCAACAAGGGGGAGATTGGCTTTGCATTGTATATATTCGTCATCTCATCTGCCAAGATGTCAATCGATGCATATATATGCATTTATATACCATATAAATTTGGAAGTCAAAGTACGCAGATTGAGACTTTGTGAGTTAGTTCCTGATCAATCACCAACCTGCTAAATCAACTAAACTGTAATTTAGATTTATCGTCTCTGTGGACAGTAATTATAAAGTACCTTTCAGGAGCAGTCGTGTGAGTTGTTGTTTAAGAATATACCAAGGTATTCCCTACTTGTCTAGACTAGTGACTAGAAGCGGTAGAAATTTGTGCGCTGGCAACCTGCAAATTTCAAAACTACTGTTGCCGAGCGGCCGTTAGATATAGAAAGGAACTGCTTGCCTTCTCTAGCTTGACAGTCCAGCGATATGAGACATACTGGGCCTAAGCGAAGTGAGATCGAGTAATTTGGGAAAGTAATCCTCTTCCGGCTTTTATTCTCTGGAAAGCTTTTAGACTCAAATTCGTTGTGTGATTGTCATTGATACCTACCACATGGTGCGCTCTTATAGGACTTTGACATCAAGATTCTGGTCCAGATGAAGGGGTGATGAAGGGGAATTCCCTAGATCCTGGTTAGGAAAGCAGAAGCTAGTGCCGAGTGCAGTGATTTGGTCCCACACTCTCTATTTTTCCCTGTCCAACCCTGTTCCAACTGTCTTTGAGAAAAGTACTTACGACAAACAGACAAACAGACAACAAACTGATTTGAATAAGGTGAAAATTGCAGTAATATACTAGAATAAATTGAAAATTGTATTAATATACTATTATTAACTTTATTTGAACAGATATCGATATGGCCTAGGAACCATATAGTGGCAGCCTCTTCATTTTTTACAGATTTTTCGGTTAAGTAGTTTCTGAGAATGGATCCGTTAAAGAAATGATCACTTTCAACTCCCCGCACTCCCCACCTTACCAACAAATGTCAAAAGAAATACCGACTTCGGAAAGTGCTAACGGAGACCTTTCATTTGATACCCCACATGACTATATTTGGTAAGAAAAAATACACCCCCTTTTGCGTGTACGGGGACATCCTTAAATTCGACGTAAAAAGATGTAACTCACTGTATGTTTGAGCGTTCACGGTTTTCACCTTTCCCCCAAATTTGCTATAACCGTCTTCGAGAAAAATGCGTGTGACGGACAGCCAGACGGACGGACAGACAAACGGACGGACAGACAGTAAACCGATTTTAAAAAGAGGCGCAAAACCTTAACAAGCCAGAAAATCGGAAACTAGGCTACTTTGAGGTCTCGACACCATTTAGAGGCAGCTTCATCATTTTTTCCAGATTTGTCCGTCGAATATTGAACCATAGCCTGAACATCTCTCTAATATATGAATTTATTTGTAGCTACAGCATAGTATTACTTATAAATCTGTGCTTGGTAAACAACGTAGATTGTTTTGGGTAGTAACACAAGGGTTAAATGTGGGTTTAATTTCCCTTACTACCTTCGATGATCAAAATCACTTCCGTTGTTTTCACCGTAAATGTCAGGGCTACGCTGCCAAGCGTTAATAGCACTGATCGCTTCACTTCACTTCACTTGGTCCACACTGGTGGGCCCAATACGGAGTCTTGTGGGATACACAAGGAGATAACATACTCCTGGGGTCCTTCATCGGTATCATACTAAATGCTCCTTTCGTGTAAATAGCTATTTACCATAGCTGCGAGATACGTGGAAATAATATTCTTCCCCAGGGGTTCCCGTATTAAATTCACGTTGACCGAATTGAATGCATTTCTCACGTTCGGGGTCACCACCAAGTAAAGTGATCGAAAGCTGGCCACTTCAAAATTCAACCAGCAATTGGATCTTCTACTAAGAAAATGTGTATCTTCTAGGCATGGACGCGGCGCATGCTTTGGCCAATCTGTTGTTGTGGCACCTCTGTGCAGGTCTGCTCACCGGAAAGCTTTGTAGATTAGCCCGAAATCTGCATTTATTGTTATCGAATATAGTCCTGTGGTGTCAAAGGAGAGGTATGGATTAATACTTTCGGAACCCCGTTATTAATTTTGACATTAGTCCAAAAGAGAAGGATTGGAAAGTGATCATTTCTTTAATGAACCCATTCTCAGAAACCACCACCAAAACAAAAAATCCGAAAAAAGTCACGAAGCTGCCCCTTTTTGGTGTTTAAGCCTCAAAAATCTTCTCAAATATAGTTATTGATATTGCGAAGGCGCTAAAGCGCGAACGACAAATTCCACTTCATATCGTATCAGCTTGCAAACATATATAAATGGAAACAACACGATCACGCTGCTCACAGGGCAGGCTAGACGAAACCGCTAGTCATCTTTTTTTAAGAACTTGAGTGTTTAACCCGAAAAAGAGGAGTCCACGGATCACAACAGAGAAAATAAATTGCTTGGCAAGTGGCCGGGTCTGTCACCAGAAACCTGCCTAGGCCTCAAATTACCCCCCCCCCCCCTTATCAACCTGCTTAAATAAAGTTAATAGTTCATTACTGTATTTTTTTGAAATTGACTAGAAATCGCTTTAAGTCAAATACTGAAGGTTATTATATGTCATGACACAGCAAATTTTAGTGGATATTGCACTATTACTAACAAAGTTGTAATAGGTCAAAGTTGCCTCTTTTGTGAATAATTTACTGCAATCTAAGATTAAAGTGAATAGTCGGATATAATGCTTAAATATTGTCAGCTAGGCACAAATGGGACAAACGAGGCGTTTTATAAAAAAAATCACATGTTCCGAAAACGTCTTTTTTCAGGAGACACGAAAAACTGATTCCCAATACATCTGAGTGCTGAATCTAAAGCCGACTTTCAAGGCCAACTTCACTCTGACGCTTGCAAAACTCATGGCATTCATTGGCATGATGGTTCCAAGCCCCAGTCAATAAGAAGGATTTGAGACAACATATTAAAATATAAAATATCCCTCGTCCGCAGTGCCTCACTGGTGGACAGTTTGGCCACCTTGGCATATAATGTTGCAAGTGATTTCGACCTGGAGGAAGGAGGTGTACAAAATACGACCTTACCGAGAACACCAATAACAAGAGCAAACAAAGATGACCTAAAGGCAGGTTTTTGGACAACAAAAACCGTGGCAATACTAACCGTACATGTTCAATATGCTCGACAGCAGGAGGTGCTCCAGGAACAGAGAAGGGATCCATTCAAAAGAAGCTCATCAACTATGAGATCTCCACCAATGCCAAAGACGATGAGGGATAAAGAACAAGCAAGGTCAATAAACGCCAAAAGTGACGGACCACGTAAAAGGAGTAACCCTGCCGGGACTAATAGGAAGCAGAGTCCCGATCCGGAGGAATAACCCTTCCCCCAGCTTGGGGCAAAAATAGTTGAGCTGTCCGAGTTTATCAAGGACAAGCACAACGTGCACCAAGCCATAAAGAATATGGTGAGGGCTATTAGAGCCCTCTATAATAGATAACAGATGGAGGAAAAGAATAAGGATACGCTGAACCACGCTGTGCCAACAGTATCACAAGCGACCAAAGTGACGCCTAACCGTACTACCATCGACTCCCAGCGAAATAAACGAGTACGTGGAAAAGAGGAGGATTCGTTAAATAATCAGCAGGCACCTAAGAGAGAAGAAAGGCCGACAGGACATTCTTTAAACCAACACCAACAGCTAAGAAGGAGGAAGCGTACAGCGAATGTAGGAAAATCGACCAGCGTTGCGAAGCCCAAGACGAACGAAAACGATGGATGGACTAAGGTTACGAGCACAGTTATTGGCAGCCGGAAAAGTTCGGATTGGATGGGTTGTCTGCCGTTTAAGAGAACAAACTTCACTGAAGAGGTGCTTTAAATGCCTCATGTTTGGGCACTTCGCGAAAGCATGCATCAGCAGCATTGATCGATCTGATCGATACAGAAAGTGTGGGGAGGAAGGCCATATTGCCAGAGAGTGCAATAGGCACCCCAAATGCCTACTGTGCGAAGCAAAACAGGACACGATAACCGGTATATTGCCGCAAGTGGTAAATGCCCGGAATTTAGGAAGGCGCTCGTTGCAATGAGAAAAAGATGTTTATTCAAATAAACCTGAATCATTGCAGGGTCGCACAGGATTTACTTGAGTAGACCACATTCGAATCTGAAATGGAAATTGCCATGATACGTGAACCATATCGAAACCGTCACGGTGGCTATGGGTCACAGATTCGACTGGTGGAGCGGCGATATCGGCTTGTGGTCGACAGGCCATATAGTGTAGTGCAAGTCATTCAGCCAGTGGCTTTGTGTGGGCGAAAATAACTGGTGTATATCTATACAGAGTGTCCGGATAGCTCAGTGGTTAGAGCACTAGGCTGTCATACGGAAGGTCGCGGTTCAAATCTCACTGGTGGCAGTGGAATTTGCATCGTGATTTGACGTCGGATACCAGTCGACTCAGCTGTGAATGAGTACCTGAGTCAAATCAGGGTAATAATCTCGGGCGAGCGCAATGCTGACCACATTGCCTCCTAGTGTACCGTTACGATCTTGAATGAAGTGCTCTAACACACTTCAAGGCCCTGATCCAATATGGATTGTTGCGCCAACGATTATTATTATTATATCTATACAGTTGCTACGCCCCACCAAGTTTGACACTGTCTGAATTCGAGGAAATGCATGATAATCTTGTTTTCGACGCAAGGGGACGAAGTCCAAAGGTGACTGCTGGTGATTTCAATGCCTGGGCCCTAGAGTGGGGTAGCAAAGAATCAAATGCTAGGGGGCGCAGTTTAATAGAAGTTTTCGCACAGATGGACATAGTTTTGGCTAACGAAGGTGCTGCAAACACCTTTCAAGAAGGGTGGGTCAGACTCGGTTGTAGACCTGACCTTTGTCAGCCCTTCGCTGGGGCGTGGTATGTCCTGGTGAATGAACTGACTGGTCTTCGATCAGCCTGCCACAGAGCTGGAAGAGCGGCTCAGAGGGCGGTAGGTAGAGTCGATCAGGGGCAGAAAGAGCGCGCCTATAAGGCAGACCGCAAAACCCTCAAACTCGCGATCCAGTGTAGCAAGAGGAAATGCTTTAAGGAGCTCTGCTCAGAAACGGACATGAAGCCCGGGGGGGGGGGGGGGGGCAGCTTATGGAATCGTGATGGGACGATTCAGAGGCCGTTCATCTCCGCAGATCACGTGTCCCGCCCTCTTGCTGAAAATCATCCAGGGGTTATTCCCCCAGCAAGAGGAGAGCAGCGACACTTTCCAACCACCTCTGAATGTAACGGCAATTCCGCCAGTCACCAGAGACGAGCTGCTAAAGATCTGCGGTAGAATAAGAGACAATAAAGCGCAGGGCCTGGACGAAGTACCGAATAAGGCCCTTAAGCTTGCCGTGAATCCAGGTCGGACATGTTCGCTGAGTTGTTCGAAGCGTGCATGTCCGAGGGAATATTTCCAGCGGCATGGAAGCGACAGAAGTTGGTACTTCCTGCCTAAGCCTGGTAAACCTCCAGGGGAACTATCGTCATACCGACCCATATGTCGTTTGGACACGGTAGGGAAAATGTTAGAGCGGGTAATCTATAATAAATTACTCCCTGTTGTTGAGAGTCAAGGCGGCTCTCAGATCGGCAGTATGGGTTCCGAAAAGCCAGATCAACCGTTGATGCCATCAAATTAGTTACTGGCTTGGCCGAAGATGCAATTCACGGAAAGGGTAGTATCAGTAAATATTGCGTGATAATAACCTTGGACGTGAAAAATGCATTCAATTCGGCCAATTGGAATCTAATACGCAAATCCCTAGCGAAGGTTGGTATTCCCGCCTATCTCGCTGCTATCGTCGATAGTTACTTAACTGAAAGGAGGCTCTGGTATGACGGTGATGACGGACCCTAGGAGCACGTTGTCTTCGCGGGTGTCCCACAGGGCTCCGTACTTGGCCCACTGCTGTGGAACATCATGTACAACGATGTTCTTAATCTTCCCCTTCTGGGGGAAGCCACCGTGGTGGGTTACGCTGACGACATAGCACTGGTTGTTGTCGCAAAGCATCTCGAAGATACTGAGTTATACTCAAGCGAGGAAATCAGTGTTGGTAAAAGTTGGCTGAAGAGCGCTTATCTGACACTTGCGGAGGAAAAAACGGAAGCGGTCCTCATCACTAGGCGCCGGAAGAGAAATTACGCCTGTGTTAGAATCGGGAATCATATCATCACTTCCAAGCCGACCATCAAATACTTGGGGGTGCTCCTGAAAGGTACTTTATAATTACTGTCCACGGAGAAGATAAATCTTAATTACAGTTTAGTTGGTTTAGCAGGTTGGTGATTGATCAGGAACTAACTCACAGAGCCCCAATCCGCGTACTTTAGACTTCCAAATTTATATGGGAGGTATTACCACATAACTTTCACCGGGAGTTCTCCACTTGAGTGTCGCATTTTATGGAAGCCACTAAAGTTCAATATTGATAAAACGGCGAATGTACAACACGCATATATCCTGCCTAAGTTTGCATATATTTGTAATAGCTGCATTCAATATCAAACAGTAGGTACTAACCCCCACGGTCACATCTTCAAACAAGTAAACACATTTTCCGCTGAATACTCAGTAATAGTCCTTAATCAACTTTTCCCCTATTGATGAAAAGACAATCCCCTAAATTATCTATTGTTTACTTTTTTCTGTGTGTTCTTCCTTCTATAAGAAGTTATCCTTCCACACCATATGACTCGAAGCCGGAAACGAAATCAATGGTGGAAACCTAAACTATCGACTTAAGTCGTGCAAGCAAATCTCAAGAATCACTTGGACGAGAAAAAGAAACTTAATTAAAAGTTCGCCATTGCAGCCGCAACGTTAAGCATTTAGGAAAGCGAAGGATCCAATTAAAGCGTGAGTTTAACCGCACATAGTCAATTACGTGAGCTGCCATTCAATTGCGCCTATACTGGGTGAACGCCAGACGGATCCAATACTCCAACTAGGAATAGTATCCTTCCATTATTCCAATGTAACGATAATCAAATCAGTAACCTTAAACGCTTTCCGGAGAATTTTACGGTATATTGGCAGAGAATCAAGGAAGAGCCTGATAGTTCCTTTGCAGAAAATCTCCAAGAGATAGAGTGGAGGGACGAAATTGGATTTGGTATAGGAGTAGTGTTAGTGGTAATTGTCTAAGTCGGACCTTGTATATTGATTCCTTAGTAGGTTATTGGATTCACGGGAGCCACAAGTTTACTCCACTTTCCTGACTTTTCAATCCCACACTACATTGAATAATTGATTGAATGAGATACTTGGATGGAAAGGATTGGGCAGCAAAAGGAAATTTTGCGTTTTTATCTGTGGTACAGTGTCATGTACGAGTATGTATAAGAAGACAATTTCGCAATATAATTTTCACGCAGCGGTTTTTCACATACAAATAGACTCAAGGTGAGGAAAAGTTTGCAGTTCTACCTTCATGTCCAAACTATGAATACAGTACTACATACAATACTACATTGATATTAATATTTCATAATGTTTGTCGCTCTCTAATAGAAGTTGATGATTTCCTTCCACCCATACATTCACCTTCTGCTATTTGTTGTATGCGCTTCCATTAAATTATCAATTTTCCAGTTCTATTTCATTAAACGTTAATAAATAAAAAGTTGGGAATTGACGATGGGATTTCCATTGGATACATTAATTCAGATGCGCAAAGGCTCTAGGCCCCTCCTTATGCGCCAATTCACATACAAATTGAATTAGCGGTCAATCGAAATGAGAAATTCAATTACAGATGGAGGCATGGGAATTATTGAAATATTTCTGATTGAATTGGCGAAATCAATTTATCAGCTGAAATTATCCTGTAATAAATCTGCCAATGTATTAGGTGGGTCCATCTAGTGGAAATATCCATAAGATATTTTTCATTACGGGGTTCGTTACGCCTCGATAACTAATCAAGTTAATTTTTCTTTTTCCGACTCTAATAGCAACGACAACCAAGCTTGGAGTGTATGAATTTGAGGAATGGGGTTGGGGGAGGATGGGAATGAAATTTGATCACTTTTGCTGAGAAATTGAAATTTAGTGGCTTCGGGGACAGTTGGAAGATCTGAGGGTGAATTTTTTTACAGAATAATACATTTACATTTCTCACCTCTGTTATTCTCGCCTTCATTAGTACGTTAAATGATTTCCATAAATCAGAGCTGGATTGCTTATAAGATCGTATATTATTGAAATTGTTGCGGTCCGATATCAAGTGAACGGCAGAGTCAGGATTCCATTCCAAAACAAAAATTTATGTTTTGTTTCGGGGCTTAGGCCTGAACTTGCTAGGTCGCTTTTTGCTCAATATAATTCGCAACGTCGTGCCGTGTTTGCAGATCTATATAAGGGCACGAACAATAACTGGTAAACGCTTTAGCCACAATGAATAATAGTAAAGCAGTGTTTGATGAGTTGTCTTTAACTTGGACGAAACCACAAGTCGTTTTTAAGGTTTTGTGTGAAACAAAACCTTATTAGAATCGATTCGATGTCTGTCTGTCCGTCTGTCTGTCTGTCTGTCTGTCTGTCTGTCTGTCTGTCCGTCTGTCTGTCTGTCTGTCTGTCTGTCTGTCACAGCCGATTTATTCGGAAACGGCTGAACCGATTGTCACGAAAATTGGTGGGAGTATGTGATCTGCTGTTCCCTTTACATGCAGCAACTGCCGCCATTTTGTGTTAAGTTTAAGGGGGGCTCCCCATACATGTGAAAGGAGGGTGCAAAATTTTTTTTCATAAAATGCGGCCATGTGGGGTATCAAATGAAAGGTCTCAATTAGTACTTTTCGAAACTGGTTCAATATTTGATATTGGGTGAAACATAGGGGAGTGAGGGCTCAAAATATGACCCCCAAAAAGTGGAACAGGTCTCGTTCTCAGAACCTATCCAACCGAAAAATCTGAAAAAAATCTCAATAGTGCATCTCTATGAAATCTAGGCCTCAAAATATATCCGGTTCCGATATCTGCACAAATAAAGTTAATAATAGTATATTTCCATATTTTAGAAATTTACCCGACACCCCCCTTATGTTCGTCCCAGAAGTACAAAATTTGGCATGAGTATAATGAAGAATATAATGCACAATTTGGTCAAGTTTGAGGAAAATCCAACTATTATTAACAAAGTTATAGGAGGTCAAACTTTACAACCTGATGATGTCATCATCACATATCAATTCGTCAATACCACAACGAAGTAAGTTCGTATGAATTGGGTGGAAAAGAATTATTTTGTTTTAGTTCTTTAATCATTTGTATATGAATATCAATTATTCCAACGAGACATGTGTATATGTAGGTATATAGTATATGCGTGCTAATGAACTTTGGGGGTAGAGCTTAATTCGGATAAATATAAGAACTAAAACGGAAATATGGCAACGATCAATTTATATACGTGCCTATATGTGTACAGTATTCGAAAATAGGCAGTTTGTTTGTTTAGGGTGAGCGTAACATCTACGGCTGTAATATGTACGTATGTCTCGTAGTTTTGTAGCTGTATACGGGGAGAAAAATGTGCGTTGAAATTTCTTAGATAAGATGAACACAAAACATTTATACCCGAAGCACGAGCTTCCGGTATTCCGACTTGTTTTTAAATGGATGCTAGTACAAAACAGAGGAAATTTTCGGCCAACAATAAAAACGCTTCTGCAAAGGCCCTCTGCCCGTCTGTCCATCTGTCCGTCTGTCCGTCTGTCCGTCTATTTTTTTTTTTGAGGAGGGTGAAATCTTCAAAAGACACTGGCCTGGACACACCCAACGTGTGGGATTCTTACCCACTAAAACCACCCCCGACCTCCCCCCCAAGCCCCGTGGAACCACCGTACGGTATTACATCACGGGGCGGAGTCACCTCCTTTTAGCTTGGTCCCTTTTCGTCCCTACGCGGCGTACGTAACCGCGCTTTTTCTGGTCTCCTCTGCCTTTCCGCAGTTGGCTATGGAGAGATACGACCATGGAGTTGATCGCATCCCAGCCTTCCTGACATGTTAGCATTTCTCGCACCTAGATTCTTTGGTACGAGCATCTCTCCTAGAGTTTCCTCTAGGTTCTTCCTTTCCTCCACAAACCTTGGGTAGTGGAAGAATACATGGGTCTGGGTCCTCTGGGACTCCATCGCAGTTTGGACAACCGGGTGAGGTATCCAGTTTAAACCTGAACAGGTCCTGGCGATATCCTCCATGCCCCGTGAGAAACTGAGTAAGATTATAATTAATCTTACCGTGCCGTCTCTCTAACCACTCATTGATGGCAGGGATGAGCCTGTGTGTGCCCCGACCCTTTCCCGAGCGGTCCCAATGCTCTTGCCATATTTATTCTCCATTTCGGCGTTCTTCGTCTGCCATAAAGGAGAGACAGACTTTCGCATTATATATATTCGTCATCTCACCTGCCAAGATGTCAATGGGCATCATTCCAGAGACGACGAAAGCTGCATCATCTGAGACAGTCCTGAATGCCGAGCACACCCTTAGGGCTGTTCTTCTGTAGACTGAACTCAACTGAACTGAAACCCACAATGCCTTTCCCCAAACTGGAGCAGGATCGAACTCACTACCCTAGCTATAAGCAACCTGGAAGCATGCCGTGGCCCTCCCACGTTCGGCATCATTCTTGCCAGGGCCACACTTGCAGTGGATGCTTTGTCATAGACATACTGCACGTGTGCCTTATAGCTAAGCTTCCCATCTATTATCACTCCCAAGTATTTGATCGCAGGCTTAGAAGTGAAGATATGATTCCCAATTTGAATACGAGCAAAATTTCTTTTACGGCGCTTGGTGATGAGGACCGCTTCCGTTTTTTCCTCCGTGTTGTTAGACCTCTCGCGTTAGACCAGAACTCTCTAACCAACCCTTAACAGCACTGATCGCTTCACATGAGTATAACTCAGCATCTTTGAAATGCTTTCCGACAACAACCAGCGCTATATCATTGCCGTAGTCCACCACCGTGGCTTCCTCCGGAAGGGGAAGATTAAGAACATCGTTGTACATGATGTTCCACAGCAGTGGGCCCAGTACGAAGCCATGTGGGACACCCGTGGAGGCAACGTACTCCTGGGGTCCGCCATCAGTTCGTACCAAAGCCTCCGTTCTTGTAAATAGCTATTGACAATAGCTGCACGATAAGCAGGAATACCAATCTTCGCCAGAGATTCCCGTATTAGGTTCCAATTGGCCGAATTGAATCACCACTATGCAATATTTGCTAGTACTGCCCCTTCTGTGGATTGGATCTTCGGCCAAGCCAGTATTCATTTTGATGGCATCAATGATTGATCTGGCTTTACGGAACCCATACTGCCGACCTGAGAGACCTCCCTGGCTCTCAACAACCGGGAGTAATCTATTATAGATTACTCGCTCTAGCATTTTGCCCACAGCGTCCAAAAGACAAATAGTTCTGTTGGAGGTTGGCTCACCTGGAGGTTTGCCAGCCTTAGGCAGTAGTACCAACTTCTGTCGTGTCCATGATGAAGGAATTATCCTCGCCCCTCTCCCCATGCACGCTTCGAACAACTCAGCGAACATGTCCGGTCTGGATTTCACGGCAAGCTTAAGGGCCTTATTCAGAACACCATCCAGACCCGGTGTTTTGCTATCTCCTATCCTAGCGCAGATCTCCAGCAGCTCGTCACTGGTGACTGGCGGTATTGCCGTGTCCTTCAGAGAACGCTGGAAGCTGTCTATGCTCTCTTCTTGCTGAGGGAATAACCCCGGGATAATTTTTAACGAGAGTGAAGGGCACGTGATCTGCGGAGATGATCGGACTCTGAATCGCCCCATCACGATTCTATAGGCGCTTCCCCACGGGTTTACGTCCGCTTCTAAACAGAGCTCCTTAAATCATTCCCTCTTGCTCCGTTGGATGGCGAGCTTGAAGGTTTTGCGGGCTTCCTTATAGGCACGCTCTTTTCGCCCTTGGTCGATTCTGCCTACCGCTCTTTGAGCCGCTCTTCTGGCTCGGTGACGGGCTGATCGAAGGCTGGCCAGTTCAGCATTCCACCAGTAGTTTGGTCTTCTACTGGCGAAAGAGCACCTCCTGTGACACGCTTTGGCGATGCATTGGACCACATGGGCAGCTCTTTACGTAGAGGCGCCTGCTTTATTAGGTTGGTCTAACCACACCTCCATGAAGGTCTGCTCATCCAGAGCTTTAGCGGACCAGCCTGACTCCTTTCTCAGTTTCGGACATGATGATCTTATGCCCGGTGACTCCACCCATAGGTTAAAGAAGATTGCCCAGTGATCGCTGTGGGTGTAGTGCTTGCTGACGCACCAAGACATACCACGTGCCAGTGCAGGGCTGACAAAAGTTAGGCCTACGATTGAGGTAGACCCCCCTTTCTGAAACGTGTTTACATATCTTTCGTTGGCCAGAACGACATCCAACTGTGCGAGATGGTCTAGTAGACTGCGGCCCCTTGCATTTGCCTCTCTGCTACCCCACTCATGGGCCCAAGCATTGAAGTCACCAGCAATTACCCTTGTACTACGAACCCTTGCGTCGAGAACAAGACTCTCAAACATTTCCTCGAATTCGGGCAGTGTCAGGCTTGGGGGGGGCGTAACAGCTGTACACATATACCCCGTTTATTTTCGCCAACACAGAGCCGCTGTATGTCTGATTTCCAGTACATTGTATGGCTTCTCGACCGCATGCCCATATCGTCGCTCCACCAGACGAATCTATAACCCACTACGCCACCGTGACGGTTTCTATAGGGTTGGCTAATGATGGCAATTTCCACCTCGGATTCGTAGATGGTCTGCTCGAGTAAATCTTGAGCGACCTTACAATGATTGAGGTTTATTTGAATAAACCTTCACTTTTTCATTGAAGTCAGCGTCTTCCTGAATTCCGGGCATTTACCACTTCCGGCAATATGCCGTTAATCTCGTCCCTCACATCCTTCGCACAACAAGCATTTAGGATCCCTATTGCACGCTTGGGCAATATGGCCTTTCTCCCCACAGCCTTCTGCATTGATCGGACCAATGCCGCTGGTGCATGCCTTGGCGAAATGGTCAAACGCGAGGCACTTGAAGCACCTCTTTAGAGAAATCTGCTCTCCCAAAATTCGATTCTAACCTTCCCGGCCGCCAATAACTGCGCGACGTTCAATGGCAATCGCAATGTGGCCGTTTGAGTATTGCCATAGGCTTTCCGCAAACTCACAATGGACTCTTCGGCAAGTTCCTCCAACTTGAACTGTTCCATCAAGGCAGTACAAAGTTCTCCTTTGGATGTCATTTCATCGAGATCCTTGCACTGTATATAGACCTCATGTTTTTGGGTCCGTACTGTGACATTCTCCCCAAGTGAGTTCTTCACCTGAGTTCGGAAGCCATCAGTTTTCCCCAAGCTGTTTTTTTTTCAGCTCAGACATGAGGTCACCCTTTTGGGTCCTTCGAATCTTGCTGACATTTCCTCCTAGATCTTTTAGGTCGGGGTCAGCTTTGAACTTTTTCAATATCTCCGCGTAAGACAAACTTCCATCAGTTGGAGATTACAATCGCTTCTGGGCGAATTCACACTTTTGCCTTTTTCCTTCGACTTTTTCTTAACTACTTTGGTCCATCCACCTTTTTCATTCCCCTTGGATTTTGTCGAAGTCGATTGCCGGAAGCTCGCATTTGCGAACCTGCTTTCTCTCTTCGGTATCTTTAGTACCGTTTTTCGGAATTATTTGTATGGCTTTTTCAGCTTAGGCGCCTGCTGACTTCCCAGAGGATCCACATCTCCTTACCCGCACTCTCTTGTTTGATGGCAGGTTTTTTGGCAATACGATTAGGTCGTCCCCATGTACTCGAGGAGGGCGATCAGACCCGAGTCTGCAAGGTACTCATCTGAAGTGGGTCTAGCCACTGAAGCCTCACCGGGGGTTATCTAGGTACCATGGGAACCGGGATGGCCCTCTGAGAGCATATGCATCCAGGAGAATTCCTGGAGGATGTGTTCTCGGCCCGGTTATTTGCGGTTGGCCCCCTAGTGGGAGTTTCATGGTGGTTGTGGTTATGCTTACATCGTGGGCAGAGCTCCTCGGAGCTCGAGCGTGGAGTTGCGCTGTACAACTCGGGTGCCGTACTCCTTAGTTGCGGCAGAGGTGTTAGATAGGCCTCGCATCCACTGGTGCTGAGCCTGCACTCAGTATAAACCAGGACCGCTGTGCTTGCATGGCGGGGCTCTGATTGTGGTCCCAAAAGGAATCCGTGTCCGAAGAGGACCGTGGGATTATGCCTTCACGGCAGGTACTCACGTTAAACCCCCAGGACTTTCAATACGTTTAGGTGTCACTTGCGCCGCCTGTGACACCGTTGGGGCAACAGAGTTCGACTTGCCCTTGGAATTTCGTTTCTTCAGCTCCGATTTGTTGTAGAGTACTCTAATTGCTCTCATCGTGTTTTGGATGGCCTGGTGGACGTTGTCCTTGATGAACTCAGACAGCTCCACTATTTTGGCACCAAGCTGTGTGAAGGGTAATTCCTCTGCTTCAGGGCTCCGCTATTCATAATTCCTAACCAGATTACTACTTTTTAATAGTCCTTCATATTTGGCATTCATTGACCTTGCCTTCGTTTTATCTTTTTTGATTTTTGGCACTGGGGGAGATCTCAAAGTTGACGAACTTCTTCTGAATGAGTCCTTTTCCTGGTGCTGGAGTACCTCCTGTTGCTTCTCCTCCCGAAAATGTGCAGTCGATGTTGTTGCTGTTTTTGTTGTCCAGCGATCTGCTTTCAATTCATCCTTCTTCGGTTTTGCTACTGGTGTTCTTGGTAGAGTGGTACTTCGCTTGAACACTTCCTTTTCCAAATCTAAAACACTTGTAGCATTAGATGCCACGCTGGCCGAATTGTCCACCACCGAGGCACTGCGGTCGAGGGATATCGACGATCGGCAGCCCGCTTGCTCACTCCCAAATGCCGCCGGTACTGGGGTTCCGTGCGCCTGCATCGTAAGTTTTCTCCTTCTCACGTCTTCCATAGTGGTTTTATGTTCTGGGGTATCCTTCCTAAAGCCATTTTGGTCCATGCACCAGAGATGAGCAAACACTAGCCCATGCACAGTCAGAAAAGAAAAGTGCATGAACACTTATTTACACATCAATAGGTATGCCCCAATGCGCCAGCTGGGGTCGCGCCTGATGGGAGATCTGGCCACTCCTCACAGGTCCGTCAGTCCGTATGTCCGTCTGTCCATCTGTCCCTCTGTCGGTCGCTCTGTCTGTCACACCCAATTTACTGAGAAACGACTAAACCGATTGTCACAAAATTTGGTGAGAACATGTGGTCCATGTGTTCCTTTACATACAGCAAGTGACGCCATTTTGCACTGAGTTTCAGGTGGGGGTGTCCCAAACATGCAAAATGGCGGTTTAATTTTTCTTCATCCAATATGATCATGTGGGGTATCAAATGAAACGGCTCGATAAGTGCTTTCCGAAACTGATTTCATTTTTGATTAGGTGAAACATAGTAAACATAGTAGTAGGGAGTAAGGGCTTAAGCTATATGCCCCCAAAAAAAAGTGAAACAAGTCTCGTTCTCAAAACCAATACAAGGGAAAAATCTGAAAAAAATCCAGTGATACATCTATTCGAAATCTAGTCCTCGAAATACATGCAGTATCAATATCTGCACAGATAAAGTTAATAATAGCATATTACTATATTTTGGAAATTCACTCGAAAACTCCCCTTAAGTTGATCCTAGTACAATTTGGCATGAAGTCAAATTATTGGATTTCAAGTAAATTTTAAAACGTCAACATCAAAAACCAATCAACTAACAACACCAAACCCCACTGGTCAAACGGGAAGAATGAAGATAGGAGACTACAACTTTGAGACTGTTGATATTTATCTTATCTAGGGTCGAAAATCACAACCGATAACAGCTACGACGATTAAATCCGCGCACGGTTGTTGGCAGATAACAAAGCCTATTTCAGCTTTCAAAAACTGTCAGGGTCAAAGCTCTTACTGTACAAGACAATGATCTTGCCAGTCCTCATATATTCCTCGCAGACGTGAACTATTCGCCGCGTTGAAGAGAAGAATCTTCAGAAGAATTTTTGGCCCCTTACAGCAGGGTGGACGATTCCGTAGCCTACATAAGGACGAAATCTATAAGCGATACCATGACTGTCCGGTTATAGATAAAATCCGGCTAAATAGGTTACGGTGGGCGGGTCATTTAATCCGTATGGATGAGGATGATCCCACCCAACTTTAAGGTCAATATCTATGGTAAAAAAAGAAGACGAGGCAGACTCTGCCTGAGATGGAACGATGGCGTAGGTCAGGACGCCAGACAGCTTTTAGGGATATCGAATTGGTGGACTTCGGCGTAAAGCTGGGATGTCTGGAGTTCCTTATTAAGGCAGGCCTCGACCGGATACTGGTTGTTGCGCCGTTGATGATGATGATGAATATTGAAACAGTAAATTCGCTAGACACATTGCAAAGGTGCAAATTCTTTCTTAGATATAAATTATCGAATTTTACTTGCCTCTTCATCCAGATTTTCCTAATTTTCCAATTTTAATTGTTTCACTTTTTTGAGTGAGGTTGAGATTCAATACTGTATTCGTGAATTCGTGTATACGAAAAAAAATCAGATCAATTAATTAAAACTTCAACTTTCGTCGATGATACACTAGTATCTTAAATTCAATTCAGGAATGCGAACGATCCATTTAGCACTGGATTTTACGCAGTTTCGAAGCAATAAGGTTACGGAATGCGGGTAAATTGCCTTGATAAGTTCTAAGAAATTTTGACTGCAAACTCTGAAATCTTATTCAATATCATGAAAATCAACTTTTCTTAGACTCTAAGCTGCTTATTACTTTACATTACAAACTTATTAAACTTTATTGGTTTGGATAGAACAGAACAAGCCGCTTAAATGAAAAATGAAAACGGCTAGAACAACTTTAGAACATTGAACCGACGTTGACGTTACAAGCATGAGAGTCATACATGTATGGGCTTACCTCCTTACAACTCGATAGGAAGCAAATTTATAGATAATTATAATCGCTCAATTCCTTTTTAACTTGCTCTGTTATACAAGCTGATGAAAGGACTAAAGGGGATTCACTTCTCATTCCTATTTGCATCTATCAAATTCCTGTACCATTCCTCCCACGAGCGCTGCGAAGTTTCGACCTTGTTTGCCTCATATAATATTTCTATTTTCTCCAAAGAAGCATTTTAATGAGACTAATCTGATTTGATATGAAACCTCCACAAGATAATTATGGCGAATAGAAGCATACAAGGCAGCCCTGATAGAAAATTATTAAAAAGGCGCATCAAGTATAACGAAATAAGGTTTAATTATGAATTCAATATATTTTTACCGACTAGACGACTCCCCATCTAATACAGATTAGAGATTAGCTATAAATAGTCTGCCGAGCAATGAAATCTGAAATTGAACTGTGAAATAAGATGGTGCGAAAAATTTAAAGCCTTGGTAACGTTGTTCAAGAGATTTAAATTGATTAATCATGTTGAACATTGGAATTCCATTGGGAAGTTACACAAAATTAGAAAAGTTTCCCAACTAGCCTCTCAACGCGAATCAGGTCGACAAGGCATAAGGTGGCAATCGGTTTTCCCCAGGTCAAGCTCATCAAGAGATTATGATACGCCCCAGCATAATTCAACGGTGGGCTACTATATGCCGCTGACGGGTTACTCTGTCATCCTGTTCATTGTCAGCGATAGTGGAATAATCGCGCCAGGAATTTTTCGTTCAGTCTGAAGTCTGCAGCAAACTGGTGGTATCTCTACCTCAACTGTCATGACATGGTGTTGTTATCTATTTCTGTTGCCTGACTCTCAAAATGAATTTGATTAATGCCAAATTTCATTTTTATAGCAGATTGTAGCGACCGCGGCTTCGCGACGGGAGCGGAATCTCATTTGCCTCTTTCTGAATTAATTTGCTCAAATAATGCATTTCATAATGTGCAATTGCCCTAATGTTCGCCGCAGATTGCACATCATTGAATGCATTCAAGTGAATTAATCTTGACAGAGGGGAATGATTTGCCGCATCCGCAAGCGCAGGAGCATGTTGCTGCCACCTGAACCTGAACTCAACACAGTTTAAGGCGAACGCTAGCGGCATGGGGAGCGGTTCTTGGTTGAGCAGCTGGACTGGCGGGTGAGATAGACAAAGAGTTTAAGAGGAGAAGTTGTACGGATCGATTTTAGGGGGAAATGTTTGTGATTGGCACCGGGAACGGCCGTGAAGGGACTTTGTGGGGAACGATTTTGGGAGTTTCCGTTGGGGAAGAGTGCTAGGCATCGCGGGAAGATGAGGTGTTCTTTTCGAGATGTTTCCAAAAGTTCGATTAAGTGAATTATTGCGAATTCGTGAATCTCGTCTGCACTTTGATTCAATCAAAATTGAAAAATCCCGAGTTCACATGGTTCTTGTGCTGTGGGCTCAGCAAAAGTAATAAAAATATATCAAAAAGTTTCTAAAGAAGGAAAATTAATTATTAAATTAAAAAAATTGTTTCGACGGTGTAGTTCGTTATTTGTGGAAAAAGCAGCTAAACGCAAACTAAGTGAATTGTCGACGGTTCTAGTAATCTCCTAGGAGATTTAATTATATACATGAGTTTACACTAATTAAAATGGACTATATTTGGGAAATTATCTCTACAGCGGTCAAAAACTACTGTAATTAACAAACAAGTCGGGAAACCGGAAGCCTAACGCTTCAGGTATAAAAGGTTTTGTGTTTTCCTATGTGAGGAGCATAACGTAGTTCTCCATTGGTTAATAGCATTGACCCGAGATATTGAAATCGCTTAGTTCTGGGCAGGTTACTGCCATTGCCAGAACTGAGCGATTTAAATATCTGGAGGGGCAGGTTACTGTCTTTGCCAGAACTCAGCGATTTAAATATCTCGAATCAATGTTATCAGCCAATGGAGAACTGCGTAATGAAATTGCTTCACGCATTAACGCAACCTGGATGAAGTGGCATTCCAGAAGTGATGTTCTTTGTGATCGACGTATCAGTGCACGTCCCAAATCTGCAATGTCGTCCGACTGCCGCTCTCTATAGTTCTGAGAGTTGGCCGACTATAAAAGATAATGAACGGCGTCTTGCGGTAATGGGGACGAAGATGTTGCATTGCACTGGTGGCGTGACACGTTTTGATCACGTCTGAAATGAGAATATCCCCGTTTTCAATGGTGTGGTCGCGTAATTTACGCTAACGAGAATTCACTTACCAATATTGGTCTGAACATCGAAGTCACTGGTAAGCAACCAAAAAGCCGGCCGAAACAACGGTGGCTTGATATGCTGGATGGGGATTTAAAGGCCTCCCGATTACATCCTGATCAAGCATTTGATAAAACGACGAAATCGATCATGATGCTTGTGAACGGGACAAAGGCTGAAGAAAAAGATGTGAGGAGCGGCGAATGCACGACAGCTCGGTGCCACATGACTAAAAAATTCAATGCCCTCTATTTTTTGGAAAGCGATTTAAATAAATCATTTGATGGAAACCCCTGTATTGATAATAGTCAACCTCATACGCTTCACACTCTGAGTTTAATATTATTAGCAAATGCCAAGAATGTAACCTACATCAAATACAAAACAAGTCGGGAAACCGGAAGCTGGGCGCTTCAGGTATGAAAGGTTTTGTTCGCTTCTTGTGTGAGTATATTTGAAGTGTTGAAATATCCCATTTGTACGTAGCCCGTTAAGAATATGCATTTAGCATGTCAGATTTAGTACTTCGGCTTGTAAATTTACACGGTAAAGACAACTTTGACCTACTGTAACTTTGTTACTAATAGTGTGATTTTGATCAAACTTGGAGATAATATGCTTCAAATTATATTTTATACTACTACCATATAAGTCTGATATAAACTTAAGGGGGGTTTTACTCAATGTTCCCAAAAATATGGTAATATACTATTATTATCTTGATTAGAACAGATATCAATATGGAAAGTATTTTGAGGCCTGGGCACCATATAGAGGCAGCTTCATGATTTTTTTCAGATTTTTCGGTTGGGTAGTTTCTGAGAATGGGTCCGTTAAAGAAATCATCACTTTTCACCCCTCCCACTCCCCGCCCTTTTAACAAATCTCAAAACTAAGACCGGTACTAATTAAGACCTTTCATTTGATACCCCACATGAATATGTTTGGTAAAAAAAATTTTTACACCCTCCTTTTCTCCTTTCTCCCTAAATATCAACATAGTAGGATATCACTCATTGCATGTCTGGGGGTCCACAGGCCTCATCCTCTCACCAAATTTCGTGTCAATCGGTATAGCCGTTTCTGAGAAAAGTGCCTGTGACATATAGACAGACAAACAGACGGAAGACTGAAATTCAAGTCCCATTTGGAAAATTTAGCAACCAAGGCTTTCGGAATGGCTACATTGTTGGCAAGAATGCTACCAAATATAGGTGGTCCTAGGCAAAGCTGTCGGCTCTTGATCTCGAGTATTGTTAGCTCCATGTTGCTTGATGCAGCTCCAGTCTGTGCGTCGTCTTTGAAGGTGGAAGCAAACAGAAGAAAAATCGCAGCCCCATACCGATTGAGTGCGTTGCGAATGTCTTGCGAGTTAAATGAACAATACTTGTTCAATTTAAAACAAAAAAAAAATTGTGATAATAATAATATTTATTATTAAAAAAAAATATATCTTAACTCTAATACTGACAGTTACGTAATGAGCAACGATTCAATAGTCGTTCTCATATTTATAGTATGGATAAGTAACCATATGTTAAATGACAAGAGAACGACTTTGCTCTGTTGATTTCTTATCATAGAACACAGTTCGGTCCTTATCCTCTCGTTTTATGATCATGTTACATTTCTTCGTAACCATTAGATAAGATACTAGTCGTTCTCATATTTATAGTATGGATAAGAACGACTCTGCTCTGTTGATTTCCCATCATAGAACACAGTTCGATCCTTATCCTCTCGTTTTATGATCACGTTAAATTTCTTCGTAACCATCAGATAAGATACACATTTGTTTCTTAAGATGTTATTTTCTTATCTTTTGGTTTGTTGAAGAAATGCAATTCCTTATCGATATTGGATTGTGAGTGTTTATACATAACTTGCGCTTACCGTACGGTTTCAGATGAAGCAGCTTGAGTGATAGCAGGCATGATCCCCATCGACATCTTGGCGAACAAGGGTCGACGCCTCTATGACCCATCATATGCAATCGGCCAGTCCTATACGAATCGTCAGCAACTGGCACGAAGCGAATCTACTTTGGAATGGCAAAAAAGATGGGATGATTCACCTAAAGGACACTGGACAGACAGGATTATTCCAGACGTCTCTAAATGGATCAAGCGAAGGCACGGTGAGGTTAGTTACCACCTAACCCAATTCCTAAGCGGACACGGAGGGTACTGTGCATACCTTTATCGCTTCGGGCATGACGACTCCCCGTATTGCCCGACATGCATGATGATTCCGAAAGATGCGGAGCATGTTGTTTTTAACTGCCCGCGCCGCATATAGAGCGGAGGCGGAAATTGACGTCGGGGCACGGTTGACACCCGAGCGGTGGAAAAATTAATGAAGGCGATCCACAATCTGCTGAGGAGTGAGGAGCTTCAGAGGAAAGTTACAAATAACGACGGAAGCCGCAGTTCATAACTGATCCTGCCCCGCGATGTAATACCGAAATGGCAGTCCCGCCGAGTAAGCGAAGGAGAACGAGGTGGTTTTAGTGAGTAAAAGTCTCACATAACCTGTACGCCAAGCGGCGAGCTTTCTATTTATCTCCTTTATTTTGGCTGCAGAACACCACAAACAATGATCTTTTGACTCGTTCATTTTCATTTCGTTGCAACATCGTTGGAGTAGTAGGATCGGATGAAAAACGGCGATACTATCTAAAGTGGATTGAATGCATTTCGCATTCTGAATAAATAAATTGAAGAATATCGACAAATAATAAACAAATTAGTTAAGCAAATATTACATTGAGTACTTAAATGTTGACAGGGAAAAGAGTAAAGCACAACTACATGCCACGCAGGGCTCGGAGTAAACCATTCTGTGAGTTTTATTTTTGATTTGATTTCTTTTCTTATTTTTAATTTCATTTCTTTTCTTATTTATGGTTTGATTTCTTTTCTTATTTTTGATTTGATTTCATTTCTTATTTTTGATTTTATGTCTTTTCTTTTTTTATATAATATATATTTTTTTCTTTTCCTTTTGGATTTTTTTTTATATATCTTCTTATTTTCCTTTTTTCGTTTATAGATTTGTTTTTATGATCTTATGAATACAGAATGAGTTGGAACTCATTTTTTTTTTATTTGAGGACTTCCTCCCTATGCTCTTCGTCTTTAACCCCGCAACTTTAGTAGGAACATCCTCTGAAATAATGGCATAAGGACTGTCAAGGTTAGGAGGGAAGCTCAGGGGCCGCGCCTCAATCACGATCTGAGGCAGAAGAAACCATAATCGGGATTGAGATTGTGGATCTTCCGTCTCGACCGCGGCACACGGGTCCGGAGACTTACGGCTCCACGCGCGCGGTCGAGCCGTTTTTTATTTTTAAGGTTTTGTGTGAAACAAAACCTTATTAGAATCGAGACGGTGTCTGTCTGTCCGTCTGTCCGTCTGTCCGTCTGTCCGTCTGTCCGTCTGTCCGTCTGTCCGTCTGTCTGTCTGTCTCTCTGTCTGTCTGTCTGTCTGTCACACCCGATTTATTCGGAAACTGGACCGATTATCACGAAAATTGTTGAGGGTATGTAATCCGGTGTTCCCTTTACATGCAGTAAGTGGCGCCATTTTGTATTAAGTTTAAGGGGGGCTCCCCATACATGTGAATGGAGGGTGCAAATTTTTTTTTCACAGAATGTAGCCATATAGGATATCAAATGAAAGGTCTCAATTAGTACTTTTCGAAACTGGTTCCATATTTGATATTGGGTGAAACATGGAGGAGTGAGGGCTCAAAATATGACCCCCAAAAAGTGTAACAGGTCTCGTTCTCAGAACCTATCCAACCCAAAAATCTGAAAAAAATCTCAGTGGTGCATCTCTACGAAATCTACGCCTCAAAATATATCCGGTTCCAATATCTGCACAAATAAAGTTAATAATAGTATATTTCCACATTTTAGAAATTTACCCGGCACCACCCTTTTTTTTTTTTTTTTTTTGGAGTAGGGTAGGTGAATGCGTTTACGCACAGAGTGTTGGACTCCCGCAACAGCACGCTGGCGGACTACCAACTAAACACCTCCCTGTCATCAGAGAACTAGCCTGGAACCGTTTGACACATTACTTCGGGCTAGCCCTCCCGCTCTCCCGGCTTTGGGAGCCTTCAAGTCAGGGAATTCCTTTCACCAACGGGAGGGGAGGGGAGGAAGGGAGTTGTTAGTTCAGGGAACCCCTTACCGTCCGATCCCTCTGCCGGTCGAGTTCAATCTTCTTCGTAGTAAGAAGAGCCCGAACATAATGCGCAATACGATTCCAGCTGCCAGCGCTCTTCAGCATCTCTCTGACAATGTTGTCTGGAGAGAGCTCCCCTGTGTCTGCATAAAGCTGCTGGCGGAGGCCATCCCACCTCTCGCAAGAGAAAAAGGTGTGTTCAGCGTCATCCGGCACTCTATTGCAGAACACACAATCAGGAGATCGCGCCTTCCCAACCCTGTGCAGGTAAGACTGAAAACCTCCATGCCCACTTAGAAGCTTTCTGTTCAACCACGGATCTAATTTGTCGATGAGCCGCGCAGTCCACTTGCCCCTTGGCTCATTTTGCCAAGAAACTTGCCACTCGTTAAGGGTGCGTTGACGTTCTTCACGGGCAACCACTTCTCTTAAGTTTTCGCCCTTACGGCGATAGATAGCTTTGCGCTCCTTGGCAAGGAGGGCAACGGGGATCACTCCCGCAATCACCATCACAGCCGGTTCGGAGACAGTGCGATAAGCAGACGCCACTCGCAAAGCTCCCCGCCTCTGCACTTGAGCTAGGCGTTTACGATGCACCTCCTTGTCAAGGGCATCAGCCCATACCTCCGCACCATAGAGAAGGACGGACTGCGTTGCTCCCATGAGGAGACGTCTCCTAGTTGATATAGGGCCGCCCACATTCGCCATTAGCCGACTCAAGGCCGCGACTCCTGCTGCAGCCCTGTCCGCGGCTGCTTTGATTTGCTCGAAGAAGCTCATCTTCGAGTCGAGCATTAAACCAAGGTATTTAACCGCTGGTTTTGACTCTATAGTCAACTCGCCGATCGATATGGGACGCAAGGTCGGGATTCTCCTTCTGGTCAGGATGACTACTTCGGTTTTCTCCAGCGCAAGGTTGAAACCGTGAGCAGTCATCCATCCGCTTACCCGTCGCATCAATATGCCAAGTCTGCTTTGCGCCTGTTCAACAGTGCGTCCGGCAACAAGTGCCGCAACGTCGTCTGCATAACCGACCAGGCGCGACTCTTCAGGCATATCGAGTCTCAGCAGACTATCGTAGGAAGCGTTCCAGAGGTCCGGCCCTAGGATGGATCCCTGCGCTACTCCCGACGTGATTTCCATCCTCGTCTGGCCCTCTAGCGTCTCATAGAACAGGGAGCGGTCTTTCAGATAATCCCTCAATATCCGCAAGAGATAGCTTGGCACGTGAAAGGAGTTCTCTAGTGTGCCCAGCATATCTGTCCATCTTACGGAATTGAAGGCATTTCTGACGTCGAGCGTTATGAGGAGCACTATCCGTCGAGATCGGCGGCTGTGCGCCCCGGCTCGATTAAACGCATCTACGACCTCCATAACAGCATCCACTGTAGATTTCCCTGTTCTAAACCCGAACTCCCTTCCGGATAAGTCCCCGGCAGCACGGATCGCTTCAACGAGTCTACCCCTGATGAGCTTCTCGAGCACTTTTCCGGCCGTGTCAAGCATACACAGCGGTCGGTATGCAGACGGGAGCTCCGGATCTCCTTTACCCTTACGGATCAACACGAGTCTGGCCACTTTCCAGCGAGAAGGAAAAATGCCCTCCTTCAAGCACGCGTTGAACGCTTCGAGCAGCAATTCTGGCCGTTGGCGGAACACCAGTTTGTAAACTTCCACCGGGATGCCATCAGGGCCTGGCGCCTTCCTGTTTTTCATAGTGAGAACCGCTTCTTCGAGTTCTCCCATTGTGAAAAGGGGGCAATCCACGAGGCTTTCCGCGCTGTTTACATCAACCCGTACAGGGTGTCTAGGGAACAATGCCCGCACAATGCGGTCCATCTGGTCGGTGCTCAGTATGCAGGGCTTCCGCAGAGCCCCGATTTTCCGAGTGACAAGCTTATAGCCAAGTCCCCACGGGTCATCATTCACCTCATTAACAAGGTTTTGCCAGCCGCGAGCTTTGCTTTTATTTATAGCGCTGCGGAGTCTCCTTTTTGCTGATCTATATTGTGCCTTTATGGCACATGCCTCCTCGTTGGCGTAGAAACGTTGTGCCAAACGGCGGAGCTTATGACACTCCTTCCGTAGGTCGGCAACTTCCGCCGTCCACCAGTACATAGAAGGCTTGTCGCGCCTGGGGCCTCTCCGGGGCATGGAAGCCTCACACACCGTCGTTATCAGATTCATCACTGAATTTACGACGGTGTCAGCTGCGACACCACCACCCCCCGGAGTGCCCCCCAGTGCGGCCCTACCTGCTCCAAGAGCTTCGACGAACCTTCCGATGTTCACCTTCGCGACATTCCACACGCAGGGGGAACGTCGTGTTGGTGCTCGCCGGCAAGTAGCGTCAAACACTTCGAACGCAATGTACTGATGATCACTTGCCGAGAAGTCTTCTAGGACTCGCCACCCGTCCACCGATGATGCCAGAGATTCCGACGCAAAAGTTATGTCGGGAATGCTTCCTTCACAACCTGAGCGCCGAAACGTTGGCGTGGATCCGGTGTTTAAAATTACGAGCCCGGTTCTCGCCGCCATTTCCAGAATCCGTTTCCCTCTGGAGTCTGATTGAGGCATGCCCCATTCAAGAGCCCTGGCATTAAAATCACCGCCAACCAGGATTCGTCCCTCCGTGCTCGAAACGGCGTCCTCCAGAGCATCAAGCCGGCGTTGAAAGTCCGGAATCGACTCATTCGGCGTCAGGTAAACGCTAAAAAACGTTATCCCTAAACACCGGATCCAGGCAAATCCGTCCCCCCGGCCTTCGGCAAGAACGCGAAGTCGAACGTCGTCCCGAACCCAGATGGCAGCGGTGCCCGATAAGTCCAGATACCATGAGGACGGGTCCTTGTTTCGGTATTGCTCGCTAATCAGCACTAGATCAGCATTTACTTCCGCAGCGAACTGCTCTAGCAACTGGTGAGCGGTTGCACTCCGGTGCATGTTAATTTGCAAAATGCGAATCATGGCGTTCGCACCCTAGCCCTCTCCAATTCCGCCCTGAAGATCGGACACCGTCCCGAGCCCGCAGTGTGTGCGACGCTTTCGCCAGACGCACCACGATCCCTGCAGAGAACACAACTCTCGCTTTCCTTGCAAGTCTTCGCTTGATGACCCGCTTGGCCGCATCTCCGGCATGCTGTCCTCCTGTCCGGACCCTTGCAAGCTGCTGACGTGTGTCCATAGTCCAGACACCTGTAGCACTTGGTGGGGACTATCCGCATTCGTACCCTGCATACTACCCATCCGATTTTGATTCTCCCGCTGTTAAGGAGTTTCCTCGCATATTGCTCGGGGACATCCACCACGGCAAGTTTTTGGCCTCGAGCATTTACAGAGGTAATAGCTACCCGGGCATTGGTTACCTCTGGACATTCCCGCTTTAGCGACTCCTCTACTTCGACCTTTTCTGTGAGGCAGTCAAGATCCCGTATTTCCAGAGAGCACATGGGTTCTAGGCTGGAAACAAGGGCCTTCTCCCCCAATAGCCCCTTGACCGCTTCGCAGAACGTGCTCTTGTTGGTCGTCTTTGGGCCCAGTTCGACGAGAACTCCACCACTCCTTGTTTTCCGTATCGAAGACACCTCTGCTCCGTTCTCCTCGGGTTTCATCCTGTAGCGGATTTCACTAAGGACTTCCGCAAATGTCTTGCCTTCCGTCGGCTTAATGAGCAGAGCCGACGGTCTAGTCCTTCTTCGTTTCCTCGTTTTTTCCGCTACTGGCTTTGGGTTGGCACCCCCCTTATGTTCATCCCAGAAGTACAAAATTTGGCATGCGTATAACGAAGAACATAATGCACAATTTAGTCAAGTTTGAAGAAAATCCAATTATTATTAACAAAGTTATAGGGGGTGAAACTTTACAATTTTTTGTGAATTTCGTGCACTCCCCAACCTGCATGACGTCATCATCACATATCAATTCGTCAATACCACAACGAAATGAGTTCTTATGAATTGGGTCCCAGAGAATTATTTTGTTTTAGTTTTTTTAGTTATTTGCCAACCAGACATGTGTGCATGTAGGTATATAATATATGCGTGCTAATGAACTTTGCCTAATTCAAATAGATATAAGAAGTAAATCGGAAATATGGGTACGATCAATTTACATACGTGCATATATGTGTTCAATATTCGGAAATAGGCAGTTTGCTTGTTTAGGGTGAGCGTAACATCTATGGCTGTAATATGTACGTATGTCCCGTAGTTTGGAAAAATATGAAGGATTATGTTGGATTTGTAGCTGTATACGGATACAAAAACGTGCGTTGAAATTTCTTACATAAGATGAACACAAAACCTTTATATCCGAAGTGCGAGATTCCGGTATTACGACTTGTTAAATTTTAGCTCGCGTTCTGGTTTTTTCGTTAGGCTGTCGCGAATTCCTTGTTGTTGTCTATTTTGAAATCCGGTGCGGACCCACGCATCAGTTCAGACACGTTGATTTTGTATTAATGAACGGTGAGGGATCAGGGAGCTCAAAGGACCCCGCCCCCCACATTCCCGAGCCTGGCTAGCACACAGGCGTACAAGAACGTGTCGCTCGGTTGACGGAGTTTCAGTCTTTGCGGGCGAACCTTCACGATCAATTTCGCCAACTTTTTAGGCTTTCTGGGATAACTCTTCCCTATAGGTCATTCTCGACCACTTAGGATGATCGTCTGATCCTTCTATTTTCCCTAAGTTCATTACAAGATATCCGTTTGTTGTCAATAAAATGGCACGCGATGCATCCTCACCTGGAATATGGTGGTTGTTCTTTCGAGCGGTCAGTTCATTTCCATATAGAGATTGGTAGTAATGTATGTAATATTACAAAAGTGATATAACCTTAAGATGTTATATAATATTACAATTAACGAGCGCGATCAAAACCAAATCATCACCAATCATTGCAACATCACCTAGTATCACCACATTACCGCATCACCTAACATCAGTGCATTACCTTGTATTACTAACATCAGTGATGATGATACTGCTTCTACTGTTCTGCATCGTCAGGTTTACACTTGCTTTACAAAGCATGACCGCGCACAAGTGGCGGCGGCAGTTGTCCAGTGCCGAGCTGACCCCTATGCCGAGCGTCGCTTTTGAATCTATTTTTGTTATGGTTGCTTATTTTCTTGGCTACTTTGGGTTGGCTTTCAGACGAAACCTTAATAAAAAATCACAAAAGCAAAAAAGGTCCGTTTACCCTTTTACCATTGTGATGTCACGAAATCCATCCACCCACCATTCACTATTCACCAAAATAACCGACAATCGTTTGAGAATTTGATAATTTTAGGTGGTATTTGGCAATTATAGTTTTCTTCTCCTCCTTTAGCCGTTGTCAGGTTCAGAAATTCAGGCTTCGTTCGTAATTGATAATTAATATAGTAAGTGGTTTTCAGATGAGAGCGTTTTAAAGAAATTTTCCAATAGTTTACAGATAGAAAGAGTACGTTCGGTTTATATAGGGATGAGACCTTGGTATAGTGTATTCCAGACTATGGGTGTCAGTGAGGTATTGATATTGCCACATATTTTTAGAATGCAGTAAATTCAATGGAAGAAGGCTAATAACCTTGCCAATAGCAGTTGAGTTTTTATCAAACGCGATGGTACTTTATAGTTTCTTATATGTTCATCCAGCATCATCACCAGCATCATCAACTGCGCAACAACCGGTATCCGGTCTAGGTCTGCCTTAATAAGGAACTCCAGACATCCCGGTTTTGCGCCGTGGTCCACCAATTCGATATCACCAAAAACCGGTTTGCTCCATCTCAGGCAGGGACTGCCTCGTCTTCCTTTTCTACCCTAGATATTGCTCTTATAGACTTTCCGGACTGGATCATCCTCACCCATACGGCTTAAGTGACCCGCTCACAGTAACTTATTGAGCCGGATTTTATCCACAACCTCACGGTCATGGTATCGATCATAGATTTCGTCGTTATGGAGGATACGGAATCGTCCATCCTAGAGAATGGAATGCAGAGAAATTATCAACGATCTCAAAGTTGTAGTTCCCTATCTTTATTCTTCCCGTTTGATCGGTGTGCTTTGATGTTGTTGAAAAAAAATTACAGGCGATGACGGCTTTACGGTTTCTTCTTCTTCTTCAACGTTCGCAGAACACAACATGACTACGAATTATATTGAGCGCAAATTCGCCTTATCAACCAGAGCTTGGCCAGAGCTGAAAATATTTTTTTGAGAATTGTGGGTCTGGGTTGATGTTGTTGGTTGGTTGGTTTTCGGTGTGTAATATCTTATGGTGGTTCCGAGGGGTAGGGAGGGAGTTGGGGGTGGTTTTAGTGAGTAAAATCCCACAAGCTGGTGTGTCCAGACTAGCGTCTTTTGAAGATTCCACCTCCTGAAAAAAAAAAACAAAAAATAAAGACGGACAGACCTGTGCGGAGCTGCCAAATCTCACATCAGGTGCGTCCCTTCGTGCGGATAAGGGAATGCTCGGCGGATGCGTAGGAATATGCACATATACGCATTTTGAGGTGTGCGTGTATGGGCATGGTTACGCGAAGGCCGGGTAGGTGGGAAGTAAACGCCCGGCTGTGGATAAAAATTGGCCATGGGAAGGATACCCAGAAATGAAACCAAACATGGAGGAACAGAAGGAGAATAAAGTTGCGGTGCAGGGCTTCGGAAACCCAGTACCGGCGGCTTTTGGGAGTGGGCAAGCAGGCTCACGGCCGTCGATATCCCTCGACTGCAGTGCCTCGGTGGTGGATTACTTGGCCACCGTTCCCACCCCCCCCAAGTAGCCTGGAGAAAAGGGGCATTGAAAAGGAGTACCTCACTCCCGAGAACGCTTGTTCAAAACACACGAAAAGATGCCCCACAAACTGGTCATTTATTAGCCCATAGTGGCGTAACTACCCCTGCTCGGAACATGCCGCAGGACTTAGTGTTTGATCCGTTTAAGAGAAGCTCGACGATCATGCGATCTCCTCCGAAATCAACCTTGATGAAGGAAGGAAATCCCGGAAGGCTAATGAATACGTAAGCGCCCAATGTGAAAATCAAGCGGAGGAGTTATGTCAGAGTCCGGACGAATCATCGTTTGCCCTACTCGGAGGCAAAATAGTAGAGTTGTCTGAATTTATTAAGGACAAACATAACGTGCACCGGGCCATCAAAAGCATGGTCCGTACCATTCGGGTACTATACAATGGTGCCAAGGAAGAAAAAAGTGCCTCGAAGAAATCAAGTGTCACCCAGGCAACACAAGTGACACCCCTTTAAAATCCAAAGGGCGGTAAGCTTGAAAAGAGGAATAGAGAAGGCGCGAACGATTCTTTCGGATCCTCACAGGACGCGAAAATGCATAAAGGCCTCTCACCGGCAAGGGAAGTCAAACAATGGACCCAAGGGAGGCAAAGCCTCAAAAGAACCAAGGAAGCATGGACCAAGGGCGGAAGGAAAATTACGACTTAGAAAAGAAGATTATGGCCCGAATTAATCATCATTTCCAAGAAAGGGGATATGACTTACGCCAATATCCTTAGGAAGGTCAAATCCGATCCTGAGCTTATGGACCTTGGAGAAAACGTCAGCCAAATCAGACGCTCCCAACAAGGAGATTTGATGCTAGAGCTGAAAAAGTCTGCGGGCAAAACGGTTGAAAATTTCCTCGGCAAGGTGGAGAAAGCCTTTGCTGTATTTCGCGAGGTGCCGTTTCTCCTGATTATGATACGCAACTTGATGTGGCACGACACAATAACAACGCTATATCCGTCCCGCTTTATACAAAATATGAAAATACAGTTAATATCAACATCAAGTTGAGAAGACTCTTGGGTGTTAATGTTTTCTGTGTTGATAAATGCAAATGGAAATGTGGATATAACATTCCTCAAATTGTTTTCGACTTGCTTTCCAGCCCACTGATAACGATATCGTAATATTTAAAATATATTATTAGTTTTCATATCTAACCACGATTTATTCTAAATTTTAAAGGAAAATTGAAACAAGATGAATTACACAGGCCCGATGCGTTCTATACCACGGTTGGAGACAGAAGACCGGCTTATTTCCATGCGGTCCTTACTGTCCCAACCAACGGCATTTTCTCACCGCTAATTCTCCACTCCCTCGGCGAGTTCTAAGCGAGTTCTAATAAATTTCGAATGCTGCGGATCCTCCCGCGCCACAAGCCCTTAGGAGAAGAAGCTCAAGTACGTGCCAGAAAGCAGGAGATTGTCATAGAATGTAAGGACATTGACGAAATCACGACCAAGGAGGATATCCGCGACGCCTTAGAAAAGCAGTTCGGGCCAGATTCTGCAATCAGGGGACTGAGGAAGGCATACGGAGGCACACAAACGGCAATCATAAGCTTACCAGCTGAAGCAGCGTTCAAACTGCTGGCGGCTGGAAAAGTAAAAATAGGTTTGCCGACTCAGCGACCAGGTGTCCCTTAAGCGCTGTTTTAGATGTCTGGAATTCGGCCACATAGCGGCGAAATGCACCGGTGACTGTGACAGGTCAAAAAGTTGCAGAAAATGTGGGGGAGAAGGCCATATGTTCAGGTAGTGCAAGGCTGAGTCTGAATGCATGCTCTGCAAGGAAAAAAGGGCGTCGACTGTCGGCACGTCGCAGGCAGCAACAGACGCCAAATGTTTAGGAGAGCCTTGAATGCAGTAAAAAAATGAGGTTGATACAAATCAAGGGAAGAAGGGAAGAAGGGAATCGAAGCTGCCATAATCAGCGAGTCTTACCGCAACAATAAGAGCGGTGCGTGGACTGCAGATAACTGGCAAGGCGACAATATGGGCGTGTGAAAATCAAGCCATTCAAGAAGTGATGGAGTTTCCAGAAGTTGGATTCGTCAGGGTAAAAATAGCTGGTATCTATATATATAGTTGCTATGCTCCACCAAGCGCGACGATGACAGAATTCGAAGGAATGCCCGGTATGCTAGTCTCGGATGCAAGAAGTCGAAACCTCAAGATCATAGCTGGTGATTTCAACGCGTGGGCGGTGGATTGGGGCAGTCGCGCTACGAACACTAGGGGCCGTATCCTGCTCGAGGCTTTCGCGTTTTCACCTTTCGTAGGACAGGGTCGGGCTCAATAGTCGATCTGACATATGTGAGTACCACATTGGCGAGGAGAATGACATGGCTTGTCAGTGAGCATTATACTCACAGCGACCACCAGGCGATTTTCCTTCAGATCGAATATGGGCCATGCGTCGATGTGTGTTCCTCTGAGGCTGGAAACCGGGGCTGGTCCGTGAAAGGGCTTGAGGAGGATGCATTCATAGAGATGGTATTAGGAGGCCAAAGTACCGGTGGTGCGGCTACGGAAAAGGTAGAGCAAATGATGGGACGCATAACGAGAGCATGCGACGCTGCTATGCCGAGGCGACGAGTTCTCGCAAAAAGGCGCTCAAAATATTGGTGGAATGAAGAGATCCCGGTGTTACGGGATGCATGTTTTCGTGCTAGAAGCGTCTGCCAATGATCTAGAGCAAGACCAGAGTTCGATGAGAAACGGCTAGCATATGTGAACCTTCGAGGTAGGCTTAAGCAGGCTATACGGACCAGCACTGCTTCAAGAAACTTTGCGCGGAGACAGACGAAAGCCCCTGGGGAACAGCGTACAGGATAGTTATGAAGAAGATGAGAGGGCGAACACCACAATTGACCTGCCCGCATCTTCTGCTCGATATCGTGACGGCGCTCTTCCCCCAGATAAAGGGGAGCGCAAGCAACACGTCTACACCATACCTGCGGTACCTGAGGAGGAACTTACGCAAATTTGCCGGAGAATTGGTGATAACAAAGCACCCGGTCTGGATGGATCATTTGTGCATAACGTACCAATAACTGGGATGTTATCCTTCTTCCGAATAATGATACATTTTCCGGAACACCTTTGAATGCAAATTAGGTTCAACAAATCATTAAAGGAGGTCCCATTTCTAGAGGCAGACCACCCATTGAAATGCGTTTTTTTGTTAACTTGTTCTGGCGAAATATTCTGCGATAATAAACGGATTCATCGCGTACTTCACTGTTTTCATCTGTTTGCTGAATAAGTAGGCAGGGTAAAGTTGTCCCTTAGCATTTCGAAAATGTTTTTCTTCGTAGATTTTAATTACCGGGTCAAGACCACTATAATCTCCAGGAGTCGCAATCCCCAAGAATTTCTTTAAGTTTCCTTCAAATTTCCGCACTTCTTCAGCAACGCTTACAAAACAAACAGGCGACCCCGAAATTGTTGTACATTAGCACGAAATTAACCAGCCAAACGGTGAAGGGTGCAACAACGACTTATGTATGCTAACAGTATGTTATAATTTGATTTGTCCGTAATTTGGGCAAATACGTTTCTCCCTGATAACATCTCGTAGACGGTTAAAGTAGAATGGGTCGGCCAAATCATATGGGGTCGCCTCTTCATGGTTTTATTCATCTGGCTCTAATGAGGTTTCGAGATACCTGCTTCACTACGCATGCATTTATATTTTATGCAAATATATTGACTCTTTGCAGATTGCACTTTCGTAGTAACGGCACTATGAATTGGGTCAAGCAGAATTTTTTTTTTCAAGCCCAATTGATCTCTGCAGTTGATCAACGTGCCATTGTCTTCAGCATATACGCCGTACATAGTATGGCATGATTTGGCTACAGTAATTACGTAATTTATAGGCCACCAAGCTTTTCATTTTAATTGCTGACACTGTCGGTTGAAAGCACTTACATATAGTTCGAGTGTAATACATAATTTTATTTGCAGGTGTTCCTGCATTGTTATGGGGGTTTGAACTATCCCTTATTTTGCCAATTTTCTCAAAGTGCAATTCTGTCATATGGCCAGACGAACATATGCTGCACTTTATCTTTTCACTGGGATAACAAGGAGAGATTCAGTTTCTTTGTTTTTGTGGCGTTATTTCCCACATTTTAAACAGATATAGTGCGCTTTCAGAAAAAATATTTTTACATTTAAGACCCTCGCTATAGTTTAAAACAGGGCCTGATAAAGGAGAAATTTTCTGATTCTCTAATACTTGTTGAACAATGTTTAAATTTCTCGATGACTAAAAACTCAATTTTGACGGCTTTTAGACTAGGTTGTGACCCATTACGTCGACTAATTTATTGATTGCTTCCTCAAATATTGAAGCCGAATTCGCCCCTGGCTGCATCGGGTTTCCTTTTTTACCCTCCCAATTACGCTAAACTATAAATGACATGATTTTCCCATGCAACATCAGGGCTTTGTCAAACTTTCTGTCGACGAATGAAGCTTCAGTATTAATTGAACTTAGTTTGGGCTTTGTCTAACACGGAATTGCTAATTTTGGTAAGAATAAATTTCACAATATCGAAGAGATCACCCTTCCACTTCAATTAATTCGCCATTTTATAGTCAAAAAACCTACCAACCATCTTCACACTCTCTACATCTGAGGCCGTAGTTCCGGACTTTCTAAGTGTACTCCAGTCCAACGGTACGGCTAGATCGACTATGAAGCACGCTTGCTCTTCTTTGAGAAGCAAAACCAGATCGGATCTTTTGTGATTAACAGTGTGATCCATGCCGTCCTATCATTTCTCAAGATTCTTTGCAGAGTGTACTTATAATAGGGATGGCAGGGTGCCACTAAGCTATATTTCAAGCAAGGTTTTGATGGAGAATCTTGCGGAAAATCTTATGACGACTGGTGTACTCGGTACTGCCCGAAACCTTGCACGCAGATTTTATGTTCTGCATTGTTTCTTCTTCAAAGTTGCATAACTTTTGTTCAAGCGTAAAACTTGTAGTAACCACCAATGTGACATGGAGTCAAAGCCTCATAATGGATTAATGCTGTCGAAATATTTCGTTGTTAGTGAACAGCCTGCTTTACAGCTACCGTATCGATTATTAGCTGTTATCTGCAGCCTTGCAAATCACTGCACCGTTTGTTCCTCAGCTATGAGTTTATGAACGTCAAGATGTTTTGAAATGTTCTTGTCTGCACGAACTTTACGTATGAATATTATCAACTCCTGGAGCCTTACCTGCCTCTTCAAGGGCTGTTTCAAGTGTTAACTTTAGTTATATTAAGCATTGACATTTTACGGAGGGTTTTTCATGAACGCATATGATGAGAGAGCCACCCTGCCGTAAATTGCAACGGTTGGTTTGGCTCCAAATTCTTCTCCAGAAGTCTTCTGCCAGACCAAGGTTACTTTCCCGATCTGATTTGCTCATACTTTTGTAAAACCCCCTTTGGCTCTGGCAAAATAAAGTGTTGGCTGCCCTTCCCCGCAAAGGGGCGTAGGTGCGCGCTCTTAGTGATGGATTTCCAAGAAATGCTTACGTGGCGCGGGGCAGATCGAATATTCTACCTATAATGCACTCCATGAACCCAGAAGTCAGGAGAGGGGATATCGACCGAATTTATAATGATTCCAGGCTACATTCACAGAATATTCTGAGATACTTTCAGACGCTAGACCAAACATCATAAAATTAAACTTGACTTCAGCAACTACGACCATCATTGCTGCCGTTGACAGAATTTTGGCTGATCGTTTGGCTAGCGAAATTACTGCATAAGAGGTTCATAGCCTGGTCAATATTGCAGCTGCCATAGTTATTCGTCTCCACAATTTACATCGTGCAGCACTTTGGGTGTTTCGACTCAACAAAAGAGTCGAAACGTTGAGAAAGGGGATTGACTGTGTCACGGAAGCTTTTCTTGGAAATCAATCACCGAGAGTAGACAGATGCATTGCCAAAATCATTGGAAACCACTATCACTCCGATGGGATGCCAGTCGAAGAAATCCCTGAAGCAGAAGCTTGCGGTATGCTCTAATCGCATCCGTAGAAATCAAAAGAGCAGCGAAAGACAGACAACATTTTGTTTTTCTTTTAAAAATGTCACGAACTCAGGTTGTGAAAGTAACCTCGATCTGGATTCAGCTGAAGATTTCTGAAAAAGTTTTCGGAGCCAGTCGTTTTAATTTAGACCCACACCTTCTGCATTCATACCGACCATGCAAGATGTAATGGAGGTTAACATTGAAGCAGCCCTCGGAAAAGCGGGTAATTCGAAGGCGCTAGGAGTTTACATATAAGATTTACAACATCTGGCGAAAGTGGTTTATGAGTAAATCATCATAGTAAGATGAATTCCGATCCGAAAATAATTTCGCAATGTTTCACCAAGGGAATAATTTCATCCTGAAGAAAAGAGTGCCTCTTGTCCTTCAAAAGATCGACTAATTACATGTCTTCTTACCATTAACAAGGTTTTCAATGCAGTTCTGTACGCGAAATCTCAAAACATCTTGACGTTCATAAACTGATAGTTGAGGTACAAAAAGGATGCACAGATGGTTCGCAAGGCTGTAGAGGACAGCTTATAACAGACACGCTAGCTGCAAAGCAGACTATTGACCAATACATCGATTATAAGCCTTTGACTCCATGCCTCATTCGGGGTTATTACAAGTGCCAGGCTTGCACAAAATCAACCCGAATGTCGTTCTTCTCCTGAGAGCAGTGATGGGAAATTGCAGTACGAAGCTATGGGTATCCTCACAAACATCAGGGGAGATACCAATCAGGCGTGGCATTTTTCACTTGATTTTAAATTAGTCCACTTTCTTTGTGAGGGTGATTTGTTGCTGCCGACCACAGTGTTCGTTACATTATGCTCCATCTTGTAGTTCTGCTTTTCAAGGAAGAGCCGCGTGCCAGGCGATTTTTCATGTAATTCTATAATTCTTAATTTTTTTGCTGTTACAGCCTTTAAACCGCTTAAATCACAACAATACAAAAAGTTTATTCGTGAATAGAGTGTGACCTGTAGAAGTAGTTCCAAAAGCAAAAATTGTGTTTTTCTCTCCCCGGATATTACTTTTATTTTTCCCACAATATATATAATATACACAATGTGCTGCTCTTCGTACAAAAAGGTCAGGTTCCGCTTTACGCAGTTCATTCTGAATCCATGCGATTATGCAGTCTTCCTGACATGCTAGCTTTCTCTGTACAAAATTTTCCGGTGATAGCATCCTAGCTAAAGTCCTCTCTAAATTCTTCCTTTCTTTCACGAACCTCGGGCATTGGAAGAATACGTGATCTGTGTCTTTTGGGACTCGAACGTAAATCGCATAGCCCGGTGAGATGTCCTATTTAAACCTGAAAAGGTATTGAAGATATCCTCCATGGCCGGTTAATTGTAGTTGATCAACTCATGTTTTCCCTCTAGCCACTATCTGATGGTGGGGATTAGTGATCGTTTTCAACGTTTTGGCTGAAACAAAACCTTATTAGGATCGATTTAATATGTCGGTTACACCCGATTTAATCCAAAACGGCTAAAACTATTGTTACTTGCTACTTGCTTCTTTGCGAACGCGGGTGCAAACTTTTTTCGTACAAAATATGGTCATATGGTCAAATGAAAGGGCTCGTTAGTACTTTTTGAAATTTGCCATTATCATGATCTATGATATATGATAGTACACAGCTTTGGAAAGTTCGAAGGGTGTCCGACTATTATTAACAAAGCCATGGAAGGTCAAAATTGTGTATTTTACATGAATTTATCGCACTTTAAGACGTCATCATCGTATAAAGTAAACTAATACCAGCGGCGAAGATGTAGTTTGGAAATACATATATCAACGATTATTTTGAATGTTTGACCACATACAAATGGAAGAATGTGTATCAGAGGACCGTCTCTTTTTCTCTGTAAGTTTCAGTCCAGCGCACTCTAACCAAGCTTTATCAGCGCTGATATTTTCGCAGTAGTATAATTCAGCGGTTTTGAGATGCTTCGCGATCACAACCAGAGCTGCGCTATCGGCGTAACCCACCACCGTGGCCTCATCCGGAACCAGAAGATTAAGTACATTCATTGTACATGATATTTCATAGGATTGGACCCAGTGCAGAGATCTGCGGTACACCCGCAGGGAGAACGTACTGCTTGGGTTCACCATCGGTGTCATACCTTGCAAGTAACTATCGACAATAACAGCAAGGTAAGTGCGCACACCGATGGCCAATTGATCGAGTTGAATGCTTTCCCCACGTTCAGGGTTAACACGATACAATATCTGCTGGTTTCCTTTCCATGAATTGCTTTCTTGGCCAAACCAGCAACCAATTTGATTGCATCAATGGTTGATTTAACCAGGGGTCACCACTGCTCGAGTCTGGTATACTTATACCATCGTTACAATTTCTGTATGGTTAAGTTATGATGGCAGTTTCCATCTTAACTTCGAAAGTATTTTGCTCAAGTAAATGCTGAGCGACCCTGCAATGATTAAGGTATATTTGAATAAATCCCATTTTGCCGCTGCAGCCGCTTTCGGTAATATGCGTGTTATCCCGTCCCTCCTACTTCTTTTACACAATTGGCATTTGGGGTACTTATTGCACTCCTTGGTAATTTGGGGGTTTTCCCTACACCTTCTGCATCAATTGGATCTATCAATGCCGCTGGTGCATGCTCTCGCGAAGTGTCCAAAGGCAATAATAATTTCTGTGCTGCCTCCATTAATACTCACAATATGGTCATTTGAGTACTACCATATGCTTTTCGCTAACTCAAAATAGACTCCTCGCAAGTTGCTCCAAAGAAGTGTTCCTTTAAGATAGTGAAAATTTCGCTTCATCGAGATTATTGCACTGTACATAGACCTCATGTTTTTGGGCTCGTATTGTGGCGTTCTTGCCACGTCGGTCTATAATTTGGGTAGAAAAGCTGGATTTTTTTAAGCTCAAATTTGAGGGCGCTCTTGTGGATCCTTTGAATCTTGCTGAAATTTCCACCTAGATTTTTAAGGTTGTTTTCAACGTTGGCCTTTATGAATATCTCCTCGAATGGCAGATTGTTCTTGTTATAGGTAACAATTACCTCTAGGCGAATTCCTCCGGATTACGGTTCTGTTCTCCATGAGATTCCACTGGATTACTTCTTGAATATAGTCTAGAATAGTCTTCCAGAAGTACCCAATTTGGCAAGAGGGTAAAGAATAATACCAGGCACAACCATTGTTTCATAGAAATCATTCAATTACTAACGAAGTTATAATAGATCAAATTTCCAGTTTCATGGGAATTGACAGCTCGGAAAGTATTATGGAGGTCGTGAATATGCCCAAAAAGCCAATGCAAAAAAGGGTGATTATTTAAGGTTCCAGAAATATATGTTAGTCCTTTACCCTTGGTGGGGAATAGCGCATCAACCATAAATACGTGCCAGTCGTTTACGGTTATCTCAAATGCGTTTCAGATCGCCCTCCCTCACGATTTTCTGAGATGGAATGCATTCTTTGCCAAGTGCCTTTGGGGCGACCCGCTCATCAGTTATATTGGGAGGGTGGATCCCACTGCATAGCCTTCACTTGATGTTGGCGTTGTGATAACTGTATTTCCAGATTTTAGACAGGGAAGCGAAAGTGGATCAAGCACTGTTAATGCGTCGGGCAACATCCAGTTCAGTGCCACCGTCGGCAGAAACCACGTCTCCTAGACATACAAACTGATCCATGCCTTCGACATTATGCCCATTTATGCAAATGTGCCCATGACCCGGTAAAAACAGACAGATGTCATCATTGAACTCCTCTGCGTCCTTCGGACAAGGCAATATATAACGTTACCGATAATAAGAAGAAATACTATACTATGTATATACTATACTATATACTATGACCGATTTGATGAGATTTTACCTAGGTGCAACATGTGACGTTTTACGCCATCATATGTTTCTCCGATAAGGGCTATTAGTTTCTTTGGAATGCCCTTCCTGCGCATAGCACTCCAAATACACTCCCTGTTCACGTTATCGAAAGCTTTCTCGAAATCGATGAAAAGCAGGTACAGCCAATAGCTAAATTCCGCGCACTTTTCCGAAATGATCCGTTGGGTGTGGAAGATCCGGAGCAGAAAACAGCCTGATCTCAGTCGATCATGTTTTCAAAGTCTTCTTTGCTCCGTTCCAGGATTATTTCAGCTATTATCCTTGCAACAATAGGGAGCACGCGGATAACCCTCAAAATATCATCATCAAAACGGGTGCCCTTCTTTGGAATGCTGTAAATGAGTACCTGAGTGAAATCTGGGTAATAATTACGGACGATGGTAATTCTGACCACTTTGCCGCCTACAGCGTACCGTAGTCTTGTAATGTATGACTACAGTCTGCAATTAAGTGCTCTGACTAAATTCAAGGGCAAGATACAATTGGATTTTGGCGGCAACGATTATTACTATTAATATATATTATTAATGTTTCTGCACCCTAAATACTGGAAAGACCGAGGAACTCGCATGAGCTTTTCGGAAAATGCGCATTGATATCTACGCTCTGCAAGAAATCCGGTGGTCTGGTGCCAAAAGCTGCGACTTAGAACGCGAACGCGGTAAAAATGGCTACAAACTTCTCTATTTTGTTAGAACACACATTCAATACGATATTGGCATTGCCTGTTTCAGAGGGTTTCCTATGATGTCATTAAAGATGTCGAACGATTTGGTGGCCGGCTGATGAAGCTCACCATTATACCAGCTGATTGGACTTTTCACCTTCAGGTCGACCTGATGCCAAGGAACGATGCCTTCTGGCAACTTCTCGATGAGACCTGCAACGTGCCTGCTGATGACTATATCTTCATTGCTGGCCATTATGGGTGAAAACGCAAACAGTAACAGGTATGGGAACAGGGGTTTGGAGTGCGCAATGAGAGTGGCGAGTATTATACTCGATTTTACGGACACCTATGACCTTGTACTTATGACTCCATGGATCAACAAACGATTGTCTCATCTTCCTACATTTTATAGTCGAAATCATAAAACGCAAATCGATTATATTCTCATGAGACCCCGATATTTTACCACCGTCGTTGATTGTAAAAGCCGTTTCCTATGAGACCATCGCATCTCAACATCGGCCGTTGATTGGCGTTCAGTGATTGAACAGCGTGAGGAACGCATTGGCTCGCCGCGCATTAAATGATGGCGATTCAGTGAGAAGAAAGAACAAATGATCTCATTTGTACGATTATCAATCATTACGCACGTAGAAGGATTGCGGAACCAAATTAAAGACACCCAAGTCAGATAAGTGGTACATCAACCGAAATACTTGGCTTTGGAATGACGACGTTGAAATGAATATCAGCCTCTATCATAAACGCTCGACGATAAAATGCTCGCCAATTGGCAAATGTATAAGAATGCCAATCGAGAAACAAAGAAAGCGCTCACTCGGGTTGGCGAGAGGGATCTGTGTCGACTGCCAAAAGCCGACACGAACGCACACAGGATATCGAACACTTCTGTTGCGTTAATGACAAGAACGGTATTTTGTTTCGACAAGCGGCGACGGATAAATGTGGAGAACATTTCGAGCAGATTTCAACTGAAGAATTTGTTCATCTTTCATTTCCACAATCATTGCCAACATTTGGAGCAATTCCACTTATCAGCGCAACTGAAGTCGAGGGAGCAATAAAACGAATGAAAGCGACGAAAGCCACAGGACCTGACGACATCGGAGCGAAGAGCTGGGACCCAACGCTGTGGCTCAGGAATTCTTTAATCGGGTCATTCAGGAAGGTAGAACACCATCTGAAGAAAGGTAGTCCAACAGAATGTTCAAATTACCATCCGATGCTGTTACTACTAAATTGTTGAAAGAACCGTGAATCAAGCCAAGCTTCTTTACATTACATTTCTGGATCTAGAGAAAGCGTTTGACCGTGTGCCACATGAACCCATTTAGTATGCTCTACGACACTACTTAGTGACATAAGAACTCGTATGCTAGGTTCAATTGCTCTACCACGATCCGAAAAGTACCCTTCGAAAAGTGGCGGGTGTGTCAAAACCGTTTCGTGTCTCTGTTGGTGTTTATCAAGAAAGCGCTTCCTCACCACTACTAGTTTGGTGCCCTATACTACTGCTTTAGGCAGATGAAATTTTCTTAGCATCTAATTGCAAAAATGATCTCGGACAACTTTTCAAAACTGGAATGATCACCTCATGCAACACGGTCGCTGCGAAATTGCTTCACAGCATTAACGCAACCTGGATGAAGTCGAATTCCACAACTGGTGTTCTTTGTGATCGACGTATCAACGAACATCTCAAATCTAAATTTTACCGCAATGTCGTCCATTCTATTGCTCTCTATAGTTCTGAGTGTTCGCCGACTACAAAAGACAATGAATGGCGTCTTGGTTAATGAAGACGGATATGTTACGTTCGACGACAAGTTTTGATCATATCTGAAATGAAGATATCCGCGCTCGATATGAAGTTGCACCGATCGTGGAAAAATTGCGAGAGCGGCGTTTTCAATGGTATGCGCTATCGAGAATTCACCCGCTAAGATTGGTCTGAACATCGAAGCTGATGGTAAGCGGCCAAAAGGCCGGTCGAAACAAAGTGGTTTGATACGCTGGGTGGGAATTTAAAAGCCTCGAGATTGCAACCAGATCAGGCATTTGATAGAACGATAGATGTGTGGAGTTGCCAAATCTCGGCGAATGTGTCATGGCTATGCATATGCACGCATCCGGAGATGTGCGTGTATGGGCATGTTTATGCGCAGACCAGGTAGGTGGGAAGTAAACGCCCACCCGTGGATAAAAATTGGCTATGGGAAGGATATCCAGAAATTAAACCAAATATGGAGACCCAGTACCGGCGGTTTTTGGGAGTGAGCAAGCGGGCTCCCGGCCGTATCCAACGACCGCAGTGCCTCAGTAGTGGGAACCTTGGCTACTGTGGCATCTAATGTTACAAGCGTACGGGAGGAACTTGAACTGGCTCCAGCGACTGGACCCGTTCAGAAGGAGCTCGATTTTTCGCAGATCCCCTCCCACACGAGCACAAGCCCCCACGATCGCTACCCCCAGTGGGAAGCATATAGCGGGAGTCTTCGATGAGGAAGAATCACTGACGCCGATTCACTCGAGCGATGTATTGGGCAATGATCAGTCTGGAGCTGCCTTTACTGCCCTCGGTAAAAGGATCATGGAGCTGTGTGAGTTTATAAAGGAGCGCAGGAACATTCACCAAAATATAAGGGCCATGATAAGAGGCATCCGTTTGAACGTACGGCAAGGCTCAGGATGAACGAGTAGGGAAGTGGCCGATTGGAAAAGTGAACCAGGCAACTCAAGTAACGCCGGTTCAAAACACAAAAGGGGAGAAACCGGGGAAGAGGCTGCGCGAGAAGCTAAATGACTCAACAGGCCAGCAAACCCCGAAAAGAAAAAAGGACTCAACTCCCAAAAAGGCGGAATTCATGAAAAGTACGTCTGAAGCTGCCAGTGAAAATACTGCAGTGGCTACCTCGAGAAAAGGGATCGAACCTTCAAAGGCGGATGCGGAAGCTTGGAGGAAGGTAGAACCGCGGAAAAGAAATTATCAGAGAAAGATTAGACCGGAGGTTATTTTCATTTCCAAACGAGGCGAAGGGTCATACGCCGACATTCTCCGGAAAGTGAAGGCAGATCCCGAACTCACCAATTTGGGAGACAACGTCAGCCGTATTAGACGGTCCCAGAGGGAGATCTTATGTTGGAACTTAAGAAATCCAAGGATGTAACCGCGGCCAAATCGGGAAGACATTAGGGCAGGAAGCCGGCATAAGAGCTAGCAGGCCGGAGATCACTAAAATCTGCAAAGATGTAGATGAAATCACGACGAAGGAGGAGGTTCGCGAAGCGTTGGAGAAACAGTTCAATCTTGCCGGACTACAAGAGTCAGTGGTGAAAACGCTAAGGAAAGCCTATGGGGGAATACAAGCCGCCATCATCAGCCTACCAGTAGAGAACGCACTGAAACTGTTAGCAGTAGGGGGAGTGAGAATAGGCTGGGTTATGTGCCGCCTTAGGGAACAGGCGGCGTTAAAACGGTGCTTTAGATGCCTTGGCTTTGATCAAGAAGGCATGCACTAACCCAAATGACTGGTCAAAGCAATGTAGGAGATGCGGAGTGGAAGGCCATATCAGCAAGGACTGCGGAGCTGACCCAAATTGTCTACTGTGCAAAGGAAAGGAGGGTGTGGATCATCGGCACATTGCGGGCAGCAGCAGGTGCCCGGAATACAGAAGATCCCTTAGCACAAATCGGAGATGAGGTTGATACAAATCAACCTCAACCACTGCGAGGCGGCGCAGGATCTACTCGCGCAAACCATCCGCGAGAAAAACATCGATGTGGCCATACTAAGTTAACCATACCGACACCGCGGTGGTAGCGTTTGGTCAAAGACCAAACGGGCCAAGCAGCGCTGTGGACTTGTGGAGAACAAGCCTTCCAGGAAATAATGGAGCACCCGGAGGAGGGCTTCATCAGAGCGAAGGTGAAGGGCATCCACATCTACAGCTGCTATGCTCCACCCAGCGCTACACTCGTCGAGTATGAGCGGATGCTTGCTGCTCTTGTTTTGGATGCAAGAGGACGTTGGCCGATCATAATATGAGGCGATTTCAATGCGTGGGCTCTTGAATGGGGCAGCCGGATAACTAATGTGAGGGGACGTGTTCTACTCGAAGCATTCGCGGAGCTGGACGTGGTACTGGCGAATGTTGGGTCTTCGTACACTTTCCGGGGAAGGGGCCTGGAGTCTATAGTGGACCTGACATACGTGAGTGCCACTTTAGCCAGTAGAATCGCTTGACGTGTCAGTGAGGACTATACTCACAGCGACCACCAGGCAATCTGCATAGAGATCAAGGGCGGATCGAGCTCGAAAAAGAGTTTTCGCAAAATGCCGGGTGGTATGCTTGGCTGGACAGTGAAAGCGTTCGAGGGGGACACGTTTTCCGCGGTGCTCAAATCCGACATATCCCTGAATGGTACGGCTGGAGAGAAAGCCACCCAGATCACTCGATGGGTGACGCAAGCATGCGATGCTACTATGCCCAGAAGGTGATTGCTCCCCAGTAGGCAACCCAACTACTAGTGGAACAACGAAATCGCAAGTTTGCGAGCCGCATGTTTTCGGGCAAGGAGGCTTTGCAAGAGGCTCAGGGGAAAACCCGGTGGCGACGGTCGAGAGGAGGCACACAAGCAATTGCGTGGCCGCCTAAAGGAAGCCATTCGGAGGAGCAAAAAGAACTGCTTCAAACAGCTGTGCGACCATGCCGACATAAACCCTTGGGGCGAGGCTTACAGAGTGGTGATGAAAAGGCTGCGGAAATCACCCCAGGTGACCTGTCCGCGCCTGCTGAAACAGATTGTTACCACTCTGTTCCCTCACCACGAAAATAGGGGAAGACAAATTTTTGTCCAGCCAAATGTCGGCATAATACCGCCTGTAACTGCGGAGGAGTTGCGGGAAATATGTGGTAGGTTCGGTGACAACAAGGCCCCAGGATGGCATCCCCAACCGAGCTTTGAAATTGGCAGTGAAGACTAGGCCCGACCTTTTCGTCAACACCTTCGAGGCGTGCCTAAAGGAAGGAATATTCCCTTCCCAGTGGAAAAAGCAAAAGTTGGTGTTGCTTCCGAAGCCTGGCAAGCAACCTGGAAACCCAGCGTCGTATCGTCCTATCTGCCTGTTGGATACAATGGGGAAGATGATGGAGAGAGTCGTCTACAACAGACTCCTGCCCATCGTCGAAGCCAGCAATGGTTTGTCGGAACGCCAGTTTGGTTTCCGACGCGCTCACTCTACGGTGGACGCAATTGGCATGGTGGTAAACCTGGCAAAAGGTGCACTGATTTCTAGCGGCTGCTGTGCCGTGGTGGCGTTGGATGTCAAAAACGCATTCAACTCGGCCAACTGGAATAGAATTAAAGGGGCGTTGGCTGACATAGGTGTCCCCGGATACTTAGCGAATTTCGTGGAAAACTACCTCTCAGAGAGGACTCTCTGGTACGGGACGGATGAGGGCCCCAAAGAGTACATTGTCACAGCCGGGGTACCACAGGGATCGGTACTTGGTCCCCTGTTGTGTAATATAATGTATAATGGGGTGCTTGCTCTTACCGTCCCAGAGGGGACTACGATTGTCGGCTTTGCTGATGACCTAGCTGTGGTTGTTGCAGCAAAACACCCAGAAGATGTGGAGGTTTACGCAACAGAAACAGTGAGAGCGGTAAAGTCCTGGCTAGAAAAGGCCGGGCTGACCTTGGCGGACGCGGAAACGGAAGCGGTCTTAATAACGAAACGCAGGAAAAATAATACTGTAAAAGTGGAGGTCGGTGGGCATGCGGTCGTATCGTAGCCGGCTATCAAATACCTGGGGGTAATAATTGACACCAAATTGAGTTTTAAGGAACACCTAGAGTATGCTTGCCAAAAGGCAGCCAGTGCCACCACGGTACTTGCAAAAATGGCGCCAAATATTGGTGGACCGAAACATTGCCGGAGGTTGGTGCTAGCCGGAGTGGTGCGCTCCATCCTGCTCTACTCGTCGCCTGTGTGGGCAGAGGCGCTTGTAAACCCTCAGAGACGGAAGCAGGTGAACTCGGTTTACCGGCGGATGGCTTTGAGGGTTTGCAGTGCTTTTAGAACCACATCAGATGAAGCATTGGTATTGGTGGTGGCAGGCATAGTCCCGGTTGACATTCTGGCCAAAGAAATGAGTGTCCTGTACAATGCAAGACATATGGAGGGACATGCACAGCGTAGAAATGCGGCAAGGTCAGAGTCGATTGATCTCTGGCAACGCAGATGGGAAGAGTCTACGAAAGGTCGGTGCACGCACAGGCTCATTCCCAACATTAGGGTGTGGCTTGAGCGAAAACATGGGGATACCAACTACCACATTACCCTAGTTCCTCACAGGACACGGTGGTTGCTACAGGCAGTATCTGCACCGCTTAGGGTTGGATGATTCTCCGAACTGTCCCAGATGCGATGGCATACCGGAGGATCCAGAGCATGTGATGTTTCACTGCCCACGATTTGCGATGGAGAGAAGGAGCTTAAACCAGGTGCTGGGCAGGAGTGGGACCCCGGAGAGCTTGGTTACTGAGATGCTGGAGTCCGAGGAGAAGTGGCTTGCGGTTAGGCTCCGCAATCATCCAAATGCAGGAGGAGTTGCAGAAGGAACAAAGAAGGAGGAAAGCTGCAAATAGGAGAAGGATGAGTGCCTAAGAGCAAACCTACCCCGCGAAGTAATACCTCAATGGTGGTCCCGCGGGGCTGGGGCTGGAGAGACCGGGGGTGGTTTTTAGTGGGCGTGAATCCCACACGCGCCCGCTTTTGTTCCGCCGTTTGGCCGGCGGAGCCGCGACGGACGTGTCTTTCTAAGATTTTCCACCTCCGTGTAACGCACAAAAAAAAAAAATTATATTATATTATATTATATTATATTATATTATATTATATTATATTATATTATATTATATTATATTATATTATATTATATTATATTATATTATATTATATTATATTATATTATATTATATTATATTATATTATATTATATTATATTATATTATATTATATTATATTATATTATATTATATTATATTATATTATATTATATTATATTATATTATATTATATTATATTATATTATATTATATTATATTATATTATATTATATTATATTATATTATATTATATTATATTATATTATATTATATTATATTATATTATATTATATTATATTATATTATATTATATTATATTATATTATATTATATTATATTATATTATATTATATTATATTATATTATATTATATTATATTATATTATATTATATTATATTATATTATATTATATTATATTATATTATATTATATTATATTATATTATATTATATTATATTATATTATATTATATTATATTATATTATATTATATTATATTATATTATATTATATTATATTATATTATATTATATTATATTATATTATATTATATTATATTATATTATATTATATTATATTATATTATATTATATTATATTATATTATATTATATTATATTATATTATATTATATTATATTATATTATATTATATTATATTATATTATATTATATTATATTATATTATATTATATTATATTATATTATATTATATTATATTATATTATATTATATTATATTATATTATATTATATTATATTATATTATATTATATTATATTATATTATATTATATTATATTATATTATATTATATTATATTATATTATATTATATTATATTATATTATATTATATATTATATTATATTATATTATATTATATTATATTATATTATATTATATTATATTATATTATATTATATTATATTATATTATATTATATTATATTATATTATATTATATTATTTTTTTATTTATTTTATGTTACACAATCCCTTTCTGTATACGTTCCATTTTCCATTTCTTTCATTTTATTTTCTATAATCCATCCATTTTTTCTATTTCCGCTACTTTATTTCCTTTTCCTCTTTTTTGAAAGTTTCTACTAAATTGCTATTTATTTTTCTTTATTTTTATTTAATTATTCTTTTTTTATTTTTGTTGAACTAAATCACTTTTTGGCTTTATTAACTGGATGGAAAGTCATCCGGCCCCTTACTTTTTACTAAAGACGCGCAACCCCGAATTGAATGGGTTGAGGATGCCAAGGCAGAGTGAGAATCTCTAAGGCCACGCCTCACCACCTGAGACAGGAATAACATTGATCACGCGCGTGTTTTTTTTTTATTTTCCCTTTCCGTTTTAGCTCGCGTGATGCTATTTCGGTAGGCTCAAACGAATTCCCCTGTTTGTTTAATTTACAGGATTCTATGCAGACCCCCACATTGGAAAGCACACATGAATTTTTGTAGAATGACACATGAGGCATGGAAGTGCCCCGCTTTCCCGAACCTAGCTAGCACAAAGGCGTGCAAGCACGTGTCGATGGAGCGTTTCGATGGAGCTTCAATATTTAAGGCGGACCTTCAAGGTCAATTTCGCCATCATTTTAGGTTTTTAGGATAGCTCTCCCCTCTTGGTCGTCTCCGGCCGTTCAGGATGGTTTTAGTTATCACTTTTCCGGAAATGAATTACTGGGAAAATTTTTTTCCTTAACTCCAAGCAATACAACTCCATACAATGTCAAGCGCCATCTTTAACCCACATGCAGAATTAAAATCCGGCTATTACTGTCAAAATCAATTATCAATTTCCTGCGAATTTACCGCATCCTAATCCATACAAATAAGATGCTGACGTCATAATTAACGAGAATAATTGACATTCAAATGAAATATTAAAATTACTTCTCCCCAATCCTTTTTTTTTTTGCATCTGTCGTAGGTTAAATTCTTCGCATTTGTTAATAATATTAAACTCAAATTCTGGAGCGTATGAGGTTGACAATTATCAATACAGGGCTTTCCATCAAATGATTTATTTAAATCGCTTCCTCAAAACTAGAGGGCACTGGAATTTTCAACTACGTGTCAGCGAGCTGTCATGTGCTCGTCGCTCATCACATCTTCTCGTTTGTCCTCAGCCTTTGTCCCGTTCACAAGGGGGTCGGTTCGTCGTGATCGGTTTCGCCATTTGATTTTATCAAATGTGTGATCTGGATGCAATTTCGAGGGTTTTAAATGCCCATCCAATGTATCAAACCACCATTGACTTCGATGTTCAGAGCAATCATGGTATGTGAATTCTCGTGAACGCGAATTACGTGATCATACCATCGAAGACGCCTTTCTCGGAGTCTCTCCACCATCGGTGTTATCCCATATCAATCGTAGATATCCTCATTTCCCAACCAGCCTTCTGCAACATCTTCGTCTCCATTACCGCAAGACGCCGTTCATTGTCGTTTATAGTCGGCGAACACTCAGGACTAGAGAGTGGTTAATGGACGACATTGCGGTAAATTTTAGATTTGAGACGTTCGCTGATACGTCGATCACAAAGAACACCCAGTTGTGGAATGCCACTCCATCGAGGTTGCATTAATGCGTGGAACAATTTCATTACGCAATTCTCCATTGGCTGATAGCATTGACCCAAGATATTTAATGCGCTCAGTTCTGGGCAGGTTACTGAAGCTGACAGCACTGAGCAATTTAAATATCTCGAGTCAATGCTATCAGGCAATGGAGAACTGCGGTATGCTCCTCATAAAGGGAAACACAAAACCTTTTATAACTAAACCGTCATTGCCGGGGTTCCCTTTTACTTGATTGTTTTTTACTCTATGACGGGGAGCAACTCGTCTGATGTTTCTTCTTTCGAGAATGCACTCTTTGCAAGAAGTGTTCTTCCATATAAGTGGCAGGTAGATTTTGGATTGAAACGGCGCTTTATCATCTATGAGTTCTACATGTCGAGCATTGTAGAATTGAAAGTTTTTGGATGAACACGTCTAAGAAACTTGCAAAAAGTAACCAATACGCATCACTTAGGCACATTAGTTAATCTCTAAATCTCAATTTGATATATTGCTGTTTTTCTCGATGTCTTGGAGAAGTCACCATCTATTGTCCCTTGCATTGTAAATTGTGAAATCGGGGCGAATCGGTGCTAAAATATCATATATGTACGTACATCATCCAACACTTCGTTAGTATACCTTCTTCATCCAGTTGGTTTTTGGTGATTTTCGCGGATTTGGGAATAAAGTAGTGACAATTAGAATTTGTTCCTGAAGCAGGAGTTTGGCTCGCTTAGAAGAAAAAACGGGTGCTGTACTGAAACCTTCTGTAACTTGCTTAAGCGAATTAAGTTATTAAATCATACAAAGGTCAATTAGTTTATTATTATCACATCTAGAATACTATAAATAGAAGATATTTAAGAAGATAGGAAGAATTTTCAATTTCATGTATTAATTAATTCATAATCTTGTCGTGGTAAGCCTATTTTTTGTTTAAATGTGATTCTTTACGATGCCATGACTTCAGTTTTAATCATAATTCCCCAAGGCGTGGCTCTGTTGGGAAATTTTGTTCATTCCTTATGAAAAGAGATATCATTACATGATGGCATCATTTGCAGGTTCGGCTGAATTGTGGTACTGACAGTCTACACACATGTGCCTTAGGGTGCAATCAATTTACCCAGATGAGTGAATTTACACTTGTTAAAATAGTAGAATATTTCCTAAGATTTTTCACTATCATGCTCCTATATGATCTCTAAATTATGTACTTCTATGGTGGACTTAACGGGCTCAGTAAAGTGAGGGGATTCTAGACATGTGGCTGCTCGTGAAAAACGCCAACATATTTTGAACAAGTGGAAATCTTTCGGGAAAACGAATGGAGAGGCAATTGCACCGCGTAGACAACTGACAGGCAACTGACAGGGGTAAAAATGTTATATTAATTATTTCCTCACCCAGATTTTAAATGAGTAAAGAAGTTTTACTTTTACAATCCCCTGCTTGTGTTTTCTACAGTATTTGTAGTGGGTGATATGTGATTCAACAGTAGCAGTATGCAGACACAGAAGAGTACTCCTCAGACAATATTGTCAGAGAGATGCTGACGAGCACTAGTATATAGGGCTCTTTGTGGTGAGACCAGTTCTTTAAATTGAAGTCTAGCTCGCAGTAACGTTTCAAACAAATCCAGGTGAAGAATTCTAGCGATTTCAGAATAAATTGCATGTGGTAGACAGACAATGACCTGAATTTTATAAGAAAACAGGCAAGACGTGAACAGTAATTCCCATTGTTCGTATACTGCCGTTTTCATCTGCTCCAGACAGTACTTTGACCGAATTGTTTTCCTTCCTGTTCAAACGGTTTTTCAACGAAATGGTTTCTCGCTTACTTCTGTGATCACTTGTTAGAAGCTGTTTACAGTTTGCAGTTGATACATTCCATATTCCAGTCGTTTCAATCCAGGTAGAAATCATTCACTCACATCTTTTATCTTCACTCCAAATGAAATGAAAATATGTGTATGGGTACTTTCATTTCGGATGAAATTCATAACATCACAGAACAGATTGAAGCATGAAGCTCAAATTGCTTTCTCAACTGCTCCAACTCTTTAACATTTGTAAAATGATTCACAATTTCAGAGCTTGCTTGTAGCGAAATTAAAATACGAGTCCTTCTGAAGTTTATGCATAGCAAATGGAAGAAATCTAAATTGATTTCGACATGTGTGATAGGAATGTGGAGCATTGAAGGTATGTGGGACATTAAAGGTATATGCTCCCGATTACCCGCTACCTCTCTTCTCCCCATGTAGATCTACAAAATCGCCACATACAGTTTCAGAGTGTGTTACACAATATATTCTCCGAAAAGTTTTTGCGAAGCGGATGTTGAAATAGATTGAAAAGTATTTCATTGGTGTCCTATTTACCTATTTAACGATTCATTCTGCTTTCTTCAAATAGAAAGTTTTCTCCGGTGTGTAGGGTCTTTGTCCTATGTTTGTGTACACAGCACTAGCACACTGTGGAAAACTTCCCTCCGGATTGACTGAGCTGCGCACTGCAGTAGAAGATTCTCACTTCAAAGAGAAAATTCAATTAATTTCCCTTCCGGGGATAATGACGAATATCAAGCAAAAGAATTGCACACTACCGCCGCGGAATGGCTCATCATCCTTCCGTTTCATTTACTTCCCTTTTTCGTGACCATCTGCCAAACCTCTATATAGCCACCTAAAATATTATATATGAAAGCTATACTGTGTAAATGTGGCTAGGTATCCCCACAAAGCATTGCCATCATACTATGCCTTGCGGATGCCAGGACAAGTTTCATTTGGCCGTTGACTTACATTTAAATATAAATTTTATCCAAATCCTTTAAGAGGTCCCTGTTGAGGAAAATTGATTTAAGTTACTCCTAGAGATAATGGGGGAGCACAATATAATGCCGACGTGCTTACCTGACATTTCAGCAGATTATCTCACGTTCGGATTATTCTCCGATTGAAACAAAGGAAATGAGACTCGTCAGTGAATGGAAGCCAAAGGACGTTGTTAGTGTCTGCTGAAAATGAATGCGAAAGCAAATTGTTTCCAGAATGAGGGAAGCCTGGAAAAATTCGAACGGAAAAAAATCGGCAACGTCGCCGCAAGCGAGGGTGATTTTGTAACTGGTGTCAAAACAGAAAGATTTGAATTCAGATTTTGAAGCGATTTGCTTTTAATTTGTGAGCCTATGCATTCACAAAAATGGCGCTAACCTGTTTGCAACAAATAACTCTGCTCCATCCTCCGTATCCCGTAGGGTTAACCGCTAGCAATTCTATCAAATTCTAAAGGTTCACTTCGAGTTGGTTTTGTAATAAGGCACAATTCCTTTCAATTTCCAGTAACCAAAATTTGCAACAGAAATTAAAATATGTCAAATTCTCCCCCACTTGCTGTATGCGGTTCAGGCTGAGTATAAGAGGAAGTGCTTGTTTGTCTCTTTTGATAGGATGGCACCTAAGATATTTGATAAACAGCTCCGCATATAAGATAGTCTTTAAAACATAATAAGACACTAGAATGCAGACACGAATTATCTTAACAAGGAAAGTTGAAAATTGGAAAGGTTTAAAGAATCCAAATGTCGTCTTAAGCTTTATTTATAAACATCCGTTTTATGAAAAAAAAAATAATTTACGGACCTATTGCACTTGCGGCAGGGCAAAGAAACGATAGTTGCCGTTTCCAACTACACGTAGATTCTCTGATCACCGACGAAAATAGAATTCTTGAGTTTCCTGATAGTAGGCTCTAAAAGAGCTCGATATTTACAGTGTACATGGAAAACCAAACGCTGCGCTGTGAAATTGGGATACAAAATTTGTGAAAATATTCGCTACCGGAAACATACCTATTATTATTATTCGCGTCCTTGAAGAACTATTGTGCCCCTTTTACTGGTTAGATTGTACCTATTGATCATAGTATCTCAAGCAGGCCTATAACCGTTAGGAACTTTAGTATGTTCCCTACTTCCAGATCTTTCAGCTTTGCATCTGGTGTTAACTGTTCTCCTAGATGTCTCGACCTACTTTGCACAAGTGCCGTACACTGTCCCAGGACGTGTATAGAGGTTTCGTCCTCTTCCTCACAAAACCTGCAGGCAGTGTCCCTAGCTTCCCTAGGTGATAGTTCAGCCGACAATGACCAGTGAGAATTTCCACTATGATTCGGAGGTTCTTTTTGGTGAGGTTTAAGCAATCCTTTGTGCGCATGGGTTCATATCCCCCAATAAGCACCCTGGACTGCTCCATCCCTGGTAGGCACGCCCAGTATAGTTCCCTCAACCATTCCTCTTCATTTCTTAAATTCATAGCCATGAAACCGTTTCCGATTCCACAGAAGGGTTCTGGCCCGTGTGAAGGCTTCCCTGCTCCCTTCTTTGCTAGTTCGTCTGCAGCCTCGTTGCCTTCCAACCCAGCATGACCTGGAACCCAAAGTATCCAGACCTTGTTGGACGAGCCAAGTGTATTCAGTCTCGCAAGGCATTCCCATACCAGTTTAGAGTTCACCTGGTTAGACCTAAATGCCTTGATCGCTGCTTGGCTATCGGTGAGAATAGCCATGTTCTGCCTCCTGTAGTTCCTTTGCAGATTAAAGGACGCACATTTGTCTATGGCGTATATTTCCGCCTGAAATATGCTAGTGTACCTACCCATTGGCTCAAAGTACATTTTCTTTGGACCAATGACACCGGTACCCGCTCCCTCTGCTGTGGGGGATCCGTCAGTGTGCCAAGTAATCAGTTGCTGGTTTAAGCCGTATGTCTACATACCTATAGATACATATGTATTGCTATTGAGACTGAAATCTGGAAAGTAAAATCTCTCGATTTAGTGATGGTTTATAATAATAATAATAATAATCGTTGGCGCAACAATCCATGTTGGATCAGGGCCTTGAAATGTGTTAGAGCACTTCATTCAAGACCGTAACGGTACACTAGGAGGCAATGTGGTCAGCATTGCGCTCGCCCGAGATTATTACCCTGATTTGACTCAGGTACTCATTCACAGCTGAGTCGACTGGTATCCGACGTCAAATCACGATACAAATTCCATTGCCACCAGTGAGATTTGAACCGCGACCTTCCGTACAATAGCCTTGCGCTCTAACCACTCAGCTATCCGGACATTAGTGATGGTTTATCGACGATTTAATTCCAAATGTTTGTATTAAATTAAAAATTTCATTGTAAAGGATCCATTCGAAGGTTCCATGACAAATAAAAGTTTAATAAAATCCATCCACAGTATGCCCGTCTACCAGTCTGACATAAGCACTTTTTTTGAAACTCTTACGCTTATTGACACGCAATTTGGTAACAAGATTGGAAGAAGGTGTCCCAAGGCCACCGAAAGGGAGGTGTACATTTGCTTGCTGAACATAGTCAGATGAGAGAAATCAATGAGTATTTTTCATAGCAATTATTAATTTTGACATCCTTTGTAAGGGAAAAGTGAAGGGGGCTAGAAAGCGATCACTTATTCCAAGGACCCATTATCAGAAATAACGCAACCGAAAAATCATGGTGGTGCCTGCATGTGACACTTAGCTTTTAAATCTCCCCTTCGGACACCACCTTGTCGTGGTGGAGGAGGCTGCAGAAGTTTATTACTATACTAAAAGTGTCCAAAAGATGCAAACAAAGAATTTAAACTGTCTAAGTGGTAAGAAGTCACAAACTTCGGATCCGCCCGCGACCATGAGCAATCATATCGCGGCCGAAGCGCGAATTTCGGAGGCCTCACCACATTCATACCTCCTTATGGATAAATCTGTAGAAGGCATGCTTTCCGACTCAGTGCAAAGCTTGTATTATTGCCTATGGCGAAGCTAGCTAGAAAAGAAAGTACGGAAACTTGCGGCGGCAGTAGAAGAAAGTGCGAAAGAAGATGAAGCACCGGGAATGCCTGTGGAAAAAAAATGCTGGAACCTGGAACAAAGCCAGGGTTAACATTCAAGGCTTCCGCGGGGGGATTCTCCATTTGGATTGGACTGATGAGGCTGCCTTAAAGTCGCTCTAGCAGGTAATCCCGGCTTTGAGTTTTTCCAGTTGCCCAAGTTCACTATTGTGAACACTGAGCTACGCAGGACAGAACATATCGGATGTTGGTTACCGGGCCCTCGAAGCAAGGCATCATCTGCATGCTGGGTGAACAGAACCTGGGCATGGACTTTAGATAGTGGAGGGTAAAGTTCATGAATGACGCGGAGGGTTTTAGCTTGGTATTCGAACTAAACCAAAAGAGTCTGAATGTGCTCAGGGAAAGTCACCATATGGTACTCCACTTTTTCCTAGATAGATGAAAATTCAGTCATGTCAGGAAACTTTAGAGTATCATCTCCATTTTGAAAGAGAGGCACAATGATGAGTTTCGATTCAGAAAATATAGAGCAAATTATAACATCTTCACAAACCGGACATCGCAACCCAGTCAAGGTGGTAAATGGAAAACAGGCGAATGCTCTGCGGGATGAGATGAGACTTTTGATGGATGAGGACATGGAAACTGCTGTACCTCCAAATGCGGCTTTTTTCAGAGATGTCAACCACGGGGGGCCGAGGAAACCCCGTTTTCCAATATATTTGAGTTTATGTCAAAAAAAAAAAAAAGTTTCGTCAAATTAACCTGCAGCATGCCAGAGCCTCCTCCTATCTGCTGACAACCAACCTGACAAAGCTGCGGGACTGCCCTTACGTTTTTCTGGTGCAAGAGTCATGAGTTCGATTTAATGGAATCTGTGGCAGAGGATCAGTAAAGGGAGCTAGGGGAGCTGTTCTACGATGGAAGATCCTTAAGACCGAGAGCCCGTGTCCTGATGTTGGGACAGTTAGAGGCTATGCTGATATTGCCCTGTTCCCAGGACTTAGTTACGGTCATCGTACAATATCAGGTTAATGGCAAAAAGAAAAGCATCATCGCTGTCTCCGCTTATTTGTTCTATGATTCTTTGTATCCTCCACCGACGCAAGAACTAAGGGATCTGTATAAATCAAATGGTCTCGAACTCTTAATAGACTGAAATACAAAGACGGATTCCTAGGAAAACAGATTGGACAAAGTTCAATGAACTTCTTAGTAATAAAGTACACTTCTCTAGGCAACTAGGGACTTTTTTGGCGCTGGAATATGAATTGGAAGCTTTGAACTGCATACTTTTAGAGGGCTATGAACCGGGAACTGCAAAAACTCAGGAAATCAACGAGGCGACTTTTGAACCGTCCTTGCAAAAGTAAGAAGAACTAAGATTGGCTCAACTTCCGGAACTCGCAGGGTGAATATAAGGCTGTGCAGAGTCCTTCAAACGGGTGAGTCGGCGAAGCTGGACTCCTTTAGGAAGCTTGATGGTACTTTCACGAGCTCCAGACTGGAATAAGTATAGATCCTCCCTGAAGTAAATCATCCGGGAGAACGGGTGAGAGAAATGATAGGGGAGAGTTCACTGTTCTTGCAACCCTTTCAACACGCAAGCATTGCAAGGGGAACTGGAACACTGCGAAAGCGTTGTTACCTATGAAAAGGTGAGAGCTGCCATACTGAACTTTGAATATTTCAAAGCGACTGCAATTTTTTTTTTTTTTTGTTTATGGATGGAGGTGGAAATCTTAGAAAGACGCTGCTGCGCCAGGTTGCAGCAGTGTGTGGGATTCACACCCACTAAAACCACCCCCACTCTTCCACCCCTCCCCGCGGGACCACCGTGAAGTATTACTTCGCGGGGGAGGCTCTGGTTCGCTATACCAGCTCGTCCATGTTACGTCTCCGTCGCGCCGCCTTCCGAGCTCGATCCAACTCCAGGAGTTTTGTCTGCACCACGGCTACTGCCTCATTTACCGCCATCCAGTTTTCCTCCGACTTGAACATCTCTTCCACCAGGTTGGAGGGCTCGATGTCCGCCCCTAAGATGCTGTTCAACCTCCTTTTCTGCTGCAGAAATCTGGGACAATAGAACATAACGTGCTCCGGGTCCTCGAGTGTAGCACCGGATTCAGGACAGTTGGGAGACTCGTCCAACTCGAAGCGATGCAAATACTTCCTATGGCCACCGTGTCCCGTAAGGAACTGTGTCAGGTGGTAATTCAATTCTCCGTGCTTTCGGTTGACCCATTTCTCGATGCACGGGATCAATGTATGGGTCCACCTGCCCTTGTCGGAGTTATCCCATCGTTGTTGCCACTTGCCACACAACTCTCTCCTGATGGCTTTTCGGAAATCCGCATTCACCTCGGCTGGATTTGCCTTCCGTTTTTCGTAGAGCCAGTGTGCCTCGCTCGCTAGAAGATCTATAGGGATCATTCCTGCGATAACACACACTGCCTCCGTCGACGCCGTCCTAAATGCGCTGCACACCCTTAGCGCAATTGGCCGGTATGCCGAACATATCTTCCTCCGGTTGACAGCGTGGTTCAACGCTCCCGCCCAGACAGGGGCCGCGTATAGCAAGATCGACCTCACCACTCCCGCAATGAGTAGCCTGCGACTATATTTCGGCCCTCCCACGTTAGGCATCATCCTTGCAAGGGATGAGCTGGCATTTGCTGCCTTTTCTCGCGCATAATCCAAGTGTCCCTTGAAACTCAGCTTGGCATCGATCATCACCCCCAGGTATTTGACAACCGATTTTGAGACGACCTCACGATTACCAACCCGGATGGTAACCGTGTTGTTCTTCCTACGGTTGGTAATGAGGACCGCCTCCGTCTTTTCGTCCGCCAGGTCCAGCTTGACCATTCGTAACCATGACTTGATGGTATGAATGGCTTCATTTGCATAAAGCTCCACGTCCTCGGGATGCTTTGCAATTGCAACTACCGCCAAGTCGTCCGCAAAACCAATCAGCGTTGTCTCCTCCGGCACGCGAAGGCCAAGCACTCCGTCGTACATTATGTTCCACAGCAGCGGTCCCAATACAGAACCTTGAGGCACACCTGCTGTCACAATGTACTCCTTCGGCCCGTCGTCCGTCTCGTACCAGAGAAGTCTATCCGAAAAGTAACTCTCGATGAGCCGAGCCAAGTAGCTAGGAACACCCAGTTTGGCCAAAACGCCCTTAATCCAGCCCCAGTTGGCTGAGTTAAAAGCATTTTTGACGTCCAGCGTCACCAGAGCACAGCATTTGCCCATGGCCATCGCATTTCGAGCCAATTCCACGACCTTTGCTACTGCATCGACCGTAGAACGGGCTCGCCGAAACCCATATTGCCGCTCTGAAAGACCACCCGCAAGCTTGATGAACGGGAGCAGCCTGTTGTATATCACCCTCTCCAACATCTTCCCCATGGTGTCTAAGAGACAAATAGGGCGATATGAAGAGGGCACGCCGGGTGGTTTTCGAGGCTTCGGTAGCAAGACCAGTTTCTGCCTCTTCCACTGGGCGGGAAACACTCCTTCCGCCATGCACGATTCGAATGTGCTTGCGAACCACCTTGGTCTGGCCTTGACCGCCACCTTCAGAGCCCTGTTCGGAATTCCGTCCAATCCCGGAGCCTTGCTGTCCCCAATACGTCTGCAGATTTCCCAAAGTTCCTCTTCGGTAACATCAGGGATCGAGAAGACGTCCTGCTGAGCTGCCAGTTGGGGTTCCTTTTCGTCCTGCTCCTGCTGCGGGAAAAGAGTTGCAATTATTTGCAACAAGAGCCGTGGGCATGTCACCTGAGGTGATTTTCGCCCGCGGATCTTCTTCATTACAACTTGGTAGGCTGTACCCCACGGATTCGTATTAGCCTCCATGCAGAGCTTCTGGTAGCATTCCCGCTTGCTTCTCCGAATGGCCTTCTTAAGGTTGCTTCGCATATCCCTGTATTCCTCCTCACGCTCCTGGTGCTCTGGCCTTCCTCTTGTCCTGTGGGAAAGTCTCCTCGCTCGGAGACAAGAGGATCTCAGGGCAGCGATCTCCGTGTTCCACCAGTAGTTTGGCCTCTTGCCGTGGTGCAAACGTCGTCGTGGCATCGTAGCGTCGCATGCTTCGGTTACACGCTGAGACAGCTGTGTGACCCTTTCCACCGCTGTTCCATCCGGATCATGGGCTCCCTCCAATGCGGCCAGGAATGTCTCCTCGTCGAAAACTCCGATAGACCAGCCAACCGCCTTAGCCTTTCCACCTCCAGAGCGTCGTTGACTGCTTCCCCGGTTCCCAATGTGGAGGAAGATGGCCTGGTGGTCACTGTGGGTGTAGTGCTCACTCACTTGCCAAGCCATCCCCCTCACCAGTGAAGTGCTAACAAATGTCAGGTCAACGATCGAACCCGACCCTCTTCCTCGAAAGGTGGGCACGCATCCAACGTTGGCCAGCACGATGTCCAGCTCCGCAAATGACTCCAACAGAATTTGACCTCTGGTGTTCGTCGATCGGCTTCCCCACTCCAGGGCCCACGCGTTGAAATCGCCCGCAATGATTTTAGGGCTGCGGTCTCTAGCATCCAACACCAGACTGTCTAACATCTCCTCATATTGTGCTAAGGTTGCACTAGGAGGAGCGTAGCAGCTGTAAATATGGACACCGTTGACCTTCACCCTTATAAAACCGGCTGCCGGGGGGGCCATGACTTCCTGAATGGCCTGTCTTCCGCACGCCCAGATTGCCGCGTTACCAGACGCATCCACCGCCCAAGTCGCACCGCCGTAGTTTCTGTACGGCTCGCAAATAACCGCGACATCGACATTCGACTCTCGAATGGTTTGCGAGAGCAGGTCCTGAGCTGCCTCACAGTGATTGAGATTGATTTGTATCAATCTCATTTTCCTGTGCGGTTCAGCTCCCTCCAATAAACCGGACATCTGCTGCTTCCCGCAATATGCCGGCGGTCCACGCCCTCTTTCCCACTACATAACATACACCGTGGATCTCGGGTGCAATCTTTGATGAGATGGCCCTCTTCCCCACACTTCCTGCAACTCCTCGACCTATCATGCTGGCTAGTGCATGCCGCCGCAAAATGGCCGAAATCGAGGCATCTGAACCATCTCTTTAGAGAGATTTGTTCCCTGAGCCTGCACACGACCCAACCTACTCTTACCTTGCCCGCGGTAATCAACTTAATAGCTGATTCCGCCGGCAAACTAATAATAGCGGTCTGTGTGCCACCATATGCCTTCTTCATGCTTTTTATGGCACTCTGGTCTATATCGCCAAAGTTGAACTGCTGCTTTAGCGCAGCACAGATGTCCTCCCGTGAGGTGACTTCATCTAGGTCCTTGCACTCAACCACTATCTCCTGTTTCCGAGCTCTTACCTCAGCTTCCTCTCCAAGTACACTTTCTACCTTCCCGCGGAAGTTATCGGGCGACTTGTCGGCGGATTTACTTAACTCCAGCATCAGATCCCCTTTCTGTGTTCGCCTAATACGGCTTACATTATCCCCCAAATCCTTCAATTGCGGGTCTGACTTCACCTTTCGGAGGATGTCGTCATAGGACATATTTCCCTTCTTGGAAATAATTATTATTTCCGGGCGGAGCTTCTTTTTGTCCTTTTGCCTCTTGTTGCTCACCTTAGTCCATTGTTCGGGCCTCCGGGCGTTGGTTTTTTCCGCTTTTGTAGGTGTTGTGGCTGCAATCGTGAGATTACCGACTTTCGCGGGTACTCTCGCCGGCTCCGCCTTCTTTGGTGAAGAGGCTTTTTTCTTCTTCGGGACTTGCTGTGGTCCAAGAGGCTCGCTGGTACCGTCTCTAACCCGTTTTCCTGTCTTCCCGCCTGCTTTATCACGGGGAGGCGTCACCTGCGTTTCCCTTGTGACCTTGCCAACTGACGCTTGGGAATTCTTTTCTTCGAGTACCCTGATATAAGACAATTTAATGCCTCTTATCAAGGCTCGAATATTTTGGTGGATATTCCGCCTCTCCTTGATGAACTCGCACAGTTCATTTATTCGTTCCCCGAGTGTAACGAACGCCATTCCGGTATATTCCCGTTTGCTTTCGCGCCTTGCGCCACAAGGAATGATCTCGATTAAGGGACTATTCGTATTTCTTTCAGAGTCCCGCGACGAATCTCGACTACCAAAAGGAACCATTGTTCTCGGTGGTGATCTCCCAAGCTTCGAACTCCTCCTAAAGGGATCCGGTGTGGACCTAATTTCCACTCCACCATTATCTCTTGTAACATTAGATGCCACGGTAGCCAAGTTTCCCACTACTGAGGCACTGCGGTCGTTGGATATCGACGGCCGGGAGCCCGCTTGCTCACTCCCAAAAACCGCCGGCACTGGGTTTCCGAAGCCCTGCACCGTAAAAAAAAACTACTTTTCTCCTCTTCCATATTTGGTTTAATTTCTGGGTGTCCTTCCCATAGCCAATTTTTATCCACGGGTGGGCGTTTACTTCCCACCTACCCGGCCTGCGCATAAGCATGCCCATACACGCACATCTCCGGATGCGTGCATGTGCATGGCCATGACACATTCGCCGAGCATTCCCTTATCCGCACGAAGGGACGCGCCTGATGGGAGATTTGGCAACTCCACACAGGAAAGCGACTGCTATGGATGGCATCTATCCAGTAATGCTAAAAGGAGGGATTGGAGCACCTAGAGCGAATGCTAAAAAATATTTTTCTTGCAAGTCTTGCTTTGGGCTATGTGCCTATCTCTTGGCAGAAGGTCAAGGTAGTCTTCATACTGAAGCCTGCGAAAGATGGCTATTCTAATCAAAAGAGCTTAAGAGAGATTAGCTTGACTTCATTCTTGCTGACAGGTTTGGAGGGACTGGTTGGGCGTCACATTTGTGGAACGCATTTAGATTGCATCTACTTAATGAGAACCAACATGCTTACATGTCCTGTGAGTCTGCTCTTCATTTTTTGGTAGATAGATAGTGGATACAATTCTGAAGGGTGAGTATGAGATGGGGATATTCGTGGACACTGAAGGAGCATTTCCTATGTGAATGCCCCACCTATGAAAGCATCAGGTACCAGATTTTCCTTGCGGATGTTCTCCAGTTGATAACGGGTAACATCACATCCACTAAAGGAAATGCTGTGAATCCGGGATATTTTGTTAGGTGGGGGTGTGGAGTATAATGGATCACCACGGCCTAAGTGTTCAGAAGCTATAGCTTCTTCCCCGCTACATACACACACACACATAGCCCTTAAACTAAAGACTGCTGAGTGTGTTAATTCACTTTGCTATATACAGCACCAGTTTGGACAAAGACCTTTAATGGATAAGTTGAAACTATCTTCATTACATTGTTACAGTGCGTCAAGAGCTGCTAACACAATCAGAATAACATCAGACGAAGCTGCATTCATAGCTGCTGAAATGATATCCGTTGACATTTTGGCTGAAAAGTTGCGAGCTCAACGATAATGCTCAAAAGGAAGACCTTCACCCAAGTTTATTTCAAATATTTGGGGCCATGAGATGTCCATTATCACTTGACGTAGCTCTGACCGCGCGTGGTTGATACCGCCGGTACTTACTTTGTTTTGTACATAACAATTCCCCTTTTATCCAGGGTTTCAAAGTGAATATGAAAACCTGGAGTACTTACCGTTAATTTAACTGCGATTTGTTAGCGTTCCTTTGGTGAGCCTTACGAGTAAAAATAATTATTTCGGAAATGCATGAATCTTGAGAAGTCTGGAATAAAATCTGGGAGGGACCAACTCTAAGCGTAGCATCAAGACGCTAAGACTGTAACCCACTACAGATGTGATGTCTACATATAGTTCCGTGGGACATAATGACTGAGGTGAGATGGTTTTAACAGGTTAAAATCGCATCCTGTGGTCTTCAATACTTCTATAAAACAAGTCGGAAACCGGAAGCTCGGCGCTTCAGATAGTGAACCATTTTTTTAATAAGTTTTAAAGTATGAAAGACATTATGTATTTGTTATAGAGGAGTATTTTATTGTTCAACGTTTCTATTTATATATGGCTAGTAATTCGTAGTGTAGATGCATTTAGCGTTTTAAACTATTCACATTAATGCGACAGTTCTATTCTATGATGTCATTTCCAGTTTTAGAACTTTGTTAACAATAGTAGAGTTTCCACCAAACTTTCCACTGTTGCGCCCCCTATTATGGACTCTATTACTATAAAAATTTGTTTTTCTAGACTGAACTAGACTCAACTATTTTCTGGCTTGATATAATGTAAAATTATTGTTATGATTTTGCCGGAGTTTTCAATTGGGTACTTTCAGGGAATGGGTCGACGACACGCTCTCTCTAACCATGCCACTCTCCTGTTTCGTAAATATTGTTCATGTTGCTGCGAAAATTGATTGATCATTCAATATCACATGTGACTATGTTTGGAAGAGAATTTGGAATATTGCTTATATGCGTTGGGAAGCCTCCCTTCAAATCAGCTTAAAATATTCACATTCACTTTATTATCAACATTAAATAAACTTCTTGTGACAGGGAGACTGACAGCCTCACTCACGGGCTGATTTTACTATAGTTTTATTTTACACGACATCTGGAAAGTTCATATTTTGTTCCCAGTGAGTACAATAATTTCATTGGATGCTCCTTATAGACGTAAAATAACTAATACCAATAAACATTGTATTGTTTCGATTGTTAGTATCAGAAAGAAAAATTCTTCAAAATAAACATTTAGTAATTTTCATTTATAAATCTTTGCCTGCTGACAGCATATATTTCCTCTGGAGGAATACATCATCCAAATGTTATGTCCCAAAACGTCGGGTCGTCTACTATGGGCATTGCAATATATATATATATATGTTTGACATAATCAATGTTGTACGTCCTGTTGCTCTCTATAGTTCTGAGTGTTGGCCAACCATAAAAGACAATGAACGGCGTCTTGCGGTAATGGAGACGAAGATGTTACATTGGACTAGTGGCGTGACACGTTTTGACCACATCCGAAATGAGGATATCCGCTATCATTATGGGGTTGTATCGATCGTGGAAAAGTTGCGAGAGAGGCGTCTTCGATGGTATGGTCACGCAATTCGTACTAACGAGAATTCACTTGCCAAGATTGGTCTGAACATCAAAGTCGATGGTAAACGACCAAGAGGCAGGCTTAAACAGCGGTGGCTTGATACACTGGATGGGGATTTAAAAGCCTCGAGATTGCACCCAGATAAGGCATTCGATAAAGCCAAATGCGAAACGACCTCTCCATTCTTCTAGAGTTTCATTCGTAGGTCAACCTGGAATAAGGAATTCAATTGTTTAATATAGCGAGTAATGTAGCTGTCGCCCTTTCTTAATGGGTGACCTATCCACTGCCATATTCCATATTTTGGAAATTTACCCGGCAACCCCTCTTATTTTAATCACAGAAGTACAAAATTTAGCACGGGTGTAATGAATAACATAATGCCAAGTTATAGGAGGTGAAACTTTGCCATTTTTTCTGAATTTTGTGCATTCTACAACCTGTATGACGTCATCATCACATATCAATTCATCAATACCACAACGAAATGAGTTCTTATGAATGAGGTCGCAAAGAATTATTTTGTTTTAGTTTTTTAGTCATTTGTATATGAATATCAATTACTCCAACAAGACATGTGTGTCTAATTCAGATAGATATACTTGTACATTAAACCAGCCGTATTTAATATACGTACTATATATGTGCATATATATGCTTTTGTGCACGTAGTAAATTGGAAATGTGGGTACGAGTTTATATACGTGCATATAAATGTACAGTATTCGGAAATAGACAGTTCGTTTGTTTACAGTGAGTATAATACGTATGGTTGTAATATGTACGTACGTCTTATAGTTTGGAAAAATATGAAAGAGCATGTTGGATTTGTAGCTATATACGGATCGAAAAATCTGCGTTGAAGTTTCTTACATAAGATGAACACAAAACCTTTCTAACCGAAACCCGAGCTTCCGGTATTCCGACTTGTTTGACAAGGTTTCGATTACCCTAATCATCATTTGATTTGTGGCTGTTATTAAGTTGGGTAAAACTTCAGGAATTTACCGACAAGAAGTCAAGAAGAGTAAAAAAATAACATGTTGGCCGTGGACCGAATGACTATATAACGAGATGCCTCAGATTAGCACACCTCTCTGGGTTCTGCAGGGAGTTAGAAAGAAGGTGAAAAAGGATCCCCAAATTACAGATTTTCTTTATTTTTCTTAAATTCTTGTTCATATTATGTAATACATGGACAAACTTCACAGAAGAAATATAACCTCTCTTTATAGAGCCATTTATTTTTTAACAGTTCCTACTTTCCGCTTAAATGCAACGAATGCATAGCTAGTTTTAGATATAGTCCTCTTGGTATGCAGGAAAAATGTCGCAATAATTGCTAAAATGATCGAATTCACGTCTTAGGTAATTCAATTTTGCCAAAAACAACGCGATGAAAATCTTCAGAAATTTAGTTTGAACGAATTTACGATGCTAAAATATTACAATATAAAGTGGGGTGCTTTGGTACATAGAATAATGTAGGTCGGTTTATTTCTTTCAAAACGATTTGCAATTCAATTCAGGCACGTTTTCTGTCTTAACGACAACCAGTACGGCACTCTAGTAGGGAAAAAGGAATATCATGCTCTATACCGATAACAATGTGGGCACAAAACCTGAAAGGGCATCCCGTACATTCCATAGTCATCATCATCATCATCAACGGCGCAACAACCGCTACCTGGTCTAGGCCTGCCTTAATAAGGAACTCCAGACATCCCGGTTTTGCGCCGAGGTCCACCAATTCGATATCCCTAAAAGTTGTCTGGCGTCCTGACCTACGCCATCGCTCCATCTTAGGCAGGGTCTGCCTCATCTTCTTTAGATATATTAGATATTGCGCTTATAGATTTTCCGGGCTAGATCATCCTCATCCAAACTGATTAAGTGACCCGCCCACCGTAAACTATTGACCCGGATTTTATCCGAACGGTCATGGAATCGCTCAAAATTTCTTCGTTATGTAGGCTACGGAATCGTCCATCCTCATGTAGGGGGCCAAAAATTCAGTGTTATCAATTTCATCGGGATACCGAATTCTCTCATGGCCGTGAACAGTTTTACCCTGGCTATGCTATTATAGGCGGCTTTAAAGTCGCAAAGCAACTGTTGTCCATATTCCAAAAGTTTTTCCATCGCTTGTCGCAAAGAGAAAATCTGATCTGTTGCTGATTTACCTGGAGTGAAGCCTTTTTGGTATGGGCCAATGATGTTCTGGGCACATGGGGCTATCCGGACTAGCAAGGTAGCGGAGAATATCTTATAGATGGTACTCAGCAACGTGATACTTCTATAATATAATTGCTGCACTGTGTCATATCTTCCTTTTTATGAATTAGACAGATAATGCTGCTTTGCCAGTCGCCAGGCGTTGATTCGCTGTCCCATACCTTGAGCATAAGTTGACGAACCACTTGGTGTAACTGGTCGCCTTCTTATTTAACTAATTTTAAGCCGGTTAATTGCACGGACTGTTTATCCTATACTTGGTGGTGGCATTATTTGTCCAGTCTTCTACAGTTGGCGGGACCCCCAACTCGCCGATGTTCTGGTTTTTCAGTAGTTCATCAAAGTACTCAACTCGTCGCTCCAATATGCCCATTCTGTCGGAAATCAGATTTCTCTCGTTGTCTCGGCAAGATGAACATCGCGGTGTACAAAGCTTCATCCTGCTGACTTGTTGGTAAAACTTGCGCGCCTGATGCGGTTACTCACTGTACTTTTCGAGTTAACAGACTTGTTGGTTCTGCCAGGCTTCCTTTTTAAGGTTTTGTGTAAAACAAAACCTTATTAAAATCGATTCAATGTCTGTCTGTCTGTCTGTCTGTCTGTCTGTCTGTCTGTCTGTCTGTCTGTCACACGCATTTTTCTCCAAAACGGCTAAACCGATCCAAACGAAATTTGGTGGACAGATGGGAACTATGAAATCCCACGCATACAGCGAGTGGCATAAATTTAGGTGGAGTTTAAAGGGGGGCTCCCCATACATGCAAAAGGGGGATTCAAAAAATTTTTTCACCGGATATAGTTGTGTAGGGTATCAAATGAAAGGCCTCGATTTCTACTTTCCGAAACTGATATTAGTTTTGGCATAAATTGCAAAGTGCGTGAGTAAGGAGTCAAAATGTACGCATTTGAAGTGAGACAGGACTCATTTTCGGAAACTACCCAACCTAAAAATCCGAAAAAAATCGGGGTGGTGCGCCTAGATGAAATCTAGGCCTCAAAATATGCCCCAGTCCGATATGTGCTCAAATAAACTTACTAACAGTATATTACTACTTTTTAGAAATTTACCGAAAAACCCCCCTTAAATTCATCCTAGGACTTCCGAATTTTGTACCAACATAGGGGACAATATTTCGTATATATGTGCTAAATTTCATAGAAATCAGACAACTAACGCCAAAGTTATAGCAGTTCAAACTTAGCAATTTCGCGCGAGTTTACTGCTTCCAAAGCCATGCAAATCAGATGCTGACGTCATAATTACCCGGAATAATTGACATTCGCGTGGAATATTAAAGTCACATTTATGAAGAATCTATTTATCTGCAGCCCTTTTTAAGGCTTTGTGTAAAGCACTTATGTGAAATCTAATCTTCGAGAGATGTCCCATTCCGGTATCTGCTCAAAAAATTTACTAATAGTATATTATCAACTTTTAGAAATAGACTAAAAAACTCCCCTTAAATTCATCCTAAGTCTACTAAATCTTGCACCGACATAGAGGACAGCCTCGTGCATACACATGCCAGGTTTCATGAAAATCCAACTATTAGTGGGAAAGTTATAGCAGTTCAAACTCATCAATTTCGTGCTAATTAACAGCATCCTAAGCCATACAAATAAGATGCTGACGTCATAATTAACGAGAATAATTGAAATCCCAGTGAAATATTAAAATTCCATTCAAGAAGAATCTAATTCTCCCTAGCCCTTTTTTAAGGTTTTGTGTAAAACAAAACCTTATTAAAATCGATTCAATGTCTGTCTGTCTGTCTGTCTGTCTGTCTGTCTGTCTGTCTGTCTGTCTGTCACACGCATTTTTCTCCAAAACGGCTAAACCGATCCAAACGAAATTTGGTGGACAGATGGGAACTATGAAATCCCACGCATACAGCGAGTGGCATAAATTTAGGTGGAGTTTAAAGGGGGGCTCCCCATACATGCAAAAGGGGGATTCAAAAAATTTTTTCACCGGATATAGTTGTGTAGGGTATCAAATGAAAGGCCTCGATTTCTACTTTCCGAAACTGATATTAGTTTTGGCATAAATTGCAAAGTGCGTGAGTAAGGAGTCAAAATGTACGCATTTGAAGTGAGACAGGACTCATTTTCGGAAACTACCCAACCTAAAAATCCGAAAAAAATCGGGGTGGTGCGCCTAGATGAAATCTAGGCCTCAAAATATGCCCCAGTCCGATATGTGCTCAAATAAACTTACTAACAGTATATTACTACTTTTTAGAAATTTACCGAAAAACCCCCCTTAAATTCATCCTAGGACTTCCGAATTTTGTACCAACATAGGGGACAATATTTCGTATATATGTGCTAAATTTCATAGAAATCAGACAACTAACGCCAAAGTTATAGCAGTTCAAACTTAGCAATTTCGCGCGAGTTTACTGCTTCCAAAGCCATGCAAATCAGATGCTGACGTCATAATTACCCGGAATAATTGACATTCGCGTGGAATATTAAAGTCACATTTATGAAGAATCTATTTATCTGCAGCCCTTTTTAAGGCTTTGTGTAAAGCACTTATGTGAAATCTAATCTTCGAGAGATGTCCCATTCCGGTATCTGCTCAAAAAATTTACTAATAGTATATTATCAACTTTTAGAAATAGACTAAAAAACTCCCCTTAAGTTCATCCTAAGTCTACTAAATCTTGCACCGACATAGAGGACAGCCTCGTGCATACACATGCCAGGTTTCATGAAAATCCAACTATTAGTGGGAAAGTTATAGCAGTTCAAACTCATCAATTTCGTGCTAATTAACAGCATCCTAAGCCATACAAATAAGATGCTGACGTCATAATTAACGAGAATAATTGAAATCCCAGTGAAATATTAAAATTCCATTCAAGAAGAATCTAATTCTCCCTAGCCCTTTTTTAAGGTTTTGTGTAAAACAAAACCTTATTAAAATCGATTCAATGTCTGTCTGTCTGTCTGTCTGTCTGTCTGTCTGTCTGTCTGTCTGTCTGTCACACGCATTTTTCTCCAAAACGGCTAAACCGATCCAAACGAAATTTGGTGGACAGATGGGAACTATGAAATCCCACGCATACAGCGAGTGGCATAAATTTAGGTGGAGTTTAAAGGGGGGCTCCCCATACATGCAAAAGGGGGATTCAAAAAATTTTTTCACCGGATATAGTTGTGTAGGGTATCAAATGAAAGGCCTCGATTTCTACTTTCCGAAACTGATATTAGTTTTGGCATAAATTGCAAAGTGCGTGAGTAAGGAGTCAAAATGTACGCATTTGAAGTGAGACAGGACTCATTTTCGGAAACTACCCAACCTAAAAATCCGAAAAAAATCGGGGTGGTGCGCCTAGATGAAATCTAGGCCTCAAAATATGCCCCAGTCCGATATGTGCTCAAATAAACTTACTAACAGTATATTACTACTTTTTAGAAATTTACCGAAAAACCCCCCTTAAATTCATCCTAGGACTTCCGAATTTTGTACCAACATAGGGGACAATATTTCGTATATATGTGCTAAATTTCATAGAAATCAGACAACTAACGCCAAAGTTATAGCAGTTCAAACTTAGCAATTTCGCGCGAGTTTACTGCTTCCAAAGCCATGCAAATCAGATGCTGACGTCATAATTACCCGGAATAATTGACATTCGCGTGGAATATTAAAGTCACATTTATGAAGAATCTATTTATCTGCAGCCCTTTTTAAGGCTTTGTGTAAAGCACTTATGTGAAATCTAATCTTCGAGAGATGTCCCATTCCGGTATCTGCTCAAAAAATTTACTAATAGTATATTATCAACTTTTAGAAATAGACTAAAAAACTCCCCTTAAATTCATCCTAAGTCTACTAAATCTTGCACCGACATAGAGGACAGCCTCGTGCATACACATGCCAGGTTTCATGAAAATCCAACTATTAGTGGGAAAGTTATAGCAGTTCAAACTCATCAATTTCGTGCTAATTAACAGCATCCTAAGCCATACAAATAAGATGCTGACGTCATAATTAACGAGAATAATTGAAATCCCAGTGAAATATTAAAATTCCATTCAAGAAGAATCTAATTCTCCCTAGCCCTTTTTTAAGGTTTTGTGTAAAACAAAACCTTATTAAAATCGATTCAATGTCTGTCTGTCTGTCTGTCTGTCTGTCTGTCTGTCTGTCTGTCTGTCTGTCACACGCATTTTTCTCCAAAACGGCTAAACCGATCCAAACGAAATTTGGTGGACAGATGGGAACTATGAAATCCCACGCATACAGCGAGTGGCATAAATTTAGGTGGAGTTTAAAGGGGGGCTCCCCATACATGCAAAAGGGGGATTCAAAAAATTTTTTCACCGGATATAGTTGTGTAGGGTATCAAATGAAAGGCCTCGATTTCTACTTTCCGAAACTGATATTAGTTTTGGCATAAATTGCAAAGTGCGTGAGTAAGGAGTCAAAATGTACGCATTTGAAGTGAGACAGGACTCATTTTCGGAAACTACCCAACCTAAAAATCCGAAAAAAATCGGGGTGGTGCGCCTAGATGAAATCTAGGCCTCAAAATATGCCCCAGTCCGATATGTGCTCAAATAAACTTACTAACAGTATATTACTACTTTTTAGAAATTTACCGAAAAACCCCCCTTAAATTCATCCTAGGACTTCCGAATTTTGTACCAACATAGGGGACAATATTTCGTATATATGTGCTAAATTTCATAGAAATCAGACAACTAACGCCAAAGTTATAGCAGTTCAAACTTAGCAATTTCGCGCGAGTTTACTGCTTCCAAAGCCATGCAAATCAGATGCTGACGTCATAATTACCCGGAATAATTGACATTCGCGTGGAATATTAAAGTCACATTTATGAAGAATCTATTTATCTGCAGCCCTTTTTAAGGCTTTGTGTAAAGCACTTATGTGAAATCTAATCTTCGAGAGATGTCCCATTCCGGTATCTGCTCAAAAAATTTACTAATAGTATATTATCAACTTTTAGAAATAGACTAAAAAACTCCCCTTAAGTTCATCCTAAGTCTACTAAATCTTGCACCGACATAGAGGACAGCCTCGTGCATACACATGCCAGGTTTCATGAAAATCCAACTATTAGTGGGAAAGTTATAGCAGTTCAAACTCATCAATTTCGTGCTAATTAACAGCATCCTAAGCCATACAAATAAGATGCTGACGTCATAATTAACGAGAATAATTGAAATCCCAGTGAAATATTAAAATTCCATTCAAGAAGAATCTAATTCTCCCTAGCCCTTTTTTTATATTTGATGTTGGTTAAATTGTTTTCATTCGCTAATAATATTAAACTCAGAGCGTGAAGCGTATGAGGTTCACCATTATCAACACAGGGCTTTCCATCAAATGATTTATTTAAATCGCTTTCTAGAAAATAGAGGGTAATGGAATTTTTAGCTATATTACAAGGAGCTGTCGTGCACTCGTCGCTCCTCACATCTTTTTCTGCAAACCCACATCGATCGCGGATATTCTCATTTCAGACGTAATCAAAACGTGTCACGCCACTAGTCCAACGCAACATCTTCGTCCCCATTACCGCAAGACGCCGTTCATTGACCTTTATAGTCGGCCAATACTCAGAACTATAGAGAGCGGCAGACGGACGACATTGCAGTAAATTTTAGATTTGGGACGTGCGCTGATACGTCGAACACAAAGAACACCAGTTAGGGAATGCCACTTCATCCAGGTTGCATTAATGCGTGAAACAATTTCATTACGCAGTTCTGCATTGGCTGATAGCGTTGACTCGAGATATTTAAATCGCTGAGTTCTGGCAATGGCAGTAACCTGCCCTTCGAGATACTTAAATCGCTCAGTTCTGGCAAAGGCAGTAACCTGCCCAGAACTGAACGATTTCAATATCTCGGGTCAATCCTATAAGCCAATGGAGAACTACGTTATGCTCCTCACACAGGGAAACACAAAACCTTTTATACCTGAAGCGTCAAGCTTCCGGTTTCCCGACTTGTTTATATTTGATGTTGGTTAAATTGTTTTCATTCGCTAATAATATTAAACTCAGAGCGTGAAGCGTATGAGGTTCACCATTATCAACACAGGGCTTTCCATCAAATGATTTATTTAAATCGCTTTCTAGAAAATAGAGGGTAATGGAATTTTTAGCTATATTACAAGGAGCTGTCGTGCACTCGTCGCTCCTCACATCTTTTTCTGCAAACCCACATCGATCGCGGATATTCTCATTTCAGACGTAATCAAAACGTGTCACGCCACTAGTCCAACGCAACATCTTCGTCCCCATTACCGCAAGACGCCGTTCATTGACCTTTATAGTCGGCCAATACTCAGAACTATAGAGAGCGGCAGACGGACGACATTGCAGTAAATTTTAGATTTGGGACGTGCGCTGATACGTCGAACACAAAGAACACCAGTTAGGGAATGCCACTTCATCCAGGTTGCATTAATGCGTGAAACAATTTCATTACGCAGTTCTGCATTGGCTGATAGCGTTGACTCGAGATATTTAAATCGCTGAGTTCTGGCAATGGCAGTAACCTGCCCTTCGAGATACTTAAATCGCTCAGTTCTGGCAAAGGCAGTAACCTGCCCAGAACTGAACGATTTCAATATCTCGGGTCAATCCTATAAGCCAATGGAGAACTACGTTATGCTCCTCACACAGGGAAACACAAAACCTTTTATACCTGAAGCGTCAAGCTTCCGGTTTCCCGACTTGTTCCGTTTGCGAAGTCGCTTCTCGGCTCGACGCGTGCCCGCGTTCTTTGAGATTGCAACATTACTTGGTATGCGGCATTCTTCCGTTCCGTAGCTAGCTTACATTCATCATCAAGCCAGCCGTTCCGACTTTTCCCGCGGCTAGGGCCAAGTATCTTTGTGGCCGTATCAATGATAGCTTTCTTCAGGTGGTTGTGAAAATCATTTGTTGATGCTTCATCTCCAGGTCCTCTGTTGACTGCGGTTATTGCGGCATCCATTTCCCTCTTATAGGTGTTGCGGAGGGCTGTATTGTGGATGGCTTCAGTATTTACTCTCACCTGATTGTCAGAGGGGATTATAGGTGGTGTCGTAATTCTAGCTCGGAGCACCATGCCAACGAGATAGTGGTCCGAGTCTATATTGGCCCTTCTATATGTTTTGACATTCATCAAGGCTGACAGGTGGCGGCGTTCAATCAACACGTGGTCAATATGGTTGAAAGTGGTCCCATCTGGAGAGGCTCACGTATGTTTGTGAGCCGCTTTCCGCGCAAACCATGTATTTCCAACAACGATTTCGTGTGATACTGCTAACTGGATAATGCGCAATCCGTTATCATTGGTATTTTGATGTATGCTGTGGGAGCCAACGTATCGGCTGAATAAGGGCTGCGTCCCTACTTGTCTGTTAAAATCCCCAAGTAGGCCCAAGGCTTCGAGGGTCCGCTCAACTGTCTCGTAGAAGGTATCCTTCTCCAACTCTGCCATCTCCTCTGCTGTTACATCAGCCTTATATTGGGACAGGGTGTCGGCTAGCTGCTCAGTAGCATTCGGTCTGTACAGGGAGCGCACGATCCATGAGAAAATGCGCAAATCGTTAATCCGTTTTCGTTGCCGGGTTCGTTGTTGTAAGATCCATCCTGGCTCCTTTCGCAACACTGGTTTTCCGTGTAGGGTTGTCAGCCCTACTCAACCCCCAACCTGGAGGGCCAGTTGGTACAATTTGTCCCGTTTTTAGGCGCGGAGTCCCGACTTCATTCTTCTCCGTCTGCAGTTTTTCATAAAGAAAGGACTCCCAGCGCTCACAAGAGCGGAGGTGGAGATAGGGTTTGGTAGTAGACCTGTTGATGTTGGCTCAGCAGGCGTTTTCCAGGTTTTATGCTCCATCGTGGGTACAAATCCACGTTTCCATAGTAGTATCCATTAAAGTATCAATAGCTAATTATTTGATCATTTGTTGTTCAGAATGCACAAATTATACAAATAAACTCGAGATTACATAAATCTCACAAAAATAGAAAGACACGATTTTACAGTTTCAAGAAAAAACATAAGGAAATTATATATGATCCATTTCAGCTATGGATAGTCGCGGAAATCATGGCGAATTGACTATTTAGTTGAAACAAAACTTACTGTGCGAACAGCAGTATGTTCACACGCTTACAAAATATTATTGCTCCGATGAGCCTTGAAGGAATCGCCTTCTCCCATAAAAGTTTGATCCATTAATTCCTCGTTTTCTTTCAATTGTTGATGGCACTGGGTACGGCATTGCAGACAACATTTTAAAAAACGTTTGCCACTTAAAGCTGCTCCCAACATTGTGATTTCGCAATTTGAAACAGCCTCGACTGAATATAAAGGATGATTTGATTAAAACCACCCCTGTTTGCATCTTGCCGCGGATGCATCTTCCTTCAAACCGCCACAAGGATCCATGACTCTTGTTGATACTCTAGAATCACGCCCTCTCTTTAATTGCAAATGCCATGATAAAGAAATACTTTCCCACACTAATTTACCTTGATTCACTCAAAATCAAAAAAACCATCTTGCAATCAACGGGAGGACTACTGTCAAAAACCGTTCCCCCAAACTTTCGCCATAATCAACCGCTGATAGAATTATCGAGACGGCAGATTAGTTACTACCCTCTAGTCTTAGCTGACCTTTCCATATGTATTAGCACGTATAGCTTACATGTGACCGTAAGCGATCATCAGACAGTGGTCCGTAATTGCGCAGATCCAATCTGCAGATATCTACACACCTCCCACCATTATCGTGAAGACCGTGTTTTCCCATCACATGTCCAAGCAAGATGTTGTCAGAGCCCACCTTGACATTCAAATCACCCCTCATGATCACAATGTGACCTGGTTTGCGCCATACGGAACATTTCTTTTGCCTTCTCCAATTTGACAGGATTTAATGGCATGCAATATTCCCTCGATTTCTCCCATTCTAACATCATTTAACGTTCCCAATTTACTCCCTTTAATTTGCCAATTCTAATCCCTACACTCATTTATCAACAATTAACGCTTCAAATATTTAATTTTATTTATTTTACAAAGAAAACCTAACATTAGTCGCTTTCCTCTAAACCAAAAAATCCATTTAAATTCGAACAATTTCAAATTTTGTTTAATAAAAATTTCAAAATAGTGCTAGCGAATGTTGAACGGAGAAAATGTACGTTTTCCTTTTGCTTGTAACTAAGCGTGGAACATTTTCAAACATGGCGCAGGAATTGACGTGTTTTTGGGTGCATGTTTTAGCCGTCGTTTGTATCTGATGTCCGTCCGTCTATTTGCCTGTCACATTCGATTTACTCCGAAGCGGCTGAAGCTGTGGTCTCTGCGCCGCTTCACGTGCAAACAGTGGTATCATTTTGTGCTGGCTTTGATTGCGGGGGGCTCCCATAAATGCGAAAGGGTGAAGCAACATTTTTTTTACAAAGTGTGGTCATGTGGATCATCAAACGAAAGGGCTCAATTGGTACTTTTCTGACATTGGGTGATGCGCAGGAGAGTGAGGATCTCAAACGTGTGTTCAAAACGTGAAACAGGTGTTGTTCTCAGAACCTATCCGGCCGAAATATCTGAAAAAATCACGCAATCATGCACCTATACAAAATCTAGGCCTCCAAATACATCCCATCCCGACATCCGGTCAAATAAAGTCAGTACTAGCATATCATTTTTTTTTTAGAAATTTACTTGAAAACTCTTCTCAAGTTTTTTGTAGATACACTAACCCCAGGGCTCTCAGTAAACTATTGGAAAATTTCTTTAAAACGCTTCCAGCTGAAAACCATTTACTAAATGTACTCGTATTAGCACTTAAGAGCCAATTATAATAAGATTGTCAAATACTCAAACCATTGAGGATTAGTTTGTATGTGTGGGTGGGTGAATTTCGTGGGATCACAACGTTAAACTGCCAAGATGAGAATCCCGAGACAGATGTTTTCCCATTTTGAAGGTTTTGTGTATACACAAAACCTTATTAAAATCGGTTTACTGTCTGTCTACCTGTCCATCGGTCGGTCTGTCTGTCTGTTTGTCGTCACACGCATTTTTCTCGGAGACGGTTGTAGCGATTGACAAATTGGTAGAAAGTTGGGAACTGTGAACGCTCACGCATATAGCGAGTTTCATCCTTTTACGTCGAATTTTTTTTACATGCAAAAGGGGGGTGTACATTTTTCTTCATCAAATATAGTCATGTGGGGTATCAAATGAAATGTCCCGATAAGTACTTTTCGAAGGCGGTTTTAGTTTTGACGTTTGTTAGAAAGGTAGGGAGTACGGGGGATTGAAAGTGATCATTTTTTTAACGAACCCATTCTCAGAAACTACCCACCCGAAAAATCTGAAAAAATCAGAGGCCTGCCACTATATGATGCCTGGGATCCGAAATTCTCTCCATACCGATTTCTGTTAAAATAAAGTTAATAATAGTACATTACTACAAGTCTTAGTAATTGACAGGAAAACCCCCTTAAGTATAGACTGCATCATAGAGCATGATTCTCCCGAATTTGGTCAAAATTGTACTATTACTAAAAAAGTTATACTAGGTCAAAACTGTCGCTTCCCTACAAATTCAAGACTATGAATGTCAATATTACTTGAAAGTGGACCAGACCAAATGGAGAGATTTTGTGTAAAACAAATCCTTATTAAAATCGGTTTACTGTCTGTCTGTCCCTCACACCCATTTTTCTTGGAGAGCCCCGGGGTCCTCATACATGCAAAAAGGAAGTATACATTTTTTTTGCATCAAATATAGTCATGTGGGGGATCAAATGAAAGGTCTCGGTTAGCACTTATTGAAGCCGGTCTTAATTTTGGAATTTGTTAGAAAGGTGGGGAGTACGGGGGTTGAAAATGATCATTTCTTTAACGGACTTTAAACTACCCAACCGAAAAATCTGAAAAAAATCAAGAGGCTGCCACTCTATCGTGCCTAGGCTCCGAAATACCCTACATACCCATATCTGTTGAAATAAAGTTAATAATAGTATATTACTATATTTTTTAGTAAACAACTGCAAACCCTCCCTTAAGTACATCTTAGTACCACGAAATTTTGCAATAATAATATACAGCATAATCCTACCAAGTTTGGTGAAAATGGCACTATTATTAACAAGGTTATAACAACAAGACTTCGAATATCACTTGAAAGTGAATATTTTCACATTATATATGCACATATTACGTGCTAGGTTCTAATGGAACAAATGCGCACTCAAATATCTTTATAAAAGAAAACATTTCATACCTGAAGCGACTAGCTGCCGGTTTCTGGTTTCCAGTTTATTTATTTGTATATCTGCATCAATTAGTCCAGGCAGGTGTGTATATGATAACGAAGTTTCGGGTAGTGTCCAAATCAAATAGGTACACATATATGTTGCACCAGCGATATGCGCTATGTACGCATCAGTTTGCGGAAGTAGAATAGGATGATAAATATTTATAATTTTAATATGTACATGTGTATATTTCACAGTTTGAAAAAGATATGAGGACGAAACGGAGATATCATGCAGTGCAGCCATTGTGGTATCACGTTGCTGAGTACCATCTATAAGATATTCTCCGCTATCTTGCTTGATCAGATAGCTCCATACTCCCAGAACGTCATTAGTCTATACCAAAGAGGGTTCACTCCAGTCAAATCAGCACGTGATCAGATTTTCTCTCTGCGGCAAGCGATGGAAGAAAACTGTTTGAATATGGCCATCATTTGCATTATCTTTTCATCGACTTTAAGGGCGCTTACGACAGCATAGCCAAGGTAAAACTGTTCACGGCGAGGAGAGAACTCAGTATTCCGATGAAATTGGCACGACAAACTAGGCTGACCCGCACGAATGTGCGAGCCCATATAAAAACAGCAGGATTAGTTTCGAGACCATTCGACATCAACAACGGTCTAAGACAAGGAAATGCCCTATGCACCCTTTTAATTTGGCCCTGGAAAAAGTGAACCGTGATGCTGAGGTCAATGCGGCACCAACCTCTTTAAGTCTACACAACTACTGGCCTATGCTGACGATATCGACATCCTGGGAAGAACGACCAGATCGAGCAGCGAAGCGAAAGCTTGGGCTGCGCATTTACGAAGGCAACACGAAATATATGGTGGTACCGACAGCACCAAGAACAAAACAACCAACAACATTAAATCATACTGGTCAAACGGGAACATTAAAGATAGGAGACTACAACTTTGAGACCGTTGATAATTTCTCTTATCTAGGGTCGGAAGTCACAGCCAACACCTGCATTCATCGTCGTATGAAATAAAATAAAATTTGCGAACTCTTGGCTGCATTCGAGAGACGAATCCTCCGCAGAATTTTTGGCCCTGTAGTCTATATAACGACAAAATCTATGAGCGATGCCGTAACCGCCTAGTTGTGGATCAAATCCGGCTCGGTAAGTTGCGGTGCCACTTAATCCGTATGGAAGGGGATGATTCAGCGCAGAAAGTCTATAAGAGCAATATCTAGGGTAGAAAAAAGAAGATGAAACGGAAGACAGTTTTTGGGATGTCTGGAGTTCTTCGGCAAATCGACATAGGAAAATTTGTTGAAGCTGCGTCGGGAAATCAGCGACAAGACCCAGGCGTAGTCTGAAAAGCTGCAACGAAATCGCTAGTTCATTCAACAATGTGCCTTATTACCGAAGCATCGGCTCCCAAAACGAAACTTCGTCCCGGGAAATTACTGGGCTGGTGGATGGCTTGGAGTGGAGGAGGCCATGACGAGGTGACACTTAGATCCGTAGAGTATATGAGTGGGAAGAAGACCTCCGCCACTAAACCAACAGGTGGAGGGAACGGCTCGGGTATAAGTTGGTTACCAAAAGCTTGTTCAATGAGGGGGGACTCACAATGTATGCGAGAGTGGAAAGCAAAATTTTTTTTGCAAAATATGCAAAATGTGGGATAACAAACAAAAGGACCTCGGGTCAACGCAATCAGCCAATGGAGAACTGCGTTATGGAATTTCTTCACAGATTAACGCAACCTGGATGTAGTGGAATTCCACAATTTGTGTTCTTTGTGATCGACGTATCAGCGAACGCCTCAAATCTAAAATTTACCGCAATGTCGTCCGCCCTGTCTCTCTCTATGGTTCTGAGTGTTGGCCGACTATACGACTATGCGTGACACGATCACATCAGAGGTGGTGGCGGTGAGGAAGACGGGGCGCCAACCCTGTTAGCTGAACCAAAACCAAGTGGCCGAGGAGAACCTCCATAGTGGTGGCACCGGAAGATGCTGTACTCACTTTGGCTTGCCGGCCGTGATGCAGTAGGCGAATGCTCCAAAGGGCTAATCAGGGCTATCAGACCCGAGTCTGCACGGGGCTCATGTGAAAGTGGCAATTTGGTCACGAAACCTCACCACGGGTATACTGGATACCATGGGAACCGGGATAGCCCCTGGACTCTCATTCTTCGGGTGAACTCCCGTTGTATGTGAGTGCGGATCGGTTGTTTGTGGTTGGCCCCTTAGTGGGAGCTTCATGGTGGTTGTTGGTTATGCTCAAGCGAAAAGATACCTTCGGGCCTCGCCATAGTGTTGCGTTTCAACACGAGTGCCGCAATTTATAGTTTGGTAGAGATTTAGGTAGGTCCATCAGTATGAATGCTAAGCCATGCACTTGGTATAGACTGATACCGTTGTTGCTTTTCACAGCGGGGCTCTGATTGTGGTCACAAAATCAGTCCGTGTCTTAAGAAAACCGTGGGATTAAGTCTCCCTGGCAGGTACTCACGTAAAACCCTCAAGGACTCACATCCGACATGAGGATATCCGCAATCGTTATGGGCTTGCACCGATCGTGGAAAAGTTGCGAGAGAGGCGCCTTCGATGGTATGGTCACGCAATTCGTGCTAACGAGAATTCACTTACCAAGATTGATCTGAACATCGAAGTCGATGGTAAACGACCAAAAGGCAGGCCGAAACAACGGTGGCTTGATACACTGGATAGGGATTTAAAAGCCTCGAGGTTGCATCCAGATTAGGCATCCGATGGCGAAAACGATCACGACGAGCAGACCCCGCTTATGAACGGGACAAAGGCTGAAGAAAAGAAGAAGATCATCATATAAAGTCAATTCATTTCAGAGGCCATCTACTGAAAGATGGCCGAACTAATGTGAGCAGCAAATTGCTCTGCTCCGATCGCCGTTACCCCGCGATCGAAACCGAATCACAAACATTTTTGACTGGTAGTGTTTCATCCAGATGGATGTATATCTACGCTAGTACCAGAGGTATTCAATTTTTGTACTTACATATATATGTACATTTGGCGTATGCAGTAAGGTAGAAACTATTCAAGCACGTACTATCAATTTAAATGTATGTGCGTATATATATAGTCAAAAAGCACACTGACCCTCTTCGCGCCCAACCAGTAACATCCAAAAGCCCACATCATAGCTAGCGACGAGGCGTTTCAGCGCAAAAGTACGTGTGACCATGCGAAAATATTTTGCTACATCCCCATTGTTGCGTTGGTTTGAAACTACAGAGGAACAGATGTTAAATGGAGGAGAGTATTCTTATTTTCTGCCAGAATCTAGTTTTACATAATGCGTAGAACTTAGTCAACTGGCCATAGGAATAGAGGATCTAGAATAGTATTTGGAAGAAAAGACTGAGGTTTTCGTTGTTTCTATACCTATCCTCATTCCATTCCTTGCCCTTTAAAAATATGCTGATTTCAATCTGAAACTTTGAAAGTGCATTGTCAATATGTTATATAATATGCAAAAAAGTTTTTCAATCCCTACTGCTGTGCTTCTAGAAGGAGGAAAAGGGAAAATACCGCATACAATCACATGAATTTGTTCAGTAGTCAGGATAATTTGCATGAATGTTACAAACGGATAATGCCTAGCCTGACCGGTTAGTACTAACTACCATCATCAGGATCGTATTATGGTATGCGCATTGCTACTTGAAAAAAGTCCGTAATATAATATATAATTTCGAATGTCCTACAGCTTGAGGTTTCTATTAGAGCTAAGTTTAGAAAAGTTTTCTGGATGTTTGGGGTGACAGTTACAAGTGCGGATATTTATCTAAATTAAGCAGTGTTTTCTAGTTCCGTTAATAGGATGCGGTGAGTTTTCCTTCCAATAGCAGGGAAATAAAAAAAACTTAACAAATTGTCTGCTCATATCTGAACCTTGCTCCCTCAATCATGTGAAAATTCTTTCTTTGCGTTGTTGACACATTTTCTCGAACATTTTAACTGCTTTCGTTACATGGGAAGCATACGAATGGTTTCATGAGCTTATGATATATTAGTGTTGTTTGCATCAGATCCGGCGAGCCCCCTTAATAGAAGAAACGTGACAAATTTGAATTTTATGTCGTATCTGTGCGGATGATTTTCATTTATTCAAAATTACCACCATAAACAGTTCAGGATAACAGCCACCGAAACGAAGCTAATGCTAGGTTCTGTTGAATGGATATCATTTTTGTATATTAAAATTCCGGTCAATCCACACTAAGGACTTAGAATTTAGTGATATAATCGTCACAAGTATTTTTTAAAGTGCTATTGAAATGCCGTTGGGAACTTCTGAATATTATTTTCATGAGGACACCAACTAGCTTCTGCGTTCTGATAGAATTAAAAGCTTACTGGTCATGATTTCTCAAATGCTTTTCTAGGAAATTCACTTGGATTTCAATCTCATTAGATTGAATTTGAGTACGAATAAGTGCAAGTGAGTTAAGAATAATAATGAGGCCTTTAGATTGTCATATAAATTCAATTAGTCTGGTAAAATGGGCATGCCATTCCCGTTCTTGGTCATTTCTAATTAATTAAGTCAAATCATTGCTTGATTGCTACTACTTATTTTCTGTTTATCTGATAATCTGCGTCTGCCTGCTGAGTAATGTTGTCATAGTGTATTGTCATGTGTCGCAGTTGACATTAATGTGGGGGATATTTTGAAGGGTGTCCGGATAGCTCGTGGTTAGAGCACAAGACTGTCGTACGGAAGGTCGCGGTCCAAATCTCACTGATGCCAGTGAGATTTATATCGTGATTTGAGTCAAATCAGGGTAAAAATCTCGGGCAAACGCAATGCTGACAACATTGCCTCCTACAGTGTACTGTAGTGTACCGTTACGGTCTTGACTGAAGTGCTCTAACACACTTCAAGGCCCGGATCCAATATGGATTGTTACGTCAACGATTATTATTATTATATTATATTTTGAAGGATAGATATCATACGGAGGCAGCTCCATGATTTGTTCAATTTTTTCGGTTGGGTAGTTTCTAAGAATAAATAATAAACGATCGGTTCCTAGCCTTGGTACTCCCATCTTTACAACTAATATGAAAACTGATAATATCGGAAAGTTTGATTCGAGACTTGTCGATGTTTGCCTAAACATTACATCCCCTCTTCTACTGTTCTGCGCAAAATGCCCTTGGAGCGGTCCCTTCGTCGGCCATCTTGGGAGAGTGTATTTCACTACATGCGTAGCCTTCAACACAATTGTTGCCTCTTCTTAAAGTGTGCCCTATCCACTGCCACTTTCGTCTTCCGATCACAGTGCGCACGAGTGGCAGGCCTGCCTGTCTCCTGACTCAAAATGACTTGAGGAGCGGCAGCTTTGGAAGAAGAATAAGAGTGTCAAAATGAGTAATGAAGTCTCCTAACGTAGCGTGTACAATAGAGGAAATAGTAGGATCTCCAAAAATTGCCTTAGCTGAAACCAGTCAAAAGAGGGGGAGGGGGGGGGAGGTTCGAACAATTCACTGCATACTCAAACATAAAGAGAACAAATGCCATATGTAGCCGCTTTCAATCACTCTGTTTCGCAGGGTAGATGCCATTGCCTCTTCCATTGCTATCGAAACCGATCAGCCGCAAACAATTTTTTCAACAATAAGATTGTGTTAAGGTGGTGAGGATTGAAAGCTTTAGTCACAATTCAAATTTTCTTTGTGTCGTCACGGACACGGTCTGTCTGTCTCTTTGTCTCTTCCTTTCACATGCATTTTTCTCACAAACGACTAGTACCGAACGAAATCTGATGGAAATTGTCAGAACTGTGAACCCCTAAACATGCAGTGAATTGCATTCCTGCACGTTGAACTTATGCACGTTTCCCATACATAAAGAGAGGGGGTTTTTCACCGAATATAATCATATGGGATATCAAATGAAGGGTCTCTATTAGTGCTTTTCGAAGCAGGTATTAGTTTTGGCATTGATATGAAAGGAAAGGAGTGCGGGGGTCTGAAAAGAATTAATTACTTTAACGACACCAGAAATAACCCAATCAGAAAATCTGAAAAAATTACGGTGATTCGTACACATGGTATCTTATCCTTAAAATACTTAAAATATCTGCTCAAATATAGTTAATAAGTTAAGTTTATCCGGGATCCGTAAAATGCAGTAAGATATGTTCTAATATCAGCATCGTAATGGGTGAGTATCTACTAATATCAGTTTCAGAGGAGCTTGAAATTACTACTCCCTAAGAGATAAAATGTCAGTACGGCATCAAATTGAATATCGGTTACATTTCACGTACATGCCTAGGAGCTACCATATATTGTATATAAGTGAAATGATTGTCTAGTCAAATATTCTTATACAAAAAATCAACCCTTCATACATGAAGCGCAGTTTGGCTATGGAAGTGGTAGTGGTAGCATGGAGACCTCTTTCTTTCATTAGTGGGCAAAAATAAAGCCGAGATGCTCCACAGATTCAGAAAATACTAGCTGAACTCGGCGGATTTTGTTCTGCCCGTGCAGGTTTGCAAAAACTGCAGATTTTCTTCAGGTATTAAAAGAATGCTCGCCTTTCGCTTTGAATGTGCGAGTTGAATTACCATATAGTTACAATATTCATCATCATACCATACCATTTGAAAGCGTGCATTACATTTCCCAATATGCTGTAAAAAGTGTATAGATTCTTGAGTAGCTACAGCAATATGAGGTAGAAGTGGCTCTGGTCATGCAGTGATGGCAAATTGACTTTGTCAGTGGAGCAATACATAAGAGACATTTCTCACGGAAACTTCAAAGCCCGACGATGTAGCCATTAGATCAATGAAGACTTTTCGATGAATTTCGTCGTGACTAGCTTTCGTTCGAAAGTCTGTAATTCGTGCACAAGAATGTTGGGATATCCCCGCAGCTCTAGATGTGGAAGCTAAAAGTCGCAGGTTGTCAAATCATCCATTTGTTTCAGCTACTCTTGAAACAGCAGTTATAATTTCGGGGGAAGCCTTTTGTTCTCATGTTTCAACAGCTCGTGAAGAAGTTTTGTTCAGCCGCGGGTCTCGTTCTTTAGATATTTTGGGAGCCCTACTCGATGGCAGTTACCGCGAATGTCCGGTTAATCTTCCAAAGTCCAATTTTTCAGGTGGCTCCTTAATCATCTTCTAATTTTAATGTCTCAGCAACCACAATCATTATTTGCCTTGACGACTGATTGAAAGAGGTATAATTTGATCCAAATTATACCAACGTGGATAGCACCAAAATATTTTTCACTAGAACCTCATATGTCCACCAATTTTTGTAGTGATCAGGAGCATTGTGTAGAAGTTACACCACACCAGCACCACCTAGAGGCGTAGTACAACAACGTGGACTACACCGGAATATTTTCCATGGGAAAGTTCGAATATACAACATTAGGCGATCGGTTGAATAGTTTCTGAGCTTATCAACTACAAGTGGATATATATACCAATGACTTCCATTTTTAAAGTTTTATTGAAAACTGTTCCGCCTGCCTCTCGAGGAGGTGAAAATCTTCAAAAAACACTGGCCTGGACACGTCAGCGTATGGGATTCTTACCCATTAAAATCAGACTCCCGTCTGATTCTGTGGTTCTCAGAGTCCCTCCATCAGCAAGATGCACCCCTAGCCGTGTTCGTCGATGCCTCAGGCATTGCCGTAAGTGTTGCTCTTCACTAAAAAGTGAATCAAATCTAGCAGAAGTTGAGCTTCTTCTCTAAACAACTCAATTCTGCTCAATGGAACTTCACCATTGTGAGTTACTCGCCACATTAAATGCTTCCGGCATTCCCCCCCCCTGGCTTCAACTGGGGGTAGAATGTTGTGGCGGAGCGGACAACTTGCATGTCGTATACATGCAAGTGTGAATGGCGTTAGCCATGACATCGAAAAACAATTTCAACTGGAAAAATTTGTTTTTCGGTGTCAGTTGGAGTTCAGAATAAAATCAAGCCGGGGAAAGGGGTGACTCTTATTAATTTAACTTAACAATAAATTAATATAAAGAAAAAAATAAAGTGTTTAATCAGAAGGGTATCATGGCAGTGCGTTGGTTGAGGAACAGTTTCTCTGTCAATTTTAACAGTGGTTTGGAGTGCAGGGAATTCCTCACTACACCATCATGATCGTTGGATGGTAGCATGGGAGACTCTATCTTTGGCGTCCCGCAGAAATTGGTAGAAGTGGCACCTTTCCATTAGACTTCGAACCAAACTATCACGAACGTGTGATGGTGGCCTCGTTGATTCTTGCAAGTCCACATTTATCGAATGTCATTTAAATTTCATTTTTTGCACTTTTCATGATATTCAATTATCATAACTCAAGACAATCCAGGGTTGTGTGAGAGCGGTTCATTTGGAATTTTTTATATGGAATTTCTGCAAAGTCAAAAAATATCGTGGGAAGCCAGATAGGTGAACTTTTTAATTAGTATCCAAATAGCTGAGTGGTTAGAGCACAAGGCTGCCGTACGGAAGGTCCCGGTTCAAATCTCACTGTGGGGTTTTCATCAGCTGTGAATGAGTGCCTGTGTCAAATCAGTGTCATAATCTCGGACGAGCACAATGCTGACCACATTGCCTCCTTCGCGGTTGACCGATACACCGTCAGACGTAGCTGGGTGAAGTGCCGTCAGACGCGATTGAAATGACTGGCGTTTGTCTAACCTCGTAAATAGGGCAGTTAGATTGCCGAACCACGCAATTCGAGCTACAAATGAAGTGGACGGCATCATCACATATCCATCGCCATATCCAAAATGCTTACCGTAAGAGAACAGGTTGTTTAACCTGTACTGTACTGATTAATGATTTGCAGGTCATTTGATATAGTAATCTTACGCAAAGTATGAAATAATATGAAACAAATTGGAATCCAACATTGTATTAATGTTCCTTAAATATTAAGTGACAAGATCGCTATTCTGACTTCCCACGGTATTAGTTTACTTTGCAGAAACTCAATATGTAAAAATACTAAATAAGTTGGTCTTACAGAATTCTGGATTATGCTGAATTAGAAAATTGAATATTATGAAAAGTACAGCTAAGGAAATTTGAAATGAAATTGCATATGTACCTGCAAGAATCAAGTAATTTTATAATTCTATAATAAGAATTGAATTGGAATTTTGAATATGTATTGGATTGTATAACAGAAATGCTTACCAACAGCTTTATTCCCTCCTCCTCCATCCCTCCCCATCCTATACTATAATTCTTCCCATTGCTGCTGTTTCAAATCTCTGTCCTTGTATACAGTCTCCGTACGATTCCCAATTGCTGTCCGTTGTTGACTATCAATTACTACCTCGGTGTCGAAGGTTCACCACGTACTAGAACCCCTTAGTGCATATAGTCAAATTGATGGTTAACGCCAGGTCGGGCTGCAATTCTTCTTTGATCCACCGAGTTTGAGAATTTAATGCGGTCTATTACGTACAAGAATGCGCAGTTGCATATCAAAATCACTATAACTTTGTTAGTGATAGCATGATTTTGATCAAACTTATGGATATATACTTCATATTATATTCTATATTACTTATAACTCTACGATAAACCTAAGGGGTTTTACTCAATTTCCCTAAAAACATAGTAATATACTATTATTAACTTAATTTGAGCAGATATCGATATGGAGAGTATTTTAAGACCTGGACACCGTATAGAGGCAGCTTCACGACCTTTTCCAGATTTTCTGGTTTGGTAGTTTCTGAGAATGGGTGCCTTGAAGAAATCATCGCTTTCGACGCCTCCCACTCCGTCGTTTTCAACGAATGTCGAAACTAAGACTGGCATCGAAAAGTACTAATCAAGACCATCATTTGTTACCCAATATGACTATAAACGATAAAAAAAATTTTACACCCACCTTTTTAATTAATGGGACCCCCCTCCCCTCCCTTAATCTCAACGTAGAAAGATTCCACTCACTGCGGCGTTCCCATCTTCCTGGCAAATTTCGTATCAATCGGTATAACTGTTTCTGAGAAATGCGCGTACGACAGACAGACATTTAACCGATTTTAAAAAGCATTCAACCTCGCGTCCAGACGCCTAGGTGGCTAGCCGTAGTGTGTTTATTTGTATAGTCCTGCCGTACGGAAGGTTCCATTCAAATTACCTCATATGTAATCCTTTTTCATGATTCTTACTACACAGAAGTTAGCATCGTTCTAAGCAGCTAACACGAGTTCACATTTAGGACAATATGATTTTGCCGCCATAGACTTTCTTTCACATGCTAAATGCTAAATACATACATGTCATTTCCAATTTATCGATGGAGCTTTTTTTCAGGCTTGATTAATAAAAGCAAGAATTAACACACCTTCAACTTGACATGAAACGTTGAATACAACACTATGTGTACATTTCGGTACACATCATTTAACGAGCTTCCTGTTCAGTGTTAAGGTATTGCTCCTAGGTTGGTCTTTAGTGCCGCATGTTTTTCATTCCAGGCGCGATGAGTGTCCTTCAATAAAAGTTAGAACGTACTCTGTAACGAGGACTATTTGCAAGCAACTACTAGCGATTGCAATGATGTCTCAACTGCCGGTTCTTTTGTTTGATATGGTGCATTTTTTAGGGGATACTCCTTTGAACTGGAACCGGGTAGTATAATTTAAAATTTTGAAAAGTGTACAATAACTGCGTTTGTATGGACTGTAGTTCGTTGACTGTTGTCATCCTCGAATTCACATGTTGGAGCACTCAGCCCACAGCGAACATTGCACGCGCAATGAATGCAAGCCATTTAAGAAAAGTTAAATGTATTCGAGAATAGATATTCCTTTTAGTTTGTAAGTTCAATATTTTAAACAGAACTGAAAAAAAAGTTTTCAAAATTTTAATGCTTTCCACAGAGTGGATTTGCCTATATCCTATGTGACAACTTATCCTCTTGCCAATTCATTCTAACATTTCATATGCAGGACTCACAGACTATTTATAGACATTCCCTGAAAACATGAAAAATTAGAAAATCCTTACTGGTTCCGAATGCTAATCTACTTTGAATTGCAATTTTTGTTCAAACTTGAGATTAGAGCAATATTTTAGTATTTCTTTCCTTTGATAATGCCGGGTAAACTAAAACAAGTCGGAATACCGGAAGCTGGCGATTCGGGTGTAAAGGTTTTGTGTTCATCTTATGGGAGAAACTTTCTACGCACATTTTTCCATTCGTATATGGCTAAAAACCAAAATATTCCTTTATATTTTTGTTAAAATAACATACAAGGCGTACGTACATATTACAGACGTAGATATTATGGTAACCCTAAAGAAACAAACATTGCCTATTCCCGAATACTGTATTCCATATGCATGTATATAAATTGATGGTACACCTATTTTCGACATATAAAGTATGTACATTGAAAACCGCTTGTTTAAAGTACAAATATACCTATCTATTTATTATTTATTAGGCACTACCAACAAGTTTCATTGACATATATATATTTACATATGTCTGTCTCGAAAAAACTATATTGAATATTAGAATGCACGAAACTCACACAAAATGTGAAAGTTTCACCTACTACAACTTAGTTAATAATATCTGGATTTCCTTCAAATTTCTCAAATTTATGCCTTATTTTATCCCCTATCCAAGTGCGTATTTTGTGCTTCTAGCATGAACTTAAGCGGGTTTCCGGCTAAATTTCTAGTATATGCTATTATACTATTATTAATTTTATTTCGATAGATTTCGGAACGGGATGTATTTTGATGCATAGGTTTTATTTAGTTACAGTACTAGGTTTCACCCGATATCATATCTGGGCCCTGTTTCAAAAACTACCTTTCATTTGATTCCCTACGTGGCCACATTCTGTGAAAAAAAATTTTGCAGTCTCCATTCGCATATATGGGAAACTCCCCTTAAACTTGTACTTAAAAGCAGATGTACGTAAAGCGCTCACCAATTTTCTTTGTTAATAATAGTTAGATCTCTTTCAAACTTCCCAAAGTTACGCCTTATGTTATTCCATATGCCACTGCCACTATACTTGTAGCACGAACTTAAGGGAGGTTTCCGAATAAATTTCTAAAAACAAAAAAAATTTCGTTCAGATACAACGCTGTGTTTTTTTTTAATTTTGTGGTTGAATAGGTTCTGAGAACGAGACCTGTTACACTTTCTGGAGGTCATATTTTGAGCCCTCACTCCCCTACTTTTCAGCGGATATCAAATATGGGACCAGTTTCGACAAGTAGTAAATGAATCCTTTTAATTTGATACCTCACATGGCTATATTTTGTGAAAACGTGCCCCTTTTTTCGCATGTATGGGGAGCTACTCAACGGAAATTGGCCCACTGCTATAGAGACGGTAAACAATTATGTCTCAAGAAGATTGAGCTCCAAAGCATAGACATTTTTAATTGCGTTTCAATTAATTTAGAGTAGAGTTGGGAATGATAGCCCTTATTAGCGCATCGTAGGACTAAGAGAATTGTTTCACATAGCCGAATATCTGTTATAGATCCACAAGGCTTTTTTAAGGCTTGCACTAGTTTAGGGGCTGAATATAAGTCAATTTATATAGAAGCGGGAAAGTAGACCAAAACAAAACGTAATGAAGACAGAAAGTTCGACATGAAATAGATTGCACAGTAACAGTAATTTCTTGAGTAGTCTATAGCTTGGTATATTTCATTTTCCTATTCGAAATATGTTCAGTAATATCAAAATCAAAGTATGATTAGGGAAATGAACAAATGATGGGTCAATAATTAGCATATCATAATAGAAAGTTTGCTCGATTCGAAAATAAAATCTCAAAAAAATCCATTGAAGAATCTGCAATTTCCTCTTTTCGGTTACACATATAACGAAGAGGTACTATTTCTATAATATTTAGTCTGCCTTGTAATGACACAATCTGATACTGAAAGAATAGCGATCGTCTTTAGTAGCCTATCCTAACCTAAAAAGATTAAAAAATCGAAAAAAAATAGTAACGACTAAGGACGTTGCCTCACCTCTGCTTGGGAGCAACTTGATCGAAAATGACAACAGATGAAAATCGATCCGTTTTATATAATCCCAAACACGACAAGGATGTGAATTATATCCATTTTAAAACTGCCATTACTTAAAGCCTAACCCAGGCTAAAGCAACATTTTTTGTTTGAGATAGGAGGGAGAGAAAAAATTTCGAAATCAGAAAGAAGTCAGCTGAAATTCGTGGCTTTCTATTCAACAAATAAAATTTCATAAAGGCCGCCAAATTAAATAATAAAATTGCAAAATTAAAGACCTAACTAAAAGAATAAAATAAACTTGCAGAATGTGTGCTTGGCGTTAGAGACTTTAGACCATCTCATCTCTGACTGCACCCTTGTAGCGCCGGTGCAATACAGGAACAGGTATAATGCTGTATGTAAAGGGATCCATTTAAAATCTTACATATAGGCATGAGCTAATCACGGGAACATATCCTGATTACAAGTATGAGCCGCAAGCAGTACTTGACAGTTGCTCCAGAAATGGTGGAAAAATCGTTAGTTACAAAAACTCTGACTTTCTGTGTTTATATGGATACAATCATATATCTCTTAGCGATTAGGTAATTTTAGGAAAAAAGGGTCACTTCAACTTACTGTAATTTTGTTAAGAATGGTAGAATTCCCATCAAGCTTTCCAATACGCCGCTTCATGTTAGAACCTATATTAGTGCAGTTACGATCCCATGAATATTTTAAACCTCCAAAATATAATTATATACCATTATTAACCTTCTTTGAGGAGATATTGTAATGGAGAGTATTTCGGAGCCTAGATACCATGGGCATGGATGGTTTCTGACAATGGGTCCTCGAAGTAATTAATCTCTGTAGGACTCCCTCATACCCCCTGCAACCAATGTCAAAACTAACACTGCTTCGAAAATTACTAGTCAATGCCTTTCTTCTCTCTCATTTCGCTGTACTCGGTGGGAAAAAATTTGCAGCTCTCTTTTAAGTGTAGGCCAACCCGCCCTTTAATTCAACGTGGAGTTTCAATAAAACCTTGAAAGGATATAATTATCGAGGAAGCTACTTACATTCTTGAGTTGCCCCATGCTTTCATCGAGTAAATCACTGTACCCAAGACTGATTGAATCGCATACGTCCAGTCGGAATAAAAAACTGATTATACTGTGATTTGCTTCCTTAAGCTCCCAATGGCACAAAAATTTAAAGGGTATTTCATTAAGCAATTCAGGATTGCATGTTTACAAGGATAAATATGTTATTCCGGAAGAAGCCACGAGTAACTGTACCGAGAATTAAAGTCGATGGCAGCGAGATACAACACCTTATTGACTCAGGTATAGACACGAATAGTGTAAGTGCTGATGCGGAAGGCAATTACATCGTGGTGGATGATGCTCTGAAACTTCGAACTTATAAGGGAGTACTTTAAATCGGTGCATCGGCCCAGAACTGACTTAGAGGCAACGCGGGGTAATGTTAAGAGTGGAAATAGGAGATCAGGTCGATCATTCTGAGTGGCCGATAACGACCTAGAGGGCAGAGCTAATCCCAAAAAGCTAAACAAATTGGCTAAGTTGACCGTGAAGGTCAGCCCACAAAGATTGAAGCTCCATCAAAGTGCTCGAGTCGACACGTTCTTGCACGCCTCTGTGCTAGCCAGGCTCGGGAATGTGGGGGGCCCTTTGAGCGCTTTGATCCCTCACGCTTCATTACTAAAAAATAACGTGTCTATTCCGATGCGTGGGTCCGCACCGGATTCTAAAATAGACGTAAATTAGGATTTCGTGACGGCCTATCGAATTATAAACAGAACTAAAATTGGAAATTAGAAAAGAAAAAAAAAACGGCTCGACCGCGCGCGTGGAGCCGTAAGTCTCCGGACCCGAATGCCGCGATCAAGGAGGGGAAGATCCACGACGGATCACCGTCTCAACTATTGTCTCTTCCGCCTCAGATCTTGTATGAGGCGCGGCCTCTGAGGTTCCCACCCTTCCTCGATATCCTCAGGCCAGTTATTCATTTATAGAAATTCCGCGGGAGAAAGGAGGATACGAAAGGGAGGAAGTCCTCAAACTACGATTAGACTGACTATTCACGCATCATTGTTCATTGCACCAGCAAACTTCATATCATTAATTATAACAAAAAATATGAAAATAAAAATAAACAATATGTAAACTTCAAAGAAGGAAAATAATAAAAAAAAATAAAAATAAAAAAAGAAAATAAAAAAGAAAATAAAAACAATGACTCACCCAGGTCGTCACTCCGACCTCGGATTGATGCTGGTTTACTTGGTTCAAAGTTGCTTACTCTCTATTTTTAAGTAATTGCTTAAATACAAGAATTAGAAATTAATGATCAATTTCTGCCTCATCTTCATTTGCTTCTGTATTTAAAAAAAAACCAAGTCTCTTCTCTAAATATAGTTATGAACATTTTTAATTCAATATAAGAACTACCTAAAGCCGTAATTTTCACTCTTGTTCCGCAATAAAATGATACTACTTCCACACACCTACATTCAGATGCTAAGTTTCGAAATACTAAACCAACTAAAAATTGAAATAAACTAAATGGTGTCGAAAAATCCTATATTTTAATCCAGCTGGATAAAAATAAAACTACTTTTTCTCGGTGAAAACTAGCAAACGTGTCAGCATCGTTGTAATACAAGGAATCTGCTTCTGTTGATGCATCATCTGGCAATCGGGCGTATTCGGTTCAAAATCTAATGCAACCCTTTGACAGACAAACGTTAGTAGTTTAAGGATATCATACTTTGTTCCGTTACGATCAAGTTCATGACAAAAAGACTGAATAAACCATGAGCCCTTTGTTGTATTTCGCCACGAGTAAAAGCCGGGTATTGTGAAATATGCAATTAAAAAGTCGGCATGAATTGGAATTTTGTAGCTCATAGACGATTCACCATCAGTTTCAGTTGTATGTTTCGACAACAGAACACCACCATCTAGCTGATCACCCTGGCATGCTTGTATGAAAAACTATAATAGTTTTGGTTTACCAGCTAATGTTGCGCAGTGATTTGCTGTGAAATGTTGCCATAAGGAATCCAGTTTATATTGTACATCTTTTGCGTAGATATAACCCAATTCACCTTGTGAGAGAATAGTTATAAGTAAACAATCATTATCGCTGTGGTCCATACGTGCCACGAAATCTTCTGATGATTGCCACATATCCACACTTCCACACTTTCTGATTATCACTTTTAGTTTTTTATTACGATTATTAGTTTACACACAATTGCCTACTGATGTAGGTTTACCACTTGTATTCAGAATCGGCTGGTTCGTTCTCCTTTGAATCATTTTACAGAAGTTTCCCCTCCGTACCTATAGTTCCTCTGAGAATTCAGAAGCAAGCATCGGATTGAAGAGGTAAATGAATGCATCCAATCCCTCGAAGAATACGTCCAGAAGTTTCCTAAAATTCCAGGGCGTTCCTGTCCAAGGCAATCTTGCATCTCTTGCCCGATTATGCGTTTGAGCCACTATATTTGTACTTCAGGGAAACCAGTAAAGATCAGTTCTTATTTGACCATGGATCCTTATTTCTTCATTTCTCCATTTATTTGAACAGCTTATTCCCGGGATAAACACGAGCAACTTTCCCGCTCCGACTCCGACGATGCCGGCGTGCCTCTTCCAGCCAACAACCCCTCTTGCGCACACCTTCAACGTTCCTCCAACTTCCTCTTTTCCATGCACTGCTTCAACCTGTTCCAGCCAACCACTCCCCGTTCTTTTTTTTCTCGCGCACCGCTTCAGTTCCCGCTACATAGCCTTTCTCACTCGCTAGGCAATGTTGCGGCAACATGCGCATGCGCCTGCGGATGCGGCAAATCATTCGCCTCCTGTCAAGATCAATTCGCCCGAATGCATTCAATAATGTGCAATCTGCGGCGAACATTAAGGCAATTGCACACTATTAAATGCATTGTTTAAGCAAATTAATTAAGAAAGAGCCGAATGAGATTCCACTCCCGTCGCGCAGCCGCGGTCACTCAGCGGCTTTCAGAAATTGTAGAACGAGATATCCACAATTTCAAATATAGCCTGAACGGCACTACAGTTCTCGAGTTTAGTTCTGCATTGCAGGCTGATCTCATACCGAGTGATAATCTGCTTGATTACTTTGCCTCATGTGGGGAGTTAACCACCATATTTGGAAAAATAAACAATAAGAGATCATCCGGTATGGATGGCATTCCCAACGTGGCCCTCTGGCACTTTACCAGACATTGCCATTCGTGATTATTGCATCTTGTTCAATAATTTATTGAACAATTCTTTCTTTCCAGGACAATGGAAGAAAGCCCGAGTGTTTCCGACCTTAAAGAGAAGAAAGTATTCATCCAGTACTACCGCCCAATCAGTATGCTGCCTAACATCAGGAAGGTGTTTGAGGTTTTGATATTGAAAGCCTTGAACGGGCATATCAAGAGGAAGGAATTATTGTCGAATGCGCAATTCGGATTTCGATTTGGACATTCGACAATATATGCAATAACAAAGGTAACATCTGATATTTGCTGGCGGATTAACAATGATGAGTGCGTAGGCGCTTGCCCTTAAAGGTCAGGAGAAGGTCTTTGATACCGTCTGGTTGGATGAACTGATTTTCAGGCTCTTCAAGAACGAGTTTCCTAGCCACCTCGTAGCGATGATGTGAAGTATGCTGTATAGCAAGTGCTTTGTCATTACGGACTGGAAATCTCACTACTAGTAGGGAGTTTCATGTTTTGAATGAAGGGAGGGTGGAGGGACAGTGACTGCGTCTACACTTTTCGCAGTATTTGCCGGAGAATTAGTCAACTCGTTTGAGTTTAATTTATCTCCTAAAAGGTCCTTGCTTGCCTCTACTGACGACCTGATAGCTTACATGGCACACAAGAAGGTAACTGAGGCGAAAGTTGAACTTCAGAAGATGTTCAATGATATTATGTTGAACAGTTGGTGGATGAAAATCAATGCGTAAAATTGTGAAACGATTCTATTTCGAAATTCCTTGGAGTATGCCAAGTAGGAACTTGAAATGGAATTTTAGAGACTTCTACATTGTCGTGAACGAGGATAGTTCTGAGCGCATTCCTCATAAGAAGTGCGTTAGATACCTGGGTGTGTGTCTTGTCGAGCATCTCCAATTTAACGAGCACGCTAAAGTCGCGCTAGAAAGCGCTCGCAAGGCATTCATTCCTCTTCGAAGACTCTTTTACGCACCACATCTTAGCCGGAAGGTTAAGATTAGTTGCATCTCACTTTGGTTAGACCGGTGCTCACCTACGGGTGTGTTATCTGGTTTAATTTGAGTGCTAGCTAAATGGAAAAAATAAGGATCTTTGAAAGGAAATGTCTGCGTGCTTGCACGGGGCTTAATAGGACTGCTTCAGTCAAACTATGAGCATTATGTAACTAATGAAGTGATGTATGCAGCTACTGGTTTGCCGAGAATTGACACAGTTATCATCAGATTGCCTCGGAACCATATAGTGCGATCTGCTTCGCACGGCGAGAACCCTTGGGTTTCGCAGCCGTTCTACCCAAATGGGCTTCACTCCTCCCGAAGCGTTCGTGTATCTTGACAGGAATGGTCTAATTCTTGATTCTGCCCGTGATCCGGGTATGTATCATATACATAGGTGGGCCACGGACAAAAGGATAGAATATCTTCCGACGGTGGGGGCTCCGGTATTCGACTGGAGATACTCCAGAGATGAAAAGAGAAATCTGGGTACTGGTGGCTGCGGGATGCTGATTAGCGACGGCTGTGCTCAGTTCTGCCATGTGTTTCTTGGTGGGGCTTTGTAAATGTGTACATATTGAATGGGTGCTGCTTTTGCCTCCAATTGTAACTTATCGTTATTATTCTTTGTGTCTTTGTAAATATAATGTTATTGCAAAAAAAATTATGTAACTGCAAAGTAAATAGTTTTTAATTATGATAGTTTTAAGAACAATAATTTAAGTTAAAAGTACCTTTTGAAGCGATCAAAAATTTATTATTACTTTTCTATATTTTTATTTGCGACTAAGGCTAAGGGAATTCTGTCGGGTTTTTGACCATTTCCCGACAACTTATTGTAAAATTAGATTTTTATTTCTTACTGTTTCTCTTCTCTGTCTGCTAATCGTTTTTCAAAAATTTTGAGAGCCCACAGTGGCCATTAGATTTAAGTTATTTTGTTATTTTAAAATACTGTTTTTTTGTTTTTTTGTTAACCATTTCTTAAAAGCAAAAAATGTTTTTAAAAATAAAAAATAAAATGTGCACGCACTAGAAACCAAATTAATTTTGCAGAACTCCGGAGGAGTCACAGGAATAATAATAATCGTTAGCGCAGCAATCCGTATAAGATCGGGACCTTGAATTTTGTTAGAGCACTTCATTAAGTAACGGTACACTACAGGATTACAATACCCTGTAGGAGGCAATGTGGTCAGCATTGCAGTCTCAGGATTATTACCCTGCTGTGACTCAGGTACTCATTCACAGCTGAGTCGACTTGGTATCCGACGTCAAATCACAATACAAATTACACTGCCACCAGTGAGATTTTAACCGTAACCTTCCGTACTACAGCCTTGTGCTCTAAGCACTCAGGTATCCGGACGGAATAACTTCCTTGATTTTTGCGTGATTTCAGGGTTTAAGTGAAAGGTACCAATTTTTTGAAATAAATAAATGATATTTTGGTTATCAGTACGGAAGGATGGAGAGTAGAAACTACCTTGCTTTCTGCCGATCAAGCTTTCCTTTGATATGAAAGGGATTGACAGTCCTGATAGCCGCTGCGAGTGATGGCCAAAGGGATACACTTGAGCTCCGGTACGTTGCGAAATCCCGGGAAGCTCCATGTAGTGTGTTCCGTGAGAAAAGGGAATTTATTATTACGCTTGTCAGTAAAGTGGAGAATGCCGCAAAACAGTGATTTTAGAAGTATACACCGCATCAGGAAAGAACTTTCGATGATCCTCTGAAGAACGTTAACGCTCAACTCCTCATCCGCGATGATGAGCAGGCACAATGCGAAGAAGGAACTACCGAGATCGTATCACATTTTGAATTTTTGAATTTCTGCCCTTTGGTAGTTAGTTACTGTAGGCATGAGGATACGAACTGTTCTACCAAACAGAAGAAAAATCATCGCGGCTGTTAATGTACTGAAATGGAGTGAAGCCGCTGAGCTCGACTGCCTTCCCACAGTTATTTATCCCTGCACCTGCAGTTTTTACAGAATTACTGTTTCCACTCGTACGGAAATTGTGGGAATCCGAAACCGTTCCCAAAGAGTTAAGGAGGCGATGATGGTTACGATTCCAAAGAAGTCAGTAGGATAATTGGAAGGGTACTTTTCTGTACAGTGCCCGAAGCTTAGATCTTCGTTTCACCTGCTCTTCATTGACGAAACGTGAATAAACAACAACGTATTTGTCGTGCTGTTAGCAGTATCTAATTATTAATATACTAATTACTATTACTTACTAATTAATATACTAATTACCCGACAGTCTGCAGTGTTCCATCTATAAAAAAACATCCAAATCATCAGGCACCATCGAGGCAATTTTAGATCCAAAGAGGGGCGCCTGGGTTACATTTTGCTAACGATAATATTTCTTTTTGTTATCGGTGAAGTGTTCTCTTCATTGAACGGCGATAATTTTCCTCGAACAGATCGTCTACGTAGATCATATTTGTTTGCTCTCTGACCGGGTCGTGGACCTTGGCCAAATGGCCCTGGCATTTGAAAAGAAAGGCATATAGGGTAAAATATCGCTCAACGCATTAACTATGGCTAGATCCGCTTTTGGTGCCTTGTCTAAAGTTTAGAAAAGCAGTTATCACAAGAAAAGCACCAAGTGGAGGCTGTATCCTGTCAATATTCTTTAATTTCTGCCGTATAAAATGGAAATTGGTCTACTACTCAAACGTTTGTCTGCAACGTATCATCGAGCAAAAGTCGACGTACAGGAAGGCAGAGGTAGCAATGGATAAGCCACATATTAAGGAGGGATAACAGTTGAATTGTTGGTTACGCCAAGCAGTGGAACCCTCGCTTCCAAGAGCATATTGTCGAATTCCATCGTAAAACATACTACACTTTTGAAACTTTTCAAAGAAATGGAGCTCAATGCGCGTTGCATTCGTCACAGTTCGCAATCATAACATTCATCTATCCACCTGCGTCTTGTGGTGACAACTTTTCGTACCGAAAATAAAAAAAGTTTGGATGGTATTTCAGTGGTAATCAATACCCTCGGCCTGTTGTTATGAATTCCTATTACGACTGCCGGATCGTGTAGATGGACAGCATGGAATCTGTGGAAATGAAACTCCGTTCTTCTGCTACTAAACGTGAACACAGGCGAAAATATAAGACCATCAAATGATGATCCCTTTCAAGATCGAAGTCAGCCATTTTTAAGTAAATGGATTTAAAAGATAACACCTGAATCTACTGTTGCTTTTATAGTTGATGTGAGCAGATGTTTGTTGGCGAACTGACCTTATAGTAGACTTTTTATTCGAATAGTCTGCCGCCCTAGACAAGCCTTTCACCCGCGAGTTATGATAATATTTTGCTTAGACGTATGACGGAGTGGCATAGTCCTTGGTGACGTTAACAACACCACAAACATCTCCGAGCAAGGTATTGTCAGAGCTCACCTTGGTATTCAGCTACCTGTAGGGGGCCTCTCCTGAACTGCCTGGAATTGCTCATAGAAAGAATCATTTTCCACTCTAATGGAAATCTTCATTGGTGGGTAGCACTACAGATCTGGCAGTCGAGATCTGAGGGAGAATTGGCTCCCAAGCCAAAAGATGGCATCTAGCGGTTGCCATCACCAGGAGTCCAACAACAGACTCGCGGTTGCTGCCACTTGGCTTTCTAAAGTACAAAGGAAGAGTGCCAGCACTGTAGCTGTAAAGAGAATGGTACTCTCCAGAGTGTGACAGAACTGAGGGTATTCTGAAAATTAGAGTACTAAGATCGCGCTTAGTGGACTAGTTGCAATAATATAAGTCTAATATAATTTTATTGATAACTACCACATATACATTTTGATGTACTTTGCAAAGGTCTCCTTAGACTCCTTCTATTGAAGATTTGTTTAAAATGTCAACAAGTGTTCAAAAACACTTAAACACATCTGCGACTTTATCGAGGCTATATGAATTTTCTGCTCCATTTCCTTGACGAGTACATGGAATTCGTTATTTGAATATGGTGCAGGATGAACAAACCGCTTCGCCTCAGTAAGTACTCGTGTTTTTAAATGCTAGTAAGTTACTTTATAACAGAACTCCAGTATTATCGGCTTCATTAGGTCAAGGCTAGTCCTAGCCCTTGGCGACGAACCAATTTACAATTTTTATTTACACTAGTCTTTGCCCTTTCCGTAAGTTGAGGATGTTGGTTCGCATCTAATTAGCGAAAAAGTATATTACAACAACAACGAGAAATGATTCTTCTTTTCGCACAGACAAGCTTTCAGTGCGTACCTACTCATCTACAAAACAGTAAAAGGAATGTGTAACACAAATAAACTGCTATTCAGATGGCACGCATTTTTCAAGGATTTGTTCTTGTGCTGACAACTCCTACAAATATTCAGGGCTACCTCGTCTGAAACGCGCCAGCAAGAATACGTAGAACAAGTTAAGTTTGAAATTTAGAGATTTTATTTAATCAAGTCGGAATACTGGAAGCTGGGCGCTTCGTTTATGTGACGAACTTCATGTGCACGTTCTTAAATTCATACACAGCTAAAAATACAAAATATTTTTTCATATATTGCCAAACTGCAAGATATATGTAGGTGTTAAAGACATAAATGTTGTACACATTTTGAACAATTATACATTACCGCACACAAAAGCGTACGTATATATATGTACGTATGATCGAACTCATCTAAATATTTCCGCTTTAATCCATGCATAAACGCATACATACATATAATATATGTGCGGAAATTAAAATGAATGTCCTCCGCTTCTGGCTGGGATATAGCGCGTCAATCACACCTACTCACCATCGATCGCGGTTACCTGGCATGCCCCACTCACACTCTCCGAGACACTCACAGTCCTCCTCTACTGTTCTGCGCCAAATGCCATTAGTCCAACTCTACTAGCCTCTCTTTCCAAATTCAGGTCATGTTCCATAACCCACTCAGAGACAAACAGATACCGAGGGTGTAGTCGCGGTGTTTCAGGATGTCCTACGGACAACGCAGCATGAAGGGTGTTCACCTCTTTGAACCTCAAATCATTCGACATTTTACCCCGGTGCAGCACGTGACATTTTGTACCTTCATATGTCGCTCCGATAATAGCTATTAATTTCTCTGGCATGCCCCTCCTGCGAAGAGCACTCCAGATATACTCCCTGTCCACACTATCGTAAGCTTGCTCGAAATTCATCTAAACTCCACGCACTGTTCCAAGATGATCCGTAGGGCGCTGATGTGGTCAATACAGGAGGATCTGGAGCGGAAACTAGTCTGCTCTCTGTCTATCAACCTTTCGAGATGTTCTTTGATGCGTTCCAGGATTATTTTTCTATTATCTCTGCAACGGCAGGGAGCAGGCTCCAATTGTCATACTCAAAACAAATCCCCTTCTTTGGGATCTTGCCGATTATCCTCTTCTTCCACTCTTTGGGAAGTCTCGGATTGAAAAGATTTCCGTACGAGTCAAAGCAGCAGATCTGCGGGGAGACCATCAAGACCAGCGGCTTTACTCCATTTGAGTGCATCTGAAAGCATTGGTGAAATGATTTCTACTTGAAGGAACAGGTCGTATCCGCATATTACGGTGATTAACCAAGGTGTGTAGCATCCGAGAAAAGAGAATTTTCAATGGTGCTCCAATGCTCACCGATATTCTCAAGCTTACTCAATATAACTTTCATTCAACCAGCACCACTGTGGAGCGACAGCTGGGTCATATACACGGTCGATGTTGAAATAAAGGGCTCGCAGTGCGAGAAGTGGTGGACGCAATACGCAAGCGAACGTAATGACCATCAGATGGTGATTCCATTTCCGTTGCGGTCGCCTGTGTTTACCCATCACTTGCCCGAACAAGCTGTTTTCAAAGCCCAGCATGGGATTCACCCAACTTTAGGAAGCCGCTCATCAATTGTGCAATTGCTCCTGGAAAGTATCCTCCTGCACTATTTTGCAAGCTTCTGATGGTGCACTGTGTAATTGTGCTGCTCTCTGAAATGGATCCGCAATCTTGCAGTCTGTCAGAAACCGACTCCCAGCAAGCAGCCCGACACCGGATTCGCGTTTGCTGCCGCTTAGCTTTCCAGAGAACAAAAGCACGTTGCCGCAAAAGAGAGAGGAGTACTCGTCGGAATCTCATCATCTTACTTCGCCTAGACCCAGAATGTTCAGCTATATCGCTGGAATTCCCCTTCAAGTCGGATAAAGCGACCATTCTAAGAACCGTTGTCGAGGAGGGTGCGTACATTCCAGAAACCAATCATATTCCTAGTTTAGACAGTCAAAGATCGTTCCCGTGAGGTCAGTTCCAAATCGTTGTTGAAGGAATGAAAGACATTCATTTCACCAGCCCGATTTTAACTTTATTAAAGTCAGCAGAATTGAGAGCATTACCACATAATGACAAGAAATGGTATCAGCGCCAAAAAGTAACCCTACCGTAGTTCGCATCGGTTTTCAGATTGCTATAAAATTCCACGTAGGTTCATCATGTGGCTTTGTGCGTCATTATATATTGCTCTAGTAATAACTAATTGTTTCTCCGAAATACTCTATTTACCAAGATATAAGATTTTCGAAGGCTTTCTCGGAAGAAAAGCAAGCGAAACAGGATCTAAACTTGGTACATTCACCTAAAGTGATCCGCAGGATGTTAACGTGGTTGACACAGGAGGATCGAGACCAGAAACCATCTTGCTCTCCGTGGATCAAGTTTTCCAAGAACTCTTTCCTCAGTTCTGGGGGGAAGTGATAGATAAGATAGATCAACCTACTTTCTTTTACCGCAGGCTGCAAGACGGGTGCCTTTCTTCCAAATTTACGGATCCCCCGCCTCCACTCACTCGGAATGGTTGATTGATATTCACATGATTTACAAATGAATGGAGTAGGACCCCTGCAAAAAACGCGTGTTGCAAGGGACAATTCCACCCGAACTGAGCTTAAGTGAAGTGATTTTGGTTTTATTTGGGGTAGCAGTTCTCGTGAGCTACTAGTCACCGTTGAAAGCCTACCGCGGTATCAAAGCTCGAGTGTTTGACGTACGCCTATACTTGCAGCGGCAATAAGAACCTTTAGTTATTTATACCCATCGATGCACTTCCAAGTTTCAGCAGTTAGCTCTTACGGAACGTGGTGGACAACTTACGACGTTCACCAGAGAAAAGCACTTTTGATGACAGCGCAAAAGATGTCTATCGAGGGGCTAGAAGAATAATTTTTACCCTGCCGACAACCCAATTGCGAAAACTGCTGATGTTGAGGACAATTGGGTCAACACTTTCCACCCATTCCAATAGATGGGGACGTAATACGTGGGATGGCAGTGGTGGGATCAGGGCGGTGCCAGCACGTATACGATTTTGCATATCCATAAAATAAAATCCACTACCGTTCGGAATTTGGTTAATACGATTAGATACAAGTGACGGGTCCGTTGAAATGCAATTTCCATTCTGACCGGTTCTTTAGGCAGCAGAAACTGCAGAAAGCCACAAACTTCCGACCATCACATGCTCTGGCAGGGTGCTATCAGTATCAATTAACGTTTACTTCCGGCAGGTTTTGCTAGAGTATAAGAGCGCGCGTTGGAAGAGGAAGAAAAGTGCTTTCCCCCAGAATCCTACAATTTTACTTTTCATATTCCTAAACGTCGTCCACATATTTGCCAAGTCTTAAGAAAAAGTCTTAAGCGCAAACGTGTGGACAGGGTGCTTGTCGTGGTCGCCACCGCTAGTTGGGGTTAAAAAACATACATTACTTACTTCCCTTAAAAATCAAACTTACATTTTCTCTATAATATACTTAACATTTCCATTTATCCATTGAAGTCTATATTTATGACACTGCAGTGTTGCACTTAAAACTTCTACTCGTTAATTGTTTAGGATAAGTGAGGGATCCTAAGTCCACAACCACTTGTTGTTGGACCGGACCAAATGGAGAGCAACTTACTCCCACGTTTATTTGGTCCGCGGATCCCTCGTTTGGGGCATGGCACCCAAGCATTAAAAATCGTAAGACAAACGGTTTCGTCCAGGGCAGAGGCAACTCTTCAGACGCTGCCTCAACCTCTGCCCTAGGAGCAGCGTGACCGTGAGTGGCATCGGATGGAAAACGCTCCATTTATATGTTTAGGAAAACACGCCAAGGGTGCGAATTATATCCAGTGGAAACCGATAGTTTGAGCCTGAGCTGGCTAAAGCTAAATTAATTGTTTAGGATAAGTGAGGGATCCTAAGTCCACAACCACTTGTTGTTGGACCGGACCAAATGGAGAGCAACTTACTCCCACGTTTATTTGGTTATCACAGACTACATTTCTGAAAATTTCATGATTCTAGGATGTTAAGGAGAGTTTTGCAGTCAATTACTAAAAATTATAATAATATTACTATTAACTTTATTTGAACAGATATCAGTACGGCGGGTATTTCGGAGCCTAGGTACCAGATAGTGACAGCCTCCCGATTTTTTTCAGATTTTTCGGTTCGACGTCCCGCACTCCCCACCTTTCCAAGAAATGTCAAAACTAAGCCTGACTTTGGAAAATACCAACACATGACTATATTTGGTGACAAAAAAAATGTACACCCCTCTTCGCCCTTTCGCATGCATGAGAAGTCCCCCTTAAACTCAACAGAAAATGGCGCCGTTTACTATATGTGATGGGATTTTGTTTGGGAATTGGTTCAGCTCTTTCCGAGCAAATGGGGTGTGACCGACAGACAGACATTCAACCGATCGGAATACTAGAGGCTCGTGCTTCGGAATAAAGATTTTGTGTTCATCTCTGTGAGAAATTTCCTACACGCGTTTATGCGTTCCTGTATGTCTGAAAACCCAAAATATTCCTTCATATATTTTTTCAAACTACAAGATATACGTACATATTACAGACGTAATAATAACGTAATTTCCTTTTTACTTTGTGGATACAAGCAAACTTATGTACATACACAATGAGTATATTGAATACTGCTGGTTTATATACATGTTGTACATGCAAATACATATGTATGTTTGCCTCGAGTAATTGAAAAACTAAATAAGACGCGAGCTAATACATGAAAATAAAAAGAATAAAAACAAAGCCGGGAAATCGGAAGCTGGACGGTTTTGTGTCTTTCTTTAATAAAGACATTTGAGTGTGGGGGGAGGCAAATACCATTAGTATGCAGCACGTAATATATGCATATATTGTGGAAAACTATCAACTTTCAAGTGATATTAACATTGAAAGTCTTGAATTTGCAAAGAAGCGACAACTTTGACCTATGATAGCAATAGTGTGACTCCTACGAATCAAGGATCATGATCTACATTGCTACATGATTCTAGGCTGAACTTAAGAGAGATTTGCTAGCCAATAACTAAAAATTAAAATAATATACTATTATTAACTTTATTTGAACAGATGTCGGTATGTAAGGTATTTCGGAGCCTAGGCACCATATAATGGCAGCTGGTAATTTTTTCAGATTTTTCGATTGGACAGTTTCTGAGAATGGATCCGTTAAAGAAATTATCAATTTCAAACCTCCGCATTCCCCACCTTTCCACCAAATGCCAAATCTAAGACCTTCTTCGGAAAGTACTAACCGAGAGCTTTCATTTGATTGTGGGGTATCAAATGAAAGCTCTCGTCTATATTTGATGATAAAAAATTGACAACCTCCTTTTGAATGTTAGGGGACCTTTCCACCAAATCTGTTGTCAATCGCTATAACCGTCTCCGAGAAAAATGCGTGTGGCAGGCAAACAGTAATCCGCTTTAATACGGCTTTGTTTTACACATTCATATGAGCTCATCTGTTGAGGTGTTGACAAATTTATATGTTATGATAACACCATACACCTTTTAGGATGCACGAAATTCACATAAAATGTAAAAGTTTCACCTTCCATAATTTTGTTAATATTAGTAGGATTTCCTTGAAACTTCTAAAAATTTATGCCTGTTATGTTATCCCTTCTACCACTGCTAAATTTTGACAATCGGTCGAGCGGTTTCCGAACGAATTGTGTTCGATAGGCAGACAGGCATCGAATCGATTCTAATAAGATTTTGTTTCACACAAAACTTTAAAGGGGTCATCCCGTGTGAAGGCGGTTTTTTGTTTTTTTTAGAATTTTTTTGTGAAGAACTGGATAAAGATACAAATACGAATTTATCACGATAGATTTATTAATATCTTGAATGTATTATACATAGTAATTTTTCCAGTCCGATCGCATAGTTCATGATTGAAGTACAGAGCAATTTATAGACCCATCTCCAAAAAAAGGTGTTTTCTTCTGCATGTTAGAGGGCGCTGTGATCATCTTAAAGAAAAAAGGTAAATGGCATTTAACGTACAAACTTAACTACAGTCCGCAAACTAGAATTACTAAAAAATATTAAAAACTAAATTTTTCGAGCTGTGTTAAACTTTTTCTTGCGAATTTTGGTGTTTTTTTCACGGCTTCTTCAATGAATAAAAAAAAAACTACTGAATGAATCAGAATTATCCTAGTTTGCAGACCGTAGAAATATGTTCTGAATAAGTCTTGAAAATTTTAAAGAATTTGGTTGCATAGATTTTGGGCTATGGTGGCAGCCGATTTTCAACATGCACTTTCGAAAAAAACGCATTTACAAAATGCTCAAATTGTCTCAAAAGAAATTTTATATCTAGTGGATCGATTAAAAAAAAAATAAGCCGTATATAGAAAAAATGTTTATTAATAATTAAAATGCACTTTTTGGGGATTTATTTCTTAAAACTAATATCCTCTAGATGTATACCCTCGCGCAGCACTCCAGTAAGATGAAAATGGGCTTCATCCGAAAACAAAATGTTGGTAAACGTTGAAAATCGCTCAATCAATCAATCAATCGCTCAATGATTTACGAAATTGGGCCTCTGACTGGCATCTTGGGGCTTTAATTTTTGCACCAATTGTATTTTGTAGGGATGCAGCTTTAGGTCTTTGGGCATAATGCGATGTTATAGCATTTGCGCGCTTCCGAATTGAAGGGTCGGGTTGTCACAAACAGACTGATTAACATTCTCCACGTTTTCTACCGTTCTTGATGACCTAGGTTGCCCGGATGTCGATTAACCCAGCGTTGTATCAGTCTCTTCAAACTTTTTAACCCAATGTCGAAAACCTCGAATACTGCAGAATTTTCTACGCGCTACAGTTGCCGAATCGCCGTTTTTGTAAAACTTTCGCACGCACAACGCACGGTCTACTCCCGAGAAACGCTCCATAGCGACTGACTTCCTAAGAGCCAGGCTACCGATTGACATAACCCCCGCACTACTCGGATACGTTGCGTTCACGCAGTAAACTAAATAAATATAAAATTTCTTTTGAGATACCTTGTAGAATGCGATTGTTAGCTATAAAACCTTAACTGACCATTAATCTGCAATACCTAGTCCATAAACCTTAGGTTTCTTGAAGAAACATATGTACAGCCTTGGCTTCAATTCTTGTCCTGTTAGCGAAGTAAGTCGAACGTACTTCGGACCGATAAATACGCGCTTTATTATAGCGATCGACATAAATCTGGCATGTGACTTATCACGTGTTTAACAATATAATTTTCGAACGACTCCGAATATCAAAAAATCACCTTGCCCATATATTCTACACTATATCTATTTCCAGTTGATAATAATAATAATAATCGTTGGCACAACAATCCATATTGGATCAGGGCCTTGAAGTGTGTTAGAGCACTTCATTCAAGACCGTAACGGTACACTACAGTAGACTGTAGGAGACAATGTGGTCAGCATTGCGCTCGCCCGAGATTATTACCCTGATTTGACTCAGGTACTCATTCACAGCTGAGTCGACTGGTATCCGACGTCAAATCACGATACAAATCCCACTGCCACCAGCGAGATTTGAACCGCGACCTTCCGTACGACAGCCTTGCGCTCTAACCACTCAGCTATCCGGACTTAGTATCTTATCTGACTTAGTTCCAGTTGATGCCAAAAAAAATTCGATTCCCCGAATCCGGCACACGGGATGACCCCCTTAAAAAGGGAAATGTTCATGCAATTGCGCAATCATAAAAAAGTTGCTATGGCAACAGCTTCTTAATTTTTCTATCCCGTGTTAGCCTGGCCTCACAACTAAAAGATTGCACCCCAACTGCCTGATTAACGATCAGCATAACTGAGAAAATAGGAAGAACGGTTTATTCTTCGGCCAGCCAATCCACGATCTTAGACACTCGAATTGGTTCCCCGCCCATATGATCATATGGTATATAACGATGCACTACGGTTTGAAGGTTCAGGTAGGAAGGGAGGAAGGATTTGTATATTTCTACATTAAAAATAAAAATATTTTTTATTTCCTCTTTCCTCTGGTGTGCAGCTTGTGATTTATGTATATGCATTTCGTATAACCGTCTACTTACTGTAATATGATTCAGGCTTTTATATTGTAGTGCATAGCAGGCACTTTTTTGAGCTACTGTAAATTATAGGATTTTCAACAAACTCGGTAGTATCGTGTTCTATGTCACAGTCAATATTATTGCAAAATTTCATGATCCCGAGTGAACCTAAGGGGGATTCTAATCAATTTTTCAAAAACTCAACGATAATGAAATCTTCTCATATAATTAAGGTGATAAGAGACATGAGTCAATGGAGCTTTCAAATTAAGGCCATTCTGGCACAGGAAACGTCCAAGAAGTGTCATCCTTCACTTCACTTCGGGCCAAAATTGCTGAGCTGTCGGATTTTTGCAAAAATGAGAACAACATACACTAAGTAATCAAGCAACAGCCGTCAGGTTCTTATATAATTAATCAATTGCGTCAGCAAAAGGACCGATCTGAAATAAAAAAGAACGTGATAATTGGACTCAGGTTGAGCCAAGACGGGGCTAGGAAGAAGAAGAAAAAAATCCGCTCCGATATGAGTAGCATTTCTAGCACTGGTCTTATGCAGGCATACTAAGAAAAGTAAAAGCTGAGGCTTGGAGGGCCCAGAGCGAGGGGGGAGGTGAATGCCTGCAGGAATATCCGTACTGAATGGGTAATCAGTCGACTTGGAGAGTAGATCTCGGTGAAGAGAGGGAGAGGTACTTCAAGTATCTCCTCTATGAACATCTGAAAAAGTCACGTGCCAATGCGTTTAATCAGTCCGACCAACGCAGGCGTCTTGGAGGAAAGTGTTACATTGCCTCAGGAGCGGGCATTCCACCGGAAACAGCAAGTGTCCTGAATCGAAGGTGGAAGTGGCTCTAAGAAGCGAACTCGGTAGAAATCCTTACAATCATGTATGGGTATTCGGTCTAGCAGAAAAATAGACGGCACATACGTCTATAGGTGCTATGGTTCACCAAACCTAACGTTTTCTGATTTCCAGGACATGTCGGAAGGAAAGCACGAAGACTAAAAGTAATTGTCGGGGACTTTAATGCATGGGCCACAGAATGGGGAAGTTCGTTGACGAATTCAAGAAACTTTTCTCTTTTGAAGGCCTCAGACATCAGTAGACATCATATTCCCTAACGATAGTCAGATTAAAACATGCCCAAAAAGGCGGGTCCAGTTTGATTGTAGACTGCACTTTTATTAGTTCTTCACCGCTTCACGATTTCCCGGAACATCAATCAACATTCCACTTACAGAAATTACCAGACGATCACCTTGGACCTGAAGAACCATTGAAGCGGTTGGTAACCTGCACGTTCAAAAATGAGGACCAAGTTAGATTGGGCCGCGGCAGCATGAGGGTTCGTGTGGGTTCGGCTTCTACTTGTCGAGGATGTTTGTGTTCGTTATGTGGTTCTCCTGATACTGTGAACTTTTCACTTGCACATCATTAAGAGTGATGAAACTGACAATGTGGACGCTCTATACTCCAGAGGAATGAATAAGAGATAAGCATAGTTACACTCTACAAGTACTACTTGCATATTATCAAAAGTTATAGGTCCTGAACTCGGAATTTTTTGCTGACGTCAGATCTTAAGAAAAGACTGAATATTTTTTCGAGCGAAAGGAAAATTGGATAGTGTCAGAGATCCGCTTGTCACTATATGAAATCTAAAAACCCGGAGAGGCTAATTAGGATCATGGAATCCGTTTCACTGGATTGTGAGCTATGATCAAGGAGAAAGGGGACAAGAGAAATCGAACAGTTTCTAGCGACAATTAGTATTAACACAAATTCGTCCCAACTTTTACTGTGAAAAATTGGCTGAAGCATGGAAAATTGTAGAAGGTGTCAACCAACCGTAAGGCCTATATAAGAAAGCGTCATTATCCAAGCCAATCAATCTTAAAATGAAACAGGTCCGAAACCGGCATTACAGGTATGAAAGATTTTGTTGAATTTTCATGTAAGAATTTTTTAACTACATGTTGGTTTCACTTATCGTAGTTGAATATATTCGATATTCTGTATTTTTTATTCTGAGGCCTTGATATCATACGCACGACCACCATGATTTTTTTCACATATTTCGGTTGCGTAGAGAGAGATTTGGTCCTTGAAGTAATTGACGTCTTTCGGACCACCGAACTTCCTCCATTTGCAACCAATCATCATCATCATCGCCACAAGAACCGGTATCCGGTCTAGGCCTGCCTTAATAAGGAACTCCAGACATCCCGGTTTTGCGAAGAGGTCCACCAATTCGATATCCCTAAAAGTTGTCTGGAGTCCTGACCTACGCCATCGCTCCTTCTTAGGCAGGGTCTACCTCGTCTTCTTTTTCTACCGTAGATATTGCCCTTTTAGACTTTCCGGGTGGAGTTATCGTCGTCTATATGGATTAAGTAACCCGCCCACCGTAACCTATTGAGCCGGATTTTATCCACAACCGGACGGTCATGGTATCGCTCATAGATTTCGTCATTGTGTAGGTTACGTCCATCCTCATGTAGGGGGGCAAAAATTCTTTGGAGGATTCTTCTCTCGAACGCGGCCAAGAGTTTGCAATTTTTTTTGCTAAGAACCCAAGTTTCCGAGGACTACATGAGGACTGGCAAGATCATAGTCTTGAACAGTAAGAGCTTTGACCCTATGGTGAGACGTTTCGAGTGGAACAGTCTTTGTAAGCTGAAATAGGCTGTGTTGGCTGGCAACAACCGTGCGCGAATTTCATCATAGTAGCTGTTATCGGTTGTGATTTTCGACCCTAGATAGGAGAAATTGTCAACGGTCTCAAAGTTGTATTTTCCTATCCTTATTCTTCCTGTTTGACCAGTGCGGTTTGATGTTGTTGGTTGGTTCGTCTTCGGTGCTGACGTTGCCACCATATATTTTGTCTTGCCTTCATTGATGTGCAGCCCAAGATCTCGCATCCTTGTCGTAGACCGTTGTTGATGTCGAATGGTTTTGAGAGTGATCCTGCTGCTTTTATATGGCCTCACACATTGGTCAGGGTCAGCCTAGTCAGTCTTATTAATTTCGTTGGGATATCGAATTCTCTCATGGCCGTGTACAGTTTTACCCTGGCTATGCTATCATAGGCGGCTTTAAAGTCGATGAATAGATTTACAACCAATACCAAAGCTAATATTTCAATGAAATGTTAAAAAGAAATATCGACCCAAGCAGATTTTTCTGAGATAAATGGGAAACGAAGCGAAATAGTTATAATCCTACAAGATGGAGGTCATGTCATATTTTTGTAAAAGTGGCTGCAACCTTTCCTATTTGGGCAACGCACATACTCAATATGGTGTTTTGCTCTGAGGGTTCCTGTGAAAAATTCAAAGGATTTGATGGCCGACTAATGAAACCTAAAATATAATTGCAATTAATTTCTTCACCCCATTGGCACGACAGATAGGTTGATCCGATACTGAGAAAGATACCCTTTGGTGATTACTGAACACAAAGGCGTGCAACGTGCCGATGAGTGTATTGTCACTGCGGGCGATTTTAACAGTCATGTGAATGAAAAAGATAGATAGATACAGTAGGGAAAATGGTTTGGAGCACGCAATAATCTTATAGCTGATTTCACAGATCCTTCTACTTGTGAATACACAGTTTATCAAACTATCGACCTACATTTTGTAGTGGTTAGATGTAACCTCATTTATACTGATGGGTTTGTTTGAAGAAACGCCTCTCGTCTATAAAAGACTAACCGGGTAGGAAAGAATAGTGAGGGCTCCATTACACGTCGAGGAAGATATGTGTCAGGTTCTTGGAAATCTCAGACCAACGGACATACGATAACGAATACTTCTGTTGCTTTAATCAGCAGATAACAACGTAAAATTTGCTTATCCTATAATAATTCCTATAATAATAATATAAGCCCTACGGAATTATTCCTAGAGAAACCACGTGCGAAGCATCGACCTTTCTTAATTCTATGTTTGGACCTAGAGAAGTGTGGATGGTCGCATAAAATCATCTGCCATATTCCGCGGCAACAGCCCAGTGCGACAAGAACTGGTGCTATTGAGTTAAAGTGCTCTGCCTGCTATTCAAAAAGTAAAGTTGGAAATGTTGCAGGTGTATCATCGCCCTGTCGCTACTCTTCTTTGTTCTTATTATAGACACTATAACAAGGAACATCCAACGTCCAGCGCTGTACACTGCTCTAAGCGGACGATGTTTTCCTAACGTCCCGTAACCAAGCTGAGCTCCATCAACTTGCCCAAAAGTGGAATGATTGGAACAGGCTCCCTGTCAGTGGTGGTGACCTGCTGCGAACTAAGCTACACGCATCAGTGCAACCTAGATGAAGTTGAATTTCCACAACTGAAGTTAGACCCATCAACCAAAGCCTCAAATCAAAAATTTATTGCAGTGTCGCAGTGAATTAGAAATATTGTCGCAGTGAATCAGCCAACTATAAAATACAAAAATGTTACGCTGAGAATTGTCTGAATTGTCTGAACGCTGTGAATTGTATAAGGGATATACTGAAAAAATTTTCCAATAGGGCTTCATCATTGTACGATATGTTTCAATCAACGAGATAACAGCAGGCACTTTAGATAAAGAAGGAAGAATCAAAAACATATGAAACTAACAAGACAATTTGATTTATGTAAATTAAGTGTTTGTTCGTTTTTTGTTTCAATGGGAAATTATTCCCTCCGTCTGTCTGTCTGTCATACTGTGCTTTTTTTGAGAACGGTTTGGCGATTGGTACCAAATTTGGTGGAAGGGACGCTCACGCATGCTGCGAGTTACATCACTCTACGTGGTATCCATTGCGTAATGCGAGAGATACCCCCGCATCCTTTCTTGTTCCATAGATCTAATCAAACTAGTCTATGAGCTGCTATTGTTGCAGTGCTCTGAAAAAATCCAAGGGCTGCAATTGAATAACGCATTTAGAGCTGCGCCGGATGCCGCGCTCATGGCACCGGTAATACCACACATTTCTTTGTAGTGTGGCTAGTTAGCGAAAATCCTTTGTGCTTCACCTTGCCCAACCACAATACGCATGCCTAAGTGAACATTGATATACTACATAAGGCCTAAGTCCGACAATTAGACTTCCGTGCGGCCAGTGTTTTGTTTAAAATGCAATGCAAAAAGTATTGCGCAATGATTTCCATCGATTTGCAAAATGCATTTAACTCGGCGAGTTGGATCCTAGCAGCGCCCAGTTACTTAGCTACACTTATCGGCAGCTATTTCACAGGATAATGGTCTTGGTACGACGCAGACGGTGGACTCAGGGAATACCTTGCCTCAACCGGCGCTCCACAAGGCTCTGTGTTGGGATCACTGTTGTGGAATACCATGCATAATGCCGTCCTCAAAGTTCCAGTTACTAGCAAAGCCAATATAATGCTTTACGCCAATTACATTACGGTGATTATTCTTGCAAAAATCTCGTGGATGTGGATTAGTATTCATCCGAAGCAATCACTGCTGTAAAGAAGTGGTTAAAGAAGCAGGTCTTGTAATCGCGGTAGACAAAATAAAGGCAGCGCTTATGAGAATGCATCGTAAGGAAAAGGTTGGTCGCATCTGAATGGGGATGGCAGATACTAGGTTGAATTTCAAGCAGTTTACAACATTAAGGCGTCTAATACGACATGAACCTGGAAGGGATAATGCAAAATCTTGGAAGTCCTCGATGCACCCGTAGGGTCTTTAGAGTAAGAGTAGTGATATATATACTGCTCTAAGCAACCCCAGTTTGGAGAAACGAACGGATTACCATTACATGTCTCAAAAGATAATGGTATTTTATAAGAAGAAAGTCTTACCACACTGTGGCTTTACAGCCAGCTCAGTGGAAGCCGTCGACTCTGCTAGTCAGAATGCTGCCGACCGCCTTTCTTTCCAGTAAGAGGTTTTTCCTCTATTTTCGCAGGAGAATAGAAGGGTCTAGAAGACACATTAAGAACATCAGAACCCTTTCCCTAATTAGGGAAATGGTGGGGCGGATTCACTGCAGGTTGAGTGGGGCAGAGGAGGTAAGAAAACCGCGAACACAACGGACGGACGAAAAGCGTAATACTTTACGGTTTTGTTTTACACAAAACATTAACAACAAAAGGCGTTCAATAGTTTTTAATCAAATTTTGAAATCATGTGGTGGACTCTGAAAGGAATGGCATAATTGGTAATTTAAAGTTTGGAAATCATGAAAATGCTATGTGACAAGGAGGGAAGGGCTAAACATAAATCATTTTTCGTTTTTAACTGAAATGAACTCCAGTTGTTACATGAGTTACATGAGTTTATATAGTACAGCGGGGGTATTCTACGGCCGCTCAGGAGTTGAAATTGACACCACGATGAAGAGTCGAGTTGACTGCAATAATCCTATGACTTTCACCAAACTGAGATTGACATCCAAGAACAAGTAGCGGTTGTACTACACTGAATATAGCGACCTTTGTAAATTTGAGAACCACATCTAATAAGTCTTGGAAGTCAGGCTTTTTCACATCTGGATGGGTGTGTTAAGGGGATCATCCTGTGTGGGATTCTTACCCACTAAAACCAAGCCCGACTCCCTCCAAGCCCCTCGGAACCACCGTACGGTATTACATCACGGAGCGGAGTCACCTCATTTTAAGCTTGGTCCCCTTTCGTCTCTACGCGGCGTACGTAACCGCGCTTTTTCAGATCTCCTCTGCCTTTCGCAGTTTGCTCTGGATAGATACGACCATGGAGTTGATTGCATCCCAGTCTTCCTGACATGTTAGCATTCTTCGCACCAGATTCTCTGGTACTCCTAGAGTCTCCTCTAGGTTCTTCCTTTCCTCCACAAACCTTGACAGTGGAAGAATACATGCTCTGGGTCCTCTGGGACTCCGTCGCAGTTTGGACAGTCGGGTGAGGTATCCAGTTTAAATCTGAAAAGGTACTGGCGATATCCTCCATGCCCCGTGAGAAACTGAGTAAGATTATAATTAATCTCACCGTGCCGTCTCTTGAACTACTCCTTGATGGCATAGATAAGCCTTTCTTTCCACCGACCCTTTCCCGAGCGTTCCCAACGCTCTTGCCATCTATTTAGAGATCTCTCCCTTTTCGGCGTTCTTCCTAGATAAAGGAGAGATAGACTTCGCATAATATATATTCGTCATCTCATCTGCCAAGATGTCAATGGGCGTCATTCCAGAAATGACGAACGCTGCATCATCTGAGACAGTCCTGAATGCCGAGCACACCCTTAGTGCTGTTCTTCTGTAGATTGAACTCAGTTTATCAGCGTTAAATGTACGAGTAACCTGCAATGCCTTTCCCCAAACTGGAGCTGCATAGAGCAGGATCGAACTCGCTACCCTAGCTATAAGCAACCTGGAAGCATGGCGTGGCCCTCCCACATTCGGCATCATTCTTGCCAGGGCCACACTCGCAGTGGATGCTTTGTCACAGACATACCGCACGTGTGCCTTATAGCTAAGCTTCCCATCTATCATCACTCTCAAGTATTTGATCGCAAGCTTAGAAGTGATGATATGATTCCCAATTTGAATACGGGCAAAATTTCTTTTACGGCGCTTGTTGATAAGGACCGCTTCCGTTTTTTTCCTCAGCAAGTGTCAGACCAGAACTCTCAAGCCAACCCTTAACAGCACTGATCGCTTCGCATAAGTATAACTCAGCATCTTCGAGATGCTTCGCGACAACAACCAGCGCTATATCATCGGCGTAGCCCACCACCGTGGCTTCCTTCGGAAGGGGAAGATTAAAAACATCGTCGTGCATGATGTTCCACAGCAGTGGACCCAGTGCGGAGCCCTGTGGGACACCCGCGGTGACAACGTACTCTTGGGGTCCGTCATCGGTGTCATACCAAAGCCTCCGTTCCTGTAAATAACTATTAACAATAGCTGCAGATAAGCGAGAACACCAATCCTCGCCAGAGATTCCAATTGGCCGAATTGAATGCATTTCTCACATCAAGGGTCACTACTATGCAATATTTGCTAGTACTGCCCTTTCCGTGGATTGCATCTTCGGCCAAGCCAGTAACCATTTTGGTGGCATCAATAGTTGATCTCGCTTTACAGAACCCATACTGCCGATCTGAGGGACCTCCCTGGCTCTCAAGAACCGGGAGTAATCTATTATAGATTTTTCGCTCTAGCATTTTGCCCACAGTGTCCAAAAGACAAATAGGTCCGTAGGAGGTTGGCTCACCTGGAGGTTTGCCAGCCTTAGGCAGTAGCACCAATTTCTGTCGTTTCCATGATGCAGGAAATATCCCCTCGGACATGCACGCTTCGAACAACTCAGCAAATATGTCTGGTTTGGATTTCACGCCAAGCTTAAGGACCTTATTCGGCACGCCATCCAGACCCGGAGCTTTATTATCTCCTATCCTAGTGTAGATCTCCAGCAGCTCGTCACTGGTGACTGACGGTATTGCGGTGTTGTTCAGAGGTCGCTGGAAACTGTCTATGCCCTCCTCTTGCTGAGGGAATAACCCCGGGATAATTTTTAACGAGAGTGAAGGGCACGTGATCTGCGGAGATGATCGGCCTCCAAATCGTCCTTTCACGATTCTATAGGCGCTTCCCCACGGGTTTACGTCCGCTTCTAAACAGAACTCCTTAAAGCATTCCCTCTTGCTCCGTTGGATGGCGAGCTTGAGGGTTTTGCGGGCTTCCTTATAGGCACGTTCTTTTCGCCCTTGGTCGATTCTGCATACCGCTCTTTGAGCCGCTCTTTCTGACTTGGCGACAGGCTGATCGAAGGCTGGCCAGTTCAGCATTCCCACCAGTAGTTTGGTCTTCTACTGGCGAAAGGAGCACCTCCTAGGCATGGACGCGTCACACGCTTTGGACGATTCATTGGGCCACATGGGCAGCTCTTTCGTAGAGGCGCCTGCTTTATTAGGTTGGTCTAACCACACCTCCATGAAGGTCTGCTCATCCAGAGCTTTAGCGTACCAGCCTGACATCCTTTCTCAGTTTCAGGACATGATGGTCTTATGCCCGGTGACTCCACCCATAGGTCCAAAGAAGATTGCCTAGTGATCGCTGTGGGTGTAGTGCTTGCATGACGCACCAAGATATTCTACGTGCCTAGTGCAGAGCTGATAGAAGTTCTACTAAAAGGTCTACGATTGAGGTAGACCCCACTTTCTGAAAGGTGTTTACATATCCTTCGTTGGCCAGAACGACATCTAACTGTGCGAAAGCGTCTAGTAGACTGCGGCCCCTTGCATTTGTCTCTCTGCTACTTCACTCATGGGCCCAAGTATTGAAGTCACCAGCAATTACCCTTGGACTACGACCCCTTGCGTCGAGAACAAGACTGTCAAGCATTTCCTCGAATTCGGGCAGTGTCAGGCTTGGTGAGGGCGTAACAGCTGTACACATATACCCCGTTTATTTTCGCCCACACAGAGCCGCTGTATGTCCAATTCCCAGTATATTGTATGGCTTGTCGACCGCATGCTCATATCGCTGCTCCACCAGACGAATCTATAACCCACACGCTACCGTGACGGCTTTCTATAGGGTTCGGCTAATGATGGCGATTTCCACCTCGGATTCGTAGATGGTCTGCTCGAGCGACCCTACAATGATTGAGGATTATTTGAATAAACCTCACTTTTTCATTGAAGTCAGCGCGTTCCTGAATTCCGGGCATTTAGGCACTTCCGGCTATCCCGGTAATCCCGTCCATCACTTCCTTTGCATAATAAGCATTTGGGGTCCCTATTGCACGCTTTGGCAATATGGCCTTTCTCCCCACACCTTCTGCATCGATCGGACCGATCAATGCCGCTGGTGTATGCCTCCCCGAAATGGCCAAACGCGAGGCACTTGAAGCACCACTTTAGAGAAATCTGCTCTCTCAGACGGCAAACAACCCATCCGATTCGAACCTTCCCGGCCGCCAATAACTTCTGCGTGACGTCCAATGGCAATCGTAATGTGGCCGTTTGAGTATTGCCATAGGCTTTCCGCAAATTCACAATGGACTCTTCGGCAAGTTCCTCCAACTTGAATTGTTCCATCAAGGCAGTGCAAATTTCCCCTTTGGATGTCACTTCATCGAGATCCTTACACTGTATATAGACCTCATGTTTTTGGGTCCGTACTGTGACATTCTCCCAAAGTGATTTCTTCACCTGAGTTCGGAAGCCATCAGTTTTCCCCAAACTGGTTTTTTTCAGCTCAAACATGAAGTCACCCTTTTGGGTCCTTCGAATCTTGCTGACATTTCCACCTAGATCTTTTAGGTCGGAGTCAGCTTTGACCTTTTTCAGTATCTCCTTCTTCTGAATGGGTCCTTTTCCTGGTCCTGGAGTACCTCCTGTTGCTGCTCCTCTTGAAAATGTGCGGTCGATGTTGTTGCTGTTTTTGTTGTCCAGCGATCTGCTTTCAATTCACCCTTCTACGGTTTTGTTACTGGTGTTCTTGGTAGAGTGGCACTTCGCTTGTACACTTCCTTTTCCAAATCTAAAACACTTGTAGCATTAGATGCCACGGTGACCAAGTTGTCCACCACCGAGGCACTGCGGTCGAGGGATATCGACGGCCGGGAGCCCGCTTGCTCACTCCCAAAAGCCGCCGGTACTGGGGTTCCGAGCCCCTGCACCGTAAGTTTCCTCCTTCTCTCGTCTTCCATAGTGGTTTTATGTTCTGGGTGTCCTTCCCATAGCCATTTTGGTCCACGCACCAGAGATGAGCAAACACTAGCCCATACACAGTCAGAAAAGAAAAGTGCACGAACACATATTTACACATCAATAGGTATGCCCCAATCCGCCAGCTGGGGTCGCGCCTATGGGAGATATGGCCACTCCTCACAATGTCTGTCTGTCTGTCCGTCTGCTGTCCGTTTGTCTGTCTGTCCGTCTGTCTGTCACATGCACTTTTCTCAGAAACGGCTATACCGATTGACACAAAACTTGGTGAGAAGGTGGGAACTGTGGACCCTCAGGCATGTGGTGAGTAATATCCTCCTACGTTGAGATTTAGGGGGGGTCCCCATACATGTAAAAGGGAGGTGTAAAATTTTTTTTCACCAAATATAGTCATGTGGGGTATCAAATGAAAGGTCTCGATTAGTACTTTTTGAAGCCGATCTTAGTTTTGAGATTGGTAAAAAGGCGGGGAGTGGGAGGGGTGCAAAGTGATGATTACTTAAACGGAGCCATTCTCAGAAACTACCAAACCGAAAAATCTGAAAAAAATCATGAAGATGCATCTATACGGTACCCAGGCCTCAAAATACTCTCCATATCGATATCTGTTGAAATTAAGTTAATAATAGTATATCACCATATTTTTGGGAAAATTGAGTGAAACCCCCCTTAAGTTATAAAAGTCGGTAGTAGTATAAAATATAATATGAAGCATACTATCTCCAAGTTTGATCAAAATAATACTACTTTAACAACTTTGAGCTACTTTGAGCTACTGTAAGCTCAAAGTTGCCTTACCGTGTAAATTTGCAACCCGAAGTACTAAATCTGATACGCCAAATGCATATTCTTAACGGGCTACGTACAAATGGGATAGTTCTACATTCAAATATACTGACACAAGAAACAAACCAAACCTTTCATATCTGAAGCGCCCAGCTTCCGGTTTCCCGACTTGTTTATTCATTAAAGAAACCTTGAAAAAACACAAAAAAGAAAAAACAAAAAAAAATTTAACAATGGACCAAAAATGCATCTTTGCAATATTTTTTAATAATCCTATTTTGCGGACTGTGATTAAGTCCGCACGTTGAAATGCTGTTTACATTTTTTCTTTAAGATGATCGCAGCGCCCTCTAGCGTGGCAGCAAAAAACACCGTTTTTTGAGGATAGGTGTATAAATTGCTGAGTATTTCAATAATGAACCATGCTATCGGGCTGAAAAAAATATTACGCATGCTCAAGATATGAGTAAATATGTGGTATTTGTATCTTTACCCAGTTCTTCACAAACAAATTCTAAAGGAAAGGGTAAATAAACGGCCCTCACAAGGAATGATTGATGTATTTGTTTATGTACAATTTTTAATGACATTTTCAAATCAATACATATAATTCATACACATACAGATTGTCCAAATAGCTGAGTTTCAGAAACAGCCCCAGCAAAAACCATAAAGTTTGTACAGTTCCCATCCAAGCGATGAGCCGACAAACGAGAAACTGCTAAGTTATATACCACAAGGGAATCATTAAATTTTACCCGTTTCCACAGTACAATGTTCTGCAATGTCCTACCTTTAAGTTCGCGCTACGAAATTGGATGCATTCTTGAAAGCCAGTTGTGTAACATTACAGAGGCAAAATATTATTATGGAATTCTTTCCTTCAATTCACCATGTTCCATACGTGCTAATATATATATCAACATATTTGGAGGTACGCACGTAATTTTCATAATTGAATGGAAATACGGGACATGTTCACTAGCAGATCTTTATAGCAGGAAAACGTACTTGGCAGAACTTTCTGATTAAAGCTTCACGCAACTTGGGCATCTTTAATGGGACCTCATGCTCAAATATTTCCTAAATGGCTTTGAATGTTGGGTCAACAACATGCAATGGACATCTGCTAGCCCATCATTTCAAGAAGGTATAATTTCAGCCACCAAATTAAAACGAAATGAAAAGCCTACCATCATACACGAAGACATCCACCCTGCAAATACCTTCAAGGGTTCTTTAGAAGCTGTTATAGAAAAAGAATGGATACTCCGCTCATAATGTTTCGAGGGGCTATAGAATCGCCTATAACATCAACAATAACAATTCCTTAGCTGTTATATAGACGCATACCGCCCTTATACGCCAACAGAAAGGAGATAAGTGAACAGAAAAGATGTCATGAAAATATGTTTGTACTTTGAGTTCGGTCTAGTATAAAGAGCAGTAGTAGCGCAAATGGAAGAAATTTTCATATCGGCGTTGCCAGCTACTTCCGACTGAATTCCAAGAAGTAACAACCACTTAGGCGAACTTAGCTGGTATCGCTGGGAAATATTTGGAAACTGCCGTATAGTGAGGTAAAATTTGCAATTGTCCTCAGCTTCTGTGATTCAAGTGCTTCTCAAAAGACTTGCTCCACAAGTGTACTCATTATTCCGTAATACTTGTTGAAAGGCGGCTCCCATTGCTAAAAACAATGAAACGTCTTACCAGCTCGCGAAGTTGGGAGCTGATTAAGTACATACATGTTTCATAATGATGAAAAACTTCGGCACGACGTAGGATATCTCTATCTGTTATGTTTACTTCCTATGTATTTATATAAACGAGAGGCTATCCTCGGCCTTCATAATTTCGCGGGATAATCCCTAGTAAAACACCTTTTACCAGCAAAAGGTACACCTTTCCTTTCTAATATAAGCTACTTAATTTTTGTATCACTGTTTAAATTTAACTATAAATTAGTCTGGGAAAACGACGCAAAAACTATATAACAAAAGCTTGACCTTGTATGAAACCGCTTCTACTCGTACTGCTTCACAGGATCAATGTTGAATATTGACAACTGAAGTTTATGTTCGACTTCATTTGCTGGCTAGAAGAAATAATCTTTTGTTTTCAACTGTAATATCAGATGGTTGGGACTCATTTATGGAAGACATTATACATAGTTCGCCGAACAGATAACGATGCAATGGCCAATTCAGGATGCTCCGAGTTCAAATCCTAATTGCAGTCATGGATGTTTGTTTCTATTTTGCTATAAACAACCTATTGGCTGTGGGGGAGAAGTTACAGCTTTTGAACACTCAGACCGTGTTGGCCCATTGTACTCGCCTCCCCCGTCTAACGGAATATTCCGGATTCGTTAACGTATCGCTGGATTTCCGTTAGTGGATGTGATGCTGCCGGTCGTAACTGGAGAACATCGGCACCAAAGATCTGATGCCTGATGAGTCCATAGGTGGAGCATTCATACAGGAAATGCTCCGTGGATTCCGATTCCTCATTACAGGAGGGACACGTATCATTTTGAGTAATTCCTATTTTGAACATATGCCCAGCTAGTGAATTATGGCCTGTCAGAATGCCCACAATACATCTCCTGCTTTTCGACAGGATAAACTTTGCGGTGCGCATGTTCGGTTCTGGAAGGAAATGTTTGGTGTATCTAGCAGCATTTAGATTCTGCCACCTGTCCTTTTGGGAAACTTCTTCCCAGTTTTTGAAAATAGACTTAGCCAATGCTACTGATTCCGATCCCGGCATAGGGAAGATTAACTCCTCTTTCGCTAAAGCAGTTTCTGCATTCCTGAACGATTTTCGAGGTGATTAAAGGACTACTCAACGCCCTCAATACAGCTTGGCTATCACTGCGGACTGCGATGCGCCTACCCCTCAAGCGCTCGTCATTCCCAAAGTGCTTCATTTTCCTTCGGAGTGCTCTCTTTTGCTGCCGGCTTGAGGCCTTTCCAGGTTCACGGTATTCGGGCCGTTTAAATCCATTTCCACATACTGGCGTTAAACCAGTAGCGACCACGTCACCAGCTTCCCGTTTTTCCACTCTTCCCGGCAAGGTTCTGACAGGCTGGATTCAGCCTGTCGTCCCGCCTCCTTAGCGGTCAAAGTTCCCTTCTGCCGGGCCTTCCTCTTCCATTTGCGGATAGATTTGGGCTGTAGTACCGCGGACGGACCGGCTGTAGTCGGATTTCCAGTTTCTCCCAAGTTGAGAGTTGCCGTAATTTCCTTTCTGGCTAATTTCGCCGTAGGCACTAAATGCAAGCTTTCCACTGAGTCAGAAAGCATGCCTTCTACAGATTTATCTGTAGGGGGGTATCCATGTGGTGAGGCTTCCAAAATCCGCGCCTCGCCCGCGATATGATTGCTCATGGTCGCGGATGGATTCGAAGTCTACTGACTTTTTACCACTTGGAGAGATTATATCCTTCGTTCCATATCCATACTTTGGACACCCTTAGTGTAGTAGTAAACTACTACAGGCTCTCCCACCGCGAAAAGGTGGTGTCCCAGGGAGAGAAACAACCTATTACTTACACAAAAATAAAATTCTAGTGGATATCCTATAAGCCACAGAGAGTGAATATGAGGCATTATGAACGATATCTGGAATACACAACTCTTTACCATGCAATAATCAATGTAAAAACAGGTTTAGATGTAACTCTAGGATACTAACGCTTTTAAGTATTATTAGTTCATTTAAAACACACTACTGTACAACTTTATAGAGGATCAATAAGCTAAAGAGAAACCGAATAGCAATCAAACTGTTTAAAAAATTCCTTTAAATATTGGGAGATCAACCATCAACTGGTTGGCTATTCTTTGCGTTGCTTCAAATTTAATATTACACATATGGAATGTCCTTATAGTTTTCTCGAGGCGATTAGTTCTAACCTTGGTTTTTTAAAATCGAGTTATTGTCTCTTCGTCTGTCACAAGCAGTTTTCTTGGAAACGGCTGTACCTATTGGGGTATCAAATGAAAGGCCTCGATTAGTACTTTTTGAAACCGGTATTGATTTTAATACTGGTTGGAAAGGGTTGGAGTGCGGGTTTCCGAAAAGGGTCGATTACTTGAAGAACCGGATCCCAGGTATTAACCCAAATATGTGAAAAGAAATATGTTGGTCTATGCACATGGTATCTAGGCCTCAAAATACTCTCCATAACGATACTTGTATAAGCAAAATTAATGATAGTATATTACCGTATTCATTATATGCATATTTTCTAGAAATAAAGAAGAGAAAGAGTTTATCCTAGAATCATCATTAACGTAGACCACACTATATTGCATGATACTACCAAGCTTGCTGATTGAGGTCAAGGTTGCCACTTTTGTGCAAATTTGTTTCATTCATTTCTTCTAAAAGACTAAATACATAAGCACAGGATAGACTAAATGCATAAGCATTACGAGCAAGGGAAAAATAGGACAAATGCCCACTTAAATATGTTTATAGAAGCAATACATGAAAGCTTTGAGCTTCTAGTTTTCCGACTTGTTTTTATTTAAATATCAATAGTTCTGCAGAGTATCAAACAGAAGGTTGCAGAAAGTACTTTCTGAAACAGGGATCTGATTTGAAATCGATTAGTAGATGGGGAAGTGAGAGAAACCGAGCACTCTGTGAATTGCATGGTCCGCTGAGTCCTCCTATCTGCTCGGAGTTTTCAGGTGCTCCTTGCCTTCGTCTGTTTCGTTTTTCCTTTTGTGAGAGTTGTACTTAAGCGCTTAAAACGAACGGCTTTGTTCGATGTCATAATCATTTATAGTTCCACGTTTTTTTTCTGGTTTGAATCTTGACTTCGATGTTCTCTTATTTTGGTTTGATCATTGCTCTTCGCTACTTCGGCAAACTTCACCAGGTTCCACTTCGAGCTTACATCAATTGGCATCTCTGCGACACTAAATAATGTAAGGGACAGCCCATCACCTTGTTTTTATTCGGAGCCTGTGCTGAAACATCTTCTTAGTTGATTTTGCATATTTACTTGAGCGCTAATTTAACTCAAGCATTTCCGATATTTAGGGGAATTCTACCTTCCAGCATCGTACAAGTCGAGGAAACAATCAAACGAATGAAATCAGGAGCATTAGGATCTGACGACATCGTATTTGAGCTCTGGAGAACAAAGAACTGGGATCCAACACTGTGGTTAAATGAGTTCTTCAGTCAAGTTATTGAGGTGGGAAGGACAACATCTGACTGGCGCGCAAGCACCACCATTCCAAATAGAAAATGAAAGGTAGTCCAACGGAATGTTCGAATTACCATTTAATCTAGTTCCTGCCCCATACCACGAAAATTTTTGTACAGATTTATGACGTATTCGGGCCGTTGTTGAAATAACAATGAACCAAGTCGAATTTGTCAAGAACTGCAGGTCTACTAACGCAATTTACACTGTGAAAAGTGTCGCCCACTGGTTGTTGTCCTTTCGTTTCTAAATATAGTTAGCATGTTTGACCGTGTGTCACATGATCTCATCCGAAAAGTGAAATTCGAAGTCGGGTAGGTATTAAAAACCGCTTGGTGCCTCTGCCGGTGCTCATCAAGGAAGCACCCTTTCACCACTCTTCTTTCTTCTTGTTATGGACATTGCCACACGGAACATCCAGCGTCCTACACACAGCTCCATGTACTCGGTGTTTTTTTTTTGCGTCTCATAGCAAAAGTGGTACTCATGAAGCTTGGTAATCACCCCTATACTAGTTGCTTAAATCAGCTCCACAGGTATTCCATTTAAACCCCGCTCTTTGTTTATGGTCACATGTATATGATGGGACAGCTGTTTCTATCGCTCTGATCCTGCTTTGTGTGGAAATCGGGTTGTGGGATAAAGTAGCGATTCAAAATATTGGGCCAATCGACATTATAACTGCCCCATTCTTAACTGCGTCTCTGCAAAATATGGACTAGAATTCTGCTATCATACTTTTCGTCAATTTGTAGGCGGATCTTAAATTATGCCTATTGGAGTTGTAGCTTCAATCTGCAGATCTCATCATTTATATGCTTTATATATCTTAATAGTGTATTTTGTCTCGATTGGTTCTTGTGGGTCACATCTGATATCTTTTGTATGCAGCGTTTTTCTCATCGATTACCTGCTAGCATTCTTCGTCAAACCTTTCATTCAATTTGCTCTACGTTCCGTCTCCGATCGTTCACTCTGCAGCAGTGTTGGTTCCTATATTTTACCTGATTCAGACGGCTAAGCTTCCGCAGCATTTGTTCTTCTAAAGCTCTGACATACTGAATGTCATTTCTAAGGTTTTGTTTGTAAAACAAGGGTTTTGCTTGCAAAACAAAACCTTATTAAAATCGGTTCAATGTCTGTCTGTCCGTCCGTCTGTCTGTCTGTCTGTCTGTCTGTCACATGCACTTTTCTCAGAAACGGCTATACCGATTGACACGAAATTTGGTGAGGAGGTGGGTTCTGCGAACCCCACACATGCAGTGAGTAATATCCTTCTGCGTTGAGATTTAGGGGAGGTCCCCATACATGTAAAAGGGAGGTGTAAAATTTTTTTTCACCAAATATTGTCATGTGGGGTATCAAATGAAAGGCCTCGATTAGTACTTTTCGAAGCCGATCTTATTTTTGAGATTTGCTAGAAAGGCGGGGAGTGGGAGGGGTGCAAAGTGGTGATTTCTTTAACGGAGCCATTCTCAGAAATTACCTAACCGAAAAATCTGGAAAAAATCATGAAGCTGGTGCCCAGGCCTCAAAATACTCTCCATATCGATATCTGTTCAAATTAAGATAATAATAGTATATTACCATATTTTTGGGAAAATTGAGTAAAACCCTCCTTAAGTTTATCTCAGAGTTATAAAAGTTGGTAGTAGTATGAAATATAATATAAGGCATGTTATCTCCAAGTTTGATCAAAATCGTACTATTGATACTATTGATATATATTGATATATATATGATATGCTAATTGCATATTCTTAACGGACTACGTACAAATGGGATAGTTCTACACTCAAATATACTGACACAAGAAACAAACAAAACCGTTCATACCTGAAGCGCCCAGCTTCCGGTTTCCCGACTTGTTTCGTTTTGCTGCTGGGGTGATCCGGCTACTCCTATTCTCTCCTGTATGGCATCGATGTCTTACTCTGACGAGATACTGCTCGCTGCCACAATTTGCGCTTTATCTTTTCTGCTTTTGAAATACTTCGCGTTCGAGAAATAAATTCTTACTGCCTAATAATTTCATTCTGTTTTGTAATTTTCGACTTATTTAAAGAAAGCTTTAAGAGCGCTTATTTTGAACCAGGATCGTACACTTCAAGTTCCAAACTCCTAGTCCTCTCTCCATTACAGTTGTAATTCTTGACTGATCGAACCCTTAATTCCGGACTCACCCTCCAGCATTGCCCGGATGTTACCAACATGGACGTGAGAGTAGCATTCGGTAGTTATGCTATACGTATGAAATCAGTTTGTATTCCACATATATTTGTTGAAATTTGCAGTGCCGAGTCTGTAACCTTCCTGGGATACATTTGACTCCACGTCTGCAGCCACACTTCAAAGTAATAGCAGGTTAAAGTTATCCATTTCGTGTGAATTTGCTGTACTCTAGGACATTGAAGTGAATAGTCTGACATACTTCGAATACGTTATGATTTACTAGTTACTTAAAAATGGAATCGCCGCACAATACACAAAACCTTTTATACTTGAAACGTCGATTTTTCGGTTTCCAACATGTTTCTTTTATGTATGCTAGTGGTGATATTAGTGATATAGTTTATATTACTCGGCCTTTGACGAAAGAAAGGGTTAAAGAAACAAGTTAATAATAATTGCCTACTACCCAATACTGGACATATACAAGTACGTATCGTACGCATATTTCCGATTTGCTTCGTGCACAAAAGCATATATACCATATGTTGTACATATAGAATGCGCATAGTGAATACCGCTGGTTTTTTTTTTTTTGACACATTCATTTTATTTAACTTAATATTTACAATGTTGAGCTTAAGGCTATTTCTTAACACTAGAACTTATTTCTAACGACATTAGTCTTATCTAGAAATTAACCTAAAGCTTAATAATAAAAGTAATTTACAGATTCACTTAACCTAAGCTTACAAGCTAGTGGAGGGAAAGTCAGGAAAAACCCCCCATAAAATAAAGATTGTATGAGAAATATAAATTACCGGTAAAAGGATGGGAGAAGGATGCGTAAGGGGAGGATTAAGACTATTGGGATATGGAGTAAACAGTGTCAGTGCGATGTTCGTTATATGGTCGATGGTAATATAGTAACCTGCCGTTGCGGAAAACGCGGCCTAGGGAATGTAGGTTAAGGATGTCGGAAGGAGGGACATGGGATCGAAATGGGCGATCAGTAGGACTGATGTGTGAGAAGACGGAATCTCGGACTAGGTTATTGTCATGGTTTAGGGCTTGGTAAAGGAATTTTATTAAGGATTTGATGAGAAAAACGTCTAAACGGGTCGAGTTGGTCCGGTTGTAGACGGCTTGGTTGGAACGGGGATGGGAAGAGCCTAGGGATATTCGGAGGAACTTCCTTTCGTTAGCTCGTAGGCGCTCCATTTGGTGTGAGGTTAGATCACACCAAGCTACAAAACCATACGTCATTAATGGACGTATTAGTAGCTTGTAGCAGTAGAGCTTGACGTCAGGACGGACGGGGGACTTGTAGTTGAGGATGGGCCATAAGGATTTAAGACCGGTTGAAGTGTTGGTGAGGATCGAATTAACGTGAGGAATGGGAGAGAGACGGGAATTTAAATGGATGCCGAGGTATTTTGTGGAGGTGACGGTGAGGATTGGATCTTGGCCAATTTTAAGGAGGAGATCGGAAATATCGCAGCGCATCTTGAAGGTGAATTTTATCCTGCCTCGGAAGACGATGGCATGGCATTTGGACGGATTGAGTAGAAGTTTCCAGGAGATGAGGTAGGAGTTGAGGGATTGGATGGAGTGGTTTACACGGGATTGGGCAGCACGAATATTTCTGGATGGAGTATAGAGAATTAGGTCATCGGCATATTGGAGAGCTTTAACTGTGTAGGGAGATGTGGTGGGATGGTGAAGAGGGATATCTGCAGTGTAGAGAGAGAAGAGGGTTGCCGAGAGGACCGAGCCTTGTGGGATGCCTGCGGGGGGACTGTAGGAATCGGATAAGGAGTCGAGGACTTTAACTTGGGAATGGCGGTTGGAGAGGAAGCTAAGTATAAGTCGACAAAGGTGGGGATGAAATTTGAACATAAAAGAAAGTTTGAAAATAAGGCCTTCGTGCCATACGGAATCGAAGACCTTCTGAATGTCTAGGAGGCAGGCGGTGGTGGGGATGTTATTATTTAAGTTTTTGTACAGGTCGGATTTGAGGACGACGAGGGCGTGTGATGTGCCATGACCTTTCTTGTTGGCGAATTGGAAGCTGGGGATTGTATCGTGATCGGAGATGTGGGAAAGTAAAAGGTCATGGATGGCGACTTCAAAAATCTTGGAAAGGGAGTTGAGTAAGGAGATTGGGCGGTAGCTATTGGGATTGGATGAGGGTTCTTGTTTTTTTCCGGATGGGGACGATGTGTGCTTGTTTCCAAGGAGCGGGGAAGTGAGCTAAAATGAAGCAATGGTTGAGAAGTTGTGAAAGGAGAGGACTTAGAGTTTTGGCGCACGGTAGGAATTTTGTCAGGACCTGTGGATTTTTTGTTTTTACGGGAAAGGATTATGGATTCGATGGATTCTTTGGAAAGGGATGGGATTGGGTCGCAAAAATGAGGAGCAGGACCTGGGGGTGGAATTGGTAAGTTGGTATAAACTGGAAAGTTGGACGTAAGATCGGAGAGGTGATGGGAAACTGAAGACTCGGTAGCAGGGTCTGAAAGGTGAAGGGTGGTGCGATGAGCTGCGAGAAAGGCTTTCGCCAATTGGTCGGCATGGTCTTTAGGAGAAGTGTTGTGTGGAAGGGTGGTAGGAGTTTTAGATTTGGCGAGGTGGGGACAGGTGTGGCGGAGTTTGTTGCATGTTTGATTGTTTATGGAGATACCTGAGAGTTTGACGGTGTGGTGTTCGGCGTAGAGGGATTGGATTTCGGATCGGATGGTTTGTGTTAGGGAGTCAATGCGGGTTTTAAGGTAGTTGAAACGGGGATTATATCTGTTACGGTGGAGTTGGCGGCGGAGGGTGGTTTTGAATTTGATTAGGTCGAGGATGTGGGTGGGGAGGGTGATTAAGTTATTATAGGTTAAGGGACGTAGAGGGATGGTTTGGTTGCATACCTCTTGGGTGATTTGGGAAATCTGGGCTATTGAGTTGTCTATTATCTCCGGAGAAGGAGAAGGTGGAAGAGAGATGGTTGAAAGTCTGTCAGCTAGTCTGTAGTTGACTAGATTCCAGTTGGCTTTGGAATAATCAGGAAGGAATTTAGGTTGTGCTCTAGGGAGTTGATCATTTATGGAGAGTTCTAGAACCACACCGTCATGATCACTGAGGCCGGGAACAGTTGGGAGATCAGAGGGAACTACAGGGAAGTGGGATTGGGTGAGGAGATTATTACTTACGAGGAATAGGTCAAGGAAGGAATGGGAATTGGATGAGTGGTGGGTGGGTTGGTTGGGCGGGAGAAAGGTTAACTGTAGAGGGAGGGAGTTCTGGGAATACCAGTTGGCTAACCTGTTGCCGTTCGGGTTGGGGATGGAGTTGAACCACATACTGTGTTTGGCATTCAGGTCGCCGCCTAGTATGAGGAAGACTTGTTTATTTTGGGATTCTGGGAGGGTTCTGAGGAAATGTACAAGTCGGGTGAGGTCAGCTGGGTCAAGGATTTGTCTTGGGCAGTAGAGGCTGCCGAGAAAAGTGATAGAGGAACGGGAAATAACCGAGATAACCGTAGTCTCAAGGGAAGGGGTGATGGATGATGGGACAAAAATTTGGTTGGAGTCTATGTGATTGGAAGCTAGGATAGCTGTACCTCCGCCCGGGCGGTTTATACGGTCGGTTCGGAAGGAAGTGATGTTAGGAAAGGAGAGCCTGTGGGTCGAGTTGAGCCTTGTTTCAGTGAGTAGGAGGAAGTGGGGATTATGGGTGTTATGGAAGTTGAGGAGTTCATGTCTTTTTTGCCTACTCACAATGGAATTGGGGTTGAGCAATACCACTTTAGTGGACATTGCTAGGAGAGACTTGGCATAGGAAGGAAAGAAGGGCAAGCCTTTTTTCCATAGGAGAGGAGAGGGAATGATAGGTGGGAATGAAGGAGTTGTGTTGGGAGGCGAGCTGTGGAGTCGCCATATTGAATAGTGAATGGATTTCACTATCCAAATTGAAGGAAGTGTTGGGATAAACCGCGTTTCGGGCTATGGAGGCATAGGAGAGTGGTTGGTTTTGTAGTGGGTTAGGGTTGGTAAATTGACTAGTGTTGTGGGGGGAAGGCTTGGGAGCTGGGAATGGAGTCGGCTTATTTGGTTGGGGAGCCAGGTTTTGGCGTGCACGGGCTTGCACGAACATCGGGCAGTTGCGATAACTCGCCGGATGCGTGTTAGAGTCACAATTTATGCATGTGGGATTTTGATTGGGAGTCTTGGGGCATTATCGAGGACCGTGGGGAGTGTTGCATTTAACGCAACGGTAAGGCAGGTTACAATTAGATGCGGCGTGTCCAAGTCTTTGACAATTACGACATTGGGCTATTTCATGAAATTGTACCGGTTCAAATTTAATAAGGCAGTGGAACATCGCCCTGGCCTTGGATAGGATGGATTGCTGGAAACCTGGTTTGAATGTCACCAGGAAAAGGTGAAGGGATTTGCTATTGCGTCTCGATGAGCTCGTCTCATACGGGCGAACGCTAACCGCATCTGTGACACCGAGCCGGTGGAGTTCTGCGAGGATTTCATCAGAGGAATAAGTGAAATCTAGTCCCCGGAGAACTAGATTTATCGGCTTTTGGTGGGACGGTGTGAAAGTGAAGAAGGGATGATTCCCTTCTTTGAGTATGGTTTTGGTGGTCTCGAAATCAGTTTCGTTCGAGACGAGCACATGGGTGGAATGGATACTAGTTTTCTTAAGGGAGATGTTAGGGGAAGCACTAATTATTTTTGATGTGATAGATTTAGTGTTAGTCGGATCGGCGCGGATTATTATAGGGGGAAATTTTTCCTGACTTACCTTAGAAGTAGGAGTAAAAATACTGTTGTGGGTTACTGTTAGTTGTTGTTGGGATGAGTTGACGGTGATAGGTTGTTGAGTTGTAGTTGTTGAGTTGAGGGTTGATTGCTGAAAGATTGTAGTATTGGTGCTTGGTTGTTGGATCGTCGGTGTGTGTGTGATCGGTTGTTGGCCTGATTGTTGTTTGTTAACTGCAATGGTGTGTGGTTGCGATGGTGGGTCGGTGAGGATTTGCGCTGGTATTACTTCAGATGATGATGGTACTGTTGTTTGATGATGTGAGCCGGTCATTGGCTCTGCTTCAGCGTGTGAGTGGATGAGCTGGTTGCCGTGGTTGCCGGCACAAAAATTTCTATATGCGGCCATTTTGTTGTGTAGGTTGAGTATGGATTCCTCGTTGTCGAGGACTTCGGGGCCGTCAATGCCAAGAAGAGACATGAGCCGAATGTTATGGCTCATAAGTCTCTTGTTGACTGCTTGCATTTTCTGTAGCTGGCACTCGAGGTCAGCCAGTTTGGTATCAGAAACGCTCTCCGCTTCGGAAGAGCAGTCTATGGAGGCAGCTTCAGGGCTGCTCGGCGGTGTAAAGGGGTCGTCAGGATCCCCAGCAGGGTGAATCCGTTTGGACGGATCCACCTCCTGAGGCGATAAGAACCTTTCGTCCGCATTGCGTTTCGACATAGTGCCGAAACGCAACAAAAAGTCTACAATTTATTGAATAACTATCTACTCACTACGTTACGCACTACGCACTACTACAATCAAAATCACGACTACTACTACTTGCTACTTCTACAACTCGCCTACTAAAACTCACTCGGAATCAATTACACGTCTTCACTGGGAGGAATCCACTGTCGAACTGATACCGCTGGTTTAATGTACAAATATATTATCTGAATTAGACACTACCCACAAAATACATTACCATATACATATACATACATAAAGGAAAAATAGAAAACTTTCACCCTCTATAACTTTATTAATAATAGCTATGTTACCTTCAAACTTGGCCAAATTTTGTTATCCCTTATACTAGTGCATATGATGATGTCAAATGGGACCTGTTATATTTTTTGGGGTTCATATTTTGAGCCCTCACTCCACTACGTTTCGTACTACATCCAAAATGAGACCATTTGAACCCTTTCATTTGACGCGCCACACGGTCATATTCTACGAAAAAAGAAATGTGCCACTAAATAGTCCACTTGCGTTAGAATTTGGCTTTGCAGTACCAATTGAGCATTATTTAACAAGGGTATAGAATTCACTTAAAATAAATATAAGCAAACAAATCGAGTAACTGAAAGTTGCAGGTTTTCAAGGTTTTGTATTTTCTTATTTTTCGGGCAGATACGTTCTCAGAACGAGACCTGCTACACTTTTTGGGGGTCACACTTTGAGTCCCTCAGCGGTGTATCTAGACGAAATCGAAGCTTAAAAGTACATCCCGTTCCGATATCTGCACAAATACAGTTGATCATAGTATATTAGCATATTATAGAAATTCAGCCACAAACCCCCCTTAAATTCATGTTAGAACTACAAAATTTGTCATTTGCGTAAGGGATAACATAAGGCATAACCGGAAGTTTGAAGGAAATCCAACAATTATTAACAAAGTTATGGAAGGTGAAACTTCTACATTTTGTGTGACTTTCGTGCATTCTAAAACGTGTATGAAGTCATCATAACATATCAATTCGTCAATACCACAACAAAGTGGGTTCCCGTGAATGGGAGGTCATAGGGAAACATTTCGTTTTAGTTTTTTAATCATTGATATATCAACATCAATTTCTCGAGACTTACGCTGGGGTTGTGCCAAATTCAAATAAATATATCTGTACATTGAACAAGGGGTATTCAATGTACGTACTTTATAGCTTGAGCATAATATTTACGTCTGTAATATGTACGTATTTCTTGTATTGAATGAATATTTTGGGCCATAGTCTATTACCCATATACGACTTCTACTTTCCAACAAATGTCAAAACTGACACCGGGTTCAGAAAGTACTAACCGATACCTTTCATTTGATATCCGACATGACTAAATTTGGTGAAAAAAAAATGTGCACCCCTCTTTTGCATGCAGGTTCGACGTAGAATGACGTAACTCAAAGTATGCGTAAACGTTCACAAATCCCACCTTTCTCCCAAGTTTGGTGTCAATCGTAATAACCTTTTCCAAGAAAAATGCGTGTCGCAGACAGACAGACAGAGAGTAAACCGATTTTATTCAAGTTTTATTTTACAAAAAAAATCGTATTGAAAGGTCGTGGCTATGGTTTCTATTCTACAGTTGCAGCTTCTGACCCCTCGGTCCTCCCGTTTGCAAACAAATAAAGCCGGCAGAGTTTAAATGAACTTCTTACTCCTAGTTCAGAGGAAAACTCAAATGTTGCTGAACATGCTGGCAATACCGTGGTGAACCCACATGCTCATCATATTTTTTCCTTATATCTGCAAATATTCTCCCAAAGATTTCTGTGTCATATGTTGGCTAATCTGATTGTGTTATCTCTGATTTCTGTTCACAGAGGATGTTCCCACAAAGCTTCCGAAGTTGAGTCTACTCTTAGCCACCACATTCTGTTTTTCGACAGTACCGACGTACTGCTGCGGAGCCCCGATGCTGTTGTTGTAACTCGAAAAATATCTTTATGACGTGGGAATGATTATTCTCCATTTTTGCCGTTCTTATTTCTTCTTCTGCTTATCTCGATGATGCTGTGCAAAAACCTAATGGGTTTTACATAGGATACATTATTCTTTATTTCCTGAGCCCTCGTCGTTTGGACGACGACCCCGCTCCCCCGGTTGTGTTTGCCCTGCCGGTGGCTTTACTAAATGGGGCACGTCAGAGCGAAGGAACTTGCCGAAACTTCTCCGCACAGAGGCAAAAAGTGAAATAAATCCTTTGGAGAGATCCTTAGAACTGAATTGAAAAAGGATATTCCAACGAATAGTCATTGAATTGCAAATAATATGTTTATATGTGTGTCAGTACACGCATATGTTATGTTTAATTAAAACCCATAATGCCAAGTTACTTGTAGGTTCCTCTGCAGTGCGTGGGGGTAATGTTTAATTAAAGTGAGCTGTTCACTTGGGTACATTTCCCTTGCCCGGATCATTTTCCTTAATGCAAGCAAGCGATGAGTAGTAACAAGAATCTACACATCTGCTTGATCCATTTATGGGGCTATGTTGGTTTAATCAGGCTGAATGAAATAGAATAAATAGGACGATTTCGTGAAGAAACTGGATAGGTGATGGTAATGTTCGAGCACATTCAGTTGTTGGAAACTGTGGTGGGTTTAAAGTTATCCAGAAAGAAGGCTGGCTCCCTGTTTAGTATTCTATTATAGGTGTCAAACATTGACGGAAAAATGACCCCAAATTCATCCTAGCCTCCAGAAAGGGAGTCCTGGAAGGTGAAGTCTTTAGCGGAAAGTTATAAAGAAATATATGACCTGCAAAATCCGATGAAGACCACGTGAAGAGTTATTATACGGGAGAAGCTTGAAAAGATTGGAATTATGAATATACACGCATGCAGTGAATAAAACCGCTATATATTATATTTAGTTTAAGGGAGGTTGCAATATATGCAGGAGGAGATGTAATACGTTTTTCCCCGTATATAAGAAAGCGAGGTATCCAAGATTCTCGATTAATGCTGCTAGATAGAGATTTTAACATCGGTTGCAAAATAATTAATTCAAATCCGATGTCCATCTTAGAAGGTCAAAATTTCGATAAGGTTTACTAGAATTACTACTATTATCATTACCAAAGCTATAATAGGTCAAATTGTTCTGTTCTGCGTAACTTTAGTGCACCCTAAAATATTATTGCTTATATCGCTAACTTAGTATACGCCGCAAAGATATCAAAATGAGATTCGTATTCCTTCTAGATTTTATGAGCTTAGAATCGCACGATTATCGGGTACAGGCTAAGGCTCAAACTCCCAGGAGGGAATCGCTTTATGTCCTTACGTAATCTTGCAGAGCTATGTAGATAATAATAATAATAATCGTTAGCGCAACAATCCATGTTGGATCAGGGCCTTGAAGTGTGTTAGAGCACTTCATTCAAGACCTGTAACTGGTACATTACAGTACACTGTAGGAGGCAATGTGGTCAGCATTACGCTCGCCCGAGATTATTACCCTGATTTGACTCAGGTACTCATTCACAGCTGAGTCGACTGGTATCCGACGTCAAATCACTATACAAATTCCACTGCCACTAGTGAGATTTGAACCGCGACCTTCCGTACGAACAGCCTTGCGCTCTAACCACTCAGCTATTCGGACTATCTTATCTGACTTAGTTAGTAATGATAATAGTAGTAATTCCAACAAATCTTATTCGAAATTTGGACCTCTTATCTTACTTATCCCTATGTAGATAGCGTGTTTATAAATACTTCGGGTCAGCCCCTTCTACAAATGCATTTGTATTGGTTGAAACTGTATTTTGTTAGTAATATGATAATAGTGAGAAATGTCTTCATATCCGAAAGGGAACTTTTCAAACAATTTTTAGTAGTAGTATTGAATACAGTATGAAGCATATTATTCCCAAGTTTGATCAAAATCATACAATAACTAACAAAATTACAGTAGCTCAAAATTGACTTTACCGTGTAAATTTACTGCAGCTAGATATCAATATCACATTAAAATGAATAGTCTGACATGCTAAATGCATGTACATAACGGGCTACGAACACATGGGATAGTTCTGCACTCATTCATACCTGAAGCGCCGAGCTTCCGGTTTCCCGACTTAGTTTTTTTTGAGGAGGTGAAAACTTCAAATGACACTGAATTGGACGCACCAGTGTGTGGGATTTTTACACATTAAAACCACCCCGACTTCCTTCCTGCACTGTGGAATGACCCTACGGTATTACATCACGGACCGGAGTCAGCTCATTCTAACTTAAACACCTTTCTTCTATACGCGGCAGACGTGATCCCGTTTTTAAGGTTTTGTGTAAACACAAAACCTTATTAAAATCGGTTTACCGTCTGTCTGTCTGTCTGTCTTTTTTTTTTTTTTTTTTTTGTTGAGGAGGTGGAAATCTTCAAAAAGACACTGGTCTGGACACACCAGCGTGTGGGATTTTTACCCACTAAAACCACCCCCGACTCCCTCCTGCCCCGCGGAACCACCATAAGGTATTACATCACGGGGCGGAGTCAGCTCACTCTAGCTTTGTCACCTTTCTTCTATACGCGGCGCACGTGACCGCGCTTTTCTCCTTTCCTCTGCCTTTCGCAATTTATCTTGAACAGATGCGATCATGGAGTTGACCGCATCCCAATTCTCTTGATGTGCTAGCATTTTCGGTACCAGATTTTCTGGTACCAGCACCTCTCCTAGAGTCTCCTCCAGATTCCTCCTTTCTTCCACAAATCTCGGACAGTGGAAGAATACATGCTCTGGGTCCTCTGGGACTCCATTGCAATTTGGACAATCGGGTGAGGTCTCCAATTTAAACCTGTGAAGGTATTGGAGATATCCTCCATGTCCCGTGAGAAACTGGGTGAGATTATAATTAATCTCACCGTGTCGTCTCTCCAACCACTCCTTGATGGCAGGAATGAGCCTGTGCGTCCACCGGCCCTTTCCCGAGCGTTCGCACCGCTCTTGCCATCTATTTATGGATCTCTCCCTCTCAGCGTTCTTCGTCCGCGATGAGGAAGAGGTTGGCTTTGCATTGTATATATTCGCCATCTCATCTGCCACGATGTCAATGGGCATCATTCCAGAGATGACGAATGCTGCATCATCTGAGACAGTCCTGAAGGCAGAGCATACCCTCAGGGCTGTCCTCCTGTAGACTGAACTCAGTTTGGTAGCATTCCCTGACATCCACAACACCTCCCTCCAAACTGGGGTCGCATAGAGCATGATCGAGGCCACCACCCTGGCTATAAGCAACCTAGAGGTATGCCGTGGCCCTCCCACGTTCGGCATCATCCTCGCCAGGGCCATACTAGCAGTGGATGATTTATCACAAACATACTGTAAGTGTTGCTTATAGCTGAGCTTCCTGTCTATCACCACCCCCAAGTATTTGATGGTCGGCTTGGAAGTGATGATATGATTCCCGATTCTAACACAGGCGTAATTTCTCTTCCGGCGCTTCGTGATGAGGACCGCTTCTGTTTTTTCCTCCGCAAGCGTCAAACCAGAGCTTTCCAACCAGCATTTGACAGCACTGATTGTCTCGCTTGAGTATAACTCAGCATCTTCAAGATGCTTTGCGACAACAACCAGTGCTATGTCGTCAGCGTAACCCACCACTGTGGCTTCCTCCGGAAGGGGAAGATTAAGTACATCGTTGTACATGATGTTCCACAGTAGTGGGCCCAATACGGAGCCCTGTGGGACACCGGCGGAAACAACGTACTCCTGCGGTCCGTCATCAGTGTCATACCATAGCCTCCTTTCAGTTAAGTAACTATCGACGATAGCAGCGAGATAGGCGGGAACACCAATCTTCGCTACGGATTGGCGTATTAGATTCCAATTGGCCGAATTGAATGCATTTTTCACGTCCAGGGTTACTACCACACAATATTTGCTGGTACTACCCTTTCCGTGAATTGCATCTTCGGCCAAGCCAATAACCAATTTGATGGCATCAATGGTTGATCTGGCTTTGCGGAACCCATACTGCCGATCTGAAAGGCCGCCTTGGCCCTCAACAACCGGGATTAATCTATTATAGATTACCCGCTCCAACATTTTCCCCACCGTGTCCAAAAGACATATGGGTCGGTATGACGATGGTTCACCTGGAGGTTTACCAGGCTTAGGCAGAAGTACCAACTTCTGTCGCTTCCAAGCCGCCGGAAATATTCCTTCGGACATGCACGCTTCAAACAGCTCAGCGAACATGTCCGGCCTGGATTTCACGGCAAGCTTAAGGGCCTTATTCGGCACTCCGTCCAGGCCCGGCGCTTTATTGTCTCCTATTCTGCTGCAGATCTCCAGCAGCTCGTCTCTGGTGACTGGAGGAATTGCCGTCACATTCAGAGGTGGTTGGAATATGTCGGTGCTCTCCTCTTGCTGGGGGAATAACCCCTGGATGATTTTCAGCCAGAGGGTGGGACACGTGATCTGCGGAGAGGAGCGGCCTCTGAATCGTCCCATCACTATTCTATAAGCACTCCCCCACGGGTTGATGTCCGCTTCTGAGCAGAGCTCCTTAAAGCATTTTGTCTTGCTTCGCTGGATGGCGAGCTTGAGGGTTTTGCGGGCTGCCTTATAGGTGCACTCTTTCTGCCCCTGATCGACTCTACCTACCGCCCTCTGAGCCGCTCTTCTGGCTCGGTGGCAGGCTGATCGAAGACCGGTCAGTTCATCATTCCACCAGTAGTTTGGTCTTCTACTGGGGAATGAGCACCTCCTAGGCATAGACGCGTCACAAGCTTTAGCGATGCATTGAGCCAGATGGACGGCTCTTTCCGTAGAGGCGCCCGCTATATCAGGTTGATCTAACCACACTTCTAGGAAGCTCTGCTCATCGAAAGATTTTGCAGACCAGCCTGAAATCTTTTTCGGTTTCGGGCATGATAGCTCTTTGCCCTGTGGCTCGACACATGTCTCAAAGAAGATTGCCTGGTGATCGCTGTGGGTGTAGCGTTCGCTGACGCACCAGGACATACCACGCGCCAGCGCAGGGCTGATAAAGGTCAGGTCTACAACCGACCCTGACCCCCCTTTCTGAAAGGTGTTTACGGCACCTTCGTTAGCCAAAACCATGTCCAGCTGCGCAAAAGCCTCTAATAGACTGCGCCCCTTAGCATTTGATTCTCTGCTACCCCACTCTAGGGCCCAAGCATTGAAATCACCAGCAATCACCTTTGGACTTCGTGCCCTTGCGTCGAGAACAAGATTATCAAGCATTTGCTCGAATTCAGGCAGTGTCAAACTTGGTGGGGGGTAGCAGCTGTATACATATACACCACTTATTTTCACCCACACGAAGCCACTGGCTGCCTGACTTGCAGTACATTGTATGGCTTGTCGACCACAAGCCCATATCGCCGCTCCACCAGTAGAATCTGTGACCCATACGCCACCGTGGCGGTTTCTGTACGGTTCACTTATGATGGCAACCTCCATCTTAGATTCGAACGTGGTCTGCTCAAGTAAATCCTGAGCGACCCTGCAATGATTGAGGTTTATTTGAATAAACCTCATTTTCTCATTGCATTGAGCGCCTTCCTAAATTCCGGACATTTGGCACTTCCGGCAATGTGCCGGTTATCCTGTCCCTCTTTGGCTACGCACAATAGGCATTTGGGGTCCCTATTGCACTCTCTGACAATATGGCCTTTCTCCCCACACCTTCTGCATCGATCGGACCGATCAATGTTGCTGGTGCATGCCTTCGCGAAGTGCCCAAACATGAGGCATTTAAAGCACCTCTTTAGTGAAGTTTGCTCCCTTAAACGGCAAACAACCCATCCAATCCGAACTCTTCCGGCAGCTAACAACATCTGCGCTGCCTCCGCTGGCACTCGTATGGTAGCCGTTTGAGTGCCACCATAGGCTTTCCGTAGACCGACAACAGACTCCTCTGTAAGTTCTTTCAACTTGAATTGCTCCTTCAGAGCAGTACAAATTTCTCCTTTCGATGTAACTTCATCGAGATCCTTACATTGTATATAGATCTCATGTTTTTGGGCACGCACTGCGGCATTCTCCCCAAGTGAGTTTTTCACTTGAGTGCGAAAGTCATCAGTTTTCCCACCGCTGGATCTTTTCAGCTCGAACATGAGATCCCCTTTCTGGGTTCTTCGGATTCTGTTCACATTTCCGCTCAGATCTTTTAGGTCGGGATCAGCTTTGACCTTTTTGAGTATCTCCGCGTAGGACAGATTGCCCTTACTGGAGATAACAATTGCATCTGGACGAGTTCGCACTTTTGCTTTTCGTTTCGCTTTTTTCTTGGTTACTTTAGTCCATCCATCGTTTTCGGTCGTCTTGGGCTTCGCAACGCTGATCGAGTTTCCTAGATTCGCTGTATGCTTTCCTCCTTCTGAATTGTTGGTGTTGGTTTTCGGGATGTCCTGTCCGCCTTTTTTTCTCTTAGGCGCCTGCTGATTATTTAAAGGATCCCCCTCTTTTTCACGTACTCGCTTATTTCGCAGGGATTCGATGGTAGTACGATTAGGCGTCACTTGGGTCGCTTGTGATACTGTTGGCACAGCGGGGTTCGGCGTGTTGTTATTATTCTTCTCCTCCATCTGTGATCTATTATAGAGGACTCTAATGGCCCTCACCATATTCTTTATGGCTTGGTGCACGTTGTGCTTGTCCTTGATAAACTCGGACAGCTCAACTATCTTTGCCCCAAGCTGGGTGAAGGGTAATTCCTCCGGATCGGGACTCTGCTCCTTATAAGCCCCGACAGCGTTACTCCTTTTATACGCTGTTTCACTTTTGCCAGTTAATGATCTTGCCTGTACTTTTTCCTTCATCGCCTTTAGCATTGGTGGAGATCTCAAAGTTGATGAGCTTCTTTTGAATGGATCCTTATCTTGTTCCTGGAGCACCTCTTGCTGTCGCGCATTTTGAACATATGCTGTGGGTGTTGTTACAGTTTTTGTCGTCCAACGATCCATCTTCAGTTCATCCTTGGTTGTTCTTGCTACTGGTGTTCTTGGTAAGGTCGTACTTCGCTTGAACACTTCCTTCTCCAGATCCAAATCACTTGTAACATTATATGCCAAGGTGGCCAAGTTGTCCACCACCGAGGCACTGCGGTCGAGGGATATCGACGACCGGGAGCCCGCTTGCTCACTCCCAAAAGCCGCCGGTACTGGGGTTCCGAGCCCCTGCACCGTAAGTTTACTCCTTCTCTCGTCTTCCATAGTGGTTTTATGTTCTGGGTATCCTTCCCATAGCCATTTTGGTCCACGCACCAGAGATGAGCAAACACTAGCCCATACACAGTCAGAAAAGAAAAGTGCACGAACACATATTTACACATCAATAGGTATGCCCCTATCCGCCACCTGGGGTCGCGCCTGATGGGAGATCTGGCAACTCCTCACAGGTCTGTCTGTCTGTCTGTCTGTCTGTCCGTCACACGCATTTTTCTCGGAGCCGGTTATAGCGATTGATACCAAATTTGGTAGAAAAGTGGGAACTGTGAACGCTCACGCATACAGTGAATTACATCCTTTTACGTCGAATTTAAGGGGGGGTCCCCATACATGCAAAAGGGGGGTGCAAATTTTTTTTTCATCAAATATAGTCATGTGGGGTATCAAATTAAAGGTCTCGATCAGTACTTTTCAAAGCCGACCTTAGTTTTGACATTCGTTGTAAGGGTAGGGAGCGCGGAGGGTTGCCATGCCGATATTTGTTTAAATAAAGTTAATAATAGTATATTACTACAATTTTTTGTAATTGGTTAGAAACCCCCCTTAAGTTCATTCTAGTACCATTAAATTTTGCAGTGATATAGGCTATAATATAGAGCATGATCTTACCAAGTTTGGTGGAAATCACACTATTACTAACAAAGTTATAATACCTCAAATTTGTTGCTTCTTTGAAAATTGAAGACTATGAATGTCAATATCACCCGAAAGTGGATACTCTCACATAATATATGGATATATTACGTGCTACGTACAAAGAAATACACAAAACCTTTCGTACCTGAAGCGTCCAGCTTCCGGTTTCCCGACTTGTTTTTATCTCTTCTGCTTTTCGGAGTCTATTTTGAATAGATGCGATCATGCAGTTGAACGCATCCCAACTCTCTTGTTGTGCTACCTATTTCCGCCACCAGATTTTTTGGTACCAGCATCCCTCCTTTATATTCCTCCTTTCTTCTTCTACAAATCTCAGATAGTGGAAGAATATTTGGACAATCGGGTGAGGTCTCTAATTTAGACCTGTACAGGTATTCGGCGATATCCTCCATGCCCCGTGAGAAACTGGGTGAGATTATAATTAATTAATTAATTATAATTAATCTCACCGGGTCTTGTCTCTCAATAATTCCTTGATGGCAGGAATGAGCTTGTAAATCCACCAACCCTTTCCCAAGCGTTCCCAAAGCTCTTGTCATCTATCTATGGATCGCTCCCTCTCAGCGTTCTTCGTTCCGCAATAAGGGAGAGATTGGCTTCGCATTGTATATATTCGCCATCTCATCTGCCAACATGTCAATCGGCATCATTCCAGAGATGACGAATACTGCATCACCTTGAGACAGTCCTGGAGGCAGAGAATCCCCTTAGGGCTGTCTTCCTGTAGGCTGCATTAAGTTTGCTAGTATTAACTGACATCCGGAACGCCTACTTCCAAACTGGGGTCGCCACCCTGGCTATAAGCAACCTAGCAGTATTGCATATAGCTGAGCTTCATGTCTATCACCACCCCCAAGTATTTGATGGTTGGCTTGGAAATGAATATATGGTTCCCAATTCCGAACACAGGTGCGTAGTTTCTCTTCCGGCGCTTAGTGATGAATACCGCTTCTGTTTCTCCCTCCGCAAGTGTCAAACCAGAGCTCTCTAGCCGACTTTTAACAGCACTGGTTGCCTCGCTTGAGTATAACGCAGCATCTTCGAGATGCTTTGCGCTAACAACAAGCGCTATGTCGTCAGCGTAACCCACCACTGTGGCCTCCCTCGGAAGGGGAAGATTAAGTACATCGTTGTATATGATGTTCCACAGTAGTGAGCCTAATATGGAGCCCTGCGGGACACTCGCGGAAACAACGTACTCCTGGGGTGCATCATCGGTGTCATATCAGTACCTCCCTTCAGTTAAATAACTATAGACGATAGGCAGCAAGATAGGCGGGAAAGTTATAGGAACCGTCCGCACCTCGGCATCTTTTAACGACCAGCAGTAAATCCTTGTTCTAAATAATAATAAACGAAGATGCATATGCGCATCTTCTTTCCTCCAGTATGACGCTTATAAATATTTCGGTCTTTCATTTTCCATATCTCGTCATACCCGACTCAGGTGAAATGTTTTCTTTCACAACATGTTTTGTTGTTGAATAATAAACTGAAGGATGCATTTGCGCATCTTCGCGCAACCCTAATAAAAAGATAGGATTTTACGTAGATAAGAACCATATGTTAATATGTGTTATGTATTAGATAGTTTCATAGAAGATAAGGAACATATGTATATTATGTAATTAATTTTAAGGAAATATAAGTACGAGGTGATCGAGAAGGAACCTCAGTCTTGTTTCGATATTACAATAGTCTTGTTTCGATATTACAATAGTCTTGTTTCTATATCACAGTACGGAAGTACTAAAAGAAACAACTGTGTAACAAATGCACACTAAGTGTTGTTACTTAACTGGGAGATACTAAATTCCAATTAGCCGAATTGAACTCATTTTTCACATCCAGGGTTACTACCACGCAAGTCTGCTGGTATTACCCTTTCCGTCGATTGCATCTTCGGTCAAGCCAGTAACCAAGCTTAAGAGCCTTATTCGGTACTCCGTCCAAGACCGGTGTTTAATGTCTCCTATTCTACCTGCAAATTTCCAGAGGCTCGTCTCTAGTGACTGGCGGAATTGCCGTTACATTCAGAGGTGGTTGGAAGTGTAACCGTGCCCTCCTCTTGCCATAGGAATAACCCCTGGATGATTTTCAGCAAGAGGGTGAGACACGTCATCTGCGGAGATGAACGGCCTCTGAATACGTACGGGTTTACGTCCACTTCTGAGTATAGATCATTAAAGCATTTCTTCCTTACTTCGCTGGATGGTGAACTTGAGTGTTTTGCGGGCTGCCCTATAGGTGCACTCTTTCTGCTCCTGATCACCGTTTACTTATCGTCCTCTGAGCCACTCTTCTGCCTCGGTGGCAGACTGATCGAAGGTCGGTTCATCATTCCACCAGTAGGTTGGTCTTCTACGGGGGAATGAGTACCTCCTAGGCATGGACGCGCCACATGCTTTGGGGATGCGTTGAATGATATGGACAGCTCTTTCCGTAGAGGCACCTCCTTTATCAGGTTGGTCTAACCACACCTCTATGAAGATCTGCTCATCCAAAGATTTTGCAGACCAGCCTGAAATCTTTTTCGGTTTCGGGCATGATAGATCTTTGACAAGTGGCTCGACATATGTTTCAAAGAAGATTACCTGATGATCGCTGTGGGTGTAGCGTTCGCTCAGGTACCGAGACATAGCAGGTGTCAGCGTAGGGCTGGCAAAGGTCAGGTCTACAACTGAGCCTTGAGCCCCCCTTCAGAAAGGTGTTTACAGCATCCTTCGTTAGCCAAAACAATGTCCATCTGTGCAATCGCTTCTATTAAACTGCGCCTTCTTGCGTTTGATTCTCTGCTACCCCCCTCTAGAGCCCAAGCATTCAAATCACCAGCAATCACCTTTGGACTTCGTCGCCTTGCGTCGAGAACAAGATTATCAAGCATTTCCTCGAATTAAGACAGTATCAAACTTGGTGGGGCGTAGCAGCTGTATAAATACACACCGCTTATTTTAGCCCACATAAAGCCACTGGCTGTCTGACTTGCAGTACATTGTGTGGCCTGTCGACCACAAGCCCATATCGCCGCTCCACCAGTCGAATCTGTGACCCATACCACCGTGACGGTTTCTATACTGTTCACTTATGATGGCAATTTCCATCTCAGATTCCTGAGAGAATCCTGAGCGACCCTGCAATGATTGAGGTTTATTTGAATAAACCTCATTTTCTTATTGCAGTGAGCGCCTTCCTAAATTCCGGAGATTTACCACTTCCGGCAATATGCCGGTTATCCTGTTCTTCTTTATTTCGCACAAGAGGCATTTGGGGGCCCTATTGCACTCTCTGGCAATATGGCCTTTCTCCCTGCATCTTCTCCATCGATCGGATCAATCAATGCTGCTGGTGCATGCCTACGCGAATTGCCCAAGCATAAGGCATTTAAAGCACCTCTTTAGTGGAGTTTATTCTCTTAGACGGCAGACAACCCATCCAATCCGAACTCTTCTGGCAGTAAACATCATCTGAGCTGCCTCCGCTGGTACTCGTATTGTGCCCGTTTCGTAAACTCACAACAGACTACTCTGTAAGTTCTTTCAGCTTGAATTGCTCCTTCACAGCAGTACAAATTACTTCGTTCGATGTCACTTCATCTCATGTTTTTGGGCACGTACTGTGAGTTTTTCACTTGAGTGCGAAAGTCATCAGTTTTGCCTACGCTGGATGTTTTCAGCTCAAACATGAGATCCCCTTTCTGGGTTCTTCGGATCCTTGTTTAGATTTCCGTTCTGACCTTTTAGGTCGGGATTAGCTTTGACCATTTTGAGTATCCCTGCGTAGAACAGATTGCCCTGGAGATAACAATCGCATCTGGACGAGTTCGCACTTTTGCTATTTCTACTCGCTTTTTACTGGCAACTTTAGTCTATTCACCGACCAAGACGAATAGTCTTCGCAACGCTGGTCGAGTTTCCTACTGAATGTACGCTTTCCTCCTTCTGAGCTGTTGGTGCTGGTTTTCAGAATGTCCTGTCCACCTTTTTTTTCTCTTAGGTGCCTGCTAAGGATCCCCCTCTTTTTCCCGTACTCGTTTATTTCGCCGGGGTTCGATGGTAGTGCGTTTACGGCGCCACTTGGGACGCTTGTGACACTGTCGGCACAGTGGTGTATGGCGTATCCTTACCTAATATAGAGGACTCTAATAGTCCAAGCCATATTGTTTATGGCTTGGTGCACGTTGTGCTTGTCCTTGATAAATTCGGAAAGCTCAACTATTTGGGTGAAGAGTAATTCCTCCGGATCGGGATTCTGCTCCCTATAAGCCCCGGTAGGATTACTTCTTTTATACGCTTTATTCACGTTTATTGACTTTGCCTGTACCTTATCCTTCACCGTGTTTGGCCCTGATGGAGATCTCAAAGTTGACGAGCTTCTTATGAATGGATCGCTCTCGCGCATATGCGGTGGGTGTTATCACGGTTTTTGTCGTCCATCGATCTACTTCCAGTTCACCTATAGTTGGTTTTGTTACTGGTGTTCTCTGTAAAGCCGTACTTCGCTGGAACACCTCCTTTTCTAGATCCACAGCACTTGTTATATTATATACCAAGGTCGGCCAAGTTGTCCACCACCGAAGCACCATAGTCGACGGATATCGGCGACCGGGAGCCCGCTTGCTCACTCCCTAAAAGCCGCCGGTAGTGGGCGAGGGTCACGCCTGATGGGAGATCTGGCTACTCCTCACAGGTTCGATTATCCGTCTGTCCATCTGTCCGTCTATCCGTCTATCCGTCTGCCCGTCTTTTCTTTTTTTTTGAGGAGATGGAAATCTTCAAAAGACACTGATCTAGACACACCAGTGTGTGGGATTTTTACCCACTAAAGCCACCCCCGACTCCCTCCCTGCCCCGCGGAACCATCATAAGGTATTATATCACGGGGTGGAGTCAGCTCACTCTAGCTTAATCCCGTTTCTTCCATACGCGGTGCACGTGACCGCGCTTTTCTCCTTTCCTCTGCCTTTCGCAATTTATCTTGAATAGATATGATCATGGAGTTGACCGCATCCCGATTCTCTTTATGTGCTACCATTTTCGCCAACAGATTTTCTAGTACCAGCACCTCTCCTAGAGTATCCTCTAGATTCCTCCTTTCTTCCACAAATCTCGGACAGTGGAAGAATACATGCTTTGGGTCCTCTGGGACTCCATCACAATTTGGACAGTCGCATGAGGTCTCCAATTTAAACCTGTAAAGGTATTGGAGGTATCCATCCGTGTCTCGTGAGAAACTGGATGAGATTATAATTAATCTCACCGTGTCGTCTCTCCAACCACTCCTTGATGGCAGGAATGAGCCTGTGAGTCCACCGACCCTTTTCCAAGCGTTCCCACCGCTCTTGCCATCTATTTATGGATCTCTCCCCCTCAGCGTTTTTCGTCTGCAATAAGGGAGTATTGACTTCGCATGGTATATATCCGTCCATCTCATCTGCAAACATGTCAATCGGCATCATTCCAGAGGTAACGAATGCTGCATCATCTGAGACAGTCCTAAACGCAGAGCATACCCTCAAGGCTGTCCTCCTGTATACTGCACTCAGTTTGTTAGTGTTAACTGACATCTGCAATGCCTCCCTCCAAACTGGGGTCGCATAGAGAATGATTGAGACCACCAACCTGGCTATAAGCAACCTAGAGGTATGCCGTGACCCTCCCACGTTCGGCATCATCCTCGCCAGGGACATATTAGCAGTGGACGAGCTATCGCAAACATACTCCACGTGTTGCTTATAACTGAGCTTCCTGTCTATCACCAACCCCAAGTATTTGATGGTCGGCTTGGAAGTGATGATATGATTCCCGATTCTTATACAGGCGTAGTTTCTCTTCCGGCGCTTCGTGATGAGGACCGCTTCCGTTTTTTCTTCCGGCAATGTCACACCTGAGCTCACTAGCCAACTTTTAACAGCACTGATTGCCTCGCTTGAGTATAACTCAGCATCCTCAAGATGCTTTGTGACAACAACCAGTGCTATGTCGTCAGCGTAACCCACCACTGGTCCCGGAAGGGGAAGATTAAATACCTCGCTGTACATGATGTTCCATAGTAGTGCGTCCAATACGGAGCCCTGTGGGACACCCGCGGAAACAACGTACTCCTGCGGTCCGTCATCAGTGTCATACCAGAGCCTCCTTTCAGTGAAATAACTATCGACAATTGCGGCGAAATAGGCGGGAATACCAACCTTCGCTAGGGATTTCCGTATTAGATTCCAATTGGCCAAATTGAATGCATTTTTCGCGAAATTGAATGCATTTGCTGCTACTACCCTTTCCGTGGATTGCATTTTCGGCAAGCCAGTAACCAATTTGATGGCATCAATGGTTGATCTGGCTTTACGGAATCCATACTGCCGATCACCGACCACCGGTATTACATCACGGGGCGGAGTCTCCTCATTTTAGCTTGGTCCCCTTTCGTCTCTACGCGGCGTACGTAGCCGCGCTTTTCTCCTTTCCTCTGCCATTCGCAGTTTCCTCTGAATAGATGCCGCCTCTGGGACTCCATCGCAGTTTGGACAGTCGGGTGAGGTCTCCAATTTAAACCTGTGAATAGATATCCTCCATGTCCCATGAGAAACTGGGTGAGATTATAATTAATCTGTGTCCACCGACCCTTTCCCGAGCATTCCCAACGCTCTTGCCATCTATTTAGCGATCTCTCCCTTTCGGCGTTCTTCGTCTGCGATAAGGAGAAATAAACTTCGCATTATATATATTCGTCATCTCATCTGCCAAGGGAAAATTAAGAACATCGTTGTACATGATGTTCCTACAGCAGTGGGCCCAGTACAGAGCCCTGTGGGACACCCGCGGAGACAACGTACGCTTGGGATCCGTCATCGGTTTCATACCAATGCGTCCGCGCTATTGACAATAGCTGCAAGATAAGCGGGAAACACCAATCCTCGCAAGAGATTCCCGTATTAGGCTCCAATTTTCCGAATTGAATGCATTTCTCACATCCAGGGTCACTACTATGCAATATTTGCTAGTACTGCCCCTTCCGTGGATTGCATCTTCGGCCAAGCCAGTAACCATTTTGATGGCATCAATGGTTGAATCTGGCTTTACGGAACCTATATTGCCGATCTGAGAGACCTCCCTGGCTCTCAACAATCGGGAGTAATTTATTATAGATTACTCGCTCTAGCATTTTGCCCACAGTGTCCAAAAGACAAATAGGTCCGTAGGAGGTTGGCTCACCTGGAGGTTTGCCTTAGGCAGTAGCACCAACTTCTATCGTTTCCATGATGCAGGAAATATCCCCTCGAACATGCACGCTTCGAACAACTCAGCGAACATGTCCGTTCTGGATTTCACGGCAAGCTTAAGGGCCCTTATTCGGCACGCCATCCAGACGCGGCGCTTTATTATCTCCTATCCTAGTGCAGATCTCCAGCAGCTCGTCACTGGTGACTGGCGGTATTGCCGTGTCGTTCAGAAGTCGCTGGAAGCTGTCTGTGCGCTCCTCTTGCAAAGGGAATAACCCTTGGATAATTTTTAACAAGAGTGAAGGGCACGTGATCTGCGGGGATGGATTGGCCTCTGAATCGCCCCATCACGATTCTATAGGCGCTCCCCCACGGGTTTACGTCCGCTTCTAAACAGAGCTCCTTAAAGGCATTCCCTCTTGCTCCGTTCGGATGGCGAGCTTGAGGGGTTTGCGGGCTTCCTTATAGGCGCGCTCTTTTTGCCCTTGGTCGATTCTGCCTACCGCTCTTTGAGCCGCTCTTCTGGCCCGGTGACAGGCTGATCGAAGGCTGGCCAGTTCAGCATTCCACCAGTAGTTTGGTCTACTGGAGAATGAACGGCCTCTGAATACGTACGGGTTTACGTCCACTTCTGAGTATAGATCATTAAAGCATTTCTTCTTGCTTCGCTGGATGGTGAGCTTGAGTGTTTTGCGGGCTGCCCTATAGGTGCACTCTTTCTGCTCCTGATCACCTTTACCTATCGCCCTCTGAGTCACTCTTCTGCCTCGGTGGCAGGCTGATCGAAGGTCGGTTCATCATTCCACCAGTAGGTTAGTCTTCTACGGGAGAATGAGTACCTCCTAGGCATGGACGCGTCAGCTCGCTTTGGCGATGCATTGGACCTACATGGGCAGCTCTTTCCGTAGTGGCGCCTGCTTTATTAGGTTGGTCTAACCACACCTCCATGGAGGTCTGCTCATCCAGAGTTTTAGCGGACCAGCCTGACATCTTTCTCGGTTTCGGGCATGATGATCTTATCCCCGGTGACTCCACCCATAGGTCAAAGAAGATTACCTGGTGATCGCTGTAAGTGTAGTGGCTGTTGACGCACCAAGACATACCACGTGCCAGTGCAGGGCTAACAAAAGTTAGATCTACGATTGAGGTAGACCCCCTTCGTTGGCCAGAACGACATCTAACTGTGCGAAAGCGTCTAATAGACTGCGGCCCCTTGCATTTGTCTCTCTGCTACCCCACTCACGGGCCAAAGCATTGAAGTCACTAGCAATCACCCTTGGACTACGATCCCTTGCGTCGAGAACAAGACTGTTAAGCATTTCTTCGAATTCGGGCAGTGTCAGGCTTGGTGGAGCGCAACAGCTGTGCACATATACTCCGTTTATTTTCGCCCAGACAAAGCCGCTGTATGTCTGATTCCCAGTACATTGTATGGCTTGTCGACCGCATGCCCATATCGCTGCTCCACCAGACGAATCTGTAACCCACACGCCACCGTGACTGGTTTCTATAGGGTTTGCTAATGATGGCAATTTCCATCTCGGATTCGTAGATGGTCTGCTCGAGTAAATCTTGAGCGACCCTACAATGACTGAGGTCTATTTGAATAAACCTCATTTTTTCATTCAAGTCAGCGCCTTCCTAAATTCCGGGCATTTAGCACTTCCGGCAATATGCCGGTAATCCATTCGGAAGCATCAGTTTTCCCCAAGCTGGTTTTTTCCAGCTCAAACATGAGGTACACCCTTTTGGGTGCTTCGAATCTTGCTGACATTTCCGCCTAAATCTTTTAGGTCGGGGTCAGCTTTGACCTTTTTCAATATCTCCGCGTAAGACAAACTTCCATTACTGGAGATTACAATCGCTTGTGGGCGAATTCGCACTTTTGCCTTTTTCTTCGCCTTTTTCCTAACTACCTTGATCCAACCACCTTTTTCATTCCCCTTGGATTTTGTCGAGTCGATTGCCGGAGCTCGCGCTTGGGGGACCTGGTTTCTCTCTTCGTTGCCTTTATTTCCGTTTTTCGGAACTATTTGTATGGTTTTTTTCCTCTTAGGCGCCTGCTGACTTCCCAGAGGATCCACATCTCCTTCCCGCACTCTCTTGTTTGGTGGCAGGCCGATTGCAACACGATTAGGTGTCACTTGGTTCGCTTGTGACACCGTTGGGGCAACAGATTTCGACTTGCCCTTGGAATTTTGTTCCTCCTGCTGCTATTTGTTGTAGAGTACTCTAATTGCTCTCACCATATTTTTTCTGGCTTGATGGACGTTGTGCTTGTCCTTGATGAACTCAGACAGCTCCACTATTTTTGCTACCAAGCTGTGTGAAGGGTAATTCCTCTGCTTCAAGGCACTGCTCTCCATGATGATTCCTAACCAGATTACTGCCTTTAAATAGTCCTTCACATTTGGCATTCATTGACTTTCCCCTTCCGTTTTATCTTTTTTGATGTTTGGCATTGGCGGAGATCTCAAAGTTGACGAACTTCTTCTGAATGGGTCCTTTTCCTGGTCCTGGAGTACCTCCTGTTGCTGCTCCTCTTGAATATGTGCGGTCGATGTTGTTGCTGTTTTGTTGGCCAACGATCTGCTTTCAATTCATCCTTTGATGATCTGGGTCCTTTTCCTGGTCCTGGAGTACCTCCTGTTGCTGCTCCTCTTGAATATGTGCGGTCGATGTTGTTGCTGTTTTGTTGGCCAACGATCTGCTTTCAATTCATCCTTTTTCGGTTTTCGGTTTTGTTACTGCTGTCCTTGGTAGAGTGGTACTTCGTTTGAACACTTCCTTTTCCAAATCTAAAACACTTGTAGCTGTCCGTCTGTCGGTCTGTCGGTCTGTCCGTCTGTCCGTCTGTCCGTCTGTCCGTCTGTCCGTCTGTCCGTCTGTCCGTCTGTCCGTCTGTTACTCACATCAAATGAACACAAAACCTTTATACTCGAAGCGCCAAACTTCTTGTAATCGGGCTAGTTTGTATAATGAAGATCATCATCAACGGTGCAACAACCGGTATCTGATCTAGGCCTGCCTTAATAAGGAACTCCAGGTATCCCGGTTTTTAACCGAGGTCCTGGCCTACACCATCGTTCCATCTCAGGCAGGGTCTGCCTCGTCTTCTTTTCCTACCATAGACTTATACACTTTTTACGGTTGGCATCATCCTCATCAGTACGGATTAGGTGATCCGGCCACCGTAACCTATTGAGGTGTCGCTCATAGATTTCGTCGTAATGTAGGCTATGGAATTGTCCATCCTCATGTAGGGGACCGAAAATTCTTCAGAGGATTCTTCTCTCGAACGCGATAAGGAGTTCGCAATTTTTTCTTGATTAAAACCCAAGTCTCCGAGGAAAACATGAGAACAAGTACAAGATCATTGTCTCGTACAGTGGCAGCTTTGACCCTATGGGGAGACCAAGAACCGTTTCGTGTGGAATGATAATTGAATAATCCGCAGTCCGTTATCATTTGCACTTCTATGTAAGCTATGGGAGCCAACGTAAGGCTGAATACAGGCTCCGTCCCTACTTGGCTGTTAAAATGATTTTAATATCATATCTGGGACAAGCTTCGAGGGTTCGTTCTACTGCCTTCTTCGACTCCGCAGTCTCTTCTGTAGGCCCGTGAACGTTAATGAGGCTTATATTTCTAAACTTGCCTCGCAAGCGCAGAGTGCTTATGTTTTCAAACCCGATAACAGCAGGTTTCATTTTTTAGCTGACTAATAAAACAACTGCGAGCACAGGATTTACTGAATGGCCGGTATAATATATGGTGCAGCGACTCTTCTCCAAGAAACCGGTCCTTGTCCAACGCATCTCCTGCCACGCTGTAACATCAATCTATATTGGGACACAGTATCGGCTAGCTGCTTGGCAGCTTCGTCTTTGTACAGGGAACATAGGTTCATGAGAAAATGCGCGAATCGTTATTCCTTTGCCGTTACCGGGTTCGTCGTTGTAAAATCCATCCAGTCCGAGGCTCCTATTGTGGCTTCGTAACAAGTTGTTTTCCGTGTAGGTTTGTCACTCCTACCCAACCTCCAACCTGGAGAACTAGTTGGTACAATTTGTCCTCGGTTTTAGGCGCCGGAGACTCTACTTCATTCTTCTTCGTCTGCAGCTCTTCGTTAAGTAAGAACTCCCAGCTATCACCATGTAGAGGTGGAGATAGGGTTTGTTAGTAGGGCTGTTGGTGTTGGTTCAGCAGGCGTTTTCCGGTTTTTATGTTCCGTCGTGGGTACCAATCCACGTTTTGCCCTAGAAGCTATACTACCCTTTGACCACCAAGATGCTTAAAATTTAGATATTATTGTTGAACGTTTGTAAAATTTTTATTTTTTATTACTTTCATCTGCATTCAGGTTCATATTCTTAGAACATAAGTAAGCAAGGTAAGATCAAAGCTTCTTTGGTCTCAGACAAAATGCAATCAGCCCATGGTGAATTCCATTATGAAATTGTTTCATGTATTAGCCCGATCCTGGATGGAAGTGGCGCTTGCACATCAGGCATTCTTTGTGATCGATGATCAACGAACATTTCATATCTAAAATTGAACGCAATGTCGTCCATCTAATCGCCTTTTATGGTTCTGAGTGTTGGCCAACTATAAATGATAATGAATTACGTCTTGCGGTAATGGAGACGAAGATGCTGCGTTGGACTAGTGGCATGAAACATTTTCATTAGATCCAAAAAGAGGATATCCGCGATGGATATGGGTTTGCGCCGATCGTAGAAAAATTGCGAGAAAGACTCATTCGATAATATGCTCACGTAATTCAGCGCTAAAGGGAATAAACTCCCCAAGATTGGTATGAACCTCGAAGTCGGTGAACGGTGGTTTAAGACCCAGGATCGTGCTACACGGGTGCATCTAGATCAAGCCTTTGATGAAATAAAATGACGCAACCAACCGATGGGCCGATCCCGCTAGTAAATGGGACAAAAGCCAAAGAAGAAGAAAAAAGAATACTTCATTTCTGAGAACTTACAATTTTAAAAACGCGATTAACTGTGTTCGGAGTATTTCACACTGTCCTTAATCAATAATAATGAATGCCCTTATTCAATAACAATAAAACGTATTGTAGGAAACTGTGATCGTTCATAAAAGAACTGAAAATGAATAAATCATATTCATTTAGTCAAAAGCTACATCTGTTAAGCTGTGAGCATTCAGGGGGAGATTGGCATCTAGAAAAGGATCAGGAAACGCTGCGGCTGAACCCTGTCACCAAGGTGTATTTTGCGGATTTAATGGGACCAGCATATGAAATTGTAGTAGAAAAGTTACGGACAAATCAAAAAACGCGGTGACGATTAGAAGATCTGCTGAAACATTAAATTGCCACCACTTGTGGTCCAGAATTTTCAATTCTAGAACAAGTCACTGATGTGATCGAGAAGCTGTCGATAACAAAGGTATATGACGTAGTTGAATGGACAAATAAAGTTCTATTCATACGACCCAGCAGTTGTAACATAAAGAAATTGTTCCGTTCATTTACTATGAGAGTATACATATGATCCAACAGCAGGCATTCTTGTGGATCCAACGCTTTTGTCTTGCCGCATCAGAAACATAAAATAAAGAGAGAAACATTTGGAAAAGGACGATGATTTTCAGATCCTGGGCTTCGACGGCAATTCTGATGGACATTCTGTGCTGCAGAGGTGTCACAACTCATCATTTGTACCGATTTCCTCAAATTTTCCTATTTGTCATATCTTTAGAAGGAGTATCACGGATTACCGAGAATCCTGCACTTACCATCTGCAAAGTCAGGAAGGGAGACGAAATCGACACAACATTTTTTCTAAATCTCCCGCCCTCACCAATCCCACCATTGTCAATGATGAACATCCGATCAAGCAGGTGTACCAGTTGCTAAATGATCACGACAGTTACGGCCAGAAAAATATGCAACAGCTAAAAAGCAAATTTGTTGAGGATGAAATTTATCGTCCATCAAGTAGTCCGGGAGAAGTCTAAAGGATGGAGGCCTACCAAATAGACATCCAATTTCAAATGTACAAATGTAGGTATCGATTAGCACTTTCCGAATCAGATATTTTTTAACATCAGTTGCAAAGCGAGGGAGTGCAGGTTAGTAGGCTGATCATTTATTTCTGGGGCCGTACATGTTCACTATCTTGCGCCACGATACCTTCAAATAAAGTCAATAATAGTATTATTTTATTTTGTAAATTTATATTAAGACGTAACTATACCAATATCACATTGAAGTAGATATCGGGCATACTCAATTCATATAAACTATGAGCTATATACAAATGCTATCGTGTACTCACATATTTTCACATAAAGAATCCAAAAAGCCTTCCATACCTAAAACGGCGAGCTAGAAGTTTTCGACTTGTTTTTACAGAGTTTCCGTTTGGTGCCTGTATATGCATATGTATGTACCTTCGCTAGGACCATTAGGCAAGTAAGAGTGTTAAGAGATAATTTTCTGTTCCATTGAAGAATGTTGGCAATACGCCAGTGTCTGAATATTGTAACATATTGCTTCACTATTTTAAACGTTATTCATATCATATCAAAGGACGAATCACTTTGCAGCCCCTGCACGAATTTTGGGCTAAAAATATCTTGGAGCATCAATTTGTCCTGGAAAGTCATACGTGGTTTGCAAAAGTGAAATGATTCATTGCATTTACTTGAATATGTATAATGTGTACACATAACTTAACTTCCCTGATTTGAAAAAAATTAGAAGCACATGCCCTAATATTAAAAGAGCGAAACCTGAAGATTTTTCCTACCCTCTGTTCAGCTTTCCGGGATGTTTGCAGAGGAAAACCCATCTAATGGCGCTAGCTCGTGTTTACTTTCTAACTAGATGGCAACTTGGTGGCTGTTCGTATTTGCGTTGAGCCTTGTCTAGCGAAACAGGAAAAGTATCTCATTTCCGCTGTGATTAAATAATTGCCATTGAATGAAATTATTCCCAGAATTGACTGGGCTCTCATATAAAATTGAGGTGGCTACAATATTTACACTTTGCGGAAGAGCGGAAGCTATTGCTATGGGAAGGCTAGCAACGAAAACGGCAAGAGTCATGTGAAGCTGCTTGAATTTTCGTTCCTTTGGTTTGTACTTCAGTGAATTTACATACTAGACATTTACTTTGTACAGACAGTGCGAAAAATCAAAATGAAAATGGCTTGAAACTGATGGTTAAATCAAATATGGGGCACATATTTCCCACTGCGTCCTTTAATCTTTAGTATGGGCACTCAACCTTATCAAATCGATTCACTCATCATCTCTCTTTTTGCCTAAGATAGAAAGATTTAAAGAAACAGCCATTATATGGCCAACATATGGAAATGTTTTATGTTTTACCAACAAGTCAGCAGGATGAAGCCTTATACACCTCGATGCTCATCCTGCCGAGACAAAGAGGGAAATCTGATTTCCGACAGAATGGGCATATTAGAACGATGGGTTGAGTATTTTGATCAGCTACTGAACAACCAGAACATCGGCGAGTTATAGGTCCCGCCAACTGAAGACGATGGAAAATACTGCCACCACCAAGTTTAGGAGAAACAGTCCGTGCAATTCATCGGCTAAAAAATCATAAGTCGCCAGGAGCCGATGGAATTACAGCCGAATTAGTTAAATATGGAGGCGACCAGTTACATCAAGTGGTTCATCAACTTGTGCTCAAAGTATGGGACAGTGAATCAATGCCTGAAGATTGGCAACGAGACATTATCTGTGCTCATTCATAAGAAGGGAGATATCATACAGTGCAACAATTATACGCCCAGAACATTATTGGCCCATACCAAAGAGGCTTCACTCCAGGCAAATCAGCAACAGATCAGATTTGCTCTGTGCGGCAAACGATGAAAAAACTGTTGGAATATGGACAACAGTTGCACCATCTATTCAGTGACTTTAAAGCCGCTTATGATAGCATAGCCAGTGTAAAACTGTACACGGCCATGAGAGAATTCGGTATCCCGACGAAATTAATAATACTAACTAGGCTGACCCTGACCAATGTGTGAGGCCAGATACAAGCAGCAGGATCACTCTCAAGACCATTCGACATCAACAACGGTCTACGACAAGTGGATGTGCTATCATGCGTCCTCTTTAACCTGGCCCTCGAGAAAGTGATCCGTGATGCTGAGGTAAATGCAAGAGGTATGATCCTCTTTAAGTCCACCGAATTGCTGGCCTATGGTGACGATATCGACATCATGGGAAGAACCACCCGAGACGTAAAAACTGCCTTCATCCAGATCGAGCAGGCGGCGCGAGATCCTGGGCTGCACATCAATGAAGGCAAGACAAAATATATGGAGGCAACGTCAGCACCGAAGACGAATCAACCAACAACATCAAACCGCACTGGTCAAACAGGAAGAATAAGGATAGGAGAATATAACTTTGAGACCGTTGATAATTTCTCCTATCTAGAGTCGAAAATCACAACCGATAACAGCTACGATGATGAAATCCGCGCACGGTTGTTGTCAGCCAACAGAGCCTATTTCAGCTTACAAAGACTGTTCCGCTCGAAACGTCTCACCATAGGGTCAAAGCTCTTACTATACAAGACAATGATCTTGCCAGTCCTTATGTATTCATCGGAAACTTGGGTTCTTAACAAGAAAAATTGCGAACTCTTGGCTGCGCTCGAGAGAAGAATCCTCCGAAGAATTTTTGGCCTCCTACATGAGGATGGACGATTCCTGTAGCCTACAGAATGACGAAATCTATGAGCGATACCATGACCGTTGGGTTGTGGATAAAATCCTGGCTCAATAGCTTACGGTGGGCGGGTCAGCTTAATCCGTGTGGATGAGGATGATCCTACCCGGAAAGTCTACAAGGGCGAATATCGATGGTAGGAAAAGAAGACGAGGCAGACCCTACCTAAGATGGAGCGATGGCGTAGGTCAGGACCCCAGACAGCTTTCGGAGATATCGAATTAGTGGACCTTGGCGCAAAACCGGGATGTCTGGAGTTCCTGATTAAGGCAGGCCTAGACCGGATACCGGTTGTTGAGCCGTTGATGATGATGATGGAAATTGACCTTTTTGTTTACTAAATTTACTATAGGCACATTTAGTCGGAGCGTAAATGCTGCGATTTTTTATTTTGATGTAATTTGCATTTTCTACTATGGGAAATCATACGGGATATCTGAAGAAATATTTCGCTAATAGCTTAATTCGACTAAGTCTAATTTAGAAGCTAATTGAGGCACAACAGGGTGAGGCATTTACCTAAGGCTCAAAACAAATGCAAGACTTTTTTTTCTTCATCAGCCTTTCGAAAGCGGGGTCGTCTCGTCTGGATCGATTGCGCCCTTTTGTTCTATTGAAGGTTTGATCTGGATGCAGTTGCGTGGGTCTCTAATTACCCGTCAGCGCCTTTTCTTAGCGACTTCAATCTTCAGACCAATCTTGGTAAGTATCGAAAACGCCTTTCTCAAAATTTTTTCACGATCGATGTAACCCTATATTGGTTGCGAATATCTCCATTCCAGGTTCGGATTTATTAGCAGTTATTTGAACAATGTTGCCAATACAGTTGCGAAAAATACGTTCAAAAATCTTCATAGTATTAGACAGCAACCGGATTAGACGGTGATTTGAACATTCTGCTGGACTAACTTCCTTTTTCCATATTAGAACGGTGGTGCTTTCTTGCCAGTCAGGTGGCGTTCTACCTTCCTTAACAACCCGATTGAAGAACTCACTAAGCCACAGTGTCAGGTCTCAGCTCTTCGCTTTCCAGAGCTTAGATGCTGCATGCGCTGACAGGTCCTGATTGCTTCAATGCCGTCAGTTCTTTTTCGTCTGCTGCAGCGATGAGCAATTTTCCCTTTGAAATATTGTTGCCATCTATCCGTTGCGGCTCGTCGATCGGTAGGGAAAGTACCGTTCTTTCCGTTAACGCAATAGAAGTGTTCAACATCGCGTGCGTTTGAGTCGGCTTTTGACAAAGTCGATTCAGATCTCTCCCACCGGCCCGGGTGTTCCAATTTATCGTCAAGATTTTAATAATGGACCGCTTGGATAAAAGTGATTGCTTTCTTTGTTTCCCGAGAAACTTATGTTAGAAGCTTTACTTTCACGGAACTTCATTTGGACAACGTCATTCCAAAGGCATGTATCTACCCTGAAGGTTGCATATTCAATTCTTCCACATTCCAATTGGTGGGTATGTCCATAAGTGAAATCATTTCTCCTTTTTCTCATGTAGGTGCCACCATTTAATATGCGCGCCAAAGTGATGCAGAGGCGTTTTTATCATTAGCTTGATTTACAAGATAGCAACCAATGGTTGAGGTTTGATGGTCTCATAGGAAACATTTAGCCGTCAATGACGATAATGACTCCCGTCGTTTATCTTGGCTTAGGACCTGAAGGTCATATAAATAACATGGCGGGAAAATGAGGGGAACAACTGCGATGGCCATGTAACATCTACTCAAAAGTAGAGGTAGGTACATTCCACCCTGCTAGTAGTAGTGAAGTACCTGGTATGCTTAGGAGCTCAGAATTCACACAAGCGATCCCTGGTTTATCGCAAAAGGCAACTAAAAGGACATGTATTTGTGGGCTAGCAAGCTGAAACCCTGTAAACTTATTTATATTGGTAAATTGAAAACAAAGCCAAGTAAGCCAGGGGGGGGGGGCAGAGCTTTCACCGTTATAGCACAAGTTGCAAGGATGATAGGTTTTTGCATCTGTATATATAGTTCGGCCCTTACGTCGATCGTGGGGAGGGATTATTTCCACTAGTTGCTACTTTTTCAATAATATTCCAGTCCAGTGAGACGGCTGCGTCGATTATGAAGTAGACTCGTTCTTCGTTGCCTAGGGTACTCAGTACTGCTTAATATCATCCACGTGAATGTTAGGTGCTGTACGGTCCCCTTTTCACAATCGGGTAATCTACGACTAGAGCTAGTAACTAAGAAGTTAAAAGGATGTACCGCCAATAGCTTTTTCTTGGAGTGAATTGAAGTAACGAATGTTTCTGCTCATGAGATAGTATACTGTTAATCAACCATTTCTAGGAGGCTTCGATGTGAATACCCGGAAGCTACAAATAAGACACCCGTGAATGGGTTTCTTCTTCTGCATAACGATTTTCTGCTGGACAGAATTTATATCCGTGTGGAAAAGAATGGCAAAGATGTTGACTGCCATGATTTCAATTTTTACGAGCAGCTCTGTTTTCAATACAAGGTCTTAACTCCGCTCAGAACAAGTAATTTGTCGACATTTTGAAGAGCCACTGCACCCTGTTCCTTCAGGATGAAGAATGTTCTCCCTAGCGGAAGAATGGTGCAACTAAATTTGCAATCAATTCGCACAAATATGCAGCAATCATCTATGTATGTAATTAAAGTAATTTGCTAATATTCTGTATATGCCCTTGAAACTATATTAGCTAGAAACATCTGCAATGGAAAAGAAGCACAAACCTCTATTGTAGCAGTTTTGCTTAATCAAACGCGCATCCAGAAATATTTCGTCGTATGTAATGGAGTCGTTATTTTCCAAATTGAAAAATAAAATAGAATTTCTGTCCTTTGTTGGTTACCACCTCCATATTTTTTAGCATTTCGTAAAATATCACCAACTTTTTCTCCTCCTGTTCGGCAGCCATGACTAGAAACCATGAAATGCAAATAAGTCAGGAAACAGGAAGCTGGACGGTTCAGGTATGAAGACTTTCGTGTATTTCTTTTATAAAAACATTTCGGTGGACATTGGGCCCATTAGTACCTAGCGCGTAATACATGCATATATTATGTGAGCACGACCAGTTTCGGTGATGCGGGCACTCAAAGTCTTGAATTTGCACAGAAGTGTAAACTTTGACCTGTTATAGCTTTGCTAATAATAGTGTAATTTCCATGCTCTACTGCAAAATTTCGCAATTTTAGGATGAGTTTAGGGAGGGTTTTGCAGTCAGTTACTAACACTTATAGTAAAATACTATTATTAACTTTGTTTGAACAGATTGGAAGGTATTTCGGAGCCCAGGAACCATATAGTAGCAGCTTCCTGATTTTTCCAGATCGGCGCAACAACCGGTATCCGGTCTAGGCCTGCTTAGTAAGGAACTCCAGACACCCCCGTTTTGTGCCAAGGTCCACCAACTCGATACCCCTAAAAGCTGTCTGGCGTCCTGACCTCCGCCATCGCTCCATCTGAGGCAGGGTTTTTTACCATAGATATTGCCCTTATAGACTTTCCGGGCTGGATCATCCTCATCCATACGAATTAAGTGACCCGCCCACCGCAATCTGTTGAGCCGGATTTTATCCACGACCAGACGGTCATGGTATCGCTCATAGATTTCATCATTATGTAGGCGAGGGGATCAAAAAGTCTTTTGAGGATTCCTGTCTCGAACGCGGCCAAGAGTTCGCAATTTTTCTGGCAAGATCGTAGTCTTGTACAGTAAGAGCTTTGATCCTATATTGAGACGTTTCTAGGGAACGGTTTTTGTAAGCTGAAATAGGCTCTGTTTGCTACCAGTAGCCGTGCGCGGATTTCAGCGTCATAACTATTATCGGTTGTGATTTTCGACCTTAGATAAGAGAAATTTTCAACGGTCTCAAAGTTGTAGTCTTCATTGTGTTCATTTGACCAGTGCGATTTGATGTACTTCGTTCTTTCGGTTTCCCCTTCATTAACGTGCGGTCCAAGATCTCGCCACGCTTGCTCGATTTAGATGAAGGTAGACTTTACATCTCGGGGTGTTTCTTCCCATGACGTGAATATCGTCAGCGTAGGCCAGTAGTTGATTGGAATTGAAGAGGATGGTGCCTCTCGCATTTACATCTGCATCGCGAATCACTTTCCAGGGCCAGGTTAAAGAGGACGCGTGATAAGGCATCCCCTCGTCTTAGACCGTAGTTGATGTTAAATGGTGTCAAGAGTGATCCTGCTGCTTTTATCTGGCTTCGCACATTGGTCAAGGTCGGCCTAGTGAGTCGTACCAATTTCGTTGGGATACCGGATTCTCTCATGGCTGTGTACAGTTTTACTCTAGCTATGCTACCATAGGCGGCTTTAAAGTCGATGAAAAGATGGTGCAACCAATGGCTATATTCCAACAGTTTTTCCATCGCTTGCCGCAGAGAGAGAAACTTTGATCTGTTGCTGATTTACCTGGAGTGAAGCCTTTTTGGTATATGCCAATGGTGTTCTGAGCATATGGGACTATCCGACCTAACAAAATATCTTAAAGATGGTACTCAGCAACGTGATACCTATCTAATTGCTGCACTGCGTGATATCTCGCTTTTTATGTATGAGACAGATAATGTCCCGTTCAAGTCCCGTTGTATCGGCTCCTGGCGACACATGATTTTTGAACCGGTGGATTGCACGGGCTGTTTCTTCTATCCTTAGTGGTAGCAGCATTTGTCCGCCGACTTCGGTGGGCGAGACCTCCAATTCGCCGATATTTTTGTTGTCGAGCAGTTCATCAAAATACTGAACCCATTCGCTCCAATATGTACATTCTGTTGGAAATCAACTTTCCCTCTTTGTCTCGGCAGGATGAGCAGCGAGGTGTATAAGGCTTCATCCTGCTGACTTGTTGATAAAACTTCCGCGCCTGGTACGTATGCTCCCTGTACTTTTCTAGTTCACAGACTTGTTGGTTCTCTCAGGCTCCCTTTTTCCGTCTATGAAGTCGCTTCTCCGCTCGACGAAGTTCGTGATAAGTCTTTGCGCGTGCCCGCGTTCTTTGAGAATGCAACATTAGTCGGTATGCGGCATTCTTCCGTTCCGTTGCTAGCTTACATTCATCGTCAAACCAGCCAGTTTCTGAGAATGGATCCGAGAAAGAAATGATAAATTTCGAACACCAGGTCTTCAAACCTTTCCAACAATTGCCAAAGCTAAGACCGGTTTCGGAAAGTGACAACCGAGACATGTACATACATATTAAGGACATAAGTATTGTCATTATCGACGGCGCTACAATCGATATCCGGTCTAAGCCTACCTCAATAATTAAGTCCACCAATTGGATATCGCTGACCCATGCGATCACTCCACCTCAGGCAGACGCTGTCCTTATAGACTTTCCGGGCTGGATCATTCTCATCCATACGGCATGTATCCCACTGCAACATATTATGCCGGATTTCATCCACAACTTGGCGGTCGTGGTATCGCTGATATGTTCTTCCCATAATGTCGATATTGTCAGCATAGGCCAGTAGTTGGGTGAACCTGTAGAGGATGGTCCCTCTTGCATTGACATCTAGATCGCGAATCACTTTCCCTGGAGCCACGTTAAGGAGGATGAATGATATGGCATCCCCTTGTCTTATATCGCTATTGAAGTCGAATGGTCTCGAGAGTGATCCTGTTGCTTCTATTTGGACTCGCACATTGGTCAGGGTAAGCCCAGACAGTCTTACCAATTTCGTCGGAATACTTAATCCAACTATGGCCGTGTACAATTTTACCTTGGCTATAGTACTGTAGGCGGCCTTGAAGTCGATGAAAAGATGATGTAACTGATGGCCATATTCCAAACATTTTTCCATCGCTTGCCGCACAGAGAAAATCTAATCCGTTACTGATTTGCCTGGAGTGGAGCGTCTTTGCTAGGGGTGTTCTGGGTGCATGGGCATATCCGACCTAGCAAGATTGCAGAGAATATCCTATACATAGATGCTATTCAGGAACGTGATACTGTTGCTGCATTGCATGCCATCTCCCTTTTTATGTATGGAGAGATAGTACCTTGTCACCAGTCGTTAGGGATTGATTCGCTGTACTACACCTTCAGCATAAGTTGAGAGACAACCAATAAAATATTGTGCTCATCCAAAATAAACAAACATTACCTTACTCCCTCTTTCCTGGTCCACGGACCCCTCGCTTAGGGCTTGCACCCAAACTTTTCAAAAAAGTAAAGCGATGGCGGCTTTACGGTTTCTTACCAGGCCAGAGACAAATCGTCAGACGCTGCCTCACCTCTGCCCTGGGAGCAGCGTGACCGTAGCGGCTCGCAGATGTTGAGTAGTTGTGTTCTCAGGGGTGTGAGAACGTAAAAAAAGGAAACACCAAAAATTAAAAGAAAGTTATTTTATTCAAAAAAGGGTTTTAGTAAATAACTTGGTATTTCTAACAAATTTTAAGTTTGGTCTATTCCAAACATTGACACGAAGTGTTCTAATTCTATTCTGTACTTAAACATTACACTTTTGTTTTGTCAGCATTTTCAATAGCAAAATATAAATTTCAAATTACATTAGAAAATAATTTGGTGCTTCAATCCAAGATAAAACGGGTGTTGAAGACAAGATAGATATTATGTTTCAATAAACAAACTCCGGCAGAAGAATAGAAAAGAATTTAAAACGATAAACAATCTAACATGAATTTAAAACAATATGCAATTTTGAATGTATGAAAAAGAGGACAGATCACTTGTGCGTGACGTCATGTGGAATAGTGCAGGGTGTTGCCGTAACCCCCCCACCATTAGACTAAACCTCCTGGTTCAGAAGAATTTGGCTCTTACGATTTTCATATTTAATTCGCTTTTTTTCCAATTTATCAAATTTTTTTCCAAGTTTTTCTGCCGATGCATTTCCGTTTACGTTAACTGTCTTACTTTTTAATTTGAAGTAGAAATAAATTAGAACGGGAATTACAATAATAAAAACTACAGTGGAAATGGAGGAAATAAGCATATTTCGTTTGTGATTGAAGTCTATTAATTTTATTTCTTCAAGTTTTTCCGAATTTTCTAACTTTATATCTTCAAATGTTACTTCGTGTTTTGTATAATTTAAGAAAATTGGTGCTGACATTATTAATTTGTGTTCGAACTGTACAATTCTATTTGTATACAATTTTTGGTTTAAATATACGGAGCAATTATTAAAATTTATTACAAAATTACCATTGATTTTGAAAGATTTTTCGTTACAAGTATGTTTTACTTCACCAATAAAATTTTAAACAAATAAGATGCCTTTCTCGATTTGTTCTATGGAAGTAATATTGCTTACTTTAATAAGTTTACAAGTGTGTTCGCAGTTAATTGGGGTCTTTAATTCCTTAACATATTTGCATTCAGGATAGTATTGATCTTTGAATCTGATTACAAATGGTTTTGGTATATCTAACTTAGTACAATTATTAATGGGAATAGTGCGCAAATAATAAGTAAATACAGGTGCCTTATAAAAAATAGGATTGTTAAAAATAATATATAAAATATTTTCGCCGCTTTTTGCGAATATTGAAATAGATAGTTCTTGTAATTCATAGAAACCTATTGAATTTTCTTCGACTTCTGTGCGGTCTAAAATTGAACGGGACATTATTTTAAAACGTGCGGCGTTCACGTTATCAATAATTTTATCAATTTCGTACGTTAGATCAAATAAGGTGTTTTTATATTTTAAATAGTAAATTTGCAAGTTTACGTTATTTAGTTGATTTGTCGTCCAGGTGGAAGATTGTTTGAGCTGATCCTGAATGAGAACAGTACGGTTTTTAAGAAGTTCAAGATTTCTCTCAAAAATGTCATTATTCTTGATTTGTTTGTTCAATTGGCTGCCCATTTTTCTCTCATTTTTGTCAACGACCTCTAAATGTTCCAAATGTATTGTAATAATCAGTTAGATTTATTTTATGAAAGATGCGATATTGATCCGCTATTAGACGTGTTTGTGTCGTTTAATTAAAATAATTCCATTGTCGGATTCTAATTTTTCAATCTGGATGTCGGTCAAAATTAGCCGTAATGTTAGGAACAAAAGGATTCCTTGTAGAAGTTTTGAGATCTGCAATGACAAAACGTTCTGGACGATTTATGTTAATTCGTGCTACATTTTCCAAACTTCGTTTTTGATTTTTAGGTAGATGTTTAGCAGTACGTTCATGAGCTTTTACATAGCCTGTTATTCTAGATTCGATATATGTTTCGCGAGCTTCATTTTGTTTTGAAATCGATTTTTCTTTATTGGGCTTCATGGTTTCGAGAATTTTCATTTTATTTGCCAAACCATGATGGATTTTGAAAGGTTCTTCATCTACCGATGAATGATTATAAAAGTATATAGAAGTAAATAAGCGTGATTTAGAGGACTCATTGGAAGAAGTTGCTCTATATTTAGTAGCTAGGGTTTGACGCAATCAGTTCAACATCGCTATTACCGGTATGAGAATAAGGTTTTGTAAAATGTATTTGAATGTTATGATTGTTATAAAGTTCTTTTATAAGGAAACTGTTGAACTCATTATCAGCAACAATCTTATTAGGTTTACTGAGACGCAGGTAAAAAAATAGTAATGCTTCCTTCAAGGAAGGTTTGGACTGATCAGGTATGATAATGGCTGATGCATACTTCGACAATTTATCTATGCACGTTGCAATTTTCATACGGTCAATGAAAAATATATCAACATGAAAAATTTGGTTGATTTCTTTTGGAGTCTCCGAAATTTTAAATTTTGGTTTAATCGGATTAGCAGAATGTTTGACTTTATTACAGGTATCACAATTATTAATATATCGAGTAACTAAGTTTTGTAAGTCAGGGTAGTAGAAAAGTTGTCTGATTCCATTAAAGGATTTTTCGATTCCTCCGTGACCTATTTCTCTTGTGTGATATATATGTATTTGGTAGATTGCCTCGTCTTCTGACTGGAAATCTTGAAGCATTCGAGATACTTTGATAAATTTATAGTGATTATCAAATACTTCTTTTAATTTCAATTGCAGTATATTATAGTGATGATCACTAAGATCGGAATAGATAGCGATATTTTTATTTGGTGGTAATTTAGAAATTAGATCAGAAATGTATCCGCCCAAGTGGAGATCTTCTTCTTTGAATGCGAGTCTTATTGACTGGATTAGGGTAACTTCTATTGGATAATATCAGTTGATATTTATATTTATTGACATAATCATCCTTTATTGGAATTAGGATGTTTTGGTTTTCGGGTTCAGAATGAATAGTAACAGCTATTATCGATTTCTGGTGGACCGAAAGTTGTTCCGTATTGCCCTTGCAATGAATCTGGTATAATGGGCACGATGATATCTTCAGGGAGTAGTGTACTTTGTTCTCTGCAAATGTCTAATATTTCCTGTAGGGTTTCATCAGGGTTGTGGCGAGTTACTATTTGAGGTGCAATCTGAAAAGGTATTAGAGTTTCTTCGCCCGTGTGAACCTCGTCACCTGCAACCTTGTCATCCTTTAAACGTGATAAGAAATCTGCCACCAAATTATTTTTTTCCTTTAATATATTGCATTTCAAAGTCGTACTCGTTGAGTCGGAGTTTCCACCGAATTAATTTTTGGTTAGGCTCAGTTAATGAACTAAACCACACTAGAGGGCAATGATCGGTTTCCAAAATAAAGTGGCGACCATACAAATATGGTCTGAAAGTTTTAGTTGCCCAAACAATAGAAAGCAACTCTTTCTCAATTGTGGAATAATTGCTTTCATGACTATTTAGAGTACGCGAAGCATATGCAATTGGATGGTTGTCTTGGGACAACACGGCACCTAATGCATATCGAGAAGCATCGGTTGTTAAAGTGAAAGTTTTACTAAAATCTGGATATCATTAGCACTGGTGGATTTGTAAGAATTAATGTGAGTTTAGTGAAGCATTCTGAATAGTCAAAATTGTTAACATCAATTTTGGCACCTTTTTTAAGATATCTGGTCATAGGGATTGTTAGCGCTGGAGTAGTCGCGAATGAATTTCCAGGTAATATCTGGTTAAGCCCAAAAATGATCTTAATTCTTTTATAGTTTTCGGAAATTTGCAAATTTTGAATTTTATTCAGCTTTTCGGGATTCGGTTTTATGCCGTCCCTTGTGAGAATATGACCAAGAAATTCAGTTTGATAGGTGAAAAAGTTACATTTATCTGGTTGAATTTTTAAATTGTGTTCATCCAGTTTTTTAAATACTTTGCGGATAGAATCAATATGTTCTTTTAGTGACGTGCTAAATATTAATACGTCATTCAAATAGACGACACAGATTTTATTAATATATTCTTTCAAAACGGTGTTTATCATCCTTGAAAGGTAGCGGGCGCATCTTTTAGCCCAAAAGGCAATCGCAAATATTCGTAGTGTCCATTATGTGTCGAAAAAGCAGTTTTCGCTCGATCACTCGGTTTCACTAGAATTTGATGGAAGCCTTTTGCTAAATCTATGGTTGTAAAATAGTTAGCTTTTCCTAACTTATCGAATAAATCCTCAATATTCGGGATTAGGTATTTATCACTAACTGTGATACTATTTAATTTCCGATAATCGGTTACAATTCTCCATTTGCTTGTCCCGGAATTGTCTACCTTTTTAGGCACAATCCAGAGTGGTGTATTGTATGGAGAATCCGATTGTTGGATTATTTTATTTCTCAGCATTTCAGAGATTTGTTTTTCCACCTCCTTTTGGTGGACTTGTAGTAACCTATAAATTTTGATGAAAATAGGTTTATCAGAAGTAAGCTTTATTTGATGCGTAATGACATCAGTTGAAGTAGGAGCGTTCCCTTTTTTGTAAAATAAATGATTATAATTATTTAACAGATTAAGTAATTCAGCTTTTTCTTCGGAATTAAGGTGATCTGTTTGTATTAAAGATTTGCTTTCACTTTCGATTGGAGCAAGTTGCTCTAAACTAAGACGAAGACTTTTAGAAACTGTTTCAGGATCTTAATCCTCAGTCATAAACGGAACCTTTTTATTATTTATAGTAATGGAACCATCAATATTATTAACAACTGAACGAGTTGGAACTTAGAACATTTTGTCCAAGAATGGCATCAAATTTGGGATTTGCCAAATTTGTTAGTTTTCATTGGATATTGGATTTAGGCAGATCGAACTCTGCCGGAAAGTTTGTCCAGATCCCTTTGTGTATGATTTCGTTAGAGTGAAGACTAATTAACTTCATGGGATTTTCGAGATTGTGTGAGAATGATTCAGGAAACAAATTGTTATCGAGAAGGGATGTATTGCATCCAGTATCAATTAAGCAACGAATAGTTTTATTTTTTATTGTGATGGGAATTATGGGAAGTTCCCATCCTGTAAGTTTTCGAACGGTTCCGAGGCAGATACTGGAAAATTTTCTATCTCGTTAGTGTGAACTGTGCGCATACTTGCATCGAAATTTTGGTTATTGTTTCCGAAATTATAAGGTTTAGCCCTTCGCCTAGTTTGGTCACTGTTCATATATTGCTGATTATTATTTTGTGTAGGACGGTATTGTCTTTGTTGTGAAAGGTTTACTTTAGAACTAGAGTGGTTATTATTGACAGGAAAGTTTTGAGTATTATTTTGAAAACTAGGATTGTGGCACATAATTTTGTTAAAAAAAACCACTTTTGTTTATGGAATCTCTATTTTTATTTTCGAACGAATTGTCAACATTTTTAGGAAAGCTGCTATCGCGTAGTTGTTGAATTTGTTTTAACACGGAATACGCATCGTAGAGCGTAGCACATTGTCGCATTTCAACTAACATAGTCTTGTATTCCGGAATATAAGATTTGAAACGAGAGAAGGCGAAAATTTCATTAAACTGCGGTTGAAAGTGGGGAAACTGGGCCTTTTGAGGGTCCTGAAGGTATTTAGTATTAATTTTGTTTAATATGCCACTTATTTCCGTGTACACTTTATCAATGTCGGTATTGAATTTAACGTAGCCCATTTTGTTAATTAGAGCATGGTATGGTTGAGAAATACCAAAGTGTTGATATAAAATTTGTTTAATTTGTTGCCATCTGGCTGATGGAAAACGATCTAAAATGTGTTTTGGTTCGCCACGAATTTTCGTTTGGACCACTTGTTCGACATATTGTTTTTGTGGCTCAGACTCACAAAATTCTAATAGTCGATCAACACGGTTACAGAAAGCCTGTAACGAAATACCGTTACGCAAATTGGAAAATTCGTCCAGCCGACTGATTTCCTTTAGAATATCATTAATTTTTTTAAGTACAATAGTGCGGGGCTGTAGCAGGTTGGCTAAAAATTCGTAGGTTAGCATAAACATTTTTTTTTCCATAAAATTTGATTTTATTCCCTCCGTCTTTGATGACGATACAACGATATCATTTTTAAGGTTTTGTGTAAACACAAAACCTTATTAAAATCGGTTTACTATCTGTCTGTCTGTCCGTCTGTCTATCTGTCGGTCTGTCTATCTGTCTGTTCGTCACACGCATTTTTCTCAGAGACGGTTGTAGCGGTTGACATAAAATTTGGTAGAAAGATGGGAACTGTGAACGCCCACGCACGTAGTGAGTTACATCCTTTTACGTCGAATTTAAGGGGGCGTCCCCGTACATGCAAAAAGAGGGTGTACATTTTTTTTTTATAAAATATAGTCATACCCTCTATACCGATACCTGTTCAAATGAAGTTAACAATAGTGCATTACTATAATTTTTAGTAATTGGCAGGGAAATCCCCTTTATGTTCACTCTAGAATCACAAAATTGCAATAATGTAGGCTACATCATGGAGCATGATCCTACCAAATTTTGTGAAAATCGAACTATTACTAACAAAGTTATAATAGGTCAAAGCTGTCGCTTTAGTGCAAAGTCAAGACTTCGAATGTCAATATCACTTGAGAGCGGGTATTACGTGCTACATTACGTGCTACATACTAATGGAACAAATCTCTCTATAAAAGAAAAACACAAAACCTTCCATACCTGAAGCGTCTGGCTTCCGGTTTTCCGACTTGTTATGGTATGATTTGTGTTTAGACCTGAGTTTCGGCATTCTCTTGGGGTCTGAGAACAGACCTCAGCTCAGATCTGGACAATACGGTGGATGGGGAAGCAATTCAAAGCCCACTATCATGAAATGAGACGGTTTTTCGCGCTTTCACTCTTCAGACGTTATGTAATAGTCGCTGTTGATGGTTTTCCCCTTCTAAAGATAGTCGATGAATATTATACCATGCGCATCCCAAAATATTGATGCCATAGCCTTGCAAGCCGACTGTTGCATCTTTGCATGCTTTGGAGTCGGTTCACTACGTACAGTCCATTCAGGTGACAATGGTTTTAATTCAGGAAGTGGAATAATGGAGCCATGTTTCCACCATTGTCACATATCGACGCAGCTTCAAACACTGCTCAGAATCGTCAAATTGTGGTTTTTGGTCGATTGTGAGCTCGCCCGGCACTCGCTTTGAACAGAGCTTTTACGATAAGTCCAGCACTTTCCTTTGATATTTGTACAGCTTCAGCAATCTGAATCAACTTCACTTTGCGAGGTGAATTGCAATTCTCTGGCTACAGCAATGTTCAATGAACGTTCCACGTCTGCGAAGTTCATTCCAAGTCGGCAAGGTTCGTTCATACACTGCATTTTGATTTTTGCCAAAGAACCGACACTCCATCGGATCGGTGGCAAACTCTAGCGAACGTAGACATATAAAGCCAAAGATCCTGTCTATACGTTGACGTTACCGCGGTTTTTTTAAGTTTCGCAAGTGTGCGGATCTGCAAGATGGTCTACAAGCGCTAACAATCAAAGCAAAAGTCTCTTTCCACACGTTTTAGCTAGACACTTTTTGTTAAAGTTTGGCAAATATGTGGACCCGGCATTAGATTTAGAGGAGGAAGTTTCAGGCGGTCGTCAAGCCTTAACAAAGTATCTCAAACGCAAGCGAATGAACAGGCTATTTCCGCTTGATTACTAATGTATATTAAACTCCATACTTTGCTTACTTGCCTAAAAATTGAACTTATACTTTTTCTATAATATATTATAGTTGAAAAATATAATATTCCCTCTCACACAGTGAAGTCCATATTTATAAAGCCACATTGCTGTACTTAAAAAGTTTATTCATTTTAGTGCCCTTGAGTTAGTAGCTTAGATCAATCAAAAATTTTCCAAAAAGCTCACGTTCGAAAGTAGAAACCAAAGAATAAAAATTTATAGTTGTGTGTACTTCCACCAAGCTGCCTATATAGGAATTTTAAAACATCATTCGTTCATAGATTCGCTCACAGATTCTATTAAGATCAACTGCCATTAAGCCTAAGTAAGCTCTGCTTTTGGTGCCCGCTGGGTTGAGACAAACGGCAAACGTGTTGAGCCGGCTTAATACTAGCCACATCCGTGCAGCCAAGTTGTCAAGCAGGTTGTTGGTTGCAGGAAGTTTGCACGTTTGCCGACAAGTCGCGGTTGCAGCGAGATTGCATGACTGTGGCAAGTTGCGATTGGTCGATCACACTGCTTTTTAATATATGTGGGGGAGGTTTAGTGTGGTAAGTCAAAGGTTATAACAAAATGTCTCGATTAGTATTTTCCGAAGCCGCCCTTGACATAATTTTTGATGAAAAGTCGAAGAGTGCATGGGCTACTCTCAGAAACCAGCCAAACGTCAAAATCTCAAAAAAATCATGACACTGCCCCGGTGTCCGTTTAGTCCAGTCACTAAAGCTTTCAACCTGTGAATTCTTTCAGTAAAGACTGATTGACATGAAATTTGGAGTGGCGGTGGGAAGTCGCATAAGAAACACAAGTTATATAGCGCCTATTCACACCTGATTTTCGGCTTTAATGACTGGACTAGCTCCTCCTAGTACTATTTTGTGCGGAAATTGACTAGAAACCCTAACAAGTTTATCCTAGAGCTTCAGTAAGATATGTCTCGATGAGTACTTCCCGGTGCCGGTATTAGTTTTGGTTGGTTGCACACAGGGGCAACGGCGGGTCCGAAAAAGCTCGATTACTTTGCGGACCAGTTCTCAGAAAACCTGCCAACTCAAATATCTGAGGGGAAATATGGCGGTCCATGCACATAATATCTACGCCCTAAAATACTTTCCATACCGATACCTTTACCCTCTTTATCCTAGAATAATGAAGTATTCAATAATATAGGGTATGCTATGGATGTGTGATACTACCAAGTTTTGTGGAAATTGCACTATTTCTAATAAAATTGTAATAGGTCAAAACTGTCACTTTTGTGCAAATTTCTTGCATTCTAAGACATTGAATATCAGTCATACTAAATTGAAGGGTCTGCTAAACTAAATGCATAAACATTATGAGGTTAGCACAAAGGGGACAAATGATTGAATGGCTATAAACTTCTATAACCAATACACAAAAGCTTTCATACCTGAACCGTTCAGGCTTCCCATTCTTCCTTCTAACTTCGGCGGAACTCACAGAAAACAAGACTTATACAATTTTTTTTTCTTTGACGATGAGAAGGTTGCAAAACTTCGCGACTTCCAAATATCGGACGCAGGGGAAGCAGTCGATTGAAGAAGTGACCTGCCGCGCATCTTACTTCCCGATCGTGGCAATTTTTGATTGACTTCACCTGTCACTTACCTTTTCTTTGCCTGCGTTCATGTTGCTGATGGTTCAGCAATAATCTGCGACCCATTTAGTTTACGAGTATTATTATTGGAAAAGGGTATATGGCCGGCAATTCAACATGTTCTACTGCACTACTAATTCCAATTTGGTCATACGTCAAACGATTTAGTGTACGTCTATCTGTCTGTTACAAGCACTTTACCCCAAAATAGCTACACTAGAGCACTAGTTCAGCCATGAAGAGACGGAGACTTTCTATCTATTATTCGGGCAATTATTATATCTATTGTTCTGAAGTAAACTAGCACCAAGTCGTTACCAGGTGGGGGGATGGGATCTTTCATGAAAACATCTGTCTACGACCTATTAATCTCGTTAATAATCAATACCTTGTTGCCACTTTGACAGAAATTCAACTATTAACTAAATCAGGTGGAACCGACTGACGGAATGTTTATAAGAGTATAGGTTCCTATTTTTTCGAGTGCCTTATATACTGTCCTGCTGATTTTGCCTTATCAACCCTTGCAACTAATTCCAAGGGCATCCATAATTCTCGGAATGCATTTTGTTTATGACCGTCGAAAATTGCATTCAGAAAATATGAATCTACTGGGCGCATTCTTGACCCACACTTTTCCCCTCTCATGAAAAGTGCTTCATAAATTTCCTTTCGAAAAACTGGAATTTTAATTAAAAATTCAACTTCCTTGTACTTGTCGCCCAAGAAAAATTTAATTTTCGACTACAAAGAAGTTATTCTCACCCATTGGCTTTCAAGATTAATAGGATCAACCGTTAGTATGAATCATCTTGCCAAGAACATTGATATTCGCCCCAGAAGGAAGAAACATATTTACTAATTAACATTCCCGTTGATCATCACCCTAAAAGGAACTTCTAAATAATACAGCAACTGCCGACAATAGTATTGAAACTCTCACATATTTTTTGAAAGAGCTTATTAGAATATCCTAGTCTCATGTTTTAGTTTGAACAGGATAATGGGAAAACCTGAAGGCAGAACATCCCGTTCCAGAAAGAGTCGAATCTCGGCACCCGCAGTTTTTCAAAACCCACATAGCATGCTTGCTTGTTTATTTACAACTGCTTTATGAAAGGAAACAAAACACCCGACCCGAAGGATATTAGGGTTCCCTAAGTAAGAAGTGTTCAAATTGCTCAGTGGCCACACGAGGAGACTAACGTTCAAGGGGTGGTGAGTGGCAGCTTCCATAGAACAAATAAATAATTTTGCTCACGTTTGAACGTACAATAGTGTTGGTGATGCTTTTCGGTACTTAAGCCTTAACGTGAGGCGAATGACAAAAATTAATTGAAGGACACAATGAGAAATGAAGGAAATTAAAGTTGGCAAAGAAATGAGCTACATATGGTAGCATTCGGCACGAGTGGCGGACCTTGAAAAGGCTATAATATTTCTATGAGGCACCAGGGAACATACTGAATAATAAAATACTCGCACATCTGAGAAAAAGGCCTGCCACCTGATAGAACAAAAAAGTGAAAGAGAAGTCTACGGAGCTTACATAATGAAGATTGATCAATATTTAAGTTGGAGTTGAAGTTTAGGGAAGTTCTTTTGCTGAATATTGGGGACTTCCTCATTTCAGAGGCAGAAATTGAGGAAGGTGTTCATATTGTATACACCACATCTCATAGATTACAGTATATCCCCGCTAGTTCAAAACGACTGGAAAATTCATAATATGTTGAATAGGACTAATAAAATGTAGACACAAACTTAAAACTCGCAAATTTTCTAAGAAAATGTGGGACCACTATCTTGTGGAGAGGTAGCCTGTTATACTACTACACAGAGAGTGCCCAATGAATGTTTAAGGTACAAATTTACTTCCTAAGCGGTGAAGAGTCATAGAATGCACCTACGACTTTGAGCAATATAGTTGCAGCCGAGCCACTGATTTTGAAGGACTGCACTTAGTGTCAACGCGCGGGCACTCAGAAAGGAGAGTATAGAAACTTACATAATAAGAGAAACTGGAAACCTGACCACGCCTGACTGTCGGTATTCTCCCACAAAAAGGAAAAGGATTTTTACGAGCAGCAGATCAGGTGGTGCTTGTTGACATGTAGTGCCAACCCAGCGCCAGTGAACCAGATTGTCTAAGTTCCATTTTAAAGGTGCACAATCTATTGAGGTCATCGGCGTAAAAAAAACGAAGGCACGAGGGAGTAGTAAAGTATTATACTCACGATGGATCCCTATGATACACTAAAGTAAGTGAAAAATGAATTGGATATGCTACTATCAAAAGGAACATAAGGGAATTAGTTACAAAAGTAAAACGCTGGTAAATGAATGAGACGAGTGAAATCCGCCTAGAAAATGTGGACACTTGCTCCTTAGAATTTAGACATTCGACCAAAAGTTCAATGAAATCAAGTCAATGTATAGTAATAAAAATAGCCTCTTTTCACATGCCAGGAGGCTGGTGTTAAAAATTATGTATTGGGGATGGGAGATGTATTCATTGGTTTTAAGCGAAAATTGCATTACACTCACCAATGAAATTTTTAAAAATAGAAGAATCTATGAATCTATATATAGGGAAGAGAGAGAACTTCTTAAAACAAGCATTGTGATCGGTATGGAAGATGTGAATGTAAGATAGGGCCTCTTTTTTTAATGGGTGGAGGTGGAAAATTTAAAAAGACGCTGCTGCGCCAGGTTGCCGCAGTGTGTGGGATTCTCACCCAGCAAAACCACCCCACTTCTCCGCCCATATCCTCGCGGGATCACCGTGAAATATTACTTCGCGAGGAGGGCTCTGGTTTACACCAGAGGAAATAAGTCACGCATCCGCCGCGCTTTCAGAGCTCGTTCCAGTTGCTTCAGCTTCTCTTGTACCGCACTATCGCATTCCAATTTGCTGTGCCTCAGCATCTCCTCCACGAAATTATGGGATCCTGATAACTGTGTTAAGGGCATTTCATTCGCGAATCTCGAACAGTGGAACATAACACGCTTCGGGTCCTCGGGTTTAACGGCGCATTCGGGACAGTTTGGAGACCCATCCGAAGCGATGCAAGTACTTCCTGTATCAACTGTGTCTCGTCAGGAACTCCATGAGGTGGTAATTTAATTCTCCATGCTTGTGCTCGACCAATCTCTCAATACACGGGATTAGTGTATCGGCCCGCCTCATTCCTGGAGGCTTTTAGGAGCCCGCCTGCCAAAAGAATCATTCCCGTGATGAGACCGTTTTATAGGCACTGCACACCTTCAGCGCGATTGACCGGTATGCCGAACTTTCTATTTGGCATTATCCTTGCTAGAGATGAACTAGCCCTTGCTGCCTTTTCGAGAGCATAGTCAGCTCAACTTGGCATCGATTATTGCCCCCAGTTATCCAATGATCGACTTTGAAACGATCTCGTGATTACCAACGCAGATTTTGACAGTGTTGATTTTCCAGCAATTGGTAATAAGGACCGCCTCCGTTTTATCTTCAGCCAGGTCTTATCTCAACATTTGGAGCCATGCTTTGATAACATGAATGGTTTCACTTGCATACCGTTCCACATCCTGGTGGTATTTCGCAACTACTACCACTGCTAAGTCGTCTGCAAAACCAATCAGTGTTGCCTCCCTTGGCACGCGAAGGCCGAGCACTCCGTTATACATTATGTTCCACAACGGAGGCCCCAGTACGGAGCCTTGAGGAACACTGGCTGTCAGAATATATTCCTTCGGTCCGTCGTCCATCTCGTACCAAAGAAGTCTCTCCGAAACTAACTAACCAGGGACACCCAGTTTAGCCAAGGTGCCCTTAATCCAATCCCAGTTGTCTGAGTTAAAGGCACTCCTGCCATCTACCGTTACCACCGCGTAGCAATTACCAGCAGCAGCTGCCTCCCGGGCCAGGTCCACGACCGTTGCAATGGCATCAACCGTGAACCGCGCTTTGCGAAACCCATACTGCCACTACGATAGATCACCCGCTAGCTCGACGAACAGAAGCAGCCTGTTATGTATCATTCTCTCCAACATGTTCCCATAGTGACTAACAGACAGAGAGAAGAGGGTGCGCCAGGTGGTTTTTAGGGCTTCGGTAGCATAACCAACCTCTGCCTCCTCCATTGTGCGGGAAACACTCCTTTAACCATGCATAATTCAAATGTACGAATGAATCATGCAGGCCTGATTTTAGCAGCCAACTTTAGGGCTTTATTCGGAATCCCATCCAATCCCTGAGCCTTATTTTCCCCAATTCGTTCAAAAATTTTCCGTAGTTCCTCGTCGGTCACCACGAGGATTGTGAAGGTGATTTTTGTCCCCGAATCTTGTTCATTACAACATTGCAAGCAACGCCGACAGGTTCGTATTTGCTTGAAGGCGCAACTGCTTGTAGCAATTCCGCTAACTTTTCCGTATAGCCTTCTTAAGGCTACTTCGAAGATCGCGGTATTCTTTGTTCGACTGATAATGTTCTGCCTTCCTTCTGGTCCTTCGCCAAAGCCTCCTTGCTCGCAGACACGATGCTCTCAACAGTGCGATTTCTTGGTGCCACCAGTAGTTTGGTTTCCTACTGTGATGGAACTTACGCTGCAGCATTGTAGAATCGCAGACATTAGTTATCCGTTAACATAACTCTCACTTTTTCCAGTGCCGTTCTCTTCCGGTCATAACTTCCTCCTAAAGCCGCCAGGAATGTCTCTTCCTCAAAAGCTCCAGTATAACACCCAGCTATCCTCATTTTTCCGCTTTTGATGCTCACTCGACTGTCGCCATCCGTTCCTGATGTCGAGAAAAATGGCCTGAAGGTCATTGTGGGTATAGTGCTCGCTCACCCGTCAGAACATCCCTCTCGCCAACGAGGTACTGAGGTAGGTTAGATCGACGAGCCTAGTCCTATGCCGCGGAGTACGATGTCTAGCTCCGCGAAGGTTTCAAACAAGATTTGGCCCCTGGTTTTCGTCACTCAACTTCCCCAGTCTAAAGCCCACACTTTGAAATCGCCGGCAATGATTTTGGGCTTGTAGTCTCTAGCGTCCAGCACCAAGCCGTCTAGAATCTCCTCACATTTCATTAATGTTGCACTAGGGGGAGCATAGCAGCTGTAGATATTGACGTCGTTGGCTTATGCCCGTACAAAGCCAGCTCCCGGGAATGCCATTGTTTCTTGAATGGCTTGCCGGTCCACATGCCCATATCGTCGCGTTTCCCGATTAGGCCTATCACCCATATAGCACTAACGTAATTTCGGTACAGATCACATATATCCACACATATGTCCACATTCGGAGATACTATGGTGCTCTGCATATTTTCCCTACGATGCAGAGAACGTTCCCAGTGGAACATTCATCAGAGCTATCCAATATGCCAAAAGTAGAGGCATGGGGGTAATAGCAGGACGTGATGTCAACGCTCACCACATATGCTGGGGAAGTTTGAACATCAATGCAAGAGGATCGAGACTACTGGAGTATCAAGTAGGAACCGATTTGAAGATCCTAAATGTGGGTAATGAACCCACCTTCTTCAACATGGTCAGGCGAGAGGTCATCGACATCACGGTGGCATCTCCTGACATGGCTCGACACCATTGAAAAGCATCGTCTTTGAAAACACATGCACTGTCGTAATTACCGAAAGAGAAGAATGGTCGAAAGTGGTCATGTGTCTTTTCAGATTACAGACCTAATAATCTTCACTGACGGGTCAGTCACGGAGGATGGATCGGGCGTAGTAGTGTTCTCGGAGAATCCGATAATAGAACTGGCTCGACCCTTCGGAAAAATGACAACCATATTCCAAGCGCAGATATAGGCCATTTCATTGGCAGCAGAAGAATGTCTACGACAAAAATGGGGGGGTCGCATCATTCGAATCTGTTCCGACAGTCGGGCGGCATTATCGGCACTAAATGGCAACGACATGTCAAACCAGTTGGTGTGGAGTTGTCATCAGGTGCTGCTGAAACTTGTCCGACTGAACGAAACGTTCCTGATGTGGGAGCCGGGGCACTCTAACATCGGTCTTGCCGGCAAGCGAAAATCCTTGTGAAAGAGCGGAGGGCCACTAGGGCGGCATTTTTGTTGTCCCGTAAGAAGTGGAACATGAAAACCCTAGTAGGGCTTTTGACACTGCTCCTTAAACTACTATATGGGAAAGATTGGGGTAGTGGTTTCGGTTATGTGCAGCCAATGTGAGGAGGTGGGGGAGGAGACGGCCCAGCATCCTCAGATCTCAGACGAAGATACGTTGGCAAGGTTTTCTTAAATGAAGAATCTGTACACTCTTTGCCTCTGGAGAATATTCTCAGATTCGCTAAAGCCTGCGAACACCGTAGGCGGGAAGCCATTGAATAGGCAATTTACGGGGATAGTACAATGGGCCTAACAATGGCCTGAGTGCTCGGAGCTGCAGCTCCCCCCAGTAAACTAAACTAAACATGTTCACATTCGAGTCTCGAATTCTTTGCAAGAGCAAGTCTTGAGCTGCCTTGCAATGGTTGAGATTGATTTGTATCAATCCTCATTTAGTCTTACGATTTAGCTCAGTCCTATATGCCGGGCACCCGCCACCACCTGCAACGTGCCGGTCATCCACTCCCGTTCTCCCTTTACACAACACGTATCGTGGATCTCCAGTGCAGCCCTTGATAAGGTGGCCCTCTTCACCACACTTCCTGCACTTTCTCGACCTATCGCACTCGCTAGTACATGCTGCTACAAAGTGACCAAAATCGAGGCATCTGAAGCATCCCTTCAGATATATTTGCTCCCTAAGTCAACATATGACCCTACCTATTCTTACCTTGCCACCGACAAGCTAATAATAGCGGTTTGTGTACCTCCACATGCCTTCTTCATCCTTTTAATAGCACTGTTTCCAAGGTCGCTAAGGTTGAATTGTTTCCTTAGCGCTGCACTCTGGTGATGTGACTTCGTCTAGGTCTTTGCACTCGATCACTATTTCTTTCTTCCGAGTTTTCACGTCCGCTTGCTCACCTAGCACCTTCTCCGCCTGGCCGCGAAATCTATCCACTATCTTCTCGCTGTATTTGTTTAGTTCCAGTAATCCCCGTTTTGCGTACACCTGATACGGCTCACACTACCACCCAGGCTGACTTTCCGAAGGATGTCGGCGTAGGACATATCTCCTTTCTTGGAAATAATGATTACTTCCTGACGAGTCTTCTTTTTCTAGTTGTGCTGCTTTTTGCCGCCCACCTTTGCCCATTCTTCGAGCTTACGACCTGCAGGCTGTTCCCATTTTGTCACCGTTGGACCCGTAATCGAAGAATTACCCGGAACTTTTGCCAGCGCAACTTTCTTTGGCCGCGTGTTGGACACCAAGGAATTCACTTATTCCATCCCTATTCCTTTTGCCGCGTTGTCACCTATCTTACGTTGAGGTGGCGTTACGTGCGCCTCCCGTGTGACTTTGTCACATCACGCTTGGGCGTTTTTTTTCCCTGCCTTAATATAGGACAACTTAATATCTCGTATCAGAACCCTGATGCTTTGGTGGATGTTCCGCCTCTCTTTAATGAACTCACAGGGTTCATTTATGCGTTCCCCTAATAAAGCAAACGCTATTGCAATTTGCCGCCTTCCACGATCGCATTTTACAGCATCGATAGTTATGTCAGTTCGGGTACTCTCCAAGTTCCTTTCCGAGTGCCTGGAAAGTTGCCATCAGTGGTGACCTCCCAAGTTTTGAACTTTTTCGAAAAGGATCCGGTGTAGATCTCATTTCTACGCCACTAAGATCTCTTGTAGCATTAGATGCCAAAGTAGCCAAGTCTCCCACTACTGAGGCATTGCGCTTGCTGGATATCGACCACCAGGAGCCCGCTTGCCAACTCTAAAAAACCGCCGGTACTGGGTTTCCGAAGCCCGGCACCGTAAAAAATTAGTCTTCCCGTCCTCCATAATTGAAAGATTTGGAAACTCCACACAGGAAGATAGGGCCTCTATAGGGGCTTATGTTACATCATCTGTCTAGAGCAGTAAGTTAGATCGCTTGGATGAGGCTCTGTTATTTGTCAGCAATCGGTTGCTTTATATAGATTGAGGTTTTTTTCCCAAATGGTGCAACTAAGATGTTTCGGAAATCCTTTTTAGTTTTAAAGGAATAAGTTTTTATTTGTGCTCCGCTTTTTTGATACCTAGAGATGCAAGGTTTCGAAGATTTCAGTGATCGGCATACAATGAGAGGGATGGTATCTTCCGAAGATCCCTTTGCATGCATCTTTGGTGATACATTTCTGAGATGTACTTGTGTAAGATGAGAAATCCGCTTCCTCAATTTTTTTACTCTTCTGTTGAGAGACGGTGAAGTCCTCCTGCACCGACGCCCATTATTCGTTCCAAAATGTTGGTTGTGAAGGCAATAAATTCTAAGATAGCGGGGATGGGATGGGATATGCGTTTTATCACAATAATCTCGTCGTCCAACACCCACGACAATACTGCTAGTTACGAAGTATAGTTTAGTTTTAAAACCTTTGGCCTAGCGTCTGAAACAATCCTAGTTATTTTATAAATGCAGTCAAAGTTTGATTAAGCATTGGGTCAACAGGCCCAGTTACTAAGCTTCTCCCAACTATTGGGTTGATGGAGTGCCTTATATGGTAGGCGGAGGACTGGAGTTGCTCCTATGAGCATCTCCTATTGTTAATTACTCCACGCCATACTAAGCTTAGTGCTATTTTCTGAAAATTTCGTCCCCTTGATTTACAGGGGAGCTACAGCTTCTGCGCACTCAGGCCGTGTTAGCCCATTGTACTCGCCACCCCCGTCTAACGGAAAATTCCGGATTCGTTAACGTATCGTAGGATTTCCGTCAGTGGATGTGATGCTACCCGTCGCAACTGGAGATCGGCACCAAAGATCTGACGCCTGATGTGTCCATAGGCGGGAATTCACACAGGAAATGCTACTTTCTCATTACAGGAGGGACACGTATGACCTTGAGTAATTCATATTATGAACATATGCCCAGCTAGTTAATTTTGGCCTGTCAGAATGCCCACAATACACCTGCAAGTCCTCCTGCTTTTCGACAGGATACGCGGTATGCATGTTCGATTCTGGCAGGAAAAGTTTGGTGTCTCAAGCAGCATTTAGGCTCTGCCATCTGAAATAGAAATCTGAAATCTAGAAATAGAGTTCAAACGGTTTCTGCATTCATGAACGATTTTCGAGGTGATCAAAGGACTACTCAACGCCTTCAATGCAGCTTGGCTATCACTGTAGATTGCGATGCGCCTGCCCTTCAACCGCTCGTCAATTACCCAATTGCCGCCTTTACGATCGCATAAACTTCGGCTTGAAAAACCGTTGCATATTGTCCCAAAGGAAAAGCCTATTTCTCGTTTTATTCGAGAGGTAGAGTCCGACTCCAGAAACCTGTTCTGTTTTTGAGCCGTCGGTGTAGAAGAGTTCCGTATTCCTCTAGGACTTCCCAGTTCTCTCTACACTTCATGGTAACTTCATGTCTTCTATTAAATAGATGTATGGGGACACGAGAATCGGAAGGCATTATTAGAATTGAATTCAGTCCTCCCAGTAACACTTCCAATGCTCTGTGCCCCCCACATCCGTTGTTTCTCCATAGATCTAATCGAATTAGTCTCTGAGCTGATCTCATTGCAGTGCTTTGAATAAATATATCCAGGGGCTGCAAATTGACTAGTGCATCCAGAGCTGCGCCGGATGTCGCGATCATGGCACAAGTGATACCTAGACACAGTTCTTTGCAATGCACCTTAACCCACCACACTACGGATGCATATACGAACATCGGCTTAATTATGGCAAGCTATATCCGCATAACCACATAAGGCCTGAGTCCCCATGTCGAGGGAAAGGTCCTTCTGCACAGCTCATAAGTTGTAAGAGCTCGTTTCACCTTTACCTCCACATATTTGTTCCAAAGAAGTTTTTTATCTAGAGTAATTGCCAGATATTTCACTTCTTCGGAGAGTTGAAGGGTAGTATCCCTCATCTCAAGGAGGCAAAGTCCACCCAGTTTTCTCCTTTTATGAATAATACCATTGTGGTTTTATTTGGACTAACTGAAAGACCACGTCTCGGGCACCAACTGTCTTTCAAATCAGCGGCACGTTGTATATTCCTACACACCGTTCCAAGATCCCGATCAACAGCAAGCACAGTCACGTCATTAGGATAAGCTTGAGCGTGTAATGGCAAATTTTGCGGTTCGCATAGTAGTGAGTCGATCAGCATGCTCCAAGTGGGGAAAGCACATCTCCCAGGGGGCAGCCCTTCGTTGCTTCTGTTGTTAGGTAGCAATCGACACCCACTTCAGCACATAGCAATCTCTGCGTTAGCAAAGCATGACTCCACTTCATTATAGCTTCGTCGACATCATTCTTTCTGGCGGCATCACAAAGATTTTGAAAAGGCGCACAGTCCAAAGCCCCTTCAATGTCCACGAACACCCCCAAAGAATGAAGAGCAGACTCACAGGACTTTCCACGCTGGTAAGCATGTTGGTTTTCATTAAGTGGGTGAGACCTAAGTGCGTTTACACGAATGTAACGCTCCACTAGTCTCTCCAAACCGTTCAGCAAGAATGAAGTCAAGCTGATCTGTCTGAAATTCTTTGAATTAGAATAGTCATCTACCTTAACCTTTTGCCAAGAGGAAGGCACGAAACACAGAGCAAGACATCCTCGAAAAATATTCCTTAGGGATTGTTCTAAGTGCTCCATATCCTACTTTAGCATTGCCAGATATATGCAATCCATGCCAGGTGCTTAAATGTTCAAAGGGCAGTATGGAAGTTCTCACCTCTTCATGGGTAACAACCGCTTTCACAGTGTTCCACTTCCCCTTCAGCACTTGCGTCTTAGAGTGGTTGCAAGGACCGTCAACTCCCCCCTGCCACTTCTCTCACCCGTTCTTCCAGGGGGTGTACTTCCAGGAGGGTCTGCACTGAATCCAGTCTGGAGCTCGTGAAATTACCGTCGAGTTTTCTAAGAGAGTCTAACTTGGCCGGCTCATCCGTTTGGAGGACTCTGCACAGCCTTGAAGTCTCTCCTTCGCTTTCCAGTTCCTCAGAGTACCCTCTAAACGAGTCTAGTTTCGAACACCTAACGATCCTCTTATATTCACGCTGTAAGTTCCTGAAATTTGACCAGTCTTCGTTCTTATTACTTTTGCAAGAACGGTTCAGAAGTCGCCTGGTTGATTTCCTGAGTTTTTGCAGTTCCCGGTTACACCGAAGAACTGTTTTACCGCTTTGGCCGCGGGAAATAAGAAATAAGAATAAGGGTCTTCATAACACTATAAAAGTGTGTAGTTCAGATTTTTCAATCCATCTTCCAGCACCAGGGGAGTCCTTAGCCGCCTAGGGAACTGTATTTTGTTGCCAAGAAGTTCATTGAACTTTGTCCAATCCGTTTTCGGAGGGTTCCTTCTTTTTACTGCAGACTATTCGCCCGCAACAGTCAGATTGAATTCTAAGTATTAGTGATATGAGAGTGAGAGCTCGTCTAGCACTCGCCAGTGTGTAATCAACTCTAACACTTTTGAGGTGCAGATTATTAGGTCAATTACTTCTCTTCTTCTCGGTCCCGCGAACGTAGGGCGCCCCCTACTTTTGCAGTCATAAGACCAGCTGAAGTGATGAAATCAAATAACTTCTCTCCTCTTGGATTGCATTTCCTTTTGCCCCAACAAATATCTTGAGCATTCGCATCGCAACCTTTTAAGAGTTCGAGACCACTTGATTCTGCATACGCCACCAGATCACTAAACTCTTGCGTCGGTGGAGAATACAAAGAATCACAGGGTAAATAAGCGGGGGCAACTATGATGTTTTTCCTCTCGCCATTTATCTGGTATTGTATGATGACCGTAGCTAAGTCCTGGGAACAGTACTGTCTCAGCATGGTTGCCTCTAACCATCTTGACATCAGGACGAAAGCTCTGGGTCTTATGGATCTTTCATCCGTAGAAGATCCTAGCTCTCTTTACTGATCCAATGCCGCCGACTCTGTTATAATGGAACCCACTGGCACTTGCACCAGAAAGATGTAGGGAAAATCCTGCAGCTCATTGTCGCTGGCACAGGTAGGAGGGAGCTTTGGCGTGATGAAGGTTGATTTGATCAATCATACATAAACGTAGTCTATTGTGTTATAGGTAAACAGTTAGAAGCGTATGCGGCAGTCTGCGTCGTGATGGGGTTTGCATGCAGCTCCATTGTGGGAAAGCGAACCGAGAATGCTTTGCTCTATATAATGTAAGTCGAACACCATCTTCTACAGTTTCCTGATATTACTAAATCTAGGAAAAAGTGGAGCACCATATGGTGACTTCCTCTGAGCACATTGAGACTCTTTTGGTCCAGTTCGCATACCAAGTTGAAACCCTCCATGTTTGTAGATTTGTTCTTCTTGGTATTCATGAACTTTACCCTCCAGTGTCCAAAGTCCATGCCCAGGTTCAGTTCACCCAACGTGCGGATGATGTCTTCTGCCTTCCTTCGAGGGTCCGGTAACCAACATCCCATATGTTCTCTCCTGCGTAGCTCAGTGTTCACAATAGTGAACTTGGGTCGACCGCCGGAACTCAAAGCCGCAATTACCTGCTGGAACCACTTTAAGGCAGCCTGGACAGTGCACTCCAAATGAAGAAGCCCATCGCGAAACCTTGATTGTTAAATCGTGGCTTCGTTCCAGGCCCCAGCATTCCCGGAGGGTGGTAAATGGTCCCTCTGACATTCTGCCATCTTTGGAGGAAACTTCCACGGCAGTAGTGAGAACAGAAACTGCAGCTTACGCATACGTCCTGTTCCTTCCGGCCTTCGTGTTCGTATTTCTATGGGAGGGACCAGGTTCATTGAGATCCTCTCGCTGATTTGATCACCTCCCGGCACACCGGTCCAAATCTCCGCGAGACGCGTAGATGTGAGTCCTGGTGCGGAGCACAATACAGCGTTGGCTACAGCAGATGAATAGGTCTTACGCTTCTTGCGCGCATTACCACTGACAGAAGAGTCTGGTGCGTCTAGTGTGGATCTTACCGGGGTTTCCAGTTTATCCCCACTTTCCGCCGGAGATTCCGCTTCCTTGCTTCCGATTTCTCTGGACGTTACCGCACCTAGTGAAACTTCCACGTCCATGCCCTCATTCCCAAAGTGCTTCATTTTCAATCGCAGTGTTCTCTTTTGCGCCGGCTTTGGGCTTTTCCAAGTTCACGGTGTCCGGGCCGCTTGTATCCATTTCCACATACTGGGGTTAAACCAGCAGCGTCCACGTCACCAGCTTCCCGTTCTTCCGCTCTTCCCGGTAAGGCTGGAGGAGAAGGTTCTGACAGGCAGGATTCAGCCTGTAGTCCCGCCTCCTTAGTGGCCGAAGTTCGCTTCTGCTGAGCCTTCCTCGTCCGCTTGCGGATAGATTTGGGCTGTAGTACCGCGGACGGACCGGCCCTAGTCAGATTCCCAGTTTCTCCCAAATTGAGAGTTACTGTAGTTTCCTTTCTGGCTAACTTCGCCGTAGGCACTAAATGCAAGATTTCCGCTGAGCTGGAAAGCATGCCTTCTACAGATTTATCTATAGGGGAGTATGAATGTGGTGAGGCCTCCGAAATCCGCGCCTCGGTCGCGGGTGGATTCGAAGTCTGTGATTTGTTACTACTTGGGGAGTTTATATCCTCCGTTTCCATATGCTTATTTTGGACACCCTTAGTGCAGTAGTGAACTACTACAGGCTCCCCCACCACAACAAGGTGGTGTCAGAGGGGGAGCGACGTATGGCATAGGTTTCAATAAAGATGCTTACATAGGCTACGTATTGAGGGACGGAAATAGGCTTCAATAAAGATGCTTTCCTCCCTCAATATGTAACCTACGTATCCACTGCCTACCTCATATTCTAATAAAGTCGTCCGTGGCTATTTGTCTACAAACTTCTTTATATATTTATTTATTCCGATTACGTAACGTAGTCATAGCGGTCGCTTTACAGGTGCTCCTTTCATATAATAGAACACAGAAGATATTGGCGAGGAGCAACCTCAATTTGATGTTGATATCGTTTTTAGATTTTGGCACAAAACAACGTAAGCGGATTTAAGGCTGGTAATACGTCAATCAACATTGCCTTCGGCAGGAACAACACTACTTACACTTTCTGTCCGTTAATGCAAATTGGAGTCCGTTAATGCAAACTGGAGTCCGTTAATGCAATTGGAGGAATATTAGTGAAGGTATGAAGCTTGCTTCTCCAATCCATAGCTATTTTGCAAAGATTCATGGTCCGATGGAGCAAGCGAATAACATGAGCACAGTTGACGTGTTTAGGATTGATACTATAGCTGATTGAAGTCCTCCTCGTCCTCTAGGGAGCATGAAGAACAATGCCGATAACGAGAAGAAAAACCCTGTTTTGTACTTTAGATTTTCCTGAGATTTCACCTGGAAAGCGCTTGTAAATTTACAATACAGTACAAGAGTAACCAAAGCGGGAACCAGCCCGATCTCCATCGATGAAAATTGTAATTTGTATCAGTATAATCTTACCTAATATTTTTGTGGTACCAAATACTCTTTCAGCTGTCGCACTCAGGACTCGTTACCTGCCAAGATCTCAGATTCCGGAGAATGAATGGAAGTAACAATGCTGGACAAGGTGAAAGAGTTTCACGAAAGGTTCCACAAGATAACGTCGAGGCCGGCCGTTTAACTTTGTTTGAGTACTTTGATGTAAAAAAAAAAATTCGGTTCTCTTTGGAACAGCAATCCGTATCTGGAAGTTACGGTGGCTTGCCATATCATCAGCAAGAGGTAGAACTACACCGGATTATATTTTATTGAGAAACTTGCTTCTTCCTCTTCATAAGCTGCTCGTCACAATAGATGAGAAGCGTCCTACATGATTCCCAAAATCTTCTGTGGTACGATAAATCGTTGGTTGTTGTGCCCGTATAGCTGAGCAGTTAGAACACAAGGCTATCGTTTGGAAGGTTGCGGTTCAAATTTCTCTGGTGGCAGTGGAATTTGTATTGTGGTTTAACGTCGTCTACCAGTTGACTCTGCTGTGAATGAGTACCTGTGTCAAATCAGGGTAATAATGTCGAGCGAGCACCTATTTGCCTCCTACCGGGTACTATAATCCTGTAGTGCTCCGTTACAGTCTTGAAAATGCTCTAACACACTTCAAGGCCCTGATCCAATTAGATTATTACGCCAACGATTATTATTATTAAAATCGTTACTATTTCCGACTGCTATTATATTTTATACTACTACCAGCTTATATTAATCTGGGATAAACTTAAGAGGGGTTCTACTCAATTTCCCCAAAAATATGATAATATACTATTATTAACTTAATTTGAACAAATATCGATATGGAGAGCATTTTGAAACCTGGGCACCATATAGAGGCAGCTTCATGATTTTCTTCAGATTTATCGGTTGGGTAGTTTCTGGAAATGGGTCCGTTAAAGAAGTCGTCACTTTCCAACTCCCCCACTCCCCCCCCCCCCCCCCCACTCCCCGCCTTTCTAATGAATCTAAATTCTAAACTCTCAAAGGCTTCGAAAGGTACTAATCGAGACCATTTATTTGATACCCCACACGACTATTCGGTGAAAAAGGAGTTTACACCCCCGTTTTACATGTATGGGGACCCCCCTAAATCTCAACATGGAAGGATATCACTCACTGCATGTCTAGGGGTCCACAGTTTACACCTTCTCTCCAAATTTCGTGCTAATCGATATTTGCAAACAAAACCTTCAAAATCTACGTATATCATTTTCGGTGGAAAATAAAGTGTCAGACCTTGGAGTCTATGTGAGGGTCGTCGTTCTGGAATTGCTAATTTATACAGATTACGTGTATCCTCCTGTTTTGGATGCATCGATTGATACTCGAGTGGTTCGAAAACCAATAATATGCATAGATACATTTCTCTATATATGCGCGTGTAGCGATTATTTGTATTTGCTGATCTAAACAGAACCCATTAAATTATTCGCGTCTTATGATATCATTAGTAGTAACTGCAAAGCTAACCGTAAACCGGATTATAGTCTACTCTATGGCCACGATTTCATATCCCCTAACATCACAATGTTGACCAAGCAGCCGGCATCCTTCATCGGATATAATTTCGGAACCCAGCTCCCATTAAATCCAAAATACTGACCCTGAATATCCTTCGCCATGAAGCATTCTGCTCGTACGTGTGCGCATTTCTTGTTTGTTCGCCTTCAGCGAATGGTACTGACCAGCAGTCATAACCCTGAAATCAAATATCTATAAAACCTGGCTTTTAGCAAAGTGGAAAATAAATTACAGTATTTTCTCTGCATTGAAATGCGAAAAAAGAGAAATGCCAAATATATATTTACCGGATTAAGGACAAATTACGACTATATGTTGGCTTCAAAAAATTCATAATTCTTGCTCTCTACACAGTCATCCTCGACCTTTCAGAAACTTTGCAATTTTCTTCCTAACTTGCTGGAATTTTCTCATATGTATGCGGGCAGCTTATCAGTTACAGTAACTGCTGGAGGTAGTTTTCCAATAAACATTTTGAAAGCTGGTCTAAATATAGGAAGAATAACAGATTGGAGTCTCCGGAGTTTAGATCTGCAAAAACGTGCTAATCATTTTTAAATCCTTAACTACTCATTTATTAGGCATATGATGAGTTGATTGAATCTGTCATTATCACTATTGGGTGTAAGTAATCTGGAATGTAGGCCCTCACATATGTGCATTATCTGCGCCTGGTTTAGTGATAGATACAGATAGGCTTGGCGCCGTGCATTGCTTTATATGGTGAGGACGATGAAGGAATTCTCTTCGGGAATAAGGGGGGTGAAATTTGATTTGCCTCGGTTTTTTGATTTATTTACTTTGCTATATACAAAGAAGTGCTAGTGAGTCTTCGATTTTTAAGGTTTTGTTTGCACCGGTTCAATGTCTGTCTTTCTGTCCGTCTGTCTTTTTTTTTGCCGTTAGAAAGTGGAAAGCTTCAAAAGCTACCGTAGGCTCCCGCAACACGGTTATGTGGGACTCTTACCCACTAAAACCACCTCCTTCTCCTTCCACTCTCCCCGCGGGATTCCCATTTGGTATTACGTCGCGGGGCTGGATAACAATTCATTTTGCACTCATGTTAATATTCGTATTCCTCTCGCGTTCCCTCTTTCGGATGACTTCTTCCTACCTAAGCTTCTCTCCGATGGCTGCAATCACTTTTTCGACTTCGGTCCATATCCCCTTGGACTTTCACCATATTTTCATTATATTTTCGAGTGTAAAGTACTCCCCGGTTGTAGATTCTAATGTAGCCCTTTGGATTCGAATCTGGGGTAATGAAAAAGACATGTTCTGCGTTCTCTGCAATATTTGTGCACTTTGGACAATATGGCGAATCATCACGCCCAAATCGACACAGATATGCTCGATAGGCTCCGTGTCCGCTCAAGATTTAGTTAAGTCCGAAACCTACTTCGCCGTGGGGTCGCTCGATCCATTTACGGATATCCCATATGATTTTGTGAATCTAGCGGCCTTTTTCTGACTCGTCCCACTTCTCTTGCCATTCCGTCCACATTTTCAGTTCGTGCGAACTGTCGCCTGACGGGTAGGAGATTCTCCGGTGAGATACGTTCGGTCGTAAAGTCGTCATATTTCTTTCCCCAGAATCTCAATCGGGCCCACTCCTGCTATCACGCAAGCTGCTTCATTGCATATTATTCTGTAAGGCGCAACATGTTCACAGCACAGTTATGCGATACGCAGCTCCACTCTTTCTCTTATTTCCTATATTTTTCAGTGCACCTACCCATTCCTCGGGCTGCATATAGTAGATCATTACACCTTAGTACTTAAATGCAGGCTTGGAATGAATTGTTTGCGTTCCAACTTTGATTTTCATGGAAGTGCACTTTCTCCGCTTGGTAATAAGTACTACTCCGTCTTATGCTCTGCGAAGCTGTATACCAGCATTCTCTAACCAAGATTTAATCTCATAGACTGCTTCATTTGCAATAATAAAATAATGAGATCAGGGAAAGAGATAAATATAGTATAGTTGGAGTTATTCTACTATGTTAAATCCTACCTGATCTCTCTTGGTGACAGGCCCCGCGACAGGTCAACCAAGAAAATGCATACAATGTCGTTACAAACATGATGATCGGATTGAGTTACAAGCCTCGGAGAAATGCTAGGGCGTTCACCTCAGTCGACGCGGCAGGACGGGCCCCGGTCAGAAATGGGCAAGGGTTCTTGACGCATGCACGGCGTCAGGACTTAAGCAAGTTAGTCCTGAATACAACGAACAAAACAAATACGTGTCTGCACGCTAAATGTTGGTACCCTAACTGGAAAGACCGAGGAACTCCCAAGAACTCTTCGGAAAAGGCTATATCTGCCCTTTGCAAGAAACCCGATTGTCTGGTGCCAAAAGTTGAGACGTAGAACACGAACGGGAAAATGGCTACAAACTTCTCTATTTTGGTAACACATACACTCAATATGGTGTTGGCATTGCCATCTCGAAGTCGAACGATTTGATGATCGGCTGATGAAGCTCACCATATTATTAGCTGATCGCACTATTCACTTCTTCACCGCGTACGCATCACAGACAGGTGGACCTGATTGCGAGAAAGATGCCTTCTGGCAACTTCTCGATGAAAAGACTTATCACGTGCCTGCTGACTATTATATAATCATTGCCGGCGACCTTAATGGTCATGTGGGTGAAAAGGCAGACGGTAACAGGTGCCATGGGGAAAAGGGGTTCGGAGTGCGCAATGAGGGTGGCGAGCGTATAATCGATTTTGCGGACACCCATCACCTTGTAATTATGAATACATGATTCATCAAACGATTGTCTCATCTTCCTACATTTTATAGTGGGAACAGTAAAACGCAAATCGACTATATTCCCATAAGACGCCAACATTTTACCACTGTCACTGATTGCAAAGTCGTTCCCTCTGAGACCATCGCACCTCAACATCGGCCGTTGATTGCCGCCCTGCGAATTAAGCCACCGATAAAACAGCGTGAGGAACGCACTGGCCCGCCGCGCATTTAATGGTGGCGATTTTGTGAGAAGAAAGAAGAAACGGTTTCACTCATACGATTGCCGACCTATTACGAATGTGGAAGAATCATGGAACCAAATGAAAGACACGATCCACAAGCGGCCTCTGCATCCCTCGGGGTCACCAAGCCGGTTAAACGGTACATCAACCGAGATACCTGGCTTTGGAATGATCATGTTGAAATGAAGGTCAGCTGAAAAGAAAGCGCCTCTACCACAAATTTCTCGACGATAAAACTGCCTGCTAATTGGCAAATTTATAAGAATGCCAACCGTGAAGCAAAGAAAGCGGTCGCTGTCACCCAAGCGAACCATTACAAAAATCTTTACGATAAACTGGACACTCGGGATGGCGAGAGGGATCTGTATTGACTTGCTAAAAGCCGTGATGAACGCACACAGGATATCGAGCACTTGTGTTGTGTTAATGAGAAGAACGGTACTTTGCTTGCCAACCGTCGAGCCGCAACGGATAGATGGTGAGAATGCTTCGAGCAGATTTCAACTGAAGAATTTGCTCATCCTCCACTTCCACAATCATTCCCGACATTTGGAGCAGTTCCACCAGTCAGCGCAATTGAAGTCGAGGAGGCAATAGAACAAATGAAAGTCGGGGAAAGCAACAGGACCTGACTCAGTGAATTCCTTAACCGGGTTATTCAGGAAGGAAGAACACCATCTGATTGGCAAGAAAGTACCACTGTTCCAATATGGAAAAAGAAAGGTAGTCCAGCAGAGTGTTCAAATTACCGTCCGATCCGGTTACTTTCCCATACCATGAATGATTTTTGATTGCATCCTTGACAACCATATTCGCGAAATCGTTGAAATAACCGTGAATCAAGCCGGATTTATCAAGAATTGCGGAACTACTGACGCAATACTACGCTGCGCGGTTACTCATGGAGAAACACCGTGAGAAACATCGCCCTCTTTTCATTGCCTTTCTAGATCTAGAGAAAGCGTTTGACCGTGTATCATACGAACTCATCTGGTATGCTTTACGACAACACTTGGTGCCAGAAGAGCTCGTGCGCTGGGTTCAATTGCTCTACCACGATCCGAAAAGTAAAGTTGGAAGTGCGGCGGGTGTATCAAAACCGCTTCGTGTCTCTGTTGGAAGTGCCCTCTCACCACTCCTCTTTGTCCTTGTTATGGACATCATCACACGGGATATCCAACGTTCAGCGCCCTATACACTGCTTTATGCAGATGATGTTTTCCTGGCATCTGATAGCAAAAATGATCTCGAGCAACTTGTTTCAAAATGGAATGATTGCCTCATGCAACACGGTCTTAGATTTAGAATTAGATAAGAATTTAAACAAAACTGAATTTTTGACGACCGATCCTCATGAAACAGCCAAAATCACTGTCAGCGGCAGTGATCTGTCCAGAACTGAGCGATTTAAATGCCTCAGGTGAACGCTATCCTGTCAATGGAGAACTGCATTATGAAATTGCTCCACGCATTAACGCAACCGAAGTGGCGTTCCACAACTGGTGTTCTTTGTGATCGACGTATTAACGAACGCCTCAAATCTAGAATTTACCGGAATGTCGTTCGTCCTGTCGCCCTCTATGGTCCTGAGTGTTGGCCGACTATAAAAGACAATGAACGGCGTCTTGCGGTAATGAAGACGAAAATGTTACGTTGGACTAGTGGCGTCACACGAAATGAGGATATCCGCGATCGTTATGGGGTTCCATCGATAGTGGAAAAGTTACGAGAGAGGACGTCTTGAATGGTATGGTCACGCAATTTGTGCTAACGAGAATTCACTTGCCAAGATTGGTCTGAACATCCAAGTCGATGGTAAACGACCAAAAGGCAGGCCTAAACAGTGGTGGCTTGAAAGCCTCGAGATTGCACCAATATCAGGCATTCGATAGAGCCAAATGGCGAATCGGATCACGACGAGCCGACCCTGCTTGTGAACGGGACAAAGGCTGAAGAAAAGAAGAAGAGACTGCTTCATTTGCATAAAGCTCGACTTCTTCGAGAAGGCGTGCAACAACGGTCACACCAATTTCGTCCGCCAAACATACATAATATTCCACAAGAGTGGCCCTAGGACAGATCCTTGTGGAACTCCGCATGTCGTTTGGTGTGATGGGTTCTCCCCGTATACCAGCTCCGCGGGGCTGGCAGCGAATTCCTCTCGGCGTGTTGTACGTAAGACAAGTAGGACGAGAGGCAAGACTTGGATCCAGGACGGATCGTCGCAGTGCCATAATGGCGGCTTTCAGCGTCCGGTGCCAACGTTCTAGCATCCCATTGGATTGCGGGTGGTATGCAGTAGTCCGCTGGCGTTTAAAACTCAGGAGTTTGCCTAACTCCGAGAAAAGGATGAACTCAAATTGTAGTCCCTGGTCAGTGACGACCACTGCAGGGACGACAAAGCGAGGTATCCACTCTCAACAGAGGGCTTCGGCACAAAATTGCGCCGTAATGTCTTTCAGAGGTATTGCCTCAGGCCACCGCGTAAACCTGTCGATGAGTGTGAGGCAATACTTGTAACCGTGCGAGTCCTCGCAAAGGCCCTACTATGTCGAGGTGTATCGTGTGGAACCGCTTGGTAGTGCGGGGGAATGAGCCCACTTCTTTCCTTACATGCCTGGAGATTTTACACTTCTGACATGCGATGTACTCTCTGGCCCAAGAATTGACATGACTTGTTCATAGAGGGCCAGAAGTATTTTTCGGTGACTAGCCGATTTGTTGTCCTGGTGCCTGGATGCGCTAAGTCGTGGACCGCGAGGAACACTTCCTTGCGACGGTAGAAGTTTAGCATGCCCAAGAACATCCTCAACTCTTTCACTCTCTTTGGACGCGGCAAGCTTGTTATCGCTTGCACCTTGTCTGGGTCGGGCTGTATTCCTTCAGGGGAAATGGAGTGGCTGAGGAATCTCACCTGTTTTTGAAGGAACTTGCATTTCTCAACGTTTAGGACTAAACCGGCCTCAAGGAGGCATTGAAAAATGCACTCGAGATGGGCTAAGTGCTCAGACTCAGTGAAATAGGCGAGCAAAACATCATCCAAGTATACGAAACAGAAATCGAGGTTTCGCAAGACTGAGTGAATGAACCTTTGAAAGGTTTGCGCCGCATTGCACAATCTGAAAGTCATCCGGGTGAACTCGAAGAGTCCAAAGGGTGTGCATATTGCCGTCTTTGGTATGCCGACATTTGGCCCGACGAATTAAGGTTGGTCGTGGGATCTATAAGGGACTTATTTTGCAAGTCCACCAGCAACCCATAATGACACAAGAAGTCTGCGCCTAGTATGGGGTAGCTGACATCTGCCAGGATGAAACGCCACGGAAACGTCCAACGCAAGCCAAGGCTCACGTCCACTTGCCTATACCCGTATGTGTTGATGCGGGAGGAATTTGCTGCCGCCAGTTTGAGCGGTTGTGGAATAAGCCAATGGTGCCGGGGTACGGGAAGAACCGAAACTTCCGCGCCAGTATCCACGAGGTAGTTGCGCCTGCTGAGGGGGTCGAAAATAGTTAGACGACGTGGCGCTGCGTTCTGGCTGGCCGTCGCCAGAACCCCCCACGGACCTAGTTTTTTGCGGTAGGCGCGAATTTACACGGGAGCGTACATCTGGTCGCTTTATCACCGAGTCTAAGATGGTACCAGCAAATGCCATTGTCCGTAGGCTGTCCTGAGGACCTGCTACCCGGACGCCCTTTTCGAGTGGCAGACCGCGAGCGAGCTCGCAATCTGGCGCCCGAACGCTGAGCGTCCAGCGTCGCCCGCATTTCGCACCACAAGTCGCCCACCTCGTCCGACGGCGGTTGAACGGCCGCTATGGTCGGGCGTATGTGCACTTCATGCACCTTGCCGGTCGCAGCTGCCAGTTCCTCCAAGGAACCGGGGACGCAAGCGAGGACCGCCTGCCTGCCCTCCGGGAGCCGACGCAGCCAGAGCGACTTGATCAAGTCGTCGCCGATCTTGCTCCCACCCAATTGCTGCGCGAAGTGAGGCGATCTCCCAACGTTAAACCCGCCAGCAAGTGGTCTAGTTTTGCCGCCTCACTTACCGACTAGCGCCTGATCAACGCGATCTTCAGCTGCGAGTACGATGCCGACTTCACCACGTCGGACACCAGAAGAATGGACTCCTCGTCCAGGCTGACCACCGCGTAATTGACGCGGGTCGCGTCCGCTGTGATCCCGGACATCTGGAACTGTGCTTCCAAAATGCACGAACCGCAGCTCCGGGTTCCACCGCCAAAACGGAGGTACGCGCACGGCGAGGGCGGTCACTTGCGGGTCCGATGGGCCTGCCGCATCTTTGTTGTTGATCGAAATTCTGAAAAAAAAACTACTGTTGCGACGCGAGTTTGTAACGAAGACGCGATGAAACTGCTCTAATCGACACGGCAGGCCGCACCCACAAATGTCCGTACGAACAGATAAAAAACACCCCGAAGCGGACGCCTTTAAGCGCAAACCGAAACTATATCGAGAACCTCGCCAAGAGAGTGAAGAACCTGCGATGATGAGTACCTTCAAACACTTCAACGCCGTCTCCTGCAGCGGGTATAACTTTTATTTTACTGTACGTAAACAAAATAACTCGAAAAAAAATGATAATGCAAATAATGACAATAAATAATACTAATACTACCCTCTAATTTCCCTCTAAGCGTGCGATGGATCCTTGACGGCGGCTCCAGTTTCCTGCGGCGACGTCGTCGAAGTGAGCTGGTTGTCGTTGCTACGTTGTGCGTTGTGCGTTGTGATTACTGTTGCCGTTGTTGATACTGCTGCTGCTGAAAATGCCGTTGAGTTGCCTGCTGCTGTGGCGTTAGCTTTTCCTCGCTTGGCTCTAACTGGGCGCGTCGGGCGATTAGATCGCGATGTTCGAAACTCAGGGTCACCACTTTCGGTTTGTACCTTCCTTTGTTCGAAATTATGAGTTTAACGCAGCAATTCTCAGTTGACGGTGCAGAGTGTAATCTCAATATTCTTTCAGAACTCCAATGACGCAAAAAGCAGAATCACTGATAACATTAAGTGGTATACGATGTTTAAATTTTCACGGCAATTTCAAATCTCAGACCAAGAGTAAATGCGAGAACGACACTTGAATATTTACTGTACAATTTATTTTAGTAAATTATTACAATTTTAAATACTATTTTAACTGCAATTCAAATACTATTAGACGTCGTGCGCCTTGGCTACCGTTCACGGCGATAGCTGGAGACAGAAGAGACCGGTTCGTCTCCTTGCGGTCCTTCTGCCCCTAACCAAAGGCACATTCTCACCGCTAGCTCTCCACTCCAGTGGCGAGTTCTAAAAACGTGGAGAGTTCCGTGCGCCATCTATCCGCTCGTATTCGCAACATTCGAAATACATTTCGAATGCTGCGAATCCTGCTGCGCCAAAGTATGTTGTATCCCAGAAGCGAGTTCCGAACTTTTGGTGGAATTCTGAAATCGAAGAATGCCGCAAGGCCTGCCTCAAGGCTGGAAGGGGCAGTCAGCGAAATAGAAACTGGATACGAGCAATTACATGAAGAATATAATAACGCTCGGAAGAAATTACATGTGGCCACCATAAAAAGTAAAAGCGAACACTTTAAGCGGCTGTGTAATGAAGCTGACACGAACCCCCGGGGAGGCGCCAATAAAACAGTAATATTAAAAGTTAAAGGCAAACGCTCCCCACAGATTTCTTGCCCTACTCTGCTTAATGAAATAGAAACGGATCGTTTTCCACAGAATGTGGGAACCGCTAACCTTCCCACTGTCGAGATAGACACCGCCGAAGTTCGCATGGTAAGTGAAAAGGAGGTCCTTGAAGCTGCGGACAAAATTGGTGGAAATGAAAGACCTGGCTTGGATAGCACCCCCAATAAAGCTCTCAAGGCAGCAGTCCAAATATGTTTGCCGAGGCATTCATCACATGCCTTAAAGAAGGAGCATTTCCTACACAATGGAAGAAGCAGAAATTAATACTAGTTCCCAAGCCAAACAAACTTTTGTGTGAAGCTTCGTCTTATAGGCCGATATGACTTCTAATTAATACTAGCAAACTATTCGAACGAGTAATATATATCAGATTAATTTAAATTGCCGAAAAGGATGGCGGTCTCTCCGAAAATCAGTTCGGTTCGGTAGCCCGTTATGTATATGCATTTAGCATGTCTGACTACCCACTTTAGTGTGATATTGATATTTATATTATATTTTATACCACTAGCAACTTTCGTAATTCTGCGATAACTCAATTTCCCCAAAAATAGGCTAATATACTATTTTTAACTTAATTTAAGAAGATATCGATATGGACAGTATTTTGAGGCCTGGGCACCATATAGGTAGCAGCTGCATGATTTTTTTTAGATTTTTGGGTTGAATAGTTTCTGAGAATGGGTCCGTTATAGAAATCATCACTTTCCATCACACCCACACCCCCCCTTTCTAACACATCTCAAAACTAAGACCGGCTTCGAAAAGTACCAATCGAGAACTTTCATTTGATAGGCCACATGACTATATTCGGTGACAGAAATTTTTACACCGCCCTTTTACATGTATGGGGACCCCCCCCTGCTAAATTTCAATTGTAGAAGGATATCACTCACTGCATGTCTGGGCGTTACAGTTCCCACCTTCTCACAAAATTTCGTGCTAATCGGTATAACCGTTTCTGAGAAAAGTGCGTGTGACCGACAGACAGGCAGGCAGACAGACGAACAGACGGGCAGATGGACAGATGGACAGACGGACAGATGGACAGACGAACAGGCCTATGAGGAGTTGCCAGATCTCCCATCAGGCGCGACCCCAGGTGACTGATAGGGACATACCTACTGATGCGTAAATATATATTCATGCACTTTTATTTTCTGACTGTGCATGGGCTAGTGTTTGCTCATCTCCGTGCGTGGACCAAAATTACTATGGAAAGGACACCCGGAAAATAAAACCAAGATGGATGAATTCAGAAGTAGTAAAGTTACAGTTCAGGGGCTGGGAACCCCAGTGCCGCCGGCTTTCGGGAGTGAGCAAGCAGGCTCCCGACCGTCGATATCCTCCGACTCGTGGTGCTACTATTATACAAGTATTTTAATTTTGGAGAAGGAGGGGTTCAAACGAAGCACAATTCTGCCAAGAACACCAATTACAAAGGCGAAGAATAGTGGGCTAAAAGGAGATAATAATAATAATAAAACACCAACAAGCCTGACGTACTGTTAGTTGACAAGACGGGTCGCTCCGCGTATATTATTGATGTTGCTATCCCCCATAATAGCAACATTGAACGGAAATACGTGGAGAAGAAGCTGAACTATGAGCCATTGGTTCGTGAAATCAAAGAAATTTGGCATCTCGAGCGGGCGGTTGTAGTTCCCATAATATTGTCAGCTACAGGTATTGTACCTAAATCCCTCACGGCTTCCCTTGATGGCCTGGGACTTTGGCACAGTCTGGTTCAAACCATGCAGAACTACATTATTCTGCATACGTGCTCGATTTTGTGGGGAATACTCGACGTATTCTCCCACTGACCTACCACCGGCCACCACCACCAGCGCCCCTTTAGTTTTTAAGTAGGTAGGATCGTCCGAGCCTAAATGCTTGGCACTTACTGCTAGTATTAGGTAAAATCCGGCATCTGCCGAGAGCCGAGCTTCGTCTGCTGCAGCTGTTTCGCCACAATCTGTGCCGACCACTTCAGCAGGTTCGCGTAGGAAGCGGATGAAATGGACTAAAGAAATGAACCTCTTCATCATCCGCTCCTACTACGAAATAACGGCGGGGGCAGGTACAACATCTTACTGCCCCCTTGTTGCACCAGAGATTCGTCGAGCGTTTCCCGCAATTCGCGCACGTGACTGTGCAGCGAGTAGCAAATCAGTACCACTTTATTACTTGCAGCGACACAATCCCGGCCACCATCAGGGAACCTGTTCGACGTGAAGTCACCGGGGAAACTGGTGTCCGAGAGTCGATGGGGGCAGAGGCGGCGGCATCAACAATACCACGCCGCACTGCAGGCAACAGGTTCAGTACTCGCCGAAGCACTCTTCTCCACCGTCCAGCTGAGGTTTCCGCTGAGGTTCGGGACGAATTCCAAAGAGCGTGTATAGAATTCTCGGATATGGATCCTTTGCATAGACCAGGTATTCCCAGGCTCTATGCATCTCCAGCAACTCCGGGAATTCTATCTCAAATCAATGATGAGATTGCATCTCGACTGTGTGCTGATATGTCGCTGCTGCAACTACAATCACTTGTGTATTGTGGTGCAGTTGCGGCTACCAGATTGCACGGTTAGAAGATTCGCTTTCGTGTTATTGGTTTGAGTGACAAAAGAGATCCACCATGGAAAATTCGTCTGGAACGTCGGTGGGACTCACTAAGGCAGGACATTGCTAGACTGATTCAGATCAGCACTGGCAATGCCAGCCGACGGGTGAGAAACAAAGTGCAGAGGGTTTACCGGAACTATGCCATCCCCTGTGAGGCACCCGGAGTTGAAATTCTGGACACACTAAAACAGAAACTTTCTGTCATATGCAGTCGGTTACGACGGTATGGCGAAAGTTATTCCAGACGTGTCCAGAATGCAACATACGCGAGGAACCAGCGGAGCTTCATCAGATCTCTCAACGAATCCCAACAGAGCGCCCAGACAATACAGTTCTCGGTGACGGAAGCGAAAGAGTATTGGGGTGGACTTTGGGGGTTACCCGCCCAGCATGCTGAGCATGCTAAGTGGATCATCGGCCAAGGCACCCGTCATGCCAATACACCTGGCATGAATTTTGCAGATGTTACCGAAGAGGAAGTTCGACGAGCCATAAACAACTCGAAGAACAGGAGGGGCCCAGGTCAGGATGGGGTGCAGAATTTCTGGTATAAGAAATTTACCAGCATACACGGTCGCTTGGCACGCAGTATAAATGAGGTCATGAGTCGGCCGGAGGAATTTCCACTTTTCCTCACTGCGGGGATTACCTACCTTATCCCTAAGAAGGCACGGTGCAGGACCCCGCAGACACAAGACCGATTACTTGCTTACCAACCCTCTACAAATTCATCACGTCCATTATTAGTGGAAGGATCAATGCGCACCTCGAGACCAACAACATTCTGTCCGAGGAGCAGAAGGGCTGCCGAGTTGACAGGCCAGAAAAACCTCTTCAGTTGCTATATCGATTATGCCAAGGCTTTCGACAGCGTTCCGCATACCTGGCTAATCGACATCCTACATCTGTATCGCATTGATTCGAAACTAATAAAGTTTTTGGCGACAGTCATGGAAGGGTGGCATACCACCTTATCGGTGCGTACATCTGAGGGTGCTAATACCTCAGAGCCCATCCGTATACGGAGGGGCATCTTCCAGGGGGATTCGTTGAGTCCTCTTTGGTTTTATATGGCACTGAACCCCCTTTTGTAATAAAATATGGCCTACGTGCTAAGTGCGAACTGACACACTTGATGTACCTAGATGACATCAAGCTGTATGCTGGTACTGACAACCATCTTAGAAGTTTGTTGCGAATAATAGACATGTTCAGCCGTGATATTCGGATGGAGTTTGGATTAGAGAAGTGTCGAATCCAAGCCATCCGCAAAGGTCATCACGAGCCGCATGCCGGACATAGCATTGGTGACCTCCACATCGAAACTATGACCGAGACAGACTTGTAAAAGTACCTAGGAATTCTGCAAGGAACCCATGCTCGTGTTGGTGATCTGAAGGAAGCTCTGCTGTCCGAATTCCTGCGACGTGTAAAGCTGGTGCTGAAATCGCATCTCCCGGGAAAGAATAAAATAAGCGCTTTGAATGTATTCGCTATCCCTTCACTGGCTTATGCATTCGGAATATTGCCGTGGACGGAGACCGACCTGGAAAACGTCCAGCGGCGGATACGGACAACTATGTCCTAATTCCGGATGCATCACCCAAAGTCTGTCGTGGAGCGCATGAACCTGCCTCGTGATATCGGAAGTAGGGGCGTGGTTGACGTTGCGGCACAACATCATCGCCAAGTCGACTCGCTGCGCGCTTATTTTTACAGCAAAGAGCTGGCGAGTCCCTTGCATGCGGCTGTCTGTAAGGCAGACTGTGGACTGACTCCATTTAACTTGAAAGATCGATCCTTCAATCCTCTGAGTGGGGTGAAGTCGGACCAGGAGCGGATCGGTTTCCATTCATCGTTCCGCTCGAAGGCAATGCACGGTAAAGACGTGAATTGTCTTTGGCAGCCATTTGTCGATTTGCATCTGTCGAACAGATGGCTGTGTGCTGGGGAGCTCTTTGCTGAGACGGAGGGGTTCATGTGTGCCATTCAGAATGGCGTGGTCGCCACCCGAGCTAATAAAAACCTCATCATGAAAGAACGGGTAGAGAACGACCAGTGCAGAATGTGTAGTTCAGCGTTAGAGACGTTGGACCATCTCATTTCTGACTGTACTGTTATGGCACCGGTGCAATACATCACCAGGCATAATGCTGTATGTAAGGTTATCCATCAAAACCTTGCATATAAGCATGGGCTGATCACGGGAATATGTCCGGTTTACCGATATGAGCCGCAAGCAGTACTTGATAGTTCTGCTTACAGCATGTATTGGGACCGGCAAGTTCTGACTGATCGCCATACCGCACACAACAAGCCTGACGTACTGTTAGTTGACAAGACGGGTCGCTCCGCGCATATTATTGATGTTGCTATCCCCCATAATAGCAACATTGAACGGAAATACGTGGAGAAGAAGCTGAACTATGAGCCATTGGCTCGTGAAATCAAAGAAATTTGGCGTCTCGAGCGGGTGGTTGTAGGTCCCATAATATTGTCAGCTACAGGTATTGTACCTAAATCCCTCACGGCTTCCCTTGATGTCCTGGGACTTTCGCACAATCTGGTTCAAACCATGCAGAAGTATACCATTCTGCATACGTGCTCGATGTTGCGGGGAGTACTCGACGGATTCTCCCACTGACCTACTACCGGCCACCACCACCAGTGCCAATTTTGTTTTTAAGTAGGTAGGATCGTCCGAGCCTAAATGCTTGGCACTTAATGCTAGTGTTAGGTAAAATCCGGCATCTGCCGAGATTGTGATAATAATATCAGGGCCTTGAAGTGTGTTAGAGCACTTCATTCGAGACCAAAACGGTACACTACAGTATACTGTAGGAGACAATGTGGTCAGCATTGCGCTCGCCCGAAATTATTACCCTGATTTGAGTCAAGTACTCATTCACAGCTGAGTCGACTGGTATACGACGTCAAATCACGATACAAATCCCGCTGCCCCCAGTGAGATTTGAACCGTGACCTTCGGTACGATAACGTTGTGCTCTTCCACTCAGTTATCCGGACAAGGTGAGGAGATAGCCGAAAAAGGCAATTTCGATACCCATCGGATTTGATCAAGAGGTACTCCAGCAGCAGCAAATAGATCCATTCGGGAGAAGTTCATCAATTTTATGATCTCCTCCAATACTAAACGGGGCAGAAGACAAAGCTCGTGGGAGTTCAGCAATTGGAAAAGCTGAAGGAGTCAGTAAAAGGAGTAATCTGACTAGGACTCACCGAGAACAGAGCCCCGACCCATAACAACTACCTTTTATGCAGCTTGGGACTAAAATAGTTCAGCCATTAAGAACATGGGGAACCATGAGGGTGCTTTACAACAGGTCGCAGAAAGAAATAAGGAAGCCTAAGGAAAAGCCTGACATCCCAGCCCCAACAGTGTCGCAGGCGAAACAAGTGACACCAAAGCCCAAAGTCATCGATCTTCGCTCAAGTGAGGGAGTGCGAGACAAAGAGGGGGAAGCTTTGTAGAATCAACATCCACCAAAATGGAAACCGGGGGCCTTGAAAAGTCCAATAAATGGAACTAAGAGTTCAGAAGGGGCCAAGGTGCCCAAAGTATAAATGCCGGCTAGTGAAGCGAAACCAAAAGAAAATAAGAACGGTGTTAGGACTAAGGTCGTGAGCAAAAAGAGAAACAAGAAACCGCCCGGAGGCAATTGTAATCTCCAGCAGAGGACATTTAACATACGCGGAGATGTCGAAGAAGGTGAAATCTGACCCCGACCTAAAAGATCTAGGCGGAAATGTCAGCAAAATCCGGAGGAGCCAGAAGGGAGATCTCATGTTTGAGCTGAGGAAATCCAGCGTAGGAAAAACTGACGGCTTTCGTAACCAAATTATAAACTCACTTGGGAAAATGTTGCGGTTCATTCCCAAAAATAAGAGGTCTATATATAGTGCAAGGATCTCGATGAGGTAACATCCAGAAAAGAGATCTCCACTGCCTTAAGGCAACAATTCAAGTTGGAGGAATTCAGCGAAGAATCTATCGTGAGCCTAAGAAAAGGTTTTGGTGGTACTCAGACGGGCACAATGCGACTGCCAGTGGAGTCAGCGCAGATGTTGTTGGTCGTGGGCAAGATTCGGATTGGGTTGGTTGTTTGCCGACTAAGGGAACAGATCTCCTTCAAAAGGTGCTTTAAATGCCTAATGTTTGGATACTTTGCGATAGTATGCACTAGCGGCATCGATCGGTTCGATCGATTGTGTGGTGGTGACCCTGGATGTGAAGAATGCATTCAACTCGGCCAATTGGAACCTTATACGAAGTTGTATTCAAGCGAAGCAATCAGTATGCTTGGTTACAGAGTGCCGGACTGGCACTCGCAGAGGAAAAAACGGAAGCGGTCCTCATCACTAAGTGGCGCAAAAGAAATAACGCCTGCATTAGAATCGGGAATCGCATCATCACTTCCAAGCCGGCCATCAAATACTTGGGGTGATGATAGACGGAGGATTCTATTTCAAGCAACACATAGAGCATACTTGTAAAAGAGCATCCACCACGAGTATGGCTCTTGGAAGAATGATGCCGAGCATAGGAGGACAGCTCACTGCTTACAGCAAGGGTGGTGAGTTCTGTCATGCTGTATGCAATCCCACTTTCGAGAAAAGCGCTGTAGGTCTTAGGCAATACACATAAACTGAGTACGGTTTACAGAAGAACATCCTTAAGGGTGTGTTCTTCAGGACCACGTCAGACGATGCCGCGTTCGTTATCTTGAGAATGGTGCTGATTGACATCCTGGTAACCGAGATGATGGACATTTATAACACCAGGTCCATCTCTCCCTTATCGCAGGTGAAAAAAGCCAAAAGGGAGAGATCCATAAGTAGATGGCGACAGCGATGGGACCAGTCAGAAAATGGTCTTTGGACTTACAGGGTGACCCCTTCCATCGGAGAGTGGCTGGATAGAAAGCATGGGGAGATCAATTATAATCTCACCTTGTTTCTCACCCACCATGGACGATACCGTCAACACCTGTACAGGTTTTAATTGGGCACATCCCCTAATTGTCCAAACTGCGACGGGTTCCCAGACGACCCAGCGCACGTATTCTTCCAATATCCTAGGTTCGTGGAAGAAAGAAGGAACCTAGAGGAAACTCTAGGTGAAGTGCTATCATCGGAAAATTTTGTCCGGAGAATGGTAGCTTGTCAGGAAGACTGGAATGCAATCAATTCCATGATCACAGTAATCCAGGATAAACTGCGAAAAGCAGAAGAAGTGAGAAAGGCGCCGTTAAGAACCCCGCGAGTTGAAGTAAGGAGACCTAGCTAAAGTAAGCTAACTCCGCCCCGTGATGTAATACCTAAAGGTGGTTTCACGGTGTAGGGGGGGCAGTCGGAGGTGGTTTTAGTGGGTAAAAATCCCACACTCTGGCATGCCCAGGTCAGAGTCTTTGGAAGATTTCCACCTTTTTAAAAGAAGACGAATAGAAAGATAGACGGACATTAAACGGACATTTTACCAACAAGTCAGCAGGATGAACCCTTATTCACTTCGATGCTCATCCTGCCGAGAAAAAGAGGGAAATCTGATCTCCGACGGAGTGGGTATATGGGAGCGATAGATTGAGTATTTTCATAAACTGCTGAACAACCAGAATATCGGCGAGTTGGAGGTCCTGTCAAAGGAAGACAAAGGACAAATAATGTCACCATCAAGTGTAAAATCAACAGTCCGTGCAGTTCATCGGCTTACAAATAATAAGTCGCCAGGAACCGATGGAATTATTGCCGAATTGATTAAATATGGAGGCGGCCAATTACAACAAGCGGTAAATCAGCTAATGCCCAAGCTATGGGACAGCGAATTAATACTTGCCGACTGGCAACGAAGCATTATCTGTACCATACATAAAAAGGGAGATATCACAGAGTGCAGTTGCACCATCCTTTCATCGACGTTAAAGCCGCCTATGATAACATCCCAACGAAATTAATAAGACTGACTAGACTGACCCATGCGAGGCCAGATGGAAGCACTCTCAAGACAATTCGACATCAACCAGGGGATGCCCTATCATGCTACCTCTTTACCCTGGCCCTCAACGAAGTGATCCGTGATGCTGAGGAAAATGCGAGGGGCACGATCCTCTCTATGTCCACGCAACTATTGGACTATGCTGACGATATTGGCATCACGGGAAGAACAACCCGAGGTGTACAAACTGCCTTCATCCCGATCGAGAAGGTGGCGCGAGCTCTTGGGCTGCACATCAATGCAGACAAGACAAACCACGTCAGCACCAACATAATCATCATCATCAACGGCGCAACAACCGGTATCCGGTCTAGGCATGCCTTAATAAGGAACTTCAGACATCCTGGTTTTGCGCCGAGCTCCATCAATTCGATATCCCTAAAAGCCGTCTGGCGTCCTGGCCTATGCCATAGCTCTATCTTAGGCAGGGTCTGCCTCGTCTTCTTTTCCTACCATAGATATTGCCCTTATAGACTTTCCGAGTGGGATCATCCTCATCCATACGGATTAAGTGACCCGCCCACCGTGACCTTTTGAGCCGGATTTTATCCACAACCGGACGGTCATTGTATCGCTCATAGATTTCGTCGTTATGTAGGCTACGGAATCGTCCATCCTCATGTAGGGGGCCAAAAATCCTTCGGAGGATTTTTCTTTTGAACGCGGCCAAGAGTTCGCAATTCTTCTTGCTAAGAACCCAAGACTCCTAGCCTAGCCTAGCAAGATAGCGGAGAATATTTTATAGATGGTACTCAGCACCGTGATACCTCTATAATTGCTGCACTGTGTGATATCTCCCTTTTTATGTATGAGACAGATAATGCCTCGTTGTCAATCGTCAGGCAGTGATTCGCTATCCCATACCTTGAGTACAAGTTGAAGAACCACTTGGTGTAAATGGTCGCCTCTATATTTAACCAATTTGGCGGTAATTCCCTCGGCCCCAGGCGACTTATGATTTTCTAGCCGATGATTCGTACGGACTATTTCTCCTAAACTTGGTGGTGGCAGCATTTGTCCGTCGTCTTCCGACCTCCAACTCGCCGATGTTCTGGTTGTTCAGCAGCTCATTAAGCGGTTGCTCCCTGTACTTTGCTAGTTCGCACACTTGTTGATTCTCCCAGGCTTCTTCTTCCGTCTGTGAAGTCGCTTCTCCGCTCAACGGAGGTCGTGATAAGTTTCTGCGCGTGCCCGCGTTCTTTGAGAATGCAACATTACTCGCTATGCGGCATTCTTCCGTTCCGTTGCTAGCTTACATTCATCGTCAAACCAGCTGTTCCGACTTCTTTTGCGGCTGGGGCCAAGTATGTTTGTGGCCGTATCAATGATAACGTTCTTCAGGTGGTTGTGAAGATCATTTGTTGATGCTTCATCTCCAGGTCCTCTGTTGACTGCGGTTATTGCCTGCATCCATTTTCCTCCTTGTAGGTGTCGCGGAGGGTTGTGTTGTGGATGGCTTCAGTGTTTACCTGTCACCTGATTGTCAGAGGGGATTCTAGGGTGGTGTTGCTATTCGAGCTCAGGAACACCATGCCAACTAGATAGTGATCCGAGTCTATATTGGCCCCCCTATATGTTCTGACATTCATCAAGGCTGACAAGTGGCGGCGTTCAATCAACACGTGGTCAATTTGGTCGGAAAGTGGTCCCATCTGAAGAGGCCCACGTATGTTTGTGGACCGCTTTCCGCCGCAAACCAAGGTACTTCCAACAACCATTTCGTGTGACGCTGCTAATTAAATAATCCGCTAGTCCGTTATCATTGGTATTTTGGTGTAAGCTATGGAGCCAACGTATCGGCTGAATACGGACTCCTTCTCTACTTGTCTGTTAAAATCCCCAAGTATGATTTTAATATCATATCTGGGACAGTCTTCGAGGGTTCGTTCTACTGCCTCAGTAGAGGGTGTCATTCTCCGACTCTGCAGTCTTTTTTGTAGGGGCGTGAACGTTAATGAGGCTTATATTTCTAAACTTGTCTCGGCAAGCGCAGAGTGCATAGCCGTTCGCTTATGTTTTCAAAGCCGATAACAGCAGGTTTCATTTTCTGGCTGACTAAGAAACCTACACCGAGCACATGGTTTACTGGATGGCCACTGTAATATATGTGTAGTGGCTCTTCTCCAGGAAACCGGTCCCTGTCCATCGCATCTCTTGTAACGCTGTTATATCAGACCTATATTGGGACAGGGTATCGGCTAGCTGCTCATCAGCTTCATCTTTGTACAGGGAGTGCACCTTCCAAGAGAAAATGCGCGAATCGTTGATCCGTTGTCATTGCCGGGTCCGTCGTTTTAAAATCCGTCCTTTCCGAGGCTCCTGTTGTGGCTTTGTAACAAGTTGTTTTCCGTGTAAGGTTGCAGCTTTTCGTAAAGAAAGAGCTCCCAGTGGTCACCACGTGGAGGTGGAGATAGGGTTTGGTAGTAGAGCTGTTGGTGTTAGTTCAGCAGGCATTTCCCAGGTTTTATGTTCCACCGTGGGTACCAATCCGCGTTCCGCCCTGGAACCTATACTACCCTTTGACCACTAACCAATATCAAATCGCACTGGCCAAACAGGAAGAATAAAGATAGGAGACGATAGCTTTGAGACTGTTGGAAATTTATCCTATCTAGGGTCGAAAATCGAAAGTGATAATAGCTATGACGATGAAATCGGCGCACGGTTGTTGGCAGTCAACAGAGTCCATTTCAGCTTCAGAAGACGAGGCAGACTTTGCCTGAGATAGAACGATGGCGTAGGCTAGGACGCCAGACAGCTTTTGGGGATATCGAATTGTTGGACCTCGGCGCATAACCGGGATGTCTCGAGTTTCTTAATAATGCAGCGCTAGACCGGGTACCGGTTGTTACGCCGTTGATGGTGACGAATACTTGCATTTATTTTGTGTTTTTGTTTTTTCTTTATAAAAATGGAGTGAAGTGCATATTTTTGATTTTATTTCTAAAGAATAGATAGGTAATAGAGAAAAATTGATGACATGAACTCAAAATTGTCTTTTAAATTTTATTTATTTGAGTTAGTTAACATCGGAAAAGGTAAGCAGATGAGTACTTTTTGACACACTGTAATTAGTTTTACAGTAAACAGATCGACTGTACTAAGTCAGTTGCCTCTGATTGAACGCCAGCATCTGTCAATTTTGGTTTAATCTATGTTAATGCATGGTAAATTACATTTCGTCTAAATTGACGTTTATCTAGTATCGAGAATGAATAAAAAAATATTATTTGTGTTCAACTATATTTCCCGTTTACTGTATACACTTTCACTTTCCATAAACTATCGAACTCAGATGTTTCATACGTTTGAATATATTTATGTAAGTTTCGGATTAAGTTTTCATCACATGTACATACATATCAGATGTTGGCATACGCACCCATGGCTTGTAAGAACGTATTATTCTCAACCATTTTCCCAGAAGTGATTTAAATCCTTGAGCCACTCCTGAGCGTCGATGGTACAAGGAAAGTTTTTAGTTATCCCATGGCCAGGAAAGTACCTTAGCCCCAGAGTTCCTCGAAGAGAAGTTCGGAGGTGCCTGCAATTTATTTGGCTCAGAGCGATATCAATAAAATGTTGGCTAACCGAGTGGTTTCGATAACATTTAGCAAATGGTGCGAACAATCACTGGCCAGCAGTATATTGAATGTTGACCTAATCCTTTGGTGTATTGTGGCTTGTCCGATATTCTAGTTTCAGTGGTTTATGAAAACGCGATAAACTCAATTCCCAGCTGGGGGTAGTTTCTGGTAATGCTTACAACTGTGGGAATTTGCTTAACTCAATAATATAATCCGATTTCGATTTTCGATTTATTCACAGTTGCAACGTAATTGTCCAAATTAAATAAAGTGGAGTCTTTAAACGATCTCTTAACAGCCCATGGATTTAATCAAAATCCCAATTTTGTTGCAGTGGTAAGAGCGTATATGAAGTATTACGAATATTTTATCTGAATTAATTTTCTAAACGATTATGCAACGAGGTATAATTTATAATTTAGGAGGGAGCAACTTCGCCTTGAAATAAAACCGTGAAATGAAAAAGTAAGCATAGTTCTATTCCCAACTTTCGGAACGTGCTAGAAAATTGTAAGGTACTGGAATGGCCGTTAATAAAATAAGATAAAAAAAATATTTTAGCTATAGTACTGCGGTGCTAACGCTAACTCAAATAGGCTTGAAATATGAAAAAGTGAAGTATAGTTAAACAACTTACCATATCCGCCATAGATTTGATTAGCTCAACTAATGTAGGTAGGTATTAGTGGCTGCTTCGAGAGATCCATTTAGTACTATGGTGTACCATTTTGATGCAACAAACTCTATGGTAAAAGAGGGGAGCAGTGTCCAGGCGGGTCAAATTTTTAGAGCCAGTCTGTAATAATCACGCAGGATACCAGCTCTTCTATACCGCAACTGGAGATCGAACCTCGAACAGTGGTTATCTATAATAGCTTTCGCCGCGTGGCTCTCGCTAAAGCCGCACAATCGCAAAAGAAGTGTTTGGCGGTTTTTCCGGGTTTCGGCAGTAGCGAATGCTAGGGTATATAATTCACTGTAGACCGGCGGTATCGTGCAAGCATCTGGCTTAAAAGTTCACGCGATCGGGGCTTGTTATAGGCACGGCCAATCGTCTCAGACATAGTGCGGGCGGCTGCTAAGTAGTGCGAGTTTTCGTGCTTCTAGGATGAACTTAACAGGGGATTTTGAGTACATTTTTGATATATAATAAGATATAATATTATTACTTTATTTGACCATATATTGGAATGGGATATATTTTGAAGCCTATATATTGTATAAGTGTGCTATTTCGAATTCTTTTTCAGACTTTTCAGCTGAATGGAACCGAGACCTATTATTCAAACAATGACGCCATTCACTGCATGTAAAGAGACCACATACTCTCACCAAATTTCGTGACCATCGGTTCAGCCATTTCGGAGTAAATCGGATGTGAGAGATGGACATTGCATCGATTATAACAGGGTTTTATTTTACAAAAAAAACTTAAAAACTAGAGTCCCGCTTTCACTACTCACTAATTGGCCTCTATGTCCCTATGGCCGCAACCCAGAGAGAGGTGATTTTGACCGTCCAGCTCACATAGTTCACCTAGAATCCATTAGGTGAATCCACTCTACCCTCTTCTGCTGGAAAGTCTACAATAAAAATTTCTCAATGAAACGCAACTTGCGCCTAGGGTTTTCCACTAGCAATACACATAGTTCTCGAGGTACAACACTCCAGGCTTCAGCATATTTAATGAGGAGGTCCGGGAATCCAGAGGGAGGAGATGCAGGAGTACATTAAGGAAGTCTGGCGAGCAAGACAGTACCTGCGCACGCGCCTCTTTGGATCCTATTAAGCTTAGCTTAGCTTCATGTCCAATTGAGAATTTAGCTTCAAATCCAGGAATGATAATCAGATACTTTCATTAGAGGAAATAACTTAAATCTTTTTCCATTCAGCTGCAGGAGGTGGAATTTGGGTAGCCTTGCCGTCATGCTAAATTGCATCAGCACCGTTTTGTTTGAGTTTATGTCGAGTCCAAATCTTGTGGCCCACCATAGGTACAGCTTCCACACTTCCAATTCAATTCTGATTAGAGCTTTCTCAATGGCTGTATACTCCCTCTTTATCAAGGAAACCAGTTAGGGCCTATTGCTCCTATCGTAGCAACCGCCTAACCGTCTTAATTATCCCTAAGGATCCTTTCTGTGGATTTGCCTTTGAGGTAGGTGTGCTGAGACTTCTAGAAGGGCGTATTCTCCATGATCGTGTTTTAGTGGATATCCAAGACGCGGCTCTTCAACACGGTAAGTAATTACCGATTTGATAATCTTACAAGGCTGGAGTTCCTTTGATTCACAGATCTTCTCGTAGGCCGGGAAGTCAGTCAGGGTCTCACCAGAGGATTCCGTCCAGGAGAATAGGACTCTATGTTTTTTGGTCAGAATCTTGCCGAGTCACGTAGTGTTTTCAATATTCTGGCAATAGTCCAATTACAGTATCACTACTTTTCTGTACGGTTGCATGGTTGTTTTGTTTTGTTTTTAAATCATTTTTATTTTTAAGAAATAGGTAACAATAGTATATAGATTGGAAAAATGAACAATAAAAAACAATCTTTTAAAATAACAAAAATAACTTAAATCTAATGGCCACTGTGGGCTCTCAAAATTTTTGAATAACGATTTACAGACAGAGAAGAGAAACAGTAAGAAATGAAAATCTAATTTTACAATAAGTTGTCGGGAAATGGTCAAAAAACCCGACAGAATTCACTTGGCCTTAGTGGCAAATAAAGAAATATAAAAAGTAATAACAAATATTTGATCGCTTCAAAAGATACTTTTAACTTAAATTATTGTTCTTAAAACTATCATAATTATAGATTTTATATGACTTCTTTTTTTTTTTCACAATAACATCCATACAAAAAAAACAAAGAATAATAACGTATATATTTATAAGTTACAACTGCAGACAAAATCAGCACCCGTTCAATGTATACATATTTACAAAGCCCCACCAAGAAACAAATGGCAGGACTGAGCACGGCCACCGCTAACCGGCATCCCGCAGCCACCAGTACCAAGATTTCTCTTTTTCATCCCGCTTAATGTCAATTGCTCTCGCTCTGGAGTATCTCCAGTCGAATCCCGGAGCCCCCACTGTCAAATTCGGGGGGTATTCTATCCTTTTGTCCGTGGCCCGTCTATGTATATGATACATAACCGGATCACCGGCAGAATCAAGAATTAGACCATTCCTGTCAAGATACACGAACGCTTCGGGAGGAATGAAGCCTGTCGTGAGAGTTTTCTCGAAATACCCATCATTTGGGTAGAACGGCTGCGAAACCCAAGGTTTCTCACCATGCGAAGCAGATCGCACTATATGATTCCGAATCAATCTGACGATAACTGTATCGATTCTTGGCACAGCAGCGGCTGCATACATCACTTCATTAGTTACATAGTGCTCATAGTTTGACGAAGCAGTCCTATTAAGCCCCGTGCAAGCACGCAGACATTTCCTTTCAAAGATCCTTATTTTCTCCATTTGGCTAGCACTCAAATTAAACCAGATAGCACACCCGTAGGTAAGCACCGGTCTGACCAAAGTAAGATACCAAATAATCTTAACCTTCCGGCTAAGATGTGGAGCATAAAAGAGTCTTCTAAGAGACATGAATGCTTTGCGAGCGCTTTCTAGCGCGACTTTAACGTGCTCGTTAAATTGGAGACGCTCGTCAAGACGCACACCCAGGTATCTAACGCACTTCTTATGAGGAATGCGCTCTGAACTATCCTTGTTCGCGACAATGTGGAAATCTCTCCAATTCCTTTTCAAGTTCCTACTGGCATACGCCAAGGAATTTCGAAACAGAATCGTTTCACACTTTTGCGCATTGATTTTCATCCGCCAACTGTTCGTGAAGAACTTAATATCAGTGAACATCTTCTGAAGTTCAACTTGCACCTCAGTTACCTTCTTGTGCGCCGTGTAGGCTATCAGATCGTCAGCAAAGGCAACCAATGACCTTTTAGGAGATTTATTAAAATCGAAAGAATTGAGCAATTCGCCGGCAAATACCGCAAAAAGTGTAGGCGCAGCCACTGTCCCTTGCTGTAATCCATTCAGAACATGAAATTCTCTGTTAGTAGTGAGATTTCCGTCCGTAATAACAAAGCACTTGCCATACAGCATACTACACATCATCGCTACGAGGTGACTGGGAAACTCATTCTTCAGGAGCCTGAAAATCAGTCCATCCAACCAGACGGTATCAAAGGCTTTCTCCATGTCTATAAGGCAAGCGCCTACGCACTCACCATTGTTAATCCGCCAGCAAATATCAGACGTTACCTTCGTTATTGCATGTATTGTCGAATGTCCAGATCGAAATCCGAATTGCGCGTTTGACAATAATTCCTTCTTCTTGATATGCCCGTTCAAGGCTTTCAATACCAAAACCTCAAACACCTTCCTGATGTTAGGCAGCAAACTGATTGGGCGGTAGCTTTGAGGGCTGGATGAATCCTTCCCTCTCTTTAAAATCGGGAATACTCGGGCTTTCTTCCATTGTCCTGGAAAGAAGGAATTGTTCAATAAATTATTGAACAAAATGCAATAATTACGGATGGCAATGATCTCTTATTGTTTACTCTTCTGAATATGGAAGTTAACTCAACACATGAGACAAAGTAATCAAGCAGATTATCACTCGGTATGAGATCAGCCTGCAACGCAGAGCTAAATTGGAGAACTGTGGTGCCGCTCAGGCTATATTTGAAATTGTGGACATCTCGTTCTACAATTTCCGAAAGTCGCGTTGGCTCTAAGTCCGTTCTGGGCGATGCACCGATTCAAAGTGCTCCCCTATAAGTTCGAGTTTCAGAGCATCATCCATCACGATGTAATTGCCTTACGCATCAGCAGTTACACTATTCGTGTCTATACCTGAGTCAATGAGGTGTTGTATTATATCTCGCTGCCACCGACTTTAATTGTCGGTACAGTTATTCGTGACTTCTTCTGGAATAACGTATTCATCTTAATAAACATGGAATCTGGATCGCTTGGTGAAATACTCTTTAACTTCTCCCGCCATTGGAAGTTCACTTCATTTACGTAATGTTGACGGATAAGATCCCGCGCGATCTTTAGAAGTGATTTGAACTCAACCAATATGGGATGATGATAGTCCCCATATCTCCGATAGATTTTGTTGACGCGAGTGAGCAGAAGGCTTTTCACTTTTTTCAACCGTTTTATGGCTGCAGTTTCATATCCTTCCATATTATTGCGAGGTTTAATTTTAGGGACGACTTGTTCAATTGTTTCCAGCGTCAAGTTCTCCAGCTTGAGAAGATACTGAAGTATTTCCTCGTTGCTCAAGTTCCTGTCACCTGGTGCAATTGTACTATCGTTTTCCCCATCAAGAGGTGGGCATTCCTCTCGATATCCCCGAATAAACCTCTCTTGGGATTTCTCCCAATTTGTTTGTTTAAAGTTCAGCCTGTGGACACCACTGTCCATCGGCAGAAGGCGAACTCTTCGTCCATCAAACAGAACTTCAATAAGAATAGCGTTATGATCGCTATCGTAAGGAAGAGTTTGTAGTTTCCGTTGAGGATTCCTAAAATTAAAGTTCAAGCGCGCGTCAGCAATGCACAAATCCAGATAGGAATTTGCCCTGGGCCAGGTTGGACTCTCTGACCCATATAATTCGCATTTATACTCTATCTGGTATTGCTCTATCCAAGATTTGAGGAATACCCCTCTGGGATTGTTTGTGGCGTTTAGCCACGAGGTATGCTTAGCATTCAAGTCGCCAGCTATAATATAATAATTATGCAGCCTATTCAGTTCGAGTATCGTAAACAGAGAATGGAATTCCTCCTTGAACGTGGCTTGGTTGTTTCCCACTGCATAGACTGACAAAATGTATAAATTCCCTCCTCTAGGCAGTGAAAACAGAATACATGAGACTTCGATACACTCAAAGGTTTCAAATTCAGGCCTATTAATATGCCTGAAACAATAATGGCGACCCACAAGTATTCCGGTACTACCTCCACCATCACAATTTCGTCTATCGTTCCTCACGAATTCAAAATCCTTGAATGTTATCGAATGCCTCGGATTGAGGTGGGTTTCTGAAATCAAGACTGGTTGCATGGTTGCTAGTATTTGTGCCTGTCTCTGAAGTTGAAGCTTTCTGAGGTTGGACAAATCTTCACTCCAACACGGGGACAATGTCTTATGGCGGTATTTTCCCGGGCAGGAGGTTTTGAAGGTGCTTTCGAATGCTTTTTCCTTAACAAACCGGTCCTTAATAGTCAACAATGCCAATTTGTGCACACGAGAGCCTGCTCTTACTAACTTCACCAAACTTCCTCCAGCCATCTTCTCTCACCTCGGAAAGGGTTGGCAAGCTTCATGCGAGGTTTGGACCGAGCAACTATCATCTGAGAAGAATCTCTGATTAGTCAATCTCCTGTTCCCTACCCGTAAAGTCCCATTGTCGGTTAGTAGGGTAATATAAAGGACTGCCACCCAACTGTCACAGTCTTCTTCTGGTGAAATTAAAGGTCGGTGTATGTACTGTACCTTTGATACACCAAATGGTTCGGTTCCGAATAATAAAATAAATTACTTCCCTTGCCATCCGGTCCCTCCGGTCAAGCTTAATAAGAAAACCACGAACATAATCCGCAACACGATTCCAGTTGCGAGTGCTAAAGAGCGTTCAGCATCTCTCAGAGAATGTTATCTAGTGGGAGCTCCCTTGTGTCTGCATAAAGCTGCTGAGGAAAGTCTCTTCACTTAAGCACTGTGCTTGCTATGCACCTCCTTGTCAAGGACGACTGCGTTACTCCCATAAGTAGATGTCTCCCAGTATAATTAGTGCCCCTAACATTCGCCATTAGCCGACTCAAGGCCAAATGCAACCTTGTCCGCGGTTGTTTTGAATTACTCGAAGAAGCTCATCCGTTGGTTTTGACTCTAAGGTCAATTCACCGATCGATATGGAAGGCAGGGTCAGGATTCTCCTTTTAGTCAGCTCTTAAGCACTTTCTCAACCGTGTCAAGTATACACACGGGTCGGTATGCAGACGGGAGATCCGGGTCTTCCTTTACCTTTGTTGATCAGCGCGCGTTCGTTTCCAGCTGCACGGAAAAATGCCATCAGCAGCCTGGCGCCTTCTTGCTTTTCATAGTGAGAACCGCTTCTTCGAGCTCTCCTATTGTGAAAAGGGGAAATCCTCGACGCTTTCCACACTATTGGCATCAACCCACACAGGATGTCCGGATGGAACAATGCCCGTACAATGCGGTCTATCTGGTCGGTACTTAGTATAGCAGGCCTTCCGCAGAGCCCTGATTTTCCGTGTGTCAAAATTATAGCGTTGTGCCAAACGGCAGAAACTTATGACACTCCCTCCGTACTGGTGCTCAATTGCCGAGAAGTTTTCTAGGCACTTGCCACCCTGTCCACCTGATGATGCCAGAGATTTCGATGCAAAAGTGATGTCAGAAATGCCTTCATTCACAACCTAGGCTGCCGAAACGTTGGCATGGTTCTGGATGCTTAAAACTACGGGTCCGGTTCTTGCCGCTATTTCCAGAATCCATTTCCCTCGGGAGTCTGACTGAGATATGCCCCATTCATGGGCTTTGGCATTAAAATCACTAAAATTGACAGTCTCCGCGCGTCCCCGCGTCCTTTGACGATGCAACATTACTCGGTATAGCGGCATTCTTTCCGTTCCGTTGCTAGCTACATTCATCGTCAAACCAGCTGTTCCGGCTTTCTTTGCGGCTGGGGTCAAGTACAGTTTGTGGCCGTATTTATGATAACGTTCTTCATGTGGTTGTGAAGATCATTTGTTGATGCTTCATCTGCAGGATCTCTGTTGACTGCAGGTTATTACGGTATCCATTTCTCTCTTATAGGTGCCGCGGACGGGCTGTGTTGTAAATGGCTTCATTATTCACTCTCACCTGATTGTCAGAGGGGATTGTAGGTGGTGTCGTAATTCGAACTCGGATGACGATGCCAACGAGATAGTCGTCCAAGTCTATATTGGCCCCCATATATGTTCTGACATTCATCAAGGCAATCAATACGTAGCTCAATTTGGTTGAAAGTGGTCCCGTCTGGAGATGTTGTATGTTTGTGGACCGCTTTCCGCGCAAACCAAGTACTTCCAACAACCAGTTCGTGCCATACTGCTAACTGAATAGTGCGCAGTCCGTTATCATTGGTATCCCTATGTAAGCTATGGGAGCCAACGTATCGCCTGAATACGGGGTCCTTCCCTACTTGACTATTGAAATCTCCAAGTATGATTTTAATATCATAATTGGAACAGACTCCCAGGGTTCGTTTCACTGCCTCGTAGAAGGTATCCTTCTCCGACTTCTGCAGTCTCCTCTGTAGGGGGGCGTGAACGTCAATGAGGCTTATATTTCTACACTTGCCTCGCAAACGCAGAGTGTATATCCTTTTGCTTATATTTTTAAAGCCGATAACTATCAGGTTTCATTTTTTGGCTGACTAGGACACCTACATTACGACGAAATCTATGAGCGATACCATGATCGTACCGGTTGTGGACTAAAATAGGTTACGGTGGGTGGGTCACTTATCCGTATGGATAAGGATGATCCCACCCGTAGTCCATAAGGGCAATATCTATGGTAGAAAAAGAAGACGAACCAGACCCTGCCTAAGATGGAGCGATGGCGTAGGTCAGAATGCCAGGAATTATGGATATCGAACTGGTGGACCTCGGCCCAAAACCGGGATGTCTGGAGTTCCTTATTAAGGCAGACCTAGACCGGTTGTTGCGCCGTTGATGATGATGATGAGGAAACCTACACCGAGAACATGGTTTACTGGATGGCCGCTAATATATGGTGTAGCAGGCTCTTCTCCTGGAAACCGGTCCCCGTCCATCTCATCTCTTGCAACGCTGTTACATCAGTCTATATTGGGAGAGGGTATCTACTAGCTGCTCAGCAGCATTCGGTCTGTACAGGGAGCGCACATTCCATGAGGAAATGCACAAATCGTTATTCCTTTGTCGTTACCGGGTTCGTTGTTCTAAAATCCATCCTGTCCGAGGCTCCTTGCGTGGCTTCGTAACATCGGTTTTCCGTGTAGGGTTGTCAGCCCCACCCAACCCGCAACCTGGAGGACAAGTTGGTACATTTTGTCCCATTTTTAGGCGCGAGAGACTCGCCTTCATCCTTCTCCGTCTACAGTTTTTCATAAAGAAAGAACTCCCAGCGATCATCACGTGGAAGTGAAGATACGGTTTGGTAGTAGAGCTGTTGGTGTTGGTTCAGCGCGCGTTTCCCAGGTTTTATGCTCCATTGTTGGTACCAATCCACGTTTCACCCTGGGACCTATACTACCCTTTGACCACCGCCGCTAGACATCTCGCGACTTCAACTTTCATGAGAAATCAAAAAGGTTTTAATTTGGCATTACTAACTTATCTTCTGAGAGTATTAACTTCCGTGCAAGGCGACAATCTGCAGCTGTTGAAACAAAACGTCAATTTTCTCCATCTTTTTAAAAAAATATGCAGAGGACATTATGGTTTATATTTTTGGTTATTTTGTGAAGAATTACACCTGTCTCGATTTCAAGCAACGTATTGTGGGATAGCTAACTTAGCAAGCTAAGCAATAAAAACAAGTCGGGAAACCAGAAGCTGGACGCCTCAGATACGAAAGGTTTTGTGTACATCTTTTATAAAGACATTTCAGTATGCATTTGTCCCATTAGTACCTAGCACGTAATACAGGGTGCGGCAGCATAACTTCCTTTTTTAAAATGCGCGCCAATCAGTTAGTTGATGTTATAGCGGAGCGCTAGTGGTCTCGTTCAAGAGGGGATACTATAAAGTTTTGTACCGATACGGTTCAGTCCCCATCATGCGTTGCAATAGTGAGGAGCGTGCCTTTGCCGTTGAGGTTTACTTTTCAAGCGGATGTTCGGTTATTGCAACACAGCGTGCATTTCGGAATCGCTTTAATTTAGCCCCGTTGGCTCCCGTCCCAGACCACAAATCAATTGTTACATGGGTCACTACATTCAGACAAACTGCAAGTGCGACAAAAGAAAGAAGTGAGGTCCCTTGGCCCGTTAGATCACCTGAGAACATTGAAGCAGTGAGAGCGTCAATATTGCGATCGCCACGGCGTTCTGCGCACAAACACGCATCTGCCCTTGGACTATCCGATCGTTCTGTGAGAAGAATTCTTGATGGTGATCTTCATTTTCATCCCTATAAGATGGCGATAGTGCAGGAACTTTCAGAACGTGACTTCAATTCTCGGATAAACGCGTGTGAGCTTCTTCTTCATGTCGTTCCCGAGGGTGCTATTGTTTTTTTAGCGATGAAGCCCATTTTCATTTGTGTGGGTCGGTTAACAAATAAAACATGCGCTACTGGACTGACACCAACCCTCAAGAATTGCATCAAAAGCCTTTGCATCACAGTGCGGTAAGCAATTTCCTCAGCTGGAATTATTGGTCCCTGGTTTTTTAAGGGAAATGAGGTTACAGTGACAGTGAATTCGGGCCGGTTTGTAAACATGCTACAGATTTTTTTTTACCACAGCTAGAAAATTTGGATTTGGGGGACACTTGGTTCCAACAAGATGGTTTTGAGGGAACACTTTCCAGAGTGGCTTATCTCAATTAGAGGCAATTTGGAATGGCCGGCACGCTCTCCCGATCTGTCCCCTTTTGATTTTTTTCTATGGGGTTTTTTGAAATCCCGTGTTTATGTGAACCGTCCAAGAACCCTACAAGATTTGAAGACCAACATCCAAGAAGAAATTGCCAACATAACACCTGCTATGCTAACAAGAGTCATGACAAACGCCAGAAATCGGTTTACGCAATGTATGGAGAATGGGGGACGTCACCTAACAGATTTGATCTTCAAAACAATGTAAATAAAAACTTTAGACATGTACCTACATTATAAAAAATAAATAAATATTTTCGGATTTGATCTTCAAAACAATGTAAATAAAAACTTTAGACATGTACCTACATTATAAAAAATAAATAAATATTTTCGGATGCATAAGTTTTTATTGAGTTTTGAAAAAAGGAAGTTATGCTGCCGCACCCTGTATATGCATATATTATTTGAAAATATTCACTTTCAAGCGATATTGACATTCAAGGTTTTAAATTTACAAAGACAAGACAAAGGCCATTTTGACCGATTATAACCTTGTTAGTGATAGTGTGATTTCCACCGAACTAGGTAGGATTATGCTCTATTTTATCGCTTACATTGCTACAATTTTCGGTATTCGGGGTACTAAGAGGAAAGTAAGAGGGGTCTTGCCGTCAAATACTAAAAATTATAATAATATACTACTATTAACGTTATTTGAATAGATGTCGGTATGAAGGGTATTTCGGAGCCTAGCCTTTACACGAAACCTTGAAAATCAATTCAGAAGACCTCCCAATGCCGTTGATTAAGTGAAAATAATTCCACATTACAAAAAAAAAAATATTGAAAATGATAAAATAGCAATTCTTACGCTACTACGGCGGAACGAAGCAATTTGCAAGACGAGCGCACCCATTTTATCGAACCTAATTTAACGTTTCTTCCAACGAACGCTGATATGGCAAACATACGTGCGGAGACGATCCGATAACCGCGTTTCGAAGAATCGTTGTATTAGAACTGTCCACCAGGGAAGTAGCCGAATGATTTGAGAATGTTTTACTAATCATAATGACTCGACATTTTAACATGATTCTACAACATATCATCGCTGCGACCTAGTTAGTGTTCCAAAATATTTTGTTTATAGTCAATTTCCGAAATGTGATATGAAATCGATAATAGATCTTACGTTTGTTAGCAACACACTATCCAAGGAGCTGAAATGGCGAATGGGCGAGGAATATACACACAGCGATCATCCGGTTATAATCTTTCAGGTGGAGTGTAGGATGAAAGAAAAATATTCCAGGAAAACTGCAATGGCAGGTTGGGCATCCTAAATTCGATTAGCAGATATTTAAAGGAATACTATTGCAGGACACGACTCCGAAAGGAAACGCAGCAGAAAAAGTGATGCAGGTTGTTGAAAAGGTACAGAAAGCATGCGACAGTTCCATGCAACATCGCACTGTATTCGAGAAATGAGCAGAATGTCGTAAAGTGTGACTTAAAGCTAGCTAGAGACACATTGAACGTAGTAGGAGCCGACCTGTGTCTGAGGAGTGTCATGTTGGTGGTGGCAGTCAAGGACAGTTTTAAATTAGCTGACACAAATATTCTCGGCTTGCTTCATAGAAGGAATTTTTCTGGAAAAAGTGTAGGGAACAGCAGCTTGTGCTAATTCCGAAGTCACGTAAGCGGCATCGGCAAACTTTTCAAACAGGACATCTACAACAGACCAGTACCAACCACAGAAAGGGAGACTGGTCTCCCGGTTAGGCATTTTGGATTCCGAAAGGCGAAATCCACTGTCAATGTGATGAGTATCATGTTAAAAATCGCAGAAGTAGCAATTGGCTCCAATAAATCCTGCGCTTTAGTTACTCTCGATGCTTTCAGTTTTGCAAAGTGTCGTAAAATAATTGAGGCGTTTGCAAAATTAGGCACTCCCAAATACCTGATGCGCATCATTAGAGGGGATTTCTCCGGGAACAGCAATGTGCGACGATTCGGACTGGTGGACCTAAAACACATCGGCTATCCTGCAGAGTTCCACAAGGACTGGCCTTCGGTCCTGTTCTGTGGATAATAATTTACGATCCAAATTTTGAAGTAGGAGCTCTTCAAAGGAGTGACAGTAATCATTATTGCAGATGATATGTTATCTTGGCACAAACAATTATGGAGATAGAGGTTTTAGTAATTGATGCAATTTTGGGAAATCATTCTCTCTCTTGCTCGCAGAGCATAAAACGGAGGTAGTTCCAATCACCAAATAAAGAAAGCCAACCTCGATGATCATTAGTATTGGCGAACAAACCGAACACTCGCAACTCTAATATCGCGGAATCATTATTGACCATAAATTCAACTTCAAGCAACATGGTCCCAATCGACATTTTGACGAACGAAGGTTGACGCCTCTATAATCCAACATATGCAATCGGCGAATCCAACAGCTATCGCCGACAGTCGCAACTTGTAAGAAAATCACAATCTAGTGGGATTTAATCCAAAATCTTATCATCATTATCAACGCCGCAACAATTGGCATCCGGTCTAGGCCTGCCTTAGTAAGGAACTCGAGACATCCCGCTTATGCGCCGAAGTCTACCAATTCGATATCCCCAAAAGCTGTCAGGCGTCCTGACCTACGCCATCGCTCCATCTCAGGCAGAGTCTGCCTCGTCTTCCTTTTCTGCCATAGATATTGTCCTTATTGACTTTTCTGATTGGATCTCCATTCATACGGCTTAAGTGATCCGCCCACCGTAACCTATTGAGACGGATTTTATCCAGAACATGGTGTCGTTCATAGACTTGGTCGTTATGTATGCTACAGAATCGTTCAGCTTCATGAAGGGGGCCAAAAATTCTTCGGAGGATTCTTCTCTCGAACGCGGACGAGAGTTTCGAGCGAAACAGTTTTTGGAAGCTGAAATAGGCTCTGTTGGCTACATTTACCTCAGCATCACGGATCGTTTCCTCGAGGGCCAGGTTAAAGAGGCACATGATAGGGCATCCCTTTTTCGTAGACCGTTGTTGATGTCGAATGGCTCCTGATGCTTTTATCTGGCCTCGAAAGGGTCAGCCTAGTCCGTTGGGATACCGAATTCCCTCATGACTGTATGCAGTTTCACTCTTGCTATGCTGTCATATGCGGCTTTAAAGTCGATTAAAGAATGGTCTGACTGATGTCCATATTCCAACAGTTTTTCCATCGCTTGCTGCAGAGAGAAAGTCTAATCTCTTACTGATTTGCCTGGAGTGTATGGGCCAATGATGTTCTGGGCGTATAGGGCTACCTAGCAAAATAGCTGAGAATATCTTATAGCAACGAGATACCCCTATAATTTCTGCATTGTGTGATATCCCCCTTTTTATGTATGAGACAGATAATGCCTCTTTGTCAGTCGTCAGGCATTGATTCGCTGTCCCACACCTTGAGCACGAGGTGATGAACACCTTGATGTAATTGGTCGCCTCCATATTTAGCCAATTCGACTGTAATTCCATCGGCTCCTGGTGACTTATGACTTTTAAGCCAACGAATTGCACGGACTGTTTCTTCTATACTTGATGATGGCGGTATTTGTCCGTCGTTTTCATTTGGCGGGATCTCCAACTCGCCAATGTTTTGGTGGGTGGGTCAAAAATTCAACTCTATTTTTCTAACCTCAATTATTATTTGCTTACATTTGACTTCAAAGCCTACTCCGCTCCGGTGGTAGCATCTGTCAGTCGAATTAACAACATTCGAAATAAATTCCGAATACTGTTAGCCCTGCTGCGCCACATCACTCCGCCACCAGATGGAACGTAAGGGTTTCAGCGACTGGACGTTGATGACATTGACGTGACGTTGATTTGGGGCACAAACGGGCTTGAGTCTGGATAAGGAGACAGCCTTTTTGTGACGCCAGTGTCGAGCTAGAATAAATGGTCTCCCCGTTTGAGAACACGGTACGGGCCTTCGTATGGAGGTTGCAGCGGCATCCGACCTGAACAGAACGTACGTGCACGTGTCCAGTTCTTTGCGAGCGCAGGCATATGTGCCGGGTGGGAGGTGTAGTTTTAAGGCGGTGGAAATTGTCTTTCAGCAGGCGCAGCCATCCCGAGTCTGTGAGACCCGATCTCTTTCGAAGAGCGGATCAGTTGAGAGTCTCGGGTTCTCCCCGTATACCCGCTCCGCGGGACTGGCAGCAAATTCCTCTCGGCGGGTTGTTCGGACGCCAAGTAGAACGAGAGGCAAGACTTGAGTCCAGGACGCATCGTCGCGTGCCATAATGGCGGCTTTCAGTGTCCGGTGCCAACGTTCTAGCATCTTTGGATTGCGGGTGGTATGCACTAGTCCGCTGGCGTTTGAATCCGGGGATTTTGCCTAATTTTGAGAAAAGGGTGGACTCAAATTTTATTCCCTGGTCAGTGATAATCACTATAGGGACACGAAAGCGAAGGGATCCATTCTAGACAGAGGGCTTCGGCACGAGATTGCACCGTAATGTCCTTCAGAGGTATCATCTCAGGCCACCGCGTAAACCTGTCGATGATTGTGAGGCAATACTTGAAACCGTGCGAGTCTCGCAAAGGCCTACGATGTCGAGGTGTATGGTGTGGAACCGCTTGGTAGTGCGGGGGAATGAGCCCACTTCTTTACACTCCTGGCATGCGAGAAGTCGAGTCAGCAACTATGTTGTCCTTGCCGGACACGTGCTGGATGTTGGACGTGAACTAGCTTATAAAGCTCAGGTGTCGAAGCTGACGAGGGCACGATTTGTCGGGCTCCTGTTTCAAAGCATACGTAAGAGGCTTATAGTCCGTAAGTACTGTGAACGGCCTGCCTTCTAGGTTGAAGCGGAAGTACTTAATGGTCAAGTACGCAGCGAGCAGTTCTCGATCGTAGGTGCTGTAGTTCCGTTGAGCGGGGTTTAACTGTCTAGAAAAGAAGCCCAACGGCTGCCAGACTTAATTCACGTTTTGGTGAAGAGCAGCACCTACGGCGATGTCAGAGGCATCAACAAAAACGGCTAGGGGTGCATCTTGTCGAGAAAATACCAAGAATGTAGCATCAGCCAGTAGTTGATGGGATTTGTAAAACGGGTGGACAGCGTCTTCAGACCAAACAAACTTCCGTGTGTCTTTTGTTTTGGGGCCAGACAAGTATGCGTTCAAAACGGATTGGTCTTGGACGGCCTTGGGCAGTTTAGCATGCCCAAGAACCTCCGCAAATCTTTCACAGTTTTCGGACGCGCAAAGCTTGTGATTGCTTGCAGCTTGTCTGTTTCGGGCTATATTCCGTCAGGGGAAATGAAGTGGCCGAGGAATCTCACCTGTATTTATCAACGTTTAAGACTAGGATGTTGAAAAATGCACACGAGATAGGTTACGTGCTCAGACTCTGAGGAAGAAGCGACCAAAACATCATCCAAATATACGAAACAGAGGTGGAGGTTTCGCAGGACCGAGTGAATGAACCTTTGAAAGGTTTGCGCCCCATTGCACAACCCAAAAGTCATCCGTGTGAACTCGCACAGTCCAAAGGGTGTGGATATTACCGTCTTTGGAATGTCTTCTGGAGCTACAGGGATTTGGTGATAAGACTTGGTTAAATCCAAGGTGTAAAAGATGCGGCACTTTGCGAGATGATGCGCAAAGTCGTAGATGGGTGGAATGGGATATCAGTCAGGAACAGTCTGTGCGTTTAGGCTTCTATAATTCCCACAGGGGCGACATTCGCCGTTTGGCTTAGGAACCATATGGAGTGGGGAAGACCAACAGCTGTCTAAAGGTGTGAGGATACCCTATTGGATAAGTTGTTCGAAGTCTTTCTGTGCAATAGCCAGCTTCTGGGGTGGTAGGGGATGCACCTTCGAGAAGATAGGGGAACCAGTAGTGTTAATGTGGTCCTGCACATTGTACTTCATTGGTTTAGAGAGATTACATTCGGCAGTAATCTGGCTGAACTTTTGGAGGAGTGCCCAAACACGAGAGCCTGTAATGTCCTCCAAAAGTACGGAAAGATGATTGTTGGGGTGAGATGAGATTCGGCCTGACGAATTAAGTTTAGTCGTGGGATCTACAAAGGATCTATTCTGCAAGTTTAACAGCAACCCATAGTGACACAAGGAGTCTTTGCCTAGTATGGGGAAGCTGATATCCGCAAGGATGAATCGCCATGGAAACGTCCTGCGCAAGCCAAGACTCACGTCCACTTGCCTGTACCCGTAGATGTTAATGCGTAAGGAATTTCCCGCCGTAAGTTTCAAAGGTTGTGAGAATTGCCAGTGGGGCCGGGGTACGGGAAGAGCCGAAACCTCCCCACCAGTATCAACAAGATGACTGCACCTGCTGAGGGGGTCATAAATTGTTAGGCGACGTGGCGCTGCGTTCTGGGGGGCCGGTTTTTTTAGGTACGCGCGAATTTACACGGGATCGTACATCTTTTTCGCCGAATCTGCGATGGTACCAACAAATGCTTCGGTCCGTAGGTTGCCCTGACGACCTGCTACCCGATCGCCCCTGCTACGCGACGGGGCGCTGCGTTCTCGGTAGCCTTCGCCAGGACTCCCCGCAGATCCACTTTTTTGAGGTAGGCGTGAATTTAAACGGGAGCGTAGGTTGTCCTGACGACCTGCTACCCGATCGCCTTTTTCGGGTGGTAGACCGCGAGCGAGCTCGCGACTTATTGTTGAATTTGGGTGTGGATCGCGGTTGCTGCATTTATTTTCGCAGTAATCAATAATTCATGCTAAGGCCCTTGGAGTGGCATTTATCAACTTTGGTATCTCATTAGATGTTATATTGGATTTGGATTATATATTTCTGATGTATTATATTCTTAAGCATTTCTTTCAAGTGTATGTATATGACGATAGTTGTCTCTAGAATCCTGGTACAGTAGTTTTAAAAACAAAACGAGTAAAAACGAAAGTACCCTGGGTCGAACTCATAATCGGGTAAGGAGTGCTACATGTTTTGAACATTTTTATTTTTATTAAATTGTCTTTCTCGGAATTTATATTCAGCTTCCAGATACTTAACTCACCTTCCAAGGGATATATATAACGTAATACATCTTCATTAAACCTTAGCATCTCGATCCCTCACGTATCATTCCACCAAATCCACGTATCTCTTCCGGTGCGTGGGTCCGAAAAATAAACCAAATCCGGGGATTCAAGTGCATCTATCGAAATACCAACACGCGAGCCAAACCTGAAATATAAATAAAATGATTGAGAAAAGAAGAAATTTAAGGTCCGGTAAGGATAACTGGCGGGAGTCCGGGATCGTGGGACGATTCGAAGTTTAAGTGCTACACCACCAGGAGCATAGCTCCGCCTGCTGCAGTTATTTCGCCACAATCTGTGACGACCTCTTCAGCAGGTTCGCATAGGCAGCCGATGAAGTGGACTGTCGAAATGAACCTCGTCATCATCCGCTTCTACTACGAAATAACGGCGGAGCGGGTACAACATCTTACTGCCCCTTGTTGCACCAGATATTCGTCGAGCGCTTCTCGCTATTCGTGCACGTGACTGTGCAGCAAGTCGCAGACCAGTACCGCTTTATTACTCGCAGCGACACAATCCCGGCCATCATCACAGAGCGATGTCATCGGGAAGGCTGGTGACCGAGAGTCGATGGGGGCAAAGGCGGTGGCATCAACAACACCACGCCGCACTGCAAGCAACAGTTTCAGTACTCACCGAAGCACTCTCCTCCACCCTCCAGCTGAAGTCTTCGCTGAGGTTCGGGACAAATTCCAAAGCGCGTGTATAGAATTCTCGGAAATTGATATTTTGCATAGACCAGGTATTCCCAGGCTCTATGCATCTCCAGCAAATCCGGGAATTCTATCTCAAGTCAATGATGAGATTGCGTCTCGGCTGTGTGTTGATATGTCGCTGCTGCAACTACAATCACTTATATATTGCAGTGCAGTTACGGCTGTCAGATTGCACAAGATTAGCTTTCGTGTTATTGGTCTAAGTGACTTAAGAAATCAACTATGGAAAGTTCGTCTGGAACGTCGGCGGGACTCACTAAGGCAGGACATTGCGGGACTGACTCAACTCAGTTCTGGCAATGCCAGCAGACGGATGAAGAATAAAGTGCGCTATGCCATCCCCAGTTAAACTTCCGTAGTTGAAATTCTGGATACACTAAAGCTGAAACTTTTTACCGTATGCAGTCGGTTACGATGGTATGGCGAAAGTTATGCCAGACATGTCAAAAATGCAACATATGCGAGGAAATAGCGGAGCTTTTTTAGATTTCTCAACGATTCCCAACAGAGTATCCAGACAGTGTAGTTTTCTGTAACGGGAGCGAAAAAATACTTGGGTGGACTTTAGGGGTTACCCGCCCACCATGCTGAGCATGCTTATTGGATCACTGGCGAAGGCACCCACCACGCCAATGCGCCTGGTATGAATTTTGCGAATGTTACCGAAGACGAAGTTCTTCGAGCCATAAAAAGCTGGAAGAACTGAAGAGGCCCAGGTCTGGATCGGGTGGAGTATTTCTGGTATAAGAAATTTACCAGCGTACACATTCGGTTGGCACACAGCATCAATCAGGTCATGAATCGGCTGGAGGAATTCCACCCTTCCTCACTACGGGGATTACCTACCTTATCCCTAAGAAGGACAGGGTGCAGGACCCCGCAGACACAAGACCGATTACTTGCTTATCAACCCTCTACAAATTCATAACGTCCATCACTCCTGGAAGGGTTGATGCATACCTCGAGACCAACAACATTCTTTCCGAAGAAGGGCTACCGAGTTGGGTTAAGGGGCTGCAAAGAGCAACTCATTATCGACTCCGGAGTTGTAGCACATGTAACATGTTGAGGCCAAAGAAACCTCTTTAGTTGCTATATGGATTATCCCAAGGCTTTCGACAGCGTTCCACATACCTGGTTTTTGGCGACAGTCATGGAAGGGTGGCATACCACCTTAGCAGTGCATAGATATGAGGGTGATAATACCTCAGAAGCCCATCCATATACGGATAAGCATCTGCCAGGGGGATTCGTTGAGTCCCCTTTGGTTTTATATGGCACTGAACCCCTTTTCATGGTTACTGAATGATGCTAGAGGGCATGGTTTAGCAATATGGTATGGCCTAGGTGCTAAGTGCGAACTGTCACACTTTTGATGAATCTTAGATGACATCAAGTTAAATGCTGGTACTCACGATCATCTTAGAAGTCCGCTTCCGAATAGTAGACGTGTACAGCCGCGACATTCGGATGGAGTTTGGATTAGGACAAGTGTCGAATCCAGGCCGTCCGCAAAGGTTATCACGAGCCGTATGCTGGACATAGCATTGGTGACCTCCACATCGAAGCTCTGATCGAGACAGACTTCTACAAGTACTCAGGAATTCTGCAAGGAACCCATGCTAGAGTTGGTGATCTGAAGGATGCCCTGCTATCCTGAATTCCTGCGACGTGCAAAGCTGGTACTGAAATCGCATCTCTCGGGGAAGAATAAAATAAGCACATTGAATTTATTCGCTATCCCATCACTGGCCGAAGCATTCGGAATATTGCGTGGACGAAGGACCGATCTAGAAAATATTCAGCAACGGATGTGGACAACTATGTCCGAATGGAGCATCCAAACTCTGCCGTGGAGCGGACGAACCTGCCTCGTGACATCGGAGTTAGGGGCGTGGTTGACATGACGGCATAACATCATCGCCAAGTTGACTTGCTGCGCGCTTATTCTTACAGCAAAAAACAGGGAAGTTCTTTACGTGCGGCTGTCTGTAAGCAAACTGTGCGAGTGGGGTGAAGTTGGACCAAGAGCCGGATCGATGAATGAAGTCGAAGGCAATGCACAGTAAACACGTGAATTATCTTTGGCAGCCATTCGTCGATTTGCATCTGTCGAACAGATGGCTGTGTGCTGGGGCGCTTTTTGCTGAGGCGAAGGTGTGTGCCATTCAGGACGGCGTGGTCGGTGGGTGGAGAACGACCAATATTGAATGTGTGGTTCGGCGTTAGAGATGTTGGATCATCTCATTTATGACTGCACTGTTATGGCGCCAATACAATACATTACCGGACATAATGATGTATGTAAGGCGATCCATCAAAACCTTGCACACAAACGTGGGCTAATCACGGGAACATGTCCGGTTTGCCGATATGAGCCGCAAGCAGTATTTGAAAGTTCTGCTTACAGTATGTATTGCGACCGACAAGACAAGACGGGTCGCTCCGCGAATATTACTGATGTTGCTATCCCCCATAATAGCAACGTCGAACGGAAATACGTGGAGAAGAAAGTGAACTATGAGCTATTGTCTCGAGCGGGTGGTTGTATTTCCCATAGTATTGTCAGCTACAGTTATTGTAACATCCCTTACGGCTTCTCTTGATGTCCTGGGACTCTCACACAGTCTGGTTCAAACCATACAAAAGTTCATTATTCTGCATACGTCCTCGATGTTGTTGGGAGTTTGTCCTCAAGCCCGCAAAGTTTATGTCGTTTGGAAACGTTTGCCCGAAAACAACACTATCTATTTCGGGTGAGTTATGTTGACTTTAACAAAATTCGAAGTTTTTCTGATTTTTTAATTGTACACATTCACAGGGCCTAGCAATAATATATTGTTAATGCAGCTACATCCCCAGTACGTACGGTTGTGGAAGTAGAATCTGGACGCGAAATCCGGCGCGGATTTCCTATCAGTGATAAAATACAATTCCTAGGTATGCAATTTCCATCTTTTTGGTATGCAGCGATAAAAAGTTGGAAGGAAAGAAAAATCAACATTGAGTCTAGCATGTTGGAGAAACCAAGTATCAACTGGTTTTAAGTCGGAACTACGCCGATCTTAAAACACCAAGCGCCTCTAGACATCAAGTCACTGAGAAGACACTATCCTCCCATACGCCGATCGACGTTCGTGAGAAAAAACTTCAAAATAAATGCGCATTTCTGCAACCACCGTTTGCAATATACGCAAACTTGATATTTTTTCGGTACGGTCGAGAACCCGGGTGGAGGAAACACGCATCCACCCCTCGCTAGTCGCTGCTGCGCCAACACCTGAAAATCTCATTCGCATTACCTTTCAAGATTGCCTCTTACCGGAAAATCTAGATAGAAAAGAAGAGAATATTATAGATTAGAAGGCTTTAAGGCTTTGTGTGGAACAAAAGCCTTATTAAAATCGATTCAATGTTTGATCTTTTGCCCGTCTGTCTGTCACACTCGATTTACTCTGAAATTGCTGAATCGATTGTTACGAAATTTGTGAGAACTTGTGGTCTGTGTGTCCCTTTACATGCAACGAGTGGCGCCATTTTGTATTGATTTTCAAGGGGCCTCCTTATACATTTGGTACAAATTGGTGCAAATTTTTTTTTTATAGAATATCGCCATGCTGTGTGTCAAATGAAGGAGTTCGATTTGATGTTTTTGAAGTTGCTAATATTTCTGAGATTAAGTGAAACATGGGGGAGTGTGAGTTCAAAATATGTTCCCCAAAAAGTGAAACAGGTCTCATTCTCAGAACCTATCCAAGCGAAAAATCTGAAAAAAATAACAGTGATTTCCGATATTCACACAAATAAAGTTAATAATAGTATATTATCATGTTTTGGAAATTTACCCGAAAACCCCTATTAAGTTTATCCTAGAAGTACGAAATTTGGTATTAGTTTAGGCGATAATATAGGAAATAATGGGGTAACGTTTGAACGCAATCCAACTATTATTAACAGAGTTATTGGAAGTGAAGTGTCCGGGTAGCTGTGTGGTTAGAGTACAAGACTATTGTACGGAAGGTCGCGGTTCAAGCCTCACTGATTGCAGTGGCATTTGTATCGTGATTTGCCGTCGAATACAGTCGACTCTGAATGAGCACCTGAGTCAAATCAGGGTAATAATCTCGGGCGAGCGCAATGCTGACCACATTGCCTCCTACAGTGTACCGTTACGGTCTTGAATGAAGTGCTCTAACACACTTGAAGGGCCTGATCCAATATGGATTGTTGCGCCAACGATTATTGTTATTGGAAGTCAAAACAATTCTTTAAACGCAAATTTATAGCAGTCTAGGACGGGTATGACGTCACCATCATATGTACAAAGTGAATTTATACGAACGACGGAGCCCTATCGACCTTTCTTTTTTAACTTTTTTTGGTTATTTGAATATCAGTATCAATTACTGGAGAGATGAGGAGCATGTGCGTGTGTACGTATAAGCTAATGAAATTTGCGAGTAGTGTTCAATAAGATGGTCATCGGTATATATGTTTGCTTTCGTGCACAGAGTGAAGCGGAAATGCGTGACTATGCGTTAGATCAGTTTTGTGCACAATATTTATGTCTTTAATTTGGGTGAATATACCCATATCTTCTTTGGTAATATATGACGGAATATTTTGCATTCTTATTTATGAAGAAATTTTCAAACTCAAAATAAGAACCGAACTGATGTGGGGAACAAACTTAACAAGGAAAATAGGCAAATACAGAACTTAAAATCATTTTAAACTTTTCTAAGATAATCCAGGTATTATTTCATCATCATCAACGGCGCAACAACCGGTAAGAAACTCCTGACACCCCGGCTTTGCTCGTAGTTCCTCAATTCGATATTTCTAAAACTTATCTGTCGTCCTGACCTACGAAATCGCTCCATCTCTTCTTTCTACCATAGATATTAACATTATAGACTTTTCGGGTGGGATCATTTTCATCCACACGAATTAAGTAACCAGTCCACCACAACCTGTTGAGAATTTTAACCATAACCTGACAGTCATGGTGGTATCGTTCATAGATTTCTTCATTCTCATGTAGGAGGGCAAAAATCCTTTGGAGGATTCTTCTCTCGAGTGCGACCAAAAATTCGCAATTTTTTTGCTAACAAAACAACCCTCCGAGGAATGCATGAGGCCTGGAAAGATCATTGTTTTGTACAGTGAGACCATTGACCCTATAGTGAGACATTTCGATCGAAACAGTTTTTGGAAGCTGAAATAGGCCCTGTTGACTGCCAACAACCGTGTGCAGATTTCATCGCATAAATGTCATCGTTGTAATTTTCGACCCTAGATAGGAGAAATTTTCAACGGTCTCAAAGTTGTCGCCTCCTATCTTTATTCTTCACATTAGACCAGTGCGATTCGATGTTGTTCGGTGTTTGGTTTTTGGCGCTGACGTTGCCACCATGTACTTCGTCTTGCCTTCATTAATGTGCAGCGCAAAATCTTGCGTCCCCTGCTCGATTTAGACAAAGGATGAACCATATATGTCAACATCGTCAGCGTAGGCCAGTAGTTGAGTGGACTTGAACAGGATGGTGTCTCTCGCATTAACATCTGCATCGCGAATCACTTTCCCAAGGTCAAGTTGAAAAGAACGCATGATAGGACATCCCCTTGTCTTAGTACGTTGTTGATGTCGAATGGTCTCGAGAGTGATCCTGCTGCTTTTATTTGACCTTGCAAATTCGTTCAGCCTAGTCAACCTTATCAATTGGATACCTAACCCAGCTATGCTGTCAAAGTCGATAAAAAGATGGTGCAATGGTAGGCATATTCGAAGAGTTTTTCCATCGTTTTCAGTAAAGAGAAAATCTGGTGTGTTCCTGATTTGCTGACTTGGAGTGGAGCCTGTTTGATATGGGCCAATGATGTTCTTGGTGTATGGGGCTATCTGGCCTTGAAAGATAGCGGAGAATATCTTATAGATGGTACTCAGCAACGTGATACCTCTATAATTGCTGCACTGCGCGGTATCCCCCCTTTTAGGTATGGGACAGTTAATTCCTCGTTGCTAGTCGTCAGGTATTGGCCCGCGTTCTTTGAGAATGCAACATTATCCGGTAAGCAGCATTCTTCCGTTCCGTTCCTAGCTTACATTGAACGTCGAAGCAGCGCTCCGACTTTTCTTGCGGCTGAGGCCAAGTATGTTTGTTGATTTTACGTTTTTTATAAGGATGTTTAATAAAAATATATCTTGTTATATACTTTTCTTGAAAGGTTTGTTCATTATGCATTATGTTCAGGATGCATATAAATTTTGATAAAAAATGGATAAATTAGTACAAACGAACATGTTCAAGGCATGAATAACTCTTTGTCCGATTATACGTTTGAACCACTGTATGTATGAAACAAAATACCGTGAAATTAGTGGTTTATTTAATTAACAATTTTTGGACTATTTGTATATAAGTATACTATGTAAGATTGCACGATATCCATAATTGCTGGAAAATCCCAATTGTCGGAGTGTACAAAATTGGTTGAACAGAAGACCAATACTCCTCTGATCATCAAAATTAAGTCTTTATTGAGAGCCTCTAGTAATCTGATTTAGAACCAAACCGGAACATTTTAGTTTAGCTCTTTAAGTCAGTTGTAATTAATTGAACAAAATAAACTACTAACCTACTATTTGACCCATAAAGTAAAGTACGGTGGCCTTCAGAATAAACCCGTCATGTAAATGGATACTGAAAGATATTCAACAATTTAATTTCACTTGAGCTTCTGGTTTACGACTTCTCGAATGGTGGTTTCCCACGTATTCTCCTTCGCGTTTTCTTGGAATGCCTTATCTCGTCCTGAGGATGTTTTCTTCCCAATTCAGAAGGTATTGCAATGATGTTTGTGGACACAAGTTTTAATGCTTAGATAACTGCTTTTCAATAAAACCCACCGACAAAAAAACACCAATTCTAATATTTCAAGGTAGTTAAATTTAGTTAATTGACGATTAAATTCCTAGATTTCATCAAATTCAGACTTCACCACCTACGATAATCAGGTCAAGGTCAATTGAAATACACCCCTGGGTTCAATTGCCTTCCTGCATACCGATTCTATCCAAAATTGAACCACATATTAGGCCGACATACATACATACATGGATTTGAATGCATGCTTACGTTTATAAACCAACAGGGTGGATTTTCTATATGGGCTGTACCTACAGAAACAATTACCCACGTTCATGGCCTCCTAGATTGTGGTTTCCTGATCCTTGACTGAGACTTTGTTCGGAGTAAGGCTGACCCCTAGGTAATTAACGCCTTATGTGAAATGAAGGGTGGCAAATAAAAGCAAACGATTTTGTCGTACAGAACCGCATTTGTTTCACAAAAAAAATGTTTTTCTGTTGGGTTTGGTGATTACTCCGAACTTAGAGTTGGGAGCGAATGGAGCTTTCATAAATCTTGGAGATTTTTTCAGGATTTCTTGCTTGACAGAATATGTTGGGCTACGAAAAATGCTATCGTTTTTGTATGGAAATGTATTTACTAAAGCTGCAAAATAATACTTTATATTTGCCTACATTGTTTGGAATCGTAGGATGGTGCGCATTTGATTTCCAAAGAACGCTTACATGTACTTATGTAAATACTTATTTTATGCCATAGGTATCCATTTTCTAAATGGTGCAGTTTAAAATGCTTGCAAGTAAAGCGGGGAAAAAAGATCAACTCGAGGTTTCTAATGGAATTCGTCCAAAACTGTAGGCATTTTTGCTGGTCAAAATACCCACAAGACTTCTACTAGTCTTCCTGTTTGTCGGCAGGATGTTTGTTTGGTGCTGGCAGGAAAAATCTGATGTGTTTAGCCGTATTAATGCTCTGCCACCTGCCACAATTGGAAGGTTGTTCTAAGTTTTTGATAGCAAACTCAACCAATGCTACTGAAACCCCAATTGCTGGTTCCGTTCCGGGCGTGTTGGAAATGGAACCCTCGTTTACTAAAGCAATGAGGATTTAATTCCCCTCTACAACACAATAACTGGGTACCTAGAATAACTCCAGAAACAGAGAATCGGTTTTTACGGACGTTAAAGCAATCAAAGCGTTGCTCAACGCCTTCACTGTAGCTTGACTATCGCTACAGATGACCATGCACCTGCCCTTTAACCACTCATCAATCATCAAGGTTGCGCTCTTAGGACGGTATACACTTCAGTTTGAAAGACCGTCGAATTTTGTCCCAAACTGGATTCAATTTTCCCCAGAACTCTTCCAATGCCCTGAACTCCTCCCCCTTCGTTGTTTCCTCATTTATCTAAACGAATTATTCTATCAGGTGCTCTCATTGCAGTGCTTTGAATAAATAAACACATGCTGCTGTGCTGCACAGAGAGAGAGTTCTTGGCAGTGTTGCGAAAACTTGGAGTGTCCTCGGCGTTGCGAAATGTGGAGTATTTCATTCGTCTTTGCATGCTCTGGCTGAAGGGTATGTGAGTGTATTTAGCGAAACAATATTCTATGTAGTTTTGGCTTTTGCTGCGCCGACTTTGAATTTTGAAGTTCAAGGTTCCAGGTCAGTAAAAGCAGGAATTAGCGGGATCGAGGCCGGCCGGTTAGGTTGGATGTGAATCAGCAGTATTCGGCGAGAAAGATCGGTCCTGTCCTTGATAAGGGAGGAGGGTTGAAGGTCTTTTTGATACATTGAGGAAGAGTTCCAGTGAGACTAGTTTGTCCGGTCGAAAATAGCCATTTTTTCGAATAGGAAATTAGTTCTGTGAGTGAAAATTGTTAAACAATCTATGTGAATGCAGTTATTGCATTTACATTTTGGTAAAAGATGAGCGATTAGCCCGAAGAAAAATGTCATAGCAGCCGGGATGCCTGAATTTAACATGGCAGCTTCGTAAAACTTCCGGGTTCGAAAAGAAAAAAAATCTATAACAAATAATCAATTACAAATTTGACGTAAGCGGAAATATAAATATAAATAATGAATTGCGAAGACGCCGTCAAAGACAATTAGTACAAACACCAGAGGCTGAGGTGATTTGTTTATTTCTGAAATTCGCAGAAATGTTCCTGCAGCTATCGATAATATACAGGAAATGTGTATCAACCTGAGCTCTGGGTGAAGTATTTTAAGTCATTTTAGGACATTTATAATTTATCCTTTGATATAATTAAAAGAACCCACGAACCATCTTCCCCCCAACCGGATTGAGGAACTGTATGTGTGCATGTTGTGGTTTGCCAGAAATACCCTTACCCGTCTATTAACAGATTTAAAATTGGTATTATTCGGCTGTAACACACCGAGAAGGTGTTGATTGCCGTGATTTTATTTTTTCCGAAGAGCTCAGTTTTCTGGATCCAGACCAGCCATAGCAGGCGTTGTTGCTTGTAATATGTCAAGGTATTTGTAGACGTCGTCCGAATCCATATACTCAATTTGGATGTAATTCTGACTGTATCGTTCACTGTGGGCGAGTTTTTCCCAGACAATTGTTTTTATGAGATTGCTTGCCGATATCTCTGCCGGACTGGATGGTGATGTCCAGCAAGGAACGGTGTTGGTTCTTGTCTTTGGCATAAAATTTGATGTCGTCAATATACATTAAATGACTAAATGTACATTTCGATAATATACCATTTTTGACTTGGAATCCGTATTTGCTTTGATGCAAAAAATGGGATAGCTGATTAGAAGACTGAACCATATCTCTACTACCAAACCCTATCTCCACCTCCACGTGGTGACCGCTGGGAGCTCTTTCCTAACCAAAAGCTGCAGACGGAGAAGGATGAAGGCGAGTCTCCCGCGCCTAAAAACGGGACAAATTGTACTAACTGGTCCTCCAGATTAAGGGTTGAGTAGGGCTGACAACCCTACACGGAAAACAACTTGTTACGAAGCCACAACAGGAGCCTCGGAATAGGACGGATTTTAAAACGACGGACCCGGCAATGACAACGGAATCAACGATTCGCGCATTTTCTCATGGAACGTGCACTCCGTGTACAAGGATGAAGCTGATGAGCAGCTAGCCGATACCCTGTCCCAATATAGGGCTGATATAACAGCGTTACAAGAGATCCGATGGACAGGGACCGGTTTCCTGGAGAAGAGCCACTACACCATATATTATAGCGGTCATCCAGTAAACCTTGTGCTCGGCGTAGGTTTCTTAGTCAGCCAAAAAATGAAACCTGCTGTTATCGGCTTTGAAAACATAAGCGAACGGCTATGTACTCTGCGCTTGCGAGACAAGTTTAGAAATACAAGTCTCATAAACGTTCACGCCCCTACAGAGGAGACTGCAGAGTTGGAGAAGGGATACCTTCTACGAGGCAGTAGAACGAACCCTCGGAGCCTGTCCCAAATATGATATCAAAATCATACTTGGGGATTTTAACAGCCAAGTAGGGAAGGAGGCCGTATTCAGGCGATTACGTTGGCTTCCATAGCTTACACGAAAAAACAAATGATAGCGGACTGCGGATTATTCAATTAGCAGCGTCACACGAAATGTTTGTTGGAAGTACCTGGTTTGCGCGGAAAGCGGTCCACAAACATACGTGGGCCTCTCCAGACGGGACCACTTTCAACCAAATTGATCAGGTGTTGATCGAACGCCGCCACCTCTCAGCCTTGATGAATGTCAGAACATATAGAACATGGTGCTCTGAGCTCGAATAACAATACCACCTAGAATCACCTCTGACAATCACGTGAGAGTGAAAACTGAAGCCACCCACAACACAACCTTCCGCGACACCTATAAGGGGGAAATGGATGCAGCAATAACCGCATTCAACAGAGGACCTGGAGATGAAGCATCAACAAATGATCTTCACAATCACCAGAAGAACAGTTATCAGTAGATACAGCCACAAACATACTTGGCCCCAGCCGCAAAAGGAGTCGGAATGGCTGGTTTGACGATGAATGTAAGCTAGCAACGGAACGGAAGAATGCCGCATAGCGGGTAATAGTAGCATTCTCAAACAACGGCAGGCACGCGCAGGGACTTGTCACGAACTCCGTCGAGCGGAGAAGCGACTTCACAGACGGAAAAAGGGAAGCCTGGGAGAACCAGCAAGTCTGTGAACTAGAAAAGTACAGGGAGCAACTGCACCAGGCGCGCAAGTTTTACCAAGTCAGCAGGAGGAAGCCTTATACACCTCGATGCTCATCCTGCCGAGACAAAGAGGGAAATATGACTTCCGACAGAATGGGCATATGAGAGTGATGGGTTGAGTACTTTGATGAGCTACTGAACAACCAGAACATCGGCGAGTTAGAGGTCCCAGCCAACTGAAGACGACGGACAAATTCTGCCACCACCAAGTTTAGGAGAAACAGTCCGTGCAATTCATCGGCTAAAAAATCATAAGATATTCTCCACTATCTTGCTAGGCCGGATAGCCCCATACGCCCAGAACATCATTGGCCCATACCAAAGAGGCTTCACTCCAGGCAAATCAGAGACAGATCAGATCTCTGCGGCAGGCGATGGAAAAACTGTTGGAATATGGACAACAGTTGCACCATCTGTTCATCGACTTTAAAGCCGTCTATGATAGCATAGCCAGAGTAAAACTGTACACGGCCATGAGAGAATTCGGTTTCCCAACGAAATTAATAAGACTGACTAGGCTGACCCTGACCAATGCGCGAGGCCAGGATAAAAGCAGCACGGATTACTCTCAAGACCTATTCGACATCAACAACGGTCTACGACAAGGGGATGTGCTATCATGCGTCCTCTTTAACCTGGCCTCGAGAAAGTGATCCGTGATGCTGAGGTAGATGTAAGAGGTACGATCCTCTTCAAGTCCACCCAACTACTGGCCTATGGCTGACGATATCGACATCATGGGAAGAACGACCCGACACGTACAAACAAATATATGGTGGCACCGCCAGCACCGAAGACGAATCAACCAACAACATCAAACCGCACTGGTCAAACACGAAGAATAATAAGGATAGGAGAATACAACTTTGAGACCGTTGACAATTTCTCCTATCTAGGGTCGAAAATCACAACCGATAACAACTACGATGATGAAATCCGCGCACGGTTGTTGTCAGCCAACAGAGCCTATTTCAGCTTACGAAGACTCTTCCGCTCGGAAACCTCTCACCATAGGGTCAAAGATCTTATTGTACAAGACTGTGATCTTGTCAGTCCTTATGTATTCCTCGGAAACTTGGGTTCTTAGCAAGAAAAATTGCGAACTCCTAGCCGCGTTCGATGAGAAAAATGTTCCGAAGAATTTTTGGCCCCCTACATGAGGATGGACGATTCCGTAGCCTACAGAATGACGAAATCTATGAGCGATACCATGACCGTCCGGTTGTGGATAAAATCCGGCTCAATAGGTTACGGTGGGCGGGTCACTTAATCCGTATGGATGAGGATGATCCCACCCGGAAAGTGTATAAGGGCAATATCTATAGGTAGAAAAAGAAGACGAGGTGGACCTCGGCGCAAAACCGGGATGTCTGGAGTTCCTTATTAAGGCAGGCCTAGACCGGAACCGGCTGTTGCGCCGTTAATGATGATGATTAGAAGTCAAAAAAAACCACAGTGGGCTTAGAGAGTCGCCTTGGAAGTTGCCACACCTGATTGGTACCTCTCCTGATGTTTCTGGGGATACTGATAGCTTCGTGCTCCAATTCTTCGTAATTGTTTTTAGAACGACATCCAAGTTGATTTTGTACAAGCGTAGAACTTGTAACCACCAATGTGTTATTTAGTCAAAAGCTAATTTATAGTCGATGTTGGCTGTCGAGATATTTCGCTTTTGATAGACAGCCTGCTTTACAGCCACTGGAACCTTTTGAGCATCCTTTTTCCGCCTCAGCTTTCAATTTATGAACATTAAGACTTTTGCGATGTTCGCTCAGAATACTTAATTGAACACCTTATAGATGGATATGACGACAAGTAATTGGTCGACATTTTGAAGGGCAAGAGACACTCTGTTCCTTGAGGAATTTCGGATCGACAATCATCTGATTACATTGATTTGCCAAAATCCCTGTGAGTGCTCTTAAACCAATTTAACCAGAAGTTATGAACCTTATCAACTCCTCGCGCCTTCCAATTGTATGACGTCATCATCATACAGAGTGAACTTATATGACCGAAGGAGTTGAAGTTTGGAAAAATATCAGACAATATTTTGAATTTTTAGCTGTGCAGTGCCCCATAATATATTTGTGGCAAGGAGAACCATAGAATGTGGATGTGATCCGCCATGGATGCTTTACTTTCAATCGTTATTTTTTTATATTTTTATTTCTCCAATTTAGTTTGCGTGTTGATCTTTCGTTATCTTTTAGATTTTTGAGATAGCTCTCTCCCCTTGGTAGTACCCGACCACTAGGATGGTTACTGGCCGTCGAAAAATTACATTTTCTCATTACAAAGTCTTTTGTTTCACTGTCACACGCATTAGCGAAAATTGCAGAATATGTATATCCACATTACTACTTGAGGCCTAGGTCCCCATGTCGAGCTAAAGGTCCGTCTACAGAACTGTTAATGCCTTGCCGTTCGCATAGTAGTGTGTCGATCAACATACTTCACAGAAATGGGGATAGCACCGGTCCTCGCGAGCAATCTTTTGTCGCTTCTGTTGTTCAATAGCAATCAACACCCACTTCAGCACACAGCAATCTCTGCGTTAGCATAGCGGAGATCCACTTAATTAAAGTTCCATCAACACCATCCTAGCGGTATCAGAAAGCATTAGAAAAGGCGTACAGTCAAACGCCCCTTGAATATCCACGACCACGCCCATCGGGTACGCGTCCTTCAGAGTTGCGTCTTCTATTTTGAAAAAGAGTGAACAGCAGTCTTCAAGACTTTCATTTAGTGGGCGCCCAGTCTCTCCAGAAGTTCTTTGGACTTAAATAGACATCCTTCTGAGGTTTAGGTATTAATATTATCTTAACCCTCCGCCAGAACGAGACATCCTCGAATATTTATTAATATTTCTTAGAAGTTGCTCTAAGGGGTCTCTACCCCCCTTTAGCATCGATAGATGCCATCCATGCCAAGTTTAAAAGAGAGTATATCAGCTCTCGCCTTTTTATTGGTAACAACCGTTTTCGCAGTTTCCCAATTCTCCTTGCAGAACTTTTGTGTTGAAAGTATTGAAAAAATCACCAATCCCCCCCCCCTCCACCATTCCCCCACCTGTTTGCCTGGGTGGGGTGTACTTCCAAGGAAGTCTGTACAGGCTCCTAAAAGAATCCAACTGGGTCGAACCATTATCCGGAATTTTTATTCTAGCTTCTCACAGTATGATCTAAAGGAGTCCTACTTCGAAAATTTTGAGAGCATTTTATATTCACGTTGTGAGTTTCGGACGCTTAAATAGTCTTTTACACGATTCAGAAATCGTCTGGTTGATTGTGGCTTACACTCATTCCTTTTATACGCAACACTAAAAACAGCACTTTCCTCGTCACAGAATTGATCCCGTCTCAATCCTCCTGACATATCGGCATTCTCCGTGTTGAGGTACTGACGATATCGTCAATAACCTGTACGAAACTGAGTGAAATTTTATTATAATTAATCTCACTAGTCTCCATCCACTCCTTGACTCCTCAAACTGTGCGTAGGCATGTGTTTGCTCATCTCTAGTTCGTGTGGACGAAAGTGGCTATGCAAAGGACACCCAGAACATAAACTAAGCACGAAAGGGGGGTGAAAGAGGAAGCTTTATGGTACAGGACTCCGAAACTCCGTCCTGACTGGTTTTGGGAGAAAAAAAGCGTGCTTTCGGCAGTTGATATCCCTCGAGTAGAGTGCCTCGGTGATGAATAGTTTAGCTGCCTTGGCTTCTAACGGTGCAAGTGATTTAGAGTTAGAAAAGGCAAAGAACGACTTTAACACTCACTGAATTTGACCAAAAGGGGTAAAACAGGAGGTAGTAAATCCAACCAAAGCCGATAAAGAACAGAGCCCCTAGTTTTCATGCAGCTTAGAGCAGTCATAGTTTAGCTGCCGGCGTTTATCAAGGACAAGGAAAGCGTGCACCGAACTCTCAAAAACATAGCAACAGCCATTAATATCCTCCATACTATGTAGGTCTCAACAGGAGGAGAAAGGTACCAAACAAGAGTCGAAATCTGTCGTCCCAACAGTGCCTACACGACACCCAGGTGATACACAACCGTAGTATCATCGAACTGGCACCAAAGAAAAGAGTACGGAAAAGAGATAGAGATCATCTAGAGAAGCAGCAGGCATCTATAATATGTTGAAAAAGGCAGACTAGTAGCTGCGGAGAACGAAAAGTACTGAAGGGAAAAAATCTGCGCCCAAGAGCGAGTATTGGCACTCGAGGCGAAATCTAAGGGGCCCGAAAATAATGGTTTGAGCAAAGACGTTAAAAAATAGGCGAAGAAGAAATTAAAGCTGCGAACTCGTCCGTCTGTCGAACTAGCTCAATGGCAATTTTTATCTGCAGTGAGAGCTGTGGTACGCGGAAATATTAGAGCAGGTCAAAGGTGATCGCGGCTTAAAAGACCTGGGCAGAAATGTCAGTTCCAGGAAACCCAGGAAGGTAGCTTCATGTTTGAGTTGAAAAAACGCAGCTAGGGCAAAATTAACAACTCCGAAATCAACTTAAGAACTCTCTCATGGAGAATATAGAATAGACATGAAATTTATATCCAGTGCAATCCAAATGAGAAATCTGCACTATGTTGACAGAACAATTTAAATTGAGAAACTAGAAGAAGATCTATTGTAGGTTTTAGAAAAGCCTATGGTAGAACTCCGGCTATCAATGTTGACAGCGCAGGAATTGTTGTCGGCATGAAAAGTTCGAATTGGATGGTTTATCTGCCTTTTGAGGGAGAAAAATTCATTAAAGGGGTGCTTGAAGCATAAACACTTCGTGAAGGTACGCCAGCGACACATGGACCCCGAAAGTCTATTTTGCAAAAGGAAGGAGGGCTAACTTAAGCGGCCAAAAACCGGAAGTAGTAAATGCTCAAAGTTTCGAAAGCACTGACAATAATGAAATAATGACGATCGTGTACATGTGAAGTCAAGCTCTCGTTTATCGTAGACGTAACGCGCCGAAGGGAACGAATCTGTAAATAGGTGGCAAGAGCAGTGGGAACCGCACGAAAGATTTTCGCACGGATGAAGCCGGAAAAACTCAAGATTCGAGTGCCATGTTCGAGGAGGAAGATTCACAATAGATCGAATCTTCGTTTGACATCCTCTGACTACAATAAGTGAAGATGCTGCTAGTATAATTCTGTGGGAGTTAGGGAAGTATTCGAAAACCTGAACCAATTCAAAGCTGATATGAGGAAAGGACTCATTAATAAATAGGCAACATAACAGATTTCGTATATGCTACAGTCGCACGGTTCTCTTGATTTAAATTTCGCGTCAAGCTTGTTCAAAACAAAACGGACTTGCAAATAAAACAAGAATATGAGCACAATTGACGGAAAGTCTCTAATTTCACCTATGATTTTCTAACATCGATTTACATATCAAAGTCTAGTCGAATAGCTTGACAAACCTGCTGAGAAGGATACGTTTATTTACTTGGGTGAATGCGAATTTGATTTTCTCAGTAAACGTGTGTTCCTGATGACATGTTAGCCGCAAACGATTGGAATAAATTTAAATAAATAAAAGTAGCTGTTAAAATAGCAAGCTTAAGGAAGAAAGATTTTCCCAAATATATACGCACTTGCTTAGTTTTGCCGACTTGCCAAGATATCCGCAAACAAAAATATCCGTGTTCATGAAAATTCAATGAGTTTTGGAAGGTGTCACACAATTTACCACTTTCGTGTGAAAGTTTTCCTAGAATATTTTACACATTTGGTAAGGTGAAATTTATTATGTTGGCTTTAGAAAAAGAAGAGCCACGACATGTGTAGTTCGCCTAGCAATGTATCCCGTCACGTATTTTAAATGAAACAAGAATGGGAACCGGAAGTGGAACACTTTTGGTATGAAAAACTGTGCTTCTTATGGGCGTGCTTCTATTTTGAATTATCTAAAATTTTAATTGCGCACTATTTCCCGATTCTTTGTCTGGAATAACTCAAATAGATAGACCTTCACCCCTTTTACGACGATATTTGACGAGAAACCGGAACCATGAACGGTTTTATGTATTTCTTGTGTAAAAATTTCCGAGCCCTGGAAATGTTGATAAAAGTTAATGCGAAATAGCAGCTCCTTCACTTACTGTCTTACTCGTAGTATTTTCGTCTTTCAAAATTATTTTAAGGTTTTATGTGAAACAAAACCTTACTAAAATTGAGTCAATTCTCTCTGTCCGTCTGTCCGTCGTTTCTTTTGCCGTTGGAAGGTGAAAAAGTTCAAAACCGACCACTGCTCCCGCCCGTATGGTTATGTGAGCCTTTTATTTACTAGCCCGTGCTCCCTGTCATTTCGGTGTTACGTCGCATCTGGAATCAAGGACTAGAACTTTCCCCGCCGGACAACTGTTCTGGTATTGCTTCGCGGAGCTGCTATAATGTTAACTGATCATTATATATGAGATGCCTCCAAATTGCGTAATGTTAGTTGCAGTTGTTTCCCTTCTATGCTTTTCCCCGCTTCGTTACTGTTTCTTTTAGTCGCTGGTGGATTGCAATTTGCAGGCCCCATGTCTGCTCTGGCTCCATGTATATGCGAAATGAGGAACATTTTTTATAGAGGCAGTAGAAAGAACCATCGAAGTCTATCCCAGGTATGTCTGTCCCAGACCTCGAAATCATGGGGGATTTCATCTGCCTAGTAGGGACGGATGGGGACGCCCGCATTCAGGCGATATGTCTACATAAGGATACATATGGTAACGGACTGCGGGCTATTCATTTAACAGTGTTACATGAAATAGTTGTTTGAAATACTTGGTTCGCGCAAAGCAGTCTACAAATACACGTGGTTCTCTCCAGACGGGACCACTTTCAATCAAATTGACCCAGTGTTAATCGAACGCCTTAATGAATTTCAGAACATATAGGGGGCCACCTAGAATCTCCTCTGACCAATCAAATCAAGAACTCCGTCGAGCGCAGAATCCACTTCACAGACGAAGAAAGGAGGACTGAGAGAACCAGCAGGTTTGTGAACTCGAACAGTACAGGGAGCACCTGCATCAGGCGCGCAAGTTTTACCAACAAGTCAGCAGGGCTTTACACACCTCGATGGCTAACCTGCCGAAACAAAGAGGGAAATCTGATTTCCGAAACAATGGGAATATTGGAATGACGGGTTGATTATGAAAAGCTCAGCAACCGCAACATTGGCGAGTCGGAAGTCCCACCAATTGAAGAGAATGGAAAAATGCTGCCACCACCAAGTAAAGAAGAAACAATGCAATTCATCGGCTTAAGAATCATAAATCGCCAGGAGCCGATGAAATTACAGCTGAATTTGTTAAATTTGGAGGCGATCAATGATACCAACCGGCTCATAAACTTATGCTCAAGGTGTATGCCGACAAATAAATGCAGTATCTGCCCCATACATAGGTAGATATCACATAGTGCGGAAAGTGTTGAAAATTTTTTTGGAAAATGGTCATCTGTTGCACCATCTTTTCATTGACCTCAAGGCCGCCGTAAGTATGGAAAATATTTAAAATCGTTCTTTCATTATGAAAGAAGAATCATTAATCTACACTACTTCAAAATTCTGGAACAATTAGCTAACTTGGTTCCGAAAAAAAGGAACATTTATCGGGAAAAATGTGATTTTTCAGGGGAGGCTAAAAAACGTGGCGATTCATATTTCCCGGCTTTCTTATTGATTTCTTTCGATTTTTCGCCCTACAGTTGTTGTTTCAATTCTCTTCTATCCCTGCAGAGTGTATAATAAATCATTAAATCTCTTTAAATGATAAATAAAACACCTAAGAAGTTGCTTAAAATATAAAATGGTTTTGGTTTTAACTGCTTTCATGATCCGCTAACTCACAGGTCACAATAATTAATTTCAATAATTTTTTTAAAATACTTCTAGTCGTTGGATTTGATTTTTAGACATCATCAGATTCAGGACAGTCTGGAAAATTTGTCAAGCTAATAAAAAACATTTTATTTTCTTTTTCAATTTTTGCTAGCCTTAGCCTTAATAAGACTGAATAGGCTGGCCTTGACCAATGTGGCCAGATAAAAGCAGCAGGATCACTCTCGAGACCATTCGACATTAACAATGATCTAAGCCCTATCTTGCATCCTTTTGAACCTGGCCCTGGAAAAAGTAATTCGTGATCTTGATGCGAGAGGCACTATCCTCTTTAAATTCATGCAACTGCTACTGCCTATGTTGATGTTATCGACATCATGTAAAGAACGACAAGAGATGGACAGACTACCTCCATACAGATGGAGTAAGCAGCGCGAGATCTTGGGCTGCATATCAATAAAGGCAAGACGAAATATTATATATGGTAGCACCGTCATCACCAAAAACGAAAGAATTATGAACATCAAATCGCTGTGGTGAATCGAGAAAGAGACTACAACTTTGAGAAAGTTGATACCTTCTCCTATCTACTAAGGTAGAAAATCACAACCGATAACAACTACGACGATCTTATAAAAACTGTTTCGTTCGAAACGTCTCACCATATTGCCAAAGCTCGGAGATTTTGGTTTAAAGCAAGAACAATTGCGAACTTTTGGCAGCGTTCGGGAGAAGAATCCCTCGAAAAATTTTTGGTCGCCTACATGAGGATGGACGATTCCGTAGCCTATATAACGACGAATTCTGTGAGCGATACCATGACCCTCTGGTTATTGACAAAATCCGGCTATTGAGTCTATTGAGGGTGCAGTCGGCGGTTGACTTCTTCCGTATGGATGATGATGATCCAGCCCGGAAAGTCTAAAAGGGCAATATTTATGGGAGAAAAAGAAGACAAAAATCAGACGCTGCCTTAGATGGATCGATGGCGTTGGCTAGGCCGCCAGTCAGATTTTAGAGATATTGAATTGTCTGTTAACACCTACAGCTGTGCCGATTGGCATATTTAGTCGGAATCTGGAAACTGTGAACGCTTATTCATGCGGTCAGTTACATTGCGTCTAATGAAGTACATAGATTCAAAACGGGAGTGCGAATTTTTTTCTTCACGGAATATAATCATCTGCGGTATCAAATGAAAAATGTGAAGGAATTTACAGTAATATAGAATATAATGTAAAACATGGCTACTCTAAATTTGTAGAAAATCGTCGAAAATTTGTCTCTTCCTTGGCAAGACCTGCCATATATATTATAATCTGCGTATAAAAGGAACATTTCTGTGTTCAAAGATTCTTACAAAACCTTCCATACCTGGGGAACCGAGCTTGTGGTTTTTGAATTTTTACTTTTTAAACGCAAAATGTATGTACGTACATTTTACAATTAGTGTGCAATCAAATGTACTCTGATTGCCATGTTTTAAACTTTCGTAATAGAAATAATAAAAAATATAAAAAGTAAACAATTAATTGATTTCAAATCATATTTCGTTACTTAATAATGTCTTTACTACGAATGCCAACTGCATTGTCCCAGCAATAACCGAAAAGTTTGGTTATTTTTGTTAAAATTAACAAAATTTAATGTGTCGAAACATTTTGCGCCGCGCAACATTTCATGCTAGCCTACAATTTGGTATACTACTACCTACAAATAAATCAACATCCAAGGCATATCATGTATGATCCCAAATTATGTATATCATTGACAAGTTTTTCATTTTGGTGATCGGTCTGTAGATCTGTAGATCAGTTATTATATATATGGGTAAATATCATGATAAAAACCCATTTTGTACTATTTGACGAAGACGTGAAAAGCAAAACATTATTATAATCAGTTGGCTATTTGCCTGTCATACACACGGGGAACGGTTAAATTTCGAACTGTGAACCCACACACATGCAATGACTGACACTGTTTTCCGTTGATTTCCATGGGGGTTACCCATTGTTATTAGTTTTTGGCACCACGTTCCCTTTGAAACGAGCGACGGGGTCAGATAGAAGGGCCATTCTTAGAAAATATCCAGCCCGGAATTCTTAAAAAAATCAACGCTGCGCTTCTATAGGACGTCTAGGCTTCAAAATATACTCCACGTGGAGGTCTTTGATCTACTATAACTTTGCTAATAATAGTACAATCACGGTCAAAATTTCAAATGTTTTGCGTTATTGTGTTTTACATTTTCGCAAAATCAAGACCACTTCGTTTGATTACATGGAGCTATATTCACCACAGAGAGACAGACAGACAACTCTAAACACGAGAATGAGCCGCATACCCCAATCGAGACCAGGAATAACTACTGCGGATTCTATTCTCATTAGATATTCACTTTCACCTCAATTGAGAGTGACATTTTTTTTCCACCGAGGTATTACACGGTTTACACCATTTAAGATGCCACTTCTCCTTTCTTCCACTCAACTACAAGAGAATCTCGAAAGGTGTAAATTATTTAGTTGGTCTCTTTTACAATCTTCTTCAAAGTCAGAACCATTTGGTCAAAGTACTTGACCGGTGCAAGAACCAGCAAATTTAATTTGCGTAGTTGAAGTCTTTGAGAAAAGATAATATGGCCCTCTATGCTCTCCACCCAAAGTAACTCGAAGAATATATCGATAACAAAAAGAACAATTATTGGTGATAGAATGGGACACTGCCAGATTCCGCTTGCGATTACTTACTAGATGTTACCTTCATGTACGTGATATTTTACGCTATCGTATTTTGGTCTCTTTGCAGCCCGCAGTTTCTCCGGAATGTCTCTTCTATGTAGAGCATTCAAAGGATCAAAGTCGGAAACGAGGCTTTCGAAACATTTTTCATGTTTTTCAAAATTATTTTAGCCAATATTTTTGCATCTGCCTCCAAATCTTAATAATTGTCATTTCCAGGGAAAACTGAATTTCTAGAAACAGCATAGCTCCCGAAAAATAAGTGGAGGAATGAGGCAACTTTCATCATCATGATCAACGGCGCAACAACCGATATCCGGTCTAGGCATGCCTTAATAAGGAACTCCAGACATCCCGGTTTTGCGCCGAGGCCCACCAACTCGATATCCGTAAAGGCTGTCTGGCGTCCCGACCAACGCCATCGCTCCATCTCAGGCAGGCCTGCCTCGTCGTCTTTGCCAATCATAGATATTGCCCTTATAAACTTTGCGGGCTGGATCATCCTCCTCCATACGGATTAAGTGACCCGCCCACCGTAACCTATTGAGTTGGATTTTATCCACAACCTAACGGTCATGGTATCGCTCCTAGATTTCGTCGTTATGTAGGCTACGGAATCGTCCATCCTCATGTAGGGGGCCAAAAATTCTTTGGAAGATTCTTCTCTCGAACGCGACCAAGAGTTCACAATTTTTCTTGTTAAGAACCCAAGTTTCCAAGGAATACATGAGGATTGGCAAGTTTATTGTCTTGTACAGTAAGATCTTTGACCCTATGGTGAGACGTTTCAAGCGGAACAGTTTTTGTAAGCTGAAATAAGGGCGCAAGATCTCGGGTCGTTCTTCCCATGATGTCGATATCGTCAGTATAGGCCAGATGAATTGTACGGACTGTTTCTTCTAGACTTGGTGGTGGCAGTCACTTTACCTTGCCTTAATATATTGAAGGCGAGTTTCATTTTCATTTAATTTCTTTTAAATTTCACTCACGCGAAATGAAACTTCACCGCATGTTATAGTCTGAAGTTATATTCACTGCTGTGTACCGGGATTCCACGTTAATGTCGAAGCATTGAAAGATTGCGACCGTCGGCCCATTTTTGCATGATCCAGTAAATGGTATCGAAATTTTACTATTTCTGGCAGCTTTTTGCTGCGTATGTCGGTTGAAGAAATAAAACAAAACACAGCAAACTTGGGAACATCCCGTTTATCTAGCGGAAGAAAAGATGCGAACTAAAACTAGTATAAACAAGTCGAAATACCGGAAGCTCGCGATTCGGGTGTAAAGGTTTTGTGTTCATCTTATCTAAGAAATTTCAACGCACATTTTTCTATCCGTATACAGCTACAAAACTACGAGACATACGTACATATTACAGTCGTAGATGTTACGTTCACTCTAAACAAACAAACTGCCTATTTTCGACTACTGTACACATATAGGCACGTGTATAGATTTCCGATATACTTCTTATATAGCTATCTGAATTAGGCACTACCCACAAAGTCCATTAGCGCGCTATATGCGTGACTATATACTTACATACACACATGTCCCGTTGGAATAATTGATATTCATATACAAATGATTAAAAAACTAGAATAAAATAATTCTCTTCCACCCAGTTCATACGAACTTACTTCGTTGTGGTATTGACGAATTGATATGTGATGATGACGTCATGCAGGTTCTAGGGTGCACGAAATTCACAAAAATTGTAAAGTTTTACCCCCTATAACTTTGTTAATAATTGTTTAATTTTATTCAAACTTCACCAAATTGTGAATTATGTTCTTCATTATACGCATGCCAAATTTTGTGCTTCTGGGATGAACATAAGGGGGTGCCGGGTAAATTTCCAAAATGTGGAAATATACTATTATTAACTTTATTTTTGCAGGTATCGGAACCGGATATATTTTGAGGCCTAGATTTCGTAGAGATGCACTACTGTGTTTTTTTTCAGATTTTTCGGTTGGATAGGTTCTGAGAACGAGACCTGTTACCCTTTTTGATGGTCATATTTTGAGCCCTTACTCCCCTATGTTTCACCCAATATCAAATATTGAACCAGTTTCGAAAAGTACTAATTGAGACCTTTCATCTGATATCCCAGGTGGCTACATTCTGTGAAAAAAAAATTTTCAGCCTCCTTTCACATGTATGGGGAGCCCCCCCTAAACTTAACACAAAATGGCGCCAGTTGCTGCATGTAAAGGGAACGGCAGATCACATACTCCTACCAATTTTCGTGGCAATTGGTCCAGCCATTTCCGAATAAATCTCCCATCAGGCGCGTCCCTTCGTGCGGATAAGGGAATGCTCGGCGGCTGCGTAGGAATATGCACATATACGCACTTGGAGGTGTGCGTGTATGGACATGGTTATGCGCAGGCCGGGTAGGTGGGAAGTAAACGCCCGCCCGTGGATAAAAATTGGCCATGGGAAGGATACCCAGAAATAAAACCAAACATGGAGGAACAGAAGGAGAATAAAGTTACGGTGCAGGGCTTCGGAAATCCAGTACCGGCGGCTTCTGGGAGTGGGCAAGCAGGCTCCCGGCCGTCGATATCCCTCGATTGCAATGCCTCGGTGGTGGATTACTTGGCCACCGTTGCATCAAATACTACAAGTAGCCTGGAGAAAGAGGCATTTAAAAGGAGTGCATCACTCCCGAGAACGCCTGTTCAAAACACAAGAAAAGATGGGGCACAAACTGGTCGTTTATTAGCCTATAGCGGGGTAACTACACCTGGTCGAAACATGCCGCAGGACTTAGTGTTTGATCCATTTAAAAGAAGCTCGACGATCGTGCAATCTCCTCCGAAATCAACCTTGATGAAGGAAGGAAATCAGGGGAGCTCCCGGAAGGCTAATAAGTACGTAAGCGCCCAATGTGAAAACCAAGCGGAGGAGCTATGTCAGAGTCCGGACGAATCATTGTTTGCCCTACTCGGAGGCAAAATAGTAAAGTTGTCTGAATTTATTAAGGACAAACACAACGTGCACCAGGCCATCAAAAACATGGTCCGTACCATTCGGGTACTATACAATGGCGCCAAGGAAGAAAAAAACGCCTCGAAGAAATCAAGCGTCACCCAGGCAACACAAGTGACACCCCCTCAAAATCTAAAGGGCAGTAAGCTTGAAAAGAGGAGGAGAGTGGGCGCGAACGATTCTTTCGGATCTTCACAGGACGCGAAAAGGCAAAAAGGCCTCTCACCGGCAAAAGGCAAGGCAAACAAAGCTACCAACATCGTGGAAACTGCGGCGCCGGCTCCAATTGACCCTGAGCTGATGAACCTTGGAGAAAACGTCAGCCGAATCAGACGCTCCCAAAAAGGAGATTTGATCCTCGAGCTGAAGAAGTCTCCGGGCAAAACGGTGGAAAATTTCCTCGGCAAGGTGGAGAAGTCGTTAGGGGAAGGAGCTCAAGTACGGGCCAGAAAGCAGAAGATTGCCATAGAATGTAAGGACATTGACGAAATCACGACCAAGGAGGATATCCGCGACGCCTTCGAAAAGCAGTTCGGACCACTTGGCTTGCAAGATTCCGCAATTACGGGACTGAGGAAGGCATACGGAGGCACGTAAACGGCAACCATAAGCTTACCAACTGAAGCAGCGTTCAAACTGCTGGTGGCTGGAAAAGTAAAAATAGGTTCGGTCGATTGCCGACTCAGGGAGCAGGTGTCCCTTAAGTGCTGCTTTAAATGCCTGGAATTCGGCCACATAGCGGCGAAATGCACCGGTGACTGTGACAGGTCAAAATGTTGTAGAAAATGTGGGGGAGAAGGCCATATGTTCAGGGAGTTTAAGGCTGAACCTGAATGCATGCTCTGCAAGCAAAAAAAGGGCGTCGACTGTCGGCACGTCGCAGGCAGCAGCAGATGCCCAGTGTTTAGGCGAGCCTTGAATGCAGTAAAAAATTGAGGTTGATACAAATCAACCTCAACCACTGCGAGGCAGCGCAACACCTTCTCTCGCAGACCATTTATGAGAAGGGAATCGAAGCTGCCAAAATCAGCGAGCCTTATCGTAACAATAAGTGCGGTGCCTGGACCCAGATGAAACTGGCAAGGCGGCAATATGGGCGTGTGGAAATCAAGCCATTCAAGAAGTTGTGGCGGGGCAGGATTCGCGGCATTCGAAATTTATTTCGAATGTTGCGAATGCGAACGAATAGATGGCGCGGATCTGTCCACTTTGCGGAACACGCCACGGGAGTGGGGGACCGGCGAAAAAAGTGTGCCATGAGTTGGGGGCAGAAAAGAAACAGATGAAAGGAGACTTCTTCTTCTGCCTCTAACGTTTTGATGATTAAGTTGCCAACCGCTGACTAAGTCGGTCACATTCATTTTACGTTTCATTTTCATTTGTACAGTTGTCTTGTAACCAAACATATCATCTTAAAGTAAAATTTGTATTTCAAAGATATATTATAAAGAGTAAGCTAGAAGGTAAATTTAATTACAATCGCCCGAAATACAGAGAAACCTTTGCCTTGTTTGAGTGTGTTTTGATTTCAACGCGCGTATCTGCATTGCACAATTACTGGCACTAGAAGAGCCAGTTAAAGTGGTGACCCCGACGTGATAACACGGCAACCAACGCGCCCATTTAGAGCCGAGCGAAGAAAAGCTAACGCCAAAGTAGCAAGCAATTCAACGTCATTTGCAACAGTAACAACAAAACCCGGCACAGCAGTGGTAAAATCTACAGCAACGAATTGAACAGTGGCAGTTGCAGCAACAGCACCAGCAGAACTCACAACAGCAACCGACTCAGCAGCAATTCCAACAGAATTTACAACAACGGCAGCAGCAGTCGCAACATCAGCAATCACAACGACAACCAGCTCACTTTGACGACGTCGCCGCAGGTAACCGGAGCCGCCGTCAAGAATCCATCGCACGTTTAGAGGGAAATTTCAAGTTTAAGTATTTGCATTATAATTTTTTTTTTTTTTGCTCTCTTCGAGTTATTTTGTTTACATATAGTATAATAAAAGTAAAATCGCCGCAAGAGACGGCATTGAAGTCTTTCGCATCGCGGGTTCTTCATTTCCTTGGTGTTTTTGGTCTGCGCTGGAGAGCGTCCGCTTCGGTTGTTGTTTTTCTCGTTTCGAGCGTGCATTTGTGGGAGCCGCCTGCCGTGTCGGTGTAAAGTTCACCGCGTTTCAGTATAAACTCACCGCGTTTGCATCTCAATCTCGTACTTCTCGGTAAGAAAAATGTCGTTTGACAATAAAGACGCGGCAGGCCCATCGGACCCACAGGTGACCGCCCTCGCCGTACGCGTTCCTCCGTTTTGGCGGCGGAACCCCGAGCTGTGGTTCGTGCATTTGGAAGCACAGTTCCAAATGTCCGGCATCACATCGGACGCGACCCGTTTCAACCACGCGGTGGTCGGCCTGGACGAAGAGTCCATACTTCTGGTGTCCGACGTAGCGAAGTCGGCATCGTACTCTCAGCTCAAGAGCGAGTTGATCAGGCGCCTGTCGGCAAGCGAGTCGGCAAAGTTAGATCACTTGCTGTTCGCCCAACCATTGCGGCCGTGCAACCGCCGTCGGATGAGGTCAGCGACTTACGGCGCGAGATCGCGGCCTTAACTGCCAGCGTGGCCGAGATGCGGGCGACGTTGGACGCTCAGCGTTCGAGTACCAGGTCGCGAGCTCGCTCACGATCTGCCACACGAAAAGGGCGTTCGGGTAGCAGGTCGTCAAGACAGCTTGCGGACCGAGGAATTTGCTGGTATCATCGTAAGTTCGGAGATAAAGCGACAAGATGTACGCTACCTTGCAAATTCGCTCCTACCGCAAAAAACTAGGTCCGCGGGGGGTCTTGGCGACGGCCACCCAGAACGCAGCGCCACGTCGCCTAACTATTTTCGACCCCCTCAGCAGGCGCAACTACCTCGTCGACACGGGTGCGGAGGTTTCGGTTCTTCCCGTACCCCAGCATCATCGACTATTTCCACAACCCCTCAAACTGGCGGCAGCAAATTCCTCCCGCATCAATACTTACGGGTACAGGCAAGTGGACGTGAGTCTTGGCTTGCGTAGGACGTTTCCGTGGCGTTTCATCCTGGCGGATGTCAGCTTCCCCATATTAGGCGCAGACTTCTTGTGTCACTATGGGTTGCTGGTGGACTTGCAAAATAAGTCCCTTATAGACCCCACAACCAAACTAAATTCGTCGGGCCAAATGGTATCTCACGCTGACAATAACCTTTCCGTTCTTTTGGAAGACATCTCCGACTCTCGTGTTCGGACACTCCTCCAAAAGTTCAGCCAGATAACTACCAAGTGTAGTCTCTCGAAACCAGTAAAGCACAATGTGCAGCACCACATAAATACTACTGGTTCCCCGATTTTCTCAAAGGTGCGTCCTCTACCATCCCAGAAACTGGCTATTGCACGGAAAGAGTTTGAACAACTCGTTCAACAGGGTATCTGCAGGCCCTCAAACAGCTGTTGGTCTTCCCCACTGCATATGGTCCCTAAGCCAAACGGCGAATGGCGCCCATGTGGGGATTATAGAAGGCTAAATGCACAGACTGTTCCTGACCGATATCCAATTCCGCTCATCCACGACTTTGCGCATCACCTCGCGAATTGCCGCATCTTTTCGACCTTGGACTTAACCAAGGCTTATCACCAAATTCCAGTAGCTCCTGAAGACATTCCAAAGACGGCAATATGGACACCCTTTGGACTCTTCGAGTTCACCCGGATGACTTTCGGATTGTGCAATGCGGCGCAAACCTTTCAAAGGTTCATTCACTCGGTCCTGCGAAACCTCGAGTTCTGTTTCGTATATTTGGATGATGTTTTGGTCGCTTCTTCCACTGAGTCTGAGCACTTAGCCCATCTCGAGTGCATTTTTCAACGTCTCCTTGAGGCCGGTTTAGTCCTAAACGTTGAGAAATGCAAATTTCTCCAAAAACAAGTGAGATTCCTCGGCCATTTCATTTCCCCTGAAGGAATACAGCCCGACCCAGACAAGGTGCAAGCGATAACAAGCTTCCCGCGTCCAAAGACAGTGAGGGAGTTGAGGAGGTTCTTGGGCATGCTGAACTTCTACCGTCGTTTCCTGCCCAAGGCCGCCCATCACCAGTCCATTTTGAACGCGTACTTGTCTGGCCCCAAAACTAAGGACACACGAGAGATCGTGTGGTCTGAAGAGGCTATCCGCGCGTTTGACAAATCCCGTCAACAATTGGCCGACGCTACACTCTTGGCATTCCCTCTGCAAGATGCACCCCTAGCCGTTTTTGTTGATGCATCTGACATCGCAGTAGGTGCTGCCCTTCACCAAAAGGTGGACCAAGTTTGGCAGCCGTTGAGCTTCTTCTCGAAGCAGTTGAATCCCGCTCAACGGAACTACAGCACCTACGATCGCGAACTGCTCGCCGCATACCTGTCCATTAAATACTTCCGTTTCTCCCTAGAAGGCAGGCCGTTCACAGTGTTCACGGACCATAAGCCTCTCACGTATGCTTTGAAACAGAAGCCCGACAAAGCGTCCCCTCGTCAGCTTCGTCATCTGAGCTTTATAAGCCAGTTTACGTCAGACATCCAGCACGTGTCCGGCAAGGACAACATAGTTGCTGACGCTTTGTCTCGTGTCTCCGAAGTTAACATCCCCGCCTCACTCGATTTCTCGGCTATTGCCAAGGCGCAGGTGGATGACGCAGCACTTCAGAGCCTCAAGTCCAACCCCAAATACAAATTTCGGGAGTTGCCCATCTTCGGCTCAAACCTCTCGCTCTGCTGCGAAGACTCGGAAAAGGGACCTCAGCCATACATACCGGCCACATTTCGCAAGGAAGTGTTCCATGCAGTTCACGACTTGGCGCATCCCGGCATCAGGACAACAAACCGGTTAGTCACCGGAAAATACATCTGGCCCTCCATGAATAAGGATATCAATTCCTGGGCCAGAGAGTGCATCGCATGCCAGAAGTATAAAGTCTCCAGGCATGTAAGGAAAGAAGTGGGCTCATTCCCCCGCACTACCAAGCGTTTCCACACCATACACCTCGACATAATAGGGCCTTTGCGAGACTCGCACGGTTACAAGTATTGCCTCACAATCATCGACAGGTTCACGCGGTGGCCTGAGGCAATACCTCTGAAGGACATTACGGCGCAATCTTGTGCCGAAGCCCTCTGCCGAGAGTGGATACCTCGCTTTGGCGTCCCTGCAGTGATCATCACTGACCAGGGAATGCAATTTGAGTCCACCCTTTTCTCCGAGTTAGGCAAACTCCTGGGTTTTAAACGCCAGCGGACTACTGCATACCACCCGCAGTCCAATGGGATGCTAGAACGTTGGCACCGGACGCTGAAAGCCGCCATTATGGCACGCGACGACCCGTCCTGGACTCAAGTCTTGCCTCTCGTCCTACTCGGCCTTCGTACAACCCGCCGAGAGGAATTTGCTGCCAGCCCCGCGGAGCTGATATACGGGGAGAACCCAAGACTCCCAAGCGATCCGGTCTTCGACAAGAGATCGGGTCTCACGGAGTCGGGGTTGGTGCGTCTGCTGAGGGACAATCTCCGACGCATCAAAGCGCCACCACCGACTCGACACTCGTCCATACCTGCTTGTTCGCCCAAGGAACTGGACACATGCACCCACGTGCTGATCAGGACGGATGCCGTCCGGAAGCCGCTGCAGCCTCCATATGAGGGCCCGTACCGCGTTCTCGAGAGGGGAGAGCATTTCTTCCAGCTCGAGATCGGTGGTCACAAAAAGGCGGTCTCTCTGTCCAGGCTGAAACCCGTGTCCGCCCCGAAACGGCGTCGTGTCCGTTTTGTGGATTGACGGCGAACGAAGTTCCGGGATCAGTCGCCGAAACCCCTAGGTTTCATCTGGGGGCGGAGTGATGTGGCGCGGCAGGATTCGCGGCATTCGAAATTTATTTCGAATGTTGCGAATGCGAACGAATAGATGGCGCGGATCTATCCACTTTGCGGAGCACGCCACGGGAGTGGGGGACCGGCGAAAAAAGTGTGCCATGAGTTAGGGGCAGAAAAGAAACAGATGAAAGGAGACTTCTTCTTCTGCCTCTAACGTTTTGATGATTAAGTTGCCAACCGCTGACTAAGTCGGTCACATTCATTTTACGTTTCATTTTCATTTGTACAGTTGTCTTGTAACCAAACATATCATCTTAAAGTAAAATTTGTATTTCAAAGATATATTATAAAGAGTAAGCTAGAAGGTAAATTTAATTACAATCGCCCGAAATACAGAGAAACCTTTGCCTTGTTTGAGTGTGTTTTGATTTCAACGCGCGTATCTGCATTGCACAATTACTGGCACTAGAAGAGCCAGTTAAAAAGTGATGGAGCTTCCAGAAGTTGGATTCGTCAGGGCAAAAATAGCTGGTATCTATATATATAGTTGCTATGCTCCACCAAGCGCGACGATAACAGAATTCGAAGGAATGCCAGGTATGCTAGTCTTGGATGCAAGAAGTCGAAACCCCAAGATCATAGCTGCTGATTTCAACGCGTGAGTCGTGAATTTGGGCAGTCGCACTACGAACACCAGGGGCCGTATCCTGCTCGAGGCTTTCGCGGAGCTAGATTTGGTACTTGCCAACACGGGAAACGTTTCCGCTTTTCGTGGGACAGGGTCGGGCTTAATAGTCGATTTGACATATGTGCGTACCACATTGGCGAGGAGAATGACATGGTTTGTCAGTGAGCATTATACTCACAGCGACCACCAGGCGATTTTCCTCCAGATCGAACATGGGCCATGCGTCGATGCGTGTTCCCGTGAGGCTGCAAACCGGGACTGGTCCGTGAAAGGGCTTGAGGAGGATGCATTCATAGAGATGCTATTGGGAGGCCAAAGTCCCGGTGGTGCGGCTACGGAAAAGGTAGAGCAAATGATGGGACGCATAACGAGAGCATGCGACGCTGCTATGCCGAGGCGACGAGTTCTCGCGAAAAGGCGCTCAAATTATTGGTGGAATGAAGAGATCGCGATATTACGGGATGCATGTTTTCATGCCAGAAGGATCTGCCAACGATCTAGAGCAAGACCAGACTTCGACGAGAAACGGCTAGCATATGTGAACCTTCGAGGTAGGCTTAAGCAGGCTATACGGACCAGCAAGCCAGAATGCTTCAAGGAGCTTTGCACAGAGGCAGACCAAAGCCCTTGGGGAACAGCGTACAGGATAGTTATGAAGAAGATGAGAGGGCGAACACCACAATTGACCTACCCGCATCTTCTGCTCGATATCGTGATGGCGCTCTTCCCCCCGGAATAAAGGGGAGCGCAAACAACACAAGCGATCACTGGACGTCTACACCATACCTGCGGTAACTGGGGAGGAACTTACGCAAATTTGCCGGAGAATTCGTGATAACAAAGCACCCGGTCTGGATGCTGTTCCCAATAGAGCCCTTAAACTCGCTGTTAAGACCAGACCCGACTGGTTTATCAGCGTGTTTGAAACATGCATGATAGAAGGAGTTTTCCCCGACCGGTGGAAGAGGCAAAAACTAGTTTTGCTCCCGAAGCCGAATAAACACCCAGGACACCCATCATCATACCGACGGATTTGCCTTATCGACACAGCAGGAAAGATGCTCGAAAGGGTCATCTACAACAGACTGCTCCCTATCATCGAATATAAGGATGGACTATCGGAGCGACGATTTGGACAAAGCAGGCCACGATAATCGGTTTCGCAGATGATCTAACTGTGGTTGTCGTCGGGAAAGAACCTGAAGACGTTGAAATGTACGCTAATGAAACCATTAGCACCATAAAAGCATGGCTGGAGATGGTTCAGCTTGACCTTACGGAACAAAAGACGGAGGCGGTCTTGATTACCAATCGTGGGAAGAGAAATGCGGTTAATATTCGTGTTGGTGGTCACATCATCACTTCGAAACCGGTTATCAAATACCTAGGGGTGATGATTGACGCTAAAATCAATTTCAGGGGACATCTGGACTATGCCTGCGAGAAAGCGGCAAATACCAGCGTATCAATTGCGCGGATGATGCTTAACATTGGAGGTCCAAGGTACAGTCGCAGATTACTTGTGGCCGGAGTGGTTCGCTCCACACTATTATACGTGGCACCAATTTGGGATAAGCGTGTGAGAGTAATCGTAGGAGAGTGAATATGACGTGTGTATTGCGCAAATGATCCCGATAGACATTCTGGCAAGTGAGACACGCTGCCTGTACGAGACAAGGAAAATGAATCCTCTTGAAAAGGATGCAGAATACCGAAAGGCGGCAAGGCGAGAGTCGCTAGAGAAGTGGCAGAAACGGTGGGATGACTCGTAGAGGGGTCGCTGGACCCACACTTTGATTCCCCGTATTGAGGAGTGGATCCAGTGACGACACGGTGAGATTAACTACCATCTGACGCAACTCCTGTCAGGACATGGCGATTACAGGAAGTACCTGCACCAATTCAGGCTGGATGATTCTCCCTTGTGTCCTGAATGTGGTTGCAGACCTGAGGACCCGGAGCATGTTATGTTCCACTGTCCACGATTTCTCTCAGAAAGGAGGAGTCTGGTAGACTCCCTGAAAACCACCCTAAGCCCGCAGAACATCGTCGGGGAAATGTTGAAATCGGAGGGACCGCAATCAAACGATTACAAGAGGAACTTGGAAGAGGGGAGCGCGCAAGGAGGACGCGAAGAACGGAAGGCGTGGTCGCGTAAAGCGCAGTCCACCCCGCGAATTAATGCTTTGCGGCGGTCCCGCGGGGGAGGAAGAAGGAGAAAGTGGGGGTGGTTTTAGTGGGTGAGAATCCCACACGCTGCTGCCACCTGGCGCGGCAGTGTCTTTGTAAGATTTCCACCTCCATCCATAAAAAAAAAAAGAAAAGAAGACAGACAGACAGACAGACAGATATGCACACCTTCGTTAAGGCTTAACAAATATGTGGACCGGTCAATACAGATTGCGTGAAAGTTTAGGGAGTGCTCAAAGTTAGTTTCAGAATGCGTACCTATTGCTTCATTGATTTTGATTATTTGTTGATTTGATTTAGTTTTTGTTTTGCATTCTTTTGATTATTTTCACTATGTTTGATTTAGTTGTCTTTCGATAGATTAGCCATTTCGATACTTTTTCATAATTTTTGTAATTTTACGTATTTTTTATAATCGTTATTTTCTAATTATTACGATTTTACGACACCTTTACGCGTTGGTCGCGTTATTTAGATTTTCTATATTTCCCTTTAATGTTATTCTTTGTTTCTAATCTTTGTATATTTCGCTTATTTTCTCACACATCACTTTGTTCATTTCCAATTTTAGGCAATTTGGAAGTACGTTTCATCAATGAACTTATTCGTCACGAAACCAACGTCACTTTCCTCCTTCGTTTCCGTCAGGTCAATGGGGCTTAACTTGTCACCACACTAACTGACGGTAGCATGAATCAGCGAGAAGGAATCCAATGACTTGCATTAATCTCTGCACGCAGGATGAAAGGCTAAGGGACGCGCAAATAACCCGCAACCGTCATCGCTATCACGTTTTGAAGAGAAACGAGGACACCACAAATGTACATATGGATGTGGAAAGGGGTTCATAAACCATTGTGTAGACAGCGCTTCTGGTTGTTTTGGTCTAAGCTAGTTTCACAGAGCAAGGACTTCACCTGTAATTGTGAAACGAGCCAGACGTCAAAAAAATCCCAAACAAACGCTCCGTCGTACAAGGTGAAAACGATCACCTCCCATCACTTTTATGTCGATCTGATCAGCCCATGCCCGAGATCCTGCGTCGGAGACATTAGTGTAGTTTTGTAGTTGTTCTCGATTTTCTTTCGTAGTTTTCAGTCGTAGTACCTATTAAATGGTTTATCGTGAACGTGTTAACCGAATATTTGGAGAAGAGAATCTTCCGTGTGACTGCTGATAATGAGGTACAGTTAAGATACGTAGCGTTCAAAAATCTGTTGAACCAGAATAACATAAACATATTAACATCGTATTGTACTCCCCACATGCAAATGACAAGGAGAGAGTGAGTCGTTCACTGTTGGCTGCTATCTGCGCTAATGTCGGTTCTGATCAAGGAGTTTGGAATAACAAGTTATCATCTATCAATTCTTCGTTCAGCCAAGAACATTTCACTAGGAACTTTCCCTACGATGTTTTAGAGCAAACACTGCCAACCATGGAAGTACTTACGCCCTCTTACGACAACGATATAAGTGCCATGCATAATGAAAACCTGGAATTCTGTTCTTAGAATAAAAGTGCTATTCACGAGGCAGAAGTCCGGAGAAGCATTCTCCAAGGAAGGGAGATATAGGAGGATGGTTATAACTTTCGGTCCCGGGTTTGTGAATTTCAGATCAGGGATATTGCCTATAGGTTATTGCTTAACTTAAGGGGGAAACCACATAGAATGCCTTTTGTGGGAAGAATTATTCTAAATTCAATCATATTTAAGTACAGGGTGCGGCAGCATAACTTCCTTTTTTCAAAACTCAATAAAAACTATTGTATGCATCGGAAAATATTTATTTATTTTTTATAATGTAGGTACATGTTTAAAGTTTTTATTTACATTGTTTTGAAGATCAAATCTGTTAGGTGACGTCCCCCATTCTCCATATATTTCTGGCGTTTGTCATGACTCTTGTTAGCATAGCAGGTGTTATGTTGGCAATTTCTTCTTGGATGTTGGTCTTCAAATTTTGTAGGGTTCTTGGACGGTTCACATAAACACGGGAATTTCAAAAAACCCCATAGAAAAAAATCACAAGGGGACAGATCGGGAGTGCTTGCCGGCCATTCTAAATCGCCTCTAATTGAGATAAGGCGCTCTGGAAAGTGTTCCCTCAAAACAGCCATCGATGCTCTTGAAGTGTGTGCTGTTGCACCGTCTTGTTGGAACCAAGTGTCCCCCAAATCCAATTTTTTAGCTGTGCGAAAAAAAAATTCTGTAGCATGTTTACCCACCGGTCCGAATTCACTGTCACTGTAACCTCATTTTCCTCAAAAAACCAGGGACCAATCATTCCAGCTGAGGAAATTGCACACCACACTGTGACTTTGGGTGAATGCAAAGGCTTTTGATGCAATTTTCGAGGGTTGGTGTCAGCCCAGTAGCGCATGTTTTGTTTGTTAACCGACCCACACAAATGAAAATGGGCTTCATCGCTAAAAAAAACAATAGCACCCTCGGGAACGACATCAAGAAGAAGCTTACACGCGTTCATCCGAAAATTGAAGTCACGTTCTGAAAGTTCCTGCACTATCGCCATCTTATAGGTATGAAAATGAACGATCGGATAGTCCAAGGCAGATGCGTGTTTGCGCGCAGAACGCCGTGGCGATCGCAACATTGACGCTCTCACTGGTTCAATGTTCTCAGGTGATCTAACGGGCCGAGGGATTCCAGTTCCTTTTGTCGCACTTGCAGTTTTTCTGAATGTAGTGACCCATGTAACAATTGATTTGCGGACTGGGACGGGAGCAAACGGGGCTAAATTAAAGCGATTCCGAAATGCACGCTGTGTTGCAATAACCGAACATCCGCTTGAAAAGTAAACTTCAACGGCAAAGGCACACTCCTCACTATTGCAACGCATGATGGCGACTGAACCGTGTCGGGACAAAACTTTACAGTGTCCCCTCTTGAACGAGACCACTAGCGTTCCGGTATGACATCAACTAACTGAGTGGCGCGCATTTTAAAAAAGGAAGTTATGCTGCCGCACCCTGTATTATATTAGCCATATTCGTCTCTTGAGACAGGTTTAAGCTGAAAATAAAATAGTTACGCTACAATATTCCGTTCATATGATCATAACTGGAATTCTCCAACTTCGAAACGTGTATCGACTCCAATTTCTACCTGAAACCAAAAAGCTCCTAATTTTACATCACCAGTTTATTTGCTAAGAATATAAACCTCAACATAACTGAAAATATCTACCTACCATGCTCCTACAAGTTCATCCGCTCCGGTGCAGAATTATGGTGATGTATTTAAAATTTGGACATAGTATATGCCGTTGGACATTTCTCAAAACAGTTTCGCCCATGGTACTAGTCTAAACGCATATGGCAATGAAAGAATAGTGAACACATTCAGGGCGCTTATTTTGTTCTTCCTCGAGAGATTCGATTCCAGCACCAACTTCACGTATGGAGGGAATTCCGATGAAGAGCATTCTTCATTAATTCCTAGATAATAGTCTGTCTCGGCCATAGGTTGGATGTGGAAATTATGCGTATCAAGATGACCTTCAAGGTCTCCACTTTAAACTCGTGGACAACGCGCAAGAGATTTCTAAGATGGTAACCAGCACCGGTATGCAACTCGATGTCAGTTAAGTACATTAAGTTTATTAGTCCGCACCTTAGCACTTTAGTTGCACTTGCTTGCCCTCTATTATCATTCAAAAACAATAAATAATGGCATGACAGGCACGCTGGGTGTTTCCACTAAGTAGTGTTAGGCTGAGTGGGTCATCCCCAAAATCCTTCACGATATTCTTTTGTTTAGTCACGGGCAAACTGCGTTAGTATGTTCCTAATTTCAACTACTGGTGTCTCACTAGGGATGAAATCATCCTGATAAACGATTTCACTTTATTTTTCACCCATTTTCCCCGTGCCGCAGTGAGTCACGCCTGCGGTCTAGGCGGTCTTCGGTCACTCAAGCCAATAACGGGAAAGCGAACCTGGCAGCCGCAACTGCTCCACAAGACTTTTTAATTTTAGTTGTGGTAATGAAATATCAGCTTCTGATCTAAAGCCAATTACGTCATTGATTGGAAATAGAATAGAATTAGGAATAGAATTCCAAATTTTTAGAGATGCATGAACTCTTGGAATTGTTAGTCTATGTAGAGGATCCATTCCCGAATATTTTATACACGACGAAGACGTTATCCTGGGAGTTTGGAAAAGTACCGAACTTCTTGTCTGCACTCCGGCGCGGTATCATTGACGCCGCGATGCCGCTGTGAGTAATAAAGTGCGCTGGACTACGACTCGCTGGTCGGTCACGTGCGCGTATTAAAGCAATGAATGGTTGAATAAGGGGCGATCAGATATTGTTCCTGTCCGTGGGGTTCATTTCGCTTCATAGGTTCTTGCGAAACAAATGCAGCAGGTGGAGCTATGGTTCTGGATTGGACCTTCAACTTTTTCCCCTCCATACAATAAAACAAACTGGTGGTGGATCGATGAACGGAAGGACTTAAAGACTCTATTGACCGTTACGATCGATGGTTAGCGTGACCCACAAGAGCTTCAGAATGAATCGATGGATGGATGAAATGGCTGAAAACCGTAACATGCGAGTACGTACTACGAAGAGAAATCATTCCATCAATGCACTTAAAAGAATAAAGCCGGCTTGACGACCTCCCCGCAGAGTTAGTCATCACTGCACCTACAGTTTATGCATTCCACTCCCACTGGCACAAAAATGCTGACAATCCTTGTGGAAGAAGGAGATGATCATCACCTGCCCTGAGTGCGACAATTGGAGGGTATCAGGGTTCTCACTACCGTTGTAGAGATAATAGCTAAAATAATTCTAAAATGCATCAAGGAACATTTGGAAGCCTTGATCGGCAAAGGGCAGCTCGATTTCCGCTCTAAATCCTCCTGCATTGACCACATGAACAGGGATGCCCTCCACCTGCCCGCGTTATATGCAGGAGGGGAATTCTTCCCTAATACCCATTATCAGCGCGACAAATGATGAGAAAAAACGTAACCTGCTTCATAATGACATGCTACACCACATCAAAGGGTAAATGACAACTGTAGTATATAACAGAAATACTGTCATCATGTTTTCATATCTAGGTATTTGTAGATACATGAGCCACTGGTTACACACTAATCACTGTTACTACCAGTAGCTCAGTTACACACTAGCTTGTTACGGGTGCCTTACGATGCTTCTGCACACAGTAAATTCATACGAATGTAGTCAGTTATAAGTTTGGTAGTAATTTTTGCATGATCTCATATTAAGATACTACACTTAACCTTAGTTAAGTTAACCTTGCCTTTTTAATACAACTATCATCATCATCATCGACCTGTTGACATTTCGGTTTCGCGCCAAGGTCCTCCAATTTGGTGTGCCTAAGAGGTGTCTGTCATCCTGCCCTACGATATCCCTCGTCTACTTTTTCCAATATAAATAATGTAATAAATACCTTCCGGGCTGTATCACCCTTACGAATAAGATGACCTGCCTACGGTCTATTGAGGCAGATTTTATCCTCAAATAGGTAGCCGCGATATTGCTCTTAGATTTAATAATTATACAGCAGGACAAATTTTCTACGGTTCAAAACTATACTTTCTCGTTTTAATTGCCTTTAGTTTACGGTGTAATTTGAAATTGTTATTTTTTGGGTCTTTAGTGCGAAAGTTGCCATCATGTATTCCGCCTTGCTTTCATTAATGTGTAGTCAAGATCTCACTGTCTGTTCGATCTGGATGTTGGCAGTTTTTACATCTTGGGGTTTTCCTCGCATTCTCTCAATATCATCAGCTTAGGTCGACAGTTGGGTGGACTTGAAAGGTATGGTGTTGATCTTAGCCGTGAACGGTTTTTGCTATGGCTATTTTATCTAATGCGACGTTGAAGTTAATGAAAAGATGGCAAGAAAATCTCTCCTTTTACTGATTTGCTTGGAGTAATGCTTTTTGGTAGGCGCTGGTCGAGATGACAGAGGATATCTTGTAGATAGTACTCAGGAACGTAATACCTCTATAATTGCTGCATTTCGTGGTAACTATGTATTCACTTAGCCGAACGGTCCAACTTGTCGATATTTTAATTGCTAAGGCAGTTCATCGAAATTCTCAAGCCGTTGCTCTAATATGGCCATACAGTCGGAAACAAGATTTCCCTTTTTTTCTCGGAAAAATTGACGTCGAAGTTTATATGGTTTCATCTTGCTGATTTGTTGCTAAAACTTCCGTGCTACTGCGGTTGCTTTTTGTACTTTCCGAGTTCACAGACCTGTTGCTTCTCTCCGGCATTCATTTTCAGCCTTCGAAATTAGCTTTCCACTAGTGCGAGTTCGTGATAAGCTGCATTGTTCGGTATCTAGCGTTCTTCCGTTTCGTTGTTAGCGCAGTTGTGCCAACTTTCTTCCGATTGTTCCGGTTTTTCATTAAGAACGAATTCCCAGCAATCTGCGAATGGAGGTTTGAGATAAGACTGTGGTAGAAAAGCTTTTCGTATTAGTTCAACAGGCGTTTTCCTAGTTTTCTGCTCCATCCTAGGTACCAGTGTATGTTTTCGTCCTAAGACTTGTACTCTCTGAATTACTTATCAGCTTACTATTGGCACAGCATAGCCTAGCCAGACCTTCAATCTTGTTACAACACCACCTGAGTAGAAGGAACACATAACACATTCCAATGGATTGTTCTTTCAAAATATCGCTTGAATTACCGTGAACCACCGCCAACTATGCCAGGTTCGTCAAGAATTGTGTGCGCATCTACCCATTCAGAAACAGTGTGAGAATCATCGCCCTTTTTACATTACATTTCTGGGTCTTTAGAAGGCAGTGTAGTAATACAAATTTCTCTGGTATGCGTCGAGACAACTCCTAATAGCCGACGAATTCGTAAACTGGATTTGAGTTGTTTCACCGCGATCTGGTGAATAAAGTTCAAAGTATAGCGCATATCAAAAACGCCCCATTTCACTATTGCAGCTCATCGAGGAACCTCAGCGCTATGCAGAATATGAAACGTCTAACACTGTATAGAGTTCTCCATGAGATCTCTCTGGATAATGAATCCTAGAATCTCACAAAAAAAGGTGACCTCAAGCAACTTGCTTAAAAGTAGAATGATTGCCTCAGGCAGGACCATCTCCAACCAAATCTGTCAGTGGCGATGACTTGTCGAGGACTGAACGATTTGAATATCTGTTCTGCTATCAGTCAGTGATAACTACTATTTGCTATAATGTAATAACACCATTAACTGCATGGATGATATTTGATAGATAGATAGATAGATAGCTTTATTAGTGTAAATCAATTCATGTTCAGATACAATCAATATTTAAGTGATACAGACTAAGTCTTTTCAACTGTGGTAAGTTGTGCAGTATAAACAATCTTAATAAGTGCAATCGCTTCAATTCTCAAAATTCCCTAGGAAAACTTAAAAAAAAAACCTAGCTTAAAAAAAAAACCTAGCTTTAAAAAAAAAACCTAGCTTATGGATGATATTTGGCTCCCGCGAATATAATTTCAAAGATTCCTAGGTGAATTCGGCACGATGAATAATGACGCATTGAGATAGGAAATTTTTCAAAACTTTCCGCTTTATACCGCACTACTTTACATGACATTTGCCTAAATAGAAAGAGTGACGCTTGCCAGTTTCAGGGAATGGTTGCAGTAACATATTTGTTTAGTTTTTGGGGATGCTGCCTTCGGTGTGATAGTTTCAAAATGCTCCTCGATTTCTCTATAGTTCCCGAACGAGACAAAATTGTCAGAATTTAATATTACTGCAAAGAAAGTGATAATTCGTTCACTTTTGTAAGAGTTCCAGATTACATGTAGCTGCTTCAAGTTTTGTTCGTTTTCTGAATAACAAATTTAAAATTCTGCGAAACGGTCGTCTCTCAGTTGAAGGAAAGTTCTGAAAAAATACTCCACGCAACTACTGAAACTTCTGGAGAACCTCTGTTGAATAATAAGCAGGTTGTTTCCGCTCCAGCAACGCCATCATCCTCGTATTATACTGGAATTCTTCTTGATTACTCTATCTTGCAGTGAAAGAATGGTTACAAAAACAGCCAGAACTACTTTAGTGTATGTTTATATGCACATTTATATACTCCCACACTTGCAAGGGGTATCCTGGAAGTATTCCCAAGAGATACTCAACTTGCTTTGTTAAAGGAACGACAGCATGCAAATCCGCAATGGAAATCATGGCGGAGGCTAACATCGTTCCATAATGCAGTATTCGTTGATTGTTAGTTTCTTTAGTCCGCAGATACCGTGGATAGAGAACTGAACTGGGAGAATAATTATTATATTGTACCATTTCAGAGAGAAACATTTGTCTACCTCAATCTTTACCTGTAGGTGTGACCGACACGTGTGTGGGGGGGGGGACACTGTTAGAATTTCATAATAATAAATTTTATATTTATCCTATTCTCTTCCTGCTTTTTCTGTGTTACGTGCCACAGGCAAGTTGACTCAATACCGAAAAAAGCGCCTTTTAGCAAATATTCCACTTTACTCGACTTGGCCTATCTGTCGGCAACCATATGATCATTGCGGGTGAACTTGATAGTCATGCCGGCGAAAGGACAGATCCCAATGCTGCTACGGCAATGGCTTTTACACTTCCCCAATATTAATTGTAGCAATTCGACCAGGAAAAAAAAATCGTCGTGTTACCCCTTAGCTTTTGAACAAGCACGGAATCGAGCTCGAACTACTACAACACAGTTCTTAGTCATTCCCTCACTATCCTGAAAATGGCCAAGGGAAATTTGTAAGGGTAACATGCATTAACCCAAAAAAGTAACCGTTGTTATAATAAGCAAGTTCATTCAAGCGAGATTTGTATCGATCACTCAAAAGCTACCAGCGAAACAGCAAAGGGTATAGAGTATTTTTGCTGGGATGTCGGAAACGGTGGCGAGGGAAAGTAATAAACAACATACACCTGCAACATAACTTTCACAATGGAAAAGAAAGATGACCAACGGATAGCGTTTTTGGACCTAGCAATAATAAACAACAATAAACTCGAGTTTGACATATACAGAAAGAAAACTGACACACAGCGGACCATACCAAGGACATCGAAACACACATATGGGCAGAAAATGGCGGCTTACCACAGTATGATACATCGTATTTTCCTATTCGTATATAGCTACAAATCCATATTCCTTCATATTTTTCCAAACTACGAGACATAGGTACATATTACAGCCATCGATATTATCCTCACCCTAAACAAACAATCTGCCTATTTCCGAATACTGTACACATATATGCACGTATATAAATTGATCGTACCCATATTTCCGATTTACTTCGTACACAAAAGCATACGTATGTACATATATAGTACGTATATTAAATGCGGTTGGTCTAATGTACAAATACAGGGTGCTGCAGCATAACTTCCTTTCTTAAAATGCGCGCCACTCAGTTAGTTGATGTCATAGCGGAGCGCTAGTGGTCTCGTTCAAGAGGGGATACTGTAAAGTTTTGTCCCGACATGGTTCAGTCGCCCTCATGCGTTGCAATAGTGAGGAGTGTGCCTTTGCCGTTGAGGTTTACTTTCCAAGTGGATGTTCGGTTATTGCAACACAGCGTGCACTTCGTAATCGCTTTAATTTAGCCCCGTCGGCTCCCGTCTCAGACCATAAATCAATTGTTACATGGGTCACAACATTCAGACAAACTGCAAGTGCGACAAAAGGAAGAACTGGAGTCCCTCGGCCCGTTAGATCACCTGAAAACATTGAAGCAGTGAGAGCGTCAATGCTGCGATCGCCACGGCGTTCTGCGCGCAAACACGCATCTGCCTTGGACTATCCGATCGTTCTGTGAGAAGAATTCTTCGTGATGATCTTCATTTTCATACCTATAAGATGGCGATAGTGCAGGAACTTTCATAACGTGACTTCAATTCTCGGATGAACGCATGTGAGCTTCTTCTTGATGTCGTTCCCGAGGGTGCTATTGTTTTTTTAGCGATGAAGCCCATTTTCATTTGTGTGGGTCGGTTAACAAACAAAACATGCGCTACTGGGCTGACACCAAACCTCGAAAATTGCATCAAAAGCCTTTGCATTCACCCAAAGTCACAGTGTGGTGTGCAATTTTCTCAGCTAGAATTATTGGTCCCTGTTTTTTTGAGGAAAATGAGGTTACAGTGACAGTGAATTCGGACCGGTAGGGTAAACATGCTACAGAATTTTTTTTCCCAGGACTAGAGAATTTGGATTTGGGGGACACTTGGTTCCAACAAGACGGTGCAACAGCACACACTTCAAGAGCATCGATGGCTGTTTTGAGGGAACACTTTCCAGAGCGGCTTATCTCAATTAGAGGCGATTTGGAATAGCCGGCACACTCTCCCGATCTGTCCCCTTTTGATTTTTTTCTATGGGGTTTTTTGAAATCCCGTGTTTATGTGAACCGTCCAAGAACCCTACAAAATTTGAAAGCCAACATCCAAGAAGAAATTGCCAACATGACACCTGCTATGCTAACAAGAGTCATGACAAACGCCAGAAATCGGTTTACGCAATATATGGAGAATGGGGGACGTCACCTAACAGATTTGATCTTCAAAACAATGTAAATAAAAACTCTAGACAGTACCTACATTATAAGAAATAAATAAATATTTTCCGACGCATACAATAGCTTTTATTGAGTTTTCAAAAAAGGAAGTTATGCTGCCGCACCCTGTATATCTATCTGAGTTAGACACTACCCGCAAAGTTCATTAGCACGCATATACTATATGCCTATATACACACATGTTTGGTTGGAGTAATTGATATTCATATACAAATGACTAAAAAACTAAAACAAAGTAATTCTTCCGGACCCCACTCATACGAACTCATTTCGTTGTGGTATTGACAAATTGATATGTGATGATGACGTCATTTTTTGGAATTTTTGGTTGGATAGGTTCTGAGAATGAGACCTGTTACACTTTTTGGGGGTCATATTTTGAGCTCTAACTCCCCTATGTTTCACCCAATACCAAATATTGAACTTGCTTCGAAAAATACTAATTGAGACTTTTCATTTGATACCCCACAGTTCTACATTCTGTGAAAAAAAAATTGCACCCATTCACATGTATGGGAGCCCCCCTTCAACTTAACGCAAAATGGCGCTTGCTGCATGTTTTGTTTCACACAAAACCTTGAGTGGAATCTGTAGGGGTAACTGTCCAAAATGTGAAAAAGTATACATTGGCCAGACTAAAAAGCAAGTGACCACAAGATTCGAGGAACACATAAGAGAGTACAACAAACGAAAAAGCAAGGACCTTCGAAACATCAAGTCAATGGTTGAAGGCATATGGTGGAAGAGGAACATACCCTAACGATAGACAATGTGGATGTTATAAAGCGGGTGCAGAAACCCCATCTTTTAGATGCAGCAGACAGCACGTCATCAAAGAAGGGAGGCAGGTAACCCTAAATCACGACGAAGTAAACTGTGCAACGACCCCGGTAAAAAAGCAATAAAAAATAAAAAGTATGGGGAAATATGGGTAGGATCAGAAAATTAATTATAACGTAATTAGTAGAGCTAAAAAGCTTCGATATAAATAGGGGTTGTTTAAGATAGGTTAACTAATTAGGTACTAGCACTGAGGCAGGAGGCACGTGGTCTCCGAAACAATTGTATGCGGGGGCAAAAATAAAAATTTATACAGGATAAGCAAAAACACCTAGTTCTTTTCTTAATATATTGAAATGTTTGTCAATCTGTTACACGGACTTTTCTCAGAAAGGGCTATGTCGATTGGTACAAAATTTGGTGGAAAGGTAGGGAACTGTGACTGCCACAATTACATTGATCTACATTTAGTTTGAAGAATTGCCCTCGATACCGGTATCTGATCGAATAAAGTTAATTAGTGTGTTCATTTGTTTTGCGGGGAAAGGTCTAGAAACTCCACCCCTTTCTTAAGTTTATCCCAGAGCCGCAAAAAGTTCGAAATTATCTCTTCCGTGTCAGTTTACAGCAACCTGAGACTAAATATCAGTATAACACACAAGTAGCTATATATTTACATTACGAGTTACGTATAAATGGAACAGTTGCATACTTAAATATTTTTGAATAAAAAGTACAAAATAACTTGTGTGCCGCATACACTTTATGTTACGAATATAATAAATGCAAGTCAAATCATTCTAGTAATAAGTAATATTTGGTAATGTAGGCTGTCGAGTGTTAATATTGGGTTGGGGAAAAAGTAATGTCGTATTTGGGATCGAATTTTAACGATTTATTTAACATATTTAGAATTATTCAATTTAAGTCAAATATGCGCCGTTTTGTTCGCAAATTTGTTGCCATTTAGAAGGCAACTTCATTATCCTCCTCTTATAATCCCCCCCCCCCCCCGTCCCCTCTTTATTTGCAAAAAACTCAGAAAGCCAGTTTTCGAAAGCCTCTTTTGAGGCCATCTTACTAGCACCAAGAGCGTTTTGTATGGACCGGAGGAGATGGTAATCACTTGGTGCCAGGTCCGGACTATACGGTGGGTGCGATAGGACATCCCATCCGAGCTCCCGTAGCTTTTGGCGGGTCATCAAAGATGTGTGAGGCCGAGCGTTGTCCTGGTGGAACAGAACACCATTCCTATTGGCCAATCCTGGCCGCTTCTGGTCAATTGCCTGCTTCAAACGGTCGAGTTGCTTACAGTAGAGGACCGAATTGAGAGTCTAGCCACTAGTTGAGCAGCTCATAGTAGATGACTCCCTTCCAATCCCACCAAACCACACAGCAAAACCTTCCTGGCCGTCAATCCGGGCTTAGTGATGGTTTGGGCCGATCTTTTCTCGCTTGAGATTTTCGTACGTCATCCACTTTCCATCACCAGTCACCATCCGCTTTAAAAATGGGTCACATTCGTTCCGTTTCAGCAGTGCATCGCAGTGCATCGGTCCAAGAGATTTTCTTCCCGTCAACTCGTGTGGTACCCAAACATCCAGCTTTTTTTGGAATCCAATCTTCTGCAAATGGTTCCAAACGGTTTTATGGTCCTTACTCAGTTCCTGGCCAATCGAGTGAATGCTCACTCGCCGGTCTACTTGGATGATTTCGACGGTTCCTACGACGATTGGGCTACCAGTACGGGGTGTATCTTCGATATCCACTACACCAGAATGCAATCGATCCAACCAACGCTGTGCTGTGCGAATCGTTACAGTATCGGACCCATAAACTTGCACAAATTTGTTTGCCGCCTTCGTTGGATTTTTACCTCTCAGGTAGTAAAAATGTAAAATCTGACGAATTTCTTCCTTGGTGGACTCCATCTTTGACGCGCTATAACTTGCGACTAAAACGTACGATCATAAAACTGTCAAAGAGACACCTGTAGCCCAGATTGTCGTCTTCAAATCAACGTATAGTATGACCAGATGCGATAAGTACAACACAAGATATGTTTAAGTGTCGCCATCTATTGACAACATACGACATCACTTTTTCCCCAACCCAATATTTGATGTTATTGTATATGCATGGGTGGGGTAGTGAAAAGTGATGTTTGTAATACAACATTACGGTATAATATAACTTCTTCCAAAAAGTGATATCACATATATCACATTACCTACTATCCGGGGCTTAAATGCGTTCAATGCTTGTCGCAAAAGGCGACTAAAAGGAATAAAGGGAAATTTGTGAGCTAGCAACCTGCAAATTTTAAATTTGATTGCTACCCAAACGTCAGCAATACCTCGGATATGGGGTAACCTTACGGTTACGACAATTGGCTATCAAAAGCCGATCATGACGGGTTTCTGGAATGTGCGCACGGCTCCGTGATGATGGCAGCGATGGTCCTCAAAATACTGGCTTATTCCAACTTAAGCCGGAATTACAACGATATACATATGTTGGACATTCTGGTCGTAAGAAAACCAAGATTATGTGACTTTGAAGAGTATTCCTCCCCCTCTTGCCGCAATGTGTTTTTGTACTTTGAAAAATCGAGTGGTACCAGACGCCGAATCAGGTGTCGGATTCCTTCTGATGACTACTGAAGGGCGCGATCTCTTGACCTGGGGGCCGGTTTCTGGCTTCTAACTGCAAGATTTCCGTCCAAGTTAAGGAGCATCACAATTGTACAATGCTAGGCACCAGCGATGTAATGGAGAAGGATGCTTTCTACAAGCAATTACGCGCATTTCAAGGGAAGCTTCCTAAAGGTGACATTGTGATCGTGATGGGTGATCTGAATGCAAAAACTGTGCGTGAACAGAAATTGTATCGGGAGTACTCTACGCAGGGGGCATTCCGGGAAAAACAATAGCTATATAATCATAACGATATATGATGGCGCAAAACGTAGTGTGCTGCACTGAGGTAAAATTTCGGAGGACTTTGAAGTCCAGTGCGATGTCCGCCAATGTTGCATCATGTCACCGATATTATTTCCTCTTGATATCGGTGACGTCCTTCATGCTGATTTCGTGGAGGACGTGGCGGAATTCAATGGACGATGACATCTTTCCTCAATCACCTCGATTACGCTGATGACATGTGTTTGGCTCTCTCACCGGGTCATGGACCGTGACCAAATGGTTTTCGATTTAGAAAGAAAGGCAAGTAGAGTTAGACTCAAGATAACCACAAAAAACAACGATGTTCTTAGTGTGAAGGGTCATCGCATTGCATTAAAAGGCAGAGCATCAAAGGCGTCAATCAATGTGCATACCTAGAACGCGTGGTCTCTAGCAACACCGAACTAGATGACGACGACGCATTAATAGCGCTAGATCAGCTTTCGTTGCCCTGTCTAAAATCTGGAAATACAGTTATGTCAACACCAATATCAAGTTGAAACTGTTCTGTGTTAGTTTTCTTATTTGGGAGTAGCTCATGGACAGTGAAATCTACTGTTATTCAAAAGCTCCAGGCTTTCGTGAACACCTCTACCCGTCATATCATCGGAGTACGCTTGTCTGACAGTATTCCAAATGAAAACTTCAGTCGACGCACAGCCACTCAGTCGCACTGAGATGGAAGTGGTAGTGGATTAGTCACGCTTTAGGGAGAGACGACAATTGCATTGCGAGCTACGCCATACAGTGGAATCCACTCTCCCTGCCCTAAGGGTGCTTGCCGCAGAACAGTCGAGAAGGAGCGCGTGAAGTCGTCCGGGATAGCTGAAGGGCATTTCAGGTAACCGCGAACGATACCGCGTACTTGTGGTTGACACGCTACACCCAAAGGGCGAATGGCAACCATATGTAATAAGGTGATATTTCGCAGCCCTCTATAAGTACATAAACATTACGAGCTAGGTACAAAGGGGGGGGGGGGGAAATGTTCATTTAAATATCTTTACACAGGAAATACACAAACGGTTCATATCTGAAGCTTCGGGGTTTCCACTTCTTCTTAAATATTATGTTGCGTGCCGATTGCAAAGCCCAATTCAACAATATATATGGTAATATCATATTTTATTCTCTCGAACTACAAGCTTTTAAGACTTTGTGTAAAGCGAGAGTAAATTTTTTTTTCACAGAATATAGTCGTGTGTGCTAAAAAGGGCTAAATTAGTTCTTTTCGAAATTTATTTATTAATTCCCGACATTAAGTGAAATGCAGAGGAGCGGGGACTCAAAATATGTAACCATAACATGAAACAGGTCGCCCTCTCTATCTCTATCTCTAATCTATCCAACCGAAGAATCTGAAAATGATTTGTCTCTGTCTAAAAATACATCTCATTCGGATATCTGCTAAAAAAAAGTTAATAATAGCATATTAAGTATCTTCTAGAAATATAAAACTGACGTCAGCATAAGCGATAATATAAGATACGATTTTGAATGCAATCCAACCATTATTAACAAAGTTATAGAAGGTAAAATTTTCGTATTCCTCGTGAATTCATTCTACACATCAGCAAATAAAGAAGTGGGCGATAACATCCCTTTGTTGACACGGTGGTCTAGAGGGGGGTTTCAGTAAGGGCTGCAGAAAAATTGGAGGGTATTGAAGTGGATTGTTTTAATCATAGTAAAAGGTACTATTAGTTCTATTAGTACTATTAGTACTATTAGTACTATTAGTACTATTAGTACTATTAGTACTAAGGGATGTTATCGCCCACTTCTTTATTTGCTGATGTGTAGAATGAATTCACGAGGAATACGAAAATTTTACCTTCTATAACTTTGTTGATATTGTGATTCAATTGTTCTTACTGCTAAAAAAAAGTCTCGTTCGAAGTTTAAAAGTCGTTAAACTAATGAATATCATTGTGGTTTTTAAGAAGTGTAAACTAAAAAAAAGTGCTGAAAAATAAATAAAGTGGACGTGAGAAGAAATAATATAGCTCCGGATAAAGGGAACTCATATCATATTTACTGGTGGGCCGCACTCATTTAAGTAGCAACTCGCTCCGCTCCGCTCTTCAGTAGATACCGAGCTCAGACCCGCTTATCCCTAAGTGAAAAGCAGTTGTATTAGCTGAAAGCAGTGTCTGTCTAAACCTCGCGCTTTCGAGCAATAACTCATACCCTTGTCGGGTTTTTAATTAAATAAAAATAGAGCAGAATGCCACCTGCAGCGTGTTCAAGTCACGCTGCTCCTCAGGATGGAGGCGCGAGGCTGTGTGTCTGATGAGATCGCTTCCACGCCGATCAGCCGCATCAAAGTTTCGGGAGTAGTGTTCCTTTCAGGTGGATTATATCTACTTTAGTACTACCGACATTCAACTTTTGTAATGATATATGTATGTATACTTTGGTATATACAGTAAAGTGGAAATATTCAGATGCGTGCTACCAATTTAGATAGGTATGTGCGTATAAATACATATATAGTTACGAGTTTATACCGACTGTTGTTTAAAATAAAAAACACGGATGATACTCGGAGTGATTAGGTTTTATTTTGCCAATAATTTGCCTAAGACTAAAGGCTTAGATCAATTCTGACTTATATTTATAGTTGAGTTGAACAAAGGGCGCAAATTGCTGAGTTTGCAAAGTTGCATCTTTTGTAACTCGATATCGCTCAATTTTCGTTTGAGTCATGTTTTTGTTTATATTCAAATGTCGCTTATCTCTTGTGGATAGATTTTAGCTTCTGTTAGAATGACAATGTTTACATTATTTCGCTTGCGTTTAGTAAGATAAATTTTATGAAGATAAGATGTTCATGACTCATACGTATTATGGGCATGTGGTGTTTGTGTATGGTGGAATGACGCATGTTACCGGACATGTAACCATATATGCACATAAGTATCAGTTAATAGACAATGTTTGTTTAGGATGAGTATAATATTTGTATGTACAAACTGCCTTCATCCAGATCTAGCAGGTGGCGCGAGATCTTGGGCTGCACATCAATGAAGGCAAGACAGAAAATGTGGTGGCAACGTGAGCACCGAAAACCAACCAACCAACAACATCAAACTGCACTGATCAAACGGGAAGAACAAAGATAGGAGAATACAACTTTGACACCCTTGATAGTTTCTCCTATTTAGGGTCGAAAATCACAACCGATAACAACTACGATGATGAAATCCGCGCACGGTTGTTGGTAACCAATAGAGCCTACAAAAACTGTTTCCCTCGAAACGTCTCACCATAGGGTCAAAGCTCTTACTGTACAAGATAATGATCTTGCCAGTCCTCATGTATTCCTCGGAAACTTGGGTTCTTAGCAAGAAAAATTGCGAACTCTTGGCCGCGTTCGAGAGAAGAATCCTCCGAAGAATTTTTGGCCCCCTACATGAGGATGGACGATTCCGTAGCCTACATAACGACGAAATCTATGAACCATACCATGACCGTCCGGTTGTGGATAAAATCTGGCTCAATAGGTTACGGTGGGCGGGTCACTTAATCCGTATGGAGGAGGATGATCCCACCTGGAAAGTCTATAAAGACAATATCTATGGTAGAAAAAGAAGCCGAGGCAGACCCTACCTAAGATGGAGCGATAGCGTAGGTTACGAGGCCAGACAGCTTTTAAGGATATCGAATTGGTGAACCTCGGCGCAAAACCGGGATGTCTTGAGTTCCTTATTAAGGCAGGCCTAGACGGGATACCGGTTGTTGCGCCGTTGATAATGATAATATTTGTCTTCGATATGTGCATCTAACTGAAAGTTTGGAAATATATATATATATACGAGTTATCACAATCTCGGCAGATGCCGGATTTTACCTAGCATTAAGTGCCAAGCATTTAGGCTCGGAAGATCCTATCTACTTGAAAACTAAAGGGGCACTGGTGGTGGTGGCCGGTGGTAGGTCAGTGGGAGAATCCGTCGAGTACTTCCTCACAACATTGAGCACGTATTCAGAATGGTGTACTTCTGCATGGTTTGAACCAGATTGTGCGAAAGTCTCAGGACATCAAGGGAAGCCGTGAGGGATTTAGGTATAATACCTGTAGCTGACAATATTATGGGAACTACAACCACCCGCTTCGAGACGCCAAATTTCTTTGATTTCCCGAGCCAATGGCTCATAGTTCACCTTGTCCTCCACGTATTTCCGTTCAATGTTTCTATTATGGGGGATAGCAACATCAATAATATACGCGGAGTGACCCGTCTTGTCAACTAACAGTACGTCAGGCTTGTTGTGTGCTGTATGGCGATCAGTCAGAACTTGCCGGTCCCAATACATGCTGTAAGCAGAACTATCAAGTACTGCTTGCGGCTCATATCGGTAAACCGGACATGTTCCCGTGATCAGCTCATGCTTATATGCAAGGTTTTGATGGATAACCTTTACATACAGCATTATGCCTGGTGATGTATTACACCGGTGCCATAACAGTACAGCCAGAAATAAGATGGTACCAACGTCTCTAACGCTGAACCACACATTCTGCACTGGTCGTTCTCCACCCGTTCTTTCATGATGAGCTTTTTATAAGCTCGGGTGGCTACCACGCCATCCTGAATGGCACACATAAACTCCTCCGTCTCAGCAAAGAGCTCCCCAGCACACAGCCATCTGTACGACAGATGCAAATCAACAAATGGCTGCCAAAGACAATTCGCGTGTGTACCGTGCATTGCCTTCGACTTCCATTCATCGATCCGCTCTTGGTCCGCCTTCACCCCGATCAGAGGATTGAAAGATCAATCCTTCAAGTTAACTGGAGTCAGCCGCATGCAAGGGACTCGCCATAGCTCCGATCATAGCTTCGATGTGGAGGTCATCAATGCTATGTCCGGCATGCGGCTCGTGATGACCTTTGCGGATGGCTTGGATTCGACACTTGTCTAATCCAAACTCCATCCGAATATCACGGCTGAACATGTCTATTATTCGCAACAGACTTCTAAGATGGTTGTCAGTACCAGCATACAGCTTGATGTCATCTAGGTACATCAAGTGTGTCAGTTCGCACTTAGCACGTAGGCCCATATTTTATTGCAAAACCATGCCCTCTAGCATCATTCAATAGCAATGAAAGGGGGTTCAGTGCCATACAAAACCAAATAGGACTCAATGAATCCCCCTGGAAGATGCCCCTCCGTATACGGATGGGCTCTGAGGTATTAGCACCCTCAGATGTACGGACTGACAAGGTGGTATGCCACCCTTCCATGACTGTCGCCAAAAACTTTATTAGTTTCGAATCAATGCGATAGAGATGTAGGATGTCGATTAGCCAGGTATACGGAACGCTATCAAAAGCCTTGGCATAATCGATATAGCAACTGAAGAAGTTTCTTTGGCCTCTAGTTGCTTGTCCTACTACTACCGAGTCGATAATGAGTTGCTCTTTGCAACCCCTTGACCCAACTCGGCAGCTCTTCTGCTCCTCGGACAGAATGTTGTTGGTCTCGAGGTGCACATTGATCCTTCCACTAATAATGGACGTGATGAATTTGTAAAGGGTTGGTAAGCAAGTGATCGGTCCTGTGTCTGCGGGGTCCTGCACCGTGTCCTTCTTAGGGATAAGGTAGGTAATCCCCATAGTAAGAAAGGTGGAAATTCCTCCGGCCGACTCATGACCTCATTTATACTGCATGCCAACCGACTGTGTACGCTGGTAAATTTCTTATACCAGAAATTCTGCACCCGATCCAGACCTGGGCCCCTCCAGTTCTTCGAGATGTTTAGGCTCGTCGAACTTCTTCTTCGGTAACATCCGCAAAATTCATGCCAGGTGTATTGGCATGGCGGGTGCCTTCGGCGGTGATTCACTCAGCATGCTCAGCATGCTGGGCAGGTAACCCCCAAAGTCCACCCCAATACTCTTTCGCTTCCGTCACCGAGAACTGTATTGTCTGGGCGCTCTGTTGGGATTCGTTGAGAGATCTGAAGAAGCTCCGCTGGTTCCTCGCGTATGTTGCATTCTGGACACGTCTGGAATAACTTTCGCCATACCGTCGTAACCGACTGCATATGACAGAAAGTTTCTGTTTTAGTGTGTCCAGAATTTCAACTCCGGGTGTCTCACAGGGGATGGCATAGTTCCGGTAAACCCTCTGCACTTTATTTCTCACCCGTCGGTTGGCACTGCCAGTGCTGATCTGAATCAGTCTAGCAATGTCCTGCCTTAGTGAGTCCCTCTGACTTTCCACACGAATTTTCAATGGTGGATCCCTTTTGTCACTCAAACCAATAACACGAAAGCGAATCTTCTAACCGTGCAATCTGATAGCCGCAACTCCACCACAATACACAAGTAATTGTAGTTGCAGCAGCGACATATCAGCACACAGTCGAGATGCAATCTCATCATTGATTTGAGATAGAATTCCCGGAGTTGCTGGAGATGCATAGAGCCTGGGAATACCTGGTCTATGCAAAGGACCCATATCCGAGAATTTTGTACACGCTCTTTGAAATTCGTCCCGAACCTCAGCTGAAACCTCAGCTGGACGGTGGAGAAGAGTGCTTCGGCGAGTACTGAACCTGTTGCCTGCAGTGCGGCGTGTTGTTGTTGATGCCGCCGCCTCTGCCCCCATCGACTCTCGGTCACCAGTTTCCCCTATGACTTCAAGTCGAACACGGTCCCTGATGGTGGCCGAGATTGTGTCGCTGCGAGTAATAAAGCGGTACTGGTCTGCGACTCGCTGCACAGTCACGTGCGCGAATTGCGGGAAACGCTCGACGAGTCTCTGGTGCAACAAGATGCATTAAGATGTTGTACCCGCCTCCGCCGTTATTTCGTAGTAAGAGCGGATGATGAAGAGGTTTATTTCTTCAGTCTATTTCATCTGCTTCCTACGCGAACCTGCTGTAGTGGTCGCCACAGATTGTGATGAAACAGCTGCAGCAGGCGGAGCTGTGCTCCTGGTCGTCGTGGCGCCTAGACGTCGAACCGCCCCACGACTAGCGGTTTCGACGCCGTGCTGTCCATTACGAGAGCCCGACCCAGTCACCAAGTCAGACGACTCCCGCCGGTTATCCGTACCGGACCTTCAATTTCTCCTTCCTCTCATTTTTGGTAGTGCATTTTATCCCTAGCTGCCAGGTGTTGAGATAGCTTCCTTAGTGAGTAATCTGCAAGACTGCAACGTTCATGCACTTTCCTCACCTACCCCCTGAGACGCTGCGGTGGCGCCATTCAGACTGAAGCTATCCATCCCTTCTTCTTTCACAACCGGGCTTGGGACCGGCTTCGGCGGAGTTATTATATACTGAGTTATCACAATCTCGGCAGATGCCGGATTTTACCTACTATTAAGTGCCAAGCATTTAGGCTCGGACGATCCTACATACTTAAAAACTAAAGGGCCACTGGTGGTGGAGAATCCGCCGAGTACTCCCCGCAACATCGAGCACGTATGCAGAATGGTGTACTTCTGCATGGTTTGAACCAGAGTGTGCGAAAGTCCCAGGACATCAAGGGAAGCCCTGAGGGATTTAGGTACAATACCTGTAGCTGACAATACTATGGGAACTACAACCACCCGCTCGAGACGTCCAAAAACTATTGTGCCCCTTTTACTGGTTATAGTGTACCTATTGATCATAGTATCTCAAGCAGGCCTATAACCGTTAGGAACTTTAGTATGTTCTCTACTTCCAGATCTTTCAGATGCCTCGACCTACTTGCACAAGTGCCGGACACTGTCCCAGGACGTCCTATAGAGGTTTCGTCCTCCTCACAAAACCTTCAGGCAGTGTCCATAGATATCCCTTGCTTACCTAGGAGATAGTTCAGCCAACAATGACCAGTGAGAATCTCCACTATTATTCGGAGGTTCTTTTTGGTGAGGTTTAAGCAATCCTTTGTGCGTATGGGTTCGTGTCCCCCAATAAGCAGCCTGGACTGCTTCATCCCTGGTAGGCACGCCCAGTATAGTTCCCTCAACCGTTCTTTTTCATTTCTTAGACTCGTAACCATGAAAGCCGTTTCCGAATCCGCAGAAGGGTTCTGGCCCGTGCATAGGCGCGCCTGCTCCCTTCTTGCTAGTTCATCTGCTGCCTCGGTGCCTTCCAACCCAGCATGGCCTGGAACCCAATGTATCCAGACCTTGTTGGACGAGCTCAGTGTATTCAATCTCTCAAGGCATCCCCATACCAGTTTAGAAGGTCACCTGGTTGGACCTAAGTGCCTTGATCGCTGCTTGGCTAACGGTGAGAATAACTATGTTCTGCCTCCTGTAGTTCCTTTGCAGGAGGCTCATTTGTCTATGGCGTATATTTCCGCCTAGAATATGCTAGTGTACCTGCCCATTGGCCCAAAGTACATTTTCCTCGGACTAATGACACCGGAACCCGCTCCCTCTGCTGTGAGGGATCTGTCAGTGTACCAAATAATCAGTTGTTAGTTTAAGCCGTATGTCGCAGCCACGATCTCCCAGTTTGCCTTGTCACTCCAACGTGTTTCAAACTTCTTATCGAAGTGAAACCTCGTTGTCATGTTTTCCCTTGATATCAGTAATTCGGGATACCGCCTAGAAAAAATATCAATCTTCCTTCGATTTTGGCAGCTCCCCGCCTTCACTCATACTACCGGCCATCCTGAATATTGACCTCCTTGCCTGCATTTGTATGTGCAGATGGAGAGGGGTTAATCTCAGAAGGACCTCCAGGGATGCCGTTAGGCATGTCCTCATTGCCCCACTGATACACACAGCAAGCCAGCCTTTGGAGCTTATGTAATTCCCTGGCTTGTGTGCTGAGTTCGGTTCTTTCTGCCCAGATTACTGCTCCATAGGTAATCATTGGGCTTACTGTTGCAGTATATGTCCAAAGTAGTGTCTTCGGGCTGCAACCCCATTTTTTTTTCTGCTATGGATCTGCAAGTCATCAGAGCCTTCGTGACTTTACGACAGTTTCCGACATGTGTCTTCCAGAGTAATTTTTGGTCTAGCGTAATTCGCAAATATTTGACCTCTGCTTCTCGTTTCACCTCCATATCATGTAATGTTATGGCTGTCAGGGGTCGTTAGCGATTTTTAAACGGGTCGCTTACGATACGGGGTGTGACGTCCCCGAGGTGCCCGAGTAAGTAGTTTTGCCCCCTAGCTGGCAGCATACCTGCGTCCTAGGTAGTAGCCTCGAGAAAGCTTCTCGGTGAAGAGCGAACCGCGAATGACCGGTACACGTCGGGACACACTGGGAGTCTCCGGAGCCGTCGACAACTCTCTGTCGGCGTCGACGGGGTGATGTGAGCGTAGCTCTGCCAAGGTGGTAGTTGCGACGTGTATCAGGAGCCAGCCCCTTCGGGACCCTGGTCGGGAAGTGTGCATTGAACCGGTGTTAGTAGACCGCGTTGCCCCGAGCGAGCGCTGATCCGTCCGTGAATTCCGGGATCAGCTAAGCGTAGGTCAGGCCTCAGGGAACTGGGGTAGGGGCTGTGTCCCCGAGGGTATACCCGTTCTTGACTATTGCGGCCCGCTCCCTTGCACACGATGCGCTGGTAACTTTTTCATGGAGAATGTTCTGACAATTATAAAAAAAAAAGACGAAACAACAGATAAGGAGGAAGAGCTGGGTGCGTTTGGGCGGAGCACAAAGATGCGTCGCTCACCGCAGCGACCAGTGAAAGAGGCAACGAGGGCTGATATACCCGATGAGACACTGGGGCGCCCAAATAAAGAGGAAGCCTCATCAAGTGGTGCGACTGACCGTGCGGGGATGGCAACTCCACTACCTTGCAGTGCCCCTATCCTGGAAGTAAGCTCAGTGAGAAACGCTAGTCCTGAGCAGATGGATTTGGGCACAAATCGAGTGGAAATGCATTCGACTGTCCTCGCTAGAGCTGAAGAGGAAAGGCTCATCCGAAAGTGCGCAGCAGTGGTGAAGCGTATGCGGTCGGCAACGTTCCTTCAGAGAAACGTCAGCAAAGGCGTCAAAAACGGGCTGATGGAACTGGAGGAACTACTGGACCGCGTTTCCTTTTATAGACGCACGTGGAGAGCAGCGGAAGACGATTGTAGAGCAGAAACAGTCGCACTCCCCGCTGAGAATGCTGCTTGCGTCAAACGGACCGCAGATAGCCCTCTGCAAAGTGAACAGGGGAAAAAAGCGGAAAGAGGACGACGTGCCTGAAGGAGACTTTATCGAAGTAGTCTCCAAGGCCCAAAAAAAAAAGGCGAAAAAGGATAAAAAGAAACAACGGACTCCAGCGCCAGAGACACGTCTGCCCAAAAACAAGGAGGCTGCCAACCCAAAGCCAGTAGCGGAAAAAACGACGAAACGAAGAAGGACTAGACCGTCGGCTCTGCTCATTAAGCCGACGGAAGGCAAGACATTTGCGGAAGTCCTTAGTGAAATCCGCTACAGGATGAAACCCGAGGAGAACGGAGCAGAGGTGTCTTCGATACGGAAAACGAGGAGTGGTGGAGTTCTCGTCGAACTGGGCCCAAAGACGACCAACAAGAGCACGTTCTGCGAAGCGGTCAAGGGGCTATTGGGGGAGAAGGCCCTTGTTTCCAGCCTAGAACCCATGTGCTCTCTGGAAATACGGGATCTTGACTGCCTCACAGAAAAGGTCGAAGTAGAGGAGGCGCTAAAGCGCGAATGTCCAGAGGTAACCAATGCCCGGGTAGCTATTACCTCTGTAAATGCTCGAGGCCAAAAACTTGCCGTGGTGGATGTCCCCGAGCAATATGCGAGGAAACTCCTTAACAGCGGGAGAATCAAAATCGGATGGGTAGTATGCAGGGTACGAATGCGGATAGTCCCCACCAAGTGCTACAGGTGTCTGGACTATGGACACACGTCAGCAGCTTGCAAGGGTCCGGACAGGAGGACAGCATGCCGGAGATGCGGCCAAGCGGGTCATCAAGCGAAGACTTGCAAGGAAAGCGAGAGTTGTGTTCTCTGCAGGGATCGTGGTGCGTCTGGCGAAAGCGTCGCACACACTGCGGGCTCGGGACGGTGTCCGATCTTCAGGGCGGAATTGGAGAGGGCTAGGGTGCGAACGCCATGATCCGCATTTTGCAAATTAATATGCACCGGAGTGCAACCGCTCACCAGTTGCTAGCACAGTTCGCTGCGGAAGTAAATGCTGATCTAGTGCTGATTAGCGAGCAATACCGAAACAAGGACCCGTCCTCATGGTATCTGGACTTATCGGGCACCGCTGCCATCTGGGTTCGGGACGACGTTCGACTTCGTGTTCTTGCCGAAGGCCGGGGAGACGGATTTGCCTGGATCCGGTGTTTAGGGATAACGTTTTTTAGCGTTTACCTGACGCCGAATGAGTCGATTCCGGACTTTCAACGTCGGCTTGATGCTCTGGAGGACGCCGTTTCGAGCACGGAGGGACGAATCCTGGTTGGCGGTGATTTTAATGCCAGGGCTCTTGAATGGGGCATGCCTCAATCAGACTCCAGAGGGAAACGGATTCTGGAAATGGCGGCGAGAACCGGACTCGTAATTTTAAACACCGGATCTACGCCAACGTTTCGGCGCTCAGGTTGTGAAGGAAGCATTCCCGACATCACTTTTGCGTCGGAATCTCTGGCATCATCGGTGGACGGGTGGCGAGTCCTAGAAGACTTCTCGGCAAGTGATCATCAGTACATTGCGTTCGAAGTGTTTGACGCTACTTGCCGGCGAGCACCAACACGACGTTCCCCCTGCGTGTGGAATGTCGCGAAGGTGAACATCGGAAGGTTCGTCGAAGCTCTTGGAACAGGTAGGGCCGCACCGGGGGGCACTCCGGGGGGTGGTGGTGTCGCAGCTGACACCGTCGTAAATTCAGTGATGAATCTGATAACGGCGGCGTGTGAGGCTTCCATGCCCCGGAGGGGCCCCAGGCGCGACAAGCCTTCTATGTACTGGTGGACGGCGGAAATTGCCGACCTACGGAAGGAGTGTCATAAGCTCCGCCGTTTGGCACAACGCTTGTACGCCAACGAGGAGGCATGTGCCATAAAGGCACAATATAGATCAGCAAAAAGGAGACTCCGCAGCGCTATAAATAAAAGCAAAGCTCGCGGCTGGCAAAATCTCGTTAATGAGGTGAATGATGACCCGTGGGGACTTGGCTATAAGCTTGTCACTCGGAAAATCGGGGCTCTGCGGAAGCCCTGCATACTGAGCACCGACCAGATGGACCGCATTGTGCGGGCATTGTTCCCCAGACACCCTGTACGGGTTGATGTAAACAGCGCGGAAAGCCTCGTGGATTGCCCCCTTTTCACAATGGGAGAACTCGAAGAAGCGGTTCTCACTATGAAAAACAGGAAGGCGCCAGGCCCTGATGGCATCCCGGCGGAAGTTTACAAACTGGTGTTCCGCCAACGGCCAGAATTGCTGCTCGAAGCGTTCAACGCGTGCTTGAAGGAGGGCATTTTTCCTTCTCGCTGGAAAGTGGCCAGACTCGCGTTAATCCGTAAGGGTAAAGGAGATCCGGAGCTCCCGTCTGCATACCGACCGCTGTGTATGCTTGACACGGCCGGAAAAGTGCTCGAGAAGCTCATCAGGGGTAGACTCGCTGAAGCGATCCGTGTTGCCGGGGACTTATCCGCAAGGCAATTCGGGTTTAGAACAGGGAAATCTACAGTGGATGCTGTTATGGAGGTCGTAGATGCGTTTAATCGAGCCGGGGCACACAGCCGCCGATCTCGACGGATAGTGCTCCTCATAACGCTTGACGTCAGAAATGCCTTCAATTCCGTAAGATGGACAGATATGCTGGGCACACTAGAGAACTCCTTTCACGTGCCAAGCTATCTCTTGCGGATATTGAAGGATTATCTGAAAGACCGCTCCCTGTTCTATGAGACGCTAGAGGGCCAGAGGAGGATGGAAATCACGTCGGGAGTAGCGCAGGGATCCATCCTAGGGCCGGACCTCTGGAACGCTTCCTACGATAGTCTGCTGAGACTCGATATGCCTGAAGAGTCGCGCCTGGTCGGTTATGCAGACGACGTTGCGGCACTTGTTGCCGGACGCACTGTTGAACAGGCGCAAAGCAGACTTGGCATATTGATGCGACGGGTAAGCGGATGGATGACTGCTCACGGTTTCAACCTTGCGCTGGAAAAAACCGAAGTAGTCATTCTGACCAGAAGGAGAATCCCGACCTTGCGTCCCATATCGATCGGCGAGTTGACTATAGAGTCAAAACCAGCGGTTAAATACCTTGGTTTAATGCTCGACTCGAAGATGAGCTTCTTCGAGCAAATCAAAGCAGCCGCGGACAGGGCTGCAACAGGAGTCGCGGCCTTGAGTCGGCTAATGGCGAATGTGGGCGGCCCTATATCAACTAGGAGACGTCTCCTCATGGGAGCAACGCAGTCCGTCCTTCTCTATGGTGCGGAGGTATGGGCTGATGCCCTTGACAAGGAGGTGCATCGTAAACGCCTAGCTCAAGTGCAGAGGCGGGGAGCTTTGCGAGTGGCGTCTGCTTACCGCACTGTCTCCGAACCGGCTGTGATGGTGATTGCGGGAGTGATCCCCGTTGCCCTCCTTGCCAAGGAGCGCAAAGCTATCTATCGCCGTAAGGGCGAAAACTTAAGAGAAGTGGTTGCCCGTGAAGAACGTCAACGCACCCTTAACGAGTGGCAAGTTTCTTGGCAAAATGAGCCAAGGGGCAAGTGGACTGCGCGGCTCATCGACAAAGTAGACCCATGGTTGAACAGAAAGCACGGTGAGATTGATTACTTCCTTACCCAACTTCTAAGTGGGCATGGAGGTTTTCAGTCTTACCTGCACAGGGTTGGGAAGGCGCGATCTCCTGATTGTGTGTTCTGCAATAGAGTGCCGGATGACGCTGAGCACACCTTTTTCTCTTGCGAGAGGTGGGATGGCCTCCGCCAGCAGCTTTATGCAGACACAGGGGAGCTCTCTCCAGACAACATTGTCAGAGAGATGCTGAAGAGCGCTGGCAGCTGGAATCGTATTGCGCATTATGTTCGGGCTCTTCTTACTACGAAGAAGATTGAACTCGACCGGCAGAGGGATCGGACGGTAAGGGGTTCCCTGAACTAACAACTCCCTTCCTCCCCTCCCCTCCCGTTGGTGAAAGGAATTCCCTGACTTGAAGGCTCCCAAAGCCGGGAGAGCGGGAGGGCTAGCCCGAAGTAATGTGTCAAACGGTTCCAGGCTAGTTCTCTGATGACAGGGAGGTGTTTAGTTGGTAGTCCGCCAGCGTGCTTTTGCGGGAGTCCAACACTCTGTGCGTAAACGCATTCACCTACCCTACTCCAAAAAAAAAAAAAAAAAAAAAAAATGGCTGTCAGGTGATCAAGCTTACGACTCCTAGTGAATGGTACTATGGTGGTTTTGGCTGGGTTGATCGGCAGTCCCACCTTCCCGCACAAGGCGCTTGGAACCCTTAATCCAGTTTGGATTCTATCACATAGGGTATCTTCATATTTGCCCTTACAGATTAAAACAATGTCATCCGCGTAGCACTGGACTTGTATTCTAGTATTTGTTAACGCGTCTGGGAGTTCATCCACTACCATACTCACATCAGGGATGATAATACCCCACCCTGTGGACAGCCTTGAGTGGTGTTCATGATAATCCAATTTCTACCTGTCGGTACCTCTATTTGGCTGCTTTCTATCATTTTGCCCATTCAGAGCGCCGGGGTGTTTCCCACTCCTTTGCGGCTCAGGGCATCTTGTATCTCTATGTGCGATATGTTGTTTAATGCTCCTTCGATATCCAAAAACGCGGACAGTGTAATTTCTTTTGTTTCTATGGTATCCCGTAGTACCTCTGTCAGCTGATACAGAGCAGTTTCAGTTGACCGTCCTGCCCAGTAAGCGTGCTGACAGTGATATAGGGGATTACGCTTTAGAACGTTAGTTCTAATATAGTTGCCTATAACCTTCTCCACCGTTTTGAGTACGAACGATGCTAGGCTGTTGGTCTGAAAGATTTAGGGTGGAAAGGATCCTTTTTATCCGCTTTCGGAATAAAGACCTCGTTTGCCCGTCTCCATACCCTTGGTATGTATCCCAGTCTATGCTCCCCCTTACCACCCTCAGAAGAGACTCTAAGATAATTCCTAGGCCTCCCTGGATAAGTGTTGGGAAAATGCCACCTACTCCGGGAGATTTCAGTGGTTTAAAAGTTCCCACTGCCCATCTTAGCCTAGCTTCTGAGCATACCTCTTTTGCTAGTTTCCAGCTCTCCTTCCTTCCCGTTTTATTCGTTGTTCGGGTGTCAGGCAAAAAGTTGTTGCCTGCCACCGTGGGGTAGGACCCCGGGAAATTCGTTTTGAGAAGCAGGTGTATTCTGTCCTCCTCATTCTCGGTAAATGTCCCATCTTCCTGTTTCAAGCAGACAGAGGATATTCCCCCCGTCTTTGGCTACAGCCTTGTACAGCCTGGTTGCTTCTGTGATCTGTTCGATTCCTTCACAGAATTTCCTGAAGCTGTTCCGTTTCGCTTCCCTGATCGCGTTGCTATACGCAGTCAGTGCATTTTTATACCTCTGCCAGTCCCCGGTTTGTTTTGCCCGGTTAAAGAGTTTTCGTGCCTCTGTTCTCATTCTGGCTAGGTTCTTGTTCCACCATGGTACATCCCTTGATGACTTGACTGTCTTAGCCGGATAGCTGGCCTCATATGCGTCAATGACGATCGTGTTGAGGTTTCCCACCACTGTTTCTAATTCCAGTTCGCTCCTGATATCACCGCCCCCTTGAAGGTGGGCAATGTTGTTGCTCAATTGCGTTGCGTAGGATTCCCAATCCATTCTTTTGGGATTCCTTATTATTCTTTCTATTTCGGAGTTACCATCAATGTCGAATCTGATTATCCTGTGATCAGACATTGTGGGTTCATCCGACACCCTCCAATTCCTGACCACTCCGCTCATTAAGGTATTTCCTAGAGTTATATCTAGTACCTCCTGTCTGGTGCTGGTCACAAATGTTGGAGTGTTCCCTACGTTGTATATTTCTAACTTATCGCTAAGAATAAATTCAAGAAGGTACTCACCTCTACGATTGGTGTCGCTGCTTCCCCAGACTTCGTGGTGAGCGTTGGCATCGCAGCCGAGAAGAAGTGGTATGGAGATCTTCATTGTGAGCAATTAGGAGGCTCATAAAGTCTTCCATTTCTATTGCCGCGGCTTTTGGCAGAAAAACTTTCACCATGTGGGCTCCTGGTATATCATCCCCAGCATATGTTGACAGTTCCACCCCTTCCCAGCCTGTCAATATAGGAACTATGGTTCTAACCCATTCTGCGGTGTCTTCCGTCGCGCAGTGCACCAGTATAAGGCCTGGTCGAAAGCATATCCCGGTGAACACCAGTTTCGACGTCGAACCCTTGATCATCTGCTTGACGACAAGGTCCTCAATGATTTCCTGCTCCTCACGAGTGAGTATTTGCTGGGGAAACCTTTTTGACAGTATGGCCGGTCGACTGCCAGTGGACTGGTATCCGAGGCCAAATCACGATATAAATTCCACCGCCACCAGTGAGATTTGAACTGTGACCTTCCTTAAGACAGTCTTGTGCTCTAACCACTCAACTATCCGGACACAATATGAATACAAAATCTTTATACCTGAAGCACCCTGTTTTGTGTTTCTTTACAAAGTATGTTTATGTGGGGTATCAAATGGCTCATCCATCTTGATCTTTTCTGATATTGGGTGAAAATAGGGGAGTAAGGACTCAATATGTGTGCACCGAAAACTGAAATAGGCCTCAACCTGTCAAGTCGCAAAATCTGAAAAAAGTGACAATCGTATTATATATGCATCTGTATGAAATCTAGACCTGGAAATACCTTCTGCCCCTAAATAAAAAGAAATGCCACCATTATTAGAAAAGTTATAGAAGGTGATTTTATGTGAATCTATCGCATCAATAAATCAGTGCCTTAATAAAGTGAGCTCATATGAACAGAGACCGCTTAGGCTTTCTTAGTTATTTGTATATCAGTAGCATAAGTTTAAACATCGAGAGAGACATAGATATGTTGATGTATTTATATGCGAACTTAAGTCTACAGGTAGTGTGCAATTCAGATGGATTTATAGATAAGTACGTTATCACTAGCAGTATTCAATTTACGTAAAGACGAATATATGTGCATACTGCACATGGAATAAAGTGAAAATATTCAGATCCGTACAATGAATTTAGATGTGTACAAATAAGGACATTCACAACCGTGCCGCCGTCTCCACAAAAAAAAAAAGACATTAAATTTGCGTTAATACGAACTCATTGCTAAGATTGGTCTAATATTGATTACAGATTACACAGACTATTCTTATATAAAGGTATCCATAAAACCTTTCTAAGCTATGGCGCTGAACTTTCGACTTCCCATTTGCTTAGGTTTTCCTACATTGTTGTGCTGATGACCAACAAGTTAGTACACAAGAAATTGCGATATAGAACGATATATATACAAAACTATAACTAGGGAAGTACTGAAGCATAATAAGATACTAAGATGCTCTATTATTCCTCCATTCCTGGTTATAGCGAAGATTCCGTAAGCGGAATGTAAAAATGTTTCTTATAATAATTTTATGCGCTAAATACTTTAAAGGTCTGCGAAAAGTTCATTTGCAAAGTATCTTTGTATAACAACACTGAATCGAGCAATCATGCCAAGCATAGCCATAGTAAACAGAGGAACTTCTTTCTTACACATTCATGCGTGGCCCAAGCCTTAATACTCGCAGCATTTCGCAGCCTTTCATGTTTGTAACATGGCGGAAAATGAACCCTTTTGTAATTTCATCAGAAGCAACCGAACCATAAACTAAACACACAACTACACAAATACAGTTGCTCGTTCCAATTTAGTTTGGTTTAGTCCCATTTGTAAACCTACGCCTCTAATTTGCAATGGAAAATATAAAAGCTTCCCTTGCGATACAAGTATCGGGACTACATGGCCGAGAAGGTGCAAAAAATAAAATGGGAAGACTTTTTTCTCGGTGTAGCACGAGGAAATGAGAAAATTGTTCTTTTGGTGGGTGGTAAAACCAGGAAACCAATTAAAACCCCTCAATGGAAAATAAAGTTGGAATAGTTGGTACGCGAGTACGCATCAGTCCATATACCCCAGGAAATGTGAATGTTGTGAATAATAATTAAATGATTGAGTAATTTTATTTTCATCAGTGCCTCCAGAGAAACGCACTAAAATTTAATCGCAGAGAAAAATGAAAAAGCTGGTAGGAATTTCAATTAGTTACAACCTGGAAAACGCTCGGCGGGTTTTCCGGAGCATTTATTCGATCGAATTGTGATTTAACAGCGAACATATGTACTTATAACTGGAATTCAAAGCACACTCAGGGTCTACTCCTAGAAAGACTTTTCTTTTATTAAATTATATATTTCACAAGTTCGTTTATAAAGAAGGACATCGGAAAGAGTTAATGAAGGAAAAACCTATGTGTAAATAAGAACAAGTCGGGAAACCGGGAGCTTGACGCTTCAGGTATAAAAGGTTTTGTGTTTGCCTATGTGAGGAGCATGACGTAGTTCTCCATTGGTTTATAGCATTGACCCGAGATATTGAAATCTCTCAGTTCTGGGCAGCTGACTGCCATTGCCAGAACTGAGCCTCGAGTACGAGGCCTTTCATTTGATACCCTACACGACTATATCCGGTGAAAACAATTTTTGAATCCCCCCTTTGCAGGTATGGGGAGCCCCCTTTAAACTCCACCTAAATTTATGCCCCTCGCTGTATGCGTGCGATTTCATAGTTCCCATCTGTCCACCAAATTTCGTTCGGATCGGTTTAGCCGTTTTGGAGAAAAATGCGTGTGACTGTCAGACAGACAGATATTGAATCGATTTTAATAAGGTTTTGTTTTACACAGAATTACACAGAGAATATCGAGGAGCCGCCATCGAAAGTGTTCTTTTCTCGGGTGCTACACAGGTCGTCGACAACGTTCCGAAGGGGGTCATAAGACCCGGCTCACTGAGAAATCATTTCGGTCATCAGTGCACTCAAAGTGTGAGTAAATTCGCTGGGTTTCACGGTCTAACCACAGAATTATTTATCGCTGCACCTGCAATTACTAATACAACTATAGTTGCTGCCGAACGTGCAATTACAGGATATCTGCTTCTTCCACTCGTATATAAATCTTGGGAATCCGATACGTTTCCCAGAGAGTGGAAGAAGGAGATGATCGTCAATATCCCAAAGAAAGGGATCCGTTTTGTGTGTTACACTAGGAAAGGAATCTGTGTGCACCATGCCGTCGCAAAGATAATAGCTAAAATAATCCTGGAACCCTCAAAAACATGTCAAAAGCTTGATCGACAGCGAGCAGGCTGGTTTTCGCATCAACACGCTCCGAATCATTTTGCAACAGTGGGCGGAATTTAGTTCTTCGTTGCACCTGCTCTTCATCGATTTCGAGACAGCTTCCGATATCGTGAGCAGGGAGGTTATCTGTAGTGATCTACGTAGGAGTGGCATTCTATAGCTATTATCATGGCGCAAAATGTACCATGCTGCACCAAAGTAAAACCTCGGAAGACTTTGAGCGGATTCCATCAGGGCTGCATCCTGTCACTGATTTTATTTCTTCTTGTCATCGGTAACGTTCTTCATGCTGAGTTGTCCAGAGGATGTGGAGCGGGGAAGTTCGACGGACAATGACATCTTTCCTTAAACACTTCGAATAGGAGGTGATATCTCCTTGCTCTCACCGGGTGATGGAGCTTGGTCAAATAGCTTTGGGTTGGGAAAGAGACGCAAATAGATTTGGACTGAAGAATCAACTAACCTACTCTACTGTACGGCATGATAACAACTTTGCCAACTGGTGGAAATCACACCATCAAATTTCTTGCATTCTAAGACTTTGAAAGTCAGTATCTTCCTAAAGTGAAGCACAAATTTTACGAGTTAAATATAAATGGGACGAATAGCTACCCAAATGTGCTTATGTAAGCAATGGATGAATCATTTCATACTTGAAGCGTTCAGCGGACTTGTTTCAATATAACTATGATGAAAGTTTCAGTTAAGGAATTACCTCTGACATGAGATTAACTACAAAAATTCGCACACATCTATATTATCGGTGTCCCTCGGAATACTTGCTTTATTAGTCTAACTAGCTTAATGGAATCGGGTGAGCGTTTCGCTTTGACGTTTCCTGAATTTGTGTTAATAAAGAACCTTGAATTGCATTGCAGTGCTTCTAAATTAGTCATGTGAGTCATATTCATTCCGGGTACATTGCACCGAACATGCTCCGGCTGGTGCTGCAAATTTAGCAGTTGAGTGAAGCAGAATCTATCACCACTATCATAGGTCTCATCCGTCATTGTCATTGTACCCGATTATCCTGGTGAAAAAACTTCGAGCACCAGTTTACGCTTCAGACACCAAATCAGGCATAAATTCACCGAATTACTAAATCGGCAATTCAGAAGAAGTAACGTTACACAATTGGCATTATTTTGGGCTGACGCATCCGCGAACTCATCAAATTCTGAATTTACCGATGTGCCGTCTGCCCGGTTCCCCTGGTTCTGAGTCCAGGCCAACATAAAACAAGTCAGGAAACCGGAAGCTTGACGCTTTAGGTATAAAAGGTTTTGTGTTTCCCTATGTGAGGAGCATAACGTAGTTCTCCGTTGGTTGATAGCATTGATTCCCAGATATTTAAGTCGCTCAGTTCTGGGCAGGTTACTGCCATTGCCAGAACTCAGCGATTTAAACATCTCGAATGCTATCAGCCAATGGAGAACTGCGTAATGAAATTATTTCACGCATTAACGCAACCTGCATGAAATGGCATTCCCCAACTGGTGTTCTTTGTGACGGACGTATCAGCGCACGTCCCAAATCTAAAATTTACTGCAATGTCGTCCGTCTGCCGCTCTCTATAGTTCTGAGTGTTGGCCGACTATAAAGCACAATGAACAGCGTCTTGCGGTAATGGGGGATGTTGCATTGCACTGGTGAGAATATCCGCGATAGATATGGGTTTGCACCGATCGTGGAAAAATTGCGAGAGAGGCGTTTTCGATGGTGTGGTCACGTAATTCACGCTCACGAGAATTCAATAACTAGTATTAATCAGAACATCGAAGTCAATGGTAAGCAACCAAAAAGCTGGCCAAAAGAATGGTGTCTTCATACACTGAATAGGGATTTAAAGGTCTTGCGATTACATCCTGATCAGACATTTGGTAATATAAAGTGACGGAACCGATCACGACGAGCCGACCCCGCTTGTGACCTGAAGGCTGAAGAAAAAGATGTGAGAGTTTCCATTGACCTCTATTTTCTAGAAAGCGATTTAAATAGATCATTTGATGGGAAGCCCTGTATTGATAATAGTCAACCTCATACGCTTCACATTCTGAGTTTAGCATTATTAGCAAATGCCAAGAATTTAACCAACATCAAATATAAATTAGCAGCTTGCAGCTACACATTTGCCTGTAGGTGACTCGTAGGCCCAAAATACTGGCATTGGAAAGCCGGAGTGAGGCCCGCCTCTAGGCATAGATATGTGACATACATGGGACTTTCCGGAAGCCTCGAAATGCCAGCTAAACAGGAGCTGGCATTTGGGAGTTCTCGAGTGGGACTCATGACGTAGCAAGTACCAATCTGTAAAGGAACCGAATTTTTCGATGTTCTACTAAGCCTATACGGCCTTACAGAGTGCCTGGTACAATAAGTAGTTTCCAGTAAGAGGAATGAATTGGTACCCACTTGCAATTATATTCAATAATATAATATGAATATCTGGTAGTATCATAAGAAACCAGATATGCATTCACAACAAACATGAAAGAACAGATCCCATCATGCAGAAGGCAAGTTGTCGCCCCAAGCAAAAAAAAAGCCGGGAAACCGGAAGCTTCACGCTTCAGGTGTAAAAGGTTTTGTGTTTTCCTATGTAAGGAGCATAACGTAATTCTCCATTGGCTTATAGCTTTGAGATATTGAACTCGCTCAGTTCTGGGCAGATTACTGCCATTGCTAGAAGTCAGCGATTTAAATATCTCGAAGGGCAGGTTACTGCCATTGCCAGAACCCAGCGATTTAAATATCTCGAGTCAATGCTACCAGCCAATGGAGAACTGCGTAATGAAATTGTTTCACGTATTAATGCAACCTGGATGAAGTGGCATTCCCCAACTGGTGATCTTTGTGATCGACGTATCAGCGCACGTCCCAAATCTAAAATTTCCTCCAATGTCGTCCGTCTGCCGCTCCCTATAGTTCTGATTGTTGGCCGACTATAATGGACAATGAACGGCGTCTTGCGGTAATGGGGACGAAGATGCTGCATTGCACTGGTGGCGTGAGACGTTTTGATTACGTCTGAAATGAGAATATTCGCGATCGATATGGGTTTGCACCGATCGTGGAAAAACTGCAAGAGAGGTGTTTTCGATGGTGTGGTCACGCAATTCAAGCTAACGAAAATTCAACAACCATCGAAACAAGAATCGAAAGCAATGGTAAGCAACCAAAATGCCGGCCAAAACAATGGTACCTTGATACGCTGGATGGGGGTTTAAAGGTCTCGCGATTACATCCTGATTAGGCATTTGATAAAATAAAATGACAACACCGATCATGACGAGCCGACCCCGTTAGTGAACTGAAGGCTGAAGAAAAAGATGTGAGGAGCGACGAGTGCACGACAGCTCCGTGTCACAGCTAAAAATCCCATTGCCCTCTATTTTCTAGAAAGCGATTTTAATAAATCATTTGATGATCATTTGATGTGTTGATAATGGTCAACCTCCACACTCTGAGTTTAATATTATTGGCAAATGCCAACAGTTTAACCAACATCAAATATAAACAAGTCGAAATACCGGAAGCTCGCGCTTCGGGTATAAAGGTTTTGTGTTCGTCTTATGTAAGAAATTTCAACGCATATTTTTCTATCTTTTCTATCCGTATACCTACAAATCCAACATAATCCTTCATATTTTTCCAAACTACGAGACATACGTACATATTACAGCCATAGATATTACGCTCACCCTAAACAAACAAACTGCCTATTTCCGAATGCTGTACACATAGACGCACGTATATAAATTGATCGTACCCATATTTCCGATTTACTTTGTACACAAAAGCGTTCATATGTACATACATAGTACGTATATTAAATACCGCTGATTTAATGTACAAATATCTGAATTAGATACTACCCGCAAACTTCATTAGCACGCATATACTATATACCTCTGTTTGAAGTGATTGTGACTAAAAAATTAAAACAAAATAATTCTTTGCGACCCCAGTCAGAAGATGAATCGATATGTAATTATGGCGTCATACAGGTTGTGAAGTGCACGAAATTCACAAAAAATGGCAAAGTTTCACACCCTACAACTTTGTTAATAATAGTTTGATTTTATTCAAACTTGACCAACTTGTGCATTATGGCCTTTATTATACCCATGCCAAATTCTATAATTCTGGGATGAACATAAGGGGGGTTGCCGGGTAAATGTCTAAAATGTGGAAATATACTATTATTAACTTTATCTGTGCAGATATCGGAATCGGATATATTTTGAGGCCTAGATTTCGTAGAGATGCACCACTGTGATTTTTTTTCAAATTTTTTGATTGGATAGGTTCTGAGAACGAGACCTGTTTCACTTTTTGGGGGTCACATTTTGAACCCTCACTCCCCTATGTTTCACCTAATATCAAATATCGAAAAGTACTAATTGAGCCCTTTAATTTTATACCCCACATGCCCACATTTGATGAAAAAAAATGTTGCACCCTCCATTCACATGTATGGGGAGCCCCTTAAACTTAACACAAAATGGCGCCACATGTTACATGTAAAGGGAACAACAGATCACACACACGTACTAATTTTCGTGACAATCGGCCCAGCCGTATCCGAATAAATCGGCTGTGACAGACAGACAGACAGACGGACAGACAGTCCTAGGCAAAGCCGTCGGCTCCTGATGTCGAGAGTTGTTAGCTCCATCTTGCTTTATGCAGCTCCAGTCTGGGCATCGTCTTTGAAGGTGAAAGCAAACAGAAGGAAAATCGCAGCCCCATACCGATTGAGCGCATTACGTACGTCATGCGCTTACCGCACAACTTCAGATGAACCAGCTTGTGTGATAGCCGGCATGATCCCCATCGACATCTTGGCGAATGAGGGTCGACGCCTGTATGACCCATCATATGCAATCGGTGAGTCTTATGCCAATCGTCGGCAATTGGCACGAAGTGATTCTATTTTGGAATGGCAGAAAAGGTGGGATGATTCACCTAAAGGACGCTGGACACACAGGATTATTCCAGATGTCTTTAAATGGATCAAGCGAAGACACGGTGAGGTTAGTTACCACCTAATTCAATTCCTGAGCGGACACGGTACCGTGCATACCTTTATCGCTTCGGGCGTGATGACTCGCCGTATTGCCCAACATACGTGATGATTCTGGAAGATGCGGAGCATGCTGTTTTTAACTGCCCGCGGTTCGCTGCACACAGAGCGGAGGCGGAAATTGACGCCGAGGCACGGTTGACACCCGAGAATATCGTGGATTATATGCTAGCCTCTGAAACATCTTGGAGGGCGGTGGAGAAATTAATGAAGGCGATCTGCTGAGGAGGGAGGAGCTTCGGAGGAAAGTGACAAATAACGACAGAAGCCGCAGTTCATAACTGATCCTCCCCGCGATGTAATACGGAAATGGCAGTCCCGCGGAGTAAGCGAAGGAGAAGGAGGTGGTTTTAGTGAGTAAAAGTCTCACATAACCGTATGGCAGGAGCCAACGGTAGGTTTTGAACCTTTCCACCTTCCAACGTATACAAAAAAAAAGACGGACATCGAATCGATTCTAATAAGGTTTTGTTTCACACAAAACCTTAAAAATGGGCTGGGGAGAATTAGATTCTTCTTGAATGGAATTTTAATATTTCACTCGAATTTCAATTATTCTCGTTAATTATGACGTCAGCATCTTATTTGTATGGCTTAGGATGCTGTTAATTAGCACGAAATTGATAAGTTTGAACTTCTATAACTTTGACACTAATAGTTGGATTTTCATAGAACTTGGCATACACATGTCAAGTTCCAAGACTGTCCTCTATGCTGGAACAAAATTTGGTACACCTAGGATGAACTTAAGGGGAGTTTTTTAGTCAATTTCTAAAAGTTGATAATATATTATTAGTAAATTTATTTGAGCAGATACCGGAATGGGACATCTCTGGAAGATTAGATTTCACATAAGTGTTTTACACAAAACTTTAAAAAGGGCTGCAGATAAATAGATTCTTCATAAATGCGACTTTAATATTTCACGCGAATGTCAATTATTCCGGGTAATTACGACGTCAGCATCTGATTTGCATGGCTTTGGAAGCCGTAAATTCGCGCGAAATTGCTAAGTTTGAACTGCTATAACTTTGGCGTTAATTACCAGATTTCCACGAAATTTAGCATGTATATACAAAATATTGTCCTCTATCCTTGTACAAAATTCGGAAGTCCTAAGATGAATTCAAGGGGGGTTTTCGGTAAATTTCTAAAAAGTAGTAATATACTATTAGTAAGTTTATTTGAGCAGATATCGGAATGGGACATATTTTGTGGCCTAAATTTCATCTAGACGCACCACCCTGATTTTTTAGATTTTTAGGTTAGATAGTTTCCGAAAATGAGTCCTGTCTCACTTCAAGTGCGCACATTTTGACTCCTTACTCACGCATTTTGCAATGTACGCCGAAACTAATGTCAGTTTCAGAAAGTACAAACCGAGACCTTTAATTTGATACCCTACACAACTATATCTGGTAAAAAAAATTTTTGAATGCCCCCTTTGCATGTATGGGGTTGTCCCCCTTTAAATTCAACCTAAATTTATGCCACTCGCTGTATGCGTGGGATTTCATAGGTCCCATCTGTCCACCAAATTTCGTTCGGATCGGTTTAGCCGTTTTGGAGAAAAATGCGTGTGACAGACAGACAGACAGTCAGACAGACAGACAGACATTGAATCGATTTTAATAAGGTTTTGTTTTACACAAAACGTTAAAAAATGAACGGCGTTTTCCAGTAACGGAGACAAAAATGATGCATTTCAGCAGTGCCTACCGGGCCATTTCTACATCCGAAATGGGGTCATCCGAGAACGATGGGGAATTGCACCGATCATGCAAAAATTGCGAAACAAACATGTTTGGTGATAGTGGCAAGCAATTCGCGTTGGCGAAAACTCACTTGTCAAGATTGATTTGAACATCTATGCCGATGGGAAACGATCAAAAGGTTGGCCAAAGCAACGTTGGGTTCATTCGCAGAATGGTGATTTGAAAGCAGCGCTGGATTTGCAGCCAGATAAGGCATTTGACATACCAAAATCGCGAAGCCGATCACAGCCCCGCCCCTGCTTCTTACGTCTAAAATAGTCGCCAAATGATATTTGCTGCCCCTACGCTTACTCCAATGTGGCCAATAATCAATTTAATAGTGTTAATGGTCATCCTAGTGCTTGAGTAACCACAGCAAGTCGTCGCAATTAGCCCGAATTGAGTCAATAGGTTCCATGATGTAAAAAAGACCCCCTTGTGACATGCGTATTCCCGACAATTCCTGATTTAAACTTCACAGCGCTTACAAAGTTCTCTTCAGTGTATTGTGCGTGTTTCCTGTTCACTCCTTAGCGGAGTATAGGGCATCCATGCAGTCAGTCCGTTCCATTATCATTACGTTCAAATGTATGCAAGTGAAAAGCTCACATTGTCAACTATGTTAATACGAATTCCCGGTAACTAGATCTTCATTATTTGGTCATCGTTTCAACAAATTTTTGGAGGAGGTCGCCTCTTGCATTTTGTTCTAGAAATAACCCCTTGATAACTGACAGCGGGAGGTAATGGTACAATATTAAAGGATATAGGTGGTTTCGGAGTCGCCTCATTACAACTCTATTGGCCATCCCTACGCTCCGTTTCCCAAACACACAAGTGTTTTTACATGAGTTTCAGGATTATTATAGCTACCATCTTTGTGAAAGAAGAGAACACGCAATTACGACTTCAATTAATATATTTAAGACGGGTGACCTTTTCTAAGATTTTGTGTAAAATAAAACCTTATTGAAATCAGCTGAATCTGTCCGTCTGCCATTTTTTGTGGTTGGAAGCTGGAGGTGTTCAAAAATTCTCGTTAGCTCCTGGCGTAAGGTCATCTGAGACTTTTACTCAATAAAACCGCCTCCTTCTTCTTCGCTGAACCTACGGGACAGTCATTTCCGTATCATCTCGCGGGCAGAATCAGTTACGAACTGCAGCTGACGTCGTTATTAATCACTTTGCTCCGAAGCGCGTGACTCTGAGGAGAGGACCGAGAACAGGAGTGGATCAAGGATTGATTCTTGAAGAACCTCGAACGTTGTCCGATATGTTCTAGGTCCATCGTCCTTTCTAGGTGGATTCTATGGCGATGCACACCACAAATTTCGCAGAACCTACTTTAGCTAATGCACCAAATATTTTGCTGCATTTTTAGAATTAATGGAAAACCTGCTTTGCCTCCAGAATTTTTGTCGCTTAAATGATAGCATAGGGGGTAGATCTTGCTTTTCGGCGATCCTAACTACCTACATACCTCAAATACCATTCTCTATTTCTGTGATAATCATAAAGCTTTTGTGGATGGCTAGTGTAAAAAGTTGGTCGATACCCTTTAATGAGGAGACCTATAAGGTGTCCGGATGGCTCGAGTAGTTAGAGCGCTGGGCTGCCATAGCGCAAGGTCGCGGTTCAAATCTCACTGGTGGCGTTACATTCATAACTGAATGTCGGATACCAGCCGTCTTAGCTGTGAATGAGTACCTGAGTCAAATCAGAGTAATAATCTCCGGAGAGCGCAATGCTGAACACATTGCCTCCTACAGTGTACTGTAGTCAACCGTTATGGTCTTGAATGAAGTGGTCTAACGCACTTCAATGCGCTGATACACAGCAATCCAGCGCGAATGATTATTATTATTATAGACCTATAAGAGGAACGATCGCCTAGAGGCTTATTTGGCTTCAGAATTAACAATGGCTTGAGTTGCTTCCACTTTACCAATTTGAAGCTAATTGTAAATATTTAAACTAATCATCTGTTTTGCGGTCCCTCGTTAATATTATCAACGACGTAGCAAATGGAATTCAGTCTAGTCCTGCCTTAGAAAGCAATTCCAGATATCCCGGCTTTGCGCTGGGGTCCACCAACTCGATATTCTTAAAAGCTCTCTGTTTCCTGGCCTTCGCTACCGCTCCATTTTATGTAGGGTCTGCAATGTCTTCCTTTCCTGCCATAGATATCGCCCTTATATACTTTTTAAACGGTATCATCCTCACCCACATGGATTAAGTTGCCCAATTACCGCGGCTTATTTTGTCAGACTTTATCCACAATCAGACACTAGTGATATCGCACATATCTTCATCTATGTTAGGTGACCCAAAAATTCTTCGGAGGATTATACTCTTGAACACGACTAAGAGTTCGCAATTTTTCTTCTTAACAGCTCAAGTCTCCTAGGAACACTTGAGGACTGGCAATATCACTGTCCTGTACACGATCCTACATACTTGAAAGATAAAGGGGCGTTGGTGGTGTTAGGTTAGGGGGAGAAGTCGTCGAGAACCCCCGCAACATCGAACACGTATGCAGAATTTTATATTTCTGCATAGTTTGAACCAGACTGTTTGAGAGTTGTAGGACATTTAGCATTTAGGTACAACATTTGTAGCTGGCAATATTATGGAAACTACAACCATTCGTTCGAGACGCCAAATTTCTTTGATTTCCCCAGCAGCGGCTCATAGTTCACCTTCTTCTCCACGTATTTCCGTTCAATGTTGTTATTAACGACCCGTGTTGTCAACTAGCAGCATGTCATGCTTGTTTTGTGGTATGTGGCCATCAGTTAGAACTTGCCCCTCCCAATACATGCATGTATGTGCCGTGTATTGCTTTTGACTTCAATTCATCGATCGGCTCTTGATCTGACTTCATCCCACGAGGGGATTGAAAGAGCGATGCCCCACGATCCTCCGACTTAGCAGTGATGTTATGCCACCACGTCAACCACACCCGCGCCGCCGATGTCACGAGACAGGTTCATCCGCCCCACGCAGAGTTAGGGTAATGCATTCGAAATTTGAACATATTATTCGTATTCGCCGCAGGACGTTTTCGAGATCGGTCTTCGTCCACAGCAATATTTCGAATGTATATGCCAGTGAAGGGATAGCCAATGCATTCAATGCGCTTATCTTATTTTTCCCCCGGGAGAGCTCTCCAGGAATTCGAAGTCCTTTCGATCACCAACTTAAGCATTGGTTCCTTGCCGAATTTCCATGTACTTGTTGAAGTCTCCTTCGGTCATAGCTAGGATGAGGAGGTAACCAAAACTATGTCCGGAATGCGGCTCGTGATGACCTTTGCAGATGGCTTTGATTCGACGCTTGTCCATCCGAATATCACGAATAAACATGTCCACTATTCGCAAAAAACTTCTACGGGTGTCATCTGTACCAGTATACAACTTGATGTCATCTAATTACAACAAATGTATCAGTATGCTAAGTATCACGTAGGTCACATCCTACTGCTACCAGTGAGATTTGAACCGCGACCTTGCGCTCGATAGCCTTGTGCTCTAACCACTCAGCAATCCGAACACAAATATATAAAATAGAAGTTAGAAATACATGCGTTCTTAAACAAAAAACATCTCTAAAAACTTTCAGCACTTCTTTCCGACACTATATTAATGGTACACATTAAGTTTATCAAAAAGTCAAAAACATATAACACCACGCTTCAGGTATGAAAGGGTTTGTATACTTCTTATGTGAGAATTTTTGAGTGTGAATTTGTTCCGTTTATACTTAGCTCGTAATGTTTACTTTGTTTGTTATGCCAGACTATTTACTTTTGTCTGATACTCTCAGTTGAGTGACAGGCCCAGCGACAAGCTGACTAAAAAGGGCATTAGGACTCTTTAAAAACAAAACTGGCCGTCTTGAGATATCCAAAACCTCGGGCAGTCGACGCGGCAGAACGGGGACACATGGACGGCGTCAGGACGCAAGTAAGTTAGCCCGTGCAAAATCTGCATGCGAAATATAGGCAGCTCCACTGGAAAGGCCGAGAAACTTGCAAGAGTCCTTCGTAAAAATGCCTTATTATTTGCGTTCTACAACAAACTCGATGGTGCGGTGCCAAAAGCTGTGATATAAAACATGAACGCTAGAAACTTTTCTATTTTGGTAATCCAAGGACTCAATATGATATAAGCATTACCATCATATTAAGCACCCGATAAAATAGCATGAGGAACGCATAAAACAGCATGAGGAACGCATGATCTCACTTACGTGATTACCAACCATTACGAATGTGGAAGAATCGTGAAACCAAATTAAAGACACAATTTAGAAAGCCTCCTATGCCACCCTCGGGGTCACCAAGCCAATTAAGCGATTCATCAACCGAGATACTTCGCTCCGTGAAAAAAAAACGCATCTACCACAAGTTTCTCAATGATAAAACACTTTCCAATCGACAAATTTACAAGAATGCCAACCGGAAAGCAAAGAAAGCAATCGCTGCCATCTGAGACCTATAAGGCAAAACTGCACCCTCGGGATGGCGAGAGAGATTTGTATCGACTTGTCAAAAGCCGAAACGAACGCACACAGGATACCGAACACTTCTGTTGCATTAATGATAAGAACTATACTTTGCTTACGAACCGCGGAGGATAGATGCCGAGAATATTTCGGGCAGATTTCAATCGAAGAGTTTGTTTATCCTCTACTTCCACAAGCATGGCCGACATTTCGGGCAATTCCACTCATCATCACAACTGAAGTCGAGGAAGCGAATAAAACGAATGAAATTGGGGAAAGAGACAGGACGTAACAATGTTACATCTGAGCTACGAAACTCAGCTCTTCAATCGGGTTATTGAGGAAGGTCGAACACCATCTTACCGGCAAGAAAGCACGACCGTTCCAATATGTGAAAAGAAAGGTAACAAGCAGAATCTCCAAATTCCCGTCCTATCCGCTGACTGTCTCATATCATAAAGATTTTTTAACGCATTCTTCACAACCGTATTCGCCACGTAGTTCGCCGTGAATCAAGCCTAATTTGTCATGAACTGAAGAACAACTGACACAATACACCCGAGTGAAGCATTAACCTCTTTACATGGCATTCTTGGATCTAGCGAAAGCGTTTGACGGTATACCACACGAATTATTCTATGGCAACTGCCACATCAGAAGAATTCGCAGGACGGATTAAATTGGTCTGAGACGATCCGAAAAGTAAAGTGCAAAGTGTGACGGACATATCAAAATCGTCTCCAGTCTATCGCATTCATCAAGGAATCGCCCTCTCATTACTTGTCTTTGTTTTTGTTGAGGACATTCAACGTCCAGCGCCTGATTGACTCCTTTATGCGGCAAAATTGATTTCGAGTAACTTGTTAAAAGGCAGAATGATCGCCCCATGCAACATGTTCTCACATTGAATCTGAATAAAACTGAACTTTTGACGACCGATTCCCCATGAAGCAGGTACAATTACCGTCAGCGGCAGTGATCTGCCCAAAACTAAACGATTTAAATAGCTTGGGTCAATGCTATTGACCAAAGGAGAATTGCATTATGAAATTGTTTCACGCATTAACGCAACCTGGATGAAGTGGCGTTCCACAACTATTGTTCTTTGTGATCGACGAATCAACGAACTTCCCAAGTCGAAAATTTACCGCATCGTCGTCCGCTCTGTCGCCCTCTATGGTTGCGAGTGTTGGCCCACTATAAAAGACAATGAACGAGATCTCGCTGTAATGGAGAGCAGAGATGCTTTGTCGCCAGTGACGCCACACGCCTTAATCACATCCGAAAAAACGGTATCCGCGAGTGATATCAGTTTCCACCGATCGTAGGAAAAAATGTGGGGGCAGGCGTCTTCGAAGATATGATCTAGAAATTCGCGCTAACGGAATTCATTTGACAATTTTGGTCTGAACATTGAAGTCAATTGGAGAAGGCCAAAAGGCCGGCCCGAAACAACGGTGGCTTGATACACTGGATGATGATCTGAAAGCCTGACAACTACATCAAGATCAGGCTATTGACAGAATACAATGACGCAACCTAATTAAGACAAGCCGACCTCGCTTGTGAACGGCACAAAGGATGATCAAGATCGATGAAAAAAAATGTATACTCCAGTTTTAAATGTATGGAGACCACTAGCATGCTTAGGGAGTCATACTTCTCAGTTTTCCACCAAATTTCGAATCAATAAGAGTAACCATTTCTGAGAAAAGTGCTGTGATAAACAGACACACAAACTAACTTATGGACTTATGGAGACGGGCTGAAAATAAACCGATTTTAATAAGGGTTTACGCAGTACCACAAAAAGGGCGTTTATTAAACCATCCTATCTCCGCGGTTAGAGCGCTGAGCTGTCGTAGCAGAAGGCGGCGGTTCAAATCTCACTGGCGGCAGGGAGATTTGTTATCGTGGCTATATGTCGGATACTAGTCGACTCAGCTGTGAATGAGTACCTGAGTCAAATCAGGGTAATAATCTCGGGCGAGCGCAATGCTGACCACATTGCCTTCTACAGTGTACTGTAGTGTAGCGTAATAATAATGAATAAAGTTCTCTAACACACTTCGAGGCCCTGATCCGATATGGATTGTTGCGCCAACGATTTTTATAATTTTTCCAGTTTCTGGCAACACTGCCAATCAGGAGAAAACGGGAATAAGTACTAGGACCAGATGGTGTCACTTGTGTACAAGTATAAGTCGGACTTGTTGCTCATCACATTCAATGCAGGTTTGACAATGGGTGTGATCTCCTCAAGGCTTGTGCTGATAAGGCAAGGGCCAGGGCGACCTCGAGGCACCGTCAGGGTACCACTTGAGAGGTTCAGTCAAGTCAATACTGATTGATGCATAAAGTGCTGCGGGAGGCTACTCATTAACACAATATGCTTTTAGAGTGTAGGTGATCAACAATTGGTGCTGTTGAGAAAGTGGTCCAAACCTTGAAATGGATTGAGGACACGAAAACATCACTGGCGGCGGGGAGTGCTTCTTGTTATAAGAAACGCGTCCTTAGTTCTGGAGAAAGTCGAAGTAGTTGCCCTGACCAAAGAGAGTGTTCCAACAGTCCTCTTACTTCAGATTAGTAGAGTCATGCCTCTTATCGAAGTCGGCGCTGAAATATCTCGGCATCAGTGATAGACATGTTTATGAGTGTGATTGAGCAGATTACGAAACACCAGAGACAAGCCTGCGGCTAGCACATTTTCGATTTACTTGCTAATGTCGAACATCAGGAGGCCCCTTACCATTAGCGCCTACCGGCAAGTACAAAGACGGGGTGCTCTTCGAGTGTTGTCCGCCTATCGGACAGTCTCAAATGTGGCAGAAATGGTGATAGCAAGATTTATTCCGACCGTGGCTTGTGAAGAGAGAGCCCGCATTAAGTGCGCATGGCAGCAATCTTGGAAAAAGAGAATCGAGGTCGGTTAGGTGGACTATGCCTTAACCCACATATTCAGCGGGCGCGAGTCTACCTGTACACAATCGAGAAACCACGTTCGTATGGCTGCATTTACTGCAAGGATGGGATGGCTGATGCCTGCTTAAGCTTTTCCTCTGCAGATGGTGGAAGCACCATCGCCTGTCAACGGAAGGACAACAAGGGGATCTGCAGGAAGTATAATTGAGGCCATGCTGCAGAGCGTCAGAATGTGAGAGAATAGCAATATAGGAGAGGTGTCAGCGTGGATGACGGCTACTCAACCACGGGACTTTGCAACTACATTGAATATATCTGGCCTCAGGTCATGCGTTAAGCGGTTCCGGGCTGGAGTCCGAGGCAGACCTGCAGTAAGTCTCAGTCAGAAATCCAAAAGACGGCACAAGACTGGGATATATCGTCATGGCCACGGCTAATAATGTTTGTGCCGCATTTGCGTTACAATCTTAAACCAATATTTTGGTGAGTTAATGCACCACACTCAAAATAATTCTTTTCACTTTAGTTTTCCGAAATATTTTTTCGTAATAATTTTTTCAGTAATTTGCATTGTGATCATGATTACAAAGTCTTGCGAACGGAGCTACTTTATTAGCGTTAAGTATAGGTTGGACGATTCACTTCAGCGGAGCACTAAAAGCAATCAGCTAGAATAAAGATGCTGATCAATATCAACGGTGAACTAAAGTATTTCTTTACTCACCATCTTATTTCACCCCCGGGACAGTAAATCACTTACTACTCGTAGCTCAGATAAATGCGGAAAACTTGAGAAAGTCAAACAACACATATGTATACACATGTATTAATGCAGGGCTTTCCGCAAACGGATGAAAATGGGAAGTCAAACAACAACAGCTACAATAAACATCTTGCCATTCAAGTAACCACTTCTTTCCTACGGGCAGGATAAAAGCCCTTGTATTGATAGTAAGGCAAATGGCGGGAAAGGGAGGGTTGACCTTAATAAATTATTCTTTTGCGGAGTGAATACAATGTGCGGGGAAAGTGCCAAAAATCCTTTTGTGGCTAACGGAAAACTTATCTCCTGTAAATGGACCTCATTCATTCTCAATGGTCGTGCCTGCTTGCCTATGTATGAATTGTCTTTTGGCTTTATTTTGCTCTTCCGCACTTCATCTTCGCCTATCGACGGGAAAATACTTTAGCATTGCAGCCAACTCCCAGCTGAATTATAAAGTGAGAATGGTTTTCAATTTGTACAACTTCTGTACAGGATGACAAAATTCTTGCACATATCAACCATAGGGGAACGTCGCCCTACATTTCTCGTGTCGTCTACACTTCACAGGGTATTAAAAACATTCCAACTTCCGAATAGAGTTTGCAAAGCTTAAAATGTAATGAGCAAACATAGAATATTAATAGAAATATTTACCAATTAAAAATTTACGCTTTTTATTTCAAATGGTAATTTCTACTATATGTCCTTCTGTCTATTCCTTTGTGAAGTATAGAAGCATCTGTATAACCTTTCTTCTTCTTAAGGTTTTATTTGCCACTAACAAAAAAAAGATTGTATTAAAATCGAAAACTGTTTGCCTGTCTGGACACGCGCGCTTTCCTTATAAACAGTTATACCTAACGAAATTTGGCGGAAAAGATGGCACTATGAATTGTGAAAGGCGAATATCAAGTTAGAATCCTGGCAAACAGATGACTTGAATATGTGTGAGAAGATCCACATTATCGTGGCAAAATAGTTTTCACTTATCTTTATGGAATATTTGTGTCCGCATAGCTTAATAGTTAGAGCGTTAGGCTGTCGCAATGGAAGATTCCGGTTCAAATCTCACCGGGGCAGCGAATGACAGTTCACTCAATTTTGAATAAGTACCTGAGTCAAGTCAGGATAATAATTCACAGCGTAATGCTAGCCACACTTGCATCCGTAAGCCTGTAGTGCACCGTTACGGTCTTGAATGTTGTGCTCTAACACGCTTCAAGGCCTGTGATTCCGATAGCGCATATTTCGGTCCCGGAAATGGTTCTAGGCAATAGTTTTTCCTGCTGGCGAGTTTTGCTTAGACTCCCTCATGGTGGTTAAAGCTGCTATTACCTTTTAGAAGCTCTGACCAGAACAAATTTGACGTAGTTTCTTGAGCTTTTCATTTCCATTTTATTGTTGAGGAATTATATGTGCAAGTTTTCAATTCCGATTCGTCTGGGATTGCAGACTTAATAAACGTCACCAAGGAGTCAGTGGCGGAAGACACTATCGGAGGCAGACGTGTTCTCGAAGAACCCAATTATAGAACTGGCTCGGCCAGGCAGAGATATATGCCATTTTATTGGCAGTAGAAAAATGCTTGCGCGAAAACTGACGCGGCTTCTCCATTTAAATGTATTCCGACCGTCGTTCAGCATTATCAATACATAACATATCAAGCTAATTAACTCCGCCATGCTATTAACATAGTATGATGGTCCCAAGCCCAGGTAAAGGAGGAGGGTTTGAGGCAACGCTACTCTGTACTATCCTCAGCAAAATAAAAATAAAAAATAAAAAAAAAACGAAAATAGAAAACAAAACACAAATACAAAAAAAAAAACAAAAATAAAATGCTGAGATCAGGCAAAGAGATAAATAGAGTATAGATGGAGTTATTCTACTATGCTAAATCCTACCTGATCTCTCTTGGTGACATGCCCCGCGACAGGTCGACCAAGAAAATGCATACAATGTCGTTACAAACATTATGATCGGATTGAGTCACAAGCCTCGGAGAAATGCTAGGGCGTCCACCTCAGTCGACGCGGCAGAACGGGCCCCGGTCAGAAATGGGCAAGGGTTCTTGACGCATGGACGGCGTCAGGACTTAAGCAAGTTAGTCCGCACACAACGAACAAAACAAATACGTGTCTGCACGCAAAATGTTGGTACCCTAACTGGAAAGACCGGGGAACTCGCAAGAGCCCTTCGAAAAAGACGCATTGATATCTGCGCTCCGCAAGAAACCCGATGGTCTGGTGCCAAAAGCTGCGACATTGAACGTGAACGCGGTAAAAATGGTCACAAACTTCTCTATTTTGGTAACCCACACACTCAATATGGTATTGGCATTGCCATCTCAGAGGGTTTCCGTGATGCCACTAAAGAAGTCGAACGATTTGATGATCGGCTAATGAAGCTCACCATTATATCAGCTGATTGCACTATTCACTTCTTCACCGCGTATGCACCACAGACAGGTCGACCTGATCCTGAGAAATATGCTTCTGGCAACTTTTCGATGAAAAGACTTTTCCCGTGCCGGCTGACGATTATATAATCATTGCCGGCGACCTTAATGGTCATGTGTGTGAAAAGGCAGACGGTAACAGGTGCCATGGGGGAAAGGGGTTCGGAGTGCGCAATGAGGGTGGCGAGCGTTTAATCGATTTTGCGGACACCCATCACCTTGTACTTATGAATACATGGTTCACCAAACGATTGTCTCATCTTCCTACATTTTATAGTGGGAACAGTAAAACGCAAATCGACTATGTTCTCATAAGGTGCCAACATTTTACCACTGTCACTGATTGCAAAGTCGTTCCCCCTGAGACCATCGCACCTCAACATCGACCGTTGATTGCCGTCCTGCGAATTAAGCTACCGATAAAACAGCGTGAGGAACGCACTGGCCCGCCGCGCATTTAATGGTGGCGATTTGGTGAGAAGAAAGCATGATGATGTTGAAATGAAGGTCCGTGAAAAGAAACGCCTCTACCACAAATTTCTCGAAGATAAAACGCCTGCTAATTGGCAAATTTATAAGAATGCCAACCGGGAAGCAAAGAAAGCGGTCGCTATCACCCGAGTGAACCATTTCAAAAATCTTTACGATACACTGGACACTCGGGATGGCGAGAGAGATCTGTATTGATTTGCTAGTAGCCGTAATGAACGCACACAGGATATCGAACACTTCTTTTGCGTTAATGACAAGAACGGTACTTTGCTTACCAACCGTCGAGCCGCAACGGATAGATGAAGAATTTGCTCATCCTCCACTTCCACAATCATTGCCGACATTTGCAGCAGTTCCACCAGTCAGTGCAACTGAAGTCGAGGAGGCAATAAAACAAATGAAATCGGGGAAAGCGACAGGACCTAACGACATCGCATCTGAATTCTGGAAAGCGAAGAGCTGGGACCCAGCACTGTGGCTCAGTGAATCCTTTAACCGGGTTATTCAGGAAGGAAGAACACCATCTGACTGGCAAGAAAGTACCACTGCTCCAATATGGAAAAAGAAAGGTAGTCCAGCAGAATGTTCGAATTACCGTCCGATCCGGTTACTTTCCCATACCATGAACATTTTTGAACGCATTCTTGACAACCGTATTCGCGAAATCGTTGAAATAACCGTGAATCAAGCCGGATTTGTCAAAAACTGCGGAACTACTGACGCAATACACGCTGCGCGGTTACTCATAGAGAAACACCGTGAGAAGCATCGCCCTGTTTACATTGCATTTCTGGATCTAGAGAAAACGTTTTACCGTGTACCACATGAACTCATCTGGTATACTTTACGACAACACTTGGTGCCAGAAGAACTCGTGCGCTGGGTTCAATTGCTCTACCACGATCCCAAAAGTAAAGTTCGAAGTGCGGCGGGTGTATCAAAACCACGTTCGTGTCTCTGTTGGTGTTCATGAAGGAAGCGCCCTCTCACCACTCCTCTTTGTTCTTATTATGGACACCGTCACACGGGATATCCAACGTCCAGCGCCCTACACACTCAACGCCTCAAATCTAAAATTTACCGCAATGTCGTCCGCCATGTCGCCCTCTATAGTTCTGCGTGTTGGCCGACTATAAAAAACAATGAACGGCGTCTTGCGGTAATGAAGACGAAGATGTTACGTTGGACTACGTAACGTTTTGATCACATCCGAAATGAGGATATCCGCGATCGTTATGAGGTTGTACTGATCGTGTAAAAGAGAGAGAGAGGCATCTTCGATGGAATGGTCACGCAATTCGTGCTAACGAGAATTCACTTGCCAAGATTGGTCTGAACATAAAAGTCGATGGTAACCGACCAAAAGGCAGGTCTAAACAACGTTGACTTGACACGCTGGATGGAGATTTAAAAGCCTCGAGATTGCAGCCAGATCAGGCATTCGATAGATCCAAATGGCGGATCCGATTACGACGAGCCGACTCCGCTTTTGAACGGCACAAATGCTGAAGAAAAAGAAGAAGTAAGTATTTGTGAGGAAATGGATGTAAAAGGCAGACATGCAGACAGATAGATGAATGGAAAGTCTATGTTTCTGACTGTAAAAAAACCTTAAAAAAGACTGCGAAGAAGTATTTTCTTCATATGTGGGTATTTCGAATTTTACTCGTTTGCCAATTATTCTCATAAATTACGTCGTTAACATGTTATTTGTATGACTTAAGATAGAATTAATTCTAGTGAAATTGGTAAGTTTGACCTGCTAAAACTTGATAGTAATGGGCTAATTCCCACGAAACTTTGTAGTATTATGCACCATAGTATTCTCCATGCTGATGCTTGGTATTCCTAGGATGAACTTAAGGCGGGTTTTATATTCAATTTCTAAAAGGTGGTAATATACTATTATTAAGTTTATTTCAATAGATATCGGAATCGAGCATATTTTTAAGCCCAGATTTGATATAAACGCATCGCCCTGATATTTTTTCAGATTTTTGAGTAGAGTGGATTCCGAAAATGAATTCTATCTCACTTTAAGTTCGCACATTTTGATATTTACTAGAAAACTCAAGTCTGCTTGAGGATTACATGATACTTTTCATGTGAAACCCCACACTACTACATGCATTACATGAAAGAAAAATTTATATCCTTTACATGTATGGGGCGCCATTTACACTCAGTAGTTTATGTTGCTTCCTGTATGCGTGTAGTGTCCGTATGTCCACCAAATTTCGTTTGAATCGGTGCAGCGGCGTTAAAGAAATGTGCATGCGATAGACAGAATAACCGAACCGAATTGCGATAAACCATTTTAAAAAAATGAATAATAAACAAGTCGGAATACCGGAAGCTCGTGCTTCAGGTATAAAGGTTTTGTGTTCATCTTATGTAGGAAATTTCAACGCACATTTTTCTATCCGTATATAACTACAAATTCAACATAATCTTTCATATTTTTGCAAACTACGAGACATACGTACATATTACAGCCATAGATATTCCGCTCACCCTAAACAATCAAACTGTCAATTTCCGAATACTGTACACATATATGCACGTACATAAATGAAGCGTACCCATATTTCCGATTTACTTCTTATATCTATTTGAATTAGGCACTACCCGCAAAGTTCATTAGCACGCATATATTATATACCTACATACACACATGTCTGGTTGACAAATAACTAAAAAACTAAAACAAAATAATTCTCTGGGACCCAATTCAAAAGAACTCATTTCGTTGTGGTATTGACGAATTGATACGTAGTGATGACGTCATTCAGGTTGTAGAGTGCACGAAATTCATAAAAAAGTGTGAAGTTTCACCCCCCTATAACTTTGTTAATAATAGTTGGATTTTCTTCAAACTGTGCATTATGTTCTTCATTACACGCATGCCAAATGTTGTACTTCTGGGATGAACATAAGCGGGGGTGCCGGGTAAATTTCTAAAATGTGGAAATATACTATTATTAACTTTATTTGTGCAGATATCGGAACCGGATATATTTTGAGGCCTAGATTTAGTAGAGATGCACCACTGTGATTTTTTCAGATTTTTCGGTTGGATAGGTTCTGAGAACGAGACCTGTTACACTTTTTGGGGGTCATATTTTGAGCCCTCACTCCCCTATGTTTCACCCAACCTCAAATATTGAACCAGTTTCGAAAAGTACTAATTGAGACCTTTCATTTGATACCCGACATGGCTACTATTCTGTGAAAAAAAATTGCACACCCTCCATTCACATGTATGGGGAGCCCCCCTTAAACTTAACACAAAATGGCGCCACCTTACTGCATATGAAGGGAACACCAGATTACATACTCTCATCAATTTTCGTGACAATCGGTCTAGCCGTTTCCGAATAAATCGTGTGTGACAGACAGACAGACAGAGACAGACGGACAGACGGACAGGCGGACAGACAGACACCGTCTCGATTGTAGTAAGGTTTTGTTTCACACAAAACCTTAAAAATTAACTGATAAAACCCATTCTAAAACAAAATTAGAAGAAGTATCTGAATATATTTATCAAGATCCAACAAAAATCTCCATATCCAAAATTGCTTAATTAATTTTTTTGTTATCCTGTGTGCACACATATGTATACACATGGTTGTGAGGATGGTGTGGTAGTTAGAGCGATGTCACTTCTACTCAGTATCAGTATCAGCTGCAAATCGCGCCTTGATATTATTGGGTATCCTTATACCCAAGCAACATCAAGGAAGAACATTTCTAAGGAGGCTTTCCTCTACATTTTAAAAATGTGAAGAATTCAATGTTCCAATGTCCATATACCTACTCTTGCCGAGAGAGGCAAAATGTTTTAAGGCCATTTTCTTCTCCTTCGTGGCTTGAAAAGCCATGATCCCTCAAATTGCGGTATGCGTTGATGTCAGTTCCGAAGATTGAATTGGAATTGTTTCCCCGATTGTGAAAAATGAGATTCGAATTAGTTTGCGCCCCTGAAAAGAAAAGAATGTGAGAGTCGAATGCGAATTTGTTGCTATCTCGCTATCACCATATCAATTCTAGGACCATCATTAACTTTTAGGGAGGTCTAGATTAAATAAGTCTCTTGACTGCATTAGGAAGGAGCAAGCATCTATTGCCGATTGATTGATTTCATTCGTATTCTGACTTCGGATTCAGGCTGGTCAGCTTTTGCTTTTGAGAGGTAGATTTTAACCAAATTTTTTCCTCAAACGTAGGACATGGGCGAGATTATGAATAGAACTAGGAAACTGTTCCAATCCAATCAATGGAAGAAGATAAAATTAGGTCACTTTCTTAGGGGGTTTACACGTGCAACAATCGAATTTATAACGTAAGAGTTTATTTATGGATTACCGCCTGTGTGGGATTAACATCTATGTTACAACTTTGTGCCCTAAAAAATTAGAATCTTAATACAGTTTTCAACTTAAACAGATTAAATTTTTACACCTTTCACTACTATCCTCAAGCGAATTAAATTCAAGGCTAACGTCGGCAGTAACAGCGCTCAAATGCAGAAACCAAGAACATGAAGTGTGAGTTATTTAACGTCACCCACGCTCTCCATTTAATCATCCATAATAATTTGGCCCGAACTCTGAAATATTATGATTCATCATTCGTTTATTAATAAAAGTTAAAAACTTGGAACCGCGAAAATAGCGGAAAGAGCCTAAGTATTAATAGTGGACTCAACAGCATTGCCCTTATTTGTGGCTAGCAGTTATGCAAAGAACTCCGCTATGTTATCTACATAACATGCTGGTCATAAGCCCAGGTGAAGGACGAGGGTTTGGAGCAACGTACTTTTTACTATCCTCAGTGAAACAATAATAAAATGCTGAGATCAGGGAAAGAGACAAACAAAATATAGTGAGAGTTATTGCTCTATCTCTCTCATTAAAAAGAAAATGATCAGATTGAGTCACAAGCCTTGGAAATGTGCTAGAGCGTCCACCTCACTCGACGCAGTAGGATGGGCTCCGGTCCTGTCGAGAAATGAGCAAGGGTTCTTAACGCATGGGCAGCATCAGGATGTGAGTAAGTTGGTCCGAGCAAAACAAATACGTGCCTGCACGCTAAATAGTGGCACCCTGGCTGAAAAGACTGAGGAACTCGCAAGAGGCTTTCGGAAAAGGTGCATTGATATCTGCGCTTTACAGGTAACCCAATGGTATAGTGTCAAAACTGCAACATAGATCGCGATCGCGAGAAAAATGGCTATAAACTTCTCTATTTCATTAGCCCACTCTCCCAATACGTTGCTGACATTGCCATCTCATAAGTTTTCCGTGACACGATTATATTATAGAAGTCGGACGATGGAGCTGAACATTATGTAAGATCGCGTGTTTCACTTCTTCAGTGTTTGGAAGTTAAGCTTTAAACTCCGGGTTTTGTTAAAAAACGGAATTTTATTGTAATTATATTGTTTCTCACCGGCATGCAAACTGCGACTGCCTTATGTTCTAGTAGTTTGCAAAAAGATAGCCTCTGGTCAAGTGCCCAATCCACGAGAGTGCGAAGTCAGTACCGTCTGATGAGATTGGAACTATGTTGATGTCAGGTAATTAGATCACCTAAGTTCATTCTCAACGAAAGTACGGAAAGTTGCAAGGTTGCAAGTGTGAAACCTAATTTTACTTTATTTTGGAATTTTCTATCCTGACCTTGGCACCTGTTTTGGTGAATATGCTAATCAGTTTAGCTACCATATTGTCAGGACTGCAAGGATGATTGCGAATATTGAGTAGTTTATTTGTTGATTGGTCTTTTCTCTGCTTCAATTAACTTAGTTTGTCGGGTGCTGTTGACATGTAGTTCTTCAACATTTTTAGCAATAATGTCTCCTCGAGATCGCTCTTCCCTACTTTCGTCTGGAGCAATGGTGGCAGTATGTGAACGTTGACAGTTTCTGCTGCTACATATTCCTGGTCGTTAATCTTGATGGAGGCGTTGCGGAATTTTATAAGGAAAATTCCTTCCAAGCATCGTGTTTATCCGTTGATGTTAACTTTCCCCCTTGAAGTAATTCATATTACTTATATGAATATGACACCTGCCGATAATTCTTCCACTGACAGAACATGGTTTGCCATTTAATATCCGTGGCACGCACGTAGTGTCAACTAAATTTACTACATCAGTATTTTTATGTATTGATAGATTATTAAAGGATTTACATCTTTTTTCCATTTCAAAGTACGCTTCATCTTGTATTAAGATATATTTATAGTTTATTTCTGTTATGATAATTTTTCTCTTTATGGATTTCAAAAGAACTCTTCATGAGTCACAAGTGATTGGTAATTAATAGAAAATATGAGTAAGGTTCTGACCCAGCTTACATTTACAAATGCTTCTATGTCCTCAATGTGGTGGTCAAAGGGTAGTATAGGCCCCAGGGCGAAAAGTGGATTGGTACCCACGAAGGAGTATAAAAAACTGGGAAACGCCTTCTGAACCAACACCAACAGTTCTACTACTAAACCCTATCTCCACCTCCTCGTGGTGACCGCTGGGAGCTCTTTCTTAACGAAAAGCTGCAGACGGAGAAGGATGAAGGCGAGTCTCCCGCGCTTAAAAGCGGGACAGATTGTACCAACTGGTCCTCCAGGTTGGGGGTTGGGTAGGGCTAATAACTCTACACGGAAAACAACTTGTCACGAAGCCACAACAGGAGCCTCGGACTGGATGGATCAACGACGAACTCGGCAACAAAAACGGGGGAACGTACTCTCCTTGTACAGAGATGGAGCTGCCAAACAGCTAGCCGAAACCCTGTTCCAATATAGGGCCGATGTAACAGCGTTGCAGGAGATGCGTTGGATAGGGACCGGTTTACTGGAGAAGAGTCGCTACACCATATATTATAGCGCCCATCCAGTAAACCATGTGCCCGGAGTAGTCAGTAGTAGTCAGCCAGAAAATGAAAGCTTCACTCTGCGTTTTCGACGCAAATTTACAAACATAAGCCTCATTAACGTTCACGCCCCGGTAGAGAATACTGCAGAGTCGGAGAAGGATACTCTTCTACGAGGTAGCAGAACGAACCCTCGAAACCTGTCCCAGATATGATATCGAAGTCACACTTGGGGATTTTAACAGCCAAGTAGGGACGGAGCCTGTATTCAGGAGATACGTCAGCTCCCATAGCTTACATCAAAATACAAGTTATAACGGATTGCGGATTATTCAGTTGGCAGTGTAAATGATTTTTGGAAGTACCTGGTTTGCGCGAAAAGCGGTCCACAAACATACTTGGGCCTCTCCAGACGGGACACTTTCAACCTTGATGAATGTCAGAACATATAGGGAGCCAATATAGACTCGAATCACTATGTCGTTGTAATGGTGCTCCGAGCTCGAATAACGACACCACCCACAATCCCCTCTGACAATCAGTTGAGAGTTAACACAGTAGTCAGCTTCGTAACACCTATAAGAGGAAAATTGATGCCGCAATAACCGCAGTCAACAGAGGACCTGGAGATGAAGCATCAACAAATGATCTTCACAATAACTTAAAGAACGTTATCATGGATACGGCCACAAACACTACTTGGCCACAGCCGGAAAAGGAGTCGGAACGGCTGGTTTGACGATGAATGTAAGCTAGCAACGGAACGGAAGAATGCCGCATGCCGAGTAATGTTGCACTCTCAAAGAACGCGGGCACGCGCAGAGACTTATCACGAACTCCGTCGAGCGGAGAAGCGACTTCACAGACGGCAAAAGGGAAGCCTGGGAGAACCAACAAGTCTGTGAACTAGAAAAGTACAGGGAGGAACTGCACGAGGCGCGGAAGCTTTACCAACAAGTCAGCAGGATGAAGCCTCATACACCTCGATGCTCATCCTGCCGAGACAAAAAGGGAAATCTGATTTCCGACAGAATGGGCATATTAGAGCGATGGGTTGAGTACTTTGATGAGATACTGAACAACCAGAATATCGGCGAGTTGGAGGTCTCGCCAACTGAAGACTACGGGCAAATACAGCCACCACCAAGTATAGGAGAAACACTCCGTGCAACTCATCGGCTAAAAAATCATAAGTCGCCAGGAGCCGATGGAATTACAGCCGAATTGATAAAATATGGAGGTGGCCAGTTACACCAAGTGGTTCATCAACTTGTGCTCAAGGTATAGGACAGCGAATCAATGCCTGACGATTGGCAGCGAGGCATCATCTGTCTCATACATAAAAAGGGAAATATCATACAGTGCAGCAATTATAGAGGTATCTCGTTGCTGAGTACCATCTCTAAGATATTCTCCGCTATCTTCCTAAACTGGATAGCTCCATACCCCAGAACATCATACCAAAGAGGTTTCATTCTAGGCAAATCAGCAACAGGTCAGATTTTCTCTCTGCGGCAAGCGATGGACTGTTGGAATATGGACATCTTTTCATCGAATTTAAAGCCGCCTATGATAGCATAGCCAGGGTAAAAATGTACACGGCGACGAGAGAATTCGATATGCCGACGAAATTGATAGGAATGACTGGGCTGACCCTGACCAGAGGCCAGATAAAAGCAGCAGGACCACTCTCAACGTCATTCGACATCAACAACGGTCTAAGACAAGGGGATGCCCTGTCATGCCTCTTCTTTAAGCTGGCCCTCGAGAAAGTGATCCGCGGTGCTTAGGTAAATGCAAGGGGTACGATCTTCTTTAGGTCTACCCAACTACTGGCCTATGCTGACGATATTGACAGAATATGAAGAACGACCCGAGACTTACAAACTACCTTCATCCAGATCGAGCGGGCGGCGCGAGATCTTGGGCTGCACATCAATGAAGGCAATACAAAATATGTGATGGTAGCGTCAGCACTGAGAACCGACCAACCAAGAACATCAAACCGCGCTGGCCGAACGGGAAGAAGAAAGATAGGAGACTACAACTTTGAGACAGTTGATAATTTCTCCTATCTGGGGTCGAAAATCACAACCGATAACAGCTATGATGATGAAATCCGTGCACGGTTGTTGGCAGCCAACAAAGCCTATTTCAGTTTACAAAAACTATTCTGCTCGAAGCGTTTGACCATAGCATCAAAGCTCTTTCTGTACGACGAAATCTATGAGCGATACCATGACCGTCAGGTTGTGGATAAAATCCGGCACAATATGTTACGGTGGGCGGGTCACTTAATCCGTATGGATGAGGATGATCCAGCCCGAAAGTTATCATTTTAAGATCTTCGTAGTAGGTTACCCGCTATCTATTTTATTACAGAACCTAGGATCGTTTTGTTCTACCTATTTTGAGGTTATCAAGCATATTTTAAATTTGGGAGAGTTCATGTACCAAGAGTGGTTAGAATGGATTTCCTTCTGGGATGTGCTGGTTTATAAGGGATGAGGTTTCGGAAGCGGATTTGTATATTGGTCTAACTGGAAGATATGTATGAGTTTTAAGGTTCCCTTTTCAATTTTTGCCGCTTCAGTTTTCACGAAGGCGAATTGAGAGTTGCTATTGTATGTGGGTTTATCTTCTTTCACAATTTTTTTCTTATACCGTGGAGTGAGTTTAGAACCATAATTTTGGTGTCCGATTTCGTAATTCTTAACGGGATTCCTGCGTTTTCTTCAACTTATCGATATTATCCTTTCTAGATCTTTCAAGTTGTTCCTGATCTGTGGAGACGATCCTACCATAAAATACTTCTATAAGTTTCCTTCCTGTGGCAGAGTGACCATTTCAATTGTACTCAGTATAAGTGGTTGTGTTTTCAGGCGAAAATAAAAATAAATTGATCCAGATCAGATGGACATGAGTGAATATAACGAAGCCCAGGAGAAAAATTCAGAGCATGTATAGTAAAGTTTGGTGGGGATAATGTGAAGGTGTGGAGTTGCATGACATCAGGAGGATCGGTATCTGTGAGAGCATATGTTGAAGGATGACTGTTTAGGGCTATATCACTATTTTAAATAATAATTTGTATAGGAGTCTTCAAAAGTAGGGAGACATTATTTCATAGCTACAAAGTCAGTCCTTTAAATTGCCTAAATAGCCACCACAATCGTCGGACTAAATCCGATCGAGCAACTTTAGCAGCAGCCTGAAACACTATCAACACTGATCGAATGCCATTTTCTGGATATTACTTTTTAAGGTTTTGTATCAATCAAAACCTTATTAGAATCTATTCGGTGTCTGTCTGTCCGTCTCCGTCTATCTGTCTGTCGGTCACACCCGATTTATTCGGAAACGGCTGGACCAATTGCCACGAAAATTGGTAGGAGTGTATGATCTGTTGTTCCCTTTGTGTTAAGTTTAAGGAGGGCTCCCCATACATGTGAATGGAGGGTGCAAAATTTTTTTTTTATAAAATGTAGTCATGTGATGTATCAAATGAAAGGGCTCAATTAGTACTTTCCGAAACTGGTTCCATATTTGACAATAGGTGAAACATAGGCGAGTGAGGGCTCAAAATACGACCCACAAAAAGTGTAACAGGTTTCGTTCTCAGAACCTATCGAACCGAAAAGTCTGAAAAAAGTCACAGTGGTGCATGTATACGAAATCTAGGTCTGAAAATACATCCGGTTCCGATATCTGCGCAAATAAAGTTAATAATAGCATATTTGCACATTTTAGAAATTTCCTCGGCAACCCCCGTTATGTCCATTCCAGAAGTACACAAGTCGATAAACCGGAAGCTGGATGCTTCAAGTACGAAAGGTTTTGTGTATTTCTTAGTATGTAGTCGTCAATTTTCAAAGAAGCAACAATTTTGACGTATTATAACTTTGTTAGTAATAGTGCGATTTCCACCAAACTTGGTAAGATCATACTCTACATTATAGCCTACGTCACCGCAAATTTCGTGGGGCTAGGGCGAGCTTAAATTATAGTAATATACTATTATTAACTTGATTTGAACAGATATCGGTATGGAAAGTATTTCGGAGCCCAGGCACCATATAGTGGCAGCCTCCTGATTTTTTTTTCAAATTTTTCGGTTTGGTAGTTTCTAAGAATGGCCCCCTTAAAGAAATGATCACTTTCAACCCCCCGTACTCCCCACCTTTTTAACAAATGTCAAAACTAAGACCGGCTTTGAAAAGTACTAACGGATACCTTTAATCTGATATCCCACATGACTATATTTGATGAAAAAAAATTGTACACCTCGCTTTTGCATGTATGGGGACCCTCTTAAATTCGACATAACAGGATGCAACTCACTGTATGCGTGAGCGTTCACAGTTCCCACCTTTGTACCAAATTTGGTGTCAACCGCTATAAGATTCCAACATTCTGTCATTCCTTCTGAATATCAGATTCAGATTTTGCCAAATACAAAATCCTTGTCTCCAAAGCTTTTTTTCTCTACATGCGAGTTGGTGGCGCTCTTTCAATCAACTTGCGATATACGGTACTCATCTACATTTTCCGCGAAAATCATAGCAATATGGCCCGTTTTGATGTCGGTTACATTCATCATGGCAGAGTATTCATTAAAGGCACGATGATATTTCTACAACTTAGTAGGCAGCAAATGAGCTCAATGAAGCGAAGATTTCCTCAAGAGCATTTTTCATGTCCACCTACCATTTTCATACACTTAGTTTTTGTTATCACTTAAAAATTATAGTACGTACTTCCAGATGAATGAAACAAAGTAACTGTATAATACGTGTAAATACAATACGTATTTTACATGCACATCCATGCATATAAAAGCTGGATATACACGAGACGAACCAGCTATTGCGCAGACCGCGCTCAACGCCCCCAAAACCAGTTCTAGGCCGCAGCTACATTTGCCTGTATAACTTTTCTTTATTTATGGAATTTCTGGAAAACGGTTTTGGAAGTGTATTTCTGTGATGTTTAGGAACACATTTACAAAAATAAGAATGTAAAACAAATTCCCGGAAATCAAAAATAATAACAAAACAATTTCAAAAAATTTGCGCCACTCAGGGAAGTACAGTTAGTTGCGGTGTCAAATTACCAAGAGGTGGAAAAAAATTTGGAATTACCGAGAATCTTAAACAAGTCAGGAAACCGGAATCTGGACGTTTCAGGTATGAAAGGTTTTGCCTATTTTTTTTATAAAAGCATTTCAATGAACATTTGACCCATGAGTATGAGCACGTGATATATGCATATATTATGTGAGAATATCCACTTTCGCCTGATACTGGCAGTCTTGAATTTGCACAGAAGCGATAACTGCGCTATTATAACTTGGCTAATAATAGTGCGATTTAACCGCAACTTTTCTCAACTTAAGGGAGTTTTGCATTAAATTATAGTAAAATACTATTGTTAACTTTCCATCAAATATCAAACTAAGACTGGCTTGAGAGAGTACTAACTGAGACCTTTCATTTGATCCCACATGACTATTTTTGATAAAAGAAATTAATCCTCCTTTTGCATATATAGGGACCCCCCTTAAATTCGGCATAAAAGCATCTAACTCACTATAGCGTTCACAGTTCCCACTTTTACACGAAATTTGGTGTTAATCGCTATAACCGAGAAAAATACGCGTGACCGGCAGACAGACAGACAGTAAACCGATTTTAATAAGGTTTTGTTTTACATAAAAAAATAACATTGACATGTATGAAATATATGCATTTAAAAATTGTAAGAATGTTCACATAACTATGCTTTATTAAAAAAAGTCAGTGATTTTTGTCTGCTTCAACCTACCAAGTCTTGCGAGATCCATAACTTTCGTCAAAGTAAATAGGGCTCTCAATACTTCGGGTCCAACTACCGACTACAACAAAAATTATCTAGATATGTATATATACATATTTACTAGGATGTTTTCCTGCAAAGGTATATACCAGGAGGGGAGATTGACGGGGTGTACAGGCTCCTTTGAACGTTACAAGTTGTAGTTGCCGATCTTCATCGTCGTCAGTTTGATCTTCATCATATGCCTGTGGAGTGTCTTGCGAGGCCAGAATCGAAGCATCATGCAGGACTCTCCATACTGCTACGCCGTTGTCAAGTGGAACATAATGTTCAAAAGGGTCATATCGTAACGCAGTATGAGAATCCCAAGGTGTTGGTGCAATTTGAAGAATTTCATTTGGGGGTTGGGGGTTGGAAATCAATAGGGACACCACATTTCCGAAAGTAATTGAAAATTATAGACGTGCTCACACTCTTCCATGCTTTCTCAACCATCAACATAGCTGTGAGAATAGACATAGAAAGCTTATTACCGTTTTCAATGCTTTCTAGAACTATCTTCACAACTGCATGACAATAACAAGTATTGGAACACTGGATGACGGCTTGACGAAGTGGCTTCAGTTTTGATTTCGTGTTTGAGGAAAAAAATGTAAGGTGTACATTAGACAAAGGTGAAGGATTGTGATGCACTATACAATTGTCCTGGAACAACAAGATTCGTCCCTTTTGACGTGGCATATTATTATTCAATGATAGTAGCCATTCGTTAAACAATTCCGTGGTCATCCATGCTTTCCGATTAGAATGATAAGTTGTTAGGAATAACTGGATTCCTTTAGAACACCGTAGGCTTTGCGGCTTTTTCCTATGATGAGTGGCGCCAACATTTCCTTCCTCTCTTTCCCACAATTGCATTTCTCATCTTTGAAAATGAATGTTTTGTCATGTGAATGTTCTGGGTGTAAAGACTTTGTGGTCATCTTGTGTGAGAAGCTTTCTACGCACATTTTCCCATTCTTATCTGGCTAAAAATCCAAAATATTCCTTCATATTTTTTTCAGACTACAAGATATACGTATATATTACAGACGTAGATATTATGCTCACCCTGAACAAACAAACATTGTCCATTACCGAATACTATGCTTATATATGCAACTAAAATTAATAACACTTGATGATTATTAATTTAATATATTTTATTGATCTTAATCATCGTACAGATTCAACTAGACTCCCCCTCGTACAGTTCCAACTAGACTCGTAGTTATTTATTTAATATATTTTATTGATCTTCATCCTTCCACAGTTGCAACTCGACTCCCCTTTTCTAATCCTTAGTGCTACCTTAAATACCTATGATGCTCGCTCGTTTGTGCATCCGTTATGCAGGTGCACTTAATAATGTTTATGATTCTATTGGTTTGTGCATCCGTTATGCAGGTGCACTTAATAATGTTTATGATTCTATTAGTTTGTGCATCCGTTATGCAGGTGCACTTAATAATGTTTATGATTCTATTAGTTTGTGCATCCGTTATGCAGGTGCACTCAATAATGTTTACAATGTTTGGGAATTAACTGTAAATGGGATATCTCCCTTGGCGACCCAAGCGGATATTTAACCTCTCCCCTATTTAACTTGAAATTCTCCGGAATTTTACTGGATTGCGAGCTTTTTACAACAATTTTCAATTTTTTTGTGTCCATGATATAGGGTAAGTATTATGATAAATAGTATTAACAGAAATGCGCTTACAATTGAACCAGATAGGTAATTTATATTTTTATGAAATTTTAAAATATTGATATGTTCCAAGTTTCTCTTATTTTCTAAAACTATCTCTTTGAAATCAATGTTTTTGGTGAAATTATAATCCGTATTTTCATTATAAAAGAACCTGTCAATAAATTTTACATTTGTGTTACCAAAGGTTTGATTTAGTATCTGGATTGTACAGTTATTGATGTTGATTAAATAGTTACCATTTAGGTGTATGTTTCTGTCGTCACAATAATCAACAATATTAGTTTGTTTAAGATTCTTACAGATTATAGTGTTATCATCAACATTCACAATTTCTGTTCCATTATTTTCTACAAGTACGCAATTATTTCTTGTAATACTCTTACTCAAGGGTTTCAATTCCCTTTCATAATTCAAGTTTTCATCATAAACATATTTTGTTCCATTTTTTCTATAAAATACTGATCTTCTAACATTGCTTGTAAATTATTCGTAGTGGGTAACGATGTAATTAATTTGTACTCTTCAATTTTGTAAGAATTTGGAATTTTAAGGGACAAAATTAATGTGTTTTCCTTATACTTCAGTAGTCCGGTTCGTACGTTTTTGAGTTTATAAAAGTCCAGTTTAGTCGTCAAAATTTCGGTTGCTGTTAGCATACTAGAGTGAATCAATCCATGTTTCATCATTGCTATGTTGTCAATAATCTGATTTAACTTCTCTTCCAAAATTCGGAGTTTTAAAATTTGGTCTGTTTTCAGTTGTTTTTTTTTTTTTTTTTACTAATAATTTTTCGTTTTCTGTGAGTTGTTGAAAGGTTTTACTAATTGCGTTTCGGTCTGACTCTATCAGATTTTTAAGGTATTTAATCGAGTTATTAAAATGAGAATTGAGTTCAATTTATTTATTAAGGTTTTGAACTGCATTTTCACAATTCTCTTCTATTAGTTGGATATGTTCTACTATTTCCTGTCTATCTGTGGTGTTGCTAATAGTAGAAGTTGCAGTGCAACTACCCAAACTGAGGTCATCACCTGCAAATTTACGAGGACGTTTTATATTAATGGGATGTTCTCTACCTAATTCTTTAATCCTATATCTCGGTTCGTTCTTATAGTAATTACGTTTATAGTTCTTAACTGGAATAATTCTCCTAGTCTCCCTATAATCTTCTCTTTTCTTATTAAGCTTATTTATATATTTATTCTTGTACTCCTTCAAAGTCTTTTCAAGCATTGCAGGATCAGCCCGTACTGCTTGATTCGGAGTCATTTTGATAGAAGAGTGATATCTATCATTATAATTACTTACTGCCCTATGTATTTTCTGTAATAAAGTTAGATCTAATTTCCTCATAGATACTAGTTTTTCCTGTAATGTTGAGTGAAACCTTTCGATATCACTATTCCCTGTATGGGTATTAGGTTTCGTGAAATGTAATGCTATACCTTGCGTTCTAAAGAAGTCCTTGATATTAATACTGGCGAACTCATTATCGGTAATAATCTTCTGCGGTTTACCAAATTTAGAGAAGTGTTCTTCCAACACTTCGATCTTCCTATTCCAATTTCTATTTTGCAAATGATAAATATAAGCTTTTTTCGTCAGCTTATCAATTAGCGTTAGAAATGCCTGCTCCATGAAATAGTATATATCCATATGCAAAATTTCGTTTATACTAGTGGGAGTTTCACTAATTTTGTATTTAACTCTGAAAGGCTTACGTTCGTATTTGGTTTCCAAACACGTTTTACAATTATTAATAACTTTGGTTATCTCCTCGACTAACTTCGGGTAATACAATTTATTTTTTAGACTATTAAAGGTTTCTATAATCCCACTGTGCATACTCTCAACTGTGTGATATAAGGATATCTGTCTATGGATTTCCTCTGCTGTTTTTATTTCTCTAGCCCTCATTGTAGCTTTGATAAACTTTATGTTCCTATCGTCTCCAAATAGTTCAATTAATACTTGCTGAATTTTATTAAACTGATGGTATGAAAGTTCGGTGTAGATTCCTGTTATACCTGGTCGAATATACCTTCTTAAAAGGTCAACCCAATGGTCCATATCCCTAGTCATATCAATATATATTATTCTACGGTTATGCAATATTTCTATTTCCTGATCTACGTCATATGTTAGTATTAACTGCGTTTTATACTTATTTACTATGGTCTCTTTAATAGGAATGTGATCCAACTGTTGTTCATCTTGTGAATGAACTGTAGCGTTATCTGACAAATCATTGATCGATTGGTTATCAGTGGAATTTTCTTTTTGATTAGTGGCTTCTGGAATGCGACTCAAGAAGTCTGCAACCTTGTTTTCCTTACCTTTGATATACTCTATATCAAACTGATACTCTTGTAGTTTCAGTAACCACCGTTGATTACGTTGACTAAATTCTTTCAATAAGTTTTCCATTTCACTTTTTTCTTCTTTATTTAAATGGCTTAAGTCAACTTTCCCTTGTTCGGCATTAAGTTCAAAGCACTTGAGATTTTCTTCATTTTCTGAAGAATCTAAAGATATTTTACTACCATTATTTAGGATGAGACATTTATTCTCAAAATTGAAGATTTTCACAATTTTGGATAATATGTCCATTCCGATTAAAAAGTCATACGACTTCCCTAATAAATCCCTCTTATACCATTTGATTCCACCTTTTGGATCAAAGTTAAATTCTGTTGGAATATTTGTAATTACTCGTTCAACGCTTTCCGTGGTTGTATGGTTTATAGTCTGCAAACGGATGTTAGTCTTATCGAAGATTTTAAACTTGCTACAATCTACTCTAGCAGAGTTCACAATGCTCATTGTTGAACCTGTATCTATCAAGTACTTGTACAGTTTATTATCAATGGTAAGATTAGCAAAGATTTTGTTTCCGAGGCCTAATTCATAAAAAAACTCTGGTTCAATATTATGAACCTCCTCGTTTACTGAATTAGACCCGGGTGATGGGTCATTTCTATTTTGGTTTGATCTTCTATGGGTCACGGTACCTATCTCCATAGGTTCAGGTGGTGGTCGCCTAACCTGGTCAGAACGATTCCAGGAATGTTGTCTATGTTGAGTAGAATTATTATTATTTCTAAACCCAGAATCTCGGAAGTTATTTAGTCGAGAATTTGGTCGATCTTGCCAAAAATGTCCCGAGCTACGTCTGTATTGATTTGATTCTACCCTATTTGGTCTACCAAAATTTGAATTGTATTGTCCATGATTACCGGATTGTTTCTGTCTATTGTCCTGTTTGTTATGGTGTTTTCTATAGTCCTGACTGTTATAATTCTTTCTTTCCTGATATAGTGTTTCTCGGTCTAAATTATCTTGATCGTAGCCCACATACGAGTATAAAATTTCTTTTACTTCATGTAAATCAAACAAATTTCTTATATCACGTGACAAATTACCACTAACTATTTGCTTAATTCTATTCACTAATAACGCGTAGAAAGTTTGGCGAGTTTCCGCTGTATTCGATTCATAAGTGGCGAATGTATTGATTTCTTCTATAATATATTCAATTTTAGAGTTAAGATCGGAGATAGAACATACTTTGAGTTGCGTTATTCTTCTCGAAAGGTCCTTGTAGTTCGTAGATGGTCGAAAATGTTGTTTGAGTAAATTTCTAGCCGACTCCCAGTTTTCCGGACGATTATTTAACAAAAGTTCCTTTGCCGCTCCTGTAATTTTTATGTTATAAATTACCTGCCAGGCTTCTTCCCGTGATTCCTCATCAATAGCACTAAGATGACCACCAACGGTTGTTAGAAACTGCGTTAGCTGCTTCCTGTCTCCCGAAAACTCTTTTATGTAGGCAATTTGTTTTATTATTGTTTCTGCTCGATTCGGCCGTTGCAAATTAGCTAAATTCTCCAAAGCTGCTATCAATCGTTGCGCTAATACGTTATCCATTTCGGCTTGAAGGATGCGTCGATGGTAAATAGCTAGTCTGTCTCTACGTTGAGTCTTGAGGTGAGTCTATTTCACTGCACTTTTATATTAGATTTTTTTTTTTTTTATTGCTAGGATTCCAAACCAGCCTCAGAATGTGTTTTAAGACGGATTTATGCTTGTTACTCCGCCTCCTAGCTTTGTATTTATTTTAGTTAATATATATTTTTTTTTTATTATATTATTAAACGAATCGCGACACTTGATTTTTTTAGTTAAAACAACTTTGTTTTTAAAAAATTGCGCCGGTTCTTGAACGAATTTAAAGCACGTAACTTCGCGTATCACTGGATCCTGCTCGATGCATGGATCCTACCGACTGCGCCACTAAAATTAATAACACTTGATGATTATTAATTTAATATATTTTATTGATCTTAATCATCGTACAGATTCAACTAGACTCCCCCTCGTACAGTTCCAACTAGACTCGTAGTTATTTATTTAATATATTTTATTGATCTTCATCCTTCCACAGTTGCAACTCGACTCCCCTTTTCTAATCCTTAGTGCTACCTTAAATACCTATGATGCTCGCTAATAATGTTTATGATTCTATTGGTTTGTGCATCCGTTATGCAGGTGCACTTAATAATGTTTATGATTCTATTAGTTTGTGCATCCGTTATGCAGGTGCACTTAATAATGTTTATGATTCTATTAGTTTGTGCATCCGTTATGCAGGTGCACTCAATAATGTTTACAATGTTTGGGAATTAACTGTAAATGGGATATCTCCCTTGGCGACCCAAGCGGATATTTAACCTGCATGAATATAAATTGATCGTACACCTATTTCCCATTTATTTCGTGCTTAAAGTATACGCATGTAAATATAAAGTACATATATTGAATACCGATTGTTCAATGTACAAATATATCTAACCGAATTAGGCACTACCAAAAAGCTACAGTACAGGGAGCAGCCGCACGAGGCGTGAAAGTTTTACCAACAAGTTAGCAGAATGAAACCTTCCACACCCCGATGTTCATCCTGCCGAGACAAAAAGGGAAATCTAATTTCCGGCAGAATGGGCATATTGGCGCGTTCGGTTGAGTACTTTGATGAGCTACTGAACAACCAAAACATCGGCGAGTTGGAGGTCCCGCCAACTGAAGACGACGGACAAATACTGCCACCACCAATTGTAGAAGAAACAGTCCGTGCAATTCATCGGCTTAAAAATCTAAGTCGGCTAGGAGCCGATAGAATTACAGCGGAATTGGTTAAATATGGAGGCGGACCAATTACACCAAGTGGTTCATAAACTTGTGCTCAAGGTGTGGGACAGCGAATCAATGCCTGACGGCTGGCAAAGAGGGAATTATCTGTCTCATACATAAAAAGGGAGATATCACACAGTGCAGCAATTATAGAGGTATCACGTTGGTGAGTACAATCTATAAGATATTCTCCGCTGTCTTGCTAAGCCGGATAACCACTTACGCCCAGAACATCATTGGCTCATACCAAAGAGGCTTCACTCCAGGTAAATCAGCAACAGGTCAGATTTTCTCTCTGCGGCAAGCGATGGAAAAACAAAAATAGCAACATCTATTCATTGATTTTAAAGCCGCCTATGATAGCATAGCCAGGGTAAAATTGTACACGGCCGTGACAGAATTCGGTATCCCAACGAAATTGCTAAGACTGACTAGGGTGACCCTGACTAATATGCGAGGCCAGATAAAAGCAGCAGGATCACCCTCAAGACCATTCAACATCAACAACGGTATAAGACAAGGCTATGCCCTATCATGCGTCCTCTTTAAGCTGGCCCTCGAGAAAGTGATCCGTGATGCTGAGGTAAATGCAATAGGTACGATCCTCTTTAATTCCGCCCAACTACTGGCCTATGCTGACGATATCGACATTGTGGGAAGAACAAACCCGGACGTACAAACTGCCTTCATCCAGATCGAGCAGGTGGCGCGAGATCTTGGGCTGTACATCAATGAAGGCAAGACAAAGTATATGGAGGAAATGTCAAGCACTAAAAACCAACCAACCAATAACATCAAACCGCACTGGTCAAACGGGAAGAATAAAGATAGAAACTACAACTTTGGGACCGTTGATAATTTCTAATATCTACGGTCGAAAATTACAAGCTGATAACAGCTACGATGAGGAAATTCGCACACGGTTGCTGGCAGCCAACGGAGCCTATTTCAGCTTACAAAAACTGTTCCGCTCGAAACGTCTCACCATAGGGGCAAAGCTCTTACTGTACAAGACAATGATCTTACCAGTCCGCATGTATTCCTCGGAAACTTGGGTTCTTAGTAAGAAAAATTGCGGACTCTTGGCTAGCGTTCGAGCGAAGAATCCTCCGAAGAATTATTGGCCCCCTATATGAGGATGGATGAGGAGGTTGTGGATAAAATCCGGCTCAATAGGTTACGGTGGGCGGGTCACCTAATCCGTATGGATGGGGGTGATCCAGACCTGAAAGTGTGTAAGGGCAATATCCATGGTAGAGAAAGAAGACGAGGCAGAACCTGCCTGAGATGGAGCGATGGCGTAGGTCAAGATGCCAGACAGCTTTTAGGGATATCGAATTGGTGGACCTCGGCGCAAAACCGGAATGTGTAGAGTTCCTTATTAAGGCAGGCCTAGACGGGATAGCTCATTAACGTGTACAAATAAAATACCAAAAAGCTTCATATACAAATAAATACATTATTGATAAAAATAATTTAAAATTGAAATTAAATTAAATAACTTTTATCAAGAATATAAAAAGATATTTATATTACTTAATTAATAATATATAATTTAAAACTTAATCGAAACTAATTTACTTTTGATTTGTTATCTAAGTTACCTTTTCCTTAAAAGTTTTGAGAAAAAATTCGTTTTTTTGGCTTGGCGGGAATGAGCAGGCGAGCCGCCGGCGGGTGGCGGACCAGACCGAACCCCCACGATAAGGCCTAGGGGCACTCGGATCGGTCGTGGAGTTCGCAACTAGGAGGATCCAGACTTGAAAATAGTACAAAGTGAGGACAGCCAATCTTGAAAGAAGAAATGGCGAGCTGGCGAAGACACTCGAAGATTTGAAAAATCAAATGACAATGTTGATAAAAAAAAATGGAAAGCTTTCGGAGCAGCTAATGGCTTGGGAGGCAGGCTCGCCGTCTCCAAAGGTAGCCAGAAAAAAAGTGAAGCTTTCTTCGACTACTTTTGCAGTCACTGGAGGAACCGGGCTGCCTTGAGGACGAACAAGTTTTCGCCAGCGAATCTGTCCGCATTGAAAACATAGGGAACAGTAAAGCTTACGATACGAGAGTCAGCGACAACGGTGACGATGGAAATGTCCCAGAAGAGGGTGCTAACCTAGGCAAGTTGCAGTATTGAAGATGGAAAATTGGGTGAGTTTTTGCTCTATGTTTCCAAAAAATTAAAGAAAAAAACAAAATTCAAGAAAATGTGTTAAATAATGTAAAAAATAATGCCAGTACGAGTGAAAATTTAAAAAATGGTCCGACTGGGGATACAATTAGCACCTGAAATAAAGAAAAGGGGGAAATGGTGCCCCCCATTAATGTTTATCTTTATTAGGTGGTAGAGATTTAGCCACTCTACTTAATGGGAGCGCGGGGCTCTCGAATTTTGTTATTAAAAAGACGGGGGCCGAGAGAGTCCAAGTCAAATGTAACAAAATTGCAGATTACAAAAAAGCACGGGAGGTCCTTCGAGCGAGTGAAGGCTCCTCACTTCACCTACACTCTAAAGGAAGAGAAGGTGCAAACCTTCCTTCTGAAAGGCTTGGATGCGGAGGAAAGAGCCCTATGAGGTGCTCAAAATGCTCCGGGAGACGGGAACCTGAGGTCAAGTTCCTCTCAGTGTCACGCTTTAGTACGAGGAGATCCGTTTTGGAAAACCGAATCCTGCCGCACTTCCTCAGTGCAGATAAGCCCGGAGAGCCGGGGAAGCGATCTGATCGGCATCAGGTCGCTTAATTACCAGGCCATTCGTTTTGAGCGCCTGCTAACGAGCGAAATAGTCCAGTGTCGAAGATGCCAGCGCTATAGTCGCTATAGTCACTCGGCAGTGAACTGTCAAATGACCTTACGATGTGTAAAGTGTGGGAAAGACCATACCGCAGCCGAATGTTCGCTGACTGAAGCAGATGGCAAGGAAAAAACTTTCTGTGTCAACTGCGGAAACGGAGGGACATCCGGCTTCGTATCCGTGGATGTCCTGCATACCGCAATGTTAAGGTCACAAGGCAGCAGGCACCGAGATCGGCCCAAAGAACGAATGGTGTCAGCGGCGTTGAAACGGTACCGTCCCTTCGGCACCAATCGTCTCGGGGATCCCATTTACAGAAGTAGTTCGACAAGGGGGAAGCTAAGAAGCCCCAATAAGATGCAAGTGGCGGCATGAACACTATCCTCAATAAAATGCCTAACCATGTGTGAAAACATGCAGCATACGCTACAGGTACACAATACAAAAATAAACAGCATAACAGAATATTTACACAAGCAGCATACCCGCTGCTAGGTCTGCAGTCACAGCGGTACCACTGGATGGTCTCCGGATCATCGCGATTAATGTGAATTCCATCGTAGGAAATCCATCGAAGAGCGGAGCTCCTTGATTTCGCTGCCAGACAACAGCCTGACATAGTCTTGATTTCAGAAACCCACCTCAATCCGAAGCATTCGATAACATTCAAGGATTTTGAATTCGTGAGGAACGATAGACGAAATTATGATGGGGGAGGTGGTACCGGATACTTGTGGATCGCCATTATCGTTTCAGGCATATTAGGCCTTAATTTGAAACCTTTGAGTGTATCGAAGTCTCATGTATTCTGTTTTCACTGCCTAGAGGAGGGAATTTATACATTCTGTCAGTCTATGCAGTGGGAAACAACCGAGCCAAGTTCAAGGAGGAATTCCATTCTCTGTTTACGATACTGGAACTGAATAGGCTGCATAATTATTATATTATAGCTGGCGAAATAACGCTATTCTTATTGAAGTTCTGTTTAATGGACGAAGATTTCGCCTTCCGCCGATGGACAGTGGCGTCCACAGGCTGAACTTTAAACAAACAAATTAGAAGAAATTCCAAGAAAGGTTTATTCGGAGATATCGAGAGGAATGCCGACCTCTTGATGGGGAAAACGATAGTACAATTGCACCAGGTGACAGGAACTTGAGCAACGAGGAAATACTTCAGTATTTTCTCAAGCTGGAGAACTTGACGCTGGAAACAATTGAACAAGTCGTCCCTAAGATTAAACCTGGTAATAATATGGAAGGAAATGAAACTGCAGCCATAAAACGGTTGAAAAAAGTGAAAAGCCTTCTGCCCACTCGCGTCAACAAAATCTATCGGAGATATGGGGACTATCATCATCCCATATTGGTTGAGTTCGAATCACTTCTAAAGATCGCGCGGGATCTTATCCGTCAACATTACGTAAATGAAGTGAACTTCCAATGGCGGGAGAAGTTAAAGAGTATTTCACCAAGCGATCCAGATTCCGTGTTTATTAAGATAAATACGTTATTCCGGAAGAAGTCACGAATAACTGTACCGACAATTAAAGTCGGTGGCAGCGAGATATAATACAACACCTCATTGACTCAGGTATAGACACGAATAGTGTAACTGCTGATGCGTAAGGCAATTACATCGTGATGGATGATGCTCTGAAACTCGAACTTATAGGGGAGCACTTTGAATCGGTGCATCAGCCCAGAACGGACTTAGAGCCAACGCGACTTTCGGAAATTGTAGAACGAGATGTCCACAATTTCAAATATAGCCTGAACGGCACCACAGTTCTCCAATTTAGCTCTGCGTTGCAGGCTGATCTCATACCGAGTGATAATCTGCTTGATTGCTTTGTCTCATGTGTAGAGTTAACTTCCATATTCAGAAGAGTAAACAATAAGAAATCATCTGGTATGGATGTCATTCCCAACGTGGTCCTCAGGCATTTACCAGATATTGCCATTCGTAATTATTGCATTTTGTTCAATAATTTATTGAACAATTCCTTCTTTCCAGGACAATGGAAGAAAGCCCGAGTATTAACGATTTTAAAGAGAGGGAAGGATTCATCCAGCAAGGTGTTTGAGATTTTGGTATTGAAAACCTTGAACGGGCATATGAAGAAGAAGGAATTATTGCCGAACGCGCAATTCGGATTTCGATCTGGACATTCGACAATACATGCAATAACGAAGGTAACGTCTGATATTTGCTTGCGGATTAACAATGGTGAGTGCGTAGGCGCTTGCCTTATAGACATGGAGAAAGCCTTTGGTACCGTCTGGTTGGATGGACTAATTTTCAGGCTCCTGAAGAATGAGTTTCCCAGCCACCTCGTAGCGATGATGTGAAGTATGCTGTATGGCAAGTGCTTTGTTATTACGGACGGAAATCTCACTACTAGCAGAGAATTTCATGTTCTGAATGGATTAAAGCAAGGGACAGTGACTGCGCCTACACTTTTTGCGGCATTTGTCGGCGAATTACTCAACTCTTTCGATTTTAATAAATCTCCTAAACGGTCGTTGGTTGCTTTTGCTGGCGATCTGATAGCCTACACGGCGCACAAGAAGGTAACTGAGGCGTAAGTTGAACTTCAGAAGATGTTCAATGATATTAAGTTCTTCACGAACAGTTGGGGGATGAAAATCAATGCGCGAAAGTGTGAAACGATTCTGTTTCGAAATTCCTTGGCGTATGCCAGTAGGAATGTGGCGCGGCAGGATCTGCAGAATTCGAAATTTATTTCGAATGTTGCGGATGCGGACGGGTAGATGGCGCGGAACTCTCCACTCACCCATTTTCTGAACGCACCGGGGGAGTGGAGAATTAGCGGTGGAAAAATGCCGTTGTTTGGGACAGTAAGGACCGCATGGAAATAAGTCGGTCTCTTCTGTTCCAAACCGCAGCGGCATACACACGTAACCACCTAAAAGAAAAAGTGATTATCCGATTAGAAGTACTTAAAAGGCCGAGTACCCCGTCTTGTCCGCATCTTTCCTGTTCATTGAAAAACAGTTTCAACATAAAATCAATCAAGGAGTTATAATAAATAATATAAACTGAATAAATAATTTTGCCCGGCTAGATCGGCAAAATATCTCTATGTGCGACGATATTCTCTGAAAAATTAGAAAGTGTTCAATTCAAGTTGCTGAATAAATATTTCAATTTCAATGTTAACTGTAAATTAGATGGTTCGAAATAATTCAGTGACAGAACAGTGGTGACCCCGAGAACGCGCAGTCGACCACAGCCATAAGGCGCCGCCGCCGTAGTCAACGCCACAGCCGTTTCCATTGGAAAAGCCGCCGCTACAGCCCCGACGCCATCACCGCAGCCCCGCACGTCAGCAACAACAACGAGTGCAGCACCGAACCAGCCTTTGGGAATTAGTGAATTAGTAAAATTTAATTACTTTCAGTATTGTTTTTTTTGTAACTTTAATTGTAAAGTTCATTGCAACGTCCAAAACAAGTTTTATTTCAACTGTGCAGAGAACTATTTGGAGTTTAAAAAAAAAAAAAAAAAATAGTTAGTTAATAGTAATATTAAATTATATTCATATGTTCAATTTTTTTTAAAAGAATAATAATTGAAAATCGCTGCAAGAGACGGCGTTAGGTGTTTCGCATCCTGGATTCTCCATTTCTTTGGTGTTGTTTTGGTCTGCGCTGGAGAGCGTCCGCTTCGGTCGTAATTTTCTCTGCCCGTGCGTGCATTTGTGGGTGCGGCCTGCCGTGTCGGAGTAAAATTCACCGCGTTTCGTTTTAAATTCACCGCGTCTGCATTACAACTCGTACTTTTCGTGAAACAAGATGTCGTTTGATGGCAAAGACGCGGCAGGCCCATCGGACCCGCAGGTGACCGCCCTCGCCGTACGCGTTCCTCCGTTTTGGCGGCGGAACCCCGAGCTGTGGTTCGTGCATTTGGAAGCGCAGTTCCAAATGTCCGGCATCACATCGGACGCGACCCGCTTCAACTACGCGGTGGTCGGCCTGGACAAGGAGTCCATACTTCTGGTGTCCGACGTAGTGAAGTCGACATCGTACTCGCAGCTCAAGAGCGAGTTGATCAGGCGCCTGTCGGCAAGCGAGTCGGCAAAATTAGACCACTTGCTGGCGGGTTTAACGTTAGGTGATCGAACTCCCAGCCAATTGTTTCGTGAAATGAGGCAATTGGGTGGAAGCAAGATCGGCGACGATCTGATCAAGTCGCTCTGGCTGCGTCGGCTCCCGGAGGGCACCCAGGCGATCCTAGCCTGTGTCTCCGGTTCCTTGGAGGAACTAGCAGCGACGGCCGACCAGGTACAGGAGGTGTACGTTCGCCCAACCATAGCGGCCGTTCAACCACAGTCGGATGAGGTGAGCGACTTACGGCGCGAGATAGCGGCTTTAACGGCCAGCGTGGCCGAGATGCGGGCGACGTTGGACGCTCAGCGTTCGAGTGCCAGGTCGCGAGCTCGCTCACGGTCTGCCACACGAAAAGGGCGTTCGGGTAGCAGGTCGTCAAGACAGCCTGCGGACACAGGTATTTGCTGGTACCATCGTAACTTCGGAGATAAAGCGACAAGATGTACGCTACCTTGTAAATTCGCGCCTACCGCAAAAAACTAGGTCCGCGGGGGGTCTTGGCGACGGCCACCCAGAGCACAGCGCCACGTCGCCTAACTATTTTCGACCCCCTCAGCAGGCGCAACTACCTCGTCGACACGGGTGCGGAGGTTTCGGTTCTTCCCGTACCCCGGCATCATCGACTACATCCACAACCCCTCAAACTGGCGGCAGCAAATTCCTCCCGCATCAATACATACGGGTACAGGCAAGTGGACGTTAGTCTTGGCTTGCGTAGGACGTTTCCGTGGCGTTTCATCCTGGCGGATGTCAGCTTCCCCATATTAAGCGCAGACTTCTTGTGTCACTATGGGTTGCTGGTGGACTTGCAAAATAAGTCCCTTATAGACCCCACAACCAACCTAAATTCGTCGGGCCAAATGGTATCTCACGCTGACAATAACCTTTCCGTTCTTTTGGAAGACATCACCGACTCTCGTGTTCGGACACTCCTCCAAAAGTTCAGCCAGATTACTACCGAGTATAGTCTCTCGAAACCAGTGAAGCACAATGTGCAGCACCACATAAATACTACTGGTTCCCCGATTTTCTCAAAGGTGCGTCCTCTATCACCCCAGAAACTGGCTATCGCGCGGAAAGAATTTGAACAACTTGTTCAACAGGGTATCTGCAGGCCCTCAAACAGCTGTTGGTCTTCCCCGTTACATATGGTCCCTAAGCCAAATGGCGAATGGCGTCCCTGTGGGGATTACAGAAGGCTAAACGCACAGATTGTTCCTGACCGATATCCGATTCCACTCATCCACGACTTTGCGCATCACCTCGCGAATTGCCGCATCTTTTCGACCTTGGACTTAGCCAAGGCATACCACCAAATCCCAGTAGCTCCTGAAGCCATTCCAAAGACGGCAATATGAACACCCTTTGGACTCTTCGAGTTCACCCGAATTACTTTCGGATTGTGCAATGCGGCGTAAACCTTTCAAAGGTTCATCCACTCAGTCCTGCGAAACTTTGATTTCTGTTTCGTCTATTTGGATGATGTTTTGGTCGCTTCTTCCACTGAGTCTGAGCACTTAGCCCATCTCGAGTGCATTTTTCAACGTCTCCTTGAGGCCGGTTTAGTCCTAAACGTTGAGAAATGCAAATTCCTTCAACAACAGGTGAGATTCCTCAGCCACTCCATTTCCTCTGAAGGAATACAGCCCGACCCAGACAAGGTGCAAGCAATCACAAGCTTCCCGCGTCCAAAAACAGTGAGGGAATTGAGGAGGTTCTTGGGCATGCTAAACTTTTACCGTCGTTTCCTGCCCAAGGCCGCCCATCACCAGTCCGTTTTGAACGCGTACTTGTCTGGCCCCAAAACAAAAGACACACGAGAGATTGTGTGGTCTGAAGAGGCTGTCCGCGCGTTCAACAAATCCCGACAGCAACTGGCCGATGCTACACTTTTGGCATTTCCTCAGCAAGATGCACCCCTAGCCGTTTTTGTTGATGCCTCTGACATCGCAGTAGGTGCTGCCCTTCACCAAAAGGTGGATCAAGTTTGGCAGCCGTTGAGCTTCTTCTCGAAACAGTTGAATCCCGCTCAACGGAACTACAGTACCTACGATCGCAAACTGCTCGCCGCGTACTTGTCCATCAAATACTTCCGTTTCTCCCTAGAAGGCAGGCCGTTCACAGTGTTCACGGACCATAAGCCTCTCACTTATGCTTTGAAACAAAAGCCAGACAAAGCATCCCCTCGTCAGCTTCGACACCTGAGCTTCATAAGCCAGTTCACGTCAGACATCCAGCACATGTCCGGCAAGGACAACATAGTCGCTGACGCTTTGTCTCGTGTCTCCGAGGTTAACATCCCCGCCTCACTCGATTTCTCGGCTATTGCCAAGGCGCAGGTGGATGACGCAGCACTTCAGAGCCTCAAGTCCAACCCCAAATATAAATTTCGGGAGTTGCCCATCTTCGGCTCAAACCTCTCGCTCTGCTGCGAAGACTCGCAAAAGGGACCTCGGCCATACATTCCGGCCACATTTCGCAAGGAAGTGTTCCACGCAGTTCACGACTTGGCGCACCCCGGCATCAGGACAACAAACCGGTTAGTCACCGGAAAATACTTCTGGCCCTCCATGAACAAGGATATCAATTCCTGGGCCAGAGAGTGCATCGCATGCCAGAAGTGTAAAGTCTCCAGGCATGTAAGGAAAGAAGTGGGCTCATTCCCCCGCACTACCAAGCGTTTCCACACCATACACCTCGACATAATAGGGCCTTTGCGAGACTCGCACGGTTACAAGTATTGCCTCACAATCATCGACAGGTTCACGCGGTGGCCTGAGGCAATAGCTCTGAAAGACATTACGGCGCAATCTTGTGCCGAAGCCCTCTGCCGAGAGTGGATACCTCGCTTTGGCGTCCCTGCAGTGGTCATCACTGACCAGGGAATGCAATTTGAGTCCACTCTTTTCTCGGAGTTAGGCAAACTCCTGGGTTTTAAACGCCAGCGGACTACGGCATACCACCCGCAATCCAATGGGATGCTGGAACGTTGGCACCGGACGCTGAAAGCCGCCATTATGGCACGCGACGACCCGTCCTGGACTCAAGTCTTGCCTCTCGTCCTACTCGGCCTTCGTACAACCCGCCGAGAGGAATTTGCTGCCAGCCCCGCGGAGCTGGTATACGGGGAGAACCCAAGACTCCCAAGCGATCCGGTCTTCGACAAGAGATCGGGTCTCACGGAGTCGGGGTTGGTGCGTCTGCTGAGGGACAATCTCTGACGCATCAAAGCGCCACCACCCACTCGACACTCGTCCATACCTGCTTGTTCGCCCAAGGAACTGGACACATGCACGCACGTGCTGATCAGGACGGATGCCGTCCGGAAGCCGCTGCAGCCTCCATATGAAGGCCCGTACCGCGTTCTCGAGAGGGGAGAATATTTCTTCCAGCTCGAGATCGGTGGTCACAAAAAGGCGGTCTCTTTGTCCAGGCTGAAACCCGTGCGCGCCCCGAAGCAGCGTCGTGTCCGCTTTGTGGATTAACGGCGAACGAAGTTCGGGGATCCGTCGCCGAAACCCCCTAGGTTTCGTCTGGGGGCGGAGTGATGTGGCGCGGCAGGATCTGCAGCATTCGAAATTTATTTCGAATGTTGCGGATGCGGACGGGTAGACGGCGCGGAACTCTCCACTCACTCATTTTCTGAACGCACCGGGGGAGTGGAGAATTAGCAGTGGAAAAATGCCGTTGTTTGGGACATTAAGGACCGCATGGAAATAAGTCGGTCTCTTCTGTTCCAAACCGCAGCGGCATACACACGTAACCACCTAAAAGAAAAAGTGATTATCCGATTAGAAGTACTTAAAAGGCCGAGTACCCCGTCTTGTCCGCATCTTTCCTGTTCATTGAAAAACAGTTTCAACATAAAATCAATCAAGGAGTTATAATAAATAATATAAACTGAATAAATAATTTTGCCCGGCTAGATCGGCAAAATATCTCTATGTGCGACGATATTCTCTGAAAAATTAGAAAGTGTTCAATTCAAGTTGCTGAATAAATATTTCAATTTCAATGTTAACTGTAAATTAGATGGTTCGAAATAATTCAGTGACAGAACAGGAACTTGAAAAGGAATTGGAGAGATTTCCACATTGTCGCGAACGAGGATAGTTCTGAGCGCATTCCTCATAAGAAGTGCGTTAGATACCTGGGTGTGCGTCTTGACGAGCGTCTCCAATTTAACAAGCACGTTAAAGTCGCGCTAGAAAGCGCTCGCAAGGCATTCATGTCTCCTCGAAGAGTCTTTTATGATCCACATCTTAGCCGAAAGGTTAAGATTATTTGTTATCTTACTTTGGTTAGACCGGTGCTCACCTACGGGTGTGCTATCTGGTTTAATTTGAGTGCTAGCCAAATGGAGAAAATAAGGATCTTTGAAAGGAAATGTCTGCGTGCTTCTACGGGGCTTAATAGGACTGCTTCGTCAAACTATGAGCACTATGTATCTAATGAAGTTATGTATGCAGCTGCTGCTGTGCCAAGAATCGACACAGTTATCGTCAGATTGATTCGGAATCATATAGTGCGATCTGCTTCGCATGGTGAGAACCCTTGGGTTTCGCAGCCGTTCTACCCACATTATCGGTATTTCGAGAAAACTCTCACGACAGGCTTCATTCCTCCCGAACCTTTCGTGTATCTTCACAGGAATGGTCTAATTCTTGATTCTGCCGGTGATCCGGTTATGTATCATATACATAGACGGGCCATGGACAAAAGGATAGAATTTGACAGTAGGGGCTCCGGGATTCGCCTGGAGATACTCCAGAGCAAGAGCAATTGATATTAAGCGGTATGAAAAAGAGAAATCCTGGTACTGGTGGCCGCGGAATGCCGGTTAACGGTTGCTGTGCTCAGTTCTGCCATTTGTTTCTTGGTGGGGCTTTGTAAATATGTACATATTGAACGGGTGCTGATTTTTCCTCCAGTTGAATAATAATTTATACATACATACGTTATTATTCTTTGTTTCTTTGTAAATATTACAACTGTTATTATTACCTTTTCTAACAATGGATGTTATTGTAAAAAAATAAAAAAAATATATAATATAAAATATATAATTATGATAGTTTTAAGCACAATAATTTAAGTTAAAAGTATCTTTTGAAACGATAAAACATTTATTACTATTATTACTTTTATATTTCTTTATTTGCCACTAAGGCCAAGTGAATTCTGTCGAGTTTTTTACCATTTCCCGGCAACTTAGATTTTTATTTCTTACTGTTTCTCTTCTCTGCCTGTAAATTGTTATTCGAAAATTTTGCCAGTGGCCATTAGATTTAAGTTATTTTTGTTATTTTAAAAGATTGTTTTTTATTGTTCATTTTTCCAATCTATATACTATTGTTACCTATTTCTTAAAAATAAAAATTTCTTAAAAAAAAAAACAAAAACAAAATACAAATAAATACATACATATGTTTGTCTTGAGTAATTGATATTGACATATAAGGGATTAAAAAACTAAAACGAAATGTTTCCCTCCGACCCCCATTCATATTTGTTCACTTTGTTGCGGTGTTGACGGATTGATATATTATCATCACGTCATGCACGTTTTAGAATTTACAAAACTCACATAAAATGAAAAAGTTTCGCCTTCTATAATTTTGTACATAATAGTTCGATTTCATTCAAACTTACCAAAGTTATGCCTTATATAATATTTTCCCACTGCCAAAATTTGTAGATCTTGCATGAACTAGCTTCCATCGGAATCGGATGTATCCCGAGGTCTAGATTTCGTTTATATACATCACTGTGATTTTTAATTTTGCTTGCAAAACAAAACCTTATTAAAATCGGTTCAATGTCTGTCTGTCTGTCTGTATGTCTGCCTACGCGCACTTTTCTCAGAAACCGCTATACCGATTAGCACGAAATTTGGTGAGAAGGTGGGACCTGTAGACGCCCAGACATGCAGTGAGTGATTTCCTTCTACGTTGAGATTTAGGGGGGTCCCCATACATGTAAAAGGGGGGTGTAAACATTTTTTTCACCGAAGATAGTCATGTGGGGTATCAGATGAAAGGCATCGATTAGTAATTTTCGAAGCCTTTTTTAGTTTTGATATTTATTAGAAATATATTGTGTCCGGATAGCTGAGTGGTTAGAGCACAAGGCTGTCGTACGGAAGGTCGCGGTTCAAATCTCGCTGGTGGCAGAGGGATTTGTATCGTGATTTTATGTCGGGTACCAGTCGACTCAGCTGTGAATGAGTACCTGAGTCAAATCAGGGTAATAATCTCGGGCGAGCGCAATGCTGACCACATTGTCTCCTACAGTACACTGTAGTGTACCGTTACGGTCTTGAATGAAGTGCTCTAACACACTTCAAGGCCCTGATCCAATATGGATTGTTGTGCCAACGATTATTATTATTATATTTATTAGAAAGGCGGATAGTGGGAGGAGTCGAAAGTGATAATTTCTTTAACGGACCCATTCTCAGAAACTTCCCAATCGTAAAATCTGAAAAAAAATCATGAAGCTGTATCCCAGAGTTATAAAAGTTGGTAGTAGTACAAAATATCAAATAAAATACACTATTTGTAACAAAATTACGGTAGCTCAAAGTTGACTTTACCGTGTAAATTTACTGCAACTGAATATCAATATCACACTAAAGTGGGTAGTCAGACATGCTAATGCATATACATAATGGGCTACGTACAAATGGGATAGTTCTACACTTAAATATACTCACCAAAGAGGCAAACAAAACCTTTCATACCTGAAGCGCCCAGCTTTCCGATTTCCCAACTTGTTTCGGTTGCATTGGTTCTGAGAACGACGCCTGCTGCGTATTTGCAATGGCAATATTTTCAGCCATCACTCCCTAGTGTCACCCGAGACCAAATATGGGATCAGTTTCAAAAAGTACTAATTGAGCCCTTTCATTTGATACCCCGCATGGATACATTCTGTGAAAAAAATGTTGCACCCTCTTTTCGCATTAATAAGGAGCCCCCCTTAAACTGCAACATAGAATGGTACCACGGTATATAAAGGTATTCACAAACCGCATGTTTTGACTAAATTTCGTGGCAATTAGTCCAGCCGTTTCTGAATAATTCGGATGTGACAGACAGACAGACAGTCAGACAGTCAGAGAGTAAAAAAGAAATGTATATCCTTCATCCCGATCCATACTGGATCGGCTTTTTCCCTTAGCACCGTTCACCCAGGCATACCTAAGTCAGGATATTGGCGCTCTGTGTTGATCATACTAATTGCCAGCCGGGATCTCCAGCGCGCCTTCATTTGAAATACTATGGCACTCTTCATGAACCTTTGATTTATTTATTCATGGGATTGTATTCAATTTCCTCAAGACAATGGAATGTCACAACATTATAATGGCACATCATATTAACTTGCAAATTTGATGGCACGTAAACGGTTGAAGGAAAAATCATCGTCAAAGTCATCAATTTTCCAACGACGAGCGACAATTTACTTATTGACAATTTCATCTAATACACAACCGTTTTACGAGCAACCATAAATCACGGCATTTTCCATGTTTTTTACTGCCGTTGGAACATTTATAACTTTATTACAAAACAAAGTCGTTGCCATTACTAGACCCACATACTAGGATCGACAGCTCAAGTGTTGAAGGTAGGGAGCTATCAGTTCCAAATCTGCACATAGGTATATCCACATGTACGATTTCTAGTTCCATTATTGTAAATGGAATGGAAATGTCAGAATAAATAGCAAAATTATATTATATATATAATTGTAGCTGTTTGAAAAATGCATTACTTTTGTAGCTTACTATTCGAGGCTCTAAAATTTCTTCTTTGCGATTAGACTTAATAAGAATAAAGATTGTCCTTCCGAAAGCATTATTCCCATCATTTACATATGTTTGCGGGATTTTATATCAGTAATAGTATTGCCAATTTGTTCCGAGATTTTGACGCGGGTTGTCAAAATTAAACAAAAGGGTTTCACTTTTGTTGAAATTAAAATCGGTTCATTGTCTGGCTGGCTGTCTCCCACACGCACTTTTCTCAGAAACGGCTACACCTTCTGTTACAAAATTTGATAGAAATGTTGGAATTATCAACGTTGAATTACATTATTCGCTTTCGTTGAACTTCCCGTTAAAGAGGGGTTGAAGATTTTTTTCAATATAATCATGTGGGCTATCAATGAAAGGCCTCGGTTAGTACTTTTCAATATCTTGACATTGATTGGAAAGGGGATGAATGCGGGGTCCGAAAAAGCCAATTACTTAAAGGAACCGCTCTCAGCAATTTTCAAATCGGAAAATCTGAAAACAATATACTCCCCGTTACGAAATCTCTTTACATAAAGTGAATAATAGTATATAATTGTATTTTGATCATTTACTGCATACGCCCCTTAAATTCATCTCAGATCCGTAATATAGGTTTTAATATGAAGCATCAAACGGGAAAGTTTAGTGGAAATCCCACTGTTAACAACAGAGTTATAGTAGGTCAAAGTATATAGTAAGTATATATAAAATGTCCGTACTACATCCATTGAATATCGAGTAGATTCTACGTATATACACTATGAGCTAGGCTGTGGATTATTTGAATGGAAATGGAAATATTCTGGCATAAAGAACCTTTGTCGATCCGGTTCTGATTTTCGACTTGTGTGATAAATGCACATATGCGAAGGCTAATCTGAAAACTTGAGCCTTGAAAGTAATAATGTTGAATTATCCGCTCTCCGCGCGGGATGCTTACAGTATGTCTAGTATGTTCGAATTTAGTCGAGCCGTCGTCATGAGTTGCAGCATACGTGTCGTCGCAAAGCTGCAGAAGAGGTCTGTTGTTGTTGCACGCACTTTTCTCAAAAGCGACTGCACCAATCCGAACGGTAGACATATGGGAACTATGGAATTCCACGCAAACAATGAGTGACATAAATTTACGTGGATTTTCATCGAATATAGTCATATGATGGATCAAATGAAAGGCCTCGATAATTACCGAATCTGATATTAGTTTTGACGTGAATCGTGAAGTGCACGAGTAAGAAGTCAAAACGTACACGCTTAAAGTAAAGGAGGACTCATTTTCCGAAACTACCCAACCCCGGTAAGATCCACACTGGACGCACCAGACTCTTCAGTCAGCGGTAATGCGCGCAAGAAGCGTAAGACCAACACATCTGCTGTGGCCGACGCTTTATTGTGCTCCGCACCAGGGCTTACATCCACGCGTCTCGCGAGGATTAGGACCGGTGTGCCGGGAGGTGATCAAATCAGCGAGAGAGATCTCAATGAAGCTGGTCCCTCCCACAGGAATACGAACACGAAGGCGGGAAGGAAGAGGACATATGCGCAAGCTGCGGCCTCTGTTCTGACTGCTGCCGTGGGAGTTTCCTCCAAGGATGGCAAAATGTCAGAGGGACAATTTACCATCCTTCAGGAATGCCTGTGGAAGAAAATGATGGAGCCTGGAACGAAGCCACGATTTAACGATCAAGGTTTTCGTAATGGGCTTCTACATTTGGGGTGCGCTGACGAGGCTGCCTTAAAGTGGCTCCAGCAGGTAATCCCAACTTTGAGTTCCGGCGGTCGGCCCAAGTTCACTATTGTGAACACTGAGCTACGCAGGACAGAACATGTCGGATGTTGGCTACCGGGCCCTCGAAGGAAGGCAGAGGACATCATCCGCTTGCTGGGTGAGCAGAACCCGGGCATGGACTTCGGACACTGGAGGGTAAAGTTCATGAATGCCAGGAAGGACCAATCTACAAACGTGGAGGGCTTCAACTTGGTATTCGAACTGGACCAACAGAGTCTGAATGTGCTCAGGGGAAGTCACCATATGGTGCTCAACTTTTTCCTATCATATATAGACTGAAATTCAGTCATATCAGGGGACTGTAGGGCATCATCTCCATTTTGAGAGCGAAGAACAATGATGGTCTTCGACTTCCACAACATAGAGCAAATTGCAGCATCTTCGGTGCGCTCTCCCACAATGGAGACGTGCGCGGAGGATAGTGCATACAGGGGCGGCACCCCCGTATGGGGGCTCGCACTGGGGAAGGGACTACAGAGTGAATCCTACCTGCTAGTAACTTCTCCTACACCTTCCAAGGAACAGGCGGAAGGAAGGGAAGCCAGAGACGTGAACGAAACTGACTTGATGCCAGTTCGAGTGATCGAATCTATGCAACCCGGACACCGCAAACCAAGTAAGGTGCTAAGTAGAAAACAGACGAATGCTCTGCGGGATGAGGTGAGATCTTTCGTGGATGAGAACATGGGAATTGCGGTACTCCCAAGTACGGCTTTTCTCAGAGAAATCAATCACGAGGGGATCGAGTCTCTGGCGGTACGGTGTGGGGGAAACCCCGTCATACGCGGACTGCCGCATACGCTTCTAACTGTTTTCTATAAGACAATAGACTAAGTTTATGTCGAAAAACATAAAGATTGGTCAAATCAACCTGCAGCATGCCAAAGCTCCCTCCTACCTGTTGGCAGCGAGAATGACAAAGCTACAGGATTTCCCCTATATCTTTCTGGTGCAAGAACCGTGGGTTCGATTTAACAGAATCTGTGGTATTGGATCAGTAAAGGGGGCTAGGATCTTCTACGACGAAAGATCCATAAGACCGAGAGCTTGCGTCCTGATGTCAAGACGGTTAGAGGCAACTATGCTGAGACAATATTGTTCCCAGGACTTAGCTACGGTCATCATACAATACCAGATAAATGGCGAGAGGAAAAACATCATAGTTGCCTCCGCTTATTTACCCTATGATTCTTTGTATCCTCCACCGACGCAAGAACTTAGGGATCTGGTGGCGTATGCAGAATCAAGTGGTCTCGAACTCTTAATAGGTTGCGATGCGAATGCTCAACATATTTGTTGGGGCAGTAGCAAATGCAATCCAAGAGGTGAGAAGCTATTTGATTTCATCACTTCAGCTGGTCTTATGACTGCAAACGTGGGGTGCGCCCCTACGTTCGTGGGACCGAGAAGAAGCGAAGTAATTGACCTAACAATCTGTACCCCAAAATTGTTAGAGTTGATTACACACTGGCGAGTGCTAGACGAGGTCTCACTGTCAGATCACCGATATCTAGAATTCAATCTGACTATTGCGGGCGAACAGTCTGCAGTACAAAGACGGAACCCTAGGAAAACGGATTGGGCAAAGTTCAATGAACTTCTTGGCAATAAAGTACAGTTCCCTAGGCGACTAAGGACTCCTTTGGTGCTGGAAGATGAATTGAAAACTCTGAACTACACACTTTTAGAGTGTTATGAAGAGGCTTGTCCTATTTCCCGAGGCCAAAGCGGAAAAACAGTTCCTTGGTGGAACCGAGAACTGCAAAAACTCAGGAAATCAACCAGGCGACTTCTAAATCGTGCTTGCAAAAGTAACAAGAACGAAGACTGGTTAAATTTCAGGAACTCACAACGTGAATATAAGAGGCTCGTGAGGTGCTCGAAACGAGACTCCTTTAGAGCGTACTGTGAGGAACTGGAAGGTGAAAGGGAGACTTCAAGGCTGTGCAGAGTTCTCAAAAGGGATGAGTCGGCCAAGTTGGATTCTCTTAGAAAACCCGACGGTACTTTCACGAACTCCAGACTGGACTCAGTACAGACCCTCCTGGAAGTACACCACCCGGGGGAACGGGTGAGAGAAGTGGTAGGGGGAGAGTTGACGGTTCTTGCAACCGCTTCAACACGCAAGTGTTGCAAGAGGAACTGGAACACTGCGAAAGCGGTTGTTACCCTTGAAAAGGTGAGAGCTGCGATACTGTCCTTTGAACATTTCAAAGCACCTGGCATGGATGGCATCTATCCGGCAATGCTAAAGGAGGGTATGGAGCATTTAGAGCGACCTCTAAGAAATATTTTTCGAGGATGTCTTGCTCTGGGCTACGTGCCTTCTTCTTGGCAACAGGTTAAAGTAGTTTACCGAAACCTGGGAAAGATGACTATTCTAATCCAAAGAACTTCAGACAGATCAGCTTGACTTCATTCTTGCTGAAAGGTTTGGAGAGACTGGTGGAGCGTCACATTCGTGGAAAGGCACTTAGGCCACACCCACTTAGTGAAAACCAACATGCTTACCAACGTGGAAAGTCCTGTGAGTCTGCTCTTCATTCTTTGGTCACAAAGATAGAGGATGCAACTTTGAATGGTGAGTACGCGATGGGGGTGTTTGTGGACATTGAAGGGGCTTTTGACTGTGCGCCTTTTCAAAAACTTTGTGATGCCGCCAGAGCGCATGGTGTTGATGATGCTTTAATTAAATGGATCCATGCTATGCTAACGCAAAGATTGCTGTGCGCTGAGGTAGGGGTCGATCGCTACCTGACTACGGAGGCAACGAAGGGCTGCCCCCAAGGAGGTGTGCTTTCGCCGCTTCTGTGGAGTATGCTGATCGACTCACTGCTATGCGAACTGCAAAATTTGCCAATACACGCTCAAGCTTATGCTGATGACGTGGCTGTACTTGCTGTTGATCGGGATCTTGGAACGGTGTGTAGGAATATACAGCGTGCCGTTGATTTGATAGACAGCTGGTGCCTTAGACATGGTTCGTCAGTTAATCCAAATAAAACCACAATGGTTTTATTCACAAAAAGGAGAAAACTGGATGGACTTTGTCTCCTTGAGATGAGGGGTACTACCCTTCAACTCTCCGAAGAAGTGAAATACCTGGGGGTTACTCTAGATAAAAAACTTCTTTGGAACAAACATGTAGAGGTAAAGATGAAACGAGCTCTCACAGCTTATGGGCTGTGCAGACGGACCTTTGCCTCGACATGGGGACTCAGGCCTCATGTGGAAATGTGGATATACGTTGCCATCATTAGGCCGATGTTCGTATATGCATCCGTAGTGTGGTGGGTTAAGGTGAGACAAAAAGATTTTCACCGTAAACTAGCTGCACTGCAAAGAACTGTTTGTCTGGGTATCACTGGTGCCATGAGCACGACATCCGGCGCAGCTCTGAATGCACTACTCAATTTGCAGCCCCTGGATATATTTATTCAAAGCACTGCAATGAGAGCAGCTCATAGGCTAATTCGATTAGATCTATGGGAAAACAACGGATGTGGGGGGCACAGAGCATTGGAAGAGTTACTGAGAGGACTGAATTCAGTTCTTACAATGCCTTCCGATTCTCGTGTCCCCATACATCTGTTTGGTAGAAGATATGTAGTTACCCTGAAGCGTAGAGAGGACTGGGAAGACCCAGAGGAATGCGTGGAGGGATATACGGAAGTCTTCTACACCGATGGCTCAAAAACAGAAGAGGGTTCTGGAGCCGGAGTCTACCTCTCGAATAAAACGAGAAGTGGGCTTTTCCTTTGGGACAATATGCAACGGTTTGTCAGACTGAAGTGTATGCGATCCTAAGGGTGGCAAACTGGGTGATTGACGAGCGGTTGAAGAGCAGGCGCATCGCAATCTGCAGTGACAGTCAAGCTGCACTGAGGGCATTGAGCAGTTCTTTGATCACCTCGAAAATCGTTCAGGAATGCAGAAACCGTCTGAATTCTATGTCTAGATTCAATACGGTGGAACTACTCTGGGTACCTGGTCACTGTGGCATAGAAGGAAATGAAATCTCGGACGCTTTAGCGAAAGAGGGGTCAATCTCCCCTATGCCGGGACCGGAGCCAGCAATTGGGGTATCAGTAGCATTGGCTAAATCTGTTTTCAAAAACTGGGAACAAGTTTCCCATAATGACAGGTGGCAGAGCCTTAATGCTGCTCGACACACGAAACTTTTCCTGCCAGAACCCAACATACGTACCGCAAAGTTTATCCTGTCGAAAAGCAGGAGGACTTGCAGGTGTATTGTGGGCATTCTGACAGGCCATAATTCACTAGCTGGGCATATGTTCAGAATAGGAATTACCGAAGATGATACGTGTCCCTCCTGTAATGAGGAAGCGGAATCCACGGAGCATTTCCTATCTGAATGCCCCGCCTATGGACGCATCAGGCATCAAATCTTTGGTGCCGATGTTCTCCAATTACGACGGGTAGCATCACATCCACTAACGGAAATCCTACGATACGTTAACGAATCCGGAATATTCCGTTAGACGGGGGACGCGAGTACAATGGGCCAACACGGCCTGAGTGCTCAGAAGCTGTAGCTTCTCCCCATCACACACACACCCAACCCAAAAATCCGATAGAAATCTGGAATCTAGGCCTCAAAGTGCTTTGATATCAGCCTCAAATCTACTTACTAATAGTATATTAACGACTTTTAGAAACTGACTGGAAAAACCTCCTTAGGTTCATCCTAGGAATACTAAATTTTACACGGGCATAAGGGACAAGCGGCAAGCGATGGAAAAACGGTTGGAATATGGACAACAGTTGCACCATCTATTCATCGACTTTAAAGCCGCCTATGATAGCATAGCCAGGGTAAAACTGTACACGGCCATGAGAGAATTCGGTATCCTGACGAAATTAATAAGGCTGACTAGGCGGATCCTGACCAATGTGCGACGCCAGATAAAAGCAGCAGGATCACTCTCAAGATCCATTCGACATCAACAACGATCTATGACCTATGCTGATGATGTCGACATCATGGGAAGAACCACCCGAGACGTTCAAACTGCCTTCATCCAGATCGAGCAGGCGGCGCGAGATCCTGGGCTGCACATAAATGAAAGCAATACAAAATATATGGTAGCAACGTCAGCATCGAAAACCGACCAACCAACAACATCAAACCGCACTGGTCAAACGGGAAAAATAAAGATAGGAGAATACAACTTTGAGATCCGTTGATAATTTCTCCTATCTAGGGTCGAAAATCACAACCGATAACAGCTACGATGATGAAATCCGCGCACGGTTGTTGTCAGCCGAACAGATCCTATTTCAGCTTACAAGAACGGTTCTGCTCGAAACGTCTCACCATAGGGTCAAAGCTCTTACTGTACAAGACTATGATCTTGCCAGTCCTCATGTATTCCTCGGAAACTTGGGTTCTTAGCAAGAAAAATTGAGAACTCTTGGCCGCGTTCGAGAGAATAATATTCCGAAGAATTGTTGGCCCCCTTTATGAGAATGGACGATCCCGTAGCCTACAGAATGACGAAATCTATGAGCGATACCATGACCGTCAGGTTATGGATAAAATCCGGCTCAATAGGTTACGGTGGGCGGGTCACTTAAACCGAATGATGAGGATGATCCAGCCTGGAAAGTGTATAGGGGCAATATCTGTGGCAGAAGAAGAAGACGAGGCAGACCCTGCCTAAGATGAAGCGATGGCGTAGGTCAGGATGTCAGACAGCTTTTAGGGATATCGAATTGGTGGACCTCGGCGCAAAACCGGGATGTCTGCAGTTCCTTATTAAGGCAGGCCTCGACCGGATACCGGTTGTTACGCCGTTGATGATGATGATAAGGGACAGTATCGCGAATACGCCTGCGTATTCGTTTCATTGAAATCCGGGTAATGATGTCAAAGTTATAACAGTTCAAACTTATCAATTTTTGTGTGAATTAACTGTATCCTAAGCCATGTAAATAAGATGCAAATGAAATTGATGATTTCGAAAATGATCTGTTTCTCTTACTGGGTGAAACATAGACGAATGAGAGTTGAAAATGTATACCCCAAAAAGTGAACCAGGTCTCATTCTCCGAAACTATCCAACCGAAAAATCAGCGGTGGTGCGTCTCCACGAAATCTAGGCCTCAAAATATATTCGGTTCCAATATCTGTACAAATAAAGTTAATAATAGTATATTTCTATATTTTAAAAATTTACCCAGCAGTGCCCCTTCAGGTCACCCTAGAAGTACAAAATTTGGTATTTGTGGAAGTGGTAATATAAGACAGAGTTTAGTTTGAAGTAAATCCAACTATTATTAACAAAATTATAGAGGATGAGACTTTGACATTTTTTATAAATTTCGTGCATTCTACAAGGTGTATGACGTCATCATTACACATCAATTCGTCAATACCAAAACAAATTGAGCTCGCATGAATGGGGGGTCGCAAAGAAATATAGTTTTTTAGTCATTTGTATATCAATATCAATTACTCCAGGCAGACATATGGCGGTATATCTACGTGCTAATGAAGTTTGCGGGTAGTGTCTAATAGATAGATATATTTCTACAGCGATATTCAATACAGGTACTATATATGTATAAATATATGCTTGCATGAAATGAATCGGAAATATGGGTATGATCAATTTATATATGTGCATATATATGCATTCGGTAATAGGCAGTTTGCTTGTTTAGGGTGAAGACAATATCTATGACTGTTTGGAAAAATATGGGGGAATATTTTGGATTTGTAGCTGTATACGGATGAAAAAATGTGCGTAGAAGTTTCTCATTTAAGTTGAACACAAAAGCTTTATACCCGAAGCGCGAGCTTCCGGTATTCCGGCTTGTTTGTATCTGTTGTACGTTAACTTCGTCACATTTGTGAATAATAGTGAACTGATAGTGTGAAGTCTATAAGGTTGATTACTATCAATACAGTGCTTTTCAGATTATTTTTTTTTTGTGTGAATGGATCTTTAAAGAGATAGCGCACAGTTGAGTATTTAACTATACGCGAAACTGTCATATACTCACCATTCCTCACATAGGGAAACACAGAAAGTTCTACACCTGAAGCGTCTAGCTTCCGATTTCCCGACTTGTTTATAATATGACTAATGATTCTAGTAGTGATGAGGACATATTATATTACAACCCATAGAGAAAAAGGATATGAGAAAGATGTGGTTACACCCCTCTATAGAGAAGATCATAAATTGCCAACACTAACATAAGAGGATATGTGAGCCCTGAGGAACGAGCTCTTATTATATTGAGGTAAGTAAGTGTAGCAATGTACAAGCAAGTCTATTTATTCAATAGTTACCGTGTATTTACAGTTATTATTCATCAATTTGACGGGTCTATCGTCTTGCGGAGGACTTCATAATGTTTTTGGCTAATAGTCTGTCCCTTCCTGCTAAGATACTAAGGAACATGAGGTGGAAAAATACAAATTTGGTGCGAAGATATGGGTGTCTCCCAAACCCATCAATTGGGGTGGTCCTGTGGAAATCTTATCTCATAATTAAGGTTTAGGACTCTACGTCTAAAATCCTTCATTTGCTCTTAGGTCAACGTTTCAATTTTGGGAAGTAAATTATCAAGGAATTTTTTTTACGCTTGAGAATATCTTGTTCGTTTTTCAAGTTTTCGCCTTTTCGCGTCCACATAATCTTTAAATGATTTGTTGAAATCTAAAACGTATCTTCCTTATGTTTTTTTAAACGCTAGAGTGCTCACTGAGGCAATTGTTGAAGCTGTGGAATGAGGTTCAATTAGGTGAGAAGAAGCAGACTGACTTGTCAAAAAGAAACTGGAAGCTTTAGGTATAAAAGGTTTAGTGTATTTCTTATATAAAGACATTTGAGTGTGCATTGCTCTATTAGTACCTAGCGCGTAATATATACATATATTATGTGAGAGTATCCACTTTCGGGTGATATTTACACTCATAGTCTTGAATTTGCAAAGAAGCGACAATTTTAACCTATTATAGCTTTATTAATAATAGCACGATTTCGTAGGATCCCACTCTATATAGATTGTAGCCTACATTACTCCAAAATTTCGTGATGGTAGGATAAACTTAAGGGCGGTTTTGCAACCAATTACTAAAAATTAAAGTAATATCCTATTATTAAGATCACTTTCCAGCCCCCCCCCCCCCCACTCCCCACCTTTCCAACAAATGTCAAAACTAATAGCGGCTCCGGAAAGTACTAATCGAGATCTTTCATTTGACACCCCTCATAATTATATTTGATGAAGAAAATGTACACCCCTCTTTTGCATGTATGGGGACTGTATGCGTAAGCGTTCACAAGTCCCTGCTTTTCGCCAAATTTTGTGTCAATCGCTATAGTCGTCTGTGTCGTGTGACAGACAATAAACCCATTTTAATAAGGTTTTGCTTTACACAAAATAGGCTTTCATTGAATTCCTGCTACCAACCATCTTGTAATTCCTATAGTTGTGACCCCGAGTCCAAAAGGAGGATTGCCGGGTTCAAGCTAAACAGAATGGCAGTGACAATGAGAATGTCGAGGACAAGCAACACGCCTGCAGACACGAGTATGACTGCGACCGTGGTAGACTTCGTTCCAATATTTCCTGTCTTCAGTGCCCAGGAGCCCGAAATTTGATTTAAAATATAACAGACCCACAGCAGCAATATTTTCGTGTCGTAGTAGTGTCGTAATACAATTAACGCAGGTAGTTCAGCAATTATTAAGTCCGTTCAGTCAATACAGTTGAACCGTAAATCCACTCCCAGAATTCACCCAGATGAAAATCTCAATGGTCTCCGTCTAGGCCGTGTACGTGCAGCTGCAGAAATCTTCGCCCTAAGGGTATATGTTGGTACCACTGGAGGTGTAATTTTGAAGCCATCAAATGCATTGAACCATGTAATTGGACTTCGGAGACAGACAAACAGTGCTGCTGTTTTAAGTTTGTTAGACAGTGCTCTTGCGGCAAAGACTAGTACGTCTATTAGCAAACATCGATCGACACGAATCTCCTTAGGCGATGGTCAACGACATCGAAGGAAACCCAATTTCGAACCAGCACCAGGAAACCATCGTGGAAATACACGCTTCCGAAGGAGACATCCCGGGAGAAACTTCCGTTCAACAACCTGCAGTTACAAACCCAGCGAAATCCGATAGACGAGTTAGATTTGCTGATTATCAGAACTTCAGTAATTTCGTGTACCAGCAGCACTTCAACAAGAACATCACCACAAACTCTTAGTTGGCTTCACGGCATGGCCAGCTGAATTATCGCAATCACTGACAGGGGAGTGCTGGAGGTGCTAATTACTTCAATGGAAACTTTTAACTACCTTTCTTTTCTATGAAAGTGATCTACTCCCTAAAAATTAGCTAATTGCTAGAGGGTTAAGCAGAGGAGTCACTCGGCAGGAAAGGCAGGCTACTCACAGCTCCCATTTGAACACCACAATGAGATGCAGGTCCGATGTTTCATTTAAATAAACACTTTAAATTTAAAAAGAAGTCGTGATAGCGCAAGCTGGGTGCTTCAAGTAGAAAGGTGTTCTGTTCATTTTAAATGAGAAATTCTCAATGCACGATTTTACATTCGTAGATGGCTAAGAATACAAAATATTACGTCATATTTTGCCGAATTTTTCGGTTGGATAGGCTCTGAGAGGGAGACCTGTTCCACTTCTTGGGGCACATATTTTGAGCCCTCACTACTCTATGCTTCACCTAATTTCAGTAATAATTGAAACTTTTCGTTGGATGGCCAACATGACCACATTCTGCGGAAAAATTACACCCCCTTTCGCATGTTAGTCCAGTCAGTCAGGTGTGCACCTCGAAATAACTACAGAAATCGATTAAATGGTCAATTTTAAGCCAATAATTTTTAGTGTAAACTTTGTTGTACAAGTAGCAGTTTTCGTGTTATCTATGTATCTATCTATGTTTTCCTTCAACGGTTTTTTGCAAATAACTCGAAAACCGTGCGTATTATATAGAAATGATATTAAGCAGATACAAAGCATATTAAATAGCAAAAAGAATGATTCGTTTAATTTTTTTTGTAGGTGCAATATAGATTGAGTTATAACTTGTCCAACGAAAATTTGTAATGTAATGTAATATTTTTAATAGAACTTGATCTAAAGTTGGTTAGTAGTTTAAAGAAAAAAAGTTGAAAGAAAGAAGGTCGCATACATGTTGACTGCAACTTCAAACAAAGTCTCATCACACATGCCATTTGTGTAAAATACATGTTTGTCTGCAATGTGCAGAAAATATCTGACCAGACTCTATATAATCTGTGAAACTTGGTACCTTGCAAATACTCCCAACCTTCCTACCTCATTCCCCAACCCACACAAAATCCCTTCACCTATGCCCTCGCCGACCCAAGTCAGCGAGAGAATATCCTCCCCATCCACTTTGTCAGTCCAGACTCCGTCAGGGAGGCCATCGCCGCCTCCAAAAACAAGAAACCGGTTGGGCTTGACAAAATCCCCTCCATCGTCCTTAAGAAATGCGCCCCAAGCATTGCCCCCATTATGTCCTCCATCATCAACCACTGCCTTATCAACGCCCACTTCCCAACAGATTGGAAGAGTGCTCGAATAGAATCTTCTACGAACTCATCTGTTCCCACAAATCCTCTTATCTCTCCAGGCCCGTAACCTCCGTTTTCGACCCCGGCGGTAGAGTAATCTTCTAAAACGGTATCTACTCCTCATCCCAGTTTTCAAAACCTACCCATCCTTAGCGCCACTCCTAGCTACCTTTCCCAAACCCCTCCCGCATGCCCCCCATCCCAACCCACATCCTAGTTCCTTCCCCGCCCGCCCGCTTTTATAAAAAATTTAACTAATGGAGGTTTTTTTCGACTTTTCCTCCAGAGAACATATTATGTATTTTACCATGTATTCTTTAGTGATAAGTTAGTTTAAGCCATAGATTGTACCTTAGATTAAGCTAGGCTGTTAAGGTAATACATAAGTTAGGTTAATTTAGAATTGTATGTTTATAGGTTAAATAAAAATTGTTGTTTTTCGAACCTTGCAAATACTCATTCTACATATTTAGATATATTATTACAGTTGATTGTGTTTAATTTATTGGTTAAACTATTAAGATTTTGAGAATGAAAGTCGATTTGTTTAGTGTCTTTAAATTTTTAGGGAATACTGACTGATGTTTAAGGTTTTGCTGAAAAAAAACTTATTAAAATCCCGCTCAGAAACGGTTACTCCTATTAATAGGACATTTGGTGCATATGGCTGCATGCAGAGAGTGCCATCGTTATATGTCGAGTTTAAGGGGGAGGAGCTGTTACTCAGGGGATGCTAAATTCTTTTAACCGAATATAGTCATGTGGGGTACCAGATGTAAGATGTCGATGAGTACTTTTCGAAAAAGATATTAGTTTTTACTTTGGTTGCAAAGGGAATTACAGCCGAATTGGTTAAATATAGAGGCGACCAACTACCCCAAGTGGTTCATCAACTTCTGGCCAAGGTATGTGACAGCGAATCAACGCCTGACGACTGGCAACGAGGCATGATCTGTCTCCTACATAAAACGGGATATATCACACGGTAATTATAGAGGTATCACATTGCTGCGCACCATTTATAAGTCTCCGCTATCTTGCTAGGCCGGATAGCCCCATATGCTCAAAACATCACTGGCCCATACCAAAGAGGCTTCACTCCAGGTAATTAGCAACAGGTCAGATTTTCTCTGCGCGGCAAGCGATGACAATGATCTTACCAGTCCTCATGTATTCCATGGAGACTTGGGTTCTTAGCAAGAAAAATTGCAAACTCTTGGCCGCGTTCGCGAGATAATCTTCCGAAGAATTGTTAGCTCCCTACTTGAAGATGGACAATTCCGTAGCCTACATTACGGTGACATCTATGAGCAGTACCATGACCGTCAGGTTGTGGATAAAATCCGGCTCAATAGGTGGGCGGGTCACTTAATACGTATCGATGAATGATTCCAGCCCGAAAAAGGGGATAAGGGCAATATTCTATGGTAGAGAAAGAAGACACCCTGCCTGAGATGGAGCGATGGCGTAGGATCAGGACGCCAGACAGCTTTTAGGGATATCGAATTGGGATGTCTGGAGTTCCTTTTTAAGGCTGGCCTAGCCCGGATACAGTTGTTGCGCCCTTGATGATGATGAGCAAAATGCTGACCAGTGCTGTAATCTTCTAGCATACCGTTACAGTCTTGAAAGAAGTGCACTTCAATCCACTGATCCAAAAGGATTGTCGCCCCAACCATCTCGGATTGTTGCCCAATCTCGGCAGATGCCGAATTTTACCTAATACTAGCACTAAGTTCCAAGAATTTAGGCTCGGACGATCCTACCTACTTAAAAACTAAAGGGGCGCTGGTGATGGTGGCCGACGGTAGGTCAATGCGAGAATCCGTCGAGCACCCGCCGCAACATCGAGCGCATATGCAAATTGACTGCATAGTTTGAACCAGTCTCTGCAAAAGTGCCAGGACATCAAGGGAAGCCGTGAGGGATTTAGGTACAACACCTGTAGTTGACAATACTATGGGAACTGCAACCACCCGCTCGAGAGGTCCAATTTCTTTGATTTCCCGAGCCAGTGGCTCATAGTTCACCTTCTCCTCCACGTATCTCCGTTCGATGTTCCGATTATGGGGGATGCAACATCAATAATATATACGGAACGGCCCGTCTTGTCGAATATGGCGATCAGTTAGAACTTGCCGGTCCCGATACATGCTGTAAGCAGAACTATCAAGTACTGCTTGCGGTTCATATCGGTAAACCGAACATATTCCCGTGACCAGCCCATGCTTGTATCCTAAGTTTTGATTGATAACTTTACATTCATCATTACGTCCCCTGCTGTAATGCACCGGCGCCACAACAGTGGAGCCAGAAATGGAACCACGCATTCTGCACTGATCGTTCTCCACCCGTTCTTCCATGATGAGCTTTTTATAAGCTCGTGTGGTGATCACGCCGTCCTGAATGGCATATGTGAACCCCTTCGTCTCGTCTCTCGACAAATGGCTGCCGAAGACAATCCAGGTGTTTACCGTGCATTGTTTTCGACTTCTATTCATCAATCCGCTTTTGGTCCGACTTCACCCCCACTCAGAGGGATTGATCATTCAAGTTAAGTGGAGTCAGCCCACAGTCTGCCTTATAGACAGCAACGGACTCGCCTGTTCTTTGATGTAAAAATAAGCGCGCAGCGAGTCGACTGGGCGATGATATTGTGCCGTCGCGTCAACCACGCCCCTACCTCCGATGTCAGGAGGCAAATTCATCCGCTCTACGGCAGAGTTTGTATGATGCATTCGGAATTTGGACAAAGTTGTCCGTATCCGCCGCTGGACGTTTTCCAGATGGCTCTTCGGCCAGGACAATATTCCGAATACGTAGGCCAGTGAAGGAACAGCGAATACATTTAATGCGGTCATTTTATTCTTCCCAGAGAGATGCCATTTCAGTGCCAGCTTTACACGTCGCAGGAATTCGGACAGCTGAACATCCTTCAGACCACCAACTTGAACATGGGCTCCTTCCAGAATTCTTAGGTACTTGTAGAAATCTGTCTCGGTCATAGCTTCGATGTGTAGGTCACCAATGATATGTCCGTCATAGGGCTTGTGGATGACCCTTGCGAATGGGTTGGATTGGACACTTGTCTAATCAAAACTCCATCCCGAATATCCCGGCTCAACATGTTTACTATTCCGAAACGGACCTCTAAGATGGTCGTCAGTACTATTATACAACTTGATGTCATCTAAGTACATCAAGTGTGTCAGTTTGCACTTAGCACGTAGGCCATATTTAATTGCAAAACCGTACCCTCTAGCATCATTCAGTAACCATGAAAAGGGGTTCAGTGCCATGGAAAAGCCAAAGAGGACTCAACGACTCTGGACCTGGGAGATACCCCTCGGTATACGGATGGGCTCTGAGGTATTAGTATCCTCAGATATACGCACTGATAAGGTGGTGTTCAACCCTTTCATGACTGTCGCCAAAAACTTCATTAGTCTCGGATCAATGCCATACAGATGTAGAACATCGAATAGCCAGGTATACGGGACGCTATCGGTACAATCGATATAGCAACTAAAGAGGCTTCTTTGGCCTCTAGTTGCTTGTCCTACAACTACCGAGTCGATAATGAGTTGCCCTTTGCAACCCCCTGACCCAACTCGGGGTCCATTCGTTATGAATTTGTAGAGGGTTGATAAACAAGTAATCGGTTTTGTGTCTGCAGGGTCTTGAACCTTGTCCTTCTTAGGGATAAGTGTGACTCATGACCTCATTTACGCTATGTGCTAACCGATTGTGTACGCTATCCAGACCTAGGCCTCTCCAGTTCTTTGAGCTGTTTATGGGTCGTCGAATTTCCTCTTCGGTTACCGAAAACTGTACTTTCTGGATGCTCTGTTGGGATTCGTTGGGAGATCTCAGAAAGCTCCGCTGGTTCCTCGCATGTGTTGCATTCTGGACACGTCTGGAGTGGCTTTCGCTATACCGTCTTAACCGAGTGCATACGACAGAAAGTTTCTGTTTTAGTGTGCCCAGAATTTCAACTACGGATGTTCCACTGGGGATGGCATAGTTTGTGGAAACCCTCTGCAATTTATTTCTCACTCGTTTGCTGGCATTGCCAGTGCTGATCTGAATCAGTCTAACAATGTCCTGCCTTAGTGAGTCCCTCTCACTTTCTACACGAATTTTCTATACGGGATATTTTCAGTCCCCCAAACCAATAACACAAAAGCAAATCGTCTGACTATGCAATCTGGCAGCCATAACTGCACCACAATGCACAAGTGATTGCAGTTGCAGTAGCGACATATCAGCACATAGTCGAGATACAATTTCATCATTGATTTGAGATAGAATTCCCGGAGTTGCTGGAGATGCATATAGCCTGGGAATACCTGGTCTATGCAAACGATCCATATCCGAGAATTCTATACACGCTCTTCGGAATTCGTCCCGAATCTCTGCGGAAACCTCAGTTGGACGGTGGATGAGAGTGCTTCGGCGAGTACTGAAACTGTTGCCTCCAGCGCGGCGTGGTGTTGTTAAGTGCCGCCACCTCCCCACCCGTGCACTCTCGGTCACCAGTTTCTACGGTGACGTCAAGTCGAACACGTTCCCTGATGGTGGCCGGGATTGTGTCTGCGAGTTATAAAGCGGTACTGGTTTGCGACTCGATGCCCAGTCACGTGCGCGGATAGCGGGAAACGCTCGACGATTGTCCTGGTGCAACAAGTTGCGTTAAGATGTTGTACCTGCCCCCGCCGTTATTTCGTAGTAGGAGCGGATGATGAAGGGGTTCATTTCTTCAGTCCATTTCATCCGCTGCCTATACGAGCTTGCTGAAGTGGACGCCACAGATTGTGGCGAAGCAGCTGCAGCAGGCGGAGTAATGCTCCTGGTCGTCGTGGCGCCTAGACTTCGAAGCGTCCCACGACTAGCGGTTTCGACGTCGTACTGTCCATTACGGAAACCGGACACAGTCACCAAGATGGACGACTCCCGCCGGTTATCCGTACCGGACCTCAAATTGCTTCTTCTTCTCATAGATGGATTTGCATTTTGTACCTAACTGCCAGGTGCAGTGAAATCTTTCTCAGTGAGTAATCTGCAAGACTGCAAAGTTCCTGCAGTTTTCTCACCTTCGCCCTGAGACACTGCGGTGGCGTACAGCTATTCAGACTGAAACTATTCATCCCTTTTCCTCTCACAACCAGGCTTGGGACCGGCTGGTGCGGAGTTACTAATATTATTAAGTTTATAAACGACATGTATTTTGTGCCTTACATTTCATACAGATGCGGCATTGTGATACTATGATTTTTTTAAATTTTCCAGTTGGATAGCTTCTGAAAACGAGACCTATTTCTTCTTCTATGGCTAACATTTTAACCCCTCACTCCCCAATGTTTCAATCAACTTCAAGAACAGGGTGAGTTTCTGAAAAGAATCGATATCCCACTCGGCTATATTCTGTGAAATAAAATTGAACCACCGTTATCTATGAGAAAACGATGTTACTTTCGTACGAACGGTTTTTCTTTATTTTGGTAGCGTAAGCGTATTCATCATACTCTGCCGGTATCCAGGCCTTTCCAGAAGTCTGGAGAAAGACTGAACCAGATTTCAGCTCAAAGGCTGCAAAAGCCAGTGCATTGCTGCATTGAGGGCGTTGAGCAGTCCTTTGATTACCTCGAAAATGGTTCAGAAATACAGAAACCGTTTGAACTCTATCGCTAGATTCACTACGGTGGAACTAGTCTGGGTACCTGGTCAATGTGGGATAGAGGAAATGAAATCTCGTATGTTTTAGCGAAAGAAGGGTCAATCTCCCCCTATGCCGGGACCGGAACCAGCAATTGGAATGTCAGTAGCATTGGCTAAGTTTGTTTTGAAAAACTGGGAACAAGCTTCCCATAATGACAGGTGGCAGAGCCTAGATGCTGAACCACACACAACACACCAAACTTTTCCTACCAGAACCGAACATACATACCGCAAAGTTTATCCTGTCGAAAAGCAGGAGGACTTGCAGGTGTATTGTCGGCATTCTGACAGGCCATAATTCATTACCTGGGTATATATTTAGAATAGGAATTACTCAAGGTGATACGTGTCCCTTCTGTAATGTGGAAGCGGAATCCACGGAGCATTTCCTATGTGAATGCCCAGCCTATGTACGATCCAGGCATCAGATCTTAGGTGCCGATGTTCCCTAGTTGCGACGGGTAGCATCACATCCACTAACGGAAATCCTCCGATACGTTAACGAATTCGAAATATTCCATTAGACGGGGTGGCGAGTACAATGGCAACTTTTCTGGAATTTGCTACTTGTATATTATTTCATCCTCCTCGTCCTCCTTCGGTTTTTCTCGTGCTAACACTCCATAGGTTTTCCCAATTTACTACTTTCAATTTCCTAATTCCCATCCCGATATTCACTGATATTAAACACTTTATGTATTTTAAAAAACCTAGTAATTGGTATCTTTCTTCTAATTGGTATCGTTCCTCTAAACCCTACCCCCTACCGCCACCTCCAACTTGTAATTGAAAGCTTCAAGCGGGGTCAGAAACAGCGAAAAGTATCAACTCGTCTACGTCGCACCACACATCTTGAAGTGCAGTCCTTGCGCATTTGAAGTAGTTCAAGGTTTGAAATAAAAGAGCGGGTTTTCTTCTATTTTATTATTCTCCTCATTTTTAATTTGTAGCTTTAGTATTTTCGTTTACGTTTCTTTTTAAGGTTTTGTGTAAAACAAAACTTTATTAAAATCGATTCAATGTCTGTCTGTCACACGCATAGTATATTACTAGAAATTTTCTGAAAAACCCCCCTTAAATTCATCTCATAGGACTTGCAAACTTTGTACCAGCATAGAGGACAATATTTCGTATATACGTCTAAACACAAAACCTTGTTAAAATCGGTTTAAAATCTGTACATCAGTCTGTCCGTCACACGCATTTTTCTCGGAGACCATCGTGGCGATTGGCACCAATTTGGTAGAAAGGTGGGAACACTCTCGCATATAGCGAGTTACATCCCTTTACGTCGAATTTAAGGGGGGTCCCCATATATGCAAAAGGGGGTGGAAATTTTTTTTTTCATCAAATATAGTCATGTGGGGTATCAAATTAAAGGTCTCGGTTAGTACTTTTCGAAGCCGGTCTTAATAATAATAATCATTGGCGCAACAATCCATGTTGGATCAGGTCCTTGAAGTGTGTTAGAGCACTTCATTCAAGACCGTAACGGTACACTAGGAGGCAATGTGGTCAGCATTGCGCTCGCCCAAGATTATTACCCTGATTTGACTCAGGTACTCATTCACAGCTGAGTCGACTGGTATCCGACGTCAAATCACGATACAAATTCCACTGCCACCAGTGAGATTTGAACCGCGACTATCCGTACGACAGCCTTGCACTCTAACCACTCAGCTATCCAGACACTTATGCAGCAATGTAGGCTGTAGCATAGAGCATGATCCTACCAAATTTAGTGAAAATCGCGCTATTACTAACAAAGTTATACTAGGTCAAAACTGACGCTCTTCTGCAAATTCAAGACTATGAATGTCAATATCACTTGAAAGTGGATATTTTCACATAATATATACATATTTTACGTGCTACATACTAATTGGACAAATGCACACTCAAATCTCTTTATTTAAGAAATACACAAAACCTTTCATACCCGAAGCATCTAGCTTCCGGTTTCCGACTTGTTTATTCTTAACTTTAAGATAATCATCACCGTGTATTTATTCATTTTTCTTTTAATTTTTTTCCTTTCTTGGTATCTGGATTATTTATACTTTTAGTATACTCCTTTTATTTTAATTTAATTTACTTTCTATTAACTTTAAGTCTTTATTAAGGTCTTTTAGTTTTTATTTCTATTCCTTCATATTTTTGTCTGCAACTGCATACTATAAGCAATAAAGACGATTTAATCTCTTTTTGATTTGAGGAATTCTTCCCTCCCCTTCTTCTTCTCATCCTGCATCCTGCAATATGATAGCCTGAGGATGCCAAGGCAGGGAGGGTACCTCAAAGGCCACACCACATTACAAATCTGCGATCCGTCGCGCATCTTCGGCGGATGTAAGTGCAAATGCACAGTCGTTACTTCACTAAAATATTTTATGTAGCAACGAAGGCTTTTTACACAAGAACTTTGATGGCAATTACTAGGATACAATTGAATCCTAATGCGTATTATCAAAACCGATGGAATTTAAAGGAGGAATTATTTTAAAAGGAGGAATTATTTGAGACTAACCCACAGAGTCCCAGATTCTCCCAAACCGGTTGACAGGTAAAGAGTATAAATTCTTTTTTGAGGGATGCCCTGTTTAATTTATTTCACTTGACAGAAGGATGTTCTATGGGAAAAATAATACGTCAAAACTTATTTCTCTATGTCATGGCCGCCACGGTTAATACTTGCGTGCGCCCGATATGCAAATTGCTCGTTCCACCACACCACTCCATCCCCAGCTAAAAGCAAAGGGGGTTTCAGCGAGGAACTAATTTCACAGCTCTCTCAACCCGGCTGCCGCAAGTGAAAATGGACTCTTGCCCAGTCTACGTTTTCTTGCTGAATGAAGGGCTTTAGTCAAGCCAAGGAGACCCGCTTGGTCGTGCCCCCAATGTTAAGGCTATAATGATGCCGGGTTCTTTCGAGGACTTCGAAGGGGCCCTCATGAGGTAGCTACAGTGGCTCTTGAGGAGCGTCCGTCCTAATTAGGAGATCTCGCAGTTATACTGGATGTTGAGCTGAAGATGGAAAATGTGTATTTGGAGTTGGTCTTCAAGCTCTGAGGAATTGCGTCGTCCTTCTCGGGGATTGACAGAAAATCGACCGTGGTAGGAATCTTGACCTCTGCAATACGTGGTTAGCAACCACGTTATCTTTTCCACACATGTGTTGAATATCGGAAGTGAATTGGCTGATTAAGCTCAAGTGCCGAAGTTAGAGAGGGAACGTTTTGTCGGGCTTTTGTTTAAAAGACAGGCTTACGGTCCGTGAACAATGTGAACGGCATCCCTTCAAGAGAATATCAGAAGTATTTAATTGCGAGATGCGTGCCGAGTAATATGTGCTATGGTTTCTCTGTGCGGGATTGAGTTGTTTGGGGAAGAAGCTCAACGGCTGCCCGATTTGGTTCACTTTTTGGTGAAGAGCACCCACGGTAATGTATGAGGCAGCGATGAATACGGCTAGAGGTGTATCTTGCTGAGAGAATGCCAGAAATGTAGGATCCATCAACTGTTGCTTGGTGTTCTCAAACGCCTGGACAGCTTCTCTGAACCTCACGATCAAACGGGAGTCTTTGGTTTTCGGTGCAGACAAGAAGGCGTTAAGGATCAATTGGTTTTGGGCGACCTTGGGCTCAAACCGAAGATAGAAGTTTAACATGGCCAAGAACATTCTCAACGCCTCCAGGGGTAATCAGGTGGACGAGGAATCTCACGTTTGATTGTAGGAATTTGCATTTTTTAACGTTTAGTACTAGACTGGCCTGAAGGAGACGTTGAAAAATTCATTCGAGGTGTTCTAAATGCTCGGACTCAGAGGAAAACAGGACCAGAACATCATCCAAACATATGAAACAGAAATTGAGGTTTCGCAGGATATAGTGGATGCATCTTTGAAAGGTTTGCGATGCTTTGCGCAGTCCAAAAGTCATGCTAGTGAACCCGAACAGTCTGGAAAATGTGCATATTGCCATTTTCGGAATGTTCTCGGAAGCTACAGGGATCTGATGGTATGCTTTGACTAAATACAAGGTTGAGAAAATACGGCAGTTTACGATAAAGTGGATGAGTGGGATGGGATAACGGTCCGCAATCATCTGAGCATTTAGATGTAGTCGCCTCAAGGTCTTCCATTCGCCGTTAAATTTGGGGACCATATGAAGTGGTGAATACCAACAACTGTCTGAAAGTCTGCAAATACCTTGCTTAATATGTTCTTCGAACTCTTTCTGAATGCATTCTGCATTCTTCCGCGGTTGTAATGGACGTACCTTAGAGAAAAATGGGGAGGGAGTAGTGTTGGTCTAGTGATGAATATACTTTACGAGCTCAGAGAACCTACGCACGGTAGTGATGTTGCGGTATTTTTGAAGAGGTGCGCGAATATCTGCGTTGGCAATGTCTACAAAAACGGTGGAAAAAGTGCTGGATGAACAGAATGAAATTTTTCCTGATGATTGAAGGGAAACAGTAGGGTCAGTGCGGGACCTTTTATGTAAATCCACTAACAGTAATCCAACTCCTCCCCCGGTGTGCTGATGTCCGCAATAATGAAGCGCCAAGAAAATGCTTATCGAAGTCTTAAACTCAAATCTACCTGCCTGTAGCGATTGCGGCGTTAACCTATGATGCCGAGATACGGGAGGAAACGAAACTTCAGTGCCTGTATCGACCTAGGTAGTTGCGTCGACACATGGGGTCATAAATTGTGAGGCGACGTGGTGCTGCATTGCGGGTAGTAGTCGCCAGAACTGCCGGCAAGTTTGATTTTTTCTGGTGAGAAATTGCAGGGGTTGGTATATGTTTTAGTTTTTTCAGCGAACTTAGGATGGTACCAGCATGCCCCTACCATTTCGGGAGGCGATCTAGATCTTGATCTAGTCTTTCCCGCCGAATGCAATGAACCGACGACCTCTGCCAACTCGAGTGCTCGTTAATGTTGCTACCATCTGCTGCAATTAAGTCACCGAGCTTGAGTTGCCGAAAGACAACTGACCAATCATCGATAGCACGTGGACCTCATGAACATTGTCCGCGATGACAGCTAACGCATCCAGAGACCCCGAATCCGCATATGCCTGGATGGCCTGTGTGTTCTGCGAATGCCTTTGCAGCCTCAAAGACTGTAGTGCCGACTTTGTCCCCACCCAACTACTTCATTTCACACAGCACTTGGCTCGGCGCACGGTCACTTAGCATTAGCTCTGTCAGAAAGTGGTTATGTTTAGTCGCCTCTTTTAATTGGCTATAAGAGAAGTCCTGGAGGACGTCAGAGACAAGCTCAACTACCTCCTCGTCGGCCCCACCACCGTAATTCAAACGAACGGCATCCGCTGTGGCGCTGGCCAAAGTGAATTGGGACTCGAGTTGAGGGAACCATGTTGATGGGCTCCTGCGGCAATACGGCGGCACCCGTACGGCCGCGGTAATTTCTGAGGACATCGTTAGCGGAAGTGAACAACCCGAGAGAGAAAATGCGCAAGTGTAATGAACGGAGTCTGAGACAGAAAGAAGTGAAAGAGAAGAGGAGAAGGAAAACGGTCCTATAATATTTATTAAATAGAAAGAGGTGGTGCCGACTCTTCCGGTCTGACGAGTTTAAGTTTTTTAGAAAAAAGAATATATTATTATTACAAACTTGGAAAAACAATGAAGTTTTGTTTGTAACATTTATCCCCCATTTGCCGCTTGTTGTGTTCGGTACTTTGCCTGTTGTTGAATTTTTCTTCAGCCACCCGCTTGCGTTCTTCTTTAGTTTTCTTTGGGGAAGTGAAACAGAAGGCAAAGGTTGACTGGGAGCCAAAATTGGTTGGAGATTTTATAGAAGTACGACTTCGCAACGGATAGATCACTTCTGCTGTATGCCAATGGAAGTGATCGACCCCGCTCCTCCATAGTAGTCTCAAAAGGCTTCCAGGCAAATTTGGTTAATTTAGTTATGACGCAGAAGAAGTTCCCAGTGGAACATTCATCAGAGCTAGCCAGTATGCCAAAAGTAAAGGCATGGGGGTAATAGTAGGATGTGATGTCAATGTTCACCACATATGCTGGGGAAGTTCCAACATTAATGCAAGAGGATCGGGGCTACTAGAGCATCTGTTAGGAACCGATCTGCAAATCCTTAATTTGGGTAATGAACTTTCTTCAACATCGTCAGGCGAAAGGTCACCGACTATAGTGGAACCCGGATTCTTGCTCTGAAGTGTGATTCAGCAGCTGGGTGGAATCTTTATAAAGAGGCACAGAAGGCTTTAAAGAAGAGCATAAAATTGGCCAGACGATCATCATGGAGACGCTTCTGCGAAGAGATTAACTGTCAGATCCTTGTTAAAGAACCTAGCCAGAAACTGGGTTATTTACTAGGCGAAGACGGCTTTACGGTTTCTTACCAGAGCAGAGGCAAATCTTCAGACGCTGCCTCACCTCTGCCCTGGGAGCAGCTTGACCGAAGCAGATGATAAGTGCTCCTTGATATAATTCGCAGAATGTAACATGATTACGAATTATATTGAGCGTAAATCCGCCCGTACTTTGTACCAGAATTTGGCCAGAGATAAACATATTTTTTTTTAGGATTGCGAGGTCCTAAGTCCGCATCCACTTGATGTCGCATGTAAAGTAGCAGTAGTAATATGGGCATTTAACTTGCTCCATAGATACAAGTCTGTAGGTACGGATGGCATCATTCCTGCGCTAGTAATGAGGGGAATGGCCTGGGTCTACATATTCGGAATATATATCGTGCATGCCTAGCACACGCTTATATTAAAATTAAATGACGTGATGTGAAGGTGTTATTTATTCCCAAACCAAGGAAACGCACCAACACAGACGCAAAAAGCTCGTCCTTTCTAGTAAAAGGACTAGAAGTACTAGTAGATCGGTTCATAAGGGATACACATTCCTAAGTAACCACTTCACCATATGCAATACGCCACCAGAAAGGCAAATCCAAGAGTTTGCACTCGATGAACTCACTGACAAAAATTGAAAAGGCGATGCCCGAAAAAAATACGCATTAGGCGCATTCATGGACATCAAAGGTGTCCTTCAATTATGCCTCACTCGCGGCAATTTTTGATGCGGCAAGACAGCATGGAATCGAACGCTGCTAATCAGTTGGATCCTTCACATGCTAGAGTGGAAAAAAATCCGCATATTGGTCAGCTAGAAGTGTGTTGAGGAAAGATGGGCTGTTCTCTCCTCTGCGATGGCTTCCTGGCAATGGATACGATGCTATGACTACTGGAGAGCAAAAAGTCTTCGTTCAAGCATTTGTGGATGATCTAGCCGTAATAGTTACCGGCAAGCTTGCGGCACACAGTATGTGACTGCTTGAATGCAACTCTGCATGAAATCCACAGTTTGTGCCTCCGCAATGGACTCACGGTGAATGCTAGGAAGACTGGACTAGTTATGTTCGCTAGGAACATCAGCTGTGGTAGCCATATGCTACCCACCATAATAAGGGCGGAAATTCAGCTGGCACAAACAGTCAAGTATTTAGGAGTACATTTTGACTCCAAGTTAACATAAAAGCACCATATCCAGAAACAATACCAGGGATCCTGCAGATTGCTCTGTTGCTGTAGGAATGCGATAGCTAAGAGCTGGGGACTTTTACCAAAAACGGATACATTGGATGTATACATCTATAATAAAACCCATTTTGGTGTATGCATGCATCGTCTGGTGGCCGAGACTGAACATTGCTAACAGCTCGAAGTTGCTAATGCAGATTTCGAGGCTTGGTTGCCTAAGTATTATTGGAGCAATGAGTACTACGCCGATGGCGGCACTTGAAGCTATCCTAAACCTAGCCCCCATTTACTTGGAAGTGAAAAGGAAATCAGCCAATGGCTGCATATTAATTCGATACAATTGGAGCGTGGAAAGGCGGCCAATCATACGGTCATGCGTCTATCTGGAAATTCCTTTACAAACATCCGGTAGCTCTGATGCCGATCATATGGTTTCCAGATTCGTCTGTGAAAAAACATACACTGCCATAATGACCAAAAAAGAAGAATGGTTGATAAATGACCATGTGAGTTTTCAGATTACAGACTTAATAATCTTCACCAACTGCTCAGTCATGTTAGGTGGATCGGTCGCAGGCGACTTTTCGGGAAATCCGATTAGAGAACTGGCCCGATTCCTCGGAAAAATGACGAACATATTCCAGGCAGAGATATATGTCATTTCAATGGCAGCAGAAGAATGTCCGCGACTAAAATGGAGGGGTTGCTCCATTTGAATCTATTCCGCCAGTCGGGCATTATCAGCACTAAACAGCAACGACATATCAAGCGAATTGGTGTGGAGTTGTCATCAGGTGCTGCTGAAACTTGGCCGACTGAACGCAATATTTCTGATGTGGGTGCCGGGGCACTCAAATATTGCTGGTAATGAGGAGGCTGACAGATTGGCCCGCCAAGGGTCTGGATCTATAATGATAGGGCCAGAACCAGCTTTTGGCATACGGTCATGCACTGTCAAGTCTACTCTGAAAGGTGAAATTGCAAACGATTGCACGCGAACAAGTGGAGAAATTTGAACTCTCGCCACCAAGCGAACATTTTTTTGAAAGAGCCTGGGGTCGCCAGAGCAGCATTATTGCTGTCCCTTAAGAAGTGGGACATGAAAACCCCTGGAGGGTTTTAACGGATGACTGGTCCCTAAACCACCGCAGCTCCCCTCAGTAACCTAATTAACAACTAAATACCTCCCCATCGTCAGATAGCGAGCCTGGAACCGTTTGTCACATTACTTCGGGCCAGCCCCCGAACTCTCCCGCCTTGTGGAGCCTTCAAATCAGGGAACTCCTTTCACCAACGGGAGGGGAGAGGAGGAAGGGAACTGTCAGTTCAAGGAGCCCCTTGCCATCCGGCTCCTCCACCGGTCGAGTTCTATCTTCTTAGCAACGAGAAAGGCCCGAACGTAATGGGCAACACGATTCCACCTGCCAGCAGTCCTTAGCATCTCTTCCGTGCGCGAATTGCGGGAAACGCTCGACGAATCTCTTGTGCAACAAGGGGAGGTAAGATGTTGTAGCCGCCCGCGCCGTTATTTCGTAGTAGGAGCGGATGATGAAGGGTTCATTTCCACATATTGTGGCGAAACAGCTGCAGCAGGCGGAGCAATACTCCTGGTCATCGTGGCACCTAGACGTCGAACCGTCCCACGACTACAGGTTTCGACGCCGTGCCAGGTGCCAGGTGTGGTGAAATCTTTCTCAGTGAGCTATCTGCAAGACTGCAAAGTTCCTGCACTTTTCTCACCTTCCTCCTGCGGTGGCATACAGCCATTCGGACTGAAGCTATTCCTCTCTCCCTTTCACAACCGGGCTTGGGACCGGCTAGTGCGGAGTTACTAATATTATTAAGTTTATAAACAATATATATTTTGTGCCTTACATTTCATACAGATGCAGCATTGTGATATTATGATTTTTTCAAATTTTCCCGTTGGATAGCTTTTGAGAACGAGACCTACCTTTGGCTAATTAAGCCCTCACATCACATCAAAAACAAACAAAAACAAAATTGAACCACCGTCATCTATGAGAACGATGCTACTTTCGTACGAACGGTTTTTGTTTTGGTAGCGTAAGACTTCTTTTCATCATACTCGCCGGTATCCAGGTCTTTCCAGAAGTATGGAGAAAGACTAAAGCAGATTTCAGCTCAAAGGCTGCAATAGCCCGTGCGGTTGACGCTTTGTGACTCATAATAAAGGAGATAATGGCAGTTCTTTGTTAACAAGAAAAGACCAATAAATCACCACGTGCAGAAAATAAGATTCGAAAGTAAAGCTTTTATTATCGATACTACGGCGTTTCCCACGCTTTCTCTTCCATCTTTAATGTCACTCGGCGCCTTCACGTTGATATCAGTACATTTGTCCAGGAGGCCTTACTTCAGGAACGCTACCTTTACTCCAAAAATAATCTATATTTTTTTCCGTAAAATTTCTCCTATCGTCTTAAGGTTTTCCTTCTAAAAAAAATTCTCAAAATTGCAACACTTTCTTACAATTACTGTTTATTCTCAACAATTGACATTCAATACAACAAAGTAATTTCAAATAATTTACAATGCACGCAAGAAATTCAATTCATATGCATAAAAGCTAAATCCCGTAACAGGGTTCCTACCATTTAAATCAACTTTGTTGATATTTAGTCTTCTGCCAAGTTGATACTTTTAATGTTTGTGGCCAAGTTGCCATATGAAAACCAAGCGCTCTACAACGAGCATCTCAAATCTAAAATTTACTACAATGTCGTCCGCTCTGTCACTCTCTATGGTTCTGAATGTTGGAAGACTAGAAAAGACAATGAACGGCGTCTTTCGGTAATGGGGACGAAGGTGTTGCGGTGGACTAGCGGGGTGACACATGTTGATCACATCCGAAATGAGGATATCCGCGATCGACATGGGTTTACACCGATCGTGGAAATACTGCGAAAGAGGCGTCTTCGATAGTATGGACAAGTAGTTCGCGCTAACGAGAATTCACTTGCAAAGATTGACCTGAGCATCGAAGTCGATGGTAAACGGCCAGAAGGCAGGCCGAAACAATGTGGCTTGATACGCTTGATGGGGAGAGAAGATTGCTTACAAACGTTAGTTTATACGGTTGATTGATAGGTTGAGCTTCTTGTTGAGCCCAGAAATTTTGTCAGGCAGAGGGCTTGGAAGGGTGCCTTCAGAAAGGCCAAAAGTTGGGTGATTGATAGAGGAATTCGAAGCTGCGTTAGTAACTGCTCCAACAGTGCATGTGTATACCTGTCAAGTTTTTTGAGGAGCATAAGGAACACAGTCGGATTCCAGGTAGCCGGGAAGCCAAGGGTAAGTCGAGAAGACACTCTTTTGTGGTGCCGTCGAGCTCGTTGATGGATGCTGCATTCTTCCTCAAATTATTATAACGCTCCTTAATTATAATCTAAGCGATAGTGTAGGTTGTCCTCGGAGATCATTAGTTGCGAAATGATGAGCTTGGATCATCGATTTTGTTGATGTCATCGCTCAGTGATCTCCAAACAAAGTTCGATGGTTTCCAGCCTAGATTGCCAAAGTGATTCTGAGTGAGCCTGTGAACTGTGAGGAGGATCAGCTCAACACAATTGACACTCCGTTGCTGAGCATTGACACGTCAGAGGTCAGAAAAAATGTCTAAAAGGGCTTTCTTCTGGAATCCAAAAACGATTGGACGCTTCTTTAACTCCGAAAATAGTCCAAATTTTATTCCGTAAAGCTCTTCCTATCACAACCACTTAAAATTTTTCCTACTTGGAAAAAAATTTCTAAATTGCAACAACTCTTGTAATTACCGTTTATTTTCTTTGTTCTATCAGTTGACATTCAACTATAGTTGAAACACTTTAATATCAAAATAATTTCAATTAACAATTCATGCACGAATTTAAAATAAAATTAAAAACTACTCCGTATGATTCCTCAAGATAAAAAGGAAAGTACGAATTTCGTTCAAATCCCTAATTCTGATTAAACTAAAACAAGTGGGAGTACTAGAAGCTGGGCGCTTCAGGTATAAGGAGGTAAATTCATAAAATATAGTAATATGCTATTATTTACTTTATTTGATCAGACATTGGAATGGGATGTACTTGGAGGCCTAGATTTTGTATAGATGCATCACTGGGATTTCTTTCAGATTGTTCTGTTGTGTGTGTGTGTGTGTGTGTGTGGTGGGGAGAAGCTACAGCTTCTGAGCACTCAGGCCGTGTTGGCCCATTGTACTCGCATCCCCCGTCTAAAGGAATATTCCGGATTCGTTAACGTATCGTAGGATTTCCGTTAGTGGATGTGATGCTACCCGTCGTAATTGGAGAACATCGGCACCAAAGATTTGATGCCTGATACGTCCATAGGCGGGGCATTCACATAGGAAATGCTCCGTGGATTCCGCTTCCTCATTACAGGAGGGACACGTATCATCTTTGGTAATTCCTATTCTGAACATATACCCAGCTAGTGAATTATGGCCTGTCAGAATGCCCACAATACACCTGCAAGTCCTCCTGCTTTTCGACAGGATAAACTTTGCGGTACGTATGTTGGGTTCTGGCAGGAAAAGTTTGGTGTGTCGAGCAGCATTAAGGCTCTGCCACCTGTCATTATGGGAAACCTGTTCCCAGTTTTTGAAAACAGATTTAGCCAATGCTACTGATACCCCAATTGCTGGCTCCGGTCCCGGCATAGGGGAGATTGACCCCTCTTTCGCTAAAGCGTCCGAGATTTCATTTCCTTCTATGCCACAGTGACCAGGTACCCAGAGTAGTTCCACCGTATTGAATCTAGACATAGAATTCAAACGGTTTCTGCATTCCTGAACGATTTTCGAGGTGATCAAAGGACTGCTCAATGCCCTCAGTGCAGCTTGACTGTCACTGCAGATTGCAATGCGCCTGCCCTTCAACCGCTCGTCAATCACCCAGTTTGCCACCCTTAGGATCGCATAAACTTCGGCTTGAAAAACCGTTGCATATTGTCCCAAAGGAAAAGCCCACTTCTCGTTTTTATTCGAGAGGTAGACTCCGGCTCCAGAACCCTCTTCTGTTTTTGAGCCATCGGTGTAGAAGACTTCCGTATATCCCTCCACGCATTCCTCTGGGTCTTCCCAGTCCTCTCTATGCTTCAGGGTAACTACATATCTTCTACCAAACAGATGTATGGGGACACGAGAATCGGAAGGCATTGTAAGAACTGGATTCAGTCCTCCCAGTAACTCTTCCAATGCTGTGTGCCCCCCACATCCGTTGTTTTCCCATAGATCTAATCGAATTAGCCTATGGGCTGCTCTCATTGCAGTGCTTTGAATAAATATATCCAGGGGCTGCAAATTGAGTAGTGCATTCAGAGCTGCGCCGGATGTCGTGCTCATGGCACCAGTGATACCCAGACAAACAGTTCTTTGCAGTGCAGCTAGTTTACAGTGAAAACCTTTTTGTCTCACTTTAACCCACCACACTACGGATGCATATACGAACATCGGCCTAATGATGGCAACGTATATCCACATTACCACATGAGGCCTGAGTCCCCAAGTCGAGGCAAAGGTCCGTCTGCACAGCCCATAAGCTGTGAGAGCTCGTTTCATCATTACCTCTACATGTTTGTTCCAAAGAAGTTTTTTATCTAGAGTAACCCCCAGGTATTTCACTTCTTCGGAGAGTTGAAGGGTAGTACCCCTCATCTCAGGGAGGCAAAGTCCATCCAGTTTTCTCCTTTTTGTGAATAAAACCATTGTGGTTTTATTTGGATTAACGGACAAACCATGTCTCAGGCACCAGCTGTCTATCAAATCAACGGCACGCTGTATATTCCTACACACCGTTCCAAGATCCCGATCAACAGCAAGTACAGCCACGTCATCAGCATAAGCTTGAGCGTGTATTGGCAAATTTTGCAGTTCGCATAGCAGTGAGTCGATCAGCATACTCCACAGAAGCGGCGAAAGCACACCTCCTTGGGGGCAGCCCTTCGTTGCCTCCGTAGTCAGGTAGCGATCGACCCCTACCTCAGCGCACAGCAATCTTTGCGTTAGCATAGCATGGATCCACTTAATTAAAGCATCATCAACACCATGCGCTCTGGCGGCATCACAAAGTTTTTGAAAAGGCGCACAGTCAAAAGCCCCTTCAATGTCCACAAACACCCCCATCGCGTACTCACCATTCAAAGTTGCATCCTCTATCTTTGTGACCAAAGAATGAAGAGCAGACTCACAGGACTTTCCACGCTGGTAAGCATGTTGGTTTTCACTAAGTGGGTGTGACCTAAGTGCCTTTCCACGAATGTGACGCTCCACCAGTCTCTCCAAACCTTTCAACAAGAATGAGGTCAAGCTGATTTCCCAGGTTTCGGTATGAAAACTACCTTAACCTGTTGCCAAGAAGAAGGCACGTAGCCCAGAGCAAGACATCCTCGAAAAATATTTGTTAGAGGTCGCTCTAAATGCTCCATACCCTCCTTTAGCATTGCCGGATAGATGCCATCCATGCCAGGTGCTTTGAAATGTTCAAAGGACAGTATCGCAGCTCTCACCTTTTCAAGGGTAACAACCGCTTTCGCAGTGTTCCAGTTCCTCTTGCAACACTTGCGTGTTGAAGGGGTTGCAAGAACCGTCAACTCTCCCCCTACCACTTCTCTCGGCCGTTCCCCCGGGTGGTGTACTTCCAGGAGGGTCTGTACTGAGTCCAGTCTGGAGTTCGTGAAAGTACCGTCGGGTTTTCTAAGAGAATCCAACTTGGCCGACTCATCCCTTTTGAGGACTCTGCACAGCCTTGAAGTCTCCCTTTCGCCTTCCAGTTCCTCACAGTACGCTCTAAAGGAGTCTCGTTTCGAGCACCTCACGAGCCTCTTATATTCACGTTGTGAGTTCCTGAAATTTAACCAGTCTTCGTTCTTGTTACTTTTGCAAGCACGATTTAGAAGTCGCCTGGTTGATTTCCTGAGTTTTTGCAGTTCTCGGTTCCACCAAGGAACTGTTTTACCGCTTTGGCCTCGGGAAATAGGACAAGCCTCTTCATAACACTCTAAAAGTGTGTAGTTCAGAGTTTTCAATTCATCTTCCAGCACCAAAGGAGTCCTTAGTCGCCTAGGGAACTGTACTTTATTGCCAAGAAGTTCATTGAACTTTGCCCAATCCGTTTTCCTAGGGTTCCGTCTTTGTACTGCAGACTGTTCGCCCGCAATAGTCAGATTGAATTCTAGATATCGGTGATCTGACAGTGAGACCTCGTCTAGCACTCGCCAGTGTGTAATCAACTCTAACAATTTTGGGGTACAGATTGTTAGGTCAATTACTTCGCTTCTTCTCGGTCCCACGAACGTAGGGGCGCACCCCACGTTTGCAGTCATAAGACCAGCTGAAGTGATGAAATCAAATAGCTTCTCTCCTCTTGGATTGCATTTGCTACTGCCCCAACAAAAATATTGAGCATTCGCATCGCAACCTATTAAGAGTTCGAGACCACTTGATTCTGCATACGCCACCAGATCCCTAAGTTCTTGCGTCGGTGGAGGATACAAAGAATCATAGGGTAAATAAGCGGAGGCAACTATGATGTTTTTCCTCTCGCCATTTATCTGGTATTGTATGATGACCGTAGCTAAGTCCTGGGAACAATATTGTCTCAGCATAGTTGCCTCTAACCGTCTTGACATCAGGACGCGAGCTCTCGGTCTTATGGATCTTTCGTCGTAGAAGATCCTAGCCCCCTTTACTGATCCAATACCACAGATTCTGTTAAATCGAACCTACGGTTCTTGCACCAGAAAGATATAGGGGAAATCCTGTAGCTTTGTCATTCTCGCTGCCAACAGGTAGGAGGGAGCTTTGGCATGCTGCAGGTTGATTTGACCAATCTTTATGTTTTTCGACATAAACTTAGTCTATTGTCTTATAGAAAACAGTTAGAAGCGTATGCGGCAGTCCGCGTATGACGGGGTTTCCCCCACACCGTACCGCCAGAGACTCGATCCCCTCGTGATTGATTTCTCTGAGAAAAGCCGTACTTGGGAGTACCGCAATTCCCATGTTCTCATCCACGAAAGATCTCACCTCATCCCGCAGAGCATTCGTCTGTTTTCTACTTAGCACCTTACTTGGTTTGCGGTGTCCGGGTTGCATAGATTCGATCACTCGAACTGGCATCAAGTCAGTTTCGTTCACGTCTCTGGCTACTCTTCCTTCCGCCTGTTCCTTGGAAGGTGTAGGAGAAGTTACTAGCAGGTAGGATTCACTCTGTAGTCCCTTCCCCAGTGCGAGCCCCCATACGGGGGTTCCGCCCCTGTATGCACTATCCTCCGCGCACGTCTCCATTGTGGGAGAGCGCACCGAAGATGCTGCAATTTGCTCTATGTTGTGTAAGTCGAAGACCATCATTGTTCTTCGCTCTCAAAAATGGAGATGATGCCCTACAGTCTCCTGATATGACTGAATTTCAGTCTATATAGGAAAAAGTGGAGCACCATATGGTGACTTCCCCTGAGCACATTTAGACTCTGTTGGTCCAGTTCGAATACCAAGTTGAAGCCCTCCACGTTTGTAGATTGGTCCTTCCTGGCATTCATGAACTTTACCCTCCAGTGTCCAAAGTCCATGCCCGGGTTCTGTTCACCCAGCAAGCGGATGATGTCCTCTGCCTTCCTTCGAGGGCCCGGTAGCCAACATCCGACATGTTCTGTCCTTCGTAGCTCAGTGTTCACAATAGTGAACTTGGGCCGACCGCCGGAACTCAAAGTTGGGATTACCTGCTGGAGCCACTTTAAGGCAGCCTCGTCAGCGCACTCCAAATGTAGAAGCCCATCACGAAAACCTTGATCGTTAAATCGTGGCTTCGTTCCAGGCTCCATCATTTTCTTCCACAGGCATTCCTGGAGGATGGTAAATTGTCCCTCTGACATTTTGCCATCCTTGGAGGAAACTCCCACGGCAGCAGTCAGAACAGAGGCCGCAGCTTGCGCATACGTCCTCTTCCTTCCCGCCTTCGTGTTCGTATTCCTGTGGGAGGGACCAGCTTCATTGAGATCTCTCTCGCTGATTTGATCACCTCCCGGCACACCGGTCCTAATCCCCGCGAGACGCGTGGGTGTAAGCCCTGGTGCGGAGCACAATAAAGCGTCGGCCACAGCAGATGTGTTGGTCTTACGCTTCTTGCGCGCATTACCGCTGACTGAAGAGTCTGGTGCGTCCAGTGTGGATCTTACCGGGGTTTCCAGTTTATCCCCACCTTCCGCCGGAGATTCCGCTACCTTGCGTCCGATTTCTCTGGGCGTTACCGCGCCTAGTGGTACAGCCACGTCCATGTCCTCATTCCCAAGGTGCTTCATCTTCCTTCGTAGTGCTCTCTTCTGCCGTCGGCTTAGGGCCTTTCCAGGTTCACGGTGTTCGGACCGCTTGGATCCATTTCCACATACTGGCGTTGAGCCAGTAGCGTCCACGTCACCAGCTTCCCGTTCTTCCGCTCTTCCCAGTAAGGATGGCGGAGAAGGATCTGACAGGCAGGATTCAGCCTGTAGTCCCCCCTCCTTAGTGGCCGAAGTTCCCTTCTGCCAGGCCTTTCTCTTCCGCTTGCGGGTAGATTTGGGCTGTAGTACCGCGGACGGGCCGTAGTCGGATTTCCAGTTTCTCCCAATTTGAGAGTTTCCGTACTTTCCTTTCTGGCTAACTTCGCCGTAGGCACTAAATGCAAACTTTCCACTGAGTCGGAAAGCATGCCTTCTACAGATTGCTCTATAGGCAAATATGAACGTGGTGAGGCCTCCAAAATCCGCGCCTCGGCCGCGACATGATTGCTCATGGTCGCGGGTGGATTCGAAGTCTGTGACTTCTTACCACTTGGAGAGTTTATATCCATTGTTTCCATATTCATATTTTGGACACCCTTAGTGTAGCAGTAAACTACTACAGGCTCCCCCACCACGACAAGGTGGTGTCCGAGGGGGAGGATTGTTCTGTTGGATAGGTCCTGAAAACGAGGCCTGCTTCCATTTTTGGGGCACACTTTGAGTACTCACTTCGCTATCAAAAGTAGGATCAGTTTCGGAAAGTACTAATTGATTCCTCTCATTTGACACCCCAGCTAACTATATATCTGGTGCAAAAAAATTACACCCCTCTTTTGCATATATGGAGAGTCTCCTGAACCATAACGCAAAATGCCACACACTGAATGTAAAAAGACATGCGGACCGCTTGTTCTCACCGAATTTCATTACAATCGGTTTAGTCGTTTCCGAGTAAATTGGCTGTGGCAGACAGACTGACGGTCAGACGGACAGAGGGACAGGCAAAACGTTGTAATCAAAGCCTGCTATCTGGCCAATACGTTACTGGACAAAATCCAATTTAAGAAAATTCGTAGCACTCAATTCGACTTCGTTCACATTTAGTCTTTTGTCAGGTTGATTTGTAATTTGTCTAAAACAAAAATACATACAAAAGTGAGGTGTAAGTTTTTTTCACAAACATTACGAGCTTGGCACAAATGGGACAAATGCCTATTTAAATATGCTAATATAAGAAATGCACAAAACCCTTCATACCTCAAGTTCTCTTGTGTTTGTGAGCGTGTTGCCAAATGAAAACCTCACACTATCCCTCGTCTATCTATAATATGTACAGATAAACTAAACATACTTTAGCCAGTCCCAGGAAACAGGATAAAATTCTGAGTGAACCGATTCCATCTGCCTCCTTATACAATTTATCCAAGATTTTAGTCAAAATCCGTACTCTAAAACAATGATATTGGTGTAAAATGAGCAATAACAGGCAATCGTTTAATGTAACCCTTCGATGTGGTTGTGTGCTAGTCTCTCAGTTTCTTCCCTCAATTCCTCCATTTCGATCATAGATGATACTGACGCACATTCTAATCAGTTAATGGAAAAGGAAAGCTGATAAGATAACGGATACAGGCAAATTCTACAATGATATTTCTTATGAAAAGTATATTGAAAAGCAACTTTGTGCAATTATGTAGGTATGTTGTCAAATGCCACCACCATTGTGGATACGAATGGAGTAAATTCTTAACATCCTTTATTCAGTTTTGAAGCGTTTCCCCAAGGCAAAACTTTGAATCGGAAATTAACGTCGAACAAAAAGTTTTCAAGAGATAACATTCCCTAACATCAGTTTCTTTCCTCTACTTTTTCAAAGTTATAATTCATGTATAAGTAAATTTATTCATATTTTGTTCTCTTCTCTCACAAATTTCAAGAACGCCTTCCGTTGGGATTTCCAAGTCCCAACCGTAATTTTTATAAAATGTCTTTACAAAGTCGTATAATTGACAATTTGAGAAAACAAGCTGTTTGAAACCAAAAATACTATAACTTAAATCTTCCCCCTCCTTAGAAGCGACGAAAAATTAACTTACAGGGAAGTAAAGCAGGATATAGATAACTCCATAAAATACAGGGATGTATTAACAAATATTTTTCGAGTCCAGTAAAAAAAACCGATCCTAGGAAAGTTTCGTTTTCCTATTATTCACCTATATGAAGGTATAATGCTCAGAACCAACACCAACAACTCTACTACCAAATTCTATCTGGTGGTGGTGCTACGAGTTTTTTCTCCACTGTAGACGGAGATGAATCAAGGTCTCGCGCGTTTAACACCAGAACTAAATTTGCCAATTGATTTGCCATGTTGCCAGGTGGGTAGCTGTGATAATCCCTTATCAAAGAAAAAGGGCAGCGGATTTACATGTAAAAGATGAGAAAAATGGTATTTTGCACAAAACCGTACCACGTTGCTGAGTACCATTTATGAGACCTTTGCTCTGTCATGCACCCCTTTCAACCTGGCCTTGAAAAGTGATCCACGAGGCTAATGCAAATGCGAGAGCCACTACCCTCCATGAGTCCAACCAACTACTGGTCTATGCTGACGATATTGACATATTGCATTTGAGAGAAGATCGAAGAATTTTTGATCCTCTACAGAATTATGGACGATTCCATTTCTATATAAGGATGCAATTTATGAGCAATACCACGGCGACGAATAAAATCCGACTGAAATATCTATATGGGTGAGGATGACCCGGCCCGGGAAGTCTATAAAGGCCATATTTATGGCAGAAAAAATGGTGCGGTGGTCCAGATGCCTGTTATATCGAATTGGAGTACCTCGGAGGATAGTCCCCTGTTAAAACAGGCTTATATTGGTCACGGTTTTTTGCGCACTTGATGACGATGAAAAAATAATTTTTAGTTCATAGGTAGAATAGGCTGTGAACAAAAGTCTATGAAAGATATTATGCTGGTTACCGAGAAGGTATTATTCCATAAGAGAAATTAACCAATATGAATTAGGAGAGCACAATTAATTTCGTACATCTCAAACATACATAACAGGCAATTTCTACCTTCAATTTTTCACTTATTCAGGAGGTTGGCAATAATCCTGCCATTAAAAGTTCTTTTTGTTTCATCTATTAAAGTTTTGCAGACAGTGAACTTGTATGTGTCTGAGGCAGGAATTCTGAATTGCTACCTAAGTTGCTAGATATTAACTCGAAAACACACACAGCTGAAAGTGTTAACTATGTTTGAATACAGACAGACGGCAGTAAACCAGGAAACCTTCAAAATGCAAGTTTTCACGATTTCATTAACTTTAGTGCTCTGCTAACTTCAGTAGGGTCGCTAGTAGAGAAGTATCTTCCAAGCCACGCTCAGACCTCTCTCATTGCATCAAGTTGGCACCCTCTTCAATTATGGTCTGACTTTCTCTCTCAATAATTTTTTCCGATGTAACACTCCTCGCTTTTCTGGTGGTCAACTCAATTACATGCAGTCTGGCCCGCATCTCCAGCAATACCCCGCCTTACCCCTTTTTTAGTCAAGTGCCTCATTGGTAAACTCGACGACAATATTAGTACCAAATCCCATTTTCTAAAAACCAAACAATGCATTTCCTCCCCCCCCCCCCCCCCCTCTGAATAATTTTTAATAAAAGCCTCGAAAGTTATTGTTTAAGAAAAACTTCCCCCGTGTTTATTTACGCACCCCTCTCCTTTCTTCTTTTTCTTCAGCCTTTGTCCCATTGACAAGTGAGGTTAGCTCGTCGTGACCGGTTTCGCCATTTGGCTCTATCGAATGCCTGATCTGTGTGCAATCTCGAGGCATTTAAATCCCCGTCCAACGTATCAAGTCACTGTTGTTTGGACCTGCCCTTTGCTCGTTTACCATCGACTTCGATGTTCAAACCAATCTTGGAAAGTAAATTCTCGCTAGGACGAATTGCGTGACCATACCATCGAAGACGTCCCTCTCGCAACTTTTCCAAGATCGATGCAACCCCATAACGATCGCGGATATCCTCATTTCGAATCTTACGTCCTTCGGGGTTTTACGTGAGCACCTATCTGGAAGACTTAATCCCACGGTCTTCTTAGGACACGGATTGATTTTGTGACCACAATCAAATCCCGCTGAGACAAGCAACAACGATACAAGTCTATACTAAGTTCATGGCTTAGAATTCATACTGATGGATGCAAGACCTACCTAAATCTCTACCGAACTAAGGAGTACGGCACCCGTGTTGAAACGCAACACCATTCCGAGGCCCGAAGGTCTCTTCTCGCTTAAGCATAACCACAACCCCCATGAAACTCCCACTAGGGGGCCTACCGCAAATAGCCGAGCTGTACTCACATACAACGGGAGTTCACCCGAAGTATGAGAGTCCAGGAGCTATCCCGGTTCCCATGGTACCAGTATACCCCTGGTAAGGTTTCGTGACCAAGTTGTCACTTCAGATGAGTCCCCGTGCAGACTCGGGTCTAATCGCCCAGATTGGGCCTTTGCAGCATTCGTCTACTGCAGCACGGCCCGCAAACCAAAGTGAGTACAGCGTCTTCCGGTGCCACCACTATGGAGGTTCTCCTCGGCCGACAGCGTCGCCGTCCCGTCTTCCTCATCGACACCTCTGAGCACCTCATTTCGGATGTGATCAAAAGTGTCACGCTACTAGTTCAACAAAACATCTTCGTCTCCATAACCGCAAAACGCCGTTCATTGTCTCTTATAGTTGGCCAACACTCAGAACCATAGAAAGCGACAGGACCGATAACATTGGGGTAAATTTTAGATTTGAGACGTTTTTTGATACGTCGATCACAAAGAACACTAGTTGTGGAACGCCACTTCATTCAGGTTGCGTTAATGCGTGAAGTAATTTCATAACGCAGTTCTTCATTGGCTGATAGCGTTGACCCGAGGTATTTAAATCGCTCAGTTCTGGGCAGATCACTGCAACTGACAGTGATCGTGCGTGTTTCATGGGGATCGGTCGCCAAAAAGTCAGTTTCGTTTAGATTCAATCTGAGACCGTGTTGCATAAGGCGATCGTTCCCTTTTTTCGACAAGTTGCTCGAGATCATTTTTGCTATCAGATGCTAGGAAAAAATCATCTGCATAAAGCAGTGTGTAGGGTGCTGGATGTTGGATATCCCGTGTGGCGGTGTCCATAATAAGAACAAAGAGGAGTGATGACAGGGCGCTTCCTTCATGAACACCAACAGAAACACGAAGCGGTTTTGATACACCCGCCATACTTCGAACTTTACTTTTCGGATCGTGGTAGAGCAATTGAACCCAGCGCACGAGTTCTTCTGGTACTAGATGTTGTCGTCAAGCATACCAGATGAGTTCGTGTGGCACACGGTCAAACCCTTTCTCTAGATCCAGAAATGCAATGTAAAGAGGGCGATGCTTCTCACGGTGTTTCTCCATGAGTAACCGCGCAGCGTGTATTGCGTTAGTAGTTCCGCAGTTTTTGACAAATCCGGCTTGATTCACGGTTATTTCAACGATTTCGCGAATACGGTTGTCAAGAATGCGTCTAAAAATCTTCATAGTATGAGAAAGTAATCGGATCGGACGGTAATTTGAACATAACGCGATTAATAGAATGACTTCGACCGATTTTAAGTAAGACTTCTGTATTCTAAGGCTGTTTCGTAAAAAGGACAACCTCTCGAACTATTGCTCTATATTTATATATTCTAAGACAAACGATGCAAAGTGCTGATAATGCATATGCATATTCGGTAATTTGATATCTTTAATTCTGCTGTTTTGTTCTTTGTTCTGATTGATTGCGAATGATGATTCATACTGTTTGCAGAGACATACAAGTTTGAGATAACGTGGTGAGTCATTCTATGATCTTAGCTTTCTAGCTGAAGAATGCTTACTTTGGTATGTATTATGTTTCAATGTGATTTTAATATTTTATGATTTTAATGAATACTAATTATTCAAAATCTTTGTTGTATGCTCTAATATCGTTATTAGGAATGCTAATTGGTTTGTCAAACTCAAGGTATTGATGTTGGGTGTAACTCATGCCGTGAGTTACATTGCTGCACATTGAACTTAAGCGGACGGGGGTCCTCATATACCTAAAAGAAGTGTGCACATTTCTTTTGCGCTAAATATAGCCCCGATTAATACTTTTCGAAGCAGAAATTATTTTTGGCATTTGTTGCAACGGGGAGGAGTGCGAGAACCAGAAAATGGACAATTACTTCAAGGATCATTTCTCTGAAACTATAAATAAGTCGGGAAACGGGAAGCTAGACGCTTCAGGTATGAAAGGTTTTGTGTATTTCTTTTATAAAGAGATTTGGGTGTGCATTTGTCCCATTAGCATGTAGCACGTAAAATATGCATAGATTATGTGAAAATAGCCACTTTCAAGTGATATTGACATTCATAGTCTTGAATTTGCAGAGGAGCGCAGATTTGACCTAGTATAACCTTGTTAGTAATAGTGCGATTTTCATCAAATTTGGCTGGATCATGATCTATACTGTAGCCTACATTGCTGCAAAATTTGTAGGGTGAACTTAAGGGGGGTTTTCCTGTAAATTACTAAAAATTATAGTAATATACTATTATTAACTTTATTTGAACAGGTATCGATATGGAGGGTATTTCGGAGCCTAGGCACCATATAGTGGCAGCCCCTTGATTTTTTTCCAGATTTTTCGGTTTGGTAGTTCCTGAGAATGGGTTCGTTAGAAAAATGACCACTTTCAACCCCCCGCACTCCCCACCTTTTCGGCAAAAGTCAAAACTAAGACCGGCTTCGAAAAGTACTAACCGAGACCTTTAATTTGACACCCCACATGACTATATTTGATGAAAAAAAAATTTACACCCCCCTTTTACATGTATTACTTAAATTCGTCGTAAGAGGATGTAACTCACTATATGCGTGAGCGTTCACAGCTCCCACCTTTCTACCAAATTTGGTGTCAATCGCTATAACCGTCTCCGAGAAAAATGCGTGTGACGGACAGACAGTAAACCGATTTTAATAAGGTTTTGTTTTACAAACAAAACCTTAAAAAATGAAGCTGAATCTGAAAAAAAAACTAATAATAGTCTGCGCTCATAGTATCTGGGCCTCAAAATACTGTTAATTACGATGTCTGTTCAGTTTTAAATTTTGCAAATTTACTGCAAATCCTCTTAAGTTCATCCTAGAACTGTCAAATTGCGGTAAGGTAGGACTTAATAGGGCGCATCAGAATGGAGAAATTTGATGGAAATCCAATTATTATTGCCGAAGTTATAGTAAGTTTCGAGTCAAATGATTACTCGATAAGTGGTAAAATGTCACTATCACGTCGAATTGAATATTAGATATATTTAACGCATATACACTGGAAGCTATATGTAAGCGGAACTCTCTTGTAGCCAAATATTCTTACATAAAAAATCAAGAAAACCTTTCCACGCTCACCTTCCGGTTTCCGACTTGTTTATTTTGATTTCATTTTTTATCTTCAAAATAAAAGAAACTGTAGATAAAAATGTTATTTCATTTCTAAGAAATCACAATTTTAAAAACATTCTACTAATTTCGCTCTGAGTAACATAATTTGATGGCCTCACTAAGCATCTGCATTTGCAAGTTCCTATGCAGTTTGCTTCTTAACTCTTTGTTTTGCAAAGTTTTAATGACATTAATGTTGGTTTCCTTGGCATGGCTCCGAAGCAGACCCAAAATTATATTCTACGATACACCGCCTGCAATTTTTTTAATTCATGGTATGATCGTCGTACGTCACTTTAAATAGCCGCGCAGATACATACCTAAGATTTTAAAATCTCAAAGGATTCTTCCGGGGGGATCAGCTGTGCAATTTTTATAGCATACCTTGACGTCACACCTTATCGAATGCCTGAGTGCTATCGAAAACAATAGCAGAACAAGATTGCTTTTTATCCATTCTATTTTCAACCAGATTCGTGATACTGTGCATCTGTTAAATTGTAGAATTATTTTCATGCATGTCTTTCCACAATGATTTGTTTAAACATCTCAAGGAGTACTCTTTAAAACAACATGGTGGTAATTGGAAGTAGCGATATTGATCGATCCTTCCCTGGATTATTGAATATTATAACTTGGACCACTTTCCATTCTTGGGGAACGTATTTAAATCTGAATGATGCATTGCTTATTTGTAGTAACTTGACTAGGAGGAATGAGATGTATTTTGAGGCCTAAATTTCGTAGATGCATCACTGCGGTTTCTGGCCGATTTTTTGGTTGAATAGCTTCTAAGAATGAGACCTGTTTCACGTTTCTGGAGCACACATTTGAGCCTGTATTGCGACATGTGTTTTTATTTATAGTTAGTTTTTACACGTGAATTGGACTTGGCAGCCATTTGTCGATTTGCATTTGTCGAGGGGCTCATGTGTGCCATTCAGGACAGCGTGGTCGCCACCCGAACTTATAAAAACCTCATCATGAAAGAATGGGTGGAGAATGACCAGTGCAGAATGTGTGGTTCGGCGTTAGAGACATTGGACAAGCTCATTTCTGGCTGTATTGTTATGGCACCGGTGCAATACATCACCAGGCATAATGCTGTATGTAAGGTTATCCTTCAAAACCTTGTACACAAGTGAGGGCTGATTACGGGAGCATGTCCGGTTTACCGATACGAACCGCAAGCAGTACTTGATACTTCTGCTTGCAGCATGTATTGGGACCGGCAAGTTCTGACTTATCGCCATACCGCACATAACAAACCTGATGTAGTGTTACTTCACAAGATGTATATTATTGATGTTGTTATCCCCCATAATAGCAACATTCAACGGAAATACGTGGAGAAGAAGGTGAATTATGAGCAACTGGCTCGGGAAATCAAAGAAATTTGGCGTCTCGAGCGGGTGGTTGCAATTCCCGTAATATTGTCAGCTAGGGGTATTGTACCTAAATCCTTCATGGCTTCCCTTGATGTCCTGGGACTTTCGCACAGTCTGGTTCAAATCATGCAGAAGTGCACAATTCTGCATACATGCTCGATGTTGCGCGAAGTACTCGACGGATTCTCCCATTAACCTACCACCGACTACTACCACCAGCGCCCTTTTAGTTTTTAAGTAGGTAGGATCATCCGAGCCTAAATGCTTGGTACTTAGTGCTAGTATTAAGAAAAATCCGACATCTGCCTTGATTGTAAGAACCCGGAAAATGATAATAATCGTTGGCACAACAATCCATATTAGATCAGGGCCTTGAAGTGTGTTAGAACACTTCACTCACGACTGTAATGGTACACTACAGTAACACTGTAGGAGGCAATGTGTTCAGCATTGCGCTCGCCCGAAATTATTATCTTGATTTGACTCGAGTACTATCTCGCAGCTGAATCGACTGGTGTCCGACGTCAAATCACGATACAAATTCCACTGACATCTGTCAGATTTGAACCGCGACCTTCCGTGCGACAGCCTTGTGCTCTAACCACTCAGCTATCCGGAATCGAAAAGTAAAAATACTACTGAAAAACCCGAAAACGTCTAATTATTTCAAATATTAATTACAATATCAACTGTCGAAAATCACAGTCGATAACAGCTATGACGATGAAATACGCGCACGTTTGTTTGCAGCCAAAAGAGCCTATTTGAGCTGACAAAAACTCTTTGACTCGAAACGTCCCACGATGGGTCAAAGAACTGTACAAGGCTATGATCTTGCCAGTCCTTATGTAAAGAAAAACTGAGTTCCTGGCCGCGTTCAAGAGAAGAATCCTCAGAAGAACTTTTGGCCCCCGATGTGAGGATGGACGATTCCATAGCTTACATAATGGCGAGGTCTATGAGCGATACCAAGACCGTCTGGTTGTGGATAAAACCCGATTCAACATCCAGTCCGAAAAGTTTATAAGGGCAATATCTATGGTAGAAAAAGAAGACGAGGCAGACCCTGCCTGAGTGGAGCGATAGTGTATGTCAGGACGCCAGACAGTTTTTAAGGATATCGAATTGTCGAAGCTCGGCGCAAGACCGGGATGTCTGGAGTTCCTTACTAAGGCAGGGCTAGACCGCGTACCTGATGTTGCGCCGTTGACGATGATCGACGAATTCGATGTCCTTAAAAGCTGTCTGAAGTCCTGCCCCACTAATAGTCATAATTAATACTTGGTAGTATGTCTTTTGGTGCAGCACACCTCCGACGCATTGAACTACCAAGATTGTGTGTATATAATATTGAGAAGTACTGAGATCCGTATAATCGATTTAGATTCGTACCTATATACATATATGTATATATTTTCATCCATAATTAATATTAGGCAAAGTTTTTTTTTGAGTCCACTTTGCGGTTTTGTGTAAAACAAAAATCGATTCACTGAGTCTGTGCGGTTGTCCGTCTGTCACATCTATTGTCTCCGAAACGGTTACTGCCATTGATACAAAATTAGCTAGAAAGTTGTGACTTGTGAATCTCCTCGCATGCAGTGGGTAGCATACTTCTACGTTGAGTTTAACTCCATACATGCGGAACGGAGGTGCAATTTTTTTTCGCCGAATAAAGTCATGTGGGACATCAAAAAAGGTCTCAATTAGTACTTTTCGAAGCCAGTTTAGTTTTGACATTAGTTGCAGGGGGAGGAGTGTGGGGGTCCGAAACGGACCAGTTACTTCAAGGACCTGTTCTCAGTAACTACTCAGCTCAAATATCTGAAAAAATATAGTGGTCCACGCATGTGGTATCTAGGCCTCAAAATATTCTTCATACTTATTCAATTAAAATTAATAATAATATAGTACCACAATTATTATAAGTAAAGTTTATGGAAACTTCCTGGCAGCCCTCCTTAAGTTTTTCCTAGAATGATAGTCTTTGGCAGTAATATGGGCTATATATATATATGTATATATACCTGGCACACCAGCTTTATCCTCACCTGAGTTGCAAACGCAGAGCTGCATGCGACCAGGCGCGTGTCATGGGTTGCGGATAATAACATGACCCACCGGGTCAGCTACGAATATCGCAAGTTAATCTTGTAAATAAGTAGCCGCGGGCAAGCAGAACGTTTCCCTTTGTGTTCGTCCTCCCTTACCGATTCTTCCCATTCAGGGGGAGTAAACCTCCTTAACAAATCCGTAATCCCGGGTGAAGGGATCAACGCGCCTATCGGATGAATTGCAGTGACGTTACACTGTACTTCAGGGGCTCCCCTCCAAATACCTTCCCTACCTTTGGAGGTAACCATGGGGCATTGCAACATTGGGGCTCTGTTGCAGGGTTGACTGCCTCCCCAATACTCGTGGGAACAAAATTGGGGAAAATAATTCAAATTATTTTGATGGGACCCCAGGACACGAAGACAGAACCCAACACGGTTAAGGGTCGTTCAACAACATCAGAGCGGCTCTTCGCCCTTGAATGTTTTGGCGGTTATGCCGTCAACCACCAAGGACGGGAGACCTAGGCGTCGTATGGTTTGGACGAACCAACTTAACGAATGTTTCACCCGCGCCTATTACCGTGTCACGGATGTGGAACGGAATCTATCAGGGTACAGACGTCGACTACATGACGCGTTCATAACCCGATTTCCGGAGCTAAGTCATGTTCCGGAACAGAACGTCGTCTACCAGTACTGTACTGTACTTAAGTTTACTTCGGCAACTACTAACATCATTGCTGCCGTTGACAGAATTTTGGCTGATCGTTTGGCTAGCGAGATTACTGCTACAGAGGTTCACAGCCTGATCTACGTTGCAGCTGCCACGGTTATTCGTCTCCATAATCAACATCTTAGAGCGAATAACAGAGGTATGCGCAGAAGGACTTTACCGTTCTAGGTGTTTCGACTCAACAAAAGAGTCGAACAGTTGAGAAAGGAGATTGGCCGTGTCACGAAAGCACTCCTTGGAAATCCATCACCAAGAGTGCACAGATGCGTTGCGAACCTCATTGGAAACTATCATCTGTCCAATGATATGCCAATCGAAGAAATCCTCGAGGTGCTGAAGCAGAAACTTGCGGTATGCTCCAATCGCATCCGTAGGTGTCAAAAAAGCTTTCAGCGAAGGACAGACAACACCTTGTTCTTCCAGAACCAACGGGGATTCTACAAAAATCCCACCAACTCAGATAGGGAAAGTAACCTCGATCTGGATCAGGCAGAAGACTTCTGGAGAAGTCTTTGGAGCGAATCCAGCCGTTCCAATTTAGGAGCAGCGTGGCTTCCGCACCTTACGCGTTCATGCGAGGCCCTCCCCGAAATGACCATGTCTGACGTAACTGAAGTCGACGTAGAAGCAGCCCTTGACAAGGCAGGTAACTGGAAGGCGCCAGGAGTTGACAAGATTCACAACTTGTGGCTGAAGCGGTTCAAGAGCACTCACAGGATATTGGCAAATCAATTTAATTAGATGATTGCTGATCCTGATTTAGTTTCACAATTTTTCACTAGGGGGATAACCTTCCTCGTCCCCAAGGAACAGGGAGCCTCTCATCAGGGAGGAAGGGGGGTACTTGATTTAAAAACGTTGCACTACAATCAATTACATTCTCTTCGTGAGTTTTTCTATGAGAAACAATCCTCTAGCCAAATACATCAGGCTACCGTCATGGCAGATAATAAATTATCTCCTTTGAACTTGAGAAGCAGAGAATGGGATCCCATGTCGAATGTTACTTCAGTTCAACAGAAGATCGACATGTGGAAAGGGAAACCCATTCACGGAGGTCATATAAAAAATTTGTTGTTGTCAGGCATTGACATCGAAGCCTCCAACAAATGGTTGACAAATGGTATACTTTTCCATGAGACCGAAGCATTCCTAACTTCAATTCAGGATGCTTCGCTCCCGACAAAAAATTATAAACGGTACATTCTTCACGACTCCTCAATCACCAACTCCAGTTGTAGGTTATGCAACTGTGAAGAGGAGACCATCCAGCGCACAACATCTGCGTGCAGGATGTTGAGCGGTACCGAGTACACCAATCGTCATAACTCCGTCTGCAAGATTCTCCATCAAAACCTTGCGTTGAAGTACAACTTAGTGGCAACCTACCATCCTTACTATAAGTATACTCCACAGAGAATCTTGGAAAATGATCGGGTGAAACTATTGTGGGATTACACTATTGCCACCGACCACAGTGTTAATCATAACAGACCCGATCTAGTTCTACTTCTGAAGGAAGAACGAGCGTGCTTCATAATCGATGTAGCCGTACCGTCGGACCGGAACACTATTGGAAAAACAGCACGAAAAAATCCGGAGTTATGGCCCCTTGGCAGACGATATGAAGCAGACTTGGAGACTACAAAAGATCGAAGTAGTCCCAGTAGTAATTTCAGCGACGGGATTAGTCCCATAGAACTTACATAAAGCGCTCGATCTTAGGACTGCACTATACATGGAGATGCAAAAAGCGGTTATCCTTGCAACCTGTGCTATAGTCCGAAGAGTCCTGTCCGGTAACAATCTGACCTAATGGGTTTCAGTCTTGATCCGCACTTTCTTCGATTCAAAATCCATGTCTCTGTAGTGTAGAACCACCTCGTCATTGGCTGCAGTGTTTGCGACAATCGGGATGTAGTAATACATTTTCGCATGGTCGCACACACTTTGCGTTAAAACGCAATCATCGCTGTGATGCGGGCCTTTGGATGTTGCCTCCTAGCCCATCCTTAGGTTGGTCGCCTCTCGGTCCGGTTGGGCGGGAAGAGGGTCCGTGGGCTTTTTGAAATATATATATCAATATATATATGCTGTTATGATGTTACTAGATTCCGTGGAAATCGCACTATTGCTGATGTAACTATTATATAATAGTTCCAAGTTGTCACTTTTGTGCCAAATTTCTTGCAACTGGATGTCTAAATGCATAAACATTACAAACTAGGTACAAAAGGGACAAACCCCTAATTTAAAAATGGTTATATAAGCAATACATAAAACCTTTCATACCTGAAGCGCTCAGATTTCCCGACCCTTTTACACTAGGGGGGACAGTATATTGACGAGATTTGCACATTTTTGCTAATATAATAGTTGTACACCAATAATCACAAACTTCAGATAAGGTATATGCTTCTCTACTAAATATATAAGAAGATGTGCATTTGTTACAAGCATTCCAAGGTATGGATGGCCGGAAATTTCTCGCTTTTTTTTATAACGTTTTATTTAGCTTATTAAATCGATTCATAGACTGTCTGTCTATCATACACTAGCATACGCAGGGGGCTGAAAAGCGACCACTTGTTTCACGGGGTCATTCTCTGAAATTACACAATCTCAAAATCAGGCGATGCTGGCTTTATATTGTGACCAGTGCTCAAAATAGATAGAGTTGATAATACCATAGCATAGCATATTACTATTTTCTGAAAATTGTGCAGAAACCCTTAAGGTGCATCTTAGAACCATATTGTTCCAATATAGGCTACGATTTAAAGCATGATACTACCAAGTTTGTTGAAAACCCCACTATTAGCGACAAAGTTACATCTCAAATTTGTCTCTTTTGTGTAAATTTAATTTTAAACCAGAAACACTAAATATCATTCATCATCATCAACGGCGCAACAACCGGTTTCCGGTCCAGGCCTGCCTTAATAAGGAACTCCAGACATCCTGGTTTTGCGCTGAAGTCCACCAATTCGATATCCCTAGAAGCTGTCTGGCGTCCTGACCTACACCATCGTTCCATCTGAGGCAAGGTCTGCCTCGTCTTCTTTTTCTACCATAGATATTGTCCTTATAGACTTTCCGGGTGGGATCATCCTCATCCATACGGATTAAATGGCCTGCCCACCGTAACCTATTGAACCGGATTTTATCCACGACCTGACGGTCAAAGTATCGCTCATAGATTTCGTCGTTAAAGAAATTCTTCGGAGGATTCTTCTCTCGAACGCGGCCAAGAGTTCGCAATTTTTCTTGCTAAGAACCCAACCGAACAACATCAAACCGCACTGGTCAAACAGGAAGAATAAGGATAGGAGAATACAACTTTGAGACCGTTGACAATTTCTCCTATCTAGGGTCGAAAATCACAACCGATAACAGCTACGATGATGAAATTCGCGCACGGCTGTTGTCAGCCAACAGAGCCTATTTCTGCTAACAAAAACTGTTCCGCTCAAAACGTCTCACCATAGGGTCAAAGTTCTTAATGTACAAGACTATGATCTTGCCAGTCCTCATGTATTCCTCGGAAACTTGGGTTCTTAGCAAGAAAAATTGCGAACTCTTGGCTGTGTTCGAGAGAAAAATCCTCCCAAGAATATTTGATCCCCTACATGAGGATGGACGATTCCGTAGCCTACGCAATGACGAAATCTATGAGCGATACCATGACCGTGAGGTTGTGGATAAAATCCGGCTCAATAGGTTACGGTGGGCGGGTCACTTAATCCGTATGGATGAGGATGATCCCACCCGGAAAGTCATAAGGGCAATTATCTATGGTTGGAAAAAAAGACGAGGCAGACCCTGCCTAAGATGGAACCATGGCGTAGGCCAGGACGCCAGACAGCTTTTAGGGATATCGAATTGGTGGACCTCGGCGCAAAACCAGGATGTCTGGAGTTCCTTATTAAGGCAGGCCTAGACCGGATACCGGTTGTTGCGCCGTTGATGGTGATGATGAAGAACCCAAGTTTCCGAGGAATACGCGAGGAATGACAAGTAAGAGCTTTGACCCTATGATGAGACGTTTCGAACGGAACCGTGTTTATAAGCTGAAACAGGCTCTGTTGGCTGCCAACAACCGTGCGCGGATTTCATCATCGTAGCTGTTATCGGTTGTGATTTTCGACTCTAGACAGGAGAAATTTTCAACGGTTTCAAAGTTGTAGTCTGCGATCTTTATTCTTCCCGTTTGACCAGTGCGGCTTGATGTTGTTGGTTGGTTGGTTTTTGGTGCTGACATTGTCCCCACTATACCATATATATATCATATATAATTGGCCATATATTGCCCCTTCATAATTTACACACTCTGAGGAAGGAAACTTTGTTGTTGGGACAATTCGATGGCACGGGGTATCCTAGGACTTCTCACATAGCTTGGAATTCTATTACAAGTCCTCTGTGTAGTTTGATCTCAGTTATCTTTTGCACTTGGTTATTAACTCACAAGCCCTTCCCATGCCTCTATTTTGACCTTCATATTAAAGACCCTCCTTCAGTCGTAAATTATTGTTAGGTGAAGAACATTTCATCGATTTTCAATGGAATGCACAGGGTGAACCGACCCCGAAGAAGTCGACTAGCGAGTCTATAGGCTCAAACACAACACCGGAGTGACTACGTGCGACCGCAGAGAAGAGAGAGCTGTTAAATGAAGTTCATTACACGGACTTGTGTGAGGCAATATACAACATAGAAGTTTTGCAATGCCTAAAAGAGACGCAAGTTGAAATGTAATTAATTTACATGAGTTCGGTTGTGGAAGGCACTAATTCAATTGCAAATTCCAATTAGGAATGTAATTTGCATCATTTCCTAAGCTTTTATTCATAAAAATCGGATATAACCGGAGGTATGTGCACATAAAATATGCTTGCAAATGCAAATAATATTCACGTTTATGCAATTAGCGAATGCATCTTGCTATGCTATAATATAATAATTATACAATAGATGCCGGCAATAGTGTACATACCTCCGGATCAAATTAAATTTTTTTGAATGGAAGCTTAGGAAATAATGCAAATGACATTCCTAATTGACACTTGCAATTCAATTAGTGCCTTTCACAGTTCTCAAAACGAATTCATGTAAATTAATTACATTCAAGCCGAAAACGAAAAGCACCGCTATATTGCAAATGGTTTTAGTCTGTCATCAGAGCGAACCTTGCCGACGTGGAGCGAACTTTAATAATAATAATAATCGTTGGCGCAACAATCCATATTGGATCAGGGCCTTGAAGTGTGTTAGAGCACTTCATTCAAGACCGTAACGGTACACTAGGAGGCAATGTGGTCAGCATTGCGCTCGCCCGAGATTATTACCCTGATTTGACTCAGGTACTCATTCACAGCTGAGTCGACTGGTATCCGACGGCAAATCACGATACAAATCCCACTGCCACCAGTGAGATTTGAACCGCGACCCTCCGTACGACAGCCTTGCGCTCTAACCACTCAGCTATCCGGAGCGAACTTTACCGACCTGAAATCTTCATTGTACATTGAAGCTTCGTGCGGTCCGCAGCTTCTCTCCTCCGCATTCCGTACGCATCTTCAATTGGGTTTGGGCCTTATTGCATCAGTATGTTGGGATGCGCATGTTATAATTTTCATCGACTCTGTTGAGAAGGGAAAAATCATGAACAGCGACTATTACGAAACGTTATTGGAGCATTAGAACCATGAATGAAGAAAGTGCTATTTTATGAAGACAATTCACCGTGTCAGAATCAATGAAAACGATGGCAAAATTACATAAGGTGGGCTTTGAATTGTGCCCACATTCACCGTATGCTCTTTATCTGCCCCCAGCGACTTTTCCTGTTCTCAGACCTCAAGAGAATGCTCGTTGTAAAGAAATTTAGCGCCCATGAAGAGACAATCGAGAAACTGCGGACCTATTTTGAGACTGAAGACAAATCGTACTATAAAAATTGTATCGGAAAAATTGTATGACCGCTATAATCACCCACGAATACAACTGTATTGAATAATAAAATCAAATTTTATCAAAGAAAACTTTTTTTTCAATGATAGCCAGTTGTCAGTTCTCTTCATGAAAGTGGGATCACTGGTCCTCACAGAGATATTTGAAGTAATTCATGTCAAGTGTTTGTGCAGGCCATTGTAGGACGTTTACATATTTGTCGGAAAGTAAACTCTTGGTCATTTTCGCCGAAAGTTTCCGATTATTGCCGCGCATAAAAATGAAATAGTTGCCAATTTGTCGTAAAAATAACGTAACATTAGACTCCGCTGCCCTGCAGTTACTGCACACACGACTTTAAATATGGGGCCAACAGGGTGACGAAAAAGGAAAAACCGTACCATTATAGATCTACCTCTATGTTTGACTACCGGCACTGCATATTTGACATCCTAACGTGTTTCAAGTAGTATTCGAACATGAAAAATCTCTTCTGTTGAAAAAAGCATAAATTTGGATTGGCCATGAGATACGGCGGTCCAGCCTTTGACATTCCTTTAAACTTGCTCTCTTGCCAATCATAATCTTGCGTAAGAGCTTTTCTGATGTTAATGGATTTCGAGCCGGTCGGGCACCCAACTGTTTGCATGCGTAGACGTATAACAACGTAATGTAACATAAATATGATATAAAAACTTTCATCGACCATCACAGATTATTTCTAGTCGCACCTCTTGTGACTTTCATCTACCACGAATTGCTGGCCTAGTCTGCGACATGAAGACCCAATTTTAAAAGGATTTTTGCACACAATACGGACAACGAGATCACGTCCTCGAGTTGAATTGAAAAAATTACCTTGAGTACGTTTTCTTCCGGCCACAAAAAATTAGACAAAGTGACAATAATGAAAGTGTTTACTTTACAACTATTTTGAAAAATTTTAAATACACATCTAATACTATATACAGTATGCTACAAAATCATATATAACATATAAATAAACGACGAAAAACATTTTGGAAAAGTTTCAGCACGTTCCTTTTCCGGCGCAGCTAAAGCCTCTCTAAATCGAATTCTCATTTACTGGGAAAAATTGTTCTAGTTATAGTGATTCCTACAAGCCGCTATTCTTTCCAGACTGCAATGGAATTTTTAACGATGTACATATGGAACGGACATGCGCTCATTGCTTCTCATATAGGGGAACAGAAAACCTTGTTTCTTTTTTCTAAGAATGGAATTTTCATTTTAATAGTTCGCACTTTTACATTTTTTTATAACATGTTTACAATGAGAACTTTTTTTACGCGTTCCAATACTTATTTGTTAGTTTTATTTGAGCTGCTTGTTTTTGTTTTTCAAGTCTAGAGAATATTGTACTCCCTCTGGTACCTTAGCCATTGACAAAATTATTTGCATATTTACGATTGATTGTTTGATTTCCTCCCTATACCGGTTATTTTTATTGTAGTGTTATTATCACCATCATTATCATTCTCACTGTTGCGCTTGTTTCCTTACAATTCATCAAGAATATCAGCTATCAAGGATCGTCTTCAATGTCATCCCACTGAAACTTCTCGATAACTTCGCAACAATTTGGTATTATAGGTAGGCGTGGCCTGAAATTTTTTTGATTTTCCAAAAGTTACAGAACTTTTTCAAACTATTTCTCTTTTAATCCATTTAGAAGTTCTGATGCTTCTCATGAGCCTTTGATTGAATTGCATCCATCATTTTCTTGCCCTTGCCAATAAATCAACTTGTAAAAATATCAGTCATCCATGATTTCTTGTTGCCGATATTATATTGGTCGACAGTATCTAATTTGTTCGTTGAAAACAACGAGATTTGTTACTCCTTCCTATTAGTGAAGACGTCAATGACAATGGCTTCAATCAGCTTTCTGTGCTATGTTTTCTATCACAACATTTACCTTCTTTTAGAACTAAAGTGCCGTTTGCTAAGCAATTGCAAAAAAGGCTGTTTCTGTTTATACTTCAGCATTCGAATTATAGGACCATATTGAAGAAAGTCCTTTAAATCCGTCATCAACCGCTGCTTGATTGCTGCAATTTCTCCCAATATATTTTTTTTCACAGAGCGCATATCTATTTTAATCGATTTAGCTAATCGTGGCGAGTTCTGAAAACAGGACAATTTTCGAGAATTCTAGGGCCTCCTCTTTCGATATTGGTTCGGCTTTGAGATGATTGCTGCCTCCTACGAAAACCATTCAGCTTTACCAACTGTTTTTCTGTCTTTTCCTTTCAAATTTTCCATTGCATTTTAATGATAGGTTTATTTAGGCATATTTTTGTAAAAAGAGGCAGAGTTGTTAAATGCCGAAAAATTTAAAAGGAAAAATTAAGACTTTATGCATAAATTCCGTATATAGTACACCCAAATAAGGCCCATAATGTATGAAATATTTTGCTAAAAGCTAAACAAAAATAAGACTAAGACTAAGAGGAATTCGGTTTAGCAATTGAATTTTATATAGGAAATTGACAGGAACACCAATGCACGACAAGGAGCTCGATTTAGAGAATAGTTGGGTGTAACCAGCAATGCAAATAATTTGTGGTCTCTGCACTGCTAGTCCCGCCTTCCGAGCACAGTGCGTACGGATTTGAGACCTATGCACCAACCAAGTTCTTCGTATGTCATAGTATCAGGGCAGCTTTCTTCGATGATATGACGCAGGCAGGTTTTCACAAAGGCTTGGAGCATTTGAGTAACAGAGGGGTTCACTTTCCATGTGCTACTGTTAAATAGCAACATAGAAGAAATACTAGTAGAACTCTCAACTTTATCTTTGTGCTGAGATAACTGCATTTCCAAAAGTTAGACAGGGTAGCCAAAACAGGGTCTCGCGCCGTCAATGCGTCAGGCAACATGCAGATTGGTACTACGGTCGGTGAAAACGACGATAACTTGTCAGACTGAAAACCTTGGTTTTGTTGATGTTTATCTTCAGTCCAACTCTACTTGCCCCTTTTTCCAAATCAGGACCTATTAGGCCAAGGTCCATGACTCGGTGACAGAGGAAATAAATGTAATCAGCATAGTGGACGTCTTTGAGGAAGCTCGTCCACGTCCTCCGAACAAGGTAGCATGAAAAACGTCACTGATAACAACAAGAAATAATGTCGGTGACAAGTTGCAATCCTGACGGGTTCTGCATTCACTCCAAATCCTCTGAGATTTTACCTCCTATAACGCATTGATAGCAGCTGTTAGTTTCTCCAGAGTGCCCCCCCCCCCTGCGTCTCCATAGTTTAATTTCAAAGATTTTTTTTTAATTAAAATAACAAATTTCTATATAGTAAAGTATAATAAGTAAAAATTAACACTAACAGAGAATATTCGCAGAACTAGCATGGAATTATATATCTTATTCATTGATATTAAGAGTTGATATCTACTTGAAGTTCCCTATGTTATTATCTTATTATTATTATATTATACTCATATATTGAAAATGAACAATTTAAATTGGCTTTACATAGACGTCTGAAAGTCTATCATATAACCCTCAAAATATCTCCATAGTAAAGAGTATTTATATTGCTGTGTCGCGTTTCTTTTTGAGTGGTTTCCAATTTATGGCTTTGTCTGCACAATTTCGCCCTAACTTTTATTTTAAAAATACTAAGTCAACAAAGTACCGAGTTGAATTGCTGGGTAACGCCATCCTCTTACTTGCGTTTATTTCTCAGCATTCCCCTACTACCTGTTCGCAAAAAAATGCTCTTTCCTCGAATATGTTTACCGTTGAATGCTTTTACATGCAATCTTGTATAAAGATTTGGGCATTATATTTTCGTTCATAACAGACTTTTCACTTGAATTCTGATATTTCAGAGTTAACAGTTTGGTGCTTTTTAGGTGCCACCCTCCGCTTTCTCCTTATCCATTCTTTCGTACATAGCACTGGTTTTGTATCTTTTATCTATCGCAGTAATCAGATAATATCGTTTACTGTTAGTTATTCAGCTGTGCTACTTTTTGGTACAATGATGTGTTTTTAATATTCATTTCTCTAAATCTTTTTCCAGAAATTTGTCCTCACAGATAAAGTGCCCCTTCTGCCGAATATCGTGCCTAGCATTTTCAAGACTTTCGTTAACATATTCCTGTTACACTTGGAGCCGCAGAAGCAAAATCCAGGGCGAAAATTACATGAGGACAATTACTATTCTTTTCTAAGGTCCTTTTCGTGGTTTAAATCTCACTGGTGGTAGTGGGATTTGTATGGAGTCGAATCAGCTGTAAATAAGTACCTGCGTCAAACCAGGATAATAACCTCGGAGGAGCACAATGCTGACCACATTGCCTCCTATAGGGGTACTATAATCCTGTAGTGTGCCGTTGCTATTTTGAATGAAGTGCTCTAACACGAAGAAAGAGTAGTCATGCGGGGCCGCGTGATGAACACCGATGGAGACACGAACCGGTTTTTACTTTTTTTTTACGCACTTTACTTTTCGTATCGTGGCAGAGCAATTTAACCCAGCGCATGAATTCTTCTGGTGCTAGGTATTGTCGTAGAGCATACCAGATGAGTTCGTGTGGAACACGGTCAAACGGACGATGTTTCGCACGGTGTTTCTCTATAAATAACCGCGCAGCGTAGATTACGTCCGAAGTTCCGCAGTTTTTGACCAATCCGAATCGATTCACGATTACGAACGATGTCGCAAACACCGTTGTGAAGAACGATTTAGAAAATGTTCATGGGATAGGAGAGCAACCTGGTCGGAAGGTAATATGAACATTGTGCTAGATTACCTTTTTTAATCAATACTGGAATTGTAGCGCTTTCTTACCAGTCAGATGGTGTTCTACCTTCTTCAATACCCCGATTAAAAAGACATTTCAATCAGCCACAATTTTGGGTCCAAGCTCTTCGCTTTCCAGAGCTCAGATGCGATGTCGTTGGGTCCTGCGGCTTTCCCTGATTTCATTTTTTCCTCGACTTCAGTTGCGCTGACAGGTGGAATTGGCCCAAAAAGTCGGAAATGCTTATGGAAGTGTACGATTCATTCATAGGCCACTTTGTGTATAGGTGTCTTTAACTTGGTTCAACGATTCTTCCAAATTCGTAATGGCTAGTAATCGTGTAAGTGATATAATTTCTTCTTTCTTTTTATCTGACGATACGTGACGAGCCAGTGCATTTTTCACGCTGTTTTATTGGTGGGTTGATTCGCAAGATCGCAACCAATGGTTGAAGTGCGATAATCTTAAAGGGAATGGTTTTGTAATCAGCGGCGGTAGGTAAAATGTCGGCGTTTTATAAGAATATTGTCAATTTATATTACCGGTATAAAATGTAGGAACATGAACCAATCGTTTGATGAACCTATGTATTCATGATTACAAAATCTACTACATGCTCGACACCCTCATTCCGTGCTGCAAACCCATGGCACCAGTTGCCGCCTGCCTTTTCACTCACATGACCTGCAATGATGATATATTCATCAGTAGGTCTTTGCATCAAGGAGTAGCCAGGAAGCATCCTTGTCGGCATCAGGTCAACCTGCCTATTGTGTCTATACCATGAAGAAGTAAAACGTGCGATCAGCTGATATAATGGTGAGCTTCATCAGCTGGTTATCAAATCGCTTGACTTCTTTAATAGCACCACAGAAAGCCGCAAAGGATGGCAATGCCAACATCGAATTGAGTGCGTGGGCTACCAAAATAGAGAAGTTTGTGACCATTTATTCCCGCGTTTGCATTATATGTTGTATCTTTGGCAATAAATCAACATATGGCTGAATATCAACATGACTTATATGCCCCTGCAATTTCTTCAGACTTTCCAATGAGAGTGCCAAGATTTAGCGCGCAGACAGGTATTTGTTTTGCTCGGGTTAATTTACTTACGTCCTGACGCCGTCTACCCGTCAAGGACCCTCGCGCATATACCGGCAGGACCGGGGCTCTTCCTAACACGTTGAACGAAGTGAACGCCTTAGCATTTTTCCGTGACCCTCTCAACAAAATGATTTTGTTTTTAGCTGTCACGAAAGGAGACCAGGTCGGATTAAGGGTAGTTGAATAACTCCAACTGTACTTTATTTAACTCTTTCTTGTTTTAATGTAGATAGTACAAAGTACGTTGCCTCAAACCCTACTCCTTTATTTGGGGGTTGGCATCAGCGTGCTATATAAATAAGCTGGCTACATCGCCCATTGTCGCAAAAACTTAAATTAGTGACGCAGTGGTTCTTCGCTACAGAGACTTGATCTAAAGAGAGGCCAGTACGAATCAAGACTGGAGTCCAGTAGGCCAGACTACTGCCGTGCAATACTGGTTGGACCATAGCACAGGTTGCAAGGATTACCGCTCCTTCCATTTGTTCGTCGCCCAAATGACGACTGGGACTTCTTCTTTTTCTTCAGCCTTTGTCCCGTTCACAAGCGGGGTCGGCTCGTCGTGATCGGCTTCGCCATTTGGCTCTATCGAATGCCTGATCTGGGTGCAGTCTCGATGCTTGCAAATCCCCATCCGGCGTATCAAGCCACCGTTGCTTAGGTCTGCCTTTTGGTCGTTTACCATCGACTTCGATGTTCAGACCAATCTTTGCAAGTGAATTCTCGTTTGCACGAATTGCGTGACCATACCATCGAAGACGCCTCTCTCGCAACTTTTCCACGATCGGTGCAACCCCATAACGATCGCAGATATCCTCATTTCGGATGTGATCTAAACGTGTGGCGCCACTAGTCCAACGTAGCATCTTCGTCTCCATTACCGCAAGACGCCGTTCATTGTCTTTTATGGTCGGCCAACACTCAGAACCATAGAGAGCGACTGGACGGACGGCATTGCGGCAAATTTTAGATTTGAGACGTTCGTTGATACGTCGATCACACAGAACAGCAGTTGTGGAACGCCACTTCATCCACTGGGACTATTTTCATCTTTCGCAGTCTGCAAGTCTTCCAGATTTTTCTCGCCATTTCCGCTGTTCCAGTCCAACGTTGCGGCTACATCGATTACGAAACACGTTCGTTCTTCCTTACTTCCTTCTAGATGGCATTATAACCACTGTTCGAATCAATACTGCTCAACATGCTGCACGCACCCTTCATAGTTGCATAATTTACAGCTGGAATTGATGATTAAAGATTTGTGAAGGATGTAATGTTTATAATTTTGATTGAGATTACTCAACTTCAAGATAACTTTTTTCTTTTGAAAGCTTCACAAACAATTCTTCATATTCTACACGTAATATTAAATAAATTAAACAATGGCAAAATACGAAGTAAGAAATGATTAAGTGTCAAACTTAGCTCTCGTGTTCTGGCGAAATAAAGGAGAAGCTCTCCGTTCAGATGTTTACGTGTTTTCAGTTACTATTAATATTAAGCAGCTTAAACATTTTATATTAAGTGAGTGCATTATTTTTCCCGATGTCAATGGGAAACAAAAATATATTCACAGAATAAAATCAATTCCTTCTCTAGTTTTGTAGTGGACTACCACACAAGTTTGACTTTGTCCTCACTATAATGCGCACAAGCCAATTCGGCTCCCACTTAGTCGAACCGATTAATTTTTTGCATAATTTCGTTATTTTATTTTATTTTCATAAAAATAATAATATCATTTGGAACAGCAACTGAAAACAATCAGCTGATGATGCTGATGATGAGAATAGTACTTGTAGCCCATACCACTTGATGCAAACACTCGAGAAAATAGGAATTCCCGCAGTCAAATCATTAGAGAATTAAATCCCATTTGAAAGTATATTCAAAAATTGGAAGAATCTACAACTAGCCTTAGCTAATCACTCACACCCAGAATTTCAATAAGCATCGGTAACGCATCATCTGTCAAATTTACGTCAGGCAGTTCAGTCAATTTTCTTTTTAGCACATGTTCATTACATATTATACTATATAATGAAATATGTTGTTGTTGGTAATCTTGATAACTAAATAACTGTTAAAACTTACACTACTTTTTACTATTCTCAAGAACTTCACTCGCGAGCGGGACTAGGGGTAAAGAAGGAAATTGAATTTTTGAGTCCTTACGAATTTGAAAAGGGAATGGAGGTTTTAAAAGTCACTTAATTCACAGTTATGGATTACGTACATGCATTTAGTTATGTGAGGTAATATATAGTAAATATCCGTCAGCAGACTCTCTAATCACATCTCCAGTCCAGGATGTGCCTATGGGTGAAGCAATTTCAAAGCCTAGTACACCATTGGTTGCAATCACTGATTGCTCAGTTTCCGGAAAGTTGTTATAATTGATGGGGTTAGTTCTTGTTTCAATGTGGTCGATCGCTAAGAACTGTGTTTTATTCGTGGTGAAATGTCCTCTTTTGATCCAGGAAAGCAATGCAGGGAGACTGACGCATGTAACAGTGTTTCTTCATGAATAACCCCAAAGTGTGTATGTATTTCGTTAGTAGTTCCACAATTTTTGTCGAAATTAGCTTTGTTCACGGTTCTTTGAAAGATATTGCCAATGTGGTTATCAAGAATGCAATCCAAAATTTTCAAAAATAATCGGACGAATCGGATATTCTATCGAGTTCTTTTTCATATTGAAACGACTTTCTTTCTTTGCCAGTCGCAACAGCAATATACTCGTATGTCATCCGCTTCTATTACTTTCCTCGATATGATGCATCTCATAGCCTCTCGGAAAAGTAAGTTATCAAAATAGTATTACTGGTCACCCGCCATCGCAGTTCATAGGTCAACAAACAAAATACCGTAGCTATCATTACCACAACAGAAGTGTCCTGTAAATGCAGGAGTACATGTTGTTGTCGAGGTTACCGTGAAGGTTCACATTATTATAAATTTGCCTATTGGCCTGCGTGTTATTCATGAGAAACTCTGGAGATCCTTTTGAAAAACCCTCATTTGGACATTGCCATTCCAGTACCCAAGTATCTTGATTGATGAATTGTTTACCAGACTTGGTAATCAAGGCCTGCATAAGCCGCTGTGTAGATCGTATTGGTAGTTTGATTTCGCATTTCTCTGATTGTTGTGATATGTAATCAGCAGCCACGTGTGTGAATTTATTTCTTTCCTTTTCTGGTGAAGTCGCCATGATAATTCAGCGCCTTGCGTTGTACCTGATATAAAATATATAATAATAATCGTTGGCGCAACAATCCATATTGGATCAGGGCCTTGAAGTGTGTTAGAGCACTTCATTCAAGACCGTAACGGTGATATAAAATATAAGGAAATGAAACAACCGTTTAAAGAACCATGTATTGGCAAATATAAGGTCGTGAGTATCAGAAAAATCGACAGTACGTTCGCCACACTCATTGCGTGCTCCAAAGCCGTCTGTCTGCCTGTCTGTCTGAATGTATGTTGATTTACTCGGAAACCATTGAACCTATTGTAATAAAATTTAATAAGAATGATTGGCGTCACTTTGAGGGGTGCAAAGAGGGTGCAAATTTTCATCAAAAGAAAGGGCTCAATTACCACTTTTCAAAACCGTTATTGAGTGAAAGACAGAGGAGTGAGGGGTCAAAATGTGTACGCTAAAAAGGGTAACAGATCTCATTCTCAAAACCTTTTCAACCGAAAAATTTCAAAAAATGTAAAGTCCACAATTCTGGAAAGAAAAAAGCAAATCCAACTACTATTAACAAAATTATGAAGCTTTTTAAGCTATGAACGAATGGAAGAAACGTGGGTAAAAAGTTTCTCACACAAGATGAGCACAGAACCTTTATACCTGGAACGCTCAGTTTCCCGTATTTCGATTTGTTTGTACCTGCTGTAGGTTGTTACTAATGTTGAGCTCCTAGTTTTGACATAATTGTTTTTGCAAGTATACTCTATGCGGCTCCTTAAAATTCAGGTTCTCATGTATCATCACGACGGAGTAGTTTGATATGCGAGCATAATTTGTCTTATGGCGCTTGGCGATGCGGACCGTTTCCGTCTTTTCGTTCACCAACCAATGCTTATGTTATTGGGGTATCATATCGCGATGCCATTTCGAGGCCTATATTTGATGCAAGTGAAATATCCGGATAGCTGAGTGAATAGAGCACAAGGCTCTCGTACGGACACTGGTGGCAGTGGAATATATATCGACTCACCTGTGAATGAGTGCCTGAGTCAAATCAGGGTAACAATCTCAGGCGAACACCCTGCTGGCCACGTTGCCTCTTATAAGATACTGTAACAATGTAGTGTACCGTTACGGTCTTGAATGAAGTACTGTAACACACCTCAATGCCCAACGATTATTATTATATTGTCTATTGTTTCAGATTTTCCGGTTGGATAGGTTCTAAGAATGAAACCTCTTTAATGTTTAGGGGCGTTGGGGAGTCTCGACTCCATTCGAAATGAACCACCTGCGCAAAGTCAAGGAGAATTTGGCCCGCTTAAACAAAACTCGATCAGGGGAGCTCCTGTGCCAGACGCGTGCAAATGCATACAAGATTACAGCAGCCTGCACGGGGCACTGGCCAATAGGGAACTATGCCTCCAGGCTCGGCATACTCTACGATTCGCATTGAAGAAGCTGCGGAGAAGATTGCGATTGTCCCGCTTTAGCTAGAGTCCGGTTACAGACACTAAATAAACCATTCTTTGGGGACTTCAGGGAGATTTCTATCTGCAGAGTGTGAGAGCTGCCTTCCTTCGTGAATGCTACGGGCTGTCTGTGAAGATCTGAGCAGTCACGGTCTTAGGAGTCTGTTTATCAAAACGACGCCCCGCAGCGCTAATTATGCTCCTCGGAGCGGCCATTGATATATACCTACCTGCCTGCTCCAATCAACAAATTTACCCGTTCTTTGTTATGCTCTCTGTGAAAACATTTATCTTCTTTTCGCACTAAAATGTCGTCCTTTTGAGTCGATTGTTCGTTTGTATAATGGAAATAGCCAAAGTTTCTTTAGGTATTCCGGGAAACATCACTCTAAATAGAGACTATGCCAATTTCGTACACCGTATACTGTAAAACGGCCCCGGGGTGAAAATCATGCACAGAAACTGGGCCAGGGGAACACTATTTTTTCATGACTTGCGGTTTCGTCCAGGGGAGAGGAAACTCATCAGACGCTGCCTCACCTCTACTCTGGGAGCAGCGTGACCGAAGTGGTTACAAGATGGTATTTGGCTCCCTTTTATCAATTCAAAAACACGTCATGTGTATGAATTATGGCGAACAAAAATCCGCCGTGCAGAATTTTTAGGCCTAAGCCGGCCGAGGCTGGAACTAAAATTTTGTTTAACAAAGCATACATAAATGCGTAAGTTTGATACGGCTGGTACTATATACATACATATCCGACTGGATTGGATACTACAAAAGCCAACAAGTAGGGAAACCGGAAGTTCGATGCTTAAGGTTTGAAAGGTTTTGTGTATTTCTTTTATAGAAACATTAGAGTGTGAATTTGTCTCATTAGTACCTAGTATGTAATATATGCACATATGTGAGAATATCCACTTTTGCGTGATATTCACATTCGAAGTTTTGATTTTGCAAGGAAACGACAACTTTGACTTATTATAACTTTGTTGGTAATAGTGCGGTTTTCACCAAGATGTTAATCTAATATTTAAATTATTATGAAGTTGCATTATTCGTGTATGCGTCCATTACAATTTTTGCTGATGTAACGACGATGATAAATTAACTGTACCATTCTTAGTATTTTTTCAACATTAAAGTCCAGATTTATTAGCAGTTGGTCTCTTGCCGTGTTTTATTTCTGAGCAGATCATGTTGTGCACATTTGGCGATTTCCGTACTTTATACTCAACCAGTTGTGATGCTCTTTTCATTGCTAATCAGCGTTGCGCTTCGCAGCGAACTTAGCACAAATTCCACTTGCCTCAGGGGAGTTCGCGCTTCACCTGTTCAACATTAACAAGCAAAGTGTGTTTCAACCATTGCCACATACCTCTCCAAACAAGTGCCTAGCACCTATTTTGCCTCTATTATCTCTTGTTTAGACCATTAAATCATTCATGTCGATATTCCGCCGGATTATAAGTACATTCGAAACAGTGTGTACAGAATATGGATTTTCCATTGGCTGCATTTATGTTCCTTCTAACATTGCTGATGCTCGAGAAACCCTGTGAAGGTAGTATAACACTTCGTGTAGATTTCATTGCATTCAATATCATGAGAGCACTATATATAATATCGTCACGGTTGTACTTGCAAATTTTACGGGGAAAATAAATACGCATTTCATCTTCCAAATGCGTGAATAATAAAATTGGAAGGACTCAATTCCAACACATACGTATGATGGCAGATAAATTTTCTGACTTTAGACGGTTGCTTACCACTTTATATTTGGTAGCTCTGAGACAACTTACACTACGCCAAAAACTGAACTATTAGCCTTTCCTAAATGCAACTGTTCCGCCGTAGATAAAAATCTGACTTTTCTTGAAAATTCTACAATTGGGTCTCATTAATCCTAATAAACCGTTGCTCGATACAATACGGAACTGCGCATGGTTCCAGGTAGCTAGGGAGCCTACCCACGAGGATAATATTTTTGTTTTCCACAATGTACAAGAATAACCTCCAGGCCTCATGTTCTGCAGGACTATACTTCCATTTTTATTACATGACCGACATCTTTATGAGGTTCAGAACAACTGGGGACCATAGAGACCATCTGGAGCATGCCTTATCTGTCTGCTTAAGGGGCTCATCCCGTGTGAAGCCCGTTTTTTTTTGGCTTTTTTAGAAATGTTTTGTGAAGAACTGGATAAAGCTTAAAGACGAATTTTTCACCATAGATTTACTACTATCTTGAGCGTGCATAGTAATTTTTTCACCCCGATCGCATAGTTGGTTATTGAAATGCAGGGCAATTTGTACACCCATCTCCAAAGAAAGGTGTTTTTCTTCTGCCACGCTAGAGGGCGCTGCGGTCATCCTAAAGAGAAAAAAAAAACTAAACTGCATTTTAACGTATAGTATAGTTGTACAGCGCAACTCCACGCTCGAGCTCCGAGGAGCTATGCCCGCGATGTAGGCATAACCACAACCACCATGAAACTCCCACTAGGGGGCCAACCGCAAATAACCGGACGGAGAACACATCCTCCAAGAATTCGCCTGGAGCATATGTTCTCGGAAGGCCATCCCGGTTCCCATCGTACCGGATAACCTCCGGTGAGGCTTAGTGACATAGCGACTTCAGATGAGTCCCTTGCAGATTCGGGTCTGATCGCCCTCCTTGAGTACGTGGGGACGGAACAAAGAATTTGGTTGGATAGATTTTGGGCTATGGTGGCAGCCGATTTTCAACATGCAGTTTCGAGAAAAACGCATTTACAAAGTAGGATGTGATTTTTAGCCACAAAACCTTAACTGACCATTAATCAGCTACCTAATCCATAAACTTTAGGTTTCTTGAAGAAACACGTATACAGCCTTGGCTTCAATTCTTGTCCTTTTAGCGAAGTCATTCGAACGTCATTCGGATCGATAAATACGAACTTTATTACGGCGATCGACATAAATCTGGCATGTTACTTATCACGTGTTTAACATTATAATTTCCGAACGACTTCGAATATCAAAAAATCTCTGCCCATATATTCTACACGATATCGAAATATAATTGATGACCACCTTAATATGGTGCAAGTTCAGACCAATCTTGGCAAGTTTTAGCGCTAATTACGTGACCATATCGTTGAGGACACCTGTCTCGCAATTTTTCTACGATCGGTGCAACCACATATTAATCGTGGATATCCTAACTTCGGATGTGATCGAGGCATGTTACGCCACTCGGCCAATGCAACACCTTCGCCTTCATCATCGCAATATGCCGTTCATTGCCTTTCATAATTAGCGCGCACTCAGAACCATAAGAGTGACATGGCGGACGATACTACAGTAAATTCTAGATTTGAGACATTCATTGATACGTCGGTCGTAAAGAACCAGTTTTGAGTTCGTGTGAAGCACAGTCAAACGTCTTTTTCAGATTCAGAAATGCAATGCAAAGAGGGCGATGCTTCTCACGACTTTTCGCGATGAGTTACCGTGCAGCACACGTTGCGTCAGTAGTTCCGTAGTTTTTGACAAATCCGGCTTACTTCACAGTTATTTGAACGAACCAGAAGAAAAACAAATCGGCAGATCGAAAGCTGGACGCTTCAGGTATAAAACGGGTTTTGTGTATTTCTTTTATAAAACCATTTGAGCGCCCATTTGTCGCATTAGTACCTAGCACATAATATATGCATATATTATGTGGAAAATATCCACTTTCGTGTGATATTGACATTCAAAGTCTTAAATTTGCAAAGAAACGCCAAGTTTGACCAATTATAACTTTGCTAGTAATAGTTGTAGTCTATATGATAGCCTATATTACTGAAACTTAGGGGGTTCTACAGCCAATTACTAAAAATTATAGCAATATACTACTATTAACTTTATTTAAACAGATACCGACTTGGGCATTTCGGAACCTAGACACCATATAGTGGCAGCTTCTTGCTTTTTTTCAGATTTTCCGGTAAGAATGGGTCCGTTAAATGATTGATCACTTTCACCCCCCCCCCCCCCCTCGCACTTCTTTTAAAACTTTAGAAAATAACCCATTTTCTTAATACTAATTAAATTTTTACTAAACTTTTTCACTTACTTTATTTATTACCTACAGTCTTCGATTTGAGTATCTTTTTTAAGTGTGTATTTCACAGAGTTGGAAAATACGAAACAATTAAGGCTCTGAATTTAATCAAAACAGAGTCTTTTTCTGAGATCAATGAAATATAAAACAAGTCAGGAGACCGGAAGCTGCAAGGAATGATTAGTATATGACAGTTCCCTCTGTCAATAGTTAAAAATTCAATTGCCCTCTACTTTCTAAAAAGCCATTTGCATAAAGAATTTAAGTTGCAAAGCGATTTATTGATAACAGTTAACCTCATACGCTTCACATTAGGAGTTCAACATTATTAACAAATGTGGGGAGGACAACTTACAACAGATACAAAGCACGACTGGGAAGAAGTGGATTCTTTATGAATGGAATTTTAATATTTCACTCGAAAGCCAATTATTCTCGTTAATTATGACGTCAGCATCTTGTTTGCATGGCTTTAGAAGCAATAAATTCGCCTGAAATTGCGTAAGTTTGAACTGGTGTAGCTTTTTCGTGCATTGCATTAATTTCCACGAAATTTCGCATGGTAAGTAAAATGTTGTCGCTCAATTATCTACCTTGTCGTGGTGAGGGAACTCAATAAGGGAGATCCTGCAGGAAACGGGAAGTGACACCTGCAGTCAAGCGGTAAACAAAACCCCAAGCTAAGGTGTGACTACCGTGCCGAGGGCGGAATGGTCACAGGGGTCAAGATGTGACCATAAACGGTGAACTCTGGGTACCAAACGACCCCCAGGTTCAACTAGCCTTGTATCGGCAAAAAGAGGCTCTGCGGAGATCGACCTACTTTCCCCGATAAAACTGAGGCCATGGCAGCCAATTATGAAAAAACGAAAAAACAAAAACATAAACCTGGTAAGCAAGCACAATTAAACCTCAATCGTGACGATCCAACCCCGAGTGAAGGGGCAGCCCTAAGCTCATCGATGAAGAACCTGAGTCTAGACTCAGATTCTGCACTTACTCAAGTGGGAACCAATCCAATTGGGACCCTGTCCTTAACGGATGAGCCGAAGCAGGCCCCTTCTGTCAGCACTCCTGACCTCAGGCTCCAATCGGCGCTACCTGCTGAGGCTAAAGTCTTGTCATTTATATACCTCACATAAGAACTGTGGGCTCTTGGTGGGGTAGTCAGGGGTCAAAACTTCCAACATGCTGACCTGTTGTATGCCAATGGAAGCGGTCGACCCCGCTCCTGCATAGTAGTCTCAAAAGACTTCCAGGCTAATTTGGGTAACGACCTATGTGATGGCGACACCACACAGGCTAAACTAACCATAAAAAGTCAATAGGGAGATAAAGAGATACTATGGTGCTCTGCATATTTTCCCTATGACGCATAAAACGTTCCTAGTGGAACATTCATCAGAGCTATCCAATATGCCAAAAGGAGAGGCATGGGGGTCATAGCAGGACGTGATGCCAACGCTCACCACATATACTAGGGAAGTTCGAACATCAATGCAAGAGGATCGAGATTACTGGAGTATCTAGTAGGAACCGATTTGCAAATCCTTAATTTGGGTAATGAACCCACTTTTTCAACGTGATCAGGCGAGAGATCATCGACATTACGGTGGCATCTCCTGACATCGCGGCTCTGATCGGAGAGTGGAGAGTATCAAACGATATCACACTCTCGGATCACAGCCGCATTGATTTCGTAATGGGCATGGATCCATCTCCACCCACTCCATTTCGGAATCCGCCCAAGACAGATTGGGTGATATATAAAATAGAATTGAGCGCCCGAGTCACGATTCCTTCGCTGGAATTTAGAAGGCAACCCAGACGATCACAACTATCATGAGAGAAGCTTTCGAAGAAAGCTGTCCACTAAAGATGCCAAAGAAGGGTAAGACACGTAAAAGGACTAGAAAGACTAGTAGATCGGATCATAAGGGATAGACATATTCCTAAGTGGCCACTTTACCATAGGCTATACGCCTACCAGACAGGCAGGTCTACGGAGACAGCACTCCATGAACTCACGGCAAAAATTGAAAAGGCGAAAAGGGAATCGAACTGCTGCTAATCAGTTGGATCCTCCACATGCAAAAAAAACGGAGGGGTTCTCTCTCCACTGATATGGCTCTTGGTAATGAATACCCTGCTGTGCCTCCTGGAGGACAGAAACTTAATACAAAAACGTAATAACTGCCGGCAAGTTTGCGAACACAGTATATGACCGTTTAAATGCAGCTCTGTATGAAATCCACAGTTGGTGCCTTTGCAATGGACTTGCGGTGAACGCTAGGAAGATTGGACTAGTCACTAGGAATGTCAGGTGGGGCAACTATACGCTAGCCACCTTAGCAAAGGCGGAACTCCAGCTGGCACAAACAGTCAAGTACTTAGGAGTACATTTCGACTCCAAGTAAACATGGAATCACCATATCCAGGAACAGTATCAGAAATCTTGCAGATTGCTTTGGTGCTATAGGCACCAGTCGAATCTGTTCCGACAGTCGGGCGGCATTATCAGCACTCAATCGCAACGACATATCAAGCCAGTTGGTGTGGAGTTGTCATCAGATGCTGCTGAAACTTGGCCGACTGAACGAAACATTTCTGATGTGGGTGCCGGTGCACTCTAACATCGATTGTATCGAGGAGGCTGACTGGCTCGTCGAGGGTCTGGAACCGCAATGGTGGGGCCAGAACCAGCTCCGACCTACTGTCAAGTCTACTTTGAAGGGTGAAATTCCAAGGATTCGCGCAGCCGAGTGGAGACATTTGGACTCTTGCCGGTAGGCGAAAATCCTTGTGAAAGAGCCTAGGGCCACGAGAGCGGCATTTGTGTTGTCCCTTAAGAAGTGGGACATGAAAACCCTAGGAGGGCTTTTAACGGGACACTGCTCCTTAAACTACGATATGGAAAAGATTGGGGTAGTGGTTTCAGCTATGTGCAGCCAATGTGAGGAGGAGGAGGAGACGACCCTGCACTTTCTATGCAGCTGCCCGGCATCCTCAGATGTCAGACGAAGACACCTTGGCAGGGTTTTCTTCAATGAAGAATCTGGAAATTCTCCGCCTCTGGAGAATGTTCTCAGATTTGCGAAAGCCTGCGAACACCGTAGGCGGGAATCCATTGAATAGGCGATTTACAGGGATAGTATAATGGGCCTAACAATGTCCTGAGTGCTCGGAGCTGTGGCTCCACCCAGTAAGCTAAACTAACATGTTGTCCTCTATGTTTTTATAAAATCTTGTATGCCTAGAATGCCCCTAAGGGGGGTTCTTCGGTCAATTTCTAAATGTTGGTAATTTTCTGTTACTAAATTTATTTAAGATATCGAAATGGCGCATATTTTGAGCCCTAGATTTACCTAAGCACACCACCCTGTCTTTTGTCGGATTTTTAGATTGAGTTTCCGAAAATGGGTCCTGCGTCGCTTTAAATGTGTACATTCTAACGCCTTAGTCGCGCACTTTACAATTCATATCAAAACTAATATCAGATTGGAAAAGTACTAATTAACACTGTTTGCGCGGGATTTCACAGTTCGCACATGTCCACCAAATTTTATTCGGATTGAAAAAAGTGTGTTTGACAAACAGACAAGCGGACAATGAATTGATTTTAACAAGGTTTTGTTTTACGCAAAACAGCTGTGGAGAAGTAGATTTTTCAAGAATGGAATTTTAATATTTCACTCAAATGTCAATTAATAGTAATAATCGTTGGCAGAACAATTCATATTGGATCAGGGCCTTGAGGTGTGTTAGAACACTTCATTCAAGACTACAGTATACTGTAGGAGGCAATATGGTCAGCATTGCGCTTACCCGAAGTTATTACCCTGATTTGACTCAGGTACTCATTTACAGCTAAGTTGACTGGTATTTGATGTCAAATCACTATGCAAATTCCACAGCCACCAGCGAGATTTGAACCGCGACCTTCCGGACGACAGCCTTGTGCTCTAAACACTCATCTATCCGGACACACGAATGTCAATTATTCTCGTTAATTATGACGTCACAATCATAGTTTAGGATGCAGTTAATTTGCACAAAATTGTTTGACATTAACAGCCGGATTTTCATGAAACCTGCCATACGATACTGTTCTCTTTGCCGGTGCAAAATTTAGTACTCCTAGGATAAGCAGACAGAAAAACAGACATATGAACAGACAAATGGAGAGTGAACCGATTTTAGTAAGATTTCGTTTTCTATAAAACCATAACAAGGAAAAAGTACTGGGGTATGTAGTGAGATCGAAATAATAGGCAAATTGGAAACCGGAAGGGCGGTGCATCAGGTACGAATACATCCTGTAGATGTAATGTTTCTGCATTGATTATGTCAGACCGTTCACTTTAATGTGGCACCGATATTTTATATCCTAGGGCGCTATCACTTTTTGCTAATAGTAGTAGAATTTCCACCTATATTTTTCAGTATAATGCTCCATGACATAGGAATACCTATATTACTACAAAATTTCATGAGACTACAATGGGCTTCCGGTGCATTTACAGGAAATTTATTTATTTGATAAATTTCTATTAACTTTGTTTGAGCAGGTATCGGAAGGGAGCATATTGTGAACAAAAACTCATCAAACTTTAAAGTTTCAGCCTTAAATCCTACTTAATACGTTATGTGTATACTTTCGGAAACAAAAATGATTATTGATCCTTTTTCATATATTTGATATATCATTACAGTTGGAATGTTGTATGAATGTCGATGTTAGCATGAAATCATGTGCTTTTTAAGGTTTTGTGTAAAACAAAACCTTATTAAAATCGATTCAATGTCTGTCTGTCTGTCTGTCTGTCTGTCACACGCATTTTTCTCCAAAACGGCTAAACCTGATCCGAATGAAATTTGGTGGACAGATGGAAGCTATGAAATCGCACGCATACTGCGAGTGGCATAAATTTAGGTGGAGTTTAAAGGGGGCTCCCCATACATGCAAAGGGGGCATTCAAAAATGTTTTCCACCGGATATAGTTGTGTAGGGTATCAAAGGTCCCGATTTGTACTTTCCGAAACTGACATTAATTTTGGCATAGATTGCAAAGTGCGTGAGTAAAGAGTCAAAATGTACGCACTTGAAGTGAGACAGGACTCGTTTTCGGAAACTACCCAACCCAAAAATCCGAAAGAAATCAGGGTGGTGCGCGAAATCTAGGCCTCAAAATATGTCCCATTCCGATATCTGGTCAAATAAACTTACTAATAGTATATTACTACTTTTTAGAAATTTACTGAAAAACCTCCCTTAAATTCATCCTTGGACTTCCGAATTTTGTACCAGCATAGAGGTAAATATTTCGTATATGCGTGCTAAATTCCATGGAAATTAAGCAATTTATGCCAAAGTTATAGCAGTTTAAACTTAGCAATTTCGTGCGAGTTTACTGCTTCCAAAGCCATGCAAATCAGATGCCGACGTCATAATTACCCGGAATCATTGACATTCGCGTGAAATATTAAAGTCGCATTTATGAAGAATCTATTTATCTGCAGCCCTTTTTAAGGTTTTAGTGTAAAACACTTACGTGAAATCTAATCTTCGAGACATGTCCCATTCCGGTATCTGCTTAAATAAATTTACTAATAGTATATTATCAACTTTTAGAAATTGACTAGAAAGCTCCCCCTGAAGCTCATGCTAGGTGTACCAAATTTTGCACCGGCATAGAGGACAGTCTCGTGCATACACATGCCAAGTTCCATGAAAATCCAACTATTAGTGTCAAAGTTATAGAAGTTCAAACTTATCAATTTCGTGCTAATTAACAGCATCCTAAGCCATACAAATAAGATGCTGACGTCATAATTAACGAGAATAATTGAAATTCGAATGAAATATTGAAATTCCATTCAAGAAGAATCTAATTCTCCCTAGCCCTTTTTAAGGTTTTGTGTAAAACAAAACCTTATTAAAATCGATTCAATGTTTTATATTTGATGGTGGTTAAATTGTTGGCATTTGCTAATAATATTAAACTCAGAGTGTGAAGCGTCTGAGGTTGACCGTTATCAACACAGGGCTTTCCATCAAATGATTTATTTAAATCGCTTTCTACAAAATAGAGGGCACTGGAATCTTTAGCTATATTACGCGGAGCTGTCGTGCACTCGTCGCTCCTCACATCTGTTTCTTTTCCTTCAGCCTTCAGTTCACAAGCGGGGTCGGCTCGTGGTGATCGGTTTCGTCATTTTATTTTATCAAATGCCTGATCAGGATGTAATCGCGAGACCTTTAAATCCCCATCCAGCGTATCAAGCCACTATTGTTTTGGCCCGCTTTTTGGTTGCTTACCATTGCTTTCGATGTTCTGACCAATACTGGTTGTTGAATTCTCGTTAGCGTGAATTACGTGACCACACCATCGAAAACGCCTCTCTTGCAATTTTTCCACGATCGGTGCAAACCCATATCGATCGCGGATATTCTCATTTCAGACGTAATCAAAACGAGTCAAGCCACCAGTGCAATGCAACATCTTAGTCCTCATTACCGCAAGACGCCGTTCATTGTCCTTTATAGTCGGCCAACACTCTATAGAGAGCGGCAGACGGACGACATTGCAGTAAATTTTAGATGTGGGACATGCGCTGATACGTCGATCACAAAGAACACCAGTTGGGCAATGCCACTTCATCCAGGTTGCATTAATGCGTTAAACAATTTCATTACGCAGTCCTTCCTGGTTGGCTGATAGCATTGACTCTAGATATTTAAATCGCTGAGTTCTGGCAATGGCAGTAACCTGCCCTTCGAGATATTTAAATCGCTCACTTCTGGCAATGGCAGTAACCTGCCCAGAACTTGAGCGATTTCGATATCTCGGGTCAGTGCTATAAGCCAATGGAGAACTATGCTCCTCACATAGGGAAACACAAAACCTTTTATACCTGAAGCCTCAAGCTTCCGGTTTCCCCGACTTGTTTCCAAATGGTTTCACTCAGGCAATATTGATTGGACAGGTTAAGGTCAAGGTGCAGTTATTCCCTGCAGTGAATCTCCGTATGTCTCTCTCGAATATGAATGTGGATCAATTTGAATTGATAATTGATCTGCTAAATCGAATAATAACACCTCCTTCGAAATTTAGTAAGGCATTCGCTGTGCTTCCATTGGAGGCCCATGCTGTTGGTTGTTGTCTCAATCGATCGTTCCATTCAGTCATAGGCCTGATGGATTCGAAAGACTCTCCAAACACAATCTAGTATATCAAGGCTTCGTTGTTTCTGCCAGCCTTTTAGTCATTGCCATCATCTTTCTCGGTGTAAAAACCTTAGCAAGTCAATTCTTGTCAGTGTCAGTTACGTGTTCGTACCATTTAAGACGCCTTTTCCGTATTTTTTTCCAATATCGATCACGAATGTTCCCATCTCGCATCATCTTCGTTCCAATACAAAGAGGCATTGAACGAAGGTATTTAAATCACTTAGTTCTAGACAGGTTACTACTATTGGCGCTTGACAGTACTTGTTTCATTGGCCTCGGTCAGCAGAAATTATATTTCGTTCAGATTTCGTCTTAATTCTTGTTGCATGAGGCAACCATTCCACTGTTGGACAATTTGCTCAAGATCAGCTTTGTTATAAGACGATGGGAATGCATTATCAGCATGGAACAGTAAGCAGGACGCTAGATGTCCTATGTGACAGTGTCGACAACAAGACCACGATACGGATCTAATATAGTTGCCTCACTTCCAACTTTACGCTTCAGATCGGAGCGGAGCAATTTTTTCCAGCGGGTTCTTCTGATATTAAGTAGTGCCGCAAAGCATACCAAATGAGCTTATGTTGCACGCGGTCAAAAGCACTCCCTAGATTCAGAAATGCAATGCACCACCCTCTCGTGCTTCTCAGGGTGTGTTCGCATGAGTAACGGCGCACCGTGTATTGTATTAGTGACCCTGAAATTCTTGGCAAACCTAGCATTGTTCACTGTTACTTCAACTATGAGGCGAATACTTTCGTTAGAAATACCTGGAAAAATCGTCTCCATAATGCGATTGAAGAATTCACTAAGTCAGAAGTTTGGCCTCAAGACTTTGCCTTCCAGAACTCAGCTGCAATATCGTCAGGTCCTGTTGCTTTCCTCGATTTCAATCGTTTGTTCGCTTTTTCGACTCCAGTTGCACTGGCAGGTGGAACTGCCACAAATGCCCGCAGATCTTGCTGACAATCTCGGTTCGTTGGTCGGTAAGCAAAGTACCGTAACTATCATTAACACAAAGAAGTGTTTGGTGTTCTGTTTGGCTTTGGTATCGACTTTCGACAAATTGATATAGATATCTCGCAGTCGCGAATGCTGCCTTCTTTGCTTCCGGAATCGTATTCTTGGCAAATAGTGGATGAGAAATTTATAATGAAGAACTTTTCGTAATCGTCATTGCGAAGTTAAGTGTCTGGACTGATGAACCGCTTACTCTGAAGGTTGGCTAGGATGCTTTGCGGATCATGCTTTTAACTAGATTCGACGTTTCTTCGATTTTCGAAATGGTGGGAAATCACGGTCTTCTCTTTTTTCATAAAATCGCCACCATTTAATGTTCATCATTCTTTTCATTCTAATTTGTTTTCTTACTTTTTATTACAGTTTTACAATCATTACCTTTTATTTGATTCACAGTTTACTTCATTTTCATTACTCCTTTCTTATTTATATTTATTTTCGAGTATATAAATTTTTAACCAACTTAACCCACCCCCGACAAGCGTGGAACCATTAAAAGGTATCATGGAGCGGGGTAAGCTCATTCCAACTGGCTCTTCTTTCTTCTATATGCGGTGCCTTTCGCAGTTTGGGTGCGATGGATAGATGCGATCATGGAAATATGATCGAATCTCAAACCTCCTGAGGTGCTAGTATCTCTACAATACAGCTCCTGGCGCTAGCGTCTCTCCAGAGGTTCCGCTAACTTCTCTCTTTCTTCCACGAATTTTCGACAATGAAAAAAATATATGCTCTAGGTCCCCTTTCCGTGGGTAACTGCGGCTGCCGTCTCTCAAGACACCCGTTGATGGCAGGGAACTGAGGAGCCTAAGCGTCCACTGTCCCCTTCCTTTCCGTTCCTAATATCATTTACTTACAGATCTCTCTCTTTCGGCATTCTTGGTTTACGATAAAGGAGAGATGGACTTGACGTTATATATGTTCGTTATCTCGTCGTCATTAATAAGCAACTCCAGACACCCCACGGTACCCTGCATCCCTAGAAGCTCATTCCATTTCAGGCAGAGTCTGCCTTGTCTTCTTATTGTACCATATATATTGCTCTTATAGACTCCGCAACCTGTTGAGCCGGATTTTATCCACTAATAGACGGTCGTGGTATCGCTCATAGATTTCGTCGTTATGTAGCCAATCATCCATCATCATGTACGGGCCAAAAATTCTTCCGAGTATTCTTCTCTCGAAACCCTATGGTACGATGTTTCGAACGAAACATTTTTTGAAAGCTGCAACAGGCTCTGCTGGCTACCAATAAACGTGCGCGGGTTTCATCGTCATAGCTGTTATTGGTTGTGATTTTCGACCTTAGTTGGGTGAAATTTTCAACGGTTTCAAAGTTATGGTCTCCTATCTTTATTGTTTTTGTTGAACAGTCCAGCATTTGTCCGTCGTCTTCAGTTGGCGGGACCTCCATTTCGCCAATATTTTGGTTGTTGAGCAGTTCATCAAAATACTCAACCTAACGCTCCAATATGCCCATTCTGTCGGAAATCAGATTTCCCTCTGTTTCGGCAGAATGTGCGTCGAGATGTATAAGGCTTCATCCTGTTGACTTGTTGGTAAAACTTCCACGCCTGGTGTGGTTCCTCCCTATCCGTCTGTGAAGTTGCTTCTCCGCTCGATGGAGTTCGTGATAAGCCTTTGCGCGTGCTCGCGTTCTTTGAGAATGCAACATTACTCGCAATGCGGCATTCTTCTGTTCCTTTGTTAGCTTACATTCGTCTTCAAACCAGCCGTTCCGACTTCTTTTGCGACTGGGGCCCAAGTATGTTTGTAGGCGTATCAATAATAACGCCATGGGTGGTTGTGAATATCATTTGTTGATGCTTCATTTCCTGGATATCTGCTAGCTGCGGTTATTGCGGCATCCACTTGCCCCCCCCCCGTAATCTGATCTGCCAGGATATTAATCAACATCATTCCAGAGATAATGAACGCTGCATCATCTGGTGCAGTTCTAAAGGCAGAACACACCCTTCTGCTCTTCTCTCTCTTCTTCCAGGACCGCTCCAAAGTGTTTGATGGAGGATTTAGCTACGATGATATGTTTCAATATTTGAATATGGACATAATTTCTTTTACGGCGGTTCCTGATGAAGACCTCTTCCGTTTTTTCCTTCACAAACGTCAGACTAGAATGCAGTAGTGGGCCTAGTGCAAAACTATATGGGCAGCCGCAGGATTTTCGCACACTCAAGTAGACTCCTCCAAAAGTTCCTCCAAAACGAACTGTTTTTTAGAGCAGTGTGCATTTTTGGATCTCCTGTTTTTGAATGACCCCAGTTCTGCCTATGCTGGATCTTTGACCCTCTTGCCGAGATTGACGATCTGGGCAAATTCGCACTTTTGCTTTTCTTCTTGCTTTTTTTGGTTTCCTTTAGCGATCCATTGTTTTCCTTCCCCTTGATTCCGCTACGCTAACCGACTATCGCACTTTGGCGAAATACTTTCCCTATTTTGAACTTTTCATTTACCTTTTCTGAACTGTCTGCATGCCTCCTCGGTCTGCTGATTCACTAAAGGATCCTACTATTTTCCTCATGGTCTTCAATTTGACCGTAATTCTTTGACAGAATGGTTAGGTGTCACTTGGATGGACTGTCACTGTGTGTTTAGTTTTGGCATCTCCTTGGAATTTTTGTCCTTTCCTCCTCCTGAATTCCGCTTTTAGTCCACCCCTGATGGGAAGTCTAGCAACTATTCACAGGCCTGTCTATCTGTCACACCCAACTTGCTCTCAGACGGTTGATGCTATTGTGGCAACATTTTATGTGAACGTGTTTTCCGTGAGATCCCTATACGTATAATAAGAATAATAATAATAATAATCGTTGGCGCAACAATCCATATTGGATCTAGGCCTTGAAGTGTGTTAGAGCACTTCATTCAAGACCATAACGGTACACTACAGACCACTGTAAGGGACAATGTGGTCAGCATTGCGCTCGTCCGAGATAATAATCTCGGTAATAACCCTGATTTGACTCAGGTACTCATTCACAGCTGAGTCGACTGGTATCCGACGTCAAATCACGATACAAATTCCACTGTCACCAGTGAGATTTGAACCGCGACCTTCCGTACGGTAGCCCAGTGCTCTAACCACTCAGCTACCCGGACACTTTAAGAAGGACGATTTTAAGTTGGATTTAAGGAGCTTCGAATGCATGTGAAATACCAGTACATTTTTTTTATCAGGATATGGATATGTGGATTATCAAATGGAATGGTTTAATTAGTACTTTACAGAGTTTGTCTAGCGTTTCATATCAGTTGGAAGGTGGAGGAACTGATACAAAATGTAGGTAACATAAAGTGTGACAGGTCCCACTACCAGAGCTTCCCACCCCAAAAATCTCAAAATAACCACAAAGATGTTATATATAAAATCTTATATCATCTGTTCAAATAAAGTTAATAGTGGTATATTATAAATATGCTATAAATGTAGAATTTAGTCCTTATTATTTTTTCCAGCTCAAAATATGTTTGATACTGATAATGCACGCGTACTTACATTAAATGTAGGAAAAAGTTTCAGTATATAAACTATGTATATTCGGGGTGGAAATAAAAAAAGTCTTGTACGTGGCTATTCAAATTTAGTATTGCTTTCTTGTTTTTAGCCAAACTTCTATCTTCGTATTTTTTAATTAAGGGGGTCATCCCGTGTGTCGGGCTGGAGAAATCGATTTTTTTTCTGCATGAATTGTATCTACATTTAGTGGAGAATATGTGGGCATGGGAATCGATACTTATCAGAGAAGGAAAAAGGACTTCGCATCAACGTCAGCAAAGAAACTTTTAGCTCCTTTCCAATTGCGACAAATTTTGTATATTGTATATTGGATAAAATAATAAAATATACGTGGTAGTAAAAAAGGAATGCGTGTCGAGAAAAGAATGGGAACGCGGCTTAGAAATGCAAATAAGAATCACAAAGGCATTGGTGGAAAGGGCTGGAAAACTTACTGATAAGGTTATTAACGACCTCACTACATTTTTGGGCTAGCTATTCGTCGACACGCAAATTCGATAGAAGGAATGAAGCAAGAAATTTGGGAAACTTTCTTCCATTAATGTTCTACAGACGAAAATCCTCAGCATCAAAGTTGTCCAGCAGACGAAGACAGTTGGTGCAAATGGCACAAAGCGGAAGCTAAAGGAGAACTGGATAGTTTCCACCACGAGAAGGCACCTTTGACTGGAGAAGTTCAAGCAGTCATCAAACCAATCTACGAAGATTTGTCACGAGATGATCTCTTGAACAGATATTTAGGAGCAGAGACCCAGAATAACAAATGAGTCGTTAAATGCATTGATCTGGACTTTCGCTCCTAAACACCTTCATTCTGGGGCCAAGGTGGTAGAAATAGCCACTTTTCTGGCTGTAATTATTTTCAATGAAGATTCAATGGCATTCTCGAAATCCTAGCGACAATATCACATATGTCAGGTTTATGTCGACCGCCGTAATGAAGCGCGAATTTGACGGTCCGAACGACGATCGATTGACCTCGCTAAAAGAGCCAGAATTCAAACCAGAGAGGAAAATCGGCCTTACAAGACTTTTTTGAAGAAACGGAGGGTGCTCTCTATGGACCAGGTATAGCAGATTAATGGTGAGTTAAAATTTTACTGTTGATAATCACATTTAAATTTTCAAATGCGTTTTTTTTTAAACTGCATCTTGAAAATCGGCTGCCACCATAGCTCAAAATCTATCCAACCAAATTCTTTGAAATTTTTACGCCTTCTTTAACACATATTTCTGCGGTCCGCAAAATAAGGTTCATAAAAAAAGCCATAAAAAAACACCAAAATCCAAAAAAAATGAGTTTAAAGGCCAACCAAAAATTTACCTTTTAATATTTTCTTATTATCCTAGCTTGCGGACCGTAGAATATCGTCCACATTAAAATGCCGTTTAGTTTTTTTTCCTCAGATGAACACAGCGCCCTCCACCGTGGCAGCAGAAAAACACCTTTTTTTGGAGATGGGTGCATAAATTCCCACACATTCCGAAAACTAGCTACGTTATCAAGCTGAAACATATGATGAAACTAGTCGGGAAACCGGAAGCTGGGCGCTTCAGGTATGAAAAGTTTTGTTTGTTTCTTCTGTGAGTATATTTGAGTGTAAAACTATCCCATTTGTACGTAGCCTGTTAAGAATATGCATTTAGCATACCAGATTTAGTACTTCGGGTTGTAAATTTCCACGGAAAGGCAAATTTGAGCTACTGTAACTTTGTTACTAAAAGTATGATTATGATCAAACTTGGAGATAATATGCTTCATATTATATTTTATACTACCATCAACTTTTATAACTCTGACATAAACTTAAGGGTGGTTTTACTCAATTTTCCCGAAAATACGGTAATATACTTAATAACTTAACTTAATAAACTTAATAACTTAATTTGAATAGATATCGATATGGAGAGTATTTTGAGGGCTGGGTACCGTATAGGGGCAGCTTGATGATTTTTTTCAGATCGTCGGTCGTCGGTCGGTTGGATAGTTTCTGAGAATGGCTCCGTTAAAGAAATCATCATTTTGAACCCCTCCCACTCCCCGCCTTTTTAACAAATCGCAAAACTAAAATCGGCTTCGAAAAGTACTAATCGAGACCTTTCATTTGATACCCTACATACATACTATATTTGGTGAAAAAAATTTTTATATCCCCTTTTTACATGTATGGGGACCCCCCCCCCCCCCCCTAAATCTCAACGTAGGAGGATATTACTCACTGTATGTCTGGGGGTCCACAGTTCCCACCTTCTCACCAAATTTCGTGTCAATCGGTATAGCCGTTTCTGAGAAAAGTGCCTGTGACAGACAGACAGACATTGAACCGATTTTAATAAGGTTTGGTTCTACAAACAAAACCTTCGAAATCACGTTTCTATCTTTATCCAGTCCTCCAAAATAATTTTTCAAAAAAAGGCAAAAAAAACGGCCTTCACACGGGATGACCCCCTTAAAGACGTTAACTCTCAAATAACTCACCAACATTAAGGGGGCCATCCCGTGTGTCGGATCCACAGAATCCAATTTTTTTTTGTCATCAACTGTATCTAGATATAGTTTGGAATATATGGGTAAAGTGATTTTTTGATATTCGGAGTCGTTTGGAAATTATAGTGCTGAACACGTGATAAGTCAATGGCCAGATTTATGTCGATCGCCGTAATAAAGCACCTATTTATCGGTCCGAGTGACTTTGAAATGACAAAAATTGAAGCCAAGGCTGTACATGTGTCTTTTCGAGAAACCTAAGGTTTGTGGATTAGGTATAGAAGATTAAGGGTCAGTTAAAATTTTATGGCTAAAAATCGCATTCAACTTTTTAAATGCCTTTTTCTCTTTCTTCTGAAAATCGGCTGCCACCATAGCCCAAAGTCTATACAACGAACGGCTTATAGCATTGACCCGAGATATTGAAATCGCTCAGTTCTGGGCGGGTTACTGCAATTGAAAGAACTCAGCGATTTAAATATCTCGAGTCAATGCTATCAGCCAATGGAGAACTGCGTAATGAAATTGTTTCACGCATTAACGCCACCTGGACGAAGTGGCATTCCCCAACTGGTGTTCTTTGTGATCGACGTATCAGCGCACATTCCAAATTTTCTGCAATGTCGTCCGTCTGCCGCTCTCTATAGTCAGTGTTGACCGACTATAAAGGACAATGAACGGCGTCTTGCGGTAATGGAGACGAAGATGTTGCATTGCACCGGTGGCGTGACACGTTTTGATCACGTCTGAAATGAGAATATCCGCGATCGATATGGGTTTGCATCGATCGTGGAAAAACTGTGAGAGAGGCGTTTTCGATGGTGTGGGCACGTAATTCACGTTAACGAGAATTCAACAACCAGTATTGGTCAGAACATCGAAGAATGGCAAGCAACCAAAAAGCCGGCCAAAACAATAGTGGCTTGATACGCTGGATGGGGATTTAAAGGTCTCGCGATCACATCCCGATCAGGCATTTGATAAAATAAAATGACGAAACCGACCACGACGAGCCGACCCCGCTTGTGAAGGCTGAAGACAAAGAAAATGATGTGAGGAGCGACGAGTGCGCGACAGCTCCGTGTCACATAGCTAAAAAGCCCATTGCTCTTTATTTTCTAGAAAGCGATTTAAGTACATCATTTGGTGGAAACCCCTGTATTGATAATGGTCAACCTAATATGCTTCACACTCTGAGTTTAATATTATTGGCAAATGCCAAGAATGTAACCTACATCAAATATAAAACAAGTCGGAATACCGGAAGCTCGCGCTTCGGGTATAAAGGTTTTGTGTTCATCTTATGTGAGAAACTTCAACGCACATTTTTCTGTCCGTATATAGCTACAAAGCCAACATAATCCTTCATATTTTTCCAAACTACGAGACATACGTACATATTACAGCCATAGATATCACGCTCACCCTAAACAAACAAACTGCTTATTACCGTGCACATATATATGCACGTATATAAATTGACCGTACCCATATTTCCGATTTACTTCTTATATCTATTTGAATTACGCACTACCCGCAAAGTTCATTTGCACGCATATATTATACATACTACATACACACATGTCTGGCTGACAAAAAACTATAAAACTAAAACAAAATAATTCTCTGGGACCCAATTCATAAGAACTCATTCCGTTGTGGTATTGACGAATTGATATGTGATGATGACGTCATGCAGGTTGTAGAATGCACGAAATTCACAAAAAATTGTAAAGTTTCACCCCCTATAACTTTGTTAATAATTGTTGGATTTTCTTCAAACTTGACCAAACTGTGCATTATGTACTTCATTACACGCATGCTTCTGGGATGAACATAAGGGGGGGTGCCGGGTAAATTTCTAAAATGTGGAAATATACTATTATTAACTTTATTTGTGCAGATATTGGAACCGGATATATTTTGAGGCCTAGATTTCGTAAAGATGCACCACTGTGATTTTTTTCAGATTTTTCGGTTGGATAGGTTCTGAGAACGAGACCTGTTACACTTTTTGTGGGTCATATTTTGAACCCTCACTCCCCTATGTTTCATCTAATATCAAATATGAACCAGATTCGAAAAGTACTAATTGAGACCTTTCATTTGATACCCTACATGGCTACATTCTGTGAAAAAAAAATTTGCACCCTCCATTCACATGTATGGGGAGCCCCCCCTTAAACTTAACACAAGATGGCGCCACTTACTGCATGTAAAGGGATCACCAGATTACATACTCTCACCAATTTTCGTGACAATCGGTCAAGTCGTTTCCGAATAAATCGGGTGTGACAGACAGACAGACAGACAGACAGACAGACGGACAGACGGACAGACAGACACCGTCTCGATTCTAATAAGGTTTTGTTTCACACAAAACCTTAAAAAGGCCGTGGAGAACTAGATTCCTCTTGGATGGAATTTTAATATTTCACGCGAATTTCAATTATTCGCGTTAATTATGACGTCAGGATCTTATTTGCATGGCTTTGGAGGCAGTTAATTCGTGCGAAATTGCTAAGTTTGAACTGCTATAACTTTGGCGTTAATGGCCAGATTTCAATCGATACTTCGGAAGGTAACATCAACCGCGTTATTTGTGAGATACGTAGGGCTATGCTTGAATGTATATTCCAAAATTGGACTATCATGGACGCTTCAGGTATGAAGGGTTTTATCTATTTCTTGAGTAAAGAGCTTCTAATGTACATATGTATATGCATTTAGAATGTCAGACTACTCACTTTGAAGCCTTATTGGTATTCAGTGTTTTCGCTTATAATGAAATGAAAGAGACAACTTGGAGCTAATGTGACTTTGTGTCAAAGAAGATTTTTCATTTTCAGGTTCTGTACTATAGCTACATTGAAGCTGATGCTGCTATAAACTCAGTGATGAACCTGATATGGACAGCGGAGGAAGCCGTAATAAGTCTACTATGTACTGGTGGACGGCGTAAATTCCCGATCTGCTGAAGGAGTGTCATAACCTCTGCCGCATGACACAACGTATACATGACCGCGAGTAGGCGTAGGCCTTAAAGGCAGAGTACAGATCAACAATGAGAGACTCGGTAACACGATAAATAAAAGCAAAGCGAGAGGCTGGTAGAACCTAGTAAACGAGGTAAATGAGGGCCCGCGGGGATGCCTATGAATTTGTCACCCGGAAAACTGGTATTTCATCAACAAACTGGATTTTCGCCAACAGCCAGACTTGCTCTTCGAGGCGTTCCACGCTTGCCGGAAGAAGAGAATTTTTCCATGTCGCTGGAAGGAGGGGCGATTCGCGCTGATCAGCGCAGGAAAACGAAACTCTGAACTGCCGGTGACCGCTGTGTACTTTTGACACGATCGGGAAAATGATCGAAAAGCTCACCAGCCATCGACCCGCTGAAGGAAATCGCACTGCCGGGGGATTATTCCCACGGCAGTTCGGGTTAAGAGCAGGGAGATCCACGGTGGATGCTGTTATAGAGGTCGCAGATGCAGTTCATCGAGCCGACGCACACATCCATATCGACGGATATCAGGGATGCCTCCAATTCCATAAGAAGGACAGATATGCTAGGTACATCAGAAACCTCATTCCACGTATCAATCCATATCTTGCAAATATGGAGGGACTATCTGAAAGACCGCTTCCTGCTCTATAAGACCATAGAAAACCAAAGAAGGTTGGAGATCACGTCAGGAGTAGCACAGGAATCCATTATAAGAGCAGACTTATGGAACGCCACCTACGATAGTCTGCTAGGGCTCGACATGCCAGAAGAGTCTTGCCTGGTTGGTAATGCAGACGACCTTCCAAAGAGTGTAATAGGGACCCCAAATGCCTATTGTGCGAAGTAAAAGAGGGACAACCGGCACATTGCCGGAAGTGGCAAATGTCCGGAATTTAGGAAGGCGCTCACTGCAATGAGAAAATGAGGTTTATTCAAATAAACCTCAATCATTGCAGGGTCGCTCAGGATTTACTTGATCAGACCACGTTCGAATCTGAGATGGAAATTGCCATCAAAAGTGAACCGTATAGAAACCGTCACGGTGGCATATGGGTCACAGATTCGACTGGTGGAGCGGCGATATGGGATTGCGGTCGACAGGCCATACAATGTACTGCAAGTCAGGCAGCTAGTGGCTTGTGTGGGCGAAAATAACTGGTGTATATATATACAGCTGCTACGCCCCACCAAGTTTGACACTGTTTGAATTCGAGCAAATGCTTGATAGTCTTGTTCTCGATGCAAGGGGACAAAGTCCAAAGGTGAATGCTGGTGAATTCATTACTTGGGCCCTAGAGCGGGGTAGTGGAGAATCAAATGCTAGGGGGTGCAGTTTATTAGAAGCTTTTGCGCAGATGGATATTGTTTTGGCTAACGAAGGTGCTGTAAACACCTTCCAGAAAGTGGATCAGGCTAGGTTGCAGACCTGACTTTTGTCAGCCCTGCGCTGGCGCGTGGTATGTTTTGGCGCGTCAGCGAACGCAACACCCACAGCGATCACCAGACAATCTTCTTTGAGACATGTGTTGAGCCACAGGGCAAAGAGTTATCATGCCCAAAACCGAAAAAGATTTCAGACTGGTCTGCAAAATCTTTGGATGAGCAGACTTTGGTAAAGGTGTAGTTAGATCAACCTCATAAAGCAAGCACCTCTACGGAAAGGGCCGTCCATTTCGTTCAATGCATCGCCAAAGCATGTGACGTGTCCCTGCCTAGGAGGTGTTCATTCCCCAGTAGAAGATCAAACTACTGGTGGAATGATGAACTGACCGGTCTTCGATCAGCCTGCTACCGAGCCAGAAGAGGTAGTAGTAGGTAGAATCGACCAGGGGCAGAAAGAGTGCGCCAAGAGGAAATGCTTTAAGGAGCTCTGCTCAGAAGCGGACGTATACCAGTGTGGGACTGCTTATAGAATCGTGGAGGACGATTCAAAGGCCGTTTATCTCCGCAGATCAAAGTGTCCCACCCTCTTACTGGAAATCATCCAGGGGTTATTCCCCCAGCAAGAGGAGGACACCAGCATATTCCAGCCACCTCTGAATGTAACGGCAATCCCGCCAGTCACCAAAGATGAACTGCTGGAGATCTGCGGTAGAATAGGAGACAATAAAGCGCCGGGCATGGACGGAGTACCGAATAAGGCCCTTAAGCTTGCCATGAAATCCAGGCCAGACATATTCGCTGAGTTATTCGAGGCGTGCATGTCCGAGGGAGTATTTCCAGCGGCATGGAAGCGGCAGAATTTGGTATGGAAAAAATGTTAGAGCGGGTAATCTATAATAGATTATTCCCGGTTGTTGAGAGCCAAGGTGGTCTTTCAGATCGGCAGTTTGGGTTCCGTAAAGCCAGATCAACCATTGATGCTATCAAATTGGTTACTGGCTTGGCCGAATATGTAATCCACGGAAAGGGTAGTAACAGCAAATATTGCGTGGTAGTAACCCCGGACGTAAAAAATGCATTCAATTCGGCCAATTGAAATTTAATACGAAAATCCCTAGCGAAGGAGGAAGCCACAATGGTGTGTTGGGCTGACGACGCAAAGCATCCTGCAGATGTTGAGTTATACTCAAGCGAGGCAATTAGTGTTGTTAAAAGTTGGCTAGAGAGCTCTGGTCTGACACTTGCGGAGGAAAAAATCAGAAGCTGTCCTCATCACTAAGCGCCGCGGAATCATACCATCATTTCTAAGCCGGCCATCAAATACTTGGGGGTGGTAATAGACAGGTAAGCTATAGGCAACACGTAGAGTATATTTGTGATAAATCATCCACTGCCAGTATGGCCCTGGCGAGGATGATGCTTAACGTGGAAGGGCCACGGCATACCTCTAGGATTGCTTATCGCCGGGGTGGTGACCTCAATCATGCTTTATGCGACCCCAGATTGGAGGGAGGCGTTGCAGATGTCAGTAACCATTAATAAACTGAATGCAGTCTACAGGAGGACAGCCCTGAGGGTATTCTCTGCCTTCAGGACTGTCTCAGATGATGCAGCATTCGTCATCTCTGGAATGATGCTGATTGATATCTTGGCAGATGAGATGGCGAATATATAGAATGCTGAAGCCAATTTCTCCTTTATCGCAGACGAAGAACGCTGAAAGGAAGAGATCCATAAATAGATGGAAAGACCGATGGAAACGCTCGGGAAAGGGTCGGATGGACTCACAGGCTCATTGCTGCCATCCAAACTGCGAAAGGAAAAAAATCGCATCAATCCAAACCAAACTGCGTATAGAAAAAAAAAGGTGAATAGGCTAGAATGAGTTGACTCGGCCCCGTGATGTAATACCTTATGGTGGTTACGCAGGGAAGGGAGGGAGTCGGAGTGGTTTTAGTGAGTAAAAATCCACACGATGATGTGTCCAGCCCAGCGTCTTTTGAAGATTGCCACCTCCTGAAAATAAAATAAAATAAAGACGGACACACGGACAGACGGCCGGTGAAGAGTGGCCATATCTCCCATCAGGCGCGACCCCAGCTGGCGGATTGGGGCATACTTGGGCATGTTTGGGCTTGGGTAGAGGACCATCATGCCAGAAACCGAGAAAGATGTCAGGCTGGTCTGCTAAAGCTTTGGATGAGCAGACCTTCATAGAGGTGTGGTTAGACTAGCCTAATAAAGCAGGCACGGTAAGAGCTGTCCATGTGGCCCAATGCATCGCGAAAGTATGCGACGCGTCCATGCCTAGGAGGTGCCCATTCCCCAGTAGAAGACCATACCACTGGTGGAATATTGAACTGGCCAGCCTTCGATCAGCCTGTCACCGAGCCAAAAGACGGACAGACGAACAGACGGATAGTGAGGAGTGCCAGATCTCCCATCAGGCGCGACCCCAGCTGGCGGTTTGGGGCATACCTATTGATGTGTAAATATGTGTTCATGCACTTTTATTTTCTGACTGTGCATGGGCTTTGTTTGCTCATCTCTGTGCATGGACTAAAATGACTATGGAAAGGGGACCCAGAAAATAAAACCAAGATGGACGAATTCAGAAGTAGTAAAGTTACAGTGCAGGGCTCGGAACTCCAGTGCCGCCGGCTTTCGGGAGTGAGCAAGCAGGCTCCCGGCCGTCGATATCCTCTGATCTCAGTGTCTCAGTGGTGGACCACTTGACCACCGTTGCATCTCATACTACAAGCGTTTTAGATTTGGAGAAGGAGGTGTTCAAACGAAGCACAACTCAGCCAAAAACACCAATTACAAAGGTAAAGAATGATGGGCTAAAAGGAGATAGCTGGCTAAAAAAGGCGATTTCGACACCCATTGGATTTGATCGAGAGGTACTCGAGCAGCAGCAAATAGATCCATTCAGGAGAAGCTCATCAATTTTACGATCTCCTTCAATACCAAAGCCAGCAAAACAGAGAGCAATTGAAAAAGGTGAAGGAGTCAGTAGAAAGGGTGATCTGGCCGGGACTAAAATAGTTGAGCTGTTCGAATTCATCAAGGACAAGCGCAAACTGCATCAAGCTATTAAGAACATGGTGAGAGCCATCAGGGTGCTTTACAATAGGTCGCAGTAGAAATAAGAAAGCCTAAGGAAAAGCCGGACATCCCAGCCATCCAAGTCATCGACTTTCGCTCAAGTAAAAGAGTGCGAGATAAGGAGGGGCAAGCAAGGAATTAACAGGACCCAAAAACGATAAAAGGGGTCTTGACCAGTCCAACAAACGGAACTAAAAGTTCAGAAGGGCCCAAAGTACCAAAAGTAGGAAAGTCGGCTAGTGAACCTGTGGCGTGGCAGGATTCGCGGAATTCGAAATTTATTTCGAATGTCGCGAATACCAGCGAACAGATGACGTCACCGGCGCTCTCCACTCAGTTCAGACCTCGCTACAAGAGTGACGAACAGAGTAGGTGACGAGAAACGTCAGATGAAAAAAATAATAATAATAAGAAAGAAGACAGTTGGCAGTCATTGTGAGAAGAACGAGTTTTGTGCAGAAAGAAAATACTTACAGACGGAAATCAGTTTAATTTCCAATATCTCGGAGTTATAAGGAGTACTTTTTTGAAATTGTGTATTGAACTTTGTTAAATACGAAAAACATGTCAAAAGGAAAAGAATACAAGCTCCTAAAAACCGAAACTGTAAGAAAAAAACAACGAGGGTTGGACTAAGGTCGTGAATAAAAAAAGAAATAAGAAACCAAAGGTGCGAATTTGCCCGGAGGCAATTGTAATCTCCAGCAGAGGACATCTAAGATATGCAGAGACACTGAAGAAGGTGAAATCTGATCTTGACCTAAAGACCTAGGCGAAAGTGTCAGCAAAATCCGGAGGACCCAGAAGGAGGATCTCATGTTTGAGCTGAGAAAATCCAGCGTGGGAAAAACCGACGACTTTCTTAACCAAGTTATGAACTTAGTTGAGGAGAATGTCAAACATGAGGTCTGTATACAATGCAAGAATCTCGATGAGGTAACATCCAGAGAAGAGATCTGCAGTACTTTGAAGCAACAATTCAAGCTGGAGGAATTCAGCAAAGGATCTGAAGTCTAAGAAAAACGTATGGCGGTACTCAAACGGTAACAATGCGACTGCCAGTGGAGTCAGCGCAGAAGTTGTTGGGCGTGGGGAAGGTTCGAATTAGATGGCTTGTTTGCCGGCTAAGGGAACAGATCTCTTTAAAGAGGCATTTTAAATGCCTAATGTTATATATATATATTGCCGGAAGTGGTAATTGCCCTGAATTTAAGAAGGTGTTAACTGCAGTGAGAAAATGAGGTTAATTCAAATAAATCTTAATCATTGCAGTGTCGCACAAGATTTGCCTGCGCAGACCACTTACAAATCCGCGATGGAGGTTGCTATCATTAGTGAACCGACAGAAATCTCTGCGGGGGTGTATGGGTTACAGATTTGACTGGTGGAGCGGCGATATGAGCGTGTGGTCCTAAAGCCATACAATATAGCATGCATCAGGTGGCTAGAGGCGTTGTGCGGAGAAAAATTAAGCGGTATATTCGTATACAGCTGCTACGCTTCAGCGAGCCACACACTTCCTGAGTTTGAAGAATTGTTAGATGATCTTGTTCACGACGCAAGGAGACGAGGTCCAATGGTGATAGCCGGTGGCTTTGATGCGCGAGCTATCGAGTGGGGCAGCAAAGAGACTAACGCAAGGGGGCGGTGCTTATTAGAAGCATTTGCCCAGTTAGATGTAGTTCTGGCCAACGAAGGCGATGTAAACACTTATCGGAAAAGGGTAACTGGTTCAATTGTAGATATCACTTTTGTCAGCCCTGTGCTGGCACGTGGCATGTTCTGGCAAGTTAGCGAGGACTTCACGTACAGTGACCACCAGGTTATCACCTTTGAACTAAGGACGGAGCCACAAGGCAGGATATCCGCACCCAGGAAGCCGAAATCCAAATGGACACCAGGATGGTCTGCAAAAGCAATGGATGAGCAAACATTCATGGAAGTGTGGCTAGACCTGCCTGGCAAAGCAGGCACCTCCACGGATAGAACTCTCCATGTTACACAAAGCACCTCTAAGGCATGTGAAGCTGTCGATGCCTAGGAGATGCTCATTCCCCACTAGAAGACCTAATTATTGGTGAAATAGTGAACTTGCCAACCTTCGTTCGATAGGATAGGTAGGATCGATCAAGGGCAAAAGGAACATGCCTATAGAGAAGCTCGCAACAACCTCAAGCTCGCCATCCAACGGAGTAAGAGGGAATGTTTTAAGAAGCTCTGTTTGGAAGCGGACATAAATCCGTAGGGTAGCGCCTACAAAATCGTGACAGGACGATTCAGAGGCCGACCATCTCCACAGATCGCGTGCCCTACACTCTTGTTGAAAATAATGCAGGAGTTACTTTGCCAGCAAAAGGGAGGTACTGACCCTTTCCAGCGTGCTCTGATTGTGCCGCCGATTCCACCACTCACCAAGGACGCTGCTGGAGATCTGCAGTCGAATAGGCGACAACAAAGCCCCGGATCTGGACGGCATACCGAATAAGGCCCTCAAACTTGCCGTCAAATGTAGACTAGATATGCTCGCGGAGCTGTTCGAAACGTGCATGTCTGGGGGTATCTTTCCTGCACCGTGGAAGCGGCAGAAGCTGGTGCTGCTGCCTAAGGTTAGCAAACCGAAACGGGAACCGTCCTCCTATAGTCCCATATGTCTTCTAGACACTATGGGGAGAATGTTGGAGCGCGTTACTTATAATAGACTACTCACAGTCGTCGAGAGTCCAAGGGGGCCTTTCTGATAGGCAGTATGGGTTCCGTAAAGCCAGATCAACCATTGATGCCATCAAAATGGTTACCGGCTTGCCCGAAAATGCAATTCACGGAAGGGGTTGTACCAGCAAATATTGCGTGGTGGTCACGCTGGATGGGAGGACTGCTTTCAACTCGGCCAATTGGAACCTTACACGAAAGTCTCTGGCGACGATTGGTGTTCCCACCTACCTCGCCGCTATTATAGATAGCTATTTACGTGAGCGAACACTCTGGTATAATACCGATGATGGACCCAAGGAGTACGTTGTCTCTGTCTGTACTGGGTCCACTACTGTGGAATATCATGTATGTATAATGATGTGCTTAACCTTTCCGGTTCCGGAGGAGGCCACGGTGGTGGGTTACGCCGGTGATATAGCACTGGTTGTGGTCGCAAAGCATCTCGAGTTGTACTCAAGCGAAGTAATCAGTGTTGTTAAGGCTTGGTTAGAGAGTGCTGGACTGTCACCCGCGGAGGAAAAGACGGAAGCGGTCCTTATCACTAAACACCGCAAAAGAAATTACGCCTGCATTAGAATCGGGAATCGTATCATCACTTCCAAGCCGGCCATCAAATACTTGGGGGTGATGATAGACGGAAAACTCAATTTTAAGCAGCACATAGAGCATACTCTTAAAAAGTATGCACCACGAGTATGGCTCTGGCACGGATGATGCGGAACGTAGGAGGACCGCGGCATACTTAGCTGCTCATAGCCAGGGTGGTGAGTTCTATCATCCTGTATGCAGCCCCAAGTTTGGGGAAACTGCGCTGCAGGTTTTAGGCAATGCATATAAACTGAGTACGGTTTACAGAAGAAACAGCCTTAAGGGTGTGTTATGCCTTCTGGACCGTCTCACACGATGCAGCGTTCGTCATCTCGGGAATGATGCCGATTGACATCCTGGCAACCGAAATGATAAATATTTACAACACCAAGTGCATCTCTCCCTTATCGCAGGTGAAAAAAAACCGACACTGCCCTATTTCGAGGAAATCCTTGACAGTCTTGTTCTCAACGAAAAGGGTCGTATTCCAAGGGTGATTCCTCGTGACTTCAGCACTTGGGCCCGTGAGTGGGGAAGCAGAGAGACAAATGCAAGGGGCCGCAGTCTATTAGACACCAAAGCGTGTGACGCGTCCATGCCTAGAAGGTGCCCATTTGCCAGTAGAAGACCAAACTACTGATGGAATACTGAACTGGGCACCCTTCGGAAGAGCGCGCCTATAAGGAAGCCCGCAAAACCGTCAAGCTCAGCATCCATCGGAGTAAGAGGGAAAGCTTTAAAGTGCTCTGTTCGGAAGCGGACGTAAACCCGTGGGGGAGCGCTTATAGAATCGTGATGGGGCGATTCAGAAGCTGATCATCACCGCGGATCACGGGACCTTGACCCTTGTTTAAAATTATCCAGGGGTTATTCCCATAGTAAGAGGAGGGCATAGACAGTTTCCAGAGACCTCTGAACGACACAGCAATACCACCCGTCACTAGTGACGAGCTGCCGGAGATCTGCGCTAGGGTAGGAGATAATAAAGCTCCGGGTCTGGATGGCGTGCCGAATAGGGCTCTTAAGCTTCCCGTGAAATCCAGACCGGACATGTTTGCTGCGTAGTTCGAGGCGTGCATATTCGAGGGGATATTTTCTGCAACATGGAAAGGGCAGAATTGGTGCTACTGCCTAAGGCTGGCAAACCTCCAAGTGAGCCAACCCCATACAGACCTATTTGTCTTTTGGACACTGTGGCAAAATGCTAGAGCCAAGGAGGTCTCTCAGATCGGCAGTATGGGTTCCGTAAAGCCAGATCAACTACTGATGCCATCAAAATGGTGACTGGCTTGGCCGAAGATGCAATTCACGGAAAGGGTAGTACTAGAAAATATTGTATAGTAGTGACCCTGGATGTGAGAAATGTATTCAATTCGACCTATTGGAACCTAATACGGGAATCTCTGGCGAAGACTGGTATTCCCCCTCTATCTTGCAGATATTGTCAACAGCTATATACAAGAACGGAGGCTTTGGTATGACACTAATGACGCACCCCAGTACTACGTTGTCTCTGCGGGTGTCCCACAGGGCTCCGTATTGGGTCCACTACTGTAGGATTATATCATGTACAATGATGTACTGAATCTTCCCCTTCCGGAAGAAGCCATGGTGATAGGCTACGCCGAACGATATAGCGCTGGTTGTGATCGCAAAGCACCTCGAAGATGCTGAGTTATACCCATGCGAAGCGATCAGTGCTGTTAATAGTTGGCTAGAGAGTTCTGGTCTGACACTAGTGGAGGAAAAAACGGAAAGCGGTCCTCCTCACCAAGTGCCGTAAAAGACATTTTCCCCGTATTCAAATTGGGCATCATATCATTACTTCTAAGCCTGCCATCAAATAGTAGGGAGTGATGATAGAAGGGAAGCTTAGCTATAAGCAATACGTGAAGTATGTTTATGATAAAGCATCCACTGCAAGTGTGGCCCTGGCAAGGATGATGCCGAATGTGGGAGGCCCACGGAATGCTTGCAAGGTTGCTTATAGCTAGGGTAGTGAGTTCGATCCTGCATTCGTCATCTCTGGAAAGCTGCCGATTGACATCTTGGCAGATGAGATGACGAATATATGTAATGCGAAGTCTATCTCTCCTTTATCGCACACGAAGAACGCCGAAAGGGAGATATCTCTGAATAGATGGCAAGAGCGTTGGGAATGTACGGGGAAGGATCGGTGGACACACAGGCACATCCCTGCCATCAAGGAGTGGTTGGAGAGACGGCACTGGTGAGATTAATTATAATCTAACTCAGTTTCTCACACGGTATGGAGGATATCGTCCAGTACCTATTCAGGTTTAAACTAGATACCTCACTCAATTGTCCATACTGCGATGGAGTCTCAGAGGACCCAGAGCATGTATCCTTTCAATGTCTAAGGTTTGTGGAGGAAATGAAGAACCTAGAGAAGACTCTAGGAGAGGTGCTCGTACAAGAGAATCTGGTGCGGAGAATGTTAGCGTATCAAAAGACTGGGATGCGATCAACTCCATGGTCGTATCTATCCAGAGCAAACTGCGAAAGGCATAGGAGACTGGAAAAGTGCGGTTACGTACGCCGCGTAGAGATGAAAGGGGACCAATCTCAAATGAGCTGACTCGAGCCCGTGATGTAATACCGTACGGTAGTTTCACGTGGCGTGGGGGGTGGTTTCAGCGGGTAAGAATCCCATACGATGGCGTGTCCACGCCAGTGTCTTTTGAAGATTTCCAGCTCATCAACAAAAAAAAACAGACAGACGACAGGCAGACATTGAATCGATTTTAATAAGGTTTTGTTTTACAAAACCCTAAAACCAGACTGCAAACCTGCTGGCTTCGATGTCTATGCGCTGTTCCACCATAATCAACGGCGCAACAACCGGTATCCGGTCCGGATCTGCCTTAATAAGGAACTCCAGACAACCCGGTTTTGCGCCCTTATAGACTTTCCGGGCTGGATCATCCTCATCCATACGGATTAAATGACCCACCACCACCACAACCTGTTCAGCCGGATTTTATCCACAACCAGACGGTCGTGATATCGCTTATAAATTTCGCAGTTTATAGGCTACGGAATCGTGGCAAGATCATTGTCTTGTGTAGTATGATAAGACGACTCGGGCGAAACAGTCTTTGTAAGCTAAAATAGGCCCTGTTGGCTTGCAGAAACCGTACGCAGATTTGATCGCCATAGCTGTTGTTATCGGTTGTGATTTTTGTTCAAAGTTGTGGTGATCTTGCTGTTCGTTGTTTGCTTTTTGGCGCTGACGTTCCGACTTTTCTTGCGGCTGGAGCCAAGTATGTTTGTGGTCGTATCAATGGTAACGCTCTTCAGGTAATTGTGAAGATCATTTGTTGATGCTTCATCTTCAGAATTTCTGTTGACTGCGGTTATTGCGGCATCCATTTCCCTCTTATAGGTGTTACGGAGGGCTGTGTTGTGAATGGCTTTATTATTCACTCTCAGCTGATTGTCAGAGGGGATTGTATGTGGTCTTGTAATTTGAGCTCGGAACACTATGCCAACGAAATAGTGATCCGGGTCTATATTGGACTCCCTATATGTTCTGACATTCATCAAGGCTGCGAAGTGGCGGTATTCAATCAGCACGTGGCGCACGTATATTTGCAGAGCGCTTTCCGCCAAATCAGGTACTTGCAACAACCATTTCGTGTGACACTGCTAATTGAATAATCCGCAGTTCGTTATCATTTGTATTATGATGTAAGCAATTGGAGCCAATGCATCGCCTAAATATGGGCTCAAAGCCTACTTCGCTGTTGAAATATCCAAGCATGATTTGGATATCGTATCTGGGACAGGCTTTCGAGGGTCCGCTCAACTGCCTCGTAGAAGGTATCTTTCTCCGACTCTGCAGTCTCCTCTGTAGGGGCTTAAACGTTTATGAGGTTCATGTTTCTAAATTTGCCCCGCAAGCGCTGGGTGCATAGCCTTTCGTTTATATTTTCAAAGCCGATAACTAGCAGGTTTCATTTTTTGGCTGACTAAAAAACCTACTGCGAACGCATGGTTTACTGGATGACCGCTTTAATAAATGGTGTAGTGACTCTTCTGCATGAAACCGGTCCCTGTCCAAAGCGTTTGCTGCAATGTTGTTATATCAGCCCTATATTGGGACAGGGTATCGGCTAGTTGCTTGGCAGCTCCATCTTTGTACAGGGAGCAGACGATTCCAATGCGCAAATCGTTATTTCTTTGCCGTTATAAAGTCCATCCTCTCCGAGGCTCCTTCTGTGGCTTCGTAGCGTTGGTTTTCCATGTAGGGTTGTCAGTCGTATCCAACCCCCAACCTGTAAGACGAGTTGGTACAATTTGTTCCATTTTTGCAAATTTATTCTCCCGGCTTTCTTTGATATGAAAAGGTGATTTCAATTTTGTATGTAATAGGCAAACTCTAACTCTCTCTCTCTATTTATCTATATTGCCTTATATCCTTATGTTCAGTTTTTTCTCTTCCATGAGGCGTTCATTCCTTCTCCATCGATACTTATTTAGTGCTGGCGTATACTTTACGTATTGAGTGTAATAAATTAAAATTATTTAAGTAATAAGTAATATTTGGTACTATGGTCTGCGAACGTGAATATTTAGTGTTGATGCTGATTCGGTGGTGATCATATAATGTTATATGTACGGTTAAAGTAATGAAAGGTGATGTTTGTTATTATGTTGTTAATATAACCTTTTCCAAAAAGTGATATGATATCACATTACGTACCTGTTGTGTTGCGCACTTCTACCATAACGAACGTAAAGTTGTCTCCTTTCTAGCGGCGTCGTCACGCACTTTGATTTGCACAGGTGAAGCCACAATTTACTACGAATCGGATAATCGCCAACATCAGCAAACTCAACATCCTTCTCGCTGGGTTGTATAATAGTTTCTAATATTGGAACATATTGCTGCTACGGGAGTTAAAGAAGGCAACTATTTGCACGACTTTAATGAAGGTCAAGTGTGTCATTCGTAACTCACGAACAACATTGGCAAATTGAGCAGATTTCAATACTATTCATGCGCTTGCTCAGCGTATTTGACAGACTGGACCGTAATTTTCCTTGGAAGGAGCACGAAAAGGTGTTCCTCTCGCAGCCGATTCTCGCAAAGCCGACGGCAACTGAACGTTGAAGGCGAATTTTACTACTCCCACAGTAAATTCGGTAGAAAGGCACAAAAAGTGCCTGGCACGGTGCAAGTTACATCAAAACGGAATTCGGGAAATTGGAATCGGCGTCGTCTAACTATTCGATAGACTAAGCCATCGACAACCAGCGCAAACTCTCCATTAGACGTAAGCTATCCGTTTTAATCTATTCCCCGTTCCGTCGTAGAAAACCACGTCAAATCAGCTGAACTTAAGTTTTACTCAGCAATAACATAAGCGGGAAACACAATTAAGATGCGTAATGCGCACGAGAGAAACTCCGATTCGCACGCAGTTTCAATGAACAATGAAATGAATTCGTTGCAACAACTTTTCGCCATATGTGACCACTTCCTGAGCCAATCGAACCTATCAGAAACTTCAAACGCCCTATGAACGGTGTCAGATTGCGTTAATACCTGGGCATCATTAACTTCTATCGCCATACCTTTGGCAGCACCTTCAGCAATAGGAGGCGAACTAGCCGTTTGGTTGCTTTTCTAGTAAGTTGACTGTTGCTCAACTGAAATACAGCACCTACGACAGGGAGCTCTTGGCTATATACGAAGTCATCAAACACCTTTGATAAATGCTGGAAAGTTGACAATTCACATACAAACGGCAATTTCCTTATCAATGCTTTCGAGAAACATTCCAACCTTACGTCGGCAAGTATGACACCTCGAATTTATCGTACAATTTTCAACGAATATCGTATAGTTGGAAGGAACAGATAATGTTTTTACAATTTGTCACAATTAGAAAATATTGATGCTGTTACTGAAAATAACGACAGAACAGTTCCCATATGAGGAATTGAGCCAAACCCTCCAATCTAAATTTAAGCTGGGAATGCGACAGGCACAAATGCATGGTACACATTCGATACATTGCGATATTATTTCAGAGAAAGTTAAACCGTACCAAGTACATGGACTTTCTCATCCAGGTGGACGAAGCACCAGCAAGCTGATTGGGCGAAAATAATTTTGGCGCAACATGTGCAAGCACATCGCCATATGGGCAAAAACTGCATTCCGTGCCAACATCTAAAGTTAGCCTACACGTCAGAAATACGCTGTAACATTTTACGTCAATGAACCACCGTTTGCAACACGTTCACGAGGACATCCTAGGTTCTTAACCCCGCTCTAATGGATACACCTATGCTCTGACCATTATAGACGGATTCACGAGCTATGAGCTATGAGTGACGCGACTGAAGATACAATCGCAACAATGTTTTACAAACATTGGGTTAGCCGATTTGGAGCGCCGGTTGCAATTACTACCGACCGAAAGTTGCAGTTCGAATCCTCTCTAATGAAGATATTGCTAGTTCTGGTAGGAAGCACTCGAAATCGCGTATCGCCCAGCGGCAAATGTGATAGTTGAACGGATGATCCGAACGCCTAAAGCAGCGTAATCACAGCCAGTGGACTGAAGTACTGCCTGTTGATCACTTGGGTCTCCGCACAATGATCAGGGAGGATCTCAACTTCCCAGCAGTTGAACGTCCTCATAGAGCGAGTACCCCGACGAGAATCACTAAAACGATTCATCACGCGATATCACGCAGTGCTGCAATTATATAAAGGTTCACGTTGCTGACGATACCCCCATTCGTCCAGAACATCATTGGCTCATACCAAAGAGGCTTCACTCCCGGCAACAACAACAAATCAGATTTGCTCTCCGCGCCAAGCGATGGAAAAACTGAAACTGAAATTGATAATACTGATTAGGCTGACCCTGGCCAGTGTGCGAGGCCAGATAAAAGTAGTAGGATCACTCTCGAAGCCATTCAACATCAACAACGGTCTAAGACAAGGGGATGCCCAATCATGCGTCCTTTTCAACCTGGCCCTGGGGAAATTAATTCGCGATGCCGATGTAAATGCGATAGGCACCATCCTCTTGAAGTGCACCAAACTACCGGCTTACGCTGACGATATTGACATCATGGGAAGAACAACCCGAGACGTACCATCTACCTTCATCCAGATCGCGCAGGTGACGTGAAGTCTTGAACTGCGCATTAATGAAGGCAAGACGAAGTACATGGTGGCAACGTCAGCGCCAAAACCAAAAGAACGGACAACATCGAATCGCACTGGTCCAACGAAAACAATGAAGATAAGAGACTACAACTTTGAGACCGTTGAGAATTTCTCCCATCTAGAGGCGAAAATCACAACCGGGTCATTTAATCCGTATGGATGAGGATGATCCCACCTGAAAAGTATATATGGGCAATATCTATGGTAGAAAAAGAAGACGAGGCAGACCCTGCCTGAGATGGAGCGATGGCGTAGGCCAGGACGCCAGACAGCTTTTAAGGATATCGAATTGATGGACCTCGGCGCAAAACCGGGTTGTGTGGAGTTCCTTATTAAGGCAGGCCTAGACCGGATACCAGTTGTTGCGCCGTTGATGATGATGATTGTGGTGTAAACAATTGATGATCCAACTTACAACACTAGTTGCCAAAGTATGAGAATGTTAAATAGAAAGCTTGTTTTTCCTAGCATTCGTCAAAGTTACATCTTTATACTGAAAATAAAGTGTTGAGTCTTACACGTGTCTTTTATTCTGCGACGCTTTACTTTAACGACAAATAGAAGCTACAACGCTACACAGTCATCTCAAAACGGGATGGCGGGGTCAGGAACAGTCACCCCGAAACCAAAAGCGCATGTGTCTTAGCTGGAATCATCTACACTTCATATGAATTTAATGTGGGATCCATATGTCTGCCAAATTCAATATTCAAACATGTGAATAGCGTTTTTAGCTTTATCTCTGTAGGTTACCAAACGTTTGCCGTCGACCGGATCGAATGCCGTTTTTATGGAAAAATCAAAGGGAATTTTCCTGCCTGCTCAGAAAACACTAACGTACTTGCAAACATGTGGACGGTAACGTTTGGTCCGCCAAACGTTTGTACGGGTTTGCAATTTGAGGCAAGTCTCAAACGTATAGAGCGGGAATTATATGGACGGAGAAAAACGATCCCTAGCTTCTTTTGATCACACTGCTCCACAGGACAGAACTAACACGTGGTATACATGGATGCAAATCAACAAATTAGCAAATTTTTTTATTTTCAGGTGAATTTCGGTTTTTCAAAAGTTCATCAATTAGATGCATTAACTTGGGTCGCAGAACTTGTAATGCTGGAAGTCAAAAATATATACGAATAAGTCAACCTGACGGACAACCGTAGCCTACACAATGACTGAAATCTATGAACGATACCATGACCGTCCGGTTGTGGATAAAATCGGGCTCAATAGGTTACGGTGGGCAGGTCACCTAATCCGTATGGATGAGGATGATCCCACCTGAAAAGTCTACTAAAGGCAATATATATGGTAGAAAAAGAAGACGAGCCAGACCCTGCCTAGGATGGAGCGATGGCGTAGATCAGGACGCCAGACAGCTTTTAGGGATATCGAATTGGTGAACCTCGGCGCAATACTGGGATGTCTGGAGTTCCTTATTAAGGCAGGCCTAGACCGGATGCCGGTTGTTGCGCCGTTGATGATGATGACGGACAACTCGAAACACAAATGAAGTTGAAGAGAATCGAAATGCCGCGTTAATCTAACGTGTTGCCATATAGCGAAGCATTCAATTTAAGTTCAACAACTCAGAATACCGTAAGCTGGGCGCGACGGCTATGAAGGTTCCGTGTTCATTTTATGTCAGGAACTCACCATGCACGGTTTCCCATTCATCATTTATGTAATGGGAATCACAGATCACACCTTCTAACCAGTTTGATGACAAGTGGTTCAGCTGTTTCCGAGTAATCGATTTTGATAAAGGTTTTTTTTGACAGAAACCTTGTGTTGACCAAGTCAAATTGACGCCATTGCTACCGGCATTAGTGCTACTACCTTCATTGGTTTCCGGAAATGACCCAGATTTTATACGTTTTTTACTCATACCCTGGAATAAATTACATTCAACATCAATTCGAGAAAATTTGGTCCCTGCTTTGAAATAAGTATAATGGGAATGGGGGCTTCAATTCATATGGTTTAACGTACGCTGGTAGCTCCTGAATTGAAAAAAAAACGCTACCAGAAGCTTCTAGGGGAATCGCAGTGTTGTAAGGCAGGAAAACATTTGTCGGGTCAGCTAGTTTATGTTTTATTTCACAATTGAATTTGTTGAATTGAAATTTATAAATAAAAGACAATATTTGATAAATCTCTACCACGACCTCGAAAACTCAGCAACGATTCTGCGTCTATCTCAATTTTTACATGATACTCAGCAGATTCCTTCAATTTCAACGATTGATTTTGATACTTTTGATTTTCAAGCAAGTCGTCTAGGATACCGAAACGAAATCTCATCTGATTTAATTTAGGCTCCGGTCACGTAAATGCCTATCGCCTGTGTTATGAGTTATATCCTGCGTGTCACTCTTAATTGGACAATCAATCTGTTCCAATAAATTACCTTGTCGTATTTAATGGTTAAAACAACCTTTTCCTCTCCCACACCGACATTTTTCAAACACTCAGTTAGCTCTTGTACGCGTCGTCATCTAAAAATCTGAAGTCCTGCTAAACAGTACCAAGGTTAGGCAAGCTTTCGCAACCATTGTCCTACGCAGCTCTTGCCGGAACATTCCCAATTCCTTATTCTACTCGAAAAAATGGATGAAGGATTGATGTATGAGTTAAGGGATATTGGTGGATCCATCAATCAATGCGGCACGTGCTATTGAATTGCCTTGAATTACGACGGCCTACCCTTAAACGGTTTAATCGTAATTGATACTGTTTCAAGGTGTTTTGTATTCCAACCTGATGAAATCTTTTCACCGTTGTTTTGTTGAAAATATCGAGAACGATATTTTCACGCGGGCATTTGTCAGTCTGGGAGAAGCGATTCAGAGGTTTATAACTTATAACTCAAAAAGTGGTCTTCGGTTTTATTTGGGCATACTGGACATAGCCCGAAAGAGGCCACATCCCTCCCCTCAAGTCAGACTGTAGATGTTAGAATAACAAACAATACAACATCTGCCAGTACGATTTCGGATTCAATGTTCCATAACTAGGTCAGAATAAATTAACGACAAGAATATGAGTGTACAGTATTTAGGCGGAATCCATCTAAACTTCCAATTTTGCTATATTTACTGGATACAATGAGGGAATTTAATTTACTGTCAAGTAGAATTGTGGAAGAGCATAGGACGAGAGCAAGGAGAATTTTATTATTTGAATATCGAAATTTCTTCAGCCAAAGGGCTCAAAAGAATGGTACGTTCATTTACTCCAACGGGGGTTGTGTTTAGTTTGAGAATTGGGTGCGAAGCTTAACACCAACCCCTCTTCGTACATGCGGAGTAGCCTGTAAGCGTATTTTACACTTCGATTCATTTCAATCCGAACTCCCCATTGTCGTATATCAATAACAAGCAGGAAACAACATACAACACTCAATTACAGATCTACTTTGAAATCGGAAGACAGAAGCAATTTCTGCAGAAACAATTCCATTCGAAATAAGTTGATTTGGTAAATGGAAGCAAGGAGCCTATCCAAACATTCGGCATAACAATCTCCAAACATATATTTTGCCAATGCTCATATGTTATGTCAACAAATCAAGCGAGACTAAAAATACGATTTTTGTGTGTTTCCGAACAAGTGTATTGGAAATAGATTACGACACTCCTGCTATCATAAAATTTCGTGAAATTGAGTCAGTAGTCTCATGTAAGTAAATTGAAATTCGGGAGGGTGAACGAGAAACAAAGGATATTCGTAAAATCCTAGTCGTGGCAGATGCTGATAATATGCTTTCACCATAACGCCACGAAAATGTTCATCACATGCCCTTAGTTTTCCCATTTCGCCAATATTCACACCTGAACCGGCGTACGATTGGAGTGAATATTTAAAGAAAGTAGGGTTGGCTTACCATTGAGGCGAAGATTTTGTGCCGATATGCAAGGACTTGTGTTGTTTCGATGCAGGCGATATGAGCGTTACGGGGGTTGTACTTTATTGTACAGGTTGTCTGAAAACAAGTTTGCATGGTGGCTGAAGCTGGGGTATGTCACTCGATTGCTGGTTTCTGGAAATTTAGACGCTACGGATCCGTTTCAATCTGAGTTTAAAAAGTGACGTGAAAACATTTGTATGTTTCGGAAAGAATTACTCAATGTTTTTTCCGATATATGCAAATATCTGAACACAAACGTCAAGTTGAGACTGTTTCGCGGTTAGTGTTTTTCTGTACTACTATGTAAATGGAGATGTACACGGAAAGTAGCCATCATGCTCTCTTTAATTTATAAGTGGTTCATGCTATCGGGGTATTCTAGGCCTAGGAGAGTAACTAATGAAGAACTTCGTTAACGTTCGAATCAGATACCAGTAGACGTGTTGATGAGAAGGCGGAAGGTGACAGTGGCGATAATGCAATGCCATGCAATGGAATCCACTATCTCAGGAGCCGCAACGAGTATGATCGCCCAGAATTTCGTGAAGAATTTGACATTAGGAAGTTCGAAAAAGTAGAAGCGAGTAAAGAAATATGACTACTGCTAATCACACCGCAGTAAATCTGTAGATTAGTGAACTATTGCACGCGGAAGGTACCATCAGGTCTGGGCTGCAAACTTAACGCATATAGCGAGATTCATGGAAGCAGAAACAGCAGGGCTATTACCTTTTTAAATAAACCCTTAGCCAAAGGCTAGAAACTCGCAAGGTAGTAAATACGCCTAACATCCATAATTTTACAAATGGATTAGTTAAAAACTGTAGAGTTTCGGGGACATCACAACATTATTGGATTTGACGTAGAGGACAATTCGGAGAAAAATACAATATGTGTGGCATGACATTGAGGAAAGAAAAGAAACCTCTAACGATATTATACTGAACAAAGTTACCGGGAATGGAACAGTTCCAGGTACTTATGGGTAAATATGAACTAAACAGTTCGAACGACTGTTTGAAAACCACGAAAATGATTCTTAACAGCATCAGTCTCAAATAGTTTTGCATAAGAAGTTCAAAATAATAACAGATGAAAGAGTTCAATACCCAGAAATAGGAAACATTATAAAATTTCTGTTGGCTTTAGAATAGATCCATAAACTATTGTTATGATAGCATAACTATCACAGCTATACAGTAAATATTTTTTTTCAGAATGAAGACCAATATCCCTTTATTGTTATCATCGATGGAAGAGCCATTAATTGAGTTGGATGAGCACTGTGTTCGATTCCTGATCGTGAAGGATGATGTGTTCATATTGTGCTTGCATCGCTGCTGTAGGGCTCAGTGTGCACAGGGGCAAATGTGGTTATAATGGAACTGAAGCATAAAATCAGTGAAAGCAAAATGGGGAGCAAATGACGATAATAACAAAAATAAGACGGAAAACCGGAAACTGAACGCTTCGGGTATGAAAGGTTTTGTGTGTTTCTTATATAAAAATATTTGAGTGGCCATTTATTCCATTTCTACCTTGCATGTAATATTTATGCATATATCATGTCAGAATATTCCCTTGCTTCCCTGATACTGGAATTCAAAGTTCTAGAATTTGCACTGAGGCGTCAGATTTGACCTATCATAACGTTGTTATTAATAGTGCGATTTCCAGCAGGTAGGTTATGCTCTATATTATAACCTACATTTTCTCAAAATTTAATGAATCTAGGATGAACTTAAAGGATTTACAGTCAATTACAAAAAATTTCGTATTTCGGAGCCTAGGTATCGTATAGTGTCAGTTTCGCAATTTTTCTACAAATTTTCAATCAGGTACGTTCTGAGAATGGTTCAATGAAAGAAATTACCACTTTCCAGTCTTCGCCTTCCACCCGTTGTATCAAATGTCAGAACTGAGCATTGAAAAGTACTAATCGAGACCTTTCATGTGATGCCCCACATAACCATATTTGATGCTAAAAATTTTACACTCAACTTAGGTTCCACGTAAAATACGTGGGCGTGGACGTTCACAGTTCCCAGTTTTCCACCAATTTCGTGTCAATCGTTATAGCCGTCTCTGGGAAAAGTTTGCGTGGCCGATAGACAGACAAATGGAATGCATGTTGTTAGCTCTCGGTCATTGCTGAAATACCTGGGGATAACATTCGACTCCATACCGAGCTTTAAACCCTACTTAAGGCTTCCTTGGCAGAGGCATGCATAATAACGAAGATGACCCCAGTGGATATTTTAGCCAATGATGTAGGCCGTTTATACAAAAATTAGGTAACGAACCTTACCAGGCAAAGTGAGGGAATGAGATCATTGACTACATAACAAGCAGCTTAGACTCAGACGGAGAATCGACGGTGGACACACAGGCTTATCCAGGTTACGATTTGACTCAGTTGTTAACCGAACATGGTGGGTGCACGAAGTACCTGGATAGGTTCGGTTCCGTTGAATCGCCTTAGTTGTCCTACATGTGAATGTGCAACTGAAAATGCAGATCACGTTTTCTTCATCTCACCAATATTTAAAAGCTCAAGCAGCAGAGCTGAACACTCGTTTAATAATAATCGTTGGAGCAACAATCCAATCAGATTAGAGCCTCGAAGTGTGTTAGAGCACTTCATTCAATACCGTGACGGTACAATACAGGATTGCAGTACGGGACATGCAACACGTCTGCCAGTTTATCTTCGTACTTGACGAAAAGAAAACACCATCCATCAAAATTAGCGCATTTGACTGCGACACTATCTAATTCCTGACTTTCTCTACTGCGTTAATCTATATCTCTAGGTGGTGTTCAATATTGGAGTGCTCTGCCACCGCTATTCTTCGTTCTTGTAATAGAAAATAATAGGGGCAAATGTTTTTTCCCAGCGTTTCACGGAGAAGCTAACCTCATTTGATCGTTGATTCGAACCAATTGTGAGCCGCGCTATGAAATTAGACGCAGTATCACACAGAAACAAATCCACTGCATTTCATCATTTACAATCGAATTCTACTTCCATCCACACGAAATGATCACTGTACACACATGCTCCGCCAACGGAACTGTAAGCTAACAATAGTGGAGACAAGTTTTTAGCGCTTGGAAACGGCAAAATGTTCACACTGCTCTTCAAGAAGCTACCACCCCAACTATTCTTGATGGTTTGCTCCCCAATGACATCAAGGTCTTAATGGAGAACTTCAATTCTAAAATAGACAATGAATTGCTGCATAGGGACATAGATATTGGAATGGGGTTTTACAATGAAGTGATCGATAGCCCTTAAGGCGACTTCGCTAGCAGCAAGAATCTAGTCATAAACTCCACTTGCTTCCTCTTAAAAACATATATTGAAAAACTAACTGAATTAGAAAATGAACGCAAAACATCTGAAGTGTTAAAGCCTTTCAAAACGTTGTCTCAAGCTGGTTCTAGGAGGGATTTGATCAAATGACAGAAAGTAAGCAAAATTATCGCCCGCGTAATTAAAACATACATTCAGAATGAGCAAAACTGACGGGTGAACAACAGGACAATTAAGACTAGTAGGCTAAAAGGCCAGAAGTGGCAAGATTGATTCCACATTAGACAGCCCGATCAACTTCAAATCGTGCAAAACGCACGCGCAATTGCAAACTGTTTTATCTCGCTTAAAAGATTTATCTAAGATTATTTGTTAGGCGGCACAAGCAAAGGGTGGTAAGTTACGATATATCTTTTGCAAGTCTATATTTCAATTTTACCGAGTTGTTTGCAATGCTTCCAATAAACATAAAAAATAATAAACTGAAACATGAAAATATATCCCAGTTTAACATTTATTCCCACAGAATTACTGATAATATATCATCATATTATGCAAATCAACAGCAAGTCCTCCCATCAATCGATACTGGGGCAATGCTAGTCATCATCTTCTTTTTCTTCAGCCTTGGTCCCGTTCACAAGCGTGGTCGGCTCGTCGTGATCGGTTTCGTCATTTGTATGCAATCTCCAGGCTTTTAAATCTCCATCCGGCGCATCAAGCCGCCATTGTTTCGGCCGGCCTTTTGGTCGTTCACCATCGACTTCAATGTTCAGACCAAGCTTGGGAAGTGAATTCTCGTTAGCTCGAATTGCGTAACCATACCATTCAAGATGCCTCTCTCCCAATTTTTCCACGATCGGTGCAACCCTCTATCGATCGCGAATATTTTCATTTCCGAAGTGATTAAAACGTGTTACGCCACTAGTCCAAAGCGACATCTTCGTCTCCATTGCCGCAAGACGCCGTTCACTGTCTTCTATAGTTGGCCAACACTCAGAAACATAGAGAGCGGCAGGACGGGCGACATTGCAGTAGATTTTAGATTTGGAACGTTCGCTGATACGTCGATCACAAAGAACAATCACAAAGAACATCAGTTGTAGAGCGCCACTTCATCCAGGTTGTGTTAATGGGTGAAGCAATTGTATAACGCAGTTCTCCATTGGCTGATAGCGTTCATCCGAGGTATTTAAATCGCTCAATTCTGGGCAGATCACTGCCACTGACAGTGATTGCGCCCGTTTCATGGGGATCGGTCATCAAAAATTCAAGTTTGTTTAGATTCAATCTGAGACCGTGTTGCATGTGGCGATCATTCCATTTTTGGACAAGTTGTTCGAGATCACTTTTGCTATTAGTGTTAGGAAAACATAATGCAGGCAGGGTAGAGCGGCGGATCCCAATGGCTCAAGTGGTTCGAGCGCTGACCTGTCGTAGCAGAAAGTTCAAATTTCACTGGCATCAGAGGGATTTGTTATCGTAACTGGATATCGGATACCAGTTGACTCAGCTGTGAATGAGTGCCTGAGTCAAATTAGGGTAATAACCTCGGGCAAGTGCAATGCAGACCACATTGTCTCCTACAGTGCACTGTAGTGCCCTGATCCAATGGGATTGTTGCACCAACGGTTATTATTAGTTCCACATTATAATGAGTCCCGCAGCATACTCCAATGACTAAATATACGAGCACCAAATACCAAACTGCTTTTCTGATGAAACAAATAACTGAATTTTTAGCATATTCTTTTATCGTAGAAAATTGAGCTCCCGATACTTTGTAGGATTGTTGCAATCCCTAATTGAAATTCAGTTTGCTCCGAAAAAGTGATTCAATAAACTGAAGTTATGTTACTAAGAGCCATGTTTCACCGATTTATAGTACCTTTCGCCACAATTTCCATACTTATTACTGGGAAGCACTTTTGTAAATTGTGTTTTTGGGCTCCGGGGCTTTAGGTTGGGGGATAGAAATTGTGACTGAATTCAAGATGAAACTTATTTGCATTCTTTAGTTCATTTGACTTTAATTATCTTCCACCCATACAGGGTTACTTGATTTAAGATAGGTGGAAATTTGGATGACAAGCGGCCTTATCCAATACATACTGGGACAACTAAGACGCCGTTAGATCAGATTTAACTTGGAAGCTGATTGCTTTTTTGCTTTATCAGCAGGGAATTGTCACCCACGTCAATGCAAACATACATACAAATGTATGCACTCAAAAATGTTTTCCAGTACTTTACCCATAAACAGAATGAATGTGGCACGAATCGAGTATTGAAAGCATTATTTCTAATACATGAAAAAGGTTGACAATAGAAAGTAGATAGATAGAATGCGGTTTCCCGCACTCTCACTAAGTCTCGCGAGGAACAAGTCTTTGGAGCAATTGATCTGACAAAAGAGTACGACGTCCGGTATTCTGCTTGGGGCACCAAACGGCCACATCTAGCATCGTATGCTTCAAATGGGCCGGCATGCATAGGCCAGCTGAGAATCCCAAACGCAAAAACTTGGTCAAAAACAGTTCCTGGCACCTCTTTATATAATCGTCAATTCTTTCACTATCTAAAACAACGCGGAACCATAGTGGCCAGTTCCTAGAGAGAATGCAACAATACATGGAAATTGCTAGTTTAAACGACTGCTTAAGTGCCAAAGAAAACTGTTGATTTTATCTTTATATAAAAAATGAACATCGCCTCTGATACACACCACCATTAGCGTAAATTCTAATTCCATAATGTCATCAGCAGGTACTTGAAATCTAGGTATTTGTCGACTGCCTCAAATAGCGCCATATTTCAGGAACACTAATTATATTGATACTGGCTTATGAGACGCCCTAAACCGATGTCGCAAATTCACTGTCCCAACACCAATTTCCGTCAACCCCACTGCCATTGTCAGAACTCAGCGATTTAAATATCTCGAGTCAATGCTATCAGCCAATGGAGAACTTCACGCATTAACGCAATCTGGATGAAGTCGCATTCCACAACTTTATGATCGACGTATCAGCGCAACTTCCCAAATCTAAAATTTAGTACAATACCGTCCGTCTGCCGCTCTCTATAGTTCTGAGTGTTGGGCGACTATAGAAGACAATGAACCGCGGTGATGGGAACGAAGATGTTGTATTGCGTTGGTGGCGTGACACGTTTTAATCACGTCTGAAATGAGCATATCCGCGATCGATATGGGTTTGCACCGATCGTGGAAAAACTGCGAGAGAGGCGTTTTCCATGGTGTGGTCACGTAATTCACGCTAACGAGAGTTCACTTACCAATATGGATCTGAACATTGAAGTTAACGGTAAGCAACCGACTGAAACAACGGTGGCTTGATACTCTGGATGGGGATTTAAAGGCCTCGCGATTACATACTGTTCAGGCATTTGATAAAATAAAGTGACGAAACCGATCACGACGAGCCGACCCCGCTTGCGAACGGGACAAATAATAATAATCGTTGGCATAAAAATTCATTTTGTATCAGGGCCTTGAAGTGTGTTAGAGCACTTCATTCAAGACCGTTACGGTACACTACAGTACAGTGTAGGAAGCAATGTGGTGGGCATTACGCTCACCCGAGATTATTACTCTGATTTGACTCAGGTACTCATTCACAGCTGAGTCGACTTGTATCCGACGTCAAATCACGATACAAATCCCACTGCCGCCAACGAGATTCGAACCACAACCTTCCGTAAAAACTTAGGATTTCTGTTTAGCAGCCAGAATAGGGTCTTGGATTTTAGACTGTTCCGCAACTTTTCCGTTTTAATTAACCAAGTACTATCTAACTAGAATCCAAGATGTGCTGGTTTAAGAAGGTAGCAAAGCAGATGCGCAATCATAGATAGATCATAGAATCATAGATTTCGTCATTCTGTAGGCTACGGAATCGTCCATCCTCATGTAGGAGGCCAAAAATTCTTCGGAGGATTCTTCTCTCGAGCGCAGCCAAGAGTTCGCAATTTTTCTTGTTAAGAACCCAAGTTTCCGAGGAATACATGAGGACTGGCAAGATCATAGTCTTGTACAGTAAGAGCTTTGACCCTATGGTGAGACATTTCGAGCGGAACAGTCTTTGTAAGCTGAAGTAGGCTCTGTTGGCTGACAACAACCGTGCGCGGATTTCATCATCGTAGTTGTTATCGGTTGTGATTTTCGACCCTAGATAGGAGAAATTGTCAACCGTCTCAAAGTTGTATTCTCCTATCCTTATTATTCTTCGTGTTTGACCAGTGCGGTTTGATGTTGTTGGTTGATTTGTCTTCGGTGCTGACGTTGCCACCATATATTTTGCCTTGCCTTCATTGATGTGCAGCCCAAGATCTCGCGCCGCCTGCTCGATCTGGATGAAGGCAGTTTGTACGTCTCGGGTGGTTCTTCCCATGATGTCGATATCGTCAGCATAGGCCAGTAGTTGGATGGACTTGAAGAGGATCATACCTCTTGTATTTACATCAGCATCACGGATTACTTTCTCGAAGGCCAGGTTAAAGAGGACGCATGATAGCGCATCCCCTTGTTGTGGACCGTTGTTGATGTCGAATGGTCTTGAGAGTGATGCTGCTGCTTTTATCTGGCCTCGCACATTGGTCAGGATCAGCCTAGTCAGTCTTATTAATTTCGTCGGGATACCGAATTCTTTCATGGTCGTGTACAGTTTTACCCTGGCTATGCTATCATAGGCGACTTTAAAGTCGATGAAGAGATGGTACAACTGTTGTCCATATTCCAACAGTTTTTCCATCGCTTGTCGCAGAGAGAAAATCTGATCTGTTGCTGATTTGCCTGGAGTGAAGCCTCTTTGGTATGGACCAATGATGCTCTGGGCGTATGGGGCTATCGGGCCTAGCAAGATAGCGGAGAATATCTCATAGATGGTACTCAGCAACGTGATACCTCTATAATTGCTGCACTGTGTGATATCTCCCTTTTTATGTATGAGACAAATAATGCCTCGTTGTCAATCGTCAGGCATTGATTCGCTGTCCCATACCTTGAGCACAAGTTGATGAACCACTTGGTCTAACTGGTCGCCTCCATATTTAACCAATTCGGCTGTAATTCCATCGGCTCCTGGCGACTTATGATTTTTTAACCGATGAATTGCAAGGACTGTTTCTCCTAAACTTGGTGGTGGCAGTATTTGTCCGTCATCTTCAGTTGGCGGGACCTCCAACTCGCCGATGTCTCGGCAGGATGAGCATCGAGATGTATAAGGCTTCATCCTGCTGACTTGTTGGTAAAACTTGCGCGCCTGGTGCGGTTGCTCCCTGTACTTTTCTAGTTCGCAGACTTGTTGGTTCTGCCAGGCTTCCTTTTTCAGTCTGTGAAGTCGCTTCTCCGCTCGACGGAGTTCGTGATAAGTCTCTGCGCGTGCCCGCGTTCTTTGAGAATGTAACATTACTCGGTATGCGGCATTCTTCCGTTCCGTTGCCGGCTTACATTAATTATCAAACGAGCCCTTCCGACTACTTTTGCGGCTGGGGCCAAGTATGTTTGTGACCGTATCCATGATAACGTTCTTCAGGTGATTGTGAAGATCATTTGTTGATGCTTCATCTCCAGGTCCTCTGTTGACTGCAGTTATTGCGGCATCCATTTCCCTCTTATAGGTGTCGCAGAGGGTTGTGTTGTGGATGGCTTCAGTGTTAACTCTCACCTGCTTGTCAGAGGGGATTCTAGGTGGAATTGTTATTCGAGCTCGGAACACCATGCCAACGAGATAGTGATCCGAGTCTATATTGGCCCCCCTATATGTTTTGACATTCATTAAAGCTGAGAGGTGGCGGCGTTCGATCAACACATGGTCAACTAGGTTGAAAGTGGCCCCATCTGGAGAGGCCCAAGTCTGTTTGTGGACCGCTTTCCGCGGAAACCAGGTACTTCCAACAACCATTTCGTGTGACCCTGCTAATTGAATAATCCGCTCCGTTATCATTTGTTTTTTCGTGTAAGTTATGGGAGCCAACGTATCGCCTGAATACGGGCTCCTTCCCTATTTGGCTGTTAAAATCCCCAAGTATGATTTTGATATCATATCTGGGACAGGCTTCGAGGGTTCGTTCTACTGCCTCGTAGAAGGTATCCTTCTCCGACTCTGCAGTCTCCTCTATGGGGCGTGAACGTTTATGAGGCTTATATTTCTAAACTTGCCTCGCAAGCGCAGAGTGCATAGCCGTTCGCTTATGTTTTCAAAGCCGATAACAGCAGGTTTCATTTTTTGGCTGACTAAAAAACCTACTCCGAGCACATGGTTTACTGGATGACCGCTATAATATATGGTGTAGCGGTTCTTCTCCAGGAAACCGATCCCTGTCCATTGCATCTCTTGTAACGCTGTTATATCAGCCCCATATTGGGACAGGGTATCGGCTAGCTGCTCATCAGCTTCATCTCTGTACAGGGAGCGCACGTTCCATGAGAAAATGCGCAAATCGTTGATCCGTTGTCGTTGCCGGGTCCGTCGTTTTAAAGTCCGTCCTGTCCGAGGCTCCTGTTGTGGGTTCGTAACAAGTTGTTTTCCATGTAGGCTTGTCAGCCCTACCCAACCCCCAACCTGGAGGACCAGTTAGTACAATTTGTCCCGTTTTTAGGCGCGGGAGACTCGCCTTCATCCTTCTCCGTCTGCAGCTTTTCGTTAAGAAAGAGCTCCCAGCGGTCACCACGTGGAAGTGGAGATAGGGTTTGGTAGTAAAGCTGTTGGTGTTGGTTCAGCAGGTATTTCCCAGGTTGTATGCTCCATCGTGGGTACCAATCCACGTTTCGCCCTGGGACCTATACTACCCCTTGACCACCATATACCGCCTGTTGCTATTGGAAAATGTGAATGAATTTAACTTTACGATTCACGTGAAAATTGATATCAATTTCGGAAAGTACTAATCGGGGTCCGTCATTAATATCCCACATGACATCAGTGTAAAAAATATTTGAATCCCTCCTGTGCATGTATGGTTCCGGGGGGATATTTTCTGCGGCATGTAAACAGCAGAAACCGGTACTGTTGGCTAACTCTGAGAAACTTCCAAGTGAATCATCCTCCTACCGACACATATATCTTCTGTATAGTAGTAGTAGATTACCCCCGCCTGCTAAAATCCAAGCAGTCTTTTCTGATCGACAGTATAGGTTCCGTAGAGCCAGATCCATTGACGCGCTCAAATTGGGCACCGGCTTGAACGAAGATTCACGAGATTCACGGAAAGTGTATTACTGACCCTGGAGCTGAAAATTGCTGTAAAAATGGGCAGATATCAATCCTCAAATTGATATCTATTCAACAATTCTTGAATTGTTGATGGCTGCCGGAATAGGTACAATAATCCTCAAATTGTACGCTGAAGGAAGCAAGAAGAAAATACTGCTTTTCACTTTTCTTTGGCTTGTGGCTCGGTTTATTACTATCGCTTTGTTTTTATACAAGAAATCTTATAACTAAGCAATTTACAATTTACACATTTTTGTTTACATGACCTATTGATTCATTTCTGTTCAGCATTTTTTTTGAACTGCTATTATGTTGTAGTAATTAATATTGATTTGTGCGAAAGTAAACCAATGTGTCGATGCACTTACTAATTTTAGCTTACTGCTTACATAGTTATTTTTGTGTGATTCGAACATTCTGCCCACCTACATATGTCTGAAGTACATATTATAGAACAAGACAAAATTGAGAAATTTGTTATATTTGATTAATATTTATTAGCATTAGCATAATTTAGTTGACATTTAATTTGTTGACGGTATGTCGCACCATTTTGTGGTGGGAAGCGGAAGTTGAATCGTCTGACTTCTTTTTCTTATAAAGAGCAAAATTCCAGTGATGATAGTGCATGATACAAGCGCTGATACTCCGGCTGCAGTTCCATGGTGAACGATCGGTTTCCACGCTATTGTTTCGTCGTGCTCCTCAAAGTTGAATGCTGCCTGTATGTGCGTGCGAAGGTTTCAGCGGACCAGATAGTTAGATACTAGACAGCTACCACACTCCCCCTTGCCCCTCAAGGGGGGAAATCAGTGCGAGTACACACGATCTCAAATTGTTTTGCCCTTGAGCATGAGCCAGATGTACTGAAAACCCGATCAGCTGTGTTTGACATACCGCCCGGACTTGCCAATGTATTGGTGAGATTGGCAAGTTTTTGCTTATGTATAAGTGAATACGTGAAACAACTTTTTGCTATATGGGTGAGCACGGCGTAGTACCAGAATAGCAAAAGCTTACCGATCTCTCTCTTACCAATACGATTTGACGAAGATTATGCCGTTTCCTTTTTTAGCGTCTCTGATGTGTACAGATAAGCTTCTGCAAGCACATTTGCAAGTGGGGTAATTTTTGTAAGGGTACTGCCTATAGTAGATCTACTGTGCAGCGGACGTTATGAATGAAGTGTTTAGCGTTGGAAACGTCATTAGGTTTAGGCTTATGTTAATGTGTGGTTCCTTAGGCTTGAAATAAACGCTGAATGTGGACCCCTTTTCCTCTTGGTCCGAAATTAATACGAATTGTGGGGTGTCGAAGTAGCTGGACGGGTGTGGATGCGGACGGAGGTAGCTGGCTGATGCCAGAATCCTTTAGGCTATATTCGTGGCGAACTCCGTGACACAACGTGAATATAGTTATTGGCGGGGGACTTCCAAAAATTCTAATTATGAAGAGCGATCTAAACTGTAGAATTGAGCGTAAATATTTTGGAAATGCAGCCTTTGCCGGCCATGGAACTGAATATTTTGTGAATTACGCAGTTTTTACTTCCCCTGAACTCGTATATTGTATTTGCGTTTATGATGTACAAAGTGTCGTTTATCCAGGTCGCTCTATTGAAGGTAGCTGCGTCAAGGTCGTAGTATAGTTGTTTGTTGTAGTCAACCGCTAAGAATTTCGATGGAAAGTCCATAACTGCATACGTATCCTTTTCGTTGATTCGTTTAGGAACTGCTGTCGGCTTTATGAGCTCGAACTGGTTTGTATCGATGATTTGTAGATAAGCAAAGATCGTCAATTCGTTTTCTATGTGTGTAGTCTCAATGCGATTCATAGGTATGTGATACACTTTATGCTGATCTGGTAGTAGCTGTTCGGTACGGTTAATCACCTGGTACAATTCTGCGATGTTAAAACATTCTATAACCCCATTTTTGGTGTACAGACTGTTCAGAATAGACGAATACTTGTGATTCAGCTCAGATAAAAAGTTTTCCGCTCGTTGATAGGTACTTAGGAACTGCAAGTTAATCGATTGTTGCGCTATACCATTTTGTGTATTCGTTAATGACGCTTGTTACATGGTTCAGATGACTGTTGAAGTCTGCCAGTTTTAGTTGCATTTTTTCATTGGTTCATTGTCTGTAACGCGCTTAACATCAGTTTTCCATGCTGTCGATTAGCTTGAATGAGTTTTTGTTGGTTTGTGTTTAAATCGTCGATGTCATGATATACACTGTTAGCATGTCCCCGAGTACTCCACGCCTTTTTTAAGGTTTTGTGTGAAACAAAACCTTATTAGAATCGATTCGATGTCTGTCTGTCCGTCTGTCTGTCTGTCTGTCTGTCTGTCTGTCCGTCTGTCTGTCTGTCTGTCTGTCTGTCTGTCACAGCCGATTTATTCGGAAACGGCTGAACCGATTGTCACGAAAATTAGTAGAAGTGTGTGATCTGCCGTTCCCTTTACATGCAGCAACTGACGCCATTTTGCGTTAAGTTTAAGGGGGGGCTCCCCATACATGTAAAAGGAGGGTGCAAAATTTTTTTTCGTAAAATGTGGCCATGTGGGATATCAAATGAAAGGTCTTAATTAGTACTTTTCGAAACTGGTTCAATATTTGATATTGGGTGAAACGTAGGGGAGTGAGGGCTCAAAATATGACCCCCAAAAAGTGTAACAGGTCTCGTTCTCAGAACCTATCCAACCGAAAAATCTGAAAAAAATCTCAGTAGTGCATCTATACGAAATCTAGGCCTCAAAATATATCCGGTTCCGATATCTGCACAAATAAAGTTAATAATACTATATTTACACATTTTAGAAATTTACCCGGCACCCCCCTTACGCTCATCCCAGAAGTACAAAATTTGGCATGCATATAATGAAGAACATAATGCACAATTTGGTCAAGTTTGAAGAAAATTCTACTATTATTAACAAAGTTATAGAGGGTAAAACTTTACAATTTTTTGTGAATTTCGTGCACTGTACAACCTGCACGACGTCATTATCACATATCAATTCGTCCATACCACAACGAAGTAAGTTCGTATAAATTGGCTGGAAAAGAATTATTTTGTTTTAGTTCTTTAATCATTTGTATATAAATATCAATTATTCCAACGAGACATGTGTGTATGTAGGGATATAGTATATGCGTGCTAATGAACTTTGTGGGTAGAGCCTAATTCAGATAGATATAAGAAGTAAATCGGAAATATGGGTACGATCAATTTATATACGTGCATATATACGTACAGTATTCGGAAATAGGCAGTTTGTTTGGTTAGAATGAGCATAATATCTATGGCTGTAATATGTACGTATGTCTCGTAGTTTTGTAGCTGTATAGGGGTAGAAAAATGTGCGTTGAAATTTCTTAGATAAGATGAACACAAAACCTTTATACCCGAAGCGCGAGCTTCCGGTATTCTGACTTGTTTTTGGATGCATAAAAACCAACGTGTGAATCTTCTGGTGAACCTCTTGATTTAACTCTTGTAATTGTTGGCTGAGATCTGCACACTGTATTTCCGATGTAGCGGCGCGACCTAAGCGGCATAGTTTGGTTATCTTTTCGGCTACTGATGTTGCAGTTATGCTATCGTTTTTGACGTCATTCCTTGGTATCGTAAGACTTATCCTGAGTATTTCCCTGTTAGTATATGCGTATCCTAGATGTTCGATGTATATTCCACTAGGAATTGATGTTATGTTCAATGCTGTACTTATCGATGGGAGGAGACACAATTGAAAGGTGAGATTGATTGTTGGCAGCATGTTTTCTTCGTAGTTGGTTCGTTGGTTGGCTTAGCAGTTCTTCGTTTCCGGTTGACTTTAGTGGGTTGACTGTCCTGTTTGTTCGCGGAGGCATGTTCATTCTTGTTAGAACCCTCTGGAATGTTCACTGGATGGTGGTCTTCAATAGGTAGAGCCGCTAACTTGACGATTGGTCTCTTGGTAATACGGCCATGTAATTTAATTGTTGCTGCGCGAACTAGACCGTCTGCACCAGGATGAACCTCAGTGATACGAGCTAATGGCCACTTTGATGGAGGATAATTCTCGCTCTTGACTAATATCAGTTGTCCGGGTTCCATGTTCGGCTTTGTCTTCATCCATTTTGGCCTTTGTTGCAACCTTGAGATGAACTCATCTGACCACCGGTTCCAAAATTGTTTTACAATTTGCTGTGTCAGTTTCCATTTTTTCAGCAGGTGTAGTTCTTCGTTCGGGGTTTCTTGCGGGATTGATATGAGTGGTTCGCCAATCAAAAAATGCGCGGGGGTGAGTGCTTCCAGATCATTAACGTCGTCGCTGATGGGCATAAGTGGTCGACTATTAAGAACTGCTTCCATCTGGGTGAGAACCATATACATTTCCTCCATTACTAACAAGCTGTCACCGATTACTTTCTGCAGATGCAGTTTGACTGACTTCACCCCAGCTTCCCATAATCCTCCGAAATGAGGACAGCTCGGGGGTATCAAGTGCCAGCTACCGTGGACTGAACGGTTTTCATCATCTGCATGAATTGGTGTTTTATTTCTTTACTGGCTGCTACGAAATTTGTACCACAATCAGAATACAAATCCGAGCACAAACCGCGCCGGGACACCAATCGTTTGATTGCTGCAAGACACGCTTGTCCAGAGAGATCACTCACAACCTCCAAGTGAATGTCCTTGGTCTTCAAGCAGATAAAGAGTGCTATATAGGATTTCATCGTTTTAGCGCCTCTGCCTGATGACCATTTTAGTTGCATTGGTCCGGCAAAATCCAGTCGCAGGTTTAGAAGGCTGACAGGGGTGACTCGTGTTTCAGGTAACGCTCCCATTAACTGTTTTCCTGGCTTTGCGTTTGATTTAAAATAGGTTATGCATTTGTGGATGCATGTTTTTACCAATTTGGAAGACTGCAATATCCAGTACTGTCTTCTGATTTCTGCTTGGGTTACTTGATTGCCTCCATGCAAAGTGCGCAAATGGTATGCTCTTACGATCAATTCGGACAACTTGCAGTCAGGACTTAGAATCACTGGATGCTTACGATCGTCCGATAATAGTGAGTGTCGCAGTCTTCCGCCCACCCTGTGGATCCCCTCAGAATCAGTGATCGGTGCCAGCTGGAATAATTTTGAAGTAGCTGGAACTGGTTGTCCCTTGCCCAACCTTTCTATCTCATCTGTGAAAGATAGTGCTTGGGATAGCCGTATACATGCCATTTCGGCGTTGTTGAGTTCTGAAGTTGGCAGGGTTGCAGGGTTGGTGACTTAAAGCGAAGGCAATATGCCACAATTCTAGTTAGTTTTGCGAAGTCGGAGTACCTCCCCAGTATACTATCGTCGAAAGTGAACTTCGCAACCTTCGCAACTTTGCAGGAGGTCTCAGGCTTCCCCTCGAGTGTCGTGGTAATGTCGATTGCCCTTGACGAGTAGTTGATTGGTTTGTGTTGCAGCCACTCGGGTCCGTTCCACCACAAGTCGCTTTTGAGGAGCTGAGAAGCAGTCACTCCCCGTGACGCTATGTCCGCCGGGTTCCACTCTGTATCGACGTGTCTCCATTGACTAGAGTTGCTCGTAGCCTGGATTTTGCTCACCCTATTTGCGACGAACGTTTTCCACCTGGCTGGGTGATCACTCAACCAAGCGAAGGCAATGGTCGAATCCGTCCAGTAAAATTCAGCTGTGTCGGCAGGGAATTCGCTGGCTTGCTTCACGTGTTTCATCAATCTGCATAGTAGGACGGCACCGCTCAATTCTAGCCGGGGTACTGACTGTACCTTTAAAGGTGCCACTTTCGATTTCGATGTTAATGTGTTCGCAGATACCGTGCCATCCGGATGTATCACTCGAAGGTAAATCACCGCTGCAGAAGCTGCCATTGACGCGTCGCCGAAACCATGGAGTTCTACCTTGCAGCGATCAGACGTCTGTATGTATCGTGGTATTTGAAGTTGTGATAACGCTGGCCACTCCTTTATGTAGGTCAACCACTCGATTTTCAACTGGGCAGGTACGGACTTATCCCAGTCCAGTTTCTGAGGCCACAACCTTCGGATAAATATCTTGCTAACTATTATGATGGGCTGGATCCAACCAAGCGGATCGAATAATCTTGCAGCATTGGATGTAATTATTCGTTTCGTAACTGGCTCGTTCGCTGAGATGTAAGGCAGTTTCACTTTAAATGTCGTCTCTAGGAATCCATTGCGAACCCAATGTCTTGACGGTATTCTCCAGATTGATGTTGACTACGTCAGACGTTTCCCGGTCAGTGGTGCTTACATGTTTCAGAACCTCCTCATAATTCGCGGACCATTTGCGAATGTTAAATCCAGCTTTTTTGAGAACGGTCACAATATCGTTTTGCAATTTCGCTGCACCTTCTATGGTCGAGGATCCGGTCAGTAAGTCATCTACATAGAAGTCCTTTTTGATGATTTCACTTGCTGATGGTACCGTGAATTGCTCGTCTTCAGCGACCTGTTGTCGTGTACGTGTTGCTTGGAAGGGAGCACTGGCGGTGCCATAATTCACTGTGTTTAGCTGGTAGTGCTTTATTGGACCTTGGGGTTCTGGTCTCCAAACAATTCGCAGTAAGTCGCAGTCTCGACTGTCCACGAGTATCTGTCGGTACATCTTCTCAATGTCAGCAGCCAATGCGTATTTATGCCTCCTCCATCGCAGCAATATTTCAAAGATGGTGTATTGCGTATTTGGTCCCACCATTAGGATATCGTTCAACGAGGTGCCGGAGGACGTTTTATGGGACGCATTGAATACGACGCGAACTTTCGTAGTTGTGCTGTCCTCTCTAACTACAGCATGATGTGGCAAGTAGTATGAGTGTTTGCAAAAAATTTCTGCGGACGGCACCTCGCGCATATGTCCCAATTCCAGATATTCCTTTAGGAATGCATTGTACTGCGCTTTGAGCTCAGGATTCCGTTCGAGTTTTGTCTCTGTCTGGCGGAGGCGTATGACAGCGTCTTTTAATGACGGATGCAGCAGGATCGAGAGGTTCATGTCAGGCTTAATCGGCAGCCTGACTATGTATCGGCCTGACGTTGGATCCCTCTTAGTAGTTCGGATGAACTGCCTTTCGCAGTCTGCTTCCTCTTGGGTGAGGATTCGTTCTTGTGGCAACTCTTCCTGTTTCCATAATTTTCGTATGTCAGCATCTAGCTGTTCGATGCTAACCATACTGATGGAAGGTTCTGCTGTTCGTGTTACTTGGTTGACAGGCCCGGACAGGATCCAACCGATTTTGGATTTTTGAGCCAAAACTTTGGTATTCTTTATCAGGATTACGCCATTTTCCAATAGATCGCCATAAACGTCAGCACCCAGGAGGACGTCGATCTTCCCCGGAATGTGATACGATGAATCAGCTAAGTACTCCTGCCTCAATTCAGTTATCTTACATGGTGTCTTGGACTGGGGAATCTTGTCCGTTATATGGTTTACGACGACAAGAGATAAGTAAACACCTTGTCGACCATTTCTCTTTGCATTGAGCAGATATCGCTCCCTTGCTGCTCGTTGAATGACTCCCGATGCCGCTGATTGTCAGATTTATCGCTCGACGTGGTAGCCATAAGAGTTGCGCCGCAGCTTCACTGATGAACGAACGCTGGGACCCTTGATCGACCAATGCACGCAAAAGAATGAATGTTTCTTGGATGTCCTTTACTCGAATCCTTGCTGTAGCCAATAGAACAGCCGTAATGTCGACGCCACTGTTGATAGCATTCAGCGATGAGACTTGTTGTTCTGGATTCGGCAAAGCTGAAGATGCAGCTCTATTCGACGATGCTTGGTGTAACATTGAGTTATGATTTTTTCCACACAGTTTGCACCCTTTGCGTGATGGGCAGTTTCTGGCTGCATGAGCCTCGTGCAAACAATTCTAGCACAGCCGCAAACATGCTACCAACTCTCGTCGTCTGGCTATGTCTGATATTAGAAATGTGTCGCATTGGGAAATTCGCTGATCGCCCTGGCATACTCGGCAGACGGTTCCCGTTGCTTGTGCTGAGTGTGCCCCTACTTTCACCGTCTTGCGTTGGGTAATCTGCACTGCTTCCAGTATTGTGAACCGTTGATGCAAGAAGGTCGTGAATTGATTCAAAGTTGGTATCTCGTTCGAAGAACCAATAAATTTCTGCCATTCAGAATTACTTTCAGTGCCCAATTTTTGTTGCAGGATGTACACCATGATTAGGTCGACTAAATCTGCTCCCAATGATTCAGTATTGGCACGGAATTGCTCGGTCGTGTCCAATATGCGCTTGATACATATCGCACTAGCTGGAGTGCTGGTCGGTAAACTCCATATGCCCTTCATGTAGGCATTCCCGATGGACCTCTTATTGTTGTATCGTTCCTTCAGTAACTTCCATGCTGACGCATAATTAGTCTCTGTTAGAGTGAGGTGGCGTGTCAATTGTTCTCCCTCGCCGTTGACCGACGCACGAAGATACTGAAGCTTTTGTACACCACTTAATTTGTTGTTGTCGTGCACCATGACCTTGAATAAGTCATGGAATGCTGCCCTTCCTTTCCAGCCTTACTACGTCTGCATCTGAACTGCTGGACGTTGACTGCTCTCCGCAGCTATGTAACCGGCAATGTTTTGACGGAATACCACCGCACATTCGCCCCAGGCATCCTTGGCCTCCTCGTACTCTTTCATGTACTGCGCAAGCAGTACGGCATCCTGAGCCCTCACGGCCTTCACCCTTCCATGTAAGGCTTCGCAGTTCGCCCATGCTCGCTTTAGCGTCTCCTCTCGGTATTGAAAATATTGTAGGTTGTATCGCGTCCTCGAATCCTTCTTGAAGTTCCGAATCAGACGAAGAACTTCCTCCAGATTGTGTCGTTGCTCGCTGATCACGTTTTTTGTGGATGCTGAACCTCCTTGTTCTGCCTGTCCCGGAGCCATTGTAGTATGCGGTAATATCGACGAATGACTGAATGTGTAGGATGTCTGAAAATATTGGCTCGACCAGATATCCGGCTCAATTGGAATCTAATACGGAAAGCCCTGGCGAAATTGATGATAAATCCCGGGAGCATGTTATTTTTGTGAGTATCCCACAATACTCCGTATTGGACAAACTACCGTGGAACATCGTGTGCAAAGATGTGATGACCGAAGCGTAGCTTAGTTATAAGCAACACGTGCAGGCATAATTGCGATAAGGCATTCACTAGAAGTATGGCCTTGGCAAGGATGAATGCGGGAGGGCTACTATGTACTTTTAGATTGCTTATAGCCAGAGTGGTGAGGTCGATTATGCTCTATGCAACTACAGTTTGGAGTGAAGTCTACAGGAGGACAGCACCAAGTGTGTGCTCTACCTTCAGGGACTGTCTCAGATGATGCAGCATCCGTCATCTCGGGAACTGTTGCAGGTTGACATCTTGGCAGATGAGATGACGAACATATATTTACAATGCGAAATCGTCAGTCTCGAAAGGAAAAGGTCTGTAAATATATGCAAGAGCGCTGAGGACACTTGGGATATATCGATCGGTTGACGTCATCCATGCCATCCAGGAGTAGTTGCAAAGATGACACGGAGTGGTTGGAGACACGACACGGGGCACGGATGATATCGCCAGTACCGGCACAGATTTAAACGGCCTACTTCTTCCAATTATCCAACCTGCGATGTAGTCGAAAGTCTTCCACTGTCCAAGATTTGAGGAAGAAAGGAAGAACCTAGAGGGGACAGTGATAAAAATGCTAGTGTGTGGCTGTCTAGGCGAGTATTTTTTGAAGATGTCCATCATCTCAAAAAAAAAAAAACACAAAAAGGGGGACAGACTTGAATCGATTGTAATAATGTTTTATTTCAAACAAAACCGGGTTGCAGAATTGACTAAAATTAATTAACTGTTTTAAAATGTGGTCAGCGCAATAGCCAAATAGTATATGTGTCAAATTTGAAGCGAATCAATACAATAGTTTGTTTGAAATCTTTACCTCGCGAACCAAAAAGGCACGGTTTGAGAAGCATGCGTTTAAATTTTACGAGCACGTTTTAGTTTACGCACCTAAATCTGGATGGATACTACATGTTATGCTGGATGGATACTACACGGTGCGGCAGCATAACTTGCTTTTTGAAAATGCGCGCCACTCAGTTAGTTGATGTCATAGCAGAGCGCTAGTGGTCTCGTTCAAGAGGGGATGCTGTAAAGTTTTGTCCCGACGCGGTTCAGTCGCCATCACGCGTTGGAATAGTGAGGAGCGTGCCTTTGCCGTTGAGGTTTATTTTTCAAGCGGATGTTCGGTTATTGCAATACAGCGTGCATTTCGGAATCGCTTTAATTTAGCCCAGTTGGCTCCCGTCCCAGACCGCAAATCAATTGTTAGATGGGTCACTACATTCAGAGAAACTGCAAGTGCGACAAAAGGAAGAACTGGAGTCCCTTGGCCCGTTAGATCACCTGAGAACATTGAAGCAGTGAGAGCGTCAATGTTGCGATCGCCACGGCGTTCTGCGCGCAAACACGCATCTGTCCCTTGGACTATCCGATCGTTCTGTGAGAAGAATTCTTGATGATGATCTTCATTTTCATACCTATAAGATGGCGATAGTGCAGGAACTTTCAGAACGTGAGTTCAATTCTCGGATGAACGCGTGTGAGCTTCTTTTTGATGTCGTTCCCGAGGGTGCTATTGTTTTTTTAGCGATGAAGCCCATTTTCATTTGTGTGGGTCGGATTAACAAACAAAACATGCGCTACTGGGCTGACACCAAACCTCGAGAATTGCATCAAAAGCCTTTGCATTCACCCAAAGTCACAGTGTGGTGTGCAATTTTCCTCAGCTAGAATTATTGGTCCCTGGTTTTTTGAGGAAAATGAGGTTACAAGTGACAGTGAATTTGGACCGGTATGTAAACATGCTACAGAATTTTTTTTTCCCTACAGCTAGAAAATTTGGATTTGGGGGACACTTGGTTCCAACAAGACGGTGCAACAGCACACACTTCAAGAGCATCGATGGCCGTTTTGAGGGAAAACTTTCCAGGGTGCCTTATCTCAATTAGAGGCGATTTGGAATGGCCGGCACGCTCTCCCGATCTGTCCCCTTGTGATTTTTTTCTATGGGGTTTTTTGAAATCCCGTGTTTATGTGAACCGTCCGAGAACCCTACAAGATTTGAAGACCAACATCCAAGAAGAAATTGCCAACATAACACCTGCTATGCTAACAAGAGTCATGACAAACGCCAGAAATCAGTTTACGCAATGTATGGAGAATGTCACCTAACAGATTTGATTTTCAAAACAATGTAAATAAAAACTTTAGACATGTACCTACATTATAAAAAATAAATAAATATTTTCCGATGCATACAATAGTTTTTATTGAGTTTTGAAAAAAGGAAGTTATGCTGCCGCACCCTGTACATGGAGCACATATTATTGATATACACACCGCAACATGATGTTTATACAAAGTATATATTACGTTAACAAGTCGAGAAACTAAATCTGGACGCTTCAGGTATGAAAGGTTTAATGGATTTATTTTATAAAAACATTTGAGGGACATTTGTTCTATTAGAACCTAGCATGTAATATATGCATATATTGTGTGAAAATATCCACTTAAGCGTGATACATGGTACATGACACTCAAAGTCAACTTTGCTGGAAAATTTGGTGATTCTAGTATGAACTTAGCTAATAAAAATTATAGTAATCTACTATTATTAACCTAATTTGAACTGATATCAGCATGGAGAGTATTTCCGAGCCTAGTCACTATTTTATGGCAGCTTCTTGATTTTTTTCAGATTTTTCGTTTGGATAGTATCTGAAGATGGGTCGGTGAAAGGAATGATCACTTTCAACCCTCTGCAATGTCAACTAAGACCGGCCTCGGAAAGTACTAACCGAGACCTCCCATATCACTTTATTGGGAAAAAAAAACAATTTTTGACTATAAATGTTATTTTGTAATGATGAAATATATATCGACATTTTTTCGTTTGTGACATTCTATTTGGGGTGCACTTTTCTGAAAAACCGTGAGAGGTATCGGGTTAATTCTATTATTGTATCATTAAGAACAAACTGGTTTATTCACAGAAACAAATGGGTTAAAAATCTCATGGGTACATTATAAACAAAGGACAATAATCAGCACGTTTCTGTTATCGTTATTTTTTTTTTTCATAGACCACATTCAGCTATTGACATTAGCGAGATGTAAGCTCATGTTGATGCACCATAAAAATTTCATTGACATTCGTGCAGCCGTTTCTGAAAGAGTGTATCTCAAGGCTCAAGAACACAATTTTTCAGTAGAGTCAATTTTCTGAAATATTTTGCGTGGAGTAGAGATCGATTCACTGTCTGTCTGTCTGTCACCCGCACTTTTCTCCAAAACGGCTAAACCGAGCCGAACGAAATTTGGTGGACAGATGTATGGGATGTAAAAACTGGTTTCACCGGATATAATCATTAAATGAAAGGTCTCGAATAGTGCTTTCCGAAACTGGTATCGGTTTCGGAGGGTGGTGGATTGTAAAATGCGCGGGTAAGGAATCAAAATGTGCACACTTGAAGTGAAACAGGACTCATTTTTGGGAACTATTCAACCCAAAAATCTGCAAAAAATTAGGGTAGAGTACTTATTTGAAATCTAGGCCTCAAAATATGTCGTAGTCTGATATCTGCTCAAATAAACTTGGTAATAGAATATTGCCAATTTTTAAAAATTAACTAAAAATGGTTTTAAAGTTAGTTTTTTTCAACAACCCCAAATCCTAGCAGCATAGAAAGCAGTATCGCGCATATGCATGCCAAGTTTTATGAAAATTCTGCCGTTAGTGTCAAAGTCACGGTAGTTTAAACTTTTCAATTTCGTTCAAATTTACCATAACATAAACTATGCAAATAGGATGCTGACGACATAATTAGCGAGAATAATTGATATTCGAGTGAAATACTACAATTCCTTCCATGAAGAATCCACGGCCCGCCAACCCTTTTTACAGGCTATACCGATACGAAATTTTATGAGAAGGTGGGAACTATAAACGCTCCCACATGCAGTGAGCTAATTCTTTCTATGTTGAATTCAAGGGGGGTTCTTATACATGCAAATGGGGGTGTACATTTTTTTTTTCACCAAATGTAATTATCAAATGAAAACTATCGATTAGTACTTTTCAATGTCAATCTTAATTTTGGCATTTAATGGAAATACGAGTGCAAGGGGTCAAAAATTATGATTTCTTTAATGGACCCATTCTCAGAAAATAATTACCCGAAAAATCTGATAAAAATCAGGAAGCTGCCTCTCTATGGTAATCAGGACTCAAAATACTTCCATATCGATATATTCTCAAATTAAACAAATAATTTTATTTTTTGGGGAAAATTGACTAGAAACCCCTTTTAGGTTTATCCTAGAGTTATAAAAAGTGATATAGACTATAGTATGAACCACATTATCTCCAAGTTTGATAAAAGTCATACTATTACTGATAAAGATACAGTAGCTCAAAGTTGTTTTTTGGTGTAAATTTCACTGCAACCCAAAATACCAAAGGTGAGTACTTTGACATGGTACATATACATTATGGGCTACGCACAAATGGGATAGTTCTGCACATAAGAAACAATCCTTCGTACCTGAAGCGCCTAGTTTCCGGTTTCCCCACTTTTTGGTGGTTTTTGAGCTCTGGTCTCCTATTAAACGTAAAAAAAACAAATATAGACTCGAAATTTTAAAAAGATATTCTCTCAAAATTCTATCGAAAAACGAAAAGTCCGGAAACAAATTTCTCGAATAGCCTGCTTCCGTCTGTCCTGCGTACTACCAGGTAGCTAAATCTATTCTATCAAACAAGCCAACACGAAAAACTAAAACTGAAATTCCCAGTAGTACGGATTCAACTATGAACCGCTTCCACCAACGTACCCTCACATGTATAAGCATATCTCCCTTGAATAAAGTTTCCTTTTTCCTTAAAAGGTAAGTTTTCAATTAATCAGAAAAACTTAAACGTATACTTGATAAATGCCCTGGAAATAGCTTCCGGTTTTATGATAGATTCTTAGATCGTCGAATCTTTCGAGACGAATCTAGATAAATAAATTTGTTCTATTCTTGTACCTACTAATCGCATTTATATGAATTCTGTCCCCTCACCGGCAATTCGACGGTTTCAGGATTACGATCCGCACAAATCTCTAAAATTGCTGTCACCCCAATGCCTCAATTACATCATCCGGGTATGCATCACGAACCGGAAACCATTGTTACATTCGCAAAGATTACAACAATACGACGCGGATAACTTTCCTCTAAATTTCATTTTCATGCAAATACGGCATCAAATCTCTGTTAACCCTTTCACGGACAATTGCAAAGCGGATTATCTTAGAACATTATCTAAATTAAAAGACAAAACGGATGGGGTCGTAATACCTAACAGGGCATATCCGTTGCCATTTACCTTATTTCATTTCCTCAATATTTTATCTGTTGGTTACGGGAGCCAGAGCCTAAGACATCTTCGTTATTAATTCAAAAGTCCTATCACCAGTTTTCGGTCCTCACAGCAAATCGCACAGCAGACAGGGAAACGAAATTAAATTGGCCGAATATTCATCATAATTTCACGGGAGCGTTAAATTCCTAAAAGGGACCATGGAATTGATATTATATGACGTACATATTATGGTTGTAGTCGTAATTTTATCGGCTGTCAAGCTAACATCTGGATAAAGCGCTCCACCTTGTTTGGGGTTTCGTACATTGTTGTTATGGGAAGCTAAACGGCTTAGTTGATTATTTCATTAACACAAGCAGTTTGAATGATAATGTACTTTCTCCTTTAGCCATTAGAGATATAATACATAGTACGTATGTATCTGTTGGGAAGCTCCACCTTTAGGGCCTTAACTGTTAACCGTAAACTAGTTATTGTATGCAAATGTACCTATCGGCAACATTTCGGGCCATATAGTAGCCAGTGCAATTTTGAATAATTGCCACTAATGGACTATTACAAAAGTTATTAGATTGAATATTATTTGTAATATGCATATGAATGATCATTTATATAATTATATTTTTGTTAAATAAAGAACGCTGACTGCACGATGATTGAGGAGGTAGAGTGTCAACCACTCAATCTGCTCTGGGTTCGAATCCCAGCCGTCATAAGTGGCTGTGTTTGGCTTGTGTTTGTCTCTCTGCTGCGAGCTTATCACTTGTAGAGCGTTAAGTGTGATGATGGTAAAACTGAAGCAAAGTCTGACTGTGTGGATGCCCTATACTTGACTTCCATGTGTACACCCAGCGCCAAAGAGTTTCGCGCACTTGCTTAGTTGGACATTTCTTGCATTCTACGATATATTTATCAGAAACCAAAGAGAACTATGCTCACAAATGTCTACTACGATGGAAAAAAGCGACAAAGGCCATTATTTGAATTGTATTCATAACTTTCACGAAAAAGTTGCTTAAGAAAACAATGGAAAAATTAAACTCCATTGAAGGTTTACGTATTTATTTATATTTCACTTGAAATCTTTATTCATTTTGGGAAAGTTTCAACACATTTTGAAATAATTTGCGTTTATTAAGTTAAATTACAAGGAAATCAAAATCGAGTTGTGCCTCCTTTAGCCTATCACAGCTTCACCGCTTTGGCAATCTAGAATATCACAGGAAAAGTTTTCATATCACATTATTTGAATTTCATGTTTCAATTCTGCAATAGTTGTTAGCTTTTTTCTTCCGCAATTTCGACGAGATTATTTCCACCACGTTCTGGATCGGGGTGAGGTCTGGACTGCTCGCAGCCCAGGGTAAGGATTCTACCTCCAACTCTTCTTTAAAAATCGCTACCTGGGGAAAGAGAAAAAGTGGGCCATTGTTAATCATTGAAAAACATTTTAATAAAATAACCGTTACTACTTACAGATTGGGCGGGAGGTGCAGGGGTTGAATCGTCCTGAAAAATGACATTATCGACCTTTCCACTCAACTGCTTCGATGGTGGGAATCAAACCATCTTGCAGAATATTTTCATATTTGGACGCGTTTACACGGCCGTTCAGCATCTGTATTTGTCCCACGTCCGTGTCCTGTTGTGCACCCCCATACCATGACATACGGAGAATGTTGATAACATGCATTCATCGCTACACCGGTCTCCCTTTCTCCGGCTACACCCTCCAGTTTCGCCTCTCTTTCGTCCAGTCGAGTCGCCTTTCCTTCATGACTTTTGTCAGAAGAGGTTTTTCGGCAGGGTTTCGGGAAGGAAGTCCAAGCTCATTCGGGTGACGCTGCATCGTTCACAGGCTCATCTTGCTTGAGGCCGATTTCTCTAGCTTCCTTTTAATTATTGAAGCCATTCTAAATCGATTTCGGAGGCTGATCCGATCAATTTCCCTACAATCTTGATCTGTCGCAATTTCTTTCTGTCGCTTCCTTTTCTTCTGCACTTAACTTTCCGTTCCCGTTTCTTTGCAATACCTTTAATTCTGGGAAAACTCACTCAACACTCACTCGAACACGATCAATTTACTCGAATCACCGGGGCATTTAAGGGGGTCATCCCGTGTGTCGGATCCGCGGAATCGAATTTTTGTTGGGCATCAATTGTATCTAGATCTAGTGTAGAATATAAGTGAAAGTGATTTTTTTATATTCGAAGTCATTCGGAAATTATAGTGTTAAACACGTGATAAGTCACATACCAGATTTATGTCGATCGCCGTAATAAAGCGCGTATTTATCAGTCGGAATGACATTCGAATGACTTCGCTAAAAGGACAAGAATTGAAGCCAAGGCCGGATATGTGTTTCTTCAAGAAACTAAGGTTTATGGATTGGATATAGCAGATTAATAGTCAGTTAAGGTTTTATGGCTATTATTATTATTCTGTTAAGGGAAAGTCGCACCGCGTCCTTGAAGAACTATTGTGCCCTTTTTACTGGTTATAGTGTACCTGTTGATCATAGTATCTCAAGCAGGCCTGTAACCGTTAGGAACTTTAGTATGTTCCCCACTTCCAGAAGTTTCAGCTTTGCATCTGGTATTAAGTGTTCTCCCAGATGTATCAACCTACTTTGCACAAGTGCCGGACACTGTCCCACGACGTGCATAGAGGTTTCGTCCTCCTCCTCACAGAACCTGCAGGCAGTGTCCGTAGATATCCCTAGCTTCCCTAGGTGATAGTTCAGCCGACAATGACCAGTGAGAATTCCCACTATGATCCGGAGGTTCTTTTTGGTGAGGTTTAAGCAATCCTTTGTGCGCATGGGCTCGTATCCCCCAATAACGCAGCTCCCCGCCTCACTCATACTACCGGCCATCCTGAATATTGATCTCCTTGCCTGCATCTGTATGTGCAGATGGAGAGGGGTTAATCTCAGAAGCACCTCCAGAGATGCCGTTGGGCATGTCCTCATTGCTCCACTGCTACACACGCAAGCCAGCCTTTGGAGCTTATGTAATTCCCTGGCTTGTGTGCTGAGTTGGGTTCTTTCTGCCCAGATTACCGCTCCATAGGTAATCATTGGTCTTACTATTGCAGTATATATCCAAAGTAGGTATCTTCGGGCTGCAACCCCATTTTTTTCCTGCTATGGATCTGCAAGTCATCAGAGCCCTCGTGGCTTTTCGACAAGTGTTTCCGACATGTGTCTTCCAGAGTAATTTTTGGTCTAGCGTGATTCCCAAATATTTGACCTCTGCTTCTCGTTTCACCTCCATATCATGTAATGTTATGGCTTTCAGGTGATCCAGCTTACGCCTCCTAGTGAATGGTTAACATACTAGTGGTTTTGGTTGGGTTGATCCGCAGTCCCACCTTCCTGCACCAGGCACTAGTAACCCTTAATCCAGTTTGGATTCTATCACATAGGGTATCTTCATATTTGCACCTACAGATTAGAACAATGTCGTCCGCGTAGCCCTGGACTTGTATTCCAGTGTTAGTTAACACGTCCACTACCATACTCCACATCAGCGGCGATAGTACTCCACCCTGTGGACAGCCTTGAGTAGTGTTTATGGCTAAAAATCGCATTCTACTTTTTAAATGCGTTTTTCTCGAAACCGCACCATAGCTCAAAATCTATCCAACGATATTCTTTGAAATTTTCACGACTTATTCAGAACATATTTCTACGGTCCGCAAGCTAGGATAATTGCGATTCATTCAGTAGTTTTTTTTTATTCATTGAAGAAGCCGTAAAAAAGCGCGAAAATTCAAAAAAAAAAGTTTAACACGGCACCAAAAATATTAAAAACTAAAGTGCCGTTTACTTTTTTTCTCTAAGATGATCGCAGCGCCCTCTCTTTTTGGAGATGGATGTATAAATTGCTCTGTATTTCAATAACGAACTATGTGATCGGGCTGGAAAAATTACTATGCACGCTCAAGATATTAATAAATCGATGGTGAAAAATTCGTATTTGCATCTTTCTGTAGTTCTTCCGAAAAAAATTTTAAAAAAAGCGAGAAAAACGGCCTTCACACGGGATGACCCCCTTAATAAACGAAATATCAAATATCAAACAATATTTCCTCTTGTATACCTAAATTCTGATAGGTATCTACATATAGAGGATATAAATATTATATATAATAGATCAAACAAGCAAATAAATATATATAACTTAATAAACCATCAACGAATTAATTAAAATAATAAAAAATTTATTGGATGTTTACGATTAATTACCAAATCGAGCTAAAAATACAAAGAAGGTTAGCGCGGTATTCAATTTATGCAATCCTACATTCTTGATTATTGGGTTGATGACTTGCTGATGCATTTCCATGCATCAATTCCGCGACACCTGTAATTACTGACACAGGTTTGAATGCTCAGTGTAGATTTGTTTGTGCTAATGACTTCACGGGTGCACCTTTTCCGGTTGACGCTACATGATATGGAGGTGAAACTGAGCAACAGAGGTCAAATATTTGCGAATTACTGCTAGACCAAAAATTACTCCGAAAGACACATGTCAGGAAACACTTGTCGGAAAGCTACGAGGGCTCTGATGACTTGCAGATCCATAACAGGAAAAAATGTGGTTGCTGGCCCGAAGATACTACTTTGGATATATACTGCTAGTAGTAAGGCCACTGATTACCTATGGAGCGGTAATCTGGGCAGAAAGAACCGCACTCAGTGCACACAAGCCTAGGGAATTGCATAAGCTCCAAAGGCTGGCTTGCGTATGTATCAGTGAGGCAATGAGGACATGCCCAACGGCCTCCCTGGAGGTCCTTTCTGGGATTAACCCCTCTCCATCTGCCACATACAGATGCAGGTAAGGAAGGGCAATGTTCAGGTTAGCCGGTAGTATGAGTGAGGCGAGGAGCTGCCTAAATCGAAGGAAGATTGATATTCTTTCTAGGCGGTACCCCGAATTACTGATACCAAGGGATAACATGACATGCTTGAGATACTATGACCAATAGGTATATTATAACCAGTAAAAGGGACACAATAGTTCTTTAAGGAGGCTGTGGCACTTTCCCTTAACAGAATAATATTATAATATATCTAAATTGAATATCGCACAATGCGTACGCATCTCAATATGTTTGTTACTTGGTCCACAAAGGCTATCTACAAATATATACATCGAGAATGGGATGTACATATTAATGGATTCATGTATTTAAACTGACAGTGTCTCGAGACTAGAAAAAATAACACCAATATTTTGTCATGCGGCTAGATATTTTAGTATCTACTTTTCATTATAGTACTGATATATTCAAGTAGGTACGTAGATAATACTCTAGTGCATTATAAATATAGCAGACATTCACCCTTTGGTGGGTTATAACGCATTAACAACACCTACGCGCCATCGTTCGCAGTTACCTGAAATGCCCCTTAGCTCCCCCACGACTTCCAGAGACTCCTGCACTCCTCCTTTACTGTTGTCCACCAAGCGCCCTTGGGGCGACCCACTCATCGGCCATCTTGGGAGAGTGGCCAACGTACTTTGATGATACGATTCAAACAAGTGTTCACGAAGGCTTGGAGTTTTTAAGTAGCAGTGGAGTTCACTTTCCATGTGTTATTCGCATGTAGCAACAAAGAACAGTCTCAAATGGATCTTGGTGTTGAGTTATTTCACTGCTATCTAACTGCATTTCCAGATTTTAGATAGGGCAGCGAAAGCGGATCTAGCCCTGTTAATGCGTCGAGCAACAGCAGTTCCATGCCGTGATCGACGACTTCTATTCTCTGCCCATTAATACAGATAGGGAGAGTGCGATGGACGTTGTGAGAGCAAACCGATGGTCTCAACGTAGTCGAGGAGTTCAAGTAAGGATGTCATAGTAGCCTGGAGAACGTCACCGATAACAATACAAATAATATCGGTGACAGGATGTAATCCATGGCGGACTTCGTTTTCGGACCTCAAAACTTCCAAAATTTTATGACGGTGAAGTACGTGACATTTTCCCCATTATATGTCGCTCTGTTTCTCTGAAATACCCCTCCTGCGTAGAGCACTTTAGATACACTCCCAATCATACCATTGAAAGCTTTCTAAATCTAAATCGAGGAAGAGCATGTGCAATGAATATCTCAATGCTGCGTACTGTTCCGTAGGTCTCTGATGTTGTCGAAGCAGGACAATCAATCAATCAATCACGCTGTCGAGATGATTTTCAATGTGTTCCAGGATTATTTCAGCTATTATCTTTGCAACAGCGGTCAAAGAGTAGTACAGGTCCCTAGGGCTAAATATAAATTGGTGCCCACGATGGAGCATAAAATCTGGGAAACGCCTGCTAAACTAACACCAACAGCTCTACTATCAAACTTTATCTCGACCTCCAAGTGCTGATCCCTGGGAGTTTGTTCTTAAGGTTTGCTAGTCGGCCAAAAAATGGAAATTGCTGTTATCGACTTTGAAAGCATAAGCGAACAGTTATGCACTCTACGTTTGCGAGGCAAATTTAAAAATATAAGCCTCATTAACTTTCACGCACCTACAGAGGAGACTGCTCAGGGTCGGAAAAGGATACCTTCGAAGCCTGTGAAAAGTGTGATGCCTAAATCACCCTTGGAGATTTTAACAGTTAAGAAGGAACGGAGCCTGTATTCAAGCGATACCTTACCAAAGTGACCACGTGTTGATTGAACGGCGCCACCTCTCAGCATTGATGAATGCCAGAACATGTTGACATGTCACCAACCTCCTTCTTCGTAATGATCTCACCAATAATCTTTGCATATCATGGAGATGACCGTCTTGCAGAGAATACTTTCGGCCTTTTTTCTAAAGACTTTCCATCGATACAGGCGATTGGTCGCCGAATTTTACGTCGTTCGGGTAATTGGGCATCATAATTTCCTTCTTTGCGTATACCGTCACACTCTTCCCGTTAGGAGCAGCACTTTCCTTTTCGGCTTGTGCCGGTAAGGGTGGGGATCTACGAAGGATCAAGCCTCCTATGAAATCAGTACTATAATGGAACCAGTACTACTAATTAAAGTGCAATTATAAGACTTTATACCAGAGTAATTAAGGTTCCGTCCGGATAGCTGAGTGAGGCTGTCGTAAGAAAGGTCGCAGTTTAAATTTCACTGGTGACAGCGGAATTTATATCGTCACTTGACATTGGATACCAGTCGACTCAGCTGTGAATGAGTACCTGAGTCAAATCACGCGTCAACGATAATTATTATTAATTAAGATTCTTACTAGTGAGGCACTGCTTTCGTTGAATATCGATGGCGGAAGCCCGCTTGCCAACTCCCGAAAATCTCTCTCAGAAGCTTCGATTGAAGAATATGATGTACACAACTATCAGAAAGGGGAAGTCTGGTGTATTTTCAGCCAACACTGTGGACGAGCGCAGTGACCACTACGCAGTCAATTTTCTAAACCCAAGGGAAGGCTGTAGAAAATTCAAACTCCCTTATCGATGCATATATTATTAACTATTGAAAGGCTAGAATAGGTCCCAGGACGAAGCGTGGATTGGTACCCACGATGGAATGATGGAGCACAAAACCTGGGAAACGCCTGCTGAACCAACCAACAGCTCTACTACCAAACCCTATTTCCACCTCCATGTGGTGACCGCTGGGAGCTTTTTCTTAATAAAAAGCTGCAGGCGGAGAAGGGTGAAGGCGTGTCTCCCGCGCCTAAAAACGGGATAAATTTTACCAACTGGTCTTCCAGGTTCGGGGTTGGGTACACGGAAAACAACTTGTTACGAAACCACGACAGGAGCCTCGGACTCGGAACGTGCGCTCCCTATACAGACTGAATGCTGCTGACCAGCTAGCAGATACCCTGCCCCAATATAGGGCCGATGTAACATCGTTGCAGGAGATGCGTAGGACAGGGAGCGATTTCTTGGAGAAGAGGGCATTTGAGTGGGGGGGAGGGGCAAAATAAACTCAGATCACTAGCTCATTGGCATTTTGCTCCGAGCTCGAATAACAACACCACCCAGAATCCCCCCTGACAATCAGGTGAGAGTTAACATTGAATCCATCCACAACACAGCCCTCCGCGACACCTATAAGAGGGAAATGGATGCCGCAATAACCGCAGTCGTCAACAGAGATCGTGGAGATGAAGCATCAACAAATTATCTTCACACTCACCTGAAGAACGTTATCATTAATACGACCACAAAGATACTTGGCCCCAGCCGCAAAAAGAGTCGGAAGGGCTCGTTTGACGATGAATGTCAGCTAGCAACGGAACGGAAAAATGCTGCATACCGAGTAATGTTGCATTCTCAAAGGACGTGGGCACACGGGGAACGGAGAAACAACTTTGTAGATTGAAAAAAGAAGCTTTGGAGAACCAACAGGTCTGTGAATTCGAAAAGTACGGGAAACAACCGCATCAGGCGCGTGAGTTTTACCAACAAGTTAGCAGGATGAAGCCTTATTCAACTCGATGGTCATTCCGCCGAGGCAAAGAAGGAAATCTGATTTACAACAAAATGGGAATACTGGAGCGATGGGTTGAATACATTCATGAACTACAGAAAAACCAGAACATCGGCGAGTTGGAGGTCCCGTCAACTGAAAAGAAGAAACAATCCGTCCAATTCATTGGCTTAAAAATCGTAAGTCGCCAGGAGCCGATGGAATTACAGCCGAATTGGTTAAAAATGGAGGCGACCAATTACACCAAGTGGTTCATCAACTTGTGCTCAAGGTGTGGGCATCGAATTAATGCCTGACGACTGGCAACGAGGCATTATCTGTCTCATACATAAAAAGGAAGATATCACACAGTGCAGCACGTGTCTGCTGATGACTATATCATCATTGCCGGTGACCTTAGTGGTCATGTAGGTGAAAAGGCCGACGGTGATAAGTGCTATGGCGGAAGGAGTTCGGAGCGTGCAATGGGGGTGGCGAGCGTATAATCGATTTTGCGGATACCCATGACGCAAATTGACTATATTCTCATAAGGCGTCGACATTTTACCACTGCCAGTGACTGCAAGGCCGTTCCCTATGCGACTATCGCACCTCAACATCGGTCATTGATTGCCATCTTGCGAATTAAGCCACCGATAAAACAGCGTGAGGAAAGCACAGACCCGTCGCGCATTAAATGGTGGCGATTTCGTCCGAAGAAAGAGGAAATGATCTCACTTACGCGATTACCAACCATTACGAATATACAAGAATTGTGGAACCAAATGAAAGACACGATACATAAACCAACCTCTGCAACCCTCAGGGTCACCAAGCCGGGTAAGCGGTACATCAACCGGGATACTTGGCTTGAAATGAAGGTCCGTGAAAAGAAACGTCTCTATTACACATTTCTCGACGATAAAACACCAACAAAGAAAGAAGCAGAAGCAGAAGCAAAGAAAGCAATCGGTATCACCCGAGCGAACCATTACAAAAATCTTTATGATAAAATGGACACTCGGGATGGCGAGAGATATCTGTATCAACTTGCTAAAAGCCGTAACGAACACGCACAGGATATCGCGCGCTTCTGTTGGGTTAATGACAAGAACGGTACTTTGCTTACTAACCGTCGAGCCGCGACGGATAAATGGCGGGAATACTTCGAGCAGATTTCAACTAAAGAATTTGTTCATCCTCCACTTCCACAATCATTGCCGACATTTGGACCAGGCTCACCTATCAGCGCAATTGAAGTCGAGGAGGCAATAAAACGAATGAAATCGGGGGAAGCCACAGGACCTAACGACGCTGCATCTGAGCTCTGAAAAGCGAAGAGCCGAGAACCTACACTGTGGTTCAGTGAATTCGATAATCGGGTTATTCAGGAAGGAAAAACACCATCTGACTGGCAAGAAAGTACTACTGTTCCAATATGGCAAAACAAAGTAGTCCAGCAGAAAGTTCAAATTACCGTCCGATCCGGTTACTTTCCCATACCATAAAGATTTCTGAAAGCATTCTTCACAACCCTATTCGCGAAATCGTTGAAATAACCGTGGAGCAAGCAGAATTTGTCAAAAACTGGGGAACAACTGACGCAATAAACACTGCGCGGTTACTCATGGAGAAACACCGTGATGAGAATCGCCCTCTTTACATTGCATGTCTGGATCTAGAGGAAGCGTTTGACTGGTATGCTCTACGACAACACTTAGTGCTAGAAGAAATCGTGCTCTGGGTCCAATTGCTCTACCACGATCCGAAAAGTCAAGTTCGAAGTGTGGCGGGTGTATCAAAACCGCCTCCTGTGTCTCTGTTCGTGTTCATGAAGGAAACGCCCTATCACCATTTCTCTTTGTTCTTGTTATGGACACCGTCACACGGGACATCCAACGTCCAGCGCCCTATACACTCTATGCAGTTGATGTTTTCCTAGCAAAAATGATCCCGAGCAACTTGTCCAAAAATGTTGAATGATTGCCTCATGCATGAATTTTTGAGGACCGATCCCCATGAAGTAGCATGAAGCAATCACTCTCATCGGCAGTGATCTGCCTAGAACTGAGTGATTTAAGTTTTCCATTGGCTGGAATTGTTTCACGCTTAATGCGCAACCTCGATGAAGTGGCGTTCCACTGCTTGTGTTCTTTTTAATCGACTTATCAACGAATGTCTCAAATCTAAAATTTACCGCAATGTCGTCCGTCCCCTTGGCCGCGTTGGAGAGAAGAGTTTTCCGAAGAACTTTTGGCCACCTACATGAGGATGGACGATTCTGCAGCCTACATAACGACGAAATCTATGAGCGATATCATGAGCGTCAGGTTGTGGATAAAATTCGACTCAATAAGTTACGGTAGACGGGTCACTTAATTCGCATGGATGAGATTGCTCCAGCCCGGAAAGTCTATAAGGGTAATATCTAGGGTAGCAAAAGAAGACAGAGGCAGATCCTGCCTGAGATGGAGCGATGGCGTAGGTCAGGTAACCAGACAGATTTTAGGGATATGAAATTGGTGTGCCTTGGCGCAAAACCGGGATATCTGGAGTTCCTTATTAAGGCAGGCCTAGAGCGGATACCGGTTGCTGCGCCGTTGATGATGATGATACTCTTGTTAAATTTATTTGAACAGATATCGGTATAGAGCGAATTTCGAAGCTTAAGCAGCATATAGTGCAACTTTCGTGATTTTTGTCAGATTTTTGTGAAAGAATTAACCACTTTTCAGCCCCGTTCTCCCCCTTTTGCATTAAATGTCAGAACTGAGAACAGCTTCGAATAGCACCTTCAATTTAATACTCCCCATGACTATATTTGGTGAAAAACTGTACACCCCCTTTTATATGTATGGATACACCCCCTTCCCTCCTCAGATTCCACGTAGATAGATGTAGCTCACTGTATGCGTGGGAATTCGCAGTTCCCACTTTTCTACCAAATTTGGTATTAATCTGTATAACCGCTTCTTAGAATAGCGCCATCAGCTGGTATGATGGTGAGCTTCATCAGCCGGTCATCAAATCGTTCGATTTCTTTAACGGCGTTACGGAACCCTCTAGGATGGCGATACCAACACCGTATTGAGTGCCATACACTAACAAAATAGCAAAGTTTTACCGCATTCGCGTTCTATGTCGCAGCTTTTGGCACCAGGCCATCGGGTTTCTTTCAGAGCGCAGATATGAATGCGCCTTTTCCGAAGGGCTATTGCTAGGTTTTTCCAGTGACACTTCCAATATTTAGCGTGCAGACACATATTTGATTTGTTCGAACTAATTTACTTATGTTCAAATGCTTTCCATGCGTCAAAAACTCTCGCCAGTTTCTCGACAGGATGGGGTCCCGTCATACTGCACCGACTGAGGTAAATGCCCTAGCATTTTTTCGAGGCTTGTTATTATATATTTGAGGACCGGAACCAGCAATAGTCAGAACCATTGGCTAATGCAGCTGCCAAAAACTGGGAACAAGCTTCCCATTAAGGCAAGTGGAAAAGCCTTAACGCTGCTAAACACGCAAACTTTTCTTGCTGATTGGCCGTAATTCACTAGCTGGGCGTATGTTCACAATGGGGATTCTTCAAGATGGTACGTGCCCATCCTACAGTGAGGAATCGAGGATAATCCATTAGACAGGGGAATCGAGTACAGTGGACTATAGGGTCTGCGAGCTCTAAGTGTTTAAAGGCCTTGCCTCTCTTCCACCTAATAGACACGTACGCACACACATATATTTTACAGCCTACTGAAGGAAACCCCCAGTGGAGTAGATATTTCAATGAAGTAAAGAAACGTGCTATCCTCAACTACTTCTATTTGAAAGGCCAAACACCACTTCAAATAACGAACAAGTCGGAATACCGGAAACTGGCGCTCCGAGTATAAAGATTTTGGGTTTATCTTTGTGAGAAACTTACTACGCACATTTTTCCATTCATATATGGTTTAAAACCCAAAATATTCCTTCATTTTTAAGTTTTTGTGTGAAGCAACGTCTGTCTGTTTCTCTGCCTGTCTGTCTGTCACCCCCAATTTATTCGGAAACGGGTGCAATTTTTTTTCCCAGAATGGGGCTATGTGCAGTATCACATAAAAGGGCTTAATTAGTACTTTTCGAAACTGATCCCATTATTGATATAGGGTGAAACGTAGGGGAGTTCGGGCTCAAAATATGACCACCAAAAGGTTTAACAGGTCTTGTTTTCAGAACCTATCCAACCGAATAATCTGAAAGAAATCACAATGGCGTTATACGGCGAAATCTAGGCTTCAAAATACATCCGGTTACGATATTTACACAAATAAAGTTAATAATAGTACATTAGCAAATTTCGTGTCCGGATAGATGAGTGGTTAGAGCACAAGGCTGTCGTACGGAAGGTCGCGGTTCAAATCTCACTGATGACAGTGGGATTTGCATCGTGATTTGCCATCGGATACCAGTCGACTCAGCTGTGATTGAGTACCTGAGTCAAATCAGGGTAATAATCTCGGGCGAGCGCAATGCTGACCACATTGCCTCCTAGTGTACCGTTACGGTCTTGAATGAAGTGCTCTAATACACTTCAAGGCCTTGATCCAATATGGATTGTTGCGCCAACGATTATTATTATTATATATTAGAAAATTTTAGATTTTGCCGGGGTGATATTGGGTGAAACGCCATTTACACAAATAATTTAATGGAAAGCACTGTATTGATAATAGTCAACCTCAAACGCCTCACATTCGGAGTTCAATAGTCAACCTATAACAGGTACAAACAAGCCGGGATACCGGAAGCTGGGCCCTTCGGCCATAAAGGTTTTGTGCTCATATGTGAGAAACTCCCTAATTTTCCATTCGTACATATCTAGAAGGTCTACAATAGATGGCGTAGCTTGTTCTTTATTCCATTGATCCACATTTTCAAACATTCATCGGAAAGCTACTGTCAATGGGCACAAACGTCAGCATAAATTATTTAATTGAAGTGTAAACAACAATACTTTTTTCATCAACGAAAATGGCCAACGACAAGAAAGGAAGGGTTTTCTGTATCGAATTGTTACTGGCGATGAAAAGTGGATCCATTACGATAATCCCAAGCGTCGGGCAACGTGGGGATACCCCGGCCATGCCTCATCATCGACGGCCAAAGCGAATATTCATGGTGAGAAGATCATGCTGTCTATATGGTGGGACCAGCTGGGTGTAGTATACTATGAGCTGCTAAAACCGAACGAAACGGTCACGGGCAAACTCTACTGACGTCAAATGATGCGTTTGAGCCGCGAACATCAAGAAAAAACGGCCGCAATACCAGCAAAGGCATGATAAAGTTATTTTGCAACATGACAATGCTCGTCCACATGTTGCACAACCCGTTAAAACATATCTAGAAACGTTGAAATGGGAAGTCCTGCCCCACCCGCTGTACTCTCCAGACATTGCTCCTTCTGATTACCATTTGTTCCGGTCGATGCAGCATGGCTTGGCTGACCAGCACTTCTCCAATTACGACGAACTCAAAAAATGGCTCGAAGAGTGGATAGCAGCCAAGCAGGCCAATTTTTGGCGCGATGGTATCTATGAATTGTCTGAAAGATGGAAGAAAGTTGTGACTAGCGATGGGCAATACTTTGAACAATGAATGTATAACCAATTTTTCACAATAAAGCTTCAAATTTAAAGAAAAAACCGACAGAACTTATTTGTAGGCCTTATAAGAATACAAAATATTCTTTCATATTATACCAAACTCCAATATGCACATATGTACATACATATCAAAGACATAACTCTTGTGTTCAACTTAAATAAAGAAACATTGCCTATTTGCGCATGACGATGCATACATACATATTTATATGCGCTTTTAAATTGATTTAACGGGCATTCATGCATTTCCACTTTACTCCGTGCTCAAAAGCACACATATATGTATAATATGTAAATTAAAAATCGCTACTAGCAAGGTACACACATGTCTATTATATTGGTTACTCCGAAAGCTTTATCAGCATATGCTTCACAATGATATTCAACAATCAGACAAGGTATAATATAATGTGCCCACTTTTAGTAGGACGTGGCAGCCCACAGTAGTTAGCAATGATATATCCCCTAACTCCCTCGATGAAGGTTTGGCTTATTATATTGTAATTGCATAGGAGAAAGTTTAACTTTCAGGATAAGGTCAATACACTCAATGTAGATATCATTTATCTGTATCTCATATTATTGATGCATTTCCTCCGAGGAGTTGTGTATATATAACGTGCTTCCAAACCCAAAGGCATTTTGGAGGGATTTAATGTCAAGCAAAAGCACAGCTGGCTTGAAGAGCCAGTGAAATATTTTATGGAGAATTTCTATCTCCCCTGATATCTACCAGGATGCCGGCATCTTTCTGGTCCAATTCAGCATCACGGTTTTTAGCAGAAGTAATGGTTTTGAAGGTCTTTGCCGACTGGAGTCTGCGTCCTTACTCTTATCACAGTAGTCATGGTCTGTGTGACATCAAAATGGCGCAGCACAGCCCTAATTGGGCTCCTCGCAGCGGCCACTGATACCTACCTACATACCACATTCGGATTTCTCGATCGGACACCCTGTTATCTTTCACTATTACACTAAGAGTGTCCTAAACATGAATATGGAAGCAATAACTAGTGACTTTCGAAATGATAAGAAGTCGTAAGAAGGCGCCAACCGCCTCTTTGGATAATCAAGTCGCGGCACGAAATTTGTAGGCCTCACCAAACTCTTTCTCCGTGGCGGAGAAAGATGCGAAAATTTCAAGCTTTCCCACTTCATTGGAAGGCATGCACATGCCGACGGTGCGTTTAGTATAGAGAGTACAGCAACTTACATACTGGGAAAATTGGAAATTTGAATATGGTCGGTCTGTCGGTGGCACTGTTGCCTGATTGTTCCAAAAATAGAAGCGGAAGGCACGCCAAAAGAAAAGAGGGCGAAAGTGAACTAGAGGCAAAATGTAGCCTATCAGTACCTTTTTACCTGTACTAAGCAAATCAAATGAACAGAAAAAACGGATCGGCGATCCGACACCGGGGACCTAAGCAGGCTCCCAGTAAATATCAGCCGAGGGAACTGGAAGCAAAGACGAATTTCCTTAGGAATGAGTGCATGCAGCTCCACAAGGTCTTCCAATATTCAGAGAAATCGACGCCCACCATAAGCCCGAGAATAAGATGGGAGTAAACCAGGAACTTTAGTTATACACACATTAGACGTATTTTTTAGCGCGTACGAAAGTGTCAAAGCCTCTTTAGTAAGTGCGCATACATGGGCTCTCTTGGGAATTGAAATGGAACCGGCACATATTCCAGAGTTGAGTTAGCGGTTTCATTGATAACCATTCGCAGTGTTCCGATTTGCTTTGTAAAATTTTTTGTTGAAAGGTTTTCAGAAACGGCACACTCTCTCCCTCCAACTTCTGCCACCTATTTTCTCGGATTTCATACCACCAAGAGATTCGGCAATGCTTCAACTCTGGAATTCGAAAGTTCCATCCGATATTCTGAGAGAGTCAAACTTGACCGACTCATCTACTTGAAGGACTCTACACAGTCTTGAAATTTTTCATTCGTCTTCCAGTTCCACACAGTATATTCTAAAGGAGTTGAGTTTCGTGAGCTTCGTATTAATTCTTATTGTTTTTATCAGCACAATTGACAAGTCATCTGGTTGATTTTCCGAGTTTCTATAGTTCTCGGTTCCACTTGATCTTCTTCGCCAAAGGAGCTTTTTGTCAGCAATGGATTTGTACTTTATTCCCAAGAAATTCATGCGAGTGTTCCGGCACTGTAGGCACTATCCTCCGAGCGTAGTTTTATTGTAGAGAAGCTAACAGGATTAACATTTTTTTCACTAGCAGAAATGAAGATGATTCTGTACAGTTTAATGATATGACTGAATTTCAATTCTTCCAGGAAAACTTGGAGAACCATATGGTGACTACTCCAGAGCACATCCAGAGTCTTGTGTTTCAGCGGCACCAGATCTTAATTTGTGAATTTGCTTTTCCTGGGTTTCGTTAACTTTATCTTGCAATGCCCCAAATCAATGCCGCGGTTCTGTACCACCAGCATGCGAATGATATCCAACAATCGACATGTTCTGGCCTGCGCAACTCGGTATTCACAATGGCGTACTTACTCCGACCGCCAAAGCTCAAAGGTGGAATGACTTGCTGAAGCCACTTTAAGGCAGCCTCATCTGTGCATTGTAAATGAAAAAACCCATCGCGATCCCTTTCTTCCGCCTCTTCTGGTAAGGTTAAAGGAGGGTTCTAACGGGCAGGTTTTAACCTTCAACCCCTTTTTCTTCTGCCGAGCCTATCTCTTTCGCTTACGGATTGATTTAGGCAGCAGTATCGTGAGTGAGGCAAACAGTACTGCCGTACTTTCCTATCTGACTGCAATCGTGGTTGGATTCGGAATCTATGGCTTCTTTTTTGTTAACACTTTCGATTTATTTTCTTTGATTTAGTTACAAATAGTTTATGACTAAAATTAATACTAGACTTATCTCTAACAGCTTAGCTTTACCTAGAAATTAACATTTTGCTTAATACTAGACTTAATTTACGGTAATCATAACATATCTTATTCCTAATGCTATAGAGGAGAAAGTCAGGAAAAACCGCTCTTATGTTGTTGTTTGTTCGGTGGGATAATTGTGCTGCATGAATGGATGGAGGAAGGATACATATAGGGGAAGGTGGTGTTATTGGGCGGTAGAGTAGACGAGGCCAGTGCGATGTCGATCGTACGGGCGGTTGAATATGATCATCTTACCGTTGCAGTAACTGCTATTTTGGGAGGAAAGGGTTAGGAGGTCTGTAGGGAAGGGATGGTAGCGGTATGAGGGGATAGTGTTATGGCTGCGTATGTTGGAGTAAAACTGGATGAGGTTATTTTCATGAGTTTGACATTTGATGAGGAATTTGGTTAGTGAGGTAAGGAGGATCTGGTCTATGCGGGAGCACTTTACCTCATCATAGACAGCTTGGTTGGAGTGGATATTGGACTGGGAAAGGGAGAGGCGGAAGAACCTCCTTTCACGTACCCGAAGACGCTCCATTTGAGCTGAGGAGACGTCACACCATGCGACGAATCCATACGTGATTAAGGGACGGATTAGTTGCTTATAGCAGTAGAGTTTGACTTTGGGGAGGATGGCAGAGTCTCTGTTAAGGATGGGATATAGGGCTTTTAGACCTGTTTGGGTCTTTGAAATGATGGAATTTACCTGGGGCACGGGTGATAGGCGGGTATTCAGGGTTATTCCCAAGTATTTAGTGGATTGGACGGAGGGAATGGTGGATCTTCCGATTTTGATCGTGAGGTTGCGGGAGTCGGCTAGCATCTTGCGGGTAAAGGTGGCTCTACCGCGGAAGACGATGGCTTCGCATTTGCTGGGGTTGAGGAGGAGTTTCCAGGATTGGAGGAATTTGTTGAGGATTAAGATTGAGGTATTGATGCGGTTTCGGGACAAGGTGTAAAGGACCAAGTCGTCCGAGTATTGGATGGACCGTTTGGGAAGAGTTGGTGGGGTGTTGGAGCGGTATATTGGTGATGTATAGAGAGAATAGGGTTGCTGACAGAACTGAGCCTTGGGGGATGCCTGCACGGGTCGGATAGGGTATCGTGGACACGGACTAGGGATTGGCGATCGGACAGGTAATTAAGGACACGTTTGCATAGCTGACGGTGGAATTCGTGCCAGACCGCGTCGAAGGGTTTGTGGATGTCGTGGAGGCAAGCGGTGGTGGCGATGTGATTGTTTAACTGGGAGAGGATGTCAGTTTCGAGGACTAGGAGAGCATGTGAGGTGCCGTGGCTACGTTTGTTGGCAAACTGGAATGTGGGGATAATGGCGTGGTCGGTGATGTGCTGGAGCATGATATCGTGGATGACGTGCTCGAAAATTTTCGATGTCACGTTGAGGAGGGAGATGGGGCGGTAGCTGCCCGGGGAAGCTGAAGGTTGGTCCTTTTTTAGGATTGGGAGGATGTGGGATTCTTTCCATGGAGTGGGAAAGTGTGCAGTTAGGAGGCATAGATTGAAGAGTTGAGCGAAGAAAGGGCTTAAGATTTTGGCGCATTTTTGGGATGTGATCAGGGCCGGTTGATTTTTTATTATTTCGGGAGATGATGATGGATTCAACTGTTTGAGATGTAACGGCTTGTATTGGTAAGCAGTGGGGTGTTGTAGGTTCGAGTGGTGGGATCGGGAATTGGGCGTAGATGGATGGCGTGGTGGTTTGCATATGGGATTGGATGAGGTGTGAAAGGGAGTAGATACGTGATTTAAGGAAGTTAAACTGGGGAGCGTATCTGTGTCGATGGAGTTGGCGTCTTAGGAAGGCTTTTTGCTTGATGAGGTCAAGGACATGGGGTGGCAGGATGATTAGGCCCTGGTAGTTTAGTGGTCTAAGAGGAATGGTTTCGCTACAGGCTTTTTGTGTGAATTCCGTGAACTTTTCCACGGCTGAGTCGATTTCGGCAGGAGACGGATTGGGTGGGAGGCAGATAATTGACAGTTTGTCGGCTAGGTTGTAGTTCAGGCGTTTCCAGTTGGTCGCAGCGTAGTTGGGAACGAATTTAGGCTGGGATTTGGGGAGGCGATCAGTGATATTGAAGTGGAGAACCACGTCATGGTCGCTCAAGCGTGGAATGGTGGGAAGGTCTTAGGGGGAGGTAGGCGAAGGTGGTTGCTTATCAGGAAGAAGTCGATGAAGGAGTGGGTATTTTGCCTGTGGTAGGTGGGTTCATTGGTGGGGAGGAGGGTGAGCTATAGAGGGTGGGACTTTTGTGTGTACCAGTTGGCTAACCTATTGCCATTGGCGTTTATAGTTGTGTTATATCAGGTGTTATGTTTGGCATTTAGGTAGCCCCCTAATACAAGGGAGAAACGTTTGTTTCGGCTAGCTGGGAGGGCTTTGAGGTGTTGTGTTATGTCGGAGATGTCAGCGCGATAAAGGGTTTGGTCGGGACAGTAGAGGAATGTGATGGAGGAAGGTGTGGCAATGGAAACGACAGTTAACTCCATGGATGGGGCAATAGTGTTTCGGATGTAAAACCATTGGCTGTGCGTCCGCCTTGGCGGTCAATACGGTCGGATCGGAAGGTGGTATAGTTGGGGATATGAAGCTTGTGTCTTAGGTGGAGTTTGGATTCAGTGAGAAGGAGTAGGTTAGGTTTGTGTACGGACAGGAAATTGGTCAGTTCGTGTCGCTTTTGTCGACTGACAACCGAATTTATGTTCAGTAATACCACCTTAGTGGATATTACTGGGGGACACTTGGCAGAGGAAGGAGAGGAGTGCGGGTCTCTTCTCCATTGGTGAGGAAAGGGAGTTGTATGTGGGGAGGAATGTGGAGAGTTAGAGGGGCTAGTTGGTTGGTGGAGGTGTTAAAGAGTGAGCGGATCTCTGAGTCGAGGTCAAAGGTCGTTCCTAGCCATTGCAGGGTATGAGAATGGTGGGGAAGTAGGGTTATGTGGGGTGGGGATCTGAGCGGGTTTTGTTTGGGGACCGGGTTTGGTTGGTGGAATGGGGTTCTGTTTTGTGGGGAGGGATTGTTGTGTCTGACGGGCGCGAGCTTGCACGAACATCGGGCAGTTGCGATAACTTGCCGGATGCGTGTTGGCTCCGCAGTTAATGCAGGATGGGTTTTCTTTCTGCTTTTTTGGACATTGTCGTAGACCGTGTGGGGTGTTGCATTTAACGCAACGGTAGGCTAAGTTGCAGTTCGACGCTGCATACCCCATGCGCTGGCAATTTCGGCATTGGGTGATCTCATGAAGCTGGACTGCCTCGAATTTGACGATGCAGTGAAACATCGCCCTGGCTTTTTTGTGGATTGTTGGAATTTCGGTTTAACGGTTACTAGGAATAGGTGGAGGGGTTTAGCGTTTCGTAGGGAAGAGCTAGTCTCGTATTGACAGACGCTAATGGATTCGGAGATGCCGAGGCGGTGTAGCTCCTTAAGGATTTCCTCAGGGAAGTACGTAAAATCTAGTCCCCGAGGGACTAGGTTGACGGGTTTCATGTGGGATGGGGTATATGTGAAGAAGAGGTGGTTAGCTTCTTTCAGAATGTTTCTGGCAGATTCATAATCTGTCTGGGGAGTGGCGAGGACGTGGGTGGAGTGAATTGAGGTTTTTTCAGGGATACGTTGTTAGGGATCGTGGAGAGGATTTTGGTCGTAATGTTCTTTGTGATTGTGGGGTCTGCGCGAATGATTAATGGCGGGGATTTTTCCTGACTTACCTCTTGCTTGTTGGGTTTGGCTGCTTGAACGGCTCGGGGTGTGGTTGTGATGGTTGTTATCGGGGTGTGGGTGGGTGGTTGTTGTAGCTGTCGGGCTGGACATTGAGCGACATTGGTTGATATGGTAGTTGGATGAGGTGTGAGTGTAGTTCCTATTGCTGCTGCTGAAATTTGTTGAATCGTCGCGTTTGGATTTTTCACTTCTGCCATGGACCGTTCTCCTCGGTTCTCATGGCATGATGCGGTTGGCGTGTTAGTTTGGTGAGCTGGGTTGGTGCTTTCGGTCAATGATGAACTGAACAGCGCGGCGAGCCGGTCGTACCGACTCGTCATTTCCTTGAGGGAGGTCCTCAGTTCTTGGACCTGCCTCCGTAGAGCGGCGACTTCGTCCTCGTCGTCGTCCGACGTTTCGCGAGCCATGTGCGACTCGTGAGCCATGCCCGACTCGCGAGCCATGTCCGACTCGCTATCTTCTGGGGCGGATTCCCGACTGCCTTCGGGACTTGATGGAGCCTCGCCTTCGCTGTCTTCATAGGGGTGAACCCTTTTGGGCTCAGGATCCATTCCCTGGGGCGACAGTGACCTGTCGTTAACCTGGCGCTTGGACATTGCGCCATACACAAATTTTTCGCTTGGTTTCGCTACTTTCACTAGCACTTTTCAAATACGTCCGATCCGCTCGGACGCCTGACACCGACCCCTACTAACTCTTGTCTATGGCTTCTTACCGCTTGAGACTGCAAATATATACATAGATTCCATATTGGTGCTTTGGACATCTTTGAGTAGTAGTAAATTATTATACTCCCACACCAACGTTAACAACCGTTAGCATCACATCCACTGTCAGAAGTCCTGCGATAGGAAATAATCCGCTAAACGGGGGCATCGTGCATCACTATCACCACCCAGCACGCACACACTTGACATTCAGATTTTGTACGAGTACAGCAGTTGTTGCAGTCACGAATGTGAAATGGAATAAAAGGCAAATTAATAATCAATTTACACTGTTGATATCAGGCCTGGTCATATCGGGGATCTCCGCTCATGAACGTAAAAGGTGTAGAAGCATAACTTCAGCTGGATATACCCCGATATTTTGTAGCCCTTTACAGATTATCTACAAATTGAAAACACTGGCACCGCCAGGAAAACGACAGAACAGCTTCAAAGGTTTACTACCTGGGGAAGTGATTCATAGATCAAACTGAGATTTTTTATGGACCCCTTTTACAAGAGCTCAGCAAATTCCAGACTGATTACAATACATCCTTAATCTGAATCTCTTGCAGGATTTTAATAAAGTCATGTATATTTTCCACAAAATGGACACTTTTCTGCTCTATTGCACACATAATATAATAGTTTTGCATCTGCAAATATAAACATAGAAAAGTAGGCAAACTTCGAAATTGGCTTGAGAGAAGATATTACAACAACGTCTATATGAATCCTCTTGTTTTTTCCCTAAGAGAACTCTAGTGGAGAATCTTGAAGCACTGAACGACTTCGGAATTTAATAATGAGGAATTATTCATGGGCGAAGTCAAGGACAACAGATTTTCATTTGATACCCACTCGAGATGACGTGCCAGCCCAAAAGAAAAGTTATATATGTGTTAAGCTCCCCGGGAAGCAACGAGTCCGGATAGCAGCCAATCGATCATTCTGCTCAGCAAATTATATCCAATCATGAATTTTTTATTCTCCCTGATTTAAATCTTGTACAGGACAACTAATCCAGAGTCTCTTGGGCAATATACTACTATGTAGATTACGTAGAATGCCCTGCCAAGAAAGTACAGGAAGTATTGGAACACACTTGATCACATTTCGAATTCAACAAGATTTTCTTTTCCCAAAATAATGCTCACAACTTCACTCTCTACTCTTTTTTATATACGTATGTATAACTCATCTTATTTTAGGTTTTAAGTATGCCTACGGAAAGTCTAACCCAACTGGAATATGAGCTTCCCAAGTTTTTTCAACAAATTGAGTGGTTTTCTCAGGAAATCACTTCAGCTGCTGACACTTCAATTACTTTGCATTTAATGTTGTTCAGTTACATATGCTTCCCACTGTTCGCAAGACATTTTATAGCATTTCAAACATATCCTGAATTACTTCCATTCAACAGGATTAGCCCTCAACCTCAAGTCGTAGTCGTCGTTCTGGGGTTCCTCTTATTTTATTTTCTCCTCCGGTTGCGAAATACTTTCTTAGCGTTTTTTTATTCCTTGTTTTATGTCCTGCGACCATCTCCTCATGCTAGGGCTATTGCCATGGCATAAATCAGATTTTTATTATGAGGCCTTATGGCATTTTTGATTTTATTTGGCCGGGAGGAATTGAATGTTTGTGAGTCTGGGCAAAACTTGAATCTTTGTGAGGACGGAGTCTGTGTGGCTACTGGGGAAGCAGTAATACCCATTAGAGCTTACTAAAACTTAACACGAAAATAAAATCTTCAACTAGTCACTGCCTCGAGCAAATAATTTCGATAAAGTCGTAATTCGCTCAGATAATATTGATTTTAGCTTTCTGCGGGGACCAAATTTCTTACTACTTCGTAATAGAAAGGGAAAGTATTCAGCTCTTGAATTTAGATTAATTCTTCCAGTAGCAGCATACTATTTGTTTGTTTGTATTTCTATTCTATTAAATTAAGGCTTTATTAAGGTACTAGCATCATGAAAAGTAGGAAAAAATACCCAAAATTGCAATTTTCTTTTCTCAGCTATTTTATTATATATGACAATGAAACTTTGTACTACGCATTATTTAATTTCCAAGATTACTAAAAAGTTTGTTTCGTTTTTGATCACTTTTCAAACATTTATGCGTCGTCCCAGTTCGGACTGATAACCTCAAAAATGGCACATTCCGAAGCAAAAAAACAAAGAGTATGTTAAAAGGAAAGGTTTCTTACAAGTCAATTTACCACCTTTTTCAAAAAGATTAATGAAGTATAAAAACAGTGAACTCTCGAAAAAAAAGTAAAAAAAAATGTGGGTTATAGCACTTTTTCTCTTCTTAAATTTTTACTTTTTTACTTTTTGGTAATATTCAGATAAAATGTCACGTCAGAAAACCTAGCAGAGAAAACCCAGCGAGATTCATTCAAATCGATTAAGTGATTCCTGAGAATAACTGTCCGTTGTTTGAAAAAAATGTGAGAAAAACCCGACTAAATTTTTTCAGGATTTATTTAGGTAATATTTAAACAATTCGGGTAACCGGAAGCTGGCCGCTTTAGGTATGAAAGGTTTTGTTTGTTTCCTGTGTGAGTATATTTAAGAATATGCATTTAGCATGTCAGATTTAGTACTTCGGGTTGCAAATTTACACGGTAAAGACAACATTGAGCTACTGTAACTTTGTTCCTAATAGTATGATTTTGATCTTGGAGATAATATGCTTCATATTATATTTTATACTACTACCAACTTTTATAACTCTCGGATAAACTTAAGAGGGGATTTACTCAATTTCCCCAAAAATACACTATTATTTCCCCAATTATGTACTATTATTAACTAAATTTGACCAGATACCAACATGAAGAGTATTTTGAGGCCTGGGGACCATAGAGGGGCAGCTTCATGCATTTTTTCAGATTTTTCGGTTGGGTAGTTTCTGAGAATGCGTCCGTTAAAAAAATCATCACTTTCCACCCCTCTACTCCTCTGTCAAAACTAAGAGCGGCTTCGAAGTACCAATCGAGACCTTTCGTTTGACTATATTCGGTGAAAAAAAATGTTTACACCCTCCCTTTACATGTATGGGGACCCCTCTAAATCTCAACGTAGAAGGATGTCAATCACTGCATATCTGGGGGTCCACAATTCCCACCTTCTTACCAAATTTCGTGTCCATCGGTATAGCCGTTTCTGAGGAAAGTGCCTGTGACAGACAGACAGATAGACAGGTTGTAAGGGAACTGCAAGCTATTCATCAACAGCTTAGGCAGGAAGAACTACGACGAAAACAAGGTAGGGAAAGAACCTTAATCAGCCGCAGTTAAAAGCTGATCCAGCCCCGCGACGCAATACTTGATAGGAGTTCCGTGGGGAGAGTGGAATGAGAAGGAGGTGATTTTAGTGAGTAGAAATCTCACGTAACTGCGTGGCATGAGGCAGCAGTAGGTTTTGAACCCTTCCACCATCCAACGCCAAAAAAAAGAGACAGACAGACAGACATTGAACCGAAATAAGGTTTTGTTTTACAAACAAAACCTTAAAAAAGGAGAGGTTTAACGTTTACATTTGATCAATCCACTATCACTGGACCATACACCTCCTAAGTCGACATACTCCTGCTCCTCTTATTACTGCCCTTCTTTTTCGGGCTAACGCGCTTGCTTGGCCGTAGCTGTTTCGACCATTGCCATTCTCTTTTTGTACGGGTTGTTGCGCCAACGATTATTATTATTATTTCCGAGTTATCACAATCTCGGCAGATGCCGGATTTTACTTAATACTAGCACTAAGTGCCAAGCATTTAAGTTCGGACGATCCTACCAACTTAAAATCTAAAGAGGCGCTGGTGGTGGTGGCCGGTGGTAGGTCAGTCGGAGAATCCGTCGAGTACTCCCCGCAACATCGAGCACGTATGCAGAATGGTGTACTTCTGCATGGTTTGAACCAGACTGTGCGAGTCCCAGGACATCAAGCGAAGGCCGTGAGGGATTTAGGTACAATAACTGTAGCTGACAGTGTTACGGGAACTGCAACCACTCGTTCGAGACGCCAAATTTCTTTGATTTCCCGAGTCAGTTGCTCATAATTCACTTATGACAACATCAATAATATACGCGGAATGACCCGTCTTCTCAACTAACAGTACGTCAGGCTTGTTGTGTGCGGTATGGCGATCAGTCAGAACTTGCCGGTCCCAATACATGCTGTAAGCAGAACTATCAAGTACTGCTTGCGGCTCATATCGGTAAACCGGACATGTTCCCGTGATCAGCCCATGCTTGTATGCAAGATTTTGATGGATAACCTTACATACAGCATTATGCCTGGTGATGTATTGCACTGGTGCCATAACAGTACAGCCAGAAATAAGATGGTCCAACGTCTCTAACGCTGAACTACACATTCTGCACTGGTCGTTCTCCACCCGTTTCATGATGAGCTTTTTATAAGCTCGGGTGTAGACGACGCCATCCTGAATGGCACACATGAACCCCTCCGTCTCAGCAAAGAGCTCCCCAGCACACAGCCATCTGTTCGACAGATGCAAATCGACAAATGGCTTCCAAAGACAATTCGCGTGTTTACCGTGCGTTGCCTTCGACTTCCATTCATCGATCCGCTCTTGGTCCGACTTCACCCCACTCAGAGGATTGAAAGATCGATCCTTCAAGTTAAGTGGAGTCAGTCCACAGTCTGCCTTACAGACAGCCGCATGCAAGGGACTCACCTGCTCTTTACTGTAAAAATAAGCGCGCAGCGAGTCGCCAAGTCGACTGTTGAGCCGCCACGTCAACCACATCTCTATCTCCGATGTCACGAGGTTCATCCGCTCCACGGCAGACTTTGGGTGATGCATTTGGAATTAGGACATAGTTGTCCGTATCCGCCGCGGGACGTTTTCCAGATCGGTCTTCGTCCACGGGAATATTCCGATTGCATAAGCTAGTGAACGGATAGCGAATACATTTAATGCGCTCATTTTATTCTTCCCCGATTTCAGCACCAGCTTTATACGTCACAGGAATTCGGACAGCAGAGCTTCCTTCAGATCACCAACTCGAGCATGGGTTCCTTACAGAATCCCTAGGTACTTGTAGAAGTCTGTGTCGGTCATAGCTTCGATGTGGAGGACCACCCTTTCACCAATGCTATGTCCGGCATGCGGCTCGTGATGACCTTTGCGGATGGCTTGCATTCGACACTTGTCTAATCCCAACTCCATCCGAATATCACGCAGAACATGTCTATTATTCGCAACAGACTTCTAAGATGGTTGTCAGTACCAGCATACAGCTTGATGTAATCTAAGTACATCGAGTGTATCAGTTCGCACTTAGAACGTAGGCCATACTTTATTGCAAAACCATGCCATCTAGCTTCATTCAGTAGCCCTGAAAGGGGGTTAAGTGCCATACAGAACCAAAGGGGACTCATCGAATCCCCCTGATATTAGCCTTTTTATGTATGGGACCTATAATCCCCTATTGTGAGTCGTCAGATATTGATTCGCCTCAATACAGGCTCAGTCCCTTCTTGACTGTTGAAAATCCAAGTATGATTTTAATATAATACTTGGGGCAAGCTTCGAGGGTCCGCTCAACTGCCTCATAGGAAGTGTCCTTCTCCGACGAACGACGGGCGTGGACGTATATGAGTCTTTTATTTCTAAATGTGACTCGTAAACGCAGAGTGCATAGTCTTTCCCTTATATTTTCAAAGACGATAACAGTAAGTTTAATTTAGTGTTTGACTAGGAAACCTACTCCGAGCCACTATAATATATGGTGTAGTGAATCTTCGCCTGGAAACCGGTCTCTGTTCAACGCATCTCTTGCAATGCTGTTACATCGGCCTTATGTTGGGGCAGGGTATCGGCTAGCTCTGCACAGGGAGCGCACGTTCCATGAGTAGATCCGCAAATCATTATTCTGTTGTCGTTGCCGGGTTCATCGTATTAAAGTCCATCCTTTGCGAGCCATCTTCTGTGGCCTCGTAACATCGGTTTTCCAGTTTTAGGTTGGATAGGGCTGACCCCAACCCAAAATTAGAGAACCAGCTTGTATAATTTGTCAAACAGAGTAATAATCTTGGGCGAGCGCAATGCTGACCACATTGCCTCCTACATTGTACTGTAGTGTACCGTTACGGTTTTGAAAGAAGTACTCTAACACACTTCAAGGCCAATTATGGTGTCTTAAATCAAACAATAATGGTTTTGAATCAAACTTTATTTCTTGGCTGTTGGAATGCATCTGATTACAATTCAATAGGTAATACTAAAGTTACCTCGTAGCGGAAATGCACAAGTGTGCAGAAAAATAGCTAGTTCTTTAATAAATGAAATGAAAAATTCTGCAATTGAAGAAAATTTAATGCCCTAGACGTTATTCAATACGCAGAAATGAGCGTTTGGAGAATTTACTTGGATTTGTTCTTTGAGGTATGGAATTTGATTGCACTATGGATTAAGTAACGAAATTTAACTCTGGGAATCGGGGATTGCAAACTCGAGGGATAGGAAGGTATTAACTTGCATACGGATCCCGTTGGATTAATATTCCTAGTGCAAAAAAAAAAACAAAAAGTATGTACAGTATGTACATATAAACTTGAAAAATATTTTCAACCCTGAAGACTTCCTTAGGATGAGAAAGCACTTGCAAGCAAGGGAATAACATGTTCTTCTTCTTCTATACTTTTATCAGGTAAATGTCTGTGGCTGTATCAGATTTCAGAGAAACAAGTGTATGTGTCAGACAAATGCCTGTTTCAGACAAATATCTGTTTCAGATAAATCTCTGTTTCTGATAAATGTGTGTTTCAGACAATCAATGCCTGCTTAAGTATCAAGCAAATGTCTGAGGCTACCTCAGATAAATTTCTGGGTCTGTCACGGGCATCAGACAATCTGTATCAGACAACAGATTATTGCGTCTGAAGCAAACAGGCGGTTGGGTAATTGACTCACACACACTCAATTCGTCATTTAGGCTTGCAAACCACATGTTTTTTTATAAATTATAAATAATCGACCAAATATTCCATTTCTGATCATCTATGTGCATACCGTGAGGGGTTGTTTTGCACTTCGTACACATACATATACATATCTGCAACCGTGTTAGCTTGAAGCCGAAGCTGCATGAATGATGAGTATGTCCACTGTGTGCTGGACCATTCTCCATTTAGAAACTTAAATCTTTATTAATGCGTATTTCGTAAATGGAATTTAAATGTGCGTACCGTGCGTCAATTGCTCATACTCCTGTTTACGCCAGACACAAAGATCTGTTTGTCCGTTGTCTGATATAAACTGCCTGATGTCACACTCAGAGATTTGCCTGACACAGAAGCAGGCGTTGCCTGAAACAGACATTTATCGAAATTTATCGAATAATAACATTTCAATACAAAAAATTCACATTTGCGCTTAGAAATATAATATTAATCCAGCAGAATTCGTAAATTCGAAAACGTTTTTATTCACCTCCAGACGTCAGAAAACAGCCACATTCGTATTCGCTTATGTATAATATTTATGTAATATCAATAATAATAATAATAATAATCGTTGGCGCAACAATCCATATTGGGTCAGGGCCTTGAAGTGTGTTAGAGTACTTCTTTCAAAACCGTAACGGTACACTACAGTACAATGTAGGAGGCAATGTGGTCAGCATTGCGCTCGCCCAAGATTATTACTCTGTTTGACTCAGGTACTCACTCACAGCTGAGTCGACTGGTATCCGACGTCAAATCACGATACAAATCCCACTGCCGCCAGGGAGATTTGAACCGCGACCTTCGGTACGACAGCCTTGTGCTCTAACCACTCAGCTATCCGGACAGATAAAGTTGTAAAGTGGAAATAATTAATATAATATAATCATTATAACTGAGAAATTTTCCCGTGAATAGCCTAGTATGATTAAACAATCAGAGGCAAAAGCCACCAAGGTGCTGAAAACTCTTCCTTAGGCTGGGGGCAGCTCTGATTGGAAATAAAAACAGTGCAATCTTTAAAGTGGAAGAAAATTATATGAAAAGAAGTGAAAGTAAAGATTGCCAACGATCTGCAATTTGAGGTGTTGAACGACTTTTTGGACATCAACGTGATCCACACCGTGCCGCAGTCGGGCCAGATTGACAAAAGAAAATAAGAAACCATCAAAAGTTGAGGACCAAAAGGATTACCGGATGATCCAGAACGATGCTGAAACCAATCATTTTCATGTTAGTTACTTCATTTATTGCAGCGATTTGGAATTAGATTTCAATTTAAAAATTTTATAAAGGAAGTGATTCATTGTGAACGTTAGCCAATCTGTACAACGGACGAAATTGTGTTTTTTAATTGTGGCAGCAATCTGGATTATTAAACCCAAACCAATTTCTCCAATTCGGTTGCTATAACGATCGCGAAAATTGATTGATTCCTGTGATTTGAGTTTTCCGCCGAATCTTTTTTTTAAAACAAGTCGGAACCGGAAGCTGGACGCTTTAGGTACGAAAGGCTCTGTGTATTTCTTATATAAAGCCATCTGAGTGTGCATTTATTCCATTTGTACCCAGTACGTAATATATTACGTGAGAATATCAACTCTCGGGTGGTACTGACATTCAAAGTCTTGAATTTGCAAAGAAGCGACAATTTTGACCTATTATAACTTTGTTAGTAATAATGCGATTTCCACAAAACTTGGTAAGATTATGCTCTATATTATAACCTATATGACTGCAAAGTGCGTGGTGCTATAATGAACTTAAGGGGGGTTTTGTAGCCAATTACTAAAAATTATAGTAATATACTATTATTAACTTTATTTGAACAGATATCGGTGTGGAAGGTATTTTCAAGCCCCCGAACTTGCCGCCTTTACAACGAATGTCAAAACTAAGACCGGCTTCGGAGAGTACTAATCTACTAATATTTGATGAAAAAAAATTTTACACACCCTTTTTGCATGTATGGGGACCCCACTTAAATTCGACGTAAAAGGATGTAACTCACTGTCTGCGTGGACGTTCACAGTTCCCACCTTTCCACAAAATTTGGTGTCAATAGCTGCAGCAGTTTCCGATAAAAATGCGTGTGATGAACAGACAGACAGACAGTAAACCGGTTTTAGTAAGGTTATTTTTACACAAAACCTTAAAAATGGGGTCTATTCAAATAACGTTGGCGCAACTCACAGGCGAGGTTAATGCTCAAATCAAGCAAATCAAGAAATTGGAGACAGGATTAGGAATCCTTGAAAATAAAACTGAGGGGTGTCTTTAGCAGACTACTCCCGAACGACAACTTGACCTACCACGCCCTAAAACAGAATAGGACTTAGAAGCGATCAAAAAGCTCCCTAATTCTATAAAAGACTTGCGAATCTTTGACGGCAATCCGATCCAGTACCTGTCTTGGATACACAGTGTCGAGGCAATACTAACTGACTAGAATGTTGTACGAGATAAACCCATTTTTATGGCTACACTGAGGCACATTAGTCAAAAAATACAGGAACCAGCAGATGCTGCACTTATCTCCTATAGCATCTTTGACGATGATTGGCCTAGTATCAAGAAATGCCTATCGCTCCACTATGCCGCTAAGCGCGATTTTGGTCATACAAAAGCCACAAACCTTACCCGTAGCATATGCTTCTTGTCCTGAGTTGCAAAAGCTGAACTTTAGAAATATTTCTCTGCACAACAGGAAATTCAAGAACACCACATCTTCGCCCATTCATCAAATATTTCCACCAAACGTCAACTCCAATAGAATTGACTTCACCAATCGCCGTCTAGATTTTTCGGATAGAAATAAAATATATAATACCCAACGCAACACCTCGTCGTGATTTCCCCCCTGGTGGCAGGCCGCCACCAAGACCAACACAGCCCAAACCGCCAGTTCCCATGGATACAGACAAGTCCATCCAAAAGCAGCAGGTGAATTACATAAATAGACCATCTTTCCCCAAACAAGCAAACGACCAGACGGCTCCTTGCAATATCCTGGGAAGCAGTAAACTGTACAATCTTCATGCTCGTGATGATTATGAGGATTTTCCTCAATTTGAAGAATATCAACCAGGAGAGTACCAATCTGAAAAATATCAAACCGAAACCGAATATGTTGAAAATTTCCAAGACGAGTTCAACATAAATTTTATGACAGACGCCTCTCTAGCGTTCCATACCTAGAGTATAACACCAGAGATGCACAGGCGCTAAAATTCCTTATAGATACGTGAGCGATAAAAAATTTAATTTCTTCCAAATTATCTCCAAACGCAAAACAAATTGACCCCCCTTTTTATATTCAGTCAAGTCAGTGGTCCCTTTTTTAAAGGCATTGGCAATAATAAAATCTGGTATTTTTTCGCCCTCCCTGGACTAACGTCTTTCGACGCTATCATAGGTGATGATACCCTGAAAGAGCTAGAAGCTATTATAGACAGGAAAGGCAATGTTCTCAGAATAAAGCCAGGCATTAAGATTCCCCTAAAATCCCATTTATCTAAACATATAGATAGCATAGAGTTCAAATGCGATCACCTTAGCAAAGATATACATGAAAAGCTCCAAAGGGTGCTCCGCAAACACCCACAAATTTTTGGACCCATTGCAGATAGCGAAATTGTCGAGACTAACGTCAGAGCGGAGATTCGAATGTTAACACAGATATATATGCCTAGCCTGTGAATCTAAGATCAGACCACAGTCAGATATCGAAGATGTTTCAGGACGGTATCATTCATCTTTCTAAAAGCTCTCTTTCGGTCTTGAAAATGCTCCAGCAATTTTCCAGCGGATGATTTGCGATGTCTTAAAACCGTTCGTTGGAAAAATTTGCTACGTCTATATTGACGATATCATCATCCTTGGCAAAACGGAGGAGGAACGTTTACGTAATCTTGAGACTATTCTAATCAAATTCAAGGAGGCAAACCTAAAAGTGGACCTAGAAAAATCGACTTGAATTTCTCGGCTACATCTTCAACCAAAACGGAATCCTGAATCGTGGAAGTTTAGGGAATCTAAAAGCATTTCTCGGATTGGCATCTTACTATCGGAAGTTCGTCAAAGATTTAGCGAAAATTGCTAAGCCTTCGACATAACTAACCAAAGGAGAAATGCACAAAGAAGAGCAAACCATGCAAGAGGAAAAAATCGAATTCGGAAGACGAACTTTTAACATCATCCGAAATCCTGGCATTTCCGGTTTTGAAAAACCTTTTATTCTAACGGGAGATGCGTCCAACTATGCCATCGGTGCTATCTTGTCGCAAGGAGAAATAGGGAAAGATCGACTCATTGTTTATATATTGAAATCTTTAAATTCGACCAAGGAAAATGATTTCACGGGGGGGAAAGAAATGCTTGCAATTGTGTGGGCACTCGATAAATGGTGAACGTACATATAAGATGCAAAAAAGTAAGAATTCTTACCGACCATCAACCCCCGACTGAGTAACAAAAATCATAACGCCAAACTCAAGAGAAGTCACGAATAGAAGAGTTCAATTACGAACTCCTATATAAATCAGGCACCATTAGAGGTGTATACTCTCAAAATGCTTCTGAAATGTTACATAAGGACACCAGCGACCTTATATCGTGCTGCGAAGCCCCAATCAATGCTTTTAGGAGGCAGCTGTTAAACGCCATCGCGAACAAAAGGACCCCGTTATGCACGAGGAACCGCATCTAAATTACCATAGGTACTATGTTCGAATGCGAGAAATCACCAAGGACAAACTAATAAAGATGCTCGAAAGATATTTGCATCCAAATTTAATCAATGGAGTTAAAATACCCGAGGAATTCATCCAAATGCTTCAGATGATCTACAAAGAACTTCAAAATTCGGATAAAACAACGAATGGTTCAGGATATTTCCAGGGACAAGGATAAGTTCTTAATTATTCAGAGCGAACACAAACGAGCTCACAGAATAAGGAGCGGATATTAGAGAAGTATTATTTTACGCAAATGAGCAGCCAAATAAAGAAGTACCGTCACCCGCAAAGACTAGACCTGCAGGAAACTCCAATACTGGATTTCCCAACAGAAATTGTGCACATGGATCTGCTAACGATGAATGGGGAGAGATTCCACACGTGCGCAGTTCAGCAAATTTGCTAAGTATTTTCAGATCAAAAATCAATCTACTTTACACCTTCGGGACAAAATAACAAAACTAGTTCTTTACTTCACAGCTTCTAGAGTCTTGGTTTCGGATAATGAGGGAAGTTTCATTAGTTCCATAATTCTCAATTACATCGAGTCGATGGGTATATCTGTCCGATTGAACGAGTCCATTCCACTGTGTTGTAGATAATTTGTTGCGTTCAGCGAGAAAATAAAGACTCTCTTAAGAAGATAGTGGATATATGTAGCTGTAGACAGAGATAATAACACATTCCATTCGGTCACCAAACGCAAACCGGTGGACGTGTTTCTCGCAGGATCTCAGCGAATTAATTATCAGGACATAGTTAATGCTAAATCATAAGTTCACGCAAATGTAAAGTGTGAGATACTTCGGTAGAAAAGGAGCATTATAAGAAAGGTGAAGTCGTCTACAAGGAAAATAAGCAAATTAAAAGTAAAGATAAACTTTTATTTGAGAAGGGAACAGTTGCTAAAGATAACCGAGTAACCATCACTACAACTTCAGGCAAAAGAATTCATAAGTCGTACCTAAAGAATGTCTCCTCTGTTGCAGGTTAACGCCTTCGCAAATTACGGCTCTACTCAACATCTACGAGGTCAATGGCCCACTTATGACAATGCACCTAGGTCTTGGGAAAATCGTTAATGGAAATTTTAAAATCATACATTAGCTCTATTTGAGCAACTACGACAAAATTCTAACTAACTCTGAGATTCAGCATCGATTAAACAAATCTAGCATCATGGTTCCCCAGCTCTTTCATCAAGTATCACAGTTAAAAAGTATTCTAGCGCAGCTTAAACCAACTATTATAGAAGCAAGCGGTCTATAAACTAGACTGACCGCTTGGAAATGGGTTGCGGGAAATCCAGACGCAACATATTGGAACAATCTTTTAGCATCTCAAAACGGTATTGTGCGGCATAACAACCAGCAGTCCAAAATCAATAAACACCTCACAAGCGGAACAACCGATCTCATCGACCACTATAACAGGATCGTGAACGACATCGGCGTTCATAAAACCGACAAGTATGAACAAATCCTCTACAACAAACTAACAATTCTGAAAGATGAAGTACAGGAGCTAATTCTCGCCGGTCAGTTCGCAAAGCGCGAAATTGTTAACTCAAATCTGTTCAGCACTGAGGAAGTTAAAGATGTTCTCTCTCAGAACGATAACCTGGCCTATGAGAGCGAAGTCCATGCAAATCCAATGATGCTTCGCAAGGGCTCATTACTCTTGTACGTGATCTGTTTACCAAAAACGGAAGATGGAAATTTTAACCACGTTCTAATTCGGCCTACAATCAAAAATAATAAAATGATCCTCTTTTTCTAGCTTGTTCCTAAATCAATCCGGAAAATACGGTGTCAACAATCTTTTCTGCAAGACTTCAAGGTACTCCATCCTATACTTACCCAGACCCTGTAAGGGTACCGTTCCCCAAATATCTAAAGCAATCAGTGGAACACTGATTTTTAAGGCGGGAGGAGTTAACACCTCCCTATCCCTCAAGACTGCAATCCACAATTCCCAGAGTTATGTTTGTTTACTTAATCCATAGTGCAATCAAATTCCATACCTTAAAGAACAAATCCAAGTAAATTCTCCAAACGCTCATTTCTGCGTATTGAATAACGTCTAGGGCTTTAAATTTTTTTCAATTGCAGAATTTGTCAATTTTCATTTATTAAAGAACTAACTATTTTTCTGCACACCTGTGCACTTTCCGCTACGAGATAACTTTAGATTTTACCTATTGAATTGCAGTCAGTTGCATTCCAGCAGCCAAGAAATAAAGTTTGATGCAAACCATTGAGACACCATAGCTTTCATACTCGTAAAGACGAATACGTTTATATTCACTTTCGGACGTGAGAATACAGCCGTATTCGTATTCACTTGTGTAAATACCGAAGCTTCCAGCTCCCGGTATTCCGACTTGTTTATTTCTATTTTGTTTTCCGTTTGTGACTGACAAATTCTTATTACATATTGTCTAGATGAGCTTTAGAAACTAATTCATTTCTACCCCCGATGTCTCCGTTAAAATAGATGATTTTGATTGCCTTAAGAATTCATCGGAATATGAATTGTGGAATATGCAGCTTACTTGAATGAAATTTTAATCAATGAACTTTTGGACGATAAGCACAAACCCAACAATATGATAAGGCTAACCCACGAAGTACAGTTTTGATCAGAACACGACCTTATAAAATTCATGTTAGCCAAAAACCCCCAATTCCCACATATTCCTATAATTGGCAAACACATTTACCCTCACAATTTTAGGGGTTATCCTCAAATTAGAGATACCTTCATTCCAAGCAAGACAACGATTTTCATGGAGAGCACACTTGGGTATAAAAGTAGCACATGAAATATAGATACTAATCCATTTTTGCTGTAATTTAATTTGATGATAATTTAATAAATTGATGTGACCGTGAATGTTTCCCGCAGCTTTATTGGCAAAATATGCGCTTAAACTAATTTTCTTAAAGTATATGTGCGCAGCGAGGGAGCAATTCTCAAAGATAAGGACCATTCAATTTGGGAAAGTAACATAAATTCCCTCAAATAGGAATCCCAACGAAATATTTACCTAATCGATCAGGCAACCCGTCAAATTCGTGGGCATGCCACTTCGTACAACCCAAATTGATTTAAAGTACCTTTAACTCTACGGTAGGAGCCCAGTACGTAATTTAACTCAATTTTTCTTCTTTCCGAGCTGTAATCGAGTTGAGAGGATTTCCCAGTATCTGTCATGCATACACACATGATACTTGCAAGATTCAAGGAGTAACTTTCAAATTAACTACGCCCCAGAAGTATCTCGGTTCCCGGGAAGAAGAATCTCACTCTACGAAAACTTGACATGGAGGGCACGCGCGAGTTTTTGCCACGAGGAGAGGACTTCTCGAATTCGTGCATTTTTACCTTGATCCATTCAAATGCCTCTATTACAGGAATATCACGACCTGAAGGATATTAAGCGTTTTAGTTGTCGCTGGGGTGATGCTGGCTTCCGAACGACAAAGTTTCGAAGACTTCAAGGAATGGGGGTAGCAGCGGCAAGTACTTTCAGTCAGACTACAGAAATCTGATAAAAGCAGAACATTGGGTTTTCGCGGATGAAGACTTTGGAGTAGCCACTGTTTGAAATCATAAGCCTTGAGACAATGTCGACTCTGACTCGGCCCCGATGCAGCCATAGAAGGGTTAACGCACATGAGTTTGTGTGGAATGGGTTAATAATAGACATTGTGGCTTAAAGCAGAAGAATGTCTTTCAGAAGGGTTACGTGGTCATTAGAAGGAAGAATATTTTCGACCGCTTACTTTGCTAATGACTCACTCAGTCACTCTCCACTTTTCACATGTGGGAAAGCTGTGCATCTTCCCAGTAATGGTACAAAGGAAACTTATAACGCTCGGTTCCTCTTACTTCATTCGTTATTTGCTATGCCTGCTGAAGTGGTTAATGCGTTCAAATGTGGGGAAAGATTTTTATTATGAAGAATGTTGCCATAAGCTCTTATGTGGGGCAAAGCGCGTCGACCACATTTACGCCTTCGGTTACTATTTCCTTACCTTTGCGAGGAAATTTTACTGTTTCCTCGCCGTCATACGCCACATATTACTTACTGTCCTCAGGTACTAAGTTTCATTGCATGGTGTACCCGGCAATGGAATGTCCACCCTTTCTGAATGTATGACCTATTCACTACGATTTACGTCCTCTCATTAACATGTCCAAGAGTCCGTACACTGCTAAAATTCATCATTTGTTGTTGTCTTATTTTAGAGGGTCCCAATGAGCTGATGTAGGGTTGACGAAACCTTGGGGTTTTCATGAATTGCGGCGATCTCTTTCCCAGTTTTACTTCTATATAATAGCGTAGGCGGAACCATATCAATTGATTTAACTTCATTTCTAGGTTTTACATAAAAGAGCGAAGATGAGTCTACCGATCTATCGATATTCCATCCATCTAGGAAAATAGCAAGAGCAATGGAAAGTCAGATCTTGATTTTGTTGGTATTTATCGCCACTATTGAGATCCGCAAATTATTTCGGAACAATGGCATTGCCTATCGAACACTTCCACCCCTTCAGACAAGACAGCATGAAGGACATCATCGATAACAAGAATTAAAAGACGTCAAAAGATATAACCCTGCTTGATTCGAATTTGGACTTCAACTTCCTTTTCGTTTTTACGGTTTTGTGTTTTATTAGAATCGAGTCGGTGCCTGTCTGTCTGTCTGTCTGTCACACCCGAATTATTCGGAAACGGCTAAGCCGATTGTCACGGAAATTGGTAAGAGCTTGTGATTTGTTGTTCCCACATGAAGCCAGTGGCGCCATTCTGGGTTAATTTTATATATGTGAATGGACTCGCAAAATCATTTTTTCATAAAATGTGGCCATGTGGGGTTTCAAATGAAAGGGCTCAATTATCACTTTTCGAAACTGGCCCATTTTTGATATCGGGTGAAAAATACGGGAGCGAGGGCTCAAAATATGACCATGAAAAAGTATAATAGGGATCGTTCTCGAAACCTATCCAACCAAAAGACCTGTTGGGAAACCGGAAGCTTGATGCTTCAGATATAAAAGCTTTTGTGTTTCCCTAAGTGAGGAGCATAACGTAGTTCTCCATTGGCTTATAGCATTGACCCGAGATATCGCTCAGTTGTGGGCAGGTTGCTGTCATTGCCAGACCTGAGCGATTTAAATATCTCGAGGGGCAGGTTGCTGCCATTGCCAGAACTCAGCGATTTAAATATCTCGAGTCAATGCTATCAGCCAATGGAGAACTGCGTAATGAAATTGTTTCACGCATTAATGCAACCTGGATGAAGTGGCATTCCCCAACTGGTGTTCTTTGTGATCGGCGTTTCTAAAATTTACTGCAATGTCGTCCGTCTGCCACTCTCTATAGTTGTAAGTGTTGGCCGACTATAAAGGACAATGAACGGCGTCTTGCGGTAATGGGGACAAAGATGTTGCATTGCACTGGTGGCGTGGCACGTTTTGATTACGTCTGAAATGAGAATATCCGCGATCGATATGGGTTTGCACCGATCGTGGAAAAACTGCCAGAGAGGCGTTTTCGATGGTGTGGTCACGTAATTCACGCTAACGAGAATTCACTGACCAGTATTGGTCAGAACATCGAAAACAATGGTAAGCAACCAAAAAGCCGGCCAAAACAATGGTGGCTTGATACGCTGGATGGGGATTTAAAGGTCTCGAGATCACATCCTGATCAGGCATTTGATCAAATCAAATGACGAAACCGATCACCACGAGCCGACCCCGCTTGTGAACTGAAGGCTGAAGAAAAAGAAAAAGATGTGAGGAGCGACGAGTGCACGACAGCTCCGTGTCACATGACTAAAAAATTCAATGCCCTCTATTTTTTGGAAAGCGATTTAAATAAATCATTTAATGGAAACCCGTGTATTGATGATAGTCAACCTCATACGCTTCACACTCTGAGTTTAATATTATTAGCAAATGCCAAGAATGTAACCTACATCAAATATAAAGGACAATTTTGACCTACTGTAACTTTGTTACTAATAGTATGATTTTGATCAAACTTGGAGATAATATGCTTCATATTATATTTTATACTACTACCAAATCACCACTTTGCACCCCCCCCCCCCGCCTTTTCAACAAATCTTAAAACTAAGCTCGGCTTCCGAAAGTACTAATCGAGACCTTTAATTGATATCCCACATGACTATATTTTGTAAAAAAAATGTTGCACCCCCTTTTACATGTATGGGGACCTCCCCTAAATCTCAACGTAGAAGGATATCACTCAGTACATGTCTGGGAGTCCACAGTTCCCACCTTCTCACCAAATTTGGTGTCAATCGTTATAGCCGTATCTGAGAAAAGTGACTGTGACAGATAGACAGACAGATAGACAGACAGACAATTGTACACAATTTTCACTGCCTTGATGGAACAGTTCAAGTTGGAGGAACTTGCCGAAGAGTCCATTGTGAGTTTGCGGAAAGCCTATGGCAATACTCAGACGGCCACATTACGATTGCCAATGGACGCCGCGCAAAACTTATTGACGGCCGGGAAGGTTCGAATCGGATGGGTTGCTTGCCGTCTAAGAGAGCAAATTTCTCTAAAGAGGTGCTTCAAGTGCCTCGCGTTTGGCCATTTCATGAAGGCATGCACCAGCGGCATTGATCGGTCTGATCGATGCAGAAGGTGTGGAGAGAAAGGCCTTATAGCCAAAGCGTGCAATAGGGACCGTAAATGCTTATTATGCGAAGGAAGTGAGGGGCGGCATTACCGGCATATTGCCAGAAGTGCTAAATGCCCGGAATTTAGGAAGGCGCTGACTTAAATGAAAAAATGTGGTTTATTCAAATAAACCTCAATCATTGTAGGGTCGCTCAAGATTTGCTCGAGCAGACCATCTACGAATCCGAGGTGGAAATTGCCATCATTAACGAACCCTATAGAAACCGTCACGGTGGCGTGTGGGTTATAGATTCGTCTGGTGGAACGGCGATATGGGCATGCGGTCGACAAGCCATCTAATGTACTGGGAATCGGACATACAACGGCTTTGTGTGGGTGAAAATAAACGGGGTATATGTGTACAGCTGTTACGTCCCACCAATTCTGACACTGCCCGAATTCGAGGAAATGCTTGACAGCCTTGTTCTCGACGCAAGGGGTCGTAGTCCAAGGGTGATTGCTGGTGACTTCAATGCTTGGGCCCGTGAGTGGGGTGGCAGAGAGACAAATGCAAGGGGCCGCAGTCTATTAGACGCTTTCGCACAGTTGGATGTCGTTCTGGCCAACGAGGGATGTGTAAACATCTTTCAGAAACGGGGGTGTACCTCAATCATAGACCTAACTTTTGTCAGCCCTGCACTGGCAAGTGGTATGTCTTGGTGGGTCAGCAACCACTACACCCACAGCGATTACCAGGCAATCTTCTCTGGGCTATGGGTGGAGTCACCGGGCATAATATCACCATGCCCGAAACCGAGAAAGATGTCAGGCTGGTCCGCTAAAGCTCTGGATGAGCAGACCCTCATTGAAGTGTGGTTAGACCAACCTAATAAAGCTGGCGCCTCTACGGAAAGAGCTGCCCATGTGGTCCAATGCATCGCCGAAGCGTGTGACGCGTCCATGCCGAGGAGGTGCTTATTCTCCAGTAGAATGACAAACTACTGGTGGAATGCTTGAACTGGCCAGCCTTCGATCAGCCTGTTATCGAGCCAGAAGAGCGGCTCAAAGAGCGGTAGGCAGAATCGATCAAGGGCAAAAAGAGCGCGCCTATAAGGAAGCCCACAAAGCCCTCAAGCTCGCCATCCAACGGAGCAAGAGGGAATGCTTTAAGGAGCTCTATTTAGAAGCGGACGTAAACCCGTAGGGGGAGCGCCTATAGAATCGTGATTGGGCGATTCAGAGTCCGATCCATCACCGCAGATCACGTGTTCCTTACACTTCTGTTGAAAACTATCCAGGGGTTATTCCCTCAGCAAGAGGAGGGCATAGACAGCTTCCCAGCGTTCTTCTGAAGGACACGGCAATACCGCCAGTCACCAGTGACGAGCTGCTGAAGATATGCACTAGGATAGGAGATAAGAAGCTTCGGGTCTCGGATGGTGTGCCGCATAAGGCCCTTAAGCTTGCCGTGAAATCCAGACCGGACATATTCGCTGAGTTGTTCGAAGCGTGCATGGGGGGAGGGGCGGGGATATTTCCTGCATCATGGAAACGACAGAAGTTGGTGCTACTGCCTAAGGCTGCCAAACCTCCAGGTGAGCCAACGTTCCACAGACCTATTTGTCTTTTGGACACTGTGGGCAAAATGCTAGAGCGAGTAATCTATAATAGATTACTCCCGGTTGTTGAGAGCCAGGGAGGTCTCTCAGATCAGCAGTATGGGTTCCGTAAAGCCAGATCAACCATTGATACCATCAAAATGGTTACTGGCTTGGCCGAAGATGCAATCCACGGAAGGGGCAGTACTTGCAAATATTGCATAGTAATGATCCTGGATGTGAGAAATGCATTCAATTCGGCCAATTGGAACCTAATATGGGAACCTCTGGCGAAGATTGGTGTTCCCGCTTATCTTGCAGCTATTGTCAACAGCTATTTACAAGAACGGAGGCTTTGGTATGACACCCACGACGACCCCAGTAGTACGTTGTCTCCGCGGGTGTCCCACAGGGTTCCGCACTGGGCCCACTGCTGTGGAACATCATGTACAACGATGTTCTTAATCTTCCCCCTCCGGAGGAAGCTACGGTGGTGGGCTAGGCTGATGATATAGCGCTGGTTGTTGTCGCAAAACATCTCGAAGATGCTGCGTTCCACTCATGCGAAGCGATCAGTGCTGTTAAGGGTTGGCTTGAGAGTTCTGGTCTGATACTTGCGGAGGAAAAAACAGGAGCGGTCCTCATCACTAAGCGCCGGAAGAGAAATTACGCCTGTGTTTAATCGGGAATCATATCATCACTTCTAAGCCTGCGATCAAATACTTGGGAGGGATGGGAAGCTTAGCTATAAGGCAGACGTGCAGTATGTCAATGACAAAGTATCCACTGCGACTGTAGCCCTGGCAAGAATGATGCCCATTGACATCTTGGCAGATGAGATGACGAATATATATAATGCGAAGTCTATCTCTCCTTTATCGCAGACGAAGAAGGCCGAAAGGGAGAGCGTTGGGAACGCTCGGGAAAGGGTCGGTGGACTACATAGGCTCATCCCTGCCATCAAGGAATGGTTGGAGAGACGGCACGGTGAGATTAATTATAATCTTACTCAGTTTCTCACGGGGCATGGAGGATAACGCCTGTCAGGTTTAAACAGGATACCTCACCCGACTGTGCAAACTGCGATGGAGTCCCAGAGGACCCAGAGCATATATTCTTCCACTGTCCAAGGTTTGTGGAGGAAAGGAAGAACCTAGAGGAGACTCTAGGAGAGGTGCTTGTACCATGAGAATGTGGTGCGAAGAATGCTAACATGTCAGGAAGGCTAGGATGCGATCAACTCCATGGTCGTATCTATTCAGAGCAAACTACGGAAGGCAGAGGAGACTGGAAAAGCGCGGTTACGTACGCCGCGTAGAGACGAAAGAGGACCAAGCTAAAATGAGCTGACTCCGCCCCGTGATGTAATACCATACGGTGGTTCCACGGGGCTTGGAGGGAGTCGGGGGTGGTTTTAGTGGGTACGAATCCCACACGCTGGCATGTCCAGGCCAGTGTCTTTTGAAGATTTTCACCTTCCTCAAAAAAAAAAAGACAGTTAACCGATTTTAATAAGGTTTTCGTTTTTCACAAATCCCCTAAAAAGCAAACGACATCAAATAACAGAACTTCATCTGTTATGCTAACTCAAAAAGCAACTTTGAAACTGAACCGAGTAAGGTGATATCAGAGCCCATCTTTTCATTCAGGTAACCCATCACGATTCAATATCATTGTTAGGAAGCCTCTCCTTAACTACGTGTGAACATCTATCTCCTCTATATTCGAAATCTTTGTAGGTGTGTAGCGTTGCACAATGGTCATACCTATAAACTTGACCAGTATCGAGTAATCAGAATGGGAAACCGGTTGCCAGGTCATTACAAAGCGGTTTACGGTAATCGCCAATATTAGCCCGACATCGGGTTCGCGTCTCCTACTAATAAGTTTTACTGAGCACAGAAGGCACAGTCTCGCAAGAGAAGTACCCTCGAGAGTCCCACCATCTCATTTCCAGATTGCTCTGTCCATATTGTCAGAATTCTTGTTCAAGTTTGGAGTAGGAAGTCCCCGATACTATTGTCGATGAGCATGCGCACATTCCAGGAACCAATTATGAGCCATTATGGTTGTAATCGCGTGTGAGCTGCCTGTCGAAGCACTATTGACGTTTCGGCAGCAATCCAGTTTCGAAATTGGCAAATTGCTAGCCAAAAAAAATTGTTATTGTCGTTTTAACAGTCTTTGAGTATGTCGTCTGTAGCAAAAGGATTTCCTTTCATCTCCGTGAACAGGCTAGTAGTGACACTGCCATATTCCGCACAAGGTTTAATATTCATTGATATACATAGTGGTCAAAGGATAGTATAGGTCCAAGGGCGAAACGTGGATTGGTGCCCACGATGGAGCATAAAGCCTGGGAAACATCTGCAGAACCTACACCAAAAGCTCTTCAACCAAACGCTATCTCCACCTTCCACATGATGACCGCTGGGAGGTCTTCCTTAACAAAAAGATGCAGACGCAGAAGGATGAAGGCGAGTTTCCCGCGCCTAAGAACGGGACAAATAATACCGACTGGTCCTCCAGGTTGGGGGTTGGGTAGGACTGATAACCCTACACGGAAAACAACTTGTTACGAAGCCCCAACAAGAGCCTCGAACTGGACTCATAACACAACGACGAACCCGGCAATGAAATAACGATTTGACAGTTGAACCGATTTTAATAAGGTTTTGTTTTACAAACAAAACCTTAAGAAGGGCTAGGGAGAATTAGATTCTTCTTGAATGGAATTTTAATATTTCACTCCAATTTCAATTATTCTCATTAATTATGACGTCAGCATCTTATTTGTATGGCTTAGGATGCTGTTAATTAGCACGAAATTGATAACTTTGAACTTCTATAACTTTGACACTAATAGTTGAATTTCATGGAACTTGACATGTGTATGCACAAGGCTGTTCTCTATGTCGGTGCAAAATTTAGTAGTACCTACGACGAGCTTGAGGGGAGTTTTTTAGTCAATTTCTAAAAGTTGATAATATACTATTAGTAAATTTATCTGAGCAGATACCGGAATGGGACATATCTCGAAGATTAGATTTCACATAAGTGTTTTACACAAAACCTTAAAAAGGGCTGCAGATAAATAGATTCTTCATAAATGCGACTTTAATATTTCACGCGAATGTCAATGATTCCGGGTAATTATGACGTCAGCATCTGATTTGCATGGCTTTGGAAGCAGTAAACTCGCGCGAAATTGCTAAGTTTGAACTGCTATAACTTTGGCGTTAATTGCCAGATTTCCATGAAATTTAGCACGTATTTACGCAATATTGTCTGGTACGAAATTCCGGAAGTCCTAGAATGAATTTAAGGGGGGTTTTCAATCAATTTCTAAAAAGTAGTCATATATTATTAGTAAATTTATTTGAGCAGATATCGGAATGGGACATATTTTGAGGACTAGATTTCATCTAGGCGCACCACCCGGTTTTTTTTTTGGATTTTTGGGTTGGGTAGTTTCCGAAAATGAGTCCTGTCTCACTTGAACTGCTTACATTTTGACTCCTTACTCACGCACTTTGCAATTTATGCCAAAACTAGTGTCAGTTGCGGAAAGTACAAACCGAGGCCTTTCATTTGATACCCTACACAACTATATCCGATAAAAAAAATTTTGAATCCCCCCTTTCCATGTATGGGGACCCTCCACCTAAATTTGTGCCACTCGCTGAATGCGTGAGATTTCATAGCTCCCATCTGTCCACCAAATTTTGTTCGGATCGGTTTAGTCGTTTTGGAGAAAAATGCGGGGGACAGACAGACAGACATCGAATTGATTTTAATAAGGTTTTGTTTCACACAAAACCTTAAAAATCACAGTGGTACCTATCTACGAATTCTAGGCCCTAAAATACATCCGGTTCAGATATCGGCACAAATAAAGTTAGTAGCAGTATATTTCCACATTCTAGAAATTTACCCGGCAACCCCTGTTATGTTCATCCCAGAAGTACAAAATTTGGTATGGGTGTAAGGGATAACATAATGCACAATTTGGAGCAAACCCAACTATTATTAACAAACTTATAGGGGGTGAAACTTTGCCATTTTTTGTGAATTTCGTGCATTCTACAACGTGTATGACGTCATCTTTAAATATCAACTCGTCAATTCCACAACGAAGTAAGTGCATATGAATGGGGTCGGAAAAATTTATTTTGTTTTAGTTTTTTAGTCGTTTGCTTTATAAATGAATATCAATTACTCCAAACAGACAAGTTTGTATGTAGGTATATAGTATATGTGTGCTAATGAAGTTTGCGGGTAGTGTCTAATTCAGATAGACATATTTGTATATTAAACTAGCCGTATTTAATATACGTGCGATATATGTACATATATATGCTTTTGTGCATGATCAATTTATATACGTGCATATACGATATATGTACAGTATTCGGAAATAGGCAATTTGTTTGTTTAGGGTGAGGATAATATCTATGGCTGTAATATGTACGTACGTCTTATAATTTGGAAAAATATGAAGGAATATGGTGGATTTGTAGCTATATACGGATAGGAAAAATGTGCGTTGAAGTTTCTTACATAAGATGAACACAAAGCCTTTATAAAAGCAGTAAAACAGTTCACATACACTCCCTGTAGAGTCTGTAGTTAGTTTTCCCGAAATCGGTGAATAGTTAAGAGGTTGTTAAAGTGGTTGATGCAGAAGGATCCCCGAACAGGCAACCGTTAATCAGGCTTTTGATATGCTATTTAATATATTCCAGCAATTCTTTTTGTGAAGGCAAGAAGGGCAGGTAAATGGTCAGATTCCTCCTATGCTGGTCGTCAACATGGATGACACGGGAACCGGTCCAGACCGTTTTAATATATCCGAACATTAGCAAATTCGCTTCGTAGTGGGGTGCATGATTTATATTTTTATTTACGGCACTTTAGCCTCTCTAACTAGGGCAACATTATATTTAATTTAATTGAATTGAATTGAGTAGTCAGCACTAACCCACGAGGTCTAAACTTACATTCTACAGGTTTTCTAGAAGAGAGAGAAGAGTGCCTTTCTGAGTGCCATCATCTTAGCTCACTTAGCTCTAGAGTATTCAAGATAATAATTATTAATTAAAATTAATTTTTTGAATTTTATTTTCCAAACGCAGAGTTGGAGAGTTATATATTTTTTTAGACTCCGTGAAAAGTAAAAACACGTCAAAAATTGCAAGTTCGGCCCTTCAATGATTAAAGGTCCGGTGCATTTCTTGTGTAAGAATAATTGAGTGTAGAACTGTAGAGCGTTCAGAGGTCATATGCCCATACAAACGCCGAGGGACCTCCTGGACTGAGGCGGTAGACGGACTAATAGTTCCCTGCTTGTAATCCACTGGCGTCTAGGTGGGTGTAGCAAATATCGGCTATAGCGATAGCGAAAGCGTCGGCGTCGGTCATCGGAAACCCCCTAAAAAGCGGCGGTTCACTGGAGTCTTGGTGAAGAGCCAGTACCAGAAGGTCAAACACATTCCGAACAAGGTTACGCAAAATGCCTCGTTAAATACCAGGCAGTTGCAGAAGTATATAACAGCAAATGCCTAGGAGGTGAGCAAATGGAATAGCCTACCGCCTTCAAACGCAATTGACCTCAAGACGACTTCGAAAAACAGCACAGCGGAGCAGAACGGACGCCAAGCAACCCTTGCAAATAGGTAAGCAGGAAAGGCCAGCCAGTACCGTTGAGGCCACGCTGTCGGAGATGACAATCGTGCTTCGCTTGGACGACAAATGTGAACACATGGGATTCATTCCTTGCTTTGATTTGTCTCAGATTCAATTCTCCAGGAACTTTGTCGATTCGTACGTCACTAAGAAAAGGGGGAAGGGCAAGGCATAAAGCTGAAAGTCATCCCATACGATGGAATCCCCAGGAGACTGGTCACTTGGAATCTGGTTGCCGAAGACCCACATGGATAGGCGCAAAGCTCCTCGAATCCCTTCGCCTCCAAAACCCCAAGATTCCCATGGATGACTGGGTGGTTATCAAGGAGGTAGAAAAAATTGATGTATTCATCTTTATGTTTCATCATCCCTAGATTCAGAATCACCAACACCTTTGTATAAATACAACCACCTAGGATGAAAACCGCATTTAAGCGACATAACATTCACTGTTCAATATGACAAACAGACTGGACGGAACATTACAGCACCAATAAAATAGCTATAAGGGCAAAATATGGTGGTGGAAGGTCATTTGTATGATGCTAGGATAGCAGAGCTAGGTTAAACAAAATTGCATGAACCATATTTATCTCAAGTGCCTTTTTCGCGAAACTATGTTTGAGAAATCAGGAGCGGTAGAACTCGAAGAGAGAGAGAGAATCTCCAAAAAATCTACAGGCGGCCGATCTCGTAAACAAACTTTACCTATATTATAATTAAAAAAGTTTAGCTCGAAAATTAGATTTGAAAGTCGAGTACTTGAAAGCTATACTTTGGCGCCGTCCAAAATTTTGCAAACTTTTCTCTATTTTGAACGGAACATTCAGCCTCGAGAGTCGAAAATGCACTAATTTCCTGCTGAAATTGTTGAAGCTTCAGAATTATCGTTTATTAAACATCAAACTATTCAACGTTTTGGCATATTGACCTAACTGAGAAGACTAATAAGAATATCTGACAACCTGACCTGAATCACCATATGCAAGATACTTTGTCCAGCACCGGAACGTAAACATGGGTGTCCAAATTGATTTTAGAAAATTGGCAGATTTTGACCGACTGAATTTACGGTTTTCCCTTTTCAGAGAAGAATATCCAGCTTTCAAATGAATGTCCACATATGTTTCAGAGCCGCCTGTTGTCACCATTCGTGGAACAAGGCAAACTGATCCCTGGCCATAGATTTGTCTCTTGCTTATTTATTTAGAAAATCTTGAAAAATATATATTTTCGCATCATTAGTGCAGAAAAACCTTCAGTGTTTTCCACATCTGTAGACATTTCCTAAATTTATCCCGCTATTGGGCTAAGGCGAAGTGAAAATCTTTCATTCACGTAATCTTTTGTCCAAAAAATGAAAAAGGCCTTTCACCTGGCCGGAGCTCTGTTGTGATATCCTTTGAGCGGGATCAATACCCAAAACAGATATCTGATGGTAAGTATGTATTTGCTTTAGAAGGAAACGTCCTTCTATGTCATCTCGAATGTTTGGAACACGTCTGGGCATTTATTGGAGGTCGTCTTAGCATAAACATTTCTCTGCCTCCTAAATGTTTCGTTGGATACTTGGTGGAGCGTGCACATTCAATGACATTACGTATTATTTCGAAGATGAGATTGTCGTTGCAGGCTTCAGTGAATCAATATACCATCGGCAAGATGTTATCCCTGAGGAGAGCATTCATCGTGTATTGTATGAATAAAATTAAAGAAAGATATGTATTTTAGATAAGACAGCATTTCACTTCAAAAATAGGATAACTCGAGCGGCAGCAGTGCAGGGGAAAAAATAAAAAGCCGTATAGTTGGCCGGCTGGGACTGATGATTTGCGGAGTATTCTACAATAAAATAAGATTTTCTAAGTTGAAATAGCTCGCGATAGTTTCCTACCAAGGTTTTCGCGATAAAGTCTCACGCTAAAACTAAAATAGCTCCAAGAATGAAAACGGAACCTTAAAAACTGGACCTTATTCTATTATATTATCTATTATTTTTGAGCTTTTCTATAATGAACGGTTGCAATCCGCGGAAATTATATCTTCCCCAGGAAAAAAACAAACCAAAGACCGTAACCTTGACGCCATAAGTATGAAGAGTAGTGCAATTACAGTTAGGAGGGAATTTAAAGGCACCTGCTCCCTTTGTACGTTTTTCAAAACCCTCAAGGAAACTAGTTTTCTTTAAAGGACGAGGAACTGACTGTATGCTTGTTTTATTTGTAGCAGGTATGCGTTGCCTACTAATAGCTCCACACAACGAATACACGGAATTATGCATATATGTAGCAATGTCAAATGAGTCCGACTCGCAACGCTGCGCCCAGAAAAATTAGGAAAATCTAACTTGGGTGATACGACACGGATGACAGTTTGATGACACTTCACGACATTCACAATTTCGCTGTGCTTTTCATTTTCGGCGCTTACTTTTTCAATGTGTTTAACTTGTATAAATTAGTTTTGAAAACTGAGGAAGGTACTATTTTAGTGGCAAGTGGTAATTATTGATGTCACTTGCATTGGTCTCGTGGATTCCATATATAAGTATGATACACTTAAGGCTGTCAGATGCATTAATTTTTATCATTTTCATAACACTGCGTGGTTCACAGCTTATTTCAATCGGCACTTACTCAAAAGTCTACGTAATTATAATGAACAGAGATATTTACAAAATTTAAACGCAGGTTTGTTTACGTAAGACTTAGAATTGTCTAAATGAGGCAAGGGAAAGAGAACAAACCTTGGTTCATTGCCAAGATAAAAATTAAAATCACCCCTTTTCCTAGTCTTTCAGCTCTACAGCCAATTTATTTTCAATGGGTTAAAATCTGAAAGTTTATCCGTAGCAATTTTTAAAAACCCGAACTGCAACTCTTCGCAACGTAAGCTGCTGACGTACGGACCCAAACTATAGCATTGCCACCCCCATGCTTAACTGTCGACTTTACATTTTAATTTTGCTGCTCACTACTTATTTGGTGACACACATAGGACTAGCCGCGTGGGTTGGAAATGTTAAATTTGGATTTATCAGCGAATTTGACTTGAAACTAAAAACCGGTGTCCTTATTAACGTTATTTTGCAAAAAAAGACAACTTTCCAGATTATTCTTACCTATGAAGGGTTTTCCATTGCTACTCTACGATTAAATTCATGCCTCTGGAGAGCTTTTGGTGAATGGTTTCTGACCTACAAAAGGACATCAGCTCATTCTTAACGGTACTGGCCAGGTTGGGACAATGTATCCCGGGTCTGCTCGGTAATTTGGAACTTCCCTACCGCTATTTCGAACTTAGCTTCTCATGTAAAGGCGTGATATTATATCTTGGACTGTTTGTTTTGTTTAGAGGAGCATAATATTTATGTTTGTAATATGCAAATATACCGTAGAGTTTGAACAAATATAAATGAACATTTTGAATTTTGAACTATATTTTATATGGAAAAACTATGCACAAAAAGTTTCTTCCAACTCTCGCCATTCAATCGTGGTACGGTGTCCCATTCTAATAAAAGGCACTGATAAACAAGCCGATTTCTTCATTTGCTTTAGAATTTGTCTTGTTCACCAGCGGGGCCAGCTCGTCGTGATCGGTTGCGACATTTTATTTTACAAAAGGCCTGATCGACCTCGTTGTTCAGTCCACTATTAGCAAGTGAATTCCGGCTAGCACAAGACGCCGTTCATTGTCTTTTCTAGTCGGCCCATACTCAGAATCATAGAGAGCGACAGGACGGACGGCATTGTGGTAAATTTTAGATTTGGGACGTTCGTTGATACATCTATCATAAACAACACCAGTCGCAAAACACCACTTCATCCTGATTGCGGTATTGCTGAGAAACAATTTTATAACGCAGTTTTCCATTCATCATCATCAACGGCACAACAACCGGTATCCAGTCTAGGCCTGCCTTAATAAGGAGCTCCAGATATACCGGTTTTGCGCCCGAGATTCACCAATTCGATATCCTTAAAAGCTGTCTGGCAGTCCTGACCTACGTCCATCGCCCCATCTCAGGCAGGGTCTGCCTTCGTCTTCTTTTTCTACCCTAGATATTGCCCTTATAACCTTTCCGGGCTGGATCATCGTCATCCATACGGATTAAGTGATCCTGCCCACCATAACCTATTGAGCCGGATTTTATCCACAACCTGACGATCATGGTATCGCTCATAGATTTCGTCGTTATGTAGGCTACGTAATTGTCCATCCTCATGTAAGAGGCCAAAAATTCTTTGCAGGATTCTTCTCTCGAACGCGGCCAAGAGTTCGCAATTTTTTTTGCTAAGAACCCAAGTCTGCAAGGAATACATAAGGGCTGGAAAGATCATTGTCTTGTACAATAAGAGCTTTGACTCTATGTTGAGACGTTTCGCGCGAAGCAGTTTTTGTAAGCAAAAATAGGCTGTGTTGGCTAACAACAACCGTGCGCGGATTTAATCATCGTACCTGTTATCGGTTGTGATTTCCGGCCACAGAGAGGAGAAATTATCAATGATCTCAAAGTTGTAGTATCCCATCTTTGTTTGGTGTTATTGGTTGGTTGGTTTTCGGTATTGACGTTGCCACCATATATTTTGTTTTGCCTTCATTGATGTGCAATCTAAGATCTCACGTCGCCTCCTCGATCTGGATGAAGGCAGTTTGTGCGTCCCGGGCCGTTCTTCCCATGATGTCGATATCGTCAGCATAGGCCAGTAGTTGGGTGGACTTGAAGAGGATTGTACCTCTTGCATTTACATCAGCATCACGGATCACTTTCTCGAGGGCCAGGTTAAAGAGGACGCATGATAGCGCATCCCCTTGTTGTAGACCGTTGTCGATGTCGAATGGTCTTGAGAGTGATCCTGCTGCTTTTATCTGGCCTAGCACATTGGTCAGGGTCAGCCTAGTCAGTCTTATTAATTTCGTCGGGATACCGAATTCTCTCATGGTCATAGGCGGCTTTAAAGTCGATGAACAGATGGTGCAACTGTTGTCCATATTCCAACAGTTTTTCCATCGCTTGTCGCAGAGAGAAAATCTGATCTGTTGCTGATTTGCCTGGAGTGAAGCCTCTTTGGTATGGCCCAATGATCTTGAGGGCGTATGGGGCTATCGGGCCTAGCAAGATAGCGGAGAATATCTTATAGATGGTACTCAGCAACGTGATACCTCTATAATTGCCGCACTGTGTGATATCTCCCTTGTTATGTATGAGACAGATAATGCCTCGTTACCAGTGGTCAGGCATTGATTTGTTATCCCAATCCTTGGCACAAGTTGATGAACCACTTGGCGCAATTGGTCGCCTCCATATTCAACCAATTGCGCTGTAATTCCATCGGCTCCTGGCGACTTATGATTTTTAGATTGATGAATTGCACGGACTGTTTCTATATTTGTCCATCGTCTTTTGTTGGCCGGGCCTCCAACTCGCCGATCTTCTGGCTGTTCAATAGCTCATCAAAGAACTCAACCCATTGCTCTAATATACCCATTCAGTCGGAAATCAGATTTCCCTCTTTGTCTCGACAGAATGAGCAACAAAGTGTATAAGGCTTCATCCTGCTGACTTGTTGGTAAAACTTCCGCGCCTGGTGCGGTTACTCCCTGTACTCTTCTAGTTCACAGACTTGTTGGTTCTGCCAGGCTTCCTTTTTCCGTCTGTGAAGTTGCTTCCCGGCTTAACGGAGTTCGTGATAATTCTCTGCGATGCCCGCGTTCTTTGAGAATGCAACATTCTTCCATTCCCCAGCTAGCTTACATTCATCGGTCAAACCAGCCGTTCCGACTTGTTTCGCTGCTGGGACCAAGTATCTTGGCGGCTGTATTAATGATCACGTTCTTCAGGTAGTTGTGAAGATCATTTGTTGATGCTTCATCTCCAGGATCTCTGTTGACAGCGATTATTGCAGGCATCCATTTTCCTCTTGTAGGTGTCGCGGAGGGCTGTGTTGTGGATGGCTTCAGTATTTACTCTCACCCGATTGTCAGGGAGGATTCTAGGTGGTGTCGTAATTCGAGCTCGAAGCACCAGTGCCAACGAGATAGTGGATCCGAGTCTATATTGGCCCTCGTATATGTTCAAACAACATAGGGTCAATTTGGTTGAAAGTGGTCCTTCCTGGAGAGGCCCACGTATGTTTGTGGACCACTTTCCCCGCAAACCAGGTACTTCCAACAACCATTTCGTGAACTGAATAATGCGCAGTCCGTAATCATTGGTATCCCTACTTGACTGTTAAAATCTCCAAGTATGATTTTGATATCATACTTGGGACAGGCTGCCTCATAGCAGGTAGTTTTCCTTTTGGCTGATAGTATAGACCCGAGATATTTAAATGTCTCAATTCTGGGCAGCTCACTTCAATAGACAGTGATTACGGCTATTTCATGGGAATCGGCCGTCAAAAATTTAGTTTTATTTAGACTCAATTTGAGACCGTGTTATATGAGGCGTTCATTTCATTTTTGTACAAGTTGGTCGAAATCATTTTTACTATGATACGCCAGGAAAACATCGTGTACATCAAGTAGTTTGTAGGGCGCTGTAAGTTAGATGTCCCATGTGGTAGTGTCTATAGCAAGAACAAAGACGCTTCATTTATGAACACTGACAGAAATACGAAGCAGTTTTGATACACCTGCCAAACTTTTGGAATCGTGGTAGAGCAATGATTCACGATTATTGGAACGAATACGGTTGTGCAGAATGCGTAAAAAAGTCTTCATGGTATGGGAGTATGACCGGATCGGACGGTAATTTAAGCACGTGTTGGACTACCCCTCTTTTTGCATATAGGATCTGTGGTATTTTCTTACTAGGCAGATAGTGTTCTTCATTCCGGAATAACCCGATTGAAGAGTTGACTGAACCACAGTGTTGGGTCGCAGTTCTTCGCTTTCCAGAGCTCAAATGCGATGTCATCAGGTGCTGTTACTTTCCCCAATTCCATTCGTTTTATTGCTTCCTTGACTTCAGTTGCGCTGACAGTTAAGTATAATACATGGGTGTTTAACTTAGGTACCTGTCGTGGAGACTTAATCCCGCGATCTTCTTAAGACACAGATTGATTTTGTGACCACAATCAGAGCCCCGCTGTGACAAGCAACAACGGTACCAGTCTATACCAAGTGCACGGCTTAGCATTCATACTGGTCGTTTCCCGCTGCCACTACGTGGAGGTTCTCCTCGGCCACTTGGTTTTAGTTCAGCCGACAGGGTTGCCGCCCCGTCTTCCTCCCCGCCACCTCTGAACACCAATTGCGATGACAGGGGGAATTGCTCCAAATGTCGGCAATGTTTGTGGAAGTGGGAGATGAACAAATTCTTCTGTTGAAATCAGTCCGCAATTCTTTTGCCATTCTTCTTTTGGAATCTATTGGCAATACTCTCGCCATTTATTCGTGGTGGCTCGTCGGTCGGTAAGCAAAGTACCTTTTTTGTCATGAACGCGTTCTTTTAAATTTGCCAGTTGGGCACCGTTTCATCGTTGACAAACTTTTGAAAGAGACGTTTCTTTTCAAGGAAATTCATTTCAACATCGTCATTTCAAAGCCAAGTATTTCGGTCGATCCCAAGGGTTGCATAGGCCACTGTATAGATCGTGTCACTAACTAGGATCCTCGATTTTTCAGCATGCATAATGAGATAATTTCTTCTTTCATCTCACGAAATAGCCACTATTTAATGCCCGGCAAGCCAGTGCGTTCCACATACTGTTTTATAGGAAGCTTGCGGTGGTTTCATAGGGAACTTCTTTGCAATCAGTGATGGTGGTAAAATGTTGGCATCTTATGAGAAGCTCGGTATCAGATCAACCTGTCTGTAGTGCGTACGGGTTGAAAAAGTGAATAGTGCGGTCAGCTAATATGATTGTGAGCTTCATTAACCTGTCATCAAATTGTTTAACTTCTTTAACGGCGTTACGGAAACCCTCTGGGATAACTATGTTAACACCATATCGATTGTGTGGGCTAACGAAACGGAGAAGTTTTAACATGTTCACATTTTACGTCGTAGCTTTTGAAACAAGACCATTGGGTTTCCTGTGGAGCGCAGATATCAATTCGCTTTTTTCAAAGGGCTCTTGGAAGCACCTCGGTCTTTCCAGTGTATGTGTCAATATTTAGCGTGCAGACACGTATTTTACTAGCTCGGATTAATTTACTTAGGTCCAAATACGTCCGTGCGTCAAGATCCCTTGTCCGTTTTTCGACAGGACTGGGGTCGGTCACTTTTTCGAGGCTCGTCACTTAACCCGATTATTTTATCTTAACGACGTTGGATGCGTTTGCTTGGTTGTCCCGGCCCAGGGCCTAGTCATCATGACAGATCAGGTAGTATTTATCATAGTGGAATTACACCAGCTATACTTTCTTTATCTCTTTCCCTGATTTCAGGATTAATGAAATCCGCGCTCGATATGAAGTTGCACCAATCGTAGGAAAAATTGCGAGAAGGGCGTCTTCTATGGTCACGAAAGTTCACGCTAACGAAAATTCACCTGCCAAGATTGGTCTGAACATCGAAGTCGATGGGAAGTGACCAAAGGTCGGCCGAAACAACGTTGGTTTGATACGCTCCTCGCGAGCCTCACGATTTCAGATCCGGATCAGCCATTTGATAGAACCAAATGGCGAAAACACTCACGACGAGCTGACCCCGCTATGACCTATGTCTGCGAGTCTACATCTAAATTATGTTGATATTTCATTTGATTCAGAAGTTATGATATCTTAAATTTTTTAATATAATGTAGGCTGTGAAAAAATCCATTCAATTTCTAAACCGGATGCGCGTTACGAGCTTAAACTGGCAATTTTTAAAATAAAAATCAAATTAAAGCTACAATGGTAAATAAATAGCGGAGTTTGTTTAAAATTAACCGCCGGCATAGATTCTATTTAGAACTCCAAAAGAAAATAAATAAATAGGCAATTAGTAAATGTGAGAGAGAGAGTACAAGTAACGCTTGTTTTTTTCCATCTCCAAAATTCATACGAGTAGTTGATTTTAATAATTCAGTCTTAAATAATGAGTTCAGATAAAATACGTACTTATGGCTGACAATCTTCAGAAAGAAAGAAAAGGCATATAAATGACGAGATCTGTAGAGTATGATGATTTTCAACAGGCATAATTTAATTTCGTCTAGAAATTGACAAAAGGAGTGACAAAAGAATTCCACTCCAAAACAATATTTTGCAGGGATGCAACAGGAAGTCTTATTAAAGGCATTCAGCAGATCAAAAGTCGATGAGTACAATATTTTGAGGAGCTACTCAAAGCAGTAAGTCAATATCTGCACAAAGTAGGAGCAGAGGCTATACAGGCATCTGTCTCAACATTCATGCTCGGCGACGTCAAGGATGCGCTAAAAACCCTGAAAAACAACAAAGTGGCGGCTGTGGGTGGGGAGTTACTCAAAGCAAAGAGTAAACACTATTTGGTCTGACAAACCCATGATGAAAGATCGGGGCAAGCATGCTATTTACTCTATACCAAAAAAAGTTGAAAATGAGAATATCGTCGTAACGTACACATTAAAAATTGCCGTTAAAAATAATGAAAAGAAAATCCAAACCCACCTTAAACACACTGTTGGAGAATACCAAGAAGAACTACAACGTGAAAAGTCAACGGTTGGTAAAATATTTTCAATGAAGCGGTTATTTGAGAAGTGCCGTCGACTTCAAAATGGCATACGAAAGTGTCGATCGACCAGTACTGTATAAAATATTGTCTGAATTCGAAGTTTCACCGAAACTGATTAGACTCATCAGAATGACAATGAATCAGTCTAGCACTGGATAACGAAAGCAACTAATAAGATATTTTGACACAGCTTCTGGTTTAAGGCAAGTCCTGACCCCAACATTATTAAACATCGCTCTGAAGTACATAATACGAAAGATGTCAGTAGGATTTCAATGATGCGCTACCGTATAAGTCATCCTCGGATAGTGGCCAATGCGAATGGGATAATTATCTGGGCATAATCGCAGAAGAAACCCAAGTAAAGCTTGACGAAGTAGTAAAGGAAGTTGGCCTGGAGATATAAAACAGAAGAAAAACGCCAATCAGACAATACGCGTTCCTACATCATTACAATAAGTCGGTAATTTTGTATATTTAGGCAAAACTCCCACAAAAGACAGCAAAGAATTCAACGGACAGATCGTGCGTGCCAACAAAATATTTTACCTCATACTGCCGATTCTAAGAAATATAGTGGCGAAACCAGAAGCTAGACGGTTCAGGTATAAAAGGTTTTATATTTCCCTATGTGAAGAAAGATGAGTGCATGACAACTACGCCTGTACATACAATGGACGCGGTACAAAACACATAAGTGTTCAGAAAAGGGATAAAAGTATTATAGTTGTACGTATTTTGTTTTTTCTACAAAAACTTAACACCCAGTCCGTTGAATACAATGCAAATAACGGAAAAGCATAAAACGAAACGCCCGTTTAAGGCGGGTAATAAAAGAAACAAGACAAGACAACGGATTAACGATTTGCGCATTTTCTCATGGAACGTGCGCTTCCTGTACGGACCGAATGCTGCTGAGCAGCTAGCCGATACCCTGTCCCAATATAGGGCTGATATAACAGCGCTACAAGAGATGCGATGAACAGGGACCGGTTTCCTGCAGAAGAGCCGCGACACCATATATTATAGCGGTCATCCAGTAAACCATGTACTCGGAGTAGGTTTCTTAGTCAGCCAAAAAATGAAACCTGCTGTTATCGACTTTGAAAACATAAGCGAAGGGCTATGCACTCTGCGCTTCCGAGGCAAGTTTAGAAATATAAGCCTCATTAACGTTCACGCCCCTACAGAGGAGACTGCAGAGTCGGAGAAGGATACCTTCTACGAGGCAGTAGAACGAACTCTCGAAGCCTGACCCAGATATAATATTAAAATCATACTTGGGGATTTTAACAGCCAAGTAGGGAAGGAGCCCGTATTCAGGTGATACGTTGGCTCCCAAAGCTTACACGAAAACACAAATGATAACGGACTGCGGATTATTCAATTAGCAGGGTCACGCGAAATGGTTGTTGGAAGTACCTGGTTTGCGCAGGAAAGCGGTCCACAAATATACGTGGGCCTCTCCAGACGGGACCACTTTCAACCAAATTGACCACGTATTGATCGAACGCCGCCACCTCTCAGCCTTGATGAATGTCAGAACATATAGGGGGGCCAATATAGACTCGGATCACTATCTCGTTGGCATGGTGTTCCGAGCTCGAATAACAATACCACCTAGAATCCCCTCTGACAATCAGGTGAGAAGGAACACTGAAGCCATCCACAACACAACCCTCCGCGACACCTATAAGAGGGAAATGGATGCCGCAATAACCCCAGTCAACAGAGGATGGAGATGAAGCATCAAAAATGATCTTCACAATCACCTGAAGAACATTATCATGGATACGGCCAGAAGCATACTTGGCCCCGGCCGCAAAAGGAGTCGGAACGGCTGGTTTGACGATGAATGTAAGCTAGCAATGGAACGGAAGAGTGCCGCATACCGAGTAATGTTGCATTCTCAAAGAACGCGGGTACGCGCAGAGACTTATCATGAACTCCGTCGAGCGGAGAAGCGACTTCACAGACGGAAAAAGGAAACCTGGGAGAACCAACAAGTCTGTGAACTAGAAAAGTACAGGGAGCAACCGCACCAGGCGCGCAAGTTTTACCAACAAGTCGGCAGGATGAAGACTTATACACCTCGATGCTCATCCTGCCGGGACAAAGAGGGAAATCTGAATTCCGACAGAATGGACATATTAGAGCGATGAGTTCAGTACTTTGATGAGCTACTGAATAACCAGAACATCGGCGAGTTGGAGGTCCGGCCAACTGAAGACGATGGACAAATACTGCCACCACCAAGTTTAGGAGAAACAGTCCGTGCAATTCATCGGCTAAAAAATCATAAGCTTAGCAGCTGATGGAATTGCAGCCGAATTGGTTAAATATTGAGGAGACCAGTTAGACCAAGTGGTTCATCAACTTGCGCTCAAGGTATGGGATAGCGAATCAATGCCTGACGATTGGCAACGACTCATTATCTGTCTCATACATGATAAGGGAGATATCACACAGTGCAGAAATTATAGAGGTATCACGTTGCTGAGTACCATCTATAAGATATTCTCCACTATCTTGCTAGGCCGGATAGCCCCATACGCCCAGAACATCATTGGCCCATACCAAAGAGGCGTCACTCCAGGCAAATCAGCAACAGATCAGATTTTCTCTCTGCGACAAGCGATGGAAAAACTGTTGGAATATGGACAACAGTTGCACCATCTGTTCATCGACTTTAAAGCCGCCTGTGATAGCACAGCCAAGGTAAAACTGTACACGGCCATGAGAGAATTCGGTATCCCGACGAAATTAATAAGACTGACTAGGCTGACCCTGACCAATGTGCGAGGCCAGATAAAAGCAGCAGGATCACTCTCAAGACCATTCGACATCAACAACGGTCTACGACAAGGGGATGCGCTATCATGCGTCCTCTTTAACCTGGCCCTCGAGAAAGTGATCCGTGATGCTGATGTAAATGCAAGAGGTACAATCCTCTTTAAGTCCACCCAACTACTGGCCTATGCTGACGATATGAACATCATGGGAAGAACGACCCGAGACGCACAAAATGCCTTCATCTAGATCGAGCAGGCGACGATTGGCGCGAGATCTTGGAATGCACATCAATGAAGGCAATGCAAAATATATGGTGGCAATGTCAGCACTGAACACCAACCAACCAACAACATCAAACCGCACTGGTCAAACAGGAAGAATAAGGATAGGAGAATACAACTTTGAGACCGTTGACAATTTCTCCTATCTAGGGTCAAAAATCACAACCGATAACAGCTACGATGATGAAATCAGCGCACGGTTGTTGTCAGCCAACAGAACCTATTTCAGCTTACAAAGACTGTTCCCCCAAAAAACGTCTCTCGGGTCAAAGCCCTTACTGTACAAGACTATGATTTTGCCAGTCCTCATTTATTCCTCGGAAATTTGGGTTCTTAGCAAGAAAAATAGTGAACTCTTGGCCGCGTTTGAGAGAAGAATCCTCTGAAGAATTTTTGGCCCCCTACATGAGGATGGACGATTCCGTAGCCTACACAATGACGAAATCTATGAGCGATACTATGACCGTCCGGTTGTAGATAAAATCCGGCTCAATAGGTTACGGTGGTCGGGTCACTTAATCCGTATGGATGAGGATGATTCCACCCGGAAAGGGTATAAGGGCAATATCTATGGTAGAAAAAGAAGACGAGGCAGACCCTGCGTAAGAGGGAGCGATGGCGTAGGTCAGGACGCCTGACAGCTTTCAGGGATATCGAATTGGATATGGAATCGGCGCTAAACCGGGATGTCTGGAGTTCAGTTATTAAGGCAGGCCTAGACCGGATACCGGTTGTTTCCGCCGTTGATGATGATGGATAGAAGAAACTCTATTTTGGTAGCAAAAAGTAGTAATAATGACATTAAAAACTCGAAAAAATGACTAGTTAATACTTCGTGTAGAGCCCTCACTGACCAGTGGCATGGATTCGACCAAACTTTGGATATATTCGGTTGGAATTTTTCTCTTCGTCTTCTCGAATAATGGAGAAAACTTGGTTCTCCTAGGTTCTCCTTAAAGCGAGTAGTTTCCGAAAAAAGAGTCCTGTCTAACTTTAAGTGTGCACATTTTGATCCCTTCCTCGCACATTTTGAAATTTACATCAAAACAAAAACTTGTTTGCGGAAGTACTAATTAAGACCCTTCATTTGATTCCCCACGCAGGTAGAAATTTTACTTCACCCTTTGCATGTTTTGGGAGTCCCCTTTCAAACTTGCTGGAAATTTATATAAATGCATGGGATTTCGTAGTTCCCATATGCCCGCCAAGTTTCATTTGAATCGGTGTAGTTATTTTGGAAAGGGTGTGACAGGCAGACAGTGAATCGACTTTAATAAAGTTTTCTTTTACATAAAACATTAAAAATTTAAAAAAGAAATATAGTTAAATCTTTGATTTGGCCTCTGATGTTTAAGACGATCCTAAGGGAAGGCCCAGTAAGGTGGATGGCGAGTGAGACACAATAGTCAGTTGTACCCAGTTGCTTATTTAAAGCCGCTGCTTAGTGTTGAAGGATGCGATCGCTAGACCGAATGGTGCTAAAATGGAGATGAAAACTTCGGAACGCAAATAGGTTAAAAATATTTGAGCACAGGCAACTAGCGAGTCGGAACTCGTAAGCTCGGTACTTTAAGGATGGAGTGGATTCAATATATTTCTATATAATTCCACTTCGTCACACAACGATTCATGTTGTTTATAAATTTAGTATATCAGACCATTAACTTTAATGCGACACTTCCGTTCTATGTTGTCTTGGGTTACGAAAAACTCAAACAATTCTATTAATTTGGTAGGATTTTCTTCAAATGCCGAAAATTTCGAAAAATACAAATTGATGCCCTTACGTTGGTAGCCCATACGGCAATATTTAGTGAAAAATTGAAGCTCCTTCTCAGTTTAAAGTGGAAGGCTAAATGTGTAGTTCAGTGTTGGATGGTAATCGACGAGGAATTTGTGAAAATTTTAAGTAATAAAGCTAGTTCAGTTTGCCCCGGATGATTAATGAAGCAGAGACTAATGTTACAACCGAAGTCTAATAAGAAACTGGTAGACCCATTATCATACCAGCCGATTTTTTTTATAAACATAATAGGGAAGATATTAAAAAAGGTCATGTGTAACAAACTTTTCCATACAATTGTGGTATGACCTATCTGAGTGACATTTTGTTTTCGCCAAACCCATTTTATGATCAATGTCATGGCATGCAAATTAGCTCGCGACGAGATGTATTCCAACCTCCAATCTACTGAATACAAGATAAATAATTCTGAAAACTCCGGAAAGATGCAAATAAGCACCATGACGCAAATTTATTGTGGATTGGTATGTAGACATGGCGTAAAGTATTATAACTGTTATACGTAAGTAGAAAAGTTAATATCACTTACAAAGGAATTGTAGATACTAATTCACGCGAAGATATCTTCGTATCAGTGATAGGAAAGTAGAAGCTAGGAGCTTCAAGTATGGAAGGTTTTGTGTTTTCCTATAGGAGGAACTTTTACCTGGATACGTAGCCATAAATACAAAATGTGCCATAATGTATTTCCAACCTCCAAGATATAAATGTTCATTTTCAAGACAAGCTTTTTATGGTCATCCTAAGCAAACAAATTTTGCGCATTACCGCGCACCGCGTATAAGGGCTAGCAGGTCCGAAAATACTGTACCCCGAAAGATGAAATCACCACGAAGGAGGAGGTTCATGTACCCTTCGAAAAGCAGTTTGATTTTATTACTCTGCAGAAGTCAGCGACGAAAAGCCTAAGGAAAATCTACAGTGGAACACAAAGCCCCATCAGGGGTTCCCAGGTATTTATTGAGTCCTCAAAAAGGACTGACTCTTTGGTATAGGACGGTTGAGGGCCACAAAGAGTACATTGTCGCAGCGGGAGTACCAAAGGACTTGGTACTGGGCCGCCTGTTGTGGAATTTCATGTAGGTTACATATGCTCGAAGATACCGAGACTTTCTTCTACCTTATCCACAAGGTATATCAAATATGAGCAAATCTATTTTTTATTCAATACTCGCACTTTGCAATCTCACTTGTATAATAGGATGCTTGCTCTCCCGTCCCAGAAGGAACTACTGAAGAATACCACAAAAATGGTCGCAGTCGGTGGATAACCTACCGTGTCAAAGATGGCAACCAAATACCTGTGGGTGATAATTGACAATAAACTGAGTTTTAAGGAGGACTATGCATGCCAAAAGGCAGTCTCGGAGGTTACTTCTAGTCGGAGTGGTGTAATTCATTCCACTCTTTTCGATATCTGTGTGGGCAGACGTAAGCAAATGAATTCGGTTTACCGGCTGACGGCTTTGAAGGTTTGCAGTGCTAATGATAGCGGGCATGATCCCTGTCGACATTCAGGAGAAAACAATGAACGTGTTGATACATGCAAGACGGAAGGGCACACAGAACGCATGAATATGGGAAGGACAGAGTCAAATCATTTATGGCAATGTAGATGCGAAGAATCTACGAAGGATCAGTAGACGGGGAAGAGGCCAACTACCACATTACCCAGTTCTTTATGGGGCACGGTAGTTCCTACAGGCAGTAATCACACCGCTTTGGGTTGGATTATTGCAGAAGGAGGAAAGTAGGAGGAAAGCAAAAAGGATCAGAAGGACGCGCTTAAATGAAAACCCAATCCGTGGAGTAATACCTAAATGGCGATCCCGTGGAACTGGGCCTGGAGTCATGGGGTGGTTTTTTTGAGTGTGGATCCTATATGCGCCATGCTGGTGGAACAATGGATTCGCAAGTTCCCGAGCCCGATTTTCCCGGGAAAGGAGCCTCTACCTCTAAAACATGGTAGCTAAGATCGAGACGGGACCCTTAAAGGAGGCGATTTGCAAAATGAGAAGAAACTGCTTGAAACAGTTGTGCGAATATGCCTACACAAACCCTTGGGATGGGGCCTACAGGGTGGTAATGAAAATGCTGCAGAGATCACCCCAGTTAACTTATCCACGCCTCCTGAAATAGATTTTGCCACTCTGCTTCTCAATACGAAGACAGCAGAAGACAAACGGTGGGCCAGGTCAACGAATACCTGATACCTCCAGGTACCGAGGAGGAGTTACAGGAAATATATGGTAGGATCGGATGGATGGCACCCCTAACCGTGCCTAAAAGAGGGAATAATTGGTGCCCACTGGAAGAAGCAAAAGATAGTGTTGCTTCCTCAACCCGGTAAGCCGCTTGGAGATCCAGCATCATATGGTCCAATCTGCCGTTTGGATACAATGGAAAAGATGATGGATAGAGTCATATATAGCAGACTCCTACCTATCATCGAGCGGCAATGGCCGTTGCTCAAGTATGGGTTTTGACGCGCCACTATTACGGTGGATATAATAAACATGTTGGTGAGTTTGGCAAATCACGTATGAATGCAAGTGGTTGCTGCTTTTTGGTAGCGCTTGATGTCAAAAAGGATTCTATTCCGCCAACTGAGGCCGAATTAAAAGCGCACCTGGCCGATATAGGTGTTTCTGAATATTTCGTGTGCTTGGTGTAGAATTACCTCTTAGAGAGAACACTCTGGTACGGGGACCAATGGGGGTCCTAAAGAGTACGTACAACTGTGGATCACAGAGCTCGGTACTGGGTCCCTTGCTGTTAGAACGGCATGTATAATGGACTGCTTGTACTTCCCGTCAAAGAAGAGGCTACAATTGTAGGCTTTCTCGATGACCTGGCTGTAGTCGTTGCAGCAAAACACCCAGAGGATGCGGAGCTTTACGTGACGGAGACGGTGAGAGTTGCAAAGGCCTGACTGAAAAAAGTTGGATTGACCCAAGCAGAGGAGAAAACGGAAGCGGTCGTAATAACGAACCATCGAAAAAAAGACACCGTGAAACTGGAAGTCGGTGAGTATTTGTACGTCGCCTATAAGCTGGCTATCAAGTACCTTGGGGTTTAATTGACACCAAACTGAGCTTTACAGAGAATCTAGAGTATTCATGTCAAAAAGTAGCTTGCGCCACCACGGCACTTGTAAGAATGTTACCGAACATCGGAACACACGGAATGTAGGAATGCGGTAAGATCAGAGTCGTATGATCTCTGTCAGAGAAGATGGAATGCGTCTTCGAAGCACCGGTGGGCGCACAGGCTTATTTTCAACATTAGGGTATGATATGGGCGACAACACAAAGAAATCAACTACCCACCCCTCACGGGACACGGTGGCTGCTATAGGCGGTGATTATCCCATTCACTGAATTGTCCTGAACACCAGAGAAGGAAAAGCACGTCATGTTTCGCAATGGAGAGAAGGTGCCTGAACCTAACGCTAGGAAAGAACGTGAACACGGAGAGTATAGTTGCGGAGACGCTGAGGTCAAAGGAGAACAGGCTTACGGTTTCCTTCGCAATTACAAAAATACAAAATGATCTGGCAAAGGAAAGAAGAAGAACGAAGACTCAAAGAACGAGAATCAGTCTAGATATACTGAAATATTAGCAAATGCAAGGCAACACCTTGCACATGCAGCTGAGTAAGCTTGCAATTTGACCCTTCATAAAAAAATTCCACAATGTGGGAAAAATGCAGACGACAGGTTAGCATTTTATTTGGAATAAATTAGCGACTGATACGTGGTTTCTCGCAGTCCGTTCTCGACACTTCTAGCTGGAACGCTGTTCCTGTAATTTTGGATCATTTTATTAATAAATTCTATAAACTAAAAAGTGTTGTTTTCTTTATTCTGAGTTTTAAAAAGGAAAACTTGGACAACTTCTTTTTTTCGCGAGTCTTAAGGCCGTGACAAAACTGGCACAGTCGGTCAACCTTCTAAATCGAAAAGTGATTGATCGTGAAGAATAAAACCGATAATAAGAATAATAAAACACAGGTTTACCAGGTTTATAAACCGGTAATACCAGTTTACCAGGTTTATAAACCGGTAATACCAATTGATTACAAACCTTAATAAATCAATTAGAAAATTTTGTAAATTAAAATTAGTGTTCGCAAAGACCCTTTTGATTGCAAAATCTAAAAAAACACATTGTAATCATAGTAAGTGTTCGCGAAGAACCAACTGATTACAATTAATTAAACAATTAACCTTGAGAATGCGAAGGTACACGCAGCTAAAATCATTTTGCTGCAAGAACAGGAAGTCACAAATACGAATTTTTCATCATAGATTTATTGATGTCTTGAGCGTTCATAGTAATTTTTCCAGCCCGATTGCATAGTTCGTTATTGAAATATAGAGCAGTTTATAAACCGACCTCCAAAAAAAGGTGTTTTTCTGCTGCCACGCTAGAGGGCGCTGCAGTCATCTCAAAGGAAAAAAAAGTAAACGGCATTTTAACTACAGTCCGCAAACTAGGATTATTAAAAAACATTAAAAGCTAAATTTTTGACGCCGTGTTAAACATTTTTTGTGAATTTTGGTGTTTTTTCACGGCTTCTCCATTGAATAGAAAAACTACTGAATGAATCGCAATTATCCTAGTTTGCGGACCGTAGAAATATGTTCTGAATAAGCCGTGAAAATTCCAAAGAATTTCGTTGTATAGATTTTGGGGTATGGTGGCAGCCGATTTTCAATATGCAGTTTCGAGAAAAACGCAATTAAAAAGTAGAATGCGATTTTTAGCCATAAAACCTTAACTGACCATTAATCTGCTATACCTTGTCCATAAACCTTAGATTTCTTCAACGAAACACATATACAGCCAAGGCTTCAATTCTCTTCTTTTTAGCGAAGTCATTCGAACGTCATTCGGACGGATAAATACGAGCTTTATGAAGACTGTCGACATAAATCTGGCATGTGACTTATCACGTGTTTAACACTATAATTTGTGAACGACTCCGAATATCAAAAAATCACTTTGCCCATATATTCTACACTATATCTAGATACAACTGGTGCCAAAAAAAGTTCGATTCCCCGGATCCCACCGCCTTAAGAGTGCAAGTGCTTAGCGAATGCTTAGTAGCAAAAAGAAACGGTGCTATATATTCAACGTGACAAGAAACATTGAAAACCAGGAAGAAATGGCAGAACAAGGTCAACTTTTGCAACACCAAGAACGCGAAGAACAATTCCATCAGTAGAAGCATTGGAACAATTAACGCAGCAGCAACAGTCTTCGGAAAATAGACAAAGGATCATGAAGGAAATCCAGTTTATGGATTGTTTTATAGGCAGTAGTCCAGTGTTCATTGAGGCATTCATCAACAACATGAAGTATTACCTGAACAACACAACCGACCCAAATGCAAGAAAAGCAGCAACAAGAGCGGTATACCGGGAGAAAATCGAAGAGGGGGTTTATCTAAACACGACCACTGGGATGATATCAAAAGTAGCCTGAAGCTACGTTACAAGCCGGAACTGGAACCGGCGGAAATTTACCAACAAATTACCAACTTGCGAGGAGATACGGTAAGCGATCTTGCTATCGATATACTATATTTAAAATAGAAGTCTGACGAAACTATGTTATGTTATGAGAACGACATGAATGTAGACTTGAATAACTTCAATAACGCTGAATCCCCATTAGTAAATGTTGTCAAAGAAATGACACATTGTTAAAGAAAATTTATAGTTTAAAAGGTGTACATGAAATAGTAAAAATCATGAGGGAGACACGCTTCGAAGATAGTATAGTATCAGACCTGAATTCCGGAAAACTGACGTTTCTAGCTCTAATATCCATTTCTATAATAAAAGGTATAAAAATAAATTTCGAAAAAATTGTAGTCAAAATAATTCTCAGGATAATCCAAATTATCAAGGAAACCTAGCCGAGACATCCGACAACAACAAGGAGGAATAACTGTTAGTAATTGCAACTTACCAAATACGAACGAAACCCGTAATCCCCTCCGTTTGTGTAAACACAAAACCTTATTAAAATCGGTTTACTGTCTGTCTGTCCGTCTGTCTATCTGTCCGTCACACGCATTTTTCTCGCAGACGATCATAGCGATTGACACCAAATTTGGTAAAAAGGTGGGAACTGTGAACGCTCACGCATCCAGTGAGTTACATCCTTTTACGACGAATTTAAGGGGGGGCTCCCCATACCCCCTCCCCCCCCCCCGAAATACCTTCCATACTGATATCTGTACAATTAAAATTAATAATAGTATATTACTATAATTTTTACTAATTAGCTGCAAAATCCCCCTTAAGCTCATGCTAGCGCCACGAAATTTCGCAACAATATAGGGTATAACATAGAGCATAATCTCACCAGGTTTAGTTGTATTACGTCAAAATTGTCGCTTCTTTGCAAATTCAAGACTATGAATGTCAATATCATCCGAAAGTGGATATTCTCACACAATATATGCATATAATACGTGCTACGTACTAAGAAATACACAAAAACCCCGACTTGTTTATCAATTAGCCTCGGATGAGTTACCCTTAATTGAGATTACAATATGACCAATAAAAAATTTATAGCTTTGGTAGATACAGGGTCAATGTTTAGTTTAATAAACGAGAAACTAAAGCAATTTCAGAAAATCAAAATCAAACCAATACAATTTCACACAATAACTAATAATTAACAATAACTAATAGTTAATTTTGAGGTGCGTACACCTTCACCAATTGAAATCAATGCCCCACCAGGATTTAAAGTTCGCTGGAAGGTAAGGGATTTAGGAGAAAGGAAGTATGATTTTATTATAGGGAGGGATGTACTTAACCAGTTGGAATCGATAATAAAGTTAGAAAATAAAATAAAAAATAAAACAAAATGGTAAACAAACCTTATCCGGTGAAAGAGATATGTTATCGATTTGAGGCACAAAACCATAAAATACTATGATTCATTAGGTAATACTAACCCACTAATTCTGAAAGCGTTGATAAAATATTTAGAACAAGGATCATTAGATAAACACAGTAAAATACTCGGTATGTCGGAATTTACAATAGATAATGTTGTTGATGCATCAAAGAAATAGTAGCGGCTGTGGAGTTTCCAGCTGCATGATAGCAGAACATGCCAGCCAAGATCGCAAAATCACGTTTACACAAGAGGACATGCCATATTTCGGAAAGAAAATGATAGTTGAAATCATTCAAGACAAATTATTTTTTTTATTCTACAGGTTTTTATAAGGATATTGTTCCTAATATTCATCCTTTTCACCCCAGCAAGAGGGGCGCTGAACATATTCATGTTATCTGAGCAATGAGGTTTTCCCAAAATCCAATTAAATAAAGTCGATATAGTTAATTCTTTAATTATACATGTCATGAATACAACAGAAATTTTAAACCTTATAAATAGCATTTCTGAAAATATAAAACATTTGGCCGTAGAACACCAAAAACCCCTCTTTATAGAACTTGACCATCTAAGAAATAAAATTAATACGTTAGTTGCCCAAGTAAATAGAAGACAAGTCGGGAAACCACAAGCTATAACACGTTTTGTGTTTCCCTATATGAGGAGCATGACGTAGTTCTCCATTGGCTTATAGCATTGACCCGAGATAGTGAAATTGCTCAGTTCTGGGCAGGTTGCTGCCATTGACAGAACTGAGCGATTTAAATATCTCGAGGGGCAGGTTACTGCCATTGCCAGAACTCAGCGATTTAAATATCTCGAGTCAATGCTATTAGCCAATGGAGAACTGCGTAATGAAATTGTTTCACGCATTAACGCAACCTCGATGAAGTGGCATTCCCCAACTGGTGTTCTTTGTGATCGACGCATCAGCGCACGTCCCAAATCTAAAATTTGTTGCAATGTCGTCCGTCTGCCGCTCTCTTTAGTTCTGAGTGTTGGCCGACTATAAAGGACAATGAACGGCGTCTTGCGGTAATGGGGACAAAGATGTTGCATTGCACTGGTGGCGTGACACGTTTTGATTACGTCTGAAATGAGAATATCCGCGATCGATACGGGTTTGCATCGATCGTGGAAAAACTCCGAGAGAAGCGTTTTCGATTGTGTGGTCACGTAATTTACGCTAGCGAGAATTCAACAACTAGTATTGGTTAGAACATTAAAATCAATGGTAAGCAACCAAAAAACAATGGTGGCTTGATACGCTTGATGGGAATTTAAAGGTCTTGCGATTACACGCTGATCAGGCATTTGATAAAATAAAATGACGAAACCGATCACGACGAGCCGACCCCGCTTGCGAACTGAAGGCTGAAGAAAAAGAAAAAGATGTGAGGAGCGACGAGTGCACGGCAGTTCCGTGTAATATAGCTAAAAATTCCATTGCCCTCTATTTTCTAGAAAGCGATTTAAATAAATCATTTGATGGAAAGCCCTGTATTGATAATAGTCAACCTCATTCGCTTCACACTCTGAGTTTAATAATATTAGCAAATTCCAAGAATTTAACCAACATCAAATATAAACAAGTCGGAATACCGGAAGCTCGCGCTTAGGATATAAAGGTTTTGTGTTCATCTTATGTAAGAAATTTCAACGCATATTTTTCTATCCGTATATAGCTACAAATCCAACATACTCCTTCATATTTTTCCAAACTACGAGACATACGTACATATTACAGCCATAGATATTACGCTCACCCTAAACAAACAAACTGCCTATTTCCGAATACTGTACACATATAGGCACGTATATAAATTGATCGTACCCATATTTCCGATTTACTTCTTATATCTATCTGAATTAGGCACTACCCGCAAAGTTCATTAGCACGCATATATTATATACCTACATGCACACATGTCTGGCTGGCAAATAACCAAAAAAACTAAAACAAAATAATTCATAAGAACTTATTTCGTGTGGTATTGACGAATTGATATGTGATGATGACGTCATGCAGGTTGTAGAGTGCACGAAATTCACAAAAAATTGCAAAGTTTCACCTCCTATAACTTTGTTAATAATAATTGAATTTTCTTCAAACTTGACCAAATTGTGAATTATATTCTTCATTACACGCATGCCAAATTTTGTACTTCTGGGATGAACATAAGGGGGGTGCCGGGTAAATTTCTAAAATGTGGAAATATACTATTATTAACTTTATTTGTGCAGATGTCGGAACCGGATATATTTTGGGGCCTAGATTTCGTAGAGATGCACCACTGTGATTTTTTTCAGGTTTTTCGGTTGGATAGGTTCTGAGAACGAGACCTGTTACACTTTTTGGGGATCATATTTTGAGCGCTCACTCCTCCATATTTCACCCAATATCAAATATTGAACCAGTTTCGAAAAGTACTAATTGAGACCTTTCATTCGATATCCCACATGGCTACATTCTGTGAAAAAAAAATTTGCACCTTCCATTCACATGTATGGGGAACCCCCCTTAAACTTAACACAAGATGGCGCCACTTATTGCATGTAAAGGGATCACCAGATTACATGCTCTCACCAATTTTCGTAACAATCGGTCCAGCCGTTTCCGAATAAATCTGGTGTGACAGACAGACAGACAGACAGACAGACAGACAGACAGACAGACAGACGGACAGACGGACAGACAGACACCGTCTCGATTCTAATAAGGTTTTGTTTCACACAAAACCTTAAAAAGGGCTAGGGAGAATTAGATTCTTCTTGAATGGAATTCTAATATTTCCCTGGAATGTCAATTATTCTCGTTAATTATGACGTCAGCATCTTATTCGTATGGCTTAGGATGCTGTTAATTAGCAGGAAATTGATAAGTTTAAACTTCTATAACTTTGACACTAATGCTTGGATTTTCATGGAACTTGTTATGTATGTTGTATGTATGCACGAGACTGTCCTCTATGTCGATGCAATTTAGTACACCTAGGATGAACTTAAGGGGAGTTTTTTTAGCCAATTTCTAAAAGTTGATAATATACTATTAGTAAATTTATTTGAGCAGATACCGGAATGGGACATCTCTCGCAGATTAGATTTCACATAAGTATTTTACACAAAACCCTAAAAAGGGCTGCAGATAAATAGATTCTTCATAAATGCGACTTTAATATTTCACGCGAATGTCAATTATTCCCGTTAATTATGACGTGAGCATCTTACTTGCGTGGCTTTGGAAGCAGTAAATTCGCGCGAGTTTGAACTGCTATAACTTTGGCGTTAATTGCCAGATTTCCACGAAATTACGCAGGTATATATGAGATATTGTCCACTATGCTGGTACAATTTGGAAGTCCTAGGATGAATTTAAAGGGGATTTTTCAGTAAATTTCTAAAAAGTAGTAATATACTATTAGTAAGTTTATTTGAGCAGATATCGAAATGGGACATATTTTGAGGCCTACATTTCATCTAAGCGCAGCACCCTGGGGGTTTTAGGTTGGGTAGTTTCCGAAAATGAGTCTTGTCTCACTTTAAGTGCATACATTTTGAGTTCTTAGTCACACACTTTGCAATTCATGCCAAAACTAATGTCAGTTTCGGAAAGTACAAATCGGGGCCTTTCATTTGATAGCCTACACGACTACATCCGCTGAAAACTATTTTCGAATCCCCCTTTGCATGTATGGGGAGTCCCCCTTTAACTTCACGTAAATTTATGCCACTCGCTCTATGCGTGGAATTTCATAGTTCCCATCTGTCCACCAAATTTCGGTCGGATCGGTTTAGCCGTTTTGAAGAAAAATGCGTGTGACAGACAGAGAGACAGACATACATTGAATCGATTTTAATAAGGTTTTGTTTTACACAAAACCTTAAAAAACAGGGTTAGCTAATATAGTAGGTAATGTACAAAAGTGGTTGTTCGGGACTATGGACGCACCAGACAGACGGGGTATTGAAGAACACTTCCAGACTACTGATATAAACAACCACAATACAATCAAAGCAATAAACCAACAGATAACAATAAACAATGTATTAAATGAAATCATTCACCAGTTAAAAAATACAATAGAATCGGATCGAAAAATAATTTTATCTCGATTTAATAGTTTGTCGAATTTTACAATCACAAACGACATATACTAGGATCAACCTTTTAAAGTTCAAATATTGAAGAATAGAACACATTCAAAATAACGTTATTTGGGCTAGATACGGCATCCTACACCCGAATATTCTGACAGATGAGGGAATAAAAAAATTTAATATCAAAGTACAAAAATTGCAATATATAAAGTTGGGAGTAACGAAATCTGTGAATAACCTTTTAATTTTTGCATTTAAGATTCCTACCAATCATGTAACGATACAATTCAAAAGAATTGTCGCTTTGTCGAATAAAAACCAAAAAGAAATTGACTTTCATCTGAAACAATCTTTACATATAAAACCATTGTATATAGATACGAAAATTTGAAAACATTAAATGAACTAGATGTAAGTAAACATTATTATATATAGTCAAAGCTGTGAATTAATACGAAATAATAATACAGAGAAAGAGTAGAAATTGACGAAGAAAACCTTTTGATTAAAAATGAATACAATTGGAACTTACATCAAAATTGCGATGAAAAGAGCTTAGTAATTAAGCAGAATGCATTAATTCACTTTAGTAATTGTTCAATTAAGATTCTGGATCACTACTTTTCAAATACAAAACAAATATTTAATGAAAGATTTTACTATCCATCAAAAGAAAATTTTAACGACAAAATCACCCTCGATGAACTCATTGTAAACATACAAATAATATCCAACACATTAAAGAACTAAATTTTCATAAAAAAATTTATAGTGATCCTGGCAATTTTGGCATACGGAATTTGTACCTACCTGAGGAAAGAAAAACTGTGCAAAATAATTTTAGATAATAGAATCCAGGAAAATTCTAATCCAAAGGGGGGAAGAAGTCACATATCAATCTAGAAGTAATAAAATATTAGCAAATGCAAGGCAACACCTTGCACATGCAGCTGAGTAAGCTTGAAATGTGCCCGTCTGTTTGTCTGTCTGTCTGTCACAGGCACTTTTCTCAGAAACGGCTATACCGATTGACACGAAATTTGGTGATAAGATGAGGCCTGTAGACCCCCAGATGTGCAGTGAGTGATATTCTACTATGTTGATATTTAGGGAGGGTCCCCATACATGTAAAAGTGGCGTGTAAAAATTTTTTTCACCAAATATAGTCATGTGGGGTATTAAATGAAAGGTCCCGATTAGTACTTTTTGAAGCCGTTTTGAGTTTTGAGATTTGTTAAAAAGGCGGGGAGTGGGAGGGGTGCAAAGTGATGATTTTTTAACGGAAGCCATTCTCAGAAACTACTCAACCGATAAATCTGAAAATAATACTGAAGCTGCCTCTATATGGTGCTCAGGCCTCCAAATACTCTCCATATCGATATCTGCTTGAAATTAAGTTAATAATAGTATATTACCGTATTTTTGGGAGAAATTGAGTAGAAACCCCGCTTGAGCTTATGTCAGACTTATAAAAGTTGGTAGTAGTATAAAATATAATATGAAGCATATTATCTCCAAGTTTTATCAAAATCAAACTATTATTAACAAAGTTACAGTAGCTCAAAGTTTCCATTACCATGTAAATTTACAACCCGAAGTACTAAATCTGATATGCTACATGCATATTCTTAACGGGCTACGTACAAATGGAATAGTTCTACACTCAAATATACTCACACAAGAAACTAAACAAAACCGCTTCATACCTGAAGCGCCCAGCTTCGGGTTTCCCGACTTGTTTACCTGATAGTTTTTTACCTGAGCCTTATAAATTCGAACACAGGTATAAATATAAAAAGATGGAAAACCAATCAATTCTCTAAACTTATTTGCTGTTTGGAATAAAAAGGATAATCCAGTCTAGAGTGAGCACTGAAAGGCTTTTAAGCTATACTCAGTTATTTTTGTTGTAAGTATTGTGCTAGTTATGTCTGTTCAGTGATTTTTTTAAATGGATCGTACGAAGCGAAATCGCTTTAACGTTCAACGTCATGCTCGCACTAAAAAACGAGTATTTCATGGGAATCAATACTTATCACAGAAGAAAAAGGACTTCGCATCAACATCAGCAAAGAAACTTTTAGCAGGCATGAACATGGATGTTCCAATTGAGACAAGTTTTGTATATTGTATATTAGATTTTGCTGGAGTTTTCTCGGGTACTTTCTGCGAATTTCTGCAAATAATAAAATATACGTAATAGTAAAAAAGGAATGCTGTAGGACATGTCGAGAAAAGAATGGTAACGCGGCTTAGAAATGCAAAGGCATTGGTGGAAAAGAGGCTCGGAAAACTTACTGATAATGTTATTAACGACCTCACTCGTCGACACGCGAACTTCGATAGAAGGAATGAAGCAAGAAATTTGGGCAACTTCCGTCCATAAATGTTCTACACGCGACAATGCTCAGCATCAAAATTGTCCAGCAGGCGAGGACAGTTGGTGCAAATGGCGCAAAGTGGAAGCTAAAGAGAACTGGATAGTTTCCACCACGAAGAAGGCTCCTTTCACTGAAGAAGTTCAAACAGTCATCAAACCAATCTACGAAGATTTGTCACGAGATGATCTCTGAACAGATGTTTAGGAGCAGAGACCCAGAATAACAATGAGTCGTCAAATGCATTGATCTGGACTTTCGCTCCTAAACTCCCTCATTCTGGAACCAAGGTCGTGGAAATAGCCACATTTCTGACTGTAATTATTTTCAATGAAGGATTCAATGGCATTCTCAAAATCCTAGTGACAATGGGATGTCAAGTTGGTCACATATCAGGTTTATGCCGACCGCCGTAATGGAGCGCGAATTTGGCGGTCCGAACGACGATCGATTGACCTCGCTAAAAGAGCCAGAATTGAAACCAGAGAGCAACAATCGGCCTTACAACACTTTTGGTGAAGAAACGGAGGGTGCCCTCTATGGACCGAGTATAGCAGATTAATGGTGAGTTGAAATTTTACTGTTGATAATCACATTTAAATTTTCAAATGCGTTTTTCTCGAAACTGCATCTTGAAAATCGGCTGCCACCATAGCTCAAAATCTACTTCTTTAATACATATTTCTACGGCCCGCAAACTAGAATAATTGCAATCGGACGGGTCGTTTTTTTTATTCATAAAAAAGCCGTAAAAAACACCAAAATCCAAAAAATTAAGTTTAAAAGCCCACCAAAAATTTACCTTTTAATATTTTCTAATTATCCTAGTTTGCGGACCGTGGAATATTGTCTATATTAAAATGCCATTTAGTTTTTTTTCCTCAGATGAACACAGCGCCCTCCAACGTGGCAGCAGAAAAACACCTTTTTTAGGAGATGGGTGCATAAATTGACACATATTCCAAAAACTAGCTACGATACCAAGGTGAAAAGTTTATTACATATACCAGAAATATCAGTAAACATACGGATGAAAAAATCACGCTTCTATCTTTATCCAGTTCTCCAAAATAATTTTTGAAAAGAACGGTCCTTCACACGGGATGACTCCCTTAAATAGAAGAAGCATTACTTCTGCCAAATTGACATTAACGTTGGCAAAAATTTTACTGAGTTCCAACCAAGTGTCAAATTTTAAAAGTAGAGCGAATGGATCGAACAACATTGCTCACTTCGTCACAATTTGACGATTCTACATTGCCTTTTCACTTTATCCACGACTAAATCCTTTGTGGATTTTTGACGCCTGCCAGAGTGTTCTTCACTCTCCTCGGATGAGTTGCTATCCTTAAAGCAGTTTATTATTACGCAGATAATGTTATTCGCATTTCTGCATCTCCAAAAAATGTTCCATATGAAATCAAGTTGCATCTGCATCATTCGTTACAAATGAGTTAATATGCACGACACCGCACGGCTTGAGCGAAAAGACAGCTCAGCTTTTATTTTCGAGGCTTTATGGAAAACAAAACATTATTCAAATCCGTACACACTCTGCCCCTCTGTGTGTGAGACGCCCGCATTCTATTCGGAAATGTTTCCACCTACTGAAACGAAATTTGGTGAAAAGACTGGAATTATGAATGAAGGGGCGATCCTCAAACATGAAAAATAGACGTGCCATCATAGTGTGGTTTATCAAATGTCTCGTTTAGTACATTTCGAAGCAAACATGATTTGTAAATATTTCGGAAAAACTAATTTCTCAGGAATTGAAAAAAATTGAATATTAAAGTAGAAAAAGGGGAAGAAAGCCATATCACCAGTTTTAAAAGAAGCTGCACTTTCAAATTAAAATTCGGTGATGAATTAATAGATCGGAGAAAATGATACAAATTTCCCTAAATTGGGTAACATACAGCATTTTTGCTTCAAATTTGCCGGAGACGTGAAGATATGCCGCCGGCATATCAATTTTTTCAAGGAAAAAGGCACTAAGAACACACAAGTTGTGACAAAAATGTAACTTTCAATTAGAAAGCATCGAGTGCAATAGATTTCAAGCACGGATAGGAATATCAAATGGAAACAAATCGGGAAACCGGAAGCTGGACGCTTCAGGTACGAAAGGTTTTGTGTATTTCTTAGTACGTAGCACGTAATATATCCATATATTATGTGAGAGTATCCACTTTCGGATGATATTGACATTCATAGTCTTCAATTTTCAAAGAAGCAACAAATTTGAGGTATTATAACCTCGTTAGTGATAGTGCGATTTCCACCAAACTTGGTAAGATCATGCTCTATATTATAGCCTATATCACTGCAAAATTTCATGGTACTAGGATGAACCTAAAGGGGGATTCTAACCAATTACAAAAAATTGTAGTAATATACTATTATTAACTTTATTTAAACAGATATCGACATGGAAGGTATTTCGGAGCCCAGGCAATATATAGTGGTAGCCTCCTGATTTTTTTCAGATTTTTCGGTTTGGTAGTTTCTGAGAATGGCCCCCTTAAAGAAGTAATCACTTTCAACCCCTCGGGCTCCCAACCCTTGCAACGAATGTCAAAACTAAGATCGGCTTTGAAAAGTACTAATCGAGGCCTTTAATTTGATACCCCACATGACTATATTTGATGAAAAAAAATTTTACACCCCCCTTTTGCATGTATGGGGACCCCCCCCCTTAAATTCGGCGTAAAAGGATGTAATTCATTGTATGCGTGAGCGTTCACAGTTCCCACCTTTCTACCAAATTTGGTGTCAATCACTATAACCGTCTCCGAGAAAAATGCGTGTGACGGGCAGACAGATAGTAAACCGATTTTAATAAGGTTTTGTGTTTACATAAAACCTTAAAAAACTAGCAAAAAACGTCAGTCTTCATGTTCTCACCAAACTGTCAGATTGGATTATGTAAGAAAGCATATGGCTTGAACGGAGAAGTGGCATAATGTCATTATTTCAAAGGAGAAAAGAATTAATATAGACAGTCGCGATGTCTGTAGCTGCTATTGGCAAATGACTCCTCAAGACTGAACCGAGCATTGATCATGACATGGGGAGTAAATTCTTATTAAGGAAAATTATAATTGTGTCTTATAAAAAGCAGAGGCAGAAAGATGTATTGGGATCTCGGAGGATGTTCTAGTTATGATAGCTAGTCAAAAAATAAATAATAGCCTAGAATTCATAATTCAGGAAGATAATGATAATTTCCGTATCGTTCAATAATATTTTTTGGTTGGAAAGCCAGAAGTTCAGGTCTTAATCTATTCGAAAATGTTTCAGGCGTTTTAGCAAGAGCTGTTTGGTCGGCAGCAACAAATTTAATAACATGGATTTGGACATAAAGACAATTAAGTAAATTACTGCCAAACAGAATTTTTGGAAAAGCTAAGAAAAGTAGTGGCACAACCAACTACTTACTATTAACTCAAAGTTCTTAAAACTATTGATCAAATTTGGATATTTTGATAATTATTTGTAGTGCGGCTAAGCAAGTTCCCCTCGGCCACCACCTTGCCGCGATGGCGGAACGTGTGGTAATTTATTACTATACTAAGGGTATTCACAAACACATGAAGATGGAAACAAGTGATTCTAATTCTCTATGTGGTAAGAAGTCACAGACTTCGACTCCACCCACGACTTTGAGAAATTAGATCGTGACTGGGGCACAGATTTTCGAGCCCTAAGAGGAGAAATGTCATAGTTGCCTCTCCGTCGACGAAAGATTTAAGGGATCTGGCTGTGTATGCAGAATCAAATGGCGTTGAACTCTTAATAGGTTCTGATGCGTGCGCTCAGCATATTTGTTGGGGCAGTAGCAAATGCGATCCTAGAGGAGAGAAGCTGTTTGTTTTAATCACTTCGGTTGTCTGATGACCACGAACATAGGGTGTGCCCTTAAGTTCGTAGGGCCAAGAAGAAGTGAAGTAATTGATCCGCACTTCAAAGTTGCTAGAGTTGATTAGAGATGGCGAGTGCTAGCTGAAATTTTACTCTCAGATCACCGTTACTTGCAATTTACTCTGATTATTGCAGGCGAACAGTCTGTAATACAAGGACGGAATCTTAGGAAATTGGACAAAGTTGAATGAAATTCCAGGCGACAAAGTGGAGCTTCATAGGGGACTAAGTACTTCTTTCGCGACAGAAGATCAATTGCAAACTCTGAATCGCACACTTTCATAGTGCTAGAGGCTTGTCCTATTTCCCGAGGCCAATGTGCTAAAACGATTCCAGGGTGGAACCGAGAACTGCAAACACTCAGGAAATCAACCAGACGACTTCTAAATCGTGCTTCCAAAAGCAGTAAAGAAGGGGACTGGGTAAACTTCCAGAGCTCCCAGCGTGAATATATGAGGCTCCTAAAACAATCGAAACGAGATTTTCTTAGAGCATATTGTGAGGAACCGGAAGGGGAAAGGGAGACTTCCAGGCTATGTAGAGTCTTTAATAAGGATGAGTCGGCCAGGTTGGATTCTTCTAGAAAACTGGATGGTACTATCACGAACTCCAGAGTTCAGTCTATACCGACTCTCTTGGAACTACACCTCCCGGGAGAACAGGAATCAGAAGTGGGAGGAAGAAAATTGGCGGAAACCTTCAACACGAAGGTGTTGCAAGGGGAATTGGGACACTGCGGGAGCAGTTGTGACCAATGGAAAGGCGGCAGCGGCTATACTCTCCGTTGAACACTTCAAGGCACCTGACATGATTTTTTTCAGATTTTTCGGTTTGGTAGTTTCTGAGAATGGGTCCCTTAAAGAAATCATCACTTTCGACCCCACCCACTCCCCGCCTTTCTAATAAATCTCAAAAATAACACTATCTTCGAAAAGTACTAATCGAGGCCCTTCATTTGATACCCCACATGACTACACCCCCCTTTTACATGTATGCCCCTCCCCCCTAAATCTCGACAATAGAAGGATATCACTCATTGCATGTCTGGGTGTCCACAGTTCCCAGCTTCTCACCAAATTCCGTGCTAATCGCTATAACCGCTTCTGAGAAAAGTGGATGTAACAGACAGACAGACAGCCTTAAAAACGCGTTAGACGTGGTGAGTAAAATTTGCTTAGCCGCACACAGAGATTTCCAAAAAACCAACGGTAAAACGGCGGCATTCAAAATTTTATCTAGGTAACATTATATTCGGAAGGCTACCTTTCATATGGTGAGTGCAATAACAAAATTAATAATATAATGATATTCCAATTTCAATATGCGTATTCGATGGCGCTTTTTTAGCCCGAAATTTGCTTAGCCGCAGTGGCGTTTTAAGGACGCTGGGTGATTTTCTTCAATTCTCGGTATTTTGTGAATAATTCGGAAAAACTATCTTCTTACGATAATTTTAAGCAAATAATTTTAATTGAAAAAGCGGGATAGCGGAAAGAAGTGGAAAACAGCCAAATTGCGGTTTTAAAAGAAACTGACTAAAAGCTGCGAGTGCACAAGATTTCAAGCGTGGATAGAAACGTATACGCACACATGCCTCTTTCCAGTAGTTAATGTTCATATTCAAATGACTAAAAACATCCGATATATGATGATGACATCATACGCTTCCTAGAATGCAATAAATTTTAGGTGAAATGAAATACAATAACTTTCAATAACTTTATTAATAATTGTTAGATTGCTTTCAAAGTTCCCAACTTATGTCCTAACGCCTATGCTGACACCAAATTTTGTATTTCTAGGACAAGCTTAAGGGGGGCTTTCGTGTAAATTTCAAAAATGTGGTAATATACTATTATTATTTTGTGTTTTTTTTTCAGATTGGGTAGGTTCTGAGGACGAGCCCAGTTTCACTTTTTGGGGCCCCCATGTTGAGCCATATCTCCCCTATGTTTCACCTAATGTCAAAAATAAGATAGGGTTCGAAAAGTACTAATTGAGCCCTTTCATTTGATAGCCCACATGATCATAATCTGTGAAAAAAAAATTGCACAGCACCCTCCTTTCGAGACCTCCTTCAAACTATACACAAAATGGCTATTTGCTGCGTGTAAAGGGACATAATGTCATACGAAAAAGTGGCATAATGTCATTATTTCAAACGAGAAAACTGTAACTCTAGACGTACCTGACGGACATAGCTGCTATTGGCAGGATCTGCTTGCAAATGACCCTACAACACAGAACCGTGCATCAATCATGATTGACGGGATGGGTGGTAAATTCTTATTACAGGAAGCTGTAATTTTGTTCTATAACAAGCAAACTGAAGGCGGAAAGATTTATTATATTTATAACAGTTATTCAAAAGATAAATAATAGCACAGATTCCTAATTAAGCATGATAATGACAGTATTCGGACAGCAAAAACGTAAAAAAAAAATCCGTCTGCTTCAATACTATTTTTTGACTGGAAAGCCAGATGCCCAGGTCGTAGTCAAATCGAAAATGCTTGGTGATTAGTATTTCGCAGGAACGGACTTAGAAACAGCAATTTTGCGAGTGTGCTTAGATGTGGACATAAAGACACTTAAGTATTCCGACGTGAATACTTACTTACTTTTTAGTGAGTTTATTTATACTTGAGTTTTGAAATTCAATATATTTAACTTCCAAAGATGAGTATTAAGTATTTATTTATTTTGAATTTAAGTCACGAGCGAACCGAAGTGTATAGCGCCGAGGTTGGAAACAGAAGAGACCGACTTATTTCCATGCGGTCCTTACTGTCCCAACCAACGGCATTTTTTTACCGCTGGTTCTCCACTCCCCTGGTGCGTTCTGAAAACGAGTGAGTGGAGAGTTTCTGAGTTCAGCGCCATCTACCCGTCCGCATCCGCAACATCCGAAATAAATTTCGAATGCTGCAGATCCTGCCGCGCCACATCACTCCGCCCCCAGACGAAACCTAGGGGGTTTCGGCGACGGATCCCCGAACTTCGTTCGCCGTTAATCCACAAAGCGGACACGACGTTGCTTCGGGGCGCACACGGGTTTCAGCCTGGACAAAGAGACCGCCTTTTTGTGACCACCGATCTCGAGCTGGAAGAAATGTTCTCCCCTCTCGAGAACGCGGTACGGGCCCTCATATGGAGGCTGCAGCGGCTTCCGGACGGCATCCGTCCTGATCAGCACGTGCGTGCACGTGTCCAGTTCCTTGGGCGAACAAGCAGGTATGGACGAGTGTCGAGTGGGTGGTGGCGCTTTTATACGTCGGAGATTGTCCCTCAGCAGACGCACCAACCCCGACTCCGTGAGACCCGATCTCTTGTCGAAGACCGGATCGCTTGGGAGTCTTGGGTTCTCCCCGTAAACCAGCTCCGCGGGGCTGGCAGCAAATTCCTCTCGGCGGATTGTACGAAGGCCGAGTAGGACGAGAGGCAAGACTTGAGTCCAGGACGGGTCGTCGCGTGCCATAATGGCGGCTTTCAGCGTCCGGTGCCAACGTTCTAGCATCCCATTGGACTGCGGGTGGTATGCAGTAGTCCGCTGGCGTTTAAAACCCAGGAGTTTGCCTAACTCGGAGAAAAGGGTGGACTCAAATTGCATTCCATGGTCAGTGACGATCACTGCAGGGACGCCAAAGCGAGGTAGCCACTCTCGGCAGAGGGCTTCGGCACAAGATTGCGCCGTAATGTCCTTCAGAGGTATTGCCTCAGGCCACCGCGTGAACCTGTCGATGATTGTGAGGCAATACTTGTAACCGTGCGAGTCTCGCAAAGGCCCTATTATGTCGAGGTGTATGGTGTGGAAACGCTTGGTAGTGCGGGGGAATGAGCCCACTTCTTTCCTTACATGCCTGGAGACTTTACACTTCTGGCATGCGATGCACTCTCTGGCCCAGGAATTGATATCCTTGTTCATGGAGGGCCAGAAGTATTTTCCGGTGACTAACCGGTTTGTTGTCCTGATGCCGGGGTGCGCCAAGTCGTGAACTGCGTGGAACACTTCCTTGCGAAATGTGGCCGGAATGTATGGCCGAGGTCCCTTTTCCGAGTCTTCGCAGCAGAGCGAGAGGTTTGAGCCGAAGATGGGCAACTCCCGAAATTTGTATTTGGGGTTGGACTTGAGGCTCTGAAGTGCTGCGTCATCCACTTGCGCCTTGGCAATAGCCGAGAAATCGAGTGAGGCGGGGATGTTAACTTCGGAGACACGAGACAAAGCGTCAGCAACAATGTTGTCCTTCCCGGACACGTGCTGGATGTCTGACGTGAACTGGCTTATGAAGCTCAGGTGTCGAAGCTGACGAGGGGACGCTTTGTCGGGCTTCTGTTTCAAAGCGAACGTGAGAGGCTTATGGTCCGTGAACACTGTGAACGGCCTGCCTTCTAGGGAGAAACGGAAGTATTTGATGGACAGGTATGCGGCGAGCAGTTCGCGATCGTAGGTGCTGTAGTTCCGTTGAGCGGGATTCAACTGCTTCGAGAAGAAGCTCAACGGCTGCCAAACTTGGTCCACCTTTTGGTGAAGGGCAGCACCTACTGCGATGTCAGAGGCATCAACAAAAACGGCTAGGGGTGCATCTTGATGAGGAAATGCCAAAAGTGTAGCATCAGCCAGTTGCTGTCTGGATTTATTGAACGCGCAGACAGCCTCTTCAGACCACACAATCTCTCGTGTGTCTTTTGTTTTGGGGCCAGACAAGTACGCGTTCAAAACGGACTGGTGATGGGCGGCCTTGGGCAGGAAACGACGGTAAAAGTTTAGCATGCCCAAGAACCTCCTCAACTCCCTCACTGTTTTTGGACGCGGGAAGCTTGTGATTGCTTGCACCTTGTCTGGGTCGGGCTGTATTCCTTCAGAGGAAATGGAGTGGCCGAGGAATCTCACCTGTTTTTGAAGGAATTTGCACTTCTCAACGTTTAAGACTAAACCGGCCTCAAGGAGACGTTGAAAAATGCACTCGAGATGGGCTAAGTGCTCAGACTCAGTAGAAGAAGCGACCAAAACATCATCCAAATAGACGAAACAGAAATCGAGGTTTTGCAGGACTGAGTGAATGAACCTTTGAAAGGTTTGCGCCGCATTGCACAATCCGAAAGTCATCCGGGTGAACTCGAAGAGTCCAAAGGGTGTGCATATTGCCGTCTTTGGAATGTCTTCAGGAGCTACTGGGATTTGGTGGTATGCCTTGGCTAAGTCCAAGGTCGAAAAGATGCGGCGATTCGCGAGGTGATGCGCAAAGTCGTGGATGAGTGGAATCGGATATCGGTCAGGAACAGTCTGTGCGTTTAGCCTTCTGTAATCCCCACAGGGACGCCATTCGCCATTTGGCTTAGGGACCATATGTAAAGGGGAAGACCAACAGCTGTTTGAGGGCCTGCAGATACCCTGTTGAACAAGTTGTTCAAATTCTTTCCGCGCGATAGCCAGTTTCTGGGGTGGTAGAGGACGCACCTTTGAGAAAATCGGGGAACCAGTAGTATTTATGTGGTGCTGCACATTGTGCTTTACTGGTTTCGAGAGACTACACTCGGTAGTTATCTGGCTGAACTTTTGGAGGAGTGTCCGAACACGAGAGTCGGAGATGTCTTCCAAAAGAACGGAAAGGTTATTGTCAGCGTGAGATACCATTTGGCCCGACGAATTTAGTTTCGTTGTGGGGTCTATAAGGGACTTATTTTGCAAGTTCACCAGCAACCCATAGTGACACAAGAAGTCTGCGCCTAATATGGGGAAGCTGACATCCGCCAGGATGAAACGCCACGGAAACGTCCTACGCAAGCCAAGACTCACGTCCACTTGCCTGTACCCGTATGTATTGATGCGGGAGGAATTTGCTGCCGCCAGTTTGAGGGGTTGTGGATATAGTCGATGATGCTGGGGTACGGGAAGAACCGAAACCTCCGCACCCGTGTCGACGAGGTAGTTGCGCCTGCTGAGGGGGTCGAAAATAGTTAGGCGACGTGGCGCTGCGCTCTGGGTGGCCGTCGCCAAGACCCCCCGCGGACCTAGTTTTTTGCGGTAGGCGCGAATTTGCAAGGTAGCGTACATCTTGTCGCTTTATCTCCGAAGTTACGATGATACCAGCAAATACCTTGGTCCGCAGGCTGTCTTGACGACCTGCTACCCGAACGCCCTTTTCGTGTGGCAGACCGTGAGCGAGCTCGCGACCTGGCACTCGAACGCTGAGCGTCCAACGTCGCCCGCATCTCGGCCACGCTGGCAGTTAAGGCCGCGATCTCGCGCCGTAAGTCGCTGACCTCATCCGACGGTGGTTGAACGGCCGCTATGGTTGGGCGAACGTACACCTCCTGTACCTGATCGGCCGTTTCTGCTAGTTCCTCCAAGGAACCGGAGACGCAGGCTAGGATCGCCTGGGTGCCCTCCGGGAGCCGACGCAGCCAGAGCGACTTGATCAGGTCGTCGCCGATCTTGCTCCCACCCAATTGCCTCATTTCACGAAGCAATTGGCTGGGAGTTCGATCACCCAACGTTAAACCCGCCAGCAAGTGATCTAATTTTGCCGACTCGCTTGCCGACAGGCGCCTGATCAACTCGCTCTTGAGCTGCACGTACGATGCCGACTTCACTACGTCGGACACCAGAAGTATGGACTCTTCGTCCAGGCCGACCACCGCGTAGTTGAAACGGGTCGCGTCCGATGTGATGCCGGACATTTGGAACTGTGCTTCCAAATGCACGAACCACAGCTCGGGGTTCCGCCGCCAAAACGGAGGAACGCGTACGGCGAGGGCGGTCACTTGTGGGTCCGATGGGCCTGCCGCGTCTTTATTGTCAAACGACATTTTTCTTACCGAGAAGTACGAGATTGAGATGCAAACGCGGTGAGTTTATACTGAAACGTGGTGAACTTTACACCGACACGGCAGGCCGCACCCACAAATGCACGCACGAAACGAGAAAAACGACAACCGAAGCGGACGCTCTCCAGCGCAGACCAAAAACACCAAAGAAAACGGAGAACTCGCGATGCTAAACACCTCAACGCCGTCTCTTGCAGCGGATTTAATTTTATTATCACTTTTTACTTTTAATCTAATGAACAATTAGTGCGAATAGTGCACAACTAATGCTACAATTGAATTTGGATATAAAATGATTACAGAGATGAGATAATATGAGATAATGAGATAATAATATATATAATAATTTCAAGCCGAGCTGGGGTCCTCCTCGACGGCGGCGCTGGTTCAAATTCGTCGGGCTGTAGCTGCGGCGTTGGCGGTGCTGGGGACGTCCGTTTGCTGCTGTTGTTGATCGTTGTCGTGACAAACTACACCAAACCACTATCGACTCGTCGCCAAATTCTTTTTCCACCTAATTCACACTTGGTCTGCATTCAATTCCATCATTTGTGGTTCGTTTATCTCAAGTTTTAATGTTTCTCAAAACACGGAGCAACGAATTTTGATTGGATTGGGCGCGGCGCGTTCTTTTCTATCTACTTCTTCTTGCGATGTCCACTGCGTTCGCTTTTTTTTTTTTTTTCCGCCTGTAGGAGATCGAGTAGGGAAAACTCTGCCGTTCGTGCTCACGGTTGCTCGATGTACTACTCCTAAATTCTCAAGGAAAATGTGCTCACCAAAATGACGACGGCAATGACGCGGCCACTGACTGCGAGGAAACCGGGCGGTTGTTCTACTTATCCTTTCCGAACGCTGCAGCGCCAAATTGCTCTGAACCTGCTCGCGGGCTGGACTCTGCCCAATTCTGATTTTCCGGATTTATTATTTTTACGTCATTAATCCGCCCACACACATTGGGAACACTTTTGAAGCGCGGATAGTATTTCCTGCAAAGATTGTCGGAAGGTCGTGGCAATGATGGCTGGTCCGATGCGTGAAAGGTGTTGTGCAGGAGGGCGCGCGTACGGGAAGTCGCGTGAAAATCTACTTCTGGTGAGGGTCCTTCGTGGGTCGCGCAGTACACTGTGTAGAGAAAGTTTTCTCGCGTTTTTTTCTTGCCTCTGCTCCGACTCGGGATGTGGAGATGCGACACGTTTTCGCGATGTTTACAACGGCACTCGACACTCAACTGTAGATGCGAACGTGTGAAAATCGCTTGCCGTAAGGTCTACTGATACTTTTGATGGATTTCTCAGTGTTTGGAAGTTCTATTTCTGCCGTGTTGCTCGGACGAATTTTGTCGTTAATAGAACTTCACCAATGGCGGCGATGGCGAACAATTTGTCACTTTTCTTTTTTTATCGGGGTCACCACTTAAGTATTACTTTTTAGTGAGTTTATTTATACTTGAGTTTTGAAATTCAATATATTTAACTTCCAAAGATGAGTATTAAGTATTTATTTATTTTGAATTTAAGTCACGAGCGAACCGAAGTGTATAGCGCCGAGGTTGGAAACAGAAGAGACCGACTTATTTCCATGCGGTCCTTACTGTCCCAACCAACGGCATTTTTTTACCGCTGGTTCTCCACTCCCCTGGTGGCTCTGAAGACGAGTGAGTGGAGAGTTTCTGAGTTCAGCGCCATCTACCCGTGCGCATCCGCAACATCCGAAATAAATTTCGAATACTGCAGATCCTGCCGCGCCACAAAACTTCGAAAGTTAATTAATTACTGCTTCAAATTAGAGCATTAATTTTTTAAGCGTTATATGTATATTTTTTTTGGTAAATAAAAAACTTCTATATTTACTTTATTAATGCATTTCTGTTTTACTTCATACTGATAGAAAACTGTACGCCGCTAAGGGAATTTCGCGCACTGTATGTGCAAGGACGGCGTCGATGCAGGGCGTAGAGGATCTGGTTGGAGATGTATTTGGAGCGGACTTCGTTCCTGTAAATGTTGGAACAGTGACGTAGGAGTAGGTGGGATTGATTGGGGCAGTAAATAGAGCCGCGAAGACCGAGGTTGATTGGGATTCGAAGGAGATTATGGTGGTTTCGATAGATTTGAAGGCATTAGGAGGTGGGTAGATTTGCGTGATTAGGAATTTGTCGGAGATGAGCACAACCGTACCGCCACGTGTGCTGCGGCCTTGAGGATTGGTCTGTGGTCGGTCAGTCCGGAAGAGGTTGAAATTGGGAAAAGAACCATTGTATCTATAGTTCAACCTAATTTCACATAGGAGAACTATATCGGGTTTGTGCTTGCCAAGGAAAAGCTCGAAGTGATGTCTGCGGGCTCGGCCGATGATTGAGTTAATGTTCAACTCGATTATCTTAACGTCCATTATTGGATGCCAAGATATCAACCATTGAGTTGAGCATTTGCAGAAATTCTTGCGATTTCCTAGCAAAATCAAGGAAGTCTCGATTGGAGATAGTGTTGGGTTTGTTCGTGCGGTTGGGTGCACGGGAAGAGGTTCCGCTTCGTGCGGCGTCCGCGAAGGACACAGACGGACGTGTGAAGGCTGGGTTTGTGATAGGACGACCGGCGGGGCGGGAGGTAGTTGTGGGGAGGGTGGGAGGCGTACGTTTTTGTGCGTTCTTCTTGGCTACCACTTGGACGAACCGTGGGCACTTTCTGTAGTTGGCGGGGTGGTCGTTGCCTCGCGGTTAACGCACTTGGGTGCTTGTCCGACTATTTTGGCGCATTCGTCAGGGCCAGTGTAGCTGGTCGCACTTAGCGCACCTGTATGCGAGGTGGAAGTTGGTTGCCTCGTGTCCGATGCGCTGGCAATGTTTGAAACTGTAGCGCTAGTTTGTTTTTGATTTGTTCGAAGCGAACAATCACGTGCTGCATCCCCTTAACTTCGCACAGCTGTTCCTCGCTAATGGTCGCGTCAAGTGTGACCAACCACAAGTCGAGGTTGACGCTGTTTGTTTTTGCCCAGGTCGTGGCAAAGGGTGCTTGAGACTCCCTGAAGCCTTCAATTCATCGAAGATCTTCCCGAAGGGAGGATGAGGCTGGTCGTCTTCTCAGAAAGAAGGGTGTACGTGGAGAATTTATCCTTGTTCTCTCCGGCGTTTTTGTAATGATTGGATGGGAACTACCTGATTTCTTGATCAGGTAGTTATGAGGGAGAGCACGGGATATGTTTTCCGACTACCACGAGCAGAGATATTCTTCGACTTACCTTCGTCTTAGATGGAGCTGCAGCAGCTGGTCTCGGCTGTTGAGGTTGCAGTTGCTTCGGTGGTGGCTGCGCTGCTGGGATGCAGCTTTTTCGCTTCGTTGAGTGTGGGGTAGGCCTCGGGGTGGGAACCGGACTGTAGGGCGAATGGCGCCGGTGGTGCCTGCTCGACGTGGGACGGTGGTGTCTATCACCTCGATTAATGTAGTTGGCGCGGTTGGCACCGGAGGGACTGGATGCCCCGAAGGAAGCGGGCGATCGTTGCTTCGAGCGACTTGATGATTGCAGTAAGGTGGCGGTTATTCTCGAGGGCTTCCTTCGAGCTTCTTCATCACCTTCTTGTTTTGCTTGCGCAGGGCGATCGAATTGCGGATTGCGCCAAGCGAAACTGAACTCTTGACCGTCCCGTCAAGGCCGCTTGCGAGTCGGACTCGCAGTCACTGGAGAGCGTCACCTCGGACGCTTTCTCCCCTCCGTTGTCGGCACTTTCCAGCTGAAGATCGCCGGTTGGGACTATCGGTAGCCTTCCGTCGCTTCTTGCGGGTCACTTTCGTGTACCCGTCTAGTTGCGGCGCACTCATTTCTTTATTTCTATTCAAATTATTGTCTTTTTTACTGTGTATTATCTATATCACTATTGTCTTGTCCAAAATTAACTTTTCCACTTCACTGTATGTATGTATGTCTGCACACAATTGATCACTCGGGAAGCTTCAAAAAATTTCGCACGGATAACACAAACGTCTCAGCCGAGAGTTGGAAGGCAGGCAGATACAAAATTCATTGAATAGACGCATGTTTTAAATATCTCACGCACATATACGAATGGGTGGCCGCTTGGCTGCCAATTGAATGAGGAAAGTGATGCAAAACCGTTCTATTTATACTCACTCTCCTAGGTATCGCGGAGGCAATTAAATCCTCCTTCATTCTGTCGTCCTGATTACTCGTCCCGCCTGTTGGCAAGTGTGCCTTCTGATGGTTTTGAAAAGCCAGGAATAACCGTTGCATTGATCTATATTAAGAAGTCCTTCGGTGTTCTATGAATCTCTAGACTATCGTCTACGCCTAATCTCCTGGTGTCTCTAATATACTTCACCAACTTTTCGTTCTCCCTGGAAACCATGTGATCATTTCGGATGCTATGTTCTGCCACTTTTGATCTGAAACCGTCTTAACCCCCCCCCCCCTTCTTTTTTTCCCCAATTCGGCTTCTTTCAGCTGTTCTTTGTGGATTGCCTATATAAGCATTACCCCCTTACCCTCAACGTTGAACTATTTTACTCACAGCATACCGTGGTATTCACACTAGCTTTACGCAAAGCGTTAAATAAAAATTTATCGGGTCACCGAGATAAAGTTTTTTTGGGGGTATTTTGTATTCACTGCGATCGAGGAAATGGAAACATCTCCTATATTCGCCAATTAATTTTGAAATAGATTCCGTTTATCTTAGTGCTGTTTTTTTCAATTCTTGAATTTCATCAGTATGTTGACATATTTTCACATTTTTCAGAACTTTTTTCGTTAAATAGGTATCCAAGAGAAGCCGAAATGAAGTTAATATTTGGCAACACCAAGTTTTTCTGAATGACATAATGATCAAAAACGTGAGCCGGTAACGTTATGATGCCCGTGGTAATTTCAAGACGTAGGTCAAAAATCGTAAAATCATGGATATAGTCCACCACATCATAAAAGGTATAAAACAAGTCGGAATACCGGAACTGAGAGGAACTCTCTCTATTCATACATAGCTAAAAATGTAAATTATTCCTCCACTAATTACTAAATTCCTGACATGCCTACGTATATATCTACCCTATCGGTCACTACCTATAGATTGTATTAACACATACACTACATATACATATATAGACGTTGATAAGCAAATAACTAAATAAAGCCAAAAAAAGGAAAACTAAACTTCCCATGGTCCACACCGTTCATATAAGTCATACATGACTTAAAGAGCAATGTATTTACTTGAAATGCATAACTTTGACTTTCAATAACTTTGTTAACCTTCAAACTTTGCAGAATTATGTCCCATACTATCACTTACACTCATGTCAAATTATGTACCTCTAGGTGGAACTTACGCGGAGTATTTATCAACTTTATTTTCAGATCTTTCGGCTGGATGTGTTGTGCGGACGAGATCTGTTTCACTTTATGATGAGAAAAGTACTAACCGAGAACTATCATTTGATTTTCCACATGACTACATTCGGTGGAAAAAAATTACACCCCCCTTTCGCATGCCTGGCTCCACTTTCTATATGTAAAGGGATTCATAGACCACACCTCCTTGCCAAATTTTGTGACAATCGGTTCAGCCGTCTTCGAGTAAATGGGGTGCGATAGACAGACAGACAGCCAGACAGACATTACACCGATTTTAATAAGTTTTTGCGAACCACCTTGGAAGCGGGCAGTTCGAAAACAACACGACTTCATTCGCATTCATATGGAAGTCCGTTCAAAAGGAATAAAATGTCGTAGCATTCACCGTTGGTGAAACAGATTCATTTCTAGATCATACCTAGAGTGTTGTAGGCAGCGTGTCATAGTCACCTGGGCAGGCGGAAAATTATCGAGAAAATAGCCTGCCTTTGCGAAGTAGCGTGGTATAATCTAAAACTTTTATAAATCAGTTCTGTGGCCTGGCAAAAATAAATACAACCTTAAACTCATGGCGTACATGCAAATGTCAAGATTTGAATCGCGACCTTCCGTACGCCAGCCTTGTGCTCTAACCACTCAGCTATCTAGACGGAGCTTTCAATGAATTGCTGTTTTACAGTTATAATTGGCTTGCTGTTAATTGGATTTATTTTTAATTAGAATTCGTTCTTTTTTCTTGCTGTGCCAATACGTTTGTTGCAGTAAGTTATGTTCATTTTCTTTGCCTTACTTGTACGAAAAGTTTTGCTCAGAATTGACCATTTAATAAATTTCTGTGGTAATTTGGAACATAAAATTATCCACCCCTGAGAAGGGGTCGCGGTCCTCCCTTTCCGGGGGAAGGGCACCTCGACGCCTTATAACTTTTGCTTCTTATACCACCCTCGACTCTCGCGCCAAATTTTTAGTCAAACGTTCTAGAACGGAAGAATTCGGATGTTGAAAGGTAGACTGACTTCGCTATGAACACTTCCATGTCTGCTTTATATTGAACATACGCTCGGCGGAATAACTATTAGTAAATTTCAATGTTCGGTTTTAAATTTCATTAAAAAATAAATAAAATAATTTTGTTTACTTATCTAATACTACCGATTTTTGGTATGTTTTCCAAGCCCTGTGCCTCCGTAATACTTTTTTTTTCAGCGGAAAAATACAACCTGGCAACGGTTTGCTACCAGAAAAACTATTCGTACCTATACACTTCGGGGAACCCCACTGTTATTTTACAACGTAAAACTGTGCCAGTGGCCTAGAATAAAAAACAAGTACAAAATTGGTTTGAATTTAATTGATTTACCCCAGTGATAGTTTGTTTAGGAATTGCAAATCGTGATGAGTCCTAAGACAAAAGAAATTGGCTCTGGTGAGCTAGAATTGATCCTAAAAGTACGCAGTGAAAAAAAATCTTTACGTGAAATCTCGAAAACTTTTCGTAAGAAGCCATTCTTCCATTCAGTGTGTTATTAAAAATTGTCAGTCCATCGGTTCTATTTTGTCGAAGCCACAAATAGGCCGTCCATCTAAGTTGACCGAACGGGTGAAGCGATTAACTTGTCATCAGTGAGAGAAAATCCAGGAATTACGGCTTCCGAAATTAACAAAGATGTAAGGGAATCTTTCAATAAAGACATTCATCAAGATGTCGTACGAAAAATATTAAAAAACCTAGAAAGCCGTACATATCCGACAAAATTCGAAAGAAAAGAATGGAATTCGCTACTGAATACATAACAAGTCAGAATACCGAAAGCTGGGCGCTTCGGGTAAAAAGTTTTTTGTTCATATTATGTTGCGAACTCCCTACGCATGGTTTTCTAGGACAAGATTTTTGGTTCCAATTGGATAATGATCCTAAGCACACGGCGCACAATGTGAAGTTGTGGCTACTTTATAACACTAAACATCATCAGTGCAATAAATTTTCGTCAATTGCAAAAGCTTGCCATTGAGGCAATAACTTTGTTAATAACAATTGGATTTAATTCAAACTTCCTAAAGTTATTTCTTATTTAATCCTTCCTTTCCCTATATTTCTAGGATAAAATTAAGGGGATGTCGCAGTTCCAGTCCGCAGGCCCTGATCCAATATGGATTCTTGCGCCGATGATTATTATTATTCCGGGAAATTTCCAAAATATAGAAATATGCTATTGCTAACTTTATTTGCACGGATAGCGAAATGGGACGTATTTTGAGGCCTAGATTTAGTATGGATACACCATTGTGATTGTTTCCAGCTTTTTCGGCTGGCTAGGTTCTGAGAGCGAGACCTGTTTCTCATTTTCGGGCAAACTTTTTGAGCCTTCACTCCCCTATGGCTCACCCAATATAAGAAATAAGTTCCGGAAAGTACTTATCGAGTACTTTCATTTGATACCCCACATGACCACATTCTGTGAAAAAAATGTACATAAACTTTCGCATGTATGAGCAGCCCCTCTAAACTCAATATGAATTGGCGCCCCATGTAAAAGGGGTTCGCAGATTACACCTTCGCACCGAATTTCGTGGCAATTGGTTCAGCCGTTTCCGAGTAAATCGGATGTGACAGACGGACAGGCATTGAATGGATTTTAATAAGCTTTTGTTTCACACAACCTTAAAATGGCTCCAGAATTCTGGGAACGGACCCTATTTTCCGACGAAAGCCAGTTCTGCATCTTTCGAATAGAAGGAAAAAAGTTAGCTCGGCGGAAGAAGGGAACATGGCTTAATAAAGAAAACCTTGCTCCGACAATTAAGCAGGGAGGAGGGGATGTTATAGTTTGCGGGTGCATGTCAGCTACAGGGGTTGGAAAATTGACATTTATAAAATCCAATGAAGCAGTAATGGTTATTTAAATATTTTAAGAAAAAATTTACAACAAAGCGTACAACAGCTGAACCTAGAACAACATTTTTGGTTCCAACAGGGTAATGATACTAAGCACACGGCGCAAAAAGGGAAATTCTGACTACTTTGTAACACCAAACATCAATTGTATACACCCATATTTGTGTGGGATTCACTGGAGCGTAAGATATAACATTACGTCGAAGAAATGGAGAAATGGGCTAAAATTAGCGAAGATGAAACATCCAGAGGTTCTCCAGTTATTAATAAGAGTTATAAAATATCACAAAATAACGTTTTTCAGATTATATTTCAAATATACGAATACTTTTTCAGGTGAATAATTTCTAGAATTTGTTTTATTTTTTATTTAAAAAGAAATTTAAGCACAATGAAATTCATAATTAAAAAAAGTACACTCTCCAAGTTTATATTGGCAAGTTCCATTCAAAAACCAGCAAATGTTTTGAAATGGAAGTTTTAGGTTTAAGGTGTACGAATAGTTATTCTGCAAGTGTATGCGAAATAGAGTGGAAAAGAAGCAGTCATGACTCTGCTACATGGCTGACTGGAGCACCAATTGAGAAGGTCTTTCGTTCACTTAAGACGTGCAAATAAGATCCCTCAGCTTTTATGGTGATTATCAATTCATATTTTTTATTCAGAGAAAGGATCCGATAACCTCTAGAAGATATTGAGTGATAACTAGACTCGCGCTTCAGGTATTCCCACATAAAGTCATAACTTCCGCATCGTCAGTTTGCGAAATAAGTACAGCGTTTCATCTACTTTCCCAGAATCGTTCAGCAAAACTTGATTTCTGCACGCATACTCATAAGTATACACAAGTATAAAGCATGTAATCATACTTTACAAATTACACACTCCTCAACATATCTTGCTCCGATGTCTGGATAAAAATCAACAGAGTTTCAAGTCAGGCAGTGAAGCGTTGACAACTCCAATATTTACCCAAAGTAGAACGGAAATACGGATTCTTGACACATGGGCCTATACGCATATGTACAAATAAACATCGCAGTTCCTAAGGACGAAGCAGAGTATATATTATTTTTGTTTTGAATATTGGATACCTACACAAACTCTACTGTACGTTGGCATCTTATTTTGATCCATTTAATATCGTTGTTTATTTATTCAAAAATTCCGATATCGAAATCGAGTGATGCTTTCATATGAAGTCCCTAAAAAAGCCACTCTGACGACATTCTATCCGCAAACATGAAAGCGGTCCTAGACCGAAGAGGCAAAAAAGGATATAAAAACAAAAAAGGAGCATACGGATGATGTTCAAAGTAGTTTCTCCTTTTCACTTTGTTGGAAATAAATTACAGTTCCGCCATAAAAGACAGCCAACAGCTACTGCTTTTGATATGTGATAAGTTTGTGCGTCCCATGGTGGAATATGGCCAAGGAAGCATAACGCAGGCGGTGTTGAGAACTGGCTGTATGGTAAGAATGAATGGAAAAGAGTTCAGACGCTACTTTGGGCAAAGTCAAGGAAAATATATAAAAGTGTGCATGGAGTCAATTTGCGTCTCTTTTCGTGAGACTTTCCTTTAGGGACTGTGCCTCGTTTAGTGTTTAATAATTTTACTGTCATCTATGCCAACTTTCGCACTGCTCTAAACTAGTAGGCTTTCGCTGACAAAGGCACTTAGTTCTGCAGGACAGCGTATCGAGTGTTCCCGCAGTATGCACATATATGTTGCACACGATGGGACGGGCGATGCTACAGATTCATGGTACTTGTTTACCGCATTGCCTCTACCCGTGTTTCTATCAATAACTGTTAAGAGAGAGCACTTTTCCCACTCTTTGCGGATTAGTTAAGGTTTTGTTTGTGAAAAGTGCCCAGAACATAATCAACCTATATCAAAGAGGCTTCTCTTCGGAGAAAGAAGCAGGCGATGGAAAATTTTTGAAATATGGCCATCAGTTGCACCATCTTTTCATCGACTTTAAGGCCAGCCTATACTAGCTAGAGTGAAACTTAACACGGTGATTAGAGAATTCGGTATTCCGACTAAATTACTTAGACTGGCTAGGCTGACCTTGACCAATGTACGAGGCCAGATAAAATAGCAGGACCATTGCTGAGACCATTCAACAACACTCTAAGACAAGGAATGCCCTATCATGCATCCTGCTTGATGTGGCTCTAGAAAAAGTTATTCGGAACGGCTGTTGTAAATGCAAGAGCCGCCATCCGCTTTAAATCCTCCCAAATACCGGTCTACACTGACGATGTCGACATTATCGGAAGAACAATCCGAGATACACAACATACCTCCATCCAGATCGAACCGGCGGGCAATATCATGGGCTCCACATTAATGACGGTAAGGGGAAATACATAGTGGCAACGTCAGAGCCGAAAAACAGAAGCAATCACATGAAATCGCACCGGTCTAATGAAAACAATAACGATAGTAGACTACAAATTTGAGACCGTTGATAATTTCTCCTATCTAGAGTCACAACTATGACGATGGAAACCGCGCCCCGTTGCTGGCAGCCAACTGAGCTTTTTAAGGTTTTGTTTTACACAAAACAAAACCTTATTAAAATCGGTTCAATGTCTGTCTGTCTGTCTGTCTGTCCGTCTGTCCGTCTGTCCGTCTGTCCGTCTGTCCGTCTGTCCGTCTGTCCGTCTGTCCGTCTGTCCGTCTGTCCGTCTGTCCGTCTGTCCGTCTGTCCGTCTGTCCGTCTGTCCGTCTGTCCGTCTGTCCGTCGGTCCGTCTGTCCGTCTGTCCGTCTGTCCGTCTGTCCGTCTGTCCGTCTGTCCGTCTGTCTGTCTGTCCGTCCTTTTTTTTTTTTTTTTATGGATGAAGGTGGATATCTTAGAAAGACATTGCCGCGCCAGGTTGCAGCAGCGTGTGGGATTCTCACCCACTAAAACCACCCCCACTTTCTCCTTTTTCCTTCCCCGCGGGACCGCCGCAAAGCATTACTTCGCGGGGTGGACTGCGCTTTACGCGACCACGCCTTCCGTTCTTCGCGTCCTGCTTGCGCGCTCCGCTCTTGCCAGTTCCTCTTGTATTCGTTTGATGACGGTGTTCACCGCACACCAGTTTCCCTCCGATTTCAACATTTCCCCGACGATGTTCTGCGGGCTTAGAGTGGTTTTCAGGGAGTCTTCCAGACTCCTCCTTTCTGAGAGAAATCGTGGACAGTGGAACATAACATGCTCCGGGTCCTCAGGTGTGCAACCACATTCAGGACACAAGGGAGAATCATCCAGCCTGAATTGGTGCAGGTACTTCCTGTAACCACCATGTCCTGACAGGAATTGGGCCAGATGGTAGTTAATCTCACCGTGTCGTCGCTGGATCCACTCTTCCATACGGGGAATCAAAGTGTGGGTCCAGCGACCCCTCTGCGAGTTATCCCACCGTTTCTGCCACTTCTCCAGCGACTCCCGCCTTGCCGCCTTTCGGCATTCTGCATCCTTTTCAAGAGGATTCATCTTCCTTGTCTCGTACAGGCAGCGTGTCTCACTTGCCAGAATGTCTATCGGGATCATTCCCGCAATAACACACGCTGCCTCGCCTGATATTGTTCTGAAGGCGCTGCACACCCTTAGCGCCACTAAGCGGTAAGTCAAATTCACTCTCCTACGATTACTCTCACACGCTAATGCTTCCTCCCAAACTGGTGCCGCGTATAATAGTGTGGAGCGAACCACTCTGGCTACAAGTAATCTGCGACTGTACCTTGGACCTCCAATGTTAGGCATCATCCGCGCTAATGATACGCTGGTATTTGCCGCTTTCTCACAGGCATAGTCCAGATGTCCCTTGAAATTGATTTTAGCGTCAATCATCACCCCTAGGTATTTGATAACCGGCTTCGAAGTGGTGACGTGACCACCAAAGCGAATATTAATAGTATTCCTCTTCCTACGATTGGTAATCCAGACCGCCTCCGTCTTTTGTTCCGCAAGGTCAAGCTGAACCATCTCCAGCCACGCTTTTATGGCGCTAATGGTTTCGCTAGCGTACATTTCCACGTCTTCAGGTTCTTTCGCGACGACAACCACAGCTAGATCATCTGCGAAACCGATTATCGTGGCCTCCTTTGGCACGGGAAGGACAAGAACCCCATTGTACATGACGTTCCACAGGAGAGGACCCAACACTGAGCCCTGTGGTACTCCTGCGGTGACGGTGTACTGCCTGGATCCCTCATCCGTGTCGTACCACAGTGTCCTCTCCGAAAGGTAACTGTTGAGGAGCTTAGTCAAGTAACTAGGGACACCCGTTTTAGCCAGTGAACTTTTTATCCACTCCCAGCTTGCGGAATTGAACGCATTTTTGATGTCCAACGTCACCACGGCACAGCATTTTTTAGACGACATTGCGTCTCGAGCCAGCTTCAAAACAACGTCTACGGCGTCGATCGTTGAGTGGGCTTGACGAAATCCAAATTGTCGCTCCGATAGTTCATTCTTGTATTCGATGATAGGGAGCAGTCTGTTGTAGATGACCCTTTCGAGCATCTTTCCTGCCGTGTCGATAAGGCAAATCGGTCGATATGATGATGGGTGTCCTGGGTGTTTATTCGGCTTCGGGAGCAAAACTAGTTTTTGCCTCTTCCACCGGTCGGGGAAAACTCCTTCTATCATGCATGTTTCAAACACGCTGATAAACCAGTCGGGTCTGGTCTTAACAGCGAGTTTAGGGGCTCTATTGGGAACAGCATCCAGACCGGGTGCTTTGTTATCACCAATTCTCCGGCAAATTTGCGCAAGTTCCTCCTCAGTTACCGCAGGTATGGTGTAGACGTCGAGTGCTCGCTTGTGTTGTTTGCGCTCTCCTTTATCCGGGGGGAAGAGCGCCGTTAAGATATCGAGCAGAAGATGCGGGCAGGTCAATTGTGGTGTTCGCCCTCTTATCTTCTTCATAACTATCCTGTACGCTGTTCCCCAGGGGCTTTGGTCTGCCTCTGTGCAAAGTTCCTTGAAGCATTCTCGCTTGCTGGTCCGTATAGCCTGCTTAAGCTTACCTCGAAGGTTCACATATGCTAGCCGTTTCTCGTCGAAGTCTGGTGTTGCTCTAGATCGTTGGCAGATCCTTCTAGCACGAAAACATGCATTCCGTAAGACCGCGATCTCTTTATTCCACCAATAGTTTGAGCGCTTTTTTGCGAGAACTCGTCGTCTCGGCATAGCAGCGTCGGATGCTCTTGTTATGCGTCCCATCATTTGCTCTACCTTTTCCGTAGCCCCACCACCGGGACTTTGGCCTCCCAATAGCATCTCTATGAATGCATCCTCCTCAAGCCCTTTCACGGACCAGCCCCGGTTTCCAGCCTCACAGGAACACGTATCGACGCATGGCCCATATTCGATCTGGAGGAAAATCGCCTGGTGGTCGCTGTGAGTATAATGCTCACTGACAAACCATGTCATTCTCCTCGCCAATGTGGTACTCACATATGTCAGATCGACTATTGAGCCCGACCCTGTCCCACGAAAAATGGAAACGTTTCCCGTGTTGGCAAGCACCAAATCTAGCTCCGCGAAAGCCTCGTGCAGGATACGGCCCCTGGCGTTCGTAGTGCGACTGCCCCAATCAACGGCCCACGCGTTGAAATCACCAGCTATGATCTTGGGGTTTCGACTTCTTGCATCCGAGACTAGCATACCTAGCATTGCTTCGAATTCTGTTATCGTCGCGCTTGGTGGAGCATAGCAACTATATATATAGATACCAGCTATTTTTGCCCTGACGAATCCAACTTCCGGAAACTCCATCACTTCTTGAATGGCCTGATTTCCACACGCCCATATTGCCGCCTTGCCAGTTTCATCTGCAGCCCAGGCACCGCTCTTATTGTTGCGATAGGGCTCGCTGATTATGGCAGCTTCGATTCCCTTCTCATAGATGGTCTGCGAGAGAAGGTCTTGCGCTGCCTCGCAGTGGTTGAGGTTGATTTGTATCAACCTCACTTTTTTTTACTGCATTCAAGGCTCGCCTAAACACTGGGCATCTGCTGCTGCCTGCGACGTGCCGACAGTCGACGCCCTTTTTTTCCTTGCAGAACATGCATTCAGGCTCAGCCTTGCATTCCCTGAACATATGGTCTTCTCCCCCACATTTTCTGCAACATTTTGACCTGTCACAGTCACCGGAGCATTTCGCCGCTATGTGGCCGAATTCCAGGCATCTAAAGTAGCGCTTAAGAGATACCTGCTCCCTGAGTCGGCAAACGACCCAACCTATTTTTACTTTCCCAGCCGCCAGCAGTTTGAACGCTGCTTCAGTTGGTAAGCTTATGGTTGCCGTTTGCGTGCCTCCGTATGCCTTCCTCAGTCCCCTGATTGCGGAATCTTGCAAGCCAAGCGGTTCGAACTGCTTTTCTAAGGCGTCACGGATATCCTCCTTGGTCGTAATTTCGTCAATGGCCTTACATTCTATGACAAGCTCCTGCTTTCTGGCCCGTACTTGAGCTTCTTCTCCTAAGGACTTCTCCACCTTGCCGAGGAAATTTTCCACCATTTTGCCCGGAGACTTCATATCCCCTTTTTTGGAGATGATGATTAATTCGGGCCGTAATCTTCTTTTCTGCGTTGTATTTTTCCTTCCGCCAACCTTGGTCCATGCTTCCTTGGTCCCCTTTCAAGGCTTTGCCTCCCTTGGGTCAATTGGAGCCGGCGCCGCAGTTTCCACAATGTTGGTAACTTTGTTTCCCTTGCCTTTTGCCGGTGAGAGACCTTTTTGCCTTTTCGCGTCCTGTGAGGATCCGAAAGAATCGTTCGCGCACTCTCTACTCCTCTTTTCAAGTTTACCGCCCTTTGGATTTTGAGGGGGTGTCACTTGTGTTGCCTGGGTGACGCTTGATTTCTTTGAGGCGTTTTTTTCTTCCTTGGCACCATTGTATAGTACCCGAATGGTACGGACCATGTTTTTGATGGCCTGGTGCACGTTGTGTTTGTCCTTAATATAATAAATTCAGACAACTCTACTATTTTACCTCCGAGTAGGGCAAACGATTCTTCCGGACTCTGACATAGCTCCTCAGCTTGGTTTTCACATTGGGCGCTTACGTACTTATTAGTCTTCCGAGAGCTTCCCTGATTTCCTTCCTTCATCAAGGTTGATTTCGGAGGAGATCGCACTATCGTCGAGCTTCTCTTAAATGGATCAACCACTAAGTCCTGCGACATGTTTCGACCAGGTGTAGTTACCCCGCTATTGGCTAATAACTGACCAGTTTGTGCCCCACCTTTTCTTGGGTTTTGAACAAGCGTTCTCGGGAGTGATGTACTCCTTTTAAATGCCTCTTTCTCCAGGCTACTTGTAGTATTTGATGCAACGGTGGCCAAGTAATCCACCACCGAGACACTGCAGTCGGGGGATATCGACGGCCGGGAGCCTGCTTGCCCACTCCCAAAAGCCGCGGGTACTGGGTTTCCGAAGCCCTGCACCGTAACTTTATTCTCCTTCTGTTCCTCCATGTTTGGTTTTATTTCTGGGTATCCTTCCCATAGCCAATTTTTATCCACGGGCGGGCGTTTACTTCCCACCTACCCGGCCTGCGCATAAGCATGCCCATACACGCACACCTCCAGATGCGTATATGTACATATTCCTACGCATCCGCCGAGCATTCCCTTATTCGCACGAAGGGACGCGCCTGATGGGAAATTTGGCAACTCCGCACAGGCCGTATGTCCGTCTGTTCGTCTGTCCGTCTGTCCGTCTGTCCGTCTGTCCGTCTGTCCGTCTGTCCGTCTGTCCGTCTGTCCGTCTGCCCGTCTGTCCGTCTGTCCGTCTGTCCGTCTGTCCATCTGTCCGTCTGTCCGTCTGTCCGTCTGTCTTTTTTTTTTTTTTTTTTTTTCGGCGTTGGAAGGTGGAAAGGTTCAAAACCTACTGCTGGCTCCTGCCACGCAGTTATGTGAGACTTCTACTCACTAAAACCACCTCCTTCTCATTCCACTCTCCCCACGGAACTCCTATCAAGTATTGCATCGCGGGGCTGGATCAGCTTTTAACTGCAGCTCATTATGGTTCTCTCCCTTCCTTGTTTTCGTCGTAGTTCTTCCTGCCTAAGCTGTTGGTGAATAGCTTGCAGTTCCCTTACAACCTGGTTCCAGGCATCCGTTGACTCCAGCATAAACTCCACAATGTTTTCGGGTGTTAAATGCCTGTCTGCGACCGCTTCCATTCTTGTTCGGTGCGCGGTGAACCTGGGGCAATCAAATATGACATGCTCCGCATTCTCAGGCACGTTACCACATCTTGGGCAGCATGGTGATTCGTCGTGACCAAATCGATGTAAATAAGCACGATAACCTCCATGTCCACTCAAGAATTGTGTTAGCTCGTGGCTTAATTCCCCATGGTTTCGTTCAAACCATCTCCGAATATCCGGAATGATGCGGTATGTCCAACGACCAGTTTGGGACTCGTCCCATCGCTGTTGCCACCGTTCGATAGATTCCCACCGTGCCAGCTGCCGTCGAAATGCGCTAGACTCTCCAGCTGCGTACGTTTTGTCGTAGAGTCGCCGACTTTCCTTCGCCAAGATGTCTATGGGGAGCATCCCTGCTAGTACATATGCCGCTTCTCCTGATGTTGTCCGATATGCACTGCATACCCGGAGTGCACTTAACCGATACGCCATTCCCAATTTTCGGCAGTTCACTTTGTTATTCAGAGCAGTTGCCCAAACTGGAGCTGCGTAGAGTAGCACGGAGCTGACTACCCTGGAGAGCAGAAGACGTCGACTTTGTCTTGGCCCACCAATGTTCGGTAGTATCCTCGAGATCGTTGCAGCGATGGAAGACGCTTTAGTTGCGGCGTACTCAATGTGTCTTTTGAAGTTGAGTCTTCTGTCAATAATTACTCCCAAGTATTTGAGCGATGGTTGGGAGTAAATTGTCTTTCCGCCAACTTTGATTTTCACAGTTGTGTTCTTTCTTCTCTTGCTAATGAGAACTACTTCTGTTTTATGCTCGGCAAGTGAAAGACCAGAATTTCTCAACCAGGAATTGATCTCCCATATCGCTTCATTTGCATAGATCTCGATCTCGTCTTGGTGCTTTGCTACCACCGTTATTCCGATATCATCGGCGAAGCCAATTGTTGTCACTTTGTCCGGTAGGCGTAGCGTCAACACTCCATCGTACATAACTAACCACAGCAAGGGACCCAGGACAGAACCCTGTGGCACTCCGCAAGTTGTCGGGAATATTTTTAGCCCATCGTCCGAGTCGCAGTAAAGTCTTCTCCCAAGGAGAAACTCGACTACAATGCGTACAATGTACTTCGGGGCTTGTATCTTGTCGAGTGCCTCGATGATTTTATTCCATTTTGCACTATTGAACGCATTTTTTACGTCGAGGGTTATTACTGCGCAGCTTTTTCCTTCTTCTATTGCAGCCTGAGCCAAGCCAGTCAGCATGCTGATTGCGTCGACAGTTGATTTCGCCTTACGAAATCCGAATTGTTTGTCGGAAAGGCCTCCTTCCTTTTCCGCAACAGCGAGCAGTCTGTTATATATTACTCGTTCAAATAGTTTGCCAATGGTATTGACCAGACATATCGGCCTATAAGAGGAGGGGTCACCCAATGGTTTACCTGCCTTCGGAATGAGTATTAGCTTTTGTACCTTCCATTGCTCGGGGAATTCTCCTTCCCTAAGGCATGCTGTGAAAACTTGGGCAAACATACCTGGTGCTGTCCTGGCTGCTACCTTCAGGGCAATGTTAGGGATTCCATCCGGTCCTGGAGTCTTTTTTTCAATCAATCTTTTTGCTGCGTCTAGAACCTCCTCATTTACCACTATCGGAACTTCGTCGGGATTTAAATGTACTGCAGGCAGACTTGTACCATTCAGATCCACTGGGAATAGAGTGTTCACTATATTCTGCAGCAACTCTGGGCAAGTTATCGGTGGGGAGCGCTCGCCTTTTAGTGATGACATCACCGACCTATATGCGCCACCCCTTGGGTCAGAATCAGCTTCAGTACACATCCGCTTGAAATGTTTGGATTTGCTCCTTGCGATAGTTACTTGCAATTTTTTCCTCGCATTTTTATATTGCACGTGTAGCTCTTCGAACTCAGGTCGGTTTCTTCTGCGCTGGGAGCGTCTCCTAGCTTTGAGACACTTTTTCCGGCATTCCTCAATTTCGGAATTCCACCCAAAATTAGGATTTCGTCTTCGGAAAGTGCTACGTCGAGGCATAGCGGCATCGCATGCCCGCTGCAATTTTTCCACGACCTGTGAAACTTTGTTTTGTGCGCTTCCCGATAGCAATCTGTCCGTCTGTCTGTCTGTCCGTCTGTCCGTCTGTCCGTCTGTCCGTCTGTCCGTCTGTCCGTCTGTCCGTCTGTCCGTCTGTCCGTCTGTCCGTCTGTCCGTCTGTCCGTCTGTCCGTCTGTCCGTCTGTCCGTCTGTCCGTCTGTCTGTCTGTCTGCCACAGGCATTTTTCTCAGAAACGGCTATACCAATTGACACGAAATTTGGTCAGAAGGGGGGAACTATGGACCCTCAGACATGCAGTGAGTAATATCTACCTACGTTGAGATTTATGGGGGGTCCCCATACATGTAAATGGGAGGTGTAACATTTTTTTCCACCAAATATAGTCATGTGGGGTATTGAGTGAAAGGTCTCGATTAGTACTTTTCGAAGCCGGTCTTAGTTTTGAGATTTGCTAAAAAGGGGGGGAGTGGGTGCAAAGTGTTGATTTCTTTAACGGAGCCATTCTCAGAAACTACTCAACCGAAAAATCTGAAAAAAATTATGAAGATGCCTCTCTACGGTACCCAGGCCTCAAAATACTCTTGAAATTAAGTTAATAATAGTATATTACTGTATTTTTGGGAAAATTGAGTAAAACCCCCCTTAAGTTGACGCCAGAGTTATAAAAGTTGGTAGTAGTAAAAAATATAATATGAAGCATATTATCTCCAAGTTTGATCAAAATCATACTATTAGTAACAAAGTTACAGTAGCTCAAAGTTGCCTTACCGTGTAAATGTACAACCCGAAGTACTTAATCCGATATGCTAAATGCATATTCTTAACGGGCTACGTACAAATGGAATAGTTCTACACTCAAATATACTCACACAAGAAACAAACAAAACCTTTCATACCTACTACGCACTATATAAGACAAGGATTTTGCTAGCCCACATGTATTCTTTAGAGACTTGCGTTTTTAGTAAGAAAAATTGCGAACTCGTAGCCGCGTCTGAGGGAAGAATCGTTCCAAGAAATCTATGAGCAATATCATGACTGTCTGATTGTCGATAAAATCCGGTTCAGCACCAAAAGGTGGGACGGTCACTTATTCAATATTGGTAAGAATGATCCAGCCTGCAAAGTCTGTAAGAGCAATATCTATTACAGAACAAGAAAACGGGGCGTCAGGTCACTAGACTGTTTTTATGGATAACGAGTTGGTGAAGCTCAGCGCAAAACTGGGATGTCTGATGTTGCTCACTAAGGCAGGCCTAGATCGGATACCGGTTCTGGCACCGTTGATGATGATGATGGTATATTGGGCAGTCTTTTGATTTTGGAAGTTAAGACCGCCGCATGTTGTTGTTGTTTGTATTTTCAGCGTTGTTGTCGCTACTGCGGTTGTGATTGACTTTGCTATCGTTGTTGATCTGACTTGCGCTCTTTCTTTGAGCTTTGCTACTGCAGCTGATTGATTTGTGCCCTCTGGTATTTGGGTTTCTAGACTACAGCGGTCTTCTGTTGCTACAGTTCTGCTATTTCCATTTGGACATTTGAGTTCCCCTCTATCTGCGCTGCGGTACCCATGGCCCCCTCTTTCCCGAAGATAGTTCTCTTGGGGCGACCACTTCGGATCTCTTCGGAATTCCTGGACAACAATTTTGAAAATCACTGAATTTCCACGTTGGAACAAAAGTTCTTTTAGTGGCTTACTTTTCGGCACTAGCCGCGTTCCGTTTAGCGCTCGCTACGCCTTCAGTGCCTTTCCATTAGGCGACTGCGGCTAGTTTTCGCCGATGGAATGTACAAGGCATTCGAAAGCGAGTAATTTCCCAAATTGACAGTCACTATCGCACAGCATGCCTCAATCGCGGCCTCAAGAAGTTTCGTACAGTAATTGTTGCACTAATGTAGATATTTCTGGGATTCTGTCTGTTAGTCTGTCTGTCACACGCACTTTTCTCCGAGGCGGTTATACCGATTGACCCCAAATTTAATGGGAAAGTGGAAATTTGGAACGCCCACGCATGTGTTGCACTGTTCTATCTTGAATTTAAGGGAGTGAATGTTCTTGCTTCAAATATAATCACATGAGGTATTAAATGAAACATTTTGATTAGTACTTTCCAAACCTGGTCTCAATTCAGATATTCATTGCACAAGCGGGGAGGGCGGGGACTGAAATTAAATACCCAATACCAAACCCAAAAATCGAAAAACATCACTAAGCTGTCGCTATGCCGTGTCCAGGCTCCATAATACCCTGCATACCGATACCTGTACAATTAAAGTTAATAATAGTATCATCATCATCATCAACGGCGCAACAACCGGTATCCGGTCCAGGGCTGCCTTAATAAGGAACTCCAGACATCCCGATTTTGCGCCGAGGTCCACCAATTCGATATCCCTAAAAGCTGTCTGGCGTTCTGACCTACGCCATCGCTCCATCTTAGGCAGGGTCTGCCTCGTCTTCTTTTCCTACCATAGATATTGCCCTTATAGACTTTCCGGGTGGGATCATCCTCATCCATACGGATTAAGTGACCCGCCCACCGTAGCCTATTGAGCCGGATTTTATCTACAACCGGACGGTCATGTTATCGCTCATAGATTTCGTCATTGTGTAGGCTACGGAATCGTCCATCCTCATGTAGGGGGCCAAAAATTCTTCGGAGGATTCTTCTCTCGAACGCGGCCAAGAGTTCGGAATTTTTCTTGCTAAGAACCCAAGTTTCCGAGGAATACATGAGGACTGGCAAGATCATAGTCTTGTACAGTAAGAGCTTTGACCCTATGTTGAGACGTTTCGAGCAGAACTGTATTTGTAAGCTGAAATAGGCTCTGTTGGGTAGTTGTTGGGTGGACTTAAAGAGGATTGTACCTCTTGCATTTACCTCAGCATCACGGGTCACTTTCTCGAGGGCCAGGTTAAAGAGGACGCATGATAGCGCATCCCCCTGTCGTAGACCGTTGTTGATGTCGAATGGTCTTGAGAGTGATCCTGCTGCTTTTATCTGGCCTCGCACATTGGTCAGGGTCCGCCTAGTCAGTCTTATTAATTTCGTCAGGATACCGAATTCTCTCATGGCCGTGTACAGTTTTACCCTGGCTGTGCTATCATAGGCGGCTTTGAAGTCGATGAAGAGGTGGTGCAACTGTTGTCCATATTCATAACAACAGTTTTTAACAGTTTTTCCATCGCTTACCGCAGAGAGAAAATCTAATCTGTTGCTGATTTGCCTGGAGTGAAGCCTCTTTGGTATGGACCAATGATTTTCTGGGCGTATGGGGCAATCCGGCCTAGCAAGATAGTGGAGAATATCTTATAGATGGTACTCAGCAACGTGATACCTCTATAATTGCTGCACTCTGCGATGACTCCCTTTTTATGTATGAGACAGGTAATGCCTCGTTGCCAATCGTCAGGCATTGATTCGCTGCCCCATACCTTGAGCACAAGTTGATGAACCACTTGGTGTAATCGGTCGCCTCCATATATAACCAATTCGGCTGTAATTCTATCGGCTCCTGGCGACTTATGATTTTTTAGCCGATGAATTTCACGGACTGTTTCTCCTAAACTTGGTGGTGGCAGTATCTGTCCGCCGTCTTCAGTTGGCCGGACCTCCAACTCGCCGATGTTCTGGTTGTTCAGTAGCTCATCAAAGTACTCAACCTATCGCTCTAATATGTCCATTCTGTCGGAAATCAGATTTCCCTCTTTTTTCTCGGGAGGATGAGCATCGAGGTATATAAGGCTTCATCCTGCTGACTTGTGGGTAAAACTTCCGCGCCTGGTGCGGTTGCTCCCTGTACTTTTCTAGTTCACAGACTTGTTGGTTCTCCCAGGTTTCCTTTTTCCGTCTGTGAAGTCGCTTCTCCGCTCGACGGAGTTCGTGATAAGTCTCTGCGCGTGCCCGCGTTCTTTGAGAATGCAACATTACTCGGTATGCGGCATTCTTCCGTTCCGTTGCTAGCTTACATTCATCGTCAAACCAACCATTCAGACTCCGTTTGCGGCTGGGGCCAAGTATGCTTCTGGCCGTATCCATGATAACGTTCTTCAGGTGATTGTGGAGATCATTTGTTGATGCTTCATCTCCTCTGTTTTGCCTGCAGTTATTGCGGCATCCACTTCCCTCTTGTGGGTGTCGCGGGGGATTGTGTTGTGGATGGCTTCAGTGTTCACTCTCACCTGATTGTCAGAGGGGATTCTATGTGGTATTGTTATTCGAGCTCGCAACACCATGCCAACGAGATAGTGATCCGAGTCTATATTGGCTCCCGTATATGTTCTGACATTCATCAAGGCTGAGAGGTGGCGGCGTTCGATCAACACGTGGTCAATTTGGTTGGAAGTAGTCCCGTCTGGAGAGGCCCATGTATGTTTGTGAACTGCTTTCCGCGCAAACCAGGTACTTCCAACAACCATTTCGTGTGACCCTGCTAATTGAATAATCCGCTCCGTTATTATTTGTTTTTTCGTGTGAGCTATGGGAGCCAACGTATCACCTGAATACAGGCTCCTTCCCTACTTGGCTGTTCAAATCCCCAAGTATGATTTTGATATCATATCTGGGACAGGCTTCGAGGGTTCGTTCTACTGCCTCGTAGAAGGTATCCTTCACCGACTCTGCAGTCTCCTCTGTAGGGGCGTGAACGTTTATGAGGCTTATATTTCTAAACTTGCCTCGCAAGCGCAGAGTGCGTAGCCGTTCACTTATGTTTTCAAAGCCGATAACAGCAGGTTTCATTTTTTGGCTGACTAAGAAACCTACTCCGAGCATATGGTTTGCTGGATGATCGCTATAATATATGGTGTAGTGGCTCTTCTGCAGGAAACCAGTCCCTGTCCATCGCATCTCTTGTAACGCTGTTATATCAGCCCTATATTGGGACAGGGTATCGGCTAGCTGCTCATCAGCTTCATCTCTGTACAGGGAGCGCACGTTCTCGTAGTGGCTCTTCTCCAGGAAACCGGTCCCTGTCCATCGCATCTCTTGTAACGCTGTTATATCAGCCCTATATTGGGACAGGGTATCGGCTAGCTGCTCATCAGCTTCATCTCTGTACAGGGAGCGCACGTTCCATGAGAAAATGCGCAAATCGTTGATCCGTTGTCGTTGCCGGTTCCGTCCTGTCCGAGGATCCTGTTGTGGCTTCGTAACAAGTTGTTTTCCGTGTGGGGTTGTCAGCCCTACCCAACCCCCAACCTGGAGGACCAGTTGGTACAATTTGTCCCGTTTTTAGGCGCGGGAGACTCGCCTTCATCCTTCTCCGTCTGCAGCTTTTCGTTAAGAAAGAGCTCCCAGCGGTCACCACGTGGAGGTGGAGATAGGGTTTGGTAGTAGAGCTATTGGTGTTGGTTCAGCAGGCATTTCCCAGGTTTTATGCTCCATCGTGGGTACCAATCCACGTTTCGCCCTGGGACCTATACTACCCTTTGACCACCAGTTAATAATAGTATATTGCTATAATTTGTGGCAGTGGACTGCAAGCCTCCCCCCCGCCCCCCCCCAAATTAGGTGCACAGAAAAATAGGACTAGCGTTGGTGAAAGAGAAATTTTAGTCAAGCGGTAGAAGAAAAGTAAAAGTTTCCCGGAAATTGGGAAGTTGGTGAGTAGATCTTACACGGCGTCCACATATTTGTAAACAATTAACAAAAATGTTGAAGCATAAGCGTGAGGACAGACAGGTTGTTTCGCTTGGTAGCTAGCGCTTGTTGCCGATCTGGCGCACCCACACACTTGCCAAGCCTCAACAGCAGTTATAGCCTGTGGACAAGGCTTTTTTTTGGAAGTAGGGTAGGTGAATGCATTTACACAAAGAGTGTTGGACCTCGCAACGGCACGCTGGCGGACTACCAACTAAATACCTACCTGTCATCAGAGAACTAGCCTGGAACCGTTTGACACATTACTTCGGGCTAGCCCTCCCGCTCTCCCAGCTTTGGGAACCTTCAAGTCAGGGAATCCCTTTCACCAACGGAAGGGACTGGAGGAAGAGAGTTGCTGTTAGTTCAGGGAATCCCTTACCGTCCGATCCCTCCGCCGGTCGAGTTCAATCTTCTTCGCAATAAGAACAGCCCGAACATACTGCGCAATGCGATTCCAGCTGCCAGCACTCTTTCTCTGACAATGTTGTCTGGAGAGAGCTCCTCTGTGTCTGTATAAAGCTGCCTCCTTGTCGAGGACTTCAGTCGATACTTCCGCACCATAGAGAAGAACCGACCGCGTTGCTCCCATAAGGAGACGTCTCCTAGTTGATATAGGGTCCCCGACGTTCGCCATTAGCCGACTCAAGGCCGCCACTCTAACTACAGCCCTGTCCGCTGCTGTTTTGCTTTACTCGAAGAAGCTCATCGTTGAGACGAGCATTAAACCAAGGTATTTAACCGCTAGTTTTGATTCTGTAGTCAACTCGCCGATCGATATGGGATGCAAGCTCGGGATTCTCCTTCTGGTCAGGATGACTACCTCGGTTTTTTCCAGTGCAAGGCCAAAATCGTTAACAGCCGTCCATCCGCTTACCCGTCGCATCAATATGCCAAGTTTACTTTCACTTGTTCAACAGTGCGTCCGCCGTGATTCCATCCTCCTTTGGTCCTCTAGCTTCTCAGATAATCCCTCAATATCCGCAAGAGATAGCTTCGCGCGTGAAATGAGTTTCCTAGTGATATGCTATGCTATCTGTCCATCTTATGAAATTGAAGGCATTTCTGACATCAGGCGTTATGAAGAGCACTATCCGTCGAGATCGACGGCTGTGTGCCTCGGCTCGATGAACCGCATCTACGACTTCTATAACAGCATCCACTGTAGATCTCCCTGTTCTGAGCCCGAACTGCCTTGCGGATAAGTCTCCGGCAGCACTGATCGCTTCAGCGAATCTACCCATTATGAGCTTCTCGAGCACTTTTCCGGCCGTGTCAAGCATACACAGCGGTCGGTATGCAGGCGGAAGCTCCGGGTCTTCTTTATCCTTATTGATCAAAGCGAGTCTGGCCACTTTCCAGCGACAAGGAAAAATTTCCTACTTCAAGCAGGCGCTGAACACAAGCGGCAATTCTGGCCGTTGACGGAATAGAGTTTGTAAACTTCCGCCGGGATGCCATTAGGGCCTGGCGCTTTCCTGTTTTTCATAATGAGAATCGCTTCTTCGAGCTCTCTCATTGTGAAAATGAGGCAATCCTCGACGCTTTCCGCCCAATTTATTATATATCAACCCGTGCAGGATATCTGGGGAACAATGCCCGCACAATGCGGTCCATCTGGTCGGTGCTTAGTATACAGGGCTTCCGCAGAGCCCCGATTTTCCGAGTGACAAGCCTATAGCCAAGTCCCCACGGCTCCTCATCCACCCTCATTCATTTCTGTCGTCCACCAGTACATAGAAGGCTTGTCGCGGCTGGAGCCCCTTCGGGGCGTGGTAGCCTCACATGTCGCTATCAGGTTCATCACTGAGTTTACGACGGTGTCAGCTGCGGCACTACGACCCCCGGAGTGCCCCCCAGCGCGGCCCTGCCTGCTTCAAGAGCTTCGACGTACACTTTCCGATGTTTACCCTCGCGACATTCCACACGCCGGTGGAGCGTCGTGTTGGTGCTCGTCGGGAAGTAGCATCAACTACGTCGAACGCAATGTACTGGTGATCACTTGTCGAGAAGTCTTCTAGCACTCACCACCCGTGCACCGATTATGCCAGAGATTCCGACGCAAAACTGATGTCAAGAATGCTTCCTTCACAGTCTGGGCGCCGAACGTGGCGGATCCGGTGTTTAAAACTACGAGCCTGGTTCTCGCCGCCATTTCCAGAATCCGTTTCCCTCTGGAGTTTGACTGAGGACATGCCCCATTCAAGAGCCCTGGCATTAAAATCACCGCCAACCTAGATGGCGGCGGTGCCCGATAAGTCGAGATCCCATGAGGATGGGTCCTTGTTTCGGTACTGCTCGCTAATCAGCACTAGATCAGCATTTACTTCCGTAGCGAACTGTGCTAGCAACTGGTGAGTGGTTGCAGTCCGGTGCATGTTAATTTGCAAAATGCGTAGTCATGCCGTTCCCATCCTAGCCCTCTCCAATTTCGCCCTGAAGATCGGAGACCATTCCTAGCCCGCAGCATGTGCAATGCTCTCACCAGACGCGCCACGATCCCTGCAGAGAACTCAACTCTCGCTTTCCTTGCAGGTCTTCGCTTGATGACCCTACTTGCCCACATCTCCGGCATGCTGTCCTCCTGTCCGGACCCTTGCAAGCAGCTGACGTGTGTCTATAGTTCAGACACCTGTAACACTTGGTGGGGACTATCCGCATTCGCACCCTGCATACTACCCATCTGATTTTTATTTTCCCTCTGCTAAGGAGTTTCTTCGCATATTGCTCGGGGACATATACCACGGGGAGCTTTTGGCCTCGAGCATTTACAGAGGTGATACCTACCCGGACATTGGTTACCTCGGGGCATTCCTCTTCTTCGACCTTTTCTGTGAGGCAGTCAAGATTCCGTATTTCTAGAGAGAACATGGGCTCTAGGCTGGAAAGAAGAGCCTTCTCCCCCAATAGCCTCTTGACTGCTTCGCAGAACGTACTCTAGTTAGTCGACTTTGGGCCCAGTTCGTTGCTCCGTGCTCCGTTGTCTTCGGGTTTCATCCTGTGGCGGATTTCGCTAAGGACTTCCGCAAATGTCTTGCCTTCCGTCGGCTTAATGAGCAGAGCCGACGGTCTAGTCCTTCTTCGTTTCCTCGTCTTTTCTGCTTCTGGCTTTTGGTTGGCAGCCTCCTTGTTTTTGGACAGACGTGTCTCTGGTGGCAGAGTTAGTTGTTTCTTTTTTTCCTTCCCCGCCTTTTTTTTTGGGCCCTGGAAACTACTTCAATAAAGTCTCCTTCGGGCACGTCGCCCCCTTTCCGCTTTTTCCCAATTCGCTTGGCAGTGGACTATCTACGGTCCATTTGACGCAAGCAGGGTTCTCATCGGGGAATGCGGCTGTTTCTGCATTCCAATCGTTTTTCGCTGCCTTGCACGTTCGCCTATAGAAGGAGATGCGGTCCAGAAGTTCCTCCAGCCCGTTTTTGACGCCTTTGCTGACGTTCCTCTGGAGGAATGTTGCCGACCGCATACGCTTCACCACTGCTGCGCACTTTCTGATGAGCCTTTCCTCTTCGACTCTAGCGAGGACGGTCGACTGCACTTGCACTCGGTATGTTTTCGAATCCATCTGCTCAGGACTGGCGATCCTGACTGAGCTTACTTCCGGAACAGAGGTACTGCAAGGTATTGGAATTACCATCTCCGCACGGTCAGTGAGTGATGAGGCTTCCTCTTTAGTTGGTGTCACATCGGGTGTGTCAGCCCTCGCTGCCTCTTTCGCCGATTGCTGCGATGAACGACGCATTTTTGTGGTTCGCCCAAACGCACTCAGCTCTTCCTCTTTCCCTGTTGTTTTGTCAATTTTTTTATAAGTTTATGTATATTCTTCATAAAAAAGTAACCAGCGCATCGTGTGCAGGTGACCGCAGTAGTCAGGAACGGGTATACGCTCGGGGGCACAGCCCCTACCCCAGTTCCCTGAGGCCTGACCTACACTTAGCTGATCCCGGAATTCACGATGGATCAGCGCTCGCTCGGGGCAATGCGGTCTACTAACACCGGTTCAATGCACAGGGTCCCCAAGGTGCTGGCTCCTGATACACGTTACAAGTACCACCTTGCCAGAGCTACGCTCACATCACCCCGTTGACGCCGACAGAGAGTTGCCGACTACCAGTTTGTCCCGACGTATACCGGTCATTCGCGGTTCGCTTCTCACCGAGAACTTTTCTCGAGGCTACTACCTAGGACGCAGGTATACTTGCCAGCTAGGGGGTCAGAACTACTTACTCGTGCATCCTCGGGGACGTCACACCCCGTATCGTAAACTGACCCTCTTAAAAGTCGCTAACGACCCCTGAGATCGTGGACAAGGTGTTCGGCTTGGTATGTGTACCTTCACTAGCACTTATCGCCGATCTGATGGAGTATCGGTTTTTGGGAAAAATCATAGGGTGTACGCATTGTCGGTGTGAAATGCAGTGTGTGGACGAACCTTGCCGACTTGGAACGAACTTCGCTGACTTGGAGTGTTCATTGTGCATTGCGGATGTAGCTCACATCGCACGTTTCAGGGAATTTGAGGTTTCCCTGCAGGAGAAGAATGCTTTACAAATATTTTAATACGCGGGGTTGAAAACAACACTTTCGCTACTTGGTTTAGAAATGAAACTTATGCTTTTTTTATAATATTTCCACTTACCCAATGAAGTCTACATTAATAACACCACATTCTTGTTCTTGAAACAATTATTCGTTTCACTGCCTGCTTCGGCGATATCCTAGACGGCTTCGCCCAGGGGCTATTCTGCTTGCGCATTGGCCAAGCTCGCGGACGAGGTCCTGGATTTTACTTTGGTGGCCGTGGTTGCTCTCGTTCTAAATTATCCGGAACGATATAGTATTCCTAAGTCCTGAAAAGGAAAAGCTGAAAGATTTACTACTATCACTAACGTCGTTGCTCCACTGTGGATTTCCGAGTCTTGAACTTATTACAAACAGCCGCGTTTATTTCCAAACGCAATATTATACTTTAACTGGTCTATTTCTAAATTTCTTACATAGTTTTCACTATTTCTTACTAATGGCGAATTAGGGAGCAACCGCGCGTGTAAAGTGTTCTCGATTAGGACACTTTAGCTCTTTGCAGAGACTTGTCGAATACTAAAAATCAAAAGTAATGTCATTCTTTAATTCACCTATCTTTGACCCTTCCGCAGTTTACATATTAGTCCGAAAGTGTTCTTGTACACAACACAAGGACATTGTTTATGTTTATTATTATTTATTATTCTCTTGTTTGTGGCAAATCGACACCTCTCGCTGTTTACACAAATGCGAAGTGATGACACAGAAGAGAACTATAACGAGACCAAATACACCATTTCGTAGGTAATATGCTGCATGCAACGACGGAACAGGAATCTCGCTATGTCCAAATAGGGCACTTGCATAGCATGTGATGTAACTGACGGTAGAGGCTAAACGTGCAGCTGATTATGGCAGATTCATTAGGCTGGCTTCAAAGATGCGGCTGCTGGAAGAAAACTTGGCCGAAATCGATTAAACACTGCCCTTGACTGAGTGACTTAGATCAATCAAACAATTTCCATGGGCGAAAACAGGAATAAAAAAATAAAAATTTTCGCTCACAGATTCCATTAATAGCAATTACCATTATTTCTAGATGAATTCAGGGAAGCTCTGCTTTGGTTGCCGCATTGATGGGGCAAACGGCAAATATGTTGGGTTGGCTTAATACTAGTGACATACGTGTAAGCAAGTTGTTAAGTAGGTTGTTGTTTGCAAGGCAATTGCACGTTTGTGGTTAGCGACCGGTGGTGGGGGCGTTGCGGTGTAGGGGTGTAGGGCAAGTAGTGTTATAGATAATATAATTTTACCGAATCAACAATATGCAAAAGAATATATTCGAATATACTTAAAGCAAAGTGGGAAATGAGTTCATGTTCCAGCATGGCACTGCGGAAGTTAAATTTTGGCTGATTATATAATTAGAGTCTAGGACTCGAGATCACAATACTTTATTCAAAAAAATACTTAAGGACATAATTACTCTGTGCACAAAAGCATAGATATATGTACCTAAATTAAAAAATGCTGGGACCAACAAGCGCACATGTCTATGATGTTGGTTACTACCTGCAAGCTCGATTTGTACTTACATATACATACAATAAACTAGAAAAAGTCAAAAAAGGAAAACTAAAATGTCGTCCGCCGTTCATATAGGTTCACTTTTTTTATCTCAAATTTTGAGCCCTATCTGTCCTATGTTTCGCCTTATACTCGTATCAGTACTTAGATCATTTTCAAACTGTACTATATCATCCCTTTTATTTTATACCCAACATGAGCATATTATCTGAAAAACTTTTACAACCCCTTTCGTATGTATGGGGACCCCCTTTAAACTTAATATGAAATGCCGTTATTTGCTATATGTAAAGGGATTCGCAGACTACAACTTCTTATTAAATTGTGGGGGTCACAATCGGTTTATCCGTTTTGAAGTAAATCGAGTGTGACAGATAGATGAAGAGACAGACATTGAATTGATTTTAATAAGTCTTTATTTCACACAAAACCTTAAAAATGCTGAAAAATGCGATAATAACAACAAAACAAGTCGGGAAACCGGAAGTTAGACGCTTCAGGTATGAAAGGTTTTGTGTATTTCCTTTATAAAGAGATTTGAGTGTGCATTTGTCCCATCAAGATGTAGCACGTAAAATATGCATATATTATGCGAAAATATCCACTTTCAAGTGATATTGACATACACAGTCTTGAATTTACAGAGGAACGACAGTTTTGACTTAGATTAACTTTGCAAGTAATTCAGATTTTTCGGTTGAGTAGATTCTGAGAATGGGTTCGTTAAAGAAATGATCTCTTTGAACCCCCGCACTCCCCACCTTTTCAACAAATATCAAAACTAAGGCCGGATTCGAAAAGTACTAACCGAGGCCTTTAATTTGATATCGCACATGACTATATTTGATGAAAAAAATTTACACCCTCCTTTTTCATGTATGGAGACCCCCCCCCCCCTTAAATTTGATGTAAAAGGATGTAACTCACTATATGCGTGAGCGTTCACAGTTGCCACTTTTCTACCAAATTTGGTGCCAATTGCTATAACCGTCTCCGTGAAAAATGCGTGTGACGGACAGATGGATAGACAGACAGACAGACGGACAGACAGACAGCAGCAAACCGATTTTAATAGTTGTGTTACACAAAACCTTAAAAAGTATGGAAGCCATATTCTCCATGAAGTGGTGAAGGAAGACATAGATAGTTAAATTCGATAATGCGATTGCAACATTCGCCCAGTCCTACTAGGGAATCTATTGTCTTTCCATGAGATATCAGCATATGTGATTTTGTTTCCCTCTGTAAGCAATCAGCATCTCTGGTGGCGATTTCTTTTGTAGCCCTCTCGCCCTGTCTGTTCTAACCCACATGGAGTGTGAGGATTTGAAAAGAAGAAGATATAAACGAAATTCATTCCCATAAGTTACCAAACTAACTAGCTTAGAAAAAATCATGATTACTTGAAATCTAGCCCCCCAATAGCCCCAATCCCGAGTATGTTAGTGCTAATAAGCAATGTTTTCGAGATGTAAATGGATTAGCGGATAAAGACAGAGAAAATTAGTATTATTCGACATAACACCTTTCTACAGCATATTCGTTAATTTATTGTAATAACTGGCGATGCAGGACAAATTGCATACAATTATTATGAAATATACAGGACTTATTGGTAATATAGCACTAATTTGTTTACAGTATATACTGCTATATATTCATTTATTATTTCTAGGGAGGATTTTCTGGTGCAGAACAAATAGGTGTAAACGACTTCCAGCAGATGCTCTAGTGAACAATTACTTTCGATATTTCGGATTCATTGTTGCTGGGGTTATTTGATTTAACATTTCCTAAAGTCATTCGCATTCAGAGGTCGTCCAGTTCATGTTGTGCTTTAATGATGACATAAAATGATAAAATACTCCCGCCTGTAAGAGTAATTGGAACGGCTTTCAGTCACGCTGAAATTCGTTAATCAAATCACGACAAGAATTCACAGCATGAACGAAATCAGTTACCAAATTCCAGGCAATCCTCAGTCACGACTTCATTGCCCTGAAACAAATACATAAAAAGTCGAAGCCGCGGCTACTCGCGTGCTTGTCCGGCCAGCAAAAGATTCGGCAGCACAACGAGGCATTTTAATTAAAATCTGAAATCGTTTTCCACTTCACGGTTCATCCGTTAGCAACAAAAAATCAGGATGAAAGTGTGAATAGAATTGCCAGCGAAGTAAGCCCAATGACATAATCCTGTAGACAAAAGATAATTAACAATTGCTTCCTCAACTGATGTTCAAACCCCGATCCTCTCTGACACTCCACTTCATTGTGCAAACGCCAGCTGAAAGATATGCGGAAAATTTCGAACTTCAATTATATTCGATTCTTATTTGAAGAAAGGAAGGTTTTCACTCTCATACCAGGTACACTTGGAAATAATCTTTCGAGGATGGATTATAACCGCTATGCTATAGTTGTCAGTTAACTCATCTTTGTGTTTATCTAAATTGAGCTCTTAAAGCAATAATTCGCAGATTTTCGCTAAATATATGATTGCAGTTGATTTTTAAGCTTTGGTGTGAAACAAAACCTTATTAAAATCGATCCAATGTCTATCTGTCCGTCTGTCTGCGCCCCGACAAGAGTAACAGGTCTCGTTCCCAGAACCTTGAACACGAATGACGATAGGTCGCAAAAAACATTCCATTCCAATATGTGCTTAAATAAAATTAATAATAGCATATTACCATCTTTTACAAATTAAGCCCCCCCCCCCTTCTTAACTTCATCCTAAAAGTGCCATTACAAATAATAATATAATATACAATTCTCAAAATTTTTTTTAGTAAGAAAAAAAAAAGAAACTTAATTTCTCTTTAAATGTCAACTTTTCCTCAAAATACCAGTATATGGCAGATAAAGATTTCTATTTGAGATAAATTTAGTCTTTCATTTTTTTTTTTTAATAATTTTGGAAAGTTTGAAAAAAAATCCAACTATTATACACAAAGTTAAAGACGGTTAAAATTGTGTAATTTTACGTGAACTTATCGGGCTCTAAGACGTCATTATGATAAAGTGGACTTTTGTGAATGGTGGAGTTGGACGTTTCAAATACATATCAAGGAATATTTTGATTTTTTACGTATGTACGAATGAAAAAACGTGCACGGGAAATTTCTCACACAAGGTGAACACAAAACCTTTATACTCGAAGCGTCCAGTTTTCCGACTTGTTTAAAGAATTATATCAAACACTGCAGATTGATTCTGATGCCAGCTTTTGGGCAACAACGTAGGGAGTCAATCAAAATGAGTGTTTCTATTATTATGTAGGAAAGTTATCATGGCGAAAAAGTACGTTTTCAGGCTACTTTCCTTCCGACTTGAATTATCAAAGTATGCCCACTCTGCACTAAATTAAATACCTTCACATACTAAAGAATCGCTTAAATGATTTTTACCTTCGCTAGATTTGAGCCAGACAAGACGGGAGTGGCGATCCCGTCGTTGACGTACGAAGACCCGATGTCAATGACTGTATCCTAGACATATACCTGTGAATCAATTAATTTGGAGATTATCGTGGTTGCTTGCGCGAGTTTTGCGTACACACCCAGGCGGGGGTGCAGTGCTGCAGTAGTGACAAAAATTGACTGCTGTAATACTAAAACTACGGAAGAGGAAAGCACGAAGAATTCACACTGAATTCTTTCCGAAGAGTAGAGAACGCCGCCTAGTAAAGTAGCATCCATAGAGCTATGTGACTGGCGTACCAGGAATGAAGCTCCTGTTTACCAGATAGAGTAAACTGAATATGCCATAACGAAGCTCAATGTGTTAGGAAGCAGGATTTTCTTACTCTGCGAGATTCAAAATTAGAATAATAAACATTTGGAATGTGAAAACAGATAAAAGGATGATATACGGTAGAGTCTACAGATCGAAAGAAAACAGGAGAAAGCAACAAGATGGATAAAGAGAAGGCGTAATATTCAATTCAAAACCTCGAAAAAATCGAAAGGTTCATTGAGCGAAAAAAAAAATCAGTTTTTCCCGAAGCTTTCGGACCCGATACTCCACCTCCGATACAGTTCAAAAAGTAGAACTTGAAATCCTGACCAAATTGTCAAAAGAAAAGAAGGAGGAAGACGTAAATTCCGCAAACTCAGAAATTTAAGATATAAAACAATGGAAAAATCGCTCAGGCAACAGGCCAAAACGAGACCGTGCAACCGGTTACAGACATAAGAATGTAAGGGCTGCATAGGAAACCTATCTCGCTTTTCACAAACTGAAAGGGGTTGCAATACAGTACCAGAGGACCACACAGCGGGTCAAACGCACAATGGAAGAAAGGATATTCCATGCTTTGAATATACTTATTTGTATTAAATTATAGGCTTTTTTTCACGATTTTCATGGAGGTTTTTAGATACTAACGTACGTTTTAATAGATATATGAATCCTACTACATTTTCATTCAAAATTATTATAAAAAATCATAATAACAAGGAGCTCAAAATTTAAAGCAAACGAATAATCGAACGGACAAATGAATCAGGAGAATCTTGTTATATTACGTTGCCTTCTTCCTGAAATTACCGAAATCAAAACAAACCTTTAAGAGAGGCTCATTTCATAATAAAGCTATACGGAGAGGGTGAAACTGTCCGAAACGTCTGAATAATTGCAGGTGGAAATTACTCCAGTTAACAAAAATAAGTTTTTAACGGGAAATAAATTGAAAAATATTGTCCAGATCGATTTAGGGGCCAAAAGGGTATGAAGTTTTCTTGGAACACATGATTTTCATGCCATAGCTAGAAAATGGCCATAAATAACATAAGGAGGATAGTTTCGCGGTTTCGCTACCGTCAAGAATATTTGAACAAAAATATTGACTTTTGGAGAACAGTAAATACCCGAAACTTTAACAATTTGAATCATTTTTCACCTTTTCTAACACAGTATAGATATTATTCACAAATGAGAGTAAAACAAAGTTTAATCCACAAATAACTCTGACCACTATAGCAAGGTGGAAGGTCAGTGATGGTATCGGGGTTTTTTTCCACCGCATCAATATGGAATATTTATTTAGTAGACGGTAACGTGGATAGATTCCAATATCCACCCATTTTAAAGTAACATGTGCAGCCAAGTGCTGTGAGAAGTTTAAGGAAACTATTCAGCAGGGGTCGAATAATATCATCCCAAAATTTTGAGCAAATCTGCTGCGCTCGATACCCCGACGCTTAAAAATAGGTATAAAAGCAAAAGAAACTGCTTCAAAATACTAAAATGTTTCAAATGAACTTTTGTTTATTTTTAGTTGTTACGTTTTCTACAGGCATCTTTAAAAAAATGTTATGTTATATACTTTTCTTGAAATGTCTGTCCACAAAATTGAAAATTTTATACAAAAGATATGCTTAATATATAAACCTCATTTTGTCCGATTATGCGCTTGGACCATGGTGTATGGCAACTACATCCAACTGCATCCATCGGATGCCTGCCAAAGCAATAGTAAAATTTAAACGATTAGATAACAAGTGTTTGTACAGTAGCATTTTACATGCCTCAGTTGGACCGCTTAGGGGCAACCTGTAATTGCAGTAAGGATTGATTAGGGAAATATCGGAGGTGCCAACGAGGAGTCTATATATGTGAATAAAGCGAAAATTATTCGAAATGTATGAAAGGGCCCAGGACATTCATAACATCGCTTCAACAGTAGACGGCCGGTGTTTAAAAGTGCCATTGGATATTATGCAAAAATGAGATTGTTGCAAATTAACCTCGAGCTTCACGGGACAGCGCAATACTTGGCCTCTCTATGGGGACAGGTCCCGCGACAGGCTGACTAAAAAAATGCATCAAAAGTCGTTAAACATAATAATCATATTGAGAGATCCTAACCCTCTGAGAAATTCTAGGGCGTTCAATTCCGTTGATGTGGCAGGCTGGGCCCCGGTCCTGTCGAGAAATGGGCAAGAGTTCTTGACATATGGGCGGCGTCAAGATGTAAGTAAATTAGTCCTAGCATAACAAATACGTGTCTGCACGATAAATACTGGCCCCCTCACTGGAAATACCGAGAACTCGAAAAAGCTCTTCGAAAGTGGTGCTTTGATATTTGTGCCCTACAAGAAACCCGTTTCTGTGAATCTGTTCAAGCAGTCGAATGATGTGATGACCGACAAATGAAGCTCACCATTATATCAGCTATTCGTACTATTTACTTCTTCAAAGTATACGCGCCTCAGACAGATCAACCTGATGCCAAGAAAGACGCCTTTTGGCAACTTCTTGATACAAATACCTGTAACATATCTGCGGATGAGTATATTATCATTACAGGTGACCCTAATGGTCATGTGGGAGAACAGGCAGATGGCAACAGGTGGGAAGGAGTTTGGAGAATGCAATGAGGGTGGCGAGCCTAAAGTAAATTTTGCGGACATTTATGATCTTGTACTTGTGAACATGGTTTATAAAAGGATTGTCCTACATTTTATAATCGCAAACCGACTATATTCTCATGAGATGCCGACATTTTACCACCGTCACTGACTGGAAAGTCGTTCCCTATAAGACCGTAACAACATCGGCCGTTGAGGAGCGTACTGGTCCATCCCACATTAAATGGCGACGTTTTTGGTTGTGGAAGAACCGTGGAATAAAGTTAAAACAAGATCCAAAAAGCGGCCCATGCAACCGTTGGGGTCACCAAGCTTGGTATGCGAGATACTTGACTTTGGAATCACGATGTTCAAACAAAGGTCCGTGAAAAGAAGGGCCTCTGACATAATTTTCTCGATAATAAAACGCTTGTAAACAGGGAAATGTACAAGAACGATAACCGGAAAGGGAGCGACCGCTGTTAACCGAGCGGCCCAATACAAAGATCTTCACCAACAACTGGACACTGGGGTGTCGAGAGCGGTCTGCAAGGTATCAAACACTTTGGTTGCGTTAATAAAGAGCGGTACTTTGCTTACTAACCAATAAGCTGCTATAGATGGCGAGAATATTTCGAGCAGATTTTAATGGAAGATTTTTGTTCATCTTCCACTTGCACAAGCACTGCCGATATTTACGCCAATTCGACCTGTCAGCCGTGCTGGCGTCAGGGGTACCGGTGAAGAAGACGGGGCAGCAAACCTCCATAGTGGTGGCACCGGGAAACGGTATAGTCACTATGGTTTGCTGGTCGTGATGCAGTTGGCGGATGCTCCAAAGGTCTATTTAGGGCGATCCGACCCGAGTCGGCGCGGGCCTCATCTGAAGTGGCAGTAGATCACGAAACTCTATCCAGGGGTATACTGGTACCATGGGAACGAAGACATCCCCTGGATTCACATTTCAGGAGAATTTCTGTTTCATATCTGTTCCGCTCGGTTGTTACGGTGGGACCCTTAGCGGGAGTTTCATGGTGATTGTTTGTTGTTTGTTAAATAACAGAGACGTAATGTTGTTTGTTAAATCGCAGAGACGTAACTGTCAGCCCCTGATCGGGGAAAGCAACAAAATCTGATGACATCTCATCTGACCTCTAGAAAGCGAAGAGCTGAGCATGTATAGCAACACCATTCATTCAACTTTTCTCGATGATAAAGCATCAAGACGTTACCTGCGATTCTGGGAGCTTTTTAATTATCTACACCCCCAATTTTATGCAATCTATTACAAATAAGCATGTGGCGTCATCGAAATCCAAGATGGCGGAACATGTGAAAAACAAATTTCCCTTTAAAAATACATAAGAAATTGTCCCAGAACCCGAATAGCCATGCTACTGAGCTGGAATCCAACACTGTGGCTCAGTGAGTTCTACAATCAGGTTATTGGGGATGGCGGTCAGATGGTGTTCTACGCCATCTGACAGGCGAGAAAGTGCCACCTTTCCAATATGAAAAATAGAAAGGTAGTCCAGCGTAGTGCTCACATTACCTTCCGATAAGGTTGCTGTCCCATACAAAGGAGATTTTTGAATACATTCTTAGTAACCGTATTCGTGAAATCATTCAAATAACCGTCAAATAAACTGTCAGGAACTGGCGAACTACTGACGCCATACACACAGCGCAGTTACTTATGGAGACCGCCCTTTTCATATTGAATTTCTGGATTTAGAGAAGGCGTTTAATCGAGTCCCACACAAACTCATCTGGTATGCATTACAACAACACCTAGTACCAAAAGAAATGTGCCAGTGTATCAAAACCGCTTCGTCTCTGTTAGCGTTCATAAAGGAAGCGCCCTCTCAACACACCGAATCATCCACTGTCTAGCCCCAATACACTGCTTTATGCAGATGAAGATTTCCAAACGTCCAATAGCAAAAATGATCTCGAGGAAATTGTCTAAAATTGGAATGATCCCCTCTCAAATTGAATCTGTATAAAACTGAATTTTTGTCGCCCGATCCCTATGAAACAGATACAATCATTGTCAGTGACAACGTCCTGCCCGAAATTGAGCGATTTAAATATTTAAAGAGGCAATGGGGAACTGGGTTATGAAATTGTTGCACGCATTAGTGCAATCTAAATGAAGTGGTGTTCCAAAACTGGTATTATTTTGTGATCGACGGATCAACGAACGTCTTAAATCTAAAGTTTACCGCAATATCGTTCGTCCTGCCGCTCTCTATACTTCTGAGTGTTGGCTGACTATAAAAGATTAATGAACGTCATCAGGCGGTAATAGAGACGTAGATGATGCGTTGGGCTAGTGGCGTGGCACCGTTTTGATCACATCCGAAATGAGGATATCCGCGATCGATATGGCGTTGCCACGAACGTGAAAAAACTCTTCGATGGTATGATCGCGTAACTCGCGCTATCGAGAATTCCCTTGCTAAGATTGGTCTGAACATCGAAGCAGGAATGACCAAAAGGCGGGCCGAAACAATAATGGCTTGATAAGCTGGATGGGGACTTAAAGCTTCACGATTGCATCCAGATCAGGCATTTGATAAAATAAAATGGCGAAACCGATCACGAGGAGTCCGAACCTGCTTATGAACGGGACAAAGGCTGAAGAAAAAGAAGAAATATCTACAGCAGCGGTTAACCAAAAAAAGGCTACAACAACTTCCATAATGAGACAAACAATTCGAAAACCAACTTATGACTGTTCTGCCGATGGCACGTTGGCTAATTCTTCCAAATAATGAAAACGGAAGGTTCAATGAAATTTCAGCCAAAATATAAACAGATCCGTGGAATTGGATCAACAAAGGGAGTTGACCTTCTACGATGAGAAATCCCCTCAAAACCGGGAGGTGTTATGATAGCGAAATTATCGTGAAGGTTTGCCCGCAAATATAGAGACTCCATCAAAATGTACCGCGAATACGTGCTGGGAATGTAGGAGGTTCCTTTGAGCACTTGCGTGGGTCCGCACCGGCTTCTGCAAATTCAACAAACCGGCCGATTTCGCCATAAAACTGCGGTCCTGAGGACCGCGATCGAAAGGGAATATCCGGACCGCACCTTCAATCTCCTGCTTCTCCTTCTGCAAATGTGTTGTGAACCGTGGATTTCGAGGTTCCCGCTCTGCCTTGACATTCTCAGGTCATCATGTTCGAGGAAGCTCCTTCTTACTCAAATAGTTGCGGGTTTAGAGAGGAAAAAAGGAAGTGGAGGTATTACTACAGCATAAAGCAAAGTAAGCCGCAATACCGGGAGCTCGCGCTTCGGGTATAAAGGTTTTGTGTTCATCTTATGTAAGAAACTTCAACGCATATTTTTCTATCCGTATATAGCTACAAATCCAACATATTCCTTCATATTTTTCCAAATTACAGCCACCCTAAAAAACAAATGGCCTATTTCCGAATACTGTACATATATATGCACGTATATAAATTGATCGTGCACAAAAGCATATATATGTACATATATCGCACGTATATTAAATACGGCTGGTTTAATATACAAATATATCTATCTGAATTAGACACTACCCGCAAATTTCATTCGCACGCATATACTATATACCTACATACACACATATTTGTTTGGAGTAATTGTTATTCATCTACAAATGGCTAAAAAAACTAAAACAAAATAATTCTTTGTCGACCCCATTCATATGAACTTACTTCATTGTGTGATTGGCGAATTGATGATGATGACGCCATGCTGTAGAATGCACGAAATTCAAAAAAGTCGCAATTTCGCCCCCCATAATTTTGTTAATAATAGTTGCATTTTCTTCAAATGATCAAATTGTGCACTATGCTATCCCTTAGACCCATGCCAAATTTTGTACTTCTGGGAAGGACATAAGGGGGTTCCCGGGTTAATTTCTAACATGTGGAAATATACTATTATTAACTTTGTTTGTGTATATATCGGAACCAGATGTATTTTGAGACCTAGATTTCGTAGAGATGCACTACTGTGATTTTTTTTCAGATTTTTTGGTTGGATGGGTTCTGAGAACGAGACCTGTTACACTTTTTGGGGGTAATATTTTGAGCCCTCACTCCCCTATGTTTCACCCAATATCAAATATTGAACCAGTTTCGAAAAGTACTAATTGAGGCCTTTCGTTGAATACCCCACATGGCCACATTATATGAAAAAAAAAATTGCACCCTCCATTGCCATGTATGGGGAGCCCCCCCCCTTAAACTAAAGACAAAATGGCGCCACTTGTTGTATGTAAAGATCACATGTTCTTACCAAGTTTCGTGGCAATCGGTCTAGCCGTTTGTGAATAAATCGGGTGTGACAGAAAGACAGACAGACAGACAGGCGGACAGACAGACTGACGGGCAGACAGACAGGCGGACAGACAGACTGACGGGCAGACAGACATCGACTCGATTCTAATATGGTTTTGTTTGACACAAAACCTTAGAAACAAAAAAAGACAAAATATAAAAGGCAATATCTACTATATGAAGAAAAACGAAAAATAGAACAGCCTGAAAATAAACTTAAACCAGTACAAATAGAGAACTAAACACTACAGGATTATAGTACCCTATAAGAGCAATGTGGCTGCGTTGCGCTCGCCCTTGATTACCTTGATTTGACTCAGGTACTCATCCACAGTTGAGTCCACTAGTATCGTGAAATCATGATAGAAACCCCGCTGCCACCAGCGAGATTTGAACCGTGACCTTCCATACGACAGCCATGTGCTCTATCCACTGAGCTATCCGGATACAATATTTTTATTATAATAAAAATAAATATAAGATAAACGCAATACATTACCAATTATTAGAAATTCCCAAACATGAGTTCAATTTCCCATTGTGCTTCCAAGAATGACCAACATTGTTTTTTATCGTATTAAAATTTGTCTTTTTCTTCTGCAAATTTTAATATAAATATTGTAAAGATCATAAAACTGGAATCGATTGAAAAAATTTCCGGTCAGAGATAAATATATATGTATTTAAAGTAAATACGACTGGTACTAGCGTACACATACAAATAAACAAATAAACACGGAAAGAAGTATTACGATATTGCGTTATGATATCTATGAGTGCGCGAGAACTTTCTTTACTTTGGCAATCCTTTGTGATAGTGACATTCCAGGTAATGTGCTCTTTTTTTTGATATTTTATGATTGTGACACTTTACTGCTAAGTGAGCGAAAAATTTTCTCACTTTCATTACATCATTACATCACATTTACAATTTACGATGCCGAGGACAAGACGACCTGACTTAGGTCGTCGCAGTCAATCAAATGTGCGAAGAGCTACCTCACGTGCTAACAGCACTGATGACCAGAGAGAGACAGAAAATAGTCGTATTGCTATGTCAGAATTGCGTTATTTAGTGAGTGATAATGAAGTAGATAAGCTTAGAATGCAACGAGTTCGTGCACATCAAACACAACAACAGCAATTACGACATAATGAAATTGATCGAATCCGCAAACGGAATGCTTCACAATATGCTTTTTTATTAAATACGGATTCGTTTCGTTTGTTTTAAAATTATTTTATACAAAAGTTTAGGTCTTTTATTTATCGATTGAGGCAGTACGAAGTTTGTCGGGTCAGCTAGTATAAAAATAAATAAGAAAGCTAAAAACGAAAAACTAGAATATCCCCATGGAGAACCTGCTTATATAAAACCAATTTATATATGCTCACGACGCCATCATACACGTCTTAGAGTGCCATAAATTCACGTGAATTGCGAAATTTTGACCCTTTATAATTTTGTTATTTGTTTTAATAAAATAAAACTTTTTTATTCAAGATTATGCGTTTATCCTTCATAGCAATGCAAAGTTTTTTATTTGTGGGATGAACTTAAGCGAGGTTTGAGCAGATATCGGAATAGGGTGTATTATGAGGCCTAAATTTCGCATAAATGACACTTTGTGACTTTTTTTCAGACTTCTTGATTGGATAGGTTCACAGAATGAGACCGGCTTCACTTTCTGGGGCAGACATTTTGAGCCCTCACTCCCCTATATTTCACCAAATGTCCGAAAAAGGCGCAGATGGACTGCGATAATTTAGACCCGTTGCTGAACCGAACGCACGGTGCAATTGATTACTTCCTTATCCAAGTTCTAAGCGGGCATGGGGGTTTTCATTCTTACCTGCACAGGATTGAAAAGGCGCGATTGTGATTGTGATTGTGATTGTGTGTTCTGCAATGGAGTGGCTGACGACGCTGAACAAGACAATAGAGTGAAAACATAGCTTGCCTACAGGTCAGTGGTGATATCAGAAGCGAAATAGAGCTAGAAACAGTGGTAGAAGGCGTCAACACAGCCGTCATTGACGTATATGTCCGGCTATGATAGTCAAGATATCAAAGGACGTACTCTGATGGAAGAGGAACTTAGTCAGAATGAGAAGGGAGGTTCGAAATTCCTTCATCCGGGCGAAACAAACCGGGGACTGGCGGGGATACAAAAGAGCACTGACAACGTAAAGCAACGCGATCAGGGAAGTAGAACGAAATAGCATATGGTAATTCTGGGTAGGGGTAGAACAAACTACAGAAATATCCATACTATATAAAGCATGCAGCCAAAGGCAAAGCAACATCTTCTGTCTGAAGAAGGATGACGGAATATATACCTCTGATTTCCCGAGGTCTTACTCTACGGCGGAAGACAGTAGCATTCTGCCTGACACCCCAACAATAGATAAAGGGGAAGAAAGGTTAATCAGAAACTAGCGGACAGGGTATGCTCGGAAGCTAGCGTGAGATGCACAGAAGATCTTTGACAATTACAGCGCGGTCCAAGTTTTTGGCACATCATATTTTGTTAAAAACCAACCTTTTTGATTATTCCTAGAGCAATGTAAACGGCATTAGTAGTAAGCAAATTATCGAGTGACGAATTTTATTTTAAAATCAATTATTTGTTCAGTTATCATATTTTTTGAGGCTAGCATTTTTATCAATTTATTGCAAGAATAAGAGTAAGTTTTGATTATGTTATTCTATTTACTAGTGCTTGAACTGTATTTTAGAGAATTCACAAAAAATATATAAAGAAGCTATACGAAATTTACCAAAGTAGCTTAGTTATCCAAACGTCGTAAATTCTGACTAGAAAATAGCGTAGTTAAAAAGCCAGGTATCAGCGGCGGAGAGAGAAATCGGATTAAAAGAAGTATTAGAAGAAGTCAGACGAACAAAGCAGGAGAACGAGCGACAAGGACTTCAATACAAAAAAAAATTAAGCAGAAAAAAGAAAACATATGGATATGTAGGTAATTGGCTTTTAAAAAAGATACATTTTACACTTAAAAAGGTAAAAAGAGAAGGGAAGTCCCAAATAACATGATTTAATGGGAACTGAGATAGTGCAAAATTGATCGAAAGAAGCATGTTGACAGAAAAGTACTGTTTCTCAAATCAAAAGAAATTTTTTATTGGCGGATTAGATAGTTAGTCCTTAGATGAAGAATCTGATTTGCATCGGAATATCCGTCAATTCGGAAAGGAATTAGTTGCTATTTGGTCACACCTGCTATCTGATAGGAAAATCATAGTTCACCGTCTAATTGATTAAGTTAATAGCAAAGAAGTCAGGAAACCGGAAGCTAGACGCTTCAAGTATATTTATTTTGTAAAGAGATTGGAGTGTGTATTTGTCCCATTAGTATGTACCACGTAAAATATGCATATATTATGTGAAAGGAAGTGATATTGACATTCAAAGTCTTGAATTTGCACAGAAGCGACAGGTTTGATCATTGTAACTTTGTTAGTAATAGTGCAATTTTAACCAAATTTGGTAGGACCACGCTCTATAACCTACATTGCTGCAAAACTTCGTGATTCTAGGATGAACTCTTGCCAAATACTAAAAAGTACTATACGAGACCTTTAATTTGATACCTCACATGACTATATTTGATGGAAAAAAAATGTTTTGTGTAAAAGAGAATATGTATGAAAATGTCATTAAGCACGGGAACCAAGTATTTCAGAGAGATAATACTGTTCAACTGAAGTCTAGACTTTTTAAATTCAGATTCAGACGAAAATGTTCAGAAATCAATCTCCGTTATTGTTTGTGACGTAAAGCATTTTAAAAATACAAAAAAATTGAAAGCCACTCGAAAAGCATAAAAAAATTGTGTAAATCTCTGCATTATTAATCTCAGATAGATTATCCAACCAAAATATTTTGATTAACTTCTTAATAAATTTGAACTTGAAACTTTTCGTCGGAAATGTTTGCATCGTCATAGTTCATTGAAAATGATTCTCAGCCCTGTATTTCTTATTCTATTTAACCTTTTTTAAGGTTTTGTGTAAAACAAAACCTTATTAAAATCGATTCAATGTCTGTCTGACTGTCTGTCTGTCACACGCATTTTTCTCCAAAACCGCTAAACCGATCCGAATCAAATTTGGTGGACAGATACAGCGAGCGGCATAAATTCAGGTGGAATTTAAAGAGAGGCTCCCCATACATGCAAAGGGGGATTCAAAAATTTTTTTCCCCGGATATAGTTGTGTAGGGCATCAAATGAAAGGCCTCGATTTGTACGTTCCGAAACTGACATTAGTTTTGGTGTGAATTGCAAAGTGTATGAGTAAGGAGTCAAAATGTACGCACTTGAAGTGAGACAGGACTCATTTTTGGAAACTAGATGAAATCTAGGCCCTCAAAATATGTCCCATTCCCGATATCTGCTCAAATAAACTTACTAATAGTATATTACTACTTTTTAGAAATTTACTGAAAAACCCCCCTTAAATTCATCTTAGGACTTCCGAATTTTGTGCCAGTATAGAGGACAATATTTCGTATATACGTGCTAAATTTCGTGGAAATCTGGCAATTAACACCAAAGTTATAACAGTTCAAACTTAGCAATTTCGCGCGAATTTACCGCTTCCAAAGCCATGCAAATCAGATGCTGACGTCATAATTACCCAGAATAATTGACATTCGCGTGATTTCGAACATGCAGTTTCGAGAAAAACACTTTTAAAAAGTAGAATGCGATTTTTAGCCATAAAACCTTAACTGACCATTAATCTGCTATACCTAATCCATAAACCTTAGGTTTCTTGAAGAAACATATGTACAGCCTTGGCTTCAATTTTTGTCCTTTTAGGGAAGTCATTCGAACTTCATTTGGATCGATAAATACGAGTTTTATTACGGCGATCGACATAAATGTGGCATATTACCTCTCACGTGTTTAACACTATAATTTCCGAACGACTCCGAATATTAAAAAACCACTTTGCCAGCTCTGGCCAAGCTCTGGTCAATAAGGCGGATTTGCGCTCAATATAATTCGTAGGCATGTCGTGTTCTACGAATTATATAAAGGAGCACTCAACATCTGCGAGCCGCTACGGTCACGCTGCTCCCAGGGCAGAGGTGAGGCAGCGTCTGGCGATTTGCCTCTGCCCTGGTAAGAAACTGTAAACTCCACATTTAACGTGTATCGATAAGTTTTCAAAATTCATAACTATGCCACCATTAAAAAATACACAATGGGACACTGTCATATACAAGCCTTGCGCGTCACGCTGAACTGGATAGGTAAACCCCAGGAAATAGTTACAGATAATGGGGGGGGGGGCACTTGATTCTCAGAAAACAAGAGATTGGCTAGACAAAGAGGGTATTAAAATTCACTTTTGCTCACCTCATCACAAGGCGGGAAACGCAGATATTGAATAGCTCATCGCACGTTAAATGAAACCCTAAGAACTTTTTATTTGCGACAGAAAACAGAAGGGTCTACAAGATTTTAACTCAATAGAGAAATGTCCCCAATATTTACAATAATATACGCCACTCTGCTCATAAAGCAAAACCCTACATCGTACTTTTTTAATAAAGGTGGCACTAGATAAGAAGACTATCTATGATCACCCTAAATAGTATAATGGAAAATATATTAGTAGATTAAATACTAGGAGACAAGTCTACGAAACGAATGAGAACTGCCGAAAATCCTCACCCAAGCTAAATTGCAGCCTAAGTTCTCTAAAGCACAAGGAAAGAGAAGAGAAGGAAGGGAAAGGAAAGAGAAAGAGAAAGATTTAAAAAGAAGCGTAAAATAATATATTTCAGGGACGATGGTAACGATTCTGCTGCTGTCGATACCACCAGCAACTAGTGTTGCAATGTTGCCGTTAATACAACAAAATGGATATTTATTAATGGAAACGGGGCAAGAATATATAACCACAAGCAAAGCCATCAGGACATCAGGACATCCCATTTATAAAGCGGCACATAGATTATCTTATGAAGAAAATTAAAATTAATTACGAACTTCTAGAAGAATCGAATCGTGAATTCGAATCGTCGGAAACACGCGCAAACTCATTAATCATCTGGAAATTGAAATACAAGCATTATTGGACGAAGGGGACAGACTGAGAAAAATTTCGAAGCTATAGAAAGCAGTGACAAAAGTCTCAAAATTAATGACTAATTATTATTAAAATCCAGCAACAAAATGCACACGTCAATCAATGACATAGCAAAACAAATTAATAAAAGTAATTTAGCATTTGAAAAAGCTTTAAATCGTAGTACCGAAGTCATTGGTGATCACTCGAAACAACTATCTCAAATAAATCATATTAATTTTAAACAGCTCTTGAATTTAACTCAGGAGAAAATAGATAAAGCATTTGTAATTTTTTTGAATAACAAAGGACATCTCCTTCATAGAAACATCCTTACAGGTGTTATTATAAGCAAATACAAAATAAATGTAATCAAATTACAACATGTTAAATCCGATGTTTTGATCGATAAGGACAAGTTAACAATATTTATAGAAATACCCTTAGAATTAGAGCCAATCACAGTCAACCAGGATGAAACTCAATATGTCACGATAAATGTGAATATTTTTATATTTACAAATGGTCATGATAAACATCTTACATACTCATGTGATAATTCAGAAAACCAAACAATATTGATAGCGTTATACTCTATCTATCTATCTATCTAAATTTCCAACTATCGATTGAATCGTGTACTGTGTACATACAATCATTAAAATTTGTTAGTGCAACTTCAGAAAGTTACCTTTTCAAAATATTACCGCAAAGTAATCGATTAAAAAACTATACTATATTGAACCCAATAACATTTAATCATATTGAACAATCACAAAACAATATATTTATTAGAAATCCACAACCTATTAAAACTAGATAGCTTACACAATTTCTTGGCATTTACATTGCCTAAATTTGGTCTTACAATAGTAATATTATCAATAATTGTCGCCTTGTATATAATATCTAAACTTTTTAAGAAGAAAATAAACATAAAGATAGCAAATCCTAAGGACAGTTTTGAGTCAAGGAGGGGAGAAGTTACGTTATCAATGCAACTCGACGAGGCACCACAATATCATAATGCGTCATCAATAGCTAGCATTATTATATAATTAGGGTGTTTGTCGGGAAAATGCAAGACGGTCATTAATTCATGCGAAATCCGTAGGCCATTAGGGTATAAGATAATGAAATGTAGGAAGGTCGTTGAAATAACAAATACGAGGGATGTTATTTTAGAAGGATAAGGTAAAGATAAAGATAGGAATGTGGAAAATCCTACAGAAGATAGAATATATATTAGAAACGTAAGTGTAAACCTAAGAAGAAATTTGTATCTGATTAAGTATTAAAATTGTACTCGAGAAAGAACCAAGTCTTTTCTTTCGAAACGAAAATCGAAAACCTTACCGTACGTACCTGGTATTCAATTCGATGTGTCAATGGCATTTTATCTGTTAACACTAGATTATTTTAATTTGACGCGAAACAGGTAATTTTAACACACTATAACGTTGTCCAAAATAGGAGGATTTCCCCCAAACGTCTAAGTACCTCGTACTGAGGGCTATATTAACGCGATGAGTTTAAGTGTTGTTTGCAGTAAATTTTCAAAATATAAGTATATACTATTATTAACTTTAATTGAACAACTATCGCCACGGAGGATGTTTTAAGGCCTAGATAACTATGGTAGATATACGGACGATTATAAATTTTTTTCAGATTTTTCGGTTCGGTAGTCTCTGAAGACGGCTCTTTTAAATAATTGATCCCTTTCGGACGCCCGCATTCTCCCCCTTTTCGAACCAGTACCAAAACTAACATTTGACTTCAAAAATACTAATCGGGACCTCAGAATTGATATCCGTCATAGCTATATTCGCCGAAAAAAAATGTTGCACCATCTTTAAAGATATATAGCGACTTCCCCCCTTAAGTTTAACATGGAACGATGTGATTTACCAAATGTATATCTCCAACCTTTTTACCAAATTTCATGACATGTAGGTGCAGTCGTCTGTGACGTTTCGGAGAAATATACGTGTGACCGACAGACAGACAGTGACTCGATTTTAGTAAGTTTCCAACTCGGCCATCAAATAGTTGAAAGTGATGATAGATGCAGAGCTCAGTTTTGAACAGCACATAGAGGATACTTCCACCATGACTAAGGCCCTAGCAAGAAGGATGACCATTACTTATACCCAGATTGGTGAGCTGCCATCACGCTGCGATCATTCAGTAAAAGGTTGTTGGCCATACATGTTGATCCTTGCCATCAGAGAGTGTTTGGAGAGAAAGCATGAGGAGATCAATTATAATCTCCAACAGTTTCTTACGGGCTGTGGAGGACAACGTCAACACCAGTATAGGTTTAAATTGGGACACATTACAACACGCGTGTTTTCCCAATGCTTGAGAGGAAAGAAGGCGAGAGGAAACTTTAGTTGAAATTCTATCACCGGAAGTTACCAGGACGATTAGGGTGTGATCAACTCAATGATGGCACCGATCCAGGATTAACCGCGAAAAGCGGAAGAGGTGAGAAGGATACAGTTAAGAACGCTGCCAACAGTTATTCTGCTAAAATTTCCTAAAGTTAGCTAACTTCGGCACGTGATGTAATACCTAAAAATGGTTCCAAGGAGTAGAGGAGGATTCGCAGCAAGTTTTTATTACGTAAGAATTTCATAGGGATGGTAATGAATGAGAATCCCACATATTGCTGCAATATGTCGCGGCAGTATCTTAAATTACCAAAAAACAAGTCGGCAAACCAAAAGTTGGACGCTTCAGGTATGAAAGGTATGTGTATTTCTTTTATGGAGATATTTGAGGGCGCATTTGTCCCATTAGTATGTAGGACGTGATATATGCATGTATGGAGGGTATTTCGGAGCGTAGGCACCATATAGTCGCAGCTTTTTGATTTTTTCAGAGTTTTCGGTAGGAGAGTTTCTGAGAATGCGTTAGTTAAAGAAATGATCACTTTCAACCCACGCAGTGCCCCCCCCCCCCCCCCCCTTTTTAAGTTCAACGCAGAATTATGGAACTCACTGTATGCGTGAACGTTCACAATTTCCATCTTTTCACCAAATTTAGTGTCAATAGCTACAACCTTTTCCACGGTAAATGCTTGTGACAGACAGACAGTGAACCGATTTTAATAAGGTTTTGATTCATCGTGTTTACATATTTTTGTATGATAAATATATATTTTTGCCAAAGTCAGTAAAACGTAGTGAATGCGCCAATATTATGCAATGTTCGTAATGGAGGATGATTTATCCTACTGAATTCAAACTGAGTGTTTTCTTTTAGCACCACCCAAACCAATAAAGCGGTTAAAGCTAGTTTTGGATCCTCTATAGCGCCTTTTCGAAGTAATATTCCAATTGCCATTGATAAAAGGTAGCATTTGGAAAGTACTAACCGAGAGAGAATAGAATAAAAATAAGAAATTAGTGACTGTTAATACATAATCGTGGTTCGGACCTAGAACTACTGGTGTGTACAATAATGTGCAAACACTTCAGTCCTGAATGGATCAAGACAATTTTGGTTGTGCTTACCAACTGTCGAAAAAATGTGTTTTCAGAGAAAGAAACGTTTAAAATTCTCCTTTTGTATGTACGCCAATACGACAAATTATCTTCTATTTACCGTAATTTATTCAAAATTTTGAATAAAACCTGTATAAAAGAAAGTTCGATTTCTGGGAACCGTTACATAAGGAAACCCCTTTAATGCGATAAGCCGAGGCGCCTAAAACAATATAGGCGAAAGGTCAACCATTGCACATCAGCCGGGTCTACCTGCCTTCATTGCCTGATGATATTCTGCAGCGCATGAACAGGAACTCGTGAACGAAATAGATTCTCCTTGTGTAATGTGGCTGGTCAACGCATAATGAACTCTATCGTATATCCCTCGTCAACTGATCTTTATACATGCAAATAATTTCATCAATTGTTTTAATTTTATCGAAAAACCCTCAAAAGGGACCGTTTTACAGTTGTACAATTTACTGTACTATATTGCTTGTATTTCCTTTACAAATGCTAAAACTCTTTTTTTCTTGGAAATCACCATTCACTCCTACTGGAAAGATATAGCTGAAAATTCCATGCATGCACCATTGTTTGAACCTTAACCTCCTGAACGGAAAAGCAAAATAAAGTACAGAAATCGCGCATCATGCATGTGTAAATATACTGCAACGTGGCGTGTAGATTTCACGGATTAATGGGAATTTCGAAATGTACGTACTGCCAAACAAATATATAATATAGACTGCAAACGCAAACATGTACTGCTGCCGCTGCCATTACAATCATCCACTGATCAAAAGTATTCCGATATCTGTACACAAAGTAACTGAATCCAAAAGATTACTTTCTACCATTCGGTTGGCTGATAGTATTTCTCACTGCCAATATTGGCTCATCTTTGAAAACACACTTCCTGCTTCCCCACGAAATGCAAAAAGGACTCTGACGCGTAAATTTTCTATTTGCCAAAGTCTCCTTCAACTTTGTAATTTGCGCTTTATGTCGCCTATCATGTTCCCTATCAATCACGGCATCGTTTGAACTTTCACTTTGGCAAACATTAGTCCCCGCTCCACTAGATTTTCTCCGCATTTCAATTCGTAGGGACCTTTTAGGGTTCACCGTCATTACGACAAGCGCAACTCGAGCAATTGTTCGCTAGCAAAATTTCGTTATTGAGTTGCCTAACATGTCCACATATTTTGATAGCATTAATAGGAACGCAATCCGTTTTACCTTCCATAAAAGGTTTTAGGTTTAAATAAATTCAGATGTCCACCCTTTGCGAATCGCTTATAATGAGATTCAGGTGCCAATTACTTGACATCGCCTTGTACCTTATCAATAAAAGAATTTCTGAACGTTTTAATATTCATACTAGCAAAGTCAAGCAAATGTGGAACTACTAGAAAGTTTCAATTCTTCGCTTTTTTGTTAAGGTTTTGTGTAAAAACAAAACTGTTATTTTATCACACGCATTTTTCTCAGAAACCACCGCACCGATTGAGAAGAAATTTGGTACTCATGTGCAGACTATGCAATCCTACGAATATAAAGAAAAGCATGAATTTTATGAAGTCTCAAGAGAGTCCCCATAAAAGTAAAGGGGATATATTTCCGAATATACATAATATGGAATATCAAACGAAAAATGTTTGATAGTACTATACGAAATAGGTCATAGATTCGACATTGGTTACACGCACAGGAGTGAGGGCCAAAAAGTGCAAATTTAAAATCAGACTCACTTCCAGGAACGATCCAACTGAACAAAATTTTAAAAGTCATGACGGGTTTCTCTATATAAGATCTAGGCCCCAGAGTAATGGCATATTAACGTATTTTTAAATTTTACCAGGAAAGCCCTCTTAAATTCATCCTACAATAACAAAATTGTAGAAACATAAAGGGCAAATTGAGAATTTCTGAGTTCAATAAGTTCTGTTATTATTAACAAAGTTATAGTAGACCGAAGTGGTCTATTTCGTGTGAATTCACTGTATCCTGGGGCAGAATAAAATCTGAACATCACATCAAAGTAAATAGACTGACATATTCAGTCTTATACATTACGACCTAATCACTACATAGAAATGGAACCGCCGTCTAACAAAAAATTCTCGGATATAACATACAAAAAAAATTTCATACCTTAAGCGTCGATAACTTTCAGTGCACACTGCCATATTTAAAATATTCGGTAATGTATTTGAAAATCCTGTACATATATATCCTCACCCGGGGCACCACCTGGCGTACCAGGTTTATCCTCACCTGAGTTGCAAACGCAGAGCTGCATGCGACCAGGCGCGTGTCATGGGTTGCGGATAATGGCATGACCCACCGGATCAGCTACGAATATCGTAAGTTAATCTTGTAAACGAGTAGCCGCGAACAAACAGAACGTTTCCCCTTGTGTTCGTCCTCTCTTATCGATTCTTCCCGTTCAGAGGCAGTAAACCTCCTTAACAAATCCGTAATCCGGGGTGAAGGGATCGGCGAGCCTATCGGATGAATTGTAGTGACGTTACACTGTATTTCAGCGGCTCCCCTCCAAGTGCCTTCCCTACCTTTGGAGGTAACCATGGAACATTGCAACATTGGGACTCTGTTGCAGGGCTGACTGGTTCCCCATTACTCGTGGGAATAAAATTGGGGAACTTGGTTTAAATTCTTTAAATGGGTCCCCAGGGACACGAAGACAGTACCCAACACGGTTAAGGGTCGTTCAACAACATCAGAGCGGCTCTTCGCCCTTGGATGTTTTGGCGGTTATGCCGTCAACCACCAGGGACGGGAGACCTAGGTGTCGTATGGTTTGGACCAACCAACTCAACGAATTTATCGTCCGCGCCTATTACCGTGTCACGGATTTGGAACGGAATCCATCAGGGTACAGACATCGAATCCATGACGCGTTCATAACCCGATTCCCGGAACTAAGCCATGTTCCGGAGCAGAACGTTGTCAATCAATACCGGGTGATAATGAATAACAACCGAGTTTCCTTTCCAACTAGGCAACAAATCTTCCAAGAGGTTTCACTTGAGCTCGGGCTGAAGTCATCAAATTACCGGACTAGTCAAAGTAGTAACACAAGTACTCCACCTGTAAGGCACTCCATGAATCCAGTAGTCAGGAGAAGCTTAGTAACTGGGGATGTCGACCCAATTTATAATGAGGCTTTGACCGCATTCCAGGTCGCATTCGCAGAATGTGCTGAGATTCTTCCAGACGCTAGGCCAAAGATCCCAAAACTGAAGTTTACTTCGGCAACTACTAGCATCATTGCTACTGTTGACAGAATTTTGGCTGATCGTTTGGCTAGCGAGATGCAGAGATTGCAGCTGCCACGGTTTTTCGTCTCCATAATCAACATCTTAGAGCGAATAACAGAGGTATGCGCAGAAAGACTTTACCGTTCTGGGTGTTTCGACTCAACAAAAGAGTCGAAAAGTTGAGAAAGGAGATTGGTCGTGTGACGTAAGCACTCCTTGGAAATCCATCACCAAGAGTGCACAGATGCGTTGCGAACATCATTGGAAACTACCATCTGTCCAATGATATGCCAATCGAAGAAATCCTCGAGGTGCTGAAGCAGAAACTTGCGGTATGCTCCAATCGTATTCGTAGGTATCAGAAAAGCTTTCAGCGAAGGACAGACAACACCTTGTTCTTCCAGAACCAACAGGGGATTCTACAAAAATCTCACCAACTCAGGTGGGGACAGTAATCTCGAAATGGATCGGCCAGAAGACTTCTGGAGAAGTGTTTGGAGCTAACCTAGCCTTATGCTCATGCGAGGCCCTCTCCGAAATGACCATGCCTGACTGTAACTGAAGTTGACGTAAACAGCCCTTCAGAAGGCAGGTAACTGCAAGGCGCCAGGAGTTGATAAGATTTATAATTTCTGGCTGAAGCATTTCAAGAGCACTCAGAGGATACTGGCAAATCAATTTAATCAGATGATTGCCAATCTTGATCTAGTTCCCGAATTTTTCACCAAGGGGATAACTTTCCTCATCCCCAAGGAACAGGGTGCCTCTTGCCCTTAAAAACGTCGACCAATTACTTGTCTTCCTACCATATACAAGGTCTTCACTTCAGTTCTGTGCGCGAACATCTCAAAACATCATGATGTTCATAAATAGCTGAGGAGCAAAAAGGATGCGCAAAAGGTCTCCCGAGGCTGTAAAGAACAGCTTGTAATTCATACGGTCGCTGTAAAGCAGGCTGTCCATCAAAACGAAATATCTCCATAGCCTACATCCGATTATAAACCAGCCTTTGACTCCATATCACATTCGTGGTTACTACAAGTGTTACGCTTGTATAAAATCAACCAGAATGTCGTTCTTCTTCTGAGAACAGTAATGAAGAATTGGAGCACGAACCTATCGGTATCCTCACAAACATCAGGAGAGATACCAATCAGGCGTGGCATTTTCCAAGGCGACTCTCTAAGCCCACTGTGGTTTTGTTTGGCTTTGAATTCGCTATCCCATCTTTTGCATGAAAGCAAATACGGGTTCCAAGTCAAGCATGGCATATTGTCGAAATGTACATTAAGCCATTTAATGTACATTGACGACATCAAATTGTATGCCAAAGACGAGAACCAACTTCGCTCCTTGCTGATATCACCATCCATTTCAGCAGGGATATCGGCACGCAGCTGGGTTTGGAAAAATGTCGCATAAAAACAATTGTTCGGGGAAAACATACCGACAACGAAGGATACAGCCAAAATAACATCCGATGGATTCGGACGACGTTTACATATACCTCGGCATATTGCAAGCAACAACACCTGCTGTGGTAATTATGAAATCTAAGTTCCTGGGGGAATTAGAACGGCGTAATGATCTTCAGACTAGCTGTACGGGAAAAATAAAACAATGGCAATGAACACCTTCGCCATTCCCGTCCTTCTATACACTTTCGGTGTGATACAGTGGAGTAATACTGATTTAGAAGCTGTCAATAGACGGGTAAGGGTAGTTCTTGCAAACAACAACATGAACAATAGAGCTGCCAAAAAATTGAGGATCACTATCCCACGTCATCAGGGAGGAAGGGGAGTACTTGATTTAAAAACGATGCACTACAATCAAGTAAATTCTCTTCGTGAGTTTTTCCATGAGAAACAATACTCTAGCCAAATACATCAGGCCACCGTCATGGCAGATAAGAAATTATCTACTTTGAAGTTGAGAAGCAGAGAATGGAATCCCAGATCGAATGTTACTTCAGTCCAACAGAAGACCGACATGTGGAAAGAGGAGGTCATATAAAAAATTTCTTATTGTCAAGAATTGACATCGAAGCCTCCAATAAATGGTTGACTAATGGTGTACTTTTCTATGAGACCGAAGCATTCCTAACTTCAATTCAGGATGCTTCGCTCCCAACAAAAAATTATAAACGGTACATTCTTGACGACTCCTCAATCACTAACTCCAGTTATAGGTTACGCAGCTGTGAAGAGGAGACCATCCAGCAGTACCGAGTACACCAACCATCATAACTCCGTCTGCAAGATTCTCCATCAAATCTTGCGTTGAAGTATAACTTAGTCGCCACCTACCATCCTTATTATAAGAATACTCCTCAGAGAACCTTGGAAAATGATCGAGGTCAAACTACTGTGGGATCACACTATTGCCACCGACCGCAGTGTTAATCATAACAGACCCAATCTAGCTCTGCTTCTGAAGGAAGAACAAAGGAAGAACGAGGGTGCTTTATAATCGATGTAGCCGTACCGTTGGACCGGAACACTGTTGAAAAACAGCATGAAAAAATCCGGAACTACGGCCCCTTGGCAGATGATATGAAGCAGACTTGGAGACTACAAAAGATCGAAGTAGTCCCAGTGGTAATTTCAGCGACGGGATTATTCCCGTAGAACTTACGTAAAGCGCTGAAAACGCTCGATCTTAGGGATGGACTATACATGGACATGCAAAAAGCGGTTTATCCTTGCAACCTGTGCTATATTCCGAAGAGTCCTGTCCGGTAACAATCTGACCTAATGGGATTCAGCTCTTGATCCGCACTGTCTTCGATACAAGATCGATGTCTCTGTAGTGTAGAACCACCGCGTCATTGCTTGAAGTGTTTGCGACAATCGGGATGTAGTAATACATTTTCGCATGGTCGCACACACTTTGCGTTAAAACGCATCATCGCTGTGATGCGGGCCTTTGGATGTTGCCTTCAGCTCATCCTTAGGTTGGTCGCCCCTCGGTCCGGTTGGGCGGGAAGAGGGTCCGTGGGCTTTTTTAAATTATATATTATTGTACATAGCACGGGCAAACATATGCTCGCTCTAAACAAACATTGCCCAAATACTCCCATATTCTCATAAGACGCTGTACATTTTACCACCGTCACTGATTGGAAAGCCGTTTTCTGTGAGGCCATCGCACCTCAATATCGGCCCTTGATTGCCGTCTTGTGAATGCAGCCTTCTATTAAAAAACGTGTGGAACGCACTGGCCCACCACAATGGTGGCAGTTCCGTGAGAGGAAAGAAGAATGATCTCACTTACACGATTACCAATCAGTATGAATGTAGAAGTATCATGGAAGCCAGTTAAAGACACTGATCAAAGAAGCGGTCCTATGCAGCCCTCTGCGTTACCGAGCCAGGTAGGCGGTTTATCAACCGAAGATAGTTGGCTTTGAAATGGGGATGCTGGAAAGGAAAGTCCGTGGAAAACGTCAAACGGGAAGAAAAGGCAGCGATCATTACAAACATCTATACGATAAACTGGACATTCGGGATGGCGAGAGAGATCTATATTGACTTGTCAAAAGCGGACACCAACGCACACAGGATATAGGACACCTGTGCTGCGTCAATGATAAGTAAGTAAAGCTTACTAACCGATGAGCCGCGATGGGAAGATCACGAGAATATTCCGAACAGTTTTCAATTTGTTCATTCTCTACTTCCACAAGCATTGCTGATATTTAGAGCAGTTCCAGCTGTTAACGCAACTGAAGTCGAGGAACCAATCAAAGTAAAGAAATTGGGGAAAGCAACAGGACCTGATTACATCGCATCCGACCTCTAGAAAGCAAAGAGCGGGGACTCAACACTGTGGCACCCCCATGAATCAGGCACTATCACTGTCAGTGGAAGTGACTTGTCCAGAACAAAGTGATTTAAATATTTCGGGTTAATAGTATCAGCCAATGGAGAACTGCGCTATGAAATTGCTTCACCCATTAACGTGGAAATGGCTTCCCACAGATGTTGTTCTTTGTAATCGACGTATCAACGAACGTTTCAAATGTAAAATTTAACCCAATATCGTCCGTTCCTGTCACCCTCTACGGGTCTGAATGTTGGCCGACTATAAAAGATAATGAGTAGCGCCTTGCGGTAATGGAGGCGATGATGTCTAGTCTAGTGTCTAGTGATGACTAGTCGCGTGACACGTGTTGATCACATCCGAAATGAAGAACCCGCGATCAATATGGGGTTGCATTGATCGTCGAAAAATTGCGAGAGGGGCGATGGTGTGGTCGTGTAATTCGCGGATGGATGATGATTTTAAAGCCTCACGATTACTTCCAGATCAGGCCTTTGGTAAAATAAAATGGCGAAACCGATCACGACGAGTCGACCCCGCTTGTGAACCGAACAAAGACTGAAGAAAAAGAAGATGGTACATATATTGTTTGTCTCATAGATAGGCAAGAACCTCGACACTTCAGGTGTGCTAGGTTTTGTGTTTTTTATATAAAAAAAATATTATAAGTGGAGATATATCCCATGCTACGTACTGGCACGTAATGTATGTGCATATGTTGGTGGCAGAACGTTCACTTCCCCTGACATTCAAAGTCTTAGAATTTGCACTGAAGTAACAGTTTTGATCTATTATAACTTCGTCAGTAATAGTATGGTTTGCATGTTTGGATAAGGTTATACTTTATAATACAGCCTATATTACCGAAAAAAATTATGATTCTCGGATAAACTTAACAGGAGTCTTGCAGTCAATTACTCAGATTTATTGCATACATTTGTTAGCTCTGTTTGAACAGATGTCGGTATGGAAGGTATTTAGGAGTCTAAACACCATTTAGTGACACCTTTGTGATTTTTCAAGTTTTGGCCTGACAATGGGGCCGTCAAAAACACCGCTTTTCAAAAATGAGGTTAGCCTTGAAAAGAACTAGTCGAGACCTTTCATCCGATACCCCACATGATTATATTAGTTGTGAAAAAAATGTACACCACCTTCTCGTATGTTCGAAAATCCCCTCTTAAATTCCAGGTAGAGCAATTCGGCAGTTCCAACCTTCCCACAAAATTCAGTGTCAATCAGTCTAACCGATTCTAAGAAAAATGCATGTGGCAGAGGGACAGTAAACTGGTTGTAATAAGGGGGGTAAAGGGTCATAATTGGGTCATTTAAATTAGGTGGCCATTGTTAGAAACTAGCCACCGGAAAAATCTGAAAAAAATCATGATGATGCCTTTGTATGACATCTACGCTCTTTAACTGATCAAATAAAATTATTAATATTGCATTATATTGACATATTTTTAAATTTATTGCAAACCCCTCTTAAATTCATCCTAGACCGGCAAAATTTATTATACAGGTTTTATAATGGAGCAGCCTATTGGAAAGTTTGGTGGAAATCCTACTGTTGTTAACAAATTTATACTATTATAGGTTAAAATTGCGTCAAATTGGTACTCCCTAAAAAATTAAATAGCGGTACCACATCGAATTGAATATTGGGTACGTTCAATAACTATGTATAAATGAGACCATCGTGTGCCCGGATATCATTACATGAAAGATCAACAACACAATTTACACCTGAAGCGCGTAGCTTCCGGTGCCCCGATTTGTTAACTTTACCTTAGAAAAAGTATCCCGTGGTGCTCGTGGTGGATAGAATCTGAGTGAATTAGTCCAGCCATTAAGGTTAACAATCGAGTGGGACTTCCGAATTCTTTCAGTCAGGACCGATTGACACGAGATTTGGGGCGGAAGTAGAGGTTTGCATAAGAAACGAAAGCTATATTGGACCGATGTGCGCCTTCCCCAAGCAACCGCAGAAATCTGATTTGAAGGTGCAGCTTATACGGTTTAGTACCTTGTTAAGATGAACGATGTTGGGCACTTAGGCGGTAATGAACACGTCTAGATAGATGACTTGGTTAATGGTTGTAGTGGAAATTGAATTGATGCTGGGAGACAGTTTCTTGGTGGGGAATACGTTTTCGGAGTCATCCTCGTTCGATCCCGATGGAAGACAATTGTCTGACATTTTCGAAAACTGAAAGGTAGTTTGCATCGGTAAAGCTTTATGAAGGTGTAAATTAGAAGGTCATCGACAGGATTGCAGGATTTTGATCGGATTATGGTTAGGAGTGGGTCTAGGAATGTTTGCCATGAAAAACGAGAAGAGAGTTGTGAGAAGTATGGATCCTGATGGGATCTCAGCCGAATTGGTATAGGAAGAAGAGAGCTTTCGTTTTGCTTCGGAACTTTCACTTGAGAAAGTTAGATATCGGTTTTAAGAATGAATGGCACGGAATACATCGCAGCGCCAAGGTTGAGAGAATAGAGATGGTCCTATAGTTATCAGGAAGGAATGCATTTTCATTTTTTAGTGATAATAACAATTGGAGCATATTTGCAATTCGTGGGAAAGTAGAAGTCTATCACGCAACGTCTTATGGGAGAGGAACAAGAAGGGATGGATGGTTGAGATTCAATATCCTTCGATAAAGTGCCGCCAATAAAGGTAAGGTCATATGTGTCGTTCTGAATACTGAAATTGAAAAAGGGATGACATCTTTTTAGGTTTTTCTTATACTATGAAAACTATTTCAAAAAATCAACTATATTTAAATTTTCACAAAAAAATAAACTGACGCTTTTTAACAATAAATAAGTTTTATACAGTAACTCAGTCATTATATGCAGCCTTGAAGAATATCTAGGTTTCGTTCTCTGCATATATGTCCTTTTTGAGGTTTTGTGGAAAACAAACCTTATTAAAATCGATCCACTACGTATCTGTCTGTCGGGCACACGCACTTTTCTCCAAAACAGCTACACTGATCCGCCCGAAATTTGTTGGACACATGGTAACTATGAAATCCCGCGGATAAAGTGAGTGACATAAATTTTCGTCAAATTGAAAGAAGGGCTCCCCATATATACAAAGGGGCATGTACACTTTTTTTATGTAAATGATATTAGTTTTGACGTAGGCTGTGAAATGCGTCAGTAAGGACTCAAAATGTGCTCACTTAAAGTGAGACAGGACCTATTTTCGGAAACTACTGAGGCCAAAAGTACGAAAAAACCAGGCGGTTATATGAAATCTAGGCCTCAAAATATGTTTCATTCCCACATTTCCTCAAATAAACTTGCTAATAGTATATTACCAATTTTTTTTGAAATTTTACGAAAACTCCCCTTAAATTCCTTTTAGGAGTGTTGAATGTTTTACTATTTTCACGTGGAATTGTTATGCACTCGTCGTTCCTCACATAGGAAAACACAAAACGTTTCGTACCTGAGTCTAGTCTAGTCTTTTTATACGAGCAAAATGTATGATGTGTTCGGGATACAAGCTTTCAGTATCCTAGTTATATGGTCAAGCAAATTCTCATCAAAGTGGGTGCTTCAAGTCGTTTCGATGACAGATAAAATACCTTTAAACTCACTTTCTTTATGAATTCTTACAGTTCTTTCTCTACCTTTAGCTAACTCGTTGTAACAGTACACAGCCTATTAGTAGATGAAAGCACACTTAGTATGCTATAAAGTGCTACTATACCATACATAGGGAAACATATTTGATCAGAATCAACGCCACCTTATGCTTGGTGGTGAAATAACCATATATCCGGCTCCATTTCTATGATTGATCATGACACCTTCTCCACATGATGATAAGGAAAGAAATACTATCTGTGATGGTTTTGGTTTATAGGATACCAGGATGAAGGATCTCAGTAAAATATTGAAGATTCAAGCGGGTGTGTACGTTCCCACTAATGTCAGATGTGTATGGTGACCTTAGCGTGCTATCAGCAAGTGGAAAAGACGTGAACTAGTTGTTCCAAATGACCTTCTTAGTGGTTCCGCTCATTGCTTTAGTAATCTCCCCTGCCTAAAACCTTCCTAAAAGCAAACCAATCGTCTTTCTGCTTATACTTTGGCAGAGTCATTTACCATGTACTTGGTCAAGGCGTCGAAAGTCTTTAGAAATTTAATACCAGGTTTATCCATTTTATTTGGTATGTACATGCGAATTACACACCTGTCACAAAAACCCAATAGCTGCTCATCTATAGCAACGTTAGTGTTTGGTACATTCATCGTTCAATCCGAATTGTCGGACGAAAATTCCCCATATTTTTGTAAAAGGTATAATGGCATCTTCCTGGGAAAGAAATAGCCCCAATAATTTATTACGCAATTCAACAGAAATTCAAACCAAAAATTAGAGAAATATGTGTAGAGAAGGAGAATAGGAATTGAACAACTCATTCCAAGTTTATCAAAGACAAGGGCTATCAGAGTCCTCTATAACCGATCGCAGGAGGACGAAAGAAATTCCAAGGAGAAGCCGGAACTAGTTATCCCAACAATATCACAGGCCACCGAAGAGACATCTCACCGTACTGTCATTGAACTATAACGAGAGTACAGAAAAGAAGGGGACCGTCTAGGGAATCAACAATCTACTAGGGGAAAGGAATGCAGGCAGTCCCGAAAAGCGGAACTAACAGTTAAGAAGTGGCACATGGCCGTAGTGTGAACATCGGCTAGTATAGGGTGACACAAGGGAAAATAAAACACCGATTTGATTACAGTTACCAACAAAAAGGCGGAAAAGAAAGAAAAATGTGAATTCACCCTGATGCCATAGCTACCTATAAAAAGCGCAATTTGTGATGTGCAGAGATACTAAAAAAGGCCAAAGCTGATCCCGATTTAAAGGATCTGAGCGGAAATGTGAACAGCATCCGTAGAACCCAAAAAAAGGGTGAAATGTTTGAGCTGAAAAGATCCTGCGCAGGCACAACTGACAACTTTTGAACTCAAGTTAAAAACTCACTTGGCGAGAATACTTCAGTACGTGCCCAACAACTTGTGATCTACATAGAATGTAAGGATATTTAGATGAAGTGACATCGAAAGGAGGAACTTGCAGTGCCTTGTAGTAACAATTCAAATTAGAGTTGACACTTTGAGAAAATCTACGACTGGGCTCAAATGGCCAGAGTACGATTACTAGTGGAGGCAGCGCTGAAGTTGTTGGCGGCTGGAAAAGTCCGGATTGGATGGGTTGTCCATTATTTAAGGAAAAGATCCCATTTGAGAGGTGTTTATAAATGCCTCATGCATTAATACTACACGAAGACATGTACCAGCGGCATTGATCAATCCGGTCAATGAAGAAGGTGTGAGGGCAAGGTCATATTGTTAGGGGAGGCAATGGGAACCCTAATGCTTGTTTCGCATACGAAGGGAGAGACGGGTTAACCGGCATACCACCGGAAGTGCTAAGTGCTCCAAAGTTATGAAGGTGACTGCAATGAGAAGATGAAGTTTGTTCAAAGAAATCTCAATCATTGTAAGGTTACTCAAGATTTACTTGAGCGTACCACCCATTCAAATTAGTTATTGGCTTGGCCGGAAATGCCGATGGTGATCGATAGTGGTTTTACTGGGTAAAAATCCCACACGTTGGCGTGTTCAGGCCAGTATCTCTTGAAGATTTCCACCGCCTTGAAAAGAAAAATTCAGACAGACAGACGAAAGGGCAGTGAGACAATAAACCGATTTTAATTAGGTTTTGTATTATCCAAAACCCTAGAAAAGGTCCTAAATCTTTGGAATAAAAGAAGACGGAAGAGTTGCTGTTATTCGCATGATTTGCGTGATTTCAAGGAAGCTCTCCAAGGCGTCGAGAAAGAGTACATCTAAAGTACTTTGGACTTTCAAGGAAGCTCTCCAAGGCGTCGAGAAGAGTACATCTAAAGTACTTTGGACTTAGAGGAACCGTCAGGTACTACAATGCGGGTTAACTACAAGAAAGAGGTAGCTAAGCTAGGAATAAAGGCCAACGTGTGGGCTGTATTAGATCACTCAAAGAGGATTTTCAAGAATTTTAAGGACCTTTTGTTCTTCCTCACAATATTTTTTTAGGTTACCATATTGAATCATGTTTATGCTTTTCTGTGAAACAGAACTTGATCGAAATCGATTCAAAGTCTGCCTGCCTGTCAGTCTGTCTGTCACACTCGATTCACTCCGAAACGACTGAAGCTACAATCAAGAAGGTTCATCAGAATATGTGGTCTTTCAATCCCCCCCTAAAACCATTTTGTGTTGAGTTTAACCGATACATCCAAGTGAATGGGGGTATCACTTTTTTTCACAAAATGTGGTCTTGCCTAATTTATGCTTTTCGAAACTAGTACAATTTTTGATATTGAGTAAAACATAGTGGAACGAAGGCACAAATAGTGCCGGTCAAAAAGTGAATCAGGTTTGCTTCTCAGAACCTGTTTAACCGAAAAATCTGAAAGAAACCACAATGTTGCATCTATACAAAATTGGGGCCTCAAAACACACTCCATTCCAATTCCTACTTGAATAAAGTTAATAAAGGCATATTACCATATTTTAGAACTTTATATAAAAACCGTTCTAAAGTTCATCCTAGGAGTAAATAATTTGCCATCTGGAAACCGAGCGGAATCCAGCTATTAGTAACAAAGCTATCATCATCACCAACGGCGCAACAACCGGTATCCGGTCTAGGCCTGCCTCAATAAGGAACTCCAGGCATTCGGGTTTTGAGCCGAGGTCTACCAATTCGATACCCCTAAAAGCTGCCTGGCGTACTGACTTACGCCATCGCTCCATCTCAAGCAGGGTCGACCTTGTCTTCTTTGTCTAATCATAATTATATATATATACATTATAGACTTTCCGGGCTGGATCATCCTAACTTAACCTATTGAACCGGATTTTATCCACGACCTGACGGTCATAGTATCGCTCATAGATTTCATCGTTATGTAGGCTACGGAATCGTCCATCGTCATGTAGGGGGCCAATAATTCTTGGGGGGATTCTTTTCTCGAACGCGGTCAAGAGTTCGCAAATTTTCTTGCGAAGAACCCAAATTTCCGAGGAATACGTGACGACTGGCAAGATCATTGTCTTGTACAGTAAGAGCTTTGACCCTGTGGTGAGACGTTTCGAACAGAACAGTTTTTGCAAGCTGAAATAGGCTCTGTTAACTGCCAACAACCGTGTGCGGATTGCATCATTGTAGCTATTATCGATTGTGATTTGCGACCCTAGATAGGAGAAATCATCAACGGTCTCAAAGTTGTAATCTCCTATCTATATTCTCCCGTTTGCCCAGTGCAGTTTGATGTTTTTGGTTGGTTGGTTTTCGGTGCTGACGTTGCCCCCTAATATTTTGTCTTGTCTTGTGTGATGTGCAGTCTGAGATCTTGCGTCACCTGCTCGATCTGGATGAAAGCAGTTTGTATGTCTCGGGTTGTTCTGTTATCAGTATATTGTGGAACTGATGTCCTTATTCCAAATCTGATCTGTTGCTGATTTGCATGGAGTGAAGCCTCTTGGGTATGGACATTGACAATGACATTGTGGGCTTATGGGGCTATCCGGCCTAGCAAGATGGCGGAGAGGTGGCACTTAGCAATGTGATACCTGTATAGTTGTGTGTGATATCTCCCTTTTTATGTATGAGGCAGATGATAATGCCTCTTTGCCAGTCCTCAGGCAATGATTCGCTGTCCCATACCTTGTGCACAAGTTGTAGTAACAAAGATATAGAAGCTCAAAGTGTTCCGTTTCATTCCAATTTTTCGTAGATTTATACGACGTCTTCATCATATAAATTGAATTAATATGCAGCGGCGGAGTGCATGGGAAGATTTTAGTTTTTGCTTTTTTGGCCTTTCTAAGCGTGTGCTTAACACGTCTGTCACATCATTTATCTCAGAAACTGTTATCGCTATTGATAAAAAGATGCTAATTTTACTGCGTGCTGTGACTAATATAGTTTGATGTTGAGTTAAAGGTAGGGGCTTCCCATACCCATACCCTAAAGGGGTGTAACATTTTTTTGCACCAAGTATAGTCATGTGGGGTATCAGATGGAAGAGCTCGATTAAGAATTTACGACACCGATATTAGTTTTGACATTGGCTGCAAAGACGAAGAGTTGGAGGTCGGAAAAGGGTGAGTTACTTCAAGGATTCGTTCTCAGAAACTACCCAACCCAAATTTTTGGAAAGAAATATGGTAGTTAATGCAAATGGTATCATGGCCGTAAAATACTACCCATACCGATATTTTTAAATAAAGTTAAACATTGTCTATTAAATATATTTTTGATTTGACTGACAACTGATTATATAGGTTTTACTGTATAGCAATGCTCTCTATTTGGTTCACTCCAACATCAAGTGGCTGCGGACATAGGATCCCTCATATTTCATGTTTGACAACGAGCTCTTTGTGTTTGACGTCTTTACGTTTCCCAAAAGAAAAGCCGAACACAACGAATTATTGAAGAGATCATGAATTTTGATTAGCCGAACTATTCACATAATATGGATTGCAGACGTTCGTGGTTCTCAGTTGATTTCCTCAGACCTCCGTTACCCTCCTTTCTTGCAACGGTGTTTCTGTTCCGGAATCGAACTGCGAGATGCTGAGTTCCTTAACACCTACACTTTCTCACTTTAACGATAAAGGGTTTAAGCTTCTCGGGCAATTGTCTTCTGACAACACAATAAATCAATAATAAACTAGGAAGATAACCTTAACCATATTTTTCTAAATTGGAAAGATTATTTTGAGAATTTTTTTTCTGCCATAAAATTGACGAAAATCGCAATAATGAAAGCAATTACTTTATGGCAACTTATTTTCGAAAAATGAAATAACATATCTAATTCTATATAAGATATGCTACAAAATCCTATATATAACAAATAATATAAAGATTAGAAATACATTCTTTTTTTAACGGAACAATTTTTTTAAAACTTTGAAGACGTTTTTCTTCGCCACTGTATGCCGGTAGCAGGAAATGTGGCTTCTTTAGGATGAGCAAAACATTTTTGCCTTGAAGGGTAGTATAGGTCCCAGGGCGAAACGTGCATTGGTACCCAAGATAAAACCATCGGTAAAACCAGGGAAACGCCTGCTGAACCAATACCAACAGCTCTACTAACAAACCCTATCTCCACCTCTACGTAGTGACCACTGGGAGCTCTTCCTTCACGAAAAGCTGCAGACGGAGAAGGATGAAGGCGAGTCTCCTGCACCTAAAAACGGGACAGATTGTATCAACTGGTCCTCCAGGTTGGGAGTTGGGTAAGGCTGACAACCCTACACAGAAAATAACTTCTTATGAAGCCATAACAGCAGCCTCGGACTGGATTGATAATCCAACGACGAACCCGGTAATGACAACGGAATAACGATTTTAACATTTTCTCATCAACTTTAAAGCCACCTATTATAGCATGGCCAGGATAAAAGTGTATATGGCCATGAGAGAATTCGGTATCCCGACGAAATTGATAAGACTAAGTAGACTGACCTTGACTAATGTGCGAGGCCAGATAAAATCACCAAGATCACTCTTAAGACCATTCGACATCAACAACCGCCTAAAATAAGCGGTCCGCGTCCACTTTAACCTGTCTCCCTATCGACATTATGGGAAGAACGACCCCTTTCATCCTGATCGAGCAGGTGGCGCGAGATCTTGGACTGCACATCAATAAAGACAAGACAAAATATATGGTGACAACGTCAGCACCAAAAATCAACCATCCGACGACGTCAAACTGTACTGGTCAAACGGGAAGAATAAAGATAGAGATTACAATTTTCAAATCGTTGAGAATTTTTAAGGTTTTGTTTGTAGAACGGTTCAATGTCTGTCTGTCTGTCTGCCTGTCCGTCTATCTGTCTGTCTGTCTTTTTTCTTTTTTTGAGGAGATGGAAATCTTCAAAAGACACTGGTCTGGACACACCAGCGTGTGGGATTTTTACCCACCAAAACCACCCCCGGCTCCCTTCCTGTCCCACGGAACCACCATAAGGAATTACATCACGAGACGGAGTCAGCTCACACTAGCTTAATCCCGTTTCTTCTATACGCGGCGCAAGTGGCCGAGCTTTTCTCCTTTCCTCTGCCTTTCGCAATTTATCTTGAATCGATACGATCATGGAGTTGACCGCATCCCAATTCTCTTGATGTGCTAGCATTTTCGGCCCCAGATTTTCTGGTACCAGCATCTCTCCTAGAGTCTCCTCTAGATTCCTCATGGTATATATTCGCCATCTCATCCGCCAAGATGTCAATGGGCATCATTACAAAGATCACGTATGCTGCATCATCTGAAACACTCCTGAAGGCAGAGCACACCCTCAGAGCCCGTCCTCCTGTGGACTAACCTCAGTTTGTTAGTGTTAACTGACATCTGCATCGCCCCCTCCAAACTGGGATCGCATATAGCATGATTGAGCTCACCACCCTGGCTATAAGCAACCTAGAGGTATGTCGTGGCCCTCCCACGTTCGGCATCATCCTCGCCAGGGCCATACTAGCAGTGGATGATTTATCACAAACGTACTGCACGTCTTGCTTATAGCTGAGCTTCCTGTCTATCACCACCCCCAAGTATTTGATGGTCGACTTGGAAGTGATGATATGATTCTAACACAGGCGTCATTTCTCTTCCTGCGCTTAATGATGTGGACCGCTTCTGTTTTTTCTTCCGCAAACATCAAACCAGAGCAATCTAACCAGCATTTCGCAGCACTGATTGCCCCGCAATGAGTATAACTCAGCTTCTTCAAGATGCTTTGCGACAACAACCAGTGCTATGTCGTCAGCGTAACCCACCACTGTGGCTTCCTCCGGAAGGGGAAGATTATGTACATCGTTGAACATGATGTTCCACAGTAGTGGGCTCAATACGGACCCCTGTGGGACACCCGGGGAAACAAGGTACTCCTGGGGTCCGTCATCGGTGTCATACCAGAGCCCCTTTCAGTTAAGTAACTACCGACGATAGCAGCGATTTAGGCGGGAATATCAACCTTCGCTATGGATTTGCGTATTAGATTCCAATTCGCCGAATTGAATGCATTTTTCACGTCCAGGGTTACCACGACGCAATATTTGCTGGTACTACCCTTTCCGTGGATTGCATCTTCGGCTAAGCCACTAACCAATTTGATTGCATCAATGGTTGATCTGGCTTGGATGGCTGGAACCCATACTGCCGATCTTGAAGGCCGCCTTGGCTCTCAACAACCAGGAGTAATCTATTACAGATTACCCGCTCTAACAATTTCCCCACCGTGTCCAAAAGACATATGGGTCGGTATGACGATGGTTCACCTGGAGGTTTACCAGGCTTAGGCAAAAGTACCAACTTCTGTTGCCTCCATGCCGCTAAAAATATTCCTTCGGACATGCACGCTTCGAACAACTCAGCAAACATGTCCGGCCTGGATTTCACGACAAGCTTAAGGGCCTTATTCGGTACTCCGTCGAGGCCCGGCGCTTTATTGTCTCCTATTCTACCGCAGATCTCCAGTAGCTCGTCTCTGGTGACTGGCGGGATTGCCGTCATATTCAGAGGTGGCTGGAATGTGTCGGCGCTCTCCTCTTGCTGGGGGAATAACCCCTGGATGATTTTCAGCAAGAGGGTGGGACACGTGATCGGCGGAGAAGAACGGCCTCTGACTCGTCCCATCACAATTCCATAACCTCTCCCCCCCGGGTTGATGTCCGCTTCTGAGCAGAGCTCTTTAAAGCATTTCCTCTTGCTTCACTGGATGGTGAGCTTGAGAGTTTTGCGGGCTGCCTTATAGGCGCACTCTTTCTGCTCCTGATTGACTCTACCTACCGCCCTCTGAGCCGCTTTTCTGGCTCGGTGGCAGGCTGATCGAAGACCGGTCAGCTCATCATTTCATCAGTAGTTTGGTCTTTACTGGGGAATGAGCACCTCCTAGGCATGGACGCGTCACATGCTTTGGCGATGCATTGGGCCAGATGGACGGCTCTTTCCGTAGAGGCGCCTGCTTTATCAGGTTGATCTAACCACACCTCTATGAAGGTCTGCTCATCCAAATATTTTGCAGACCACCCTGAAATCTTTTTCGGTTTTGGGCATGATAGCTCTTTGGCCTGAGGCTCGACACATGTCGCAAAGAAGATTGCCTGGTTATCACTGTGGGTGTAGCGCTTGCTGACGCACCAGGACATACCACGCGCCAAGCATTCGCTCGAATTCAGACAGTGTCATACTTGGTGGGGCGTAGCAGCTGTATACATATACACCACTTTTTTTTGCCCACACAAAGCCACTGACTGCCTGACTTGGAATACATTGTATGGCCGGTCGACCACAATAGGCATTTGGGGTCCCTATTCCACTCTCTGGTAATATGGCCTTTCTCCCCACAGCTTCTGCATCGATCAGATCGATCAATGCTGCCGGTGCATGCCTTCGCGAATTGCCCAAACATGAGGCATTTAAAGCACCTCTTCAGTGAAATTTGTTCTCTTAAACAGCAGACAACCCATTCAATCCGTACCCTTCCGGCAGCCAACAACATCTGCGCTGCCTCCGATTGTACTTGTATTGTGGAGTACCACCATAGGCTTTTCGTAAGCCCACAACAGACTCCTCGGCAAGTTCTTTCAACTTGAATTGCTCCTTCAGAGCAGAACAAATTTCTCCTTTCGATGTCACTTCATCGAGATCCTTACATTATATAGAGATCTCATGTTTTGGGGCACGCACTGCGGCATTCTCCCCAAGTGTTTTTCGTTTCGCTTTTTTGTTGGTAACTTTAGTTCATCCATCGTTTTCGTTCGTCTTAGGCTTCGCAACGCTGGTCGAGTTTCCTAGATTCAGTGTACGTTGTCCTCCTTCTGAGTTGTTGGTGTTGGTTTTCAGAATGTCCTGTCCGCCTTTTTTTCTCTTAGGCGCCTGCTGATTATTTAAAGGATCCCCCTCTTTTTCACGTACTCTTTTATTTCGCCGGGATTCGATGGTAGTACGGTTAGGCGTCATTTGGGTCGCTTGTGATACTGTTGGCATAGCGGCGTTCGGCGTATCCTTATTATAATTTTTTTCGTCCATCTGTGATCTATTATAGAGGACTCTAATAGCCCTCACCATATTCTTTATGGCTTGGTGCACGTTGTCCTTATCCTTAATAAACTCGGACAGCAACTATTTTTGCCCCAAGTTGGATGACGACTAATTCCTCCGGATCGGGGCTCTGCTCCCTTGCCTGTACTTCATCCTTCATCATCTCTGGCATTGGTGGAGATCTCAAAGTTGATGATCCCTTGCTTGTTCCTGGAGCACCTCCTGCTGTCGAGCATCTTGAACATGTGCGGTGGGTGTTGTCACGGTTTTTCCTGTCCAAAACGCTGCCTTTAGTTCATCTTTGTTTGGTCTTGTTATTGGTGTTGTCGGTAAAGTCGTACTTCGCTTGAACACCTCCTTCTCCAGATTCAAATCACTTGTAACATTATATGCCAAGATGACCAAGTTGTCCACCACCGAGGTACTGCGGTCGAGGGATATCGACGGCCGAGAGCCCGCCTGTTCACTCCCAAAAGCCGCTGGTACTGGGGTTCCGAGCCCCTGCACCGTAAGTTTCCTCCTTCTCTCGTCTTCCATGGTGGTTTTATGTTCTGGGTATCCTTCCCATAGCCATTTTGGTCCACGCACCAGAGATTAGCAAACACTAGCCCATGTACAGTCAGAAAAAAAAGTGCATGAACAAGTATTTACACATCAATAGGTATGCCCCAATCCGCCAGCTGGGATGGCGCCTAATGGGAGATCTGGCCACTCTTCACATGTCTGTCTGTCTTTTTTTGTGTTTTTTTGAGGAGGTGGAAATTTGGATGGATTTTTACCCACTAAAACCACCCCTGACTCCCCCCCTACCCCGTGGAACCCCCTTTAGGTATTACATCACGGGGCAGAGTTAGCTTACTTTAGCTAGGTCTCCTTTCGTCTACCCGCTTTTCGCAATTTATCCTGGATTACAGCGATTATGTCTTCATCCCAGTCTTCCTGACAGGCTACTATTCTCCGGACAAAATTTTCCGGTGATAGCACTTCACCTAGAGTTTCTTCTAGGTTCCTCCTTTCTTCGACGAATCTAGGACAGTGGAAGAAAACGTGCGCTGGGTACTCTGGGACCCCGCAGTATGGACAATTAGGCGAGGTGTCCAATTTAAACCTGTGCAGGTATTGACGGTACCCTCCATGGCCGGTGAGAAACTGGGTGAGATTATAATTGATCTCCCCATGCTTTCTCTCCAGCCACTCCCCGATGTAAGGAATCAACCTGCAAGTCCAACGACCCTTTTCTGAGTGGTCCCATCGCTGTTGCCATCTGCTTATGGATCTCTCCCTTTCGGCTTTTTTCATCTGAGATAAGGGAGAGATGGACCTGGTGTTATAAATGTCTATCATTTCAGTTGCCAGGATATCAATCGGCATCATTCCCGAGATGACAAATGCTGCATCGTGTGAGACGGTCCTGAAGGCAGAACACACCTTGGGGATGTTCTTCTGTAAACCGTACTCAATTTATGTGTATTTCCCTAAAACCTGCAGTGCTTTCTCCCAAACTGGGACTGCATACAGCATGACAGAGCTCACCACCCTCGCTATGAGCAGCCTGCAAGTGTGCCGCGGGCCTCCTACGTTCGGCATCATCCTTGCCAGAGCAATACTCCTGGTGGATGCTCTTTTTACAAGTATGCTCTATGTGCTGCTTAAAAGTCCTCCGTCTATCATCACAACCAAGTATTTGATGGCCGGCTTGGAAGTGATGATCCGATTCCCGATTCTAATGCAGGCGTAATTTCTTTTGCGGCGCTTAGTGATGACGACCGCTTCCGTCTTTTCCTCCGCGAGTGCCAGCCCAACACTCCCTAACCAAGCCTTAACAACACTGATTGCTTCACTTGAGTACAACTCAGCATCCTCGAGATGCTTTGCGCACCGTTGTTGGTAGTCAACAGGGCCTATTTCAGTTTGCAAAAACTGTTCCGCTCGAAACGTCTCACCATAGAGTCAAAGCTCTTATTGTACACCACAATGATCTTGCCAGTCCTCATATATTCCTCGGAGACTTGGGTTCTTAGCAAGAAAAATTGCGAACTATTGGCCGCGTTCGACGAGAAGAATTCTCCGAAGAATTTTTGGCTCCCTAAATGGGGATGAACGATTCCGTAGCCTACATAACGACGAAATCTATGAGCGATATCATGACCGTCAGGTTGTGGTTAAAATCCAATAGGTTGTGGTGGGCGGGTCACTTAATTCGTATCGATAAGGATGACCCCACCCTAAAAATCTATCTATGGTAGCAAAAAAAGACGAGGCAGACCCTGCTTGAGATGGAGCGATGGCATTCATAAGATGAAAACCACCCTTTATACCTAATGCACCCAGCTCCAGTATTCCGATATATTTTTAGGAAATTTCTTTTAATTTTTCTGCATTCTTCATTGAAAATCGGATCCAATGAATGATGTATGCATACTATACATATGTAAATATTTGGCAAATCAGAAATCCAGAGTGCTCAATTAACGAACGCATAGATTTACCATTTAAAAACTTATAGGAAAAAGTTCTAATACTTTAATGCTTCCAGGCAGCACATTTCCCAAATAAATTTTGTGGACAATAAACAAACGATGCCTAATTCTTCAAACCAAGCTGTACTCGAAGAAGAGACTTAATTGTTGCTCTTTCTAGGGTTGTTGCTAAAAATAAAACTCACCACAAAACTTTCAGGCGCAAAGAGCACAAAGGACATCAACTGGGTTAACCGAAAATTCCCTTTGAAACGTTACAGCTATGCTCATCCATTATCTGACGTCAACGGACACCCTCTGCACTCCTCCTCATGAAAAATGTGATCGACCTCAAACATGACAGTATTAAATTTCTGCAATTATTTATCGTACATAAAGTAACCTACATTCCCGTTTGGCAAAGAATTCAGACTCTCAGGGTTATCGTCGATATCATTACAGAAATGAGCGTCTTAATGGAAATCCTTGGGTTGGGAGCAGAAGAAAAGGCTTCATCGCTGCAAATTATTTCGAAGGACTCTCGGGCGTGTGACCGTGGTCGACAGCTTGAAACGCAACTCACGATTGAGTTAATTGAAAATGAATCCTACCAGAGTCACAGAAGGGCGAAGGGCAAAAGTTTTGCCGTTCTTTCTGGTTAATGTAAACGAGCTTCATGACGAGATTATTCCAACTTTCGCACGTTATTGGAGATATGCACGATGGATAGTGTGGTGGGATTGGCGGATTTCGAGTAGAGCTCTGCTGATGGCGAAGATGATTGATAAAGTTAGGAAAATGTGGTTGGTATGTTTCTTTATGAGAGCATCTTTCGATTCAATCACGGGTTGAGTTTTCATGAATCACTTTATTGAAAATTGTTAAAACAGGAGCATATGCTACCAACTTACGTCTATATGAAAAGTAATTTGAAAAGAATAAGTCGGAATACCGGAGGTCGGTGTTTCCGGTAAAAGGTTTTGTATACATCTTATGTGAGTAACTCTCTATGCATTCGTACATAGTTAAGAATATAAAATATTCCTTCAAATTTTGCCAAACCACAACACATGTATGTACAATACATATCAAAGGTACACGCAAATATTGTGTTCATCCTAAATAAACAAACATTCCATCTAATTGATCAAACACATCTAGGCGCATTTCCGCTTTACTCTATGTACACACATGTGCGACTTAATGAACACTACACGCAAACATCATTATCACATACATATGCATACACACATCTGTCACCAATAATTGATACATTCAAATAAATAAAAACAATCAAAAACAAGTTGGGAAACGGGAAGCCGGGCGCTTCAGGTATGTAAGGTTTTGTTTGCTTCCTCTAGGAGTATATTTGAGTGTAGAACTATCCCATTTGTACGTAGCTCGTTATGTATAAGCATTTAGCATGTCTGACTAGCCACTTTTATACATCTGGAATAAACTTAAGGGGTTTTTAATTTTTACACCCCCCTATTACATGTATGGGGACCCCTCCTAAATCCCAACGTAGAAGGATATCACTCACTGCATGTCTGGGCGTCCACAGTTCCCACCTTCTCACCAATCAATCGGTATAGCGGTTTCTGGAAAAGTGCGTGTGACAGACAGATCAACAGACAGACAGACAGATCTGTGAGGAGTGGCCAGATCTTCCATCAGGCGCCACCCCAGCTGGCGGATTGGGCATACCTATTGATGTGTAAATATGTGTTCATGTATTTTTCTTTTCTGACTGTGCATGGGCTAGTTTTTGCTCATCTCTGGTGCGTGGACCAAAATGGCTATGGGAAGGATACCCAGAACATAAAACCACCATGGAAAACGAGAGAAGGAGGAAACTTACGGTGCAGGGGTTCGGAACGCCAGTACCAGCGACTTTTGGGGGTGAACAAACGGGCTCCCGGTCGTCGATATCCCTCAACCACAGTGCCCCGGTAGTGGGCAACTTGGCCACCTTGGCATATAATGTTACTAGTGATTTGGACCTGGAGGAAGGAGGTGTTCTAGCGAAGTACGACCTTATCGAGAACAGCAATAACAAGAGCAAACAAAGATGAGCTGAAGGCAGATTGTTGGACGACAAAAACCGTAATAACATCCCCCCCAATTGTTCAAGATGCACCACAGCAGGAGGTGCTCCAGGAACCAGGAAAAGATCCATTCAAAAGAAGCTCATCAACTTTGAGAGCTCCACCAATGCCAAAGACGATGAAGGATAAATTACAGGCAAGGTCAATGCGTTCATTTGAAGGAGCGTATAAAAGCAGTAACCCTGCCGGTGCTTGTGGTAAAAATAGTTAAGCTGTCCGAGTTCATTAAGGAAAAGCACAACGTGCACCAAGAAATAAAGAATATGGTGAGGGCTATTAGAGTCCTCTATAAGGCATTAAGGCACTCCTATAGACTCCTAATTTTTTTTGGTATGTTTCATGATTTGATTATACTGCAAAGAAACAACCACCCTGTAAAAAGAGAGTCACAAGTTTTCATGAATCATGCGCATAACTTTACCATTTGTTTGGGCTACAAAATATGAAAATTGAATTTTGGTGAACTGAAGTTTTTAAAAATGTAAATTATAAAAATATTCTATATAATTTGTCAAAACAAAGTTATAAATTCGCAGATTTTGAGGTGGACGTAAATCTTTTGGCGCAGTGTATTATGGTTTGACCTTTGTTGCTGAAAAATGTTATGCATATAGTATAAACATAGGGAAAACAAATATAAATACAGGATATACATACTACTACTACTACTATATATATTATATCTTTGATTTTACATAGATGTATTATCATCACTTCCTACATTTGTGTTTCCATAAAATGGCCCCGGTCGGTGCTGGAGAAAAATTCAGAAGGATATATATTTCTGTTAAGTTGTATGATCAAAGAATCAGGCATTTTCGAGTGAATGAAATATGACAAACCTAGATACACAATCAATTTAAATGGAAGTTCGTTTTACATAAAGCCTTAAAGGCGGAACTGTCGTAGAGAGAGGAGAAGTTTCCCTCCTTAATATGCTTAATATGTTCTTCCACACCACAATGGTCGGAAAGAATTTGGTATAAAATCGTAGATGTAGAATATAAAGTAGCTCAAACTGCATGATCATTTTTTTTTTGAAAGCCAGCTTTTGGTCAACATCAGCTGCTTTGTGTCTGCCCCATAACATGGACTTTGCAATATAAATTATTGTGTTAATATTATTGAAACCATAAATGTTTGCAACAGAAGAAAAGCCCAAAGAATGAAGAATTCATTAAATTAGTCCAACTATATGTTTATATTTGCTTTGTTGTCACCTTTATGTGTTGTTTTTCAGCTAAAGATAACCCAAATATCCCGTGCTCTTTGGAGAAAAAGTTAGCAAGCTACTCGCAATAAGTACTTGTTTTTTGTGTACTAAAGTGTATATTATGCGATTCAATTTTTACATTTTGCTTAAGTTTGCTCGTTTCGTTTGTATGATGATGATGTTGGATGTTACAATTGATCTATAGTTCAGTCAAGCTGATATGTCAAATTGGCCTTAATAAATGGCTTATTAAGGACAAAGGTTATAAGGTTATAAGGAAACTACCGACCCGTAAAAAATATTCACGAAAGATTATGGAAGCATATGGAACTTCATATCGATAAACTAAAATAAAACGGCTGCGAGCGCTAATGGAAGGGCCAAGGCAAGAAGAGAATTTTCGGATAAAAAATTGTAAAAGAAATATATCTTTATAATACGGATAAATATCTTCGGTATCCAATGTCGTCGATATTTTACAAAATTTTGATTCGTGGCCCTTAAATTATTTCGGCGTCAGCAGTTATTATAAAGAATACTAAGGATACGCCGAACCCTGTTGTGCCAACTGTATCACAAGCAACCCAAGTGACGCCTAACCGTACTATTATTGAATCACGGCGACATAAAAGAGTACGTGAAAAAGAGGGGGATCGTATAAATAATCAGCAGGCGCCTAAGAGAAAAAAAGGTGTACAGGACATTCTCAAAAAAGGACCAATAGCTCAGAAGGAGGACAGCGTACAGCGAATGTAGGAAACTGGACCAGCGAGAATGCCGCAGTGCGTGCCCAAAAGCCTGAGATCTATATACAATGTAAGGATCTCGATGAAATGACATCGAAAGGAGAAATTTGTACTGCTCTGAAGCAATTCAAGTTGAAAGACATTACAGAGAAGCCTGTCGCGGGCTTAAGAAAAGCCAATGGTGGCACTCAAACGACCACAATACCAGTACCAGCAGAGGCAGCGCAGATGTTGTTGGCGGCCGGAAAAGTTCGGATTGGATGAGTTGTCTGCCGTTTAAGAGAACAAACTTCACTAAAGAGTTGCTTTAAATGCCTCATGTTTGGCACTTCGCGAAGGTATGCATGAGGAGCATTCATCGATCCGATCGATGCCTAGGAGGTGCTCACTCCCCAGTAGAAGACCAAACTACTGGTGGAATGATGAACTGACCGGTCTTCGATCAGCCTGCCACCGAGCCAGAAAAGCGGCTCAGAGGGCGGTAGGTAGAGTCGATCAGGGGCAAAAAGAGTGCGCTTATAAGGCAGCCCGCAAAACCCTCATGCTCGCCATCCAGCGAAGCAAGAGGAAATGCTTTAAAGAGCTCTGCTCAGAAGCGGACGTAAACACGTGGCTTAGTGCTTAAAGATCACGTGTCCCACCCTCTTGCTGAAAATCATCCAGGGGTTATTCCCCCAGCAAGAGGAGAGCACCAACACATTCTGACCACCTCTGAATGTGACGGCAACTCCCCCAGTCACCAGAGACGAGCTACTGGAGATCTGCGGTAGAATAGGAGACAATAAAGCTTCGGGCCTGGACGGAGTACCGAATGAGGCCCTTGAGGCACCTTGCCGTGAAATCCAGACCGAATGTGTTCACTGAGATGTTCGAAGCGTGCATGTCCGAGGGAATATTTCCAGCGGCATGGAAGCGGCAAAAGTTGGTAATTCTGCCTAAGCCTAGTAAACCTCCAGGTGAACCATCGTCATACCGACCCACTTCTGGACACGGTGGGGAAAATGTTAGAGCGGGTAATCTATACTAGATTACTCCCGGTTGTTGAGAGCCAAGACGGCCTTTCAGATCGGCAGTATGAGTTCCGAAAAGCCAGATCAACCATTGATGCCATCAAATTGGTTACTGGCTTAACCGAAGATGCAAACCACGGAAAGGGTAGTAACAGCAAATATTGCGTGGTGGTAACCCTGGACGTGAAATATGCATTCAATTGTGCTGTTAAAAGTTGGCTAGAGAGCTCAGGTCTGACACTTGCGGAGGAAAAAAAGCGGCCCACATCACTAACCGCTGGAAGAGAAACTACGCCTGTATAAGAATCGGGAATCATATCATCACTTCCAAGCCGACCATCAAATACTTGGGGTGGTGGTAGACAGGAAACTTAGCTATAAGCAACACGTACAGTACGTTTGCGATAGAGCGTCCACTGCTAGTATGGCCCTGGCGAGGATGTTGCCGAACGTGGGAGGGCCACGGCATAACTCTAGGTTGCTTATAGCCAGGGTGGTGACCTGAATCATGCTCTACGCTACCCCAGTTTGGAGGGAGCGTTGCAGATGCCAATTAACACTAGCAAACTGAATGCAGTCTACAGAAGGACAGCGCTGAGGGTATGCTCTGCCTTCAGGACTGTCTCAGATGATACAGCATTTGTCATTTCTGGAATGATGGCGATTGATATCTTGGCAGATGAGATGGCGAACATATACATTGCGAAACCAACCTCTTCCTCATCGCGGACGAAAAAGACTGCACCAGATTTTCTGGTACCAGCACCTCTCCTAGAGTGTCGTCTAGTTTCCTCCTTTCTTCCACGAATCTCGGACAGTGGAAGAATACATGCTCTGGGTCCTCTCGGACTCCATCGCAATTTGGACAGTCGGGTGAGGTCTCCAATTTAAACCTGTACAGGTATTACCGATATCCTCCATGCCTATTGAGAAACTCGGTGAGATTATAATTAATCTCACCGTGTCGTCTCACCAACCACTCCTTGATGGCAGGTATGAGCCTGTGAGTCCACCGACCCTTTCCCGAGCGTTCCCACCGCTCTTGCCATCTATTTATGGATCTCTCCCTCTTTTTCAGATTTTTTGCTTGAGTAGGTTCTGAGAACGAGACCTGTTATCCCTTTTAGGGCACACATTTTCAGCTCTCACTCCCCTATCTTTCACCCTGTATCAAAAAGATCATTACTTTCGGAAAGTACTAATCGGGCTTTTTCATTTGATACACTACTCGACCATATTCTGTGAAAAAAATTCCTAGATAACATCTGCTCACCAAATTTTGCGAGAACTGGTTTTGCTATCTCCGAATAAATCTGATGTGACACGACGACAGACGGACAGACAGACATCGACCCCGGTCTGCCTCGTCTTCTTTCTAGCATAGATATTGTCCTTATAGACTTTCCGGGCTAGATCATCCTCATCCATGTGGATTAGGTGACCCGCCCACCGTAACCTACTGGGCCGTATTTTATCCACAACCTGATGGTCAGGGTATCGCTTATAGATTTCGTCGTTATGTAGGCTGTGGAATCGTCCATCCTCATGTAGGCGGCCAAAAATTCTCCGGAAGATTTTTCGCTCGAATGCGGCCAAGAATTCGTAATACAGGGTGCGGCAGCATAACTTCCTTTTTTAAAATGCCGCCACTCAGTTAGTTGATGTCATAGCGGAGCGCTGGTAGTCTCGTTCAAGAGGGGATACTGTAAGGTTTTGTCCCGACACGGTTCAGTCGCCATCATGCGTTGAAATAGTGAGAAGCGTGCCTTTGCCGTTGAGGTTTACTTTTCAAGCGGATGTTCGGTTATTGCAACACAGCGTGCATTTCGGAATCGCTTTAATTTAGCCCCGTTGGCTCCCGTCCCAGACCGCAAATCAATTGTTAGATGGGTCACTACATTCAGACAAACTGCAAGTGCGACAAAAGGAAGAACTGGAGTCCCTCGGCACGTTAGATCACCTCAGAACATTGAAGCAGTGAGAGCGTCAATGTTGCGATCGCACGGCGTTCTGCGCGCAAACACGAGTTAACGTTAATAATAGACTTCGCTATTTGGTAACGTTATTTTATTACTGGTTGCAGAGGGCCAGACTATACAGACTGGAGGTACTCAAACAACTGACTTGTTTCTTACATTCTAGTCTCTTAAATAGGATTGTCTATGTCTAATGAGTAGATAGGGAAAATACATAACACATTTCCCTATGACTCATGATGGTAATTATTTTATTATTATTGTGGAAAATACGCAAACCGTATCTCTAACAGATTCATTGGGAAAATATACAAAACATATTTCCCTATGACCGTGAATTTATTGCCTTACAACATAAGATACACAAGATAAGGTTTATCTGCTAATGTGTTGTCGCTAACATGTGTTTCGGCAGTCCTTCTTGGAAGAAGGGTCGTTTGTGATCATCTTCTCATCACGTGATGGTTTCGGCATCCTTCTTGGAAGAAGTCGTTTGTGATCATCCTCTCATCACGTGACGACTATCGCCCCTCTTAAACAGAGACGTCCCGGATCTGCATCAAATTATTTTCAATCTGTTTCAAAATGAATTGAACCCTTGGTTCCATATTGGATTCGACGACTTGTTCGTTGTTGACCATTTGTTGCCTACGGTGTTTGTAGTAGAAAGTCGCAGTGATGACAAAGATGCCTAATAAAATAGCGCCGCTGAACAAATAGAATGTTTGTTGCAACTTGACATGTTCGGTCTTCTGGCTTATTTTCTCCAAATTTTGTATGTAGACCTGTTGAAGATATGCAAGGGAAACGAGTGTAGAATGTTCAGATAGCTTTAATTTAAAGATGCTGGCCGTTAATGGTTCAATCCTTGATTTTTTTATTGATGTCGGGTACAAGGTTCCGTTAATAAAGACGTCATTGGAATGAATCACGAGACAGGTTCCGTTTACGTTTACGTCTTGACCATTTTCGTTGACTATTGCTTCCCCGTCGTTGATAAGCAGGGTGTTCTCGTCGATCTGCATCACTGGCGGTATGTGATGTGCAGTTGATATTCCGCATGTCGCCGTGTCGTTGTTAAAAATTTGACGCAAACAGTGATCGCGTACATCCTCTTGGCAAAATGGTATTCCTGGCGATTCCTTGCATAAATGCAACGGTTTTATTGCCCAATTTACACATACCGATGTGACTATTATTTAAATTTAACATAATATTTTCATGGACAACAGGAAAAATGCTAACTAGTGGGCAAATTTCCTTAATTTTAGGTATTTTAACAAGAAATTTTAATAAACTATGATCAGAATAAACTGTTACACTTGAGGCTAACACTATCTCATTAATACTTATACTGGATATTTCATTATTTAGTTGTTCTATCTGAAAATTTTGTAGAATAGTAGGGTTTACAATGTTAAGTTTGGCAAAAATGACCGAGTAGACGACATTATCTAACATGCTGATAGCTCCTTGATTTCTTACAGATATGAGTTGAAATAGATTGGGCCCAATAGAGTCATTACTTTGAGTATAATAATTGCGATGTTACACATTAATTTGTGTTGTAAGTTCGTTTATTTTCTTCATGAATTCGCTATTAATTTCGATCTGTTGGTTTTCGGCTGCGATCAACCTTAATTGTCGTTCGTTTATTAACACGAAATCGTTATGGTCAGGAGTTCCTGCGACAAATTTTAAAGCGGAACCTATAAAGTCTTTTTATTTCATTTCATTGAAATCCGCTTCAAGAGATGCCTTCGCCTCCTGGTTATGGAATAATTTCTCAAGATTGTTGATATCGGCTGCTTTCGAATTCGGTCAAGTTGATAGTGTGCATTAGGTAAGTATAGTCATCGTAAATGGCTACATTACCCTTTTGGAACGCTAGTCCTCGTGAGAAATATTATCGTATATTGTCTTTGTGAATCTGTTTTCCATCTACAAGGACGGTGGTTCCTAAACCCTCCTGTACAATTTTTTTAATGTATCTACTTGACAGTTTAGTACCCCTACGTCAATCTTTCTTAACAAATATCTCCTGTCCGGGTAAAAATGTACGGACTATCCGTTTAGTGTTTTTTAATCTGTTTTGTTTTTCCTGGCTTTGTTGAAGGGCTTGTCTAATTTGTTCTGATTCCTTTTCGGACAATGCAAAGATAACGTCTATGGGTTTTCGTTTAATGACGGTATGGATTGAGTTATTATATTTAATAGTTGCAGTGAGTATTATTTCCTCAGGATCATGGTTGTTACCTTCGATATTCAGAGTTCTTGAAATTTCCCTAAGCGTTGAGTGAAATCTCTCAACCTGCCCGTTACTTTCGCTATGCATAGCTGGTACTGTATGATGAGACATACAAAATTGGTTTTGAATAAGAGCTCTAATAGTTTTTGAGCAAAATGATGGTTCATTATCATTGCGAGGTTCACTGATATCTGAAATAGTTTTTTCGTTAAGTTTACGAAAATCGACTACTAGTCGCATTTTCCGATTACCTGATTCATCCATTCCTTTCTTATCGACGACCCAGATTGGGTCATTGTACGGTGACCTACTTTTACGGATAATACCAGAGTGAAGCATAGATTGAACCTCTTTATGGAGAAAGTCTTTGACTGACATTTGATAAGGATAGCTTCGAGAATAAACGGGCTCATTCGTCGTGGTTCGAATTGTAGCCACAACTGATGTATTGTAGGGTAAGGCTTCATTTGGGTCGGCAAAAACTTCAGATTTGCGGTTTAAAACAGCTTTGAAATCAGAACAGACTTCTTCAGGGATATTCTTATATGTATCCTCCAACCTATTAACTTGAGCACGTTCCATAAAACGAAGGGGTTCAACGCCTCCTTTGTATTTTATTTCATTCGGAACTTGTTTCTACAGAGGCACCTGATTTCTTTTAGAAAATCATAGCCTATAATTCCATCGAAATCATTGAGGTTTGATAATATAAAGAAAGTTGTTTCCTTGCCTAAGATTCGTATTGTGCACTTTTTTGATACATATGTAGAACCATTAATGGATGAAACGTAAAAAGGTTTCTTAACGGCCTCGACCGTTTTCAGAAACGGAAAATCTTTATATAATTTTTAGCCGCTCCAGTATCTATCAGTATTTTTAATTTGTGACCATTGCTTGCCGTTTTTTCTATGAACGGTAAGCGGGAACTAATGCTTAAAAAGGTTGAGCTGATCACCTGTATATGAGTAGTGGTCAGATTCACTTTCGGTTTGATACACATCCCTTTCTTGTAAACTCGCCGTGATTTCGATTGCACATGCGTTCAGCATTTTGTACATTTGTGTAATTAAGACGCTGTGTATTGTTATTATTTTTATTACGCCAGCTGATTTTTATTTTGCTGTGTATATTGAAGTCTCTCATTCCCATGAGGGATGTGATTGGCATAACTTAAGTGCAGGAATCGCTTCTTGTCTAAAAGAAGAGTTTCCTGTTTCCCATATTTTGAAATTTTGCGCTATTGCGAAAACGTGATGTTGATGGATCCACTTCCATTGGTTCAGGAAAAGTGGACGGTTTTTTTTCAGATACTAATCTATATTGTGGAAAATTCTTACGAGGTATCGTGTTATGAGTTTTTCTTTCCGCGAATGCATTTGCAAAAGCTGATCGTTCCTGACTCATTTAAAGCACTAGGTAGATTCACAGGCCTGCTTGAGAATAGGACGTTACTTAACGGACGATTTAACCCTGATATAAACACACGAAGCGCGTCGTCTCTATATTTGTTATTGAGTAACTTTAATGAATCTACGTCTCCGGAATATTGCATTATTGCTTTATTGGTAATAAGCGTAAGTTGTTTCTCGACAGTATCATAATACTGATCAATAGACATTCTACCCTGTCGTAATATAGACAGTTCCTGCTCTAAGAGATGAAGTGATCTTTTATCCGAATAAGTATAGTCTAACCTAGACAGAATCGCCTCGAAGTTTAATGGAATGCTGAATGAAGACAGAACCGTGTCAGCTGCTGCAGTGATTTTATTTCTAATAATTGCTACAGCTTGATAATGACGGTTAAAGTTGGAAAATCTTTCAAACGGCTTTATAGCAGCTTTGGCAGATTGCCGCTAGGAAGGGTATTTTTCCATAATTCCTGAAAATTCGGGAACGGATTTAACAACTTCAAGCGAAATATCACATTGAATACCATCATTGACGCTATTTTATTACTCGTTGCAGAGGGCCAGACTATACAGACTGGAGGTACTCAAACAACTGACTTGTTCCTTACATTCTAGTCTCTTAAATAGGATTGTCTATGTCTAATGAGTAGATAGGAAAAATACATAACACATTTCCCTATGACTTATAGTGTGGAAAATACACAAACCTTATCTCTAATAGATTCATTGGGAAAATATACAAAACATATTTCCCTATGACCCGTGAATTTTATTGCCTTACAAGATAAGATACACAAGATAAGGTTTATCTGCTAATGTGTTGTCGCTAACATGTGTTTCGGCATCCTTCTTGGAAGAAAGGTCGTTTGTGATCATCTTCTCATCACGTGATGGTTTCGGTATCCTTCTTGGAAGAAGGGTCGTTTGTGATCATCCTCTCATCACGTGATGACTCACGCATCTGCCCTTGGACTATCCGATCGTTCAGTGAGAAGAATTCTTCGTGATGATCTTCATTTTCATCCCTATAAGATGGCGATAGTGCAGGAACTTTCAGAACATGACTTCAATTCTCGGATGAACGCGTGCGAGCTTCTTCTTGATGTCGTTCCCGAGGGTGCTATTGTTTTTTTTAGCGATGAAGCCCATTTTCATTTGTGTGGGTCGGTTAACAAACAAAACATGCGCTACTGGGCTGACACCAACCCTCGAGAATTGCATCAAAAGCCTTTGGATTCACCCAAAGTCACAGTGTGGTGTGCAATTTCCTCAGCTGGAATTATTGGTTCCTGGTTTTTTGAGGAAAATGAGGTTACAGTGACAGTGAATTCGGACCGGTATGTAAACATGCTACAGAATTTTTTTTTCCACGGCTACAAAATTTGGATTTGGGGGACACTTGGCTCCAACAAGACGGTGCAACAGCACACACTTCAAGAGCATCGATGGCTGTTTTGAGGGAACACTTTCCAGAGCGCCTTATCTCAATTAGAGGCGATTTGGAATGGCCGGCACGCTCTCCCGATCTGTCCCCTTGTGATTTTTTTCTATAGGGGTTTTTTGAAATCCCGTGTTTATGTGAACCGTCCAAGAAGCCAACAAGATTTGAAGACCAACATTCAAGAAGAAATTGCCAACATAACACCTGTTATACAAGAGTCATGACAAACGCCAGAAATCGGTTTACGCAATGTATGGAGAATGGGGGACGTCACTTAACAGATTTGATCTTCAAAACATTCTAAATAAAAACTTTAGACATGTACCTACATTATAAAAAATAAATAAATATTTTCCGATGCATACAATAGTTTTTATTAAGTTTTGAAAAAAGGAAGTTATGCTGCCGCACCCTCTACTTCTTGCTAAGAGCTCAAGTCTCCTAGGAATACATGAGGACTGGCAAGATCATTGTCTTGTACAGTAAGAGGTTTGACCCTATGGTGAGGGGTTTCGGCCGGAAGACATTTTATAAGCTGAAATAGGCTCTGTTGGCTGCCAACAACCGTGCGCGAATTTCATCATCGTAGCTATTATCGGTTGCGATTTTCGGCGCTAGATAGGAGAAGCGGAGAGCGGTCTCAAAGTTGAAATCTCCTATCTTTATTCTTCCCGTTTGATCAGTGCAGTTTGATGTCGGTGGTTGGTTGATTCTTGGCGCTAACGTTGCCACCATATATTTTGTCTTGTCTTCATTGATATGCAGTCCAAGATCTCGCGCCGCCTGCTCGATCTGGATGAAGGTAGTTTGTATGTCTCGGTTGTTCTTGCCATGATGTCGATATCGCCAACGTAGATCAGTAGTTGGGTGGACTTAAAGAGGATCGTACCACTCCCATTTACCTCAGCATCACGGATCACTTTCTCGAGGGCCAGGTTAAAGAGGACGCATGATAGGGCCTTCCCTTCTCGTAGACCGTGGTTAACGTTGAATGTTCTTGAGAGTGATTCTGCAACTGATGCCCATATTCCAATAGGTTTTCCATCGGTTGCCGCAGGGAGAAAATCTAATATGTTGCTGATTTGGCTGATACGATGCCTCTTTGGTATAGGCGAATGATGTTCTGGACGTATGGGGCTATCCGGCTTAGCAAGTTAGCGGAGAATATCTTACAGATGGTACTCATCAACGTGATACCTCTATAATTGCTGCACTGTGTGATATCTCCTTTTTTATGTATGAGACAGTTGATGCTTCGTTGCCAATCGTCAGGCATTGATTCGCTGTCCCATACCTTGAGCACAAGTTGATGAACCACTTGGTGAATTGGTCGCCTCCATATTTAACTAATTCGGTTGTAATTCCACCGGTTCCTGGCGACTTATGCCGATGAATTGCACGGACTGTTTCTGCTATACTTGGTGGTGGCAGTATTTGTCCGTCGTCTTCAGTTGGTTTGATCTCCAACTTGCCGATATTCTGGTTCTTCAGTAGTTCATCAAAGTACTCAACCTATCGCTCCAATACGCCCATTCTGTCGGAAATCTGATTTCCTTCTTGGTCTCAGCAAGATGAACAGCGACGTTAATAAGGCTTCATCCTGCTGACTTATTGGTAAAACTTCCGCGCCTGGTGCGACCGCGCTGTGCATATTTGGAGGTTCCCTTTTTCTGTCCGTGAAGTCGCTTCTCCGCTAGCCGTGTGTCTGTGTCCTTTAAGAACACAATATTACTCGGTATGCAGCATTCTTCCGTTCCGTTGCTAGCTTACATTCATCGACGAATTAGTTGTTCCGACTTTTCTTGCGGTTGGAGCCAAGTATGTTTATGCTCGAATTTATGACAACGTTCTTCAGGTGATTGTGAAGATCATTTGTTGATGTTTCATCTCCAGGATCTATGTTGACTGCGGTTATTGCAACATCTATTTCCCCTATTGCGGAGGGCTGTTTTCTGGAGTGTTAACTCTCACCTGGTTGTCAGGGAGGATTCCGGGCGGTGCTATGTTCTAAATCTATCAGGACTGAGAAGTGACGCGCTCGATCAGCACCATGTCAATTTGGTTGAAAGTGGTCCCTTCTGGAGAGGCCCATGTTTGTTTATTGACCACTTTCCGCGCAAACCAGGTACTTTCAACAACCATTTCGTGCGACATTGCTTGCTGAATAATGCGCAGTCATTGGTATCCCTATGTAAGCTATGGAAGCCAACGTGTCGCCTCAACAAAGGCTCTTTCCTACTTGGCTGTTAAAATCCCCATCTAAAGTTTTGATATCATACTTTGGACAGGCTTCGAGGATTCGTTTTACTGCCGCGTAGAAGGTATCCTTATTCGACTCTGCAGTCTCCTCTGTAGGGCCGTGGATGTTATATTTCTAAATTGCCTCGCAATACATAATTGTTCGTTTATGCTTTCAAAGCTGATAGCAGCAGGTTTCATGTTTTGGCTGACTAAGAAACCTCTGCTCCCAGCATATGATATATGGTGTAGTGGTTCTTCTTGAGGAAATCGGACCCGGTCCAACGGATCTCTTGCAACGCTGTTACATCAGCTCTATGTTGAGACAGGGTATTGGCTAGTTCCTTAGCAGCTCCTTTCTGTACAGGGAGTGCATGTTCCATGAGAAAATGCCCAAATCGTCATCCCGTTGTCGATTCCAGGTTCGCCGTTGTAAAATTCATCCGGTCGAATGGGCCTTCTGTGATTTCGTAACGTTTGTTTTCCGTGTAGGGTTGTCAGCCCTACCCAACTCCCAATCTGGAGGACGAGCTGGTACAATTTGTCCCGTTTTCAGGCGCGGGGAATTCGGCTTCATCCTTCTCCGTCTGCAGCTTTTCGTTAAGAAAGAGCTCCCAACAGTCACCGTGTGGAGGTGGAGGTAGAGTTTGTTAGTAGAGCTGTTGGTGTTGGTTCAGCAGCCATTTTCCAGGTTTTATGCTGCATCGTGGGTACCAATCCACGTTTCACGATAGGACCTGTTGGATTTGGCTTCTTAACAAGAAAAATTGCGAACTCTTGGGAGCGTTCAAGAGGAAAATCCTCCAAATAATTTTTGGCCCCTTATATGGGGATGAACGTTTTCGGAACCTTCATAAAGACAAAACCTATGAGAGATACCATGACCGTTTGGATAAAATCCGGTTCAATAGGCTGCGGTGAGCGAGTCAGGATGATCCAGCCCGGAAAGTCTATAAGCGCAATATCTATGGTAGAACAAGAAGACGAGGTCTGTTCTACCCAAATGATGGGTATTTCGAGAAAACTTTCACAATAGGCTTCATTCCTCCCGAAGCGTTCTTGTATCTTGACAGGAATGGTCTAATTCTTGACTCTGCCGGTGGTTCGGTTATGTATCATATACACAGGCGAGTCACGGACAAAAGGATAGAATACTCCAGAACTTGACTGTGGGGGCTCTGAAATTCAGCTGGAGATACCCCAGAGCGAGAGCAATTGATACTAAGCGAGATGAAAAAGAGAAATCCTGGTACTGGTGCCTGCGGGATATCGGTTAGCGGCGGCCGTGCTCAGTTCTGCCATTTGTTTTTTGGTGGGACTATGTAAATAATATAAATATTATACGGATGTGATTATATATTTTATTATATTGCATTGTGTTCATTTCGCTCATCAAAAAAGAAAAACATATTGTAAAATATAAGAATATCTTTGAATACATATATCATTCATCTTATTAGATTTAATGTAAATAAATTGTATATGTTTTTGTACTAGCCTTAAGAATAAATTTAAATTTCAGAACTAATTTTTTTAAGATGAAGAAAGTGCAGAATTATGTTAGGGACTTTCTTTTAATTTTTTTATTTGTCAACAAGACAAAGCAAACTTTGTCGGGTTTTTGACCATTTACCGATAACTTACATATTACTTTTCAATGTAATGTATTTGGTTACTATAGTTTGTTATTCATTAGTAAAAAACGTTGAGTGCCCACAGTGCCCATAACGTTTATTCCATTTTTTCTTGTTAGATTAATTTTTCTCAACAAGAAACAGAAAGTAGCGAATAGAATTGTCTAGGCAAGGTTAAACAGGCTATATTGACCTGCAAGAGAGAATATTTCAAGGAACTTTGCGTGGAGACAGACCAAAACTCTTGGGACATAGCACACAAGGTCGTCATGAAGAAAATAAGAGGTCGGGGAGCGCGAAACAGATAAACAAGCGTTGGGCGTCTTTGCCATTCCTACGGTAACCGAGTGGAAATTTGCGCAGATTTTCCGAAGAATCGCTGATAATAAAGCTCTTGGTTTAGATGCTATTCCCAATCCTAGCCCTTAAACTCGCTGTTAAGACAAGGCCTGAGTGGTTTATAAATGAATTTGAGGCATGATTATAAAAAAGCAATTTGCTATCGTGACTGGATGTCGGACATTAGTTGACTCAGCTGGGAATGAGTACCTGAGTCAAGTCAGCGTAATAATCTCGGGCGAGCGCAATGTTGACCACATTGCCTCCTACAGTGTACTGTAGTGTACCGTTAGGGGTCTTGAATGAAGTGCTCCAACACACTTCAAGGGCCCTGATCCAATATGGATTGTGGTGCCAACAATTGCTATTATTATTATTAGAAGGAGTTTTCACCGACCGGTGGACCGGCAAAAACTAGCTTTCCTCCCGAAGCCCAATAAGCAACCAGGAAATCCATCATCATACCGCCGATTTGTCCTTATAGGCACTGTATGAAAGAAGCCCCAAAGGGTTCTCTACAATAGGCTTCTCCCTATCATAGAATATAGGAATAGCCTCTCTGAGTGGCGTTGTGGTTTTTGTCAAGCTCCTAGACGTGGTTTTGAAGCTGGCCTGAGACGCATTGGCTTCTAATAAATTAAAAAGTTAACTGACGGTTTCGTCCAGAGCAGGGGCAACTCATCAGACGCTGCCTCACTTCTGCCCTGAGAGCAGCGTGACCGAAAGTAACGACAGGTGGTAACTGCTTCCATTTATATATAAACGCAAAGACGTCATGAGTACGAATTACATTGAAGTGAAATCCATCGTAAGTTCAGACCTAAACCACGTCGGTCCGTCATCAAGTAGGTGCGGAATGAGGACTCCCAGCATCCTCAACAACAACAAAAATCACTTTGGCCTGGGTTATGTCTAAACTTACGGCGGATTTCACTTTAATATAATTCGTACTCACGACTTCCAATGCCTGTCCAATGTTATTTGACTAAGCTCGTCAAGAGTTGCCTTTCGAAGGGGACACTTTGTTACGATACGGGTGAGGGACCTAAGCATTACACCGCCGCAGACGAAGTACTACATGACTCAGTGTTGGGTCATCTCCTGTGGAACGTGATGTACAATGGAGTTTTTCCCCTTCCCGTGCTACGATAATTGGTTTTGCAGATGATCTAGCCGTGATTGTCGTCGCGAAATAACCTAAAGATATTGAAGTTTGTGTTAGCAAACCTATCAGCGCTATTAAAGTGTGACTCGATATGGTTCAGTGTGACCTTGCCGAACAAATACGATTAGCATTCGACTTGGCGGTCACATTATCATTTCAAAGCCAATTAATAAATACCGGGGAGTGATAACTTACGATCAATTTCAAAAGATACCTGGACTATGCAAATAGCGTATCGTTAGCACGGATGATGCCTGATATTGGAGGCCAAAGATATACGCCAAACCGTACAAACAATCAGAGGAGGGTAAACATGACTTTGCGGCTATGAAGGATGTGCAGCGGCATGAAGGATAATCTCAGGCGACGCAACGTTTGTCATTGCTGGAATGAGCCCGATGAACAGTTAGTAAGTGAGGCACGCTGTCTGTACGAGAAAAGGTGGATGAATCCACGTGAAAAGGATACAGAATACCGAAAGCCGGCAAAGTGGAAGTCGGTAGCAAAATGTCAACAACGATGAGATGACTCGCAGTGGGATTGCTGACCGCACACTCCAATTCCCTATATTAAAGGGTGGGTTCAGCGAGAAGGAGGAGGAAGACAGCAAGAGTTCTCAGAACATTGTTGGGGAAATACTTGTGTCAGAGGCAAACTAGTGTGTGGTAAATTCCGCAATTACAAGAATACAGAATGCACTTGGAGAATGCGAAGCGGGCAGGGGGCAGAGGGTTTGGCCGCTAAAACCGCAGACCTCCTACGAAGTAATGCTTTACCGTGGTCCCGCGAGGAAGAAAGAAGGAGAAAGTGGGTGAGAGTACCACACACGGCTGCAATCTGGTGCGGCGCTGCCTTTGTAAAATTACCACCTCCACCAAAAACACAAAGAAACCAAACAGAATATATTACCGGAAACTGGACGCGTGAGCAATTTCCTATCTTGTGTGAGAAATTTCCTATTAACGTATATGTGAATGGATATACCTTATACATTTCCAAACTCCAACAATTTGACAATGAGATATGTATTGTATTTCCAAACTCCACCTGCATCCTTCATATGGGTTCACTTTATGTGATGATGACTTCATACACGGCTTAAGTGCGATGAATTCACGTGGAATACACAACTTTGACCTTCCATAACTTTGTTGAATTAACTGGATTTTTGTCAAACTTACCAATAAACAAAAGTTATTCATTATTGCTTAAAATCGTACCAAATTTTGTACTTCTAGGACGAACCTAAGGTGGGTTTTCGGGTAAATTCCTAAAATATGGTAATATGCCATTATTAACTTTATTTTGGACAGGCATTGAAAGGGGGTGTATTTTGAGACCTAGATTTCGTTTAGATGCACCATTGTGGGTTTTTCCAGATTTTGCTGAGGTCGAAACCTGTTACACTTTTTCGGGACTCATTCCAATGTTTTTCCTGGTATCACCAGTTTGGGAAAGTACTAATTGAGCCCTTTGTGTGAAAAAAAATGTGCATCCCTCTTTCGCATGTATGGGGAGGCCCCTTTAACCTTCATCCGTCCCTCGTATCAATTTGATACGAATCGCTACTTTCACGTTCTGTATTTTGTAGTAATATTAATATTTTGACCTGCTTTTTTCGCCCAAGGAATATTTTTATGAAATTCATTAGATAATATATTTCCTTCTTTTCTATTTTTCACCCAATTGGCACAATAAAAAAAGTCACGTAAAAGTTCCTCGCGTATCAAATTGATACTACGTAATGTTATGTGTTCGGAACAGAGGTACAGTACCGACATTTGTTTTCTTGTAGCTATCAAAGGAACACAGTTCTGTCTGCTTGCCAAGCGGATTTTGTGTTCACTTTCGCGTTTTATTGTCGAAATGTCGAATTTATTTGATTTCGATCCTCGTGAAGACGACGAGGAAGAAAGTGATTTTGATCCATTTGAAACTAGTAGTGACGACGAAGAATATTTACCAGAACCGAGTGAAAATGATGAAAGTAGTGAATACGAGTCAGACGACGATGTTGTAGATAATGAACCACAGCAACATGAAACTACTTGTTCTGAACCGAAGGAGTTTGTGTTATCGAAAGATGGAAAATATTGTTATTATTTCGAGCCGCCGCCACAATTGCCGAATAGATCTAATGCTTCATTTGCTCTACATGAAACACCTGGTAAATTTTTCTTCATATTCTACTTCTTCTTGTTATGCTTGTGATATTTGCTTGAACAGGTCGAACTTTGTTTGCGTCGTCACGATGTACTGATATTTTGTCGTCTTTTCTATTATTCATGGAACCAATCGAAAAGACAATAGTTGAAATGACAAATTTATATGGATCTCGAAGATACAAGGAACTTTGGTTACCAGTTGATATTGCTTCTTTGCGCGCCTATTATGGTTTGCTAATATTAGCTGGCGTGTACAGATCGCATGGGCAATGTATAAATGAATTGTGGGATGACCAAACAGGACCACCAATCTTCCGCGCCACAATGACTTTGAAAAAATTCAAACTAATAAATGAATGCATTCGTTTCGATGACAAAGAACAGAGAAAGGGAATTCGATCAAGAGATAAATTGGCACCAATACGAAACGTTTACGACAAATGGGTGAATCGATTGAAAATGTGTTACACTGTTGGGAAAAACGTTACAGTAGATGAACAACTTGTACCATTTCGCGGTCGCTGCCCATTTACACAATATATACCATCAAAACCGCATAAATACGGTATCAAAATATGGTGTTTGTGCGATGCAAGTACATATTATGCTTGGAATCTTGAAGTATATACGGGTCGCGATCGAAATTGTAAAGCAGAAGTAAATCAAGGCCAAAGAGTTGTTCTGACTCTAAGCAATCAACTGAGTTGTCGTAACATCACAACAGATAATTTTTTTACTTACGGCAGTTGGCCCTAGAATTGAAAAAGAAACAAAACAAGTTGATTGGAACGATCAGAAAAAATCGAAAAGAAATTCCACCATTGCTGCTGCAAATGAAAAACAAACCAGTATATCATTCCGAATTTGTGTTCGATCATGATTTGCGCAGCACAATGGTCTCTTACGTACCAAAAAAGAATCGTTTTGTCACTCTATTTAGTATACTTCATGACCAGAAAAGTGTGGCTAACGACGAACAAAAAAAAACCGGAAACTATTCGATTCTATAATGCGACGAAAGGTGGTGTTGATTCTCTAGATAAACTCGTAGGCACTTATCGCTGCAAACGCAAGGTGAATCGTTGGCCATTAGCCCTTTTCTGTAACATCCTTGATACTTCAGCATGCAACAGTTTCGTAATATTTATTCATCTCAACGCAGATTGGAAATATGAGAAAAAAAAGTATCGCCGTCGCTTGTACTTAGTGGAGCTCGGAAAGCAATTAGTTACACCATATATTGCGAACAGAAAAACTCGTCCTCGAACACCAAATGCAAATGCTGTTATAGATGAAATTCAGAATATTTCATCAAGATCATCATCACCAACGACATCAACATCAGCAGCGCCAACATCAACGACAAACGCATCGCGAAAATCGAATTTACCAAATTCTCAAAAACTCACGCATGCTCCGTCAGCAGGAAAACGAAGTCGTTGTGCACATTGCGAATATAAAAACAACAAAAATTTATACAGCAATCGCTGTGATAAGTGTATAACTTATGTTTGCAATGCACATCATTTCAAACTATGCACAAACTGCATTGATAAACTATAATTTAATTCATTTTTTCATTTTTTACATTTCGGGATTGAAAGTTTTTTGCGAAAATCGACTTTTTTTTTAATAAATACTTATGAACTGAATTCAATTTTTTTTAAATAAAATATTTTCGAAATATTTTATTATTTATTTTATTTTTCCAAATAAAAATAAATAAAAATGCATGAAACACGTCTACTTTCTATGGGGTATCAATTTGATACGCGAGGAACTTTAATGTGTGGAGAAATGAGGGGCGGATGAAGGTTAAACAAAGTGGAAAATGATGCCATCCGCTGCATATACAATTTTCACTTGCTCTCCACCAGAAGACTTTCCCTTACCATGCTTTAGGTCAGTCAAAAATATCGCGATAATACCATGGCTTCAGGCCAAATGGTGAGCAATTTCACAGTTAAGCAGATTGGATATTTAGAATTTTTAGCGTTGTACGAATGGGTAAATGAATATTGAAAACTGTTTATTCAGACCCGCGAGAAGAAACGCTTCTATCATAAGCTTCTTATGGATAAAACGGTCGCTAATTTGTATCCAATTTGTCATTGAGGAATATAAAACACCATGTGATTGACAAGAAAATTCGCCCCATCTAATATGGAAAGGAGGTCCAACAAATGTTCTCCGTCCGAGCCGTTTGCTGGCCCATACCATGAAAATTTTCGAATGCCTTCTTGATAACCGTATTCGCAACATAGTTCAAATAACCGTGAACCAAACTGGGGTTCTTAGAAACTCTGTAACTACTGACGTAGAGGATCCTATCAAAAAGTGGAGTGATACTCATACAGTATAATCTCAGGCTGACTTTGAATAAAACAAAATGTTTGATGGTCGACCCTAATAAAACGAGTTCCATTACTGTTACTGCCCAGAACTAAGGAATGATCTAGGAAAAATTGCACGAGAGAGGTCTTCAATGGTGTGGATATGTAATAACCAGAATTCACTGTATTTTCTTCCTTTCCGAAACGCTCCTGAGTAAAACCAAACTTCCAATTCGTCGCTGGTTGTTTCAATTCGTTTGTGATTAGGGTGGAGTGCGACGGCTCCTAAACTAAAATGTACATCTCTTTGGCCCCCTACATGAGGCTGGACGATTCCGTAACCTACACAATGACGAAATCTATGAGCGATACCGTGACCGTTACGGTTACGGTGGGCGGGTCACTTAATCCGTATGGATGAGGATGATCCCACCAGGAAAGGCTATAAGGGCAATATCTATGGATAGAAAAAGAAGACGAGGCAGACCCTGCCTGAGAGAAAGTGATGGCGTAGGTCAGGACGCCAGACAGCTTTTAGGGATATCGAATTAGGTGAACCTCGACCCAAAACCGGGATGTCTGTAGTTCGTTATTAAGGCAGACCTAGACCGGATACCGGTTGTTGCGCCGCTGATGATGATGATGATGAAGGAGGGAATTGTAAGGGAGGAGGAGTAAAGGATGGAAATTTATGTTATAAATCAAACACAAATTACGCAACTGAAATACCTGAACAAGTAGGAAATCAGAAGCTCGGTGTCTCAGATATGAAAGGTTTTGTTGATTTTCTATGTAAGAATGTTCTGGTAGAAAATGGTTCCATGAACAAACAGCTCCTAGTGCATGTAGGCGGAATATAACCGATATTCAATTCGATGCGATACTAACATTTTAGATCCTGGGGAGTACTTTTGTTAATAATAGTAAGATGCGTATAGGTAAGATTTCCATATTACTATTTTTACTATTTTACGGGTATGAGATGAACTCAGCTAGTGTTCACGCCATTTCGCCCCTTAGTGGGGTATAGGGCGTGAACTACACTCACGCGCCATCGTTCGCGGTTACCTGGCATGTGTTTCAGCTCGCACCACGACTTGCCTAGACTCACACACTGTACTACTCTGCGCCAAGTGCCCTTAGGGCGACCCACTCGTGGGCAACTTGGGAGAGTGGATTACACTACATGGCGTAGCCCGCAATATGATTGTTGCCCCTCCTTAAAGTGTGACCTTCCGATCATATCACGTACGAGTGTCAGGCCTATGTGCTGACCAAGTTCTTCGTTTGAGATAGTGTACGGCCAGCGCACTCCGGCCATACGAAACAGGCAGGAATTGAGAAAATCTTAGAGCTCTTGGGTAACAATGCAGTTTACTTTCCATGTGCCACTCCCATATAGCAACACAGAAAGAACACTAGCAGAAACCAGCCTAAACTTGGTCTCGGTGTTAACATAACTGCATTTCTACATTTTAGACAGGGCAGGGCGGATTCTTTTCCGGTCAATTTTAAGAAGCTGGTAATATACTAGCAGTAAATTTATTTGAGCATATATCGAAATAGGATATATTTTTAGGCCTAGATTTGATTCAAGCGCATAACCCTGAATTTTTCAAGATTTTCGCTTTGGGTAATTTCCGAAAATGAGTTCTGCCTCACTTTAAGTGTATATAAATCTAAAATATGCTTACGAAGGTACTAACTGAGACCTTTCATTTGACACCCCACGCTGGTGCATTGAGGGCGAAAGATTTTGAAATTCCCCTTTGCAAGAAAATTGAGCCTCCGTTTAATCTCTTTGTAAATTTATGCGTATGCGTAGGATTTCATAGCTCACATATGTCCACGAAATTTCATTTGAATCGGTGTAGTTGTGTTGTAGGAAAATTCGTGTGGCAGGCGGCACAGGGAGACAGTAAGCCGATTTCACTCAGCTTTTGATTTAAACCAAACCTTAAAAATACATTTCTCTTTGGCAATATGTATGGTAGGGCCGTTCATTAAACAAATAGGAGGAGGAAAAGATGGGTTTGGCATGTTATCTTATCACCCAGTTAGGCTTCAGAAATGCGGTGGGATAATGTTAAAGCCAGAATAGATGGATTGAAACTGGAGATCAGTTGATTTTGCGCCTAGTATAACAACAAATGTCCTCAGAAGAGGTGTCATAATATATGATCGATGTGATATAGCACAGGGTGGTCAAAGGAAAACTCCTGGAATCCCAGGGCTAAACCTGGACTGGTACCCACGATGGAGTATAAAACCTGGGAAACGCCTTCTGAACCAACACCAACAGCTCTACTACCAAACCCTATCTCTACCTCCACGTGGTGGCCGCTGGGAGCTCTTTCTTAACGAAAAGCTGCAGCCAGGACAGCCGGGACAAATAGTATCAACTGGTCCTCCAGGTTGGAGGTTGGGTAGGGCTGACAACCCCACACGAAAAACCCATGTTACGAAGCCACGAAAGGAGCCTCGGGGAGGATGGATCTTACAACGGCGAACCCGGCAACGACATCGGATTAACGATTTGAGCATCTCGTTGGCATGGTGCTCGAATTACGACACCACCTACAATCCACTCTGACAATCAGGTGAGAGTGAATACTGAAGCCATCCACAACACAGACCTCCACGACACCTATAAGAGGGAGATGGGATGCCGCAATAACCGCAGTCAACAGAGATCCTAGAGATGAAGCATCAACAAATGATCTTCACAACCACCTGAAGAACGTTACCATTGATACGGCCACAAACATGCTTGGCCCCAGCCGCAAAAAAAGTCAGAACGGCTGGTTTGACTGATGAATGGTGGCTAGCAACGGAACGGAAGAATGCCGCATACCGAGTAATGTTGCATTCACAACGCGGGCACGCGCAGAGACTTATCACAGACTCTGTCGAGCGGAGAAACGACATCACAGACAGAAAAAGAAAGCCTGGGAGAACCAACAGGTCTGTGAACTGGAAAAGTACAGGGATCAACCGCACCAGGCGCGGAAGTTTTACCAACAACTCAGCAGGATGAAGTCTTATACACCTCGATGCTCATCCCGCCGAGACAAAGCGGGAAATCTGATTTCCGACAGAATGGGCATATTGGAGCGATGGGTTGAGTACTTTGATGAACTACTAAACAACCAGAACATCGGCGAGTTGGAGCTCCCGCCAACTAAAGACCACGGACAAATACTGCCATCACCGAGTATACGAGAAACAGTCCGTGCAATTCATTGGCTTAAAAATCATAAGTCGCCAGGAGCCGTTGAAATTACAGCCGCATTAGTTAAATATGGAGGCGACCAGTTACACCAAGTGGTTCATCAACTTGTGCTCAAGGTATGGGACAGCGAATCAATGCCTGACGGTTGGCAACGACGCATTATCTGTCTCATACATAAAAAAGGAGATATCCCACGGTGCATCAATTATAGAGGTATCACGTTGCTGAGTATCATCTATAAGATATTCTCCGCTATCTTGCTAAGCCGGATAGCCCCATACGCGCAGAACATCATTCGCCCATACTAAAGAGGCTTCACTCCAAGCGATGGAAAAACTGTTGGAATATGGACAACAGTTGCACCATCTATTCATCGAATTTAAACCTGCCTATGATAGCATGGCCAGGGTAAAACTGTACACGGCCATGAGAGAATTCGGTATCCCGACGAAATTAATAAGACTGACTAGGCTGGCGTGACCAATGTGCGAGGCCAGATAAAAGCAACAGGATCACTCTCAAGAACATTCGACATCAACAACGGCCTATTATGCGTTCTCTTTAACCTGGCCCTCGAGAAAGTGGTTCGTGTTGCTGAGGTAAATGCAAGAGATATGATTCCTCTTTAAGTCCACCCAACTACTGGCCAATGCTGACGATATCGACATCATGGGAAGAACGACCCAATACCTACAAACTGCCTTCATCCAGATGGAGCAGGCGGCGCGAGATCTTGAGCTGCACATCAATGAAGGCAAAGCAAAATATAAGATTGCAATGTCAGCACCAAAAACCAACCAACAACATCAAATCGCACTGGCCAAACGAGAAGAACAACTTTGAGACCGTTGATAATTTCTCCTATCTAGGGTCGTAAATCACAACCGATAACAACTAAGATGATGAAATCCGCGGACGGTTGTTGTCAACCATCAGAGCCTATTTCAGCTTACAAAAACTGTTCCGCTCGAAACGTCTCACCATAGGGTTAAAACTCTTACTGTAGAAGACTATGATCTTGCCAGTCCTCATGTATTCCTCGGAGACTTGGGTTCTTAGCAAGAAAAATTGCGAACTCTTGGCCGCGTTCGAGAGAAGAATTCTCCGAAGAATTTTTGGCCCCCTACATGAGGATGGACGATTCCGTAGCCTACGTAACGACGAAATCTGTTAGCGATACCATGACCGTTCGATTGTGGATAAAATTCGGCTGAATAGGTTACGGTGGGTGGGTCAATAAGGATGATCCAGCCCGGAAAGTCAATTAGGGGAATATCTATGGTAGAAAAAGAAGACGAGGCAGACCCGGCCTAAGATTGAGCGATGGCGTAGGTCAGGACGCCAGACAGCTTTTTGGGATATCGAATTTGGGGACCTCGGCGCTAAAACCGTCTGGAGTTCCTTATTAAGGCAGACCTAGACCAGATACCGACTGCTCCGCCGTTGATGATGATGATGTAGCACAGGCAACAAGCCACTGGAGACACTTGGTGCCACTGGTGTTCTTAAATGAAATCTAGTCCTCAAAATATGTCCCATTCTGATATCTGCTCAAATAAAGTCACTAGTAGCATATTACTAACCTTTAGAAATTAACTGAAAAACCCCCCTTAAGTTCATCCTAGAAGTAATAAATTGCACCAACACAGAGGACAGCCTCCTGCATACACATGCCAAGTTTCATGAAAATCCGACTATTAGTCTGAATGTTATAGCAGTTCTTTTCAATTTCCTGCTAATCTACTGCATCCTAAACCATACAAATAAGATACTGACGTCGTAACTCCCTAGCCCTTTTTTAAATCTCTTAACTTAACTTCTTGGCATTTGCTAATAATATTAAACTCAGAATGTGTTTAGCGTATGAGGTTAATTGCTATCAATACAGGGCTTTCCATCAAATGATTTATTTAAATCGCTTTCTAAAAAATAGAGGGCAATGGAATTTTTAACTATGTGACACTCGTAGCTCCTAACGTTTTCTTCTTTTCCTTTAGTATTTGTCCTATTCGCAAGCGGAGTCGGCTCGTCGTGATCGGTTTCGCCATTTTATTTTATCAAAAGCCTGATCTCGATATAATCGCGAGGCTATTAAATCCCCATCCAACGTATCAAGCCACCGTTGTTTCAGTCAGCCTTTTGGTCGCTCACCGTTGACTTCGACCAGACCAATATTGGCAAGTGAACTCTCGTTAGGGCGAATTACGTGACCATACCATCGAAAACGCATCACACGCAGTTTCTCCACGATCGGTGCAACCTCATATCGATCGCGGATATTCTCATTTCGGACGTGATCAAAACGTTTCACGCCACCAGAGCAACTGTAAGATCTTCGTCTGCATTACAGAAAAACACCGGTTCATTGTCTTTTATAGTCGCCCAACACTCAGAACTACCGAGAGCGGCAGAGGGACGACATTGCGGTAAATTTTAGATTTCAGATGCGCGTTCATACGTCGATCTCAAAGAACACCAGCTGTGGAATGCCACTTCATCCAGGTCGCATTAATGCGTGAAGAAATTTCAGAACGCAGTTCTCCATTGGCTGATAACATTGACCCGAGGTATTTAATTCGTTCAGTTCTGGGTGGGTTATTGAAGCTAACACTGAGCAATTTAAATATCTCGAGTCACGCTGTCAGCCAATGGGGAACTGCGTTATGCTTCTCACATAGGGAAACACAAAACATTTTATACCTGAAACGTCAAGCTTCCGGTTTCCTGACTTGTTTTTTCTTTATTTCTTCTTAAATTCTACGCACCTCTGGACGAAGTATTAAGTCTCCAGCCTTATTTTACTGCAGCGGTGTGATTCGTTTTATGTAAATCAAGTTAACACAAGAACAAACTATTTTAATATTAAAAGAATCTTGCATTCATTTCGAGCACTCAAATAGTGGCTGCAGGGTTCTTAGCATGCAAAGATACAAAACAAACAACACCCTTTAAACTTTTAATTAAAATCATTTTGTAATAACCGCACAAAGGCCATCACCCACCTAAAAGCATCACTGGTTGAATTAGCTTTTATCGTAAATGGGATCATTAAAAATTTACGGAATTTCCTTTCACTGATGACAGGTTTGTTGAAAGAAAGGACCTCTTCGGTCCCCAATCTCCGCACCAGCTTCTTACGTTCGTTGGGTGCTTGTGGTGCCACTGCAAGGATCGGGTCATTTGAGTGCTCATAATTCACTGTGAGATATTTTTAATTAACATTAAATCTAATTAAAACCATCATGTTTGCACGAGTAGGGCAGGGTGGTTATTGCTTTACCCGAGGGCACTTGCCTTCAGAATGTATGAGCTGTAAAACTGTTAAATGGGTCCAGACAGGAAAATATTTGAAGAGGATTACCAGCCAGCATCATGTTATCCAATGAGCTGAAAAGGAAAATGCTAATCACAAACTATAAGAGCGTGTTTACCGCCAGTTAACGGCCATGAAGCAAGGAGTAGACCGTGTTCAACAGTTAGCCCTGTGGGGGCGAGAGGAGCATTCTTCAGGGTGTCGGGAAGCCGATGACGATACATTTGGACTGTTGGGAGCCGCGGATGCCCTCAAGGCAACAGCGAACTGAAACTGAACGCGGCCGCCTCCTTTGTTAAACAGTTGCAGGCATCATGTATTTTTGCCATACAATCTGAAAAAGTAGGGAATATTCCACAACAATGCGTGGAATTTGTAATTAATAATTAATACAGAAGAATGCATAAAAAGGTAACTTAAGAATAAAATAAACCATGTTTGATTGACGTATGAAGGGGTATAATAATAATAAGAATAATAATATTCGGTGGCGCAACAATCCATATTGGATCAGGGCCTTGAAGTGTGTTAGATCACTTCATTCAAATGTACACTATAGGAGGCAATGTGGGAAACATTGCGTTCACTTCCGATTATTACCCTGATTTGACACCTGAACAGAAGGAAGCTGCTGAAAATTGAAGACTTTCCTCTATAAAGCGACAAAACATAAAAAGCAACAGTTATCTCTTATAGCCATACACTTACGACTTTAGTGTTAGTCCGGATGTTTCAAAAACAATGCAATTCCACTCCGAGCAGTCGAAATGTTATGTGCATAGATACATGTAAAGAGAAGGATGCAGACTGGGATGTTGATAAAGTAAAAAGCAGGATTGCAAGCGATAACGTTTTCTTATCGAACATTCATTTCTAAAAAAAATTGGAATCGTTGACTTGATAGAATCAATAATAACGGTTCAAGGAAATCCCCTTTATCAACTACAATTTTGTAAAGTGAAGCCAGCTTTTATTCATTTTTAAGGCGTTGTGCGGAAAAGATCTATTGCAATCGATTCAACGCCTACTTGTCTGTCTAATTTACCCGGAAACGACTGAACCAATTGTCACAAAATTTGGTGATAACGTATGGTTTATGAATCCCGAGTGATATTATTTTGCACTGGGTATAAGGAGAACTCACCATACAGGCGAAAGGGGGGCGTACAATTTTTGTTCACCGAATATAGTCATTTAAGGTATCAAATGAATCGATCGAAAATTTTTGATGTTGGGTGAAATATAGTGCTTAAAATGTGTGTCTCAACACAGGTCTAGGCCTCGCAATACAACACAATGAGATATCTGCCCAAATAAAGTTAATAATGGCATATTACCCTATTTTAGAAATTTACTCGAAAATCCCCCTTAAATTCATCCAAGAAGTACAAAATTTGGCACCACTATAAGCAATAATACACCGTTTAGGAAAATTTGAAGAAAATCGAACTATTATCTACAAAGTTATAGAAGGTGTCCGGACAGCGGATCCAATTGGATTATTCCGCTAACGATTATTTATAGAAGGTCAAACTTGTGTATTTCACGTGAATTTATCGGGCTCTAGGACATGTATCCGCTTAATTTCAATGAAAAACGACGTTACTCAACAGCTGCGTATCGAATTTCGTGAGAATTGGAATAAGCGTTTGCTAATCGCAGCGAAATAGACTGATAGACAATGAACAGATTTTTTCAAGGTTTAGTATTATTATACACAGGTCGCGGTTCAAATCTCGCTGGTGGCAGAGGGATTTGTATCGTGATTTGACGTCGGATACCAGTCGACTCAGCTGTGAATGAGGACCTGAGTCAAATCAGGGTAATAATCTCGGACGAGGTCTAGAATCTAGTGCTCTAACACACTTCAAGGCCCTGATCCAATATGGATTGTTGGGCCAACGATTGTTATTATTATTAGTTTTATACAAAAATTTGAAAGCTTTGATAATGTAACGAATACATAAATGAAATTAAATTTTTAGCATCTCTGGGACATAATATTTTTAAAGCGCCTGTTTCTGGAAATTTTTCCTGGCTGAGGAGGACAGGAAAAAATGAATAGCCAAGCGGGAAACTGATTAGCTGTTTAGAATTCGCGAGCTGTGCATTTACCATCCGCTTCCCATTTTTTGTAATTAATAATAATAATAATCGTTGGCTCAACAATCTATGTTGGATCATCACCATCAAAGGCGCAACAACCGGTATCCGGTCTAGGTCTGCGTTAATAAGGAACTCCAGACATCCCGGTTCTGCGCCGAGGTCCACCAATTCGATATCCCAAAAAACTGCCTGGCGTCCTGACCTACGCCATCGCTCCATCTTAGGCAGCGTCTGCTCGTCTTCTTCTTCTACCGTAGATATTGCCCTTATGGACTTTTCGGGCTGAATCATCCTCATCCATACGGATTAAGTCACCCGCCCACCACAACCTGTTGAGCCGAATTTTATCCACAGCCAGACGGTCGTGGTATCGCTCCTAAATTTCGTCGTTATATAGGCTACGGAATCGTCCATCCTCATGCAGGAGGCCAAAAATTCTTTGGAGGATTCTTCTCTCCAATTCGGTACAGGCTTCGAGGATCCGCTCAACTGCTTCGTAAAAGGTATCCTTCTCCGACTCTACAATCTCCTCTGTAGGGGCGTGAACGTTTATGAGGCTTATATTTCTAAACTTGCCTCGCAAACGCAGAGTGCATAGCCTTTCGCTTATATTTTCAAAGCCGATAACAGCAGGTTTCATTTTTTGGCAGACTAAGAAACCTACTTCGAACATATGGTTTACTCGATGGCCGCTATAACATACGGTGTGGCGGCTCTTCTCCAGGAAACCGGCCCCTGTCCATCGCATCTCTTGCAACGCTGTTACATCAGCATTATATTGGGACAGGGTATCGGCTAGCTGCTCCACAGCATTCGGTCTGTAGAGGGAGTGCACGTTGCATGAGAAAATGCTCAAATCGGTTATCCGATGTCGTTGCCGGGTTCGTCGTTGTAAGATCCATCCTGTCCGAGGTTCCTTTCGTGACTTCGTAACATCAGTTTTTCGTATAGGGTTTAGCCCTACGCAACCCCCAACGTGAAGGACCTAGCTGGTGCATTTTGTCCCGTTTTTAGGCAGCGGGAGACTCGCCTTCATCCTTCTGCGGTTGCAGTTTTTCATAAAGAAAGAACTCCCAGCGATCACCACGTGGAGGTGCAGATAGCGTTTGGTAGCAGAGCTGCTGGTGGTGGTTCAACAGGCGTTTCCCAGATTTTATGCTCCATCGCGGGTATCAATCCATGTTTCGCCCTGGGGCCTATACTACCCTTTGGGCCTGTTGGATCAGGGCATTGAAGTGTGTTAGAGTACTTCATTCAAGACCGTAGTGGTGACTACAGTACACTGTACAAGGCAATGTGGTTAGCATTGCGCTTGCCTGAGATTATTACCCTGATTTGACGCTTATGCTTCATAGCTGAGTCGACTGGTATCCTACGTAAAATCACTATACAAATCCCTCTACCACCGGTGAATTTGAACCGCGACCTTCCGTATGACTAGCCTTGTGCTCTAACCAGTTAGCTGTCTGGACACATTGTTGAAATTGAAAAGTTTTTAATGCGGAAATCACAAGGACGTAGATGAGATCAATACGGAGCGGGGAGTTCTCGATGCTCAACGGGAATTCTATGGTGGGACACAAATCGGGGTTGGCAGCTGGAAGAGTAAGAATAAGCTAGGTTGTGGGCACCTAGAGGAAAGCAGGTAGTACTGAGATTGTGCTTTAGATGCCTTAACTTCGGTTACATCAAAGTGGGACGTACTAGTGCGAATGGAAGATCGACGCAATGCACGATCAGTAAAGACTGGGGGTGAAATTATGCACTGTGTAAAAGACAGAAAAGTGTGGATCATCGTTTTCATCATCGTGGTGATGTTAGGGTTAAAGATACAATGCGGCGCAATGCGTTTGCGGACAACAGCCCTTCCAGAAAATAATGGAGCACCCGTAGAAGATATTCAAAGCGAAAGGAATCCACATAAATAGCTAGCTCTATTCCCATCCAGCTGTTGTGTATGAATAGATGTTGAGCACCCTGGTTTGGGACATGTGAAAATGTTGGTAGAAAATCATATCAGAGGACTTTAACGCGTTGGCTCTTCAATGGGCAGCCTGAAGGACGTGTTCTGCTCGAAGCATCTGCAGAACTAGACGTGATATCCGCGACCCTTAAGATTTCATACCGTTGGAAAGAAGATGGCCACGGGTATATAGGTGTCTAACAGGCGTGAAAGCCACTTTAGCCATGAGCGTTGCTTGGTAAGTTAGTAAAGACTATACTCTCAACGCTCTCAGGAGTCGTTAGCGACCTTTAGCGGGTCACTTACGATTCGGGGTGTGACGTCGCCAACTCTCTGTCGACGAGTGATACGAGCGTAGCTCTGCCAAGGGGGTAGTTGTGACAGTATATCAGAAGGCTAGCCCCTTGGGGACCCTGGTGGGGGAGTGTGCGTTGAACCGGGTGTTAGGCAGACCGCGTTGCTCCGAGTGAGCGCTGATTCGTCCGTGAATTCCTGGGATCAGCTAAGCGTAAGGAGCGCAGCACAAAAACGCCTCGTTCACCGCAGCGATCAGCGAAAGAGGCAGCGAGAGCTGACACACCCGATGTGACACTGGCGCGCCCAAATAAAGAGGAAGCCTTATTAAGTGATGCGCAACTGACCGCGTGGAGATGGGAACTCCAATAACTTGTAATGCCTCTGTTCCGAAAGAAATCCCAAGGCAGAATCGCTAGTCCCGAGCAGATGGATTCGGACACATACCCGAGTGCAAGTGCAGTCGATCGTCCTAGCTAGGGCCGAAGAGTAAAGGCTTATCAGGAAATGCGCAGCAGTGATGAAGCGTATGCTGTCGGCAACGTGCCTCCAGAGGAACATCAGCAAAGGCGTCAAAAGCGGGTTGATGGAACTGGTGGAATTATTGGACCGCATCTCCTTCTATAGGCGAACGTAAGGAGCAGCGGAAGACGATTGGAGAGCAGAAACAGCCGCACTCCCTGCTTAGAATGCTGCTTGCGTCAAATGGACCGTAGATAGCCCACTGCCAAGCGAACTGGGAAAAAAGCGGAAAGACGACTACGTACCTGAAGAAGACTTTCTCGTAAGTAGTTTCCAGGGCCTAAAAAAGAAGGCGAAGAGCGAAAAAGGAAACAACTGACAACACCTCCTAGGTTCGGGACGACGTTCGAGTTCGTGTTCTTGCCGAAGGTGCGTTTTTTAGCGTTTACCTGATACCGAGCCAGACGATACCGACGGCGCCGGCTTGATGCTCTGTAGGACGCCGTTTGGAGCACGGAGGCGGTGATTTTAATGACAGCGCCTTTATATGGGACATCCCTCAGTCAGACTCCAGAAGGAAACGGATTCTGGGAATGGTGGCGAGAACCGGACTCATAGTTTTAAACACCAGATCCGCGCCAAAGTTTCGGCGCCCAGGCTGTTCAGGAAGCATTCCTGACATAACTTTTGTGTCGCAATCTCTGGCATCATTGGTGGACGGGTGGTGAGCCCTAGATGACTTCTCGGCAAGTGATCACCAGTACATCGCGTTCGAGGTGGTTGACGCTGGGCACCAACGCGACGCTCCCCCTGCTATGGAATGTCGCGAGGGTGAACATTGAGAAGTTCGTCGAAGCTCTTGGAGCAGGCAGAGCCGAGCTGGGACCGCTCCGGGGGGGTGGTAGTCTTGCAGCTGACACCGTCGTAAATTCAGTGATGAACCTAATACCGATGGTGTGTAAGGCTTCCATGCCCCGGAGGGGCCCTAGCTTCGACAAGCCTTCTATGCACTGGTGGTTCACAGAAATTTCCTACCGTTTGGCACAACGTTTACATGCCAAGGAGGAGGCATGTCCCATAAAGGCACAGTACAGGTCAGCAAAAAGAAGACTTCCGCAGCACCATAAATAAAAGCAAAGCTCGTGGCTGGCAGAAACTTGTTAACGAGATGAATGAGGACCCGTGGGGACTTGGACTATAAACTTGTCACCCGGAAAATCGGGGCTCTGCGGAAGCCCTGTATACTATGTACATTGTTCCCCAGATACCCTGTACGGGTTGATGTCAACAGCGCAGAAAGCGTTGAGGATTTCCCCTTTTCACAATGAGAGAGCGTGAAGAAGCGGTTCTCACTATAAAAAGCAAGAAGACGCCAGGCCCTGGCGGAAGTGTACAAACTGGTGTTCCACCAACGACCAGAATTGCTGCTTGAGGCGTTTAACGCCTGCTTGAAGGAGGGAATTTTTCCTTGTCGCTGGAAAGTAGCCAGACTCACGTTGATCAGTAAGGGTGAAGGATACCCGCAGCTTCTGTCTGCATATCGACCGCTGTGTATGCTTGGCACGGTCGGAAAGTGCTCGAGAAGCTCGCCAGGAGTAGACTCGCTGAAGTGATCCGCCCTATCAGGGACTTGTCCCCAAGGCAGTTTCGGGGTCAGAACAGGGAGATCCGCAATGGATGCTATGATGGAGGTCGTAGATGCGGTTCATCGAGCCGAGGCATACAGCGCCGATCTTGACAGATAGTGCTCCTCATAACGCCTGATGTCAAAAATGCCATCAATTCCGTAAGATGGACAGATATGCTAGGCACACTAGAAAGCTCAGTTTATGTGCTATCTCTTGCGGATATTAAGGGATTATCTGAAAGACCGCTCCCTGCTCTATGAGACGCTAGAGTCACAAAGGAGGATGGAAATCACGTTGGGAATAGCACAGGGGTCCATTCTAGGGCCAGACCTCTGGAACGCTTCTTATGATAGACTGTTGAGACTCGATATGCCCGAAGAGTCGCGCCTGGTCGGCTATGCAGACGAAGTTGCGGCACTTGTGTTATGGGAGCAACACAGCCTGTTCTACTTTATGGCGTGGAGGTATGGGCTGATGCCCTTGACAAGGAGGTGCATCGTAAGTGCCTTGCTCAAGTGCACAGGTGGAGAGCTTTGCGAGTATCGTCTGCTTATCGCACCGTCTCTGAACCGGCTGTGATGGTGATCGCGGGGATGTTCCCCTTTGCCCACCTTGCAAGGAGTGTACAGCTATCTACCGCCGTAGAGGCGAGAACTTAAGAGGGTGCCCATGAAGAACGCCAGCGCACCCTTACCGAGTGGTACCTTTCTTGGCAAAATCAACCAAAGGGTAGATGGACTGCGCAACTCATCGACAATTTAGAACCGTGGCTGACCCGAACGCACGGTGAAATTGATTACTTTTCTTACCCAACTTCTAAGTGGGCATGGAGGTTTTCAGTCTTACCTGCACAGAATTGGGAAGACGCGATCTGCTGATTGTGTGTTCTGTAATGGAGCGGCGGACGACACTGAACACACCTTTTTCTCTTGCGAGAGGTGGGGCGACTTTCGTCAGCAGCTTTATGCAGACATAGAGAAGTTCGCTCTAGACAACATTGTCAGAGAGATGCTGAAGAGCGCTGGCAGCTGGAATCGTATTGCGCATTATGTTCGGGCTCTTCTTATTGCCCACCAAGAAGGTGGAACTATGTAAATAATATAAATATTATACGGGTGTTACTTTCACCTCCGGCCGTTATGAATTATATATTTTATTATATTATATTGTGTTCGTTTCGCTCATCAAAATAGAAACAAGTCGGGAAACCGGAAGCTGGGTACTTCAGGTATGAAAGGTTTCGTTTGCTTCTTCTGTAAGTATATTTGAGTGTAGAACTATCCCATTTGTGCGTAGCCCATTATGCATATGCATTTAGCATTTCTGACTACCCACTTTAGTGTGATGTTGATATTTAGTTGCAACTTTGAGCTACTATAATTTTGTTACTAACAGTATGATTTTGATCAAACTTGGAGATAATGTGCTTCATATTATATTTTAACCTTTATAACTCTGAGGTAAACTCAATTTTCCCAAAAATATGGTAATGTACTATTATTAACTTAATAATAATAAGAGATATCAGTATGGAGAGTATTTTGAGACCTGGGCACCATACAGAGGCAGCTTCAAAAATTAATCACTTTCCACTCCTCCCACTCCCCGCCTTTTTGACAAATCTGCAAAACTAAGACCGGCTACTAATCGATATCTTTCATTTGATACCCCACATGACTATATTCGATGAAAAACAATTTTACACCCCCCTTTTACGTGTATGGGATTTTTGACCATTTCCCGATAACTTACAAATTATTTTTCAATGTAATCAATTTTGTTATATTCATTACAGTTTGTTATTTATTGGTGAAAAACTTTGAGTGCTCACAGTTGCCATAATGTTTATTCCATTTTTTCTTGTTAGATTATAAGATTGTTTTTTCAGTCATTTTTCTCGATCTATATTATTACTGTTCAACATTTGGTTTAAATAAAAATGATTTTGAAAATAGAACTCCAAAGAGAGCTCTGGCAGCATTCCTAGCATGTTGCTCGGATAGAAAGTGGAAGTTTCTCAGGGGGCGCGTTTTTCGTCGCGCTCAAGCTCGGCTTATCCCTAAATATCACAGAAACTCAGATTACCCAATACGTGACGGCAGCATGCGATACTACTACACCTAAAAGGCGGCTGCTCCCTAGTACATAACGCAACTACTCGCGAAATAACGAAATCGCAAACTCGCCAACAAGTAGTCATGGTTTCCAGGAGGCACACCCCAATTCCAGAGCCGTTAAAAAGCGAACGAAGAAACCACATAAGCCTTGGGGAACTGTTAATCGAATAATAATAATCGTTGGCACAACAATCCATATTGGATCAGGGCATTGAAGTGTGTTAGAGCACTTCATTCAAGGACCGTAACGGTACACTACAGAACACTGTAAGGGACAATGTGGTCAGCATTGCGCTCGTCCGAGATAATAATCTCGGGTAATAACCCTGATTTGACTCAGGTACTCATTCACAGCTGAGTCGACTGGTATCCGACGTCAAATCACGATGCAAATTCCACTGCCACCAGCGAGATTTGGACCGCGACCTTCCGTATGACAGCCTTGTGCTCTAACCACTCAGCTATCCGGACATCGATCGAAGGTTGATCGAAGGTGCCGAGATAAGCCCTCGGGGAGAGTTTCACAGGAAGGCGATAGAAAGGCTTCGTAGATCATCTTCTGGGGCCTTTCCATGCCTTTTGATGGAAATTACTGCCATACTCGATGTTCGCCACCAAGATAAAGGAAGGCAATAATGGATCTAGTGAACGAGTGTGTGATACCTTCAGTTAACTAGGAGGAACTGCAAGAAATATTTGGTAGAATCAGGTTTGGATGGCTTCCCTTACAGAGTTTTAAAGCTGGCGATGAAAACTTGTTAACCCACACCTTTGGAGTGTGCCCAAAAAGCGAAACCCATAAATTAACTGGAGATTCAGTATTATATCATCATCATCATTATCAATGGCGCAACAACCGGTATCCGGTCTCGGGCCCACCTTAATAAGGAACTCCAGACATTCGGGTTTTGCGCCGAGGCCCACCAATTCAATATCCCTAAAAGCTGTCTGGCGTCCTGGCTTACGCCAACGCTCCATCTTAGGCCTTGTGTCTATTGAGCCGGATTTTATCCACAGCCGGACGGTCATGGTATCGCTCATAGATTTCGTCATTGTATAGGCTACGGAATCGTCCATCCTCATGTAGGGGGCCAAAAATTCTTCGGAGGATTCTTCTCTCGAATGCGGCCAAGAGTTCGCAATTTTTCTCGCTAAGAACCAAAGTTTCCGAGGAATACATGAGGACATACGCGGATTTCATCATCGTAGCTGTTATCGGTTGTGATTTTCAACCCTAGATAGGAGAAATTATAAACGGTCTCATATCGCCCGATTTATATGTTGGATACATTGGCGAAAATAATGGAGAGAATCATACACAAAAAACTTTTACCTGTCGTCGAAAGTGGTTTTTATCTATCGGAGCGTCTACGGTGTATGTAATAGGGATCGTGGCGAGTTTGGCGAAAAATGGTCGGATATTTAGTGGCTGAAGCGCTGTATTAGAATACAATGTCAAAACATATTCACCTCCGCGCATTGGTTGAAATAGGTGTTTGCAGATATTTGACGAGTTCGATAAACAAATTCCTCTTGAGGGGGCTTTCTGGTACTGGACGTTGTCTTAGCAGATGTAACACAGCTCTCAGTACTGGGTCCCCGGCTGTGGAATACTATACGTAAAGGAAGTACTTGTACATCCTACATTATGATTGTCGGCACTCAATGTGAGACGTACACGACGAAAATCGTGTCAGTAGTTAATTTGTGGCCGGATAATGCAGGGTTGACCCTGGCTGATGAGAAATTGGAAGCAGTGTTGCTGCTGCTGAGAAATCTGCGGTGTGCTCTAATCACATCCGCAGGTATCAAAAGGTATCAGCGAAGGGCAGACAATACCCTGTTCCTTCGAAAATTGAGGCGGATTTCATAAAAACCTCACCAACTGAGGTCGGAAAAGCGACTTTGATCTCATTCTGGAAGAAAATTTCAGTAGAATTTTTTAGCCTGTTGGAATTGAGAAGTAGCGTCATCTCCTCCTGCTAGAAACGACCACGCTTGAAATAACAGAAACTGACATTGCAAAGAGCTGATATGATTCCCAACGTCAAACCATTATATCCGTTTGATTTTGATCTGAACTTACTTCGACCATTTTCGCAAGGCGATCTCAACCACAAGTAACAAAGCATTTAGGAGGTTTCTACTTAAGTTTTCTGCGTGAACATCCGGCCGTTTAGAAGTTAATAACTGAAAAATGAGGCTGTTTCTTTCAATGGGCTAAACGACAACGCAAGGGGAGACAGAGTGGTAACCAAACCAAAGTCCCTATGGTAATTACTTGCGTATTAGAATTTTCTCCAATAACACTGAAACCGAGTCGAAGTCTTCTAGTGACCGCGGCTTCGTGACGGGAACGGAATCTCATTCGCCTCTTTCCTGAATTAATTTCCTCAAATAATGCATTTCATAATATGCAATTACCTTAATGTTTGCAGCAGATTGCACATTATTGAATGCATTCGGGCGAATTAACCGTGACAGAGAGGAATGATTCGTCGCATCCGTATACGCACGCCTATGTTCCTTGCAACATGAACTCAACAGAGTTCAAGGCGAACGTAGCGGCATGGGGAGCGATTCTTGGTGGAACAGCTGGACTGGCCGACGAGATAAGGGAAAGGTTTTGGATTGGCGGCGGAGACAGCTGGGAAAACAGGAAGGTGATTTTCGAGGATTTTTTTCGCGGGAGCATCTGGTGAAGCAGATCTTTTCCGACAAATACAGAGCGAGGAGTATAAAAGGATAAGTTGGAGCAGAGGAAGTTGCGAATTGTTTTAAAGGCGCCGATGGAGTTGTGATCCCAGCGGGCGTGCTAGCGTAAACCTGGAAGGACTCGTTCGTGATTTGACTTCTACCATTGCGGACAATTGTCCAAAGGCTTTAGTCGTGATTATTACAAATCCTGTGAACTCGTGAGTATCAATTGCCACAGAAGTTCTAAAATCCAAAGTAAAGTACTATTCCCGTCGTCTCTTCGGTGTTTCGGTGTTTCCCCATACATATGAGTGGATGCAAAATTTTTTTCATAAAATGTGGCTATGTGAGGTATCAAAGGTCTCAGTCAGTACTTTTCAGAACTGGTTCCATATTTGATATCGGGGGAACATAGGGGAGTGATTGTGGTGGAGTGGTCAAAGGGTAGTATAGGTCCCGGGGCGAAACGTGGATTGGTACCCACGATGGAGCATAAAACCTGGGAAATGCCTGCTGAACCAACACCAACAGCTCTACTACCAAACCCTATCTCCACCTCCACGTGGTGACCGCTGGGAGCTGTTTCTTGACGAAAAGCTGCAGACGGAGAAGGATGAAGGCGAGTCTCCCGCGCCTAAAAACGGGACAAATTGTACCAACTGGTCTTCCAGGTTGGGGGTTGGGTAGGGCTGACAACCCTACACGGAAAACAACCTGTTACGAAGCCACAACAGGAGCCTCGGATAGGACGGATGTTAAAACGACGGACCCGGCAACGACAAAGGAACAACGATTTGCGCATTTTCTCATGGAACGTGCGCTCCCTGTACAGAGATGAAGCTGATAAGCAGCTAGCCGATACCCTGTCCCAATATAGGGCTGATGTAACAGCGTTGCAAGAGATGCGATGGACAGGGACCGGTTTCCTGGAGAAGAGCCACTACACCATATATTATAGCGGCCATCCAGTAAACCATGTGCTCGGAGTAGGTTTCTTAGTCAGCCAAAAAATGAAACCTGCTGTTATCGGCTTTGAAAGTATAAGCGAACGGCTATGCACTCTGCGCTTGCTAGGCAAGTTTAGAAATATAAGCCTCTTAAACGTTCACGCCCCTACAGAGGAGACTGCAGAGTCGGAGAAGGATACCTTTTACGAGGCAGTAGAAAGAACCCTCGAAGCCTGTCCCAGATATGATATCAAAATCATACTTGGGGATTTTAACAGCCAAGTAGGGAAGGAGCCCGTATTCAGGCGATACGTTGGCTCCCATAGCTTACACGAAAAAACAAATGATAACGGACTGCGGACTATTCAATTAGCAGGGTCACACGAAATGGTTGTTGGAAGTACCTGGTTTGCGCGAAAAGCGGTCCACAAACATACGTGGGCCTCTCCAGACGGGACCACTTTCAACCAAATTGACCACGTGTTGATCGAACGCCGCCACCTCTCAGCCTTGATGAATGTCAGAACATATAGGGGGGCCAATATAGACTCGGATCACTATCTCGTTGGCATGGTGCTCCGAGCTCGAATAACAATACCACCTAGAATCCCCTCTGACAATCAGGTGAGAGTGAACACTGAAGCCATCCACAACACAACCCTCCGCCACACCTATAAGAGGGAAATGGAGACCGCAATAACCGCAGTCAATAGAGGACCTGGAGATGAAGCATCAACTAATGATCTTCACAACCACCTGAAGAACGTTATCATGGATACGGCCACAAATATACTTGGCCCCAGCCGCAAAAGGAGTCGGAACGGCTGGTTTGACGATGAATGTAAGCTAGCAACGGAACGGAAGAATGTCGCATACCGAGTAATGTTGCATTCTCAAAGAACGCGGGCACGCGCAGAGACTTATCACGAACTCCGTCGAGCGGAGAAGCGACTTCACAGACGGAAAAAGGAAGCCTGGGAGAACCAACAAGTCTGTGAACTGGAAAAGTACAGGGAGCAACCGCACCAGGCGCGGAAGTTTTACCAACAAGTCAGCAGGATGAAGCCTTATACACCTCGATGCTCATCCTGCCGAGACAAAGAGGGAAATCTGATTTCCGACAGAATGGGCATATTAGAGCGATGGGTTGAGTACTTTGATGAGCTACTGAACAACCAGAACATCGGCGAGTTGGAGGTCCCGCCAACTGAAGACGACGGACAAATACTGCCACCACCAAGTTTAGGAGAAACAGTCCGTGCAATTCATCGGCTAAAAAATCATAAGTCGCCAGGAGCCGATGGAATTACAGCCGAATTGGTGAAATATGGAGGCGACCAGTTACACCAAGTGGTTCATCAACTTGTGCTCAAGGTATGGGACAGCGAATCAATGCCTGACGATTGGCAGCGAGGCATAATCTGTCTCATACATAAAAAGGGAGATATCACACAGTGCAGCAATTATAGAGGTATCACGTTGCTGAGTACCATCTATAAGATATTCTCCACTATCTTGCTAGGCCGGATAGCCCCATACGCCCAGAACATCATTGGCCCATACCAAAGAGGCTTCACTCCAGGCAAATCAGCAACAGATCAGATTTTCTCTCTGCGGCAGGCGATGGAAAAACTGTTGGAATATGGACAACAGTTGCACCATCTGTTCATCGACTTTAAAGCCGCCTATGATAGCATAGCCAGGGTAAAACTGTACACGGCCATGAGGGAATTCGGTATCCCGACGAAATTAATAAGACTGACTAGGCTGACCCTGACCAATGTGCGAGGCCAGATAAAAGCAGCAGGATCACTCTCAAGACCATTCGACATCAACAACGGTCTACGACAAGGGGATGCGCTATCATGCGTCCTCTTTAACCTGGCCCTCGAGAAAGTGATCCGTGATGCTGAGGTGAATGCAAGAGGTACGATCCTCTTCAAGTCCACCCAACTACTGGCCTACGCTGACGATATCGACATCATGGGAAGAACCACCCGAGACGTTCAAACTGCCTTCATCCAGATCGAGCAGGCGGCGCGAGATCTTGGGCTGCACATCAATGAAGGCAAGACAAAATACATGGTGGCAACGTCAGCACCGAAGACGAATCAACCAACAACATCAAACCGCACTGGTCAAACACAAGCACGAACAAGAATAAGGATAGGGGAATACAACTTTGAGACCGTTGACAATTTCTCCTATCTAGGGTCGAAAATCACAACCGATAACAACTACGATGATGAAATCCGCGCACGGTTGTTGTCAGCCAACAGAGCCTACTTCAGCTTACAAAGACTGTTCCGCTCGAAACGTCTCACCATAGGGTCAAAGCTCTTACTGTACAAGACTATGATCTTGCCAGTCCTCATGTATTCCTCGGAAACTTGGGTTCTTAGCAAGAAAAATTGCGAACTCTTGGCCGCGTTCGAGAGAAGAATCCTCCGAAGAATTTTTGGCCCCCTACATGAGGATGGACGATTCCGTAGCCTACACAATGACGAAATCTATGAGCGATACCATGACCGTCCGGTTGTGGATAAAATCCGGCTCAATAGGTTACGGTGGGCGGGTCACTTAATCCGTATGGATGAAGATGATCCCACCCGGAAAGTCTATAAGGGCAATATCTATGGTAGGAAAAGAAGACGAGGCAGACCCTGCCTAAGATGGAGTGATGGCGTGGGCCAGGACTCCAGACAGCTTTTAGGGATATCGAATTGGTGGACCTCGGCGCAAAACCGGGATGTCTGGAGTTCCTTATTAAGGCAGGCCTAGACCGGATACCGGTTGTTGCGCCGTTGATGATGATAATGATAGGGGAGTGAGGGTTCAAAATATGACCCACAAAAGTGTAAAATGTCTCGCTCTCAGAATCTATCCAACCAAAAAATCTGGGAAAAATCACAATGGTGCACCTCTACGAAATCTAGGCCCGCAAAATACATCCGGTTCCGATATATGTACAAATAAAGTAAATAATAGTATATTTCCACGATTTAGAAATTTACTCGGAAACCCCCCTTATGTCCATCGCAGATGTACAAAATTTGGCATGGGTATAACAAAGACCATAATGCACAATTTGGTCGAGTTTGAAAAAAATCTAACTATTATTAACAAAGTCCTAGGGGGTGAAAATTTGTCATTTTTTGTGAATTTCGTGCATTTTACAACCTGTATGACGTCATCATCACATATCAATTTATCAATACCATAACGAAATGAGTTCTGATGAATGAGGTCGGAAAGAATTATTTTGTTTTAGTTTTATGAATATCAAGTTACTCCAAACAAAGATGTGTGTTTGTTTTCTTCTTCTTCTTTTTTTTCAGTCTTTGTCCCGTTCACAAGCGGAGTCGGCTCGTTGTGCTCAGGTTTCGCCATTTGTCTCTATCGAATGCCTGATCTGGGTGCAATCTCGAGACTTTCAAATCCCCATCTAGTGTATCAAGCCACCGTTGTTTAGGTCTGCCTATTGGTCGTTTACCATCGACTTCGATGTTGAGACCAATCTTGGCAAGTGAATTCTCGTTGACACGAATTGCGTGACACCATCGAAGACACCTTTCTCGCAACTTTTCCACGATCGGTGCAATCCCCATAACGATCGCGGATATCCTCATTTCGGATGTGATCTAAACGTGTGACGCCACTAGTCCAACGTAGCATCTTCGTCTCCATTACCGCAAGACACCGTTCATTTTCGTTATAGACGGTCCAACACTCAGATCCATAGAGAGCGACAGGACGGACGACATTGCGGTAAATTTTAGATTTGAGACGTTCGTTGATACGTCGATCACAAAGAATACCAGTTGTGGAACCCCACTTCATCCAGGTTGCGTTAATGCGTGAATCAATTTCATAACGCAGTTCTCTATTGGCTGATAGCGTTGACCCGAGGTATTTCAATCGCTCAGTTCTAGGGAAATGCACTGCCACTGACAGTGATTGTGCCTGTTTCATGGGGATCGGTCGTCAAAAACTCAGTTTGGTTTTAATTCAATCTGAGACCGTGTTGCATGAGGCGATAATTCCATTTTTGAACAAGTTGCTCGAGATCATTTTTGCTATCAGATGCTAGGAAAGCATCATCTGCATAAAGCAGTGTGTAGGGCGCTGGACGTTGGAATATCCCGTGTGACGGTGTCCATAACAAGAACAAAGAGGAGTGGTGAGAGGGCGCTTCCTTGATGAACACCAACAGAGACACGAAGCGTGTGTGTTTGTAGGGATATAGTATATGCGTGCTAATGAAGTTTGTGTAAACACAAAACCTTATTAAAATCGGTTTACCGTCTGTCTGTCCGTCTGTCTGTCTGTCCGTCACACGCATTTTTCTCGGAGACGGTTATAGTGATTGACACCAAATTTGGTAGAAAGGTGGGAACTGTGAACGCTCACACATACAGTGAGTGACATCCTTTTACAATGAATTTAAGGGGGGGTCCCCATATATGCAAAAGGGGGGTGTAAATTTTTTTTTCATCAAATAGAGTCATGTGGGGTATCAAATTAAAGGTCTCGATTAGTACTTTTCGAAGCCGGTCTTAGTTTTGACAGTTCTTGGAAACTTGGGGAGTGCGGGGGGTTGAAAGTGATCATTTCTTTAAGGTGGCCATTCTCAGAAACTACCACACCGAAAAATCTGAAAAAAATCAGGAGACTGCCACTGTATGGTGCCTTGGCTCCGAAATACCTTTCATATCGATATCTGTTCAAATAAAGTTAATAATAGTATATTACTATAATTTTTTGTAATTGGCTAGAAACCCCTCTTAAATTCATCCTAGCGGCACGAAATTCTGCAGTGATGTAGGCTATAACGTAGAGCATGATCGTACCAAATTTGATGGAAATCGCACTATTACTAACAAATTTATAATACGTTGAAATTGTTGCTTCTTTGAAAATTGAAGACTATGAATGTCAATATCACCCGAAAGTGGATACTCTCACATAATATATGGATATATTACGTGCTACGTACTAAGAAATACACAAAATCTTTCGTACCTGAAGCGTCCAGCTTCCGGTTTCCCGACTTGTTTTTATTTTCCAGTGTTAACTCGCGTTCAAGTTTTTTTTCTTTAGGCCGTGGTGACTTCCTTCGTGTGTTGTTTATTCTGAAATCCGCGTCGATATAGACACAATAATTTTGCATTATTGACACGTGAGAGATCAAAGCGCTCAAAGAATCCCACCCCCCACGTTCCCGAGCCTGGCTAGCACAGAGGCGTGCAAGAGCGTGTCGACCGAGCATTTTGATGGAGCTTCAGTCTTGGCGGGCGGACCTTCATGGTGAATTTCGCCAACTTTCTAGGTTTCTTTGATAGCTCTTCCCTCTAGGTCATTCTGGGCCACTAAGGATGATCATTTGATCCTCCTGTTTTCCTTTAAGTCTGCAGCCTTGCCTAGTAAAAATTCAATAAGAGCCAGAAACATACTTTTGAAAAACAGAGATGGCTATCATACAATGAAATTGTCATTCTAAACGAAAGTAGAATTATCCGACTAAAGGAAACAATTAACTTATTTGGCGCGATTCAAAACAATTACAGTTGCTTACTCCATGCTGGAGTATAGAGCATCCACACAGTCAGACTGTGCTTCAGCTTCACTATCATCACACTTAATGCTGTGCAAATGCAAGTTCACACCACAAGCTTGACAGACACAATACGAACACAGACACCTATGACGACTGGCATTCGAACCCAGAGCAGCGAGTTTGGGAGGCTGAAGCTCTACCCCTTCAACCATCGTACCGTCATTTGACAGCCGAGAATTCCCTTCTCTTCTTTTCTCTATAGAGGCCAATCTATCTTGCAGCCACTGGTGTATTCGATCTGGATGGAAAGTAGGCTGTAGATCTCGGGTGGCTTTCCCCATGATGCCAATATCGTCCGCATAGTAGAGCAGTTGCGGATCACTTTATCTAGGTCCATGGTAAAGAGGGCGCATTATAAGACAACTTCTTGTCTTATACCGTTGTTTATGGTGAATAATGTTTTAGCATCGGACATTGGTCAGTTTCAGTCTTACAGTTTTAGTCAGAATATCGAATTTTCTCATGGCCGTGTACAGAAGTCAATAAAAGCATGGTGCAACTAATGGTCATATTCAGTTTTTTATCGCCTGATGCAAACAAAGCAATCTGATCTGATGCTGATTTGCCAGAAGTGAAGCCTCTTTGTTATAAGCAGATTATGCTCTGCGGGCATGATAAAAGAAACTAAAGCTTCCGCGCCTAATATAGTAACTCTCTGCACTTTTCAAGTTCATTGACTTGCTGATTCTCCCTGGATTACTTTTTCCATCAGTGAAGTCGCTTGATCACTCGATAAAGTTCATGAAACATCTCTGTGCGTCCCCACGTTGTTAGAGAGTGTAGTATTGCCCGGTAAACGTTCGTGTTCCATTATTAGTTTACATTCATCGCCAAGCCAGTCGTTCCGACTTTTGTGCGGCGTTCGACTGGCACGTGATCAATTTGGTTGAAAGTGGTTACGTCTAAAGAGGCAGACGTTTATGGATCCGTTTTTCGCACAAACCAGGTTCACCAACAATCATTGAGACAGTACTAGTTACCTAATCTGCATTCCGTTGTCAGTTGGTAGTTTTGTGTGAGCTATAGAAACTCCATCCCTACTTGGCTATTATTTTTACATCATACATAGGGTTGGCTTTGGGGGTTCGCTCTATTGCCTCGTAGAAGGTTGTAATGAATATGATTGGGTAGGAAGATCAGACGATCAACCTAAGTGGCCGACAATGACCTAGAAGGCAGAGCTATCCCACAAACCTAAAAAAAATTGGCGAAATTGACCGTGTAGGTCCGCCCACAAAGATTGAAGCTCCATCAAAGTGCTCGATCGACACGTTCTTGTACGCCTCTGTGCTAGCTAGGCTCGGGAATGTGGGGGGATCCTTTGAGCGCATTGATCCCTCACGCTTCATTATTACAAAATTAACGTGTCTATTTCGCACCGAATTTAAAAATAGGCAATACAAGGAATTCGCGACGGCCTAACGAATAACAACCAGAACGCGAGCTAAAATTGAAAAATAAAAAAAACGGCTCGACCGCGAGGGTGGAGTCATAAGTTTTCGGGCCCGCCTCAGATCGTGGATTAGGCGCGGCCTCTGAAGTTGCCACCCTTCCTTGACATCCTCAGGCCAGTTTCGCCTTTTAGAGGATGTTCCTTTAAAAGGTTCTGCGGGAACAAGGAGGAAGAGAGAGGGATGAAGGACCAGTCAAACTTTAATTCAAATTACTAATTCGTGCATTCACCCTAAATTCCAAGTATATATGTATATAAAATAAACAAAATAGGCAAAAATTTAAAATTTAAAAATAAAAAATAATATATGCAAAAGAAAGGAAAATATATGCAGACTAGAAAAAGAATAATAAGGTAGAATAATGAAAGAGTACAAAGAGAAAATACAATGAAAAGCTCACTACAGAATCACTCCGAGCTCGGCGTGTCAATCCAGAGGCCTGGACTCGTTAGCTAAAAGAAACAAATTTTAAACATTATTATCCAAATTTTTAAGCATGGTAAGTATAAAAGGTAAATATGTCCATTAAAATAATAATGAATGCATTCATTAACGTGGTGTCCGCTAAATAACTTCTGTTTTATCACCTCTGAAACAGCGTCCGCCTTCCTGTGATTTAAGCAAACCGCTACAATCAAAAGTCGACCCACAGGACTTTCTGAAGCACGGGCAAATGGTGTTTCTTTTGATGCTGGCTGTGCCCGGATTATTTAGTCCTGGAATGGTGTAACCGCCGACGCACCACCTAATTGGCCACAGGAGCGCGCGCTATCAACTCCAAGATACAGTTAATTGTTAACACGACGGGCTCGCGCTAGTTCTTAGACAGTTAGGCACTGCAGGAAAATGACACTGATGGACTTGGCGACAAGCGATTAGAGTTGCATCAATATCCTTCACAGTTGGTGGAAACACCTTACGAGCACTCAAGAAATCGCATTAACTCGCACTGCGCGCTGCTTCCCGTCTTTGCTTCCTCCTCCAACTCCGCTTTTCGCGTATTTTTGTATAAACACTTAGCGAAAACATTGAACTTTGCTCGAGGCGTTCAATTTGTGCACGCAAACCTTCCGAAACTTTCTAACATTGCCGAAAGTCTGATTTTGATTGCAAAATTCACTAATGCTGATGTTACAGCCTCGTAGTAATTTGACACACAGTTGCCACAGAAATATTCTCTCGTCGAATTCACCAACGATAAGGAAATTCAAGGGCCGCCAATCCTAACGTTCTTCTCCATGCGCCGACTTTTCTTTTACTTTTCCTATTTTTCTTCGAAAGGCATGGAAACGTCTCGTTGCGAATTTAAGTCGTGCCGCACAAACATCCTGCTCCTATCAACTTGTCTCCTACTATCCAAATATCCGACTCCCGGGAGGACGGGGTTAACCCTTATGTTACCACTCGGGTACCCCTTGACGTACAACTTCTAAGGTACTTTCGTTCTAGGCAAAATTGTCTAAAACCCTCTCGTATCTCCACGATTGGACCAATTTCCAATCAAATTATGCATTAAGTTTTTTAACTAAAAAAATTTTTGAAATAAAAACAAGTCGGGAAACCGGAAGCTGAGCGCTCCAGGTATGAAAGGTTTTGTTTGCTTCTTCTGTGAGTATATTTAAGTGTAAAACTATTCCATTTGTACGTAGCCTGTAATGTACATATTTGCATTTAGCATGTCTGACTACTCACTTCAATGTGATATTGATATTGAGCTGCAGTAAATTTACAGGGGTCAACTTTGTGCTTCATGTTAATTTTATACTACTACCAAATTTTATAACTCTGGGATAAACTTAAGGGGGGTTTTACTCAATTTCCCCAAAAATATGGTAATATACTATTATTAACTTAATTTGAACGGACATCGATATGGAGAGTATTTTGAGACCTGGCCACCATATAGAGGCAGCTTCATGAATTTTTCAGATTTTTCGGTTGGGTAGTTTCTGAGAATGGGTCCGTTAAAGAAATCATCACTTTCCACCCCTCCTACTCCTCGGCTTTTTAACAAATCTAAACCTAAAATTAAGAATGGCTTGAAAAAGTACTAATCGAGACCTTTCATTTGATAACGCACATGACTACATTCGGTGAAAAAAAACTTACCCCCCTCATTTACATGTATGGGGACCCCCTCCTAAATTCTACCTAGAAGGATATGACTCATTGCATGTCTGGGGGTCCACAGCTCCCACCTTGTCACCAAATTTCGTGTCAATCGGTATAGCCGTTTCTGAGACAGACAGACAGACAGAAGGGGCTTAAGGAGGATGCATTCCTGGAGATGCTATTGGGAGGTCAAAGTCTCGGTGGTGCGGCTACGGAACAGGTAGAGCAAATAACGGGACGCAGAACGAGAGCATGCGACGCTGCTATGCCGAGGCGACGAGTTCTCGCAAAAAGGCGCTCAAACTATTGGTGGAATGAAGAAATCGCGGTGTTACGGGATATATGTTTTCGTGCTAGAAATATCTGCAACGATCTAGAGCAAGACCGGACTTCGACGAGAAACGGCTAGCATATGTGAACCTTCGAGGTAGGCTTAAGCAGGCTGTACGGACCAGCAAGCAAGAATGCTTGAAGGAACTTTGCACAGAGGCAGACCAAAGCCCCTGGGGAACAGCGTACAAGATAGTTATGAAGAAGATTAGAGGGCGAACACGACAATTGACCTGCCCGCATCTTCTGCTCGATATCGTGACGGCGCTCTTCCTCCCGGATAAGGGGGAGCGCAAACAATACAAGCAAGCATTGGATGTCTACACCATACCTGCAGTAACTGAGGAGGAACTTACGCAAATTTGCCGGAGAATTGGTGATAACAAAGCACCCGGTCTGGATGCTGTTCCCAATAGAGCCCCTAAACTCGCTGTTAAGACCAGACCCGACTGGTTTATCAGCGCGTTTGAAATATGCATGATAGAAGGAGTTTTCCCCGACCGGTGGAAGAGGTAAGAACTAGTTTTGCTCCCGAAGTCGAATAAGCACCCAGGACACCCATCATCATATCAGACCGATTTGCCTTATCGACACGGCAGGAAAGATGCTCGAAAGGGTCATCTACAACCGACTGCTCCCTATCATCAAAATATAAGGATGGACTATCGGAGCGACAATTTGGATTTCGTGAAGCCCACTCAACGATCGACTGCCGTAGACGTTGTTTTGAAGCTGGCTCGAGACGCGATGTCGTCTAAAAAATGCTGTGCCGTGGTGACGTTGGACATCAAAAATGCGTTCAATTCCGCACGCTGGGGGTGGATAAAAAGTTCACTGGCTAAAACGGGTGTCCCTAGTTATTTGACTAAGCTCCTCAACAGTTACCTTTCGGAGAGGACACTTTGGTACGACACGGATGAGGGATCCAAGCAGTACACCATCACCGCAGGAGTACCACAGGGCTCAGTGTTGGGTCCTCTCCTGTGGAACGTCGTGTACAATGGGGTCCTTATCTTTCCCGTGCCAAAGGAGGCCACGGTAATCGGTTTCGCAGATGATCTAGCTACGGTTGTCGTCGCGAAACAACCTGAGAACGTTGGAATGTACGCTAATAAAACCATTAGCACCTTAAATGCGTGGCTCGAGATGGTTCAGCTTGACCTTCCGGAACAAAAGACGGAGGCGGTCTTGATTACCAATCGTAGGAAGACGGGGGTAATAGTCGTGTTGGTGGTCACGTCATCACTTCGAAACCGGTTATCAAATACCTAGGGGTGATGATACAATATCAGCCGAGGCAGCGTGTGTTATTGCGGGAATGATCCCGATAGACATTCTGGTAAGTGAAACACGCTGCCTGTACGAGACAAGGAAAATGAATCCTCTTGAAAAGGATGCAGAATACCGAAGGGCGGCAAGGCGAGAGTCGCTGGAGAAGTGGCAGAAACGGTGGGACGACTCGCAGATTGGTCGCTGGTCCCTACACTTTGATTCCCCGTATTGAGGAGTGGTTCCAGCGACGACACGGTGAGATTAACTACCATCTGACGCAATTCCTGTGAGGGCATGGTGGTTACAGGAAGTACCTGCACCAATTCAGGCTGGATGATTCTCCCTTGTGTCCTGAATGTGGTTGCACACCTGAGGACCTGGAGGATGTTATGTTCCACTGTCCACGATTTCTGTCAGAAAGGAGGAGTCTGGAAGACTCCCTGAAAACTAACCTAAGCCCGCAGAACATCGTCGGGAAAATGTTGAAATCGGAGGGAAACTGGTGTGCGGTGAACTCCGCAATCAAACGAATACAAAGGGACTTAGAAGTGCGGAGCGCGCAAGGAGGACGCGAAGAACGGAAGGACGTGGTCGCTTAAAGCGCAGTCCCCCCGCGAAGTAATGCTTGGCGGCGGTCCCGCCGGGAAGGAAAAAGGAGAAAGCGGTGGTCGTTTTAGTGGGTGAAAATCCCACACACTGCGGCAACCCGGCGCGGCAATGTCTTTGTAAGATTTCCACCCCCATCCATTAAAAAAAAGGCAGACAGACAGACAGACATTGAACCGATTTTAGTAAGGTTTTGTGTTGCAAACAAAACTTTAAAAAGTACACACCCGGACACCCCAATATAAAATTCATGTTATTTATGTATTCTATCATAATGTAAATGTGTTTTGTAGACTTTTTTCATCGTAAATAGATATTTATAGATAAATAAATTACATTAATTTCATAATTTACATTAATTTTGAATTTTTTATAACATATATTTGAAAATATCATCACTACGAAAAAACATTGAATTTTCGACAATTCTGGCGTAATACATAATAAACTTGGTGAATCGTAGTAAGTAAATTTGATCATCATAAACGGGCATCTCTTCTACTGTTGTTCATATAAATTGTTAAAATTAAAATAATGTCTAATATTTTATATTTACGAAAAATATGAACCATATTTATTTTTGCAAAAAAATTAATACGCTACACAAACGCATGAAAATACCAATCAACATGTAGAAATATCCGAACTATGTTAGTAATAACCTAATAAGGCTTATGTTTTCCTCCTTCGAGTAAACGACACATCCATCCCAAAATTAATCTAGAACATTTCTTTTTACTTATGTTTCCAAGGAATTTGGCTTTTCGTAGATTAAGAAGGTCCATTGGGTGCACTGACTTAGGATTACAAACATCATTATTTGAAATCGCATAATATAATGTGTCTGGAAGGCTCACGTAGTTAGAGCGCTGGGCTGTCGTAGAGGAACGTCGCGGTTCATTTTACACTGGTGGCAGGATTGTTATCGAGACTGGATGTCGAATAGCAATGGACTTAGCTATGAATGAGTACCTGAGAGGTATCAAGGTAATAACCTCCGACGAGCGCAATGCTGACCACATTGTACTATAGTCGTTACGGTTTTGAATGAAGGTAATCCCCGCAGTATGGAAATTTCTCCAGCCCATTAGTCGGCCTGATTTATGCTACATGCCACACACTGGTAAATTTCTTTTACCAGAAATTCTGCATCCGATTCAGATCAGGGACCCTCCAATTATTCGAGCTGTTTATGGCTCGTCGAGCATCCGCAAAATTCATGCCAGACGAAGTGGTGACCCACTCAGCATGTTCAGCATGCTGGGCGGGCAACCCGCTAAGTTCGCCCCAATATGCTTTCGCTTCCGTCACGGAAAACTGTACAGTCTCGGTGCTCTTTCGAAATTCGTTGAGTGATCTGAACTCAATCTGCACTGACTTTCGCCATACCCTCGTAACCAACTTCACACGACACAATACGCTTCTGCTTAAGTGTGTCCAGAATTTTAACTACGGATGTTTCACTGGGGATGGTGTAGTTCATGTAACCCTCTGCACTTTATTTCTCAGTTATCTGCTGGCATTGCCAGTGCTAATTTGAATCAGCCTAGCAATAACCTGCCCTAGTGAGTCGCACCGACGTTCGAGATGAATTTTTAATAGTGGATCTCTTCCGTCACTCAAACCGATGACGCGAACGCGGATCTTCTGATCGTGCAATCTGAAACCCGCAACTACATCAAAATACGCATGTGACTGTAATTGCAATAGCGACATTTCAGCACATAGTTGAGATGCAATCTCATCATTGATTTCAGGTAAAATTCTTGGAGTTGCTGGAGATGCATAGAGCCTGGGAATACCTGGTCTACCCAAAGGATCCTTTTTCAAAGATTCTATACACACCCTTTAGAAATCGTCCCGAACCTCAGCGAAGACCTTCTTCCGCTGGAGAAGAGTGCTTCGGCGAGTACTGAAATTCTTGCCTGCAGTGTGGTGTACTATTGTTAATGCCGCCGCCTCGACTGTCGATCACCAGTTTCCGCGATGACCTCAAGGCGAACACGTTTCCTGATGATAGTCTGGATTGTGTCGCTGCGAGTTATAAAGTGGTGCAGATTTGCCACTCGCTGCACAGTCACGTGCACGAATTGCGGGAAACACTTGACGAATCTCTGGTGTAACAAGGGGCGATAAGATGTTGGACCCGCCCACGCCGTTGTTTCGTAGTAGGAGTGATGATGAGGAAGTCCATTTCATCAGTCCACTTCATCCGCATCGCGAATCTGCTGAAGTGAAAATTTACTGGGAATATTCTTTAAGTTTGCAATAACAGTGGCAAATTTAGTGGAAGTCGTATTACTATTGGTGAAGCTAAAGTAGCCTCTATATCGTCAAATTTCAACTCCTTAAGAGATATAACGTCAGTACCAGTCAACGCATATATACTCCTAGCTATGTGTAACATAGACGAAACCATCGTGTACCGAAATATTCTTATATAAGAAATCGGAAACGTCAAGTTATGACGTTTGTGATGGAGATAGATCTTAATTCGAATCAGATAGAGCGTTATTCGATGGTGATTCCGGGCACTTTTGATTAAAGTGGTATTGTACCATGAAAGTTAGGTGCCAGAAGTGCCTTGTTTTTCACAGATAATAATTTCATCGGCACACAGTTACGACGGGTAGGTATGGTGCCTTACCTGGAGAACAACCGAAATTATATACAGGGTGCGGCAGCATAACTTCCTTTTTTAAAATGCGCCCCACTCAGTTAGTTGATGTCATAGCGGAGCGCTAGTGGTCTCGTTCAAGAGGGGATACTGTAAAGTTTTGTCCCGACACGGTTCAGTCGCCATCATGCGTTGGAATAGTGAGGAGCGTACCTTTGCCGTTGAGGTTTACTTTTCAAGCGGATGTTCGGTTATTGCAACACAGCGTGCATTTCGGAATCGCTTTAATTTAGCCCCGTTGGCTCCCGTCCCAGACCGCAAATCAATTGTTACATGGGTCACTACATTCAGACAAACTGCAAGTGCGACAAAAGGAAGAACTGGAGTCCCTCGGCCCGTTAGATCACCTGAGAACATTGAAGTAGTGAGAGCGACAATGTTGCGATCGCCACAGCGTTCTGCGCGCAAACACGCATCTGCCCTTGGACTATCCGATCGTTCTGTGAGAAGAATTCTTCGTGATAATCTTCATTTTCATCCCTATAAGATGGCGATAGTGCAGGAACTTCAGAACGTGACTGTTTTGAGGGAACACTTTCCAGAGCGCCTTATCTCAATTAGAGCCGATTTGGAATGGCCGGCACGCTCTCCCGATCTGTCCCCTTGTAATTTTTTTCAATGGGGCTTTTGAAATCCCGTGTTTATGTGAACCGTCCAAGAACCCTACAAGATTTGAAGACCAATATCCAAGAAGAAATTGTCAACATAACACCTGCTATGCTAACAAGAGTCATGACAAACGCCAGAAATCGGTTTACGCAATGTATGGAGAATGGGGGACGTCACCTAACAGATTTGATCTTCAAAAAAATGTAAATAAAAACTTTAGACATGTACCTACATTATAGAAAATAAATACATATTTTCCGATGTATACAATAGTTTTTATTGAGTTCTGAAAAAAGGAAGTTATGCTGCCGCACCCTGTATATATTCATAACGGGGTGGTGTTGTGTTATAATCATATCCTTATTCTGTATTTGGTTATAACACTGGAAAACATTCATTAATTCAATACCAACGAAAAAATTCTTTTTGCATTGATGAAACGTATGGAAATTGTTGCCAAAATTTAATTAGATTATTCTATAAACAATTTTTGGCTTTAGGAGGATTATATTCATTAAAATAAATGAATTGATAACCATTCAAGTGGAAAGTTATTACAGTAATAATCCATGAATTGAGTTATTGTGGAATTTCTGAAAAAACATTTATTTGTTGTTCCGGCTGGCGCATTCACTATTTGTGTGGCTGATTAATTATATTAGTTGATTCGAAATCCAGGGATTTCGTTTCTTTCGCTAAAAGTTCATAATTAATATTTTTTACATCGAAACATTTTTTCATGCCCCTTCAGTCTATATATATTTATATACCACATTTACATGTAAAGCACTTAAAACGATGGATGAACTCAACTCTACCAAGAACGCCTCATTCCTGAAACTGAAACTGGAAAGGGAGACTATAATCTGAATGGGTGAGAAAAACATGATCTAGAGCAGCATCTATGTAGATATTATGAGGTTCACTGCACAAATAACTTACTGAGATAGTGATTTGGTTGTGAAATGCAGATTAGGAATGCAATCATGACATTCCCCACTTTGTAGTAAAATGCGGTTTAAAATGCTAACTAACAAGTCTCGGACAGGATGGACTTCACAACGATGAACCCGGCAACGTCAACGGAATAACGATCTGCGAATTTTCTTATGGAACGTGCGCTCCTTATATAGATGCAGCGTTCCAGGAGATGACAGGGACCGGTTTCCTGGAGAAGAGTTGCTACCCCATATATTATAGTGGCTATCCAGTAAACCATGTGCTCGGAGTAGGTTTCTTAGTCAGCCAAAAAATGAAACATGCTGTTACCGACTTTGAAAACATTAGCGAAACTCTGCGCTTGCGAGGCAAATTTTGAAATATAAGCTTCACTAATGTTCACGCCACAGAGGAGACTGTAGAATCGCAGAAGGATACCTTCTACGCGGCAGTAGAACGCACCCTCGAAGCCCGTCCCAAGTATGATCTTAATTGGGGATTTTAACAGCCAAATAAGGACGGAGCTCTTGTTCAAGCAATACGTTGGCTCCCATAGCTTACATCAAAATATAAATGATAACGGACTGCAGATTATTCAATTAGCAGTGTCACACGAAATGGTTGTTGGCAGTATCTGATTTGTGCGGAAAGCGGTCGACAAGCGAACGTGGGCCTCTCCACATAGGACAACATTCAACCAAATTGATCATGTGCTGATCGACCGCTGCTCTCAACCTTGATGAATGTCAGAAAATATAGGGGTGCCAATATAGACTCGGACTAATATCTCACTGGCATTGTGCTCCGAACTCGAACAACAACACAGCTCAGAATCCCCTCTGACAATCAGGTGTGAGTTGACACTGAAGCCATCCACAACACAGCCCTCCACAACACCTATAAGAAGGAAATCGATGCGTCAATAACCGCAGTCAACAGAGGTCCTGGAGACCAAGCATCAACAAATGATCTTCACACTCACCTGAAGAACGTTATCATTAATACGACCACAAACATACTTGACGCCAGCCGCAAAAAGAGTCGGAAGTGCTCGTTTGACGATGAATGTAAGCTAGCAACGGAACGGAAGAATGCCGCATACCGAGTAATGTTGCATTCTCAAAGAACGCGGGCACGTGCAGAGACTTATCACGAACTCCGTCGAGCGGAGAAGCGACTTCACAGACGGAAAAAGGAAACCTGGGAGAACCAACAAGTCTGTAAACTAGAAAAGTACAGGGAGCAACCGCACCAGGCGCGGAAGTTTTACCAACAAGTCAGCAGGATGAAACCTTATACACCTCGATGCTCATCCTGCCGAGACAAAGAGGGCAATCTGATTTCCGACAGAATGGGCATATTAGAGCGATGGCTTGAGTACTTTGATGAGCTACTGAACAACCAGAACATCGACGAGTTGGAGGTCCCGCCAACTGAAGACGACGGACAAATACTGCCACCACCAAGTTTAGGAGAAACAGTCCATGCAATTCATCGGCTAAAAAATCGTTGCCAGGAGCCGAGGGAATTACAGCCGAATTGGTTAAATATGGAGGCGACCAGTTACACTAAGTGGTGCATCAACTTGTGCTCAAGGTATGGGACAGCGAATCAATGCCTGATGACTGGCAACGAGGCATTATCTGCCCCATACATAAAAAGGGAGATATCACACAGTGTAGCAATTATACAGGTATCACGTTGCTGAGCACCATCTATAAGATATTCTCCACTTGTTCATACCTAATACGCGACCGCTCCAGTCTGCACTACTTAAGTAGAAATAATATCCTCAATGGTTGTAGAGGACGATTACCCTTAAGGATGAGGAGGAAAGAAAAATATAGTTTACTACTTAAAAGGTTTATTTCACCGTGCTAACCAATTCTCACACTGAGTTTCTTTATTCTAACCTACTCTATGTAAGTTAAGAATACTATCACTTCTCAAATAAAACAATTCCGGTTTTTTGGAGATAAATTTATCAGAACGTTCTCGGCGAGTGACAACAGACAATAGACAATCTTACAGGTAATTCCCTAATATTTAACAACTTGGGAATGCAACGTGACCGGAACCCGCGCAAACGCGAGTTGCAAATATTCCAGTATCAATTTGAGATTCCTGAAATGTGTGAATTTGCCTAACGTTTCAATTATGCTAGCTTGCATCTTTGGGAAAGAGAATTGGCTTTGGTTTATGGGACTAGATGAGGAATGTGGTAACTTATATACTAAAGAATCAATTCAATGTTCTCGCGGATTTCACTAACGGCACCCTTAAAATTGCACAAACAGTAAAATGTTACAATCAATCTACTAGCCAACTGATATTCCACAAATTCGTCAAATTGCATAAAATAGCACAAATAATTTTCCATCAGTCAGTGACCTGTCCACAATATCGAAATGCGAATTATCTTGCCAATTCGCGTGCCATCTGGTGTTCAATTACGTGTTTGGGTCTAGTGGGAGCATTGAGTGAGCTAATTAACAATTATATATGAAACAAGTCGGCAAACCGGAAGCTGGGTGCTTCAGGTATGAAAGGTTTTGTTTGTTTCTTGTGTGAGTATATTTAAAAATATGCATTTAGCATGTCAGATTTAGTACTTCGGGTTCCAAATTTACACGGTAAAGACAACTTTGAGCCACTGTAACTTTGTTGCTAATGGTATGATTGATAATATGAGTGATAATATGCTTCATATTATGTTTCATAATACTACCAACTTTTATAACTCTGAGATAAACTTAAAGGGGGTTTTGCTCAATTTTCCCAAAAATATGGTAATATACTATCATATTATTAACTTAATTTGAACAGATATCGATATGGAAAGTATTTTGAGGCCTGGACACCATATAGAGGCAGCTTCATGTTTTTTTGTAAAGAAATCATCACTTTCCACCCCTCCCACTCCCCTGTGCCTGTGACAGACTGACAGACAGACGAACAGAGGAGTTCATGCTGAAGTCAACGGATGCCTGGAACCAGGTTGCAAGGGAACTGCAAGGTATTCACCAACAGCTTAGTCAGGAAGAACTGCGACGAAAACAAGGGAGGGAGAGAACCATAATGAGCCGCAGTTAATAGCTGATCCAGCCCCGCGACGCAATACTTTATAGGAGTTCCGTAGGGAGAGTGGAATGAGAAGGAGGTGGTTTTAGTGAGTAGAAGTCTCATATAACTGCGTGGCAGGAGCCAGGTTTTGAACCTTTCCACCTTCCAACGCCGAAAAAAAAAGACAGATCGACAGACGGACAGACAGGCAGACAATGAACCGTTTTTAATAGGGTTTTGTTTTACAAACAAAACCTTAAAAATGATTTTACATTATGATGTAATTTATAGTCGGCCAACACTCAGAACTATAGAGAGTGGCAGACGGACGACAGTAAATTTTAGATTTGGGACGTGCGCTGATACGTCGATCACAAAGAACACCAGTTGGGGAATGCCACTTCATCCAGGTTGCATTAATGCGTGAAACAATTTCATTACGCAGTTCTCCATTGGCTGATAGCATTGACTCGAGATATTTAAATCGCTGAGTTCTGGCAATGGCAGTAACCTGCCCTTCGAGATATTTAAATCGCTCAGTTCTGGCAATGGCAGTAACCTGCCCAGAAATGAGCGATTTCAATATCTCGGGTCAATGCTATAAGCCAATGGAGAACTACGTTCTGCTCCTCACATAGGGAAAGACAAAACCTTTTATACCTGAAGCGTCGAGCTTCCGGTTTCCCGACTTGTTTTTTATTGTCCTAGAATTCCGAATAAAAGGAAAAGTCTGGAACAGATAGTGGATAAACGTTTTTATATAAAAAAAACGGCAGTGCTGTTAATGAGTTTGTAGGCGCATTCAGTGTAAATTGAGATATGCGAAAGACGTTAAAGACACGGTCTGACAGCCAGCGGTAGGTCTACGGGAAAGAAGGTTGGCGTAGAAAGAAATATACAAGAGGTACAATTTCCTAATTTTCTCCCACTATTTTGTTTAACTAATCAAATATAAGCCAATCTTTTTTTGCGAATATATAAAGGGGCGTTTTCCACCTGTTGCCACTTACGGTCACGCTGCTCCCAGGGCAGAGGTGAGGCAGCGTTTGATAAGTTGCCTCTGCCCTGGACGAAGCCGTTAGTCCCTATTTTTATACACTTTCAGTGTCTCTTGTTATTTGATTTATTATGCCGAAAATAGCTCAATAAATAAACAAGGAAAACAATGCAAAACCCGGTAGCTCCGCGCTAGTAAGCAATGTACCGTGACCCACATTGGGCGTACCTTGTATACCATGTGTCATGGCTACGTACGTCGTGTAATATGACTAACAATGTCGTTCGTACATTGCGAAAAGTTGTTCTAGAAGAGAAGAGGTTGAAGAACGCACATCAAAAATCGTATCAAACGATGCAATGAAAATACCGAAACATTTATTCCCGCGTAAAATATATATGTTTTGTAAGTCAAATTCGTAATTTTCCAAATCAATTCAGAATTTTCCAAACTAATTCGGAAATTTCCGCACTAAATTCACCTTTTTCCTAATCAAATTCAGAATTTTCCAATTCAAATTCAGGTTTTTCAATTCTAAATACAATTCAACATTTTTCCAATATTTTAGCACAAAGTTTTATAAAAACTTTTTACCACTGGGTTCTTTCAAACAATCTGGGCTATCAGCACCAGGTTAACCCCGACCTGAGTGGCAAACGCAGAGCTGCATGCAACCAGGCGCGTGCCATGGTTTCCGGATAATGACGTGGCCTAGCAGGTCAGCTACCAATATTGCAAGTTAATCTTGTCTTCCTAAACCGTTTCCTTCTTTCCGGGGGAGTAAACCTCCCTAACAAATGTGGAATCTGGGGTGAAGGAATCGACGAGCCTATCGGATGAATTGCGGTGACGTTACACTGTATTTCAGCGGCTCCCCTAAAAAACCTTCTCTACTTTTGGAGATAACCATGGGGCATTGCAACATTGAGAATCTGTTGCACGGTTAACTGCCTCCCCAACACTTGTGGGAACAAACTTGGGGATAATATTTCAAATTCTTTTGGTGGGACCCCAGGGACACGAAGACAGTACCCAACACGTTTAAGAGTCGGTCAACAACATCTGAGCGGCTCTTCGTCCTTGGATGTTTTGGCGGATATGCCGTCAATCACCAGAGACGGAAGACCTTGGCGTCGTATTGTTTGAACAAACCAACTCAATGAATTTATCGTCCGCGCCTGTTACCGTGTCACGGATTTGGAACGGAATCCATCAGGGTACAGACACCGACTATATGACGCGTTCATAACCCGATTTCCGGATCTAAATCATGTTCCGGAACAGAACTTCGTTAACTAGTACCGGGTAATAGTGAATAACAACCGAGCTGCCCTACCAACTAGGTAACAAATCTTCCAAGGGGTGTCACTTGAGTTTGGTCTGGAGCCATTAAATTACCGGACTAGTCAAAGGAGCAACACAAGTACTCCACCTGTAAGGCATTTCATGAACTCAGTAGTCAGAAGAAGCTTAGTAATTGGGAATGTCGACCCAATTTATAATGAGGCTTTGACCGCATTCCAGGTCGCATTCGCAGAATGTGCTGAGATTCTCCCAGAGGCTAGGTCAAAGATCCCAAAACTAAAGTTGACTTCGGCAACTACTAAAATCATTGCTATCGTTCACAGAATTTTGGCTGATCGTTTGGCTAGCGAGATTATTGCTACAAAGGTTCACAACCTGATCTATATTACAGCTGCCACAGTTATTCGCCTCCATAATCAAGATCTTGAAGCGAATGACGGGGGTATGCGCAGGTGAACTTTACCATTCTGGGTATTTCGGCTCAATAAAAGAGTCGAAAAGTTGAGAAAGGAGACTGGCTGTGTCATGAAAGCACTTCTTGGAAATTCATCACCAAGAGTGCACAGATGCGCTGCGAACATCATTGGAAACTACCATCTGTCCATTGATATGCCAATCGAAGAAATCCTCGAGGCGCTGAAGCAGAAACTTACGGTATGCTCCAATCGCATCCGTAGGTATCAGAAAAGCTTTCAGCGAAGGACAGACAACACCTTGTTCTTCCAGAACCAACGGCGATTTATAAAAATCTCACCAACTCAAGTCGGGAAAGTAACTTCGATCTGGATCAGGCAGAAGACTTCTGGAGAAGTGTTTGGAGCTAACCTAGCCGTTGCAATTTAGAAGCAGCGTGGCTCCCACACCTTATGCGTACATGCGAAGCTCTCCCCGAATTGACCATGCCTGACATTACTGAAGCTGACGTAGGAGGAGCCCTTCAAAAGACATTTAATTGGAATGCGCCAGGAGTTGACAAGATTCACAACTTCTGGCTGAAGTGGTTCAAGAGGATTCAACGGGTATTGGCAAACCATTTTAATCAGATGATTGTCGATCCGAAATTAGTTGCACAATTTTTCACCAAGGGGATAACTTTTCTTATGCCCAAGGGACAGGCTGCCTCTTGCCCTTCAAAATGTCGGCCAATTACTTGTCTTCCTACCATCTAAAAGATCTTCACTTCAGTTTTGTGCGCGAACATCTCAAAACATCATGATGTTCATAAATTGATAGCTGAGGAGCAAAACAAATGCGCAAAAGGCTCCCGAGGCTGTAAAGAACAGCTTGTAATCGATACGGTCGCTATAAAGCAGGCTGTCCACCAAAAAGAAAATATCTCGACAGCCTACATCGATTATAAATCAGTCTTCGACCCCAAATCACATTCGTGGTTACTACAAGTGTTACGCTTGTATAAAATCAACCCGAATGTCGTTCTTCTTCTGAGAACAGTAATGAAGAATTGGAGCACGAATCTATCGGTATCCTCACAAACATCAGGAGAGATACCAATCAGGCGTGGCATTTTCCAAGGCGACTCTCTAAGCCCACTGTAGTTTTGTTTGGCTTTGAATCCGCTATCCCATCTTTTGCATGAAAGCAAATACGGGTTCCAAGTCAAGCATGGCATATTGTCGAAATGTACATTAAGCCATTTAATGTACATTGACGACATCAAATTGTATACCAAAGACGAGAACCAACTCTTTGCTGGAAATCACCATCCATTTCAGCAGGGATATCGGCATGCAGCTGAGTTTGGAAAAATGTCGCATAAAAACAATTGTTCGGGGAAAACATACCGACAACGAAGGATACAGCCAAAATAACATCCGAATTGAGGGTATGGATTCGGACGACGTCTACATATACCTCGGCATATTGCAAGCAACAACACCTGCTGTGGCGATTATGAAATCTAAGTTCCTGGGGGAATTTGAACGGCGTCTGGATCTTGTCCTCAAAACTAAGCTGTACGGGAAAAATAAAACAATGGCAATGAACACCTTCGCCATTCCCGTCCTTCTATACACTTTCGGTGTGATACAGTGGAGTAATACTGATTTAGAATCTGTCAATAGACTGGTAAGGGTAGTTCTTGCAAACAACAACATGAACAATAGAGCAGCCGAAAAATTGAGGATCACTATCCCACGTCATCAGGGAGGAAGGGGGGTACTTGATTTAAAAACGTTGCACTACAATCAAGTGTATTCTCTTCGTGAGTTTTTCCATGAGAAACAATACTCTAGCTAAATACATCAGGCCACCATCATGGCAGATAAGAAATTATCTACTTTGAAGTTGAGAAGCAGAGAATGGGATCCCAGATCGAATGTTACTTCAGTCCAACAGAAGATCGACATGTGCAAAGAGGAGGTCATATAAAAAATTTCTTATTATCAAGAATTGACATCGAAGCCTCCAATAAATGGTTGACTAATGGTGTACTTTTCTATGAGACCGAAGCATTCCTAACTTCAATTTAGGATGCTTCGCTCCCAACAAAAAATTATAAACGGTACATTCTTCACGACTCCTCAATCACCAACTCCTAGGTTATGCAACTGTGAAGAGGAGGATGTCATCAAAACCTTGCGTTGAAGTATAACTTAGTGGCAACCTACCATCCTTACTATAAGTATACTCCGCAGGGAGTGTTGGAAAATGATCGGGTCAAACTACTGTGGGATCACACTATTACCACCGACCACAGTGTTAATCATAACAGACCCGATCTAGTTCTGCTTCTGAAGGAAGAACGAGCGTGCTTCATAATCGATGTAGCCGTACCGTCGGACCGGAACACTATTGGAAAACAGCACGAAAAAATCCGGAACTATGGTCCCTTGGCAGACGATATGAAGCAGACTTGGAGACTACAAAAGATCGAAGCAGTCCCAGTAGTAATTTCAGCGATGAGATTAGTCCCGCAGAACTTACATAAAGCACTGAAATCGCTCGATCGTAGGGCTGGACTATACATGGAGATGCAAAAAGCGGTTATCCTTGCAACCTGTGCTATAATCTGAAGAGTCGTCTTCGGTAACAATCTGACCTAATGGGTTTCAGTCTTGATCCGAACTGTCTTCGATACAAGATCGATGTTTCTGTAGTGTAGAACCACAGCGTCATTGGCTGAAGTGTTTGCGACAATCGGGATGTAGTAATACATTTTCGCATGGTCGCACACACTTTGCGTTAAAATGCATCATCGCTGTGATGCGGGCCTTTGAATGTTGCGTTCAGCCCATCCTTAGGTTGATCGCCCCTCGGTCCGGTTGCGCGGGAAGAGAGTCCGTGGGCTTTTTAACTATATATTCCCAAACCGAATATCATGGTCCAATAACGACAGAAAATTGATGAGCCGCTCAGATTTTTCTCAGAGAACCACATCCCCATCCAGTGGTAAAGGTTTGTATAAAACTTTATAGTAAAATATTGGAAAAATTCTGAAATGTCACATCCGATTTGTTCGGAAGCGGCTAAACCAATTACCACGAAATTTGATAAGAACTTCCATACAGCGGGTGGGATTCATCGGAAAAGGGTGTGTAATTTTATTTTTCCCAGAGTATCTTCGTATCGGGTATCAAATGAAAGGGAACGATTAGTACTTTTATAGACTGATCCTGTTTTTAATATTGAGTGAAACCTAGAAGAATGATGGGTCAAAATGCAACGTGTAACAGGTCTCGTTCTCTAAAAATATCCAACCGAAAAATCTGAAAAAAATCGCAGTGATGCATCTATACAAAATCTAGGCCTCAAAATACATCCCGTTCCGATCCGGTTCCGTTCTACACAAATAAAGTTAATAAAAATATATTGCCATGTTTTAGAAATTTACCCGAAGTAAGTTCATCCCGGAAGTGCAGAATTGGCAGGTTTGCAGTTTGAACGCAATCCAACTATTATTAACAAAGTTATTGGAAATGAAAATATTATAGTTCATGTAAATTTATTGCAGAACGTGTATGACGTCATCATCAGATATATAAACTGAACTTATATGAACGGCGGGATCTATGGAGACACTTTCGCTTTGCTTTTCTAGCTTTTTGTAATTATTTGAGTAGCATCAGTATCAATTACTGGAGACAGAATCGCGTGTGGATACGTATATGCTAATGAAATTTGCTGTTAGTGATTAATAAGATGGACGTGTGTGTACGTGTGTACGCTTTCGTGCACAGAGTAGAGTGAAAATGTGTGAAGATGCCTTAAATCTTTTGTACGCAATATATATGACTTCAATATGTATGTTCTGAAACGCTTCCGGTATTCCAATGTGTTTGTATCTGTTGTAGGTTGTCTTATTCACATTTTTTGATAATACTGAGCTCCTGGCGTGAAGCGTATGAGGTTGACTGTTATCAATACAGTGCTTTCCAGATAAAATTATTTGTGTAAATGGCTGAATTTTTAACTATGTACACAGGGAACTGTCATGCACTCATCATTCGTCACATAAGGAAGCACAAAAACTTATATACCTGTAGTGTCTAGCTTTCCGTTTCTCGACTTGTTCCTGGTTATTTTCGCTACCCCTAACATTTCGTTCTAAAGTGAACCTGCCGGCACATGGCTGTCGCCAAATGTTCCAGCAATATCGTATAATCTGTGAATGGAGTTCCCTGTGTATTGCGAAAGACGTCGAGTTGTTGTCGAACTGTCAGGTTGCAACACACTTTCATTTCCAATTTAGTGGGTCTCTTCTATGATGTGATGGACTGAACAACACAGGAACTGATACTTTATTTTTACGATTTTACGGAATTTGTAGCCTATTTTACGAAGTGACGACAGACAGCGTAAAATTTCCAGTTTAACTTTTCGATCATTTTGTCGTTCACAAAACGTAATATTGCTGAATATTAATTTCGTTTCAGTTTACGTTCAAAGATACTTAAAGCTTAACTACACAAGGCGGAGTACTGAAAACTGCTCGCTTCAGGTATAAAGTTTCTGTTTCAGTTTATGTGAGGAACCTTCTATGCACGTTTTTCTTTTCGCAGATAGCTGGGAAATATTCCTTCAGATATTTCCAAACTTTCAGATATTTGTAATATTAAAGATATAAACAATATGCTCATGCTAAATAAACATGCTCTTTACCTACTGATGTACATCGCAAGGGCGTAACTCAAAGAAGTTAGTTTTCCGGAAATCGCAAAAATCCCTGTGTTAAAAGAACTTCTCTTTGGACAGACAGAAATTGAACCGCCTTTGGCAAGTTTTTGTTTCACACAAAAGCTTAAAGGTACTGCTAACGAACTTCAATAGGTAGTAAATTTAGTATTTTTGACACCAAAAAGACAACCCTGGTTACACGAAAATCTTTGCGCTTTACTCTGTCTGACCCTCTGACCATATATTGTTTACGTTTTGCCGTCCATAAGTAATATTGATATGACATATAATTTTTCAAATGCTCTCGCATAAATCAGTTTATCCTCCTGAATCTCAATTGACTGGAACAAAATATACGACGCCATTAATTTCCATTTGCTGCTGGGAAAATGAAAACTCTTCCCCAAACAATTAAACAGATGACCTGATGCAAAAACGCCATGAATACACAGTAAAGAAGGGACCCCATTTACGCTTGATATAATGTATGACCCTCCCGTCAGGGATCTGCTTTCCAAAGTTTCATCGATTTATCGCAATTTTATTCGCTTTACTCTGAAAACATTTTCATTTATACACGTAAGCATCCGTAGGTTGGTAAAACATATGGCGGAGATCAACAGAAGTTATGAGCAGGGGTGATGTTTTGTGTATCATCTGCGGTTTATTCTCATTATACCCGTGGATGTTAATGTTGCAGAAAGGATATGGCGACAAGCATGGCCTTTAAGTTGGGTTTACATATGATTACCACAAGAGCGGAACATTGTGTTTTGTTACTGGCCGGGAATTTTGGTTTCATGCTGAGGTCCCAGAGGGTGAGCAGTAAAGTTGACTTTGGAACTTTATAGCTGATGAGAATGGGTGCGGGTGCAAGTAAACCAATGTATATGGTTTTGTGTGTAGAATCCTCGATGGGTATTTTCCAGTCTATATTTTCCTACGGAACCTTTTCCTATTTTTTCTTCCATTGATTATAAAGGACCTTATGAAGTTACAAGATCTTACAGTACTATTCTAGAGTGAAATGATACATATATTTCCATAACCTATAGCTCATGAAATATCGTGGCTTTTCAAATGCATATATGCTTGGTTTTATGTGAAACAAAACCTTATTGAAATCGATTCAATATCCGTCTGTCTATCCGACGATTTCCACGTTTGCTGAGAATATGTAGTGCGTGAATCCCTTAACATGCAAACAGTGGCATCACTATCCGTTCGATTTAGGGGGGGAACCACATTAGGAGGTTTTCCGAATCGACTTTTTTTTTGTAAAACATTCAAAGCGAAATTCATGTTCCTTTAAATTCTATGAGCATAGAACCGGGCGACTATCCGATACAAGATCAGGCTTGAGGACGAAGTCATTTCATGTATTTTCGTAATCTTGTAATGCTATGTGATTAGGATATTTATAACTTTGTGCAATTGTATTTGTCGTAACTATATTTTGTTTGTAATTAGGAGAGAGAAATTGCTTCATATCCGAAGGGGGATTTTTTAAACAATTTTCCTCAAACACGTTTTTTATCAAACCCATGTTTTCCACATTTGCGGAAATTGTAACTCAAAAAGTATTAAGCCGCTCATTATTAAATTTCGGAAGTATGATCTTCTACAAAACTACCAAAAACATGAACCAAGATTTCATATTTTTAAGGGTGCCTTCATTTCAAATTTTTTGAAAAAAACTGTTGAAAATTGAATTTTTTTTCAATAACTGCAAAATTTTCAATTTTTATTATTTTCATTTGCATTCAGGTTCGCATTCTTAGAAAATAAGTTGACTAATGCAAACTTAAAACCTTTCTGGTTGCTACTAAAAATTGCAGCAGCTGGAGAACTTTAGTTACGACTTTTAGCGGATTAATGCAGCGTAACTTTATTACTTTCGGATCAAATAATTTCAACAAATTACCAAAAATTGGTCGAATGCAATATCTAAATTTGATTGAATTCCAATTAGTCATTCCCACTACAAAAATCCCAAAATTTACGTGAAAAGAGGCATGGTAATGTGTTTTCTACCCCTAAGGGAGAGCTCCCCATACACGAAGAAGGAGATATAAAATTTTCGGCCACAGACCATGGGGGAGGGGCACCGAGTAACTTTTTCCGACACAGACATTATTTCCTAAACATAGGGGAGTAAGGTCTCGTTCTCAAGCAAGAATTCTGTTATCGTCGTTAGTAACTGCGAGGGGACTTCCTGTGGACACTCAATACACCCATACTCTTTATACGACCGCTCTTTACACGGAATTGCCATATAACGGCCTTTTGTAATTATGACACCTTTTCGATCTACGGCCTCAAAAGTATATGGTCAATAGCTTGGTTGTTTTTTTTTGTATTACTCGAAAAACGCAGAGTACCCGACCAAAGAGAAAATTTTACTAAATGTTGATGGTATAAAGCAGGGAATCGCAAAATTGCATTTTGGTAAAAACAAGTTGGGGAAACCAGAAGCTAGACGCTTCGGATGTAAAAGGTTTTGTGTTTCCCTTTATGAAGAATGATGAGTGAATGACAGTATCGTGTGTACATAGTTAAAGATTCAAATGCCCTCTATTTGTTTAAAAGCCATTGACACAGATAATCTTATCTGGAAAGCACTGTCTTGATAGCGATCAACCTGATACGCTTCACACTAGAAGTTCAATATTATTAACCAATGTGAAGAAGGCAACCTGCACAGATACAAACAGCAGCTCAATTGATCTAACGCATCTTCCCGCATTTGCCACTTTACTCTGTGCACAAGCGCATACATATTTTTATGCGTTATGTACATAAATCAAAAACCGCTGGTGTATTATTATGTTAATTACTATCCGCGAGCTTTATTAGCACATAAATATACACACATGTCTACTTCGAGTAATTGACATTGATATGCAAGTAACAAACAAGTCGGGAAACCGGAAGCTGGGCGATTCACGTTGAAAGGTTTTGTTTGCTTCTTGTGTGAGTATATTTAGCATGTCAGGTTTAGTACTTCGGGTTGTAAATTTACACGGTAAAGTCAAATTTGAGGTACTGTAACTTTGTTAGTAATAGTACAATTTTGATCAAACTTGGAGATAATCTGCTTCATATTATATTTTATACTACTACCAACCTTTATAACTCTGAGATAAACTTAAGAGAGGTTTTACCCAATTTTCCCAAAAATATGGTAATATTCTATTATTAACTTAATTTGAACAGATATCGATGTGGAGAGTATTTTGAGGCCTGGGCACCATATGAAGGCGGCTTGATGATTTTTCTTACATTTTTCAGTTGGGTAGTTTCTGAGAATGGGTGCGTTAAAGAAATCATCACATCCCACCCCTCCCACTCCCCGCCTTTTTAACAAATCTGAAAACTAAGACCGGCTTCGAAAAGTACTAATTGAGACCTTTCATTTGATACCCCTCATGACTATATTTGGTGAAAAAAAAATTTACATCCTTCTTTTTGCAAACAAAACCTTAAAAAAAAATTAACTAAAATGTCCCCATGGACCCCACTGTTTATACAAGTTCACCTTATATAATGGTGACGTCATACACGTATTGCGGTGCCATAAATTTACCTGAAATGCGAAGCTTTGACCTCGTTTGTTTGGCCGGATTGATTGAACCACAAAGATTCTCGGGAGTGGCTTCACAAGAGCAAAAATAGGCGGAATATCTGTTTACAGCTGCTATGTGACACCAAGCCTTACGAGAATGAAGTTCCATTCTTTGGTGGAGAGGCTAGCAATGGATGCAAACAAACATAACCCTAAAATATTACTCGAAACTCTTTCTCGTCTGAATCTTGTAGTTGCTAACACTGGATGCGGTAACACTTTCCGAAAGAGAACAAGTCGGTTTTGTGTATTTCTTTTATAAAGAGATTTGAGTGTGCATTTGTCCCATTAGCATGTTGCACGTAAAATATGCATATATTATGTGAAAATTTCCACTTTCAAGTGATATTGACATTCATAGCCTTGAACTTGCAGAGAAGCGACAGTTTTGACCTAGTGTAACTTTGTTAATAATAGTGCGATTACCAAATTTGGCAGAATCATGCTCTACGCTGTAGCCTACATTGCTGCAAAATTTTGTGATTCTAGGGTGAACTTAAGGGGGGGTTTTCTTGTCAATTACTAAAAATTATAGTAATGTATTATTACTTTTATTTGAAAAGGTTTGTATGGTGGGTATTTTGGAGCCTAGGCACCATATAGTGGCAGCCCCCTGATGTTTTTTAAAGATTTTTCGGAGAATGGAATCGTAAAAAAAATGATCACTTTCAACCCCCGTACTCCCTACCTTTTCAACAAATGTCAAAACTAAGATCGGGTTCGAAAAGTACTAACCGAGGCCTTTTATTTGATATCCCATATGACTATATTTGATGAAAAAAATGTACACCCCCCTTTTGCATGTATGGGACCCCTCTTAAATTGGACGTAAAAGGATGTAACTCACCATATGCGTGAGCGTTCACAGTTCCCACATTTTTAGCAAATTTGGAGCCAATCACCACAACTCTCTCCGAGGAAAATGCATGTGACCGACAGACAGACAGACAGTAAACCGATTTTAATAAGGTTTTGTGTTTACACAAAAGGTTTTGTGTTTACACAAACCTTAATATCAAAAGTCAAAAGCAAAAGTTCCCCACCAATTTAAAGAAATTGGTGGGGAATCTGCGAAAGAAAGACAACGACTTTACGATCGAGCGTATCTCACCGGAGAATCTCCTGCCCGCCGGCGATAGTTCACATGAACTGAAACTATCGCGAAATGGCAGGAGAAGTGGAATGAGTCAGAAAAAGGCCACTGGACTCACAGAATCATTTGGCATATCCGCGGCGAAGTAGATTTCGACCTAATACAATTCTTGAGCAAACACGGACGCTATCGTGCAAATCTATATCGATTTGGGCATGATGATTCGCTATATTGCCCAAAGTGCCCAAATATTGCAGAGGACGCAGAACACGTGTTTTTTTTCATTCAGCGAGAATGAACGTGAAAGAAACGCGAATGTTAGCACGAGATCAGTTTAAATTCTGATCCACCCCCGCGACGTAATACCAAATGGGAATCCCGCGGGGAGAGTGGAAGGAGAAGGAGGTGGTTTTAGGGGGTAAAACTTTAAAAAAAGCTAGGGAGAAGTGGATTCTTCATGAAAGGAATTTTAATAGTTCATTCAAATATCAATTAATAATGCCGTCAGCATCTTAATCTAATTGATAAGTTCTATGAAACCTGGCATGCGTTTGGGCGATACTGTCTTCTACGCCGGTACAAAATTACAAAAGTAATCCTAGAATGAGCATAACAGTCAATTTCTAAAAATTGGTAATATACCGTGTATAAGTTTATTTGAGAAAATATCGGAGTGGGACATATTTTCAAGCTTGCTTGCACAAAATCTTAAAAAGGGCTGCAGAGAAATCGATTTTCATAAATGGGACTTTAATATTTCACGCGAATGTCAATTATTCTCACTAATTGTGACGTCAGCATCTTATTTGCATGGCGTAAGCTGCAGCTAACTTGTGAGAAATTGATAAGTATGAACTGCTGTAACTTTGATAGTAATAACCGGATTTCCATGAAACTAGTATTATACGCGATGCTGTCCTCTATGCTGTTGCAATTTGGTACTCCTGGGATGAACTTAAGGGGAGTTTCCAGACAACTTCAAACAGTTGATATTATACTATTGGCAAGTTTATTTGAGCAGATGTCGGAATGCGACATATTTTGAGGCCTAGGTTTCGTATAAACGTATCACAGTGATTTTTTTTTATTTTTGCGTTGGGTGGTTTCCGAAAATGTAGTCCTGTCTCACTTTAGGTATGCACATTTTGCCTCTCTACTCGCGCACTTTGAAACCTCTGTTAAAACTAAAATCAGTGTCGGGTGGGGGATTTGATACGCCACACGACTACATTGGTTGAAAATTTGAAAAAAATTTACATGCCCATTGAGTGTATGGGGAGCCTCCCTTTAAACTCCTCGGGAATTTATGTTACTCACTGTATGCGTAAGATTTCGTAGCTCCAGTTTAGCCGTTTCTGATAAAAAGTGCTTGTGACAAATAAACAGGATAGACAGTAAATCAAATGAAACATTCCAAACAAGAAATTATGGAAGAATCAAGCAACGAGCCAATACAACGAAGCCATCTCTTGCTGCAAATATCTGAACGCCTATCTTTGTATCTTTCCGCCGACCAATGGTTTGCCAACCTAGTCATTGTGACATCAGGTTGCGAAGAAGGAGCTAACTAACTCACGTTTTCGTTAAATCTTAATTTTTACTTAGAATTATTAAACAAGTCGGGAAACCTATTTCTCACGTTTTAGCACCCATTAACTTCGCCAATACATTTCTTGCAATTTCCTAATTCCCATCCCGACATTAATGAACATTGAAAATTTAATAAAACAAGTCGGAATACCGGAAGCTCCCGCTTCGAGTATAAAGGTTTTGTGTTCATCATATCTAAGAAGTTTCAACGCACATTTTTCTATCCGTATATAGTTACAAATCCGACATACTCCTTCATATTTTTCCAAACTACGAGACATACGTCCATATTACAGCCGTAGATATTACGCTCACCCTAAACAAACAAACTGCCTATTTCCGAATACTGTACACATATATGCACGTATATGTATCAATTGATCGTGCCCATATTTCCGATTTACTTCTTATATCTATCTGAATAGGCACTACTCGCACACACATGTCTGGTTGGAGTAATTGATATTCATATACAAATGACTAAAAACTAAAACAAAATAATTCTTTCCGCCCCCATCCAGAAGAACTCATTTCGTTGCGGTATTGACGAATTGACATGTGATGATGACGTCATGCAGGTTGTAGAGTGCAAGAAATTCACAAAAAATTGTAAAGTTTCAACCCATATAACTTTGCTAATAATAGTCGGATTTTCTTTAAACTTCACCAAATTATGCACCATGTTCTTCATTACACCTATGCTAAACTTTGTACTTCTGCGATGAACATAAGGGGGGTGCCGGGTAAATTTCTAAAATATGGAAATGTACCATTATTAACTTTATTTGTGCAGATATCGGAACCAGATATATTTTGAGGCCTAGATTTCATAGAGATTTTTTTCGGATTTTTCGGTTGGATAGGTTCTGAGAACGAGACCTGTTACACTTTTTGGAGGTCACATTTTGAGCCTTCACTCCCCTATGTTTCACCCAATATCAAATATTGAACCAGTTTCGAAAAGTACTAAACGAGACCTTTCATCTGATACCCCACATAGCTACATTCTCTGAAAAAAAAATTTGCAGCCTCCTTTCACCTGTATGGGGAGCCCCCCTTAAACTTAACACAAAATGGCGCCAGTTGCTGCATGTAAAGGGAACGGCAGATCACATACGCTTACTAATTTTCGTGACAATCGGTCCAGCCGTTTCCGAATAAATCGGGTGTGACAGACAGACAGACAGACGGACCTGTGAGGAGTGGCCAGATCTCCCATCAGGCGCGACCCCAGCTGGCGGATAGGGGCATACCTATTGATGTGTAAATATGTGTTCATGCACTTTTCTTTTTTGATTGTGCATGTGCTAGTGTTTGCTCATCTCTGGTGCGCGGACCAAAATGGCTATGGGAAGGATACCCAGAACATAAAACCACCATGGAAGACGAGAGAAGGAGGAAACTTACGGTGCAGGGGCTCGGAACCCCAGTACCGGCGGCTTTTGGGAGTGAGCAAGCGGGCTCCCGGTCGTCGATATCCCTCGACCGCAGTGCCTCGGTGGTGGACAACTTGGCCACCTTGGCATATAATGCTACAAGTGATTTGGATCTGGAGAAGGAAGTATTCAAGCGAAGTACGACTTTACCGAGAACACCAATAACAAGACCAAACAAAGATGAACTAAAAGCAGCTTTTTGGACAACAAAAACCGTGACAACACCCACCGCACATGTTCAAGATGCTCGACAGCAGGAGGTGCTCCAGGAACAAGCAAGAGATCCATTCAAAAGAAGCTCATCAACTTTGAGATCTCCACCAATGTCAAAGACGATGAAGGATAAAGTACAGGCCAAAAGTGAAGGACCATGTAAAAGGAGTAACCCGGCCGGGACTTATAGGGAGCAGAGTCCCGATCCGGAGGAATTACCCTTCACCCAGCTTGGGGCAAAAATAGTTGAGCTGTCCGAGTTTATCAAGGACAAGCACAACGTGCACCAAGCCATAAAGAATATGGTGAGGGCCATTAGAGTTCTCTATAATAGATCACAGATGGAGGACAAGAATAATAAGAACACGCCGAACCCCGCTGTGCCAACAGTATCACAAGCGACCCAAGTGACGCCTAACCGTACTACCATCGAATCCCAGCGAAATAAGCGAGTACGTGAAAAAGAGGGGGATCCTTTAAGTAATCAGCAGGCGCCTAAGAGAAAAAAAGGCGGACAGGACATCCGGAAAACCAACACCAACAGGTCAGAAGGAGGAAACCGTACAGCGAATCTAGGAAACTCGACCAGCGTTGCGAAGCGTAAGACCAGCGAAAACGATGGATGGACTAAAGTTACCAACAAAAAAGCGGAACGAAAGGCAAAAGTGCGAACTCGTCCAGATGTAATTGTTATCTCCAGTAAGGGCAATCTGTCCTACGCGGAGATACTCAAAAAGGTCAAAGCGGATCCCGACCTAAAAGATCTGAGCGGAAATGTAAGCCGAATCCGAAGAACCCAGAAAGGGGATCTCATGTTCGAGCTGAAAAGATCCAGCGTGGGCAAAACTGATGACTTTCGCACTCAAGTGAAAAACTCACTTGGGGGGAATGCCGCAGTGCGTGCCCAAAAACATGAGATCTACCTTCAATGTAAGGATCTCGATGAAGTAACATCGAAAGAAGAAATTTGTATTGCTCTGAAGGAGCAATTCAAGTTGAAAGAACTCACCGAGGAGTCTGTTGTGGGCTTACGAAAAGCCTATGGTGGTACTCAAACAGCCACAATACGAGTACCAGCGGAGGCAGCACAGATGCTATTGGCTGCCGGAAGGGTTCGGATTGGATGGGTTGTCTGCCGTTTAAGGGAACAAATTTCACTGAAGAGGTGCTTTAAATGCCTCATGTTTGGACACTTCGCGAAGGCATGCACCAGCAGCATTGATCGATCCGATCGATGCAGAAGGTGTGGGGAGAAAGGCCATATTGCCAGAGAGTGCAATAGGGACCCCAAGTGCCTATTGTGCGAAGTAAAAGAGGGACAGGATAACCGGCATATTGCCGGGAGTGGTAAATGTCCAGAATTTAGGAAGGCGCTCACTGCAATGAGAAAATGAGGTTTATTCAAATAAACCTGAATCATTGCAGGGTCGCTCAGGATTTACTTGAGCAGACCACGTTCGAATCTGAGATGGAAATCGCCATCATAAGCGAACCGTATAGACACCGTCACGGTGGCATATGGGTCAAAGATTCGACTGGTGGAGCGGCGATATGGGCTTGCGGTCGACAAGCCATACAATGTACTGCAAGTCAGGCAGGCAGTGGCTTCGTGTGGGCGAAAATAAGTGGTGTATATGTATACAGCTGCTACGCCCCGCCAAGTTTGACACTGTCTGAATTCGAGCAAATGCTTGATAATCTTGTTCTCGACGCGAAGGGACGAATTCCAAAGGTGATTGCTGGTGATTTCAATGCTTGGGCCCTAGAGTGGGGTAGTAGGGAATCAAATGCTAGGGGGCGCAGTTTATTAGAAGCTTTTGCGCAGATGGACATAGTTTTGGCTAACGAAGGTGCTGTAAACACCTTCCAGAAAGGGGGATCAGGCTCGGTTGTAGACCTGACCTTTGTCAGCCCTTCGCTGGCGCGTGGTATGTCCTGGTGCGTCAGCGAACGCTACACCCACAGCGATCACCAGGCAGTTTTCTTTGAGACATGTATCGAACCTCAGGGCAAAGAGCTATCATGCCCGAAACCGAAAAAGATTTCAGGCTGGTCTGCAAAATCTTTGGATGAGCAGAGCTTCTTAGAGGTGTGGTTGGATCAACCTGATATAGCAGGCGCCTCTATGGAAAGAGCTGTCCATCTGGCTCAATGCATCGCCAAAGCATGTGACGCGTCCATGCCTAGGAGGTGCGCATTCCCCCGTAGAAGACCAAACTACTGGTGGAATGATGAACTGACTGGCCTTCGATCGGCCTGCCACCGAGCGAGAAGAGCGGCTCAGAGGGCGGTAGGTAGAGTCGATCAAGGGCAGAAAGAGTGCGCCTACAAAGCAGCCCGCAAAACCCTCAAGCTGGCCATCCAGCGAAGCAAGAGGAAATGCTTTAGCGAGCTCTGCTCAGAAGCGGACGTAAATCCGTGGGGGAGAGCTTATGGAATCGTGATGGGACGATTTAGAGGCCGTTCGTCTCCGCAGATCACGTGCCCCGCCCTCTTGTTGAAAATCATCCAGGGGTTATTCCCCCAGCAAGAGGAGAACACCGACACATTCCAACCACCTCTGAATGTGATGGCAATCCCGCCAGTCACCAGAGACGAGCTCCTGGAGATCTGCGGCAGAATAGGAGACAACAAAGCACCGGGTCTGGACGGAATACCGAATAAGGCCCTCAAGCTTGCCGTCAAATCCAGGCCGGACATGTTTGCTGGGTTGTTCGAAGCGAGCATGTCCGAGGGAATATTTCCAGCGGTATGGAAGCGGCAGAAGTTGGTGCTTCTGCCCAAGCCTGGTAAAGCACCAGGTGAACCATCCTCATACCGACTCATATGTCTTTTGGACACGGTGGGGAAAATGTTAGAGCGGGTAATCTATAATAGATTACTCCCAGTAGTTGAGAGCCAAGGCGGCCTTTCAGATCGGCAGTATGGATTCCGTAAAGCCAGATCAACCATTGATGCCATCAAATTGGTTACTGGCTTGGCCGAAGATGCAATCCACGGAAAGGGTAGTACCAGCAAATATTGCGTGGTAGTAACCCTGGACGTGAAAAATGCATTCAATTCGGCCAATTGGAATCTAATCCGGAAATCCCTAGCGAAGGTTGGTATTCCCGCCTACCTTGCCGCAATTGTCGATAGTTATTTAACTGAAAGGAGGCTCTGGTCCGACACTGATGACGGACCGCAGGAGTACGTCGTTTCCGCGGGTGTCCCGCAGGGCTCCGTATTGGGCCCACTACTGTGGAACATCATGTACAACGATGTACTTAATCTTCCCCTTCCGGAGGAAGCCACAGTGGTGGGTTACGCTGACGACATTGCACTGGTTGTTGTCGCAAAGCATCTCGAAGATGCTGAGTTATACTCAAGCGAGGCAATCGGTGCTGTCAAATGCTGGTTGGAGAGCTCTGGTCTGACGCTTGCGGAGGAAAAAACGGAAGCGGTCCTCATCACGAAGCGCCGGAAGAGAAATTACGCCTGTGTTAGAGTCGGGAATCATATCATCACTTCCAAGCCGGCCATCAAATACTTGGGGGTGGTGATAGACAGGAAGCTCAGCTATAAGCAACACGTACAGTATGCTTGTGATAAATCATCCACTGCCAGTATGGCCCTGGCCAGGATGATGCCGAACGTGGGAGGGCCACGGCATACCTCTAGGTTGCTTATAGCCAGGGTGGTGACCTCAATCATGCTCTATGCGACCCCAGTTTGGATCGAGGCGTTGCGGATGTCAGTTAATACTAACAAACTGAATGCAGTCTACAGGAGGACAGCTCTGAGGGTATGCTCTGCCTTCAGGACTGTCTCAGATGATGCAGCATTCGTCATCTCTGGAATGATGCCCATTGACATCTTGGCAGATGAGATGGCGAATATATACCATGCGAAGCCAATCTCTCCCTTATTGCAGACGAAGAAGGCTGAGAGGGAGAGATCCATAAATAGATGGCAAGAGCGGTGGGAACGCTCGGGAAAGGGTCGGTGGACTCACAGGCTCATTCCTGCCATCAAGGAGTGGTTGGAGAGACGACACGGTGAGGTTAATTATAATCTCACCCAGTTTCTCACGGGACATGGAGGATATCTCCAATACCTTCACAGGTTTAAATTGGAGACCTCACCCGACTGTCCAAATTGCGATGGAGTCCCAGAGGACCCAGAGCATGTATTCTTCCACTGTCCGAGATTTGTGGAAGAAAGGAGGAACCTAGAGGAGACTCTAGGAGAGGTGCTGGTACCAGAAAATCTGGTGCCGAAAATGCTAGCACATCAAGAGAATTGGGATGCGGTCAACTCCATGATCGCATCAATTCAAGATAAATTGCGAAAGGCAGAGGAAAGGAGAAAAACGCGGTCACGTGCGCCGCGTATAGAAGAAATGGGATTAAGCTAGAGTGAGCTGACTCCGCCCCGTGATGTAATACCTTATGGTGGTTCCGCGGTGCAGGGAGGGGGTCGGGGGTGGTTTTAGTGGGTAAAAATCCCACACGCTGGTGTGTCCAGACCAGTGTCTTTTGAAGATTTCCACCTCCTCAAAAAAAAAAAAAAAAAAAAAGACAGACAGACGGACGGACAGACAGACAGACAGACGGACAGACAGACATCGAATCGATTCTAATAAGGTTTTGTTTCACACAAAACCTTAAAAATGGTCAATGGCCAATGGTGGTTTACAAAACCCCAGAAGACCCCATTTCCAATATTCGAAATTATAACGCTTTCACATAAGTTTGCGCATGCTGCATATATTGTAACGTTTCCTTTCCGGTTGGGATGAATGGGAATTTGTTCCTCAAATGTGGCGAACTGAGGCATATGGCTTACAAAAATTTTAGGCAGTTTTTATGGTTTAGTTTTACTTATTTCCTCCATCTTTTTTGTCGCGGAACCGCCGTAAAGCTTAACTTGACAGGGAGGACTGCGCTTTAAGGGGGTCATCCCGTGTGTCGGATCCGCGGAATCGATTTTTTTTTGGCATAAATTGTATCTAGATATAGTGTAGAATATATGGGCAAAGTGATTTTTTGATATGCGGAGTCGTTCGGAAATTATAGTGTGAAATACGTGATAAGTCACATGCCAGATTTATGTCGATCGCCGTTATAAAGCTCGTATTCATCGGTCCGAATGATATTCGAATGACTTCGCTCAAAGGAGAAGAATTGAAGCCTAGGCCTTACATGTGTTTCTTGAAGAAACCTAAGATTTATGGACTAGGTATAGGAGATTAATGGTCAGTTAAGTTTTTATGGCTAAAAATCACATTCTACTTTTTAAATGTGTTTTTCTCGAAACCGCATGTTGAAAATCGGCTGCCACCATAGCTCAAAATCTATACAACCAAATTCTTTGAAATTTTCGCAACTTATTCAGAACATATTTCTACGGTCCGCAAACTAGAATAATTGCGATTCATTCAGTAGTTTTTTTTTTATTCATTGAAGAAGCCGTAAAAAAATACCAAAATTCAAAAAAAAGTCTAACATGGCACAAACAATTTAGTTCTTAATATTTTTTAATAATCCTAGTTTGCAGACTGTAGTTAAGTTAGCACGTTAAAATGCCGTTTACTTGTTTTCTTTAAGATAATCGCAGCGTCCTCTAGCGTGGCAGCAGAAAAACGCCTTTTTTGTGGAGATGGGTGTATAAATTGCTCTGTATTTCAATAACGAACTATGTAATCGGGCTGGAAAAATTACTATGCACGCTCAAGATATTAAGAAATTTATGGTGAAAAATTCGTATTTTTTATATATATTCCTCCAGTTCTTCACAAAAAATTGCATCCGCACTTCCAAATGAATTCTTTTGGTTTCGGAGTAAAACGCGCACCAGTTTGCCTCCGACTTTAGCATTTCCTCGACGATGTTCTGAGGGCTTATGTTGACTTTCAAAGGGTCTTCTTTGATCAAACCAGTAGAACATGACATACTTCAGCTCTTCAGATGTGCAACCATATTCAGGGTAAAAGGAATAAAAAGGAAGAATCATCTAACCTAAATCGGTGAAGGTTACTTCCTATATCTTAAATACCCTGACAGGAATTCAGGCGGTAGTTAATCTGGGAGTGTCGTCGTCGAATCTACTCTTCAGTATAGGGGATCTAAATTTACGATAAGCCCACCCCCTCCTCTCTGCGGATCACCTCCCCATTAATACCATCTCGTAAAGATTTATTGTCCTCTTGTCGTATATAGAGATTACTTCACTGCCCAGAATGTCCATCCAGACCATTCTTGCAACTACACACGATACTTTGCCTAACATTGCTCTGAAGGCGCAGCACACCCTAGAAATGAGCGATAAGTCATATGTACACTCCTCCGTTTGTTTTTACACACTATTGCTTCTTTCTTCTGAGCGAAACTTTCCGGCCACAAGTGCTTTGAATCTGTATCTTGGGTCTCTAATGTTGAGCCTCAACTGTGTTAACGATACGCTAGAATTTGTCGCTTTATCACCGGTGTAGTCCAGCTATTTGATAACCGAATTGAAATGATGATGTGGCCAACACGCATACTAACCGAAGACCGCCATCGCAACATCGGAAAGAAGATCCGAGCAGGTCAGTTGTGATGTCACCCTCATCTTCTTCGTAATAACCGTGCTCCCTTTTACCCAGCCGGTTTGGTCTGCCTCCGCGCAAATTGTGATATTAGATACAACATTGGCTAAGTAATTTACGGTCGAGGAACTACAGTCGGGTGAAGCCGACGAACGGAAGCTACTTCCGAAAACACGCCGTAAGGTTTTGAGCACCTTTACCGTAAGTTTTATTCTCTTTTCTTACTTCATATTGACTTTATTTTTCGACGTCTTTCCCATAGCCAATTTTGTCAAATATATAATAGTCATTAACCCCCTGGTCGGGTATAGCGCGTCAACCGCACATACGCGCCATCATTCGCGATTACCTGAAATGCTCTTTAACTCCCCACGACTACCTGACATGCTCGCACTCCTTCTCAACTGTTCTACCCCAAGTGCTCTTGGGGCGACGCACTCATTCGCCATCTTGGCAGAGTAACCCTCAATGCAATTGTCGCCCCTCCTTGATATGCGACCAATCCACTGCCATTTCTGTTTTCTGATAATATTGCAAACGAATGTCAGACGTGTGTGTCGACCAGATTCTTCATTTCAGATAGTGTCTGGCCAGCGCACTCCGATGATATGACGCAGACAGATATTGACGAAAGGTTGGAGCTTTAAGGTACCAGTGGGAAAGGCGGCCAATCCAACGGGCATGCGTCTATATGGAAATTCCTTGAAAAACATCCGGTAGCCCTGATGCCGACCGATCATATGGTTTCCAGATTCGTCTTTGAAAAGACATACACTGTCGTAATCACCGAAAGAGAAGAATGGTCGACAAGTGGCCATGAGTCTTTTCAGATTACAGACCTAATAATCTTCACCGACGGGTCAGTCACGGAGGATGGATCGGGTGCAGGCGTGTTCTCGGAGAATCCGATTATAGAACTGGCCCGACCCCTCGGAAAAATGACGACCATATTCCAGGCGGAGATATATGCCATTTCATTGGCAGCAGAAGAATGTCTGCGACAAAAATGGAGGGGTCGCACCATTCGAATCTGTTCCGACAGTCGGGCGGCATTATCGGCACTGGATGGCAACAACATATCAAGCCAGTTGGTGTGGAGTTGTCATCAGGTGCTGCTGAAACTTGGCCGACTGAACGAAACATTCCTAATGTGGGTGCCGGGGCACTCTAACATCGCCGGTAATGATGGGGCTGATAGACTGGCTCGCCGAGGGTCTGGATCCACAATGGTGGGCCCAGAACCAGCTCTTGGAATCCGACCATCTACTGTCAAGTCTACTCTGAAAGGTGAAATTGCAAGGATTCACGCAACCGAGTGGAGAAATTTGGACTCTTGCCGGCAAACGAAAATCCTTGTGAAGGAGCCTAGGGCCACTAGAGCGGCATTTTTGTTGTCCCTTAAGAAGTGGGACATGAAAACCCTAGTAGGGCTTTTGACGGGACACTGCCCCTTAAACTACCATATGGAAAAGATTGGGGTAGTGGTTTCGGCTGTGTGCAGCCAATGTGAGGAGGAGGAGGAAACTGCCCTGCACTTTTTATGCAGCTGCCCGGCATCCTCAGATCTCAGACGAAGACACCTTGGCAAGGTTTTCTTCAATGAAGAATCTGCACACTCTCTGCCTCTTGAGAATGTTCTCAGATTCGCTAAAGCCTGCGAACACCGTAGGCGGGAAGCCATTGAATAGGCAACTTACGGGGATAGTACAATGGGCCTAATAATGGCCTGAGTGCTCGGAGCTGCGGCTCCCCCCATTTAACTAAACTAACTAACTAAGGTACCAGTGGAGTTCACTTTCTATGTGCTACTCCCACATAGCAACCCAAAAAAGACACTAGCACAGTACAGTCATAGTCCATTCAATTCGTCCACGTCCACCGGACAAAGCAGCATGAAGGACATCACGAATAACAGGAAGAAATAATGTCGTTAACAAGATGTAACCCCGGCGCACTTCATTTTGAAGCTCAAAATCCTTCAAGATTTTACGTCGGTGCAGAACATACATTTTGCGCCGATAACCGCTTTAGTTTCTCCGGAATGCCCCTCCTGCGTAGAATACTCCAGATTAATTGTGGAAAATTTGACTCTTTTCGATGAATCGACTCAAAAGAGTGCCTCAAACGAGTCAGCATTATTTTCACTTCACCTATAGCACTATGTGAATAATTTTGTATCGAAAAATCAGCTTTAAAAAGTAAATCAAACCAAGGTTAATTCCAGAACAGTTGGCCTAATATATTGTGATTTCTGTTTCCTGGTGTTTGACATTCAAAAATTAGATAGAAGTCTTGGATAACAATAAATTTATTCTGTCAATAAATATACAAAAGGCTGGGTATGCTGGGGTTATATGCAAGTTAACGCATTCTCATCTTGGCCCCAATAAACACACTCATCAAATCAGCACTTACCTGTAATTTACACTATAAAGTCAAAAAGCACATTCCTCAATTCCCAGAGTAATATTTCCCAACTCTACCCACATACCCGCCCGATCCAATTCCATACTCCAAAAGCTATAAAATGGAGCCAATTCTCCTAGAGATCTTTTCCGGCGATGGAACAACGCCTAGGACATCAAATTTACCAAAAACGCAACATCTTTTTAAAGAATGAAATACACAACTGTGTATTTCCGTTCCAAGGAGAACATTTTAATTATTTATTTATTTAGTTTACCAATTTATTATTACATAAGTAGTTGTAATGGTAATTCTTCCAGAGGTATAGTAATACCTGTGTGTAGGACCTGGTGTCTTATAAGCTAAGCTATTACTTATGAACTACAAAATTACAGAAAATTCATTTACTAATAGACTACATTCAATAATCAAAATTTCAAATTCTCATATATTTTCTATTATTCAGGATTTCATTTTACTCTTTCTATATTTTTCTTGCAAATTTTCCTTAAATACTTTATATTCATTGGGAAGCCTATTAGATATTTTAATTGCAATAATATAACTGGTTTTACTGCCAATGGTTTTACAAATTTTTGGCAATAAAGTGCTTTTATTTCTGGTTCTGCTTGTTGATACTTCATAAATTATTTTTACCTCATTATAGTGATATAAAATCGCTTCTAAGCAAAACAATTGTTCCAGATTTAGTGAATGCAACAAATTTAGATTATTTGAATACGCTCCATCCCAAGCAATTTTTCCAGAAATTATAATGCTTTGAAAAATAGCATAATAAATTACCAAAAGAGTTTTCTTTTCTATAAATAAATTAATAAGGGAGATTGTAATTAGTTGCATTCAAATCGTGAATAAACAAGTCGGAATACCGGAAGTTGGACGTTTAGACTACGAAGGTTTTGTGTTCGCCTTGCGTGAAAAATTTCTTATGCACATTTTCTCATTCATGCTTAGCTAAAAATTCAAAATATTCCTTGATATATCTAATTCCGCCGTTTATATGAGTTCACTTTATATGATTTATATGACATCATAAAGACCCCCTGAAACACAAAACAAAATGGCACGACCTAGTGTATGTAAAGCGATTTACTGACCCCCAAATTGAAATTGTTTCATTCGAGACTCCATACCATACATGGCTCTCGCTTTCGACAATAGCATGCATGTATGTTCATATTATCTCATCTTGTTCACTAAGACGTGATAACCTCATGCGCGAAATTGATCTGACGTTATAATTACATTTCCGACTCGCTGAAATGTCGCACATATATAACATTCGGATCCGAATCTATGAATATTCAAGTTATGCACTTCATTCCATATTGAAATTTATACACATTTTGCTCATACACATTTCACATTATAATTTTTTTTACACAAAACCTTCAAATCTTCGTTTCGACGTGCACGGTACAAGATTGCCCTGCAAACATGCCTACCTACAGACATACCCACAATACTTATTTCCTGCATTTGCAAAACAGAAACGCAAAACATCGCATCGACAAGCCACCAAATATCGCCTCACCAATTGAGTCGACTCGCCTCTCGTTGACTCGACTGTGTAGCGTGCTCATTGTGCCGTTGATATTGTGCTGATGTGCTGTCACATCAATTGAGGCGGTTCGAGCTCATCGAATTTTCTGAAGCGATTCAATGTCGTCGCCTCTTTTGCGATGAATCGAATTACTTACTTCAATGGACTGATTAGCGCAATTAAGGGGGTCATCCCGTGTGTCGGATCTGTGGAATTAAATTTTTTTTGGCATCAATTGTATCTAGATAAAGTGTCAAGTGGAGTCATTCGGAAATTATAGTGTTAAACACGTGATAAATCACATACTAGATTTATGTCGATCGTCGTTATAAAGTTCGTATTTATCGGTCCGAATGATATTCGAATGACTTCGCTCAAAGGAGAAGAATTGAAGCCTAGGCCTTACATGTGTTTCTTGAAGAAACCTAAGGTTTATGGACTAGGTATAGGAGATTAATGGTCAGTTAAGTTTTTATGGCTAAAAATCACATTCTACTTTTTAAATGTGTTTTTCTCGAAACCGTATGTTGAAAATCGGCTGCCACCATAGCTCAAAGTCTATCCAACCAAATTCTTTGAAATTTTCGCAACTTATTCAGAACATATTTCTACGGTCCGCAAACTAGAATAATTGCGATTCATTCAGTAGTTTTTTTTTTATTCATTGAAAAAGCCGTAAAAAAATACCAAAATTCAAAAAAAAGTCTAACATGGCACCAACAATTTAGTTCTTAATATTTTTGAATAAATTGCTCTGTATTTCAATAACGAACTATGTAATCGGGCTGGAAAAATTACTATGCACTAATACTACTACTAATAAATCTATGGTGAAAAATTCGTATTTGTATCTTTCTCCAGTTCTTCACAAAAAATTTCTAAAAAAAGCCAAAAAAACGGCCTTCACACTGGATGACTTATCAACTGATTAATCAACTCACTTATAAGTTTCCTAACTCTACTCCAGATACATTGCCTGTTCACTCTTTCGAAAGCGCAGATACCCCACCAATTCTCACACTGAAAGCCGGTCCCCCTCTGGGACCTTGATGCAGGTGCGCCGATAAATAACTTTGTGAGAGACCGTCAAGTCGAGCGAATTTACTCCAAACTCAGCAGAGAATGGCTTGCGTGTTTGTCAGTGGAGTAATGAGGACCACAGCAAGGAAGAAATGGATCTACAAAGCAAGGGTTGGAACCACGACATAAGGTCAGACCTGTCAGTTGGACATGTGTGGAAACAACGAAGCAAAGCATGAAATCCGGCACAACGTATCAGAGGTAATTGCATACCAAACAAAGATTCCAAAGTTGGCTAACCGGCGGGACACTAATGTCGTAAGAAATCTGCAAAATAAGCTGGTACACATTTTAAAAGCAAACAATGATAATGCTATAAACTACTATCCATAAAACGAGTAGAAAAGGTCGCAAAAGAATGTTCTCTAGTGGTTGATAACCGAACCCAACTCCGGATGCCAAATCCCTCTTTACTCAAAAAATACATAAAGCAGGCAATGTGATGAGGGAGATTATTGCATATTCTAACTCCCATTCTTACAACATTGTGAAGGGGCTGCTCAAGGAATGCAAGGAATGGCGACTAACGGAAAACACTTAGTCAAAAATGCAAAGGAGTTGATTGAAAGACTAAGTGTAGCAGGGGCTTTAGTCGAGAATGATCTTCTAGTGTCATTTGGCGTCAAATCCCTATTTCCCAGCCCGCCCGTAAAGAGGCAATATTGAAATGTGAAGGGTGGCTACTTCTGTTTGGGCCGACATTAGAATGGAGGCGAAAGACAAAACAATATGTAGGTTGGCTTTCCTCTACATAAATGAAAATTATTTCATATTCAGGGGAAAATATTTCAAAACAACATCAGGTGTAACGACGGGCAACTCTCTCTCTTCACTTTTAAATGAATTCTTTATGGCCTCACTGGCGGAGAAAATGGAGCAGGATAAATCACTGCCAAATATATTATATGGTTGAGGATAACATGTTGATCTCAGAAACAAGTATCAACAATATGTTGAATAACAACAATACGTTACACCCAAAAATAAACTTCACTCATGAGACTGAAGTTAATAACTAGTTGCCTTTCTTGGATATATTAATAAAACGCTACAACTGGAAAACTTTCTTTTCCTATTTTCAGGAAACCCACCAACCGGAAAACCGCGGTCAATTCGTTCCATAGTTGCCAACATAAAATGGTAGCCTATTGCAGGTTGATCCACCACCTCCTGACAGACGAAGACGGAGGTCGAAGAGTATTATATTATGGACACTACAAGGAAGAACGGGTACAACAGCATCACTATAGATACGATGATCGTAGATCATTCCTAGATTTTGGGAGCATATGAAGAAGGCAAGGCAAGGCAAGGCTATCAAATACTCCTGAAAACCCACAAAATCTATGGTGGGTATGCATATTGCGGAATGCGGCCATAAAATAATGCACTGACGATCTGAAAGTACTAAAACAGATAACAACAACTAACCAGCTGGACGCCATTCGGAAGCTTATTCATTATCAAACAGCCATCAGACAGATTGAATTCAGATCTAAGAAATTATTATTCTCCGCTCTTCTTTTTTCTTTGACATAGAAATAAGTTTTCACAAATAAATATAGTAATGCAATTAGGATTAATTCGACCCCTCTCTATCTACATATGCATGCCTACTTTCAGGATGGCCGAGAGCTGCCCAAATGGGATTTGATATTCTTTCTGGACAGTACCCCGAATTATTGACTGCCGGGGGATAACATGTTAATGAGGTTTCACTTCGATAAGAAATTTAAAACAGGTTGGAGTATCAGGGCAAACTAGGAGACCGTGCCTATTTCATTAGACTTAATTCAACAACTGATTACTTGGTACACTGTCGAATCGCTGACAGCAGAGAGAGCCACGCCGGCGTCATTGGTCCAAGCAAAATGAACTTGGTACCAATGGGTAACCACACTAACATATTCCAGGCGAAAATATATGCAATAGACAGATGTGCCTTATTCAACCTCCAACCTGCACTTAGACCCAGGTGAACTCTAAACTGGTATACCTCACCTTGAGAACTGAATACATTTGGCTCGCAGAATACGGCTTGAATACTCTGAGTTCCACGCCTTGTTGGGTTGGAAGGCAATGAGGCAGCGGATAATAATAATAATCGTTTACGCAACAATCCGTATTGGATCAGGGCCTTGAAGTGTGTTAGAGCACTTCATTCAAGGCCATAACGTTACACAACAGGATTACAATACCCCGTAGGAGGCAATGTGGTCAGCATTGCGCTCGACCGAGATTATTAACCTGATTTGACTCAGGTACGCGGCAGCAGATAACCTGACCCAGAATGGAGCATGGAACGCCTCTACACAGATTGTGGGATCGGAAATGGGTTCATGGTCATCAAATTAAAATGGAAAAGAAAGTCTGAGGGAACTATACTGGGCTAGCAGAAAATTGGTAATTTCCTTCACAGGACCGCTCTCACTCAGCCAAATCTGAAACAAAATTAAGAAGTTGCTATTCTATGGTATCTAGGCTCCGAAAGTGTAATTGACAGGTGGAAGGAGCGGTAACGAAAACAAGTACGTGTGTGCGTTGATGCATAAATATCTCAAATTTGCATCTTAGCCACTTTCAAGTCAAGAATTCCACGGATGATGCCGCTTGGCTTTCCGGTACGTGGATGGTGGATTCAATTCAACTGCCGACCGGATGCACTGCTCTTGCATAATGACAGGCTCAAGTTGAGGAATTCGTGAAACTTAACTCCCAAGTATTTGATCATTTGTGAATTGCTCACTGTTGTGTTTCCGACTTTAATTTTGACGTGTTTATCATACCTCTGGGATCTAAGTGTCTAGATTGTCTCGTGAAAGTACACAATTGCCTTTTCGCTCCATTTATTCGAATGCTCCAATAGCGGAAGTATTTATAGAGAAGTGCAAAGAATTACTATTAGCGGCAAGAGATTGGAAAATTCGTTTTCGCACGTTGACAGGACAGCCTATCTTCGAAGAGCTTCTTAGCAATTCTTATAATCGGAATTGGGAAGTTATCATACTTTATATATATGAGTCGGTTGACCCATACGGAGTCAAAGGCCTTTTCAGATATAATGCGCAGGCTACGGTTCGTTTATTGTTGACGTCTAGCAACGACAGTATCATGAAAGTAGCCCAGTGCATATTGCGCTCCGTGGGGAATGATATTTTTGAGATTACAATGCTGCACAAGTTCAGTTGCTGTTCTTCAGCTCCCTTGAAAAGTTTTCCCAGGCTGGAAAGTAGGAAAATGGGTCTGAAATATATGGTTTGGGTGAGATTCCTATCTTTCGGACCGCAACGAACTTTGCTACTTTCCAAGTAGATGGAAAGCGACCATTTTTAATGCAGTTATTAAAAAGTGATACAAGAAATGTTATGGAGGCAATGGGGAAATTTTTAATGACGAAATTGATAATCAGGATCCTGGTTAAGGTCACTAATTTATTGGAAGGCTCGCTTCTGATTGTCGCTCCAACAACCGCCAGCATTTGCGAATAATTGAACTGAAGCAATTAGAGGGGAAAGGGAAAGCGAAGTATTCCCGCATTGAGTGAAGTGTGCTAAGCTTGGCCGCAGTTGAAGTAATACAGGAATTTCCGAGCTGGATCCAGAGGTGCGTATTTAGCTTGAAAACTCTCTCTCGCTTTTATTTGGCTATAGAAAACCAGATAGATATTTGATAGGAGACCAGGGACTTTCCGTGTGGTGGGCAATGTTTTTCCTGGTCACAAAATTAACAACCGGACGAACTTTCAGAAGTGGATGCTCTGAATTTCTCCGGGATTAGTCTCCTGTGAAAATTGGGGATAGTTAAGAACTGAGTCCTAAGGAACGGAGGTGTCTTTGAGATCGCGATAATCCCTTGCTCTTCAATGAGCGATAGAAAACTAGCGTGGTCCCATGTACACTCCACAAAAATGAGACTACTATCTTTCGTCCTTTAGGCCTTTGTACTCTAGCTATTTAAGTATTTCCAGGGAATTAATATTATGTGCCGTAGCTGCAGGGACTGTTCCCTTTTTGTGCTTTAAAGCACTGGAAGCAGAGGAGACGCTTAGCACTTTTCTGTTGCTTTCTGCTCTTTTTCCCCCGACAGACGGAGTTAAACGAGCCTTCTTGTTGCTCCTCCCCGATGATCTCGTAATCTTCTTTGCTTTTGGTGCTTGCTTCTTGTCCATTTGCCGGCTCAACCCGCATAGCTCAGAATGGAAAAGTCACTGCTTGACGTGGCTCGCACAGTGGAGGAAAGTCAGCTGGCAGTGCTATTGGTTTCGTCATTAACAGCGGTGTTCCTAATCTCACCGACCGTATTCGTTAGGATTTAATTTTGCCGCAGTATACTTAGCTCGCATCTCGGTTAGTTCGATGGTCTCGGTCGGGAAATTGTTGCTGTGATTCGAAATCATTGTTAATTTCGTCATCGGATGGCATAGGTAACTTCGAGCTCATCCGCGGAAACATCTTTACTACGCTGAGCATCGTTGGTAGTTTTGTAATGCTTATGGCCACTTTTTGGAATCAATATCAGTTGTGAGAAAGGATTCTGTTAGTCTATTAAAGCAAAGGGAAACGTTATTTTGAAAACTTGTTGGCATAAAGTGCCTAAAACTTTGTTGACGTGTAGCGATATCCGATAAAAGTCTGGCGGCAATAAAACCCTCTGCTCCTAAAAACTGTCAGTTGAAAGCGGCGGCGAGAACTTTCGCTGTCTAGATATGGGCACAGGTGGTGGTGACCGTTCACTTTTTTCTTCAAAGGCTGAAAAAAGGCAATTGCTATCCAAAGCATCCAGATGCTGAGGATGTCAAGGCAAGGCGGTAACCTTAGAAGCTGCACTTCGTTGCACATCTGGGAAAGGGGAAGCATCAGTTAAGTATGCGATCCGTCGTGGATCTTCTCTTTCGTTCGCGACACTCGGGTGTAGAAATTTACGACTCCCCCGCGCCTTTAATTTGTTTTGGTTTATTTCCACATCCCACGTTCATGTTCAGGTCCTGTGTTGATACTTCGCTCGATGTCCCATATTTGTTGGTTTTTCACGTTCCGATACGGATCCACGCATCGGTGAGAATCTGGCGAGCACAGAGGCAAGTAAGCGCGGAACATTTCAATTGAGGTTCAGTAATTTTTTTTTAATCAGTATTGTGGGCTTTCACTCTCAACTATGCAACTTTTTAGGTTGTGAGATAGTTCTCCTCTCTTGGTCGTCTCTGGCCACGAAGGATAGGTCTTCTATTTTGATCCATCCGTCCTCTTCAAAATTTGTGACTGCGGTTTGGATATTAGCGTAGTCTTATAAATACAACACCGTGATATACCATGCAATGTCGGCAACCTCATCGTTGCATGTCATTTGCGGAGCTCTCATGCTATGTTCATTTACCTCTGCTAAAAATTTTGCTTAAAATTTGATCCTTTGGCTTTATCTTCTATCGCTTTCAAGAAGAAAGTTAGAATTCTATGGAAACTATATAACACCTAACATGTTATTAAATAAGTACCCGTGTGCTTGTTTTTACTCATAAACTAATCATTGTTATTAAAACACTTCTCAAATACGCGATACCCATCTCTTTACAACAACCTTCTCCCTAGTGAAACTCAAAAGTTATGTAAATCAGTAAATTCGTAGAAATGAATATCAACCGCTCCTGATTTTCTTTCTCAGATTTCACGCATTTTTTCACTTCGATAAATGTTTAAAATCCTCAATAGATTTATATCTTTTGAAAGACGCAAATAGGCGTAGAACAGAAGTATTTTTCAACTCTTTCGAGCGCTATTTAGATGTGTCTGATTTTCATGAGAACTCAAAACAGCGAAAACGAGCCACAACCTAATATCTTGCATTGTACAAAAGCCCGCCCCCCAGCGATTTCTAGGAATGATGACGAGCATAAATGGTGCAGATTTGGAGTCGACAGACAAGTGGATGGAATATGAAAGAAAAAATTGAATAACTTTCACGTAAGTATCTGTCACATTCAAGGCTCAAGAGAATTTGGCGTTCACGCTTGGTTCCCTTCGAATCCACCCTAGCTTCTGAATATTGTGCACTCGTACTACGAGTACATGTGGAGGAACGGCCTTTTTATTCTGCTGATTCTGCTGTTAATGCTCTAATAATTTCTGTTGAGTAGTCCATATTGAAAATTATACGAGCAGATTACACTTGGGATTCAGTTAGAGTTACTCGTATGCAAGAAATTCATCGGCGAATCGAGCATTTTTCTAAACGACTACGCAGTGCACAAACATAATACGTACTCGAATCTGTATGGTTCGTATTCGTAAAAACTTGAATGGATGAATGTTATACAAACATTTTTTGTTTCGCCAATTCTTTTCAATATTTTGCTTCCCTTTCCAGTCCTCAATTTAACTACTAGATATCTACAATATGGCCACCAGTTACGCAGGAGCAGGAAAGAATGAAAAAATGAATAGAAAGGTGACAGGTAGTAAATTCCTGAAAGCGACTTCATCTGGATTGCGCTAATGCCAAAATTAATTCATGGCACGGTTCATTTGATCCGAGGTAGTTAGATTCCTGAGTTCAGAGGAGATCGATAGTGATCGTGTCTGAATCATTGAGATCACTTGCAAAACACACACTGTTTTATTCAGATGCAGTCAGATACCACTCAGACAAGTCAACGTAAGAGTTTCCTTAGCACTAGCTGTTCTCACTCCTTGCGTTTCACAGCCTAGTTCCAACGACATCAGGTGCTCTTACTTTCCCGTGCTTCGTTGGTTAGATTGCCTCGTCAAATTCCCCATGCTCATGATATACACTCTTCTGTTAGCTTGCTTTAGGCTACAATTGGGAGTTTACTCACCCTGTTTTTTAACCTTTTTTAAGGTTTTGTGTAAAAATAAACCCAATTAAAATCTATTTACTGTCTGTCTGTCACACGCACTTTTCTCCAAAATGGTTACACTGATTCAAATGAAATTTGGTGGACATATGGAAACTATAAAATCCCGTGCATACACTGAGTGACTTAAATTCACAGTTTAAAGGGCAAAAAGGGGATGTAAAATTTTTTTTCACCGAGTTATGTAGGGTGGGCTAATCCAAAAAGCGAACTGCTTATATGAAATCAAAGGCTCAACATATGTCCTATTCCGACCTCTGCTCAAATAAACTTACTAATACAGTAGAAATTCACAAAAGTTGACACTCGCAACAGTTAGATACACGTAAAAGTTGAAGCTTCTGCTAACACAGGAAACTCTGAAAAGTTAACTTTCTCGCCAACTTTACAATATTCCTCATTCAATTTGACTTTTCTGATTGTCACTGCTTGGAAGAAAAAGTAATCAAGCGTTAATACAGTCGTTAATCGTTCTGAGATATGTGCATACATGGTTGTGAAAATATATATATTGCTTTTGTTTGTCTTGTGAAGCTTTAAACGAGTTTATCTCGAAAAAAAAAGTTTTTCAAAGCTACGCCCCATTTTTCTCAGGAACTACAAGATCGATTTCAATATTATTATTCATTATTTTTATCATTTCCTAGATTCGTTACACCACTTAACATCAAATTTTGTGAGAACGTGGGAACTACGACCGCTTATGCATATAGTGAGGGAAGGAGGGTCGGAAAATAGTTATTTCTTTCAAGAACCTATTCCCAGAAACTAACCAATCGAAAAATCTGAAAAAATATTTCAGGAAGCTGCCAGCTATATGGTGTCCAGATTCCGAACTACCGCCATACCGATATCTGCTCAAGTAAAGTTAATAATAGTATATTATTATAATTTTTAGTAATTGACTGCAAACCCCCTGCTCATCCTCGAATCATGCAGCAATATAAGCTATAATATGGAACGTGATCCTACCAAGTTTAGTGGAAATCACACTATTACTAATATAGTTATAATCGGTCAATATTGCCACTTTTGTGTATATTCTAAGATTTTGAATGTCAGTATCACCGAAAAGTGGATATTCTGAAATAATATATGCACATAAATTACGTGCTAGGTACAAGTGGGACAAATGTACACACAAACGATTTTAAAAAAAAATGCACAACACCTTCCATACCTGAATTTTCCAGGTTCCGGTTTCCCGGCTAGTTCAATGTTTTAGCTACAGACAAGTTAGAATACTGGAAGCTCGCGCTTCGGGTATGAAGGTTTTGTGTGAGAAACTTTTGCGCACATTTTTTCATCCATATATAGCTATCAATCCAACATAGTTTAATATACAAACATATCTATCTGAATGAAACTACAATAAACTTCATTAGCACGTATATATACCTACATACACACATAAGTCTGTCTGGAGTAATTGATATTGATATAAAAATGACTTAAAAACTAAAACAAAGTGTTTCTTTGCCACCTCCCATCCATATGAGCTCATTTGTTGTTGTGGTGTTGATAAATTGATATGTGAAGAAAACGTTCGCACACGATTCACCAAAGTCACAAAAAATGAAAAATTTTCATCCCTTACAACTTTGTTGGTAATAGTTGGATTTTCTTCAAACTGAACCAAATTTTGCCCCATGTTATCCCTACAGAAATGTCAAATTTTGTACTTCTAGGATTACCTGAAGGGGATTTCGGGAAAATGTCTAAAATATGAAAATATACTATTATTATCGAGCTCTTTGATGTTATACTAAACATGACCACAGTTGGTGACAATAATGAAAATCCCCGTTTTTACATGTATACTGTATAATGTCGCCACTAGCTTCAGGTAAAGGGATTTACTGACCACACCTTCCAACCCAATTTCATGACAATCGGTTTTGCCGTTTTCGAGTAAATCAAGTGTGACAGCCAGACAGACAGACATTGAATAGATTTTAATAAGGTTTGGTGTTATACGAAACCTTAAAAATGAGGTCGATTTTGAATTTTAAATTTTTAAAGCTGGCAAAAGTATTTTGTCTACCGATCCCGCTAGTTTTATTTCGGGCCATAAGTACATGTGTTTTAAACAAACCTACATTCGCACTTTCTTCTGCGAGTTCACGGTTCGGTTGAAAACGTAGGAGAAGTTGGATGAAGTCTCCAAAAAGAGCAATTTCAACAACAAACACCGCCCTGTGAACAACAACAACAAATACAACCGCACAGGTTTTTTATTTTTATTTCATCCTTTATTTTTTAAATAAACAATCGGAATCTACACATTGTTTCATTTCTAAGAAACCACAATTTGGAAAACACTCCTGTGTGTGAAAATTGCCCTTAATACGCAGTATCATGCTGGAAAATTTGGTGGAAATTCTACTTCACACAATTATAGTAGGTGAAAATTTCGCCGCTCACGTCAAATCACTACTTGTCACGAGATAAAATGTCAACACCACCTCGATTTGAATATCGGGTATATTCCGCGTACTATATATTCACTACGAACCAAATATTCTTACATAAATAGTCAACAAAAAGAATCATACCTGGAGCGTTCGGATTCCGATTTCCTGAATCGATTGTATCTGTCGGAGGTGAACTTCTCCACATTTGCTAATAACGTTCAACTCCGAGTGTGAAGTTTACTAGGTTAACTATTTTCAAATGCAGTTTTCCTACTGTCTACCCACGAACCGGTCCCCATCCCGCTACGCACGCCTTGAATTCTAATTGAACTCCGAGTGTTCATGTTGCAAATCATTGCCCTCTGCCAAGATCAATTCTGCAATCTGCGGCGAAAGTTAAGATAATTGTATATTATAGAATGCATTATTTGAGCAAATTAATTCAGAAAAAGGCGAATGAGATTCATCTTCCGTTGCGAAGCCGCGGCCACTACAGAGAACCTTTTATACCTGCAGCGTGTAGCTTCCGGTGTTCCGACTTATATATGTACTTTTAGTGACAAACCTATTTTCTTATCATTCATGAACGTCTTAAATGGAAAATTTACCGCAATGTCGTCCGTCCAGTTGCTCTCTATGGTTATAAATGTTGGCCGACTATAAAAGACAATGAACGGCGTCTTGCGGTAATGGAGACGAAGATGCTACGTTGGACTAGTGGCGTCACACGTTTAGATCACATCCGAAATGAGGATATCCGCGATCCTTATGGGGTTGCACCGATCGTGGAAAAGTTGCGAGAAAGGTGTCTTCGATGGTATGGTCACGCAATTCAGGCGATAGCTGACCTAAAAAAATTATTATATCAAAAGTCCGGAAACCGGTAGCTGAACCTGGCTTAAGCGCCGTCAACATATTTGCCCAAGCATTAGCAAAAAATCTCAAGCACAATCGTGTGGACAGCGGGTTTGGCGTGGTTTCAAGCGCTTGTTGTCGATCTGGTGCGTCCACATACTTGCTAAACATGAACAAACAGTCGTAACGCAAACATGTGTACAGGACGTTTTTTGGATGTGTCCATTCGCTAGCACTTGCCACCGAACAGATGGGGTGTCGGTTTTCTGACAAAAATCAAAAGGGTATATGCTTGTGTGTGAAATGAAGGAACGGTATGAAATTCCGTGTGTGGACGAACTTTGCCGACTTGAAGCACACTTCTGCAACGTTGAATGTTCATTGAACATTGCAGTTGCAAGGAAGTTTTTGGTAGTTTGGAGTCTCCCAGCAGGGTAAAATACTTTTACTGCGCGGAGTTAAAAAGCAATACTTTGCTTACTTGTTCTTAAAACGTTTCACTACCCTTAGATAAATGGCTTAGATGAATCAAAAATTTTCCAAGATATTCATGCGCGAAAATATAAACAGAAGAATAAATACGTACGTGCAAGCAACTCATCAAGTAGTCTGTTGATTGCGTGGATATTGCAAGTTTGTCGACAAGTTGTGGGTGCAACGAGATAGCATGGCTGCGGACAACTTGTCTATTTCACGCCTGTGTCTAAATAAATAAACATTGCCCATTACCGCTTAAAAATAATAATAATCGTTAGCCCAACAAGCCAATTGGATCAAAGCCTTGAAGTGTGTTTAAGACCGTAACGGTACACTACAGGATTATAGGACCCTATAGGAGGCAATGTGGTCAGCATTGTGCTCGACCGAGATTATTACCCTGATTTAACTCAGGTACTCATTCATAGCTGACTTGATTGTTATCCGACGTCAAATCACGATACAAATTCCACTGTCGCCAGTGAGATTTGAACCGCGACCTTCCGTACGACTGCCTTGTGCTCTAACCACTCAGCTATCTGGAGCATCATTACCGCTTGCTAACACGTAAATCGAAATACTGTTGCTTTCTCAGTAACTTAAACAGGCATTATATATATGATGGTGCCCAATTTCGTTTGCCTAGAATGAGTTAATTTTTTTTATTAATTTTCAAAATAGAGTAATATATCATTACTAACTCTAACTTAATTTGTGCGCAGATTGGAACGGTATCCATTTTTATAATTTTTTTCATAATTTTTCGTTGGATAGATTCTGAGAAAGAGATCTGTTGCACTTTCTGGTGCATACATTTTGAGCCCTAAGTTCAGTACTTTCCAAGAAATTGAACTCTAATTACACAACACCTTAAGAATAAGATTGACCTGGCCAAAATGAATTTACTTCGATCCGTCCGTCGATTCGCGAAAAGAAATTTTTCCATCATTATCCATTCTTTTTAAATTGGGCCAGATTAGAAATGCTTTTACATATTTGTATAAGATTGAATTTGGTGAATTTTGTAGGTTCAAATATAACTTAATACTACTTTTATCCATTATGAAAAAATTAAATAATAATAAGAGGCCCAGCACAAAATACATTTCCTCCAGTCACATTAGGGCTGTGTTTTGAAAACTTGCTCGCCGATTGTCTCCAGTAAGGTGAATGTTTCTACCTAAACCTTTGTGAAAGCATAGATACAAGTGTTTAAGATAAAACTAAGAATCAAATCAAGAAAACCATAAGAAAAAGGTTAGAATTAGTAATTTACTTTCCATTATATATTTAGTGTAATTTTTATTTTTTACTATTTATTATATATTTTTTAAACTAGACTTGATGAATTTTTTAAAATAATTTTCCCGCGCTCACCGAATGCATTTTATAAGAAGTACTCATTTTGCCGAAAATATAAAAGCCATCTAAACTAGTGTTGTTATTATAATTCTAAATGTTACCGCAACTTACTAAAATTATTAGAAAATTTGCTTTCCCAATTCGAAGTCAATAGGGGTACATTTTCTCGATTGGGTGCGGGAAGGAAAGAATAAGGATAACTTAAATTCTTTAGAAGGAGTTCCTCCTGAAGTAAGTAAGTAAGTATCAAACAGAATATCAAAAGCAATATTTAATTTTAGTAAAAACAAGGTGAAAACTGGACGGATTAGAGCATCACCTCTCAATCTGCTACTCTGGAACTGAATCTCAGTCGTCATGGGTGTCTGTGTTCGTCTTGTTGCTAGAAGCTTATCAACTGCACAACGGCTATAATGAAAGTGAAGCACTGTGACTTCGTGGATACTTCATACGCAAATAAAGAGTGCACAGAAAACACACTGCATATACAAAGACTCCCCTTAAATCCAATGTAGAACGATGATACCCACTGCATGTCTGGGCGATCACAGTTCCAGTCAATCAATCGGTATAGTCATTTCTAAGAAAAGTGTATATGATAGATAGACAAAAGGGTGTACAGACTTTAAACCGATTTTAATAAGGTTTCAGCAAACATTTCGAGTAAAATTGGATTTCACAGCAAAGAAAAGATAGAATTTGTACATATGCAGAGTTGTTACTTCTATACAGCTTTCTTTTCAGATAAGGTTAAATTCAACGTTTATTTCAGAGCTCTAGCTCGTAGTTTTCGAGCTATTATGTTTTAGGTATTGTAAAGACATCAAACCGCAAACACGAAGAAGAATACGGATAGGAGAATACAACTTTGAGACCGTTGACAATTTCTCCTATCTAGGGTCGAAAATCACAACCGATAACAACTACGATGATGAAATCCACGCACGGTTGTTGTCAGCCAACAGAGCCTATTTCAGCTTACAAAGACTGTTCCGCTCGAAACGTCTCACCATAGGGTCAAAGCTCTTACTGTACAAGACTATGATCTTGCCAGTCCTCATGTATTCCTCGGAAACTTGGGTTCTTAGCAAGAAAAATTGCGAACTCTTGGCCGCGTTCGAGAGAAGAATCCCCCGAAGAATTTTTGGCCCCCTACATGAGGATGGACGATTCCGTAGCCTACACAATGACGAGATCTATGAGCGATACCATGACCGTCCGGTTGTGGATAAAATCCGGCTCAATAGGTTACGGTGGCGGGTCACTTAATCCGTATGGATGAAGATGATCCCACCCAGAGAGTCTATAAGGGCAATATCTATGGTAGAAAAAGAAGACGAGGCAGTCCCTGCCTAAGATGGAGCGATGGCGTGGGCCAGGACGCCAGACAGCTTTTAGGGATGTCGAATTGGTGGACCTCGGCGCAAAACCGGGATGTCTGGAGTTCCTTATTAAGGCAGGCCTAGACCGGATACCGGTTGATGCGCCGTTGATGATGATGAAAGATGGCGATTGCCCTAAAAACGTCTTGGGCAACTATGGTTAAGAAATCGAAAAAATTTGTTTGCTTAGAACTGATTGAATGATCAAGGGGTATGCACCAGGTCCAGTAGTTTTCAAAAACCGTACATAATTGTGGTTTTCCTCATTTCTTTGCTGAATACGGCCTGCGAACGAAGCGTGCTACAATTTACGATGCTTACATTTCGGGTAGTAACTCCCTAACCCTTTAGTAAATTTTAAAACTGCTAATTGAGCTATTTCATATGATATCGAGAATAACCCTACTGCCGAACAAGAAGTCAGGTCGAGACGTCTGTGTTATATTTCGGGGGTGTTCCCTCATTAGCAGATGCCGATAATGGTCCCTTTGGAAGTAAATCTCTATGGAAATCTAGTGTAGATCGAGATGTGGTCGATTTGATTCGGTGGTTGTAACTGGTCCACCAAAACTAGGTCCTATTCCCGAACAATCTGTTACCTATCCCGGGGCGGTGGAGGCTGCAGAATCTGCAAATATTTCGCCATTATTGTGATGAAGGCCAGGCCGTCTTTCAGGCGCATTTAATAACAGGCAGGAAATACTTTAAGTGGATTGCCAATAATTTACTTGTCAAAGTTCTAAAGAAGGAACTGTTTTTAAGGTTTTGTGTGAAACAAAACCTTATTAGAATGGTGACGGTGTCTGTCTGTCCGTCTGTCTGTCTGTCTGTCTGTCTGTCTGTCTGTCTGTCACACCCGATTTATTCGGAAACGAAAATTGGTGAGAGTATGTAATCTGGTGATCCCTTTACATGCAGTAAGTGGCGCCATCTTGCGTTAAGTTTAAGGGGGGGCTCTCCGTACATGTGAATGGAGGGTGCAAATTTTTTTTTTACAGAATGTAGCCAAGTAGGGTATCAAATGAAAGGTCTCAATTAGTACTTTTCGAATCTGGTTCAATATTTGATATTAGATGAAACATAGGGGAGTAAGGGTTGAAAATATGACCCACAAAAAGTGTAACAGGTTCTCAGAACCTATCCAACCGAAAAATCTGGAAAAAATCACAGTGGTGCACCTCTACGAAATCTAGGCCTCAAAATATATCCGGTTCCGATATCTGCACAAATAAAGTTAATAATAGTATATTTCCACATTTTAGAAATTTACCCGGCACCCCCCCTTATGTTCATCCCAGAAATACAAAATTTGGCATGAGTGTAATGAAGAATATAATGCACAGTTTGGTCAAGTTTGAAGAAAATCCAACTATTATTAACAAAGTTATTGGGGGTGAAACTTTACAATTTTTTGTGAATTTCGTGCACTCTACAACCCGCATGACGTCATCATCACATATCAATTCGTCAATACCACAACGAAATGAATTCTTATGAATTGGGTCGCAGACAATTATTTTGTTTTAGTTTTTTAGTTATTTGTCAACCAGACATGCGTGTATGTAGGTATATATGATAATATATGCGTGCTAATGAACTTTGCGGGTAGTGCCTAATTCAGATAGATATAAGACGTAAATCGGAATTATGGGTACGATAAATTTAGATACGTGCATATATGTGTACAGCAGGTAATAGGCAGTTTGTTTGTTTAGGGTGAGCGTGATATCTATGGCTCTAATATGTACGTATGTCTCGTAGTTTGGAAAAATATGAAGGATTATGTTGGATTTGTAGCTATATACGGACAGAGAAATGTGCGTCTCTTACATAAGATGAACACAAAACCTTTATACCCGAAGCGCGAGCTTCCGGTATTCCGACTTGTTTGTTAGTATGTGACTCTGTTTTTATGGGATTATTAGGCAGAGCATCAATCCATATCAATCTGCTTCTTAATCCAAAGTCGATCGAAGTTTGCTTTTACTCGCTGTGCCCTGGTGATATAACTGTACAGTGTTACGACCTATATTATAACTTGTATTTTAGAAAATTGTCTACTCCTAGAGAAAAAATCAAAATCTTTTGTTGTTCTTCTTCTAAAATAATGCAGTTGCAATGTATCATTTCTCCTTTAATCCTGTACTTTTTAGACCCTTCCTCTCCTACCTCTTAACCCGGCTAGAATATTATCTATGAAGATCCTATCAGCTAATGTAGCCCTAAATTAAATTGGTTACAATATAGGCAATAGGTTGTCGCTCGCATGTCCCTCAATACAGATAATGACATTGTCGAGATTATACTAGATTGAGTCTAGAGAGTTTGCCCAAGATATTGTCTAGATAAAATGCTATCTTGGCTCCAGTACGGACCTGGCTTGAATTGTTAATAATGTTGGCTACCAAGATTCGAGATGGAGAAAATAGGTGCTTTAAATGCAAGGTTGTGTGATTTTGTTACAATGGATGCATTAATTGTTTTGATTTTGTTGGTATGATTATGTTTTACGAAGAAGATTGTCCTCTTGAAAGTTTGAGAATACTTTTTAAAAGCCATGGGTTCGTCGGAATGGGACATCTAAGCGCACCACTCTGACTTGTTTTTGGATTTTTGGGTTGGGTAGTTCTCGAAAATTAGTCCTGTCTCACTTTAAGTGCGTACATTTTGACTCCTCACTCGCATACTTTGCAATTCACGACTAAACTAATATCAGTTGCGGAAATTATTAATCGAGACCTTTCATTTGATACCCCACACGACCATATCCGGTGAAAACAATTTTTGAATCCCGCTTTGCATGTATGGGGACCCCCCTTTAAACCCCACCTACATTTGAGCCACTCGCTGTATGCGTGGGATTTCATAGTTCCCATCTGTCCACCAAATTTCGTTCCGATCGGTCTTGCCGTTTTGGAGAAAAGTGCATGTGACAGACAGACGGGCAGACAGTGAATCGATTTTAGTATGGTTTTGTGTTGCACAAAACTTTAAAAATATTACTTCCCATCTCCACCCACACCGTTGTAAGTATGTGCAGCCGTATCAGAAAGAAATGCATATGACAAACAAACACTTAACTGTAAATACGATGCTATTTTATACAAATTCTCAAAAATGGCAGTTACTGCCACTTTTTCAAATTCTTTCTTCTTTCAATTAATTTTTCAACTAGGTAGTATTTTCCAAGTAAATGTTGTATTGTACAAAATATGTACCACTTGCCGTAATAGGTAGTATAGTAATTACAGTAATTATTATTATAATTATATATGGAAGTTGAATTTTCGGGAAAGTATTCTTTAAAAGCAAATTGCATTCCGAAGTGTATACATTTGTTTGAAAGGGAAATATATGTACCTGATTCAGTAAAGTATTTTCCATTAATTTTTATTGGACATCTCACAGTGACGGAAGTGTATTATAGGTTAGCGGATGCCAAGAATACTCATCATTTCACCCCCCAGTGGGCTTTTAATTTAGTCATCCATCTTGCAGATTTCCCTCACAGCATTTGGGGTGCTTCCAATATACAGTAATGGGTCTATTTGGTTCCTCTTTTAATTTTCTTTTCATCTGGCTTTGGCATGACATTAATTCCCGCATGTAGATTAAAATATCAAAGTCAAAAATATTACAAATCTTTCCTCGAAGAAATAAGGGATTGCGGTCTGCACCAGACTCTTATTGGATCATATGTTGGGGCCTCATGGTAAACAATAGATAACTAAATAAGGTTCCTGGCTGATGATTGTTAATCAAATGCATAAGTTTGTATCGTTATTCAATTTTTTTGCCACACTTTCTTGCCTTGATGCCCAATACTTTTAATTCTATGTAATTTGTGTATTGACTATTGTCATTGTCATTAGTGAAATTCCTACAGTGTATCAAAAAGTGATCGTCTGCTTACGTTTTCCGTGATACGTGATTTTCAGAACTGAATAAAAAGACAATGTTCAATTCATGTCCTCAATTTGTTCTTATTATCTGTTCTTTAGAAATAAAATGAGAAATAACCACTTCGCCCCTGTTGTTACAAAGATAAATCAATACAAATTAAACGTCATAATTACACAATAAAAATATATTCGTCTCTACGCATTTTCCCTTAAAATATTACCGGTTAAGGATACTTTCGAGAACATTTTAGTGCTAGTGAGTCGGCAATGCGTTACAGTCTATTTAGTGTTTTATCTTAAAGCCACAGATTTCAAGCGTTGTAAGTTAATAAGTAAGGAAATGCATATGGGGCGAAAGGTCCGAGACACAACTGTGGAAAGGCGAAAAATTGTACATAATTTATTTAAACAAAGTCGTATATTCAAACAAATAACTGAAAGTGCTAAGAGGTTAGTTACAACTATTAAAAACATTATCTACAGGTATCTGACAACAGGGAAGTGTGAAAACGCATAAAGATCTGGACGACCACGAAGTAAAAAACGGCACAGTGCGAAAAAAATAAAAAAAAAACAAGCTACTAAGGCGAAGAAACAAGTAGGGAAACTCGTACCGGATGAAAGAGAATGTACAGAACATTATTCGTGAGGCTGGATATCCCGGGCATACTGCTCGCAGGAAACAGTAAATCAGCAAAAGGAACAAGAACAAGTCGGAAAACCGGAAGTTGGCCGCCTCAGGTACGAAAGGTTTTGTGTATTTCTTTTATAAAAACATTTAGTGGACATTTGTCCGATTAGGATCTACCATGTAAAATATGCATATATTATGTGATAATATCTACTTTCGCAGGATGTTGGTATTCAAAGCATTGAATTTGCATAGAAACGGAAATTTTCATCCATTATAACTTTGCTAGTAATATTGCGCTCCATATTATAGTCTACATTGATGCAAAATCTAGTGATTCTATGATTAACTAAAGGGGGGCTTTGCAGCCAATTAATAAAAATTGTAGTAATATACTACTATTAACTTTATTTGAGCTGATATCTGTGTGGACGGTGCTTTGGAGCCTAGGCTCCATATAGTGGTAGCTTTCTAATTTTTTTCAGATCGGAAAGTACTAATCGAGGCCTTTCATTTTATATCCCGCATGACAATATTTTGTGAAAAAAAATGAATTTTGTGAAAAAATGACCCCCCTTAAATTCGACATCGAAGGATGACTGTATGTGTCTGCGTTCAAAGTTCCCACCTTTTCAATAAATTTGGTGTAAATCGTCCTATGAGAAAAATGCGTGTGACAGTCCGACAGACAGACAGACAGACGGTAAACAAATTTTAATAAGATTTTGCTTTATACAAACTCTTAAAATCCGGCTTGAGTTCGCAAAAATGTACAGGAAAAGTCGCCATCACAGATGAAAGCAAATTTAATTTAAATATTTACATCGGACGGTAAAATAAAAATATGAATGAAGCAGAACTGTAAAATGGACGAAAGGAATCTAATTCCTACAGTAAAACACGGAGGAGGATCATTGCTGGTATGGGGTGAGTGACTTACACATTTTCGATGCGAATATTGAACCACAAAGCCTATATTAATATTTTCAAATATCATCTTTACAGAAACGCAGAAAGTATGGTCCAATCTTTAGATTACATTTTTAGTCAAGATAATAGAAACACATAGCGCTAAATACAAAGTTGTTGCTACTTTACTACACTCCAAAATGTTTGGAAACTCCATCAGTCTTCAGATGTAGAGGTCATAGAGGACTTGTGGGATACATTGGAAAATAAAATCCGGGGCATACATAATATATTTCAAAGAAAAATGACTTACGGATTGCCCTTCATGAATAATGGAGAATTGTTTCAAGAGGTACACTAGAAAATCTCGTAAATTCAATACCAAGCCGATTACTAGTTATTATTGAGATAAAAAAAATAGAATATAACGCAATGCCGACTCACTGCACACCAAAATGCATTGGTAAATATCGTTATCTGGCAATATTTCAAGATAAAATGCGTAATGCGTGTAAACACAAAACCTTATTAAAATCGGTTTACCGTCTGTCTGTCTGTCTTTTTTTTTTTTTTTGAGGAGGTGGAAATTTTCAAAAGACACTGGTCTGGACACACCAGCGTGTGGGATTTTTACCCACTAAAACCATCCCCGACTCCCTCCCTGCCCCGCGGAACCACCATAAGGTATTACATCACGGGGCGGAGTCAGCTCACTCTAGCTTAATCCCATTTCTTCTATACGCGGCGCACGTGACCGCGTTTTTCTCCTTTCCTCTGCTTTTCGCAATTTATCTTGAATTGATGCGATCATGGAGTTGACCGCATCCCAATTCTCTTGATGCGCTAGCATTTTCGGCACCACATTCTCTGGTACCAGCACCTCTCCTAGAGTCTCCTCTAGGTTCCTCCTTTCTTCCACAAATCTCGGACAGTGGAAGAATACATGCTCTGGGTCCTCTGGGACTCCATTGCAATTTGGACAGTCGGATGAGGTCTCCAATTTAAACCTGTGAAGGTATTGGAGATATCCTCCATGTCCCGTGAGAAACTGGGTGAGATTATAATTAACCTCACCGTGTCGTCTCTCCAACCACTCCTTGATGGCAGGAATGAGCCTGTGAGTCCACCGACCCTTTCCCGAGCGTTCCCACCGCTCTTGCCATCTATTTATGGATCTCTCCCTCTCAGCCTTCTTCGTCTGCAATAAGGGAGAGATTGGCTTCGCATGGTATATATTCGCCATCTCATCTGCCAAGATGTCAATGGGCATCATTCCAGAGATGACGAATGCTGCATCATCTGAGACAGTCCTGAAGGCAGAGCATACCCTCAGAGCTGTCCTCCTGTAGACTGCATTCAGTTTGCTAGTGTTAACTGACATCCGCAACGCCTCGCTCCAAACTGGGGTCGCATAGAGCATGATTGAGGTCACCACCCTGGCTATAAGCAACCTAGAGGTATGCCGTGGCCCTCCCACGTTCGGCATCATCCTGGCCAGGACCATACTGGCAGTGGATGATTTATCACAAACATACTGTACGTGTTGCTTATAGCTGAGCTTCCTGTCTATCACCACCCCCAAGTATTTGATGGCCGGCTTGGAAGTGATGATATGATTCCCGACTCTAACACAGGCGTAATTTCTCTTCCGGCGCTTCGCGATGAGGACCGCTTCCGTTCTTTCCTCCGCAAGCGTCCGACCAGAGCTCTCCAACCAGCATTTGACAGCACTGATTGCCTCGCTTGAGTATAACTCAGCATCTTCGAGATGCTTTGCGACAATAACCAGTGCAATGTCGTCAGCGTAACCCACCACTGTGGCTTCCTCCGGAAGGGGAAGATTAAGTACATCGTTGTACATGATGTTCCACAGTAGTGGGCACAATACGGAGCCCTGCGGGACACCCGCGGAAACGACGTACTCCTGCGGACCGTCATCAGTGTCGTACCAGAGCCTCCTTTCAGTTAAATAACTATCGACAATTGCGGCGAGGTAGGCGGGAATTCCAACCTTCGCTAGGGATTTCCGGATTAGATTCCAATTGGCCGAATTGAATGCATTTTTCACGTCCAGGGTTACTACCACGCAATATTTGCTGGTACTACCCTTTCCGTGGATTGCATCTTCGGCCAAGCCAGTAACCAATTTGATGGCATCAATGGTTGATCTGGCTTTACGGAATCCATACTGCCGATCTGAAAGGCCGCCTTGGCTCTCAACTACTGGGAGTAATCTATTATAGATTACCCGCTCTAACATTTTCCCCACCGTATCCAAAAGACATATGGGTCGGTATGAGGATGGTTCACCTGGTGGTTTACCAGGCTTAGGCAGAAGCACCAACTTCTGCCGCTTCCATACCGCTGGAAATATTCCCTCGGACATGCACGCTTCGAACAACTCAGCAAACATGTCCGGCCTGGATTTCACGGCAAGCTTAAGGGCCTTATTCGGTACTCCGTCCAGACCCGGTGCTTTATTGTCTCCTATTCTGCCGCAGATCTCCAGGAGCTCGTCTCTGGTGACTGGCGGGATTGCCGTCACATTCAGAGGTGGTTGGAATGTGTCGGTGTGCTCCTCTTGCTGGGGGAATAACCCCTGGATGATTTTCAACAAGAGGATGGGGCACGTGATCTGCGGAGACGAACGGCCTCTAAATCGTCCCATCACGATTCCATAAGCTCTCCGCCACGGATTTACGTCAGCTTCTGAGCAGAGCTCCCTAAAGCATTTCCTCTTGCTTCGCTGGATGGCGAGCTTGAGGGTTTTGCGGGCTGCCTTGTAGGCGCACTCTTTCTGCCCTTGATCAACTCTACCTACCGCCCTCTGAGCCGCTCTTCTCGCTCGGTGGCAGGCTGATCGAAGGCCGGTCAGTTCATCATTCCACCAGTAGTTTGGTCTTCTACGGGGGAATGCACACCTCCTAGGCATGGACGCGTCACATGCTTTGGCGATGCATTGAGCCAGATGGACAGCTCTTTCCGTAGAGGCGCCTGCTATATCAGGTTGATCAAACCACACCTCTAAGAAGCTCTGCTCATCCAAAGATTTTGCAGACCAGCCTGAAATCTTTTTCGGTTTCGGGCATGATAGCTCTTTGCTCTGAGGTTCGACACATATCTCAAAGAAAACTGCCTGGTGATCGCTGTGGGTGTAGCGTTCGCTGACGCACCAGGACATACCACGCGCCAGCGAAGGGCTGACAAAGGTCAGGTCTACAACCGACCCTGATCCCCCTTTCTGGAAGGTGTTTACACCACCTTCGTTAGCCAAAACTATGTCCATCTGCGCAAAAGCTTCTAATAAACTGCGCCCCCTAGCATTTGATTCCCTACTACCCCACTCTAGGGCCCAAGCATTGAAATCACCAGCAATCACCTTTGGACTTCGTCCCTTCGCGTCGAGAACAAGATTATCAAGCATTTGCTCGAATTCAGACAGTGTCAAACTTGGCGGGGCGTAGCAGCTGTATACATATACACCACTTATTTTCGCCCACACGAAGCCACTGCCTGCCTGACTTGCAGTACATTGTATTGCCTGTCGACCGCAAGCCCATATCGCCGCTCCACCAGTCGAATCTTTGACCCGCATGCCACCGTGACGGTGTCTATACGGTTCGCTTATGATGTCGATTTCCATCTCAGATTCGAACGTGCTCTGCTCAAGTAAATCCTGAGCGACCCTGCAATGATTCAGGTTTATTTGAATAAACCTCATTTTCTCATTGCAGTGAGCGCCTTCCTAAATTCTGGACATTTACCACTCCCGGCAATATGCCGGTTATCCTGTCCCTCTTTTGCTTCGCACAATAGGCACTTGGGGTCCCTATTGCACTCTCTGGCAATATGGCCTTTCTCCCCACACCTTCTGCATCGATCGGATCGATCAATGCTGCTGGTGCATGCCTTCGCGAAGTGTCCAAACATGAGGCATTTAAAGCACCTCTTCAGTGAAATTTGTTCCCTTAAACGGCAGACAACCCATCCAATCCGAACCCTTCCGGCAGCCAATAACATCTGTGCTGCCTCCGCTGGTACTCGTATTGTGGCTGTTTGAGTACCACCATAGGCTTTTCGTAAGCCCACAATAGACTCCTCGGTGAGTTCTTTCAACTTGAATTGCTCCTTCAGAGCAATACAAATTTCTTCTTTCGATGTTACTTCATCGAGATCCTTACATTGAAGGTAGATCTCATGTTTTTGGGCACGCACTGCGGCATTCTCCCCAAGTGAGTTTTTCACTTGAGTGCGAAAGTCATCAGTTTTGCCCACGCTGGATCTTTTCAGCTCGAACATGAGATCCCCTTTCTGGGTTCTTCGGATTCGGTTTACATTTCCGCTCAGATCTTTTAGGTCGGGATCCGCTTTGACCTTTTTGAGTATCTCCGCGTAGGACAGATTGCCCTTACTGGAGATAACAATTACGTCTGGACGAGTTCGCACTTTTGCCTTTCGTTCCGCTTTTTTGTTGGTAACTTTAGTCCATCCATCGTTTTCGCTGGTCTTAGGCTTCGCAACGCTGGCCGAGTTTCCTAGATTCGCTGTACGGTTTCCTCCTTCTGACCTGTTGGTGTTGGTTTTCCGGATGTCCTGTCCGCCTTTTTTTCTCTTAGGCGCCTGCTGATTACTTAAAGGATCCCGCTCTTTTTCACGTACTCGCTTATTTCGCTGGGATTCGATGGTAGTACGGTTAGGCGTCACTTGGGTCGTTTGTGATACTGTTGGCACAGCGGGGTTCGGCGTGTTCTTATTATTCTTTTCCTCCATCTGTGATCTATTATAGAGAACTCTAATAGCCCTCACCATATTCTTTATGGCTTGGTGCACGTTGTGCTTGTCCTTGATAAACTCGGACAGCTCAACTATTTTTGCCCCAAGCTGGGTGAAGGGTAATTCCTCCGGATCGGGACTCTGCTCCCTATAAGTCCCGGCAGGGTTACTCCTTTTACATGGTCCTTCACTTTTGGCCTGTACTTTATCCTTCATCGTCTCTGGCATTGGTGGAGATCTCAAAGTTGATGAGCTTCTTTTGAATGGATCTCTTCCTTGTTCCTGGAGCACCTCCTGCTGTCGAGCATCTTAAACATGTGCGGTGGGTGTTGTCATGGTTTTTGTTGTCCAAAAAGCTGCTTTTAGTTCATCTTTGTTTGGTCTTGTTATTGGTGTTCTCGGTAAAGTCGTACTTCGCTTGAATACTTCCTTCTCCAGATCCAAATCACTTGTAACATTATATGCCAAGGTGGCCAAGTTGTCCACCACCGAGGCACTGCGGTCGAGGGATATCGACGACCGGGAGCCCGCTTGCTCACTCCCAAAAGCCGCCGGTACTGGGGTTCCGAGCCCCTGCACGGTAAGTTTCCTCCTTCTCTCGTCTTCCATGGTGGTTTTATGTTCTGGGTATCCTTCCCATAGCCATTTTGGTCGGCGCACCAGAGATGAGCAAACACTAGCCCATGCACAATCAAAAAAGAAAAGTGCATGAACACATATTTACACATCAATAGGTATGCCCCTATCCGCTAGCTGGGGTCGCGCCTGATGGGAGATCTGGCCACTCCTCACAGGTCCGTCTGTCTGTCTGTCTGTCTGTCTGTCTGTCCGTCTGTCTGTCTGTCTGTCTGTCTGTCCGTCACACGCATTTTTTTCGGAGACGGTTATAGCGATTAACACCAAATTTGGTAGAAAGGTGGGAACTGTGAACGCTCACGCATACAGTGAATTATATCCTTTTACGTCGAATTTAAGGGGGGGTCCCCATACATGCAAAAGGGGGGTGTAACATTTTTTTTCATCAAATATAGTCATGTGGTATATCAAATTAAAGGTCTCGATTAGTACTTTTTGAAGCCGGTCTTAGTTTTGACATTTCTCGGAAACGTGGGGAGTGCGGGGGTTGAAAGTGATCATTTCTTTAAGGGGGCCATTCTCAGAAACTACCAAACCGAAAAATCTGAAAAAAATCAGGAAGCTGCCACTATATGGTGCCTTGGCTCCGAAATACCTTTCATACCGATATCTGTTCAAAAAAAGTTAATAATAGTATATTACTATAATTTTTGTAGTTGGCTAGAAACCCCCCTTAAATTCGTCTTAGCGGCACGAAATTCTGCAGCGATGTAGGCTATAATGTGGAGCATGATCATACTAAGTTTGATGGAAATCGCACTATTACTAACAAATTTATAATACGTCGAAGTTGTTGCTTCTTTGAAAATTGAAGACTATGAATGTCAATATCACCCGAAAGTGGACATATGCATACATTACGTGCTACGTACTAAGAAATGCACAAAACCTTTCGTACCTGAAGCGTCCAGCTTCCGGTTTCCCGACTTGTTATTTAGTTGCGAAAATCCTAAGTTAATGACGGAAAAGGTAAGGCAGATGAATACTTTTTTGACATTGACATGTATTTAAATTTCAAATATCAATATCAATCATCTGTAACCCACTTGCTTTGCAATATTAAAGAGACTGTCTCCTAAAGTACTAATTGAAACCTTTCGTTCCGGAAAAAGGTTTACACCTCATCTTTATGGGAAACCAATGAAAGTTCCTGGAAGATCATGCTTAATATGGTCACAAAATTTCTTCTAAATAGGTTTCGTCGTTTCCGAAAAAATTCCTGGGACCGGTTTACACACGAAACCTTCAAAAAGTAATAGTAAAGGAATATATACTGAATGCTACGAAAATGGAATAATAATTAAAGAATAATATGAATATGAATTGGAGGAAAACTATATTTGTGAGTCAATTATTTAAGTGAAACCTCTCGCCTCTACTGTACCAATCGTTTTTAAATTTTGCGGAGTACTTTGTAAAGACAATAAATGGTTTATCGGTGGTCACATGTCATCCTTAGTGGCCGGAGACAACGAAGAGGGAAGAGCTATCCCAAAGAACAGAAAACAAACCAGGTTACCGGAAACTGCGCGCTTCGGATATAAAGATTTTGTGTTCATTTTATGTAAAAAACTCACTATGTTACATAGTTAAGAATTTAAAATATTCAGTCATATTGTACCAAAGTCCAAGGTGCTCATATGTTCATACATATCAAGGATATAAATACCGTGTTCATCCTAAATAAACAAACATTGTCTTTTACCTCGTGATGATGCGCACATATATACTCGCATCTAAATTGATCTAATTCACCCTTACGTATTTCCGCTTTACTCCGTGTATATAAACATAATATGCTCGTCAATTAAAAACCGTTGGTAATAAGGTACATACATGCCTATTATGTTGGTTACTACCCGCAAGCTTTATTAGCACACACATATACATATTACTACCGCGAGTAATCGACACTGATATTCAAATAACTAAAAAAAGCCAAAAAAGGGAAACTAAAATGTCACCATGGATCCCGCCGTTCATATAACTTAACTTTAGATAATGATGACGTCATACATCTCGCGTATAATTTACCTGAAATGCGAAACTTTGACCTATAACTTTGTTAGTAATTGTTGGATTGCGTTCAAACTTTTCAGAATTATGTCATATTATCGTTCATGCTGATCCCATTTTGTACTTCAGGGTGAACTTAATTGAGAGGGACGGGTTCCATTGAATTTCTAACATGGCAATATATTATTATTAACTTTATTTGTGCAGATATCGGAACGGAATGTATTTTGACGCCTAGATTTCATATAGATGCATCACTTTGATTTTTTCTCGGATTTTTCGATTGGATAGGTTCTGAGAACGAGACCTGTTTCCCTTTTTGGGACACACATTTTGAATCCTCACGTTAAAAGGTTTCACCCAATATCAGAAATAAGATTATTTTCGAAAGGTACTAATCGAGCCACTTAATACCCTACCTGATTATATCCTCCTCTCCTTCAGACTCAACGCATAATGGCGCTACTCTCTGTACGTAAAGGGACACACAGACCACATGTTCTCATCAAATTTCGTGGCAATCGGCTTAGCCGTTTCCGAGTAAATTAGGTGTGGCAAATCTTCAAGCTTCATCGAAAGGCTCCATCGACCCGTACTTGCACGCAGTATTCAACCTCAGGAATAGGGCTGCCGGAGGGGCTTTGAGCACTTCGATCCCTCACGTGCCATTATACAAAATTTTACGTGTCATTGTCGCGGTGTGAGTCCGCACCGGATCCTGACAAACACTCAAACATGGATATTCGCGTGCACCTAACAAAATAAATACACGCAAGCAAGACCTGAAAATACAACAATTTGGAATACCGACAGCTTGTGCTTCGGGTATAAAGGTTTTGTGTTCATCTTATGTGAAAAATTTTCTACGGGCATTTTTCCATTCCCCTATTAGCCTATTAGCATATTTCAGCTTACAAAAACTGTTCCGCTCGAAACGTCTCACCATAGGCTCAAAGCTCTTACTGTACAAGACAATGATATTGCCAGTCTTCATGTATTCCTCGGAGACCTTGGGTTCTTAGCAAGAAGAATTGCGAATTCTTGGCCGCGTTCGAGAGAAGAATCCTCCTGAAGAATTTTTGGCCCCTACATGAGGATGGAACGATTCTGTAGCCTACATATCGACGAAATTTATGAGCGATACCATGACATCCGGTTGTGGATAAAATCCGGTTCAATTGGTTACGGTGGGCGGGTCACTTAATCCGTATGGATGAGGATGATCCAGCCCGGAAAGTCCATAAGGGCAATATCTATGGTAGAGAAAGAAGACGAGGCAGACCCGGCCTAAGATGGAGCGATGGAGTAGGCCAGGACGCCAGAATGCTTTTTGGGATATCGCATTGGTGGACCTCGGTGCAAAACCGAAATGTCTGGAGTTGCTTGTTAAGGCAGGCCTAGACCGGATATAGGTTGTTGCGTCGTTGATGATGATGATGTGGCTTATAGTGGTCGAAAGGTAGTAGAGGTCCCAGTGGGGGGGTTGGTACCCATCACAGAGCATAAAACCAGAGAAACGCCTGCTCAACCAACACCAACAGTTCCACTACCAAACCCTATCTCCACTTCCACATGGTTACCGCTGGGAGCTCTTTCTCAACGGAAAACTCCAGACGGAGAAGAATGAAGGCGAATCTTCCGCGCCTAAAAACCGGAAAAATTATACCAACTAGTCCTCCAGGTTGGGGGTTGGGAAGGGCTAACAACCCTACACGGAAAACCAACGTTACGGAGCGACAGAAAGAGGCTCGGACAAGATGGACTTTACATCCATGAAACCGACAACGACTACGGAATAACGATTTGCGAATTTTCTCATGGAACGTGTGCTCTCTGTACAGAAGAACCGCTACACCATTTATTAAAGCAGCCCTCCAACAAACCACGTGCTCAGAGTAGGTTTCTTAGTCAGCCAAAAAATGAAACCTGCTTTTATCTGCTTTGAAAATATAAGCTGAATGCTATGCATTCTGCGATTGCGAGGCAAATTTAGAAACATAAGCCTCATTAACATTTACGCCCCTACAGGGGAGACTGCACAGTTGGAGAAGGATACCTTCAACGAGGTTGAACGGACCCTCGAAGCCCGTCCCAAGTATGATATCAAAATCATACTTGAAGATTTCAACAGTCAAGTAGGGATGGAACCTGTATTCAGGCGATACGTCGGCACCCATAGCTTACATCAAAATACAAATGATAACGGATTGCGGATTATTCAATTAGCAGTATCTCACGTGGTGGTTGTTGGAAGTACCTGGTTTGCGCGTAAAGTGGTCCATAAACATACGTAGGCCTCTCCACAAGGGACTATTTTCAATCAAATTGACCACGTGCTGATTGAACGCCTCCACCTCTCAGCCTTGATGAATGTCAGAACATATAGGCGGTCAATATAGACTCGGGTCACTATCTCGTTGGTATGGTGCTACGGGCTCGAATTACAACAACATCTACAATCCCCTCTGACAATTAAGTGAGAGTGAATACTGAAGCCATTCACAACACAGTCCTCCTCAACACCTATAAGGTCGCACACCGAGTAATCTTGCATTCTCGAAGAACGCGGGCACGCGCAGAGATCTACCAAAGACAAAGAGGGAAATCTTATTTCCGACAGAAGGGGCATATTGGAGCCAAGGGTTGAGTATTTTGATGAACTGCTAAACAACCAGAATATCGACGGGTTGGAGGCACCGCCAACGAAAGACGACGGCCAAATGCTGCAACCTCCATCCATAGAAGAAAGAGTTCGTGCAATCCACCGGCTTAAAAACCATAAGTCGCCAGAAGCTGATGAAATTGCAGCCGAATTCATTAATATGTGGTTCATCAACTGATCAATGCCTGATGACTGGCAAAGAGGTCGTTAGCTGTCCCATACATGCATAAAAGGGGGAGATCATGCAGTGCAGTAATTATACAGGTATCACATTGCTGATTACCACTATAAGATATTCTAAGCCATCTTGCTAGCTCGGATAATCATTACCTCATACCAAAGAGGCTTCATTCCAGGCAAATCAGCAACAAATCGGATTTTCTCTCTAGGCAAGCGAAGGAAAAACTAGTTGGAATATGGACATCAGTTGCACCATCTTTTCATCGCCTTTGGGGCGCCTACTGACAACATAGGCAGGGTAAAACTGAACAGGTTCATGAGAGAATTTGGTATCCCGACGAAATTAATAAGACTGATCTGGGCTGACTCTGAGCAATGTGCGAGGCCAGATGAAAGCAGCAACAGCACTCTCCAGACCATTCGACATCAACAACGGTCTAAGACAAGGGGATGCCCTATCATGCGTCCACTTGAACCTGCCCCTGGAGAAAGTGATTCTCCTATCTAGGGTCGAAAATCACAACCGATAACAGTTATGACGATGAAATCCGCGCACGGTTCTTGGCAGCCAACAGAGCCTATTTCAGCTTGCAAAAACTATTTCGCTCTAAACGTCTCACTATACGGTCAAAGTTCTTATTGTACAAGATTATGATCTTGCCACTCCTTATGTATTCCTCAAAGACCTGGGACCTTATCAAAAAGAAAGAAACCTTGCGAACTCTTGGCGGCTTTCGGGAGAAGGATCCTCCCAAGAATTTTCGGCCCTCTTCATAAGGATGCAGAATTCCGTAGCATACCCAATGACGAAATCTATGAGCGATAACGCGACCGCCTGATTGTAGATTAAATCAAGCTCTGCAGCTTGCGAGGGGACGGGTTACCTATTCCGTATGGATGAGGATGATCCCGCCCGGAAAGTCTATAAGGACAATATCTATGGTAAAAGAAAAAGAAGAGGCAGACCATGCCTTAGATGGAGCGATGGCGTAGGTCAGGACGCCAAACAGCTCTTAGGGATATCGAACTGGTGGAGCTCCTTGTTAAGTCCGGCCTAGACCAGATTCCGGTTGTTACGTTGTTGATGTTGATCATTTTCGATCCCCCGCACTCCCCTTATGAACTTATGGTTGTTGTCAGCCAACAGAGCCTATTTCATCTTACAAAGAGTGTTCCGCTCGAAACGTCTCACCATAGGGTCAAAACTATTACTGTACAAGACTATGATCTTGCCAGTGCTCATGTATTCCTCGGAAACTTGGGTTCTTAGCAAGAAAAATTGCGAACTCTTGGCCGTGTTCGAGAGAAGAATCCTCCGAAGAATTTTTGGCCCCCTACATGCACACTTCAAGGCCCTGATCCAATATGGATTGTTGCGCCAACGATTATTATTATTATTACATGAGGATGGACGATTCCGTAGCCTACAAAATGACGAAATCTATGAGCGATACCATGACCGTCCGGTTGTGGATAAAATCCGGTTCAATAGGTTATGGTGAGCGGGTCACTTAATCCGTATGGATGAGGATGATCCCACCCGGAGAGTCTATAGGGGCAATATCTATGGTAGAAAAAGAAGACGATGCAGACCCTGCGTAGGTCAGGACGCCAGACAGCTTTTAGGAATATCGCATTGGTGGACCTCGGCGCAAAACCGGGATGTCTGGAGATCCTTATTAAGGCAGGCCTAGACCGGATATCGGTTGTTGCGCCATTGGTGATGATGATAATGATATCGGTATGGAAGGTATTTCGGAGCCAAACCACCATATAGAGGCCTCCTGATTTATTTCTGATTTTTCGGTTAGGCAGTTTCTGAGAATGGCCCCGTTAAATAAATGATCACTTTAGACTCCCGAATTCCCCACCTTTCAAATAAATGTCAAAACTAAGACCAGCTTTGCAAAGCACTAACTGAGACCTTTCATTTGATATCCCACATGACTATATTTGGTGTGGTGTGGTGGTGTCAATCGCTACTATAGTCTCCAAGAAAAATGCGTGTGACGGACAGACGGACAGACAGACAGACAGTAAACCAATTTTAATAAGGTTTTGTTTGACACAAAACCTTAAAAATGTCTAAGCCAACTTCGACAAAGAGATCTGAGCGAGAATGTCGGCAAAATCCGAAAGAACCAGAAAGGAATCTCAATGTTCGAGCTGAAAAGTTGCCTGATTACGAACAGAACTGATAGCTTTTGCGCTTAAGTTAAGAACTCACTTGGAAAGAATGTCACAGTACGGACCCAAAAACATGAAATCTATGTGAGTCTGAGAAAAGACTATGGTAGTACTCCATGTCCGAATAGCTGTGTGGTTAGAGCACAAGGCTATCGTACGAAAGGTCGCGGCTCGAATCTCACTGGTGTCAGTTAGATTTGTATCGTGATTTGACATCGGATACCAGTCGACTCAGCTGTGAATGCACCAACGATTATTATTATTATTATAGTAATACAACATGTACAGTACGACTAATAGTGAGCCAACATAGAAAGCTATTAGCGAGTAGAAAATTTACAATCGGGGGCTCGTCTACTATTTGAGATAGCAGGTTTTATAAAAAGGGTGCCTCCAATGCCTGTGGTTTGGACACTGCACGAACGTACACACCATCGGCATTGATCGCCAGCGGCATTGAAGAGTCCGGACAGAAGGTGTAGCAAGAAAGGTGGTATTGCCAAGGAATGCAATAGTGGCCGCACTTGCCTATTGTGTTAAGGAAAAGAGGGACTACATAACTGACATATTGCCAGAAGTGGTAAATGCCTAGAATTCAGGAAGAAGTTGACTGCAATGAAAAAATTAAGTATTAAAATATGTAAACTCATATCATTGCAGGTTCGCTCAAGATTTAGTTGAGCAAACCATCAACCAATCTGACATGGAGGTTGCCATCGTAAATGCAAAATACAGGGCCCTTCACGAGGCCGTATGGATCATAGACTCGGCTAGTGAAGCGACGTTTTTCCTCAGTAAGAGAAAAGCGCCGGCACTTTTCGGAGACCACTGAATGTGACAGCAATTCCGATAGTAACCACAGTCCAGCTTTTGGAGATTTGCAGGAGATAATACCAAATATGGCCATGAAGTCCAAACCGGACATGTTCGCCGAGTTATTCGAAGCATACTTCTCCGAGCGGATATTCTCTACAGTATTGTAGCGACAAAAGTTGAAACAGATGCCTAAGAATGGTAAACCTCCAGGCGAGTCTTCCGCCTATAGGACCATATATCTTCTAGACACTACGACAGCGTGCGTTCCTTGAAGCCAGATCATTGGGTTCATTCAGATAGCTCAGCAGTTCGGCCAGTAGACTGGCGTACGGAGGGCCGCGGTTCAGATGTCACTGGTGACAGTGAGATTTGGAATGTGTCTTAACGTCGGATATCAGTCAATTCAGCTGCGAGTACAATGCTGCCTCCTGGAAGCCACTTTTAGTGTACCGTTATGGTCTTAAGTGAAGTGCTCTAACACACCTAAAGGCCCTGATCCAATTGGATTGTTGCGCTAATGATTATTATTATAATCTTAGGGTAACCGCCCTTCAGTCTGGTTGGGCGTTCCATCGGTTTTTTCGACAAAATATATGGGCCTCCCAGAAAAGATCCGGACGACGTTCAAGTTCTCCCACCGGCTTAGATTTAATTATTACCACAGCGGATGTTGTTGCTTGCAATATGCGGAGGTATTGGTATATGACTTCTGAATCTATACCCTCAACTTGAATGGCATTTTGACTATCCATCATTGTTGGTGTGTTTCCTCAAACAATTGTTTTCATGTAACATTTCTCCAAACTCAACTATATGCCAATATTCTTACTGAACTTGATAGTGATGTCCAGCAAGAAGTGGTGTTGGTTTTCAACTTTAGCATACAATTTGATGTTGACTATATATATTTGATATCGATGCCATGTTTAATTCCGATCTCGCATTTCCTTTCATATAAAAGATAAGGTAATAGATTTAAAGCCAGACGAAAAAAGGCTTAGAGAGTCGCCTTGGGAAATGTTACGCCTGATTAGTATCTCTTCTGATGTTTATGAGGATAACCATAGCCTCGTGCTCCTCACCATTGTTCTCAGGAGGGGAATGGCATTCCGGCTGATTCTGTACACGCGTAGCACTTGTAGTAACTGAACGTGGTATGGAGTCAAAAGCTGACTTATAATCAATGTAGGCTGTCGAGATATCGTTTTTAGTGGACAGCCTACTCTACATAACCGTCAAAACATCCAAGGGCACTCGGGTGTTGTTGGGCTACTTTCTACGCCATTGAAAATTGCCTTTGTGTCCCTGGGGTGCCATCAAGAGAATTTGAAGTATAATCCCCATTTTTTTTGCCACGAGCGGTGGAGAAGCAGTCAGCCTTACAAAAAAGCGCCTATGTTACAGGGTCCAGTGGTTATCTCCAAAGGTACGGAAGGTATTTGGAAGGGATCCGCAGAGATACAGTCTAACATGACTGCAATTCGTTCGATAGGTGCTTCGATTCCTTCATCCCGGGTTTGCTAAGGAGTTTTACTTCCCGAAAAGGAGGAAGAAAAACACACACATAGGGAAATGTTCTGGCTGTTCGCGGCTACTTATTTACAAGATTATTTTGCGATATTGATAGTTGATCCTACGGCACGTCCCTGGTCGCATCCAGCCTTGCTTTTGCAACTCAAGACAAGGATTTTACATAAGGTAAGGTAAATGGATCTTGTCGCCAGCTCGATGCGAGGCTAAGGTGCAACGAATTAATATTCGTGTTGCGAGGCTTTAAATTTAGGATAAGTTGGTCCCAAAGGGTTTATAAATGCTAGCAATACTTCAACGGGTCTGCATTTATATTCTATTCGCACTTCCTTTCGCTCTCCTAATTTGCGTCATTCTAGCTAAATCTTATCTCATTACCAACAAATCTCAATTTCGTAGCTCTGAAGATAGAATATTTAGCACCAAATCCCCGTATCCATCCGGTTTTCATCAAATGGCACTAACTTGAGCTATATTAATGCGCTCTTGGGAACGAAACGTCAACTAAACACATTGTTGCCCTTATAGAGGAGAATCCAAAATTGTATTCTCTCAAATGCTAGCTATGAAATAAGCAAACAGTACAAACAAGTATGACATCGAATAGTGTCAACGCCATGAATTGGACTTTATCAAAATAAATGACAGGGATGTACTAAAATGATGTAAGGATTTCCTCAGTGTGCGTGTTAACACGATTCGGTTGAAAGTAATGGAATATTCCATACATTATGTAATGTTCTAGGTGTGTAATTTCGGTATTTAACTTATAAACTTGCTATGTCACATCCTTCTTATAAACTGGAGCTAACATTTATTTGATTTATTCGTTTTTACACATATCTGCGCCAAAGCGCCGCAGTTCAGTTCAACTTAATATTAAATTAGATATTATCGTTGAAACTAAAGTTCTCCGTCCCTCCTCTACACTGAATATAGTTCAGGCGGTGTCCATTATTTTTCTTGTAAAAATTGAGTGAATTCTGAGTCTGCATCCAGCTAATAACGGGCCAGACCAATTGGAATGCACGGACCCCTCTTTTTGGTTCAAACACCCAGAGGGCTGCCGGTTTCATCCAGGATAGAGGACAGAGTTTTCCTTTATATTCGACTAGACAATCAGTCGTCCTTTTTAATGGTAAGTAATTTTATCAACTTTATTATTACATTTACACTTCTTATTTGCATAAAAAATTGCACATTCTCAGTGAAGAAAAGTGTTGTAACGTAATCATGGGTTTATTCATTGAGTTTTCCAGTCAACACTTGATATATTCCGGGATTTTTCCTCATACTCATTGTAAAAGAAAAGTTGTTTAAGGCTTTGCCGTAAAAACAATCTTTTTTTTAAATCGGTTTGCTGTCTGTTTGACTGCCTATCGCACGGATTTTTCGTGAAACTGCTACACCAATTCAAATGCAGTTGTAAGGATGTACGGGGCCAATTCAACCTGCGAGCATATTTCTTTATCAATCAGCGAAAATGAATACCTCTAAAATAATACCTAACTCAGTCTTTAAGGGGTTTTATACAGTTGGAGTGGGTGATATGACGACAATTTCTCAATTTTTCGATAGCTTAGAAAATGTTTATCAAAAAACCGTTAGCAGAATCAATTATAGGGCACATGTTCCTTTAAGAAAAACAAATTAAAAATGGTAGATCTGCAGCCGTTTTCCAAGAGTGCTTTTTGCGAATAGTTTGCGGTGGAGACGATTACCCGATAACGGTTCGTCCGAAACTAGAATTTTAAAAAATGTTCGTTAATATCAAGCGGTTTCGCAAATAGCGATTTAAAAAAAAAATCTTAAAACATTGACAACACATTGAGTGAATTTCACCTAACGTGGAAAAGGAACATCTTGCTTCGGTAATGAATCTTGTTAATCTAAAAATAATTTGCATGTGTCCTTGAAAAATTGCTAATGGTGTTTTATCAGTATTAGTAGTCAAGATTTGTTTATTTAAGGTTATCAAAGGATCTTGTTTTTATTGAAAAAATGGATATGTTTTAACAGAGCTGATATCAAGCAAAAAAATCATTAAGAATCTGTAATATTTTTCATTAAAATATGACTTCTAAGCAACGCCTAATAGCATTAGAGGCTATCTCAGACTAACGGTAGATGCCGCTATTGTTGAAAACTAAGGTACCCTCCGAGGAGAGGAGTTTGACTAAATAGGGTTTACAAAATGTTTGGTTTTTCGAGGTGTTAAATTTTTCTTACAAAAATATTTTGTTTAGCAACTAGTTATTATTATTATTATTATGTTAAGGGAAAGTCGCACCGCATCCTTGAAGAACTATTGTGCCCCTTTTACTGGTTAGAGTGTACCTGTTGATCATAGTATCTCAAGCAGGCCAGTAACCGTTAGGAACTTTAGTATGTTCCCCACTTCAAGAAGTTTCAGCTTTGCATCTGGTATTAAGTGTTCTCCCAGATGTATCGACCTACTTTGCACAAGTGCCGGACACTGTTCCAGGACGTGCATAGAGGTTTCGTCCTCCTCCTCACAGAACCTGCAGGCAGTGTCCATAGATATCCCTAGCTTCCCTAGGTGGTAGTTCAGCCGACAATGACCAGTGAGAATTCCCACTATGATTCGGAGGTTCTTTTTGGTGAGGTTTAAGCAATCCTTTGTGCGCATGGGTTCGTATCCCCCAATAAGCACCCTGGACTGCTCCATCCCTGGTAGGCCAATATAGTTCCCTCAACCGTTTCTCTTCGTTTCTTAGATTCTTAGCCATGAAAGCGTTTCCGATTCCACAGAAGGGTTCTGGCCCGTGTAAAGGCATCCCTGCTCCCTTCTTGGCTAGTTCATCCGCTGCCTCATTGCCTTCCAGCCCAGCATGGCCTGGAACCCAAAGTATCCAGACCCTGTTGGACGAGCCGAGTGTATTCAGTCTCTCAAGGCATTCCCATACCAGTTTAGAGTTCACCTGGTTGGACCTAAGTGCCTTGATCGCTGCTTGGCTATCGGTGAGAATAGCTATGTTCTGCCCCCTGTAGTTCCTTTGCAGATTAAAGGAGGCACATTTGTCTATGGCGTAAATTTCCGCCTGGAATATGCTAGTGTACCTGCCCATTGGCTCAAAGTACATTTTCCTTGGACCAATGACACCGGCACCCGCTCCCTCTGCTGTAAGGGATCCGTCAGTGTACCAAGCAATCAGTTGCTGGTTTAAGCCGTATGTCTTGCCTTGTTACTCCAACGAGTTTCAAACTTCTTATCGAAGTGAAACCTCGTTGTCATGTTGTCCCTCGGTATCAGTAATTCGGGATACCGCCTAGAAAGGATGTCGCGATGTTATGATAATAAATAAGTAGCAAAAGTTTGAAAGTGATTAGAAAGTAGTAGAAAAGTAGTTTTTAACGTTTTACGTGAAACAAAAATCTGCTTAAATAAAGTGGATAATAATATGTTACTGTTATTACTACTTTATTTTTTAGAAATTGACTCACTTTAAGTTTATCCTAGAATCAACAGGTTTTGCAGTAATACTACCGGATTATTACTAACGAAGTTACAATAGGTCAAAGTTACCTGTTTTGTGCAAATTTACCCTAAATATCAATAGGCACAAATAGGCGTTTTGAAGTGTTTTCCGATAAGACACGCTGTCTAAAAGTTTTCTTTTTTAAATTTAGTTTGGCTTTACTTGTTTTAAAGGGCAAAAAGCAGCATCAATTTGATCAATAATGACATATCAATTGATCCAATAAATCAATTTATAAAGAAAACGATGGTTTTGAGAGAAATGCAGAAAATGATATGGTTACTTATAAAAGGGAATTATTTGTAAACTTATGCTTATAAAAAGGACAAATGTTGCTATATTTAACAAAATTAGGAATTATCAGTATGAACATTGAACTGGTGAAGACAGCTGGTGGTGAGATGGTGAGATTTTCTTAAATGAATTTTTGTTGCGAATTATGATCAAATTAACTTTTTTTCTTTCCATAGGTTAAGGAGTATTAAGATATTTCATATCATACCCTGCAAAAAGTCCGGAGCTCAATCCCGTCGAGAATCCAATAATATTTAAAAAATTTACTTGACACAATGCTCTTTCAAAACAATTAAGCAAGTTTTACAATGAGTGAGATATTCGGAACAAATTCCTATCCTTTCACTCGCTCGTCTTCCTTGAAAGCCCCCTGTCAGACTGGCGCACTCAACTCTTCGTCTCCAACTAACTCGCCCATTGCACCTGATTTTGTTAAATTTAGCAACGTTTGTCTTTTTTATAAGCAATTGCGGAAATAACTGCAGAAAAAGCAAGTCGGGAAACCGAAAGCTGGACGCGGTACAAAGAGTTTTGTGTGCATTTGTTCCATTAGTACGTAATACATGAATATGCTATGTGGGAGTATCCACTTTCGGGTGGAATTGACATTCACAGTCTTGAATTTGCAAACAGGCAACCACTTTGACCTATTAGTAATAGTGCGATCCACCAAGTTTAGTAGCAAAATTTTGTGGTGCTAAGATGAGCCTGAGGGGGGTTTTGCAGCGAATTGCTAAAGATTATAGCACTATACTATTGTTAACTTTATTTGAACAGATATCGGTATCGAAGGTGTTTCAGAGCCCGGGCACAATATAGTGGCAGTCTCTTGAATTTTTTCAGATTTTTCGGATTGGGTAGTTTCTGAAAGTGGGTCCGTTAAAGAAATGATGAGTTTCGACCTCCACACTCCCTACCTTTTCAATAAATGTCAAAGCTAAGACCGGCTTCGAAGAGTACTAATCGAGACCTTTCATTTGATACCCCATATGACTATATTTGTTGAAAAAAAAAATGTACACCCCCCTCAAATTCTAGGTAAAAGTATGTAACTCGCTGTATGCGTGAGCGTTCACTGGTACCCTCCTTTCAACCAAATTCAGTGTGAATCGCTACAACCCTCTCCGAGAAAAATGCGTGTGACGGACAGACAGATACCCCACCAATTTCTTCGCTCCCACCCTGCTTAATGGAATAGTAACGGATCTTTTCCCACAGAATGTAAGTACTGCTAATCTATGTTCGCCGAGGCGTTCATCACATGCCTTGAAGAAGGAACATTTCCTACATGGTGGAAGTAATTAATACTAGTTTCCAAGCAAAACAAGCCTTTTGGGGAAGCTTCCTCCTACAGGCCAATATGCCTTCCAAATCATCCTGGCAAACTATTCGAACGAGTAATCTATAACAGATTGCTTTCAATTGCCGAAAAGGATGGCGGTCTTTCCGAAAATCAGTTTGGTTTTCGAAAGGAGAGCTCTACAACGGATGCAGTTTTACTAGTAGCTAACACAGCTAACACCGCACTTAATGAGGACAAATGTTGTGCAGTCATCACATTCGATGTGAAGCACGCGTTCAATTCCGCTATATGGATCAAGATACTTGAGTCCTTAATCAGCTTATGCGTGGCGAAGTACCTGGTGCGTATAGTTGCTGACTTCCTAATCGATAGGGTTCCTGTGCTACGAATCAGATGAAGGAATAAAATATAACGAAAGGACATGCGGAGTTCCAAAAGGTTCCGTCCTAGGGCCACCTTTGTGGATTATTATGTATAACGGAGTACTAGTCCTAGGCCTCCCTACTGATGTGGCCTCAATTGGTTTCGCGGACGATATTGGTATGGCAGTTGTTGCACGCCTTCTCAAAGAAGTCGAGCTTTATGCAAATGAAGCAGCCTATGAGATGAAATCCTGCCTAGAGAATGCTGGTCTACAGCTCACAGAGCATAAGACGAAAGTAGTACTTATTAACCAGCGGAGAAAGTCTACTTCTATGAAGATCAAAGTTCGAATGCAAACAGTTCACTCCAAGCCTGCACTTAAGTACTTAGGTGTAATGATTGACCAGAGGTTAAACTTCAGATTGCATGTGGAGTGTGCAACAACCAAGGCATATAACATCGGAGCGAGAATGCTACCAAATATAGGGGGCCCAAGCCTGTGCCGTCGCCTTCTTATTTCGAAGGTGGTCACTACTGTATGCAGCCCCAGTATGGGCAGATGCACTGAAAAATATAGGAAATAAGAGGAAGATTGGAGCTGCGTACCGCATAAGTGTACTCTGAACATTTTGCGCATATGGAAATGGATCGGGCGACCCCGCGGCGAAATAGGTTTCGACCTAACTCAATTTTTGAGCAGACACGGAGGCTATCAAACATATCTGCATCGATTTGGGCGTGATAATTCGCAATATCGCCCAAAGTGGCCAAATATTGCAGAGGACACAGAACACGTTTTTTTCCGTTGCCAGAGATTCGAAATCCGAAGGGCTCCATTGGAAGCTACCACCGGGGAGCACTTTACACACGAAAATATAATGGAATATATGGTGAAAGCAAAGCCATCAGAACGAACCTTGCCGAGATGGAAGGAACTCCGACGACGTGAAACATTCATTTTACGTTGAAGTTGCGACCGAGCTATGGTCGAGATTATGAAATATAAACATAATTGTTTATATTGAATAAGAATATGCTTTTTCTTTGATATGAATACTCCCTTAGATACAATGAGAGTAGTCGGCCGCGGAATTTTGAAAAATCGCCAATAACCCGCAGCATAAGAAGAAAATGTTGTTGCCAATTGGAGAGCGTTTTGAATTTATTACAGTTTCTAATTGTTCCTTAATTTTCAAGAAAAATATGTTTCGGATAGTGTTGTACGAGAAAATTCCCTAATAACAGAAAAGACGCATGCTTTTCTGAATACGGATCCTATTCCTATGTTCTATTTAAATGATAGTGCACGTATATCTCCCTAATGAAGAACCGCAAAACCTATATACCTATCTATCTTCAACCAGGGGGTAAATCATTTCTTTCTCAATTGAAAAAAAATAAGAAATACACTTTTAAGGCATGCGTTATTCGACATAACAAGCGTTAATAAAGTAAACAAACAACTTATTTGAAAGCTATAGGCTATAAGGCATTGTTTACAATCCAATTCTCTTCAGCACTTCAAGAACAAAGTAGATTCAAACTGAGAATGCTTCCTTTCCTTTGGAATTCGGAATGCGTTCAGAAGAAGGTGGCAATGGCGCCAAGATTCAGCATCCGAAACTTCTTGCAAACAACTTAGTTCATTAGCACAAGTGATGTTAATTATTTTCAGGAATAAATAAATAGCCGAACTCGAAAACTAGTGGGACTAATTGCAACTTGAAACAAAAATTCTTTCTCTCGTAAGTGGCAAAGTGAGGAAGCTCTTAGGGACAACTAAGAAAGGAAAATGTTATCCGATTTTTGATTGAATGACAACATAAAAATAAGCTGAAAATGTTTGCAAGATTGTTAACAACATTATTCAATCTAAACCTAATTTAGTGAAACTAAATATAGTGCCCAATATTGGGTAATTGGCCGAGCAGCAACCTACGAATTGTTTATTGTATTACGGATGCCAGCAAAAACCGGGCACTGCCAATATTCCGAAAACCAATAATGATGGATTCTGGTAAAGTTTTTCAACGTCCGTTATAGTCATAGTCCTGCGTCGTACAGCTCCCAGTGACTCCCCCGTTGCCCATCCTGGAATACGGAATTGTTAGTGTCTCACTCACCTGCTTCCAGTTTCACTTTCTCGCCTTATCATCAAAACGTCTACGAGTATCCATCCAAAGTTCTTCGTTTTATACTATTTCAGTCCCCAGTACCCCGACTACACAACGTAGGCATGCACTTGATCGAGGCTTAGAAGTAAATTAAATATAAATGGTGGCATTTTAAATGTCCTACCCCTATATAGAGGGTCCCGCTCATGATGGTAGACATCTTATTAGCAGATACCACCACTTATTTGAGGGAAGCCGCTTCCTGGTATGGCTACTCTATCTTTTACCGTTACAGAGTTGTAGCGTTTTTCGTGAATAGTGGCAAGAAGCTTGATCTACTCAAAAAATGTCCACTGCGTCAATCATTTAATCCCAGGGTTTGGTACCATTTATGGAAGATACATGAAATTCCAACAAATACGAATTTTTCCAACTTCAAAGGCTACCGTCACTTTTAACGATACTTTATGGGGGTCATCCCATGTGTCGAATCCGAGAATCCATTTTTTTGGCATTAATTGTACATACAGCGAGTGGCATAAATTTAGGTGGGTGCAAAAGGGGATTCAAAAAATTTTTTCATCGGATATAGTCGTGTAGGATACCAAATGAAAGGTCTTGATTTGTACTTTCCGAAACTGATATTAGTTTTGCCATAAATTGCAAAGTGCGTGAGTAAGGAATCAAAATGTACGCATTTGAAGTGAGACAGGGCGCATTTTCGGAAACTACCCAACCTAAAAATCCGAAAAAATCAGGGTGGTGCGCCTAGATGAAATCTACGCCTCAAAATATGTCCCATTCCGATATCTGCTCAAATAAACTTACTAATAGTATATTATTACTTTTTAGAAATTTACTGAAAAACTCCCCTTAAATTCATCTTACGACTTCCGAATTTTGCACCAGAATAGAGGACAATATTTCGTACATACGTGCTAAATTTCGTGGAAATCTGGCAATTAACGCCAAAGTTATAGCAGTTCAAACTTAGCAATTTCGCGCGAATTTACTGCTTCCAAAACCATGCAAATCAAATGCTGACGTCATAATACGTGAATATTAAAGTTGCATTTATGAAGAATCTACTTATCTCCAGCCCTTTTTATGGTTTTGTGTAAAACACTTATGCGAAATCTAATCTTCTTGAGATGTCCCATTCCGGTATCTGCTCAAAAAATTTACTAATAGTATATTATGAACTTTTAGAAATTGACTAAAAAACTCCCCTTAAGTTCATCCTAAGTGTACTAAATGCACCGACATAGAGGACAGCCTCGTGCATACACATGCCAAGTTTCATGAAAATCCAACTATTAATGGGAAAGCTACAGCAGTTCAAACTTATCAATTTCGTGCTAATTAACAGCATTCTAAGCCATACAAATAAGATGCTGACGTCATAATTAACGAGAACAATTGACATTCGAGTGAAATATTAAAATTCCCTTCAGGAAGAATCTAATTCTCCCTAGCCCTTTTTAAGGTTTTGTGTAAAACAAAACCTTATTAAAATCGATTCAATGTCAGTCTGTCTGTCTGTCACACGCATTTTTCTCCAAAACGGCTAAACTGATCCGAACGAAATTTGGTGGACAGATGGGAGCTATGAAATCCCACGCATACAGCAAGTGGCATAAATTTAGGTGAAGTTTAAAGGGGGGCTCCCCATACATGCAAAGGAGGGGTTCAAAAAATTTTTCACCGGATATAGTTGTGTAGGGTATCAAATGAAAGGTCTTGTTTTGTACTTTCCGAAACTGACATTAGTTTTGGCAAAATGCGTGAGTAATGAGTCAAAATGTGCGCATTTGAAGTGAGACAGGACTCATTTTCGGAAACTACCCAACCTAGAGTGTGAAGCGTATGAGGATGACTATTTCAATACAGTGCTTTCCATCAAATGATTTATTTAAATTACTTCCTAAAAAATAGAGGCCAATAGAATTTTTAACAATGTGACACGGATCTGTCAGGCTCACCGCTTCTCACATCTTCTTCTTTTTCTTCAACCTTCATTTCACAAGCGGGGTCGGCTCGTCGTAGGTCGGTTTTCGTCATTTTATTTTATCAAATGCCTGATCAGGATGTAATCGCGAGACCTTCAAATCCTCATCCAGTGTATCATGCGAACCATTGTTTTGGCCGGCTTTTTGGTTGCTTACCATTGACTTCGACTGTTCTGACCAATACTGGTTGTTGAATTCTCGTTAGCGTGAATTACGTGACCACACCATCGAAAACTCCTTTCTCGCAGTTTTTCTACGATCGGTGCAAACCCATATTGATCGCGGATATTTTCATTTCAGACGTGATCAAACCGTGTCACGCTACCAGTGCGATGCAACATTTTCGTCCCCATTACCGCAAGACGCCGTTCATTGTCCTTTATAGTCAACACTCAAACTATAGAGAGCGGCAGACGGACGACATTGCAGTAAATTTTAAGATTTGGGACATGCGCTGATACGTCGATCACAAAGAACACCAGTTGCGGAATGCCACTTCATCCAGGTGGCGTTAATGCTTGAAACAATTTCATTACGCAGTTCTCCATTGACTAGGTAGCATTGACTCGAGATATTTAAATCGCTCAGTTCTTTCAATGGCAGTAATCTGCCCTCCAGATATTTAAATCGCTGAGTTCTGGCAATGGCGGTAGCCTACCCAGAACTGAGCGAATTTAAATATCTCGGGTCAATGCTATAAGCCGATGGAGAACTACGTTATGCTCCTCACATAGGGAAACACAAAACCTTTTATACCTGAAGCGTCAAGCTTCCGGTTTCCCTGACTTGTTTATGCACTAAAGAAGCCGTATTTTTTTTCCTTTAAGATAAGTATAGCGCCCTCTAGCGGGGCAGGAGATGGATGTTTAAATTGCTCTGTCTCCCAATAACGAACTATTATATCGGGCTGGAAAAATTATAACGCATGTTCAAGGTATTAATAAATATATCGCTGAAAAATTTGTATTTGCATTTTTATCCAGTTTCTTACAAAAAAATTCCAAAGATAGCGAGAAAACGGCCTTCACACCGGACGGCCCCCTTAAATCTGAAAGCCCGCAAAATAGAGAAAAGTTGTCCCATTATGTTAGCTTTCCAAACGCATGTAAAAATTATGGGCTTAATTTACGGATATTACGCAGTTAAATGTGTACAAACGTGGTCCAGGCGCTTTTCATTGATTAGAACTATCACATCTAAGCCAATTTGCCACTTCAAGATCACGCTTTCTCACATAATATGCACAATATTTGTAAAGCTAACATAATAGGGCAAATTTTGCAAATTTACAGGAATGTAAGTTTAAGATACCGTTGCAATATTGCGCTTTGAAATTTAGATGAAAGATCCGATTTTGAAGTTTCTTTCAAGTGACTGTGAGCTTTGCAATTGCAAAAATGCCCAGTTATATTAAATTGAATAGTAGTTTTCGAAAATGGTACCGAATCTAGGATTAAATGATTGGGTTAGTGAAAAATTGCATTTTTTTTATTGAGGTATCACGTTGCTGAGTATCCTTCTATAAGATATCCTCCTCTATCTTGCTAGGCCGGATAGCCCCATTCTCCCAGAACATCATTGGCTCATACCAAAGAGGCTCACTCAAGGCAAATCAGTAACAGATCAGATTTTCTCTCTGCGGCAACCGATGGAGAAACTGTTGGAATATGGACATCTGCTGCACTATCATTTCATCGACTTTAAAGCCGTCTATGATAGCATAGCCAGAGTAAAACTGTACACGGCCATGAGAGAATTCGGTGCCCTAACGAAATTGATAAGACTGACTAGGCTGACCCTGACCAATGTGCGAGACCAGACAAAAGCAGTAGGATAACTCTCGAAACCATTCAACATCAACAACGGTCTAAGATAAGAGGATGCCCTATCATGCGTTCTGTTCAACCTAGCCCTCGAGAAAGTGATTCGCGATGCTCGGGTAAATGCAAAAAGCACCATCTTCTTCAACTTAACACCCAATTACTGCTACACTGACGATATCGACATCATGGGAAGAACAACCCGAGATGTACAGTCTACCTTCATCCTGATCGAGTAGGCGGTGCGAGATCTTAGGCTGCACATTAATAAAGGCAAGACGAAGTACATGGTGGTAACTGTCAGCGCCAACACCAAAAGAACGAGCAACATCGAACCGCACAGGTCCAAACGAAAACAATGAAAATAGGAGACTACAACTGTGAGACCGTTGACAATTTCTCCTATCTAGGGTCGAAAATCACAACCGATAACAGCTATGACGATAAAATCCGCGCACGGTTGCATGCAGCCAACAGAGCCTATTTCAGCTTACAAAATCTGTTTCGCTCGAAACGTCTCAACATAGGGTCAAAGCTCTTACTGTACAAGACACTGATCTTGCCAGTCCTCATGTATTGCTTGGAGACTTGGGTTCTTGCCAAAAAAACTGCGAACTCTTGACCGCCTTCGAGAGAAGAATCCTCCACAGAATTTTTGGCCCCTTACATGAAGATGGACGATTCCGGATGGATGAGGATGATCCAGCCCGGATGGATGGGGATGATCCTCAGGCCTAGACCGAATATCGGTTGTTGCGGCGTTGATGGTGATAATTATATAAAGATCGAGCCTCTCCAGACATTAATATCCCAAATTGCAACCAAAGCGCATTTCGTATCTGAATTTATTTATCTCAATCTCATTCGCTCAAATTCAATTAAGAACTTTGATCATGGTAATAAACTGATAAGAAACTAATAAACAATATTAAGCAAGAGTGTTCAGTTGCTCAGTCAGTTATTCAGTGCTTCAATCCACTGTATTGTTAAGTTGCTATTCATCATTCATTGTGAAGTTATTTAATAAAGTCTAATTAATATAATAAGAAAATTGTGTTATTATGTCGATTGGGCTGGTTGCCCAAATACAAAATAATTTTCGGTTTTTACTAAAGAAAAAACAAAACTCGGGTGACAAAGCGTATATAGCTACATTGTCCTTGGTGGACACCTGCTGGATGCCCGAAGTAAACTGGCTTACGAAGATTAAGTAACGAACTTGGCGAAGGGACGCTTTTTCGGGCTTCTGTGTGAAAACGAAGGTAAGAGGCTTGTGGTCCGTGAATACTGTGAACTAGGGACTATCGGAAGTCTTTTATTGCCATGTACGCGGCAATAGTTCACGATTATAGGCGCTGTAATTCTGTTGAGCTGAATTTAATTCCTCTGAAAAGAAACTCAACAGCAACCAAATTTGTTCACCTTTAGGTGAAAGGCAGTAGGTGCTGCAGTATTTTTGAAGTAGCGCGCGAATGCGAGGGTCGGCTTCTTCTACAAAATGGCGATGATGAAATGACACTAGAACAGGTGGCAAGTTTTCCTAAAGAGGTTACGGGGTTTTTAAAATATCTATTCTGTATATCCACAAGCAATCCATGGCGGCCTGGAAAGTCTGCGCCTAATATAGGACTGCTGATATCCGGTACAACAAAATGCTGTGATGACGTTTGTCGAAGCCTTAGACTTACATCAACTTGCCTGTAGCCGTAAGTGTGTGGTGGTGTGTGTGGTTGCGGAGTTTGTCGCTACTAGTTTGAGTTGTTGCGAAATCAGTTTGTGATACCAGGAGAACTGAGACATCTTCGCCTGTGTCGACCAGGTAATAACGCTTGCTCAAGGCATCATATATTGTTAAGTAGCGAGGAGCTGCGTTCTGGATAGTCGCCGCCGGAACTCTCAATGAGTTCAGTTTTTTGAAGCCGTGCCGAGAGATGGGATTTTGGTACCAGCTTTATACGTCACAGGAATTCGGACAGCAGAGCATCCTTTAAATCACCGACTCGAACATGGGTTCCTCGAAAAATTCCTAGATATTTGTAGAAGGTTGTGTCGGTTATAGCTTGAATGTAGCCTCCAATGCTATGTCTGGCATGTGGGTCGTAATGACTTTTGCAGATGCAAAGGATTGGATTCGAAACATGTCTAATCCAAATTGAATATCATGACTAAATATTTCCACTATTCGCAACAAACTTTTAAGGTGGTCGTCAGTACCAGCATACCAGCTTGGTGCCATCTAAGTACATCAAGTGTATCAGTTCACACTTAGCACGTAGTCCATATTTGATTGCAAAACCATACCTTGCAGCATTATTTAGTAGCCATGAAAAGGGGTTGTATGCATGCAAAACTAGAGGAGATACAACGAATCCACTAGGAGATGCCGCTCCGTATATGGATAAGCTTTTAGGTATTGGCACCCTCAGAGGGTACTGATAAGGTATTACATTTCGTCCTGCTACTTGTAAGTCTAGCCTAAAATTAATTTTAACGTATAGATATATATTTCGGAAGCGACGTACCACTTTCTTCAATACAAAGCTGCCAAAAACAATCGCCATTATTATAAGACAAGGTCATCTCCACGATAAACAAGATTCATCATAAAATCAGATTTACACTAGAAGTAGAAAAGGATGGTGCCCTAACCCTTCCTTGACCTGAATATTGTCAGCTCTCGTGGGAAACTTGAGTTTCGAAATATACCGTAACCCAACAGCAACGCAGAGAACGGTACCAGAAACACCATACATATTCCCAAAAAAATGGCAGCCTATAATTTCATAATTCATCGATCACATACCCTCTTTCGGAATGCGGCTTCAATAAGGAACGACAACACATTATTGACACCGCTATTAAGAATGAGTATAATCCTCAGACTATTGAGATGCTGATAGTAAAGAAAATCAAGCACCACAATAGGCATGCCTATACAACACTATTTTCGCATCATAAGGAAGCACCACGATGCGCACAACTATCCCGTATCCCTACCTATTCAACAACATCAGGAATTTGACTAAAAAATTTTCAACTAGAAGTTGTAGATTCAAATCGATGGTTTACCTTGCGGAAGCGTTAAGGATCCTTTGGCGGCGGAGAAAAAAGTGGTATTTGCCGAAAAATGTTCACCGATTGAAATCAAATATATATAGAACAGACTTAACGCCTGATAACGACTAGATTCAACGAATGCATCAAGGAAGCGGTAAGAAGCGTCCGGAAACAAAAGTTGTGGAGAAGATCATCAGTTGCAACGCACATAGTCGATGAAGGTACCATTCAGGGAGAAAATCTTGAGCTCTTGCGTCATGCAACCGAAAATAATTAAGTAATTAGTGAGAGAGTATAAAAGAATCTTATAATGGCAATTGTTTTATGTAGGTTTGTGCTGAAGAAGGGGGTATGCGGTCCCAAAAATATATATACATATATATACGTTAACAACAAAAAAACTTAAGAGGTTAGATATTGTCTTCTATTTGTAGGTTAAGTCTAAGGTCTAAGGTAATAGACCAGTAGCTTACTCCATACTATAATTTTATTTTATAGTGTATATATGTATTTCGAGAGCAACTTACTTCCTTCATCAGTACAAAGCTACTGAACTGAAGCACCTATAAAATAAAATTGTAGTTTGGAGTAAGCTATTGGTCTATCAAAAAAAAACGTAGTTTGACGAAAGCTACTACTCGCTAGTACTAATTTCAGACTGATAAGGCCACCCTTTCATAACCATCGCCAAAAACTTATTAGTTTGAGATCAATTCGATGCAAATGTGAGCTATCAATTAGGAAGGTACGCGGTACGCTGTCGAAATCCTTGGAATAATAGATATAGCAACTGAAAAGGTTTTTTTAGCCTCTAGTTGTTTTTCCTACAATTACCGAGTCAATAATGAGTTGCTCTTTGCAACCCCTTGAACCAATTCGACAGCCCTTCTGCTCCTCAGACAGAATGTTGTTGGTCTCGAAGTGGGCATTGACTCTTCCACTAATAATGGACGTTGTCGGTTTTGTGTCCGCGGGGTCCTGTACCGTGTCCTTCTTAGGGATAAAGTAGGTAATCCCCGTAGTGAGGAAGGTTGGAAATTCCTCCAGCTGACTAATGACCTGATTTATATTGTGTGCCAACCCACCACGTATATTGGCGGACTGTATGTATGTACCAGAATTTCTCCATCCAATCTAGAAATGGGCCCCTCAAATTCTTCAAGCTGTTTATGGCTCGTCAAACCTCCTCTACGGTAACATCCACAAAATCCGTGCCAGGCGTAGTGGCATGGATGGTGGGTGTCTTCGACACTCAGCATGCTCAGTATGCTTGGCGGGTAACCCCCAAAGTTCAACCCCGAAATGTTTTTTTTTTTGCATCCGTTGCCAAAAACTTCACTGTATGGACGCTTTTTTGGGATTCATTGAATGATCTGGAAAAATATCGCTAGTTCCTCCTATGGTGGCAGCACTACGATCCCTCAGTAGTCCCACACGATCGTTTTCCAAGAATCTATTCTAGTATAGTTAAAAAGTCGAAGAGCCTTCTTCCCGCCCAACCGGACCGAGGGCTGATCAACCTTACGATGGGAGGAAGACAATATCCAAAGGTCCGCATCGAAATGTGTGTGCGACCATCCGAAAATTTATTCCTACTTCCTCGATTTTTGCAAACACTTCAAACAATGGTTTTTTGTAGATTTTAAATGAAAGACAGTGGATTGGAGCTCACTAGCTCAGAGTGTAACCGGTCAGTACTCGGTACTCCTCCACATCTTGCACTCAGTTGTTATATGCTGGATGATCTCCACTTCACAGTGGCATAACTGTAGTTGGTGATTGTGGAGTCGCGAGAAATGGTATCGATCCATCTTAAATTGAAGGGAGGAATAGTATGCTTGGCAACAGGAAATCCTTTGTATGACCTCCGGGGAGAGGTAAATCTTCTGAAGTTCAACTTGTAACTCAATTCCTTTCTTATGTGCCGTGTAGCTGATGGCTTACAGCGAAGGTAATGACCTTTTCGGAGATTTATTAAACTCAAACAGGTTGAGTAATTCGCTGGCAAATACTGCAAAAAGTGTAGGTGCAGTCACCGTTCCTTGCTGCAATTCATTCTCAATATGAAATTCTCTACTAGAACTGAGATTTCCATCTGTGATGACATACACAGCATCGATGGTTGGGAAACTTGTTTGTCAGGACCCTGAAGATCAGGTTATTCAACGAAATGATATCAAATGCCTTCTCCATGTCTTACGTTACCTTCGTTATTGCATGTATTGTCGAATGTCCTGATTGAAATCCGAATGGTGCATTCGATAATACTTTCTTCTTCTTCATATCCATGTTCAAGGCTTTCAATATCGAAACCTCAAACACCTTCCTGATGTTAGGTAGCAAATTAATTGGGCGATAGCTCTTAGGGCTAGATGAATGCTTCGCCCTTTTTAAGGTCGGGGACACTGGGGCTTTTTTCCAGTAGTGGAATAAAGGAAGAATAATCAATAAGTTATTGAACGGGATGCAATAATTCCGAATGGTAATGTCCGGTAAATTAGTGAGAACTACTTTGGGAATGGCATCCATACTGGGTAATCTCTTATTGTTCACTGTCTAAATATGGCGGCTAATTCCCCAAAGGAGACAAAATAACCAAGCAGATTATAACTCGATAACCTCGAGTTTCATGGCATGATCCATCACGGTCTAATTGCTTCGGGCATCAGTACCACTATTAGTGTCTGTACCTGATTTTCGGCGCAGTTACTCGTGACTTCTGAATAACATGTTTATTTTTGTAGACATGGAATCTGAATCGTTTGATGATGTATCCTTTAACTTCCCCCGCCATCGGGAGCTCACTTTATCTTTAGGAGTGATTTGAACTCAACCAATGTGGGATGATAATAGTCCCCACATCCCCGATAAATTTTGTTGACGAGTGTCAGCAGAAGGCTTTTTCTAGTTTTTTGAGCATTTTTATTGTTGCAGTTTCATATCCTTCCATATTCTTCCGAGGTTTAATCTTAGGGACCACAAGTCGTCCCATTTTGTCCAACGTCAAGTTGTCCAGGATGAGAAAATACTGAATTTCCTCGTTGCTCAAGTTCCTCTCACCTATTGAAATCCTTGAATATTATCGCATCTCGATCGTGATGATCCGGACACTACCCAGCGGTACCGCTCTGACAGCAGACTTAGAGGCGGGCATGATGCTTGTGTAAATACTATATTATAATGTTTATTTTTATGTTGTGTACCTGTAGCGCATGCTAGATATTTTTACACATGGTTAGTATTTAATTGAGGACGGTGTTCATTGCGCTACTTGCATTCTACCGGCGCCTGCTGCCTTGTGACCTTAAGATTGCGGTATGCAGGACATCAACGGTACGTATCCGGATACCTTCCGCTTCCGCAGTTAACACAGCAAGTGTTTTCCTTGCCCTCTACTTCAGTCAACAAACATTCGGCTGCAGTGTGGCCTTTCCCGTACTTTACACATCGCAAGGTCATTTGGCAGTTCACTGCTGAATTACCATAGCGCTGACATCTTCGACACTGATCTATTTCGTCCATCAGTAGCGCACAAAACGAATTGCCTGGTAATTAAACGACCTCATGCCGATCAGTCCATAGATGCACAAGGGCGGGTGCAACCTAATATAGCCATGTAGGATATCACATGAAAGGTCTCGGAACTTTTCAAAGCTGGTCTCAGTTCTGACATTAAATGCAGAAGGAAAAGGCGGGGGCTTTCTTAGAACCCACCTAATGAAAATCATTCCGTTACCACTATGCGGTGTCTAGACTCCAAAGTAGCCTCTAAAGTGAAATCTTTTCGAATCAAATTCATTGTAGTATAACTATAATTTTTAGTAATTGACTGTAAGACCCCCTTAAGTTCATTCTAGAATTATGAAATAGTCAGCAATATGGTATAAAGTGGGGTCCTGCTAAGTTTACCTGCCAGCACCATGCTTTATATTATAAAGTTTGACGGACTTTGAATGTCAGGAGCACTCAAAAGGTAATAGTCTGACATAGTATATGCATGTACAATACATACTACTACTACTAATGGACCGAATGCCCACTCAAATGTTTTTATCTAACAAATACACATAACCATTCATACCTGAAGTGTCCAGCTTCTGGTTTCCCGCCTTATTTTCTCTCGTTGTGGACACTGCCCCACGGGACATGGAACGTCCACCGCCCTACATACTGTTCTATATAGATGCTGTTTTCCCAGCAATTGCCCAAAGGTAGAATGATCGCCTGATACAACACGGCCTGAAACTGAATCTGAATAAAGTAGAATTCTTGAGGGCCAGGCCCAATAGAATAGGAACTATCACTATTAGTGACAGCACCTTCGAGAACGGAGCAATTTCAATATCTGAGATATCTACCAGCCAATGGTCAACTGCGTGATGCTTCTTCACGTATCAGCGCAACTTGGAGTAAATGAAGATGAACGTCTCAAAACCGAAATTTAGCAGAGTGTCGTTCGCCCTGTGCGTCGGGCTCTATATGTAAAAGACAAGAACGTCCATGACTTACGACCAAAACACCATCCGAAACAACGTTGGCTTGATACCCTAGATGGGCTCCCGCTCGTCCTCGCCGATCCCGCATCTGAACGAGACAAAGGCTTAAAGAAAAAGAAAACGAATATAGTGTGAACTATATACAATGCAGTATAGCGTAATATAATATTGCACAATATTTATTGAATGGAGTCATGAAATTACTAAAGGTAAAATAGAATGGTAAATTCTTAGGCGGCGTTATTCTGGAGTGCCTTTAATTCAAAACAGTCTTTATCATTACCTATCATTTCATCCCGAAAGTTTAGCATTATATAACAGGCACACAGAAGTTTGCAATTAAGGGAATCATCCCGTGTGAAGCCTGTTTTTTTGGTTTTTTCTAAAAATTTTTTGTGAAGAACTGGATAAAGATACAAATAAATAATCACCATGGATTTATCAATATCTTGAATGTGCAAAGTAATTTTTCCAGCCCGATCGCGTAGTTCGTTATTGAAATACAGAGCAATTTATACACCTATCTCCAAAAAAAGGTATTTTTCTGCTGCCACGCGAGACGGTGCTGTGATCATCTTAAAGAGAAAAAGTAAATGGCATTTTAACGGACAGACTTCACTACAGTCCGCAAACTGGGATTATTAAAAAATATTGAAAGCCAAATTTTTGGTGCCATGTTGAACTTTTTTTTTGTGAATTTTGGTGTTTTTTACGACTTCTTCAATGAATAAAAAAAACATTGAATGAATCGCAATTATCCTAGTTTGCGGACCGTAGAAATATGTTCTGAATAAGTTGTAAAAATTTCAAAGAATTTTGTTGGATAGATTTTGGGCTGTGCTGTCAGCCGATTTTCAACATGCAGTTTCGAGAAAAACTCATTTAAAAAGTAAAATGCGATTTTTAGTCATAAAACAGTAACTGGTCATTAATCTGCTATGCCTAGTCCATAACCCTTAGGTTTCTTCAAGAATCACATTTACAGCCTTGGCTTCAATTCTTGTCCTTTTAGCGAAGTCATTCGAACGTCATTCGAACCGATACATACGAGCTTTATTACGGCGATCGACATAAATCTGACATGTTTAATACTATAATTTCCGAACGACTCCGGATATCAAAAAATCACTTTGCCCATATATTCTACACTATATCTGGATACAATTGATTCGAAAAGAAAAAATTCGATTCCGCGTATCCGACACACGGGATGACCCCCTTAAAATTCCCACCATGCCTTAACTTTGCTGATCGCATAAAAACTGTAATTTTTTCAACCAGCACTGAAGGTTGAAATGTATGGACTCTTGGTCCATCTCTCCTTTATTGTAGCATCATAAATCACATACTTCCACAAAGCTTTGTGACAATAATATAGATTTAGCCATGATGAAAACATACAAAAAGGTGTTCAGTTGATTCTACACAAAACCCTAGCAAATTGTTAAAAGTATTATAGTTACATAAATTACCGACAGTATACCGAAATAGAGCAAAAGAGGTATGGGCGGCGTTAGAAAGATTCGAAATTTTTTTATCCATGCCTCTTCCTTCTGCGAACTATTTCAAACGGGAAAGACATGAATAATCGATGGTGATTTCTCCGACCCATTACTAACGAGTGCAAGCGAATGTGGAGAGGGGGCCAATTAGTCACTAGCTATGATTTATAGAGTTTCCGATTCTAGTAAAAAGTGTTTCTAGTAATTTCCGAAAAGCAAATTACTCGGTGTTTTTTTACAGAATTTAACCGAGCAGGCTTAGAAAAGAGGATGTGCCATTCAATTCCCTTTGATGGAAAAAATGGTGTAGCGTTCGACAGAAAATGCGTCATAGTATGATTCCTTTGCTTTATGCACTGGATCACATGACGCTTTTTAATCAAATTTTTTATAAACACACATAGTGTGTGTTTGGGTAAGCGCCTAGCCACTAGTAACTACCCCAGCAATGTAGAGGGTAATATAGTGATTTTGCAGGATTTATTAATATAACTTATTATTTAATAGAATTTGATAGAATTAGAATAAAAGCATTTAGAGGACTCTTCCACCCTAGGATAAAGTAAGAGAAGGAAGATAAAAGCAGTATATATTTAAAGCTTTCAAGCAAATCCTTATATTTTGAGTAGCCCACATAAATTTTCAAAGGTAACTACCTAAATTATCATAGTTATTTCAAGTTGAAATTCCTATTCAACTTCAATTGCAAAGAGTTTCTTTTAATTAGGTCTTTGCAATGAGCATTGCGATTGCGCCATGGCTAAGAGACCATTGGAGTTACCCAAGGTCACTCCTAATCAAATGGCTCATTACAAATGATGTTCAAGGTGCGCCCGAAATTCATCGTGTTCCAACTAATTGAACCTGTGAAAGATAACGTACGAGTATTCCGGCTCTTCGCTTTGGTGGCTCGTATAGAGAACCACGAATTCCCCACCTTTGTTCCAGACCAGACTTCAAGGGCACTTCATTCTGCTCTGGAACTCTCCTAAACTTCGTTCCGATCCCACCTTGTAGAGTAGAGTTTCTCTTTCCTTTCTTTGATAGAATAGGTTATGATCAATACCAGACCCATTGCAAATAATTTGGCTTTGGAGTTCGCTCAAAGAATAATTAACCACGATCGTACAAATGGGCATCAATCTCAAACTGCTGACGCGGCTAGCCAATCGACAGTAGGCCAAGTGTTGGCTGACATAAGCCTTCATAATAGCAAGCAAGGTGTGATGTTATCATTCGGAGTTTTGTGTCTTTCGAGGTCAAGGATTTAGGAGGCACAAGTCTTCTGGCACTCATCATCGATGTCATGGGCAATAAACCTATCAAACAAACGCACTTTTCGATCTCTCCTGCTTTAGTGACCGCCTAGTGGAAAATATAGAAAAGTAATAATTAATTTGTAACTAAGCGTTTCCCCTGATGAGAACAGCAGAAACTCATTAAATCAAACATATGATGAATTTCGAATCGCGCTGGCAAAGGGAATAAGGATGAAGACTGGTTAACCCACAGAAACTCACTGCGTGACTGCGACTTATTAGAATCAGTCAGTGCAGGGTTTGCGAAGTACATCATCCAGGAGGACAGTTACTGAAATTGGGTGCAAAAGAATTAGTGGTTCCGGCAAATCTTTCAACATGAAAAAGTTGCAGTCTTTCGTAGTCTTCTGACCTAAACCTAGGAAGGATGACTATTCAAACCCAACAGAAGAAATCATTCTCGCTGAAATGTTTGGAGTGTCTCAGTCGCGAGAAGGCACTAAGGTCGTACCCGCTAAATGAAAACCACGGTGCTTCCTAGCGTCGAAAGTTCTGTGGCGCAGCAGGATTCGAATGTTGTTGATACGAGCGGATGGATGACGCCGCTCTCCGCTGCTTTTCTAGAACTCACCACGAGAGTGGAGAGCCAGCGGTGAGGGAGTCCCGTTGTTTGGAGACAGAGGGACCGCATCTTTCTTCTGCTCCAACCGCCGGCGTGATCACAAGCACTCTCGCGTAGTAAAGTTCATATGAAGCGAATTTTCGAAGGCAGTCGCCTCTGCTTTTTGAATCAAGAATTTTCAATTTGTTACTTTTCTGATGTAGAAAAAATATTGTACCGGTGCAGGGAAACTCTGTGGAACTCAAAGTCCCAATTTACTTATTTATGCCGTTATCCGTCTATAGCAAAAGTAGAGAATTTACCCAGAAAAGAGTATTTAGTTTAGTTCTGTGAGTCTGTTTTTGGTGTCCAAGATAGAAGCTCTTGATTACGTGGCTTTGCAAGAAGTTAGTGATGCAAACAGATGCGGCTGGTAATACTGTAGTCTAGTAGGCTATCGTGTTTAGTTGGCTACCTAACAACCAATGCAAAGAGATACTGCTCTCAAGGAGGTATGCTATCGCCACGCGAATATTCGATCAAGTTTATATGTTTGACCGCGCCTGAACTTAATCTGTGTTTCCTTGGTCAGGTTTCGCTACCGTTAACGTACTTTAAATTTTAGTTTCTAGTTTATCTGTACATCATTTTAACCATGCTTTTGAGTTTCAACCGCAAACTCCCCTCTTCTTTAAATTTGTCGAAACCCTTAAAGCTATCTAGATATTATTCACTTATACATAAAGTCCCATATATCAAAAGTATCATTAATCTTCTTTAAGGTTTTGTGTGAAACAAAACCTTATTAGAATCGGGTCGATGTATGTCTGTCTGTCTTTTTTTTTGAGGAGGTGGAAATCTTCACAAGGCACTGGTCTGGACACACCAGCGTGTGGGATTTTTTCCCACTAAAACTACCCCCGACTCCCTCTCTGCCCCGCGGAATCACCATAAGATATTATATTACGGGGCGGAGTCAGCTCACTCTACCTCAATCCCATTTCTTCTATACGCGGCGTATGTAACCGCGCTTTGCTCCTTTCCTCTGACTTTCGCAATTTATCTTGAACTGATTCGATCATGGAGTTGACCGCATTTCAATCCTCTTGATGTGCTAGCATTTTACCAGGTTTTCTGGTACCAGCACCTCTCCTAGAGTCTCCTCTAGATTCCTCCTTTCTTCCACAAATCTCGGACAGTGGAAGAATACATGCTCTGAGTCCTCTGGGACTCCATCGCAATTTGGACAGTCGGGTGAGGTCTCCAATGACCCCTGTGAAGGTATTGGACATATCCTCCATGTCCCGTGAGAAACTGGATGAGATTATAATTAATCTCACCGTTTCGTCTCTCCAACCACTCCTTGATGCCAGGAATAAGCCTGTGAGTCCACCGACCCTTTCCCGAGCGTTCCCACCGCTCTTGCCATCTATTTATGGACCTCTCCCTCTCAGCGTTCTTCGTCTGCAATAAAGGAGAGATTGGCTTCGCATGGTATATATTCGCCATCTCATCTGCCAAGATGTCAATCGGCATCATTCCAGAGATGACGAGCTGATGCAACTGAGACAGTCCTGAAGGCAGAGCATATCCTCAGAGCTGTCCTCCTGTAGACTGCATTCAGTTTGCTAGTATTAACAGACATCCGCAACGCCTCGCTCTAAACTGGGGTCGCATAGAGCATTTGTCTGTCTGTCTGTCTGTCACAGCCGATTTATTCGGAAACAGCTGGACCGATTGTCACGAAAATTGGTAATACTATATAATCTGTTGTTCCCTTTACATGCAGCAAGTGGCGCCATTTTGTGTTAAGTTTAAGGGGGCGCTCCACACTCATGTGAATGGAGGGTGCAAATTTCTTTTCAAAACTGATCGCACGTTTGATATTGGATGAAACATGGGGAGTGAGGGCTCAAAATATGACCCAGAAAAATTGCAACAGGTCCCGTTCCCAGAACCTAGCCAACGGAAAAATCTGGAAAAAATCACATTGGTGCATCTCTACTGAATCTAGGCCTCAAAATACATCCGGTTCCGATATCTGCACAAATAAAGTTAATAATAGTATATTTCCACATTTTAGAAATTTGTCCGGTAAACCCCCTTATGTTCATCCCAGAACTATAGAATTTGGCATGGATGTAAACAAGAACACAGTGCATAAGTTGATCAAGTTTGAAGAAAATCTAACTATTATCAAGAAAGTGATTGGGGGTGAAACTTTTTTTTTTGTGAATTTCGTGCATTCCACAACTCGTATGATGTGATTATCACATTTCAATTTATCAATACCAGAACGAAATAAGTACGTGTGAATGGGGTCTCAAGGAGTTATTTTGTTATAGTTTATTTAGTCATTTGTATATGAATATCAATTACTCCAAACAGACCTGTACTATATGTGTACATATGCATTATTGTGCACGAAGTAAATCCGAAATATAAGCACAATCAATTTATATACGTGCATATATATGTACAGTATTCGGAAATAGGCAGCTTGTTTGTTTAGGGTGAGCATAATATCTATCCATCTGCTGGTCAAAGGATAGTATAGGTTCCAGGGCGAAACGTCGATTGGTACCCACGATGGAGCATAAAACCTGGGAAATGCCTGCTGAACCAACACCAACAGCTCTACTACCAAACCCTATCTCCACCTCCACGTGGTGACCGCTGGGAGCTCTCAACGAAAAGCTGCAGACGGAGAAGGATGAAGGCGAGTCTCCCGCGCCTAAAAACGGGACAAATTGTACCAACTGGTTCTCCAGGTTGGGGGTTGGGTAGGGCTGACAACCCTACACGGAAAACAACTTGTTACGAAGCCACAACAGGAGCCTCGAACTGGACGGATTATACAACCACCAACCCGACAACGACAACGGATTAACGATTTGCGTATTTTCTCATGGAAGGTGCCCTCCCTTTACAGATGTGGAGCTGATGAGCAGCTAGCCGAAACCCTGTCCCAATATAGGGCTGATGTAACAGCGTTACAGGAGATGCGTTATACAGGGACCGGTTTCCTGGAGAAGAGCAGCCACACCATATATTATAGCGGCCATCCAGTAAACCATGTGTTCGGAGTAGGTTTCTTATTCAGCCAAAAAATGAAACCTGTTGTTATCGGCTTTTAAAACATAAGCGAACGGCTATGCACTCTGCGCTTGGGAGGCAAGTTTAGAAATTTAAGCCTCATTAACGTTCACGCCCCTCTACAGAGGAGACTGCAGAGTCGGAGAAGGATACCTTCTACGAAGCAGTAGAATGAACCCTCGAAACCTGTCCCAGATATGATATCAAAATCATACTTGGGGATTTGAACAGCCAAGTAGGGAAGGAGCCCGTATTCGGGCGATACGTTGGCTCCCACAGTTTACACGAAAATACATATGATAACGGACTCCGGATTATCCAATTAGCAGTGTCACACGGAATTGTTAGTTTGCGCGGAAAGCGGTCCACAAACATACGTGGGCCTCTCCAGACGGGATCACTTTCTTGGTTGAAAGTGCCCACATATTCCCAGCTACAAATCCAACATAATCCTTCATATTTTTTCAAACTACGAGACATACGTACATATTACAGCCGTAGATATTACGCTCACTCTAAACAAAGAAACTGCCTATTTCCGAATACTGTACACATATAGGCACGTATATAAATTGATCGTACCCATATTTCCGATTTACTTCTTATATCTATCTGAATTAGGTACTACCCGCAAAGTCCATTAGCACGCATATACTATATACCTACATACACACATGTTTCGTTGGAATAATTGATATTCATATACAAATGACTAAAAAACTAAAACAAAATAATCCTTTTCCACCCAATTCATACGAACTAACTTCGTTGCGGTATTGACGGATTGATATGTGATGATGACGTCATGCAGGTTGTAGAGTCCACGAAATTCACAAAAAATTGTAAAGTTTCACCCCCTATAACTTTGTTAATAGTAGTTGGATTTTCTTCAAACCGACCGAATTGTGCACCATGTTCTTCATTACATCTGTGCTAAATTTTGTACTTCTGCGATGAACATAAGGGGGATGCCGGGTAAATTTCTAAAATGTGGAAATATGCTATTATTTTAACATTATTTGTGCAGATATCGGAACCGGATGTATTTTGAGGCCTAGATTCAGTAGAGATGCACCAATCTGATTTTTTCCAGATTTTTCCGTTGGCTAGGTTCTGAGAACGGGACCTGTTGCACTTTTTGATGGTTATATTTTGAGCCCTCACTCCCCTATGTTTCACCCAATATCAAATATTGAACCAATTTTGCAGCCCCCTTTCACCTGTATGGGGAGCCCCCTTAAACTTAACACAAAATGGCGCCAGTTCCTGCATGTAAAGGGAACGGCAGGTCACACACTCTTACCAATTTTCGTGACAATCGGTCCAGCCGTTTCCGAATAAATCATCGGGTGTGACAGACAGACGCTGACGACACTGGTTGTTGTTGCAAAGCATCTCGAAGATGCTGAGTTATACACAAGCGAGGCAATCAGTGCTGTCAAATGCTGGTTGGAGAGCTCTGGTCTGACGCTTGCGGAGGAAAAAACAGAAGCGGTCCTCATCACGAAGCGCCGGAAGAGAAATTACGCCTGTGTTAGAATCGGGAATCATATCATCACTTCCAAGCCGACCATCAAATACTTGGGGGTGGTGATAGACAGGAAGCTCAGCTATAAGCAACACGTACAGTATGTGTGTGATAAATCATCCACTGGCGAGGATGATGCCAAACGTGGGAGGGCCACGGCATACCTCTAGCTTGCTTATAGCCAGGGTGGTGACCTCAATCATGCTCTATGCGACCCCAGTTTGGAGCGAGGCATTGCGAATGTCAGTTAACACTAGCAAACTGAATGCAGTCTACAGGAGGACAGCTCTGAGGGTATGCTCTGCCTTCAGGACTGTCTCAGATGATGCAGCATTCGTCATCTCTGGAATGATGCCCATTGACATCTTGGCAGATGAGATAGCGAATATATACCATGCGAAGCCAATCTCTCCCTTATTGCAGACGAAGAAGGTTGAGAGGGAGAGATCAATAAATAGATGGCAAGAACGGTGGGAATGCTCGGGAAAGGGTCGGTGGACTCACAGGCTCATTCCTGCCATCAAGGAATGGTTGGAGAGACGACACGGTGAGGTTAATTATAATCTCACCCAGTTTCTCACGGGACATGGAGGATATCTCCAATACCTTCCCAGGTTTAAATTGGAGACCTCACCCGACTGTCCAAATTGCGAGGGAGTCCCAGAGGACTCAGAGCATGTATTCTTCCACTGCCCGCGATTTGTGGAAGAGAGAAGGAATCTAGAGGAAACTCTGGGAGAGGTGTTGGTATCGGAAAATCTGGTGCCGAAAATGCTAGCACATCAAGAGAATTGGGATGTAGTCAACTCCATGATCGCATCTATTCAAGATAAATTGCGAAAGTCAGAGGAAAGGAGAAAAGCGCGGTCATGTGCGCCGCGTCTGGAAGAAATGGGATTAAGCTAGAGTGAGCTGACTCCGCCCCGTTATGTAGTACCTTATGGTGGTTCCACGGGGCAGAGAGGGAGTCAGGGGTGATTTTAGTGGGTAAAAATCCCACACGCTGGTGTGTCCAGACCAGTGTCTTTTTGAAGATTTCCACCTCCTCAAAAAAAAAAAAGACAGACAGACAGACGGACAGACAGACATCGACTCGATTCTAATAAGGTTTTGTTTCACACAAAACCTTAAAAAGCGGGACCAAACTAAAAGTCTGTATTGTACATTTATACTAGGTAAATACCCGGCACTGAAGAAGGGAGCAAGTTGTTCCCGAAATATCGATGTATTTCAAAATAAAAACCAGAACTAACGACGGAGATAGTATTGCCTTTTAATCGATTAATCTTTTCGTTGGAAACACCCTGAACACACACTGACTATAGTATAAATCATTTTTTGCTTGTGCGACAGATGGGAACTACGAAATCCTACGCATAAAGCGAGTGACATAATTTTAGGTGGAGTTTAAAGTTGGCACCCCATACATATAAAAGGGGGAGTTAAAGTTTTGAAGTGTACTGTGAAATGCGCGCGAAAGGAGTCAAAATATGCACACTTAAAGTGAGACAGGAGTCATTTTCGGAGACTACCCAACCCAAAACCCGAGAAAACCCAAGACGGTGAGCTTGTATGAAATCTAGGCCTCAAAATATGTGCCATTTCAATATCTGTTCAAATAAACTTACTAATAGGATATTACCGACCCTTAAGTTCATCCTGGGAATACCAAATTTTGCAGCAGTATAGAGGACAACATCTTGCATAAACAAATCTAGCCATTAACGTCCAAAGTTATAATAGTGCAAACTTAGCAATTTCGCTTCAATTTACTTCTTCTAAAGCCTTGCAAACAAGACGCTGAAATTATAATTAACAAGAATAATTGACATTCAACTGACAGCACGCTACGCATGTTATGTGGTATGTGCAGATCAGTTAGAACTTGCCGTCCCAATACATGTTGTAAGCAAGGATCATCAAGTACTACCTGAGGCTCATACCAGGAAACCGGACATGTTTCCTGTGATTATCCAATGCTCGTATGCAAGGTTTTTTTTGAATCACCTTACATACAGTTTTATACGAGTTCGGAATCAATGTTGAGGTGGCTGTTGGTGGATCAGTGTCAAATCCGTCGTGAACGAAGCGGCTCGTACCAGTAAACCGAACTTGTTCCCGTGATCAGGCCATGCTTGGATGCGAGCTTCTGCTGAATCATTTTACATACATCCTTATGCCTGTTCGTGTATTGCAGAAGGTGTCCTTATTCTTTAATATTCAATTATTACAACTTTTTTGTAATTTGCTTCTTTTTACAATATATAGTTCCGGTTCGATCCCAGACTAAAGGACACTGGAAATTTTGATTAATGGCATGTGTTGTATTGAAAAGTCCAAGACGGCCCCCACATTCCAGGCTTGGCCTGGCTGATCTGGATCTTTACGGCCAATTTCGCCATTTCTTTTAGCTCTCGGGATAGTTCTGCCCTCTTAGTTCACCGCTCAATCACATAAGTCATGGCACCCTATACTAGTTGTTGATTGAGACCACCGAAGCGTGTGTAAAAATATGCAACGCGCCTTTGATTAGATGTAGGGTTTTCATAAATCCAGAAAATCGATACGGTGTTATCAAGCAAAATGAAAACTGAAAGATCTTCATCCTTCGAACTAGCAATTCTCCAACAATCAGTGGTTTTGAAATATCTGGGAGTTATTCTAGATAAGAAGCTCCTTCGGTGCAAATATGTAGAGGCTAAGATGAAATACTGCAGAAGTGGATGTACACTACTACATATCATTAGCTAAGTTCAGATTCAGCAAGATACCAATGTTTTCACAGCAATGTCCTGGGTATGTTTGAGTCTGGGTATTATCTACGTCATGTGGACGACATTCGGTGTAGCTTTGGATGAATTAAATTGAATGGTACCTTGGCCTACACTATCATGTTGCATACTTGATCTACACTCCGATACCTTTTCCGAATGGTGGTAAATTGTGATGGGAACCTACACTGGCTTGCAGAAACTCATTTGTTACTTATTTTCCAATATTGTGGATACAAGTAGTACAGCTAGTATGAAAGGATTATCTTGATTGATCAGATTTATGCCAAAGCGTTAATTCTGTAACTTAGGTAGTGGGTAAGACAAAATTGCGGAAGAAACTCGCTAACTAAAATAAACGTCAACATTCATCGAAATCGATAGAAATGGACCAAGGGGTCGACTGAGGCAGCGATGGCTTGATACGTTAGATAGTGATTTGCGAGCCTTTCGACTACACCCGGACCAGGTCTATGGGCGAGAAAATTTGCGACTTCCGAAATATGTTTTTCAGGTTCTTGTGTGACAGTTAAAGCACATTTCTGAAAATGGAAAACATGGTTTGATGCAATGGGAATTCCTTACATTCAAACTTGAATAGCTGCGGATCTATTCAACCAATTGTAATATTTTTTTAGAAGACTTGCTATTATTTTAATTAAATTAAATTTGTTCCTTTAGGAATGTTTTCTTTTCCTGTTAGCTGTCGTCATTACACATATTTATAAGTAGAAAGAAAAATAGAATATTCGTTTTATCTTACGCCATTACTGTGCATTCAAACTTCAGGACAGGCGGATTTCAGAGCTCTTACATTGCCCTTTTAATAGATAAATATGTATATAGTGTTTTTAAGGTTCTATCTTTCTACTGCCCATTTCCTCCTTGTTAGGTGTACTGCATATTTTGTTTTGATTTAGATAAGCCTTTTTATGAACTGTACAGAATTGCATGTAGTATCCACAATCGGTGAAAATCTCCTTTGGGGTGTTCAAAAGTAAGAACTGATTCAACCTGGTTTGTGTAAAGTTTAAAAGGGGCTCCACACAGGCTTAAGCGGGGGTATAATTACCCCCCTCCCCAAATATACGAAAAAAACTAAATGGTGGCCGCCAATTTGGCTATGCATTTTGAACTTTGGCAATTTAGGAAGTTTTCGAACATATTATACGATTTTTGACAGGATTTTTATTGGAAAAGTGCAATCGCTAATTATGCCAAAAGTTTGTAAAAAAAGTAGAATCAATCGGTTTATTAGAATTTTCTCTGTGTTTTTAGGCTTTTATTACTGCTATGTACTGTATGGGAATCATTCCGCGCAAGCATTCGAAATGTACTTATAAAATTAAAACGAAGGTAGATATCAATATTTAACACAGCAATAGTTAATGCATTATCTACGAGTATCAACCTGTGTAGAAAGAAAGAATATTTTTTTTTTAAATTGAATAACCTAGATCCTATTAAGGATCAAAAGAACCGCAAGTGCAGATATACGTTCTAGCGTTCTGGCGCTCTGCTGTTCTTCTCGGCGGATCTCATCAATGTACCCTTATACCTCTACTCCCTCTGTCTTCATATTAAGTACATTGTGTCACGCTGTTTGTCTCCGCTAGTCTGGATTTTGGATAAAGACCCCCTACGGCCTTAATAAGATACTAAACCAAATGCTAGGGTGGATTCTTCATGAATGGAAATTTAATATTTCATTGGTATGTAAATTATTCTCATTAATTATGACGTCAGCATCTTATTTGCATGGCTTAGGATGCTGTAAATTCACGAGAAATTGATAAGTTTGCGCGCGTATGTGCGATACTGTCCTCTATGTCGGCTCAATTTAGTACTCCTAGGATTAAATTAAGGAGTTGATTCAGTCAATTTCTAAAAGTTAGTAATATACCCTTGTTGCACCAGAGATTCATTGAGCGTTTCCTGCAGATCGCGAGTCGCAGGTTAGTACCGCTTTATTAAACAAAGCAGAAATGAACATGCCTGACAAAACTAAAGTCAACGTGCAAGCAGACCTTGAAAAGGCAGGTAATTGAAAGGCGCCAAGTGTAGATAAGGTTCACAGCTTCTGGCTCAAATGTTAGCCATAGCCATGCGTATACCTTTGGCCGTTCCCAAGGAACAGAGTGCTTCTTGCCCTTCCAAACGCCAATATTACTTGTCTTCCTATCATCTGCAAGGTTCTTACTTCAGTTTCATGCACGAACAACTCACGTTCATAAATTGATAGCTGAGGAGCAGAAAGGATGCACAAAAGGCTCCCGAAGCTGTAAAGAACAACTTATAATCAATACGGTTGCTGCGAAACAAGCTGTCCGCCAAAAACGAAATATCTCGCCAGCCTAAATTGATTACAAATCTATTATTACGCTTGTACAAAATCAACCCGAATATCGTTCTTCTCCTGAGAAAAGTTATGAAGAATTGAAGCACGAAGCTACCGGTATCCTCACAAACATCAGGAGAGATTCCAATCAGGCGTAGCATCTTCCAAGGCGACTCTCTAAGGCACTGTGGTTTTGCTTGGCTTTGAATCCGTTATCCCATCTTCTGCATCAAAGTAAATACGGGTTCCAAGTCAAAAATGGCATATTGTCGAAATATACATTAAGTCATTTAATGTATATTGACGACATCGAATTATATGCCAAAGACAAGGATCAACTTCCCTCCTTGCTGGACTTCACAATCTAGTTCAGCAGGGATATAGGCATGTAGTTAGGTTCGTAGAAATGCCGCATAAAAACAATTGTTCGGAGAAAACACACCGGCAATAAAGGATACAGTCATTATTATTATTATTATTTTGTTAAGGGAAAGTCGCACCGCGTCCTTGAAGAACTATTGTGCCCCTTTTACTGGTTAGAGTGTACCTGTTGATCATAGTATCTCAAGCAGGCCAGTAACCGTTAGGAACTTTAGTATGTTCCCCACTTCCAGAAGTTTCAGCTTTGCATCTGGTATTAAGTGTTCTCCCAGATGTATCGACCTACTTTGCACAAGTGCTGGACACTGTCCCAGGACGTGCATAGAGGTTTCGTCCTCCTCCTCACAGAACCTGCAGGCAGTGTCCATAGATATCCCTAGCTTCCCTAGGTGGTAGTTCAGCCGACAATGACCAGTGAGAATTCCCACTATGATTCGGAGGTTCTTTTTGGTGAGGTTTAAGCAATCCTTTGTACGCATGGGTTCGTATCCCCCAATAAGCACCCTGGACTGCTCCATCCCTGGTAGGCCCGCCCAATATAGTTCCCTCAACCGTTTTTCTTCGTTTCTTAGATTCATAGCCATGAAACCGTTTCCGATTCCACAGAAGGGTTCTGGCCCGTGTAAAGGCATCCCTGCTCCCTTCTTGGCTAGTTCATCCGCTGCCTCATTGCCTTCCAGCCCAGCATGGCCTGGAACCCAAAGTATCCAGACCTTGTTGGACGAGCCGAGTGTATTCAGTCTCTCAAGGCATTCCCATACCAGTTTAGAGTTCACCTGGTTGGACCTAAGTGCCTTGATCGCTGCTTGGCTATCGGTGAGAATAGCTATGTTCTGCCCCCTGTAGTTCCTTTGCAGATTAAAGGAGGCACATTTGTCTATGGCGTAAATTTCCGCCTGGAATATGCTAGTGTACCTGCCCATTGGCTCAAAGTACATTTTCCTTGGACCAATGACACCGGCACCCGCTCCCTCTGCTGTAAGGGATCCGTCAGTGTACCAAGTAATCAGCTGCTGGTTTAAGCCGTATGTCACAGCCACGCTTTCCCAGTTTGTCTTGTTACTCCAACGTGTTTCAAACTTCTTATCGAAGTGAAACCTCGTTGTCATGTTGTCCCTCGGTATCAGTAATTCGGGATACCGCCTAGAAAGGATATCAATCTTCCTTCGATTTAGGCAGCTCCCCGCCTCACTCATGCTACCGGCCATCCTGAATATTGATCTCCTTGCCTGCATCTGTATGTGCAGATGGAGAGGGGTTAATCCCAGAAGGACCTCCAGGGATGCCGTTGGGCATGTCCTCATTGCCCCACTGATACACACGCAAGCCAGTCTTTGGAGCTTATGTAATTCCCTGGCTTGTGTGCTGAGTTGGGTTCTTTCTGCCCAGATTACCGCTCCATAGGTAATCATTGGTCTTACTATTGCAGTATATATCCAAAGTAGTATCTTCGGGCTACAACCCCATTTTTTTCCTGCTATGGATCTGCAAGTCATCAGAGCCCTCGTGGCTTTCCGACAAGTGTTTCCGACATGTGTCTTCCAGAGTAATTTTTGGTCTAGCGTGATTCCCAAGTATTTGACCTCTGTTTCTCGTTTCACCTCCATATCATGTAATGTTATGGCTTTCAGGTGATCCAGCTTACGCCTCCTAGTGAATGGTACTATGGTGGTTTTGGTTGGGTTGATCCGCAGTCCCACCTTCCTGCACCAGGCACTAGTAACCCTTAATCCAGTTTGGATTCTATCACATAGGGTATCTTCATATTTGCCCCTACAGATTAGAACAATGTCGTCCGCGTAGCCCTGGACTTGTATTCCAGTATTAGTTAACACGTCCAGGAGTTCATCCACTACCATACTCCACATCAGCGGCGATAGTACTCCGCCCTGTGGACAGCCTTGAGTGGTGTTCATGATAATAGAATTTGTACCTGTTTGTACCTCTATTTGTCTGCTTTCTAGCATTTTGCCCATCCAGAGTGCCAGGGTGTTTCCCACTCCTTTGCGGCTCAGGGCATCCTGTATCTCTGTGTGCGATGTGTTGTCGAATGCTCCTTCGATATCCAAAAACGCGCACAGTGCAATTTCTTTTGTTTCTATGGCGTCCCGTAGTACCTCTGTCAGCTGATACAGAGCAGTTTCAGTTGACCTTCCTGCCCGGTAAGCGTGTTGACAGTGATGTAAGGGATTACGCTTTAGAACGTTAGTTCTAATATAGTTGTCTATGACCTTCTCCACCGTTTTGAGTACGAACGATGTTAGGCAGATTGGTCTGAAAGATTTAGGGTGAAAAGCATCCTTTTTACCCGCCTTCGGAATAAAGACCACTTTTGCCCGTCTCCATGCCCTTGGTATGTAACCCAGTGCTATGCTCCCCCTTACCACCCTCAGAAGAGACTCTAGGATAATTCCTAGGCCTCTCTGGATAAGTGCAGGGAAAATGCCATCTGCTCCGGGAGATTTCATTGGTTGAAAGGTTCCCACTGCCCATCTTAGCCTAGCTTCTGAGCATACCTCTTTTGCTAGTTTCCAGCTCTCTTTCCTTCCCCTTTTATTCGTTGTTGGGGTGTCAGGCAGATTATTGTCGCCTGCCGCCGAGGGGTAGGACCCCGGGAAATGAGTTCTGAGAAGCAGGTGTACCCTGTCCTCCTCATTCTCGGTGAATGTCCCATCTTCCTTTTTCAAGCAGACAGAGGATATTCTCCCGTCTTTGGCTACAGCCTTGTACAGCCTAGTTGCTTCTGTGATCTGTTCAATCCCTTCACAGAATTCCCTAAAGCTGTTCCGTTTCGCTTCCCTGATGGCATTGCTATACGCAGTCAGTGCATTTTTATACCTCCGCCAGTCCCCGGTTCGTTTTGCCCGGTTAAAGAGTTTTCATACCTCCGTTCTCATTTTGGCTAAGTTTCTGTTCCACCATGGTACATCCCTTGATGACTTGACTGTCTTGGCCGGACAGCTGGCCTCATATGCGTCAATGACGATTGTGTTGAGGTCTTCCACCACCGTTTCTAATTCTAATTCGCTCCTGATGTCACCGCTCCCTTGAAGGTGGGCAATGTTGTTGCTCAGGTGCATTGTGTAGGATTCCCAATTCGTTCTCTTGGGATTCCTTATTATTCTTTTTATTTCGGAGTTACCCTCAATGTCGAATTCCTGACCATCCCGTTCATTAGGGTATTTCCTAGAGTTATATCTAGTACCTCTTATCTGGTGCTGGTCACAAATGTTGGAGTGTTCCCTACGTTGTATATTTCTAACTTATTACTAAGAATAAATTCGAGAAGGTACTCACCTCTACGATTAGTGTCACTGCTTCCCCACACTACGTGGTGGGCGTTGGCATCGCAGCCGAGAAGAAGTGGTAACGCCCTCTCCTCGCAATACTCCGTCAGCTTTGCGACTTGTTCCGGTGGAGCCCGGCTCTCGTCTCCTGGGAAGTATTCCGATGCTACCACTACCTTTCGAGTGCTCCTCCCGGCTTCCAATGAGACTTGGATAGCCACAAGGTCCCCGGTTAAGAACTCTGAAAGACATATGTATTTTAGATTACGTTTGAGAATTATGCAAGCTCTTGGTTTTTCACAAGACGAGTCCCAAATTACCTGCATGTCTCCTCCTTGCAGACCGCGAATCTGCCCCCGGTACACCCAGGGCTCCTGAGCCAGCACTATTCCAATGTTCTCCTTGGAATTTGCCCTTGCAATCACTGCAGATGCAGCTCTCGCATGGTGGAGGTTTATCTGGGCTATCCTAGTGCTGGCCATTGGCTCCGTTATTGTTTGGAGCTCTTCTCCACTGTCGGAGTGTCACCCTCCTCCTCCGACATGGCGCTTTCCTGCGCGTCGCTGTCGACCCCGAGCCCTAGCAGTCCTAGGTCTAGGTCGTCCAGCTTCTGCTCTTCACTGGGCAGCAGGTCTATTTCCCTGGTTGATCCCGTTCTTTCCGCCTCTATGGCTTCCGCGACTTCTTCAGGGACCTCGGTAAGTTTTCCACCCGATGCCTCCTCCGAGGTTTCTTTCCTTGGCTTTTCCTTGTGCACATGCACGGGTATGTTGCCAAATCGGTAGTTGATATGACAACTCCGACGTTTAATTGCCTCTAGGGATCGGTCATCTACCCCGATCGTGAGGAGTTTACCCTTTCCCTCCACCTTGCTTCTGAAGACTCTCCATAGTCGAGTATGGAGATCTTCGTTCTGAGCAATTAGGAGTCTCATGAGGTCTTCTGTTACTATTGCCGCGGCCTTTGGGAGAAAAACTGTCACCATGTGGGCTCCTGGTATATCATCTCCAGCACATGTTGACAGTTCCACCCCTTTCCAGCCTGGCAATCTAGGAATTATGGTTCTGACCCATTCTGCGGTACCTTCCGTCGCGCAGTCCACCAGTATAAGGCCTGGTCGAAAGCGTATCCCGGTGAACACCAGTTTCGACGTCCATCCCTTGATCATCTGCTTGACGACAAGTTCTTCAATGGTTTCCTGTTCCTCCCGAGTGAGTATTTGCTCGGGAAACCTTTTTGGCAGTATGGGCAGTCGAATGCCCTTGACCGCACTAGCATAGCTAATGCCGGGCTTCCTGGGTCCTGCCTTCACTCCTGACCTGCCCGGGTTTTCTCCTCCCGTGGGTTCAGGTCTGGGTTTTTTGGGGGCATTCCCTTCATGCGGGCTGATCTCTGCTGCTCCCCGCTTTCTCGGCTCCGGTAGAGATGGCTTAGGTCTGTCCTGAGCCTTCTTAAGGGCCTCTTCTGGTTTCAGGCCTTCCTTCAGATAGCGCAGGTACCATTTAACCCCGGCGCCACTGAGACCTGTCTCCTTCCTGACGTCTGTTATATTTATCTCAGACGTGCTTTTGCTGGTCCCTGCTCTTTGAGCAGTGGTGTTCGTTGGCTGTAGTCCATGCAGTATACCAATGCTCACCTTGGATCCACTGCTTGACGTCCCAACTTCTCCCTTCTTGGGTGTAGTCACCTGGCTTTCAGTAATTCGGAGACGTGCCTCCACCTGATTAACCAGTTTTGGTGCGGTACGGGGCCCCGCTGTTTTGGTTTTTGTTTTTTTTTCCAATTTAGTACTCATTTGATTCCCACGAGTATGGTGGTTAAGAGGTCCGCCGTGCCATAGCCCCCCGTAGCACGGTAAGATCTAACTTACTCACTGAGGCGACCAGATATCAGTGAGGCTCCGTTCGAATACAGTCAGTTACCCCCGACTGCAAACTATCCAATGGGCACGGTTCGCATGACACCCTGGATTGGGGGAGGTGTTTTTCGACTCCCCAGTCTAGATCCGTAGCGTTTTGTTAATAGTAGGGTCACCTCGTACAGGGTGTGGCTATCACCACTCACTAACGGTCTTGGTAGACGAGAGGCTTGGCCCCTGAAAAGGCACACACCGTCCCAGAGGAGAGACAACTCATCCTTAGACAAAGATAGGTTGGCCTCAGGGAGCAGCAGGGATACAGTCATAATTACATCTAAATGGAGGGTATGGATTCGGATGACGTCTACAAATACCTCCGCATATCGAAGGCAACAAAACCTGCAATCATAGCAATCAACACCTTCGTCATTCCCGTCCTTCTATACATTTTCGGTGTGATACAGTGGAGTAATATGGATTTTGAATCTGCCAATCGTACGTGTAAGGTTAGTTCTTTCAAAAACCAACATGCACAGTAGAGCTGTCGAAAAAGTGAGGATCACTATCCCACATCATCAGGGGAGGGGGTAACATTGTATTACAATCAAGTGCATTCTCTTCGTGAGTTTTGCTTCGAAAAACAATTCTCTCCCCAATTACATTAGGATACCGCCATGGTAGATAATAAATTGTCTCTTTGAACTTGAAAAGCAGAGAATGCCGAATGTTACTTAAATCCAACAAAAGATCGACATGTGGATAAAGAAATCCATTAACAGAGGTCATAATATTTGTAGTTTCCAGGTATTAACACCGAAGCCTCCAACAAATGGTTGAATAAGGATGTACTTTTCTCCGTTTGCAAGATTCTCCATCTAAATCTTGCTTTGAAGTATAACTTAGTAGGCAACCTACCATCCTTACTACAAGTATACTCCGCAGAGAATCTTGGAAAATGATCGGGCCAAACTACATGTGGGATAACACTATTGCCACCTGTCCCAAATTGTACCAACTAGGTCCTCCAGTCTGGGGGTGGGGGGCCGTGTGGGGCTGAAAACTGTACACAGAAAACCAACTGTTACGAAGCCACAACAGGAGCCGCGGACTCGATTGACCACTCAAAGACGAACTCGCCAACGACAACGGAATAACGATTTGTAAATTTTCTCATGGAACGTACGCTCCCTGTACAGACCGATCGCTGCTGAGCAGCTAGCCAATACTCTGTTCCAATAAGCTGATGTTGCAGGAAATGCGTTGGACAAGGACCGGTTTCCTGGAGAAGAGTCACTACACCACATATTAATGTGTTGTTTTATTCGTTCCAGGATTATTTAAACTATTATCTTTGCGATGGCAGGGAGGGCGCGGATACCTCTGCAATTGTCACACCCAAAACGGTTTAGTAAGTATATCGAGCGACAGTTGGATCATACAAGCCGGGCTTACGTAACACGCAGGCGAATCCCAGGCCGATGTCAGCGCCTCTCTTGTTACTCACATCCAAGATAAAACTTCTAAATCTATAATAATACTGATCGCGAAATGATCGATCTGATTGCTCGTGCAGCGTCGGTGAGTTGAAACCTAACTGAACTTATGGCAGGCTCTGTGCTCGAACCCATATCTTTGCGATCGTCAGCAGCATATTGCCAGAGCCCACTTTAACATTCAGATCATTCATCACGATTACAGTGTCACCTTTAGTGAGCCTCCGCTGAACTGTGAGTAATTACTCGTGAAAAGCATCCTTCCCCATTACATCGGAAGTCTCCGTTGGTGCGTAGCATTTCAGAATTGCGATATTCCTAAGCCTGAACCGAAATCTTGCAATTAGAAGTCTGTTAGGATCCGCCTTCCAAGTCAAGAGAGGGCGCCATGCGGTAGCTGTCACAAGCATCCCGACACCGGATTCGCATCTACTACGTTTCGAGTGTACAAAACATATTGTCGCAAGAGGTTGAGGAGTATTCTCCACAGCCCGTTCATCTTACTCCGCTTAGACTTAGACTTTCAGCTCATATCGCAGGAATTTCCGCTCAAGTTGAGAAAGCTAGCATTCTGAGGACCCCCGCTACAGCCACTTAGGCGCGTGTGCACATGCCAGAAACCAATAATAGTCCTTTTTCGGTGGCCAGTCCCTATCGGAGTTGTTGTTGACGTTTCAGTAGCAATAAAGCTTCAAAATTTGCAGGTTGCAAACACACAAATTTGTATTCTTTTAGCCACCTCGAAAGACAAGCAGGGAAGACTTTGTATTCTTTGTATTCTTAAGCCAATACGCACGAGGAGTATTTGATTAAAAAAATGTGAATTTTATTTGAAATTCCTTATTTATTTGGAAAATTTCATTTAGAAAGTCTGATTTGAGTAAATTTTGAACTTGATTTGCAAAGTTGTGAATTTGATTTGAAAAAATGTTCAAGCGGCAGCTTAATTTGGAAAAATGTTAATTTAATTTGAGAAGTCGCCAACTTCACCTGGAAATTAATTTCACCTGGAATAGCATTTCGGGTGGAAGTGCCATATATCCATATGGTTTAGTGGTTAGAGGCTCGCTTAATGGAAGGTCTCGGTTAAAATCTTATTGACGGTTCAATTAGGCTCCAACTTCACTGAAGCTATGATCACAGAAGGTCAAAGTGTTTTCTTTCACATAAATTTACTGCATCGTTAGGCATCATCCTTTAATATCATTATCACATTAAAATGACTATGGGGGAATATATTTAGATAAAATCCGCGGTTTAGTTCCCATTATTTACCTGAAAATGTAATCTAGGTTTATTGTTTTCATAGTCGTAAATCAATATTTTGTCTGTATTCTTGTTTTTTTAAATAAAAGGTACCTGCCAACTGATTATATTGAATTTTGAAGATTCTATTGTTTCCAGTTTTAAAGTGGAATATTCTAGCCAACAAATGCATGTCTGCACGCTAAATGTTGGCACCCTAACTGGAAAGACCGAGGAACTCGCAAGAACCTTTCGGAAGAGGCGCATTGATATCTGCGCTTTGCAAGAAACCTGATGGTCTGGTGTCAAAAGCTGCAACATTGAACACGAGCGCGGTAAAAATGCCTATAAACTTCTCTAATTTGGTAGCCCACACACTTAATATGGTGCTGGCATTGACATCTCAGAGGGCTTCCGTGACGCCATTAAAAAAGTCGAACGATTTGACGGCCGACTGAAGAAGCTCATCATTATATCAACTGATCGCACTATTCACTTGTTCACTGCGTACGCACCACAGACAGGTCGACCTGATGCCGAGCAAGATGCCTTCTGGCAACTTTTGCTGCCTGCTGACGACTATATCATCGTTGCCCGCGACCTTAATGGTCATGCGGGTTCAAAGGCAGACGGTAATAGGTGCAAGGGGATAAGGGAACATGCATGACCTCGTACTTATAAATATATGGTTCATGAAACGATTATCTCATCTTCCTACATTTGATAGTGAGAATAGTAAAGCGGAAGTCGACTATATTCTCATAAGACGCTGACATTTTACCACCGTCATTGATTGCAAAGTCCTTCCCTATGAGGCCATCGCACCTCAAAATCTATCGTTGATTGCGAATTAAGCCACCGATAAAACAGCGTGAGGAACGCATTGGTCCGCCACGATTTCGTGAGCTATTACGAACTATTACGAATGTGGATGAATCGTGGAAATAAATGGAAGACACGATGCACAAAGCGGCCTCTGCGGAGTCAGCAAGCCAGGTAAGCGGTACATCAACGGAGATACTTAGCTTTGGAATGACGAAGTTCAAATGAAGCTCCGTGAAAAGAAACGCCTCTACCAGAAGTTTCTCGGCGCTAGCCAAGTTTATAAGAATTCCAACCAAAACGCTAAAGGAAACAATCGCTTGTCACCCGAGCGGACCATTACAAAAATCTTTACGATAAACTAGACACTCAGGATGGCGAGATCGACTGCAAATACCGAAAAGAACGCACACAGGATATCGAACACCTCCGTTGCGTTAATGACAAGAACTGGTACTTTGCTTACCAACCGTTCGAGCCCCGACGGATAGATGTCGCGAATACTTCGAGCAGATTACAACTGAAGAATCTTGCTCATCCTCCACTTCCACAATCATTGCCGACATTTGAAGCAATTCCACTTGTCAGCGCAACAGAAGTCGAGCAGGCAATAAACTGTATGTAATCGGGGAAAGCCACAGGAAAGCGAACAGCTGGAACCCAACACTGTGGCTCAGTGAATTCTTTAATCAGATTATCCAGGAAGGTTGAAAACCATCTAACTGGCACGAAAGTACCACTGTTCCAATATAGAAAAGGCAAGGTAGTCCAGCAGAACTGTTCAAATTACCGCTCGATTGGGTTACTTTCCCATACCATCAAGATTTTAAAACGGCATTCTTGACAACCGTATTCGCGAAATCGTTAAAATAACCATGAATCAAGCCGGATTTGTCAAAATCTGCGGAACTACTGACGCAATACACGATGCGCGGGTACTCATGCAGAAACACCGTGAGAAGCAGTCGCTCTCTTTACATTGCATTTCTGGATCTACAGAAAGCGTTTGACCGTGTGCCACACAAACTTATCTGGTAAGCTATATGACAACACTTAGTACCAGCAGAACTCGTGTGCTGGTTTCAATTGCTCTATCATGATCCGAAAAGTAAAGGTACGGCAGGGTGTATTAAAACCACTTCGTATCTCTGCTGGTGTTCATCAAGGAAAGCGCCCTCTCACCACTCCTCTTTGTTCTTGTTATGGACACCGTCACACGGAACATCCAACGTCCAACCCCATCCTTCAGGCAGATAACATTTTCCTAGCGTCCAAAAGCATAAATGATTTCGAGCAACTTAACCAAAAATGAAATGGTCGCCTCATGCAACACGGTCTCAGATTGAGCCTGAATTAAACTGAATTTTTGATCCCGATCCCCATGAAACAGGCTCAACCACTGCCAGCGGTAGTGACCTGCCCAGAACTGAGCGATTGAAATACCTCGGGTCAACGCTATCAGCCATTGGAGAACTGCGTTATAAAATTGCTTCACGCATTTATGCCAGGATGAAGTGGCGTTCCACAGCTGATGTTTTTTTGTGATCGACGTATCCGCGAACGTCTCAAATCTAAAGTTGACGGTCCTATCGCTGTCTATGGTTCTGAGTGTTCGCCGACTATAAAAGACAATGAACGCCGTCTTGCGGTACTGGATACGAAGATGCTACGTTGGACTAGTGGCGTCACACGTTTTGATCACATCCGAAATGAGGATATCCGCAATCGATATGGAGTTGCACCGATCGTGGAAAAACTGCGAGAGAGGCGTCCTCAATGGTGTGGTCACGTAATTCGCGCAAACAAGAATTTACTTGCCAAGATTGGTGTGAACATCATCAACGGTGGCTTCATACTCTGGATGGGGATTTAAAACACTCGAGATTGCATCCAGATCAGGCATTTGATCAAATAAAATGGCGAAACCGATGATGACGAGCCGACCCCGCTTGTGAACGGGGAAAGGCTCTAATCCTTGAAAATTTGCAGTTTGTTTTACGAACCTGGTTCGAATAGTTCGACTTTCCTTCCTCTTTCGTAGATATTTCGCCTGCTCTACTTTCTACTGCCTTTCACATGTTAGTAAGCTCGCAAAGGGCAAGCGAAGAGCAGTGACAACTTATTAAATGGACCTTAGCCCACTCGAAATATCCACATGCGCCAAGGGAGCAGATCTGTGGCGCAGCAGGATTCGCGGCATCAACCGAATTCTTTTCTGCCAATACTAACAAAACATTGTCCAATTGTTGTTACCGCTAAAATAAATTGTTGATGCTAAGGTTAACATTTTGACTATCGAATATTTAATAATCAACGTCAACGTCATTTTATTGACAATTCGGTTGGTTGCTTGTTTTCAACCGTTTCAACCTTGCTTCACGTGCTTACTGTTCATGGTCTACACTCGTGTACACTCTCCTGCAGGCCAGCTGCATTCAGAGAACGTGGCGAACGCAAAACTTTCCCCCAGGGTTTAGCTAAACTTAGACTCGTTACATAAGTTGCGCTCCCACTTCTCGACTTTTCAGTATAGAACTCAATCTATAACAACAGGCTTGAACGAACGGCATCATTTTTTCTCAAAAATCTCAATTACGCTGATGCACTTGTTTGCTCTTTGACCGATTTATAAATCTTAGGCCCAATGCCTCTGGATTTGAGGGAGAAGGCGAACGGAGTTTGTTCCTTCAGTGGTTTGTCCAAAATCTAGAAAAGTAGTTTCCTCCACACACACGTCAAGTTGGGGTTATTTCTCGCAAATATTCTCTCTATACTGCTATATGGGAGGAGCAGATGGAAAGTGATCACCATTGTTACTCGAATCCAAATGGCTCAGTGGTTGGAGCACTCTTATATAACATAAGGTGGCGGTTCAAGTCTCACTGGTGGCAGAGGGAATTGTAACGTAATTGGATGTATCTGGGTTAAATCAGGGTAATAATCACGTATGAGCGCAATGTGCCTTTAGTATACCGTTTTGGTCTCCAATGAAGTGTTTAAACCCACTTCAAGGGCCGAATCCAATTAGATTGTCGCACCAGCGAGTACTTCAAGACTTCATCATCATCATCATCATCATCAGCGGCTCAACAACCGGTATCCTGGCTAGGCCTACCTTGATAAGGAACTCCAGACATCCCGGTTTTGCGCTGACGTCCACCAATTCGATATCCCCAAAAGCTGTCTAGCCTCCTGGGCTACGCCATCGCTCCATCTTAGGCAGGGTCTACCTCGTCTTCTTTTTCTACCATAGATATTGCCCTTATAGACTTTCCGGGCTGGACCATCCTCATCCATTCGGATTAAGTGACCCGTCCACCGTACCCTATTGAACCGTCATTGTGTAGGCTACGGAATCGTCCATCCTCATGTAGGTTCAAGACTTAATCAGCTTTAATTCGGTCATTTATTTATGGTTTCATGATTTGGCCTACTGTACAAAGTAAAACAGTAACGTGCGACAGTATTCAGTTTTCATGAGCATTTCATGGTCGCCAATTGGTGCAAATTATCGCAAGAAATAATCAGCTTCGGAGTTTCAAATATTTTATTCAGAACCCATACTCATTACGCCTTCAATTTTAATGCCTTAATTTTCATACCATCGCATCCTTCTATTCTCAAAAACACATTATTTGAAAAAAGGCTTCTAATCAAAGAATTCGTGATGAAAATGTTTTGAACAGAAATTAATATTCCAAAAAGTTTTGGATAATGCTTTTGAAGTACGAACCTCACGACTTACGAGTCCATGCTTTAATTTCTCGTTCGCTCCAGGATCGACGGTTCCAACTATTACCATAAGTAACGAGCAGATGCTTGGAAATTGTAGTCTCAAAAAGGCATCTAGCAGTGATTAACTATTTCTAATCAAAGTTCTCCTGGCATTAATATACTGAGCTCCAATAATTTCTCGTATGCAGTAAGCTTTTGTGGGGTGTCCGTGCCCAAGCAGTGAAGACCCTGCAATCAATTTCGGAAAGTTACCGAAATGCACCAAATATGCAAAAACCATGATATGTGTTCAAGGCAAATTGTTGACTTAAAATGAGGATACAACGAGGATACGACGATAAATAGTACACACATTGAAAAACTGCACCACCACCACAAAGCTACGTGCAGATTTGAATTCAAGACACAAAGAAGCAATACGAAACTGGACTATGAATGATAAATGGATCCATAAAATAAGAACTTTATTCTGGCAATAAAATCACTTTTATATGTTTTTATATTATCCTAGATCCAAAGGAATCTCCATACATAGAAATTAACTTGAATGTTTCCGTTGCGAGAAGAGTTCATTTAAATAAAAGCGAAAGAACAACATGTGGCTATTCACGATTGTTATCTTTTTAGGCAAATGAGTTAAATTTATGTATATCGCATTTTGGGAAATAAAGGATTATAATGATCCTCGTGGTGTTGCTATAAGTGCTCTAGTGCTACCTACATTGGATACATGCAGTGCTTGAAGTATTTCTTGCGTTCACAACTTTGGATTCCTTACTTACCTTCAGGCTTTTTTTGTTGATCCGGTTGTTGAATGAAGTCACCATTTAGCGTGTGTAGCTTAACACCTCAATTTTAGCCAGTGGTTTCGGATGACATAGCTGTACCATCAAAGAATCTTCTCGTGCTACAGCTTTTGATGATGGGCGTAATGCCATATGACCTGGCAGTGTTGACATTTTGGATGCGATGATAACATGTTACTGTGTTAATGACTGGTTTTCCGGAACGAATTGTCTTTCCGGACTTCGCAGTATAAATTTGCTGGTTTATCTACCAGTGAGAAGTAAAGGGTTTGGCTCTGCTTTCGTAAAACATACAATATAATTTGAAAATATTTGGTGGCCTGTATCGTATACTCGTAGATGGTCACACTCGATTTACTCGTAAACGGCTGGACCGATTGTAACGAAATTTGTGGGGAAGGTGTGATCTATGAATCTCTTTACATGTAGCATGACATGACACAATTTCACGTTGTGTTTAAAGAGAGATACTCCATACATGCGAAAGGAGCGTATACATTAAAAAGTGGACGCCCCACAAAGTGTAACAGATCTCGTTCGCAGAAACTATCCAATTAAAAAGTCTGGAAAAACTCGCAATGGTGCATCTATACGAAATCTATGCCTCTACATCTATACATCAAATTCCAATATCAGCTCAAATGAAGTAGATAATAGCATGTTACCACATTTTTGAAATTTACCGGACAACCCCAGGATCGCTGTAGTTTAGAACTCAATCTGAACGACGGTATCGAAGCTCCCCAAGATCCTCTCTGGCAAGGCTCCCGGAAATAATCGAGAACCCGCTGTCAGACGAATACATACCTCATCCGCTAAACGCAAACGCAATAGCTGCGAGACTCCGGTTCAGTAACGCAGTAGAGCAGTGTTATACACCATCGGAATTTTCCCATGCGGAAAAGGAGGTTTCTTAAAAACAGCGAACAGTTTAATGTGGGCCAGTAGACACTTCCTAATGGTGCCATCATGATGGGTAATCTATTTGCCAAGGTGGGTTCTAATAACACCTTGCTCGGACATACCAAGCGGAACTCGATCTTTTGGACCGTAACGACGTAAGATCAGTTTGGTTGCAACTATAAAGCAGTGTACATGTAACCAGATTGGCCACATCTTTCTCGAGAAATGCAGAGTAGCATGTGCGTTGACTTAAAAGAATGGATTATTGGGCCGGCCAGGGGGGCAGAAGCTACCACCAACAATAACGATTTTAAGGTTTTGTGTAAAACAAAACAAAACGATTAAAATCGTCTGTCTGTCACACGCATTTTTATCCAAAACGGCTAAACCGATGCGAACGAAATTTGGTGGACAGATGGGAACTATAAAATCCCACGCATACAGTGAGTGACATAAATTTGGGTGGAGTTTAAAGGGAGGCTCCCCATACATGCAAAGGGGGAATTCAAAAATTTTTTTCACCGGATATAGTTGTGTAGGGTATCAGCTGAAAGGTCTCGATTTGTACCTTCCGAAACTGATATTCGTTTTGGCATAAATTGCAAAGTGCGTGTATAATGAGTCAAAATGTACGCACTTGAAGTGAAACAGGACTCATTTTCGGAAACTACCCAATCTAAGAATCGGGAAAAAATCGGAGTGGTGCGCCTAGATGAAATCTAGGCCTCTAAATGTGTCCCATTCCGATATCTTACTGCTTCCAAAGCCATGCAAATCAGATGCTGACGTCATAATTACCCGGAATAATTGACATTCGCCTAAAATATTAAAGTCGCACTTATGAAGAATCTACTTATCTGCAGCACTTTTTAAGATTTTGTGTAAAACACTTATGTGAAATCTAATCTTCGAGAGATGTCCTATTCCGATATCTGCTCAAAAAATTTACTAATAGTATATTATCAACTTTTAAAAATTGACTAAAAACTCCCCTTAAGTTACTCCTAAGTGTACTAAATTTTGCACCAACATAGAAGACAGCCTCGTGCAAACACATGCCAAGTTTCATAGAAATCCAACTATTACTGGGAAAGTTATAGCAGTTCAAACTTATCAATTTCGTGCTAATTAACAGCATCCTAAGCCATACAAATAAGATGCTGACGTCATAATTAACGAGAATAATTGAAATTCGAGTGAAATATTAAAATTCCATTCAAGAAGAATCTAATTCTCCCTAGCCCTTTTTTTATATTTGATGTTGGTTAAATTGTTGGCATTTGCTAATAATATTAAACTCAGAGTGTGAAGCGTATGAGGTTGACTATTTCAATACAGGGCTTTCCATCAAATGATTTATTTAAAATACTTTCTAAAAAATAGATGCCAATAGAATTTTTAACTATGTGACACGGAACTGTCAGGCTCATCGCTCCTCACATCTTCTTCTTTTTCTTCAGCCTTCAGTTCACAAGCGGGGTCGGCTCGTCGTGATCGGTTTCGTCATTTTATTTTAACAAATGCCTGATCAGGATGTAATCGCGAGACCTTCAAATCCTCATCCAGTGTATCATGCGACCATTGTTTTGGTCGGCTTTTTGGTTGTTTACCATTGACTTCGATGTTCTGACCAATACTGATTGTTGAATTCTCGTTAGCGTGAATTACGTGACCACACCATCGAAAACGCCTCTCTTGCAGTTTTTCCACGATCGGTACAAACCAATGTCGATCGCGGATATTCTCATTTCAGACGTGATCAAAACGTGTCACGCCACCAGTGCAATGCAACATTTTCGTCCCCATTACCGCAAGACGCCGTTCATTGTCCTTTATAGTCAACACTCAAACTATAGAGAGCGACAGACGGACGACATTGCAGTAAATTTTAGATTTGAGACCTGCGCTGATACGTCGATCACAAAGAACACCAGTTGCGGAAAGTCACTTCCTCCAGGTGGCGTTAATGCTTGAAACATTTCATTACGCAGTTCTCCATTGACTGGTAGCATTGACTCGAGATATTTAAATCGCTCAGTTCTTTCAATGGCAGTAATCTGCCCCTCCAGATATTTAAATCGCTGAGTTCTGGCAATGGTGGTAACCTGCCCAGAACTGAGCGATTTAAATATTTCGGGTCAATGCTATAAGCCAATAGAGAACTACGTTATACTCCTCACATAGGGAAACACAAAACCTTTTATACCTGAAGCGTCAAACTTCCGGTTTTCCGACTTGTTTTACCTAATACGGATCACAAAAAAACTTGCAGCTAGGGGCCTTTCCATGGTCCCCTAAAGGACGTTAAAAGGTGACTCTACATGATGACGAGCAGATTCAGTGGGACAATTGGAAGTTGAGGGCATTTATCAACATGTTTACCTTGATATCATTGCATTTACTATTGGTAACACCTAGCCTCATGTCACTAAATATATGAACAGGGATATTTTATCTAAAATTCAGAAATACTTATGCTACTGTTACATAAAGGATTCAAGCCGCTAATAACACATGCCGCCATATCTTCGATATATTCTGTCCGAGAAAACTGAAATGAAGAATTTCGTCGGGTACCGTTGGACGTGCTAATTAGAAGGTGAAAGTTGATGAGTTAAGTTTTGGGGGATCATCCCGTGTGAAGGCCATTTGTTTTCATTTTTTTATATTTTTTTGGTGAAGAACCGGATAAAGGTACAAATAAAAATGTTTCACCATATATTTATTAATATCTTAAGCATGTGTAGTAATTTTCCATTCCGATAGCATAGTTCGATATTGAAATGCGGACTTAACCACAGTCCGTAAAGTAGGATTATTAAAGAATATGGAATTATATATATACATATATATGCTTCCGCCGCCGGAGCTACAGTGGGCAAGTAATGGATTCGCACCCATTAAAAATCACCCTCAGTCTCTCCAGCCTCAGTCCCGCGGGACCACCATTTAGCTATTACTCCGGGCTCACAATCCTGCTCAGCACTTGGTTTAGGTTCCTCCTCTCTATAGTAAATCTTGGGCAGTGAAAAATCACATGCTCTGGATCCTCCAGTATGCCACCACATCTGGGACAATTGGGAGAGTCATCCAACCAAAAGCGGTGCAGATACTCTGACGAACTGGGTAATGTGGCAGTTGGTCTCCCCATGTTTCCGCTCAAGCCACACCCTAATGTTGGAAATGAGCCTGTGCGTTCACCGACCTTTTGTAGACTCGTCCCATCTGCGTTCCCAGAGATCATGCGACTCTGTGTGCCATGCCATACGTCCTGCATGGTACAACACACTCATTTCTTTAGCAAAAATGTCAACATGAATCATGCCTGCAACCACCAATACTGCCTCATCTGGTGTGGTTCTAAGAGCACTGCAAACCCTCAAAGCCATCAGCCGGTAAACCGAGTTCACCTGCTTCCGTTTCTAAGAGTTTGAAAGTGCCTCTGCCCATTCAGGTGACGAGTAGAGCAGGATGGAACGCACCACTCCGGCTAGCACCAACCTCCGGCAGTGTTTCGACCCACCAATATTCGACAACATTTTTGCAAGCGCCGTGGTGGCACTGGCTTCCTTTTGGCATGCATGATCCAGGTGTTCCCTAAAACTCAATTTGGAATCAATTATTATCTCCAGGTATTTGATAGCCGGCTTTGATACGGCAGTATGTCCACCCACCTCCACTTTCACAGTGTTATTTTTCCTGCGGTTCGTTATTAAAACCGCTTCCGTTTTCGCGTCCGCTAAAGTCAGCCAGGCCTTTTCTAGCCAAAACTTTACCGCTCTCACTGTTTCCGTCGCGCAAACCTCCACATCTTCTGGGTGTTTTGCTGTAACAACCACAGCTAGGTCATCAGCAGAGCCGACAATCGTAGTACCCTCTGGACGAGAGGAGCAGGCACCCCATTATACCTGATATTCCACAACAGGGGACCAAGCACCGATCCTTGTGATACCCCTGGTGTGGTAATGTACTCTTTGAGGCTTCATCTGTCCTGTACCAGAGAGTCCTCTCTGAGAGGTCGTTTTCCACCAAATTCGTTAAATACCCGGGGACACCTATGTCAGCCAACTGCCCTTTTAATTCTGTTCCAGTTGGACGAGTTGAATACCTTTTGGCTTCTAGCGCCAACACGGCACAGCAACCGCCAGAAACCAGTGCACCTTTTATCGGGTATACTGCGTTTATTTCGTCCAACGCAGAGTGGGCACGTCGGAAACCAAACTGGAGTTCTGGCTTCTTTTAGGTGGCCATGCAATTGCCTGTGTATGCCTTCTCTCGGCCGTCATCACCGGGCTTTCCCCTGAGCCTCTGGCAAAGCCTCCTTGCCCGCGCGTCGCAAAATTGCGATTTTGTTGTTCCACCAGTAGTTAGGTTGCTTATGGGGAACAATCGCCTTCTGGGCATAGTAGCATCACATGTTTTCCGTCACCCATCGGGTCATTTGGGTGGCTTTTATAGCCGTACCATTCAGGGATATGTCGGGTTTGAGCGCCACGGCAAAACGTGTCCCCCTAGAAAGGTTTCACTGTCCAGGCAAGCATATACTGCGGTATTCTGCAAGAACTCTTTTTCGAGCTCAGTCCGCCCTTGATTTCTATGGAGATTGCCTGGTGGTCGCTGTGCGTATGGTCCTCACTGACATGCCAAGCAACTCTAATGGCTAAAGTGGCACTCACATAAGTCATTTGATGTCGTTAATATACATTATATGACTTAATGCATATTTCGATAATATGCTTTCATGCAGAAAATGGGATAACGGATTCAAAGCGAAGCAAAGTCAAAGTGGGCTTGAGAGTCACCTTCGAAGATGCGACGCCTGATTGATATTTCCCCTGATGTTTGTGAGGTTACCGATAGGTTCGTGCTCCAATTCGTCATCACTGTTCTGAACGACATTCGGGTTGATTTTCAACAAGCATAATACTTATAGTAACTACGAATGTGATATGGAGTCAAAGGCCTATAACCGATGTAGTTTTTCGAGATATTTCTTTTTTTGTGGACAGCCTGCTTCGCAGCTACTGTATCGATTATAAGTTGTTCTTTACAACCTCGGGAGCTTTTTGCACATCCTTTTTGCTCCTCAGTTTTCACTTTATGAATAGCAAGATGTTTCCTGATGTTCGCGCACAGAGCTGAAGTGTTGACCTTGTAGATGGTAGATAAACAGGTAATTGGTCGACATTTTGAAGGGCAAGAGGCACCCTGCTCCTTGGGGATGGGCAAAGTTATCCCCGTAGTGAAAAATTGTGGCACTAATTTTGGGTCGACAATCATCTGATTAAAATGATTTGCAAATACCCTGTGCGTGCTCTTTAACCGTTTCAACCAGAAGTTGTGAATCTTATCAACTCCTGCGTCTTTCAATTACCTGTCTTTTCGACGGTTGTTTCTACGTCAGCTGCAGTTATGTCAGGCATGGCCAGTTCGGTAGCGGCCTCGCACTGAACGCATGAGATGTGGGAGTCCCATGATTTTTTTCAGATTTTTCGGTTGGACAGGTTCTGAGAACCGAGAACTGTTACACTTTTCGGGGCTTACAACAGTTTCGAAAAGCATTTACTGAGTCCTTTCATTCGCTACCCTACATGACTATATTCTGTGGAATTCACATTCTCCTTTCACCCCTTAAACTGCATATAATGGCACCATTTGCTCTATTTGAAGGAATTCACAGACCATGTGTTCTCCAAACTGTATGGCAGTAGCACTAGCGCAAAAAAGTGAAGCGATGGTGGCTTTACGGTTTCTTACCAGGACAGAGGCAAATCATCAGACGCTGCCTCACCTCTGTCCTGGGAGCAGCGGCTCCCAGATGTTGCGTGCTCCTTTATATAATTCGTAGAACACGACGAGTACCACGTTCCCCAGGCCGTCCGCACCCTAAAAACTACCCGACCATAGCATTTACCATTTTACTGTGATTTCCAGATTTTTCGGCTACAGTTTTGTGTTAGTGTATGTTCTCTACGCTTTTACTGTTTTACCAAAAAACACGAGCACTCGCAGAGACTTATTACGAACTCTGTCGAGCGGAGAAGCGACTTCACAGACGGAAAAAGGAAACCTGGGAGAACCAACAGGTTTGTGAACTCGGAAAGTACAGGGAGCAACCGCACTAGGCGCGGAAGTTTTACCAACAAGTCAGCAGGATGAAGCCTTACACACCTCGATGCTCATCCTGCCGAGACAAAGAGGGAACTCTGATTTCCGATAGAATGGACATATTGGAGCGATGGATTGAGTCTGAGTGAAATTATGCGGTGTTTCCAGCGATTATATGGGATCAGTTTCGAAAAGTACAAATTGAGTATCTGAGTGTAATTATGCGGTGTCCCAACAATTAATTATCTCACTTATTAGCACTGATGAAGAGAACAAGTGGTTCCCGAAATATCGGTTTTTGCAAGAATAAACATTCATACCAAGCTTTTATTATTTCAAACAAGATGGATTGAGTACTTTGATGAACTACTGAACAACCAGAATATCGTCGAGTTGGAGGTCCCGTCAACTGAAAATGACGAATCCACCAAGTATAGAAGAAACAGTCCGTGCAATTCATCTGCTTAAAAATCGCCAAGAGCCGATGGAATTACACCCGAATTGCTTAAATGTGGAGGTGACCAATTACACAAAGTGGTTCATCCATTTGTTCTCAAGGTGTGGATATGCCTGACGACTGGCAACGAGGCATTATCTGTCCCATAAATAAAAAGGGAGATATTACGCAGTGCAGCAATTATAGAGATATCACGTTACTGGGCACCATCTATAAGATATTCTCCGCTATCTTGCTTGCCGGAATATCCAGAATATCTTTGGCCCATACCAAAGAGGCTTCAATCCAGGCAAATCAGCAAGAGATCAGATTTTCCCTCTGCAGCAAGCGATGGAAAAACTGTTGGAATATTGGCATCAGATGTACCATATTTTCATCGAATTTAAAGCCGCCTTTGATAGCATAGCCAGGGTAAAACTGTACACGGCCATGAGAGAATTCGGTATCCCGGTGAAATTAATAATACTGACTAGCCTGACCCTGACCAATATGCAAGGCCAGATAAAAGCAACGGGATTGCTCTGAAGACCATTTGACATCAACAAGGGGATGCCCTATCATGCGTCTTTTTTAACCTGGCCCTCGAGAAAGTGATCTGTAATGCTGGGGTAAATGCGAGGGTTACGATCCTCTTTAAGTCCATCCAACTACTGGCCTACGCTGACAATATCGACATCATGGGATGAACGACCCGAGACGTACAAACTGCCTTCATCCAGATCGAACAGGTGGCACCAAAACTTTTCCGCGCGAAGAACGTCTCACTATTAAGTCAAAGCTCTTACAGTACAAGACAATGATCTTGCCAATCCTCATGTATTCCTCGGAGACTTGGGTTCTTAGAAAGAAGAATTGTGAACTGTTGGCCGAGTTCGCCAGAAGAATCCTCCGAACAATTTTTGGCCTCCAACATGAGGATGGAAGATTCCGTAGCCTACATACCGACGAAATCTATGAGCGATACCATGACCGTCAGGTTGCGGATAAAATCCGACTCAATAGGTTACGGTGGGCGGGTCACTTAATCCGTATGGTAGAAAAAAAGATGCGGCAGACCCTGCCTAAGATGGAGCGATGGCGTAGATCAGGACGCCAGACAGCTTTTAGGGATATCGAATAGGTGGGCTTCGTCGCAAAACCGGGATGTCTTAAGTTGCTTATTAAGGCAGGCCTAGACCGGATACTGGTTTTTGCGCCGTTGATGATGATGATCAAAAGAGAATACATTAAATTTCGACTCGTCGGCAAAAAGCAACTGACCCAAAACCCCTGTTGGACATATCGCTTGGATACCGGCTACCTCCCTACTTGGCTGTTAAAATCCCCACACATGATTTTGATACCATACCTGAGGCTTCGTTCTACTGTTTCGTAGAGGTTTACTTTGCGCCTCACAAGTGCAGAATAGGAAACCTACTTGGAGCACAGCGTTTACTGGATAGCCACTATAATATATGGTGTAGTGGCTCTTCTTCAGAAAATCAGACCCTATCCAGCGCATCTCGTTTAATGCCGTGCTTTCAACCTTATATTAGGAAAATTACTTAGTCGCTCCTATTCTGAACGGGGAGCGCACGTTGCACGTGTTCCAAATATATATACGCGTCCGTCGTTGTAAGATCACTCTAGTCAAAAGATTGGATTGTGGCTTCGTAATATGTCATTTTTCCGTGTACGGGTGTCAGCACCAGGACTGCTTTTTAATACGCGTTCTAAGGAAGACCTTGTTTATTTTACAACTTTCTCATATTTCATTTTATCATTGAGATCGTAATGGCCGATAATTTACATCGTCGAGGTTTAAGATGTTCAACTACCATAACAGAGTCTCCGGATGGCTCAAGTGGTTAGAGCAGAAGGTCGCGGTTCAAATCTCGCTGGAGGCAGAGGAATTTACTATCGTGACTATAAGTCGGATATCAGTCGGCTCAGCTGTGAATGAGTACCTGAATCAAATTAGGGTACTAACCTCGGACGAGCGCAATGCTGACCACATTGCTTTCCACAGTGTACTGTAGTGTACCGTTACAGTCTTGAATAGGGTGCTCTAACACACTTCAAGGCCCTTATCCAATATGAATTGTTGCGCCAAAGATTATTATTATTATAACTACCAAAACAAAGGGCTGGGCAATCGATTAAATATACTTGGATATACTGCCTCTAGTTAGGAGTGTTGCATTGCAAGGACGAAATTTCTTTTTGATTAGGCGCTACCCGGAAGCGAATCTAATCGATACACCTGAAAAGTACACAATTAGTTTACCGTTCAACGTTCGGTTAAGGCCCAGATTTGGGAATCCCTTTATTTGTTTACTGACATTCTGGTCACAAAAAGGTAAGGAAAATTTACCAATACAAATATTTCGTCGCACATAACCGCAAGAAGCACCGAAGTCGACTATATACGATATGGAATTACGAAAATCCTATCGCATGTGGAGGGCCTGCTTTAGTAAAGTTTATAGTTCGGCGAAAACGTGTAAAGAATATTTGAAAAAAGCTCTCAGCCTCATTAGCCGAACATTTATTCGACAAAATGCACGTCTTGCAGGAAAACTGTGACAAATTCAGTTACTATTACTATAACGCGTTAGCCTTACTGCCACATATGTAAATAGAATTAGAATATATTTAGTAGTTGTTCTTGGCGCACTAGGGTGTATGGGAGCTTTTCGTTTTCCAAGTTTTAGTTAATAATAACGAAATATTGAAACGTTGAACGTTTTGTGTATTCCTTATACAAGAATATTTGAGTGGACGATTGCCCCATTTGTACAGAATTCGTATTGTTTATATTGTATACTTAGTAGACCAGACTATTCACTTTAGTGTGATACTGATATTCAAAGTCTTAGATTTGTTAATTAATTAATTATTAAAACTTTGTTAATAATAGCGTAATAGTCCCCGAAACTTGGTAGTATCATGATCGATGGTGTAGCTTATATTACTGCAAAACTTCATGGCCTTAAAATAAATTTAACAAGGTTTCCAGTCAATTTCTCGAAAATATCGTCCACAATGAAAGTAATAGTATGAGCCTAAAATAAAATCCACCTGTAAAAAGAAGAAGCTATGCCCTAAGTTCTATAATGACTTTACTGTTATTAAATTTATTTGAGTAGATATCGTAATGCAGAGTATTGTGAGGAATAGATACCGTACGCCTGGATCACCAGATATTTTAGTTGAGCAGTTTCTGAGAACCGGTCTTTGAATGTAATGAACTCTTTTTGCAACCCCACACTCTTCGTCCTTTGCAACCAATGTCAAAACTAATATCAGCTTCAGGTTTGATTCCACAAAAAATCCTAAACAAATCGAAATTCCGGAAGCTGGCGCTTTGGGTATACAGGTTTATGTTCATCTTATGTTAGAAACTTTCTACGCATATTTTCCCATTCGTATATGGCTAAAAACCCAAAATATTCCTTTATATTTTTTTCAAACTACAAGATGTACGTACGTATTACGGATACTCGTATATATATTACGCTCAGGCTAGACTAACAACCATTGCCTATTATCGAATACTATACATATATGAACATACACGTACATAAATTGATCGTAGGCATATTCCGATTTACATTCGTGCACAGAAGCAAACATATATTTATATGCAGCACTTGTATCGAATACAGCTAGTTCCATGCACATAATATATCTATCTGAATTAAGTCCCCCATCAACGTACAGTTTTGCCTGTCTATTATGTCTGAATAGTCCGCATTTGACAAGGGCGATTATTTCATTACAGACTACGCCATGCAGTGGAATCCACTCTCCCATCATGGGCGTTGAATGAGTTGCGCTAGAAACACTTGGCGCAGAATAGTAAAGGAGGAGTGTCTCGAAGTTCTGAAGGGAGCTGTCGCACATTTCAGCGAATCGCAAACGATGACCCATAGGTGTGATTGACGCGCTATACGTCACCAACGGTTAAATGGCAACTACATACATATGTATCCAAACTAAAAGGAACACCGAAACATTACTTTTCTCAATGGTAACATTTTTTTTATAAAGACTTCAGAAATGTTTTAAACGGAAATATTATTCTGAAGCCCCCTACAGCCCTCCGTATTAGTGGCCGCCAAGAAAAAATCCGTCATATTTGAGAAAACCTTTCAATTGGAAAGAACTGCTTAGTTTTGTCACTTGCATTGATTGTGATGTGAAAACGAATGAAAAAAAAATGGCAGGAGAGACTGTCTGGATGCCCTGTACTTCAAGAAATAAGCAGAAAACATCCAAAAAGGGAAAAAATCGATCACAATTAGTTGGGCCCTCTGCTTGCAGCTTCTGTAAAACCCATCGAGAACACCTTCATTTTCGCAACGAGTCAAGCTGTAGGTAATGTGCGAAGCTATTTTATTTGAAAAATAGTGAACCATCGTATCTATGTCAATTATAGCCATCTTGATGAGTCTTTGCTTATGTGTATGTATGGAAATTCAAAATCAGTACTGTATCCTCATGTATCCTGTGGGCACTTCAACTCTTCCAAGTCTGGAGAGCTTTGGTACAAATTGTCATACCAATAGCAGACAATAGACATTATATGCGCATTTGTTACGTTTTACCAAGAAATGCAATGGAAATATTTAATAGTCAGACAACGGCAGTAATATTACAATTACCTCCTTCTAACCTGTGATTATTAATAGGAAAATGCCACGCCAATTAATCCAAATTTAATTGAAGTAAAGAACATCTACCTCCGACAGACATGCATCTCTCCATTTCTACTTCTTTCAATTTAATCCGAAATGTACTCTCACATCTGCTGAAGTTGCTTCTACCAACAGAAAAAGATATTTTCAAACTGACTTCCCAAACAGTTCTCAATTAACTTCTTCACTACTTCCACAACCAGCGATTAAGTCTTCGCCTCTGGGCTTTACAAATGATGTTCTTTCCAAATTAAAACTGTCGAAAATTCAATTATTCAAGAAGACACCAAATAAATGATGCAATGTTTCCGTATTTCAACTTTATTAAAGTGCTTTGACCCTAGGAAAGTCTTTAAGGAACTCTCTGGCATCGCACAAGTGCGACTCTTCCGGCCAAGGCCAGCACAAGTCTTAAGTGTAACCATTGTCGCCCCACAGTCATCTCAAGGAAATGAGGCCTTCCTGTTTATGAAATAAAGTGGATTTCGCACCATACCGGAAGTGCAGGGTCATATATCGCTCAGGATTTAATTGAAAAAGTTTAAGTAGTTCCCAGATGTTATCCAGAGTGAATATTTAGGAAGTATGCTAACAATTGAGGCAAATTGATTAGGATTGCGAAAGAAATTTACTTGCTCTGGATCTATAGTTATATAAAAGCTCTACAGCATGATACATTAAAATATGTATGTGTATATGCATGTACGTATAATGAAATATACGCACATTTCCTCAGTTTAGCAAATAAACGGTGTCTTTAATTTTCAGTTGCTCGCTAGGTACTTTTTCATTAGTTTTTTGGAAGTCATTCCAATATTTCCAATTATTTTAATTTCTCCCTCAACGAAACTTATAATAATAATACTCCGAACTCCGCCGAAGCCGGTCCCAAGCCCGGTTGTGAAAGGAGGAGGGATGGATAGCTTCAGTCTGAATGGCTGTACGCCACCGCAGCGTCTCAGGGGGTAGGTGAGGAAAGTGCAGGAACTTTGCAATCTTGCAGATTACTCACTAAGGAAGCTATCTACACACCTGGCAGCTAGGGATAAAATGCACCACCAAAAAATGAGAAGAAGGAGAGATTTAAGGTCCGGTACGGATAACCGGCGGGAGTCGTCTGACTTGGTGACTGGGTCGGGCTCTCGTAATGGACAGTACGGCGTCGAAACCGCTAGTCGTGGGGCGGTTCGACGTCTAGGCGCCACGACGACCAGGAGCACAGCTCCGCCTGCTGCAGCTGTTTCGCCGCAATCTTTGGCGACCACTTCAGCAGGTTCGCGTAGGAAGCGGATGAAATGGACTGAAGAAATGAACCTCTTCATCATCCGCTCCTACTACGAAATAACGGCGGGGGCGGGTATAACATCTTACCGCCCCTTATTGCACCAGAGATTCGTCGAGCGTTTCCCGCAATTCGCGCACGTGACTGTGCAGCGAGTCGCAGACCAGTACCGCTTCATCACTCGCAGTGACACAATCCCGGCCACCATCAGGGAACGTGTTCGACTTGAAGTCTTCGGGGAAACTGGTGACCGAGAGTCGATGGGGGCAGAGGCGGCGGCATCAACAACACCACGCCGCACTGCAGGCAACAGGTTCAGTACTCGCCGAAGCACTCTTCTCCACCGTCCATCTGAGGTTTCCGCTGAAGTTCGGGACGAATTCCAAAGAGCGTGTATAGAATTCTCGGATATGGATCCTTTGCATAGACCAGGTATTCCCAGGCTCTATGCATCTCCAGCAACTCCGGGAATTCTATCTCAAATCAATGATGAGATTGCGTCTCGACTGTGTGCTGATATGTCGCTGCTGCAACTACAATTACTTGTGTATTGTGGTGCAGTTGCGGCTATCAGATTGCACGGTCAGAAGATTCGCTTTCGCGTTATTGGCTTGAGTGACAAAAGAGATCCACCATGGAAAATTCGTCTGGAACGTCGGCGGGACTCACTAAGGCAGGACATTGCTAGACTGATTCAGATCAGCACTGGCAATGCCAGCCGACGGGTGAGAAATAAAGTGCAGACGGTTTACCGGAACTATGCCATCCCCTGTGAGACACCCGTAGTTGAAATTCTGGACACACTAAAACAGAAACTTTCTGTCATATGCAGTCGGTTACGACGGTATGGCGAAAGTTATTCCAGACGTGTCCAGAATGCAACATACGCGAGGAACCAGCGGAGCTTTTTCAGATCTCTCAACGAATCCCAACAGAGCGCCCAGACAATACAGTTCTCGGTGACGGAAGCGAAAGAGTATTGGGGTGGACTTTGGGGGTTACCTGCCCAGCATGCTGAGCATGCTGAGTGGATCACCGCCGAAGGCACCCGCCCTGCCAATACACCTGGCATGAATTTCGCGGATGTTACCGAAGAGGAAGTTCGACGAGCCATAAACATCTCGAAGAACTGGAGGGGCCCAGGTCTGGATCGGGTGCAGAATTTCTGGTATAAGAAATTTACCAGCGTACACAGTCGGTTGGCACGCAGTATAAATGAGGTCATGAGTCGACCGGAGGAATTTCCACCTTTCCTCACTGCGGGAATTACCTACCTTATCCCTAAGAAGGACACGGTGCAGGACCCCGCAGACACAAGACCGATCACTATCTTACCAACCCTCTACAAATTCATCACGTCCATTATTAGTGGAAGGATCAATGCGCACCTCGAGACCAACAACATTCTGTCCGAGGAGCAGAAGGGCTGCCGAGTTGGGTCAAGGGGTTGCAAAGAGCAACTCATTATCGACTCGGTAGTTGTAGGACAAGCAACTAGAGGCCAAAGAAACCTCTTCAGTTGCTATATCGATTACGCCAAGGCTTTTGATAGCGTTCCGCATACCTGGCTAATCGACATCCTACATCTGTATCGCATTGATCCGAAACTAATAAAGTTTTTGGCGACAGTCATGGAAGGGTGGCATACCACCTTGTCAGTCCGTACATCTGAGGGTGCTAATACCTCAGAGCCCATCCGTATTCGGAGGGGCATCTTCCAGGGGGATTCATTGAGTCCTCTTTGGTTTTGTATGGCACTGAACCCCCTTTCATGGCTACTGAATGATGCTAGAGGGCATGGTTTTGCAATAAAATATGGCCTACGTGCTAAGTGCGAACTGACACACTTGATGTACCTAGATGACATCAAGCTGTATGCTGGTACTGACAACCATCTTAGAAGTCTGTTGCGAATAATAGACATGTTCAGCCGTGATATTCGGATGGAGTTTGGATTAGACAAATGTCGAATCCAAGCCATTCGCAAAGGTCATCACGAGCCGCATGTCGGACATAGCATTGAAGCTATGACCGAGACAGACTTCTACAAGTACCTAGGAATTCTGCAAGGAACCCATGCTCGAGTTGGTGATCTGAAGGAAGCTCTGCTGTCCGAATTCCTGCGACGTGTAAAGCTGGTGCTGAAATCGCATCTCTCGGGGAAGAATAAAATAAGCGCGTTGAATGTATTCGCTATCCCTTCACTGGCTTATGCATTCGGAATATTGCCGTGGACGAAGACCGACCTGGAAAACGTCCAGCGGCGGATACGGACAACTATGTCCAAATTCCGAATGCATCACCCAAAGTCTGCCGTGGAGCGGATGAACCTGCCTCGTGACATCGGAGGTAGGGGCGTGGTTGACGTGGCGGCACAACATCATCGCCAAGTCGACTCGCTGCGCGCTTATTTTTACAGTAAAGAGCAGGCGAGCCCCTTGCATGCGGCTGTCTGTAAGGCAGACTGTGGACTGACTCCACTAAACTTGAAGGATCGATCTTTCAATCCTCTGAGTGGGGTGAAGTCGGACCAGGAGCGGATTGAGGAATGGAAGTCGAAGGCAATGCACGCTAAACACGTGAATTGTCTTTGGCAGCCATTTGTCGATTTGCATCTGTCGAACAGGTGGCTGTGTGCTGGGGAGCTCTTTGCTGAAACGGAGGGGTTCATGTGTGCCATTCAGGATGGCGTGGTCGCCACCCGAGCTTATAAAAAACTCATCATGAAAGAACGGGTGGAGAACGACCGGTGCAGAATGTGTGGTTCGGCGTTAGAGACGTTGGACCATCTCATTTCTGGCTGTACTGTTATGGCACCGGTGCAATATATCACCAGGCATAATGCTGTATGTAAGGTTATCCATCAAAACCTTGCATATAAGCATGGGCTGATCACGGGAACATGTCCGGTTTACCGATATGAGCCGCAAGCAGTACTTGATAGTTCTGCTTACAGCATGTATTGGGACCGGCAAGTTCTGACTGATCGCCATACCGCACACAACAAGCCTGTCGTACTGCTAGTTGACAAGACGGGTCGCTCCGCGTATATTATTGATGTTGCTATCCCCCATAATAGCAACATTGAACGGAAATACGTGGAGAAGAAGGTGAACTATGAGCCATTGGCTCGGGAAATCAAAGAAATTTGGCGTCTCGAGCGGGTGGTTGTAGTTCCCATAATATTGTCAGCTACAGGTATTGTACCTAAATCCCTCACGGCTTCCCTTGATGTCCTGGGACTTTCGCACAGTCTGGTTCAAACCATGCAGAAGTACACCATTCTGCATACGTGCTCGATGTTGCGGGGGGTACTCGACGGATTCTCCCACTGACCTACCACCGGCCACCACCACCAGTGCCCCTTTAGTTTTTAAGTAGGTAGGATCGTCCGAGCCTAAATGCTTGGCACTTAGTGCTAGTATTAGGTAAAATCCGGCATCTGCCGAGATTGTGATAACTCGGAAATAATAATTTGAAATAATAAAGACTTGCTTTTTCTATTCGCTCGTGTTATTTATTGGTCTTGGAAATACCGATATTTCGGAAACCACAATCGGTATTTCCAAGACCAATTAATAACACTAGCGAATAGAAAAAGCAGTAACCACTTGAGCCATCCACACTTGAATCAAATTTGAATAGAATATTAGACTGGAAAGTTTGGTAAAAATTCTATTAATTTCGTCAAAGTTATAATCCATATAATGACGAACGAATTAAAAATATTTATAGATTAACCGAAAGAAATAAACTAACCAATTGAAAGCCGAATGAAAGACGAAACTGGTTGGGTACGCTTATCAAGGTTAGTGCTTAAGGTGGTAATCCCGTGTATCAACCCGAGAAATCGATTTTTTTGCCATCAATTGTAATTAGATGTAAAATTTAGCTTTCGATATTCTTTAATAATCATTGTTCTCCAATCGGGATGTAGTCCACACATTTAAATGCCGTTTATCCTTTCTCTGTTAGAAGAGCGTCCGTTTGCGTGGCTCTCAATAAACACTTTGTTGGAGATGGGTGGATAACTTGTCCTGCACTTTGATAATAAACTATAATATCGGGCTGAAATAATTGTGACATATACTCAAGATATTAATAAATATAGGGCGGAGAAGTGGGAAAAGGAATTTCTACTATCTTTTGTTTATGAGTCAGGAAGTTCATTTCGCAATTAGCTAAAAAGGGCCAAAGATTTAAAAATGATGGATTTTCAAGTGGCCGCTACTTAAGGCGGTCAATCCGGGTGAAGGCCCGCTTTCTTCCTCCTTTCTGGGATTTTTTTTTTGTTAACTAAAAATTCTACACTAAATATTGATTAATATCTTGAGCATATGTAAAACTTTTTCAGCCCGACTTCATCCACCCTTGTTGAAGTATCCGGGAACTTATCTAGCTATCTCCAAAAAATTGAGACATACCTACATATTACAGCTGTAGATATTACGCTCACCCTAAACAAACAAACTGCCTATTTTTGAATACTGTACACATATATGCACGTATATAAATTGATCGTACCCATATTTCCGATTTCTTATATCTACTGAATTAGCACGCATTAGCACGCATATACTATATACCTACATACACACATGTCTCCTTGGAATAATTGATATTCATATACAAATGACTAAAAAACCAAAACAAAGTAATCCTTTTCCACCGAATCGATGCGAACTAACTTCGTTGTGGTATTGACAAACTGATATGTGATGATGACGTCATGCAGGTTATAGAGTGCACGAAATTCACAAAAAATTGTAAAGTTTCACCCCGTATAACTTTGTTAATAATGGTTGGATTTTCTTCAAACTTGACCGAATTGTGCACCATATTCTTCATTACAGGTGTGCCAAATTTTGTACTTCTGCGTTGAACATGAGGGGGATGCCGGGTAAATTTTTACAATATGGAAATATACTAATATTAACTTTATTTGTGCAGATATCGGAACCGGATATATTTTGAGGCCTAGATTTCGTAGAGATACACCACTGTGATTTTTTTCAGCTTTTTCGGTAGGACAGGTTCTGAGAACGAGACCTGTTACACTTTTTGGGGGTCATATTTTGAACCCTCACTCCCCTATGTTTCACTCAATATCAAATATTGAGCCAGTTTCGAAAAGTACTAATTGAGACCTTTCATTTGATATCCCACATGGCTACATTCTGTGAAAAAAAATGTTGCAGCCTCCTTTCACCTGTATGGGGAGCCCCCCCTTAAACTTAATACAAAATGACGCCAGTTGCTGCATGTAAGGGGAACGGTAGATCACATACTCTTACCAATTTTCGTGACAATCGGTCCAGCCGTTTCCGAATAAATCGGGTGTGACAGACAGACAGACAGATGGACTGTGAGGAGTGGCCAGATCTCCCATCAGGCGCGACCTCAGCTGGCGGATAGGGGCATACCTATTGATGTGTAAATATGTGTTCATGCACTTTCCTTTTTTGATTGTGCATGGGCTAGTGTTTGCTCATCTCTGGTGCGCGGACCAAAATGGCTATGGGAAGGATACCCAGAACATAAAACCACCATGGAAGACGAGAGAAGGAGGAAACTTACGGTGCAGGGGCTCGGAACCCCAGTACCGGCGGCTTTTGGGAGTGAGCAAGCGGGCTCCCGGTCGTCGATATCCCTCGACCGCAGTGCCTCGGTGGTGGACAACTTGGCCACCTTGGCATATAATGCTACAAGTGATTTGGATCTGGAGAAGGAAGTATTCAAGCGAAGTACGACTTTACCGAGAACACCAATAACAAGACCAAACAAAGATGAACTAAAAGCAGCTTTTTGGATAACAAAAACCATGACAACACCCACCGCACATGTTCAAGATGCTCGACAGCAGGAGGTGCTCCAGGAACAAGGAAGAGATCCATTCAAAAGAAGCTCATCAACTTTGAGATCTCCACCAATGCCAAAGACGATGAAGGATAAAGTACAGGCCAAAAGTGAAGGACCATGTAAAAGGAGTAACCCTGCCGGGACTTATAGGGAGCAGAGTCCCGATCCGGAGGAATTACCCTTCACCCAGCTTGGGGCAAAAATAGTTGAGCTGTCCGAGTTTATCAAGGACAAGCACAACGTGCACCAAGCCATAAAGAATATGGTGAGGGCTATTAGAGTTCTCTATAATAGATCACAGATGGAGGAAAAGAATAATAAGAACACGCCGAATCCCGCTGTGCCAACAGTATCACAAGCGACCCAAGTGACGCCTAACCGTACTACCATCGAATCCCAGCGAAATAAGCGAGTACGTGAAAAAGAGGGGGATCCTTTAAGTAATCAGCAGGCGCCTAAGAGAAAAAAAGGCGGACAGGACATGCGGAAAACCAACACCAACAGCTCAGAAGGGGGAAACCGTGCAGCGAATCTAGGAAACTCGACCAGCGTTGCGAAGCCTAAGACCAGCGAAAACGATGGATGGACTAAAGTTACCAACAAAAAAGCGGAACGAAAGGCGAAAGTGCGAACTCGTCCAGATGTAATTGTTATCTCCAGTAAGGGCAATCTGTCCTACGCGGAGATACTCAAAAAGGTCAAAGTGGATCCCGACCTAAAAGATCTGAGCGGAAATGTAAACCGAATCCGAAGAACCCAGAAAGGGGATCTCATGTTCGAGCTGAAAAGATCCAGCGTGGGCAAAACTGATGACTTTCGCACTCAAGTGAAAAACTCACTTGGGGAGAATGCCGCAGTGCGTGCCCAAAAACATGAGATCTATATTTAGTGCAAGGATCTCGATGAGGTAACATCGAAAGAAGAAATTTGTATTGCTCTGAAGGAGCAATTCAAGTTGAAAGAACTCACCGAGGAGTCTATTGTGGGCTTACGAAAAGCCTATGGTGGTACTCAAACAGCCACAATACGAGTACCAGCGGAGGCAGCACAGATGTTATTGGCTGCCGGAAGGGTTCGGATTGGATGGGTTGTCTGCCGTTTAAGGGAACAAATTTCACTGAAGAGGTGCTTTAAATGCCTCATGTTTGGACACTTCGCGAAGGCATGCACCAGCAGCATTGATCGATCGGATCGACGCAAAAGGTGTGGGGAGAAAGGCCATATTGCCAAAGAGTGCAATAGGGACCCCAAGAGCCTATTGTGCGAAGTAAAAGAGGGACAGGATAACCGGCATATTGCCGGGAGTGGTAAATGTTCAGAATTTAGGAAGGCGCTCACTGCAATGAGAAAATGAGGTTTATTCAAATAAACCTGAATCATTGCAGGGTCGCTCAGGATTTACTTGAGCAGACCACGTTCGAATCTGAGATGGAAATCGCCATCATAAGCGAACCGTATAGACACCGTCACGGTGGCATATGGGTGAAAGATTCGACTGCTGGAGCGGCGATATGGGCTTGCGGTCGACAGGCCATACAATGTACTGCAAGTCAGGCAGGCAGTGGCTTCGTGTGGGCGAAAATGAGTGGTGTATATGTATACAGCTGCTACGCCCCGCCAAGTTTGACACTGTCTGAATTCGAGCAAATGCTTGATAATCTTGTTCTCGACGCGAGGGGACGTAGTCCAAAGGTGATTGCTGGTGATTTCAATGCTTGGGCCCTAGAGTGGAGTAGTAGGGAATCAAATGCTAGGGGGCGCAGTTTATTAGAAGCTTTTGCGCAGATGGACATAGTTTTGGCTAACGAAGGTGCTGTAAACACCTTCCAGAAAGGAGGGTCAGGCTCGGTTGTAGACCTGACCTTTGTCAGCCCTTCGCTGGCGCGTGGTATGTCCTGGTGCGTCAGCGAACGCTACACCCACAGCGATCACCAGGCAGTTTTCTTTCAGACATGTGTCGAACCTCAGGGCAAAGAGCTATCATGCCCGAAACCGAAAAAGATTTCAGGCTGGTCTGCAAAATATTTGGATGAGCAGAGCTTCTTAGAGGTGTGGTTGGACCAACCTGATATAGCAGGCGCCTCTACGGAAAGAGCTGTCCATCTGGCTCAATGCATCGCCAAAGCATGTGACGCGTCCATGCCTAGGAGGTGCGCATTCCCCCGTAGAAGACCAAACTACTGGTGGAATGATGAACTGACCGGCCTTCGATCAGCCTGCCACCGAGCGAGAAGAGCGGCTCAGAGGGCGGTAGGTAGAGTCGATCGAGGGCAGAAAGAGTGCGCCTACAAGGCAGCCCGCAAAACTCTCAAGCTCGCCATCCAGCGAAGCAAGAGGAAATGCTTTAGGGAGCTCTACTCAGAAGCGGACGTACATCCGTGGGGCAGAGCTTATGGAATCGTGATGGGACGATTTAGAGGCCGTTCGTCTCCGCAGATCACGTGCCCCGCCCTCTTGTTGAAAATCATCCAGGGGTTATTCCCCCAGCAAGAGGAGAACACCGACACATTCCAACCACCTCTGAATGTGACGGCAATCCCGCCATTCACCAGAGACCAGCTCCTGGAGATCTGCGGCAGAATAGGAGACAATAAAGCACCGGGTCTGGACGGAGTACCGAATAAGGCCCTTAAGCTTGCCGTGAAATCCAGGCCGGACATGTTTGCTGAGTTGTTCGAAGCGTGCATGTGCGAGGGAATATTTCCAGCGGTATGGAAGCGGCAGAAGTTGGTGCTTCTGCCTAAGCCTGGTAAACCACCAGGTGAACCATCCTCATATCGACCCATATGTCTTTTGGACACGGTGGGGAAAATGCTAGAGCGGGTAATCTATAATAGATTACTCCCAGTAGTTGAGAGCCAAGGCGGCCTTTCAGATCGGCAGTATGGAGTCCGTAGAGCCAGATCAACCATTGACGCCATCAAATTGGTTACTGGCCTGGCCGAAGATGCAATCCACGGAAAGGGTAGTACCAGCAAATATTGCGTGGTAGTAACCCTGGACGTGAAAAATGCATTCAATTCGGCCAATTGGAATTTAATCCGGAAATCCCTAGCGAAGGTTGGTATTCCCGCCTACCTCGCCGCAGTTGTCGATAGTTATTTAACTGAAAGGAGGCTCTGGTACGACACTGATGACGGACCGCAGGAGTACGTCGTTTCCGCGGGTATTGGGCCCACTACTGTGGAACATCATGTACAATGATGTACTTAATCTTCCCCTTCCGGAGGAAGCCACAGTGGTGGGTTACGCTGACGACATTGCACTGGTTGTTGTCGCAAAGCATCTCGAAGATGCTGAGTTATACTCAAGCGAGGCAATCAGTGCTGTCAAATGCTGGTTGGAGAGCTCTGGTCGGACGCTTGCGGAGGAAAAAACGAAAGCGGTCCTCATCACTAAGCGCCGGCAGAGAAATTACGCCTGTGTTAGAGTCGGGAATCATATCATCACTTCCAAGCCGGCCATCAAATACTTGGGGGTGGTGATAGACAGGAAGCTCAGCTATAAGCAACACGTACAGTATGTTTGTGATAAATCATCCACTGCCAGTATGGTCCTGGCCAGGATGATGCCGAACGTGGGAGGGCCACGGCATACCTCTAGGTTGCTTATAGCCAGGGTGGTGACCTCAATCATGCTCTATGCGACCCCAGTTTGGAGCGAGGCGTTGCGGATGTCAGTTAACACTAGCAAACTGAATGCAGTCTACAGGAGGACAGCTCTGAGGGTATGCTCTGCCTTCAGGACTGTCTCAGATGATGCAGCATTCGTCATCTCTGGAATGATGCCCATTGACATCTTGGCAGATGAGATGGCAAATATATACCATGCGAAGCCAATCTCTCCCTTATTGCAGACGAAGAAGGCTGAGAGGGAGAGATCCATTAATAGATGGCAAGAGCGGTGGGAACACTCGGGAAAGGGTCGGTGGACTCACAGGCTCATTCCTGCCATCAAGGAGTGGTTGGAGAGACGACACGGTGAGGTTAATTATAATCTCACCCAGTTTCTCACGGGACATGGAGGATATCTCCAATACCTTCACAGGTTTAAATTGGAGTCCCAGAGGACCCAGAGCATGTATTCTTCCACTGTCCGAGATTTGTGGAAGAAAGGAGGAACCTAGAGGAGACTCTAGGAGAGGTGCTGGTACCAGAAAATCTGGTGCCGAAAATGCTAGCACATCAAGAGAATTGGGATGCGGTCAACTCCATGATCGCATCAATTCAAGATAAATTGCGAAAAGCAGAGGAAAGGAGAAAAACGCGGTCACGTGCGCCGCGTATAGAAGAAATGGGATTAAGCTAGAGTGAGCTGACTCCACCCCGTGATGTAATATCTTATGGTGGTTCCGCGGGGCAGGGAGGGAGTCGGGGGTGGTTTTAGTGGGTAAAAATCCCACACGCTGGTGTGTCCAGACCAGTGTCTTTTGAAGATTTCCACCTCCTCAAAAAAAAAAAAACAAAAGACAGACAGACAGACCGACAGACGGACAGACAGACAGACAGACGGACAGACAGACATCGAATCGATTCTAATAAGGTTTTGTTTCACACAAAACCTTAAAAACGACATTTAAATGCATAGACCATATCCAGGTTCGTGAACTACGATTATTGCCAAATGCTAAAAGGTACATTTTTTGTACTCCATTAAATTTCTTTTGCAAATTTTGGGTGTTTTTTACGGCCTCTACAGTGTATGAACAATAGACCCGATAAATCACATTATGATCGACATAAACCTGACATATGAAACTTGCCTGACACGGAACGGTTTTGACTTACCTGCACACTTCGAAATTTACTTTTGCAATCGCGGTAAAGTTATTGATCCTAGCTCCTCTAATGCTAGGTGTTAATGCAAAAAATTGGTTTGTATGACACACAGTCAACCGCAATGAAGACAGGGCGCTGTTTTCTACACTGTGAGAGAAACAGCGTGTATTGCGTCACTAGTTCCGCAGATCTTGTTAAACCTGCCTTGGCTCACGATTATTTTATCGAATGATGACCAAACTTTTCAGTAAAAAATTTGTTTGCCGCCGGTTGTCGGCTGGTAAACAAAGTCCGTTCTTGTCATTACCGCGATAGAACTGTTCGATATGATCGTGTTGATGTCACTTAGAAGCCTACCAGATCTTTACACCCTGGTGACAACGATGTGTTGGACAAGGACCGGTTTCGAGGAAAAGAATCGCTACACCACATATTATAGCGGCCATCCAGTAAACCATATGCTCGAAGTATGTTTCTAGTCAGCCAAAGAATGAAACCTGCTGTTATCGGCTTTCAAAACATAATCAAACGCCTATGCACTCTGCGCTTGCGAGGCAAATTTAGAAATGTAAGCCTCATTAACGTTCACTCCCCTACAGAGGAGACTGCAGAACAAACCCTCGAAACCTGTCCCAGATATGATATCAAAATCATACTTGGAGATTTAAACAGCCAAGTAGGCACGAAGCCCGTATTCAGGCGATTTTTTGATTCCCATAGCTTGCATCAAAATACAAATGACAACGATTTGGGTATTATTCAATTAAGAGTGTCACACGAAATGGTTGGTGGAAGTACCTGGTTTTCGCGGAACGCGGTCCACAAAAAAAGGTGGGACCACACGGGACCACTTTCAACCAAATTGACTACGTATTGATCCAAAGACACCATCTTTCAGCCTTGATGGATGTCAGAACATATAGGGGGGCCAACATAGACTCGGATCATTATGTCCATGGCATGGGGCTCCGAACTCGAATAACGACACCACCCAGAATCCCCTCTGACAATCAGAGTAGAGTTAACACTGAAGCCATCCACAACACAGCCTTCCGAGACACCTATGAGAGGGAAATGGATGCCGTAATAATCGCAGTCAACAGAGATCCTGGAGATGAAGCATCAACAAATGATCTTCACAAGTACCTGAAGAACGTTATCATAAATACGGCTGCAAACATACTTGGCTCCAGCCGCAAAAAGAGTCGGGACGGCTAGTTTGACGATAAATGTAAGCCAGCAACGGAACGGAAGAGTGCTGCATACCGAGTAATGTTGCATTCTCAAAGGACGCGGATATACGCGGAGACTTATCCCGAACTCCGGCGAGCGGAGAAGCGACTTCACAGATGGAAAAAGGAAACCTGGGAGAACCAACAGGTTTGTGAACTAGAAAAGTACAGGGAACAACCGAACCAGTCGCGGAAGCTTTACCAACAAGTCAGCAAGATGAAGCCTTATATACCTCGATGTTCATCCTGCCGAGATAAAGAGGGAAATCTGATTTCCGATAGAATAGGCATATTTTAGCGATGGGTTGAGTAATTTGATGAACTACTAAACAATCAGTACATCGGCGAATTGGAGGCCCCGCCAACGGAAGACAAAGGAAAAATACTGGCACCACCAAGTATAGAAGAAACAGTCTGTACAATTCATCGGTTTAAAAATCATAAGTCGGCAGGAGCCGATGGAATTATACCCGAATTGGTTAAATATGGATGCGACCGATTACACGAATACGAATTCATTTACTTGTTCTCAAAGCGTGTGGCATCGAATCAATGCCTGACGACTGGTAAAAAGGCATTATCTGGCCAAGTACATTAAAAGGGAAATATCACACAGTGCTGCAATTATCGAGATATCACGTTGCTGAGTACCATCTATAAGGTATTCTACGTTCAGAATATCATTGAATCATACCAAAGAGGCTTCACTCCAGGCAAATCAGTAACAGATCAGCTTCTCTCTCTGCGGCAAGCGATGGAAAAACTGTTGGAATATGGACCTCAGTTGCATCATTTTTCATCGACTTTAAAGCCGCCTATGAGAGCATAGCCAGCGTAAAACTGTACATAGCGATGAGAGAATTCGGTATCCCGACGAAACTAATAAGACTGACTAGGCTGACCCTGTGCGACTAACTAGGCTGACCAATGTGCGAGGCCGGATAAGAGCAGCAGGATCACTCTCAAGACCATTCGACATCAACAACGGTCTACGACAAGGGGATGCCCTATGATGCGTCCTCTTTAACCTGGCCCTTGAAAAAGTGATCCGTGATGCTGATGTAAATGCAAGAGGAACGTTCCTCTTTAAGTCCACCCAACTACTGGCCTATGGTAACGATGTCGACATAATGGGAAGAACCACCCGAGACTTACAAACTGCCTTCATCCAGATCGAGCAGGCGGCCATTGAGGCGAGATCTTGGGCTGCACATTAATGAAGACAAAATATATGTTGGGAACGTCAGCACCGAAAAGCAACCAACCAACAACATCAAATCGCACTGGTCAAACGGGAAGAATAAAGATGGGAGACTGCAACCGTTGATAATTTCTTCTATCTGGGGTCGAAAATCAGAACCGATAACAGCTATGGCAATGAAATCCATGCACGGCTTACAAAAACTGTTTCGCTAGAAACGCCTCACCATAGGATTAAAGCTCTTACTGTACAAGACTATGATCTTGCCAGTTCTCATGTATTGCTCGGAGACTTGGGTTCCTAGCAAGAAAAATTGCGAACTGTTGGCCGTGTTCGAGAGAATAATTCTTCGAACAATTTTTGGCCCCCTACATGAGGATGGACGATTCCGTAGCCTACGTAACGACAAAATCTATGAGCGGTACCATGACCGTCAGGTTGTGGATAAAATTCGGCTCAACAGGTCACGGTGGGCGGCTCACTTCATCCATATGAATGAGGATAATCCAACCCGGAAAGTCAATAAGGGCAAAATGTATGGTAGAAAAAGAAGACGAAGCAGACCCTGCAGAGAGCGATGGCGTACATCAGGACGGCAGACAGCCTTTAGGGATATCGACATGCCATGGCGCGGGCTTATAATTTGACAAACGATTTGGAATAGGCTGAATGTGAATGGACAGCTATGGCATTCACAGAAACATAAGGATTTGTATCAACCCACGCGTGACCTCCCTGCTCGCATAGACAATTACGGGGATGATTTAAGGGGACCGCACTTTCAAGGGGAAGGAGCGGCTTTCACCTTGAACCCATAGTTCAGCAGCATTAGCAATTACCACGACACAGCCCGCAATTGCTGAAGTTTTAACTGGACGGGAAACCGCAAGCTGAATGTTTTATGTATTAAACACTTTCCGTATTTCTTATATAAAAATATTTGAGTGGGCGTTTGTATTATTTGTACTTACCATGTTAGTGCTGTATATGCATATGTTATGCTAGAATATTCAAACAAAATCATGAGGTTGCCTTTATACAGTGTGCAGGCCCCAAAATACTCTTCATATCGATATCTACCTAAATTAAATTAATAATAGTATATTGCCATATTTTTGGGAAAATTGAGTAAAAATCCCCCTAAAGTTTATCCTAGAGTTATAAAAAATTGTAGTAATATAGACTATAATATGAAGCATATTATCCTTAAATTTGATCAAAATCAAACGATCACTAACAAAGTTATAGTAGCTCCTGTAAATTTGCTGCAACTGAATATCAATATCACACTAAAGTGAGTAGACTGGGGCTACGTATAAATGGAATAGTTCTGCACTCAAATATGGTAGGTAGGGAGGTATCAGTGGCCACTCCGGAAGCGCAATGAGCGTTTTGGCGCGTCGTTTTGATGCCACAAACTCCTAAGACCGGGACTGTTATTATGGGAGCAGGGAGGCAGAGGCCAGCCGGCTCGGATCTTCAGAGCCAGCCTATACCATTCGCGAAAGGAAGCAGCTCTCCCACCCTGCAGCTCTCGTGACCGGGCTATGTTATAAGCGGGCCAAATTCTCCACTCAAATATACTCACAGAAGAAGCAAACAGAACCTTTCATTCCGGAAGTGTCGAGCTTCCAGTTTCCCGATTTGTTTTCCTGTTAGAAAGCACAAAAAGGATGATAATAGTGAAATTATATTACGTTACAATTACAGGATATTCCTTGTTTGATTTGAAATAAATGACCAGAAATAAGGGGTAACGGTAAAATGGGATTATTCAGATGTGAATAATTTCAAGTTGGGAGTTTTCTCCACCCTGATAAGACAGTGAGACAATTTCTTCATTGCGGGAAAATAAATATATATATATGTAATGTAATATGTAATATGTATATTACTCGAAGGCGCAACCCGCTGCTTCAATTGCTGGGTCTGTTTGTAAAGGGCGGGACAGAACTATTTATTACAAACGTGACGAACACAGACACAAAATGAAGCCTTTCAATTTTCAAAGTAGAATTTCCTGCAAGCAGTGATGCATACGAGTGCAACTTTTCGCAACTTGATGAGGCAAATGATGCCTGAAAGAAAAACTGACTTTTTGTTCTTCAGCTTACAGTATCTATATACGAGTTCACCATCGTGGTGTGCCGCTATATCTGGTACTACTGTCAACTGGGAGAGGGAGAACTCTAAATGGGGGAGACTTTAACTTAATGTGACATGCCTTTGCCAGATTTCCAAAGCAGCAAATTTTTTTGGAAGGCCGCCAGGACAGGACTTATTACACTAAACATCGGAAGCAGTCTGACATGGGTTGCGAGAACACTATCCCTGATGTGACCTTTGCTACACTTTGTTCACCAGTGCATCTCGTCCGAAATGACAAACTATTATTCAAAATGAACTGACGTCCAGTTGATACCTATCGAGTGAAACATCGGGAAATGAGGTAAACAAATCACAAAGCGTGGACGCGGACAGAAGAATTACAATTGAAACATTAGTGAACTCAACAAGAAGCCTTCTCCTCGTAACTTGCTATGTATTGACCTCCAAAATTAGTCTGCTTCACGAAAAGCAGAATGTACGTTGGTGGACGATGAGTGGGGAGTACTGACGAGTGCCCCGTAAAGGAACTAGGATGGGTGTCCTATCTCTGGAGGACTGAAAAGCACCAGGACCAGATGGTACACTTAGTGAAGTTTTAAAACTTGTATTCAAGTATATGCAGCATTTGATATTCAGTGCATTCGCCGCATGCTTGGAGAGGGTGTGCCATTTTCTTCCCGCTGCAAAGGGCTTACGCTGACAAGCAAAAGTAAAGGCGACTTCGAGGCGCCTTTCGCATTAAGTCCTCTCAGATTACCTACTGCGGATATTAATGGACTATTCAAATGGCTGTGCCTTGCTCTAGTATATCTGGGTAGAACAATGCAGAGTGAAGCTCACATCAAAGGCTGTTTAGGGATCTATCTTTGTTCCGGACCTTTGGAACGCCTCATATGATTGTCTGCTACGACTCAAATGGTTCATGAATCAGACGAACTTTTGGCACAGGTTGCCTTAAGCACACTTGGATAAGCTCCGCGTACATTGGCAATATCAATGATTGCAGAAAACCAAAGATGTCATCCTGAACAAGAAGAGCGTTCCTACACTACTCCCTATTCATGTTGGTGAAAACGTGGACTGATCGAAACCAGCGGTAAAATACCTCGACATCAAGGCAGTCAAGAAGATGAGGTTCATTGACAGATTCGCAACAACTCAGCAAGGCACCAGCTAGTGTGTTTGCCTTTTTCCGGTTGATGTACAATGTCGGTAGACGTCCTTTGCTAAGGAGTGCGTTTCAGTCGGTCCTTCTATAAGGTTGATGCAGCGCAAGTGCCACGGTGAAGTTTTTGCAGTTACCATCCCATCTCGGAGACAGCAGTAAAAAGAAGAAAGGTAAATGGAGCACGCATCTCACCAACAAAAGTGGCTATGGCTGGTTCAATCAAAAACATAGTGAGGGTGACTGCTACTACCTAAACCAACTGTCCAACGGTGGCAAGTCCCACCTGCAAACAATCGAGAAACCATCTGTCCGTCTGTTCGGCTGTCTATCTGTGCGTCTGTCCGTTTTTTTTTTTTTTGAGGAGGTGGAAAACTTCAAAAGGCACTGGCCTGCATATACCAGCGTGTTGGATTTTTACCTACTAAAACCACCCCCGACTCCCTCCAAGCCCCGTGGAACCACCGTACGGTATTACATCACGGGGCGGAGTCAGCTCATTTTAGCTTGGTCCCATTTCCTCTCTACGCGGCGTACGTAACCGCGCTTTTCTGGTCTCCTCTGCCTTTCGCAGTTTACTCTGGATAGATACGACCATGGAGTTGATCGCATCCCAATTTTCCTGACATGTTAGCATTCTTCGCACCAGATTCTCTGGTACAAGCACCTCTCCTAGAGTCTCCTCTAGGTTCTTCCTTTCCTCAACAAACCTTGGACAGTGGAAGAATACATGCTCTGGGTCCTCTGGGACTCCATCGCAGTTTGGACAGTCGGGTGAGATATCTAGTTTAAACCTAAACAGGTATTGGCGATATCCTCCATGCCCCGTGAGAAACTGAGTAAGATTATAATTAATCTCACCGTGTCGTCTCTCCAACCACTCCTTGATTGCAAGGATGAGCCTGTGTGTCCATCGACCCTTTCCCGAGCATTCCCAACGCTCTTGCCATCTATTTAGCGGTCTCTTCCTTTCGCCGTTTTTCGTACGTCTGTCCGTCTGTCCGTCTTTCTGTCTGTCCATTTTTTTTAAGGAGGTAGAAATCTCCAAAAGACTCTGCTCTGGGCATGCCAGGGTGTGGAATTTTTACTCACAAAAACCATCTCCCCATGCTTTCTCTCCAGCCGGTCCCTCATGGAAGGGATCAACCTGCAAGTTCAACGACCCTTTCCTGACTGGTTCCATTGCTGTTGCCATCTGCTTATGGATCTCTCCCTTTCGGCTTTTTTCACCTGGAACAAGGGAGAGATGGACCTGGTGTTGTAAATGTTCAACATTTTGGTTGCCAGGATGTCTATCGGGATCATTCGTCTGGGACGGTCGGGAAGGGAGAGCACACCTCTGTAAACCGTATGCAGTTTATGTGCATTGCCTAAAACCTGCAGCGCTTTTCCCTTAACTGGGACTGCATACAGCATGATACAACTCACCACCCTGGCTATGAGCAGCCTGAAAGTATGCCGCGGCCTACGTTCGGCATCATCCTTGCAAGAGCCATACGCGTGGTGGATGTTTTTTCGCAAGTATGCTCTGCTCTGCTCTGCCTTCGTACACACACGCTTCGAACACAGCTTGTCACTGGTGACGGATATTGCCGTCGCATTCAGAGGTTGCCCTCCTCTTGCTGGGGATAATTTTTAACAATAGTGAAGGGGGCGTGATCTGCGGAGGTGAACAGCCTCTGAATCACCCCATCACGATTCTATAGGCGCCCCCCACGGGTTTACATTCGGTTTCGTACAGAGCTCATCAAAGCATTCCCTCTTGCTCCGTTGGGTGGCGAGCTTGAGGGTTTTGTGGGCTTCCTTATAGGCGCGCTCTTTTTACCTTGCTTGGTTCTGCCTACTGCTCTCTGAACCGTTCTTCTGGCTCGATGTCAGGCTGATCTAAGGCTGGTCAGTTGAGTATTTCACCAATAGTTTGGTCTTCTATTTGGGAATGAACACCTTCTCTGCATGGATGCGTCTCTCGCTCTAGCGGTGCATTGGCCCACATGGATAGCTCTTTCCGTAGAGGCGTCTACTTTATTAGGATGGTCTAACCACACCTCTATGAAGATCTGCTCATCCAAAGTTTTTGCAGACCAGCCTGACATCCTTTTAGTTTTCGGGCATAATGAATGGTCTTCTGCCCAGGAAGGTTGCCTGGTGATCGGTATGGGTGTAGTCCTTGCTGAGTCACCAGGACATACCACGTGCCAGTGCAGGGCTGACAAAAGTTAGGTCTACAATTGAGGTAGACTGCTCTTTCTGGAAGGTGTTTACATAATATTCGTTGGCCAGAGTTATATCCAATTGTGCAAAAGCGTCTAATAGATTGCGGCCCCTTGCATTTGTCACTCTGTTACTCTTCTCAAAGGCCGAAGCAGTAGTGTCAGACTTGGTGGAGCGTAACAGATGTACCCATATATCTCGTTTATTTTCGCCCACACGCCTGACTCCCCGTACATTGTATGGCTTGTCGCCCGCATGTCCATGCCACTGCTCCACCAGTTGAATTTGTAATCCACACGCCACTGTGACGGTTTCTATAGGGTTCGCTAATGATGCCAATTTCCATCTTGGATTCGTATGTGGTTTGCTCGAGTAAATCCTGAGCGACCCTGCAATGATCGAGGTTTATTTGAATAAACCTCATTTTTTCATTCAGCGCTTTCGTACATTCGTCCTTCCCTTCCTTGGCACAATAAGCATTTGGGGTCCCTATTCAACTCTTTGGCAATATGGCCTTGCTCCCCAGACCTTCTGCATCCATTCGGACCGATCAATGTCGCTGGAGCATCCTTTCGAGAAATTACCAAACGGGAGGCACTTGAAGCACCTTTTCAGAGAAATCTGCTCTGTCAGACGGCAAATAACCCATCTGATTCGAACCTTTTCGGCCGCAAATAACGTTTGCGCTGCGTCCACTGGTAATCGCAATGTGGCCGTTTGAGTATTGCCATTGGCTTTCCGCAAACACTCAATGGACTCCTCGGCAAGTTTCTCCAAACTTAAAGTATTCCATAATGGCAGCGCAAATTTCTCCTTTGGATGTAATTTTACCGGGACTTCATCGAGGCACTGTATATAGATCCCATGCTTTTGGGTCCCCACTGTGACACTCTTCCCAAGTGAGTTCTTAACTTGTGCGGAAGTCGTCAGTTTTTCCCTAGCTGGATTTTTTTAGCTCAAACATGAGGTCTCCCTTCTAAATCATTTGAATCTTAGTGACATTTCCGCGTAGATCTTTTAGGTGGGAGTCAGCACTGTTGTTTTTCAGTACCTCTGCGTAGGACAAATTCCCTTGCTGGAGATTACAATCGCTTCAGGGCGAATTCTCACTTTTGCCTTTCTCTTCGCCTTTTTATTAACTACCTTGGTCCATCCACCGTTTTCATTCCCCTTGAGTTTTACCGATTCGATTGCCGGAGCTCGCACCTGCTTTCCCTCTTTGGTGCTTTTAGTTTCGTTTTGTATGGCCTCTTTCCTCTTAAGAGCCTGTTTATTTCCCAGACGATCCACATCTTTTTCCCGTAGTTCCTTTTTTGGTGGCAAGTTTACTGTAGTACAATTAGGTGTCACTTGGGTCGCCTGTGACACCGTTGGGTAGTAGATTTCGGCTTTTCTTTGGAATTTCGTTCCTCCTGCTTCGATTTGTTGTAGAGCACCATATTTGTTATGGTTTGGTGCACCTTGTGCTTGTCTTTAATAAAATTGGAGAGCACAACTATTTTTGCACCAAGTTGTGTCCTCTGGATCAGGGCGCTGCCCTCCATCAGCCCTAATCGGATTACTTTTTTTTTTAATATTCCTTAACATTTGGCGAGCACAATTCTGCCACATTGCCTCCTACAGTGCACTGTAGTGTACCGTTTGGTCTTGAATGAAGTGGTCTAACACAAATCCAATATGGATTGTTGTGCCAACGATTATTATCAACATTTGGCATTCATTGGCCTTCCTTCCGTTTTGTCTTTTTTTATGTTTGGCAGTGGGAAAGATCTAAAAATTGGCGAACTTCTTCTGAATGGGTCGTTTTCCTAGTCCTGGAGTGCCTCCTGCTGTCGCGCATTTGGAACACACGCCGTCGGTGTCATTGTCGTGTTTGTCATCACTGTGTTTTTTCAGATTTTTCGGTTGGATAAGTTCTGAGAACGAAACCTATTTCACTTTTTGGGGCATACATTTTGCGCTCTATCTCCGCTATATTTTACCCAACATCAGCAATAAGACCAGTTTCGTATTCGAGCTTTTTCATTTGATACCCCACATGACCTTTCGGATATATGGGAAGCCCCCTTCAAACTCAATACAAAATGACGCCACCCAGTTTAGTTTAGTTTTGATATATTAATAAGTAAATCATAAATGCAAGAAATTTTTCCTCTCTAGGCGATGGCAATGAATTTTATGAGATAAATCCCTGGCTAGGTTACTTGGATGTGAAGCAAACTTATAAAAGCATATTAACGTTAGCTGATCAATTTCATCGTTTATTTTTAAGATCCGCAAGTCAAGGCGGATATTGTAGTTTCTGATGTACCACGATGCGGAAGTAGTCGTTCCCAATATTCTAGATTGCATTCTTTGAAGGATTTCGATGTTGTATGTGCAAGCAGATCCCCCTTTATATATCAGCATTTTGAATTCCAAGGGCAGCTTGGAAAATTGTTGAGTAGCCAGTGCAGGTTTTTGAATCTTAGATTGACCTGAGTTTTTTTGGTGTCAATATGTTTTTTCCAACTAAGCCATCTATCTAGGTGTATTCATAGGTATTTTACCTCTTTAGACTGGGGAATGGATATGCCGTTAAAGTTAACTGGGGGACATGTTCGTTTCTTCGAAAGTGCGAAAGTGCGAAAGTGGCATTGCTACATTTTATTTCATTTACTTTGCTTGCTCAACCTCTTTCATGTGATTCTCGAGAGATTCTCTGTGCAGAGTATCGCCGTATCGTCAGCAAAGGTAGAACTAAATAGGCGCTCGCTTGTGGGCAGTATATATAAATAGAAAAGAGGGCCGAGGACCAAACCTTAGGATGCTCCTCTTTGATGTTACACTCTCGGGATGTGAAAGGTTTTTGTTTAATAACAAATCTCGTGCCAGGCAGATATGGGTATTCCGGGAGGGAGGGTGGATATGATATGGATATTCGTAGTTTTTCCTTGATTTTGTAGATGACACCTTCATGCTAGACCTTGTCAAATGCTTGTCCAACGTCAAGGAGTACAGCGGAGCAGTAATTCCTAGCTTCCAAAGCCCAGTTTATGTCGGAGGCTAGTCGATGAACTTGTTCAACAGTTCCATGTCCCAGTTCCGAATTGATGGAAAGGAATAACCTCTTTTTCGTCCAAATATTGCTGTAGCTTCGATAATTATGTGCTTAATTAATTATGTGCTTGTGTTGAGCAAATGAAAATCTCGGCAGTTTCTGGGTCATTTTGCCATAATAAGATCAAAATTAGGAGCCTTTTCGGGATCAATGTAGTCTTGTGAGAATCCTAAGAATTCGGAAACTTTGAAACGAATCGATTGGTGTGCATCTTTGGCAAGTGATAATTCTTTCTCCGTTATATGTGGGTTTGGTTGGAAAACGCTTCTCAAGTGTTAAACAAAGATTGAATCTTTCTCGGCATTACTCCTCCCCCAACTGCCGTCCGATAATCGAATTTGTGATTAGCGCAGGGTTGACCTATTGTGCTTCTTCATCACTCTCCAAAGGGAATAATTCGTGGTCGGCAAACGTGTTAGATTCAAATCTTCCTGTTTTTCCTTTCCAATGCTTTTTGTAGCTTCTTTCTAGCCGCTGCCAGATTCTTTTCGAGTTCGGCGATCTAAACTGTTGGCATTCACGTTTCAGCCGCCGTTTTCTCTCCGAGGCTGGTCTATTATTTCGGAACACTTTGGATTATCTGAAACTGTACTTTGGGGCTTCAGTGTTATATGCAGTGCAGCCAATGTTAATACTAGAGTGAAACAATGTCCAGCCTGGAGAAGTTCATAGTTTGATTTCAAATGCAAAAAGATATATTTCCGATACTTAAGCCAATCAGTTTTTTTCTCGTCAGTTTGGTAGACCCGTAGAGGTTGGTTGGAGATTTGAAAAAGAGAGATCCAACGAATGATCGGAACTTAGATCAAAGCGCAGATAGTTGGTTTCTTTTCATATTTCTTGTTATGTAAAAGTCGATAAGATAGGTTATTTTGCGACCATCAGCTAGGTAGGTAGGTAGGTTTGATGGCCGCTTAATAATACAACGAGTTCACAATTCGTCGATATAGTCGGGCGGATGTTGATCCCACTGTTGTCAAGGGATACTTGGAATTCCATTTTATGTTGGCTAATACCATTGTTTTGCCCGAAACAAAACCTTATAAGAATCGAGTCTATGTCTCTCTGTTTTTTTTTTTCTTTTCAGGAGCTGGAAATCTTCAAAAGATACTGGTCTGGACACACCAGCTTGTGGGATTTTTACCCAATAAACCAACTCCCGACTCCCTCCCGTTCCGTGGAACTACCCTAAAGTATTACATCACGGGCGGAGTCAGCTCATCCTAGTCTGGCCACCTTCCTTCTATACGCGGCGCACGTGACCGCTTTTCTCCTATCCTCTGCCTTTCGTAGTTTCGTTTGGATAGATGCGATCATAGAGTTGACAGCATCCCAATTTTCTTGATGTGCTACCATTTTCGGCACCAGTTCTGCCGCTTCCATCTCGCTGCAAATATCCCCTCGGACTTGCACGCTTCGAACAACTCAACGAACATTTCCGGTCTGGATTTCACGGCAACCCAAAGGGCCTTACTTGGTACTCCGTCCAGGCGTGACGTATTATTGTCTCCTATTCTACCGAAGATCTCCAGCAGCTCGTCTTTGGTAACCGGCGGAATTACTGTCACATTCAGAGGTGGTCGAAATGTGCGATGCTCTCCTCTTATAATAATCGTTAATGCAACCATGCATACTGCATCAGGGTCTTGCAGTGTGTTAGAGCAGTTCATTCAAGACCGTAACGGTACACTACAGTACACTATAGGAGGCAATGTAGTCAGCATTGCGCTCGCCCGAGATTATTACCTGACTTGACTCAGGTACTTACTCACAGCTGAGTCAACTGGTATCCGACGTCAAATCTAGGTACAAATCCCATTGCCACCAGTGAAATTTGAACCAAGACCTTCCGTAGCCTTGTGCTCTAACCACTCAGCTATCCAGACACTCTTCTCTTGCTGGAGGAATAAACCCTAGACGATTATCAACAAGAGGGTGGGACACGTGATCTGCGGAGATGAACGGCCTCCGAATCGTCCTATCATGATTCTATAAACACTCCCCACGGGTTTACCTCCGCTTCTGAGCAGAGCCCTTTAAAGCATGCTCTTGCTTCACTGGATGGCGAGCGTGAGGGTTTCGCGGGGTGACTTATAGGTGCACTCTTTCTACCCTGATCGACTCTACCTACCATCCTCTGAGCCACTCTTCTGGCTCGGTGGCAGGCTGATCGAAAGTGTGTCAGTTCATCATTTCACCAGTAGTTTGGTCTTCTACTGGGGAATGAGTACCTCCTAGGCATTGACGCGTCAGATGCTTTGGCGATGCATTGAGCCAGATGGACGGCTCTTTCTGTAGAGGCACCTGCTTTAAAACGTTGATCTAACCACACCTCTATGAAGGTCAATTCATCCAAAGATTTTGCAGACCAGCCTGAAATCTTTTTCGGTTTCGGCATCATAGCTCTTTGCCCTGAGACTCGACACATGTCTCAAAGAAGATTGTCTGGTGTCTTTGTGGAGGTAGCATTCACTGACGCACCAGGACATACCCGCGCTAGCGCAGGGCTGACAAAGCTCAGGTCTACAGCCCAGCCTAACCCGCTTTTTTGAAACGTGTTTAAAGCACATTCATTAGCCGAAACTATGTCCATCTGCGCAAAAGCTTCTAATAAACTGCGCCTCCTAGCATCTGATTCTCTGCTTCCCCACTCTAGGGCCTAAGCATTGAAATCACCTGCAATCACCTTCGGACTTCGTCCCCTGGACGAGTTTCCTACATTCGCTGCACGCTTTCCTCCTTCTGAGCTATTGGTGCTTGTTTTTAGAATGTCCTCTCCGCCTTTTTTTCTCTTAGGCGCCTGCTGATTATATTCGTTTTGAGAATTTCAGCTCTGGCCAAGCTCTGGTCAATAAGGCGGATTTGCACTCAATATAATTCGTAGGCATGTCGTGTTCTACGAATTATATAAAGGAGCACTCAACATCTACGAGTCGCTACGGTCACGGTTGCTCCCAGGGCAGAGGTGAGGCAGAGTTTGACGATTTTCCTCTGCCCTGGTAAACCGTAAAGCCGTCATCGCCTGGCCTGCTGATTATTTAGAGGATCCCCTCTCTTTTTCACGTACTCGTTTATTTCGCCGTGATTCGATGGTAGCATGGTTAGACGTCACTTGGGTCGCTTGTGACACTTTTGGCACAGCGGGGTTCGGCGTATCCTTGTAATTCTTTTCCTCCATCTGCGATGTATTACAAAAGACTCTAATAGCCCTAACTATATTCTTTATGCTTGGTGCACTTTGTACTTTTCCTTGATAAACTCGGACTGCTGAAATATTTTGGCCCCAAGCTGGGTGAAGGGTAATTCCTCCAAATCAGGACTCTGCTCTTTATAAGCCCCGGGAGGGTTGCTCCTTTTATATTCTCCTTCATTTTTGGCCTTTATTGACCTTGGCTGTACTTTATCCTTCATCGTCTATGGCATTGGTGGAGGTCTCAAAGTTGACGAGCTTCTTTTGAATGGATCCCTTCCTTATTCCTGGAGCACCTCCTGATGTCGAGCATCTTGAACATATGCGTTGGGTGCTATCATGGTTTTTGTCCTCCAACAATCTGCCTTCAGTTCGTCTTTTTGTGGTCTTGTTACTAGTGTTCTCGGTAAGGTCGAAGTTTCCTTAAACACCTCCTTCTCCAGATCCAAATCACTTGTAACATCATATGGTAAGGTGGCCAAGTTGCGCACCACCGAGGCACTGCGATCGAAGGATATCGACCACCTGGAGCCCGCTTGTTCACTCCCAAAACCCGCCGGTATTGGGATTCTGAGCCCCTGCACAGTAAGTTTCCTCCTTCTCCCGTCTTCCATGGTGGTTTTATTTTTTGGGTGTCCTTCCCATAGCCATTTTGGTCCACGCACCAGGGATGAGCAAACACTAGCCCATGCACAGTCAGAAAAGAAAGTGCATGAACACATATTGACACATCAATAGATATGTCCCAGTCCTCCAGCTGGGGTCGCGCCTAATGGGAGATCTGGCCACTTCTCACGTCTGTCTGTCTGTCACACTCGATTTGTTCGCAAACGGCTGGATCGATTGTCACGAAAATTGGTGGGAGCGTGTGACCTGTTTTTCCCATTACATACAGCGAGTGGCACCATTTGGTTAAGTTTAAGGGGGCCGCCCCATACATATGAATGGAGGGCACAAATTTTTTTTTCATAGGGTGTGGCCATGTGGGATATCAATTAAAAGGGCCTAATTAGTGCTTTTCGAAACTGGTTCCATATTTGATATCAGGTGAAACGTAAGGGAGTAGAGGCTCAAAACATGACCCCCAAAAATTGTAGCAGGTCTCGTTCTTAGAACCTATCCAACCGAAAAATCTGAAAAAAAGTATAATAGTGCATCTCTATGAAATCTAGGCCTCAAAATAACTCCAGTTCCGATAGCTGCACAAATAAAGTTAATAATAGTGTATCTTTACCCGGAAACCCTTCTCGTGTCCATCCATGAAGTACAGAATTGGTACAGGGATAAGGGATAATATAATGCACAATTTGGTCAAGCTTGAAGAAAATCCAACTATAACTAACAAAGTTACAAGGGCTGAAACTTTGCCATTTTTTGCGAATTTCGTGCATTCTGCAACGGGTATGACGTCAACATCACATATCAATTCATCAATACCACAACGAAGTAAGTTCATATGAATGAGGTCGGAAAGAATTATTTTGTTTTGGTCTTTTAGTTATTTGTATATGAATAACAATTAGTCTAAACAGACATGTTTGAATGTAGGTATATAGTATCATCATCATCGTCATCAACGGCGCAACAACCGATATCCGGTCTAGGACTGCCTTAATAAGGAACTCCAGACATTGTCTATTACCACATATATAGGAGACTAGAACTTTGAGACCGTTGATAATTTTTCCTATCTGGGGTCGAAAATCACAACCGATAACGGTTGTTGGCAGCCAACAGATCCTATTTCAGCTTACGAAAACTGTTCCGCTCGAAATGTCTTACCATAGGGTAAAAGCTCTTACTATACAAGACAATAATCTTGGCAGTCCTCATGTATTCCATGTGTGTCCATGTGTTCTAGTCCCCTATATATGCGGTGTGTATGGTGGGGAGAAGCTACAGCTTCTGAGCACTCAGGCCGTGTAGACCCATTGTACTCGTATGCGGTAATAGACAATCTTTGTTTATTTAGGGTGAACGCAGTATGTCGTTGATTAGTATGTATATCTGTATCTTGGGGTTTGGCAAAATATGACGCAATATTTTGTATTTTTAGCTATGTACGAATGGAGAATCGTGCATAGCGAGTTTCTCACGTAAGATGAACGCAAAACCTTTATACCCAACGCGCGCGGCTTCCGGTGTCTATGCTTTCGTTTACATTTTCGAATGTCAGTATCAATTACCCGAATTCAAACTGGCATACTTATATGTATGAGTATATGCATATATAGCGATATTCAATTTACCTACATATAACTCTGTACATGTATGAATGGGAAACATTCACGTAAGTGAGATCTATTTAGATGTTTAAATATATATCTTCTTCTTTTTCTTCAGCCTTTGTCCCGTTCACAAGCGGGGTCGGCTCGTCGTGATCGGTTTCGCCATTTGGCTCTATCGAATGCCTGATCTGGGTGTAATCTCCAGGCTTTCAAATCCCCATCTAGCGTATCAAGCCACCGTTGTTTAGGTCTGCCTTTTGGTCGTTTACCATTGACTTCGATGTTCAGACCAATTTTGGCAAGTGAATTCTCATTGGCATGAATTGCGTAACCATACCATCGATGACGCCTCTCTCGCAACATTTCCACGATCGGTGCAACCCCATAACGATCGCGGATACCCTCATTTCGGATGTAATCTAAACGTGTGACGCCACTAGTCCAACGTAGCATCTTCGTCTCCATTACCGCAAGACGCCGTTCATTGTCTTTTATAGTCAGCCAACACTCAGAACCATAGAGAGCGACAGGACGGACGACATTACGGTAAATTTTAGATTTGAGACGTTCGTTGATACGTCGATCACAAAGAACACCTGTTGTGGAACCCCACTTCATCCAAGTTGCGTTAATGCGTGAAGCAATTGCATAACGCAGTTGACCCGAGGTATTTAAATCGCTCAGTTCTGAGCAGATCACTGCCGCTGACATTGTTTGTGCCTGTTTCATGGGGATCGGTCGTCAAAAATTCATTCATCTGCATAAAGCAGTGTGTAGGGCGCTGGACGCTGGATATCCCGTGTGACGGTGTCCATAACAAGGACAAAGAGGAGTGGTGAGAGGACGCTTCCTTGATGAACACCAACAGAGACACGAAGCGGTTTTGATACACCCGCCATACTTCGAACTTTACTTTTCGAATCGTGGTAGAGTAATTGAACCTAGCGCACGAGTTCTTCTGGCACGAAGTGTTGTCGTAAAGCATACCAGATGAGTTCGTGTGGTACACGGTCAAACGGTTTCTCTAGATCCAGAAAGGCAATGTAAAGGCAATGTTTCCATAATGGAACAGTGGTACTCTCTTGCCAGTCAGATTGTGTTCTTCCTTCCTGAATAACCCGGTTAAAAAATTCACTGAGCCACAGTGTTAGGTCCCAGCTCTTCGCTTTCCAGAGCTCAGATGCGATGTCGTCAGGTCCTGTTGCTTTCCCCGATTTCATTTGTTTTGTTGCCTCCTCGGCTTCAGTTGCGCTGACTGGTGGAACTGGTCCAAATGCCGGCAATGATTGTGGAAGTAGAGGATGAGCAAACTCTTCAGTTGAAATCTGCTCAAAGTTGGTAAGCAAAGTAGAACCCTTGCCCATTCTCGACAGGACCGGGACCCGTCCTGCCGCGTCGACTGAGGTGGACGCCCTAGCATTTTTCCGAGGCTTGTATGCATTTTCTTGGTCGACCTGTCGCGGGGCCTGTCACCACAAGAGGTCAGGTAGGATTTAACATAGTAGAATAACTCCAACTAAACTCTATTTATCTCTTCCCCTGATCTCAGCATTTTACTTTTGTTTTACTGAGGATAGTACAGAGTACGTTGCCTCAAACCCCTATCAGTATCCGGATAGGTAAGTGGTTAGAGCGAAAGGTTACGAATTTATATCGTGATTTGACGTCGGATACCAGTCGACCCAGCTGTGAATGAGTACCCGAGTCAGAACAGGGTAATAATCTCGAGCTAACGCCGAGTACCATTGCGGCGTACCATTGCGGTTTTGAATGAAGTGCTCTAATACACTTCAAGGCCCTGATCCGTTTCGATTGTTGTGTCAACGATTATTATTATTATCTATTATCACACAGAACATCTACAAAACTTTCCATGCCTGAAGCCGCGAGTTGCTGATTTCCGACTTATCAGAATTAATTTTCGCAGTGTGTTCGGCTTAATTTCCATTTATCGGGACTCATCTATGTAGTGTGTCCCGTTGAAGATAGTGCAAATTTTAATGATGGATATTACCACTTGTTTGAGGAAAATTGGTTTCCGGAACGAGGACCCTATCTTTTACCGTAACAGAGTTACAGCGTTTTTTCCAAAAAATCACAATTTTCTGTTCCCTCAATCATTTAATCCCAAATTTGATACCATTTTCGGAAACTACATAAAATTTCTCATAAATGGATATATTTCAATTGGAAAATTCAATTCGAAAATATAACCGTTTAAATTTGAAAGAAATTTCAAAATCGACATGAGTTATTGCAACGACACTTACAAGCTTGAAAATTGGTAAAAATTGCCCCATTACGTTAATTTTCAAATAACATGTAAAAATGATGGACTTAACTATGGAAAATTTAAGAATATTGCGCATTAAATGCACCCCGCCCCCAGTTGATCCACATGTACCATCCACGTACCGGCAAACTTCATTAGTTGAACTCTGGACGTGCAACGCCTTGAGACAAAAATTTGAGATGTGTAAGCATTTATCAAAAACGTTTACCAGTGACAAAAATGCCAATAAAATTCTCGCTCAACCAATCTAAGCAAACACGAAATCCACGCTCGGAATCTAAACAAACATCTCAGAATCCGGGCGAAATTGTTCATTCGATCATTCATTCAATATTCAAAACTGGGAGACCAACTCAATTCTATCCACGTTACAGCCACCGGTCAAATGGGGACGTTTTCAGGCGTAACTGACAGGCCGAACTGGACGTAGATGACCGGGTTTACATGGGGCCGCTGAGTTCAACGGACCTGAGCTCCAACAAACAAATCTACACATACTTACATACATTGATAGCGAAGATCCCTCGTTTTCATTTCGACCGATAGGGGTCTATATTTCAGCGAATTTCAGGAAGAAAAAGGATAAAAAATAGTAGCCGTTGACAGACGGACAGGCATTGAATCGATTTTAATAAGGTTTTGTTTCACATACGTTACGCCACGCCTTGCAAATTAAGGCCGGTCGTTATTTAATATTCAGCGAAATTGATCCCATCAGCCCTACATCAAGAGTCTATGTACAACACAAATCATACTCCATATCTTCTCAACAATGGTGTTCCACAAGTAAAATAGATTTTCCTCATCATTAAATGTGTAAACTGTTTACCAAATTTTTGGCGAATACAATGGATTTACTTCTGTGTGCGTACGTAGGATGTAGGGTAGAATCGGCACAAAAGGATACCCAGTATTTAATAATGCGTAAATAATTCTGTGGTGTAAACTTAATAGAATATCTCGGGGGGATGACAGACGGGTTCGCTTTAGGGATGAATGGTGGTTTTCGGGTGAAATATATTTGTAATATGTGGAATTAAGTTTACCGGGACCAAGCAAGAATAGATAAGGAATCAATTAGGATAATATTATGGTTCAGTTTAAGTTAATTTATTATATCATACGGAAAATTTTATTCAAAACTGAGCAATGGATAATATGTGCAACGTAAATCAAAGTAAATAAATATACTGACTCTGTTTCTTTCTTGTTTACGGGCTTTCAAACATTGTCCTCAGAAGTCATACGCTTTATCTTCTATTTTCGGTAACTGCACTTCTGAAAGATATAATCTACCATTTCACATACGTGGAAATGCGTATTTACATATTTGCCGCTTATTAAAAGCAACCAAAACTGCTGCTGGCCACTTAATGTAATTTAGAGGGTATACTCTGAATATTATATGAAACAAATCGTAATAATACAGAATAATAATTCCGCCGTAGCCGGTCCCAAACCCGGTTGTGAAAGGAGGAGGGATGGACAGCTTCAGTGTGAATGGTTGTACGCCACCGCAGCATCTCAGGGGGTAGTTGAGTAAAGTGCAGGAATGTTGCAATGGGGCGGTTCGACGTCTAGGCGCCACGGACGACCAGGAGCATTGCTCGGCCTGCTGCAGCTGTTTCGCTACAATCTGCGGGGATCACTTCAGCAGATTCTCGTAGGCAGCAGATAAAGAAAACTGAAGGAATGAACATCTTCATGATCCGCCTTTACTACGAAATAACGACGGGGCGGGTACAACATCTTACCGCCCCTTATTGCACCAGAGATTCGTCGAGCGTTTTCCGCAATTCGCGCACGTGGCTATGCAGCGGGTCGCAGATCAGCCATCAGGGAGTGTGTTCGTCTTGAGGTCATCGAGGGATAGTCGATGGAGGCAGAGGTGGCGGTATCAACAACAGTTTCAGTACTCGCCAAAGCACTTTTCTCCACCGTCCAGCTCAGGTTTCCGCTGAGGTTCGGGACGAATTCCAAAGAACGAGTATATATATCTCGGAAATGGATCCATTGCATAGACCAAATACTCCTATGCATCTTCAGCAACTCCGGGAATTCTATCTCAAATCAATGACGAGATTGCATCTTGGCTGTGTGCTGATATGTCGCTGCTGCAACTACAATCATTTGTATATTGTGGTGCAGTTACGGCTATCAGATTGCACGGTCAGAAGATTCGCTTCCATGTTATTGGTTTGAGTGACGGAAGAAATCCACCGTGGCAAATTCGTCCGGAACATCGGCGGGGCTCACTAAGGCGGGACATTCCAAGACTGATTCAGGTCAGCACTGGCAATGCCAGTAGATAGGGAAGAAATAAAGTGCCGAGGGTTTACCTGAACTATACCATTCCCAGTGAAACACCCGTAGTGTAAATTCTGGACACACTAAAGCAGAGACTTTCTTTCATGTGCAGTCGGTTATGGCTATATGGTGAAAGTCATTCCAGACGTGTCCAGAATGCAGCATACGCGAGGAACCAGCCGAGCTTTTTCAGATCTCTTAACGAATCCCAACATAGCATCCAGACAGTACAGTTTTCGGTAACGGAAACGAAAGGATACTGGGGTGGACTTTGGGGGTTATCCGCCCAGCATGCTGAGCACTGCCTAAGGCAACCGCCATGCCAACATGCCTGGCATGAATTTTGCGGATGTTACCGAAGAGGAATTTCGACGAGCCATAAACAGTTCGAAGAACTGGAGGGACCCTGGTCTGGATCAAGTGCAGAATTTCTGGTATAAGAAATTAACCAGCGTACACAGTCGGTTGACATGCAGCATAAATCAGGTCATGAGTTACCGGAAAAATTGCCACCCATCCTCACTGCGGGGATTACCCACCTTATCTCTAAGAAGGAGGACCCCGCAGACACAAGACCGATTACTTGCTTACCAACCCTCTACAAATTTATCACGTCCATTATTAGTGGAAGGATCAATGCGCATCTCGATACCAACAACATTCTGTTCGAGGAGCAGAAGGGCTGCCGAGTCGGGTCAAGGGGTTGCAAAGAGCAACTCATTATCGACTCGATAGTTGTAGGAGAAGCAACTAGAGGTCAAAGAAACCTCTCTAGTTGCTTTATCGATTATGCCAAGATTTCCGATAGCGTGCCGTTACCTGGTCCTACATCTGTATCGTATTGATTCGGAACTAATAAAGGTTTTGGCGACAGTTATGGAGCCACTTTATGAGTGCATGCATTTAAGGGTGCTTATACCTCAGAGCCCATTCGAATACGAAGGGGCATCTTCCAGGAGGATTCGTTGAGTCCAATTTGGTTTTGCATGGCACTGAACCCACTTTCATGGCTACTGAATGATGCTAGATGACATGGTGTCGCAATTAAATATGGCTAACGTGGTAAGTGCAAACTGACACATTTCATGTACTTAGGTGACATCAAGCTGTATCCTCGTACTGACGACAAAGTTAAAAGTCTATTGCGAATAGTGGACATGTTCAGCCGCGATATTTGGATTGGGACGTGTAGAGCTGGTGCTGAAGTCGCGTATCTCGGGGAACAATAAGATAAGCGCATTGAATGTATACGCTATCCCTTCACTGGCTTATGTATTCGGAATATTGCCTTGTACGAAAACCGATCTACGGACAACTATGTCCAAATTCTAAATGGATCATGCAAATTCTGCGTGGAACGGATGAACCTGCCTCGTGACATCGGAGGTGGCACAACATCATCGCCAAGTCGAATTTACAGCAAAGAGCAGGCGAGTGCCTTACATACTATTTGTAAGGCAAGGACTGACTCCACTTAACTTGAAGCATCAATCCTTCAATTCTCTGAGTGGGGTTGGACCAAGAGCGAATCAATGGATGGAAGTCGAAGACAAGGCACGGTAAACACGTGAATTGTCTTTGGCAGCCATTTGTCCATTTGGTTTTGTCGAGCAGACGGCTGTGTGCTAGGGAACTCTTTGCTGAGCCGGAAGGGTTCATGTGTGCTATTCAGAACGGCGTGATAGCCACCCGAGCTTAGAAAAAGCTCCTCATGAAAGAGCGGGTGGAGAACGACCAGTGCAGAATGTATGGTTCGGCCTTAGAGGCGTTTGACCACCTCATTTCTGGCTGCTCTGTTTTGGCGCCGATTCAATATATTACCAGGCATAATGCTGTATGTAAGGTGATCCGTCAAAACCTTGCATTGAAGCATGGGCTGATCACGGGAACACGTCCAGTTTACCGATATCAGCCGCAGGCAGTACTTGTAGTTCTGTCTGCAGCGTGTATTGGTACCGATAAGTTCTAACTGATCGCTAGATAACGCACAACAAGCCTGACGTGACTGTTAGTTGATAAGACTAGTCGTTCCGCGTATATTATTGATGTTCGTCTCGAGCGGGCTGTAGTTCCCATAATGTTGTCAGTTATTGTACCTAAATTCCTTACAGTTTTCCTTGATGTCCTAGGACTCTCACACAGTCTGGTTCAAACCATGCAGAAGTACACGATTCTGCATATGTGCTGGATGTTGCGGCGAGTTCTCGACGGACTCTCCCAGTGACCTACCACCGGCCACTACCACCAGCGCCCCTGTAGTTTTTATGTAGGTAGGGTCGTCCGAGCCTAAACTCTTGACACTTGGTGCTCGTATTAGGTAAAATCTGACATCTGCCGAGGTTGTGACACATCGATCATACCCGATATTCAATTCGATGGGGTACTACGTTTCATTTCTTTGAGAGTATCAATTTGATGCAAAAGAGAAAATTTTGACCAGATGTAACTTTGTTACTAATAGTAGGATTCCCAGCAAACTCTCGAGTAGGCCTTTCCATATCAATGCACAGTAAATTTTAAAAACATATTTATAAACTGTGATCAACTTTATTTGGGATTCATCCGGTGGGTAGTTTTTGAGAATGGCTCCTTAATTTAAGTGATCTTCTTATGACCCCTTTACGCCCCCGTTTTGCAATCAAATTTAAAACTGATGTGGGAATTACTAATCGAGACGTTTCATTGAATACCCCACATGACTATATATATTCCAGAGAAAAAAATTGCACCTCTCTTTTGCATAGATAGGGGACGTCTATTCCCGCATTGATAAATTGATCTAATGCTCTCAGGAATTTTCGTGGCAATGGGCCAGATGCCAACAAATCGGCCAGATCTCCTATTAGGCCCCTCCCCCCAGCTGACGGACTGGGACATTCCTATTGATATTTTTTTTTTTTTTTTTTATGGATGGAGGTGGAAATCTTAGAAAGACGCTGCTGCGCCAGGTTGCAGCAGTGTGTGGGATTCACACCCACTAAAACCACCCCCACTCTTCCGCCCCTCCCCGCGGGACCACCGTGCAGTATTACTTCGCGGGGGAGGCTCTGGTTCGCTATACCAGCTCGTCCATGTCACGTCTGCGTCGCTCCGCCTTCCGAGTTCGATCCAACTCCAGGAGTTTTGTCTGCACCACGGCTACTGCCTCATTTACCGCCATCCAGTTTCCCTCCGACTTCAACATCTCTTCCACCAGGTTGGAGGGCTCGATGTCCGCCCCTAAGATGCTGTTCAACCTCCTTTTCTGCTGCAGAAATCTGGGACAATAGAACATAACGTGCTCCGGGTCCTCCATTGTAGCACCGCATTCAGGACAGTTGGGAGACTCGTCCAACTCGAAGCGATGCAAGTACTTCCTATAGCCACCGTGTCCCGTAAGGAACTGTGTCAGGTGGTAATTCAATTCTCCGTGCTTTCGGTTGACCCATTTCTCGATGCACGGGATCAATGTATGGGTCCACCTGCCCTTGTCGGAGTTATCCCATCGTTGTTGCCACTTGCCACACAACTCTCTCCTGATGGCTTTTCGGAAATCCGCATTCACCTCGGCTGGATTTGCCTTCCGTTTTTCGTAGAGCCAGTGTGCCTCGCTCGCTAGAAGATCTATAGGGATCATTCCTGCGATAACACACACTGCCTCCGTCGACGCTGTCCTAAATGCGCTGCACACCCTTAGCGCAATTGGCCGGTATGCCGAACATATCTTCCTGCGGTTGACAGCGTGGTTCAACGCTCTCGCCCAGAGAGTGGCCGCGTATAGCAGGATCGACCTCACCACTCCCGCGATGAGTAACCTGCGACTATACTTCGGCCCTCCCACGTTAGGCATCATCCTTGCAAGGGATGAGCTGGCATTTGCTGCCTTTTCTCGCGCATAATCCAAGTGTCCCTTGAAACTCAGCTTGGCATCGATCATCACCCCCAGGTATTTGACAACCGATTTTGAGACGACCTCACGATTACCAACCCGGATGGTAACCGTGTTGTTCTTCCTATGGTTGGTAATGAGGACCGCCTCCGTCTTTTCGTCCGCCAGGTCCAGCTTGACCATTCGTAACCATGACTTGATGGTATGAATGGCTTCATTTGCATAAAGCTCCACGTCCTCGGGATGCTTTGTAATTGCAACTACCGCCAAGTCGTCCGCAAAACCAATCAGCGTTATCTCCTCCGGCACGCGAAGGCCAAGCACTCCGTCGTACATTATGTTCCACAGCAGCGGTCCCAATACAGAACCTTGAGGCACACCTGCTGTCACAATGTACTCCTTCGCCCCTTCGTCCGTCTCGTACCAGAAAAGTCTATCCGAAAAGTAACTCTCGATGAGCCGAGCCAAGTAGCTAGGAACACCCAGTTTGGCCAAAGCGCCCTTAATCCAGCCCCAGTTGGCTGAGTTAAAAGCATTTTTGACGTCCAGCGTCACCAGAGTACAGCATTTGCCCATGGCCATCGCATTTCGAGCCAATTCCACGACCTTTGCTACTGCATCGACCGTAGAACGGGCTCGCCGAAACCCATATTGCCGCTCTGAAAGACCACCCGCAAGCTCGATGAACGGGAGCAGCCTGTTGTATATCACCCTCTCCAACATCTTCCCCATGGTGTCTAAGAGACAAATAGGGCGATATGAAGAGGGCACGCCGGGTGGTTTTCGAGGCTTCGGTAGCAAGACCAGTTTCTGCCTCTTCCACTGGGCGGGAAACACTCCTTCCGCCATGCACGATTCGAATGTGCTTGCGAACCACCTTGGTCTGGCCTTGACCGCCACCTTCAGAGCCCTGTTCGGAATTCCGTCCAATCCCGGAGCCTTGCTGTCCCCAATACGTCTGCAGATTTCCCAAAGCTCCTCTTCGGTAACATCAGGGATCGAGAAGACGTCCTGCTGAGCTGCCAGTTGGGGTTCTCTTTCGTCCTGCTCCTGCTGCGGGAAAAGAGTTGCAATTATTTGCGACAAGAGCCGTGGGCATGTCACCTGAGGTGATTTTCGCCCGCGGATCTTCTTCATTACAACTCGGTAGGCTGTACCCCACGGATTCGTATTAGCCTCCATGCAGAGCTTCTGGAAGCATTCCCGCTTGCTTCTCCGAATGGCCTTCTTAAGGTTGCTTCGCATATCCCTGTATTCCTCCTCACGCTCCTGGTGCTCTGGCCTTCCTCTTGTCCTGTGGGAAAGTCTCCTCGCTCGGAGACAAGAGGATCTCAGGGCAGCGATCTCCGTGTTCCACCAGTAGTTTGGCCTCTTGCCGTGGTGCAAACGTCGTCGTGGCATCGTAGCGTCGCATGCTTCGATTACACGCTGAGACAGCTGTGTGACCCTTTCCACCGCTGTTCCATCCGGATCATGGGCTCCCTCCAATGCGGCCAGGAATGTCTCCTCGTCGAAAGCTCCGATAGACCAGCCAACCGCCTTAGCCTTTCCACCTCCAGAGCGTCGTTGACTGCTTCCCCGGTTCCCAATGTGGAGGAAGATGGCCTGGTGGTCACTGTGGGTGTAGTGCTCACTCACTTGTCAAGCCATCCCCCTCACCAGTGAAGTGCTAACAAATGTCAAGTCAACGATCGAACCCGACCCTCTTCCTCGAAAGGTGGGCACGCATCCAACGTTGGCCAGCACGATGTCCAGCTCCGCAAATGACTCCAACAGAATTTGACCTCTGGTGTTCGTCGATCGGCTTCCCCACTCCAGGGCCCACGCGTTGAAATCGCCCGCAATGATTTTAGGGCTGCGGTCTCTAGCATCCAACACCAGACTGTCTAACATCTCCTCATACTGTGCTAAGGTTGCACTAGGAGGAGCGTAGCAGCTGTAAATATGGACACCGATGACCTTCGTCCTTATAAAACCGGCTGCCGGGGGGGGCATGACTTCCTGAATGGCATGTCTTCCGCACGCCCAGATTGCTGCGTTGCCAGACGCATCCACCGCCCAAGTCGCACCGCCGTAGTTTCTGTACGGCTCGCAAATAACCGCGACATCGACATTCGACTCTCGAATGGTTTGCGAGAGCAGGTCCTGAGCTGCCTCACAGTGATTGAGATTGATTTGTATCAATCTCATTTTCCTGTGCGGTTCAGCTCCCTCCTATATACCGGACATCTGCTGCTTCCCGCAATATGCCGGCTGTCCACGCCCTCTTTCCCACTACATAACATACACCGTGGATCTCCGGTGCAATCTTTGATGAGGTGGCCATCTTCCCCACACTTCCTGCAACTCCTCGACCTATCATGCTGGCTGGTGCATGCCGCCGCAAAATGGCCGAAATCGAGGCATCTAAAGCATCTCTTTAGAGAGATTTGTTCCCTGAGCCTGCACACGACCCAACCTACTCTTACCTTGCTCGCGGTAATCAGCTTAATAGCTGATTCCGCCGGCAAACTAATAATAGCGGTCTGTGTGCCACCATATGCCTTCTTCATCCTTTTTATGGCACTCTGGTTTATATCGCCAAGGTTGAACTGCTGCTTTAGCGCAGCACAGATGTCCTCCCGTGAGGTGACTTCATCTAGGTCCTTGCACTCAACCACTATCTCCTGTTTCCGAGCTCTTACCTCAGCTTCCTCCCCAAGTACACTTTCCACCTTCCCGCGGAAGTTATCAGCCGACTTGTCGGCGGATTTATTTAACTCCAGCATCAGATCCCCTTTCTGCGTTCGCCTAATACGGATCACATTATCCCCCAAATCCTTCAATTCCGGGTCTGACTTCACCTTTCGGAGGATGTCGGCATAGGACATATTTCCCTTCTTGGAAATAATTATTATTTCCGGACGGAGCTTCTTTTCGTCCTTTTTACTCTTGTTGCTCACCTTAGTCCATTGTTCGGGCCTCCGGGCGTCGGTTTTTTTCCACTTTTGTAGGTGTTGTGGCTGCAATCGTGAGATTACCGACATTCGCGGGGACTCTCGCCGGCTCCGCCTTCTTTGGTGAAGAGGCTTTTTTCTTCTTCGGGACTTGCTGTAGTCCAAGAGGCTCGCTGGTACCGTCTCTAGCCCGTTTTCCTGTCTTCCCGCCTGCTTTATCACGGGGAGGCGTCACCTGCGTTTCCCTTGTGACCTTGCCAACTGACGCTTGGGAATTCTTTTCTTCGAGTGCCCTGATATAAGACAATTTAATGCCTCTTATCAAGGCTCGAATATTTTGGTGGATATTCCGCCTCTCCTTGATGAACTCGCACAATTCATTTATTCGTTCCCCGAGTGTAACGAACGCCATTCCGGTATGTTCCCGTTTGCTTTCGCGCCTTGCGCCACAAGGAATGATCTCGATTAAGGGACTATTCGTATTTCTTTCAGAGTCCCGCGACGAATGTCGACTACCAAAAAGAACCATTGTTCTCGGTGGTGATCTCCCAAGCTTCGAACTCCTCCTAAAGGGATCCGGTGTGGACCTAATTTCCCACTCCACCATTATCTCTTGTAGCATTAGATGCCACAGTAGCCAAGTTTCCCACTACTGAGGCACTGCGGTCGTTGGATATCGACGGCCGGAAGCCCGCTTGCTCACTCCCAAAAACCGCCGGCACTGGGTTTCCGAAGCCCTGCACCGTAAAAAAACTACTTTTCTCCTCTTCCATATTTGGTTTAATTTCTGGGTGTCCTTCCCATAGCCAATTTTTATCCACGGGTGGGCGTTTACTTCCCACCTACCCGGCCTGCGCATAAGCATGCCCATACACGCACATCTCCGGATGCGTGCATGTGCATGCCCATGACACATTCGCCGAGCATTCCCTTATCCGCACGAAGGGACGCGCCTGATGGGAGATTTGGCAACTCCGCACAGGCATTCCTATTGATATGTAACTATATTTTCTTTTCTGACTGTGCATGGGTTAGTGTTTGCTCATCTCTGGTGCGTGGACCAAAATGGCTATGGAAAGGATACCCAAAAAACAAAACCACGATGGAAGAAGAATGAGGAAACTTACTGTGCAGGGGCTCGAAACCCCAGTACCGGCGGCTTTTGGGAGTGGTCGTCGATATCCATCGACCGCAGTGGCCCGACAGGACAGGACAGGACATTGTGAAAACCACCACCAACAGCTCAGAAGGAGGAAAGGCGTACAACGAATGTAGGAAACTCAACCAGCGTTGCGAAGCCCAAGACGAACGAAAACGGTGAATGGACTAAAGTTACCAGGAGAAAATCGAAACGAAAAGCAAAAGTGCGAACTCGTCCTGATGCGATTGCTATCTCCAGTAAAGGCAATCTATCCAAGACGGAGATACTCAAAAAGGTCAAAGCTGATCCCGAAATAAAAGATTTGAGTAGAAATGTGAAATGTGAACAGAATCCGAAGAACCCAGAAAGGGGATCTCATGTTCGAGCTGAAAAGGTCGAGCGTGGGTAAAATTAATGACTTTCGCACTCAAGTCAAAAGCTCACTTGGGGAGAATGCCGCAGTGCGTGCCCAAAACCTTGAGATCTATAAACAATGTAACGATCCCGATGAACTGGCAACGAAAGGAGAAATTTATACTGCTCTGGAGGAGCAATTTAAGTTGGAAGAACTTACCGAGGAGTCTGTTGTAGGCTTACAAAAAGCCTATAGTGCTACTCCAACGGCCACAATACGAGTACTAGCGGAGGCAGCGCAGATGTTAGCTGCCGGAAGGGTTCAGATTGGATGGGTTGTTTGCCGTTTAAGAGAACAAACTTCACTAAAGAGGTGCTTTAAATGCCTTATGTTGGGGCACTTCGCGAAGGCATGCACCAGCAGCATTGATTCGATCCGATCGATGCTGAAGGTGTGGGGAAAAGGCCATATTATCAGAGAGTGCAATAGGAACCCCAAATGCCTATGATGCGAAATAAAGGAGGGACAGGATGACCGGCATATTGCCGGTATTTAGGAATGCGCTCAATGCAATGAAGAAATGGGGTTTATTCGAATGAACCTGAATCATTGCAGGGTCGGTCAGGATTTACTTGAGCAGACCACGTTCGAATCTAAGATGGAAATTGCCATCACAAGTGAAGCATATAGAAACCGCCACAGTGACATATGGGTCACAGATTCGACTGATGGAGCGGCGATATGGACTTGTGGTCGACCGGCCATCCAATGTACTGCAAGTCAGGCAGCCAGTGGCTTTGTGAGGGCGAAAATAAGTGGTGTATATGTATACAGCTGCTACGCCCCACCAAGTTTGACACTGTCTATATTCGAGCAACTGCTTGATAATTTTCTTCTCGACGCAAAGGGAGGAATTCCGAAGGTGATTGCATGATGATTTCAATGCTTGGGCCCTAGAGTGGGGTAGTAGAGAATCAAATGCTAGGGGGCGCAGTTTAATAGAACGTTTCGCGCAGATGGGACATAGTTTTGGCTAACGAAGGTGCTGTAAACACCTTCCAGAAAGGGGGGTCAGGCTCGGTTGTAGACCTGACCTTTGTCAGCCCTTCGCTAGGCGCGTGGTATGTCCTGGTGCGTCAGCGAACGCTACACCCACAGCGATCACCAGGCAATCTTCTTTGAGACATGTGTCGAGCCTCGCGCCAAAGAGCTATCATGCCCGAAACCGAAAAAAATTTCAGGCTGGTCTGCAAAATCTTTGGATGAGCAGACCTTCATACAGGTGTGGTTAGACCAACCTGATAAAGCGGGCGCCTCTCCACCGAGCCAGAAGAGCGGCGGAAAGAGTGCGGCTATTAGTCTAGCAGGCAAAACCCTCAAGCTCGCCATCCAGCGAAGCAAGACGAAATGCTTTAAGGAGCTCTGCTTAGAAGCGGACATAAACCCGTCGGGGAGTGCTTATAGAATAGTGATGGGACGATTCACAGGCCGCTCCTCTCCGCAGATCACATGTCCCATCCTCTTGTTGAAAAACATCCAGGGTAATTCCCTCAGCAAGAGGAGACCACCGACACATTCCAATCACCTCTAAATGTGACGGCAATTCCGCCAGTCACTGGAGACGAGCTGCTGGAGGTCTGCGGTATAATAGGAGACAATAAGGGGCCGGGCCTGGACGGAGTACCGAATAAGACCCTTAAGCTTGCCGTGAAATCCAGACAGTACTTGTTCGCTGAGTTGTTCGAAGCGTGCATGTCCGAAGGGATATTTCCAGCGGGATGAAGCGGCATAACTTGGTACTTTTACCTAAGTCTGAAAACCCTCCAGATGAACCATCCTCAAACCGACCAATATGTCTTTTGGACACGGTGGGGAAAATGTTAGAGCGGGTAATCTATAATAGATTACTCCCGGTTGTTGAAAGCCAAGGCGGCCTCTCAGATCGGCAGTATGGGTTTCGAAAAGCCAGATCAACCATTGATGCCATCAAATTGGTTACTGTCTTGGCCGAAGATGCAATCCACGGAAAGGGTAGTACCAGCAAATATTGCGTGGTAGTAACCCGGGACATGGAAAATGCATTCAATTTGCTCAATTGGAATCTAATACGGAAATCGTTAGTGAAGGTTGACATTCCCGCCTATTTCGCTGCTATCATCGATAGTTATTTAACTGAAAGGAAGCTCTGGTATGACACCAATGACGGAACCCTAGAGCACGTTGTTTCCGCGGGTGTCCCGCAGGGTTCCATATTGGGCATCGAGGGTATTTCGGAGCCTAGGCACCATATAGTAGGCAGCATCTTGATTTATTTTCGGTTGGGTTGTTTTTGAGAATGAGTGTTTTAAAGAAATTATTACGTTCGACCTCCCGCACTCCCCAACTTCATAGCAAATGTCAAAACTAAAACCGTATTCGGAAAGCGCAAACCGAGACCTTTCATTTGAGACTCCACACAACTATATTTGGTGCATGTTTAGGGACCCCCCTTCCCTCCTTAAATTCGACGTAGAAGGATTTAACTCACTGTATGGCTGAGCGTCCACTGTTCCCACCTTCCCACTGAATTTGGTGTCAACCGCTATAACCGTCTCCGAGAAAAATGTGCGTGACAGACAGACAGACTAACAGACAGACATTAAATCGATTTTAATAAGGTGTTGTTTTACACAAAACCTTAAAAAGTTGGAATACCGCAAGCTGGTGCTTTGGCTATAAAGGTTTTTGTTCGTCTTATGTGAGAAACTTTCTATGTACACTCTTCCATTCGACACCGCACAAAAGGAAAGCAGCACGACGCTTTCTTATCGCATTTTGTCGTCGTAGGACTTCAGAATTTGAAAAACTTGGCTTTAAAAAAACATCAGCAGTTGCAAAGTAAGCGGCGTTCATCTGTGGATCGGCGCAAATTCAGCTCGATACTGGCATAATTCAGTTAGTGATCAGTAGAAAGCAGCGCAAAATTTGGGGAAAATGCGATTTCCATGGAAACTTCCCCGCAGTTTTCCAGAGTATGCATCTGACCGTGCATGCCATGAGATGTTGCATTGTATGCTTGCATCGGTTCATTGCCAACAGCAGTGGCGGATTCCCATAGTTTGTTTGTGAATGAAGAAGAAACCTTTAAACAGCGCTCACCGCTACACTGGAGCTGACAAAATGTTGGGCTAGTCGAGCGAGCTCAGCGAAGAATGTTAATAAGCAACTCAAAGGACGACACTTGGTCAGGCGAGAATATCATGAAAATGCAATGATCCATGAAATGAACCGATACTTCCCAATAGCAGTTGATTTTGGTGGTTTGTGATCGGTGTGCTATCCGTATTAGCTAATTTATTAGGAACTATTAGCTCAGGACTGGTATCCTGTTAGCCGTGATCATCATATATCTACATGAAAATCTAGCACCACCACAACGGCAATACCAACCACCTCCAGCTCCGAAAAACTAAGAAATGTAGCAGCCCCAACAATTTTTCACCAAACAAATCAGACTTGCTAGGAGCTCGCGTACTTCTTCAAAAATCCCGCAAAGTCACTACCAAGCGTAGTCTCTCTGAGCACGTTAAACATGATGATCACCACCACATCAACACTACTGGCTCTCCATTTTTCTTCAAGGTGCCTCCATTATCACCGCACAAGCTCATAATTGCGCGGAAAGAATTCGAAAAACTTCTTAAGCAAGGCATTGCAAACCTTCAGACAATTGCTGGTCTTCGCCACTTTACATGGTCCCTAAATTCAACTGCGAATGGAGACCTTGTGGTGTTTACAGACGTCTAAATGTTCAGATAATTTCAGAGCTGCACGCCATCCCACCCATCCACGATTTTGCGTCCTCTAAGGCAGACTGCTGTATTTTCTCTACCTAGAACTTAATCAAGGCATACAATCAGGTCCCTGTAGCTCCCGAAGACATTCAGAAAACGGAAATATGCATACCTTTCGGACTCTTCGAGTTCACTAGGATTTTTGGACTGTGCAACGCGGCGCAAACCTTTCAGAGACTCTCCCGTTCAGTGCTTCGAAACTGCAGTTCAGTGCTTCGAGTTTAAGACCACCAAGCAAAAACTGGTGGATACTACACTTTTGGCATTCCGCCACCAAGATGTAACCCTAGCCGTATTTGTTGATGCCTTAGATGTTGCCGTAGGTACTGCTCTTCACTAACAAGTGAACCAAACCCGGCAGACGTTGAGCTTCTTCACAAAACAGCTTAATTGGGTTCAACGGAACTACTTATGATAGTGAGTTACACGCCGTGCTTATAGCATGAACTTAAAGGTTGTCCCTTGATAAATTTCTAAAATATGGTAATAAAGTTATTATTTGTGCATATATCGAGACAGAGTTTATTTTCAGGCTCAAAATTCATTCAGAAATGCCACTGCATTTTTTGTCAGATTTTTTGATTGGTTATACTTTTTAGGGGTCAAATTTTGAGCCCTCACTCCCCTACATTTGACCTGATGTAAACTATAGTGTCCGGATAGCTGAGTGGTTAGAGCGCAAGGCTGTCGTGCGGCAGGTCGCGGTTCAAATCTCACTGGTGGCAGTAGAATTTGTATCGTGATTTGACGTCGGATGCCAGTCGACTCAGCTGTGAATGAGTACCTGAGTCAAATCAGGGTAATAATCTCGGGCGAGCGCAATGCTGGCCACATTGCCTCCTAATGTACCGTTACGGTCTTGAATGGAGTGCTCTAACACACTTCAAGGCCCTGATCCAACATGGATTGTTGCGCCAACGATTATTATAAACTATAGAATTAGTTTTGAAAAGTATTAATGAAACCCCTTCATTTGATGAAAGAAAATATATGCATGTACTCAATGCAAAATGACACCAGTTGCTATATATAAAGGGATTCGCAGACCACAGGTTCTCATCAAATTTTGTGACAACCGGTACAGCTGTTTTCGAATAAATCGGGTGTGACAGATAGTAAGATAAACACACATTGAATCGATTGTAATGAGGTTTTGTTTCACACGAAACTTTAAAAATATATACCAGTGATGAAGATGCCCATAAAATTCTTGTTCACAGCCCAACAGAAAAGCCTGACTGGTTGGCCGAATTATTTTCTATTCTATGACCGCCGCCTGAACAGTCAAAACTGGCGGACCAACTGCATTCCATCCACGTTATCATCGCCGATTAGCTACGGACTGTTCAGGCGTAACTCACAAATCCAACTGAACGTGGATGGCGACTTTAAACATCAAAAATTGACACTAATTGCCAAAAACACCGCAAACAATATTTAGAAATCTATTTGTTAATGTTCTGATGCAATTATTGCGTCAAACGCAGATGGCTGCAATTCAGCAGGTATTCTAGCATCGTTAATACAAGGGATATAGTAAAATAAACGATCAATTTCTTTATCCCCAACATCAATTGCAAATAAAATATTTTTTAAAGAAATCTGGAACGTAAGCGAAAATGATCTGATACCGAATTTGTAATTGCTTTGCCTGCCATCAAATTTAAATTCATTTAAATGCTGATTTCCACTTTTGATTAGCAGAAATAATCCAATGAATAGGTGAACCGTTTTGTTGGTTAACAGACATGAAGATATCCTCCTTCCAAATTACCGAAAAATCTTACAGCAACCCCATCTTGGGAAACTGTCATCAATATTCTGACCTCCAATTGAATTGAAATAAAAACAAATCGAAAAAGGTATTCGGGCAATTGATTTCGAGAAGCTATCTGAAAGATGCTATCGGAGGCTGCTTGATTGATCTGTGCAATTTATTTCCACCTGAGTGAAAGGAGGAAGGAAATCGAATGGAAATCGTGAGCACATGGAGGTGGCTGAGGCGAGGATTCTATTACAAGAATCAAATATAGTTCCCTTGGACCAAATTGATATTTCTCGGGAAGCTTTTTTCTCTGCAATATGTGGATTTCATGAGCTTCGTTTCAATATTAGTTAAATTACGGCCGGTCACGTTCGAAAAATATATAAGTTTATGCGCATTGAGCAAGGTTTGTTATATTTTTATCATTCGCATCGGTGAATCGATAGAATTGCTCCTAAGAACGCAATGATGCGGATGCTCAGGTGAGTTCGACACACCTATTGGTATCTCAAAAAGGAAGGTTCAGCGTGTGTGTGATCCGTCACATGAAATAAGAAGTGATGAATGGTAAGAATTTGCTGTCTTTATTTATGAAGCATGTCTGTGTGCAAAACTTGAACTAACGCACTCAGCTGAAAATTATCGACAGATATAAGGAAGTGATGTGTTCAGTTCACCAGTTGCAGTGATAATGATTACAATCATGAGATTTATAGAACATCTTCAAGTCCCTGCGGAATACGGAATAGTACTCGATGTGAAGGGTTTCTTTCCACATATAATTTTTTCGTTTCGTTTCAAATAAAGGAACCGTTGTCTCACTTTAATCTTCATCATGTTACTAAGAATACATAGGCTGTCATCATTGGCTTAATGGTAGCAATGTATATCTATATTTCTAAATCAGGCCTGAATCTCTGACTTGAGTCAAGAGTCCAGCACTGCTCGTTTCATATACCCACTTGACTAAACTATCATCAACACCATACTTTGGTGAAATCTCATAGTTCTTGGAAGGGCAAATATCCTCGAACACCCCCGTGGGAAGTTGCCTTGAAGAGAGTTGGGTCCTCTATCTTCGAAGCTACCGCATCCGGACACGATGTAATTTTTCGAATGTGCGTACTGCTCTTCGATAACGGTACCGAGGGGTCCAGAGTCCGCATCCCCGCTCTCGAATTGAGCGGGTTTGAGTTGCACTTATCCACCAACCTTAATGATCAAGATCAATTTTATTCACGGTAGCCTAAGACACAGCCGTCAAAATCAATTACCCAGCTTCGCAACTTTAATGCGATTACTTTTACATCACTTTTAATCATATTCAATTCTTCATTATAACTGCCACTACAAGAAAAGCGTCTAAAGGCCATTAACTCTGTTATTTTTCTGACAGTTGTATTGAAAAGGAATTCTTTGGTCTTTTAGATTCTCGAATGAAGCGGTGCGGACGATTTGTACAGGACTTAGAATATGTGCAATGGCTTCTTCTTTGATTTAACTATGATCAAATTTTAATAAGATATCAAAATGAGTTTCGGATAGGATACTCAATACGCGATTTGGATCCTCAATTAACAACAATTCAAATCAACCTTATTTCAATTTCTGCGCCTTCCACCTCCTCGTCATTGATGGCACATTGTTCGAGTACAGAGCTTGCCATAAGGTCAGTGTTAACAACATACACGATCAATCAGACTGACCAGCCGGCCTCGAAAAGGGATCAGCACGTGATGGCCTTCTCCTTGGAGTTGCGTTCGCCGCTTCCTCCTGGGTTGGGGAGTTGTGGCCCTCCAAAGTTGAATTATCGAAGTTCTGTATGATGAAGCTGTAGAAGCTTTCGCTGCTATTGATCAGGGGGCAGATACCTTGAAGAATCTTCCGTAGAATAATAATGACCATCGGTCAAGCCCGGAATACCTGAACTCTGGCTGACTCTGAAATCATAGCAAGTTCAGCGTAGTGTGAGCCGTGACAAGAGAAACAGCAATAATTTTAGAATCGTATGCTACATAATTAAAGAGCTAGTCTTTTTCTCTTATTATTTTCAACCTTTGTCCTTATCCACAAGCGGGGTTGGCTCATCGTGATCGGTGCGCCATTTAGTTCTATTCAAGTTGTGATCTGAATACAGTCGCGAGGCTTTCAAATCGCCACTTCAACCACGTCACACTAATGTGTGAAGCAACTGCGTAACTGCAGTTCTCTATTAGCTTCATCGAGCGGAGATATTTAAATCGCTTTGTTCTGGACAGGTCACTACCGTTGACAATAATAGTGTTTGTTTCATAGGGATTAGTCGAGAAAATTTCAGTTTTATTTGGATTCAATCTGAAACCGCGCCTGTACTTGGTGTTGTTCGTACAGCATAACAATTCGTGTAGCACTCTCTAGATCACCAATCTTTCGATGGCCCTGTGAAGGAGTTAGTGGTCGACCCTCATTCAGAATGTTAAATAGTTGGATAGTTGTTGAAGGATGTACTTCACCACGATATTCAACTGGATAGGATAGGATCCGGTGAAGTTCGGCTCTTTGTAGAGGAAGTAGCTAGTCACCATTATAGGCGGATACCGACGGCTCCTCCAAGAAGAGGGTAATCAAGTCAATCATTAATGCACACAAACGGAGTGAAAGCACGTCGCTTGGGAGTTTTCGGCAGAACTATTCATTGCTGCTTTTGCAATTACTGCAGAACTGCTGCTTTGATTTTCCCAGAGATGGAGGACGGAGGATAATCCTTACGCCGAAAAGACACCCGACTTGAGAGCGACAATTGGAAATGTATTTGCGTGCTCCCTGCTATCGTAAAAATAATAGCAAAGTAAAGGTCTGGGTCTAAATACACGAAGAGCGCAAAAAAATTTTCCAGCAGTGCACAAAATTCAGATCTTAGTTTCAAGCCTTGGATCTGTGATGAGAAGCAAGTAACGTCGGATTGAACACAAACATCAATAAAGCCACCTTTCTAAGTTTGACTCGTTATAGCACTAATCTTATTTGAGTTAACACAGAACATGAAAGTCGTAGTCATATATTTCAGTAATATCTCTTCTGCCGATAGTGGCTTTGCCTAAAATTTGAAAATCCAGTTATCTCAAAACTGATTTTAATTTGAGACTGCTCATTGGCAAAAGTTCTTTCCGTGATGTTTTATTGGGATAGCACAATGGCAGTAACCACCATGTTCTCGGAGTACTCTGACCCGAGACAATCTCAAGTGACGACTTACACACTAAATTCTCGCAAACTTGTAGATCAAGAAATCCGAGGTGGCACTAGAATGATCACATATTAAGAGAAGACAACAACTCCTAGCTTTTCCACTGAAGTAGAATTTCCGACAAGTAGGTCGCTCTCATCTGGATACAGAGGAGAAATTCTAGTCTCTCGGAAGTACTTGGGGAAGCGACAGGGTAGGCGACACTGCAGTAAATTGAAGTGAAGTTGAATAAGATTAGTTGTGACTCTAAAGATATTAAAGGAACGTGTTGGACATATCGTGCATGAATGTTTAATAATAATAATCGTTGGCGCAACAATCCACGTTGGATCAGGGCCTTGAAGTGTGTTAGAGCACTTCATTTAAGACCGTAACGGTACACTAGGAGGCAATGTGGTCAGCATTGCGCTCGCTCGAGATTATTACCCTGATTTGACTCAGGTACTCATTCACAGCTGAGTCGACTGGTATCCGACGTCAAATCACGATACAAATTCCGCTGCCATCAGTGAGATTTGAACCGCGACCTTCCGTATGACAGCCTTAGCGCTCTAACCACTCAGCTATCCGGACACCGAATGTTTGGACATGGAAAAAGCTCTGTTCAAAGTGGATGCCGGGCGAGCTCACAATTGACCAAAAGCCAACAACGAGTTGACAATTCTCGAGCAGTATTTGAAGCTCTTCTTCCATAAAAACCCGAATTTATGCGTCGATATGTGGTAATGGACCAAACATGACTGCCATTATTTCATACCAAAAAAAAAAACGATTGTCATCTGAGTGAACTACACGTGGTCAACCGACTGCAAATCGTGCAAAGACAACTGTCGGCTGGCAAGGTACTGGCAACAGTATCTAGAATGCGCATGGTATAATATTTATCGACTATCTTGGGAAACGGAAAAATCATTAACAGCGACTATTATGTACGTTAGTGGAGCGTTTGAAGAATGAAATTGGGCGATCCCATTTGATGAAAAGAGAGTGCTGTTTCATCAAGGCATAAGGCGCATCACATATCAATGAAAACGATAGCAAAATTGCATGAATTGGCCTTCGAATTGCTTCCACATCCACCGCATTCTCCAGATCTGTCCCCAGCTACTTATTCCTGTTCTCAAACTTCAGACAATGCTCGCTGGAAGAAATTTAGCGCTGATGTACAGATAATACCGAAACTGAGGCCTATTTTGCCGCTAAAAATCGTACTTACAAAATAGTATCGGAAAATTCTATGGTTGTATTCGTTCTGGAAGGCAACTATATTGAATACTAAATACTGTTACTACTACTACTACGAGTGCTACTACTGGTACTTCTACTACTACTAATACTACTACTACCGCAAGCTAAAAGATAATGAATAAGAAGGGGCTCTTCGACTACGATCCTCAACTATCATAACAGGATATATTTTGGTTCTTCATTTACTAAAATATCAATAAGATTGCTCTCTGCCCGATTTGGTTTTTTGTCGCTTTGTTTATACTGAACATGTCAGTCCATCAGTCATTTTATCAGTCCGTCTTTGTTGGAGTGACTGATAGCAGACTGACGACATATTGATCGTGTGAAGTCCAGCTAAAGGGATGGGCAGAATATCCGAAGTGATATATATATTATAATGTGTGCTTCCTACAAGCCCAGTTTAAAATATGCCTCGAAGACATGCAAAAACTCTTTATATAGAAGGAGGAGCTATTGTTTCTAATCATTGCCTCTGGATCTAGTGGAGGATCAACACCAAGAACAATTTTCTAGAAAGTTCGAACCAAGGTCAGTTGAGCCTCTATTTGGGTTAAGGTACTATTTCCTCGCGTATACAGCGAGATATTTTTCCCGATTGAGTCTGCAGAACTTAGAAGACTTCAATGAATTACACCATTATTCTTTAAACAGCAAATCACCGGGAAGTAGGGCTAAAAATTAACACATACTAAAAAGTCTAGGTATAGTGTTTTTCCTATTTGCAGTGTATGTTTGCAAGGTATCTCTAAAGGGATTTAAGACATATTACCAAAAATCAAAAATGTTGAGAGTGGAGGGAGGAGAGGTGGAAGGAGGCAAGCCTGCAAAAAATATCGCGATTTGGCGACGAATAGGAAATAAGGCACAAATCTATGAGGTCTATTATTGATATCTTGAACAGAGTTGAAACCCTTAATGCCTTTCGTTCACAATTCTCACAGTGGTGGATATCCACCCAAAGGCACTGATTGTTATACTAACAGTGATTGCACAGCCATTGACCAAACTTCTGTATATTATTTGGAGATTTCAATGTCCGAAAAAGGACAAAAATTCGTGCCGACGATCATCAAAATATAAGGCTACTATATTTATATACGCATAGTATCATGATTGCCGTATTGACAAAATTCCAATATCTACTCAAATAAGGGTTTTGAGAAATTTACGTGCAAAGCACCCTTAAGTTCATTCAAGAAGTACGAAACTTGACTTCAGAATAAGTGATATTTGTTGTTTTTATGGGTGAAGGTGGAAATCGTAAAAACACTCTGCCGCCACAGGTTATAGAATTGTGTGGGATTCTCACACACTAAAACTACCTCCACTCCTCCGCCCATATCCCCGAGGGGCCACCGTGAAATATTACTTCGCGAGGAGAACCCTGGTTTACATCAGCACAACTAAGTCACGCGTCCGTCGCGCCCTCCGGATTCAAATCAGTTCCTACAGCTTCTTCTTTGTCGCAGTTACTTTTGCGTTTATCGCACTCCAATTTCCTTCCGACCTTAGTATCCCCTCCACGAAATGATGGGGTCCGAAAACTGTGTTTAGGATGTCTTTTATCCTCCCTCGGGTGTAGCGACGCATTCGAGGTAATCAATCCGAACCGATGCAAGTACTTCCGGTATCCACCATTCCCCGTAAGGAACTGGTGGTAATTTAATTCTCCGTGCTTTCGCTCAACTCATTTCTCAGTGTGTGGGTCCAGTGGTCTTTCTCATAATTATCCTACAATTGCTGCCACCTCCCGTACAGCTCCTTCCTAGTGACTTTTCACAAGCCCGCAGTCACTTCGACCGGATTCGCTCTAATTATACGGTAGAGATAGTGCGCCTGATTCGCTACAAGATCCAAGGGTACCATCTCTGCCTCACTGGATATTATCCTGTATTCACTGCATACCCTCAGCTGATTGGCCGCTATGACGAACTTATTCTTCTCTGGTTCACTTATCCATGGACCACCAGATTTATTTTCAGATATTTCCCTTTGGTAGTTTCTGAGAATGGGTCCTTGAAGCAACTGACCCTTTTTCGACCCCTGAACTCCTCCTGTTTGCAACCAATATCAAACCTATTATCGATTTCTGAAAGTAGGTACTAATCGCGTCCTTTCATATGATACCCCACATGACTATACTTGGTGAAAAAGTCGTACACCCCAATTTTGCATTTGCACTCCCCTCAAACTCAAAGTGGAGCTAGGCTACTTACTGAGTAACTTCGCATGAATAGTCTACACTCCATCCGACAGCCTGAGGGACTGAAAATAGCGTTCACGTACCGCAAGCCGGAATACACCCAAATCAAAGATATTTTTGTATTTGAGCGTTTGACGTATGAACTAGAAGCTCCAAAGTCCCACTAGTCTAGGAGCCTTACGACTTTCTAAGAGAGGATGGGCTTGTATTTTCCTTGGCCAAAATCTTACTGCATCTCCTAGACTCCCTGGTGTTTCAATATTTCTAAAATAGTTCAACCAGGACAACTTCCAAGCAGCCTTGGTGACCGGCATGTATCGCTTCACGCAGTCTTATATGGCTGCCAGTATTTGTGCCTATAGCAGATGTTGGAAAACTTCCTCATCAGACTCCTGAGGTTCGACAGATCATCATCCCATCACCATATTTACCGTATTTCACGGAGCACGGCATTTCGAAGGCTTCGACCTTTGACTCTAGTACATCTGTCGTGCCAATACTGACTGAAATATATCCAACTGTGGTCTGAGAAGAATCTCTTATCAGATTCTCCCCAGTTCACCACTCTGTTGGTTAATAAGGTGATATCAACGGCCTCCCCCCAAACGCCACCGTTCTCCGAGCTAGGGAAATGGGTAGTTGCTACTGCCCCCGTTACAAATGATAAGTTTGTGTAAATATAGTAATTAAATTAAAGAGAGGCTCACCCGAGTGCTCCCAATGCCACCAAGAAAACTGTACCTGAATTTCGCCTTACCCGTCAAAATGAACAAAGATTGGTACTTGTAAAATATCTGGACCTAATTCTTGATCCTAACTTAAAAAGCAGTGTGTACATAGAGCTGAGTGTTAAAAAGTCCCGTGTAGCTTCCTGTGACCGTGAGCCATCGTAAGGAAATAGGCTCTGCCGCCAAGGATATGCATGTGGTTTGTCCCATTTAAACGTAAGATTCTTTTCTGTGGTGACTGGGGCGAGCAAGAAGCAGTAGAAAAATCGTACTTGAATTTTATTTATTTCTTTTCGTTTTTATTATTTTCGACAAACATACGTATCTTCCGATACGTCAAATACAACTGGCGAGCTGACCATCTTGCATGACATTTTATAGAAGGTCAGGCTCGTACTTTGATCCTTACATTTACATTTCGAACTTATCACTAGTTACATACACATGACTCATGAGTGATAGGAGTCGATGACTACTTCTTATCATTATGCATTTCTTATCCTATCTTATGACAAACAGATGTGAATGTTTATGTTAATGTTCATCTGTTTGTCTTACAGTCGGTCTTATCAGAGGATAGTCATTATGCATATAGAACTCCCCCCCTCCTTAAGTTTTTTCGTCCCCGAAAAATTTAGAAATTCGAACTTTTAATAGGATTATCCATAGGTGGAAAAACAACTCGTTTAAATGAATCTGGGGTAGGAGTTCTTTTAAAAGCTGTGGGCTGATATTCAACGTTCGTTCGTATTCGTTTTATTCTTTTGACATTTTACATACATGTAGCAGAAGGTTATTATGCATATTGCAATTATAATCGTAATTGTCGAAAAATTGAGTCGTGAGTTAATTTGGTTTTGTAACTTAATTTCCTTAATTTCATTAATATGTTCGACTATTTGTTTTTTTCAAATCTATCTCTACAAATTGGATTTCAGTCGTCATATTATTATTTTGAGTGTAAATCATGAAGTTTTTATAATGAGGAATTCCTTCAAACTTAAAATCACTAATCTCTACAGTACAATTAAAAAATTTGATTACTTTACTTCCTAAAATTTTTTCTTTGTATCTATTGTTATAGTTATGATAAATTTTCGTAGCTTGTAATTTTTGGGTTATTATCATGTTTTCATTGATTGATTCTATAAGTCTGTTAGAGCTTTTTACGAAACTGCACGTTCCATTCACATTTTTCAATATACTTAAAATACAGTCATCTTTGACATCTACTAAATCTGTCTCTTTGTTTGTTACATGGAAAATTTCTTTATTTCTTAACTAAGTATTGGCTTGGAGTTATATTAAGTTTAATGTTTTCCTTATTACATATAGGTATAATGTTTACAATAAAATATTTTTTTTCTGAATATATGGGGATTTGAATGATATAATGAATAATATTTTCTTTTAAAAATGTACCTACTTTAATATTCGTGAATTGTTTTAAGTTTATTTCGGATTCGGAAATTAGTCTACTGTCTGGTATTCCTTGTTTTGAAAAGATAATGGCTTGTTTTAATTCGGTTACATGATTTTCAATTTCGATAAGGTACTGCAGGAAATCATTTCGCATAATCATTTCGTTAAAAGAATCTAATTTGGAATTGGTTGTTCGGACTATATCTTTCAAATTCCTGTTTTGAGTATTTACTGCGTTTGTTATGCTTCTAATCTCATTATTTATTATGTCGGATATTCTGCTAAATTTATTACTTTCTTTAATTATATTTTTGTGGTTTTCATGTAAGTTATCTATTTCTGACATTATTTTAATTCTATCATCGTCGTCTATGTATATATGGTACCCATATAAGTATATATGGTACCCATATAAGTATTTAAGTCCTTTTCCTACAATATTGGTTAGCCCTCTTTTACTTCTATTATTTAAATGCGTGATCATATTTTCTAGCTTGAGTAATTTTTTGTAAGCAAATTGATTTTGATAGTGACTATTGTTATTGTATAGTTCTTTCAAAGTATTAATATTTACCAGATAATCAGTAATATTGAACATGTATATTTTGTGTTCATACGCCTTTATTAATTCTTGGTTTTCCCCGTGGGTCACTATATATCCTGGTCCATTATCCATGTCTACGATTTCGATAACTTGTCCATCTACTTGGCTTAATAAGGCAACTTTCGTCAATTTCGACGTCTTTTCTATTTTCCTTGTTATTTCTGTACTCTACCCATTTACTTTTGTTCACTTTATTCTTTGTTTCTTTTTCGTCTTGTAGGTGTAAGTCAATTGGTCTTTGTCCTGTAGTACTATGAAGGGTATGATTATAATGTTTGAGTGCTTCAACAACTTCATCGATATTCTCTTTGTCTTCTTTTATTCTCAAAATTCGAATATGTTCGTTCATTGTCCCATGAAATCGTTCTATGTCTGCTAAACCTGTCTTTGAACTAACGATATGCACTTTTACTTTTTCTTTAGTTAAAAAATTCTTAAAGCATTCGGCCGTAAGACATGCGTCTTGGTCAACAATGAGCTTTTTTGGTTTCCCCATTATATTTATAACTTGGAACATCGATTCCTTCGCTGATAACCATGATCTGTCTTTAATTTTAATAAGAGTAGCGTATTTGCTGAATCTGTCAATACATGATACATAGTTAACACCCGTAGTAGGCATCCAAATGTCCATACTAAAAATTTCTCTCGGTCCATTACATGTTTCTGTTTCTTTAAATGGCAGTTTAACTGGATTTCGTTCATACCTAGCCAGTTTACAAGTTTCGCATTGGTTTATAGTTTCAGTGATCAGATGTTCTAAATTCGGTATATAAAACTTTCTTTTCATCGTTTGGTAAACACAACTGATTCCGCGGTGATTATTCTTCAAGTGCTCTTTTAGAATTTTTCCCTGCATCTCGGCTCCTGATCTTACATCTTCTAATAAAGTATTGCATTTTAATAATTTTACTTTTAAATCTTGATTAATAAATGTTAAATACGTATTCTGAAACATGTTCCAGTCGTCTATATTATCAATTTTCACTCCTATGATACTTTCACTATGAATCTTCTTGAGTATCTCTTTACTTTTGTCTTCAGTTAATTTATCTTTCACTACCCACGTATGTCGTTTTTTGGTATTAAATAGTTTTTCAAATATGTGAGTTCCTATTCTTCCCCTTTTTATAATCCATTGTGTCCCATATATATTAATAGGTTTTTCTGAGATTTCTATGTATTATAGTTTCTATTGTCTTCCTCGGCACTGTGTTGAGTGGCTAAACTTTCATTTTCATCTTGTTGTTCCTGTTGTTCTACATGCATATTAGTTTCTTTAATTCTAGATAAAGCATCTGCGACATGGTTTTCCTTCCCTTCAAGATATTCTACTTTATAGTCAAATTCGGATAGTCTAACTTTTCATCGGACAAATTTACTATTTGATTCGTCTAGACTATTAATCCATTGAAGCGGACGATGATCACTTTTTATTGTGAATCTTCTTCCATATAAATATGGGCGGAAATATTTTGTTGCCCATACAATCGCCAAGAATTCTTTCTCAATTACACTATAGTTGGTTTCATGCTGATTTAGAGTTCGGCTGGCAAATCAAATTGGATGACTTTGTTGAGATAAAACTGCTCCTATGGCGTAATTACTAGCATCAGTAGTTAATGTGAATTCTTTTGAAAAGTCTGGATATTTTAGAATCGGATCATTTACCAATAAAGTTTTAAATTTGTTATATGCACTGATAAACTCGATATCTGTAATATTTATTTTATTTCCCTTTTTCAAGTATTTGGTCATTGGTTTTGCGATTTTTGTAAAATCCTGGATGAACTTCCTATAATAGCCTACTAAGCCTAAAAACGATTTTATTTCCCTTTCAGTTTTTGGTAGAGGGTACTTTTGAATTGCTTCAATCTTTTTCGGATTTGGTTTAATGCCGTCTGTTGTAATAATATGCCCTAGGTACTCCGTTTCTCTCTTCATAAATTCACATTTGTCAAGTGATAATTTCAAATTGGCTTTTCTCAGAGTTTCGAATATTTTGTTAAGTGCAACTAAGTGTTCTTCCAATGATGTGCTGAATATAATTATGTCGTCGAGATAAACGAAACATAATTTACCTATATATTCTTCTAATACGTTATTCATTAATCGTTGAAAAGTTGCGGGTGCATTTTTCAACCCAAATGGCATCCTTAAGAATTCATAGTGACCGCTAGAAGTAGAGAAAGCAGTTTTCTCAATATCCTTTTCTTCTATTTCGATTTGGTGAAACCCTTTCGCCAAATCCAATGTCGTGAAATATTGACATCTTCCCAATTTATCCAATATATCCTCGATATTAGGTATAGGATATTTATCCTCTATTGTTTCATTATTAATCTTGCGGTAGTCTATTACTACTCGCCATTTTTCCCAAACTGGTGCATTGTATGGTGATTCGGAATGTCTAATTATGCCTGATTCTAGATATTCTTCAATTGTTTTGTCTATTACTTCTTTATGTTTTCCTGTAGTGCGATATACCCGTGTATATATTGTTTCATTTGTTTTAGTACGAATATGCCGTTTAATATGATGAGTGAAGCTCAAATTGTCCTCATTAAACATTAGGTCGTTATATTTACCTAATATTTTCCCTAAGCTGTCTTTTTTTTCCTTATTCAAGTGGTCTAATCTAAATCTGTCAACTTTTTCCTCAACTAAATTACATATTTCCTCTATTTCTAATTGTGACGGTTCGGATAATTCCCTACCAGGTATTATTAATTTATGGAGTCTACCATTGAAGGTGATTTCTTGTGCTTCATATTTAATATTTGTTTTAAGTTTCTCTAATATGTCTGAACCCAATAATATATCAAATGTATCCGAAAAATTATGTACGAAAAATGAAAATTTTTCCTTTGAATTGAATTCTTCGAATGCGTCCCTAGTTATAATTGTGTCTAAAACGGTCCCACCGTTCATTGTATTAACTATCCTTTTGTCAACTTTAATGTATCCTCTTGGGTCTCTTATTTTAGTATTAGTGAATGATATTGTAGAACCTGTGTCTATCATGGCTTTTATGTTCCTCAATGGGTGATACAGCTCTATGTAAGGTAATCTAATCTTGAGGCTGTTAGCCGAAAATTTTGCTCACTGATCATGTTAGTATCCATGGGAGTGTGTTCCCTTCTGGTTTGAACACTATTATTGCTCTGATTGTAAGGGTTTTGAAATGTATTATGATTTCCCCAATTTCTATTTTGCCCCCAATTTTGTACAGTTGGTGTAGAGTTTTGTCTGTTTTGTCCCCAATTCTGTCTGGTTTGTGTAGAATTTTGCCTGTTCTGTCTGGAATTTTGTCCCCAAGTCCGATTTTGTTGTGAAAAATTTTGTCTAGATATGCCTGAATTATTACCCCAGTTATGGTTTTGTTGCGTATGATTTTGTCTATTTTCATGATTCTGGTTTTGTTGAGTATAATTTGAACTTCGGTATTGATTCCTAAAATTGTTTTGCCTAAAATTTTCATTTTTGGGTCTATTATAAAAATTGTTTCTACGTTCAGCGGTATAGTTCTGTCTCGTGTCTTCATTATTATCCCAATAATTCTCTTCTTTCATTTCATGTATCAAATCCTCTAAGGTTTTAGGTTTTATTGATTTTAATACTCCAATAATACTGCTATCCTGTTTTTGAATTGCTATTTTAATTACTTTCGCTTCATAGTGTTTTTTTGTTTCGTCTTGCCTAGTTGTTTCTCTGATGTCTATCATAAGTTTGATTTCATTTAATTTATCTCTAAGGATATCGAAGTATTCAGATGTCTTTCTAACATTTATTAATTTAATATCATCTAACATGGTATCATACGATTTGCCATTGTCTAGTTCTTCTTCCGCTTTTTGTTTAATTACGTCCCATTTTAACGATGAATCGTAGCGAATTCGCAAAATATTAATTTTATGTAACATTGTTATTAAAACTGGAGCTTGTTCCACAGTTGGAAGAAATTGTGCCAAATAGCTTATTTGATCGCCCTTGTCTCTAAACTCATACTATTCCTTACTTGTAGTGACCGTCGGGAGTTGGTCAATTAATCCCCGAATTGCTGATCTTATTGATGATAGATCCACGGTGGTGTTTGAATTTGTAGCCATTTCGTTTCTGTGTTCGCTTTCTTCGTTTGATTCCTGCTTTTTTGTGCTGTTGGCGTATTCCTCTGTGTTGAAATTTAATCTGCTTCTCTGGATGATCGCAGATGTCCACATTTATTTCGTTTTTTTCACTATAACCATTTAATAAACAGTGGTTTACTGTTTCGAATTTCTACTTCAAGTAGAACGCGGTGACTATTTGACAAACAGTAGTCTACTGTTTCACAAAATTTTCAAGTTTCACGAAATAACTTTAAGGAAAATCTGTGTCCTGAGTATGTATTTGTGTCGAATTTTAATATAACTTTAAAATGTCCACTTATTACGTATAAGCTACTGAGTTGCAGTTAAAGTGATATACATTCACTTTACTCAGTCATTTAACGACGAACCACTGCCCTTTTATTTAATAAAAAGTTTTTTTTTATTTGATGTACACTCACTTTATTAAAACTTTGTTATTAAAACTTGTGAAAATTATTTTAATAAATTCACTTTTGGGTAGCAATCCTACCGACTGCGCCAATTTTATTTCTTTCTTTTCGTTTTTATTATTTTCGACAAACATACGTATCTTCCGATACGTCAAATACAACTGGCGAGCTGACCATCTTGCATGACATTTTATAGAAGGTCAGGCTCGTACTTTGATCCTTACATTTACATTTCGAACTTATCACTAGTTACATACACATGACTCATGAGTGATAGGAGTCGATGACTACTTCTTATCATTATGCATTTCTTATCCTATCTTATGACAAACAGATGTGAATGTTCATGTTAATGTTCATCTTTTTGTCTTACAGTCGGTCTTATCAGAGGATAGTCATTATGCATATGTAACTCTTGCAGTTCATTGGTCCATTGACCGCCTGCACAACATTACATACGCTGCAGTATGCCGTGCAGTGAGACTACTTAAGTCCAAATATAGTATGTATAAAATCCTAAAAAAATACCTTAGGAGCTCTGGGTATTTCTAACGGACTCCACGCATGCCAAGAGGAATTTTCCTGCACGCTTCCAAATAAGGGCAGAGTGAAAGACCGTGTTGCAAAGTAATGAAACAGTATTTTTAATTCAAATACTGCACAGTGTGGCCGAGTCATATAGTCTCGCAGGAATCGCCAGTGTATTTAAGAATTACGGCGGTTTGCATAGGATACTAGTCTACAAGAGAACGCATACCGTACACCTGGCATTACTGAAATTGGGAAGGCTAGAGTCAACCTGCGGAAATATTTTTTTTGTGGATCGCGACGAAATTTCTACTTGCAGGATGGGAGTTGCTATACTCCGTAAATGCTACAGGCTGGCTCTGGAGATGTGACCCGGTTGGATTGTGGCATCGAAAGGAGGCATCACAGCAGTAATTACGTTCCCCAGAGCACTCAAGATTTCGAAGATTCATGGTTCTAGGATGAATATAACTTCTGCCAAGTTAACTCGTGCAAAAAGGCACCACTTTGTGATTTTTTAACGACACAATTAAAACCGTTTTATTCAAATCAATGGCACATTAAGGTATGGCATTAGAAGATAGTATTAAAAAATAAGGCAATTGCAGCAATTATTCGGAAGCATCTCGGACAAAATTAGAATCGCGGTGCCCTCATATCAGATCAAGCGAAATAAAAAATGTTAAAGTCAAAGTTTTTCATTAGATGCCTTCCCCAGGTAACGTTCGGAGGGTCTTTCGATATTTAAATTTTTCACTTTTTGGGAACACTTTGAAGTGAGAAACGCCATTTTTCGGAAAAAATTGGCTAATTTATTATTACAAAATAAAAAATATTAAAAAATTTAAAAAACAACTCTCCAACGTTACCTCGTAAATTATGTTCAGAAATAGAGTTCAAAGTTTAAAAAGGATCGGTGAAGTAATTTTAGAATTATGAGTGGTATCGACTTTGAAATCGTGAGCTGTGGGAAAAACGCTTTGAAATTTTGAACACAAGAAAATTTGGAATAAAACATTCATAGGCAAGTTTTATCGGCTTAATTCACCCTAAACCCTCGATGCTAGGGTCCGTAAAGGATTTAAGGCCATCCATGTATGGAGACTAAAGCACCTTTCTGCTCCTGTTTGCTTCCAGTAAATTTTTCAACTTCCGGCTCCGCTCGGTTTATCGCAAATATTCATTAGCGCTTGGTCAACTACTCATGCTTTGCATAAATGTTAATAAAATAAAGAACTTTCATTGAAGACACAGGCTGTCTCATGAGCTCAACGATGACAGAGGTTCCACTCAAGTGCTTTCCTCAAATTTGCCAAAAAAGTTGATTCGGACTCTCATTGTTGTTCTGCGTAAACCCTCCGACACATCGCTCTAGCAGGGAATCTTTGCTCGAATCTTCATGAATACACTTGATGGCATCCAAAACATCCGAAGGCATTAGCAGCTACAGCTTTTTGCCATTCGAATCACAAGGTTGCGTTGAGTTATATAACATACGAGGACGTGGTTGCTTAAACCCCTATAGTTAGTGTCTTGCTCTGATTCATCTTAACTCTTACAACATTCTTGAATGCGTCTCCATTAAGAAAATCAAATAGAAAAAAAAAACAGAAAAAGTCTAAAAACGTTATCCTCCGCTCCTTAAAATGATTATATATTATAAAGAAGTTACAAAATAAAAGTTGTCTTTTGTTGCATAGGCTAATAAAACAATCCGCGCCTAGAATGTCATGCTGAGCCTGACATATTGCATTATTTTTTACATATATAAATTAACTTTTCTGCGTCGCAATAGTTCCCCAGAATATTCGAATGGCATTAGAGAGTACCTCCAGACAATAGTGGCTGCATTGCTTTAGCCTCATTCGTTTCAAGTTTTATGTACGATCGTGCAAAAAGATGGCAAAAGACGGGGTAAGAAGACAGAATACTGTACTACAATACCTTGTTACACTTGAACAAATTCCACCTCAGACGGATAAAATAGGTACTTAGAGACAATTGTGGAAGGTAGTTCGGAATACTCTTCAAAACCGCCAGATTTGATTTCTACCAAATGAATCCTTCTACGGGAGTAATAAGGTTTTAAAAAAAGTCAAGCGACGACGGCTTTACGGTTTCTTACCAGGGCAGAGGCAAATCGTCAGACGCCTCTGCCCTGGTAAGAAGTTTGGGTGCAAGCCCTAAGCAAGTGGCCCGTGGACCAGAAAAAGAGAGTAAGTTGCTCCCCAATTGGTCCGGTCCTGCATCAAGTTGATGCGGACTTAGGACCCCCTTCATTCTCAAAACGAAGTAATAAGGTTGTTAAAATTCCAGAAAAGGGGATTAGTTTTGAGTAGCATTTAAAGGGCCATTAGTTTAGTTGTTTGTAGCTGCGAAGAAACTGAAAAGCCGAACCTTGTCTTTGGGTCTAAATCTTTGAACATATCTGCAAAGACTCAAGGGCAAACCATTGAACATATAGTGGATTCTATACAAAGCTAGCGAGTTAGCTAACAGTTTGAAACAAAAACAAACAACTGCATAGAAAATCAATATAGAGTTTACCTTCTAATCGAACTCATGCATATGCAAACAGCAGAACTCAAACTGAACTTAAACTTTGCAGAAACATCAATAATGGTAAAAAGTAAGAATATTTTATGCGTAATTTTTATGAAAGTTTCAGAATCAGAATCAGCTCAAGTTGCTGATAATGCCATGGTAAATGGCAACTTCCCGTAGTAATGGAGCACTGATGGGTCCTGACCAATCTCGCCTTCTCAGCAATTGAATTTGCTGCCTGCTGGTACGAAGAAGAAGCTAAATCCCAAGGAGAATATGATGCCAAATTATATTATATATACATAACTACATCCTTGAATTTTTAAACTTCTCTCTGACAAATTAAATAATTCAGAAATTCCTCAAAGCCTATCCTTTTTGTTCAAAGCATAATTGAATTTCCATTTGGGCGAAAGCCAAATTCAATGGCAATCAGGTATAAAATGAAGGCAGGTGTTCATTAAAAAGGGGAAAATGCGTGGAAGCTCATTCTTTATTCTTCAGCAATCTTTTCACGCCTTAATTAACGTCAACACTCATCCCAACCTGAGAAAATTTGATTCGCAAAGTAATCAGAAAACTTTCAATGGAAGGCGATTGGGATGATAGCGGGTTTAAGGATGAACGAGTACCTCTGCAAATTACATTACCAATTAAGCTGGCTGGGCATTTTACTTACAATCTAAGACAACGACTTTTAGCGATGGCAAGGGTTTGGGCGAATCATTCAACATTCGCATCTTAGATGGAAAATGAAAGTCCCTCGAAAACAATAGATTTCTCCTAGGCACCAGCAAATAATTAAGCAAGGTCAAATATTTAATCATTTCCAAGATGATTTTTTCATTCGTACTTACAGGGGTACATAATGAACAGCACTCAGCCTCAGCTCGGAAGTCACAAAACGCATTTCATTAATCGGCGACTAGAGCGAAAAGGCCCAAATGGTAGATATACGCAACTCTGAAAAGGGAGCCTGTTGATTCTGCGGGCATATATTGTATTAAAATACGAACATAATTTTGACTTCATAGAAACTACTCCACCTGCCTCGGCTATTACCGGTCAGTACTTTATTGATTTAAAAAATCTTATTTACACTTCTGGGGATATTAGTCTCTTAAACTCTCCTTCTCGCAAAAGGTGATATAGATACGAGATTATAGATAATTTGTACGCGAAAAGTTTAGAAATTGCAAAAGGAGTTCTAAGCAAGACGGAATGTCGGAAGCTAAGCCCTTCGGTTGTAACGGTTTTGTGTTAATCTTATATAAGAAACTTTCTATGCACGTTTTTCTTTCCCTACATACATAGCTAAAAATCCTAATTATTCTTTTACATTTTGCCAAACTGGTGATCAAAGGGTAGTATAGGTCCCGGGGCGAAACGTGGATTGGTAACCACGATGGAGCATAAAACCTGGGAAATGCCTGCTGAACTAACACCAACAGCTCTACTACCAAACCCTATCTCCACCTCCACGTGGTGACCGCTGGGAGCTCTTTCTTGACGAAAAGCTGCAGACGGAGAAGGATGAAGGCGAGTCTCCCGCGCCTAAAAACGGGACAAATTGTACCAACTGGTCCTCCAGGTTGGGGGTTGGGTAGGGCTGACAACCCTACACGGAAAACAACTTGTTACGAAGCCACAACAGGAGCCTCGGATAGGACGGATTTTAAAACGACGGACCCGGCAACGACAAAGCAACAACGATTTGCGCATTTTCTCATGGAACGTGCGCTCCCTGTATAGAAATGAAGCTGATAAGCAGCTAGCCGATACCCTGTCCCAATATAGGGCTGATGTAACAGCGTTGCAAGAGATGCGATGGACAGGGACCAGTTTCCTGGAGAAGAGCCACTACACCATATATTATAGCGGTCATCCAGTAAACCATGTGCTCGGAGTAGGTTTCTTAGTCAGCCAAAAAATGAAACCTGCTGTTATCAGCTTTGAAAGCATAAGCGAACGGCTATGCACTTTGCACTTGCGAGGCAAGTTTAGAAATATAAGCCTCATAAACGTTCACGCCCCTACAGAGGAGACTGCAGAGTCGGAGAAGGATACCTTCTACGAGGCAGTAGAAAGAACCCTCGAAGCCTGTCCCAGATATGATATCAAAATCATACTTGGGGATTTTAACAGCCAAGTAGGGAAGGAGCCCGTATTCATGCGATACGTTGGCTCCCATAGCTTTCACGAAAAAACAAATGATAACGGACTGCGGACTATTCAATTAGCAGGGTCACACGAAATGGTTGTTGGAAGTACCTGGTTTGCGCGGAAGGCGGTCCACAAACATACGTGGGCCTCTCCAGACGGGACCACTTTCAACCAAATTGACCACGTGTTGATCGAACGCCGCCACCTCTCAGCCTTGACGAATGTCAGAACATATAGGGGGGCCAATATAGACTCGGATCAATATCTCGTTGGCATGGTGCTCCGAGCTCCAATAACAATACCACCTAGAATCCCCTCTGACAATCAGGTGAGAGTGAACACTGAAGCCGTCCACAACACAGCCCTTCGCGACACCTATAAGAAGACGGAGATGAAGCATCAACAAATGATCTTCACAATCACCTGAAGAACGTTATCATGGATACGGCCACAAACATACTTGGCCCCAGTCGCAAAAGTAGTCAGAAGGGCTCGTTTGACGATTAATGCAAGCTAGCAACGGAACGGAAGGATGCCGCATACCGAGTAACATACCAAGAAGTCGGCAGGATGAAGCCTGATACACCTCGATGTTCATCCTGCCGAGACAAAGAGGGAAATCTGATTTGCGACATAATGGGCTTATTGGAGCGATGGGTTGAGTACTTTGATGAGCTACTGAACAACCAGAACATCGGCGAGTTGGAGGTCCCGCCAACTCAAGACCACGGACAAATACTGCCACCACTAAGTTTAGGAGAAACAGTCCGTGCAACTTATCGGCTAAAAAATCATAAGTCGCCAGGAGCCGATGGAATTACAGCCGAATTGGTTAAATATGGAGGCGACCAGTTACACCAGTGGTTCATCAACTTGTGCTGAAGGTATGGGATAGCGAATCAATGCCTGACGATTGGCAATGACGCATTATCTGTCTCATACATAAAAAGGGAGATATCACGCAGTGCAGCAATTATAGAGGTAACACGTTGCTGAGTACCATCTATAAGATATTCTCCGCTATCTTGCTAGGCCGGATAGCCCCATACGCGCAGAACATCATTCGCCCATACTAAAGAGGCTTCACTCCAAGCGATGGAAAAACTGTTGGAATGTGGACAACAGTTGCACCATCTATTCATCGACTTTAAACCCGCCTATGATGGTATAGCCAGAGTAAAACTGTACACGGCCATGAGAGAATTCGGTATCACGACGAAATTAATAAAACTGACTAGGCTGACCCTGACCAACGTGCGAGGCCAGATAAAAGCAGCAGGATCACTCTCAGGACCATTCGACATCAACAACGGTCTACGACAAGGGGATGCCCTATCATGCGTCCTCTTTAACCTGGCCCTCGAGAAAGTGATCCGTGATTCTGATGTAAATGCAAGAGCTACGATCCTCTTCAAGTCCACCCAACTACTGGCCTATGTTGACGATGTCGACATTATGGGAAGAACCACCCGAGACGTACAAACTGCCTTCATCCAGATCGAGCAGGCGGCGCGAGATCTTGCGCTGCACATCAATGAAGGTAAGACAAAATATATGGTGGCAACGTCAGCACCGAAGACGAACCAACCAACAACATCAAACCGCACTGGTCAAACAGGAAGAATAAGGATAGGAGAATACAACTTTGAGACCGTTGACAATTTCTCCTATCTAGGGTCCAAAATCACAACCGATAACAGCTAGGATGATGTAATGCGCGCACGGTTGTTGTCAGCCAACAGAGCTTATTTCAACTTACAAAAACTGTTCCGCTCGAAACGTCTCAATATAAGGTCAAAGCTCTTACTGTACAAGACTATGATCTTGCCAGTCCTCATGTATTCCTCGGAAACTTGGGTTCTTAGCAAGAAAAATTGCGAACTCTTGGCCGCGTTCGAGAGAAGAATCCTCCGAAGAATTTTTGGCCCCCTACATGAGGATGGACGATTCCGTAGCCTACACAATGACGAAATCTGTGAGCGATACCATGACCGTCCGGTTGTGGATAAAATCCGGCTCAATAGGTTATGGTGGGCGGGTCACTTAATCCGTATGGATGAGGATGATCCCACCCGGAAAGTCTATAAGAGCAATATCTATGGTAGAAAAAGAAGACGAAACAGACCCTGTCTGAGATGGAGCAATGGCGTAGGCTAAGACGCCAGACAGTTTTTAGGGATATCGAATTGGTGGACCTCGGCGCAAAACCGGGATGTCTGGAGTTCCTTATTAAGGCAGGCCTAGACCGGATACCGGTTGTTGCGCCGTTGATGATGATGATGATTTTGCCAAACTGAGCATATTAAAGACATAAATATTGTGCTCATTCTAAAGAAGCGAACATTGTCTATTTCCGCATACTGTTGCGTACATATATAAGTATGCATGTAAATTGATCGAGCGCATCTGAATACTCATCAAAGCATACATATATATGTAGGTATGGAAAGTGCATATTGCTGGTATACATATGTCTGCTTGGATTACCGACATGCAAATAATTACAAGTCGGGAAACCAGAAGCCCGACGCTTGAGATATGAAAGCTTTTAACTTTAATATTCATTTCTTTGCAAATCACACTTTTAGGTACACCGGAACATAGACTGGGTTTTTACAATCAATACTCGATAGATTTAACCATTAGACTTTATTAAATAATTTGTGTGACTGTGACTGTTTGCTCGTTAGAGGCAGAAGAAAGTCTCTCGCTTCATGTGTTTCTTTTCTGTCCCTAACTCATGGCACACTTTTCTCGCCGGTCCTCCACTCCCGTGGCGAGCTCCGCAAAGTGGATAGATCCGCGCCATCTATTCGTTCGCATTCGCAACATTCGAAATAAATTTCGAATGCTGCGAATCCTGCCGCGCCACATCACTCCGCCCCCAGATGAAACCTAGGGGTTTCGGCGACTGATCCCGGAACTTCGTTCGCCGTCAATCCACAAAACGGACACGACGCTGCTTCGGGGCGGACATGGGTTTCAGCCTGGACAGAGAGACCGCCTTCCTGTGTCCACCGATCTCGAGCTGGAAGAAATGTTCTCCCCGCTCGAGAACGCAGTACGGGCCCTCATATGGAGGCTGCAGCGGCTTCCGGACGGCATCCGTCCTGATCAGCACGTGCGTGCGTGTGTCCAGTTCCTTGGGCGAACAAGCAGGTATGGACGAGTGTTGAGTGGGTGGTGGCGCTTTGATGCATCGGAGATTGTCCCTCAGCAGACGCACCAACCCCGACTCCGTGAGACCCGATCTCTTGTCGAAGACCGGATCGCTTGGGAGTCTTGGGTTCTCCCCGTATACCAGCTCTGCAGGGCTGGCAGCAAATTCCTCTCGTCGGGTTGTACGTAGGCCGAGTAGGACGAGAGGCAAGACTTGGGACCAGGACGGATCGTCACGTGCCAAAATGGCGGCTTTCAGCGTCCGGTGCCAACGTTCTAGCATCCCATTGGATTGCGGGTGGTATGCAGTAGTCCGCTGGCGTTTAAAACCAAGGAGTTTGCCTAACTCGGAGAAAAGGGTGGACTCAAATTGCATTCCCTGGTCAGTGATGACCACTGCAGGGACGCCAAAGCGAGGTATCCACTGTCGACAGAGGGCTTCGGCACATGATTGCGCCGTAATGTCTTTCAGAGGTATTGCCACAGGCCACCGCGTAAACCTGTCGATGATTGTGAGTCAATACCTATAACCGTGCGAGTCTCGCAAAGGCCCTACTATGTCGAGGTGTATCGTGTGGAAACGCTTGGTAGTGCGGGGGAATGAGCCCACTTCTTTCCTTACATGCCTGGAGACTTTACACTTTTGGCATGCGATGCACTCTCTGGCCTAGGAATTGATATCCTTGTTCATGGAGGGCCAAAAGTATTTTCCGGTGACTAACCGGTTTGTTGTCCTGATGCCGGGATGCGCCAAGTCGTGAACTGCGTGGAACACTTCCTTGCGAAATGTGGCCGGAATGTATGGCCGAGGTCCCTTTTCCGAGTCTTCGCAGCAGAGAGAGAGGTTTGAGCCGAAGATTGGCAACTCCCGAAATTTGTATTTGGGGTTGGATTTGAGGCTCTGAAATGCTGCGAATGATGTGGCGCGGCAGGATTCGCAGCATTCGAAATTTATTTCGAATGTTGCGAATGCGAACGAATAGATGGCGCGCCACAAGCTTTTGCAAATTCCCTATATAAAAACGTTTGTCCTATTAGTACCCGGCAAGTTATGTATTTGCATATATTATGTCACAATATTCACTTTCGCGAGCTACTGACATTCAAAGTTCGCGAATTCGTACAAAAGTGACAACTTCGACTTATTATCACTTTGATTGTAATAACGCAATTTCCACCAAACTTGGTAGGATCATGCTTTAAATTATAGCCTATATTGCTGAAATCTGACTCTCATGATTCAAGAATGAACTTGAGAAGAATTTTGTAGGCAATTACTAAGAATTATAGTAATATACTTAGCAAGAAATATTGCGAACCCTTGGCCGCGTTCGAGAGAATAATCATCCGAAAATTTTTGGCCCCCTACATGTGGATGGACGATTCCGTAGTCTACATAACGACGAAATCTATGAGTGATACCATGAACGTCCGGTTGTGGATAAATTCCGACTCAATAGGTTACGGTGAGCGGGTTAATTAATCCGTATGGATGAGGATGATCCCACCCGGAAAGTCTATAAGGGCAATATGTATGGTAGAAAAAGAAGACAAGGCAGAAGTTGCCTGAGATGGAGCGATGGTGTAGGTCAGGACACCAGACAGCTTTTAGGGATATCGAATTGTTGGACCTCGGCGCAAAACCGGGATGTCTGGAGTTCCTTATTAAGGCAGGCCTAGATCGGATACCGGTTGTTGCGCCGTTTATGATGATGATAGTAATATACTATTATAAGCTTTATTTGAAAAGAGGTCCGTATGAAGAATATTTCCGAGCCATAGGCACCGAATAGTGGCAGCTTCGTGATTTTTTCAGATTTTTCGGTTGGGTAGGTTCTGAGAACGAGTCCTTGAAATAAATGACCAATTTTCAGCCCCTAGCCTCCCCTCTTGTGCATTAAATGAGAGAACTGAGAGCAGCTTTGGAAAGTAATAATCGCGATCTTTTATTTAATACCTAGAACGACTATAGGGGATAAAAGAAATTTTGCGCCTTTTTTCGCATGAATGGATCCCTCCCCTAAATTCCATGTAGAATGATGTCACTATGTACACATGTGTGTTCACAGTTCCCATCTTCCCACCGAATTTGGTCTCAGACACACAGACAAACAGACAGTAAACCGATTTGAATAAGGTTTTGCTTTATACAAAACTTTAAAAGTTCTAAAAGTAAAACTAAAACATCCACACAAGCCCGCCATTCTTTGGAGGTCAGTTTATTTGCTGTTGTCGTTCACGTCTAAAAGTGCAATAAATTCACATGCAATACAAAATTCTGACTTTTCCTAACTTCATAAGTAATAATAAGATAATAATATTGAATTTCCTTTAAACTCTAAACTACATCCCATATTATCATTTACACTAGTGATAAATTTGGTACTTTTAGAATGAACTTAAGAGGAGTTTTCTGGTTAATAGATGAAATGTTAAATGGGATTGCATTTTCAGACCTTGATGCATAGATACCAATCCGATTTTATTCAGATTTTCTTGGGTTGGATAGGTTCTGAGAATGAGACCACTAACGTATTCGCTTCACTCCTGTATTTTTCATCCAGTATCAGAAATAAGGTCCGTTTCTTCTTAAAAAGAGGCTAACATTTATTGGTGGTCGCGATGGTCAGGATTTATATGCGACCACTGAATATGGTCATGGGGGATATCAAACGAAAAGGCTCAATTAGTAGTTTTCGAAAATGATTCTCTTTCTAATATTGTGTGGAACACAGGATTTGGAGGACTCCAAATGTATGCCCGAAAAAGTGAAACATGTCTCGTTCTCTTAACCAATCCAACGGAAGAACCCAAAAAAATTCACAGTAACGTATCTGTATAAACCCGGAGGCAGATTCGCGATCTGCAAGGAGGGAGTATGCAGGTAAGTTGGATTCCTCTTGTGAAAAACTAAGGGTCACATGATTCTCAAAAGAAACTTAACGTACATATTGCCTTCAGAGTTTCTAATTAGAGACCTTATGGCTGTCCAACTCTCATTGGAAGCCGGAGGAGAACGCGAGAAGCAGTCGTGGCATCAAGATGCTTCCCAAGACGCTATCACTTCTTCTCGGCTGCGATGCCAACGCCCGCCATGAGGACCAGAAAAGCAGAGACATTAATCGAGGAGATGAGCACCTAATCGAATTTATCAATGCATAATGTAGAAAACGCATCAACATTCGTGGTCAGCACCAGAGAGGAGATACTAGACATAATTTTAAAGAACACCCTGATGATCGATTTGGCCAAGAATTGGAGGGTATTAGATCAATCTTTCCAGTTGATGGATGTATTACGAGATTCAATAGAAACGTAGGAAGTGGCACTGTGTGCGTCTTTGCACATCGAAGGAGCGTTCGATAACACATCACACTCACAGATACGACATGCCTTAATCCATAAAGGAGTGGAAAGCAGCGTAGCTTCCTGGATGGGCAGAATGTTAGATAGTAAGTGAACAGAAGTGCCGATAGGTCCAAACTCTATTATTAGGAATGCTATTAATGTGGATAATGTGCATTGTAGTTAATGAACTCCTAGCAGAGCAAACAAACGCGGGAAGTCCAGGATTACGTTGATGAAATTGTTTTCATCTGTAGGGGCAAATATGAGGATACCCTATGTGACAGAATTCAAACGGGACTGCGAATTACTAGTAATTAGTGTCCGAAAATAACTCTGGAAAAAACGTGTTAAAAACATATGTCGGAAAGCGTTAAGGGCTCTGATTACTTGCATATCCATAGCATTTAAAAAATGAAGATGCACTGGATATACACTGCAATAGTAACACCAATAATCACCAATGAAGCGATCATCTGGGTAGAAAAGACGGAACACAGCACAACTGTTTTGCGTGTGTATCAGTGCCCGAACCCTTCCCTAAAGGTCCTTCTGGGATTGGCTCCTCTCCATCTGCACGTACAAATGCAAACAAGGAGGGGGATCTTCTTTTTTCTAGGAAGCATCCCGAATTACTGATACCAAAAGATAACATGATACCGAGGCTCTACTTCAGTTTGAAAAACGTTGATATACGGATATACGGTTTAAACCAACAACTAATTATCTCGTACACTGACGGTACTGAACAGGCGATGGGGTTATTGATTCAAGGAAAATGTACTTTGAATCAGTGGTTAAGCATATCAGCATATTTCAGGCGAAAATAAACGCCACAGGCAGATGCGACTCCTTCAATCAAAAAAAAAAGCTATAGGGGGCAGAGCATTAACCGACAGCCAACCAGCTATTAAGGCACCTAGGTCCTACAAGGTAAATTGCAAACTGGTATGGGAATGCTTTAACAGACTGAACAAGTTCGACTTGGTGTGAATACTCTAGAGGATTGGGTTTGAAGGCATTGAAGCAGCGAACGAGCGGGCTAGGAAATGAGCAACGACGCCGCTATACGAGCCAGAACCATTCTGTAAAGTCGAAAATGGGTTCATGGCTACGACGTTTAAACACGAAGAGGAACGGTTAGGGGAACTTCACTGGGGCATCTTTCCAAGAATGAAACAATACAGGGTGCTCATTAGGGGATATAGAACCAACCGCTCGGAGGACTCTTTAAACTTCACAAAGAAGAGCTTCCGAATCATAGTGGGCATACACACTGGTCACTGCAGGTTAAACTATCACCTGAGAAAGCTAGGTATATGTACGGACACTGTCTGTAGATTCTATGAGAAGAGTGATGAAACAACATATATGTTCTGTATGCAAGGGACTCGCCTGCTATTTGCTGGAGGTTTTGCAGATCTGTTTTCGTCTGCGGAATATTCCGAAAGCATCTAGCTTTATACTGCGCAGGACAGCAGAGCATCCTTCAGATCATCAGCTCGAGTATAGGTTCCTCGCAGAGTTCCTAAGTATTTGTGGAAGTCTGTCTTGGTCATAACATAGATGCCAAGGACATCAATGGTATTTCCGGCACGAGATTCATGATGACCTTCACGTAGTTTCTTACTAGGCTTTTGCTGCCGCTTTTTTTTGCTGAGTACAATATTTTTTGACTTTGTTTCTTCCTCGTAAGCTAGGGAATCGTTTTAATTGATAGCTAAATTTAAGGAACCTTTAATTTAAACTGTGTGTTGCCCTGTGAGTTACAGCTTAAGAATACACTCAAAGCGCTATACCTTGCTTAGCGTAAGAGGCGTCACAAAAAGATAGAAACTTGTGGGCTGGCCACCCGCAAATTCTGAAACTTTATTACTTCCGAGGAACGCCTCTGATAGTGGCTAAGCTCACGGCAACGACCTTTGGCTATCGAAAACGGACTTTGATTGGTTTCTTTAATGTGTACACCCTCCTCGCTTTCTCTAATTTGAGGGGGAATTCCAGCGATACAAGCTGGATATGCTGGGCCTGTCAGGTCGCGGTTCAAATCTTACTGGTGGCAGTGGGCCTCATATCGTGACTTAATGTCGGACACCAGTGGACTCAGCTGTGAATGAGTACCTGAGTCAAATCAAGGTGATAATCTCGGGCGAGCCCAATGCTGACCACATTGCCCTTTGTAGGGTACTTTAATCCTGTAGGGTACCGTTACAGTCTTGAATGAAGTACTCTAACACACTTCATGATGTTGATCTAATATGGTCTGGTGCGCCAACGATTACTATTATTATTATTCTGGCCCAAAGTGAAGTAAGCTGTAGGGCCTCTGGAGAGTACTTCTAATGTGGTGATTTCTCTGGAAAGCCAAGTAGTAACAAATGCGAATCCGGTGTCGGGTTGCATCTAACAGATACCGCGAAGCGTGCTCTCGACCTGGCAGTCGGTTTCTAACAGACTTTTAACTGCAAGGTTCGGGTGAAGATTAAGGACCAACGGAAACTTCCCATGTAGTGGAGAAGGGTATTTTCTATGAGCAATTCAATTTTCAGGAGATGTGACTCTAAAGGTGACATTTGGGTCATCTGAATGCCATTGTGGGATGTGACAACACGTTACTCGGACATGTGATGGGGAAGCACGGTCTTGATGAGCATAAAGAAAATGGTGGAAGGTTCGTGCATTTCTGCGCCTCTTTATTAGTGGCACATAAGACGAGCACAGAGCTTGCATAAGGTCAGTTGAGTATCAACTGACCGACGCGCGTACATGCACCACATCGGCCACTTTGCGATCAGCAGTGGTAGTAGTTGAGGAGTGGTCTCCTGGATTTGCGTAACAAAAGAGGCGCTGATATCGAACTCGAAAGAAATCGCCATCTGATGATGCTTGTGTGATGCATTCGCCACTCGCCCGCAGGGTTAAGGTGCTACCACATGGACTGCTTGTATGATCCAGCCTTCGCTCGACAGTGATAGAACCATCACAAATGTTCTTATCTCGAGTGCTGCACTCGCAATTGGCTGCGAATAACTCAGTCAAAATATTTAGTTTAGAGCTTGGATGTCGCTTATTCTACTGCGATTTCAAGCAAATGGATTTACATCCGCCAGTGGACAGAGTTCTCTAAAGTATTTATAGATAGCCAGCTTGAGGGTATTACGCGCTTTCATAAGGATTAAAATTCTCCACCAATCTATCCTATCTAACGCTCTCTAAGTCACATTTTCCCACCGGTTAGCCTTCATGTAAAAATCATCGGCAATCACCTTAGCATTTTATCCATTTCTTGTCTAGAATTTCCAGTATAACCTCAAATTGAGATAGCAAATACTTATATATTCATATACTGTCATTCGTATATACATATACTATTCGCTACAAGCCAACTGACTGGCAGCACATTGCATGTATTGGGAACCGGCGCATATATCGCCGTTTGCAGCACGTTAGGTTTGTATAGGGTTCACTTATAATGGTCATTTCTAATTCAGATTGGTATGCGACAAACGAATCCTGCGCGGCCTGGCAATGATCCAAGTTTATCACGACAATCCTTTTCTCCTCGTATCATTATTTAGCTGTTATTCCATGGTTTTACTTCGGTGAATTATGCATTTAGAGTCGTTTTTGCCTGTTTGATAATGTTCCTTTCCTCTGCATCCATAGAACTGATCAGAGCCGCTGTTTTATACTTTCGCCAAGCATATAAATTTGAGGTATTTGAATACCTTTTCTCGCAAGGCGTACTGTTTTCGACGACACCAAAAACCTAAAACATTGGTAATCGAATTGTGACCGTCTGAATACTACGACAAGTTTTTCTTAATATAATAGGTTCCTCCCCAAGGAAGTACGGATTTCTCCTAGCACTTCATCTAGACTCCCCGAATTATATGTATACATGGTATACATATATTTTTGGGCACGCATTGTGACATTCCCTCCAAGTAAGCGCCCAACTTAGTTATAGACGGGAGCAACGTTGGCCACGATGAATTTTTTCAGTTCGAAAGATAAGATCCTTTCTCTTGGTTCTTTTGATCCTTTTCGACATTTCCGTACATCCCCAAAAATTCATATATTCCAAACTCTAAGATACACTTATCTTATACATATTGAAGTTTAAGTTTAAGTTTTTTATTGATGATAGTGTCTTACGCTAATACATGATAGATTAATTCTAGCTTATTAAGCTTAACAAACTTAACTTTATTTCAATGGGTGGCTATTACAATTGTTTGGCCTACCCGACCTTCTGTGTAATTCTTACGTTAATTGTATTGATTTAATACATGGATCTTCACATTTATTTTCAACTGATCTGAATTATTTCAAGACTGCGCTTGCACTAAAAGCGCCAGAAGGCATTACTTACTTACTTAAATTAACTAAGCCTAAACTTAATCTAACTTAATCTAACTTACTCTAACAATAAATACTTAACCTACTATATACAATAGCACATTACATGTCTTGTGCTTAGCCTCGATGTACCCCTACCAGGCAGGGAGAATCATATAGGGAAAGGATGGCGGGTTTAAGAGCTTCGCTCACTATTTGGCAGGGCCTTAGGTAGTTGGCCAATGGGAAGGTGCTACCCTGTTGGTAGAGTTGCCGGATTAGTGGATTTGGATGGTTCTCCGTTCTTTCGAAGAACCGTTCCACCAAGTTGAGAACGAATTCTCGAAGAGGTTGTACCTTGGCGCGCCGATATACCTCGGCGTTTTTTCCAACCTTCTTAGTTTTCCAATTATAGGAAAGACCAGTGCAGTATCTTAATATCCGGCGTTCGAATGCCTCACATTTGGACATTGTTCGGGTGGAGCAAGTGATCCACGTGGGCGCTCCATAGCAGATAATGGGTCTGATCAGGGTCTTGTAGAGAGTCAGTTTGGCCTTGGTGCTGAGTCCTACCTTCTTTCGAAGAAGAAAGTAGAGCCTACTGAATGCACCGCGTGCCTTACCGATCGCGAGCTCAAGATGTGGCTTGAACTTAAGGAGTTCGTGAAGTTTAACTCCTAAGTACTTGATGGTCTGGGAATTGCTCACTATAGTGTTTCCGATTTTCATTTTCAAGCGTGTAGCTTTTCTATGGATTCCTCTAGAACCTAGGTATCTAGCTTTCCTCCGGAAGGTGCAGAATTGCGTTTTGGCCTCATTAATCTTAATGCCCCATGCCAGGTAATATTTGCCAAGGTCTTTCAAATACCTCTCGACCGCTTTGGCTGCCCTGTTGGGGTGGAGGCTTGAAGCGAAGATGAGTGTATCATCGGCATATTGAATGAGTTCGGTGCCGGTCTCAGGAGTTGGGACGTCAGCCGTGAAGATGTTATAAAAGGTGGGTCCAGAAATGGATCCTTGCGGTACTCCCGATGTTACCGACAAGAGATCGGAGAATTCATTCCCCACACTGACGTAGAAATACCTATCTTCGAAGAAGCTTAGTGCAATTCTAATGATCGGAATTGGGAATTCAAGATCTATCAGTTTGTAGATTAGTCCGTTTACCCATACGGAGTCAAAGGCCTTTTCTAAGTCTAATGCACATGCTACGGTCGGTTTATTATTGACGTTAAGTCTTGCTACGACGGTGTCGTGAAGGTAGCTAAGTGCATGTTGAGTTCCGTGCTTGCTGCGGAACCCGAACTGATGGTTCGGTATAATCTCTTTGAGGTTGCAATATTGGACTAGCCCGATTGTCCATGCTCTCTCAAAGAGTTTGCCTAAATTGGATAATAATGAAACGGGTCCAAAGTTGTTAGGCTCAGTAGAGAAGCCTTTTTTCCGGATCGCAATTATTTTAGCTACTTTCCAGGTGGTGGGAAAATAGCCATTATTTATGCAGTTATTAAATACTGCCAGCAAAAATTTGATGGAGACTCGGGGAAGTTGCCTAATTACGTAATTAGGAATTTCGTCAGGTCCGGCTGATTTTTTACCGTTTAGGTTTGAGGTCAAGGCGGTGAGTTGTGATAAACTCAGAAATTGTTGCGAATCCGTTGGTTTTACGGAGGAGTTCGTTTGGGAGAATGTTACTAATCTATTTGAATGCCTAGAGACAAAGTCGGCGATAGTTGTTTCAACCATCGACACTATTGCCGGGTTACTTTGAGGCGGAGGGGTATTGAGCTGAGACTCAAATGATTCCGCAAGGACTTGCGCCTTTCTGGCGTCTCCGCAGATTGGTTCCTTGTTCCTGGTAAGAACGAAATTACGGGACTTATTTTTCCCCGCTAGCCTATTTATATGTTGAAACATATCTGGCCCGGGCTTAATATCTGCGAGATTACGGGTTAATTCTTTATTGCGGAATTGCGCCACCATTTCCCGGATAATTGTACTCAGGCAATTAATCCGGGAGAGCAATGCTTTGTATTCAGCATTAACTTTATTTCCATTTTTATGGAAGTTGCGCTTGAGGTTCCTGCGCCAAATCTGTCTGACCTTCATATGTAGCATGATATCATGCGGGAGTTTGTTGTATACAAACTCATCGACTTTGATAAGCCTGGTATTTCTGCATGTAGCAGTATTGATGGCGTCCGTGGCCAAAATGATTGCTTCGTCGATTTCTTTGTCCGACAGATTGCGATCTGTAGCGAGTTTCTTCAAGTTCAGCCTTGGTGCTAAATCTGACTTGAATTTGTCCCAATCAGTGTGGGCGAATGACCTGATGGTTATCTTAACTCGCTTCTGCAGTTGTGAAGTTGAGGCCATTTTGAGTTCAACTGCAAAATGGTCGGACATGCCTGGCAAGGTTTTACAGGAAGTTACCTGAAAACTTTGCTTGGTTTCATCAGACAGCAGGAAAAAGTCAATGATGGATTGACTAGCGGGTCTTGTCGGCGAATCCGGCGAGACCACCTCAAGGTTGGCTGGCGTGAAAGGGTCGTGGATCCAGTTATACAGGGTTTTCCCATTTAAATTTTCTGCCTTATCGCCCCAGAATTTGTGCCGTGAGTTAAAGTCGCCACCGAAGATAAGATATTTTGGTTTTAACTGGAGATCGCCCAAGACTTTTAAGTCATGGCCCAGTTTCTCACTTGGGGAATTGTATTTGAAATAAACGGAAACTACCAAAATCCGTTTATTATCGGTAGTTTTAACTATTGCCGCTGCAGCGGAACAGACTAGTAAGCCCTCGATGACGACTTCTTCAAAATGGTAGTCTTTTTTGACTAGAAGGGCAGCGCCCGTGTTGCTGTTATGCCGAATAGTGGTATATCCGGTGAAATTGACATTATGTCTATGGTTTAGGTGGGTCTCCGAAACGCAGAATTTGTCTGCTTTCAGAGTATCAACCAACGCTTGGGCAGTGGCACGTTGGGCGTGTGAGACCAGGGACGCGGAGTTAAATGTGACTATATTTAGCTCCATAAGTTCATGAGTAGTTGGATTGCGGCAATCTGCCGCTGCTCATTTGTTTGGGCGGAAGCGAGGCTTTCGACCAAGTTCTTGAAGGCCAGTTTGTTGCCTTGTGGAGCTTGAGGTGCAGCTCTAGGAAGAGTATTCCTAGCTGCTTGGGCGTATGATACACCTGGCCGGGACAAGCTTTGTGACATCTGTGTCACCGTTTGCTTGGTCCTCGCCGTTTCTGCATTTTTTCGCGCCCTGCCAGCTTCCCTTCTGGCAACCATATCTTTGTATGCCGGGCATCCGCGGTAGTTGGCAGGATGTCCGGTCTGGCCGCAATTGCAGCAATGCGGCACCTCCGCCGATGGTGTGGGGCATTCCCCGCGAACGTGTTTCTTTGCGCACTTCACGCACCTGTGCACAATGGAGCAGTTAGGGGCAATGTGCCCGAAGTTCTGGCAGTTGTAGCACTGCACTTCTTCAATTGGCTTGACTTTCTCAAGCGAAATCTTCTGGTGAAGTATATACTTTATTTTTTGTACTTCACTGAGCTCTTGGGAGGGCTCGAAGGTGGCTATGAAAAGTCCCGATTGAGACCTCATCGGGAGTGCCGGGTTCTGGCTGTGCAGAAGCTTATCTGCACGCGTAATTAGATTGGCCACAGTTTTCACTTTTAATTGCGGGTAATCTTCATTGAGTTCCCGCAATATGTCTGCTGGGTCTGTCTCCCTGTGGAGACCGCGAATAACCAGCGACTTTGTTCTAAGGGTCGGTGGGGTGCTGGTGGTGGCGTGAAGCCCTTTCTCTCTTATGAGAGCGAAAATTGCAGCATGGTCTTCTACCGTCTCGGCGAAGATGAGGGTCTTATCGGCCCTCGTGTTCTTCAGGGTTGCTTTCAACCCTTTTTCCTTCAGAAGTTTCAGGAACTGCGGTACATTTAGTCTGTACCCAGTTATCGGGGGAATTTTGAGTTTCTTAGGGGTGGCTGCTTGGGGAGAGGATTTTGGGGTGGTTGGTGGGGCACTTACAGTGATAGCACTAACCTTAGTCTTATTTGATGTCTTCTTTTTTCGGACGACGAAGTTGAAGGGGTCTCCTTCCTCCTCCTCGATGATGACCTCCGGGCACATGCCGTCATCTTCTTCGCTTTGCTGCTCCTGTCGTTGCTGCTGCTGCTGCTGTTGTCGCTGCTGCTTCCTCTGCTCCTGTTGTTGTTGTCGCTGTTGCTTAATTAGCTGCTGCTGTTGCACTTCTTGCTGTTGGACCGGCTGCTTCGCGGCCATGTTAGCTGCTTTTAATTCAGCCATCTGCTGCTGCAGCTCCTTGATGAATGCCATCTGGCACTCCAACTGCTGCGCCATGTCGGCCTTTTCTTGTTCCAGCTCCGCAATTCGCATGAGGAGGCTCGAGTTCCCCTCCATCATTGTTGCAGGGCCCGTGGCTCCCTCCTCTTCGGACGAAATTTCGTCCGGTAGCACTAGCTTGGTCCTCTTGGCGGACATTATCGTCCCCAAGCCCGTCCTCGGTTGGTGTCGAATTCACTGAAATTGAAATTTAAAAATACGTTATATTTACTAGCACTATAGTATACAGTGTCTCAATAATTTGAGATGCACTGTATGGCAACGGAACGATACTTCCTTGGATGTTTTCTCCACACTCGAATTCACTTTACTTCCCACTTTTACGTTTTCGTACGTTTTACGTTCACTATAAATTAGCGGATGCTCTCTCACAGGTCTGCTCGCTACGAAGATTCGAAGCGAACTACATATTGAAGATACAATGAATATACTCATCCAAAACAAGCAAACATTGCCCATTAACGAATACTGACGCCTACATATATATGTACGCATCTAAATTGATGGTATTGAGTATTTACGCTTTATTTCATACACAAAAGCTCACTCGCACTGAAAGCAAATATTTATCCCAATTGCAACCGCAGAATTTATTTGGTGTATAAACATGAGTTGATTATTTTTAAAAATCTTTGCCTATGGCTTACTAGATTAAGGGGGTCATCCGTGTGTCGGATCCGCGGAATCGAATTTTTAGATATAGTGTAGAATATATAGGCAAAGTTATTTTTTTGATACTCGGAGCCGTTGGGAAATTATAGTGTTAAACACGTAATAAGTCACATGCCCGATTTATGTCGATCGCCGTAATAAAGCGCGTATTTATCGGTCCGAATGATTGATTCATTGAAGCCAAGGCTCTACATGTGTTTCTTGAAGAAAAGTAAAGTTTATGGACTAGGTATAGTAGATTAATGGTCACTTAAGGTTTTATGGTTAAAAATCACATTCTACTTTTTAAATGCATTTTTCTCGCAACTACATATTGAAAATCGGTTGCCACCAGAGTCCAAAATCTATAAACGAAATTCTTTGAAATTTTCAGGACTTATTCAGAGCATATTTCTACAGTCCACAAACTAGGATAATTGCGAGTCATTTGGTAATTTTTTTTATTCATTAAAGAAGCCTTGAAAAAACAATTGACAAAAACAAGTTGAACACGGCACCAGAAATTTCGTTTCTAATATTTTTTAATAATCCTAGTGTTCGGACTGTAGTTAAAAATGCAGTGTAAAATGCAGTTTACCTTTTATCTCTAAGATGATCGTAGCGCCCTCTACCCGGGCAGCAGAAAAACACTTTCTTGGAGATGGGTGTATAAATATATATATTTCGATAATGAGTTATGCTGTCGGATGGGAAAAATTACTAAGCACGCTCAAGATAATAATAAATTGCGAAAAATTCGTATTTGTATCTTTATCCCATTCTTCACAAACAAATTTTAAAAAAAGTGAAACAACGACCTGCACAGGGGATGACCCCCTTAAAGAGCGACCAACTAAGTATTGGCCCTTATTTGAGTTTAGTGTGTACTTTTCTTCAACTCGTGACTTTAAAAAGTGGACAAATAATAAGAACAAACACAATTTCTATAAAATTCTGCTATATTCAAGTAACAAGCTTATATAAACTGTTTGTATTTTCGACTGAAATAGATCTATTGTTTTGCAGAATAAATACAAATTACATTTTATTTGGGAAGCACTAAGCTTTCCTTCTAAAATTTCCGAGAATAATGCGTCAAGATCGGCCCAAGCAACGAAGGTGTCAGCGGCGTTGAACGGTACCGTCCCTTCGGAACCAATCGTGTCGGCCATCCCGTCTGCAAAAGTAGTTCGACAAGAGGGAGCTAAGAAGCCTCAACAAAATATTAACCATGTGTGAAAACATGCAGCATACGTTACACGTACACAATACAACAATAAACAATATAACAGAATATTTACACAAACAGCATGCATCAACGGCGCAACAACCGGTATCCGGTCTAGGCCTGCCTTAATAAGGAACTCCAGACATCCCGGTTTTGCGCCGAGGTCCACCAATTCGATATCCCTAAAAACTGTCTGGCGTCTTGGCCTACGCCATTGCTCCATCTCAGACAGGGTCTGTTTCGTCTTCTTTTTCTACGATAGATATTGCTCTTATAGACTTTCCGGGTGGGATCATCCTCATCCATACGGATTAAGTGACCCGCCCACCATAACCTATTGAGCCGGATTTTATCCACAACCGGACGGTCATGGTATCGCTCACAGATTTCGTCATTGTGTAGGCTACGGAATCGTCCATCCTCATGTAGGGGGCCAAAAATTCTTCAGAGGATTCTTCTCTCGAACGCGGCCAAGAGTTCGCAATTTTTCTTGCTAAGAACCCAAGTTTCCGAGGAATACATGAGGACTGGCAAGATCATAGTCTTGTACAGTAAGAGCTTTGACCTTATATTGAGACGTTTCGAGCGGAACAGTTTTTGTAAGTTGAAATAAGCTCTGTTGGCTGACAACAACCGTGCGCGCATTACATCATCCTAGCTGTTATCGGTTGTGATTTTGGACCCTAGATAGGAGAAATTGTCAACGGTCTCAAAGTTGTATTCTCCTATCCTTATTCTTCCTGTTTGACCAGTGCGGTTTGATGTTGTTGGTTGGTTCGTCTTCGGTGCTGACGTTGCCACCATATATTTTGTCTTACCTTCATTGATGTGCAGCGCAAGATCTCGCGCCGCCTGCTCGATCTGGATGAAGGCAGTTTGTACGTCTCGGGTGGTTCTTCCCATAATGTCGACATCGTCAACATAGGCCAGTAGTTGGGTGGACTTGAAGAGGATCGTAGCTCTTGCATTTACATCAGAATCACGGATCACTTTCTCGAGGGCCAGGTTAAAGAGGACGCATGATAGGGCATCCCCTTGTCGTAGACCGTTGTTGATGTCGAATGGTCCTGAGAGTGATCCTGCTGCTTTTATCTGGCCTCGCACGTTGGTCAGGGTCAGCCTAGTCAGTTTTATTAATTTCGTCGTGATACCGAATTCTCTCATGGCCGTGTACAGTTTTACTCTGGCTATACCGTCATAGGCGGGTTTAAAGTCGATGAATAGATGGTGCAACTGTTGTCCACATTCCAACAGTTTTTCCATCGCTTGGAGTGAAGCCTCTTTAGTATGGGCGAATGATGTTCTGCGCGTATGGGGCTATCCGGCCTAGCAAGATAGCGGAGAATATCTTATAGATGGTACTCAGCAACGTGATACCTCTATAATTGCTGCACTGCGTGATATCTCCCTTTTTATGTATGAGACAGATAATGCGTCATTGCCAATCGTCAGGCATTGATTCGCTATCCCATACCTTCAGCACAAGTTGATGAACCACTGGTGTAACTGGTCGCCTCCATATTTAACCAATTCGGCTGTAATTCCATCGGCTCCTGGCGACTTATGATTTTTTAGCCGATAAGTTGCCCGGACTGTTTCTCCTAAACTTAGTGGTGGCAGTATTTGTCCGTGGTCTTGAGTTGGCGGGACCTCCAACTCGCCGATGTTCTGGTTGTTCAGTAGCTCATCAAAGTACTCAACCCATCGCTCCAATAAGCCCATTATGTCGCAAATCAGATTTCCCTCTTTGTCTCGGCAGGATGAACATCGAGGTGTATCAGGCTTCATCCTGCCGACTTCTTGGTATGTTACTCGGTATGCGGCATCCTTCCGTTCCGTTGCTAGCTTGCATTAATCGTCAAACGAGCCCTTCTGACTACTTTTGCGACTGGGGCCAAGTATGTTTGTGGCCGTATCCATGATAACGTTCTTCAGGTGATTGTGAAGATCATTTGTTGATGCTTCATCTCCGTCTTCTTATAGGTGTCGCGAAGGGCTGTGTTGTGGACGGCTTCAGTGTTCACTCTCACCTGATTGTCAGAGGGGATTCTAGGTGGTATTGTTATTCGAGCTCGGAGCACCTTGTCAACGAGATAGTGATCCGAGTCTATATTGCCCTCCTATATGTTCTGACATTCATCAAGGCTGAGAGGTGGCGGCGTTCAATCAACACGTAGTCAGTTTGGTTGAAAGTGGTCCCGTTTGGAGAGGCCCACGTATGTTTGTGGACCGCTTTCAGCCCAAACCAGGTACTTCCAACAACCATTTCGTGTGACCCTGCTAATTGAATAATCCGCAGTCCGTTATCATTTGTATTTTCGTGTAAGCTATGGGAGACAACGTATCGCCTGAATACGGGCTCCTTCCCTACTTGGCTGTTAAAATCCCCAAGTATGATTTTGATATCATATCTGGGACAGGCTTCGAGGGTTCGTTCTACTGCCTCGTAGAAGATATCCTTCTCCGACTCTGCAGTCTCCTCTGTAGGGTTAATGAGGCTTATATTTCTAGACTCGTCTCGGAAGCGCAGAGTGCATAGCCATTCGCTTATGTTTTCAAAGCCGATAACAGCAGGTTTCGTTTTTCGGCTCACTAAGAAACCTACTGCGAGCACATGGTTTACTGGATGGCCACTATAACATATAATGTAGCGGCTCTTCTCCAGGAAACCGGTTCCTGTCCAAAGCATCGCCTGTAACGCTGTTACATCAGCCCTATATTGGGACAGGATATCGGCTAGGTGCTTATCAGTTTCATCTCTGTACAGCGAGCGCACGTTCCATCAGAAAATGTGCAAATTGTTATTCCGTTGTCGTTGCCGAGTTGGTCGTTGTATAATCCGTCCAGTCCGAGGCTCCTGTTGTGGGTTCGTAACAAGTTGTTTTCCGTGTAGGGTTGTCAGCCCTACCCAACCCCGGACCTGGAGGACCAGTTGGTACAATTTGTCCCGTTTTTAGGCGTGGGAGACTCGCCTTCATCCTTCTCCGTCTGCAGCTTTTCGTTAAGAAAGGGCTCCACGTGGCGACCGCTGCGCCACGTGCAGGTGGAGATAGGGTTTGGTAGTAGAGCTGTTGGTGTTGGTTCAGCAGGCATCTTCCAGGTTTTATGCTCTATCGTGGGTACCAATCCCCGGTTCGCCCTGGGACCTATACTACCCTTTGACGACCACCTCTCTCTTTCTCCGGATCATCGCGGTTAATGTGAATTCCATCGTAGGAATCCACCGAAGAGCGGACCTGGTTGATTCCGCTGCCAGGCAATAGGCTGACATTGATTTCAGAAACCCACCTCAGTCCGAGGCATTCGGTAACATTCAAGGAATTTGAATTCGTGAGGAACGATAGACGAAATTGTGATGGAGAAGGTGGTACCAGAATACTTGTAGGTCGCCATTATCGTTTCAGGCATATTAATAGGCCTGAATTTGAAAGCTTTGAGTGTATCGAAGTCTCATGTATTCTTTTTTCACTGCCTAGAGGAGGGAATTTATACATTCTGTCAGTCTATGCAGTGGGAAACAATCGAGCCAAGTTCAAGGAGGAATTCCATTCTCTGTTTACGACGCTCGAACTAAACAGGCTGGATAATTATTATATTATAACTGGCGACTTGAATGCTAAGCATATCTCGTGGTAAAACGGCATAAACAATCCCAGAGAGGTAATCCTAAAATCTTGGATAGAGCAATACCAGATAGAGTATAATATAAATGCGAATTATATGGGTCAACCTCGCCCAGGTAAATTCTTATCTGGATTTGTGCATTGCTGATGCGCGCCTGAACTTTAATTTTAAGAATCATCAACAGAAACTACAGACTCTTCCTAACGATAGCGACCATAACGCTATTTTGATTGATGTTCTGTTTGATGGACGAAAAGTTCGCCTTCTGTCGATGGACAGTGGCGTCCGCAGGCTGAACTTTAAACAAACAAATTGGAAGAAATTCCAAGAGAGGTTTATTCGGGATATCGAGAGGAATGCCCACCTCTTGATGGGGAAAACGATAGAGCAATTGCGCCAGGTGACAGGAACTTGAGCAATCAAGCTGGAGAACTTGACACTGGATACAATTGAACAAGTCGTCCCTAAGATTAAACCTCGCAATAACATGGAAGGATATGAAACTGCACACATTAAACGGCTGAAAAAAGTGAAAAGGCTTCTGCTTACTCCCGTCAACAAAATATATCGGAGATATGGGGACTATCATCATCCCATATTGGTTGAGTTCAAATTACTTCTAAAGATCGCGCGGGATCTTATCCGTCAACATTACGTAACACCTTATTTACTCAGGTAAAGACGCCAATAGTGTAACTGCTGATGCGCATGGCAGTTATATCGTGATGGGTGATGCTCTGAAACTCGAACTTATAGGGGAGCACTTTGAAGCAGCGCATCAGCCCAGAACGAACTTAGAGCCAACGCGACTTTCGGAAATTGTAGAACGAGATGTCCACAATTTCAATGTAGCCTGAACGGCACCACAGTTCTCCAGTTTAGCTCTGCGTTGCAGGCTGATCTCATACCGATTGATAATCTGCTTGATTACTTTACCTCATTTGTGGACTTAACTTCCATATTTAGAAGGGTAACCAATAAGAGATCATCCATCGTTATCCTCAGGCATTTACCAGACATTGCCATTCGAAATTATTGCATTTTGTTCAATAATTTATCGATGAAAATTCCTTCTTTCCAGGACATTGGAAGAAAGCCCGAGTGTTCCCGATTTTAAAGAGAGGGAAGGATTCATCCAGTCCTAAGAGCTACCGCCCAATCAGTTTGCTGCCTAACATCAGCAAGGTGTTTGAGGTTTTGGTATTGAAAGCCTTGAACGGGCATATCAAGAGAAAGGAATTATTGTCGAATGCCCAATTCGGATTTCGATCAATACATGCAATAACGAAGGTAACATCCGATATTTGTTAGCGGATTGACAATGGTGAGTGCGTAGGCGCTTGCCTTATAGACATTGGGAAGGCGTTTGATACCGTCTGGTTGGATGGACTGATTTTCAGGCTCATGAAAAATAAGTTTCCCAGCCACCTCTTAACGATGGTGTGTAGTATGCTGTATGGTAACTACTTTGTCACTACGGACGGGAATCTCACTACTAGGAGGGAATTTCATGTTCTGAATGGATTGCAGCAAGGGACTGCGACTGCGCCTAGTATTTGCCGGCGAATTACTCAACTCTTTCGAGTTTAATAAATCTCCTAAAAGGTCGTTAGTTGTTTTTACTGATGATCTGATAGCCTACACGTCATACAAGAAGGTAACTGAGGTGCAAATTGAACTTCAAAAGATGTTCAATGATATTAAGTTCTTCACGAACAGTCGGCGGATGAAAATCAATGCGCAAAAGTGAGAAACGATTCTGTTTCGAAATCTTTTGGCATACGCCAGTAGGAACTTGAAAAGGAATTGGAGAGATTTGCACATTGTCGCGAACGAGGATAGTTCTGAGCGCATTCCTCATACGAAGTGCATTAGATACTTTGGTGTGCGTCTTGACGAGCGTCTCCAATTTAATGAACACGTTAAAGTCGCGCTAGAAAGCCCTCTCAAGGCATTCATAGCTCTTCAAAGACTCTTTCATGCTCCACATCTTTGCCGGAAGGTTAAGATGATTTGGTATCTTACTTTGGTTAGACCGGTGCTCACTTACGGGTGTGCTATCTGATTTAATTTGAGTGCTAGTTAAATGGAGAAAAATAAGGATCTTTGAAAGGGAATGTCTGCGTTCTTGCACGGGACTTAATAGAACTGCTTGGTCAAACTACGAGCATTATGTAATTAATGAGATGATGTATGCAGGCTGTTCCAAGAATCGACATAGTTATTATCAGATTGATTCGGAATCATATAGTGCGATCTGTTTCGCATGGCGAGAACCCTTGGGTTTCGCATGGCTGGAACCCTTGGGTTTCGCAGCCGTTCTACCCAAATGATGGGCATTTCGAGAAAACTCTTACGAAAGACTTCATTCCTCCCGAAGTGTTCGTGTATCTTGACAGGAATGGTCTAATTCTTGACTCTGCCGGTGGTCCGGTTATGTATCATATACACAGGCGTGTCACGGACAAAAGGATAGTATACCCCCGAACTTGACTGTGGGGGCTCTGAAATTCGGTTGGAGATGCGGAGAGCAATTGATACTAAGCGAGATGAAAAAGAGAAATCCTGGTACTGGTGGCTGCGGGATGCCGGTTAGCGGCGGCCGTGCTCAGTTCTGCCATTTGTTTCTTAGTGGGACTATGTAAATAATATAAATATTATACGGGTATGATTATATATTTTATTATATTGCATTGTGTTCATTTCGCTCATCAAAAAAGAAAAAAAAAATTGTAAAATATAAGAATATCATTGAATACCTATGTCATTCATTTTATTAGCTTTAAGATAAATAAATTGTATATATTTTTGTATTAGCCTTAAGAATAAATTTAGATTTCAGAACTAGTTTTTTTAAAATGTAAAGTCCAGAATTAGGATTAGGGAATTTCTTTTAATTTTTTTGTTCGTCAACATGACAAAGCTAATTTTGTCGGGTTTTTCACCATTTCCCGATAACTTACATATTGTTTGTCAATGCAATGTATTTTGTTATATTAATTATAGTTTGTTAATTATTAGTAAAAAACTTTGAGTGCTCACCCATTTCTTCTTGTTAGATTATAAGATTGTTTTTGTATTCATTTTTCTCGATCTATATTATTACTGTTCAACATTTGCTTTAAATAAAAATGATTTTGAAAATGAAAAAAAAAAATTTCGGAAAAGCCGCTTAACCACGGCGGATTGTTTCACGCAGCGAGCTAACTGTTGGTAAGTAGTAATTGTCTCACGAGAAACACAAATTTCATACGCTAGCCCTGTTGATTATAATTAAGACTCATCAAATTTACCAGCGCCACGCAGTTTTGAGTGTTTTTGGCTATATTATTGCAATTTAAGGAGGGTTTTCAAGTAAATTTATAAAATACAGGACAACAATATGCCATTATGAAGTTTATTTGAACATGCCATTGTCAACTTTATCGGAAGCTTAAATTTCATTTATTCTAGCATCATTGTGATTTCTTTTTCAGACTTTTTGGGTAGATAGGTTCTGGGAACACCTATTTCTTTTTCTAAGACATACATTTTGACTCCTTCCCACTATATGGTCTCTAGGTTCAAAATATTGTCTATACTGATACATATTTAAATAAAGCTAACGGGTACTAGTCTACTGTGGCATTTTTTAGAAGTTGCCTGGAGACCAGCCTTTAAGTTCAGCCTGGAATCATGGAATTATGCCGGCTACGATGTGGAGCATGAAACTGCTAAAAGGTGGAAATCGCACTGTTACCACCGAGAATTATCGTTTTGTGGAAATTTACTGCAATCATGTCAGTATTACACTAAAGCGAGTAGTCTGATATATTAAATGCATAGATATTAGCTGTTATATGTAAATGGAGCAATTGCCCAATGAAACACATACAAAACAAACAAAACCTTTCATACCTGAACGTCGAGCTGCTGCTTTTCTACTTGTTTCTTCTATCTTCAAATTCAAGGTAATCCGAATTGTAAGCTTAAGAACAGCCAACAATTAGCCTTCATCAACTGAGTATCGATTCATAATTCCAGCAGTTTCATTCAAATTTCAATTTAAATTCAAAAATCAAAACACTTGCTCTGCTCTATCTTACCCTATCCTATCCTACATACCGCACTATGTAGTATTATTTCCTGGCCTGGGCTTTGATAATACGTGATACTGTATACACTGCTGTAATGTAGTATTCTTGATATTCGGCCATTATCGTTCGAAGCATAAGCCCGTGTACTACGTGTTCATTAAAGATACTGCCGACTATTACCCTCTATTACCAAGGGTAACCTAGCCAAACTTGTTTACCTCAATTAAGCTAAGATAATGCCTATTAAGTATAAATGCTTGCCATTTACGCAGGGAGCATCGATTATGTCCTAAACTTAGTGTTTGTATAATGCATGTCTTGCTGAGTGTCTCATTATTATGTTATGTATAGTTTACGAGCGGTAAATACGGCAGGTAGGAATAACAAGCCATATCAAAGAAAAGGACCAGGAGGCACAACAACTGAATCAAGCTGCAAGGTTCATGCGCTTGTTTAAACGAGGAGGACGAATTAATACATATATATGCATTGATTATATCAATATCTCCCATTGAAACTATCCTCGTACAGATGGTACTTTGAACAGATGGTACAGAAATAACTAATTAAAGTGGCCTTCTTTCCTTCTGGAAATCACTTCTTGGAAAACTTATCATAACTGTCTTTCCGACCCGGTTCACTTCTATGAGCAGTAGGAATTGCACTCATTTACACACTTTGCTTTGTCTTCAACTTGCAGTTGAAATCAGGAGGAAGGCGCTCATTTCTTCTTCTAAATTAATTATTGTAAAAAGCTAGCAGCGCTAGCATGACATTTATAAGTATCATGTTAAACTTCATGAAGATCTGAGTGTGAGTCGCCTGTATTGTCCAAACAAGTCTGGAAACCGGAAGCTGGGCGCTTCAGGTATGAAAGGTTTTCTGTATTTCCTTCATAAAGTCATTTCAGGGTTCATTTGCCCTCATTAGTACCTACCACGTAATATATGTATATATAATGTGAGAATATCCGCTTTCGGGTGAGACAGACATTCAAAGTCTAGAATTTGAAAAGAAGGGACATCTTGGACGCATTATTACTTTGTTAGTAATAGTGCGATTTCCACCAAACTTGGTTGGATCATGCTCTATGTTATAGCCTACACTGCTTTCATGGCTCTAGCAAGAACTTATATTTATAGTAATACACTATTTAACTAATTATACAGGGTGCGGCAGCATAACTTCCTTTTTTAAAATGCGCGCCACTCAGTTAGTTGATGTCATAGCGGAGCGCTAGTGGTCTAGTTCAAGAGGGGATACTGTAAAGTTCTGTCCCGACACGGTTCAATCGCCATCATGCGTTGGCAATAGTGAGGAGCGTGTCTTTGCCCTTGAGGATGTTCGGTTATTGCAACACAGCGTGCATTTCGGAATCGCTTTAATTTAGCCCCGTTGGCTCCCGTCCCAGACCGCAAATCAATTGTTACATGGGTCACTACATTCAGACAAACTGCAAGTGCGACAAAAGGAAGAACTGGAGTCCCTCGGCCCGTTAGATCACCTGAAAACATTGAAGCAGTGAGAGCGTCAATGTTGCGATCGCCACGGCGGCGTTCTGCGCGCAAACACGCATCTGCCCTTGGACTATCCGATCGTTCTGTGAGAAGAATTCTTCGTGATGATCTTCATTTTCATCCCTATAAGATGGCGGATAGTGCAGGAACTTTCAGAACGTGACTTCAATTCTCGGATGTAACGCGTGTGAGCTTCTTCTTGATGTCGTTCCTGAGGGTGCTATTGTTTTTTTAGCGATGAAGCCCATTTTCATTTGTGTGGGTCGGTTAACAAACAAAACATGCGCTACTGGAGCTGACACCAACCCTCGAGAATTGCATCAAAAGCCTTTGCATTCACCCAAAGTCACAGTGTGGTGTGCAATTTCCTCAGCTGGAATTATTGGTCCCTGGTTTTTTTGAGGAAAATGAGGTTACAGTGACAGTGAATTCGTGACCGGTATGTAAACATGCTAATAGAATTTTTTTTTCCCACGGCTAGAAAATTTGGATTTGGGGACACTTGGTTCCAACAAGGTCGGTGCACAGCACACACTTCAAGAGCATCGATGGCTGTTTTGAGGGAACACTTTCCAGAGCGCCTTATCTCAATTAGAGGCGATTTGGAATGGCCGCCACGCTCTCCCGATCTGTCCCCTTGTGATTTTTTTCTATGGGGTTTTTTGAAATCCCGTGTTTATGTGAACCGTCCAAGAAGCCCTACAAGATTTGAAGACCAACATCCAAGAAGAAATTTCCAACATAACAACTGCTATGCTAACAAGAGTCATGACAAACGCCATGAAATCGGTTTACGCAATGTATGGAGAATGGGGGACGTCACCTAACAGATTTGATCTTCAAAACAATGTAAATAAAAACTTTAGACATGTACCTACATTATAAAAAATAAATAAATATTTTCCGATGCATACAATAGTTTTTATTGAGTTTTGAAAAAAGGAAGTCATGCTGCGGCACCCTGCAGTAATATACTATTATATATACTTAATTTAATAATAATAACATCAATAACATCAAGCTATATCTTGGTAATGACGACCATCTTAGAGGAAGTCTGTTGCGAATAATAGACATGTTCAGCCGTTATATTCGGATGGAAGTTTAGATTAGACAAGTGTCGAATCAAGCCATCCGCAAAGGTCATCACGAGCCGCACTGCCGGACATAGCATTGGTGACCTTCACATCGAAGCTATGACCGAGACATACAAGTACCTAGGAATTCTGCAAGGAACGCATGCTCAAGTTGGTGATCTGAAAATTTCCTTCGACGTGTAAAGCTGGTGCTGAAATCGCATCTCTCGGGGAAGTATAAAATAAGCGCGTTGAATATATTCACTATCCATTCACTGGCTTATGCATTCGGAATATTGCCGTTGACGAAGACCGATCTGGAAAATTTCTGTATCATATAAAGTCTGCCATGGAGCGGATGAACCTGGCCTCGTGACATCGGAGGTAGAGGCGTGGTTAACGTGGCGGCACATCATCGCCAAATCGAGTCGCTAGCGCGCTTATTTTTACAGCAAAGAGGCAGGCGAGTCCCTTGCATGCGGCTGTCTGTAAGGCAGACTGTGGGCTGACTCCACTTAACTTGAAGGATCGATCTTTCAATAGCTCTGAGTGGAATGAAGTTGGACCAAGAGCGGATCGATGAATTGGAAGTCGAAGGCAATGCACGGTAAACACGGGAATTAGTCTTTAGGCAGGTTTTTATCGATTTGCATTTTTATCGAAAAGACGGCTGTGTGCTGGGGAGCTCTTTGCTGACACGGAGCGGGGGATGGAGTATCATCTGTGCCATTCACATATGCCAGAGTGTGGGATTTTAACCCACTAAAATCACCCCCGACTCCCCCTTCCCTTTCCCCGTGGAACCACCTTTTGGGTATTACATCACGGGGCGGCAGTTAGCTTACTTTAGCTAGGTCTCCTTCCGTCTTCCCGCGGAGTTCGTAACCGCGTCTTCCTTACTTCTTCTGCTTTTCGCAGTTTCTCCTAGACTACTGCGATCATGGAATTGATCGCACCCCAGTCTTCCTAGCAAGCTACCATTCTCCGGACAACATTTTCCGGTGATAGCACGTCACCTAGAGTATCGTCTAGGTTCCTTCTTTCTTCCACGAACATAGGACATTGGAAGAATACGTGCGCTGGGTCCTCTGGGACCAATTTAAACCTGTACAGGTATTGACGGTATCCTCCATGGCCGGTGAGAAACTAGGTGAAATTATAATCCCCATGCTTTCTCTCCAACCACTTCCTGATGGAAGGCAGCAACCTGTAAGTCCAACGACCCTTTTCTGACTGGTCCCATCGCTCTTGCCATCTGCTTATGGATCTCTCCCTTTCGGCTTTTTTCACCTGAGATAAGGGAGAGGTGGTCCTGGTGTTATAAATGTTCATCATTTCAGTTGCCAGGATGTCAATCAGCATTATTCCCGAGATGACGAACACTGCATCGTCTGAGACGGTCCTGAAGGCAGAATCTACCCTTAAGGCTGTTTTTCTGTAAACCGTACTCAGTTTATATGCATTGCCTAGAACCTGCAGCGAGTTTACCCAAACTGGGACTGCATGCAGCATGATAGAACTCACCAACCTGGCTACGAGCAGCCTGCAAGTATGCCGCGGCCCTCCTACGTTCGGTATCATCCTTGCCAGAGCCATACTCGTGGTGGATGCTTTTCTGTAAGTATGCTCTATGTACTGCTTAAAATTGAGTTTTCCGTCTGGAGGGGATAATACGATTCCCGGACCGTTCCCCGGGCGGCTTGCCAGCCTTAGGCGGCAACACCAGCTTCTGCCGCTTCCACGGTGCTGGAAAGATACCCTCGGAGATGCACGTTTCGAACGGCTCCGCGAACATATCCGGTCTACATTTGACGGCAACTTTGAGGGCCTTATTCGGGATGCAGTCCAGTTCCGGGGCTTTGCTGTCGCCTATTCGACTGCAGATCTCCAGCAGCTCGTCCCTGGTGACTGATGGAATCGACGTAACATTCAGGGGATGCTGGAAAGTGATGAGTACCCCCGTCTTGTTGGGGAAATAACCCCTGGATTATTTTCAACAAGAGGGTAGGGCACGTGATCTGCGGAGATGATCGGCCTCTGAATCGTCCCTGTCACGATTTTATATGCGCACTACCCCACGGATTTATGTCGCTTCCAAACAGAGCTCCTTGAAAACATTCCCTCTTACTCCGCTGGATAGCGAGCTTGAGGTTCTTGCGAGCTTTCCTATAGGCATGCTCCTTTTGCTCCTGATCGATGCTACCTATTGCCCTCTGAGCCGTTCGTCTGGCTCCGATGGTAAATCGATCGAAGGCTGGCAAGTTCACTATTCCACCAAAAATTGGGTCTTCTAGTGGAGAATGAGCATCTCCTAGGCATCGACTCGTCATCATGCCTTTAAAGATGCCTTGTGTAACATGGAGAGCTCTATTCGTGGAGGTGCCTGCTTTGCTAGGCAGGTCTAGCCACACTTCCATGAATTTTTGCTAATCCATCGCTTTTGCAGACCATCCTGGTGTTCTTTCGGATTTCGGCTTTCGGGGTGCGGGTTTCCTGCCTTGTGGCTCCATCCTTAGTTCAAAGGTGATTGCCTGGTGGTCGCTGTACGTGAAGTCCTCGTTAACTAGCCAGAACAAAAGTTAGATCTACAATTAAACCAGTTCCCCCTTTCCGATAATTGCTTACATCCCCTTCGTTGGCCAGAACTACATACATCTAACTGGGCTAATGCTTCTAATAAGCACCACCCCCTTGCGTTAGTCTCTTTGCTGCCCCACTCGATAGCCCACGCATTGAATTTCCCGACTATCACCTTCTTCAAATTCAGAAAGACTCGGTGGAGCGTAACAGCTATGTACGAATATACCGCTTATTTTTGCCCACACAAAGCCACTAGCCGCCTGATGCATGCTGTATTGTATGGTTTGACGACCACGCGCCCATATCGCCGCTCCACCAGTCGAATCTGTGACTCATACACCACTGTAGAGATTTCTGTACGGTTCACTAATGATGGCAACCTCCATCGCGGATTCGTAAGTGGTCTACGCAAGCATATCTTGTGCGACCCTGGAATGATTAAGGGCTACTTTCTATTAACCCCATTTTTTTCACAGCAGTTAATGCCTTCCTCAATTTCGGGCATCTACCACTTCCGGCAATATGTCGGTTATCCCGTCCGTCCTTTCCTTCGCACAAAATGCATTTGGGGTCCCTATTGCACTCCTTGGCAATATGTCCTTTCTCCCAAAGCTCCCAACACCGTTAGTTTATGCCTTGGCGAGGGGTTTAAACGTTAGGCTTTTGAAGCACCTCTTTAAAAAATCTGTTTCCTTAACCGGCAGACAACCCATCCAATTTGAACCTTTCCCACGGGCAACAACTTCTGCCCTGACTAAACTGGCAGTCGCATTGTGGCCGTTTGAGTACCACCATATGCTTTTCTTAGGCTCACGGTACGTCCTTCGCTGAATTCCTCCAACTTGAAT